>NC_092127.1:81996368-86996368 GCF_043159975.1 Macaca nemestrina | reverse complement strand
GAATCGCCATACTGTTTTCCATAATGGTTGAACTAGTTTACAATCCCACCAACAGTGTAAAAGTGTTCCTATTTCTCCACATCCTCTCCAGCACCTGTTGTTTCCTGACTTTTTAATGATCGCCATTCTAACTGGTGTGAGATGGTATCTCATTGTGGTTTTGATTTGCATTTCTCTGATGGCCAGTGATGATGAGCATTTTTTCATGTGTCTGTTGGCTGTATGAATGTCTTCTTTAGAGAAATGTCTGTTCATATCCTTTGCCCACTTTTTGATGGGGTTGTTTGTTTTTTTCTTGTAAATTTGTTTGAGTTCTTTGTAGGTTCTGGATATTAGCCCTTTGTCAGATGAGTAGATTGCAAAAATTTTCTCCCATTCTGTAGTTTGCCTGTTTGCTCTGATGGTAGTTTCTTTTGCTGTGCAGAAGCTCTTTAGTTTAATGAGATCCCATTTGTCAATTTTGGCTTTTGCTGCCGTTGCTTTCGGTGTTTTAGACATGAAGTCTTTGCCCATGCCTATGTCCTGAATGGTACTACCTAGGTTTTCCTCTAGGATTTTTATGGTATTAGGTCTAACATTTAAGTCTCTAATCCATCTTGAATTAATTTTCGTATAAGGAGTAAGGAAAGGATCCAGTTTCAGCTTTCTACTTATGGCTAGCCAATTTTCCCAGCACCATTTATTAAATAGAGAATCCTTTCCCCATTTCTTGTTTCTCTCAGGTTTGTCAAAGATCAGATGGCTGTAGATGTGTGGTATTATTTCTGAGGACTCTGTTCTGTTCCATTGGTCTATATCTCTGTTTTGGTACTAGTACCATGCTGTTTTGCTTACTGTAGCCTTGTAGTATAGTTTGAAGTCAGGTAGCGTGATGCCTCCAGCTTTGTTCTTTTGACTTAGGATTGTCTTGGAGATGCGGGCTCTTTTTTGGTTCCATATGAACAGTTTTTTCCAATTCTGTGAAGAAACTCATTGGTAGCTTGATGGGGATGGCATTGAATCTATAAATTACCTTGGGCAGTATGGCCATTTTCACGATATTGATTCTTCCTACTGTTCTTCCATTTGTTTGTGTCCTCTTATTTCACTGAGCAGTGGTTTGTAGTTCTCCTTGAAGAGGTCGTTTACATCCCTTGTAAGTTGGATTCCTAGGTATTTTATTCTCTTTGAAGCAATTGTGAATGGAAGTTCATTCCTGATTCGGCTCTCTGTTTGTCTGTTACTGATGTATAAGAATGCTTGTGATTTTTGCACATTAATTTTGTATCCTGAGACTTTGCTGAAGTTGCTTATCAGCTTAAGGAGATTTTGGGCTAAGACAATGGGGTTTTCTAAATATACAATCATGTCATCTGCAAACAGGGACAGTTTGACTTCTTCTTTTCCTAAATGAATACCCTTGATTTCTTTCTCTTGCCTAATTGCCCTAGCCAGAACTTCCAGCACTATGTTGAATAGGAGTGGTGAGAGAGGGCATCCCTGTCTTGTGCCAGTTTTCAAAGGGAATGCTTCCAGTTTTTGCCCATTCAGTATGATATTGGCTGTGGGTTTGTCATAAATAGCTCTTATGATTTTGAGGTACGTTCCATCAATACCGAATTTATTGAGCGTTTTTAGCATGAAGGGCTGTTGAATTTTGTCAAAAGCCTTTTCTGCATCTATTGAGATAATCATGTGGTTCTTGTCTTTGGTTCTGTTTATATGCTGGATTATGTTTATTGATTTGTGAATGTTGAACCACCTTGCATCCCAGGGATGAAGCCACTTGATCATGGTGGATAAGCTTTTTGATGTGCTGCTGAATCCGGTTTGCCAGTATTTTATTGAGGATTTTTGCATCGATGTTCATCAGGGATATTGGTCTAAAATTCTCTTTTTGTGTTGTGTCTCTGCCAGGCTTTGGTATCATGATGATGTTGGCCTCATAAAATGAGTTAGGGAGGATTCCCTCTTTTTCTATTGATTGGAATAGTTTCAGAAGGAATGGTACCAGCTCCTCCTTGTACCTCCGGTAGAATTCAGCTGTGAATCCATCTGGTCCTGGACTTTTTTTGGTTGGTAGGCTATTAATTATTGCCTCAATTTCAGAGCCTATTATTGGTCTATTCAGGGATTCAACTTCTTCCTGGTTTAGTCTTGGAAGAGTGTAAGTGTCCAGGAAATTATCCATTTCTTCTAGATTTTCCAGTTTATTTGCGTAGAGGTGTTTATAGTATTCTCTGATGGTAGTTTGTATTTCTGTGGGGTCGGTGGTGATATCCCCTTTATCATTTTAATTGCGTCGATTTGATTCTTCTCTCTTTTCTTCTTTATTAGTCTTGCTAGTGGTCTGTCAATTTTGTTGATCTTTTCAAAAAACCAACTCCTGGATTCACTGATTTTTTGGAGAGTTTTTTGTGTCTCTATCTCCTTCAGTTCTGCTCTGATCTTAGTTATTTCTTGCCTTCTGCTAGCTTTCGAATGTGTTTGCTCTTGCTTCTCTAGTTCTTTTAATTGCGATGTTAGAGTGTCAATTTTAGATCTTTCCTGCTTTCTCTTGTGGGCATTTAGTGCTATAAATTTCCCTCTACACACTGCTTTAAATGTGTCCCAGAGATTCTGGTATGTTGTATCTTTGTTCTCATTGGTTTCAAAGAACATCTTTATTTCTGCCTTCATTTCGTTATGTACCCAGTAGTCATTCAGGAGCAGGTTGTTCAGTTTCCATGTAGTTGAGCGGTTTTGATTGAGTTTCTTAGTCCTGAGTTCTAGTTTGATTGCACTATGGTCTGAGAGACAGTTTGTTATAATTTCTGTTCTTGTACATTTGCTGAGGAGTGCTTTACTTCCAATTACGTGGTCAATTTTGGAGTAAGTATGATGTGGTGCTGAGAAGAATGTATATTCTGTTGATTTGGGGTGGAGAGTTCTATAGATGTCTATTAGGTCTGCTTGCTGCAGAGATGAGTTCAATTCCTGGATATCCTTGTTAACTTTCTGTCTCGTTGATCTGTCTAATGTTGACAGTGGAGTGTTGAAGTCTCCCATTATTATTGTATGGGAGTCTAAGTCTCTTTGTAAGTCTCTAAGGACTTGCTTTATGAATCTGGGTTTTCCTGTATTGGGTGCATATATATTTAGGATAGTTAGCTCTTCCTGTTGAATTGATCCCTTTACCATTATGTAATGGCCTTCTTTGTCTCTTTTGATCTTTGATGGTTTAAAGTCTGTTTTATCAGAGACTAGTATTGCAACCCTCGCTTTTTTTTGTTCTCCATTTGCTTGGTAAATCTTCCTCCATCCCTTTATTTTGAGCCTATGTATGTCTCTGCGTGTGAGATGGGTCTCCTGAATACAGCAGACTGATGGGTCTTGACTCTTGATCCAGTTTGCCAGTCTGTGTCTTTTAATTGGAGCATTTAGTCCATTTACATTTAAGATTAAGATTGTTATGTGTGAACTTGATCCTGCCATTATGATCTTAACTGGTTATTTTGCTCGTTAGTTGATGCAGTTTCTTCCTAGCCTCGATGGTCTTTACATTTTGGCATGTTTTTGCAATGGCTGGTACCGGTTGTTCCTTTCCATGTTTAGTGCTTCCTTCAGGGTCTCTTGCAAGGCAGGCCTAGTGGTGACAAAATCTCTAACCATTTGCTTATCTGTAAAGGATTTTATTTCTCCTTCACTTATGAAACTTAGTTTGGCTGGATATGAAATTCTGGGTTTAAAATTCTTTTCTTTAAGAATGTTGAATATTGGCCCCCACTCTCTTCTGGCTTGTAGAGTTTCTGCCGAGAGATCTGCTGTTAGTCTGATGGGCTTCCCTTTGTGGGTAACCCGACCTTTCTCTCTGGCTGCCCTTAAGATTTTTTCCTTCATTTCAACTTTGGTGAATCTGGCAATTATGTGTCTTGGAGTTGCTCTTCTCGAGGAGTATCTTTGTGGCGTTCTCTGTATTTCCTGGATTTGAATGTTGGCCTGCCCTACTAGGTTGGGGAAGTTCTCCTGGATGATATCCTGAAGAGTGTTTTCCAACTTGGTTCCATTTTCCCCCTCACTTTCAGGCACCCCAATCAGACGTAGATTTGGTCTTTTTACATAATCCCATACTTCTTGCAGGCTTTGTTCATTTCTTTTTCTTCTTTGTTCTTTTGGTTTCTCTTCTCGCTTCATTTCATTCATTTGATCCTCAATCGCAGATACTCTTTCTTCCAGTTGATCGAGTCGGTTACTGAAGCTTGTGCATTTGTCACGTATTTCTCGTGTCATGGTTTTCATCTCTTTCATTTCGTTTATGACCTTCTCTGCATTAATTACTCTAGCCATCAATTCTTCCACTTTTTTTTCAAGATTTTTAGTTTCTTTGCGCTGGGTACGTAATTCCTCCTTTAGCTCTGAGAAATTTGATGGACTGAAGCCTTCTTCTCTCATCTCGTCAAAGTCATTCTCCGTCCAGCTTTGATCCGTTGCTGGCGATGAGCTGCGCTCCTTTGCTGGGGGAGATGTGCTCTTATTTTTTGAATTTCCAGCTTTTCTGCCCTGCTTTTTCCCCATCTTTGTGGTTTTATCTGCCTCTGGTCTTTGATGATGGTGACGTACTGATGGGGTTTTGGTGTAGGTGTCCTTCCTGTTTGATAGTTTTCCTTCTAACAGTCAGGACCCTCAGCTGTAGGTCTGTTGGAGATTGCTTGAGGTCCACTCCAGACCCTATTTGCCTGGGTATCAGCAGCAGAGGCTGCAGAAGATAGAATATTGCTGAACAGTGAGTGTACCTGTCTGATTCTTGCTTTGGAGGCTTCCTCTCAGGGGCGTACTCCACCCTGTGAGGTGTGGGGTGTCAGACTGCCCCTAGTGGGAGATGTCTCCCAGTTAGGCTACTCAGGGTTCAGGGACCCACTTGAGCAGGCAGTCTGTCCCTTCTCAGATCTCAACCTCCGTGTTGGGAGATCCACTGCTCTCTTCAAAGCTGTCAGACAGAGTCGTTTGCGTCTGCAGAGGTTTCTGCTGCATTTGTTATTGCCCTGTCCCCAGAGGTGGAGTCTACAGAGACAGGCAGGTTTCCTTGAGCTGCTGTGAGCTCCACCCAGTTTGAGCTTCCCAGCAGCTTTGTTTACCTACTTAAGCCTCAGCAATGGCGGGCGCCCCTCCCCCAGCCTCGCTGCTGCCTTGCCGGTAGATCACAGACTGCTTCTGCTAGCAATGAGGGAGGCTCCATGGGTGTGGGACCCTCCCGGCCAGGTGTGGGATATGATCTCCTGGTGTGCCTGTTTGCTTAAAGCGTAGTATTGGGTGGGGTGGGAGTTACCCGATTTTCCAGGTGTTGTATGTCTCAGTTCCCCTGGCTAGGAAAAGGGATTCCCTTCCCCCTTGCGCTTCCCAGGTGAGGCAATGCCTCGCCCTGCTTCAGCTCTCGCTGCTCGGGCTGCAGCGGCTGACCAGCACCGATCGTCCAGCACTCCCCAGTGAGATGAACCCAGTACCTCAGTTGCAAATGCAGAAATCACCGGTCTTCTGTGTCGCTCGCACTGGGAGTTGGAGACTGGAGCTGTTCCTATTCGGCCATCTTGCTCCACCCCCTCTACCTCATCTTCTATACTCCAATGCTGAGGGAGTTTCTCCAGACAAGAATGGAATCCCATGTTGTGTTCATGTACTGTTTGGCCATTATCTTCCCATCCTTCTATTGGTGGTTATATTCTTGTTTTTCAAGATCTCTTTCTTGTTCTCTGTTGTTCTTTTTTACAGGATTATTTTCTCTTTTAGGTGGCATGGATACATAGAGATATAATTCAATATCTTTGTTACTGATTTTGTTTCATTTTGTTTTGATTTGTTTTTAAATTTCTTTTGTTCTTACTTTTTTCCTTCTGCTCTCATATTTTCTCTGTTGTCTTTACTTGTTGTTTGTTCTGCCTGTAGCATTTGATACTTCCATCAAATATGGCTATTCTTAACTACGTTTTAATGTTTAACAATGAAGCACCAGCTGGGCGCGGTGGGTCGTGTCTGTAATCCCAACACTTTGGGAGGCCAAGGCAGGTGGATCACCTGAGGCCAGGAGTTCGAGACCAGCCTGGCCAACATGGTGAAACCCCATCTCTACTAAAAACACAAAAAAAGTTATCCGGGCATGGTGGCAGGTGCCTGTAATCCCAGCTACTCGGGAGGCTGAGGCAGGAGAATCGCTTGAACCCAGGAGTCGGAGGTTGTAGTGAGCCAAGATCGTGCCACTCCACTCCAGCCTGAGCAACAGAGCAAGACTCCATCAAAAAAAAAAAAAAAAAAAAAAAAAAGAATGAAGCACCAAATGCCTCACTGGAAACTCTAGTTGTTAACTTATGGACGGCATTGTAGGGTAATTAGGAAGTAGGTAACCAGCTTTTTCATTGGATGGCCCCAGAATATTATTTATGTGACTCTATTTGCCTATGCTTTTAACTTTTTCTAGAATACCCTTCAACTAACTATAGTCTGCATTTACATATCCAGTTCCCAGCACGCTGAGATTAGAATGCCAGAAGAAGACTGGGAAATTTCACCATTCAGAATGCACAATTTAACTTGTTCTCCCTGTTTTCAGTCTAGTTTGTAATTCCTGCCACCCAGTGTGCCTTGTGTCCCATGTCCAGAGCTACTTCTGTTCAATTTCTCTAATGAAGAAACCTCCTATTAGGGATGAGTGCTTCATTTTACAGGACTGGAGAAAGAATTTGGGGCTATGACTGGTTTAGACTTTCAACCCATCCCCAAGTTAAATAAGTGCATTTGGATGGTTTTCCTCTCATTGATTTATTTATCAGTTACATAAACATTGATTGAGTGCCAATGATAAAATCTGTGTACTAAGTATGTAAATTCTGAACGTGCAGTGTTGCAATTTGTCCTGTAGGTATGTGCACACATAGAAACATTAAAGAATCTTAAATATCTTGGGTTTCTAATAAATTTTAAAGGTTACTTATCTCACCCATCCCAAGACTGGCACCCTTCAATATTTATAAGATGTCTTTCTAATCCTAATACAATATAATTTACTCTCATTATATTTGTATTACATGGAGATGAAAACTAGTGCTATAATTTTTTTTTTTGCAATTAAGTATATAAAATAGGTATGGTTATTTACTGTATCCCAAATAAGTAGCAAAAGCTGGACTACAAATAAGGTCACCAAAATCCTCTTCCATTTTTTATTCCTTTTCTCTTTCACTGGGATATACTTGCCTGCCTTTTTCTTTTATGCAATTGATTGTTGATCATTGTGTTCCCACATTAGAAAGAGATTACCTCATCAGCTAATTCATTCTTGATGTTCTTTGCATTTCACAGAGTAAGAGCCTTTTCTCACATCTTTCCTTTTTTTTCCCCCCTAGCTTGGGCAGATCTATTAAGTCAAATTGCCACCATTTCCCAGAAAACCATCCACTCAATTAGAAGATTAATTTCTGGCCCCATTGCTTGCCAGAGTCCAAAAATGGTATCAGTATATTGGTATCTTCAGGGTGTGTTAACATAGCCAGAATTGAAGGATTTGGAATAGGAGATAGAGGAAAAATACAGGAATGCAGAATCCCAGCTTACTATTTCAGACACTGAAGAAGTAATGGCAAAGGAACTAGGCAAAGGAAAATCATGCTGGCTTTGCAGAAAGACTTGTATTCAAATTTAGCTAATGTTACCCAAGCAAGCAAATTCACATTTCTGAGACTGAATTTCCTCACCGTAAGCTGGGGATACAAATGATATATATTTCAAAGACTGTTAATCTCTAAATGAGATAAAATTAGAAAATACCCAACACAATACTTGATATGTGGTATATGTTCAGTGCATTATAATTAAAACAATTCTACTTTTAATTTTCTCAGTTTAGTGTCTGTTTCTTGGATTCTGGTGGAATCAGAAGTTAGGGAAAACAATAGTGTTGGAATGTGTCAGGGAAGGAAGACCCTGTATTCTAACAGAACAAGTTGGCTTAGTCATCTTCTTATAATAATTATTATTAGGCAGCTTTCATGATAATTTCTGATTCATGCAATAACCCTGCATAGTTGGCATTAATAACCTCATTTTAGAGATAAAGAAACTAATGCTCAGTAAGTGTCAGTGTCTTGCCCAAGGTGATAAAATCAGGAAGAGGAAGAGGAGGGATTTGGACCCAGATTTATCTGGATCTAATGCCTGAGCACATGGCACCACAAATTTCCATCACTGATATATGTATTCCTGGATTGTTTGTTAATATTTATTTCTTCCTTCTAACCTATAAGATCCATGAAGGAAGAGACCAAACTAATCTTTTTTCCCCATTGTATCTCTGGTGCCAAGATCAGTGCTGAATTCACTGTAGAAACTATGAATAATTGGTGAATATTAACTGAATGAAATGATAGAAATGACAAGATCCATATCAATGTGGCTAGAACAGAAGACTTTATTAACACTCTGGAAGGTAATCAGAAGACTACATCAGTCTCTAATTCCTAAATTTTTCCTGCTTTAAACCATCTTATGTCCAAAACACTACCATTTGAAGGGAAGAGCCCACATAGAATTGGACAAAGCTCTGTGTTATTCATATACAGCTAAGCACTCTAACTGCTTTCACAAAGCTTAAAACATGTGACATTGAAGCTCTGTTTCACCATCATCAATCCCCTTACCCCAGAGACATAACTTATTAATGCAAAACTGAACCCATGTTGATTCATTTTATCAAGAGATATGTTTCTGATTTTTTATCACCTTGCTGTTGTACTAAACCTATCTTAGGTTAGCAATCACAGGAATAACTCATTTTTCATAAGTAAAATTTTTTGAAGTCCTCCTGTTTTCAGGTATATTTTCCTCTACTTTTTTTATCCCTGTAATATTGAAGAGGATCAGGTTCATTAAGCTTGAAGAATACAGAGGAATTAACACGGATTTATAGTCTTTAGTGACAGAATTCTTGATTTAAGTCAAATCAGGGAAAGAAAATGAGCTCTTGGCATGGCATAGACACATTGGTAGTAAAACTACGTCCATAAATCATACAAAGAGATGAATGCCTATTGGGTAAAATTTTTCAGCATCAATGGGCAATTTTCTATTTTCCTGTCACACAATTAATAGAACAAAGATCCTTCTTCAGAATCCATGTGACTGATTTCGGGTAGAATATAATTTCCCTTTCAATTTCCAATTGCTACTGAGTTGCCCTTGGCATTTTGCAGTGCAACAAAGTTGTATATGACCTTTTTGAGAGCTATTCAGCTACAGGGACCCCAAAATGTCAAGTGCAACTCAGTTGCTCTCAGAAATTTTCCACTTACAATTCACTTGTACTTGAAATTGATCACATACAATGCAATTGACATGCAAAAAGAGAAAAAAGACCTAGTAGAAACTGTTAGGGAAATTTATTCATATCCTTGTAAATATGACAGAGAATAATGGTCTCTGTCCTCATTTGTAAAATACGGTCAAGTGGATTGAAGTAGGTCTTAGATCAAGTGCCTTGGATCCTACTCCCTGACTAGGTGACCTTGTCCAAACCATTTAGCTTAAGGACATAGTATGTATATCACAGGTGCTCTCAGAATAGTGACGTTTGTATCATTATTTGTAAGCCTCGTGTTCCTGTTTTCCTCCTTGACTCTCTGCCTCATTCTTTTCCATGAGAGAGTGCTGGTGTAGCTCTGCAAAGGAGAAATTGTTCTGACCTGTATTCATACTGTCCATTGAAGAGGAGCAAGTCAGCCTGTGTAATGCAGGTGTTCTTGTTTGCTCTTTCTGTCATTCTCACAGTGGAACATCATGATCCCCTGGCTTCTTCACAGAAATACTGAATGAAACCTGAGAAGTGCTTTGCAGACCATCTGTTAGCATGTTGACATAATGATGATGAACTTTTCCAGCCTCATCTTCCAAGAATTCAATTCCTTTATATTAGTGAAGTGGAAAGGAGGCAATAATCAGCTCTAGTGTGAACTGACATTAAGAGATTTTCATTACACAAGACAATGAACGCAAATATTATCAAGCACTTAGATTTTCATTTGACAGCAGAATAAATTCTGGTCTTTTTCCACTTAACATATGATGTTACTAAACTATTTGTTAAAAGCATCTGTAGGAAGAAGTTTAATTGACCTATAAAAGTAGTTCTTAACTGGTAGTGATTTGCTTCTCATAAGACATTTAGCAATGTCTGGAGACATTTTGGTTGTCAAGACTAAGAACAGTACTAGTGACATCTACTAGGCAGAGACCAAGAATGCTGCTAAACCTCCTACAATGCACTGGATAGCCACATAACAAAGAATTATCCAGTCTAAAGTGTCAACAGTAACACTGTTAAGAGACTCTTACCTGGATTATTTCCATTGTTAAGCCAGAGTAAACAAATACTTTAGGGAATGATTATTTAAATATGAAATCACAGGTGCATCAAACAACCATATTAGACAGCTATCCACACCTACTACTGTCTTTTTAGTCACTTTAGATTTCTTGAATTCACAATATTTTCCACCAGGACTTTTAACATGTGATTCTTTGTAATCTAAATAAGTAGCTATTTGAGAAAAATAAGATGCTTCCTGAGGTTGGACAATCGAAAAGAGTCTTCCCTAATGGACCAGCAGCACGGTGTAGTGAAATTCATGAGGATTATGAAGCCAGATGGAATGGAATTTGACTTAAGACTGACACTTAAAGTTGTGTAACTTTGTGCAAATTACATAACCTTGCTTCACTTGGTTTTGGTTTTGGTTTTAAAGAAATGTTAATATCTATTTCACAGGGTTTTCATGAGAACTAAAATTGTATATGTACAGTGGCCTGCACAGGGTAGCATGTAGGAAATGGTAGTTCCTGTGATGGAAGGTATTCTGTAGATGCAGAGGTGGAGGTAGACCTGGCATATCACCCCAGTTAAGATGCCTTTTGCATAGGTTTCATATGCTAACATTTCATCTTGCATGTCTTTTTCAAAGTATTTATTAACTTCCACTATTGAATACTATCTAGAACAAAGGGGCCAGCCCTATCCTTTTGGAATTTTCAATCTGCATTTATATAATTTGAGTTTTGTTAGCAGAATTAAACTCTAATGTTTGTTCAAAGTGAGCATAATCAAATAGCTTATCTTTAAATTTAGGGGAGAAAAAAATATTAGAGTACCAAGTCTTATCATCCTGTGAAATATAACAGTGCAAATCATGATCCCACTGCTGCTTCTTGGGATAGCAACATTTCTTGATTAGGGGGAGAGGAAGGGAAGTTACTTTTGATAATCACTGAGCATGTACCAAAAAGTAAACTCATTATAGTTTGCAGAGTCTTCCACTGGCTGCCCAAACTACTTCTCTTTGAAACAAAAGAAAATTGCTGGAAATGTTACTAGAGTTATGTCCATACTGATACCATTTCCTTATTGAATACAAACAGGTAGCAAGAGAATTAAACAGATGATCCCAAATGAAGTCTCATGGGAAGAGACTAACCCCCAGTTCAGTGCTATACAAGCAATAGTTGTTCAATACATGCCGCCTCCTGCTAACAGGAGGGAGGAAGACTGCCCACCCAGTGGTGACTGGAGGCTTCACTAAGAAACTCATTGCCATGATCTCAAGCTATAATTAGAACAAGGTCCACAAACCAATTGTCATTGCTCAGAATGACTCACCTTCCTGGATTATAAACATTTCTAGAATGTAAATATTTATGTTTGTATCGAAAGATGACATATGCAAATGAGAACAATTTGTGTTCTACTCTGGTAAAAATTAGGTCCCTTAGTAGTAGAAAAAAAATTATAGTGGGATTTCCCAAATCTTCCTTCAGGAGAAGTTTTCAATGATAACACTTCTATCAAACAAAGTTTTTGTTACAACTTGAAAGGAAAATTAATGTTTTCTCCTTTGGAAACTAAAGCATTTATTAATACCACCACCAAATTATAATTTTTACGCCACTTTCCTTCATGCGGCAATGTGTTTTCCAACTTTCCATCTCTGCTTATCTGAATAGTAAACTGTAACCCATGTCAGTGATCTCATATATTCTGGCTGACCATTTACAGTTTCTTCTTAAAAAAATAATGCCACAACTCCACCTACATATGTCTGCCATGCGGTAAATTACTTTCAGGTGAAAGATTTTTTTTTTAATTTATTTATTATTATTATACTTTAAGTTGTAGGGTACATGTGCATAACGTGCAGGTTTGTTACATACGTATACTTGTGCCATGTTGCTGTGCTGCACCCATCAACTCGTCATTTACATCAGGTATAACTCCCAATGCAATCCCTCCCCCCTCCCCCCTCCCCATGATAGGCCCCGGTGTGTGATGTTCCCCTTCCTGAGTCCGAGTGATCTCATTGTTCAGTTCCCACCTATGAGTGAGAACATGTGGTGTTTGGTTTTCTGTTCTTGTGATAGTTTGCTAAGAATGATGGATTCCAGCTGCATCCAAGTCCCTACAAAGGACTCAAACTCATCCTTTTTTATGGCTGCATAGTATTCCATGGTGTATATGTGCCACATTTTCTTAATCCAATCTGTCACTGATGGACATTTGGGTTGATTCCAAGTCTTTGCTATTGTGAATAGTGCTGCAATAAACATACAGGTGAAAGATTTTTATACTATGTGGCTGATGTGGCTGTCTATTTGTGTCCACACCTTCTTGAATGTACCCATTGAAGTGTAATGGCCTGTATTTGATAAGGTTTCTCAAGTTAATAACCTATAAATACTGCTAGCACAATTAAATGGTGGCTTTGAACTGACTGGAGCACTCAGTCTCTCTTGCTGATTTGCAAAGAGGCTACCCACACACATCTTTCCTCTAAGCTTCAGATTAGTCAATGTGACTGCTTATAGGGTAAAAACATTCTGTTTCCTGTATTTGCTGGCTAGACAAAGGGGTTGTTTACACTGTGGTTGCTTGATTGTTTGTTTTTTACTTTATTGTGTCTTTTGTGATCAGATTTAAACAGTATAAATTGGGAAATTGGGGAAACAAGTCAGGGAGAATAGAAAGTTACAAGGATTGAGTTACGATTCTGGCCCTTCCTGATGGTTCCTCATCCCTATTCCCTCTTATCATTAGGCACTAATGGCACATTTGACCTTTACTTAAATGAATACACCAAAATAGAGGACAATATGAAAACTATGACTGTGTCTTATTTACCTTTGCACCCTCAGGACTTGGCTGTGTAGTTAGCAACCTAATGAAAGGTGTTTTGGTGAAAAATAAACACACTGCTACTACCCTGTACTGTATCATTCCCTGAAAGCCCAGAGCACAACACAAATCTACATATTTTATTTTATATAAAATCTCTAGTTTCAAGCATTATCATCAATGATAGCTGTACAGCTCTAAATAACATTTCACTTTTCACATCTAATGGACAACCATCAAGGGGTTTGTGGTTTATCATTCACAAAATGAATGCTGTTGTTAATTGCACAGGTTTTAATCACTATAGCCACTTATGAAATAATTCAAAATAAGCATTATCAGATTTTCTAAGAAGGGCAGCTATGGAAGGGTCCCTTTTCTTGAAATAGACCACAAATGAGCTTGACATGAAGAATATTCTCGCAGATGCAGCCTGGAAAGATGAGTAGTGCAAGTGAACTCATTAAATTTCACCTTCTCCTCCTCCTCTGCTCTTCTGCTAGTTCTGCTTTGCTTAACATTTTGAATATTTAATGATATGCTAATTTTTTCCATTCAATGTCATATCCTAGAGAAAATTTTACAGAAGTCATTCCACCAATATTTAAAATAAAAAAGGGTGTTATTTGGGAAATTTGTATTCTTTGGGATTATTTTCAACCTCAAAAATTGTTTTGTTTTGTCTGGACTTTTTATGTTTAAAGGTAGTGTCAACAACTGATAATGCATTCATATTTCTTTCTTCTCAAATTTCAGTTTTAGGTAGGAGGAGAAAAATAAGATTTCACTGGGGAGAGAGTCAGCAAAGTTGACATATATCGTAATTACTTTGATAGCATGTTTTGAACATTTATGAGGTAAATTTTTTAAGAATTCAAACACACAGGGAAAGGATTGTCTCAATATATGATAAAACATTAGCACTGGCCTGTGATTTAAAACTCCTTCGTCTTTATGTTAGTCTATGCCCCCAGGTTATAAATAATGTTTTCCTCAAAACATAGCATTCTACTTAAATTCATACTCACTTAATAATTTTTCCCAGCATCATTGGACCTGGAGTGTTTTGGGAAACAAGATGGTAACATCTCAGAATCTTAGAGCTGAGTGAAACATTAGAGATCATCACATCTAAGCCCTAACTTTATTGACAAGAAAATAAAGGCCGGAAGGGAGTTGGGGAGAAAGAGGGAAATGCCTTTTTTCCATGTCACTCATGTGGTTGATACGAAGAGAAAACCATAGCCCATCTTCTGTGCCAAATTGGCTAGTGTTCTGCTATACAACTTTTTGGTTACAATACGTTTAAAACAAATTCTTGTCTAACTCACCACAACTCTTGCTTTACAAAATAATGTACTTTTGTATATAAATTGGAGTGACCTACAACCCTACACTCAGTTCTCACCCTGTTATGGATTTTATATCTACCTCTTGTAAAGGTGGTATGGGGTGGCTGAACATGGTAAATATAAAGTACATAAAGTTTTTTAGAACAAAGGTTTTGCTAGTTGAAGCAATTTTAAGTGTTTCAGTTATTAGGAACTGTAAAAATAGAGAGATGAACAGATTCTGAAATTTTACCTGTATCTATTATTTGCATAAGGCTAATGGAATATGTGTCCTTGACAGGTGTGTTTGCTTCAGTGATAATTTTGATGGGCTACTGCTTTCTTCAGAAAATAAGACAGAATAGGTCTTTTCCCAAGGTTGCCTCATATTTAAAAATACCTCCCCAACTGAAAGCGATGGGAAGACAGTGTGTTTGACAATATGCTAATTGCTAGTTGTTTTCTTTTTAGAAAGTGAGACTCATCTGTAGGTGGGAGAAAGGGAACCTGGAGGTATGGGTGCAGCTGCAGGTGAATTAAAAGAGAACTCAGAGGTGGGTAAAATAGGTAGAGGGAACCTTTAAACTGTGGGCATGACCTACTACACGTCTGCTTTTAAAGAGTCCTATTATCAGCATTTTCACAATCACCCCATTCAGTAGAAAGTATCCTGCTGTCTCATCCCAATATTCTGCCCTTGTCCCCAGCTGTTCCGAATATAAGCCCTGGTGAAATCGCAACGATAATACATACACTCCTTGTAACTTCTTAATCTAGTAACTGAAAGAGAGCATTTATTTGTTTAACATTTACTGTTGTTTCACACAAGCTGAGCATTTGTTATCAGCAAAAAGGATTCCAGTAACATATAGGGTGTAAAGTGATTTGTAACAAATTAATGCCAAAAAGCTGGAAAAATAATTTCATTTCCAAGTACTTTGTAGCTTCAAACCTCAGCAGAATTTTAAAAACTTATCAATTAATGTAATTTTTGTTTGAAGAATTTATTGTCTGCATGGATCTTTGGATTCAGGTCATTTCCCATATTAATGATGCCAGCTTTTTCGTCTTAAACATTCTCAGTTATATCTTAACAATATTGGCAGAAAGTCACAGAAACTGCATGTTATTACAATTTTTAAAGCATTGCATTTTAAAGACTTTTAAAACTAGCAAATAGAAAAATCAAGTACCTCTTATAACACTTATTTTAATATCCTAACATATATTCATATGCTATATATTCCTCACTATATTTTATTTTAGGAAAAATGTAGGTAAGCCGCAAACCCAGAACATGCCAGTTAGTTATATTTAGCATGTTTTCCATGTACTAACTTGGAGTAGAAAACTGATTTTCAACCAAAAACATTATTTTATGTGTATACTTTTTCTCAAACACATTAAACTTTGAAACATATTTTGTCTCTTCTGTTTAAAAGAGCACAGTTGAAGGGAGTACTCTTTGTCTTGACAGCATCTGGCAAATTATACATGTTTAATAACTAATTGTTGATCAGATGAGGGGGAAATTTCATTTAAAAAAAAGTCTCTGGGGTTAATCACAGGTATGTCTTTGATCTTATATTGGTTTAAAGAATATGAAAACCGGGGGGCGGAGCAAGATGGCCGAATAGAAACAGCTCCAGTCTCCAACTCCCAGCGCGAGCGACACAGAAGACCGGTGATTTCTGCATTTTCAACTGAGGCAAACAGAGTCTGGAGTGGACCTCAAGCAATCTCCAACAGACCTACAGCTGAGGGTCCTGACTGTTAGAAGGAAAACTATCAAACAGGAAGGACACCTACACCAAAACCCCATCAGTACGTCACCATCATCAAAGACCAGAGGCAGATAAAACCACAAAGATGGGGAAAAAGCAGGGCAGAAAAGCTGGAAATTCAAAAAATAAGAGCACATCTCCCCCAGCAAAGGAGCGCAGCTCATCGCCAGCAACGGATCAAAGCTGGACGGAGAATGACTTTGACGAAATGAGAGAAGAAGGCTTCAGTCCATCAAATTTCTCAGAGCTAAAGGAGGAATTACGTACCCAGCACAAAGAAACTAAAAATCTTGAAAAAAAAGTGGAAGAATTGATGGCTAGAGTAATTAATGCAGAGAAGGTCATAAACGAAATGAAAGAGATGAAAACCATGACACCAGAAATACGTGACAAATGCACAAGCTTCAGTAACCGACTCGATCAACTGGAAGAAAGAGTATCTGCGATTGAGGATCAAATGAATGAAATGAAGCGAGAAGAGAAACCAAAAGAACAAAGAAGAAAAAGAAATGAACAAAGCCTGCAAGAAGTATGGGATTATGTAAAAAGACCAAATCTACGTCTGATTGGGGTGCCTGAAAGTGAGGGGGAAAATGGAACCAAGTTGGAAAACACTCTTCAGGATATCATCCAGGAGAACTTCCCCAACCTAGTAGGGCAGGCCAACATTCAAATCCAGGAAATACAGAGAACGCCACAAAGATACTCCTCGAGAAGAGCAACTCCAAGACACATAATTGCCAGATTCACCAAAGTTGAAATGAAGGAAAAAATCTTAAGGGCAGCCAGAGAGAAAGGTCGGGTTACCCACAAAGGGAAGCCCATCAGACTAACAGCAGATCTCTCGGCAGAAACTCTACAAGCCAGAAGAGAGTGGGGGCCAATATTCAACATTCTTAAAGAAAAGAATTTTAAACCCAGAATTTCATATCCAGCCAAACTAAGTTTCATAAGTGAAGGAGAAATAAAATCCTTTACAGATAAGCAAATGCTTAGAGATTTTGTCACCACTAGGCCTGCCTTACAAGAGACCCTGAAGGAAGCACTAAACATGGAAAGGAACAACCGGTACCAGCCATTGCAAAAACATGCCAAAATGTAAAGACCATCGAGGCTAGGAAGAAACTGCATCAACTAACGAGCAAAATAACCAGTTAAGATCATAATGGCAGGATCAAGTTCACACATAACAATCTTAACCTTAAATGTAAATGGACTAAATGCTCCAATTAAAAGACACAGACTGGCAAACTGGATCAAGAGTCAAGACCCATCAGGCTGCTGTATTCAGGAGACCCATCTCACACGCAGAGACATACATAGGCTCAAAATAAAGGGATGGAGGAAGATTTACCAAGCAAATGGAGAACAAAAAAAAGCGAGGGTTGCAATACTAGTCTCTGATAAAACAGACTTTAAACCATCAAAGATCAAAAGAGACAAAGAAGGCCATTACATAATGGTAAAGGGATCAATTCAACAGGAAGAGCTAACTATCCTAAATATATATGCACCCAATACAGGAGCACCCAGATTCATAAAGCAAGTCCTTAGAGACTTACAAAGAGACTTAGACTCCCATACAATAATAATGGGAGACTTCAACACTCCACTGTCAACATTAGACAGATCAACGAGACAGAAAGTTAACAAGGATATCCAGGAATTGAACTCATCTCTGCAGCAAGCAGACCTAATAGACATCTATAGAACTCTCCACCCCAAATCAACAGAATATACATTCTTCTCAGCACCACATCATACTTACTCCAAAATTGACCACGTAATTGGAAGTAAAGCACTCCTCAGCAAATGTACAAGAACAGAAATTATAACAAACTGTCTCTCAGACCACAGTGCAATCAAATTAGAATTCAGGACTAAGAAACTCAATCAAAACCGCTCAACTACATGGAAACTGAACAACCTGCTCCTGAATGACTACTGGGTACATAACGAAATGAAGGCCGAAATAAAGATGTTCTTTGAAACCAATGAGAACAAAGATACAACATACCAGAATCTCTGGGACACATTTAAAGCAGTGTGTAGAGGGAAATTTATAGCACTAAATGCCCACAAGAGAAAGCAGGAAAGATCTAAAATTGACACTCTAACATCGCAATTAAAAGAACTAGAGAAGCAAGAGCAAACACATTCGAAAGCTAGCAGAAGGCAAGAAATATAACTAAGATCAGAGCAGAACTGAAGGAGATAGAGACACAAAAAACTCTCCAAAAAATCAGTGAATCCAGGAGTTGGTTTTTTGAAAAGATCAACAAAATTGACAGACCACTAGCAAGACTAATAAAGAAGAAAAGAGAGAAGAATCAAATCGACGCAATTAAAAATGATAAAGGGGATATCACCACCGACCCCACAGAAATACAAACTACCATCAGAGAATACTATAAACACCTCTACGCAAATAAACTGGAAAATCTAGAAGAAATGGATAATTTCCTGGACACTTACACTCTTCCAAGAGTAAACCAGGAAGAAGTTGAATCCCTGAATAGACCAATAGTAGGCTCTGAAATTGAGGCAATAATTAATAGCCTACCAACCAAAAAAAGTCCAGGACCAGATGGATTCACAGCTGAATTCTACCGGAGGTACAAGGAGGAGCTGGTACCATTCCTTCTGAAACTATTCCAATCAATAGAAAAAGAGGGAATCCTCCCTAACTCATTTTATGAGGCCAACATCATCATGATACCAAAGCCTGGCAGAGACACAACACAAAAAGAGAATTTTAGACCAATATCCCTGATGAACATCGATGCAAAAATCCTCAATAAAATACTGGCAAACCGGATTCAGCAGCACATCAAAAAGCTTATCCACCATGATCAAGTGGGCTTCATCCCTGGGATGCAAGGTGGTTCAACATTCACAAATCAATAAACATAATCCAGCATATAAACAGAACCAAAGACAAGAACCACATGATTATCTCAATAGATGCAGAAAAGGCTTTTGACAAAATTCAACAGCCCTTCATGCTAAAAACGCTCAATAAATTCGGTATTGATGGAACGTACCTCAAAATCATAAGAGCTATTTATGACAAACCCACAGCCAATATCATACTGAATGGGCAAAAACTGGAAAAATTCCCTTTGAAAACTGGCACAAGACAGGGATGCCCTCTCTCACCACTCCTATTCAACATAGTGCTGGAAGTTCTGGCTAGGGCAATTAGGCAAGAGAAAGAAATCAAGGGTATTCATTTAGGAAAAGAAGAAGTCAAACTGTCCCTGTTTGCAGATGACATGATTGTATATTTAGAAAACCCCATTGTCTCAGCCCAAAATCTCCTTAAGCTGATAAGCAACTTCAGCAAAGTCTCAGGATACAAAATTAATGTGCAAAAATCACAAGCATTCTTATACATCAGTAACAGACAAACAGAGAGCCGAATCAGGAATGAACTTCCATTCACAACTGCTTCAAAGAGAATAAAATACCTAGGAATCCAACTTACAAGGGATGTAAAGGACCTCTTCAAGGAGAACTACAAACCACTGCTCAGTGAAATAAAAGAGGACACAAATAAATGGAAGAACATACCATGCTCATGGATAGGAAGAATCAATATCGTGAAAATGGCCATACTGCCCAAGGTAATTTATAGATTCAATGCCATCCCCATCAAGCTACCAATGAGTTTCTTCACAGAATTGGAAAAAACTGCTTTAAAGTTCATATGGAACCAAAAAAGAGCCCGCATCTCCAAGACAATCCTAAGTCAAAAGAACGAAGCTGGAGGCATCACGCTACCTGACTTCAAACTATACTACAAGGCTACAGTAAGCAAAACAGCATGGTACTGGTACCAAAACAGAGATATAGACCAATGGAACAGAACAGAGTCCTCAGAAATAATACCACACATCTACAGCCAACTGATCTTTTACAAACCTGAGAGAAACAAGAAATGGGGATATGATTCCCTATTTAATAAATGGTGCTGGGAAAATTGGCTAGCCATAAGTAGAAAGCTGAAACTGGATCCTTTCCTTACTCCTTATACGAAAATTAATTCAAGATGGATTAGAGACTTAAATGTTAGACCTAATACCATAAAAATCCTAGAGGAAAACCTAGGTAGTACCATTCAGGACATAGGCATGGGCAAGGACTTCATGTCTAAAACACCGAAAGCAACGGCAGCAAAAGCCAAAATTGACAAATGGGATCTCATTAAACTAAAGAGCTTCTGCACAGCAAAAGAAACTACCATCAGAGCAAACAGGCAACCTACAGAATGGGAGAAAATTTTTGCAATCTACTCATCTGACAAAGGGCTAATATCCAGAACCTACAAATAACTCAAACAAATTTACAAGAAAAAAACAAACAACCCCATCAAAAAGTGGGCAAAGGATCTGAACAGACATTTCTCAAAAGAAGACATTCATATAGCTAACAGACACATTAAAAAATGCTCATCATCACTGGCCATCAGAGAAATGCAAATCAAAACCACAATGAGATACCATCTCACACCAGTTAGAATGGCGATCATTAAAAAGTCAGGAAACAACAGGTGCTGGAGAGGATGTGGAGAAATAGGAACACTTTTACACTGTTGGTGGGATTGTAAACTAGTTCAACCATTATGGAAAACAGTATGGCGATTCCTCTAGGATCTAGAACTAGATGTACCATATGACCCAGCCATCCCATTACTGGGTATATACCCAAAGGATTATAAATTATGCTACTATAAAGACACATGCACACGTATGTTTATTGCGGCAGTATTCACAATAGCAAAGACTTGGAATCAACCCAAATGTCCATCAGTGACAGATTGGATTAAGAAAATGTGGCACATATACACCATGGAATACTATGCAGCCATAAAAAAGGATGAGTTTGTGTCCTTTGTAGGGACATGGATGCAGCTGGAAACCATCATTCTTAGCAAACTATCACAAGAACAGAAAACCAAACACCGCATGTTCTCACTCATAGGTGGGAACTGAACAATGAGATCACTTGGACTCGGGAAGGGGAACATCACACACCGGTGCCTATCATGGGGAGGGGGGAGGGAGGAGGGATTGCATTGGGAGTTATACCTGATGTAAATGACGAGTTGATGGGTGCTGACAAGTTGATGGGTGCAGCACACCAACATGGCACAAGTATACATATGTAACAAACCTGCACGTTATGCACATGTACCCTAGAACTTAAAGTATAATAATAATAAATAAATAAATAAATAAATAAATAAATAAATAAATAAAGATCAGCAAAAAAAAAAAAAAGAATATGAAAACCAAAGACAGAAATCTAGGGTAACTGTTGGGATGTTTCTGCCAATCACAGTGGTCCAGCACCATCCAGCTAAAACACATTCACTCCCACAGGCCTCAGTTCAATTACCCCAGGAAATTCTGTAGAACTGCTAAAAGGAACAAGAGATACAACTGTGTTGGAAATGTTCTGAGTTCCCTTTTAATCCTCTCCCTCTATCTCCTTATTTATCTTTATAAGAGAATAGTTATGGAAGGGAAGAGGCTGCAGTGCTATAAGGAACCAAGCAATAGATGGAAGTTCAAGGCTTGTGGGTTTAAATCACATCTCTGCTACTCTGAGATCATTGCAAAATTGCTTAGCCTTTTTACAAGCTAGTTACTTCCATCTCCCTCATCTATAAACATATGAGGTTGGACTAAATCTCCAGAGCTTTTTCCAGTTCCCAAACCCTGTAATTCACACTGCCCATAAAAAATAAATGTAACTCTGAGATGTTCATTTTCTAAAGTAAAGTTGTAAAGAGTCTGGACTTTTTTATTAACAAATGCCAGAAGCTATATGGAACTTTGTGGGTACTCAATAAGTATTAAACAATCAATTTTATCTTTCATCTGCAAAACGGGGTGAGTAATGCTGACTTGTCTCCCAGAATTTCGTGTGAGAAATAATAAATGAGAACAAAGCACTTTTCAGATAATGAAGTAATTCGAATAAGCTGTTTTAATAGGTCTGTGGTCTAGATAGATGAGGCAAGAATAAAGTATCTTTTTTATTATTACATCTGTGAAATACAAGAGTCTTTTTACCTGTTTAAGAAAAACAGTCATTTTCCTTGCATATCATCAAAAAGTCAGCATGGGTAATTTCTGTGCAAATGAAATTTTTCATATGATTTTAACATTTATCGCTTTTAACATAATGCAGCTTTTATTCTTACCTGATATCAAAATGGAATCATATCTTGATTTAAATAGTTCAATGAGGCATTCCATCAGCATTATACTACTCTACTCAATGAAAATGCTTTCTGAAATGACTGATAAGCTGCACAAATGAGAGAATTGTAAATTTGATAATCTTCCTACTCAAAAATAATACAATGCAGGAACTGATACTCAGGAAAATGACATATTGCATTCTGGCTTCCTGGAGACTTCTACAGTATGGATATTTTGAACATTTATGTTCAGTAAATAATATGTTCTTTATTTTTTACAGTGTTTCAACAAAAGACAGCCAGAAAACAATCTGATGATGACAAGTTCCGTGGTCTTCCTAAGAAACAAGGTACTAACACTAACTCTAACTTCAGTCTATTTAGTAATCTCTAAGTAAAATATCAAGAAATCATATGAATACTGAATAAAGCCTCCTAGGACAGAAGTATGTAATTGTGTGCTTTATAAATTTTACTCTTAATCTCACACAATATAATTTTGCCATAATACAGTTAATACAAGAAAATTATTTTAATTAACAAAGGCATGAAATGGCCTTGTCAGAATGTTTGTGGTAGTGTTGTCAATGTTATCATGAGGGTTCCAGGAAGATCAAGTAAGAAAACTTCTCTAAGATGCATCAGAGGCCATGTTTTCATAGACCTGTAAGGGAAGCCTCTGGAACCTAACTTGGTAGGAGTGGCAAATGATTTGATTCCTCCAAAGAAAGGGGTTAGCGTGACTTTTCTATGGTTTGCACTCAATGCCAACCAAACATTGCATCCTTTTCAACTGTTCTCTTGCCTTCAGCACTTGATCTAACATTTGTTGAACAATTATTTGTTATGCAGAGAAAAGCTGAAAACTGTAGCCACAGAAACATCTTCCACAGACAGAATATTTTCTGCCTCCAGTTTTCCCTGAAATGTTTGTCTTCTACTGAAAAGAGAGACTCTAGCAGAATTTTTATTATGATTTTTTAAATCTGACAATAAGGCTTTATTCAACGTTCAAAAATGAAAAACATTAAAGGTGGCAGAGGTAGGGGGTAACATTAGCTGCCTATGATAACGAATGCGTATATACAGGCCCATCTTTGAAATAACTTCAGTCCAAATTAATATTTCCTTGAAATTGGTGCCACTAAATTGTTGAGAGGGACACTGGAATAAAACCAGGAAATTATTTCACAGCAACTACTAAGTCAGGCTCCTTTTTTGCAATTGTAAAGATGGCTGGGAATGGATTGCACCAAATTCTAACACCCACTGAACTATTAAATACAGACCCTCAATGGACCTGCTCCTAGGGCATTATGAATCATCCTTCAAACAAAGGTTCATTCTTAAATGGGTAATCCTCACCCATCACTTCAAGTGGCATTATTTTACAACAGCAAGGTGGTACTTAGATCATTCTTCCAATTAATACATGGTGTTTGATTGCAACACATGATGAAGCTGAACTTTTATTCTCTCATGAAACACTTGAATACACTGCTTGTAAATTTACATGCAAAAAACTCTTTATTTGACAGTTTTCCATTTTTAGTGATTTCATATTTAAGGAGGAAGATAGATCCTTTTTAAGTCTACTATTATCATCCCACTGTGCCTTCAGCTCTCTCAAGAAATAAATGCAAAGCTCCATGTGAGATCATTGTACAATTAGGATCAGAAGAGCTACTAAAGAATTAAACGAAGTAGATGAGATTATTTCTACCTGGCTTCCCCTACGTACCTCACAGAGCTTTGGAAAGAATGAAGAGAGGAGATGCTTTGAGCTTTTTGGGAGAAAAATCCCTGAAGTGTTTTTCTTATAAGTTATTCAATTACCATATTTTTAATTAAATTATGTTAGAAGTAAGGGGAAAATGCGAAGAGGGCCACAGGAGATGAAGGGAAGTGACGAGTATCAAGTGTAATGAAGAGATCCTTTGAATGTTTGATTATATCAATTATCCTTCTGGCCATCCCACAGAGAGCAATGCCTGGAAGGGCTGCTAGTATCTGTTAAGCTTAGTACAGTCCTATCATTATTCTACCTTGTATAGACAACTAGTACCCATCTGCACACAGAAAAAGGGGAGGAGAGTGTGGTAAAGGGAAACGAGGACCTAATTATGGAATATTGTATTGATTACTGTCTGTCTATATCTTGTTACCTAATTTGCATAATCAAGGTCAATTACCACTAGATTTTTTTAAATTCTGTGGGGACTCAGATACTAACATTTTAATCATATTTTATCTGTAATATTTTTTCTCTGTACATACTTAAGTCCAACTTATTGATGATATTTTTGATTAGTCATCTTAGAGCAGTTTCCTTACATTCCTTTATTTCTGGATATCAGTAATGTACCAGAATTGAACAGAATATTGTTTTATTTGTAAGGACTAAGGGAACATCAATCCTTACCAAATGTTTCTCTAAAAACCTCCCTGATGACTATAGTGTACAGGAAATCAGCAGTTAGCATGAAAAAAAGATAATTAGGAATACTTTGGAATATTTAGAAATAAAAGAATTAAGTACTTAAATACCTAAAAAGGCTGATTTCATCCAACCGTATTTCTCTAAACTGTTGCAGATATTATGACCATTCAGTCCATGTAACATACTAGGCAATGAAAACTGCTTATTACCTAATTAATGAATATTCTTCAAATATCCTGGGATTTCATGGTGTACTAGGAAAAGCAGTACATACTTCACTAGTGATAATCTCTTTATTTGGTAGAAAACAATAAAAAGGGCCTTTTATATAATGTTTTTCAGAGGCAAGATTTTCTAAAGGGACTAGACAAGTTCTCTAAAGAAGGTAAACAGGAATTATTATTTAATTCTTCCTCTATATGCTGGAGGGAAAAGGGATTATGAGATTCAACTATTTTCCCATTGAAAGTATAAGCATTTCAAGTGCACTAAGTTTAAGACTGGCAAGGGATTGCCAGGAAGTTACATTATTGCTAAGTCAAGGAATTTTCCTAAGGAAGAAAAAAATAATTAATTGGCACCATTTCCATGGAAACTCAACAGATTTCTTCAACTCAGTTTTCACATCTTGAAAAAATGTAAGGAAAAATGCTGAAGACTTTGGATCACAGATAAAATTTTCCATCAAAACAGTTTAAAAGTCAATTTTCCCAATTTGGATTTGAAATTAGAAAATGCTAAGGAGTGCTATCATAGATGAACAAGCGCACTTCCATCCTCCTTCCCAAAACTGAGCTTTATAGAGCCATCAAGGGTTTGTTCTTCAATGCTGGAAGACAGAGAACTGCATTTTGCCAGTGTCTTTGGAGCTGATCAGGATCTTGAAGTCTGGGTTATGTTATCGAAGCTCACAGAAGACTGATTCATACCCCCAATTCCAGTCATTAAACCTATAAGAAAGGAAGATGGCTTTCCAGTGACTAGATTGCTTGTATTATTTGGTCTCTGCCAGATAATAAAGTTTCTATAAAATATACTTAGTCATTAGAAGATTTCTAAGTGAACATGATCAAGTCAAAAATGTTGAAAGAATTTAAGGGCTCCTTGTTCAAAGATGGAAATATCTGGCTAATTTTCCTTATTTTACAAAATCATATATAGTCTAGGGTCAAGTTTGTTCACATCTTGGACTGTACAGAAGGGCCTTTTCTATCTATGTCAAGATCATCCCCATCTTACTAGCATAGTCTTACCTTGGATATGACATGTGGCAACTGACGAGGTTCAAGCATTCTGAACAAGCTGCCTCCCTGTGATCATGGATTACATCCACAGATGTCCTCAGCCATATAGGCAAATGAACCTTATCAAGGGTGTGTTGTTGCTCTCACTCTTAGAGGGCAAACTGTTAGTGTAGGCAGCTAGGCAGACACGAGCACGGCAGAAGAGGGCTACCCACCCAGGAATATCATACGACCACCAGGTTATGGTTAGGTAGTTGTTAAACTGTCTCTCTAAAACCATAATTGGTCACAGCCAGTGCCAGCGAAAGGCAGTCTCTCAATAGACAGAAAACACCTGAAGCTGGTGATCAGCAGCTTCCCAATAAGATCTCAGGAGTTGGACAAGTGGGCGCAAGCATGTGCACTAAGAGGCAAAATGGTGGGGTTTAACTGGCTTATGACTTTTCTCTAGGAACGCTCAACTGGTAAGGGAAAAACACCTAAATGAGCATATGCACAACTTCAGTAAACATACTGCACATGCGGCTCCTCCCAGGTGCTGGCAGGGCACTGCGTTTGCAGATAGACTGCCCTAAGGAAAAATCAAAGGAGGAGAGACACTAACCCCAGAACCATACCAATGTTTAAAACCCCATGTCAAGGGCACTTGGATCTCTCAGGTTGCCCACTTGGCCCTCTTTCAAGTGTACCTTACTTCCTTTCATTCCTGCTCTAAAACCTTTTAATAAACTTTCAATACTACTCTATCTAAAACTTGCCTTGGTCTCTCCTGTGCCTTATGCCCCTCAGCCGAATTCTTGCCTCCAAACAGGCAAGAATCAGGTTGCTGCCAATCTGTACGGATTGGCTGCTGCTAAAAAAACCATTTCTTTGAAGGGTAAGGTTCTGTGGGTAGAAGGAGCACATCCACCCTAACCAACTGCCTATACCAGTCACTTCCAACTCAGATGAGCATAAGAATTATTTGCAGAGCTTTTAAACTTTGGTTGCCTAGCCCTACCTTAGATATGGACTAAAAGTCGAATAGATGAGATAGTAATCAGCAAAAATCTCAAAATCAACATGTAAAAAATTCCCACCAAAAGAAACTATGTTTCAGAGACTACGTGTGGTCAAACTTAGCCCCTAAGTAAATTATATTTTAACAATAACCCACACAATATAATTTAAAACTTTTGCCAGCATTTAAGACCATGTTTCCTGAAATATTCAAATTTCCAACCACTCCCTATTATATAAATGTACAAATTGCAACAAATGACTATTATCATTTGTTATCATGCTTTCCGTGTTGTCTTCTTATATTTGGAACACATTTCTCTAAAGTCATAATTCTATCAAAAGTGAGAAAATAAAAGAGATATCAAGAGAGTCAGTTTATGAAAAAAATGAAGGAACATATTTATTTTTGCTAATGAAAACTATTCAAATGTATTTAACAAGTAAGTACTAAATCTTATTTGCTCAGTAATTTTATCTGCATGGTCCCTATAGACTTGTGAGCTTGTAATCCCTAGTATAGTCCCTGCGCACCAAGTCCTCACTCCAGACTACAAAACCATTATTGGCTAGTCTTTTGTAGGGCAGGAGTGTGCATACTGATGGGAAAGAGGTAGTTAGGCAACATATCCTTTCTGTGTTCTATAAGTGTATGTTGCTGTAGCGCTTTGATAAATGTTAAATAATAAAATTGTCTAGAAGCAGGAGACCTGGAGAAATGGGGAAGATATTACCCTTACATGGGAAAAAGAGAATGCTGATCTCTGAGGTATTTTCATCAGGCTGTTTTTGCCAGTACTGGATATATTAAACAGAAAAGAGGGAAAATTGTCAAAATGTGGTCATTTGTACTCCATAAAAGAATAATGGCCTCTTTTCTCTTTTCCAGTATACTTACATTTCCATTTGTCATATTGCTCACAAAAGTTTTTTGTTGTTGTTACAGTCATACCTTGAAAATTTTGTGTAATAGCTCAGTTTTGTCTGAAATAGCAATATGTTAGCAACTCACAGTGTTGTATCTCAGAAATGTAGTCAAAGCACACACAAAAAAGATGAAATTCTTAATAACAGGGAGAACAAAGACTGGAAAATAAGCTTACTGGCATCTAGAACTAATTCCAATTAATTCTAAGGTTGAGAAAAGTTAATTGAGACAAATTTAAAAATCAGTAGTCTACCCCTACTGTCTATGAAACAAATCAGTCCTTTGCTCATAATAGAAGGTGGAAAGATATTTAATCCCTCCCTTGCCTCCTGACCCCAGCTACCTCTCTGCTACATAAATGTTAATTTTTACAAGTACTCTATGTCCCAGCTCTGATCTTTCCATATACATGCATAAAATATTCCTTCCAGTTGAAAGTGGGGTGTAGGAGGGTAATGCTACACTTGGCTGGTCCTGGGACTCAAAAGTAAAGCTCTACAATGGAGGGATGGGAAGGTGAAGAAGTCTGTTAGAAATTTATGCACAGACTTAGATACATAGTGCCAGGGAATCATGTCCCACCTCTATCGTGGCAGCTGCATTAGACAAAAACCTGCTAACTCCTGGGATCTTGAGTTGTGAACTGCACCTATTAAAGATTTCTGCAGTCCATCCCTGAACACAGGGAAAGAACCAAAGGACATATAAACACCAAGAGCCTTGGTGAACAATGATTCCATAGATGTGTTTTTGTTTTTTTGGTTTTTGGGGTTTTTTTTTTTTTTGACAGAGTCTCGCTTTGTCGCCAGGCTGGAGTAGAGTGGCATGATCTCGGCTCACTGCAGGCTTTGCCTCCCGGGTTCATCCGATTCTCCTGCCTCAGCCTCCTGAGTAGCTAGGACTACAGGCGTGCACCACCATGCCCAGCTAATTTTTGTATTTTTAGTAGAGACAGAGTTTCACCATGTTGGCCAGGATAGTCTTGATCTCTTGACCTCGTGATCCACCTACCTTGGCCTCCCAAAGTGCTGGGATTACAGGCGTGAGCCACCACGCCAGAAGTATTAAAGATGAGAACAAACAAAAAGTTCATCAACTAAAACTACTCCAGAAGAAAGGAAGGATAATTTTTTTTTGTAAAGACTCAGAATAATTATACTTCTGTTAGTGATTTATTTATTAATGAGGAAGGTTGTCAGATATCGTATCAAAAGCACCAAGCTATCAACATGGAAAAAATGGGAAATACACACACACACAAACACACACACACACACAGCACTTTTCAGCTACCAATGCATAACTGCTTAAATATGAAGCTTTTTATAAATATTTTAACTTTTTCAAAAGTTCTAAGGCAGTATGTGTTAATTTCAACTGAAATATCCCACTTTCAGGTTCAGTACTAGGCAGTTGGTGACAAAATGCAGGGGCCAAAAAAGAAAATGTCAGGAAAGTTTGAACTCATTAAAAAAATGGAAAATATGGAGAGGAAATAGCAGCAGAAAGTCAAGGGCCAAGGTTAGACTGAGATGAAAGCAAAATATGTGAAAGACATTTGAGATGAGATACCAGAATGAGATTAAACATGTGACATGAAGAAAAGGTATTGACAAGAGGAAGTATGATAAAAATAAAATAAAATAAGAAGCTAAAGTTTCAACAGCAAATTAAAATCCACATCGGTCACAACAAAAGGGACTCACACTAGATGAAAATAAATCAGTGAATTAGAGAACATATTAAAGAAGGATTTGTTCTCAGTACATGGAAAGACCGAAAACTAATAAGATGTGGAGAACAGAGATACAACTCAAGTATGACAGGTTTTTTAAAACTAGAATAGAAAATACAATCAATGACTTTATTAAGCTAATCTTTGGAGAAGTGGGAAGTTGGAGGATGAATAATGCAGATCGAGTGGGCTCACTATGAGACACGAAAAAGTAAGGAGCGTTGTTTGTGTTTAAAAGCACCCTAGCAAATCTTTTTGATTCTAAGGAAAAAGAAACAATCTTAAAGTATTGAGCAAGTATTTTAACTTAGATTTTCTACTAAATTAACAAAATCCATTAAAAAATTAGAGAATCTGTGTTACAGAAACTTGAGATAATGGAATACCAAGTCTATTTGAGAAAAAAAACTGCAACTTAAGAAGTTTATATTTAGTCAGGTATTTTGTTCATGTAAGAAGAAAATAAAATAATTTTTGGATATCCAAAATTTTAGAAAAGATAGCCATTCTGTCATTATGAAAGTATCAACCAAAACATATGCTAACTAATGAGGAATTAAACAAAATAAAAAGCTTAAAAAGAAATTACAGTATTAAAACTACTGAAGTAAACTTAAATAATTATTGTAAATTTCTTTATAAGATATGAATGTAAAGTATTGGTGATAAAAAATATGTAATGTAACATAATTATTGCTAATTGAGTAGCAATAATCTGGTTACAATGACCAAAAAATATAAAAATACCTAGGAACTAGAAAGAAAATGTTTTTTCATTCATTACTTTATTAATAAAAAAAGATTTTAAAATCTGCATTTTAAAAAGTAACTACTTTCAAATTCCTTCATATATATGTATATACAAATACATATATATGTATAGTCTTTATAACCACATACAAAACAAGATTATGTATAACAGCAGTCATCACAATAAATTCATATCAGTTAAAACATTCTCACAGAGCAGGAACAGTCATTGAGGACAAATGTGTTAATCATCTGCATAGCAATCGTTCATTAAAACCTCAAAGATATGAGATAGATATTATTTTCCTTTCTAAAATGGATTGATTATTCGTAACCAAGGACACAGAGCTAAGAAATGGTAGAGGTGAAATTTGAACTCAATTCTGTTATACTCTGGAGGCCGAACTTGTAATCACCTTCTGTACTATTTCAGGTAATCATTTTAACAACTCTCACTACAACTTTCCTGAGCTTTAACAGAAGCCTGAAACACAAAAAAGCACATTACACATATTAGCTCCTACAACTCTTGCAACAACTCTGTTACAAGGGGATTATTTACCTTCATTTATAGACAAAGAAACTGGAGTTTACAAAAATGAAATGAGAAAGAGCTTTAAGCCCTCATCTACCTGGCTCCAAATACCATGTTATATAATCTCTCTCATAAAAAGATACACACTGAAATGTGGGCAAAAGACTGTAGTGGCAAAAACACTCCACCTCCATCTTCTTAGGGTACAAGGCAGGACTGAGAATTAAATTGATGTAAAATAGATTAACAAGAGAAAAGCTTAATAGTTTCACATGGCACTGGAGCCCTCAAAGAAAATGAAGACTCAAAAAAGCAGTTAGCCAGTTACTTAGCTACTGAATTAGACAAAGAATAGTAAACTGTGAAAATGAGAGGCTTGGGGGGTGGAGCAAGATGGCCGAATAGGAACATCTCCAGTCTCCAACTCCCAGCACGAGCGACACAGAAGGCCGGTGATTTCTGCATTTTCAACTGAGGTACTGGGTTCATCTCACTGGGGAGTGCCAGACAATCGGTGCTGGTCAGCTGCTGCAGCCCGACCAGTGAGAGCTGAAGCAGGGCGAGGCATCGCCTCACCTGGGAAGCGCAAGGGGGAAGGGAATCCCTTTTCCTAGCCAGGGGAACTGAGGCACACAACACCTGGAAAATTGGGTAACTCCCACCCCAATACTGCGCTTTAAGCAAACGGGCACACCAGGAGATTATATCCCATACCTGGCCGGGAGGGTCCCACGCCTACGGAGCTTCCCTCATTGCTAGCACAGCAGTCTGTGATCTACCGGCAAGGCAGCAGCGAGGCTGGGCGAGGGGCGCCCGCCATTGCTGAGGCTTAAGTAGGTAAACAAAGCTGCTGGTAAGCTCAAACTGGGTGGAGCTCACAGCAGCTCAAGGAAACTTGCCTGTCTCTGTAGACTCCACCTCTGGGGACAGGGCACAGTAAACAATAACAAACGCAGCAGAAACCTCTGCAGACGCAAACGACTCTGTCTGACAGCTTTGAAGAGAGCAGTGGATCTCCCAACACGGAGGTTGAGATCTGAGAAGGGACAGACTGCCTGCTCAAGTGGGTCCCTGACCCCTGAGTAGCCTAACTGGGAGACATCTCCCACTAGGGGCAGTCTGACACCCCACACCTCACAGGGTGGAGTACCCCCCTGAGAGGAAGCCTCCAAAGCAAGAATCAGACAGGTACACTCACTGTTCAGCAATATTCTATCTTCTGCAGCCTCTGCTGCTGATACCCAGGCAAACAGGGTCTGGAGTGGACCTCAAGCAATCTCCAACAGACCTACAGCTGAGGGTCCTGACTGTTAGAAGGAAAACTATCAAACAGGAAGGACACCTACACCAAAACCCCATCAGTACGTCACCATCATCAAAGACCAGAGGCAGATAAAACCACAAAGATGGGGAAAAAGCAGGGCAGAAAAGCTGGAAATTCAAAAAATAAGAGCACATCTCCCCCAGCAAAGGAGCGCAGCTCATCGCCAGCAACGGATCAAAGCTGGACGGAGAATGACTTTGACGAGATGAGAGAAGAAGGCTTCAGTCCATCAAACTTCTCAGAGCTAAAGGAGGAATTACGTACCCAGCGCAAAGAAACTAAAAATCTTGAAAAAAAAGTGGAAGAATTAATTGCTAGAGTAATTAATGCAGAGAAGGTCATAAACGAAATGAAAAAGATGAAAACCATGACACGAGAAATACGTGACAAATGCACAAGCTTCAGTAACCGACTCGATCAACTGGAAGAAAGAGTATCTGCGATTGAGGATCAAATGAATGAAATGAAGCGAGAAGAGAAACCAAAAGAAAAAAGAAGAAAGAGAAATGAACAAAACCTGCAAGAAGTATGGGATTATGTAAAAAGACCAAATCTACGTCTGATTGGGGTGCCTGAAAGTGAGGGGGAAAATGGAACCAAGTTGGAAAACACTCTTCAGGATATCATCCAGGAGAACTTCCCCAACCTAGTAGGGCAGGCCAACATTCAAATCCAGGAAATACAGAGAACGTCACAAAGATACTCCTCGAGAAGAGCAACTCCAAGACACACAATTGCCAGATTCACCAAAGTTGAAATGAAGGAAAAAATCTTAAGGGCAGCCAGAGAGAAAGGTCGGGTTATCCACAAAGGGAAGCCCATCAGATTAACAGCAGATCTCTTGGCAGAAACTCTACAAGCCAGAAGAGAGTGGGGGCCAATATTCAACATTCTTAAAGAAAAGAATTTTAAACCCAGAATTTCATATCCAGCCAAACTAAGTTTCATAAGTGAAGGAGAAATAAAATCCTTTACAGATAAGCAAATGGTTAGAGATTTTGTCACCACTAGGCCTGCCTTACAAGAGACCCTGAAGGAAGCACTAAACATGGAAAGGAACAACCGGTACCAGCCATTGCAAAAACATGCCAAAATGTAAAGACCATCGAGGCTAGGAAGAAACTGCATCAACTAATGAGCAAAATAACCAGTTAAGATCATAATGGCAGGATCAAGTTCACACATAACAATATAAACCTTAAATGTAAATGGACTAAATGCTCCAATTAAAAGACACAGACTGGCGAACTGGATCAAGAGTCAAGACCCATCAGTCTGCTGTATTCAGGAGACCCATCTCACAGGCAGAGACATACATAGGCTCAAAATAAAGGGATGGAGGAAAATGTACCAAGCAAATGGAGAATAAAAAAAAGCGGGGGTTGCAATACTAGTCTCTGATAAAACAGACTTTAAACCATCAAAGATCAAAAGAGACAAAGAAGGCCATTACATAATGGTAAAGGGATCAATTCAACAGGAAGAGCTAACTATCCTAAATATATATGCACCCAATACAGGAGCACCCAGATTCATAAAGCAAGTCCTTAGAGACTTACAAAGAGACTTAGACTCCCATACAATAATAATGGGAGACTTCAACACTCCACTGTCAACATTAGACAGATCAACGAGACAGAAAGTTAACAAGGATATCCAGGAATTGAACTCATCTCTGCAGCAAGCAGACCTAATAGACATCTATAGAACTCTCCACCCCAAATCAACAGAATATACATTCTTCTCAGCACCACATCATACTTACTCCAAAATTGACCACATAATTGGAAGTAAAGCACTCCTCAGCAAATGTACAAGAACAGAAATTATAACAAACTGTCTCTCAGACCACAGTGCAATCAAACTAGAACTCAGGACTAAGAAACTCAATCAAAACCGCTCAACTACATGGAAACTGAACAACCTGCTCCTGAATGACTACTGGGTACATAACGAAATGAAGGCAGAAATAAAGATGTTCTTTGAAACCAATGAGAACAAAGATACAACATACCAGAATCTCTGGGACACATTTAAAGCAGTGTGTAGAGGGAAATTTATAGCACTAAATGCCCACAAGAGAAAGCAGGAAAGATCTAAAATTGACACTCTAACATCGCAATTAAAAGAACTAGAGAAGCAAGAGCAAACACATTCAAAAGCTAGCAGAAGGCAAGAAATATAACTAAGATCAGAGCAGAACTGAAGGAGATAGAGACACAAAAAATGCTCCAGAAAATCAATGAATCCAGGAGTTGGTTTTTTGAAAAGATCAACAAAATTCACAGACCGCTAGCAAGACGAATAAAGAAGAAAAGAGAGAAGAATCAAATTGACGCAATAAAAAATGATAAAGGGGATATCACCACCGACCCCACAGAAATACAAACTACCATCAGAGAATACTATAAACACCTCTATGCAAATAAACTGGAAAATCTAGAAGAAATGGATAATTTCCTGGACACTTACACTCTTCCAAGACTAAACCAGGAAGAAGTTGAATCCCTGAATAGACCAATAGCAGGCTCTGAAATTGACGCAATAATTAATAGCCTACCAAACAAAAAAAGTCCAGGACCAGATGGATTCACAGCTAAATTCTACCAGAGGTACAAGGAGGAGCTGGTACCATTCCTTCTGAAACTATTCCAATCAATAGAAAAAGAGGGAATCCTCCCTAACTCATTTTATGAGGCCAACATCATCCTGATACCAAAGCCTGGCAGAGACACAACCAAAAAAGAGAATTTTAGACCAATATCCCTGATGAACATCGATGCAAAAATCCTCAATAAAATACTGGCAAACCAGATTCAGCAACACATCAAAAAGCTTATTCACCATGATCAAGTGGGCTTCATCCCTGGGATGCAAGGCTGGTAAACATTCACAAATCAATAAACATAATCCAGCATATAAACAGAACCAAAGACAAGAACCACATGATTATCTCAATAGATGCAGAAAAGGCTTTTGACAAAATTCAACAGCCCTTCATGCTAAAAACGCTCAATAAATTCGGTATTGATGGAACGTACCTCAAAATCATAAGAGCTATTTATGACAAACCCACAGCCAATATCATACTGAATGGGCAAAAACTGGAAAAATTCCCTTTGAAAACTGGCACAAGACAGGGATGCCCTCTCTCACCACTCCTATTCAACATAGTGTTGGAAGTTCTGGCTAGGGCAATCAGGCAAGAGAAAGAAATAAAGGGTTTTTAGTTAGGGAAAGAAGAAGTCAAACTGTCCCTGTTTGCAGATGACATGATTGTATATTTAGAAAACCCCATTGTCTTAGCCCAAAATCTCCTTAAGCTGATAAGCAACTTCAGCAAAGTCTCAGGATACAAAATTAATGTGCAAAAATCACAAGCAGTCTTATACACCAGTTACAGACAAACAGAGAGCCAAATCATGAATGAACTTCCATTCACAATTGCTTCAAAGAGAATAAAATACCTAGGAATCCAACTTACAAGGGATGTAAAGGACCTCTTCAAGGAGAACTACAAACCACTGCTCAGTGAAATAAAAGAGGACACAAATAAATGGAAGAACATACCATGCTCATGGATAGGAAGAATCAATATCGTGAAAATGGCCATACTGCCCAAGGTAATTTATAGATTCAATGCCATCCCCATCAAGCTACCAATGAGTTTCTTCACAGAATTGGAAAAAACTGCTTTAAAGTTCATATGGAACCAAAAAAGAGCCCGCATCTCCAAGACAATCCTAAGTCAAAAGAACGAAGCTGGAGGCATCACGCTACCTGACTTCAAACTATACTACAAGGCTACAGTAAGCAAAACAGCATGGTACTAGTACCAAAACAGAGATATAGACCAATGGAACAGAACAGAGTCCTCAGAAATAATACCACACATCTACAGCCATCTGATCTTTGACAAACCTGAGAGAAACAAGAAATGGGGAAATGATTCCCTATTTAATAAATGGTGCTGGGAAAATTGGCTAGCCATAAGTAGAAAGCTGAAACTGGATCCTTTCCTTACTCCTTATATGAAAATTAATTCAAGATGGATTAGAGACTTAAATGTTAGACCTAATACCATAAAAATCCTAGAGGAAAACCTAGGTAGTACCATTCAGGACATAGGCATGGGCAAGGACTTCATGTCTAAAACACCAAAAGCAACGGCAGCAAAAGCCAAAATTGACAAATGGGATCTCATTAAACTAAAGAGCTTCTGCACAGCAAAAGAAACTACCATCAGAGTGAACAGGCAACCTACAGAATGGGAGAAAATTTTTGCAATCTACTCATCTGACAAAGGGCTAATATCCAGAACCTACAAAGAACTCAAACAAATTTACAAGAAAAAAACAAACAACCCCATCAAAAGGTGGGCAAAGGATCTGAACAGACATTTCTCAAAAGAAGACATTCATACAGCCAATAGACACATGAAAAAGTGCTCATCATCACTGGCCATCAGAGAAATGCAAATCAAAACCACAATGAGATACCATCTCACACCAGTTAGAATGGCGATCATTAAAAAGTCAGGAAACAACAGGTGCTGGAGAGGATGTGGAGAAATAGGAACACTTTTACACTGTTGGTGGGATTGTAAACTAGTTCAACCATTATGGAAAACAGTATGGCGATTCCTCAAGGATCTAGAACTAGAAGTATCATATGACCCAGCCATCCCATTATTGGGTATATACCCAAAGGATTATAAATCATGCTGCTATAAAGACACATGCACACGTATGTTTATTGCGGCAGTATTCACAATAGCAAAGACTTGGAATCAACCCAAATGTCCATCAGTGACAGACTGGATTAAGAAAATGTGGCACATATACACCATGGAATACTATGCAGCCGTAAAGAAGGATGAGTTTGTGTCCTTTGTAAGGACATGGATGCAGCTGGAAACCATCATTCTTAGCAAACTATCACAAGAACAGAAAACCAAACACCGCATGTTCTCACTCATAGGTGGGAACTGAACAATGAGATCACTTGGACTCGGGAAGGGGAACATCACACACCGGGGCCTATCATAGGGAGCGGGGAGGGGGGAGGGATTGCATTGGGAGTTATACCTGATGTAAATGACGAGTTGATGGGTGCTGATGAGTTGATGGTTGCAGCACACCAACATGGCACAAGTATACATATGTAACAAACCTGCACGTTATGCACATGTACCCTAGAACTCAAAGTATAATAATAATAAAAAAAATAAAAATAAATAAAAACAAACAAACAAAAAAAATTTTAGTTTGGGATATTTCAAACATAGAGAAAACTAGAATAAACATTGTGATGAACAGCCTTCAACTCATCATCAAGTTCTATGAAATTACATACTATATCATTGAAACTCTGTGATACCTTCTCCATCTTAAATCCTTTCTCCACAGAATACTAGATTTTGTGTTTATCATCCTCATCTAAGCGTCTATTCCCATAGTGTAAACATTTGAATATGTCCACACAAAATACAGCATGATTTTTCAGGTGTTAAAAAAATTTATGTAGGCCGGGCATGGTGACTCACGCCTGTAATCCCAGCACTTTGGGAGGCTGAGGTGGGTGGATCACCTGAGGTCAGGAGTTGGAGACTAGCCTGGAAAACATGGCAAAACCCCATCTCTACTAAAAGTACAAAAAATAGCTGGGCATGGTGGCAGGCATTTGTAATCCAAGCTACTCAGGAGGCTGAGGCAGGAGGATTGCTTGAACCCAGAAGGCAGAGTTTGCAGTGAGCCAAGATGGTGCCACTGTACTCCAGCCTGGGTGACAAGAGCAACACTCCATCTCAAAAAAAAAAAAAAAGTAAATATTGTAATATCTTGCTCCATATGTACTTCTGCAATGTACATTTTTACTGAATGTTTCAGCAATGTATTCATGTTGATTTATGTAACACTAGCATGCTTGTTTACACTACTGAATTCCATTATATGACTACAACATAATTATGTATATCCAGCATCTTATTTATGAGCATTGGGTTGTTTCTAGTTTTTCACTTTTATAAAAAGCTGGAATGGATAATGCATGCCTTCTTTTGCACATGTGTGAGGATTTCTCTAATGGAATTGCTAAATCCCAAGCAAGTCATCTTCAAGTTTATTAAAAATTTCCAAATGTTTCTTCATATTTACATACCCAATCAGAGTAAATGCAAGTTCTCATGTCTCCGAATACTTAGCAGTATTTGCATTGCCCTATTTGTAAATTGTAGATTGTTTGCCAACCTGCTATGTGCAAAATGGTATTTTAGGTTGCTTTAATGTGTATGTCACTGATTATTACTGCGGTAGGTACCGTTTCATGCTTGTTGGCCCTTCCTATTTTCACCTATTTATAAGCCTTTCCCACTTATTGGGATGGAGATTGGTGACTTTTTCCTTATTAAATTGAATAAAGTCTTCTTAATTCTGAAAAATAAATAAATAAATAAATAAATAAATAAATAAATATTAAAAAATTAAAAAAAATAAAAAAAAGAAAATGAGAGGCTTAAAAGACAAGAGTTATTCTAACAAGGTATCTAGAGAATCCTCGTAGTCTCAACTTCTCCTCTTTGAAGCTAAGGATATTGCTTTTCCTTCTTGTATAGTGTGAGTGTCTTTACCGTAGGAATTTAGTCTTCTGCTTTTGGGAAACAACTGAAAGGTCAGAATGATCTTTCTTGCACTTGCTGTTTTTCAGTTTAAATAGTTGATGTGCCAGAGTGCTATATTTTTAACTTCCTCAAGCCAAAACTATGCTCTGCTTTAAAAAGATACATCCCCCAAAACACCAAGGAAATACTCATTAATAAAATTATGTCAAGTGATAAATAAAAATTTAAAATATCACTAGACTAATGACCAAGGCATGTTTGTATACATTTTAACTCAATAGTTAACCAGAATAAGTTTTGCCAGTGAGTTATTTCAAATTTAAAGAAAAGAGAATTTTTATATTATATGAACCATCTCATGGAGTAGCAATATTAATGTACTAGTTATTTTATTTTAAAAAACATGATGATTTCAGTTGATGAAAAAGACAAAATTATTGTTCAAGTATTCATAATTTTTTAAAAATCTTGTAAAATAAGAAACAGAATAATTTCTTAACATTATCAGAAATATCTGATTAGTTCAGAAGTAGAGGTATTCCTGTTAGGAACAGGAAAAGATAAGAATACCCGCTATTAACATTTTTACTTACCATTATCCTGGAAGTTTCTAGCAACTGCAGTAACATGCATCTAAAATAAAACGTGTAATTATTGGGAAGGAGATACTTTCTCCATTATTTTTAGATGATATACATACATGCCAGAAGACTTGAAAACATCAACTATAAGACTCTTAAAAATTATTTTAACTAGCTGGATATAATTAATAAATAATTCACTTTTTTATATACCAGAATTATTTGTTTGGCAACATCATGAAAGAAAAGAAATTATTCACTGTAAATTCAAAACATACACAAAAAGTACCTATTAAAAAGATAGAATAATGCTATTTTCCTAATGGGAGATTAAATATTCTCAACTCTTTCTATAATAACTTATGCATGTGAGGGAATCCCAATCATTTTGATAGGATACTTTTCCTTTAGGAAGAGAGAAATGACAGTTTGAAAGAATGTTTCTAAATTGATAGAGAAGATAATTAAAAAGAGGTGAAAGGTAATCCCTTGGGAAAAAAAATTGAGGCCGGGCTAGTGGCCATATGTGATATTAAAGTCTGTTACTTATTCAATGCTTTAAGCTACCACACTCAGAGTTATAATGACACAAGAATCACTGGCAATGAAAGAAAGCTTTAGACTATAAAATTATTATAAAGTTTGTGTACTTCTTTGAATTGGATAATGCAAAATACTATCAAAAGTGAAACAGTACAAACACTCCCTCATCCTACTGGTGAGAGTGTATACGACAACACGTTCCAGGAAAGGAGATTGGCACTAAGTATACATCAATAGCTTTAAAGGTGGTCACACTCAAAAATTATATTTTTATGAGTCTATGCCAACCAAATAAATAATGCAGCCAGTGATTCATATGAAAGACTTATAAGCTCCAAAAACATATAATTGTGGAGAAAAATGGAAACAATAAAAAATCCCTTAGTAAGAGAATGATTAAATGCTTTATTGCATATACAAACTTTGGAATATAATGCTCCCATTAAAAACCATTTTTCAAAGAATATTTAATGTCGTGGAAAGATTCTTAGGCTACATGACTAAGAGAAAAAAACAGGAACTATGTCAGTGTAACCCTAATCAGAAAAAAGGAAAGAAGTGGATACTTAAGAAGGACCACCAAGATGTTTATGGTACCTGTTTCTGAAGAATATAATAATGAGTGGCAGTTATTTCAGTTTTCAGTACTCTTCTGTATCTTCTAAGTGGTGGGGGGAAAAACTCATGTTCTAAAATCACAATCATTAAAATAAAACATCAAATGCCAGATGTGGTGGCTCACACCTGTAATCCCAGCACTTTGGGAGGGCAAGGCAGGCAGATCACTTGAGACCAGGTGTTCAAGACCAGCCTGGTCAATATTGCGAGACCCCATCTTTACTAAAAATACAAAAACTAGCCAGTTGTGGTGGCACGTGCCTGTAATCCCAGCTACTCAAGAGGTTGAGACAGGAGAATCACTTGAACTCAGAAGGCGAAGACTGCAGTGAACCAAGGTGGTGCCACTGCACTTCAGCCAGGGCAACAGAAGGAGACTGCCTCAAAACGAAAACAAAAACAAAATGAAACAAAACAAAACAAACAAACACATCTCAAAGAATATATGCAACTCTAAAATTAAGGGGATGCAGAGGCCTTACTTGGAACTTACAAATAAATCAATAGACCAAACATATCCTGACTTGCCCATATGGACCTGAGCTTATATACCTACCAATTCCCAAACTAAGTAACAAAAAATAACTTAAGATTTAAATCTTGGTCACTAGTTCTCGTTCTCTCGCTCTCTCGGTCTGTCTTTCTCTCTCTCTCTTTCTCTTTCTCTCTCTCTGTTTCTCTCTCTCTCTCTTTTTTTCTCTCTCTTTCTCCCTCTCTCTTTTTTTTTCTTAAGCCAGGGTGTGCTGTGTCACCCAGGCTGGAAGGCAGTGGCGATCTCAGCTCACTACAGCCTTGATCTTTCAGGCTCAAGCAATCCTCCCACCTCAGCCTCCCGAGTAGCTGGGACTACAGGCTGGTTTTTATAGAGATGGGATCTCTCCATGTTACCCAGGCTGGTCTGGAACTCCTGGGCTCAACCAATCCACCTGCTTCAGCCTCCCAAAGTGCCGGGATTACAGGTGTCAGCCACTGCACCTGGACCCTATTTATTTAAGTCCTATTATGAGAAGTTCTTTCCAAGTGCCACAAACTAATTTGGTATGATGGTACAGTATGGTGTGACATCACATGATATTTATAGTATGACATGGTACTTACAGCATGGTATATCTGGCATGGATTGAAATGGTATGCATTCCATGGGAAAGCCTATTAATAAAGTGGCAGAAATTTTTTATATTGTAAAAGCAATATAGTATTATTATAGAAAGATGGAGATCATAAGAAAATAATTACATATGTAATATGGCATCACAATAGAACAACGTATATTATCTTTTAAATTTTCTTTTCATGCTTTATTATGTATATGTATATTTTAACTTTGACACTTAAAATTTTTAATGTGTGTATAAGTTTGTATCCTGCTTTTGTACTTGTTATAATATAATAAGCACTTTCTATGTTGCCACAATCTTTATTTTTTTAATGACTACATATTTTTATTAAGTAAATATTTTCTATTTTAAATTACTTTTTGTTGGGCAATCAAGTTGTTTTCTTTCAAATTTTCAATAAAGTCCTTTCATCCAGTCACCTAGTAAATAATTTTAATGAAAATCCCAATTTACATTCGTACCTAATCTGTATATTTATATACTTACTACAATGGGTTGGTTGATGTTTATATGACCAATATTTGATCAAATGGAAATACTTATAAAGAGAAATTTATTTAAAAGGAATTAACTTGTAAAAACTGTAGTTTACCTTGAAGCTTTTACACTAAGAGACAGGAGTCTACCATATATACAGTTAGCTGTCTGACAAATGTTTTTTAATGAAAATTATATTAAATTCATACTAATTCTTCTGAAGGTAAACCAAAAAAGATACAAAATTAGGAAGACGGAAAACCTTTCATTACCTCCTTTTCCTCATCAAATTGTTATCTAAATGCAATAATCTTATAAACTCTACCAAAAATTACAGGTTGCATGTTTTGGTTTGACTTGTATACCCTTAGAATAAAAGGTAGTGAGATGCCTAAATCATTTTTCTTTGTAACTTGTCATGCCTAATCCTAATTTATCAAGACAAATGCTTTAATCTCTTTACTCTTAAAAAAAAGTAAAAGCAGATTTATGTAAAATTAGTTTAGTTGTAAACAACTCACTCTCAAAACAATATCTAAGACCTCTGCTGCTCCTAGCTTGTTCTTTTGTTCTTTCTGCACAATCATACAACTGAACACCATACCCCCCAAAAAAGTCATCTTACTTATATTTTAATAGCTAGATTGAGAAAAAAAGAAAGGGTAATTGAAATAAATATTATTAAAAGGAGTTAGTATTTGTTAAGTTAAACTTGTACATATAGCAAAACTAAAACTGGTACGGTTTTCTGGGAAAACTTTTCTTGAGCTAACTTCCAGAACAGCAGAAAATCCAGCTGCCTGGGTTACTTGAGATAAAAATGGATTCACACTTAGGCAAAAGGATGACAGAAGTGAGGTGATAATTAAATGGCATAGCTGTTAAATGGTGATGCTCAACCTCTCTCCTCTGGCAGGGATGGCACATAGAATTCTACTGCTAACTGCATTTCATGAACTCTATTTTAGTGTGGAGGCCTATAAAAAGCAAACAGTATAAGAAGCAAGATCTCAATTGTTATCTGTACTTTTTGCTGCTGAGCAAGTTAGCGCTCTGGCTAACTTGTGCTTCTCCAGTTCCTCTGGGATTTCATGCTCCATCATCCCTAGAGGAAGATTTGGAGTATAGAATCTGTTGACATCTTAGTTCTGGAGGAATAGGTTCTGAAGAGAAAAGACAAGAAAAGACAAGTCAAGAAAGCCCCTGTGTTGAATGGAAATGGTGAGAAGGGAAAAAGTTAAAAAAAAAAAAAAAGAAAGAAAAAGAAAGAAAGAGGAAAAGAAAAGAAAGGGGGTGGAGAGAGAGAGAGAGAGAGAAAGAGAGAGAACGAAAGAAAGAAAGAAAGAAAGAAAGAAAGAAAGAAAGAAAGAAAGAAAGAAAGAAAGAAAGAAAGAAGAGAAAGAAAGAAAGAAAGAAAGAAAAGAGAAAGAAAGAAGAAAGAAAGAAAGAAAGAAAGAAAGAAAAGAAAGAAAGAAAGAAAGAAAGAAAGAAAGAAAGAGAAGAGAGAGAAGAAAGAAAGAAAGAAAGAAAGAAGAAAGAAGAAAGAAAGAAAGAAAGAAAGAAAGGAAGAGAGAGAGAGGGAGGGAGGAAGAGAGAGAGAGAAGGAAGGAAGGAAGGAAGGAAAAGAGGGAGGGAGGGAAGAAAGAAAAGAAAGAAGAAAGAAAGAAAAAGAAAGAGAGAGAGAGAGAAAGAGAGAAAGAAAGAAAGAAAGAGAAGAGAAAGAAAGAGAAAGAAAGAAAGAAAGAAAGAAAGAAAGAAAGAAAGAAAGAAAGAAAGAAAGAAAGAAAGAAGAAAGAAAGAAAGAAAGAAAGAAAGAAAGAAAGAAAGAAAGAAAGAAAGGAAGGAAGAAAGGAAGGAAGCAAGGAGGAAGGAGGGAGAGAGTGAGAGAGGAGAGGAGAGGAGAGGAGAGGGAAGGAAAGAAAGAAAGCACATGTGGGAATCAGAATTATTGACCATAGAGAAATTTGATGTGCACGTGAATCTTTTTGGAAAGAAACCGTCTGTGTGTCCGTGTTTCAAGATTCACTATTATAGTCCTTCTCGAAACTGAGAGAAACATTAGAGGTCATTCCAGAACAACCCCAAGGCTCAAGTCCTCTTTAAACATATAACATTTGCTATCAAATACTTGAAACCTCTTTTCCAGAACAACCAATCCTAATTATATCAACAAATTATTATTACTATAGAATTTGAATGTCCTCCTCATTTCCCAAATCCTTGTTAATATTGTCTGGATAGTCAAATTCATCTGTTTCTTTCTTGAAGAAGCACTCCCAGAAACGGGCAGATCCCTCCAAGGACAGCTCACTGGTATACAGTTAGGCAGGACTGGCTATTCTCTCCTTTCAGACTCTGTGGGCATGTTTAGATTTGATAGTATATTAAGACATGTTACCTACCCCTCCTGAAATAATACAAAAAGTATGTTGCACTTAATGGAAATATGTAAATGAGAAGGTACAAACTCAAATGAGTTCCAGCAGGTAGGCAGGTAGCAGACGTGTGTTGTCATCCAGTAACTCTAAGGTGTGGCAAGGATTGCAGTAACCTAGAGAGCACATAGCATCCTTAAAGTCATGCAGGCCCATTTATGTCTTTAAACACCATGGTGGACAAGGGAAACACTGAATTCACCCACGGTCTGCCAATTTGCTACCACTGTGCTTCAAGCTAGGCCATCTACTATTCCTTTTGCGCTGAGCAAATAATACATGGCATGCTCCAAAATAAACTCTTTAGAAAAGGAAGCATCTCACTACAAAATAACTGATTATTTATTTTAAATCTTTCAGAAATAACTTTTCAAAGGATGTGAAGCCTTTTGTGACATTTGGATGTTGGTTGACATCTCTTTTCCCAAAGTTCGGAAGACTGTTTATTCTAAAGATATTTATTGTTAATATTAATGTTAACATTTATTTAGCTTACTGTGTGGCAAGCACTATGCTAAGTATTTTGTGCACATCATCTCTGATAATCCTCAGAAAAAGAAGACAAAATTGGCACTGCCCTCAACTAGCAAAGTATATAACTTTTGCTACTGTCCTTTCTCTCCTTGTCCCTTTCTGTTTCTCAGTAATGAGACACAATTTTGTAACCCTTAAGACTAGGTTCCAGGCACCTCCATCCTTAGAAATAAACTCATTAAAAATATACTGGTTTATTCTTTAGCTGCTCATAGAGAGTTAAGAAGAAGCTACTCCAATTACTTATTTGTAGAGTGCTTTTGTTCCCAGTTGTCTACACCCGGAGTTTCTATTAATGCACCCTCCCTTTGTATTTTAGACAGAGCTCGGATAGAGAGTCCAGCCTCTTCTACTCTTAGGGGCTGTCTAACTGATGGTCAGGAAGAACTCATCCTCCTGCAAGAGAAAGTCAAGAATGGGAAAATGTCTATGGATGAAGCTCTGGAGAAATTTAAACACTTGCAGATGGGGAAAAGTGGCCTGGAAATGATTCAGCAGGTAATATTGGCCCCAATGTTTTCTGGGACATTCCATAACTTGTGGAGCCCCTAGTTTGTTACTGTTTAACTTTCACAAGGAATGCAGGTAACTGTTCTTTTATTTTTAACTAGCCACTAAGAAAGATACTTCAAGAAATCAATTAAATGTTTGAAAATATCCAGATATTATGTTCACCAGCCATTGATGAAGTCAATCCTCTAACCCAGTATACCAAAGCTAATACCTAATCAGCTTATAATACCTGTCTTTAGTATAGTGAGTGTTTTTTGAATCTCGTTGCTGAAATTAAGTTAAAGCATCTTTACACTGAAGAGTGTAAGTCACAGTTTGTAGAGAAATACCAAGAATATTAAGTTCAAATAAGCTTGTCTTCTGTAAATATGATTTACCTCCTGAGATGGGATTGGAGGACATGGTTCTGAGATGAGCATGAAAACAAAATATACCACACATTCAGTGAGAGATAACACAGTCATAGTCCCATATTCCATCCCTTTTCACTCCAAAAATATTTTAACAATTTTTTCTTCTTATCAAGGAAATCCCATTCCTTCAAAACCCAGTTCTAGATAGCTGTTTGATTAAACACATTTAATAAGCAAATTTAGGCCAAAGTATAAATAATTGATAATAGCTTAATATTGTAACTTTCCCAAGAGATAATTTTTATTTAAAAGACATTGCTTAGGAAAACATTTTTAAACAATAAAAAAGAATCAAAATAGAGAAATTTCAAACAATACAGTATATAGGCCAGGGGACTTTCCCAGTGCATCTGAGATTGTGCCTTGTTAGGAACCAGCTGTCTCTAAGGGCAGTTATGGTTGTGGGTTTTTGGCTGAACCTCATCCAGATTTTGTGACACTAAGCAAAGGCAATTATTTTGCCAAATAAATGCTAAAGAATACTGATTGTAGAGTTCTACAAGTCTTCATTGTTCATGATTAGAATTACAATATTGCTTCTCAATCATGTCAATGTCATCACCAATACACACGTGTTTAGGTGCAGACCTACAAATCACATTCCTAGCAATGTTAGATTGTATAGATTTTGTTGAATTAAGTCAATTGTATTTCATCCTCCTGACACTCTTAAATAATAACGTTTTCCATTTAGAGTTATCCAACTTAAATATCATTTTGGAAATATTTCACTAGTTGTTTCATTAAACTCTGGTTATTCTTATTTTTATATTTATTGTATATTTATACTTAATCTTGTTTTAGGAAGAATTTAAGGTGCTTCATACTCACTACTTAGAGATTGATCTGACTCACCTAATAATAAGGTGATAGTGGGATAATGAATATTGTTCATGTTTATTTTAAAAATATATATTTTTTAAAATAAAGGCTGAAAGATACTAAGATTACTTTCCATAAGCAACAAAGTTTAATGACTTGGTCTGAATTCTGTCAGAGGAATCAGTCAGTGCTTAACATAAGGGACTTGGCCAAAATCCAAACAACAAAAAGATGAATATTCCTCCTGTTTATTCAACACACACACATGCAAACAAATATGCATTCCTATGTACTTTTCAATATTTTTCTTGCAGCTTGCAAAAGTATTTGTTTGTATCCTATGAATATAAATGAAGTTATCAGAGGTAACTGAAATCATATTATTACTGATGAAGGAATTATCCTAGGAAACTAAGAAAGAAAATGGCACAAACATGGAGTTAATAGTGGAAACTGGTTTCCAGAATAACTAAGAATCATGTTGAATCCCTGGCATTGAAGATGAAATGGTGGAGAAGGGAAAACTTTGCCCTTCACTCTCCTCACTCCTACTCACAGTCACGGAGTGCCTGAAGAAGGGTTTGGCACCACTGGTAGGAGAGATCTGTAAGGCAATGGAAACAACTAAATAGGAAAAGTGGTTTCTAAGTTTCCAGGAAAATCCTAAGGAAAGAGTGCTACTCTCAAGTTCTGTTCTAAAACAAGATTATTAAATGTTAGCTTGTTTTACATTTTGCTTAAAAAGATAATGTTCAGGCCGGGCGCGGTGGCTCAAGCCTGTAATCCCAGCACTTTGGGAGGCCGAGACGGGTGGATCACGAGGTCAGGAGATCGAGACCATCCTGGCTAACACGGTGAAACCCCGTCTCTACTAAAAAAGACAAAAAACTAGCCGGGCGAGGTGGCGGGCGCCTGTAGTCCCAGCTACTCGGGAGGCTGAGGCAGGAGAATGGCGGGAACCCGGGAGGCGGAGCTTGCAGTGAGCTGAGATCCGGCCACAGCACTCCAGCCTGGGCGGCAGAGCGAGACTCCGTCTCAAAAAAAAAAAAAAAAAAAAAAAAAAAAAAAAAAAGATAATGTTCAATATTTGGAATTAAAGAAAGATCACAGATGTATGTTCATCTGCTTTTAAGTCTCTGATTTTTAGAATTAGAACACTGGGAAGCAATGTGCCATACAGGGGCTGGAGATGGGCTCAGGCAGCAGCAAACCATCACTGTGTAACCCTTCTGCTTTTGGACAACAAATAGCAAATATAGACCCCACAAGCACTGGGTTGAGAAAACAGCTTCCCAAAGAATTGCACTCTAGGATCCAATCTTGACTCTACTACTTAGAATTATGATTTGGGAAAGTTACTATACCTCTCTGTACCTCAGTTTCCATATCTACAAAATGGAATGACGACATTTTACATCCACTTCATTAAGCTGTGAGAATTAAGTAAGATAACACATGGAAAGTATCAAGGATGGCAATTGAGACATCATAAGTAGCAAATAATATCAAGTAGCAGCGTTGGTATTGCTAATAGTAGTTGATGTTTTCATCTTGATCCATAAAAATTTGAAAATCATAACTATGCCCTGGTTGTTTCTACATTAAGGAGAAGTTACGACAACTACGAGATTGCATTATTGGAAAAAGACCAGAAGAAGAAAATGTCTATAGTAAGTAAGATTCGCCTGCTATTCAAAAATAATAGAGTGATTAAGTTGAAAATTCAGGGACTGTGGAGATGAATGGGCCTGAGTTCAAATCGAAACCTCAACAATTCCCAGCTGTCTAACCTAGAGAGGGTCTTAATCTCTGGCAGTGAAATTCCTTGTCTGCAAAATACACATCTATAATTATATATGCATCTGAGAGTGCTTGTGTGAGTTAACATAAAAAATACTTATCATATTCTCTGGTTCATAATGAAAGTTCATAATTAACCAGAGACTATAAGTATTTTTTATGCTATAAATATAATAAATGCTTGTTACTCTCTTTCTTTTGATGTCTATGTAAGTTGCAAATAGGACAACTCTGTTCAATTTTTTAATAATCCATTATACAAGAAATCAAGGCCGGGTGTGGTGGCTCACACCTGTAATCTCAGCACTTTGGGAGGCCGAGGTGGGTGGATCACTTGAGGATAGGAGTTCAAGACCAGCCTGGCCAAATGGTGAAACCCTGTCTCTACTAAAAATATAAAAATTAGCCAGCCATGGCAGTGCATGCCTGTAATCCCAACTACTCGGGATGCTGAGGCAGGAGAATTGCTTGAACCCCCCGGGAGGCACAGAGGTTGCAGTGAGCCAAGATCACACCATTACATTCCAGCCTGGGTGACAGAGCAAGACTCCATCTCAAAAAAAAAAAAAAAAAAAAGAAAAGAAAAAAAAAAAGAAATCAAATGATTAAAGAGACATACTTTTGAATAAGTTAAAATATTAATACAGTGAGTTCTCACAATTGTCAATGTGTGTATCATTTTAAAATTTCTAATAATTAAAAGTTGCTCTAGCAGTGGAGGTTAGGGGAGGGAATACTCTATGTTAAGCCAAACATTATTAAGATGATAAAATTTTGCTAAAATAAACAACACATTCAAAAATTAAAAATAAATTGTGTTATCACTATCTGACCACTGTTTCCCCAAGACTCTACCCCTGCACAGATAATTAAAAACTAGCAGCCACTAAAAGAGTGTGAAAGCTTCCATCTCTTCCATTTTCATTAATATTACATAGCTTTTAGCTAGTCCTTCATGTTGAAATTCATTTCTCTTCATATTATAGAGTTATGTATTTTTCTAGAGCGAATTCTTTAAGCACCTTAAAATGTTTGTAAAACACAAATATGCTTTCTAAAATAATTAAGGTCATAAAGACAGGGCCATCTTATAGGTGACAGACACCTCCATTCTAATATGAATAAGATTAAAATTTTAACGATTTATAAAATTACAAGTCATACAAATAATTTTATCAAGGAGCATTAAAAAGCTAACATTTATTATCTCCCATACATTATTGTTTCTTACAATAACTTTATGAGGTGAGCAATATTTCCGATTTACAAATAAGGAAACTGAGGCCCTGTTAAACTAAAAAGTTAAAGGACACACATAAGAAGTGAGAAACCATTTCTGTTTAATTCAAAATCAATGCTCTTAATTATCGGTGCCTTAATTATGAATCAATTAGTTCTCCTTTCAGTCACACTGGAATAAATAATACTACACAAATCTTTCTATTGCACAAGACACTATTACTGAGCAAATATATGAAGCAAGTGATATTAGGAGGCAGACAATAGGTAGCCAAAGACTATGAATAATTCTAGAGACAAGCAGTACTCATGAGGTGCCTCTTATTATGGCCCAGTTCTCTGCCAAAGGAATATTTCCTGACTACACTCTGAGCAAAGCAAAGAAGTTCTGTTGAACTGAGAAGGCAGAGATCCTAGTTCAGGGCAGCTGAAGCTACTAGAATGTGTGTGGTGGGTCCATTGAGAGCAGGTGACTGTGTAGAGAGGTAGCCTAAGAGGTCCATGGGAAGCACTCCACAAGTCTGTGGCTGAGAGATGAGCTGTACCTGTGCAAAGCAAGACAGTCAAGGCATGCAAGACAGCAACTTCTGGGGCATTGAGAGCAAAAGAGAGACACTAAAGGTTGAGCAGAGTTGAGGAAAAGCCAGCCTGGGAATTTTTAAGTTCTGGCACTGTCAAATTAGGGAGATCTTAACACCTCTTTAAAATATCTGACATTCTGCTGTGACACCCAAAAGGTGTAATGAGTAAGGACCAGGATTTAGAGTAAGATCTACTCTGGATATGCCCTGGCAAAATCTCAAACCAAGCCCCAAGAAGATCTATACTGGAGACAGAGTTTGTAGGCTGACTGAATCTACAAACTCAGGACCTTAAAAAGAAAACACCTTGGGCACAAAAAGCCCACAGTGAAAAAGAATAAAATTAAGTCTATACAAGTTCTTGCCAGTAATTGAGCTGCCTACTAAAATGAGAACATACTGTCATCCGAAGAATATTCTAGAATCTGGAATATACAACACATTATCTATAATGTCCAGTGTTCAATTAAAAAAAGAAGACATACAAAGAAACAGGAAACTGTCATCTTAATGAAGAAAAAGAAACTATAGACGGAACCTGAGATGTTAGATGTTGTTGATCTTAGCAAACAGACTTTAAAGCACCTCTTATAAACACTGAATTAGTGAAAAATGTGGTTTTAAGGAGGGAATAAATAGGGAATCTCAGCAGGAAAAAAAAAATGAAACCATATAAAAGAACCAAGTAGAAAGCATGGAAAGTAAAAGTACAATAAAATAAATAAAAATTAATCAGATGAACTTATTATCAAATTGGAGTTGACAAATTAAGAGTTAGTAAACAAAATTAAGACAGACCAATAGAAATTATCTAATTTGATTTTTAGAGAGATAAAAAGACTTCAAAAATGAACAGAGTCCCAGCAACATTTAGGACAATATAATGCATTTTAAAATGCATGTAATTAGAACCCAGAAGGAGAAAAGAGTGAAAAGAGGCAAAACATTGTTTAAAAAATGATGACCAAAACCTTGCCAAATTTAATGCAAACCACTTGCATATTGTTGAAAAAACTTTTAAAAATTAAAATTAGCATAATTGTTAAAAGAAGGACTTCTAGGCGATTTATTTTCAAGCTACTTTAAGCCAAGGTAAAAAGAAATTCTTGAAAGCAGCCAGAGGAAACACACATTACATATAAAGGAAAAAAAATTCAATAATTTATTATTAGAAACAATGGAGGATTGACGACAAGACAATAACATCTTTTAAAGTCCTAAAAAATGACCACTTAGAATTCTAAATCCAGACGAAATATACCTCAAAAACGTGATAAAATAAAGACATTTAAGATAAATGAAATGAGATAATTCACAGCAAAATTACAGTAGAATAAATGCTTAAAAATATCATACAAGGTGAAGGGATGTTAACAAACAAACTCAGATTCTCACCAAGGGAATCTGTGGGAAAAAGAATACTGAAAATTATAGAAAGGAGGTAAATATAAAATATTATGTTTTCCTTTTTTTCTCATAAATTACTTCAAAGACAACTGTTTAAAGCAAAAATAATAAAACTTAAGTTAGAAGTTCTATAATATGGAGAAGGAAATATGAAAACAATCATGCAAAGGACAATGGAGGCAGATAAATAGAATTGTGTGTTTCCAAAATTGTTATGTGGTGAAGTGTAAAGATTCAGTTATAAAGTAGGAAGTGGAGAGGGTAAAGTAAGAAGTATGATGTGTCAACTATAAGGCATGAAGTACTAAGGGGTATACTACTGTCTCAAAATCTAAGTTAAAGGTGCATATTTTATTTTAAAAATAGAAAGAAATCAGTTTAAAAAATAGATAAGAAGTTCACTTAGGAAACCCATAGAGGAAATAAAATAGATTTTTTTTAAAAAAACTGTTTGATTCACCAAAAATAAAGCAGGAAAGTGCAAAAAGAGGAATATAAACAAAATGGATAAGTGAAGAACCAAGAACAAGATGGTAGTATTTAACTAAGCCATATCATAATTATGTTAAAGGTGACTGAATTAATTGCTTCTTTTTAAAAGCAGACATTTTCAGACTGGAAACGAAAGCAATATCCAATATTATGCTGTCTAAAAGACATGTGTTTTAGATATAAAACACAAATAGTTTGAAAGTAAAGTATGGTAAAATGTTACTATGACAATAGTAATAATCATAAGCATAAGAAAGCTGGCATGGATATATCAACATAACACAAGATAAATTTCAAAACACAGAGTATTACAAAAGATAAGGATATTACATACAGATAAAAAGGCAGTTCACTAGAAAGATAGAGCAATTCTAAATATCTGCATAATATAAAGTAATTTTATATTATATATTTGAATTTTACTAAAACTCCTGAAGCAAAATCTGACAGTACTCGGAGATGTTTTCACTTCTTTCTTACTAATTCATAGAACAAATAGACAAAAATCAGTAAAGATACAGAAGACCTAAACAACACTATCAGCTAACTTGACCCAATTGACATTTACAAAAAAAAAATTTTAAGTCAGAATACATATTTATTAAAGGTATACATGGAGGTTCACCAAGATGAAACATAGGCTAGATGATCAAAAAAGTTTCAGTAAACTTCTAAAGACTGAAATCTTCAGAGTATATTCTCTAATAGATTTCAGTCTTTTAGAATCTTATATTCTCTTATCACAACAGAAGTAAATTAGAAATCAGTTAGGAATTATATATCTAGAACATCTCCCAATATATTTAGGAATTAAATATAACATTCAAAATAATATGAGGGTCAAATAAGAAATCATAAGAAAGTATTTCAACCTGAATAGTAATGAAAAAAAACATCAAAATTTGTAGAATGCAGGTAAAACAAGTATGTAGTTAACAGTTAACTAAAGGGAAATGTATTACTATAAGTATTATACTAGAAAATAACAAAAAGCTTGAAGTCAATGATTTAAGTTTCCACTTTAGAAAAATAGAAAATGAAAAGCAAACCTTTAAAAAGAGGTAAGAAGAGAGAAATAATTAAGATCAGAAATCAGTAAAAAAAGGAAAGAGATAAACAAAAAGAAAATAAAATCAAAAGCGAGTTGTTTGAAAACATAAATAAATTTGAGAAGCCCATGGGAAGAACGATAAAGGAAAAAAAAAAGACAACAAGATACCTAAATTAGAAATTAAATTGGGTTACTACAACAGATCCTACAGACATTAAAAAGATACTAAGGGCCTGGTGTGGTGGCTCTGGCCGGGTACGGTGGCTCATGCTTGTGATCCCAGCACTTTGGGAGGCCGAGGCAGGTGGATCACCTGAGGTCAAGAGTTCAAGACCAGCCTGGCCAACATGATGAAACCCTGTCTCTACTAAAAATACAAAAAATTAGCAAGGCATGGTGGCATGCGCCTGTAATCCCAGCTACTCCAGAGGCTGAGGCCAGAGAATCGCTTGGACCTAGGAGGTGGAGGTTGCAGTGAGCCAAGATTGCTCCACTGCACTCCAGCCTGGTTGGCAGAGCAAGACTCCATCTCAAAAAAAAAAAAAAAAAAAAAAAAGCTAAGAAAATATATAATTAACTTTCTGCCAATACATTTAACAACTTAGACCAAAAAGGACAAATTACTTGAAAAAAAACTTGCCAAAATTGACTCAAAAAATAAAATTCCACACTCCTCTGAGTATACCTCTTTGTACAATTCTCACTTTTAGAACTTTGTTAATATTTTGCATATTCAGTAAATGAAGACAAGGCAGAGATAGGAGGCAAAATGGAATATAGGCAAAAAAAATGTATTATGGATAATGAGAGCCAGGTTTTTTATTGTCTGAGAAATCAGTTATAATTAAGGAAAGAAGAAGGGCTAGAATGACTGTTATGGTATTGCACTGGAATTGGAAGTAAAAGTATAACAAATAATTACAGAGAGATAGATATAGAAATATGGTTGTGTGTACAAGTATGTATATTTCTTTAACTCTTTCAGCTAAGAGGACCTAGAGGCAGTGACAGCCCAGCACCAAAGAGCACATCTAGTACCCACGTCTTAGTTTATGAAAACAAATGGCCCATAAGCATGTGAAAAGATGCTAAATATCATTAACCATTAGCAAAAACAAATTCAACTACAATGATATACCAATACACAAAAAGTATAATGAATTACCAGTTCAGAAGACTGTCAGTTAGGATGTGGAACTGGATATGCATTGTATGCATTGCTTATGGGAATATAAAGTGCAGTGATAACTGTGGAGAAGTCAAATATGCACTTACCATATGATCTAGTCATTCCATTCCAGGTTTTTTTCCAAAACAAATAAATGCCTGTGTTCACACGAAGACTTTTTCACAAAAGTTCATGGCAGTTTCATTCATAATATCCAAACTGGAAACAATTAAATGGGGTTATTACAACATATGCAAATGTCCAATAGAAGAATACATGATTATACTGTGATACATTTATACTATGGAATACCATTTAGCAATAAAAAGGAATACTTACTATTGTAACAATAATATAAATGAATCTCACAAACATTACACATACTGAGTGAAAGATAACAGACAAAAAGGATGGATCAGACACAAGGGAATCAGACACAAAGGAATACTACATGCTGTGGTATTCCATCTATCTGGAATTCTAGATAAAACTAATCTAGACAAAATTATAGAAGTAGAAATTGTTAGGAGTGGTGAATATCCAGGTTACCAGCAGCAAATCCATACAGGTCTGCAGCAACCTCAATTCTTGTCTCCTCAGAAGAAAGAGTTTGACAGAGGGGCATAAGGCAGAAAAAGAGACTGAGGCAAGTTTCAGAGCAGGAGTGGAAGTTTATTAAAAAGCTTTAGAGGAGGAAGGAAAGAAAAGTACACTTGAAACAGACCAAAGCAGGCACTGTGGAGGTCAAGTTCCCTGTTTAACCTTGATCCTAAGACTTTATATGCTGGCCAACTTCCAGCGTCTTGCACACATTTCCCTTCATTCTTCCCTAAGATTGAGCTGCCCACATGCACGGTGTCCTCCTTACATGTGGGAGGTGAGCATGCGCAGTGTGTTCAGAAAGTTGTATGCATCCCCACCTGAGGCTTTCTTTTCTTTTCCAGTGTAATGCCCCTGGAAGGTCATACTCCACCATATTGTCTCTTAATGTGCATGCTGGAGCTCACTCACCTAATTCCTGAGAATTTATTGGAAGTTAATTACCAATTTCAAGTGTTTTTATCTGATTGGGAAATTGCCTCTGCCTGGCATCTGTGATGAGACAACTCTGGACTTTAGTGAGACAACTCTGGACCATCAGCAAATTGCCTCCCCACTTTAGTGAGACAACTCTGGACCATCAGCAAATTGTCTCTCCCTGGCACAGGCTGCCAATTATCATTTTTAGAAAGGCAGTATGATAACTGCCGAACCATCACCTGATGGTTGCCTGACATTCCTGGTGGGTGATGTGGAGCCCTCTCCTGCCTCACTCATGCCTGGCTAGCTACCTACTGCAACAAAATCAGATCAGGGGTTGCCATGAGTAATATTTGAGTGAAGATTGACATAAGGGGGAATTAGGGAATAAATTATGGAGATAAAAATGGTCTCTATCCTAATTAAGTTGGTGAGTACATGGCCACATATATTTCTCAAAAATCATCAACCTCTTTCCTTATAAATAGTTGAATTGTATGTAATTATTCCTGAATAAAGTTGATTTCAAAAAAGAATGAAGTAGCTCAAGCTAGGGGAATATCAAGGCAGGGCAGCAAGCTTGTGTTAATATCAAACATATCTAAAATCATAATATCTTGAGACAAAGGTTGGGAGAGAAAAGGACAAAACTAATAAAAGGCATGGTTTCACTCACAGTGGCTGGAGGTAGAGAAATTTGGGGTTGATATTTTTAGATCAGATTGTGAGATTTCATGGCGACCTCAAAGACAAGAAGTAGTCCAACAATGAAAAAAGAAGCGAGAAAAAATTTAAGATAAATATTGAAAAAACTCAGTAGAACATGCTTTTTTTTTTTTTTTTTTGTCTTCTAGATAAACTCACCATTGTGCACCATCCAGTTGGTAAGTGCTTGGTATTTATTGAAGGATCGAAGACTAAAACAAAGTACAGAGTAAATCAATTTCAATATTAATGTAAACCTAATGTCAGTGTAAAGGCAAGTCAGTGTAAAAATACACATAGATTTTGTATTTATATGCAAAAAGACTTGACATCCAAAATAAACGTGAAGCGACTATAAAATAGAAACACTGAAGGCATCACAACATAATAAAAGGACCGTGAGTTTGGAATTCTTGATTGATCCTGCTGTTCCTAACTTACTAATTGTGACCTATGGCAAGTCACTTAAGCTCTGTGGGCCTCGGTTTTCTCATATGCAAAATGTAGATAAGCATCATACCATGGGGAATTGCTATAAAGACTGATAATGATATATGTAAATGGAATCTCATGCTTGATACTTGGGAGTTATTGATAAAGCAAATGAAATTTGAGAAACACTTGAGAGAGTAACTCATTTCCATTCATTTCCATGTGATGGGGGGATTGTGTGCTGAATACTGGGAGAGGAAGGAGGAGCTAGAGGTCAGCTAGGGAGCTGTTGAATATTCTAGAAGCAACTGTCCACAGCCTGGACCAAAGCACTGACTGTGAGAATGAAAAAGACATAGAACTGAGCCCTGTGGCTGGGATGAGAAATGGAATACCAGTGATAAAGTCAGGAGGAGCAGTAGTCTAGGAGAACAGGGAGTAGAAGGCGCAGGTTTTCATGGAAGTGTGTTTTGTAATTGGCCAATCCTGGTGAACGTGGAAAAGAAAAGGAAGGAGTAATCAAATGGAGGTGTTGGAAAGATTGTTTCTAAACTCAAGTGACTCCTGGGGGTCCTCAGTATCCTACCCAAGTCAATCCACATGGGCAGGATAAATTAACAGCACATGCCAAGGGTGCATTTTCAATATCCCCCTTTTATCTTTCTAGTAATTCTTCTTTTCACCCATATCCTACCTTTGTAGAAATCATTTTTAAGAAGTACTGAATAAATGAATCATCGAATTTGTGAATGAAGAAAGAGGTAATAACTAAGTTTGTATTTCTAGGTAAAGAAACTGTCCACAATGAAAATATGTTTCATAACATACCCTTCAGCAATAAGGTAGGTTGTATTTATTTTGATTTCTATAAAATGCAAAGAAATAACTTGGTTAAAAAAGAACACGAGAGCCTTCTATCCTGTCTGTGCTTTTAAACATTCTAACAAATATGAACAAAATAGGTCAGGTGTGCCTTTGTATACAAAATCTATGAGCAGTAATTTAAGGAAATTATTTGGAAAAAAACAAAGAGGGAACTCAAAGGAAAAAGCCACTGAGGCTAAAGTGTGGCTAAATTCAACATGTACAGACCAAAAACATCTTAGAGGAATTATCAATACATGTGTTTTAACAATAGAAATATAGTGAGTCTACTGTGTTTGAATCACAATGTATATAGTCCTTAAACACTAGGACGTTAGTAGGGAAAATATAGCCCCAAAATATTATTGATTTAAATATGCATTACTTCACATCCTAGAGTTAACTGAAAATAAACTGCTAACGAGAAGCTAATGATGACACTAAGCAAAGACAGCAGCAACGGAAAACCAAGACCAATTCAAGACAACACTGATAATGTCCTGACTACAGTTTTTCTTCATAAAAATAACGTTATTCCAATTATCTGCATATATGATGTAACACACTTGCACTGCTACCAAGGGTCATGTAGCAGCTGGATTTCTTGCTAAAATCCTAAATTAGAGTCTTTGCTAAGTTCTTCTAATGAATTTTAATTTTCCAAAGTTTAATAACCCTTTAAGCTCCTTGTATATTTCAAATAAGTCATAAGTAATCATAAAATCATTCACCCTTAAAAACTAATTGAAGTATTTGCATTCTGTATTCTTCTGTAGCCCACCACCAAGCTGTGTGTATGTGTATATATGTATACACTATATAATATATATACTATAGACTCATTAAACTCATTCGAATGTAGCAAAATTGTGGGGTGCACTATGGCTTTAGGGCTCATGAAAATATCAACCAAAGATTCTTCTATAAGAGCTGAAGGACTACACAAACATGGCATATATTTTGGAAAGAAGATTTTGAATAAGAGGAAAAGAATACACATTCCCAATGCTTAAACTGTTCTCCTTCAAAATGGAAAGAAAATTTGAATTCAAGGACTTGGGTGCAATTGAACTTTACAATGATTCTGTTTCCTTTTAAAATGGAAGATTGTCTTGCCAGTTGTCTCTGCAAAGCTGTTTTTCCATGGCTGTGAAAGGCAACTATAACTTTGTCATATTTCTTTGTTCAACCTTAAAATAGAGACAAATTGAGAAATGCTAGCTGTGTATCTTTTTTTTTTCAGCTTCCTGCTCAGCCCCAAGTTGAAAAGGAATTTGGTTTCTGTTGCAAGAAAGATCATTGAAGAAGGTAAAATATTAGCTATGTATATTTTTTAGAAAACCTAAAGCAGCGTTGTTAGGGACTTAAAGGAATCATTTGTCTAAAAAACAGAATTCTTTAAATATTCATTGTCTTTTCCTGAAAGGATTAACATGTATTTTTCAAGCTAAAGGTTATTGCTCTGTAGAAAGATTTATGTATAGGGGTGATTTAATGCCAACTAAACAATTTAAATTGATGAGCTATTATTCACTAATACATTTCCTATTATCTCATTTCCAGGTTATTATAATGAAACTCAAGAATCTACGGACATTTTGCTTTCAGGGTGAAGCAAGCTTGCATTTGGATTGCCTGCTCTCTTTAGAGCAAATCCATACTATGAAAGCAGAAACAAACCTTCAGGTTTCAGAATTTGTTATTGGCAGAATTTATTGGCATTATACCTGCTTCATATGGGTATATTAATATTAAAACACAATACCATAGAGTAATTGCATTACGTGAAAATTCTTGCATTTTACAATGCGCTTCACCACTGAAGCAGCTAATTTCCATTTTGAAAATTAAAAGAAAACAGCACAGAGAAGTTAAATGCTGTGTAGCAAAGTTATGGGGTCTGCTTGAGGGCACTAACCTCAACAGATTATTCCTCCTTTCCTTAGAATAACCATGAAAATGCAAATTTACTGAGCACATTTTTGCTTTTTAAGTAGCTGGTTCATTTTCTGAATTTCTCACATTCAGAGTTCTGACATCATGTTTGCAGAAACTTGTCTTAGTGTCTATTTACATGTAACCCTGAAAACATTATTATTTGAAAACTTTTCTTATCTCAAATTAATATACATTTTCACAACCTACCTTTGTATTAAGACTTGCAATTTTATCAACCTATTTCTTAGAAACAATTTACTGGCTTAGAATACAACGCAATTTAATCATACTATAATTTTCATGTACAAATGCCACAAATAAATTGAATGTTTAAAGCTATGTCTGAGTTTTTAAAGTAAATTTATGAGAATTAGCCAATAAAATCACTTCTCAACCTTTTGGCTAAGATCAGGTGGAGTATTGGCCAATAAATTTTTCTGCTTACCGGCTTAAAGGGGGAAGTCTACCAAAAATTGTTTAAAATAAATAAACTTGATTAATATCACTGTATAGGGCTCATATAGTAAACACAATTGATTTTTTTCTAGCTTCTAAACAGTGACATGAATATATATTTAAAGCCATGTTACGAAACACTTGTCATGGGTTTCTTATGACTGTTAACATTCTCAAAATAAGCACAAGTTTTAAAAAATAATATAGTAGCTTGATTAATCCCTAACAAAAAAAATGCTTTTAATTATGATATTTGGAAATTCAGTCCATAGTTTTACATCCAACCTTTCAAGAACTGGTATGTCCTTTCACCCACTAAGCCTCCATTTCTGTGGGCTGTCCCATCCAAAGATAAGAAAAAGAAATAAGACATTTCCTTGGAGATTTGGAGCATTTCTAAAAGAGCCATAGCCACTGCCAGAAAGGAAAGGCCCAAATGCAAAATCTTCTGAAGATTTTGAACTGAATTTTCAGAGTTTGTATATCTTATCTTTTTCATCATCCCTTCTTCAAATTAAATATATTCCCAAGCCATTACTCCTAACTTAAGCCAAGAGCCATCCCCTTCCTTAGGTTATTAAATTTACCAGCACTCTGAGTTCTAGAGAAGTTTGAACTGGTATTGAATGTTATCAAAAGAGTTTTATTTTGAATATTAACTTGCTTATTTTCTACCTAGTCAATTTTCTAGGAAAACAAAGAGGAAGCATTTAAACTGGTAGATTCTTAAGTGAGATAATTAGGCTGCTCCGGACATTTGGCAATATCTGGAGACATTTATTATTTTCATGACTGAGGAAGAGGTGCTTCTGGCATCTAGTATGTATAGACCAGGAATGCTGATAAACATCCTATAATATGCAAGAAAAAGAGTTATCCAGTCCAAACTGTCAAGAGTTTTGAGACTGGGAAACCTTGATTTAGACTATAAAGTAAAATGGGACTCATCCTTAAAGCTATGTTGCTAAAATAAAATCAGTTAACTTTATACAGAATTTTCTGAAGGTAGAAACCCCTATGATAGAATAAGTAAATGTCATTATTCTGAAGTGCATATGGCTTAAGCTTAAATGGATCACTAAAAACAGTATTCAAAAAATGGAAAAAATGGATGAGTCTAATATATTTTCATGAATCAACATTACAAGTATTCTGCCAATGGAACCTCTAATTTTTAGAAAATGAGACTACTCTGTATTTTTTCGTGACAATGGCCTTGTAATCTGAGTCATTATATTCTATTTGTGCACAAAGTATTTGCTCATCTGAGTTCCTTCTTCTTTTCTCTAATGCTCAGGGTGTCTGATTTTAATAACTGGGACTTACCTGAATTTTCACTTCATACTGCTTTTCTAAAGGATAAATATTTAGAAGAGAGCTCTGCATCATAAGCCTAATTTAGTGAATCCCAGCTGATTAGCACAAAGCTGATATGAGCCCCTATTCACAGCCTTCTCTGTAGCTATACCTACCAGCTATACTTGTTAGCCTGCTTATTTTGTGGAGTTCAATCTTAAAAATAGGGCAACCACATAAAAGAACGCAAAGGGTAAGATTCTCAATACCTTAGACCTCAAATTTATAAATGATAGTGTATCATTTCATCAATATTCTCATCTTCACAATGCAGATGATAATGTTCCTTACATAATTTTGTGGGTATTTAGTGACATTATGTGTTTAAATGAGCAGTGTACTACTACATTCAAGAGCATGAACTTTGAAGTAAAACCAAGCTAGTGTGAATCTTGTCTCAGCTATGCACTAGCTGTGTGAACAAAGAGTTTTTCCATATCCTGAGCCCTATTTTATCATTGATAAAATGGGAGTAATAATACCAACATTGGTACAAATTGTTTGAGAGTTAAAGGTAGGGAGGACATGTAATTAATTTATCATCCCAGGAGGACACTTCGGATCATAAAATGGAGTACTATTAATGATTACAATGAAAAACCAGGCATAAACTGGAACTGCCTCAGGCATAAACAGAGATGCCTGATCACTCTACTTAAATGTGATGTAAGTTCTTAGAACTTTGGCTCAGCGTAAATGGTCAAGGAAGATAGTTTGCAAGAAATAATCCTCGGAGTCGGGAGCAAAATGGCCGAATAGGAACAGCTCCAGCCTCCAGCTCCCAGTGCGAGTGACACAGAGGACGGGTGATTTCTGCATTTTCAACTGAGGTACCAGGTTCATCTCACTGGGGAGTGCCGGACAATCAGTGCTGGTCAGCTGGTGCAGCCTGAACTGTGAGAGCTGAAGCAGGGCGAGACATCACCTCACCTGCGAAGCACAAGGGGGAAAGGAGTCCCTTTTCCTAGCCAAGGGAAACTGAGACACACAACACCTGGAAAATCGGGTAACTCCCACCCTAATACTGTGCTTTACCAAGGGTCTTAGCAAATGGCACACCAGGATATTATATCCCACAACTGGCCCAGAGGGTCCCATGCCCACAGAGCCTCCCTCATTGCTACCACAGCAGTCTGAGATCTAACTGCAAGGTGGCAGCAAGGCTAGGGGAGGGGCACCCACCATTGCTGAGGCTTAAGTAGGTAAACAAAGTCAAACATCAAAAGAGACAAAGAAGGCCATTACATAATGGTAAAGGGATTAATTCATCAGGAAGAGCTAACTATCCTAAATATATATGCGCCCAATACAGGAGCACCCAGATTCATAAAGCAAGTCCTTAGAGACCTACAAAGAGACATAGACTCCCATACAATAATAATGAGAAATTTCAACACCCCACTGTCAACATTACACAGATCAACAAGACAGAAACTTAACAAGGATATCCAGGAATTGAACTCAACTCTGCACCAAGCAGACCTAATAGACATCTACAGAACTCTCCACCCCAAATAAACAGAATATACATTCTTCTCAACACCACATTGCACTTATTCCAAAATTGACCACATAGTTGGAAGTAAAGCACTCCTCAGCAAATGTACAAGAGCAGAAATTATAACAAACCGCCTCCCAGACCACAGTGCAATCAAACTAGAACTCAACACTAAGAAAATCAATCAAAACCACTCAACTACATGGAAACTGAACAACCTGCTCCTGAATGGCTACTGGGTACATAACGAAATGAAGGCAGAAATAAAGATGTTCTTTGAAACCAATGAGAACAAAGACACAAAATACCAGAATCTCTGGGACACATTTAAAGCAGTGTGTAGAGGGAAATTTATAGCACTAAATGTACGCAAGAGAAAGCAGGAACGATCTAAAATTGACACCCTAACATTACAATTAAAAGAACTAAGATCAGAGCAGAACTGAAGGAGATAGAGACACAAAAAACTCTCCAAAAAAATCAATGAATCCAGGATCTGGTTTTCTGAAAAGATCAACAAAATTGATAGACCGCTAGCAAGACTAATAAAGAAGAAAAGAGAGAAGAATCAAATAGACGCAATAAAAAATGATACAAGGGATATCACCACTGACCCCACAGAAATACAAACTACCATCAGAGAATACAATGAACACCTCTATTCAAATAAACTAGAAAACCTAGAAGAAATGGATAATTTCCTGGACACTTACAGTGTCCCAACACTAACCCAGGAAGAATTTGAATCCCTTAATAGACCAATAGCAGGCTCTGAAATTGAGACAATAATTAATAGCCTACCAACCAAAAAAAGTCCAGGACCAGACGGATTCACAGCCGAATTCTACTGGAGGTACAAGGAGGAGCTGTTACCAATCCTTCTAAAATTATTCGAATCAATAGAAAAAGAGGGAATCCTCCCTAACTCATTTTATGAGCCCAACATCATCCTGATACCAAAGCCTGGCAGAGACACAACAAAAAAGAGAATTTTAGACCAATATCCCTGATGAACATCAATGCAAAAATCCTCAATAAAATACTGGCAAACCGAATCCAGCAGCACATCAAAAAGCTTATCCACCATGATGAAGTGAGTTTCATCCCTGGGATGCAAGGCTGGTTCAACAGACGCAAATCAATAAACGTAATCCAGCATAAAAACAGAACCAAAGACAAAAACCACATGATTATCTCAATAGATGCAGAAAAGGCCTTTGACAAAATTCAACAGCCCTTCATGCTAAAAACTCTCAATAAATTCGATATTGATGGAACATATCTCAAATAGTAAGAGATATTTATGACAAACCCACAGCCAATATCATACTGAATGGGCAAAAACTGGAAGCATTCCCTTTGAAAACTGGCACAAGACAGGGATGCCCTTTCTCCCCACTCCTATTCAACATAGTGTTGGAAGTTCTGGCTAGGGCAATCAGGCAAGAGAAAGAAATCAAGGGTATTCAGTTAGGAAAAGAAGAAGTCAAATTGTCCCTGTTTGCAGATGACATGATTGTATATTTAGAAAACCCCATCACCTCAGCCCAAAATCTCATTAAGCTGATAAGCAACTTCAGCAAAGTCTCAGGATACAAAATTAATGTGCAAAAATCACAAGCTTTCCTATACACCAGTAAGGACAAACAGAGAGCCAAATCATGAATGAAATCCCATTCATAATTGCTTCAAAGAGAATAAAATACCTAGAAATCCGACTTACAAGGTATGTAAAGGACCTCTTCAAGGAGAACTACAAACCACTGCTCAGTGAAATAAAAGAGGACACAAACAAATGGAAGAACATACCATGCTCATGGATAGGAAGAATCAATATCGTGGAAATGGCCATACTGCCCAAGGTAATTTATAGATTCAATGCCATTCCCACCAAGCTACCAATGACTTTCTTCACAGAATTGGAAAAAAAAAAAAACTGCTTTAAAGTTCATATGGAACCACAAAAGAGCCTGCATTGCCAAGACAATCCTAAGTCAAAAGAACAAAGTTGGAGGCATCACACTACCTGACTTCAAACTATACTACAAAGCTACAGGAACCAAAACAGCATGGTACTGTTACCAAAACAGAGATATAGACCAATGGAACACAACAGAGTCCTCAGAAATAATACCACACATCTACAGCCATCTGATCTTTGACAAACGTGAGAGAAAAACAAGAAATGAGGAAAGGATTCCCTATTTAATAAATGGTTCCTGGAAAATTGGCTAGCCATAAGTAGAAAGCTGAAACTGGATCCTTTCCTTACTCTTTATATGAAAATTAATTCAAGATGCATTAGAGACTTAAATATTAGACCTAAAGCCATAAAAACCCTAGAAGAAAACCTAGGTAATACCATTCAGGACCTAGGCATGGGCAAGGACTTCATGTCTAAAACACCAAAAGCAACGGCAACAAAAGCCAGAATTGACAAATGGGATCTCATTAAACTAAAGAGCTTCTGCACAGCAAAAGAAACTACCATCAGAGTGAACCGGCAACCTACAGAATGGGAGAACATTTTTGCAATCTACTCATCTGACAAAGGGCTACTATCCAGAACCTACAAAGAACTCATACAAATTTACACGGAAAAAGCAAACAACCCCATCCAAAAGTAGGCAAAGGATATGAACAGACATTTCTCAAAAGAAGACATTCATACAGCCGACACACGAAAAAATGCTCATCATCACTGGCCATCAGAGAAATGCAAATCAAAACCACAGTGAGATACCATCTCACACCAGTTAGAATGGCAATCATTAAAAAGTCAGGAAACAACAGGTGCTGGAGAGGATGTGGAGAAATAGGAACACTTTTACACTGCTGGTGGGATTGTAAGCTGGTTCAACCATTGTGGAAAACACTATAGCGATTCCTTAAGGATCTGGAACTAGAAATACCATATGACCCAGCCATCCCATTACTGGGTATATACCCAAAGGATTATAAATCATGCTGCTATAAAGACACATGCACACATATGTTTATTGCTGCACTATTCACAATAGCAAAGACTTGGAATCAACCCAAATGTCCATCAGTGACAGACTGGATTAAGAAAATGTGGCACATATACACCATGGAATACTATGCAGCTATAAAGAAGGATGAGTACCTGTCCTTTGTAGGGACATGGATGCAGCTGGAAACCATTATCCTCAGCAAACTATCGCAAGAACAGAAAACCAAACACTGCATGTTCTCACTCATAGGTGGGAATTGAACAATGAGATCACTTGGACTCAGGAAGGGGAACATCACACACCGGGGCCTATTATGCGGAGGGGGTAGGGAGGAGGGATTGCATTGGGTGTTATGCCTGATGTAAATGATGAGTTGATGGGTGCTGACGAGTTGATGGGTGCAGCACACCAACATGGCACAAGTATACATATGTAACAAACCTGCACGTTATGCACATGTACCCTACAACTTAAAGTAAAATTTTTAAAAATGGTAAAAAAATAAATAAATAAATAAAATAAAAAAAGAAGTAATCCTCTTTGAAATGTTAGTACGGTGGGACATTTTAAGCTGGCTTGTTTTCTGAGTGGCTCTTATACATAGCCTTACAGCATTTGATTCAAATCTATACCATTACAAAAAAAAATAATGATTACAAAATATTGAATGACCACCTGGATCACCAATAAACATCAGAAGCCACAAGTAGATAACTCCAGAACTGGTAAGGTATTCTAGCAATATCTTCCAAGTTGTGTTCCAAGGAATTCATGGGCACAGTGGGTGGCCGGTATTGTATTAAAATGAGATTCTGTGATCATGTGGGTTATTGAAGTACTAAGTATTTTATTTCATTATAAATAGCATATTATATGTGTATCAAAGTATTGAAAACGAAATAATCCTGAAATAAACCCATTAAGTTTGATAAACACTGGCTTACATTTTACATATATGTAAGTTGGCCTCATTTTCCACTGAGTGAGAAAAGAAAGACTGGCTGAGGGGTGACTGGGATGATGTGTCGAAATGCAGTGGGTTCAGTGGGAATCTGTGTCATGATCAACTAGTGATGTCTGCCATGGATAATAGTGTGGAGGGTGGGAGGAATGGTGGCATGCATGACATTTATTTGGCATTCAAGATTTGCACCTGGTTAACATAAAGTAAAGATTAAGTTCTGAAATTTGCAAATATTAAGGTTAGGTTCTCTCAATAAAATGAAGCTGATAGGTATCTTTTATCTTCAAACAAATCAATTAGTAAACATGTTTCTAGATAAAACACTATAATTTCTGCTATATGATCCTTTTATTATGTCTTCAACATCAAGCTTGGTTCCACTCAAACTTGGTGTGAGACCATGAAGAAATGCTCTACACTGAAATGTAGAACACAATGTTCTTCAGTGTTCATCAAACACTGAAGCAAATTCCCACTCCATGGAATCTGGTGTCATAGTTGCTTTGTTCAGACTGCCTTTTTGCCCTTTATAGCAATAGGTGACCCTCAGAGAGAGGTATTCTCCATTGTCAAATCAACCAACAATTTCTGAAAGATTGTCTCTTTCATTTTCTAAGATGGGGATGGACATGTCATATGAATGATGATAAAGGTGCCTCAGTGTTGCCCCTAGTGTTTTCTCTTGTCTTCATTCAAGCAAAAGAAAGACGAGGGATTCAGAGAAGTGTGAACTGATGTCTTGGCATTCAGCCTGGCACTAAAATGAAAGCATCTGCTAGGGACCCCTGAGCTCTCTTGCAAGACATTGGCATTTGTCATAATGTAAAATGAGGTGTTCAGTAATTCAGACGTGGCAAGTCATTTCCTGTACCTACCAGATCTTCTGCATCAGCTAACTAGGGGAATCCTGGCAGATGACCTGCCATTAACAGTGACATGGAAGGGCATAAGAACCTTACTTATGATCTCCATTTGTGCTTCTCACTCTAGCTTCTATAAACTGTGTTACCTTGACAGAGATATTTGTACACCTTCACATTTGAATATTAATCATGGGTGATCTCTTTGTATTTAACATAAAGAACCATGCCAAAAAATGGCAAACAATCCATCTATGACTATAAAAACTATCTGCTTCCTCACCTTTTTGAAAAAGGTAACATATATGCAAGCATTATGCTTTCCTGAAAACAAGCCACTTCTGCAGCCAGAAAAGACAACATTTGTGAAATTTTAGCCTCTAAAATGAGAATGGAAGAAAGAGCAACCTTATTTGGAATATGGCAGAACATTTATTTGAAAAACAGTTAAAACCATGAAAAATGATGGAAGTAACACCACTGGTCCTAGAAAAAAGAGAGATATAGATAGTACTCTATAGGATATAGAGAGAGAATAATATATACAGAACATGTTTATTTCTAGGAACAATGGTGCTACTTCTATTATTTACATTTATTGTAAACATATATAAAAGTGAACTTCCAATAAATATATATATAAATATATTAATACAAACTATATATCTACATATAATACATTCTTCCACTCAATAGAAGGGTAACGTCCACATGTCTCAGGCAACTGTGCTCATCAAGTTGCCATGGAAGTAAACAGACAACAAATCACCTCCATGAATACACCGTGCATTCATTTCCACTTAATATATATGTATGGATCACCTTCCATAGGAGAAAGCATGCAGTACTGCTAAATCCTCAGTTAACATGTTTAATGATGTGAGCTGCAAATGCCTGCACTCAGATCCCAACTCTAATACTTACTGGTTGTGTGACCTTAGAAAATTGACTTATTCTCGTGTTTTAGACATGAACTCCTTGCCCATGCCTATGTCCTGAATGGTATTACCTAGGTTTTCTTCTAGGGTTTTTATGGTATTTGGTCTAACATTTAACTCTCTAATCCATCTTGAATTAACTTTCGTATAAGGAGTAAGGAAAGGATCCAGTTTCAGCTTTCTACTTATGGCTAGCCAATTTTCCCAGCACCATTTATTAAATAGGGAATCTTTTCCTCATTTCTTGTTTTTCTCAGGTTTGTCAAAGATCCGATGGCTGTAGATGTGTGGTATTATTTCTGAGGACTCTGTTGTGTTCCATTGGTCTATATCTCTGTTTTGGTACCAGTACCATGCTGTTTTGGTTCCTGTAGCTTTGTAGTATAGTTTGAAGTCAGGTAGCGTGATGCCTCCAACTTTGTTCTTTTGACTTAGGATTGTCTTGGCAATGCAGGCTCTCTTTTGGTTCCATATGAACTTTAAAGCAGTTTTTTCCAATTCAGTGAAGAAAGTCATTGGTAGCTTGATGGGAATGGCATTGAATCTATAAATTACCTTGGGCAGTATGACCATTTTCACGATATTGATTCTTCCTATCCATGAACATGGTATGTTTTTCCATTTGTTTGTGTCCTCTTTTATTTCACTGAGCAGTGGTTTGTAGTTCTCCTTGAAGAGGTCCTTTACATCCCTTGTAAGTTGGATTCCTACGTATTTTATTCTCTTTGAAGCAATTGTGAATGGAAGTTTATTCATGATTTGGCTCTCTGCTTTTCTGTTACTGGTGTATAAGAATGCTTGTGATTTTTGCACATTAATTTTGCATCCTGAGACTTTGCTGAAGTTGCTTATCAGCTTAATGAGATTTTGGGCTGAGGTGATGGGGTTTTCTAAATATACAATCATGTCATCTGCAAACAGGGACAATTTGACTTCTTCTTTTCCTAACTAAATACCCTTTATTTCTTTCTCTTGCCTGATTGCCCTAGCCAGAACTTCCAACACTATGTTGAATAGGAGTGGGGAGAAAGGGCATCCCTGTCTTGTGCCAGTTTTCAAAGGGAATGCTTCCAGTTTTTGCCCATTCAGTATGATATTGGCTGTGGGTTTGTCATAAATATCTCTTACTATTTTGAGATATGTTCCATCAATATCGAATTTATTGAGAGTTTTTAGCATGAAGGGCTGTTGAATTTTGTCAAAGGCCTTTTCTGCATCTATTGAGATAATCATGTGGTTTTTGTCTTTGGTTCTGTTTATATGCTGGATTACGTTTATTGATTTGCATCTGTTGAACCACCTTGCATCCCAGGGATGAAGCCCACTTCATCATGGTGGATAAGCTTTTTGAGGTGCTGCTGGATTCGGTTTGCCAGTATTTTATTGAGGATTTTTACATCGATGTTCATCAGGAATATTGGTCTAAAATTCTCTTTTTTGTTGTGTCTCTGCCAGGCTTTGGTATCAGGATGATGTTGGGCTCATAAAATGAGTTAGGGAGAATTCTCTCTTTTTCTATTCATGAAATAGTTTCAGAAGGAATGGTACCAGCTCCTCCTTGTACCTCTGGTAGAATTTGGCTGTGAATCCGTCTAGTCCTGGACATTTTTTTTGGTTGCTAGACTATTAATTATAGCCTCAATTTCAGAGCCTGCTATTGGTCTATTCAGGGATTCAACTTCTTCCTGGTTTAGTCTTGGGAGAGTGTATGTGTCCAGGAATTTATCCATTTCTTCTAAATTTTCTAGTTAATTTGCATAGAGGTGTTTATAGTAGTCTCTGATGGTAGTTTGTATTTCTGTGGGGTCGTTGGTGATATCCCCTGTGTCATTTTTTATTGCGTCTATTTGATTCTTCTCTCTTTTCTTCTTTATCAGTCATGCTAGCGGTCTATCAATTTTGTTGATCTTTCCAAAACACCAGCTCCTGGATTGATGGATTTTTTGAAAGGTTTTTGTGTCTGTATCTCCTTCAGTTCTGCTCTGACCTTAGTTATTTCTTGCCTTCTGCTAGCTTTTGAATGTGTTTGCTCTTGCTCCTCTAGTTCTTTTAATTGTGATGTTAGGGTGTCAATTTTAGATCTTTCCAGCTCTCTCTTGCAGGCATTTAGTGCTATAAATTTCCCTCTACACACTGCTTTAAATGTGTCCCAGAGATTCTGGTATGTTGTGTGTTTGTTCTCATTGGTTTCAAAGAACATCTTTCTTTCTGCCTTCATTTTGTTATGTACCCAGTAGTCATTCAGGAGCAGGTTGTTCAATTTCCATGTAGTTGAGTGGTTTTAAGTGAGTTTCTTAGTCCTGAGTTCTAGTTTGATTGCACTGTGTCTGAGAGACAGTTATAATTTCTGTTCTTGTACATTTGCTGAGGAGTTCTTTATTTCCAGTTATGTGCTCAATTTTGGAATAAGTGTGATGTGGTGCTGAGAAGAATGTATATTCTGTTGATTTGGGGTGAAGAGTTCTGTAGCTGTGTATTAGGTCCGCTTGGTGCAGAGATGAGTTCAATTTCTGGATATCCTTGTTAACTTTCTGACTTCATGTCTAAAACACCAAAAGCAATGGCAACAAAAGCCAAAATTGACAAATGGGATCTAATTAAACTAAAGAGCTTCTGCACAGCAAAAGAAACTACTATCAGAGTGAACAGGCAACCTACAGAATGGGAGAAAATTTTTGCAATCTACTCATCTGACAACGGGCTACTATCCAGAACCTACAAAGAATTCAATCAAATTTATAAGAAAAAACCAAACAACCCCATCAAAAAGTCGGCAAAGGATATGAACAGACGTTTCTCAAAAGAAGACATGCATACAGCCTACAGACACATGAAAAAATGCTCGTCATCACTGGCCATCAGAGAAATGCAAATCAAAACCACAATGAGATACCATCTCACATCAGTTAGAATGGCAATCATTAAAAAGTCAGGAAACAACAGGTGCTGGAGAGGATGTGGAGAAATAGGAACACTTTTACACTGTTGGTGGGATTGTAAACTAGTTCAACCATTATGGAAAACAGTATGGTGATTCCTCAAGGATCTAGAACTAGAAGTAGCATATGACCCAGCCATCCCATTGCTGGGTATATACCCAAAGGATTATAAATCATGCTACTATAAAGACACATGCACACATATGTTCATTGCAGCACTATTCACAATAGCAAAGACTTGGAATCAACCCAAATGTCCATCAGTGACAGACTGGATTAAGAAAATGTGGCACATATACACCATGGAATACTATGCAGCCATAAAGAAGGATGAGTACCTGTCCTTTGTAGGGACATGGATGCAGCTGGAAACCATCATCCTCAGCAAACTATCACAAGAACAGAAAACTAAACACTGCATGTTCTCACTCATAGGTGGGAACTGAACAATGAGATCACTTGGACTCAGAAAGGGGAACATTACACACCGGGGCCTATTATGGGGAGGCGGTCGGGGGGAGGGACTGCATTGGGAGTGATACCTGATGTAAATGACGAGTTGATGGGTGCTGACGAGTTGATGGGTGCAGCACACCAACATGGCACAAGTATACATATGTTACAAACCTGCACATTATGCATATGTACCCTAGAACTTAAAGTAAAATAATAATAAATAAAAAGAAAATTGACTTATTCTCTGTCTATTCCAGTTTCTAAACTCCAAATATTAATAGTATATTAATCTCTATCTTTCTTATAGATTTTATGTGATTAAAGTGGGTTGATATGGTTCTCAATGAATGCCATTTATTACCATAACTATTTGAATATTTTATTAATCATTGCAGGGCAAAACACTAGGTGCTAGGGGTACAGGGATAAAATGGTAAACCAAAATAGAAACAGTTGCTTGCTTTCATGGGAATATGAAAAACAATAAGCACAATAATGAATGTAAAATTTTAGTTGTATGAATAGCCATGAAGAAGAGTACATGGTGCTGTGAGAGTTATGGAAGTGGGGATTGACCTAATTAGGAAATTCAGGATAATAATCTCCTGAGGAAAAGACAGTGGAGATGAGGTATGAAGAAAGGATGAGAAGATTAAATGATGATTAATTGAGCGAAGGCATAGAAAAGAATGTTGCAGGCAGAGAGAACAGCAAGTACCAAGGCCTTGTGGCAGAAGAAAATAAAGAACATCTGAGAACCTAAAATAAGCCTGGTATGACTAGAGCACAGATAGCAAAGGGAAACATAGAGTGTAAGGACAAACGATGCAGGGCAGTATTGACGATTCTGTTTTCTCTGGAAACAATAAATGAGTTTTAAGGAAAGCATATGTCATATTTGCATTCTTAAAAAATGAACACTCCAGCTGCACTAGGCAAAACGAAGTGGAGAGGATGTAGCAAACCAGATAAGAATCAATTGCCCAAGTACAAGGCCTCTTAATTTTGAAGCTATGCGTATTAGTTTTCTATGCTGCACAAAAAAATTGTCACAAAGTTAGCAGCTTAATGTTACACATTTACTATCTCAAAGTACCATGGGTCATGTGTCTGGGCATGGCTTATGCAGATCCTCTGCCCAGGGTTTCACAGGCTGCAATCAGGGTGTTGACCTGGCTAGATTTTCATCTGGTAGCTCAACTGGGGAATAACCATCTTTCAAGCTTATTCGGGTTGACAGAATTTATTTTTTTATGTGGCCTTAGGACTGAGGGTTCCAGGTTTTTCCTGGCTTGAAACCATCCTCAGGTCCTAGAGACCTTGTGGAATTACCTCCCACCCATGTAGGCTGCTCAGTATGGCTGCTTACTTCATGAAACTCACAGGAAGAGGCCCAGGCCTGCCCACAGTTATATTCCTTTTTATTATTCTAGAATCAACTAATTTGGAACCTTAATTACATCTGAAAAATCCCTAGATACTCTGTCATCTAGAAGCAAGACAAAGGTCCCACCCACACCCAAGGGAGAGAGTGTACAAGGGGATAAATACCAGGGAGCATGAATCATGAGTGCCACCTCAGAATTTTGCCTATTTTACTATAAAACACTTAAATTTTATATTACAACCTTTTGAAAATAGGTTCTAGGTACCAGTGGGACCTTCCCACACAGATCTTTTTTTTTTTTTTTTTTTTTTTTTTTTTTGAGACGGAGTCTCCCTCTGTCGCCCATGCTGGAGTTCAGTGGCGCTATCTCGGCTCACTGCAACCTCCAAAAACCAGGTTCAAACGATATTCCTGCCTCAGTCTCCCGAGTAGCTGGGACTACAGATGCCCGCCATCACGCCCAGCTTTTTTTGTATTTTTAGTAGAGACAGGGTTTCACCGTATTAGCCAGGATGGTCTCGGACCTTGTGATCCACCCGCCTTGTCCTCCCAAAGTGTTGTGATTACTGGCGTGAGCCACCATGCCTGGCCACAGATCTTATTTTTACATGTTAATGAAAATATTGCTAAGAGAAGGCAGGCACCTTTCTTTGAGATCTTCATAATGCCCTCTCCATACTACCAATCAACTTAGTTTCTTACAGTGTTTACCAAGAAATGTGAATACTCTTTAATCCTTTGCTATTTTTCAGTACTGTAATTTGGCATATCTCCTCCAGTATTTTCTGGTTGTATTTCTACCTGCATCTGCTTTTCCATTTGTGTTGAGCTAAGTGGTTTTCTTCGACACCACAACTTGCTCAGCATAGATCTCTTTTTGACAAGCAAGAAGAGGAAAGGAAGAAAGAAGAAATGAAGAGAAGAAAGAAAAAAAAGAAGATACGGAAAGAGAGGAAGGAAGGAAGGAAGGAAAGAAGGAAGGAAGGAAGGAAGGAAGGAAGGAAGGAAGGAAGGAAGGAAGGAAGGAAGGAAGGAAGGAAGGAAGGAAGGAGAAAGAAAAAGAAAAAGAAAGAAAGAAAGAAAGAAAGAAAGAAGAAAGAAAGAAAGAAAGAAAGAAAGAAAGAAAGAAAGAAAGAAAGAAAGAAAGAAAGAAAGAAAGAGGAAGGAAGGAAGGAAGGAAGGAAGGAAGGAAGGAAGGAAGGAAGGAAGGAAGGAAGGAAGGAAGGAAGGAAGGAAGGAAAAAGAAGAAACAAAAAATAAATTGCTTTAGGCCACGTGTGGTGGCTTATGCATATAATCCCAGCACTTTATGAGGCTGAGGCAGGAGAATTGCTTGAGGCCAGGAGTTCAAGACCCGTCTGGCCATGATAGCTAGACCCTATCTCTATAATCTTTTTTAAAATTTAGCCAGGTATGGTGGCAAATGCCTGTAGTTTCAGCTACTTGATAGGCTGAGGCTGGAAGATCCCTTGAGCCCAGGAGTTTGAGGCCATAGTCAGCTATGATTGTGCCACTGCACTCCAGCCTGAGTGACAGAGCAACACTCTGTCTCTGAAAACACAAACAAATTGTATTAGTCAGGGTTCTCTAGAGGGACAGAACTAACAGAATAGATGTATATGTAAAGAGGAATTTATTAAGGAGTGTTGACTCACAAGATCGCAAGGTGAGGTCCCACATTAGGCCATCTGCAAGCTGAGGAGCAAGGAGGTCAGTCCAAGTCCCAGAGCTCAAGAACTTGGAGTCCGATGTTTGAGGGCAGGTAGCATACAGCATACAAAAAGATGAGGGCCAGAAGACTAAACCAGTCTAATCTTTCTATGTTTTTCTGCCTGCTTTTATTCTGGCCGTGCTGGCAGCTGAGTAGATTGTGCTCACCCAGATTGAGGGTGGGTCTCCCTTTCCCAGTCCACTGACTCAAATGTTAATCTCCTTTGGCAACACCCTCCCAGACACACCCAGGATCAATACTTTGCATCCTTCAATCCAATCAAATTGACACCCAATATTAACCATCACACAAACCAACCCTAAAATAAATGGCTCAAATAATAAGCTCTTTGTATGACTTTCTTGAACTTGGCAGGCTGCATTACATTTGCCAAGTTGGGGTTCTTCTCAAAATTATGAAGACTCATCATGAAATCTAACACTAGTAGCAATGATATCAAGAAAACAACAAAAAACTCCAGAAAATCAAATTTTACCTTCTGAATTTTAAATCACTGATTACGTCCCTGATAAAGTGGTGCTTTAAGTTCTATTTAATACTTGGAGCACATTTTTTATTTTTATTTTTTGGCAGGAGCCCACTGGTGAAAATGTAGGAGGTAGATCTAGATTTGAATCTCTCTTCCCTCCCGCCCTCCCTCCATCTCCTCCTCTCTCTATGTCGTTAATTATCTCATTTTCCTTCCCCTGTGCCACGTCAGGCACTGTTTTAGGTGCTGGGGGGAAAAAAAAAAAAAACAGTGAACAAGACAGTCAATATATCTGCCCTCACATAGCTTATATTCTAGTGAAGTTCAGGAAGAATAGATAATAAGCAACATACAAAGGAACAAATAGAAAATATCAGAAAATGATAAGTGCTATTCAAAAATGTAAAATTTATTGACAAGAAAGAAAGTAATTCAGTGGCTACTTCAGTTTAGGTGACCAGAGAAGATCTCTTTAAGAAGAGACATCTGACTGGGTGCAGTGGCTCATGCTTATAATCCTAGCACTTTGGGAGGATGAGGCAGGCAGATCACTTGAGGTCAGGAGCCTGGCCAACATTGGCCAAGGCTGTCTCCACAAAAATGCAAAAATTAGCCAGGCATGTGATGCACACCTGTAATCCCAGCACTTTGGGAGGCAGAGCTGGGTGGATCACAAGGTCAGGAGCTCAAGACCAGGCTGGCCAAAATGGTGAAACCCCGTCCCTACTAAAAATATAAAAGTTAGCTGGGTGTGGTGGTGGGCGCCTGTAACCCAGCTACTCAGGAGGCTGAGGCAGAGAATTGCTTGAACCTGGGAGGCGGAGGTTGCAGTGAGCTGGGATCACTCTACTGCACTCCAGTCTGGATGACAGAGTGAGACTCCATCTAAAAAAAAAAAGAAGAAGGAGAGACATCTATCTGAGATACCAGCAACCATGAGAAGTGAGAATAGCATTAAAGTTGGAGGAAAGTTAGAGGATACAGCTAGTGCAAAGGCTACAAGGTGGGAAATAAGCTGAACATTTTCTGCAAACTGAAAAATCAATTTTATGGTCTGAATTGTGTCTCCTGAAAAATTCATGTTGACGTCCTAACCCATAGTACCTCAGAATGTGGCCATATTTGGAGACAGGGCCTTTAAAGAGGGACATAAGTCAATGTGGCATTATTCCGGTGCATCCTAACATAACATGACTGGTGTTTTTATAAGAAAAGGAAATTTGGACATGGGCACATACCGAGAAAAGGTGATGTGAAAACACAGGCAGATCATGGCCGTCTACGAGCCAAGAAGAAAGGTCTCAAACAGATCTTTTCCTCAAGACCCTCAGAGGAAACTAACACTGCTGACATCTTGGTATCCGATTTCTAGTCTTCAGAACTGTGAGAAAATTAACTTCTGTTGTTTAAGGCATCCAGTTTGCACGACTCTGTTATTGTTATGGCAGCCCTAGCAAACCACTACAACGAATGTGACTGGAATGTAGTGGATTAGAATGACAGATGAAATGAGTTTAGAATGGTGAGTAATAGCAACGTTTTGTAAGAAGTTTGGATATTTTTCTAGGACCAGTGAGAAACCATTGACTGGTTTTAACCAGAAAAAATCAAACTTGTTGTAGAATGGAGAATGGATTGTAGAGTCAGGAGTAGGGGCAAGTGACCAGTCAGGAACAAGTGTGGTATTCGAGAGATAATGGCCGGTTGGACCAAAGTGATATAAGAAATTATAGAGAGAGGAAGTATGTTTTAAACATATTTTGGTAATATAGTCAACAGGACTTGCTGATAGGTTTGATGTAGGGGTAAGAAAAAAGAGTATGGATAATGGTTGAATTTCTTGACTTAATCAATTTGGTGGATGATGGCATCATTTACTACAATGGAGAATAAAGGATAGTAAGCTTGGGTGAGTTGTATGACATTGGCCAAGTCAATTAATTTGATTCTCCATTTGCTCATGAGCAAAATGGATCTAATAATAGTGCAGTTTCATCGGGTAGTTGTGAAGATAAAACAAGTAATGCTGATGAAATACCTGAAACATGGCTAATGCTCAGTCAACACTGGATTACTATTATTTCAACGTCATCATTATTACTCACTGCTTATCTTAAAATACAATGAACAATTAGGTAAAGCCAGATTCAGTGTTATCAGGGACTTTACAATTGAGGTGATAATATTTATCTTTGTACTAAACATAGATACTAAAATTTTCAAATTGTATTTGAAAATTAATTTTGGGCTATATGTCTAAAAAAGTTAAACTTTGACCATTTATGAAGTGGCCTGCTGGATGTACAGTATTTGGAGGAAGGTTTTCTGATATTTTTGTTCATCTCTCTAAAAATAGGCAGGAGGCTATCATGGGTCTCCAAAATAGACTGTCTTCTGGATGCGGACTCAGAATCCATTTCCACCCCCTTCTATGAAACCCCTTGTATTAAAGGGGCTAGAAGGATAACGTATCCATTTCTGAGGCTCTCCAGCAGGTAAGGGTTCAATATGGTACACAGCCCACCCATGAGATAGTCTTATGGGAGATATGAAAAATGGAGGTGAGACAGGGAGCACCTCCCCACTGCCACAGTAGCTGGCTAGGTCAGACCCAGGTTGGTGCCTGTAGCCAATGAAATCCACATTTGAGCATCTTGTCACCAGTTTCATGGGTTTAAGGCAGTTGTAATGGCATTGATGGTGGCAATGGCCGCAGCTGCTTCCTGACCTCTGGATCTTAGCTGCTAGTATTAACCTGAACCAACTCCTCTAGGTCTTTAAAAGATTTCATAAACTCTTAATTCACTTTATTAAGTTCCATTTTGATTAAAATATCTACAGTGGTTTCTGTTTCCTTGACGGAACTCTGACTGGCACACTGAGTCATACCACTATAGTAAATTTAACTCAGATTTTCACTGATTAGAATTTTATCTGATAACGTTTTTGTTATCTAAAATTTCCAATCTTTTTACCCTGCTACTCAATTCTTATTTCAGGCACTCCCACCAAAACAGATGCTTACTTGATGTTTATTAAATGAATACATGTTATCAGGTTATCTTCTGGGTTACCTGATTCATAAAGTAAATAACTTATTCCTCCTAAGTACAAATTTCATATCAATCTAAGACAATATTCATCAAATTATTCAGATGTTCATAATCAATTTGAAATCCTCTTGAACTTTACATAATGTATGTAATAGCTTACACCTTAAGTGGAAAATTTAAATGCTAGTACTGTATTACCACAGGTAGAACTAAAATTTTATTCATTGACTACCTAGTTGTGGAATCTAGATTCTGCTTAAGTCATTTTTCTAAGGCTATTTCATCAAATCAAATGACCTTCATTAAACTCATTTTTCATCAAAATCTAAAAATAGCAAATCACAAGTTCAGGAAGAATTTCACTTTCATCTGTAATCAAGGCATCATTATTAAATTATTCATTGATGGGTTCTTTTTTGTTTGCTCTGTTCTTGACATAAAAATTTTAGACTGTGATGAGTATGATTATTTCCTCTTAAAATATGTTTAGACCCTCATTATTAATAACCTTATAATCTGACTTAAACCATGCTTTGAGGGTCCAGGTCACAGTAAAACAAATTTTAGAAAACCTGACACCAAATGAAACATTTATCAAGTTTGTGGCTGTATTATAACATTCTCAGTTTTAAAATATAGTGGATCTGCCAAGGAAAAAAAATGACTAATTGAACACTAATGGGTGGCCCTAATTAGTTTGAGTAACAATATCATTTGCTGAAGTCTATTTTACTTCCTTCCTAGACTATGAGTCTGAGCAGTAAAGCACTCCTGTCACTAAGTACTTCAAGCAGAATCTTATCTTTTGGAGTGTGATAGTCCATTCAAGAAATGTAATATAGTCTTCTAATCCATTTTATTTATCTCAGCACTAGATACCAAGTTTTTCTTAAGACCAGGGGGCCATTACAGGTTTGATTAAGAAACCATGGACAGCTGGAATTAAGCTCTTTTTTTTTTTTTTTTTTTTTTGAGACAAAGCCTCACTCTCTCACCCAGGCTGGAGTGCCGTGGCACGATGCCAGCTCACTACAACCCTCGCCTCCCAGGTTCAAGTGATTCTTGCGCCTCAGCCTCCTGAGTATCCAGGATTACAGGCACCCGCCACCAAGCCCAGCTAATTTTTGTATTTTTAATAGAGACAAAGTTTCATGATGTTGGTCAGGCTGGTCTTAAACTCCTGACCTCAGGTGATTCCCCCCACCTCAACCTCCCAAAGTGCTGGGATTACAGGCATGAGCCACCATGCCCAGCCATTAAGCTCTTCCTGAAATGAGACTAGTTACTTGATTGTCACTGAGTACCATGGGCTGATATCTGCAGGGGAAAGGGCATGATTTTGCTGATATTACTGGTAGTCAGCTGGCTGTGCTGATCTAGGATGGCCTGGGCCAGGGCTTTACAACCTGGCTCTGCACAACGTGTCCCCCTTCTACCAGCAGTGGAGCCCAGGCACAGTCTCTTGGCGACTACAAAGAACAATAGAGGCATAGCAATTGCACAAGTAATTTTCCAGGCTCTATAGTTGTCATATTGATTTTGGACATGTCACCACCCAAAATAAGTCACATGGCTGACCCACATTCAGTGTGGGAGAGAATAAAAAAGCACATGGCAAAGGATGTGGATACAGGGAGGGGTGAAAATTCAGATCTCAATGCAATCAAACACAGACACTTCTTGATGTTAGTTCATCCATTAAAATGCATACAAAACCACAAAGAAAAGCTATATAATAAAAAGTAGCAAACCCAAAATTAAAATGGTAATGGCACATTGAGAGACATATTTGCACTTCTAACATATAAGGATCATGTTCAAATTTATAAGAAAAAAAAAAAAGATTCCAGTAGTAAATTCCCAAAGGACAGGAAACAATGTTTCTTTAAGAAGAAATATAAGAAGTGAACAAGTACATGAAACAAATGTCTATCTTCATTTGTGACACAATTGAAGCTAACCTAACATAGAATTTGCACTTAATAAATTAGCAGAAAAATGAAAGTTTCAAACAAGTGCAAATAAAATGAATGAGATACAATTCCATTGGGACATAATATGGCAACATACAGAAAATATTTATTGCAACATAATTTTGCTCTTGCTGTTCTGTCTACTTCATCTATTCATATGCCTCAACTCCTTACTTCATTTAAAAATTCTCTCAACAGTTATCTTCTCCAAAAGGCCTCCCCTGACATCCCTATCTAAAATAGTGTACCTTTCTCTCACCTTTTAATTTTTCTCCATAGCATCTATTACTATCTGATCATCTATTATAAATTTAATTGTGATGATGGGCTTTTGTTCATATGTTTGTTGACTGCATAAATGTCTTCTTTTGAGAAGTGTCTGTTCATATCCTTTGCAAATCACTATGGCACGTGTATACCTATGTAGCAAGCCTGCACATTCTGCACACGTATCCCAAAACTTAAAGTAAAATTTAAAAATGGCTAGATATGTTGTTTTAGATTCAAAAAAAATTTGTTTATTTCTTGTAGGTCTCCCTCACTAGAATAAAAACTCAATAAAGACAAGAACTTCATTCACCATTTTCACCACTTTGTCTCCAGACATAAAACAATGGCTAACACAGATACTTACATACTTGGTAAATCAGTGAATAAGTGAGTAAATAGATGGCTAAATAAAAAGAGTAAACAGAAATATATATTCTCTTTATCAGTATAATCATAAAGAAAAAATTCAAAAGAAGTAAAAGCATACATCCCGTAAGATGTTCATAAGTGCATTAACTATAATAGCAGAAGAGCAAAACCCATCTAAACATCTAATAACAGGGCTTTAACCATCTGTTAATCCATTTATTCAACAAATGTTTTTTGAGTGCTCACTATGTGCTAGGCACTCTATTTGCCTTTCTACACTGAATTTATTCTAGTGAGAGAAATAGCCATTAAAGACATTATATACTATAATGTCAGGCAATGATAAATGCTGGGAAAAGAAAAATGAGGAAAGTTTAAAGAGTGAGGGAACGGGGTACTCAATGTCACCTTATTATTATGCGGTCTATGTAGAAAAGTGTTTATAATTCAATGTGTGAAATACAACACAACATTATATAGTGAACATTTTATTAGCTATATAGAAATATATAGTCATGGTAACATGAATTGGAAAAACAAAGAAATAATAATTAGGTTAGGTAATAAAACTGGAAATGTTTAATTTTTAAATTCTTTATCGTTGCACTTCTCCATTAAAAAAAGCAACATGGAAAAAAAGAAAAGCAACTTGAACAAGAAAACCTAAAGTTTAGAACTTCTGGAGCATACTGTTCACACTGTCTTTTGGACAAGCCTTTTATCTGCATACAAAATAGTTGGGAGGTAGGCTGAAACTTTGGCATTTTGGACATCCTTTTCCAGAAAACCAACGATATCATTTGCTCCACTTTTTGTTTCAACAAATTCTCTGAGTTATCTAGATTTTTCTGGTGGGCATAAAAACATTCATTCCTATCCAAAATAAAAAACATTCTACTAAAATAATCTACCATTCATTTACAGTTGAGGTAATTTATTATGCCTGAATTCTATATTTTAAAGCCAAATTTGCTCTGTCATTCATTTTGGAAAACTTTAATTATTTTTTCAAGAACTACACAAATTAAAATTCTCTGTGTAAAAGTGAAATACCATCCTGCTTTGAAACAACTAATAACTATCACTTGGAGGTTGTCTTCTTTTTTCACAGTCATTGTAAAAGCTACTTTATATATCTTATCTTCACAATAATCTTAGATGGATGGCTTTATCGATATAGAAACAGGTTCAAAATATTAAGTGTTTGTTACTGGTATGCCTTCTAGTACTGGTGACCAATGATTAACTAAGAAGATGGCAAAGCCCAATCTAACTTATTTATGAACTTGAGAATATTCTTAAACCCAGAGAAATTGGTCATTTTAGTTTGACGCCATAGACATTATCTTCCTGCAGCAGACATTTGTCATATTTGGCCACCCACTGTCTGAATCCCTCTTGCCTTTCCTAGTGGCATTGCCATCATGATTTTGACAAATTTGTCATTGATTAATAGTTTTGACAAGAAAGGAATTCCAGCTGACGGACTCCCACTGTATAAGCCAAGGGTGGCAGATTCTTCTTCCACCCACCCTTGGCACATGTAGATTCCTAAACTCAATCAATGAGACACTCATTCCTGGGATGCTGATTCAACAGTTGAGAGCAGATTAATCATGAGGTGGAAGTCAGAATGGAAGTCAGAATGGGGGTCAATTTTGCCTGCCCATGCCCCAGAGGATCCCTTGTTCTCATCTAATCTCCTAATTCCATCCTCCAGAATCCCATCTATTATGTCAACCCCAAATATCGTCATGACAAATTTCCTTTGGCTAAGATAGCCAGGGTTGTTTCTGTTCTTATAGCCAAGATAATGTCTATGGTACCAAACTAAAATGACCAATGAGAAATCAAAACATATATGTTATGAGTTGAATTGTGTCCCCTAAAAAAGGTAGCCGAAGTCCTAATCCACAGTACCTGTGAATGTAACCTTCTTTTTGGAAACAAAGTCTCTGCAGACATAACCAGCATAAGATGAGGTCACACTGGAGTAGAGTGGGCCCTTAATCCAATATGACTGGGGTCCTTATAGGAAGAAGAGGGAGAGGAACACAGGGAGGAGAATGCCATGTGAAGCCCAAACATAGAGGAAAGAGTGTCATTGAAGTGCTGCATAAGCCAAAAGCTGAGGTGATAGGGTTTTCTGTGTCCTCATCCAAAGTTTATCTTGAATTGAAGCTCCCACAATTCCCACATGTCACGGGAGGGACCCAGTAGAAGGTAATTGAATCATGGGGATGGGTTTTTCTCATGCTGTTCTCATGAGTGTGAATAAGTCTCACAAGATCCAATGGTTTTATAAAGGGGAGTTTCCCTATACAAGTTCTCTTCTCTTGTCTGCCACCATATGAGACCTGCCTTCCATCATGATTGTGAGGCCTTCCCAGCCACATGGAACTGTGAGTCCATTAAACTTCTTTCTTTTTTTTTTTTTTTTTTTTTTTCTGGGTTCATACATTTTATTATTAGTCATCATTGCTGATCTCTTTTTTTTTATTATTATTATACTTTAAGTTGTAGGGTACATGTGCATAACGTGCAGGTTTGTTACATATGTATACTTGTGCCATGTTGGTGTGCTGCACCCATCAACTTGTCATTTACATCAGGTATAACTCCCAATGCAATCCCTCCCCCCACCCCCCTCCCCTCTCCCCATGATAGGCACCGGTGTGTGATGTTCCCCTTTCTGAGTCCAAGTGATCTCATTGTTCAGTTCCCACCTATGAGTGAGAACATGCGGTGTTTGGTTTTCTGTTCTTGTGATAGTTTGCTAAGAATGATGGTTTCCAGCTGCATCCATGTCCCTACAAAGGACACAAACTCATCCTTTTTTATGGCTGCATAGTATTCCATGGTGTATATGTGCCACATTTTCTTAATCCAATCTGTCACTGATGGACATTTGGGTTGATTCCAAGTCTTTGCTATTGTGAATAGTGCCGCAATAAACATACGTGTGCATGTGTCTTTATAGCAGCATAATTTATAATCCTTTGGGTATATACCCAGTAATGGGATGGCTGGGTCATATGGTACATCTAGTTCTAGATCCTTGAGGAATCGCCATACTGTTTTCCATAATGGTTGAACTAGTTTACAATCCCACCAACAGTGTAAAAGTGTTCCTATTTCTCCACATCCTCTCCAGCACCTGTTGTTTCCTGACTTTTTAATGATCGCCATTCTAACTGGCGTGAGATGGTATCTTTTGTAAATTGCCCAGTCTCAGGTGTGACTTTATCAGTAGCATGAAAACGGACTAATACACAAGGATTGCTAACAAAACACCAGAAGTTAGAAACCAGGAAAGGATCCCCTCAAAAGGGTCCAGAAACAGCATGGCCTTGGAAACACCTCAGACTTCTAGCTCCCAGAACCATGAAAGACAAAGGTCTGTTGTTTTAAGCCACTTTGTTATGGCAGCCCTAGGAAATATCTGAACTATTGTTAAAGACAATTATAACCATTAGTCATATTATTTGCTTAAGAAATTAATTATGTATCTGTAACATGGAAATCTTTCCTAGATAACTGGTCATAAGATTTTTTTCACCCACCCAAACCAAAGTTTTGCATGTACTAGGCATAAAAATAAGAACTCAGTACATTTAAGTATGCAAATGAACAGAAAGCATAGTTCAGGGTGGGATTACACTAAGAAGTTATTTGTTTTCCAATTAATTCTCATCTCCTCAATACTTCACTTATTTTGTTATCTACTCATGAACCCAATGTTCCTTCTATCGTCAACCAGGCCACTTTCTGAATACTCTATAAATGTTTATCAAAATAAATATAGTCCTTGACAAACCAAGAATTAGATATCATATAGTAGCATAAGATTTTTTGGAGTTTCACCACGACAACATTATTAGAACCCTGGAAGATACGTAAATAAGGAGAGCAGATTATGACATTTCTTTTATATTTATATTCAATGTACTGTGAATGATTAAGACAGGTAACGTGGAAGAGAATTAAAACAGAAAGGACATTGAGATACATATCAAAAGGAGACTATCCAGAAGGTGCTTAAACACTGTGTGCAACTGCCTTATCAGTTGACCAGACAGAAATCAATGCAGTTAACATGGGCTGTGGTTAGATATTTTAACTGCCTTAACGTTTTGTTATATTTTATTTAACAAAGTCATATTTGACTGCAGAGTAGTGGGCAAACCAAAATATGTGTTACAGGTATTATGTTGGCATTTTTATTTTCTGCAGGAACTTTCATTATATATTAGCTTTTCAGTTATTTCAAAATTCCTCAAATTTCTTTCTGGTACTGTCTTTTGATTTAGCAACTGGATAGAAACAGCTGAAAGCATTTCTTGGTCTTAAATTAGAGTTGGCCATGACAAATGTTTCTGCAAGAATATAGGATGAATCCCACACATTTATCGCGGCATCTGGGCCATGTTTGTTTCTGTAGGACAGAGGAGAGGGTAGGAAGTATTCTTATGTTGGTAAACTGGAAGTCTAAGAATTACACTTGCCATCTGGGATTGTTTTGACAAGAATACTGGCCTGTTCTTCCCACTTAATTACCAAAATCAAATATCATGATGCAAAGACAATGGTCTTGGTGATCTAGACTTAAGTAAAACCAGTAAGAATAAACACTTTCATTTAAATATGGTTGTATTTATTTACTATGATATTCAACAAGCTTTTAGAGTTTATAGAAAAATTTTGTGCGTACATTTAGCCTATACAAACACGAAGAAGTTACATAAACCTAACATAATTAAAGCAATTTATATAGGGCATAAACTTCATGACATTTACAGTCAACTTGCAAGGAAAGAAGGCAACTAGCAGAAATAACTTCTCCTAGCAAAAACACTTATGTGGTTTGCACAGTTCCAAAATACCAGTCTTTAAATATGTACTATTCCACCAAAGTGCCAAAAGGAGAATAGCAAACTAAACAAAAAAAAAATATGGCCCCAGTTTAGAAATTTGGTAAGAAAGTAACAAGAAGACCTACTTACTTTTATACATCCTAGAGCAAAGAATCAACTTAATTTCTCAAGCATTATAATTTCTTTAACTTTATTAGGGAATATAATTTCAAGTAAATCCTATATTTACCTAGATCTATTGAACAATTAATACAATTTAAATACTTCTGGTGTCAAAGCTACTGAGTGCCAAAAATATTCAATCTTTTCAACTAAATAATCTCCCCAGCCAGGCGCGGTTACAGATTACAGATTACATGTCTGTAATCCCAGCACTTTGGGAGGCAGAGGCGGGTGGATCACAAGATCAGGAGTTCAAGACCACGCTGGGGAAGATAGTGAAACCCCGTCTCTACTAAAAATACAAAAATTAGCTGGACATGGTTGTGGGCGCCTGTAATCCCAGCTACTCTGGAGGCTGAGGCAGAGAATTGCTTGAACCTGGGAGGCAGAGGTTGCAGTGAGCCGAGATCATGCCACTGCACTCCAGCCTGGGTGACAGAGCGAGACTCCGTCTCAAAATTAATTAATTAATTAATTAATTTAAAAAAATTTTAAAAAGAATCTCCCTTGTTAAATAATAGATGTAGTGTATTTTCAATGCCAAATGGACAACTAAGAAGCAGGCTAAGTGACTGCCTGGGATCATAATCAGAACATGAACTCCCAAGCACTGCCACTGATGAAAATAGCACTACATCGAGTTTCTTCCTATTAGCTGAATGTCTGAGTAAACCTAAGTACACAGACCCATACTCACAGCCCAGTATCGAGCACCAACAATTTTTCGGTGAATGTGCTGTCCAGCCCCAAATTTGCTCTTGACAGAATTGTTACAACAGTAAACATTTGCCCTGGGCACCAACCTGACACAATTCTTTGACAAGTAGTTTTCAGTATGACTCCTGCCTAATAGACTCAGTGGTTGCCTAATTTAAGGAATAATATGGATAAAAACTGGTAGTGGCAGCAACTAATTTTCTGATTCTGCATTCTGAAACAGCATTTTGGAATCAGTATTTTTTATTAGCAGTACTCCTTCCAATACCAATTGTAAGGACACGAGTCATCCTGAGGCTCACAGTGATTTATTTTAACCCAAGCATTTTCATCTTTGGAAAGCATCCTTACCTCTGCAGAAGGGAATGGTCAAGTCATTTGTTGAAAACCCTTAGCAAAAGGTCCACACAAATAAGCACAGTCAGATTTGACTCTGGGATAAGTATGGATGAGATATGAGACTAAATCCTAAACGCTGGGCTCGGGGGGAGCTCCTTAAAAGCAGTCACACCAAAGTCAGTTTCTCTAATTCCTTTTCTTCCAACTACCCACAGTACATATCTTATTTTTAATCCAGAAACGTGTCATGTCAATGTTAACAATTGCCTTCCTAAAGCTTCTTCACAGTTCTTCCCCCTCAGAGTGAAAATATCCTGTTCTGATGAGTCCTTGGAAGAAGAAGTAAGCAAAGCCCCAGAGTTACTCCAGGGCAACTTGTTTCTGCCTTGCTGTCTGGATTGACTGATGGATTGTATTTTAGAAGCTGGTGAAATGCTATAATTGTCTGCAGGTTAAGCATCTCCCTCAGACATGCAGGCCCGATGGGTGCTTGGATTTAGAGCTGTGTCTGTAAGGTTTTAGACACTTCTTCCCGATGGAATTATGTTAGAACTGTAATGCTGCTATCATTATCTTGGGGAGGTGACTGGGCTTGTAAATAGAAAAACCATCGATCTTCCTTCCACTCATAGCCAACATTCCCTCCTTGCCCCAGTACACCTCCTCCCAAATAGGCTCAAGGTAGATAGAGGGTGCACTTCCTAACAACTTGCCTTTACCTTAGGGAAAAGGATAAACTTGATGAACCATGTGTGACACATTTTGAGGAAGACGTTTAAGAAATCGCTAGCAAGGCCAGGCGCAGTGGCTCACACCTGTAATCCCAGCACTTTGGGAGGCCGAGGCGGGCAGATCATGAGGTCAGGAGATGGAGACCATCCTGGCTAACATGGTGAAACACTGTCTCTACTAAAATTACAAAAAAATTAGCCAGGCGTGGTGGCAGGTACCTGTAGTCCCAGCTACTCGGGAGGCTGAGGCAGGAGAATGGTGTGAACCTGGGAAGGGACTTGCAGTGAGCCAATATCGCACCACTACGCTCCAGCCTGGGCGACAGAGTGAGACTCCATCTCAAACAAAAAAAGAAAAGAAAAAAGAAAAACACTAGCAAAAAGTATCAGAAATAGTACATATTTTGCACAGACTCAGCCATAGAACAGAGATCAGTCACGACTCTCAGACAAATTTCTTTAAGTCCCACATCTCATGGAAACAGTCAGCCCAAATGAGCAGAGTCATCTGAATATAGACACCAGTTACAGAGCAATAAATGCATGCGGTTTAAGAAATATTTTCTAAAACTTCCAGACCTTGATACAGGAACAAAAAGACTACTTTGAAAATGCTTAAGAAAGGGACAAAGTTGCCAGAATTCAAATAGTGGTTGCTGTGATCTGAATATTTGTGTCCTCCCCAGACATTATATGTTAGACTCCTAACCCCCAAGTGATGGTTTAGGAGGCTAAGTTTGGGGAAGGTGATTAGGTCATGTGGGGAGAGCCTTCATGAATGGGATCAGTGCCCTTATAAAAGCAGCCCAAGAGACATCCTTTGTTCCTTCCGACAGGTGAGGACACAGCAAGCAGGCATTGTCTAAGAACCAAAAAGTAGGCCCTCACCAGACACCGAATCAGCCTTGATCTTGCACTTCTCAGCCTATACGGCTATGAGAAATAGACTTCTGTTGTTTATAAACTACCCAGTTTTTGTTATAGCAGCTTAACTAACACAGTGGCCAACATATAATAATAGTGTGGTAGCCACAGATGTGCACTGCCCAGCTTGGCCAAGAGAGGACCTGCTACAGAGCGTGGTGAGCCAACAGTTCCAGATCCACCATCTTCAAGATCAACTTCAGCACTGTTCCCGGACTTCCCCTGGCCAACACCTGAGCACAGAGTGGGTACTGGAGCCAGGCCATGCCTGCCCAATGCAGGATTCTTTCAATAGACAACCTTTGCTTTGAACATCCCATTAGCTTCACCAAGTCTTTCCCAAGGAACACTGCAGTCTTCAGCTCTTCAAACCAAATCAGTCTTCTGTCTCCCTCTCTTTCCACAGGTGTGAGACATGCACTGCAATGTAAAGCCTCTCCTTGCCTGTCCCTGCTCCCCCCACCCATTGTCATTCACAGGTGTGTCCTCCAATAAGTCTCTTTCACTTCTAATTCCATCATGGTGTTCACTTCCTGAAGGACCTAAACTGCTACCAACAAATATATAAATCAATGTAATTCTGGCTCATCTCCCTGGGAGATAAAATAATGCTGAAAGTCTAAGTGAATGTTAACTATGGAGAGAACGAACTAATAATCAAAAGCCCACTCCTGCTATAGCTAACACAGTCCCTCCATAATGACATTAATACATTCATGAGGGTGGAGCCCTCATGACCTAATCAGCTCTAAAAGGCTCCAGTTCACAACAATGTTACAATGGCAATTAAATTTCTATGTGAGTTTTGAAGGGGACATTCAAACCATAGAAACAACTCTCAAATAAAGTCTGCATTAGAAAACATCCAGGATTGTGAATTTGCTCTTCGAAAGGCCTTTCAGAGGCATTTCCATTCTTCTTTACCAATGATTTTTCAAGCTTCAATTCATTCCAGGTTTGTGTACTTCATCAAGCTTCCTTTCCTGCATGGTTTGTGACTCTAAATTATTTACTCGCATCACCTCCATATAAATGTTTATTTTCTTTGTAAAGGAAGAGAATGGAGGCACAGTATAATTAACCTTCCCATGATGTTGTAGATACTGAGAATGAATTTTTATTAGAGGGAAGGGTGGGAGGAAAGAGAAAAAGCAAGTGCCTGCTTCATCCCCTGAGTGCCACCTGCATTTAAGGGCACAGACAGTGCCTACCCGAGAGCATCATGCCCACAGATCAGCCCACACACAGTGCCACTGATAGCTGTGAGAACACAAAGGCTGAGATAAATGTGGCACACACTTTAAGACTGCACATATTGGTCATCAAAAGATGCAGAATGAGCCCCCAGAAATATGAGGCTTATTTTAAGTTTTAAAATCAGCTTTTAACTCCCCTACAAAAATAAGAGTTTTTTTCCTTTTTAAAGCCTTCAGAACCTCTAATTCTCAATCTGTTCAGAGTCTTACCTCCTTTTACAAACTAACAAAAATAGGCATGCAACCAACCTCTGAAACTCAGCATAAGAAATTGAAATTGCTTTTTCAGAGTTTCTTTGCAGATCAGCATCTTAAATCAGATATTAGGGAGCAGGTCACCTTCTCTATCCTTTAAGAAAGGAGAAAAGATGCTGTCTGGACTCAGTATAAGAAATCCCATTCCTCCTGATTCTAAAGAGGAAAGATAGCACTAGCAGATACAGGAAAAGCCTGATCAAAATTTATAGAAGAAGTCGGGAGGAGAGGAAAAGCAAGAAAGGGAGAGAGAAAGGAATAGGAAACAAACACTTATTGTGTACATTGTTTATATAACATCTCACTTAGTTCTTGCAATTATCCTATGAGATGGATGGTGCTTCTTCCATGAGGAAAACAAGACTGAAAGAGAAAAAATAACTTTCCCAAACATAAACACCTAGATCATGGCAGAACTGAAAGATTTAAAAGAATAGAAAAAGCATCCATTGTCCATTTAAAAAGCAGTAATTTTGAAAGGTGTGAATGTTGAAAAATTTCTTATAAGTTTAGCAAGAAATAAGAAACGGGCATGTTCTAATAGTAATTCATAGGATCCATTGTATTGACAGATTTGGAATAATAAACAGCTCATTTCTGAAAAAAATATAATTCCCTCAACTCAAAAGGCCTTTCAAAAAGCTTCTCAAATGAAATGGCCTTGACATTTGCCCCAGGTGAGTTAAACTTCACTAAGCTTAGTAAATGAGTCAATACCAACTGGGACACCACATTAATCTCATTTTCTTGATCCAGAAGAGCTCTCTGCAATAACTAGGTATTTGGAGGATGGGATTACACTCAAAAAATTCAATGGCATTTTATTTCCAGGAATTCTGCTACTAGACAAACTGTCTTCACATATCAGTGAAGAATTTTTCTGGTATCAAAGTTGATGTGAAGCAGTTTAGCAAATTCTATGCATACTGACTTCTCCCACTTGGAGCCCAGCTGCTGTGCAGTTTGGATATGGTTTTTTTGATCCCCCAAAATCTCATTTTAAAATGTGATCCTCAGTGTTGAAGGTGGGGCCTAATGGGAGATTTTTGGGTCATGGGGGTCTTGGATCTCTCACGAATGGCATCCTGCCATCCTTGCAGTAAAGAGTACGTTCTCGCTCTATTAGCTCCTGTGAGAGATGGTTGTTAAAAACAGCCTGGCACCTCACCCACCCTCTCTGCTGCTTCTCTCCCAATGTGATCTCCACACACTGGTCCCCTTCGCCTTCTACTATGAGTGGAAGTAGCTTCAGACCCTCATCAGAAGCAGATGTTGGTCCTATGCTTCCTGTACAGCCTGCAGAACCATGAGCCAAATAAAGCTCTTTTCTTTGTAAGTTACTCAGCCTCAGGTACTCCTTTATAGCCACACAAACAGACTAAGACACCAGCTAAATCTCTTTTGAAGACAGTGTAATATGTAAGCTTATAGTGCAAAAGTTTTTCAGTTAAAAGCTGCATTTCCCAGACTGCCCTGAGATAGGGTTCTGGGAGTGGTATAAGTAGTGACACTCAGTAATTCTTGCACAAGTCATGAATTGAAAACTGAGTTAACCAGGGGAAAAGGCTATGGCAGACTTCTCACGTTTTGTTGGTGCAAATCTAGCAGGCACAGTATGTCCCCAGAGTTGACAGTTTTGGCACAAATTTTCTGGCATTCAGATTAAGCTAAAGTGGGGTAATCCTGAAAACAGAGCCAGCAGTGGGGACAGTGGCTTCTCTAATTCCTGCTGTAGCACAGAGTTCAAAAGAGTCAATCCCCAAAGCTTAGCCTGCAGCCCACAAGCACCCACTTCCCCGTTTCAAATCAGTTCATGTTTTAAAATAGCTAGAAAAGTTTATCTGTTACAACAGCCTGACTGGCATATAAAAGGCATCCATCTCAGTAAACAATGAACAGTTCCTTAAAACAAAATCTTTATTCTTTGCTAATTTATAGACCCTATCCATCACTAAATCTTATCAGCACTATTTTCAACATCTCTTCTACATCATGCCTTTTCTCATCACCATCCCCTGCCCATAGGGGTGCTAACTCCTTCCCAGGGACCCCCCCAAAAAATCACAATATTTAAAAGAATCAGAGAAACAGTGTTTTCTTTGGAAAATATTGACTGTAAGTGGAGAGTAATATTAGGTAAGTATTCGAATGAGCACAAGATAATATAGCCTTTACGAAACCGCCATAGAATACTAAAAACTATAAAATAAGCTGAAAAAAGTTAAGAAAGACCTAAAATAATGGAGATATAATCACGTTTATGGTCAAGAGAGTCAATATTGTTAATATGCCAATTCTCCAAAATTTATCTGCAGATTCAAAGTCATCCTCATCAAGAAAGTAGCAGTTTCTGAATAAATAAAAGTTGAAAAGCTAAATCTAAAAATTAATTTAGAAAAGCAAACAACCTGGAATAGCCAAAATGATATGATATTTCAAAAAGAAAACAAGGATATCAGGCCTTATATTAACTGATTTTATTTACTATAAAGTTTCAGATATCAAAATAATGAGGTGTTGGCTTAAAAATAATTACATAGCTCAAGAGAACAAAATAAGTATTCCAAAAAGTAGGCTTACAAATATCAGGTAAATTGGTGTGATGTTTAATATTAAGTGTCAACTTGATTGAACTGAGGGATGCCTAGATGGTTGGCAATGTGTTGTTTCTGGGTGTGTCTGTGAGACCATTGCCAGAGAATATTGACATTTGAGGTGGTGGACTGGGAGAAGAAGACCCACCCTCAACGTGGGTGGGCATCATCCAATGGGTCGCCAGCCAGCTAGAACAGAGCAGGTGGAAGAAGATGGGATAGTATTGCTTGCCAAGTCTCCTGGCTTCCTTCCTTTTCCCATGGTGGATGCTTGCTTCCACTTCTCCTGCCCTTGAACATCAGACTCCAGGTTCTTCAGTCTTTGGACTCTGCAACTTGCACTGGTGGCTTCCCTAGGCTCTTGGGCCTTCAGCAGCAGATTAAAGGTTGTGCTGTTGGCTTCCCTGGTTTTGAGGCATTTGGACTTGGAGTGAGCCACTCTTTTCTTTCCCCAACTTGCAGACAGTCGATTATGGGACTTCGCCTTGTAATCACATGAGCCAATTCTCACTAATAATCTCCCTTTAATATATACATATATCCCATTGGTTCTGTCCCTGTGGAGAACTGTGACTAGTACAATCAGTATTTGACAATGATGCCAAGCATTTAGTAGAGAAAAATACATTCTCTTTAATAATTATGCAGGAAAATCCAAATACCCATATGAAAAGGAAATGGATTTCAATCCTACTTCATAATAGAAACAAATATTAATGTGAAATAAAACATAGTGCTAATTATAAAAGCTAAATCTACAAAACTTCTAGAAGGAAATATAAAACGTCTTTGGTTTCTTGGGGTAATCATAAACTTCTTAGAGCACGATAAGCAAAAATCATAAAAGAGAAACATCGATGAATTGGACTTCATTAGAACTTCTTCTCTGCAAAAGACACTGTCTTAGAAAATGAAAAGATAAGTGACAGACTGAGGGGGAGAAAGTATTTACAAAATACATAGCAATAGCATTAACAAAAAACCCATAATAAAAATGAACACTCTTCACCAAAAAAGATATGCAGATGACCAATTCCCACATCAAAGAGTGCTCATTATCATTAGTCATCAGGGTAATGCCAATAAAAATCACCATGAGACACCACTTCATACCCACTAGAGCAATGAAAAATCTCATAAACTGTTGATAAGAATGCAACATGATAAGCCACTTTAAAAAACACATTTTTACAATTTCCTATAAAGCTATGACCCAGCAATTTTGTTCTTAGATATTTGCCTAAGAAAAATGAGAACATACGTCCACACAAAGATTGCTATATGAATGTTCAGAGCAGTTTAATTCCTAATGGTCAAAATTCAAAACAATCCAAATGTTCCTCTGATGAAGGGATAAACTAAGTGTTTGTTTCATACAATGGAATGCTATTCAGCAGTAAAAAGGAATAAACCGCTGATACATGTAACAACATGGATGAGTCACACAATGCTAAATGATGAAAGACAAACAAAAATATGCACTATCATATTGGGATTATATGACCTTCTAGAAAAAGCAAAACTAAAGGAACAGAAAGCACATCAATAGTTGCCATTGACTAGGGGTAGGCAGAACAGATTGACTCCATAGGGGCATTAGATAACTTTTTTAGAAGGTAGAATTGTCTATACCTTGATTGTGACAGTTATGTGATTGTATACATTTAACAGTCATCATCAAACTGTACACTTAAATGAATAAATCTTAAAGATGCATTACACCTCAATGCTTCATATGAAAAATAAAAGAACGATAAGCTTGCTGGGAAGCTGCTGTGAAACACATAGGAGTACATGCATTGGGTCATATTTGCATCCAAAAATAATAGCTTCTATTACTCGTTTTGTCCCAAAGACTTAGGCATAAGAAGATAATGCTTTACTTTGGACTCTGATAAATAGAGGAATAAAGATTGAAAACATAAACTTCTAGTCTAGGCATCATCAATTTAAATACCTCAACGGGCCAGGACAATAACTCAAATGGGTGAAATAAGCAAGAAAAGGAACAGTCCGAGTGTGATGGTACATGGCAATTGACTTAACCACAGTGACAATGAAGAGTTGTTAAAACCTTGACAATGTGGAAAGTGTATATGCTCAGAGCATGGGATCAGCTCCCGTGGATTGCTGATGTGCAGGATGCAGGCCCAGTTTTGTCATCTTTCCAATTTCTTGAGAATTAATAAGTTTAGATTTTGGATGTTAAAGCTCTTAGTCTAACCATGAATTAAAGTTTTCTGCAAGTCAGTATGTGGAATCCAAACCAAATGTGTTTGCATAACAGATTGAGCGATGTGCCATCAGTCTGGCACATATGCGCCATCAGTCAGCACCAACGGAATTAAAAATAGGTAATACATATCCAAACACTAAAGAAGAAAAAGTACAGAGAAAATATATTAATATAAATATACAGAATAAAAAAACGGTGACAGCTAACCTCCCCAAAACAGAAAGCATATAACAACATAAAAATGGTAAGACTAAATAGTTACAAAAATTCGTATTAACTTGCCAGATAGCTTTCTTAATGTCAAAGACATTAAGTTGGCTCAAAATAAACATGAAAATAAAGAACATATACCAGAAAGTTCATTTTAAACAAACCCTAGAAATAATTAGTAGAATGAGTAAAAACTACAAAAGAAGTTTGTCAGAGAAAAAAAAACAAAATCCTTGCTGTCATATCAATATCAGAAAAAAATAAAATATAATGTTAATATCAGAAAAGTTAATATATGGAAAATGGCTTATTTTACATACATGGAGTTCAAAATAATAATATGATTGCTAACCCAAATAAAAATATTTCAATGTTTAAAAAGGAATAAAAAATAAATTTAAACTTTTTAAAAATATATTGAGATGGAAAAGACTTTTAAAAATCATATTGTCAAACCCTAAATTTATAAAGAAGAAAGAAAATGAAAGAGGATACATTTAACTACATAAAGATTAAAGGCAAAAACTTTTGTGAACAATTAAAACTGAAAGTGCATTTACAATGTGACACAGAGTTATTAACATCTTTAAAATATAAGCAACTGCTCCCAAATCTAATAGGAAATGGGCAAATGTACCAATAAGATAGATTTAAAATATTGGCAGGAATTTAATATTTCTTAAAAGAAGAGTGTTTAGTAAATAAATGGGCATCTAATTGATAGATTATTATTCACACTGAAAATTATGGTTGAAAGAATGATGAAAAACATTGAAATATTAATTATAATAAAAAGTTTTTTAAACTAATATTATAAAACCCTTATTGTCATCAATCACTGTTTTAGGGGCTGTCCCAGTTGAGCATCTTGATGTAATACATTACAGATCTCCCATATCATCATCTTCCACTGTTAAAATTCTACAAACTATGGAGCCAGTGCAATAGAATTGGATTATGATTTCTAACCATAGCACTGCTAACACATCAATTTGATGTTAGGGATACTTAATATCCCACACTAGTGTATGTAAAATCCATGTTTGTTTTCTACTTCTAAAATGACATAAAAACACATTTAGATCATGTCAACTAACTACACTATTTATAAAAGGATTTTCCCATTCTATGTAATAATATATGACTTAAATTTATCTGTGAATTTAAATTTTTAATCAAATTACCCTTGTTTTTATCATTATGCTACTTAATTTTTATTTCTTCAGAAGAAGGCTAAAATATACCAAAAAGATATTACCTTTATCTTGAGGAGTAAGAAGCAAGAAGTTCAGAAATAAAATCAATGTCCAAGTATGTATTCTGAATCAGCAGAAGATATGAAGCTAGCTCTTGTTGGACTTAGTCATAGCCATAGAAAGACTGAACAAGGAGACAAACATTAATGACAATCATATACTACTTCACTAATGGGGCAATTTTGCCCTATGTGTAAATTTATTCTAGTAGCTGCCCTTTCTATTCATTAGCTCCATCTGGACATCAGCAGTGGATACAGTTACTCCTCAGCTAAAATCCTTGAGACTTAAGACAGTACAGAGATGAATATTGATGTAAAGCTAAAAGCTCTATAAAAATTATCACTGCTATTGTTCAACTTTTCCCCTGAATATTGATGAATCAGAACTGAAAACTATCCCCTTACCTAAACTCGATTCTATGCCAGACAATAATAAATTGATTTCCTTTCTGAAAAAGAATGCATGGTAACACAGTAAATGATCATTTTTCATTTGAAAGAAGTAGAAATGTTATTTGATCTGTCATATGGTTTCTTCCTACTGGTTTCATAAGTCCTAATTCTTCCCAATATCTATTACCTGATCAAAGCCTCCTTAGGTGTATGTTATGATTACATCCTTACTATGACTGGATAGCTAATGCCACAATAGTCATTATTAATCACTCAGTAAATACTTCTGAATACCAGTAATGCCAAAGACAGACCACCAGCAGAACTAGATTGCAGACTTTAAGTCTTGTCTCATTAGTACATTAGTTTAGCAGCAAAAAAAAAAAAAAAATGGTTTATCAAAGTAATTATTAATCATCTGAACTATCTGAACAGATATGAGTTAATAATTATCTGAATTATTTTTACAATGTTATTAATGTCAGTACTTGTATTTTATTATTATAAGTTCTCTAGATTCTAAAAGAATGAAGTTCCAGCGAAAGGAAATATCAAAAAATGTGGGTATGGGAGTGATGTGGCAACTGTAAACATCAAGAAATAAACCATCAGAAATGTGGCGTCCTACGCATGGGAAAAACCTAAATATAGGGACAGTCATAAAGACAACCATGCCTACTTCACATTTCTCACTAATTTTTCTTCTATAGCAAATCATTCACACTCATCATCTGTTTTAAATTCAAGTGTTTAAAGTATAATTTTCTGAGAGTGGCTTATATAGAACTACTTTGTGTTCTCTATCATTTTTAAGGGGATTCTAAATTGAAAAGTAAAATGTCCTTATCATTGGTTTCAAATAAAATTGCACCTTTGCATGTGAGAACAGAATGTACTTTGTCCCCTCCTCTTTTGTTTACTTAATTAATGACCTGAAAACAAAATAAAAATTGTGATACATTCATAGAATAAGGTGATATATTGAGTTTGGAATCCTTGCTACAATCCAAAGTGAAAAATTGCAGAAAATAATATTGGCAGATTTTGCAAATAGATACCTAATGAAGGACAACATTAAGTTACTCTACTCATTAAGTAATTCCATTGAAATGCGGTACAATCTAGCATCTTACACCTGTGAATAAAATTTATTACACAGGTAATGTCTTACACTACCTAATGAAAATGTAATGCATTTTCTGATACAAGTGAAAATATGTTCATAATTTTATTTTGCCTATGTATTCATTTATTCAATGTGTATTTATTGAGAAGCTACCATGTGCCAGGCATTGTTCTAGGACTGGGCATGTAATACTGGACCAAACTGACAAATCCTTTGCCCTTATAGGTCCTTATATTTTCCTAATGGGAGATAGACAGCTACAAAAATAAATATTTAATAACTTTATGGGCCAGGCACAGTGGCTTACACTTTTATTCCCAGCACTTTAGAAGGCCATGGCAGAAAGATAGCTTGAGGCCAGGAATTTGAGACCAGTCTGGTCAACACAGTGAGACTCCATCTCTACAAAAAAAATATTTAATTAGCTGGGCATGATTGCACACACCCACAGTCCCAGGTACTTGGGAGGCTGAGGTGAGAGGATCACTTGAGGCCAAGAGTTTGAGATTACAGTGAGCTTTGATCACCCCACTGCACTTCAGCCTGATTACAGAGCAAGATGCTGCCTCCACAAAATAAAAAATAAATTTAAAATGTTCTTGAAATAAAAAATAAAGAAAAACAACCAGAGGAAGAGAATAGAAATGACAGGGCTGCCATTTTATATATTGTGGTCTTGGCAGGATGGTAAAAAGCTGAACAGAATGAGGGGCCAAGTCTTTCAATTACATAAAGAACTTTCTAGGCCAGGAAATAGTAAGTCCACTGGCCCTGAGTTGGGAATGTACTTGAGATGTTTGATGAACATGCTTGAAGTGGGGTGAGTGAGGGAGAGAGTAGAAATGTCAGAAAAGTACTGAAAGGACAAATCATTTAGTCCTTAAAAGCCATGATATATGACATAGGGTAATAACTAAGGCTATATATTTCAGAAGAAAGCCACACAAAGTAAATTTCTGTGAGGATCTTCAGCTGCTACCGTGATCCAAAAGTCCTCACACTTTAAAAGTTGACTTTTGGCTCTTAATATTTGTGACAAGCTATAGCAAGGAAGACAGAGAAGCAGAAGGGAAAAGTTAGGAGAGGAAATACATTTGGATTCGTGGTAGAACACACTTCCCTCACTGCTCTGAAAAATAATCTATCTCGTTGTTAGGAAAGGTATTTCTCGTAAGATGTATTTGCTTTACACTCTAGAATCTGGTCTTACTGACATCAGGCCCTCCAGGGCCTTTCAACTAAGCCAACAACCTGGTCCTCTCCCTCAACAGAGTTATGTAATCCAGTCAGCGTAGGTTGAAACCATTCGCTCTGTGTTCCTATTTGATATCCATTTCTATACATCATAGAGAACCACATCATAACGGTGACAGGACTTACAATGCTGGTTAAAGCTGAAAGTGTGCTAAAATATCCTGCTTACATGATAAATTAATATGATGATTTAGAATCTAGTCTTTGAATAAGGGAGAAGAAAGTGTGGTTCCTTACAATACCTCTCAAGCTCTGGTCATTTCTTCTGTAGGGGTGACATCTCTTCAATCCAATTTGAATCACCAAGTCTTTTTCCTCATTTATATGTTCTAGAGTGCTTCTGTAACAACATTAATTGAACATGAACTACAACAAGACATTTCACCACTGATTGCAGAACCTCATTTAAAATGAGGTTTTACATAAAATACAGGCTTTTGCTTGTGGAAAATAAGAACTCGTTCCATACATCAAGCACTCTGTATATTAAATTTGAAAGAGAAGTCTAAGGTCACTAATTTTCCTATCTGATACAGAAAGCAAGCACATCACTTAAAAACAACTTTCATCTGCTAACAATGAGTGTTTGCCAGTTACCCAGTATAAATATCAAACCTCTTTAATAATGTGATTTTTTTTTTTTTTTTTTTTTTTTGGAGAATGCTGTCTCCAAACTAAGTCCCTAATGCACAAGTGATAGTAAGAGCTAATGAAAGCAGCTACTCTATTGTAGGCATACTGAATCAGGATGTATTCATGTCAGGCTAAGTGGGCCCTAGTTACAGTCACAAGGCAGCAATGTCAGCTTGCCACAAATATAAGGTACTCCTCCTTGCCACATATTTATCATGAGAAGGTTTGCTCTCCCACAGACAGCGGTTGCTTAAGTTATGCATGTTTGTACTGTACGACTCTGCTCCATCTCTGGTCATATATTACTGGACCAAGTTATAACCTGACCAAAGAGATAATTTATTGGCTTGTCAGAAGCCAGTGGGAATCTGTTTAGATCTTTAAAATGAGACAGCATTTTAAAGTTGGGAGTTGGGAGATGAGCCCAGTATTAGAATGAAAATCCAAGAGCATCCTTGGACTAATGAAATATTACTGTGGCCTTATATTTCAATATTTCTTTGTATTCCATAAACTACTATAAGAGTGTTGCTTTTATTTAATTTGTATTTAAGTCATTCTGAAATGAATTTCTGTGATTCAAAGCAACAAAGTTTTGATAGAGAATGCCACCATGAAAAAAAAACACAGAAATCATGTTCTAACTAACAAAGTCACTCATTGAGTAATTGACAAATTGCTGGACGCTCAGGGCTGACAAGTGTGAGAATTTTTCAAATGTTTTCAAAACTTTCAGTAAACTAGGAATAAAGAGAACTTCTCCAATTTGATAAAGAGCATCTATAAAAAATCCTACAGCTAACACCATACTTAATAGTGAGAAACGTGAAGTGTTTCCACTAAGAAGAGGAACATAGCAAAAATATTCCCTTTCATCACTGTTTTTCAACATTGTACTAGAAGTCCTAGCCAATGCGATAAGACAGGAAAGGAAAGAAAAGGTAAACAGATTAGGAAAAAAGAAATAAAACTTTCTTGAAATATTCAACAAAAATCTCCTGGAACTCATAAATGATTGTAGCAAGTTTGCAGCATACAAAGTTAACATACAAAAGTAAATCACTTTCTTATATACCAGCAACGAACAAGTGGAATTTGAAGTTAAAAATACAGTACTGACGTATTGACTTCCACTTCCAAAATGGCACTGTAGAAACAAGCAGGCTTCATTCCCCCTCACAGAAAATAAATATACAGCACTGAGATTATCACTGGCAATACCTCCACAACTCAAATATGATGAGTCAGTTCCCAGGGCCACAGAGAATTAAAAAAAAAAACCTCTAAGCAGATGATAAGAGAATGGGATTTTCATATCTGTGATGCCCCTCTGTCCAATCCCCCTGGCACCAAGCATACAGAAAATTTCCTTCAACTCAGCTTCTACACTGCAAAAAGTGAGATCAAGGTAGACAACCAGTTTTCCCACCATCTTGGGTTCTTTGGCAGAAGACCTGTGCATGCTCATACCCACAGGAAATATTATGAGTGCCTAAAGGGAAACATAACCCTGAGGACAGCCAGAAACAGAGATGGAAGGTGGGACTATCATCCCCAGCCCTGAAAACTCTGGTCTGTAACTCAACCAAAGGAGACACCAAATCAGAGTGGCTGTTCGGAAGCACCACATCTTAGGAGGTACATTCCACAGTGCACCTGGCCAGGAACCCCTGGACAGTCGTTCCACACTGCCAGTATATCCCCTTTGGGACCTCCCCGATTCTGGATAGTCAGCACTGTGTTTGCTAGAGGTGAGGCAAATCTGGACTTTAGGCTCAATGCAATGCTGGAAAGCAGACAGTAACCCAGTGGAAAAAAATACAAGAAGTTCAACAGGAAATTATGAAGACTCTCTAAACAAACATAACCAATACAAAACAAAACAAGCCAGACAGCGAAGAATGGAATAAGTTATCTTTCAGCACTAAGACATAGATGTACAACCACAAGAAACAACAACAAACAAAATTAAAAATCAAATAATTATTAAAAACTAAAAATTAAGTAAAAATACTGGTTACATTATCAAACAGGCATAAATCTAACAAACTGTGTACAAGATCCGTATAAGGAAAACTACAAAACCCTCATGAACAAAATCAAATAACTAAATTAATGGAGAGATATTCCACATACATGGGTAGGCAGATTCAATATTGTCAAGATGTTAGTTCTTCCCAGCTGGATCTATAGATTCAATGCTAGCCCAATCAAAATTTTAGCAAGTTCTTTTGTAGATATCAACAAATTTATTCTGAAGTTCATATGGAGAGTCAAAAGACCCAGAATAGCCAACACAAATTTGTTTTTTTGTTTTTGTTTTTGTTTTGTTTTGCTTTGTTTTTTTAGATGGAGTCTTGCTCTGTTGCCCAGGCTGGAGTGCAGTGGCGCGATCTCAGCTCACTGCAACCTCCGCCTCCCCAGTTCAAGCGATTCTTCTGCCTCAGCCTCCTGAGTAGCTGGGACTATAGGTGCCCACCACCACACCCGGCTAATTTTTTGCATTTTTAGTAGAGACAGAGTTTCACCGTGTTAGCCAGGATGTACTTGATCTCCTGACCTCGTGATCCACCAGCCTCGGCCTCCCAAAGGGCTAGGATTACAGGCATTGAGCCACAGCGCCCAGCCAGGTAACATAATTTTTAACATACCTATGCGGACAACTGCCAAGACCAAAGAGAAGGGCTCAAAGTGAATGGATTCGTAAAGGTACTTAGCAGAAATTGCTCGGAACTCAATAAAGGAAATCTCTCAGCTATGACATACCTCTAAGAGTATTTCACTAAAGGGCCATTTTTTTTTCTTTTAAATCACATTTAAAAAATTAGTTTTACCATTCATGCAGAACACCAAACCTATCAAGGTACCTGAAAAATCCTTTTGGTGATTGAAAAAGTGATTGGCTTTACCCAAAGAGCCTCACAGCAGCTCCCAAGGTTGACTGTAGAATTAGAATGGTTTCTGTAGAATTCTGTAGAATGGTCTGTAGAATGGTTGACTGTAGAATTAGAATGGACTGCAGAATTAGAATTAATGGTTTAGAGACTTGCACTCTCAAGCAACTGATTTTGTACCTCAGAGCTGGTGTCATTAACCTATTATGTTCAGGCTTCTTTGCACCTACACCTTGAACTCTTTCACTATCAAAATGTATGGATTTAAATATATTAGAGCAAAGTAATCACAAAACTGAATTAAAATCAGTCCACAAATGGCTCCCTGGTTTAAAGTAGGATGTCAGTGCCATTCTGAAGTGGCCAGTACCACTTCACATCTGTCAGGAGAATTGAATTACCCGATCTAGAAAGGCATCTACCTGAGTGTGACTGTGAAGGTTGTAAATAGTCACTACTACCAGATCTCCTCGTCTATGACGGAGTTTAACATTCCACCCATGTCACAAATGCTTTAAGGTCCTTTCTGAATGACAGCATTCTGCCTAAGTTTTCTGGGGCTGCCTGCCAGAGTCAATCTCAGCTAACATCCTCAGGACACACTTGGATCTCTCAATAATGCTGCCCCCATAAGAAGAGAATGTCTTGTGCATTGCCAAGTTCAGGAGAGAAACTGTTCTCTTGTCCATCTCTGTCACATTAAATCAGGCTAGTGGCCAAAACTTTCTTAAATTGGTTTCAGAAATCTAGAATTCTTCTTTAGATTATTTTTTTATAGCTCGGCAGTTTGATGTATTCCTTTCAACTCACAGATTACTACTGTATTCTATTAAAACAAAGGGAAAATATGTATTTTATTTTGTTAAGCTCCCAACATTACTAATGCAGAAGATTTCCTACTATGTGTAGGATAGCAGGACATGCCATGTTCCAGCCTTTATTTGACTTAACTGCCAGAGAGCTAAATTTGATGCAAAGTCTTATTTTATACAACTGACAGGTAGGGTCAGATTGTAAGAAAAGCCTTATTTATTTTAGCAAAGAAAAGGAAAAAAGTGTATGAAGGAATAGGAAGAATAAAATTATACAATAAATGCTGCCTTACTACTCTAACATGTCTAATCCTGAGCACTTGTTTCTCCTCAGTGTGACATTAAACAGTGTTCCTACAGTATAAGTAGATTTATTTTCTTTAAATTCCATAAAGCTGTAAATGACTTAGATAGAAAGATAGGCTATTTAGATGAGTAAAACAGTACAATCATAAGCAATTTTTAAAAATTGCTCTGGTAGATTAATTACCTTGGAGTTTTCTCTCTCTTTCTTCTGTGGTGCTATTTTGGGGAATTGCCTATTACTTAAGGAAACCTGAAGCCAATGCCTTCCCAGTCTCAATATCTATCTTCAGGATTGCTGGAGACCATACCAAAACACTATCACTTATGTTCTTATCCCCGGGTACTCCCAGGCTTCACTCACAAGCAAAGTTTATATCATCAAAACCTAAGGATATGACTTCACCTATTCCTCTCATGTCTCAATTGTCGAGAGCATCCAGTTAATGAAATCAAGATGAGAAATCAAGTCTAATCTATGTTGGGATCAGATGTCCTCCTTCTATTCTATAGCTATAGCTTGCTAAATAAAAAATGCTTTCCCAGAAAACAATGATGACCAGATGAGAGGGTACGAGCGGATGCATAAAAACCTTCCACTCAGTAGAAAAACAACTCCAGGGTATGCCACAGACATGGAGCATGCATCAGCAGATGCAGTACTGGGCAAAGAGGAAAGTGAGTTGTAACAACCATGGAATGACTTAACCACTGAGAACACAATCCATAGAATAACAACAACAAAAGTCACCTGCCTTTTATATTAATTACACAATCCGAATTTTAGATATCTTTTTTTCCCAGTGGTCATATGAAAAATTGCCTGCAAAGAAATACGTGGTAAATCATAAGTGAGAGAAATGTCAACCTAAATCCTAAGTTCAGCTCTCTTCTACTCTCCCAGAAGGAATCTTGTGATTCCATAGCTCACTAGCTTTGACAACCACACACACACACACACACACACACACACACACACACACTCATTTGCTTTGCTATTGCAAACACTATTGTAACTCATTCTCTATTTATATATAAAATGCTTACTAAACATATAAAATGTGAAAAGACATATCAGTACCATATTGTATTTTGCTGTAACCTAAATCATTGCTTTATTTTTCATAGTCATAAATGATTCCCTTATGGCTTTGTCATAACCCAAAAGATGAAAACTTCTTTAGGTGACTTTCCAATCACTCTCTAATTTTATTCCTGACTTTGGTCTAGAAAAGAAAACAAATTAAAATACCTTGAAAAAAAAAGATATTTTCTTTTCAAAGATTCATTCAACCGGAAGCAAAATGTTCCACTGTGACTTGACAGCCTCCCATTTCAAATCAGAATCAACTGAACTTGACATTGCTATTAAGCTGTGGCTCCTTCTTATTTCCTGGTGACAGGTGGCTTTAGGGCTTGGAGTCTGGACAACTGTCATCTCTTATACATTGAAACACTGATCTATTGTTCCATAAGAAAATGACTATTTTATCTATACTGTCCAAATATTCACTGTATTCTATCATCTGCAAGAATTCTATATCCATCTTACTTTCTTGATTCTTGCTCATGCAACATTACACAAGTGTTTATTGAGCCCCTGGGTGTCAGTCATTGTGCTATGTGATACTCTAACAACAAAAAATATCCTCTTCTCTCCACAAATACCTAGGGAGACAGGAAAAGAGGGAATTACAATGCTGCACAATCCATTACATTATACAACTCAGGGGAGGCTGATCAGCATTTAATTATTTTTTAACTTTTTAAAATTTTTCATTTATGTGGGTACAAAGTACCTGTACATATTTATGCAGTACATGAGATATTTTGATACAGACATACAATGCATAATAATCACATCAGAGTAAATGGACTATCCATCACCTTGGGTATTTATCCTTTGTGTTATAAAGAATCCAGTTATACTCTTTTAGCTATTTTTAAATGTATAATAAATTATTGTTGACTATAGTCACACTGTTGCACTGTCAAATACTAGATCTTATTCTTTCTATTTTATTGTATGCATTAACCATCCTCACTCCCCAGCCCCCACCCACTACCCTTCCCAGCCTTTGATAGCCATCATTCAATCTCTATCTTCATGGGTTTAATTGTTTTAATTTTTACCACAAATAAGTGAGAATATAAGAAGTTTGTCTTTCTGTGCTTAGCTTATTTCACTTAGTATAATGACCTCCACTTCCATCCATGTTGTTGCAAATGACTGGATCTCATTCTTTTTAATGGCTGAATAGTATTCTGTTGTGTGTATGTACCACATTTCCTTTATCCATTCATCTGACTATGGACACGTAGTTTGCCTCCAGATCTTGGAAACTATTGGCTATTATGAATACTGCTGCAATAAACATGAGACTTCAGATATGTATTTGATGTACTCATCTCCTTTCTTTGGGGCATATACCCAGCAGCAGGATTACTGGATCATATAGTAGTTCTATTTTTAGTATTTTGAGGAACTTTCAAAAAGTTACCTGTAGTGATTGTACTAAATTACATTCCCACCAATAGTGTATGAGTGTTCCATTTTCTTCACATCCTTATCAGCATTTGTTACTGCCTGTCTTTTGGATTAAAACCATTTTAACTAGGGTGAGATGATATCTCATTTTCATTTCAATTTGCATGTCTGTGATAATCAATGATGTTGACCATCTTTTCACATACCTCTTTACCATTTGCACATCTTCTTTTGAGACATGCCTATTCAGATCTTTTGTCCATATTGAAATCAGATGGTTCGATTTTTTTTTCCTGATGAGTTGTTTGAAACCCTTATATATTCTGCTCATTAATCCCTTGCCAGATGTGCAGTTTGCAAATATTTCCTCCCATTATATGGGTTGCCTCTTCACTTTGTTGATTGTTTCCCTTGTTGTTCAGAAGCTTTTAAACTTGAAATGATCCCATTTGTCCATTTTTTGCTTTGATTGCCTGTGCTTCTGGGATATTATTCAAGAAATTTTTGGCAAGAATAATGTCCTGGAGATTTTCCCCAATGTTGTCTTTTAGCAGTTTCATAGTGAGAGATCTTATATTTAAGAATTTAATCCATTTTGATTTGATTTTTATATATGGCAAGAGATAGAGATCCAGTTTCATTCTTCTGCATATGGATATCCAGTTTTCCCAGTACCGTTTATTGAAGAGACTGTCTTTTCCTCAATGTATGGTCTTGGCACCTTTCTCAAAATGAGTTCAATGTAGATGTATAGATTTGTTTCTAGATTCTCTATTCTGTTTCATTAGTCTGTCTGTTTTTATGCCAGTACCATGCTGTTTTAGTTAATAAAGCTCTGTAGTGTAACTTGAATTTAGCTAATATGATTAATTCAGTTTTTTTTTCTTTTTGCTCAGGATAGTTTGACTATTCTGGGTCTTGTGTGGTTCCATATGAATTTGCAGATTTTTTTTCTATTTCTGTGAAGTATATCATTGATATTTTGATAGGGATGGCACTAAATCTGTAGATTTATTGGAGTAGCATGGACATTTTAACAATATTAATTCTTCCAGTCCACAAGGTGGAACATATTTCCAGTATTTTTGTGTGTCCTCTTCAATTTCCTGCATCAATGTTTTATAGTTTTCATTGTAGAGATCTTTCTCTTCTTTGGTTAATTACTAGGAATTTTACTTTATTTGTAGCGATTGTAAATGGGATTACATTCCTTACTCCTTTTTCAGATTTTTCACTGTTGGCATATGAAGGTGCCACTGCTTTTTGTAAGTTGATTTTGTATACCGCAACTTTACTGAATTTGTTTATAAATTCTAATAGCTTTTCAGTGGTCTTTAGATTTTTCTAAATATAAAATTATATGCAAACAAAGATAATTTGGCTTCTTCCTTTCCAATTTGGATGCCCTTTACTTCTTTCTTTTATGTGATTGTTCTACCTAAGACTTTCAGTATTATGCTGAGTAAGAGTGGTGAAAGTTGGCAACCTTGTCATGTTCCAGATCTTAGAGGAAAGGATTTTAGTTTTTCCCTATTCAGTGTGATACTAACTATTGGATCTATCATATATGGCTTTAATGTGTTAAGATATGCTCCTTCAATACCCAGTTTTTTTAGGGTTTTTATCATGAAGGGATGTTGAATATTCGCAATTTTTTTGCATCAAATGAAATGATTGTATGGTTTTTGCCCTTCATTCTATTGATATGATGCATCACATTGATTGATTTGCATATGTTAAACCTTCCTTGCATCCCAAGGATAAATCCTACTTGGTTGTGATAAATGTTCTTTCTTTTTTTTTTTTTTTAATACTTTAAGTTCTAGGGTACATGTGCATAACGTGCAGGTTTGTTACATATGTATACATGTGCCATGTTGGTGTGCTGCACCCATCAACTCGTCATTTACATTAGGTATATCTTCTAATGCAATCCCTCCCCCCTACTCTCTCCCCACAATAGGTCCCGATGTGTGATGTTCCCCTTCCTGTGTCCAAGTGATCTCATTGTTCAATTCCCACCTATGAGTGAGAACATGTGGTGTTTGGTTTTCTGTTCTTGCGATAGTTTGCTGAGAATGATGGTTTCCAGCTGCACCCATGTCCCTACAAAGGACACGAACTCATCTTTTTTGATGGCTGCATAGTATTCCATGGTGTATATGTGCCACATTTTCTTAATCCAGTCTGTCACTGATGGACATTTGGGTTGATTCCAAGTCTTTGCTATTGTGAATAGTGCTGCAATAAACATGTGTGCATGTGTCTTTATAGCAGCATGACTTATAATCCTTTGGGTATATCCCCAGTAATGGGATGGCTGGGTCAAATGGTATTTCTAGTTCTAGATCCTTGAGGAATCGCCACACTGTTTTCCACAATGGTTGAACTAGTTTACAGTCCCGCCAACATTGTAAAGGTGTTCCTATTTCTCCACATCCTCTCCAGCACCTGTTGTTTCCTGATTTTTTAATGATTGCCATTCTAACTGGTGTGAGATGGTATCTCATTGTGGTTTTGATGTGCATTTCTCTGATGGCAAGTGATGATGAGCACATTTTCATGCATCTGTGGGCTGTATGAATGTCTTCTTTTGAGAACTATCTGTTCATATTCTTTGCCCACTTTTTGATGGGGTTGTTTTTTTCTTGTAAATTTGTTTGAGTTCTTTGTAGGTTCTAGATATTAGCCCTTTGTCTGATGAGTAGATTGCAAAAATTTTCTCCCATTCTGTAGGTTGCCTGTTCACTCTGATGGTAGTTTCTTTTGCTGTGCAGAAGCTCTTTAGTTTAATTAGATCCCATTTGTCAATTTTGACTTTTGTTGCCGTTGCTTTTGGTGTTTTAGACATGAAGTCCTTGCCCATGCCTATGTCCCAAATGGTATTACCTAGGTTTTCTTCTAGGGTTTTTATGGTTTTAAGTCTAACATTTAAGTCTCTAATCCATCTTGAATTAATTTTCATGTAAGGAGTAAGGAAAGGATCCAGTTTCAGCTTTCTACTTATGACTAGCCAATTTTCCCAGCACCATTTATTAAATAGGGAATCATTTCCCCATTTCCTGTTTCTCTCAGGTTTGTCAAAGATCAGATGGCTGTAGATGTGTGGTATTATTTCTGAGGACTCTGTTCTGTTCCATTGGTCTATATCTCTGTTTTGGTACCCATACCATGCTGTTTTGGTTACTGTAGCCTTGTAGTGTAGTTTGAAGTCCGGTAGCGTGATGCCTCCAGCTTTGTTCTTTTGGCTTAGCATTGTCTTGGCAAAGCAGGCTCTTTTGTGGTTCCATATGAACTTTAAAGCAGCTTTTTCCAATTCTGTGAAAAAAGTCATTGGTAGCTTAAAGAGGATGGCATTGAATCTATAAATTACCTTGGGCAGTATGGCCATTTTCACAATATTGATTCTTCCTATCCATGAGCATGGTATGTTCTTCCATTTGTTGTGTGTCCTCTTTTATGTCACTGAGCAGTGGTTTGTAGTTCTCCTTGAAGAGGTCCTTTACATCCCTTGTAAGTTGGATTCCTAGGTATTTTATTCTCTTTGAAGCAATTGTGAATGAGAGTTCATTCATGATTTGGCTCTCTGTTTGTCTGTTGTTGGTGTGTAAGAATGCTTGTGATTTTTGCACATTGATTTTGTATCCTGAGACTTTGCTGAAGTTGCTTATCAGCTTAAAGAGATTTTGGGTTGAGGTGATGGGGTTTTCTAAATATACAATCATGTCGTCTGCAAACAGGGACAATTTGACTTCTTCAAACATGCAGTGTTTGGTTTTCTGTTCTTGTGATATTTTGCTGAGAATGATGGTTTCCAGCTGCATCCATGTCCCTACAAAGGACATGAACTCATCCTCTTTTATGGCTGCATAGTATTCCATGGTGTATATGTGCCACGTTTTCTTAATCCAGTCTGTCATTGATAGACATTTGGGTTGGTTTCAAGTCTTTGCTATTGTGAAGCAAAGCATTCCAAATGTAGCTTGGCTGCTTCTAACAGTCTATGCTCAGATGCAAAAGCAGATAAATGACTTAAATTTGGAACTTACATTTAAAAGGGAAGGAGAGCATAAAAGTTTGGAAATTTTGCAGCTAGCCATGTGGTAGAAAAGAAAAACCCTTTTGCAGGGGAAGAATCCAAGAGGGCTACAGAGCAACCACTTGCTACAGAGATTTCCACAACTAACTGGGAGCCAAGTACTGATATCCAAGACAATGGGGAAAAGGCCTTGAAGCCATTTCAGAGATCTATGTGGCAGCTCCTCTCAGCACAGGCCTGGAGACCTAGGAGACAAGAATGGTTTAGGGAGCCAAGCCCAGATCTCCCTGACTTGTGCCATCCCAGGAAACTGTTTCTCACATCCTTGCTTCTCCAGTTACAGTCTCAGATCAGAGGGGCCCAGGAACAGCTCACACCACCACCCAAGAGAGCACATACCATAAGCCTTGGCAGCTTCCATGTGGCATTAAGTCTGCATATGCTCAGAATGCAAGATTTAAGGAGGCTTGGCAGCTCCCACCTAGATTCCAAAAGATGTATGAGAAAGACTGAGTGCCCAGGCAGAAGACTACCATGGGGGCAGAGCCGCCACAGAGAAACTCTACTAGGACAATGCCAAGGGGAAATGTGGCATTGGAACCTCCACACAAAGTTCTCACAGTGGCACTGCTTAATGGTGCTGTGAGAATGGATCTGCTACCCTCCAGATCTGAGAAAGATAAAGTTACCAGAAGCTTGCACCCTTTTCCTGAAAAAGTTGCAAACAGGCAACTGCAACCTATGACAGTAGCCATGAGGCCTGGATCCTACAAAGGCACAAGGATGGAGCTACCAAGGCCTTGGGAGCTCACCCCTTGCACCAGTGTGCCCTAGATGCAGGACATGGAGTTAAAGGAGATTATTTTGGAGCTTTAAGATTTAATAGCTGCCCTGATGTATTTCAGACATGCACGGGGCCTATTGCCTCTTCCTTCTGGTCAATTTCTCCCTTTTGGAATGGTAATGTTTACCTAATGCCTGTACTACCATTGTATCTTGGAAGTAAATAACTTGTTTTGATTCTACAGGCTCACAGGTGAAAGGAGATAAGTCTCAGATGAGAGTTAGGACTTTAGACTTGATGCTGGAATAAGTCAAAATGCTGGAGTCTATTGGCAGGTGATTATTGTATTTTGCTATGTGAGAAGGACATGAGATTTAAGAGGCCAGGGGCAAAACGATATACTTTGAATGATTGTGCCTTCCAAATCTCATGTTGAAATGTGATTCCAATGTTGGAAGTGGGGTCTTGTGGGAGGTGGAAGACCCCTCATGAATGGCATAGCACCATCCCATTGGTAATAAGTGAATTCTCACTTAAGTTAGTCCACACAAGATTTGGTTGCTCAGGAGTTTGGGACCTCGCCCAACCCTGCTCTCTTGCTCCCACACTCACCATGTGATGTTCCTGCTTCCCCTTCGCCTTCCACCATGATTGTAAGCTTCTGTAGGCCCTCACCAGAAGCAGAGGTTGACCGTACACTTCCTTTATACCCTGTAGGACTGTAAGCCAACTAAATCTCTTCTTTACAAATTATCCGGGCTCAGGTATTCCTTTATAGTAACATAAGCAGCCTAATATATAGATAGAAAAGTATAAAATGGTTATAGACATATGTGTGTGCATGTATGAAATAGAGCAAAAGCAGACAGAATTATGAGAAAAAACAGACTAATCAACATCAATCCTTGCATCCTCCTTCTAACCTTATAATTTACTGCCAGGCACAGTGGCTCAGCCTGTAATCCCAGCACTTTGGGAGGCCAAGGCAGGCAGATCACTTCAGGTCAGGAGTTCAAGACCCACTTGGCCAACATAAAGAAACCCCATCTCTACTAAAAATACAAAAATTAGCCAGGCATGGTGGCAAGCACCTATAATCCCAGCTACTCCCGAGGCTGAGGCATGAGAATCACTTGAACCCAGGAGGCAGAGGCTGCAGTCAGCCAAGACTCTGCCACTGCAGTCCATCCTGGGGCACAGAGTGAGACTCCATCTCAATAAATAATAAATAAATAAATAAATAATTTATTTATTTTCTGGCTACTGAATCATTCACATTAAAACTGTTTTTTGATGCCATTTTCCTGCTTTAGTTACTTCTCCTCTCTTCTCCCATTTACAGCAAACGTCCTCAAAAGGGTGGTCTATATTCTCTGCCTCCCATCCTCTTCTTTTCTTCTCTCTTGAACCCTCTCCAATCAGGTTTTCACCTCCAGCATTCTACCAAGACTGTTTTTCAAAAGGGCCCCAATTACTTCCACAGTGCTAAGGTAGGTGATCCATTGTGAATTTTCATATTTGGCCAAAGTTGATCACTCTTTCCCCCTTGAAACAATTATGTCACCTGGCTTCCAAGACACCACTAACCCTATTCACACTAGTTTCATGACTTTAAATACCACCGACTTGCTAAAATCTTCAAATTCCTATTTCTACCTCAGATATCTTCCTGGAGCTCCAGGCTCATGTATCTGAATTCCTGTATGACATCTATACTTGCATATCTAAAAGGTACCTCACATTAACATGCCCAAAATCAAACTCCTGACTTACAGCTACAACATCTGATTCTCCAAGATTCTTTTCCTTCCCAGTAAATATCAATTCTATTCTTCCATTGTTCAGGCCAAAACTCTTTCTCGCTTCCTTAACCCTTCTCTTTCCCTCACACACTCATTCAATATATCAGCAAAAAATGGTTTGCCTTTCCTTCAAAATATATACTGAATCCACCCACATTTACTACTTTAATGACTCCCACCCCCATCCAAGAAACCATCCTATCACTTCTCAACTAAAGTATTGAAATAGCATCCTAAGTGATTCCTTACAATCTATTCTCATCACAATAGCCACTGAAGCCTTATAAAATTTAAGTTAGATTATGTGACTCTTTTCATCAAAACTTTCCAATGGGTTCCTACATCTCTGAGAGTAAACCCCAAAATTCTTAAAATGTTCTCTCTAATTCAGTCTCCAATTTCTCCTCTGGTATTGACTATTACCACACTGGCCTCCTGCTATTCTATACATACCCCTTCTGTCTCAGGGCCTTTGCACCTGCTGTTCCCTCTGCCAGAAATAATTTTCTACTAGACGTTCACTCATTTTTACTTTCTTCTGGTGTTTGCTCAAATTCCATATATACGTGAGTGCAGTTTGCTTCAGGAAATTCCTATGGGTCAATTTATTGGAATAAACATTGCGCTCACCAGCTGGGCGTGGTGGCTCATGCCTGTAATCCCAGCACTTTGGGAGGCCAAAGCAGGTGGATCACAAGGTCAGGAGATCGAGACCATCCTGGTTAACATGGTGAAACCCCATCTCTAAAAAAATACAAAAAAATTAGCCTGGCGTGGTGGCAGGCGCCTGTAGTCCCAGCTACTTGGGAGGCTGAGGCTGGAGAATGGCATGAATCCGGGAGGTGGAGATTGCAATGAGCCGAGATCAAGCCACTGCACTCCAGCCTGGGCAACAGTGCGAGACTCCATCTGGGGAGAAGAAAAAAAAAAAAAAAAAAAAAAAAAAAAAAAAAAAAAAACATTGTACCCACCTGAATAAATAATTTGTTCATCAGACAACAGTTTACTTATCAAGAGTCACTTCAAGATCCTTGCTTTGCTGTATCCACCAAACCTAAACTATATTACAAACCAGCCCAGTCCCTATCAGTTTCCCTCACTGAATGACCAATCTTAAACCACTCTAGCCCAGACCCTGGGGGCCTATAAATATCCTACTTCTGACTTCTCCTTCTGACACTAAGTCTCTGTGAAAATGGCATTCTCTCTTGCGGCAGTAAGTTCAAACAAACAGATTTTCTGGTGATATATCGAAGAATTCAAGAAGGAACTAGAGCATTCCCATCCAAGTTGTTCCAAGAAACAGGAAAAGAAAAAAAAAACCCTGCCCATTCATTTGCAAGGCTAGTTCAACCCTGATTCTATAGAGAGCCTATATAAGAAAAGAAATATAATCCAAATCACTTATTAACATTGATATTAACATTTCTAGATAAAATATTATCTACACATGTCCAAATTCAAGACAAAGTTCTTTCATCAAATTGGGTTTATCCCAAACCCCTTCATTTCCATCTACATAATAAGTCATATGTAAATATAATTTAACAACAGAAAATATATTAGTGGAGTCGTTACATCTCCAAAAAGATAAAATATATATAATTAACTTAATAAGTCAGAAATGTTATTATTTCAAAAAAAAAAACAAATATATAAAACTGGGAATAGATCCTTAACTTGATTAATCCTGTATGAAAAAATTACATAAAATATCTCTTCTAGATTTATTTTCTTTAAGATCAGAACACAAGATACGAATGTTTACTATTACCTCTACTGTTCAATATTGGTATAGAGAAAAAGTAAAAAAGAAGTATTTAAATTGGGAAACAAGAGAAAACACTGTCACTATTTGCAGATTATATAATCATCTACCACAGACAGCAGAGTCTACTATATGTAGTTAATATTGATCAATAAGCTTATTAGGTATACACGTCAAATGTTAAAACCAATGTATTTTACACCACCAATAAGAAAACAGAAAATAAAACCAGAATGAAACACCATTCAAATAGCAAAAAGTATAAACTAACCAGAAATTTAACCTGGTAAAGAATACATATGACTTTTACGAAGAAAAAGCAAATATCATTATTAAGCAATATAAAAGGACATCTACATAAATGAAGAGCTACTCCCTTAATCTAAGAAGAAACATTGTTGTTAAGATATCATATTACTCAAATTAATCTGTAAGGCATTGCATTGCAAATCAAAATTCCAGCTGGATATTTTGTACAAATTCACAAATTGATTCTGGAATTTTGGTGAAGAATAAATGTCCTTGAAAAGGAAGAGCAAGTAAGGAGGACTCACGTGTTTGACAGTCAGACCATAAGATTTTAAGAGGTGACTCTGCCTTCCTGGTTACGGCTTCTGAAAAATTGTTTAACCTCCTTAAATCTTGCTCTTCTCATATACATGGTGGGGGTGAAAATATTACCTTCCTCCAGGGACTATTGTGAGAATTAAATGAAATAATGTATGTAAAGTGCCTGAAATGTAGTGGGAACTCAATAAGTGTAAGCCATTGTTATTGCTGCTAGTATTATATTAATAGGTAGTTATTTGTATATCTTGCAACACTAGAACTTCTATAGCAAGAACATTAAGTATTATTCATTTTGTTCCCCTGTAATGAATAGCCTTTAAATGAGTCATGTTTGTTGGTTTGTTCATTTTTATAATTTGTAAAAGCAGAAGAAAAGGAGTTATCTCTCCTCACTTATTTAAGATAAGGAAAGTAGAGTCAGAGGTATCATACTCTTTTCCATCCCCTAGAATATAATCTCCAATAAAAGTAAAAACCAAAATAAACAAAGCTTGCAAATAGAGGGCTTTACTGGGATTGGATGATCTATGGCAGAAATATTGTAACTGAAACTCTAAACTGCTGTTTCAGAATTTGGTATGCTTATTTAGAGACAGTAAAACTCAGTCAATAGGAAAATTCAATAAGCTTACTAATAAACTGGAAATCTTAAGGCCTAATATCTTACTTAAGTATTTATAACAAGTTACTTGCCTTCTGTTTTTTGTTTTCCCTACCTATAAAATGGGAATAATAATTCTTGCATTCCTGGCCAACTATTGAACAGATTGATGAAGATGGTGCTATAAATGCTTATTTCAAAACATAGGCAAATGGTGGTGGAATAAAAGTCTGACAGAATTCCCAGTGCTCTCTGGGGTTAAATGTGTTGCATATTAAAAAGTTATCATCCGTATATCGAAGAATACCACCACAAGCAAGCAACATGAAAAAATTATGTATTTTTGTTCTCCTCTCATTGGTAAACTTGATCCTTTCTACCTGTAGCTACTAATGCTTAAAGTAACTGCTTTTCTCTTTTTGCAGATTCTCCTAGGAGAAAATCGAGTATGCCTCTTAAAAATATAAATTATATTGAAACGAGTGGGTCCCATCTGCTAAAAAGCAAACATTGTGAAGAAAACTGTACTTATTTGAATAGCCACCAGGCATCATGGCAATTAAGCAATATAATTCAACTAGATCTTGTTTAGTGATTTCCTTAACAGCCTATATTTCATCATGTTTCCTGAGTTTTCATAAAATGTGTAATTAGACAATGGTGGCAGGGGGTAGAAGCAGGCACTGAAAAGTGTACAAGAGGGCAGTGCCAAGACTTTACATCGCTGTTAACACTGATATTGACACTCAAGAAGCACTAATATTGGGCATTAAAGGTTCTCAGGGTCAATTGTTCCCATTTTTAGCTCTTGTAACAAACAGGTGATAACCAAGAGAAGCACATGATGACAAAAAGTAGCGCAAGCAAGGGGCAGAAGGACAGCAACTAAAAGTCAATGTTTTTAAATGGAGGATGGAGCATTAGCCTTTTCTTGGGCAATTCTATTAATTGGGAGGATGAGGAGATCCAGTGATGCAAATGATCCCAATAATACAGGCACAAAGGCCACTTGGTAGCCAGGAAAATCTTCCTTGACCTCAAGGTTGCCCTGACTCCTCAGCAGAGCAAGTGAAGGTCTTCTTGATGTAGACCCCACTGGTCCTCTTCAGCCCCAGCCACACAAAGTCCCCTGCATTTCTCTTATGTCTGTGTCTCTGTGCTTCTTCTGATGTCTGCTTGGATTTTCCCTTCTCACTCTGTTTCCTAATACTTCCATTTTCTGGCCAACTTCTACTAATTGTTTTGGTCTCAAACAGTAGCCTCTGGGGAGCCTTTCCTGACACTTGTCTATCTGCCATGAGCAGTCTTTTCATGAAGTTCAGTGGCTCCCGGTGCTACATCCTCACATAGTACCCATCACTCTTTGTTATTCTATTCACATGATCCCCTCTTCCCCAGGTTATCTGTATGCTCTAAGAGCTCTAGTATGGAGTTATTATTCCTAGTGTATCTTCTCACCATCTTATACATAGTAAATGCTCAGTAAATAATGGTTGAACATTGTTAACAGAAGAAGGCTAGCTCAGGTTCTGGAATTAGATAAATCTGTCCTTTCATTCTCACTTTGACATTAAAATTTGTGTGTCAAGATAGTCACCTTTTCTGTAAACTGGGGCATAAATAGAGATGATGTACAGACTGTGGTGGGCATTATTAGAAGGCGAAATATGGGAAGCATTTAGCAACTTAATGGTGGTTGACACATGGTATAGTAAGTAGCAGTCATTTTGATAATATCATTAAAGATAGCTAAAATTGGTTTAAGTGTATTTTCCTGCATTATAATCAGTGTTCATTTGAGTCCCAAATTGCAGAGGTTATTATAAATGCATAGGCCTGCTTAAAATTTTTCTTAAGTGAGTTCATTCAGCAGGTTTATGCTTAATTTCATAAGAACAATCTATACTCATTTCAATCAATAACAAAAAACTACAAGGAGTCTGATTTAGAAAAAAACATATAAAATGAGGAGTACACATGGGGTGACTAAATGAATAGAATCATTTTAGAGAAACAAAAATATCCAGAATTTGAAGTGTATCTCAATGCTTACAGTACCAGAAATCTTCAGATTTTTTTTTCAGGGTTTAGGACTTTATCATGTGATAAAAGTAGCAGTTTATTGGACTAGAATTTAAGCTAAAGTTTAGAAATGGATAGAAGTATGTAACAAAAACAGCAATTTAAAATGACAGCCTCATAGGAGGTCAAAGTGGAATTTTCATAGCATTTCCTGCCCGTTAGAGCAATTACCTGACTTACGATCTTTTTCTGTTGATGTTCAAGGAATAGAAATATACTTTTCAAGAACAAGTTTGCTGATCAGTATATGGTATATGCACATATACCAATATACAGTGGTTTGTCCTCATTGCCATAGGTGTTCAGTACACAGGAGAGCTGAACCATCCTGACTGTTTAGAACCATGAAGCCATGTTTGCCTTGTGCCCTGCTGAATCCCCATTCACATCACAGTGCCTGGCACAGAGCCTGGTGCTCAATGAACATTTATGAGATTGACCTGAAATTAGTTGTATTGATTGATCTTGTTCTAAACCACCTGACTCAGCAACTTGCCCAAGGCCTTGTCAAGGTACTCAACTTCTCTGAGCCTCTATTCCTTTATGGGTAAAATTAAAATAATAGCATCCACTCTATAGCTTCTCAATAAGGACTCAAGTGATCTGGTATGTAAAGCAATCAGTGCAGTATCTGGTATAGCAGATGCTCAGTATGTGATACTGTTTTTGTTCTGGTTCTTTCAGATATCAAGAATCGATCATGGACCTTCTGGGCCTCATTTCTAAACCATCCAAATAGGCAAATAAAGCATATTAATAGTTACGGATGTGCAATTATGAACATCCAAATTAGCTGAAATGGGCAACCTTGAAATAAAATAAAAGGCACAAAGGTTAGACTAGATTATATTTGGTAATTGAAGTATTTATTTAAGGCTTGCATAGAAATGGACCATAATCTCAACTCTAGAAGACCTGCTTTGCACACTTTCAGCTGCCCAGCCTACAGTTTGGATACAACTGCTCAATGAATTTATAATTTTCTTTTTTGTTGAACATAATTTTACTGGTAACTCCCTCAGGAAAAAAAATCAATAGAGAAAACATGTCATGTAATATAGCACACAGAATAGGACTATGAGTTTTGAAATGACAAGCCAATGCCCAAATCCTAACTCCACTGACAAATTGCTGAGCACCATTTTAAGCAGATTAATCTTTCTAAATTTTAAGTTTTCATCTTTAACTTGGAAGTAATCATTATCCCCCAGATTGTTGAAAGCAGTAAATTAAATAATGTATATAATACATGTGTGAAATAGACTGCCTTTGCACTTGCCAGATAGTAAGTTCTCAATATTCCCTGTCATCATGATCATCATCAACATTGAGAAAATCTTTATTGGTGAGACACTTTGATGTTACTCATATTTAGCTGAATCTAGTCTATGTTTAAAATACTCATATTAATTTTGCTGATAGAGGAGACAAAAGGAGAGAAAGTATGAGAGTATCTAGATCTTGATTTATCTACTTTATCATTTTGGCTGACACCTTAACCTTTATCATCTAAAAACAAAATGGAGCCCATCAGTTTCTTTGTGCCATAGAGGCCTCTTCTAGAATTGTCTAGAAGCGTCCAAACAACACTAAACAAGACGAAAGCTGATACTTAGTAATACCAGTTTGCATGTGCATGAGAGCAAATTCCAGCACATTGCTAAGAATTGTCTATTTTTTCAAATTCAAGGTGTTTTATATAGTCATAAAAGCATGAAATATAAAACAAATGGAAAAGGAAACCAACAACAACAATAAATTGACTGCTTCTCTTCCCTACCATCAATTTCCACAGAATGATGTTCCAGCCCCCACAGTTCCTCCTGGTCAGCTCTCCATCTCACACACCATTTCCCCCAAATGCTGATGCTTTAGAGTCTGTTCCATCAGTCATTCATCCTCCCACCATCCCACCCACTCCTCCTCCCTGAGAGTCTGGCTGTCCATATGAGTGAGGAATGATATGGTAACTAGCTTTTGAGATTTACCTCTATATTTAAAACAGAAAAGGAAGAAAGAAAAACAAACAGAATCATTGAGAAGAGATAATGATGGGGATAGGAGCTGAGAAGTTGTCCACATCTTAGGGAGAAGGGACCTGGTCATGCAAAAATAGAGAAAATTAAAGGTCCATGTAGGCACACTCAGCTCCAGAAAGAATTTTAGTCCAATCAAATAGGAAGAATGAAGGGCATATAGTATATAAGGAGCAAAAGTCTGAAGTTGTATGTCATCATCTAAAAAGGGATATCACGCAGGAAACTCTTGGCAATTCTTATTATATGGTATTTGGTTGAAAAAGTTCAAAGCCATTTGTTGCTGTTGTTGCTGTGTTTTTCCAAAGTCATTTCCTATTGATTCAGCACATCAGGAAACCACGGCTGGGTTTGCCCTGCCAAATATGAGTTTCTACTTTGCTGACTGGATAACATCCAAAAGCCACATTATATTGAAGACAATAAGCACCTTGCCTTTGAAAGGAACCATTTGCACAGACAAACGGGGAATGTCTCACAGATTTCTCATCAATTCTGGGATTGAGTTATTGCTTTCCATGTGACTCTGCAATTTAGACTGCTGTGGGTTGCACCACCTTGGAGACAAGCTCTCTACTCTGGGTTGGGATGGCCCAGTCTTGCCTTCTTCCCTTCCCTATAGTTTCACTAAGAGATCCCCATATTTTGGCACACATATATATTTCAGATACAGATCCTGGATGGGAGAATGACACGGAGGTAGATACAATATTCAAACATCCTTTTGTAAAACAGGATGTCTGATAGCATGGGATGGAAGGAGATTAATATACTAGAGGAACTGAATATGACCCTAAAATAATTTCTCAGTTTTATAATATTTACTGCAAAATTAAGATAATAACCCATTCTACTCCATAGGGTTGTTGTGAAGAGGAAAGGAAAATGTATACAAAAACCATGATGCAGAGCAGACAAATGGAAGAGATTCTTTTGTTGGCCAGACAAGAATTGCAAGGTTTGATTTTGCCAGCAGGAACTTTTCCCTATTTAGGAAGTAAATATTAGAGGGTAAACATCTTGTTCAACTACCTTTTCCCAGCTGGCTGCTTTCACAGATAGACATAGTAATGGCATAATTGTTTTTACTTTTTATAAAACTAGGTAGGTAGAGCTGAGTGGACACTTAGTCATCCCAATGGGGAGTGTAACAGGGACATATCAATCATTTGAGGTTCCCAGATGAAAAGGCCAGACAAATGACTCAACCCATTTGACAACTAGCAAATGACAGGTTTGCCAAAATTAAGAGCTTGAAGCGCCAGAGAGGATCTGAAGTAAATCTTTGAGACAGCTCCAAATCCAATGCTTTCCATTACCAACCACACCTGCCTGCAGCATTATGCCAATGTTATTACCAAGAGCACTATGGTAGGAAATACAGGGCAAACTACAAAGATATTACTATAACAAAGCAGAAGGGTTGATGCTTCCCAAAGCAAGTTTATCAGTTATTGCAGTGTGCAATTCTACAACAGTTGACTTTACAACCCTGTCTCCCTCATGTCTCTAGAAAAGTGTTTGTATTTCCATGTAGAGTTGGCAGTTATGTAAATAATATCCACTCAACAAATTTAATTTAGAAAGAACTTTGTACTAAACATTGCCTAGTTCTAGGATTGCAAAGGTGACTTTGCATCCAGTGAGGGAGATAGACCTTTATTTGTCTACCAGAAAACAGTTGTATTATGCAGAAGTTACTTTAGCAGCCAAAATCATGGAACTTATTTCTCCCAGGGTATGAACGGAAGTTTAGGGAAGGATTGTTAAAGGAGGTGCCATGAGTTGAATCTTGAAGATGATCAGGAGTCTGCCAAGCAAATAAAGAGAAAACTGAATTGTAGACAGTGGACATGGGATGTGCAAAGACCAGAGAGAGCAGACTACATTGAGGGATCTGAAGATGGTGAGTCTAGTATGTGAAGGTTGGATTAAGCCTTAATTTTTGGTCATGTGTGTCAAGTTTCTCTTGTAAAAATATTATTTTCTGAAATGCTGGGAGTGGTTATGGTAAGAGTAGTGGGGGTAGGGAACAGGTGAATGATAGAAGTACAAAGCTAAAGAATAATTTAACTCAGTTTTCTAAAAGAAAAGTTTCTGGACAGTACATTGTCTGTAGTGACTGTTAGAAAGTGCAAGGCTAGATAGCCCCACAGTACAATAATACAGACAGAACTTGTACTGGGAACGAACTGCTTAACTCTGACACTTGCATGAAATAGTCTCTCCTATGACATTCCTTATACCTCAGCTTCTACCTATGTCAGTTCCTGCATTTGTATGCAAGCCTCCCATTACATTTGTGCTTATTCTCTGGCCAGCAACTCCTAAATTGTCTAAAATGAAAGCAATTGATAAGACAAAGCCATCCAAGTCAAGGGACACCTAGAACTCTAGATGACCTTTGTGTGCTTGGTGGTAAGTAGAGCAATCTGTCTTTTCTTCCCCCAGGTTACCAATGGAACATTGGCACAGAGGTGACATTAAACCTAGAAAGATTTCTTAGGAAAAGACTTAAAATATAATAAAATTTTGAAAACACAATTCAACGATTACATGTAACTTTTGTCCTGCCAAATCTTTGGCAAAAATAGTAAGATGGGTTATAAAGCAGAAAATAACTCCATCGTGTCCATGATGGCTATCCACTCCAAGTTTCTAAAACAAAATTATCTGAAAATAATGGTAAAATCATTTATTTCTAAATAAAATAAATAAAAATAAGATTATTTGATAGCTTTTTATGGCAACAGAACATACAGGTATAATGAGTTTATTGACTCATTTGTGACATATCATTTGCCTAAATCATTCTTTTGCATGTACACAAAATCTTTAAAATTTTCCTAGAGAAAGTAAGCCTTCATTCTAAAAACATCATCATTGGGATTTGAAAATAAAATCATCAGGTTTTTCCCATGTTCAGAAAGAACTGGGGATACTTAAAGAGCTAATCATTGTTCCCAAAGGTGACATTCATCAAATCCAGATGAGCAAAACTGACTTTACCATTTTATCTCCAACTAACACACATGTGGAAACTTGGAATGCCAAGTGATGGTTGTAGATACATAGAGAATTGGGTTGGAAAGGATTAGGGTGTATCTGGGCCTAGAAGTGATTGCCATGGACTAGGGGGAAGGGCTACAGTAACATATTTGCCATCCTTAAACTAAATTTTTACCTCTCTGAGCTCTCTTTTGTTTCCCTTGTCCATTTGTCTTCCAGTCAATTCATTTTTTAGTTTCTTTCTCTTTCTGAGTTTTGCTGCTCACCAAACAGTAGGTCAGCACTGCTCAATGTGTAATTACTTAAATAAAGAGAAAGCTCTTGAGGGCACAGACTGCTTAGGACATTTTAGGTTTTATTACAATGCATGCCATTTAGTGGCAATAAAAGAAAAATTTACTCTCTGCAAAAGTCAGCCATCCAACTCTGGAATACCATAGTAAGAATGTTGCCATAGTATAACAATTACGAGTCGAGTATAGACCAAATTGTAGGTGCCAATAGCTTATGATATAGAAATAAAGCTAGCAAGTATCTGCACTAAAAGGGGGGAAAAAGATTTAAATGCAGAAAATATTGTGATAAGCATTAAAAAATGAAGAAAAAGAACTGATGATTGTTAAATACCTTCAGGAATTTCATGCAAATTATCTCATTTAATCCTTGCATTTGTCTTATGAGTAAAAATAGCTAACATTTACTGGGAGCTTACTATATGCCGTGTGACCGCTTTTGTTTGTTTGTTTTGTGTTGTGTTGTGTTGTTTTGTTTTTGAGATGGAGTATAGCTCTGTAGCCCAGACTGGAGTGCAGTGGCACAATCTCTGCTGGCTGCAAGCTCCGCCTCCAGGATTCATGCCGTTCTCCTGCCTCAGCTTCCCGCGTAGCTGGGACTACAGGCACCCGCCACCACGCCTGGCAAATTTTTTTGCATTTTTAGTAGAGAATGGGTTTCACCGTGTTAGCCAGGATGGTCTTGATCTCCTGACCTCGTGATCCGCCCACCTCAGCCTCCCAAAATGCTGGGATTACAGGCGTGAGCCACCGCGCCAGGCTGCCATGTGACTGTTTTACGTGCTTGTAGTCATTAAGTCATTTAACAGTCATTTAGTTTCCACAACTCTATGCAGTAGTTCTATTATTATCATCCCATTTTACAACTAATAAAACTGCATCACAGAAAAACTAAGTAACTTGCCCAGTGTTGTTCAGCTAAGTGGCAAAGCTGGGATATGAATGCAGGTCATTGAATCCGAGGTCAGAGCCCACACTCTTAAGTAACTGACAGCACTTGTTTTTCAGATGAGGAAACTAGGGCTTAGAACAGTGAAGCAACCTAGAAAGCTAGTAAGAAGTACACCCAAGATTAAAACTCAGTTATTTCTAATTCTAACCCTCATATCCAATGTACCAATTCATCCTGCCAACCACAGAAATAAAAATTTTATAAAGATTCCATTATATTATCCTTAAGGGAATAGTAAAATACCAAGTCTTTATGTGATTTTTTTCTTATTAATCATAATTCTATAACTAATCAGATATAAAACAAGTGGAGGAAACTCTCTTCAAGTTTTAAAAAATAATAGGCTTTTATCCCCTGGAGACCAAACCCTAAGTGGTTCTCTGGGACTGAGTCAAAGGGCCGGCTGAGCAGACAATGAGGGAAGAGGTGAGGAGGCACAGGAAAGACCTTAATGACTCTATGATTTCACCTTTCAGACAGGGAATGGAAAACGGTTATATACATTTTTTACGCAGTCTTTCAAACACAAGTAAACTCCAGGCAACTAGAATCTGAAAATATGTGAAAACAACAAACAGAACAAATTAGAAGTAAGCAAGCCAAGAGTGACAGAATTAGAGAAAGAAGGATTATTTAGGTAAATTGAATATGTCCCCATTCACATAATGGTATTTTGATGTATAATTTTTCTGATTCAGAAGTGTTTACACAAAAGCTGCAATATAAAGGAAAGTGTACTATTTTTTTTTTTTTTTTTTTTTTTTTTTTTTTTTTTGGGATGGAGTCTCGCTCTGTCGCCCAGGCTGGAGTGCAGTGGCCGGATCTCAGCTCACTGCAAGCTCCGCCTCCCGGGTTCACGCCATTCTCCTGCCTCAGCCTCCCCAGTAGCTGGGACTACAGGCGCCCGCCACCTCGCCCGGCTAGTTTTTTTTTTGTATTTTTTAGTAGAGACGGGGTTTCACCGTGTCAGCCAGGATGGTCTCGATCTCCTGACCTCGTGATCCGCCCGTCTCGGCCTCCCAAAGTGCTGGGATTACAGGCTTGAGCCACCGCGCCCGGCCAAGTGTACTATTCTTTTAGCAACACATGGGCGCAAGTCTCTATCGAGTTAAATTCTTTCTTGTTGTGCCTGGGTCATCAGGAATCCCAATACAAGAACACTTTACCATCCACAAACTATCATTCATTGGCTGTAATCTGTATATAAACAATCAATAACTGAGAACTACAGAACAACCAGTAGTTGATGCTGAATTGCTGAATAGTGCAACTCCAGATTTTGTTAATCGTACGTTGTGAGTATAGAAATCAAGATTAGGTGTTGCAGTGCTGAAGAACTATTCCTAAGAGCAGAGAAAGCAATGTCATCCAGTAAAAAAAAAAAAAATTATAACAGCTACCAGCATTTCACTCTCTATCAGGATTCAGAAATGGCCATGATCAGTTACCAAATAACAATTACTAAAAAAATAAGAATTCTCCCCAGTCAATATCACTGAACATAATCAATTGTTCTTCTCCTGTATTTTTTTTCTCTTGACTTATTTTAGGTTCAGGGGCTACATGTGCAAGTTTGTTACACAGGTAAACTGTGTGCGTATCACTGAGGTTTGATGTATGAGTGATCCCATCACGCAGGTAGTGAGCATAGTACCCAATAGGTTGGTTTTTAACCCATGTCTTCCTTCTAACCCACTCCCTCCAGGAGTCTCTAGTGTTTTTTTTCCCATCTTCATGTCTATGTGTATTCAGTGGTTAGCTCCTGCTTATAGGTGAGAACATGTGATATTTGGTTTCCTGTTCCTGCCTTAATTTGCTTAGGATAATGGCCTTCAGCTGCATCCATGTTGCTGCAAAGATGTGATTTCATTCTTTTTTATGGCTGCATAGTATTCCATGGTACCACATTGTCTTTATCCAGTGCACTATTGATGGACATCTAGTTGATTCCGTGTCTTTGCTATTGTGAATAGTACCATAATGAACATACAAGTTCATGTGTCTTTATGGTAGAAAAATTCATATTCCTTGTATATATACCCAGTAATGGCATTGCTGAGACAAATGGTATTTCTGTTTTAAATTCTTTGAGGAATCTCTACACTCTTTTTCATAGTGGCTGAACTAATTTACATTCCTATCAGCAGTGTATAGGCATTCCCATTTCGCCACAACCTCACCAACATCTGTTGTTTTTTTACTTTATAATAATAGCCGTTCTGACTGGTGTGAGATGATATCTCATTGTGGTTTTGATTTGCACTTCTCTACTGATTAGTGATGATGAGAATTTTTTCATATATTTGTTGGCCACATGTGTGTCTTCTTTTGAGAAGTGCCCATTTTTTAATATAATTATTTGTTTTCTGTTCATCGAATTGTTTAAGTTCTTTATAGATTCTGGATATTAGATCTTTGTTGGAGTCATAGTTTGTGAATCTTTTCTCCCATTCTCTAGGTTATCTGCTTACTCTGTCGATAGTTTCACCGTGCAGAAGCTCTTTGGTTTAATTAGGTCCCACTTGTCAATTTTTGTTTTTGTTTCAATTGCTTTTTGGGACCTAGTCATAAATTCTTTGCCAAGACCAATGTCCAAAATGGTATTTTCTAGGTTATCTTTGGGGTTTTTTAAATGAAGATGTTGCTGAGCCCAATACATTGACTCTCATCCAAATACAGTATTGTTTTTAGGTTGCATAGACTTGATCTAAACAGAGTTGCTAGAACAAAAAGAAGCATTTCTGCTTCTCCTCATACTTGGTCTAAAGCATCTCATAAAGGTATGTGAGGTATCATAGATGCTAGTCCCACTCTTCCCTCTCTATAAGGCAGATTTTGTTTCTCATTTATCCCCATAATTTGCCTAGGACTGTCACATGGTATTAACAACATGGGAGGTAGGGCAGTGATAACAGTAATTGCTGACATTTAGATGATTCTTATGGGCTGGAAGCAATTTCAAGTTCTTTTTCTATTCATTTAATCATTAAACGTACGAGGTAGACTATTTATATTATTCTCATTTTACAGACAAAGAAACACAGAGAAGTTAGCATTATGATCAGGGACACAAAGCCCATAAATAAACACAGCTCAATGTCAAAACAACCATTTTGACTCCTAAAGTACTCTCTTAACTGCTATGCTGTGATGATATTTGGCGACATCTCTCATATAAAAATAGTCAGAATATGTGTATTAGCATGGAAAAGAAAAATAATCTGGTGATTTTATGAACATAGGGTATTATTGTAGGGAAACATGTAGATACCAAAATCCTCCAGGAAGCAAGATGGCTCTTGGCTGAATGGCATTCTCTCTTTCTCAATCTCTCTCTTTCTCTGTGCCCCCACTCCAATGCCACTAGATGCAGATAAATCCTTACTAAAAAGCTAATGACATTTAAACTACAGTGCCTCTCAGTTACACAAGCTCTTATAAAACCTAGGGAAGGGCACCAGCAGTATGTTCCCATCATTGTATATTTTTCAAAGATTTGCATAAGGTATTTTCATATTCTTGAGAGGGCTCTAAAGTTAATCTACTTCAGATCTCACAAAACCTCAAACTATCCCTGACCTGTGGACCCTTCACTGAGATCTTTGCTTCAGGTTGCACTTCTGCCCTGGTTCCCTCTAGCTAGTGGTCAGCTTCCTCTGCCCCCTCACTTGGCTGATTCTCAGATCATTTCAGTATACATGCCCTATTATGGCTGCACAGGCCAGCACCCCACTAACTTTCAGACTCTCTTCATGTCTCTTAGCTCAGATTCCTGAGTGCCAGAAAATGATGATTTAGACAATACCACACTGTTCCTGCCTCTGGAAACACCAAGGATACAGCCTCTTTTTAATGAAACAGTTTCATACTTTCACCTTCACTGCTGACATCATTAAGAACTGAAAGGCAAGCTATTTAATTCCTGTCTCAGTTTCCATGAAACTCTGGAAGATGTTTAAAGGCCTAGATTATAAGCACAGAAAAACAATGGTGAAATCCCACATTTACATTTTTTTCTGATATCAAAGTATTCTATTTTTAAAATAATCCAAAGTATTCTATTTTTAAAATAATCTAACACAGTCTTTTGGCTAAAATGCTCTGATGTGCCTCTTGGATTTGACAATAAGAACATAGGTATGTTTGTGGACATGTAGAATTGTGGATTTTTAAAAAATATATTATTCATTCACTCATGTCTTAATTAATAAATACTTTTTAATCTCTTTTAAATGCCATACACTAGTCTAAGTATAGGGAATAGCAGTCAACAAAACAGAGAGATTCCCTGGCCTTATGAAGCCTACATTCTAGCTGGTAAAGACAGAAAATAACAAGATACATAAGTAAAAGATATAGTATTCTAGACTGTAATAATTTCTAACAAAACAAAATAAAACAGAGAAATGGATATAGAGTGTGTGGGATGATTTTGATACCATTTTACCCCAGCCATAATGGCCATTACTAAAAAGTCAAAAAAAAAATAGATGTTGGTGTGGGATGTGGTGAAAAGGGAGTGCTTATACACTGCTGGTGGGGATGTAAATTAGTTCAACCTCTATGGAAAACAGTATGGAGATTTTTCAAAGAATTAAAAACAGGCCTACCATTCAATCCAACAATCTCAGTACTGGGTATATACCCAAAGGAAAAGTGGTCACTATATCAAATTGCATGCACATATTTATCCCAGCAAAATTCACAATTGCAAAGTTATGTAATCAACCTAAGTACACATCAACTGATGAGTGAATAAAGAAAACATGGCATATACATATCATGGAACGCTACTCAGCCATAAAAAAGAACAAAATAATGTCTTTTGCAGCAACTTGGATGGAATTGTAGGCCATTATCCTAAGTGAAGTAACTCAGGAATGGAAAACCAAATACCACATTTTCTTGCTTATAAGCAGGACTTAAGCTATGTGTACAGAAAGGCACACAGAGTGGTATATGAACATTGGAGATTTCAAAACAAGGAGGGTGGGATGGGGGTCAGGATGGAAAATTACTTATTGGGTATAATGTCCTCTACTCAAGTGATAGTTGCACTAAAAGCCCAAACTTCACCACTATACAATTCATCCATGCAACCAAAAACCACTCGTACTCCTAAAGCTATTGAAATAATTTTTAATAGGAGACTGTTTTCTTCTAAACACATACGAATTACATGAATCTATAATACAACATTTATTTTTAAATACTCTAACAAAATGACAATGTATTCTTTCTTTCTCCATGACATATAGTATGGAAAGCTTCAAAGTACCATAGAGACCAAAGATGTAAAATAACTCTAAGGTATCAACTTAAAGTTTCTAAGAAGAAAGTAATGTGCTCCATACTACTAGGGTGCGCATATCTTTGATAGCTAAAACTATATTCTGAGTGACATTCTATATGCACTGTAAACATCTGAAGAAACCCACCCTAAATGTAGCTGGATTGTTTTAATACAACTGTTGTAGCAGGATGTAGACTGGAACTTTTCCATTTTGTCCTTGAATTGCAGCCAAGTCCTAGTACTGAAAATATATAGGTACTACATATATTTTCTAAAGAGAACCATCAAAAAGGGGGACTAGGGAACTCCCCTCAGGGCTTTCTAAGTGGTAGCAAACTGCTGAGTATGATCACCCAACATCTGAGCCCTCCACACTCAGGTCTATAAAACCAGAGGGCCGGAAAAGAGAAAAGTGTGTTGGGATCCACAGAGGCCTGCAAACTCTGTTGCATGGTGAGAAACAATTCCCTTCCTTCCCTGAGAATTATCTTCTCCTCCCTAAAGCCCAAACTGTAAAGACTGTGAGTGATCCATTAGAGTAAAATTGTCATCTCATTCCTCTGTTGGCTATCTGCAAAGGTACTAAGACTCACTGATCTGTCCCTGAATCTACCCCAGCAAAAGAAAGGATAGTTGCAGAGCAAGGCAACATCAGAGCAGCCTGCAACACCACCATCTCTATTCTGAAAAAAGTAGCCCATCATAAAAAGTCTTGCTGGTTCTTTGCCCAAGATGTCTCCCTACGCAGGGAGGTGACCTCAGCAGAAAGAGGCTTAGGGTGGACCGTTGACACCAGGAATTAAGACAGGATGGAAGAGGTTGACTAGAATTGGATTCCCCAGGAACTGTGCATAGGAAAAAACCTGCAGGATCCTCCAAAAGCCCACACCTATTCCCATGAGTGAGCCAGCCTTTGAATCCTTGCCCCACCAAAGGCACTGAAGCTTGGACAGTGTTAATCATAGGAATATTGACAACCAACCAGGAGAAGTGTGCAAGCTACGGAAGCTGAATAACAAGATACTTTGCCTGCTTCCTCTCTCTTCCTCCCACTCCAGCACAATACAGGAAGCCTAAAAGGGGCAGAAGTACAGAAGTTTACTTTAAAAGAAAATTAATTTTAATGTTTGTGGGTACATAGTAGGTGTATAAATTTATGGGGTACATGAGATATTTTGATACAGGCATGTAATGCATAATAAACACATCATGTAAAATGGGGTATCCATCCCCTTAAGTATTTTTCTTTTGTTTTACAAGCAATCCAATTATTGTCTTTTAGATATTTTAAATTACACAATTAAATTATTATTGACTATAGTCACTTTGTTATGCTATCAAATATTGGGTCTTTTTCATTCTTTAACTATTTTATTGTACCCAACGACCACCCCCTACCTCCCCACCACTCTCCCACTACCCTTCCCAGCCTCTGGTAACCATCCTATGTCCACGAGTTCAATTGTTTCAATTTTTAGATCCTACAAATAAGTGAGAACCTGTGATGTTTGTGTTTCTGTGTCTGGCTTATTTCATTTAGCATAATGACCTCAGTTCCATCCATATTGTTGCAAATGACAGGATCTCATTCTTTTTTATGGCCAAATATTACTCCATTGTGTATATGTACCACATTTTCTTTATCCATTCATCTGTTGAGGGACACTTAGGTTGCTTCCAAATATTGATTATTGTGAACAGTGCTGCAACAAACATGGGAGGGGGGAAGTCTGAATCGAGGTATGTGCTATGGGACTGGACAGAGCTTTAATAAACAAAACAACTGAAGAACTAGAAAATCTGCCAAAGATGCCTATAAAGAACCACCTGCTCACTAGGAAAAGGGTATTCATTTTACAGTTGAAGTCTTAGAAAGGATACAACACATTTACACATGAAAATACAACATATAAAACTAGTCATGAGAAGATATGAAATAGAGACATGTTCTTGGCTCGAAAACCAAAACAATGTAAGTGCCTGACTCATAGTAGGTGCTTCATAACATTTGTATTGAGTGAATCCATCAATAGGTTGATTTAGGCTAAGTAAGAAACACATTAATAATTAACAACCATAGTTGAATTCATGCCCTACACTCTCTTCAATTTATGATATCTCTACAGTCTAATCCTTCTGCCCACAATTCCAGTACATTATAAGTGCAGACTGAGTCATCACAGCTTTCTTTTGAATTTATGAAATTGTTATTTAAGGCATACTTTAAGTTAGTCTGTTAGTGGCTGGAAGAATATCATCCTTTCTAATCAACCTTCAAATCTTTGATATGAGCTGGATGTGGTCCACATCAGTTTTTGGGTGTTTTTTTCCCCAGTCAAAGGTGGTGCATCTCTTTATTAGTATAAAAATTGGGAAATCCCTGTGAATTTTCTGAAGTACTCTCTTTAATCCAGCTTCTATTTTAGGTAGGGTATCTGCATTTGGCAACTTCCTCCTACAACACTATCTCTATGAAAGAAGTTAGGTTAGGTATAATCTAAACCTACAGACATTATTTTATAATTCAAACCTTGAGACACATAGATATAAGTGTTGTGCCTAAGATCACATAACTGGACAGTGATAAAATTGGGACTAGGTTATAGCAAGTCACTCCCCCTTCTCACTATGCTGCTGCCTCCAACTCAGATGAGTCCACTGCAGTACACTCCCAGCCAGGGTCATTTGCTCAGTACAACAGCTTATGTTAAAGCTGTAAGGTAAATTTCCACCCTTTCAGATCTTTTTAACGTCATTTACATTTCACATTATTAGAGCTTTCTCAAGAGATATTAATCACCAATTTTCATATAGATTATATGGTATGGGCCAGGTGCAGTGGCTCACGCCTGTAATTCCAACACTTTGGGAGGTCGAGGCTGGCAGATCACCTGAGATCAGGAGTTCAAGGCCAGCCTGGCCAACGTGGTGAAACCTCGCCTCTACAAAAAATACAAAAACTAGTCAGGTGTGGTGGCACACACCTGTAATCCCAGCTACTCAAGAGATGGAGGCAGAAGAATCACTTGAACCCAGGAGGCAGAGGTTGCAGTGAGCCAAGATCACACCACTACACCCCATCTTGGATGACAGAGAGAGACTCCGTCTCAAAAAAATAAAAATAAATAAATAAATAGTATGAATAAATGATAAATGTCTCAGTATCGTTTTCCTCATTTTAATCAAAATAAATTATAGATATCTTGTAGGCAACCACCACACACACCTCTCTTTAGTTTTCACTCCATGATCTAATACTCCAGGATGAAAGATGTTCCCCAAAAGAATTAAATTATTACAATTTGTTTTTGACTGCAACACAAACAAGTAATTGAGGCAACTGTGCCTTTTTACATGTGTAAAGAGGGTTTACAGAGTGGGGAGTTTTGAAAGCTACTTGTCATTCTCCCATTACTGCACTGATTCATGGAATAAAAGAGCCCAGCATGGAGCTATTCTTCTGGCTTTTCACATACAAAATCATCAGGTTGCATTCAACCTTATTTTCCTATGGTTTTAATATCAGATTTTATTAAGCTCTATATAGTCCCAAATCCTTTGAAGCAGGTACCAACATAAATAAACAAACTCCTGCAGATACTCACAGCTCAAGAGGAGAGGGTTTGAATTAGGGCTTTGCCTAAAATCAAAGGCTGCCTTGCTGTAATTACAGCCACAACTGAGATAACAAAGGGCATCAACAGCTCTGCTCATATAAGCTCTGTGCTTCCTCTGATTGGTAACACTCCTGTCTTATTTCTCCTGAATTAACATTGTTCCATATTTCTCTGCAACAGATTTTGAGCAGCTCTAGTTGCCACATGAATAACACTGTAGACTTCATCAACAGGAAAGCCCTCACCAAAAAAGAGCAATTGAGGAAATTTTAGGCAGGAATACAAAATTATAAGTAATAAATCAGAAATGTAGATAAAAATATCTGGGAAGGAACTTTGGCCAAAGACAATGGCTTTGTAAAAGAAAGAACATTTTCTAAATCTATGGTTGCTGTAACAACTAGCGCAGTAAGATTTACTTTCTAGCAAAGGATTTAATAGTTTAATAAGCTCAGAAGTTACTTTTAGACCCTGAAGTTAACAGTTAAGGCTGAAAGAGATTAAAAGTTAATAATACTAAGGGTCTTAATAAAAACTTATTCAAAAATCTTTTTAAGAACATTTCGACATTAAAAATAGCAGCCAATAAAGTAAGAAGCATGACGCAAGCAGAAAGCAAGAAGATGGGTGCAGTTAGGAAGGCACAAACAAACAGCCTGGAAGAAGTCTCAGCTTTCCACAATCTACCCCAAATCTACTCTACAAATTGTAGAGGACAGGGCAGATTGAAGAAAAAAAGTCTGAAGCAAAACTCCACGTAGAATGTCTTTATTCTAATGTGAAGTTGAGGCTATAAAGACATCGCCAGCATCATAGATTCAACGAATTTATTTAGAATTCAATAAGTGGAAAACATTAAGTGCCGCTGTAATAACAACATCATGTAACACATAATGGCAAGACCATAAAGAAATAGAAAATGTCACTTTTCTAACAAAAATTTCAAGTTATGCCTTGGCAAATAAATGAAGAATACATACACATGTGAATATAAATACATAAGTGCTGGAAACATGTATAAGCATGTAAACATCCTTTCAATTACACTCTAGGTTGATACCCCCTGGGGAAGTCACACAGGAAAAGTGTTACATGTGTTACTGTTACACATGTTACATGTGTTAACGACATGGACTTTAAAGATAACTATATATTACTCAGTGCCTTCTCTACACTAAGTATACTTATTTAATTTTTCACAACAGTGCATCAAAACAAGTGCAATTCAGAAATTAAACTTGCCCAATGTCACAAGCTATTAAATGGGAAGTTAAAATATTAACCAGCTCTTTCTGACTCTAGGGTTATCAGTCTTTCCACTATACAATATTACCTCTTTAAATTAATTCACAAGGCATTTCAACAAGTGTAAATGGTGTATACACCTTATTTGTTGATTTGCTTCTTTCTTTGTAAGTGGTACCAACACCCAACTTCAAACAACAAACATGAAGCCCACAAAACACCAGAATAGTTGACTTACACAGAGAAGGAATAATTTGTGCTTATATATGTTTGGAATCCCTAAAAGAAACTATTCCTTATGGTGATATGATAAAAGAAAAATAACACATACTAAAATATGCTCGTGTCTGAAAAGAATACAGAAAATAAACATGAAGGGTGCAATGAAGTGATGATAGAGAACTGGTACGTAAGGTTCTCAGTAAAATTTATTGGTAATGGAATTACAAGTAATTGACTCTACTTTCTGGCCTTGGCCAGGACACTGGACTCCCACTGCTTCCACTGGAGCTGGGCAAGATGGTCATTCACGTAATGTTTACACTACATTTATGTGACTTTATCCACCACATATTCTTATTTATGACAGATTTTCCCTTACGGATAAAACACCACGAATTTATTCTGACAAGTTGAAAAGTCAGATCTTCTTCACTGAGTGTATTTGGTACAGAACAGAAAGGAAACTCATCACAGCCACCATCCCCCGTCGTCTTCTCTTCTTTGGCAGGCCCCACATTTCTCCTTAATGCTTTGTGAGCACTAACATTTTAATCTGAATGACAAAATTTCTGTACAAAACAAAGACTTCTCTCAAACAGTGAAAACTATCTTATTTTCTTTCCTGTCTCCTAAATTCATGGTTATAGGTTATACAGTTGTAACTTTTTACTTGCTTTCTCTTCAGATTTATTTCATACACCCTGAGAGTGTATTTTCTTTTCACTTTCTTTCCATATAAAAGAAAGCCAACATTTTAAAAATAGGAGAAAAAAGTTATGTTAAATTCAGGAAACTTCCAATGTGGAAGGTGAGTTAAATTTGGTCTGATATAAATTTGAGATTTTCAGTAAACAGTTGATAATTAATGCTTGAAATGGATGAAAACACCTAGAAAATGTGCACGTACGTGTATACAGATAGAATAAAGAGGCCAGGCGCGGTGGCTCACGCCTGTAATCCCAGAACTTTGGAAGGCTGAGGTGGGCGGATCATGAGGTCAGGAGTTCGAGACCAGCCTGGCCAACATGGTGAAACCCCATCTCTACTAAAGATACAAAAAAATTAGCCAGGTGTGGTGGCGCACACCTGGAATCCCAGCTACTTGGAAGGCTGAGGCAGGAGAATCCCTTGAACCCAGGAGGTGGAGGTTGCAGTGAGCCAAGATCAAGCCATTGCACTCCAGCCTGGGTGATAGGGCGAGACTCCAGCTCAAAAAAAAAAAAAAAAAAACCCAAGAATAAAGGTCAAAGGACTGAACTCTTGGTTCTTGCAACATTAAAAGGTCAAGTTGATAGAGAACTAGCAACGGACTGAAAAGCAGTGATATAGGAAAAAATGTGGAGTATTGGTTTTGAAAGCCAAGCAAATAATGTGTTTTGAAGAAGAGAGATCCCCTCTGTAAAATGATACTGACATTTGTCAGGTTCCCTGGAAAATGGACTATGAGGCAAATTCTCTGTTGAGGGGTACAAAACCAAGGCATCAAAAGTGAGAAAGAATGTGACAATGGGAGTAGAGAACACACGATAAGGTGGTGCATAACTGAGCCTAACAGAACTTTGCATGGCCATTGCTCAATCATAAGGGATGTCTGAAGACAGCATATGGAGTTAGTACCTTTCAAAGAGTTCATTGCTATATAAGTTAAGAGTAGGAATGTATCTGCTGGCTCCTTTCTATCTCTTCTCTCTCATTGATCAAAGTTTGCCCCAGAGGGCACTGATTCCCCGGAACTACCTAGTTTTTACCTGGCCCCAAGCACCATTAGGTAGCACTTCATCTGAGTTTAGACATAGCATGCAGCCCTTCTGTGGTTCTATCCAGGACATACCTGGACACAGGAAATACTATGCTTCTTACCACGATGGACACAATGGAGACCATGAAGAATCCAGACTTTGGTCTAGGGAATGAGAAGACTACCAGTGGTGTTAAAACATAAGCAGAAATAGCTAGGGCTCTCCATTAAGGGAGCTGCCAAGGCTTAGTGTTGACAGTGGAGCCATAAGAATCAGGTGAGGTGCATAAATTTCACAAATTGTACTGAGAACTCACCGGTGGATTTAGCAATCTGGAAATACTGTTCATCTCTCTTTAGGTACTCTCAATGACTATTTTTATCAATAAACTTCAATCAGAACTATTTCTTCCACTGGATATTTTCTTAATTTTTTAACCATGAAAGAAAGGGATTAAGAGCTTCATCTCGGCCGGGAACGGTGGCTCATGCCTGTAATCCCACCACTTTGGGAGGCCGAGGCGGGTGGATCACGAGGTCAGGAGATCGAGACCATCCTGGCTAACATGGTGAAACCCCATCTCTACTAAAAATACAAAAAAATTAGCCGGGTGTGGTGGCGGGCGCCTGTAGTCCCAGCTACTTGGGAGGCTGAGGCAGGAGGATGGCGTGGACCCGGGAAGCGGAGCTTGCAGTGAGCCGGGATAGCACCACTGCACTCCAGCCTGGAGGACAGAACGAGACCCCGTTTCAAAAAAAAAAAATGATCATCCCTTTGCTCTCCAGGTGGCTTCTTGGTCCTCATGCAAATTTTTAAAACTCCTCTACAGAGCTATACATACCAAGGATATTGGGAGCAGATGCTGTATTTAGCCACAGAGGAAAAGCAAGTCTCATTATACCTTTCCCTGGGAAATTGGGGGCAACTTGCCTTGCCTTACTGGCACACACACACACACACACACACACACACACACAAGGGATTTGGGAAAATAAGTTAATTAAAAGTTTTGTATGATTCAACAGTATGATACATATATATTATATATGTTATATAACATTATATATAATGTTATATATAATATGTATTGTATGATATATAATATCACTGCACTCCAGCCTGGGTAATAGAAAGAGAATCCTTCTCAAAAAAAAAAAAAAATATATATATATATACACACACACACACACACATAAATTGGGCAACAGAGAGACTCTCTCTTTACATATATAGAAAATATATATATTATATATAAAATATATATAATATATAAAATATATTTTTATATATAAAATATATATTTTTAATATAAAAATATATATATATTTTTTTGAGACAGAATCTCTCTCTGTTGCCCAGGCTGGAGTACAATGGCACGATCTTGGCTCCCTGCAAGCTCTGCCTCCCGGGTTCACGCCATTCTCCTGCATCAGCCTCCCAAGTAGCTGGGACTACAGGCGCCCGCCACCATGTCCAGCTAATTTTTTGTATTTTTAATAGAGACGGGGTTTCACCACATTAGCCAGGATGGTTTCAATCTCCTAACCTTGTGATCCGCCCACCTCAGCCTCCCAAAGTGCTGGAATTACAGGCATGAGCCACCGTGCCCCGGCCCTATGGTATGTATTTTTAAAAGGCTAATACAATCTCAGTTTGTATTTAAAAATAACCAATGGTTAGATTTATAAACTGAAATAGATTACCATTTTTAATTCTAAATTCCAGATTTAAAATGAATCTTTGACAAATTGGAGTATGACATGAATGGTCTGTAAATCATGTTTTAAATGAACACATGACTACACGATGGATAGGCATCCTTCAGAAAAAAGTCTAGGAGAAATGACAAAGAATTACCATGAAGAAGAATACATGGATTTATTTTACTTTACTACATAAAAAGCTAGACTAGAACCAAAAGATGGTCATAAGAATATCAGCCTTAAGTTTAAAATTTGATTCAATATAACTATGAACTTCTGGGAATTACAGCTATTCCAATAATAAAACAGATGATCCTAGAGAGAACTTATTTTCCCGCCATGTAGATGAGTTTGTAGATTTTCCCCCCATGTAGATGATATTTGGATGAGTTTGGATACACGGAGTGGGAGGTTACACTAATTCAGTACTTTACAGTTCTGTTCATCAAAATCATCTAAGAATCTTTTAAACAACTGATTTGGCTCCATTCCAAACATACCGAGTTAGAATAACTGGGAATAAAGCCTGGCCATCTGTAATGAAATAAATATTTATGTTCCCGCCAAAATTTATAATCTAAAACCCCAAGGTAATGATATAGGAGGTGGGGCCTTTGAGAGGTGATTAAGTCATAAGGACAAGTCCCTCATGAATGGGATTAGTGTCCCTATTAAAAAAAAAAGTCCCCAAAGAGCTCATTTGTCCCTTCCACTATGCGAAGACACATCTAGAAAGTTCAGATCTATGAACCAGAAACAGGCCCTCACTAGTCACAGAATCTGCTGGGACTTGGATTTATTAGCCTCCAGAATGGTAAGAAATAAATTTATGTTGTTTACACACCACCTAGTTCAATGGTATTTTGTTATAGCAGCCTGAACAGACAAAGACACGATCTCTATTTTTTTTTTTTTAATCTCACCAGGCTATATCTGATAGTGCTGGTCAAATCAGCATCTGAGTCTCCAACAGCAGAGCAACAGATCTACACTGCCTATCCTGTGTCATTATGTTCAAGCATAAAAATCTAGAACCATATAAATGTCCTTTTGTCAAACTCTGTCCTTCGAGAATGAATAACTTCTCCAGTATGTTTATTTAGGACGACATAGAAAGTCATGCCACCGGGCCAGGCACGGTGGCTCACGCCTGTAATCCCAGCACTTTGGGAGGCCAAGATGGGCAGATCATGAGGTCAGGAGATCGAGATCATCCTGGCTAACACGGTGAAACTCCGTCTCTACTAAAAATACAAAAAAAAAAAAAAAAAAAATTAGCCGGGTGTGGTGGCAGGCGTCTGTAGTCCCAGCTACTCAGGAGGCTGAGGCAGGAGAATCGCTTTAACTCGGGAGGCAGAGGTTGTGGTGAGCCAATAATTGCGCCACTGCACTCCAGCCTGGGTGACAGAACGAGACTCCATCTCAAAAGAAAAAAAGAAAAAAGAAAGAAAAAAAAAAAAGTCACGCAACCCTTCTGAAACTTCAACCATAGAATTAAACAGTTGCTTAGATCAGCGGCTCCCAATCTTTTGGCACCTGGGACCAGTTTTGTGAAAGACTATTTTTCCATGCTTGGGGGGTGCTAGATGGCAATGGGATGAAACTGTTCTACCTCAGATCACCAGGCATTACATTCTCATAAGAAACACGCAATCTAAACCCCTTGCATGCACAGTTCACAACAGGGTTCATGTTCCAGTGAGAATCTAATGCACCTCTGATCTGACAGAAGGCGGAGCTCAGGCATTAATGTTTGTTCACCCACCACTCACTTCCTGATGTGCAGCCCAGTTCTTCACAGGCCATGGACAGGTGCCGGTCAGCAGCCAGGGTGTTGGGACCTCTGACTTACATGATACATTTTTAAAACATCCAGCTGTCTTTCAGAAAGTCTTTTCCACTATCAAGAGGGATTTTTTTTTCTTAGAATAGAGCTTTCTCTCTCTCTAGCAAATCATTTCATCATATGTGAATTATTTAGGCAAGATCAGTGGTTCTCAATGTGTGATCCCCACACAAGCAGTATCAGCATCACCTGGGAACTTCTCTGGAAGGAGATCCAAGTAATTTGTGTAACAAGATTTCTAGGTGATTTTTTTTTTTTTTTTTTTTTTTTTTTTTTTTTTTTTTTTTTTTTTTTTTTTTTTGAGACGGAGTCTTGCTCTGTCGCCCAGGCTGGAGTGCAGTGGCGCGATCTCGGCTCACTGCAAGCTCCGCCTCCCGGGTTCACGCCATTCTCCTGCCTCAGCCTCCCGAGTAGCTGGGACTACAGGCACCCACAACCGCGCCCGGCTAATTTTTTTTTTTTTTTTTTTTTTTTTTTGTATTTTTAGTAGAGACGGGGTTTCACCGTGGTCTCGATCTCCTGACCTTGTGATCCGCCCGCCTCGGCCTCCCAAAGTGCTGGGATTACAGGCGTGAGCCACCGCGCCCGACCCTTCTAGGTGATTTTGATGCATACTCACAAGTTTAAGAACGACAGGCTCAGATTAACACCCAGGGGGGTGGGAGCAGGTGCTTCGATAAGATGGAATTTTATCCTTTGACATTCCAAATTCTGGAAAATGGTGGTCAAAGAATGCTATGGACAATTTAAATCTACTTTCTTTCCTGATATTCCAGCACCACAAGTTATAGGGACTGCTTATTCTATGCATTTTCAATAAAAATCAATTTGAACTTAAAATGAGCATAAGTAAACACACACACACGCATCTTAAAGACATCAATTCTAAGAGACAGAATAAATAAAGCATGCAGTTGCTAGAAATGTTTTTCTAAAGGTCCTTTAATTTGGAAAGACCAATTTTCATAGTAAAATCAGTAGATGTTAGTATTCGGTTGGTGCACAAGTAATTGTGGTTTTTGCTATTTTTTTAGGTGTTGCAAAAACCACAGTTACTTCTGCACCAATCTAATATGAAAAACAGTCTTTATTCCTTTCTTTCATTCCTGCTTCTAATTCATCAACCCTTCTGAATTAGTTGAAACTAATAAAAAGGGCCATTACTTAATGGACTCTCTCAAAACTATACAAAAACAACCTCTTCGACTATGAAATTCCAACTGGTTTAAAATTGTAGCCATAAGTGAGGCACACAGTGGCAGGCTCCTGGTGTCCTAGCTACTCAAGAGCCTGAGGTGTGAAGATTGCTTGAGGCCAGAAGTTCAAGATGAACCTGGGCAACATAGTGAGACCTTTCTCAGAAAAGAGAAAGAAAAAAGCAACAATTCATTCTCGATCTCAGTCTCTGACAGGTGAGAAAATCAGGAGAGTATCTCTATTTGGCCTGGGAAAAGACAGCAAATTCAAAATCCTTATGAACATTATTTGAATTAATGAATGAATACTTTTCTGTGAGCATATAAATGCTTGGGAGGCTGTGTCTCTGTTACACAATTCTGATCTTTTAATTATACTACTTACATTTTATAAAGAGTGAGAACCTGCCTGCATACAAGAAGGTAGGCATTTATATTTAAAATTATAGTTATGGGCCATTGGGAAAGAGTTTCTTTCTCTGCATGTTTATGAAGCTTAAACACTTATTTTGATAGAGATTAATGTGTCCTCTATAATTAAATGCAAACTATATATTCAATCACTGTACCTCCCCAATTATCAGATTATACTTGACTCATCACTAACTTTAGAGGAGCATGTTGATAAAGTATCTTCTGAATGAAGGTTTCACTTTTATAATGCTCTTAATTATTTTTTCTACTTACTATTTACTTTTTTGTGAATCATAGTTTGATCATTAAAACAATTTTTTTTAGCTATCTTGTGCCAAACTGACCAGTTATTACAGGCATGAAGAATCTTTGGTTGTAAGAAATAGCAAAAAAGGAAATACAAAGCATGTGTGCAATAAGTCTTTGATCCAGATGACTGCCAACATCTAGCTCTAAAAGTCTAAGGCCCAAAGATATCAAAATAAACATACTGATCCTTACAATACAGCCTTTGGTAAATAGAACATAAAGAGGGAAAATAACCTTATGTTTGAGAGACAATAACCTTGGCCGAAAAACTGGATGGTCAGCCAAAAATATGAGAGAGCAATTGTGCAAATAAAAGAAGACAAATTGGCTCTGAGGCTTCCTTAGTGAAAAGATCTTCACTATTCAATCCCAATCTCCTCATTAGATGATTTCTCTGAGTGTCAGAAGGTTTTTGGAGTCTTCTTGCTTATTAATTCAACCAGGTGGATCCCACAGATATGAATATAATTGCCCAAATCTGGGAAATAAATTATTCATCAAAAAACTATAATGGGTAAGGTAGTTATAAAAATAACCCAAATTCTATTGAGAATAGATGGGCAAAGGCTTGTAAATTACTAAAAGCCCTCTAAGAGCAGAAATGTTCAGGAAAGAGCACAGGACATTAAAAAACATCAGAAGGAATGTAGAGAGAGGTAGAAATTCAGTTGATCGACACTGAAGAGAAAAGAAGCACATACTAAATAAAAGAAAGTTCCTCAAAGAAGCTCATCTGATTCCAAAACAGTAAGAAGGGAAAGCAGAAATAATGCAAAAACCATAGGCTACAGATTCAGGAAAGGGCCGCTGAAATATTTACATAAGATTCTCATCCACATAGATATGCATCTTTTGATTTCTCCCTGTTAGACTGAATGGTCATTCCCCCCACCCCAAAACTCGTATCTTAAAACCTCATCCCTAATGTATTTGAGTGTGGGGGACTTTAGAAAGTGATTAGGTTGTGAGTGCAGAGCTATCATAAATGAGATTAGCACCTCTTTAAAAGAAACCTGAGAGAGCTTTCTTTTCCTTTCCACCAAGTGAAGACAATGAGAAGACAGCCAACTAGGAACCAGAGAGCAGGCTGTCACTAGATATTCACTTGTGTGTACCTTGATCTTGGATTTCCTAGCCTCCAGAAACTGAGAAGTAAACTTCTGTTATTTATAAGCTACCCAGCGGATGGTATTTTTGTTATGAAAACCTGAACAGACTAAGACACAACTATTTAAGGCAAATCTTGTACTCTCCCCTTACTTAGAGAGAAAATTATTATAAGATATTAAGCATATGCAGAACCATTGAGACAGGCAAGCATATACCACAGGATTTGATTGGCTTGGTATTGTGACTGCAGAGGTGAAACTGAAAAAAAGTATATGTTACAGAAGAAAAAGGGACTGAATGTCTCAAAGAAACTCTCATAATAGCTTACAGATTTTATCTGGTTCAATCATTCACTGGGTGATCAGATCATTTCAAGACCAATGACCTCCTAGCCACTAGGGGTGGGGATTTATTTTTTAGGGCAAGTCTAAGGTAGAGAGCTCTTATATGAAGTGTTGGGTATAGCTAAGAGATGTACAAAAATGCATAAAGGAAGTAATGGTTTAAATATTAAGAGAGAGTAAAAGGCATAAAGTTCAGATGAACCAAGGACAAGGATTAAGCTTCAAGTCACATAGTCAAACACTCAAAACACTGGAAGGTCTTATGGAATTCCTTAGTGATTTTTAATATAGTCTATGTGTATAGTTCTCATTTATGGATGAAAGAAGACATGTACAGTAAATGGATTAAGATGGATGAAAGTAGTGTTTGGAAAGGTGACTTGGCTTAAGTGTCAGTGGTAAGGCACACAAGTTGAGTAGCTTATAGAACACTGCACGACCAACTCCTTTGGCTGCTCCAAATCAAGAATCAGTAAAGCTGACCTATTATACCTTTAATACTGGTATTATTTTCCTGATGAGGGACAGCAAGAGTTTGAAAAAAAAGATTCCAATACTAACAAAAAACAAGAAGAACCTCCTACCCTAGTAAACGAACACCTGAACCAAATGTGAACCATCTTCTTTCTAAGGTTCAAAAAATATGGCTTTGTTGGGATACTTTCCTTATACCAAGGGATCTCAGAACATCTCTTAGAATACATGAAGGAACTTTTATCTACAGATGTAGATAAAGAATTAGCTGTGTGTTAAAAGCATTTATATGAGAAGAATAGCTTATCTCGCTTTATTTTATGACCAAGTTTCTCAAGCCTTCAAATTATAAACTCATTAGCCTAGACATATCCTCAGTTATTCATAAAATGTAAACAGAATATAAACATGTCCCCTAGATGAAAAGCCTAAATACGATAAATGTTATTTACCTTTGACTATATTTCACAGACAATAAAAGGGGATTATCTTCCACTAGCACTTAATTTGGGAGCACTTTTCCCTTGGCAAGTTAGGGCTTCAAGGCTTGAGAGGGTCATTTAATAAAGGATTAATATATTAATTATACATACGTTTGTCTGTGAATGACAAAAAAAATTTAAAAATATTAACTTTAAAAACAAATCGAAGGTTATTTCTCTCTCAGGTAAAATCCAATAGAATCCTTCTGTTTTATGGCCCACCTGGCATGGTTTCCACTGTCAAATCTACCTCATGGTCCAAGATCGCTACTCCAGCTCCAGCCAGCAAGTCCCCAATCCAGCCAGCAGGGTAAGAAAAAAGAAGGTAAAATATATATCCCTACCCACAAAGACTGCTATGATTTGAATGTCTCCAAAAAAGTTTATGTGTTGGAAACATAATTACCCAATGCAACAAAGTGAAGAGGCAGGGCCTAATAAGAGTTGGGATCTTTAAGAGGTGACTATGTTCCCGGACTGAACCAAGGGTCAGGTTGCTTATTCTCATGGAACAATAATGAGATGCAGATGAACTGAGAAACAAAAGGGTTTATTTCTATAACCAGGTACAGGGAAAAGTCTGAGAAATTATCACCAGACCAACTCAAAATTATGAAGTTCTTCAGGGCTTATATACCATCTAAGCTGTATGTCTACGTGTAAGTGTGCCCTCATCTAAAGACGTAAGTGATTAATTCCTTATAATCTGTAACTAAGGTCTGAGTCTTGGGAAACTTCCTCCAAAGCCTCAGTAAATTTACTTAAACTAGATGGGTCCAGATGCCAAAGGCGATTACCCTTATCTTATCTTCTGCTAAGTTATGAAGGTTTGGGAGTTCCTTTCAACCCCTAATAAACTTTGTTTAATCCTAAATGGGTCCTGGTATGAGGAGTGTGAGCATTCCTTTGTTATCTTGTCATGCTTCAAGGCTCAGGAAGGCCTGGGCAAAACTCTTGGTGGGCTCTTATCGCTCGTTCCAGCCTTGTGTAAGGGCACTGGTTCTCTCAGCCTTTAATATTTAACCTAACTATTTAGTCAGTGTGAAACAGTTGTTATGGAGGCCTGCCTGTTCAGCTTTTGTGAGACCTGGCCTGCCACAACTAGATTACATGACCTCTGCCCTCATGAATGCATGTGTGTTGTTATCACAGGAGGGGGGTTTGTTATGACAGGAGTGGGCTCCTAATAAAAAGAAAAAGTTTGTCTTGATTTCTTCTTTCTGTCTTCAGAATAAAACTTGTTTAATCTTCAATGGGTCCTGGTATGAGGAGCGTGAGCATTCTTTTGTTATCTTGTCATGCTTCAAGGCCCAGGAAGACATGGGCAAGATTCTTAGTGAGCCTTCATAACTTGTTGAACAAAGTTTTACTATTCACTTCCACCTCCCACCATTGTACGACCCTTGACAGGTGCCAGTGCCATGATCTTGGACTTTCCACTCTCCAGAACTGTGAGCTGAATAAACTTCTATTGTTTATAATTTACCCAGTCTGTGGTATTCTGTTATAGCAGCAGAAATCAGACTAAAGCAGAACATTTATACTGAGAAATGGGGTTGTTACTATAACAAATATGTGATAATGTGGAAGACACTTTGGAACTGGGTAATGGGTAGAGGATGGAAGACTTTTGAAGATTGGGCTAGAAACAGCCTGTATTGCCATAAATTAAGTGTTAAGGATGATTTTTTTTTTTTTTTTTTTTTTTTTTTTTTTTTTTTTTTTGAGATGGAGTCTCTCTCTGTCACCCAGGCTGGAGTGCAGTGGCATAATATCAGCTTACTGCAAGCTCCGCCTCCCAGGTTCACACCATTCTTCTGCCTCAGCCTCCCGAGTAGCTGGAACTATAGGTGCCTGCCACCACACCCGGCTAATTTTTGTATTTTTAGTAGAGACAAGATTTCACCATGTTAGCCAGGATGGTCTCAATCTCCTGACCTTGTGATCCACCCACCTCGGCCTCCCAAAGTGCTGGGATTACAGGCGTGAGCCACCGCGCCCAGCCAGCCAAGGATGATTCTTATGAGGACTCAGAGAAAGGGTAAGTCTGGAACTTCTTAGAGATTACTTAAGTGGTCATAACCCGATTGTTGATAGAAATATGGACATTAGAGGTCATTCTGATGAGGACTCAGACAGAAATTAGTAACAAGGTATTAGAAACTAGAGTAAAGGCCATCCTTATTATAAAGTAGCAAAGGCTGCCTGAATCGTGTTTGTGTCCTAGGACTTTATGGAATGTGGAACTTAGGAGTGATGAACTAGGATATCTTGCAGAGGAAATATAATATCTAAGCAGCAAAGCATTCAGGCTGCTGTGTGGTTACTTCCAACTGCATATGTTGAGACCCAACAACAAAGGAATGAATTAAAGATGGAATTTATAATTAAAAGGAAAGTAGAGCAGAAATGTTTGGAAAATTGGTACCCTGGCCATGTAAGGAACCAAAACGCATGGGAGAAAATACTAAGAGGATGGCTTTGCAACCATTTGCTAAAAAGATTCACATGGCTAGGAGGGAGTCAGGTGCTATTCACCAAGACAACAGGAGAAAGACCCGGAAGGCATTTCAGAGTTATTCCAGGCTGCCCCTCCCCTTACAGCCCTAGAGCTCCAGCAGGGCAAATGGTTTCATGGGGTGGGCCAGGGCACCCTCCAAAGGCTCACTTCCCAGAGCTACCTCGAGATTCTGCCCCCTGCATGATAGTACAGCACTCCTCAGCCACCCCAGCCATGGCTCGAACAACTCCAGGTGTAGCTTAACATACCTAGCTGTAACCAGGTATAGTTTAACATACCTAGCTTAACATACCTAGCTGTAACCATGTGGTGGCGTCCACATAGATTTCAAACCAATGTCCATGTTGCAGATAGCCTTGGGGCCCAAGCAGAGATTTGCTGCAGGGGCGAAGTCTAACAGCAGAGGGTCCTCACAGCAGAGGGTCCCCACGAGGGCAATGCCAAACAGAAATGTGGAGTCAGAGTTGCCACAGAGAATCCCCACTGAGGCAACGCCTAGTGGAGCCATGGGAACAAGGCCATCCCTGAGACCTCAGAACTGTAGAGCTACCAGTGTGCAATGCTAGCCTGAGAGAGATGCAGGCACAAGACACTAACCTGGAAGATCTAAAGCATGGGCTGAGCCCAGCAATGCCATGAAAGCCGAGTTACTTGAGGTCTTGGGGGACCAACTTCTGGCCTAGTGTGCCCAGGGTGCAGTACGTGGAGTCAAAGATTACTCTCCAGCTTTAAGAGTTAATGTTGTTTTTTCACTGTTAGGTTTTGGACTTGAGGCTTTTAACTCCTTTCTCTTTTGGAATGAAAATGCTTACCCCATGCCTGTCCTACCACTGTATTTTGGAAATAGATAACTTGTTTAATTTCACAGACTCACAGTTGGAAGGTATTTGCCTCAAGGTGAATCATGCCTTAGAGTCTCACCCACATCCTATTTAGATGAGACTTCAGACTTTGGACTTTTGAGTTGATGCTGAGGGAGTTAAGGTTTTGGAACCATTGGGATGAAATCAATGTATTTTGCATTGTGAGAAGGAGGTAAATTTGGGGGTGCAGAGGAGGAATACTATGGTTTGAATGTGTGCTCTAAAAGTTCATGTATTGGAACTTAATCCCTAATACAACAGTGTTGGGAGATGGGGTCTAATAAAAGGTGGGATGCTTAGTCTTTGCTCTAATTTATGGATGAATGTCATTGTCATGGATGTGGGCAGTTATCACATGAGTGGGCTCCTGATAAAAGGACGAAGTTTGGCCCAGTTTTCTCTGTCTTGTGTGCTCACTTGCCCTTTCTGCCTTCCACCATCAGACGACCCTCACCAGATACCAGTGCCATCCTCTTGGACTTCCCAGCCTCTGAAATCAGGAGCCAAATAAATTTCTATTGTTTATAATTTACCCAGTCTGTGGTATTCTGCTACAGCAGCAGAAAATGAACCAAGACAATAATATTCCCCAAAGTTCCCAACAGTTTCTTTTACATCTTACTGGACAAAATGAACATCTGGCTGCAAAGAAGTTACAGAAGAGTCTTTAGTCTGGTTGGCCACAAGCCTAATCCATAGTTAGGCTTATTCCATTATTGAGTAATGTTATTCCATTGTTGAATAACAAGGGGAGGAGAGGGTGACCATGTAATTTATCTTCCAAATTAAGACACTATTGAGTTATCAGAGAGCACCATCAATAATTAGTCCAGGATGACATATGAAAACTGGAACATAAGGTCACCCTGGGGAAAGCAGATACTAAAGTATAACAACCAGTCTGCCACTGTTAATAATACCGGCTACTGTGTTTCAAGGCCAAAAAATGTGTCAGTTATATAGCAGTCACTCAGCTTTTTACTTATTTAGTTGATATTCATAACCTTCTGAAGTCAATATTTTTGTCCCCATTTTAATGGCTAAGAGATCAATGCTCAAAGTTGCCCATAGCTACACAGATAGTGACAAATCTGAAAATCAAATTCATTGCTTTTTACGCCTAGTTCCCCTGTTCTTTAACAGCCCTAGTTCCAGCTGCTACTAACTTATGTAAAAAACATGTTCCATGATCTCAAATGAATTATGCTAAGTTAAAGAAGCCAAACATAAATAAATGTATACAGCATGATTCTACATATATAATTCTAGAAAAGGCAAAACTAGAATGATAGAAGGCAGATTAGTCCTTGCAGGAGAGGGATCAGAGTTGAGGTTAGCTACAAAGGCACAGGACAGCTATTTGGGGGTTGATTTAAATATTCTGCCATGTTTGTGCTGGTGGGTACACGGTTGAATACATTTGTTAAACTCATTGTACTATTCCTCTAATATTAAGAGGAAGAGAGAGAAGAAATATTGAGATCAATCATTCCCTGGTATGGCCACAAAAAAATGGTGATCAAGTATATCAGAAGTGTGGGAGGTGTGAGTTTGCAGCTCTTATAACCCAATATTCTCATTTGTATCACCAGAAGTTGAGACCCAAGAGGATATCCTCCATTTCACTAGCTCCTCGTGTTTTTCTGTGACCCTTCAGATGAGCTGGAGTTACCTATTGGGCCTCTTTGAGAAACCCCAAGAGACATCTTCTCTAATAAGATGATTCTTCTTCTGAGGTCTCACTTGCTTCCACGTAACCTTTTCACATGGTTACTTTCTTCCATTTTATTTTCTTCTATTTATTTGATTATCTATATGCCTATGATTATTGAATGATCAAAACTGTAGATGCTCTGGGAGAAAAGAAACAAGCCCTATAGTAACTGCAAAGCTTCTAAAAGTAAAATACTGTGACCTTCAGTAGCAGAGTTGCTATTGCTTCATTGTGAAGCATGCTGCATATCAGAGAGAAGGTTTTTACCCAATTCAGTAGCTAAAAGAGAGCCATTTGAAGGAATTTCTGTAGATTCCGTGCAGGAGACTGATGCAATGAAAGCCATGCTTCAGTAAAATGAATCTGGAAAAGTAGTATAGAATATATTAGAGTAGGGAGAGATTGTAGGAGGCAAGATCAGTTAGGAAGCCTTCACAATGACTCGAGTAAGAGCAAATGAAGGCCTGAACGAAGTTAGGCAGTGAGTGCAGACAGGCCAGGGTGAAATGTGATTGGGTAGTTGAGAGCTGAGGAGGAGAATGCAACCAGAGACTATTCTCCCTCCACCCACCAATCTCTGACCCAGACCCAGAAGTGCAATGAGGAGGAGAAACAGTACAGTCTAACAAACAAAGGTGTGGGTGGCCCTGGAACAACCTACTGAGATACTGAAATTGTTATTATTTCTCTGTAATTTTCATTATTTCTATCCTAGTCACAGTATTTATGTATTTGTTTTGTTTTTTACTACCATATACATTTCTGTAACAGCTAGGGAACACTGACATTAAATGCCTTGTAAATTCTTCTTTGTTAAATTCGATTCTTTGTTAAATTCGATTCTAATGTAATTGGCTACCATCAATAAGGTTATTATTATCCTGCTGTCCTCTTTCAGTAATTCTATCTCCTCCCTTAAATGTTCGGGTTATTTCATGTGTCCCTTTTTTTCATTGCCTACACGGTTGATAGTTGGCAACTTTTTTTTTTTTTTTTTTTTTTTTTGCTCGTGCTTTTTTTTCTTCTGATTAGCCGTATTTTGTAACAGGTTTATAAAATTTAACTCCCATTATAACTCAGATATAAAGAGAAAATGAAAGTTCTTTATAGTTATGTACTCAATCTGTCCCTCTGTCTTAGTCTCATCCCCACTAGTTAACTGGAAAATAAATATATGAAGTTTTTAAATCTCATCCAATAGTGCTGACTTTGTCTCTCAAAAAAAAAAAAAAAAACCATTTCGTCCCAAAGCTACCCTTGCTCCCCTGCACTGCACTTCTCCCTAAGGTGGCATATGGTGCCTTGTGGTAAGGGGTGGAAATGAGGCTTTTGAGTCCCCGGGGAAAACGAAAGAGCCAGCTTTCAGTGCAATGTACTCTGTTTCCCCAGGTCTCCATGGCAACGCCCATGGCTCCTGGGAGCTGTTTGCCCTGCTGCTAGGCTGCATAGCTTCACTCTGTGTCAGTGGCACTCATGTGTTGGTGTCTCTTGGCTTTGTCAGCCGTTGATAGTATATCCTGGTTAACTCTGGCTCATTCCTGTTCCTACTAGCCACAGATCTCTGAATAACAACTAAAACCTCCTTTCAGTCGGTGGGCCTGCGGGGGTCCACCAACCCTCACTCCAGGCCCGGGAACATCACCAGGTGGGCCCACTCTTCCAGATCTAGCTTCTCACTGGAGGCCCCTGCAAGCAGCTCAAGAAAGTCATCCTGTAAGATCGCCCTCTTCTGACCTCACTGTACAGCTACGTTGCTACGGCTGTGCCTGAGGCTGGTGCCAGATGAGGCTCAGAGATGATTTCTTAATCCTGAATAGGTAACAGGGAGAAAAGCTGCCTGCTGTCTTTGCCATCCACGTTATCCTTACTAACTCATCTTTTTTAGAGCTGGTCGAGCTAAACAACCTAATTCAGCTCTGCTGTTCATTAGATGCATGATCTCCAATGAGTCATTTAGGGGCTCTGTGTCCCAGTTTCCTCAACTGTAAAATAAGAATAAAATAACTCACAGTGTCTTTGTGAGGACTGAATGAGCTGATACATACAAGTACTCATATGTACTTGTGTACACCTAAGTCATAACGTGGAGAAGGTCTTCAATATGTTAACTCTTTTTCTTTTCTTGCTCACAAATGTCTTGAGATAGAAAAGGGAAAAGTTTTTCTTTCTTACAGATAACCTCTTCTGGACTCCAGCCAGTCCTTAATGGCAGACTGCTACGTCTCCTCTATGCCATAGGAGAGCCCAATAAGTTACGCTCTGTGCCCTTGGTTGTGGGTATGCTGAAGAAGGAGATCAAGTAAATTGGAAAAGTCTCTCTCAAGACAGAATCCTAGCACTATGATCCTGTTACACGATCTGATGATGGAATAATGGAGCCTAAATATTTTCTTTGTCTATTCTTGGTCTTCCTTCTTGAACATATTATAATCTTTGCCCACCTACACACCCCAATCCTCCAGGTAGTTAGATTCCTAGATAAATTGAGTCACAGATCGTGGGAAGGTAAAAGAGAATAACACATTAGAAATGTTAAAAGTTGCTCTCTTTCATTTATAGTCCCAGTTTTTCTCTCTACATATTAAGAGCTGACCAAATAATCAACATTGTGTCCAAATTTTTCTGCCCTACCCAGTTTAACATTTGTGTAACATGCCCTCCAGTTTAAAATTTAGCAAACTGCAACTTCATCATTGCATATATTAGAAATTACCTCTTGCTTTTTTCCCAAAATATTGTCTCAGTATAATTAAATGTTTTGTTAAAGGACCTATTCAAAATAAGTTATCAAAGAATAGCAAAAGATCTCAACAGATTATCATATACTATGATAATTTAACTTTTGCTAAAAGAAGTAAGTCTAATTGCTTATAATAATAACTCAAAAAGAAACAGTACAAAATTCCCAAATCTGTCATGTAAGCTAAAACGCAAGAGTAAATTGTAATGAGCAGTGAACATCACCATATATTGACCACCACTATTAATTTACAGTAGCCTTGATTAACTACATTTATTATATAATAACAACCTCAAACCCGAGTCATGTTTGTTTAGAATGCTGAAGGTTGAATGGCAATGTGTGACTGCTAAATGTTAAATTATTACAGAATATGCATTATTGAAGTAAAGCACTTTCCTCATCTCCTTTGGAAGAGACTGGCCATAAAATGTAGTTGGCCTACTTCAGGGCAGTTTACCCATCCATGAATCCTCAGGGTGCATTAAGCTACATCATAACAGTCTGTGCTGATACAACCACCAGTCTCATGTTCCATTTACTCAGTCAATAGGCCCAATCAGAATAGCTTGACATAATGGTGACAGTAATTGTCACTATGGAGCAAATTTGGATTTCTTTATTCAATACTATATATAGAAACAAGGAGCACAGAAGGTGGGGGTTAGGGTGGGAGAAGAATCAGGAAACCCACAAATTCATCAAAGGCTTGGAAAATAAGGATTTAAAAAGAAATGGGCCAGGCACTGTGGCTCACGCCTGTAATCCCACCACTTTGGGAAGCTGAGGCAGGTGGATCACGAGGTCAGGAGTTCAAGATCAGCCTGGCCAAGATGATGAAACCCTGTCTCTACTAAAAATACAAAAAATTAACTGGGCTTGGTGGTGGGCACCTGTAATCCCAGCTACTCGGGAGGCTGAGGCAGAGAAGGGCGTGAACCCGGGAGGGGGAGGTTGCTGTGAGCTGAGATCCTGCCACTGCATTCCAGCCTGGGTCACAAAGCGAAACTTCATCAAGAAGGAGGGGAGGGGAGGGGAGGGGAGGGGAGGGGAGGGGAGGGGAGGGGAGGGAAGGGAAGGGAAGGGAAGGGAAGGGAAGGGAAGGGAAGGGAAGGGAAGGGAAGGGAAGGGAAGGGAAGGGAGAGAAAGAAAGAAAGAAGAGAGAGAGAGGAGAGAGAGGGGAGAGAGAGAGGGAGAGAGGGAGAGAGGGTGGGAGAGAGGGAAGAGGGTGTGTGTGAGAGAGAGAGAGAGAGAGAGAGAGAGAGAGAGAGAGAGAGAGAGAAAATGTTATTCAGTCTATAAAAAAGGATCCTGAGAGCATTTTTGTCAGTGGTAAATTTCAGAGTAAACTCCTTTGGAATCACAAAAACTTAAACTTAAATTCTGGCACCTCTGCTTACCAGCTGTGTGGGTTGGGGAAAATTACATAAACATGCTAAGCCTCGATTTCCTCAACTGTAATATAGAGATACTTATCTCATTAAAGAATTAAATGAAATAATACAGACATAGTAGTGTTGTCTGTGTCCCCATTATTCCAGCTCCGGGAGCTCCTGTAGGCATCCTCCTGCATGTCTGAGGTCCCATCTTATCATCCTGGGGCTCTGTGGTGATTAGCTGCATAGCACAGCTAAGTGGTAAACAGTGAAGACTAGTCACACTCACCAGGCACTGTTCCCTTTTCAAGGGAATTCACTGTGAAAGGTTCTTGGACTAGAGAAATACAAATTTAAACCACAATGAGATACCACTCTACCCCTACTAGATTGATGAAAATTTAAAAAATTTTAAAATTCTCATCAATATCAAATGGCACCAAGAATGCAAAGGAACTAGAATTCTCGCACACTGCTGGTAGGAGTACAGAATGCTATTGTTTTTGGAAAACAGTTTGACAGTTACTTTTGGAATTAAATCTATCTTTATTAAATGATGCAAAAGCCCTGCTCATGGGTATTCACCTAGGATTAATTAAAACACGTGCCAACAAAAGACCTGTATGCTAATGTTACGGCAGCTATATTCATAATAGCCCAAACTGAAAAGTAGCCAAACATCCGTCAATTGGAGAAATGATAAAAATCTTGTGGTGTGTTCATACAATCTAATACTACTCAAAAACAAACCAAAGAAAAAAAAAAACTTGCTCTTGTAAAAAATAACATGTTTGAAAGCATTATGGTAAATGAAGGAAGCCAGAATGAAAAACCTACATACTACAGTTTCCCTTTATATGGAGTTCAGAAAAATACAAAGTCTTAGGGACAGAAATCAGGCAAACATTACCACAGTCTGGGGGACTGAAAAGGGATTGACTCCATTGGGGCACAAGGAGTATCTTAGGGGCAATGGAAATGTTCTATGTCATAGTTATGGTAGTCGTGGTGGTTACATGAATATATTTATTTCTAAAAATGCACCAAATTATACATTAAGTTATATAATTTTGTCATATACAGCTTAGGTCTCTTTAAACCTGACTTAAAAAATATTTCATACCAAACAAAGGCAAGTAAAAACAGCACGAGTCAGAAATTAATAAGTTGTATATTTAAACCTAAACTTTTACCAGCCTGAGCCACGTGGCAAAACTCCATTTCTAGTAAAAAAAAAAAAAAAAAATACAAAAAACTATGCTGGGTATGGTGGCACAGTGCCTGTAGTCCCAGCTACCTGGGAGGTTAATGTGGGAGAATCACCTGAGTTTGGGAAGGTGAAGCTGCAGAGAGCCATAACCACACCACCGCACTCCAGCCTGGACAACCAGAGTGAGAACTCGTCTCAAATATTAAAATAAAGTAAATCTAAACTTTGCAAAAGATATATCTAAAACATAATTATATAGGAGCTTGAAACGTAAAAGGATTTAAAAAAAGATATTTTATACAAATACCAAAAAGGCACAAATTTAAAAAGAAAATTTTAAAATGAAACTAAAGACCAATGTAGCCAATAACTGATTCTTAGAAAAGAATAATAAAACTCATAAACTTTTGGCAGGATTGATTAAGGAAAAATGAAAGAAAGCATGAATAATCAATGTCAGAAATAAAAAAGTGGACATCACTACATATCTGGCAATCAGTATCAAAAGAATATATTATAAACAGCTGTAGGCTAATAGATTCAAACCTGTAGATGGAAATGTCAAGATCTTTGAAAAGCAGCATTTAACAATACTGACCAAAGAAGAAATCTAATATTTCTTTTTTTTTTTTAATTAAGATGGAATCTTGCACTGTCGCCCGGGCTGTAGTGCAATGGCGCGATCTCGGCTCACTGCAACTTCCGCCTCATGGGTTCAAGCAATTCTCCTGCCTGAGCTTCCCGAGTAGCTGGGATTACTGGTGCACACCACTATGCCCGGCTAATTTTTTTATTTTGATGGGGCTTCACCTTGTTGTTCAGGCTAGTCTCAAACCCCTGACAAGTCATCCATGCGCCTCGGCCTCCCAAAGTGCTGGGATTACAGGCATGAGCCACCGCACTCGACCATAGTATTTCTTTCACTACTAAGAAATGGAGTCAAAAATCTTGTTATGATTTTAAAAATTTTGAATTAAATTATCTTGTACCAGATAACTTGAAATACATAGGAAGAAATAGCACCAATATTGCACAAAATGTTCCAGAGAATGGAAAAAGAGGTTTGTTTGGAAGCTTCCGAAGTGACTCTCAATGATCCCCACCTCCTGGGATTGATGCTATTGTGTAACCCCCTCTCCTTGAGTGTGAACTGGACCTGGTGACTTGATTCTAATGAATAAAAGACAGCAAAATGATGGGAGATCAATTCCAAGATTAAGTTGCAAAAGACCATGACTTCTGTCGTGCGAGCAGGCTTTCTCTCCTCACTCACTTAGATAAAGCAAGCTCTCTTGTTGTAAACTGCCCTAAGGAGCAGCTCACAGGGCCAGGAACCGAGATTGTCCTTGTGCCAACAGCTCATGAGACACTGAGGTCTTAATCTAAAGGCCACTGACAAACTGCGCATCACCAACAACCTTGTGAGTGAGGCTGAGGGGGATCTTACTGGAGCCTTGAGATGACTGCAGACTTGTGAAAGCCAAAAGATCCAACTAAGCCTTTCCTGACCCACAGAAACCATGAGATTATAAATATTGTTTTAAAACACTAAATTTTGTTGTTGCACAGGATTAGATGACTAGCACAAAGAGGAATGTCTGCAGTTTTATTTTGGGAGCCAACATAACCTTATTACTAAAATAAAGCAATGTGATGATAAGGAAAAGTATAAGCCAATCTCACTCGTGGACACAGATTAGAAAATGCTAAGCAAAAAATTAGTCAACAAATCCATTTTTATACAAAAAAGATTATGCAAAATCATTAATTTGGGTTATTCCTCAGGAATACAAGCTTGTGTTAACATTTGAAAATTAATGACATACTTCATTACATTAAGAGAATAAAGGAAGACTATATGATGATGATTTCAACAAATGCAGGAAAAATATTTCATAGTATTTAATACCCATTCATGAAAAAATATCCTACAAACTAGGGACAAAAAGAAGTAATCCTTCCTTGAGAATGCTTAATCCAACAGACTATTGAAAAAAAAAACCTACATCAAACCTTATTTAATATTGATATGTTGCAAGCTTCCATAGAGTTCAAAATGAGATAAAGAGTCCCATTAATACCAGGTCTATCAAAATATACGAAAGAAGATCCTAGACTTTTCTTTTCTTTCTTTTCTTTCTTTTCTTTTCTTTCTTTTTTTTTTTTTTTTTTTTTTTTTTTTTGAGACGGAGTCTCGCTGTGTTGCCCAGGCTGGAGTGCAGTGGCGCAATCTCGGCTCACTGCAAGCTCTGCCTCCTGGGTTCACTCCATTCTCCTGACTCAGCTTCCCGAGTAGCTGGGACTACAGGCGCCCGCCACCACGCCTGGCTAATTTTTTTTGTATTCTTAGTAGAGACAGGGTTCACCGTGTTAGCCAGGATGGTCTCTATCTCCTGACCTCGTGATCTGCCCACCTCGGCCTCCCAAAGTGCTTGATTACAGGCGTGAGCCACCGCGCCCGGTCTAGACTTTTCAATAAGGAAAAATAAAGACATAAAGCACACAGTTTACCCTTGAACAACATGGGTTTTAACTGCAAGGATTCCCTTCTAGGTGGATTTTTTCCAGCAGACACAGAGGGGAAATACAGTACTTACAGCATGCGAAACTCACGTTAAGGATGGACGCTGCAGAACTTTAAGTACACGAGAATTTTGGTCCTGGAACCAACCAATTCCCAGCATATACTGAGGGATGACTATATAATATCTGGAAAGGAATGGGGGAAAACGGTCACTCACAGAAAATATGTTTGCATATGTAGAAAACCAAAACCATACAGATAAAACTTGAAAATATATTAAGTTAGCAACTTTGGTCCGCGCGGTGGCTGACGCCTTGTAATCCCAGCACTTTGGGAGGCAGAGGCGGGTGGATCACGAGGTTAGGAGATCCTGACCATCCTGGCTAACACGGTGAAACCCCGTCTCTACTAAAAGTACAAAAATTAGCGGGGCGTGGTGGTGGGCGCCTGTAGTCCCAGCTACTCCGGAGGCTGAGACAGGAGAATGGCATGAACCCGGGAGGCGGAGCTTGTAGAGAGCCGAGATCGCACCAGTGCACTACAGCCTGGGCGACAGAGCAAGACTCAATCTCAAAAAATAAAAATAAATAAAAATAAATAAATAAATAAATAAAACAAAAGAATTTGCCCCACTGAATATTAGGTTTTATTATAAAGGTACAGTTATTAAGATAATAGGTACTGGCATAAGAAGAGAAAAAAAGCTGAAAATTATGTAACTGCTTCTCAGTTCCTCCATCCTCCTCTCCTATGATGACCATATCTTCCTAGCTCAGTCATTCTCTCCCACTGTCCTGCTTACAGTCTATATACCTTGTCATAGCCAGTACTAAGCATCCAAGATGATCTTAGACCATCATGCCTATATTTCCTCTAGTGCTCTCACTCCAACAATTGCTGATTTCACCAAGATCTAAAATTCATGAATCAAATACATCTTGTACTGCCCCTCACCTTCCTGTCCTCACTTCCCTACTTGCCCTTCTTAAATTCAGTAGCCCATCATTGTAGCCTCACTCGCTTATACACGCTCTCTTATACTTCTCTCTCATTCCTCTCTCACTTCATCACACTTAATTGGCAAGACCCCAAACTTCAGAAAAACTGATAATAGCCATATTTTTGCCTATGCCATGTCTGTTCCCAGGTACTTAATGTAAGCTGGAGTACTATAAGTTATCTAATAGAAATGGTAAAACAGGACTTACAGGTAACAGGTTAGGAAACAATAAGCAAGTAATTTGCCCTTAGTGCAGACCAGTTATCCTTCTATGTTTTACTAGTTTGCTAACTTTTGAAGCCTCTTAAAAAGCTATCTCCCTCCTCTAATCTCCAATATCTTTCCCCACATCCTCACTCTCAGCCGAATAATGTATTTCCATTTCAGAAAACAACAAAAGAATTTCCAGTGGTGCCCACACTACATTCATTCACAAACTAGCATCTGCACCCACATAGTCTGCCTTCCCACCAATTACTTCAGATGGATTGTACCTGCTCCTGTCTAAAGGCAATCCCTCTTGTGCACTAAATCCCATTGTCTCTTGCCTACACAAACACATCAGTTAAGTTATTCTGTCATCTATCTTCCGTTATTAATTTTCCACTTTGCAGTGTGACATTCCCATCAGTGTACAAATAAAAACTGCTACAATTTCTACCATCTACAAAACATGAAAAAACCTCTCCTTGACCTCATATCCCCTTCCAGTTATCCTCCACATATCTGCTCCTTTTTGTTGCAAAGCTCCTTTAAAATGACTACCTCCAACTTATCCTCATATTTTCTTAAGCTCTCTGTAATATAATAAGGCTTTCACTCTCCATCACCATTTCACTTAAAACTCCTCTTATCAAGGATACCAATGAACGCCTCTTTGACCAAATCACTTGCCAACTCATTGAGGGAAGTTTTCCAAGGAAGCATGGCTTAGCGGTCCAGGAGTTGACCGGTCAGCCATGGTCCCTTGGAAAACACCCCTCATTTAATTTCTAAATAATACACTGTCTTGATTTTCCTCCAGATTCACTGTCCATTTCGTATCTTCTTTGCTGCCTCATGCACACTTCCCAAGTCTAAATAGACTCTCTTAGGATGCAATCTTTTTCCATGCTCACTTTCTAGATTTTATTTAGATTTATCCACATGATTTTCTAAAAGACTACTTAAACTTAACACATTCAAGGCAGAACTTCCTTTTAGCCTGCCCCTCCCACTCCCTACCACATTTCAGTAAAGAATACTTCTTCCATCCTGCCAATTCCTCAGACCAAAAACCTTGGAGCCATTCTTGAATCTTCTCTTTTTCTCATATTCCATGTCCAATTAATTAGAAAATCTTATTAGAGCTTTCTTCAAAATATACCCAGTTCTCACCACCCCAACCACTCCCACCCTGCTCAGAACCATCATCATCTTTTCCCCAGATTATTATAATGCCATGGACTCCTAGCCAGTTTTCTGTCACTTAGGCAATTTATTCTCAACTCAGAAACCAAAGTGACCCTTCCAAACTATGATCAAGCTCTTATCACTCTCTACTCAAACCCCTCAATGGCTTTATCCCTCTCAGAGAAAAAGTCTCATGCCTTACCATGACCTATGAGGTTCCATGTATGCATCTGCATCACTGTGACCTCTCTGTCCTCATCTATCACCATTGTCCTCTCTCCCTCTCTCTCAGCCATGTCATACTTGCCTCTTTTCTTTTCTTTCTTTTTTTTTTTTTTTTTTAGAAGTGAAGTCTCACTATGTAGCCCAGGCTAGCCTTGAACTCCTGGACTCAAGCAATCCTCCTGCCTCAGCCTCCTGAGTAGCTGGGACTACAAGCATAGAACATCGCACCCAGCTCTGACCTCTTTTCTATTCACCAAGCATAATGTGCACTTGCTTCTTCCTTTACCTAGAAACCTCTTTCACCAGAAATTAGTATGTCTAACTCTCTCACTTTCTTCAGATATTTACTCAGTGGCTTAACTAATGAGGGATTCCAGGACCACTCTATTTAAAATGACTTCCTCTTCCTTTCTTCCACTTCCTTGGAGATAAGAGCTTTATAGAACTTATCACTATATGAATATGAATATAGATAAATATATAGAGATGGTTATGTCCATTTGTACATATATAGATGTACATATATATACAATGCACATCAATACAAATACATAAAATTTGTTATATTTACTACCTATTTCTGCACTCTAGAATGTAAACTGCACGAATACATGATGTTTTGTATATTTTGCTTATTATTGTATTCCCAGCATCTACAACTGTGGCTTGCAAATATTTGGAGCTCAAAAATTATCAGCTGAATCAGTTAATATACACCTTCATATTTTTAACAAATGTAAAGTCTTTAGCATTTAAAGACTGACTCTGCTTTATCTAGACATTTCAACAAAGCCTCCTCCTGCACTTTGATCCTTCACACTTAGATTTAAAAAAAAATTATATTATTTTCTACAGCTGTTGGTTTAATGAATGTCCTCTGTGCAGTTGGTTCATTTTAAAGTCACCTTATTTCCTTGTCTAATCATTGGCAGTGGCAGGAAGTAGAATTAATCTAATCTTTCAGAAGGATTCCCCTGGAGCACTATTGCATTAGACAATAGAGGTTTTTCCTTACTAGGACAGATTTTCATGTCCTAGTGTATATTTGGACACTGAATCCCTTTAAAACTAATGGGAGGTCTGTGGGCCAAACACACTTATAGGAAATGAAAGGAAATGGCACAGTAAAAGCAAGCTGTGAAGAAAGATCTTCACGCTTGCTGTTACCTAATCTGTCACATGAAAGATTTATTTTAAAATTTCTATTAGATAAAATGAACAGAAAAATACCATGTACAGTATTCTTTCAGTATTCCTTCTCTTGTTTCCATGAGTGCCTCCTCTTCATGTGAGTCATGTATTGAGGTAAAGAAAAAAGAGTAGAATAGGATACTTTACTTATCTCAAATCAGAAATGTCATCTTATATTTGAAGAATAATTGCAAAATAATCAAAATGAAAAAAGCAATGCAATTTTGGAAAACTTGAAACTATAAATTGTCAGTAACTAAGTTATTTCTATTTTCAATGAAAAATAACATTTGGTCAAATAGGTCGTAGTTTGGTTTATTTTGTTGTTGTTATTGTTATGCTTCGTTTTTTAAGAGACCTAAAGATTAGTTCTAATATTGGGTACTTTCTTAGCTCTAAAATATATTAATACTTAGCTGTACATCTACTACTTTATATTGCTGCCATATTCACACTTTTATTCTTCTCTATTCTTTAACACATTCTTACCTATATGGGAGTTTAGCAAAAGAAGTAAACTTCTTCACTTTTTTCTCCAGCCTTTCTAATATACTCTGTTGCAAACTTCTTTTGCTATTCTAAAATAATATTTCAGCCGTATCCCATGCCCTTTTGGTCTCTTTCAGTGACAAGAACAATTTCATTTCAGTAACTATAATTCACTCACAGATGCTAAAAAATTAAAAAAAAAAATCCAGACTAACTTAGAAGTTCAATCTAACTTCCATTCCAAATCTTCACTCTTCCCCAGGACTGAAACTTGATCTTTGGATGCGATAGCTGCAATAATGAAGTAGCCTTAGTCTGTTTCTCACCTTCCTTTCTCCATCTACATTACCTTTGCTACAAGTTTTCCCAGAGTCAAGATAGCAAATAGGGGAGATTAGGAAAATAGGGACATCTTATATGAGAGATGTATTATAATTTGCCATAGCAGATGCCCAAATGCAGATGCCCAAATGTTAGTTCTCTCATAGGTCACATTGTGTACTCTTTGGTGGTTCCCCTTTGCCCTTTTCTTGTCCTGCCATTGCAGGTTGTTCCAGTCAGCTTCATGGTTTGAGAATTCTCCATACTAAAGGTTGGGCATGGTGGTTCACACCTGTGGCTCACACTAGCACTTCCAGAGGCAGAGGTGGATGGATCACTTGAGTCCAGGAGTTCAAGACCAGCCAAGCCAACATGGTGAAGCCTCACCTCTACTAAAAATACAAAAATTAGCCAGGCATGGTGGCGGGCACCTGTAATCCCAGCTACTCAAGGGGTTAAGACACAAAAATCACTTGAACCCAGGAGGTGGAGGTTGCAGTGAGCCGAGATTGCGCCACTGCACTCCAGCCTGGGTGGCAGAGCAAGACTGTATATCAAAAAAAAAAAAAAAAAAAAAAAAAAAAAAAAAAAAATTCTCCCTACTAGAAACAGGCAGGAAGCAGGCATCAGTGCGTTTATGTATGTCTCTGCTCTACTGGATTTATCAAGGCCTCTAAAGAATTTTCCCACAAAACCCCCTTCTGGTGAGATTAGGCAAGCTTAAACATTTCTGTAGCTACATAATCATCCAGTCAGAAAACAAGATTCCAGTTTATTCTCCTTTCCTGGCATCTCCAGATTTTAAAACTTAAATTCTTGGAGACCCATCAAATGACTTGAGATGACTGTTGGCATCTCAGTCTCTACTCCCTTGGTTAGGGAGAATTTCCACGGTACTCTTAATTACAACAGAGACACACCTATTATAACTATTCTCTCTCCAATCACACTTTAAAGTACCTGTTCTTATATAAAATATAAATTGGTAGTTGGATTAATAGTCCCTAGAGAGATTCTTCTCTCTCTCTGTAATTCGGCCATAAATATGTTTAACGTCTTTCTTTATAATATACGTGTACTTACCGCCTACAATTCTCAGGTTTATGACTCAGTTCACATTCTAAGACATTAGAAAAAAGTTCCAGTCTACATCCTATATCACCTATCTTACCATTATACAATCTTTGTCATTCTGCATTAAAGTCAAAAGCATTGTGTAGTAGACTGAAAAATAATCACTAAAGATATCCACAGCCTAATCTTCAGAAACCATGAATATGTTACCTTAAATGACAAAAGGGACTTTGCAAATGTGACTGAATTGAGGACCCTGAGATGGGAAGCTTATCTTGCATTATCTGGTGAGTCTTAAATGTAATCACAAATATCATTATAAGAGAGAGGCAGGGGTGAATATTAGATTTTAGAAGTAGGAGATGTCAAAACAGAAGCAAGAGATTAGAGGAGTTCAAGGAAGGGACCCTGAGCCAAGAAATGCAGGAGCCCTTCAGAACCTAGAAAATGCAAGAAAATGCATCTCCCCTAGAGCCTCCAGAAGGAGCTAGCCTGGCCAACATCGTGACTTTAGCCCAGTGAAACTGATTGCAGACTTCTGGACTCCAGAACCATCAGAGAATAAATTTTTGTTCTTTTAAGCCACCAAGTTGTGATAAGTGTGATAAGTTGTTCCAGCAACCACAGCAAATGAATAAACATTATCTCATTTAGGACGCATTTAGCTGAAAGTAATAAAAATCCTGGACTCAAATCTACTGAAGCAATAAGAAAATGTCTCTTTTCACATATCAAGAAGTGTGGAGTTAAGGCTGGTTTAGGTGTGGTACAATGAAGATTCGAGTTTCTTTCCAATTCTCTGTGTTATGCCCACTCTGTGTGCAATTGTATTCCTGAGCTTGCTTGTGTAAGGCTCCTCAGATGACTACCAGTAACAGTGGGACAATAGATTATGTCATTCACTGAAAAAAAAACAAAAACAAAAAAACAAAAACAAACAAACAAAAAAAACTATCCTTTTAGTCATTGTCCTGCTTTTTAATCTCATTTGGCCAGATTAGGACCTTTACTCACTCCTGGACCAATCACAATCCAGGAATCCTATGCTCTAATTGACTTGAGCAACTGTTGCTGAACCAATTTCAAACAAGAGTGAAATTAGCATAATTGCCATTCCCTAATCAGGACCCACTCCTAAAGCTGAGGAATACCTGGGCAAAGTTGGCATTAAGGAGATGGCAAAGGATAAGGAGACCATATATCTAATTTATCGTTCAACTGGAACACGACTAAGAATGAGAGAAGTCATTATATGAAAAAGATACTTGCTCACGCATGTTTATAGCAGCACAATTCATAATTGCAAAAATGTAAAACCAACCCAAGTGCCCATCAATCAATGAGTGGATAAAGAAACTGCGGTATCAATATATACAATGGAATACCGCTCAGCCATAAAAAGGAATGAATTAATGGCATTTGCAGCAACTTAGATGGGATTGGAGACTATTACTCTAAGTTAAGTAACTCAGGAATGGAAAACCAAACATCGTATGTTCTCACTTGTAAGTGGGAGCTAAGATATGAGGATGCAAAGGCATGAGAATGACACAATGGACTTTGGGGACTCAGTGGGAAAGGGTGGGAAGGGGGTAAGGGATAAAAGACTACAAATTAGATTTAGTGTATACTGCTTGGATGATGGTTGCACCACAATCTCATAAATCACCACTAAAGAACTTACTCATGTAACCAAATACCACCTGTTCCCCAAAATCCTATGGCAATAAAAAATTTTTTAAACAAAAATTTTAAAAAGTGCCCTATTAAGAATTCTACCACTATAATAGACATAAACAGGTACTGTCTCACTCACCTTGGGACTTATGGTCATCCTATTGATAGAAGGCCAATAGTGTCACCCACAAGCATTTTGATTAGAGCTGACTAGAACACTAGTCACCAGTTCCTAAGAACAAAGGATTGGCTGGGTGTGGTGGCTCACACCTGTAATACCAACACATTGGGAGGCGAAGGCGGGCAGATAACGAGGTTAGGAGATCGAGACCATCCTGGCTAACAAAGTGAAACTCCGTCTCTACTAAAAGTACAAAAAATTAGCCAGGTGTGGTGGTACTCCCAGCTATTCGGGAGGCTGAGGCAGGAGAATCGCTTGAACCTGGGAGGCAGAGCTTGCAGTGAGCAGAGATCATGCCACTGCACTCCAGCCTGGGTGACAGAGTGAGATTCCATCTCAAAAAAAAAAAAGAGAGAACAAAGGATTGCAAAAATGAGGAAATACTTCATCTGCAAGGGTAGAGGACTTGACAAAAGTCATCTAATTGGAAAGTGGAAAAACAAATACATAAATAAGCAAGCCTTTTTAACCTAATTTTAGTTTTCTTTCCATACACCACTCTCATGTAATGTTGAGTCCAATACAGAGGTCAATCTCTGATTAGTTTGCCAGGGCTACAATAACCAAGTACCACAGATTGGGTGGCTTAAACAACAGAAATTTCTCTCACATTTCCAGAGGCTGGAAGTCTAAAATCAAGGTATTCTCAGAGTTGGTTCTTTTTGAGGCCTGTGAGGGAGAATCTGCTCCAGGCCTCCCTCCTTGGCTTTAGACAGCCATCTTTTCCCCATATCTCTTCACATCGTCTTCCCTGCATGTGTCTCTGTCTCCAAATTTCCCCTTTTTATGAAGACACCAGTCATACTGGATTAGGGCCTAATCTGATGACCTCACTTTAACTTGATTGATTACCTCTGTAAAAACCCTTAATTCCAAATAAGTTCACATTATGAAATAGCGGGGCTTAGGATGTCACCGTCTGATTTTGAGGAGGGGGTGGGGCACCATGAAATCCATTACACACCACCAGGGGAAATTCCTAATGAGGCAGCCAGACAGGGGAAAGGTCTGTTTATCAGGCCATATGAGGAACTGCTGAGGAAGCAGCAATGCTGTTTCTCAGGGAAAACTTGTGAGAGAGGATTAGATCTAGTCTCAAATTCTTCAAAAGTCCAAAGTAGAATCAACTGATATAAATTACATGAAAGTAAATTTTTATTCACTTTTCTATCTATTTTCCTCTCTTACCAAGCGCTTTCTGGTGATGCATTTGAGCCTTTCAGATGATTATTAGAAAAAGAAGGTGGAAGAAATGATTGTGGAGCGTGAAAATACTCAATAAAGGAACCATGCTCAACATTAAAGACAAAAGATATCACTGTCAGGGCCTTTATATTCACTATAGTGAGGGTCTCCTCCCCACCAACAACTTCAGAGAGGTCCCTCAGGCCTTTCCCTGCCGTCACAGTGTCCCGGGTGAGCAATAGCCCTGCTCTGTCGTTTCCATGAAGGTTCATGAAAAATCTCCAAGCTTAGGATTTCAATTTGCATTATAAAACAATCTATAACTAAACTTTGAGTTTCATTTTCAAAAACTCAGCAACATAGTCACAAGAGACATGCACGCATATACACACAACAGACACACACACTTACACACCACTCTCCAGCTCTAGTGAAGCTGTTAACAGCAGTAAGCCCTCAGAGGGCCAATTTTAGGTCAAAGGACCACAGCAGTTTGTGGGAAAGTGAGGGAGAATACCATTTATTTTCATTCTAAGGACTCCATGATCAATTAGTGAAGTCTAAATTTATCTGAAAATCAGACTATTCTGGTAACTATTTGGCTTCTTTGTGCTTTACAGTAACAATATCTTGATTGCCTCTGCTGATTAAATGCCACACTTAGTCCCTGCCACCTAAAACCCCATTGTCTCATTGAACAAGGGAGCTCATTCTGATGGCAGCAGTTAGCACTGTCATTTTTGACCTATAGAGAATAGACCACAGAGCCCTTCCACCGTGATGCTGAGGGGTCCTTCATGAAAGGATTTCTCACAACCTTGGTAAAGTCAGTGTCCTCTGGACTGTCTGAACATAATTAGGGGACGGGTAAGTATGTCTTACATGATAAATTCACTCTAGCATTCCAATTTTTCTAAGCCTTCGAATACCTTTCTCTTCAGTATTCCACAGAAGTTCTGATATTTTAACTTCGTTTAGTGTAGGGCATCTTGGATTCAGGCTTCAGTGAACCAATTATAATTTTTAAAACACTGTTACAGTCACTCTCAGCTGCTCACATTAACACGTTGAATCCAAATCTCTGCTCAATGCATCAACATGAATGAAATCAACACTGACATAATTCCTGAAAATATGTTTTGATATATATTCTCCAAATTTCCATCATCATTACAAATTGGCAAAATTTTGCAATTCTTTTCATGTATGTTTAACTGCTCATGGTTCACATGCTATGCCTTACCCCTGGGGTCTTTTGAAACTTAAATCTGGGTATAGTTCTAGAAGCATAACAGATGTCAAGGAGAGGTCTTGAGGAGGATCAGCAATCTCCCACAAAGTAGCTACCCCAGGGAAGGCTGTTACAAGTACTTCAAGAAAGAGGAGACTTGGTGAGATAACTCAGAAACAGAAAAGCAAATACCACATGTTCTCACTTGCAAGTGGAAGCTAAACAATGGATAAACACGGACATAGAGACTGGAATAATAGACACTGTGACTACAAAGAGATGGTGGGGGAGAGGGCTGAAAAACTATCTATTGGGTACAGTGTTCACTATTTGGGTGATGAGTACACTAAAAGCCCAGGCTTCACGGCTGTGCAATATATGCATGTAAGAATCCTGCATTTGTACCAACTAAATGTATAAAAATAAATTTTTTTTAAAAAAAGAAAGAGGACAGGCACAGTGGCTCATGCCTATAATCTCAACACTTTGGGAGGCCAAGGTGGGCAGATTACTTGAGGTCAGGAGTTCGAGAGCAGCCTGGCCAACATGGTGAAACTGCATCTCTACAAAAAATACAAAAATTAGCTGGGTGTGGTGGCACTCGCCTATAATCCCAGCTACTCAGGAGGCTGAGGCAGGAGAGTTGCTTGAACTTGGGAGGCGGAGGTTGCAGTGAGCCAAGATTGCACCACTGTACTCTCGCCTGGGCAACAGAGCAAGACTCCATCAAAGAAAAGAAAGAAAGAAAGAAAGAAAGAAAGAAAGAAAGAAAGAAAGAAAGAAAGAAAGAAAGAAAGAAAGAAAGAAAGAAAGAAAGAAAGAAAGAAAGAAAGAAAGAAAGAAAGAAAGAGAGAGAGAGAGAGAGAGAGAGAGAGGGAGGGAGGGAGGGAGGGAGGGAGGGAGGGAGGGAGGGAGGGAGGGAGGGAGGGAGGGAAAAAGAAAAGAAAGAGGAGACTAATCTCTTCAGACAGGGGAAGAAGGGCTGCTTCTACTAACAAAGCGGCTTGATGGAATACATGGTTCAAGGTCTTCAGCTTTCTCAGAATCTATCTATGTCTTTATCCCAGTTTTCAGGATCACACTCCTTCCCAAACAATGCTCTAACTTTTACATAAAAGAGCTTTCAAGTTTAGGAATTTATTTATTTATTATTTTATTTTATTTTATTTTATTTTATTTTTTTGAGACAAGAGTCTCGCTCTGTTGCCCAGGCTGGCATGCAGTGGTGCGATCTCGGCTCACTGCAACCTCTACCTCCAAGGTTCAAGTGATTCTCCTGCCTCAGCCTCCTGAGTAGCTGGGATTACAGGCATGTACCACCATGTCCCCTCGGCTAATTTTTGTATTTTTAGTAGACACATGGTTTCACGATGTTGGTCAGGCTGGTCTCAAACTCCTGACCTCAGGTGATCCACTCACCTCAGCCTTCCAAAGTGCTGGGATTACAGGCGTGAGCCACCACACCTGGTCCAAGTTTAGGAATCTAATTTGCATTATAGAACAACTTTTAATTAGACTTTCAACTTGATTTTCAGAAAACTCAGTAACATAGCAACAATACATATACACAACAGACACATACATCACACCTGTACACTACAAAAGTTTCTTTTAAGGAAGTCATGGAAGTGTTCTGGTCTCTAACCCACTTTGAGCTGGGAATTTAAAAGCTTAAGCTCATAAATTTTCTTTCCACAAGTTCTCCAGTGCACTTAAAAGCAACCAGTGAAATTCCATCATATTCCTTATTTTTTTCCTAAGTGGTCTATGCTAGCAGCTACTTGGTCACCCAAAGTGTTGCCTTCTTTAGGCACATTAACACAGTTGATTCCACATCTGGTGTCGGGCCTGAAGTTGTATGGGTGGGCCTGACTGGCAGTTGGGAGAAAAAGTGAATGTTAAGTGTGGAAGAGTCGTGACAAACTGGAACCCACAAGAATACACAAAGACAGACTGAGTTCTGTGTCTGCCACTGTCTCTAACCTTGATGGCATTGGTGGTCTGCAGAAGTTGGCACCCTTCATCCCTGATATGCACGGGCACTTGACCCAGGACTTGGAGAAGCTGAAGGAGCAGCCCCTGAAGAGCCAGAAGAACCACAGCCTCTGCTGAGGCTCTAAGGTGGAGCAGCAGACGGCCCCCAAAATATATGAACAAAGCACCTGTTGTCTTACACCAACTTTTAGAATGTAGTAGCCACTGATTTACCACCAACTTCCATATCGCTCTCAAATTTCTCTTGTGTCCAAGTCTAACTCTGAACCATACAGGAAGGGAATTCTGGGAAATACAGTTTCCACTTACCTAACTCAATATGAAGCCACCATGTTATTCCTCCAATATTCTTTTCTCCTCCATTCCTTTTCTCTGACCCAGTTGCCCTTGCATCAGAATCCTTCCTCTACCTTCAGTGAAATGAACAAAAGTCTCTATGCATTCAGCTCACTCAAGGAATTATCTTGGGGGTAAGGGATTGTTTACAGGATCTCACATGCCTAATCTCTCCTCAAGCTTTAAGCTCCCTGATTGTGTGTGTGTGCATACATGTGTCTATATACATATATATATGTATTTGTGTATACAGATAGAGTATGTATGTGCACACATATGTGTATATGTGTAAGATCAGATTCTTGTTTTTTATTTTGAAATATCATATTCATATTTTATAAATAAAATTGTCCTGTGGAGAAATGAATAAACTAATGCTAAAATTCCAAATAAGCATGAAAATATTAAGTAGTGGTTCCATTACAATAATGTAGGCACTAGGATGCATTTCTGCCAGTAAGAATCCATTAAATTAAAACAGAGGTCAAAAGATCTCATATTATAGTTCTTTACTTTCTTCATTTTTCTCCACTACAGTATAATCATATAAAGTAGAATTCCAAGAGTATGACTGCCAGGAAAGGTTTATTATCAACCTTTCCTGATGTCTCTTTGTTAAATCACTTCTAAAGTGAAGTTCTTATTCATTATTGAGATTCTATTTTATTAAAGATTGATTTTGAAAAAGGTTTCAGATTCTTATAACATTCCATCTTTGGTAATTTCACCTGCATTTGACATTTTATTAAAAAGAAACTAATTTTGCTTCTCGATGACTCACTGAGTTCTTCATATCAGACATTTCTTTGTAGAAATTTGTTTATTATATGAACTCATGGCCCCACACCAGCACCCACACCTGAACACACATAAAAACTTAGCAAATAAATATGGTCTTCTGAGTCCTTCACTCTGCACCATGCTGCCACTGGGCCTATGGGCAAGTGTGGCAAAAGGTAGAACTCCACAATAATGGTAGGGCAAGCGTCACTCCTTTTCTGTGCTCCTACTTGATTTTTCTCCATTTTCCCCTTCTGCATCCCCCATTGGCTCTGACTTCCTACCAGAAAGAGACTATATCTTCTTTCTGTACATCTTTGTATTTGTCTAAATGAGGCATTCCCCACTCCAGAGTCATGTGATATGGATTCCTAATGTTACTGGCATTTGAATTGGGAGCACTTAAAAAAAAATTCAAAACCCAAAATTTTTATGTAGAATGTAGCTTCCTGGCAGTGTGACAAAAACACGACAAGGCCCTTATACAGTACAGAGCTCTGCCTTCCTGCTTACTCATAAAGCCGACCCTTCCTATTGTACTTAGCAGGAATTGTGGAATGCAACTGCATGGCCAGTGCCCAGCTTCCCTAGACTGTGAAGGTAAAATAGGACAACTGTCTTCATAACTCTCATCCCTGTCCACCACAGTTTTACATATATACACACACACACACAGAGAGACACACACACACATATATATAAAAAAAGTTTACTTCTATGCTGTTTTATAAAGATGCATGATTTCATTCAATGCCCTTAAAAATGTATATACAATAACAAGGCACAATCATGAAGACAGACAAGCAGAGGATAGGTTTATCCTCTACCTTTCAACATATGATGTAAGACCAGGGACTGGATAAAATACCCATGATAATAATTTGTAAAAAGTTCTGGCAGCAACACTAGTCTTTGCTGAAAATCGCAGAAATTGATTCAAGAGAGATAGCAACGGCAAAATAAAATGTAAATTTCAACCCAGTAAAGAATGATTTAACATCTTTTAATATAAAACTTGTGGGACACTCTGCCTTAGCAGGCCATAACACCAGCTGAACATTCTGCATAATTAAAGTAGAGAATACAAGGTGAGTGTTAACTACTGGATCTGTTTATAATGTAAACGAATCTAGGTTTTGTTGGAAGCAAGGGCCTTCCTGAACATTTAAATCCTCTATTAGAAATATCTATTTATTTTAATTTTCACTGTTCTTTCCTTTTTTATGTGTTTTATAGAAAACATTGGTGTCTGAAGCGACACAATGCAGAATTTTCATAGATGATACTTGCAAAAGAAATACCAAAGTACCAGAAAGATTCTGTAAGACAAACCAAGGATGCAGACTCTTTCTTCATTTCAAAAACTCGATATTTCCAGGGGCCTGAGAGTCTAAACACTCCTCAAGCATTCAAGTAGACCAAATCAAGACACTTCACATTTATGTCTTATTACTATTTTACAAATATACACAACGGTCTCATTTACAGACACCCTAGAAATCACCTCCCCTACCCCATTTTTTGAAGATTATTTAGCTCCTGGTTCACTTTCTCTTTCCCCATCATGATTTTCTATCCATATCTATCAGTGGTTATCAACCTTCATGGCAAATTGAATCTCATAAGGAGCTTTTAAAAAGTGATTATAGATCCCACTCTCAGAAATTCTGTTTTAATTTGTCTGACATGGTGCCGAGACTCTGGTATCTTTTTATGAAAAGCTTTCCAGGTAATTTTAATGAGCAGGCAGGATTGAGAATTGCAGAGGTACATAATCCTCTCTACACTGGATTCTTTGTTCCTAATCTTCCATGCTCCAGATATCACATACTCTATTTTACTTCATTCGTCCACTCCCATGGTTATTTTAGGTTGGTGCAAAAGTAATTGTGGTCTTTTAATGTCAAAAACCGCAATTACTTTTGCACCAACCTAATACACTAGCGCTTAGCATTATCTGCAGTCCTCCATAATGTCAATTTCAAGCACTCTACTTCCTTTACTAGACCTTCTTCCAAAATTCTTAGGGCCTACTTTGACACTCCATTGGCCACTACCTTTAAGCCAAAACTCCCCTCCTCATGTCTTCGCTGCCCACTGACATTCCCACCCAGAAGGCTATGGCCCATGATAATAACCACTCTTCCGTATAAACCACAACTCTCTTCTCTGTCTCACCTTCCCTTGTTTATGCCTTACAAAACCACAATAATGGATAAATCTCTAAGTTCCCACATTGACTTGTATCTTGCGTGGCTGGACAAAAACACAACTATGTTTGTCACTCTTTAAATCCTTGACCACCAAACAAGTGAGTCCTTAGAACTTTCTAGCAATCCAATTTTATTTCCCTTCTTAATTCACTCTCCTACTGTCCTAGTCGATTATTTTATACTTTTATTCACCTCACATTTCTAATACCACTTCAATTTTCTTCATTCTCAAGTAATGGCCTTGCTTTTCATTTTAATAAGCAATTAGAAACCATCAGGAAATGAACTTCCACAATGATTATATTTGCCTCTGTATTTTTGTTCCTCGATTTTTTCTTCTTAGTCCTTAGCATCTGATACTGTCCTTTGCACATAATAGGTGCTTAAAAATCATTTGAGTTGAATTGAACCTGACTGAACTATAGTGTAGTCTCCTTGAACACACACTTCCTGGGCATCCAGGTGAGAGGGTAAGAGTAGACAAGAAACAAGAGTAGGGAGACAGGGGAAGACAGCCCAGGGCTTGGAGTTTTTAATTGCTGTGAACAATCAAAAAGTCAATTAATGTTACCTTGAGTGTTTGTTGAAGACTGTCTCAGGAACCTATTAGCAATTGCAACGGCAACATAAATAGGACACAACATCATCTGCTTTTTTTTTTTTTTTTTTTTTTTTTTTTTTTGAGACAGGGTCTGGTGTTGCCCAGGCTGGAGTGCAATGGCACCATCTCAGCTCACTGCAACCTCTGCCTCCCAGGCTCAAATGATTCTCCTGCCTCAGCCTCCTGAGTAGATGGCACTATAAGCACAAGCCACCATGCCCAGCTAATATATATGTATATAGTAGACATGGGGTTTCACCATTTTTGTCCAGGCTGGCCTTGAACTCCTGGGCTCTAACGATCCTCCCGCATCAACCTTCCAAAGTGCTGGGATTACAGCCATGAGTCATTGCGCCCAGCCCATCATCTGCTTTTGTGACTGTTCCTAGCAATTAAAAATTCCAAGCCTTGGGCCGGGCGCGTTGGCTCACACCTATAATCCCAGCACTTTGGGAGGCCGAGGCAGGTGGATCACAAGGTCAAGAGATCGAGACCACCCTGGCTAACACAGTGAAACTCCGTCTCTACCAAAAATACAAAAATTTAGCCGGGCATGGTGAGTAGTCCCAGCTACTCGTAAGGCTGAGGCAGGAGAATCACTCAAACCCGGGAGGCGGAGCTTGCAGTGAGCGGAGATCGCGCCACTGCACTCCAGCCTAGGCGACAGAGCGAGACTCCTCCGTCTCAAAAAAAAAAAGAAAAGAAAAGAAAAAAATTCCAAGCCTTTGATCATGTGCTTTATCTGATTCCGAGTTTCAGTAGTGAAATCCTCTAACAATTAAAACAAGAAGATTTCTGCTTTTTCTGTTTTTATCCTGAGAGAATTTCACCAGTGAAACTCAGAATCAGATAAATCACATGACCAAGAGACATCCTTATTACCTAAGCTTATACAAAACTAATTTTGCTGCTGTCAGCGTGTGCTTCAGAACTTCCTCTTTCATGTGAAAACACAGTGAGCACTCCACCAAGCTCTGAGGCATCTATTTCTGATCATCAGGGTCTTTTCTCACAATGTACTTTCTTTCAGTGTTGGTAAAATTTCTCAATCCAGTATTTTTCAGAACTCCGAGATTAAAGTAGACTGATTTCCCTCACAACGTCTTGTTCTTATTTTGGAGCAGATAATGGTCTCAAACCTTTATTTAAAATGTGTGTTGCTAAAATTTGAACCACTTATCCCAATGATAATGGTCAACATTTATTTGAGAGTCCTAATTTAATCCTCTCAACAGCCTTATGAAGCAGATTATTATTACCATCCTCATTACCATAGTATAATAAGAAAATCGTGAAACAAAGAACTTATCTAATGTGTGTAAGATTCAACTGAAAACTGGTGACCCTAGAAGTAAACCCAGATAGTTTGGCTCCAGGGATACCACCCTTACCCCTAAGTAATAGGTGTCCAACATGTCCACCCCAGTTGTGCCCATGTGAGTAATGTGTGCCAGTGGTAAACTAGGACTTGCACTTTTGCTATTTTAAAAGATGAGAGTAGCTATGGAAAGCCTCTTTTAGAAACACTATGTGCCACTTTACTCAAGTATCCAGGAAATCACCTATTTTGTTGAGATGCTGAATCTGCCTGAACAATTGCTCTGTCTCTGATTCCTAGTAGGATCCCAGAGATGCTCTTGAGATTGAGAATCAGATCCCAAGTGAAAGAGAGATCTTGTAGCCCATGCTGAGTAAGCAGGATAGCCACTGGGATGCACATAGGAGCAGCGACCATAATTCCTGCCTTTTGTGGGAGTCCATCAGACCTATATTGTTAAATGCATGGGGTATCTAAAAATAAGGAATAGTAATTGGTGTGCCCAGGAAGACTCGTCTCTCTCTCCCTTTTAATTGTGCTTCCAAATCCATCTTCCTAAATATTATGACATTTTCTACTTCATTTGTATTTATTTATTGCTGTTTTTTTTCCTAAAGGTTTTCAAAATGGTGTCTTATTTTGGAGCACCCAAGATGTCTTCTTTTTCTCCTTTGATGGATCTCTTTGGAGAAGAGACAGAAAAAAAAATAGTGCCATTGTTGGGGACAAATAATGCATTCTCATCAAAATTCTGAAAAATATTAGGGCAGCCATGGGAAGTTCCAGTGTGCAAGCTGCTATAACAATTATTTTTAAATATGTCTCTTAAAAATCACAAAGAAAGCTTTTTGAAAGATAAATACAAAAATAGCAAAGAAAAAAATTTCTAGAATATTTATCTCAAACGAACATCCCCAGGAGGATGCAGTAGGAGTTTAATCAGAACCAGTAACTAGAAATATAAACCTTTTTGATCATAAAGAAAACCACAAGATAGAATTTAATGCAAAATCACATGAATTGAAGCAGGAAGTTCGACATGAAATAATCTCTACCTGGGCTGCAAATTTCACTTTTTACCTTCATCTTCACAGGAGATCAAATTGATATTGAAATCAAAAGCAGACTTCTCTATAATTCAAAATAATGTCAGTGTATCACATTTAGCCTTATGCTATAACTCTGGTCAAGAATTATTCAGGTATATACCTGGGAGGTATACACAGGAGTACATAAAATTATTGTGGGTTGATGCTTACCTGCCTGCATAATCCGTATCTCTTACTCTAAATTTTTCATTCCAACTATAAAATGCAAAGTGTTAATGTGGTTTGGTAAACATAAAAGTATCACCTAAATCCAAGTATATCAGCATCTACCTTGTCCAGAAATACATCAAGGACATTTCTGAATTTGGCTAGTTATGAAAAACAATTAGATACTGCTATAATTTTCAGTCAGATGACTTTCGTTTCTACTTAAACAGTGAAACATCTTAGAAATTAGAACTGAAGAAAGTGTGTACTTTATGGTACATTTGTAAGACATAAGATGTATAAAGCATAGCATAAAAGTATTAGGACTTTGCCTCTTTGAAAAATAGCAGATTCTTTAATTTTCATATGCAATAGTTCTGAGTGTTCCTTATTGCAAAACAACTTTGAGCAATGTTGTCTGGATGGTGAGGTCCTGAAAATAGATTCCAGACCAAGTTGATAGCAGTGAAAGTATTGAGAAGCAACAGATTCTAGATATATTTTAAAGACAAAGCCACAGTATTTCCTAACAGCAGGAATATGAGGTGTAAAGATAAGAAAAGATTCAAAATCACTACAAGATTTTTGTCCTAAGATCCTAGAAGAACAGAGCTGACATCAACAGAAATAAGGAAAGCCACAAATGGAACTGGTTTCAATGGGAAGAGCTGGAGTTCAGTTTTGGATATGCTGACTTTGAAATGTTTGTTTGACATTCACGTGAAGATGTGGAGGAGACAGTTGAACATACAGGTGTGGAATGTAAGAAGTCTAGGAATGGAAATAAAAATCAGAAACTTATTGGCATATGAATGAATGATATTTAAAGCTATGAGAATATGTGAAGTTACCAAGGAAGTAAACAGAGATGTTGAAAAGAAAAAGACAAAAAACTGAACCGTGAGACGCTCTAACATGAAGTGCTCAGGAAAACTAGGAATACCCAGCAACGAGAATAAGAAGACACAGTATGTGAGATAGGGAAAGCCAGGGGAGTGAGAGCTCTTGGAAGCCAGCTGAAGAATGAGTAGGGAGTCGGAGGATAGAGAACTATACATTGTACCTCGAAATGTGGAAGTTATTGATGACATTGATTAAGTTGGAAAAGCAGAAGAAAACATTTAACATTTAAAATGCTACTTAGTTGTGGTAGGCAGAAAAACAGGCTTTCAAAGATGTCCATGTTCTAATCCCCAGGACCTATAAATATGTTATGTAACACGGCCAAGGGGAATTAAAGTTGTAGATGGATTCTAATCAGCTAACCTCAAAAGGAGAGATTATCCTGGATTATCCAAGTGAGTCAATGTAGACATGAGGTTGCCTAAAAGTGGAAAAGAAAGGTGGAAAATGAGGTCAGAGTGATGTAGTGTGAGAGGGATGTAACATGCCATTGATGGTTTTGAGTGGGGGAAGTGGACCATGAGTCACAGAATGTGAGCAGCCTTTGCAAGCTGGAGAAGACAAGGAGATGGATTCTTCTCTAGAGCCTTTTACAAAAGTACTCAACCCTGCCAACACCTTGATTTTAGCCTAATTAAGACCCTTATCCTACTTCTGATCTATATTCCTGTAAAATAATAAATTTATATTATTTTAAGCTACCAAGGATGTGGTAATTTGTTATAGTAGCAATAGAGAACGACAATAAGATGCTCATTGTATCATGTATTTGCCTTAGTTTTTAGTCTTTAAGGTCTTATAACTTTCACAGTTCAATTGTAAATACATTTGTGGTTTAATGTTGCTGAGGCTAATCTTTCATAATCAATGTAAAAATAAGTTACAAAAACTTCTAAGCAACAGATACATAATAACAATAAAAACCCAACATGAAATAATTGTTGCTAGACATCTCAAAGTCCAAAATGGATAAGAAATGTAAATTCAAAGCAAAAATTTGAGAGAGCATTTAATAATAGTTTTTCCATGTTCATATGAAAAGTTAAAATGATTAAAAGCAACAAAAAATGTTTCGACAAGCAATATTCTTCAGTAGAGTGAGAACAAAACACATCAGCTGGGCACAGTGGCTCACGCCTGTAATCTCAGCACTTTGGGAGGCCGAGGCAGGTGGATCACAAGGTCGGGAGTTCAAGACCAGCCTGGCCAATAATGTGAAACTCCATCTCTACTAAAAATACAAAAATTAGCCAGACATGATGGCACGTGCCTGCAGTCCCAGCTACTCGGGAGGCTGAAGCAGGAGAATTACTTGAACCTAGGAGGCACAGGTTGCAGTGAGCAGAGATCACGCCATTGCACTCCAGCCTGGGTGACAGAGTGAGACTCCATCTCAAAAAACAAACAAACAAACAACAACAACAAAAAATCAGAAGGAGACAAAGTATAGGAAAATAATGGCAGGAGGTCTTAAAATATGATCCAAACCGTGGAGTATGAGGAAGAAAGAATGAGTCCGTGAAACAGAAGGCAATGCAAGCACAATGGCAAACATACAATTCTATTTAAAAACATTTGTGAGACCATATTCTCCCTTCACTTCTCCTTGTCTCAGAGAATATCATCCTTACGCACAGCTTGCCCAAATAATAAATGCTGGCATCAACTTCAACTTCTTCTTCCTTTGTCATTAACTCCAATGCCTTAAAATCTCTCTATCCTCCCAGTTGTGTATCTATTCTGGGCCACCATCACAATCTACCTGGTTTATTGTAAAGCTTCCCAGTTTCTCTCCTGGTTCCCGGTCTTCTCCTTTCCATGTTCCATTCTTCAAACCTCTTCCAAGGTGATCATTTTAAAGCATAAATCAAATCATATATCCCTAGTTAAATCCTCCACTGTCATCCCAGGCCTTTGTCATGAAATTTAAACTCCTTAGTATGGATTATAAAGTAACTCTTAATAATCTCACCTGTTTCGTTCCTTCCCTCAACTCAGTATTTTATTCAACTATAGTAAACTTTTTTTTTTTTCTTTTTCTTTTTTTTGAGATGGAGTCTTGCTCTGTCGCCTAGGCTGGAGTGCAGTGGTGCAATCTCGGCTCACTGCAACCTCTGCCTGCTGGGTTCATGCCATTCTCCTGCCTCAGTCTCCCAAGTAGCTAGGACTAAGGGTGCCCGCCACCACACCTGGCTAATTTTTTGTATTTTTAGTAGAGATGGGGTTTCACCGTGTTAGCCAGGATGGTCTTGATCTCCTGACCTCATGATCCACGTGCCTCCGCCTCTCAAAGTGCTGGGATTACAGGCGTAAGCCACTGCACCCAGCCTATAATAAACTTCTTACAGCTCTCTAGATGCATCACAATTTTTCTAGCCACTGAGTCTGGCACAGGCAGTTTTCTTTGCCTGGAATGCTCCCTCTGCCTGTCCTTGTGGGCCTTCACCTGGCTAATCTTATGCATGCTTCAGATCTTAGCTAAAAATACCACGTTTTCTGAGAATTCTTCCTTGATCACCAAATTTGAGTCAAGTGACACTCATGGGCTCCCATAACATCCCATAACCATATACTATTTTGTAATTAACTGTTTATTTCCCTGTCTCCACTACTAAAATGTTAACTCCTTAAAGGCAGTAACTTCATCTTGAACAGTAAATGAACTATTACACCATGCAAAAGCCTCATACACAGTAGGCTCTCTGTATCATTTGAAAAAATTTTTCAAATGACAAGTAAAAAATGTAAAAGATATTTATAAAAAAAGAAGAAGAAAAAGAAGAGAGCTCAAAACTCACATTAATTGTTTCCAACGCTGACTAGATGCTGACATTGTTTACTAGAACGAATGTCTTAGTCTATTTGGCCTGTTATAGCAAAATGTCATAAACTGCATGGCTTATGAACAACAGAATTTATTCCTCTCAATTCTAGATGCTGGGAAGTCCTGGAACAAGCTGCCAGCAGAGGTGTTGTCTGGTGAGGATTCACTTCCTGGTTCATAGACGGCTGTCTTCTCACTGTGTCCTCACATAGCAGAAGGGACAAGGAAGATTTCCGTGGTCTCTTTCATAAAGGCACTCATCCCATTCATGAGGGCTTTGCCTTCCCAATCTAATTACCTTCCAAAGGCCACACCTCCTAATACCATCACATAGAGGGTTAGGATTTCCACGTATGGATTTTGGTGGGTGTTGGCAGGGACACAAACATTCAGTATATAGCAATGAGGTAAGTAAAGTTGAGCTTAAGAAACCAACACCAAGAAATTGTATAGCTTTTTATCCTCAGCAGAATGCCAAGTAGATGTGTAGCACTTACAGTTACCTTTCTTCAAATGAGCCTCAGCAATATTAACCAATAATCACAAGATTTCCTGCTTTTCCTTCAGGAAGCAGAGCTAAAATGTTAGTCATATAACAAAGAGGGCCTCATTATTTCTCCCCTCTTCCTCTACTATGTAGGCTTAACACAACAGATGCTTTTCCTTCCTCCAGCCCACCTTCTATTTCCTCTCTCCTAGCCTACCATTTCCCTAGGTTGAATCTAACTCATTATTGATGCTGACTATATAGCTGAGCCTAACATAGATTTGGCTTCTGAATTCTTCCAAGAAATATACAAAGTATAGTTTCTCTTGCCATTTTTACTATGTTAACCAATAGGAAGAACTTGACCTGATTTCTAGCTAAGTATTCTTTGGAAAGTTACAAAACCAGGTTTCCTCTAATTCCCTAGCTACATATTTTCATGACATTAAAGTATTTAGAGTTTTAATTATTTGATTGTGGAAACTGTTTGCAGATAAACAAGATACTGAAATGGTTACTATTATAATGTGACTATTCTCTGAATGTTATCTTGCTCTTGCATTACCACTGGAAATGCAGCACAGTGGTGGAAATTTTGCAGTTCTACAGTGTAAACATTCTCAGACATTAAACAACACTGTGAAGGGCCAAAGCGGTGATCAATCTCAGTAAATACTATTTCGAATGGCTTTTGTTTCACAAGCTCCAACAAACAGAAATGTGCCCCCTGTATGACTTTACATTTTGGCACTAAGATACATTATTGAAAGTAGATCTTATTGTTACTGGAAATTAGCAGTGATTCTCCAATCACATAGTGCCCATTGTGTGTTAGCATTCCTTTTTTTATTATGGTTTTTAATCATAAAAACAAGGAAAGTGCTCAGTTCTTATGGTCTGGTTCAAAACTATTATACATCATATCCAGTAGTTTTCAACCTAATGACAAAAAGTCAAGGAGAACTGAATAAAGATTAGGAAAGAAATCTACCAATACTTTATACAAGCAGTCATGCAATAAAGGACTTATTGGATTATAGTTTCTCTGTACTTCCTAACTAACTAGTCAACTTATATGCAAAATAAGAGAGACTGAATTTCTCTGCGACTCTACATACATTGTCATCATCTTTGTATCACAGCTGACAGCTCTTTTATGACAAATTTTGTTCTGAAAAAGTTAATCATAATTCCATTTCCAAAATCATTAATATTAGGTATTGTTTCATTAAGTTTTATTTCCAGTAAGGCAGAAATTTTTTCCGTATAAAAGAAGATAAAAGACTCTTTTAAAAATTATCACAAGAGTTTTTCTTCATTCAATAAATCATATTAAGAATTTCCTAAGCAAAGTCACTGCTGGAACAGATCATTAAATAGAAGGTAAAACCTTAGCAAGCCCACCTCCGATTCCAGGATGTTGGACATTACTTTGATTCTGAATAATTAGCTCAATACAGAAAAAAAAAAGGACAGTAATAACTATCACTTAACAACTACCATGCCATGTACATGTTTCCATAGAGATACAGTCATTTGATTCCTTTGCCTAATAATCATGGTTTTAAAGTCTAATCTGAGCATCTGTCTTTGGATCAATCAGTTTTATGCATTTATATTTCTCATAACTACTGGTACCAGATGGCCGAATAGGAACAGCTCCAGTCTACAGCTCCCAGCATGAGTGACGCCGAAGACGGGTGATTTCTGCATTTTAACCTGAGGTACCGGGTTCATCTCACTGGGGCGTGTCAGACAGTGGGTGCAGGACAGTGGGTGCAGCCCACCAAGCAAGAGCCGAAGCAGGGAGAGGCATCGCCTCACCCAGGAAGTGCAAGGGGTCAGGGAATTCCATTTCCTAGCCAAGGGAAGCCATGACAGACAGCACCAGGAAAATCGGATCCCTCCCACCCTAATAGTGCGCTTTCCAAAGGGTCTTAGCAAAGGGCACACTAGGAGATTATATCCTGTGCCTGGCTCAGAGGGTCCCACACCCACAGAGCCTCGCTCATCGCTAGCACAGCAGTCTGAGATCTAACTGCAAGGCAGCAGAAAGGCTGGGGGAGGGGCGCCCACCATTGCTGAGGCTTGAGTACATAAACAAAGCAGCCTGGAAGCTGGAACTGGGGGGAGCCCACCGCAGATCACAGAGGCCTGCCTGCTTCTGTAGACTCCACCTCTGGGGGCAGGGCATAGCCGAACAAAAGGCAGCAGAAACCTCTGCAGATTTAAAAGTCCCTGTCTGAAGAGAGTAGTGGTTCTCCCAGCAAGGAGTTTGAGATCTGAGAACAGACAGACTGCCTCCTCAAGTGGGTCCCTGACCCTTGAGTAGCCTAAATGGGAGGCACACCCCAGTAGGGGCAGACTGACACCTCACACAGCTGGGTACCCCTCTGAGACGAAGCTTCCAGAGGAACGATCAGGCAGCAACATTTACTGCTCAGCAATATTTGCTGTTCAGCAATATTCGCTGTTTTGCAGCCTCTGCTGCTGATACCCAGGAAAATAGAGTCTGGAGTGGACCTCCAGCAAACTCCAACAGACCTGCAGCTGAGGGTACTGACTGTTAAAAGGAAAACTAACAAACAGAAAGGACATCCACACCAAAACCCCATCTGTACGTCACCATCATCAAAGACCAAAGTTAGATAAAACCACAAAGATGGGGAAAAAACAGAGCAGAAAACTGAAAATTCTAAAAATCAGAGCACCTCTCCCCCTCCAAAGGAATACAGCTCCTCGCCAGCAATGGAACAAAGCTGGATGGAGAATGACTTTGACGAGTTGAGAGAAGAAGGCTTCAGACGATCAAACTTCTCTGAGCTAAAGGAGGAAGTTCAAACCCATCGCAAAGAAGCTAAAAACCTTCAAAAAAGATTAAACGAATGGCTAACTAGAATAATCAGTGTAGAGAAGTCCTTAAATGACCTGATGGAGCTGAAAACCATGGCACGAGAACTAAGTGATGAATGCACAAGCTTCAGTAACCGATTTGATCAACTGGAAGAAAGGGTATCAGTGATTGAAGATCAAATGAATGAAATGAAGCAAGAAGAGAAATTTAGAGAAAAAAGAGTAAAAAGAAAAGAACAAAGCCTCAAAGATATATGGGATTATGTGAAAAGACCAAATCTACGTCTGATTGGTGTACCTGAAAGTGACAGGGAGAATAGAACCAAGTTGGAAAACACTCTGCAGGATATTATTCAGGAGCCCTTCCCCAACCTAGTAAGGCAGGCCAACATTCAAATTCAGGAAATACAGAGAATGCCACAAAGATATTCCTTGAAAAGAGCAACTCCATGACACATAGTTGTCAGATTCACCAAAGTCGAAATGAAGGAAAAATGTTAAGGGCAGCTAGACAGAAAGTTCGGGTAACCCACAAAGGGAAGCCCATGAGACTAACAGCGGACCTCTCGCCAGAAACTCTACAAGCCAGAAGAAGGTGGGGGCCAATATACAACATTCTTAAAGAAAAGAATTTTTTTTTAACGTTTTTATTTATTTATTTATTTATTTTATCATACTTTAAGTTCTAGGGTACATGTGCATAACGTGCAGATTTTTTACATATGTATACTTGTGCCATGTTGGTGTGCTGCACCCATCAACTCGTCAGCACCCATCAACTCGTCATTTACATCAGGTATAACTCCCAATGCAATCCCTTCCCCCTCCCCACTCCCCGTGATAGGCCCCGGTGTGTGATGTTCACCTTCCCGAGTCCAAGTGATCTCATTGTTCAGTTCCCACCTATGAGTGAGAACATGCAGTGTCTGCTTTTCTGTTCCTGTGATAGTTTGCTGAGAATGATGGTTTCCAGCTGCATCCATGTCCCTACAAAGGACACAAACTCATCCTTTTTGATGGCTGCATAGTATTCCATGGTGTATATGTGCCACATTTTCTTAATCCAGTCTGTCACTGATGGACATTTGGGTTGATTCCAAGTCTTTGCTATTGTGAATAGTGCCACAATAAACATACGTGAGCATGTGTCTTTATAGCAGCATGATTTCTAATCCTTTGGGTATATACCCAGTAATGGGATGGCTGGGTCATATGGTACTTCTAGTTCCAGATCCTTGAGGAATAGCCATACTGTTTTCCATAATGGTTGAACTAGTTTACAATCCCACCAACAGTGTAAAAGCATTCCTATTTCTACACATCCTCTCCAACACCTGTTTCCTGACTTTTTAATGATTGTCATTCTAACTGGTGTGAGATGGTATCTCATTGTGGTTTTGATTTGCATTTCTCTGATGGCCAGTGATGATGAGCATTTTTTCAAGTGTCTGTTGGCTGTCCTCTTTTGAGAACTGTCTGTTCATATCCTTTGCCCACTTATTGATGGGGTTGTTTGTTTTCTTCTTGTAAATTTGTTTGAGTTCTTTGTAGGTTCCGGATATTAGCCCTTTGTCTGATGAGTAGATTGCAAAAATTTTCTCCCATTCTGTAGGTTGCCTGTTCACTCTGATGGTAGTTTCTTTTGCTGTGCAGAAGCTCTTTAGTTTAATTAGATCCCATTTGTCAATTTTGGTTTTTGTTGCCATTGCTTTTGGTGTTTTAGACATGAAGTCCTTGCCCATGCCTATGTCCCGAATGGTATTACCTAGGTTTTCCTCTAGGGTTTTTATGGTATTAGGTCTAACATTTAACTCTCTAATCCATCTTGAATTAATTTTCATATAAGGAGTAAGGAAAGGATCCAGTTTCAGCTTTCTACTTATGACTAGCCAATTTTCCCAGCACCATTTATTAAATAGGGAATCCTTTCCCCATTTCTTGTTTTTCTGAGGTTTGTCAAAGATCAGATGGCTGTAGATGTGTGGTATTATTTCTGAGGACTCTGTCCTGTTCCATTGGTCTATATCTCTGTTTTGGTACCAGTACCATCCTGCTTTGGTTTCTGTAGCCTTGTAGTATACTTTGAAGTCAGGTATCGTGATGCCTCCAGCTTTGTTCTTTTGACTTAGGATTGTCTTGGCAATGCGGGCTCTTTTGTGGTTCCATATGAACTTTAAAGCAGTTTTTTCCAATTCTGTGAAGAAACTCATTGGTAGCTTGATGGGGATGGCATTGAATCTATAAATTACCTTGGGCAGTATGGCCATTTTCACGATGTTGATTCTTCCTATCCATGAGCATGGTATGTTCTTCCATTTGTTTGTGTCCTCTTTTATTTCACTGAGCAGTGGTTTGTAGTTCTCCTTGAAGAGGTCCTTTATATCCCTTGTAAGTTGGATTCCTAGGTATTTCATTCTCTTTGAAGTAATTGTGAACAGAAGTTCATTCAAGAAAAGAATTTGCAACCCAGAATTTCATATCCAGCCAAACTAGGTTTCAAAAGTGAAGGAGAAATAAAATCCTTTACAGACAAGCAAATGCTGAGAGATTTTGTCACCACCAGACCTGCCCTACAAGAGCTCCTGAAGGAAGCACTAAACATGGAAAGGAACAACCGGTACCACCACTGCAAAAACATGCCAAAATGTAAAGACCCTCGATGCTAGGAAGAAATTGCATCAACTAACAAGCAAAATAACCAGCTAACATCATAATGACAGGATCAAGTTCACACATAACAATATTAAACTTAAATGTAAATAGGCTAAAAGCTCCAATTAAAAGACGTAGAGTGGCAAATTGGATAAAGAGTCAAGATCCATCAATGTGCTGTATTCAGGAGACCCACCTCACGTGCAGAGACACACACAGGCACAAAATAAAGGGATGGAGGAAGACCTACCAAGCAAATTGAAAAAAAAGTAGAGGTTGCAATCCTAGTCTCTGATAAAACAAAGGTTAAACCAACAAAGATCAAAAGAGACAAAGAAGGCCATTACATAAGGGTAAAGGGATCAATTCAACAAGAAGAGCTAACTATTCTAAATATATACGCACCCAATACAGGAGCACCCAGATTCATAAAGCAAGTCCTTAGAGGCTTACAAAGAGACTTAGATTCCCACACAAAAGTAATGGGAGACTTTAACACGCCACTGTCAACATTAGACAGATGAATGAGACAGAAATTTAACAAGGATATCCAGGAATTGAACTCAGCTCTGCACCAGGTGGACCTAAAAGACATCTACAGAACTCTCCAACCAAAATCAACAGATTATACATTCTTCTCAGCACTACATTGCACTTATTCCAAAATTGACCACATAGTTGGAAGTAAAGCACTCCTCAGCAAATGTAAAAGAACACAAATTATAACAAACTGTCTCTCAGACCACAGTGCAATCAAACTAGAACTCAGGATTAAGAAACTCACTCAAAACCGCTCAACTACACGGAAACTGAACAACCTGCTCCTGAATGATTACTGGGTACATAATGAAATGAAGGCAGAAATAAAGAGTTCTTTGAAAACAATGACAACAAAGACACAACATACCAGAATCTCTGGAACACATTTAAAGCAGTGTGTAGAGGGAAATTCATAGCACTAAATGCCCACAAGAGAAAGCAGAAAAGATCTAAAATTGACACCCTAACATGACAATTAAAAGAAGTAGAGAAGCAAGAGCAAACACATTCAAAGCTAGCAGAAGGCAAGAAATAACTAAGATCAGAGCGGAACGGAAGGAGATAGAGATACAAAAAAACCTTCAAAAAATCAATGAATCCAGGAGCTGGTTTTTTGAAAAGATCAACAAAATTGATAGACCACTAGCAAATAAAGAAGAAAAGAGAGAAGAATCAAATAGATGCAATAAAAAATGATAAAGGGGATATCACCAACGACCTCACAGAACTATAAACTACCATCAGAGAATACTATAAACACCTCTACGCAAATAAACTAGAAAATCTAGAAGAAATGGATAAATTTCTGGACACATACACCGTCCCAAGACCAAACCAGGAAGAAGTTGAATCCCTGAATAGACCAATAAGAGGCTCCGAATTTGAGGCAATAATTAATAGCCTACCAACCAAAAAAAGTCCAGGACCAGATGGATTCACAGCCAAATTCTACCAGAAGTACAAGGAGGAGATGGTGCCATTCTTTTTGAAACTATTCCAATCAACAGAAAAAGCGGGAATCCTCCCTAACTCATTTTATGAGGCCAACATCCTCCTGATACCAAAGCCTGGCAGAGACACAACAAAAAAGAGAACTTTAGACCAATATTCATGATGAGCATCGATACAAAAATCTTCAATAAAATACTGGCAAACCGAATCCAGCAGCACATCAAAAAGCTTATCCACCATGACCAAGTGGGCTTCATCCCTGGGATGCAAGGGTGGTTCAACATACACAAATCAATAAATATAATCTAGCATATAAACAGAACCAAAGACAAAAACCACACGATTATCTCAATAGATGCAGAAAAGGCCTTTGACAAAATTCAACAGTCCTTCATGCTAAAAACCCTTAGTAAATTCGGTATTGATGGAACGTATCTCAAAATAATAAGAGCTATTTATGAGAAACCCACTGCCAATATCATACTGAATGGGCAAAAATTAGAAACATTCCCTTTGAAAACTGACACAAGACAGGGATGCCCTATCTCACCACTCTTATTCAACAAAGTTTTGGAAGTTCTGGTCAGGACAATCAGGCAGGAGAAAGAAATAAAGGGTATTCAATTAGGAAAAGAGGAAGTCAAATTGTCCCTGTTTGCAGATGACATGATTGTATATTTAGAAAACCCCATTGTCTCAACCCAAAATCTCCTTAAGTTGATAAGCAACGTCAACAAAGTCTCAGGATACAAAATCAATGTGCAAAAATCACAAGCATTCTTATACACCAATAACAGACAAACAGAGAGCCAAATCATGAGTAGACTCCCATTCGCAATTGCTTCAAAGAGAATAAAATACCTAAGAATCAAACTTACAAGGGATGTGAAGGACCTCTTCAAGGAGAACTACAAACCACTGCTCAATGAAATAAAAGAGGACACAAACAAATGGAAGAACATACCAAGCTCATGGATAGGATGAATCAATACGTGAAAATGGCCATACTTCCCAAGGTAATTTATAGATTCCGTGCCATCCCCATCAAACTACTAATGACTTTCTTCACAGAATTGGAAAAAACTACTTTCAAGTTCATATGGTAACAAAGAGCCCGCATAGCCAAGACAATCCTAAGCCAAAAGAACAAAGCTGGGGGCATCAAGCTACCTGACTTCAAACTATACTGCAAGGCTACAGGAACCAAAACAGCATGGTACTGGTACTAAAACAGAGATATAGATCAATGGAACAGAACAGAGTCCTCAGAAATAACAACATGCATCTACAACTATCTGATCTTTGACAAACCTGACAAAAACAAGAAATGGGGAAAGGATTCCCTATTTAATAAATGGTGCTGGGAAAACTGGCTAGCCATAAGTAGAAAGCTGAAACTGGATACCTTCCTTACACCTTATACAAAAATTAATTCAAGATGGATTAAAGACTTAAATGTTAAACCTAAAACCATCAAAACCCTGGAAGAAAACCTAGCCAATACCATTCAGGACACAGGCATGGGCAAGGACTTCATGTCTAAAACACCAAAAGCAATGGCAACAAAAGTCAAAATTGACAAATGGGATCTAATTAAACTAAAGAGCTTCTGCACAGCAAAAGAAACTACCATCAGAGTGAACAGGCAACCTACAGAATGGGAGAAAATTTTTGCAATCTACTCATCTGACAAACTGTTAATATCCAGAACCTACAAAGAACCCAGACAAATTTACAAGAAAAAAACAAACAACCCCATCAAAAAGTGGGAAAAGGATATGAACAGATACTTCTCAAAAGAAGGCATTTATGCAGCCAACAGACACATGAAAAATGCTCATCATCACTGGCCATCAGAGAAATGCAAATCAAAACCACAATGAGATACCACCTCACACCAGTTAGAATGACAATCATTAAAAAGTCAGGAAACAACAGGTGCTGGAGAGGATGTGTAGAAATAGGAACACTTTTACACTGTTGGTGGGACTGTAAACTAGTTCAACCATTGTAGAAAACAGTGTGGCGATTCCTCAAGGATCTAGAACTAGAAATACCATTTGACCCAGCCATCCCACTACTAGGTATATACCCAAAGGATTAGAAATCATGCTGCTATAAAGACACATGCACATGTATGTTTATTGCAGCACTATTCACAATAGCAAAGACTTGGAACCAACCCAAATGTCCATCAATGATAGACTGGATTAAGAAAATGTGGCACATATACACCATAGAATACTATGCAGCCATAAAAAACAATGAGTTCATGTCCTTTGTAGGGACACAGATGAAGCTGGAAACCATCATTCTCAGCAAACTATCACAAGGACAGAAAAGCAAACACCGCATGTTCTCACTCATAGGTGGGAATTAAACAATGAGATCACTTGGACACAGGAAGGGGCACATCACCCACCAGAGCCTGTTGTGGGGTCGGGGGAGTGGGGAGGGATAGCATTAGGAGATATACCTAATGTAAATGACAAGTTAATGGTTGCAGCACACCAACATGACACATGTATACATATCTAACAAATCTGTATGTTGTACACATGTACCCTAGAACTTAAAGTGCAAAATATAAAATAAAAATAATAAAGTTGCTTACGACAAAAAAAAATAATTACTGGTACCTTTGGATTTATTTCTCACAGACTATTTTATATTTCTATTTACCATGTTTTCTGATTATTTCCCCTTCTCCTTTTTTATATTCCACTGGAGAGACTATTCCGCTGCTGCTCTATTTATATACTTCCAGTAGTTACCACTACCTTATTGATAGTACACATCTGCTTACTTTCCCTTATCATTTTAAAGTTTATCCATAGCTAAACTGTGCTTTTTAAAAAATAATAGCTGCTAGTTGAGAGGGTAAATTTGTGTTAATTAGAAAAGGCAACCCTTCCTCAAGAAAATAATCATTTAAAAATAGTCTGGAGGGTTTTCCAGAGCCCTGGCAGGCAATAGCCCTACCTAGCTAACGTGTCCACACTTGCTAGCCTCTCAGCAGCTCAGGCACCACACAGCAGACAATGCTTCACCCCTACCTCATCCCACAAGTAAGGCAGTAATGTGAGGGGCAGAAATGCAGGCCCCACTTAGCTCTTTAAGATGTGTCTATCTCACATGTGATACTCTTGTTCAGCATATGCAGTACTCAAGCATAAACTCGCCTTTTTGGTCTCTCCACCCACTTGTGTGGTCATCATATAAAATACTTTAATTCTTTTTCTTCCGTATATATTTTAACTTCTTTTTGTCCTTTATTATTTAAACTGTAAGCTTGATTAAGTTACTCATCCTAATTTCTCTTATCTCAAAGTATCCTGCATGAATGTCTTTTCTTGTTTAAGTACTTTGTCTTAGAAGAAATTGCTTCTCCTTATTTTAGCTAGGCTTGATGTTCTCCAACTACTCATCCCCAGTGCTGGACTGGAAGCAGGTTAGCAACCCAACAGGCAGGTCAAGTTGTGAAAATTCTCTGCAATTGCTGAAACCCAACAATCACACAACTGGGAAGCTACAGAAAAAGTAATGAACAGGGCAAATTAAAAAATCCAGAAAGTTGAGTGTTCTTACCAAGTTTCAGTTGAGTAAATGCTGAATAAAACTACTCCTCGGGTTATTGCAAGCTTTTAGTTAATGTTTAATGTTTGGAAAAAGTTGATTTTGATATTTTTTGCCAGTGTTCTTGTTCTTATGGAAAAATAGGTTCTTGGAGGTCTTTGCTCCATCTTTCTGGAAGTGCTTCTCAGTACATCACATTCTGAATTTCTTTATATAATAACAAATATAGGTGTTCCCGGTAACCTATTTTTCTTCAAGTCAAAGATTATTAGCATTATACTTTGAAAGGTTAAGATAAAATAATTTCAACTATGTTCAACAGTAAGCATTAAAAAAGAAGCAAAGAAGAAAACCTTAATGAATCAATACATAATCTAGAGTGCAACAACCATCTTCTGATTTTTGCTTCCTTAGAACCTTTCACTTTGGTTTTACTAACATACAAGGAATTTTAGAATTATTCAGATTTTATTCAAAATTATGATATCTTTGAAGCAAAAACAAATTTTACATTTAATTCTAAATACTTAATATAATATATATTGATGTGCATTTTTATAAAGCCCTTTACTTTTACCCTGAAAAAGTAGGAAATGTTTTCTTAAAAATTACTGTTAATATTAATCTGTAGCCAAAAAAGTAGGGTACTTGTTAGTTCTTATTACACTTTTGTGAATCCAAGTATTATTAAATTGTTAAAATATTTTCGACATTTAAAAGTGAGTAGACTAAACTACAGAAAATCAGATGAATTTGTATTTTGAATACATGAAATAGAAAAACTAAGAACAATGCAACTAATATGCACAAGTTTTCTGAAAAATATGTTTCAATTTCAATGGTAAGTGTTAATCAGAAAGGGAAATCTTCCTTATAGATTTTGGATATTAGAACTTTGTCAGATGCATAGTTTACAAATATTTTTCTCCCATTCTGTAGGTTGTGTGTTTACTCCATTGATAGTTTCTTTTGTTATGCAGAAGATCCTTAGTTTAATTAGGTCCCAATTGTCAATTGTTTTTGTTGCCTTTGTTTTTGAGGACTTAGTCACAAATTCTCAATGTAGGTCAGTGTCCAGAGAGGAACTTAAACAAATCATCAAGAAAAAATATATATATATCAGGAGGCTGAGGTGAGAGGATGGCTTGAGCCCTGGAGGCGGAGGTTGCAGTCGAGGTGAGATCATGCCACTGCACTCCACCCTGGGTGATAGAGCCAGACCTTGTCTCAAAATAAAATAAAATAACCCCATTAAAAACTACACAAAGGATATGAACCGATACTTCTCAAAAGAAGATATACAACCAGCCAACTAACATATTAAGAAATGCTCAACATCACTAATTATCAGAGAAATACAAATCAAAACCACGAGACACCATCTCACACTAGTCAGAATGGCTATGAAATGACTAAAAAGTCAAAAAATAACAGATGTTGGCAAGGTTGTAAACAAAAGGGAACACTCATGTACACTGTTGGTGGAATTGTAAATTAATTCAGCTCCTGTGAAAAGCAGTTTGGAGATATCTTGAAGAACTAAAAACAGAACTACTTTTTCACCCAACAATCACATTACTGAGTATATACCCAAAAGAAAATAAATCATTCTACAAAAAGACACCCACACTAGTGTATCACAGCACCATCCACGATAGCAAAGACATAGAATCAACCTAGATGCCCACCAACAGTGGACTGAATAAAGAAAATGTGGTACATGCATACCATGGAATACTACACAGCCATAAAAAAAGAATAAAATCAAGTACTTTGCAGCAACATGGACGCAACTGAAGACCATTGTCCTAAGAAAATTAACACAGAAACAGAAAACCAAATACTACATGTTCTCACTTAAAAGTGGAAGCAAAATTGGACACACATGGACATAAAGATGAGAACAATAGACACTGGGGACTCCAAAAGAGGGTAGGGTGGGAAAGGTGCAAGAGCTGAAAAACTACCTATTGGGTACTATGTTTACTATTTGGATGATAGGTTTAATTAAAACCCAAACCTCAGCATTATGCAATATATCCATGTAATATACTTGCATATATACTCCCTGAATCTAAAATTTTAAAAAAATTTTAAAGAAAGGGAAACTTCATTACGGAGGAAGGGGAAAAGCATCAAATTTAGGAACAGAATAAGTTAAATCAGTTACAAAGCTGGCCAGCCATAATTTGGACTGGAAGATCAATACTACGAAGAGAAAACTTGTAAAACTGAAATAGTTTGTATTCTCATATTCTTTTATCACTGAGAGTGATAAAGGACAAGAACACAGAAGAAATCTGACCAAATTAATGGTCTCAGTCAAGACTGCATTGCACACATTCCATTTCTACTTTTTCTAACAATAGGAAACCTCAACTTCTTACTATGGCATTATAGTGAAAAAAGCCACAAGCAAATGTAGCAATCAGTAAATAGATGCTGAGTGTGATGCAGTCTAGTTAGCAATCTGTTAGTGGAAAATCTCGGGGGGAAGTACAGCGATTTGTACCCCAGGCAAAGAACGACATTACAAAGAGAAAAAATCTGATTTATATGTAAGGTTATCATATATCCTGGTTTGCCTGTGGCAAACCTATTTAAACTTGTTAATTTGATTTAATTATTTATAGTTTTATATTTAATTATTAATAGTTTCTCTTTTCACTCTCAAATACATCACAGTTTGGACAGCAAATTATATTTGCCAAATATACAGTCACTCTATTTACATGTGACAACTTGAGCATGACACCTGTTGCTTCTCTAGCTGACTGCTGTTGGAATCAATGTGGCTAAAATATCATGTTACTAGCCATCCTCAATGTCATATCTGGTCTAATACAGGCTGCTTGGAAGGAATTCCCAGATGCTCAGAAATCCCAGACTATATTAGACCATTTTCATGCTGCAGACAAAGACATACCCGAGACTGAGAAGAAAAAGAGGTTTAATGGTCTTACAGTTCCACATGGCTAGGGATGCCTCATAATCACGGTAGAAGGCAAGGAGGAGCAAGTCACATCTTACATGGATGGCAGCAGGCAAAGAGAGAGAAAGCTTATGCAGGGAAACTCCCATTTTAAAAACCATCAGATCTCATGAGACTTATTTACTATCATGAAAACAGCAAGAGAAAGACCCACTCCCATGATTCAATTACTTCCCACCAGGTTCCTCCCATGACATGTGGGAATTGTGGGAGTTACAACTCAGTATGAGATTTGGGTGGGGACACAGAGCCAAACCATATCACAGACTGAAAGAAGACAGAAGCTAACTCCCTCATGCTTTGAGCAGGGGTTCAAAACCACCGGGAAGCTCACTGCTGGACTTCTTTTCTCTTCTCAGCCCTCCCATCATCCTGGAGAAAGAGCAAGAGAGACAGGCAGCAAAGAGATGGGAGGGGAAGCCAAGAGGAAGTCAATGAACACATTCTCCAAAAATGCAATGCTTTAGTTTTTCAGACATCTGAGAGAGAAATGGGGACACATGTCATTCTGAGCTAAGACACTGTTTTCAGGTTTAAGTATATATGTGATTAAATGCTATTTAATGATTTTTGTATTCCTTTCCACTTAGTTCTCCCATGGGTTCCACAAAATTCTTTCTTTTTCTCTTTAACCCACTGTTAAAAACCTGTCCGGACACACTCTCTCGTAAGAACTTATGTATAAGATGTGTAATTTTCTTTTTCTATTCCTTTTTTTTTTTTTTGAAACATAGTCTCACAGTTGCCCAGGCTGGAGTGCAGTGGCACGACCTAGGCTCACTGCAACCTCCACCTCCCGGGTTCAAGCAATTATCCTGCCTCAGCCTTCTGAGTAGCTGGAATTACAAACACCCATCACATGGCAAGCTAATTTTTTGTATTTTTAGTAGAGACGGGGTTTCACCATGTTAGCCAGGCTGGTCTCAAACTCCTGACCTCGTGATTCATCTGCCTCGGCCTCCCAAAATGCTGGGATTACAGGCTTGAGCCATTGCGCCAGGCCAAGATGTGTCATTTTCAATAAATCATTGAAGTTGTACACACTTACTGGTAAAATGATGTTCTGTCTTGTCCCCATTTGCCCTGCTGGGTGCTTCTGTCGAAGTTACTTTGATCTACTTTAATCTTCCTCCTTCCTTGGTGCTTGTCAGAGTGCAACACAAAATGCATTGGGTTATCCCAGTTCAACTCTAATTCTGTGATAATGCCAATAATGAGGGTGATCGATTGATGGGCAATAGAACAAAGCCTTGCATTTGAAATGTAGGAGACACCTTACAATAATAAAAACTTAGAGGACTCAAAGGTCCTACAAGATGAACTCAAGCACTTTTTCTTAGAAAATATACCACATTATCATCAGTTTTAATTACAAAATAATAAATATTAGCAGTATTATAAATTGTTCAAATTTTCAGCCATTCTATTAACATGTGATCATTTGGGCCTGACACATAGTTGTAGTTTTGCAGCAACACAGATGCAGCTGGAGGCCATTATCCTAAGTGAATTACTCAGAAACAGAAAACCAAATAGTTTATTTTACAAGTAAAAGTTTTATAAAATATAAACTATTTTATAGATAGTATAAGTCATTGCATTTACAACAAAGAATATGGTTTTTTTTAAATGGAAGGAATATCATTGCAGTTCCCCTTTCAAAACAAAGGCTTCAGAGAAATGATTAACCAAAAGATCTACATAATAGAAATCAATTGTTTCTTAAAGCACTGAGTTGAGTTGATTCTTGGCAATTTGGAAGAGAAGCTACCATCAAAATTCAAATTTCCGTTAAAACAAAAAGTCAGGGAATACAAAAAGAAAAAATTGTAATGAATATGTGAACAAACAAACATTAATTTCAATTCCAGTACAAAGTAGTTTTTAAAACAATTTTTTAGCACACTAGTATTGTGACGATCAATATTTTCATCATTGTTTATACATTCTTGTGGTAACAGTGTATGCCTGTATCTTCTACATGAATGAAACATAAATGCTGGAACTTAAATATTTTAGTAAATATTTGGTTCAATCCATTACTAAAGCAAAAAAAAAAAAGTCAATGACACAAATTTTGGAACAAATTTGGAAAAGTCTGAGAGGATTAAATTATCTAATCAATCAAGTTCTTTCCTTATGTATCACTTTTATTTTGAAGCAAAACCTATAATTCAGGATAGAACTTTCTGTATTAAAAGCCAAAGCTGGCCAGGCATGGTGGCTCATGCCTGTAATCCCAGCATTTTGGGAGGCCAAGGCGGGTAGATAACGAGGTCAGGAGATTGAGACCATCCTGGCTAACACGTGAAACCCCATCTCTACTAAAAATACAAAAAATTAGCCAGGCATGGTGGTAGGCACCTGTAGTCCCAGCTACTGGGGAGGCTGAGGCAGGAGAATGGTGTCAACCCAGGAGGCAGAGCTTGCAGTGAGCCAAGATAGCGCCACTGCACTCCAGCCTGGGTGAAAGAGCGAGACTCCATCTTAAAATAAATAAATAAATAAATAGATAAATAAATAAATAAATAAATAAATAAATAAATATAAAAGCCAAAGCTAAAATATGGTCATATTCAAACTAAAGGAAGACATATGATCTCATTTTAACAGCTGTCTACAGTACCCTTATGTGTAAGGCTCCAGTCAGGACATCAGCAAGAGTAAAATATGTACAACATTTAGCCCTACCTTCCAGAAACCCTTGTGTGAGTGAGGCAAGTCATGGGTAAAAATTTCATTGCATTTATAGAATGTTGACAAAATATTATGAGTATATGAAAGAAATAAATTTTCTTTTGAGCAGATCTAGAAAAAATTCTTAAAAGTGGTGGTAGTCAAAGTAAATCTTATGAAGTAAGCCAGATGTCAGCAATTAAATGTGAGCCCTGACATTCAAAGAAGACACAGGGGCACACACAGGATACTAGAAATACTAAGCATGTTGGTGTTTTCAAGCATAAACTTCTAGAGGTGGAATTTTTTCCTAACACTTATTTCAATACAATGCACAGATATGAACTTAAGACATTATTTGGTGATGATCATTTTCAGTCACTTTGTCCAAACAACCCCACTTCCTATTATATACTTTCAAGCAGTAGCTAAGAAGAAACAGAAAGGGTTTTCAAATATGAATTCCGAGGATGAAGTTAACTAGTATATAAATACACAGCATTTAGAATTAAAACCAAGTTCAATGCCTTTCTATAACACCAACTATTTGACCTTGGAAAGATGATTAAATAATTTTTATGCTTCATTTTCCCTTCTATTAAACAAAAATAGGATAATAGTATCTGTTTCATAGCATTGCTGTAAATATAAAATGAATAATATGTAATTTTCTCATCTCCATTTCACAGTTAAGAATTCATCATATTTCTCCAAACATATATATTTGATTACAGTTTTTACCAAGTTACCTGTGTTTATATTTTTATACTGATAGTCTCCACTATTTGCCTTCCAGTTTATGGTTTCTTAATATAAGAAAACTATATACATGACCCTGCAGAAAATAGGAGGGGGTATTTCTGGTAGAAGGGTCATGAAAAGGGGAGACAATCTGGAGCTGCTTGTAAGGAGTTGATATGTGTGACAGAAGCAAAAATTAAAACAAAACTCCACACAATGCACAAAGGCAGTGATGCTGTTCACCTTGATGAAGAGGCACAGGAACATTTTGGGGCTACCCAGCACCACTAATTTCATGAAAATCTGACAAGTCACTTCCTAGAGGGCAACTCAGAAAACTCCCACTCTGCACTGGGTCCTGAGTACACCTTTCCCACAGCTTTACAACAGCCCTAGCCCCCTTCCTCTCAGTCACAAATTCTCAGGCTTCTCCCTTCTTCCCCCACGCTTTTTTTCTTTCTTTCTTTCTTTTTTTTTTTTTTTTTTTTTTTTTTTGAGACGGAGTCTTGTTCTGTCACCCAGGCTGGAGTGCAATGGTGTGATCTTGGCTCACTGCAATCCCCGCCTCCCAGGTTCAAGCAATTCTCCTTCCTCAGCCTCCCGAGTAGCCAGGACTACAGGTGCACACCACCACGTCTGGCTAATTTTTTGTATTTTTATTAGGGATAGGGTTTCAACATATTGGTCAGGCTGGTCTTAAACTCCTGACTTCAGGTGATCCACCTGCCTCAGCCTCCCGAAGTACTGGGATTAGAGGGGTGAGCCACCGTGCCCTGCTCAAGTGTCTCCCTTATAACCAGTCACCAGAGCTAGTCTTTCCAAGAAAGGAGGATAGTGATGTGTGTGAGATTTTAAAGGGAGAATAAATATTCCAAAAAAAGATAAGATGTACTGGGCACCCAAGTTCAAAAATGTTGAATATAGCAAACCCTGCTTGGCCAACCAGTATTCCTCTCCCTTTTCCTTTGTCTTTAGGTAGAGACTTTGTGACAGTTAATTTATTCTCCAAGGACATTTTGAAACCCTGTTAATCTTAGCTAAAAGGAATTAAAAGACTACAAGATCAGTAACTGATACCTCCAAAGATCAACTTCTATTTGAACATGAAGGAAATATTCATAAATTTGCTCTTCTTCACTCTTTTTGGAATCTCCAGATAACACTCCAAGTCTGAGTATTTATTATGAAACGTAAATTTGTTGTCGGAGCAGGAGAGGTGTCAGATATTATTCTTCTTCCTGGATACACAGACCAGACTTCCCAACCCCCTTCCAGTTAGGAGAGGGCATTGAATGTGAATGCATGTTATCCAGGCGTGGTCCATAAAAACCCACTAAGCGGTCCTCCTCACTCCTCACTCCTTCCCTTGTCACTGAAATGGAGACACTCTCAGAGTGAATTTGGAAGCCACTCCTTAAGGAAGGCGGGGCAGCTATCACCTCAAGTCTGAGGATAAGTAGGTGACTGTATCTCTGATCTGTCAACCCTCCAAGGACTATTAGGTGAATCAGTAATACTGTTTTATTGTGTTTAAGCCATTATTCATCTGGAAGTGTATTTACCACAGCAGTTAGACCCTAACTATAGAGAAAGACTCAGCTAGGAAAGAATATGGAAGTATGTTACAATGTGAATAGATGCTTCACCTGTATAAATGGTTGTTGTTATTGTTGTTGTCTCTTAACTTCTTTGAGTTAGGCTTACAACACAGCTCATTCTCATGATGTAGGAAAACATGTTAAGGTCAGTAAACTATCCTAAGATTCTAGCAGCTAAACTCGTTTCTGAATTCAGTACATTAGCATAGAAAATCAGCAAGCCTATAACAATTGAAAGGAGATTCTAGTGCTGTTAATAATTTGTTTACTTGCTTCTGTCAAAATTTTAGGTGAGTCGTAAAAAGGATATGATCTCATAAAATTTAATATCACGTTTTACACACATGCTGAAAAACAACAAGCAAACAATAGCAACCACAGCTCTATTATATAGGAGGGGCTACAAATCTATCTATAGGAGGTGCTACATATTATCAACTGATATATCTAAACTCTTAGTTTGTGTCCAACATTGCCAGAAATTAGGAAGAAACAAAGGACTCATAACATACATTTATAAATTTTGCCTTCAGAGAAGTTATAATCTATTAATAGCTGAAGAGGAAAGATTCTCATACATGAAATAGTACAAAAAGAGTTATTTAAGTACCACGTGGGTTGCTCTGAGAACTAAATGATGTGAGAATTGAAGAAAGACATATTTGTGGGTATAGGTAACTTCTGAAAGATTTCATGGAGGAATTGTCCTGCAGAAAAGAATCTGAGGTTTAGATAAAGACAGAAATAAAAGACACGGTAGAGGGGAGTGGACCCGTGGTAACACCTGAGCATCTGAGCTCTCAATAGCACCATCAGGATTTCTTTCAGGTTCGAGAGAAGCTGACACCCAGCTTCTTTATCCTCCTCCGGGATATCTCTGGGCTGTGACTTAGCAGAATGGGAAAGGCTTTGCAAACATTTCAGGAATCGGTCCCAGTTTAATTACTTACTATTTGCGGGTCCTTGAACAAATCCCTCTGTGCCTCAGTGTTCTCTTCTGTGATACTGGGATAGTATAAGGCCAAGGCTGTCTGTCTTACAGGATCAAATTGGCCAATTAATATAAAATGCCTTGAAAATGTAAGAATGTAAGAGCTATAAACATATAAGTATTATTACCAACCCCACTGTCTGTCCTGCCATTTGCAAAAGCAGAGGAGAGAACTGTAGCTTAGATGACTTCTACTATCCTCTGGGCCACATAGCTGGGTATGCAAGGTAAGTTTTCTTTTACTCTCACTTCGATTTGGGGTTTCACAGTGGGCACAGTGCACCAGCTATGGTAATGCAGTTCATTTATACAGTCAGAAGGCCTTTGGGGGCAATTTGAGGACTTCCTGGATGAACACTCTCTCTTGACTGATTGGTTGCACCTACTGTTTCCATAGCAACTCTAGATCGATTCCACACTCACTGACTTTCTGCTTCCATTTGCTATAACATCACTTTAACAGCAAGAGACATAAAGTAGAAGGATTTTAATAAATGGAAGTACAATTTAAATTGAAGTTTTGGGGTTTTTTTTTTTTTTGAGGTCCCAGAGTTCTCTAGATGTTACACATAGTTATAGTAGACTCATAGCTCTTTCCTTTAAGGCGAATGGATGAAAGAAGATGCTTCTTTAATAAAATTCCTTGTAATAATATTGAGAAAACATTGCCCAGCAAATCCTCTCCCACATTTGTATGAACAGAGACCTCTAGCCCACCTTTAGTTCACCTTCTTCACCAAGACTTGTATGTCAAGGTTCCAAGCAGGATCACAACAAGCCATAAGGTAGTATTTTTCCTAGGTTATTTAGGTTTCAAATATTTGACTAAATGGCAGTGCTATAAGGTATATAAGTGACAGAGCCAGGATCCAAACACATACACAAGTGTGTCTTGACCATGTGGACATGACCACATCGTTGGTGGTTGTACTCTCAGTACAGCATAATCATCATACTTCTGAATGTAGATAAATAACACTGGCTCTTAGTTTGGATTTCCTTAGAAAACAGAGCCTGAGACAAAGACTCGGGTGCAGGCAGTGGATTTCGGAGCTGATCCCAGAAAGCAGGAGCAAGTAAGTGGAGACAGCAAGACAAGAAAGAGGAAAACTATTATCCAGTGTGTTGCTGATGGATTCCTCTAGGATGGATTCTGGGTTCTACTCTAACCTCTCAGGAATATATAGGATGCCATCTAGGATTATCCAGGTGGCAATGGAAGAATTTATGTGCTAGTCTCACCCGTAACCCCTTTGGATGAGTGTTATCCCTGGGCATTTTTAACACTCGCACACCTTCTGGCTGTTCTTTTGCACCAGAGAAGAACTTGGGCTAAATCACAGGAAGACCCATAACTGGGCTCCAAGTGGGATGTTAACTGTGTTGAGCTAAGACTGAGCCATCAGGTAACTGTCCACCATAGCTGCTGCTGAAATTAGAGTTGGCCCTAGTGACTGTGGTGCAGGCACCAGGGGTGTCTGCTGCACCCCACTTCTAAGATATTTTACATCTTGCTGAAATAACTATTAGTTCAGCCTTGTGACTTGCACACTTACATGTGACATGAACGTAACCTTAATTCTGGCTATAGAGCAGCACTGTCACAAGACAGTTGATTCAGCTGTGTGTCTGGAGTAGTAATCATAGTCCAGTGTGGGCTCTGAGGCAAAACTGCCTAGTTCTACTCTGAGTTTCATCATGCTAAGTCTAAGTGCACAAGTCAGTTAAAGACAATGTGTTTCAGTTTCCTCATCTGTAAAATGGACATAATAGAATCCACCTTATAGTTTGCTGTTGGGTTAAATTAGATAATCAGATGTAAAGCACTCAGAAGAGCACCTGAACATAGTAAATATTTAAAGGAGTCGATATAATTTTATCAAATTATTTGCAATTTACTAACATAGCCATTTTTTCTCTCATAGCAGGAGGGAAATGTATTATAAGCACTCTGTGTCTTCCCACTCATGATTATAAAATGCTAACCAAAAGCTTAACATAAAATAACTACAAGCCCCAAAACCAAACATCATAGTGGCAGGAAATTTCACCACCCAAAGCCCACCACTTTCTTAGCACTTTGTCTCAAAATAATGAAAACTGTTTGGTAGCTTTCCTCTCTCACACATACTAGAACTAAAGGGAAAATTTTTAAAGTTTAATATTTTTCACTTGGTAAAAATCCTTATTCTGATAAAATAACATCTGGCCAGAGAGGGGGAAAAAAAGTAACCAGCACAGGAGCTGAGTAGCTTCTGGTCTCCATGGTAACAGTGTGCCCTATTCTGACCTCTTTAATCACCTGATTCTCTCAGGATAATGAAAGGAGCAAGGAGACAAAAACTTTAAGACAAAAAACAGTAGCCATTCTTGGAGCAGATGATGACAAGCCAGCAAATGTAGCCCAGAGGTGATTCTAAGTACCTCTACTTATGTGACATTCCCTTAGAATTGTATTTTCAGTAGTGTGATAGGTTAATATTGATCAAGCAGAGCTTAGTCAAAATTACTCATTACCCCCTTATAAGCCACAGCACATAAGCAAGATGGCACCCTGGGGACAGTGGACAGTTTGCAGCCAAGCTGCAAGATAATTGGTCTCCACAGAAATGAAATTTATGGTATTTTTCTCCTTACCTTATGCATTTACATGATTTCTAGGAAAGATAGTGAACATTTTTTGAAACATTAGAGCAATGCTTCTCAAAGCAAGATCCACAGAGCTCCTGCATCAGGATGCCCAAGGGCATTGTTAAATGCACATTCCCAGGGTTCATCTTCAGTAGATTCTAATAGAGCAAACCTGGAATAGAGCCAAGGAAACTGTATTTAACAAGTAGCTCCAGGGGGTTCTTAAGCACCCTATAGTTTGCAACCACTCACTTAGAACTTGAGAGTTACTCAAACATCTAACTTTAGCTAACTTCCCTCCACTCTGCTATTTGTGTTGGCATTCAGATCATTTACGAATGTGACAGATTCTACTTTTCTACGGATGACCTATGAAGGTAATCAATTTTTGAGACCAAAAAAAATATATAGGGAAGCATTTACAACCACTGAAGTGAAAGGAAAAAAATCTATGTTTAGGAAAACAGGTACATATTAATAATGAAAAGTGTAACTTATTGCTTGACTAATTTTGTCTATATTGTCTCACCAGTTATCATAATGTCTGTATATTATCATACAGAGTTTCTTTTACTTTTTGTAAGAGAGGATTCTTATGTTAAAAGACAGAAACCTAATGCTATAAATTACTTATGTATTTCATAGCTCCTGAAAAATTGCATAAGCTATATTTAGATGGCATCTGATTTTATTCATACATTCACATATTCAAATGTTTACGAAGCATCTGCTATATGCTGGAATTAAAGAGGTCAAAAGCCCCCACTACCACAGAGTGCATTCTAGGAAGGAATAAACAATAAACAACTAAGTAAAATATCTACCATGTCGGATGGTGAAAAGCACTATAGAAAAATATAAAGCAAGGGATGAGGTGGTTGCAGTTTTAAATAATAACTGTTATGGGAAGACCTCAAAAGGAAATGGCATTTGAGTAAAACCTGAATGTGTTGAGGGAGCAAATATTACAATTATCTGGTAAAGGTCAAGGCAGAGGAAATATCAAGTGCAGAAGCCCTGAGGCAGAACATCCCAGAGGGCAGTGTGGCCAGAACAGAGTAAATGAGGTACAAAGTAGTAGATAAGGTGAAACATAACACTCCTGGTGGAAGGAGGTGGGACATATTGTGACCTTTGACTTTTATTCAAAACAAGACCAGAAAAAGCCATAGAAAGATTTTGAACTGAGAAATTACAGGAACTTACTTATGTTTGAAAGGATCAATCTGCACCTGAGTCGAGAATAAATAAAGACAGAGAAAGGGAGACCAGTAAAACAGCATTCTAGTGCTTTAGATGTTGAATGAGACTATATTGCCAGCTGTCGTAGTAGCAAGAAATGGTAAGAGTCTAAAAAAGTTTTGAAGGCAGAGTCAAAGAGATTTACTGATGAATCGAATGTTGGATCAAGAAAGAGAAGAATCATGTTTTTATCTGAGGAAGTGGAAAGATGGAGCTGCCTTTTCCTAGATGTGAAAGACAGCGGGCAAAGCAGGGTTCTGAATGTGTTAAGATTAAAATATCTGTTAGACATCCAGGTAGCAACATCAAGTAGACAGTTGGATCCATGAATCTGAAATTCAGGAAAGATATCTGGTCTGGATGTATGAACCAGTGAATCACCAGCCTCGATGTTATTTCCAAAGGAGTGAGTGTAAATGGAAAGAGAAAAAGTTCAATGTCTAAGTGCTGGGGTACTTCGACATTTAAAGGTCCAAGAGATGAATAGAAGCTATCAAAGGGACTGAGATGGAGAAGCCAGCCAGGTAAGAGGAAAAAGCACTGAAGTGGAATGTTCTACACCTTAATCAGCATGTTTCAAAGAGATTGGAGTGATCAACAATGTCAAATGCTTGAAGGTCCATAAGATGAAGATAGGAATTGACCACTGGATTTAGCAATGTGGAGGTGACTGACGATTTTCGTTAGAGCAGTTAGATGTACCGGCAGCATCAAAATTCTGATTTCACTGGATTCATGAAGGAATAGAAGAGGAATTGGAGAAAGCCAGTATTAAAAAATTCATTCAAGATCTTAATACTAAAGAGGAGGTGAGAAATATGTGATAATGAAGAAAAATGATGAGGTCGAGAGAAGTCAGGTTTTCTTTTCTTTTCTCTTTTTTCTTTTCCTTTTTTTCTTTCCTGTTTTTTTATTCTTCTTTTTTTAAAATTTCTAGAATCTAAAGAATGCTTGCAATCTCAAAGAATATTCAAGTAGGAAGATGTGCTTTGATTACAGAGACTAGAGGGAAAAATTGGAGGGGCAATGCCCTTGAATAAAGGAGAAGCGATGGGAGCTAGCAGAAGACATGCGGAGGGAGTAGTCTCAGAATGTTTTTTTCCTTTAGCAATAAATTGTTAATCTATAACATCAGGGGAGAAAGCAGTTGCATGCAGCTGTGTAGAAGTCATGGTGGCAGCTTATAAAAGTCCTCTTCTATTTGCTTTTTTTGTCATTGAAATGAGGAACAAATTCATTAACAAGAGGAGGAATGGTGAAAAAGTTTTGGAAGTCTGAAGGAGATGATGGTGAGAACTATGTTGTGATCCAGAAGACCAGGCAGTGAATGGACTTGGGAAATATGGTATGTTTGCCAGCAGCATTAATGGGTCATCTTCATGAATATAAGCTGAGACTAGTCCAGAAATTCTGGCCTAAATCTCTAAGGAAAAGTATAATTTTTAGTCAAAGCAAAAAAAAATCTCAATTTAGGCACCATAAAAAGTTTTCCAATTTACTTAAGAAAGTTTTCCTCTTAATCTTGTCAAAGATCAGTCTGAGTATTTTTCAGTCTCTCTTAGAAGTGCTGAGTCACGATTATTACCCCTGCCTGTTAGAGGTAAATTTTAGCGGGTTAGTTACTGAACCTACTGGGCTTTCCCTTTATAAGAAAGTGAGGTAAATTTTGTAGATAGTCCACTATTTCCAAACCTCATACTCTACTCTCCGTCATAAAAATCTCTGTGGCATAATTTATGCTGAAATGCTTTCTAAGTTATTTATTCCAACAGTATGGTAAATTCTACTCAAAGGAAATAATTCTCGGTCTTGAGCTTTTGAGGTTGTGGGTATTTGTACCAGAGACTGATATAAAATTTCTCAAAGCAGAAATAACATTAGTTCAAAGTCACATGACATATTACACATTTATCAATGTCATTAGAGATAATACTCAAATTAACTAAGAAAGGGTTTTATAGCTCAAAAAAATAGGATATTTTATATAAGTCCCAGGAATTCCTAGAGCCAGTCCTGCTTCTGAGTTCTTCACATATCATGAGTTTTCATTCATTGCTAACTAATTAACACTTCACTTCACATCTTACTGAATTTTCCATTTATCCATTGGTTTCTGGGCAGCGACTCAAGTAAGCTATGAGAAAGAGGTATAACTGACATTTAGAAAGAAAAAAAATAGAGAGTCATAGCTGCATTGTGATTTCATAGACACCACCCACCTGCCATCACCAGGAATGATTTCTTCTCCCTCATATTTTCCATAGTCACACATCAGATGCCTATTACCACTGTTTTTGAAACTTTAGAGTGTGTTAAAGTTGGTGAGAAAGGTGAGTGACATTATATCAATTCCCGTTTCATGGGACTTAAATACGTTGTGGGTTTTTTTCATTTTAAGATACCTTACATGTTTATATGCAAAGGGATCTGTCTCTGTTCTGTGGCATACTTTGGTCACATGGGTGAGTATTGGTTATGAGTCCTTGCTGCCAGAGCTCTAATTATAGCATGTTCCTATGGAAAGAGAGTTCACCAATCTGTTCACAAGGTGCCATTACAGGGACTGCCTCTTCCTCTTTTGTTGATCCTTTGATTGACTAACTGATTAAAAGACTAGTCTATGTCTAACAAAAAACAAATATTTCCAATTGTTTGATAGTATCATAAATATGATTTCATATTTTCCATTTTAAAATCCCTTCAATTGGTGAATCCATTCACCAATTAATACATCATTGAATTTACATTTCAGATCTACTATGGGTGCTCCGTGTAATTTTGACTTGTGCTTTACATCATAAACCTTTCCTCCTTTTGATTCATTCAAGTAGAAAGTAGTCTAGATGATGTATAAAAGAGAACTCTCTAGAGTCAGATTATCCAGGCTTCAGTCCACACTGGTACCTGTGTGATTTTGGGGAGTCAACTTAAAGTCTGCAAACATTGTCTGTAATATAGAGAATAATAATAGTATGTCTGAATGTCATTGTGAGATTGAACACACTAATTCGTGTAAGATGTTTAGCACACAACTCCTGAAAAATAGGAAAAATCCAATTAGATTAGTTTTTACTAAATGTATCATATGTCAGAAACATACTTTATCCAGGCTGCATAGTATTTAGAGTGCATTGATTCTCAATTCTTCTATTCCATGTTATTTAACCTCTCTGAGGCTCAGTTTCTCAGTTTTGTAAAAGAGATAATTTTCACCTCCAGCGGGCAGTTCATAAAGGACTTCTAACACATCTCTGACACTCTGCATTAGGCCGAGGTGGGCGGATCACAAGGTCAGGAGATAGAGACCATCCTAGCTAACACGGTGAAACCCCTTCTCTACTAAAAATACAAAAAATTAGCCAGGCATGGTGACAAGCGCCTGTAGTCCCAGCTACTCAGGAGGCTGAGGCAGGAGAATGGCGTGAACCTGGGGGGCGAAACTTGCAGTGAGCCGAGATCGTGCCACTGCACTCCAGCCTGGGCAACAGAGCGAGACTCTGTCTCAAAAAAAAAAAAAAATTACATAATTACTCTCTGTATTAGTTTGCTAGGTCACCGAAACAAAATACCACAGAGTGAGTGACTTAAACAACAGAAATTTATTTTCTCTCAGTTCTGGAGGCTAAAAGTCCAAGATCAAAATGTCAGCAGATTTAGTTTCTCCTGAGGCCTCTCTCCTTGGCTTGCAGATGGCTGGGTTCTCACTGTATCCTCATATGATTTTTCCTCAGTGTGCATCCCTGAGGTCTCTCAGTGTGTACTATTCTCTTCTAAGAACACCAGTCATATTGAATTAGAGCCTGCCCTAAGGACTTCATTTTTAACTTAATTATCTCTTTAAAGGCCCTATCTTCAAACACAGTTACATTCTGAGGTCTTGGAAGTTAAGGCTTCAGCATTTTTAGGTGACACACGTTGGTCCTTAACACTACACTTCAGCTTTATTGTTCCTTTTCATTTCACATAATCCAACTACCTTGAAAAATGCATCTAAAGAAATAGGTATTTCAATGCTCTAGGTACCATAACCTGAAGAAATGAAGAAGTTTGTATGTACTTACTTCCTTTTGCCTTCAATATACTGTTAACTTTTCTTGCCCTTCCCCTGCTTCATTTGTAGGTACTGAATTTTCTAGACAGTGATTCTAAAAACACATCCACTTTAATAAAATGTCATTACAATAAAATTACATTTCAAGAGTATTTATTTTAAAATATCTTAATTAAATATTTTAAAATGTTAAATATTTTTAAAATTAAAATATTCAATTTGTGAATTTTGGCTTTTGTTGCAAATACTTTTGGTGTTTTAGTCATGAAGTCTTTGCCCACGACTATGTTCTGAATAGTATTGCCTAGATTTTCTTCTAGGGTTTTTATGGTTTTAGGTTTTATATTTAAGTCTTTAATCCACCTTGAGTTAATTTTTGTATAAAGTGTAAGGAATGAGTCCAGTTTCTATTTTCTGCCCACAGTTAACCAGTTTTCCCAGCACCATTTATTTAATAGGGAATCCTTTCCCCATTGCTTGTTTTTGTCAGGTTTATTGAAGATCAGATGGTTGTAGATGTGAGGTATTATTTCTGAGGTCTCTGTTTGTTCTGTTGGTCTATATATCTGTTTTCGTACCAGTACCGTGCTGTTTTGGTTACTGTAGCCTTGTAGTATAGTTTGAAGTCAGGTAGCATGATGCTTTGTTCTTTTTGCTTAGGATTGTCTTGGCTATACGGGTTCTTTTTTGCTTCCATATGAAATTTTTAAAACTTTTTTCTAGTTCTGTGAAAAAAGTCAATAGTAGCTTGATGGGAAGAGCATTGAATCCATAAATTACTTTGGGCAGTATGGCCATTTTCACGCTATTGATTCTTCCTATCCATGAGCAAGGAATGTTTTTCCATTTGTTTGTGTGTGTCCTCTCTCATTCCCTTGAGCATTTACTTTTCTGGTAAGTTGTATTTCTAGGTATTTTATTTTCTTTGTAGCAATTGTGAATGGGAGCTCACTCATGATTTGGCTCTCTGCTTGTCTATTATTGGTTTATAGAACTAAAGAGCTTCTGCAAAGCAAAAGAAACTATCATCAGAATGAACAAGCAACCTACAGAATGGGAGAAAATTTTGGCAATTTATCCATCTGACAAAGGTCTAATATCCAGAATTCACGAGAAACTTAAACAAATTTGCAAGAAAAAAACAAACGACCCCATCAAAATGTGGGTGAAGGATATGAAGAGACAATTCTCAAAAGAAGACATTCATGCAACCAACACACATGAAAAAAAGCTCATCATCACTGGTCATTAGAGAAACGCAAATCAAAACCACAATGAGATACCATCTCATGCCAGTTAGAATGGCAGTTATTAAAAAGTCAGGAAACAACAGATGCTGGAGAGGATGCTAAGAAATAGGAACGCTTTTACACTGTTTGTGGGAGTGTAAATTAGTCAATCATTGTGGAAGACAGTGTGGTGATTCCTCAAGGATCTAGAACCAGAAATGCCATTTGACCCAGCAATCCTAATACTGGAAATATACCCAAAGAATTATAAATCATTTTACTATAAAGACACATGTACACGTATGTTTATTGCAGCACTATTTACAATAGCAAAGACTTGGAACCAACCCAAATGCCCATCAATGATAGACTGAATAAAGAAAGAAAGTGCGGCCCATATATACCATGGAATACTATGCAGCCGTAACAAAGAATGAGTTTATGTCCTTTGAAGGGCTATGGATGAAGCTGGAAACCATCATCCTCAGCAAACTAACACAGGAACAGAAAACCAAACACTGCATGTTCTCACTCATAAGTAGGAGTTGAACAGTGAGAACACATGGACACGGGGAGGGGAACCTCACACACTAGGGCCTGTTCAGGGTGTGGGGGTGATGGGGAGGGAGAGCATTAGGGCAAATACCTAATGAATGCAGGGCTTAAAGCCTAGATGATGGGTTTATAGGTGCAGCAAACCACCATAGCATATGTATACCTATGTAACAAACCTGCATGTTCTGCACATGTATTCCAGAACTTAAAGTAAAATTTTTAAAAATTAAAATATTTTAAAATAGTATTGAAATACTTAATAATTTAAATATTTAAATTTCAATAAAATATTTTAAAATTGTATTTATTAAAAAATATGTAATATTTTAAAAGAACAATGAGTTTTATGAGAAAATTAATAATTTGAAAAAGAATCAGAATACTGTGAGGTAAGAAAAAAATCTTAACTAATGTAAGAGGAAAAAAATCTTTAACCAAAATTGATAACATTAACTTGCAAAAAGCAACTTTGGCAAACATCATAGCTTGCCTATCCAACAGTCATTCGCTCTTCCTTTATGCCAGCAGAAACCAAATTGTGCCCATCCTTCTGCAAGAAGACACTGGCCAAAGGGGAGCTTGAGGCTCTCCAGACCCTGTAGATGAATCATGATTTGCCACAGTCATTCCATTCCCCTTTGCCAGGGATTGGCTTAGGTGCAGCCCAGTGAATCATAAGGAGAGTCTTCAAAGAGCTCTGGAAACAGAATACAGAAATGAGATAGTGTTTTCCAAATCTCAGGATATTAGGATATGATTCTTGGGGTTTCTGCAGTCCTCTTGTCCTTCAAAACATTTTTTTTTCCCTGAGACTATGAATGAATTTTAAAAAGGAAGTATGGTAAAATATGCCACCCCAAAATACGCCACCTTGGCATGAGAATTCTTTTGCACTAAAGGCAATTGAGAAACAGCTGACACAAAAGAGTCACTCTGATTTCCCCTTTTCTCCTAGAACCAGCAAAAAAGAAACATTCTTGTCACCAGAGATGAGGAGTTGAGGCAGAAAAAAATCTACATAAACAATTTGTTAAAAATAAGTCTTATCTTCCTTAGCGTCTCCATGCATTTTCATTACTTTCTCATAACTGCCACACTTTCTTCATCCTCCTGTTTAAGCATCTTGGCTTTGCTACTTCTTTGAGTCTTGATTTTCCTATGGGGGCTCTCACGTACATGCAAAAATCTATATGCTTTTCCCCTGCTAATCTATCTTATGCCAGTTTAATTCTCAGTCCCAGCTGGTGGCACTAAGAGGGTTGAAATAAAATGTTGTCTCCCCTACAAGAATAAAGGTTCTAAAACCAAATACTAATTGTTCCTAATGTTATCAAAATGCCAGGGGTTTGGTGTAGGTCCTGCTGCTCACCACACAGAAAGCCAGTCACTGAGACAACCAGTATTGCCAGAGAAGAAGGCTTTAATTGGGTGCTATAGCCAAAGATATGGGAGATCAGTGTGAAATCCATCTTTTTGACTGGCTAAAATTAGGAGTTTATACAGCAGGGAAGAAATGTAACTATGTGTGGGAAAACAGGAACTCGGGAAGAGTAAAGAAGTAATCATGATGAATGAGGGACCCGGAGTTTCATTGTCTGGATGCCATGATCTAATGAGTTTCAGTTCTTTGATACTTTTTGGGAGACCTAGAGGTCCTTTCCTGAGGAAGAAACTCAGATAAACAAAGTAAATTTCAAGCTTTAAGACCAAAAGTATCCATTTCTGTGTGTGTGTGTGTTGTTGTTGTTTTTAAAGAAAAAAAACAAAACTACCTACGGGACTATTGGGTCGGTTTATTAATACAGAAAATAATTTAAAGAACTGCTAAATGACAAACAGCATACATTACTTTGTCAGTCAACTAGATGAAGGTCAAGGACAAATTACTGGGGGACGCTTAAAATTCCAAACCAGAATTCTTGAAGATTGGGTAAAGAAAATGTTTATATTAGTGGGAAAGAAAAGTTTTTCTCAGTTCTTTTAAAAAACATAATTTATCAAAATTAATTTTTTTGTTTAATGCTATTTTACATTACACAAATACACTGAATTTGAAAAATTGACTGCTTAAACAAAGAGGATCCAGCAGTAAGCCCCTATCTATGGGCTCAGGCAAAGCTGGCAGAAGGGATAGCTCTGCTATTGTCAGAATTTGACGTCACCTCTTGAGAATGAAAACCCTAAAGATATTGTGAAAAGAGCAGTATTCTCCCTTTGGTATGAATTATGAGAGCAGTATTCTCCCTTTGGTCTGAATCAGTGATACTGGGGTATTTTTAAAATATCAATCAATCTAAGTTTTGTATAGTCAAAAAAGTCAACCCTTTATACTACCCTCTCTCTTTCATTTTTATGCTACCATAATCTGTCTATGTAGTTAAGGGGTGGGAGACTCATACATCATCATACTTTATGAAAATTGCCAAGTCAGATGACACTACAAGATACTCAGCATCCAACCAGGAAACTCTAGGTTCCATGAGAATGGAAATTGGGTCTGCTCTGTTCAGCTCTCTATCTTCATTGGCTATGGAGCTTCATAAATATTTGCTAAATGAAAGCATGAATGACTGGGAACTAAAAAGATAACAGTATATACTAGATTTCACCACCCCCTCACCCCTGATTACTCTACATAACTATTTATTATCCTTCACTGTAAAATATGATTTTCACCTGCTCCAAGATGATTCAGAACCAATAATCACCATTAAATTTCCAATTCAATATCTTGATTTTATTTATAATCACTTTTAATCTTCCAGTATTTCAAAATTTTTCGTGTGTCTCCTGTAATCACCTTGTATGACCTTATCTATCTGTGATGTGCCATCATTTCACAACAGACCACTTTAAACTGCATTCAATAAATAAAACTACGGCCCTCACAACTCCTAAGAAAGATGAATTTACCCTCATTTTGTTTTCAAGGAACTAGGAACAGATGAAGTGACAAAACAGGTCAGAAGAAAAAAATTGATCATGTTGACTATGCACTGTAACCCAGTAATCACACAAACCTAAGTGACAAGATGATCACAGTCCTTTGGTGACAGGCCTCATTATCTTAAAGAGCAATTTAGCAGGAGCGAGCAGTTCATCTTGTTCAGTGAATGGAAAATGTTGGAGTTTAAGAGTCATCATTTTTATACCATCTGTAGACTTGCATGCAGAGAAAAAAAACTCATGAAGTTTAAATCCAGGTAATAATTTATTTGTGGTAGACACATCATTATGTAAGCACATAAGGTTTTAATTTGAACAAGTTAACCCTCTCTTCCTGGACCAATGTTATCCCTATTCACTTTTGAGGGAATGTGGTAAGGAGCAAGGAGTGGTGGGGATGGTGGTGAAGGGTGAGGAAGTTTCTGCTCCTGCTCCCACTTCCTACACTGACTCTAAAAGGTGAGTCAGATTGTCTCTTGGAACAAAGAAATTTACCGTAAAAAAGTATGGAAGATTGCTCATCTTGGAAAAAGCCATTTTTTTTTTTTTTTTTTTTTGGCTAGATTATAGGCTTAGAGACAACTAGAATACCCAACTCTTCACAGAAGCCTGAGTAATGATTTCTACCTTTCCAAATCTTTGTGGAAGCCTCTTGGGCCAGTATAAAGGGTAAACAAATGAGAGTTCCTAGAAACAGCAGTAAAGGAACAAGAAATAGTTAAATCTTCTACATGGTAATTTAGTGCTTTTAATATACTTACACGCAATATTCTCATTTTCAACTTTTAATGAAACACCCATTAATACTTGACAGCAAGATTAGAAATACAAATTAGCCTGAAGAAAGTAAGAGAAATAGTGTGGTGTGAAAGACAGCAGTACAAATTCTGGAATCAGGCACATCTGAGTCCAAAACCCAGACCCTCCCTTTCTAACTATGCCAACTGGACAAGCTGTTTAACTTCTGTAAGCCTCAGTGTCCCTGTCATTAGAAGACATAAGAATGTTTATTTCATAGCATTGATTTAAAGATTATATGAGATTATTTATGTGAAGCACTTCCCAGAGTGCCTGTGGTTACTAAATGCTCAAGAAATAGTTCCTATCATTATGCTACTAATAATAATGATCTATATTCACATCTCACAAATAAGTGCTGTTAACATTTTAGCATGTAGTCTTTTGTTTCCTCTATGTTTGCATGTATTTTTTAATACAATAAAGGGATTGTACTATGCATAACATCTGTAGCTTTTTTTAAGCAGTTAATAACATACTGTGACCATCTTGACAATAAATAAAGTGTCATAATGTAATTGGCAATGGCTACATTGTCATCTTTTTTATGCCTTTACAATAATGTATTTTACTGATCCCCTTATAGTTGACCATTTAGGATGTGCCTACATTTTTTCTATAATAAACAATGCCTCCCACAGTAAGGGAGGAACAATGGAATGAAAAACTCTGCACATAAACACTTTGATATAAATCCTCATTTGGTTAAATTCCTACAAGTGAAATCACTGGGTTAAACAAAGTATATGTGCACTTTTTTTTTAGATTTCTTGACACATTTTGACAAATTCCCTTCCAGAAAAGACTCCCACAGAGAAGTTGTGAGATTCTCTTTTACAGGAACTTTATCCACACTGGGTATTAGAATTTCCCTGTCAAAGAGAAAAAAAAAAAAAAAAGTTGCCAAAGTGTTTCATTGCCGGCATTGTGAAATGAAACACATTAAAAGATCATTGAAATCTCCTAATTGTTGTTTTCCAATTGAAGTTTATTCTAGGGCAGGGGTCCACAAACAATGGCCCATTGATCAAATCTCCCCTGTCATCTGGTTTTGTACATCTTACAAGTTAAGAATTGTTTTTACAGATGAATGTTTGCAAGATATTTCATCAGAAACACCAATTGGTACCCCAATTAATCAATAAGTTATTTTTAAAACACGAATTCAATTTTTCTCATTAGCTAACCTATAGTACAAAAACTTGAACTCAATGATGATTGTTATTATACTTTAAATTTTATCAAAGAATGTTATGAAAATTTGTTTTCTCCCTTGTTATAAGTATCTACATAATATTCTCAATTTTGCATCTTGACCTACAAAGGCTAAAATTTTACATCTGTTTACAGAAAAACACAATTTGCCAAACCCTCTTCAAAAGTATTCATTAAAAATATAAAAATTTTAAAATATTTTTAAGTATTTCCCCTAATATACTAGAGTAACAAACTCAACAAGGATCGCCCTTTATTCCACATCTCAGTGATTTTCAAAACTGAAGTTCTCACGTTCCTCAGAGATAATCTTGGGAGAAAAATGAGAGCAAGGAAAAGTCAACAAATCTTCACACTTCAACCATTTTTGTTGCCTCTTGCTATAGATTTGGGTTCCAAATAAGATTTCATGTAAATAGTCCCACAATTTTAGAAAGTGTCTGAAAACTGCTTGATAATGTGTAACAGGGCATTGCTTAGGCCAGGGCTTCTTTTACATGTCTTCATCGAGTGCCTGTCGACAGTAGAGTTCACAATAGGTCCCAACCCACCTGCTTTCAAATCAAACTGACCTCCTTTTTTAAGGGTCATAGTTCTAACTGATGAAACATGGCTAATGAGCAATTTTAATAAATCTAAATTGGTATCGGTAATGTTTTTGTCTCTCAAGAGAAAACTAACCTTGATTCATACAAACTGTTTCACATTTAAAATGGTTGAACAAGTATTCCCATAGTAAGGGAGGAACACTAGAATCTGCAAGGAACAAATAAGCATAGAATTGAAATGTAGGCCTTACTTTCCTTTGTTTTTCTGAGCCATTTATTTAGGTTGTCAGAGCAAACTTACAATGAAGCTATCCCTTGACTCTGTAGCCATGTAATGAAATGGTTAGGAGCAAAAGAAATAAACATAGAAATAGGACTCGGTTGTTTTTCCATTAACTGTGGCTTTCTTGATGATTGTGCATTTCCAGAAGGTTAAACATAATTGCCTCTTCTCCCTTCCTGAAGCTCGTTTAGATACATCCTGACACATTCCCACACACACAGCTCTTCTACCCTAAGGTTCAGTTTGGCAGGGAAATTCTTTCAAATCAGCAGGAAAGAAAACAGTCTGTTCTGTACTGGATATATGCTATTAAAAATCAACAAAATAATAGATCAATTCCATAACAGAAACTCTGGACACTAGAATTAAAATTTCTGGAAACAATTTATATTAAAATTATTCTGGAATCAGGTAACTCAAGACAATTAAAATCAACAGAATTATTGGAAGAGTAATAGTGATGATAGCAATAGCTAACATTCGGGTGCTTGCTGTGTAGCAAGGCCAGTAAGTCATGAGGATCAAATTGGTTTCCAATAGTTATAACACTCAGTTATTATCAACCAAGCCCTCTTCTAATTCCATGATATGTAGTCACTGCCTCAGGTCAATGGCATCTATGAGGTAGGCACCATTATTACCCACATTTTACAGATGAAGCTTAGTGGACTGGCATGCTCAAGAAGCTGGTTCAGTACACAGTGGACCTCGGACTTGACCTAGGGCTGGCTCTTGGTCACAGAGCCACTTCTTCCTCTCAAACCTGCCTGATGATGGAATGTGGGAATATTCTAGCAGGATAATCTCTATTCAATCGTCACTGAAATAGTGAATACCATGGTTTTAAGAAAAAAGGGGTTTGAGACCAGCCTGACCAATATGGTGAAACCCCATCTCTACAAAAAATCAAAAATTGGCCAGGTGAGGTGGCACGCGCCTGTAATCCCAGCTAGTCTGGAGGCTGAGACAGGAGAATCGCTTGAATCTGGGAGGTGGAGATTGCAGTGAGCTGAGATCATGCCACTGCACTCCAGCCTGGGCGACAGAGCAAGACTCCCTCTGAAAAAAAAAAGGGGGAGGGTGGGATTAAAAATTGCTGAGAGTGAAAAAGGGGGTAACTACTACAAAGGGTACCCTTGATCCCTATCTGTTATCTTCAAAAGTTGTTAGAACAAAAAGCAGAAGAATGAGCTTCACATCAGTATCAGTCTGAATACATTAAACAATTAGACAGAACAAGGCAGCAGTCCTCAAAGCTGGCCTAGGTGAAAGTGATAACACAGGAAGAGGAAACAGTTAAAGACCTAGCAGTTCCAGACGTCTCAAATGGTGATGCAACCACAACATTGTCAGTAGTTTCCAAGAAGAATGGCAGATGTTAAGGATCACAAGATTGAATGAAAGTGGTCACCATTTCCAAAATTGTATTCTAGGTGATGCTAATAAGAATACCACAAATAGGAGGGGGTATATGGCTATGTAGTTTGATGATATGGGGAGAAGCTGGGTCAAAAAGAGTTACACAGTTTTTGTCAGTGCAGGACTTCTAGAGTCTTTCATATGCTAAAGTGAACCTCCATGAGGAGACTATGATATGCAGCATTCCCTAAACTTCTTTGAACACAATATTCTTTTCTCTTAAAGATGTTAACATTTGTAGATTATTCATTTTTCATGTAACACAGTTTGAATGAATTACTCGATCTGCGGTGAAAATTATCAGAGTACATTGCTGAGAGAAGGGTTTTCCTTGGGTGTTCACACTTACAGCTATAACAGCGTCATAAACCAGCAAAACCAGGTTGTCTTGTTAGGCGAATTGCAGTGTCATCCATAGCAGGACTACTAAACTGAAGTTCACTTTACTAGCTGAGTTGGGAAGGTAGGATGAACAGTGGACAAATGTGTGTAGATATTTTTATTTCTGCTGTTACATGGAGGGAGACCCCATCACATTCATCAGAGATTTAAAGAATTCCAGGATCCAAACAAGCTTAAGAACCAACTGTTTCTTACATAGTAAAAAATAATCTTGCAAAGGTAATATTAACACCGAATTCCAGAACCTGCTTTTAATTTCAGACAAATCTCAGCTTCTCTGGAGCTTGGTTTCCTCATCTAAATTGTGAAGACAATTTTCTTTGCCTTATGTACCATGCAGAGTTAATATGAATAGGAAATTATATAAGAGATAAAGAGATGCTTAGCTCCAAGTGCTATGCAAATATTAGAATTATTATTGCTACAGTAACATTAAATCATATTTTATCCAACAGATGCAATATAGGAAAGGAAAAAAGTCTGTGGCATTTGGAGATTAGTAATGTGTGCTTTAAAACCACAAACTACAAAGAAATTGGAAGTCATCAAAAAAGAAGAACTAAAATCAAAACAAATCTTTCTGTTGGACAAGCTCAAGATGATAAGTCATGTAATGAATCCATCTGAATCCAGGCAGGAATCCTACTGATCTTACATACTTGTGGTTAAACACCAACATTTTCAGTGAAAATGGCATTTAAGTGTATTAGTAATATTCCTACTAGAGACACACACATACATTAAAAAGAAACAAATCTAGGGTAGTGGCGGCACTGTAAAAATAGCATCAATTAAAATTGTTTATAATTGATAATAGCTCTATGGCCTTATAACCATGAAATATCAACCATTCACACTTCCTACGTGCCTATATTCAGAAAATATAGAGGTTTTAAAAGTTGAGTGTTTACTACATACCAGGTGTTTCATCCATGGTCACATTTAATTCAGTGAGATAAATATTATTATCCTTATATTACACATGAAGAAACTGAGGTCCAGAGAGATGTGACCCAGTTCACACAGCAAGTAGTCATCAGAGGTAGAATTTAATGTCTCGTCTCTCTGATTCCAAAACACTTTTCCTTTCAACACATCTGCTGTTTCTCCAATTTCAAATAAATAAATAAATAAATAAATAAACTGTAAAGAATTGTTTTGAGTGATATATGATCCAATATAAAAGTTTAAATAACTGAAAATAAATTTACATAACTGAAAAATTTAATAACTGAAAATAATTTTAAATAGGAAAATATTTCTATGATCATCCCAGAAATTTTTTTTTTTTTTTTTTTTTTGAGACAAAGCCTCGCTCTGTCGGCCAGGCTGGAGTGCAGTGGCATAATTTCAACTCACTGCAAGCTCCGCCTGCCAGGTTCAGGCCATTCTTCAGCCTCAGCATCCTGAATAGTTGGGACTACAGGCGCCTGCAACCATGCCTGGCTAATTTTTTTATTTTTAGTAGACTGGGTTTCACCGTGTTAGCCAGGACGGTCTCGATCTCCTGACCTTTTGATCCTCCCGCCTCGGCCTCCCAAAGTGCTAGGCTTACAGGTGTGAGCCACTGCACCCGGCCCCAGAAATGTATTTTTATAATTACATACATAAAGAAATTTCAAAAAGAAAACTAGTTTTTTTTCTTTAGGGACAGAGTCTCCCTCTGTCACCCAGGCGAAGTGCAGTGGTGCTATCATAGCCCACTGCAGCCTAGAACCTGGACTCAGGTCATCCTCTCATCTCAGCCTCCTGAGTAGCTGAGACTACAGATGAGCACCACCACACTCAACCAATTTTTTAAAAAATTTTTTGTAGAGACAGGCCCTTGCTATGTTGCCCAAGCTTCTTTGAACTCCTGGCCTCAAGTGCTCCTCCCACCTCTGCCTCCCAAAGTGCTGGGATTACAGGCATGAGTCATTGTAACCAGCCTGGAAAATTACTTTTAACAGAAGTAATACTTACTTAAGTGACAGTATAAGTGGTAAATGACATAAATAATATAACTTATAATTTAAATAGAAGCACTTAGTGGCTAATACTTATTGATTGACAATAAGTCAGCACCAAAAACCATGTGTTATATTTAATAAAATGTTCTCTGATCAATATTACCTATTTTAATACTCATCTGTAAGTAGCAAGTTCTATATGTTATAACTAGGCTGAAGAATAATGTAGTTTCTTTGCACCCTTTTAAGAAAGCTTTTTACTCTCACAAGTTTTGTAAGGATACTTCACAATCATTAATTTCAACTTTGATAACCACAGCATTCAAGGAAGTCATTTCCCATTCTTTATTCATCAGGAGAAAAATACCAGCTTCAAAAATACCTTTCTCTGAATATCAATCCATCAACATTTCTATTTTTTTTTTTTTTTTTTTTTGAGACGGAATCTTGCTCTGTTACCCAGGCTGGAGTGCAGTAGTGCTATCACAGCTCACTGCAAGCTCTGCTTCCCGGATTCACGTCATTCTCCTGTCTCAGTCTCGCGAGTAACAGGGACTACAAGGCGCCCACCACCACACTCAGCTACTTGCTTTTTTTTTTTTTTTTTTTTGTATTTTTAGTAGAGACAGGGTTTCACCGTGTTAGCCAGGATGGTTTTGATCTCCTGACCTCGTGATCCACCAGCCTCAGCCTCCCAAAGTGCTGGGATTAGGCGTGAGCCACCGTGCCTGGCCAATCCATCACCATTTCTTAAATGAATGAGTAAATAAGATGAGAATCCAGACCAGCATTCCTGGGTAAAAACTCCAAAGCTTTTTCAGGAGATCCCTCAAACCCATGACTTGCAACACAAATGGAGGCAGGATACCAGTTAGGAGTTCTGCCTGGTGATCAGGGGCTGAAGAGTTCATGTAAGTATAAATAATTATTCTCTTCCCCCAAATCCAGATCCTCTGTGGAAGTGTGAGTTACTTTAGCAGCTTAAAAGACATAGGGAAGCCACATGAAAATGATAAAACCATAGGAATCTTCGTTAAAATTTATTTGACACATAATTGCACATATTTATGGGGTACATAGTGATATTGTACATACAAGGTATGCATATGTAATGCATATAATGTATAGGAATCAGATTAAGGTTATTAGCATATCCATCATCTCAAATAGCTGTCATTTCTTTGTGTTGGGAACATTCATATCCTCCTTCTAGTTATTTGAAACTAAATAATATATTGTTGTTAGCTATAGCCATCCTACTGTTACGTCAACAAAAGGGAAATTCCTTAATGTCCCAGCCCTGAGCCAGTGCAGGGGCCACTTACATCAGCAGCTGGGATGTCCAGGAAGAGGAAGTTTCAGAGGGCCAGGTTCAGACACAGTGCCCCTTTCGAAGCCTGGGAAATCAAAGATTTGCCCTGGTGGTCTGGGCATCTCTCTTTTCCCTTGCAGAGGTGGCAAAACTCAACCTCCATCCTCTTAGGGTCCTACCTGGGCCCAAGAATTAAATTGATATAAGACGGGTTAACAGGAGAAAAGCATACAAATTTATTTAATACATGTTTTATAGGACATAAGAGCCCATATAGGGAAAAGAAGATCCAAGGAAGCAGTGAGAGTCAATCGCTTCCACACTGGTTGCACAAAGGACAGTACATTTTTGAAAAGGCAGCTCAATTTTGTGGGGAGGCTTAAAATATAAGAATTACTTGAACAAAGTCTATACAGAATTCTCTCGGCTTTAATTTCTCATCCTTGATAAGGAGAATGGTATTCCTTCTGTGACAGGGAGGCCATCTCTCACGTAAGAATTTCATCTCCTGCCATTAAGACACAGAATTAAGATCAGAGTGACCTCCTCATGTCTGATATTTTTTAAATATCTTTAATTCAAAATAGTCAATATGCCAGAGCAGCACATTTCGATGGCATAATTCTTAACCTCTTCATTCTCTTCCTCTTGAAGATGGCACGCAGCCTCCTAAGAGTATGAAGTTTACTGCTACCACAGTAGAGTGTAAAAATGGCTTCCTTTCCTCACTCCAAGGGACTCCAGGCCCAAAAGATAACTCCAGAAAGTGAGGAACTAGAGCATAGGCCAGAACTTGCTTCTTTTCCATCTACCCTGCAATAATCAAACACTCTCTAAGGCACAGTCAAGGAAGGAATGCAAAGAATGAAAGAATTTACAGACAGGTCTGTCTGTTTGGGCTTTTCTCATAAAATGTGGCCATCAAAACGTCATAACATCACGGCCGGGCTTGACTTCTAATGATGAGAAAAGTTAGATAATGCCATCCTTTCTGTTTTGCACAAAAGCAGAGAGATCTCTTGGGGAAAAAAAGGATTTATTCTTCTTTTTCTTCTTTAGATCTATAGACAGATGGGGACAGTGAGTGGCCCAGGGAGGAGTTGGACATCAGAATTTAGATTGTAAAAAGGAACACTGGGGAGGGCTGACTTGGTTAGTTTGCTTTAATTACTAGTAGCCAAAGGGCAACTCAAAATGGTTTGCACCATTAGGAAAAGTGGTTATTACACATACCAAAAAAAATCCCGGGGAAGAGGGACTCCAGGGAAGAGGGCTTGTCAATTCAATGGCTAAGGAGGTCCTCATGGACCATCTTTCCATTTTTTGCTGTGCTTCTTCAGCACATCACCTTCATCCCCATGCTATTTCCTCTCAAGGTAGCTGTATTAGTCTGCTAGGACTGCAGTAATAAAGTGCCACAACTGTGTAGCTTAAATAACAAAAATGTATCGTCTCACAGTTGTGGAGGCTGGAAGTTCAAGATTCAGGCATGCACAGAATTGGTTCCTTCTTAGGGCTGCGAGACAGAGTCCATTCCATACCTCTCTCCCAGATTCTGATGGTTTGCTGGCAATTGTTGACATTGTAGATGCATCACCACGATCTCTGCCTTAATCTTTACATGGTGTAGCCAGTATTCAAATTTCTCTTTTTAGTAAGGATACCAGTCATACTAGATTAGGAACCCGCTCTACTCCAGTATGAGTTCATCTTAACGAATTACATTTGCAATGACTCTATTTCCAAATAAGGTCACATTCTGAGATCCTGGGGATTAGAACTCAAACATATCTTTTTTCGGGGGTGGGGGACACAATTCAAAACAAAACAGTAGCAAAATGCTCCAGGTGTCACACTACAAACAAAGTCCCTAGAAAGAAGAGGCTGTATCTTCCTTACTCCTTTTGAGATACTTCACAGCACACACAGCATCATGTCTCAGTGGTCATAACTATGTCATATGCCTACCTCTAACCAATCACTGTTGAAAGCACTGGTATTGCAGAGATGTGGAGGTGAAATATTCCAGATAATGCAATTACTATTTTGCCTGACAGACAAAGAGAAGGAATATAGTAAAGTTTTAAGCGTGTGAGTTACCATGTTACCGTAATCTTTCAGTCCTCTAAGTTGTTAGCTTTTCTCCTTTTTCCTAATCACATCTATTAGCTTTTTTTAGAACACATGTTCATTGAAGAAAATTGGAAAGCATTAAAAACAATGTATTTTGAATAATTCAAAAATCCCACCAAGACTTCTTCTAATTTCTCTTCTAATTTACTGGTAAGCATGTGTTTATTGAAAAAAATTGAGACAACATTAACATTTTAAAAAGAACCAATTTAAAATGATTCATAATCCCATAGAGCTATCCCCTACTAATGTACTAGAAAATATTTTCCCATATGTATATGTTATGTATACATACATACATATATAACAAAAATTGTGGCTTTAGTGTGCATACCTCTGAGTAGCCTGCCTTTCTTCAGTTAGTATTAATTTGATTGTTTGCATTTCCTTTCTCCCTGTAGTAATGTCATTAATCACAACTATCTGGAACACCTTACCCCCAACACATATTTACACTCTACAGTTCTCTTTTGGTATCATTAATTGCAAAAGAGTTCCAGCTCAAGTTAAGTCACAGGATAAGGCTCCTGGAACCAAGAGGAGAGAAGAGGTCTGATGAGAAATGAATTAGACGTTATTCATTAAACCTAAGTCAAATAGTCAAATGCCCCCTCCTCTGTGAAGTATTTTTCACTGACTCCTCTTCCAACCCAAGGAGAATTCTCCCAGTTGTGCACAATTACTGTTGAGTTGACTGTCCGTGTTCTCTAACATAACACTCTGATTTGTGGTATTATTGGTTTTCCACATGCCAGGATACCTTTGAGAGCAGAGATGAGCTCTGATTTATTTTTATATCTCCAGGCCTAGCATCAGTGGACATTGAATATGTGTTTTATTGAACAAATGAATTCATTCATTCATTCATTCACAGAAGAAGAAGCTCAGAATTTTTTTCCTTATTCTCTACCATAGTTCCCTACAATGGTTTATCACAATTTCAAAAAAGAGGCAAAGTTTGAACAGTTAATTTTTAAGTATTATTTGGAAGAAAGTGAAATATAATTATTTCAACACTAACCTAGATATTATGCTTAAATATCAGTGAGGCATGTGCCTCAAAAAGCCAGATGTCTATAAAAATCAAGTAATTACTTGACAACCAGGTGATGGTTGCTAAGAGACTGCATTTTTCTGTGAACACATGATGTATGAAGTGTGGCCTAGATTCATATCCTACATTAAACATCTTCCTTGGAGTTATCTATAAAGTCTGATTTTGCATGGCTTGTCAAGGTATGTAAGTTATTCCCTCAGTTATCCTGCTCCTGCTGTTAGAAATCATATGGTTCTATACATAGAATATTATTTCAACACCATTATCTGTTCTGAACTCAAGGTTGTTTAGGTTATAGATTGAGGCCCCTTTTGGCTCCAAAACTTTTCAGTGGCATCAAATGTTAGTTACCCTCTCATAGTTATCACTGAGGAACAACCTTCACTTTTGATGTATTAATTGTGCTAAATGAAAAAATGTAAAATATGTACAATGTTTCTATGTCTTCCAAAGTGAAATAAAAATAAATAGAAATTATCCATGAGTTTTGAAAGACTTTTACTCCCCACTACTGGAACATAATAGAGATTTTACTATACTCTGCCTAGGAAGTTGACTCCCGACATTGATAGTGGAGTTCCAGAAAGTGCTGAGGAACTGTGCTAAATTCAAGAGCTGGGAATTTTGTTTGAAATAAATATCTCAATATTTAACTGCTGTATTAATTAGAAAAATTTTATTGCAAGAAACAGAAACCCAAATCAAATTAACTAAAGCCAAAAAGGACTTACTAAGATATTAGAATAACTTGGGTAACTTACAAAATTGAAGGAACTAAAGAAAAATAACTGAAAAGTATTAAGGATGTCAGGAACTGGAACCAAGGACAACACAACAACTCTCTCCATCCAGTCCCCATAGCTTCTACTCTTTTCTCAGCATCCATCTCATTTTCCCAGGTTTCCCCTTGTGCCAGGAACATGACCACCAGCAGCTCTGGTGTCAAATACAAGAGGCAAGAGCTTTGGCTCTCCACATCCTTAGAAGTTTCTGTATAAAGATTACAATTGACCCAGACTGGGTGACTTGCCCAGCTTGTGGCTAACTGGTGAGGTTAAGTGCATTGGTTGACAATCTTCAGTAGCGGTTGGGAGAAACCAGTTTCTAAAAGAAAGAGTGAAGCTTTTACATGGAGAAGTGCAGAAATCAAGGTAGGCAGGCACTATCAACAGAAGTGCATTGCTCCAAACATATCCAAACATAATACCACTTTCACCAGTTTTGTCACCACAAAGTAACAGGACAACCAGCTCCTAACTTATACAATGTCATCTTTATGACTATTCTAAAATGCTTTGAACTTTTTCATCTTAAAACACCAAAGGATCGCTATGACAGTGCAGGGGCTTTTTCTCACATGCATCCTTCTACAAAATGCTTAGACATGATTTCTGAGGCTTACTTTTCACAAATTAAAAGATTTTTTCATGGAGACACAAAAGATACAAAAAGTAGAAAGATCCACATGAAGCACCTTCCTCCAGTTTCTAAGGCTTCTAAAATCAATGTTTCCCAGTTCATTAACAAGCTCGTACATAATTATTAGAGTAACACCATTAAAGTTAGCACATATAATGACTCCCAAGGAAAAAACATTGTCTATATATAAGCATCGCTGGCCAGGCGCGGTGGCTCACGCCTGTAATCCCAGCACTTTGGGAGGCCGAGGCGGGCGGATCACAAGGTCAGGAGATCGAGACCACGGTGAAACCCCGTCTCTACTAAAAATACAAAAAAAATTAGCCGGGCGCGGTTGTGGGCGCCTGTAGTCCCAGCTACTCGGGAGGCTGAGGCAGGAGAATGGCGTGAACCCGGGAGGCGGAGCTTGCAGTGAGCTGAGATCCGGCCACTGCACTCCAGCCTGGGCGACAGAGCAAGACTCCGTCTCAAAAAAAAAAAAAAAAAAAAAAAAAAAAAAAAAAAAAAAAAAAAAAAAGCATCGCTGTGAATGAATGGAACGTCTCAGCAATATGGTCACAAGCAGCCGTCCTGGTGTTCTCACTCAGATATTCCACGTAACACTTCATAGTATGCTTAAAGTGAGGGAATGTGACCTATAGATACATCTACATGAGAAAGATTCCCATAGAGCATAAACAGTTCAATAAACAATCATAAAAATGTATTCATTCTTCCCCATCTAGAAATCTATGTCTTTATTTAAAAATACGTGACGATTGATGCTTAAGGACGTGTTGTCGGACAGTTGGTTACAGTCTTTTATCTAGTCAAAAGATTCTTATCTGCCAGAAATGTGATAAGTCCACTTATAACTAGTCTCTCAAAATATCCTAGATATTTTTCTCTGTATGCATAGTTATTCGTACAAATTAATCTAACCCAATTCCATCTTGTTACCCTAAAACATTTAATGATAATAACTTATCATCTCTCATCCCCATAAATTTTCTCCTTGCTTTCAGTGAGTAGCAACTTCACTCCTATCTACCTACTTGTAGTGTATTCTTTCTCCTGCCAAATTCACACAGTCACCTCCTCTTCCAGAATAAGACATTTACTGCTGATCAATCACAGCCACAAGGGAAACAAACAACCGCCATGCTCAAATGAGGATAAGGTGAGGCAGGTCCAATAATTTACAAAGGGACTAGTTACAAACATGCAAGTGGGGTACAGAGAAACCACAAGTGATGCTACATGAATGCAGGGCTGAAGACAGCAGAGCTGTTACTACCCCTAGGCCAAAGGGACAGAGAGATAGCGGGCACCAAAACCAAAGGAGAGGAATCCACAGGCAGATGCTGACCCAGCAACTGTTTTTTAGATGAACTAGGTACAGAAATTGAGAATAAGCATTTATAAACTTCAACAGCAATTCCATAGAATAATTGTGTCTAATAAAAAATGAGGTTTATCTAATAATAAAAATAGGGTTGGATTTTTTTTTTTTTTTTTTTTTTTTGAGACGGAGTCTCGCTCTGTCACCCAGGCTGGAGTGCAGTGGCCGGATCTCAGCTCACTGCAAGCTCCGCCTCCCGGGTTCACGCCATTCTCCGGCCTCAGCCTCCCGAGTAGCTGGGACTACAGGCGCCCGCCACCTCTCCAGGCTAGTTTTTTTTTTTTTTGTATTTCTTAATAGAGACGGGGTTTCACCGTGTTAGCCAGGATGGTCTCGATCTCCTGACCTCGTGATCCGCCCGTCTCGGCCTCCCAAAGTGCTGGGATTACAGGCTTGAGCCACCGCGCCCGGCCTGGGTTGGATTTTCTATGTCTTTTTTTTTTTTTTTTCCCCGAGATGGAGTCTTGTTCTGTTACCCATGCTAAAGTGCGGAGACATGATCTTGGCTCACTGCAACCTCTGCCTCCTGAGTTCAGTTCTTCTGCCTCAGCCTCCTGAGTAACTGGGATTACAGGTGACTGCCACCACCCCCAGCTAATTTTTTCTTTTTCTTTTTTTTTTTTAAGTAGAGAGGGGGTTTCACTGTGTTGGCCAGGCTGGTCTCAAACTCCTGACCTCGTGATCTGCCCACCTCAGCCTCCCAAAGTGCTGAGATTACAAGCACGAGCCACCACACCTGGCCTATATCTTTATTTTTAATTGTATTTAATTTTTCTAGTAATTTCTTTCAATTATATCTATTTACAGAAGTGCCAGCTATTGATAAATTGGAAATAAGGAAAACATGCTGGGCCTTCACCACAGATATTTTAAGAAGCTTTTCTCTGGAGCAGGCCTTCTTGAGCAAAACAGGCAGCCCAAGGATACCCAATAGGAGGATAGTCAAGGAAATCGATACTCTATCCTTTCTCTCCTCACTTCCTCCAGTCTCTTGTTGAAGTTCTCCATTTGGCTATACCCATTGAGGTCCATGTGGGTCAGTCTCTGGGGAAGGATACAGAAGGGTACAGAGTGGATCCCCACCCTGTACAGTTGAAAAGTCTATATCCCCAACATAGCAAATGCACGAAGTCCCATCACCACAGAATGATGTCATTTGTCACAGAGTAATGTCTCCCTGTGCCACTTATCAGCTTACTGCCGCTGAACTCCAGATTCACTCTAAATACATGCTCTGTCATAATGAATAGAATTCCTTTAGCACCCACCCATTACAGTGGGCAGGATATTGAGCTGTCTCAGTAGAGGGCGCTGGAGGGATACTGCAAGAGGAAGGGGCTCTCCTGCTGTTTGCAGCTGCTGCAAGAGGTCAGCAGTCTGGGTGGGAGGGCTTTGATCATGGTCTTGCCTGGCTGCAGCCCTGAGCATGTGGTTCCTTTGCAACTTCTCACCTGCAGACTGGCCTAGTATTAAAAATAGAACCCATTTCACAGGATTGTTGTAAGTACTAATTTTTAAAGGGCAGATATAATCAGTATATTAACATGCAGTTCTCACAGGGGTAACTAAACAACTTTAATTTTGTTCCTCATTGTCCTTGTAAGTCTTCTTGGGGGAGAAGGACTGGCTAGCCCTTCTCCTACCCCTGGATGAAACTTGGGGTGGCACAATGGCTGTTCTGACACAGGACTTTGGGGGAATATAAAATCCTACAATCACTTGAAGACACATAGTCTCAAGTCAATTATAGAAAGTGTCCAATCCAATGCATCAATCCGTAATTCAATTTGTATTCAAAGGTAAGACTTCTGGGAAGGAATCCTTCTATTTCCTCACTCTCCACTGTTCGCTAATTGGCTTTTGGCCCCTCCAGGGTTAAGTGCTTAGATGAAGGAAAGAAAAGAGGGGATAAAAACGTTCATACTTGACAGATACTGTCAAAATATGGCTTAATGCTGTCTGACAAATGCTTAAGACTAACCATTCTCTTATAGGCACTTTTGGGATTCTTCAGAGGGGCTCCTGCCAAGTGATGTAATCTAGTTCTCCAACTGCCCCACATGACTTAGTCCTTGGTTTTCCAGAAGTCCACTCAGTACTGACCTTCTTCTATTTTCAAGATAGCACCCCTCTTACACAAGATTTTAAATTGTTCCAAACCAGATCTTATACACCACTCGGCTCACACTAGACCAAGGGAATATCCAACTACCCTTTGTCCCAATAAACTCTAGGACTGAAGGTCAAGCTGAGGTAGCAACAACTCTCCTCACTTCACCTGCAAAGGCACTTTGAAGCCCTCCTCTGAGCCTCTCTATTTCCTGGAAGTCAGACACCATCCGCAGTGTCTGTGACGTCTGCTAATGGAGCTTGCCACAAAATACAGACTGATACAAGTTTTATAAACTTCCTCAGCTTTTTGAGAGAAGGAAGAATTTCCTTTTTGAATTCTTCCAAGATTTCCATAACTTTTCATCTTTATTTTTCTTTCCTATGACCCCTAAGCAAACATCCTGCTGGTGACCATAAGCATGGCAATAAATTATCCACGTGTTGCCTTACTGGGGTTTTACTACTAGTTGGTCTATACTATTGTGGGGATAACATGCACGGTCACTGCAGAAGGAATTAAGCCATTGTATAAACTTTAAAACATGCAAGCCCTACCCATTAAAATTGTTCCTTGGTATTCTTACCGTATATATCCAAAGTAAATGAAGTTGAGATTTGATGTCACCAGTAGCCCATTTCATTATCTACAAGAATCAGATGATAAACTATTCAGATCCAACTTTTCTTGTACTGACTAGCTATAATAACCCACATGGGGCAGGGGGAGAAATAAGTGGCTTTTTACATTTTTTTTTGCCAGTATGTGCTAATAGTACTTAGTTTCATAGTTCTGGATATGGCTTCAGTAATCAGAAGAGTTTTAAACAGAAAGATCAAAGTCCATAGAAAAAGAGTTTTGTTTCCGTTTCCTTAGAATTTAGATCATCCTGTGAAAAACATAGGATTTCTTCAAGGTAAATAAATACTACTCGCAAGAGGTTAAGACAGAGAAACTATAAAGACAAGTAGTACAAGTGTGTAAAGAATAATACTGGTTATTAGGCAAAACTGCTCAGACGGACCAGTAGAATTAAAATAGTTAAAGTGACAAGGGAGTGATCTGAAACAAGTCATGAGAATCCCTACAAAAAGCAGTTTCGTAAACTGGCTGCAGAAGAACAATCTGGAGTCATAAGTTTCTGAATTAAACTGATACAAGCCTGTCTGTACCTGAGACAGCCGACATCCATTCAGGGCTTCTTTTCAGTAAGAGAATTCTGATTTTATTGCTGGTAATGTATCCAGCTGAAAGCAATGTTTCTCAGCTTCTCCTGAAGATTGGTATGGCCATGTGATTAATACTGGTAATTGAATACAAGTGGAGATTGTTGGAGGCTCCTTAAAGAGGGATAAAGAGCTGGGTGTGAACTTTTTGCCTTTCTACCCATTACTCCTTCTGGCTATGTAGAATTTAGACCTTAAGGCTGAATCTCTAGCAACCATCTTAGAGCATGAAGCAATCTTGAAGGTGGGAGTCACAAGCTAAAGATGGCAGAGCTGACAGATCAAAGGAGTCTGGGTTCCCAACCACCATGGAACTGCCATGCCAGTCCTGCACTGCTCCTTCCATGCTTTTATAAGAAGGAAAGTATACCTAACATAGATAATCCCCTGTTATCATACACCATCGAATCCTAAACACAGTGCTACTGGCATTTTCTTAGCATTACCATATTGCAACAGATGATTTTCATATTCAGGCACGTATAACTACCTTCACAATGCCACCCAGCTGTCGGTGATTACAGCATACCATTTGGGGAAATGCATGTCTTAGAATTAATGAAACAGGTATTTGAAGTCTTCAGTTTATCCGGCTGCCTTAGCTTGCCTGAAATCTTACTCATTAACTCACTGATTCTGGGAACATCCAGAATTGGAAATTTCCAGTATGGAAGAGAAATGGCCATGAGAGAATGCCTTGTGCATACCCGGCACAGAAAGGAAGCTAAGGAAAAGCAATCCAACACAGACGTTGCCACCCACAGTTGTATGGAAGGCAAAGTATCAGTGAGAAAGAAGCTGTAGTAACATCAGTGTTGGAGAATCTTATTTATTATAGGGTTAAGAACCCCTTTACTGTAATGGACCTTAAATGAACACAGAAGTCTGGTCTCCAAAGTGAGACCTAAAGGAAGATGATGCCAACCAGAGTATGGAGGACAGACTGGCAGTTAATGTTCCCCTGGCACAGGCCATCAGTAATCAGCTGTTGATACACCTATGTTAACTGTCTGGTAAACTCGTGGTGCTGTTTTGGCTCTTCTCAACTAGTTCACTTTTTAAAACTTTAAGCACCTCATTAAAGAAACCCTTTTAGATGTGGTAAATCAGAAACAGTCTACTAGGTAGGGCCCTACTAAGCAATGAGAAATCATCATACTACTATTCAGGGATTATTAAAATAGTGGACTCTCGGGTTGGCCATGCTAAGCAACTGGTATAGAAATAAGCCATGGCAGGGTTAGATTTGCAGTTTGAGCACATCACTGATTTCCTATTTATATCTTTCCCCCATAATACCAGATACATGGTAGTCACTCAACAGGACCCATATTAAATAACAAATGACACAATGCATGGTTTCAAAAGGTGTTTACTATTTGGTCAAACAATTTTTAATTGGAGTTCATAAAGTGAAATATATACTAAAATATATATTAAATATTCACCAAATCCGCATTGCTGCTACGTGAAAACATTTTTTGGTCTGTTGGAAAATGTAATTCCTGAGATCATTGTTGGGCTTTGTCCATCATTTTCCTCACCATCAAATCATCTTTCCTTAAGTGACCTGGGAGTGTGAATCTAAGATGTTCAATTTTAGACCAATTTTCTCTATCTTCTAAATGAGTAAACAGGCTCTATCTTTTATAAAAGGTAGAAAAATAATAACCATGGTGTGCTAATTGTTTTCAAGGTATGCCATATGGAAAAGTGTAGGCTGAACACAGAGAAGTCTTTTCTGAACAGCTCTCGATCACACATAAGGAACATATGTTTTCCAGTTAATCAGTCCTTGATGTACAGCAGTCCAGCTGTTGTTTTGCATTTATTAAAATATTCTCTGCTAACTAATTATGTTCGTCTTTAAAAGTAAATTGCATAAAATTACATCCAATTTCTTTCTCTAAACCAACATATTCTTCACCTTCACAAAGCAAACACATGGTGCACTGAAACTGTTACCAGCTTTACATACTGTTCTGCCATTTGTGAGGGGTGCAACCACAACATAAGTCAGAAAAAAAGCTATCCAGCTTTTCGTGAATCTGGTGAAGTTTACACTTAGCGATAAGTCTCTAAGCCTGAACTTAGCAGGGCTAGCAAAACTTTATTAATTTCCTAACTCCTATTATTTTAGAACGGTTTTCAAAATAATCCTGTAAGTTCCTAATTGAAATACAAAACAGAACAAAAAGCTGTGAGAAATCTTTTTTTCTTTGGCTCTTTAAAGACTCGGAATCATTTATATTAGTGTTGCATACATTTTACCTTCTACATTTTGATGTACTTGCTCTTGAAAGCACTAGAACAAATTAATTGAAATAAAACCTCTCTGAAACCACTTGAACCTTTGATCCTAACATAGAGTTTTAAAGGCTTTCAAGAAGTAACTTGTATTTTCCCGAGTCTGAGTGTCTACATGATTATAGAATGCATGTCTCTTGCTTCATGGTGATATCCAGTATGCATGAAATACTGAAAAATAGGTATTTCCCAAAGATTCCTATATACCAGGCATCTCCGACTGACACTGAAAACCTTCTGAAGCATTTTTAACAACAAAGAATGGACTATTTCACAGACTGACACCAATAATTAGTTTTCTTGACCTACAGTTGAAAGCAAAATTATCTTTTTAACTAAATAGGATCAGCTTCAAAATCCCTTTTGGAGATGTTTTTATCTATCAAATGCCTTTATTAACAACACCATCTTCCATTTTCTATTACTCCAATTCAATTTCTCCTGCATACAAGGTAATGAGCAGAATGGCTGTGAATCCAGTTAACATTCCAGCATTCTGAATCATGAAGAAGGTGAAATCGGTTTTTCTTCCAGTTACCTTTTCTCTCAGCATATCATTCATCTCTGGAAACTAGAAGACAGATATAGTGTTAGATAATTGTTGCCATCTTGTGGCAAACCACAAAACAGTCACTTAGAGGCATACCTCGGAGATAGTGTGGGTCTGCTTCCAGAACAGTGTGATAAAGCAAAAATCTCAATAAAGTGAGTTACATGAATTCTCGGGTTTCCCAGTGCATACAATAGATATATTTGCATTATACTGTAGACTATTAAGTGTGCAATAGCATAATATCTAAAAAGGCAATGTATATACCAGAATTTTAAAAAATACCTTATTGCTAAAAAATGCTACCAATCATTCGAGCTTTCGGTAAGTTGTAATCTTTTTCCTGGTGGAGTCTCGACTCCATCTTGATGGCTGCTGACTGATTAGAGTAGTGGTTGCTGAAGATGGGACTGGCTGTGAAAATGTCTTAAAATAAGGCAACAATGACATTTGCAACATCAATTTATTATTTCTTTCATGGAAGATTTCTCTGTAGTGTGCAATGCTGTTTGACTGCATTTTACCCACAGTAGAACTTATTTCCAAATTGGAGGCAATCCTCTCAAACTCTGTCCCTGTTTTATAAACTCTGTTTGTAGAATATTCTAAGTCCTTTGATGTCATTTCAGCAATGTTCACCAGGAATAGATTCTGTCTCAAGAAATCACTGTTTGTTCCTCCATAAGAAGCAACCCCTCATTCATTCTAGTTTAATCATGAGATTGCAGCAATTCAGTCCCATCTTCAGGCTCCACTTCTCATTCTAGTTATCTTGCCATTTCCACTACCTCTGCAGTTGCTTCCTTCCCTGAACACCTCAAAGTCATCCATGAGTGTTGAAATCAGCTTCTTTCCAATTTCTGTTAATGTGGATATTTTGACTCCTCCCACAAATCACAAATGTTCTTAATATCATCTAGAATGATGAGTCCTTTCTAGAAAGTTTTCAACTTACTTTGTCCAGATTCATCAGAGGAATCACTATCTACAGCAACTATAGACTTACAGATTATTCTGAAAAAATACGATTTGTAGGCCCAAACTACTCCATGGACTGATCCATGGACTGCGGAATAGATGCTGTGTTAGCAAGCACAACAACAACATTCATCTTCTTGTACATCTCCGTAAGAGCTCTTAGGTGACTTGATGCACTGTCCATGAGCAGTAATGTTTTGAAAGGAATTTATTTTATTTTTCTGAGCAGTAGGTCCTAACAGTGGGTTTAAAATATTTACTAAACCATGCTGTAAATAGATGTGTTATCATCCAGGCTGTGTTGTTCCATTTCTAGAGCACAGAGTAGATTCAGCATCATTCCTAAGGCCCCTAGGATTTGGGGAGTGGTAAATGATCATTGGCCTCAAAGTTACCAGCTGCATTAGTCCCTAGTAAGACAGTCAGCCTGTCCTTTGAAGATTTGAAACCAGTCATTGACTTCTCTCTAGTGTGGAAAGTCCTGGATGGCATGTTCTTCTAACAGAAGGCTGTTTCAGCTACACTGAAAATCTATTAGTTTAGAGTAGCCACCTTCATCAGTGATCTTAGATCTTCTGGATAACTTTCTTTTTTTTTTTTTTTTTGAGATGGAGTCTTGCTCTGTCCCAGGGGCTGGAGTGCAGTGGCCGGATCTCAGCTCACTGCAAACTCCGCCTCCCGGGTTTACGCCATTCTCCTGCCTCAGCCTCCCGAGTAGCTGGGACTACAGGCGCCCACCACCTCGCCTGGCTAGTTTTTTTTTGTATTTTTTTAGTAGAGACGGGGTTTCACCGTGTTAGCCAGGATGGTCTCGATCTCCTGACCTCGTGATCCGCCCGTCTCGGCCTCCCAAAGTGCTGGGATTACAGGCTTGAGCCACCGCACCTGGCCTGATCTTCTGGGTAACTTTCTGCAGCTTCCCGTCAGCACTTGCGGCTTCACCTAGCACTTTTATGTCACAGAGATGGCTTCTTTCTTAAACCTAATGAACACACCTCTGCTAACGTCCAGTTTTTCTTCCGCAGTTTCTTTACTTCTGTAAGCCATCATAGAGCTGAAGAGAATTATTCCTTGCTCTGAAATAGGCTATTGCTTATGGGAACATTGTAGCTGCTTTGATCTTCTATCCATACCATTTAAATTTTATTCATGTCAGCAATAGGCTGTTTTGCTTTCTTATTATTTGTGTGTTCGCTGGAGTAGCATTTTAAATTTCCTTCATCAATCCTTTCTTCGCAGTCACAACTGGGCTATTTGGCACACAAAGTCTAGCTTTTGGCCTGCCTTGGGTTTCAACATGCCCTCCTCACTAAGCTTAATCATTTTGGCCTGTGATTTAATATGATAGATGTGCAGCTCTTCCTTTCACTTGAACACTTAGAGGCCACTGTAGGATTATTAATTGGTGTCATTTCAACATTGTTGTGTGTCAGGGAATAGGGAGGCCCAAGGAGAGGGAGATGGGAGAATGGCTGATTAGGGAGCAGGCAGAACACACACAACATTTGTCAATTAAGTTCACCATTCTATACGAATGTGGTTCATGGCACCCTAAAACATAATAGTAACATCATAGATCATTGATCACAAATCGCTAAAACAGATATCATAATAATAATGAAAAGGTTTGAAATATTTCAAAAATTAACAAAATGTGACAGAGACAGGAAATAAGCACATGCTATTCGAAAAATGGCACTGACAGACTCGCTTGAGGCAGGGTTGCCCACAGCTTTCAATGTGCAAGAAAGCAATGTGCAATAAAACAAGGTGCTCCTGTAATAGAATGCTGGGAGGGGCGATATGATGTCATTTACTTTGGATGTTCAAAGGTTTTAGAACAGATAGCTTAATAGGAATATCTAGTTCTTTCAGGCATCACCAAGAGTAAAAGTACTGAAGCAGTATTTTTCCCCAACTGAATCAATCAGTGGGATGGAATTTACCTCATTTTATGTTCTCTTTCTCCTTTTCCATTACCCGTTCTCTATGCTTCACCTATCCCATTCTTTCACGACCTCAAGTTTACCCAGCAAAATCTTCACACCTACCATCACCTCTACCAGAACTTGTATTTCTCTAATTTTTCAGTGGACTAAATCCTTCACTTTTTACCTTATATCTTGCTAAAACACTTCTGCTAGCCAATCCTAGTTTATTCTAGATTCCTTTATTATCATCTCTCATCATATATTCTACTTTCTTATTTCATAGCATTTTTTATTATTTGTAATTATTTAGTCATCTGTATGATTTCTTGTTGTTGTTGTTTAATTTCAGGATTCCCTCTTTCTAGAGGAAAAGCCCCACGAATGGAAAAGCTCCTTGAACTGTGCCTATTTTGCTCACTCCAGGATGAGTATTATTTCTTAGTATTATTTCTTTAAACTGAGCAACTCTAATAAGATTCTGTTCTTATATCAGAAAGTAAAATGACTATAAGACAGTATGAGACATTAATTTGTGAAAAAAGTTATAAATGTAGCATTGGTTTTAAGAGATTAAATCCTTGCTCTTCTGAGGGTCTGCAGAGAACAATGAACAGAGCTAGACAAATATAATTTGGAGGTAAGAATGCAGATGAAAAAAATTAAATTATTAAATTATGTATGTAATATATCCAGTTCCAAATACAAAAGAAATAGTCCTTGATTTTCATACACTACCATATTATCATTTTCTAGAAAGATGTCCATGATTTATTTGAAAATGCACAGGATATTCTCTCTCTTACACACACATGCACACTCTTTTTTTTTTTTTTTTTTTTGAGATGGAGTCTTGTTCTGTTGTCAGGCTGGAGTACAGTGGCACGATTTCGGTTCACAGCAACCTCTACCTCCCGGGTTCAAGCGATTCTCCTGCCTCAGACTCCTGAGTAGCTGGGACTACAGGCACATGCCACCACGCCCGGCTAACTTTTGTAGTTTTATTAGAGACAGGGTTTCACCACGTTGGCCAGGATGGTCTCGATCTCTTGACCTTGTGATCCGCCCACCTTGGCCTCCCAAAGTGCTGGGATTACAGGCATGAGCCACCACACCCAGCCATGCACACTCTTTTGAGCACACACACACACACACAGATGCAAAGACACAGACACTGAACAGATATAAATATATACTATGTCAAATAAATATTGTCAAAATTTTACCAATTTTAGTGTACCAGTTTTAGTTTAACCCAAAAAGCTGTCACTGTTTAGAACTTTGAAATAACAAAATGCTATTTACTCTGATAAGTTATTCCTCTTCCAAATGTGACACAGACACAAAAGAGGGAGAAAAAGTCCTATAGGGACATACTATAAGACAAGATGTGCCAGCCACAAGGGGAATAGAGATAGAGGAAAATATCTCTACTTCAACAAAAACAAATCATTTCACCTTCAAACAATATGATTATGTTTTAAAGAACCAATGAGGATCAGTTTCAAATTACTATTAGTGTAAACTACTCAAGTAGAATGATCTGTTGAAATGGGAATGTTTTGAATTACAACAGAAAGGCCTTCTGCACTGCGGAAAGCAGAAGGCCAGCCATAGTTAACTCATAATCCAGATACTCATTTCCAAATTTTAAATTAAAACAAAATACAAATTTTAAGCTTCTTACCATATCTGCCAGAGAAATATAGAGGAACATGCCTCCAGCAAGTGCAAATATAATATTTGGAGCGAAATTGTTGCCCACCAAAATGCCAAAAGCTAGCCCAACATAGCAGGAACACGCAGAAAGGAAGTTGAATAGCAAGGCTTGTCGAGTGCTCATCCCTGCATTGAGTAGGATCACAAAGTCTCCTAGAAGAAGAAGAAAATATCAAGTGAATAGTTGAGTTGTTTTTGTTTTTGTTTTTCTTTTTAATTTCTGGATGAGATCAAAGGTAATCATCAATGTCCAACAAGGTCTTCATTTTAGTGCATCAGAAGGCTTTTAAGAGCATGTCACCTGAAAAGTCTCATTCCACTGAAATCAAGAAGTAAGCAGACTTTTACAATATAAGCAGAGCTCCTTACCTAACTCGTGGGGAAATTCCTCACATAGGATTGCTATGGAAGTACTGAGTCCCTGAAGGAGAGACAAGGTGCAGGAAGCCCCAATCGCCAGGCCATCGATGAAATTGTGGAGGGCATCGCAGAGCGTTATCATCCAGGCAATCGTCCCTATTTCTGACAGTTTGGGCCCCTTCAAACAGGTACATGAACTTGGCTCTTTTTTTCCATCCTAGCAGAAAACCAATTAAAATGATAACCAACATTTCTTGAAAGTCTTAGAAATACAGACAAGTTGGAGATGGGTTATGTCTTGAAAAAAACAAATTGTTCCAACAGAAAGTCTTTTAGAGTAACTAGGAAACCCTAATAATACATAACAGAGAAAATAAGACTTATGGTCGAGAGAAAGGAAATTAATCAACTGACACACCTTGAATAAGCCACTAACAGACATTTTCCTTTACTTTCCCTTTAAAACAATCCTTTTGACTTATATAAACTTCTTCCTACTGCCTTTCTAAAATGCAGCAGATATTAACCTAAGAAATTTATTTATACACAAGATTTAAAATGAAGGAAGTTATTCAAAGACTAAACTTAAAGTCTTTTTCATGTTACAATTTAAATATGAAATCCACAACTAGAGCATGATTAGGAACATTTGTTCTAATCCCTCCTATGCCACCATGTGACAGTGAGCAAGTTATCACAGAGTTCCTTCAACTGTAAAATGAAGACATTGTACTAAATGATTTGTTTATTTATCAACAACTTATTGAGTTTCCATTGTGTTCCAGGTACCATGTGGAGGGTTTAGGTTGTAACAACATGGTTCCTACAAGCTCCAAAGCTTAATTATTTTCTTAACAAATTGCATGAAGTGTAGATGGAACAGGCTAGCCTTTACACTAACACTTCTTTTCATGTAGAAACAATAATAAAAATAGAAAACCCTATGATGGACTCTTTGTAGGAATTTAGATTTCCAGGAAATTTACAAAATTGTACAAAATCGAATCAAATTGTACAGACAAATGCCAACTAAAACACTTTCCAGAAGTTGTAGAAAAAGATAAAATGCAAATTCATTTTTAAGTATGAAAGCAGTTTGCAATTAACTGGAGAACATTTTATTCCTAATTCTCCTCCTCTCACCTCTGCCTAAGCAGCTAATCATTATATTTATTGAACATCTGAAATCTGTAGAACACTCTGTTGAATGCTATGGGAAATACATGGAAATGGAAAACACAGCTTCTGTCTTTAAGAGGTGTATTTACGTTGGAGAAATAAGTCATAAGATATACAGATACATTTTAAAAAATTGCAATATATATCCAACAGAGAGGGCTTACTTCAGAGCAACCATCTGAGAGGTTTTACATTTACTCCAATGTCACTTCACTACTCCGAACACTTTGGGGACCAACACTTTCGGAATCAACCTTAAATCTTGCAATACATCTCTTTACTGTTTCATTAGTGGCAAATCTGCACCTTTGGATTTTTGTTTGTAGGCACAGATAAAAGCATTTGGAGCAAATATATTTTTTAATTAATATGAAATGAATGGGAAACTGTTGGTAATAGGATTCATCATCATTGTCATCACCAATGTGGTTGTAGTAGAAATAGAAACAGCAAAGGCATATAGCATTTCTAATGTGCTAGGCACTGTTCTAAGCACTTCAAATACCGAATTCATCTAGAACAATTCTATGAGGAAAGTACAACTGTTACCATCATTTTATAGTTGAGGAAATTAAAGCGCGAAAAGGTTGGTAAACTTACCCAGGGATACAAAAAAAGAGTAAGTGGGCATTTTTGGCAACAGTGCTTTACTACTACAAACATATCGGGAGGGGGATTCTTCTCTGTAATAGGATCTGACGGTAATTCCAAGGAGACTTCCCCACCTCTCAGAAAATTCTCCTGAACAACTGACGCAACATTGAATAAGTATCGAATCTTGTTTATTTTAAGAAACAAAGTTTATCTGCATAAAAATAATTCTATCTTTTCTTAAAATGTGGATTTTTTTTACTGTATAGCTATATCTTAAATGAACAACACAATGAACAATCATAATTTAGCACAGGTGGATCGGGTGGTTTGCATAAAAAATGCCCCAGAGCGGGAAGCAATTAAAGCTGAAATAGAAACAAAGGTGGTCGTAGGGAATGCCACAGAGGAAGTGACCTGGGCTTTGTAAAACTTACTGCCGTGATATACTTAATGAAATTATTTTGAATTAAAGCAGTTGTTTTCATCTTCCAATCTAATTTATCTAATTACATGTTTAAAATTTCCTTATTGTGATGATCTCAGAAGAAGACTACAAAACCAAGTCTTGACTACCTGATATCGCATACAGAATCTGTATACAAACACCCTTAATTTTACAGAAGAAATTAAATTAATATATCAGGAATGATTCTCTTACCTCTAAGTACAGATATTACTGACTCTATTTATTATGCCCCATATTAGCTCGATGAGTTTTGGTCCCAAATGATACTGTTGAGCAGGGTAAGAGTTATACGTTTTTAATAGTTTTGGAACAAACCAAAGTAGGCAAACATTCACAGAAACTTCTTTTCTAATTCACCTAGAATTAAATCACTGAGCAGAGAGAAAACTAAATTCAAGTTCCTATAGTTAAGTTAGTGACTATGCCTATCTCTCTCTTTCCTTTTTAAATTTTTGTTTTCTGTTGTTATTGTTGTTCACTTCCTTGCTTTCTTGTCTGAGTTTTACTCTAAATATGAGGCTATTTCTACCCTCAGCCATGATGAGGCAACTCAACCTAGTGAAAAGACCCTAAGTCTGGAATCTGGAACTGAGTTCAAGCTTGGCTCTGAGAAGAATTACCGTGTAATCTTCAGCAAGACTCGTAACACCTTTCACTTAGTTATTAATGGGGATGAAAGTCAAAGCAATGTGTAGTATTATCAGAATGGGGGAGAAAGAATATCATACACCAAAGTTATAAAAATAGAGGGAGACTATGTTGAATCCCAACATAAATTGGAGGGGAAAAAACAAAATTAAAAAAAAAAGTACTTAGAAATTAAAATGGAGAAAACAAATGGGTTTACTTGCAGAACAGTTTAAGGAAGGAGGAGAAAGTTGTAGAGGAGGAGGAGGTCTGGGGGAATAGGGAGGACAAGGAAAGGGAGAAGAAGAATGAGGAGGAGCATGAGGAAGACAAGTACAAGGAGGATGAGAAGGAGGATGAGGAAGAGGACAAAGAGAAGGATGATTAGGAGGAGGACAAGGTGGAGGCATGTGGAGAAGGAGGAAAAAGAAAACAGAGAGAAGAAGGAGAAGGAAGTGAGCAAGCATGAGTAAGAGGAGCAGGAAGAGGAATAAAAGGAGGAGAAAGATAAGGACATAGACAAGAAGGACACAAAGGAGGAGGTGAAGAATATATGGATGAGCCTCTTTTAATAAGTGCAGAATGCGAATCTAATTCTATTCCACTGAATCTCATAAAAGACTATCACAGAGGATAGTTTCAATAATAAAGTGAACAAGAAGATCTGATTGTCACTCAGTATCCTTCCTCAGCCATCCAAATGTTTGCTTAATGGGCCCACATATAAAGTGCCAGAGTGGTGCTGAGGGAGGCTATATATAGGTTCAGCATTCTCTTCCCCTACCAAGGGGGATCTGGCTTTCCAGCACTAAAGAAGTCCCAACCTTCAAAAGCCAAGGCTGATGCTGAGCCCCCAGAAAGACATCACTGCCCAACAGGGCAAGAGGACCAGATGGCTGTATGTGGTAGCAGAATGATTCCATTGGATTCCTCCCATTATAAGGGGATGCTCTTGGACTCACAAAGATAGACATATACAATATATGTCTTCCCTGCCTTCAGTGCCTCTGCAAGCACCATCATTCATGGACTTATAGCGCACCACAGTTGATATATATAGCCAAAGTTTCCTGTGAAAACTATCTCCTAACCATTTTTTAGCAAAGGAAGTGAGACAATGGGCTCAATCCATATAATTCATGGAACACATCACCTGCACCCTCTAGTAGCAACCCGTTTGACAGAATGATGAGATGTCCTGATGAAGCCTCAGCCAGGGTGCAAGCCAAAAGATAACACCCTGAGAGGTTGGAGTTCTGTCCATAGGTTCGGCAGCCAAGCATATGGTGTCATCTCTCTGTAGAGAATGCACAAATCCAAGAACCAAGAGGTGAGAGTAAAAGGGGTCTAGGTCAGGCTCAGTGGCTCCCGCCAGTAATCCCAGCACTTTGGGATGCCAAGGGGGAGGAATGCTTGAGGCTAGGTGTTCGAGACCAGCCTAAGCAACATAGCTAGACCTCGTCTCTACGAAAAATATATTAAAAATTACCCAGGTAATCCCAGCACTTTGGGAGGCTGAGGCAGGTGGATCACGAGGTCAGGAGATCGAGACCATCCTGGCTAACACGGTGAAACCCCATCTCTACTAAAAATACAAAAAATTAGCTGGGCGTGGTGGTGGGCACCTGTAGTCCTGACTACTCGGGGGACTGAGGCAGGAGAATGGTGTGAACCCGGGAGGCAGAGCTTGCAGTGAGCCGAGATATCACCACTGCACTCCAGCCTAGGTGACACAGCGAGACTCCATTTTTAAAAAAAAAAAAGAAAAAAGAAAAAAAAAATTACCCAGGTATGGTGGCATGAGCTTATGTTCCCAGATACTCGAAAGGCTGAGGTGGGAGAGTTACAGTGAGCTATGATTACGCCACTGCACTCCAGCTGGGCGACAGACATAGACCTTGTCTCTAAATAAACAGATAAATAAATAAATCTATCTTATTTTTATGCCTAATACACTACTTAAAGAATTTTTACTGACAGGCAAGATGGCCGAATAGGAGCTGCTCCAGTCTGCAGCTCCTAGTGAGACCAACGCAGAAGGCAGGTGATTTCTGTATTTCCAACTGAGGTACCCAGTTCATCTCTTTGGGACTGGTTAGTCAGTGGGTGCAGCCCTCGGAGGGTGAGCAGAAGCAGAGTGATGACCCAGGAAGTGCAAAGAGCCAGGGACCTCCCTCCTGGAGCCAAGGGAAGCCGTGAGGAACCATGCCATGAGGCACAGTGCTCTCCAGCCCAGATACTATGCTTTTCCCAAGGTCTTTGCAACCCACAGACCAAGAGATTCCCTAGGTTGCCTATACAAGGGCCCCGGGTTTCAACCACAAAACTGGGTGGCTGTTTGGGCAGACACCAAGTGAGCTATGGGAGTTTTTTTACATACCCCAGTGGTGCCTGGAACACCAGCAAGACAGAATCATTAACTCCTCTGGAAAGGGGGCTGAAGCCAGGGAGTCAAGTGGTCTTGCTCAGCAAATCCCACCTCCATGGAGCCCAGAAGGCTAAGATCCACTGGCTTGAAATTCTCGCTGCCAGCACAGCAGTCTGAAGTCAACCTGGGATGCTCGAGCTTGGTGCGAGGAGGGACATCCGCCATTACTGAGGCTTGAGTAGGTGGTTTTCCCCTCACAGTGTAAACAAAGCCACCAGGAAGTTGAAACAGGGCGGAGCCCACCACAGCTTCACAAAGCCGCTGTAGCCAGAATGTCTCTCTAGATTCCTCCTCCCTGGGCAGGGCATCTCTGAAAGAAAGGCAGCTGCCCCAGTGAGAAGCTTATGGATAAAACTCCCATCTCCCTGGGTCAGTGAACCCAGCGGAAGGGGTGGCTCTGGGCACAGCTTCAGCAGACTTAAATGTTACTGCCTGCCAGCTCTGAAAAGAGCAGCAGATCTCCCAGCATAGTGCTCAAGCTCTGCTAAGGGACAGACTGCCACCTCAACTGGGTCCCTGACCCCTGTGCCTCCTAACTGGGAGACACCTCCCAACAGGGCTCGACAGACACCTCATACAGAAGAGCTCCGGCTGGCATCTGATGGGTGCCCCTCTGGGCAAAGCTTCCAGAGGAAGGAGCAGAGAGAAATATTTGCTGTTCTGCAGCCAATGCTGGTGATACCCAGGCAAACAGGGTATAGAGTGTATCCCCAGGAAACTCCAGCAGACCTGCAGAAGAGGGTCCTGACTGTTACAAACCAACAAACAGAAACCAGTAGCATCAACATCAACAAAAAGGATGACCACTCAAAAACTCCATCCGAAGGTCACCAACAGCAAAGACCAAGGGTAGATAAAGCCACCAAAAGGAGGGAAAACTCGCATAAAAAAGGCTAAAAAATCCAAAAACCAGAATGCCTCTTCTCCAAAGGATCACAACTCCTCAACATCAAGGGAACAAAACTGGACAGAGAATGAATTTGACGAACTGACAGAAGTAGGCTTTAGAAGGTGGGTAATAACAAACTCCTCTGAGCTAAAGGAGCATGTTGTAACCCAATGCAAGGAACCTAAGAACCTTGAAAACAAATTAGAGGAATTGCTAACTAGAATAACCAGTTTAGAGAAGAACATAAATGACCTGATAAAGTCAAAAAACACAGAACAAGAACTTTGTGAAGCATACGCAAGTATCAATAGCCAAATTGATAAAGCAGAAGTATATCAGAGATTGAAGATCAACTTAATAAAATAAAGCATGAAGACAAGATTAGAGAAAAAAGAATGAAAAGGAGCAAACAAAGAATCCAAGAAATATGGGACTATGTGAAAATACCAAACCTACATTTGATTTATGTACCTGAAAGTGATGGGGAGAACGGAATCAAGCTGGAAAACACACTTCAGGATATTATCCAGGAGAACTTCCCCAACCTAGCAAGACAGGCCAACATTCAAATTCAGGAAATACAGAGAACACCACTAAGATACTCCTAAAGAAGAGCAACTCCAAGACACATATTCACCAAGTTTTGGTCAGATTCACCAAGGTTGGAATGCAGGAAAAAATGTTAAGGGCAGCCAGAGAGAAAGGTCAGGTTACCTAAAAAGGGAAGCCCATCAGACTAACAGCGGATCTCTCTACAGAAACACGACAAGCCAGAAGAAAGTAGGGGCCAATATTCAACATTCTTAAAGAAAAGAATTTTCAACCCACAATTTCATATCCAGCCAAACTAAGCTTGATAAGTGAAAGATAAATAAAATCCTTTACAGACAATCAAATGCTGAGGGATTTTGTCACCACAAACAATCAAATGCTGAGGGATTTTGTCACTACCAGGCCTGCCTTACAAGAGCTCCTGAAGGAAGCACTAAATATGGAAAGGAACAACCAGTACCAGCCATGGCAAAAACAAACCAAAATGTAAAGACCATTGACACTATGAAGAAACTGCATCAACTAATGGGTGAAATAACCAGCTAGCACCATAATGACAGGATCAAATTCTATTATAACAATATTAAGCTTATATGTTAATGGGTTAAATGCCCCAATTACAAGGCACAGACTGGCAAATTGGATAACAAGTCAAGACCAATCAGTGTGCTGTATTCAGGAGACCCATCTTATGTAAGACACACATAGGCTCAAAATAAAGGGATGGAGGAATATTTACCAAGCAAATGGAAAGCAAAAAAAAAAGAAACAAAAAAGCAGGGATTGCATCCTAGTCTCTGATAAAACAGTCTTTAAAACAACAAAGATCAAAAAAGGCAAAAAGGGCATTACATAATGGTAAAGGGATCAATGCAACAAGAAGAGCTAACTATCCTAAATATATATGCACCCAGTACAGGAGCACGCAGACTCATAAAGCAAGTTCTTAGAGACCTACAAAGAGACTTAGACTCCCACACAATAATAGTGGGAGAATTTACCACCCCACTTTCAATATTAGAGAGATGAATAAAACAGAAAATTAACAAGGATATTAAGGACTTGAACTCAGCTCTGGACCAAGCTGACCTAATAGACATCTACAGAACTCTCCACTCCAAATCAACAGAATATACATTCTTCTCAGCACCACATAGCACTTATTCTAAAATAGACCTGTGACATAATTGGAAGTAAAACACTCTTCAGCAAATGCAGAAGAACAGAAATCATAACAAACAGTCTCTCAGACCATAAGGCAATCAAATTAGAACTCAGGATTAAGAAACTCACTCAAAACCACACAACTACAAAGAAATGGAACAACCTGCTCCTGAATGACTACTGGGTAAATAACGAAATTAAGGCAGAAAGAAATAAGTTCTTTGAAACCAATGAGAACAGACACAATGTACGAGAATCTCTGGGACACAGCTAACGCAGTGTTTAGAGGGAAATTTATAGCATTAAATGTCCACAGGAGAAAGCAGAAAAGATCTAAAATTGACACCCTAATATCACAATTAAAAGAACTAGAGAAGCAAAAGCAAACAAATTCAAAAGCTAGCTGAAGACAAGAAATAACTAAGATCAGAGCAGAACTGAAGGAGATAGACACATGAAAAACCCTTCAAAAAATCAATGAATCCAGGAGCTGGTTTTTTGAAAAGATTAGCAAAATAGATAGACTGCTAGCCAGAGTAATAAAGAAGAAAAGAGAGAAGAATCCAATAGACACAATAAAAAATGGTAAAGTGGGATCACCACTGATCCCACAGGAATACAAACTACCATCAGAGAATACTCTAAACACCCTTACACAAATAAACTAGAAAATCTAGAAGAAATGGATAAATTCCTGGACACAAACTCTCCCAAGACTAAACCAGGAAGAAGTCGAAACCCTGAAAAGGCCAATAACAAGTCCTGAAATTGAGGCAGTAATTAATAGCCTAACAACCAAAAAAAGCCCAGGACTAGAGAGATTCACAGTCAAATTCTACCAGACGTACAAACAGTAGCTGGTACCATTCCTTCTGAAACTATTCCAAACAATAGGAAAAGAGGGACTCTTCCCTAGCTCATTTTATGAGGCCAGCATCATCCTGATACCAAAACCTGGTAGAGACAAAACAAAAAAAGAAAATTTCAGACTAATATCCCTGATGAACATTGATGTAAAAATACTGAAAAAAATACCAGCAAACCAAATCCAGTAGCACATTAACAAGCTTACCCTCTATGATCAAGTTGGCTTCATCCCTGGGATGCAAGGCTGGTTTGCAGAAGACATGATTATATATTTCAAAAACCCCATTATCTCAGCCCCAAAACTCCTTAAGCTGCTAAGCAACTTCAGCAAAGTCTCAAGATATAAAATCAATGTGCTAAAATCACAAGCATTCCTATACACCAATAACAGACAAACAGAAAGCCAAATTATGAGCAAACTTCCATTCACAATTGCTGCAAAGAGAATAAAATACCTGGGAATACAACTTACAAGTGATGTGAAGGACCTCTTCAAGGAGAACTACAAACCACTGCTCAAGGAAATAAGAGAGGACACAAACAAATGGAAAAACATTCCATGCTCATGGATAAAAAGAATCAATATCAATATCATGAAAATGGCCATACAGTTCAAATTTGTAGACTCAATGCTAGTTCCATCAAGCTACCATTGACTTTCTTCAAAGAATTAGAAAAAAACTACTTTGAATTTTTTACGGAACCAAAAAAGAGCCTGTATAGCCAAGACAATCCTAAGCAAAAAGAACAAAGCTGGAGGCATCACGCTACCTGACTTCAAACTATCCTACAAAGCTACAGTAACCGAGACAGCATAGTACTGGTACCAAAACAGATATACAGACCAATAGAATAGAACAGAGGCCTCAGAAATAACACCACACATCTACAGCCATCTGATCTTCGACAAACCTGACAAAAACAAGCAATGGGGAAAGAATTCCCTATTTAATAAATGGTTTTGGGAAAACTGGGTAGCCATAAGCAGAAAACTGAAACTGGACCCCTTCCTTATACTTTATACAAAAATTAACTCAAGATGGATTGAAGATTTAAATGTAAGACCCAACACCCTAGAAACCCTAGAAGAAAACCTAGGCAATACCATTCAGGACATAGGCATGGGCAAAGACTTCATGACTAAAACACCAAAAGCAGTGGCAACAAAAGCCAAAACTGACAAATGGGATCTAATTAAACTAAAGAACTTCTGCACAGCAAAAGAAACTACCATCAGAGTGAACAGACAACCTACTGAATGGGAGAAAATTTTTGCAATCTATCCATCTGACAAAGGGCTAATATCCAGAATCTACATGGAACTTAAACAAATGTACAAGAAAAAAAACAGCCCCATCAAAAAGTCGGTGAAGGATATGAACAGACACTTTTTAAAAGAAGACATTTATGTGCCCAAGAAACATATTTAAAAAAGCTCATCATCCACTGATCATTAGCGAAATGCAAATCAAAACCACAATAAGATACCATCTCATGCCAGTTAGAATGGCAATCATTAAAAGTCAGGAAACAACAGATGCTGGAGAGGATGTGGAGAAATAGGAACGCTTTTACACTGTTAGTGGGAGTGTAAATTAGTTCAACCATTGTGGAAGACAGTGTGGCGATTCCTCAAGGATCTAGAACCAGAAATACCACTTGACCCAGCAATCCTATTACTGGGTATATATACAAAGGATTATAAATCATTCTACTATAAAGACACATGCACATGTATGCTTACTGTAGCACTATTTAGAATAGCAAAGACTTGGAACCAATCCAAATACCCATCAATGATAGAATGGATAAAGAAAATGTGGCATGTATACACCATGGAATACTATACAATCATAAAAAGGATGAGTTCATGTCCTTTGCAGGGACATGGATCAAGTTGGAAACCATCATTCTTAGCAAACTAACACAGGAACAGAAAGCCAAACACTGCATCTTCTCAGTTGTAAGTGGGAGCTGAACAATGAGAACTTACGGGCACAGGGAGGGAAACACCACACACCGGTGCCTGTTCGGGGGGTGGGGGCAAGGGAAGGGATAGCATTAGGAGAAATACCTAATGTAGATGATGGGTTGATGGATGCAGCAAATCACCATGGCACATGTATACCTATGTAACGAACCTACACGTTCTGCACATGTATCCCAAAACTTAAAGTATGAAAAAAAAAAAAAAAAAGAATTCTTGTCTCCTGTCCCCAAAACCTTGGACTTGATGAGTTTGATGGACCTACTGTCCAAGGCAGTAATTCTTATACCAGGAAACATGGTCATTTTCTGATTCATTGGAAGTAGAGACTAACTCCTGGCAATTTAAAGTTCTTTATGCCCCTGAACTAACAGAGATGAGGAAGTCACTATAACTAGCTAGGGTTATCACACCTAATGATCCGGGGGAATTGATTTTCTGCTACAGAATGAAGACAAGGATAGTGCTTAGAACTCAGGGAATTCAGTGGGATGCCTCTAAGTACTCCTCCCCGATAGTCCTGGTCAAGGGAAAATAGCAACAATCCCCCAATAAAAACAAGACTACCAAGCACTCAGATCTTACAGAAATGAAGATTTCAATTGCCCTAACTGGAAAATGACTCATCCAGTCAAGGTGATGTCAGACAGTGTGGTAAATACAGAAGGTATTGTCAATGGGGGACCCTATAATGAGCAGTTTAGGCCTCATGACCAGCTCCAGAAGTGAGCTGCAGCTATAATTAATGTTCCTTAATTGCATCTTCTTCTCCCAATATTTTATGTGAAGAGTGTTGCTGGGGACTAATATTTTAGTCAGGTTGCAGAATTAGTAAAAGACATCACGGGAATGATATGGTAGTTGATGGGATTTTGTGCATCCCCTATGTTAGGAACATGCATTTGTTAACCACATGGAGGACAAGATTGGAGGTTGATAGAGAGAAAAAGGGGTAGAGTATTCAATATATCTTTCATTTCTCCCTCCAGATCCACTTTCCGCCCTTCTTTCCCCATAAAGCCTATATGCACTCTATCAAAGGCCCTCATGTCCAGGTGCTCAGCAGGTTCCAGACAGTGAGCTCTAACAAAATTGGAGGGAAGGAGGAGTGGGGATCGGGATATTTATTCCCCTGGCTCCCTCCTTGAAGGTTAGGTAACTTAGGCTGGCTATGTCCACAACTAAAGATCACTGTTCCACTTACAGTAGCTTTCTATACAAAACTAGCTCCTTTCCAGTTCTAGAGAACCTTCTTTCTTCCCTTTTCCCTTTGGACATAGGTTGTTGACAGCTCCACTGTTAATAGCCTCAGGTTACTGCCCTGTGATTCACCTACACCCTGATCAGAGTTTTATAAATTGTCTCTCCTCTATTATTTATCCTTATTTGAGTGGGCCATCTCTCTCTGGAAAGGATTTGACTAATCCAAAGTCTAATGCTCATTCAACAACACAATACTATTAAATAAGTTTTCATGAAAAAAGTAACAAAAAGGATTACATAGACATGAATATACTAAAAAGAGTTAAATGTATTCTAAAAATAGAAAGTTTTGATAGGCGTTGCTTTTATTACTAGGTTTTCCAATGATTTCAATGTTTGTATTTTATAGCTGGTGATTACTTGGTCCTTCTCCTCACCCTGAAAAGTCAGCTAACTACAACTAAAATGAAGTTTCACATGAGAAAGGAAAAATTATTTATCTTTAATGCATGTAACCAAATATAATTCAAATGCACTTACCTTCCAGTCATTCGGTTTCAGGCAAAGCTCAAAACTATTTCCAAAACTCTCTTTGCTAATTAAAATAACCATTAACAAGAAAATGACAATTTCTAGAAACCTTGCAAGTTGTTTCCTGTCTCTCCAATCCTTCTGTGGAATGTGAGTAAAGTTGTTCTGGTCTTTAGTAGTTTAATTAATAATCAGTTATTTTCAGTTTGCGACCATAGCATTTTTACTGCCTTGAAAAGAACAATTTAGGAGAAACCTGAGAGGTTTTCAAGAAATCTGCTACTATTTTGCAAATGGAATCTAAAGTAAATAATAGTTAAATATTTACGGTTATCTTAATGGACTATTTATACCACTCTAAAAGGCTGCTTACTGTTGCTACAGATGAGGATGGCATTAATGCACTGGTACATTCAGGACACAGGATATCGTTTCTTATAAAAAGCCCATAAAATGTACCTCTCAGCCTACACAACTCTCATTCTTACTGCAACATCTTAAAGGGATTCAGGAGGCACCAGGAAATTTCTTAAGTTTCAATGTAAGTTGGAGAAATCAGTTGCTAGGATCCTTAAAAGTAGTGTTTCCAAAATAAGGAATATGTACACTGATCAGCATCAAGGCTTTCAGAATAATTCATATGAGAAAACAGGAATAGGATGGGGTGTCGTGGAGAAGCCAACCCCATGCAGCAGCTGCCTGTCATGTCTTAACATTTGACATGAATTACGTCAAGAACTGAAATATTCAAGATCCCACTCAATATACTCCATGTGACTCACCTGCAAAAAAAGAGAGACTGACTTCTGTGGCAGAGAAGATCTAAAAACACACTGTCAAGGAGCTTAGGGAAAGTGGCAAGAGGCAAAGAAACGGATGAGATGAGAGATTAGAGCCAGTGGTAATGGCAACCACAACAGAACGGGTACTTAGGACCAAGTAGGGGTGATAAGGAATAGGCAAGGTGCCAACAGAGAGACAAATATAAAGCTATTACCTGCAAGGGGCAACTGGCACCCTGGTTTATATTTCAATAGTTCAGGACAACAGAAGCTGTCTCTACTCTGTACATGGAGCTTGAGAAGTAGGAGCCACACAGGATAAAAGTACTGGGACCACATTCCCTCTGAAAGCTGTCACTGTGCCACTCTAAAGATGTGCTGACCCATTTAAGAAAAGAAGAATTCGGCATGAAATATACAGAATACACTACTGGAGCACAGAGCAGTAGTGATAATAATATTCACACTAATAACAGAGCCTCCTGCCACATTCTCACTCACTATTCTTCTGGTACTGTGCTACGCATTTTACATATACCATCATTCAATCTTCACAACCCGATATAGATATGATCCCCATTTTACAAATGAGGAAACTGAGGTATAGAAAGGTTAGGTAAATTAACCAAAGTCATACCTCTAGAAATGTTTAGAAACAGGATTTGAGCCTCCATGCCAAAGAAGCTAAGCCTGTGATCCCTAGGATATATAAGTAATTTTATTTTCTGTGTTGTTTGTTCCTGTTCACCCGGAATGTAGCACTGAAGGCACTCAGTGAGTGTTTGTTGACTGACTAAATAAAGGTGTAGTAATGTAAAAGTACATCTTCTCTCATGACATGTTCACAAATCATTGTCCCATGAAGCATGTATTCCAATCTTTCCAAAGAGCAAACACATGGACATTTAAGAACAACATGGAAAGGGTGTGCATAAAAAAAGTTCACTAATCAATTCCAAATTGATTCATCACTATAACATAAAATTCAGTGCAGAGATGCTTTTGTTGTTTGTTTGCCAATTCTTAGCTACTGAAAGTTGAAGAACTGGATCAAAATCTCCTGGCAGGACAAGTTCGTTTTTTCTTTTTAGCCAAGAATTTAGCATTTAATGCGTGCTCAATAAATATTATTTTTAATTAAATGGTGGGGGGTGCTGAATTATGTAGAGAAATGAAATATCAAAATACATTTCAGTCAATGGACCTCAGAGGCTTCCCCCTCTATTCTAGTGATCAAGGCAGAAGAATTTTTTTTTTTTTTTTTTTTTTTTTGAGACAGGAGTCTTGCTCTGTCCTCCAGGCTGGAATGCAGTGGTGCAATCTCGGCTCACTGCAATTTCTGCCTCCGGGTTCAAGCGATTCTCTTGCCTCAGCCTCCCAAGTAGCTGGGACTACAGGCACCCGCCACCACGCCTGGCTAATTTTTTGTATTTTTAGTAGAGACAGGGTTTCACCATGTTAGCCAGGATAGTCTTGATCTCTTGACCTCGTGATCTGCCTGCCTCGGCCTCCCAAAGTGCTGGGATTACAGGCGTGAGCCACCGCGCCCGGCCCTCAAAGCAGAAGATTTTTATTGGCAACCATCTTGCATCTAACTTTGTGAACTTACACATTTTTTCAGAAGATCATTTGGGAAGGGAGGGCATAAAAGTAAGAATATTAGCAATGAAAGCAGATAACCTGTTGAAGATTTATTGTTTGCAAGACACTGTTTGCCTGTGATGAGTGCATCATCCCGATTACAGAAGAAGTAAATGAGGACACTGGAAGAAAGGACTTGCCCAAAACAACACAGCTAGAAAATGGGAAAGTCAGGATTTGTGCCCAGACTATTTGACTCCTAAGCCTATGCAATAAGAGGCCGAGAGACTGCTCAAGAGAATTGAGTTTTTCAGATGAGGAATTTCTGATTTAAGTAGCTTGTTGCTACTTTCTTTGTTGCTATAAAGAAAGAAATTATTTTATTGCTGTTTGCCAGTCTCCATCCTGGAAGGTGGAGTACCTCCAGGATTCAAGTAACTCTGGTTTTGAGTAGAAGACACTGAACTAATTAATGTGCTGAGGTGTTCTGAGGATTGCTAACACTTCACACACACTTAAAATAATACTTCCAATCGTTGAGGAGGAAAAAAGCACCATCCTAGAGCTTTCAAATCCACTATGTATAATCTATTGTTTACAGATTGCAAAAATTGATTGCAAAAGACAGTTGTTTTCCTGACTGGCCTGTTCTTAGTTTATCACACTTAATAAAATGTAATTTTGGAGCCAATGGCTTGCATTATTAACACTGTTAAAGTGTTAGAACACAGGAATGCTTACTTTGAAGAAGAATTTCTATCCAGAATGTTTTCCAATGTCATTTTATACAAGCATCCACTGTGCCTACCTACTCTGTTCATCTTTCTGTTCCTAAAACCAGCTGAACTGTTTCCTCCCCTAGAGACTTCTCACTGCTGTTTCCTCAGCCATAACATTATTCTCTCTGATATTCACATGGATGGTTCCTTCTTACAATTCAGATTTTAACTTAAATGTGTTCTCCTTGAGGAAGTCATCCCTGACCACCCACACTAATATAGTGACCCAGACATCATCCTATCACATTTTAATTCCCCACAGGACATTTTAAAATTTATTTTTGTATTTTATGTGTATAAATGTATGGGGTACAAGTGTAATTTTGTTACATGTATAGATTGAGTAGTGGTGATGTCAGGATATCCATCACCCAAATAAAGTACATTGTACCCATTAAGTAATATCTTATCATGCACCCTCTTCCCTCCTGCTCACCCTTCTGAATCTCCATTGTCTATCATTCCATATTCTATGTCCACATGTACACATTAGGTACCTCGTACTTATAAATGCCAGCATGGCTTTTGTAATTCTATGATGTTGGGCTGTGTGTCCCACTAGAATGAACTGGAATGCCAGAGCACAGGAACATTTTCTATCTAGTTTGTCATGGCATTTCCAGGATGTAGAGCAGAGCTTGGCACTTGACAGGTGATCACTGAATACATGAGAAGAAAATAAATGATGGAATGAATGACGGAATACCATCTTCCTACACCTTAATATAGCATCACTGATTTAGTGTATGGACCAGGATATCATTCAGAATATAAAATGTTGTCTTAAAAGTAGCCTGATATATCACAGAGGCCCAGTTTAAGATTGCCATTATTGTTTTAATATAAAAGTTACATGATTCTGGGATTTTGATCAAAGTCACAAACACTATAAAAATTACAGAAAAAATACAGACTATTTTTGCAAAAGTAGTGTTTGTCCAAAAAAGAATTTTTGAGATTCTACTTTCTAAATGGAAACAATCTCTAGATTTGGGTGTTTGTTTGCAACCCAGGAAACTATTAATGATGGCTGATCCCTCACTTATTTTTTCCAATATATACTTTGTAACCTAGTAATAAAGGAGGATACACTAGAAAGCATAAGGCCAGAGGCCTGAATGTCTTCTGGAACCTTCAAATGTAATCTCTACTGGTGTTTCCTCTGCTATTAAATGTTTCTGACTTTTATCCACTTTCACTAAGTTGGTATAAAGGTTCAGTAAAGTCATGTTCATTAAGCACTTTGATATTCCTAAGTAGAAAGAGATTCAGTAAAATAAAGTCTGTTTTTTTTGTTTTTACTTTTAATGTTCTGACACCTGATAACAAATAAAAAGTAATAATACCTTAACCACTTTGAAAAAGAATTAGGCTCACATATTGGTCTCTCCCTTCTATTTATTAGAATTCAAAACTTCTATAATAATATTTCTAAATAAATTGAGCCAATAATTAGCATGGAGAGCAAAGTTAAAGGCAGGAGAATGTCACCACTTAATTTAAATAAATGAGGAGTTATTAACTTAATTGAATTGAGAGCCTTAGAACAGGACTGAAATTCTCTATCTAAGAAGCAGACATATAGTAGAATCAAATTTCATCACCCAATCAATGCCCTAACTCTAACACTTAATACTTTTATTAAGAGTGAGCACTTAAATTGTTCTTCAAATACCTTCAATTCTCTTTTATTCACTAAGATTATAAGTGAAGTATTAATAGTTATAAAAGTGAAATTTGTTATCTGGAAATTTACCTCAGACACAAAACTGAATAGATATGATTGTAGAGACAAATAAATATTATAGGTGAGGGTGTGTGTGTGTGCATGTGTGTGTGTGTGCATGAGCCAGTCTGCTAATTACTATATAATATAGTAATGACCTCAGAAAGTAGTTTGGCAAGACCACACTTCATTTACAGGATGCTTTAGCTTTGGTATCTTTTTAATGTAGAATTCTTATTTTGAATACATATAATAAATAAAATGGAATAATAAAATGTAGAATAAATTCTGCCTCTGCAAGTGCTTCTTCAAGGGAGATGGATTTCATTTATTACAATAAAACACCTCATGGTTTGGCAAATCTTCCATCATGCAATCCACTGAGTAAAAGTTACTCACCAGGTCTTGATTCAGTATTCCCAAACTGCAGAATGCAGCATGCAAAGAATAGAGCACAATATAAATTTTTTAAATAAGCAAATAGCAGAAGCCAAAGAAAACAAAGTGGTCTATTTTAGTCATCCAACAATTATGAAATGGATATCCTTTATAAGGCAATCTTTTAAAAAGCTGATGTTAAAGACTGACCAGCAATAGAGTAAGTATTTAAATATTCCATTGCTTCCCCTGGCTTGCCACTGGGTTTTCCACACAGTAGAATACGCAATTCTTTCTGATGAGCAGAATAATTTACTTGAACCTCATATATTATTTGTTCATTTTTCAAGAGAAAAAATGTATTGGCATTCATTATTAACTTTTTTTATCAATCAGCATGCATGACAGAACAACATAGCAATTCTTCATTACACTAATGGAGGCAAAATTAACTTGACATCAAGCCTAATTGACTAAAACCTCACTAATTCTTCTAAACAGGGATAAGTCCTGCTTGATTAGTGAAAGCAATTTATTATAGAACATGTTTAGATAGATGCACTTTTAAGTGTTAAGCTTTCCAGAACTTAACACTAACAAACTGAGCTTTCCAGGATCAAAGGCGAGATCCTTTGTTGAGGTTCTTAAGAAAACCTGCCACAGTGTATGGATAAGACTAACACAATATATCAAACACATAATAACAACTTGGAATTTCTCTAGATAATTTAGAAGCTTTAGGTGCAATCTTGCCAAAAAAAATTATTTCAAAAGAAATTTTTATAGATGCTGCCAAAATACTCTACAGCCAAGCCCATAGCAAAATAGAACAAATCATAACTTATCAGCTATGACAGACTGGTAATCAAAACTAACAAAGTTTCGCTATGCGGGCAATCCTCAACTCACTACGAGTTGTTTTACAAAAGTTCATTTGTAAGTTAATTGTTAGAAATCATAACTTATTAGAGCCATATTCTCATTAAGAAGTTGGTATTATGTATATGGAGCAAACATGAGCTTGGAATGCAAGACCCCAGAAGGGGATCTCAGCATAGTTTTGCTGTTTATTATCTGTGTGAACTTGAGGGAGTCATTGTATTTAACTGGATCTTAATTTATTCAGCTGTAAGTTGACTTAATACCAATTTCACAGTGCTATTGTAGGAATTTAACAGAATAATAGCTAAAAAGCTACCCCAGTGCCCTCTGCTCTTACCCGTAGGCATTTATGTTCCTTGTTCAAGTATTTCTCTATATCAGAGATTGTTGGCTGGCAGGTCATAGAGGAGCATCAGCAAGTTCATGAACCCCTTTAAATTGTATGCAAAATTTGGTAGGTCTGTTGCAAAAGGTAATGAGCTTCATCAAGCAGTTGTCTAAGGGAATGATTAAAAGCCATTGTTCTATAGCCACTTTCTTGCATTTTTCAAAATTAGAAAATGACAAACGTTTAAAAACAATGACTGGGAGCACCCTCTGCACTTAAGTTGCTGTTCTGCCCAAGCATATTATCCCAGTAAAGTCTTACATATCTGTCAGGATGGATGCAAGGTCAAGATGGATACAAGCATCATTTTCTCAGAAGAGCATCCTTGACCATTTCGCTTTCATCACGTTCCATCCCCAATATGTGCCACTCCACTTGCATCACGTCCCACCCCAACACACACAACATCTCTCTCAGCACAGTAACTTGTATATGCCTCTACTCTAGTACTCATCACACTACACAATAACTATTTTTACATGTCAGTAAGTTCTAGTTTTACATGCTCAAAAAGTTCTAGTGAAATAATAATTTTTTCACAAAAATGTATACTTAGATTTTATTTAAAGTAGTCATTTTAATTGATGAGAAGCATACAAATCGGGAAGAAATTTTGCTTTTTTAAAAGAACTCTGAGTGTAACAAATCTAAGTTCAAACCGTTACTCTAATGTTAAACCTCCCTGAAATTCAGCTTCCCTATCTATAAAATTGAGATAATTATACCTAAATGAATGTTGCATATGAATACTATTTGCAAAGTATTGGTGTATTACTTGCACATGACAGGTACCACCAGCATCACACCACCAACTACCACCATTATTATTTCTATTAGTTATTTAGGAGTGACAGGTACAGGCATACATCTTTTTCCTGTGCTTCACTTTATTGTGCTTCCAGATATTGTGATTTTTACAACTGAAGGTTTGTTGCAACCCTGCATTAAGCAAGTCTATCAGCACCATTTTTCTATCAGCATGTGCTCATTTCATGTCTCTGTGCCACACTTTGGTAATTCTCACAATATTTCAAACTTTTTCATTATTATTATATCTATTATGGTGATCTGTAATCAGTGATTTTGATGTTACTATTGTCATTGTTTTGGGACACCATGACTGTGCCCACATAAGATGGCAGATTTAACCAATTAATGTTGTATGCGTTCTGACTGCTCCAGTGACCAGACATTCCCCCATCTTCCTCCCTTCTGTAGGGCCTCTCTATTCCCTGAGACACAAGAGTATTGAAATTATGCTAACTAATAATCCTAAAATGGCCTGTATGTGATCAGGTGAAAGGAGGAATTGCATGTCTCTCACTTAAAATCAAAAGCTAGAAATGATTAAACTTAGCGAGGGAAACATGTCAAAAAGCCAAGACAGGCCAAAAGCTAGGTTTTGTGTGCCAAATAGCCAAGTTGTGAATGCAAAGGAGAACTTCCTGAAGGAAATTAAAAGTGCTACTCCAATGAACACACAAATGATAAGAAAGCAAAACAGCGTTATTTCTGATATCAGTAAAAATTAAGTGGTTTGGATAGACGATCAAGTCAGCCATAACATACCCTAAAGTAGGAGCAAGCCCCTCTTTTCAATTCTATGAAGGCTGAGACGGGAGAAAGCTGAAGAAGAAAGGTTGGAAGGTAGCAGAATTGGTTCATTAGGTTTAAGAAAAGAAGCCATCTCTATGACATAAAAGTGCCAAGTGAAGCAGCAAGTGCTGATGGAGAAGTTATCCAGAAGATCTAACTAAAATCATTGATGAAGGTGGCTACACTAAACACCAAATTTTCAATGTAGATAAAACAGCCTTCTGTTGGAAGAAGATGCCATCCAGGGCTTTCATAGTTAGAGAGAAGAAGTCAATGCCTAGTTTTAAAGCTTCAAAGGACAGGCTGACTCTCTTGTTTGGGGCTAACGCAGCTGGTAACTTTAAGCTGAGACCAATCATCATTTACCATTCCAAAACTCCAAGGGCCCTTAATAATTATGCTAAATTTACTCTGTCTGTGCTCTAGAAATGGAAGAACACAGCCTGGATGGCAACATATCTGTTTACAGCATGGTTTACTGAATATTTTCAGTCCACTGTTGGGACCTATGGCTCAGAAAAATAAAAGACATTCCTTTCAAAATATTACTGCTCATTAACAGTGCATCTAGTCACCTAAGAGCTCTTACGGAGATGTACAAGAAGATGAATGTCGTTTTCATGCCTGCCAACACTACATCCATCCTGAAATCCATGGGTCAGGGAGTAGTTTTGACTCACAAGTCATATTATTTAAGAAATACATTGTGCAAGACTGTAGCTGCCATAGTAGTGATTCCTATAATGAATCTCAGTAAAGGAAGTTGAATATCTTCTAGAAAGGATCCATCATTCTAGATGCCATTAAGAACATTTACAATTCAGGGGAGGAGGTCAAAATATCCACATTTATAGGAGTTGGGAAAAAGTTGATTCCAACCTTCATGGATAACTTTGAGGTGTTCAAGAATTCAGTAAAGGAAGTCACAGCAGGTGTAGTGGAAATAGCAAGAGAATTACAATGAGAAGTGAAGCTTGAAGATGGAACTGAATTACTGCAATCTCATGATCAAACTTGAATAAATGAGCAGTTGCTTCTTATGAATGACCAAACAAAGTGGTTTCTTGAAACAGAATCTACTGCTGGTATAGATGCTGTGAACAACATTGAAATGACAAAAAGGATTTAGAATACTTCATAAATGTAGTTGACAAAGCAGTGGCAGAGGTTCAGAGGATCACATCCAATGTAGAAAGAAGTTCTACTGTGGGTAAAATGCTGTCAAACAGTATCGCATGTACAGAGAAGTCTTTCATGAAAGAAGCAATCGATGTTGCAAACTTCATTGTTTTAAAACACTTCCACAGCCACTCCAACCTTCAGCAACCACCACCCTGGTCAGCGGCCATCAACATCAGAGGCACAACCCTCCACTTACAAAAAGATTAGAACTTGCTGAAGGCTCAGATGATCAGTAGCACTTTTTAGCAATAAGGTATTTTTAAATTAAGATATCAATGTCATTTTTTAGACATAATGCCAGTGCACACTTAATAGACTATAGTGTAGTGAAAACATATCTTTTATATTCACTGGGAAACCAGAAATCATGTGACCTGCTTTATTGTGATATTTGCTTTATTGCAGTGGTCTGGAACCAAATTCACCTGATTTTGACGCTGACTATGATTCAGAGAAAATCTGAGCAGAGACAGCCTTCCAGGAGGTAAAGAACACAGTGATGTTTCTGGAACTTCATACGAGGAAGCAGACTAATTTCATGTGATCACCTGGCTCCTGGGGCACTCCTAAGTTTCAAGGCATACTGTTCTCCTTGTCTACAACAGTGTGTGATTCTAACTAGATGGGCCACCACTCTGTATCTCACAGCTGTGTAGTACATCGTTTAGTTTGTAGGTATGAAGGAGGTAAAAGTCAACAGTTGGCCCCTGAAAGTGAAGACACTGGCTCAGGGCTGAGGATTCTGACTTTCTACTCAGCAATGTATTATCATCGCTAGTCAACGTGAACCACACTGAGAGACAGCCTATTAAAAGCCTTTCCCACTTTTCCCCAACCCCACAGTCCTTCATTCCTACTTCCCACCTGCCTGAAATTGAGAACATCTAACACATAATTTACCCACAAACACTTTCTCCACCTTCCATCCCATCTTAGAATAAGAGTGCTTCTCCTTTTCACTGTGAACAACTCCACTTGTACTCTGTTTTCATTTCTCCTCTAGAAATACACTCCATAAGATATCCCTACCATGACTTCCATTCTCTTTCGAATCTTCACCCTCTCCCTGTCCACCTGGCCTTTCCTCCCTGTCTTAAATCTCCTTCAGATTAACAAAATCCCAAATCCTGACATTCCACTGAACTGCTGTTATCCCTCATTTTTTTTTTCACTTCAATGACAAACTACTTGAAATGGTTTACTTTTCTAGTCTTTTCCTATATCTCTTTCCCAGATCCAGTCTCTCCTCTTCTTTCAGCTCCTTGCAGCACAATAATGTTCCCCAGAGTAGCTACTTGTAACTTTAGAAGCACTGAAAATTTTTACATTCTTTGCCAAAGGCTTTTTAAACCAAGGAAGGAGTTATTCAGCACACACACACACACCACACAGCAACACTTCCTAAATACACTTTGGACCACTCACCTTACCCACAGAGTTTCTGCTGTCCATGGCAGATACTCCCAACCTTCTCTTTCTTGAAAATTATTCTAAAATGTTCTCTCCCTACCCCATACCAGTTCTCTATCTTCAGATAAACATACTATGGAAGATGATCTATTATTCTCATTCATTTGTCTGAGCCAGGGCAATGCAAACAAAGACACATCTTCTCAAAGAAGGTCCAGTATACTGTATTCACAGCTAAAAATACACCACCACTCCATTCCACTCTGGCCTCTGGTCATTTTCTTCTGTTTCTTCTGTTTTTTCTTTGTTATGCCCCTAGGGACGGTATTGCCTAGCACATGGGACTTTGTCTATCAAGCTCTCTTCTAATGAATCTGACACTAGGAAGTGTGTTCTCAGGAAGAGGCAAACCATCAAAATTCAATCCATCAACAGATAAATGGACAAAGAAAATGTGGTAATGACATACAAGAGAATACTACGCAGCCTTTAAAAAGAAGGAAATCCTGTTATTTCCTTCTTTTTAAAGGTTGCTATTTTAAAACCTGGGAAGACACTAAGCCAGGCACAGAAATAAATACTGCATGATTTCATCTTCATGTGGAATCTAAAAAAGTTGAGCTCCTAAAAACAAAGTAGAATGTTTGATACCAGAGGCTTGGGGACTGGGAGGAGGACAGATGTTGGTCAAAAGGGACAAAGTTACACTTAGAAAGGAAAAATAAGATTTAGAGCTTTATTACACAACATAGTGACCATAGTTAATGATAGCATAATGTATAGTTCAAAACTGCTTTTTAAAAAGTAGACTTTACATGTTTTCACCACAAAACAAATGAAAAATTGGTGAAGTGATGAATATGTTAGTTTAATCTTTCTACAATGTATACACATATTAAAACATAACATTATACCCTATAAATATATGCAATTATTACTTGTCGATTTAATTAACTAACTTCTAAGAATTCAATCCAACTGCCTTTACAGCCTTTGCTCAAACTTGCTGTTTGATTTTGCTATCTGCAAACTGCCATGGAGGCCCTGTTCTCTTAGTCTAGTCTGGAAGCCTTCATAAATATCACTCTTGGCTACAGATTGCTCTTACATGAAGTAATCCATCTATTTTTGAATCTTTGAAATGATCCCCATTATGCCTTCAAGAAACCCCACTGCATAAAATGCTTTCTTCCTTCCAGTTGATAAGTGCTTATAAACTCGGCATGTGATGCCACAACTTTGAACCAAGTCTCCTACTCTTTCAACAGCTGCTCAATATTCTGTCATCGAAATAGAGGACTCTGTGGCTTTGCATCTACACATAATGTTAGATGCTGTTTCTCTTACTTAATACCCATCACCCTCACTTATCAGGAGCGTGATGGTGACGTATGGTTGTATGGTAGACACAGAAATAATAAGATTTAGGATTTAACGCATACCTACTCTTAGTCACAACTTTAATAATATTTCATTCAATCCTCATAATAATCCTGCCTTGTAGATATTATTGCCAGTTTTCAGATGAAGAAAGTGAGTTTTAGAAGTTGAAGTAACCCAATTAGTTATGAGTCAGATTTAAACTCAAATCTACCTGACTCAAGTACTTTTGAAAAAGATAAGTTGCTCTAATTTTCATGTTACTAATTAACACCTAATGAATAATGTGTAATTCAAAAATGAAACAAATTTTGTGAGAAAATATAATTATTCATTCATTTAATTTTTCACTCTGCTTTAAGCCTCCCTAATTCTAAAAGAAAAATCAGCCAAGTACAGATTACCTATATTTAGCTGCAATATAGAAAAAGAAAAATGTTGCAATGAAATTCAACACTGAGAAAAATGTTTCTTAATCTAAGTAAGGCTATTTAAAAGAAAAAGAAAACTAAAGAAAGCAAACCTACTGAGCTTAGAAGCATTCCTATTAAAGTTGGAAACAAGACAAAATACCAACTATCACTACTTCTACTCAACACTGTCCTATGAGCTCTTGCCAATAAAATAAGACAAGAAAAATAAGAGTTAAAACAATTAGAAAAAAAATTAAAAAGGGCTTCTTTGCTCTTCAATATCTATGCAGAAAGTCCAAAAGAATAAACAAACAAAACAATACTGGCAGAATTCAGCACTACTGCAGGATAGAAAACCAGTATACTAAAATCAGTGTACTCTTACATAGTGGTGGCTCATGCCTGTAATCCCAGCACTCTGGGAGGCTGAGGCGGGTGGATCATAAGGGCAGGAGATCCAGATCATCCTGGCTAACACGGTGAAACCCTGTCTCTACTAAAAAATACAAGAACAATTAACCGGGTGTGATGGCGGGGGCCTGTAGTCCCCCCTACTCTACTTGGGAGGCTGAGGCAGGAGAATGGTGTGAACCAAGGAGGCGGAGCTTGCAGTGAGCTGAGTTCACGCCACTGCACCCCAGCCTGGGCGACGGAGCGACACTCCGTCTCAAAAAAAAAAAAGAAAAGAAAAAAAGAAAACAGTAGGAAAAAAGATATCATTTGTGATACCTACGGAGCTACAAAGTAATTAGGAAGAAATCTAACAGAATATTTTTAAAATATTTCTAATACAGTAAATTATCAAACCAAAAAATCTTAAATATCATAAAAATGTAAACTGCAGCCCAGTTAATCTCTAAATTCAATGCAATGTCAATGAAAATCTCTACAATCATATTGATATGGAAGAACAAAGACAACTTTTAGTGAAAAAACAAGGTGAGGAGCAGACCTTGTCTTTATAGCTGAATAAAAACTATAACAATTATGGCAGGGTGGTAGTAGGTCAGAGGTTTGTTGTCTTTTTTTTTTTTCAAATAGACAAGTAAAAGAGACTAGAAAGCCAAAATACAGATAATTTAATACATACAAACTTGATACATGGCAGGAATAAAATGATCTGTTCAGTAAAAGCAGCGAGGATAATTGTTTATCTATACAGGAAAAAACTGGATCCTCATATACAAAAATAAATTAAACAAAATTTTTGAAAGAAATATGGAAGGAAACTTTTATGTTTTTTTAGGGAATATTTCTTAAATAACACTCAGAGCAGTCAGCTTGAAGAAAAGTACTGATATATTTGACTGCATTAAAATTAAAACTTTTGGAAAACAATGTATATTATAAGCAAAGTGAAAAGAGAAACAATAGATTTGGAGAATATATTTGTAAATCATTTAATCAAGGAAAATTAACATCTAGCATATATGTAAAATTCCTACAAGTGACAGACTCTTTCTTTGACCAAATTTCAGTTAGGCTCTTCTGAGGTCTCTTCTCAACTAGACCTCCATCTTGGACTTCTGTGTCCATTTTTGCAGAGTTCAGTCATAGCAAGAATCCTGCCAAGTCAGTCGAGCAAGAATCCCCTCATCCTTTATATATGATCACCCTTAATATCTGATCAAATTCTTCATGCCCTCTGATTCAGGGAAAAATCAAATAATTATTTTTTAAAAATTCTTCATTCCCCACCATCCCCCAAGTGATATATAATCACCCTCGCCTGCCTTCAGCAAGAATTCTGTTAAGTCGGCTTAGTAAGAATCCCCCTACCCTTGATATTTTCTCTTAATAATAATATTCCATGCATTCTTCCCCTCTCTCTGTTTATTGGCTCTAAATGCCCACCTTTATCTTGTCTTCATTTAGAGTTGAACCCAATCTTTCCCTGCTATTGCCATAGAGGCAACCCTTAATGCAACAGTCTTGAATAAACTCTTCCTTACTGTTTTAAGAAGTGTCAGAATAGTTTTTTCTTTAACACAAATCATTAAGGAAAAATACTCAACTAAAAATGTGCAAAACAGATGAATAGGAAACATAAAAGTGAACTTATGACCAAAACACATATGAAAAGATGCTCAACTGCACTATAATCAGAAAGACGAATCAGAAAAAGATACCACTTCAAACTTCTTAAATTGACAATAATCTTTTTAAGTCTGAAATTTCCAAGTATTGCTAAAGACAAAGAGAAAACAGGAATTATTTTTTGCTGTTCATGAGAGGGTAAACAAACATAAGAGGCTGGAGAGCATTTTGTTGTTATTCAGCAAAATTAAATGTGTGCATACTCTATGACCCATTTTTATACATCTATTTATTAGATAATAATATATGTATATAACACATATTAATATATAATATAAAAATTTATATATGTGCATATATGTAAGTGTATATATATAATATATATATGAGAAAAACTATACACAGAGGGAAAAGAAAAACCTAAAAGTCTACAGATTATTTCTAGAAGTCAAAACTTTATAACATTGGAATTATGTTTGCATGGATCTGAAAACACATTCCAAAGGATTAAAATTATAAACTCCACAAAAATGCTGACTATTTAAATGTTTATCATGCAATTAATGAGAATGTTATCTTTTCATATGGATATCAAAGTAGTCCATGACTGACACCCATAAGTAACTGTCTGTTCTCCAAATAGAGTAAATAGTACAGATTTGGGTACCTTTAAAAGCACATTCATACCTAATCTTATTTGATTATACTAGCTGACCTAAGAGTTGGCAACATCAACATTTTGTTTGTTTAAGAGAGGGTCTCGCTGTTGCCCAGGCTGGTCTTCAACTCCTGGACTCTGGTCTTCAACTCCTGAACTCAAGTGATCCACCTGCCTTGGCCTCCCGACGTGCTGGAATTACAGGCATGAGCCAACAGTGCCTGGCCCAATGTTTGTTTTATTTTTTAATAACTTTCTGTGTAAATGTTGATGCTCCAGCCTCCACAAGAATGGAATATACTAGCTGGCCAAATGATTAGCTAATATAAGGAACCACAACAGATAACCCTAGATCCCTCCTGACATTAGCTATCAAATAAAATGCTTTTGTCAAATTTACATAACTTGGACGTGCTTTTATCTGGAAAAGCAAGTAGTTCTTAACGTACTGTTTTCCTTCCTTGGCAAGTGGCTCTAGCTGGTATTTCAAGGCTCTAACAGAGAATCTGTGGTGCAAAGCTTGATAAATCGTCATTTGAATAGCAACTTATATTGGACTTTAAGGTTCTCCTCCATTAAGAGAGAGTAAATGTTCCAAATTCTCTTAATTTATCGGACAGGTCAAAGGCAGGCTTGTGGGCATTTATATTCAGAAGGTTATCTTTATTACTAAATTACCTATGAGCTTTTAAAGTCCAGCTTTACTTTCTAGAAAATCTACTCAAATTTTAAGGTAGATAAGAGAAATGAGAAAGCATGGAATTCTATACATTTTATCTTCTCATTTTGTTACCCTAACCTAGAGGGAACATATACAAATAGATTCAAACACCTTTATGGTTTAACACAAGAAGCCATCTTTTAAGTGATGATCTTTACATAATTAAGCATATAGATTTAGAAGCTATTCCCATAGGTGCAAAAGATGAAGTGATACAACTTGATAAGATGACTATGATAAAAACTAAAAACAGACAAAAATGGTAAATGGAAGAGGGAGGGAGATGTATATTTATCACAAGTGTACAATGTATCAGACACAATGTTGCATAGTTGACCCATAAGAAATTAATTCATTTTCACAAAAATTCAGTAAATTAAGAATCTTTGCTCCTCATCTAACAGATGAGCAAAGGCTCAAAGGTGTTAATTATTTTTTCCCAAATTACACAACATATTTTAATGCTAAGATGCAAACAATGGCCTGTGTAATTCCAAAGCCTATGTTTCTCTTCCACGTCCAACTGTCCTGCAAGAAAAGGAGACTCAGAAGAAGCACCAGGAAAGTATTACAGCAGCTAAAATGGTGACAGAGCAAGGATGGTATCATGTCACCAAGACATAAGTAATTTCAACAGGGAGGGGAGGGGTTCCAGTGAAAAACCTGCCTTTATATTTCTAGCATTTAGCCCATAGTAGGTACTCACTTAGGTGTTAAACTGTAGGAATGGCTCAGGAAGAAACAGTGAATGAGGATTAGGAACATAGCTTGTGGCCCACACCTGTAGCCCTAATTACTCTGAAGCCTGAGTGGGAGCATTGCTTCAGCCCAGGAGTCTGAGGTTACAATGACCGTGTCTCAAAAAAAAAAGAAAAAAAAAATGAATAATTTAATTTTAAAAAGAGGATTATAGCATGCTGCCTAGAACAACCACTTACATTATTCTAAAAAGAAAGTTCAGAGAATAGGGAGTGACTTTAGAAACTGTACATGATTAAGCATGTGAGGAGATGATGAGGAAGAGGAGGAGCATATAAAGGCTGGCTAACAAATGGAAACAACAGGCAGCATAGTATAAGGTAACAGTTAACCACACAGACCAGGAAACAGGATTCCTGCACTTCAATCCTAATGTGGTACCTGTGTGACCTTGGGTAAGTTCCTTACATTCTCTGTACATCAGTTTCCAAATCTGCAAGATGGAAGTAACAATTGTACTTGCCTCACAGGGTTGTTACTGTGAGGACTAAATGAGTTAATATATGTAAAGCACTTAAGAACCCGCCTAACATGTATAGTCTTATTTCAGAATTAGCCAGTCTTTAGGAAAGTTGGACAGTTGTGGGAAAGAAGGTTTGAGAAAACTTGGGGAGTAGCAGATTGAGGAAAAAAATAATACCATGAGGTAGAAAAGATGGAACATGTTTGTAGACACAGGAAAAGGAGAGATTCAGGAAAGATAAACGAAAACAGGCCAGGTATGGGGGCTCACACCTGTAATCCCAATACTTTGGGAGGCTAAAGCAGGAGGATCACTTGAGACCAGGAGTTCACGATCAGCCTGGGCAACATAGCAAGACCCCATTTTTACAAAAAAAAAAATTTAGTTAGCCAGGCATGGTGACATGTGCCTGCAGTTTCCACTACTTGGGAGGCTGAGGTGGGAGGATCCCTTGAGGCTAAGGAGTTTGAGATTTCAGTGAGCTCTGATTAAGCCCTGCACTCCAGCCTGGGTTATGGAGTGAGACCCTGTTCTAAAACAACAAAATGAAACAAAACTGGAAGAGGCCATGGGAAAGATGATAATATTTAGAGGAACTGGCCTTAAAAAGGAGAAAGGACACCAGTTCTGGCACAAAGGGGACAGCGGAACAGTGGAGAGAAGATGAGGACCCAGAGTAGTTTTTTAAAGAAGTAACGGAAGTAATGAGGCAAGACAGCAGAGGTCACAGATTCCAAATAATCATCTCAGTCTCCTTGTTAAAGAAGAATGAGATATAAGAATTTCGTGGAGTAATTAAAAAAAAAAAAAAACTTTAGAGCAGTTTTTCATGAATAAAAGTATATTTCATATCAATGAAATGTAGGCTAAACTCAGTGGATTCAGGTACCAATTTTCATGACCTTAGCAACACACAGAGTGAAGCCCGATAAAATGAACTGTCTCAGGGATGCCCTGAGATAAACACAGTGAGTGAGAAATTCCACTAATAGCAAAGGCAACCCAGAATTTCACCTCATGATTGGCTACATCATCTGCCTCTAGTTACTGTTTTTATGTAAGTACCAGTCAATCAAGATCAGTGGATATCATTTGTTATGTCATTTTATTATTTGTATAGTTTTCTATTTTAATTAATTATTATTATAGGGGAAATTAACTAATTTGTTTTTAAATCTTGCGATGTTCAAGAACTATATGATTTAAAATAGTAAATGGGCTTTTAGTGAAATAGGGTGGACCAGATATATGTATTTATCTCTAGTCCCTCCTGAAATTACGTCCTTTTTTTTTTTTTTTTGAGACGGAGTCTCGCTCTGTCGCCCAGGCTGGAGTGCAGTGGCCGGGTCTCAGCTCACTGCAAGCTCCGCCTCCCGGGTTCACGCCATTCTCCTGTCTCAGCCTCCTGAGTAGCTGGGACTACAGGCGCCCGCCACCTCGCCCGGCTAGTTTTTTGTATTTTTTAGTAGAGACGGGGTTTCACCGTGTTAGCCAGGATGGTCTCGATCTCCTGACCTAGTGATCCGCCCGTCTCGGCCTCCCAAAGTGCTGGGATTACAGGCTTGAGCCACCGCGCCCGGCCAAACTACGTCCTTATAAAGGAATAAAGAAGACATAAAGCCGCAAGGACAGGAAGAAAGAGAGACAACATGACAGCACTGAGATTTGTATTTTGGCAGATGGAAAGAGGAAGGCAAGTTCTAATTGAGTTCACAGAGGAAGAAAGTCAACAAGAAGCAAAGTGATGCAGGACCCAGAACCTCAAAAAAGTTCAGGGATTAGAGGCGCCAAGTGCTTCTGAAGGCAGAGGGCAAAGACTGGAACTAAACATAAGAGAAGTGGCTGCAAGTCTATTTAGGGAACAAGTAGAACCTCAAGTCCTTCCTCCCAAGCCAATGTGGCAAGGCAGCCACCCCAAATGATGACTGGAGATCTACCCCTGGGGAAAGTGAACCACAGAGACCCTCAATTCAAGGACACAGAGCAAACTGAAGACTGTTGTGAAGTACAGTACTAAAGAAAGGGGTGTTACGTCAAATATTCTTAGTGCCCCCGTCCCCTTCTCCTGCAACTCCACTTCCCAAGTGGTAGCCAGTAATATTATTTTTGTTTTGTTTTGTTTTTGTTTTTGTTTAAGGACTCTTTTTTTTTTTTTTATGAGTTCGTGTCCTTTGTACAGACATGGATGCAGCTGGAAACCATCATTCTCAGCAAACTATTGCAAGAACAGAAAACCAAGCACTGCATGTTCTCACTCATAGGTGGGAACTGAACAATGAAAACACTTGGACACAGGAAGGGGAACATCACACACCAGGGCCTATTGTGGGGTGGGGGGAGGGGGGAGGGATAGCATTAGGAGATATACCTAATGTAAATGATGAGTTAATGGGTGCAGCACACCAACATGGCACATGTATACATATGTAACAAACATGCACATTGTGCACATGTACCCTAGAACATAAGGTAGTCAGTAATATTCTACCATTCTTCCCAACGCCAGGCAAGAATGTAGAAAAAGACACCACCCAAAAGACCGGTAGACAAGCCCCACACATATATGTACATACAGAGCTGCCAGTCAGTTTTTTTGTACTTCATACCTTAAAAACAAAGAGAGTGCTTTCCATTTTTCTGTGCTAAATGTGTAATATTTCAGTTATGTTATGGAAAGGTGGAAAGTTTGGAATCTGTGAACTCTGCTGTCTCACCTCATCTGTTACTTCTTGAAAACTGCTCTGGGTCCTCATCTCCTCTCCACTGTCGCCTTTGTGCCAGCACTTAGAATAGTGCCAAGTATAGGTTAAGTACTGGAAAAATACTTGTTGAATGAATTGTGTGTATTTAAACTCTCATGGAGGCCCAACCACCTCAAAAATGTTATCCTATTCGTAGAGTGCCACTTCGTATCAGTCATCAACAAAGAAAATCTCCCTAGCATCTCCACACTTTGCAGCTAAATTCTATTTCATTGCACCTCAACTTTACACATAAAATTCACAATAATCAACTTCTAAAAATCACTTTATATTTAGTAGTATCTATTCTTAAATGAAAGTACAGAAAATTTCATAAAAAGAGAGACTGGTGACAGATTGCTGGAGGAACGAGCTCCAGGGGCCCTCTAGTGGCCTTGAAGTGCTGACACCCTCCCCAAAGTCCCAAACATTCCTCAGCAATCAACATCCAGCAAACACCAAGGCTGTGTCTGGGCTGGGGAGCCCCACCCGGCTGCACAGATACTGAAATGACTCCACACTTGGCTACACAGGAAAGTCGAAGAGAAAAAAACAAAGCATGTCACAAGGTGACATGTGACACATTACCTAGTAACAATAACTGAATCACATGGGGAAACAGCATCTCGCGCACCCCTCTTTTTCCCTACATCTTCCTTGTTACCCCTCTATGACCCACATTTTTCCCCAAAACGCATGCACGTGCACACACACATGCCACATGGACTGTTGTGCCTCACACTTACTAGGCCTGGAGCAAAGGTATTAAGGAACTCTCAAATCATTTAGTCTAAATATTTAAAAGTTATAATCAAGGTAACTGTTAAATGTTAATATCTTCTATTATTTCACTGTGATAAATATGCTTCCATGAAAACAAAATAAAAACGTGTAAAACTATGATTTTTATATGGCTAAACATAGATAAAACACCAGAGACTTCTAAATTTATATATTATGGTTTAGCTGAGTATTCTGTGATGAGCCAGAATTGCTCGGATGAATAACAAAGATATTCCTAAGTCATACAGTTTAAGTATTCTATAACATGTCTTTGTTCTTCCTACATTTCAGCAAGATCAAAAATGATGCTTTTATAATCTAGATTTTCACCTAATTTGCACTCTATTGATAGTAACGCCAAGTAGACCACCTAACTCACTGTAATTTTTAGAGAGTTCCTTATTATTTTCAATTTGGAAAAACTTTGTTGAAGCAGTGACAACTGGGATTGTCAACAAAATTCTTAAATCCACACTTGTAACTCAAATTGAACCCTGAGTTATATTATCATGTTCAATCCTTTTAATGGGGTCACTTAGGTTAGATTATTTTTATAATATAAAATATTAGAAAGTATTTTAATTTTATTATTAAAATCACTATCACTTATATTGTAATACTTACTCTCTTAAAGCAATATCCAGACCTACTTATTTCTTAAATTTCATTTCTTTTGATTTTTTGTGCAATGTAAACAAAACTGAAAATTGCAGTCTGTTGCTCAATTGGTTTAAATGTCTATTTATTTGAGACTATACCTTCAACTAAAACAGTGAGAAAATAGTCCCCATAAGAAATTAGCATGAAAACTATTATCTCAAGGCCTGTGCGGGGCTGCCACCCTGGCACGCACCTTCTCTTCTTTCTTCAGCTGCCTTCTTATTCCTGGAAGTGTATTTCCAGAATCTTAATTCCATTTTTCCCTCTCGCTAGATAGGTAGTTTACCTAGGTTTACAATTCCACAGTTGTTTTCATTCAGAATATTGAAGGAATTGTGCCACTGCTCTCCAGCATTGATGTGGGGAAGTCCACTACCATTCAGCTTCCGGGTCCCTTGTGTGTGATCTGTTTGATTATTCTCAAAGTCTTTAGCACATTTTCTTCCCCGATATTTGCATGACTGGTTCTTTCTCATTATACAATTCTCTGCTGACATCTTGAGGGGCCTTTTCTGACCAGTCAACCAAAAGAAGCTCCCACACATCACTCTCACATCACCATACTTTAGTTTCATCAAAGTAGGTTATTACTATACGATAGTTTCTTGTTTTGCCCATTTCTATATTTTATGTTTCCACTGAATAAACTGTAATCTCCTCGAGAATTTGCTTCTGAATTTCCAGTGCCTAGGACAATGAACAGAAACTCAATAAATGTTTATTGAATAAGTAAATGAAAGCCCTCCTGTCATAAGTGGAGTAAAAACAGCCTTCTGATTGTGTTTCTAAATTATGTAAAACAGGATCATGTCGAGGGCCTCATCTCTGTCATGGTGCTTAGATTTACTGCAAACATGTCCTCTGCTCATAGTTAATCCTAAATCAGGAGCCTTAAAGGTTTAACTAAAATGTAACTTTTGAGAAGTTAAACTTATTTGTTAATTATTATTTTTTTAAAAATTAGCCTCTTACAAAAACTGAAGGCTTTGATAACCATCCTCCTTTCTAAATATAAATATTCCTATCAGCTCATTCTGATACTCAAGGCATATTTAGCAGCTAGTTTATCGTAGTAGGTTCATTAGAAGGAACTTTCCTGAAATCAGGAGAAGTCACACTGAATTTCTAGTATGGTCAAGGAGGTTATCAGCCCTTTAAATATTTTAAATCTCAAACTGTATCTCTTCCGTGCTTTGTGTTACAGGACTTGGGGATCCCAAAGGAGAATGTGTTCAAGGTTGGACCAGGTTCAAAGCTCCTTCTCTGTAGAAGTGTAGCCCTGCCTAAAATTATCTTGTTAACCCTGGAAAGATACAGGAAAATCTTCCATCAGAGCAAGAATTCAAGTTAGGCTCCAAATTTCATGGCAGATTATCCCTCTGCCATCTGGTATCTAAATAATTATTAATCAGTGTTTAAATTAGCAATATAGCTGACTGGCACCTCTTGAATGACTTGTCAGAGTTCAACCACAATCTCACTATAATCTAGTATTTGTCAAAAGCTTGCATAAGGCAACTAGAATTTAGACGCATGACATAAGGAAGGGTTTCAACTACTATTCTTTAGGCTCTTTCTGCTGTGCCTCGCATTAAATTATATATCCTCAGAAAGCAATATCCTTGGCCAAATTATTTTTCCCCATTACAAAAAAATAAATATTTAAGAGTTGATGTTGTCATCTTGCTTACAGTAGAGTAGCAACGTAAGGAAGCCACTCCAGCAAAGTATATAAGAACACAGGCTTCGGTATAAGGCAGCCTCAGTACTAATCCAAGCTTTGCCATTAGGAACTGAGCATCTTTGGGTTTGCTATTTAACCTCTCTAAGTCATACTCTCCTAATTACAATAGCACTTGCCCCCTAGGTTATTAGGAAGAACAAATGAAGTAATTCATCTAACGTTCTAGGCATAGTCCTTGAGCATTTAATGAATGTTAGCTGCAAGTATTATTGTAAGAAATTATATATTCGAACATTTCCAGATTCTTTGCAAACTCTTGGCTGAAAGCATCATTCATCACACTGCAAAAAATAATTTCCCCTTAGCTACTATAGTGCTAACACAGAACTGGCTCTTCAAATACACTTGAAATTTTCCTTAATCAGGTGGAGAGAAGCATATGACCAATCATGTTTTCTTTCCAGAAGGAAACTCAGGTATTTGCCATAATAATCTCTTCCAGATTGCTCTTTCTTTTTTTTTTTTTTTTTTTTTTTTTTTTTTTTTTTTTTTTTTGCTTTTTTCCCCCTTACCTGGCTTTCCTTTTTATTTTGTTTTTAACTATTCACTTTTACATCATGTTTAACTATATAGCTTGTGGATCTGCCATTCACTAGCTGAGTAAACCTGGGGGGGTGGTTATTTAACATTTAAAGCTCCACTTTCTTCATCTGTCAAATGAGAATTGTTGTAGACACCAGTGATACTATCTTCTCAGCATCCCTTTTTGATAATCACTCCTCTACTCTATCCACACTCCCTTGATATCATTAAAGGGGCCCAACCCTCTAAGCACTTAGATTAGTCTAGAAGTGATCATCTAATTCAAGCTGGACCAGGAAGACACTTGCCAGAGATTTTGGATTTAGGACTGAAAGAGTCAGGTCAATTTCCTTCTAGTAGCTGAAATTTTAAGACAAATCTCAGGAATTGCTAGTGACTATGTATACCACTTATGGAAAAGATAGCCTACGGTAAAAGAAAAGAATGATACTAAGAGGCAGGAAAGAGAAGGAGGGAGAGTCCTAGTGGGTCTAATGGTTCCTAGGTTCTTGTTTTTCCTGTAGCTTGGCTGTTCCATTAGTCATCTAATATCTTTCCAGTAAGTTCTCCTTTGCGCGTATATAATTTGATTTCTATCACTTGAAACCAATACAGTTCTAATACATAAGAAATAATCCCTACACTGAGTAGTTGTTATAAAAAGTAAATGAGATCAAATAATTAAGTGCTGAGCATATTAGCTGGTATATGATAGTCACTCAAGAAATTGTGCCTATTATTGTTATTATTTTTATTTTTATTTTTTTTTTTTTGAGACGGAGTCTTGCTCTGTCGCCCAGGTTAGAGTGCAGTGGCGCAATCTCGGCTCACTGCCAGCTCTGCCTCCCGGGTTCACGCCATTCTCCTGCCTCAGCCTCCCGAATAGCTGGGAATACAGGCGTCTGCCACCACATCTGGCTAATTTTTTGTATTTTTAGTAGAGACGGGGTTTCATCGTGTTAGCCAGGATGGTCTCGGTCTCTTGACCTTGTGATGCACCCGCCTCAGCCTCCCAAAGTGCTGGGATTACAGGCGTGAGACATCGCACCTGGCCTGTGCCTATTAATATTATTTAGAAAATGTGGATATAAATATACATTGTATGTCAGACAACTAATAAAAACAATTTTAATAATTTCTTCTTGCAGTTTCAAAATCAGTCAAAGCATTATTTGATTCTGGATCTTCAAACAATTGTAAAATAAATGCCCTGAATTAATTTTGCTATGTAATATTGTATAAATGCAATTGAGAGACTCTCATATAGTAAATAATCTTAGAGAATAATGAAGCCCAGACCAGTGATCCACAATTTCTTTCTTAACTCACTTGTTTAGAGTAAACATTTAGAGGGAAGGTGGAAAAACAATGCAGACTTACATTCCAATTATCCCACATATATAAGAATAAGTCTGACATACATAAAGGTACAAAATACTGACTTAGCTTCATACACATTCGTGTTTACACAGTATAAAGAATGTAGTATAATCAAGAAAAAATGGAATCAACATATACCTGTAGAGATACCACACTGACATTATCAAAATGGATATGTCCATTAGCTTCTGTGACAGCAGGATTTGCATAGCACGTCACACCATTGATGGCAGGTAATGCTTTAGGTTGATGAGTTTTTTCTTGAGGACCAAAGTTATCATTTCCAAAGTGGGTATGACCATTCTATATGGGAACAAAAACCAAAGAGATTATAAGAAGAAAAAAGATGATTCATACAGACAGGGAAATAGAGTTTACTGCTTTTTATTTATAAGAGGAAAATTGTATGTCTATTCTATATGTAAAGAAATCTTTTTAGATATATAAAATTTCTCTTTTTTACATGTATTTTCATTTATTAGATTCTGTTGTTACTGTTTGTTCATGCTAGAACACATACACATTCTTATTTTGATGAACATGAATAGAATACAAATTAGGCACATCCGTTATTCAGTATTAAATTGCTGGTACTTGTTTCAAATTTTACAACATGAATCAAGTATTTATCTTACGCTTGTCAATATATTGACTCTTCGTTCTCAAACTCACAAGCCTAATAACTGAACCATTCTCATAATTCTAAGAATAAAAATCCTGTCTTTATTTGCCTATATAAAGTAACTTTAGGGGGTAAAATGTCATATGTTTTAAATAAAGTCCATTTACCTGACCATATGTCTTTAATAACATCTTAAGCATTCTTTCAAAAAAGAAAAGTAGGTAAAATCCACCAAACACAGCAACTGCCTTCTCAACATAACTGTCGACTTTGGGATCAAATCCAAATGCCTAAGGGAGAAAAAAGGGCAATTCAAGTAAAACCAAGAAATTTAACTTGATTTCTGGAAAATAATACCAGTATACAATTCTCACCAAAGTTCTAAGTCTCTCTTCACATCCAAGTAATATTGGAAACTTAGCTGCCAAAAATTACAAAATGAAAACTTTGAAATTTGAATGACAAAACTGTATGAAATGGCACAAAAATCTTACAACCAGAAGTCTCATTAAATAAAGCCACCAGAGAACCTTACAGTTTCCCAGCTATAACACCTACAGCAATATTTGCCTTGAAAGACTAAACTTTTAGCAGTAAAGCAGCAGCACTGATTCCCATCCTTAGAATACAATATTAGGTCTAGATAATGAAGATAAATGAGATACTGATTACCTACTGTCTCTAAAAGTAATGTGTTAGTCCATGATATCCAGAGTCAAACTTTTAAAATAAATATGGCAGGCCACTTGGATTACTGTTTTCCCAAGAGAAATCCTCTTATGCCTACAAAACTGTGATAAATCCTAAAAAGGCAAATAAATCAAGAGCTAGGCCCAAGAATAAAAGCAAAAAGAATATTTAAAATTGCCACCTCTCTCTCTCTCTCTCTGTCTCTCATACACACACACAGCAATAAGAATGCAATAATTCTTTGTCTAAAGGACAAAGAACTGGAGTTAGAGTTTGAAGTTATAAAGAGTCAAGGTGTTCCTAACAGACAAGACACATAAACTTCAAATAAACAGAATCAGAGGAGAGACTAATGGGTGAAAAGCCACAGCTTCACACCATTCCACACATTGTAAGTCTCCCCTCTGAAGCAGAATAGAAGATGTCTGGGTTCTTGTCCCCTGTTTGCCTCTGGGGAGACATCATGGCCGCATCTTCATTTGAGTAACTTCTTTGTGCCTGTTTATACAATGCAAAAATGGCAAAAAAAAAAAAAAAAAAAGGCCTGTTCCATTTACCTAACATTGACATTATGAAAATAAAGTTAAATAAGAAAAGGAAAATCATTTTGCTATAAAAAACTCTATGGAAATTCAAGATATTATTACAGATTATTTATATTGTTAAATTTCAATAAAATAGAAAACCTTAACATCATAAATGTGGAGTCTCTAGTCCACATACAGTATTAGTTTAATTTAATTTGACCCATAAAGCAGATGAGATAATAAACACATATATTATATCATATTAAATATATTATGTATATAATACTCTTTTAAATCAGAAAATCTGTATTGTCATCCTAGCTTTGTTACTAGCTGATTGTAAGGCTATACTCAAATTATTTAATCACCCTGAATTTTAATATTTTTCATCTCTGCAATTGAAGCTTTGAAATAGATATTCTCTTAGGTTCTAGATCAAATAATGATAATAAATCTATAACCCTAAAAAGTTATATCCCCACTTTCACGTATAGCTTGAAAATTAAAGGAAGCTTTAGTCATAATTTTCTAAAAATAATGAGATGAGGGTGATACTCCCTAAAATACTATTAATAGTTTCTCTCTGTATGGAGTTTGTCTCTCCCTCTGTGTGTGCGTTGTGGGTGGCAGATATAGTCCATGTATGCATATATTTCTCTAATTCCCGTTTGTGGATCCCTTCTATGAAAGTCTCTTTCTCCTTTCCTTCCTCTTCAACATTGCCTCTCTTTTCCTTTCGTTTATTTTCCTCCCTCCATTTCTCTTCCTTATATGGGCACAATGCAGATTTGAAATAAATTGAATAGTGTGCACTATAGTCAAGATCAGATGAATAACACATTTTATCAAAGGAAAAAAATAAGTTGCTATTTATCTATTAGTCCTCAATTGATATGTTTTCCACAATTGGAAAAAATGAAAAGGTTTGTTGACCGTGCTCTCATTTATTCTCTAGTCGCTTATAGCTGTAGTAAATATATGAGGGAATTTAGTGGTATATCTTAAATAAATTACAAATTTACATCTGACATTCGCAGTATATTTGACATTGCACCCTCTTTAGAAAAACAAATAAATAAATAATGAAACTGTGTGTGAAAAAATTAAATTTGCCAAGTGCAAGGCAGAATAAAGTTTTAAGGCCTTCTGAGGTGTCCCAGAGCTGTCTGAGCACGTCCTAGTGGCTGGCCTCCTAGAATATTAATTTTGTCTCTGACACTGACATCCACTGTAGCTTGGGACAAGCCTTTACAATTGCTGTGATTCAGCTTTCTCTTATCCAAGACACTATAAACCCGACCATAAAACGCTGTAAGAATTATGGAGGCTAAAAACATACAAAGTGCTAAAACATTCAAAAGAAACAATTATTCACTGAAACAAATAGCCAACATCCTTACCTCTGGAATAAGTTGGAAAATTGCATTTGAAAAAAGAGTCCCAATAGCCAGCCCCACAAAAAAGGTCAAAATCTTTGGGAAATAAGATTTCTTTATCAGTGGAGTCAAAATCAATCCGAGGAGAGAAGCCAAATTAATAATTGTCACTGACAGGAATCCATATCCCCAAACTGTGGGTCAGAGGGAAAAGAGAGTAGAAATTAATCAGAGCAAGGAACCAAATGAAGTTTTCCTGTACATTAAGCTTAAAAGTGTCTTTAAAAGCTTAAGACACATGTCGTCTTTAAAAGAACAAAATCTACTCAACGAAAAGTATACAGAAAACTGAGAATATAAATTATGGCATAGCAAGCATTAATAGTAATACAGTTTACATTTTAATCAGCCCTAAATCATCTTTATGGTATTAATGAGTTTTACAGCTTACAGGGAACTCGGAGAACATCTAGAACAGTGACAAACAATCTGAGGTCCACAGGCTCCAAGCCGCCTAGTTTCATCTATGGCTCAAGGAATAGATTAAAACAGCACTTTGGGGAAAAAAAAAAAAAAAAACAGAGGCAGTGTGAGCCTCAGGACAAAGGTATGGGATGATGGGTGGAGGGCAGAGATGGAGATGGGTCACAGTGGGCTAGCTTCAAGGTGACCATAGCTGCTAACACTGAGCTTGTCACAATCATTTGTCTTCAGACTCCTGAGCAGAGCACCTCCTCAGAGAAGGTGGCCCCAGCAGCACCTCAGCTCCCCAGCTGGGGCCTCCTGGGAACTAAAGTCAGCTTGATGCAATAAGCACTCAGGAAGTGAGCACATGGGGACAGGAGGGAGCGGCTGCATTACATAACTCACCCTGCGAGACACAGATTAGGCAAAAATGTTCCATACAGAAGAGATGCTGGTGACAGAAGAACGTGGTGCATCTTTCATCTCTCGAGACCCAGGGCCTGGCACCCAGTAGGCACACAATAAGTGTTGCTTAGAATGAAATGAACGAATACTATCCTAAGCTCTATAGCTAATGGCGTGTGTGACCTGTTGCCTTTGGGCCTCAATTTCCCTCTCTCTATCCTAGAGGGGCTGGTTTAAGGAAAAAATGGGAACACAAGTGAAACATACCAAGGACAGTCACCTATGTGTGGGTGCAGGCTGAGATACAACCTGGCCTCAGGGCTGTGCAACATGTGGCTTTGCCTCTGGCCCCACACACTGTACACAAAGTACAATGCGACAGAGGAGAAAGCTGCCTCTGCGTTCTTTAAAATATCCAGAAAGCATGTTTAAATGGTGGGCCACTTCTCTCCATGGCACTGTCGGTGGAGAACACTAGTAACACCTACAGCTCAGGGAGCATTTGCCATGTGCCAGGCCCTGTGCTAAGTGATCAACATGGGCCAACTTATTTGAACCTCACAAAACCCTGTAAGAGAAATATTGCTACCGCCTTCATACAGTTAGGGAAACCAAAGCATATGGAGTTGAAGTAAGCTGCCCGAGTCACACAGATAGAAAGCTGAATTTTGAACCAGGACAGTCTGGCTCCCAGGCCCACATTTTTTAGCAATATGCTTTATTATTCCTTTAGAGGTAATCTCATTTTTAGAAAGGCCAAAGGACTCAACAAAACTGTAAAAATGTTATCCTGAATTATATGTACTTCATTAACACAAGATTGTTCACTATAATTATTATTATTATTATTATTATTATTATTATTATTATTATTTTTGAGAGGGAGTCTCACTCTGTCACCCAGGCTGGAGTGCAGTGGCGTGATTTGGCTCACTGCAACCTCCACCTCCTAGGTTCACGCCATTCTCCTGCCTCAGCCTCTGGAGCAGCTGGGACTACAGGCGCCCGCCACCACTCCCGGCTAACTTTTTATAATTTTAGTAGAGACAGGGTTTCGCCGTGTTAGCCAGGATGGTCTCGATCTCCTGACCTCGTGATCTGCCTGCCTCAGCCTCCCAAAGTGCTGGGATTACAGGTGTGAGCCACCGCGCCAGGCTTTCACTATAATTATTGTTAGTCTAGAATTTATATGTACAAATAAACAAACTTAGTAAATGTTTATTCAGCCTAGATGATGTGGACCAAACCATGGTTCCTGCCACCATACACAAACACACACACGTGCAAACACACACACAGCGTGATACAAAGTCACCTGTGCTAAGTACCAAATGAAAAGGTGAGATTATAAATGGTACTATACAACTCCAAGAATCATCACAGCACTGACCATGATGACTGCATCTTCTCCAGACACTTTCCTATCAGTTTCAGGTCCTGGCCATGCCCTACAACTTCATCTAACAGCCCACTTCATTCCCATTTATTACCTTATCACCTTAAACAATACTACTAGTCTCCACAGACATTCCACTTGGAGAGAGTTCTCAATTCCACACCTTTTTTCATGGTATATCTACATGGAATTTCTCTTAACACAAACATACTTCTGTCCATCACTAGCCTACATGCATTCATCCATTCAACAAATATTTATAATTTCACTGCGTAGACAAGATATAATGTTGAAAACTAAAATTAAAAGGCAAAGAAATTGTTAAGTGCCAATAGAAGCAAAGCCACATGCACATGTTAAATTCATCAGCTTCCCTGCAAACACCTGCTCCATTACCCTCGTTCACTACCTACATAAATAACAGGAACAGTAGGATCAATTTCAATTTTTCCACCAGTTAATTCCGTAGACAACTGGTGATCAAACCCTACCAATTCTGCTTCAGGTATCTCTCACCTCCAGCTTCTCCTTCCTCATTGCCAGTGGCCTTGAAGTCAGACCCTCATCACCTCTCACTCCCTCATCTTATATAACGTGGCAGTTATCTATCTGGTGCCCCTTCTACTAACTGACATGGCCTACAGACTTATACTAAATCACAGAAATGATCATCTCATGCCCCCATATGAAATTGCCCCTCATAAACTGACCCTCACACAGCCTCTCCAGTGTTATTTAGCCTCTTCTCAACATGGCCTTTACCCAAACACCATGTTTTCCCAACCCAACTTTACCTTTACACTGTGGTTCTCTGTCTGAAAACACTTTCCTATCTTCCTTGCCTAAGAAACTCACACGTGGCTTTCCAAGCCAATGCAAAGATCTCCTCTATGAAGCTTCCCTGCTCTCCAGATAGTACTTCCTGGCTGATCAGGATTCCCTTTACTCTTTGTTTGAAACTAATTGGTTCGCTCACCACTTCTTGTGTGCTACAGTAATTTTATTACTGATACGTTTGCCTACATCATATAAACTGTGTGATTCTCAATGAGAAGGGCTATGTTTTATTCATCCTCAGTGCCTAGAAAATCGTCCAGGAAAAAGCACACATTCCTTGCTGAATGAATTAATAAATTTCCCATTTCAAAGTGCAGCAGAACTCTGTCAAAAAGACATACCAATCCATCTGCTTATCCACCTTTCTAACTTTCTTTGCCCTTGCACATTTATGAGCACAACTTGGGGGATGGTGGGAGTGTAATTCATCACATTCTGGGCACACTGCATAGCTTCCCCTTCTTGTATTGTTAGAACATTATTCAGAAAAATAATGTCTGGAGTTTCCACTCAACCGAAGCACTTTCCACTTAACTGAAGCACCAAAAGAATACATTGGTATGAATCTATTCCTTGGACATCTCCATATATACATGGGACTTTCTCAAATGATATGTTTCAGAGAGGGACCAGTCTCCTAATAAGTGAACCCCGAAAGATTTTTAATAGATTTCAAAGAAATATAGTCATGATAGTTTACATTTATTGAATGTCCACTGTGTAAGATTATTCTAAGAACTTTACCTATATTAACTCATTTCATTCTCACAACAACCCTATGAGATAAGTACTATTATTTTTCCAGTTTTACTAGCAAGGAAATATGTTTCTATTATGATCCCCATTTTGCAGATCTGCATACTGCCAGGCTTCAATTTTTGCCTGGCCCCATTCAACTGAGAAACTGTATAGAATGGTGTTTAACAGTGTGAACTCTGGAGCTAGAGGATTTGTGTTCAAATCTCAGCTCATCCCCTCACTGGCATCATAGTTTGGTTCTTTGACTTCCCTAAGGCTCAGTTTTCTCCTATTTAAAATGCAGATTAAAATAACTCATATTTCATAGAGTTTTCACAAGAATAAAATAAAACCAGTTAATGCTGTCCCTGGAATATAGCAAGCTTTTAATAAATGTTGATTATTATTATGTTTTAAAAAATTAGTAAGTAGACCATGATATAAATGTTAGTTCATTTAATTCACTGTTATTCAGTGAAAAGAATAACAAACTAAGAATCAGGAGTTCTCATCTCACCTTAGGTACTACACCTACAAGAAGCCGCTTAACCTCCCTGGAACTTAGACTTATATCACTGGTTGTATTACAGAGTTGGACAATATGATTTTCAAGGATGCTTCAAGTAATATTCTTTATTTTGTCTACTACTTGAATTAAATACTATTCTGTAACTTCATCAAAAAATGAAGCAATTTCAGATCATTAAATTATTACTAAAATGCAATTAATTTCTCTCCTAGAGAATTTAACTTACCATCAGTTTACTGTACTCATCAATATCATTTTATAAAGCACATGAAATACATTTCAAAGATAAAATGTGAGGCCTCTGAGAAATTATATTATTTTATCTGCCCACTGAAATGTCAACATAAATGTATTCAAATTCTTGTATCATTCTGATTGCTTTTATGTTGATTTTTTATTGCTTTGGATGGGCTAAGACTTGACTCTTCATTAAGTGAAAAGTTATATGAAAAATCCAGTGCATTTAATTATTTTAAAATGTGTTTCTCAGTGAGAAAAACAATAGGATTACACAGGGGCCAGGGAATGTGGTGAATCTATGAACACATGTATAAGAACAAAGACATTCTTATTCCTCTGTGCCGGGCATTGTTCTAGGCACTTACATATATTAACTCATTTGATACTCCCAAAAATTCTATAAAGGTACTATTAAAGTAACTGACCCATAGAGATATTAAATAATCATACAGTTGCACTAAAATAAAACAATCAAGATATCACATCAAAATAGCAATAGACTGCCAAGTTAAACATCTTAGATGAGTAGTAACAAGCACTCTACTAGATTACCTAAATTCCTTGAGAAACATTTCCATATCTTCTCCCACCCTATCCCACTCCACTCCAGCCTCATTTCAATTCCTAACACAATATGCACCCTAAGAGGCATTTCTCTTTTTATTGGGTTGTCTGAATATTTGGTGCCTTTATGATCTCATAACTCAGAATTGTTGACTTTTCTATTTTATAACTTTGTAGTGTTGGCCCTAGAATTCTACTTCTCACATCCTGCTTCTGACTTTCCAGTTCTCAACTCCTGGTTCCTGAAACAGAACCGGGGTTTTAAAATTACTTTTGAATATGAGTAATTAACTTGCACATAGCAACTGGGGTTAAAAAATTACTTTTGAATATAAGTAACTAACCTGAACAGAGTATAGAGTATTTGCTTTTTCTGAAACCTCACGTCCTGTACCTAGAGTTATGCACATGTTAGATGTAGTTAATAACAGACCTAACTAACAGGCCCACTACGGCACCTATGTATTGAATAATGTTTGAAGTACTTTACAAATACTAAGTCATTTAATCTTTACAGCAAGCCCATAAGAAAGGTACTATTTTAGATGAGGAAGTTGAGGCAGGAAAAGGTTAAAGTCATGTTCTCAACATAGTTGGAAAATTACAGAGCTGGGATTTGAGCCCAGGTAAACTGGCTTCAGAGTCTGTGCTTTTACTGTGCAATACTATTAGTCAAGGGTAGTATCCTAAAACATTTGCTGAATTTACTTTTGAAAGTAAAGTGCAAATTGTATTAAACAGGCTTGTAGAAATATAAATATACTCTAGCAAAAATATTTGCTTGAACAATTAGCAATTCAAAATTACTAATATTTCAAAATTGAAATTACTGTTATTCACAAAATTGTGAATTATATTGATAAATGATACTTGATGATTTCTATACTTTGTATATATAAATACAGAATATCAATGAGAACATGGGTTCTGAAGCCAAGACAACCTCAGTTGAATCTGGCTCTACCACATGCAAGTTGTGTAACTTTGAGCAAATGACTTTAAACTCCCTGTACCTTTGTTTTCTTGGCTGTAAAATGGGAATAGTAGTGCCTACATCATATAGTTACATGTGATTAATATGTTAATGTGTAAAGTACTTCAAAGAGTGCCTGTCATATAGTAAGTACTGCAAAAGAATTGGCTATCATTGTTATTTTTGTCATTGTTGTTATCTCTTTTATTCATATAGAGGGAGATTGAAGTGTATATACACAAAGGAATCCGGAAATGAAAACAGGCACTTTCTTTGTTAAGTCTTCCCTTTTTTTCTATCTATACTCATGTCAGATGAGCTCACTCAGAACAGCATCTTTGTTTTTATTTTTTTGAGATGAGGTCTCCCTCTGCCACCCAGGCTGGAGTACAGTGGGGTAATCATAGTCCACTGCAGCCTTGACCTCCTGTGTTCAAGTGATCCACCTGCCTCAGCCTCCCAAGTAGCTAGGCCTACAGATGCATGCCACCGTGCCAGCTAATTCTTTTAATTTTTGTTGTGATGAGGTCTCACTATGTTTCCCAGGCTGGTCTTGAACTCCTGGCCTCAAGCAATCCTCCACCTTGGCCTCCCAAAGTGCTGGTATTACAGGGATGAGTCACCGTGCCTAGCCCCAGTGTCTTTAAATGTCATCTCTAGACAGGCAAATCCCCGGTCTTGACCTCTCCTCTGAAAGCAATCTCCTCTCCAAATGTCTGTGTGTCTTTGTCTACTGGACCTCTCTGTCTACCTGTGTATGTCAATGTCTCAAAGCAACCACGCCAAAAATTATACTCTTCATCCTTACCACTCCCTTCCTCTACAATAAATGGCTCCTCCAAGTCTTCTCCATCCTGGGAAATGGTATAACGATCTCTCCTGTTTCTCTGGCTCAAGCCTTGACTCATTGTTCCCTCTCCCACAATCAATGCAGGGCAAACCATTTAGCATGATCTCCAGGACTCATCCCAAATCTACTGCTTCTCCCCACTTCTACTTCCCCCATCTTAGTCCAAGTCCCCATCATCCTGAGCATCAGCTCCTGGCAGTCGCTTCCTGACCAATCACCCTGCTTCTACTCTGGCCCCATTACAATCTGTTCTTCAGATTGTAGGCAGGTGGAATGCCCTTTTACAGACTTGAATGAGATCACAGCACTCCCCTGTTTAGAATGGTACAATGACTTCACCCTACATTCGGAATAAAACCCAGTCAATTTACCACCTCCCACAAGGCTTCCTCATCTGACCTCCATCTCCTGCCAGGACGTATCTCCTTCTACCTTCCCCGCCAACTCACTAGGCTCCAGTCACACAGGACCCTCTTGCTGCTCCTCACTCATGCCAAGCTCATTGCCAAGCTATGTTGGCTGTGCCCTCAATCAAGAATGCTCTTCCCCTAGAGAAGACCTTGCTGTGGCCCTCTCCTTCTGCTCAGATGATACCCCATCAGAGAGGGCTTCCTTGATCTATTTAAGATGATACTCATCCACCGTCACTTTCTATCCCTCACCTACTAATATTTTATTTTCTTCATAGCACCTTTCACTCTGAAACTATGTTGTTTATTTGCTTGTTTGTTTAAATGTTTATCTCTCTTCTCCACTACACTGTAAGCCCTAATAAGACATAATTTTTCTTCTTGTTTACTATTGACTCCTTAGTGCACAGAACAATGCTTGTTATGTTGTTCAATAAATATTTGCTTAATGAACAAATGAAAAAAAATTTTAAATTCCAACATAATTGTCAAAAAGACTCCCTGAACAATTGGTTTATCTCATTGGTGAAAGTTACTCTTCTACACATTCAAGTATGTGAGCTGTATATTAAGCATACACATATTTTATTATGGTTTAAAATTTCTTTGCAGCAGATCATACCTTTAAAGTACCATATTCATGGCAATACCATTATAGTCACTTAAAATAGCCTCTGGTATTTTCTTTCACCTATGAAAATTAAAACTAATAATTTGGTCCCTGAAGATTTAATCTAGAAGTATGCTAGTTCTCTTATCTCTTCATCGGTAACTGCAGATAAACTGACAAGTTTTAAAATAATATGGTAAGCAAAAGATAATGGAAATGAAATGATCAATTATAAGTCAAATAAAATGCAATCCAATATGCACAGCATAAAATATATATTGTTTAAAATCAAGAACTGGATTTTATAGTTTTTAAGTGTACTAAATACAATTTTGATTCAACAAAGAGACGAGCATAACTTACAAAGCTTAAATAAGTTATAATTCTCTTATTCTAAATACTTTCAGAATATAAGTATTATTCTAAGAGGCTCTGTGTAGATTAATTAAAAGCAATAAAGCAGAAAGAGAGGCATATTAACTTCATTTCATAATGGTTTTATAGACTTTTCAAATAAAAGAGAAAAAATGCTTTCAATATACCTTCTGAATGACTTGGTCTTGTTTTGTGCTTGGGCCGATCCTCACAAGGGTGAAAGTTCAATTGCTGTAAGACTGCTGGACAGATGACAGAGAATTTGGAGCTGGTTATTTGGGTAGCATTTGAAAAGCCATGAAGGGAAAAGATCTCTTCAGCGGTTAAACACTGAAATAGAAAAAACAAACAAAGAAAAAAAAAAAGTGTTAATAATGTGTAAAAGCACATAAGCAAAAATGCTATAAAGAGACACACACTATTTCATTTAGATGCACAGCACTCTTTATACAAAAGCCCACCACAGAAATTGAAAGGCCCCTAAAGTTGTAAAACAACCCACGCCACTTTAAAAGTAGAAACAAGAAAAATGGAAGAAAAAAAAATCCCTTCTTAATCAACAGCCTTCCTACAGCAGAAAAAAGATAAAAATTGGTTTGGGCATACCAAGGACTTAAATAGGGGTGCACCAACACCATTCAAACAAAGGGCTCTAAAACAATTTTATGTTGTCAGTACCCCCTCTTAGTTTACTTTTCTTCAGTTTGAATGGATATTTTCTGTGTGCTACTGGCATGAGTCTCTATGACCTTTCTTGTAGACAAACACCTGGCTCCCTACAGTTTCATGCTAAGAAATTCCTCTCTTCTCTACACTGTAATAAATATAAATATAAAAAGTTGTTTTAAAATATGTCTTTAGCACAAAGTGTTTTTTGTTAAAATATGCATTATTCTCAGTGATGGTGGGTAGCTTTTCTATATTAGATTAAGTTTTGAAAATAGTGCTGGGCTGTTTAGAAATTCATTAACTATTAACGAGGACTAGAATCTGCATTAGGAAAAAAACTGCAAAAATAACTTTTTAAAGGTATAATGTTGTTCTCACATTTTAACTGTAAGCTCTCTTCCATATGCAGTACTTGCACTATTAAGAAAAATATAAAATAAATGCTAATGAATGTCATAAGAATTATAGTGTGAAAAACATCCATTCACTCAAATGGAAGAGTCTGTCTTTAATAAATGTAATTTAGGCAAGTTATTTGCATGCTTCCGCCAATGCTTAAACCCCACTAAGACCTTAGCCATGTACTATGATCTGAATTATGTCTCCCCAGGTTCACATGTTGAAGCCCTAATCCCCAGTGTGATGGTATTTGGAGATGGGGCCTTTGAGAGGTAATCAAGTTTAGATGAGTTCATGAAGTTGGGGGGCCCTGGTCCAGTAGGATTAGTGCACTTATAAAAAGAGACATCAAAGAGCCTGCTCACTTGCTCTTTCTCTGCTATATGAGGAAGCGAGAAAATGCTCTCTGCGACCCAAGGAGAAAGCCCTCACAGACAGCAACCATTCTGGCACCTTGGTCTTGGACTTCAAGTCCCCAGAACTGTGAGAAAATAAATTTCTGTTGCTTAACCCACCTAGGCTATGGTACTTTGTCATGGCAGCCTGAGCTGACTACTACACTATGAATGGTATCAATAACTCAAAAGTTGATGTTAACTGTTTGACCATAGGATGCTGTAATTCCCTTTACGACAGAAACAATGAAATTTAAAATGTCGTATTTTGATACAAGGAGATTACTACTGTTTATAAAGGAAAAATGAAAAAAAAACATCAAATACACCAAGATCTATGCAGTTTTCCAAAGCTAAGATTACAACTACCTTATAGAAAATGCACATTTAGATTTTTTTAATGTCTAAGTATGTACCTAAAATTGTTCCTTATTCAACCCACTCTTTTGAGTTTATGATTAATGATAGCTGCGTGCCATCCATAGAAGAGGATACACCACACCCAATGCCCTGTTAACAGTCTTCCCTTTAACTCAGAATGATGTATAATAAACTAATGGAGGGAGAAAATACCTCAAGATTCAACTGGGGAAGGGAAAGTGTGCACAGCTTATTCATCACCATGAAGGCATCCAGAAGCATAATCACTAGACTCAAAAAGTACACAACCCTTGTGGTTGAACTGGACACTGTGTGTTTCCAGGAAAAAATAGGCATGATAGCACATGATAGCACACAGAGAGCACCACTGTTCCCCTGCAAGGAAGACTTACCCTACTTGGACTTTAAATTCCTCCAACTGTAAAATATGAGGAAAAAGGGAAGATGTCTCTAGATAATCTCCAAAGACTTTTCGGAATTAGCATTGTAAGACTCCCTAACACCTGATGACTGTTAAGCAGTTCTTTTTCAGACTCAAATTGTAACCCATTCCTGAATAAGGACGTCCACTTGCTAAGGCACAGTCAGCATTTTTTAATGAAGTAAAATGCAAAAGAATAGAGACTATAAACTATATCACACATAATAGGGTAAGTATTGCTTAACCAAACTTTAGCTTCAGTTACACATCATATATAACATGCACATGTATACTGGATCACGATGTAAAATGTATTTCTTATTGTGAATGGCAGTCACGAGCTTGAATGCCACCAACCTTAAGGATGTCAGAATTGCCCACTGTACATCATTAAAGACACCCTCCTATCTACAATTAGAAAAAAAAAATAGTGCATTCAAATAAATATATAATTAATACCATCAGATAGCTTAGCTGTGCAGCATTTGTGTTGAAATTTTAGCCGGACAGGTGGTCAGGGATAGTCGCGGTAGTCATGGAGAGTGGCAACTGTCCAATCACCACGAAGAACACAGAGATGTAGAGATGATAAAACTCAAAGCCTCACCTCATGATAAGAGAATGAGAACAGAATGCTAACAGTGCAGCAGAACTGGATTAATGGCAAGCCTGACTTATTTAAAATAGCTATCTACCAGCAAGTGGAATGAACACAATTTTGGACAGTGGCCTATTTTTGGCTTCAAACAATCTTGATATTTATTATACTTTGACTTAACAAAGTTGAACCCGAAACAAAAGAAAGCCGTTGTCTTAGAAAGGGTGGTGCCTCCCAGAGCGGGAACAAACAGGATGAGAGTCCAGCGCCTGAAGAGTGAGGGCAACAAAACCAACCGGTTATACCATGGACAAGGAGGCCCAAACACCCTCACAAGCACACCCTTTCACCTCCAAAACAATGAACAAACACATTACGGAAAGGGTAGGATCATCCAGGGCTCCTCAGAAAACAATTCAGGGTGATTGTACGGAATGCTATGTGCCTTGATAAAACTCCATGTGCTTTCACCAGCTCCTTCGTATTTATGACAGCTCTACTTCTTTTCATGTTTGTATTTATGACACTGCTGTTCTCAAGCATGCTGCCCTGATGTTTGCTGTGGCCTTTTAAGGTTTCAGATGTCCTCGTGTTCATCCGATTGACGTTTTTCATAAAGACATAAAGACTCTTTCTAAGTTTGAAGTTAAGCTCCTATTCACTGGTCTCTTGCCACATTAGGGTGACCTCAAATGGGCCTTATATATGTGAAACATCAAAGTAAGGTAGCATTAGAGGTAGAGGCCAGGTATATACTTCAAAAGAGACAGCCTAGCATGCTCAAAACCGTTTCAGCAAACAGTTCTGTGCATTTTGGCTTCTGCTTCTGCTCTTCCTTCTTCCTCACCAGTTTTTATAAGTCAGAAGTTTTTCTGCCTCTTTCCTAAACATGTCCTTATGGGAAAGTGGGGGGCTGGTTCAGGGAGGGGATGAAGGAAGCTCAAGGAATTAGGGCAAGTTCCTTCCTTAGCATTATACACAATTGAAATTTGGTTATAATAAATGCGGAAGAGTGGCAAGATCTGAAAGCTTCAATACTGACAGATTCTCTCCTTGGCTAAACTGCATACAGGCTCCTCTGAGCCCAGGCCTCGACCCTAGTATCCATCCTTACAGGACCTGCATCACCCAGTATTAGCAAGAAACCTTCTAATCAGTTTAAAGAGAGTTTCCCCACCCTCCATATCTGATCACCCTGGTCCTGTCTTCAGCAAGAATCCTGTTAGGTCTGTTTAACCAAAATCCCCCCTACCCTTAACGTTTCCTCTTAGTAATTTTCCATTCACTGACCACCTCCCCACTCCTACCCCTCCTCCTCCTTGACTGTAAATCCCCACTTGTCCGTGTTGTATTTGGAGTTGAGCCAAGTTCTGTACTGAGGTCTCTTTTCCCCTTGTGATCATTAATTTTGTGTCAATTTGGCCACTGTGTTCCCAAACTAAACATTATTTCTATGCTGTTAAACATTATTTCTGAGGTGTCTGCGAGGGTGGTTCCAGAGGAGGTTAGCATTGGAATCAGTGGACTCTGTGAAGTAGACTGCCCTCCCCAATGTGAGTCCAATCCATTGAAGGTCTGAACAGAACAAGAGGCAGAAGAAGGAATTTGTCCCTTTTTTCCTTCCCGATTGCTTGAACTGGGTCATTTTATTTCGTTTTCTCCAAAACTCCCTCTAGAGTTTACACCACTGGCTCCTCTGGTTCTCGGGCTTTCAGATTCAGACTAAATTATGCATTGGCTTTCCCAATCTGCAACCTGCAGACAGCAGATCCTGGGACTTCTCAGCCTCCACAATCACATGAGCCAATTCCTCATAATCTCTCTCTCACTCTAATATATAGATATATATATAATATAATTTTTATGTATTATATAATATATATATAATATATATTTATGTATATTTATATATATACACACACACACACACACCTCCTGCTGGTTTTGTTTTGTTGGAGAACTCTAACATACCCCTATTGCAATGTTTCCTGAATAAAACCTGTTTTTACCACTTCAACTGCTGTTAGGCTCTGGTTTTTTAACACTATCAAGTATAATAGCCATGTAGTTATACTACAGATTGCATTAACTCCTTCCTTTATTCTACAAATATTTATCAAACCATAAAAGTCTAGGTATAATATTGACGGGAGTAATAGAAAGTGGGGGAAAGCTGGAGGATGACAACCAGGAAGGAAATAGTACAAAGATAAATAAGTAAAATTGCCTTCGATTAGCAAACTTAAATAACTGTGGCAGAAATAAATCAGATACATGAAGGTCTATAGAACCAGAGAGGAAATTATAAATTCACAAAAAAACACATAATAATAAAGAACTCTGAGAGTCCACAAGAGGGAGAAATGATATGCAGAGGAAATAGCCAAAAACAACGTTGACAATAGAATGCTGGAAGAGTATAAAGAGGATGCTGCCACTGCTGTTGATAGATGCAGGAGGCAGATAAAAGGGATGGTCCTTGGAGAATCTCTATCCGCCTGCAGGGAGGGAGAACAGGGTGGAGCCGTGGGAAGTTCCCGTGTGTGCAAGGGGGAGGAGCCTGCCCTCTTCAGTTCCTGTGTTTGTGACCTGGAACCAATCTGTGAGATGGCGGCCTGTTAGCAGGAACTCCTCTCACTTTGCTGAGAGGTTGTTTTTTTTTTCCTTTTTTCCTTTTTGCCCAATAAATTCCACTCTCCTCACCCTTCAATGTGTCTATGTGCCTAATTTTTTCAGGTCATGTGACAAGAACCCAGTTTAAGCTGAACTAAGGAACAAAGTTCTGCAACACTGTGATTAGGGAACCTAGGAAGAGAAGCCCATTTGGCAGGATGGTGGCAACTTTGGTTGTAGACATTTCAAGTTGCAATGCTCCTGGAACCCCAATGCAAATGATTGGTGAGCTTTCTCTGAGAAAAGTAGAGCCTAGAGATAAGGATGTGGCTGCTTCTGCAAAGAGATCATAGCTGAGTGGGAGTAGCAGAGCTGATCAGGAGAATCAGCATATAGAAAGAAGAACAAAGGCTTGTGAATACAAACAATTTGTGCAAAAGCAAGAAAAGGAGCCAGTGTACAAGCCCTAGTGAATTAAGCTCAGAACATAAGAAACAACCCAGGCCAGTCAAATTTGATAGCTGTCTGTGGTTTTTGCCTTCCTGGAATGATGAAAGACATGTAACCCTTGGGTTTTTGTCCCATCTGGTAACAGACCTCCTTACTGCCATGGGAACTCCCTTCCATGTGATTTTGGTAAGCATAGGATTACCTGGATCCTATACTCACCTGTGCTACTGAAAAACTCTTTCTCCACTAGTCCTGCTGTGAGTCTGGGTCATCTTAAGCCATTTCTGCCGCCATGTGAAGGAAGACTAACTAAGAAGTGGAGAAAGACAGATTTTCAATACCATCACAACACCCTGGATACAGCTGTACCTAAAGCTGATATGCACCCTGACTCTTAAGTTATGTGGGCCAATGAATTCCCTTTCGGCTTAAGCTAATTAAAGTTGATATTTTTTTCTTTATCCTTTATTTCTTTATTCTTTATTCTTAGAAATAAAAGAGTGCTGATGGATACATAAATTAATTATTTAAAAGTCACTTTTAAAAGCTAGTGAATGAATGCTACATCATAACCTATAGGAGAACAAAAAGATAAGCCTTTCCACTCTTTAAAGCTTCCCCACTTCTTCCTGTTCTCCACACACAGGCTGTTTTCTCTACTTGGTTGTCTTATCAAGTGGCACCCATTAAATAATACAATACAGTAAGACCATCTGATCCTGTACCATTATACCAAGGCCTTCACACCACACCAAAAATGAAATATCATCCCATTCAAAAGCCACCCCAGAAACGGTTTCAGATTTTGTTTTGCAATAGATTGAGATTCCATGGGAGGCTGAGTAGCTCACATTCCCAGTAAGGACAGTGCTAGGTGTAGTTTTATTCTCTCTGTGGAGGTAAAGGCAGGGAGAGACAGATTATTGTAATGCATTTAGACTCAATGACAATCCACTTTAAATACCATTAGAAAGCCCCAAAGGGAGCCAGCAGCAGAATTGGGGTTAGAACCCAAGTCTGAAAGAGCTCTGTCCAGCTTCCTTCATTTTAGCCACCTCTATGCTGCCCTTGCCAGTGATTGCTACAGCTGTTGTTAAACAGTAAGAACTACAGGTACTTTCTGAAATTTGCCATGTATGCAGCTGTGATGAAAGCCATCATCCTTCTCCCACCCCAAGTAAATGGCGATCTCCTGTTCTTTAAAGAGATGCAACAAGAGGTTTAATAAGAATCCACCTAAAATCTTCATCTGTTCTGCTCTTATAGAAGCCTATTCCACTTCTCCTTCATTCTCATTCATTTATTCATTAACTGAACAGGTTGCTCACACCTTCTCTGAGTCAGGTATTCTAGTAGGTGTTGAGAATAAGACATGGTTTCCATCTTCAACAATCTCATCATTCAGCATAGAAAGGAGATACATATAGGCCGGACGTGGTGGCTCAAACCTGTAATCCCAGCACTTTGGGAGGCCGAGCAGGGCGGATCACAAGATCAGGAGTTCGAGACCAGCCTGGCCAATATGGTGAAATTCCGTCTCTACTTAAAATAAAAAAATTAGCCGGGCATGGTGGTGGGTGCCTGCAATCCCAGCTACTCAGGGAGGCTGAGGCATGAGAATCCCTTGAATCTGGGAGGCGGAGCTTGCAGTGAGCTGAGATCATGTCACTGCACTCCAGTCTGGACAACAGAGTGAGACTCTGTCTCAATAAATAAATAAATAAATAAATAAATAAATAAATAAAGGAGATACATATAAAACAGATAAGCAAATAAAAATATGCACGACATATTATGTGCTTAAAGGAATGAGGTCAGGGAAGGCTTCCTAGAAGAGGAGATACATGCGCTAAGTTTGTTATTTTGATGCATCTGATTCTTGGGAAAATAAGACATGACACACAAAAAAAATTAATGGAGAGATCAGCAATGCAAATGAGTATGCAATTAGTTGGTGAATAAATTTTATAAACAATACTTATCATAAGAGTTCTGGGAAGCATATAAGGACTACAGTAATAGCAAACCATAATATACGCTTAACACATATAACCTCTTTAATCAACCACTCAAATAGATTTTACATTAAATTTGGATGAAGAAATCCCGTCTAGAAAAGTACATTTCTAACAGTACAAGATTAAACAACATATAAGTGTTAAAGACAAAATTCAGATATATGTCTTCTCATGCCTTTTGACTTATAAGCCAGTATTCTGGCTGCTATGTCTTAAGTCGAACACTGACAAGGATTCAATGAAAGAATCATTGAGACCCTGGCAGAGAATGTACTTTGTTGCCCCAACAGTGAGTTGAAACACACAATTAAATTAACTATTAAACCATATTTAGGATCCCACTCAGAGACAGACTTCAAAAACAACCCTACAATAAGAAATTACTTAATGGACACAGTGTATATTATTCAGCTGACAGCTACACTAAAAACCCAGATTTCACCACTACCCAATATATTCGTGTAACAAAACTGCCCTTGTACTCCTTACATTTATACAAATTTTTAAAAAGCCGGCCAGGCGCAGTGGCTCACACCTGTAATCCCAGCAGGTTGGGAGGCCAAGGCGGGCACATCGCGAGGTCAAGAGATCAAGACCATCCTGGCCAACATGGTGAAACCCTGTCTCTACTAAAAATACAAAAATTACCTGAGTGTGGTGGCGCACACCTGTAATCCCAGCTACTCGGAAGGCTGAGGCAGGAGAATTGCTTGAACCCAGGAGGCAGAGGTTGCAGTGAGCTGAGATTGTGCCACTACACTCCAGCCTGGCGAAAGACCAAGACTCCGTCTCAAGAAAAAAAAAAAATCCTACAGTTCAAACATCAGCCAACTGTTCTCACCAGGGTGAGAATTTTAGGTATACTTCACTTTCTGCACTTCATTTCTTTTGCTTTTTCATAATTTTGTTTAGTTTGCAGCTATGAATTTAAACCATTTTTGCAGTTGGCTCCAAAAATGCTATGAAGACAAGTGAGAGCTTCATTCATTTATTTATTCATTCATACATTCAACACATATTAACTGAGCACTACTACATGCCAGGCACATAGTAACATTAGTAATTGTCTTAATAAATACTAAGGTAGATATGAATTCCAGGATTCCAGAGGTTTCTTTCCTATTAAATAATCATTGGGATATCTAAAAGTGTTTCGAATATGGCAACTGGCCAAAGATCCCAAGACAGCAATTGAAATACCTAAATTTAAAACGGTAGTTTGAGTTTAACAATTGGGAGGCCACTTCTGACCCTTGAAACAAGTGAACAGTCCCATTAATTTATCCTTTTAGGGCTCACTGAACAATGGAATTGGTGACTTACAAGTTCCACACTCATGGCAGGAACATTCAAAGCAGGAATGACTGAGGAAATTGCTTCCAGATTGGTTCTTCCTGCAATAATGGAACTGCCTCAATTACAAGGCACTCAAGTTTCACTTCCAAATCTCCCTGATATATGCATATATATAGACATATACATACACACACACACACACACGCATATATATACACATATACACACATGCTGAATCACTCTCTCCATCTTCTCTTGAAGTTTTTCCTTCTTTAAAGTCCTCTTCAAAGTCTACTCATTATTATTTTATCAAGATAAAATACAGTTTTCTAAGGTTTGAGCCAAGAACACTCTATAAAAATAATCTCTAGGTTTAAGGTATGGCCAGTCAAGTGACCCCAACTCTGTTTCCCCAAGATTAATTTTTCCATTTTTCCTCAGGTTTTCTTACACTTCTTACTGAAGCCACTCTGGCACTGATGCCACCCACAACACACACACTCTCTCACATACACACACACTCACACTCATATACACACACACTCACATGTATACACATACATACACACACACCTACATTCACACTCAAAACTCTTTTTGAAGAGAAGATGAAGAGCGCTTTTCCTGAATATATAATTTAAAGGAGAAAGATGCCTTGTTTTATGATACACTGCTAGGGATAAAAAGATATGAAACAATATATAGAGAATGATACTATAAATAAGGATAAATCTGTGCTCCAAAACGTTAACAGTGTTTATTTCTGGGTGGAAAAATTATGCGTGGTTTTATTTTTTCCCTTTCTGCTTCTTTATATCTGCCAAAGTTTTTAACAATGTACTTGTATTTCAGTTTCTTTTAAGAAAAATAAAATTAAGTCATGATTTGTTTGTTTAAAATCTCTTTTTCCAGGTTCCCCTAAACACCAGGCAGGCTGGAATTCTTTAAAGATTTTACTAAAGAAAAAGAATGTTGAAAGCTACAACAATCTTTTTAAAAGACGTTTACAACATTGTCTGTCTTTGTCATAGTGACGGACAAGTTTCCCAGCCCTACCCAATTCCATAATCAGCTTTTCAAGATCTTCTCTTGAAAAGAGAAGGTGTTCTTTTAGAGCCCTGAAAGCCTGGTGTGTTGTCAGAGCACAGACACCCAGTCTAGATCCTTGGCTTCCCACTCCTGACATGTCTTCAGGGGGCAGAGGCCACCCTACTTCCCATCATCTGCCAGGGAATCCCATGGGCATTATCGCATATTGCCAAGATCAAAGCTTTTGTTTCCTTGCTGTGCACCAAGGGTCTCCCACTCAGTCCCTCTGGGGATAAAGTGTGGAGAGCATGCTGCTTCTTCACCTCAGGGCTGGGGAGATGCCACGAGAAACGAGTGCGCCTTTCAAAGCCATCTCACTTCCACATACAAGGACCAGCTGTGTCCATCACAGGCCCTAGTATATGACACTTCTTTAGCGTGGTGGTTCTCCAAGCATGGTCCAGGGACCCCTGGAGGTTGCCAAGACCCTGTCAGAGAAAATGCAAGGTCAAAGTTTCTCTGAAAATAGTGTGAAGACTGCATTTTCCTTTTTCACTGTAATTCTTTAATGTGTGAACACTACAGGAGGTATGTCATAACTGGTGGAATGGGGCAGCATATATGAGATTCAAACTTTTTTCTTTTAAGCTGGATTTTGAAGAGATTTACAGAAATGTAAAACAATGCCATTCTTCTTACTAATTTTTTGGTCATGGAAAATATAGTTATTTTTCATTTAAAAATATTAGCATGGGGCCGGGTGTGGTGGCTCACGCCTGTAATCCCAGCACTTTGAGAGGCCGAGGTGGGTGGATCACGAGGTCAGCAGATCAAGACCATCCTGGCTAACACGGTGAAACCCCATCTCTACTAAAAATACAAAAAATTAGCCGGGCAAGGTGGCAGGCACCTGTAGTCCCAGCTACTCAGGAGGCTGAGGCAGGAAAATGGCGTGAACCTGGGAGGCGGAGTTTGCAGTGAGCCGAGATTGCGCCACTGCACTCCAGCTTGGGTGACAGAGCGAGACTCCATCTCAAAAAAAGAAAAAAAAATTAGCATGGAATGGGTTTATTTTTATGTTTAATAAATTAAATATTTTCAAGTTTTCTTAACATTAATTTCTATAATGGTAAGTATTAATAGATATAAATCACATACACTAAGGCTCTTTGGTATTATCAATAATTTTTAAGAGTACAAGGGGGGGGATCCTGAGACCAAAACGTTTGAGAATCTAGCAGATAAGAAAGACACACCAACAGAACCCTTATATACCACTTCACTGAGGAGCTAGGCACTTCTAACCTAATCATATCCCATACCCTTCTCATCCTGGTTATCCTACAACTCCACAAGGTTGTTGCTACTGATGCATCACCCATCAGCATGTCCTTCTTCTGCCCAAATTGCCCCCGGCTGCACACACACATACCAAAAAAACAAAAATGAAAACAAAAACCTTCAAAATTACATATTTCTGGCCTGGCACGATGGCTCACACTTGTAATCCTAGCACTTTGGGAGACCAAAGCAGGAGGATCACTTGAGCCCAGGAGTTCAAAACCAGCCTGAACAACAACAACAACAAAAAAATTTTAAATTAGCCATGCATCAAGGTGCACACCAGTGGTTCCAGCTACTCAAAAAGCTGAGCACAAGGACTGCTTGAGCCCAGGAGGTCAAGGCTGCAGCAAGTCATGATCGTGCCACTGCAATCCAATGTAGGTGACAGAGCGAGACACTGTCTCAAAAAAATTTTACACATTTATGCCAAGAGTCTAAAGTCCTAACACTTAAGAATCTCACTTGCCTGTCTCTAATATTCCTTTCCCCCTTCAGCACGCTGTAAAAGGATACATGAACACGCTATTCTAACCAAACAGTTATAATCAGCCTTATATTTTAACTTCACTGTGACTTTGCATCTCCCATGAACCCTGCCTAGAATACAATACACCTCCTCTCAAACTACCCAACTCTTGTCTGTCCTGCAAGGCCCATTTGGAATTCATCTTCTCTGCCTAATACTGCTATACCCAGCCCTTCTCTTCAGACTCCAGACATCCCTGTTATCTATTTGTATAGCACTTAATGTGTGCTTCCATGTATTATTATCTTCTCATGAAATGCATATTTCTTCAATAAGATCATAAAAATCTACAGAGGATGGACTTCTTCCCTTTTATATCTTCTTCAACTGCTAATAAGTCCTTGGACACGTAAGACACTCAATTTATAAACAATTGTTAATTTTGTAGATTAAGGAAAGGAAGTGAATGAAAGGAGATTTCAAACTAGCACACTGTGTTTGAATACAATTCTGAGAAAAACAAATCAATAACCTGGGAATCATCTTCCAGGACCTGTGAGGAGGCAAATATTCCAGCCATCAGTTTTTCTTCTCATTCTATGAAACTTTCCTAGAATCAGCTCAATGTGGCCCTGATGCTACAAATAAACTAATCCTGACATCAGTGTTTCTAAGTCACCCTAAAGAATATAGTAATGGGCTACAGAGAAAATCCCAGGCTAAATGAGAAGAAAAAAATTCCTGGAAAGTTCATAAACTAAAAGTAATAAAAACTTTATTTCCTTCTATTTAGGTGACCCATGGGTTAAATTTTAATGTACTATTACTTTTATGTTTTTTATGTGTGCAATTGGACCCATGGAAATGTATGAATACCTATTCCATTTCCTCACTTCTCAGTCATTCCTCAACCTATTGTGGTCTGGCTTCTATTCCCACCACTTCCTTAAAAGTATTCTACACAAGGTCACTGGAACTAAATACAATGGGTGCTTCTCAGGCCTTATCTCTCTGTTAATTTTTTTTTTTAATTCATTGTCAGCAACAAAAAACTGAATTGCTAGTTTACCTTAAATTAAATTAAATGATGCATCTAGGTTGATGTCTAGATCTGCTTAAACCAGCAGAATAGAGAGTTCATGTGTCCTTTTAAAGGATGCTGAGGAGGGAAAGGAATATTAATTTAGGTTATATTGGTTTAAAATTGATCATTAAAAATGTGTCAGTTAAAAAGGTTGAAGTTATTTATCAAGCATTTCATTCATTCAACAAATATTTCTTGAATATCGCCTAAATGTTAGACATTATGCTAGTTATGGGCATAGCGGACGCTTTCCAGGTAAACCCAGTCCTTTGCCTCATGGACCATACAGTCTATTGCAGGGTCCATATTAAGACATATATAACTGCAGGGGCTGGGCACAGTGGCTCACACCTATAATCCCAGCACTTTGGGAGGCCAAGGTGGGCAGATCACGAGGTCAGGAGATCGAGACCATCCTGGCTAACACAGTGAAACCCTGTCTCTACTAAAAAAATACAAAAAACTTAGCCGGGGGTAGTGGTGAGCGCCTGTAGTCCCAGCTACTCAGGAGGCTGAGGTAGGAGAATAGCGTGAACCTGGGAAGCGGATCTTGGGTGACAGAAAGAGACTCCACCTCTAAAAAAAAAAAAAAAAAAGACATAACTGCAGCATGGCCTGGTAAGTGCGGAGGTAAGCTCCATGAATTTGGAGAAGACAGAGGTATTAACCAACTCTGAAGTAATTAGACTGTTAAAGGCTTCCTGGAGAAAGCAGCATTGAAGGTGAAATGTGAAATAAAAAGTAGAAATAAGGCTGGAGAAATATGGGAGTGGGGGCACATGCTTCAGGGCTGCAAATACCAGGCAAATAGTTTAGAGTTTATTTTAACAATAATGGGAAGTCATGTGAGGATAGTGACATGCTCAGATTTGCATATTAAAGATTCAAGTTGGCTGGGCACAGTGGCTCATGCCTGTAATCTCAGCACTTTGGGAGGCCAAGGCAGGCGGATCACCTAAGGTCAAAAGTTCAAGACCAGCCTGACCAATATGGTAAAACCCTGTCTGTACTAAAAATACAAAAATTAGCCAGGCATGGTGGTGGGCGCCTGTAGTCCCAGCTATTTGGGAAGCTGAGACAGGAGAATTGCTTGAACCTGGAGGACAGAGGTTGCAGTGAGCTAAGATCGTGCAATCCAGCCTGGGGGAGAGAGTGAGAATCTGTCTCAAAAAAAAGATTCAACTCTGTGAACTCAGCACTGGACCAAGCTGACTTAATAGACATCTACAGAACTCTCCACCCCAAATCAACAGAATATACATTCTTCTCAGCACCACATGGCACTTATTCTAAAATTGACCACATAATTGGAAGTAAAACACTCCTCGGCAAATGCAAAAGAATGGGAATCATAACAAATAGTCTCTCAGACCACAGTGCAATCAAATTAGAACTCAGGATTAAGAAACTCACTCAAAACCACACAACTACATGGAAACTGAACGACCTCCTCCTGAATGACCATTGAGTAATAATGAAATTAACGCAGAAATAAGTAATTTCTTTGAGAACAAAGACACATGCACCAGAATCTCTGGGACACAGCTAAAGCAGTATTTAGAGGGAAATTTATAGCACTAAATGCCCACAGGAGAAAGCAGGAAAGATCTAAAATCAACACCCTAATATCACAATTAAAAGAACTAGAGAAGCAAGAGCAAACAAATTCAAAAGCTAGCAGAAGGCAAGAAATAACTAAGATCAGAGCGGAACTGAAGGAGATAGAGGCACAAAAAACCCTTCAAAAAATAATTGAATCCAGGAGCTGGTTTTTTTGAAAAGCTTAGCTAGACTAATAAAGAAGAAAAGAGAGAAGAATCAAATAGACACATAAAAAATGGTAAAGGGGAGATTACTACTTATCCCACACAAATACAAACTACCATCAGAGAATACTATAAACACCTCAAGGCAAATAAACTTGAAAATCTAGAAGAAATGGTTAAATTCCTGGACATATACACCCTCCCAAGACTAAACCAGGAAGAAGCTGAATCCCTGAATAGACCAATAGCAAGTTCTGAAATGGAGGTAGTAATTAATAGCCTACCAACCAAAAAAAGTCCAGGACCAGATGGATTCACAGCTGAATTCTACCGGAGGTACAAGGAGGAGCTGGTACCATTCCTTCTGAAACTATTCCAATCCACAGAGAAAGAAGGAATCCTCCCTAACTCATTTTATGAGGCCAACATCATCCTGATACCAAAGCATGACAGAGACACAACAAAAAAAGAGAATTTTAGACCAATATCCCTGATGAACATTGATGCAAAAATCCTCAATAAAATACTGCCAAACCGAATCCAGCAGCACATCAAAAAGCTTATCCACCATGATCAAGTGGGCTTCATCCCTGGGATGCAAGGCTGGTTCAACATAGGCAAATCAATAAACGTAATCCAGCATATAAACAGAACCAAAGACAAAAACCACATAATTATCTCAATAGATGCAGAAAAGGCTTTTGATAAAATTCAACACCACTTCATACTAAAAGAAAATGCTCAACAAACTACGTATTGATGGGATGTATCTCAAAATAACAACAACTATTTATGACAAGCCCACAGCCAATATCATACTGAATGGGCAAAGGCTGGAAGCAGTCCCTTTGAAAACCAGCACAAGACAAGGATGCTGTCTCTCACTACTCCTATTCAACATAGTGTTGGAAGTTCTGGCTAGGGCAATCAGGCAAGAGAAAGAAATAAAGGGTATTCAAATAGGAAAAGAGGAAGTCAGATTGTCTCTGTTTGCAGATGACATGATTGTATATTTAGAAAACCCCATCGTCTCAGCCCAAAATCTCCTTAAGCTGATAAGCAACTTTAACAAAGTCTCAGGACACAAAATCAATGTGCTAAAATCACAAGCATTTCTATACACCAATAACAGACGAGAGTCAAATCATGAGTGAACTCCCATTCACAATTGCTACCAAGAGAATAAAACACTTAGGAATACAGCTTACAACGGATATGAAGGACCTATTCAAGGAGAACAACAAACCACTGCTCAAGGAAATAAGAAAGGACACAAACAAATGGAAAAACATTCCATTCTCATGGATAGGAAGAATCAATGTTGCGAAAATGGCCATACTGCCCAAAATAATTTATAGATTAAATGCTATCCCCATCAAGCTGCCATTTACTTTCTTCACATAATTGGAAAAAACTACTTTAAACTTCATATGGAACCAAAGAAGAGCCCATATAGCCAAGACAAGCCTAAGCAAAAAGAACAAGGCTGGAGGCATCACGCTACCTGACTTCAAACTATATTACAAGGCTATAGTAACAAAAACAGCATACTACTGGTACCACAACAGATATATAGACCAATGGAACAGAACAGACACCTCAGAAATAACGCCACACATCTACGACCATGTGATCTTTGACAAACCTCACAAAAACAAGCAATGGGGAAAGAATTTCCTATTTAATAAATGGTGTTACGAAAACAGACTAGCCATATGTAGAAAACTTAAACTGGACTCCTTCCTTACACCTTACACAAAAATTAACTCAAGATGGATTGAAAATTTAAACATAACACCTAAAACCATAAAAATCCTAGAAGAAAACCTAGGCAATACCATTCAGGACATAGGCATGGGCAAGGACTTCATGACTAAAACACCAAAAGCAATGTCAACAAAAGCCAAAATTGACAAATGGGGTCTAATTAAACTAAAGAGCTTCTGCGCAGCAATAGAAGCTATCATCAAAGTGAATAAGCAACCCACAGAAAGGGTGTAAACTTTTGTAATCTATCCATCTGACAAAGGGCTAATATCCAGAATCTATAAGGAACTTAAACAAATTTACAAGAAAAAAAACAACCCCATCAAAAACTGGGCAAGGTATATGAACAGATACTTTTCAAAAGAATACATTTATGTGGCCAACAAACATATGAAAAAAAACTCATCATCCACTGATCATTAGAGAAATGCAAACCAAAACCACAATGAGATACCATCTCACACCAGTCAGAATGGCGATCAGTAAAAAGTCAGGAAACAACAGATGCTGGAGAGGATGTGGAGAAATAGGAAAGCTTTTATGCTGTTGGTGGGAGTATAAATTAGTTCAACCATTGTGAAAGACAGTGTGGCAATTCCTCAAGGATCCAGAACCAGAAATACCAATTGATGGCTTGCAATCCCATTACTGGGTATATACCCAAAGGATTATAAATCATTCTTTTATAAAGACACATGCACACGTATGTTTATTGCAGCACTTTCACAATAGCAAAGACTTGGAACCAACCCAAATGCTCATCAATGATAGACTGGATAAAGAAAATGTGGCACATACGTACCATGGAATACTATGCAGCCATAAAAAAGGATGAGTTCATGTCCTTTTTAGAGACGTGGATGAAGCTGGAAACCATCATCCTCAGCAAACTAACACAGGAACAGAAAACCAAACACCACATGTTCTCACTCATAAGCGGAAATTGAACAATGAGAACACATGGACACAGGGAGGGGAACCTCACACACTGGGGCCTGTCAGGGGGTGGGGGGCTAAGGGAGGGATAGCATTAGGAGAAATACCTACTGTAGATGACAGGTTGATGGGTGCAGCAAACCACCATGGCACACGTATACCTATGTAACAAACTTGCACGTTCTGCACATGTATCCCAGAACTTAAAGTCTAACAAAAAGTATATACATATTCAAGACTGGCAGAAATGTAGAGAAAAGAGAGATGTAAGGCAAGACTGCATGCAGAGGGCAGCAGCAGTAACCGAGTGTATCTGTATTGAACACTTACAGCATGCCAGGCAAAAGACAGAGTGGCTAGACATATCTGATTTCATCTCCACTACAACCCCATAAGGTAGGTACAATTTTCCCCATTACACAAAAAGGATGTTGGAGCTTCAAGAGATTAACTAAGAGATATCTGCAAGTTATTATGACAAGGCTTATGTGCATTTGATACGGGAAGGGGAAAGAAAAACTGAGGAGTCAATGTTAACATCCAGTTCCTCAGTTTAGTTCAGTGAGCAGATAGTAATACCTATCACTAAGATGGGCAAAACAGGAATACCAAAAGATTTTGATGGAGAAAGGGATGGAGTTGATGAGTTCTGTTTGAGACAGGTTTAGACCTGTTGAGTTGGGGAAAAGAAAAGAGTTAGATATCAATTGTCAGCTGAGTGCACAAGGCTGAATCTCAAGAGAGAAATCCGAAGTAAGCCAACTCATGTAGAAAGCATCTACAGATAGATAATCACAGCCATATGAGTCATTGAAGATATACAGAAACACTGTGTGACATCAAAAGAAAACAGGCTCAAGATGGAAACCTGAGGAGCACCAATATTTAAAGAGTGAGCAAAGAAAATCAAAACTCAAAAGCAGCAGCCAGAGAAGTAAGAAAAACATGGCACAAACAGCTGCAAGCAAGAAAAGAATGTGTTTCAAGTAGGATGTGATCAACACCAACAAAATTATCAGAGCAGTGAGGCCTGAGAAGCACCCACTGAACCTAACAATAAGGTGGTTCCACGTGACTTGGTATAAATTTCAGGGAAGTGGGGGTGGGGGGTGAGCGGAAAAAAGCCAGAACCAATGGTTTGAATAGTGACTGAGAGGTGAGAAAACAGAATAGGCATTCGTACCTTTCTATGGTCCAGTTATCCACAGAAAACAAAGCACAAAGACCATGGAATATTCAGGTGAGTCAGAGCACAGTGGCCTTGCTAATACAGCATCTGATTAAAATTAGCCCAAGGGAAAAGAACTGAGGATTCAAAATTGGAATGACTGGTCTCCCAGAAAAATTTGGGCACTTTGTCTAACTTTTACCAAATGACTTACTCGTATCTCAATTTCTGGGGGAACGGATATGTCCCAATTTTCTCACAATACTGTTTTGAGTATCAAATGTTAATTGTCAGGAAATAACTTTGCAAGATTAAAAACTACTTTGTAGAGGAAGTAATAATGAGTTTTAGGGCCAGCCCTGATTATTGCAAGTACAACTTTAACAAGGGGAAGAAAAAACTTTTTTCCCCTCTTTTTACTCAAACAAGAGGGGAACATGAGCAGAGAACATATTCCTGCTTCAAATAAATGAGTGTACGGTTCCCAGTGGCTTCAAGAAAATGGCATTAGTTCCAGCTTGACATCCAGACACTTGGATGACACAAGAGGCACTTGGCTCTTTGGAAAATAAGTCCTTCTGTGGGATGATACTCTTCAGCATAAGAGGCAACAGTGGAAAGTGCATCAGTTAGAGAATCCAGTCACCCTGGAACGGAATATGTGCTCTGCCAATATGAGTCATCTGACTTGAGTTACTTAACCTAACTAAAGTTAAATTTCCTCAAGGGAATAACAAGAGTGTTTACTCCATGGGATCAGGAGGATTAACAGAATGGTGTCTAAGGAAGAACTGAGCAGGATGCCTGGAACACAAGGAATACAAGAAGTGCTCCATAATTGTTAGTAAATATTCTTACTAGGACAGGACCTGTTTCCTCTGCCACAGTAAAGGCCCTGCCCACAACATTTACTTAAACAGTGTTCATCCCAGGACTAGAGACAGAGCCAGTGTCTAGCTGTTCCTGCTAATATGTGTAGGTGAAGTAACCAAATAATATACTCATGTTCTGGGGAACTCTGCTCCTGAAGAAAACTGTAGAGCATTATGATTTAATATTTCAAACTCTATTACCTGGGACCATCATAGCATGCATCTCTTAACATAAGGGGCTGTGTGTTTTATAGAACATACGATGAATATTTATATAAAGTAGGATCTTTTGCCAAGCTCAGAATCAGTCTACTGATTTTACTGTTCACTGAAGTTTGAGCTAACTTTCTGTTTCCCTGCCCCTGAAGAGATACATCTCTCACTCCTTCCTGTTAGAACAAAATGGTCTCATTCTCTTATCTGCTTTCTAATCAACAGGGTTCAGCTAAACGCAGAGGGTCCTGGATTCTTTGGCTTGCAAAATCCATATAGAGGTCCATATAGATTTAGAAGTAGATCTCAATTTAAAACCACAATTCTATCCATTTCTGGAAGTATTATATGGTTCCCCAAGCATTCACATTTCAGTGGTGATGCCCATCTGTGGCAAAAATAGTAAAATAGAGCCAACTCCTAAATGTAGCACCAGAAGTCCCCTAGAGGGGAGGTAATAATTTCAATGCATATTGAAGTACTCAAATTATTTTAGTAGTCTCTACACCTAAGGTTCACATTTTCAAGGATTTACTGCCAGTGCTTGGTGAAAGTGAAGTGGAGGTAAACTGTAAAAGTCTTTCTGAAGGTGAGTCACCATGGAAACCAAGACTGAAATCAAAGGCACTGGACTGACTTATTTCTCACTGATCTTTTTATTTCATTAATTCTTACTGTCTTTTTATGGCTATGCTTTCTTCTTTAAGTTGACAGACCCTTGGGTGTTCAGATCTTCAATGGAAGACAATTTTGTTAAGGATAATGTAGCTATATCGAGTAACATAGTATTATGATGATAATAACTATGTATTGAGGACATAATTTGAGCCAGTCCCAATGCTAAGTATTTTACATAAACTGTCTTTTGTATGATGTATTATTGGAAGCAATGCAGGTAATTAAAAATGTCTTATATCTTTATTGAGTTGGCACATATACTAAATATATAACTGCCCGAAATACATTAAATGCTCAATAAATGTTAATATTGTTCTTATTTTCTAGTCCAAAAAGCTGTCCTATGAGTAAGGCTCTTTTTTTCTCAATTGACAGATGTAAAACCTAAGGATTACAAAAAGAGGTTAAGTCACTTGCCTGTGATTTCCCAGGTGGTAAACAAGAGAATTAGAATTTCAGCCCAGGCTTGCCTGACTCCAGAAGCCAAGTTGTAAACCATTATGCTGTATTCTCTAAGATAGTTAGAGGTCTAAGAAGCTCACCAAATAAAGTGGTTACAATTATGGATTATTTTTAATTAGGTTCAAAAAACTAAAGACTTAGAGGCATTATCAATGCTCACTTGATTTTTTTTCTCTAGCTATTCAATTAGTTATTTAAAGAAAAAAAAAAAGTCAAGGTGTTAAATATTTGACCTTGGAGGGCATAATGCTACATTTCAGGTTCACCTTTAATCTAGACTCACAGATTTTTGTTTTTATTCTCCTTAAACTTCAGGCCAAGAAAAACAACAGAGTATCTTAGAAAGAGACGGAAGCCAAATTAAACAAGGCTCCATTCTGAATGTTTTCAATGCTCCCAAATCCTATCAACACAAAGGTAATTGGATGAAAGTTCCATTTCTTTATAAAATAAATCTCAAGACTACTGAAACAGACAATTGGAATAGTGTGAGAATAAATTAATTAGTTTTGATTGCAAACAGGAATCTACTGTTTTATAAAGTTGGAAATGGGAAAATTTTGAAAATTACATAGTTTTTTAGGTAGTCTAGAGTAAACATTCTTTTTTTAAAATAAATTGCATTGTAAATGACCCTAATACTAGCTGTTTGCACTTAGTAATGTGTACATCCCTTAAGGAAACACCACTTGGAATACAAATAACTTGCAAACCCATTACCAGCCACATTAAACCACTTTCATTAGAGGTTGCTTTCCTTTTCCTGAGGATCACTGATCCTTCTCAACTTCAGGCCTTATTTTCCACTTCTATTTATATTCCTATTTTTCTCCCCCAATCCCTACTACCACCAAAAGAAATTCACTTTTCTCAAAAAAAAAACAAAAACAAAAACAAAAAACCAAAAGTATGTTAAATTCAAAGAAAACACCTTTAAACGATTATTATGGTTGAAAAGTAATGGGTTTTTATGACTAGGAAGCAGAAAACTAAGTCCCTGCCCCTCAATATCACCCAAGATAAGAATAAACCATGGAAAGCATAACAGCTGCAAATCTCCCACCCAGATGAGAGAACATCTGTAGAGAACATCCCTAGAGAGAAACAAAGACCTATCCCAATTCAGGAAAGTTCACCTGATAACTGTGTGAGAAAGCTCAAACTGCCTCCTAGCAGCACTGTCTTACCTATGTAAGGAGTCAGTGATTCTGTTGAAGTACTCGGCTCGGCTCACCTACTCTTCCCTCCTTGCTTCAACTCATTCCCTAACACCTATGCACAAACCACTTGCTCCAGTGTTGTGCAGTTAAGAATGCAATTGCTTCAGAGGCATCATAAGGGAAGATTTCCATTCTAAACTGCCAGAAGAGACAGTGGATTCATTGGCAGAAAACTAGCATAAAAGTGACAAATGGACTGAAAGGTTTCATACTAGACATGCCTGAAGTCTATCCATAGAAGAAAGTACTATTGTCGCTTATAGTCCCTTAAAAAAATTCATTGTATATGAAAGAGTAAAAGAAAATTTCATCCTCTAAAAAAGAATTCATGTAATTCACATGAAAATTCATCACATTTGGTATAAGCAAGAGTTCAATCAATAAACTTTTTAAAACCCAAACGAGATAAGCTGAATTGACTGAGTCGTAACTTTTCCATGAGGGATTTCCAACCCCCCAAAATCCCTCACCTTTCTAAACTAGTAGCAGATGTTTTCTAGTACCCATGTGACAATCATATATGGCCTTGTGATATGTTTTACAATGTCTGCTTTCGTGATTACTGCAGATTTGCCTTCCATAGTCACTTTTCACAGTTTCCATCTTATTTCTTCTCTCTTTTTTTTTTTTTTTTTTTTTTTTGAGACGGAGTCTCGCTCTGTCGCCCAGGTTGTAGTGCAGTGGCGCGATCTTGGCTCACTGCAAGCTCCGCCTCCCGGGTTCACGCCATTCTCCCCTGCCTCAGCCTCCACAGTAGCTGGGACTGCAGGTGCCCGCCACCACGACCAGCTAATTTTTTGTATTTTTAGTACAGATGAGGTTTTACCATATTAACCAAGATGGTCTGGATCTCCTGACCTCGTGATCTGCCCGCCTCAGCCTCCCAAAGTGCTGGAATTACAGGCGAGAGCCACTGCGCCCGGCCTCCATCTTATTTCTTAATTATAAGGTCTCTGAGGATAAAAGTCATCATCATCCTAGCCTCCACAGCTCTAGTACCATTTCCTTAATGTGACTAAGCAATGTAGCCAGATAGGCAGTGGATGACTAGTAACTTCTGTCCGTAGTTCAAAATCTAAGGTCACAGTTGCTCTAGCTAGAGAAAGTATGGTTTTCTAGATTGTAATTCAAAAAATGCACTATAGCATAGTGTGTAAGATTGCCTGAGGTTCTACTACTTACTTCGTGACGTTGGTCCAGTTACTTAACCTCTCTGTGCCACATTTTTCTTACGTATAAAATGAAGATAATAATGGGACCTTTATCATAGAGTTGGTATGAGTATGAAATGTGATAATACAAATAAATTGGTTAAGGAAGTAATGTCACATAGTAAAAGATCAATAAATCCTAGCTATAATTATTATATTACATATAAAAGGGTTCATATGACTCCTAGAATAGTGGGTAAAGATGTGATTTTGGGAGTTAGATATGAAAGGAATGAAAAGCATTTTCCTAATGGATCCCAATCACACCTGGCATCAAGGCAAACTAAGCTCTTGACATCACAGTCAAATGAATTACGAATGTCCCTCATTTTCCCAAAGCCTTGAAATACAATCAACATACTGTACACAATCACCTTATGTGAGAGTGATCTAATAGATCAGAATGGGGCCATTGTCTTGGAGGATTCTTGACAAGAGACCCAGGTAACCTCACCCTCTGTCCTGCCTTTCCAGTTTCTCACCTGAACAAGCAGGTTAGAAGGCATTCCTAGAAGGTTTACCCCCACCATTTCTCAGCCCATAAAGAGGAAAAAAAAAAAAAAGAAGAAGAAGAACTAATGTTCTTTATCTCTTCTGTCCACAGTCAGTGCTTCCCAGAAACACCCTCATCTAACCCATCATTACCCCTACCCCAGGAAAAACTGCAGCAGATGACAACAGGCAATGCAAACAACATGTTTGCAGTATCCACACACATACATACACTCCTTTTTGCTACATACCACTAGCCTGGCCACCATTAATATGAGCCCAGAGTTATTCGTTCTCCCTCTCTGGCATCACAGGGCCAGAAGATAATGAAGGAAGAGATCTAACAATACTTAAATAAATAACCATTACAGGCAAAATATTGAAATAGAAAAGGCTTATCTTTGGGGCCTTTTGCATACTCTTCAGCCATGCCTGCTCTTCTAGAAGTCTCTGCAGGCAGAGCCTTTATATTACGTTCTGACTTTCTCCAGATTCAAGTGGTCCTTACATCTCACGAAATCCACTGTGGATGGATGGCTCCTTAGCTCCCACCTTGACCCACTCCAATACATTCCACACTCTCACATCAGATTAATTTTCTGAAAACAAAGGTCTTATCCCACTTTGGTTTTTAAACACATTTATTCCTAGTGGGAGTTATTTATATCCTTCTGCTGAAGGTCATTGCCAAGGTCTGATTGCAAAAATTCAAAAAACTGCAACCTTAGGCATAAATGGGTTGTTCCTTAATCAGACGTATCACTGTATCACACATTATAATTATATGTGCATATGTCATATGTCCTCCAATAGACTGTAAAGTCATGTAAGCACTCAAATTATCGACCTCATCTTAAACAATCTTCACCCATCTATTCAAAAAAATTCTAATGAATACATATTATAAACCAGGCACTACACTAGTCCCTAGAGAGAGGAGTCAGACCATGCCCTTCAACTTGTTAAAAATCTTTTGGAGGGTAGAGGGAGGCAGCAGGGGTTATAGCCACATAAGCAGAAAACTGCAATACATATAAAATAATTTACCTGTTATAATATAATTGCAATATATAATATGTTATAATTGCACAAGCACCAAGAAATACAGGATTTCATTGAAGGGACTTCAACTACACTCTTGAGAAGATCAAGAAAGGCTACTCAGAAGAAGTAATGTCTAAACTGATACCAGAGCATAATCAGGTATTTCTAGAGAACCAGGCACTGTAAATGGTCCATTAAAATTAGAACTGTGACAAAGGATAAGGTTTAAGAAACACTCAGGGACCAAATCAGAAAAGGACTTTAAAGCCACTATAAGTGTTTGAAGTTTATCTAAAAGGCACTGAATTGTTTTACAGGATGAATGATATGATCAGATTTGTATTTTAAAATAACCACTCAAATTAGAGTGCAGCAGACATTTAAAATGTCTGTAGAACACATGAATAGTTAAGTGACATTAGCACAGTAAAAAATATTTCAGGAATTCAGAAAATACAGAAATCAGTAAATCAGTGCTGGCTGTGATACCCCAGAAAGGTTTTATGGTGCAGTTTAACTGGGCTTAAGAAAGTAGATTTTCACAGAGCAATTTAAGGAAACGAAGAACATTTCAGCCAAAGGCAGGGAGGGTCCAAGGAAGATAATGAGCTCAGAAGTGGTTAAGCGAAAGCTTATGGGAATCCATAGAGCAGTGAGTAGTTTAGTTTAGTGGGTGCTAGGTCTGGAGCAGTAGGATGACACAGGACGATCAGGCCATAAATGCTAGGCTCAAGATTTAGAGTTTACCAGCTAAGAGACAGTTCATGGAAGTTTTTCGAAAGAAAGAGTGTTGCTTTGAGAAGACTCAATATTGAAAATTGAAAAAGGTTAAAAATAGAACCTGGCAACCAGGTGATGGTAGAAATGTGAGAAGAAAAATACTATGTGCAATGCAGGAGATGGGCTGCAAGATATATATCAAAAATTATGTATCAGAAGAAGAAACTCTCTGAATGGAGGCATTTCCAGCAGCTCAGTGTGATAATTCAGAAAATAGGATCTTCCTTCTATCAGGCTGTTTAACCACTATCTACACATAAGAACTTGAAAATACAGTAATTGAAAGAGGAAATGAGGGAAAGGAACATTCGAAGAATGAGAAAGGAACACCTGAACAAACAAAAGGCAGCACTGAGGCCATTCTTAAATGTCCTAGATTAATAACCCAGGAGTATCCAGATATTTGGGGCTTCCCTGTGTATGCTCGGAACTCCCCTCAATAGATCAGACCTTTATCCAGAAATGAGGGCTCCAGAGACCCATTTGGCTAAAAGGGCTCCCTCCTCTTTGTTGTTTGGGTTACTGTTTCTATCTAACTCTTTGCACTGTCAGTAGCTATAAGAAGCAAAACTATTGGCTCAATTGTTCTACTGTCTACAGTTTGAACTCAGGCCTCTTTGATATCCCAAAGCAACAAGCTAATTTAATAGTACTTACTTAAGGATACAGAAGAAAAATATTTAGAAAACCTTCCAAAATTGTCTAACAAATCTCCAGAGTTCATTAGTCTATCACCTGAGAAAAGCTGACCTAATAAATATCACAGCCCTCAACCAAAAGAACAGTTATTTGAAAACTAAGTCTTGTAGAAGATTCAGTAAATTCCTGGACCTTAAAACAAATTTTATTAGCCTTTTTCAAAGTCAAAAACCAGTGTCTCACAATAAACATGTGCATTGTTTATTCCACCCTATGAGGAAACTGAAGTTGTATTCTTTAGGGTATGTAAGCATTAATGACCCTAAAATTTTACTCCAGAATTGGGTGGTTTCACACTGGAGCATACACAAATGCCGTGGGCTCAAGTCCGTCAACTACCAGCAAATCGATGGATTCTTTTGGATTGGTATTTCATTTGTCATCGTTTAACCAATGATTATTGTTTTCACTAGGACTTTTTAGAACATCAGGCAGGGCACCGTGGCTCATGACTATAATCCCTGCACTTTGGAAGGCCGAGGCTGGCGGATCACCTGAGGTCAGAAGTTTGAGACCAGACTCACCAACAGGGAGAAACCCCATCTCTACTAAAAATACAAAATTAGCTGGGTGTGATGGCACACGCCTGTAATCCCAGCTACTCGGGAGGCTGAGGCAGCAGAATTGCTTGAACCCGAGAGGCGGAGGTTGCGGTGAACCGAGATCGTGCCATTGCACTCCAGCCTGGGCAACAAGAGTGAAACTCAGTCTCAAAAAAAAAAAAGAAAAGGAAAGAAAAAGAGAGAACATCAAAGAGATGTTTGTTAGGCTGATTAAGTGGCAAATTTTCCTTGGCTTCCTTTTCTTTCCAAGGTAACTATGAGCTTCTTCCTGTCTCTTTTTGTTGCCCACAGAGGCCATAATGAGGGCAGTTAAATATGCAAACATAAGAATGAGAAAAAAAGGTGGCAAGATACATATAATTTTACCTATTGAGACATCCTACCTGCTAATAAACAGAGAATCATATTACTGGTACATTTAACCAATTTTCCTAAATAATTTAGGCATGTTTTCCAATGTCTTTGTGAATGTGGTGCGGGGAGATCTTTTGCCCCTTTAAAATTCATCAACACCTCCAGACACTGCAAGATAAGGAGGTCATGCAAGTCAAAACAATGTGTGGGCTACAGATACGCAGCTTCAAGTCAGTCCTCTAAGTTTCTTTCCAAGCGCATGACCATACCTACCTGGAAATACTGGAGTCAGCTCAGCTGTTCCCCGTATTTGATAAGAAAAGAATGCAACTAGACAGCAAATACTTTATTTTCTTAAATATTAGCATAATTTGTGGGCATTTCCATTTTTCCAACACATCATTTCTCAGATATTACCCCAGATATAACAGCATGCTCAGAACTGGAACTATAGACAATTTACTAAAGAACATGCATAAGGGGACCACAAAGCCCTTCTAGGTCAAAGAGAGACCACCTCTGATACGTCATGGCGTCAGAAAGTTCTACATTTCCTTAAGGCCCATATACTTTAATTGTGGTAAGATATTTCTAACAAAAAGAATACCAATCTACCTATAATGTTATTAACATGGAATTTATTTGATTACAGTTTCCCTAACTGTAATCTAAAGTCATGTTCATTAGGAAACGCCAAATTTCCAAGAGCAGAGTATAGTATGCAGCATTTCCCAAACATCTTGGACTCCAAAAACTTTTTGTAACAAACTAACATCGTCCAAAAATGACAAACAATGTGGAAAATACTATATTCTGCTCTCCAGTAGCAATTGTCAGTGGGACAGAAGTAAAGGAAAACAAGTCAAAGCACTGAATTAACTGAGTTTTAAAAGACAGAGAGCAGTTTCGGAAGGATGCAGAAACTACACTTTGTCTACTTCACAATTTTAAGAATTACCCAATCACAGAGTATTTATTATAGAAATAATTAGGATAATTTGATTTTATGTTTACAAACAGGTATGATGTTTAATTGCTCCTAGGTAGTTCCAAGCTGTTCTCAAAGCCAAGGTATTACCAAATGCCTAGTAGTACCCTGTTTATGTACTGAAGAATATTTTTTTTAATCATTTTGGATAAATACTAGAATCAAATATTAGACCTGACATATGACAAGGAACTAACAATATAAGCCTAGTCTACCACCATCTGGATGACCAAATTAGAAGCTTGGTCTCAAGGCCGCCCCTGTTTCAGCCCTGAATGCCTCATGTAATGTACACAGGAGCCAGAACTACATTATATCTCGTTTTCAAATGGCACTGGTTACCCACCGGGCAACTGTTAACCAGGGTGGCATGTGATAATCTTCTTCCTTGCTGACCTTGTAGGAAGTGTGTGAGCCGTTATCTTTCTGGGAAGATTTAAGTAACTCATTCCTATCTAAAAAGCATGTTAAGGTGGCGTCACACCCTCAACTACTGCATAAACTTTTCAATAAAACCTTATAATCACAAGAGTCTGACCTCTCAGTTCATCGGGCGTAAAACTGCAGTCTCTGGCTGCCAAATCCCTTAACAATATTAACCTTTTAATCCTTTAGCCTCGTCTAGTGAAAAGTAAGTGTCACCAGATACCGCCTTCTACTTCAGAAATAAAACAAGATTCTTTCTCCTGCCCTTTTCCCAAATAAAAACGGCTCATATACAAAGTGAAGTCTAGGGACACCCACAGTACAGAGGGCTGCCCGGGCCTGGCGGCCTTACCTGGTTGAAGTGCAGCTGGCCAGGCTCCGGGACGCCCACGCGGGAGGCGGCTCCCATCTGCTCCAGCAAGTGCTGGAGCTGCGCCGCCGACAGACTCAGATTCGCGCCGAACACGCTCAGCACATCCTCGCTGAAGGCGAGCCCTGGTCCCTCCGCCACTCCTCCAAGGCCGGCGGCCGCCAGCAGCAGGAGCCCGGCCACCGCCCGGCCCGGGGTCATCCTGGCCTGGGCTTCCCCTTGAGGGCCCGCGACTGGCTGCCGCGCAGAGGGACGCGCGCGGGCGCACTGGCGTCCGTGCCCAAGGGCGCGAGCGTCAGTGCTCGGCGCTGCTCCGAGTCAGAGGTGGCGCGGGACGCCTCTGGTTCTCCGACGCCTTCGAAAGAACAGCAGCTCGCGACCTGCGGGGCATTGAAGTGGCAGCGTAGCCGCGGGGAGCGATAGGCGGAGTGGGCCCCCCGGCCTCCTGGAGAGCCTGAGATAAAGAGGACAAAGGGGGACAGAGATAAAGGCCACCAGGGCACCAGCCGGCCGGCTCCAGAAACGCTGCGTGGCAGTAGCCCTCAAAAGCCCGGCCGGGCATGGGGCCAGACGCCCCGGATCCGGGTTTGCAAACGCCCCAGTATTTGCGTACATATGCTCCTCCCGGATATAAAGCCCCAAACCACGCCACTTCTTAGGAAAAACTAAAACCACACTAACTGTAGAACTCTACCTCCTCTTCCTGTCTTTCTGCTTTATTCTCTCCGCCGCAAACTTAGAAGAGGTGAGACTTGCAGTCCCCAAGGAACTGCAGAAAGGGGCTCTTCCGGAATCCTGGGGATTGTGTGTCTAAACGGGACCCTCCCTCTCCCCGGATCTCTTCTCTGGGCTTGGCAAGTTAATCAGAAGGATTCGCTGGCCTCTCACCTCTCCTATCTGTTTGTTTCTGTTTGTCTCTGCGTCTTTCTGTCTGCGTGTCAACGTGAGACTCGGTCTCTGGATCTCTCTCTTTCTGTCTCCCGCCCCCACAACCTCTGTATCTCTGACAGGTCCGCAGTGAAACTCCGCGATCCGCTCCGGCGCTCTTTACAAATAAGGGGAGGAGGGCCATGTCCCCGCCTCCATAGCACGTGGTGACCCATTTCTCCAGCCTGAAGTCCCGCACGCGTCCACGCCGGGGCGCAGGACCGCCGGCCTTCCCTCCGCCTGCGCTGCTCATTCCCAGCATCAGCCGGGCCCTCTTCCCTACCCTCATCCCTAAGGGTTACCTGATGCCACCTCCGTGTCGGGGTCCCTAACTGCTCTCTGGTCTCAGATACGCATGCACCTTTTCGTGACCTTGATGAAACCAGCTTCCTGAAATGGAACCTGGAGACCCTTGCATTGTCTACATGATTAACAGGAATTGCTTTTTTTGTCTCACTTCTTAAAATCAGAGGAGAAAGAGGAAATCCAACGGTAGCGGTGGCGGGCTAGCTGAGCCAGCACTACCCAAGCCGGCACTTCCTGGCGGGATATCCGCAGATCAGAGGCATGTTTATTTGTTCATATGGAGGCTCAAGAAAAGCTGACTTAGGTGTGATGTCAACAGGTTTGTGTAAAGTGAGTGTGGTGTTTGAGGCAAAGGTTGTATCTGGTGGATATAGCGGTTCAAGTGTAAAGTGAAACCATGCTTCACTGTTAGATGGCTGTGAAAGGAAAATAAATCTTGAGACTCCAAAATCACCAAGCTAAAGGGAAACATTAAGCAGGGAACAGCTTAGGGCAAACCTGCCTCCCATTCTATTCAAACTCATCCCTCTGAGGCTCATCTGAGACAAATGAATATCTGATTGCTTTCTCTTCTCCATTGTTTATGCAAAAAATGCAGATTCACTGGGCCAGACTAAACTGTGTATTCAGTGGAAGGCTGATCGTGGCTTCAAAAGAATGTAACCTTTTGTCTCTTGTCTATTATACTTCTAACATGGAAGCCCCCACTTCCAGTTACTGAACTGAACCAATGTACATCTTACACATATTGATTGATGTCTCATGTCTCTCTAAAATATATAAAAGCAAACTGTCCCCCCATCCACCTTGGGCACATGTCTCAGGACTTTCTGAGGCTGTGTCAGGGGCATGTCCTTAACCTTGCCAAAATAAACTTTCTAAATTGACTGAGACCTGTCTCAGATATTTTGCATTCACGTGACTAAGGACAATAAAAAGAATTCAAGGTGCTGTTCTTGCCTTTCATCAGGAGAATGCACAGCCTTCTAAAATAGCACATTTTAAAGAGACATTAAGTCTAGACAAGGGGGAGAAGATGGGGAAAGGGAAAAAAAATCTTAATCTTACAAGAGGAACCTAAAGACATAACTGCAGAAGAAAGAGACAGGTAGAGAACATTCCCAGAGGCTAAGGATCTAGGCAGATGACGCGGAAGGACTGTCATATGGAAGAAGGTTTAACTATATTACATCTAACTCCAGGGGACAGAAGGCAGCAGTCATGGGGCAAAGTCACCCAGAGGAAGGTTTCTGCAGAATTATAAGGCATGGCTGCCTTGGGAGATAGTGATTTCTCCATGATCAAAAGTGATTCAAATCAACAGATCCTGGGTGACCACCTATAATATGTGCTAGAAGGATGCATGCCTGAAGGAAGATTAACTAAATGATCTTCACACTCTGCTCTTTCCAATTATAAAATCTATGCATTTGTTAATAATAATATACAGAATTATGTTGATGCTAAAAGGGCAAATATTTCACCTAAGGGCCAGAAGTAAGTTAATATCACTTGTTGATATTAAGAGTAAGTTGTGCTCTTAAATCACTCAGCTCATGGGACTCTTCAAGCCTTTTATTGGATTTTGAAATATAGTTTGTTACCTATTTTTCCTTTGGACCTCCATGATGCAAAATGATTTTTGGAAATTAATGAATACTCTAAATGGCTAATCTATACCCAGCAAGTTGTTTATTTCCAGCTTTTCTAAAACTAAATTTGTTCATAAAGTGTTGGATTTTAACAAATATAAAAGGTTTTTAAAAACACAAATCTTGGCTGGGCACTGTGGCCTGTAATCTCAGCACTTTGGGAGAATAAGGTGGGTGGATCACTTGAGATCAGGAGTTCAGACCAACCTGGCCAACATGGAAAAACTCTGTGTCTACTAAAAGTACAAAAATTAGCCAGGCATGGTGGTGCGCACATGTAATCCCTGCTACTCAGGAGGCTGAGGCATGAAAATGGCTTGAATCTAGGAGGCAGAGGTTGCAGTGAGCCAAGATCAGGACACTGCACTCCAGCTTGGGTGACAGAGTGAGACTCTGCCTCAAAAAAGAAAATAATAAAAATACAAATACAAATCTTACATTGTGGATTTTTAGAATATATAATTTATCTATTTATCAGTCATTCATGTCTATGCACATACATTATGGCAGCCCATCAACTCCACAAAATAAGAAACAGTAAAATAAATGACCAACCTACATGCCAACTTTACTAAGCCCAGTTAACATAATGCAATTAAGAGAAAGTATTCAGAAAATTTCAAGTTACTAACTACCAAATAGGTAAGGCTAATTTCTAGATCATCCAGACTAATAAACTATAATCACCAAAAAAACTACAGGTTAGGCATCTCTAATTCAAAAATTCCAAATCCAAAATACTGCAAAATATGAAACTTTTTGAGTGCTGAAATAACACCAGTGGAAAATTCTACACCTGACCTCATTTGACAGGTGCACAAAATTATTGGAAATATTATGTAGAATTGCCTTCAGCCTATGTTTATAGGGTGTATATGAAACATAAATGAATTTTGTGTTTAGACTTGGGTCCCATCCCCAAAATATTTCATTATATATATGCAAATATTCAAAAATCTTAAATAATCCAAATTTGAAACATTTCTGGTCCCAAGCATTTCAAATCAACTAATAACCAGATAATGTTTCATTTACTTATTTATTTATTTATTTATTTATTTATTTATTTATTTATTTTTTAAGAGGCAGGATCTCACTATGTTGCGCAAGCTGCGATGCAGTGGCTATTCACAGGCACAATCCAACTACTAATTACCACAGAGTTTTGACCTACTCCATTCAGACCTGAGCCAGTTCACACCTCCTCAAGCAACCTGGTGGTCCCCACTCACCACCACCCTACTCCTGAAGGGCATCATATTGATGCCAAACTTAGTGATTGGCACAGCCCACTACATCCCAGAATTCCTGGCCTCGAGTGATCCTCCCACCTCAGCCTCCTCAATAGCTGGGATTATAGGCCTGTGCCACTGCACCCAGCCAGATAAATTTTAGGGCCCAAAATATGGCATTCTATAAGTACTATTATTACAAAAGAAAAATACTTACAATTTAAAATATAATGTATAATATATAAAATATATTTTACTTAGAAATTTGCCTTAAAGATCGAATACTTTTAAATGATAATGAGGGTAGCATGCCAAGAACACTGGCCAGCGTGTTGAAAAACGTCACGTTTCTGACTCAGGCACTTGGGAAACCTGGGAAAGTCATTTGACCTCACCAGGATGAATTCCCTCGTCTGTAAAACAAGATACTTGGGACAGAAGAATATCAAGTCTCCATACTAGCCTTATTATTTCTAAGTGTCTAATTTGGAAGTCGCTTGTCAGAACAAAACATGAAATACCTAAAAAAGAAATAAGACTTCACTTCCCCAAGTGAAAGGACAGTTAACTTCAAATCTAACTTTCTCTAATGGTTTCAGTTTTTTCTCAGTTCAGATCTTTTGTGACTATTGCAAATATGAAGTAAACTGGCCTCTTCTAAACATTTTCATGCATGCATTTTCTCTGTGGAAGGACTAATGAGGGAATCTAAAAGATGGCTCACCCCTTTCTCTTCTTCTTCTTCCCTTCTCTTCCTTACCATCCAGCCTGGAAGTCATTAGGTGGAGTGTAGCACAATAGTGTCTGTGTGAAGGGGAGCCATAGGGACCCAAAGAGGGGTGTTGGAGCTTGAACAAGAAAAAAAGTATATCTAAGTAGGAGAGAATGTAGCGTGGATAGTAAGAGCCCAAGTAGGGTCCTGAAGGTGTCCAGATTTGGGAAGAGACATGGGAAATCAGAGCTGCATCACTAATGGGATAAGGGTGTATGCGTGCGCACAAGCACTGACTGTCAGACCAAGTATGATCAGCAGAGTATCCTTCCAAGCATGATCTGTCAGAGCCCAAGCTGGAAGAGCAGGGTGTCCACCAAAGTAGTGGCCAGGTGTTGGGTGCCAAAGACTGAGCACAGCTAGGAAGCATCCATGGATCTAGGGGAGAGAGAAAGAGTCAGCCAGTGTGGAGAGTCAGAGCCCGAGAAGGTGACGAAGGCAGCCAGGCCTGACAGTGGTCATAAGAGAATGTCAGAGATGGGCAAGGGGGAGGAAGGTGACCCTGAAGAGCAGTAGCATGAGGTGTCAGAGTCTGTGCAGTGAGGATGGCAGCCTGGCATGGTGTGTCAGAACCGAAAGAGGATAAGGAAGGAATCAGTGGGGAAGAGGATGCAGCAGAAATACATTAGTTATACATAAGGGGATTCATTAAATAAGTAAATATATTAGATTATAATAGCCAGTTTTCTCGTTATCACAGTAGGGAGTTGCAAATATGGAGAGGGAGAAAACTAGAATGAACGAACCCTCTGGTCTTATGTAGGAATTGGAGAGATCAGTATCAATTCATGGTTTGCTACGTGTAGCATGTGTTTCCACACTATATATATATATATATATGTAAATAATTACCAGCTCTGTCCACTGACCGGGTCTGAGAACAATGCCACTAATAGCAAAGAGCATAACTAGGGCACTGAGCTTGGCTTCTAAATATTACTATTCTCTACTAAACGGAACCAGAGCCCCTTAGGAAAAGGGCTGATTCCAGAAGCAGACAAAGAACAGGATGAACCTGGAATATCACCTTGTGCCTGAAAGCAAGGGAATGGTCCAAAAATGCATGTTAAATTATTCCAGGATAACATGAGATTAGCAGCTTACTCTAAAATGGATCAGAATGAATACAAGTATTTTTACCGTGCTGACCACTTCCCTATATGTACCTCCTAATTTTAAAATTTAAACATTGAATACTGATGAGGAAAGGAGAAAGTTCCTGCAACAAATTACGTTAAAATTAAATCTAAAATTTTACAAAAAGTGTAATTTTCAGTGAAATTAATTTACTCACTAATACATATTTTTAGCATTTGCATCACAGTCCATTGTGTCTGGAATATAAGAATGAAAAGATACTCCTTATTTTACTCTTAAGTAGCTTGTAGGTACAGGTTGGAGGAAGGTGAAAGATGGTTGCTGTAATGAAGACTTTAAATGTTGCGGTGGAGAGAGATAGGAGCACCAGTGTCTGCAGATGAAGTGAGCAAATAGTTTCCAGAGTGGGTAAACCCTGAGCTTTAAGAATAAGTAGAAGTTTAACAGAAAGACAAAAAAATAAAAAATAAAAAATAAGGAAGAACATTCCAAGATGAGAAAATGCAAAATAAAATGCCCTGAGAGACCTGAGAGAATAAAGAGAACTGCAAGGGGGCTCTTGGAATTGGAGAATCTGGAATATAAAGGCAGCATCTGGCAGAATCAGGAAAAGTCTCAAAGTTCCAAGTCTTTGTCTAATGATATCCTCAAAGATTCCTTATGATCATCTGAGGCAACAACAACAACAAAATCTCTTCAGTGAATTTAAACCTCCTTTATCCTGTATTATCAGTATCAATATTTATTTCTCATTATTACCAATAAGCCATACCTAAAATGCTCAAATAAGAGCTAGATAATTATTATATCTGGACCATCTATGTCTATTCAGCCATCCATACCAGAGACAGTATAGGTAGGAATTAGATTTCTCCAAGGCCCCTCTTAATTCCTCATCTCTAAAATGGGGATTAAAATAACACCTGCTAAATTTACCACACTGAATAATTGTGAAAATCAGATGTGATAAAGTGTGTGAAATCCCTTTATCAACTGTAAAGCTGAATGCAGGTGTTCATATATGCTGGAATGGTAGGTAACATGACCCATGTAATAAGCCTAGCAAAAGGCCAATGGGAAATGGACAAGAACAACTAAGAATATCTCAGAACAAAGACTACTTTATACCTTACAAAACTCTTAGTTTTTTTTCCAGGAAATTAAAGCGTTAATCAGAAATGGAAAGATCCATAAATTACACCAAGTCTAATCTTGTCATTTAGGGGATCAGGAAAGGAATGCTCAGGAGAGTTAAGCAGTATGGCCAAGTAACACATTTAGACTGAAACGAAAGCCCAAACTTGTCCTTTTCCATTTCACCACCACAAAATAAACACCAGTCAATGTTTCAAGAATAACACCCTTACGACTTTAATGTCATTGAGTAAGTGAAATTGGAAATTATACTAACCTATGTTCTTCCTAGCTCTTCTTCTTTATCCCTTTCCTTTCATTCTTTTCTCCTGAACCAGTGTCCCCACCCTTTACGCTGCTGTTTCACTTGAGCTCATCCAGCATTAGCTCAGCATGGTTTCTGTGCTTTATAATTCTGTAAATTTTAAAATTATTATTGGAGTGTTGGGAAAATTTACATATACTAACATGGAAATATACTGAGTAAATTAATGAAAAAAATTTGAGGCAGAACACGTTTTAAAACAATGTAAACAACTGTGCGCATGCGTGTTTGTGTGTACATTAACAAAGGTCTGAGGAATATGTGCCAAGCTGTTTACGATGTTTTCCTTTTAAGAAGTAGGTCTGAGGACAGGTGATTCAAAGGGGGAAGAACAATACGTTTCTCTGTGGGGAAAAATGTGTTGTTTTCCTTTATATCCTCTTTTTTTTTTTTTTTTTTTTTTTTTTTTTTTTTTTTTTTGAGACAGAGTCTCATTCTGCCACCCAGATTGGAGTGCAGTGGGCACGATCTTGGCTCACTGCGACCTCCGCCTCCCAGGTTCAAGCAATCCTCCTGCCTCAGCCTCCCAAGTAGCTTGGACTACAGGCATGTGCCACCATGCCCAGCTAATTTTTGTGGTTTTAGTAGAGATGGGGTTTCATCATGTTGGCCAGGCTGGTCTTGAACTCCTGACCTCAGGTGATCCACCCGCCTCAGCCTCCCAAAGTGTTAGGATTACAGGTGTGAGCCACCACACCTGGCCAGTACTTAACATTTTTTCAAAAGGCATGTTTTACTTAAAGGAGTAAAAAGTTATCAAAATGTAGATGATGGAAGAAGTTTGAGTAGACTCTAAATGGGGACAGGGAGAGTAAGGCTCAGTAGATTGTCTCCCTATACCTGGTGAGAAGAGAGTCCTGAGCAGCAGACAGGAAGACCCCATGCTGTGTGGCTGGCATGCTTCTTTACTACTGAAAGCTAACCAAAAAGCAGAGATTTATTTAAAATAAATGTTTTACAAAGCCCTGAAAAGCATCCAACTCCTTTCACTCTGAATTCTCAATAATGCCACGTCTTTGATGCAGCATGGGGTAAGCTGAACAGCAGGCATGAATAATTCTCCATGAGAGTACTTCCCATATCTCCACTCTCCCAACTCTTAAGGATCAGAGTCCAAAAGCCTGACTGAAATTGAGCTGCTGGGAAATGTAATCATGTGAGAACAATTAAAAACTTTCCTTTCAAGATAAGAGCTTAGTACAAAGCCTAGCCTTAGACAAACTTATGAAATGAAATTATGACAAGGAACTCTTCTCCCCTGGGTTCTCAACCCCTTAGTACCAGGAACCTACAGCCTCTTCTCTTCCCTTTCTTCTCTTGCCTTCTTTTCCTTCAAATCTCCTAACCCCAGTAACTTTATGCATGCTAAAATATTAAAAATTAAGAACAAAAAATGATAACTGATCAAGCTCTATTTGCATTTTTTATTTTTTATTTTTGTTAATGATATCCCTGGTTTATGTAATTTGCAAAGTACCTTTAACTTAAGAATTTAAGTGAGACTACTGGAAATTTAAAAAACAAACAGAGAAAGTGCCCTCTCTTCAGTATATGCACTACTAGGAGCTTAAATCTATACAAGAATTTTCTTGATTAGTTTCCGTCTTTTCCAGATATTTATTCACATCACATTCTTGCTGCAGAACACCTTTGTGAAATGATGTGTTTACTCTCTCTATTATTAGGTACTCATCTGTAACTTGTGGTTAAATCAAAAAGCCCTGTTTGAAAGAGGTTTATGTTCCCTAAGGAATGAGCATCAACTATCCCAACCCAAGGTTTCATGGCAGCACAGTATTGTGGAAAGAGCAATGAAATAAGAATGAAGATTTGAGTTCTGATTCTAACTGAAACAATGTGAACAGTTTTGTAGTATTCATAGTTTGAGTCCCTTAACAATTCTGTGTATCTCAGGAGGTTATTACAAGAATTAGTTAAGATGACATAAATTAAAGCATTTTATAAGTTATATATTCAAGGAAACCTAAAATTTCAAACTGGCCAAACCAGGTTGAGAAGTCATTTTGAGCATGATTTACAGCATTGTGACACTACTTGTTTGTCTGTACACACATAACAACATCAAACAAGCTAGGTAGCACATCTTCTCTAGAATGGAAAATTAGTTCTCTGCAGCTCCAGGGAACCCACTGCAGACAACACTGCTCTCTTTTTTTTTTTTTTTTTAACCTGGGTGGAAATTTTCATTTTACCATGAACTGTTTTAATGTTTTCCGGTTCTATTTCCTGTTCTAATACTTTTGGTTGGTACACTTCAGGAAGAGAAAAAATTTGGGGGGGCACAAACAAATGACAAACCAATATTTGGTACCTGTGGTTTTACATTTATATATAAGCCATTCTTGTAGTAAAGACTTAATGAGGATCAATGCACTTGAAATAAAGTATGATTTACACAAAAATAAACTAAAACTAAGGACAGATGTTACAGGAAAAGATAATGGTTTAAATACACAGGAAACTTACAGTCCAAAAATAGTATGTTCCAATATCCTAAGAACCATAAAGAAATGTTTAATTTGTATTTGAGATAGAAGAAACATTCACAAGACACAAAGTCTAGGGCCATGGAAAAAATGACAGATTTACTAATGTCCAATGATTTTTATGTTCCAGGCCCTAATTGTTGCTGGCTTATAAAGTCTGCAAACACTACACTTTGCCTTCTTTGGTAAATGTGTATTTCTCAAAGTCTGTGGGCAACATATGGACCTTGTATGTCTTCTGTGAACCCTACAATCCAGTCATTAATTCAAGTTAACCAAAACGTGCTTATTATCTTTCTAAAAATGAAAAAATATACTTTCCACTGCAGTTTTGGAACTAATTTAGATTTGAAACAATTTTTTTATGTTCAAAGAAGTGTAAAACTTTACTTAGACAAAAGCACATGAGTCTTTTTAAGGTTAACAACAAACAGGAATAAGTAGGTGCTTTGCTTTGTTCCGAAGTCCCTTTTGCCTAATCGCCTACATTTCTCTTATCTAAAAGAAGAATAAATTGCTATGATGGAGTTAATTCCAGCAAAATAGGGAGTTCATATGGATTCGTTTTCAATATTTTATTATTTATCATTTGTGAATCTGAGGGGGAAAGAAAGAAATAAGGAGGGTAGAAGAGATATTCTATAACAGGATGAGTTTGACAATATGTTTCACATATTAAGTTCTTCTTTCCTTTGACATTTCCCAATTTGTTTTATTATTAAAGGTGTAATCACATGTTCAAACTGTAATTTTCAAACTTTTATTTTCAAACTACCTTGAGGACTTATTATATATTTAAACTGTAATCCTACTGCTGTAGAAACAAGAACTAAGTAAGCAAACCCTATATTTAGCAGGAAAAGAAATTCCCCAAGGCCAGAATTATTATGCTCCATAAAACTTGCCAACTGCAACTGCACCCTCCCACATGTAAAGGGAAAATTTAGACTAAAACCTTAAAATCCAAATGAGTAAGATATAATAGGTGACCTAATAAATAGCTACCACATTACAGAATTTTCGTCTAAAATATTTCATAGGGATAGTAAATAAGTTAGAGAGTTTTAATCTAAAATATTACTAAGTGTCTAAATAAACTTTAAATATTTAATCTAAGATAAAATCACCAAAAATATTTCATATGAGTATCTAAAATAGGAATAAAATGCAACTTCTCCAAGTTGTTTCTTCCTACTTAGACTACTGAGATTTAATACAAAGAAAACTTTTACCAATGTTATGTCAAAGTTTTCAATCTTTAAAATGCAAAATTATGTCTTTTAGGTCGCTGCCTGTTCTGTTCATCATTTTCTGATTCTGGGATTTGAATCTTTTAAAAATACTCAGAAAAATCTTGGAACAAACATGGAACCGAAATAAATTTGCCATTCAGAGAGTAGGACAGAAAGTCAAAGCTGATAAGCTCAAATGTCCTTTCTGCTCTTTTATCTTAAGAGAAGCCTGTAAGTCCTCCATCTTAGCCAATGCTGGAAAGTAAGATTAGAAAAATGGGACTAGAAAAGGAAGCAGGATGTTTAGCATTACTGTCTGCAAACACTACACCTGGCCTGTGTGATAGGTATAGAACTGAAGAATGGACGTCATCACAGACCAAAGCATATCAAACCTGTTTGCAGAGTTAGTTCAGAGATGCCTGGGTTTTAAGATAAATAGAGAATGTTTATCACTGGTATTTTTTTTTTTTTACTCATCTATGTCCCTGTTGACGCTGTAGAATTCAATGTTTATGACTATAAAAACAATACCATCAACAAAAATAATATCTATAATTACCCTCTCTAATCCACAGTTATTATGATGACATAATCACTCTGGAGCAATTAGGTCTGTGGGGCAGATCTGATTGAAGCCTATTTTGAAGATAACAGTATTTTCACTATGCCTTTCAGATTAACGTGTCATCAGCTAAAGGCCATCATTTTCTTACAGATATTCATTTCCTTGTATAACCTTTGCCTGACTTGTTATCTGATGTTTCAATTCTGGTATGTGAATATGTGGAAAATTAATTTATTGCCTTAACCAGACAAGAACACTTTGCATACGCAAAGAATATATATATTCTATATATTCTTAAATATTAAGAGTGAATTTAAATCAAAGATAGACAAAATACAGACAAACAAATTTGTTTTTAAATGTCAATTCATTTAAAACAAAGATCAGAATTAAAAATCATAAGCAATACGTATTTCAAATTTATAATCTTCTTTTGATATAAATATTGATAGAGATGATCAAGACCATTATCTATTAATAAGCTGATCTACATTTGAGAAACAAACAAACAAAAAAAATGCCTACTGACCGGGCTTCTTGCCAAGAGCCCAGGTTAAAGTACAAAGAGACTGCAGTGTTTGATCAGCCCGTGAAGTTTGTTATGAAGAACCTACGTGTGCTTGGTCACAGTGTATTTTTACCTTCAATTATTTTAAAATTGTTAAAATACTGGCTTTTTTATTTTTTAATTGGTCTTTAATCTGTATCCTAAATATTTCTTTTTAAAAAGTTATAAAACTCTATGATTCTCAACTTTGTACTGACTACATAACAACCTTCAAAGGACCTGTTCACGTGACTGTGTGCTATTAGCCTCTGGCCTATGACATGAACTTATTTAATATTTAGATAGTATAAGTATATATGGAAAAAGAGGGACTATTTTGCCTGGGAATGCCATTCAGAAATGTTGTGAGGATTAAAGTAGATAGTATATATAAAGTGTCTAGCATAAAGCCACATAGCAGAGGCTTAGTAAATGCAAAATGTATAAAAGTATGTGTATGTGTATCTCAAGCATGGTGCTGTGCTTTCATATACTTCTTTCCTTTTCCAGTATATACCACAATGCTCTAAAAGAATACTAATGATGATTATGACATTGGTCTGAATTTCATATCAAAAACATTTGTGGCCAGATACAGTGGCTCACGCCTATAATCCCAACACTTTGAGAGAACAAGGCTGGAGGATTGCTTGAGCCAGGAGTTCTAGACTAGCATGAACAACATAGTGAGACATCATCTCCACAAAAAGTGTTTTTAAAAAATTAGCAAGGCATGGTAGCACATGTCTGTAATCCCAGTTACTGAGGAGGCTGAGTGGGGAGGATGGCTTGAACCCAAGAAGTTGAGGCTGCAGTGAACTGAGATTGTATCACTACACTGCAACTTCAGCAATAGAGAGATTTTATCACAAAAAAAGAAAAAAAGATAAAGGAGAGAGATGAAAGAGAAGGAAGGAAGGGAGGGAGGGAGGGAGGGAAGGAAGGAAGGAAGGAAGGAAGGAAGGAAGGAAGGAAGGAAGGAAGGAAGGAAGGAAGGAAGGAAGGAAGGAAGAAGAAAAGAAAAGAGAAAAGAAAAGAAAGAAAAGAAAGGGAGGGAGGGAGGGAGGAAGGAAAGAAAGAAAGAAAGAAAGAAAGAAAGAAAGAAAGAAAGAAAGAAAGAAAGAAAGAAAGAGAGAGAGAGAGAGAGAGAGAGGGAGGGAGGGAGGGAGGAAGGAAGGAAGGAAGGAAGGAAGGAAGGAAAGGAAGGAAAGGAAGGAAAGGAAGGGAAGGAAGAGAAGGAAGAGAAGGAAGGAAGGAAGAGAAGAAAGAAAGAAAAGAAAGAAAGAAAGAAAGAAAGAAAGAAAGAAAGAAAGAAAGAAAGAAAGAAAGAAAGAAAGAAAGAAAGAAAGAAAGAAAGAAAGAAAGAAAGAAAGAAAGAAAGAAAGAAAGAAAGAAAGAAAGGGAGGGAGGGAGGGAGGGAGGGAGGGAGGGAGGAAGGAAGGAAGGAAGGAAGGAAGGAAGGAAGGAAGGAAGGAAAGAAGGGAGGGAGGGAAGGGAGGATATTTATTTCTTCTTTAGTAAAAAATATATAAGCACTGAAAAGAGAAACTTTTGCCATCACAATATCTACAACCCAACCTTATCTGAATTCTTAAACTCTGCCTTCTTTTCTGTTACAGCAAATGATTTTTCCACGCTTTCTTACAAGACCAGCCTTCCGATAGATCTCATCCTTTTTCCTACTCAAGTTATTTGTCTCCACAATTCTAACCTTCTTTCTCCTACTATATCATCGGCTCTGGACTAGATCATTCCCATGAACAGAAAATATTGTCTCTTTTCTCTTAAAAGTTCCTCCCACCCTACATCTCTGTCAAGCTACCACTCTATTTGTTATGGGTTGAATTGTGTCCCCAAAAGGAAGATATGCTGAAGTCCTAACCTTCAGTAACTCAGAATGTAACCTTGTTTGAAAATAGGGTTGTTGCAGATGGAATTAGTTAAGATGAGGTCATCTTAATCAACAGGGTGGGCCCTTAATCCGATATGACTGATGTCCTTTTAAGAAGGTAGCCATGTGAAGACACAGAGGGACACACAGGGAGAATGTCATGTGATGACAAAGACAGAGATTGGATTATGCAACTGCAAGCCAAGAAATGCCAAAGATTGCCAGCAACGACCAGAAGCTAGCAAAAGGCATGTAAAGATTACCCCAGAGGTTTCAGGGGAGCATGGCCCTTGCCAACAACTGTATTTCAGACTTTTAACCTCCAAAACTGTGTGCGAGACAGTAAAGCCATGCAGTTTGTGGCACTTTGTTATGGCAGCCCTAGGAGACTAAAAGGTCATCAGTTTCCCACTCTGTACTAAATCATTCCCATGAGCAGAAAACATTATCTCTTATCTCTTAAAAGTTTCCTTGACCCTATCTCTCTCTTAAGCTATTGCCTTATTGTTTTGCTTGCTTTTGATGCCAAATTTCTTGAGTTACCTACAATTGCTGTCTTTACTTCTCCTCCCATTCTCAAATGCACTTATTCTGGTCACGATCCCTCATCCCACTCTCCACTCCCCAGAAGATAGTTTTGTCAAAGTAATTTATTGTACTTTATTTTTCTTTTTTTTTTTTTTTTTTTTTGAGACAGAGTCTCGCTCTGCCACCCAGGCTGGAGTGCAGTGGCCGGATCTCAGCTCACTGCAAGCTCCGCCTCCCGGGTTCACGCCATTCTCCTGCCTCAGCCTCCCGAGTAGCTGGGACTACAGACGCCCGCCACCGCGCCCGGCTAGTTTTTTGTATTTTTTAGTAGAGACGGGGTTTCACCGTGTTAGCCAGGATGGTCTCGATCTCCTGACCTCGTGATCCGCCCATCTCGGCCTCCCAAAGTGCTGGGATTACAGGCTTGAGCCACCGCGCCCGGCATTTATTTTTCTTTATAACATGTAATATTATATGTTTATTTTTAATGTAGCTATTTTCTGTTTCACTTACTAGACTCTGTAAGTTCCAAAAAGACAGGGGATAGATGTATTTTTTAACCACACTCCAGGCCCTGGTACTTCATATATCTTCAAAGAAAATTGATGCAATACATTTGCTTTCAGATTTTTAATTACATTTAGTACAGAAAATTTCCATTTGGATATAAACACTCTTTGTTTATGGATGGTAAAATTTTGCAAGGATTTTGTTATAATTTTTCAAGAATTTGGAAGTTACTACTAATATAAAGTTTACACGCTGTGCAAGCATACATTATCACTTATATTTTATCCCAAGGTAAATTATGATGTCTTTATATTACACCTTCTACAGCTATTAGCAGACACTAATCTTCACATTCATCCTATGTATTAGGAAAAAGAGATGTTTAACGTTTATCTGACAGATTTGGAAATGAAGAGACTTAAGACCAAAGGGCCTTTCTGTGATATCTAAGTGGATAAATGATAAAATGCAAACTGGGATAAGAACTTTGAACTATCAAATCAGTTTAATTTTCACTAAAATCCCCCAGCAACAACACCACCTTATAATTTCATTGACATGTACAATTATTATCTTAGTTATATCAAATGAGAAAAAATAACTTCCTCCTGGATATTAGGGCAATTTACAGATAAGGAATATGAAATCAGATATTATGCAAATATATGCAATAAATGAAGATTTCTTGCTCAGTTCTTATTCTGTGGGCCAGCAGAAATTTAGCACAATGAACTGAGTAAAAAGAGAAAATTAAGGAGCACTGTTAAATGTATTCATAAAACGCAATATCTAATTTGAAGGGGGCTATGATCACATTAGTCTATGATGTGATAATTTACAGTAATCACCACTTATATCCACATAAATTTGCCTTTTCCATTTTCTCATTGCCTTGTTTATCAGTAGTAAACAGTAGTTTAATAGCAAGATAGAGCAGCATATTAAAGATACTGTGCTAACTGAAGATATCACGGATGAAATGTTACAGTTTCTTAAATTACTATACTTTCTATCAAGGCCTCCATAGAAGAAGAGCACTATATGTTTTATTCAAGCTACCTTTTGGACATGAGTTAATATAACAACAGCATTTTTGTAATCTATGTGTGTACATAATAACAATAATTTTATTAATACTTTATGTTCATATTTCCACTGAACTCATCTTTTTTAAGAGGATGCCTTAACAATACCGCTTTCATGAAGAAAGATTTGAGAAATTTCAATGATGAAGTGATATTGGACTTCACAGCATAGAAATCATTTAAATGTACATTTGTATGCTCTTGTATCACATCTTACTTCAAACTTTAGTTTAATTCAAAAGAACTTCTCTCTCCCTCAAAGCTCTGCTCGTATAACCATCCCCTATTACTCTCCAATCATTTTTCACATCATCTCCTCCTTCCACCCTAGTTACATGGAAGTGGTGTCTCTACACTCATCTAAGATGAATTCTGTGTCTGAGCTGTGGACAGTTTTCTCTTCGACTGCCACAAGCCAGTCAGCTGCTCCGCCAGTCAGCTGCTCTCTTTCCTGCCTCTTTAGACCTTTCCTTACCCACCTCTGTCTTCTTCTCAGCAGCACCCAAACCTGTACACCTACTTGGTGGTGTCCTGAGGATGCTCCTTCTCCCAGCCCAAGTTTTCACCTTCTTTTCAAACACCAACCCATAAGCTCAGCAATCTCATATGTCTTCCTCTACTGGGCCTCTCAGGAGCACTGGACATTGGCTGACTACTCCATCCTTCTTCAAACAGTCCTGCCCTTGGCTTCCAGGAAGCCATACTTTCCAGTTTTCCTTCCATTTTTTGTATTGTTTTGTTAGTGTTAAATGCTAGTCATTTTAAATGTTGGTATCCCTTCAAACCTTGTTCTTTCCCTCATTCTACACATGCTTCTTGAACACCTTATCTACTCCCTTTGTGCCGATTACTACCTGTTATGGGCTTGGTTGTGTCCCACCCACCCCCCCCCACCCTGCCCCACAAAAAAAAAAAATTGATATGCTGAATTCCTAACCCCTAGTACCTCAGAATGTGACTCTATTTGGAGATAAGGCCTTTGAAGAGGTAATTAAGGTAAAATGAAGTCACATGGGTGGGCCCTAATACAGTATGATTGGCATTCTTGTGAAAAGGGGAAATTAAGACACAGACACAGAGGAAAGACTATGTAAAGACACAGGGAGAACACGGCCATCCACAAGCCAGGGAGAGAGACCTGAGAAGAAATCAATCCTGTCAGCAGGCTCCAGAACTGGAAGGCAATATGTTTCTGTTTTTTAAGCCATCCAGCCTGTGGTATTTTGTTAGGGCTGCCCTAGAAAACTAATACACTCCCTCCGGTTAGACTGTGGCTTCTAAATTCATTACTGTGGTACCAGCTCTGAATGCCAGACTGTATCCCTCTACCTACTGGATCTCACCACATGGATGTCTCAAAAATATTTCAGGAATTCAACATATGCTGGCTCATCCAGTTACCTGTGCCAGAAACATGGTCACTGTAGTAGACCCTACTTGTGCCCAACATCATATCCTCTTAGCCCACCTCTAATTGTAGTTTCACTTCAAGTCATTCTCTCATATTTTTTACCTCAGGTTTTCTTTAGAATTCTAATAACCTGCTCAGCAGCTTTCAAGCATAGAGGAGTTAACATCCCTGGAGGCAACCTTAAACCAAAGAGAAATGAGAGTCAGAGAAGAAAGGCTCAGTCTCCAGTCTTTCAAAGGGTCACTTCTGAAAAGCTTTCAACATGGTTTCTCAGGGAATTCCTACAATATGTGCCCCAGGGTTTTACAGCAATAAATAGTTCAATAGTGCACCCTTTACTGGCTTTCTTCCTTTTCTCCTTCTCTAACACTCCCTCCTCATTCTCTCACTCTTATTTCTTGGGATAATCTCTAAAATAAACCTCCTGCATCCCAGTTATTGACACAGACTTGCTTTTAGGAGAAACCACACTAAGACAGTCAATGTCATTCCCTTATCTTTCTCCTTTGTATACCCTCTCTGGCCATCAATTATCAAATCATGGTAATTCTACTATGGCTTTCAAATTGATCTACTCTCTTTAAGCCCACTGCCTTTATCCTAGGATAGGCTACCATCAACTCTTACCTGGATAATTTGTCATCTTCTGTCTCCCTGACTTGCAAATTGTCCCTTACCAAGTTATTCTCCATGGGGAAGTCAATGTGTGCTTTCTAAATGGACTATCTAATCCAACTCAGTCATAATAGCCTTCAATTATTTCCCATTGTCTTTGAGTTCTGTAATATGATTTTTGAGTTATGTCCTAATAAAGACCTAGTTTTCCTCCACAGTCACATCTCTCACCATTCCTACTTCTCACCTGATACACTAGTCACAATGAGCTACTCTCAGGTCTCTGACCAGCCATGTGGTCTGTCACCTCAGGAACTTTGCACATGCTGCCTCCTTCTCTTGAAATGCTCTTCTTCACTCCTCATCTACACTTCCAGCTTTTTAGTGCTTCTAGTTTAGACTGCATTTACTCTTGAAAATCTTGTAATGTTAATTTTTGGTTAGGTGCCCCTCCTATGTGTTCTTAAAACATTACACTGTATTTTAATTACCTGTTTAGATTTGTTTATGTCATCTATTCAATTAGAGTTTTTGAAGTTTTCTATTTCCCATTGTGTCTAAAATACTCCACATATTTTAGGTATTCAATAAATAACTGATAAAATAAATGACTTGATGAGTAAAATAAAAATGTTAAATAATGTTAAATTTTTTAACAACAAAAAACTGGTAAACAAATTTTCAAATCATATAGAAAGAGCTGAAGGAAAGCAGAAGCAAGGTTGATAAATAGAAACCCTATAAAAATCTAGGACAAAAACTCTATCTTCAGAAATCTTTGCTATCATCATTGCTATAACCATGGATACATGCCTACTCAGATTTTTTTAAATCCATTACTTAGAAAGCAATTTTAAAGCTTATAATATAAAGCAGGCATTTTTAAATGGAAAAATTAAGTCAATCCCATATGTTAGTCTGGAATGGCATTTTATGGAGATGGCTTTAATTTATCAACTCACCCAATAGAACTGTAAGATGTTGAACAGGGCTAGCCTTCACTGAGACTGAGAAGTACATAACATCTGTTCCAGGCTTTGACTCCATAATTGCTCACCCTGACAGCACCCTTTGTCCTCTTTCTGCCTATATTGCAGGTCCTTGCTCTGAAATCTGAAGACTCCTGAGTCTGCCCATTGCCACACCCCTTGGTGAATGTAGGAGTCTCACCAGGATTTCCTGGTGAACTTCTCTTTCCAGCTATCACTCATGTAAACAGTATGTTATCACTGATACTCCCTGTACTTCCGCTTTGGACGCAAACAAATACCAGCATTTGAGCGGACCTGTGGGGATTTCAGGTCAGCTGAAGTGAAGAGGTTGGTTTCCCAGGTAAATCTACAGGAAATATATGGAGGACAAGGCACAGCCTTGATGAATCTTACAAACTGCTCTCAGTGAGTGGTTCTCATCCAGGAAGCCTCAAGATGGTGAGGAATGCATGTTCTAGCTGGGACCCTGTCAGCAGCGCATTGTTACTACCAAGTTACAGTTATTTCCAGCATAAACCAGTGTTATTTTGCTCAAGAGAATGCTTAATCCTTACCAGCCTCTTAGCAACAGTGTGTTCTTATTCTCAAGAGAAGGGGCAGGGCAGGAACAATATTACCCCATCAATGAAAAACCTCAAGTTGCACAACCTGCTAAAGATGAGCTGGTAAAAACATTGTCATCACTAACTATATGAGAAAGCCACTATAGAAATCAGTTCCTTTAAAACACTGTGAGACAGCATGATTATTTTGATCCTCAATTTAACAGGCAATAACTTTTACTACAAGTAAGTTCTGGTTTGATTCTAAGGAATAGCTAATGAGATCATGCAAATTTCAAAAATACAATTCCTTCACTTATTCAACAAATATTTTTGGGGTGCCCTCTAGATACTCTTCTGTGTACTGAGGGATTATCGATGAACAAAACAGGTTGCCAAGGGGGGAAGAGGAGACGGGGAGGGGATCGTTAATGGGTACAAAAAGTAGTTAAAATGAATGAATAAGTCCTAGTATCTGACAGCACAACAGGGTGACTACCGTCAATAACAATTTAGTTGTACATTTAAAAATAACTAGAAGAGTGTAATTAGATTGTTTGCAACACAAAGGATAAATGCTTGAGGGAGTGAATGCCCCATCTTCCATGATGTACACATAATATTAAGTGGGAAGAAAAAGCAAGGATACAAAACTATAGAGTATAATCCTCGAGCTTATAAGAACAATTAATGGAGGCATATAGAGACATAAATAAACTTTCAGGCATAAATATTGATTTAAAAAGAGAAAAGAAAACATAGATATACATAACAGCTACTAGTGTTATCTTTGGGATGAGATTACCAATAGTATTTTTAAAAATATTTCCTGTGCTTTCTAAAATTTCATAATGAATACATTATAGGTAGCAAATTAATACTACATCATGTATCTTTAAATGCAAAAACACAGGGTAAGATGCCACTTTATTCATCATTGGCAAAACATGGAGGCAACCAAGATCTCCTTCAGTAGGTGAAAATAAAAATAAATGGTGGTATAGCAATACAATGGAATATTATTCAGAGATAAAAAGAAATAAACTATTGAGTCACAAAAAGACATGGAGGAATTTAAGTGCATATTGATAAATGAAAGAAGTCGATCTGCAAGGGCTACATACTGTATGATTCCAACCATGTGACCTTCCAGGGAAAGCAAAACTATGGCAACAATCAAACGATCAGCGGTTGCCAAAAGGCTGAGGGGAGGCAGGGATGCTTAATAGGTAAAACACAGAGCATTTTAGGACAGTAATGCTATTCAGTATACACCGTAGTGATAGATGTATATTATATATTATCAAACCCTGATATACAGCACCAAGAGTGAAGCTTAATGTAAACAGTGGACTTTAGTTAATAATAATGTATCAATGTTGGTTCATCGATTGCCACAAATATATCACACTAATGCAAAATGTTATTAAGAGGAACTTGTAGAGGGATACAAGGAGGTTTATGGCATCTCTCTGCTCATTTTTCTGTCAACCTAAAACTGCTCTAAAATAGAATTTATTATTTTCTTAAGCAATAGGCTAAGATGAACTCTCTCTCTTTGACCTTCCAGTGTTATACAATTCAACCCACGGATAATACAGGTTTGGACCATAATCCCAAAAGACACAATCCTGAAGGCCGTAATCCCAAATGTTGAAATCCCAAAAGATCAAAATCCTTAAAATCTTAAAAATCACAATCCTGAAAAGTCAAAATTCCAAAAATAAAACTCTGGAAAAAAAGAAATTTAAAAAATTATTTAAAAGACATTTGTTTACATTTTTATTTTTTATTTTTATTATTTGCTATTATTTGAGATAGAGTCACTTTGTCACTCAGGCTGGAGTGCAGTGGCTCAATCTTGGTTCACTGAAACTTCTGCCTCCTGGTACAAGTGATTCTTGTGCATCAAACTCCCAGAATTACAGGCGCACACTACCATGCCCGGCTAATTTTTTGTATTTTTAGTAGATACGTAGTTTCGCTATGTTGGCCAGACAGGTCTGAAACTCCTGACCTCAAGTGATCCACTTGCCTTGGCCTCCCAAAGTGTTGTGATTACAGGCATGAGTCACCGCACCCAGCCTACATTTTTAAAAGGAAACTTACTTGAGAAACATAAAAACATGGCTGAACACTTCATAGGCCACTTTTGCAATAAAATAGGCAATGATAATGACATATTTTTGCAAAAATAAAACTCAGGTATACTAACAATAGTTGCACAAGTGTGGCAGTTATAAGCAGACAAACTGGCCAGGCGCAGTGGCTCACGCCTGTAATCCCAACACTTTGGGAGGCCGAGGCAGGTGGATCACCTGAGGTTAGGGTTCGAGACCAGCCTGATCAACATGGTGAAACTCTGTCTCTACCAAAAATACAAAAATTAGCTGGGCGTGGTGCTGGGCGCCTGTAATCCCAGCTACTCAGGAGGCTGAGGTAGGAGAATCGCTTGAAGCCAGGAGGTAGAGGTTGCAGTGAGCGGAGATGGCACCCCTACACTCCAGCCTGGGCGACACAGCGAGATTCCATCTCAAAAAATAAATAAATAAATAAATAAAACAGACAGACTGTATTCATAAAGAAATATGTCTTGGGGAAAAGTTGAAAGCATTCCCCTTTGAAATCCAGCACAAGATAAGGATGCCCTCTCACCACTTCTATTCAACATAGTATTGGAAGCCCAAGCAAGAGAAAGAAATAAAAGGCATCCAAATAGAAAGAAAGGAAGTCAAACTATCCCTGTTTGCAGATGACATGTTTCTATATCTAGAAACCCCATAGTCTCCGCCCAAAAGCCCTTTAATTGATGAACAATTTCAGCAAAGTTTCAGGATACAAAATGAACATACAAAAATCACTAGCATTCCTATACATTAACAACAGCCAAGTCAAGAACCAAATCAGGAATGTAATTCCATTCACAATTGCCACAAAAAGAACAAAATACCTAGGAATATCATTAACTAGGGAGGTGAAAGATCTCTACAATGAGAATTACAAACACTACTCAAAGAAATCAGAGATGACACAAACAAATGGAAAAACATTCCATTCTCATAGATAGGAAGAATCAATATCATTAAAATGACCATACTGCCAAAAGCAATTTACGGATTCAGTGCAATACCTATCAAACTACCAACGACATTCTTCACAGAACTAGAAAAACACTATTTTAAAATTCATATGGAACCGAAAAAGAGCCCTAATAGCCAAGGCAATCCCAAGCAAAAAGAACAAACCAGCAAGCATCACATTTCCCAAATTCAAACTATACTACAGGGCCACAGTAACCAAAACAGCAAGGTACTGGTACAAAAACAGACACGCAAACCAATGAAACAGAATAGAGAACACAGAAATAAACCTGCACACCTACAGCCATCTGATCTTTGACAAAGCTGACAAAAACAAGCAATGGGGAAAAGACTCCCTATTCAATAAATGGTGCTGGAATAGCTGGCTAGCCATATGCAGAAGAATGAAATTGCACCCCTTTTTTACATCATATACAAAAATCAACTCAAGATGCATTAAAGACTTGAATGTAAAACCCAAAGCTATAAAAACACTGGAAGACAACCTAGGCGATACCATTCTGGACATAGGGACTGCAAAGATTTCATGACAAAGATGCCAAAAGCAATCGCAACAAAAGCAAAAATTGACAAATGGGATCTAATCAAACTTAAGAGCTTCTGTACAGCAAAAGAAAGTATCGACAGAGTAAGCAAACATACAGAAACAAAACATACAAAGTGGGAGAAAATATTTGCAAATTATGCATCTGACAAAGGCCTAGTATCCAGCATCTAAAGAAACTTAAATAGATTTTCAAGAAAGAAAACAAACATCCCTATAAAAAAGTGGGCAAAGGACATGAATAGATACTTTTCAAAAGAAGGTATACATGAGGCCAACAAGCATAAAAAATAAAAAATGCTCAATATCATGATCATTAAAGAAATGCAAACCAAAACCACAATGAGATACCATCTCATACCAGTCAGAATGATTATTATTAAACAGTCAAAAAATAAAAGATGCTGGCAAGGTTGCAGAGAAAAGGGAATGCTTATACACTGTTAATGAGAGTGTAAATTAGTTCAACCATCGTAGAAAGCAGTGTGGTGATTCCTCAAAGACCTAAAAACAGAACTACCATTCAACCCAACAATCCCATTACTGGGTATATATCCAAAGGAATAGAAATCATTCTGCCATAAAGACACATGCACTCGAATGTTCATTGCCACACTATTCACAATCGTGAAGATATAGAATCAACCTAAATGCCCATCAATGGTAGACTGGATAAAGAAAATATGGTAATATACCATATACCATATAATATATAAATATATAATATACCATAGAATACTATGGTATATTATAAAAATATAAAAAATATAAAATATACCATAGAATACTATGCAGCCATTAAAAGAACAAGCTCTTATTTTTGCCAGAACGTAGATGGAGCTGGAGACCATTATTCTTAGCAAACCAATGCAGAAACAGAAACAAATACCACATGTTCTACTTATAAGTGGGAGCTAAATGATAAGAACACATAGACACAAAAAGGGGAACAACAGACACTGGGCCTAGTTGAGAGTGGGGCCAGGGTGGGAGGAGGGACAGGATCAGAAAAAATAACTATTGGGTACTAGGCTTAGTACCTGGGTGACAAAATAATCTGTAAAATAAACCCCCATGACATATGTTTGTCTATATAACAAATCTGCACATGTACCTCTGAACATAAAATAAAAGTTCATTTTTTAAAAAACAAATATGTCAAAAGCAAAATGTATAAACCCAGGTAACTATGGTTGGTAGTTGTGAGCTCCCAGCTTTATAACTGCGGTCATCTGAAATACCATGTCAGACAACCTAATTCTTTTTTTTTTTTTTTTTTTTTTTTTTTGAGACAGAGTCTCACTCTGTTGCCCAAGCTGGAGTGCAGTGAGCGGCATGATCTCGGCTCACTGCAACCTCTGTTTCCTGGGTTCAAGCAATTCTCGTGCCTCAGCCTCCTGAATAGCTGGGATTATAGGCGCACGCCACCCACACCCAGCTAATTTTTGTATTTTTAGTAGAGATGGGGTTTCACCATGTTGATCAGGTTGGTCTCAAATTCCTGACATCAGGTGATCCACTCACCTCAGCCTCCTAAAGTGCTGGGATTACAGGCGTGAGCCACCACACCTGGCACCTAACCTAATTATTTTAATAAGATCAAGCAAAGACCACGATGGGTCACCACCGCATATGCAGTCACCCAAAGAGTTTAGAGTTTGAGAATTTTATCTTTCACAAATGCAGATGTACAAAAGGGACATCTCTTCATTTACTGAGGAAGTTTCAACATTTTTATGTACATACACAATGCTTACACGGAAAGAACCTTGTGCCAAAGCACTTTTGTGGAGTCAAATTTGCAAAAAAAAAAAAAAAAAAAAATTGCATAAAATAAATTAGCACTCTCTAAACGTTTTTACACAATTTATACCTCCAGTATTGGAAATGATGCAAAGATAAGATACGTAGCATAGTAAATTGACACCATGTGGAAGTGGCAGAAGTCATATGTGATTGAATAATTTGGCAGAAGAGATTTCTTCTGTGTTTTCACTTCTAGGATCGAAATACTTGCTGCACTTGTATTTAGAGAGTGGTTGTAACCTATAAATTTTGTAAGTATATGCTGTCCATTTGAAAATCTGGTTATTGCTTGGCCATTGCAATTAAACAGTTTTCTACTTTCACAGCACCAATAATAATTAGTTTTCAAACTTATATCTTTCATAGTTAAGTAGCTTTGTACACTTAATTTATCACAGCCTTTTTGCGTGGGGATACTTTCACAGATCTCTTCCTTTGTGTTTCAAGAAATACAGTAAGAAGGAATAATATTTGGCTTTCCCAGTATCACATCTGTGTTAGGGTTCGCCAGAGAAACAGAACCAATAAGATATGTGTATAGATACATGACAGGGAATCTAATAGTGGAACTGGCTCATGCAATTATGGTGGCTGAGAAGTCCAACAGTCTGTAAGCTGGAGACGATGGAATGTGAGTAATGTGGCTTAGTCCAACTCAGAAGGCCTCAGAACCAGGAAAGCCAATGTTATAACTTTGTCTGAAGCTAAAAGTCTCAGAAACTGGGGGACCACTGATGTAAGCTCTGGAGTCCAAAGGTCAGCAAGCCTGGAGTTCTGATGTTCAAGGCAGAAGAAAAGACTGTCCCAGGTCAGGCACGGTGGCTCACAGCTGTAATCCCAGCACTTTGAGAGGCCAAGACAGAAGGATCACTTGAGGTCAGGAGTTCAAGACCAGCCTGGCCAACATGGTGAAACCCTGACTCTACTAAAAAATACAAAAATTAGCCGGCGTGGTGGCTCATGCCTGTAATTCCAGCTACTTAGGAGGCTGAAGCACAGAGAGTCGCTTGAACCTGGGAGGCGGAGGTTGCAGTGAGCCAAGATTGCACCACTCCACTCCACCCTGAGGGACAGAGTGAGACTCTGTCTCAAAAAAACAAAAAGAAAAGTGTCTCAGCTCTCAGAGAGAGACCAATTCCCCTTCTATATTTGTTCACTCTGTGCCCCCTGCCGATTAGAGGCTGTCCACTAGCACAGAGGGAAGGATTTCCCCATCTAGTCCACTCAGACTCAAACACTCATCTTCTCCAGAAACACGTTCACACACACACCCAAAATAATGCCCTATCAGGTTTCTAGGTATCCCTTAATCCATTCAAGTTAACTCCTAAAATTAAATCCACAAAACACGGCACCGATATGCATCTCCTTAAACCATACTTAATTTCCAAATAACGACAGTAATGAGGTAATAGTTCTACCTAACATGATGCAACGAGCATAATGCATCTATCTTGCATAAAATCAAAAACACACTAATTCCTTACTTAGAATTCAGCTTTCAGAATTTAAACATTTGGAATTTAATCTTTCAGGGCCATAATTTTCAGGATTTTAGTTATTAGCAATTTAGATATTGGTGATTTTTAGGGATTTTGAGCTTTCAGGATTTCAACATTTGGGACTATGTCTTTTAGGATTATGAGTGATAGTGAATGAAACAGAGATTCCCAGATCTTGGAACTTTAGAGACAATAAAATTTTCCTAAAAAGGTTAAGGGGAGAACACAAAGAGTTTTCCACTCTTTCTTTGCCAAGTAAGCACACTAAACATACACATGTGTATCTGCACACACACACACACACACACACACAGATAACCAGACAATATTCCATAAAAAATAATCTCTCTTCACAGTATTCCATAAAGGGGAAGGACATCTTATCACATAAAAATTAAGAGTATGATTTTTTTAATTCTTTATGTATTTTTAAATTTATCGTAATTATTATACAATTCATTTTTGTCATATGTATCAGAAGTTCACTGTTTTTATTGTTTAATAGTATCCCATTGTTTGGATATCCAACAATTTGTTTATCTGGGCATCAGCAAAAGAGACCATTTAGGTTGTTTTCTATTTTTGATTGTTATAAATGAAATGGTTATTAACATTCATATACAAGTCTTTGTATGGATGCATGCTTTCTTTTTTGTTTTCTTGTTTTTTGTTTTTGGTTTTGGTTTCTTTGGATAATTACCTAGGAGTGGAATAGCTCAATTCTATAGTAGGTGCACTTTATTTTATTTTATTTTATTATTTTACTTTAAGTTCTGGGATGCATGTGCAGAATATGCAGGTTTATTACATAGGTATACATGTGCCATGGTGGTTTGCTTCACCTATTAATCCATCATTTAGGTTTTAAGCCCTGCATGCATAAGGTATTTGTCCTAATGCTCTCCCTCCCCTTGCACCCCACCCCCTGACAGGCCCCACTGTGTGATGTTCCCCTCCCTGTGTCGATGTGTTCTCATTGTTCAACTCTTACTTATGAGTGAGAATATGCTGTGTTTGGTTTTCTGTTCCTGTATTAGTTTGTTGAGACTGATGGTTTCCAGCTACATCCATGTTCCTGCAAAGACAGGAACTCATCATTTTTTATAGCTGCATAATATTCCATGGTGTATGTGTGCCACATTTTCCTTATCCAGTCTATCATTGATGGGCATTGGGGTTGGTTCCAAGTCTTTGCTATTGTAAATAGTGCTGCAATAAACATATGTGTGCATGTGCCTTCAAAGCAGAATGATTTATAATCCTTTGGGTATAGACGCAGTAATGGAATTGCTAAATCAAATGGTATTTCTGGTTCTAGATCTTTGAGGAATCCCCACACTGTCTTCCACAATGGCTGAACTAGTTCACACTCCCACCAACAGTGTAAAATTGTCCCTATGTCTCCAGAGCCTTGCCAGCATCTGTTGTTTCCCGACTTTTTAGTGATTGCCATTCTAACTGGTATAAGATGGTATCTCATTGTGGTTTTGATTTGCATTTCCCTAATGACCAGTGATGATGAGCTTTTTTCATATATTTGTTGGCTACATAAATGTCTTCTGAGAAGGGTCTGTTCATATCCTTCAAACACTTTTTGATGGGGTTGTTTGATTTTTCTTGTAAATTTGTTTAAGTTCCTTGTAGATTCTGGACATTAACCCTTTGTCAGATGAATAGATTGCAAAAATTTTCTCCCATTCTGTGGGTTGCCTGTTCACTCTGATGATAGCTTCTTTTGCTGTGCAGAAGCTCTTTAGTTTAATTAGACCCCATTTGTCAATTTTGGCTTTTGTTGCCATTGTTTTTGGTGTTTTAGTCATGAAGTCTTTGCCCATGCCTATGTTTTGAATGGTATTACCTAGGTTTTCTTCTAGGGTTTTGTGGTTTTAGGTTTAAGTATTTAATCCATCTTGAGTTAATTTTTGTATAAGGTGTAAGGAAGGGATCCAGTCTTAGTTTTCCACATATGGCTAGCCAGTTTTCCCAGCACCATTTATTAAATAGGGAATCATTTCTCCATTGCTTGTTTTTGTCAAGTTTGTTGAAGATCAGATGATTGTAAACATGTGCTGTTATTTCTGAGGTATCTGTTCTGTTCCATTGGTCTACATGTCTGTTTTTGTTCCCATACCACATTTTTTTGGTTACTGCAGTCTTGTAGTATAGTTTGAAGTCAGGTAGCATGACGCCTCCAGCTTTGCTATTTTTGCTTAGGATTGTCTTGGTTATATAGGCTCCTTTGGTTCCATATGAAATTTAAAGTAGTTTTTCAAATTCTGCAAAGAAAGTCAATGGTAGCTTGATGGGAATAGCAGTGAATCTATAAATTACTTTGAGCAGTATGGCCATTTTCACTATATTGATTTTTCCTTTCCAAGAGCATGAAATTTTTTTCCATTTGTTTGTGTCCTCTCTTATTCCCTTGAGCAGTGGTTTGTCATTCTCCTTGAAGAAGTCCTTCAAATCCCTTGTAATTTGTATTCCTAGGTATTTTATTCTCGTTATAGTGATTGTGAATGGGAGTCCACTCATGATTTGGCTCTCTGTTTGTCTATTATTGGTGTATAGGAATGCTTGTGATTTTTGCACATTGATTTTATATCCTGAGACTTTGCTGAAGTTGCTTATCAGTTTAGGAGTTTTGGGGCTGAGACAAGGAGCTTTGGGGTTGAGACAATAGGTTTTTTTGTTTGTTTGTTTGTTTGTTTTTGAGACAGAGTTTTGCTCTTATTGTCCAGGCTGGAGTGCAATGGTGCAATCTTGGCTTACCGCAACCTCTGTCTCCTGGGTTCAAGCAATTCTTCTGCCTCAGCCCCCCAAGTAGCTGGGATTACAGGCAAGCGCCACGATGCCTGGCTAATTTTGTACTTTTAGTAGAGATGGGGTTTCTCCATGTTGTTCAGGGTGGTCTTGAACTCCCGACCTCAGGTGAACCACCTGCCTCGGCCTCCCAAAGTGCTAGGATTACAGGTTTGAACCACCATGCCCAGCCAACAATGGGGTTTTCTAAAATATACAGTCATGTCATCTGCAAACAGAGATGGTTTGACTTCCTCTCTTCTTATTTGAATACCTTTATTTCTTTCTCTTGCCTGATTGCCCTGGCCAGAACTTCTAATACTATGTTAAATAGGAGTGGTGAGAGAGGCCATCCTTGTCTTGTGCCAGTTTTCAAAGGGAATGCTTCCAGCTTTTGCCAATTCAGTATAATATGGGCTATGGGTTTGTCATAGATAGCTCTTATTATTTTTAGATATGTTCCATCAATACTCAGTTTATTGAGAGTTTTTAGCATGAAGGGATGATGAATTTTATCAAAGGCCTTTTCTGCATCTATTAAGGTAATCATGCGGTTTTTGTCATTGGTTCTGTTTATATAATGGATTACATTTATTGATTTGTGTATGTTGACCCAGCATTGCATCCCGGGGATGAAGCCCACTTGATCATGGTGGACAAGCTTTTTGATGTGCTGCTGGATTCAGTTTGCCAGTATTTTATTGAGGATTTTTGCATCAATGTTCATCAGGGATGTTGACTTGAATTTTTCTTTTTTTGTTGTGTCCCTGCCAGGTTTTGGTATCAGGATGACTGGGAGGAGTCCCTCTTTCTCTATTATTTGGAATAGTTTCAGAAGTAATGGCACCAGCTCCTCTTTGTACCTCTGGTAGCATTGGGCTTTAAATCCATCTGGTCATGGGCTGTGTTTGGTTGGCAGGCTATTAATTACTGCCTCAATTTCAGTAATTGAGTAACTGCCTCAATTACTGCCTCAATTGTTATTGGTCTATTCAGGGATTTAACTTCTTCCTGGTTTGGTCTTGAGGGGATATATGTGTCCAGGAATTCATTCATTTCTTCTAGATTTTCTAGGTTATTTACATAGAGGTGTTTATAGTATTCTCTGATGTAGTTTGTACTTCTATGGGATTAGTGGTGATATCTCCTTCATCATTTTTTTATTGTGTCTATTTGATTTTTCTCTTTATTAGTCTATCTAACGGTCTATTTTGTAAATCTTTCAAAAAAAAACAGTTCATTGATTTTTTGAAGGGTTTTTCATGTCTCTATCTCCTTCAGTTCTGCTCTGATCTTAGTTATTTCTTGTCTTCTGCTAGTTTTTAATTTGTTTGCTCTTGCTTCTCTAGTTCTTTTCATTTTGATGTTCGGGTGTCGATTTCAGATCTTTCTAGCTTTTGGATGTGGGCATTTAGTGCTCTAAATTTCCCTCTTAACACTGCTTTAGCTGTGTCCCAGAGATTCTGGCACATTGTCTCTTTGTTTTCATCGGTTTCAAATAACTTCTTTATTTCTGCCTTAATTTCATTATTTATCCAGTACTCATTCAGGAGCAGGTTGTTCAGTTTCCGTGTAGTTGCGTGATTTTGAGTGACTTTCATAATCCTGAGTTCTAATTTGATTGCACTGTGCTCTGATAGACTGTTTGGTATGATTTCCATTCTTTCGTTTCTTTTCTTTTCTTCTTTTTTTTTTTTTTGAGACGGAGTCTCGCTGTGTCGCCCAGGCTGGAGTGCAGTGGCTGGATCTCAGCTCACTGCAAGCTCCGCCTCCCGGGTTCACGCCATTCTCCTGCCTCAGCCTCCCGAGTAGCTGGGACTACAGGCGCCCACCACGTCGCCTGGCTAGTTTTTTTTTGTTTTTTTTTTTTTTTTTTTTTTTTGTATTTTTTAGTAGAGACGGGGTTTCACCATGTTAGCCAGGATGGTCTTGATCTTCTGACCTCGTGATCTGCCCGTCTCGGCCTCCCAAAGTGCTGGGATTACAGACTTGAGCCAGGGCACCCGGCCCTTTTTTTTTTAGATAGAGTCTTGCTGCTTTGCTCAGGCTGGAGTGCAATAGTGAGATCTGGGCTCACTGCAAACCCTGCCTCCTGAGTCCAAACAATTCTGCCTCAGCCTCCCGAGTAGCTGGGATTACAGGCATGCATCACCACGCCTGGCTAATTTTTGTGTTTTTAGTAGAGGTGGGGTTTCACCATGTTGGCCAGGCTCGTCTGAAATTCCTGACCTCATGATCTGCCCTCCTCAGCCTCCCAAAGTGCTGGGATTACAGGTGTGAGCCACTGTGCCTGGCCAGTTTGCTTTCTTTTGCATTTGCTGAGGAGTATTTTACTTCAATTATGTGGTCGATTTTAGAATAAGTGCTATGTGATGCTGAGAAAAATGTATATTCTGTTGATCTGAGGTGGAGAGTTCTGTAGATGTCTGCTTGGTCCAGAGCTGAGTTCAATATCCTTGTTAATTTTCTGTCTCATTGATCTGTCTAATATTGATAGTGTGATGTTAATGTCTCCTACTATTATTGTGTGGGAGCCCAAGTCTCTTTGTAGGTCTTTAAGAACTTGTATAATGAATCTGGGCACTCCTGTATTGGGTGCATATATATTTAGGATAGTTAGCTCTTCTTGTTGCATTGATCCCTTTACCATTATTTAATGCCCTTCTTTGTCTTTTTTGTTACTTTAAAGATTGTTTTATCAGAGACTAGGATTGCAACCCCTGCTTTTTTATTTTTTTCTTTCCATTTGCTTGGTATATATTTCTCCATCCCTTTATTTTGAGCCTATGTGTGTCTTTGCATGTGAGATGGGTCTCCTGAATATAGCAAAATGATGGGTATTGACTCTTTATCCAATTTCCAGTCTGTATCTTCTAATTGGGGGCGGGCCCTTTACATTTATGGTTAATGTTGTTATGTGTGAATTTGATCCTGTCATCATGATACTAGCTGATTATTTTTCACATTAGTTGAAGTAGTTTCTTCATAGTGTCATTGGTCTTTATATTTTGGTGTGTTTTTGAAGTGGCTGGTACCTGTTTTTCCTTTCCATATTTACTGCTTCCTTCAGGAGCTCTTGTAATGCAGGCCTGGTGGTGACAAAATCCCTCAGCATTTGCTTGTCTATAGAATATTTTATTTTTCCTTTGCTTATGAAGCTTTGTTTGGCTGGATATGAAATTCTGGGTTGAAAATTCTTTTCTTTAAGAATGTTGAATATTGGCCCCCACTCTCTTCTGGCTTGTAGGCTTTCTGCAGAGAGATCCACTGTTAGTCTGATGGGCTTCCCTTTTTAGGTAACCTGACCTTTATCTCTGACTGCCTTTAACATCTTTTCTTTCATTTCAACCTAGAGAATCTGAAGATTATGTGTCTTGGGGTTGCTCTTCCGAGGAGTATCTTTGTGGTGTTCCCTGTATTTCTTGAATTTGAATGTTGGCCTGCCTTGCTAGGTGGGGGAACTTCCGGATAATATCCTGAAGTGTGTTTTCCAAATTGGTTCCATTCTCCCCGTCACTTTCAGGTACACCTACCAAACATAGGTTTTGTCTTTTCAGTAGTCCCATATTTCTTGGAGACTTTGTTTGTTCCTTTTCATTCTTTTTTCTCTAATCTTGTCTTTACCCCTCATTTCACTAAGTTGATCTACGATCTCTGATATCCTTTCTTCCACTTGATCAATTTGGCTAGTGATACTTGTGTATGCTTCATGAAGTTCTTGAAGTGTTCTTGCTGTGTTTTTCAGCTCCATCAGGTCATTTATGTTCTTCTCTAAACTGGTTTTCCTGTAACCTATTATCCAGGCTCTTAGCTTCCTTGCATTGGGTTAGAACATGCTCCTTTAGCTCAGAGGAGTTTGCTTTTACCCACCTTCTGAAGCCTACTTCTGTCAATTCATCAATCACCTTCTCCGTCCAGTTTTGTGCTCTTGCTGGAGAGGAGTTGCAATCATTTGATGGAGAAGAGGCATTTTGATTTTGGGAATTTTCAGCATTTTTGCGTTAGCTTTTCCTCATCTTCTTGTATTTATCTACCTTTGATCTTTGAGGCTGATGATTTTTGGATGTGGTTTTGTGTGGGGGTCCTTTTTGTTGATGTTAATGTTGTTGCTTTCTGTTTGTTAGTTTTTCTTCTAACAGTCAGGCCCCTCTTCTGCAGGTCTGCTGCAGTTTGTTGGCAGTCCACTCCAGACCCTGTTTGCTGGGTATCACCAGCGGAGGCTACAGAATAGCAAAGATTGCTGCCTGCTCCTCCCTTTAGAAAGTTTATCCCAGAGGGTCACTGGCCTAATGCCAGTCAGAGCTCTCCTGTATGAGGTGTCTGTCAACCCCTGTTGGGAGGTATCTCCAAGTCAGGAGGCACAGGGGATCAGGGACCCACTTAAGGAAGCACTCTGTCCCTCAGCAGAGCTCGAGCACTGTGCTAGGAGACCTTTCCTTATCAGGATCCACTGCTCTCTTCGGAGCTGGCAAGCAAGAACCTTTAAGTACGCTCAAGCTGTGCCCACAGCCACCCCTTCCCCAAGGTGCTCTGTCCCAAGGAGATGGGAGTTTTATCTATAAGCCCCTGACTGGGGCTGCTGCCTTTCTTTCAGAGATGCTCTGCCCTGTAAGGAAGAATCTAGAGAGGGAGTCTGGCCATAGTCGCTTTGCCGTGTTGTGGTGAATTCCGCCCAGTCCAAACCTCCTGGCCTCCTTAGCACTGTCAGGGAAAAACTGCCTACTTAAGCTTCAGTAATGGGAGACAACCCTCCCCCCACCAAGCTTGATTGTCCTAGATCGACTTCAGACTGCTGTGCTTGCAGTGAGAATTTCAAGCCAGTGCTTCTTAGCTTTCTGGGCTCTGTGAGAGTGGGACCCACTAAGCTAGACCACTTGGCTCCCTGGCTTCAGCTTCCTTTCCAGGAGAGTGAACAGTTCTGTCTTGCTGGGGTTCCAGGCACCACTTGGGCGTGAAAAAAACTCCTGCAGTTAGATCAGTGTCTGCCCAAACAGCCGCCCAGTTTTGTAATTGAAACCCAGGGCCCTGATGCAAGGCTGGTTCAACATTCGCAAATCAATAAACATAATCCAGCATATAAACAGAACCAAAGACAAGAACCACAGGATTATCTCAATAGATGCAGAAAAGGCTTTTGACAAAATTCAACAACGCTTCATGCTAAAAACGCTCAATAAATTTGGTATTGATGGAACGTACCTCAAAATAATAAGAGCTATTTATGACAAACCTACAGCCAATATCATACTGAATGGGCAAAAACTGGAAAAATTCCCTTTGAAAACTGGCACAAGACAGGGATGCCCTCTCTCACCACTCCTATTCAACATAGTGTTGGAAGTTCTGGCTAGGGCAATCAGGCAAGAGAAAGAAATCAAGGGTATTCAGTTAGGAAAAGAAGAAGTCAAATTGTCCCTCTTTGCAGATGACATGATTGTATATTTAGAAAACCCCATTGTCTCAGCCCAAAATCTCCTTAAGCTGATAAGCAACTTCAGCAAAGTCTCAGGATACAAAATTAATGTGCAAAAATCACAAGCATTCTTATACACCAGTAACAGACAAACAGAGAGCCAAATCAGGAATGAACTTCCATTCACAATTGCTTCAAAGAGAATAAAATACCTAGGAATCCAACTTACAAGGGATGTAAAGGACCTCTTCAAGGAGAACTACAAACCACTGCTCAGTGAACTAAAAGAGGACACAAACAAATGGAAGAACATACCATGCTCATGGATAGGAAGAATCAATATCGTGAAAATGGCCATACTGCCCAAGGTAATTTATAGATTCAATGCCATCCCCATCAAGCTACCAATGAGTTTCTTCACAGAATTGGAAAAAACTGCTTTAAAGTTCATATGGAACCAAAAAAGAGCCCGCATCTCCAAGACAATCCTAAGTCAAAAGAACAAAGCTGGAGGCATCATGCTACCTGACTTCAAACTATACTATACTTCAGCCTTGTAGTATAGTACCAAAACAGCATGGTACTGGTACCAAAACAGAGATATAGACCAATGGAACAGAACAGAGTCCTCAGAAATAATACCACACATCTACAGCCATCTGATCTTTGACAAACCTGAGAGAAACAAGAAATGGGGAAAGGATTCCCTATTTAATAAATGGTGCTGGGAAAATTGGCTAGCCATAAGTAGAAAGCTGAAACTGGATCCTTTCCTTACTCCTTATACGAAAATTAATTCAAGATGGATTAGAGACTTAAATGTTAGACCTAATACCATAAAAACCCTAGAGGAAAACTTAGGTAGTACCATTCAGGACATAGGCATGGGCAAAGACTTCATGTCTAAAACACCAAAAGCAACGGCAGCAAAAGCCAAAATTGACAAATGGGATCTAATTAAACTAAAGAGCTTCTGCACAGCAAAAGAAACTACCAACAGAGTGAACAGGCAACCTACAGAATGGGAGAAAAGTTTTGCAATCTACTCATCTGACAAAGGGCTAATATCCAGAACCTACAAAGAACTCAAACAAATTTACAAGAAAAAAACAAACAACCCCATCAAAAAGTGGGCAAAGGATATGAACAGACACTTCTCAAAAGAAGACATTCATACAGCCAACAGACACATGAAAAAATGCTCATCATCACTGGCCATCAGAGAAAAGCAAATCAAAACCACAATGAGATACCATCTCACACCAGTTAGAATGGTGATCATTAAAAAGTCAGGAAACAACAGGTGCTGGAGAGGATGTGGAGAAATAGGAACACTTTTACACTGTTGGTGGGATTGTAAACTAGTTCAACCATTAATGGAAAACAGTATGGCGATTCCTCAAGGATCTAGAACTAGATGTACCATATGACCCAGCCATCCCATTACTGGGTATATACCCAAAGGATTATAAATCATGCTGCTATAAAGACACATGCACACGTATGTTTATTGCGGCACTATTCACAATAGCAAAGACTTGGAATCAACCCAAATGTCCATCAGCGACAGACTGGATTAAGAAAATGTGGCACATATACACCATGGAATACTATGCAGCCATCAAAAAGGATGAGTTTGTGTCCTTTGTAGGGACATGGATGCAGCTGGAAACCATCATTCTCAGCAAACTATCACAAGAACAGAAAACCAAACACCACATGTTCTCACTCATAGGTGGGAACTGAACAATGAGATCACTTGGACTCGGGAAGGGGGACATCACACACCAGGGCCTATCATGGGGGGGGGGAGGGGGGAGGGATTGCATTGGGAGTTATACCTGATGTAAATGACGAGTTGATGGGTGCTGACGAGTTGATGGGTGCAGCACACCAACATGGCACAAGTATACATATGTAACAAACCTGCACGTTATGCACATGTACCCTAGAACTTAAAGTATAATAATAATAAGAAAGAAAGAAAGAAAGAAAGAAAGAAAGAAAGAAAGAAAGAAAGAAAGAAAGAAAGAAAAAAGAAAGAAAGAAAGAAGAAACCCAGGTGGTGTAGGCACACAAGGAATCTCCTGATCTGCGGATTGCAAAAACCATGGGAAAAGCTTAGTATCCAGGCTGGATAGTACAGTCCCTCATGGCCTCCCTTGGCTGTGGGAGGAAGGTCCCCAGCTCCTTGCACTTCTTGGGTGAGGTGATGCCACACCCTGCTTCTGCTTGCCCTCCTTGGGCTGCACCCACTGCCTAGCCAGTCCCAATGAGATGAACTGGGTACCTCAGCTGGAAATGAAGAAATCACCCACCTTCTGTGTTGGTCTCGCTAGGAGTTGCAGACTAGCGCTGTTCCTATTTGGTCATCTTGCCACATCCCCGAGTATAATCTTAAAATAAGGAAAATTTCTTTAAATGTAATCATCTTGGCCCTATTTACAAATTCACTCCATTTTGTGATTTTTCTCATTTTACCATGTTCTTATGAACACATCATCTGACACCTATACCACACTGGCTGGGAATCACAGGTCTATGACCCAGTGTTCTGCCTAATGACAGTTTGCATGGAAAGGACTGTGCTGAAAAAGTGAGGACACTTCAGCCTTGTTTTCCGAAGGATGGAGAGTCAGTTTCCCAAAATCAGCCCTTCTGGGGCCCTCAGAGCAGTTGGCTGGTTGCATGCTTCCTATTGTTGTTCTTCATTATTTATCATGGGTGTGGAGTCATGTGAAATGTGCAAATGCTAACTCAATGTAGACAGCGAATTAGTCTTCCACAGTGATCATCTGATATGTTTATTTCCTTGAAATTCTTATACCTGTTCCTACAAGACAGAACTATGAGTGTATGTTCACAGACCAGATTCCCTCAATACCTTTAGAGTATGGTTCACTGAGAAATCAATGACATGATGATGGAGTTCTGTCAGAGGAGCCAAGTGGTGTTACTCACCAGAAATCCCAAATAGGTACTCACTACTCCTCAACAAGAAAAGGCTCAGGACTTCCAGATTCAGTACTGTGGTCCACTGCCTCTTCTACAGATGCTCATCTCTGCCCCAGGCCCACAGTATCCCAAGGTTACTGCAGCTTAGACAGCATTTACCTTTATATCTGAAAGAGAGTAAAGAATGAGGGGACATTTATGTTAAGGGCCAGGAGTCAGACCCATCTGGCAGTTGTGGGTTATTTTATGATTACTGGAAACCAAAAAGGTTTCCTTGGCACACAGTATTCAGGAGGAATTCCTGATTCCTCCATCTAGCTAAATTCTCTTTCCATCAGACTAAGGCAAGTGGGGACTCCTGGAATAATGCAAGGCTTTGATGGCAAAGTCCCTGAACATGGGGAGGGGAGTCACACACATCCCTCTCTTCCTATCAATTTCAGGCCAAGGAAGGATAAGTCCAAATTCTTCCTATCAAACTCTCACTAGAGACTAGAAATAGAGACTTTGAGCTGTGCCTTGGGCATCTCCTCAGGCACTGGAGCAGGTATAGTTCTGAGAAGAAAGCAGCATGGCCGCATCCTTTTATCCAGCTCCTGCCCTATAAATTGGCAAAGGGAACTCATCTTTTACTCTAGTTCTACAGAATTTACTCCAAATTAAGGGGAAATTCTTAATTATAAATTTTAAGCATAAGTTGCAAATATGTAAGTTTAATGCCTCTGTTTAAGAGAGGCATTAATAAGAAAAGAATGATCTTTCTTCTAAGGGCACTGGTCTTTCAAGAGAAAAGTAATCTTACACAATTGATAGCAGAGGTTAGTGCTGTCATAAAATTTAATACATCCATTGTGCACCATTTAAATTATTTGACTTCACTCACTGACTGCTGTTTCTGCTAAATTGATGCCTCAGATCTAACAGTGACTTGCCATATTCTAGATAGGACTGAGAGGCCTGGTGCAAAATAACCCTGTAGTGTTCATGACTGACCCCTCAGCCCAGACAAAACCATGGAGATGCAGACCACACACCAAATTGAAGCTGACAATGTGAGGCACCTGTGATTACCACAGCCATCCAGAGAGCATCCTTCTCCACACACACAAATTTAGGCATGTGCCCTATGCCCTTTCTCCAATATGATTTTCCTCTAATCCATGGAACCACTAGAAGAACATTAACTGCCTAACTCTCCTGTTCTCCTGATAATGCCATAGATGAATTAGGAGCCCGTTTTCCTAATTATCCATGTATTGGTTTGTTTGGACAGTTACTCTAGTGAAATCAAGTCTTAGCAACAAAAGATAGAGGACCCAGACTAAGCAACTTGCCTAAACCTGAGGAGTAGAGTCACTTTTATCATGGCTCATTGACATGATACATTGACATATAACGCTCTCCTAAGACAGTTACACTTCCACTTTCTCCCTCCATTCCTATTCCTGGTAATTCCAAACCTCTCCTTCTCCTGTTCTTCACCTTCCAGATGTACTGGTTAGCACCTTCTCCTCATGGCTGAGACACAATGGCTTACTATCCTGTTTGCCAAACTTGCTTCCACTTCCTCCAAGTCTTTCTTCCTCACTCAGAGAATGAATGTCATTGCTTCTCAGTTTTTTGGCTAAGATTAAGTGAGAATGAATGAGTGAATATTAATTTTATCTTGTACTTATTGTAGTAACTTCTATATAAAATTTTAAGGAGGACAACATTTCTATCTCAACACCCTCTTGCCTTTGGCAACTCAGACAAACATCTCAGGCTTCCATATTTTCCCTACTCTCTACTCTAACGTAACATGATTTCCAGGAAAGATAATAAATTACTCACTGTAAGGTACAAGGTTGCCAAGTTTATGCCTTTCCAAAGGTATCTGCTTCAACACAGGACCAAAATTTCAATTTCCAATTCTGGAAATGCAACATCAGTAAGAGATCTTGGAGGAGGACAATTTTCTGGTATCGTTTAAATTATACCCCTGTAAGCATTGTGTTCAAATAACAACTCACTCATGGTTCATAAAATCATTTCAATGGATTAATATCAGTTTACTTTTTAATGGAATGGAAGGAAACAAATATCAATGCACGTCAATTAGAGTAAGCATAAACATTCTTTTTTAGAATTTTCATTTCTGTTTTTTATAAATGTACAACATATACATGTATATGTAATTATAAATGAAATATATAAATGCATTTCTTGTCATGATCATCATCAAAAAGTTCGAAAGTTACCTGCCCCTCACCCCTAGATCAGGTTACCAAATGCTTTTCATTCCTCTTGTGCAACTTCACTAACATCCATCCCTGCTTTTCCATCCCTATCACTGTCCACATAGGTCAGATTATTCATTTCCATTCTGAAGATCCACAGTAATCACAAAGCCTATGTAACTGCTGTCTCTTAAATTTTCTGGGTGTTTACAGTTTCTAAGTCAAATTATTTCCTAATTCAAACTCTGAAATCTTTGCAAGACAAAAAATCTGAATTCCTGTGCCCAGCCCTCAACCATCTGACCCATTTTTACCTTACCAAACCTTATCTCCTGCAGTTACCCAACTTGCCCCCAGGCATTCTTCTCCTTTCTGCAGCAGATCTCTGCTCAAACCCTCCTCCTCCTATTTTTCAGCTTGAAATGGCTCCCATGCCTCATCCTCGCAGCATCCTATCAGTCCCCTGAATCCTCCAAGGCCCAGCCCCCTTCCCATGTCCTTCATCTCCCAGTGAATACATTCACTGACCACCCCATACTTCTGAGAAAGCCTTAAATCTTATTATTTTTAACCTTTTCACTAGTGCACATTATTGGTGTCCTCATATTTTCTGTTACTTTCTACGTTCTTATCTTATCTTTCCAAGGAGATTGTAAGTTCCTTAAAAGAAAATATATCTTAAGTTTTTCTCACTTGTTGCACTTAGAGCAAAGGTCCTCCATAAAAATGTTTTGATTGATTTTTCTACTGTACACATGATGCTAAGGTCACTGTGACCCAAGAGTTGAAAAATTGGCCATTAAATTTAAAAATACTTACTATCGTGTTCATTTTTTATTTTCCATATTATTTCATTTTCTAAACAAATAGTTATTATCCTTAAATCACTTGCGAGCAATTAATTTTAACTTTTTAACCAACTGTACTACTACTACTAATAATAATAATCTTGTCTCATTTTCCTTGCTTCAACCCTCTCTGCAGGAATTTTTAATATGAAAAATAATTTAAGTCATTAAAACAATAAATACTCTGAATTGAGGTGTAATGGGTGACCTTTATGATAGTTTCTTCTCACTAGAGAGATTGAATCACCGGTTACGTAAATACTTCGAAAAGGTACCTGTAGGGGGAATTCAAACATCAGATAATGATTGAACTTTGTGAATTTATCATTCCAACCTTGAAATCCTGTAATTCTAAATTCCACTTGCTGATTAAGTAGATTCTGAGCAACCAAAAGTTGCCTGTTCCCTCCTTGCCACCTCATCTCTGAAATGTGTCCTGTAATTTACTTACATCACAATGGTTCATTAAAGTAACGATAACAAAGCTTACAGTTAAGGATAAATTACAAGAAAACTAGCTCTTTAGTCTAACATTGTGTGGATTATCATTTGGATTTGTAAAAAATTATTATGTATATAGGTATTATAATATTTATTACCCTTGTCTGGGTTTACTTATATTTTAACAAAATGAATACTTATTTTTTATATTCTTAAAGTGGTAAGATAATGGACAGCCTGAGAAATGATAACAGTGAACCCCCACAGGAGAGACAGGGTTGAAAACACAGTGAAAATATAGTCCGCATTGTATAAATCTCTGATTAAAACAGAAGAGTCATCAGTAAGATCTGTAAAAAGAAAAGGATGTCTCCTTTCATAACTTCTATTCAGCATTACACTGAAGGTTCTAACCAAGGCAATTAAACAAGAAAAAGAAGTTAAAGACATCTAAACTCAAAAGAAGAAGTAAAACTAGCTCTCTTTACAGATGGCATGATCTTGTATATAGAAAATCCTAAGGAATACACACATACACACACGAACACACACACACACAAACCTATTAGAGCTAATAAATTAGTTCAGCGAGTTAACAGGACACAAGCTCAATATACAAAACTCAATTATATTTCTGTACACTAGAAATGAATAATCGGAATACAACATTAAGAAAACAATTCCGGGCCGGGCGCGGTGGCTCAAGCCTGTAATCCCAGCACTTTGGGAGGCCGAGACGGGCGGATCACGAGGTCAGGAGATCAAGACCATCCTGGCTAACACGGTGAAACCCCGTCTCTACTAAAAAATACAAAAAACTAGCCGGGCGAGGTGGCGGGCGCCTGTAGTCCCAGCTACTCGGGAGGCTGAGGCAGGAGAATGGCGTGAACCCGGGAGGCAGAGCTTGCAGTGAGCCGAGATCCGGCCACTGCACTCCAGCCTGGGCGACAGAGCAAGACTCCGTCTCAAAAAAAAAAAAAAAAAAAAAAAAAAAAAAAAAAAAAAAAGAAAAAGAAAAAGAAAACAATTCCATTTAAAATAACACCAAAAGGAATAAAATACTTAGAAATAAATTAAACAAAAGAGTTGCAAGACTTTGTACTAAACACTACAAAACACCATTGAAATAAATTTTAAAAGGCCTAATTAAATGGAGAGACATTTTATCATCACCAGTCAGAAGACTTAATATTTTTTAAATGGTGATACTCTACAAATTAATCTAGAAATTCAATGAAATCCCTATCAAAATCTCAGTTGGCTTTTTTTTTAAGAAATTGACTAGCTTATATCATAATTCACATAAAAATTCAAGGAATATAGAATAGCCAAAGCAATAATAAAAAATGAGGAACAAACTTGGATGACTTATATTCCCAGATTTCAAAACTTGGCATAAGGATACACACACAGATTAATGAAATAGACTTGAGAGTTCAAACACAAACTCATACTTCATTAATGAGGTAACTAATTTTCCACAGGGGTGCCAAGAGTGGAGAAAGAATAGTCTTTTTCAACAAATAGTCCTGTGACAACAAGATATCCACATGAAAAGAATGAATTTGGACCCCTAACTAACATCATATGCAAAAATTAACCCAAAATAGATCAAAGGCCTAAATGTCCAGCTAGGAATATAAAACTCTTAGAAGAAAACATCTGTATATAAATCTTCATGACCTTGGATTAGACAATGGTTTCCTAGATTTAACACCTAAAGCATAAGAAAGAAAAGTGTATACACATTTGACTTCATCAAAATTAAAAACATTTTTACTTTAAAGGATACTTTTCAGAACATGAAAAGACAACTCACTGATAGAGAAAGATATTTGCAAATCATGTATTCAATAAAGGTCTAGTATCCAGAATATATACAGAGGTTGTATGATTCAACAATAAAAAAAAAAACCAAACACCCAATTTAAAAAGGAACAAAGTGCTTGAATAGACATTTATCCAAAGAAGACATACAAATTAAAAATAAGTACAGGAAAAGTCATTCAAGATTGTTAGTCATTAGTGTTAGTCATTGGGGAAATCAAAACCACAGTGAAATATTACTTCACAGCCACCAGGATGGCTATAATGAAAGGAGGAACAAGATGTGTCAGCAAAGGTGGAGAAGTTGAAAACCTCACACATTGCTGTTGAAATGCAAAATAGTATAGCCACTTGGAAACAGTTTGTCACTTCCTCAAAAAGTTAAACATAGAGTTACCATATGACCCAGCAATTCCACTCCTGGATATATACCCCCCCAAAGTGAAAATGTACATTCACAGAAAAATTATACAGAAATCCTCATAGCAGCATTATTCACAGTAGCCAAAAAGTGGAAATAACCAAAATGTTCATCGACAGACATCTGGATAAACAATATCATTAGATAAATAATAAATCAGAATGTCATTCAGCCATAAAAAGGGATAAATTACTGATACTTGCCAAAATTTGGATGAACCTTGAAAACATTACGTTAGGTGAAAGAAGTCAGACACAAAAGGCCACATACTGTAGGATTCTATTTATAGGAAATGGCTAGAAGAGGCAAATCTCTTTACAAGGACAAAAGGTAGATTAGTGTTTTTGCCAAGGGCTTGGAGGAATGGGGACATGGGGAGTGACTGCTTATGGGTTTGGCGTTTCTTTTTCAGTGACAAAAATGTTCTGGAATTAGATAATGGTGAGGAGTACACAACCTTGTGAGTATACTAAAAACTACTGAATTGTACATTTTATTTAAAGGGGCAGGTTTTATGGTATGGGAATTTTATCTCCATTCAAAAATAATGAAAAAGAAAGATCAAACTACTTACAGTACATCAAACCACCTGTAGTTATCTGTGAACACACTTGACTTATGCTTGTAACCAGTGCTATCAAACTATCATTGGTGTAGAACCAATTTTTTTTTCAATTTCCTTTCGGTCTTGGACCGAAAAATACAATAAAAATAAATTACTAGCAGAACAAAATGAACACACTTAAAATTACTCTGTTAAATTGCTATGAGAGTTTCTAAAAGTTTACTCTCAGTTGCTGTGCTTATTTCATTATGGACTGGGTAAGAAACAGTCTGTAGACCAGCATGGGTCCATGGCCCAGACTTTGAGTATCACTGTTTTAGACTATATATTCTTCAAGGACGGAGGCACGTTTTATTAACCTTTGAACCTGCTCAGGTAGCGCAAAGTGGGCACCGGTAGGAAAGATTGCTCACTAGTTAAATTGAATCAATCAACCTACTTCTAACGGCAACTTCAGCAACAAACAATTCAATTGATTCAGGCCACTGGTGTTAGAAACTTGTTAGGATCAGCTCAACTCCTATTCAATAGTGTATAGGGCCATAGGTTCGTAATAGCAACATTATGCTTGCACATTAAATGGCAAATGTGCTTTCTTCATTTCACATGTTTATACCTTACCGCCATTAAGTGGGTGGCATCATTTAGGAAATAAATAACATATAATCAAAACAAAGCCAAACATAGAGGCAAGAGTCATTTCAGCTCTAAAATGGCAAATAATTTCAGTGTTGAACTTTGATATACAATTCATAGATTATTTACAGAAAGTGTTTCCAAATGTTGCTAAGAATAGCCCCAGTTTTTTTTTAAAGATGGAAAACAGTGTGGAATTTGAAAAATGTTTTAAAGTTCCTTTACCTGAAATGCCAGCAATTATGCAAGTAGCTACTAGACCTACAGAGTAAGTGTTTATGAAACAGAGTTGAAAACTGGGCTAGGGTACCGTAACAGATTTTCTAATACCTGTTGATTATTATTGCAAAGGGCATGTAGAGCTATTATTTTAAATCCCTACACACCCTCTCAGCTAGTCTGAGAGGATTTTAGCTGAGAAGGCCCTGGGGACAAGATTTTTTCAGGCTTAGTTATGTTGCTGATTCTATCTGAGGCCTGAAAAAATACACTCCATTAACTTGATCACCGCCAGAGAGGAAACAAAGACTCCTATGCGTGGTCTCCTTTAAAGAAGTTGAGCAGCGCTATGCTAGGTACAACGGAGTCAGCCAGCCTGGAACAGGAGCTGCAGCAGCTTTGCCCAGAGTAGAGCTGTAATTCCATGTTCCAAAATGTCTGGCCACCAAAGGACAACCTTTTCATAGGAGTGTGTTATTTCTTTTTATTTGTTAGAGGGGATGTTATTCTACTCCCTGAATGAAATAAATAAAGTGAGATTATGTGAGTCTGGCCAACTTTAGATCCTGACATATTAACTCTTAATTAGGCAACGCTGATCGATTATACTGCTGAAGAATTTGGAAAGCAAGTAAGTGCCTTCGAAAAGTTTCTCACATAAGTATAAGGATAGAAACTTTCATAAAGATGATTTAATATAGTGCATTATGTCATAGTATAGACAAACAGCAGGAATTTGCCTTGTTTTACAGAAATTTTACTGTGTGGAAAATGAGAAGTGCTAAGTTATATTAGCCAAGGAACAATTACTTGTCAATGTTTTTTATAATGACAGTTTGTTTCTCCTTTGGCATATGCGCACACACACAGAGAAGGACACACACAAACACAGAGGGACACACACACAGTATAACTTGACAAAGAAGACATTCCTTCAGAATGCTGGTACAATTGCTAGCATTTCAGGTAAAAGAGCTTTTCCAATATTTTTTCAAACTCCTTCCCTCTCTTTTTAAAAAACTGTGTATATAAAATCAATAGCTTAGCTTCAGAGGATAATATAGAACCAATGTATTATCTTAAAAACAGGTAAAGGGCTAGAATCAAACATTTATTTTGCGTTTCTTATATAAACTGCACTACTAGCCAAACAAACAGAAGATGAAAGCAGCATCTCTTTATGACAGGTATTTCAACTAATAATTGAAAAGCAAATGATAGAAATAGAACATCACCCTTTCGCAATCTGCAATGATTTAATGAATTCAGGCAAGGAGCATCAGTGTCTCCTAACATCAGAAAAAGACAAACAGCCAGGAATTATGGGTCAATAAAATCAAACCTGAGTCTGATCAAGTCCCTGGATTTAGCTGCCAATTTTCAGGACATACAGAAGACAAAAGAGCATGTTGAACTTCACTATGAGGATACTAAACAAAAAACAAAAATCCAGACTGCAGGACACTTCGTGTTAAACGTCCTAAGTTTTTCAACAGATAAACTATAAGGCAAAGAATGAAATGGAGGATAAGTCCATAGATTAAAAGACATATCAAATTTTTTAAATAGACAAAAACAATTCCAGTGTCTAATAATGCACACAAGTGATGAAACCATAAAAAAGGAAGCAACCCAGCCCGAGCAACATAGTAAGACCAGCATCTCTACAAAAAAAGAAACAGTTAGCCAGGTGTGGTGGCACACACCTGTGGTCTCAGTTGCTCGGGAGGCTGAGGTGGGAGGCTTGCTTGAGCCCTGGAGGTTGAGGATGCAGTGAGCTGTGATTGCACCACGGCACTCCAACCTGGGCAACAGAGTGAGACCCTGTCAAAAAAAGAAAGAACCCAAAACCCTAGGTAATGATCTACATACTGAATTATTTAGGAGTAAATATACTGGAGTCTGTTTATTATTTTGAAATAGATCAATCTGACTGATGAGTGGATAGTTAATGAAATGAACAAATGAATAGACATGTGATAAGACAGGTTTTGTAAAATATTAACAGTAAAATTTATTGGTGAGCATACAAGTGTTCACTGCAAAATTCTTTCCACTTTGCTGTATGCTTAAAATTACCATAATGAAAATGTTGGGCAGGAGGAGCAAATGAGATCATATCCTTCCATATTTAGAAATCTACAGACACTTCCCATGTCATTCAGAAAAGCAAAACAGGAACTCCTTATGCCTGTGAGGACCTATGTAACTGGGCCCTAACTATCTCTTTGCTCTCATTCCATATCACTCTGCTACTTTGTCATTTTTTCCCAATGACCTTCGCTTTCTTTCTGTCCTTCAAGTATAACCAACTTTGTTTGTCCTCAAAATGCCTACATATGTGTTGTTTCTACCTGGGATGCTCCTTCTCCCAGATCTTCTCATTACTGCTCTCTTTTGGTTCCCTCTTGGCTCACCTGTAACCTCCTCAGAGGCCTTCCCTTATCAACTAATCAAGACTAACACAAATGCCCCCACATTCATGCTGTCACTTTTGCCTGATTTGTGTTCTGCATACCATTTATCTTCACTGGAATTATTTATTCATTTGTGAACTTCCTCACTTTAGAGTTCTTCCCAATGCATATTATATAATATCCCCAAGGAAATTTAGCGAGCTGCTGACATAACTAATCACCTGAAGAATATAACCAGTATGAAAGAAAAAAATCAAACTGAAAAGAATATACCACATGAAGAAGAATTTAAAGTCAGAACAATAAATATTCTCAATGAAATACAGAGGGTATAAGTAGTATGAACCAAAATAAAGATGTCCTAAAAGTTAAGGAAATATTATAATTGAACTAAAACAATAAATTCGGTAAATAGGATATACTACTAATGAGTAAGTCAATAATCTGGAAGAAAAGTTGAAGAAACTCCTCTAGAAAGTATCAGAAAAGGATGATCGGACTGAAAATTTTAAAAAATAAGACAAAACAAAACTAAGAGATATAAAGAATAGAAGTAGAAATGCCAACATCTTGAAAATAAGACTTTCAGAAAGAGAGAAAATAGCAATTTGAGGTGAAGAATTATTTCCCTTGTGGAGAAACTTAAGACTCTATGAGAAGACATTTTAAATGAATAATTAAAGTGATATCTCATGCTCTTGAACGGGGCAACTTAATTTTATAAAGTTATCAATCCTCAGCAAATCAATCTAACAGTTTTGAAATGATGCCAATAGAAATTCTAGCGAGATCTTATTAGGAACATGACGAAGTAATTCTAAAATTGATACGGAAGAATAAATGCCCACAAATAGCTAAAACAACTTTTAAAAAAAAAAGCAAGGAGAACTTTCTTGCTGGATACTAAAATATGTAATAGTGCAAGAAAACACACTATAGTAGTGCAAGAATAGAAAGTATAACAATGTATCAGAGTAGACAACTCAGAAGATCATTGCATACATGAAAATTTACCGCTTAATGAAAAAGGCACAAATCAATGAGGATAGGGACGACTGCTGCAGTCAGTATCCATGGAAAACTAAATCACTATATGGATAAAAGGCCTGACACCACATGAACACAGGATCATAGATGGATTGAAGATCCAGAACTGAAAGATAAAATGACACACTTTAGAGAGCTGGAGGAGGACGCTATCTGTAATTCTTAGACAAAAATCCCAATAGTACAAATTATAAGGTAAAATCTGACGAATTTGATTGAATGAAAAGTAAATATGTCTTTCCAGTAAATGACATCATAAGTAAAGTAAGCAAATAAATAGCAGATTGAAAGAAGTATGTGCAATTTGTAAAATGGATAAAGATCTAATATCTAAAATACACATGAATTCTTTGAAAAACAAAAAGACACAGTTTAGTTATGAACAAAAGAAACCAAACTCACTGGTAGTTAGAGAAACTAAAATTAAAACAACAAGGATTGTCACTTTACCAAGAATTGTCAAAAATTAGCAAACAGGTTACTGCCGTGTTTTGCCACAGATGTAGTAATATAGGAACCCCCATGCTTGGCTGGCATTAGTGCAAACTTGTGCTGCCTTTCTGGAGAGAAATTGAACAATCATACAAGTACATAGGGAACATGTACAAGAATGCTCATCACAGTATTGCCATTTTAAAAAATTGAAGACAATCTCACTATCTTCCACCAGGTGAACAGGTAAGTACAATATGATAGATGCCCAGTAAAAAATACTCCATGATATTTAGAAGGACCATGATGTTTCTACACACCGTTACAGGGGTAGAGCTTACATCAAGAAGTGGAGTTTTAAAAAAAACACACAGGATGAATGATACAGAGTCTATAGGATAATTATATTTTTTAAAACAAACAAATAAATGGATCAAGCCCACACATAACTATTGCAGGGCCTGAGACAAGAATGTAAATGGAGGTCCACATGTATCTATAGATTTAAAAGTGATAAATCAAGCTGAAAGATTATTAAATGCAATATTTTATCCTTTTATTTCACAAAATAACTTCCTAACGATAAAATTGGAAAACATATACAAGGATATGTTTCTATATGTGTGGTGAAAAGTTGGCAAAATATCAGAGATGAGACTGGACTTAATCATTATTGCATACATCTGGGTGTTCTGTTGATGAGCCAACAATGTTTGGCTGAATAATTATTTAATATCACAAACCATTTCTGAGCTACCATGTGCACCTGTTGCAAACAACATGCTAATTCACAAATCTAAGCCACAATTTGAAGAGAAATCAAGGAAATATTCACCACTGGAAACAATACTTCATTTAGCCACAGTCTATAATATTCATACTATCTCAGAGCAAAGATTTAACATGGTAATTTGTCTTTTCGCTTACCTTTGTTTCCACTGTTCAAATCCTCCCTGTACTGTAATACAGACGTTATCTGCCCCAGTGCTGCCAACAGCGCACGCACAGCTTTTCAGTGCATTTGAACTCAGAGGATACAAGTGAGAGATATCGAGAAGTACTTTCCCGGGGACTCAATGAAGAGTCAGAAGAGTGAATATTGAGGGTTACAAATTATGTTGTGCCAGCCCTGAACACTGGAAGGTGAGTGACAGAGTTTCCCAGGTATTCCATAATAAATTTTTGTTTTTGTGATATTCAGAACCCTCTAACATGGTGTCTAAGTCAAGAGCCAAAGGTCAAAGGATAACAACAGTAGGATACATGCTAAATATATTAATAGAGCTCCTATGGGAGGAAGCTGAACAGAATTATGGAATGAGGTTAAAATAGAGGAAGGAAGGAAGGAAGGAGGGAAGGAAGGAAGAAGAAAGGAAGGAAGGAAGGAAGGAAGGAAGGGAGGAAGGAAAAGAAAAAAGAAAAGAAAAGAACCTAATAGAATAATGACGATGGTATGCCATTGAACCAAGAAGTATTATTTATTAACTCAACCTTCTCTATCCGTGGCCAAACAAAAGAGGAGGAGAAAAGGGTAAAGAATGAACCAAGTAGGTGGCTCTGCAGCTCAATGGATAGCTCATTGAACTTGCAGTGATGAAAAAAATGAACCAAGTATTATTTGCCTTTCCAGTATTTCTTGATAGCATTTTTTGAACAAAATTCCAAGAGATCATAATATAATAACCTTCCTATTTGATTTGTGCAGCATTATGTAAATCTTGCCATTTTTGCAAAAACATATGAGTGCTTCATTAGTTTTCCTTAGTACATAGCTTTGTACTTTGATATTCAAATCAATATCTCTCTCACTCTCTTTTTTTTTTTTTTTTTTTTTTTTTTTTGGTGAGACAGAGTCTCCACCCAGGCTGGAATGCAATGGCACCATCTCGGCTCACTGCAACCTCCTCCGACTGGCTTCAAGGGATTCTCCTCCCTCAGCCTCCCAATTAGCTGGAATTACAGGTGTGGGCCACTGATCCCACCTACTTTTTGTATTTTTAGTACAGATGGGGTTTCACCATGTTGGCCAGACTAGTCTCGAACTCCTGACCTCAGGTGATCAGCCCATCTCGGCCTCCCAAAGTACTGGAATTACAGGCGTGAGCCACTGTACCCAGCCACAAGTCAATCTCTTGAAGTACTGTGTATTCCATCATCTGGGTAGATTTTCATTGTCTTCTATTGGTTTAATTATGCCTAATGTACTTTCTGCAATAAAGAGTTGAGAAGTTCAACATTGTGTTCAGTGACTGCATGAAATCCATGTTTTTGCGAGATTTAGAATTTCACTTTGCAGTGTGTTTGTATTTTATTGTGACATCCAAAAATCAAAAAGAGCTGATGGAGGAGGCACAAGACAGGCAGCAAAAATCCCTAGTGGTGCTAAAGGGGAAGGAAGCATAAGTGGAGATTAATCTTGTAAGTAGAAGTTCATTAGTAAATATTTTCATGTCATACAGACTTTTGGTTCCTTAATGCAAATTTATGATTTGGGGACTCCCTTAATGAAATTTGGGAGCAAGCGAGACCCCCTATATGGTTATCTCAACCTCCTTTAGTGATTATTATTAAAACTGATTGACCCGGTTGTCAGAATGTTGGATTGTGACTCTCCTTGAGCTACAAATATTGATATCCTTTAATAAATATACCTTTTATTATCAAATATAGTAATTGCAACTCTTTTCTAATACGCTAGATCTGACAGTGAGAAGAGTTATGGTTAATTTTAAGTAAGATTGTCACAGAAAACATTGAAGGAAGAATTTCAGGGAACAACACAACCTAGAAGAGCAGCCAAATGTATAAAATGGGGCTGACTGGGAAGTGAATCATATTGACAGCATAATCAAAGGGAAGACTATCATTTAACCTGTTCAGAAACATGGATCCAGATTGTTAGCAGCATAAACAAATGAAAATAAAAGGAATGTATACTAGAACCACAAAAATTAAGCAACCAAGAAAACAAAATTCTAATTTGTAGTTTTCAATATTTGTTAAAATATTTGAACCCATAAAACCTGTACCAAAAAGTCTTTACCTTCCCTTGGCATTATTCAAGTCCTACTGTCCCATTTTATTTTACTCATATGTTTAGAAATTTTCTACTAGGCCAGACGCGGTGGCTCACCCCTATAAGGGTGAGCATTTTGGGAGGCCAACAGGGGCAGATTACCTGAGGTTGAGAGTTCAAAACTAGCCTGATCAATGTAGAGAAATCCCGTCTCTACTAAAAATGCAAAACTTAGCCCACCATGGTGGTGCATGCCTGTAATCCCAACTTCTCGGGAGGCTGAGGCAGAAGAATCACTTGAACCCGGGAGGCAGAGGTTGTGGCGAGCTGAGATTGCGCCATTGCACACCAGCCTGGGCAACAAAAGCAAAACTCTGCCTCAAAAAAAAAAAAACAAAAAAAAAAAAACAAAAAAAAAAACAGTCCTACTACTAAAATTATTTAGCGGCTGACTCAATTATTTAGGAGCTGACTATTCAAATAGTCAGTTGGATTTCTTGAGCATTTTTTACCCTTCTTCTCTTTTATTGTATGTTGGGCAATTCTGTCCTGAATTTCAGTAGAATACAGAGAAGCAGAAAGATTAATCACTCAGTTTCAGGAAGTCTAGTAAAAGTTTTGTGATAACAAAAGTGTATGCTATCCTCTTAGTCAGCATTCTCCAAAGAAACAGAACCAACAGGATGTGCAAAGAGAGAGTGAGAAAAGGAGAGAGATTTAAGTAATTGGCTCACACAGTTGTGGAGGCTGGCAAGACCAAAATCTGTAGGGCAGGCCAGAAGGTTGGAGACCCAGGGAATTGCAGTTTAAGTCTGAAGGCAATGTACTGGCTGACTTTCCACTTCTTTAGGGGTCAGTGACAGGGGCCAAGGGGAGTAATCTTTTTTCTTTTATGGCCTTCAGCGGTTTGCATGAGGCTCATCCACATTATGGAGGGTAATCTGCTTTACTCTATCAGAGTCTACTAATTAAACTGTTAACCTCATCTAAAATATGTCTTTATGGAAACATCTGGAATAATGTTTGACCACATATCTGAATACAGTGATCTAGCCAAGTTGATACAAAACATTTATCATCACAGGTATCCAATAAAATTTAGTGAAATTTAGTACTGTTTGGAAGGGCAAAGGAATTTATCTCTAGAGTCAGTTAAACTTCAGTAGAAATCCATTACCCCCAAACCTCTATGTGACCTTAGACACTAAGCTAATAATAATTTCTTAACCTCTAAATATGGGAATAAATCTTTCTTTACTTCCTAGGATTACTGTGAGCATTAAATGATTTAATCAATATTGTTTAACACATCCTAGATGCTCAATAAATATTACCTGATTATTTTATTATTATTTTAACACATATTGAGGTTTTTTTAACCTCTATATTTTATAATTGAGACATGAAGCAGATAATTGTAAGACAAATGTATTTTTTATATTTTGTCCTCAAATAATATCAGCAAATTAGCAACCATTCTTTACTAGAAGACATATCAGAATATATCAAACTCTCTCATAAATTGACTGCCCAGTTGCCCAGGCTTTCTTATTGTAAAAGTAACATACAGCTATTATTGAAAAATAAGAAAATACAGGTAAACATAAAACACAAAATAATAATCAAATCTCTCTTTCTACACACACACACACACACACACACACACACACACACACACCCCACATACACACACACCAGAATATCGAATTGGAAGCTGCAACTGAAAACCCAAGATACAAAAGATAACAGATATAAAACTGAGTTTGGAGACAGACACTAAGATACAGATTTCAAAGGAACTAGTCAAGAAGTACATGCACAACACTTAGCCTTCTTCCTGGATTGAAAGGAGAACAGTTTGAGAGAAATTTATGAGATTTCTTTGGTGATAGCTCTTCAGATAGAGGTCACAGTAAGCCCGCAAGTGAAGGCTGGGGCCCTGCATCACTCACTCTGCCTTTAGGCATATTAAAGGCCCACAAGTAATTATGGTCCTTAATTAAATCCTCAGTACAAAATCCCTGGATTTAGTACCTTCTTTAATTGAATAGCATGCCTGGGCCAGACTAAAATATGGTAACAGCCCACAGTGACAGCTATTCAGACACTCATCATTTTGTGAGTGCAGCCTCTGTAGTCTCTAATCCCCATGATGGTAAATCACTAACTCTCTGAAGTAGGATTTTGTTTTTGTTCCATGTGCTTTATTTGTTTTTATTTTTGCCGTGGTGGTGCAATGTGGGGAAGAGAGGGCGCTCTTACACCAAACTCTTCTTCCCTTGATTTAGTAGGGCTGAAAGACCACTGACAAGATTCATGGCTGTGACCCACGTTCACGTGCTAGGGATTGACAAGTACGTGTGTATGACAGTTTGTGCTGCACAAAACTCAACTGTCACTCTGGCCATCTTTGCCAGCTCATGCATTATTTTTCCATTCTGCAACATGGGAATAGATGTAGTCTCCTGCTCAAAGAAAAGAAAGGAGGCTGGAGTCTTTATTGAAATCTCCTCCAGGAAGGTTCAGCTTCTAATTTACTCCGTGGTATAAATCCCTGGAATATATTTGCAGTACATTTAACTACTCAAGAGCCTAAAACCAGGGCTCATTGTGTGACTTGCTTTCCTTTGACTGTTGATTATTTTTTGTTTCTAGTTTGAAACTGTAGTTGAAAGTTCTCTTCAAAGAGAGTATCAGTCAATACATAACCTCAGATCTATCAGAGCTAGACTGATACTCAGAGCTGATGGATTAGACAGATATGGTTGAAGGCCCTTCAGAGATGAGATACATTTCATCATTACCGGACTGCTAAGTCACCCTGTGACCCTGAGGAATCTTGCTTTATTACCACTTCCTAGGAAGTATGTCCTTTTGTCAAATCGGAAGTCTTGCCACACCACGAGGCTCTAGCCTACAAGATGAAACTTTTATCTCACAGCAGCCTGTTAAGTCCTTGTCCTGCAACACTCAGCTTATTCTGGACTCCCTAATTGTGGGGATTTTCACATCAGCCACGTTCTGCTTTCTGCTTCCTCTTGAACCCCACTGAGAAGGTTCCTGGTGTGCCTTCTTATGTACTGAACATGGTGTCACAGCTTCCATTTTAAGTGTGTATCTTCCCCTGACCTCCCAATTTTTTGGCCTCCCCTTATATCTAGGCCAACAGCACAACAAAAAATAGAACCCTATTTTCCCTTACATAAATGAAAATTAAATGATCCAGGGCTAAACATCTGTTTCATGATTAATCATTATGGTACTATCATCATCATGGGCATTTAACATCCCTCCTTCTTGCACCATACATGCACACACACACACACACACACACGTTTTAGAGCTGGAAATAACTCTGATATGGGCAGGCATTTGTCACTTGGGGTAAAGGGCAAGGGAATTAACATTTTTAAAATGCTTACAAGACAGAGTAGCATCATGAGTCCTGTCATGCAGTGGAACAAGAACAGGCTGTCAAGTACAACAGGTGTAGTTTGAATCCTGCTTTAGCCACTCACTCATTATGACTTCAGGCCTATTACTTACCTTCTTTGTACCTCATTTCTTCCTCTCTTAAATGGGAAAATAGTTCATGCTTTATAAGGTAAAAAGATAAAAAATAATGAACATGCAACATGTAGCACATGATCAACAAACAACTATTACAATTGTCTCCACTTTTCAGAGTAGGAAACTGGGAGTAAAAGAAAGTAAACCAAGGCCACACAATTTGTTAATTTAAAATATAGTCATTCACACATGCACACACATGTTTTATAGCAGCACAATTTGCAATTGCAAAGGTATGAAACCAGTCTAAATATCCATCAACCAATGAGTGGATAAAGAACATGCAATATACACACAATTTGTAACACTACTTAGCCGTAAAAAAGGAAAGTCTTTTGCAGCAACTTGGATGGAGTTGGAGACCACTATTCTAAGTGAAGTCAGGAATGGAAAACCAAATACCTTATGTTCTCACTTATAAGTAGGAGCTAAGCTATGAGGATGCAAAAGCATAAGGCTGATAAAATGCAATTTGGGGACATGGAGGGGAAGGGTGGGAATCGAGTGAAGGATGAAAGACTACATACTGGTGCAGTGCACACTGTTTGGGTGACAGATGCACCAAAATCTCAGAAATCTTCACTAAAGAACTTATTCATGTAACCAAAAACTACCTGTACCCCAAAAACTATTGAAATAAAAATTAAAATTAAAAGGAAATTATGATCTCTCTCTATATATATATGTATACATAGTCATTCAACTTTAAATTGCCTTTTCATTGAGCTATATGTGCTTGATTGTGATTAATATGCATGTGTTTGTTCTTCAAGCAAGATTTTTCAAATAAAGTGTTTCAAAGGACAGACCACAGGCTGGGGAAAATTCTGCATGCCTCCCACTTCTCAGTGGTTTCCTTTATTCTCCTCTCTCCTGGTGCCAAAACACCCTCTTAGATGCAAATTTTGTAGCCCAATCATTACTATAGGACTTTCCTGTAAGCTACCTGTCAATTAACTTTCCCTGGAGTCCCTCAAACCACTATGTCTTGCCTATTTTAAATCCATCACTGGATGTGGATAAGGATAAACATTGTCCATAGGAAAAAAAAAAAAAACACTCAAATAAAAGAATGAACTATACCTAACAGTGGGATGGGGGAAGGAGAGATAAAGCTTCTAAGTCACTATTTACAGTTCAGATCATTTTTGAACAAAATAGCATTTACTGAAAGTCTTTTGATAGAAATATTTCCTATCCTTTCATAAATTTGCTCTTTCTTGTTAGGTGTTTCCTTTTTCTTTTTTTTTCTTTTGGTTTCACCAGTTCCACTATTGAGAAACTTATTAGATGTTTACTGAAAAGGCCTGGATCATATTCAGAACTTGTGCAACCTTCAAAATTCTTAGTTTATTCAATGTGTAGAGCTTCCACTATTGCTTAACTGCCACACCCTTTTCAAATTCCTTAGAAACTTGTAAATCTGAAACCAATCAGAGATGGTTAATTCATTTCATTCAGCCCCAACTGCCAAAATAAATTTTTTTTTTCATGGAAAATTCAAGCTATTCCCAGATGTCAACCATAAACATGCATTTCTCTCCCCTTTTCTCCACTGTCTGGGTCATAAAACTAGTACCACATTCACAGTAAGAAAGTAATGACTCTAGTTTTAATCCTTCATCTTGCTTTAGGCTAAACTGGAGGTCAGCTTGAAAGGGTATATTTGTTCTAGTCAACCAACTTTATTGAGTGCTTAATATGCAATAGGCATTTGGGAAAAGAGGATGAATAAACCCAATTTCTACTCTGAAGGATCTCAGTCTATTAATGGAAACACATTCATAGACAAATAATTATTAACAGTGAGAATCATTTCTACAGATACAAAGGAAAAGATTAAGCCTATGTAGCTTTTTGTGGCAGAGGTAGACATCAGGAAAGGAACTACAGAAAGTTGGAAGAGTGAACACCGTGTGCCCAACAACTATTGAATGGGTGAGCAAATTGCGGTACATCCACACAGTGGCATACCTGGCAACAGTAAGAATGAACTACTGATACAGGCAACATCACGGATGAATCTCAAAAACATTATGCTGGCTGGACACAGTGGCTCATGCCTGTAATCCCAGCACATTGGGAGGCTGAGGAGGGAGGATTGCTGAAGTCCGGGAGTTAGACATCGGACAGGGCACTACAGTGAAAACATTTCTCTACAAAAAATTAGCCGAGTTAGTAGTGCATGCCTGTAGTCCCAGCTATTCAGGAGGCTGAGGTGAAAGGATCACTTGAGCCTGGGAGGCAGAGGTTGCAGTGAGCCAAGATCAGGCCACTGCACTCCAGCCTGGGCAACAGAGTGAGACTCTGTCTCAAAAACAAAAAAGCAAAAGCATTATGCTAAGTGCAATATGCTGGATATAAAAGACTACATAATGAATAATTCAATTTATGTGAAATTATTTTAAAGGCACAATTATAGTGACAGAAAACAAATCAGCAGATGTTGAGGCCAGGGGCCAGGAGGAGGGGATAGACTGCAAGGTGACATAGGAAAATCTTTGCAGAGTAATGTTCTAGATTACAATTGTAGTGCTTACATGACTATATATGTCTGTCAATAGCCATTGAATTGTACATACACTTAAAAATTGGTAAAATGTATCATATATATTGCATTGTACTATGCCTCAAGAAAGCTGACTTTTAAAAATGAATGAGTACAATTTTGCTATATGTACATAGGGCATAGGAAAGGCTGGAATAGGTTTGTGGAGGAGATTGCAGATAGAGACAACCAAGACAGAGAAACATATCAGGGAGAGGAAGCAGAAACAGCATCAGGGAGAGGAAGGGGTTCATTATGGGAATAAAAGTAAAAGAATGAGGAGGACTGAGACAGAATCAGATCATGGAAGACTTTATGGCCATTCTCATCTTCCTGTAAAAAGTGTAGCTTTGGCCTTCAACAGGAAGAAGCAAAAAGAGAAAAAACACACTCTCCTAATCGAAGATAACACAAGATACTCTTGAGGTAGATTAAGTCAAATATGTACTTGGAATAAATAAATATAATTATTTACATTGCAAAATCTAAAGCACTAGCAAGATTATTTCTCAGCAATGATGTTGGCTCCCAAGAGCACTCCAGAAAATACTCTATTTTGAATTAGAGGCACATTCACTTTACCAGAATTTAGCAATGTCCTGACTATACACTAGTCTTGCAAAGTAGTCATTTGCCCTAGCCAAGCCCAGTTAAAAGTTTGTGACACTTTTACAACTAAATAATTTGAAAAAGTGAATAATTATCCATGATAAGTAGAAAAAATGAAAACAATATGTTACCTATCATAAAACTGTCTAAGCATAAGAGAATAGGACAAAAGAAGAAAAGTAGATTAGGATATAAAAAGAAACCTAAGTGAATAATTTTGTAAGAAAATAACTTGCCTCAACCACAGCTTTTGTCAACGGGCTTCCTTCTGTTAAGCTATCTCTGAGTCTACCTATCTTGAGAGAAACTGGCTCTTTTGCCCTTTATTACAAGAGTTGACTCAAAGAGACTCAGGATCAGGGCTTGTCTTATACTCTGGGCCAGATCACAATAACCAACCCTCATACCAACACACACACACACACACACACACACACACACACACACTTTTTGGGTGTACGTGGCTTGCCCATGTGCTTCACCAGACACGCCTCCTGCTTCCTCCTCTAGTTCCAGAAAGTCTGTGTGTAAGCTCTGGCATCTGTCTCCCCACAAGAAAGAGGACCACTTGTAAGAGATTATAGGAGCCTCATTTTACTTTCTGGGAAATTAATATAAAAGATCCATAGGTTTTAGAGATAGACTCAAATTTGGAGACAGATGCAGCAATAAAAACCACAAAAGATCACACAAATGTCACTTGTCTTCACATTTAATACTTCCTCCTCTCCCTCTCCTCCCTCCCACTCTCTCTGTCTCTCTCTCCCTCCCCACCCAATCCTCTTTTGCATGCGTAGCTCCTTCACTTTACACTCATGCAAAGAGAGTTGCCCAAATCAGCAAAGCAACTGTATCTGAAGTATCATGGGATAGAACTCCATGTCAATATGCAGATTGTCTTGTCTACACACTGGAAGGATGATGATGATATTAATATTAGTAATTATAACAATAATATTTCCACTCATTAAACACCTACAACTCACCACTCAGCACTGCTAGTCCTTACAATCACCTGCAAAGCAGATGCTGCAATTCTCTTTTTACAGATGAAGCACTGAGACTCATAGAGATAAAATAAGGTTCCCAAGGTCAAGTAAGGTGATAGTTGCAGAATGAAGATTGAAACGCTGATCAGTCTAACTCCAAATCTTATACTTTTTCCATAAGACACTGATAAGAAGTGAGGTAAGAAGGAAGGAAAGAACAAGAAGTCTATTCTGTGTCCAGACATATTCAGGACCACATAGCTCCAAAGTTAGAGAAGCAAGTGCTGATGAACAAGACTTCAGAAAAATACCTATGCTCTATTTATATTCTACCAGTATTAAATCTGGCCACTGGGGGAGTAAAGACTTCATTCATTGTATTAGTCTATTCTCCTGTTGCTATGAAGAAATAACCAAGACTGGGTAATTTATAAAGAAAAGAGGTTTAATTGACTCACAATTCCACATGGCTGGGGAGGCCTCAGGAAACTTACAATCATGGCAGAAGGCACCTCTTCACAGGGTGGTGGTAGGAGACAGAATGTGTGTCAAGTGAAGGGGAAAGCTCCTTATAAAACCATCAGATCTCATGAGAACTCACTAACTATCGCAAGAACAGCATGGGAGAAACTGACCCCATGATTCAATTTTCTCCCCCTAGTCCTGCCTTTGGCATGTGGGGACTATTACAATTCAAGGTGAGATTTGGGTGGAGACACAGAGCCAACCCATATCACCCATCCACCAGTCAACAATTATGATAAGGAAAATAATAGCTCCACCAAGGAGGTGATATTTAATCCAAGTCTTAAAAATAAGTTGGCATTTACCAGAGGAGGGGATTGAACATTATTTCAGATACAGTACTTTCAGTTACTAAAGCATTTCCTAAATATTATGGCATTTAATAATAAGAAAAAGAGTGTGAGATAGGTGGGACTGTTATCAATACGTTCATTTTAAAGATTAGAAGGTTTAGGATACTGAGGATCAGATAGGCTGATCTTATACCTCATCACACATTTAGGCAATAGTATACGTGGAAACACACTGGAGATGAAAATTGGTTTTTGTAGGAGTTGGGTTTTAAATTTTAAGGCAGTAAAAGAGGTATTTGAAGAGCACTTTTATGCTTCTGTGCAATTCGCCCTGATTTACCACAGTAATAAGTTTTAACTTAAAGGCTTTTTGAAGGAATAATAATTTTGAAAATCTTCCCTATTATCTTCTACCTTTTAAGGATGCTAGGGTAAAAATGCTCTCCCAAAATATAAGTGTGCTTGAATGTGACCCATCCTGTCAGCACAGGCAAGAGTAATCATAATGTAAAGATAGATTTTTGCCTATGGCTTATGCCAATGTTTGTATTTGATGAGGATGTCTGACAGGCAGATCATATGCAAATATTTGAGCTGACCTCCTAGAAATGTGGGAACTGGGAAAGCAAAGATGAAAAGAAGGAGTTTAAAGAAAGTAGAGCAAGTTGTAGCATGTTTGGTGCAATTTGAAGGGAGAACCAGCACTGCTTTAATTGACTTCATGCTAATCATTTCACAAACAAACAAAAAACAGGACATGGGAGGCAGTATCAGCTATCAGGAAAACTTTTCTGTTGAGTCAGAAAAGACATGAGAGAGAGAAATGGAGCAGCATCCAGGGCAGATAGAACAGAGCACCAAGTCAAGTTTAGGAATGGTTGAGGCCAAAGGAAGCTGCAGAGTGGACCACCAAGACAGAGCTGATAGGATTATAGGAAGCTAAGAAATGACTTTTTGAATGGAAAAAATATATATTTTTTTTTCAAGAGAGTAAAATGGCTTTATTGGACATTATTGTGTTTCAGACACTGCCTTATATGCTTTATATTACTCATTATGTTTACAACAATCCCTTTAAGTCAAGTGTTACTGTCTTTATTGTATAGATAAGGAAACTAATGATCAAAAAGCTGAGTGACTTGCTCAAAGTCACACTACTGGTTGAGAGCCAGCTGAGTTTCAAACACAGTCTTCTGGCTCTGTTGCCCAAGTGTTCAGTCACTCTCCTCTTTTTCTCACTCTTGGAACCTTGACTTGTGCACTAAGCTATGTCCAACTTTCTCCAGATCTTCTGGTATGCTGTCTGCTATGGACTGAATTATGTCCCTCCAAATTCATAGGTTGAAGTCCTAAGCCCTATGGCTGTGTTTGGGGCTTTAAGGTGGTAATTAAGGTTAAATGAGGTCATAAGAGTGAGGCCCTAATCCAATAGGACTGGGACCCTTAGAAGACTGAAAGAGACACTAGAGATGATGGAATGATTGCACATGTGAGGACACAGTGAGAAGACGGCCATTTATTTGCTGAAGAGAGAGACCTCACCAGAAACCAACCCTGCTGAAGCCTTGATCTTGAACTTCCAGCCTCCAAATTGTAAGGAAATAAAGTTCTGTTCTTGAAGCATCCAGTCTATGGTATTTTGCTATGGCAGCCCTAGCCAACTAATATACTGTCTACCAGTAACAAAGGCCAGCCTAGAATATGGAGAATCAAATCAATACAGATATATGACCTGAAGAGAAATCTGCATGTGAAATGAGTGATGGTACTTGGCTCTGCAACTGGGGTATTGTGCTAGACCTGGAGTTATACTATGACTTTGGAAGGTAACTGGTGAGGAAAATTGAATGATAGTTTAGTTATTAAACTTACATCTATTGAGTTCTCACAATGATCCAGATGTGAGGAATCTAGTGTATAACCGGACAAGAAATACATGTAAACAAATAAATGTGATGCCAAATGAAAAGAGCTCTATAAAAGCATTGTGGATAGAACATGGAATTGGAACCAGGTTAATCTGTGTTCGGATTCTAGATCTTCTAACATTATGAAATAGGGAAAATTACCTAGTCTCCCTTTCCAAGCCTGGATTTTCTCATGTATAAAATGAGTTTAGGCTGAGGGCTGAGCACAGTAGCTCATACCTGTAATCCCGGCATTTTGGGAGGCAAAGGTGGGAGGATGGCTTGAGGCCAGGAGTTTGAGAAAAGCCTGGTGAACAAAGACCCCATCTCTACCAAAAAGAAAAAAAAATTTTTTTCAAGCATCTGGATATGGTAGTGAGCACCTGTAGTCCCAGCCTCAGGAGGCTAGTGTGGGTTGATTGTTTGAGCCCAGGAAGTGGAGGCTGCAGTGAGGTGGGCTATGATCATGCCACTGCACTCCAGTGGGAACAATAGAGTGATACCCCATCTCAAAAAACTTAAAAACAAAAATAAAAGAAAGTGAGTTTAACACACACCCCATAAAACCACTGTGAGATTAAACGACCTATTGTATGTAAAGTAAATTTAAAGTACATGGCACATGGTAGGTGCTCAATAAAGTGTATATAGAGTCATCATTGTAATTATGTATGAGATCTAGTGAGGGCAACCACAAAATGGATAGATGGATTTCTCTATATAGAAATACCAAAGGAAGACTTCCCAGAGAAAACAATATTTAATCTGAATTTTAAAAAATGAGTGGTTTATCTGGCTGACAGAGAAAAAATGTATTTGAAAGTGCAGTTCAGGTACAGAGAAAAGCATGGGTAAAGATAAAAAGACATAAAACCAAATTGCAAGTTAAGAGCACTATATTTAATTCAACATCGTTGACCTAGAAATGGAAGGAATAGTGAATTAGGATATGGTAAACACTATTTATCACAAAGACCCAAAATAGCAGTGGCTTAAATCTGATAGTTTATTCTTCTTTCACATGAGAATTTGAGCAGGTATGGTTCCTCTTCTCTACAGAATCATCAGAGTCCTTGGTTCCTTTTATCTTTGTCTTCATCCGCATAGTCCAAGGTAGCTCACTACCAAGTCCACATTCCAGTCAGTGGGAAGGAAGAAAGACAGCAAAGGATGGAATCATCACTGTTTTCAAGGACAGAAGCCAGAAGCTGAACATATGCCTTCTACTCATATCCTCTTAACCAGGAGTTAGTTACATAGACACTCTGACCTGCAAGGGAGCCCAGAAAATGTGGTATATGCCAAGATGTTATTTTACCATACCAAATTCTTACTTGCAGATTTTTACATTTTTGTTTCGACACTGCCAAAATTTTACCATAAGAACTCTTTTATCAATAGTATTTCTAAGGAGATTGCTATCTTTGATACACCACAGTGTCTGCCACTAATTACTTGTTCACCCAAAACTGGCTTCTCTTGGTGTGACTACAGTTGGATTCGCTGATCTGTGCACTCAGTAATCTGCCCCATGTGCTCTCTAATCTCAAGTTCACCATGAGAAGAGGAGGACCTTTATCTCATTTGAACTGAGAGAGAGGAGTAATTTCCACACTGGGTGTCTGAGCAACAATGGGTTCCCTATTGAACAGAAACACAATGCCACATTGCCAAAGTAACCCTTTCAAATTCTCCCTAGGTCAGAAGTTTATTGTTTAATTTCATAGCCATTTGATGGAAGTTGCAGTTACCATTTTAAATGTATAGTGTACATTAGAATAGATAATTTACCTGTGTCATAATTAATTTGTAAACTACCTGGCCAAGCGAGGTGGCTCATGCCTATAATCCCAGCACTTTGGGAGGCCGAGACGGGTAGATCACTAAGTCAAGAGATCAAGATCATCCTTGCCAACATGGTGAAACCCTGTCTCTACTAAAAATATAAAACTTAACTGGATGTGGTGGCATATGCCTGTAATCACAGCTACTGGGGAGGCTGAGGAAGGAGAATTGCTTGAACCCGGGTGGCAGAGGTTGCAGTGAGCCGAGATCGTGCCACTACTCTCCAGCCTGGTGACAGAGTGAGAGTGCATCTCAAAAAAAAAAGCAAAAACAGAAACAAAACTGGCTGGGTGCAGTGGCTCACACCTGCATTCCCAGCACTTTGGGAGGCCGAGGCGGGTGGATAATGAGGTGAGGAGATCGAGACCATCCTGGCTAACGTGGTAAAACCCCATCTTTACTAAAAAAATACAAAAAAATTAGCCAGGCATGGTGGCGGGTGTCTGTAATCCCAGCTACTCGGGAGGCTGAGGCAGGAGAATGGTGTGAACCTGGAAGGTGGAGCGTGCAGTGAGCCGAGATCATACCACTGAACCTCCAGCCTGGGCGACAGAGCCAGACTCCGTCTCAAACAAACAAACAAACAAACAATCTGACTAAACTAGTAATTAAAAAGAAAAAAAGTCTAATTTTTCAAAGTAAAAGAAAGATTGCATACACATTAAATGTATTTAAATGTCACAAGAAAAATTTTATCCATAAAAGGATAAATTACATTTCATCAAATAAAACCAAGAATCTGAAAACTATAAAGCTAAATATGGCAACAACTAAGTTCATTATTTCTTTAAAAATAATAGACACCAAAAGTCTCTTTGAGTTAAGACAAAAAGTCAATTAAGAAATGAAATAATTATTATAATTTAATTATAATACAGAATATCTAATGATACTGAAGTAGGTGATTAAGCCTAATAGTAATAAGTAATAAGAACCTGTGCCTTGTACTAGGTTCTAGGAGGAGTAAAGGAAAAAAAAAAGTATATGGCTGTATTTTTTTTATATATAAGACAATGTATTGTAGGCCCAGCTGCCTAACTCAATGATTCTCAAACTGCTTGCCCACTAGAATAACCTTGATGGCTCCAAAAATGCCCAGGCCAGACTTCAGCACCATATAAACAGGCTTCCTAGAAGTGGAGCCCAGATGCCTAGGTGATTCTTATATGCAGCCCTGGTTGGAAACTGCTGCCCTTACTAGACTATGAGCTCCTTGAGGGAAACAACTATGTCTGGTTTATCCCTAAGCTCATCATAGTGCCTGACACATATAGATACTCAGATGTTCCATAAATGAATGGATGAGGGGATGGATGGGTGGATGGATGGATAGATGCATGGATGGATAGATGGATGGGATAGATGGTTGAAAGCTAGCATTTCCTGCTCTCAAGGTACTTATTATCAAGTAAGAAAAATACAACTTAAACACAGATAGTTAAGTAGATGCAAGCCAGTAGATGTCGCATGATTACCACTGTATTTCACAACAGAGATTATGATCTGAAAGAAAGCCTAATTAAATGCTTACCAGGGAGAACTTTCATTTATAAGCCAAACAGGAAAGGCTTCAATTACACTGCTGATTAACACTTAATTTTAAAAGAGAAGGAAGGAGTCATCACATAGATCTTAACACTTAAAAGGAATAAAAATAAAAATGCTATTAGCAATGAGAGAATGCAAAGACTAAATCTTGGAAGTGAATTTTTGAGTACTATAAGCCCTGTTTTAATCTCACCTTCTCTAGGACAGACCATGTGTTTGGTTTTGTTGGACTGGATTTTGTTTGACTTGGTTTTATGGTAAATTTTCTTCCCTGTTATCATTATTTCCAGGTCACCAGGCCATTCTACTCTCTTTGAATCTACAATCAGTGCTTCCATCCAGCTAGATAATCCAGTATTTGGATATTAATCTTTCCAGGACACTCAGCCAGCAGCATTCTTACCTAACTCCTCCACACCCTAGTGCCACTTAGAATCTAAATTGAGCCCAGATCCTTTGGTACCAAACACTGCTCACAAGGGACTATGCAAATTAAATGACTCCTTTTGAACAACTAGGCATTTATAATTAATATACCTCCCAATGTAAATTAAATGAATTAAAATGTAAATTAAATGAATGTAAAATAAATATGCTGTGGAAACAAATTACATTTGGACAAGAATCTTTTTTTCAGGTCAGCTTGTATATTTATGTCTGATGAGGAAAGAGAATATTCTTACAGTTTCCTTGAAGAGGAAGTTATTAGAAAAATTTGAAATGTTTTTCAGCATAAAATTACATAACACATCCACTCAAAAACATCTCTAACAGAGTAGGGCTTATCAGAAAACAAAAAATTATATTCATCCATCCAGACACAGTGGGCAAATAAAATTCAGGCACAGAAATTGAAAAAATGATTTAAAGTTAGAGCTAAACATAGATGCAAAGATTATGCCTCATGTTTTTCAACTTTTGATAAGTAATGTACCAAGGTTCTAGAGTCCTCTCAGTCTCAGAAGTAAGACCAATCCGGGGAGTGTTCTAACTCCACTCTGATTCCTGACTGATAAGAACCAAAAATGAGGGCCCGAGACCACACATGCACCACCTTTGGTGCAGCCATCAATGACAACATCCCAAGCAGCAAGGCTGACAGCTGGCCTTTATTCTATATCTGTCATCAAATGTGCCAACATTTGACCCAAGCACTAACAGAACTTTGATCAACAACACAGCAACACTCCTCAAGTACTTGACCCTTCCTCCCTTCCAGAAGGGGAAACTTTGCTGGTTCCCCTCCTGGTTTGCTGATTCCACATCTCTGTTGGCCTTTTTCACCTTGTTTCTTAAGTTTTGTTTAATATTCTGTCCATTTGCCTCTTTTATGGCCTCCAAAAAATGAGTCTCCAGCATATCTTCTCTCCTTTTTAAGGTTCAGATCAAAGTCTCCAAATGCCTCCTGCTTATCTTCTCTTGGATATTCCAGTATCCAAAACAGAACTTGGTATCATCTTACTGTCAAATAATCTGGTCCTCTTTTCCCATCTTAGATTCATGACCTTACCATTCCTTCAGTCTTCCAGGCTACTGGGTTGGCAAATGTTCTGGATTCCATCTTAAAACTATATCTCAGAATTAACCTCTGAGATATGTCCCTGCTTTCAGTCTCTTTGCTCAGGCTCTCATTACTTCTCATCCAGGCTAATGCAAGAGTCTGCTAACTGATCCTCCTACTTGTTTTTTCCCCACTGTCACAATCATCCTCCTGGGTTTTCTTCTTAAAGAACAGCAAAATATAATTTTGTCACAGTCCTGCTTGTAAATTTTTGCTGACTATCCCTTGCATACAAGATTAAGTCCCAATTTGGCCTGGTGCATTGGCTCACACCTGTAATCCCAAAACTCTGGGAGTCCGAGGCGGGTGCATCAGCTGAGGTCAGAAGTTGTGAGACCACCCTGGCCAACATGGTGAAACTCTCTCTACTAAAAATAGAAAACTTAGTTGGGTGTGGTGGTGCACACCTGTAATCCCAGCTACTCAGGAGGCTGAGGCAGGAGAACTGCTTGAACTCGGGAGGCGGAAGTTACAGTGAGCCCAGATTGTGCCACTGCACTCCAGCCTGGGAGACAGAGCAAGACTTCATCTCAAAAACCAAAAACAACAACAAAAGAAAACTTAATCAGAAGGGCCATACCAGGCCTTTCCCAATATGACCCAGTTTACTTCACCAGGTGAGCTCTCTGATATGCCTCACCATACTCTTAAATGAATTTCTCTCTTTATTCCTCACACTAGATATGCCCTTCCTATATTTTACATATGTTGTATCTTCTGTGTAAAATATCTGATCTTCCCCACTCTACCTACACCTCAACCTGGAAAACTTCTTTTTTTTTTTTTTTTTAATTTAAAAAATACATCAAATGTCACCTGGCTAGAAAGTCTTCCCTAATTTTCTCAAGGTTTAATCCACCCACATTTGATAAGAACAAGCACGTAATTCCAAGATCCTCGGAAGCATCCTGCTATAAAGTATGTTCCTTGCAACAGACATGAACTGCGTCTAACTGGCTCACCACTGTAACTCCAGCATGTGACATTTTTCCCAGCACATAATCCTTGTTCAGTTTATATGTATTTAATGAATTAATCTCTTGCTCTTTAGTCGTTAGAGCACAGAGACAAGGAACATAGTTGAGACAGGACTTTGGCAGAAGGGGGAATGTTAGGAGAAGAGGAATAAAGGATCCAAGTCAGTTAGTAAACTAAAAAGTCTAAGCAGACAGAAAAACTGAATTTGAAGTCTATCAAAGGGACTCCCTAGGAGCCCACAAAAAAGATAAGGTTCTAAGGCTCAGGTGTGAACAGAGAGAAAGTGGTTAAAAGTGCCAGTCCAGTATGAACCCCAGGCAGGTAGACTGTCTCCCTTTGAAATCCCATGGGTCTTTTACATGTAGTGTCTTGTATTACAATTTATTTGTTCACATGACTGAAACACCCAACAGACTGTGAGTTCCTTGAAGACAGCCACCTTATTCCTCCTTATATTTTGAGTAGCTGGTACTATGCCCACAACTTACCCAAGGTTTTACTATAAATTTCTTGTTCCATTAAAAAACCTTAGGCATAATAAATGATTGTGCAGGGGCTGAGTTTCACTGTTAGAACCACTAATGAAGGCAGACCCGGAGTCAGAGAATCCAAAGTATTAATGTGTTGAGTGGCATCATGAAAGTTCCAATCACATGAGATACCTGAGAACCTTGAGCTTGCTTTTCACAGATTTATTTTTAGGGCAATGAGCCTGCACTTTGTGGCCCAGACCTACTTCTACTTGGTCCCAGTAAGTTTTCACCTTTAGAAGAGCTGAGAAATAGCTCAAGCTGAATAAAGTACCTAATAAAAAATTCTTGCCATAATTTAGTCAAGGTCTTCTTTGACTTTGACAGTTTGTTGACATTTGCAGTCTCTAAGAGTATGATCCTGCCTGATTAGACTGGGAATATAGTCAGCCCCATTTTTAAAAGACCAACTCTTACACAAAATTACTGGCCTATTAACTTTTCAGTATTACTCTTTGATACAACGCACATATGAGCTTCTCAGGTAAATATTTCACACGAGGACTCTTATGGAGTGGCCACAAATTCTTTAATCTTCCTCCTTTCAAGAAGTGAAGCCCATATGCTAGAATCTGTGTGGGCTCATGGCCCCTCTAACCAATGTGGTGTAGAAGAGAAAATACCATCTGATTTTTAAGGTGAGGTCATTAAAAAGCCATGTAGCTTCTGCCTTGTTCACCCTTGGAGCTCCCTGAGCCAGATAGAAGAATTCTGACTACCCTGAGACCACCATGCTGGAGGGTGCACAGGCAGATGCTCCACTGACAATCCCCACTGAGCCGGTCCTGCAGCCATCTCAGCCCAGGAGAGACATGTGAGTGAAGAAGCTGTCTTGGAAGTAAAACTCTAGCTCCAGTCATCCAAGTCACCCCAGCTATTTGAATCATCCCAGCTGAGGTCCCAGAGCCACCTCACCTTTCCAAGTTATTCACCACACCTCATTTCAGGCCCGGAATTGTTATAACAAGTACTTGGTGTCCATAAGAAAAAAAAAAAATGTCCAAGTCCAGCTCCACTGAGATAGTGGAGGAGATGAATTCAAGACCCATAGGATTTGAACTGAACTTCCGGGGTCTCAGGGGCACAAAGATAGACAAACCCAGCAGAGATGTTGGCCTTGGGAGTCCATCTTTCCGAGCATTTTTATGCACCAATACTACCTCCAGCTTCATTTTATTCTTTATTTTCTTTCTTCATTATGTTATATAAATGAATTTTCCTAAGCCATCTTCAATCTTTTTGGAAATCAAAGTAAAGTATAAATACACAAAGTTATGTTAAAAAGATGTTGAAGAAAACAGCAGTCTGATCAATTTTTGTTGAATTCATTCATTCAAGGTAAAAGCAGTGATAAAGTCCTGCCTTTCTCTCTATTCTGAGGATAGGTGCTGTCTTATCTTTTCTACTGACAAGATGCTACAGATTGAATATTTTTGTCCCCCCAAGATTTCTATGTTGAAATCCTAACCCCCAAACTGATAGTATTAGGAGTATCTAGTGGTGGGGCCTTTGGTAGGTGATTAGGTCACGGGGGCTCTGCCAATTTATTTATGTGCACAAGTTAAAAGGGCACAATGGTATTAGTGCCCTTATAAAAGGGACCCCGGAGAACTCCCTCACCCCTTCTCCGATGTAAGGACACATCAACACATCAAAGAGATGGCTGTTTATATGAACCAGGAAGCAGGCCCTCAACAGATACCAAATTTTCTGACACCTTGATCTTGGGCTTCCCAGCCTCCAGAACCATGAGAAATAAATGTCTGTTGTTTATAATCCACCTATTCTATGGCATTTTATTATAGAAGCCCAAGCATAAGGGATGATATCCCAGAATAAGAGATAATAACAACAAATAACTTGTTTTGTTTCTCAGATTGATGAAAACAATCTGGAAGCTGGTAGGGGGTGTTCAACTTATCTGTGATACATTCACATTATGGAATATTAAGGAACTCAATAGAGTAACATGTAATTGATCTGAAGGGATGTTTTGAAGGTGCGGAAATACAAAAAGTAAACTATTACCTTGTGCATATGGTAAGACCCGATTTGGAAAATAATAATAATAATAATAATAATACCACCAGCCAAAGCGCACACATATGCACACAAACATGTAGAAATATGTGAAAGGATTCTCACCAGATTGTTAGCACTTGTCACTTGGGGACCCAGAGATGGGAAGTGCAGGGGGTAAATGAGGTGAAAAGATTTTAATAGCTCATTTTGCCTTTATTTTCCTTTATACTATTTCACTTATTGCACTAAGTTCACATTACTCTTGCAATTTTTGAAGAGAAATTAAAGGGGGAAGGTTGTTGTTTATTTTTTAATGCCTTAGAACATGCTTTTTTTTTCCTCTTTCCCCCATCCTCCCATGGTAATGTCTATTGATCTACTCTTAGCATCCTAGGTGCTACAGCACATGATTTAGAATTTGAAATTCTTTTCACTTTTAAATAACTTTATTGAGGTATATAATATATGTATAATAAAATCTGCCCATTGTAAGTGATTTTCAGGAAATTTATAGAACTGTGCAGTGAAACCCACAATCCAATTTTAGGATATTTCCGTCACCTGGCAAAATTCCCTTGTGCCCATTTGCAGTAAATTACTCCCACATATGCCCAGATCTTCTGTTTCTATAAATTGGTCTTTTCTAGATATTTCATTACAATGGAATTTTACATTATGTAGTCTTTTAATTCTGGCTTTTTTCGGGAACCATAATGTTTTTAAGGTCCTCCATGTTGCAGCATGTATCAGTAATCTGTTCTTTTCTTTTCTTCCCCCCCCCCCGCCCCCCCGAGACGGAGTCTCACTCTGTTGCTCTGTCACCCAGGCTGGAGTGCAGTGGTGCGATCTTGGCTCAAGCAACCTCTGCCTCTCGGGTTCAAGCAACTCTCCTGCCTCAGCCTCCCAAGTAGCTGGGATTCAGGCGCCCACCACCACTCCTGGCTAATTTTCTTATTTTTCGTAGAGATGGGGTTTTGCCATGTTGGCCAGGCTGGTCTCAAACTCCTGACCCCAGGTGATCTGCCCGCGTCAGCCTCCCAAAGTGCCGGGGTTACAAGCATGAGCCCCCGCGCCTGGCAATCTGTGCCTTTTTATTGCTAGTTTTTATTTTTTTTTTACTTTTTTATTTTTTTTTTGAGACGGAGTCTCGCTCTGTCACCCAGGCTGGAGTGCAGTGGCCGGATCTCAGCTCACTGCAAGCTCCGCCTCCCGGGTTCACGCCATTCTCCTGCCTCAGCCTCCCGAGTAGCTGGGACTACAGGCGCTCGCCACCTCACCGGGCTAGTTTTTTGTATTTTTTAGTAGAGACGGGGTTTCACCCTGTTAGCCAGGATGGTCCGGATCTCCTGACCTCGTGATCCGCCCACCCTCAGCCTCCCAAAGTGCTGGGATTACAGGCTTGAGCCACCGCGCCTGGCTTATTGCTAGTTTTTAATTTTATAGACATATCACCTTGTTTAATCTTTTCACCACTTGATGACATTTCGGTTGTTTCCACTTTTTTGGCTGTTATTCATACTGCTGCTGTGAACATTTGTGTACATACACCTATTATGTACCCACCAAACTGGAATTTGAAACTTCAACAAAGAAGGTGTGAGGTCATTGATAGAGGAGAAGGGACATTTTATTAGTGATCAAGGCACAATTCATTATACACATGTTGAGCCATTGAGAGCTCCTCGAACACACCATATTTTCGTACATAGCTAGTAAGTGAAACATTAGGTGGCCCCTCAGTACTTATTTTAATTATCTACCTCTTTTGGATAAATGCATGCAAAAATCCTAACATTTATAGTTTGTTAAAACCTGTAAACAAATACCCAATTAGCAGCAATCTCATTGAGACTATCAGAAGCTGAAAGAAACCACTCTCAACTTCATAACTCAAGTAGAATTCCCCTTGCAAAAAAAACAAAACAAAAAAAAAAAATCCATGGTAGTGCTGGACTCAATACACAATTTTGCTACCATGTAACCAATAAAAAAAAGTTTGCATAAGGTCAACAACCTCTAAACACAAATTCACATTTTTGGCAAATAATCTCCAAGGTTTAATTGGTTTACATCAAACAACTCCAAACAGCATGTCAGTCATTTTTATTAGTACGGGGCACATTTCACAAGTAATTTTGTCTAGAGGGTTCACTGAGAAGCTTTCAAACTCAGACATTCCTCAGATGGATTTCTGAGATTTTTCTCGGGGTAATTCTGCTTTGAAAATCTTCCGGGCTAAAATTGCCAAAGCCACAGTCTACAGAGTAGACCTTTGGAACTTTGCTGATTGATCTGCCCTTATCCTGGAGCAGACCCAGAATTGTATTCTGAGAAAAATCTATTAACTGTCTATAGTGCCCCCAGGCCTTCTCCATGCAGAGGTAGGCCAATGTCTATTCAAGACAAAGTCTAGTTTAGGCACCTTAGTTTTCATAAGAGGACACTAACTTTTTCTCTTTGCTCAATTGAGCTCTAAAATACATACTTTTTGAAGTATATTAGCTTTACAATACATGTGCTTCAATCATAACACCAAATAATTGCTCTAAGGCATTTTTTCAGATAATAAAATACCTGACAGTCACTACCCAACTTTTATCAAAAGTCAAGATGTAAGAAATAATATTCATAGAGGACTGATTAAAGGAAATAAAGTCTACCCAGCCCAACAAACAGTTTAGATTTTTATCCCTGGATCAATCCAGGCATGCAATGTGGCTGAAGTATAAGTTATGGTAAGGGAGAGGCTGGAGAAGGTTGTAGAGAGGCAGACAGGCTTGGGATTATATTTAAAAGGCCTTATAGCCCATTTATTCAGTCACCATAAAACACTATGTCATCAAAGGATTTGAGATAGGTAGGACACTGTTACATAAGACCAGGTAAAAGGTGATTAACATCTGAGCAGAAACAGTTATAATTTGAATTTAAATTCAACAGGATTGAAAATTGGTTGAATGTAGGAGAGAAAGGAAAACAGTCAAGATGACTCCCATAGCATGGGCCATGAGTGGAGAATACAGGAGAAACAGGTTGGGGCAATAAGTTAGTAAGCTCAGTGTCAGAAATGCTGAGTTTGATAGCCCATGGAGCATCCCCAGAAATGACTTACTGAGTTATTATGAATCTGAAGCTTGGAGGATATGGGCTGGTGATACAGGTTTGAGAATCATCAGCTAATAAAAGACAATTAAAACGATAACGGCTACCTATGTACTACGTCTCCTAGGCCAAGTCAACTCTCTATGCCTCCATTTTCTGATTTGTAAAGTGAAGATTATCATACCTAATTGAGGGTTACTTAAGAAAATTACTATACTTTTGCTTAGTATGCTCTTGATATATGTCAGTTGTTTAAAAGACTAAATTAATTGTCAAGATTGCCTTGGAAGACCACATAGAACAACGGCTATTACACTTTTGGAGAGATATTAATGCTTTCAAGAATAGCTATAAACTATGGACTTTCTTATTAGAAAATTACACATAATCAAACACCCAAATTTTTGCACAGAATTTCAAGAGGTCTGTGGATCACTAAAGAACCTGGGTTTAAATTTTTTTGATGTATAGGGAGAAGAGGGAAAATCTGAGAATCAAATAGGAAAAAAAAAAAATTAAGAAATGAGCAGAGTAGGAGAAGACCAAGAAGAGATTATCAGAAAGCCACAAACATCAAACAGTTTCAAGAAGATGTTGTGACCAATTTTCCCAAATCTGGCAAGTAGGGTCAATAAGATGAGTTAAAATGATCATTGGCAACGTTCACAAATTGTTTCAATCTAGTGATGGGAGAGAAAATTAGAGATGAGTCAGTTAAGGAGTGAAAAGGGAGTGGAAAAGTAGTGGCAACTCATGGACAAAAAGGAAGAAAAAAGATGGAATGAAAGACAAAGGAGAATTTGTAGTTAAAAAAAAGGCTGATTTTCTGTTTGCTGTGTTTGTTTTGTTTTTTGGTCATGAGAATTTATTTTTTGCTGTTTTGGGGTATTTTGTTTGTTCATTTTTTAAGGATGAGAGAGCTTTGGGGTGTATGGACTCAGGATTGGCGCCAACAGAAGGGCTAAGGTGGAAGATGAGAACAGAGAGGGAATGACTGATGAAGCAACATTCCAGGAATGGAGATGGGAAGGAAACAAATGGAATCAAGGGCTCCAGGAGAGGGCTTGGCTTTGTGCTAGAAGGACACATCATCCTCCAAATATGTGGAAAGGAGTTAAGAAAGTGTCTATATATTAGTAAGCGCTGGGCAGGGCTGACAATTGATGGATGACCACAACTTTCTCAAGTAAGAAACAAGGTGGTTTTTGGGAGGCTGAGGCAGGGGAATCGCTTGAACCTGGAAGGCAGAGGTTGCAGTTAGCCGAGATCGCACCACTGCACTCCAGCCTGGTGACAGAGCAAGACTCCATCCCCTCCTCCAAAAACCAAAAAAAAAAAACAAAAAAACAAAAAAAAGAGAGAGAGAGAAAAAAAAAAAAGAAAGAAAAAATAAACCAAAAAAGAAACAAGGTGGTTTACTGAGAACATTGGCAGTTAAATGTTGAGGAAAATGATGAAGATTTGGAATAGAAGCCAAAGAGGATGATAAAGAAAGCTGAGCAAAACAAGTAAACTTGTATTACTCTGGATTAAGCTCTTGGAACTCATTTCTCACAAGTTTTTAAAATCTTGATAACCCCTGATGACAGAACACACCAAAGAAGTATTTTGGCAATTAGTCTTCCTGTTTCACTAGCAACTGTGTTTAGACAAAATCATTATAATTACATCTTAAGCATCTTGTAATATATTAGACTTACAAAACTGCAAACACTATACTAGATATTATGTATGTATATATATTTATGTGATATAGATCATATACATTATGGGATACTAACTGCCAAAATTTTACTTGATGTTTTGAAGTGCTTAGTGTTCAATGCTTATTTTAGCCAGCTGCTATGTTTTCAGACAGTGATTTGTTTTAGTCTTCTCTTCCTTGCAGAATCATAAGGAACCTCAGCTTATGAGAGCAGTTTCTTCAAGAATCTGCTTATTAGAGTAAATAGAATGAATTTCATTTCGTACAGTTACTACTACAACATTTGATGATACCAAAAGCAAAGTGAAACCCGAAGCATGTTGACATAATAAATTACAACACTTTCCATAAGTAGCATTCTTTATTTTCTGAACCCAAAGGTCTGTGTCCTTTTGTAATGAATCAGCATCTCAGGCAAATGTTCTTGTGAGGAGGCTAATTTTTCCCACTGGATTTAGCACTTAAAACAGAAGCTGTCCCTACCACCAGCGCACTTTCTAAATATGAAGAGCCCTGTTATAAGAGTTTCATCTGAGTTGTTTTTCTTTTTTCTTTTAGATTATGTGGGAAATGTGTTGTACGTTTGCACTTAGTATTTGTGCGAATATTTTAAACCTTTTTCTCCATGTTGAAGCTGGTGTCGGTTATAGTTATATGAATAAGGAAGGGAAAGAGGTGAAAGGACAATATAGTTTGAAGTATTTAAAGCCCTAAAACTTAAAAAAAAAAAAAAAAAACAGGAATTAAATCTAAAGGCATTCAAGTTTTTTATGACTTATGAAAATTTAAAGAGCAGTACCGGCCGGGGCGCGGTGGCTCACGCCTGTAATCCCAACACTTTGGGAGGCCGAGGCGGCGGATCACCAGGTCAGGAGATGGAGACCATCCTGGCTAACACGGTGAAACCCCGTCTCTACTAAACATCCAAAAATAACCAGGCATGGCGGGCGCCTGTAGTCCCAGCTACTCAGGAGGTTGAGGGAGGCTGAGGCAGGAGAATGGCGTGAACCCGGGAGGCGGAGCTTGCAGTGAGCTGAGATCGCACCACTGCACTCCTGCCTGGTCGACAGAGAGAGATTGTCTCCAAAAAAAAAAAAAAAAAGAGCAGTACCAAAAATATGTAAGGTTTTCTTAGAAAATACAACGTGCTAATCTGAAAAGGAAAATAATGTATTTGCCACATTTAACAAACACTTATGAACCAAGATAAAACAAATAGCCCATAAATTTGGTGTTGTCCCTTTAATGTACATGTCTATAGTGCCACCATGTGGTACTACCAGTGTTATAAATATTTCTAAATACAGTAATTCAGATATTCTGAAAGTTAAACACTAGATGGCAGTATATTTCCCTTTAAAATTGTTTATCCACGTTCAAAGGCAGTATCTATTTTTTATGGTATAACTTTGTTCAAAAGTAAAAAAAAAAAAAACTACAGTTTTTAAAATAATATGCTTTGTAACATAAACTGATTGCATTAAAAAGTATGCTTTTAATCATCATTTATTTCTCAAACAGAAGCAAAATATTAAAATAACTACTTGCTTCCTTTATTAGCATGCCCAACCTAGGCAAAAGAATCTCACCAATTTTTTCTTCTTCTACTAAAGTCCTGTGATTAGCACAGTAGGATTCAACTGTATTGGTTCTACATAATTACTAATTAACAAAATTTTACTAAGTAAAGACTTAGAGGCAGAAAAAACAATGAGAAATTTATGCAAATAGTCAGCTTAGGTTCATTTATGTACTGTCTTCAATGGCTAAAGAAGAAATATGGGCAGGGGAGGGCTATGACTTTCATTCTGTCTCCCTTTCATCCTGCTTCTGAGGCTAAGGGTTCTTTCTAATTTACCCTGGCAATCAGAAAGAAATACTCTATGCCATCCTGAAATACAAATCCAAGATGCATTCTTCAGGAGGTTTTCCTAGTTGCAAACAGCAAGTGCTATATCATATATCAGCATCCAACACAGTCATGGCTTTTTGTATAGAAATATGTCTTTTTCTTAATATAAACAAATTCCAGATCTTCCAAAACTGTCAAAGGATCACCAGACACACAAAAAACGTTAGCAGTAGCATGAAGCCCCACCTCTAGTTAGCAATTAATTTCTCCTTTGGGCTCTTGCTTCTGACATCTGCCTCTACTAGGTAGGTTTGAGACAAGAAGTAAAGGAATGTCCGTTTACCTTTAATATCCTAGCCTATTTTTGGACACAGACCCTGCCTTTAACACCAGCAAGCAAAACTACAACAGAGCTAACATATTTAAATAAGACTTTGCTAAATAAAAAGGAATAACTATAGATAGCTTGATAGAAACAGAATTACATTAACTCTATCAGAACTAGTTTCCTGATAGTTTTTATGATTAATATGTAAAAATATTTAACTATCCCCTTGATTTTTGAGTACTCACTGGGAGAAAGTTAAACCATGTCCTTTCCCTGGAATGATTCTAATTCCTCACAAGAAAAAACTTTATCTCGGAAACCTTGAGTCCTGATAGAATTTGATTCCCTTGAAGATAGCATTGAGGGGTGGAAGGTGGCAAGAAAATAGCCTTTTTGTGCTTTGGAACTAAAAATATGTAGAAGTGACTCTCACCAATAACCCTCTCCTCACACACACGCAGAAAATCGGAACTTTGGGAAGGTGCATGAGGCAAGTGGGCTAAATTGTTTGAAAAGGGGCCTGTCATAATGAGTGGAGGGGTAAGTGGCTAAGCCCAAGTACGAGAGTCCTCCAAGAGGAAGAGGGAGGACCAGGCTGCATGTTCCCACCAGCTCCCAAACAGATGGTGACCAAAACTTCACCCCCAAATTGAACAACACTTCTGAACAACCAAAGGGTCAAAGAAGAAATTTTAAAAAATAACTTGAGACAAACAAAAATGGCAACACAACATACCAAAACTTACCAGATGCAGCAAAAGCAGTTCTAGGAGAGAAGTTTATAGCAACAAATGCCAATATTAAGAAAAAGTTAAGTTCTCAGATAACTTTATACCTCAAGGAACTAGAAAAAAGAAAAAAAAAAGAAAGAACAAACCAAACCCAAAGGTAGTAGAAGAAAGGAAATAATAAAGTTTAGAGCAGAAATAAATGAAATAGAGACTAGAAGAACAATAGAAAAGATCAACAAACTAAAAGTTTGTTTTTTGAAAAGATAAACAAAATTGACAAACCTTTAGCTAGACTAACCAAGAGAAAAAAAAGAATACTCAAATAAAACTACAAGTGAAAAAATAATTAATTAATACCACAGAAAGGTGATAGGTAATAAGAGGCTACTATGAACAATTGCACACCATACTGGATAACCTAGAAGAAATGGATAAATTCTTTTTAACATAAAACTTACCAAGACAGAATTAGGAAGAAATAGAAACTCTGAACAGACCAATACCAAGTAAGAAAGTTGAAATACTGATAAAAAAAAAATGTCCCACCAAAGAAAAGTCCATTACCTGATGGCTTCACTGGTAAATTCTACCAAGCATTTAAAGAAGAATTAATGCCAATTCTTCTCAAACTCTTCTAAAAATTGAAGAGAAGGAAACACTTCCAAAATCACTTCATGAGACCAACATTACCCTGTACCGAAGCCAAAGATATTATTTTAAAAAATCACAGGCCAATATCCCTGATTAATGTAGATGCAAAAATCCTCAACAAAAATAATACTAGCAAACTGAATTCAACAACACATTAAAATGATCACATACCACAATCAAGTGGGATTTATCCCTGGCATGCAAAGATGGTTCAACATATGTAAATCAATCAATGTAATCCACCACATTAACAGAACGAAGGATAAAAATCATATAATCATATAATCATCTCAATAAATGCAGAAAAAGTATCTGACAAAACACTACATCCTTTCATCATAAAAACTATCAACAAATTAGGCAGAGAAAGAAAGTACATCAACACAATAAGACCATAAATGTCAAACCTGTAAATAACATTATACTCAATGATGAAAGTTGAAAGCTTTTCTGCAAAGATTAAGAATAGAGTAAGGGTGTCCACTATCACTACTTATATTTAACATAGTACTGGAAATCAGAGCTAGAGAAATGGGTCGAAAAAAAATAAATAAAAAGCATCCAAATTACAAACATAGATGTAAAATTGTGTGTTTGCAAATGATATACTCTTATATAGAAAAAGCCCTACAGCTCCACCAAAAAAAGTATTAAACTAATAAACAAATTCAGTAAAGTTTCAGAATACAAAGTCAATATACAAAAGTCAGTTGCATTTTTATACCTAACAATGAACTAACAAAAAAGAAGTTTAAAAAATCCCCATTTACAAAATCAACAAAAAGAATAAAATACTTGGAAAGAAATGTATTCAAAGAGGTGAAAGATCTTTGAACTGAAAACTATAAATCACAGATGAAAGAAATTCAAGAAGAAACAAAAAAAAGAAAGATATCCCATGTGAATATCAATATTGTTAAAATGTCCACAGTACCAAAAGCAATCTACAGATTCAGTGCAATCCCTATCAAAATGTCAATGGCATTTTTACATAAATAGAAAAATCAATTCTAAAATTCATATGAAATCACAAAAAAACCCTGAATAGCCACACAATCTTGAGCAAGAACAAAGCTGGAGGCATCATATTTCCCGGTTTCAAAATATATCATAAAGCTTCAGTAATCAAAACAGTATGGTACTAACATAAAAGCAGACATATAAACCAAGGAAACAAAATAAAGAGTACAGAAATAAATCCATGCATTTATGGTCAACTACAAAGGTGCCAAACACATGTATGTGAAAGGATAGTCTCTTTAATAAATGATGTCAGGAAAACTGGATATCTACATGCGGAAAAATAAAATTGTACCCTTATCTCACACTATATACAAAAATCAACTCAAAATGGATTAAAGACTTGAAGCTATAAAACTACTAGAAGAAAATAGGTGAAAGCTTCTTGACATTGCTCTGGGCAATGATTTTTTTTTTTACTATATGACCTCAAAAGCATGGTCAACAAAGGCCGGGCATGGTGGCTTGTGCCTGTAATTCCAGCACTTTGGGAGGCCAAGGTGGGTGGATCACCTGAAGTCAGGAGTTTGAGACCAGCCTGGCCAATGTGGTGAAACCCCGTCTCTACTAAAAATACAAAAATTAGCCAGGTGTGGTGGCAGGTGCCTATAATTCCAGCTACTCAGGAGGCTGAGGCAGGAGAATTGTTTGAACCTGAGAGGCAGGGGTTGCAGTGAGCCGAGACCATGCCATTGCACTCCAGCCTGGGCAACAAGGAGCAAAAACTCCATCTCAAAAAATAAAAATAAATAAATAAAAGCATGGGCAACAAAAGCATAAATAGACAAGTGGGGTTGGATTAAATTAAAAAGCTCTGCACAGCAAAAGAAACAACAAAGTGAAGAGACCATGTATGGAATGGGAGAAAATAAATGAAAATCATACATCTGATAAGGGCTTAACATCCAAAATATGTAAGAAACTCAAACAACTCAACAGTAAAAACAAGAAACCCCAATATGAAAATAGGCAAAGGACCTGAATAAACAGTTCTCAAAGAAGTATAAATGGCCAACAGGTATATGAAAAAATGCTCAGCATTACTAATCATCAAAGGAATATAAACCAAATCCATAATGAGATAACACCTCACAACTGCTAAAATGACTATTATAGGCTGGGCGTAGTGGCTCACACCTGTAATCACAGCACTTGGGAGGCCAAGGCGGGTGGATCACAAGTTCAGGAGATCAACACTGTCTTGGCCAACACGGTGAAACCCCATCTTTACTAAAAATACCAAAATTAGTTGGGCATGGTGGTGGGCACCTGTAATCCCAGCTACTTGGGAGGCTGAGGCAGAATTGCTTGAACCCAGGAGGCAGAGGTTGCAGTGAGCTGAGGTCAAGCCATTGCACTCCAGCCTGGGTGACAGAGCAAGACTCTGTCTCAAAAAACAAAACAAAACAAAAAAAACAAGAAACAAAAAACAAAACACACACACACACACACAAAAGCTATTATCGAAAAGTCTAAAGATAACAAATTTTGGTGGATTTAGAAAAATGGGACTTTCGCACACCATTTATAGGAATATAAAATGGTTCAACTATTATGAAAAACAGTATAGAGTTTCCTCAAAAAACTAAAAATAGGACTACCATATGATCCAGTAATCCTACTTCTGGGTATATATCCAATGGAAATGAAATAAGTATCTCAAGGAGATATCTGCACACATGTGTTCATTGCAACATTATTCACAATAGCTAAGATATAGAATCAACCTAAGTGCCCATAAATGGATAAAGAAAATGTGGTATTATACACAATGGAATACTATTCAGCCATTAAAAATGAGGGAAATTCTGCCTTTTGCAACAACAAGGATGAACCTGGCAAGCCTTATGCTAAGTGAAATAAGCTGGACACATAAAGACAAATGCTACATGATTATAAATACTCATATGTGGAATATAAGCAAGTTGATTTCATGAAAGTAGAGAATAGAGAGGTGGTTGCTGGGGGCTGGGGGCTGGGCAAAAGGGGAAGATGTTGGCCAAAGGGTACAAGGTTTCAGATATGTAGGATGAATAAATTCTGAAAATATAATGTACAGCATGGTGACTATACTTAATGTACTGTATACTTGAAATTTGCCAAGGGAGGAGATCTTAAGTGTTCTCACCACACACACAGGCACACACCCATGCACACACACACACACACACACACACAATGGTCACTATGTGAGGTGATAAATATCTTAATTATCTTGATTGTGGTAACCATTTCACAATATATAAGTGTATCAAAACATCATATTGTATGCCCTAAGTCTATATGATTTTTATTTGTCAATTATAACTCAATAAAGCTGGAAAGAAAAGACCCAAACGTAGGCCCCCTAGATATGGCAGAATATCATATATAGAATGCACTATGGGAGCCTGGGCCCTGGTCGTGGGCCTGGGAGCCTCAGCAGAAATCTCTGTGACTGGGTTTAGCACTAGAGAGGAAATCACAGAAAATACCTCCTCTCTTTGCCTGGACTGCAGGACCATCCTGGGCAATAAAAACTGATAGCAACAATACAGACTGCATGGGAGCTTCTCCCCATTTTTCTGGGTGAGTGAGGCCTAGGTTTCTCATGCAATCCAAAGGGGACAGGGTGTCCCCTGACAATTTATTATATTAAAATTGAATTTCTGCTGGGGGTGGTGGCTCATGCCTGTAATCCCAGCACTCTGGGAGGCTGAGGCATGTGGATTGCTTGAGCTCAAGAGTTTGAGACCAGCCTGGGAAGCATGGTGAAACCTCGTCTCTACAAGAAATACAGGAAAATTAGTGAGGAGCGGTGACACACAACTGTGGTCCCAGCTACTCAGGAAGCTGAGGTGGGAGGATCGCTTGAGTCCAGGAGGTCGAGGCTGCAATAACCAGTCATTGTGCCACTGCACTCCAGCCTGGGTGACAGATCAAGACCCTGTCTTTAAAACATATATATATATATGTAGAACTTCTTGTCCATACTAAGGAATGGAGGGATGAACCAGACAAATAGTAGGGAAATGTGACATTTAAAAATACTGAGTATAAACTGAGCAATGTCATTCTTTACATAGATAATATAGCTCACACATCATGATGTGCACTCCTTGAAGCCTGGCTGCTGAATCAAGGCTCTAGCATCCAAGTGAGTGACAGGCACTGTCGTAGGACTCACCAGATATGATTTGGATATTTGTCCTCCCCAAATCTCATATTGAAATGTAATCACCAAGGCTGGAGGTGGGGCCTACTGGGAGGTGCTCAGGTCATGGGGGCAGATACATCATGTCTTGGTGTTGTCCTTGTGATAATGAGGACGAGATCATAGTTATTTAAAAGTGTAGGGCACCTCCCTGCACCTTGCTCCCACTCTCGCCATGTGATGTGCTTGCAAAGCTCCCTGAGGCCCCCAAGAAGCCAAGCCAAGATGCTGGTGCCATGCTTGTACAGCCTGCAGAACCATGAGCCAATTAATCCTCTTTTCTTTATAAATTACCCAGTCTGGGTATTTATAGCAACACAAAAATGACCTAACACACCACCTCTCGTAAGTACAAGCACAGTGTCTCTGAATTTTTTAGATAAAGAGATTAAGACTCAGAAGAACAGGTGAATTTCTTTTTCCAACCAATGTTAGTCCAGTTCTAAGAGGGGAATTTCTTCTTCCAACCAATGCTGGTCTAGTTCCTGGCTGAGAATCTCCATTTCTCAGAGTGGCTGACCTCAGGGATTAGCACTCCCTTGATCAGAGATGATATCTACAAATAGGAGTGTGGCCTCCCAGCCTCCATAAAATCTCGCAATAAAACAGACTAACCACCTTTACTCACACAGAAGACAGAAAAAAACAGTATACAAATGTGTATTTTGTTATATCCCCAAATCCCATCATTACAATTTGACATAGCATAATAATTATTAAATATTTGCCTTTTCAGAGGAACACTTCTTGTTCTAATCTTTAGTTCACCCTGCAGTAATGTTGGAGAACAGCTGTGGAAAGAGGAAATAATCCTTCTGTTCCCCACCCTACCACCTCTATCACTATTAAACACATTTTTGTTTTCAGGCTCACAAATTTCTGAACGTGTATTCCCCATACAGTTTTACAAAGTGACTCTTTTTTTCAGATCTTGAAATTAATACTTCTTGAATTTAGTATGCAAACATGCAAGTATTCTGGAAATGCAACAGATCCCAGATGACTAGCTAAACCTTAGAGACTGTATGACAAAGCACTTTGAGCTCCCAAGACATGTCAAGGCCTTCCCCGAGAGTGGCCTTCCCATGCTTGTAGTGTTGGGTTAACATTTCCTTTGGGTAATTTGAATACTTCAACTTCCTCAGGCTGCAGGTCCTAAATACATGGAGAATGGTTTACTACCTCTTTGAGTTCTGGCTTATTAATTATAGCAATTATTTTGTTCACCTCTACAGGATGTCAAAATGTCATTTATCTGCTTAATCAGCACATCAGGAAATAAAAAGCCATTGCCTATGTAAGAAATACTGACCTGATGAAATATCTTGGAGGCATTCCTCAGTACTAATTAAAATAATAGACATTGTCACATGGTGCAATTATTTTCCAGAAAACAGCTGACGTGTACACACTAAGCTTGGCAAAATTCCTGGCCAATTTCGCAAGAATGTTTATTCCAAACTGAGATCATCTTTTTTAAAAAAGAAAAAAGACACAGACAAAGGGGGTAAGGAGTGAGGCGGAGATGAAAGTGCAGAGGAAGCAAAGGAAGGGTAGGAGAGAGAAAGGAAGGAAGGGTCAAAGGGAGGGAGGAAGAAAAAAAATAAGGAAGGGTTCTTAATAAATCAAGAGAAGACATTAGATTTTAAAGCTGTCTTTTCTCTATCTGACCAGATACCTACCTAATCCTGCAATGAAATTTTATTAATTACAGAGGAGGTAAAATATTTCATTTTTACCAGAGATTCATTAATTTAAAATGTTCTAACCTCAAATTCACATTACAGAATCATAGTATTAGGGCTTTTTCAGATTTTAATAATTTCCCTAATTAACATAAATGATTTTAAAGGAAATTAATCAAGAAAGACTTTATTTCAGAAAGGTTTATGGAAGAGGAAAATATAGAGTGAACATTTAGGGATAAAGATAAACATTATAGAAATGCAGAGTCATGACTGATGCATTCCAATCTTGTGTATGTCTGGAATACATCTGCAAATCATCTGCTCAGCCTTCAGAATAGTCTGTACACACACAGATACAGCCACACATACACCCAGAGAAACCCAGGCATTGTCAAGCCTAGAGGAAGCCAATGTTGACATGTCAGTCCCTTATCTGGTAAGAAGGAAGCATGAACTGCTCTATCACACTTAATTTGCCTCTGATTTCTGGATCCTACTAAAAAGCAAGGAGGATGAAATTTTTTTTCTTTTCTATTGATTCAGAATCTGGAATTTTGACTACAAAAAGAAATTTTTTTTTGAAAGCTTGCCATTAGTCTAAGGCAAGGGGTTACTTAGGGATTGAAATGTATTAGCTGCTAATGTTTGGCTTAGTGAGAATATCAGGATTTGGGAAATAGAGTTTGTAGTTTGCTTAAAATTTACTGTAGACCTCCAAATATTAAGATTTTAACATTTGTATTATTAATGATAATATTATTCTTTTTAAATCTGCATTCTGTTTTTCTAAATGTTGGGTTCTAGAGAAATATATTTGAATAGCACTTGCAACTTCCATGAGTTTCTTACCAATAGTAAAGTTATATGGTAAGAATCCCAGATAATGCCTTCACAATTCAATTTGGAAGATGATGTATAATTTAAATATATTATGTTAAGTTTGCTTTAAGTGCTCATTCAGCAAACTATGTGCAAAAAAATGCAGATAGAATGATGGATAGTTAGATTAAATTATCAACTTCCTGAACTTTCCACTTTATAGATTCTCATTCTGAAAGGATTTCAATTAAGAGGAAGAAGTAGTGTAGTCTTAATATAAAAGTATGAAGTAGGTTATGAATAAGCTTTTATTTTGTGAGTTTCTAATCAATAAGCTCATAATTGTTCATGGTAACTCTTTTAGGCTAAACAAGATTATCAACATCATGACATTTTCTCCTTGCTTGGTCTTCATTTTATATAGAGATTCTTCCCTCAGGTATAAAAAAAGTCAGAAAAAAATTTCCTTAGGTTAGGTACAGTAAATGAGTGAATTATAACTGTACCTTCATTAACATTTTAGTTGTATTACAGTCAACAAGGAAAAAATGGTCAAAGGATATTTATTATGTTTACAATGTTAACTCTTTCACATAACCAGCCTCTTTTTTTCCCCGAGTAAATGCATTTTATCACATTTTCTTGCAAATTCGTATCTTCTCTTCTTCCCTTCACAAAAAAATTTAACCCACTTACATTCTTTAAGAAAGCATTGATGAGACTAGAAATGATCAGGATTACAGATGTCAAATTAATGTAACATATTCCTTCAATCCAACATGCATTGAGCTTCTACTACACGCCAGGTGCTTTGTTAGATGCTGGAGATGCAAGTTAAATAAGATGCATAGGGCCTTAACTCAAGGAGGTGGCAATCTATTGGAGAAGACACTACCAACCGGAATACAATGTGAGCTTTTTACTGTGGAAGTATAGCAGTTGGAACACTTTGGTTGCAAATGACAGAAAACATGATTCAAACTGGCTTAGACAACAAAGAAATGAACTGGTTCACATGACAAAATTGGAGAAGGGGGAATGGTACATACAGCATATTTCAATCCAGAGATTCAAGTGATGTCACTGGAATTGGTTTGTGCACCTCTCTTAGTTCTACCTTCATCTGCATTGGATTTGTTCTCAAGCTCCAGTGAAGACTGGCAACTCCCAGCTCATTTCTTACTATGTATTATTTGAGAAGATTACTCTTTTAGTAACTCACATTGACAGAGGGGTCAGATTTGTAGAAGTTAATAATGCATCTTTATTTCGTCTTTCCTTTCCTCTTGGTTCTGCACTTCTGCTTTCCAGAATCATATTTCTAAGTAAACTTCCTGTACATAAGTCTTTGTCTTAGGCTCTGCTTTGGAGAGACCCAACCTATGACTGGGATGTTATTCCAGCACACATTAACCCCTAAATTTGCCCCTGATCTATTATCACAGACTCCTAACAACCATGTTTCTACGATGTAGTCATGGTTCCCTGGTCATACCTGATAAAACTAGGGAAAGAAGCCTAATAGACAAGGTGGGCCGCTCAGAAATTTCCCCAGGGGTTGGGAAATGGATTGAGGAAAAGTTGTTCTCACTGTGGTGGACGAAGCTTAATGACTCACTTTACAACTTTGTTGGAGCACACTCAGAGAGCTGATGATCAGAACTGAGGAACTTCATCCATAAGCAGTTGTCAAACCATTGGGAGTTGGAAATAGACCATGGTGAAAGTACCTACATTAGAAAAATCAGCAGCTGTTACAAATCCGGTCTTTTTCCACACAGACAGCCAATTTGCTAGCACACCACTGCCTTCTTCCCTTTGTAGTATTCTAACACCTGAGAAAGGATGAGTGCCTTTGTTCTGTTTACAGAGCAAAGTACAGACCAAGCAATATGAGTCAGGCAAAATCAAATAATCCCCAAACTAAGAGCTTTGTTAACTCCTGTTGGGGCACACAACTTTGGGCTGAGGTCTCTCCTGAAATGAAGACCTCGCCTGAAATGAATTATTCTTATAAAATAATTTTCTCTAGGCCCACAGCGCAGGTTCCAATTGATCTAGTAACCTATTTTTGGGCTTAGAAACTAAACTGAGCTTCCCAGAGACCATCTTTGGTCTGGTCTGGTTACTACCAGGAGACAAAGGACAAGTGGCAACACAGGTCCATGAATTAACAAAAGACAAGAGAGACATGGGACTGTGCCACCCACAATCTGAAGCCATGACCTCATCATTAATTAGCAAACCTCAGTGTATTGCTTGATGTCACCAGTAACATAAACCAGTCCTCCTCCTATGAGGAGGAACATGTCACAGGAATAGGAAGAAGAATGGAATTGTTTCATCTGTTGGGGTTCAGAAACCAAAACATGCCACTGTGATGTGCTGAACTGAAGAAGCAGCCTTAAGGTTTCTTTGACCTTCCCCCTACCTCCTTTCGCTCAATCCTGTCTCTCTCAAAGCACAAGATGAAGTTGTTCTCCGAAGATCCCTTTTCTGCCTGAAGTCTAGACCTGGTAATAAAGGAATGACCTCTGTTTTCTTCCTTGAGTTTTTATTAACTGAACTAATATCACAGGAAGAAAAGCTGAAGTCTGTCAACAAACCTGGACAGACTTTTGTCACAAACCATCGTAGGTTCTTCAAGCCCAGTGGATTTTGTACCAGGCCATTATATGCTCTCCAAGCTCATTGAATTCCCCTGAAAATCAGTTACTATGCTCCGAAAATCATCCACACTTTTCCATTTCCCTTCCCCAGTTACCGACTGGGATACTGGGTAATCACTCTGTGGTTTTTCTCCTGTGCACACAAATAAATTTGGATGCCATTTCTCCTATTAATCTGCCTTTTGTCAGTCGATTGTTCAGCAAACCTTCAGAGGGCAAAGGAAGAGTTTTACCTTGGCTCCTACAACTTCAATACTGCTCTCTTCTGGAGACAAAAGGAGAAAAGTCTACTCCTCAATAAAAATGTGCAGCTGCCATGTTATCTGCCACGAGATCTGAGGAACAGAGGAAGCCACTGCTGAAGAGAAGAATAAAGCAAGACATGAGATGGACAGCACTGCTGCTTTAGGTTCCTGGTAGCTTTCAGTTCCTTCGGAGGCCCAGCACGTGAAGCACTTAGTACAGTATGGAGAATGGCATTCTATGAATGTTGATGACTATTAATGCCAGCATACTATTGTCGATGACTATTAATGCCAGCATACTATTTCAAATATTATAATTTTTAATTCATTTAGTCAATCTCCTCCTATTAAATATTTAGACTGCACTTTTAGTTCTCTCTCCAATGTATGTATATATATTAGAGAGAGAGATTTATATAATCATACGTGTGTGTGTGTGTGTGTGTGTGTGTGTGTGTGTGTGTAATTATTCTGGCACTCATTAAGGCAGTAAGGAAGACTTTATTCAAGACTGTTTATAACCAAGGAACAGAGTGAGGGGATCAGTGGATGGAAAATTACTAAGAGGAGACATCAAGGTAGGAGGATTCTTGCTAAACTGACCTAACAGGATTCTTGCTAAAGGTGGGCCAAGGACTTATAAATCAAAGGTAGGGGATGAACTTGGTTATATATCAAGGGTGACCCAATATCAGTGGGACAGGGGGAGGGCACAGATTTTTACTGAACTGAGCTATGCAAGAACAGGACAGGCACCCAGAAAGCCAAGGTCAGAGCTAGTTGAGAAGAGGACTCAAAAGCATAACTAAAGTTTGGTCAAGGAGGGAGTCTTCGTTGAGAGAGAAAAAAAATTGTTTGATTAAAACAAATGTCTAGTAATAGAATTCAGTGAACATGTATGAAGCATTTTTATAATTTTTGTTACACAGTATCAATGGATTTTTGAAAGAATTGAGCCTATTTACAATACAAATACATGACAGTATGAGTTTCTCCAATTTTTCACAGCTTCTTTAGACCAATTCGTAATATATGTAAGTATACAGAATTCTTCAGTCATTCAGAAAAGAAAAGGTCTAAGCACAATCATCCAATTTTTTTGTTTTATCAACAAAATTGGATGTTTTCCTCATTAAACTTACAGTGCTTTTGAAGTTATTTTGGAGTTGCAGCCTTTGTAACAGAGGTCAGGCATTTTTGTTCTCTTTGTTGTCTGAAGCACACATTGGAATTTATTTTATATGAACTGGTTTCTACTTTCTAACCAATTGTTCCAGTAAAATCTAGACCACTGCTACATGCAAGAGAATCAATTTCCTGACATTAATAGTCTACATGTTTGTTTGTTTTTTTCTAACCAATTTCCTGACATTAATAGTCTACATGTTTGTTTGTTTTTTTCTAACCGACCCAATCAGGAGCGAGGTAACTCCTCAGTCACAGTTTATTTTTTGCCCAGCCTTTGAACCATTTACTAGGTATTTACCTAGTCATTTTCTTGATTCAGCTTCCTTCCCATGTGCCTTATAAATAATCACTTGAAGTAGCACAGCAGACGCAGGTTTAATAAGAGAGCTCTCACCATCTTTGCCAGATGCAGCATTTTCCAGTTTTCTCTTAGAAAATGCAAATGATTGGAAACAGTTATAACAACGCAGTTTACCCCACACAGATAACTTGAACATATCACTAGAGGATTCCATAGTGAAGTGCCCACATGGTATGGAGAACGATATTTCCCTGTTCTTTTACTGAAATACCTCTGCATTATTTTCCTAAAGCAGAGAATTACTAACTTAGACAACGGGCAGGCAGTTCATGCCATCTGTGCGTTCACAATAGCTAATGGTAACAGCCAACCTTTATTGAGCCCTGACTATATGCTTGTCTCTGTTTTAAGCATTTTCATGTGCTTAAAATATAATTAAATTTCATTTAAAATTAATTCAATTAATTCTCTCTAAACCTATGAAGTGAGGATCATCAGTATCCCATTGTACAGATAAAGAAACTGAGGAACCAAGAAGTTAAAAACTTTGCTCAAGGTCACATAACAAGTAAGGGGCAGAGCTAAGATTCAAACTCAGACCCTTTGATTCCAGACACCAAGTTCTTAGATGTATATCTCAAGGACAAGAACCAAACAACAGGCTGGGCATGGTGGCTCAGACCTGTAATTCCAACTCTTTGGGAGGCCAAGGTGGGAGGATGCCTTGAGCTCAGAAGTTCAAGACCAGCCTGGGAAATATAGTGAGACCCCCATCTCTATAAAAACCATAATTTTTTTTTTTAAATTAAGAAACAAACAATAAAGCCAAATTTTCTGCAATGACACATTGGTGATGTTTCCGTTTACTTATCTAAAACCTTAAAAACACATTCATAAATTCATTCCAACTGCTCTAGAAATTTCCATTAGCTTACAATCCAACCTCTAAAACTTAGTATTTACCCTAAACTCTAAAAACTTAAATATTTTAAGCTTCATTGGTTCTTTGGGATTATTTTAAAAGTCAGCAATATACTTTGTCATTCTTAGATGTCAGGCAAGTTCGAATTTATTGTCAGTCCTTGTATTCGTAAATTGAAACTCACTCATTTGCTAATATGCCTTTACACAGCAGCTCTGCCGTCCCTTTTCCATGTAATTGTTAGACTTTCCCTAACATCTTTACACACTTTTTTAAAGATGTGTTGACCAGAACCACAAAGGATATTACTGGCTTATATGTAAAAGTTTCTTGCTGAAGTATAGGGAAGTTTTATTTTGTTTTTACTATACTCCTCATGATGAATGTTCTTGACCTTTTTGGCAATGGAGACAGACATTGACTCTCCTTGGAAATCTATGTCTCTGGGATCATAATAAAATGTCTAGAACTGTGATATCATGGAAAGAACTCTAGCCTGTACATGGGTATCCCAGGCCCAGTTCCCTGCTTTGCCAACTTTCAAAAGTGTGATTATGGAGAATCTATCTAAATCTTGACTTCCTTTCCCACAAAAGGGAGCACTGATGAACCACTTTATATGGGTGGGTTAAGGACATGGATACTGAAGCCAAACCACCTGGTTCAAAATCTAGCTTAATTGTCTATGGGTGTTAACTTGGGCAACTTCACCTTTTTGTTCCTCAGTTTCCTCATCTGCAAATGAAAATTATAACACTAATACCTACTTAGAAGCATCAAATGGTTGTTAAAACCATCAGATGAGTTAATAAATGTAAAGCACTGAGAATCTAGAACATTGTCTGGAACAGTAAGTGTTAATTATTGTTACATTACAAGGATAACATGAGAATGAATTAACATGTAGCACCTGAACTATTAGTACACACCTAAACACTATTTCATTTATGCAGTCATCTACAGGGAGCACTTATTACATGCAAGGCAGTATGCTAGACACAGGCATATAGACCAACAAGTCACTTGCCCTCACTAGTTATATTTTCATAAGAAAAGAAAATAATAAACCAGTAAATAAATATACTACAAAATAATAACCACAAGATAATAAATATGTCAAAGCTCAAAACTATTACTGTTAAAAAAAAAAAAAAAAAAAAGAATGGAGTTCTGAGAGTACTCATGAAGTCACAGAACCTGAATCTGTCTCAGTCCAAAGTCCCAGGCTTTTTCCACGACTTTTTACAACCTTCTAGCAAGCAATTTCTACAGAGTGAAAAGTACCAAGATGGAAACCTGCACATGTGGTGGCACTTTATTTTTTCCAAATGCATTTTCTTTCTCTTGCCATTAGCCTCAAGGCCCATATACAGACCTCTCCTCAGGCAAAGAATGGCCTGATACCAGGCATACCTGCAGCTCCCCTGCAGCTGGTACGCACGCTTTGGATGCAGGAGCTGACTTTGAAGATACCTACTTTAGGTAAGCATCTCATTACGATGAGTAGAATAATTAACAACCACCATAAATGCTTTTAATCTTAATAACTTTAGGTGAGTTAAAAATAGACAAAATGTTCTTTCTAATAAAAAATATGCTGTTGAGTTAATAACAATTAAGTGAAAAGCAGATAAAATAAAATTAACAAGTGATCCAACCCCTTCATAAATTTGCACATGGTGATCTCAGTAAAACGTTTGTTTTTGTTTTATTTTGTTTTGATTTTTTGTTTTAAGACCTAACTGACTTGTGATAATTGCTTTCTCTTTCAGGAGCAGTTACAGATATTTTGTGGCAGGAAGTCTTCCCTTAAGTGCTGAGTCTGCACTGCAACAAACACACTTTTAAAGAAGTAAACTGTATAAGCAGTAATGTCTTCATAGCCAACTACTGGTTCAATCATTTAAAATGTTTTTAATCAAGGAGCCCTAGAAGAGAGTTACCCTTATAAAAAGCCCCCTGATTACAGGCATGAGCCACCACGCCGTTTGGGAGGCCGAGGCGGCTGGAATCACCTGAGGTCAGGAGTTCAAGTCCAGTCTGGCCAACATGATGAAACCCTATCTCTACTAAAAACACAAAAAATTAGCCAGGTGTGGTGGCAGACGCCTGTAATCCCAGCTACTCAGGAGGCTGAGGCAGGAGAGTTGCTTGAACCTGTGAGGTGGAGGTTGTAGTGAGCTGACACCACGCCATTGCACTCCAGCCTGGGCAACAAGACCAAAAACTCCGTTTCAAAAAAAAAAAAAAAAAAAAAAGCCCCCTGATTCACAGCTCAGGAGTAGGAATTCACACAGTTGCTAAGCCTGAGCAATCTTAGAAAAGAAAGAAGGAAACAAAGATGTGAAAAATTTATTTTGCATTGACTCGGTCAGAAAGTAGTGAGAAGTCTGGTCACAGAATAATTTTATTTAGGAAAACAGAAATCTATGGGACAATAAATTCTATAGCTACATGGAAAACGGAAATAATAATTACAGCTTAGGTCCTTTAAAGCCATGCTTCTGAGAATCTAATGTGTATATGAATCACCTGGGGATCTTATTAAAATGCAGATTCTGATTCAGTAGGTATGGGGTAGAGCCTGAGATTCAGTAAATTTCACAAGCTCCTTGGTGATGCCAAGGCTGCTGACCCCGGAACCACATTTTGACCAGCAACATATAAAGAGAACACATTTGCTTATTGTAAAGGTTGTATCTACTGTTAAGTTTAAACACCATTTCATAAATTAATGTGAAGAATCGGGCATCTTTACAAATAAAAGAGCTAGGAATTAATTGTTCATTCAATCAACATCATTGAGCTTACTACATGCTAGGCCTTATGGCGGGTACTAGACATTCAACAATAACTAAAGCAAAAAGTACACTTGGGAGGCTGAGGTGGGCAGATCGCTTGAGCTAAGGAGTTTGAGTCTAGCCTGGGCAACATGGTAAAACCCCATATCTACCAAAAAATATAAAAATTAGCCAGGCATGGTGCCATGCACCTGTGGTCCCAACTACTCAAGAGGCTGAGGTGGGAGGATCACTGGAACCCAGAAGGCGGAGGTTGCAGTGAGCTGAGACTGCACCACTGCACTCCAGCCTGGGTGACAGAGTGAGACCCTGTCTCAAAACAAAACAAAACAAAACAAAAACAAAAACAAAACTACCCTTGATCAATCTACTTTTGACTGTTCTTTCAAGCGAGCAATAAGCACATGGATTACAATAATTTTTGTCATTCACAATTCAAAATGTATCAATCATGCTTCTCGTGTTGTTTTTCTTGATGTAACATTTTTAAGAATGCCTCAATTCAGATTGTTTACACTTTTTTTTTTTTTAAGATGAAATCTCACTCTATTGCCCAGGCTGGAGTGCAGTGGTACAATCTCGGCTTACTGCAACCTCCACTGCCCAGGTTCAAGCAATTCTCCTGCTACAGGCTCCCAAGTAGCTGGGATTACAGGCGCCTGCCACCACACCCAGCTAATTTTTGTATTTTTAGTAGAGACAGGGTTTCACCATCTTGGCCAGGCTGGTCTTGAACTCCTGACCTCATGATCCACCCGTCTTGGCCTTCCAAAGTGCTGGGATTACAGGTATGAGCCACCACGCCTGGCCTGTTTACACTTTAAAGATAATTAGCCATTTAATCCAGTGAATTAGCATTGCTCTATTTTATATGAAGTAGTAATACAATTTTAAAAGTTTTCATATGCATGGCATAGTTTACCAGCAGCTAGCTACCTTATTGCAAATGTTACTGGGTCATTTCAATTAAAATTAAAGCAAGTATGTAGTAATGTGGCAAGAAATGTTTCATTTAATTTTGACTTAGTATGGCCAAGTGCTCAGGTGAATGTCATGGCTTCTGCCTCAAATTTGTATGTGTAGTATAAATAGTAGGAAAACTTATATTCATCAAAGAGTTCATCTGTTTTTTTTTCCCTCATGAGCATCAACTACTGCCCTGCTGCATAGTAAATGGCAAAACAGAATCACCAGAAAGTTTCAAAATTCTATCAGGTTAGACATACTAAGAGAACAGATGACCTACTCAAGATTATTTTGCTTTCCCAAAAGTGGATAACTCTAAGCAAGAAGGGAGAATAAGTACATGAAGGGCCATATTCGAGTAGTATATTTGCAAAGAGCATCTGAACCAAGTCTTTTCTTACCAGATTTTACCTTTTTAAAAGATGCCAGGAGGTGGCAGCATATGTTACAGCTGCGTGAGTTTACTCATTTAGCACAGGTTCTCAGAAAGTCAGGTGTATCAGATTTGGAGGAGAAGGGTTGGTGACAAGCATAGGTTGTCAGGAGTCTGTTTAGATTAAGAAGGCATTGGGACAATATTATAACACAGTTTTATACTTGAAAGCAAAATAAATCTGGCATCATTGGTGTTCTATTAGATCTTAAAATCTTGGGTAGCCATATACAAAAATTAACTCAAGGTGGATTAAAGACTTAAATATAAAACCTAAAACTATAGAAACCCTGGAAGATAACCTATGAAATACTATTCTGGATATAGGATCTGGCAAAGATTTCATGATGAAGACGCCAAAGCAATTGCAACAAAAACAAAAATTGACAAATCGGACCTAATTAAAATAAAGTGATTCTAAACAGCAAAAGAAACTATCAACAGAATAAACAGACAACCTACAGAATGGGAGAAAATATTTGCAAACTATGCATCTGACAAAGGTCTAATATCCAGAATCCATAAGGAATGTAAGCAAAAAAAAAAAAAACGAAGAATCACATTTTAAAAAGTGGGCAAAGGACATGAACAGACACTTCAAAAGATACACGTGTGGTCAAAACAAGCGTATGAAAAAATGCTCAACATCACTTATTACAGAAATGCAAATCAAAACCACGACGAGATACCCTCACACGCCAGTCACAATGGCTATTGATAAAAAGTCAAAAAATAACAGATGCTAGTGAGGTTGCAGGGAAAAGGGAATGTTTATACACTCTTGGTGGGAATGTAAATTAGTTTGGACATTGTGGAAAGCAGTTTGACGATTTCCTTTTTTTTTTTTTTTTTTTTTTTTTTGAGAAAGAGTCTCCCTCTGTAGCCCAGGCTGGAGTGCAGTGGCGCCATCTCGGCTCACTGCAAGCTCCGCCTCCTGGGTTCAGGCCATTCTCCTGCCTCAGCCTCCTAAGTAGCTGGAACTACAGGCGCCCGCCACCGCGCCCGGCTAATTTTTTGTATTTTTAGTAGAGACGGGGTTTCACTGTGGTCTCGATCTCCTGACCTCGTGATCCGCCCACCTCGGCCTCCCAAAGTGCTGGGATTACAGGCGTGAGCCACCGCGCCCGGCCTTTTTTTTTTTTTTTTTTTTTTTTTTTTTTTTTGAGACGGAGTCTCACTCTATGGCCCGGCTGGAGTGCAGTGGCGCCGTCTGACTGCAACTTCCGCCTCCCGGGTTCACGCCATTCTCCTGCCTCAACCTCCCTAGTAGCTGGGACTATAGGCGCCCGCCACCACGCCTGGCTAATTTTTTGTATTTTTAGTAGAGACGGGGTTTCACCGTGTTAGCCAGGATGGTCTCGATCTCCTGACCTCGTGATCCGCCCACCTCGGTCTCCCAAAGTTCTGGGATTAAAGGCGTGAGCCACTGCTCCCGGCCATACGATTTCTCAAATAACTTAAAACAGAATTGCCATTCGACCCAGCAATCCCATTACTGAGTGCATACCCAAAGGAATATGTTAAATAAATTGTTCTACCGTAAACACACATGCACGCATATGTTAATTCATAGCACTATTCACAAGGGCAAAGACATGGAATCAACCTAAGTGCCCATCAGTGGTGGACTGGATAAAGAAAATGTGCTACATGTACACCACGGAGTACTACAGAGCCATAAAAAAGAATGTGATCATGTCCTTTGCAGCAACTTAGATGGAGCTGGAAGCCAATATCCTAAGCAAACTAACACAGGAACAGAAAACCAAATACCACATGTTCTCACTTATAAGTGGGAATTAAGTGTTGATTAAATATAGACACAAAGAAAGGAGCAACAGATACTGGGGCCTACTTGAGGGTGGAGGATGGGAGGAGGATAAGGATCAAGTACTATGTTTATTACCTGAGTGATGAAATAATCTGTACACCGAACTCCTGTGACACATATTTATCTGTATAAGAAACCTGCACATGTGCCCCTGAACCTAAAATAAAAGTTAAAAAAAAAAATCTTCAGTAATGAGAATATACAGAAGTTATCTGTATCTTCAAAGAACAGAGAGAGGAAGACAAAGGAGAGCCTGGATTTTAATTGAGATACATATGACTAAAGTGTAGTTCTAGAACTGTCTCCATAAACAATTTCCTTCACACATTATATTTGCTAAGGGTTTGGTATGGTGCCAACTACAGAGTATGAAAACTCAGTAAATATTTATTTCCTTTTTTTAACCCATTCCCACTACTGAGAAAGATTTGCTCTAGGGCAGCTGTTATTTCATTAACCAACAGCAGTGCAATTTTTGCTTCTCGTACTTTTGTCATAGGAAAATCATTACAAATATAACAGTCATAAATGTCTGGGAAATCATAGCAGATGAACCTGGCAGACAGATAATCAGGAATGAAGTAGCCCTTTCTGAGTAAGAGTTCAGACTAAGAATAAGAATCTCAATGACTGTGATTATTCTAGTTGCCACAGCCCTACTCAGTGTTCAGTTTTAAAGGCTTCCCGCCTTATCATCAGTCTGTCTCTTTACCTATATTCCTACTTAGAAAGATGTTCAACATATGCATCACTATTTTAAAATTATGAATTAAGACACACTAAAGAAACTCTTTTTTAGTTTTTTTTTTAAAGTTGATCTGCATTTATCCTGTTGAGATACACTCTTAAGACTTGAGAATATATGCATTAAAAGCCCTACTATTCTTCTTTTTCTATAAAATTCTACCTCATCATCAATGTACTATTTTCATTATTAGAACATATATCAAAACTTCAGAGACCAAAATTTATTCTGGGATAATGTATTCATTTTTTTTCAAATCTTGTGAATTCTTCATCTAGCGTAAACTAAAAGATGAACAATGAATCATGTGTGGCTTGGTATGACTCAAACTTCTGAAGAATAGACCTGTTAATTGTCACATATTCTTTCCTAGGAAAGAATTTTTGTGACCCAAACTGCTTTCAAAAAATCCACCAAATTCTACTAACACTAAGGTTTCAGATGGGAAATTTAGAGCTAGAAACGGTATATAGAGATAATATAATCCAACATTTTTGTATGACAGATGGGAATATTTTTAAAATTCAATTAAAAATATTTGTAATTGTAAGAATATTATTTGCTACATCCATGTAGATGATTACTATATATATTTTACAAAAGAATTTTTAAATATTTGCTTTCAATGTCTTCTTTTTAGGCAAAAAAAAAGGCTATATTGCTAAAAATAAGAATAAACTATGAATTGTATATATCCATATGTTTCATTGCTTGATATGACTGTTTCATGAGATTCTATCTGGCTCAACCTGACACACGTTTAACTACAGCGGGCTTAAGAAAAGATACTAATGTTTATGAATCTGTATGGCTTGGAAAGAGGAGAAAATGCTTAGGGTGGCACAAATATTTGGAAAAGCAAGAGGAAAAATATAAAATGGAATAATACAATTTTGTGGCAACATGAAGTGCAAGCAAAACCTGCTATGTCAGTTATTAGAAATCAAAGGGAGAAAAATACTCTCCATTCGGTAACAATAGGAAATTAAAAAGAGATTTTTTTTCCAGGGACTTGAGGAAGCAGGTTAGATTTGCCTAATTTGCTTCTCCCCAACTTTCCATTAAAATACCTATGAATATCATTCTTTTTAAAACTGGCAATAGTTCTGTAAACTCAGAAGACTTTATGCCAAATTTGGGGTGGAATTTTCACTAAAGATCAAGGGAGATGGATAGACTATTTAGCAATTTCTTCCACATCCTGAGCCATACTGACAGTCCTGAAGAAGAGGGAAACATACTTCAACTCATCATCTACTTGGTAAATCAATTAATTTCACTTATCTTCAAACTGCAGGCACTGAACACTTGCAGATTCCTCAAACACGTAAAAATAGGTATCTAATATCCTCCACCACAATTCAGACCACAAGTGAGGGAGTGGGCCCAAAACTTGGACATAAAAATACATATACTTGGGATGAAATGTATTCATACACTTCAATATATAATTTATGTAAGCAGGCAATTGCATTTTTAAATTATCAATATGATTTCCTCATTCTTTTTTGAGACACATGACTTTCACTTAGTCTTCCCTAAGTAATTACTTGCCAGGGTTACAAAATAAATGCAAAAAGAACTGGACAGGTCACGGTGGTGCATGCCTGTAATCCCAGCACTTTGGGAGGCCTAGCTGGGCAGATTGTTTGACCCCAGGAATTCGAGATCAGCCTGGCCAACATTGCAAAACCCTATCTCTAAGACAAAACAAAAATTAGCCAGGCATGGTGGTGCATATGCCTGTAGTCCAAGCTACTTCGGGGAGGGGAAGAGGGAGGCGCTGAGGTGAGAGGATCACTTGACCCCAGGAGGTCCAGGCTACAGTGAGCCATGATGGAGCCGCTGCACTACAGTCTGGGCAACAAACCGAGACCCCCATCTCAAAATAAAAAAGAAGAAGAAGAAGAAAAAGAAGAACTGGGGTATCATCAACAGTTGCATCCAAATATAAGATTTTGTAGCAAGACAATGAACAGTCATGTAAGTCAGTTTAGACCATAAAGTTTTACATCAGTAAAAGGAAAGTTCTCCTAGGCCCTGGGAAAAACAGGAGCTAGAATAGCCAGAAGAGCAAGATTATATTGTAAGTATTTGTAAATAATTGTTATACAGTTATTAAATTGAATGCAAAAGCCAAAAAAATCTTGATATGAAATTGACATATTTCTTTTAAAAATAAATATTATACTAACTCCATAAGCCCTGTTACATGACAAAGACTGAATTGTTGCGGGGGAGGGGGTGGGGAATTGGAGTTGAAGTAAAGTTCTGCTTTCCCAAGCTCCTTTGACCACATCCCACAAGTGTTAATAGGAAGTAGAGTGAGTTTAAATTTTAGTCACAAACTCAAATGCAGCATATCTTTGTCTCTTTTCTGTTGCTTATAATAGAATAACTGAAACGGAGTAATTTTCAAAGAAAATATATATATAAATATAGAAAATTATACATTGAAAATTAAGCTTTCAACACGGGAAATCTGGAGAACATTCAAGCCCTAGCATTCCACCCCAGCCCCAAAAATTCATTTCTTTTTCACATGCAAAATACACTTACTCCATCCTCATAGCCTCAAAATTCTAACTTGGTCCAGCACCAACTCAAAAGCCCAAAGCCTACAGTCTACACAATGGTAGTATAGGATTAAGGCAAACATTCCCATTCCAAAAGGGAGACATAGGCAAAAAGAAAAGAATAACAGGCCCCAAGCAAATCCAAAACCCAGCGGGACAGACACTGCATCTTAGAGCTGGAGAATAATCTTTTTTGAGTTCACACACTGCCTCCTGGACACACTGGAGCAGGGGCTGGGCCCTCAAGGCCTCAGACAGCTGCATTCCTATGGCTTTGCTGGGTGCAGCCCACATGGTTGCTCCTTTGGGTTGGAGTCCAGTGCCTGAAGCTTTCCTAAGTAGATGTTGCATACTGCTGGTTACTTCACAGTTCTGAGGTCATGGTGGCAGTCTTGCTCCCAGGGCTCCACTAGGCTTTATCCTAGTGAGGACTCTCTGCAGTGGCCATGGCTCCACTAGGCATTGCCCTGGTGGGGACTCCCTGCAGTGCCTCAACCTCACATTTCAGCTGCGCATTACTCTACTGGGGTCTCTCTGTGGTGGTTCCAGCCCCTGTGATAAGTCTCTGCTTAGGTCCCCAGGATTTCCATAACATTCTCTGAAATCTGGGTAGAAGCTGCCAAACATTTATAGCTCTTGCTCTCTGCAAGCCTGCAGAATTAGTACCACGTGGACTCCGCCAAGGTTTATACCTTCCGCAGCTGCAGTTCAGCTTTGCCTTGTGTGGGGTGCAGAGTCACAGGCAAGGAGCCTGCTGCAAACCTGCAGGGAGCCTCCCTGGACCTGTATCCCAGTACTACTCTGCCGTCCCAGGCTTGCAGGCCTGCGATGAGAGGGGCAGCCCTAAAGATCTCTGAAATGCCTTCTGGGTCTTTCTTCTATTCTCTTGATGATTTCTGTTTTCTGTACCAATCTCCTTAGCAGATGGTCTCTCTAGGCCATACTCTTGGATTCCTCTCCTGAAAATGCTATTTCACATAGCCAAGCTGATAAATTTCCAAATTTTTCTACTGTTTCCCTTTTCTCTAGAAGTTTACCATTAGCAGTTAGAAGTAACCACACAGCAGCCTGAACACTTTGCTGCTTAGAAATTTCTTCCATGGGATATTCTATCACCCTTAAGTTCAGCTTTTCACAAAGCCCTAGGGTGTGGCCACACAGCTGTGTTCTTTGCTATGGTGTAGCAAGGGTGCCCTGTGCTCCAGTTCCCAACACCTTATTCCTCATTTCCATCTGAGGTCTCATCAGCATGACCTTTGCCGTCAACATTTCTATCAACATTCTGGTCATGACCACTTCGCCAACCTCTAAGGACTTCCAAACTTTCCCTAGTCTTCTTATCCTCTAAGGCTTCACCAGAATCTAGGCTTTTTCTAGCCTATTTTTCCAAATTCTTCCAGCCCCTGTCCATTACCCAGTTCCCAAGCAGCTTCCACACTTTCAGGTATTTGTTATCAGCAACACCTCACTTTTCACTACCAATTTTCTGTTTTAGTCCATTTTCTGTTGCTTATAGAATACCTAGAATGAGTAATTTATAAATAAAACAAATGCATTTTGTACAGTGATGGAGGCTGAAATGTCTCAGGGTGAGGGACCAAATCTGGTGAGAGCCTTTGCGCCGGTGGGGACTCTGAAGATTCCCGAATTGGGGCCACAGGGCATCACATGGTGAGGAGACTGGTTGTGCTAGCTCAGGTCTCTCTTTTCTTGTATAGGCACCATTAATCCATTAACCCTTTAATCTGTTGTTCCATTAATGGATTGATTCATTCCTGAAGGCAGAGCACTCATGATCCCATCAACTCTTAAAGGCCTCATCTTTTAATACTGCCGCATCGGGTATTAAGTTTCCAAAACATCAAATTTGGAGGATACATTCAATCATAACACAGCAGAAATACAGCCTAGTTTATTTTTCTACAAGTCAATTTAATATCTGTTTCAAGTCCCTATTCCACCAGGAGTGGAATTTGGGGCTCAACTCTTCTCCTCTTTAATTAAGGTTGTTTACATAGTGCCAAGGAATGAAGCAGGTCTGCTCTTCAATGTCGGCCATCTACATAGGCATCTGCCAAGACATCCATCATCTCGTCTGGTTTTCAGGGCTTGATCATCATCAGTCCAAACAAGGTGACATTGAGATGTCACACCACCCAAAGGCACAGGCACTCTGGGGCCCTTCAAATGATAAGTTATCATTTGAATCCCTAGATCTAGCCTTTGCTTAAGTATATGTTTTGGAAATCCCTGTTATATTAATAATTCTTATTGGTACTATCTTTCTTGCTTCATCTTGTAGTTTTGCTTGTCTCTACTTTTCTCAGGCAGTCTCTATGTACAACAAGATCAGCTTCTAGGAAATCTAGCCTTGTATGTTCCTTGCATATTGTAATCACAGAAATAGAGAAACAATCTTTCTTCCAACACACAAATCAAGACAAGATAAAGGACTCTGATTTCCCAGTTTTGGTAAATTGCCCACCTCTGGCCAATTCTTGAGTCAGAAAGATAAGCCACTCTGATTGGTCAGCTCAGGCTATGTGCTATCTCAGGTTAAGTTTCACAGACTCACATCTTAAGACTCACTCAAAAGATTCCATTGAGAGTGATTTCTTAAGTATATGCTTCTGAGAGAAAACAGTAAGGGAGTGGGGAAAGCTAGAGAAGGGGAAAAAAGCCTTGCAATTTCCAAAACCTGATATGAGAGCTGTGGATCATAAATTATACCTCCTAGCATGTCATCCTGGGGCAAAGAAGCCCTGGGTGTGGAGAGATTGGAAGGCCATAAAACTTCCAGGCACTTTCAGCTTTACATGTAGACAAGGCAGACCCAGTGCCCAAGGCCCAGCCTCCAAAGGGCTCAGGTGCAAAGCCTTACTGGCAAAGCACACAAAAGCTGGGAATGGGCTTACAAAACCGGCAAAAAGGAATCCCAAAGAATCGAAGTGGAGTATCCAGTGTCCACTACATTTGCTCAGTGCCTTTGGTGGGGAAGATACAGTCTCTTGATTAATGCCACTAAAACATTCTCAGGGTTAGAAGAAGGGCAGTTCTCAATGGAAAGAATATGAAGCCAAAAACCTAAGTGACCACTTGTATCATTCAAAGTCTGTGGTAAGGCTGTTAGATTTTTCTGGGGCTATAGTATTTCTGCACATTTCCTTTTGTCCTGATAATTTTTGACCGTAGGTGTTGATGTTAGTCATGCATAAAGTTTTATAACTGTTATAACTTCATTGTGCAATGTAGTGTTCATGATAAAAATAACCCTGCTTTTAACCATTTAGTGTTTTGACCCTTGAGATCTATGTTGTCTGAAATCATTAATTACATCTGTTTTTAAACATTGCCTTATAAATCTTTGTCCACCCTCTTTAAAAAAAAATATGTTTGTTTTATGGAAGATATCACAACCAATCCCAAAGAAACATGGAAGTGTATTCAAGTCTTCTACAAACACCGTTACATGTATAATCTAGAAAACCTAGAAGAGATGGACAAATTTCTGGAAATTTATCCTAAATTAAATCAGGAAGATATAGAAACTCTGAACAGACCAATAACAAGAGGCAAGATTGAAATGGTTAAAAAATAAAAATAATAATAGTCCAGGACCAGAAGGATTCACAGCTGAATTCTATCAGGCATTTAAAGAATTGGTACAGGCAGGGCGCGGTGGCTCAAGCCTGTAATCCCAGCACTTTGGGAGGCCAAGACGGGCGGATCACGAGGTCAGGAGATCGAGACCATCCTGGCTAACACGGTGAAACCCCGTCTCTACTAAAAAATACAAAAAAACTAGCTGGGTGAGGTGGCGGGCACCTGTAGTCCCAGCTACTTGGGAGGCTGAGGCAGGAGAATGGCGTAAACCCGGGAGGCGGAGCTTGCAGTGAGCCGAGATCCGGCCACTGCACTCCAGCCTGGGCCACAGAGCGAGACTCTGTCTCACAAAAAAAAAAAAAAAGAATTGGTACCAATCCTACTGACACTATTCCAAAAGACAGAGAAAGAGAAAATCTTCCCTAAATCATTCTATGAAGTCAGCATCACCCTTATACCAGAACGAGGAAGGGACACAACAACAACAAAAAAGAAAACTATAGACCAATATCTCTGATGAACATAGATGCAAAAGTCCTCAACAAAATACTAGTGAACCAAATCCAAGAGCGTATCAAAAAGATAATCCACCATGATCAACTGGGTTTCAGACCAGGGATGCTTTAACATATGCAAGTCAATAAATGTGATACACCAGACAAACAGAATTAAAAACAAAAATCGCCGGGCGCGGTGGCTCAAGCCTGTAATCCCAGCACTTTGGGAGGCCGAGACGGGCGGATCACGAGGTCAGGAGATCGAGACCATCCTGGCTAACATGGTGAAACCCCGTCTCTAATAAAAAATACAAAAAAAAAAAAAAAAACTAGCCGGGCGAGGTGGTGGGTGCCTGTAGTCCCAGCTACTCGGGAGGCTGAGGCAGGAGAATGGCGTGAACCCGGGAGGCGGAGCTTGCAGTGAGCTGAGATCTGGCCATTGCACTCCAGCCTGGGTGACATAGCAAGACTCCGTCTCAAAAAAAAAAATAAATAAAAATTAAAAAAATAAAAACAAAAATCACATGATCATCTCAAGAGATACAAAAAAAGCATTTGACAAATCCAGCATCCTTTTATGATGAAAACCCTCAGCAAAATTGGCACAGAAGAGACATACCTTAAGGTAATAAAAGCCACCTATGACAAACCCACAGCCAACATTATACTGAATGGGGAAAAGTTTAAAACATTCCCCCTGAGAACTGGAACAAGACAAGGATGCCCACTTTCACCACTTCTAGTTAACATAGCACTGGAAGTCCTAGCCAGAGCAATCAGACAAGAGAAAGAAATAAAGGGCATCCAAATCAGTAAAGAGGAAGTCAAATTGTCTCTGTTTGCTGATGATATGATCGTATATCTAGAAAGCCCTAAAGACATATCCAAAAAGCTCCTAGAACTAGTAAATGAATTCAGCAAAGTTTCAAGGTGCAAAATTAATGTACACAAATCAGTAGCTCTGCTATCCACCAACAGTGACCAAGCTGAGAATCAAATCAAGAACTCAAACCATTTCACAATAGTTGCAAAAATAAAATAAAATACTTAGGAATATACCTAACCAAGAATGTGAAAGACCTCTATAAGCAAAACTACAAAATACTCCTGAAAGAAACCATAGATGACACAAACAAATGGAAGCACATCTCATGCTCATAAACGGGTAGAATCAATATTGTGAAAAATAACCATACTGCCAAAAGCAGTCTAGAGATTCAATGTAATTCCCATAAAAACGCCACCATTAGCTGGGAGCAGTGGCTCATGCCTGTAATCCCAGCACTTTGGGAGACTGAGGTGGGTGGATCGCCTGAGGTCAGGAGTTCGAGACCAGCCTGGCCAACATAGTAAAACTCTGTCTGTACTAAAAATACAAAAAATTAGCTGGACATGGTGGCGGGTACCTGTATTCCCAGCTACTAGGGAGGCTGAGGCAGGAGAATCTCTTAAACCCAGGAAGCAGAGGTTGCAGTGAGCTGACATTGTGCCATTGCACTCCAGCCTGGACAACAAGAACAAAACACCATCTCAAAAAAAAAAAAAAAAAGCCATCATTCTTCACAGAGTTAGAAAAAACAATCCTCAGATTCATATGGAGCCAAAAAAGAGCCCACATAGCCAAAGCAAGACTAAGCAAAAAGAACAAATCTGGAGGCATCACATTACCTGACTTCTAACTATATTCTAAGGCCATAGTCACCAAAACTGCATGGTACTGATATAAAAATAGGCACATAGACCAATGGAACAGAATAGAGAACCCAGAAATAGAGCCAAATAATTACAGTCAACTGATTTTCAGCAAAGCAAACAAAAACATAAAATGGGGAAAGGACACCCTATTCAACAGATGGTCCTGGGATAATTGGCAAGCCCCATGTAGAAGACTAAATCTGGATCCTCATCTGTCACCCTATACAAAAATCAACTCAAGATGGATCAAAGGCTTAAATATAAGACCTGAAACCATAAAAATTCTAGAAGATAATATCAGAAAAACTCTTCCAGATATTGGCTTAGGCAAAGACTTCATGACCAAGAACCCAAAAGCAAATGCAACAAAAACAAAGATTAATAGATGATACTTAATTAAACTAAAAAGCTTCTGCACAGCAAAAGAAACCCACAGAGTGGGAGAAAATCCTCATCTATCCATTCGACAAAGAACTACTATCCAGAATCTACAAAGAACTCAAACAAATCAGCAAGAAAAAATGAATAATCCCATCAAAAAGTTGGCTAAGGACATGAATAGACAATTCTCAAAAGATAATATACAAATGGCCAACAAGCATATGGAAAGTGCCCAGCATCACTAATTATCAGAAAAATTCAAGTCAAAACCACAATATGATACAACCTCACTCCTGCAAGAATGGCCATAATAAAAAAAATAGATGTTGGCGTGGATGTGGTGAAAAGGGAAGACTTTTACACTGTTGATGGGAATGTAAACTGGTACAACCACTATGGAAAACAGTGTGGAGATGCCCTAAAGAACCAAAAGTAGATCTACCATTTGATCCAGAAATCCCACTACTAGGTATTTACCCAGAGGAAAATAAGTCATTATACAAACAAGAAACTTGCACACACATGTTTATAGCAGCGCAATTTGCAATTGCAAAAATGTGGAACCAGCCCAAATGCCCATCAATCAATGAGTGGATAAAGAAAATGAAATATATGAGTTCTGGCTAGGAGGCTTCTCATTCCATTCAAATTGTTACAAAGTTCAGCTAGACAAGACCTTCCTGTGAAGTTTTACCCCCTACTCATCTGGCCACCCTCCTGATGGATGCCTGTGGTGCCAGGCAGGAATGGGCTACTTGGGGATCCAGTGAGCTCCCAGTGCCTTTCTGCCACTTCCTCTACTTCTGTATTTCGCTCAGCTCAGCTCTCTAACTTGACTCAGCTCCAGCTTTTCTTAGTGCCTGAAGCATCTGCAAGTGAAAATCCAGAAGAAGACAGACAGAAACTGAGCTCTTGACAACACATTCACTAAAGAAAGTGACCTTTGAAGATGTAGCTATTGACTTCACGCAGAAGAGCGGAGCTTTCTCTTGATGGACACATCCAATAGAAAGCTGTACAAAGATGTGATGTTGGAAAACATTAGTCACCTGGTGTCCCTCAGGTATCAGATAAGCAAATCCTATATAATTTTGCAGCTGGAACATGGAAAAGAGCTGTGGAGGGAAGGAAGAGAATTTCTTCAAGGCCAGAGTCCATACAGGGAAAGTGCCCTTAGGAAAAAACATACGGTATCCATGCATCCTATCATCAGAAAAGACACATCCACCAGTTTAACAATGGAGAAATCTCTCATTCCAGAGGATCTCTTTGAACATAATGATTTGGGAGAAGATTGCACTCACAGTTCCACAATGACTCAATGTTTGTTAACTCATAGTGGAAAGAAACCCTACATCAGCAAACAGTGTGGAAAATCCTTTAGTAATCAGTCATCCCCAACAACATAAATTCATAAATTCATACTAAAGGTAAATCATATCAGTGTAATTTATGTGAAAAGGCTTATACTGCTTTCACCTTAGACAGCACAAGCTGACTCACACTGGAGAGAGACCACATGCATGTCATCTATGTGGAAAAGCCTTCACTCAGTGTTCTCACCTTAGAAGACACAAGAAAACTCACATGGGAGGGAGACCATATAAGTGTATCAATGTCGGAAAGCCTTTATTCAATCCTTAAACCTTCAAAGATATGAGAGAACTCACTTGGAAAGAGATGTTATGAATGTGATAAAAGTGGGAAAACCTTTAGTCAAAGCTCTGGCTTTTGTGAGCGCAAAAGAATTCACACTGGAGAGAAGCCACATGCATGTCTTTGTGGAAAGCTTTCAGTCTATCTTCGGACCTTAGATGACATGAGAGAACATGCACTGGAGAAAAGCCATATGAATGCCATTTATGTGGGAAAGACTTCAGTCAATGTACTAATCTTAAATAGCATGAGAAAATTCACCCTGGAGAGAAAATTACAAATGTCTCCAGAACGTATTCTGACTTTAGATGACATGGTGTTAGGAATGATGAATGTAAGGAAAGTGGAAGAGACTTCAGCTATAGTTTTAACATCTAAATATTCCAAAGGACTCAAATCTTGAGGAAATACTGTAATCAACATGGAATATACTTCAGTTACCTTTACTCTTCAGTCCACATCAATGAATGGAAGAGAAATTGCATGACATGTATGTAGCAAAGACTTGTTAGTGATCTGATCATAAATGACATGAGAGACCTGAAACTGTCAACATAATAAACTAAAAGTCTTAAGCAATGACTTTGACTTAAAACATATGGGACTTTCAGGTAGAGAATCTCTAGCTCTGCATGTATATACATAACATATATACATATGTCATTGGAAAAAAGAAAATGTGTATATATGTGTATATACATGTTATACATATTTCAATATTGTAAGTATTATTTTATAATTATTTTGTATGTATTATTTTGCATTATTTCAATATTTGTAAGTATTGATCTTTTGGAAAAGTTTAATGAAATTTCTTATATAATTCTGCATTCAATTTTTTCCCAGGTCATTTTGCTTTTATACATTTACATGCCACATTTTTATGAATCGACATTTTCTCAAATTTCTGAATTATTTTGCTAAATTATGTGTTAAGAGTTTTTTCTAGAGGTCCACCTTCTTGACTCACTTTTCTGATGAGAAATCTATCAGGTTTCTCCCCAGTGATTTTCAGGTTTGATAGCTCCTCAATGTGAGAAACTTAACGTCAACTAAGAAATGAATTACCATTGAAGATTTTTCTCCTTTCAAGATGCTGACCGTGTTTTGTCCAGTGTGAAATCTCACATGTTCCACAAGTGCTGCTCTATGAAGAAAGGATTTCTCATGATTTTTCATTGCATAACTTCTCCAGTAAGAAGTATTTGGTATTTCAAGAGAATTCATTGCCCTCGGAAAGACTTTCTGTTCTTATTTAGCTTATAAAGGCTTTCCTCTCTTATTTTCCATTTTAGCAGCATTTTATCACTGTGTTTTCTTGTGAACATCAAGCCTGTTGGTTGGCTGAATGTTTATTCACAGAAAATACAAATAAAGGTTCATCCAAGTAAAGTTTTCTTATGTTATTTGACAATAAATTGCAAATAAAAACATTTTCACACTGAATGCAGAGCTAGAGATTCTCTACCTGAAAGTCCCACATGTTTTAAGTCAAAGCTGTTGCTTAAGAATTTTAGTTTATTATGTTGACAGTTTCAGCTCTCTCATGTCAATTATGATCAGGTCACTAACAAGTCTTTGCCACATACATGTCATACAATTTCTCTTCCATTCATTGACATGGACTGAAGAATAAAGGTAACTGAAGTATATTCCATGTTGATTACAGTATTTCCTCAAGACGTGAGAAACAAAATAATGGCATTCGTTGCAATGTGGCTGGAATTGGAGACTATTATTCTAAGTGAAGTACCTCAGAAAGAGAAAACCAAACATCGCATGTTCTCACTTATCTGTGGGAGCTAAGTTATTAGGATGCAAAGACATAAGAATTATACATTGGACTTTGGGGACTTGGGGGAAAGGGTGGGGGGTGACAAGGGATAAAAGACTACACATTGATAAAGTTTACACTGCTCAGGTGATGGGTGCACCAAAATCCCAGAAATCACCACTAAAGAAATTATTCATGTAACCAAACACCACCTGTTCCCCCAAAACCTATTGAAATAAATAAATAAATAAATAAATAAATAAATAAATAAAATTATGTTTGTTTTAGATGTGCTTTTTGGAAGCAGCAAAGTTTTTTTAAGCAGTTGTTTTTTAACCATATTTGGAGAACTCTGTTTTAACTGGGGACTGTAACTCATTTAAATTTATTATCAGGACTGATATCATTTGTGTTGTTTTGCTATCTGTGGTTATTGTTTCTTTTTTCTTTCTTTCTTTTTTCTTTCTATTTTTCAGGTTTCTATGCCACTTCCTTTGTTTTCTGTTATTTCCTCTTTGGGTTGATTTTATCTTCTGCAATTTTGGAAGATATCAACTCTCTTTTAAGTTCTATTAATACTAGTGTTTAAAAATTATTCTTTTTCATTCTTACTAACTTTCACATAAGATTTTTAAAAGTAACTATCTCTTGCTTTCTCCCAGTTCACATATTTCTCTCTTAGTCATAGTCTTCCTTCATGTTATCTGGACATTCAGATCCACATTAATATGATTTGATTCTATATGTAATTTTTCCACTGTCTTCTTTTAAGAACAATTTCCAATGTTTGCATTTCAGTTTTACAACCAAACTTACAACAATTATTTAAATCTAATGCGATGGTTAATTTTATGTGTCAACTTGACACATATTTTTTAGTCTACTCTTACATTCTGCAAAATCTTCTCAAGTAAGTTCACCACATCATCGATTAAATTTTTTTGTTATAACAAGTCTGCTTTTATTAACTACATTGTTGATTTTAATTCTATTGCATTTTTCATTTTCATGACAATTTCCTCTTCTCTGGCAGCTGATTTTATCTCCAGCACATTTCTGTACATTTCACACTACTATCTCTTTAGGCTAATTTCTACTCTCCTCTTCGCTTTCTATTCCAGTTTCATGAAGATTATCTTACTGTTTTAATGACTGCCAAGATGTTTACCAAAATATTTTCCTGGTTCTAGTAGTAAATCATTTAAAAAAATATGTACTCCCTCTCTGAATCATCAGAGAAAAAAAATCAGCTTTTCTTGTCATTTATTTTTAAAAGCCCACACGAAAGTTATTTTCCCTCTCCAATTCCATGAAAAAAGATTTTTTTCCAATCCATATAAATACCAACAATCAAAGTCCATGATCCCACCTCACCCCTCAGGCTTCTCTTTTTTTTTTTTTTTTTTTTTTTCCTTTTTTGAGACAGCGTCTTGCTCTGTTGCACAGGGTGGAGTGCAGTGGTGCAATCTTAGCTCACTGCAGCCTTAACCTCCCAGGCTCAAGCCTCCCACCTCAGCCACCCAAGTAGCTGGGAACAGAGATGCATGCCTCTACGCCTGGCAAATTTATTTATTTATTTATTTTTGTAGAGACAGGGTCTCAGTTTGTTGCTCAAACTGGTCTTGAACTCCTGGGCTTAAGTGATCCTCCTACCTTGACCTCCCAAAGTACTGGGATTACAGGCGTGAGCCACTGTGCCCAGCCCAGCCTTTTCTTTGGAGTTAATAGAATTCTCTTTTTGTGCTATTTCTTGGAGATAACTTGGCATGTAAATATTCTAATTAAATCTTCATGTCTTACAGGGCTTGAGTTGGGGTCTTCTCAGACCTAGGCTGTCAACTTCTTTGAACTTCTTCTCCCACAGAATATGTAAAATTAATAGCCTTAAGCTTCCCTAATATCTATACTAACTACATCTACTTTCTTTTAGGACTGCACTTCTCTGTATGTAATGAATCACTATCTTTCACACTACCCTCCGCCTAACACGCTCGCCAAAACTCCATATATCCTGTTGCTATGATCTAAACGTTGATGTTCCCCGGAAAAACCATGTGCTGGAACCTAATGCCTAATGTGGTAGTATTAAGAGGTAGCACCTTTTGAGGAAGTGATTAAGTCATAAGGATTCCAACCTCATGAATGGGGTTAGTGCTATAAGAGGCTGCCTTGCCCTTTCCACCACATGAGGACACAATAAGAAGGCATCATCTTTGAAGCAGGCAAGGAGCTATCATCAGACACTGAATCTGTTCATGCCTTAATCTTGGACTTCCCAGCTTCCCAAAGTTTGAGCACTAAATTTCTGTTCATAAACTACCCAGTCTAAGATATTTTGTTATAGCAGCAGAAGTGAACTAAGATAGAAATTGGTACTGAGAAGTGGAGTGCTGCTTTAACAAATACCTAAAAATGTGGAAGTGGCTTTGGAACTGGGTAATTAGCAGTCTGGAAGGGTTTGGAGGAAGAGGCTGAAAAAAAAAAAAAGCCTATTTTGCTGGAATGGACACTAAAACGATATTCTTGTGAGGGCTCAGAAGAAAAGGAGAGCTGTTGAGAAACCTCAGTCTTCTTAGACATTACCTAAGTGGTTGTGACCAGAATATTGACAGAAATATGGATGTTAAAGGCCATTCTAATGAGGTCTCAGATGGAAGTAAGGAACATGTTGTTAGAAACTGAAGAACAGACCATTCTTGTATAAAGTGGCAAACAACTTGGCTGAATTGTGTTTATCTCCTAGTGCTTTGTGGAAGGTGGAACTTGGAAATGATGAAATATTTGGAAGAAACCTCTAAGCAAAGTGCCAAGAGTGCAGCATGGCTTGGTTTCTCTTGACTGCTTATACTAAAATGTGAGAAGAGAAAAACTAACCAAAGATGAAATTTATAACAAAAAAGGAAGTAGACGTTAAAGATTTGAAAAATTCTCAGCCTGTCCATGTTGTAAAGAATGAAAAATTGTGTTCAGGGTGAACACCAAGGGTGTGGCCAAGTCACCGTTTCAAAAGGATATTTAGTATGGATGGGCAGAAGCTTGCTTGCTTCTATTCATCAAGGCAACGGGAGAATGGGCCTGAAAACTTTTCCGAGATCTTCGGGGGCTGCCCTGCCCATTACAGGCCCAGAATACCATGGCCTTGGGAGCAGAAAAATTTCAAGCTTCTGCTCCTCTCATTCTGGTGCAGCACTCCTTCAGCCCCTCAGCTGTGGCTCAAATGGGCCCAAGTGCAGCTCAGGTTTCTCCTTTGTGCAGAGGCACAGGCAATAAACCTTGGTGGCATCTGCACAGTGCCATCTCACCAGAGTGCTTGAGCTGTGAGGACATGGCTACCTCCACCTAGATTTCAAAGGATTACCCAGAGAGCCTCAGAGTCACTGCAGAGAGTCCCCACTACAGCAATGTCTAGTGGAGACATAGAGGGAGAGTCACTTCTAAGAAAAATAGAGCCACCAGCAAGCAACTCCAACCAATGACAGCTACAGCATGGGCTGCCCCCAGCAAAGCCATGAGAGCAGGGCTATTCAGACGTTTGAGGCCTAGCCTCTATCCCTGTGTGTCTGGAAGACGAGACATCAAGTCAAAGAAGATTATTCTGGAGTCTTAAGGTTTAATGTTTGCCCTATTGGGTTTTGGATTTGGTTGGAACCTGTTATCACATTTTTTTAAAAACCCTTCTTTTTGCAATGGAAATGTCTATCCTATGCCTGTCCCACCATTGTATTTTGGAAGTATATGACATGTTTGATTTCACAGCTGGAGAGTAACTTGCCTCAGGATGAATCATACCTTGAGTCAGCCATATCCGATTTAGTTGATATTAAGATAAGACTGAGTTTTAGACTTTTAAGTTGGTACTGGAACAAGTTAAAATTTTGGGGGCTACCGGGATAGAACAAATATATGCTTCATGTGAGGGGACCATGAATTGTAGGGGACCAGGAACAGAATGCCATAGTCTAAATGTTGATATCCCCAAAAAATTCATGCTGAAACCTGTTAGCTAATGTGATAGTATTATGAAGTGCAGCCTATTGGGGGAGTGATTATATCACAACAGCTGTGGCCTCATGAATGGGATTAGTGCCCTTATAAAAGAGGTTGACGTGCACTGCCTTACATTCTTCTGCTATGTGAGGACACAGCAACAAGACATCATCTCTAGATCAGAGTGAACCCTTTCCAGATACTGAGTCTTGGCACTTTAGTCTTGGACTTCTCAGCCTCCAGAACTGTGAGCAATAAATTTCTATTGTTTATCAGTTACTCAGTCTATGGTGTTTTGTCCAAAAGGACTAAGAAACCTGTCTTGTTTTTTCTAAATGAATATATAAAGATTACAGTTTTAACATGGATATATAAAGACAGGTACCAATGGAACAAGACAGGGTTTGAACAATCGTCTGAATGCCTCAAAAATAATGCCTGGGTTGTAAAGAAACAGGCCTCTTCACTTTTTTTTTCATTGGTACAGAATCAAAGTTGTATTTGAGAGGGGAGCTATTAGTAGCTTTCTCTACCTACTTTCAAGATGTAGGTATATTCCTTTTCAAGGGGAAAAACAATAAAACACAAACAGAACAAAACCACCCACACTGGCCATGAATTGTGAATGGTGTGATTATTATTTGAATAACCTTCAGGGTATTCAAATAAAAAACTGTCAGGCTTAGTCTTCAGTGTTACGAGTTTTAATCCTCTTCTGTGTCTTCATAAATATACATATATTTTGAGACAGGGTCTCACTATGCTGTCCAGGTTGGTCTCAAATTCCTGTGCTCAAGTGATCCTCCTGCCTCAGCCTCTGGAGTAGCTGATATTATAGGCATCCATCAGTATTTTTGTGAGAAATTCAGAGAGTTGCTGAATTTAAATCTGCTAGCCAGATGCCATTTAAATTTAAAACTCTTGCTCAATATTTAAAATAATACTGAAAAATTAACTTATTTTATTTCTTTTTTCTTATCATTATCGTTGTTGTAGTTCTTGCAGAGTAATAATCATAGCTATGACTTGTTGAGTGTTTTTTTAAAATCAGGCAGGCATTGCTGTGAGCACATTGTATGAACTTTTTCTAATGCTTGTAATATCATAATTACTACTTATCTCACTTTCCATAAAAGAAATTGAAGTTCAATGAGTTTAAGCAACTTGCCCAAATCATACTGCTATTAAGTTGTAATACTAAGCTCATAATCAAATGGCTTTGACTCCAAGCCCCATACTCTGTCTCACATGATACCTCACCCAGCAAAGGATTCTATGGCTATATGAACACAATTGCCATCATTCTCACTGAATTTTTTCCTGCATGTAAATTTCAGCACAACAAGCATTTTTTATAGTACAACCTGCACAAGTTGCCAACAAATCTCACTAGTAATACATATGGGAGAAAAGGAGACAGCAATTGATAATACAACTAAATCAGGTAAATCAACACAAAATTTTTGATCTAGCATTAATGTCTGCACAGACACATGTTTGATGTAAGCCTGTAATGCTGGTTCTGGTAGTAGAACGGCAGTGTTTTTTCAATTCATCATGTAATTAAATGAGATATTTCCTGCAACCAACTTCCTTCCTTCAGCAGGATTTAAGCTTTTTGATGAAAAGATGTTAACTCTTTGAGGGAGTAGAGTTTACAATCCACATCCTTTCAGTTAATACCCAGATTTAAAATTATTGAAAACAAATGTTTGAATCATCTTTATAAACTATAAATTAGATTACTTTCTAAAATAATTGATTTTAAAAGACCAGATCTTTAACTCTTTACCACATTTCCATTCCTTGTTTTTTCTCTTTAAATCTAAACTCTAAACAGCACCTAAAGCATTGTAAGAGCTTGAATTTCTACCTCAAATATGCCATTAAAGGGCTCTACAAAAAAGAGACTGAAAATATATACTCCACTTTAAAATGAGTACACACATAGGTTGTTCTGAATCACAGTTGTTAGGTTTTTAGAGATAAAAGTTATTTTAATGGGCTAAAGCCTCTCCTTTCACTTCTGACAAGACTATAATCCGTGGTGAGGGGTGTCAGATATATTTGTAAGGTGCTATCACTACAGACCCTGCAGACATCAAAAGGTAATAAGGGAATACTATCAACAACTCTACACACAAATTTGGCAACTTAGATAAAATGGATCAATTTCTTAAAAATGCAAATTACCACAACTCACTCAGTATGAAATTTTGAATAGCCAAATAACTACTTACAAAATTAAATTCATAATTTTGGGACTTAAAAAAAAGGGGGGAAAGAAAGAAAGAACTCTCCAGCCCCAAAGAGTTTCACTGGAAAATTTGACCAACGAGTGAAAGAATTAGCCCCAATTTTACACAATTTCTCCAGGAAATAAAAAAAGAATGAATGCTTCTTAATTCGTTTTGTGAAGGTGGTGTTACCCTGATACCAAAACCAAAGACAGCACACACACACACACACAATGAACTATAGACCAATATCTTTCATGAATATAAACATGAAATATTTAGAAAACAGACTCAGTAATATCTAAAAAAAATTATATGCCATTACCAAGTGTGATTTATCCCTGGGATGCTAGACTGCTTTAATATTTAAAATCAATCAATATAACATATCATATAAAAATTACATGATCATATCAACCGATGAAATAAAATCATTTGGCAAAATTTAACACCCATTCATGATTTAAAAACACAACAGAAAAATAGAAATACAGGGAAGTTTTCTCAACTTGACAAAGAGCATCTGTAAGAAAACCTACAATTTCCATTATACTTAATATTGAAAGATTGAATTCTTTCCCCCTAAGATTGGGAGCAAGGCAAAGATCCCACTCACACCACTCTTATTCAACATAGTGCTACAAGTTCTAGCCAGTACATTATGGCTAGAAAATGAAATAAAAGGTATACAGACCAAAAAGAAAGAAAACTGTTTCTATTTGCAGATAACATGATTGTTTACACAGAAAATCCCAAAGAATATGTAAAAAGAACTCCTAGAACTAATAAATGAGTTCAGAAAAGTCACAGGGTACAAGATATACATTCAAAAATCAACTGTTGTGGAGCACAGAGGATTGGGGGCAGTGAAAATATTCTGTATGATACTATCACGGTGGATCCATGCAGTTATACATTTTTCCAAACCCATACAATGTACAACATTAAGAGTGAACCTTAATATAGACTATGGACTTTAGGTGACAATGTGTCAATGTAGGTTGATCAGTTGTAACAAATGCACCACTCTAGCGGGGATGTTGGTAATGGAGGAGCCTACTATGCAAGTGTAGGAGTAGGGGGTATATGAGAAATCTCTGTACCTTCCTCTCAATTTTGCTGTGAATCTAAATCTGCTGTGAAGAAAAAAATTATCTGTTTAAAAATTAATTTTATTTTTATATACTAGCAATGAACACTGAAATTAAAAATATGATATTTACAAGCACTCAAAAAAAATGAAACAGGGGTAAATCTAACAAAACATGTATAGAATTTACATGCTGAAAACTATAAAATGCTAAAGAAAAAACCCCAAAAGATCTAAATAAATGAGCAGCCAATGAGGATTGGAAGACTCAACATAGTAAATATGTCAGTTCTCCCCAAACTGATACACAAGTTTAATACGGTACCTATCAAAATCCCAGCAAGACTTTTAACAGATACAGGACAAATTCTAAAATACAATAAAAATATAGAGGAACTAGATTAAAAATGACAAATTATTCTAAAAATTATATTTGGAAAGGCAAAATAATTAGAATAGCTAAAAAAAACTTTGAAAAAGAATTTTTTAAATGGGAAGAAACAGTCTACCTAATTCAAGACATTTTACAGCTACAGTAATCAAGATTGTGAGTTATTGTAAGTAAGACAGATAGATATATAAAGGGAACAAAATAGACAAACCAGAAATAAATTCATAAATTCACAGAAATATGCCCACTTGACTTTAGACAAACATGCACAATAGAGAAAAGATAGTCTTTTTTTAATTTTTTATTTTTGGACACAAAGTCTTACTGTGTCAGCCATGCTGCAGTATAGTGGCATGATCACGGCTTACTGCAGCCTTAACCTCCCAGGCTCAAGCAGTTCTCCCACATCAGCCTCCTGAGTAGCTAGGACTATAGGCACACACCAACATGCCTAGCTACTATCTTTTTAATTTTTTTGAGAGACAGAGTCTCAGTATGTTGCCCGGGCGCTCTCAAACTCCTGGGTTCAAGGTATCCTCCCACCTTGGCATCCGAAAGTGTTGAGATTACAGGCGTCAGCCACCGTCCCCGGTCTTTTTTTTGTTTCAGACCATCCCCGGTCTTAAGACAGCCTTTTCAATAAATGATGCCAGAACAATTAGATATCAATAGGCCAAAAAAAAGAACCTTGACTTAAGTTAAAAATTAACTCAAAATGGATCATGCACTTGAGTGTAAAATGTAAACTATAAAACTTAAAAAAAAAAAAAAACACAGGGGAAAATCTTTGGGATCTAAGGTTAGGCAAAAAGTCCCTAGACTTGACACCAGAAACATGATCTATGAATGGAAAAAAAAAAATGATACATTGGACTTCATCAAAATATAAATCTTTGGCTCTGGAAAAGACTGAGTTAAGAGGATGAAAAGTCAAGCTACAGGCTGAGAGAATATATTTACGAATCACATGGCCACCAAAGGACTAGTATCTGGAATACAAAAATAACTCTCAAAACTCAGTGTAAACACTCAGTCCCATTAGAAATGAATGAAAGTCATAAATGGAAACTTCATTACGAGGATAAATAGATGGTAAGTAAGCACATGAAAATATGTGCAACTTCATTAGCCCTTAAAGCTGTACAAACTAAAATCACAATGAAATACCACTGCACACCTATGAGAACAGCTAAAATAAAAAATAGTGATAACACCAAATGCTAGTGAGGGTGTGAAGAAACTGGATAACTCAGGTATCATTGCTTGGGATGTAAAATGGTACAGCCACTCTGGAAAGCAGTTTAGTAGTTTAGCAGTTTTTTAAAAAATTAAACATGCAACTACCGTATGATCTACCAATTACACTCCTGGGTATTTATTCCACATAAATGAAACTTTATTTTCACACAAACACCTGTAAAAGAATGTTTATAGAAGATTTATTTGCAACAGCCAAAAAGTAGAAACATCAAGCATGGTGGCTCACACCTGTAATCTCAACCACTGGAGAGGCTGAGGCAGGATGATTGCCTGAGGCCAGGAGAGATCAGTCTTGGCAACATAGCAAGACCGTGTCTCTAACTAGTTTTTTTAATTAGCTGGGTGTGCTGGTGAGTGTCTGTAGGACCAGCTACTTCGGAGACTGAGGCGAGAGGATTGCTTGAGCCTAGAAGTTCAAAGTTATAGTAAACTACAATCATGGCAACCTGTATACTTCAACCTAGGCAACAGAAAGACATCTGGTCTCTAAAAAAACAAAAAAAGTAGAAACAACTCAGATGTTCTTCAATGTGTGAATGGGTATACAAACTGGAACAGCTGTACCATAAAATACTACCCAGCAATAACAAAGAATGAACTGTTGATACACACAACCACCTGGATGAATCTCCAGGGATTTGTACTAAGTGAAAAAAAACAATTCTGAAAGATCATACATTGTATAATTATATTCACATATCTTTGATGTAACAAAATTAAAGAAGCAAAGAACAGATGAGTGACTGCTAAGGGTTAAAGAGGGATGGAAGAGGAAGAGAAGTGGGTGTAGCTGTGAAAGAGCATCAGGAGAGAGCCAGTGGTGATGGAAATATTCTGTATCTTGAATGTATCAATGTCAACATCCTGGCTATAATATTGTGCTATAGTTTTGCAAAATGTTACACTGAGGGAAACTAGGTGAAAGCTACACAAGATCTCTGTGTGTTCTTCCTCACAATTGTATGTGAATCTACAGTTGTGTCAAAATGAAACATAATTTTTTAAAAAAAGGATAAGAAGGAAATATTATGAACACCTTTATCACTACAAATTCAATAACTTAGAGTAATTGGCAAATTTTTTGAAAGACATTAAATACCAATAATCACTCAAAAGAAATAGAAAACATGAAGACTGGAATATCTATTAAAGAAACTGAAATTATACTTTAAAATCTTTCATCAACAACCAAAAATCTAGGTAAAGAGAGCTTCACTAGAGAAATTTATTAAGCATTTGTAGAAAGAAAAAATAATACAATATCTACACACAAGCACACAGACATTAAAAAAAATGGAAGAGAAAAAATGGCAGATAGGAGTCAGAACTAACTTGCAGCTCTTACCCAGATGGACAGAACAGCATGTAGAGACTCACATTGTGAACTTTTGCTACCAGAACTATTGCAGGAACATACTGGGAAAACTGAAAGAATTCACAGATCCTTTGAAAGAAGAGGCTTGGTGCTACAAACTCTGTGAGACAGCCAAAAAACTGTGAGTATCCAAAGTGCGAGGGAAGGAAAGTCCACTTCCAAACACACATCGTCACTGGGGAACCTGAAAATCCAGATCATGGGAGTTAGATTTAACCTTACCTAGAGCTGAAACTAGAGAGCCAAGAGAAATATAAAAGTAAACAAAGCAGCAGGAAGAGCCCTGTAGGAACTCCCTGCTTCCATGGAAGCCCAGGGAAGCTATTTCTGACGTTATGTCACAGGGATCTTTCAGGAGGGCTGCCAGTGGAATTGGGGAAAGACCACAAGGAGAAAGAAACTTTCAGCTGACTTTCACAATAATTTCGGCCAAGCGTAAAATGTCCTGGGCAGACAGAAAGTGCAGACAGGAGCTGAAATTTCTAAAATCAGAGCGCCTCTTCTCCTCCAAAGGATTGCAGCTCCTCGCCAGCAACAGAACAAAGCTGGACGGAGAATGACTTTGACGAGTTGACAGAAGCAGGCTTCAGAAGGTTGGTAATAACAAACTTCTCTGCACTAAAGGAGCATGTTCGAACCCGTCACAAGGAAGCTAAAAACCTTGATAAAAGGTTAGACAAATGGCTAACTAGAATAAACAATCTAGAGAAGACATTAAATGACCTGATGGAGCTGAAAACCATGGCACGAGAACTTCGTGAGGCATACACAAGTTTCAATAGCTGATTCAATCAAGTGGAAGAAAGGGTATCAGTGATTGAAGATCAAATTAATGAAATAAAGTGAGAAGACAAGATTAGAGAAAAAAGTAAAAAGAAATGAACAAAGTCTCCAAGAAATATGGGACTATGTGAAAAGACCAAATCTGCATCTGATTGGTGTAACTGAAAGTGATGGGGAGAATGGAACAAAGTTAAAAAATGCTCTTCAGGTCATTATCCAGGATAACTTCCCCAACCTAGCAAGGCAGGCCAACATTAAAATTCAGGAAATACAGAGAACACCACAAAGATACTCCTTGAGAATGGCAACCACAGACACATAATTGTAAGATTCAGCAAGGTTGAAATTGAAGGAAAAATTGTTAAAGGCAGCTGGAGAGAAAGGTCGAGTTACCTACAAAGGGAAGCCCATCAGACTAACAGCGGATCTATCGGCAGAAACCCTACAAGCCAGAAGAGAGTGGGGGCCAATATTCAACATTCTTAAAGAAAAGAATTTTCAACCCAGAATTTCATATCCAGTGAAACTAAGCTTCATAAGTGAAGGAGAAATAAAATCCTTTACAGACAAGCAAATGCTGAGAGATTTTGTCACCATCAGGCCTGCCTTACAAGAGCTCCTGAAGGAAGCACTAAACATGGAAAGGAACAACCAGTACCAGCCACTGCAAAAACATGCCAAATTGTAAAGACCATTGATGCCAGGAAGAAACCGCACCAATTAACGAGAAAAATAACCAGCTAACATCATAATGACAGGATCAAATTCACACATAACAACATTAACCTTAAATGTAAATGGACTAAATGCCCCAATTAAAAGACACAGACTGGCAAATTTGGATAAAGTCAAGACCCATTAGTGTGCTGTAGTCAGGAGACCCATCTCACGTGCAAAGACACACATAGGTTCAAAATTAAGGGATGGAGGAAGATCTACCAAGCAAATGGAAAGCCAAAAAAAGGAGGGGTTGCAATCCTAGTCTCTTATAAAACAGACTTTAAAGTAACAAAGATCAAAAGAGACAAGACCATTACATAATGGTAAAGGGATCAATTCAATAAGAAGAGCTAACTATCTTAAATATATATGCACCCAATACAGGAGCACCCAGATTCATAAAGCAAGTCCTTAGAGACTTACAAAGAGACTTAGACTCCCACACAATAGTAATGGGAGACTTTAACACCCCACTGTCAACATTAGACAGATCAACGTGACAGAAGAAGGTTAACAAGGATATCCAGGACTTGAACTCAGCTCTGCACCAAGCAGACCTAATAGACATCTACAGAACTCTCTACCCCAAATCAACAGAATACACGTTCTTCTCAGCACCACATTGCACTTATTCTAAAATTGACCACATAATTGGAAGTAAAGCACTCCTCAGCAAATATAAAAGAACAGAAATCACAACAAACTGTCTCTCAGACCACAGTGCAATCAAATTAGAACTCAGGATTAAGAAATTCACTCAAAACCACACAACCGCATGGAAGCTGAACAACTTGCTCCTGAATGACTACTGGGTAAATAACGAAATGAAGGCAGAAATAAAGATTTTTTTGAAACCAATGAGAACAAAGACACAACATACCAGAATCTCTGGGACACATTTAAAGCAGTGTGTAGAGGGAAATTTATAGCACTAAATGCCCACGAGAGAAAGCAGGAAAGATCTAAAATCGACACCCTAACATCACAATTAAAAGAACTAGAGAAGCAAGAGCAAACAAATTCAAAAGCTAGCAGAAGGCAAGAAATAACTAAGATCAGATCAGAACTGAAGGAGATAGAGACACAAAAAAACCTTCAAAAAATCAATGAATCCAGGAGCTGGTTTTTTGAAAAGATCAACAAAATTGACAGACCACTAGCAAGACTAATAAAGAAGAAAAGAGAGAAGAATCAAATAGACACAATAAAAAAATGATAAAGGGGATATCAACACCAATCCTGCAGAAACACAAACTACCATCAGAGAATACTACAAACACTTCTGTGCAAATAAACTAGAAAATCTAGAAGAAATGGATAAATTCCTAGACACATACACCCTCCCAAGACTAAACCAGCAATAAGTTGAATCTCTGAATAGACCAATAAAAGTTTCTGAAATTGAGGCAATAATTAATAGCCTACCAACCAAAAAAGTCCAGGACCAGATGGATTCACAGCCGAATTCTACCAGAGGTACAAAGAGGCGCTGGTACCATTCCTTCTGAAACTATTCCAATCAATAGAAAAAGAAGGAATCTTCCCTAACTCATTTTATGCGTCCAACATCATCCTGATACCAAAGCCTGGCAGAGACACAATAACAAAAAAAGAGAATTTCGGACCAATATCCCTGATGAACATCGATGTGAAAATCCTCAATAAAATACTGGCAAACCGAATCCAGCAGCACATCAAAAAACTTATCCACCACGATCAGGTTGACTTCATCCCTGGGATGCAAGGCAGGTTCAACATATGCAAATCAATCAATGTAATCCATCACATAAACAGAACCAATGACAAAAAACACATGATTATCTCAATAGATGCAGAAAAGGCCTTCAATAAAATTCAACAGCCCTTCATGCTAAAAATTCCCAATAAACTAGGTATTGATGTAATGTATCTCAAAATAATAAGAGCTATTTATGACAAACCCACAGCCAATATCATACTGAATGGGCAAAAACTGGAAGCAGTCCCTTTGGAAACTGCCACAAGACAAGGATGTCCTCTCTCACCACTCCTATTCAACATAGTGTTGGAAATTCTGGCCAGAGTGATCATGAAAGAGAAAGAAATAAAGGGTATTCAATTAGGAAAAGAGGAAGTCAAACTGTTCCTGTTTGCAGATGACATGATTGTATATTTAGAAAACCCCATCATCTCAGCCCAAAATGTCCTTAAGCTCCAGCAAAGTCTCAGGATACAAAATCAATGTGAAAAATCACAAGTGTTACTATACGCCAATAACAGACAAACAGAGCCAAATCATGAGTGAACTCCCATTCACAATAGCTACAAAGAGAATAAAATACCTAGGAATCCAACTTACAAGGAATGTGAAGGACCTCTTCAAGGAGAACAACAAATCACTACTCAACAAAATAAAAGAGGACACAAACAAATGGAAGAACATTCCATGCTCATGGATAGGAAGAATCAACATCATGAAAATGGCCATACTGCCCAAGTTAATTTATAGATACAATACCTTCCCCATCAAACTACCAATGACTTTCTTCACAGAATTGGAAAAACCTACTTTAAAGTTCAAATGGAACCAAAAAAGAGCCCGCATTGCCAATACAATCCTAAGCCAAAACAACAAAGCTGGAGCATCATGCTACCTGACTTCAAACTATACTATAAGGCTACAGTAACCAAAACAGCATGGTCCTGGCATGTAGATCAATGGAACAGAACAGAGGCCTCAGAAATAATGCTACACATCTACAACCATCTGATCTTTGACAAACCTGACAAAAACAAGATATGAGGAAAAGATTCTATACTTAATCGATGGTGCTGAGAAAACTGGCTAGCTATACGTAGAAAGCTGAAACTGGATCCCTTCCTTACACCTTATACAAAAATTAATTCAAGATTGATTAAAGACTTAAATGTTAGAACCAAAACCATAAAAACCCTGGAAGAAAACCTAGGCAACACCATTCTGGCCACAGGCATGGGCAAGAACTTCATGACTAAAACACCAAAAGCAATGGCAACAAAAGCCAAAATAGACAAATGGGATCTAATTAAACTAAAGAGCTCTGCACAGCAAAAGAAACTACCATCAGAGTGAACAGGTAACCTACAGAATGGGAGAAAATTTTTGCAATCTACCCATCTGACAAACGCCTAACATCCAGAATCTACAGAGAATTCAAACAAATTTACGAGAAAAAACAACCCCATCAAAAAGTGGGCAAAGGATATGAACAGATACTTCTCAAAAGAAGACATCTATGCAGCCAACAGACACATGAAAAAATGCTCATCATCACTGGCCATCAGAGAAATGCAAATCAAAACCGCAATGAGATACCATCTCACACCAGTTAGAATGGTGATCATTAAAAAGTTAGGAAACAACAGATGCTGGAGAGGATGTGGAGAAATAGGAATGCTTTTACACTGTTGGTGAAGTGTACATTAGTTCAACCATTGTGGAAGACAGTGTGGCGATCCCTCAAGGATCTAGAACTAGAAATACCATTTGACCCAGCAATCTCATTACTGCGTATATACCCAAAGGATTGTAAATCATGCTGCTATAAAGACACATGCACATGTGTGTTTATTGTGACACTATTCACAGTAGCAAAGACTTGGAATCAACCAAAATGTCCATCAATGATAGATTGGATTAAGAAAATGTGGCACATATACACCATGGAATATACGCATCCATAAAAAAGGATGAGTTCATGTCCTTTGCAGTGACATTAATCAAGCTGGAAATCATTCTCAGCAAACTATGACAAGGATAGAAAACCAAACACTGCATGTTCTCACTCATCAGTGGGAACTGAAAAATGAGATCACTTGGACACAGGGCAGGGAACATCACACACCAGGGCCTGTCGGGAGATGGGGGTTTGGGGAAGGACAGCATTAGGAGAAATAATTAATGTAAATGATGAGTTGATGGGTGCATCAAACCAACATGGCATATGTATACCTATGTATCAAACCTGCACGTTGTGCACAGGTATCCTAGAACTTAAAGTATAATAATTTTTTTTAAAAAAAGAAAATGGGAGGGGAGGACAGAGGGAGGAAAGAAGGAGTCAAAAGGAGGGAAAAAGGAATGGGGAATACAATAATTCTCATGTTTAAGAGGAACATTTTATAATGATAAGAGAACTAGTCCAGCAGGAAAATATCACAATCCTAAATATATATTCACCCAACACTGAAGCTCCAAATTTAATAAAACAATTACTACTAGACCTAAGAAATGAGACAGCAACACAATAATAGTGGGGGACTTTAATACTCCACTGACACCACTGAATAGGTGATCAAGACAAAAGTCAACAAAGAAACAACAGAGTTAAAGTAGAACCCAGAACAAATGGACTTAACAGATATTTACAGAACATTCTACCCAGCAACTGCAGAATATATGTTCTATTCATCCACACATGGAACATTCTCCAAGACAGATGATATGATAGGCCACAAAACAAGTCTCAATAACGTTAAGAAAATCAAAATTGTATCAAGTACTCTCTCATATCACAGTGAAATTAAATTGGAAATTAACTCCAAAAAGAACCCTCAAAACTAAACAAATATATAGAAATTAAATAATTTCCTCCTGAAGGTTCTTTGGGTAAACAATGAAGTCAAGATGGAAAATAAAAAATTCTTTGAACAATAATAGTGACACAACCTGTTAAATCCTCTGGGATACAGCAGAAGCAGTGCTAAGAGGAAAGTTCATAGCATTAAATGCCTACATCAAAAATCCTGAAAGAGCACAAATAGACAATCTAAGTTCACATCTCAAAGAGCAAGAGAAACAAGAATAAACCAAACAAACCAAACCCAAACCCAACAGAAGAAAAAAAAAATAACTAAGATCTGAGCAGAACTAAATGAAATTGAAACAAAAAATGCAAAACGTAAATGAAACAAAAAGCTGTTTATTTGAATAGATAAACAAAATTCATACACCATTAGTGAGATTAACCAATAAAAGAAGATACAAATAAGCTCAACGAGAAACGAAATGAGAGATATCACAACAGATACCACAGAAATACAAAAGGTAATTCAGGGTTACTATGAACACCTTTATGTGCACAAACTAGAAGAGATGGATAAATTCCTGGAAATGCATGCTCGTAGATTAAGCCAGGAAGATATATAAACTCTGAACAGATCAATAACAAGCAGCGAGATTGAAATGGTAACAACAACAACAAAAAAAAATTGCCAACAAAAAACGGTCCAGGACCAGTTAGATTTACAAGTGAATTCTATCAGAAAGTCAAATAAGAATTGGTACCAATTTTATTCAAACTATTCCAAAAGATAGAAAAAGAGGGAATCTCTCATAAATCATCCTATGAAGCCAGTATTATCCTAACACCAAAACCAGCAAAGGACATAACAAAAAAAAAGGAAAGCTACAGAGCAACATTCCTGATGAACATAGATGCAAAAATCCTCAACAAAATACTAGTGAACCGAATCCAACAGCATATCAAAAAGACATTACTTTTATAATATCAGTAAAAATAAAATAAAATACTTAGGAATACACCTAACCAAGGACATGAAAGACAATTCACCATAATCAAGTGGGTTTCATACAAGGGATTCAGGGATGGTTTAACATAAGCAAGTCAAAAAATGTGATACACCACATGAACAGAATTAAGAACAAAAATTGCATGACCATCTCAATAGATGCAGAAAAAAACTGACAAAAGCCAGCATCCCTTTATGATTAAAACCCTCAGCAAAATCGGCACAGAAGGAATATACCTTAAGGTGACAAAAGTCCCCACAGCCAACATTATACTGAACGGGGAAAAGTTTAAAGCATTCCCCCTGAGAACTGGAACAAGACAAGGATGCCTACTTTCACCACTTGTATTCAACATAGCAGTGGAAATCCTAGCCAGAGCAGTCAGAGAAGAGAAAGAAAGAATGGGCATCCAAATCAGTAAAGAGGAAGTCAAATTGTTGCTGTTCACCAATGATATAATCACATACCTAGAAAACCCTAAAGATGCACCCAAAAAGCTCCTAGATCTGATAAATAAATTCAGTAAAGTTTCAGGATACAAAATCAATGTGTACAAATCAGTAGCACTGCTATACACCAACAGCAACCAAGCTGAGAATCACATCAAGAACTCAATTCCTTTTACAATACCTGTAAAAATAAAATAAAATACTTAGTAATATACCTAACCAAGGATGTGAAAGACCTCTACAAGGAAAACTACAAAACACTGCAGAAAGAAATCACAGATGGCACAAACAAATGGAAAATACATCCCATGCTCATAATTGGGTAGAACCAATATTGTGAAAAATAACTGCCAAAAGCAATCTACAGATTCAATGCAATTCCCATAAAAAAATAACAAAATCATTCTTCACAGAATTAGAAAAAAAAAATCCTAAAATTTATATGGAACCCAAAAAAGAGCCTACATAGCCAAAGCAAGACTAAGCAAAAAGAACAAATCTGGAGGCATCACATTACCTGACTTCAAACTATACTCTAAGTCCACAGTCACCAAAACAGCATGGCACTGATATAAAAATAAGCCAGTAGACCAATGAAGCAGAATACAAAACCCAGAAATAAAACCAAATACTTACAGTCAACTGATTTTCAGCAAAGCAAACAAAAACATAAAATGGGGAAAGGACAACCTATTCAACAGATGGTCCTGGGATAATTGGCAAACCACATGTAGAAGAATGAATCCAGATTCTCTTCTGTCACCCTATATAAAAATCAACTCAAGATGGATCAAAGACTTAAATCTAAGACGTGAAACATAAGATACTGGAAGATAACATCAGAACCACCTTTCTAGACATTAGCCTAGGCAAAGACTTCATGACCAAGAAGCCAAAAGCAAATGCAACAAAAACAAAGATAAATAGATGGGAATAAACTAAAAAGCTTCTGCACAGAAAAAGGAATAATCAGCAGAGTAAACAGACAATCCATAGGTGGTAGAAAATATTTGCAAACTGTGTGTGATGATTAATATTGAATGTCAACTTGATTCGATTGAAGGATTTGAAGTATTGTTCCTGGGTGTGTCTGTGAGGGTTTGGCCAAAGGAGATTAACATTTGAGTCAGTGGACTGGGAGAGGAAGACCCACCCTCAGTGTGGGAGGGCGCCATCTAATCCCGCCATGTGAAAAACGATGTGTTTGTTTCCACTTCCACCATGATTATAAGTTTCCTGAGGCCTCCTCAGCCCTGAAGAACTGTGAGTTAATTAAACCCCTTTCCTTTAAAAATTACCTAGTTTGGGGTATTTCCGCATAGCCGCATGAGAATGAACTAATACACTATGCATCCAACAAAGGACTAATACCCAAAATCTACAAAAAACTCCAACAAATCAGTAAGAAAAAAAAAAATCCCATAAAAAAGTGGGCTAAGGGCATGAATAGACAATTCTCGGAAGAAGGTATACAAATGGCCAAGAAACATATGAACAAATGCTCAGCATCACTAATGATCAGGGAAATGCAAATCAAAACCACAATACAAAACCAACTTACTCCTGCAGGAATGGCTGCAATTAAAAAAATCAAAACATAATAGATATGAAACACCTTACTTCTGCAAGAATGGCCACAAAAATCAAAAAATAATAGATGTTGGCATGGATGTGCTGAAAAGGGAAGACTTTTACACTGCTGGTGGGAATGTAAACTGGTAAAATCACTATGGAAAACAGTATGGAGATTCCTTAAAGAACTAAAAGTAGTCCTGCCATCTGATCCAGCAATCTCACTACTGGGTATCTACCCAGAGAAAAAGAAGTTGTTATATGAAAAAGACATTTGCACATGCATGTTTATAGCAGCACAATTCACAATTGCAAAAATAGGAACCAGCTCAAATGCCCATCAACCAACAAGTGCATAAAGAAAATGTGAGATATAGATAGATGATAGATAGAAAGATAGATAGATAGATAGACACATACATACATACATACATACATACATACATACATACATACATAATGGAATGCTACTCAACCATAAAAGGTAACAAAATAATGGCACTTGTAGCAACCTGGATGGAATTGGAGACCATTATTCTAAGTGAAATAACTCAGGAATGGAAAACTAAACATTGTATGTTCTCACTTATAAGTGAGAGCTAAGCTATGAAGACACAAAGGCATAAAAATAATACAATGGAATTTGGGGACTCAGAGGGAAGGGTGGAAGTGGGGGTGAAGGATAAAAGACTACACATTGGGTACAGCGTACACTGCTTGGGTGATGGGTGCACCAAAATCTCAGAAATCACCACTAAAGAACTTATCCATGTAACCAAACCCCACCTGTTACCCAAATACCTATTAAAATATTTTTTTAATTTAAGAGGAGAGAACACTTTTCAATTCATTCTAAAATGCTAACATTATCCTAAGGCCAAAGCAAGATAAAGACATTACAAGAAAAGAAAACTACCAACAAGTGTCCTTAATAAACATAGATGCAAAAGAGCTTTACAAAATTTTGGCAAATTGAATTCAACAATATATAAAAAGGATAATATGAATAACAACTGGGATTTATCCTAGGAATGCAGCATTCATTTGACATTCAAACATCAATGAATTTCAATATATTAACAAACTAAAAAAAATAATAATATGACCATATCAATTGAGGACAGAAAACATATTTGACAAAAGCCAACACATTCATGATATTTTCAAAAAAATTCTCACTAAAGTTGAAATAGAAGATAAGTTCCTTAATCTGACACAGGACATCTACAAAAACTTAGATCAAACATCATACTTAATAGGAAAAGATTTAATGCTTTTCCTTTAAAATTGGGAATAAAACAAAGATGTCTGTTCTTTGGTTTTTTTGTTCAATAGATGTCACATCTATTGAACCAGCGCAATCAGGCAAGAAAAGGAAATAAAGAGCATCTAGGTTAAAAAAGAAGTAAAACTATTTTTATTCACAGATGACATGATCATCTAGGTAGAAGATCCAATCAAATTAACAAAAAAAACCTACTAAAGTAATAAATGTATCAAAGTATCAAGATGCAAGATCCATAAATAAGAATCAATTGTATTTCTATATATTAGCAATGAAAAACTGAAATTAAACATTAAAATTTTATTTTATTTTTCTGAGACAGAGTCTCACTCTGTTACCCAGGCTGGAGTGCAGTGGTGTAATCTTGGCTCACTGCAACCTCCGCCTCCCGGGTTCAAGTGATTCTCCTGCCTCAACTTCCCAAGTAGCTGGGACTGCAGGTGCACACCACCATGCCCAGCCAATGTTTGATTCTTTTTTTTTTTTCAGTAGAGATGGGGTTTCTCCGCATTGGCCAGTCTGGTCTCAAACCCTTGATTTCAAGTAATCTGCCCACCTCAGTCTCCCAAAGTGCCGAGATTACAGGCGTGAACCACTGTGCCCAGCCTAAACATTAAAATTTTAAAACACTATTTAAATAGCACTAAAAATGTAAATACTTAAGGATAAATCTGACAAAAGATGTGAAAGTCCTAAATATAGAAAAACATACAACTATGAGAAATTAAAGAATGTCTAAGTAAATGGAGACACATACCCTGTTCATGAGACAAAAAACTCATTATTATGATAGCAGTTCTTCCCAAGTTGTTCTGGAGATTTAATGCAATCCAAATCAAAACCCTAACATACTTATTGTAGAAATTGACAAGCTAGTTCTAAAATGAACTCAGAAATGCAAAGGACCTAGAATAGCCAAAACAACCTTGAAAAAGTGAACAAAGTTGGAGGACTAACACTCCCTGATTTCAAGACTTACTATAAAGCTATAAAGTAATCAAAAAGGTGTGGTATTATCATGTAGATAGAGAAAAGATCAATGGAACAAAATAGAGTCCAGACATATAAAGACAACTGATTTTTTTTAATTATACTTTAAGTTCTAGGGTACATGTGCACAATGTGCAGGTTTGTTACGTATATATACATGTGCCATGGACAACTGATTTTTAACAATTTGCAAAGGCAATTTAGTGAAGAAAGGATAGTTTTTTTTTTTTCAACAAATGCTGCTGGATCAGTTGGAAATCAATACTCTAAAAAGAAAAACTTCAATCCATATCTTGCACCATTATACGCAAAACTTAACTCAAAATATATCATCGACGTGAATTTAAGTCCTCAAACTACAAAAGTTCTAGAAGAAAATAGAGGAGAAAAACTTAGTGAGTTTGAGTCAGGCAAAGAGTGCTTGGATACAACACTGAAACCACAAAGCAGTAAAAAGCTGATAAATTATACCACTTCATCAAATTTAAAACCTTCTCTGCAAAAGAGGATGAAAAGACAAGCCACAGGCTAAAAATATATATTTGCAAATCATATATCTGGTAAAATACTTTTATCCAGAATATAAAATGAACTCTCAAAATTCAATAATAATAAAAAAAAATCCACCAAAAGTGAACAAAACATTTGAACATGCATTTCACCAAGTGGCAAATAAGCACATAAACAGATGCCCATCATCATTAGACATTAGGGTAAAGCAAAGTAAATCACAATGAGATACCATTGAACATATCAATTGAGATGATTAAAATAAAAAAGACTGACCATACCAAGTGTTGCAAATATATGAAGGAGCTAGAACTCTCATATGCTGCTAGTGGGAATATAAAATAATACACTCTTTGGGAGAACAGTTTGCAGTTTCTTAAAAAGTTATATGTATGCTAAGTATATAATCTAGCCATTTCACTCGTAGGTATTTCCCATGAGAAAAGAAAGTATATGTCTATATAAAGTTAAACAGTTCCATACAAATGTTTTAGTGGTTTTATTAATATATCCCAAAACTGGAAACAACCTAAATGTCTATCAACAGGAAAATGGATAAATAAATTGTGACTATTCATACAATGGAATGCTACTCAACAATAAAAAGGAATTAACGACTGATACATGCAACAATGTGGATGAATTTTAAGATAATCATGCTCAATGAAAGAAGTCAGATAAAAAATAGTACCTACTGTATGTTTCCATTTATATGAAACTCTAGAAAATGCAAACTAATCTATAATGACAGAAAGCAAGTCAGTGGTTGCTTAGGAATGTGGAGGAGTGAGGAAGGGAAATGAGAAACTGCAGAGGGCCATGAGAAAACTTTTCAGGTGATGCACATGGTCGCTGTCTTTATTATGGTGATGGTCTCATGGGTATATATATATATCAAAAACAACTATCTCTCTCCCCGCTCCCTCAACCCCCCCTCTTACAACAAGAAAGTGTGTTGTCCATAGTATATCTGGAAGCCATCTTTTGACCAAGAGAAAAGCCAGCATGAGAAAACTGTTAACACAGAGACAGAAGAAAAGAAAATGTCTCTGAAGGGAAGAGAGTCAAAATTCTGATTGCATTAAACCTAAAGATTTTCAACGACGTGACCTAATGAAATTCCGTAATGGTTAAGTCATTTTGAGTCATAATTTTACACCTTTTCACCTTAAGTGAAAAGCATCCTAACCAAGACAAGTATATGCTCAGCATTATATTGATAATTTATAATATGCCATCGGAATAAAACCCTCTTCCTGTTATTTAATTATATTACTTATTTCAAAGAAAATGCAGTAAAAAACTGACCTGTACATCTACTGATATGGCTATCAGTAAAACAGAGAAGTATATCTATGTATATCTACTGTGCATAAGCCTTACAGGTGCTACACAGAGGGGATATCTGCTGTTTATACTCTTTGTCTTCCCTTCTTCCTTCTTTTGATAACAGTGCCCCAATTTACTCTTAGCTAACCATAATCTGGCACTACTAATTCAGGTCTTCCAGATGAGACAGACCCTCCTTGTCACTAAAAGTATACATGTAACTCACAGCATTGTGAGAAGATATGGAGAAGTAATGGAACCCAGGTCCCCAAATTTAACCTCTCAATCTCCTCTCAATTACTTTCCCCAACAGCAAAAAATGCTACTGTACGTAAGCAGGGGCATCTAAAACAGGGGTCACTTGAGATCACAGGCTCCAGGGTCTCTGAAAGGAAAGAGATACTCTTCCTCTTCTCTGTTTTAGGTAGTCTGGAGGGCCCTGTTATAGAGAGGCCTAAAACAAAGGTCTCAATTTTATGGCTTCCAGTGAAAGTTAGCCTGAGGAAACCTATGAATGCCTTTAGGAAAGCATTACATGGGCTTATTTATGTGTGTTCTTAGGAAGGTCAGACTAATCTGGGTAGTGACAGGTCATATGGAGGAACGCTGCACTCACGGAGAAGTTGCTCGTAGCCCCTGAGGCTAGGCAAGCATTCTCCCTTGCACCTAGGGAGCTCTGGGAGAAGAAAAACTTTTTTTTAAAGCTTCAGCTGGGTGTGGACAGATTGCCAGTTGGTTTACTGCCAGCCCACAAAAGCAGAAACCTTTCCCCTGGCAGGTTTGCACTGCATAAAAGACCCTAACTACTTGGCCTGTAATTATAGGTCAGTGTATACAGAGCCTGAGGTCTGAACAGGAAATGGAAAATAATAACTTGCCCTAGTAGTACTAGCAAGCCAGAGAGGAAAACAAAGATAAACACTTCAAACAGGTGTTTTGTTGAAATAGAACTGTTGGAAGAGCCAGGTGAAAACTTTTCTAAAAAGTAATAAATTAACTCAAGAAGATATAATTAAAGATTAGGAGTTGGTTAAATATATGATAGATGCTAGAATGAAAAAATACATACATTTTAAAAATAGGTAATGACTCCATGTGTTTCTGACAGTATGCCCTTCCTGATTGAAATAACTAAAATGAAATAACTAATAGAAATAACTGAAATGCTATATAACACATTTTTAAAAATTAATACTGCTTAGCCGGCATGAAATTCAAGAATTTAAGTATATCCAAAACTGAAAAACTGGAGGGAATAGCTGAGAAATTGCCTTAGTCTGTTTTGTGTTGCTATCACAGAAAACCACAGACTGGGTAATTTAAAATGAAGAAATTTGTATCTCACAGTTCTGGAGGCTGGGAAGTCCAATATCAAGGTGCTAGCATCTTGTGAAAGACTACTTGCTGCATCATCCCGTAGCGAAAGGCAGAAGAGCAAAAGAGCAGATACCCAAGAGAGAAAGTAACCTACTCCTACAATAATGGCATTCATCCATTTATGGGGGTAGAGACCTCATGACCCAATCACCTCTCAAAGGTCTCACCTCTCAACACTGTTGAATGGGGAATTAAGTCCCAACACAGGAACTTTGGGGAACATGTTCAAACCATAGCACTGCCTATCTAGCCCTTGTCACTGGGCAGAAAAAGAAGAAATGAATTCATAACCACTTACACTATATGTGATGATCAAAAGCATACAAGTAAAAAATTTTATTTAAGGTTTTTCCAAGTTAATAGTATACCCAGATAACAGGCAAAAAGAAGCACAAATATTCCTTACTCAATTTTAACCTAAGGTTCAAATAATTTCCAGAGATTGTTTCAAGAAATGTAAGCAATTTCTTATTTATAATTCAGTTGACATATTAAACAGCATATGAAATGTAGCTGAAAAGAGAATTGATAAACTACAAGGTAAATCTAAAGAAATTATCCAGAATGAAATCCAAAGAGATAAGAGATGTTAAAAGACACAGAGGTTAGATTGAGAAGATCTAACATATGCCTAATTTAAATTCCAGAAAACAAGTCTAGGAAAAATGAAAGAGAAGAAATGTTACAAAAGATAATGGACTAGGAATGTAACTGTTGAAACATCAAATCTTGAGATCCAGGAAGCCATATAACATGCTTCTAAAATCCAAGCTTATTATATTAATATGTAAAAACATTAATATTAATATATATTAATTCTATTATTAATATAATCATTTTATTATAGAAATATGTAATTTATACATAAATCAATATATAATATATAAAGTGTTATATGATATATAATATATAATATAGTTATACAGTATATAATAAATTATATATTGATTTATATATAATACATAATTGTATAACTTATAAATTATATATTGCTTTATATATAAATCAATAATATATTGATGCGTATAATTATTATTTTATATTAATATTAATAATGATACAATAATTGGTGTTATATAAATATTAATTTTATATAACATTAATTATAAAATACTATCATGTAACAATTATTAATATAATAAATATAGCATATTAATATTAATAACTTATGTTTATTAATATATTAATAAATGACATGATTTCAAATTTCAGATTTCTGTAAAAGCTTATCAGGAGTTATATATTTGCAAAACCATATTTATCTTATTAAAGAGACACGTAAAAGTGTCAGAGCATCACATGAATAGATTTGACTGCCAGATACAGAACCTTTCAGAAGACAGAAGCAAACCTCCTCCATAAAAATCAGTAATTGGCAGCTGTCTCAATGGGATGTCCAATAACTAGCCTTATTTCACTCAGAACAATTTTGTCGGCTTCATATAGCATGACCAATCACCCTGGTTTACTAGAGACTGAGGGTTTCCTGGGTGAGGGACTCTCTGTGCTAAAAGCAGGATAGTCCTGGATCAACTGGGATGAGTTAAGTCTCTATTTTCATGCCTTCACGGAAATAATTAAAAGATACCTCTCTGTTATGGGCTGAATAATGAAATTATTCCTATGCTGAAGTCCTAACCCCAGCACCTCAGAAGGTAACTGGATTTTGAGATAGGGTTTTTAAAGAGGTATATAAGTTAAAATGAGGACAGTGGGATGCGCCCTAATCTAATATGACTGATGTCCTTATAAGACGAGATGATTTGGACATGGACACAGAGGGACAACCACATGAAGACATGGAGAAGATGGTCATCTGCAAGCCAAGGAGAGAAGCCTCCAAGTAAACCAACCCTGCCGACACGTTGCTCTTGAACTTCTTGTCTCCAGAACCATACAAAAAATTTCTATTGTTTAAGCCACCTAGTCTGAGATATTTTGTTTTGGCAGCCCTAACAAACACATTCTCTAAGGGCTTATTCTCATTTTTGGTTTAGTGCATCTCAGCTGATGATTAGAGCCTAACCCTCCCCCTCTTCTTGGGCCCTCTCTTCTCTGTACTCTTCCTCCTCATATCTCACACAAGCAGATTTGTTCCTGCCTCCTCACCTAGATTATGAGCTCCACACAGTCTCTTTTCTTCTGGCTCCTGGCTCCCTCATTAATCTTTCTACTCTTAACTCGTTAAACTATCTCCCCACCTTTCCAAACTTCCATTAACTCTGACACTCCATAAATGTTAGTCAAATAAATGAAGAATCACACTAACTCCTCTTTCCTTCCCTCTCACTCCAACCTCTTGGTGAGATTCTTTTGCATTTATGCCCTCGTTTCCCCATTTCTCACTCACTTGTCAGTGTCCTGGTTCTTGGTTTTCCTCATTATATTGAAATAGATCTGAAGAAGTCATGTAAGACCACAGCCACTGCTATCAGTGCTATTTGAGAATTAATAAAGTTCCCTTTTCCTCTAAGTGAGCGAGCAGAGTGAACAGAAGACAGACTGGCTTCTGCCCTTGGCTGCACAGCCATGCCCAGAGGCCAGGCTTAGGATTTTATAATTCCCAAAGTCAATGGTCTCTTCCCCTCTCCATCCTTTAGGAACTGTCTGCAGTATCTGACACCATTGAGAGCTCTCACACCCTTTAAACTCTCTCTTCTCTGGCTTTCTGAGCTTTCCTCCCACTTTTGATGGCACCTCAGGAGTTTTTAAGCATCTCTCTCTCTCTCATAGCAACTCCAGAAATAAAGTCATTCATCAAATTCCTGTACTTAGCCCCTTGTCTCCTCTTTGACCGCTAATGTTTTAGAAACACGCTCCTGACAACTATCGCATCTTTGCAGTTCTCTATTTCCATCTCCAACGCCATGTCTCTCAGAGCATCAGCCTTGAGTTTTCAATTGCATATTTATTAGCTGTTTCCATATGGACATGTCACGGAATCTGTCATTCTGAACATGTCTAAAATATGTATGTTTACATGTTACATGTATGTTCGGCATTTGGGAATGCATTACATTCCCACAAATTTTTTCCCAGTTACGATGTTACTATTCTAATCACTCAGACTAGAAAACTCAGAGCTATCTATGAGTCTTCCTCTATTCAAACTGCATATATAGTCTACAACCAGGTCCTGTTGATCTGATCTTCTAAAAATCTCTTACATGCTCCTTTTTATATCATTGGATAATAGTTTAGTGTGGTGGTTAATATCATGCACACTGGAGCCAAATTTATTAGGTTCAAATCCTGACTCTCCTACTATTTACTAATTATGAAACCTTAGGAAAATTATTCAACTTTTCATCTGTAAAGATGGGCATTATAATGATGATCCACTTTATATGACTGAAAACCAAATACATGAATACATGTATAGCAGATATTAACCATATGCTTAGCCGACCTAATTCCACCTCCTAAACAACCAGAAGACCTGTATTTCTCTGCTCCCTAGCATCTAAGTGGGGCCATGGAATGTGGGCAGAAGTGTTATGTCACCTTTACTCAAAGGCAATTAAAAAGAAGACATACTTTTCCTATGTTCTCATTGCCAATGAACGCACTACACAGATCTCGACCTCAGAATTCTCTGCACACTGGCATTTCCAACATAGTTTCATGAGAAGGGAAATTTGTGTAGTTTCAATGATTTAGTGATGCTATGGTTTATTTGTCCCCTCTAAACCTCATGTTGAAATGTGACCCCAATTTTGGAGGTAGGGCCTAATGGGAGATGTTTGGGTCATGGGGGTGGATCCCTCACAAATAGATTGATGCTTTTCCCTGCAAGGAGGAGAGGATGACTGAGTTCTCACTGTATTCGTTCCTATGAGAGCTGGTTGCTAAAAAGTTTGGCACGTCTCCCCTCTCTCTCGCCATATGATCTCTGCACACACCACCCGCCTTTGCCTTCCATTGAGTGGAAGCAGCCTGAGGCCTTCACCAGACACATACGCTGGTGACATGCTTCTTGTATAGTCTGCAGACTGTGAGCCTAATAAACCTCTTTTCATTATAAACTACCCAGTCTTGGGTATTCTGCCATAGCAACACAAATGAACTAAGACAAGTGACAAACACAGTATAACTTGTCTTTTAGACAATATTGATGCCTGAAATTCCACATTGAGGCATTTTTTTTCTCTTCATAGCCTGATAATGGTAAATACCTTCTGACACTTTAGGATGGATGAATTTGTAAGAAATATTCCTGGAAGCAGGTTTGTACAGAGTATAGAGAAAATGTTGGGTAACAAAGCAGGAACGGAGGAGGGTTAATCAGCGAGCCAAAAAGAGTAAACTGAAGGCTTTTACAGTTTTATCTGCTGTGCTGCATGGAATTACATCCCCCCAAAACGTATGTTCAGGTCCTAACCACAGGTACCCGTGAACATGAGTTTATTTGGAACTACGATCTTTGCAAATGTTATCAAGTTAAGATGAGGTAATACTGGATTGGGGTGGGCTCTAAATCCAATGACTGGTGTCTTCATAAAAGAAAGGTGAGGGAGATTTGAATATAGGGACACAAAGGAAACACAGGGAAGGAGACCATGTGACCATGTAGGCACAGAATGAAGTGTTGCACCCAAGCCAAGAATGGCAAGGATTGCTGGAGCCACCAGAAGCTAGGAGGCGGCAAAGGATTCCTCCCTAGAGTCTTCAAGGGAGCATGGCCTTGATGGCACCTTGAGTTCAGAATTTTAGGCTCCAGGACTGTGACAGAATAAATTCCCATTGTAAGTCATTCAGCCGGTGGTAACTTTTTACAGCAGCCCCAGGAAACTAACATGCCTGCTCAACACCCTACCCTCAATTTTAAGTTCATTTTATGGAATCATTTTGAGTTTGGAGTCTGATTTAATCCCTTTCAGTAATTAACACTCTTCATTTTTTACCCCCAAATATGTCACACTGGCTCTACTCTTGTAACAATTCTATTTACCTATCTTTTGGTAATGGGGCTGCCACTCCTTGCAGAATGAAAAGTAGAGCGTGTATGCTCATACCTCCCAAAGTGGGGGAAAATCCACACCCCTTACACTTTGTTTCATGGGAACTTGCAGACTTCTTACTCATGTCACTGGCAAAAATCATTTTACATAAACTATATTTCAATCTCCTATAGTATTGGCATAATTTCTAATCTGTCCCATAAATAACAACACATAATTTCTTTCTTTCTTTTTGAGACGGAGTCTCGCTCGGTCTCGCCCAGGCTGGAGTGCAGTAGCACAATCTCGGCTCACTGCAACCTCTGCCTCCGGAGTTCAAGCGATTCTCCTGCCTCAGCCTCCCAAGTAGCTGGGATTACAGGCGCCTGCCACCAAGCCCGGCTAATATTTTGTATTTTTAGTAGAGACGGGGTTTCCCCATATTGGTCAGGCTGGTCTCCAACTCCTGACCTCAGGTGATCCACCTGCCTCGGCATCCCAAAGTGCTGGGATGACAGGCGTGAGCCACCGCACTCGGCCCACAAAATTTCTTAAAAAGTCGTTGTGTTCAGTCTTTATGGATCCTCTGAATTCCACCTGCTCAGCCTCCAGGAGCTAAATGAGATCGCTTAAAGGTCAACTGTTGGGTGCCTCCAAGGTCGCCCCAGAGGCTCCTGTCATAGGCAATCAAATGAATCTCTGTTTTTACTTTTGGTTGTGCGCGTATGTGTGGTTTTTTTGTTTGTTTTGTTTTGTTTTTTGTTTTTGCCAGAAAAACACTCCACCAAGAAGGTTTTTATAACCTAGTGGAGGAGGAGGACGGAGAGTGGGCACAAAACGACTAGGATGAACATGCTATAAGGAATCTGAATGCCACTGCACTATTGCCTGGTAAGGACCTGATTACCGATATTTTAAAGCTAAGCTTTCAGTTGTCACTCGACCCACTAGTGAAACAATGAGCTCTAAAATATATGTTTCAGCTCAAGATTTCTTATGTGGGGAGGTAATGCAACCCAAGGTATCCCCAGCCTGTGCCTAGTACAGCGCCCAGCACTAAAGCAGCTCAGATGCCAGTGAACGGTGGTCACTGGCAGGCCTGTCAATGGGTGCCAGTAGCGGTCTCTTCAGAGAAAAAGAAAACTCCCCTCTGCCAGATCAGTATTTTATGAGCTGTAAACCAAAACCATTGCTACCACCATCACTATAATTCTATCCACAGTAATTATCATAAAGGCCTAACAATGCCTTGTAGATGAATATTGAGTAACTGCCCTATAACGAGGATATTTAAGACCGCACCAAAAACCAGTAGAGGGTTATACTTTACTGGACACAAGTCGGTTATGATAACGAAATTCTAGTTTAATCTGTGAAGAGATCTGAATGTAACTGAGACACATTTAAATGGAATATACAGATGAGCTTTATTTTTATATCTGGCATGCTTGGATCCATGCCGACCCTCCAGCTGCTCGGGCCTGCCCTTAGGGGCTATGGACCGCATGACTCTATCAGCGGCACCGCCGCCGCCTCCGCGCCGCCTGTGTTCCCGGACCACTGGGCCCGGCTGGCGCTTCCTGGGGGCGTCCCTACCGGCTCCAGCCCTCGGGATTTGGGAGCGCCCGGCTAGGAAGCCAGAGTCACGCCGGGGATCCCGGCGTCCAGGCCGCCTAACGCGCGCCCCTCGCCCGGCGCCCCGAAGCGGCCCCGAGGGGCGGGAGCCCAACCGAGCAACGAGGCCGGGCCGGGGGCGCACGGCCCCCAAAAGTGCGGGCTTCCCCCACCCCCGGCAGCGACCCCACCTCCCGCCCCCGCTGCGTGCGCGCGTGTGTCCGTCTGTCTGTATGCTCTCTCGACGTCAGTGGGAATTTCCAGCCAGGAAGTGAGAGAGTGAGCGAGAGAGAAAGAGAGAGAAGTGCACCAGCTAGCCGGGGCAGGAAGAGGAGGTTTCGCCACCGGAGCGGCCCGGCGACGCGCTGACAGCTTCCCCTGCCCTTCCCGTCGGTCGGGCCGCCAGCCGCCGCCGCCCTCGGCCTGCACGCAGCCGCCGGCCCCGCTCCCGGAGCCCAGCGCCGCCGAGGCCGCAGCCGCCCGGCCAGTAAGGCGGCGCCGCCGCCCGGCCACCGCGCGCCCTGCGCTTCCCTCCGCCCGCGCTGCGGACATGGCGCGGCGCTGACTGGCCTGGCCCGGCCCCGCCGCGCTACCGCTCGCCCCGACCCGCACCCGGGCCCGCTCGGGCTCCGGCCGGCCACCGCCTCTTCCCTCTCCAGCCCGCAGGCCCGCGCCGCCCAGGAGGGAGAGACCTGCGCCAGGAGGCCGAACGCGGACTCGCCACCAGGGTAAGCCAAACTCGGGCGAGTGGGGGCCCGGCAGGGGACGCGTGGCTCGAGTCCCGCCATCCAGCTCTCCGCACCCCCTCCAGCCCCACTCGGACTTCCTCATTCCTGCGCTAACCGCTGGGCTAGACCGTGGGAGGAGGTTGACAGTAGTGAGAGGCACATGGGATTGGCGACAGCGGGGTAAGGCACATCCGGACCTCGCAGGGGCTAGTCGGCCGAAGGGCCGTGGCTGCCCGGCGCTCATTTCTCTTCACGTCCCTCCGCGGGGTGGGAACGCGAATCGGAGGGGAACTCTTACAAACTTTTAAAATCCCCCAACCCCAGCCCCAGCTGGGGGATAGTGAGAAGGTTGAGGTGCGCTGCGGCGCGGAGGAGAGAGGGAAGGTGGTTGGTGCAGTGCAGAACCAGATTTCACCTAAGGGCGTTCCATGAAATGAAAGAAGAAGTGCTTGTCAGTCCTCCTGGCAGGGAAAGCCCTCTCCAGCTCCCCAGAATTGAATAGGAGAGTCTATTCATCCCTCTCCTACTTCTAAAAGAAGCCTGGCCCTCTCTCTGTCTCTTTTTCTCTCCCTCCCCCCACCCCTCCGTACACACACACACACACACACACACACACACACACACACGATATAGTCACCTGCTATAGGACTTGATTCTGATCCTCTGGGGCCTGGCATTTGAGAGAGAAAATAAATTACCTAGTTGGATACTTAGAGCACTTTTTAGACTTGATTATGTAAAATTCTTGGACAGTGCCACCATGTATTATGCATGACTTCTGAAACAAAAACAATGTAAAAACAAAGCCTATCCTAAATGTAAGTTTTTCTATGGTCCTTAAAAACAGACACCAGGGAATGTTTGCCCTGACTTACTGGTCTATCCTGAAACTGAAATGGGACTTAATGATACAGGATTTAATTATCAAGATTTGAGACATTTTCATGGACTTTGTTAAGTAGAGGTTTTCAGCATTACAGTTTATGAAATAACCATATTTAACTCAAAGATTTTGTTATAAAGCTTATAATCTGAAAAAATGCTTATGGTATTACTAGAACATTTAATAACTCTGGCATCAAAATATTCTACACACTGGTGATCTTTAGTAAATACTAAAGGTTAGGGTCAAGATGTTCAATAATTTTCTTCTAGCAGAATCCCACAACTGAATATTGTCAAGCAGTTTAAACTGCATTCGTGTTTGTTAAAACTTTAAAAGGGAAACTTAAATTTGAAGTATGTTGTTTTTCTGATTTTAATATTGTGCTTTCTAGAGATGAATCCTTTTACTGCTTGAGGCACTATGGGAATTATGTGTTTAAATGTATGTATTTAAATTTGAAGCAGTGTACTTTTTTCAGTTTATAAACTTGGGAAGACAGGAAATGAAAAGATTTATTTCCTGTAGAATTTTACGTTCATGATTTAATTGAATTGCTGAAATGAAAAGAACATATACGATGAATGGAGACTTGGAATCTGAGATTATTCATCCATATTGATACACCTGCAATTCCTAAATGCCCTCCCCTGCTTGTTTAGATAAAATGTCTTCCTGGTCTGCAACCTACTGGACAAACTTGAACACAAAGGAACACACGTTTTATGTACATTTAATACTGGAACCGAAAAGCTGCTTGCAGTGAAAAGCAAACCACTTCTAAACTCTTTGACACTTTTTAAGGAAAATAGTATAATCGTTTTGGGGTTGGTGGTGATTTGAAAATCTTTTATCTTTTTTTCTGAAATTTCATTCTTACGTTCGTCGTTGGCACTCACTTGTGCTGAGTAAATGCCCCTGTTTTTCAAACACAGATAGTAAATACTGGGGTATACATACAAAAATAGTCCTTCCCCTTTGTAAGCATTGCTTTGATCTTTGCACTTCCTTTTTACTCTACCTCTTAAACAAGATCTGTGATGACTGAGTTGATTAAAGCACAATTAATCTTGAAATAGGAAGAATTTTAGATTTAGTGATCATATTCCTTACATTTCTGTTGTTACTGTTCCTGGAAACAAATTGAAGTAGTGTGAGAAACTAATTATTTATGTAGGTTGTTTTAGCTACACTTTTAGACTTGCAGATAATTGATTAAGTAAGTTACTACCTTGACTTTCAGGGATTGCTCATTGTGGTAGATACGAGGTCTAGATAGGGAATTGGCAGCTACATGAATGTTGGACTATCATTCCATCAGCAAGACCTTATTTTTACCTAATTTATGAGAGGTATTTCTCTCTTCAGAAGAGGTGAAAGTTCTGGCTTCTGAGGGGAAGTGGTTACTTCATAACCTTCAATTGGTTTGAACTTGGGAGAAGTAAGAAAAGTAGTCGATATTTTCAAACAATAAAATAATTGTGTCTGAGTTGCTGTATGGATTTTTCATGAAGTACTCAAAAATGTCATCTTTTTCATCTTCAGGTCTTAATAGATGTGCTCTTCTGAGCATAGAATTGACTGCAGTAGGAAGTGTATCTGGAAATGCACAGTACTGTTGTATAACCAATAGAGTAAATACTCAGATTATGCGCTTCTAGTCCACAGATTGATCAGAAATCACATTAACAGGAATGGATGTCTATGAATGAATGGCTATGCAAAATTTCTCATTAGCTTTTTTACTTTTAGTAGGAAGTTTGTTTTATTTGGTTGGTCTCTTGGTTTTCTGTTTACAATGTGAATTGTCTACAGTAGTGGGATTGTTATATTAGAAGAGAAGGAGAAGGCAAAATAGAAGTTAGTGCCAGAGGATATGTTAAGATATGCTGCTCCTACATCTACGTTTGTGTCTAATCAGCGTTAATTGATGACTACGTCTTGGTAACCAGTAGACCATACTGGAGCAATTTACTCTGCTTTTTGGGAATTAGTTCTCATTTGCACTCTTGCACTTCCCATGAATATTGAACTCACTTGCAGTGTTCTTAGAGGTGAGCAATAAACCATCAAGAGCATATGATATCTCTTTGAATTCTGTCACTACTTTGGAGACAGAGAGTTTGGAAGAACTGAAGCTACTCAGCCTCAGGGAGAAAGGTTTGAACATTTTGGCATAGTCCTGCAAGTCAATTTGGCTCCTTGACTGTGAATTTTTTTTAATCAAAAAAGATTAATATTTGAAACCACATAATTTGGTACAGTTAATAGTTCTGGTAACATAACCAAGCCTTTTATCTTTGTAATATTTCATTAATTAGTATCCAGTGCCTCACTTTTAGAAGAAAAAAAGAGAAAAAAGTAGTTAACATTCTTTTAATGATGATGAAATTGCTTCATACTTTTGGTCTCTGCTGTATTAGAGGTTGTTCCTGGGTGCAAATTAATATACTGTCTTTTACATTTCCGGAGGTTGTTGACCTGGCCTTGAAGATCAGCCAACAGTTTAGAAAATAAGTTGTGCAAATTGCATTGCTTCACCTCAGATAATTTAAAGCCTGACAGTTCTGTATAAAATAAGAGTCACATAAGATGCAATTTGTTAAAGATTATAGAAATCTCAGAAGATAGATTATGGATGAAAATATTTGTTTAATTTCGAGTACTAATAATAAAAATAGTGCATTTTACATTTTAAAAAGAAAACAATTTTTATTCTCATATTTTCTGTAGTAACTAATACAGATTTAATTATCAATAATACAAATTTCATCTGCTTTAATTTATTGCCTGTTTTTGAAATTAGAATAATGATATATTTGGTTTAATTATCCATTACTAATTGCCTTATTATTTTTCATTCATCTTTCACCATTAATCCAGAAATAGCTTCTCTTTTGACCCATGCCTTCAGTAGATATCAACAGATTTGAATTCATCTATGGATCCTATTAGTTTAAACTGTGAAAAATTTTGACTGCTTAAGCTTTAAAAAAGAATTTATATATTCTATATGGCTTATTCTTTAAGCTAGCCAAAATTATTTAAAAAATGAAATAAAAAGAAAGGAAAAGCTGAGAGAATCAAATTCTCTAGTTCAACTAAAAAGAAACAATATCTAATCAATACTGATGAGAAATAGCTGATGCTTAACATTGTACTTGTTGGTACATAGTAAGCAATCAGTAACTGTTTAATGAATGAGGGACATGAAGTTGTTGCAAAATTATTTTGTTTTTTTAAATGGACAGCCATCTTCTATAAGGAACAAAAATTACATTATTTTGCTTTGCCTTCTGGAAAGAAATGAACCCAAAATAGTCCTTGAGTCCTAGATATTATGGAAATCTTATCTAAAGACCACTTGAAGTTTACTAGAACAAATAATTTATTAAAAAGTACCTGGCGCCTTCCAAAAGGGGAACATTTCATTCTGAAAGAGGCATTTATAAACTAGAAAGAAAAATGCCTTTTAGTTTCAAAGTTTTAGAGGCACCAGAGCAAGATAATAAAGTAATTGGAATTATAAAAGGTGCTTGTAAAATTGAAAAATGTAACTTTTTGGTGAAATTAGAATTTCTGTACACTCCATTGAAACTGAAATGTCAAATACTAATACCTCCAAAAAAGAAACAATGCCACAAGCACTGTTTGGTAGCCTAAGAATTGTTAACGCTTATCTAAATTAATCAACTAAAACGTTAAAACAAAATATGTTATTTTGTTGTTACCTTTGAAATTAAACACCTATCACCCATAAATCTGTGAATGTTAAAAGTTACTAGATGGCAAACCTCAGGAACAAGCAGCCAATTTGCAGGGTTTACTGTACTTTCCACTTTCATACTTTAATGATTTTTGCAACACTGTAGAAGCTGGGGCCTCATCCTGGCAGAGTTTGTTCATTATTTTTCAGTTGTAGCATTTTTTAAAAGTTGGCCTTGAATTTCTGAATTGAGCCATTTATTTTTTGTGGGCACAATTTTTTGAATGAAATATACCATTTAGACTAGAAAAGAGCAAAATGCCAATACTCCCTGTCCTAGTGTCATTGTGCCCCCAGGAGCCCTAAGGCAGTCCTGTGGGAAAATAACCATTTTATTGAGTGCTGCTCACTTCAGTTCAGTCTGCTTTGCTGCCACTTAGTTCTGGATCTGACCCTGATCTCCCCTCACATCACTCACAACAAACATTCAAGTTTAAAAATTAATTTAAAAGTTAGTTACATGTATATATGTAACTAATGTGTATATGAAATATACTGATATATATTGGTTACATATATAGATATGGCAACAACCAAAAAGGTTATATATATACATATTTGTAACTAATATGTACATTAAATATAATGATACATATGTATAAATATGTATTTGTAACTAATATATATTAAATATAATTATATTAGTTACAAATTAAATATAATTATATTAGTTACAAATACGTATATATAATATTTTTTGTTGCCAACAAACTGAGGAAGAAATTAAATGTTAACATATATAACAATTGCACTGTAAAGCCGTCATTATTGAAAAGTACTCTGAAGATTAATAGTGGCAGTGTTTGTTAAAATAATAAAATAATCCAAGCACTCTGCCTGTGACTTCCCCATGAGATGGCCTCCAGAAAAAAATAAATTTTTCTGTGTTCCCTTATGAGTTCAGTCTGCAGCTTCTGGGCACAAAGAGAAGCATAAACAAAACAAACAAGGCTCTAACTTTGTCATAATCCTTACTCTACTAGTAGAAATGTATGGACAATTCATACGTTTCATATTGGAAAATAAAGCTATTAGATTTTTCTTTGAGATGAACCTTTTTTTTTTTAATTTTAATTTTAATTTTTTTTTTCGGTAGAGACGGAATTTTGCTCTGTTGGCCAGGCTGGTCTCAAATTCCTGACCTCAAGTGATCCACCCACCTCAGCCTCCCAAAGTGCCGGGATTACAGGAGGGAACCACCTAGTTTGACCAAGATGAACCTGTTTGATAAATGAGGCTCACTAATATTTCTAGGATTTACTTTTCACTAACTTGAACTAAAGAAAGTATAAGACCTGCATAAAGTTGAACATACCTCTACAATGTCCCATTTTAAAAAGCAATTTGTTTTTATGAATTTTGTTTCTTAAAAACAGCAGTTATTTCAAAAAATTATTATTTTTATTATGTATCATATCATTTGGACTGAAAATACTATACCATATTTCAGTGTTAGGGCACACCTATCCCTCTTTATCTCAGACATCAATTCTACCATATAACAAGTATGTAAAAAAGAAAACATAAAAGTGATGACAGACTCCCTAATCAACCTATTTATTGGTTCTAAGCCCAAGCCCGCAGTTCATTTAAATAGTGAAAATAAATTACTTAATTGTCTTAGAAAATATGTCTTGCATGACAAGAATTTTAGGAATGAGAAAATAACTATTTTTGGATGTTTTAACACAAATTCCCAACTCATGTTTTATTGATATTTGAAGAACCCCTTTGTTTACCAGTTCTTAAGTATAGGCTTATTTTGTAGGATTTAACCATGTATTGGTGTTTGACTGTTAAGACTTGATTTATAACCTTCAGTGTCTTTCTCTTTTAAATGGGATATGGACTTGGTAATGAGGCCAGAGGAGAATACCTTACAATTTATAGTATCTACTTATAATACAAGAACCTTCATGATTTATAAAATTAAAATGATGATGATGTGGGACGATGGAAGAAGCGTGTATGGGTGACTATTTATGTAGAGGAAATTAGAAGTAGAAAGCAATGTTAAGAAGTTAAGAATTAAAATGAAATTAAACTTAATTGTTTGCTCAGTTTCATAGTCAGGAAAGTACTTAAATCAGCAATTGATTTATGTAAAATCAAAACTGAAAACTGAATATATAATCTAGGAAATAGGAAAAAAAATTTTAATGTGTTCGTACTGCTAATTTCAAACCAATCAGAAAACCTGGGGAACTAATTTTCAGAGGAGATCGCTTAAAGTGAACCAAAAATATAGCCATTTCTCTACCCTATTCATTTAATGCATTCATTTATTATACTGCTAATACATGATAAGGTGTATAAGTCAAGTATCATTTGTATATGTGTATGTGATTTGAAACCTAAGAGTCTTTTGAAAGATTGGTCAAAGCAAAGGATAATGAAAGCATAAAGATTTAGGGGGAAGAGTCCTTTATAAAAATTAAGACTTAAACTTTGTTATCGACTTGAATGTGAAGGTAGAATAATCTAGAAAGAGAATGAGAATTATAAATAAAAGTACAAATCATATATCTCATGGTTGAGATATACAATGAGAAAAATTGTGTATCTCATCTAATGTGGGGTCATAATGAAAGGAGTAAGAGAGGTTGCCCTTGGATAGAACCTTTTAGCAGACATTTCATAATGGATTATCACATTTTTACTAAACTGATAAGAATGGACATTTTCACCACATTATGAAAAAACACTTCAGAAGTCAGTTGCAATCAAGCAAATATAAGTACCTGGGAAATTAAAATCAAAAGCATGGTAGTCCAACAATAGTCAAATGCATTTACTTGCTCTCATACCATATCATAGCATTAATTTGACGTAATATATTTATGGTGTCTCTTTATATATTTACTTGATTTCCCATTTAAGACATTTAACCAAATTTAACAAGCAATCCTTAGAAACTTTAAAAATATTTCCCATTTTAAACCATTACATAATCTTTTACCCTGCAGTTACAATTCTTTTTATGATGGGCGGGGAAGTATCCCATTTCTCTTAGAAAGTCTCCTATAATAGCCAAATAGGAGTCAGTCCAAGTTGCTTAGAGAGGCAGTTCAATCCTGTGTTGAAATAGATGACTTTTGGAGTAATTGTCCTATGTTTACTAAATATCTGTTGAACTGTAGGAGTCCAGTCATTCAAGGCAAGCCACAGAAATCATTTTATTGATGAGACACTTAAGTATCTTCACATCTATATGCCAGTATTAAATTTCTCATCATCCCTGATCCCCACCCCTCTGCACAGATTGGTATCCCCAGCACATTAGGGAATGCAGTTGTTAGCTTGTTAGGGTCCATTCAGTAGATTTCCCATGCCAGAAATCTAGAAGCCCTTCTTACACATTCTGCTTTCTTCTTCAGTCAGTCACCAAGTTCTATCAAGTCAGCCTCCTCATCTCCAGAATCCATCCCTTCCTCATTGAATTTCTAGATTTTATTTTTGCATTGTCTCCTGCTTCTGACCCATCCTTCATTTTGCATAATGGTCAGCTTTCTAAAGTGTAAATTGGATCATATCTCTGCAGTGAATCCCAGTTGTCTTCACATGCTGATACCCACATACCTCACCCCCTTACTCCCTCCGCTGTTCCGCAACCATCCCCTAATCTCAAATCCTCCACACCAACCTTCAGTTTCCTACTCACAGTTTCTGACTTTTAATACCTTTGCTTATGCCCTCCCTGTATGAGAAGTGCCTTTTCTTTCCTAGCCATCCTGCTAACTACTAAACCCTTAGGCCTGGTTTGAGCATCACCATTTCTCTCACTTGCCTTTCTGTTTTCTCCCTCTCCTCTCCATAAAGAGTTATGTGGCCCCATTCTGTGTTCTGAATTCCTGTGGGTCCTAGAAAAGAAACATCTTGAGGGCAAGGAGTTCATCTTACTTACTTTTTATTTGCACAGCACCTAGTATGTTTGCTGAATAAGTAAATACTGAACAAGATATCAAGAGACAGTGCTGCCAATTAACTGTGCGGCTCAGAGCAAGTTAATTAACTTCTCTGAGTCTTATTTTTGTTCTGTAAAAAAAAGAGGTTCGACCAAATGAGCATCTCTCTCTAAAATTATGTGTTTCTTTGATATAATTGTATTAATTGGAAGACTTCAGATTTTCTTGCCATATTGAGATAGGTCAACTTAAGAAAAATGCATGTGAGTAAGTACCAAGCCAATTCTTGATTATCAATATGATATTATGAGGAACTGCCCATTTTTTAGATAATGAGTTACAATTTTTAGTCTCAGTATAGCTTCTTTTTCAAATCCAGATGTTTCTGGTGTTGCATTTTTTCATTATTAACCAGTCTCTTACATTCATATTTCTCCAAAGAAATTTATGGAAAGCTTGAGGGAAAAATTGAATATAAAGTTTAATATTTAAATGCTGGATTGATTCAAGGTCTCACTAATTATAACTATATTTGGAGGGAGAAGAAGGGGAGGTGGTGGTAGTATGAGATGAATCCTCCTCTGTTCCTTCCTAGAAGGAACACAACGTCCTACATCAAGAAGAAAGACAGAAGCATATCTTGGAGATATGAAAAGAACCACCGGGTAAACCAAAAAGAAAAAGAGTGTTAAAAAGTCAGCCTTTGAAAAGCAGGATTGGAGATGAGGGGTGGGGTAGTGGAAGCATTGCTTGTTTATAGAAACTCTTCCATCTTCGCATAGTATGATTTTGTTGTTTTTATTATTTTTTCCTTCCTTTTTTTGACCTCCAGCTTTAGCATAGTACAGTTGACAGAAATTATATATGTTTATGGTATACAAGTTGACGTTTTGGTATACATATGCATTGTGAAATTATTAAATCAAGCTGATTAACAGAAGTAGGGTTTTATTTCTTTAATAGTGATTCATTTGAATATATGTTGAGTCCTTTCTTTGTGCCAGACACAGTTCTAAAGACAAGGCATACAGTGCCAAACAAGACAGAAATCCAGAAATTCATGGAGCTTAAATCATGTAGTCTTTTCAGTTTTTAAAATTTTCTTGCTGGGCATAGTGACTCACACCTGTAATCCCAGTACTTCAGTAGGCCGAGAAGGGAAGATTGCCTAAACCCAGGAGTTTGAGACCAGCATTGACAAAATAGCAAGACCCCGGTCTCTACAAAAAAAATTAAAAATTAGCTGGGCAATGTAGCACATGACTGTGGTCCCAGCTCTTTAAGAGGCTGAGGTAGGAGCATCACTTGAGCCTGGGAGGTTGAGGCCTCAGTGAGTGGCAATTGTGCCACTGCAGTCCAGTCTAGGCAACAGAGCAAGACTCTGTCTCAAAAAAAGAAAAAAATAAAAAATAAAAAAAGAAACTTTCTTTTTACATTAGCCTTTTTTAAGTTGAAGAATCCCATAGCTAAAAAAGTACACAAATATTAATGCTGCAACTTTAGAGATTTATCTCAAGGTGAACACGTTTAACCTAGTTGGTGGTCAAGAAATAGTATACTGGCAGCACTGCAAAAGCATCCTATCTGTCCTTTCTTAGTTAGGACCCCTTCCCTCCACTGTCATTTAAAAGATTTCACGAACAACTTTTGGATTATGTGTATGTCAATTCTATGACTCATATATATCCACATAGACAGTGAAGCATTGACTGAATGAATTCATTATTCCAAGGTGCTAATAATGAGCTTCACACCAGTGGGAACTCTGCTGTGTCAGGTGGGCCCTAAGGTCAGTTCATTCTGGATATTCCTCACTAAACAAAATACTGTTTTTCCTAAGTTGTTAGTAAAAAAATATAAAACTGATTACATTCTCATTTACTTATTATGAATTTAAAAGTAAATATGTTGCTTAATACCAAGTAGCCAGGGTCACTGACAAAGAGACATGGGAGAAAGAAGTATTCACATCTGATGTTATCAGACATAGAAAAGAGAGTAGAGTTCACCTATTTCTCCCCACTCATTTTATACATTGACATCTGTATGTATGTTGTTTTGTTTTGTTTTGTTTGTTTGTTTGTTTTGAGATGTGGTGTTGTGCTGTCATACAAGCTGGAGTGCAGTGGTGCAATCATGGCTCACTGCAACCTCGACCTCCTGGTCCCAAGCTATCCTTCCACCTCAGCCACCCAAGTAGCTAGGACTACAAGCATGCACCACCACGCCCGGCAAAATTGTAATTTTATTTTACTTTTTAAAATTTTTGTAGAGATGGGGTCTCCCTATGTTGCCAAAGCTTGTCCCAAAACACCTGGACCTCCCAAAGTGGTGGGATTATAGGTGTGAGCCACTACACCCAGCCATGTGTATGTTAAAAGAGTTTATCTGTATGAATGGTCAGTGTAGAAAGGGCTTCATGGAGCCTGATTTTGATGGCATGCAAATTATGATATTTGTGTATATGTAATCAGAAGGCCTTCACCGTGATTATTTCTTCAAGGGAACCCTTTGTGCCTCCAGGGTGATCGTACCCCTGTTCATAGGACCAAACATTGCTGGTTCACATAATGACTCTTTTTCTTTTGAAACATAAAGGACATATTTTTATGGATTTTTGAGGATTAATAGAATAAAAATCTAAAATAAGTCATATTCAGATTCAAGAGAGCTAGATCAGTTTCTCTATGTTTGAACAAAAGACTACTAGTCTCTTAATTCATAATGCATGAGGTCTACTTCTTCCTCAGTCTGAAAATTTGAATATTCCAAAATGGTACTCAAGGCAGAGGCTACACATATCAAAATTAAAATCCTCTGATACTATGTTTTTAGGGAAGAAGAAATCTGTAGCATTAGAAATGTAGACGCAAAAGGTCAGAACAAAGTCCAGTATGTCAAGTCCCTTTTTAATGCCATCTGAATGAAAGACCTCACACCATGAACAGAGGTATTGAAGCAGTTTTTATGTGGAAATGGTAGGCAGCAGTATCTCAGGAGTGACTTTAATTATAACATTTAAGGTTTTATCTAACTTATTATAATCTTTAAAGAACTTCCCTAGCTCTACAAGTTTATTCTTGGCAGAGTTTGTCCTAATATAGTATTAATAAAAATAAATTTTACTTAGAGTATGATATAAATTACTCTTAATTACAATATAATTTTAAAATGCCCAAAACATCTTTTGATCTTATGAATTTCAGTCCGCTATGATTAAGAAGACAACCATAGGCAAAAATTTGTTTTTTATGGAACACGTTGGAATGCATTCTAATCACTTCTCTAAGAAAATCCCTGTCCCCCATGATTATAGTGAACATGATACAGCAAGAATTTAGATGCTTCTTTCAGGGGGGTGAGGTTGTATATTCTATAGTCTATTGATTCTAAGAAGTACTTTTTTCTCCCCCAGTTTAACAGTTTTGCTTAATTATATACCTTTCAGGATTTGTTTTTTGGATATTTTTCTATTACTCGTTTCTGATTTAATTCTACTGTATTTAGATAACATACTCTGCATGCTTTCAATTCTTTGAAATTTATTGAGACTTATTTTATGGCCAGGGATGTGGTCTATCTTTGTGAATATTCCATGTGTACTTAAAAATAATGTGGACTCTGGGCCGGGCGCGGTGGCTCACGCCTGTAATCCCAGCACTTTAGGAGGCCGAGGCGGGCGGATCACGAGGTCAGGAAATCGAGACCATCCTGGCTAACACGGTGAAACCCCGTCTCTACTAAAAAAATACAAAACATTAGCCAGGCGTTGTGGCAGGCGCCTGTAGTCCCAGCTACTCGGGAGGCTGAGACAGGAGAATAGCGTGAACCCAGGAGGCGGAGCTTGCAGTGAGCCGAGATGGTGCCACTGCACTGCAGCCTGGGCGACAGAGCGAGACTCCGTCTCAAATAATAATAATAATAATAATAATAATAATAATAATTTGGACTCTAAAATCATTCAGTGGGGTTGTTGTAGACATACACTAGGTTCTTTTGATTGACAGTTTTGTTCCTAAGCTTTCTATACCTTTCCTACTGTGGTATGAATGTGTCCCCACCAAATTCAGGTGTTGAAACAGGATGACCAATGTGATAGTAGAAGAGGTAGAGCCTATAAGAAGTGATGGGATTACGTGCCCTTTTAAAAGGGCTTGCCGGAGGAAATTTGTCTCCTCTTGCCTTTCCGCCCACTGCCATGTGCGGACACAGCATTCCTCCCTTCTAGGGGATGCATCCCTCACCAGACACCAAATGCTGGTGCCTTCATCTTGGACTTCCTGTCTCCAGAACTGTGAGAAATAAACTTGGGCTGTTTATAAATTACTCAGTCTCAGCTATTCTGTTACAGCAGCACTGACAGACTAAGACATTTTCTGATGTTCTGTTGCTTTGCTTTTATCAATTACTGAGAGAGGAATGTTAAAAATCTTAACTGTAATTGTGGATTTGTCATTTTTTTCCATTAGTTCTTCTACTTTTTGCTTCATATATTTTGAAGCTTTGTTAATAGGTGCATACACAACAAGATCATTGCTTTTCTTTGATGAGTTGGCCCTTTGATTCTTACATGCAATGTTCCTCTTTGTCGGTAGTAATATTTCTTCTCTTGAAGTCTACTTTATCTGATATTTTAGAATATAGCCTGCTTTTCTTGTATTTAGCATTTGCATGATATAACTAGCCCAGTGTGCCATCTTCATACATTTAAACTGTGTCTTTAATATTAAAGTACAATTCTTATGAAAAGCATATACTTGAATCTTGCTTTTTAAAAATCCAATCTGATCATCTCTATCTTTTAGATAAGTTTACTCCAGTTCCATGTAATATTATTACTGGTACGTTGGGTTTAAGTCTCTCATCTTGGTAATTAATTATCTATTTGTACTATCTGTTCTTTATTCTTTTTTTTTTTTCTCCTTTTCTGCCATCCTTTGAATAAATCAAGTTTAGTGTTTTAAATTCCATTTTATCTCCTTCATTGGTTATTTTCTAAAGTGGTTACTTTACCACTTTAGAAACATATTTATTTATTACCATTTGCATCTTTGAGTCTATAATTAATTAATGTGAGAACTTGACAGTATTATACTTCTGTTTATCCTTCTGTGCTATTATTGTTATACATTTTACATCTTTGTATATTATAAACTCCAAAATATATTGTCTTGTTTTGCTGTGAAGAGTCAATTGTCTGTTTAGGAAATTAAGATAGAAGAAATCAAAGTATTGTGCTTACTCACATATTTATCATTATTGATGCTTTTTATTCTTTCATACAGGTCCAACTTTCTATCATTTCCCTTCAGCATGAAGAAGTTTTTTTAGCATGTCTTTTAGCAGATCTGCTGGTGATGAATACTCTTAGCTCTTGTTTACTTGAAAATGTCAATTTCACCTTTATTTTTAAAAGGTGTGTTTGCTGAATATTCTGGACCAATCTCTTTTTTTCTTTTATCACTGTAAAAGTGCCTTTACATTGCCTTCTAGCTTGTACTGTGACTAATGATCATCAGAAACATCATGCTTATCATGCTTATCATTGTTCCCCCATATATAATATGTCCTTTCTTGTCCTTTGTTGTTTTGGGATTTTTTTTTTCCTCTAGCATTAGTTTTTAAGAGTTTGGCTGTAATATGCCTAACCATGGTTTTATTTGTCTTTATCCAGCATAGAGATCTTTGAGATTCTTGGATCTGTGGGTTGAGTTTTAAAAAAATCAAAATTGGAAAAATTCTCAACTGGTGTTTTTTTGAATATCTTTTCTGTCTTTTTTCTCTTTCTGGAATTCCATGTTACAAATATGTAAGACTGCTTAATATTGTCCTGTAGGTCACTGAAGCTGTGTTCACTTCTTTCTGCCTCTTTTTTCTCTGTGATTCAGTTTGGAGAGTTTTTAATTGACCTTTCTTCTAGTTTATTGGCATTTTCTTTTATAATGTTAAATATGCTAAGTCCATCTAGTGAAATTTCATTTCAGTTCTAAAATTTCCATTCTTTTTTTTTAAAGAAAGGTATGTGTTTCTTTGCTGATATCGCCTATCTGTTCGCTCATTATCTTCATCTTTTCCTTTACATTATTGACCATAAGCTATTAGCCATTTTAATGTCATTGGTTGCTAATTTCGTCATTTGTGTCATTTTTTTTTCTCAGTCTTATTTTCCTATTTCTTTGCAGGCTTCATTATGTTTTATTGTACGTTGTGGATATTCCATTGTGGAGAGTTTGGGGTTTTTGTCTTCCTTTAAAACGTGTTGAGTTTTGTTGTAACAAGCAGTGAATTTACTGGTGAATCACCTGGTTTTACTAAGATAGGTTTAGAGTAGCCCTTATTTTAAGATGTTTCTAACTCCCATCATGTGGTCTTTCTGAAATCACAACTGAATGCTCACAGTGTTCAGTGATGTCTTTCACCCTGGATTATTACAGCTTCAGTGTCTCTCAGCACTATATGATGTCTGGAATTTCCATTTAGCTCTTAGATGTCCAGAAACTGTTTTCTATTAGGTTTGCAGGGTCTTGTCCTACAGTATCACAGCTTAGTATTTGGCCAGTGACCACAGCTGACCCCTATGTAGATTTCTGAGGCTCTTGCTTTTTGTTTAAAGCCTTTCTTTGTGATATTCTGCCCATTGCTGTTATCTCTTTGGGCTCTCCCTGAGTCATGATTTGGAAAGCGTCCCCAGTCAAAAAGTGAGGGCGAATTTAGAATTTACCTAAAGCACCTTATAATGTACTAGCCCTATGATATCCAGTGTCTTCAATTACATCTTTAGGTATTTTGTATGGCTTCACAATTGAGTATAGGAAGGTGGGAAGTTCAGATAACTGTTAATCTGTGACAACTAAAACCAGAATTTGACATTCTGACAAACTTGAAATTACAGTGCTTCTTAAAATTAATGCAGTATTTTTTAAAGAAAACAAAACAAAACAAAACAAGTGTCTTCCAATTTGGCAATACAAAAAAGCAAAACTCCCATCTCTACTTTTTAGACACTTCTATCCATTTGAGAAGATTATAAATATATAGATAAAGTTAGATTGCAGTAAAACTATGCTGTCTAGTGTTAAATCACCAGTATATATAAGTGTTATAGTTATTATGTGACTACAGAGCTATAGGTTACAGGAAAAATATAGGATTTCTTGGCAGAGATTGGATTTAACTAGAGCCTTAAAGAGTTGGTGCTATTGAGGTAGGAGGTAGAAAAGATGGCATTTCAGGATGCGGGGCATACTGTGAACAAATGTACAAGAAGGAAATGAGCAAGACATTTTGAATGATTAATCTGTCTATCATAGGGAGTTTTGGTTGGGACATAATAGTAGTTGATGCTTATAATGTGATTTAATATTATAATGTATGTGCTGAGTGTTTGAAGTCTTTGAACTTTATCTTATAAGTAATATAATAATATGATGTGAAAGATACTTAAAGAGGAAGAAACCCTGCAGCGAGGGAGAACAGTGCAGAGCCTATTACTGTCATTCAGGGGTGAGGCAATAAAGGTCTCTCCTAGGATGTTGGAAAGAAGGGAGCAGATCCAAGAAACAACATGAAGAAAATAATCAGCAGAAATTGGTTATTGACTAGACATGTGTGAGAATGATATATTGGCAGAAATTGGAAAGTCAAGAATGGGGCTCACTGCAGCAGGAATGATGAAATTGGTTTTAGATAGACAGGTGAAGGGATTTAAAACATTAACTTGTTTTTATAAAGGTATCACTGCTTAAAGCTAACGGTGATTTATTAATATTTGCACTCTGAAAGTTTTAACAGTTTTAATTTTCTGTATACACCGCAGTGTTTTGTATACTATACTTGCCTCTTTTGTTCAGTTGGGAATTGAGTAAACCAATAGAGTAAAAAAATGAGTACAAAGTGGGCTCTGACTAGAACTCTAGTGTGATTACTGAATTACCAAGATAATTAACCCATACCCCACATACACTCCATTTCCCATGACACTTACTATATTGCATTGTTTTTGCCTGTTTGCCTTCCTACTTCCTAAACTGTTGCATTAGTTCGCTTTTGTGGCATAAAAAAATCACCACAAAGAAAATTAAAGACAAATACTGATTATTTCTTCCAATTTTGTGGGCTGCCTAGGTCATCTGGCCTGGCCTGCTTTGGCTAATCTCTGAGGTCTTTTGGCTAGTCGACTGGTGCTGTTTGTAGCTACTCAGCTGGTGTCCTACTGCTGTTTGTCTGAAGTTGTTTTGGCTACTCCAACTGGTGCTACCGAGCCTCAGCTAGGACTACCTCTCTCTACTCCACATGGTCTTTGATTTTCCAGTGGCTGGGGCAGGCTTGTTCGCATGGTAACAATGTTCCAAGAAAGAGAATGATCTTTGCAAGGCCTCTTATAAGCTGGGTTTAGAACTTGCACTTCTACCAGTTCCTATTGGTCAGCGTATGTCCATAGGTCTGCCAAGACTCAAAGCACAGAGAAATAAATGTTTCCTCTTGTTGAGTGGCATATAAAAAAATGTGTGGTCATTGTTTTCAATCTACCACAACTGTAAGCTGTGTGAGTACAGGAACTACATCACTCTTGCGCACTTTGGTGCTGACATAGTAGTCATAAATATTTTTAGGTGAATGACTAAATTAATGAAGGAAGGAAAACATTCATGTAGTATTTCAGTATACTGTAGTTTTAAATTATAATATACATTTGATATAATTAATATATAAGTATATACATATATAATATATAAAATACTTATTTGTTATATATAAGGTATATATAAAATGTATAGTTTTAATATGTAAGTATATGTATATAATTATGTATAATATTGTAATTGTATATATACTTTTATCATACCATCAGTGAGTATGGACATTGTTCAGGGAGAATCTCTTTATTCTCCTTCTGTCTTTTGAGATTGACCAAAGAAAATATTTTTTTAAAAAAAAGAACTATCACTTGAGTTAACATTGTTTGGTATTTTTATCCTCATAGGTGATTGCCTTGTGAAGAACTCATTTTGTGTATTGTCAGAATCCTATTCTGCTTTTCAGGCTGTGCTATGGGTAGACTAGCTCTAATCAGAACACTTGGGAGACCTGAAGCAAAGATGCGATATTAAAATAAATAATGTTATATGCCAAAGAGGAAAACCACTTCTGCCTCCTAAACAACTGAAAGAGCCAGAGACTATGGGGTCAGATTAGCCAGCGTTACTGTATGAACCTGAGCAAATGGCTTACTCTCCTTCAGCTTTGGTGTCTTATCTGGGACATTGATTCTCAGGATTGGTGAATTAAGAGAAATATGTGAAGTTCTAGCTACAGTTCTTTACCCATGAGGTAGTCAGTAAAGTTTACTTCTTTCTCCATGTGAACCAAAGCACTGTCACGATGTGATGATGTTCGTTAGGGTTTCTCATGCTCAGCGTTATTGATATTTAGGGTTGCGTAATGCTTTATTGTGAGGGGCTGTCCTGTGCAGTATAGGGTTTGTAGCAGCATCTCTAGCCTCTATACACTAGATGCCAGTAGGACCACCCATCTAGCTGTGACAGGCAAAAATGTCTTCAAACGTTGCCAAATGACCCCTCGGGGCAAAATGCAAACAGTTTATCTAGCAGTGACACATAGCTAGCCACCTTAGAGACCCATAAATGTAAAATGGGAAACAAAATACTTGAGTCTTCTCAGAATGTCTAAAGCTTTTGCTGTCTATCTTCCTCCTCCTATAATTTGCCACAAACATATTGCTTATTATGTCATCTAATAAAATGGCTAACATTTGCTGTGTATTATTCTCGGTGTTAATAAGCTATGTATGAACTCACTAGCTGAATGTTGTATATGTATCTGCCATCCCTATTGGATTGACATTCCATTGTAAACAGGGACCTTATCTTTACCAGCTCCAAGCACAATGTATTTGTGTTTATCAGGTAGCTATTCTACAGGTTAATTGATCACATTGCACCCAAATGAAACATGGATGTGGAAATGGAAGGAGGAGCTTTAAAACATGGAAAATTAGTTTATATAAATCTAAATGTTGTAGTGCACAAATATTGATTCCTTTTTAAAAACTTTCAGAAATCAGCTCTTCTGAAAAAAAAGTAACTAAGCCACCATCAACTTTTATTTCATCACCACTAAGCCAATATCAGAAAGTTGTCAATCAGCAGCTCTTTTTAAAGTTGAAATTTTTCTATTGTATTTCTTATGAATATTTCAGTAGTGCTTAGAAGTTTTTGGCTTATTTATCATGTTTTATTCACTGTATGTCATTAATTGTTAAAGATATCAGAGTTAAACCTTAAATTCAGGAGAGGTTTACATTTCTCCTTTTTCCTATTTAAATATATATTTCTAATTACATAATTCAGTTAGAAAATTACAGTATAGAAACATATAACTTACTGAGTAAAAGTTTCCAGTTACTGTATACAGATTATACTGTATACTGTATTATTAACAGTTGCATAATATTTAACTTATAAATGTGGATAATTATAATTAAATAGTCTGTTATCAAAGGACATATAGATTATTTCCAATTACTTGCTGTAGTGAATATCCTGGTACTTATTTTTTACACACTTGCTCAGATAATTTTGAAGTACAAATTCCTGAGGTAGAATTGCAAAATCAAAAGATACTCTCATTTGTGTTTCACATTTTATGCAAAGTATTTTGTTTTCTCCAGAAAATTCCTCTGTGGAAAAGCCTTCCTCACATTCTTTATCAGTTTATTAGCCAGCAGAGAAATGATGAAAAGCCACCTCTTTTCTTGTAGTTTCATCCTCATTGCTATGCAACATGAGGTATTAAAATCCCACCTAAGTGGTGTCTATTGTGGCTGAATAGTATATTGAAAGTAGAGACACTTCTCTCTGATTCCCAACTGTACTCTCTGGATGGCACCTAAAATTTTATTTTTTCAAACTGCAAATCATTTAAATGAGTTTGAAACGGTTTTATTTTTTTAAATGACATCCTGTAGAATAGAAAGAATATATTTTCTTACAGTGGGTCATAGTCAAAAGTGTGAATATCTCTGATCCTAGAAAGTTTCCCCAGTTACAAGGACAGGCGTGCTCCCAACTCCATCTTTAATGGCTCAATTCTGTGGCTTTCAAGTTAATCCACTCTGTCCTACAGCCTTCATCAAGAAGCTCGTGGTACACTTTGGTGTTAGAGGGGGCATTGTCACAGAGGTTCAGAAAATAACCCATTAGGCATTTTAGAGAACTCATCACATGTTCAGAACTAAGCTACTTGTAACATTATGTTTTTCATGTGAAAAACACAAGCAATTCACTGGCTATTTTATTTGTTGCTGGCTAGCTACACTTTCTATTTCTTTTTCCGTGGTGTGAAAATCTTCCTAAAAACCTCACTATTGGGAAAAGAGATGCAGAGATTAGTCCCATCTTCTCCCCTGGAAACTTACTATCGCCCTTTTGGCTTCAAGGTCCTTCCTCAAAAGCAAAGAACTGAGCAAGGGAAAGTGAAGGGAAGGGCTGGGGGAACAGGGAGGTAGAAGGGGTTTTCCCTGGTCTTTTCTAATTCTTTAGTTCCAGAGGCTTAGTTGGTATTTCAACATTTTAGAAATAAAACCTGCTTTTACAATTAATGCAAATATCACTTAGTGATTCATCCTTTCCAAATGATTCTTGGTTTCTTTTGACATTTTATTTTTAAATTGTGAATTAACATTGACATCACTGTAGCGTTACTATTACTTCAGCTCTTCACAGTGAACTTAACTGTCTTGCAAAGGCTGTTTTAAAAGTTCAGATTTTAACTGTCACCCAAGTGAGCCTTGGGCTGCTGTTAGGCTTTTAAAACTGTGATCCTTTGGCAAGAATTGGTGTATAAATCATGGGGAGGATAATGAAGGGGAAGATCATGTTTGATTTGGCAGTTTGTCTAGTGCCTGCAATTGACAGATTTTCATTAAGGTTTTAGCTATAGTAGTGATCACACATCAGTTCTAATAAAGTAGGTTTAGTTTGAGTTTTAAAAATTAGCGTGAGGACTACTTTATGTTAACTGTATACATTCAGAAGTCTGGAAAACCCATCCACAGGTTTAAATATATATAATCAGTATAATTAACAAGTCAACGGCCTCATCTCTCTGTTTTTGAGGACCATAGGCTAATACTGTTTATGAAGATTCAGGAGACCAGTCTAGATTGACAGAAAGCTTAAAGGCAAAGATGGTTTTAATGTTTTTCTTGGAAGTTTGAGCTCCTGTGGTATTCTAAGGATCGGGATTTTGACATTGATTGTTCTAGCTGGTATTCAGTACTGTATTTAAGTGTAATTTTTTTACTAGTATTCTTCATATAACTGAAAACTATGCCAATGATTCTTTGATATAGATATATACTTATAAATATATATGAAAATCCAAGTTTACCAAAAAATATTAAGACTTAGGGGATATGTTATTTGAATAGGCATTTATTTGCTAATTAACATATTCTAAGCTCCACAAGGTTATATTCTTTTCAAAAGTCCATTCCATCAAAATCTGTCATTTTTACAGATGAAAAAACAAAGGCCACAGTGAGTTTAGTTAATATCCAAGATCACACAGCCAACATGATAGAACTCTTGAATTTCAAGTGACTTACCCTTTTTACTGTATCAGGCTAATTTTCCCTTTTTTAACTGCTTGTCTTAATTGGGATTTGTTTAATTGTGGCTATCAGTATATCTTCAATCATTACTTTCTTGTTTTAGTCAAATGTTTCCCTGCAAATCTGCACGAACTTCTGAAGGACTCAGAGCTGCCCTTTTGCCCTTTTCCCTTTTGTTAAAGTTGTACACTGCTCTGCATCCCCTTAGAATGCTCATCAGCTTTCCCACTCTTCCTTACTCACATAGTGCTCCGGCAGGAGAGGATTTCTTTGAAAATCAGATTCTTTTTTGGAGAGCTTTGTGCTTATTGGAGTGTTATGTGATATATTCATTAGGGTGAGGGCTAAACTATTTGAACAAAGAGACTTGACAGTGCATTTGGGTTAAAGAACAAAGTTTATTTCTTTCTCTCATCACCACCAGCATGAGCAGCCTGGATGGTCAGAGCAGATCTGTCTCATGGCATTGTTCAGGGATCCTCATTCCTTCCCTCTCATTTATCTGCCATCCCCTAGGCTGTTAATCATCATCTTTTTGGTAGAAGCCAGGTCTTCTCCATGTCTGAGTTTATATGGAGGAATCATGTCAAGGGCCATAAGCCCAGACCTGGAAATGGTGCACAAGAGTTCTGACATTGCACTGGTGAGCATTTGGTCAGATGGCCATCTCTAACTCCATGACGTGTCGGGTATGCACTAGGTAAGCAGTCACATTTCCAGCTACAATACTAATACTATGGGAAAGGAGACAGCACATTTTGGTGGATAGCTGACATTCTCATCTTCAGTCCTAAGCACCCATGACTGCTTCATAGACTTTATGAAAAAGAAAAAAGAAAAATTACCCCCAGGAATTAATGCTTACCCTCAGCCTTGTTTTTCTTTAATTTTCTCATTTTTCATGTCACATATCTAAAATTTGATCTAAATAAATTTAAATAAAATTAACTTGTATTTGAATAATAATAATGACATTTCTCAGGGAAGTAAATCTCAAATGATATGTGATTTTAGATACTATCTTTATCTGACCACGTGGCTCCTCCCTTTAATCAGGGAGGGCCTCCAGGTAATAGAAGATTGCTAGGGCCTGCAGTATATTAATGTTTAGCTGGAGTTGATTAAATCTGAGACCTATAGCCTTGATAATAAGGGCTTTTATTTTTGTCTTTTTTATTGCACTTTTAATATTATGGAGTTTCTGTACCAGCTGGACGACGGCAGAAACATGGCTTGCTTCTGTGGAACACGCTAGAGCAGCAGTCCCCAACCTTTTTGGCATCAGGGACCAGTTTCGTGGAAGACAGTGTTTCTACAGACTGGGGCCTGGGGATGATTTTGTGATGACTCAAGCACATTACATATATTGTGCACTTTATTTCTATTATTATTACGTTGTAATATATAATTAAGTAAGTAAATATACAGCTCACCATAATGCAGAATCAGTAGGAGTCCTGAGCTTGTTTTCCCACAGCTAGACAATCCCATCTGGGAGTGATGGGAGACTGACCCATCAGGAGACAGTGACAGTGATCATCAGGCATTAGATTCTCATAAGGAGCACACAACTTAGATCCCTTGCATGCACAGTTCACAATAGGGTTTGTGCTCCTATGAGAATCTAATGCTGCTGCTGATCTGACAGGAGGTGGAGCTCAGGCGGTAATGCAAGCAATGGGGAGCAGCTGTGTATATACAGATGCAGCTTGGCTGGCTTGCCTACTGCTCACCTCCTGTTGTCCTGCCTTATCCATGGCCCAGGGTCTGGGGACCCCCTGTGCTAGAGGACAGAGCCTGGTACACTATAGGAGTCCTCCCCTTGTGCTATGCAGAATACTGATCAGTCCCTTTTGAGCTTCTCAACCTTGTAGAAAACTTTGAGACAGTTCTGGGACCATCACAAAGTTTAAGAAGGGTTGGAAAACAATATACTTAAGGAACTAAGATTGTGAATCCTTCAAGTTCAGAGGGTGATAAAAAGAAATGGCTTCTAAGAATCACAGTATGTATGTTTTTTTATACAAAGCGTAAAGATCATTTGTACCAAACTCAGGGCACTGTGGTGAGCTTAACACGAGGGTATTGAATCATACGTAAGTGGTAATTCCTTGATTATGCAATCTCCTTGTTGTTAGATTTAGATACCAAAGAGGAACTACATCATGTCCTCCTCCTATGGTCTTCAAAAAAGGATTATATTTGGTCTTATTGGTATAATATAGTTTATTCCTGCATGAATTCCATGGTGATAGAATTTTTAAAGTTTATTATGTTGTTACAGTTTTGTTTTGTTTTGTTTTAATATACAGCTTCAGAATGGCAGAAGATGATCCATATTTGGGAAGGCCTGAACAAGTAAGTGTCATAATCTCACTGGCAATTCTATTTAAATATATTCATATTTTAAAATATACAAAGACAACAGTAAGTTAGCACTAGGAAAATTCTAAAATTAGTATTTTTTTTTTTAGATTTCAGTTTCTCTGTCCTTTCATGTGAAGTTGGAGAGGATATGTCATGTAAAATGAGTAACACACCCTGCTTTCGTACACATTGTTGCATAAAAATTATATATGCTACAGGATAGCTATTGTATTAGCTTTCTAGAGCTACCATAACAGATCACCACAAACCTGATGGCTTAAAACAACAGAATACATTATCTCACAGTTCTGGGGGCTAGAAGTGTGAAATGAAGGTATTGGCAGGGTTGGCTCCTTCTGGAGGCTCTCAGGAAGAATCTGTTCCATGCCTCTCCCTAGCTTCTGGTTGGTTACTGGGAATCCTTGGCTTGTAGCTGTATCGCTCCAATCTCTTCCTCCATCGTCACATGTGCTTCTTCCCTGTGTGTCTCTACTGTGTCTCTAAACCTAAATCTCCTTCTCTTTTTTTCTTATAAAGGCATCATTGGATTTAGGGTGCACCCTTATCCAATATGACTTCATCTTAATTTGCTTATATCTTCGAAGACCCTATTTCCAAATAAAGACACATTCACAGGTACCAGGGATTAGGACTTAAAGGTGTCTTTTTGGGAGGGAACACAGTTTAACCCACTACAGCCCCTTGGCATATTTAATGTGTACACATGGATGTAGAGAGTGGAATGACAGACCATGGAGATTCAGAAAGGTGAGGTGTGGGAGGGCAGTGGGATGGGGGTGGATGATAAGAAGTTACTTAATGGGTACAATGTATGTTATTTGAGTGATGGATACCCTAAAAACCCTGTTTTGACCACTATACAATCTATGCATGTAACAAAATTACACTTGTACCCCATCAATTTATACCAAAAAAAAAATTTATTTAAAACTGATCTAGTAAGGAGACAGATTGTTGTAGTGAAAAGATCTTTGGACTCAGAATTTGAAGATCTTTATATAAGTACTGACTACTACAGATCAGCTCCTCAGACTTGAAGAATCACTTAGTCCCCATAATCCTCACTTTTCTCACTTGCAATATAGAAATGCTAGCACCACACTAACAGGGATGAGTCAAAAATATTCGATGAATGTGCTTTGAAGCATAAAACTGTTCCTATCATTATATTAGTGGTTATGAAAGGATAGCAGTGTCCTTTTTTCCTTTTCTCCTATATTTTATTTTGAAAAATGTTGGAAAAAATAAATAGAAATGTTGGAATAGTCTAACAAATCTACATTGGTTCTTTTTTTTATGGTATCTTAAATTATCTTTTTTTTTTAATTATACTTTAAGTTCTAGAGTACATGTGCACAACGTGCAGGTTTATTACATATGTGTACTTGTGCCATGTTGGTGTGCTGCACCCATCAACTCATCATTGGTTCTTAAAACCAACATTTTTGCTTTTCTCTTTTCACTCTTTCTTGTGTATATATATGTGTATATATGTGTGTATATGTGTATACATAATCATTTGAAAGCAATTTTCAGACTCTGGAGCAATTATAATGGCAATATTAAATTTTTTATGTAATGATTCCAAGAAGTATTTCAAACATGGAGATGTGTTCATTCATCAGCTATTTATTGAGGCATTACTTTGTGCCAGAACATTGGCTTAGGGGGAAAAGAATAAGTGATAGATACACTCTAATTTCAGGAAGCTACTACTGTAATAGGAATACTGCTAGAGCATATATCACCATATGAAAACAGACATTGTTTTCATATGGTGATATATGCTCTAGTAGTATTCTACGCAGAGGGGGATAGAAATGTTCAGCAGCATCACTAGGTGCTACCTTGGAGGAAGAGCAGAGTTACGGAGGACTTTCCAAAGGAAGTCTTCGTAAGCTGAGATTTGAAAGATGTAGTTTGCTAGACTAGACAAGGATAAGGAATACTAGGTGCCAGGATAGCCTGGTCACATTTAAATTTTAGTGGCAATCATTTAAAATAGTGGATTTCCGAAATTGCACATGCAAAGAATCAGCCAGAAAAATAAAACCAGAAGTGGAATACGTTTTAAAGGCTCTGGTATTATTTCTATAAATAAAATAGACATATATAACATTTATTACTTTGGGTAATATTCTGATTGATTTGGAAATAATGACTATGCATTGCTTTTTGCATTAAGATGCTCCTTTCTAATTTTATTTTTTTAATGGTGATTTAGGATAAATCTAGGAACATTTTCTTTTATTGAAACAAAGACATTTGGTTAATTGTATTATCAAAACCCTTTGTTTTACCTTTCGCTTTTAATATGCTCTCTCTAACAATTAAGGGCGAACTAACCAGCATGAGGATTGTTTCTGCTTGATTTTAAACCATCCTTTCCTGTCTGTACACAGGAAATCTTATCAACAAGAGATGATTCTTTATGCCACAGAAGAGTAAAACCTGCCGAAAACATTCATTTTGAAAGTTTTTCTTATGTGGGCATCTTTGCGATCATCAGTAAAAGGGGTGGGGCATGTTCTGACATTTCCATTTTTGAGGCAAGAGGTCTTGAAGTTTTTTTCTTTCTTGGCTTGAGCTTGATGGTTTATATTTTGTAAAGTTTGCTTGTCCTTAGTGTTTTAGTGGAGTCTGGAATTTGCTCTCCACCCTGAACTAATAAACAATGCCAGCTGCAGCACAACACAACTACTCTCTTAGTCTGAAGTGGAGAGTATATCTCTCTCCTAAGGCGAGCCCTTTTGCCCACTCACCAGTCATTTAGCCACCACAGGAAAGAGTTTTCCTGCTAGGTTTTCAGTTTGCTCTGAGACTGTTAAAATCCTCTATGAAATGAGGCCCATTTTTGCAGAACATGGTTTTTCATTCCTGTATTTCCTTTTCAGCAAACAATGAATAGCATCAGTGAGTTTTTACTCTTACAAGCATTGAAGTGAAGCGCATTCTTTTTTCCTCAGTTGAAAATTTGCATCCCTCAAATGGATCTGAAGTACTCTTTATTTAAATGACATTTGTCTTAACTCTTAATTTAACTAGGCGTACTAAAATCTTCGGTACCGCAGAACTTCCAGTTATTTACTACTAAGGACAGGAGACAAGCTGTAACACTGGCTACTAAAAGAAACGAAAAGCGAGTTCAGCACACTTACTAACTAGTCTCATCAAAAGTGAAATATGGCTGGTTTCCATGCTGTCCACAGACATTTCAACCATATAACTTCTTTAGGCTAAAAGAAATAGCAAGCTTAGAAATATGGTTTTAAAATCCGAAATGAACCAGCGGTTACAAATTTTTTTGATAAGTAATGAATAGTAATTTATTAAGATAGAATTTACTGTCTTCAAAATATACTGCATGCTCACTCTGTTGCTGCCCTAACAAATTACCACATACTTGTGGCTTAAAACAACACAAATTTATACTTCTGAGTCAGGAGCTCAGAAGTCTAGAATCAAGGTGTTGGCAGGGCTGCTTTCCTTCTTGAGACTCTCATCTCTTTGCCTTTTGAGCTTCTAGTGGCTGCCTACTTTCCTTGTGTACCCTCTTATCATACCAGCCTCTTGCTTCCATTGGCACACCTCCTAATATTCAGTGTGATTTCCTGAATCCCTCTCGTCAGGCCCACCTGGGCAATTCAGGACACTCTCTTCATCTTAATATCATTACGTTAATGACATATGTAAAATTCCTTTTGTCATATAAGGTAGCACTCGCAGGTTCTGAGGATTAGGATGCAGAGATGTTTAGGGGGTCATGATTCAGCTTACCACACCCACTAAATTCCAGATATTTTGTGTTATACTAGGAAAGTGAAGGTAAAAGAAATGAGTGAGCTCAGTGCTTGGTTTTCTACTCCTTGTACTGTCAGTTATATTTTCTGTTATTCTGTAAATAGTCCCAGAGGTACTCTCTGTCATTCTTTCAGGTCTTGACATTGGATAGCTAGATGAGGGGTATGTTTACCACCATAGATGAAGTACTGATTTCTAGGATTATATTCAACTCATGTTGTTTATACTTCTAAGAGAGTACAAGCTTCAAATCATTCATTCAGCAACTATTTAAGTATCTGTTCTGTGATAAGCATGTGCTTGGCCCTGAAGATATACCAGTAAGCAAGCTAGACCAGGTCCCTGCCTCTGGGGACTTTATAGCCGAGTTATGCTTCTCAAATCCCTTTGTTACTTAAATGTTGTCCAACCCTAAATAAAGTTTTGTACACATGAGAACTTACCTAGGTCTCATGAAGATCTTCTGAAATCCTGATTTAAAATATTTTCAGATTTTTGTTTTTGGCTTTAGTTTCATTCCTATTATAAAGTTTTTGGTGTCCCAACTTCAAATTTTTCATATAATGTAGAAAAAATGATTGAAACATTTAAATGTTCTTCTTTACAGATGTTTCATTTGGATCCTTCTTTGACTCATACAATATTTAATCCAGAAGTATTTCAACCACAGATGGCACTGCCAACAGGTAAGAAAACGCATCCCTGTTACTCTGTTGTTCTGCTTTCAGTCTTAGTAAAATGCGGGATTTGTTAATAGTGTCTCCTAGAAATTCAGTTGTGTACCTAGAAAGGAAATGATGATTTGTTCTAAAAACCAATCTTTTAATATACTTTCTTGAAATATATTTACACAAAAATATTTCGTCTCAATTACCCCTTGTATGGTTTACTGCATTTCATATCTGCTACGACTACTCAGAAGGAATTTCTTTACTCAATATAAGGATTTTCTTTATTATCTCTGTATTCCTTTTAAGTCCCTTCTCCTAGATTCACACGAGGCAGTCTCTACTCTTCATTTCTGTTTCAAACATTTAAGAGGGCCTGTTGTGTGCTACCAGTGTGCCAGTCACTGGAGAATCAAAGTGTACAGAAATTGTAAAAATCATCTCAGTAGAAAAATCATCTTTATAAACGCTTAAAACTTTGCACTCTGACAAGTTGGATAAAACTCATAATCCTTCCTTCTAACATGACTGTTTTAATTGTCCCCATCAGCAACTGTTTAATTTCATAAGAGTAATAAAAAACAACAACAACTCATTTTGCCTCTTTCTTAAAAAAAATTGGTTTATTTGTATGTAAGCTTGGTGTGATGGCTCTTTTTATGTTCTGTTTCTCTCCTCACTTCACCTGTCACCAGTGGGACTTAACAGATGTTCAAAAGCAGTGTGAGTGAATTATAGAGGTTAGTGTAAAAGAGTTTGGTACTCACTGAAGTGGGCATCAGCTCTTTTATTTACCAGGGACTTGCTTGTCTTCATTGGGAGATTTTATCCAATTTGTATTATCCTCATTTAAAATTATCATGGTTACTACAGTATTTACTTTTCATTTGCTTTAGATCAGAAAACTTTTCCTGCGTTTTTATCTTTGGTATTTCTAGGAGTTCATGGGAGGGAAAAAAGTAGATCTACTATACTTTCACCTTCACTCGTGAAGGTGTATTTCAGAGGTTTTTCTCTCTTTACCCCCTACAAAACATTATTTTTAGGCTGCCATGTCTGCGATCTTGTGAAGTGCTTTCCAATGTGAGCTCTAGGTCAGCTTCCTGTGAACCAGTAAATGTGTTGGTAGTGTGTGTGTTTCTTGTGAACTTTTTAATTCTAGAGTTCAAAGTATTTTTCTTAGTATTAATGTATTATTGAAAATATAAGATCTTGGTTCTGTCCACAGGAAATACACACATTTCCTCTTAGTGTCTTGTGAATACCAAACAGTATCCTGAGGCAGATGTTTTCTTAATTTTTTTCCTTCAGATTTATGGGCATGAAAATAAGATTATCAAAATAACCATCTCAGTAAATATTCTGTGGTCACAGCTTTGTGTTGTAGAAATTATTTTGCCGTAATATTAGAAAAACTATTCAAATTACACCTAAAAATCTAATTTGTTAGTTCTTACCCCATCATTTTTATCTGTATGTTTTTCCCTCTTCATTGCAGTATCATAGTACAATTTTTATAGTCCAAGATATATAGGATGTTGTATTCAAATTTTTGAAGAGGTAGAGAGGTTGATTATCTAAACCAATATTAACTTGTAACTGTAAAATGGATTATTTTAGTCTACTAGATTTTTTGAAATCTAAAACCTTTAGTAGATCTAGTACTTGTTGAAGACTATGGGATACGACATAAATCTTAGGTCTAAAGTTAAATTTCTCTGCACAGTGGAATGTCCCTTTCATGGCACAGAAAGGTGGCCAAAAGAATGTTGGCCTTAAAACAACAAATATATGCATATCAAATCTAATTTTCTAGTTGATTTAACTTTTAATGTGTTTCCTGAAAGAGAAAAAATGGCTCTATTTTACATGAATTTTCACATAGTTAAAGGAAATTAAATCCTACAGGAAAAATAATGGCAGATTTGTGGGTGTTTTTAGCAGAGTTAAAAAGTGAGAGACTTGAAGTTTAATGTAAACTTGCTTCCAACTCCTCTATTTTTCATGACATCCAAATGTTGCTGTCTTAGAGAACTATCTTGATACGTTCTTTCACCATTATAACAGGGAATATTTTTATAAGTGTTCCATTGTCATACAGGCTGTATCTTAGTGTGAAAATATTTCTATTTCTAATCAATTTTATTTCCTTATCCAAAATTAAATTCTAGCTATTTGGGGGGAATTTTTAAATTATGCTTATATTTCTAAAAGTAATTTAAAACGTCCAGGGGTGAATTTCATACAGACAAAAGATGGTAATTTAATACATTGACCAGTGACTCCCCCCTTTTTTTTCTTGTGTATGCTTCATTTCAGATGCAGTCATTTTTCAACTGGCTTCCTTGTAAATTTCTTGAATAATAACAGGAAGTAATTATACCCTTGTTTTTTCCAGTTCTCTAGCCTTATCCTGATTTATCATAATATTGAAAAGATAAAAATAAGTTCTCTGGACGGGCGAGGTGGCTCATGCCTGTAATGCCAGCACTTTGGGAGGCCGAGGCAGGTGGATCATGAGGTCAGGAGTTCAAGACCAGCCTGGCCAAGATGGTGAAACCCTGTCTCTACTAAAAAAATACAAAAATTAGCTGGGTGTGGTGGTGGATGCCTATAATTCCAGCTACTCGGGAGGCTGAGGCAGAGAATTGCTTGATCCCGGAGGCAGAGATTGCAGTGAGCCGAGATTGTGCCATGGCACTCCAGCCTGGGCGACAGAGTGAGACTCTTTCTCAAAAAAAAAATAAATAAATAAATAAAAATAAATTCTCTTTTATGTTATAGTTTATTTTTAATTTCAACCTGAAGGTTTATCTCCTCACAAATTTATCTAAAATAAGAGGTCTTGAGCTTCTTCTGAAAGAAAATGAAGATTAAAATGGACATACAAGCATTCTCCTAAAATATTTTTAGCACTAAACATCTTAATATACATTCAAATAAATGAGAACCACCACATCCCTTTATTTATTGCAGAGCTATGAGTTATACTATTGACATAAAAATCAGCTGGGAAGCTGAAGGACTTTTTCATATTGAACAATTTGTACTTATGTTATCAGAGATTCTGATTTTCCTTTGAATTTTGGGTATGGATTAAGCCTCTAGTTTTCTTTGTGTTTATACAATAATTAATTTGCATACACCTATCTTCAATTAAATTATTTTCAGTATTTTATAAAATGTCTGAACTGTTTTAGAACGTAGTTTATATGACAGCACAATATTCAAAATTGCATATAAACATCAAAAGTTATGGATTAATATGAAAATTTTACCACGTCTGATAGAACAAATTACATTGGGAGTGTCAGGGAGGAAAGGGGAAACAAACTAACCAGTTAAGGAATGAAGGTCCTTTCCCTTTAAGTAAAAAAAACAGAAAACCTAGTGTAAGGAAAAAGAGGTAGCCCGAAATCATTATCTATCATGCATATATATGCAGGTTGCTAGATCAGTATCTTTTAATTTCACATTAAGCCCACTGTCTTTGAGGAATGAAAGTCAGTGTCTAATGATGTGAAGGCCAAAGAAAATGTCATAGTGCCCAGAAGTGGTTGCTGCCTTTAGTTGGTATTTGTCATTTTAAAATGCTTTGTTAGGAGACAAGATTATGAAGGCTGTTGACATCAATTCTTGCCAGCCGTATGCCTTTTATTGGGTTAGGAAATGTGCCATCACCATTCAACAAACATTTATTTATTGTGATTCGCTAAACTTGTAAAAGTATTATTAAAATAAGGGTTAATTTAATATTTCAAACAAGGAAGAGAAATTATATCCTTGTGGAATTTTAACCAAAAATTCATTTAAAATTTTTACATAAAAACATAATTTCAGTTTTTGACTTGCTTTACATTTTATACCAAATTTGAGAAGCCTCACAGTTTCTTTTGGTTTCTGTTTGTTGTTTTTGTTTTTAGCAGATGGCCCATATCTTCAAATATTAGAGCAACCTAAACAGGTAAGATTAAAGGGGTGGGACTTTAAATGTTAGATTCCAGTGTCTAATATTGAGATCATAAGCACTAAAGAATAATAAATGAATTCTATGAAGGAAGTAGCTTATCTGAAAGATCAACAACCTGACAAATTATGTAACAGCTTTCTTCATTCACTTTACATTTCTCTTAGTCATTGTTCACACTGTCCTGAGCCTCAGTACATAGTTATGTAAAACTGCAGTTAATTACAGTATTATAATTACAGTTAATTACAGTATTCTGCTGTCTCTACTAGCTTAACTTATCAGCCACTTCCAGGAAAGGCAGAGGTGATTTGCATTTATTTTCATTTATGAAGAAGTACATATGCATACAGTTCACATGTACTGAACGACATCCCTCTATTATCCTTGCACATGTAGTACCTCTTAGCCTTCCTCCTTCCTTTGGTAGCCCCAGCCTTTTCTGTGCTGCCCTTGGAACATGTAACCTAACATACTAAAAGTACCAGTGGGAAGTAAAATGTTAGAATGAACTATTGAATTCTCTTCCCTCTGGTGTTAGCTTTAGACTCAGCCTCTTTGGAGTCAGGAGAGGAACATTTTATCAGGCTCTTCCCCTTACCACTAGAGTCTGTAGAGGATAGCGCAGAACTGACATGGCCTCCTCACTGTATCCAAGTCTGTGGATATTTATAGGAAGTTGGATGGGACCAATGCTGTGAAAGAGAAAGAAAGGCAATCCTTAATGTCTGCATATAGGAGGTTTCAATTATTAGGGAATGGAAGTGATGGTATAGTTCCCCACCGAATGAGGACAGTCGGTAAATCTTTGGATGGATGAACTAATCACAGTTTTGTGTGATGGAGGATATGGATACCTGTCCTCTTGCAGCTATATTACCCAATACATTTTCTAAGTATTCTTTTCATTAGCTCAGGTGAGTGAAACACTTTTGCATTTTGTAACATTTAACACATGCTAACTAGGTCACAAGCTTAAATAAAGCATCCACTGCATTGTGGTTTCCAGAATCGTGACATTATATATATATTATATTTGGTCAGCATTTGATATAAATGTCTTAATGATTGCTGAACAGGCTATCCTTGTAAGGTTGAAATTAGATGAAAGATTTTGCTGCCATATGAAACTTTGGGGCATGGTTCTAGTTCTTGCAGGTGTCATATCCTGACTCCACAGGCTGCCAGTAAAACTCCGTTGCTTTACCACCATGTTCAACTCTTTTTAGCAGTTATTTCTCACAGAAGGTCATCAATTCCCAGTGGAATTTTATCCCTTAAAATTCTATGGGATTTTTGGCATCCTGGAAAATTTCCCAGCTTTTAAGATGTAGGTAGTCTATGAAACAGAAATCAACTAAAATTTATTTGTCTGCATATGCCAAAGTATTTTCTCCAATATCATTTTCATAAGCATAGCACTACAATAAGAATTTTTAAATGTAATTCCTTATTATGGATCCAACCGTCATAAGGAAAAATTGGCATTTATGATTTACCTGAAGGGTTAATGTAGTTCCAAAATTCAAAATTTAATTCATATAAAAGCTTATGTGAGTAAAACAGTGTGTTTACCAAAGTGATGCTATTTTGATATCTGAATTCAGTGAAAGTAAGAAGGTTGTATTCAAGTCAGACTTTCTGACTGAATGGATGTAGCCTTGCCTTTGAGGTTGATGACTCATTTTAAGCAAATGGAGTTACTGAGATGAGTGAATGTGGATTAAAGGCAAAACTTTAATCTCAGAAATTTAGAATCAGAAATGCATTTGACAACATCTTCCTGAAAAAAGTTATAAAATTTCATCCTCAGGTTAAAAACTTCTGAGGATTTAGATACTTTTATGCAACCATCAAAAATGTCTATTAAGTATTTATAGTCTATTTGACACCACTCCCAATAAGATAGAAACACATATGTGTCTATATTTTTCCAACTGCCCCAAAGGAATTTTGTGATTAAAGGTAATGAATTGTGTGTGTTTCGTTTTTTTTTTTTTTTTTTTGAAGTTAGAAAAAGGTTCTTTTTTCTTTGGGACCTCTTAGCCACAGATTTTCCCCAGCTCTGACAGAGATGAGTCATAGCATAGACTACTAATTTTTAGAACATCCAGTTCTGTTGCATATTAATCAGTGTTAATTAACTAATACTATTCAAAAACTCAAACTGCGTTTAAATTGATTAGCAGTCAAGTAAACCTGTATTCTTATGGTTAGCTAATTCTGGAGGCTATTATACATGTGTTGTTTTTTTTATGGTTTTAGAAACTTCGTTTAATGATTTAAAAAACCAACAGTGTTTGCTTACAAAAGGCATAGGGCTGAAATTGTAAATTATTTTAAAATTTGAATTGTGTGAGAATCAAAACAAAGGAATTACCTCTGAAACTTCATCTCCAAAGGCTTCACTTGTGTTTAGATCTGGAATCTCCCAAGGAGTTGTTTTAGGTCTCACTGTGATGAGTTGATCATACACTTTAGACCTATGTGTGCACTGAGGAAATTTCCCAGACTAGGAAATTTACTTTAGGCCTTACTTCTCTGGTAAATGTATTTGAGGACTGATCTTTGGAAATCAGGAAGTTTTTGGAGAATATAGGAACAGTTCCAGATGCTTCCCAGAGATTTAAATCAGTTCAAGGCACCTGGACTGCTCAGAAACTGCAAGACCATACTTGGCATAATGAAATGTAGTACAGTCTAAGTAGTGCACACATTTTACATTGGTTCATGAGCTCAAAGCTGTCAAAATCTGCATGCTTGCTGGGGTTCTACAATTTAATGAGTAAGGGAGCGAATCCCCACCAGCAGCTAGTGGGTGTGATGAGCTGATGGCCAGATGATCTAGTGCTGTATATGCAGAGTTGGTCCCACAGTAGAAACAAAAGGTGAGAATGTTCCTTAAAAAATCTTAACGTATTTTCTTTTCACCAAAAAGTGAATCTGTAAAAAGAAAATCATCTGCTTAAGCGATTATGTGGTTATAAACTGCTAACACTACCACAAATTGATTGACATCATTATAAAGTTGAATCAGGAAATACAGTGAAACCTCCCTTAATATGATGATGAGGTCATAATTATCCTTGTTTTATTCTTTGTATACAAATGTGAATAATTAAGTTAGCTTTATAAATCATAAGAAGTTATAACTGGAGTAGACCTTAAAGATGGTCTGGTATAATCTTCTCTTTTGTACAAACGAAAAAACATGGCACTTCTTAGGTGTTTTGTCAGCCCACAGTAGTTTATATAGTGAAGGCTTCCAGCTAACTCTTCATTAATTAACTACATCTATGAAATTTCTGGGTTAGATAGTATTTAAGGGAACTATCTAGTTTTGGAATGATTCTGGTAGGTTAATATTCATTCTTGAGCTTGACCATATCAATAATCGTAAAAACAAAAATCTTATCCTCTGAAATGCTGAGAGAAGCTGAGCAGATGCAGGGTCTAGCATAGGGTGTGTTCTACAACGCTGAAACAGTATATCTAAACAAACATTTCTGTAGTCCCTGCTGAAGCAGCTGTAATCAGAGTAGATAAAGGAATGTCTTTAAGTAAGAGTTAAGGAAGCATAGCTTTTATTAATATGGTAAAGTTCAGAGCTTGGCAGCAGCAATTTAAGACAAGGGAACTCTGACTAGAATAAGCCATAACATGTTGAGTCGAAAGCCTAAACTCTTCAGCAGATTACTCTCCACACATGCATAGCATGAGAGGTCCCACGGGCTTAGGTACCTGGCTTTTTAGTCATATCTTAGTGTACAAATATCAATACCATTTTTCATAGTAAGATTATGGGAAAAGTGATTCTCATTTACAGAGCTCTCTTTCACAGATTCATGTTTTTCTTCTCTCATTTAGTAGACATAAGATTTAAAACTTTGTATGTATATTTCTTGCTGAAATGTTTAATAAGTATTTCTCAAACTTAATTGGTTTAACGTTCACCTTTGCAGAGAGGATTTCGTTTCCGTTATGTTTGTGAAGGCCCATCCCATGGTGGACTACCTGGTGCCTCTAGCGAAAAGAACAAGAAGTCTTATCCTCAGGTCAAAGTAAGTTTGTGGTAGCTCTCCTTCTGTTTGAATTCTGGAAAATTTGATTTCCTAGGATTTCCAAGGAATTGCTTTAAATGAGTACAGGTTGCCTTTGCCTCTAAGCTGAAGTGTTCACATGATTATTAAAATTTTTAAATAGACATTTGTCTCCTAGGAATAGAAGTGACAGATATTAAAACTTTGTTAACATTTCAATTTAATAGAAATGTCTTCAACATTAGCTAACAAACTTACTATTTCTTGATCATCTTAAAGGTTTTTAAAAATTGTATTCTTCCTGAAACTTTAGTAAGTCTTTGAAAGAAATGGTTAATTTTGACTCTTTGGAGATTTAGTGAAAAACCAAACAGGTGACTGAGTGTACAGATTATTTAGTATATTATTTGAGATTGTGAATTTGGATCCAGACTTTGCTATTAGCTGTGTGGCTTTGAATAGGTTTAACCAGTACTTCTAAACTTCAGTCTCCTAATGTATAAAATGCAGAAATATTAATAGTATATACTTCGTAAGGTCTTTTAGAGTTTAAATGAGAAAATGTGTACATGTTCCATAGAGAACCTGAAATTACCCTAGGGCCTTGGCCTGAGCAGATGTTTGGCCCTCTTGGAATGACATGCTGCGTGACATGCTGGTGGTGTGTTTGGTCATACCTTTTACCATGTTCAGGCTTTTTGTTTGTTTGAGAATATTTTTCTCTAAGTTAATATGAGACTTTCAATTTCATAATATGCTACTATGTTTCATAGACTGACTGATGATAAACATAGACTGATAATCATTCTGCAGATAAACCCAGTCAACAACTGTAATTTAGTCTTTCATAAAAGTTATTATTTGGTCAGTAATTCAAGGCTTGGACAAAACAGTTCTCACTATGTGTGTGTGCCCCTCAGGATATAACATACTTTTGGCGTCAGTCTTTTTGTTGGTTTGTTTTGTAAGTAGATGAAGCTCAATAGAGCAGGCCCTCAGCAAAGTTGTGATGTAAAGAAATCTGGCCAGGCTCAGTGACTCATGCCTGTAATCCCAGCACTTTGGAGGCTGAGGCTAGCAGATCATGAGGTCAGGAGTTTGAGACCAGCCTGGCCATTATGGTGAAACCCCATCTCTACTAAAAATACAAAAATTAGCTGGGTGTGGTGGTGCACACCTGTAGTCCCAGCTGGTCAGGAGACTGAGGCACAAGAATCACTGAACCCGGGAGGCAGAGGTTGCAGTGAGCTGAGATCATGCCACTGGACTCTATCCTGGGCAACAGAGCGAGACTGTGTCTCAAAAAAAAAAAAAAAAGAAAGAAAAAAAAAGAATTCTGTCTTTGGTTTTGCCAGCCTTGCATTTTGTTTCTTCCTTTTCCTCTTACCCATCTTCTAGGCCCAGGCCTGTTAAATATCTTGTCCTTATTCCCAAACAAAAGACAAAATGTTGTGATGTCATTCTTTACCTTTCAAGTGAAACTCACCCATATTATTTAGTATGGGTACTACTAGTCATATTTGCATTTTAAGTCTCTTAGCTCTAATTGTGGAATGAAAGATGTTTTTCTATTAAAGGTAATTAGGCAGGTAAATATGATGGCTTAAGTCCACAGAAGCAGACCACGGTCTTATGGCCTCACATCCTTTAGAACCTTGATGAGGAATGAGAAGCAGCAATAAAAAACTAATTTGCACTTATTAAACACCAGAGACTTGCCAAGTACTTTGTATAACATTATCTCTTTTAGTCTCATAAAAATCTCGGTAGGTAAAAAGTATAATGCCTGTGAACCCAAACAGACTCAGAGAGTGGAATTATAATAACTGGCCTTTCTCACAAGACTAGTGGTTCTATATCCTGCAGCAGGCTATTGCTCACTGAACCTCTCAGATAGAATGTGTGCATTTGGGGTACTGGGGGCAGGGAGATAAGGGACAAATTACGGGAGGACAATGGTGTAAAAAGGCATGGAGAATAATAACTCTTGAAAACAAGGGAGAGAGAGGCTCAGTGGTCAGTGGGTACTCAGGTATTGGGGAGCCAGGCCCAGCACTTACCTTTTTAACAAGTGTCTGTGTGTCATATGTATAAATATCATGTGTTTGTGTATGTGTATATTTGTGAGAAGGAGATTGAAAGACACATTATCAGCATTGACACTAACTATAATGACTGAAGAATTAACTTTAAGCGAAAAACGGGGAGGTTTTTCTGACTGGCTTGGCACAAACAATATAAATTATGGTATTTTGTTTACTTCTCTCTAGTATTTTGTGACTAAGTAACAATTCTTGATACTAACAAACACATGGCATTAACTTTCTTGTAAGTTTATTGGCTAAGAAAAAACTTTATACATCCAGTTATTCCCAGTCTTCATACATCTTTCTCATGTAGAGGTTTCATCTACTTAAAAACATATTGCTGCCTCAGTCACAAAATAATTTACAAATGCAACAACTTAACGGGCATTAGATGTTCTTGTAGAATGAAAGTTTCTATATCAAGGAGTTTAGTACTGGGAAATATAGATATGTAAACAACTAATAATAAAGTAGGCTCAACTGCAGTCACATTATTTCACCAAATCATGTATTTTTTATTCACTAATTCAATATCCATTTATTAAGCATTTGATCAACTTGAAAGAAGAGGAGTAACTTAGAGGTTAGAGAATATGACTATATAATCTGTCATGGTTCCCTTAGCTTGTCATTGTTCACTGAAAATTGAAATGGTTCTGCTGTTCCTAACAGTTAAAGGAAGTAATTTTATTTATCCAAGAAATTCTTAATTGGTAGGATGGGGAGGAGAGAAAGAAAGAGACAATGGCCAGGTATTTTTTTTTTTTCCAGAGCTCTTCTCCAAATATCCCTTTTAATAGTTGTTTCTGCTCAGGATGACCTTTAAGTTTACAAAGGAATTTTAAATCCCCTTTCCCTCTAATATTTAAGCAGAGGAAAAAATTGTTCTCCATGCATCTTTCTTATCGGGAAGACCTTTAAACTTGTACGTGTCTTTTCTGTGGTACTTTACAAAGCGCCTGCTCGGTGAGAGACTATAAGGGAAACAGTGGGATGGATACATCTGAAGTTTCTCAAACTTGGCATTATTGACATTTGGGGTTTGGAAATTCTGTGTTGTGGGAGGCTCTCTGACACATTATAAAATATTTAGCAGCATCGCTGACCTTGATTCACTAAATGCTAATAGGATTCCTATAATCGTGATATCCAAAAAGTCTCCACATTGACAAATGTCCCCTGGGGGGCAAAATCACCCCTGTTTGAGAACCACTGATGTGGATGCAACAAGGAATCAACCGTAACCTTACCCATTTGCATGCTTTTCTACTATAAAGTTGTCTCGCATAGATTACGTAGAAGTGTCCAAGTATCTTACTTTATAAATGTGCTTTTCTTGATTATTAGTAGATATTTCTTATTTTCAAGATGATGATCATGGTGTCTGTATAATTACTCTTAGAATATCAGAGTTAGTATACCTGGATACTAAGGAGAAAGACAGAAAAGAGAAAATATATATCTTCAACATTTTATATGCTTTGATAACCCTAAAAGCTAATGGGAGAGTTCTGTTGACTGTTATAAAGTATTACAGAAGAGAAAGTGAAAGTGGAGAGTTAGGTCCACTGTGTGTGAACAATGGGAGGGTCTATGGAATGATGCTTTTAGGTGGGCAGAGGCCTCGTGGAGGGTGGCCCCACACTCACCCCCAGAATTCGGAAGTCATTCCCACAGGAACTTCAGAGGGAGAGCATTTACATTTAGAGGAAAGAAGTGATACTTCTGAGCCTCACATTTGCCACATATTCATTAAGTGCATTTGTTCAGGCTTAAAAGTAAAATGCTATGGGCTGTGCATTTCCTTGGCTATAGCCTCTCTCCCTCCAGCCTCATGCCCTGTCTTCCTGTCATGCCTTTGTGAGAGCGCTACCATTCTGGTGCCTGGAGACGAACCTGGAAATGCTGATAGTTCGGTGCATACCTGGTCATATGGAGACAGCAGGAAAGAGTCAGGGGCCAATTTGAAAGCTTTGGGGGCTGGCTATGGTTTGCAGGCTGTAGACACTAAACTATACTTTATAGAACATGTAAAAATATAGCCTGTATGGGTTACTCTCTTACCTATTGTCCAAATTTGATGCCACACGTTAAATCATTTTAAAACCAACTCTAGAAGTCTACACAAATCCTGCATTTTCTACTGGAATTGTGTCCTGTGCATAAAACCCTATTTCGCATAGGTATAGGCTAGGCTTACAAACTCTCTTACCATGTTGAGATTATTTCTAGAACTCAGGCTACTGAACCATCTGGTGCTCTGCCTGTGTCTTTCACATAGCTAAGAAGAAAATTTCCATTTAGCTTTCTAATATCTTGCTGTGCAAGTCTTCATGTTCTTTTAAAAAAAAAAATTTAAATTACAAATTATTTCAAGCATATAGAAAGTTTAAAATGGACATAACAGACACTATGTACTATAACATAAATTTAATAGGTATTAGCATCTTACCTTATTTGCTTTTGATAGCGCTCTCTGTCTCTCTCCTGTCTCTCTCTCAAATAAAATAGTTACAGCTAAAACCCCACTTAGCCATCACTTTGTCCTCCTTCCTTCTCCTTAGGTAAACTGCTACTCTCAACTTCCATTCCCCAAGATGTTTTTATATTTGTACTACATAAGAATGCATCTATAAATACTGGCATTTTCAAGAAAATTAATTTTTACTAACTTCAACCCAAATTTGCCATTGTATAGGATGGTTCCTTTTCAGGGCAAACATGGGTTAAAACTGGACTCCATTGAAGATTAACTGGTACTCACTTTGATCCTATTGATTCCTCTTTGCTGTCTAGATAAAAATGTATTTGTCATAATGTAGAGTTTGCACTGACTCTTATAGCAAAAAATAATATTCAGAGAAAAATCTAGGGGAAGTAAGTATGCAGACTAACTCTTATATCTTGTCCTTTCATAAGAAAAATTTCCCATCATTAAACATTTAATAATCTATTATACTGCCTATAAAATTTCTCTTTAAAGATTTTTCCATTGTAATTTCATCACGGAGCTCCTAATGGGAGAGGCTGGCAGAAAAGCACAGGAACCTTCCTCTAGGCCAAGCTTGTCCCTGCCTGTTTTTAACTCAGCAAGGAGTGCCAGGGAAGGCTCACCTCCCTATTTTTCCCGAAAGCCACGCATGAACTTTTAAAAATCAAACTGCGTTCCCTTTCACAGAGGTGGATGACAAGAGAAGCAGCCCCATGGGACTTCAGAAACTCTTGCCAGTCCTCCTTTAGAATGACAGAAAGCACCCCTTCCCATCCTAACTAATGTGACACATCCTTCTGTGTGGTCCATTCTATGCAAAAACAGAAATTGACAAGAATGACTTTGATTTTAAAGTACAAATAGCTTACCAGTTAGTATTCTTAGTTTCTCTTTAGTTGTAAATATCAAATGCAAGGGACTTGAAACCCAACTGATAGAAGCGTAACTATTTTTAATCAAACATTTTCTGGAAGCTGGTTCTCACATATGTTGTCTTTCCTGAGTGTTTTATGTTGAGTGGAAGACGTGTTGAAATGTTTAGGTCAACAACAGCTTTTTGTTGTCCCCTTCCACTACTGATTTAAAAAAAAAAAAAAGGCTCCACTCTTCTTGCCTTTCCTTAAAAATGCTAAATGTTAAGTTTCTGTCGAGGTCAAATGGAGACTACCCGATCTGCCGTGGCATTTGAGGATATCACATATCCTTGCATAATCTCCCTTTCCTTTGTATAGACTTGTCTGATTTAGGAGGTTTGGATCTATTTGGAGTGCTAATTTAAAATAATTTAATCTGACTCAATTACTTAAAACAACAGGGGAGAAAATCACCAATAATCAGCTAGATGTGCATATAGAACCTAGTTCATAGCATTTATTAGGATTTCCATTGAACCCCTACACTGTTCACTGCACGAGTATGTTAATTAGGGAAAATAACCATATCCTCTATGTACATTATACCCTGTGCTTTGTAAACCATGAGGAAAGCTGCTTATTGAACAGAAGGGCTTTGTAACTTGGGGTCTATGGATCCCTGTTGGTGGTTTCAGAGGCTTTTTAGATTCCTGAATTTATATGCAGACTTACACATGTATGTACGTGCATTTTTTCTTGGGAGATGAGTAAACTTTTTATCATATTTTCAAAGGGAAAGACTTAAACATGGTTAAGAATCATGCTATAGTTTGTATCAACACTTTAGCTTTTTGATAGCAGCTATCTTTTTAAATGATCTATATAATACCTTTTAAGATTTTTTCTTTTTTATTGTTGCATTTTTAATCCATTTTAAATGAAGTGAAACGCTTTATGTTGCTCAACACATAGCCCAGAAAGCCTCCCGTCAGTTTTCTAGTAGGTGGAAAAAAGATGAAACTGAATTGGTGGCCGAAAGAGTTGAATGGGCTTCACTGCTTTTTCTTTCTTGCTCTTCCATACATTTGCAGATTAAGCATGAAGCTCACGATTAGTGATTGAAGCCAAAAGAGAGGAGGCATTTCACTGAACAAATATTGATTGAGCACTGTGTGTCAGGTACTGCTCTAGACAAGCAGACAAAACTCCCTCCCATATGTAATCACAATGGAGACTTATGGTAATTTTTGTTGCAAGTAGTTCAGAAGTTTTGTATTTTGTCCTAAAACAAAATATTACTTTGTAAAATATTTTTTTAAATAGCCCTCTAAATCCACTATATATATTGAAAGTCACCATTATAAAGTGGAGAAAGCTACTCATTAGAGAAGACTTATAGCACAGATAATAGCTGGGAAGCTTAACCCTTAGAAATTATTAGGAGAGATATACACTTCTTGAATTTAAGAATTGTCTGAATTGTAAATTTTGTTTTGTCAGTTCTGGCTTGGTGACCTTCCTCTATTGGCCATTCCCATTTTTCTGCCCTCCACTCTTGCCTGACACAGGATTGTTTCTGGGACCACTGTTCAATCCGAAACAAATCTCTGGTGGCTTCTTTTAAACCCAGTGGTCTCAGGCTGAAGATTATATAGTGGGGCGACTCTAGGCATTCTATTCTGGAGTCTTGGCCTCATAAAGTCACATACTGGCAGTTTGCCTTGATAAGGTAAGGTGAACACACAGAAGCACTAAGATCTCCATGTGTGTTCCACTGCCTCCTCCACAGACAAGTTGTTTTTCAACCCATCAGCGGGTCCAGAGGTGAAGCTGGAAGCTACCCTGCAGTCTTGGTCTTTTCTCCCCACCCTCCAGGTGGTTTCCAAATAAGAAGCCTCCAGCCTACCTTCACCTCCCTGGGGTCTCATGGACATGGGCTGGAAAGTGCATGCAGACTTTCACAGATAATGCTTTTTGCCTTTAGGTCCCCTTCCACCCAACAGAATGATTGTAAGAATGGCTTGCTGTGCTTACTTACATCATCTCATTTAATCATCACAATAATCCACTGACACAGGTTCTGTGATCCTCATTTTATAAATGAGGAAATTGAAGCCTAGAGAAATGAAGAAGCTTAACTTGGGTCCCACAGGCTTTTAGAGATGGAGCCCAAGATTTCAGTTCATGCCATATGGTTTAAGGGCCTGCACTCTTAACCATCATGGACTACGATTCATTATCATAATATTAAGGATCTGTCTCTACTTTGCAGGAATCTTTTAAATCTATGGTTGACAGTCGTGGGTGGGCCTCAGAATCGTCCAAAAATGTTTCAACCACAGAGACACCTGGGACCCATTGCACAATTGCTAAATCACAGTGCATCATCTAACCAATCTTGGATTCTACAATAATTCTATGACAGTTTCTAAGAACACATGTCATTATATAATGGCAACATATTACAACAGATAATTGAATAGATATTCAATGTATAACCATGGAATAGAATATTATGCCACTGTGTTTTAAAAAGATGAGAGGATACTGTGCAACATGGAAAACTGCTTGCAATGTAATATTAAGAATAAACCTCAGCTGGGCACAGTGGCTCATGCCTATAATCTCAACACTTTTGGAAGGCCAAGGCAGGAGGACTGCTTGAGCCCAGGGTTTTGAGGCCAGCATGGGCAACAGTGAGACCCTGTCTCGATAAAAAAAATTTTTTTAAAGAAAAAAAACAGGATTTCAAATTATTGCTAATATTTGTAATCAGTACAAATATTTTTATGAAGCCTAGGTGGAAGCATATAGATGAATCTTTAGTTTTATTTATTCATCCATGACTTAAAGAAGATTGGTTAACACCTGACTCTACCTTGAGTAGCAGAACGTTGGACCGAAGGAAAAAAAGATAATGTGAAGCTGTCTTACTTAGTTACAGTTTCCAGCATGTTTTAGTTGAAGGTAGGAGATAATAAAGACGTAGAGCTATATAAACAGATTTTCTCAGGAGCTCTATGGGAGACAGTGCAGTGTGGCTCTCAAACCTTATGATACATAAAACTCTCCTTCAGAACTTATTTAAAATGTCGATTTTATTCCATGTCCAAAGCCTGGTAGAGTAGATAACTCTCCCACTACAATACACTTAGTAACACTAGAAAAAAGTATAACATTTTCTTTAATGCATAGCTGAGTTTATTAGAAAGTATGAAAAGTACTGGGGAGCCATAAAACAAAAGAAAAATTTGGGAAAACACAATAGGATATGGATGGACTTTGGGGCCACAGCTGCCCTGGAAATATTTGCTGACCTAGATAATCCAGAAGCTTTGTTTTTAACAGCTTCCTAGAGACAAAAGATAAGGCCTTGGGCCTTTCCAATCTGAGGAATTGAAACTGCAATCCTCCACTTAAGTCAGGACTCTCTCAGGGCTATAGTTTCTGTTGATGGGTGATCCCCAGGCAGAGAGGTGATGAGGAAGTTGCCTGTCTCAGCCTAGGGGAATCAGAAGATAAATGCCTCTCTTGAGAATCAGTAACTACAAGCCCAATTCTTACAGTTAAGCATATGCTCCCTGAATAGAGTAGGAAACCCCAAGTCTAGAAATGATTATGAAGTGGTTCCACATTGGGGATACCCGCAAGCCTTTCAGAAACACATAACAATGTATGTGGCTCAAAGAATCATGAGCTCCTGATCAAAAATTAGAAAATATGTATGCAAATGAGCCACTCTGTTTAAGAATTGGCAGAACAATGAAAAGCAGAATTAAATCCCCAGAATCTTCAGATAATTGAATTACCAATTGTTTGATATATAAATACATAATAAATTTGGAATAGAAAACAGACCAGGCAGAATGAAAATAAAACCAAGTAGAATTTTTAAAATTAAATGTGCGACACTGAAAATGATTCAACAATGTTGTTAACGTGGATAATTTGAAAGAAAGGGTGAGCTGGCAGGTACAAGAGAAGGAGTAAGAGGTGTCTAGTTGAAGTCCTAGAAAGAGGTATTACAACTGCAGATTTCTGGTTCTACATTTACAGTTTCTAGGTCTGGGGTGAGGTTTAGGTGGTTGTGGATCACACTTTTAGGTTTTAAAGCATTGGCTCTGAAGTCATTTGATTCAGGGCTGGGCATGATGTTGGTTCCTAGTTTTGCCACTTGCAGTGTTACTTAACTTGGCTTCCTCATCTATGAAACTGAAAAAATAATACCTACTTCATAGGATATATGTGTAAATCAAGTTATTCAGTACATGATACACAGTAAGCACTTAGAAATGACAGTTGCTTCTATTTTTATATAACCAAATATACTACTACAGATATTGAATGGCAGCTTTGCTGGTTCATTTATGGATTCATGGAGCTACACAAAACCTTCACCAATCTATTAATTTATTTTTAGTACAGTCTCTAATCAGTATTGCTTCCACTGTATATTGATGCCATATCCTTTCTTCTATCTGGGGTTATTAAGATAGAAGACTGAGATCAGATGCTGTGTCAAAAGCTTTGTTTTAGCTGTAACACATGATTTCTTATGAAAATCTCATAGGTAGGAAACCAGAAAGGAATTTATTAAATTCTTGTTAGGCTCTTTAGTTGCATTCGTTTTGTAGGGCAGTGTTTTAATTTAGGATACTTATGATAGAGAGCACCCCTTCCATAATTAGGAGAAACATGGAAATAAAGATTTTATTACTTACTGGTCCTGGGGAGCGCACAGCACTCCAGGGGAGGCCACACACCAAGGTCAGGGAGCATGTGGAGAAAGAGAGAGAAAGGAACTCATGGGCCATTGCCTTTACTGGGTCCAGGACATTATCCAAACAGTTTTCCCACAGGGAGTTTTAATAGGTGGTTTTCAAGCAAGCAGGTATGAGTTCCAGGAGGTCACACTGTGACGAAGAAGTCACTGTGGCATATCTGCACAGTCCATGCAAAGTGTGAGCATCAGGGAAGACCAGTCAGGTAGGCTACATGTAGCTGGTCCATGGGGAGGCGATCACCAGGTGGCCCTTGTATAATGCAGATATCTAGATTGGCCACATAAAGGAACCGATAGGAGGTGTGGTACTGGAAACTATGTCGACGGTCACTGAGCCGTGCTTTAGGTATGGGAAAGTCCAGCTTATATTCAAAATGGATGCAAAGGCATCATAAAATTAAAAGCATTCACTGCCGGCTGCCATAACGGATGACCAAAAGCTAGGTGCTTTAAAGCAACCAAAATTTATTCTTTCACAGTTCTGGATGCTAGAAGTCCAATATCACTGTCTTCGCAGGGCCATGACCCCTTTGAAGGCTCTAGGCAAGAATCCTTCCTTGCCTGTTTCTAGCTTCTTGTGGTTGCTGACAATTCATGGCAGTTTTTGACTTGTAGTTGCATCATTCCAATTTCTGTCTCCATCTTCACATGAATGCAGTCTTCTCTCTGTGTCCCTGTATCCAAATCTCCCTCTTCTTTCTCTTAGAGACTGGTCATTGTGTTTACAACATCCATAACCCTATGTGACCTCATCTTAACTAATCATAATTGTAACGATCCCATTTCCAGATAATATAATATTCTAAGGCTCTGGGTGGACATGAATTCTGGGGGTACACCATTCAGCCCACTACAAAAATATTGTGGCATTGAGGTTATAAGCAGTAGCCCTAAGAGTATAGGATGATGCCCATTTCAGCCTGATAATATACTCCAAAAGATATCACATGTATCCAGTTGTTCATTTTTATATATTTAGAAAGTAGTAGAAAATCTTTCAAGTTGAAGGAGTTTGCCAGTGTTTTGAACAACTTATTTAGGATAGAGAACTTCCTATGATAGTTCTCCATTGAGTAGATGATGAGTATGTTAGTAAATATTTACCAACTGCACTTCAGGAAAAACAAAACACCCTGATTTTGTAGCGTTTGCCAATTTCTTTAGTGTAGTGAATACTTATCGTGGTCAATTTGAAGCTACCAACCTGAAATCAACTGGCTTGCAAAACTTCTGAAAACTTAACAGTCAACTCTTACGAGCTGGTCAGGCCAATTCCAACATAGCACTGCAAAATTTCATAAACAGATATGAAATCACATCTTAGGTATTAACCCAATGCATAATAGATCAAAAGAAGATTAAAAATTGCTTCATGTAAGGTTCTTTACTTATATGTTACATAAGAGAATTACCAGGGACTTTGCAGAATCTGACTAAACCCATTAAGTTGCTGCAATAGAGACATCTATCATATAGTAGCTAAATAGATCTGTGGTTTAGTGGGCAAAACACGATACTTGAAAGCAAAAGCTAGATTTTACTGCAGACTGTGCAACTTACAGATGGCGTGATCTTCAAATTGCTCAAGCTCTTCAAACTTTATTTTCCTCATTTATAAGATGAAAATAAAAATATCTACCTTGAAGGAATAGTGTAGGGATAGATAAAGTAATTGACAGAAAAGCACCTAGCATAGTCTCTGGCACATCTATAGCACTAAATGTCCATTTGTGACAAGTTTATATTTTTAATTTAAAAATCATGAAAAATTCCTGCAATACAACTGTTAGTTCCATGAGGGCAGGGATTTTTGTCTGTTTGTTTACTGCTCTATCTGTAACACCTGGAATAGTATCTAGTATATAGTAGGTGACTAATAATTATTTGTATAATGAATGAATGGTCAACATGCAGAGACCTGCTAGAATCATCTTCTCAAAAGAAGCACTGGTACTATCATGATATGGGCAAAGAAGAAACAGATAACATGACATAAAAATAATAGGTGATTACTGGCAACAGCAAGAGTCCTCAACCAGCCTTCAGGCTTCCCTTCAACTACTGGTGCATCTTGTTCTTTCCTTCGCAGCAGCCTTATTTTCCTTTTCCTCCCCAACCTTACCTGAATAGGGGTCACGAGATCCATGTCCTATTCCCAGCTCAGGCACTATAATTTACACCTTCAGCATGTCACCAAACCTTTCTAGTTAAAATGAGTTTTTCTGCCTCAGTTTCTCTATCCATTGGAATCTTTCCATGGCAAATGAGAGGAAAAACCGACTAAAACTACCAGAGCGAAAGTGGAGATTTTAAAAAATAGAAACTTCCAAGGAATGAGCTAGCTAGCTTCAAACACCACTGTAGGCTTCCATTTCCAGCTCCCGTCTCCCATTCCAGGCTCCCTCTGTTAGGGCACTAAGCCCTGCAGCAGAGAGTTCGCTGTCCTAGAGCCTGAAAGAGAGATGTAAGAGGTCTCAGATTGGAGGCTTCTAGCCATAGTTGGTCCAGGTTATTTCACAGCCCACCCCTAAAGATAACACTGGGGACAGGGAATATGGGATAAAGTGATAGTGTTTACAGTCATTCCCAAGCTTCACCCCTAGCGTTCCCGTGCCACGTGGCATTAGCTGCACCATGAGCACGTGGACTGAAATGGGGTTGTGGATCCCCAAACAAAAGATCTGTGTACTGATAAAATGTAAAGAGGAAGAAAAAATAATAAACATCAATTATTTTTTCCCTCCTGCGATCAGCATAAGGGACTGCTAAATCTCCTTTATTACTTGAAATTGTGTGAACTTGTATACTTCCTTTCTAGAGAATTTCTAGTCTGTGCCATTCCCGATGTGTAAATTTTACATTTTAAAGGGTAAGAACTAGAGCTGGGTGAGGTTGCTGGTTCCTGTAATGCCAGTGACTCTGGAGGATGAGGTGGGAGGGTCACCTGAGGCCAAGAGTTAGAGACCAGCCGAGGCAACATAGTGAGACCCAATCTCTAAAAAAATTAAAAACTTAGCCAGGCTTGGTGGCATGTGCCTGGAGTATCAGCTACAGGGGAAGCTGAGATGGGAGGATCACTTGATCTCAGGAGTTCTGGGCTGCACTGTGGTATGATCGCACCACTACGCTCCAGCCTGGGTGACACAGTGAGACCCTGTCTCAATAATAATCATGAAGTAACAACTAGTTTTTATGTATTTAAAAGCATCACATACATTTAATAAAAATTCAAGTAATACAAAGGTATATACATAGTACAACATAGATTTTCCTTCTATCCAAGATCCCTCTCCTCCCCAGAGAGAAGCACTGTTATGTTTCTCAAATAGGCGTCTAGAAATATTCCATGTATATACAAGCTTAGTTGTGTGTGTTCATGCCTGTAAGCACATACACATTTATACACCCAAATGTGTATAAAACATAAGCTATAAAGCATATGTATTTATGCATACACATCCTGTTAATTTTTAAAATATTCTGTCCCTTGCTTTTTTCACTTAACGAATTTCGGGCATTCTTTAGCAGCTCATAAACTTCTAGGGAAGTGAGATAGTAAAGTGATTAATAGCAGGCTCTAAAGCACCACCCTGCGTTCAAATCCAGCTCTGCCCCTTTATTTAGCCATGTAACCTTGGGCTAGTTGATTAACCTCTCTGTGCCTCTGTCAAATTGGGCTAACACAGCACCTACCTCAGAGCGTTGTAGGGAAGGTTGAGTGAATTAGTATAGGTAGAGAGTGGTGCCTCGCACATGGTAAGTGCTCTGTCAGGTCTGAGTGTCCACCTCATTCTGTGTAAGGACTGCATGGCATTTCATTGCTCACATTGGCTTCTCATTGCTGCTTTTGTGCATACTCTTTTTTCTAGACTCTGGATCTATCTACTTTCCTCTCTTCTGTCAAAGACAGACTCAAAAGACCTACCTTGATAATCCTATTCGATCCAGATTTCTCCCTAGGCTGAGGTCTTTAGATTATTAGAGCGTATTTTGTCATTGAGTTGCCTTTAATGTCCATGAAGTTTTCTTCTTATAAATGTTCATTATTTCTTATGAGTCGTGGGGCCTTTATCCTAACTTTGTTTTAGCTCTTTGTCGTATCATTTATTTCTTATGTATTTTTTGTAAGAAATATGAAATTTTTAATAAAACATATTTTTCAGCGTAACCACTTTTTCCAAAAGTCTGCCTTGAGTTGCCCACATTCATCCGACTGCATTGGGGACCTCTTAGCATCCCTCCTTATTAGCCCATGCTATGCTTGCTGTCTCTGTTACTATACCTGATATGTTGTTTCAGTTATACACTTAGATGCCTGTCTCCCCATCTCTAGACTTATGTCTTGAGGGCAGGGACCATGTCTAATTCTTTGTTATATATTCTTCTGATGGTAGGTGTACAATAAGAATTTACTGAATTAAACTGAATTTCTTTTCATTCTGGGGCACTCAATTGTTGCCTCAGTTAATCATAGAAATACTCAACTAGTATAGAAATAACAAGAAAAATGCTTTCTTATTCTCATGTGTCATTTATCGAGTTCTTACTGTGTATCTGTTATTAAGTGTTATCCTTATACACTTCTGCAGGAAAGATGGTTTTATCCCAATTTTTAGCTTAGAAACTGAGACTTAATGAGTAACTTGACCAAGAATGGCTTCTCTTTCTCCATTTCCTCCCTCTCTTGGTGTTAAGTTTTATATACATGTAATAATATATATTATTATTCTATTAATATAGATTAATATATGTACATGTATAAAACATATTGTAAATTTTATATACATATATTCTGTTTATATATATTTAATTTATATATATATAACTTAACACTATTACATCTCATGGTGTTGAGTTAAATAGTTGTTCTATTTTATATATATATATATATATATATATATATATGGGGAGGGGTGTTTCTCCAGCCTAGACTTCTACTTTGAAATGTAGGCTCCAGGCTCAGCTGCTTGTTTGACGTTACCACTTGGATGTCTGGTAGACTTAACATATTCACAACTGAATTTCAAATCTTCCCCACCAATCTGCTCTGTCTTACAGCTTCCCCTTCTCAGAATGTAAATGCTCCATCCTTCCAGTTGTGCAGGCCCCAAATCTTGGAGTTTTCCTTGGCTTCTCTCTTCTTCTCAAATCCCACATGTAATCCATCAGATAGTCTTATTGGCTGTGCCTTCACAATTTTTTCAGAAGCTAATTATTCTTCAACACCTCCAATTCCGCCACCCTGGTATAAGCTACCATCCTCAGCATCTTTCTTCCAGTGGATTTTAGCATCCATGAATGATTATTTCCTAAATCAATTATCAATAATTGTCATAAATTTGTGATTTTTCTATTTCTATCCTTCCTGTCACTTTTTGGGGTTTTTTAAAAAGAGCTTTCTTCATTCTTCTTTAAAAAAACAATTAAAATTAACATCAGTATGAACTTGTGGATTCTTTTGTTATTTAGTGTACTATAAGCCATTCCTGTCATTATTCATTTTGATTCTTAAATTGTCCTAGTCTTGTCCTGTGGGAGTCTTTCATGCTAGCTCCTATGTCTTTTTGATATGTCCCCATATTTTTTTTCTAACACTTCCTTATTTCTGAAATTGTAAGATATTCTAGGTTCACCCTATACCTTCACTACCCCAGTCCAGGCATCGTCTATCTCTCTAAGTAAAGTCCTAGTTCCTTTTAGCAGGAGAAGTTTTTCTAGACTCTTTCATTAGGCAAAGCTACAAAATTGACTATTTTAAAAATCTCAAATTCATACTCTAATCATACCTCTAATTCCAATCCAACACTGCAGGCTTCTTCCCTCCCTCCCCTCATCCTATATTTGTATTTGGATTTGAGATATGAAATGTGTATCTCATATCCCATATTTCTTCAGTAACTGAAAACCCTCATCATCAATGATAGCAGCATGCTTACTCATTTTGCTCAGTCCAGTAATACACACACGTTTGTAGAAAAATAGAATAGTTTTAGAATTGCTATACCAATATTTACAAACTTAACTGTATTCGGTTCAAAATTTCTTTGTAGTTCTTTTGACCAAATGTATTCAACAGAGGGCATTCAGTCAGAGTAATGTGTTCAAAAGTTACTTGGATTAGATTTTTTCTTTCTATGTATTTATGTTTCCATTGGGCTATAGAGTTAAGCTAATTTTTTGTTTGTTTCTATTCCGTTTTAGGGGTTTTCCTATCCTGTTGATTTAATAATTTTATTTTTTGAATATTGACATTTGTCAGTTTTATGTATTTCATTTATATGAGATTAACTAGACCCTTTAGAAATCATTATAAAGTCAGGTTGTTCTATTAATTTTTAAAATAGGTATATAAAAACCAAAGGGATCAATCAGAGCCTTGATTTAAAGTACATTCTGAATTACTTCAGAAACCTGAATCCATCTAAACCCAGAGCAGTTCATTTGCAGATTTCAGAGACTTCTTGGCCTACCTTCCTTACATTTATGTAGCTTGTGTTTATCCAAGGCACACCACCTGCCAGGCACAGTGCTGGGCTCTGTGTTGACACACATGAATGTGATCATCTTTCTGTAGCCCCCAGGTTACATGGCACCACAGCCAAGATACAGACATGGGTGAGACAGTAATCAGGGTGTTACTCAGGATTTGCTGAGGGGAGGATATTCTAAATTGGTGTGTGTGTGTGTGTGTGTGTGTGTGTGTGTGTGTGTGTGTGTGTGTTGAGGTGGACTGGGAGAAAATATACCCTCCTTGAGATCACCTCCTGGCTAGATAGTCTCTCTCCTCTCTATTTGTGATAGAATGCAAGTGGAATTTGACAGGTGTACTTCTCAAACTAGAAACTAGAGAGCTGGGTCGCCATCTCAGGCACCGTAAGAACAAATCACACCAAACCTACATCGTTGTCTTCTTTGACAGGGTTTCTAGAAGGGTTAGGTAGTGAGATGCTGGATATCCCTGTTTTGGTAGTTTAGGGATTCACAGTATCTCCCATGCTGGTAATGTCAATCTGAAGAGATATTTCTGGTGATAGGTTCCAGGGATCTTTCCCTAGACACTTTAATATATTTTATCAGTGTCCTGGATACAGCCCCAGAAGTTTCTTATTAAATTTGCAGGTGACATGAAGTGGTAGACAACAAACAATTTGAATTCAAATTAATTTTGAAAGCTGGGACAATGGACCCAATTCTTCAGCAATTATACTTAAAAGATATAAATGCGTGCAGAAAACAAATTACAAGTACAGGGTAGAAGAGAGATGATTTAGCAGCAGGGCATGCAAAGAGATCTAGGAGTTTTAGTTAATAACAGACTCAACATGAACCAGCAATGCGATGTGACTACCAAACAAGTAATTCCTCATTAGTCTGCATTGATGGAAACATGATATATATAAGACCAAGGAAGTGGTGGTCTCATTTACACTCTGTGATGAAAGGCCACACCAGGAATACAGTGTAATAAATACTGCTGGGCACCACATTTGTAGAGAAATAGAAACCAACTTGAGTGTCTTCAGAGCAGAAGAGTGACAGAACTCAAATTTCCCTCAAATGGGGAGTCGTTACTGAGCCTGAGAAATTTATAGCCTGGAGGATTTGGTTGTCTTCAAATATATGAATGGTTGTGATGGAGAAAAAAGGATTAAATGTGTCCTGTTGTCACAAGAGGATGAAATAAGGAGCACTGAATGGAAGCCCCAGGAGATAGAGGTTTCAGTTGCTGCTGACAATCAGGGCTGTCTGAGGGTGGAATGTATTGCCTCAGAACAAAGTGAGCTCATTGTCACTGAATTGGTTCAAAAATGACCAGGAAGACTGCAGGGCAGGGAAGCTAACTTGTTAAGACCCTTTGTAATAAGTAATTTTTTTTCTTTTTTATTTGTATGCCCTTAGAAAGATATTTACTTAATAAATGATAAATCTGTAACAAAGGATAATCAAGATTTGGTTATAGGACAATTACAATTTTCTGACAGATCCCCCAAAATAATAGAAATTAATAGCTTACAGACTACTTTATCTAAGCTGTAGAATGTATGACTTATTTCATATACTTTGTGTTTTGGTTGGTTTATACAGGCTGAACAATATAAAGCTATGACATTAAAGGGTTTTTTTGCAGGTTTAAAGTACTACCATTTTTCCAAATTACTGACTGATCCTAGAACTTGTAAGAAATTTTGGTGTTTCCCCCCTTCCTACTTTTGTTTACATCATAGTACATAGATGGTACAATATTTTGGTTAACCTCAGTCTGACACTTAGATCGTGTTCTCTTTTGCCCTATTAGCATCTAGAGTGTAAAATGACCAGTAAAGTAGCACCAAGAAATCAAAGAAAATTTCCCAGTTCTACTCACTTGTAATTCTCTTAATTTAGTAGGGGCTTTCCACAGGAAATCACAATAGAATAGTTGAAATGCTCTTTATCTTATGTACTTTCCTTTTGAAGAAAGGGACAGTTAATTGGCTTCTTCCCAACATGGTCCAAATTCTTGTACAGGGCAGCTGTATTTACTGTAGTACAAAGGAAATTCTACACAGAACGATGTCTCTAAGTATTTTCAATTATTAAGAACCTAATTGCTTCTCTAGCCACTGGGTTTCAGTGAAGGTGATAAAATAGATTTTCTAAGCAAGAAAAATAAGTCATGAGGGTGATTGTATACCTTTAAGAAATAAGAAATCAGTGATATTCAATCCCAAGTAAATTTGGGTATCACAGAGTCAGAGATATTCTTAATTATTTTAAATTAAATCTGAGTCAGAAACAATGTGTTAAAAGACTGTAAAATTATTTTAAAAGAATGTTAAATATTTACATTAATAATCTCTATTTTCAATGAATAAATGAGAAACCTAGAATTTTTGTTTTGGACACACTTCGATCATATCTAATGTGTTCTAATTCCTCTAATTATTTTTATGTTATTTATAAGGATTTTTTTAAAAACCTTTTAGATTAAAATTTCTCAGTGTATCTTTGTTTGTGTGTCTTTTTTTCTCTCCCTACTTATGTAATTGAAGCATTTCTGACATATCCTCAGAACAGACAGATTCTTATCAGGACTTAACTACCCAGGGCAGGGCCCTCCTTGAATTTACTGCAAGTAAACACTTTGGGTATTCAGTCTCAGTTTTAATGACAAAAGTTGAAATCTTTGCCTAACATGAAGGTTTTTTCTTTGTCTCTAAATTTTGATTTTCCATGCTATCAGAGGTCCCATTGCAACAGGTAATTTGAGTGTTGATTGTATGTTTTCTCAGTTTGTAATTGTGGTGAAATGTATTTAAAATGTTTACAGTTTTAAAATTAAGTTTACCTATAAGGTTCTTTCCAACTCAGAAATTCTGTGATGGTAAACTTTTTTTTGTAGTTTGAAAATGTGATCTTTGGATGTTGTCTTTTGTGTCCTATGCATATGACTAGGAATCATAGAAGTTTAGAGCTGGAAAATGAGTGAGACATTATCTAGTGATTCTGCAAATGAAGAATTAAGAGGGCCAAAGAGGTTAGGTGACTCAGGCTGTATCATAGCAGTACCTGGTGACGAGAACTCTGGCCACCTACTGCAGCACTAAAAATTAACCCAAATGTTTTTATCTGAAAATTTTCAGACTTCAGGCTAGGCCTGTAAATAAATAAATAAGAAGTTAAAAAATATTTGAGAAAGGTAAGCTTAATATGCCACATTTGGGAAAAGATGTGCCTTACACAAATGTATTTGGTATAATAGAGAACATTCTTCCATTATACCAAAATGAAAATTTTGAACATTCTCAAAATTCTCAAATTTTGAGACATTTATATTAAGCACAGTTTATTCAGACTCTCTGTAAACTGTGCTGTCATCCCTGTTGTTTTCTCCAAACGGAATCATACTTGAATTACAACTTTGGGGAGTTTAATGTTTCCTATTTTTGCACTCCTGGGATATTTTTCAGTGACTCAGAAGCATAAACTGACGCTGCCACGTTAAGGCTGTGTTCCAGTGGGAGTGACAGCATGTCTCTAGGACACTGGTGGGGAAAGCCCTCCTTATGCAGCTGCCTTGTGGAGTCTCACTGCTGGTGGTGAATGTGAGATCACACAGGGCCTGCAGCCAGGGCAGTGCATCTCCTCTCAGTCTCACTTCTAGTTTTACCTAGAACCAACCCTTGGCGATTGTCTGCCTCCTTGGCCAAGCCCCCGCGCAATAGGAAAACTGCGTCTCAAGGTCGAATTCTATTAATACCTGAGAGGTGAATTTATAAACATTTAAGATGTTTTAGCATCTCTGCAGCCAGTGTCTCTGTAAATGAAAATTGTTTTTCGAAGTGGAAAAGCGTAAGGTAGTACAAGGGCTTCAAAAAATAATCCTCTTTAGAAATAAGAATATTGTCAGGGTTAGGTGTTCCTGACTGTGGTTTCAAGCAGAGGAGTTAGTAAAATTCCAAAAGTTAATCGGCTTCATATACTCAACTTTTGCTAGGACTTTGCGGAAACTCCTCAGGGATCCCTCAGAGTTAGATTAGGGAGATGAACCCTGTCCTAGGACAGTAACCATTCAACAGTTGGATGGTTGGGCCCCACTGTCCTCAGCCTTTCCTAAAGTTGCCTGGGAACACCAGTTTTCTGCTCCCTCCTTTTTCAGTGTAGCCTGGAGACAATGATTTATTTATTCACTAGCTCTTTTAACAAATATTGATTAAGTAGGCACTGGTTCTGTTCTAGGGGTTGGAAAAACAGAAAATTAAATAGTGCCTTTGTCCTCAGGAAACCATCCATTTAATAGAGAGACTAAGATATGCCCTTAAATACCTGAATCACCACTGCATAACCAGCACCTGTGGCTGTCATGTAGGACTTGTTGAACAAGATAATTTTTGAATGAAAGAATAAATGACCTAATTGCTCTAATGTAAAGATAAATTTCTAAGAGTCAGCTAGTTGGGATGATTATAGAAGGATTCAAGGGAGAGATGTATGAAAGCATAGATCTAACTAGAGAAAACAGCACAGCAGAAAAATCAGCAGCAAAGGTTCAAAAGTAGAAATCTCTGAGATCGAATGGAGAATAGTAAATAATTTGCTGGAATGAAGAGCATATGGAAGGCAAGGGTGGTAATAAGGCTGGAGATATTAGATAAGGCCAAATCATGCAAGAATTTAAACTGTATGTTTTTAGAAAATGGGTAAGCAATAGAAATTTTATATAGGATTTCTGTTCTTGTGATAGTTTGCTAAGAATGATGGATTCCAGCTGCATCCAAGTCCCTACAAAGGACTCAAACTCATCCTTTTTTATGGCTGCATAGTATTCCATGGTGTATATGTGCCACATTTTCTTAATCCAATCTGTCACTGATGGACATTTGGGTTGATTCCAAGTCTTTGCTATTGTGAATAGTGCTGCAATAAACATACGTGTGCATGTGTCTTTATAGCAGCATAATTTATAATCCTTTGGGTATATACCCAGTAATGGGATGGCTGGGTCATATGGTACATCTAGTTCTAGATCCTTGAGGAATCGCCATACTGTTTTCCATAATGGTTGAACTAGTTTAAACACCGCATGTTCTCACTCATAGGTGGGAACTGAACAATGAGATCACTCGGACTCAGGAAGGGGAACATCACACACCGGGGCCTATCATGGGGAGGGGGGAGGGGGGAGGGATTGCATTGGGAGTTATACCTGATGTAAATGACGAGTTGATGGGTGCAGCACAGCAACATGGCACAAGTATACATATGTAACAAACCTGCACGTTATGCACATGTACCCTACAACTTAAAGTATAATAATAATAAATTAAAAATATATATAAAAAAATAAAAAATAAAAAAATAATAAAAAAAAAAGAAATTTTATATAGGAATGAGAAATTATCAGCAGCATTGTGCTTTAGGATTACAAATCAGGTAGCAGTCTGCTAACACATATTGGAGGGGAAAGGCCCAGAGACACTAGTTGGAAGAATTGCAGGGATTCTTCATGAGCTAAACTAAGAGTTCAAGCTAAGATAGATAAACTAAGGAATGAGAATGGAAGAAAGGGATAAACTGAGATTTTGGGGTGGTACTCAGCTGAAATTTGGCAACTGGTTAAACATAAAAGACAAGAGACAGAGAGGAATCCAAGATGAAAAGAGGCTTTTGCTGCAATTTTTTAGAAGGCGGCATTTGTATTTCCATTTGCAGGAGGTGGAGTAGCTTTGAGAAGAAAGGTGATTAGTTAAGTGTTGCGCACATTGAGCTGTAAAGGTATTATGGACAGGAAGATACCCTACAAACAGCTGGAAAGGTTGCACATGCTTAAAAAGAAGATGAGAACATGAGATTTCAATTCAGCCGTCATCTGCTTGGAGTAGACAGTTCAATCCAGGAGACTTGATAAGAATGTCAAGGGAGTGATCACAATAAAGGTGAGAAATGGACCGAGCATCAATCTCTTCTGAAACATCTCTTTGAGGAGGAGAAAGAGTGCCTTAACCAAAGCAGCCAGTGAAATGGGGAGTTGGGGGAGACTTTCAAGGAGGGAATGGTAACATATCCCATTCTCAAAGAGGTCAAGCAGGGGTGAGGAATAAGAAATGGCTAGTGGGTTTGGAAACATGGAATCTGTCATGACCTTTATGCACTTTTTCATTTGACAGATCAGGGGATTACTTACATTTGCAAAGGGCCTCAGATTAAGTGGTGGTGTTCAGCATTAGTAATTAGAGATTTTCTTATGTACTTGGTAGGGAGAAATAGAATGACATTCAAACAGGTATAAGTTCCACTTAAGAACCTTTCTCATTGGATTGTAGAGAAGATCAAATGAAAGAATCGTTCAATATTTCTTGGTGTCACGCCCGGCCCATAGGTTTCAGTAAATGTTAACCTTTATGGTTGTCATCATTATCCAGAAGGGGCTTTTTTTTAGAATAAGGAAGAAAAGCAGTGCACATCTGTAGACAAGCAAAGAATCCTTTGGAGAGAGAAAGAGAAGGGTAATTCAAGAAGATTAGGAATAAACATTAAGGGTAAAAACAGAATGGTTAGCCCTGGAAAAGGGAACAAACATGTTTCTCTGAATTTAGGAGAGGATATGTGAAGTAGCAGGGATGTTCTGAGACTCAGTAACAGTAAGGAGGAGAGAGAGTGAAGGAACATGCACGCAATGACTTCTACCTTCTCATTACAGTCAGAGAGAATCTCAGCTGCAGATATCTGCTTAAGGTAGGAAGAGAGAAATAAGAATTGCTGTCATTTATTTTGAGCTTTTGATATAGTAAAAACTGTGCTAGACACTTTACCTCCTTTAATCCTCATGAAAATTTAGAGATTATGTATTTGTATTCACATTTTACAAATGAGAAAACAAGTAAAAAAGTTAGGTAACCCTCCCAGAGTCCGCCAGATGGTCATGGGAGCCCAGATTCAGAGCCAGCTGTGTCTTACTCCAAAGTCTGTTGCTCTTTATTGAAAGATACTCCACTAGTTTGAGATCTTGGAGGTGTACCCCTGCACTACTATCAGGACTACCCCTGATAAAGTCCTGTGGGGTGGTTGTTCCTATCCATCACCACAGTGAATATCAAAGAAGGGCCCTCTCATTTGAGGAATAACAGACAGTGAAATTGAAATGGACCAGAAATGCAAATCCTGGATCTCTGAGGGAAATAACAAAATGAGGCATAGAGGAAATATTTGAATCTGGTGCCAAGACTCATCAGTACAAGAGAGAATGCCTAATGGGCAACAGCAGTTAGGGTGGGAAGAGAGAAGTACAAGGGGGTGTTTTGGAATTTGAGGGAAGAACTGCTGCCCTAATTTTCCAAGGATGATTATTGAAGAGTTGCCTTCCCTTCACTTTCTCACAGCTGGCAGAATTCATTTCTCTTAGTGGTTAGATCCCTTTTACCAGATACTGTAGGGCCAGTGCAGCAACCAGATCCCCCAGCCAGAAACCCTGCCTCCAACTTAGACCAGTGTTCTGCTCTGGTGTGTAATAATCATATTCTAATTTAAATAGACTATTGAGATGCTACATTGGTATCTAGCCTTTTTTTTTTACTTTTAAGTTTTAATTTTATGTGCAGGATGTGCAGGTTTGTTACGTAGGTAGACATGTGTCATGGGGGGTTGTTGTACTGATTATTTCATCACTCAGGTATTAAGCTTAGTATCTGTTAGTTCTTTTTCCTGATCCTCTCTGTCCTCCCACCCTCCACCCTTTGATAGGCCCCAGAGTGTGTTGTTTCCCTCTATGTAGCAATGTATTCTCATCATTTACCTCCCACTTATAAATGAGAATATGCAGTATCTGTAATAATGGGTTTTCTGCTCTCATGTTAGTTTGCTAAGGATAATGACCTCCAGCTCCATCCATGTCCCTGCAAAGGACATGATCTTGTTCTTTTTTATTTCTGCATAGTATTCCATTAGCCATTTTTTAAAAGACAAAATAACAACAACAACAACAACAAATACAGTTATCTCCACTCCTCACCCACCACCCGTCACCTAACCCAACTCTTTATATTTTAGTAATTGCCTTCATAAATAACATTTTATCATGTCTTAATTAATTATGCATTCATTAATGTATTAATTATTGAATGCCCACAATATGACAAGCATTATTTCAAGCACTGAGGATACAACAGAGAATAAATCAATATCCTCACTGTTTTTATTTCATTTTTTTAAGAGACAGGCTCTCACCCTGTTGCCCATGCTGTAGTGCAGTGGTGTGATCATAGCCCAATGCAGCCTTGAACTTCTGGGCTCAAAGGACACTCCTACCTCAGTCTCCCAAGTAGCTGGAACTACAGGTGCACACTACCACACCCAGCTTCCCCACTCTGAGCCTCCATCCTAATGGAGAAGAGAGGCAGTAATCAAAATACATGAAATGTGTAGTTATTAGATGGTAATTAATATAGAGAGAAAAATTAAGCAGAGAAAGCAGCAAGGGATTTGGGGGTAAAAGTTTTGGTAGGGGTAGAGTGGTCAGTGAAGGCCACCTTGAGAGATGGCAATTATGTAAAGCCTGAAAGCCGGTAAGGAATATACAGGTATACAGATGTCCCTGGAAAGAGTGTTCTAGGCAGAAGACATAGGAAATGCAAAAGCTAAGATTGCTCACCTGGCAAGTTCAAGAACAGTGAGAAACTGATGTGGCTGCATAGAAGTAAGAAGAAAAAGGACAGAGAGGACATGAGATGGTCAAATCGCCTAGGGCCTTGTAAGCCATTATAATGATTTTGTCTTTTAATATGGAGAAATATTAAAGGATTTTGTTTTAACTTCTTAATATAGAAAAATTTAATCATATACAAACACAGAATAGTATAATGAACCCCCTTGCACTAATCTCTCAGCTTTAACAGCTTTCACTTTGGGAGGGTTTTGAGTGAAGGAGTGATAAGACATGGCATGACATGACTTGAACAGACAGGATCACTCAGGAAAATAAGCCATGGGGAGACAGGACACGCAGAGGAAACATAGGAGCAAAGCTTAGGAGACAGATGATGGTGGCTGGAAACCAAGGGAGTAGCAGTGAAGGTAGTGAGAGGTGATCAGATAGAGGATATTTTTTGAAGATTTGATTTATTATTATATATATTATACTTTAAAGAAGAAGTTGAGAACACATGTAGTGTAGTAAAGAGGGTAAGAAATATAGAAAAGAGGCTAGACACAGTGGCTCATGCCCATAATCCTAGCAATTTTGGAGGCTTAGGTGGAAAGATCGCTTGAGGCCAGGAGTTCAAGGCCAGCCTGGGCAACATAGCGAGACTCTGTCTCTATGAAAAAGAAAAACAAAATTTAAACAGGTGTGGTGGCATGCACTTGTAGTCCTAGCTACCTAGGAGGCTGAGGCAGGAAGATTGCTTGAGCCCAGGAGGTTGAGTCTTCAGTGAGCCATGATCATACCACTGTACTGCAGCCTGAATGACAGAGCAAGACCCTGTCCCCCCTCAAAAAAAAAAAAAAAGAAAGAGAGAGAGAGAGGAAGAAAGAAAAAGAAAGAAAGAGAAAAAGAAATATAGGAAAGAAATGACACTAGAATACCAGTATTGTATACATTATTTTCTGTTTAAAAATCCACCCAACTGGCAAAAAAAAAGGCTTATATGTGAACATTTATAAGACAATGCATTAATAAATTACAAACTATCTGCTCTTCCCATGTTCTTTCGCAGTGATGAATGATTAGGCCATGCAAATGTAAAGATTTATTGGTAATTTCGTGATGATGTAGTGACACCTGTTGAGGTCCAAGTTCCCAGCAATTCTTGGAATTAGCAATAGTGTGTTACTTCTTTCTCAAAAGAAGCATAATTTGTAAGCAGCTATATCTGATGTGGTAAAACTGAAAATTAAAATAAAACAAAAAAGGAAACCCTGAGTCAAAGTATGAGGGAAAAGATAAAACTTTCAGAGAAAAGTTATACATAGAGATTTTATTCATCGTCTCTGTGTAATTCACGAGAACTTCTTAGCTTATTTATTATGTCAAATGGCAGTTTGCTCTTCTAATCCCAGCCTGATATGAGCCATATATGCTGTTGGTCATTCAAAGGGGCACGAAACAGGTGAAAGAATGTCGGTGAATCAACGCACATCCATGAGTACTACCAGGAAAAGGAAAAAAAAAAAAAACATGCCATCAACAGTGCAGAGGATTTTTTTCATGCCATCCCCTACCTTACTGAGAATACCACATTTATATTCAGAAGACTCATAATGAATTCCAGGGTCCTCTGTGTCTTGGCTGTTTGACTTTGGGTTATGTCACTTTGTTACTCAATCTGTTTGAACTTCTGTTTTCTTATCTGCAAAATAGGGGTAATAGAGTCAACTCTGCCTCCCTCACAGGGACTTTCGGAGGCCCAAGGGTCTTTACAAATAATAGAGAAGGAAACAAACTGGCACTTTAATAGTACCTACCATGTGCCAGGCACTGCGTAGTCCTCACGACAGCCCTCTGAAGTCATGTGATTGGCCCTTTGTGTAGATGTGGAGCTTAAGACTCAGAGAGGTTATCTAATTTGTGTAAGGCCACAGAGCTAGGAGGGGGAAAAGCTGGGATTGGATCACAGACTGGATCAACTTGAAATCTCCTGCATAACAGAGAAAGAGATGAACTTTACTAAGCATCTTTTTATGCCAGAAACTGTGTTGGACATAATTCTGTACTGTCTTATTTGGTAAAGGTCATTCTGTCCTTCCTGGTTGCCCTGGTTGCTCAACAAGTAGTAAACAATAAAGCCTGACTGTTTTTCATCCCTGAGAGAATAAATATTATTAAAATAGTGTTCATCTTTTTCTTTCTTTCCTTTTTTTTGTGCCTAATAATCTGACTTGCAACCTCACAGAAAAGAATGAATGCATGGTTTCATGTCTGTGACATGATTTTATAAAGGGGCCTTACAAGGGGACAAGTACACCTCTACCACTTCTTATAACCATTCCTGAGATCTCTCTTCTCACAACACATACCAGCAAAGCCAAACAAACAAGGTGTTTACGAATAATTGTCATCTACCAACACTGTCTAGGCAGAGTAGAGCTATGAAACACTGAGGAGACTGCACACACACACAAGAACAAATGATCATGTCACATGGTAGCACAGAGCAATGGAAAATGTGAATAGTTTGGAGGAGGACAGACCTAAGCTCAAGGATTGCCTGATTGCTCCATTTATAGGAACCATGGCAACCTACTTTATCTTCTGAGCCCCAGTTCCTCTAGCTGTGGAATGGGGTATTACCTCTGACCCCACAGGGCTGTTGTGGGGATTATCTGAGTTAGCATGTTCCATAAAACACAGTAAGTTAGGAAGTATAGCTGTATCGGCTCTGGGAATTTAACAAGCAGGAGAAGTATGACAGTAATCATTTAATTACTGAACCCTGTCTTCATATTGCACTAGGTTGCATATGGTTTTCCTCCCTTGTTCCTTCCAATCAAATTTCAAAAAAAGGAGGCAGTAGTGGAACCTTGTGGGCTAAAGTAGGGAGGAGGGTGTCATGGAAGATTCAGGTTTAGGTCTTCCTCTTGAAAAATGGGTGCTCCTTGATAGGGAAGCAGAGGGACCACGTGGGAGTTGTCCGCTTGAAGAAAATCCTGAGATGTGGTAATGGGTAGGTTCAAGGAGGTCCTGAGTAGGACTGTAGCACAGAGCCTTTGCATGTGCTGTTTTTCCTGCCAGGAGGACTCTCTAAACCTCTTGGTCTCACGCACCCCCTTGCCTGGTTATACTCCTAGCCTTCTTTCAGTCTCCACCCTCAGTACTCCCTCAGGAAGCTTTCCCTGACCTCCTGACCCAGTCAAGTGCTTTTTATGTATCTCCTGTGTAAGCTCTTCTCAGTTACACTTTTACATTTATTTGTGAGATTATTCGATTAGTGTCAGTCCCACTCTTTAATTCTCCACAAGAACAGAGATTGTGTCTGTTCTGCATTCACCATGCATCGCTTCATCCCCTAATTTACTGCAGTGTGTGGAACATAGGAGGGGCTTTAAATACTCACGGAATAAATAGACAGATTTTGGTTATTAGTGAGGTATTACCTAGGTGGGAGAGAGGATTTGTATTTGGGATTGCTAATCCCATTAAGTGCCAAGCACTGCATTAACTCATTTAATCCTAAAAAAAAAAAAAAAAAAAAAACCTATGAAAAAAAGTATTCCTTTTAACTTTAAAGACAGAGAAACTGAAATCCAGAGATGTTAACCATCTTTCCCCATTGACACAGCTAAGTGGTAACAGTCGGTCTTGAGCCCAGCAGCCTAGCTTCAGACTTCCTAGACTACCACATCGTTCTGCTGCTTAGTGCAGTAGAGGACAAAGCGAGGTTCACACGTGAAGTCAGGATAGATTTCCATTTGAAAATTTTATATTTTTCCCCTCCTCTTCTTCATTACCATCATCATCGTCATCATCATCATCAATCACTTCACAAGAAAAGCTAAGCAGAAAAGAACTGCTTCATGTGTCACCTCTTAAATTCATGTTAACTCTGCATTCTGCCAAAGTGATTTGGCCGAATTTACCCAAAGAGCAAAGTGGACATTTCAAATCCTGATTCCTAGAAAATTCTAGACTGTGTCCTGTAACCACCTTTGAAGAACCAGCACATACTTTACCCCAATGTGACAAAATTGTTTTAAATAAAAAGAGGTAATTTGACTGAGATTGGTATTATCTGAGACCCATGGTTTCTACGGCTTATTCAAAAAGCAGATCCAGTGTGTGGTCATCAGTAGGTATTGAGTCATACAGCTCCTGGAAGAAAGTCTTAAATTTCATCAAGAATGCCAAGAGGTCCTGGGCATCTCCAAGAATGATAGCTGTTACTATAATAACATAATTAATACTGGAAAATTAACAAAGCCCAATAAAATATGGCATGCAAAAAAAGATTTACCCTAGAAATAGAAGTGACCTAAATCAGTCATTTATTCCAGCCACCTGCTTTTAGATAAGATAATAATAATCTCAGGATGGTCATATTGTTTAAAAATCTCTAGGTGGAAGAGTACCTTACAGTAATAAATTAATAAATAAGACAAGTTAATGCTTTTAAACTACTGTTATTTGCTAGGTATTGTTGTAAAGGCTTTACATGCATTAATGTATTTAGTCCTCACAGCAACCCTTTGAGATACTATTATTATCTCCCTTTTACAGATGGGGAAACTGAGCAGTGCCCAAAGTCACACAACCATTAAATGGGGAACTATCTTCAAGCCCAGCTAGTATGTCCCTAAAGTCCATGCTCTTATAGTGTCCCTGGGTAGCTGATTACTCAGTTTTATCACCTTGGTCTCCTTGGCTTTAATTGAAAGCTTAACTCTTTTTTTTTTTTTTTTTTTTTTTTTTTTTGAGACAGAGTCTTGCTCTGTCACCCAGGCTGGAGGGGCAGTGTCTCGATCTTGGCCCACTGCAACCTCCACATCCTGGGTTCAAGTGATTCTCCTGCCTCAGCCTCCTGAGTAGCTGGGATTACAGGTGCACACCACCACACCTGGCTAACATTTTGTGTTTTTAGTAGAAACAGGGTTTCATCATGTGGGCCAGGCTGGTCTCAAACTCCCGACCTCAGGTGATCCACCCATCTCGGCCTCCCAAAGTGCTGGGATTACACGCATGAGCCACCACGCCCAGCTGGAAAGCTTAACTCTTAATAAGAGCCTGCAATGTTCAGACTCTTTGAAAAAAACCTAACAGACACAGTTGCTCTCTTTAAACTTAACTTTCAAAGGAGTAAAAGAAGTAAAAGGAAGACTGAATAACAAGAACTAAGATCTCCGTAGAGCAAATGAATTTCTGAATCGATTGCAAACAGTGGTCTGTCACATCATGGCATCCTATGAAGTATGGTCTCCCCCATGTTAGAGTACCAGTGTCTTCATGTGCCATATAACTTGCAAATAGTATCACTATTTTCTCTTGTCACACTTCAGCTTTCTTCTTTCAGTCCGTAGTCAGTATTTTGGAAAGTCCACAAAACCCAGGGGGCTCCCTGTCCGTTGCCCTGTGGTCTCTGTGAAAACCAGATGATGCGATGCTGACTTCAACTCTTTCAAATGGATCTAGCAGCACATGAGTCACTGGCAGCATGTTCAGTTCCTTTACCTCAGGGACTACCCAGTTCCTCATTCTTGCCACCCTTCAGTCATGAAGTAGTAGTATGAAAAATACATGAGTACTTTTTGAGGATACCTCAGACCTCTTTCCTTCAGTACCAGAGACTAATTCCCTCATAATGGTAACATCGAAGGGCCCAGTTATCTGACGCGATTGGGCTTTAATTATGCATTCCTTCTGGTGTCCTGTTTAAGTGGAAAGCCTACCTGATTTCACCCAAGTGAAGCATTACCTCATGCCTTGCTCTCTTGCAGTCCTGTGCCGGTGTCACTTAAAAGTGTAATTACATGGTTTATTTCATGTTATTTCACTCTTGATTTATTGCTGAAGAAGCCCTTGTGGGATATATCATCATAACAAAGACTGATTTCAGATGTCAACACCAGGAAACACAACTGGCATCAGCAATCTGTAGGGAGTATCTAGGGACAGCAGTCAGCTTTGGAGCAAACCCAGAACTTCTCATTCCCTGTCCCACATTTAAGGGCAGAGACCTTCTCCTTGTTAAAGGGAAAGCACTGAATTCATAATTAGCTTTATACCCAGGGTTTTTTTTAAATGTTATACCTGTTTAAGAAATTTTTTGTGCTTTGAGGTGGTCAAGATCAAATTTAATTAGAAACCCTCTTTGTGGTTGGCTTGCTCTGGGGGCCCTGCTCTTTGAGAAGGAGTTTAGAAGGTTTAAAAGTAGACCTTTGCAGCAGTTTTAGCCAAGTGCATGCATAGAGGCCTTGAAGTGGAGCTGCACAGTTGATTGTAGGGGAATCTATCCTTTGTTGACGAGTGAAGCTTCTCTCCCTGCAAACTCTCTGGGGAGTAATGCCAACTCTGATCAGCTTTTCGACTCTTGGATGAAATATTGGGTTGGGGAAAAGTCCCTACTAAGAAAATCCTACCAAATCCCTGCTTCAATAAAATATGAATCCATTTAATGAAGTTTATAGTAGAAGTAGGCTAGTTGAAAGGATTCTGTCTCTTTCCAAGAAGTATTATTGGCAGGTTTAGGGTCTTCCTCAAGTTTATATCATTAGGACTTCCATCAAAGAGTTATCTTTAGGTGTGATTCCCACCCTCCCTCCCTCCCTCCCTCCCATCCTTCCTTCTTCCCTTTCCTCCTTCCTTCCTTTCTTTTTCTTCTCTCTCTCTTTCTTTCAAACTGTGGGCTGCTTGTATAGGTTTATGCATTTCAAATTACTGTGTAGTTGAGAGATTTGGGGTTTAGGTTATGCAGTCCTTTAAAAAGTACAGTATGGGCCGGGCGCGGTGGCTTACGCCTGTAATCCCAGCACTTTGGGAGGCCAAGGTGGACGGATCACGAGGTCAGGAGATCAAGACCATCCTGGCTAACATGGTGAAACCCTGTCTCTACTAAAAATGCAAAAAATTAGCTAGGTGTGGTGGTGGGCGCCTGTAGTCCCAGCTACTCGGGAGGCTGAGGCAGGAGAATGGCGTGAACCCGGGAGGCAGAGCTTGCAGTGAGCGGAGATTGTGCCACTGCACTCCAGCCTGGGCGACTGAGCGAGACTCCATCTCAAAAAAAAAAAAAAAAAAAGTACAGTATGAGCTAAGGAGATAGGGTGACCAACTAATCTAGGTTTTGGCTCCAAAAGTCCTGTGTCCCAGAAAACCCCTCAGTCCCAGGCAAACCAGGATGGTAGTTCATCTTTTGAGATTATAATGCATTTCCAAGTATTTAGCTGAATTTATCACAGGGTTCTGACTTAATAGGATTTAAGAAGGTTAAAATAAGGTCTTTTCTGTTAACGTTAGTATGACTTTAGTCTTGGCACTTTCTCAAGGAAGGAATCTGGTCTATTATAGGGGGCTAGGTGACTAATAAGAAAGGGTATCAAAGTGTTTTTTGCTACAAATGTCGTTATCTCCATGCTATTTCCTTTTTATTGCTATTGTCATTTTAAAGACATACCAATAAAAAATAAATTACTTTAAACAGAAAACTCTAATTTTATCAAACAACAGCAAAACAGGGGTGAAATCTAAGGATTTGTACTTAAGAAGTGTACTTTTTTTTAACTGAAAACACTTACTATAACCTGAGCATATGTAACTCAATTATCAGAAGTCAGAGAGGGCTACTGAAGGCTCAGGTATCCTAAGAGATGACTGGAGGCCAAGTCCTCATGCTTGAGTGTTTATAGCCAAACTTCAGAACCAGGTCCCTGGGCAGGATTCTGTCTAATCACATGGCTCAGAGTTAGGATGGACTGCTTCTGCTTACCTCCCTTCTTCCTTTGATTCCCATCAACCACCAGTTTCCTTCTCATCAGTCATTTACCCAGCTTTTGTAACCAAGAATTTTGATGAGGGTGCAGAGGAAAGCACGTTCTTGGTTAATAGGAAAGGAGGCTTCATGACAACACAGCATCCTCTAAGATGTGTTGCTCCAACTTTCACAATACATACTGTATTTTAAGTGGCCTGCTTCTTGGAGTGTATCTTCCCACTACACAAAACAACCACCATTAACATTTTCATTTACTTTCACCCTGTCATTTGTTCATCACATACTTTTCAAAACAGGGCTGTAATAATGTCTATACATATATGAATAATTTTATATTGTACTTTTTATACTTACTGGCATATCATAAACATTTTTCCATGTTGCTGGAGAGTCAGGTGTGCTGACTTTTGAAATGTGCTTCTTACATAGATCTGCAACTATGTGGGACCAGCAAAGGTTATTGTTCAGTTGGTCACAAATGGAAAAAATATCCACCTGCATGCCCACAGCCTGGTGGGAAAACACTGTGAGGATGGGATCTGCACTGTAACTGCTGGACCCAAGGACATGGTGGTCGGGTAAGTAAGGGTATATGATGCTGTTGAAGGTAGGAACAGATAGAATATGGGATGCAGAAACTTAGAATGAACAGGCTTAGGGACCTTTCTGAGACCCTCAAAGGGCCTCAAAAAACTGTAAACTTGTGCTTTCATTCGGACTCCAGGAAGTAAGGTGACCACATGTCTAGATTTGCCTGAGACTGCCCAGTTTTCACCTGGCCTAATTGTTTAGAGCACCCTCTTCTACTCTCAGAGGTGGCCCAATTTGGATGATCACTTACATGTGGTCACTTGACCTACAAGGTATTTGTGCCACTTTTAATTTTTTTTTTCTCCTAGAAATAAAGATAAGGACACATTTAAAGAAACCTAACTGTAGCAGAAATCATCACTTTATGGATAGTTTTACATTCTTGATGATTTCTTCAGTGGATTTATAGTGTGAATATTTAGGGCTCTAAGTGAATGTTTAAATATCATTTCAGCTCTCTGCTGCTTAGAAAGTATGCACAGATAAGAAGCCAAGGAATGCAAATTTATTTTGGCATTCGTTAGGCTTGAAATGTAAATAAAAAATGACATATTCATTTAACGGTTGATCAAATAAAACAAGCAATTTTTAATAATTGAAGTTTTATAGAAGTAATTTCAATCCAAAAGAATTAAGTTTTTAAATAAGACATATTTATTGTGCTAAAAAGCAGATATTTTCATCTTCCTAATACACTAAAATAGCACACAGAATAATAGTATAGTGCACAATACAAACTGATATGTACAGTCAATAATTCTAAAAATTGTTGTTTTAAGTCTTTCTTTGGGAGTCCTTAAATGCAAAAGAAGACATTTTTAATTTTGTTTAATTTTTGAAAACATTTTTCAGGGTTTTCTAATCCTAGTTTGAATAGTTTATACTAAAATCCCAGTTAATCTGGGTTATTCACTCAAAGAAAGGAATTGTTTAAATCAACCATAATTAAGCTGATGGTTGCATTTCAGGCTTTGAATTCCGATCAAGTTTCAAATTGGTTATTATTTTGGAGGTTGTGCTTTCATGTTCCTAGGTATTTCTTTGTTTGACTGTAAAAATATTTAAGTGTGAAAAACCTAGAGAGAGAGCTTTCTTTTAAGTCACTAAAATCGGATTCTTTTGATGTTAGAAAACAAAAGACTCTAGATTGAAGGAAGAAGCTTAAATTGATTTGAAAAATTAAAGTGTGCTTTATATGAACTTGTTTCAACATCCTCTTGAAAGACTGGCATGTTTCCTGTTGTATGTCACAGTTTGTTCAACATGAGTTGTGGAATACCCTTCCAGTTCCTGGTTGACCTAGGAGAGCTTTGAAATGCAGGCTATTTGTCACAGTTTTAGACTAATTGATCACTTAGTGTTCCTGCAGATCTATTCCAGTAGGCTTCTGTCAGTTTGAAGTTTATTTTCTTTGGTCTTGTTTAATCTGTATTATAATCATATCCTTTAGAGGAAATTTTACATGAAGTTTTCTACTAATATTTATTATAAAACCTCCAGTATGTTGTCTATAATTTGGTGTTTCTGTGGTTTGCTTTAGTGATCTTTCAGGATTTTAGAAAGAACTAATGGTTATTTAAATTTGAGACCTTAGAGAGGGAATAGAAGTAAATTGTCTCCAGGGAAAGTGAGGGATTCTTTCACTCTCTTGTAGAGCAGTGGGGTGTGGGCTCAGTAGTTGGGAGAACTCATCATTCATTCATTCAACAAACATTTTGAGCATCTCAGCTCCTGAGTTTGATCATGATGTCTGATTGCAGTGCAGTGAGATTTTCTAACCCTATACAATTTCAGTGAGAAGTTTAATCAAGATGCCACTTGAGAGTTACAATAGACTCAGTAGTCTTACGTGTTTAGCGTTTTCTATGAAAAGCCAGTACTCACTTTCTAATTTGATTTTTAGCTGAGAAATTTTTGCTTACAATGTTTCCCAAAATACACTATTTCCTTCATAATTCATTTGTTTCTATCTCTCTATGTATATACATTTTTAAGGTTTTCAATGTCAAAACTTATTGCATTTATATAGAAAGAACATCATGCTAGCATTCTGGAAACCAGAATTTTATTCCCAGTACTGTTGCTCTCAACAGAGGACTGGGGGCAAGTTATATGACTTCTTGAGGACCTTAATGTCTTCCCTCATAAAATGAGAGGTTTTCAGTACAGAATCTTATGTTTAGGCCATTTACATCTCCAGAATTCTAGACTGAACTAACATTACGTAATATTATGAAATAACATGAGCAAACTTGCCACATACATATTTATGGTATGACATTGATTATTAGTATTTAGTTCTGACTTGTAGATAAGAGTATCACATAGAGAAACTTAGGAAGATAGCCAAAATTATGTCTTAGACTTGTCAATACTAGAAATGAAGCTAAGATAACCTGTTTTCAATAATACAGATTAGGCAAAGAGTTTAGATTCACAAGCAAGGCACTAATCCAACATACAAAAAAAGATATCTAAAAAATGGCAGTAAGAAGATAAATAACTTTTAAATTGTCAAAACCAAAGGAATTACTTTCTTTGGAGTGTTTATCTTCACCTTTCCCTCAGCATGAATTCTTAATAAACTTAGTTTCTACTTTCAAAAGGATTTTATCTATGTTATAAATATTCATGTTTTAAATAACTGAGTCTTGATTATAAGTTCGATTGCTGTAATGTAGGGGATTTGTCATTTTCATATTTTTTAAAATTAGCTTTAATTTTGTCTTTTTATTTTTTATTCATTTATATAATTAACCTTTACTGCCTTTCTTGGTAAAAATAATAATAATAATAATCTTAGTTTGGTGTTTTATTTTAAATCCTGAATATCAACAATTTGTTTCAACGTATTTTAGTTCTTTGACATTTTTATTCCGTGGAAAATATGTGTGTTCTTTGACTTTGCTTTAGGCCAGTTCCCTCACTGGTAATCACCACACCCTCTCTGCTTTCTGGCAGCTCTGATTTAGAGATGTAGAATTTTTTTTCAATTAATACATATAGCATATACCAACTGGCAAGCACTAGGAGTGGATATTTAAATATAAAAATACAGAGGAGAAACAAGGCCTTCTTCAATGTCTGTTGCTCCTGTCTTTGTCCATGAGTTCTCATCATTTAGCTCCCACTTACTAGTGAGAACAAGCAGTATTTGCTTTTCTGTTCCTGCATGAATTTGCTAAGGACAGTGGCCTCTAGCTCCATCCATGTTCCTGCAAAAGATATGATCTTATTCTTTTTTATGGCTGCATAGTATTCCTTGGTACATATGGTAATACATTTTCTTTATTTATTTATGTTATTGGTGGGGAATTTAGGTTGATTCCATGTCTTTGCTATGATGGATAGTGCTGCAGTGAACGTTCACATGCATGTGTCTTTATAACAGAATGATTTATATTCCTTTGGGTATATAACCGACAGTGGGATTGCTGGGTCAAATGATAGTTCTGTTTTTAGCTTTTTGAAAAATCACCTCACTGCTACAAAATCAATGTGCAAAAATCACAAGCGTTCCTATATACCAATAACAGACAAAATGAGCGCCAAATCATGAGTGAACTACCATTCACAATTGCTTCAAAGAGAATAAAATACCTAGGAATCCAACTTACAAAGGATGTGAAGGACCTCTTCAAGGAGAACTACAAACCACTGCTCAACGAAATAAAAGAGGACACAAACAAATGGAAAGACATTCCATGCTCATGGACAGGAAGAATCAGTATCGTGAAAATGGCCATACTGCCCCATGTAATTTTTAGATTCAATGCCATCCCCATTAAGCTACCAATGACTTTCTTCACAGAATTGGAAAAAACTACTTTCAAGTTCATACGGAATCAAAACAGAGCCCACATTGCCAAGACAATCCTAAGCAAAAAGAACAAAGCTGGAGGCATCATGCTACCTGACTTCAAACTATACTAGGCTACAGTAACCAAAACAGCATGGTCCTGGTACCAAAACAGAGACATAGGCCAATGGAACAGAAGAGAGCCTCAGAAATAATACCACACTTCTACAACCATCTGATCTTTGACAAAGCTGACAAAAACAAGAAATGGGGAAAGGATTCCCTATTTAATAAATGGTGCTGGGAAAACTGGCTAGCCATATGTAGAAAGCTGAAACTGGATCTCTTCCTTACACCTTATAAAAAATTAATTCAAGATGGATTAGAGACTTAAATGTTAGACCTAAAACCATAAAAACCCTAGAAGAAAACCTAGGCAATAACATTCAGGTCATAGTCATGGCCGAGGACTTCATGTCTAAAACACCAAAAGCAATGGCAACAAAAGCCAAAATAGACAATTGGGATCTAATTAAACTAAGGAGCTTCTGCACAGCAAAAGAAACTACCACCAGAGTCAACAGGCAACCTACAGAATGGGAGAAAAATTTTACAATCTATCTATCTGACAGAGGGCTAATATCCAGAACCTACAAAGAACTTAAACAAATTTACAAGAAAAAAATCAAACAACCCCATCAAAAAGTGGGCAAAGGATATGAACAGACAGTTCTGAAAAGAAGACTTTTATGCAGCCAACAGACACATGAAAAAATACTCATCATCACTGGCCATAAGAGAAATGCAAATCAGAACCACAGTGAGATACCATCTCACACCAGTTAGAATGGCAATCGTTAAAAAGACAGGAAACAACAGGTACTGGAGAGAATGTGGAGAAATAGGAACACTTTTACACTGTTGGTGGGACTTCAACCATTGTGGAAGACAGTATGGCGATTCCTCGAGGATCTAGAACTAGAAATACCATTTGACCCAGCCATCCCATTACTGGGTATATACCCAAAGGATTATAAATCATGCTGCTATAAAGACACATGTACATGTATGTTTATTGAGGCACTGTTCACAATAGCAAAGACTTGGAACCAACCCAAATGTCCATCAATGACAGCCTGGATTAAGAAAATGTGGCACGTATACACCATGAAATACTATGCAGCCATAAAAAAGGATGAGTTCATGTCCTTTGTAGGGACATGGATGCAGCTGGAAACCATCATTCTCAGCAAAGTATTGCAAGGACAGAAAACCAAACACTGCATATTCTCACTCATAGGTGGGAATTGAACAAAGAGAACATTTGGACACAGGAAGGGGAACATCACACACCAGGGCCTGTCATGGGGTGGGGTGTGGGGAGGGATAGCATTAGGAGACATACCTAATGTAAATGACGAGTTAATGGGTGCAGCACACCAACATGGCACATATATACATATGTAACAAACCTGCACATTGTGCACATGTACCCTAGAACTTAAAGTATAATAAAAAAATAAAATAAATAAAGCAAGTTTACAAGGGCAAAAAAAAAAAAAGAAAAAAAAGAAAAATCACCACCCTGCTTTCCACAATGGTTGAACTAATTTCCACTCCCACCAGCAGTATATAAGTGTACCCCCTTCTCTACAGCCGTGCCAGCATCTTTTATCTTTTGACTTTTTAATAAAAACCATTCTGACAGGTGTGAGATCATATCTCATCGTGGTTTTAATTTGCGTTTCTCTAGTGATCAGTGATGTTGAGCTTTTTTCCGTATGTTTGTTGGTGGCATGTGTGTCTTCTTTTGAAAAGTGTCTTAAACAGTCACTTATCTTTTAAAGAAACTTTTTAAATCAGAAAAAAAGTGTTTATATTTAACCACGTATTTATCATTTGCAGTGCTCTTCATTCTGTTTCATAGGTCAAGATTTCTATCTGGTATCATTTTCTTCTGCCTGAGGCACTTCCTTTTATTATACTGCTGATCTGATACTGATGAATTCTTTTCAGTTGGTGTATGTCTTCACAGTTTTTTATTTTATCTTTGTTTTTCAAAGATATTTTGAAGAGTATAGAATTTTACGTTGACAGGTCAGTCACGGTGGCTCACGCCTGTAATCCCAGCACTTTGGGAGGCTGAGGCATGCAGATCACGTGAGGTCGGGAGTTTGAGACCAACCTGACCAACATGGAGAAACCCCGTCTCTACTAAAAATACAAAATTAGCCAGGCATGGTGGTTCATGCCTGTAATCCCAGCTACTCGAGAGGCTGAGGCAGGAGAATCACTTGAACCCAGGAGGCAGAGGTTGCGGTGAGCTGAGAGCAGGCCATTGCACTCCAGCCTGCACAACAAGAGAAAAACTCTGTCTCAAAAAAAATAATTATAGGTTAACAGTATTATTCTTTCACATCCTTAAATTATGTTGTTCCACTGTCTTCTGACTTGCCTTGTTTCCAAGAAGTCACCTGTCAATCTAATCTTTGTTCCTCTATATATGATTTTTTTTCTCTCTAGCAGCTTTTGAGATTTTCTCTTCCTCACTCATTTTAAGCAATTTGATTATATGTATATTAGCATAGTTTCCTTCATGTTTCTTGAGCTCGGGGTTCATTGAGATCCTTGGATCTCTGGGTTTATATATATTAGTAAGTTTTAAAACTTTTTGGCCATTATTTTTTCAAATATTTTTTCTGTCACTCCTCTTCATCTTCTTCTGGAACCCCAATTGCACATGTATTTGGCTATATGAAATTGTCCCACAGCTCACTGATGATCTGGGTTTTTTTAAATCTTTTTTTCTCTGTTTCATTTTGGATAGTTTTATTACTGTGTCTGCACATTCACCAATATTTTTGTCTGTACTGGCTAATATCTTCTTAATTCTATCTAGTGTATTTTTTCTTCTTAGACATTATAGTTTTCATTTCTATAGGTTTGTTTCTGGTGTTTTTTTTCATATCTGCCATGTTACTCCTTAACATACCAATGCTTTCTTCTTTTTCTGATCATATGGAATATATAATAGCTATTCAATGTACTTGTGTGCAAATTCTGTCTTCTGGATATATTTTTGATTAGTTTTTATCCTAATTATGAATCATGTTTTCCTTTTTTTAATATATAGCATTTCCATTGTATTAGGTTTTTTATTATTATTATTATTATACTTTAAGTTCTATGGTACATGTGCACAAGGTGCAGGTTTGTTACATGTGTATACATGAGCCATGTTGGTGTGCTGCACCCACTAACTCGTCATTTACATTAGGTATATCTCCTAATGTTATCCCTCCTCCCACCCCCTCCCACAATAGGACCCGGTGTGTGATGTTCCCCTTCCTGTATCCAAGTGATCTCATTGTTCAATTCCTACCTATGAGTGAGAACATGCAGTATTTGGTTTTCTGTTCTTGCGATAGTTTGCTGAGAATGGTGGTTTCCAGCTTCATCCATATCCCTACAAAGGACACGAACTCATCCTTTTTGTGGCTGCGTAGTATTCCATGGTGTATATGTGCCACATTTTCTTAATCCAGTCTGTCACTGATGGACATTTGGGTTGATTCCAAGTCTTTGCTATTGTGAGTAGTGCCGCAATAAACATATGTGTGCATGTGTCTTTATAGCAGCATGATTTATAGTCCTCTGGGTATATACCCAGTAATGGGATGGCTGGGTCAAATGGTATTTCTAGTTCTAGATCCTTGAGGAATCGCCACACTGTTTTCCACAATAGTTGAACTAGTTTACAGTCCCACCAACAGTGTAAAAGTGTTCCTCTTTCTCCACATTCTCTCCAGCACCTGTTGTTTCCTGGTTTTTTTAATGATTGCCATTCTAACTGGTGTGAGATGGTATCTCATTGTGGTTTTGATTTGCATTTCTCTGATGGCAAGTGATGATGAGCATTTTTTCATGTGTCTCTTGGCTGTATGAATGTCTTCGTTTCAGAAGTGTCTGTTCATATCCTTTGCCCACTTATTGATGGGGTTGTTTGTTTTTTTCTTGTAAATTTGACTGAGTTCTTTGTAGGTTCTGGATATTAGCCCTTTGTTAAGTGAGTAGATTGCAAAAATGTTCTCCTATTCTGTAGGTTGCCTGTTCACTCTGATGGTAGTTTCTTTTGCTGTGCAGAAGCTCTTTAGTTTAATTAGATCCGTTTGTCAATTTTGGCTTTTGTTGCTGTTGCTTTTGGTGTTTTAGACATGAAGTCCTTGCCCATGCCTATGTCCTGAATGGTATTACCTAGGTTTTCTTCTAGGGTTTTTATGGTTTTAGGTCTAACATTTAAGTCTCTAATCCATCTTGAATTAATTTTTTATAAGGTGTAAGGAAGAGATCCAGTTTCAGCTTTCTACTTATGGCTAGCCAATTTTCCCAGCACCATTTATTAAATAGGGAATCCTTTCCCCATTTCTTGTTTTTGTCAGCTTTGTCAAAGATCAGATGGTTGTAGATGTGTGGTATTATTTCTGAGGCCTCTGTTCTGTTCCATTGGTCTATATCTCTGTTTGGGTACCAGGACCATGCTGTTTTGGTTACTGTAGCCTTGTAGTATAGTTTGAAGTCAGGTAGCATGATGCCTCCAGCTTTGTTCTTTTGGCTTAGGATTGTCTTGACAATGTGGGGTCTTTTTTGGTTCCATGTGAACTTGAAAGTAGTTTTTTCCAATTCTGTGAAGAAAGTCATTGGTAGCTTGATGGGGATGGCATTGAATCTATAAATTACCTTGGGCAGTATGGCCATTTTCATGATATTGATTCTTCACATCCATGAGCATGGTATGTTCTTCCATTTGTTTGTATCCTCTTTTATTTCACTGAGCAGTGGTTTGTAGTTCTCCTTGAAGAGGTCCTTTATATCCCTTGTGAGTTGGATTCCTAGGTATTTTATTCTCTTTGAAGCTATTGTCAATGGGAATTCATTCAGATGTGCCTGTCTGTTTGTCTGTTACTGGTGTATAAGAATGCTTGTGATTTTTGCACATTGATTTTGTATCCTGAGACTTTGCTGAAGTTGCTTATCAGCTTAAGGAGATTTTGGGCTGAGACAATGGGGTTTTCTAAATATACAATCATGTCATCTGCAAACAGGGTCAATTTGACTTCTTCTTTTCCTAACTGAATACCCTTGATTTCTTTCTCTTGCCTGACTGCCCTAGCCAGAACTTCCAACACTATGTTGAATAGGAGTGGTGAGAGAGGGCATCCCTGTCTTGTGCCAGTTTTCAAAGGGAATTTTTCCAGTTTTTGCCCATTCAGTATGATATTGGCTGTGGGTTTGTCATAAATAGCTCTTATTATTTTGAAATACGTTCCATCAATACCAAATTTATTGAGAGTTTTTAGCATGAAGGGCTGTTGAATTTTGTCACAGGCCTTTTCTGCATCTATTGAGATAATCATGTGGTTTTTGTCTTTGGTTCTGTTTATATGCTGGATTACGTTTATTGATTTGTGTATGTTGAACCAGCCTTGCATGCCAGGGATGAAGCCCACTTGATCATGGTGGATAAGCTTTTTGATGTGCTGCTGGATTCGGTTTGCTAGTATTTTATTGAGGATTTTTGCATCGATGTTCATGAGGGATATTGGTCTAAAATTCTGTTTTTTTGTTGTGTCTCTGCCAGGCTTTGGTACCAGGATGATGTCGGCCTTGTAAAATGAGTTAGGGAGGATTCCCCTCTTTTTCTATTGATTGGAATAGCTTCAGAAGGAATGGTACCAACTCCTTCTTGTACCTCTGGTAGAATTCAGCTGTGAATGCATCTGGTCCTGGACTTTTTTTGGTTGGTAGGCTATTAATTATTGCCTCAATTTCAGAGCCTGCTATTGGTCTATTCAGGGATTCAAATTCTTCCTGGTTTAGTCTTTGGAGAGTGTAAGTGTCCAGGAAATTATCCATTTCTTCTAGGTTTTCTAGTTTATTTGCATAGAGGTGTTTATAGTATTCTCTGATGGTAGTTTGTATTTCTGTGGGGTCGGTGGTGATATCCCCTTTATCATTTTTTATTGCATCTGTTTGATTCTTCTCTCTTTTCTTCTTTATTAGTCTTGCTAGCAGTCTATCAATTTTGTTGATCTTTTCAAAAAAACCAGCTCCTGGATTCACTGATTTTTTGGAGGGTTTTTTGTATCTCTATCTCCTTCAGTTCTACTCTGATCTTAGTTATTTCTTGCCTTCTGCTAGCTTTTGAATGTGTTTGCCCTTGCTTCTCTAGTTCTTTTAATTGTGATGTTAGGGTGTCAGTTTTAGATCTTTCCTGTTTTCTCTTGTGGGCATTTAGTGCTATAAATTTCCCTCTACACACTGCTTTAAATGTGTCCCAGAGATTCTGGTATGTTGTATCTTTGTTATCATTGGTTTCAAAGAACATCTTTATTTCTGCCTTCATTTCATTGTGTACCCAGTAGTCATTCAGGAGCAGGTTGTTCAGTTTCCATGTAGTTGAGTGGTTTTGATTGAGTTTCTTAGTCCTGAGTTCTAGTTTGATCACACTGTGGTCTGAGAGACAGTTTGTTATAATTTCTGTTCTTGTACATTTGCTGAGGAGTGCTATACTTTCTACTCTGTGGTCCATTTTGGAATAAGTGCGATGTGGTGCTGAGAAGAATGTATATTCTGTTGATTTGGGGTGGAGAGTTCTGTAGATGTCTATTAGGTCCTCTTGGTGCAGAGTTGAGTTCAATTCCTGGATATCCTTGTTAACTTTCTGTCTCGTTGATCTAATGTTGACAGTGGGTTGTTAAAGTCTCCCATTATTATTGTATGAGAGTCTAAGTCTCTTTGTAAGTCTCTAAGGACATGCTATTTTTCTGTTTCTTTCCATGCCTGGTAGTTTTTTATTGGATGACAGATATTTTGAATTTTGTAGCGTTGAGTCCTGGATTCCTTTTTTTTTTTTTTTTTTTTGGTATGCTTTTAAATGTTTGAGGATTGGGATGAAGTTATATTTGGGAACAGTCTGATTCTTTCTAAACTACTTTTAAGCTTTGTCAGAGAGACCAGAGAAACCTTTACTCTAGGGTTTATTTGACATCATTACTAAGGCAGTACCTTTCTGAATTTTCAACCTGATGCTCCATGTATTACAAGATTTCTTGAAGTATTCCAACCCTATATGTGTTACAGTAATTTTTCTGCCTCCACCTCTATGGTGGTTCTTTCCCCAGCTTTGATGGACTTTCCCCACACACAGCTGAAGACTCCAGTGGTCTCTGAGTGTATCTCTGTTTGAAGTTTCTTCCTCTCCGGTGCTCTGCTTGTGAGTCTTAGCCTCCTTGGCTTCCTCCAGTGTTTAACTGTGTCTCCTCAACCTCGGAGATTGCCAGGCCCTATTGGGGTTCCTCCTTCCTGTGCTGCAGCCTGGGACTTTCTAGGCATTAAGCCAGAGTAATTACAGGATTCACCTTATTTATTTTTCTTTAAGATTACTGTCTGTGCTGCCTGTTTTCTAGTGTTTGAAAACCATTTCTTCATGTATTTTAGATATTTAAGGTTCAATCCAGTCTGTTTTACTCTATCGTTACCTGAAGCAGAAGACTGACTTCTGTACTGTTTCATTTGTTAACCAGAGTAAATCCTTCATTATTCACATAATAAATTAATAAGGATGATGTTTTTCTCACAGGGACTAGATGAGGCAATATACATGAAAAGCATATTATTGACGGTAAAGGGTAAGGTGTTACACAGATGTTTATCATTGCTATTTCCGAGGAGATAACCCCATTTTCCTGCAGTTAGGGAAGTTCTATATGGGAATAAGGCTGAAAGGGCCAAAAGATGGAGGTATTGTTTGTGAAAAACTGCTTATACTTCTATGCATGTAAGTATGTCATGCTGCATATTTTTCTGTGCTGTATTAATTCATGCATTCATTTATCAACAGATACTTAAACACTCATATGTCAGGCATTGTTCTAGGGACTAGACATCCCTGCCTTCAAGGAGCTTATTTTCTAGTGGTATATTTTCTGTTCTGTATCTTAGCTATCCACTTTTTTCATCTGCCTGAACACATGACTTATTCTGTCTCTGGGCCTCATTTCATTCTGCCTTATAACTCCTATTTTCTTCCCTAGTTTATCTGACCTTGCTACCTTAGCTTGTTCATTCTTTCCTTCAATTCAGTTGTCATGAAATCTCTTTCTTTCCTCTACTAATTTTTGTTCTTTCTTTCTGAGTAAAAGCTAGAAGAAAAAATCCTTACGAAAGCTTACAAGGCTTTAAAGGATCTGGCCCCCTGCTTACCTCTCTGAATTCTTTACTTACTTCTGACAGCTTGCTCATTTCACTCCAGCTACATTGACCTTGCCTTTGTTGTGTTTTGAAAACACCAACGTGGTCCTACCGCAGGAATTTTGCACTTACTGTTCTTTTTGCTGCCTTCATCATTCATATGTTCATGTCTTCCCCATCACTTCCTTCAAGTTTTTGCTCAGTTGTCATCTTTTCACTGAGTGTCCTTCCTGACCTCTCCCTACTTTAAAATGTTATGCTTTTTTCTACTACCTCTCCTGTTCCTCATTCCTACCTTATTTTTCTGGATAACACTTATTGCCTTCTAAATTGTATCGTATAATTTACTTCTTTGTTTCTTCTCCGTTGTCATACTAGCATATAAATTCAGTGAAGGTAGAGATTCTTTTACTGCGGACAAAAGCATCTAGGACATTTCCTGGCACTGATAAGGATCTGCATAAATATTTGTTGAATGAATGAATCTCCTTGGTAAAGTCCTTTTTTGTTTGCCTGTTATATTTATTGAATCGACTTCTTTGTTTCATACACTTTAATTTCAAAAGTGAACGGCTGGAACATTTTATATATTTTCTTATAAATCATTTTAATTGCTTTTAAGCTTATCAACATATTTTGTTTTATAGATATGTAGCCTTCGTGAGATATAAGATTCTCCATCCCTGTTTACATGTATATTTAGATGACAACTCTAATGGTAATAAATAATTCCAACCTTATAGATAACTCAGGAGAAGATAAGATTACAGGTAGACTTTAAATCCCATTCAGAAACCCAAGGATGATTCAAAAGGAAAATAATCATTCCAAATATAATACTCCTCTTATTCTTAAGAAGTGTTAGTATTATATTTTGAATTTTTAATTTTTAATACAACTCCCATAGAAAATACTTCAAAATGAACCCAGTAAGACTTCCTCATTAAGACACATAGACACATATGCTCCCACTCCCTTAATCACAATTTGGAAGTCAAATAAGCTCTGAAAACCAAAACATTCTTCCAAGTTTATCGCAGACTCATTTGGTAGTAAAAACCAATCTGATCTGACGTGTAGCTGTTTATAGTCTTTATTTTTCCATTTGGTGAGTCCAATTATATATTTCACTGCAGAAATACTAACGTGTTTGACTACATTGTGTACCCCAGACCTGCTTAGAGTATTATGTAATATGCAGTATATGCCATATATTGCCTAACATCAAAAATACACTGAATTCTGAAATGCATCTAGCCCCAAGAGATTTGTATAAAACATTTGAGGGCCTGTGTATTTTTTAAAAATTTACAAGTGAAGCCAGATTCTCTAGACATTAAGTGCCTAACTTTTGGTTGTTGTTGCTGCTGCTGTTACTGTTTTTTCTCCAGCTTCGCAAACCTGGGTATACTTCATGTGACAAAGAAAAAAGTATTTGAAACACTGGAAGCACGAATGACAGAGGCGTGTATAAGGGGCTATAATCCTGGACTCTTGGTGCACCCTGACCTTGCCTATTTGCAAGCAGAAGGTGGAGGGGACCGGCAGTTGGGAGGTAAGCATCATTCTCCTGGCCTTGCTCCTCCCCAAGGGGTCCAGGCTTTGGTTTTCATCTGTATGAATTATATGTTCATCTGCATCCCTTCCAGTCTCTACCCCACACTGCTGTCACCTTTTCCCTGCTCAGAAACTTGATGGCATCCTGCTACTTCTAGTATAAAACCTATGGCTCTATAGCCTGGCATACAAAGCCCTCCTTCTCTGGCCCCAGCACCTTTCCAGCCTCATCTCCAGCCCCTTCAGGTCAAACTGTACTACTTGGTAGGAGCACCATGATTTCTCACTTCCCTGTCTTGGCACATTCTTTCTATGTTTGCTCTCTCCTCTTCCTGGAATGCCTTTATCCACTCTCTTATATGAATATATCCAAATTCTGCCACCTTTTCAAGATTCAGAGCAAATGCCTCTTCTGCTCCAAAGCCCTCTGAACTCTGTCCTCCTCTGAAATTCCACATCCCTTCATTTGTAGCTCTCTTGTAGTACTTGTCTCTTGAATCACTACCTTTTATGATATTATAGCTTAATTATGACTATATCCATCAGCATGAAAACTCCAGCAGGAGGGAAGAAACAAGATGTCACTGAGTCATTCAGTTCCTTCAGAAGTTGTTTTTGAGTACCTACTATGTGCCAGGCTCTCTGCTTGGCACTGTGGAATGAGCTCAATCCCTGTGCCCAAACAGCTTTTGGAATAATTTGCATACTTCTCAATACAGCTGGTGCCTAGTAGGGTTATTCAGTTCCATTTGATCACATCCTGTGTGCCTTTAACTCTTACTGTAGAGAGAAAAGGGAAAGGTGGAGGGAGGACAGGAGAGGAGGGAGGCGATCTGATACATGGAAGAGAGTTTTTACTGTAACCCAGAGAAAATGCAGGTCTTCAATGCCTTTCATATTGGATGACATAAATGAGACTGTTTTTAACATTTTATTAGCAATATGAAGAGTTTCAAAAGAGGAAAATGGGTTTTTTATTGTAAGTTTACATTATTTGTGGTTTATAAAAGCATGGTCTTTTAAATGTTCACACTTCCCTGGGCATGAATGGACTGTGTTGTATGGCCATAGATCGGGAAAAAGAGCTAATCCGCCAAGCAGCTCTGCAGCAAACCAAGGAGATGGACCTCAGCGTGGTGCGGCTCATGTTTACAGCTTTTCTTCCGGATAGCACTGGCAGCTTCACAAGGCGCCTGGAACCCGTGGTATCAGACGCCATCTATGACAGTAGTGAGTAATTCACTTCCAACAGGGGGCACACCAAGAATAGACTTCCAGCCCACCCTGCCATTTACTTGCTAGCTGAGTCCTGGGGAAGGTAACTTAATCACTTTAAGCCTCAGCTTTATCATCTATAAAATGTGAATAGGAAAATCTAGCTTGAAAGGTTGATGTCCAGGTTAAATGAGATATTTTAAGAGGGGCTCATTACATGTAATTCTTTTTCCTTTGATGTACATTTTTTAGTCTTTTGCATGAAATGGCACATCTCTTCTTATTTATGAATGTCTTACTTAAAGATACATGGTTGATGCTTTTAGAAGGGAGAATAATCCCAATTTTCTTTGGTGGTGGGGGGGGGGCTCTGGAAAGAAGTTAATAAAAGACAGCTATTATTCTTACCCATTTTCTTGCCCATATGTTACTAGCTTTATCAAGAGAGAACTTGAAGTTAAATGAATGAGTAGCATAGATAGCATGTGACTTTCGAATCCTATTTCAAGCCGGGTTAGGCATCATGTCCTGTAGTCCTACCTACTTGGGTGGCTGGGGTGGGAGGATATAGAGTTTCAGCCCAGCATGAGCAACATAGTGAGACCCCATCTCACAAAAAGTATATATATATAAAAATTTATAGTTCCTAGAACTTTTGCGTTTTACAGTAATCTTCAGCATTTACTATGCAACTTTCTCGTTTGATTATGCATGGGATTGATAAGACAGGTGTTTCCAAAAAGCCTGCAAGCATAGTACTCAGACTCATTGAAAGTTTATAGAATTTGGCATGTGTGGAAAACTCCATGCTCCAAGTACAATGACTAACTGAATTCTCTAATTTAAACAAGTTTGAAGGGAAGTGAAAGGTTATAAAATGATACAGACTCATACCACAGAATCACCTTAAAATGCAGCTGTTGGAGGGAAAAAAAAAAAAAAAAGGAAGCTTTTTGCTATTGCCACAAGAAAGTTTTGCCTCTTCACCACACAGAATCCTAGTTTAGTTTGGGAAAAAGAAACATAACGTCCCCATTTTCCTTGCCTGTAAAATAAAAAGTAGTAAGTAGTTTAAGAAAACTGTACTTTTCCTAAAGTTTTTCGGACTCTTGTAAATAGAATAATAGCAGAATCATGGAAACAAATTTGGAATTAAAGTCTTGACCTCATCGAAAGGCCAGAAATCAATTAGCTTGGTACTTCCCAATACATCAGAAAAGCTCTTTCTCTTTTTGTATCAGTCTCTCTGTGTTAGAGGGAGAAACAAATACCTATTCCTTTCTACCTCATTTGTTTTGGTGATCTAAATGACCCATGCCCAAGAAATGTTCCAAGAACTTCAGAAGCCATTCTTGTTTTATTTATTTTGTTAGTGAAAGCATGTATTTAAGCTTTGTTTTGGTCATGTGTGCTAAGGGGAGGGTCCTACCTAAAGGACTGGCTTGTTGAGCTGAGGATTAACCATGTCATTGTTGTTTTCCCTCTGTGAACAGAAGCCCCCAACGCATCCAACTTGAAAATTGTAAGAATGGACAGGACAGCTGGATGTGTGACTGGAGGGGAGGAAATTTATCTTCTCTGTGACAAAGTTCAGAAAGGTAAATACATTCTCTGATCTCTAATCTCTGATCTCAAGAGGTGAACTACATTCTGAGTGTGTCTATGAGTCACATTTCAGCAGTGGGCAAGAAACGTCCCTCTGCTGCCATAGAAAAGTCTTAAAAAGCATTTATGTTTTACCTCTTCCAAATGTAAGTTGTCTGTGTTATTTTTCTTAAGTCAACTAATTCACTTCTAGATTTACCAAAGAAGTAAAGAGAAATAAGAAAATCGTGATAATAATCATCAGTGACTTTCAGTACTTTTATACTTTAAAATTAGTATCTGTACTTTGTTAAACAAAAATAAATAGTAGCCCATTCTTGACACACATATAAACACACACAAAGAATAAATAATGTTTTTCATAGTATTAAATTGTTGATCTTATTTATTTTGCAATGTTTTCATATAACACTGAGAGAGCTTCTCTGAACACTTCCACAGATGTGATGTTAACTAAGAAAAGGAAGGAGAACAGGGAATACAGGGAAATTCTCAAAGCACATTTCTCTCACAATTTCCCCTTTGAGGAAAGGTTCTTGGCATTTATCTTTCATTAGATACATTACAACATTGATAGATTAGTAAAAGCTGAGGAAAATGTGTTATTTTCTCAAACTTCATTATTTTTTTAAATAAAATGATAGTTGGAAAGTGTAGTATAATAAATATCTGTTTACTACGAGGTGAGCATTTTCAAAGTAAATACCTGACTGAAAATATAAATAAGTAAAATAAATGAATAAAAGACATGTGGCTTTTTAAAAAATTCTCATGTGAGATTAATATAGGTATATAGTCAGAAAACATGGGGTCAGATTTTGAAGTAAACACATATATACTTAATCAAAAAAAGTTTACAGACTAGGCATGGTGGCTCATGCCTGTAATCCCAGCACTTTGGGAGGCTGAGGTGGGAGGATTGCTTGAACCCAGGAGTTTGAGGCTGTAGTGAGCTATTGTCATGCTGCTGTACTCCAGCCTAGATGACAGAGCAAGACGCTGTCTGAAAAAACAGACGTTTACCCTTTCTGTGCCTACACTAGTGTCAGCCTTCTTCCAATCCACTCTGTCCAAGTAATACTCATTTCTAGATTCCTGGGTATACATACTGTGAGTAAACACAATCTGAGTACCTTTATTTGTAAATGAGATTCTTAGTCATTATCATTACATTGGAATGGCTTAGTAAGAAATGTCTCGTACTTGGCTTAAAGAATCTCAATAACTAGGTCCAGTGTAGTCCTGCCTGAAGGCAAAGGAGGTAGTAAGATGTTTTATCCATTCCTAGTATTTCCAAAGTTCTACTTAAATAGAAATAAATCTTTGTTTCACAAGTCAATAGTGTGTCCCTTTCTATGAAATGGAAAGTGAAGCCAGGAAGATGCCAACCTAAGTTATATTGTTACATTTCTGTAGAAGTAAATAGAGTCCATGACTAGAGTGTGCAATTTAAGCATTGCATTTTAATTAGAAGGGACCTGATCATTATAGTATTTTGACCAATTACTCAGTATGAACTAAGAGACTATTATAGTGAGACAGTTTAATAGTGTGTTAAGAGCCTGGACTCTGAAATTATACTGTCCATGTTCAAATCCTGGTTCCTCCATGTACTAGCTGTTCAACCTCAGATAAGTACTTAACCTCTTTGGACCCCAGTTTCTCTTTTGCAAAGTGAAGATAATAATAGTACGTCTACACCACAAAGTTGTGGTGAGGATGAAGTGTATATATGAAGCACTTAGAATAGCATCTGCCGTATATTAATAGTAAAACTTACATAAGTTAATTATTTTTATGTACATCTATATATTGAATTGCACTGCCTCTTGGGATTCTAATATTCTTCCACCATCCTTCGTGTTTCTCAGGATTGGCTTAAGAATGGAGAAGCAGTAAGGTCAAAGATTAAAAGAAAATTCAGGTTAACTAGGTAAATCTACCATTCTCTCATTGTGAATGAAACTTGGGGCACGTTACTGTGGTAAATAATAATAAAATGTCAGTGATTTGTGAAGATTTTAAAAGACTTAACCTTTTGATCTTGTTTTTTAAAAGTAAATAGATACCAGGTAGAATATTAAACCAGTTTTATTTTTCAGCGTGTTTATAAATATTATTACACTACATGAAATTACACACTTCAATGTGATTGTTTGCAGATGACATCCAGATTCGATTTTATGAAGAGGAGGAAAATGGTGGAGTCTGGGAAGGATTTGGAGATTTTTCCCCCACAGATGTTCATAGACAAGTAAGTGATTTATTATTATTATTATTAATCCTTATTATTTTTAGAGATGGGATCTCACTCTGACACCCAGGCTGAAGTGCAATGGTACAATCACAGCTCACTGTGTCCCCCAACTCTTGGGCTCAGGGGATCCTCCTGTCTCAACCTACCAGATATCTGGGACTACAGGCATGCTACCATGCCCAGCTAGTTTTTTCATTTTTTTTTTTTTTTTGTAGAGGTGATGTCTTGCCATCTTGCTCAGGCTAGTCTTGAACTCCTGGGCTTAAGCGATTATCCCATGTTGGCCTCCCAAAATGCTGGGATTATAGGCATGATTCATATTATTATCATCATTTTACACTTTCTGCTTTGTTGAAATTTAGTACTTAGCTTCCATCTGTAAAAAGGAAAAATCGTAAATATATAACTTCCATAAAACAGTACTGTTTTGAAGACTCATGCAGGTCATCCAAAAAAGTTACCTACTGTGGAGTTATGGGCAAGGTTCTGTTAGATCGTTTGCTCTGAGATGTTGGCAAGATATTTAACTTGCTGCCTAATCCCCTAACCCATAAGACAGTGCCCCACAGGTCCTGTAGTGAAAATGTTTTTCGTGTTCTACCAAAGTAATCATGGTGAGACCTGTTAAAAGGATGTTCTAGGAGTCATCTTCTAATTGAAGCTGATATCGTCCTGTTAAATGAAGATTTCCCAGTGGCAACTAAATGACTAAGAGATGACAATGCTGAGCCCCCACTTTAATGATTATTCTCCTCTTTACAAGTAATTGAAAAGTATTATGTTAACAAGAAATTGGAAACAATCCAAATATTCATCAATAAGTGGCCAGTTAAGTTATAGTCTATCCTTTTGATGAAATATCATGTAGTTATTCAAAATAATGAGTACTCTGTGAACTAATATAGAAAGTTCTCAATTATACAGTGTTAAAATATTTTAAAAGATGGGTGTAGAACAAAATGCATGTAGAAATGATTCTATGTTCATGCATAAAGGAATTCTGGAAGGATACCTAAGAAATTAATAACAGTATTTGCCACTGACTGGTACACTGTAGGAACTGCATGGATGGGGAACAAGAATGTCAAAGAGAATACCACTGTATGCTTTTTTATATTTTACAAAATCTTTAGCCCTGTGAATATATTACATAGTCAAAAATCAAACTGAAAAATGCTAAAATCCCTAACATACCACCAAGAACTAATGTGTTATGATGCCAATGTAAGCAATGTTTAGTTTCTTCTCTTCATCACTGGCCTGTAGCCATCTCTCTCTTTCCATACCCAGTCTTTCTGATGTTGGTATAAATAATCTTGGAGGCTTTTAAGGCTGTTTTGGAAGAGAAGAAAGTATATGCAGTGAATTTTATAAGCATGATATTTACAACTAGAAGACATTTGAAATATAAGACAAATGAAATAATAAAGATTTGTAGTACATTAGCACAGCATTGTATTTTGATTTTACAGTAGCAATTTCATAAAAATGTATCGGTATAGAATTCTGAGTTTGGAACTTTCTCCAGGACACGGTTTTTTAGTACACTGTGTCTAAACATTGGATATAAAGAAAAGCATAAGGAATGTGTTTAATGAGTAGCATTACTGCAAAAAAAAAAAAATGTAGTCCTACACCAACATGTGATTCTTTGTATCCTGCAGTTTGCCATCGTCTTCAAAACTCCAAAGTATAAAGATGTTAATATTACGAAACCAGCCTCTGTGTTCGTCCAGCTTCGGAGGAAATCTGACTTGGAAACTAGTGAACCAAAACCTTTCCTCTACTATCCTGAAATCAAAGGTAAGTCAGTTTAAAATCTTATGCTCATTTTTTATTTTATTTTATTTTATTTATTTATTTTTTTGAAACAGAGTCTGACTCTGTTGCCCAGGCTGGAGTGCAATGGTGCAATCATAGCTTACTGCAACTTCGAACTCCTGGCCTCAAGCAATCCTCCTGACTCAGCATCTCAAGTCGCTGGGACTACAGGTGGTGCACCACCATGCCAGGCTAAATTTTTTTTTTTTTACTTTTAATAGAAATGAGGATTTCCTACGTTGTCCAGGCTGGCCTTAAACTCCTGGCCTTAAGCAGTCCTCCGGCCTTGGCCTCCCAAAGTGCTGGGATTACAGGCTTGGGCTTCCATGTCTGGCCATTGTACTTGTTCTGAGAAGAGGACAAGCTAATTAGAAGAGATCAGTTAGTCACCTCCTTTGAACAGCTTCCTATAACAGGTCCCTGGGTCCACAGTGCTTATTTTTAGACCGGACAGTAGTATATTCTTCTGAGGTCATGGAATTAGTCCAGCTTTTTAAAATAATGTTATTTCCACCAAGCTTATATGAGATTTAGACGTTGAGAATTTGTCTTTGAATTTGAGAATCTAACATTTATTGACTGACTCAGAGTTCAAGCAGCTGAGATGAAAAACTCAGGCTTGCTCTTTAGGAGAATCAGCCAGTTAGTCAACCAGCCTCAGGCGGTGGAACAGAAAACTTGGCCAACATGCACTGCAAAACTATGAAAATGAGTAAGGCGTCATTCTTTCTCTCACAAAAGATGCTTTAAGAAAGGGCACTCATAGTTTTCTTAAATAGTTATAATGTAAATTATGATTTTAATAAGTATGAAAAGTGAAGCATCCCTAAAAATATATGAGAATGTTGAAGAGAGAGCCCTTGGTCCCTTTATTCCAAAGCAGCCTCCAAAAAGCAGGCTTCATCAAGGAGATAACATTTGGCCCTTAACATTTGGGGTGTGTTTCAGCAGTTGGGTGTTAAATGGAGAAGGAAAGTGTTCTCTAGGCTTAGGTTACTTGAGGAGCTTAAAGAGAGAGGTAAACACAGTTAGCGTTTATGCAGAGGGAAACAAGTGTTTAGTGCTGAGATGGACATGAAGGCCAATGTAGGTGAGGAAGGCCAGGGCCAGGCTAAAGAGGGCTGTGAGTGGCAGCTTAAGAATTTTGCATTAATTCTGGAGAGGGATAGTCAGGCCTGCCTAGGTTTGGAATGATGGCTCTGACTTCTTTATGTCACCACTAAGGGTACCATTTAGGAGGCAGATGATGAGTCAGAAGAGTAATGCAAGAATCCAAGTGAGAAACGGTGAAGTTAGTAAAGGTCCTAGTGCCAGGAATGAAAGGAGATGGTGGACTCAAGAGAGAGCGCGGTGATACTGTCAAGAGGGCCTACAGGTCGGAGATGTAGGAGAGACAGGGAGTCATGGATGGGTCTAAAACTCCCTGACCAGGAAGCTTGTGATGCGGTTGACTTGATGAAAGGAACAAGGGAGCAAAAGTAGATTTGGGTGGGAAAAGAGGGAGCTCAGAGTAAAATATGTTATATTTTAGGTCCCTGTGGGAAAGTCAAGTGTAAGTTCTTAGTAGACAGACCAAAGGGAGAACTGGAACTCAATAGAGGACAGGGTGAGAAATTTAGCATTAGAATCATCTCAAAACGAGATATAACAGGCACCAAGTCATCATTCAAAGGTATTTCTTAACCTAGAGCCCACTGACCCCCAAAGAGTCTGTGAATAGAAATGTACTTTAATATCATCAGCTTCTTTTGAAATCCTGTTTTGTATTTTACATACTGAAAACCATGATTCTGAGAAGAGATCCATAGAGTTCACCAGACTGCAGAAGGGGCTGTGGCATAAACAAAATTAGAAACCCCTCAGTTGGAGGGAAGTGAGACTGGGAAGGGAGGTCAGTAAAATGATTGCCACGGGGCACCCAGATCCTTGCTGAGGTTGGAAACCGCAAAGGTACAGCAGCAACAAGCCACATGGGTGGGTGTTGGCTCCTGTGAGAGCAAGATGTGATAGGTAATCTTTGAAGAGGGCTTTCCTTTCCTAGAATTCGTGCTGCCACAGGAGCGTTTAGAAAACGGTTCTGCAAGTTCTTGTTTCTTTTCTGAGGTTGTGGCCTCTTCATTGTTTGGTCACATTTGTAGTGTATTCTATATCCTGGTGGTTTGAAAACATTGTCAGCACAATAACTTTTCTTTCTTCACATGAGATTTCATACAAAATCCCAGTGTATGGACCTGGTAGGCTTTGGTTAAAATAGGGGTGAAGGGCCCTGCCAGCTTGGCCTTCCAAGAGGCTGTCCCAACTCTCCTCACTTCCCTACCAAGAGCTGCTGGAGGTCTTTTGAATGCTTCTGCCTACACAAAATGATGTGAAAATCACTGCTTTAATTTAAAAGTAGACACAGAAGAAAAATATGAATATTTTTTTTAGACTTTCTGAGGAAAAAAATAGATTTCTTCTCCAGAAATATGTCTTCAAATAATGTCAGATTTTGCTAGCACAGAGAATCATGAAGAAAGAAAACCCGGGTTACCTGTGTGTGTATGAACCTAGAAACATTTAAAGCTCAGGTTGGTATCTAGTCTGCCTGTCTCCCTTTCCCAGTGGTATCTATGCCTCGGAAAAGTATGTTACAGCAGGGGCATGTTCAGGTGATTACTTTAATGGTTTCTTATCATAGTAGGAACTATTTGATGCTGGGATTAGAGAATGGGGTCACCTGAAAGTTCAAAATTGCACCTGTATGCTTCATGCACATACCTTCCAGGCTGTCATTGATTAAAAGCTTCATACAATACAAAGTATAAGAACTGTCTGGAGAAATACTTACCCATTGAGCTCTGAAGGAAAGAATAGACAACATATATATATGAGGACAACAAATTACTTTATTCTATAGAAACCTTCTGGATTATAAAAACTCAAGATAATAGGACCAAGGAGAAATAATCTGGCCAGGCAATGTAACTGGTCAGAAAAGTAGTAGGCCATTTAACATTGAAGTAGATAGAAATGGATCCAAACTATACAACCCAGGGAAACATTGTATACATTTCTCAGAAGTCATTGAACACACTTTCCCTTACCCCCGGTCTCTGTAGTCATTCCCTATCTCATTGCCTAATTTTATATTCTTCATTATTTTTATCAATATGTAAACTTGTCTTATCTATTTATTTATGGGTCTGTTGTCTTCCTACCACCCCAAGTACAAAGAATCTTCTTTAGGTCATAGGCCATCTAGAACAATATAGGTTGCATAGAAAATGCTCATTAAGTATCTGTGTACTGACTTACTGATTTACCAGCCAAGCTGCCATCCTCATCTATAAGGCTGGTAATATGTTGATTATCATCAAGTAAGATGTTAGACATAAATATAAAACATTATACAGAACCAGCCCTGAGCTCTGCATCCTCTATGGTCATCGACATTGTACTTCACAAAAACTTTTTGGAGATGGTTGGGTCCAGGGAAGACAATTGAAATAATCAAGAGAAAGATGATTGGCAAGGAAGGAAGATAGTTGAGGAACTGCTGTACAAAACCAAAAAAAAAGACCATAATGATTTTTCAATCTGGAAGATGGAGATTAGGGATAAACAGAATCATAATCTTTAAATTATGAAAAGTATGGCCAAGATAAATGCAGGCACCTTTACTGGTAAACTGAAACCTGAAAAGTGAGAATGAGGTACTTTTAAGGCACATGCACAGGAATAGATAGCAAACACTGGGAGATTATCCATATTTGTGAATTAAACTATTATAGGCATCAACTATTATGCGAAGTCACTGATTATTAAAGTCATTGGTTATTATTACGCAAAGCTATTTTGGAGTGTTTTCAAAAGAATGACAGCCTAACATAATGAAAACGTTACTGCACTTTGAGACTGATCTTGACTCTGTTCTGACCTCAGATAAGCCACCTAACCCTTCCTAGCTTCAGTTTCCTCTCCTGCAAAAGGAGAACTTGTAGTAAGTGGCCACTTTGGTTCCTTCTAAAATAGGTTGATGTTTCATAGTACATCCCCTGGTGCCATTGTCAAAAACAGACCGCAAGGATAAATGATCCCCTGAACATGGAGTGTGAAGGTCTCCATATTCAATTCTGTGGAGATTCAGACAGCAGGTTCTTTTATAAAGCTTATGTGGAATGTTCTGTATTCGTTTCTTGTCATTGGAATCTTACTGGCTGTGTTATAATTAATATTTTGCCTTTAAAATTCCCATTTTACAGCGAAATACAGCCAATAAATATCTGTCTGCTTTAAAAGGTAAAAGGAATACATAGAAAATACTAACTAGTCTCTTTGCTGGAATCCATGTCAATAGATAACATTTATTTCTGAAGATAAATAAGTTGTCTGCTTCCCTCTTGTGTTTCATATGTCTGCAGTGAACAGTCATGAGTATAGCTGTAAATTAGTTATAACTGATGGGGAAATTATAAATCTGAATCTAAAAATATTTGATAAGGAAGTCGTTAAAGTGTCTCCACTTCAAGGTCATCCCCCTTCTAGTGGAAGCATATTTTTCTCAAAATTTGGCAACCTTGGTTTTTTTTGTTTTTTGTTTTCCTAGGAAGTCTGGACATGTTCAGCTTTTGAATAACTATTAAAGCGTACTTTGTTACCCTACTTTCCCGTGCTTCATCTTTCAACTGCAGTTAGATGATCATGAGATAATCAGTAAACAGCGACCCTGAGATAATCAGTAAACAGCGACCTTCTTTCTAGCCCTAAGATGACTGAAACAACCACAGAATTAGAAATAATCGAAGCTCTTTCTGAACATAAGCATGACAAAACTGACACAGAAGCATCAGAAATAGAACAATTGTTAAGGATTCAGCTCCTGATCAAAAAAAGAATACCTCATTGACTTTATTTAATTTGAAAAAATGAAATAAAACCCCCTTAACTGCTCCAGCCCAAAAAAGAGAAGACAGAAAAACAAAATATATGATAGAAAAAGAAGAGAAAGAAAGGGAAACAGAAAGAAGAAACAAGAAGACAGTAACACCACATAGGCAGTGACGGAACTCAAAAGGGCATTGGGGCTGGTGAGAAGCACAGATAGTGAGAAACAGAAAGATGAAAACAAAACAAACAAAAAGAAATAAAGGCAATCAAAAGTCTCAGAGGGCATCACTGTATTGTAGTCAAATAGTAGTCTTAGACTTTTAGCCCCCCGTATCTCATCAGTCACCAGAGGTTACAGACCCCTCGTTTACTGTGTTTCTGGCATCTACCCCATGTTTTATTACCATGGTGACCACTAAGGAATGGGCCTCCATCACTTATGTCTGCACTGTCTCTGCCTCTCACTTTGACTCTTTAGTATGTCCCACACACAAGTAAAAGATGAACTTCCTAAAATACCATCCTATTTCCCTGTTCAAAAACATTCAGCAGCTGTCTTGCATATAAGTTCATTCTCCAGGTGCTCCACAGTGTTGTCCCATTTCTCAAGAATTCCTTATACAGTCATACCTTGTTTCATTGTACTTTGCAGATACTGTGATTTTTACAAATTGAAGGTTTGTGGCAATAGTGTCAAGAAAGTCTATTGGTGCCATTTTTCCCACAGCATGTACTCACTTTATGTCTCTATGTCACATTTTGGTAATTCTCTCAATATTTGAAACTTTTCCATGATTATTGTATCTGTTATGGTGGTCTGTGAACAGTGATCTTTGATGTTTTGGGGTATCACAGATAGTGTCCATATAAAATGGCAAACTTAATCGATAAATGTTGTGTGTGTTCTGACTGCTCTACTGACTGGCCATTCCTCCATCTCTCTCCCTCTCCTCAGGCTTCCCTATTCCCTGTCACATAACCATATGGAAATTAGGCCAATTAATAACCCTACAGCGGCCTCCAAGTGTTCAAGTGAAAGGAAAAGTCACACCTCTCACTTGAAATCAAAAGCCAAAAATGATTAAGCTCAGTGAGGAAGGCATGTCAAAAGCTGAGATAAGCCCAAAGCTAGGCCTCTTGTGCCAGTTAGCCAAGAATGCAAAAGAACATTTCTTGAAGGAAATTATAAGTGCTACTCTAGTGAACCCACAAATGATAAGAAAGCACAACAGCCTTGTTACTGATATGAAGGTTTTGGTGGTCTGAGTAGAAGATCAAACCAGCCACAACATTCCCTTTTACCAAAGCCTAATCCAGAGCAAGGCCTTAACTCTCTTCAATTCTATGATGGCTTAGAGAGGTGAGGAAGCTGCAGAAAAAAAGTTGAAAGCTAGCAGAGGTTGTTGATTCATGAGGTTTAAAAGAGAAGCCATCTCCGTAACATAAAAGTGCAAGGTGAAGCAACAAATGCTAACAGAGAAGCTGCAGCAAGTTATCCAGGAGATCTAGTTCGGAAAATTGATGAAGGTAGCCACACCAAACAGATTTTCAGTGTACAAGAAACAACATTCCATTGGAAGAAGATGCCATCTAGGACTTTCATAACTAGAGAGAAGATGTAAAAATGCCTGGCTTCAAAGCTTTTAAAAACAGGCTGACTCTCAGGAGGTTGAGGTGGGAGGATCACTTGAACACAAAAGGTCGAGGCTGCAGTGAGCTATGATTGCACCACTGCACTCCAGCCTGGGTATTGTCTCAAAAAAAAAGAAAAGAAAAGAAAAAGAAAAAAGCTGACTTTCTTGTTAAGAGTTAATGCAGCTGGTGACTTTAAATTGAAGCCAGTGTGCATTTATCATTCTGAAAAATCCTAGAGCTCTTAAGAATTATGCTAAATCTACTCTGCCTTTGCTCTGTAAATGGAACAAGAAAACCTGGATGACAGCACATCTGTTTACAGCATGGTTTACTGAATATTTTTAAACCCACTGTTGAGACCTACTGCTCTGAGAAAAAAAAAAAAAAAAAGATTCCTTTCAAAATGGTAGTGCTCATTGACAATGCACCCGGTCACCCAAGAGCTCTGAAGGAGATGTTTTCATGCCTACTAACAGCCATTCTGCAGCCCATGGATCAAAAAGTAATTTTGGCTTTCAGTCTCATTGTTTAAGAAATACATTCTGTAAGGCTGTACCTGCTATAGATAGTGATTACTCTGATGAATCTGGGCAAAGTAAATTGAAAACCCTGTGGAAAGGATTTACCATTCTAGATGCCATTAAGCACATTTGTGATTCATTGAAGGAGGTCAAAATAGCTACATGAATAAGAATTTGGAATAAATTGACTCCAGCCCTCATGGGTGACACTGAGGGGTTCAAGGCTTCAGTGGAGGAAGTAACAGCAGATGTGGTGGAAATAGCAAGAGAATGAGAAGTGGAGCCTGAAGATGGGACTGAACTGCTGCTCATGATTTAACTTTCATGGATAGGAATTGTTCCTTATGGATGAGCAAAGAAAGTAGTTTCTTGAGATAGAATCTACTCCTGGAGAAGATGCTGTGAACATTGTTGAAATGACAATAATTTAGAATATTCCTTAAACTTAATAAAGCAGCAGCAGGGTTTGAGAGAATTGACCCTCATGTGGAAGGAAGTTAAAACTGTGGATAAAATACCGTCAAACAGCATTGTATACTATGGAGAAATCTTTGTGAAAGAAAGAGTCAGTTGACAGACTTCAACAAATTTCATTGTTGTCTTATTTTTAAAAATTGCCACAACCACCCAGCCTTCAGTAGCCACCACCCTCATCAGTCAGCAGCCATCAACCTCGAGGCAAGACCATCCACCAGTACAAAGATTACAACCTGCTGTAGGCTCAGGTGATTGTTAGCCTGTTTTAGCAATAAAGTGTTTTTAATTAAGATATGTACATTGCTTCTTTTTAAGACATAATTCTATTGCACACTTAATAGCCTATAGTAGAGTGTAAACGTAACTTTTTTGTGTACTGGGAAACCAAAAACATCATGTGACTTGGTTTATTGCAGTAATGTGGAATTGAACCTTTCAATATCTCAGAGGCATGCCTGTATTAAACTTTCACTTCAGCCAAACTTATCTACTCCTGTTCTCATAAGCGCCCCGTGTATGTCTTTCCTTCATTATTGTTTTCCTCCATATCCCCTTCCCAGAACATCTTCCTTTTTCCTCCTCTTATATAAAATTGATTTTGAGAAGCCATTCCTGAATTTCCCATCCCCCAGTGACCTCCTAAAAGGTTTTCCTGAAACTCCTAGAACACTGATCTGCACCATGAATTTAATGTATGTAGTGTTATAGTGCTGTCTCACTAAGTCTTTCCCCCACTATCTTAAAATTATGTTGGAGGGTTCTTGACAGCAAAGACATTATGTCATGCTTTTTTTTATTTCCAACATTTAGCTCATTGTAGATGCATAATAAATGTTAACTTATTAACATGAGTTATTTTGTGTGACCAAGCAAAAGGGTCAATAATTTTTTATTCAATATCTTCAGTATCTTTTTGATGGACAATCGAATATTTCACTAGTTTTAACAACACTGGGCACTGAAGAAACTGTTGTAGAGTGGATTTGGGTGTGTACTGCTCTGTGGTCTCTTTGGAGCTAGCTTTCAGCATTCATACCCATTGGAATAAATATAATGCTTCTTGAAATTTAGCATCTCTTCCTCTTTGAGTGCTTTCTATTTCCCTTTAAGATGTTTAAAAATACCATTAGAATCAGTGGTCTTTCTGTGGCTAGTGGTGGGACCGAATCAATCTTTTCTCCTCTGGTTTCTCTTCCTTTAAATACAGATAAAGAAGAAGTACAGAGGAAACGGCAGAAGCTCATGCCCAATTTTTCGGATAGTTTCGGCGGTGGGAGTGGCGCTGGAGCTGGAGGCGGAGGCATGTTTGGTAGTGGCGGTGGAGGAGGGGGCACTGGAAGTACAGGGCCAGGTACAAAAACACCTATTCTTTCTAAAACTTTTTCATATTGGAGAGGGTAGAATTTTCTTTTCTTTGGTTTCTGAGTGTGTCTGTGAGTCGAGTGGCTATGATATTATTGAGTATATTAATTAAAATTTCCTGACAAATGTCAATTTATTTTTCAAAGAAATCTATGTTCATTTTACAATATGTAGGTAATCTCAAAAGCCTTTAAGAAGAAAAAAGGTACCCCAAAGCCAGTTTTTAATGAGTACCTCCCTAAACATTTTAGTATATTTCTCTTTTATGTTTTTTGATTTGGTTGTCTTGTTTTTGTTTGGAAACATTGAAAAAATTTTATATCATACATACCACAATATAGCTATATATTAAACATCTCTATATAATACATTGTAGAAAATTTGAAAATACATAAAATCTGCCAAAGGTTAACTACTACTATTTTTTATGTATATGTTATAGTAGATACTTATGAATTTTCCCCTGAATACAACTGTGATCACCATCATGCATTTTATTTTAATTCATTTATTTGTAATACTATTTTACTATCATTTGCACCATGACTGTATGTATAGAGTCATATGTGAAATGTTTACCTGAGATGTTAACATAAACATTTCCTCCAGTAATATGAACTTTACCTAAGCGTAAATTTTAAGCATCATTTTAATGACTCATTTCCTCAAGTGAACAAACCATAGAATAACTTACTTACATGTAGTTTCCTGTTTTCTATGTAAAATGCTATACTGAACTCCTATCCACATAACTTTTCATTTTATTCCAGATTACTTTTGTAAATTAGAGTCTTTGTAGTAAAGTTACTGTGTCAGAGGGCATGACATCTAATGCCAGCTGCTTCCCCAAAGAGTTGTACCAGCTTGTGCTTCCACCAAAAATGCCTAGGAGTGAACAGTGGTGGCCATTTTTCCATTGAGGAGTCAGTATGTTTTTCTGTGCTTTGTTTGATTTAGTTTTTTTCCTCAAGGGGTTATTTTAATGTTTTCTATGTAGGCAAGTCTGAGTTTGGTTGGTGACCCTCACTATTAGCCTCTCCCCTTCACATAAGAGTGGAGGCTTTCTCCATCGCAACCACTCCCCAAATCTGGGGTGCTGTCAGAGTTGCCAAAATGTAAACTTTATCAAAGTGGAATTCTGATGGTCCCATGACCCCCACCATGTGTCTTCGTCTCAACAGAAGCACCACGTGTGGGCACAGTACTGTCCTTTCACACCAAAGGCTGTGCTCACCTGACAGACAGACACTAAGTTGTGCTGAGTCTTGTAAAGTATCTTCATGATGTTTCATTTGTTTTACTTGCCATTTCAGGGTATAGCTTCCCGCACTATGGATTTCCTACTTATGGTGGGATTACCTTCCATCCTGGAACTACTAAATCTAATGCTGGGATGAAGCATGGTAAGTAATGCTTTATTCTTAATACCAAGAAAGGAAAAAAATAATCCTAAAAAAAAAAGATTTAAAAAAAAAATTTTAAATCTATCACAACAGTATTATTGTCTTGAAAAATAATTGATTAATGCAAATAAACTGATACTTTTTCCAAAAGATATTATTTCCTGTGGCTAGTATAAACTCTGTTCCTTGTTTATATTTTATATATTTCCTTCGTAAGTGGCATGAACAGAGGAAAGAAAAGAGCATTGAAAAGAGATATACAGAGACCTGACTATTCAAACGTTTTAAACATCACCAAACTTATGTCTTCTGTCTCTCGTTTTCTCAAATAGTACACTTCTGAAATCATTTTGAGTTTTATAGGGTTTGTCTTTTCCCATCAAGTCATCACCTGAGAAGCTGCAGTTAAACCACGTGTTGATAGTTTACATTACAGGTCCATTCTAGTGTACCCATGGAAGAAATAATACTATAAAGAAGTCTTCCCATTTATTGAATACCTATTTTTGTGCCAAGTGCTTTTACATGTTTTAACTGTTATCTTCATGACTGCACTATATGGAAAATAGTATCTCCATTTTGCACACAAAAGACACCAAAGTTCAGAAATGTTTATACTCACTGAAGGCACACAGAAGTTAGTGGCAGAACAAGAATTTGAAGCAGGTCTCCACTATAAAAGCTAGATGCTCTCATAGTGTCTGTCAGATAACATAGTTGAACCTGAAAGAGGATGATCAGGAATGCTACACTGGATAGCTCCCATACTAAAGAATGTGAATTGACAACACGTCTTTATGACTTGCTTTGTTCATTAGCGTTAGGAAAAAACTGCTCTGCTTTCAAGAACTTTAAAAATTCAACTTTTCTGCAATTGACAGAAGAGCTTTATTTCATTTTTCTCCTTTACAAGTAAATAAGCAAAATGAGATCTAAGATTTTAGAAGTATACTAAAAATGGTTTTTAGAATTGAGTTTAGAATATCTCCAAAACATGGTATTTATGATATGACCATTTTAAAAAGAATTTTAAATTATTATTTTTCTTTTCCTTTTGCAGCAAACTTGCCTCTTACCTTTATCTGACCTGCATTGGAATAGTGAATTATCACTAAATTAATACATTTTACTGAGAAAAATCTGATGTTTTTGCATTTTTCTTAGGAACCATGGACACTGAATCTAAAAAGGACTCTGAAGGTTGTGACAGAAGTGATGACAGAAACACTGTAAACCTCTTTGGGAAAGTCATTGAAACCACAGAGCACAATCAGGAGCCCAGCGAGGCCACTGATGGGAATGGTGAGGTCACTCTAACGTATGCAACAAGAGCAAAAGAAGAGAGTGCTAGGGTTCAGGGTAAGTGAGCACACAAATTACGTTCTATTGGTTGGCTGGGGAGGGGTCAGTCCTAGGTGTAGAAAAGTATCTGCTAATCTGAAGATGACATATCAATATCTAGTTTAGCGTACTCTTCAAAGTTCTGTATGTCTTTGGAAGAGCATATGTCAGATCATTTTATTCACACTGGGATTTCCATTTTTGCTCTGTTATCTTTGAATGTAAAGTACAGAAATTTACATGTACATTCTCCAGTCATAATCATGCAGTTTTAGGGTATTGTGAGAGATAATCAACTTCTTTTCTGGCACAGATAGAGAAGTATTTCTACAAGCTTAATAGTCACCCTCTCTAGATTCTGGCTTAACCATCATACTGAAATAGAACTTTGCCTTAAAATAGGAACTTTTCTTTTTATCTTGTTGCCCTCTTTGAACAAGTAGGATTAGGAGAAAATGTACTTTTGCGTTTACTCTGAACCAATACTTATTAGCATATGTGTCATGATTCTAGGTCATCCTAGATCGTACTAAGAAGACATCTGTAAAAGCAATTAGAGTTGGTGGCCACATGTGGTATCTATCACATATGCCTTTTTTTTACACCCCTGTAAAAATGTATAAGCCATGATTAGCTAGGGAGCTATATGAAAAGCCGAGCATAAACAGGTTTTGGCCCAAAGGTCACAACTGCCATTCCCTGACCTTAATGGAACAAACTTTACAAAAACATGAGTGTTTCATGGAAAGTCTCTGTTTATGGCAGAGACGTGTGTTTTTTCACACATTGCCTAACAAGCTAATTGTTAGAGATCCCAATGAAGGATTATTTCACCAAGATATTGGTGATTTAAAATCATGGTAAAATCTAACATTGTTTGGAGATTGTTTTCCTTAAAATAACAGATAATGGTTGTTCCCTTAAAATAACACATTTCTAAACTTTTTCCTCTAACAAACCATACATAGATTCTTTAAGATCAATCTCTAACTATATTTGTCAGTGACCCAATGTCCAATTCTGCTTTTTCTAGTCAACACAATCCAAAAGCACTGAAAGAGCATTTTCAACTAAAATGATGTGTCAAGGTGTCAGAACACTGATGCTGGTCAGTTTGGCCTTGAGCATGCCATACCCATAAAACAAAAGTAGGAACACTCAACTATGATTGTGGTCATTGCCTTACAGATAACCTCTTTCTAGAGAAGGCTATGCAGCTTGCAAAGAGGCATGCCAATGCCCTTTTCGACTACGCAGTGACAGGAGACGTGAAGATGCTGCTGGCCGTCCAGCGCCATCTCACTGCCGTGCAGGATGAGAATGGGGACAGGTAAGTCAGGATTTTTTGCATGATAGGTTGTTCTGGGTAGGGAAAAAGAAGAGCATCATATAATGCATGCTGACTAGAGATTAAAAATAATTGTTCAAATGTATTGAGTCCTCTAACTGGCACGATCAAGAAAACTAGTGTGAATAAGGTAAAGTAGCACAATTTGCTGCTCCATCCTGCTGCTGTCATCTGTTGGAATCTGTAGTAGCTGGAGGATTCATCTAAGAGTGAATCTCTCTGGGCAAGCAAACTAAGATGTGTATAGGTAATGGTACTTTTTGAAAAGCCTCGCTTTGTTTATTGAAATAATATTTGGAGAATTGTTAAGAGTCCTACCAAATCCCTGAAACCTTGTTATCCCAGCTGCATATTTATAATGACAGTGTACTCAAGAAAAAGCTCAATAAAGGCAGCAACAACAACAGAAAGATTAAGAGGGACTGGTCATTCTTTCCCAGTTACTGGTTTCTTCTCTACTACCTCTTCTGGTGGTCACCAGTCTGTGACTGGTTCAGACTTTTGTGACTGCTCCAGCCCATGCGTGGGAGTCGAACATTCCAAACACCATGCCTTCCATTCCTGCTATTACTGAGATTGTATTTGCAAAGCCACCTGGCTTCTTTCTAAAACAGTTCTCTTAGTCCTTTCATTGAGACTTCTAAAGTATCTCGAAAGCCTATAAAAATAACAAGAAACAGCAGCCTTCACATTCAAGTCAAGTGCCTTATCTAAAACCTTCCTAAAATAGCATCAACACAGAGAAATCCTTTTCTGTGGAAGAGCTCTTGAGTGCTGTGTTTTAGACCTCAGTTTAAAAATTAAACCAAGCACTTTAGGAAAGTAACAACCTCAGGGTTTCAAGCAGAGACACCTTTGTTCTCGTTCCTTGCAACGTAACCAAGGATGTGGTATAACCACTGGCCTTGTTATACAGTATGAGAGGCACCAGTACAACCTTCTTGGTGTAAGGCCATGAACAGCAGAATGCTTTTTCAGGGTTAAATAATCCAGTTAGCATTCAATAGCATACAACCACAAGAAAAAGCAGTTAACTGAGACAGGATAGCAGTGTTTCAAGTGGCATTTCCAGGGACCTGTTGAATTGATAAGTCTAAGAAGATGAGCACGTGCAGGTTAGAAACGAAGTGCTGATATCTGAAGGGGGGATTGTAGGAAGGGATACAAGGCGAGGCACGTGCAAGTTCCCTCCTAAGACCCAAGCACGCTCACACAAGCCGGCTCTCAGAGAGGCCACAGAGGTGGGACTTGGAGAGACCAAAGGATCCTCAGAAGAGTGTAGGTAAAGGGCAGCTTTTGGCCATCACAGCCCAAGTCTCTTGTTTTAATTCAGTCCATCATATTTGGCTAATAGTCTGAGTCCTGTGGCTGTTAGTCATCATAGAAAATACAATAAAGAAAAGTATATAAAACTTCTGCTATTGGGGAAATTCCCGTAAGGGTGTGAGGATTTCAGGGGGAGGGGGAATGTACTTCTGCTATGAAATGCTGAGCTGCACATGGAAATTTTCGGGCAGTTTTAGAAGTATGACCTTTTTCTTGGTATATGTGCATCATGTCTATGTCAGAGTTTAGGCCCTTTTCAGAAGTCTTCTTCCAGTATCACATTTCAAGAAGCAATAGTGAAACCCTGAGATCATCCATTTTAAAATATTTCTCAAGTAGCAAAATCACAATTTAGTTTTTTAGGCTCTTCTGTGCCAGTGTTAATCCCAAGTACGATATACTTGCTATTGCTAAGGAAGAGGCTTGAGTAAAGTGGCACCTGATAGCTTATTTTAGAGAAGATCCAGCCTGTACCTCATGTCCCAGATGTAGTTTTGCTGTGAGATGCTTTAGTGTGCTCTGCACCTCAATCTGTCCATGCTCTGGAGTGGTTATCTTCTTAGACATTCATCTGCACGTCTTTAGAGCAGTGCACATGTATCCCCAATGCAGGAGGATTGCTTAAGGGATTAAGAGATGGCTTTGGAGTAAGACAGACCTTGGCTTGAATCCCAGCTTCACCACTTATGGCCCTGACTGAGTTATATGAGGCCTACAAGTCTCAGTTTCATTAGCCAAAAAGCGAAGATAATATTACCTACCTCCTAGGATTATTGTTATAATAAAAAGACAATATATATCAAATGCTTAGCATAGTCTGGTAAATCAAAGCTCCCCAAAAATAGTAGCCACTGTTAAAATGATTGTTATTGTTATTGTTTTGAATTTTAATAGTATGTTTTTTAATAATTAAAAGAATTATGCTTCTCTGAGTGATTTTGACACCACCGGTATGTTCAGCCTCGTTAGTGTAAGCTCTTAGGTTCCTTCTATCATTCTTATTTTTGTGCCCCTACTGCATGCTAGGGCTGTAAGATTGACTCAGACAGAACCTGCCCCAGAGATGACAGGACAGAGAAAGAGAAAAATGTGTAGAAAACTGCAGTTGCATAACCAAGCAGTAAATTTGAGAGGGACAACTTGCTCCACCTAGGAGGTTAGGAAAGTATTCTCTGAGGATGTCAGGTTTGAACTGGAATATAAAGGATGGAGTAGGCATTGTTCAGGCAGAAGAAAGGAGCAAAAACATTCCAGGTAGAGGGAATATTTGCCAGAATGTTTGCAGGAGTGGCGGGAAATACAATCACTTTGTTTCTTCACAAGTTTACTGCAAGAATTTTCTTCCAGTAGTTAAAAGCTTTACACCATTCTCCCCTCTTGGGATCTAGAAAGATCTTTAAAAAGCCACCGCAGTGTATTTTGGAGGAGGGCAACAGGACTAGGTGAGATAACTAAGTTTTCTGAACAATTCCTAGTGCCAGGCATTCATTTTACATAAAATCTGTGTGTCAGGAAAAGTCAGGGGGAAAGGTAGAGGAGAAAACCCCCCAAAGCCATAGTATAGAGGTAGAATTGGGATTTAAGCTTAGGTACTTCTGGGCTGGAAGCCTCAGTGTGTTTATGCATCAAGGGGTCAGACGTGAATGCTCCCAGAGGCCAGGCAGGTACCACAAATAACATAACAGCTTTGGGCAGACAGTTGGGAGGGACGGGTCCTCTGGAGACAGCATCCCACCTCAGATTCAATACATTTTATAGATTCAAAACATTTTAGGGCCAAATAAAACTAGGTATGAGAACAGATTCCATCCTTGAATCTAATCACGTCTTGGGAATCTTTTCTTTTTCATTAACATTTTAGTTAATTATTGCCACTGTGTTTTCATTCCAGTGTCTTACACTTAGCAATCATCCACCTTCATTCTCAACTTGTGAGGGATCTACTAGAAGTCACATCTGGTTTGATTTCTGATGACATTATCAACATGAGAAATGACCTGTACCAGGTAAGCCGAAATCTCAAGAAAACAACTGAAGAAAAATCCGTAGTTTACTTTTTCTTTTGTATGTTTGGGTGCATGTTATTTTTAGTAATGTTAAGAGTAGCAAAAATAAAACAAACCCTTGTAGGTAATATCTAAAATCCCATTAGTTGAGAATGTTACCTTATGATTTAGGATCCTTTGATCTGTGGGTATAACAGCCATCAAGCCACAATGAAATTCAGCATCCCACTGGGGGAAGGCAAACTTTAAACTTTAGAAATCAAAGAGTTTTTTCATTTAAGAGGGAGAAACTAGAGTAAAAATGTCACATCTGTCAAGAAAAATAAAGTTAAAAAAAGGTTTGAAAAGCCAGTAATTTATAATAATTTTGGAGTCTACTGAAACATACGTTGACAATATCCAGATTAAATGTATATCAAATAAAGCGTTCTGAAATCACCACACAGAAAGGTTAAAAGTTTGCTTGAGGAGGAAAAGGTGTCTTCCAAAAGCAGAAAGACAGCTCCAAGTGAGGAAAAGTGGGAACACCAAAGTTTTGCCCAAATCGGGTTTTCTTAGGAATTAATTAGGTGGGCTGAAAATACAAGTTGAGGAACTGTTTTTTCCAGAGGTCTTCCGACACTGCAAAGGGAGAAGTTAGCTGGAGACACAGCGAGGCTCCCTAATGGGCATGTGCAGAATTCAGGGAGAGGCAAGGAGCCTGGGAGCCACTTGGGCAGAAGCAGAGCTTGGACATTGGTGATGGGAACCCAGTGACCCCAGCCAGACTTTCTGGCTGAGCGACTGCACTGGCATGAAGCCAAGATGGGGTTCGGCTCCTGAGATTTCCTCCTTCCTGCCCCCGATTGCTTTTCCCACCTCACTATCTTTCCCCCACTCCCACCAGTCTGCTGTATGGGGCTCCTGCCCTTGCCCACTTCTTAGCTTTCCATTTTTCTCCTTTCCTTCATTGACCCAAAGCATCTTCCTCATCCTCCTTGGAGAGATGGTTTGCTGGTTCACGTGTATCTCTCACTCCAAAAATATGGCCAAAATCCTGTGTGATTATTTACTTAGTGAAGGTATTTGTTCCTGCTCTCTCAGTTTTTAAAACAGTGATGTGAATCATTTGTTTCCTCACTTTCAAGGAAAATGCTTTTATTATTTTAAAGAAAATTAATTAAAACTTCATTTTCTTTAAAGAAAATTAAAATATTTATTTTCTTATTTTTATTTCCATTCTTTAAAATGTGCTTTAGGCTAGGTGCGGTGGCTCACACCTGTAATCTCAGCACGTTGGGAGGCTGAGGCAGGCAGATCATGAGGTCCTGGCTAACATGGTGAAACCCCGTCTCTACCAAAAAAAAAAAAAAAATTAGCCGGGCGTGGTGGCGGGCGCCTGTAGTCCCAGCTACTCAGGAGGCTGAGGCAGGAGAATAGTGTGAACCCGGGAGGCAGAGCTTGCAGTGAGGTGAGATCACACCACTGCACTCCAGCCTGGGCAACAGAGCGAGACTGTCTCAAAAAAATAAAAATTAAAAAAAAATGTGCTTTAAAGTGCATTTACAGCAAAACTACTAAATGTTTACATGTGGCTCTTAATAGTTTTTACCTATGACTAGGAAAAAATTAGTAGGTTTCCTGATAGGGGAAAATGACCATTTTTCATTCAATGTAAGTCACCATTAGGCTTCTTCACTGGCTGTTGTGCTTAATGTCAAAGGAAAAGTAAAGTTAGTGACTCTTCACTGTCTGTTAATATAAAATAACTAGTATGAAGTGTGATTGTAGATTTACATTTAAAGGATGTCTTCTTGAAACTTTCATGTCATTTTGGGGGTCATTGGTATTTGGAAAGTCATTTTGCCTGTAAAGCTTGATTCTCGCAGACTTTTGGACTGATTGTTCCTTGTAGTCATCACAAATCTATGAATAAAACTAGGAATGGGACATTGTAGCTTGTCAGTCCTCTTTTCAAACCCTGCTTAAGAGTCATATTCAAGGAATTACTTACTTTATGTTTATGAATAGGATCTGCAAAGGACACAGCACAACAGCAGCACAACAGGATTAGTAGCTGTGTTTTTTTTTTTTTTGGAGACGGAGTCTCGCTTTCTCACCCAAGCTGGAGTGCAGTGGCGCGATCTCGGCTCACTGCAACCTCCGCCTCCCAGGTTCAAGCGATTCTCCTGCCTCAGCCTCCTGAGTAGCTGGGATAACAAGAGCTCACCACCACACCCAGCTAATTTTTGTATTTTTAGTGGAGACAGGGTTTCACCGTGTTGGTCTGGCTGGTCTCGAACTCCTGACCTTGTGATCTGCCAGCCTTGGCCTCCCAAAGTGCTGGGATTACAGGCATGAGCCACTGTGTCTGGCCAGTAGCTTTGATTTTTTTATATCCTAAACTCTTTACTGTTATCATTTGGTTACATATGTTGAGACTCTCTAGTGTGTTAGAGACAAAAACCCTGAAACCACCACCATTGATACTTCTATCCCTTCTGATTTGGGGACTCTCAGAAGACTCTTATGTCCATTTTTCCCCCACCTTACCACCAGTCTCATTAATGGGCAGTGATTCTGGCTTCCCTAGTATGCCTTGTAGGTCTCAAACACACACCCAGTGGCAACTTTGATTTGAGAATTAGAAACTGCTAAGATTTGAACTCTTGATTATCTGTCATAAAGGTTCTCTAGTAACTATTCTTAATGGAAAATGATACAGTTCTTTAAATAATTTGGATTATTTGGCAATTATCTTAAGCATTCTCCCCAAATACCTTTCACTAATCTTAGTACATTTCTGTGACCATCTGTCATGATCAAATTCCTCTTCCCACCCACCCTCTAGAAACACACTCAAAATAGTCCAAGTGCACAGAGTTAGGATTTTTTATGAAAATATTCTCTTTAAACCTTTTTCTCCTCTCTCATTCTCCTTCGCCCAACATAGACAACCACTCTATTGTGTTTGGTATGGATTGTTTTATTTGTATATGTTCCCATAAAACATTATTGGGGGGTTTTATGTATTTTTATGTTTTTAATTATTATAAATATCACATATATTCATAGTTTTAAAAATGGTACAGAAGAATCTACATTGGAAAGTCAAAGTTGCCTGCCCTGACAACGCCCAGGTCCCCTAAACACAAATGTCACTATTGTGTTTATAGGTAGTTTTTCAAGTATTGGATATAAATGTGCATATACTTGAAATACATAGATATTTTCATATACTCTCACATACAATCCACATTATGTTAAATGTACTTCTCTTGCCTTGCATTAACCTTTATATTTTTTTAAATTTAATTTAATCATAGATTCAAAGGAGGTTACAGAAATATGCTAGGAGGTCCTAGTATTTACTGCAAGGAAACCAGAGGTATCTTCACCCAGTTTCCCCCAATGGTAACATCCTGCATAACTTCAGAACAGTATCAAAACCTGGAAATTGACATTGGTACAATCCACAGATCTTAATCAGATTTCACCAGTTTTACACACACTTGTGTGTATCTGTATAGTTCTTCGTGCATATATTTTTTAAATACGTAAGTGGCATTATGCTACATGTTACTGTATTTCTGCCTTCGCTGCTTATCCACACAGTTCTGTGTACAGCTAGTTTGTTGTTTCAGCTCCTGAAGAGAATCTAGTATGGATCTTCCACCTCTAACATTCTTGTTTCCTAGTAGTAGACATTTAACCAACTTCCAACTTCCTACCTCAGTAGATAATACTGCAGTGACTCTCCTTATTTATGTCCTCTTGTGGATTTGTGTCAGAATTTTACCTAGATACATCTACAAGAGTTGGGTTGCTGGGACATTTGTATATTTGGCTATCCAGAATGTCTGTGTAAGTCCCCATGCCCACAGCCATAGCATGAAGGTGTAATTGTTTAAGATATTATCCTTGGATTTAAGATCTAGAAGCTTTATATCATGGAAAACCATTGATTGGACTGTGGAAGAAAATATTAAAAAAAAAAAAAAAAAAAACCTCAGACTCATTTTCTTAAATTAAATTCAAACTACAGATAATTTCTAATTCCTGAATGGTATACTATCTTACAATTTCAGATCCTTTTTTTCACATTCTCATTCTCTTTCCTTTTCCTGTCTCCCCAAGTAGCATTTCAGAAAACACAGATTAGTAAACAGTTTCTATTGACTTAGTTATTTTTGAGAAGAAGGCTCGTGGCAACAATATCTAAAGTTTTGAGGGCATCACTTCATTTCCGGCCAGGGTGATAGTCCTAGAAAATGAAAGAAAATAAGGGCGAGTAATAATTTGGCAAAAAAAAGGGTCTTGGTCTGATATATTAAATAATCACTGTAGTTGAGATTTAGATGACCCTCACATCATTCATCCTGCCAGTTCTCATGTGCTGTGGTCACTTATATAGCTAGGAGGTTGGTGGCTCACCTGCTGCTGTAGCCAGTAACTGCTCAATGAAAAGGGAATTTTAGGCAAATTGTCACAAGACTGGCTGGATGTCATAGTTAGGCTCCTGTGAAACAAACTGATTTGTGTAAAGATACATTGCTGTTCTCTGTCATTGAACTCAGTTCTTTGAAGGATACATTTGTGATTGTATTTGTCTTACTCATTTTTGAAAACACACAGTTTGCAAAACATCTTATCTGCATTCATCGAAGTAATACCTTGTGGGCAGGATAGTCAAATGGACTACTGAAGTACCAATTAGGTATCAATAGCTCACCTTTTTTATTCATCTGAGTCCCCTTGGTGAGATACTTGTATTATCCTGGTTATGTTATTTAGAAGCTTATAATACCTTTTATGAAATAGGTATAGGAAAGCTATATTGAGTAGTCTCAGGAGCCAGTTCATGGGACAGTATTTTTTAATTTAGTAAATTTAGTTTCCATGTCAGCATAGAATCATGGCACTTTTGTTAATTGGTTTCTATTGAGTACTTCATTTAAATTTCTTCAGTGAAAATATAGCCTTATTTTGATTTGTTAATATAAAATCAGCTGAAGATAACTCCTACCAGAAATTTAAGAAAACTAAATTTACTACTAGGTGTGCTCAAAATCAACAATCAGTGGGTTTTAGTGAGAAACAAGAAGTTACTAAGACTTGTAAATATGAAAATAACCCACCACAGAAAAAGTTATATGAAATGATGGATTTGTAACTTAGTCTGATTTAATCATTTTATGTTGTAAACATATTAAAACATCACATTGTACCTCATAAATGTATACAATTACTATTTGTCAATTAAATTTAAAATAAATAAAAATTTTAAAACCCGAATTATTGAATGGCTAAGTGTTAGTACAGTGTATGTACTTCATTAGCATATGGTATGGAACAGGATAACTTGGGTGCCAAGGTCAGGAGTTAATCTGGGAATGAGAAATGTTCCTGCAGTATGACCCCACCCATTGCAGTGACAGCTACCAAGCTGTAAGTTGTAAGTAAGTGTTCACTGCTGACCAGTGAATCTCCTGCCCTTCACTTTCCAGACGCCCTTGCACTTGGCAGTGATCACTAAGCAGGAAGATGTGGTGGAGGATTTGCTGAGGGCTGGGGCCGACCTGAGCCTTCTGGACCGCTTGGGTAACTCTGTTTTGCACCTCGCTGCCAAAGAAGGACATGATAAAGTTCTCAGTATCTTACTCAAGCACAAAAAGGCAGCACTACTTCTTGACCACCCCAATGGGGACGGTAAGAGACAATCACACATCATTGGTGTGGGATTAACTTTCTCCGCCTTCTAAATATCTACTAGGTATTTGATAAATGTGTGTTACTTGATTTGTACCCAAAAGTGCTTTCCTTAGTCACCTGGAGTTCATCATCTCTTTTGGGCATTTCTGTTGCTCACCAAAGCTAATTTTTTTAAAGGTGATTTAGAATAGTTAGTAGGAGGAAAAAGCAGAGGCCTAAGTAAAGATTCATCTTGAAGCACACAAAGTGTCATTTATTCAGAGAATGTTTGTTTATGTTCAGTGTCTCCGGAGAACATAATAGGAGACTGTGGGTCTTCAAAGCAGAACAATCGACTTACAGTACCTTTGCTGTCCCTCCCCATGATTCAGTTTTTGCCATTTCCTTCAGCTTCACCAAGGGCCATCTTGTGAGCCAGCCATCCTATCCTGTGACTGTCCCTTTGCTTGGACTCTAGGTCTGAATGCCATTCATCTAGCCATGATGAGCAATAGCCTGCCATGTTTGCTGCTGCTGGTGGCCGCTGGGGCCGACGTCAATGCTCAGGAGCAAAAGTCCGGGCGCACAGCACTGCACCTGGCTGTGGAGCACGACAACATCTCATTGGCAGGCTGCCTGCTCCTGGAGGTGAAGGGCGCACTTATTTGCTTTTCCATTAAATTCCTGAGGGAGATTTAAGGAAATCTTTTCGAAGAATGAAGTCAGTAGCTGCTGTTCTCCTTTATAATCAGCTCTACTTATTTAACACTTATGGAGGGCTTCAGAGTAGCACCTTTGGATGTTCCCCCACTCTCTTGCTTGGCATCTCTAATTGGGGATATCTTCAAAGACAGAGCCAGCCCAAAGTAGTAATTGGGCTAGTAATAGGACCCAAGGGGCCATGCACACTGGGAGGTGGGGACAGAAGGGCAAAAGAACCTTCCACTAACGCTTTCCTGTGTGGGCTGGATTGTAGGGTGATGCCCATGTGGACAGTACTACCTACGATGGAACCACACCCCTGCATATAGCAGCTGGGAGAGGGTCCACCAGGCTGGCAGCTCTTCTCAAAGCAGCAGGTAAGGTGGTGACCTGGCGGTCATTAATAAAAAATGTTACCAGGAATGCAAACCCAACTTCAATAGAGCAGCCATGTTGCCTTCTTTAAGCCACAGACCTACTGCTGAAAAGCAAGGGTAAATAAAAATTATATGGCAGATCACATTTTATCTGCCATAAGGCACTGTTTGGACTAGTACTCTTGGGCTTTACCCTGACAGTCATGTTAGTTTTTACTTTCTGATTCATCTGTTTGTTTGGGGTTTGATTGTTTAGATTGACTCCCATGACAAGGGGTCTTTCAAAGTAGAGTTTGATTCCTTATGGAATTCTGAGTGGTATCAGTCTCAGATCATATCAGAAGTCCCCAGAAGAAAAAGATTATTGGTAAAAGAAATCATTTAAAGACTTCATTTTGAAAGAAATGTCTCTTAAAAATTGAAGTGTAGGAAAAAGAAAATGGGCCATGTATTAGGACCCATTACGTGGAAGGCACTAAAAACGGCTAGCACTTAGTGACCTTTCCGTGTCCCAGGCACAATGATATGCACTTTATGTGCACAGTCTCATTTAATGCCCAGTCACCGCTTGTGACAAATACCGTTATTATTCCCCATCTTAGAGTCAAGGAAGCAGACTAGAGAGACTACCAGATCCCACTTCAGGGTTCCAGTAAGTGTCAGAGCTATGAATCACACTTGGGCAGTGTGAACTTCAAGACTTGATTCTCTCTACTATGTTTCTCTCTCCTATTTTGTTCACAGGTTTGCAGATGTTATTCCATTTAATTCTCTAGTCCTGTGAAGTATAGAAAATTATCCATGTTCATCTTTGAATTTCCAGTGCCTTGCATATTTAGAACCTCAAAATATGTGTAATGAAATTGGCATCTGAAGCCTGCCCTGACAAATCTGATTTACTTTAGAGGTTTTCTTTTAACTTAGAAGGTAAATGCTACATAAATTCAAGAAAACAGAGCAAATTAAAGACAGAGGAATTTTTCTTTGGGAACACCGTATTTTTCTTTTCTCTTTTAACAAAAGAGAGAACAATTTTTAAAAATACCAAAAAAAAGAGGAAAAAAAACTCTAACAAATAGAGCTTTTTCTTGAACAAGAAACTCTGATTGCAGTGGTTATTAATAGTTTTAGAAGACACTGATTATAATTAAATGCCTTCCAAGAAGAAGCTATAACCAGTCAGATGGGTTGGCTCACACCTGTAATCCCAGCACTTTGAGAGGCTGAGGTGGGAGGATCACTTGCACTAGGAGTTTGAGACCAACCTGGGCAACATTGTAAGACCTCATATCTATTAAAAAATTTTTAAAGTAGCTAGGCATGGTGTCACCCGCCTGTAGTCCCAGCTACTTGGGAGGCTGAGGTAGTAGTATCGCTTGAGCCTGGGAGTTCAAGGGCACAGTGAGCTACAGTTTCACCACTGCATTCTAACCTAAGCTATAGAATGAGACCCTGTCTCAAAAAAATACATAAATGAAAAGAAAAGAAAAAGAAACTATAACCCTTTTAAAAATGCTTTATATTGAATTCTCAGAATCCCATGAAAGGAATAGCAAGTAACAGTTTCTCTGATATATAAATGAAGAAACTCAGATGAAAACCAAGCCCGAATCTTAGTGTCATGGAAAAGGTCAGTTAAGGCTGAGTGTGGAGGCTCACACCTGTAATCCCAGCACTTTGGGAGGCTGAGGTGGGTGGATCACCTGAGGTTGGGAGTTCGAGACTCATCTGGCCAACATGGTGAAACCCCATCTCTACTAAAAATATAAAAATTAGCCAGGCGTGGTGGCAGGCACCTGTAATCCCAGCTACTTGGAAGGCTGAGGCAGGAGAATCACTTGAGCCCTGGAGGTAGAGGTTGCGGTGAGCCGAGACTGCGCCACTGCACTCACCAAAAAAAAAAAAAAAAAAAAAAAAAAAAAAAAAAAAACAGTCAGTTAAGGGATAGCTCATCCCTCCAGTCTTTGGTCCTATAAATTGTTCATCTTAATTTCTCCATGGTTTTTTTTGGTGGGATTACATTTATTGCCTCATAGATTAGGCCAGAACTGGGAGAGTAAAATCAAGAAATAGCATGAAGATCCTCCTTTGCTTCCCATTAAGTACTCTTCTATTATTGATATTGACACATCTGATGTTCTCCCAGCAAGATAAAAACAAGTTCCTCCCTCGAAAATGGCATCATTAGACATCAAGCTAAACACTCATAAAAATAATCTAAGCCTCTGAGAAGTAACTCTAGCTCTAGTCTTTGAGTTACTTTGGTGTTTCATTTATTTGTTTGTTGTTTTTGTTTTTGCTGGATGCTAAAGAGCAGACTAGATTTCCCAAAATATTTCAATAATTATACATCCTAGCAGGTTTGTTTATTTAAAGATCAGAACCCTGGCATTGCTGTACCCAGCAATGAAACTGGCCATGGTATCACTAGATATCAAGCATCTTTGCTATTTTGAGTGTCCAGGAAAAGGGGCTGAGAAATACATTGTCATGCATAAATTTGAACAGTGAGGACCCTAATCTGAGGGTGCACCCTAGTCGCTGTAATCATGCTGTCCATCAGCCCTCAGATTAAAGATGCATCATTCAATTGAGAAATATCCTGTAGAGTTAAATGTGAAGTCAGAGTATTTGAAGTCTTTTTTTTTTCCGATAGTATCTTTGGCTATTTAAGGTGTCATAAGACACTTTAACAATCAAAGCAAATTACAATTTTAAAACAATTTCTCTGGATATTCCAGTGGAAACGTTTTATGCATTAAAAATTATCCAGGAGATTGCCTCAAGCTGCTACAGTGCTTTGCCTTTGGGAATCTGACCTTTGCAGGCAGTTGAAAGTTGACAAGATGTGGGTTTACCTAATGCTGTGTAACCTAACTTCGCAGGAGCAGATCCCCTGGTGGAGAACTTTGAGCCTCTCTATGACCTGGATGACTCTTGGGAAAATGCAGGAGAGGATGAAGGAGTTGTGCCTGGAACCACGCCTCTAGATATGGCCGCCAGCTGGCAGGTGAGTGCGGCTCCATCTGTCTGATGGCTGCCCCTGAGGGAGTCAGAGGTTCAGGAATGTAAGAACAGATGGTCTTCCCGGTGCTTTATTTCCCAAAGAACATGCCTTTTATTTTTAAGAAAGTCTGTTTGTCAGAGACCATTTTTATCTTGAAAAACCCTATCCATGAAAGATCTAGGTCAGCTGAGTTCTAAGTACGAAAGTGTATGCCTAATCAGATCAGAGTTGAGATGTGAGAAAAGGTTAGAAGAAAAACACAAAATTCACATAAAAGTTACCCATTCTGAATTCACACCAGAACTGTTACCATCTCAATTTCTGAAGCTAGGATAAATGTTACTGTTTGCTTAGAACTTAGCTAAGTGATTTCGGGATGTAAAAATAAACTAAGAATTCTTCTTAGAATTTCAATAAATATAAAACAGAGTAAATAGATTTAAAACCTTCCTCAAAACTCCACAGGGCTGAGATCTGAAGGTATAAAGCAGTTATTAGGTCGTTTGGCCCTGGGAAGAAAAGCCAGAGGGAGGAGGTGGGCAGTATGCAAGATCTCCAGCAAGACAAGATCAGTTCTTCTAGAGGCGAGAGCTGCTCCACTTCTATAACTGCTCATCTGCCTCCCACAGCCTGTTTGTGTCCAGCTCACTGGTGTTGGCAGAGACTACATGGTTCTCCCTTTATGTTAGCACCTCATTTCCCCAGAAGGCCTTGCCACAGAACACAAAAAGATGATGCACTCAGTGACCCCACGCTCGCCTTACCCAGGTCAGCCTGCAACAGAGTGACTGCAGAGAACACCACAAGTGCTTCTGCAGCTTTGGAATTCTTTTTCTTTTAGCCTAAGACATTTCTCGACCTCAGTTAAAACATCAGTATTGCCAGAGGGTTAACACCAAGCCTTGTGAACATCTAGACATCTCAGCAAGCTTATACAGTTAATTCTCACAAGCTTGTTACTATGGAAGAGGGGACACAGCTTCACAGCTCTGAGTAAGCTCTTCCCTAGCCTTAGGTCTCTGAGCAGGAGATGATTGACATGGTGGCCTGGACTGCCTGTTCCTTCCAAAAGGCTATAGCTCTGACTCTCTGCAGTTTGGTTGGGTATTCTGACCCAGCTCAGAGAGTTTGTACAAAGCACAACTTCCCAGCACCAGAGCTCCCACAGCTTGTTCTTCCCCCAAAGGGTACCATATTCTTGGAGGGTGGTCCTGACTCCTCTTGCCATTCCTCCATCATTAGGGTACCAGGCCCTCCTAAGGAGGACATGCTGAGTTCTTTATCATAAAGAAACAGACTGCCCTAGTGGTCCCTTTGATGTGTAACAATTTCTGGTGTTTTTCTTGCCAACAGGTATTTGACATATTAAATGGGAAACCATATGAACCAGAGTTTACATCTGATGATTTACTAGCACAAGGTGGGTTGTGATAGAACCAGATTCTCATAACCATTATTATCTCCACAGTATCATTTAAAGGGAGGAACCAGCATTATCCAGGGTCTACTGTGAAAAGTACATTTCTTATTTCAGAACCAAAAGATGCTGGAGGTAGATAAGGAGAATATCCAGTTTTAATCTACTATAAATATATACTGCCTGCTACTCAGCTGGGCTTTGACCTTCAAGTAGAGTAGCTTGGTTGCTTCCACTGGGAGTTGGAGGAAGCCAGGTGGCATTGATCAGTCCCTCCAGAGTGTCTATGGCAGGTGAGAACAAGTGTGTTCCTTCTTCATTTCCTTCAGGAGACATGAAACAGCTGGCTGAAGATGTGAAGCTGCAGCTCTATAAGTTGCTAGAAATTCCTGATCCAGACAAAAACTGGGCTACTCTGGCACAGAAATTAGGTCTGGGGATACTTAATAATGCCTTCCGGCTGAGTCCTGCTCCTTCCAAAACACTTATGGACAACTATGAGGTAACACGTTACCTTACAGATTTAGCAATTTTCCTTTGACTTTACTCTGTTAACATCTCTGGCCAGGGCATAATCTCCTTCCCTGTTCCTTAACTCTGAAGAAGAAAACCACTCATTGCCCAAGGCCTGGGAGGGTGACCCAGGCTAAGTTGGCAGCCCATCTTCCTGAGAATGCTGTTTTCAGATACCTTCAGATTTTCCCTGTTTTCAAATACCTGGAGACTTCCTGTGAAAACGCTATGGAGAGGGTCAGGATTTTCACAGAACTTTAACAGCCCTGAGCAAACCATCGACTGTAATCAACATGCGTAGCTTCCTGTCCCCAAGAACACACCTTACCACGTGGCAGGGCATTGAGTCATGTTCTGTGAGGTGACTCCTAGTGGAGCCATTACCTGGTGATTTTTTTTATTTTTCATTTCTAAAAATAAAATGTAGAAAAGCATGGGGTGAAGTTGTTTTCTGTTGAAAATTTCATGGTTAGCTTTTGTTTCTCCATGGATTTCAGAGCTTCAGCTTACAGAGGGAGACTGTGTAGACGTCACTGTAGGCAGAGTTTCACTGCCTCAGCGCTTCTCTCGCTGTCTCTGTGTGCTTACTACAAACCACTTCTCTCTGATTTCCTGAGTGATCTTTGAGCCGAAACAGGAAACTTGATTCAAAGACTGTATTTTCTTAGTCGCTCTTTTCTGCCCTTTCCATTTCCTCCCGACTCCTGATTGGAGGAGGCAGCATGGAAGAGGGAAGGGTGGGCTGTCAGTGCTTACAGCCTGCACTGGGACTCGAACACAGGAACATGCTCCTCCTTCCTTTTTTCTCACAGGTCTCTGGGGGGACAGTCAGAGAGCTGGTGGAGGCCCTGAGACAAATGGGCTACACTGAAGCGATTGAAGTGATCCAGGCAGCCTCCAGCCCAGTGAAGACCACCTCTCAGGCCCACTCGCTGCCTCTCTCGCCTGCCTCCACAAGGCAGCAAATAGGTAAAGAAAAAAGACAAAAGACAGTAGAGATATTTTCCAGCTCCGCCAGGCTGGTCTTCAGCTCTCTTGGGATATGATGTGGCAGTTTTCTTTCTCATCTTCTGAATACAGTTCCCTGGGTGTCTGTCTACCCCCTGGGCTCACCCTCTGCCTCTCTTGATAGTACCATTCAGATGAGGAGGCAGTACCCTTGGAAAATCACATTGACACATGAACTACTTAGTAAACACTAAGTAATACAATAAATACGAAAAACAACATGATGCGGGTGATTAAATTTAAGACACGAGAGAAATAATATTTACCTTAAAAGAGAGAACAAGATACAGAGAGAACGATCTCCTTCGCTTGCCTCCTCTCTCATGCTCATGACACTGACCTTGTCCCCCACCATAAATGGGACTGTGTGTCATGCCACCAAAAATCTCACAACCATATGAAATGGACTCTCAACCCAGCCCAGTAATCCTGTATTTCCTACAATTTTATTCTCCCACTCTGTAAATGACCATTCCATGCTTTCTATTTCTAATCCCCCAACACTCCTTCCTCCCCTTAATCATGCAACACCCTTGCTTCACACTCTACTGAAAACAGAAGAAACCAGAACCCTCTCACCTTTGCACCAAGTGCCAGCCCACCTGTGCCTGTGCCCACATTGGCAGCCTTCCATCTGGGCTTGGTGGGTTAAATTTCTTTGCCCAGCTGAGGAGCCACCTCTCCCCTGGGTCTAGCCCCCTCACCTCTACTAGGTTGTTACTGTTAATTCTTACCTCTGTCTCCTGTTCTAGCCGTTCCTCCTCCCCACTCTCCGACTAGATCACCTAGCAAGCATTTCATGATTTCCTCATCTTTAAAAACAAAACACACCGAAATAATCACCCTCTTGATCCCACATCCCATTTAGCTACAGTCCAATTGCGCTATTCCCTTACACAGCAGAGCTCCTCAGAAGAATTTTTTAGAGCTGTTCTTTCCAGCTTGCCACCTTCCACTCTCTGCTTGGCCTCCTGCAGTTGGGATCACATCCCCACCCCTCCACCAGGCCTGCTCTCCTCACAGTGACCAGTTACCTCCACATTGCCAGATCTGGTCACCTCCTTTGAACCTTGACAACTCGCAGAGTGTGTCATGGTTGACCCCAACCTTCAACTTCAGACCGTCTTCCTCAGCACACTCCCCTGGCTGCCTCTTCCACACTCACCTTTTAAAGTCACAGCCCTCCAGGGTCAGTCCTAAACCCTCCCTGCTTTCTACCTCACCCAAGCCCAATACTGGCCAGATCTGTCAGAAGCACTGCCATCTTCCAGGAGGTTAAGACAAAACCCAGGAACTCCTCAGGAGTCCTTTCTGGCACTAATCACTTCATATGCCACCCATCAAGTGTCATCCTGTCTGCAACCACCACCCTAGTCCAGCCCGCCGTCATTTCCTGCCTAGATTCTTGCACGGCTCCTACTCAGTCCCCTTGTTTCCTTCCTGTCCACCTCCCTTCAGTCCACTGTCTGCCCACCAGATAGTGTGATTCTTTTTCAAAATTAGTGACATTGTGTTACTTCTGGGTTATACCCTTCAGTTCATTCAGTCATTCATTCAGCAAATCCTGATCGAGCATACACTGTGTGCCTAGCAATGTTCGAGGTTTTAAAGATAAAACAGTGTCCCTGCTTTACTCGTTTGCTTTCTTAAACATTGCTGTGGAAGCTCTTCCTCCACACTGTCCACACTGCCCTTCCATTCTCAAGGGTTTTCTCTGCTCCCCTGGCTCACTAGTCTGATGCAGCCTTTTGACCGTTCTCTTCCCATTCCCCAGGAAGCTCTTAATTGGCTGGCTCGCTCTTGCCACTCAATTTCAGCACCCATCTCACCCTGCCAGGGGGCCTTCCCAGGGGAGCAAGGGCAGGTGTCATTGTGTGCACTTGAGAAAGGAATAATGTATCCGCTGGAAAACAACCCAGATCTCCTGAGTCACTACCCAGTGCTCCTTGTGCACAGATATTTAAAAAAAACAAAAAAAAAAAAAAAAAAAAAACAAATACTTATATTGTTTTAAAAAGTAAATACCTACCTAAGCATTAAGCCCCTAATTTGTAGTTATTTTTAGAATATCTCATAGTTTGTAGCACATAATAGACACCAAATAAAGATTGGTTGATTAAATCAATCAATACCAAGATGATAGTCATGCCACTGGCATTAAAGTCTTAATATTCTAATATTGGAATTTGATACGTAAGAAGATAGCATTTTGATTAGTGTATATTAGACTTCCGTTTCCTTACTCACTGTATAGGAAATCATTTGCCTTGGTCATATCCCTAAGGATACTTATCAACAAAAGGAATTCAACCTGATTTTCCAGTATAGACTCATTTTCACTAAAATCATTTTACTTCTTAGCTGCCAAAAATGTTTTCAAGGCAATGTATGCTGTAATAGCATATGAGGCCCAGAGAGCTAATTTTTAGTTCTTGCTTCTGTCACCAATTTATTTTGCTGAGATTCAGCAGTTTCCCCAGCTATAAAATAGATAATACGGTGGTTGGAAAAATACACCTGATTTCTAAGGGAAGAAAAGGTCCACTGTGAGTGAAGAGAATTCAGAAAGGATTCTCAAACACAAGACTAGATTGCAGGAGGAAGATGTGAAAGCATTTGGCTAATTCTGACATTTGGCTAATTCATAACATCCTCGCAGTATGTCCCACAGTACCTTCTGCCCTTCCCAGCACGGTGAGCAGTCGTGACAGTGGGGGTGGCATAGGTGGGATGTGTGGCTGGCAGAAGCCGGTGGGCAAGAGTTGTCCACAGAATAGTCCATGAGTTTTTTAGAGCCAAACTTGGAGCCCGTCTGGAGCATAAGGTGCATGAGAGCAAAGGCTTTGCCTGGTCCCGGCCATTCCCCCAGTGAATTTGTGCTTTCTCCCCTCAGATGAGCTCCGAGACAGCGACAGTGTCTGCGACAGCGGCGTGGAGACCTCCTTCCGCAAACTCAGCTTTACTGAGTCTCTGACCAGTGGTGGCTCACTGCTAACTCTCAACAAAATGCCCCATGATTATGGGCAGGAAGGACCTCTAGAAGGCAAAATTTAGCCTGCAGACAATTTCCCACACCGTATAAACCAAAGCCCTAAAATTCTACTGCATTGTCCACAAAACAGAAGCTGAAGCGCATCCAGAGGTGCTCAGAGAGCCAGCCTGCCTGAATCATTCTCGATATAACTCGAGACCTCTTCAACTTGGCTTCCTTTCTTGGTTCATAAATGAATTTTAGTTTGGTTCACTTACAGATAGTATCTAGCAATCACAGCACTGGCTGAGCGGATGCATCTGGGGATGAGGTTGCTTACTAAGCTTTGCCGGCTGCTGCCGGATCACAGCTGCTTTCTGTTGTCATTGCTATTGTCCCTCTGCTACGTTCCTATTGTCATTAAAGGTATCACTGTCCCCACCTGGCATTCCTTCTGACCATCCACAGCATCATTTTGCATTCAAATTAAGGGTTAAGAAAAGGGATATTTTAAAATGAGAGTCACTTGACGTGCCATTTTTTAAAAAGGCATATTGCTTTTTCTAATGTGGTTATTTCTCTGATTTGAAAAAAAAAAAAGTACTCGTCAATATTTAAACATGGTTACAATCATCGCTGAAAATGGTATTTTCCCCCTTTTCTGCATTTTGCTATTGTAAATATGTTTTTTAGATCAAATACTTTAAAGGAAAAAATGTTGGATTTATAAATGCTATTTTTTATTTTACTTTTATAATAAAAGGAAAAGCAAATTGATGACCTCACCTTGTTTGATCTGTGCAAATACTTTTCTAAGATGCTTCCTTATAATCATGGGATAATTCCATAGCCTGGTTATCACATTCACATTGCCTATTAGAGTCAATTTTTTAATCTAGAAATGAACAAATAATGATCGAAAGGAAAGTGTTTTAACCTAAGATGAAAGCTTTGGATTTGTCAAATCCATACCCAGCTCATCGTATTTAGATTGTGCCACCTCACTTTCCTCCATCTTATACAATGCTACACCTCTTCAATGTCTTCTCCACACTTCTGTGATAAAGTGTTAAAATTTCCATATACTAGAGGGCCCTGGACTAGGAGCCTTCCAGCATGAAGCTTTGCTGAACTGCTTCTGAAAGAGTTGGGAGTCAGGGAAGAGGGAAAAAAATCAAAGTTTTTGAGCGAGGTACTATGGTCGACACTGTGATGCACAGCCAGAATTCTCCTTTGACAAAGGACTGGTCTGTTGGTGGTGCACTCTAGCTGTCAGCTTCCTCATGGAATGCCTCTGCTGCAGAGAGCCATGTCTTTCTAGGCCGTATCCATTTCCACAGTGGCACCCGTGCAAATTGATCAGTGTGGGCATATGAATAAGCCTGTCCAACCCGGGACAACACTGAAGGGCTGTTTAAACTTCAGGGTTCCCATTAGAGTGGCTGAGGTTGCATTGCACTCAACTTCTACGTCTCCCCATGCTGCTTACTCTCTCACCCTTCCATAGCTGTTGATCTTGAAGGCACTCCAGAAAAACATTTAACACATAAATTTCCAACTCCGAGTCCGTTTCCCCGAGAACCTTGCTTGCACAGGTACTGGGAACCATGCAGAACAATTTTGTACAACACATTGAACCATTAATCTTGAAAAACAACCCAACTTACAGAGAAGGAAATTGAGGCTTAAAGTAAACCATAGCTAAGCTGCATCTGAGTTTACACCCAGCTCTGTCTAGCTCCAGAGCTCATGATGGGACATTATCTTGATGAGAAGGCAGATAAAAATAATTGAGTCCAGAAGTAGGCTCCAAAATATATAGGAATTTAGTACATGATAAAGTAAAATTACAAATCAATGAGAAAAAGATGATTACTCAATATATTAGTCTGATAAATGCTGATAAAGACATACCCGAGACTGCGTAATTTATAAAGAAAAAGAAGTTCAATGGACTCACAATTCCACGTGTTTGGGGAGGCCTCACGACCATGGCGGAAGGTGAAAGACACATCTTACATGGAAGCAGGCAAAAGGAAAATGAGAGCAAGCGAAAGGGGTTCCCGCTTACAAAACCATCAGATCTCGTGAAACTTACTACCACGAGAACAGTATGGGGGAAACTGCCTTCATGATTCAATTATCTCCCACCAGGTCCCTCCCACAACACGTGGGAATTGTGGAAGCTATAATTCAAGATGAGATTTGAGTGGGGACACAGTCAAACCATATCACTCAATAAACACAGGTCCCAACTGGCAATTCACTTGAAAACAATCCATCTGAACACCTGCCTCCCTCCTTTCATCAAAATAATTTCCAAATATGTCAAAATTTAAGCCATAAAAATATTGGAAGTACCAGACGTCATTGATAAATAATCTTGAAATAGGGAAGGCTTTTTTAAGCAAAACTTTTCACTGGTGTAAAAGCAGTGCAGGTTCTTCATTTTACAGCATCTCCCAAATAAATAGATTCTCAAGGAAAATTCTACTTCTGTTTTCTATTACATTGCCATTTCTCCACCCCTACCCAGCCCCACTGTAAAGTGAAGTTTCTGTAAAGTGAAAAAATACAGCTCTGACTTTCCTTAATTCTTAATTTTCCAACAAGCAGCCCATGCCTCCACTCCTCTGCGGGTTCCTTTCTGTGGCAGATCACTGTTTTCCAGCAGGCCACTACGAGGCCTCTTGTCTTACAACATGACGCTGACACTCCTCCCACTGAGGGGAGGGGCCTGGGTTCCTTCTCTGAGAATCTTAGCAGACCTGTGACAAGGACGGAGGAGATGCTAAGTGACTTCCAAGGTTAAGTCATAAAATGGAAAACAACTTCTGCCCCATCATGCTGGGCCCTCTCTCTTAGAAGCCAGTCATTGTGTTCTGAGGGAGCCAAGTGGCCACATGGAGGAACCAAGTGCAGGTGTTCAGTCCACAGACTTACTGAGACCCCGGGCGATGCCAGCATCAACCAAGAGATGTGTAAGGGAGTGAAGCTTTCAGAAGATTCCAGCCCTCAGCCACTGAGTCACCCCATCTAGCCTTCAAACTGCCTCAGCTGATGCTGCCCAGAATAGAGACAAGCTGTGCTGCAGAGCCCTGCCCACATTGCAGATTCGTGAGCAAATTAAATAATGGTTGAGGTTTTAAGCCTTAAGTGTGGAGTGGATTGTCACCATGCTCCAGGCTTCCAACTTGACAGCTCACCTACCAGAAGTTCACTTGAAGCGAAGCTGACTTGAGGAGGAGGAACAACTAAGTAACTCACGCCAAGATAGAAAAATGACATTCCCCTTCTTTCATAAGAAGCCCCATTTCTCTTCTGTCTCAGAAACTTCTTTTTCTTCCTCCCAGATCTCAGTGCTGGCCTGAACCTCTGTGTGGTGCTGCAACAGCAAGGCCACCAGTGCTGTCTGGGTCTCTGTGAAAGTATCTTTCATATTGTACCAGCAGATGGAGATAAACCAAAAGGAATGCAGGAGTTCAGGTGGAAAGCTATAATGGGCCTGAAATAAACCTTCCCAGAAAGCTTGTGTCACAGCAGGAGGCCATTTAAAAATAGCTTCCTCAGAACTTCAGTCATTTTTGAGGTTTCTATACTCTGCAGGCATAACCCAGACTTTTTCAGGATCAGCGGTCTTTCTTTTCAGCAGAACGAAGCCCTGCTGCTGCTCATTTACCTACCTGTGTCTCCTGAAGTAGCTGAATGTGGCACAGACGCTCCTGGTCACCACCATGGAATGCAGCCGCACAAACTGGACTTTGTACATTTTAGCAGAAAAAAAAGAGGAGGGGAAAGATCCAGCCAGCGTGGAGCATTTATTACATGCCAGCCTTTTTGGATTAATAATTTCTAATGGTAATTCTCAAGACACCCCATAAGGTATATATTTAACCCCAGTTTATAAGAAGGAAATGAATGATCTGAAGTTATTAAATAACTCACCCCAGATTCAGATGCAGGCCCGTCTGATTCCAAAGACTATTCTTTAGTGAGGCTTGCAGTCCTTTGACAAAAAGATGCTTTATTTAAAAGAGAAGGAAAAATGCCTACAGTCCTATACATGTACTCCATTGGGTACATGATGGAGTCATCATGTACCCAACCAAAATGCAAAATGTACCCAAAGTATAACTAAAAGGACATATTGCTTGGAGACTTGATTCTCCCCCTAATAAGAGGCAAGGATGCTTAAATATGAATTATTCATTGACTGAAAGTTACTGCATTTCTTTCAGCCTCCTATTTTGTGCTTTTGGGGGAAATTCTCTTTCTGACTTGTGCTTCCCCAGGGAATGGACATGGGAGGCACAGGAGTCAAAACAGGATGAAACTAAAATTCTGTTTATTTTCTTGAAGATCACAGAACTTGGGATTGGATAAGATCTTAAAGATCACCTTCCTAAACCATTCAAGTTTTTCTCTTTTTCTGAACGCCTACAAAGTGAGAGTGTCTCTTCTCCATTGGCCTCACTGTGGCTGGCTGCTTCATGTAAATACCAATCCTAGAGACTAAAGTTCCTGTCCATTGGTTTCCAGTTTTGTGATTAGGTTTTGGAATTGGGGGAGACACTGGGGAGAGGCTTGAAATTAAATGGATCTCCTTCAATTACTATGGATTTCATTATGTCCACAATAGCCTTTTTCTGTTACCCTGGACAAATGAATAGTTCAACAAGTTTTCAAGTTTCTTAAGATGAAAGGGAGGAAGGGGGTGAGATAGCATCGTCTTACTTCTGTCAACTAGCTTTTCCACATTGATATCTCTTTCCAAAGTGATTATTTCATTGAACTATCACAAGAGTCTTCAAAGAATAAAGATACGTATTAAATCAAGATCTCTTGGGCATCTGTTGCTTGCCAGGCACTACAGTGGGTGGTCATGGGGAAACTGAGACACATGAGAGGCATGACTGCAGGATCACTTGACTCCAGTAACAACACTGCAGCAGGGTTAGGGGTAAGTAGTGTCTCTCTTCCACTTAGCCACGCAGGGATCCAGGCTGACAGTCATTCTTCCTCCAACGCTTGGCTCCTAAGGTCTTGTTAAGGGTGATAGCCCCAGTCAGCCAGGAGAAAAATGCTGAGAAAAGTATGTGAGGGAGTTTTGAATGTGTCGTCTCCTCTCATGTTGTGCTGGAGAAAAACTTCAGTCCCTTGGTCACACTAAGAGCAGTGAAGATAGGAGGGTGGTCTACTTCTGTTCCCAGTATTAAGAGAGCTGTTGATTTTGGAATAGGTCACAGTCTTTAGCACAGGTCAAAATCCCTTCCCTGAGGGAGGATGAGCCATAAGTTTCTTTCTAGTTCCAACTTGTATGCAGACATTCACTCTGAAAGTCACCTGCAATCATGGTAAATGGCCGTTACTAAAGGCAAAATCATTTCCTAGGATTAAGCATGAAGATTGCATTGTAAGCACAAAGTCACAGTTTTTCTTAAGGAAATCCTCAGAGATGATCAAGGATATGAGGGCAGGTAGGCTGGGGAAGAGTTACAGCAGCTACGTCTTGTTGCCCTCACACTAATTCACAGAGATCTCTGCTCTCCAACCTCTATGCTCCATAGTTCCTTAAATGCTGCACAAGAAGTCCTGGGCTTGTAGACACCACGGTTAGCATTCTTCAAGAGGCCTTGGCCCTTCAAGATCCTACCCAAAAGAAAGGGACAAGCAAGTTTATCTTGGTTGTGATCTGCAGAGAGCCGGAAAGACCTTGGCTCCCACTTTCTCAGATAAATTGGAAAGGAGCAGAAATTGGTTCTTGTGGAAATAATATTCTCTTCAGGCCAGAAGGATAGCAGATGAAACAGAAATTCTCAAAACCCTTTCTCCCAGGATTCCTTCTTGGGATCCAGGAAGCAGAGCTGGTGATGAAGACAGTGAGGTGGAACCCTGAGGACTATTTTGGGGGCACATCAGGTCAGGGAAGGCTATAAGTTGATGCCCAATACTAGACAACCAGGTTATTAGGTCTGTTCCCTGGTGAAAAGAGATAGATATTTTCTTCATTTCAAAACTGTTTCACAGTTCCCTTTTTCCTTTTCCTAAAGCAATAATGCACAATTTATTTTTTGGCTTTAAAAAATTGAATGAAGCTCTTTCCCTAAGCGGCCTGAAGTAATCTGTGAAAATGGTTCGCTATTCACTTGACCCGGAGAACCCCACGAAATCATGCAAATCAAGAGGTTCCAATCTTCGTGTTCACTTTAAGAACACTCGTGAAACTGCCCAGGCCACCAAGGGTATGCATATTCGAAAAGCCATGAAGTATCTGAAAGATGTCACTTTACAGAAACAGTGCGTACCATTCCGACGTTACAATGGTGGAGTTGGCAGGTGTGCCCAGGCTAAGCAGTGGGGCTGGACACAAGGTCGGTGGCCCAAAAAGAGTGCTGAATTTTTGCACACATGCTTAAAAACGCAAAGAGTAATGCTGAACTTAAGGGTTTAGATGTAGATTCTCTGGTCATCGAGCATATCCAAGGGAACAAAGCACCTAAGATGAGCCGATGGACCTACAGAGCTCATGGTCGGATTAACCCATATATGAACTCTCCCTATCACATTGAGATGATCCTTACTGAAAAGGAACAGATTGTTCCTAAACCAGAAGAGGAGGTTGCCCAGAAGAAAAAGATATCCCAGAAGAAACTGAAGAAACAAAAACTTATGGCACGGGAGTAAATTCAGCATTAAAATAAATGTAATTAAAAGAAAAAAAAATCGAATGAAAAACTTCATATCATGGGGTTTTTTTTTTTAATTTTCAGAATCCCTTTTTATCACCTTATTCAAATGCAAATGTTCCCTTAGTCTTTTGAAATAATTTTTTTCTGTAATTTTGAAAAAATTAGCAAAAATAAAAACTTTAAATGTGAATGTTTTCATTTACAAAATATTTTCAAGTACTGACTGTCATAGCAACCTGAGAGGTGAACAGGGAGGGGTTTTAATTCCTGCCATTCTCCACAGGACAGAGTTGCTGATATGCTGGAAGGTCCCTGGTCTAATGTAAAGAGCAAGGGCTGGGCCAGGACTCAGTCTTCAATCCACATACCGTGCTCCTTGGCTTCACGCTGCAGCAGTGCGTCATGGAACACACAACTGCTTCGAAGGGGTGGGTCATGCCCAGGAGAGGGAAGAAGCTTGCCAACTGGGGGCTCTGAAGTATTATCCAAGGGTGGCCAAACAGCAGGAAGCCAGCATTCCCTCAACAAACTAATTCAACTTCAGCACACATCATGCTTGGCACCAGTCCCCAAGAACAGGCCCAGGAAGAGGCCTTGAGTCCATGCTGACTTTCTTCCTCCTACCCACTCCTTCCAGCCCCATTCCTTTTGCTTTGGGAGCCCCAGAAGCTTTTTTTCTCCACCACTTGCCTCTTTTTGCCATTTCTTTGTGTCCCTTCACCTTCCCTCAACAATTCAAGCCAGGACCCCCAAGAAGCTGTCCATGGGCCACCCATGTTAATGCAGAATCCTGCCTCACAGCTGAGGCAAAGCCTGGCCTAGAGAGGCCAAAGGGACCAGAAATGACATCCCCATAAAGACCCATCGTAATCCCACAGACAGGTCCTGCTGCAGGAGCAGGGCTGCCAAAAAGCAACATTCCTGTTCTCTTCCTTTAGGTCCTGAAGCCCCTGCCCCTCCACCACTACTGCCTGTGACCACAGTAGCAGGGGGAGTTTTACCTCCCCAATAGATGGAGACCATGTGTACCAGGAAGTGTGTATATGCTCATGGATGAGCAAACCTCTCAGGCCTGATTGATGCAGGCAGTCCTTAGCATTCTTCTCCAGCCCAGTTTTGATCTGGGAAGGTCAAAGCCACCATTTGGCCCTGCCTTCCTTTACTGCCTAGCCAAATGCACATCTTGAATGATGAGCAACATATGCACACAACGTGTGGGCCAAGGACCATTTTGGTCCCTCCATCAGCAGAATGTAATTCCTTTCCCCAAATCATGCCCATAGCTCACAGTTTTGGTTCTTTCCTGATTGTTTTGTTACTGAGCCTTTAAATAGCTCATCTGATTTCTCCTCTGTCAATCATCTATTCAGGAGGCTTGGTGCCAAGTTTTCATAGATCCATAGTAAGTAAATTTGAATTAAAAAGCATTTATATGCCACCCTTTTGCCAAGGTAGCAACAGTGGATGGAAATGAAATACACATGTTCCTCCACTTACAATGGGGTTATGTCCTGAAACCAATTATAAGTCGAAAGTGCACCTAATACCCTGATAAACCCATCATAAAGTCAAAAAGTCATGAAATCATAAGTCGAACCATTGTTAAGTCTGGGACCTGTCTGTAACCAAAAGGCAGGCAGAAAGTGGACAAATTTGCTCTGTGGATCTGAACCTTGTGATCCAGCTATGCTGGTGCTCAGCCTTTATTAGCCCTGGAGCCAGGAAAGAAATCAGAGCTCAGCAAACAGAGCCGCCCTTTGGGTTCCTTCTTTCTCCTTCCTCCCTTCCTTCTCACCCCCTCCTTTCTCTTTCTCCCTTTCTCTCTCCCTCTGTCTCTGTCTTTTCTCTCTCCTTTCCTTTCTCTCCTTTTCTTATTCTGTCTTCCTTTCTCTCCCTTCTTTCAACCTCTCTCTCCCCACTTTCTCTTTCTCTCTCACCATTTCTAACCTTTTCTCTCTCATTCTTCTTCTCTCCCTTCCTTTTTCCTTTCTCTTTCTCTCCTAGTCTCTTTCTCTCAACTCTTCTCTTTCTCTTTTTCTCTTTCTCCCAGCTCTTTCCCCCTTCATCCCTCCCTTTTCTCTCTTTCTCTTTATTTCCTTCTTTAAGGTAGTTTCACACTCATGCATTCCTCTGGGGCACTGGCATCCCGCTCCCTGAAGCCCAGAAGGTGAGGGGTTTGGGGAGCAGCCCTGCAAGTGTTTCCTTAGACTCCCCTCCCCTCACTGAAGGCAGCAGACGCCCCATACTCTGGGGAAGCCTCCAGGAAGCCAGCACCCTGGCCCAGGGCAGTCCCTTCCACCCACCACCAGCCTCATTTCCTGAGCACAAGAGGCCTCTGCTGGAAGAAGCAGAACTTTGCACAACCATCCAACAGCCGGCTTGCCTAGTACTACTCAATTTTATTTTATTTTATTGCTTCTGTAAAATTGGAAAAACCTTACCAAAAAAAGGAATTAGAAATTTCTTCAGCTTTCTGCCTGAATTTTTCTCCTTCAACTCAGGTCATGAAGCCTAATGATTATTTTCCCTTAGTACAGAACGCTTAAGTTGCTCTTTCCTTTTGGCAAGCAGAATGAAAGATTCTTAGGCTTGATCCCTCCAGCCACCACCAGCCTTATCCTTTGAGGAATGATATTGATAAACCAGCATTTACTACATTTATATCTTTATTTTATTTAATCTTCACTGTGAGATAGTTATTACCATTAATCTCACCTTCAAGATAAGGAAACTGAGGCTTAGAGGTTAAGTGATTGGTCCAAGGCCAGTACTGGGAGGTTCAGTATCAGAGCATGAGCCCATAGCCCTTGCACCACACGCAGCCTTCACACTTACACACGCACATGCATGCACACACAGTTTGGATCTTTGACAAGGCAAAATCTCACTCACGTTTGTAAGTTGACTAGTTAAAAATCTTTTCTTTCCAATACCAAAAATATGGGTAGGGAAGCAGGCCAGTCACCCACTTTGGCTTGAGAGCTCATTGTAAAAGAACAGGGGCCCTTCCTTCACCCACTTTGGCAAATTATGTCCCCAGCAGCCTTCCTCACTAGAGGTACCATTGCCACAGCAGCATCCCAGCACAAGGAAGTAGGTGACGCATCCCCTAGCTAATAGGACACCCAGGTGCCCACATTGCCCTCTCCAAGGCCCAGATTTGTTTGACCTCAAAGACCCATGCCTTTATCCACGAGGCTGCTTTTAATTATAACATGAGAATGCCTGACTCTAAGTGGGTTAAACAAATAAGGGCTTTAAAAACTACCATTACAAGAAGATCAGAGATAGATATATCTATATTTTACATGGAATCTTTCCCTTTTTAAATGTTAGCATGTAATTCAACTTTTTAAAACATAGTCTAGACCATGACCTGCTGGCCAAATATGACCTAAATCTTCAGGATGACCAGGCAGGGTGTGGGGGGATCCAGGTCCTACCTGCTCCTCTCCCAGGCTCACTGCTGCCCCCGACACCCCCAGCTCCCCTGGCTGATGCTGTTCACAGCCACCACCCATGCCTGCACACGTTCAGTTCTGCCCACCTCCCTAAGTTTGTTCTGATGGCTTCACACAGAGGCAATGATAATTGTAATAGCTCACATTTGGTGGATAGTTATCATGTGCTATCAATAGTCTATGCATTATCTCCTTTACACCTCACAATTTACCTATGAGGCAGATACTGTTATTATTCCTGTGTTTAAAGAAACTAAGGCACAGAAAGGCTCAGTAGCCTGTATCCAGTGAAGAACAGCCTACTACTGGTGGATCTGGGACTGAAACACGAGTCAGTCTGATTTCAATGCCCGCACCTTTAACTGCTGTATCAATTAGGATGCTTCGAGTTGTAAAATCAGAACACCTGACTCCAAGATTAAACAATTAAGCCTTTATTTTTTACCATGTTATAATAAGACCAAAGTTAGAAGGTTGCAGGGTTAATTTAGCAGCTAAACATCTCTGACACCCCGCGTCAAAAATGTTTCTTTAAGGTCACCAAAAAGAGGCTGCAGCAGCTCCAAGTGTTCCAGGCCCTCAAGTAACTTCTCAATTTTACCCAACGGCAGAGAGTTTCACCTCAGGTCTATCTCTTATCAGGCAGGGAAACCTTCCCCCAGAAACCCCACATTAGACATCAACTTATGATTCATTCTTGAAATGTGTCATGGGCCTAACCCTACCTCAATCACTGGCAAAGGGGACTGGGATTAGAATAACAAATTATGATTCAGTCTCTGAGGCTGGACACGGCCACCTCTATTAGCAGAGAGGAGGAGGATCTGGCTGTGAGGTGGCCAGCCAACAGTGTCTGCTCCGACAACTGGCTGTGGACCAGTAAATTTCACAAAACCGACAAAAAGTAACAGGAACAGAATCAGAACAAGAGGGTTGTTCCCACCTAAATGATGAGGCAGGGCTGAGTGCTAGCTCCCAAACAGAAATGTTCGTGAGCCGGAATGTCTCATTTCCTGAGAGTTGTAGGTAACTTAGGTGTTGTTATAATCATGTGTACTTGATCACTGCATAGCATGATGTGGCACACGGGGGAGCTCAATACATTTTGTTTAAAGACAGAGACCAACCTAAGGGGTTAAGCAAACTTTTCTTTCACGGCAAGATTCGGTAACCCGTGTCTACAGAAATAAGGAGAGATATTTATAAAACATGAAAGAGTGATGCATTGCTCTTCTCTTTGCTAAGCTCATTCACTGGCCCCATTCAAGGACTTAAAGATGTCTTGGCAGGTTAGTTCACCCCCAGCTTGTGGACCACAGACTCAGAGCCCCAACTAGCTAACCGGCTGATTTTGTGCTTTTCTTTCCTTATGTATTAATTACAACAAAGGTTTTTAAAGACTCATTTCTCAACTGAAATTTTTTCACTTACTTTTTACCATAAACTTTCCAAAAAGCTTCCCTAAAGTATCGAACAAGATGGTGCCTTATCTAATGTTGCTCCCCTGTCGCCGTCACATTAACCCTAAGGACTCATCACCAGCTGGAATTGCCTCGTTCACTGGCTTAGTGACTCTTTCCCCTACAATAGATGGTCCATGAGAACTAGGACTTGTCTGCCTTTTTCACTGCCATACCCCCAGTGACAAGGACAACGCCTGCTCAGAGTGGCCTGCAATACATGCTTGATAAATGAATGACTAAATCCTTAAGTTAAACAGTGTCTAGGGGCAGAATATAAACCTGTCTTAACACCTGTTTTCCAGTGATTTTTAAGGTTTGTATGCTACTCTGGTTCATGCCTCTAATAAATCAATTAGAAAACAAGATTTCTCCCATTCACTTGGAAATATAACTGTCTTTTCTGCATAACCCTTTTAATTGCATGTGCTTATTGAATTAATAAGATTGCATTCAGTCAAGCCAGACTCTGGGGATGTTTTCAAATGCTTTGAATTTCTCACGCAGACAATACCTACCTGCTTTTCTCCCTAAATCTTACCAAGCTGGAAAATAAGTTTCATATCTGAGAGCCAGAGATAGCCCAAGAGAATATTCTTTCTATCTCAGGTCTTTGTCACTTTAGGAATGTTAGGGAAACATATCTTTATTTCTTCTGCACTCTAGTTCACCTTCATTCCAACAGAGAACAAAATCTTTCTATTTATTTTCCAAGTGACTTCTCATGGTTTGAAAATGTCTCACATTGAAAAGTCAAGTAAGGAAAACAAGAGAGAGAGAATAAGAAGAGTTATCATGAATGTGAATGAGAAAATTATGATTTTTATTGTTCTCTCTGTTCTGAAATGGGAAGATAGAATCCTGGGAACTGATCTCTCTTCACCCCACTCTCTCTGGAATGTGCTTTGCAAGAGCATGACAGTAGAACCGGGTTCTGGTCTTTTTATCCTATTATTCACACAGCTAAGGATATGGTTTAGATATATGTCCCCACCCAAATGTCATGTTGAAATGTAATCCCCAGTGTTGAAAGCGGGGCCTGCTGAAAGGTGTCTGGATCATAGGCACAGATCCCCTTGGTGATAAATGAGCTCTCGCTCTGAGTTCACAGGGGATCTGGTGGTTTAAAAGTGTGTGGCACCTCCCACCCACTCTCTCTCACTTGCTCCTGCTTTCGCCATATGACATGCTTGTCCCTGCTTCACCTTCTGCCCTGATTGTAAACTTCCAAGGCTTCATCAGAAGCCAAGCAGATGCCTGGTGCAATGCTTCCTGTACGACCTGCAGAACTGTGAGCCAATTAAACCTCGTTTCCTTATAAATTGCCCAGTCTCAGGTACAGCAATGCCAGAATGGACGAATACAACCACTAACAGAAAAACCCTATCAGAATCTCAAAGCCAAGAGTAAGTGCATCAGACTGTATTCCTGCATGGTGAGATATATCCATGAAAAAAGTAAAAAATGGCTAACTGTACTGCCACACATGAACTGTGGAAGAATGTTTGGGCTATTACTATTCCTTAATGGGAATAATACGTATATGGCACATTTCTTTTCTTTTAGAAGCTGGTGTCAGCATATATTTATGTCCTTTAATTTATTCTTCCCTTACAAATTATTCTTTTCTGGTATTATTTTCAGAAAGAATTTGCTGTAAGAACTTACCATTTGCCTCTCTTCACTTCATTTTTACTATTGCTTTCTGTACTAACTGGGTGATAATGAATGTGATGTTAAAAAGTACAATCACCATATACTTAGCATTTTAATTTGTTCCAGACCCTATTTGTTAAGGCCTCACAACTACCTTTGAAGGTGAGGGATCATTAGCTCCATTTTACAGAGGTGGAAACTACAGTTCAAAAGGTTGAATTGTTGCCCAAGGTCACACAGTCAGAAGCTTCAGAACCTGGATTTGAATCTAGAGACTGTGACTGGAAGCCTCACCCTCTGCAGGACACCAAGTTCAGGCCCAGGATGGTGCTTCCATTACAGAGCGTCACTATGTGCCAATGTGGGGCCCAGTCCTTGAGCTAAATTATTTTATTTATTCTTCAAAACAAACTTACAAGGTGGGTGTTACCACTCCCATTTAGCCACAAGAAAACTGAGCACAGGAAGTTAAATAACTTGATTCAGGTTATAGAACTAGGAAGGGTGAACTACAAAGTATACTCTGGCCCATCAGCTTGAAAGCCCTTTCTCAGGGCTCCTGGCAGAACACGAACAGGTGTGAAGAAGAGCAGACCTCCCCGCCCGCAGCAACGCTTTGCTAAAACGGGATTTGCAAGAGTCATAAGAACATGATATAATATTTATCAAGTAAGACTCTATGGAGTCCCAGCCCTAAGTCCTAGTCCCCTCGATAAGGCTGTGTGTGTGTGTGTGTGTGTGTGTGTGTGTGTGTGTGAACATATAAAATAAAGATACTCTTAGATACTGAAGGAGAAGACTGGATTGTCTGTAGCTACTTTTAGAGTCACTGAACATAATGCTTCTCATTTTTCAACCAAAACCACTAATAATATCTTAGTGGTTTTTTTTGTTTGTTTGTTTGTTTTTTTTTTTTTTTGAGACGGAGTCTTGCTCTGTCACCCAGGCTGGAGTGCAGTGGCCGGATCTCAGCTCACTGCAAGCTCCGCCTCCCGGGTTTACGCCGTTCTCCTGCCTCAGCCTCCCGAGTAGCTGGGACTACAGGCGCCCGCCACCTCGCCCGGCTAGTTTTTTGTATTTTTTAGTAGAGACGGGGTTTCACCCTGTTAGCCAGGATGGTCCGGATCTCCTGACCTCGTGATCCGCCCGTCTCGGCCTCCCAAAGTGCTGGGATTACAGGCTTGAGCCACCGCGCCCGGCCAATAATATCTTAGTTTTAAAGCCAGACACTCCTTGCTGGTCCGTTCTATAACCATTTACATGACTGTGTCCAGAGAAGACCTTTCACATGTCTTAGTTTAGATTCTTCAAACTCGCCCAGTTTACCAAGCAGAATAATAACTACAGCTAAATGGAAATTAGGGCCCAGCACAGTATTGGGCAAAATTGAATATTTATAGAATGGTTAAATAAGCCACAGATGAAATATCAAGTTGTCAATGTAATTTATGTAACTTTTATTTTCATATAATTTCACACACACAGAAAAATACCCATATACCTTTACCCAAATAGCTACTCATTAACATTTTACCTCATTTGCTTTATCATCAATGTAATTTTATAAACAGAATAATGTATAATAAGACAATTCCATAGCAATTTATAATTAGTCAATAAAAATAAAAAGGCTAAAAGGAACACCATTTTGCTGCCAGGGCCAATAAGTTTAAATCCAATTCGCAGGCTTTGCATTGGAAAGCATATTGGATTTAGCCAAGTCTAAAGCCCACATGGGTGATGACCAATGTCAGAACCCCTAGAAATTTCCAGTGATCTCAGTGACATTCATTTCCATGTGAGCACATTTTTCAAAGGAAGATCACTCTAACAGCCTTTAAAAAAAGAAGTTGTTGTTAAAACAATATCTTACAACAAAAGCCATAAAAGAAGAAAGTGTCCTACCCCAAACAGTAATCAAATAGCAACAATAAACCTCCTAAATTGTCTATCAATATGGCTACCACCACGAAATCTCTGTTGTAGCACTTCAATCGCCATTCCCTCTGAAATAATAACAAAGCACTTCATTTGTGTATTCAGTATTCCCCAAAGCCAACTATGAAAGACCTACATCACCTTAAAACCTTCCGTTTGGTTCCATAGATCCTGCCATGTCACATTCTTGTAACCAGCTGCAGGGCCATCTTGTTATAACTGGTTCAGGTCCTGCTAAAGCTGAAAGGTGAAGGGCTAAAAACAGTCCTGGCAGAGATTCCAGGACACCCCGGCACAGGCTTGTTTGAGGACATTGCCTGGGTAAACAGCCTCCCCTGAAAGTGTTCAGTGTACACCTCTTCGCAGAGCAATCGCTCAGATGGGTGGTGGCACACAGACATGTCCCTTGGCTTCTCTCCTTGTCTCTGTTCCCTTCCTCTCCAGCCAGTGCTTTAGAAACGCTTTATTCCCATTGTCCACTGAAAATACAACCTAGATTCCTTCAGTAAATATCTGTTAGGGAGGTTACATGAAAAGATTGCTCCAACTCACTCTTGCTGGTGGGCTCCCAAGGGTAAAATAATATAGTTCGTGTCTTCTCAGTCATGAGGAAACCGTTGTCACTAAATCTCCCTGGGATGCTGCCTACATCCAACCATACAAAGGGAGCGACAGCTGAGGTCTCCAGATCAAAAACAAATATGTCACCTTGCTGAGAGATGATGGCCTGAAAAAGAAAAAAAAAATGAATGAAGTGAAGGATGAGGGAAGAGTGACACAGTCTGTATAAGTTCCTGGAAACATTTATGTGGGCCTAATAAGGAGTGCATTGCCCACAACTTTGGTTCTACAACTGCTACAGTGCAGTTTCAAACACATAACAATACATGGAAAATGACTATAGGCTATGGAAAGTTACCAAATTATAATCACAAACTAAGGAAATACATCATCTCCAATCATTAAGGAGAATATTTCACAAGAAGCTCAAAGCTCTACATCTTTTACAGTTTTTCTCAGCGTATCATCAAGAGAGCAACATTTTTACATACAGCCTGGGTGGTTTTAATGACTTTCTAAGGATATATCTGGACCTAGCTACAGAGCCCAACTGTGGAGCTTACATTCGAGTCTTCTGAAAAGATCCAGAAATCTAGAAAGCCCATTGCCAGAAATTTACAAAAGCTCTACCATTAGAGCTTCTCTCTTTTATTGCATTGTTAAGTCACATTATTGTTTTTTTTTACATGTGTGAATTCCACAAAATAGCAGCAAAAAGAGAGAGTGCAATTTAAATCGTGTCAGCTCCATTCCACTTAATTAGTCGAATAGCATATGCCCACAGTGAGGATGCGCTGCTCCCCAGGGGAGGCGGGGCGCGGTTTGCAAGCGTCTCTTAGTGTGAGCACGGAGCTGAGTGCAACCTGGTTTCTTAATGTGTGCATTTGTGATGCAACATCTCAGTCTTACATAATATGTTATGTGTGACATAAAGAATTTCAAAGGGCCTTTTTTTTTTTTTTTTTTTTGAGACGGAGTCTGGCTCTGTCACCCAGGCTGGAGTGCAGTGGAGCGATCTTGGCTCACGGCAAGCTCTGCCTCCTGGGTTCATGCCATTCTCCTGCCTCAGCTCCAAAGTAGCTGGGACTACCGGAGCCCACCACCATGCCTGGCTAATTTTTTGTATTTTTTTAATAGAGATGGGGTTTCACCGTATTAGCCAGGATGGTCTCGATCTCCTGACCTCGTGATCCGCCCGCCTCGGCCTCCCAAAGTGCTGGGATTACAGGCCTGAGCCACCGCGCCTGGCCCATTTTCACTATATATAATTTAGCCTCACATATTTGTGTAATATGTTATCATTCAGGGTTCTGAGTTATAAACAAGGAAACCTATATTGATAGAAGCAGAAAAGAAGCTTAATAAAGTGCATCGGGTAGCTCTTCAGCATCAGAGATTCAGGCTTGAATTTAGATGGCAAATTCCCAGATCACACCGCCCAGCTGTTCCAGTGAAGGTCCTAAAGCAGCCACAGGAACAAGGTCCATGTGGCTCATGCTAGCCTGCCCAGGAAGCTGCGAGGGTAGCATCAGCTTCTGCTGGAAGACCAAGGCCGAAAGAGATGCTGGTGCCATGCTCACGCTGGTTATCTTCTTGGGACTGGAAATCTCCTCTCTGTATGTCTGACTGCAGAGCCTGGGGTTCAAGCTTGTACCCTGGCTTCAGGGAGAGGGGGAGAACAAGTTTCTGGCATCTCCCTTGAGAAAAGAAGCCAAGTGCCTAGTCTATATTAACCCCGAAATAAACATTAACTAACATGATTATTACTATCATTTTATCTCTTTAAGAAGGACAAGCCTCACTGAAATCAAAATGAGGTAGAACAAAGAAAGAGCCCTGCTTTTCTCCCACCCCAATTTCCCATCTCAAGGTAATGAAGGCCTAACTCAGGAAAGAAAACAATCTTGTTTTCAAAATCATAAGTTTAGAGACTGCAAATTCATCCAGTACACAATTTTTTTTTCTTTTTTGGAAAAAAAAATATGTAAGAGTAAGTCATTTTCTTCAATAACGTGGATTTTATTATGTGACTATAGAAAGAAGGTATGTTTTCAGTTGTTAGGCCTCTTTCAAATGAAAGACAAGAATTAGGTGTTTTTATATGATTATTTCTAAATGAAATGTAGAAAATCCTTCTCTATGAAGTTAAAGTGTAAAACAAATTTTAAATTTTCTAAAAACAGAGAATATAACTTTCTAGAAAGGTATTTCCCGAGTGTCCAGAAGATAGGATAACAAAATTTAAAAACATATATACGTACATATATTTCCAATTGCTATGTGTAGGGGAGAAGGAAGGAAAGGTTTTCAAACTACTAGACAACTTCCAAATTCTCCAGCTGCACAATTTTTATAACACCACATCCTGATCATCCCATTTTTATATCTTGGCAATTATAAAAAGATTTGGTGATTTAGCTACTTTGAAGCAATAAATCAAAGAGACTAGAGTGAATATTAATAGACTCTACTTAAAATTAGACTGCGTCAGCTGGGCTCCAATGCTTCCCAGCTACAGGACCTCGAGCTCATCACTTAACCTCCTAAACTGGCTTCCTCACTTATAAAATGCAGATGATAATGCCTGGAGCTGTGGTGAAAGTCAGAGACTAGGGAGTGAAGCACCTAGAACAGAGCCTGGAACCTAGTAGACATGAAGGCAGTGGTGATGACTCGAGCCTCCTCTCCCTCGCTGCACCTGCCCACTAAGGAGGAGTGATGGGACAAATGAGTGGTGGTCACCAGCAACTCTGACAATCCTGGATTAGAAATAGAAATCATTTGGTGTTTGCTTTTAGTGGGAAGAGGCCAATCTTCCCCCAGGCCTCAGAGAAACCCAGCATCAAGGGGGAGACATGCAAATTTCAGGATGCAAGGAGCTGGCCCAAGAGCAGGAGAGCCCCACAAGGCCACAGTTCCCTGCCCTCCGCCATGACCTGTGCTTACAGTGATCTGCGCCTTGCAGAGCCCCAGAGCCTCCTTCAGTGAGGACAGGAAGTGGTAGTTGGTCGGGCTCAGGAGTTCATGGTCCGCTGAAAGGTAAAAGGAAACCACACAGCTTTCCCGTGTGCAATTCCCACATCTCCTCAGCAATTCAGACACTGGCTCCTCATAGAGGCGGACAGCCTCTCCTCCTTTCATCACCAAATGTTCAGTCACACAGGAGCACACGGGCTCCAGGGAGCTCCACGTATGGACTCTCACCTGGGGAGAAATAAAACAGAATAAAAACAGGCATTCTTGGTTGCTGTGTTTTTAAGGAACAATAGTAGTAATAATTGCTGCAAGTCAGGGTAGCAGAAATGGTTAAGAGACTATGAAACCTGAGTGCTAATCCAAGTCCTGCAAAATGCTAGCTATATGACTTTCTCAGTCTTCATTTCTTCATATGTAGAATGAAAATAACAGCAGTAATGTCACAGACTCTTGTGAGAATTTAAAAAATAATCCATGGAAGGCACAGTACCTGGTGTGTTGTAATTTTTCTGTAAATGTGACCTATTTTCAGTGTTATTAGTGTCCTCTAAACTATAGCCACCTAAGACTTTGAGTTTCTAGCCTTTCTTTTTACTGAAATTTGTTTTTTAAATACAAATTTGCTTTCCACATGCCCATTCTGAATAGCTTTACTGATTTTTCACTGTAACATGCCATTTTTAAGCATTTCTTTTTATAAAGTTTGGACTATTTCCAGCCTCTCATAATTATAAATAACCTTGCATTTGAGGGGCACTTTATAGCATATGTGATTTGCTTTCATCTAGTTATTTTATTTGCTACTCATAGAAACCCCATAAGAAGATAGACTCGTATCATTTTACAGAGGAAGAAATTGAATCACCAAGATGTGAAGGGTTTTGCTTATGGTCACATCATAAATGGCAGGGTTTTAGCCTAAAATATATGTATTCTGACTCTCAATTAATTTCTCTTTTATTTTCCCAAAAGAATGTAACCAAACAACTAAAGAAATCATCTAAAACTCCCCTTCAATCTTAGAAAACAATCCAAGTAACTTACAGTGAGTGTCATCGAATAGTCCGAGTGAAGATCTGACACACCATAGATATAGAACGTGTTTTCATTCTCAAAGCCTACTGGTAACAGTGGAGCAAAGAAATTCTGAGCAAAGTAATGAAGCATTTTCCACTTTCCTCCATACTCTGAAAATAATCAAGAGTGTCAGGAGATGGCAAGATCAAGTAGTCAGAGAGGCATTGTCCAATGGCCCAGCTGCGTGTGGCTCCTCGGGGTTCTAAGGGAGTGAGCATGTGAGGGAGAGTCAACAGTGGAGGGCACCCATGTTTGTGAAGGGCTCTGAGCCACTCTGGACATTATGTCATGTCACCCCTACAACATCTGGGCAGGCATTAGCAAATCATGCTGTTAGGCGATTTCATCACTGTGAGATCATAGAGTACTTATACAAACCAAGATGGTATAGCCTGTCGCTCCAGGCTACTAACCTGTACAGCATGTTACTGTGCTGAATACTGTAGGTAATTCTAATCATAGAATGGGACAGTGAAAATACAGTACTATAATCTTATGGGACCACCATCATATATGCACTGTGTTGTTGACTGAAATGTTATATGGTACATGACTGTATATAATAACTTATATAATAACTTATAGATTCTGGGTAGCTACTGATTGCTTTAAAGTATAACCATTTCGGGTGATAAGGGATAACAAATACCTCCCCACCTGCAGGCACTATAAGGAGTGGACTTATTGGCTAATCAGCGGTTAAACGGGGGCTTTGAGGCCCCCAGAGCAGAAGCAGATACAGAAAACTTGTCAGAGCTTCTCCCTGATACCCTTTTTCTCTAATAAGTACAAGGAGCTGGTGATCTTCCTCAGGCAGGCCGGATCCTGCCAGGGTTTAGAAAACAGCCAAGCTCTGGTACTTGGGTTTTCCTACTGTGATACTATATATATATATATATATAAAATTTTTCTTCTACAGTTAGATACGGTTTGGCTGTGTCCCCACCCAAATCTCATCTTGAACTGTAGCTCCCATAATTCCCATGTGTTGTAGGAGGGACCTGGTGGGAGGTAGTTACCTCCCATGGGGGCAGGTCTTTCCCATGCTGTTCTTGTGATAATGAATAAGTCTCACAAGACCTGATGGTTTTATAACGAAGGCGTTTCCCTGCACAAGTTCTCTCTTACCCCACTGCCATGTAAGAAGTCCCTTTGCTCTTCCTTCGTCTTCTGCCATGATTGTGAGGCCTTCCCAGCCATGTGGAATTGTGAGTTCATTAAACCTCTTTTTCTTTATAAATTACCAGTCTCAGGCATGTCTTTATCAGTAGCATGAGAACAGACTAATACAGGTTCCTAGCTCACAACTACCATAGCCCTTGTTACAGACTCTTGTTATAATGTTGAGGTACGTTAGGACTCAAAAGCAGGCCTCAGAAAACAGAATCTATCTCTCTGATCTTCTCCTTCCCTCCTTTCACCAGCCCAAGGCAGGACTCTAATCTGATTGTGGGTCATAAGACACTCATTCAGAAGGTGTCCTGCCTCCTACCCTGGAGGAGGAAATGCTTCACACAGAGGCCAAGAAGCTGAATGGGCAGGCCTTGCTATGTTTCCCCACTCAGTCTAATGGTATTAGATCATACCCACTTTGTCCAATCACATATCTACATGGTTATCAATCATGGCTGTCCAATGAAGTCTCCCGATAACACCCAAGAGGACAGAGTTCAAAGAACTTCCAGATAGCTGACCACGTGAAGGCTGACAGAAAGAGGAACACGCCTCATCCACATGCCTGGAGGGTGGCACACCCCAGCCTCACAGGGATAAAGTTCCAGCACTCAGGACCCTTCCAAACTTCACCCCATGTATCTCTTCATATGGCTGTTTATTTGTGTCTTTTAAAATATCCTTTGTAATACAGCAGTCAGAATGTTTCCTTGAGTTCTGTGAGCCATTCTAGCAAATTAAACCCAAAGCGGGGGTCATGGGAACCCCAGCTTGAAGCTGGTCAGTCAGAAGTTCTAGAGGCTCAGACTTGTGACTGCTATCTAAAGGGGGAAGGTAGCTTTGTGGAACTGAGTTCTCAACCTATGGAATCTGATACAATCTGTAGGTAGATAGCGTCAGACTTAAATTGGAGGGCACTCGCGTGGTGTCCACTGCAGAAGTGATTGCTTGCTTGGTGTGTGGGGGAAGTTTCCCATACATCTGGTCACAGAAGTCTTCTGTGTGGATTGTTGTCGTGGAGTGAGGGAATTAAAAAAGCACTTTGAGACCAGGTGCAGTGGCTTACGTCTGTAATCCCAACACTTTGGGAAGCTGAGGAAGGCAGACCGCTTGAGACCAGGTGTTCAAGACCAGCCTGGGCAACATGGCAAAACCCTGTCTCCAGAAAAAAAATACAAAAATGAGCCAGGCATGGTGATGTGCAGCTATAGACCCAGGTACTCAGGAGCTTGAGGTGAGAGGAAGGCTTGAGCCTGTGGGGTGGAGGCTACAATGAGCCATGATTGCACCACTTCATCAACAGAATGAGACCATCTCAACAAAAAAACAAAACAAAACAAAAAAGCACTTGGAGTTTGAGTGGGTTTTTTTTTTTTTCCCCACAGACCTATACTTCCTGAGGAACTCAGGAATAATCTACATGGAATCATTTAAAGGAATATTTACAAAAATTGGGCTCTCCCATTTCTTGAATCAAACTCAGTTTCAGAAGTCCACAACCTCATCTACAGACAGAAAGCAGGATCAGTATCCAAGAGTCTCTGAACAATATCTCTTTGTCTACCTTTCCAGTATCCTAGAAGGATTTTCCCCCCAATTCTACCTCTGATTCTCATTCAATGCTCTCTTATCTGGTTGGTGCTGATAAAGAGTTTGGTCAGAGAAACTGGATTAGAAATCCAATTCTCTGTAAGAGTCACCCATCTGGCAGTAATGAAAACATGTTTGGAATGAATTTCTTTTGATCTGCATTCACAGCCAGTTTAAGAGCCTCACCCCCTGCACTCCAGCCCGGATGACAGAACAAGACTCCATCTCAAAAAAAAAAAAAAAAAGAAAGAAAGAAAGAAAGAAAGAAAAAAGAAAAAAAAAAAAAAACACCTTATCCAGCCTTCCTACTTTGTGACCTTGCCTCATGACCCCAAACTATTCTTTACATTATTAACTGAACTTTGTTTCAAGTCACCTCTAGTGAAGGGCAAAGGCTCATTATTATTCCTTAATTTTTTTTAAATGTACCAGAATAGATAGGATAATTCAAACTGCAGATTCCATGCCAGTCATCTCACCTGTTGCTAGTTGAACTGTTTCAACTGGTCACCTTTCCCATTCGGGATTCTGCCTCTACTATCTTTTCCCCAAGAGCTAAATAGGGCATAATAAAGATGGCCTTAAGAGACATCTTCATTATGTCCTTAAAGAACATCTTTATTTGTCCTTAAAGGTGAATCAGAGAAAGGGAAACTTTAACATAACCAGACGAAACTTCTACCTGACTGAATTCTCCAACACAGAAGAAGGGATGCTTAAGTTCACGCTTCTTTAGCCCCGGAATGTCCTCTTAAATAAATTCAAAATTCTACGCAGTAATAACAAGACACGTGGCTGAGACTTTTGTATAGGAATCTATCCCATGCTTAGCCTGCTGTTGCAACTTTGCACGGCACAGAACTCATAATGAGGTTGACCCTAAGGCTCATGGAAAGGCTACTAAGGTGAGCTGGGTGGAGGTAGTTCCTCGGCGGGCTTTTTAAAGAATGACCTCTTTGGGTCATAGTTCTGCCTGGGCTAATCTGACCCCTCCAGCTCTGTGCTTTCTCAGTCCCTCTCCCCACAGTGTTGCTTTCTCTCACTTTACACAAAGAATGCTGAAACACTCACCAAGAGAAGCCCAGGAAGGAGCTTGCCAGATGTCATTCAACTGCCAATACAGCGCCCCCATCGTGTGCCCTTGCTGATCCACTATCTCACTGCGACCGCGGCGGTAGAATTCAGTTTCTGTTTTGACACACTGGGCCTGCATCACCTGATTCAAGAAAACATTCATACACTGGTGTTACTGTTTGATGTAGACTGCCTAGATCTGAGAAAAATACAGGGTTTAGTTTCGTTTTCGGGTTTTTTGGGGGGAGCAATTTGGATAAATTAGGGAATTTAATTGGTATTAGGAATACATTATACTAGATCTGTAAGTAGCCCTTTAGCATGAGAGAAGCTGTTGTCTGTAACAGTGGGTTTGTCTGGTAGGCTTGGTGTATCATTATTGTGACAATGGAAATAGGGTGGTGTAAAAGGTCCTCTGCTAATGATAGTGTAGGCAATAAAGAGAAACAAAAACTACTATTCCAGAGCAAATGCTATATGTAGTTCAAAACTAGATTCTTTTCATTGATACATTTTGCTAATACCTTCATAGATATTTTTTTAAGAAAAACTTTTACTAGAAAAAAATTCTATAAGAAAAATAACATTGTTATTTTGAGTCTGATATTATCCAATCCCTAATTCTTCTTTTCTAGTCAAACAACTGTTTTGATGTCATGATTTTTGATAATGTAAGATTTCTCATGAATGGAATTCCTTCATTGTAGCAGAACAGATGGTAAATTGCAGCAACGAGACAAATGAATTTAGCTCTTGTTTAAGAGACACTAAAGAACTTCACACAGGACCCTTGATTATTGACATCATCACTGAAAAATCAGTCTCTTTTATTGCTGCTGTTACTGACACATATGAATCACATGCTCTTAGCCTGGAGCTGTGCTGAGGAGGGGCGCATGAATGGGCCACTGAGGAGAACCCAGAGACGGTCAGAGCAGCAAAGATTTGTCAGAGAATAAGATGGCCCTAGAGTAGGGCTGGGGTTTTCACAGAGGAAGAAAAAGAATGGTGCATATGGCCACCAAAAGACTAAGCCGAGACACTTTCCCATAAAAGCAAAAAAGCTCAGATAAAGGTAGAACCTTTAGATAGAGGAAGGCTGACCAGTAAGGAAGTCATAGATGAGGTTATGACTTACATGAGTCACAGCCGTCAAATTCCAGAAGGGAAGCAAGAAGAAATTGTGGCCAGTCAATAAATATTTAATAAGAACCTGCAGGATATGTTACATACTGAGAATGGTGGGCACCCCTCCCAGAAAAAAAAAAAAAAAACAGCCCACCCTATGGGGCTTATCAGCTTTTGTGGGAGACAGGCCTTCATCAAAGAATCACAGAAAGGCATGTCATCATTAAACAGTACCAATGCTAAGTAGGAGAGGTGTGTGATGTTACAAGCTCATATGGTGGGGCAATTGGGCTGAGCTATAGAGTGAGGATTGACCCAAAAGAAGAGAAATGGGAAAAAGAGAGAGGGCAGAACCTTCCAGAAAGGACAATATGCCATGGGAGGAGGATGTCAGGTCGGCTAAGAACTGAAGAAAGGCCAAGAGGGCCTGATCTCAGGAAGTCGAAAGCAATGGAAGAGAAGCTGGTGAGAATCACAGGGACCAGACCTTGGAAGGCCGCATGTTGAAGGTGTTGGTGTGCATCCTAAAGGCAAATGGAGGTCACAAAAGGCTTTTAAACTAAAGGGTGACGTGAAGAGATTTACATTTCCAAAAGATAACTGAGACTACTAAAGGAGGAAGGGATTGCAAGGGGGCTGGAGCGGACTTAGGTAGACCATTTAGGCAAGAGATGGTTCTAGCTATGAGCAGACAAAGCAATGTCTTCTCATTCAGGAACCGACCACTAGGACCACAGCAACAGTAGCTGGAAAAAAATGTTCTAAAGAAAGAATCTCACAAAGCAAGTGCATTGGTGCCACCTCAAAATGACCAAGGCCCCTATAAACATTTGAGTTTTTAGTCTCTAAACTATATCAATTTTCAGCATTATCTGTAAGATATATTTATTTCATATATCCATTCTAACATTAATCTCCTCACTATAACTTATTTTTCCTAGTATAATAGGTAAAATGTATTAGTCCCTTAGAATTTTCAAAATTTGAAAAAATTTTAAATGCAAGTAGGATTCCTAACCCTCACTAGCAGTGAAAAGAAAAGAGCACAAAGCGGTTCTGTCTAGTAGCCTCTCTTACAGGAAATTAGCATGAAAGAGCATAACCAAGACTCTTGTGTGCTCCAGGCTCCAGCACAGTGCGGTACACTCCACACACAGATGGTACCATGCTAATAACATGGACCTGAATCTATCCAAACCAGTGGGTACCAGTCAAGGCTAATGAATGACACTTTTGTTCATAAAAATGCAGAAGACTATTGCCCACTAAACTTCTTAAAGGGATGTTGTACAATCCTAGTTCCCTGGAAAATCTCTAGAACTTCCCCTTTAAAAACCATACCTATATTTACACATCCATGCATCCTTTCCTAAAAAGGGCAATCTTTACACATAAAAGGAATAAATGCTTAGTCATTTTCTATATTACTCAGTCTACTGTTAGCAGACAAGTGTATTTCAGTTTTAAAAATATGCCTATTCAGTTGGGCACAATGGTTCATGCCTGTAATCCCAGCACTTTGGGAGGCCAAGGTGGGCGGATCACAAGGTCAGGAAATGGAGACCAGCCTGGCTAACACGGTGAAACTCCGTCTCTACTAAAAATACAAAAAATTAGTCAGACATGATGGCACTTGCCTGTAGTCCCAGCTACTCGGGAGGCTGAGGCAGGAGAATCGCTTGAACACTTGAACTATGTGAGGTAATGCATATGTTAAATAGCTTGAATTAGCCGTTCCATAATGTACACACATATCAGAACATCATGTTGTACACCATAAATATATATTTTTTAATTTATCAATTAAAATAAAGAAATATTAATTTTTTAAAAAAAGAAAATCAATTGACCATAAATGTATATTTGTTTCTGGATTCTCAATTTTATTGAATCAATCTATTAGATATACCTGGTCTTTTGTCATTACCACACTGTCTTGATTACTGTAGATTCGAAGCAAGTTTTAAAATCTTTTTTTCAACAGTATAAGATTTGTCAAATGCTTTTTCTTCATCTATTGAGATGATCATGTGTATTTTTTCTTTCTTTACTAATATGGTTTATTACACTGATTAACTTTCATATGTCAAATCAATCTTACATTCCTGGGATAAATCCCACATAGTTATGGTATACAATCCTTTTTATATGCTGCTGGATTTGGATTGATAGCATTTTATTGAGGATTTTTTTTCTGTCTACATTCATGAATTATGAGTCTACAGGTTGCTTTTCCTGAGATATATTTGTCTGGTTTTGGTATCAAGGTAATGTTGGCTTCACAGAATGAGTTAAGTGTTTCCTCCTCTTATTACTAACTTTTTAGAGAGTTAATGAGGGGTTTCTTTTAATTCTTCTTTAAACATTCTTAGAATTCACTAGTGAAGCCATCTGGTCCTGGATTTTTCTTTTTAGGGGAAGGGTTTTTTGTTTTTTAATTACCTCAATCTTAGTTGTTATAGGGCTATTAAGATTTTCTATTTCTTCTTGATTCAGTTTTCATGGGTTGTTTCTCTAGGAATTCATCCATTTCATCTAAATTATCTGATTTGTTGCCATATAATTGTGTATATATTATCTTATCACCTTATCTATTTCGGTAAGGTGAGTAGTAATATTTCCTCTATCATTCCTAATTTAGTATTTTGAGTGTCCTCTCTTTTTTCTGGGCCAGTCTAGCTAAAGGTTTGTCAATTTTGTTGATCTATCCGAAGAACTAACTTTTGGCTTCATTGGTTTTCTCCAGTGTTCTAATGAGGTCTTTATTTAATGTGCCAAATTTCTGATGCCCACTTCACTTAATTGCTGAAAATTACTGTTAACAATTTAACCAAACACCATTATCACAACTGTGAAGGGACAGAATATTACAGGTTAAAAAGCAGAAACCCTACTCCATTCATTGCCCTGAGTCCTTAGGCAAAATATTTAACTTTTCTGAGCCTGTTTACTCATGTATAAAATGGAAAAGAGTGATATGGGTGTAAGCACTTCATGACCCAGGACCAGGCATTTAGTAGATACCCAAAGAATGCTAAATATTTGCTTGATTTTTAAATTACATGATGCCTATACAAACTCCTATACATAATATACAATGTTAGTGGTCACTCTTTCATTCCCCTCCTTTGCCCACCCTACTCTCATCTTAAATGCTCCGTATGGCCTGGATCTTCCATCATGTCTCAGTGCTACTTGCCAAACAAATAACTATTCTAGGGCAGCAGGTATCATCAAAACCTGGGCCTGCAGCATCACCTACCTTTTGTCCTTAGTTCTTATGATCAAGTTGCTTACAGCATGGGAAGATAAAATGGGCCCCTAAAGAAAATGAGTTTCTGAAGGACATCCCCAAGCCATCATTAGATGTTCAATAGATACATGAAGAATAAACAAAAGCACTAGAGAAGGCTGTAAGCTAAAGGCTTGGTAACTAATGTCCTTGGCCTGGCCTATTCTCTTACTGGCCAATAAGAGGCCATGCTGGTAGAGTAAGTTACTTAAAAGTTAGTTTAGATGTGTTCGTTTAGATAGCTGGTCCTCAAATTAGAGAGTGAGATCTGTGTAACATAGCTTAAGAGGGTGTGCTCATGTATACGCGCTATTTGGAATACAATATAACAGGGAAAGGGGGATAGTAAAAGGTGAGGCAAGATTATCCTGGAATACTAGGAGAATTAAAGAGGCAAGAGCCCATAGGGATATCTTTGTGACTATAAGATAAAGAGAAGATAGGGAAGGATCTGAACGTGAAGAAATTTACTGGACAGCTTTCTCAGCTAAGACTTTGCTGACAGTTGCAAATATTCCTTAATTAATAAACCATCTAAAAATTGGCACATAGGCAAGCAGTCTGTTCTTCAGGATAGTATGACAGACTATGAGAAAAAGAACAGGAGTGGGAGTAGGAATATAGAAAATGGAACAGAGAAGTGTTTTATTTCTAATACACAGATTAAAGAGGACTGTTCTAAAATCAAAGTAACAAGGAAAAACCCTAAAACCCTAACATTTTCTGTCTATATTTCAGTCAAGAAAATCTGACACTGAAAACAAAACAAAATAATCATAACCCTGAATTCTTTCATCACAGATGTCATCTAGTAGGTTGGAAAGTGCCACGGTAGACACTCACAAGCCACACGAGGACAAGTCCAATTCTGAGCCAAAGCCTGAGAGGACACCAGTGCTAAATTCTCAGACAAAACCATCATCAACAAAAACTGGCAACAAATAACTCCACCTGTATGCCCAGTTCCTAACTATGGACCTTGAATGCTGATCAGTTCTGAAAAGAAAAATTATTTCTGTCAGTTCTTGGAATATAATTTTGAGGAAAATAATAAAGTTAGAGTAATAAACAGTCGGAAGGAGAAAATCCAGCATAAAAAACAATAGCAGAAAAGTCTCTTAAACACACACACAAATACTAATCAGCCTATTTTATATATCAGAACACTTTAACAGAATATCATCTGTGGAAAACTTCAAAGATAAAGTGCAACACATTTCAAGGGACAGACACCAGCATTGCCTTTAACCTTGTGTTCTGGTAAGTTCGTGAATTACACATCACCCTGGCAAAACTGTGCTAACCCATAAGATTATGATTGAAACATTAAAATTCTCCTAATCATTTCATCACCTTCTAAAAAAGATTACAGTTTTCTGCTTTAGCTTCTATCATGGGGTTTGTGTTTTCCTATAGGAGAAAACTGATGAAGGTGTGAGCATGAGTTTGGATTAAAATTCGTACGTTTTTAGATACTAAGATAGGAAAATTTAACTGTGATTATGTTTTTACAATTTTCCTATCTACTTCAGATCAACTTTTATGATTGGGATTAGGCTTTTACCTCCTCTCTAAGAACTTCAAACACAAATGACAAAAACAGCAGGTAAATAAGCAGTGACTTTAATGGAGTCTTAAGTGTGGTCACAGGTTTATGAACTAAAATAGGTGAATGAAAAAAGTAAAATGAAAACATCATCCAAAATTCAGTTTGGCAGTTTCCTAAAAAGATAAACATAAATTTGTTATATAACTCAGCAATTCCATTAGTATATTTCTACCCTTTGAAAAGGAAATCTATGTCCATACGAAGAGTTGTATATGAGTATTCATAACAGCATTATTCATAATAGCCAAAAATTGGAATACAATATAACAAATGTCCATCAACAGATGAATCTGATGAATGGATAAGCAAAATGTGTATATCCATACAACTGAATAGTATTTGGCAAGAAAATGGACATGAACTACATGCTATAACGTGGATGATCTTCAAAAACTTTATGCTAGGTGAAAGAAGCCAGATGCAAAAGATCACGTATTTATAATACCATTTACATGAAATGCTGAGAAAAGTAAAATCTATAGAGACAGAAAATAGATGTATGTTGTCCTGTGGCTGGAGGTGGGAAAGGGGAGTGACTGTAAATGGGTACAAGGGTTCTTTCTAGAATGACAAAAATATTCTAAAATCGGACCATAGTGATGGTTGCACTACTCTATAAATATCACTTAACTGTACTCTTAAGATGTGTGGATTTTATGATATGTCCATCATACCTTGATAGAACTGTTTTTAAAATCCAGCAAGTTGCACGCTGTAACATTCACAAATCTCGATATATGCATACATCCATGTAACTACCACTCAGGTCAAGATAGAAAACAGAAAGTTCTCTTGTACCCCTTCCTAATCACTGCTCACACCCTCCTCCACAAGAATAGTTAATACTACTTGGCTCTCTATCATCCTGATTGCTCTTTTTTCTAATCTGTACTTTTTTCTATAACATACTTAAATTTCAATATAAAAGAAATCAATACAGTTATGTATCCTTTTATGTCTGGTTTCTTTTACTCAATGTAATACCTGTGAGACCCATCCAAGTTCATGCTGATTATCAGTAGTTTATTCTTTTTTTATTGCCGTGGAGTATTCCACTGTATGAATATACTATAATTTGTTTATAAATTCTCCTGTTAAAGGACATTTAGGTTGTTTCTACTTTGGGGCTATTGTGAATAGTGCTGCAATGAACATTATTTGAGAAATCCATTGGTGGACATATTAACTCATTTTTCTTAGGGGCATAGCTAGGAGCAGAAATGCTGATTCAAACAGGAAGCAAACATTTAGCTTAGGTAGAAACTGCTATAAAATTTTCCAAAGTGGTTAAACACATTTAAACTCCTACTAACAATGTCTAAAATGTCCAGCTGTCTCTCTTCCTCACCGGCAGTTGGTATTGTCAATCTTTTTAATTTTAGCCATTCTGCTGGGTGTGTAGGGGTATCCTGGTATGGCTTTAATTTGCATGTTCTTTATTTAAAACAAGATTGGGTACATTTTCATGTATTTATTGACCCTTTGGATATGTTCTTTGGTGAAGTACCTGTTCAAGACTTTTGTCCATTTTTAAATAGATTGTCAGGCTTTTTCTTATTGCTTTATAGAAAGCAATAAGAATTGCTTTATCCTGGATACAAATCTTTTATCAAATATATGAATTAAAACTACTGGTCCCCAATTTGTGGCTTGCCTTTTCTCGCTCTTAATGGTGTTTTTTATACTTAATGGTGTCCATAATTTCAATGGAGTATAAATTTATCAATATTTTCTTTTCTAGTTAGTGCTTTCTATGTTCTATGTAAAAACTCTTACCTATCCCAAAATCATGAAGCTATTCCATGTTTTCTTGAAGCTTTATTGTAGTACCTTTCACATTTGAGTCTTCAGTCACTGATCAAATGAAATTTCTAAAATTTATTATTCATTTATTTTTTAGAGATGGGGTTGTTGATATTTTGTCCAGGCTGGTCTCAAACTCCTGGGCTCAATCAATTCTCCCACCTCAGCCTCCCAAGTAGTTGGGACTACAGGTGTGTGCCACTATGCCCAACAATCAAATTAATTTGTATAGGGAATCAAGTTCATTTCTTTTCCCATAAAGGCATCCACATGATACAGCACTGTTTATTGATAAATGATTCTTTTCATACTCAATTGTGGTGGCATCACAGCCATAAATCAGGTGTCTATATTATACAGGGATCTGTTTCTGGACTGTATTGTGTTCCGTTGTTCTATTTTTATCCTTGGGAAATGGCACTGCCTTAATTACTAAACCTTTAGAGCAATCTTGAAGTAGAGAATATTTTCATACACAATTTCTTTCAGAATTTTGTGAGCTGTTTTTGTAAGAGGCAAATGCCAAAAATGAACTATTTCATGTCCTATGTGTCATCATATATGTTCTTTGAAGAAAATAAATTCCTTAAGCAGTAGAATGAAAACTTGAATAGTTTTCACCATATATGGCCTACAAAATCTACATAATCTCTTACATTAATTGCAGGAACCTGTTCAACTCTAGAATGAAAACGACTTACCTGAGTAAGGTAGATGGTATCTTTAAATGTGCGTAATGGATCTGTGCTCTCGGGGAGTTTGAAATGAAGTCCAGCCTGATAAAGCATTTGTTTGTTACCACCTTCGTGATGTTGTCGATGAAGTGAAAACTTGCTACTGAAAGACCAGTCCTCTGTAGATGAGACCTTTCGAATAAAGAATAAGAATTAGAAATCTGAAAGCAGTAAAACTACTCTTCTATAAGTTCCTAACAAATCTGGAAAGTTAGAGCTCGAAAGTTAAAAAAGCTCGAGGTTTGTTCTGTGGCTCCAGTTTCATAAATGTTTTGCCATCCTACTTGTTGTTCAGTGAAGGACTAGCCTTGTGGAAAGTAGAATCACAAAACTAGGGTTTGGTACGTATATCCTCCCTTCCTCCAACTAAGAAAGTTATATTTTGGTGTTTCTCTTAAGATTCTTGCTTTATCAAAACATATTGCTGGTTTTTGAAACATTTACTATATGTATTTTAAAATATCATTTTATCTACTTAGGTAAATATTTTATCTAGTATTCATTTGTCAAAACTTAATAATAGAATGCAGTTGACACTCTGTTAAAACTGTCACAATTCTTAAATAGGAATAAAACACCTATTACACTGTAATAGGAATATTATGAGAGTAAATGCTTTAGCACTTACACTGCTCACTTGTTTCTCAGTGATTAGTAAATGAAACCGATGCATATGTTTAATTTTTATATAGTTGAAGACACAAACCAAATAATGTTACTTCTCTCCCCTAAAAAAATCAATCTTTCATTTTTTAAGCCAGGCCCAAATTATAGGATCTTTATTTTATCCGTTTTATCCTAACATACAGGATCTTTCTTTTATCATCAGCTCAAATTAAAAAACAAAGTAAAAAAACTCACATTTGTTGGAGTATACCTTCTACAATAAAAGAGAAAAAAAGCAATCATTCTGGCTTTTAGGCCTATAATTTAATGCACTGTTAGTACTTAAGAAAGAAGACAATTGCTGGCTACATCTGAAAACATCCAGAGTTTTAATTCAAGTTACACAGACTTTGAAAAAACATAGTCTGCCCCTCCACCCAAAAACCTGAAAATTAAAAAAGTTTAATCCCTGTTCATAAAGTATGACTTCTCATTCCCAGTAATTAAGCAACACATGGGCCCATTACCGTAAAAGGAAAAGGTTATTCTTCAGGAACTGATTCATACCCAAATGTAAGAAATGTACACTAGCCATATTAAATTTGGAAGATTTTCCTAATTCTAGATGTTTTTCCAAAATGCCACCACCAGAATTAAAGAATGCTAACTACTCCTATTATGTATTTAAAAGAGAGATTCACATTTACAATCATCTCGTACACATTTTAGATGCACATCCCTTATCGATAGTCTTCTTCCTATGCTTCCTCCTCTTAATTTATTTTATTTATGCTTATTATTTTTAATTGACACAATAAGTGTACACATTTATGGGGTACCATGTTATAATCTGATACATGTATACAATGTATAAGGATCAAATCAGGGTAATAAGTAAATTCATCACCTCAAACATTTATCATTTCTTTGTGTTGGGAACTTTCAAAATTCTCTCTTCTAGCTATCCGAAAATACACAATAAATTATTATTAATTATAGTTACCCCAAAGTGCTATAGAACACTAGAACTTAATCTTCTCATCTAGCTATAATTTTCATTGGTTGGTTAATTTGGTTGGTTTAGAGGTTAGTTACTATAATTAACCAACCTTTACTGCCCCTCCCCCACAACCCTTCCCACCCTCTGGTAATCACTATTCCACTCTACTTCTTTGAGCTCAACTTCTTTAGCTTTCACATAGGAATGTCCTTCCTCCTTTTCAAAGTCTGAAATACACCTTTGGGCCATGCAGCCTTCTTATTTGTAATAATTTGGGTCTATCCCATAATCAGTAAACCTGATCTTTAGTCATATGGGAGGCTTTCTACCTTCTTATAACTATGGTTTGAAAATCTTTCAAATTTCAGCTATAATAATATTACTAGAAAGAACTGGAAAGGGCCAGGCAAAGTTCTAATTACTTTAAGAATATTAACTTAAAAAATATATATTAACTTATTTAATACTCATAAAAACCCGGCCAGGTGCAGTGATTCACACCTGTAATCCCAGCACTTTGAGAGGCTAAGGTGGGAGGATCGCTTGAGCCCAGGAGTTCAAGACCAGACTGGACAACATAGTGAGACCCCATCTCTACAAAAATAAAAATAAAAAATTAGCCCTGTGTGGTGGCACATGCCTGTAGTCCCAGCTACTTGGGAGGCTAAAGTGGGATGAGTGCTTGAGCCCACGAGTTTGAGGCTGCAGTGAGCCATGATCACGCCACTGCACTCCAGCCTGTGTGACACAGCTAGACCCTCTCTCAAAACAAAAAACAAAACAAACTCTACGAGTAGGTACAATTATCACCCCATTTTACAGATGTGAAAACCAGGCACAGAAAGGTTGAATAACTTGTTCAGTATTCAAATCTAATGCAATCTAGCTCCAGTCCCTAGTTCATTAAACCCAGAAGGATCTGAAGAAAATGAAACTTTCATACAAATAATATGATTAAAATGGACTATACTAAAGGTAATAATAGTTTACATTTCATGGGCTCTCACTGTGTCAGGTACAGTGCTAAGTGCTTCAATGTATTAGTTAACGTAATCTTTACTCATGAACACACACACATGTGCATATCTACACGCACACACACACACATACATGAGGTATTTACTACTATTAACCCCAATTTACAGATGAAGAAACTGAAATTCAGAAAGATTACATAATCTGTCCAAGATAATACAGATAATGAGTGGCAGCTGTCATATTCAATCCAGTTCTGTTTATCCCAAAGCCCAAACTTTTAATCACCATGCAATATTGATAACCACATGTTGAAAATATATTTTATGAAAAATCAATGTATCCCAAATTAAAGAGATATGTTTTAATCAATTTGTTGAATACATGAAAAAGCTTCTAAATAAAAGAGCCAAAGTTTTATTTAGTTGTTCTATTGCTTTCTTTTATTTTCCCAGTCACCTATTCAAATTCCCAACTAAGCAGTGTAGCTTAAAAAGAGATGAGTAAATCGAGATAACAAACGATTCATAATGAGCAGCACTTATCCTCAACTTTCTCTATTTTAAAATATAGTGTTTATTATCTCTGAACATCATCAGGCATTTCACAAAAACATGGGATAAAAATAATTCCATTATTTGAAGGAGGCCAGTAGAAATTATTACAGATTTAAGGAAAAGGTTTAGCAATTTCTAACACTAATCTTTCTAAAGTGTGGTGAAAAGAAAATCTATCAGCTCTGGAGACAGAGAGTAAGTCTGAACCCAGCTGCTTATTTCTGAGAGTGGGAAGGAAGGAATGAAGGAAGCAAGAATATTTACTGAATTATTGCTTGTGTACCAGGTACTCATTCTTTTATTAGACAATAATCGACCCACTCCCCTTTGACTGAGGCCCAAGAGGAAATCAAAGCACTGCAGGGTAGGAGTTCTATCTGCGTCCTCTTACAGTAATTTGATTTCCTCCTGCGTCTCAAAGTGGAGTGGGCAGCTTACTGTCGAATTAAAGAATGAGTACGTGGTACACAGCAATTATTCAGTAAATATTCTTGCTTCCTTCATTCCTTCCTTCCCACTCTCAACACTTGTTCCTGCCTGCGTCAGGATACTGAACTTCATCCTCCTTCACTCTGAAACAATAGTATTCCCAAAAGATTAGCCCCACAATTTGGGAACAATTAAAAAGGGGGGTATGGAATTTCACAATGTATATATGTTTCAAAACATCGTGTAGTACACAATAGATACATACAATTTTTTGTTAATTTTTAAATTTTAAAAAACCAAGGGTAGAGCTAAGGTTATGACATCATTAAAGTTAAAGTACAGTATAACTTCAATGTGAATAAGCAAATATAGTTGTGTTCAGTTGGTGAAATTGAAAAAGATTTGAAATTGTCTTAAAAGACTTTTTTTGTGTGTGGTTACTTTACACAACTGATGCAGGGACAGCAAAACCACACAATCATTTCAATAGATGAAGGAAAAGCACTTGAAAAAATGCAACATTCTTTCACGATATAAGCACTCAGCTAACTAGAAATAAAAGGGAACTTCCTTGACCTTATAAAGGACATCTACTAAAAACCTATTGTCAATATCACACTAAATGGTAAAAGACTGAAATGTCCCCGCTAAGAAAAAGAACAACTCAAGGATATCTTGTCTTCCCACCCATTTTCTACATTGTATAAAAAGTTCTAGCCAGGGAAATTAAGTAAGAAAATCAAATAAAAGGCTTCCAGATTGGAAAGGAAGAAGTAATATTATTAATACCTCTATTTATAGATGACATGATCTTATATATAGAAAATGCTAAAGAATATCCTCCAAAATATTATTAGAGCTATTAAATGAGATCGTCCACGTTGTAGCATTCAAGCTCAATATACAAAAATCATTTGTATTTTTATACATTAGCAATGAACAATCTAAAAATGAAATTAAGAAAATAATTTTATTTACAATAGCATCAAGAAGAATAAAACGCTTAGGAATAAGTAAGCCAAAGAATTGTGAGACTGGTACACTGAAAACTACATTGTTGAAAGAAATTAAAGACGACATCCCATGTTCATGTGTCAGAAGATTTAATATTACTAGATGGCAACACTCACAAACTGATCAACAGATTCAACATAATCCCTATCAAAATCCCAGCTAACTTTTCTGCAGAAATTAGCAAATAGATTCCAAGACTCATTTGGAAATGCAAGGCACCCAGGATAGTAAAAAAAAAAAAATTGAAAGAAGAACAAAATTGATGGACTCACACTTCCTAATGTCAAAACTTACTACAAAGCTATAGCAATCAAGACAGTGCATAGTGACATGAAATATGCCACTTGAACAGAATTGAGAATTCAGAAATAAACCCTAACTTTTACGGTTAATTGATTTTCAGGGCCAAAAGAATTTAATGGGGGAAAGGAATAGTGTTTTCAATATATGCTATTGGAACAACTGGCTATCCACATGCAAAAGAATGAACCTGAACTCCTACCTCCCACCACACATAAAAAATAACTCAAAATGACCATAGACTTGAATGCAAGAGCTAAAACTATAAAATTCTTAGAAGACAACACAGAAATAAACCTTTGCCATTTGGGGCGAGGCAATGATTTCTTAGATGCAACACCAAAAAGAAGAGATTGGTAAGTAAAACGTCATCAAAATTTAAATTTTTTGTGCTGTAAGTGATACCATGAAAGTGAATAAAGTGACAACCCACACACTGGGAGAAAATATTTGCAAATCAAATACCTGATAAAATCTTATAGCCAGAAAATATTTTTAAAAATTTCATAACTCAATAAAATAAAGACAAATAATTTTAAAATGACCAGGCCGTGCATAGTGGCTCACGCCTATAAGCCCAGCACTTTGGGAGGCCAAGGTAGGCAATCACTTGAGCTCAGGAGTTCCAGACCAGCCTGGATGATTTGGTGAAACCCCATCTCTACAAAATTAGCTTGGTGTGTTGGTACATGCTTGTAGTCCCAGCTTCTTGGGGGGACTGAGGCAGGAGGATTGCTTCAGCCTGAGAGGTCAAATCTGCAGTGAGTCATGACCACTCCACTGCACACCAGCCTGGGCAACAAAGCAAGACCCTGTCTCGATTAAAAAAAAAAAATGGCTAAAGGATTTGAATAGACATTTCTCAAAGGAAGACATACAAATGGCCAGGAAGCACATGAAGAAAATGCTCAAAATGATTAGTCATCAATGATATGCAAATTTCCTGTAAATTAAATTCCCAGGGAAATGTGAAGAAAAAAAGAAAATAGCAAGTGTTGGCAAGGATATGGAGAAATAGGAATCCTAATACCTTGCTGATAGAAATGCAAAATGGTGCAATCGCTACAGAAAACAATTTGACAGTTCCTTAGAATATTAAAGATAGAGCTACCATATGACCCAGCAATTCCGCTCCTAGATATACATTCAGTAGAACTGAAAATATATATTCACAAAACATGTACACAAATGTTCCCAGCAGCATTATTCATAATACCCAAACAGAGGAAATAACACAAATGTCCATCAACTGATAAATAGATAAACAAAACATAGTATATCCATGCAACAGAATGTTATTCAGCAATAAAAAAAAGGAACATACTAATACATGGTCAACATGGATGAACCCTGAAAACACACCTAGTCAAAGAATCAGTCTCAAAAGACTACATATTATATTATTCCAATTATATGAAATATAAAGAGTAAGGAAAACTATAGACACAGAAATTAGATTGGTAGTGTCTAAGACTGGGGAGGAGGGATAGGGAAAAATAGGGAGTGGCTGCTAATGGGTTCAGGGTTTCTTTTGAGTGATAAAAAATGTCCTAAAATTAGATTGTGGTGCTGGCTGCACATCTCTGTGAATATACTGAAGACTATTAAATTGTACACATTAAATGGGTGCATTGTATGGCAAGTGAATTATATCCCAATAAAGCTATTTTAAGAAGAATACACACAATGCTGAAACTGAATCTTTAGGAACAGAGAGAGTGAAAATCCATACAGAAAATAAAACACACCAACACCATGAAAACAAGGGAGGAAGAGGAGTTGAGGGAGGAAAAATGGAATAGGAGGAGAAAGAGGAGAGAAAAGGTAAGATGATAACATTAGACTAAGGTTTATTTATCACATTTACCCTCTTCCTGTAGTGAAATATCCAGTTCTGAATATCTGTAAATGGTAAAACAGTTGCAGGATATGATTTACAAGTAAGACTTATTGTAGCAAGTAAGAGTTATTTCCATGTGTGATAATAAGTCAGGCTTAAGCAACCACTGGGCCCCATTTAGTGCTTTCAGTGCTCCTGAAGGAACACAGTAAAAGCAATATAGAAAAGTAATCCCCAAAGGTTTAAAAAATTTATTTTCCTCCATCTTCTTCTCAAACTTTCATTTAAATAAGATGTAGGTTTCAAATGATTTTCTGAACCAGTGGTCAGAAAAAACACATGCCCACACTGTATCATTTTGAAACATTAGAAAATCAAAAGATGACTTACCTTTTCTAATGTACTGAAGGATGGCCAGGACTGATATCCATATTCAGATGCAAATCGAGCTCTTGGGAAAACTTTCCAGTTCCAGCAATCACTGATATAGTCATAAAAATGTACATCACCAAAATAATTGCTATTAGGGTTTCGAGAGACCCAGCCTTCTGCAACAGTTTCAGCCCCATTTGTAGGACTGGACGTAATGAAAGGACGACTCTTGTCTCCCTAAGTTCAGAAATAAAATGAATTCAAGGATAATATATTCATCCTGTAAAGTATGAATCATTTACTTCTTTAAAAATACTAACAAGTCCCAGAAATGCCAAGTAGCTGATCGAAAATTAATAGGACCACTTACCTTCCTCCCCATTCAACAACCACCAGCACCTCTCTGCTCTTCGCCAATCCTTTATACCTTTTCATAAGTAACACTTAGCTCATCCCTCACAGCAGCTGTTCTTAATTTTTTCAATCATGTTTTGCCTCCACTCTCATCCATCATGGGTGGTGTACAGTCTAGTCCAGAGTTTCTCAACTTTGGCCCTATTGACATTTTGAGCTGGATAAGTTTTTGTAGAGGTTGGCTGGGGGTAGGGATGTCTTATGCATAGTGGGATATTTAGTAGCATCCCTGGCCTCTACCCAATAGATGTCAGTAGCTCTCCCCCAACCTTGAAAAATGTCTACAGGCACTGCCAAATGTTCCACGGGGGCAAAATCACCACCACTTGAGAACCAAAGGTCTAGCAGGTAAGAACAGAAGCTACTGAGTCAGATGGACGCGAACCTGACTTTAAATCTCAAATCTGAACCTTATTATTTTTGGACAGGTCTAAGCCTCGGTAGGTTTATCTGCAAAATGAGTATAATAATAGTACCTCCTTTAGAGGTATTATAAATAGTAAGTAACTCATATGTGAAAGTGATGGCTAGGTGTCAACCAATTCATGTTCTCGTTTCGATAATATAAAGCCATCCCTAGGAAGTGGCTTCCTAGCCCATATGGGGCCAAGTGCCTCATTCTCATCCTCTTCCCCCATTTGCAGGTGAGGGTGCAAGAGATGGTGCAGCTGGAATAAAGTGTCTCCATCTCTGAAAGAGGAGTTGCCTGTCAATCAGGAGCAGCCCTTTCATAGTGTCAGTGAGCAAGAAATAAACTTTTATTATGTAAACCACTGAACTACTGTGGCTTACCTGTTACATCTAGCATGTAAGTGCTTAACAGAGTGCCTAGCACACTGTGAGAACTCAAAATATAGTTATTATCATCAGTAGATGAGACCACTTCCTATTTCACTGAGAAGATTTCATTCACTTAGCAAGTATTCGTCAAATCTATTGTGTCTCTGGCATTTTTTCGCACTGCAGAGGGAGGGAGGGAGGGGGAGAGAAAGCGAGAGGGGGGAGAGGGAGAGAGAGAGAGAGAGAGAGAGAGAGAGAGAGAGAGAGAGAGAGAGAGAGAGAGAGAGAGAATCTACGACTCTGTCAAGTACTTATACATCAAATCTCTTTTGAGTATTTCCTATGAGCCAGGCATGCAGTTCTTTCTATGTGCTGGAGGTTCAGCAGACAGCCATGGTGATCCTCTTGGAAGAGTGGATGGCAATCTAGTGCTGAAACCAGGTACTGAACAAGTAATTATAAGTGTGATGAGTGTTTTGAAGGAAAAGTGCAAGGCTCTTTGGGAATGTAAAACATATTGAAGAAGGCCAGTAAGACTTTCCTGAGAGATAGACTTTCAGAAAATAATTTTCTCAAATTTTCACCATTATGTTTTACTTTTTCATGGTATATCGATCCATATTTCATTTCTTGTTTCTCTTCCATCATTTAAAAAAAAAAATCCTTAACCCTTTCCTTTGCCAGACTCTTTGTATTCTGGTCATCTTTCTATTTTGCTTTGGTACTACAGCCAACAAACTATCTTCCACTCTTTTTTTTCTTAATCTCCCTCTACTGCCCTTTACCCTTAGATTCCTTAGGACTCCCCTTATCCTAATAAAAAGTCCCTTTGATCCCTTGTAGTCCATCAGATTTCTTTACCATCCTCTCATTCATAAACCCCTGACATTCAACTCCTGATCATGCCACTCCACTGAAATGTTTTTCAAAAATTACCCATGAACTTCTACTTACTAAATATAGCAGTTCTTTCTGTCCCCACTCATTCCCTCTTGGTGTGCAATAAATGACCCTATTTACCACCTATTATTTCTGAAGCTCTCTCCACTCCTGGCTGTTCGTTCACAATTCTTCCACATTCCAGTTTCCCCCAACCTTCCTGATTCTTCCTTCTCCAGCTACCCTCTCCATCCCCAGATGGACACTCCCTCTATCTCAGGCTTCTCCTTGTTCTATACCCTGTCCCATGGCTTCCCCTCACATGGATGTTCTGATTACTCCTTGCCCACACCTGCACACTTGACCTCATGTTCACTACCACACTTACATTCCTGATAACCAGCTCCACATTTCTCCCTGTGTTGTCTTGCCAACATCGCAAATCCAACCTTTTAAAGCAGAATTCCTTGTTTACTAATTCCAAACTTATCTGACTATGCTCCCTTTCTTGCTGATGGTACCCAGAGTGCAGTCATCTTCAATTTCTCCCTCTCCTACCTCCCACATTCAGTCACTCTGAGGAGCAGCAACTCTACATTCAGATTTTTTTTCCATCACCTCATTTCCAATCCCACACCACTGGACTCCACTACCTATGACCTCCATGACCTTGAGGACTTCATGACTCTAAAATAAATATATCACCTACACTCCAGGGAACTTCTACAAATTAAGTAAATAAATTATAGAAAGCACTTATATAATGAATTTTTTTTAACAAATTGTTAAAGGACAGAATGTTGCTCTGCTGCCCAGGCTGGAGTGCAGTGGCACGATCATAGCTCACTGCAGCCTCGACCTCCTGGGCTCAAAATAAGCCTCCTGCCTCAGCCTCCCAAGTAACTAGGACTACAGGCACACATGCCACTATGCCCAGAGAATTTTTTAAATTTTTTTGGAGATAGGGTCTGGCTACATCACCCAGGCTAGTCTCAAACTCCTGGCCTCAAATGTTCCCCCTGCCTCAGCTCCCAAGTCACTGGGATTACAGGTGTAAGACACCACATCCAGCTTTAATTTAATATATTAATATATAATAATATTAATTAATATAATAATTATAATTCACATATTGATCCCTGACATCTCAGTAACTTGGAGTTTTCGTTATTATAACTGGTTTCCTTGTCTAGGACCTCTCACCTCCCTAATATTTGCTAGTAAAGTTATCTTCCATAACATGCACCAGATAAAGTTCCTCCTCTCCTGCAAAATGTCCACTGGCTTCCCACTGTCTACTGAATAAGCTCAACTCCATAATATGATTTAAAGTCCCTCTATGGTCTGCTTCCAGTCTTTACTACCTTCCACTCTCCCACAGGAATCCAGGAGTCCCTTGCTCTTAGCCACCAGGCACTGCTTGCCGCTCATTATACATACCACCTACTTTCACATCTTTTTACCTTTATTTACATTGTTTTCATGACCTAAAGCACTACTAGACAACACTTTGCCTCAAAATTCTCCACCTGTAAGGTTTGGCTTGAATGTAAACTTTTACTTGAAAGCCTTTTTAGATTCTTTCAGTTAAAATTAATGGTTCTGCCACAACAGTTCCCAGCATTATGAAGCTACATTCTTTATAGCACTTTTTTCACTGCCCAAGGTCTGATAATTTTTTCCCTGCTTCCCTTTCACAGCAGACTGTAAGCTCCACACGGATAAGAGTGGCCCCACAGCATCGGGGATGAGGCTTTGCACTTGGTAATAGGTACTCAGTAGATGTTGGGTGAATTTAAAAATATTAAAAAGTATGATGAAATTATAGGTGATATTAAATGTTTAAAAATATTTTTGTTACAATGGCTTTGAAGAACATTGAAGAAGAAGGCCAGTCAATTGGCCTTGATTGATCAAGCTTGACAGATTTCCCTTCATTCCTTGAGATGCTTGAGAAATTTGGTAAGCTGAGCCATGCAGTAAAATTACAAACAAGTCTCTACCTAAAAATATCTGGCTTTGATGATGCATTATAATTTCCGTCCATTTATAAATCATTTATTCTTAAGGTGTGGTTATTTGTTGCAGATCTCACAGACGATCTCTCTCTAAGTCATGACCTTAAACACTTATTTGGACCAGGAAATACCACAAGGTGATCCAACAGAATGGCCATTAAAAAAAGCAAGTGCAGTAGGAAACCAATCATTACAGCCAATTTATAGATGAATCAATTTATGCTGCTTTACCTTTTTATGATGCCTAATACTTTGATGGAAATTAAAAGCAGTAGTGATTATGTAACATTTAATACTGTTCATCTTCAAAAAATTTTGCAAACATCAGTTACTGCTCACAGCTCATTTTAAGATAAGTAAGTCCCTAAAGAGAAAGGCATATCTCCATTTCACAGGTGAAAAAGAAATGGCCCAAAGAAGCTAATTTTTTAAAGCTTAAGAAAGTAGTGTTAAAATTAATGATCAAAATGTGTAAGTGTCTGAAGACCTACCTTGTTGAACAAAACCAACAAGGATGATGATGATGATGGCTAGTCTTAATTAAAAGGTTACTGTGGGCCAGGTGCAGTGGCTCACGCCTGTAATCTCAGCACTTTGGGAGGCCGAGGTGGGTGGATCAGGAGGTCAGGAGATCATCCTGGCCAACATGGTGAAACCCCATCTCTACTAAAAATACAAAAATTAGCTGGGCGTGGTGGCACATGCCCGTAATACCAGGTGCTCAGGAGGCTGAGGCAGGAGACTTGCTTGAACCCGGAAGGCAGAGGTTGCGATGAGCTGAGACTACGCCACTGCACTCCAGCCTGGCAACAGATGAGACTCCATCTCAAAAAAAAAAAAAAAGTTACTGTGAACCACCATCTTCCAGTAATTCACCGCAACGATGACACACAAAGGGAAAGAGGAGAGGCACCTGATATTCTCTAGGTCTTTTAGAAAATATGGAGTTGTTCCTTTGGCCATATACATGTGAATCTACAAGAAGGGTGATGCAGACATCAGGGGAATGCATCTGGTTCAAAAAGGAATACCCCACAAACATTAACATGGGAAAAACAGAGGAGTCTACTGTGCTAGCCAGCAGGCTGTTGGCACTGTTGTAAACCAACAAGTTAAGTGCAAGATTGTTGCCAAGAGAATTAATGTGTTGAGCATATTAAGCACTCTAGGAGCCAAGATAGCTCCCCAAAACTTGAGAAGGAAAGAAAGGAAAAGAAAAAGAAGGAAGCCAAAGAGAAAGGAGCCTGAGTTCAATGGAAGCACAGCTGGCTCCACCCAGAGAAGTGCACTGTGAGAACCAATGGAACAGAGCCTGAGCTTCTAGAACCTGTTCCCTATGAATGCATGGCATAACAGGTGTTTAAAAAATAAAAGAGCTCTGGATTGTAAAAATATTTCTTTTCATTAAGCAGAAATGTGATGTCCCCTCCCCCAAAGAAATATTTTAACTTAAAAAAAAAAAAGGTTACTATGTGTCAGACTGAGTCATGTACCTTCCATCCATTATCTCGCTTAGTCCGCATAACAACTCTTAAAAGTTAGCTCCTATTTTTAACCTAACTTTATAGATGGGAAAAGGAAGATGAAGTAACTTGCCCAAGATTACATAGATAGGAAGTGGCCCAGCCAGGATTTCAAAGCATGAGTACTTACCCACTATGCTATAAAATGAAAATCCTCAGAAACTATAAATCCATCAGACATGAAAAACATAATACCAATATTGTGAATAAAAAGATTATAAAATAAGTGTTCTGTAAATATTCTTTAAAACTTGTACCATCACATTTTGTGAATAGAAAAATTATTCATGACACATCACTTAGTATATCAGGTAAGTTATACAATTGAACCCACGTTTTTTATGAATTCTCAATGAAGTTTCTTCTCATAAATGGAATAGCACCTTCAACTGGGCATGTTTAGGTGCTAATATCACATACTATTTTAAAAAACAGATGCCTTTTCAAATTGCTTCCGGATATACCCAGATATTTAAAACATCTATTTACAGACACAACAGTGTAAAGATAACCAGATTATTAAATCACATGTTAAACAAAGTTTTTCAAAAGTTAAAACTTTTGAAGGCATTACTGAAAAAAAATGCTTTTTCTCACAAAAAGGCCAATTTATATGAACATATGTCTGTATAATATGCCAATGAGACAAAGAGTGGTGCAAAGAGAATCACTATAGAGCAAGGGCCATACAGTGGGGTTGGAGACCAGCTCTCTCATCTCTCTTTGTCCCTTAAATCACATACCAGGATATTCACATGTGATATATACCAAATTCTACTTTAACACATATGATTACAGAATTGTAGCAGTGGCATATCAATAATCATCTAATCTAGAGATTCTAAGGGCTTTCTGGGATCCACGGATGGACTCCAAGGAGCATGTGACAACCTAGCATTGTAAGCACTGCATTGGTGTATGTGTGGAGAGCGACACAGATAAGTTCATCCTCCAAGAAGTCCACAGCCCATAAATCCTTTCATCTGCTGCTGCACTACAATGGGATACTCTGTAATCAAACGATACTGTTGAAGACAGCCCTAAAAAGGGGCATAAAACATACTATACCAGTATTCAAACTTATCCATTTTAAAGATACATTCTTAAATTCCACTGCATTAAAAAATCATTACTTACTGCCAATACGAGCTCTCTGATGTTTTTCACATAGAGTGTCACATAGTCCTTGATGTAGATTGGCCGGTCAGTGATACTGATATGGTACCAATTCATCATCAGCGCCTCCTCATTTTCATTATTGCCACTCCATATGATGATAGAAGGATGAGATTTCAGTCTCTTGATCTGAAAATTAAGAAAATATAAAATGATTTTCAAAGAGTTAACATAAGAAACTCAGAGCTATAATTACTCATAAAATTAGAGCCCTTGCATTTTTGCACATAAATTCTTATGTGCCAAAAACCTAATTTGAAAATGGCTAGTCATGTTAGCTATAGAAATACATTTTAAGAAATCGCTGAGATTCTTTTTAACTAGATTTTATAAACACTGATACATAGGGTTTCTCTTCTCTGCTATACAAAAACTGAAGATAATATAACCCCTTTTTTAGAAAGAGAAAGAAAAAGGGAACGAATAAACTCATCATTACGTGGATTGCCACAAAGAAAACTTCCAGGAAATACAAAAGGCAGGAGACATTATATTTTGGGGATTGGTTCTTAACAGCAAATTGGAGTTCTGTGTGAACAAACAAATGAGGCAAAGCAATCACTACAACTGAAGGAGGGACAGAGGTTCCTGTGCAGGCTCCACCGAGATCAGAAAACCAGAAGGAGAACTAGAGAAGGTTTTACAAAGCAAGTGAGTACTAGAGGTATGCTGGCAGTTAAAGACAAATATGGAATGCTCTAAAGGAAAACAGATGAGGGCAATCAGGGTGATGTCTCCTGAAATAACTATCAATGTCATGTCCTGAGAAATCAACTAACATTAAGTTACTGAACATGTTTAAATATAAAAGGGAAAATTGGAGAATCCACCGCAAAACTGTGCCACATGAGGCCTGCATAAACTGAGCTCATCTGGGTTGGCCCTACATAAAGGCAAAAGGATCCACTTGTGTTATGTTTGCACTGGACAGACTCAGACATGTCCCTTCTTCTAACACACTAGGACATGTGCTCCAGTAGAGAGCAATTCAATTCCTCTGAGAATGGCAGAGTGAATCAATGGTCAAGAAAAATTCTTTTAGAACATGTTTTGGCAATGTTACCTCATTGATATTTATAGGTTCACTTTCACTGTCATGCGTGATTACACTGATGGCCCCCCACTGATGCTCTCAATGTGTTCTCCATTCGAGAAGCTCAGAAATTCATATAGAGGAAATAGAGATGCACTGAAGGTATATTAAAGAGATATGCTTCATTTTTTTTTAAAAAAAGTAAGTCTTGTATTTTCTCAGCCAGCCATATGAACACTATTTCTTTTTTTGTCTTTGTAAATGCCCAAGAAAGGGACAGCTGCTACTAACTGTGACTGACATATTTATGCTACTGATGAAAATACAAATATAAATCCTCAAGTGGCAAAAAGCTTCAGTGACACCGTGTTACACACAACCTTTAAGCTGACTTAGAGTTTTATGGTAAGCTTTACTTTAAAATTTTAACAAACTCTGCATGAAATGGCTCTCCTTGTCTTTAATAATGCATCAAAGCACTGAAGATACATAGATGTTTTAATTATTTATATGAAAGAAAACTAAAAATAAAATTGAAATGTTTGCAACCTGTGTAACTATAATTAATATGTTTAAAGTTATTCATTCATCCACTCATCTATCCACTTCGTAAATAATCCACAGAGTAGGGACGCAGAGGGGAATGAGCCCTAGGACTCAGGGAGATGACAGTCTTGCAGAGGTGACAAATCTTTGAACAAGTAATTCAAAGTGTGATGTGTGTCTCAAAAGGCAAAAGGTTTTTCCCATGCTTAAGGTAAGAGGGGCCAAAGGAGAACAAAGGAGGTGGCCCACAAGGGCAGTGAACAGGGAAGATGTTCCAGGACATAGACAGCAAGACGGAGATGGTTCCTGAACAGGAGCAGACACCAGCTGGACGGGGTCCCGCACAAGAGGATCTTATACCTTATCCAGAGGGCAAGAAGCCACCTCAGGGGAGCTATTGGCAAGGGAAGGCATTTGATTGTACTTTTCAAACCTTTTATTTTAAAATGAAACACAGTTACAGAAAACAAATTATGATATGATGAATTATTATAAGGCAATCACTCTTGTAGCCACCACCCAGTGCAGCCACGCCGGAAGCCATCCATGTGCCTCTTCCTAATCACAGCCCCTTCCTCCTTCCAAAAGTAACCACTATCTCGAGTTTTATAGTGTTATAGAAATCGCTTCCTTGCATTTCTGTATGGTTTTTCACAAAATATACATCTGTAGACACTATGTTATGAACTCTAGATTTTAACACACTTGATGGATTCAATTCATTGACGTCCTTATCCTTATTGAATTTCAAATTGTCCACCTTTCGGTTGCTCAGAGTCTCTCAAAAATCCTTTTGACATAACTTCGATAGCTTCCTTGTTATCTGCATGTTGAGATATTCCAGGATCAGGGTTCGGAGCAGGAATGTGGTATGACTTAAAATGTGTCAGTGGAAGATGACTTTGGCAGCTCTGTTGAGTATGCACATATTGAAAGAGACCAATACTATGTTTGAGGACAGGGAAAAATAAGATTTGAACTAGAGTAGTAAGTATGGGGATGAGAAAGTAAATACAAATACAAGTAACATTGGTATCAAAAAATTGTCTCAATTTTAAAACCAGGTGGATGTGGGAGGTGAGGAAGAAGAAAGTATCAATGACTTTCATATTTCCTGCTAAAAAGAAAAATCTTGAAAGAGTGCATTGGGTAAAAGATAGTAGATGTACTCTGAAGACATGCTAAGTTAGTGGGACAGCTGGTATTACTTGTTATTTCTTTTGTACTGCATGCCTTACATGTATTATCCTATTTAATCTTTGAAACAGTTTCACGAGGAGTGACATCATACTAGAGTTATAGATACAGAAATTGAAGCTCAAGAGGTAAAGTGACCTCCCTACGGTGGCAGACTCACCATTCAAGAAGAAATATCAAAAGATTTGTTCTTTGTATATCAACATTGCAAAAAATCTGGCAGACAGTTGGACATGTGAAATTGAAATCAAAGTCAATCATTATCCACAGTGTAGCTTCACCTGAGGTTACTGAGAAAACTGATTTGTTTCCTTCTTTAACATGTTGCAGAGCACTATAAAAACTCATATGTCTCCACAGTCTTGTAAACGTTTTACAAAGTAGGGGTGATCTCCTGGTGCAGTGATCATTTCTAATGGATGCTAATGAATCAGTGCAATGTTTCAGTAGTATTTTACCAGCATATGATATACTCACAAGTTGGTTCCTAAACTGTATTTTGGGAGTACATCATGATTCAGAATTTTCTTGTATTGACAAGCATCCCACTCTGATTCCACATGGAAACCCATGCCATGCACTTAATATTTAGGGGAGAGGAAATATAATGCAATCTGTGTTTCAAAGCATGATCATCCCCTAAACAGACCTTGTTGCAAAAATAAGTATATTCAAAACACAGCTCATAAACCTCAGATCTGTGGCTAAAACTATCAGTTGATAATCTTACATTAACACCATTGCCATTTGTAAAAAGAAGATATCCAGGATTATCTAATATATTTCCTGTGCCAGATCTGGAGTCAGCCATTTCTCTAAGAAGCTTTTCTCTTAACAGGAAAGATTACTTCAATATAAGAATATTCAACATTACAACACTGTCCATTATTTCTAGGTCTTTTCAGTAGACGGAGAAAGCATATAATCATTTCCTTGCATTTATGTATCTGTGAATATAAATATAAATGTCAATATGTAGAATCCAAAATAAATCAAGGAATCAACGACCAATTTAAACTTTTCTCCTGAGCAATTCAAACAGCGGTGTTGCTGTTTGCTGAGATGGAGAAAACTCCAGAAGAAGCAAGATTGTCGGGGAGCAATATGAGTTTAGTTTGTACATGTTACACTTCAGATGCCTGTTAAACCTCCAAGCAGAGGCACCAGGTAGGCAGTTGGATATAAGAAAGAGGAATTCAGAGAGAAATCAGGACTGGGGATAAATCTAGGAGTCATCAGCCAATAGATGATGGTAAAGCCATGACACTGGGTAGAATCACCTAGATGTCAATTACCTGGCTGTGTAATATTTCATGGAATGTAGTAGAGAACAAAAACCAAAATGAAGCAAGATTTAACAAGAGGCAATACTAAAACATATTATGTGTTTTATTTCTTCTTGGAAGGGTAATAACATACCTGGTAGGCAACTTCTGCTCTCACTGAATCCAGGAAGCCCTGATCAGTTGGATAAAGGGCACAGGCAAACATAAAATCCTGCCATACCTAGCAAATCAAATAAAAGGGAATGCAACACTTCCATAAGTTTTATTACACAGAAGAAAGTCGTCATTCTGAGCTCTGGGCATTACCTTTAACACAAATGAAAAATTAAGTTAGCCTGATGAGTGTGATCATTGGGGCACCATTATGTATAAAGGCACCCAGGAAAGGTATCAAAGACATTGAGACTTCCCAGCACTGCACAAAAGTGTACAGAAACCTGAGAAGAGAAAACCCTAGGCAGGTATAAAAGAAAGGGAAGACAGAAGAATTTGAAAAAGAAAAAATGTGTGAAGGGGACATAGAATGAGGCTTCCCTCCAACCCCTCCTCACTTCTAATTCATTCCAATTTTCACCAGGCATTTGGTATTAAGAGATGCACCAGACTGTTAAGAATCATACTTCATTTATAAAGGAATTAGCTTTTCATAGACAAAAGGATTACTACATGCACACTTTAGTAATGAAACTACGTAAGTCCCTTCCTAAGGAGGCCGTGTGATGCAATGGTTAAGAAAACAGCCCCTGCTCGGAGCAGTGGCTCACACCTATAATCCCAGAACTTTGGGAGGCTGAGGGGGGGCGGATCACCTGAGGTCAGGAGTTTGAGACCAGCCTGGCCAAAATGGTGAAACCCTGTCTCTACTAGAAACACAAAAATTAGCCGGGCATGGTGGCACATATCTATAATCCCAGCTACTCGAGAGGCTGGGGCAGAAGAATTACTTGAACCCTGGAGGTGAAGGCTGCAGTGAACCAAGATCACACCACTGCATTCCAGCCTAGGCAGCAGAGCCAGACTCCATCTCAAAAAAAAAAAAAAAAAAAAAAAAGTCATAGCCCCAAAGCAGCCTGTCTGAGTCAGAATTGGATTCCACCATAAACAGGCTGTTAGAGTTTGGGTAAAATATTTAACCTCTTCATGTGTCAGTTTCTTTATCTGTAAATGAGGATAGAGAATAGTAACTACCTCATTGAATGGGCAGGAAGATAAAATACGTAGAGCACTTAGAACAATGCCTGTCCTGGCACTCAGTGAATATTATATAATAATGTCATTGTCACAATGACCATCAGCATTATCAATATTACTATAATTCCTTGTCTTCTGTGGCATTCCTTATATTTTAGAACACTAATAATAGAACTAACAGAATATATTTTCTTTGCTTTATCCTCACAATTGCAAAACACGTTAAAAGTACTTAATAACAATATTAGGGCCAGGTACAGCGGCTCGTGCCTATAATCTCAGCACTTTGAGAGGCCGAGGCAGGTGGATCACCTGAGGTCAGCAGTTCAAGGCCAGCCTGGCCAACACGGTGAAACCCCATCTCTACTAAAAATACAAAAATCAGCTGGATGCTGATTTACTAAAAATACAAAATTTAGCACACGCCTGTAATCCAAGCTGCTCCGGAGGCTGAGGCAGGAGAATCGCTTGACCCCAGTGTAGGGAAAGGCGCAGTGAGCTGAGATTGCACCACTGCGCTCCAGCCTGGGCAATAGAGTGAGACTCTGTCTCAAAACAAATTAAAAATAAAAAATTGGAAAAAATTTAGAAAAACAATATGAAACACACCTTTACTTAATTTCATTATTTTTCTTCTCCTTTAGGTTTTGTCAGATTTCCTTTAAGTGTTTTAAATATTTTCTTTTATTTTCTATGCATACTTAAATATCACAAAGAAAATTATTTTAAAAGTAGGTATATGTATACTGGGATATAAATAATTTACAGGATATCTATCATTTAAAAATAAATAATTATGGTAGTTGCAATCACCTGTGGCTCTGGGTTTACAAGATGTCATTTATTCCTATAGCCCCAAATGGAATATCTGGCTCTGAGACAGGGGCAATTGCATCATTCAGAACATTGGCAATCAAACTGAGGATAGAGTAACTTATCAATACATAAAATGCTATCAACTTCTCACCATTATTCCTAGTTCATCACAGAGTTCATAGAACTCATCCTGCTCATAAATTCCTCCTCCCCAAACCCGAAGAGTATTCATGTTAGCATCCACAACAGACTGTAAAAGGAGCCGTAACCTGTAGAAGACATTTTATAAACAAATCATAACTTGGAAAAAAAACAGATAAACACATTTCTAATCTCTGTTAGAAAAAAACACTCTAAAATCATGACGGTTTGGTTATAATGTAAACTAAAGGAAGTAATATAAAATTATATACACATTAAATAACCACATAAACAAACAGAAAACTTATGGGTGATATCTTTACCTATTATATTTTACCTATTTATTTTATTATACTCTTTTTAAAATTAAATTTATGTTTTATATTTATTCCTATAAAAAATACAGTTGTAAGCCTTGAAAAGTATGCACTAATTTTATACAAACCCTCCACACTATAAAACAAAATCAAGACTTGAGTATTAGTGTCTAGCACCTGTATTTCCTATTACACAATTCCTCCAGCCCGGTATTTCTTTCTCTAGTAAATTTCCTTTATACTTTTTCCAATTCCTATTCACATTACCCTCAGGAAAATCTAGAAACTTACAGGCAGCTTGAGAGCATGCACCTTCCCTCCATCCCCACAACACTGTTCAAGCCAAATAACAGGATGGGCAGACCCAGAGCACTGAGGGCTCAGCACAGGCACCACGGCAGGCTCACCAATTGGACCAGCCGGGCTGAAGGACCACAGCCAACCCAGCCCCAGCTGGGAGGGGAGAGGAGCATTTGAAAAGGAAAAGATAGAGCCAATTATCCCGTGGCTGTGTCTGGAGAAGAATTTCATTTTCTTATGAAATCTAAAATAATATACACATTTTAAAATAAAAGAAAATTACTACAACTTTTGGAAAAAATCAGGTTTTAGTTACTGATCACATTTACATTCTAAATATCAAATGATATACTACAACGCACATTTCTACATTTGTAAATATGCTAAAATGTTATTTAATTTAGATAATAAATAAGTTTAAATGTGTTTATTTTCATTTCATAAAGTTTATTTTCAGCATCACAGAGATGTAAGTTTAGGTAAAAGTGGTTCCAAGATGGCCGAATAGTAACAGCTCCAGGCTACAGCTCCCAGCATGAGCCACACAGAAGACGGGTGATTTCTGCATTTCCAACTGGGGTACCGAGTTCATCTCACTGGGGCGTGTTGGACAGTGGGTGTAGGACAGTGGGTGCAGCCCACCGAACGAGAGCTGAAGGAGGGCGAGGCATCGCCTCACCCGGGAAGCAGGAAGCGCAAGGGGTAAGGGAATTCCATTTCCTAGCCAAGGGAAACCATAACAGATGGCACCTGGAAAATCAGGTCACTCCCACCCTAATACTGCACTTTTCCAAGGGTCTTAGCAAATGGCACACCAGGAGATTATACCCTGCACCTGGCTCAGAGGGTCCCATACCCAGGGGGCCTCCCTCATTGCTAACACAGCAGTCTGAGATCTAACTGCAAGGTGGCAGCAAGGCTGGGGGAGGGGCACTCACCATTGCTGAGGCTTGAGTAGGTAAACAAAGCGGCCAGAAACTCAAACTGGTGGAGCCCACCGCAGTTCAATGAGGCCTGCCTGCCTCTGTAGACTTCACCTCTGGGGACAGGGCATAGTGAAACAAAAGGCAGGAGAAATCTCTGCAGATTTAAATGTCCCTGTCTGACAGCTTTGAAGAGAACAGTGGTTCTCCTAGTAAGGAGTTTGAGATATGAGAACAGACAGACTGCCTCCTCAAGTGCGTCCCTGACCCCCGAGGAGCCTAAAAGGGAGGCACCCACCAGTAGGGGCAGACTGACACCTCACAAAGCCGCATACCCCTCTGAGACAAAGCTTCCAGAGGAACAATCAGGCAGCAACATTTGCTGTTAAGCAGTATTCACTCTTCTGCAGCCTTGGCTGCTGATATCCAGGCAAACAGGGCCTGGAGTGGACCTCAAGCAAACTCCAACAGACCTGCAGCTGAGGGTCCTGACTGTTAGAAGGAAAACTAAGAAACAGAAAGGACATCCACACCAAAACCCCATCTGTACGTCATCAAAGACCAAAAGTAGATAAAACCACAAAGATACGGAAAAAACAGAGCAGAAAAGCTGAAAATTCTAAAAATCAGAGCACCTCTCCTCCTCCAAAGGAACGCAGCTCCTTGCCAGGAATGGAACAAAGCTGGACGGAGAATGACTTTGACAAGTCCTGAGAGAAGAAGGCTTTAGACGATCAAACTTCTCCAAGCTAAAGGAGGAAGTTTGAACCCATCACAAAGAAACTAAAAACCTTGAAAAAAGATTAGACGAATGGCTAACTAGAATAACCAATGTAGAGAAATCCCTAAATGATCTGAAGGAGCTGAAAACCGTGGCACAAGAACTACATGACAAATGCACAAGCTTCAGTAACCAATCTGATCAACTGGAAGAAAGGGTATCAGTGATTGAAGATCAAATGAATGAAAAGAAGCGAGATGAGAAGTTTGGAGAAAAAAGAGTAAAGAGAAACGAACAAAGTCCCCAAGAAATATGGGACTATGTGAAAAGACCAAATCTACGTCTGATTGCTGTACCTGAAAGTGACGGGGAGAATGGAATCCAGTTGGAAAACACTCTGCAGGGTATTAGCCAGGAGAACTTTTTATTGCCTAGGCCCAACCTAGCAAGGCAGGCCAACATTCAAATTCAGGAAACACAGAGAACGCCACAAAGATACTCCTCCAGAAGAGCAACTCCAAGACACACAATTGTCAGATTCACCAAAGTTGAAATGAAGGAAAAACTGTTAAGGCCAGACAGACAGAAAGCTCGGGTTACCCACAAAGGGAAGCCCATCAGACTAACGGCAGATCTATCAGCAGAAACTCTACAAGCCAGAAGAGAGTGGGGGCCAATATTCAACATTCTTAAAGAAAAGAACTTTCAACCCAGAATTTCATATCCAGCCAAACTAAGCTTCACAAGTGAAGGAGAAATAAAATCCTTTATAGACAAGCAAATACTGAGAGATATTGTCACCACTAGGGCTGCCCAACAAGAGCTCCTGAAGGAAGCACTAAACATGGAAAGGAACAACTGGTACCAGCCACTACAAAAACATGCCAAAATGTAAAGACCATCAATGCTAGGAAGAAACTGCATAAACTAACAAGCAAAATAACCAGCTAACATCATAATGACAGGATCAAATTCACACATAACAATACTAACCTTAAATGTAAATGGGCTAAATGCTCCAATTAAAAGACACAGACGGGTAAACTGGATAGTCAAGACCCATCACAGAGCTGTATCCAGGAGACTCATCTTATGTGCAGAGACACACATAGGCTCAAAATAAACGGATGGAGGAAGATCTACCAAGCAAATGGAAAACAAAAAAGAGCACAGGTTGCAATCCTAGTCCCTGATAAAACAGACTTTTAACCAACAAATACCAAAAGAGACAAAGAAGGCCATTACATAATGGTAAAGGGATCAATTCAACAAGAAGAGCTAACTATCCTAAATATATATGCACCCAATACAGGAGCACCCAGATTCAAAAAGCAAGTCCTTAGAGACTTACAAAGAGACTTAGATTCCCACACATTAATAATGAGAGACTTTAACACTCCATTGTCAACATTGGACAGATCAACAAGACAGAAAGTTCACAAGGATATCCAGGAATTGAACTCATCTCTGCACCAAGCAGACCTAATAGACATCTGCAGAACTCTTCACCCCAAATCAAGAGAATGTACATTCTTCTCAGCACCACATCGCACTTATTCCAAACTCGACCACATAGTTGGAAGTAAAGCACTCCTCAGCAAATGTACAAGAACAGAAATTATAACAAACTGTCTCTCAGACCACAGTGCAATCAAACTAGAACTCAGGATTAAGAAACTCAATCAAAATTACTCAACTACATGGAAGCTGAACAACCTGCTCCTAAATGACTACTGGGTACATAATGAAATGAAGGCAGAAATAAAGATGTTCTTTAAAACCAATGAGAACAAAGAGACAACATACCAGAATCTCTGGGACACATTTAAAGCAGTGTGTAGAGGGAAATTTATAGCACTAAATGCCCACAAGAGAAAGCAGGAAAGATCAAAAATTGACACCCTAACATCACAATTAAAAGAACTAGAGAAGCAAGAGCAAACACATTCAAAAGCTAGCAGAAGGCAAGAAATAACCAAGATCAGAGCAGAACTGAAGGAGATAGAGACACAAAAACCCTCCAAAAAATCAATGAATCCAGGAGTTGGTTTTTTGAAAAGATCAACAAAATTCATAGACCACTAGCAAGACTAATAAAGAAAAGAGAGAAGAATCAAATAGACACAATAAAAAATGATAAAGGGGATATCACCACCGACCCCATAGAAATACAAACTACCATCAGAGAATACTGTAAACACCTCTACGCAAATAAACTAGAAAACCTAGAAGAAATGGATAAATTACTGGACACATACACTCTCCCAAGACTAAACCAGAGAGAAGTTGAATCCCTGAATAGACCAATAGCAGGCTCTGAAATTGAGGCAATAATTAATAGCCTACCAACCAAAAAAAGTCCAGGACCAGACGGACTCACAGCCGAATTCTACCAGAGGTACAAGGAGGAGCTGGTACCATTCCTTCTGAAACTATTCCAATCAATAGAAAAAGAGGGAATCCTCCCTAACTCATTTTATGAGGCCACATCATCCTGATACCAAAGCCTGGCAGAGATACAAAAAAAAAAGAGAATTTTAGACCAATATCCCTGATGAACATTGATGCAAAAATCCTCAATAAAATACTGGCAAACTGAACTCAGCAGCACATCAAAACGCTTATCCAGCATGATCAAATGGGCTTCATCCCTGAGATGCAAGGCTGGTTCAACATACGCAAATCAATAAACGTAATCCAGCATATAAACAGAACCAAAGACAAAAACCACATGATTATCTCAATAGATGCAGAAAAGGCCTATGACAAAATTCAACAGCCCTTCATGCTAAAAACTCTCAATAAATTCGGTATTGATGGAACGTATTTCAAAATAATAAGAGCTATTTATGACAAACCCACAGCCAAAATCATACTGAATGGGCAAAAACTGGAAGCATTCCCTTTGAAAACTGGCACAAGACAGGGAAGCCCTCTCTCACCACTCTTATTCAACATAGTGTTGGAAGTTCTGGCTAGGGCAATCAGGCAGGAGAAAGAAATAAAGGGTATTCAATTAGGAAAAGAGGAAGTCATATTGTCCTTGTTTGCAGATGACATGATTGTATATTTTGAAAACCCCATTGTCTCAGCCCAAAATCTCCTTAAGCTGATAAGCAACTTCATCAAAGTCTCAGGATACAAAATCAATGTGCAAAAATCACAAGCACTCTTATATGCAAATAACAGACAGAGAGCCAAATCATGAGTGAACTCCCATTCAAAATTGCTTCAAAGAGAATAAAATACCTAGGAATCCAACTTACAAGGGATGTGAAGGACCTCTTCAAGGAAAACTACAAACCACTGCTCAACAAAATAAAAGAGGACACAAACAAATGGAAGAACATTCCATGCTCATGGATAGGAAGAATCAATGTCGTGAAAATGTTCATACTGCCCAAGGTAATTTATAGACTCAATGCCATCCCCATTAAGCTACCAATGACTTTCTTCACAGAATTGGAAAAACCTACTTTAAAGTTCATATGGAACCAAAAAAGAGCTGGCATTGCGAAGACAATCCTAAGCAAAAAGAACAAAGCTGGAGGCATCATGCTACCTGACTTCAAACTATACTACAAGGCTACAGTAACCAAAACAGCATGGTACTGGTACCAAAACAGAGATATAGACCAATGGAAAAGAACAGAGCCCTCAGAAATAATACCACACATCTACAGCCATCTGATCTTTGACAAACCTGACAAAAACAAGAAATGGGGAAAAGATTCCCTATTTAATAAATAGTGCTGGGAAAACTGGCTAGCCATAAGTAGAAAGCTGAAACTGGATCCCTTCCTTACACCTTACACGAAAATTAATTCAAGATGGATTAAAGACTTAAATGTTAGACCTAAAACCATAAAAACCCTAGAAGAAAACCTAAGCAATACCATTCTGGACACAGGCATGGGCAAGGACTTCATGTCTAAAACACCAAAAGCAATGACAACAAAAGCCAAAATTGACAAATGGGATCTAATTAAACTAAAGAGCTTCTGCACAGCAAAAGAAACTACCATCAGAGTGAACAGGCAACCTACAGAATGGGAGAACGTTTTTGCAATCTACTCATCTGACAGAGGGCTAATATCCAGAACCTACAAAGAACTCAAGCAAATTTACAAGAAAAAAACAACCCCATCAAAAAGTGGGCAGAGGGGCCGGGCGCGGTGGCTCAAGCCTGTGGTCCCGGCACTTTGGGAGGCCGAGACAGGCGGATCACGAGGTCGGGAGTTCGAGACCATCCTGGCTAACACGGTGAAACCCCGTCTCTGCTAGAAAGTACGAAAAACTAGCCGGGCGAGGTGGTGGGCGCCTGTAGTCCCGGCTGCTCGGGAGGCTGAGGCAGGAGAGTGGCGTGAAGGCCCGGGAGGCGGAGCTTGCAGTGAGCTGGGATCCGGCCACTGCACTCCAGCCTGGGCGACACGGCGAGACTCCGTCTCAAAAAAAAAAAAAAAAAAAAAAAAAAAGGGGGCAGAGGATATTAACAGGCACTTCTGCTCATCATTACTGGTCATCAGAGAAATGCAAATCAAAACCGCGATGAGATACCATCTCACACCAGTTAGAATGGCAATCATTAAAAAGTCAGGAAACAACAGGTGCTGGAGAGGATGTGGAGAAATAGGAACACTTTTACACCGTTGGTGGGACTGTAAACTAGTTCAACTATTGTGGAAGACACTGTGGCAATTCCCCAAGGATCTAGAACTAGAAATACCATTTGACCCAGTCATCCCATTACTGGGTATATACCCAGAGGATTATAAATCATGCTGCTGTAAAGACACATGCACACGTATGTTTATTGCGGCACTATTCACAATAGCAGAGACTTGGAACCAACCCAAATGTCCATCAATGACAGACTGGATTAAGAAAATATGGCACATATACACCATGGAATATTATGCAGCCATAAAAAAGAATGACTTCATGTCTTTTGTAGGGACATGGATGAAGCTGGAAACCATCATCCTCAGCAAAGTATTGCAAGATCAGAAAACCAAACACTACATGTTCTCACTCATAGTTGGAAATTGAACAATGAGAACACTTGGACACAGGAAGGGGAACATCACACACTGGGGCCTGTCGTGGGGTGGGGGGAGGGAGGAGGGCTAGCATTAGGAGATATACCTAATGTAAATGACGAGTTAATGGGTTTAGCACAGCAACATGGCACACGTATACATATGTAACAAACCTGCACATTGTGCACATGTACCCTAGAACTTAAAGTATAATAATAAATAAATAAATAAATAAATAAATAAATAAAAAGATATAAATTTACAGATCCAATTAGGAAATATTATTTTCTTCCAAAGTTCTATTTCTTCAGTCTCAGAAAAACATTTTTAATTTTTTTCCTAGATCTAGAACTTTTAAGATTATATTTTGTTTTTAAATAAATTGTATTTTGCATATTTAAGGTATATGACATGATGTTATGGGATATAGATAGATAGATAGATAGATAGATAGATAGATAGATAGATAGATAGATAGTTAAAAGGTTACTATAGTGAAACAAACTAACGTACTTACCATCCTATAATAGGGGTCCCAACCCCCAGGCCACGGACTGAACCATGGATCAGGCAGCACAGCAGGAGGTAAGCAGCAGGTGAGCAAGCATTACTACCTGACCTCCTGTCAGATCAGCGGCAGCATTAGATTCTCATAGAAGCAAGAACCCTATTGTGAACTGTGCATGCGAAGGATACAGGTTGTGTGCTCCTTATGAGAATCTAATTCCTGATGATCTGAGGTAGAAGGGTTTCATTCCAAAACTATCTCCCCACCCCCCCCACTCCCTACCCCTAATCTGTGGAAAAATTGTCTTCCACGAAACTGGTTATTGGTGCCAAAAATATTTGAGACTGCTGTCCTACATAGTTAGCCACTCTTTTTTGCTTTTGTGGCAAAAGTAGCTAAAATCTAATCATTTAGCATGAATCCTATAAAGAGCACTTTTTTTTTTTTTTTTTTTTGAGATGGAGTCATGCTCTGTCACCCAGGCTGGAGTGCAGTGGCCGGATCTCAGCTCACTGCAAGCTCCACCTCCCGGGTTCACGCCATTCTCCTGCCTCAGCCTCCCAAGTAGCTGGGACTACAGGCGCCCGCCACTTCGCCCGGCTAGTTTTTTGTATTTTTTTTTTAGTAGAGACGGGGTTTCACCGTGTTAGCCAGGATGGTCTCGATCTTCTGACCTCGTGATCCGCCCGTCTCGGCCTCCCAAAGTGCTGGGATTACAGGCTTGAGCCACCGCGCCTGGCTTCCTAGTGTACATCAGATCTCTGGGCTTGCTCGCCTGTATATCTGCTACATTGTATCCTCTGACCATATCTGCTACATTGTATCCTCTGACCAGCTGGCTCCCAGTTTCCTCCCCACCCTCCCACAACCGCACCTCCATAACACACAAGATTTTTTTTAGTTCTTTTGTTAAGATAAAGGTAAAAGAATATGCAAATACCTTAGCATAGAAAGGTAAATATTGGAGTGGGCCCCGTGGCTTACACCTATAATCCCAGCACTTTGGGAGGCCGAGGCAGGTGGATCATTTGAGTTCAGGAGTTCAAGACCAGCCTGGCCCACATAGTGAAACCTCGTCTCTACTAAAAATACAAAAATTAGCTGGGCAGTAGTGGCCTGCGCCTGTAATCCCAGCTACTTGGGAGGCTGAGGCAGGAGAATCACTTGAGCCTGGGAGGCGGAGGTTGCAGTGAGCTGAGATTCTGCCATTGCACTCCAGTCTGGACAACAAAGTGAGACTCTGTCTCAAAAAAAAAGAAGAGAAAAAAAAAAGAGGAAAGGTAAATATGTGTTCTTATCTTTCAAAACCATGCTCAAAAACATTTAAGGTATCATTTGAAAAGATGAAAATAGTTGAATTTAATATTTTTTTCAGGAACTATTCAAAATACTAATTAGTCATTTTCTTATTTCTCCAGAGTAAACATATAATAGTTTTCTAAAACTGAATGGCTTCAACAGTCTCAAATAGTTTAGCTCTAAGACCACCTGTAGCCCAGGAGAATGGAATATATGATTTTTAAAATCCTATCCATTCTAAAGTTTCCATCATCTAGAATTCTATACTACCTGTTAGTTCCTTACCCAGGGACTAAAGAAAGTAAAAATGAGTAAATCTCAAGCTTTGCCGGACTTTTAAAGAGGAACAAGAAAAGAAAGACAGTAACTCACAACTCAGAGGTTACTCGGTCCTGGAATGAATCTGCTGGGATCCAGTTTGAGCCTTTTAGAAATACGGGAAATCCATTAATTTTGAAATAGAAACTCAAACCAGGAGACCCTTTTATGGGCTCTTCTATAAGTTCCACTGTCCTAAAATAAACCTGCAATGAACAGAATTAAATGATGAATATCAAATTTAAAACATAAGCAAAGTAGTTTTTTAAAAAAAGAAGCAGACCTTTTTGAAAAACGTACATTCAGTAGTTTAATGTAAATTTTCCTATTTACTATGAAGCACATAATGTGGAAATGTACATTTCAGGAATATACACATATAAATTATTGCTAGCATCTGTTATTTCTCTTTTAAAAGAGAAATATAGAAACTACTAAAGAGCTACTGTAGTCTTCCACATGAAATAGGCATTTGTGATAACATCAAAAAAGACAATTTGAAGATAACATTTCTAAATTAAAACAAAAACATGCTATTTCAAAAAAATAGAAAAAAATGCTGTCTTTGAAAAAAACATTCTCATTTCAGTGTGTTAAAAGGTAGCCAAACATGCATCTTAGAATCAGATATTATAACTTAACAACTTTGCAATCTTAATAACACATTACCATAAAATCGCTTTGTTTAATGGGTAATTTAATCCTAATTACACATGAAACTCAATGTTTGAGCACGCTCTGATTTCTTGACTGGAGATGTATGTGGTGTTCTAATGGAAGTAGATGGGGCAGGAGCATGCACTCTGTGCTGTTGGTGCTCTGGAGAGGAAGCAGAGGCCCCATCCTGGTGACAGCCCAGCCAGGATTTCCCCCAGTTAAGCATGGGCAGCAAGACCCCAGATAGAGAAGCTTTGACGTTTTTATCAAAATCTTTATTCTTGCCAGCCATAAATTGGATCAAGTTTATATGATAACATTTTATACCAATAAAGCGTAGCCTTAAGCCAAAAGCACACATTTCTCTAATTTAAAAAATCAGTGAATGAATGAGTCAAATTATTTCACGTAATAAGTGTCCACCATTCTGCTTCCTGACTCCTGCCTTTATTTATATGAAATGACAAAAGATATCAGAATTAACTTTACAAGAAGATACAGAATATGTCCTGGATAAGGAGGATCTTGACACGTAATGATCACTCCTGCTTCAGGGCTGCAAAATGTCAAGAATGCACAGTGATTTTCAGAGGTGACTTTTAAAACACCATTGATGGTGGGTTCCAATATCTAGAACAGTGCGTAGTCCTTTAAGTGTGGCCTGGGGACTCCAGGAGGTCCCTTGGAGATTTTCAGTGGGTCCTTGACTTAGAGTAAAACTAAAACACTATTTGCCTTTATCTCTCTCAGTCTCTGAGTGTCAGTGGAATTTTCCAGAGACTACATGATGTGTGCCTACTTCATCACTCTGACAGCTAATGGAATGTGTGCTGTGTATTCCATTGTGATGTAGCTCTGTGGCAGAGGTTTATGGTATGAAGCAGTGCATTTTCAGAGATTAACTCAGTTTGTTCTCAGTACTTTTACTGTATTCTTACTATTAATAGCTGTCTTTGATTATTCCTGCTATAATCTCTGTACCCTCATTGTTGTTCAATAAATTCTTACTTTGAACCCCAAAGTTTCCCTTGCAAACTACACAGAAGCACAAAAGGAGTAGGTACTACTCTTCACAGCAATATTTTCAAGTTTTCAAATAAAAACAAATTCTAATTTTAATTGAAACTCATTTTACACTTTAGTAATATTTTATCTTGTTCTAAAAGAAAATTTATTTATAATACTTTTTTCTAATTTAGGGATGAATTGTCAAAATGAGATCAGAAGGCTTACCTTCTCACTAGCCTGGCCAACATGGTGAAATCCTGTCTCTAATAAAAGTACAAAAATTAGCTGGGTGTGGTGGTGCATGCCTGTAATCCCAGCTACTTGGGAGGCTAAGGCAGGAGAATCACTTGAACCCGGGGGGCGGAGGTTGCAGTGAGCCAAGATCATGCCATTGCACTCCAGCCTGGGCTACAGAGCAAGATTCCATCTCAAAAAAAAAAAAAAAAAAAAAGAAGGCTTACCTTCTCAACCCATAACTGTACTATCTGTCTATAAGGTTGCTGAAAAAAGTGAAACTGACATATCAGACAGTCTTTTGACTCATGGAAGGGAAGAATCTACTCTAAAGAAACTGGGTAAAATTATGAATAAGAAGTGAAATTATGATGAAAGTCATCTTTCAACTTTATGGATGTTAATAACTTATCTTTTTGTGCATTATGCAATGAAACATTTTAAAATAATATTTATGGTGCCAGTTAAGTTGTAGTGTCTCATTGAGACGAATCATTCACAGTATGAAGAAAAGAGAATTGAATATTTAAACTTATACATGATAAGCTCATTAAAAGTCAAACCGTGTTTATTACATCTTTTCAAACCAGACATGAAAAACCCACTGGAGCATCTTACAGGGTTAGTTATGCACTCCTGGCTGGAGAAGTACACATACTAGCTGAGAGATAGTTGTACTGTTCACATTGCAGAATGCTTACTAGATGAAGAGTCAGCAAAGGAAATAACAGCACTGCCACTTTGCAATGACAGAGTAACTCATCCAGTTGAGAGATTTGACTGCAGTATGAAGACTGGCCTGATATCTCATCTGAAATAATCATACTTTTGCTTTACAAATGAGTGAATCTCCAGATATAGATGGACTTGCCAGTTTGCTTGTATTTGTATGTTATCAACACAATAAATCATCAAAAATCTTCTTTTCTGTGAATTTTTGGCAACAATACACAAGAGGTGCTGAAATATTCAAATTACTAAATAACTTTTTGAATCTCAGGGTTATCCTGTAATTACTGTGTTAACATTGGCACCGATGTTACAAAAGCAGTGGTAGGTAACACTGCTGCTGCCTTAGCAGGAATCAAGGCAGTAGCTCCAAATTGCTAGTAGTCATTACATCTTTCACCTTCATGTATTAGCAGGAAAATGAAAAAAGCCAGTTTCACTTACGAATGTCCTTGATAAAGCAGTAAACATTAATTTCTTTTTTTTTTTTTTTTTTTTTTTTTTTTGAGGCGGAGTCTCGCTCTGTCACCCAGGCTGGAGTGCAGTGGCGCGATCTCGGCTCACTGCAAGCTCCGCCTCCCGGGTTCCCGCCATTCTCCTGCCTCAGCCTCCCGAGTAGCTGGGACTACAGGCGCCGCCACCACGCCCGGCTAATTTTTTTTGTATTTTTAGTGGAGACGGGGTTTCATTGTGTTAGCCAGGATGGTCTCGATCTCCTGACCTCGTGATCCGCCCGTCTCGGCCTCCCAAAGTGCTGGGATTACAGGCTTGAGCCACCGCACCCGGCCCTAAACATTAATTTCATTAAATCCCAACCCTCAGTATGCATAATTTTAATACCCATAAAGCACCATTCACAATAGATAGCTGGAGGAAAAGCCTCTGGGCCATTATTAGAGTTGTATGTAAGCTGAATTGGCCTTGTTCATGACACCCCATTTTTACTTGATAGAAGGCCTGACAGACAACCGATGGTTATTCAGACTTGGACACTTGGCAGACATTCTCTATAAATGAATGAATTGAGCCTATCATTTCAAGGAAAACAACTGGCAGTGTTTGTGGCTAAGGATAAAACTCAAACTTTCAAGTAAAAATTGGGATTAGGGAAAACTTGTATCTACTACCTGATGGTAGTAGATACTTACTTAAAAACTTTTTAGATGTCAATTTTGGCTTTTGTTGCCATTGCTTTTGGTGTTTTAGTCATGAAGTCCTTGCCCATGCCTATGTCCTGAATGGTATTGCCTAGGTTTTCTTCTAGGGTTTTTATGGTTTTAGGTCTAACATTTAAGTCTCTAATCCACTTTGAATTAATTTTTGTATAAGGCGTAAGGAAGGGATCCAGTTTCAGCTTTCTACTTATGGCTAGCCAGTTTTCTCAGCACCATTTATTAAATAGGGAATCCTTTCCCCATTTCTTGTTTTTGTCAGGTTAAACTAAACAGCTACTGCACAGCAAAAGAAACTACCATCAGAGTGAACAGGCAACCTACACAATGGGAGAACATTTTTGCAATCTACTCATCTGACAAAGGGCTAATATCTAGAACCTACAAAGAACTCAAACAAATTTACAAGAAAAAAACAAACAATCCCATCAAAAAGTGGGCAAAGGATATGAACAGGCACTTCTCAAAAGAAGACATTTATGCGAAAAAATGCTCATCATCACTAGTCATCAGAGAAATGCAAATCAAAACCACAATGAGATACCATCTCACACCAGTTAGAATGGTAATCATTAAAAAGTCAGGAAACAACAGGTGCTGGAGAGGATGTGGAGAAATAGGAACACTTTTACACTGTTGGTGGGACTGTAAACTATTTCCATTGTGGAAGACAGTGTGGCAATTCCTCAAGGATCTAGAACTAGAAATACCATTTGACCCAGCCATCCCATTACTGGGTATATATCCAAAAGATTGTAAATCATGCTGCTATAAAGACACATGTACATGTATGTTTATTGAGGCACTATTCACAATAGCAAAGACTTGGAACCAACCCAAATGTCCATCAATGACAGCCTGGATTAAGAAAATGTGGCACATATACACCATGGAATACTATGCAGCCATAAAAAAGGATGAGTTCATGTCCTTTGTAGGGACATGGATGCAGCTGGAAACCATCATTCTCAGCAAACTATCACAAGAACAAAAAACCAAACACTGCATGTTCTCACTCATAGGTGGAAATTGAACAATGAGAACACTTGGACACAGAAAGGGGAGCATCACACACCAGGTCCTATTGTGGGGAGGGGGGAGGGAGGAGGGATAGCATTAGGAGATACACCTAATGTAAATGACGAGTTAATGGGTTTAACACACCAACATGGCACATGTATACATATGTAACAAACCTGCATGTTGTGCACATGTACCCTAGAACATAAAGTATAATAAAAAAAAACTTTTTAGATGACATCAGTGGTGATATTAACAAATGTGATATTATAAAAGGAAATGTTTCAACATGTAGAAGATTTGTAACTCTCAAGAAACATTTTCCAAGAAACAAACATTTTCCAATAACCAATGCCTTACATTACAGTATCATATAATATGGGTAAAGAATTCAAACAAAGTGCAAGATAGACTAATGGATTTTAACGTAAGAGAGAATAAAAAGTTCATTGGTTAGTTGCAATTCACACTGGGACTAACCTTTAAGAAACTATCATTTGTTAAAAGAAAATCCACAATTTATCTGAAAAGACTATTTTTTCCCTTTTCCAAGTATATCTGTGTGAGGTCAGATTTCCTTAATCTGTTTCAACTGAAACAACATATTGCAAATTGACTGAAGGCAGATACAGATGAGAATCCCTTTGTCTCCTACTAAACAAGACATTAAAGTGACTTGCTAACACGTAAAACTGTCATTATTTCCACTAGTTTTTTTGTTAATTTATTTTTTATAAAATAAGTCATATATAAAAATAGTCATATGTGCCATGAGTTTATTATGGTTATTTAAAATGAATAAGTAAATATTTAATTCCCAGTTTTAATATTTAATATGGTAAATATCGGTACATATAACCCATATAAACAAAAGCATGTTGTGGTTTTCAATAACTTTTTTAAGTATAATGCAGTGCTGAGTCCAGAAAAATTTGAGAATCACTATCGCAGAAAATAGAATTTATTTATTTCTTAATATCTATGAAGGCTACAAACTGTATTAACTATACAACATAATACTTTCCAGCACATTTTTCCTTTCTGTGCAAATGTTCTTATAAAAAGACATCTCTCCCTATCCCCCAACTCTTGCAATAACAAGTTATGACTGGGGTGACAACGAACCCAAACCTCCTGACAGTGCCTCAGAGGTGAAGTAGTAATTACCAGCCACCTTTCCCTCTGGGCATTCTTTGACAAGTGAAAGGCTCCTGCTTCTATGATAAGTGTCAGTAATTTTCCACATCCTCTGGCAGTCTTGAAGTCACATAAAAGCCTTCTTCTACAACAGGTATTTTACTTCAGAGAAAATAATGGGTTCTAAAAGATTTCTTGAAAAGACCCTTGAGTAACACATATTTGCATCCAAAGTAAATATGTAATCTTCATATGAGACTAAAATTTTTTTAAACAGTCCAACAAAGCAAATTATTGTCTAACGGTATGAAAAAGGTATAAATACCTAAGAAACTAAAAAATGTGTAAGTCGGGCAGTTTGAAAATTAAAAATTTTAACTTCTAAATTTTTATCTATTTTTGAAGTTTCTATTAATTCCTCACTAAATCTGTATTTTTATTAACTTTATAAACATTTCCTTTTCAAAATAGAAGGATTAACTTTAAAAGTGCAGGATAGTTGAATGCATTCTTTCAAACAAGAATTAAGGATATCTGAACTAAAGGGCTTAAGAGGTACGTGACTGATAAACATGGTACTCCTCAAATTTCTTTCTCTGGCAGACCAAACAGATGATATGTAATGAATCATTGATTCATAAGCCCAAGGCCGCTTCTCAGCTGTTTGTAATCAGATACTTAAAAAGCTGTAATAGCATCACTAGATTTTCAAAAGGGCAATTTTCTTCTTAAAAAGAAACCCACTTATTTCTAAACGTCGTCAAATGTCAAACCTGCTAAAATCCTTTTACATATATTTTAAGACACAACCAAACACTGCATTTCTGTCTTTGTTCTGAAAGTGCTCCAGCGTGTAAAAGTATTGAGAAAACAAGCTCTGGGTCTCCACAAATAGCTCTTGTCAACCAGGTCCCTGCAGGATGACACAAGAGACATAACTTTGTTGTGCCCTTGCAATTTGCAGACAGCACAACCAGAACTTAACAGATTAACATTAACATTGGCACAGTTATCTATCCTTGTAGCCAGATGTGTATCTAGTACATCTGACACCAGATAGGATCACTTTTTAAGACCTCCTCTTCTATATGACAAAGTTATTTTCAATAGAAGTAATGAAATGAAATGAATAATGATAATTCCAGAAAAGAATGTCCAGAAAAGAATGTAGACATTAAAAACTTTCTTTCACTGAACTTTGCATAATCATGCCAGTTTTTTAAAAGGTAAAACGAATATTAGAGTACAAAAAAGGAAAAGTTAATAGATTCAAGTTCTGATTATATTAATATATTTAATAAACTCATAAAGGGAATAACATACATAATGGTATGCTATAGTAAGAAATAATAACATTTGCTATTTTCAGCCTTACCTTCTAAAAATCTGTCAACAACTTTCTCAAAATTGATCTTCTTTGGACATACATGTTCAATATTTGATTCATTTGTCATAGCTGATGGAAAAATACCTTTTGTTAATTTTAACTCAGAAATGTTCTTCCAGATGAGGCCAGAGATATGCAAATATTTTAGAAAGTATTAAACATAATAAGTTTGGTAGAGATTCATAAAAATCCCACTTCACATTCAACTCCAAAAAATGCAGTCATATCCATGCCTTTGTTCTTTTGACTTTCGTTCAAACTACTTACAAATGCCTCTGAGGTATTAAAAAAAAAATCCCACTTCTCAAGTATTTCTTCTGTAAAATCACAGAAAATGATTGTGAACACAGATAATATTTGATTCACTGCTGTAGAACAAGTGTCCAGTTCTCAGGGACAACAATTGGGGCGTTTGGCATTGCTATGTGGATTTCTCTGAGCTATGGAAAACCAGCAACTCTTTGTTGTTTCTCCTGGCACTCTTCTTCAAAATTTGATTCTTTTTTCTACGTAAATGTCGATTTCCTCATATTTTGTTGTTACACAGGAAATAGGCTTCACCAAAATTTCTGTGCACTTACCTTCAAAGTCTTCAAAGAAGACTTGTAAAGTTGGGAATTTCACTGTACATTGTTCAAGATAGAGTCTGACTATTTGCAAATATTTTTGTATGTGATTAATGTCATCTAAAACTACACTGGAAAAAAGATAATTCCAAAGAGAGAACTGCATACAGCAGAGTGAAATATCTGAGCTGATTCATGTGTCCACATTTTCTTTGGATTACATGGTACTTCAAAGTTGAGATAACTTTTCAAAATTTTTCTACAGTGACCCAGCTTCATAATGAACCTTCCATCTTGTCTAGGGAAGATTTTCTGCAGCTTTTCCCATCAATGAGGTGAGATGAGAAAGAATGAATACAATTTTTCCAAAGTTCTAATAAAAAAAAATCACACAGGAAAAAAGTTTCCAAAAAAGCAAATTCCACAAGGCTCAGAGAATAATTTCCAAGAGGCTGAAATATTTTTTGGGATTAATTTCTTTGATTTTTGCATGAACTCCACAGTGAATACTGGCCACATACGCAGCATCTTTTATCCTGGACGGTGGCAGAGGTTTATGAAATAATAATCCCATTCCTTGAAGCTATTTTCTGTGCATTCTGCAGCAGTTTTTCTGGAAATATGAGAATGACTCCTTTATTTCCATTCTACCACCTTCTATATGACCAATTCACACATTTGATCTCTGTTTCCAGAAATGTAAGAATGACTTCTTTATTTCCACTCTGCCACCTTCAATATAGGCCTATATGACCAATTCACACATTTGATCTCTGTTTAAAGTGTCCAGAGTGCTGTCAAAAAGAATTCCAGCCAGGCAGTGGCTCATGCCTATAACCTCAACACTTTGGGAAGCTGAGGTGGGAAGATTGCTTTTGGACAGGAGTGCGAGACCAGCCTGGGCAACATGGCAGGCTGTGTTGCAACACCCACTTACTGTCTGCACCTACAGCTAACTGCTCCCCATCTCTAGAAAAATAAAATAGGCAAGGCATGGTAGCATGTGCCTGTAGTAGTCCTAGCTACTTAGGAGGATAAGGTAGGAGGATCACGGGGGCCCAGAAGTTCAAAGCTGCAGTGAGCTATGAGCAGCCTGGGTGACAGAGTGAGCCCCTGCCTCTAAAAACAACAAAATAATAATTCCAAAGTATTTTTTTCAATATCTGCCACCCCCTACTAAAGCATACCACTGATGTCATGCTTTAGTTTGACTCTTTCTTTAGTTTTAAAACAACAAATTTAAAAGAATAAATTTCAATTCTAAAGACACCATTAAAATTAGTAGAATATATTTCACACATTAACTAAAACATGCACTTACCAAGCAAAATATTACACATTACACCTCAGAATCCATAGCTTTCTCAATTGTAAATTTAAAGCATAAAAATAACTCCAAGAGATCACATCAAATTGAAGTAATTTATGTTGAGTTTCTCCTTTTTTATAATCACTGTGCTATTGGTGTTTATTTCTAATCTGTAATGCTTTTAAACACAGGCATGTATAGGACAGGGAATGGAGGCGCAAACTGTGTTCAAAGCAAGCTCAAACAATTCCAAACTGCTATAAATTTGTTTTCAAAATGACTGCAAGAAGCTGAATCTTCATGTATCTGGGAATGACTGTATAACTAAGAGTACTCCAGGCCGGGTGAGGTGGCTCACGCCTGTAATCCCAGCACTTTGGGAGGCAGAGGTGGGAGGATCACTTGAGGTCGGGAGTTTGAGACCAGCCTGACCAACACGGAGAAGCCTCGTCTCTACTAAAAATACAAAAATTAGCCGGGCATGGTAGTGCATGCCTGTAATCCCAGTTACTCAGGAGGCTGAGGCAAGAGAATCTCTTGAACCTGGGAGGCAGAGGTTGCGATGAGCCGAGATCATGCCATTGTACTCCAGTGTGGGCAAAAAGAGACAACTCTGTCTCAAAAAAAAAGAAAAAGAAAAAAAAATACTCCAAATTAACTTTCATGTAGAATATAAAATCTATTAGAGGACTAGTAATAAAAGTGTGCTAAATCTAAGCATACATGTATATTATTAACATTCAAGAGTAACCAAACACACAGATAAAACTTAGACCAGTATATGACTGGGAGAGGGAGAGGGTAGGAGAAGTATTCTATCACTGGCATTATTTATTAATAGAATTGCCAGTATATAGTAATAATGAAAAATAGGCCAACGGATAGTCTACACACAAGGCACCCACTTACTGTCTGCACCTAGGGCTAACTGCTCCTATGGCCCACCTGAGGAAGCCACTGCCTATAGCCATCTTGGAAATCTTTAATAAAACTTCTGACAAGGAAAAGGCCAAAAGGACAGTGTACTGGGTTGAACAGTGTCCCCCCAAAATGCATGTCCACCCAAAAATGTAACCTTATTTGGAAATAAGGTCTTTGCAAATATATTTAGTTTTGTTAAAATGAGGTCATACTGGGCCCTAACCCAACGACTGGTGTAGTTATAAAAAAAGGAAACAAGAGACACACACAAGGAGAAAGCTATATGATGGTAGAGACAGAGATCAGAGTGATGCATCTACAAGTCAAGGATTGCCAGCAATGATGAGAAGCTGGAAGGGGCAAGGAAGAATTCTTTCCCAGAACCTTTGGAAGGAACACGGCTCTGCCAACATCTTGATTTTGGACTCCAGCCTCCAAGACTGTGAGAAAATAAATTTTAAGATACTCAGTTTATAGTAATTTGTAATGATAGACCTAGAAACCTAATACAGAAAGAGACACATTTCATAATCTCTGTGCCCTCTCAATACAAAAATACACCTTGATTATTCTTAATTCCATATTATTTGGCTATGTACTTTTAAGGTCTTTAGAGAGCCAAAAGTAGCACTTAGAAAAAATTCCACTTGTATTACATTGGTTTTTTGCCCTGTGGAATTTGCAAAGATGAAGACAGGAATTTAAAAAACAAACAATGAAGTGACATTGAAAAAAAAAAAAAAAAACACTGTAAAAGAAAAAAAACTCCCAATTGTTTTTGTAATTGTAATAGCCATGGACAATCATTCACCTCTTCTGGCTTGGGAACTATGAAATACAAGTTTTAGTTGATTATAGAATACCTATTATTACATCTATTTTCCTACAATAATTTCATTGGAGAATCTTGATCCCAGGATCAAATGTACACAGCAACAGCCTTCTGTTGCTTTTAGCAAAACGATACCTTATACATAGAATACCTGGGAAATTCTTATAAAATCAATTATGTGTAAGAGAAATATCAACTAATTGGTTTCCTGTTTTTCCATAAAGGCAAGTCATAATAAGCATTCAAAAATACGTATTAGTTCATTAAAACATGTTACCCAGTCAATTCAGTACAATCAATTAGTAGGATAAAAACACTGAGTTAACCTGGGAAGAAAATGGGAAAAACTGATTGGTCAGATTTTTTATTCCATTTACACAGAGTATCCTCTCCCATTCCCACTTAAAACACAAAACTTTTTCTTTTGTTAAAAAATCAATTTGGTTTCCCAAACTGATAAAGCTAACTCTCCCAGACTCACATTCTAAGGTCCCTCATGCAATGATTTATTTGGCAGAATTTATGATATCCCAACATTTATTTTTTATCTTGTTATTTATTAATGTTTAAATTGCCTGTTGACATTTTTTCAATACATGACCTCCCTTCTTGCTTAAACCATTTTCCCCAATGTCACTCAACATAAGAAAATCTCAGTCATCAAAATATTCTGCCATGTTCACAAAGAAATGTAGTCAGCACTTTCCTCTCTCTCGAGTGCCTGTATTCTTTTCATGATTCCATACATTTCTGCTATATGGGCTGCATTCAAAATCTGTAACTTCCCGCGGACCTTTTGTCTGAGTCAAATATGCTGGTGATACACTCAGTTTAAAAAAAAAAAAGAAATCCTAAACACGTTTCTAAGCTCAATGGAAGAGGAGAGGCAAGAAAGAAAGATATAAAACTGAAGCAAGATGGATTTCAATGAGGTATATTTAAAATAGAATTATTTTTGCATAAGCAAGCCCATGGTAACAATAAAGCCATCAGGAAACAAGAGCAACAGAGGTGAGATAAGGAGGGGCTGATGATGAGAAAACAGTGTTCAATGTTCAGTCTGACACAGTACTAAGTGCTGGTGAGCATGAGGAGCCTAGGCAAGTCTCATATAACCACTTTGGATGGCAGTTTAGCATAACCGAAAAAGCTGAACTCCTGCATCTTCCATAATCATGCAATTCCACTCCCAGCAGATAGGCCACTGGGGGCGTATGTGCTCCAAGCGTTATATCAGTAATGTTCACAGCAGCATTACTTGGGATAGCCAAAACTGGCAATTACTCAAATTGCAACAGCAAAATGTGCAGTATAATAAAATCTTATACAACTTAAATAGACAAACTACAGTTACACAGAACAACAAACAGCAGTCCCCCCTTATCTACAGGGGATACACTCCAAGACCCCCAGTAGGTACCTGAAACTGCAGATAGTACTGAACCCCATATATACTATGATTTTTTCCATCTGATAAAGGAGAAGGCTGCTAAGCGACTACCAGGTGGATAATGTATACAGCAAGGATAAGCTCAACAAAGCAATGATTCATGTCCTGGACAAGACAGGGCAGGACAGCACGAGATTCCATCATGCTACACAGAACAGTTAGCAATTTAAAACTCACGAATTGCTTATTTCTGGAGTTTTCCATTTACTATTTTCAGACCACAGCTGACTACGGGTAACTGAAACCACAGATAAGGAGGCACTACTATATCTAAATGTCAAAAACATAATATTGAGCCAAATTAGCCACACACTAAAGAAAACATGCTATATGGTTCCGTGTACATGAAATTCAAAAACGGACAAAAGTAACCTAGTGATGGATGTCAGGACAGTGGATCTTTGGGAAGGAAACAGGGGTCATTATTGGGGAGGCTCACAGAAGGGAGGGGGGAGTTTGAGGTGTGAAGTGCTAGTAATTAATGTTCTGTTTCTTGAACAGGATGACAGTTACACGAGTGTTCATTTTCTCATAACTCATTAAGCTTTTCACTTACGGCTTGTGTATTTTTCTGTATGTGTTATATGTCACAATAAATAAAAAATAAAACGTTATTTGACCAAAACTCCCTAGCTTTCTTTCTCATGTTTACTTTTTCACCCTAAAACTCCACTGACAAAAGAGTTTGCAAGTCTTATAGAAAGAAAATATACTTTAAGTGGTCCTAGAGAGCTTCAAAATTACCTCCATCCTCAAGTTGCATCCTTCCCTCCCATGTGTTACCTTTCACCACTGTTACAACTCAAACAGAGCCCCTCATCCCAAAGCGAATCCATCCTGTTCTTATTTCCTACCTCGCAGAGACCTTGCCCTCTCAACTGCCTCCCTGCTTTCTAACTCTTTTTAGTCTTTCCCTCGCTACCAGCCCCTTCCCATCAGGATTTTGCTGTTGCTTTTCATTCTCATAATGGTATCCTTTTCTATGTTGAAACCATTGCAAACTTGTAATAAAGTTGCAACAGTAATACAAAGAACTCCTATATGACCATCACCCAGAGACCCCCCCATTCAAGTTTTCATCAGTTGCCCCAATAACATTATGACAAAAAAAATCACTGCACTGCACCCAGTTCGTACATAGTCTCTTCCAATGTGGAACAGTTCCTCAATCTTTCCTTGACATTTTTGAAGATTATAGTAGATTGAAGACTGAAGATTGAAGGCCCTTGTGTCTTTTCAATGTGTCACATTATTATTGAGTACCTCCTTACTTCCTGGAACAGCAAGATATTCCAGGCTCCAGCTCGAGAATCAGTCATTTCTCTAAAGAGCCCTGATTGCTTTTAGCACAGAGTGGTATTCTAGATCAAGATATGGGTCCTAAATCCATTCGCTGCTACTAGAGAGCCACTCTTCCCAGGCGCTCTGAGAAAGGATTAGGAAATATGTGAAAAGAGCTAGGAAATATGAGTGTGTGTGTGTGTGTGTGTGTGTGTGTGTGTCTACCCACACATACACATGCATTTACATGGACATTTCTTTCTCTGTCTACACATACTGAAAATCATGACTTCATACTATTAGCTCCAATTCGAATCCATTGTAGCTTTCCCCCTTTCTATGTTGATACCACCATTCTCCATTCATGAAAAGGCTGGCTTCCACCACTTCAATATATTTACTTATTTGTTCAGTTGCCTATGTGTAGCCAATCTGATCCCAACTGGCCACCATCACCAACTGGTTTAGGCATAGTTTCCAATCAGATATTTTCAGAAGAGTTGCCTATATTCACCGTCTTTACTTCCTTGAGTCATTCCTCGACCCACTACAATTTGATTTCCATGCTGATCAAGGTGACCAGTAATCTCCTTGCCACCAAATCTAAAGGATCTTTCTCAATTCTTTTCTAACTTGAGCTCCCTTGCAGCATTCAAGACTCTGAACATTCTTTGCTTCTTAAAACACTCTTTCCCTCTGGTTTCTGTGACTCCCCACTCAAATTGGTTTTCCCTCCACCTTGTCAACCATTCCTTCTTAGATTCTTCTACAGGCTTCTCCCCAAACCCCAACTTTACTTATTATGACTGACTGGGGTTCTGTCCTAGCTCTTTTCTCTGTGCCATCCCTGAGGTATTTCATCCACTACCATGGCTACAATTATCTACATTCTGCTGACTTACACATCTATATCCTTAACCCAGATGCAATCCCTAAGCTTAAGACCTATCTAATGAAACACCCACCAAATATTATTCCTTGGGTGTCTCTCAGTCACTCCACACAAAACACGTCTAACACTGAAATAATTTCCACCCAACCCCTTCCCCCAAACCTTCTCTTCTTTCTGAGTAATGTAACTCAATGAACAGTTGCCATCTGTTCAGCAGCCCAAACCAGCAACCGAGGAACCATTCTTAACTCCTTTTTTCCCACCCCCACATCATCAGTGCTTGTTCCTTCATGTGGCTCATTAGGCCCTGCAGGACCTTGTCCTAGCTACTTTTACAACACCATCTCATTCTTCAACTTCAAACTCAACCTCAGCTGCATTGAAATTTCTTTCACTTGCACAAACATGCAACATCCTTTCTAGTCCTTGGGCCCTCACATTCTTCTCCCTCTGCCTCTTTGCTACATTACTTGGCCAAATTCTACTTATCCCTCAGGACACAGGCTCTGGGAATCTTCCCAGAATGCCCCTGCTCTGTACTTCAATGGCACTCTCTACATCTCTAGAGTGCTAATTTATTCCAATGGCTCATTTAATGATTTTAACTTCCCAATCAGATTATTAGCTCTACTAAGGTCTCAAAGAGAAACAGAAGCAGTGTCTTAGTCACAGCTCTATCACCAGGACCTAGCAAAATAGCCAAAACACAGTAGGTGTGCCCTAAGTATGTACTGAATGAATCAGCCTCAAAAATAGCAAATCTACAGCAGCCACAGCCAAAGAGCACATTTCACACACATGCATTAACTCAAGCGGTGGGGCAGTTATATCCTCCTTCACTCCTGTTACTGCTTGATTCAAAGGTTGGCATCTTTATGTGTAATGAACAATAATATAATCATATTAGCCTGAAAGAAAGAATTATTTCCTTTAGAAAAAGACAGAAGTTCCTCTTCGTTCTCTGTAGTAAGTTGGAATGACTCATCATTTTTTACATTTTCATGAAAACAACACACAACAAACTCACTGTGTGAGACAGCACACATCCTCTCAGCCAAGAGGGTTACAATAAGAGTGAATGCTTTGGCCCTTAAGATGGGTCCAGGATGTTCTCCCTGTACATAACTCCACGCATGCGCGCACACGCGCGCACACACACACACACACACACAGACACACACACACATTCAGTGTCTCAGAAAATACACAGCATGACTGAACAAAAGAAAAATAGAAAATGCACTCCTGAAGGACATATCTCCACCCTTAGCATGTTGTCTGGCCCACAGGAGAGGCAACACCAAATATGAGAGGTGACACCAGCCAACTGTAAACACCGAAGCTGGTGTCCGGGAGAGGAGGAGATCTTTGAAGAGGGTTAATACTGTCTCTACTAACTACATGCCATGACTCTCATAAGCCATATCCAAGCCATCTCGTTTTTATTGTCCTGATTTTACATATTTTGAGATTAAGTAAGTAGCCTATAGCTAATACATAACAAAGTGCAGTTCTTTCCAATTCCTAGTGCTATATCCTAAAATGGGTAAAACTGAAAAATCAGAAAACACCAGTAGAAGCATCTATTTAGAAAAATGAAGAAGAATGTCAGAGGAAATAAATAAAAGTTAAAAATTATTGGTTCTGAGGAGTAAGAAGTAGGAATAGGAAGTGTTGGGCAAGGGGTCTTATTCTTCATATAAACTTTCTAGTAATATTTGAGTTTTGAAATTACACATGTATTATTTTGATATAAGGTACAATTTTAAATCATAGCAGGAGACTCCTTATTGACAAAATAATATCTAAAGTATGATCCATTTAGAAATATAAGGCCGGGCACAGTGGCTCATGCCTGTAATCCCAGCACTCTGGGAGGCCAAGGCGGTGCATCACTTGCTATCAGGAGTTCGAGACCAGCCTGGTCAACATGGTGAAACCCTATCTCTACTAAAAATACAAAAGTTAGCTGGGCGTGGTGGCACCTGCCTGTAATCCCAGCTACTCGGGAGGCTGAGGCAGCATAATTGCTTGAACCTGGGAGGTGGAGGTTGCAGTGAGCCGAGATTGTGCCATTGCACTCCAGCCTGGGGGAAAGAGCGAGACTCTGTCTCAAAAAAAAATTTTTTTGAAAAGAAAAAAAATATATATATATATATGTATATATACACACAGAGAGAAGCTTTTGAATGCTGTTACTAGAAATTGTCTCTGACGGGTGGGGACATAAGAGTTTTGATAGTTTCTTCTTTTCCCATGAAGCTCTGTATTACTATTTCTAAAAGAAATATAATTATTTCACAAAATATTTTAAATTACTTACTTACCTTAGCTGATTTTTCGATATTTAAGCCTCCATCCAGTTCAAAAAGAATAGTCATGTTGTACCCAGTCTGGTTTCCATGTCCATGAGGCCACCAAGTTTCTACAGTAATATTCTTTTAAGAAAATTAGTCACTCTAATATGTCATATTTTCAGCAAAAAAGATTCAAAGCATCACATCGATTTCTCATATAGTCAAGTACAAAACTCTAGGTTCTAAAACAATGTAAATCTCCCTACTTATATTATGCCAAATCACACCAATTCATTGATAATATTTAAAAATCAGCATGTTAGGAATGTAGCATGTATCAATGCATCAAAAGCAAAAGGAAAGAACAAAATAACATGAGTGTTCAGAAAAACAACTCTTCCTGTCTCTAACACCAAACTTACATTTATTCCACGTTCTTAACACTTAGAATGGGACTTTGAAGTTGACTCTTCTTTCAAGTCAAAAACTAAAAATCATTTTGAGTTCTTACTTTATCTCAACAGCTACTGAATATTATTTTGCTCCATCTTTTTCAGTACACAATTATTAATTAGAGGAATAGAAAAAGGAAAAAGAAAAGATAAAAATAATCCATTCTATCTTGACGTATGAAAGATCATGAGTTTAGAATTAAAATTATGCAAGTAGAATATAAGTATCAATAATTAAAATAATTGACAAGTACCAAAAATAATCACTGCTATTTAAATATAATCCATAGAATGTATTTTGGCTTCAGGATACTACAAATACTACAGAAAATTAAAATATAATGATAAAAATAAAATGAGAGGAAGAATTGCCAAATTAATGATATATTCTCTATTTTCTTAATCTTAAAATTTTGGAAAATCATTCTTTAGCTCATCCAGAAAACATATGAGAGAATAAAAATAGAGAAGAAAACGACAAATATAAGCAGAGAAAGTAGATTTTTCTTTCATACTTAGTCCCTCCTTTCTAATCTTTTCTTTAGCACAGGTATTGCTTTTCATCCATTGCTTCTCAGGAAGTACCATCATTTACCTTGCTAATGTTCAAAAATAGCTCAACAATCCTTTTCCCAGGTTGAAGTTCAAGGTTGTACATCTGTTGTGTTTGCAACTTAGGGATGGCTACGATCACTTGACCACCAACTGGCTTTGAGCTGACAACATCAAATGTAGCCTCTATTTCCAGATTCCACGCCTGGGCACTCTTATCTAAAATATAAAAAGAAAAATAAAAAAATATATATAATGCTAAGCATTATCACTGCACTTCTCAGGATTCATTGAAGGTAAGACTAAAGCAGCTTCAAACCCAGTAAGTGCTCCACAATGCTGTTGTAATGAAAACTTCGTGGAAATTTTCTTTTAATCTTCAGTTTAATCCTTCATTCTGAAGAAGAATAACAAAAATGATGTATTTTATATAGACTTCCACTCTAAAAATGTTATGATTGTAAGTCATAAAAACTTTATGGAGCATAAACAGAAAATAACAAATGGAAAGATAAAATAAATTTTCCAAGAATGATATACATTTGTTCCTTTTTATAAAGTAAAAATACTTTATAAAGTTAAGTGAAAAGTAACAGTATTTTTACTTTATAATGTAAATGGGTTTTAAAATTATGTAATGCATAAATTTATATGTATTAAAATTAATCAAATGTGAAAAAATAAAGTTATACTTGAAATGTAGATAATTTATACACAAAATATTTCCTGAGGACTTTGTATGTGCCACGTACTCCACTAAATGATGGGAATTAAATGGTGACCAGGATAAACATGACCCCTACTCTCATGAACTAAGAGTCTATAGACAAATTCAAAAGTGTAATAATCAGGACAGGAGAAATAAAAGGCTGTCCTGAGAAATAAAAACAGGACGTCAGAAAGCACATCTAATACACAGAGGGTGAAGGAAGGCTTTTTCTTTTTTTTTTTTTTTTTTGGACACAGGGTCTCACTCTGTTGCCCCAGCAGTGGCACGATCATAGTTCACTGCAGCTTTGAACTCCTCAAGCAATCCTCCTGCCTCAGTCTTCTGAGCAGCTGGCACTACAGGCATGTGCCACCCCACCTAGCTAATTTTTTTGTTTGTTTGTTTACTTTTTGTAAAGATGAGGTCTCACTTTGTTGTCTAGGTTAGTCTTAAACTCCTGGCCTCAAGCAATCCTCCAGCCTCCACCTCCCAAAGCACTGAGATTATAGACATGAGCCACCATGCCTGGCCAAGGAACGCTTTCAATGGAAAGTGGTATCTAGCTGAGACCAGAAGGATGCCTCAGCTAAGTACAGAGGAAGATGATAAGGATTCTAGGCATACAGAAGCATGTGAAGGCCCATGAGTGAGAGAGAGGAATGCCATAACAAGGAAACTTGGGCAATAACAAAATTGATGAGAGGGGTCAGCATAATTGAAAAGTTGAGCAGTGTCCAAAGGACGAACAGGTGAGGAGTTTGGCAATTTCACCCCAGATCAATGTAGAGTCATTGAAGATTTTTCATCAAAGAGCGTGATCAGATTTGCATTTTATAAGAATTGCTAAGGGTCCCAGCACAGTGATATATCAGGATGAATATGAAAGAAGCAGAAAGATAAAATCTCTCTGTGTGCAAAAAGCCTCAGAAAATGCCACTTGGAAAAGCCAGGAACAGAGAGGAGGCAGAGTGTTGATCAGAAAGAAGAGAAAACAAGACCGAAGAGGAGAGCTATATGGAAAGAAGAAAGATGAGGGATGAACTTTGGGTGTGGAGTTTGGGGTTGTCAGAATGCTTCAAAAGGGTTTTGAAGAAGAGTTTTATATATGTGCAGTACGACTCTGTCCTCCATTTCCTGTTAAATTTACATTGTTTATATAATGTCTCTGGAATTGGATTTGTGTTTAGTTTTTATTTTTAAACAAGATAGAGCAATGGGACAGACTTGGGACAAGAGCTGGGTGGAAAAAGAGACCCTTTTTAAAGTTATGCAGAAGAAACTGTTGATGAAATCTCAAAAAAGCTTGGAGGTACAGGGGGTTAGAGTCAGCAAAAAAGGTTCTCATTCTTTGCTGCCACAGAAAAAAAGGAGAAAAGCAGTGACTGTGCAGAGGCACTTAAGTTTCTATGATTCGTGGCAAAATATGGAAGGAGTTCCTATTTAGTGGCTTCCATTTTTCTCCAAAGGAAGGGGAGGGAGAAAGCTACTATCTGAGAAATACCTTAGAGACCCGTCTCCTACGAATAAAGAGATTAGTAATCATGGCTTTGCTGCAAAAGAAAAAAAAAGCTAGGTTTGTATGCTGATCAATGACAAAAGACTTTATAACTGGCACTGTTTACAACTGTAGGACCACACCAGGCCTGTTCTAAAGATGACCCCAGCACAGTTTATCATTTGCATCTCCCATCAGCCAAAAGCATAGATTTGATGCACATCGAAGTAAAATTAATCCTGGACTTAAGAACTATTTTTGTTTATTAAATGATTTATTCTGAGAAACACTAGTCAATGAGCCCTGAATTAGGTTTGTTCTGATCCAGTTAATTTTGCAGGTTACTTACTGACAGCCTCCAGGTTTTGAATCTGTCAGCTGGCAGATCAGCTAGTCTACTGGCTCATCAGTGTTTAATTTCCTCTATTGAATAGGTTATCAAACTATGGTCTTTGGGACAAATCTAGCCCACCTCTTGTTTTTATAAATAAAATTATAAATAAAATTGGAACACAGATGCTGTGGACTAAATGGGGACTCCTCCTCTAAAATGCATATGTTGAAGCCCTAACCTCCAGCTTTTTATGAAGTAATAAGGGTGGGGCAGTAATCTGTTAGGATTGCAGCCTTATAAGAAGAGGAAGAAATAGATATCCGTCTCTCTCTTTACTATGTGAGGACATAGCAAGAAGGCATCTGTCTGCAAGCCAGGAAGGGAGCCCTCACTGGAAACCAAACTGGCCAGCACCTTTATTTCGGACTTCCCAGCTGCCAGAACTGTGAGAAATAAACTTCTGTTATTTAAGTCACTCTGCCTATGGTATTTTCTTAGGGCAGCCACAGCAGACTAACATAACAGTCATGCTCATTTGTTTACTTATTGTCTTTGGTTGCCTTTGCAATACAATAGAGTTGAGTAGTTGTGACAGATGCCTAAACTGTTTTACTGTATGATCCTTAACACAAAAAGTTTGCTAATCCCTGCCCTAGAATATTCCCCCCCAAAAGGCCATTCTAACCTTTCTTTAAATATCTCTAATGACAAAAAACCTCTGTCTCACAAAATAGCCTTCCCATTTGTGCTAGGCTTGGCTATTGTAAAGACTCCCTTTACGCTGAATTTGAATATACTTCTCCTTAATATTCACCTAAAGATTTTAGTTATGTCCTTTCAGCACCTCCTACCAACCAAGCAGCCTCCTGTGTTGTTTTCTGCTACTTCTTCTTTGGTAGGAGAATCAGCTGTTAGTGACAGCCTCTGACAGGAAAACAAACAATGCAGTCCTCAAAGGTCATTGGCAAAATTCCCCAGTTTCTCTTGCTTTGAACTTGGAAGGTTCTCAAGCAAGTCTGCACTCCTCCAAAGCATAACCCGTTAACACTCCTGAGCACTACTAAATGAACAAACTAAGGTTGTAGAATTAAAAACACAGTATGAAGATTTACGAGCCTACAAAGTTATCACCAGATATACTTAAGAATATATTTTTCCCCTCTCCTCTTCTTTCAAAAAAATGTGCTCTTCCAGCAGCACATGGAAAAGTAGGTAATTTAGGTTCACAAGGGGCAAAGTCTTAAATAACCAGTAGTTTTCCTGATGTTCTTTGGTTACTCCCTTTCACTTGCTAAATTAAATTTATAAATTGCATAATCCTATTTGAAGGTAAGAAGAACTCCATCTTATAAATTAAGCCCCATTTCTAGAATACAGCTCCCTATTATCTCTCTCCTGGCATTACTAAGTCACCATTTCCTGAAGAACACCTATCATCACCAGCTCTCCTGAAGTGAAATGCAAGATCATTTCAAAAATGGATGCAGTACTGGGGGTGAGGGCAGGAAAGAAGGATTGCTATATCTTCTAGAATCCCCTACAGAGCTCATCCTTCCAATCACACCACCAAGTTCTGCATCCTCTCTTCACTTTGACTAAACAACTCCGGGCACAAAGAGGACAGGAATTCTTTATCAAAACAGGTGGAAAGGCAATGCTGGCCTGCCCTCTCCACAATTTGAGGTCTTGAGGCCCTCCCAGGCCTGAGGGCTTATTGGTATTCTCGCTGATGTCCTATGCCCAAGCAGAAGAGATTGAGTTCTATAGTTTGTTCATATAATCTCAATCAGGAAGGCAACCCAGAGGATGGCAGAGAATGTGGTTTTGACCACTGATTCACTTTAAGGCTTTGCCAGAGATGATTCAGTGAGGGTTCTTTAAAAAAGGAAAAAACAAAGAGCACAACATGTCTGACCTGGATGGGAATTTGTAGAAAGGGTAAGTAGCTACATAGCCTAGATTAATGTATGCTGCTCCTTCATTCAGAGTATCACAAGACAACTGTAGCTCATGCAGATGTGTCCAGTACATCAGCCTTCAAAATCCTCTCAAATATGCCAGCTTCCTCTTATATTCTCATACAGTCTACTCCTTTGCTAAGATGTAGTTGGGGGGAAGAAAGGTCAAAAAAAAGCTTTATTCAATTGTCTAGGAGAAAAAGGTATAAGGAGAGACACAGAAAGTAGAAAAATAAGAGGACTCAGTTACATTACTTCAAGTGTGTCAAAAAGTAACAGGAAGACATACTCCCAAACTATACGCTAAGCCTTGCTTTAATTGATTGTAAAAAAGACTCAAGTATCAATGTTTTCATCCAGTCATGTAACGTCTAGTTTCAAGAAAAACTGGGTTGTTCCACACTTATACCCTCACTAGGTGGTAATGACTATTCTAATTTACAAACAAAGGAAAAGAACCACAAAATGTTCGAGGTAGAAGAAACTTGGAGATGTTCTCATCACTTTGCAGGTGTTTCTGAGGCCCTGACTGCAGAATTTCCCTCCTGAGCCAATGGCCAGGCCAAGGGTCCAGGTTTCCTAACTCTGGTGCTCTCGATTTTCCATGAGCCTCTCGCAGTGATGCCTACCAAAAGGAATGACACTCGCAGGTACACAATGATTGACATTTGTATATGAATAATGAGGAAAAGCAAAAGCAAAGGTACTTTTTGCCTTTCAGAGCCCTAAAGCCAAATGTTGAATATATTCAATGTAAAACAAAGAATTTGGGGGCACTGTAACAATAAAATGTTAGCCTCTTATAAGAGGGTCTCTGTAAAAAACAATACTGAAATGGGCCAGGTGTCATGGCTCATGCCTATAGTCCCAGCACTTTGGGAGGCTGAGGCAGGAGGATCTCTTGAGCCCAGGGGTTTGAGACCAGCCTGGGCTACATAATGAGACTCCCATCTATAAAAATAATTTTTAAATTAGCTGGGTGTAGTGACACGCCTGTGGCCCCAGCTACTTGAGTGGCTGAGATGAGAGGATCGCTTGAGCCCAGGAGGTCAAGGCTAAAGTGAGCCGAGCTCGCTCCACTACACTCCAGCCTGTGCAACAGCCTGAGACTTTGTCTCAAAGTAAAAAAAGAAAGAACACTGAAAGCTACAAACATAGATAATATGTCTGACCCTCTGCTAAACGTATATTTTTATGGTGCCACAGTTCCTGTACTTATCAAAATAGCATCTTTGTAACCTAAACTACCTGATGAGGGCACTAAAATAGTTATGTGAGCATTTCTGTCAAGCAAATGAAATCTATTTCTTGAATAACTACCGTCTGCAAACCTTGACAGGCATTATAAATTATATCCCAATCCAAAAAGGCAAATATGCTGTCTCTAACTCTCTGAATGTACTTAGAAAGACAAAATATACCCAAGGGTCACAGTTAAGCATACAGGATGGCATCGGGAACCATAAGGACTAGCAGGGCAGTGAAAGTTCAGAGGCAGCAAGGGATTCAAGTCAGCAAGGGATGAATCTGCAAACACTGGTAGATGAAAAAGATGCTTCATCTCATTGCGGGGAAAAGCTATTCAAAAATAGCTGCCTGGATTAGCTTTGCCCTGCTGAGCTCCTCACAGCTCCCCCTTTTGCAGGCTCTCCTCTTCCTCCATCTTTAATAGAATATGAAAAGCTGCAGGGAAAGGTAGTCACGTGCATTTAAAGAAACAGTAATGACACCACACTGAAATGACCAAGCCATGGAATTTATAAATTCAAACATAAGATATTTTCCTGTACTCCTGCCAGAATAATGGGACGGACTTAAGCAGCTGCTTTTCAAAGAGCTAACCATTGCCTTAGCCAAAAATGCTGGCCCACAGTTAGTTAAAACAGCTGTTTTCCCTCTTCTTCACCAAGCAGCAAGATCTCCTTGCCTACTCAGCAGCACAAAACCCTTGAAAATGAAATCAAGGCAAAAGAGACCCAATGCAAAATGCTCCCTAGAACAAGGATAAGTTAGCAAGCTCCAAAGAAAATTTACTCAAGCAATGAGGAGACTAATCAGAGGAAAAATTATTCAAGCAACGTATCCTCTTTATGGATATTTCAAGCAAAATACCCATAAAGTTATTTTCAAGGGTTATTTTATGGATAAAATAATTTAAAGATGAATGAAAAAGTGATTCCAAATGAATGCATTAAAAAATAAATGCATGCTTATCAAATAAGCAAGACTGACAAATCTTTGTTTTAATATTATAGTCTCTGTATTAAGCCATAACCCAAGGGTTGCAATGCCCTTTAATCTACTGAGCAGGCCAGGGTCTGGCTGAGAGCTAGCCCACACTCCAACTCCATGGCTAGATCATCCAGGAAGAAGAGAGTGCTTTAGGCTGAGACAGCAAGTAAATTTGGACAGGGTGGTGAAGAGAACATCTTTAAGGTAGCAGAAGTGCTCCAAGCACACATCAAAGATTCACAGCTCACCTCAGCTCAAGAAGACAAGGGAGCTCACACGCTGAAAAACATCTCCATATTATTTATTTGTTATATATTTACTACTGTGGTAATAAAAGTGAACAGTGTATTGTTTCAACAGAAAATACCTATTGTATATTTCTAACTCAGTATGTTTATAAAACTTTACGAAAAGTTCATAAAATTAGGCAATCATCCCTTCCTAATAAACGTATGCCCTAGTGAATAGTTCACATCAGATTGTAAACATAACAGACCTAGCATGGACAAGATAATCAATAAACGGATATATGTCTGTTTCTTTCTCTCTCTCTCTCTCTCTCACACACACACACACACACACACACACACACACACACTTACCGTCATCATCATCACCACCATCCAGGGCCTTCAGTTTTGGACAGATTATTTGCTTACAAATGTCCTTAATCCTTGGAATTGAGACATCTGCCCTTACCAGTTACCCTCTCCCCGTATCTCCTTCCCACATATCTCAGTATCCCAAGTTCAGCCCAGACTTCTCCCTTTCTTCTCCTAAGTGATGAGGTAAGTTTCCCTCCCAGCCCTCATCTCCAAGGGAAAAGGACAGTAGATTCTTGCTGGGTTTCCACACCCACTAAAAAGCATCTGAGTTTCTCTTCCCAATACAGGGTTACTCTTTCACTTTTTAAAGTACTTTAAAGTTACTCTTTCACTTTTTAAGGTAATATAATAGTTATCGATATTTAAAATCTGATTAGAATATTTCAGAGCTAAGGATAAATCTTCAAATTAATATTTGCTACTGAGGTTTTAAAGAAAGTCACGCCAATGAACTGGAATCTCGTAGTGTTTAGATAAGTCACAGAAGTCTTAGAGATAAAGATAAACAGCAGTAATTTCTGCTTTCCTTTGACCTCAGTATTTTTTTCAAACATAAATCGTTTTTACTATTAACTACCTTAAACATTAAGAATATGTGAACATTATTTAGGAAGCTGAAGTTAGGGCAAATCAAACAAATGACCACAGGATATTAAAAAGTGCAAAAGTTTAGAAACCACTATTTTTAAGGACTAAGAATACAGAAAAGAAACATATATATATATGTGTGTATATATACATATATACTTATACAGGGTATAGTGTATATACCCTATATATAGTACAGTACATATATAGAGCATATATACTTATACTCTAATTTTATTACATCAAACAACCAAATTGATAACTATGAAATACATATATACTTATATATGTATATACTTATATATACTTATATACGTATATGCATATACATATATACTTATTAAGTAAATTAATTCACAAGAATTTCACATTAATTTTTTAGTTTAATAGGCTTCCTTCTGTCATACACAATTAAGTTAGGGAACTATGGTTGATCTTTTGATCTTCAGGAGTAAACTCGCTAATTTTAAGTCAAGATATAAATTGAACACTTGAAAAAGCACGAAGATTACAGTATCTCTTTCTAGCCTCAACAGGGGGAAAGCAGAAAGTGTCCCACAGACAAATTAGTTTAGGCTTTCACATCAAGTTAGCTGAAGTTACTAGACTAGATTAGTTTGTTTTAATAACTACTTTATCCACTTACTACATATACATATATATAACAGAAGCCCAATATAGAAATTTAGAAAAGACGGTTAAACAGAGGAATAAAATGCAAACCATTTGTAACACTACTACAGAGATAGCTACTGTTTGCATTAGTTTTTGTTTGTTTACTTGTTTGTTTGTTTGTTTTTGAAACAGGGTCTTTCTTAGTCACCCAGACCAGAATACAGTGGAATAATCATAGCTCACTGCAGCCTCAACCTCCCTGGCTCAAGTAATCCTCCTGAAATTGCCTTTGCAAAATTATAACTGAGGAAATTATGACAATGAAAGAAATCAGACCTAATCTACTCCATCTTGCTTCTAACATGTAAGCTGTTCTTATTCATTCCTGGCAGTAGGCTGAACTAACTTTGGGAAGGAATTTTGTTTGACTCTGAAACAAAATGGATGACAACTCTTTCCCGAAAAGACTCCTTCTTGCCTGAGGACCAGTCTGCCTTTGCAGGACTAACAAATTAGCTACAAGATTAGAAATTACAGTTTAGGGGTCATGCAAACTTAATTTTTTAGTTTAATAGGCTTTCTTCTGTCATACACAATTAAGTTAGGGAACTATGGTTGGTCTTTTGATCTTCAGGAGTAAACTCGCTAATTTTAAGTCAAGATATAAATTGAACACTTGAAAAAGCACAAAGATTACAGTATCTCTTTCTCGCCTCAACAGGGGGAAGGCAGAAAGTGGCTCCAAGAGTATAAACCTTCCCAAATTGCTACCGGGATAACATCGCTATTGTAAAACCTAGATCAGTGCTTGAGATATTTTACAGACCCTGCACTGGATGGATCAGCTGACACCACCCATACTGGTAATCTGGCTCAACCAGTTCTGCCATCCTACCCAGTAAAGAAGACAGCAAGAAAACCTTACTTCGCTCCCCCTTACGATTCTGTCTCCGACCTGACCGCTCAGCATGCCCCACTTTCCAAGCCCCTACCCACCTGATTATCTTCAAAAACTCTGATCCCACACAGCGTGGTGGCTCACGCCTGTAATCCCAGCACTTTGGGAGGCCGAGGCAGGTGGGTCATGAGGTCAGGAGATCAAGACCATCCCCACTAACACAGTGAAACCCCATCTCTACCAAAAATACAAAAAATAAGCTGGGCATGATGTCAAACGCCTGTAGTCTCAGCTACTCAGGAAGTTGAGGCAGGAGAATCACTTGAACCTGGGAGACGGAGGTTGCGGTTAGCCGAGATCGCACCACTGCACTTCAGCCTGGGCAACAGAGCAAAACTCTGTCTTAAAAAAAAACCAAAAAACAAAAAATCTCTGATTCCCAAATGCTGAATGCTTAGGGGGACTGATTTGAGTAATAATAAAACTCTGGTTTCTCACACAGCCAGCTCTGCCTGAATTACTCTTCCTCCATTGCAATTCCCCTGTTTTGATAAATCAGCTCTGTCTAGGCGGCAGGCAAGGTGAATTCATTGGGAGGTTACACTGCCACCTCAGCCTCCGAGTACTTGGGATTACAAGCATACACCACCACACATGGCTAATTTTTTTTATTTTTTGTAGAGACAATGTTTGCCCAGGCTGGTTTCAAACTTCTGGCCTCAAGTGATCCTTTGAACCTGGTCTCCCAAAGTGCTAAAGATCACAAGCATGAGCTACCATGCCCAGCCTTTCATTAGTTTTGACCCACCTCATTCCACACTTAAATTTTAAAAATGAATACATTTTATTTTAAATAAAAATTATATGTATCTTTTTTATTATGAACTCAGCTTTTTTAAAAAAATTCAGTAACTCTCACAGTGCCTGTCTCATAGTATACACCAAATAAATACATAAAAGTATCCAGACTACATTAGCTTATTCTTTTATTATTTCTCAACATTTAAACGTCTATTGATATCAGTGATACCTGCTGTCTTCCAGATAAAAACTGAAAAAAAAAATTCTGAAGAAACTACTAAAGGTAGAACTCTTTTAATGCTCTCATGAGCTTATGCTCTAATTTTATTACATCAAACAACCACATTGATAACTATGAAATTAATTAGAAATATAGGAATTACTACTTAACATGCACAAAGCACATCTTCTGAACAGGAAACATATATTTCTCTATGTTAAGTACAAAATATATTACAGTCATAAATTTTCAAAAATGAGGGAGGAGCTTCAAGATGGCTGACTAGCAGCATCTGGTATTCGCCACCTCCACAAAGAAGAACCCCTTCAGATAGACCACCTATCAGAAAACACTGAAATTCAACAGAAAAGTGACAGAAAACAGCTAAGGTAAGGAAGGAGAGAAAAGCAAGGAACCCTGCTTAGCAGGGAGCAGCTGAAAGCCTGGAGAGGCTCCCCAGTGCTGGGAAAAGGTAAGGGAGGCGCCTCCAGTGGTCTACATACCCATCATGGACTCCTGCAATCCTAGCCATGTTGAGAGCACCTCCACCCTCGCAGACCCCAAGACCAGTAGAGGGAGCTACAAGATACGCAATGGCATTGCTCCAGAGAGGGAGCTCCTAAGTGGTTAAAGCAAGGCACCATTTTGAGAGCCTAGCCCCGACCAGACTCCATGCTGCCTTTGGGCTTAAAAGCCCTACATCTCCACATTCCTGGAGACTTACTGACATCCCCACATGTAGCCAGGCACTGCTGCTGGCTGCTGCCATCAATGCTGAAGCAACTCCACCACTCCCAGGAACAGGGCTGCTACACATTTCAAAACACCCTGTGGAAGGGCTACCCTGCTTATCTCTACTACCTGGGGCAAAAGTGCATGCTCTCCACTCACCTACAGCTATTGCCACTGAAAGCAACCCCATCCTCCCCTGGAGAAGGGCGGCAGCACAGTCACTACTGCCCCCACCCAAGCATTCCACCAGTGCTCTGGATACTATCCCATGCCTGCCTACCACAACCAGCTCCCAATGCACCACTAGAGGGGTCTGAGGACAGGCCTGCCTGGCCTGGCTCTACACTCCCACTCAGTGCCTGAGCAAATGGTCTGGAAGCCTGGGGATCACCCTGCCCCAACCACCACTGTTGGTACCTGAGCACTCCTTCCAGGAGCCTGAGGACAGGCCCACTAAACCTGCAGCTACTACCACAGCTAACATCTGCCTGCATGTGCCACCTACGGGCCTGGGGACTAGTGTGCTCAGCCCGTTGCAGCCACTGCCAACACCAATGCAGACTTCTTGGAAACCAGAGGATTGTCCTGTCACTGCTACTGCCATTTCCCATGCCATACCTGCTGCCCAGGGGCCTGGAGACCCACCCATCCAGACCAGTGGTCTACCACTGCCGCTGCCAGCACCCAAGCAGGCCAGTCACCTGGAGGCCCAAGATTCATCATGCTTGGACTCACTAATACCAGTGCCAGCATATATTGCACTGAAGCCCAAGGACAAGCACACTCAGCCTGCTGCTGCCACCAGTGAAGTTTAAGGATTGGCCTCTTGATGTTCCCATCCCCAGCAAAACTTCACTACAACCTCCACTAACAACTATACTCTAAGCCACTGAGGAAATCACAAACACCACTGATGCTGTTACAGCTGAAGAAATCAGCTGTTAGAAGGAAAACTAACAAACAGGAAGGACACCCACACCAAAACCCCATCAGTACGTCACCATCATCAAAGACCAAAGGCAGATAAAACCACAAAGATGGGGAAAAAGAAGGGCAGAAAAGCTGGAAATTCAAAAAGTCAGAGCGCATCTCCCCCTCCAAAGGAACGCAGCTCATCACCAGCAACAGAAAACAGCTGGACAGAGAATGACTTTGACAAGTTGAGAGAAGAAGGCTTCAGTCGATCAAACTTCTCAGAGCTAAAGGAGGAACTACGTAACCAGTGCAAAGAAACTAAAAACCTTGAAAAAAGAATGGATGAATGAATAACTAGAATAATCAACGCAGAGAAGACCTTAAAAGAACTGATAGAGATGAAAACCATGACATGAGAACTTCGTGACGCACGCACAAGCTTCAGTAACCGACTCGATCAACTGGAAGAAAGTTACCAGTGATTGAAGATCAAATGAATGAAATGAAGTGAGAAGAGAAATGTAGAGAAAAAAGAGTAAAAAGAAATGAACAAAGCCTCCAAGAAATATGGGATTATATGAAAAGACCAAATCTACGTCTGATTGGTGTGCCTGAAAGTGACAGGGAAAATGGAACCAAGTTGGAAAACACTCTGCAGGATCTCATCCGGGAGAACTTCCCCAACCTAGTAAGGCAGGCCAACATTCAAATTCAGGAAATACAGAGAACGCCACAAAGATACTCCTCGAGAAGAGCAACTCCAAGACACATAATTGTCAGATTCATCAAAGTTGAAATGAAGGAAAAAATATTAAGGGCATCCAGACAGAAAGGTCGGGTTACACACAAAGTGAAACCCATCAGACTAACAGCAGATCTCTCGGCAGAAACTCTACAAGCCAGAAGAGAGTGGGGGTCAATATTCAACATTCTTAAAGAAAAGAATTTTAAACCCAGAATTTCATTTCCAGCCAAACTAAGTTTCATAAGTGAAGGAGAAATAAAATCCTTTACAGACAAGCAAATGCTGAGAGATTTTGTCACCACCAGGCCTGCCCTACAAGAGATCCTGAAGGAAGCACTAAACATGGAAAGGAACAACCAGTACCAGCCATTGCAAAAACATGCCAAAATGTAAAGACCATCGATGCTAGGAAGAAATTGCATCAACTACTGAGCAAAATAACCAGCTAATATCATAATGACAGGATCAAGTTCACACATAACAATATTAACCTTAAATGTAAAAGGACTAAATGGTCCAATTAAAAGACACAGACTGGCAAATTGGATAAAGAGTCAAGACCCAGCAGTTTGCTGTATTCAGGAGACCCATCTCACATGCAGAGACACACATAGGCTCAAAATAAAGGGATGGAGGAAGATCTACCAAGTAAATGGAAAACAAAAAAAAGCAGGGGTTCCAATCCTAGTCTCTGATAAAATAGACTTTAAACCAACAAAGATCAAATGAGACAAAGAAAGCCATTACCTAATGGTAAAGGGATCAATTCATCAGGAAGAGCTAACTATCCTAAATATACATGCATTCGATACAAGAGCACCCAGATTCATAAAGCAAGTCCTTAGAGACTGACAAAGAGACTTAGACTCCCACACAAAAGTAATGGGAGATTTTAACACCCTACTGTCAACATTAGACAGATGAATGAGACAGAAATTTAACAAGGATATCCAGGAATTGAACTCAGCTCTGCACCAGGTGGACCTAAAAGACATCTACAGAACTCTCCAACCAAAATCAACAGATTATACATTCTTCTCAGCACCACATTGCACTTATTCCAAAATTGACCACATAGTTGGAAGTAAAGCACTCCTCAGCAAATGTAAAAGAACAGAAATTATAACAAACTGTCTCTCAGACCACAGGGCAATCAAACTAGAACTGAGGACTAAGAAACTCAATCAAAACTGCTCAACTACATGGAAACTGAACAACCTGCTCCTGAATGACTACTGGGTACATAACGAAATGAAGGCAGAAATAAAGATGTTCTTTGAAACCAATGAGAACAAAGATACAACATACCAGAATCTCTGGGACACATTTAAAGCAGTGTGTAGAGGGAAATTTATAGCACTAAATGCCCGCAAGAGAAAGTAGGAAAGATCTAAAATTGACACCCTAACATCACAATTAAAAGAACTAGAGAAGCAAGAGCAAACACATTCAAAAGTTAGCAGAAGGCAGGAAATAACTAAGATCAGAGCAGAACTGAGGAGATAGAGACACAAAAAACGCTCCAAAAACTCAATGAATCCAGGAGCTGGTTTTTTGAAAAGATCAACAAAATCGATAGACCGCTAGCAAGACTAATAAAGAAGAAAAGAGAAAAGAATCAAATAGACACAATAAAAAATGATGAAGGGGATATCACCACCGACCCCACAGAAATACAAACTACCATCAGAGAATACTATAAACACCTATACGCAAATAAACTAGAAAACCTAGAAGAAATGGATAATTTCCTGGACACTTACGCTCTCCCAAGACTAAACCAGGAAGAAGTTGAATACCTGAACAGACCAATAGCTGGCTCTGAAATTGAGGCAATAATTAATATCCTACCAACCAAAAAAAAGTCCAGGACCAGATGGATTCACAGCCGAATTCTACCAAAAGTACAAGGAGAAGCTGGTACCATTCCTTCTGAAACTATTCCAATCAATAGAAAAAGAGGGAATCCTCCCTAACTCATTTTGTGAAGCCAACATCATCCTGATACCAAAGCCTGGCAGAGATACAACAAAAAAAAGAGAATTTTAGACCAATATCCCTGATGAACATTGATGCAAAAATCCTCAATAAAATACTGACAAACCAAATCCAGCAGCACATCAAAAAGTTTATCCACCATGATCAAGTGGGCTTCATCCCTGAGATGCAAGGCTGGTTCAACACACGCAAATCAGTAAATGTAATCCAGCATTTAAATAGAACCAAAGACAAAAACCACATGATTATCTCAATAGATGCAGAAAAGGCCTTTGACAAAATTCAACAGCCTTCATGCTAAAAACTCTCAATAAATTCGGTATTGATGGACTGTATCTCAAAATAATAAGAGCTATTTATGACAAACACACAGCCAATATCATACTGAATGGGCAAAAACTGGAAGAATTCCCTTTGAAAACTGGCACAAGACAGGGATGCCCTCTCTCACCACTCCTATTCAACATAGTGTTGGAAGTTCTGGCTAGGGCAATCAGGCAAGAGAAAGAAATAAAGGTATTCAGTTAGGAAAAGAAGAAGTCAAATTGTCCCTGTTTGCAGGTGACATGATTATATATTTAGAAAACCCCATTGTCTCAGCCCAAAATCTCCTTAAGCTGATAAGCAACTTCAGCAAAGTCTCAGGATACAAAATCAATGTGCAAAAATCACAAGCATTCTTATACACCAGTAACAGACAAACAGAGAGCCAAATCATGAATGAACTCCCATTCACAATAGCTTCAAAGAGAATAAAATACCTAGGAATCCAGCACACAAGGGATGTAAAGGACCTCTTCAAGGAGAACTACAAACCACTGCTCAGTGAAATAAAAAAGGACACAAACAAATGGAAGAACATACCATGCTCGTGGATAGGAAGTATCAATATTGTGAAAATGGCCATACTGCCCAAGGTAATTTATAGATCCAATGCCATCCCCATCAAGCTACCAATGACTTCTTCACAGAATTGGAAAAAACCGCTTTAAAGTTCATATGGAACCAAAACAGAGGCCACATTGCCAAGACAATCCTAAGTCAAAAGAACAAAGCTGGAGGCATCACGATACCTGACTTCAAACTATACTACAAGGCTACAGTAACCAAAACATCAAGGTACTGGTACCAAAACAGAGATATAGACCAATGGAACAGAACAGAGCCCTCAGAAATAACACCACACATCTACAGCCATCTGATCTTTGACAAAGCTGACAAAAACAAGAAATGGGGAAAGGATTCCCTGTTTAATAAATGGTGCTGGGAATATTGGCTAGCCATAAGTAGAAAGCTGAAACTGGATCCTTTCCTTACTCCTTATAAGAAAATTAATTCAAGATGGATTAAAGACTTAAATGTTAGACCTAAAACCATAAAAACCCTAGAAGAAAACCTAGGTAATACCATTCAGGACATAGGCATGGGCAAGGACTTCATGTCTAAAACACCAAAAGTAATGGCAACAAAAGCCAAAATTGACAAATGGGATCTAATTAAACTAAAGAGCTTCTGCACAGCAAAGGAAACTACCATCAGAGTGAACAGGCAACCTACAGAATGGGAGAACATTTTTGCAATCTACTCATCTGACAAAGGGCTCATATCCAGAACCTATAAAGAACTCAGTCAAATTTACAAGAAAAAAACAAACAACCCCATCAAAAACTGGGCAAAGGATATGAACAGACACTTCTCAAAAGAAGACATTCATACAGCCAACAGACACATGAAAAAATGCTCATCATCACTTGCCATCAGAGGAATGCAAATCAAAACCACAATGAGATACCATCTCACACCAGTTAGAATGGCAATCATTAAAAAATCAGGAAACAGCAGGTGCTGAAGAGGATGTGGAGAAATAGGAACACTTTTACACTGTTGGTGGGACTGTAAACTAGTTCAACCATTGTGAAAAACAGTGTGGCGATTCCTCAAGGATCTAGAACTAGAAATACCATTTGACCCAGCCATCCCATTACTGGGGATATACCCAAAGGATTGTAAGTCATGCTGCTATAAAGACACATGCACACATATGTTTATTGCGGCACTATTCACAACAGCAAAGACTTGGAATCAACCCAAATGTCCATCAGTGACAGACTGAATTAAGAAAATGTGGCACATATACATCATGGAATACTATGCAGCCATAAAAAAAGGATGAGTTCGTGTCCTTTGTAGAGACATGGATGCAGCTGGAAACCATCATTCTCAGCAAAGTATCGCAAGCACAGAAAACCAAATACTGCATGTTCTCACTCATAGGTGGCAACTGAACAACGAAATCACTTGGACACAGGAAGGGGAACATCACACACCAGGTCCTATTGTTGGTGGGGGGGAGGGATAGCATTAGGAGATATACCTAATGTAAATGACGACTTAATGGGTGCAGCACATCAACAAGGCACATGTATACATATGTAACAAACCTGCATATTGTGCACATGTACCCTAGAACTTAAAGCTTAAAAAACAATAATAATAATAATGGAAAGAAAAAAAAGAAAAAAAAAAGGTATACAAAACAACCAGAAGTCGATTAATAAAATGACAGGAATAAGCCCTCATATATCAATAATAACCTTGAGGGTAAATGAATTAAACTTTCCGCTTAAAAGATATAAATTGGCTAACGGGATTTTTCAAAAACATGACGAAATTATATGCTGTCTACAAGTAGTTCAACTCACCCCTAAAGACATCTATGAACTGAAAGTAAAGGAATGGAAAAATACATTCCATGCAAATGGAAATAAAAAATGAGCAGGCATAGCTATATCTACATCAAATAAAACAAAGTTTAAGTCAAAAAACAGTAAAAACACACAAAAAAGGGTAACTATATCATGATAAAAGGATCAACTCCACAAGAGAATATAAAAATTCTACATATATCTGCACCCAACTTGGAGCGCCCAGATTGATGAAGCAAATATTACTAAATCTAAAGAGAGATAGATTCCAATACAATAATAGTGGGAGATTTCAACATCTTTCTCTCAGCATTATGTAGATTACCTAGACAAAAAATTAACAAAGAAACATTGTATTTAAATTGTACTTTAGACCAAATGAACCTAATACACATTTACAAAATATACAATAGCTACAAAATGCACATTCTTCTCATTAGCACATAGCAACAAGGATAGATAATATGTTAAACCAAAAAATGACTCAACAAGTTTTCAAAAATTTAAAATCATATCAAGTATCTTGTCATAACACAATGGAATAAAACTAGAAATCAATAATAATAACTTTGAAACCTGCACAAGCACATGGAAATTAAACAGCATGCTCTGAAATGACAATTAGGTCAAGAAAGAAATTAAAGAGGAAATAAAAAAATGTCTTGAAACAGATAAAGATTGAAGTACAACATACCAAAATACAGCAAAAGCAGTGCTAAAAGGGAAGTTTATAGCAACAGATACTTACATCCAAAAAGTAGAAAGATTTCAAACAAACAACCTAACAATACTCCTCAAGGAACTAGAAAAACAAGAACAACCTCAACCCAGAATTAGAAGAAGAAAAGTGATAATAATGATCAGAGCAGAACTCAAAGAAATAGAGACCAAAAAAAAAAAAAAAACAGCAAAGGATCAATGAAATGAAAACTTTATTTTTGAAAACAAGATTGATAAACCCCTATCTAGACTAATTAAGGAGAAGACCCAAATAAATAAAATTAGAAATGAGAAAGGATACATTACAACTGATACTACAGAAACACCAGAGACTATTATGAACAACTATACACTAATCAACTGAAAAACATAGAGGAAATAAGTAAATTTCTGGACACATACAACCTGCCAGTACTGACTGACAAAAAAAAATAGAGGCCAGGGACAGTAGCTTATGTAATTCCAACAGTTTGGGAGGCCAAGGCAGGAGGACTGCTTGAGAACAGAAGTTGGAAACCAGCCTCGGCAACATAACAAGGCCCTGTCAGGAAGGCAGGGCAAGGGAAGGAAAGGGAAGGGGAGGGGAGGGGAGAGAAGGGGAGGGGAAGGGAAGGGAGGGGAGGAAAAAGGAAAAGGCAAGGCAAGGCAGAAAAGGAAAGGAAAGGAAAAAAGGAAGAAAGAGAAAGGAAAAAAGAATGAAGAGAGGAAGAGAGGAGAAAGGAAAGAAAGGGGAAAGAAAAGAAAAGAAAAAAGAAAAGAAAGAAAAAGAAAGAAAGAAAGAAAGAAAGAAAGAAAGAAAGAAAGAAAGAAAGAAAGAAAGAAAGAAAGCAAGCAAGCAAATAGTGAACCTGAACAGACTAATAATAAGTAGCAAGACTGAATCAGTAATAAAATCTTCCAACACAAAAAAAATCCAGGACTGGGTGCCTTCACTGCCAAATTTTACCAAAGTTACAACAAAGAACTAATACCAATTCTACACAAACTATTCCAAAAATTGAAGAGGAGATAATTCTCTCTAATTCATTCTAGAGGTCAGCATCACGCTAATATCAAAACACACAGAGAGGCAGCAAGAAAAAAAAAAAAAAAAAGAAAGAAAAGAAAGAAAGAAAACTACAGCTCAATATCCCTGATTTGCATGGATCCAAAGATCCTCAACAAAATCCTAGCAAACCAACTCCAACAGTACATCATAAAGATAATATACCACAAGCAAGTGGAATTTATCCCAGGGATGCAAGGATCTTACATTTGCACAAATCAATAAATGTGATACCTCACATCAACAGAAAGACAGAAAACATATGATCATCTCAATAGATGCAGAAAAAGCATTTAATAAAATTCAATATCCCTTCATGATAAAAACTATCAACAAATTAGTCACAGAAGGCGTATACCTCAATATAATAAAGCCCATATATAAAAACCTAGAGCTCACATCACACCAAATGAGGAAGAGCTAAAAGTCTTTCCTCTAAGAATCAGAAAGGGAAAAGGATGCCCACTTTCACCACTCCTATCCAATAAAATGCTGGAAGTCCTATCCAGGGCAATCAAGCAAGAGAAAAACATAAAAGGTATCCAAATTGGAAAAGAGGAAGTAATATTATTCCTCTTTGCAGATGACATGCTCTTATAACTGTAAAAACTTGGAAGATTCATCAAAAAATGCTTAGATCTGATAAATAAATTCAGCAAATTTGTAGGATACAAAGTCAACATACAAAAATTAGTAGTATTTCTACACATCAATAGTGAACTAGCTGAGAAAGAAATCAAGAAGGCAATCCCATTTACAATAGCTATAAAAAATAAAATACATAGGAATAAATGTAACCAAAAAGGTGAAAGACCTGTACGAGGAAAACTATAAACGTCTGATGAAATAAACTGAAGAGGTCACACAAACAAATCGAAAAACATCCCATGCTCATGGGTTGGAAGAATTAATATCATTCAAATGACCACCATACTACCCAAAGCAATCTACAGAGTCCATGCAATCAATCACTATCAAAACACCAAAGTCACTTTTCACAAAAATAGAAAAAAACAATCCTAAAATTCACATGGAACCAAAAAAGAGCTCAAAAAACCAAAGCAATCCTGAGTCAAAGATTACATCACATTATCTGAAAACAGACACATAAACCAAAGGAACAAAGTCTAAACCCCAGAAATAAATCCACTTATTTATAAGTAACTGATTTTTCACAAAGGCACCTTGGTCAGAGAACATGTATTGAAGAAAGAACACCCTCTTCAATCCTCTTCAATAAATAGTGCTGGGAAAATTGGACATCCATATGCAAAATGAAACTGGACTCTTATCTCTCACCATAAATAAAAATCAACTCAAGATGGATTAAAGACTTAAGCATGAGACCTGAAACAATAAAACTACTAGAAGAAAACATAGGAGAAGCATTTCAAGACATCGATCTAGACAAAGATTTTACAGCTAAGATCTCAAAAGCAAAGATAACAAACATAAACATAGACAAATAGTACTATATTAAACTAAAAAGCTTCTTCACAGCAAAGGAAGCATTCAACAGAATGTAGAGACAACTGGTTGAAAGAGAGAAAATATTTGCAGACTATCCATTTGACAAGGTACTAACATCTGGAATACACAAGAAACTCAACTGAACAGTAAAAAAGCAAATAACCCGGGGCCGGGCGCGGTGGCTCAAGCCTGTAATCCCAGCACTTTGGGAGGCCGAAACGGGTGGATCACGAGGTCAGGAGATTGAGACCATCCTGGCTAACACGGTGAAACCGTGAAACCCCGTCTCTACTAAAAAAAATACAAAAAACTAGCCGGGCGAGGTGGCGGGTGCCTGTAGTCCCAGCTACTCTGGAGGCTGAGGCAGGAGAATGACGTAAACCCGGGAGGCGGAGCTTGCAGTGAGCTGAGATCGGCCACTGCACTCCAGCCTGGGCCACAGAGCGAGACTCCGTCTCAAAAAAAAAAAAAAAAAAAAAAAAAAAAAAAGCAAATAATCCCATTTAAAAGTGGGCAAAGGATATGAATAGACATTTCTCTAAAGAAGACATACAAATGGCCAACAGGTATATGCACAAATGGTCAACATCACTAATCATCAGGGAAATGTAAATCAAAACCACAAATACTATCTTACTCCAGTTAGAATGACTATTACTGAAAAGACAAAAAATAATAGATGCTGGGGAGGATGCAGAGAAGAGGAAACATTTATACACTGTTAATGGGAATGTGAGTGAGTACAGCCACAATGGAAATACAATATTTCTCAAGAAATTAATAGTAGAACCATTACCATACAATCCAATAATCCCACTAATAGGTATTTATCCATAGAAAAAGAAATCAATATAACAAAAAGATACCTGCACCCCCATGTTTACTGCAGCACTATTCACAATAGCAAAGATATAGAATCAACCTAAGTGTCCATCAACAGATGAATGGATAAAAAAGAATAAAATCATGTCTTAGCAACATGGATGGAACTGGAGGTCATTATGTTAAGTGAAAGTCAGACACAGAAAGACAAATTTTGCATCTTGCCACTCACACGTCGGAGGTAAAAATGTTGATCTCATGGAGGTAGAAAGTGAAATAATAGAGACCAGAGGATAGGAGGGGTATGAGTGGCAGAGAGGAATGAAGAAAGGCTGATGAATGGGTACAAGCATGCATTTAAATAGAAGGAATAAGTTCTCATGTTTGACAGCGTAATAGTGTGACTATGCTTAACAACATGTATTGTATATTTCAAAATAGCTAGAAGAGAGGACTTGAAATGTTCCCAACACACAGAAATGATAAATACTAGAGGTGATAGATACCTGAAATACCCTGACTTGATCATTACACATTCTATGCATGTAACAGAATATCACACATACCCCATAAATATGTACAAATATTATGTATCAATTTAAAAATATATTTAACCTTCCCAAATGTAGTTGAAAGGAGGAACTGTTTACACTGAATCTAAATTGAATTTTAAGCATCATTTAAATTAATTTAATTTATATAACATTCACCCAGTCACCAGTGACTAATAAAGTGAACTGTAATAACTCAGGAAGAAATGTTTAGTTTAATATTCAAAATTGTAAATTAAACTAGAGCAGTATTATTCAAAATTTTTTCAGGCATCAGGGTACCTAGAGCTTATAATGCATTTTGCAGACCACCTAAAATACTGATTAAGCTTCAAAACAAATAAATAACTTTTTGCTAAATCAGACCACTTTTTTTTTCTTTTTGAAACAGCATCTCACTCCATCACCCAGGCTAGAGTGCAGTGGTACAATCACAGCTCACAGCAGCTCTACCTCCTGAGCTCAAGCAATCTTCCCACCTCAGCCTCTTGAGTAGCTGGGACTACAGGTGAATGCCACCAGGCCTGGCTAATTTTTGTATTTTTTTGTCAGAGAGAGGATTTTGCCATGTTGCCCAGGCTAGTCTCTAACTCTTAGGCTCAGGGAATCCACCCATTTTAGCCTCCCAAAGTGCTGGAATTACAGGCATGAGCCATGGCGCTCGGCTCAGACCACTTCTTATACCAGATTCTGTTACTTATACCTGAGAAAACGTATGGGTGGTAACATGGGATGAAGGGAAATTAAACCACTATTTGATTTTAGTAGTGAAAATCTTTAGTTGGATTACACCTCAGAAGAATAGTTTGGGAAGCACTAAACTAGAGAATTATAAGCACAGCCACATTTACATGTACAACTTAAATTAGATCTTTTAATGCATTTTTAAAGTTTAAAAATACCAACAGCACCAAATAACCTCCTCAAATCGAAGCATCTGTCATTTGCTTTCATCTTCTGCCTTCAGATAATACAGATTTCTCTAATTGAATAGCAAGCTAAGGTCACCAGGGCTCTCAAGATAACAGAACTCTTGTACTGACACATCACATTCTTTCTTACTGATTTCATCTAGTTAGGCTTCCATGTGATTACACTGAGCATTGCATGCTCTCATTTAAGATCTCACTTGCCTCCATCTTCACCCTTCATTTCCCTAACTTCTCAAATCCTCACTGATCTTTGATTTTCTGGCTCTTATCTTGGAAGGTTATTTGTTTTGTTTGGCAATTGTTTGTATCTCCCCTTCTCACACATGAAGGATCAGTGTACCTACTCTATTTCTTTTCTACATCAAATAAACACAGTGCTGAGCAAAGAAAGCAACAAATATTTAACCAGCTTTTAACTTATCCACTGACATCTGTGAGATTTCTGAGGTTCTGTTTCAATGCTCCTTGATATTGAATAGTTGCTTCAACTAAAAAAGTACTATTTTTCACCTTAGAAATATTTCTCTTGGCCAGGCGCGGTGGCTCACATCTGTAATCCCAGCACTTTGGGAGGCTGAGGCAGGCAGATCACCTGAGGTCAGGAGTTCGAGACCAGCCTGGCCAACACGGAAAAAACCCGTCTCTACTAAAAATACAAAATTAGCTGGGCATGGTGGCACATGCCTGTAAACACAGCTACTCAGGAGGCTGAGGCAGGAGAATCGCTTGAACCTGGGAGGTGGAGGTTGCAGTGAGCCAAGATCATGCCATTGCACTCCAGCCTGGGCAACAAGAGTGAAACTCCGTCTCAAAAAATAAAAATAAAAAAGAAAAGAAATCTTTCTTTTGCCCTATTTACCTTCCAGTTTATTTTTAACTCTTCACAAGGCTGCTGTGTCAGGGCCCTTGTGTCAGGGCCCTCAGAGTAGTGCTCCCGGTTATGAAGAAAATGTACAGAGACAGCAAGTCAGTCTAACAATGTGAGCAAAGCAAGAATTCGACACTAAAAGTGACTACAGAGGCTGCAAAAAGGAGCACCAGCCAGCAGGCCCAGTCCTTTCAAGAAAGAATACTTATCTCAGGAAAACTTGGAGCTGCTCTTCCATTTTATTTTTTCCTTTTTCTGTAAAATATGCTAAAAGATATATACCTACATACCTGCTTTATATTGTCAATTTTCATGTAAAATCAGTTTGTACCTATTTTTTACTTTTATAAATTGATTGTACTACAAAGATTTTAAAAATTCTAAATCTCTGAGAAACATACCTCTGTATTTCAATTATAAACCCAATTTTTATAACAAGAAGACTCAAAAAGAAAAAAAATCACTTCTTTCAGCTTACCATATATTGGGGAAAATGTGAAGTCGTTCAGGTGACAAATATTATAGGCTTCAATTCTAACATCTTTCCAGATTCCCTGGGTAGGAAAGGAAGGCCCCCAGTCCCAACTAAAGGAACATTGCTCCTACAATTTCAAGGGGAAAAAGAAGATAAATTCTGATTACCATGAAATTTAAACATTATGAAAAACATTTTCTTTAAAAATGTTATATATGTGTATATAAGTTTGCTATGGCAGCCATAACAAAGTATCACAAACTAAGTGGTTTAAACAATGGAAATTTATTTTCTCACAGTGAAATCCAAGATCAAGTTATCAGCAGGTTTGGTTCCTCCTGAGGCCTCTCTCCTCTGTTTGCACTGTGTCCTCTTTTTCTGTGCTAAGCATCCCTGGTGTCTCTCTCCATTGTCCAAATGTCCCCTTCATACAAGGACACTAGTTGTATTGGAATAGGGCCCACCCTAACTGCCTCATTTTATCTTAATCACCCCTTAAAGACCTTCTCCAAATATGATTACATTCTGAGATACCAGAGGTTAGAACTTCAACATATGAATTTGGGGGGACCACAAGTTAGTGCAAAACTGTGTGTGTGTCCCCCAGCCACCATACACAGCCTCTGAAGTGGCCCACAATGATCCCCACTTTGAAGTGACCTAGTGAATCACTTCTAACCAACAGCATATAGCAGAAATGATGTGATTTTCTTAATTAGGTTATAAGAGACTAAGCCTTGAATTTTGGGTACTCTCTTATGCCCTCTCTTGGCCAAGAAGGAAGCCGGCCTCCGTGTCATGGGGCAGCTCTGCAGAGAGACCCACATGAGCAATCTGAGGTCTGCCAATAACCACAAGTGAGCTCAGAAACAGACTCTTCAGCCTTGAGTCAACTTGAGCCAAGCCTTGAGACAACTGCAGCTGTGGCTGACAGCTTGACTATAACCTCATGAGAGACCTGAAGCCAGAGGCACCCACCTAAGCCACACTCAATTCAGATTCCTAACTAATAGAAGCTACCATAATAAATGTTTTCTTTACTATTATTTTTTAGAAATCAGAAAACCTATAGTCCATATATTTTCTTTTTTTAACTTTTAACTTCAGGGGTACAAGTACAGGTTTGTTATACAGGTAAACTTGTGTCATGGGGGTTTGTCATAGAGATTATTTCATCATCCAGCTATTAAGCCTGGTACCCAATAGTTATTTTTCCTGATCTTCTCTCTGCTCCCACTCTCCACCTTCTGGTAGGCCCCAGTGTGTGTTGTTCTCCTCTATGTGTCCATGTGTTCTCATCAATAAATGTTGTTTTAAGCTGATACGTTTTGGCATAATTTGTTACATCACAATAGATAGTACAATATTCAGTATATCCAATATATCTATGTTACATATAACATATGAAAGAGATAAATTTGGCAGAAATGTTCTAAGAACATAAAATCTATGAAGAGTTGTACATGTATTCTTCAAATGCATACTACATTGAAGCAACTCAATAGTTCCTCTTTAAACTTCTCTATAATATCTCTGAACCTAACTACTGTATTTAAATCTAATGGCTACAAAGAATATTGCGCTTACATGTAATAATTAAAAAGAATGAGGAGACCGGGCGCAGTGGCTCACACCTATAATCTCAACACTCTGGGAGGCCAAGGTGGGCGGATCATCTGAGGTTGGGAGTTCGAGACCAGCCTGACCAACATGCAGAAACTCTGTTTCTACTAAAAATACAAAATTAATCGGGTGTGGTGGTGCATGCCTGTAATCCCAACTACTCAGGAGGCTCAGGCAGGAGAATCGCTTGAACCCGGGAGGCGGAGGTTATGGTGAGTTGAGATCGTGCCACTGCACTCCAGCCTGGGCAACAAGAGCAAAACTCAGTCTCAAAAAAAAAAAAAAAAAAAGAATGAAGAAACATATTGAAAGACAAACACTTTATAAATAGGTTTTAAAAAGCTCTGGCTAAACTTGCCAACCTCAGGTATGAATTCAGAAGTCCTTGTTTCTGTACATGAAGCCCAAAAACAATCAGTTCGATCTTTAGCCCCTGACACAGGTGGCCAAGGCAGATATTTTATCCAGTCTTATTTGACCTTGGTACGTGTCTCTCCCTTAATGACACTCAACTTCCATATTAAGTTACAGAGTTCAAATTCAAAAATAAGAAATAATTCTGTAAAATAAATCCCTTTCACACAGAATGTTTTCTAATTTCTACTTCTTAAAAGAAAAAAATATTTTCAGAACAGTTAATTAAAACATGTAAAGCTATGAGTTCAGCTTTTAAAAAGGAACAAGTTTGGGTCATACATTTTATGGGGGGAAAAAAAAGTAACAAGAACCAGAGGAAATATTAAAATCCTTCTAGATGGAGTCATTTGTAGAACAGAACCTGAAGATTTGGCCAAACTTTGTCATTTAGGTATTATTTCCTTAGCTCTGTACTTACCTAAGATAGAGATAAATTTGTTTTTACTAGAGAGAAAAACAAAGAACTAAAATTATAGCATCCACATCTGTCTAAATTTACCACTTAAGCACCAGATTCTCATATTCAGAATGAAAACCATCTTGGGGACATTTATGGGAGAATTTTAGTATCTATTTGTAATTTTTTCATTGGAGATACGGAAAAGAAGGACAGCAAAATAATCAACATCTTATGAGAGAGACTATTTTCCCCATTAAGGGTGACAAATCACTCTTGACCTCTTCAAGAAGTTTTTTTTGAAGTGCTTTCTATGTTTCACGCTGGGAGTACTTCAGTATACACAACAGACACAGTTCTTCTGCTTATAGCGCTCACAGTCAAGCATGAAATTCAGGCGCTGAATAAATAATTACAAGTATAATGAGTTTTACAATGGAAATAGGCAGGGGACATATAGTCAGAGGTTGAGGAGGATAGGTATCAAGATGAGTTCTCCTGAAAAAAATGGCCCTGAGGGGTGAGTACCATTTATCCACTGTGAGCAGGCAAAAGGCAAGTAGAAGCTGTTTTTTTTTTTTTTTTTGAGATGAGTCTCACTGTCACCCAGGCTGAAGTGCAGTGGCACAATCTTGGCTCACTGCAGCCTCAACCTCCAGGCTCCTCCCCCCTCAGCCTCCTGAGTAGCTGAGACTACAGGCTAATTTTTGTATTTTTCTTAGAGCTGGGGTTTTGTCATGTTGTCCACACTGATCTTAAGCTCCTGAACTCAAGTAATCTACTTGCCTTGGACTCCCAAAGTGCTGGGATTACAGTCATGAGTCACTGCCCTGGCTCAGAAGCATTCCTTTTAGCAGGAACAGCATGTGCAAAGGTCAGGAGGTGCAGGACAGTATGATGCATTTCGGGAGCTGAAGAGGCAGGGAGAATGGGAAGAGGCAGGGAGAAGACTGGAGAAGTGAGCATGGGCCAGACAGAGCTAAGAGAGCTAAGACCCAACGACATTGGCCTAAAGGCAATGAGAAGCTGTTGAAGAGTTTGAAGAAGAGCAGTGCTGTGATCATTTTTTCCTGAAAAGATCATTCTATCTGCTCTGTGAATGATTAACTAGAGGAAGGCAAGTGAAGCTTCAGGGATGCCAGTTAGGCAATCAGGGCAATATTTCATGCAAGGTATGACTGAACTCAAGAGATAGTAGCAGAAATGAAATGTGAACAGACTGAAGAGCTATTGAAGAGGTACTATTTGCATCATCAAGAGGACTAAGCAATTGATTGAAGAAAGAAAAAGGAGAGAAAGGTGTCAAGAAAAACTCGAGTTTTTGGCTTGAGTACCTGTTGTGGATAGTGTTCCATTCAGCAAGAGACAGAACCCTGGGATAAGGATGTAGATCACAAGTGCAGTGTGGAGCATACTGAGCTTTAGGTCCCTGTGAATCAGACAAGGGATGATGCTAAATAAGCATCTGAATGTAAGATCTGGAATTGAAGAAAAGTTGGGCTGAAGACACAATATTGGAAGACAATGGCAAATAGATTTATTATGGAAGAAATGAAAAATGAGATAGCCTAGAGAGGGTATAAAATGAGAAAAGAGTCTAGAACAGAGAAAGACCCTATAATATAACTTTTAGGAGAACAAGGATGTGGATAAAGAGACTTACAAGGAAAGGCCAGAGATGTAAATGGAAAACAAGAAAGATGGCATCAAACCTTGGTAAGAGGGTAGCTGAAGTGATGAATCCCATTATCCATGCTGGACAGAAAAGAAAGCAGAGACAAGAGGGGACTTAGGTTGCTACAAGGAAAGCAGAGGGTCAAAGAACTGGTGAAAGAGAGTATCGGGGGAACCAGCCTCCAATATTTCAACATAGGTTCTTTTCTATTTTCCCTAAGTGTCAGCCAGTCTGAGAAATAAAAAGAAAGAGTACAAAGAGAGAAATTTTACAGTTGGGCCTCTGGGGATGACATCACATATTGGTAGGACCATGATGATGACCCTGAGCCACAAAACCAACAAGTTTTTATTTGGGATTTTAAAAGGGGAGGGGGTGTACAAACAGGGAGTAAATCACAAAGATCACATGCTTCAAAGGGCAATAAAGATCACAAGGCAAGGCAAAATTAGAATTACTGATGAGGGTCTATGTCCCACTGTGCATGCATTGTCTTGATAAACATCTTAACAGGAAATGGGGTTCGAGAGCAGAGAACCAGTTTGACTGGAATTTACCAGGCTGGAATTTCCCAATCCTAGTGAGCCTGAGGGTACTGCAGGAGACCAGGGCCTATTTCAGTCCTGATCTCAACTGCATAAGACAGACACTCCAGAGCAACCATCTATAGACCTACCCCCAGGAATGCATTCCTTCCCAGGGTTACTCCTTGCTGGGAAAAGAATTCAGCAATATTGCTCCTACTCACACATCCATTTATAGGCTTTCTGCAAGAAGAAAAATATGGCTCTGGTCTGCCCGACCCCTCAGGCAGTCAGACCTTATGGTTATCTTCCCTTGTTCCCTGAAAATTGCTGTTATTCTGTTCTTTTTCAGGGTGCACTGATTTCATATTGTTCAAACACACGTTTTACAATCAGATTTCATATTGTTCAAACACACATGTCCTACAATCAATTTCTACAATAGTGGTCCTCAGGTGACGTATATTCTCAGTTTATGAAGATAACAGGATTAAGAGATTAAAGTAAAGACCCACTAACTTCATAATAAGCTAAGCTGAGCATCTTGTTCATTACCTGTAATTATAGTAATAAGCCTCCAAAATAGATATCACCACTCTAATTTTTGAATGGTTGTATAGCACTTTACAACATGCAAAGGGCACTTACATTGTTATTTCACTATATCCTCATATCAGGGATTAGCTCCATGTACAAATGATGGGCATGCCTAAAGTTATTCTATGTTCACAAAGCCAGAATTCAAACCCAAGACTCTTGACTTGGTTTCCAACTCAGGTATCTTCCCACTGGACCATGTCAATCTAGTCAGAAATACCTAGATGCAACTTGCAATTGTTCTGGAAGTCTACCCTAAGATTAGTTTCCAAAACATTGTGATAGCAGAAAACTGGGTATGATTCCTGATGTCAGTGACAAAGGGCTTTGTTCTATCTAGATAACTTGAGAGTATGTTTTAAATACCACAAATTGAATAGAAGGTGGAGGGAAAATAGCATATGAATATATATATAACATTTATATTATCTTTATTAATGACTTGAAAAGTAACTTTTCACATTAGGATCCAGGTTAGTTTCAGTTTTGATAAAGGTTAAAAATGGAAGGGGAAGCCAGCACGGTAGCTCACACCTGTAATCCCAGCACTTTGAGAGGCCAAGGTGGGTGGATCACCTGAGGTCAGGAGTTCGTGACCAGCCTGGCCAACATGGTGAAACCCCATTTCTACTAAAAAAATACAAAAATTAGCCAGGCATGGTGGCAGGTGCCTGTAATCCCAGCTACTCAGGAGGCTGAGGCAGGAGAATCATTTGAACCTGGGAAGCAGAGGTTGCAGTGAGCTGAGGTCATGCCACTGCACTCCAGCCTGGGTGACAGAGCAAGACTCCATCTTAAAAAAAAAAAAGAAAAGAAAGGAAGGAAGCGGAGAGGTAAAAACTACAACCTCTAGCATTTAAACCACTGTGTCATTGGAAGCCAAAGGCAAAAGAATCAAAAGATAAATCTTATCCAGAATTATAAGTATACAAATATTCCATGGAATACTTGACTACTTGTCAAAGCAATACTCTAAGGCTGTTATTACAGTAGTTTGAACAAATGGTTAATGGGTCATTGACATAAGTTTGGGTAGGTTGAATCAAACAGGAGGAGGTATAATTTTAACCCTAGTACTTCTATTAAGGAAACATAATTTAATAGTAAATCCATCCAGCTGAAAGAGAGCCACTTAATTTAATCAGAACATATTAGCTAATGTAACAGTTCTGCCTAAAGAGTATTGGGAAAATATGTTTAGTGTCTTCACAATGAGCCCAATCACTACATTTGTTGTTAAAACTAAATTTCATGGCTCACGTCTGTAATCCCAACACTATGGGAGGCCAAGGCAGGTGGACCACCTGAGGTCAGAAGTTCAAGAGCAGCCTGGCCAACATGGCGAAACTCCATCTCTACTAAAAATAAAAAAATTAGCCAAGTGTGGTGGTGCATGCCTGGAATCCCAGCTACTCGGGAGACCAAGGCAAGAGAATTGTTTTAACACGGGAGGCGGAGGTTGCAGTGAGCCGAGGTCTCGCCAGTACATTCCAGCTTGGGCAACAGAGCAAGACTCTATCTCAAATAAATAAATAAATAATAAATAAATAAATTCAATCCTTCAAAAAATTAAAAATAGAGTTACCGTATGATCTAACCACACCATTTCTGGGAATATATCCAAAAGAATCGAAAGAAGGGTCATGTAGAGATATTTGTACACCCATGTTCATAGCAGCATTATTCACGACAGCCAAAAGGTGGAAGCAACCTACATGTCCATCAGCGGATGAATGGATAAACAAAACGTGGTCTATGCATAGAATGGTATGTCATTCAGCCTTAAAAAGTAAAGAAATTCTGACACATGCTACAACATGGATGCATCATGAGGAAATTACGCTAAGTGAAATAAATCAGTCACAAAAAGACAAATACTGTATGATTCCACTTATATAAGATTTCTAGAGGAATCAAACACACAGAAAAGAAGGTGGCTCACACCTGTAATCCCGGCACTTTGGGAGGCCAAAGTGGATAGATTGCTTGAGCCTTAGAGTTAAAGACCAGCCTGGTCAACATGGCAAAATCTTGTCTCTACAAAAAAAATACAAAAATCATCTGGGCACGGTGGCGTTCGCCTGTAGTCCCAGCTACTCAAGAGACCTAGGTGGAAGGATCGCTTGAGCCCGGGAGGTGGAGGCTGCAGTGAGTTGTGATCGCACCACTGTACTCCAGCCTGGGCAACAGAGTGCGACCCAGTCTCAAAAAAAAAAAAGAAAGAAAGAAAAGAGTAGAAGGGTGGTTGCCAGGGGCTGGGGAGAAGGAAATGGAGAGCTACTGTTTAAACTATAATGGGTATAATATAATATAATGGGTAATGGGTATAGAGTTTCAGTTTTGCAAGATGAGAAAGTTCTATGGTTACTCAACAATGTAAATATACTTAACACTACTAAACTGTACACTTAAAAATTATTAAAATGATAAATTTTATGTATAGTTTATACAACTAAATTTTTTAAATATGAAATAAAATGAAATAAACATTAAAAAACCAAGTGTCACACAGAATACTAATTTAATCATGTAGTAAAATAGATCCAAGTCCTCTAGAATGGAATCAGACTCAAAGAAAAATAATTACTTTTGTGGACTTTGTTATCTTTATGTTAGATTTTATGAGAACTCGACAGTAAGATGCAAGAACATATCATCAAATATACTAATATTTGCAGAAGCCTTCCTAGAAACAAGAATCACTAATACATTTTCACAATCTGGTGAAAAGTTTGATAAACTTAATTGTTAAAAAAATAATTTGTAAAGTTCCATTTTCAACCACATATTTTTCTTTTCCTTTCTTTTTCTGTTACCTAAGTTCTGAACACGCTTCAGGAAGAAAACTTAGAAAAAGATAAAGATTCTCCACAATATTTCAAATAATCTTTTGATTCTTATCTCAAATTTTCAAACCCCACTAAGGGATCAGGAAAGAGATTCCTAACTTCTGAAATGCCATGGGAGTCTCCAAATAAGCATTTCATAAGCCAGCACATCCTGTCCTCAAAAATAAAACCCGACCTGTTTGAGAGACCATTACCTTCCGGACAAAGTTGACATGGCATTCACCCTTCTGCACAAGTGGAGGGCAGTCCGGGGGCACCGGGTAGCGTGTGTGAGCTTTGCTCTGCTGTGCTGCATACAACACTGCTGACTGGAAACGCAGCTCAATGGAGTTCACGTCCCTGACCACGTTGGTAATATCAAAGCTCTAAGTTGAAGGGAACAAACAGACAAACCCATGATGTGGAAGTAGTCTTGTGTGTAAAATTTTAGATAAAGGCATTTTGTATGAAAGATGCATAATATAATGCCAATCTAGGTTTAGCCTCCTTGCAAGGGAAACACTTCTCTGAAATACTGTATCACTTAGTTGTCCACTTTTAGTTAAAACTAAGCATATTTTCCTACCCAGTCCAAGTTTCTAGGCTTCTCCTTCTATTTTTCCTGGCAGAATGATGGTTCTAGGGAAATGGATAGAGCAAAAAATAACTTTAGCTCTGGAATGCCTGCTCTGTCTACTTATATGTGGCCTTGAACTGCCAAGTGTTTCCTAGACGCTTCATGACAACCTGCCTCTCTGGTATGAACAGCATGCATTTCTAAGTCATGAGTTATTTTTGTTTTGATAAAGTCTACCTTTGAAAGGAAAGGAAGATCAGGATATAATCTCTTAATGTAACTATTCCAGAAAGGAAATGACATTTTATTTTAAAATCATTTGTCCAATGAAACTGTATCGCCAAAGAAGGGACTGGCATGTTTTGAACACTTCCTATGTGCCAAGAACTTGCCAACATTTTATATAATTAGCTTACTAAATCCCCACACTAACCCCATGGGGTTTGTAAGGTTTCCATTATTTCACAAATCTGGCAACTGAGAAATGAAGTAACTCATCCAGTGCTTTAATGAGCTTGTATTTGTCACATGGCCAATTATGCATTTACTTTTCTCTACTCACAAAAGCAATTAACATAAACACACATAAATGGTTTTTTAACCTGATGTCATTATAAACTTACATATCTATTGAACATATTGTCTGTTTCCCCAATAGTGACTTCATTGAACAGGATTTTTGAAATTGTATCCACTCCCTCAAGAATCAAATTTACTTTTTGCCATTTGCTAAAAAAAAGAAAAGATTTTTAAAACAAGATGTGTAAAACATTAACTTAGATAAGTCTCTTTTTTATTATTTAAGGCCTAAAGAAATAAATATTCCACAAAAAAAAAATTCTTAAAGGTAATTTCCAGTGACATTTTCAGAAGTACTGCTTTAAAACATACTTACATTCTTTGAGTGATGCAGCTTATCTTTCTCCATAATGTATCAATAAATCACCATAAAACCAAGAGCACAACTTATAAATTCCAAATATATTGACTTTTTCCAGTTAATACTTCAGAAAGTTATTATGAGAACCAAGTTAGGCTGGGAGCAGTGGCTCATGCCTGTAATCCCAGAACTCTGGGAGGCCTAGGCAGGCGGATCACCTGAGGTCAGGAGTTCGAGACCAGCCTGGCCAACATGGCGAAACCCTGTCTCTACTAAAATTGCAAAAAACTAGCCAGGTGTTGTGGCAGCTGCCTGTAATCCGAGCTACTAGGGAGGCTGAGGCAGGAGAATCACTTGAACCCAGGAGGCGGAGGTTGCAGTGAGCGGATATCCTGCTACTGCACTCGCGAGATTCCGTCTCAAAAAAAAGAAAAAGAGAACCAAGTTAAATAATAGACATAAAACGTTCTCACAAACTACATTTACTGACACTGTCTAAGAGAACACATTAGAAAACCATCATCTATAAATGAATATTATGCACCCAGCACTCCGCTAAGCCTTACAGGAAACTGTAATAGTGCCTGAATTTAAGGAGTCTGCAATCTGGTTGGCATTTGGTGGCTGGCTGGCAATATTGTTGAACAACTACAAGTGCTATCAGAGTTTATCTCATAAGAAAAGATTTCGAGATAGAAACAAGAACGTAATGAACAGAATAATAAATAAAATGTGTTATATTCATACAATAAAATACTATTCAACAATAAAAAGGAATGAAGTACTGATACATGCTACAACATGGATGAACTTTGAAAACATTATTATGCTAAGTGAAAGAGGCAGTCACAAAGGCCCACATATTGTATGATTCCATTTATATGAGGTAACCAGAACAAGCAAATCCAGAGGGACAGAAAGTAAAGTAGTGGTTCCTAGGGCTGGGGTAAGAATTCAAGGGCAATGGCAAACGACTGCTAATGGGTGTAACTTTTTGCGGGGGATGAGGAAAATATTCTAAAATTGATTGTGGTGATGGTTTTGTAACTGTAAATATACTAAAAACCATTGAATTATATACTTTAAATTACTGAATTGTACAGTATGTTAATTATATATCAATAAAGTATTTTTTTAACTAGGTAGAAATGCCTGGGTAGAGGCATTTCTATTCCCCTTACACCCTTTGCTCTTTGCAGGAACCCCTTACCCCTGCAAAGAGCGAAACCAAAACAAGGAAGTGTTGACAGCATGAATTACTAGGTAATTGACTCATGTGTGTAATTTGGGCTGGAGAGCTAAGGAAGAAAAGGCTGGACAAATCCAAGGGGCAGAGAGGTGCGGGCAGTGTTACAGGGACAGACATCATTCAGCTGTATTTTCACAGACAAGTGAGAAGTTTATACTTGATTTGCCAAGTAAAACAGACACTTGCTATTCTTGAGCGAATACCTATCTTGGCAAAATCAATATTCTGGGATGATTAATCTAATGTTTCTAAATAGAAAAGATTGGAGAATAAAAGAATGAAGCAAGAAATTTGATTAGGCAGCTTTGGCCTCTTTCCTGGCACTCATCTTCTAGGCAAAGATGGAAAGATGGAAATGAGATGGAAGGGGCAAAACCAAGAGAAATGTTAGACAAAAATTTGCAAGACCCAGAACAGACTGAACACAGGAAGATGAAGAAAAGATGTAATAAGCCCAAAGCACCTTAGACATAGATTGGAAAATGGTGTTACATTAAGAGAAACAATGAAGCTGTTAGAATATAAAGTTTTAAGGGGGAAAGTTAATAGGATATGTTGAGTTCAAGGTGAAATAGAACCATTATGAAAGATACTCTAAAGATTATCTGTAAATAAAAGCCTGGAGCACAGCAGAAACTCCATGATATTGATAACAGTATTCTGGCCTTCTTCCCCCTTTAAAAGACTAGTAAATAATTACCAAAAAAAAAATCACATAAAAGGGACGGAAGAATTTTTTTAATTTAGCAGTAGTAGTGGTAACTTTGGGTAACATTCTGCCTCATATGGAAATATTTGCTCATAACAACAGAACATTACTGAAAATAATACCTGTGCTTCACCTCCTGGCCTCACCACGTAGTATAGGTCAAGGTCATAGTCTCAATGGCTGGTTAGTACTACATAGAGCAAATGATACATCTACTAGACATAGAGCAAATTATAATCCTACTAGACAATATAATATCTACTCTAATGATTACTAATCATTACTAATTACATTAGTAATTACATTATGATTGCTAATCATAATGTAATCATCAGAGTATATATTATAATATTATAATAAATATATACTCTGATGATTACAAGGGAGTGGGAAAGAGGAAATCTACATAAGATCTGAGTAGGTTTAGATGGCTCCATTATAACAACTGGAAAAATGATTCCATAAGACACCATTTGGTGACTGTTGATTAGTAGCACCATCCTCATATACAAAACAAAACATAAATAATATATTCACTTTTATAGTACAAGGCTTTCATTTTACTTAACTCTCAGATATGTAACCTAAACAAACAAAACACAAGATTTTTGCCTAGATAGAAAAAGAAGAAAAGTTCAAATAATAATAAAAATACACCCACAAACATACATACCTAATTTCAAAGGGGATTTTAAATTCCTTGCTGTAGGTCCAGTTATCCAAAGAGATCCATCTGTAGTTAAGGTCATTAAATCTGTAGTAAGAATCCTGTTGATACAAGGTAAAAATTATGGTAGATGGTTAAATATGCACAAATAAATCAATAAAACAAACATAAAATAAATTATTAACAACAGCTACTTATCACCTAAAAATTAATGAACTTTTAGGCTAGTAGTACAAACAGGTAAGATCGTTAATACTGAAAAATGTGAAAGGAAAATTCCAACAAATTACCTGAAATGAATTAATTCTCTGAGATATAAATAATACAGCTTCATTATTAAAGAAAATGGGTGGTTAAGATTGGCTTCCCCTTGGAGACAGGGTTTTACCATGTTGACCAAGCTGGTCTCAAACTCCTGACCTCAAGTAATCAACCCACCTCAGCCTCCCAAAGTCCTAGGATTACAGGCGTGAGCCATCGCGTCCAGCCTACAGTTTACTTTGTGTACTAATCTGTTTCACTCTCTAAATGAGCAAAGTGGGAGATCACTGTCATGACCGAAGTTACATGGCCAAGACAAACTATGGTCTGGGAGTCCCAGGTTCTCCTGTGTGGGCACTTTCCTAGCAGATGCTAAATGATGGGAAAGTCTGGGTCTCATGTTTCTGTGTGGTCCTCACCTCACTTGACTTCTGTTCTTTCTGTTTGCTCTGGGCTTCCGTGCTCTCATTGATACAGCTCTCAGTTTTCCATTGGTCCATATCCCATTCTGCCTTGGACACCTTTGCTTCTTGCTGCTCACTGATGAAACAGGAGGTCTGTCCTGGAGATGAGCTTGGTACAGGACAACTGCACGTGGATCTCAGAGCAGTCCCTCTTCAAGGTCCAGATAACATGAGAAATGAGTCTTCTCACATCATTGTTGGGGATGAGGGGCCGTAGTTGCTGGTTTAGCTAAATTTCAAACTGATCACCTGGGGATAAGAGCAGTGGGTAACTGAAGCTTTTGGGCTCGGGGGACAGGCCAGTGCCCATGTTGTTGTATTCCCATTGTGTTTCACAGTCTTCTCTAAGTTGAATACAGTGCCAACAAAATGTGCCTCAGGTGGATGGTTGTAGGTTGTGTTTTCAGAGACGGTGCCTTCTGGCATAGTAGTGTTCTCCATAAAAATGCTTTGTTCAAAGGCATTTCTTGCAGTGGCATTTTTAAAACATTCTGATGGAGCAAATACTTCCAGAAAAAGATTTTCCTGAAGACTCGGGTCTCCTAAAGATGAAAAAGCCCCTTGTGAAGGGGCATTTATGAGGCTCTTCGCTGCAGAGAATGGAGGCGTCTTTGCGAGAAAAGTCTATTGAGAGAACTTTTCTGGAATGTACAATTGGTTTTAACTCAACTTTGCATTTTCTAAAACCAAAATGGGTAAGTCTTTCGATCTGTTTCTGACCTCAGGCAGGGCTTTTGCAGGGGTGGAGGCAGAAGGCACGCCCATGGAGAAGGGTTTCAGCAAAGAGGAGACTGCTGCCTTATGCTCTTGGGTGAATGAAGGCTTGACATAGATGGCGTTTCCTGCTAACTTCTCATGCACCTGTTCCATGTGAGGCCATTCCAGCTCCCTTGGAGCTGGACTCCGGAGCCTTTTTTCTTTGGCAGCGCTCTCCACAAATGCCCAGGCACCCTGTTCCCTCCTGTTGCTCTGCTTTCCCACCTGTTTGAAGTGACTTTTCTGGATGCTCCTTGGGCCCATGAGGATTCTCTTCACTCTCTGCAGGCTTTTGCCTACACTTTGAATCTTAGCCAGGCTGTTTTCCTGTGGTTGGACAATTTCTAATTTCATGAGTTGTTGGACGCAGGCTGAAGAGAGGGACTCTTTGTATGGTTTTTCAGAATACCCATCTTTTACATTTGAAAAAAACAGGTAACCATAAGGTTAGCTGTTGGCAGAGCTAGCTGAGGTTTTATTTTGGACAAAAAAAAAAAAAAAAAAAGCAGTTGAATTGTTTTGTAGCCGAAGGCATGGGCATGGGGGGTGCCCAGGTAGTAAACTCCCCTGTGGGTAGACTGAGGGCTAGGGCTGGGCCTCAAGTGGGTCTCCGGTTCCCTGTGCTTCTCTTCCGCTCTCCAGGAGAGCCGCAGGAGGGTCAGGCTGGGAGGGGCTGCCGCAGCTGTTCACTTGGGCAGGATGTCAGAGGACTAGGACACCAGCTTCCCATCATGGGTCTTGATCTTCACAAACACAGCCCTGGTGGTGCTGGTGCAGCTGAAGGAGGTGGAGCCCACGCCAGAGCCAAAGCAGGGGCTTGTGAGGCCTCCATAGGCCGAGTTCAGACCACCTGCATAACTGCTGGTGGTCTTCGTATAGATACTCATGTTCTGCATCCCAGACTCCAGCCAGCTCTCCTCGCCCTCCAGCAGCTTCCTGTGGGTGGCTATCTCGATGTCCAGAGCCAGCTTGACGTTCATCAGCTCCTGGTACTCAAGCAGCTGCCACGCCATGTCCTGCTTGGCCCGCTGCAGGGAGACCTCCAGCTCGGACAGTTTGGCATTGGCATCCTTAAGGGCCAGCTCCCCACGCTGCTCGGCATCTGCAATGCGGGCCTCCAGGGAAGCCCTGTGGCCTTTGAGGCCCTCAGTCTCAGCCTGGAGTCGGCTGATGTTCCGGTTCATCTCGGAAATCTCAGTCTCTGTACACCACAGGTCATCCTTGTGCTTCCCAGCCAGCGTCTGCAGCTCCTCATACTTGATCTGGTACATGCTCTCAGCTTGGCCTGGCTGCAGTTGGCGATCTCCTCGTATGGCGCCTTGACCTCAGAAATGATGCTGTTCATGCCCAAGGAGAGACTGTTGTCCATGGACAGCACCACAGATGTGTCCGAGATCTGGGACTGCAGCTCCCAGATCTCCTCTTCATATAGCTGCTTGAGGAAATTGATCTCATCAGGCAGCCCTTCCAGGCGAGACTCCAGCTCTACCTTGTTCACGTAACCTTCATCCACATCCTTTTGATGAGGACAATTTCATTCTCCACCTCTGCATGCTTATGGTTCTCATCCTCATACTTGTTCTTGAAGTCCTCCACCAGCCCCTGCGTGTTGCCAAGCTCCGCCTCCAGCTTCAGCTTCTCCTGGCCCAGAGTCTTCAGCTGCCGCCTAAGGTTGTTGATGTAGCTCTCGAACATGTTGTCCATGTTTCTCTGAGCTGTCTTCTGCTGCTGCAGGAGGCTCCACTTAGTCTCCAGCATCTTGTTCAGCTACTCCAGGAACCATACCTTGTCTATGAAGGAGGCAAACTTGTTGTTGAGGGTCTTGATCTGCTGCTTCTCCTGGGTGTGCACGGCCTGGATGTTGGGGTCCATCTCCAGGTTAAGAGGGCTCAGCAGGCTCTGGTTGACCGTGATGGCGGTGATGCCTCCCATGCCACTGGCCCCACCATAGCCTCCACCCAGGCCACCCCGGAAGCTGCTGCTGCCCACTTGGGAGAAGCTCGAGGAGCTTATGTGGTCACTGTGTAGGAGTGGCTGCCGAAGGCCCAGGGCCCAGAGGTGGACACCTTGTAGGACTTCTGGGTCACCCTGACAGACATGGTGGAGGCAGAAGTGGGGGCAGGAAGGTCGAACCAGATGGAGATCCCAGAAGGAGCGGAGAAGCTGCTTCTTGGTCTTGTCAGTTAACTTTACCACATATCATCTCATGACCGGAGGAATTTACAAGAGGGTATATCCACGTTTCTTGTGATTTATCCACGTTTCTCGTGACCTTCCCTGTGCTGCATGCAGGGTTATAAGTAGGGTTTGCTTAGTGTAGCAAGTCTGGTGACCTTGCTGTGGCACTTAGATAAGGGTTCAGGAATGCAGTTGCAGAGTATTCAGGGTAAGGGTCAGCTGCACTATGGCAGGGAGGCGGTTCCTGGGGCAGCTTGTCCCTAACAGTAACAACATTGAGTCTACATCTTACAGATTTTTCTATAAGAAATAAGGCAAGACGTAATTTAGTGCGTCATTGATGTCCAGCTGCTCACTCCCAAAGCCTGACAAGTTGATGCCATTGCTGTCTGAGGCCATCTCCGGCTCAATAGTCAGCTCAGTGCTCATGTGCTTTTTCCGGGCTTATAATACCTTCATGAATGCTCCTTCTGGATTCCCTACAGATGCTTCTTCAACTGTCATGTAAGATACAATAAGTCTTCTGAGTTTCTCTTATAGAGTTTAGCTTGTTAATTTCCTTATCCTTTGTTCTCAAACTCAACTTTCTTGTTCTTCCTTGCCCCTAGTTACCGTAAACAGCCTACCCTCTTCCCATCAGCTCTAGTCAATAACTCACATCTGTTCCCTTGGTTACCTGTACCCCATGTTCCCCTGAAACTGCACGTCTCACACGCTCCACCTCTGTCCTCCTCCCCTTCTGTATTCAAAACAATATGTACAAATAGACAATCGGGTCAGCTCAAATTGTGCGATCCAACCCCAGTCCATGGGGGAGTGGCACAGAGATAGGAACTGTGTTAAGGATAAAAACCCCTGGTCTCCTTTGTTCTCTATGCTCTTGCGATCTTGAGTGACGCAAGTGGCACCCTTCTGCAGAAGTAAATTGCTTTGCTGAAATAATTAAAAAAAAAAAAAAAGATTGGCTTCCCCTTTTAAAACGAAACACAAAACCACCAAGGTATCAGCAGAGAATGAATGAAAGACTGAATCTATGGTGTGTAGCCAGCAGTCTCTCATTGCCCTGTGGTTCTCACTCTGCTTTTTGCTGCCACTATCCCAGCCGGCCTCCAGGGGGAATACTTCTCCACTGCCCAAAAGTCAGCTCAACTCCCTTCCACTCACTGGATTCATTTAGCATTTCCAGTTATTTTTCACTTCGCTAAGTGAGCACGAAAAGGATCTCTACAGAGAATACACAGGCAGCACAGATACTACAAAACTTATTAACATCAGGTTTCTTATATTATCCTACCTCACAGCAAACTGCCACCCACAGGCCACATGCAGCTCACTACATGTTTCTGTGTGGCTAGCAAGCTAAGTAAGAATGGACATGTGCCCATAAATAAAGTTTTACTAGAGCACAGCCATGCCTTTTCCTTTACATTTTACATATGGCTGCTTTCATGCTATAGTGGCAGAGTTGAGTAGACATGATGGAGACCATCTGGCCCTGGAAGTCTAAAATATTTAGTATTTAGCTCTTTACTGAACACATTTGTTAACCCCTGCCCAAGATGACTGGCCTCCTAGATGTTCATAGATGTTGCTCCATCTCAGTGTCTAGACCCATGTCTGCCTCTTCATAAATCCTTAAGTCTTTCTTCTCCTATCCCTTTCCACTCTTCTTCCACTTTTTTTTTTTTTTCTGAGATGGAGTTTTGCTCTTGTTGCCCAGGCTGGAGTGTAATGGCGCAATCCCAGCTCACTGCAACTTCTGCCTCCCAGGTTCAAGCGATTCTCCTGCCTCAGCCTCCCTAGTAGCTTGGATTACAGGCATGCATCACTACACCTGGCTAATTTTTTGTGTGTTTTTAGTAGACATGGGTTTTCACCATGTTGGTCAGGCTGGTCTTGAACTCCTGACCTCAGGTGATCTGCCCACCTCAGCCTCCCTAAGTGCTGGGATTACAGACGTGAGCCACCGTATCTGGACTCTTTCCACTCTTTATCTCCCAGAGGAAGACTCAAGACAGGAGGCAGAACAGAAAGTGGCAAACAAATCTTTTCAGTTCATCTATCCATGAACAATATACAGAAGGAAATCGTGCAGGCATGGAGGGGCTTCCCCTCCTTTGTCAGGAACAGATTCAAGTATTTCCTTAAGTACTAAAACTCTAAGTCGAGAAGGAAAAGCCAACACTAAGTTCCACACAGGTAAGAGCCGGATGACCACGTTAAGATGGCAATGGCCAGTTAGGCAGTTGCCCAGGGCAAAACTGTAAGAGGCACTACATCACTGGGTGTGTATCAAGATCAAGATAGGTATCTGCCAGAAACTGATCCTAACTGGAAGAAATATTTTGATAAGCTACTAGGGGAGAGAGTGACTGACTGATGAGATTTAAAACAACAGGTAATCACCAAACTGGCTTTTAAGGTCTGGTTAATGGGAAGGTTTTGTTCTGTTAAATGCCGTGTGCCAAGCCCAGCCAACTTGCTTTCTTTTCTGCTCTTCTCCCACACAGGACTCGGCCTCTCCAATGAACAAACATGGAACACATATTTACAGATGCAGGTCTGAAGAGGCACCTAATTATTAGCATGACCATGTCACTCCCCCAAGCCCTATTTATAACTCTACACTGTGGACTTAGTCCAATACAGTTAAAAATATCATAAGAAGGAAGGTGTGAGAGCAATTCAGCCACAACACATCAACACACTAAGCCCAGGCTCTGGCTGATGATCTGTTTGGCAGGGCATAAGTCTCCTTCCCGTCTCCCAGCTCCCTGAAGGAATTTGCAAGTTGGTTCAAGAGGGCAATCTTCCCAGATATATTTTTTCAACACAAACATAATTTATAGGTTAAAATTTTATCTTACTTTAAAGAGGCCTATCTGAAAAAGCTACATAATGTATGATTTCAACTATATGACATTCTGAATGTTAAATAAAAATTATAGGAGGCTGTTGTTGACTGAGCTCCTGTACTAGGCCTCAGCAGAGCAGATCAAACCAAAATAGTCACTCATGCTAAGTACCACTTAATCAAAATGAAACTTTAACGAAGCAGGTAGATCCGCAAACAGACCAGTTTTTCCTGAAAACTTGAGATTCCAGTTCACCTGAGTAAGGAAGTTCTCTCTGCATTTTTTTGAAACAGGTTTTGCTCTGCTCTGTCACCCAGGTCAGAGTGCAGTGGCACAACCATGGTTCACTACAGAGTCAACCTCCTGGGCTCAAGCAATCCTCCCAGCTCAGCCTCCTGAGAAGCTGGGGCTACAGGTGTATGCTACCATGCCCAGCTAATTTTTTATTTTTATTTTTTTGTAGAGATGGGGATCTTACTATGTTGCCAAGGCTGGTCTCAAAATCCTTAGCTCTAGCAATCCTCCTACCTTGGCCTCCCAAAATGCTGAGATTACAGACGTAAGTCACCACACTGGCCGGTTCTCTCTGCTTTTACCCTTTCTAGAAAAGTAACCTGAAGTAATCTCATGTTAATCAATCAGTTTTTTTCCCACTGTTCTGTTTCTTTGTTCCTTACAAAACCCACTATACTTCCATGAAAGTGCTCACTGTATTTTGTAGAATGGATGCTTTCCTGATTCATGAATGACAAATAAAAAACAATTTTATCTTCGACTACATTTGTTGTAATTTTGTCTTTTGACATGGAAAAGAAAAAACTATGGAGACAGTGAAAGGATCAGTGGTTACCATGGGTTAAGTAGAGGAAGGCATGAATAAACAGAGCACAGAGAATGTTTATGGCAGTGAAGTTATTCTTTACAATATTGCAACGGTGAATACAAGTCATTTGTATTACATTTGTCCAAACCCACAACATGTACAACCAAGAATGAACCCTGATGTAAAGTGTGGACTTGGAGTGATAAAGACCTGTCAAGTCTGTTCATTGATTCTAACAAGTGTACCACTCTGGTGGGGAATGTTGAAGAATGGGATGCTATGCAGGCAAGGAGGCAGGAGGTATGTGAGAACCCTCTGTACTTTCTGTTCAATTTTGCCATGAACCTACAAAGTCTACTCTTCCAGGGGAGTGGGGCGGCAGTGCGAGAGTTGGCTCTGAAGAGTGGTGAGTCAGAAGAGACCTCAGGCAGCAAGCAACTTGGGCCATGGCCTCTGACCTAGACTTCTCACCTCCAGAGGTGCCCAAGCCCACTTTCCTGGAGAACCCGCTACGGTATGGACTCTTCCTGGGAGCCATCTTCCAACTCATCTGTGTGCTGGCCCTCATCATACCCATTCTCAAGTCCCACGAGGCAGACGCTGAACCATCAGAGCCCAGAAGTGCTGACGTGACAAGGAAGCCCAAGGCTACCGTTCCTTCTGTGAACAACAGGCCCAAGAAAGAGACCAAGAAGCAGCGGTAAAAGAGGAGGCCCAAGGAGCCAGACGGGCAGGGAGAGGGACATGGGGACAGCCCTCCTGGGAATCTATATCCTGTTCTCCCCCTCCGTCCCAGGCTCAGCATCTGAGCAGGCTGTGACGCCCTCTGACCTCAGAGATCTAGACAGTCATGACAGTTCCCAGGCTCCAGCTGGGCAGTCCACCACTTCTTCCTCCTTCTGCTTCTGTGATGGTTTAGAGTCAAGGGGACTGAAACACACTGTGACTGTATTAGGAGGTTTGTTCAGAAGTTGGGTCAGCTTACAGAGTCACATTTTCTTACTTAGTCATGTGTCCAGCCTTGAGTCACCCCCTCCTTGTGAGTTTACACTACATTTTGGAGTTATTGTCTAATGCTGAAAAGCACACCCTCTCCCATTATTTGTGCACTACGGATCTCCTGCTAATCAGTCACCTTTTTTTGCTGCTGTGTAGACAGAGCCAGACCTCACCTGTTTGTTTAGGCCAAGACGCCATGGCCATGCAACGTTAGTGATCCCACTAGCTGCAACAGCCAGGCCCAGAAAATGCCTGACATGAGAGCCAGCAGACGGCCAGCAGATGGCCCAGGCCAGGGTAGGCAGTGCCTGCTTCTGCTCCATCAGGTGCAGGGGATTTGGCTGAAGGCATGCATAGTTCCTGGGCACAAACTTCCTGAGCTTCTGAAATCGGAGGCTCATCAATTTCAGACCAACCTCTTTTCAACCCTTCAACCCATCATAGCACGCTCAAGGTGTGCCTTTTACTTCCACCTGTACATCCCCCATTCCTTCAATTCTTTCATTCCCTAACCAGTGAGAGTTCCTGGTGGAAGTGTGGTGAATAAACTGACATGCATGCTAAAAAAAAAAAAATAGTCTATTAAAAATTTTTCTCTTACTAAGAGAAAATACCAAAAAAAAAAAAAAGTTATAGAGGTTTAAATTACATTTAAAATTACTATTCCAAATGCTAATCAACCAACTTAATTTGGTTCCAGATTGGTCTGACCCTATTTGATCATACTGAAATTCTGAGCCTTATTTAGAGCAAATAGCAGCTCAGGGTTACCTCTCATGACTAAGGACCCATATCAGTCTGAGTTGTTAAGCAAACCCATGAACCCTAAAACAAATAAGAGTATCATTTGTCAACCATTTACTACACATCAGCCTCTAAAGTAGGCACTCATACACTCTTATCTTCATAATAAACATGTACAGTAAATACCATTTAATAGAGGAAGAAACTAAAGCTCCAAAAAGTGAAGTAGCTTTCTTGAGGTCCCACAACTAAGCAGAAGTATGTACACTGAGGAAAGAAACGAACCTAGTCTAACACCAAGGTCTGAATTCTTTGGACTATACTACAACGCCTCATGCTGCATATACTTACACGTTTATACCAGCTGGTAACTGCAACAACAACAATAATAGTTAAAAGTTACTGCCTGTGACCCTACTGGAGTAGGTACTATTATCATCCCCATTTATCAACAAAGACTACGAGGCCCATACTCAAATGGCTATTTAGTGGTAGAGGACTGACTCAGAACCAGGAAAGATGGCTCCAGGGTCCATATACTTAGTCATTACCTAGTACTACCGTTAATGTCACAACACCATCAACATTTACAACGTCAGTGCTACTTATAAAGCAGCAACCATGAAACAAACATGCCATGTGTGCGCCTCGGCTAGTTATTTATAATTGACACCGTATTTACTCTGTTTACTGTACATCAACAAACCATGTGTCATCAGAGCATGCAAATGACAATATCATCAGTCTCATTTTCTCAGTAAGCTTCTGGACTCCATCATTATGCCTGATTATAGATATAGAGACTACTTAACAAGGTATAGCTTTTCTGCTCCCCAATTCTGCTTCAGACCAATGTCAGACTTGGGATTTCAGGAGCCAAGCAAAATATAACAGTACTGAGAAAAGAAGCACCGGAAAGAGTGAGTCCCCAGCTCGAGCTCAGGGAAGCCACTCCTGGCCTATCTCACAGAGGTCTTTGGGGAAGGGAAGGCACCCAGGAGAACTGGAGGGGAGTCACAGGGTGAAGGAATCTCCCGGATGAACTTTGTAATATTTTCGACAAGCATGAATCTTCCTGAGCAGAATCCAGGAGCTTGGGGGTGGTGAAAAGGAAGTACAGATATGGGTACAGCCAAAGGTGTGAGCAGGTGGGGAGGGGTGAGGCCTGAGAACCATGCTTGCTTTCTCAGCAGGGAGGCTTATAGCCTGGGGCAAGATCTCAGCCCTGCTCACCAGATGCCTGGATATAAACTGATATAAACTCAATGCTGTTGGGGGGGCACACTAGGAGTGAGACTGGTCTTGCTGGCTTCATGGAAGCTGGGTAAGGCCTGTCTTTTTGTTTTGTTTTGTTTTGTTTTTCGAGACGCAGTCTCGCTCTGTCGCCCAGACTGGAGTACAGTGGCACGATCTCTGCTCACTGCAAGCTCTGCCTCCCGGGTTCACGCCGTTCTCCTGCCTCAGACTCCCAAGTAGCTGGGACTACAGGCGCCCGCCACCACGCCCAGCTAACTTTTTTGTATTTTTAGTAGAGATGGGGTTTCACGCAGGATGGTCTCGATCTCCTGACTCGTGATTCACCTGCCTCAGCCTCCCAAAGTGCTGGGATTACAGGCGTGAGCCACCGCACCCAGCCGGGTCAGGCCTGTCAGTGCTGGCTTTTCCCCACTTCCCTAGTGACCTGTGTGATGCAGCAGAGGCAATCATAATCCCCCTGGCAACATAATTCCATTAGCCTGAGAACCCCATAGTGGTCATGGCAGGCCCCACTCAAAAAGAGTCTGAGCTCAGACCCGCCTAACCCTGTCCTCACCTGATGGATTTTCTCTACCAGACCTGGTAGCCAAAGACAAATGACATAAACCCTTGGGACCTCTATGGCCCTGCCCATCACCTGAGAAACCCAAGTACTCATCCTGGCCAATGTAGGGCAAGATTATATCCCCCTTCTACTACTGCAGCTAGTGCTTTCTTGAAAGGGCCACCTCCTGGCCAGAGACCAATCAACTCAAACTGATAAAAGAACAACCCTGCTCTAAAGAAGAAAACAAGTAATTCCACTGCCTGCAATATCCTGGTTAACCAGAAGTACTGAGTCTGTTCACACAACAACTTCACTGCTAGCATAACCAGCATTTGAGAAAGCCAGTGCACTAAACGAAGCTACAACCAAGGACTTCCACAGATGTCGCTTCATTCCCCTGCCACCTCCACTGGAGCAGGTGCTGGTATCCATGGCTAGGAGACCTGAACATGGATCACATCACAGGACTCTTTGCAGACAATCTCCAGCATCAGCCTGCAGGCCAGTAGCCCTGCTGGGTGGCTAGACTCGCAGGGCAATAACAATCACTGCAGTCTGGCTCTCAGAAATCCCCGTCCCTAGGAGAAGGGGGAGAGCACCACATCAAGGGATTACCCCATGGGACAAAACAATCTAAACAGCAACTCTTGAGTTCCAAATCTTTCCACTGAAACAGTCTACCCAAATGAGAAGGAACCAGTTAGAGTGACTCTGGTAATATGACAAGGTTCTATAACACCCCCAAAAGATCACACTAGCTCTCCAGCAATGGATCGAACAAAGAAGAAATCTCTGAACTGCCAAATAAACAATTCAGAAGGTTGATTATCGGGCTACTCAAGCAGGCACCAGAGAAAGGTGAAAACCAACTTAAAGAAATTTAAAAAACAATGCAGGATATTAATGAAAAGGTCTCCAGAGAAACAGATATCATAAAGAAAAAACAATCACAACTTCTGAAAATGAAAGACATACTTAGAGAAATGCAAAATACACTGGAGAGTTTCAACAACAGAACTGAACAAGGGAAGGAAAAAAGATAAATGAAACAAAAACTAGTTTTGTGAAAAGATAAACGAAATTGATAGACCACTAGTGAGATTAATCAAGAAGAGAGAAGATCCAAATAAGCTCAATTAGAAATGAAATGGGAGATATTACAATTGATACCACAGAAATACAAAAGATCATTCAAGGCTACTATGAATATCTTTATGTGCACATACTAGAAAACCTAGAGGAAATGGATAAACACCTGGAAATATATAATCTTTCCAGATTGAAACAGGAAGAAATAGAAACTCTGAGCAGACCAATAACAAGTAGTGAGGTTGAAACAGTAATTTAAAAACTGCTGACCAAAAAAAAGTCCAGGACCAAATGGATTCACAGTTGAATTCTATCAGATGTTCAAAGAAAGATTGGTACCAATCCTACTGAAAATACTCCAAAAAATAGAGAAAGAGGGAATTCTCCCTAAATAATTATATGAAGCCAGTATTAGCATATACCAAAATGAGAAAAGGACATAACAAACAAAAACTACAGACCAATATCTCTGATGAGCATAGCTGCAAAGAGCCTCAACAAAACACTAGCTAACCAAATCCAACAGGATACCAAAAAGATAGTACACCACGATCAAATGGGTTTCATACCAGGGAGGCAGGTACATATGCAAGTCAATAAATGTGATACATCCACATAAAAAAAGAATTAAAAACAAAAATCATATGATCAACTCAACAAATGCAGAAAAAGCATTTGAGAAAGTCCAGCATCCTTTATGATTAACATCCTCAGCAAAATTGGCATAGAAGAGACATACCTTAAGGAAATAAAAGTCATCTGCAACAAACCGACAGCCAACATTGTACTGACCAGGGAAAAGTTGAAAGTATTCCCCCTGAGAACTGGAACAAGACAAGGATGCCCACTTTCACCACTTCTCTTTGACATAGTACTGGAAGACCTGGCCAGAGCAATCAGACAACAGACAGAAATAAAGGGCATCCAAATCAGTAAAGAGGAAGTAAAATTGTTGCTGTTCACTGATGATATGATCATATACATAGAAAACCCTAAAGACTCATCCAAAGAGTTCCTTACCTGACAAATAAATTCAGGAAAGTTTTGGAATACCAAATCAATGTACACAAATCAGTAGCACTCCTACACACCAACAGCGACCAAGCTGAGAATCAAATCAAAAACTCAACCCGTTTTACAATAGCTGCAAAAAAATAAAATAAAATACTTAGGAATATACCTAACCAAGGACATGAAAGACCTCTACAAGGAAAACTACAAAACACTGCTGAAAGAAGTCATAGATAACACTAACAAATGTAAACACATCCCATGCTCATGAATGAATAAAATCAATATTGTGAAAATGACCATACTGTCATAAGCAATCTATAAATTCAGTACAAGTCCCATCAAAATACCATCATCATTCTTCACAGAACTCACAAAAGCAAACCTAAAATTCATATAAAACTCAAAAAGAGCCCACATAGCCAAAGAAAGACTACACAAAAAGAATAAATCCTGAGGCATCACATTATCTGACTTCAAACTCTACTGTAAGGATATAGTCACAAAAACAGCATGCTACAAGTATAAAACCAGGCACATAGACCAGTGGAACAGAATAGAGAACCCAGAAATAAAGCCAAATACTTACAGCCAACTGATCTTTGACAAAGGAAACAAAAAGATAAAGTAAGGAAAGGACACCCTATTCAACAAATGATGCTGGGATAATTGGCAAGACACATGCAGAAGAATGAAACTGGATCCTCATCTCTCACCTTATATAAATATCAACTCGATAGATCAAAGTCTTAAATCTAAGACCTGAAACCATTTAAAAAAAACTAGAAGATAACATCAGAAAAACTCTTCTAGACACTGGTTTAGGAAAAGACTTCATGACTAAGAACCCAAAAGCAAATGCAACAAAAACAAAGATAAATAGATGGAACCTAACTAACCTAAAAAGCTTCTGCGCAGCAAAAGAAATAATCAGCAGAGTAAACAGACAACACACAGAGTGGGAGAAAATCTTCACAAACTATGCATCCAACAAAGGACTAATATCCAGAATCTACAAGGAACTCCAATAAATTAGCAAGAAAAATCAAATAATCCCATCAAAAAGTGGGCTAAGGACATGAATAGACAATTCTCAAAAGAAGATAGATACACAAGTAGCAGAAAAATAAAAAAATGTTTAACATCACTAACTATCAGGGAAATGGAAATCAAAACCACAATGAGATACCCCTTTATCCTGCAAGAATGGCCATAATTAAAAAATCAAAAAAAAAAAAAAAAAAAAAAAAAGGATGTTGGCACAGATGTGGTTAAAAAAAGGAACACTTTTACACTGCTGGATGGAATGTAAACTAGTACAACTAAGGAAAACAGTTAAGGAGATTCCTTAAAGAACTAAATGTAGAACTACCATTGATCCAGCAATCCCACCATTGGGTACCTACTCAGAGGAAAAGAAGTGATAATATAAAAAAGACACTTGGATACACATGTTTATAGCAGCACAACTTGCAATTGCAAAAATTGTGTTATATGTGGTATATGTTATACATAATACGGAATACTACTCAGCCATAAAAAGGAACAAAATAAAGTGGAGTTGCAGACCACTATTCTAAGTGAAGTAACTCAGGAATGGAAAGCCAAGTATTGTATGTTCTCACTTATAAGTAGGAGCTAAGCTATCAGGATGCAAAAGGCTTAAGAATGATATAGTGGCCTTTTACCTCGTTGCACTTCGGAGAGCAAGATGGGTCACCAGCAGCTGTACTGGAGCCACCCGCGAAAATTCGGCCAGGGTTCTCGCTCTTGTCGCGTGTGTTCAAACCGGCACGGTCTGATCCGGAAATATGGCCTCAATATGTGCCGCCAGTGTTTCCGTCAGTACGCGAAGGATATCGGTTTCATTAAGTTGGACTAAATGATCTTCCTTCAAAGCATTATCCAAGGTCATCTACTCAGTGAAAAACCATGATAGTTCTTTGTACATAAAATAAACATTTGAAAAAACCAAAAAAAAAAAAAAAGAATGATATAGTGCACTCTGGAGACTGGCAGGTAAGGATGGGAAGAGGGTGAGGGATAAAAGACTACACACTGGGTGCACTGTATACTGCTTGGGTGATGGGTGCAACAAAATCTCAGAAATAACCACTGAAGAACTTCATGTTACCAAACAGCACCTCAGCAGGTCACAGTTTTTTTCCTGGTAAAGTGACCCAAACCTTCATTCCTGAAGGGTCTGGGCCATGTGTAGTCCTGCCCAGATTGGGCTGTTGTAGTTTCTCATTGACCTTAATCTCAGGGCATGGTAATACAATGAGACACCCCAAGGGATCTCCTGTATTCCATGCATACTCTTCCTTATCTCCACTGTGGAGTAGTAGACTGATTTTGTCTTGATAGTCTGGGTCAATCACCCTAGCCAACACTGTAATTCCCTTCTTATCCTGTTGACTTAAACGTAGGAGGAGCCCGAAGTGTTCAGGTGGTAATCTTAACTTCTAGTTTAATGGAATCATTGTGCCTCCTGGTGGCAGCATTTCTCCCTCTGGAACTGAGACTTCTAGACCAGCAGAATGTAATGTTGCGGGGACAGAAAGAAAATTTTGCTAGTGGATCACTAGGGGTGATGGTGAGTGGTTCCACTTCCACTTCCACCCCTTGATTCCTGGACCTATGAATCTTGCCTATGGGAGAAACAGTACCATATATCGAATTCTGATTCAGAGCATACATGGTCTTCTGGAGAACTTTGCCGCAGGCCTGAAAAGTATCGTCACCTAGTTGGCATTGTAATTGTGACGACAGAAGGCCATTCCACCATTCTATCAATCCAGCTGCTTCAGGATGATAGGAAACATGGTAAGACCAGTGAATTCCATGAGCACAAGCCCACTGCCACACTTCTTTCATTGTAAAGTGAGGGCCTTGGTCAGAGGCAATGCTGTGTGGATTACCACGATGGTGGATAAGGCATTCTGTGAGTCCATGAATGGTAGTCTTGGCAGAAGCATTGCGTGCAGGATATGCAAACCCATATCCAGAGTAAGAGTCCATTCCAGTGAGAACAAACCTCTGCCCTTTCCATGATGGAAGCGGTTCAATATAATCAACCTGCCACCAGGTAGCTGGCTGATCACCCCCAGGTATGGTGCCATATCACGGGCTCAGTGTCAGTCTCTGCTGCTGGCAAATTGGACACTCAGCAGTGGCCATAGCCAGGTCAGCCTTGCTGAGTGGAAATCCATGTTGCTGAGCCCAAGCATAACCTCCATCCCTGCCACCATGGCCACATTGTTCATGGGCCCATTGGGTGATGACAGGGATGGGTGGGGAAAGAGGTTGAGTGGTATCCACAGAATGAGTCATCCTATTCAGTTGAGTATTAAAATCCTCCTCTGCCAAGGTCACCCATTGGTGAGCACTTACATGGGATACAAATATCTTCATAGTTCTTGACCATTCAGAGAGGTCCATCCACATACCTCTTCCCCAAATTTTGTCACAATTTTCTAATCATGCTTCTTCCAAGTCACTGATCACCCAGCCAAACCATTGGCTATAGCCCATGAATCAACATATAGCTGCACATCTGGCCATTTTTCCTTCCATGTAAAGTGCACAACCAGGTGCACTGCTCGAAGTCCCGCCCACTGGGAAGACTTCCCTTCACCGCTGTCCTTCAGCGATGTCCTAGAAAGGAGCTGTAGTGCTGCAGCTGTCCACTTTCAGGTGGTGCCTCCATATCATGCAGAACCATCTATGAACCAGGCCCTAGTCTTCTCTTCCTCTGTCAACTGATCATAGGGAACTCCCCATGAGGCCACTGGTGCAGGCTGGGGGAGAAAAGACAGGGTGGCAGGAGTGAGCCACTTCTGCCTTCGAGCCACTTTCTCATGTAACTTAATTGTGCCTTCAGGACCTGCTTGAGCCCAATCATGTATATACCACTTCCATTTGCTGTGCACAACCCACTCTATGGCTAGATGGGTCAGAAAGCACCCACTTCATGATAGGCAGTTCAGGTCGCATAGTGACTTGATGACCCATAGTCAAAGGTTCGGTTTCCACCAAAGCCCAGTAACAGGCTAAGAGCTCTCTCTCAAAAGGAGAGTAGTTATCTGCAGAAGATGGCAGAGCCTTGATCCAAAATCCTAGCAGCCTCTGCTATGATTCAACTATGAGGGCCTCCTAGAGACTCCAAACATCATCTCTATCTGCCACTGAACCTCAAGCACCATTGGATCTGTTAGGTCATATAGCCCAAGTGGCAGAGCAGCTTACACAGCAGCCTGGACCTGTTGCAGAACCTTCTTCTGTTCTGGACTCCTCTCAAAACTGGCAGCCTTTTGAGTCACCTGATAAATGGGTCAGAATAACACAACCACATGCAGAATGTGTTGCCTCCAAAATCCAAATAGGCCCACAGGGCATTGTGCCTCTTTCTTAGCTGTAGAAGCGGACAAATGCAGCAACTTATCCTTCACCTTAGAAGCAATATCTCAATAGGCCCCACACCACTGGACCCCTAAAAATTTTACTGAGGTAGAAGTTCCCTGAATTTTAGTTGGATTTATTTCCCATCCTCTGGCACACAAATGTCTCACCAAGTCCAGTACGTTTGCTACTTCTTGCTCACTGGATCCAATCAGCACACTGGTCCAGCATAATGGACCAGTGTGATACCTTGTGGAAGTGAAAGTGATCAAAGTCTCTTCAAACAAGATTATGACATAAAGCCAGAGAGTTGATATATCCCTGAGGTAGGACAGCAAAGATATATTGCTGGCCTTGCTAGCTGAAGGCAAATTGCTTCTGGTGGGCCTTATGGACAGGAATGGAGAAAAAGCCATTTGCCAAATCAATGACTGCATACCAGGTGCCAGGAGATGTGTTAATTTGCTCAAGCAATGAAACCACTTATAGTACAGCAGCTGCAATTGGAGTCCCCACTTGGTTAAGTTTATAACAATCCACTGTCATTCTCCAAGATCCTTCTGTCCTCTGCACAGGCCAAATAGGAGAGTTAAACATGGATGTGATGGGAATCACCACCCTTGAGACTTTCAAGTCCTTGATAGTGGCACTAATCTTTGCAATCCCTCCAGGGATGCGATATTGTTTTTGATTTACTATTTTTCTAGGTGGGGCAGCTCTAAGGGCTTCCATCTGGCCTTTCCCATCATAATAACCCTCACCCTATAAGTCAGGGAGCCAATGTGGAGGTTCTGCTAGCTGCTAAGTATGTCTATGCCAATTATGCATTCTGGCACTGGGAAATGACCACCCGATGAATCCAGGGACCCACTGGACCCACTATAAGTCAGACCTGAGCTAAAACTCCATTAATTACCTGATCTCCATAAGCCTCTACTTCAACTGGAGGACCACAATGACATTTTGGGTCCCTTAGTATCAATGTCAGCTCAGAGCCAGTGTCCAGTAGTCCCTAAAATGTCTGATCATTTCCCTTTCTTCAATGCAGTTACCCTGGTAATAGGCTGGGGGTCTCCTTGGGGAAGGATGGGAGAAATATTAACAGTATAAACAGTCACTAGCATAGTGGGGTCCTTTTCAAGGAGACCCAGCCTCCCCTTCATTCAAGGGGTTCTGGGCCTATAAATTTTGTAGTTGAGTGACTGCAGTTCCCACTGTTAGATCTGACATACACAGAGGAGCAATTACAGGACTCTTCAGAGATGCAGTTGCTGCCGTCAAAAATCTATTTCGCAAAGCATTTGTCAAGGGTATATCTTCTGAACCCTCCCAGCTGGGATGGGTAGGTCTAAAGTGACCAATCCACTCCAGCATCCAATCTCCCTAAACCTTTGGATCCCTTCCTCTGCATCAAACTGAGAGAGATCAGGCATTTCTAGCTTGCTCACAGTGGGCCATTTTTTATCCATATTTCAGCTAACCAAGCAAATAAACTATTAGAACCATTAAAACTTTTTTAACTCCCAGAGCTGCAACATTAAAAGCAGAATCTCTATTTAGTGGGTTCAAATCAATAAATCCAGCCTGATCCAACTCTGTGTTCCTTCCACCATTATCTCACACCCTTAATATCCATTCCTGTGCCCGTTCTCCAGATTTCTGCTTATATAAATTAGAAAATCAAGCAGTCCTTTTATAGTGTAGCACACCTCCTCATGGGTCACTCTGAACCTCACCTCTAGGGGTCCACTGGGACTTTAGTCTAGGTATAGGTCTAGACTAAACAGGGATGTTGGGGGTGGCTCTTGAGGAGAATCAACATTATTTTGCCTGGCAACTGCCTCAGAGGAGGCCATCACTGTTGCCTCAAGCAGTGCAGGGTTTATCTCCTCAGACAAAGGTGGGAAGGTTGATGGCAGCATGGGTTAGGGAGGGAATGTTGCCACTACTGGAGATGAAGAAGCTGTTTCTTCTGTCAAAAAAGGTTCATCAGAGTTTACAAGCTCAGCGTCCCCAGCTTCATCAGGCCCCCTACACATCCCCAGTCCAAGTTGCAGGGTCCCATTCTTTTCCAATCAATGCCCTCACTTTAACAGTAGACCCCTGGAAAGGCTGTGCATGCACCTTTCGTGGCAGGTCAGCCACTCACATGATAAGAGCTTGTGTCTATTTTTCCACAGTTTCAGCTCTTTCTCTATAGGAGATAAGACTCTCACTCAGGGCAATCTAGCAGGGGTGAGGCTCAGTACTGCTTCTGAAGCTGGGAGTTATAATCCCTGAGCTCATCATTTTTCTTTCATCACTTTGTCCAGTGAACGTAGGAGCAAGCAACCAGTTTTATTATGTTCCTTGTCTCTCCACATATGGTCAAAGGTATTATGTTTAGAGTCACTAAACTCCTTGCCTCTCACAAGCAGTGAATCAGGAGTATCAAATGCATTTATTTTGCATAACTCTCTAAACAGTTCATGCCAAGGACTATTGGTGTTCTCCATACTTTTAGAAATAGAGTCCTTAGGCCAGACGCGGTAGCTCACATCTGTAATCCCAGCAGTTTGGGAGGCCAAGGCGGGCAGATCACGAGGTCAGGAGATCGAGACTGTCTTGGCTAACATGGTGAAACTCCGCCTCTACTAAAAATACAAAAAATTAGCCAGGCATGGTGGCGGGTGCCTGTAGTCCCAGCTCAGGAGGCTGAAGCAGGAGAATGGCATGAACCCAGAAGGCAGAGCTTACAGTGAGCAGAGATTGTGCCACTGCACTCCAGCCTGGGTGAGAGAGCGAGACTCCATCTCAAAAAAAAAAAAAAGATACAGAATCCTTAGCATTTTTTGGTCTAATCAAATTAAGCAGTCAACTCCAGAAACCCCAAAATCAATAAAAGAACTCCATCCTTAATATTCTGTTCCTCTAGAACTACCCCTGGTACCAAAATCTGTATTAGTCAGGGTTCTCTAGAGGGACAGAACGAATAGGATAGATAGATAGATAGATAAAGGGGAGTCTACTAAGGAGTATTAACTCACATGATCACAAGGTCCCATAATAGGCCATCTGGAAGCTGAGGAGCAAGGAAGCCAGTCCAATTCCCAAAGCTGAAGCACTTGGAGTCTGATGTTTGAGGGTGGGAAGCATCCAGCACGGAGAAAGATAGAGGCTGGGAGGTTAAGTCACTCTAGTCTTTTCACGTTCTTCTGTCTGCTTTTTATTCTGGCTCTGTTGGCAGTTGATTAGATGGTGCCCACCCAGAATAAAGGTGGGTCTGCCTTTCCCAGTCCACTGAGTCAAATGTTAATCTCCTTTGACAATACCCTCACAGACACACCCAGGATCAGTACTTTGTATCTTTCAATCCAATCAAGTTGACACTCAGTATTAACAATCACAGTGTTTCATTCAGAAGCTATATTCTCCAAACTTCAGTTTCTCCTCTGTCAAATAGGATCTTCAGCTATGACTCTCACTTCAAAGGGTACACAGGTACAAGAGATCAGCCCACAAGTCTGGCAACATGTTTTGGTCAACCTTAACATTATATTTTTATAAAATCCTTAAGTTAGTAAATATTGTTTCCCACCTAACACAGCTCTAAGTGAAAAAAGTTGCAATTTAAGGAGAGTCCTTATTTTCTGACCAAAGAGACTACAATTTAAAAGGGAAAACGAGACAAACCATTTGCTTGGCCCACTATAAGTGCCAGGCGTTATGCAAGGTTTTTAAGGAGACACAGAGACAAGTGACACCTGACTAAAGCGTAGCGGTGGGGTTCCCAGCACTGGAACTCATGAAAGGTTAGAATAAATGTCTGGAGACAGATTCCTAGCTGATAGGAAGAGTCAGAGGAGGAGATCACACTTGCTCAGGGAGTGAGGCTGGGCAGCTACATGGTTCCACTGCCTCTGAGACAAAGCCAGGAGGTGACTGTAGCCGACAGGTGGAAGACGCAGTTGGTGAAATATTTTCTGCATGGGTTTGAGCCCCAGCTTAATCCTAATACCTGTGAGTCTTTGTGAAGCTCATAAAACATCTCTGTACACCTGTTTTCTCAGTTCTATAACGGAGATAGTAAGCATACCTACATGCCTCATAGGATCAGTACAAGGAGTGCACGAGATAATTATCAAAAGTGCTTAGAACAGTTATTGGTACATAGTGTGCACTTAACAAATGATAGCTATCATTTCTATTACATGTACTGATCTGAAATGATATCTAAGATATATTAAGTTAAAGAAAAAAGTCAATATAAAACTATATATATATATATATAGAAGGCAATCATCTGTGGGGGGAAAATACATAAATCCATATATGATTATCTGTCTGTATATGTTTATAACATATATGGAAGAATACACAAGAAACTGGTTAATCGTGGTTGTTTCTATACAAGGGAACTGGAGACCTAGAAGACAGGGATGCTTTTCATAACATAGCCTACCTTTAAAACTGTTTACTATTGGCCAGGCAAGGTGGCTTATGCCTGTAATCCCAACATTTTGGGAGGCCAAGGTGGGCGGATCACGAGGTCAGGAGTTCAAGACCAGCCTGGCCAACATGGTTAAATACCATCTCTACTAAAAATACAAAAATTAGCTAGGTGGTGGTGGGTGCCTGTAATCCCAGCTACTCGGGAGGCTGAGGCAGGAGAATCACTTGAACCCGGGAAGCAGAGGTTGCAGTGAGCCGAGATAGTGCCATTGCACTCCAGCCTAGGTGACAGAGCAAGACTCCATCTAAAAACAACAACAACAACAACAAAAACCGTTTAGTATTTATATGCTTTACCTGTTTCTAAATGTCATTAAAATTAATTTATCTCTTTTTAAAAAAAAGAAAACAATGAGCTAGGTTGATAGTGGTAGAAATGGTAAGGAATGGTTATAAGACACTATAGATTGGACTTAAAAGATCCAGTACCTAACAACAGACATGAGGGAAAAAAAAAAAAAAAAAAAAAACGGATCCAAGATCCTAGGCTTAGTTTACTGAGAAAATACTTATGCTTTTATTGTAAATAGGTAAAATAAGAGAAAGTAAGGGTTGGGAGAATTGAGAGAAGAAATATTTGGATATATGGAGTTTCACATGCCATGAAGACACTGAGGTTGGAGAGTTGAACAGAATTTCTAGCTGGAAATCAGGTGAGATGTGGTGGTTAGACACAAGCATTTCAGCAATTGTGGTACAGAAGGGATGGTTGAAACGAAGAGAATTCCAAGAGATGGAGAACACAGAAAGAAGTGATATGTGAATTAACCCTGAGAAAATATTTACATTTTTTGAGAGCTCTTAGCAAATGGGGTGATTTTAGTGGTATATTTTGAACAAAAGTATATTGTACTCATGTCTCTATTTTCATCAGACACATTTGAATTAAAATAATAACTGTTCCATTTGTTTACTATTTAGTGTTTCTGCCAATAGGCAGCATGCAATGGTGAAAAGAACATCGGTGTTTGAATCCTTGCTCCATCATCCATTAGGTGCATAATCTTAGGCAATAACTTCTCTGAGCCTCAGTCAATGTGAATTATTATACCTTTTCCAGAAGGTTGTTGTGGAAATTACATGAACACGTGCACGTGAAAGGGCCAAGAAAAGTGCACCACACGTGGAAGACATAAAATAAATGCTACATGAAAATGAATTGTATAGGCTGATTACATATATTTATACTTATATACGATAAGGACCAGCCAACGCTTTCCTAAAAATTCAGCTCTCAGGTGGTCCTTTGATTTTCAGTTCGGGGCCATACAAAGCAAATCCTCCCATACCCTAAACGCACCTCATGTGGCATCAAACAAAAGAGCCTATGTCCAGGTTTAAGGATCAGGATTTTTTAAACCATTTTTTTCCAAATGAGGGCTTAAAAACCTTGGACTTTTCTCTTCCCAGAAATTGAACAACGTTATTAATTGACAACTATTTCTGTTTAAATTAAATTTCAAATGCAGAGTCATTAGCTATTTTATCTCCTTAATGTCACACTTGATAGATGCAGTCAACCTTTTTTTTTTAATTTTACTTTAAGTCAGTCAAATTTTTAGAAGAAGACATACATATCTTTAAAGGGTCATTTCCTAAAAAGCTTTTGAGATCATTTCACATCACAAAATGATCACTAAAGCCAAACATTTCATTACTTTTTCTTTTTTAATTTAAAAATATTTTCTATCATTCCCAGTATTAAAACAAATATTTCATTCTTACAAGTCTTAAGATCTCTGTGGAAGGTTAGTATAACAACCGGAAAACCTTCTGTTTTAAGAAAAAATGTATGTTTAGTCATTTTGGATTATAATAATGGGACTTTCTTCTCTGAAACACATCAAAAATATTTCACGAGTCATAATGGTATTGTGGTTACGCTGAAGAAAAAGGAAGTCCTTATCTTTTAGAGACCCATACTGAAATGTTTGTGGATGAAATAATGTGATAACTGGGATTACTTTATAATACTAAGGGGGCCAGGAGCAGCAGCTCACACCTATAATCCCTATACTTTGGGAGGCTGAGGTGGGAATATTGCTTGAGCCCGGGAGTTTGAGACCATCCTGTGCAACATAGGGAGACCCTGTCTCTACAAAAAAGAAACAAATTAGCTGGGTATGGTGGTGTGAACCTGTAGTCCTAGCTACTTGGGAGGCTGAGGCAGGAGGATCGCCTGAGTCCAGGAGGTGAAGCCTGTAGTGAGCCATGACCATGCCACTGCAATTCAGCCTGGGTGACAGAGTAATACCCTATCTCAAAAAACATATGTATAAAATAAAAAAATAACAAAACAAAATAATAAGGGATGGCACAGTGGATAGAGATGAAACAAAATTAGCCATGAATTGATCATGTTGAAGCCAGGTGATGGATACATGAAATTTCATTTTGCAAGTATCTGTATTTAACTATTTGTTTGAAATTCACCAAAAGTTTAACAAAATTCACATAGAAACTGCTTATTTGCTACTTAAAGAATACAAAAGTATAATGTACACTGATGCACATACATTGTTAGAATGTACTTATGAGTGATAACCTGCAGATTGGAGACTCCATAGACAGACTCATGGCTCCTTAGAAAGAATGACTGTGGGTGGAGGAGACCCAAGCAGAAAAAGCAGAGTCCAGGCTTAGAGTGCAGCTTCTCGCTTACCTGTGCAGTCTAATTTTGAGTGGCCTCTTTGTAGTTAAGAGACAGGAGCTCACATTCTCTGTCTACTAACCCAAAAGCCTTGTGTGTACTCCTTGCCATGGCTCAGCTCCAAACACACTTCTACACCGATAACAAGAAATATGCCGTAGATGATGTTTCCTTCTCAGTCCCTGCCACCTCTGAATTTGCTGACCTTAGTAACACCATCAATAAATTACTAAAGGACAAAAATGAGTTCCACAAACATATGGAGTTGTATTTCCTTATTAAGGGCCAGTTTCTGCGAATGTCCTTGATCAAACACACGGAACTGGAGAACATGTCATCAGAAGTAGTTGTGAAAAGAGAATACGTGAAGTACACAGCACCCCAGCCAGAGCAATGCATGTTCCATGATGACTGGATCATTTCAGTTAAAGGGGCAGAGGAATGGATCTTGACTGGTTCTTATGATAAGACCTCTCGAATCCAGTCCTTGGAAGGAAAGTCAATAATTACAATTGTGGGACATACAGATGTTGTAAAAGATGTGGCCTGGGCAAAAAAAAAAAAAAAACAGTTTGTCTTGCTTATGTTTGAGTGCCTCTATGGATCCGACTATTCTCTTATGGGAGTGGAACAGAGAGAAACAAAGTGAAAGCCCGACTGTGCTGCCGAGGTCATGCTGGAAGTGAGAGTCTATAGCTGTTGATAACTCAGGAACTAAATTTTGTAGTGGCTCCTGGGATAAGATGCTAAAGATCTGGTCTACAGTCCCTACAGAAGAAGAAGACGAAATGGAGGAATCCACAAATCGACAGAGAACACAGAGCAGTTAGGACTCCCATAGTGACCGTCTCTGGTCACAAGGAAGCAATTTCCTCAGTTCTGTGGTCAGATGCTGAAGAAATCTGCAGTGCATCTTGGGACCATACAATTAGAGTGTAGGATGTTAAGTCTGACAGTCTGAAGTCAAACTCTGACAGGAAATAAAGTGCTTAATTGTATTTCCCATTCTCCAACTTTGTAAGCAGTTAGCATCTGGAAGCACAGATAGGCATACCAGACTGTGGGATCCCTGAACTAAAGACCATTCTTTGATGTCACTGTCCCTAACTTCACATACAGGTTGGGTGACATTAGTAAAATGGTCTCCTACCCATGAACAGCAGCTGATTTCAGGATCTTTAGATACCATTGTCAAGTTGTGGGATACAAGAAGTTGCATGATCTGGCTGCTCATGAAGACAAAGTTTGTAGTGTAGACTGGATAGGGACACAGTGCTACTTTTTCAGTGGACAGGCAGACAATAAATTGTATTCCTACAGATATTCACCTACCACTTTCCATGTGGGGACATGAAAGTGAATGATAAATTGATCATAGAGATTCTTTATACAAATGAAATTGGTAGAAAATCATGAAATTACATTGATGCATATGCAGAAAGCAACCGTTCAAAGTTTATATAATGTTTTCACTCTTCATAACAGCTAACATTTAACTATCTTTTTCTTATTTTGTATTTATAATACAATAGTTTGTGTTTATAAAATGAAAAGAATGATTGTGACTAGCTTGTTAATCACATGTATAGCTACTATGATGTACTCTTATAGTTTATAGTTAATAAATTTACACATCTAAAATATATCTTTCTCTGGCCATTTGCCCCAATTGCATGTGAAGAATATAAGGTAATAATAAAATTTACAGAAAAAGTACTAAGTATCTGATGCCTGCCACTTTTTGGTATATGTGTATATTTACATACTTATAATTTTTATTTTTAAGTGTAGACTTTGAATAAGAACACATCTTTATAATGGGGTCTATGACGCTATTTGAAATAATTCTGGATCTATATTTACAGACACAGACAAATATATTCACGATATGTTTTAAATGTTAAAGTAGCTAACAAAACCACCTTAGGTGATGATTTCATTTTTATGTTATTATATTTGTCTATATACACTTAGAAAACAATGTGGAAAGATAAACACTAGTAATTTTACAGTGGTAAAGACTTTTATATCTGCTTTATATTAGGTGTTTTATTGGCTTTTCTTCCTTCTTTATATTTTCTGTATTTCTTTTATCCAATGAACATTAAATAAATACATATTTTTAAAAGAATTTTAATCTTTTAACCTTTTTAAAGATTAAAAGAGAAGGAATAACAATATTATATCAGTATATGGGAATTTAGTGCATGATAAAAGTAATATGTCAGTGGACAAGAGAGAAATTGTTCAAATAATGAGTTATAGGCAACCAATTAACTATTTGGAAGAAACTTCAAATGAATCAAAATTTTAAATACAGGAACCATAAAGTAGCTGAGAGGAATTATTTTTAAGCAAACTACCAAAGACAGAAACAACCATAAAAGAAAAACAAAAGATTTCAACATACATAGCTTTACAACATCCATATGACAAAATACTTCATTAATAAATGGGACATTTGGGGATTTATTTTGAATTTGAATTTTTGAAAATATATAACAAAGGGGCCTTATAAATCTGTATTAAAGAGGCCAGCCATGGTGGCTCACACCTGTAATCCCAGCACTTTGGGACGCTGAGGTGGGCAGATTGCCTGAGCTCAGGAGTTCAAGACCAGCTTGACCAACACAGTGAGACCATGAGAATCGCTTGAACCTGGGAGACAGAGAATGCAGTGAGGAAGATGATGCCACTTCACTCCAACCTGGGTGACAGAGTGAGACTCTATCTCAAAAAAAAAAAAAAAAAAAAAAAGCCAAAAAAAAAAATTGCCATTAAAGATAAATAGCTAAAAGAAAAACAGATAAAGAAGATGAATTAGAAATGCCCACATCACCAATAAACACATGAAATAAACATATATATTTGACCTTACTAGAAAATAAATTGATTTTGATTTGTTTCTTAAATAATATTGAAATCTAGCACCTAAGACAAGCACTCTGATAAAATAACGGTGGTAGTGTACAGCTGGTACAATGTTTATGAAAAGCAACTTAGAAGCACATACTAAATGACAAAAAAAAGTACATATCCTATGAATCAGCTATTTAACTTTTAAATATTTGTATAAGAAAATAAAGACATACAGTAAAATTTAGTTAAAAGGACCCTCATCAAAAAAATAGAAAAAAAATGGAGTCAGATTTAACTATCCAACAATAAGTAATAGATTATAAGTGATGGTAAGTGTATATAACAGAATTTTAAAAGAGCCACTAAACATGGTTTATAGAAACCTGTTTACTGCAGGTAAGAGCATCACAAAATATTAAATGTGAAAGAGTTGTTAAGTTGTATATTTAAATACTTATAAATGTGTATGCATTTAAAAAATTAGAATGGATACACTGAATTTTTTTTTTTATTTTAATAGTGGTTATCCTGCTCAATAAAATAAAAGAGGATACAAACAAATGGAAGAACATTCCACGCTTGTGGATAGGAAGAATCAATATTGTGAAAATGGCCATATTGCCCAAGGTAATTTATAGATTCAATGCCATCCCCATCAAGCTACCAATGACTTTCTTCACAGAATTGGAAAAACTGCTTTAAAGTTCATATGGAAACAAAAAAGAGCCCACATTGCCAAGACAATCCTAAGCAAAAAGAACAAAGCTAGAGGCATCATGCTACCTGACTTCAAACTATACTACAAGGTTACAGTAACCAAAACAGCATGGTACTGGTACCAAAACATAGACCAGTGGAACAGAACAGAGCCCTCAGAAATAATACCACACATCTACAACCATCTGATCTTTGACAAACCTGACAAAAACAAGAAATGGGGAAAGGATTCCCTGTTTAATAAATGGTGCTGGGAAAATTGGCTAGCCATATGTAGAAAGCGGAAACTGGATCCCTTCCTTACACCTTATGCAAAAATTAATTCAAGATGGATTAAAGACTTAAATGTTAGATCTAAAACCATAAAAACCCTAGAAGAAAACCTAGGTAATACCATTCAGGACATAGGCATGGGCAAGGACTTCATGACTAAAACACCAAAAGCAATGGCAACAAAAGCCAGAATTGACAAATGGGATCTAATTAAATTAAAGAGCTTCTGCACAACAAAAGAAACTACCATCAGAGTGAACAGGCAACCTACAGAATGGGAGAAAATTTTTGCAATCTACTCATCTGACAGAGGGCTAATATCCAGAACCTACAAAGAACTCAAGCAAATTTACAAGAAAAAACAAACAACCCCATCAAAAAGTGGGCAAAGGATATGAACAGACACTTCTCAAAAGAAGACATTTATGCAGACAACAGACACATGAAAAGATGGTCATGATCATCACTGGTCATCAGAGGAATGCAAATCAAAACCACAATGAGATACCATCTCACACCAGTTAGAATGGCAATCATTAAAAAGTCAGGAAACAACAGGTGCTGGAGAGGATGTGGAGAAACAGGAACACTTTTACACTGCTGGTGGGTTTGTAAACTAGTTCAACCATTGTGGAAGAGAGTGTGGCAATTCCTCAAGGATCTAGAACTAGAAATACCATTTGACCCAGCCATTCCATACTGGGTATATACCCAAAGGATTATTAATCATGCTGCTGTAAAGACACATGCACACGTAGGTTGATTGTGGCACTATTCACAATAGCAAAGACTTGGAACTAACCCAAATGTCCATCAATGACAGACTGGATTAAGAAAATGTGGCATATGTACACCATGGAATACTATGCAGCCATAAAAAAGGATGAGTTCATGTCCTTTGTCGGGACATGGATGCAGCTGGAAACCATAATTCTCAGCAAACTATCGCAAGGACAGAAAACCAAACACTGCCATGTTCTCACTCATAGGTGGGAATTGAACAATGAGAACACTTGGACACAGGGTGGGAAATATCACATACCGGGGCCTGTCATGAGGTGGGGGGAAGCGGGGAGGGATAGCATTAGGAGATACACCTAATGTAAATGATGAGTTAACGGGTGCAGCACACCAACGTGGCACATGTATACATATGTAACAAACCTGCACGTTGTGCACATGTACCCTAGAACTTAAAGTATAATTTTTAAAAAAGGGAAAAAATAAAAAATAAAAATAAATAAATAAATAAAACTGTTGGGGGCATTAGCCACATGAACAGCTGTCAAAAAAAAAAATAGTGGTTATCTCTGGAAGTGATGTTTCCAACCTTCTTCTTACTTATCTATGTATTTTACTGTTGGCATACAGAGACTATCTAAAAAAAAAAAAAAGAACAAGAAGAAGAAGAAGCTGCTTCAAAACTTACACCAGTGAGAAGTTCCACAGAAAAGCTCAGAACATTCCTAACAAGGGTCCCTTTATCTATGCACTTAACGTATCATATGGAAATTAATTAGTTTTCTGCCTCACTAAATGTGGCCTCCCACAAAATAAGAACTGTAGTCTCACTCTCAATTTCTTTTTTATTCCTAACGCCTATTATACTGTGTGGCATAATAGCAGGCTGAGGGCTGGGCACGGTGGCTCATGCCTGTAATCGCAGCACTTTGGGAGGAAGAAGCAGGTGGATCATTTGAGGTCGGGAGTTCAAGACCAGCCTGACCAACATGGAGAAGCCTCGTCTCTACTAGAAGTACAAAATTAGCCAGGCGTGGTGGCGTATGCCTGTAATCCCAGCTACTTGGGAGACTGAGGCAGGAGAATCGCTTGAACCCAGGAGGCAGAGGTTGCGGTGAGCTGAGATCGTGTCATTGTATTCCAGCCTGGGCAAAAAGAGCGAAACTCCATCTCAAAAAATAATAATAATAATAATAGCAGGCTGAAGCAGTAACTTTTCACAGAGAACCCAAAAGTTTGTCTAAGAAACCAAAGGTTTAGATTCTGCACAGAAAACCAAGAGAGTGACCTATGAAATAGCCAAGACTAGCCACAGAATCTCTCACTAAATACAAATTTCGTTTAACCAGCTCAGACAAAAAATCCTGGTATATTCCTGCACCTCCCCCTTCTCTCTCCCAATCCATTTACAAATTCAACTGAAGGAATCCTGTTGTTTCGACATTTAAAACGTGTTCTCACAACCATTCTCACCATTTCACTGCCACCATGCTGGTCCAAGCCAGAAGTCATCTCTTGCCCACACACCTGCAATAGTCCCCTGGTTGGTCTTCAGGCTTCCACTCTCCTCCACTTTAGCCTTCACACAACAGAGTGACCTTGAAAAAGGCAAATCTAATCATGCTACTCTAAGCTCAAAGCCCACAGTAACTTCCCATCACATGGAGAATAAAAGCCAAAGTGCTTCCTATGGCTCACAGCCCTTCATGATCTGCCCTAGACTTTGAACTCCTCTCCTTCCCTTTGGTTCACAGGTCTCCAGCCACACTGGCCTGCTGACTATTCCTGAAACTTGTCAAGCTGATTCCTGCCTCAGGGCCTCTCTCTTCCCCACTCCCATGTTTTTCCTCTTTGCTGGAAATGCACTTCTCCTTAAAAGTGACCTTTTCAAATAGGTCTTTTTGTTTAAAAGTCACCTCATCAAAATACCTATCTTGAATCACTTTTTAAAAAATAGCAATGCTTTCCAACCAGCCTTCACTGTCTCTTCCTTTAACCTGCTCAATTTTTCTTCAATGCGTCACCTGCCATAACATTATTTATGAATTTGGTATATGTCTATCTCCTCCACTAGACTGTCCATTTGGGAAAGGACTTTGCTTTCTTTACCACTCGATTTCAGGTACTTAGAATAGTGCCTGCCACATCAGAGGTATGAAATAAATATGAGATAATTAACTAGGTGAATAAATAAATAAATGAATAATATCACCAATATATGTTTCAAGTTCTTATACAAACACAATATTTGACCCACTGTCTACTATAAACCGTAGACTATTTCCTGACGTCAACACCATAAAGGGATGTTACAATAAAGCAGGTGGGATAACAGTCTCACATTACCAAATAACAATACTGATCTGATGTTGACGATTATTCCTTTTTTCTTTTTTTTTTTGAGACAGGGTGTCACTCTGTTGCCCAGGTTGGAGTACAGATCACGGTTCACTGCAGCCTCAACCTCCTGGGCTCAAGCAATCCTCCCACCTCAGCCTCCCTAGTAGCTAGGACCACAGGTGCATGCCACCACGCCCAGTTAATTTTTTAATTTTTTATAGAGACAGGGTCTCACCAGATTGCCCAGACTGGTCTTAAACTCCACCTACCTCTGCCTCGCAAAGTGCTGGGATTACAGGCATGAGCCACTGTGCCCAGCCTGATGATTATTTTCAATAGGCCTTGTGTTTCTTAAGCCCCAAAAGCCTTCTCATTTCTCATCCCACTGCCATTTGAGACCCATATCCACCTGACTGAAACCTCAAGGTTTTTCTAAGAATTTATGAAGAGATTTAAGAAATCTCTTCAAATTGTTCCTATGAGGAAGTTATTTCATACTATGAGCAAATTCATTTTCATGAAGTATCTGTAGTAACCAAACATTGTTTCTTAGCTCTGTAATACAGCACAATAATCTGACTTACTGACTTACTGACTTACTCTATATTTCCCATTAGCTTAATTTTATTTATTTATTTATTTATTTATTTATTTATTTTGGTAGAGATAGAATCTCTCTATGTTGGCCATGCTGCTCTTGAACTCTTGGCCTCAAGAAATTTTCCCACCTCAGCTTCATAGACTCTTTCTATGTTGGCCACGCTGGTCTTGAACTCCTGGACTCAACAGATCCTCCCACCTTGGCCTCCCAATGCTCTGGAATAACCGGCTTGAGTCAACATACCAGCACCCATTGGCTTAATTATTTCAGTAAAATGAGGCAAAGACGAACCCTACAAAATGAACAGAGGCATTCTCAAAGCAGATATAAGTGAAGACTCAGAGTATACTGTGGTCAACTGTGTTCTATATCACAAGTAGTTTGTCAACTAAAAATAAAGTACTAAAGTTTGGGAATGATTTACTATAAAAATACATTGGACAATGGTCAATGTCATTTACAACATTCACCTCCTTTCTGATACACATCTCAGGAAAAAACAAACAAACAAAAAAAACGACTAAGTACCAGGTCAGAAATTTTGCATAACCGCAGGTGACCACCTTGTCATGGAAATAAACTTAGAATGGTGCTCCTGAAAGTCAACCACAGTGCTTCAAAAACACATGATTTTTCAAAAAACCAAAGTAAGCATACCACATAGTATAGAGACCAGGCTATGGAGTTGACCTGGGTTAGAATTCCATTTCTTTCCATTTAGTTGCTGTATGATATTGGTCACCTTCCTAATTTCTCTGTGTTCCATAATTCCATATTATCCATAAAATTCAGATATGAACACTTACTATATAGAGTTGTTATGAGGATTGGACAATGTATGCATCCCACAAGTAGATCAATTACAAGCACATCTTGCCCCATGTAAAGGCAACACGTGGCAACGCTGTGCAAGAGGGAACAGCAAAAGCAGTTGGAGGATGGAAGTCAGTTTGCAAACCTACGCACACAGGCAGCCAAACAGGAAAACGTCCCCCACAAGTAGTCTGTAAATTGGAGACTCCATTGAGATACACACACACACACACACACACACACACACACACACACACACACACACGCCCTGAGAGGAAACAGTACCTTTGTTCATCACCAAGTTAGCCTTAGAAATTATTTACCCATTATTAGCCACACTAGCACTGACAAACCCAACTTTACTCTTGTAGGTCATTCTCCACAGCGTCTGTGCTGCATCAATCCCAAATCTGACTCCCTGACGCTTAAAAGCGAAAATAAAAAACCGAGACATTACTCAATAGTTAACCCTTACTTAGCAAAACGCTGTTGTCCCCTGTAGCGTGCAGATAGTAAAGACAGTAATTCCCGACCTTATGCTTGTCAGTGACAACATGCCCTTTGTATACACGCTTCAGTCGAGAACGACTGCGGTAAATAAACTGCCAGTAGCAATACCGTTCCTCTATCTAAACTTCCGCTTTCCAGAGTTACTGATGTCCCAACATGGGTCCGTCGCTCATCCGTCAAGCCCGTACCCCATAGCCTGGGCATTTCCCCCAGCAGATCACAAGATGCAAAGGGGAAGTTACTGCCAAACCGACAAGAATGGCCCACAGCTGGGGGCTGCCAGGCGGTTCCTGGGCCCCTCTCAGCACCAGAGGAAGGCGGGCGCAGGCTCGCTACGGGTCGGCCGCATGCCGTACCTGGATCAGGCCCTGCTGGAACAAGGCGCTGTGCACGCAGCCGGGGACCGCGCCGGGCAGCTCCAGCGAGCCGTTCCCATTGCAGATGCTCCAGTTTCCCCGCAAGCTGTAGCTAAGCGCCGCAGCGGTGGTCCCTGTACCGCACAGCGCGAGCAGCAGGAGCAGGTGGAGGCGCATCTTGGGAGCCCGCGCCACAGAGATGTGGAAGGATAGAAAGGCAGCGCTGCAAGAGACCGGCGGGGAACCCACTCACCCACTCGGAAGGAGCAGAGGCTTTAGGTCCCCGCCCCGGCCCCGCCCCGGCCCCGCCCCCAGGTCAGCTGAGCGCTCTCCTGGCGCCGCCGCGGGCTGCAGGAGAACTAGGAGCCTGCGCCTGCACCCGGTGGAAGTCCGGCGTCGCGGTTGCGGTAGCTGCAGCCCCCGAGAATAGCTACAGGCTGGGGGGCATTGCGGTCTGAGCCCTCCTTCAGTGCTCCTTCCCGCCGCCTCAGTACCTACAACTGGAGGCAAGAACCTTGCACAGTAATTGGGACATAAAGATCCCTGGACGCGAAGTGGCACAAAGCCTCGGGAGATCAGAGACCGACTGTACGTGGAGACCACAGCTGGAGAGGCTCCTCTCTCCTTCAAAGAACCGAAACTGGGAGACAACCCACACTTCCCTTCCCCCAAATTTACACAGACCCTCATCTACCTGGTAGCGTAACCCTCACCCCCCTGCAGCTCAGCTCGCGGGTCTCAGAGCCTACCCCTCCCTTCAAAGAGTAAAAAAGTACTAGCAGTACCTCACACTACCTAGCAGTACCTAGCAGTCACAAGGTTGTTCCGAGGGCTAACCAAGAAAATGAGACTACAGCTTGTAGCATGCAGCATGCAGCATGGAGCCTGGCCCACAGAAGGCACTCACGTTAGCTATTGTTACTAGCGGCCTACGTCCTTATGTTTCATAAAGCCCTACGGAGGTTTCTGAGGTTCTGGAACCTGTCCTAGGCGCGCAACTGAGTTTAAAATCCTCTGCACTCACTAGCTGTGGGACTTGGGCAAGCCGCAAAATCTCCATCTCCGTTTCTTGAAGTTTTCAAGTTGCTTTAAGTATAAAATGAGTTAACATATGTGATCGTCCCTAACAATGCCAGAGTACCCAAGAAATACCAAGGACTTATTTCGGGTGTTGTAGTCAAATGGCCTACCTGAGTCCCATTCGTTCAATAGGACGTAACAGTGATCCCAGAAGTTAAGAGGGAATTTTACATTGCATAGACTGCCTTTCTCCTGTGTTGACGTTATCTGCCTTGTATTTCTGCTTTGGAAGAAGTCCTTGAAAAGAAATTTTCTCTCATCAAATCTGAGCTTTGTTTTGCCTTATAATGGCCTTGGAATTGCCTGATTCTGCAGGCACCGGACAATATCTTACTTTGCAAAGTCAGCATTATTTACAAGCCCTGAATATCTTGGCTTAAAGGACATATGGATTATTCAGCCCAAGCCGCTGGCTTACAGATGAGGGAACCGAGTTCAAAGAGATCGGGGCCAGTCGCCGTGGCTCACGTCTGTAATCCCAGCACTTCTGGGAGGCCGAGGCGGGTGGATCACTTGAGGTCAGGAGTTCGAGACCAGCCTGGCCAAAATGGTGAAACCCTGTCTCTATTAAAAACACAAAAATTAGCTGGGCGTGTGGTGGCACGTGCCTGTAGTTGCAGCTGCTCGGGAAACTGAGGCAGGAGAATCTCTTAAACCCAGGAGGCAGAGGTTGCAGTAAGCCGAGATGGTGCCACTGCACTCCAGCCTGGGCTATAGAGATTGAAAAAAAAAGAAAAAAGAAAAAAAGGAGATCAGGTGACTTGCCTGTCACATAGTGGCAGACAGGATTAGAACCCTCCTCTTCAAGGTCCTGCTGTCAGAGCCCAATGATATTACAGGGGAAACTCACTCACTGCTTCAAAGTCTTCCTCACTCACTCCAGAAGCATTTTTACCTTTGATAGGAACAAAGCTCTCCATTCAAATTATATGCCATAATTCATGGCATTAAATGGCTAGCCATGGTCTGTGCAACACTGATAACACAAGGTTTATGGCAACAAGAGCAGCACAGGAATTTTTTCATAACTCTCAGATATTTCATTAAGCCAAATCAGAGGAAAATTCATCCTTGATGATATATATGGATATATTCTGTTGTATTAAGAAATAAGAAATATAATTTTTAGAAAAACAATAATAGAAGATTCTCATTCCTCCTTTCATTCCAGGATGTAAGCATAACATCATTTAGGTTACTTCATTTTGACAACAGAGAACATCAAAGAATAATCAAAGCCCTAATAAGTACTCTTCCTAAAATTGGAATTGGCACAGATGACATGATGTTTTCATTTTCTTATAGGATAATTTTTGTCCATGATTTTCTGGAAGAATAAACCTTATTTAGAGAGTCATGATACCAAATGCAATGTTTAAAATAGTTGTGGATATCTTTAACTTACACTGTATAAACAGATTTCATTTTGATCATTTCATTTGGTGCTTCCCAAAGTTTGAATTATTTAGAACAAGTGATAGTTCCCTGGTTTAAAAAGATAAATAATGCCTACAGTGGTTAAATGATGTATAGGGTCGGTATCCTGTCACAACAGGCCAATGGAGGTAGTTAGGTCCTTTGCTACATGACAACACTTCCTTCATATCTAAATATATAAAATCGGTAAACTCATTAGAACACCATGGCCAAGGATATTCCAATCCTATGATATATTACAGAAGTTATAATAAGGGAAAGAAAATAAAAGAATAATGAGATGTGGAGTGGACATTTTCCTTTAGACTCTTAGTGTCTGATTAAACCCTAGGACTGGGGATAATAGGACATAAGTATCCTGCCCAAAGGTTTGACATACTTCTCCATAGTTTGAAGCCCCAAATGTTAGAACAAAGAGAGAAGGTAGTGGGAACTATGTATACCACTAGAATTTGGTGTGTCAAGGATGCATATGCGTGACTTTCCTATAAACCAAGAGGACACCGTAGGAAGTAACCAGGCTTGAGCCAGTATAATGGGACTCTTCCCAAGAGAGTCCAAGAAGTCAACTACAGGACACATGGCCTACGTCAGCAAACTGTGCAGTAGAGTATTTCCCTGGAGAAGTCTCCAAAGAAGAACCTACACCATCCCTCATTAAGCATTACAACCAACCTGAGAAGGAAGGGAGGCCCAGAAGCATTGGAGAGAGGGGAGGGTTGTAAAAAGAAACCTCCCGCCTTCTCCACCGCTGTCCACCAGCCACAGGTTAATTCTGAACTAGATGGATGGGGGAAATAAATGTTTGAGTTGGATATGAGACTAAAATTTTAAATTGAACTGTGTTTAAACTGTGTTTAAAATTCATGAGAAGTTTGCCTGTTTGTTACATTGTAACGTTTCTGGTGACAGAAGGAAAGTTAGCTCTCAGTGACTGAAATGGAGAAAGAAAATTTGTATTTTAATATCATTGTCAATGTTATTGGGTCATCGAGGGGTGAGGATGAGGAATAGTGATCAGGTTGTGGACTACAGAGCTTGAGTTATGAACCATACAATTAAAGCGTTTTTACCTAATGGCATAAAGACTTCACTGCACCTGATACATTCTGTTTTAGGTCATACACAACACTGAAAAAAACTGACAACATACGGAGCCACAGAGAAAATATCAACAAATTCCAATAAATTGCTAGCATGGAAAGCAGCATTCTCTTATCGTAATGTAATAAAATTAGAAATAAGAAATGAAAAAGGATAAACCAAACCCACTTATTCGGAATGTTTATATATATATATGTATATACTAAATAATGCATGGGTCAAAACAATAATAGATTTCCAGTTTCTGGCCTGGCATATAAGGACCTTGGAAGTCATCACTCTATCCTAAAAACAAGTAAAAAGCTGCACAAATTGAAAATAGACAACTCTTCTTAGCTGAGTCAAAGAAGTGAGGTCACAGGGCAAACGACTGCCCCCAAAATTAGAGATGTAGACAGGTAGATACAGGCAATCACAGCTTACCTGACTAGACCACACACTACCCCCCAACCATTTTCCCAAGGCTGAAATCTCAGTGGGAACCAGTACGGAGTAGGAAGACCTGTACTATAATTGACAAATTACTGGAGGACCAATATGCACGAATTTGAGAGTTAAAAACTCCAAGGGGACCCAGTCTTAGGTGAGCGGCGTACTTTTGTAAGTTTTCCTCCAGGAGCTCTACAAAGCTCTTAGTGAAGACTGAAGAAAAATCCTCTCATGTTTCCTGCAAGGGAGGAGGAAAGTAACTATTCTGAATGTGCTAGAGATTCTGTGCTTCTTAACAAGACCCATTCTCAAAAGAAACAATTTTACCAGAGCTGAACCAACTGGGGTTTTATCAGAGCCTCGCCAGCCTGGGGGAAGGAAAATACCCAACTCCAGCCCTCTATAGACATTCTGCCCCATCTAAGGGGGTGAAACATAGCTGAGAAACACTGTGAAGTTCACAGTCCAGGGGACTGGGCTCATTAGATGACTGAGACCCCTAATCAGAGGACAATAGACCATTTTCCCTCTCCCAACGCCTTTCCAACACATCACTGAAGGCCTATTTACGGCAATTTCACCCAGGATCTCATGTATGGCTTTCAACAAAAATTTACAAAGCCAAAGATACAACTTGGAAAGACAAAGCAAATGCCAAAACCAAACTCAGATATGGGGGGAATGTTGGAATTATCAGTCCAGGAATTTAAAATAACTATGATTAATATGCTGAGGGCTTTAATGAAAAATTTACACAACATACAAAAACAGATGAGTAATGCAAGCGGAGACATGGAAATTCTAAAAAAGAATAAAAAATGCTAGTGATGAAAAGCACCATAACAGAAATGAAGAATGGCTTATTAGTAGATGGAACACGGCTGAGGAAAGAATCTCTGAGCTTGAGGGTATGTCAACAGAAACTTTCAAAACCAAAAAGCAGAGAAAAATGTATGGAAAAAAAAAATGAACAGAGTATCCAAGAACTGGGGGACAACTACAAAAGATATTGTCAATGAAAAGAGTCAAACTCTGTAAATATTCGAAGAGATTTATTCTGAGCCAAATATAAATGACCAGTGGCCTGAGACACAGCCCAGAGAGCACATGCCCAGGGTTGCCCAAGGCTACACAGCTTGGTTTTATTTATTTTGGGGAGACATAAGACATCAATCAATACATGTAAGACGTACATTGGTTTGGTCCAGAAAGGTAAGAAAATTTGAAGTGGGGTCTTCCAGGTCATAGATGGATTCAGGAATTTTGTTCATTGGAAATTGGTTGAAGGAGTTAAGTTATTGTCTAAAAACCTATAATTAATAAAGGGGAATGTCTGGCTTAAGATAAGGGGTTGTGGAGACCAAGGTTCTCACTATGCAGACAGAATCAATAGAAAGGAATGTTTCTTATCAGACCTAAAGAGTCTTCTATGAGTCTTAAGGTCTCTGTTTTAATGTTAATGCTGGCAGGTATGCCTGAATTCCAAAGGAAGAAGGGTATAATGAGGCATGTCTGACCCCCACTTCCATTAAGACCTGAACTAGCTTTTCAGGTTAACTTTGGAATGCCCTTGGCTGAGGGGAGGGTCCATCAGTCAACTGCAGGGCTAAGAATTTTATTTTTGGTTTACAATATAATATATATGAATAGAGACCTAGAAGGAGAAGACAGAAAGGAACAGAAGACATATTTGAAGTAATAATGACTGAGAATTTACCCCAAATTAATGTCAGACACAAAGTCATAGATCCAGGAAGCTCCAAGTACATCAAGCAGGATAGGTGCCCAAAAAACTACACCTGGGCCTATCATATTCAAATCAAAGATTTAAAAAAAAATCTTGAAAGAGGCCAGAGGGAAGAAAGCAACTTACCTATAGAGAAGCAAAGATAGAAATTATAGCCAACTTCTCCTCAGAAGCCATGCAAACAAGAGGAGAGTAGAGTAAAATATTTAAAGACTTGCAAGGAAAACGTGCACCAACCTACAATTCTGTGCTCTGCAAAATTGTTTCTCAAAAGTGAAGGAGAATTAAAGACTTTCTCAGACAAACAAAAATTAAAATAATTTATTGCCAATAGACCTGCCTTGCAAGGAATGTTAGAAGTTCTTCCAAGAGAAGAAAAATAGTATAGAAAAATAGAAAATTAGATCCACAAAAAGAAAAGAAGAGCATTAGAGAAGGAATAAGTGACAGTCAAACAAAAACTCTTATTCTTGCCAAGGCATGGTGGTTCATGCCTGTAATCCCAACACTTTGGGAGGCCAAAGCAGGAGGATTACTTGAATCCAGGAGTTTGAGATCAACCTAGGCAACAAAGCAAGACCCTGTCTCTACAAAAAAAAAAAAAAAAAAAAAAAAAAAAAGAAAGAAAGAAAGAAAGAAAAGAAAGAAAAAGAAAAGAAAAAAAGAAAAAGCAACTCATTCTTCTTATCATTTATTGACCCAACCTATAACAGTGTGCTTAAAATAATAATAGCAACAATGTGAAATGAATGATAGCAATAACACAAGGGGTATGAGACAAGAATTAGGAATATTTTGTTATTATAAAGTAATGAAGCAGTACAGTGCTATTCAAAAGCAGATTTAGGCTGGGCGCAGTGGCTCATGCCTGTAATCCCAGAACTTTGGGAGGCTGAGGCAGGTGGATCACCTGAGGTCAGAAGTTCAAGACCACCCCGGCCAACATGGTGTTTAGTCTCTACTAAAAATAAAAAATTAGCAGGGCGTGGCAGCATGTGCCTGTAATCCCAGCTACACAGGAGGCTGAGGCAGGAGAATTGCTTAAACCCGGCAGGCAGAGGTTGCCGTGAGCTGAGATAGCGCCATTGCGCTCCAGCCTGGGCAAAAAGAGTGAAACTCCATCTCCATAAATAAATAAATAAATAAATAAATAAATAAATAAATAAATGTGAGTTTAGAGCCAGGTGCAGTGGCCCATGTATAAAAAAGTAAGTAAACAAACAAACAAATAAATAAAAGCAGATTTAGGGGCAGGTGCAGTGACCCATGCCTGTAATCCTAACACTTGGGGAAGTTGAGGTGGGATGACTGCTTGAGCCTAGGAGTTCAAGACCACCTTGGGCAACAAAGTGAGACCCCCATCTCTACAAAAAATAGAAATAAAAAAATTAGCTGGGTATGGTGGTGCATGCTTGTCGTCCCAGCTACTAGGGAGGCTGAGGAGGGAGGATCACTTGAGCCCAGGAGATTGAGGCTGTAGTGAGCCATGATTGTGTCATTGCACTCCATGACAGAGTGAGACCCTGTCTCAAAAAAAATAAAAATTAAAATCAATTAATTAAAAAGTGGACTTGACCACACTGCCCAAAGCAATCTGCAAATTCAATGCTATTCCTATCAAATTACCAACTTCATTTTTCACAGAACAAGAAAAAATGATTCTAAAACTCAAATGAGGCCAGGCACGGTGGCTCACGCCTGTAATCACAGCACTTTGGGAGGCTAAGGCAGGCAGATCACCTGAGGTCAGGAGTTCGAGACCAGCCTGACCAACATGGAGAAACCCCATCTCTACTAAAAATACAAAATTAGCTAGGTGTGGTGGCGCATGCCTGTAATCCCAGTTATTCAGGAGACTGTCGCAGGAGAATTGGTTAAACCCAGCAGGCGGAAATTGTGGTGAGCCGAGATTGTGCCATTGCACTCCAGCCTGGGCAACAAGAGTGAAACTCTGTCTCAAAAAATAAAATTAAATAAAACCCCCAAAGGAACCTGAATAGCCAAGGCAATCCTAACCCAAAAGAACAAAGCCAGAGGCATCACAGTACCTGACTTTAAGCCATTCTAAAAGGCTACAATAAACAAAACAGCAGGGTACTGGTACAAAAATAGACACATAGACCAATGGAACAGAATAGAGAACACTGAATGCCACACACCTACAATCAACTGATCTTCAACACAATTGGCAAAGCTAAATAACAAGGAGAGGACACCCAATTCAATAAATGTTGCTATGAAAATTGGCTAACTCTATGCAGATGAATGAAACTGTACCCATACCTCCTGTTACATATAGAAATTAACACAAGATGGATTAAAGACTTACATGCAAGACCTCAAACTATAAAAATTCTAGAAGAGGCCAGTCATGGTGGCTCATGCATATAATCTCAGCACTTTGGGAAGCCGGGACAGATGGATTGCTTGAGCCCAGGAGTTTGAGACCAGCCTCGGCAACATAGTGAGACCGCGTGTCTACTTAAAAAAAAAAAAAAAAATTCTAGAAGAAGGCCTATAAAATACTCTTCTAGACATTGGTCCTGGCAAATAATCTATGATGAAGACCCCAAAAGCAAATGTAACAAAATTTAAAAATAGACAAATTAGACTTAATTAAAATGAAGAACTTCAGCAAAAGAAACTCTCAACAGACTAAACAAATAGCCTACAAAATTAGAAAAAAAAAATTTGCAAACTATGTCTCTGAAAAGGACTAATATCCGGAGTCTATAAGGAATTTAAGCAAATCAACAAGAAAACAAAAAACCCCATTAAAAAGTGAGCAAAGAACGTGGACATGCACTTCTCAAAAGAAGACATAAAAGTGGCCAAGAAAAATGAAAAAATGCTGAACATACGTAATCACCAGAAAGATGCAAATCAAAACCACAATGAGATATCATCTCACACCAATCAGAATGGCTATTATTAAAAAGTCAAAAACTAACAGATGTCGGTGAGGAGGCAGAGAAAAGTCAATGCTTATACACTGTTGGAGGGATTGCAAATTAGTGCAGCCTCTGTGGAAAGCTGTTTGGTGATGTCTCAAAGAACTAAAAATAGAACTACCATTTGACCCAATAATTCCATTACTGAGTATATACCCAAAGGAAAATAAAGTTTTCTACCAAAAAGACACATGCACTCGTATGTTCATTCCAGCACTATTCACAATAGCAAAGACATGGAATCAATGCCCATCAACATCAACAGTGCCCACCAATAGTGGATTGGATAAAGAAAATGTGGTACATAAGGCTGGGTGCTGTGGCTCACGCCTGTGACCCCAGCACTTTGGGAGGTTGAGGCGGGTTGATCGCTTGAGCTCAGGAGTTTGAGACCAGCCTGGGGAACATAGTAAAATCCAATCTCTACAAAAAACAAACAAACAATTGTTTTAATTAGCCGGGCATAGTGGTGTGTGCCTGTAGTCCCAGCTACTTGAGAGGCTGAGGTGGGCAGATCACTTGAGCTTGGGTGGCGGAAGTTGCAGTGAACCAAGATCACATCACTACACTCCAGCCTGGGTGACAGAGTAAGACCCTGTCTCAAAAAAAGAAAACATGATATATATACCATGGAATACTATGCAGCCATAAAAAAAAATGAAATCATGTCCTTTGCAGTACTTGGATACAGTTGGAGGCAGTTATTCTAAGTGAATTCATGCAGAAACAGGAAACCAAATGTTACATGTTCTCATTTGTAAGTGGGAGCTAAGTCTTGAGTTCACACAGACATTAAGATGGGAATAATAGACAGTGCAGAATCCAAAATGAGGGAAGAAGGGAGGGTATCAAGGGTTGAAAAACTTCCTGTTGGATACTATGCTCGCTATCTGGGTGATGGGATCAATAGAAGCCCAAACCTCAACATCACACAGTATACCCTTGTAACAAACCTGCACATATACCTCCTGAGTCTAAAATAAAAGTGGAAAAATGTGTTTAAGTGAACTTGGATTCACTCTAAACGTATACTGCAAACTCTAGGGCAACCAGTGAAAAAAAAATTTAAAGGAATGCAACTGATGTGCTAAGAAATAGAATTATATAAAATGTTCAGTTAAAACCACAAAAGGCAGAAGAAGAGTGGAAGACAAAGATAGGAACAAAGAATAAGGGCAACAAACAGAAAAGAGTAACAGGGTGATGGTTGCACCAAAATCTCACAAAGAGAACTTATCCATATAACCAAAAATCACCTGTTCCCCAAAAGCTATTGAAATAAAAAGACAGTAACAAATATGGTTATTGTCAGATGTTATAGATATTAATCCAACTCTATCAATGGTCTAAATATACCAGTTAAAGGACAATTTTCAGAGTAGATAAAAACAATAAGACCCAACTATCTGTTTTCTCTAAGTGACCTCTTTTAATTATAAAGACACCTCCAGATTAAAACTTAAAAGGACAAAGATATACCACACTTACATTAATTTTTTAAAAAGTGAGTAGCTATATTAATTTCAGAGAAAGCACATTTCAGAGCAAAGAAAATTATCAGGATACAGAGGGACAATATATAATGATAAGTGGGTCAGTTCTCCCAAAAGACCTTACAATCCGGAATGCGTGTGTGCTTAATTAATAACAGAACATCAAAATACATTAATCAAAAACAGATAGAACTGTAAGAAGATAAAGATAAATCTAATAATATACTTGGAGACTTCAACAGCCCTCCGTCAGTAATAGACAGATCTAGCAGGCAAAAGAAATCAGTAAAGACATAGTTGAACTCAACAATACCATCAATCAACTGGGTATAGTTGACAGCTATAGACCATTTCATCCAACAACAACAGAATACACATTCTTCTCTAGGTCGCATAGAACATTCACTGAAATAAACCATACTTTGGGCCATAAATTGCACCTTAACAAATTTAAAAGAATGTGAATTACAAAATGTACACTCTCAGACCACAGTGGAATTAAACTAGAAAGCAATAACAGAATGAAAGCTGGAAAACCTCAAACGACTGGATGATTAAACAGCACACTTCCAAATAACACACAAGTCAACAAAGAAATCTCAAGATAAATTTAAAAATTTTTAAAACAATTAAAAAACAATTTTATCAAAATGTGTGGGACCCACAAAGCAGTGCTTAGAAATTTACAGCATTCAAGTCTTGTATTAAGAAAAAAGAAAGATCTAAAATCAGTAGTCAAAACTTTCATCTTAGGAAGCTAGAAAAGAAGACCAATTAAATCCAAAGTAAGCAGAAGGAAAGGAATAATAAAAATTAAAACAGAAACAATGAAATTGAAAAGAGGTGTCAGGAAGGAGGGGGTTAGAAAAAAATATGAATGCATTTATTGCTACTGACTTTTGCACTTAAAAATGGTAAAGATGGTAAATTACATATGTATATTTTACCTCAATAAAAAATTTTATAAGAAAACAGGAAATCAGTAGAGAAAATCAACAAAACCAAATGCTGCCTTTTTTTAAAAGATCAGTAAAATTGATAAGCCTCTAGCCAGGCTAAGAAAATAAGAGAGAAGACACAAATTATTTATATAACAAATGAAAGAGGGAACATCACTACAGATCCCAATCAGACATTAAAAGGATAAAAAAGAAATACTATGAGCAAATTTATGTTCACAAATTTGATAGCATAGATGAAATGGCCAATTCCTTGAAAGATACAGGCTACTGAAAATTTACAAAAGAAGAAATAGACAATCTTAGTAGGCCTAGATCTATTAAAGAAATTGAGCCAGTAATCAGTAATCTTGCAAAACAGAAAGCACCAGGCCAGATGGTTTTGCTAGACAATTCTACCAAACATTTAAGGAAGAAATTACACCAATTCTCTACAATTTCTTCCAGAAGATAGAAGCAGTGGCAATACTTGCTAACTCATTCTATGGGGCCAATATTACCCTCATATTATAAAACAAAGACATTACAAGAAAATAAAACTATAGACTCACCCTGAGCAATATCTCTCAGGAACATACATGAAAAATTTCTCAACAAAAAAATTAGCAAATTGAATCCAACAATATATAAAAAGAATTATACACTATGACCAGGTGGGATTCATTCTGGGTATACAAGGCTAGTTCAACATCTGAAAATCAACTCATGTAAGCATCACACCAACAGACTAAAGAAGAAAAAAAAACACACGATCATATCAATAGATGAAGAAAATGAAGAAAAAGCATTTGACAAAATCCAACAGCCATTCATGATAAAAAAAAAAAAAAACTCTCAGCAAACTAGAAATGGAAGTGAACCCCCTCAACTTCATTATAAAAACATAAAATAAAAAAACTACAACTAACATATTAATTAATGATGAGAAGCTAGAAAACTTTATTGCTAAGATCACAAACAAGGCAAGAATGTGTCCTATCACAACTCCTTTTCACCATTGTACTGGAAACCCTAGCTAATGCACAAAGACTAGGAAAGGAAATACAGTCATATGCCACATGACAGCATTTTGGTCAATGACAGATCACATATACAATGGTGGTTCTATAAAATTACAATGGGGAAGAAAAACTCCTATTGCCTAGTGAGGTTGTAGCCATTGTAATGTCATAGTGCAACACATTACTCATGTTTATGGTGATGCCGGTGTAAACAGACCTACTGTGCTGCCATGCATATAAAAGTATAGCACACAGTTATATACAGTGCATAATACTTAATAATAAGTGACTATGCTATTGGTTTATGTATTTGCTATACTATACTTTTTATAATTATTTTACAGTATACTACTTCTACTTACGTTTTTAAAGAAAGTTAACTATAAAACAGTCCCAGGCAGGTCCTTCAGGAGGTATTCCAAAAGAAGGCATTGTTATTACAGGAGATGTCAGCTCCATGTGTGTTATTGTCCTTGAAGACCTTACAGTGGAACAAGATGTGGAGGTGGTAGACAGTGATATCAATGATACTAGCCCTATGTAGAACTAGAACTATGTAGAACTAACTTGGTAGGTTAATGCTTGTGTTTGTGTCTTAGTTTTAAATAAAATGTTTAAAAAGAAAAAATAAAACAAAAATTTTAAAAACAGAAAATAGTGTATAGAATAAGAATTTAAAGAAAATATTTTTGTATAGCTATACAATGTGTGTTTTAAGCTAATGGTTATTTACAAGAGAGTCAACAAGTTGAAAAATTAAAACATTTATAAAGTTAAAATGTTACAGTAAACCAAGGTTAATTTATTATTGAAGAAACAAAAATATTTTTTATAAATTTAATATATCCTGAGTCTACAGTGTTTATGAGCCACTAGTCTACAAAATACACAAAGAACCCTTAAAACTAAGCCATAAGAAAATGAACAACCCGATTTAAAAATGGACAAAAAAACTCAATAGACACCTCACTAAAGAAGATATACAGGTGGCAAATAATTACATAAAAACAAGCATACACCGTAAGAGAAACTGCAAATTAAAATAAAATAAGATACCACTACATACCTATTAGAAAGGCCATTATCCCAAAGGCTGTCAACACCAAATGCTGGTGAGGTTGTGGAGGAACAGAAACTCTCATTCATTGCTGGTGGGAATGCCAAATGATACAGCCACTTCGGAAGACAGTTTGGCACTTCTTTACAAAACCTAAGCATACTCTTAGCACGTGTGATCATTAGTTTTATGTATCAACTTGACTCGGTCATGGGTTGACCAGATACTTAGTCAAACATTATTCTGGGTGTTTCTGTGAAGGTGTTTTTGGATGAGGGTACTATTTAAATTGGTAGAACAAGTAAAGCAGATTGCCCTCCATAATGTGGACAGGTCTTCAATCGGTTGAAGACCTGAATAGAGCAAAAGATTGACTCTCCCTGAAGGAAAAGACAACTTTTCTGCCTGTCAGGCTTCAGACTGGAATACTGTCTCTTCCTGGTTCTACAGCAGCCTGGCAGCCTTTGGACTCAAACTGGAACATTAGCTCTACAGATTTTGGGCTTACCACCTCTGTAATTGTGTGAGCTAATTTCTTATAATAAATCTCTTTATAATGTATATACATCCTATTGGTTCTGTTTCTCTGGAGAATCTTGACTAATATACCATATGATCCAGCATTTGCATTCCTTGGTATTTACACAAAGGAGCTGAAAACATATATCCATCCAAAAACCTGCACATGGATGTTTATAAGAGCTTTAGCCATAATTGCCAAAACCCGGAAGCAACCAAGATTTCCTTCAGTAGGTGAATGGATAAACTGCAGTACATCCAGACAATGGAATATTATTCATCACTTTAAAAATGGGCTATCCTGGCTGGGCGCAGCGGCTCACACCTGTAATCCCAGCACTTTGGGAGGCCAAGACAGGCAGATCACCTGAGGTCAGGAGTTCGAGACCAATCTGACCAACACGGTGAAACCTCATCCTACTAAAAATACAAAAATTAGCCAGGTGTGGTGATGAATCCTGTAATCCCAGTTACTTGGAAGGCTAAGACAGAAGAATTGCTTGAACCCGTGAGACGAAGTTTGCAGTAAGCCGAGATTGTGCCACTGTACTCCAGCCTGGGCAACAGAGCAAGACTCCATCTCAAAAAAAATAGAAAAAGAAAAGAAAATAAAAAGAAAACAAAAGAAAGGGACTATCTGGGCATGGTGGTCCATGCCTGTAGTTGCAGCTACTTGGGAAGCTGAGGTGGGAGAACTGCTTGAACCTGGGAGGGAGAGGTTGCAGTGAGCCAAGATTGCACCACTACACTCCAGCTTTAAGTGCATATTACTAGGTGAAAGCAGCCTATCTGAAAGTCTCCATACTGTATGATTCCAACTATATGACAATCTGAGAAAGGAAAAACTATGGGAGACAGTGAAAACATCAGTGGTTAACAAAAATTGCAGGCAGGAAGGGATGAACAGGCTGACCACAGAGGATTTTTAGGGAAGTGAAAATACTCTGTGATACTAGAATGGTGGATATATGTCATTATAATTTGTCAAAATCCATAGAATGTAAAACACCAAGAGAGAAACCTAACATAAACTATGGACTTTGGGTGATAATGATATGTCAATGCAGGTTCGTAAATTGTAACAAAAGCCACTCTGGTAAGGATGTCAATTAAGAAGCAGGGGGTGGGGGGGCAGAGTCTGCATGTGCTGAGAAGGGTGTGTACTGGAACTATGTACTTTCCACTCAGTTTTGCTGGGAATCTAAGATTGATCTAGAAAATAAAGTCTATTTTTTTTTAATGAGCAAACGATTTGGATAAACATTTATCAAAGAAAACATTTACATGGCTACTAAGCACATAAAAAGATGCTCAACATTATTAGTTACTAGGTTCCTTGATCCATTCAGGCTGCTATAACAAAATACCATAAACTGGATAGCTTATAAACAAAAGAAATTTATTTTTCACAGTTCTGGAGTGTGGGAAGTCTAAGATCAAGGCACCAGCAGATTCAGTGGGTGGTGAAAGCCCACTTTCTGCTTCATCGATGGCACCTTCTTATGGTTTCCTCACATGATGGAGGTGACAAAGGAGCACTTCTCAGGCTTCCTTTACAAGGGCGCTATTACCATTGGTGAGGGCAGAGCCCTCATAACCTAATCATATCTCAAAGGCTCCAACCCCTAATAATATCACCTTGGGTGTGAGAATCTTAACATATTAATATTGGGGTCAGGGAGTGGGAGTAGACCATAACATTAGGGAAATGCAAATCAAACCCAAAACGACATACCATTTCACATCCACTAGGATGGCTATAACAAAAAATACGGACAATTACAGGTGTTTGCGAGGATGTAGAAAAACTGGAATTCTTGTACATCACTGGTGGAAATGTAAAATGGTATGCCTTCTGTGCAAAAGAGGTCAGTGGTTCCTCAAAAAATTAAATGTGGAGTTACTATATGACTCAGAACTTTCAATCCTACATATATGCCCAAAAGAATTAAACATACAGGTTCACATGACAAGTTGTATACAGATCTTCATAGCAGTATCATTTATAATAGCCAAAAAGTAGAAACAGCCCAAATGTCTATTAATTGATTAATGTATAAACAAAATGTGATATATGTATGCAATGGAATATTATTCAGCCATAAAAAGAAATAGAATGCTGATAATGACATCATATTGTGTGATTCCATTTATAGAAAATGTACAGAATAAGCAAATCCATAGAAACAGAAAAGAAATAAGTGCTTGCCAGTGGTTGGGTATTGGAGGAATGGGAGTGGCTGCTAATTGATATGGTGTTTATAATGCGACGAAATGTTTTGGAAAGAGATATTGGAGATGATTGCTCAACCTCGTGAATATATTAACATCGATTGAATTGTACCTTTAAAATGGTAGACTTCATGGTATGTGAATTATATCTTAATTTGAAAAAAATTATTTTAAAGTACAAGTAAGGTATATTTCAGGGATCCCTTTATGTCTTAAAATGAATTGATTTTGACACTACACTTTGTTGATAGTTTGAGTAAATAATTCTAAGCTCAAGAGGAATTTTTTTTTTTTTAATCCAAGACCTTTACCCTACTATATTCTAGCTTTCATTATGGCTGATGAGATGTCTGATTTTTTTCCCCTTTCTTTATTTGTTTGCTTTTCTTTCCTTCCTTCCTTCCTTCCTTTCCTTCCTTCCTTCCTTCCTTCCTTCCTTCCTTCCTTCCTTCCTTCCTTCATATTTTCTTTTTTTTTTAAGTGAGTGTAAGGTAGGAAGGGAAATAATTGCTCTTTATCAACATGAATATTGCTTCTCTGTTCAACTTCTAAAAATATGCTTTATAAAATTTTATTTTTATTGAAGAATAGTTTACATACATTGAAATTCACACATCTTAAGTGTACAGTTTGATGAGTTTTAGCAAATGTACGTACTTGTGTAACTACCATTTCATGTGCTTTTTGGTCATTTGTATTTTTTTCTTTTCTAAAATGTTTGCCTAAGTCTCTTTCTCATTTACAGTGAGATTCAATTTGTCAATTTTTTCTTTTACAGATTGCGTAAGAGGAAGATGTATGTCACATCAAAGAATTCTTTGCTAGTCCTAAGTCCTGAAATTTCTCCTTTTTCTTCCTAAACTTTTTATGGTTTTATATTTTACATGTAAGTTCATAATATCATTTGAGTTAATTTTTGTATAAAGTATGAGTTTTAAGTTGAGCTTCTTTTTTTGCTTATAAATGTCTCTTGGCAAATTTTAAAACTGAGTTGATTACTGAGTTGTAAGAATTCTTTACATCCCCTACATACACATCCTTTGTCAGATGTATGTATTACAAATATTTTCTTTTGCTCCTGGCTTGTTTATTCATTTGCTTAATGGTGTCTCTTATGGTTTTACATTTTTATTAAATCCAATGTGTTAGTTTTTTTAAGGTTGGTACTTTTTGGTCCCATGGAAATAATCTTTGCTAACCCCACAGTCCTGAAGATATTCATCTGTTTTTCTCTAGAAGCCTTTTAGTTTTAGCTTTTGAGTTTAAGTCCATGATGCATCTCAAAATTAATTTTTGTGTAGCATGAGGTAAGGATTGAGACTAGTCTTTTTCCATATGTCCATCTAGTTTTTCCAGCACCATTTATTGAAAATATTTTTCTTTCCTATATAATTTCCTATAGTAGCATTAAGACTAATATGGCTATGTACTTGTTTAGGATGCCCTTGAACTCCTGTTAGGCTGGGATGATGATCACTGGTATGCCTCAGTATCAAAAGTATCAAACCCCTGCTGCCCCATGTCATTGCTACTTGCACATAATAATTTTGTATATCGTCAAGGTTCTGGTTCTCCTTCTCTTTCTCTTCTTCACAATTTGGGTAATAGTCATCTTTGCAGCCGTCAGATTCCTAGCTGTTCATATTCAGAGGTATCTTGATGCAATGGGATACTTTTTGACCCCCTTCGCAGGCAGGAACTGGAATGGCTTGTTTCACTCAGTCCACTGCTGGCCACTCCTCCTCACAGGAGGGAGGGTGTGAGCAAGCAAGTGCAGGAACTGAAGCGAACAAACACTGGAACCGGCCAGAGTCCAAGCTTGTTATGACCAATGCTCTGTCAGCTGAGCTGTCCAGGGACAGGCAAGTGCCAACCAGCTCACCGGAGGGTCAGGGTGGCAGCCTCTGACCTCTTGGCACCCAGGTTCTTGTCCGGCATCCAGGAAGAATCAAGTCACACGAATTGTTTGAGAGGTGATGAATGCAGAAGACTTTATTGAGCAGTGGGTGGCTCTCAGCGGAAAGGGAGACTGGAAAGGGGTTGGGAAAGTGATCTCTCTCTTCCTGAGGCCCAGTTGCCCCTCTCTGATGCCACACTGTCTGAAGTAAGTCACGTCTATCCATAGTCTCTAACGCTCAGTTGCTTTTCTGCTTGCTGCTTAGTCGCTTGTGTTGCTCTGCCAGCTGAAGTCTTCTATGGGCACAGGATAGGAGCACGGCAGGCCAGAAAGATAACATTTGGGCAGAAAAACGGGGTCAGCTGTTTTCACTTGGGGCCGCGTTTTCAGGCATATGGTTGGGGTTTAGCTGGGAGCCCAGCCCTTCTGTATCATTGACAGCCAAGTTTCAGATAAGAAAAGCTGCTTCCTTCCCGCACCCTCCACCCCTTTTGAACTTTATTACTACCTCAGATGCATTAGAAATTTGTGTCTGTATTTTTCAAGGTCATACACAAAGGTATTACTAAAATAACATATGATTTTCATTGAGAACTCAATCTTTTGGCAGCTAAGCATTAATTAGGTTAGCCAAGTTGTTCCTTCCAAGGAGGGTTCAGGAAGGGTACAGGCCACAGCCATAGAACAGGAAAGAGGCAGGCCAAAGCTGATATGTGATCCCGGCTGCTTTCTCCTTCTCTGTTCTGTCATCATTTGCAGGTAACTTCATTTTCATATTCTGCAAAACATAATTCTGGTCGACTACATGAGTGGCATGATGCTAATGTGACTTATGAGCAAGAAGTGGCAAATACCCTACATGCCCAAGTAAGTACATAGTGAGAAATAATTCCATAGAGATTCAGAGGCCTACCATATTGTTGAAATTTTGAAGAATCCAGCAATCCAATACATGTGTTATAAGGTAAAGACAGGTGGTAGAATATTGCGCCATCTATGATAAATAAAAAGGCATAGGCCAAGCATGGTGGCTCACACCTGTAATCCCAGCACTTTGGGAGGCCAAGGCTGGAGGATCACTTGAGCCTAGGAGTTCGAGACTAGCCTGGACAACATGGCAAAACTCTGCCTCCACAAAAAATACAAAAATTTGCCAGGCATGGTGGTGTGCACCTATAGTCCCAGGTACTTGGGAGGCTGAGGTGGGAGGATTGCTTGAGCCTGGGAAGTGTAGGCTGCAGTGAGCAGTGAGATGTGATTGTACTTGCACTCCAGCCTGGGTGACAAAGCAAGACCTTGTCTCAAAAAAAAGAAAGAAGGAAAGGGAAGAAGAGGAGGGGAGGGGTAGAGGAGGAGAAGAGGGAGGAGGGGAGGGAAAGAAAGAAAAAGAAAGATGCATAATGGTTTCTGGGTTTCTTTGGATTTTGGAGAAAGTATATACTATATTTGGAAATACTACTCTTAGCCATTGGGTACCCGAAAGGCTGCCAGCTTTGAGTGGGGACCAGAACTACAAGCAGGTCGTGACAATCATGCAAGCTGTTCAAACACTTGTGTCATGACATCAAGCAAATCTGATACTGCTGGAGATAATCCTGACCCTGAAACTGCTGACTATGCTAGGTTATGGGTACAGAGTTCCACCCAACTAGAAGTTATGACTAATCAGTGTAATAAGTGGAGTCACTTTGGGTTACTGACTCTATTGAGCAAGCAGGTGAAAAATGGAGTTAATGCACTGCCTAGGGTAATGAACTCTGATTACCAAGTGAAGCTAGAGTTGCTACTACCTAATGAAGGCCAGGAGGGTATGTATGGAACCCAAGGGAGTCAGTGGAGCATCTCTTACCATTTCCATGCCCAGTGTTAACTGTCATCGGGAAATTACAGTAACCACAATCCAAGACAATCCACCATGACAACAGCCTCAGTCCCTCTAGAACGTAGGCCTAACTCAATCAGTCCCATTGTGATTTGGGCTCCTATCATCACTTCTAATCTCAGATGACGTTCCATGCCACAGTAAATGGGATCGGGCTTTTCCAGTAACTGCCCAAATGTTCTTCCCCTCTTTCTCAGCCTCACTTTCCTTTTCTTACACTCTTATTATTCTGGGATGAAACCTCACCACCCAAAATGTTAACAATTAAGCTTTGTTTGAGTCTCTATTTTCTAGGGGACTCAGGCAAAGGCCTCTTCCAACTTCTAATCTTTGGTCATTCAACCATTCTATGACTGTCCAGTAAAAATTAGACAGCCTGAGCCTGAGCTGTTCAATAGAAACAATATGAGTGTCATACAAAATTTTAAAATTTCTAGTAGTCACATTTTAAAAAGTAAACAGGTGAAATTATTTTTACTTAAATCAATATACCTAATATGTTGTCATTTCAACATGTATTTAATATAACTAATGATGAAATAGTTTATATGCTTTTTTATGTTAAGGTTTCAAACTCTATTGTGAATTTTATACTTACAGCATGTCTCAATTTGAATGTTAACTTTTCATTGGAAATACTTGATTTATATTAGATTTCATAAATTTTACAATAAAAAAGATTCACATTCCCAAGTTGTTCCAAAATACTGGGAAACAAATCTCCATGGGTCTTTCATATTTCTGAACATCTTGTGAGCAGAGGCACTGGTTGTCTTTGTTCTGAACTATCTTTAAAGGATATCTGTATATCAAATAGTCTTGGAAGATTGACATAGTGTCTCCCTCTGAAGCATGGGGTAGGTATGCTTATTGTCCAGATTATAAAGTTAATGTGCAGCTGTGCTTGCAGGACACCTCCCCAGGTAGCGTTATGCCACTCCGTTGCTCCTCCTTTCTGGCTTGTAGTCCTCAGAAAGTTACTGTAGAATGTACTGGGAATATAACACTCTAAGACGAGGAGGGACTGTGTAGGCTCTATTATAGTGTCTCCTCCCCCACCCCTCAGAACAGGATGTCCTTCAAAGCTCCAGCCTTGTGTGTTATGTCATATAACCAAGTCATATAACCGAAGGTGGGCTGCCTTTCGGGGTCCCTCAGCTGTGGTGCAAGTAGGGCACACATCGTTGAGACTCTATTTGCCCTAGGTAAATAGAGCTTTCAGGGACTGGCTCACAGTGGATCCTGGGCTTTTGTCTCTTGCTGCCTATTTGCAATAAATAAATCATTTCACGTAACTTATGGCATGTGAGTGTGTTATTTCTTAACTCAGGTAAGTTGGTAACCAGTGTACAGTGAAGCTGCTTTGCATTGTTTACCACCATTGTAAAATATTTAGGTTTCCCGAACTAAGAATTCCTTACCTATAAAACAATCAGCTGTGTATACAGATGCCATCTGGCCCTCTTCGTATTGCTCTGTAGGAATCAGGCAGAAATTGGTTCAAAGAAATACTGATTATCTGACTATTGCTATTGCTATGATTAATATACTCCTTTGTCTTGAACCTAGGGGTTCTGTGCTTTTTTATCAGTATCTACAAAACTGTGGATGGTTGATTTATCTTACAAGCAGGGTACAATCTCAGACCACTTACAGTTCTTCACACAAAAATACTTGAAACTTTTCCAGTAACCTAAATTGAGTACCAGAAAAAAAATCACTTTTGTTTAATAGTCACATCCACATTAAAAACAAAAAGAAAACTGCCTCATATATTTTACAAAATAATTGATTTGACTTTGAAAGCTAAAGCGTATCAATTTCAAAACTATCTCTCTTCAAGTTAAGGACATTCACTAAATCGTATGTTGACTCAGTGGTATTGACAATGAATTCAAAAAAGGTATTTCATAAATTGAAAAGCAACTTGAAATTTCTCTCAATACCAATAGAGTTCAAATTTTTCTTGTAGTTCTGTTAATTTATATAATACTTTTGATTTAATTAAAATCTCCTGCATACTGATTTGTGTTAGAAAATGTAAACTCTTTTAAAATTGTGTAAAATCATTATTATTGATTTGTATTATCAAAAGTTTAAATTTCAATATAAATCCTTTTACTTGTCTAAATAGGTCACAAGCTTGTCATTTTCTTGGAGTTTCAAATTTAGTTTGTTCACATGCACTGTGATATTGGTAAGAAAGCATAAATCACACGGCTGTATTTTTCTCTTTGATTATTGAATATTTGTACAACTTTGTAATGTTTATAGAACTCTTCCATAACTCAACTAATGAATATTGAGAAAGAACACAAGATAGCTAAATTCATTCTCTTCTATTTCTTTCAATTGTTTTGTAAACTGGCAATGATTCACAGAATTTGCATGGATACACTGAATAATTTAAATAACTATATCCATTACCTCTTCATAGAGTTTGCTTCAGAAAATTGAGCCCGGATATTTTTAATATCTATCATACAGTGGAATGAAGCAATAAGAAATCATGAGTCACTTATTTCAAAATGCCAATAAATTTGGATTTTGACCTAACATAGCTAGAACTTTGATGATATAAACTTTTTTTTCTCCTTGAAATTATTTTCCAACAACTGTAAAAAAAAAAAAAAAAAAAAAAAAAAAGAATTAGCTGGGTGCGATGGCTTACGCCTGTAATTCCAGCACTTTGGGAGGCAGAGGCAGCAGATCACTTGAGGTCAGGAGTTCGAGATCAGCCTGGCCAACATGGTGAAACCCCATCTCTACTGAAAATAAAAAACTTAGCTGGGCGTAGTGGTGCGTGCCTGTAGTCCCAGCTACTCGGGAGGCTGAGGCGGGAGAATTGCTTGAACCTGGGAGGCAGAGGTTGTAGTAAGCGAAGATCCCACGACTGCACTTTAGGCAACAGAGTAAGACTCCATCTCAAAAACAAACCAACCAACCAACAAACCACATCATGAGTTTGATTCTTAGGCCATGAATTGATATTTTTCTGTAAATTTGGAAGTTCTTTGAGACACAACATACCCAAATATGGGCAGTATTTCTTATATTACCTCATTTGTCTATAGCTAAAGAAAATTATTTCCAACATTTTAAATTTTGGATCAATTGATTTTTGATATTGTTAAAAAGATACTGCATTCTACAGGCACTTGTTTGGTAATTTAATTGAAAATCTGTTACTTTTAAAAAATATTGTTTTTAGCCATTTCTTTATAATTTTCTAACATTTCCATAAATGATATAACAGTTTCTTTTACAATCTCTCCATCAAAAAAAAATTGTTAGAGGGGGTGTGTGTGTGTGTGTGTGTAAAAGAATTCAAGACCTTTTCTAACTGGCCATATTTACAAACTTGGATCCTGTCAAATATCATTTAAATTTTTTCATTGTACTTTTAATTCTGAATTCAGGCAATTAATTTGATCAATTCTTTTTGACTGTTGAGGGGGAAGTTCTTATGATATTTATTATGATTTTGCTAAAAATGTCTCCCATTACTGTGTATTTTATAATCTTAAATTTTTATACAATAGATAAAAGGTCTTTTCATTTTTCTCTGCCCTAATAAATTGCAATTTCCATTCATTGTGAATTTTGTAACATACTTTCTTTCAGACTCTTTTTTCGTTCCAGTCATAGCAGTGCCTTTGACACCTCCACGGAATACAATTTAAACGTAAAAATTTGTTCTTCTTTTTTTTTTTTTTTAATGAGACAGATTTTCACTCTTGTCACCCAGGCTGGAGTGCGCTGGTGCGATGTCAGCTCACTGCAACCTCCGCCTCCCGGGTTCAAGCGATTCTCCCGCCTCAGCCTCCTGAGTAGCTGGGATTACAGACGGCCAACACCACGCCCTGCTACTTTTTTTGTATTTTTAGTAGAGACAGGGTTTCGCCATGTTGGGCAGGCTGGTCTTGAACTCCTGACCTCAGGTGATCCGCCTGCCACGGCCTCCCAAAGTGCTGGGATTACAGGCGTGAGCCACCACGCCCAACCTGTTCTTCTTTCTTCTTCCGTCTTTCTTCTTCTTCTTCTCCTTCTCCTCTTCCTCCTCCTCCTCCTCCTCCTTCTCCTTATTCTCCTCCTCCTCCTCCTCCTCTTCTTCCTCCTCCGCCCCTTCCCCTTCTTCGTATTATTATTATATTTTGGAGACAGAGTCTCAGCGTGTCGTCCAGGCTGGAGTGCAATGGCATGCTCTTGGCTCACTGCAACCTCTGCCTCCCAGGTTCAAGCAAGTCTCCTGCCTCAGCCTCCCTAGTAGCTGGGACTACAGGCATGTGCCACCACACCTGGTTAATTTTTTAATTTTTAGTAGATGTTGGCCAGGCTGCTCTCGAACTCCTGACCTTAGGTGATTTGCCCGCCTTGGCCTCCCAAGGTGTTGGGATTACAGGGGTGAGCCACCACGCCTGGCCTATTTTTTAAGCTAGAGAAAATAATTTGATTATATAATTAAAATAAGTATTTAAATTTTATTACCAATTAAAATTTATATGTTTGTAACTTTTACTGTTTGCAAAAATATTTAAGTAAATCAGTGCATAGGAACAAACCATCCAAATTGAAAAACCTGTTTGTAACTGACAAGATTGATGATATATTTATATGTAATACTAGAGTTGACCTACATGCTCAACATGTACTCTATAACAATGTCTTATATGATGCAATGGTTAAAGTGAAATGTTGCCCTAACCAAACAATAAAGTTGTGTTTAATGGAAAACATGCTACTTTTCTTCAGTTTTTAAATTTTAAAATGTGACATTAGCCACATTTCAAGTGCTCAGTAGCCATATAAGGCTAGTGACTCTCATACTGGAAAGCATAGTTGTAGGCAATAGAGATTCAGCAGTAAACAAAGCAAGAGAAAAATCCCTCTCCCCTTGGGCCTCGACTTTTCTGTCTACTTATATTTTATTTACTTAAAAAACAACATAGAGCTGTATTCTGAATTTTTACTCAGTCTGAAAATCTTTGTACTTTGATTGGCTAATTTAACCCAGTTACATTTATTTATTGTTTGCTTGTTTGTGTATTTATTTATTGGCAGGGTCTCACGCTGTCACCCAGGCTGGAGTGCAGTAGTGCAATCATGACTGACTGCAGCCTCAATCTCCCCAGGTTCAGGTGATCCTCCCACTTCAGCCCAAGTAGCTGGGACCACAGGTGCATGCCACCAAGTCTGGCTAATATTTCTGTATTTTTTGTAGAGATGGAGTTTCTCTATGTTGCCCAGGCTTGTCTCAAACTCCTGGGCTTAAGCAATCCTCCAGTCTCAGACTTCCAAAGTGCTGGGATTACAGGTGTGAGCCACCACACCCGGCCCCAATTACTTTTTGAATAATTACTTATACAATTTGGAATTTTACCTACCATATTGTGCCTTCTATTTGTCCTGCCATCTCTGGGTCTCTCTCATTTGCCTTTCTTTCTCCTTTGTCCATTTATTTCTTCTCTTCTAATTTGTAAATTATGCACCTTTTCTACTTTTTCGTGTTTATAAAAATAAAAGGCTTTTTATTTTGAGATAATTTTGGACTTATAGAAGCATCCACAAAATTAGTACAGAAATTTCCTCCATACACGCCGACCAGATTCCCCTAATATCAACATATTACATATTCATAGAAGAATAATCAAATCTAATTAACCAACACTGAAATAATATTATTAAACAATCTACCACTCATGGGGTGGAATGCATCCAGAGCATTTAGGCTGCACAGGAAGTTACAGAGGGAGTGGTAGATCTGTGTAGACCACTGGGCCACAGGTGAGCTATGCACAGGTTGTGCAGACGCTGGTAAAAAGAGTGACTTCAGATGTGTGAGTCTCCAGGCCACAAGCGGTCAGTGCAGGCCATGCAAGAGCTTTGGTTTCCTTGTCAAGAGGGGTGCAAAAATGTTATCAGCAGGTCAAAGTTGCAAGGTCACAGACTGATTGTGTTTTGGGCCTGTGAATATTTACCGGTTGTCTTCATACCCACACTAGCCAACCCTCAGCCCGTAACAGGAATAGCAGGAGAACCTCTTCCTCTGTGGTATTCCTCTAATGCCCTTTACTGAGAAAGCTTAACATCGTGCCCACGTTAAAGGAGGGATTCTTAAAAAAAATTCAGTTGCCTATCACAGAAGATACACAGTAACAGATGGTCCTTGACTTATGATGGGGTTACATTCCAATGAACTCACTGTAAATACAAAATATCATAAGTCAAAAATGCATTTAATACACTTAACTTACCAAACATAAGAGCTTAGCCTAACCTACTTTTAGTGCACTCTGAACACTTACATTAGACTTGTTTTAGATTATTTTATAATTACTGTAGGCCATTTTAAAGTGTTGACTGCCTCATGTAATTTATCGACTACATTGAAAATGGAAAAAGGGCCGGGTGCTGTGGCTCACACCTGTAATCCCAGCACTTTTGGAGACTGAGGCAGGAGACTTGTTTGAGCCCAGGAGTTCAAGACCAGCCTGGGCAACACTGGGAGACCCTGTCTCTACAAAAAATATAAAAACAAAAATTAGTTGGGTGCAGTGCATGTGCTTGTGGTCCTGGCTACTTGGGAGGGTGAGGTGGGAAGACTCCTTGAGCCCGGGAGGTCAAGTCTGCAGTGAGCCATGATCGCACCACTGCCCTCCAGTCTGGGTGACAGAGTGTCTCAAAAAAGAAAAAAAAGAAAAAGTAAAAAACACAAAAATTGTATGCGTACTCAAAGTACAGCTTTTACTGAATGCGTATCATTTTGCATCACCATGAAGTCAAAAAATTGTAAGTCGAACCATTCTAAGTCAAACACCATCTGTAGTATCCCTTTATCTATGGTTTCATTTTCTGCAGTTTTTCTTACCCATGATTCACCATGGTCTGAAAATATTACATCTCTACTCTTGTGCTTTGGGAACATTATTAAGTAAAAAAAGAGTTATTTGAACATAGCACTATAATACTGTGACAGTCCATGTGATTACCAAGATGGCTACTAAGTGACTAACAGTAATTTGAGCAGGAAGGAGTGGGATGGCATGAGATTTCATCATGTTACTGAGAACACAGTGCAATTTCAAACATGAATTATTTATTTCTGGAAGTATTCATTTATGTCATAATGCCTACATCATTCACTTCATTTAGGCATTTTATCTCATATCATCACAAGAAGGGTTAGTACAGTACAATAAGATGTATTGAGAGTTCACATTCATATCTTATTACAGTATAGTTATAATTGTTGTATTTTATTATTATTATTAATCTCTGTGGCTAACTTATAAACTTTATCTCATATATATATAGGAAAAAACATAGTGTATAGTGGGTTTAGTACTATCTGTAGTTTCAATTATCTACTGGGGTCTTGGAACGTATCTCCCGAGGATAATGAGGAACTACTTTATTGAAAGGTGCATTTGGAGCCTGGAAGCAGTAAATTGAATTCAAGCTCCAATTAGCCATGTGTTAGACCAAATTATTTTTCCATGCTTCGTAAGCTGTTACTTTCATCTTCATGCTACATTCAGAATGATTTTTTCATATATTTCGCTCCTCTAATTCTTTATTTAGCTGTGTCAACTAGGCTATTAAACCTATCCTTCTGTTTTCTAAATTCTGGAAGTACTGCTTTTGGTTATTTTTCAAATCTGATCATTTTAATAGCCTCTTGCTTTTTATTCATATTTTAAACTTATTTTATTTCTCCCACAATGATAGAGAGGTAAAGTTCTGGAATCTGATTATCTAGATTTAAATTCCAACCCCTACCATTAGATAAGTAACTTTGGGCAAATCATAACCTCTTTTCCTCAGTTGCCTCATCTATAAAATAGAAATAATATAAGCATTTAAATGGTAAGTATACAGTTTGTTATGAGAATTAAGAGTTAATATATGTAAAGAATTGGCTGGGTGCAGTGGCTAACGCCTGTAATCCCAACACTTTGGGAGGCCGAGGGGGGCATATCACCTGAGGTCAGGAGTTCGAGACCAGCCTGGCTAACATGGTGAAACCCCATTTCTACTAAAAATATAAAAAAATTAGCCAGGTGTGGTGGCAAGCACCTGTAATCCCAGCTACTTGGGAGGCTGAGGCAGGAGAATCGCTTGAACTTGGGAGGCAGAGGTTGCAGTGAGCCGAGATCATACCATTGCACTCCAGCCTGGGCAACAACAGGGAAACTCCATCTCAAAAAATTAAAAAAAAAAAAATTTGTGCGTGTGTATCTGAAGAATTTAGAGAAGTGCTTGACACTTAAAAGTATTACGTAAGTGTGGTTATTACTATCTTTTGCAGCTCATTATTTTTAAGGTGAAATTCACATATTAACTATTTTAAAATGCACAATTCAGTGTAATTTCTTGTGTTCACAATGTTATACAGCCATAATAACCTCTAGTTCCAAGACATTTTCATCACCCACAAGAAACTACATACCCATCAAGCAGTCACTCCCCATTTCCCTATCTTCCTAGTAGCTGAATCTGCTTTCTGTCTCTATAGAACTATTCTGGATATTCATATAAACAAAATTATACAATATGTAACCTTTTATGTTTTGCTTCTTTTAGCAAAATGTTTTTAAGGTCCATCCACATTACAGCATGCATCAATACTACAATCTTTCATGTGGCTGAATAATATACCATTGTATGGAAATACCACAATTTGTTTATTCATTCATTGTTTCTATCTTTTGGCTACTGTGAATAGTGAGTGCTGCTATGAACATTCATTTACAAGTATTTGTTTGAATACCTATTTTCAGTTGTTTTGGGTATATAACTAGGAATGAAATTGCTGAGTCATATAGTAATTGTATATGTTCAACGTTTTGGGGAACTGCCAAACTGCTTTCCACAGAAGCTGCACCATCTTACATTCCCACCAGCAACGTACAAGGGTTCCAGTTTCACAAAATCCTCACCAACACATTTTCTATTTTAAAATTTTATAGCTATTCTATGGGGTTTGGATCATCATTGTGGTTTGGATTTGCATTTCTCTAATAACTAGTATGTTGAACATCTTTTCATATACTTACTGGCCATTTGTATATCTTCTTCGGGAAAATGTTTAAATCTTTTGCCTGTTTTTAAATAGGGTCGTTGTCTTCTTGTTCAGTTTTAAGAATTCTTTATATATTCTGAATACTAGAGCCTAATCAGATAGATTATTTGAAAATTTTTGTCCATTCTGTAGGTTATCCTTTTTTTTTTGAGATGGAGTCTTGCTCTGTTGCCCAGGCTGGAGTGCAGTGGCCCGATCTCAGCTCACTGCAAGCTACGCCTGCCGGGTTTATGCCATTCTCCTGCCTCAGCCTCCCGAGTAGCTGGGACTACAGGCACCCACCACCTCACCCAGCTAGTTTTTTGTATTTTTTAGTAGAGACGGGGTTTCACCGTGTTAGCCAGGATGGTCTCAATCTCCTGACCTCGTGATCTGCCTGTCTTGGCCTCCCAAAGTGCTGGGATTACAGGCTTGAGTCACTGCGCCCAGCCTCATTTTTATAATGTCTTTTGACACACACAAGTTTATAATCTTAATGAAGTCCAATTTCTCTTTTTTTTCTTTGGTTGTTTGTGCTTTTGGTGTCATCTCTAAGTATTGCCAAATCTAAGAACACAAAGATACACTCATTTTCTTCTAAGTTTTATGGTTTTAGCTCTTACATTTGTGACTTTGATCCATTTTAATTTTTGTATAGGATGTGAGGTAGGGGTCCAAATTCATCATTTTGCATGTAGACACCTGGTTGTCTCCACACCATATTGTTAAAAAGACTATTCTTTCCCATTGAATGGTCTTGTCATCTTTGCCAAACATCAACTGACCGTAAGTGTACGGGCTTATTTCTGGACCCTCAAATCTATTCCATGAGTCTATGTGTTCCTGTGTATGCTATTTTGATTACTGTAGCTTTGTATTAACTTTTGAAATAAGGAAGTATGAGTTCCTTAATTTCATTCTTTTTAGATTGTTTAGCTCTTTGCAGTCCTTTGCAATTCCGTATGAATTCTTAAATTCTATCATTTCTGTAAAACAGTCATTGGAATTTTGATAGGAGTTGCATTGAATGTGTAGATTGCTGTGAGAATCAGTCATTTCAGCGTATTAAATCTTCAAATCCATGAATACACGATGTCTTTTCATTTATTCAGGACTTCTCTTTCAGAAGTTTGATAGTTCTCAGTGTACATGTTTTTGCACTTCCTTGATTACATTTATTCTTACTTTTTCTTTTTTTGTCTCACTCCGTCACCCAGGCTGGAGTGCAGTGGCATTATCTCGACCCACTGCAACCGCAGTGCACGTCACCACATCCAGCTTTTTTTTTTTTTTTGTATTTTTAGCAGAGATGGGGTTTCACCAAGTTGGCAAGGATGATCTCAAACTGCTGATCTCAAGTGATGTGTACACCTCGACCTCCCAAAGTGCTGGGATTATAGGTGTGAGCCACCGCGCTGGGCCCCTATTCTTTTTGATATTGTACATGGAGTTTTCTTAATTTATGGATTGCTTACAAACAATATTTAAAGAAATACAACTGACTTCTGTGTGCCAATCTTGTATCCTGTAAATTTGCCTAATTCTATTAGCTCTAAGTGGTTTTTATGAATTATGTAGGATTTTCCGTATACAAGATGTCACTTATTAATATAGTCTTCTTCCTTTCCAATTTGACTATTTAAAAACTAGAAAGTTTTGTTTTGATTCTTGCAAATTGGTTGGTAACTCATGGTGCTACATTACCTTCTACTTTTTCTTGCTGGTTTTAAAATGTGAGCTACTACAGAATTCCTACAGTGTTTGCTTCTGCCAGTAGCTGGCTGTTCTAATTTGGAATCACTCTAAAAATTAAATCCCCTGCTTGAATTTTCTGGAACCACCTAAGGCTGCAAATCTTTACAAAGCCCAAACTATTACAAATTCTCGCAATATTCTCCTGCCACAGAGCACCAACTCTCAAGATTGGTAGAGTCCTAGTTGTACTAGCAATGGGTTTCTCCTATTTGACACCACTTTTGGGTGCATTCTGGGCTTTGCCAGAGTCATGAAAATTAAAGGTCAGCTGGGCACGGTGGTTCACACCTGTAACCCCAGCACTTTGGGAGGCCGCAGCAAATGGACTGCTTAAGCCCAGAAGTTCAAGACCAGCCTGGGTAACATGGTGAGTAGCCCCAACTACTCAGGAGGCTGAGGTGAGAGGATCGCTTGAGTCCAGGAGGTCGAGGGGTGTGCCACTGCACTCCAGCCTGGGTGACAGGGCAAGACCCTGTCTCGAAGAAAAAAAAAAAAGTGAAAAAAGTTCACTTGGGTTACTTCATTCAAAATGCAAGCTGGTTCTGGGTATGTTCTGTTTTCCTCTGGGTTCTTGGCTTCAGTTTGGTTCTGGTCTGAGAGTACGCCTTCCTTTCTTGATAGAACACTGACACACTGGAAAAAAAAAAGGTTTTCCCCTAGCAACTGGTTGATTTTTCACAGGATTGATCAGGGTAATCATCCAGACTGACAGAATCTGAATTGCATTATTTTACTTACAATAGAGAATAAAGAAGGTCTGATTAATAACTTTTTAATAGTATATTAGTTTTCTTTGTTCGTTTGGAGTTAGAAATGAAGCAAGCAGATTAAACATTTTCCCCAAGAATACAAATGGCAAGTATGTGTACCTTTGACAAACTACCATTTGGCTCAGTCATTTGTGTGTTAAATATCTGACCACCTAAAATATGCCAAGTAGTCATCTAGTAATTTATGAGAGAAAAATCTGCCCTCATAGAAGAGGTGGGCCTGACGGCGAGGCAATTATTACCTGTAAGATAGATAATACTGAATATGTCATGATGTACTCTATAGAGGTGATGCTCTGTTGGCGTTATTATATAGAATGGTCAAGAAATACTACTCTGATAAGGTATTTCAAGAGACCTAGTTAGGGAAAAGGAAGCTGTATGGTATGTGGGGTAAGATCATCCTAGGCAAAGGTAAGAGGAAGAGTAAACATCTTCACACATATTTGCAAGTCTCAGCAGGCCCATGTAACTGAGCTGAGGGAGTTGGAATGGTGGTAAGGGAAGCAAGGAATTGGGGATTAAGCTGAGGCAAGAGTGGGCAAGAAAGTTATCTACAACCTTGTACATTAAATACTTTGTGTTTTTACTCCAAATGAGATGGGAAACCATTAGGTTTGGAGAAAAGCCATGACATCTGATATGGTTTAAAGGGGTTGAGTGTGGGGGACAGATTGCTGCAAGGCAGGAGATCACTCAGGAGGCTATTGCAATAATCCAAATAAGAAATGATACAGCTTTAGATCATGGTGCTAACAGTGAGCATGGTAAATGGGCAGATTCTAAAGGCTGCTGCTAAGTCTGATTGAAGGTGGAATATGAGAAGTCAAAGTTGGTGCCTAGGTTTTAGGCCAGTGCAATTCAATGTTGGTATTTACTGAGCATGGGGTAATAGTATATGTGTATGTTTATGTCTTTGTAGACATATGGCTAGTTTTAGACATTTTAAAAGATGCCCTTTAGACTGTCATGTGGATGAATAGAAGTTATATGGGAGCTCAGGAGAAATAGCTGGAAGGTTAGTAAATGACAGTGGTTAACTGGGCTCCTAAGCCAGTATGGCATGAAAGTTCATTGTTCAGCCTTGACTACAAACTTGATATGGTAAATGAGAAATCAAGTTCTACAGAGGATCAGACAGTAGTACGCAAAAATGTAAATTTCATAAAAACATTTTTTACAATACAGAAAAGAGGGCTCTTAAAAAATCTCATTTATAAATAGCATACAGTTTGGGAAGAGCTAGATATTGACAGTGGGATTTTAACTGAAGCATCCCAAGTAAAAGAACAATTGTCAGAAACATCTTGTATAGCTGAATCATATAAAATTTTTCAAACCTGAGGCCAGAAATGAGCAAGTAGTTATAAGGTAGCACGAAATAATGCAACAGAGTAATAATTTCTAGGGACTTAAGACATTCAGCCAACTTCAATATATTTAAGTCTTTTTGTTAAGATGGTTCCTCCAGTTTTTTTTTCTTGGAGGGGGCACTGTCATGTTTTGAAGCCACTTCCAAATACCTTTTATTTTTCCATTACAATGGGACAGCACGAGAAATCTTAATAGCCACCTTCGGGAACATTTAATATTTGTCAAACACTGCAAACACCCTTAACATGGCATCATTTCCACTTGGAAAAATTGCTTAGTGTCAGGCCACAGAATGGGATCTGGGTTCAGATTTGTTCAGCTAGCTAACACAATACTTAGGTAAATCTTTGCACCTGATTACTTTTAAATACTTGATTGGCTGAATTCTATGCCTGTATGGTTATTCAAATTAGCCAATTGTAAGATGTTAATGTATTTTAATATTCCAAGTGTAAATGTGGAAATCAATGTACTGTATTACAATTCAAAGTACTAGGAAATTATCAGTTATCAGAAATGTAATACTTAAACACATTCTCTATAGCCAAAAACAGCTATAAAAAAATAGCTGTAGAGTCAAAGGATTACTGGTTGTAGTCTGTTACAAGGGAATGCTATGAACAGACTTCTGAAAATGGTTCTCAATCTTCACCATTCATCAGAATCACCTGGAGGGTGTTTTAATATAGGTGACTGGGCTCCCCGCCACAGTTTGATTCAGGACTGGGGTGGGGCCTGATAACTTACATTACAAAGAATTTCCCAAATGATGCTGAGATTGTTATCTCAAGAGACATTTTGAGAATCACCACCTTAATTTCTTCATAAACTGTATAAAATTCAAAATCGAGCTCACACGCAACATTAAGCTCAAGTGTGGATTTCATGTTAGCTGGAATTACTGAGTAAGACCAAAGTGTCTTTAAACACAGACTTTAATGGTAACAATTCCTTTAAGCTCAATTAACTTTAGCTATTACAAGTCTTATGCACATGTCACTATTAGACAATATTTAGTGACTTGCACTGGGTTCCTCATAAAAGACAAATTCACTTAAAAGTGTAATCAACAATCATTAACAGTTTTGTTATGCCAACACAAAACATGGCTAATTTGAGTTACCCCCCCTCCCCACCCAAATCACTAACACAGCATGATCAGTCCCTTTAAGTATACTTCAACTAAGCCATTTCAAAAAAAAATACCAAAAAAAACACCAAAAATAAACAAAAAAAAAGTGAGTGTTTCACTACCCCTGAGACCACTAGTTAACTGTGGTTCATACTTTAAAATGTGAGTACACCCACACAAGAAAGCAAATTAATCAGCTTTAAAAAATCTGATTATCACATTGCAAACTCGCCCAGGAAAAACAAATTGTCACTTAAAATGTAAATTTACCATTAACAGGCCAACTGGACCTTAATTCTTAAGAGTTTACGCATTAAAAGATCTAGGAAATACACATAGTCAAAAATGATTCTAATAGTTGGGTCCTATACATGGCACTAGTAATGTCAAATTATTGGGTGGAGTGGGGGAAAGGGCAAATTCTTAGATTCTTTTGAAGATTTCATTGTACATGATTTCATGTCCAGTATCCATACATTCAAAAATGTTGGTTTTCCAGGTACTTTACTGTTCTTTTAAACCTGGAGAAGCCTCTATGGCTTATTCCCTTAGAAGCAACAAATGAAATGATGTATAAAGCATCAAGTCAAAGATACAGAGAACTGGACACATCCACTAATTGTTACGACAATCAAAGAAGTCATCTCTGTAAATACCTAAGGGTTGTCTAAGGCTATAAAGGTCAATTTGAAAGCCAATTAGGGATCCACTGTGTTCCATAAAAGTGTTTTACACTCACGTTTGGCTTTCAAGAAGTGATATGCCTACTAAAGCTGTTATTTTGAGAGTATATGCATCTCAGAAGTAATTTTGAAAACAGAGCCAAAGAGCAGTTTTTCTTACCTTGCGGAGCAGAATGTAACTAATATTTCTCATTCATAATTTGAATCCAAAAAAGTTATGCAGTATGACATCTACCCTGAAGGAGCCATTTTAAGCAAAAGACAAAATGAAAAAATTCACTCATTGGAAAAACTGCGTAGCTGGTTTTTTTCCCAATGAAATGATTACAGAATTAACAAAGCCAGAACATCTTCAGAAGGCATGCATTTCACTTCCAGTTTAGAGAAGAACCTCAAGTCAATAAATCATGTCCAAACTACATATTAAAATGTTTATAAAAAGTAAGTTTTAACATTTATTTCTAGCTTTCCACATCTGTGTGCAGACAAGGAATAAGATTGCACATAAGTGTAAGCAGTGCAAAAATGTGGAAGTGGAGGAGTCACAGATGTGCTAGAACTTTAAGAAATAAAGCAGTGGACAAAATCAAAATAACCAGGAAACATGTAAAACTATGGGATCAGAATTAGGAAAGGTGAAGAATGGTAATGCCCTTGTTACTACAGAAGTTAAATTAGTGGCACAGATAGCACTTGTCAAACAAAAAACAATCCAATAGCATTGACTTTTATTCATTCATGTTAAGTCACCTGAAATGATATCTGTTGCATTTAAATGCTCATTAATGTAAATGGCTGAACAAATCCATTTCAATGGATACTCAATATCCCACATAGATAAGTCACTTCAACACAGCCTCATGACAACTCCCACACCAAAACAGTACTTTATTTTGCAAATTTTGACCCATTATTACTCCCATGTTATGTTTTTTTTTTTTTCAGCTGTCAAGTGTACAAGGTGAAGAGAAATTTCAGTTAGACAGGGGCTGCACCTGGAAAATAAATTTCTTAAACTCCATAAACACATTTCAAAACTGCTGGGTCCCAGAAGTCCATCTATGAACTCTAGGGCTGCCAGTATCATGTGCAGCACATTAAAGCTACACTATCCAAATAGCTTATTAATTCTGCATAAATCAGGTCAAGCAATGTGTCAACCTGTAACAGACTGTGCACTTTAACTGAACATGGCAAAATATCCACTCTTTCGAACTTTACATCATCATTTGATGTCAAACAATGAAGCAAATCCCAACAGTATATACAAAAAACAGCTTTGCATTTACAAAAGATTGTTTCCCATACTGATTAATCCAGGCAGCTAACTCATTGGTTTATGCAACTTTATTGAAGAAAAATAAATCAATTACTAGCAGAGCTATTAGTTGATCACTCATCCATTGACAACTTGCATCATTTACTCAGTGCTATATTAAACAGTGTATTGGAAGATAGATTAACTAATAGCTCCAAGCCTCCTAACAATTTAAATGAAAATTACAAAATGTTTGAGACCCTATTTTGGAATACAAAGGGTGTTTGACTTCCAATTTCCATTCTCTGTAGAACAAGAACAGGTCATTCCTTTATTGACATGCATAAAATACATCACATTTTCTGTTCTGCTGATGCTATAAATTCAATACCAATTCTCCAGCCACATCAGTTATGAGCATAAAGTATATCATGTAACCTCAAATCTCTAACAGTGGAAGGCTTAAACAAGAATGGATGCTGCTAGAATAATGCTGTATCCTTTGATGTGACAACTGAGCATCCATCTCCCTCCCCCTCAGATGATTTCTTCAGCATGTTAGAGCAGTGAGGAATGGTTTTAGTCTCATAACCAAGTTAGAGTGAAGACATTGGCCACATAATACACATGCTCCATTTTTTTTTTTTTAATTCTGAGTCTTGGGCAACTGTTCTCTTGTAACTACTTTACAGTTTCTAAAAGCAGTTATTGTCCAAAGCTGGAAGAACTTAAGTCTTCTCAGATGAGCATGTGAATGAATGGAGGGAGGTAAACAAAAAATAAAATTAAAAAAGATGAGGTCTGACAGGGGAGCAGCCGGATAAGAAAATCAAAAAAGGAACAGTAATTTAAAGTTTATTCCAGCTATAATGCAGGTTATTCTGACTTTAAGGTAGCATCACATGGCATACTTCTGAGTCCATTCCCGAGATATTCTGTTGTACCTGTAAATAAAGATGTTATTTTTAAAAGTTAAAATAAAGTGAAAGAATTCCTAATACTTTAAATGGAAAGGAAAGATTTCCATTTTATCATCTTCAGACCCATCATGAAGTCATCTCTAATGACTATGATTAGAATAAAAGCCAACAAGGGAGAAATAGCATTGGTACTCAAAGCAATGTGGGAAATGAGAGCCTGATGCTCTGAAAGCAGTATTTTAATACAACTAAGAAAGCAGCACTGAAAATTGGGAGGCTGACAAAAATCAAAAGACCCTTTCTCTCTACTACCGAGCTCATGCTCTAATTTTAACATGAAAAAATTTTTACAGTTCATTATGGACAAATGTTAAAATAGTATACACATTGTATCTATCCACAGAAATTTCCACCAAAGCCAGAACCAGGCTTTTAGTAAAACAATTTTATTTGAATCCTGGAGTTTGAGAAATTACTTTCTCCTGGATATTGTAAGAATAAATGGCTTTGGGACTTAGGTAGAGGCAGAAGGGGAAGATGACACTGGGCAGAATGACAAAGGGCAGTAATTTCCAAAATGGGTGTGTGAGTGGTTGTGCTCATCAGAATCATGTGTTACTTTTAATAAGTGTGGTAACTGAGGCTAATAAGCACCACCGAGACCTGTTGAGTACAACAAGGGCATCTTTGTTTAAAAAGATCAACAGGTAATTCACACACAAGCAAGGTTATTACTCAGGAAGACTACTAACATTGATAAATACTATCAGCTTCCCACTGGATTATATTCATGCCACAGACTACTTACCCCAACAAAAAATAGTGATAACCTTAAGAAATGAATATATATATATATATATATATATGCACAGGAAAATTTTTATATTTATAGTTTAAATATTAGCTAGCTTTATTTCAAACCAAGAACCAAAATGGTCCAAAAACTTTCCTAAACTTTTAAAAACGTTATCTACCAATTCATTGTCATCTCCTAAGGATACTCTCTCAAAAAGCCAGCAGTTTAAAACAAAGGCTTTATTTAGCATACAGGGAGCCACAAAGTACAGTTGACGCTAATGCATGCTTGTCAGTAATGAACACTTAGTTTAGATGCTTAGGCTTAAAAGTGTTTTTCCCTTATATACTATCTCCTGGCAAAATTTGAACTAAACCACCACATTCTGTATAGGATTGGTACAAAGTCTTAAGCTAGAATTTAAACACCATGGTAGTTTGAAAGAAAAAGATACTACATAAATTCCCATTTCTTACTAGTGCTATATAACTGCTTTGCCATGCAATACTTTCAAGCAATAACGACTACCAGATATTTACTTTCACGTTAAACAGAGATCAAGCAGTTAAATGTACAGTTTTCAGAAGACTACCACATCTGTTACCTTTTGTTAGTTAATACAGTGCCTTAACGCATGCAGCACTCAAGTGCTGGCAGTACCATGAATAAGCGCACCATAAGAGTGCAGATCCTCTTACCCTACAACATAGCGTATTTCTCTGTCCACTCTCTTGCTAACCTATTGTACCTAATTGAACAAGTACACTTAGCATTAATTATAACATATGAAAGTTATAATGGTTAAGTTGAACATAAATATTATTCAAATATTTGAGAAATTTAGACCAAATTTTTACAACAGTACTAACATTTTTTGGAAAAACATGCTTAGGGTAAAGAAAAATTTGCTTTCTTTCCCAAAATTTGAGAAATAAAGTGATACTGTAACACGCTAGGAAAAAAAAAAAAAAAGAAAAAACACTTTAGAGGGGAGCATTCACTGTCACGTAAACTAAAGCCTAGTTTTTTTCAAAAACCACATTTTAATAACTTTCTGCATATTTTAACTGTTATCTTACTAAATATCAAGTCTTCTTGCCATTGTCACAAGCAAAGTATAAGCCTAACTCATTAAGTAAAACCACTTTTATAATAACTTTTAAACATACTTACTTATCTCTGTCTGTTTTATAGATCCGTGCAATCTCTGGCACTAGGGGGTCATCTGGGTTTGGATCACATAGCAGTGAACAAATGGATAAAAGAACTGCAAGAAAACAAAAATGTCTGTTACCCAGTTTCAGGAGTTTGGATAAATAAATCTTTCTAAACGGTGTATTACAAACCTCAATCCTCAAAAGACTTATTAGTTTGTATCTCTATCTCAATGAGACATAGTTTTACAAAGATTTTGTTTCATAGACGACAAGCTCCTGGTAAGCAAGAAGTGCTAAAAACAAGGTTTTGTGGCATCAGATTCACTGCTGACTAGCCATAAAAATAGTTTAAGATAGGCAACTGATGCCATATTTATATGTATATATTTTAAATAGGCATAAATGATATTAGAACTTAAGGAGTTTGTTGATACTCTGTGTGGGTGGGTGTGGGGGGACTTTAGCAAGAATATGCAGGTAACACTCATGCCACATTCACAGCTGTTAGGAATGACGAAAAATCCATTCTTTGCCATTGTCTTGGGAATTTCTGAGAAAAACCTTCAAGTACTCCACTAAATGTTTTGTCTCCTTGAACTTGTAAGCAAGAAACTATATTCCCAAGAGTACTAGTTAAATACAACAATGCCAAAATCTCTTTAGTACTAAGTGAGTCACCAGCTCTAGTTCTTACCTTAACCAGTTCAACATACTGATGTATAAGATGTCAAGCATTAAGGAATATAGACTGCATTCACTTTGAGTGCCTGTTAGTGCCAGTCACCATATATGGTGCTGTTATAAAATGTTAAGATATAAACGCTTGAAATGGTTCTGACCGATTTTTTTTAAAAAAAGCAATAGTATAAAAAAGACAACACTGTCACATAAATATTTACTGACTATAGCAAATTTAATTTCAAACCCAGATACAGCAGAACAAATATAAAATTATCTAACATAGGAGACCTGGCTATATAATAACTCACAGAAAAAAGGTAGCTTCAGTTGTGAATGACTGCTAGTTTAATAAGTTAGCAAAGTATGGCTGCCAAAAAAGCAAGTTGTTTTAATGACAAAACAATACCAATTCAATCTGCCTTTACAGAAACAGTTTTCAGTGTTACAGTACATTCCCAGCAGTAGAAAAACTTGGAAGCTGATATTCAGGTACGGAACATGGTTTGAAAAGAAATTGGAAAGCATCCAAGAGGGTGAAAAACAGGTTTAAAATTTTAAAAACACTTGAATTATGGCAGCATCTGCCCAAGTTGTTTCTTTTTCTCCCTTAAATGATTCTACTCAATAAAGTTTGGGAAATGCTGCTGCTACAGAGTAGTCCCTCCATGAGATTCAAGTGCAGTATATAAGCAGATTAAACTTTTATACAATGCTTTGCCTTTTGAAAAAGCTGTTTTGTACTTACTGAACTCATAAAATCATAAAACAATTAATGGTGAAATACTATTAATTATTACAACTCCACCTAGGATATTCATGCAAAGACTGGACAGCCTGTTACATATAACGGATGCCTATTAAAAGTAGGAGACCAGAATTGATCTACAGATCTAAGATTATACAACTTTAGACTGTCATTAGGTAGAAACAACCTATCATGGTTACATAACACATTACTAAAGATTTGTGTAAAAATTAACCCAGGAAAGCAAAATCAGATTTTTTCCTAGAGTGGAAACCTCAGGATTCAAAAGCTCTATTAAGTTTAGGTATATTATACCATTCTTGGTAAAAAGGCAACAAGTTAGTGTGAGACGTCCAAGTGGTTTGGGATTGAAAAATACAGAAGTCAATTAAAACAAATTTTGCTATTATAAGATGAGATGAAGGTAACTCATTAGGCAAATAATGCCTACCCACCCCAATTTGAATTTTAACAACTTCTTACAAAGTATCTTTAATCACCACCACCTAGAACAAAAATGATAAAAATAACTTTATTGCTTCCCCATCTCTTACCAAAAAGCTGGCATAATAAAAATACTCAGATAAGTAGATCTAAGAATGAAATTTTATTAGAAAATGAGAACAATTTAAGACTATTTCACTAGAAGTATTTTTACCTTTAGAAATTGTTAAAGCAGGCGACCACTGTGATCTTAGAATATCGAGACAAATGCTGCCATTACTGTTAATATTTGGATGATAAATTCTTGTTGTAAATGCAACCTAAAACAAAAACTTTTAAGTATTTTATTCAAATAAAAACAAACATCTTTTAAAGCAAAACTTAAAATAATCAAGTCACAATGTTAAAAATGTCATCCATTAGCATACAAGTTCTAAATATCATAGAAACTGGTTTTTACAATCTGACCATAACCCCCCTGCCTCCTCTCTTTAAAATAGAAACCTGAACTTTTGGATAAAAATTTCATTACTCATGTGATGTAAAGTTCTAAAGGCTACTTTGGCCCTACCACGTCATGAATCAAAGGGCAATTTAAATGTATTTAACACATTCATTTAAAACAGCCCTAACTTTTGGACGTAACCAAAATTTGTAGACCATCTCATTTAAAGTTTCATTTAGTTACACAGGTACGCATGAGTCTTCATTTCCACCGTACATAAAACAGAAACTTGAATCACAAAAATGGAAACCATCACAAATTGCACCTGTAACGTTACTAAAGACTGTTACAGTGACATGTTTATGACCTTTGTATATTACCTTCTCTAATTACTCATACAGGTTGAATTTATGTTAATGACTGAAAGTCAAGGATAATATGCTTTTAATACTTATAAACCAATCAACTCAGTGCACTAAGCAACTCCAAGTTTTCATAAATTTATACTTACGTATACAAAACTATAAGCATAATAAGCATATGTTGTAACAATACATGCAAATATAAATTGAAGTTGGACATTTGATGCCTACAAGACGACAAAAGCCCAAAATCAGAATCTGTGTAACAATAATACAGATGAGGGAGGAGCTTCCACATGGTCTGAATCTTGCAACATTAAGGAAAAGGCAAACCTTATCCCTATTTACAAAGTTCAAACTGAGGTCTAGCTCTTTAAACCAAAGTTTAAGAGTCAGCATCTATACCTCAGTGCCTCAATTCAACATATATATTCAGCCTAGGCAGAACCCTATCGTCCAAGAATGCTCTATTCCTTTGAAATAAACCATAAATCTATACTAACAGATTGTGAGGGAAAATACTTGCCTTAGGTGGTTTGAAGGGGTAGTCTGTAGGAAAATGAATTGTCAAAAAGAATACACCGCCTTGATATGGGCTGTCATTCTGTAAAAAGAAAAGTATGCTTAACTGAAATTTAAAATATTATTGCTAAATATTCTGTAACGTTTGTTTCCAAGCATTTCTCTAATAATGAACCAAAATCACTTATTTACACTGTAATAAACAGTCCATGAAAATTCAGTCTATAGTAATAGAAAAAAAAAAAAACACTTAAAACTTACACAGGTCACCAAAATGATTTTTTAAAAAGTTATCAAGAAACACAAGTATTCTAGATCTCAATTCTCAGAGGAAAAAGTACACATAGCAATAAAGCCTGCATCATCACCTTTCAGAATAATCTGTAAATAAAATTTTACATGTGTAGATTATTTCTTCCAATAGTCAAATGTGTACAAATGGCTTTACAACAGTCCATTCTGCCCACTGGCAAACCAAATGTAAGCTATCCCAGGTAACTAACACACACCTTCAAGAGGAGAACAGAGAAAAGCCTAAGCTTCTCATTTTTCATCAATACCAGAAAATACATTGTCTCTATTTTATGCATGAGAAAAATGAGGCTTAAAGAACTTAGTCTAGTGTACAAATGGTAAATGATAGAACCAAGATTCAAACACAATTCTTTTGAAGACCACTTAATGACCAGATACTGACCTACTTGGGAATTTGAAGCTAAAATGTGGAATGCCTAACTGCCTCTGAGTATGCAAAGAACCAATCCAAAGACATGTTTTAAAACTTACATGAACTGGGTTTTTACCAACACTCACTCCCCTCTATTAGAAAGGCTTTGTATATACAGCTATATGAGCCTTTCACTATGCCCATCCTGGATGTCAAGCACATAAAAAATAGGCCTGACACTAACACAGCTCATCTAATTCCTACCCTTCTGTAAAATAATTAAACATTAATTCAATTAATCTAACCCCTTGCTATACACTGTATATGTGTAAGGGATCCAAAGAGCATTTTTTTTAATCTTTATGAGCTTAAACTCTGATAGACATGTAAAGTAACTGCAATGAAATATTATAGGTATCATGAAATATGAACAAGGGACATGTGGAGCTCAAAGAAGAAAGGTCAATTAATTAATGAAGAATCAGGTTCAAAGAAATACACAACTAGTAAATGGAAGAGCTTTTGTTTGTTTGTCTGAGACGGAGTCTCACTCTGTCGCCCAGGTTTAAGTGCAGTGGCACAATCTCGGCTCACTGAAACCTCTGCCTCCTGGGTTCAAGCAACTCTCCTACCTTAGTCTCCCTAGTAGCTGGGATTACAGGCATGCATCACCACACCCAGCTAATTTTTGTCTTTTTAGTAGAGACTCGGTTTCAACGTGTTGACCAGGCTGGTCTTGTGGCCTCCTGATCTTGTGATCCACCTGTCTCGGCCTCCCAAAATGTGGAGATTATAGGCATGAGCCACCATGCCCAGCCAGAGCTTCTATTTAAATTGAGTCCTCCTCCAACTCCCAAGTTTTCCCTTCTTTTTCTTGGTGGGGGTGGAGGGGGGGAATGGGAACGGGACGGGGGACAAACGAGACACAGATTATTGTCTTGCTGTGTTTGTGTTGCCCAAGCTTGAGTAAAATGGCACAACCTCAGCTCACTGCAAGCTCCGCCTCCCAGGTTCAAGAGACTCTTCTGCCTCAGCCACCTCGGTAGCTTGGATTACAGGTGCACCAACATGCCCAGCTAATGTTTTTATTTTTAGTAGAGATGCGGTTTCACCATGTTGGCTGAACTCTAACCCCTGACCCCAGGTGATCTGCCTGCCTCAGCCTCCCAAAGTGCTGGGATTACAGGTATAAGCCACCGTGCCCAGCCCCTTTTCATATTTTCTGTAAAATATGGAACTAGAAAACCACTCCAGTCACTTAGAATGTGACCTGAGTTTATTAGATTAACGTATCTTTGTTAAATACAGTTATATTAACTTTGAATAGATGCTTCAAATAGCATATAGTTTCACCTGATCTGATACTATACAAGACAGTTTTTTTCTGTGTAAAATTAACAACTTAAGGGAATCTCAAAGTTTTTTTTTTTTTTTGAGACAGGGTCTTGCTCTGTCGCCCAGGCTGGAGTGCAGTGGCACAATCTTGGCTCACTGCAATCCTCTGCCTCCTGGGATCAGGTGATTCTCCCACCTCAGCCTCCTGAGTAGCTGGAACTACAGGAGTGAGCCAGCACAATCAGCTAATTGTTTTTGTCTTTTTAGTAGAGATGGAATTTTTTTTGTCTTTTTAGTTGAGGATGGTCTCAAACTGCTGAGCTCCAGTGATCCACCCAGCTTGGCCTCCCAAAGTTTTGGGATTACAGTTGTGAGCCACCACCCCTGGCCCCAAACACTGAAGTTTTAATAACCCAATTCCAGAAGTTCTTTGTAAGCTTTCATTTCAATTTTCATAAAATCAAATGCTGTCTACGATGCTTCTGAAATAAAGGCAATCTGCTGATGGGATTTAGGCAAAGCCAAATTTCATTTTGTTTGTTCAAAGAAAGAACTTTATAAAGAAGGCAAAATATTTCAATGTTACAATTTAACACTAAAGTTCTGCCATACCAAAGAGGAAGAACTACAAGGTTCAGAGATAATGAAACTAGGCCATATAAAAAAATGAGACCCTATGATATTTAAATTCTATTATGGATCAGCAGCAAACTACACCAAAAGAAACAAAACCCCGAAGAATAAGGAACACCGTGATCAGCAAATCGACTAAAATCTTACAAGTCCAGAATTTATATTAGATTTCTTCAGAAACCTTCTACCTGTTTTGCTCTCATCAGGGCAAAGTTGCTTCCTCACAGTGCCTCAGCTCTTCCGTGGCAATAAAATGTTGGTATTCTTTTTTTTTTTTTTTCTAAAGTGGTGCTGTCGCCCAGGCTGGAGTGTAGTGGCGTGATCTTGGTTCACTGCAACCTCCACCTCCCAGGTTCAAGTAAATTCACAGGCCTCAGCCTCCAAAGAAGCTGGGATTACAGGCATGCACCACTACACCCAGCTAAAAATGTTGGTATTCTTATAGGTTGATTTTCCACTCTAACTGCTGACCCATAACAATTTGAGTTGCAAAATACATCTCTGGTGCAGTTATTCACTCCAGGGCATATATTCAAATGCCTACTAGTATTTCTACTTGGATATCTCATCTCATGTGTCCAAAACAAACTCCTTGTCTCCTCAATTCCTTTTTTCCTGTTTATTAATAGCAAGCCATAACTGAAAGCCACAAACCAGGATCTCATCATCGACTTCTTCCTCTCTCATCTCATCAGAGTCAAGATAGTTATCAAATAAGATCTTTAAAATTTCTTGACCTTGCCTCTCCTTTATGCCACTGTCACTACTATCTTAGTTCACGATGTCATCTTCAGCCTAGATTATGGCAATAGCTTACTAATGATTATCCCTCCATCCTAATGATAAAGTGGTCTTTTAAAAATGTTTCTCCCCTGCTAGAAATCTACCATAGTTTTTAAGATATAACTCCAACTCCTAAGTACATACGGTGCTTTATGATCTGGGTGCCCATCAATCTAGTTTCATCTTGTTTCTTCTATAGAACATGCTCTCTACTACACATAAAATATTACAGGGATAACACATCTTTTCCTCTCCCCTACTTGGAATATTCTTCCTTATAATATAGCCCTTCCTTTGTCTTATCTGCTCCCTACCCTTCTTTTATACCTCTTTAAGCACATAGTTACCATTACCCACCCATACATCTAACATTTACTTATATTTCTCTTTTATTAGACTACAAAGCTCCTGAATGAGTAAGGTAAAGATGGAAAAAGTCTTCAGGTATCAGTAACCTATGTGGGAAATGACATAATACACTTGAAATGAAAGTTGAAAAAATAACCCTTATGGACCAAATAAAATAGTATCTATAGGCCAATTATTTTAATTCAGATAGTTTTTCTGGTTGATTATGCTCAGGCTGCCAAAGGTTACATTTTTCAGCTACTTTCACATTTTTCGCAGGTACTCTCTTCTACATCTCTGTCATAGATTAGGTGGAAGTTATTGTTCTCTAAATCTATCTTTTTCTGCCAACTGCATTTCCAATAAAAAAAAAATTAAGCAAGTAAATATCAGAGGCAATAGGTAAAGAAGTCAAAGTCTTCTAATTGCATCAATTCTTGTTGGAAACTAACCATAACATAGTAATGTCTAACTGCATCAATTCTTGTTGGAAACTAACCGTAACATAGTACCCCCGGCTCCCACCCCAAAAAAACCATACACACAAAAAACTAGCAATGTTGTCATTTCTTTCAAAGGTTTAGTTTTTAGTCAATAGTTGTGCTTCCGAAGTAGTTTACCTTCAGAAAGAATAAGCCAGTACATTTGATTATTAAAACCAAGCAATTTTGCTATATAACTAAAAGATCTAAAGGATTTCCCAACAATTCACTAAAACCAAAGTTACTCTATTGAAACTTAAAATTAGATGATATATTCACTAGAAAGTAGGAATCTTCAGTTCTGTGGCACTGGCACCACTTTAAGGGACCTAAGTAGTAGTTCAAAGCAAAAGTGACGTTGTTAACTGTCTAGTTCTCCCACTAAATCTGTGATTTACGGGTTGCTTTGGGTCTCAATTGCTTGCTACACAGAGTAACCACACTCACAAAATAAGCTACTATTTATCTTATACAGTGACGCTTTGTCACAAAGAAGTATTCAGAAGCCAAAAGAACAAAATGAGTCGTTTCATTGGTGCATTCCACCGTAAGCATATAGTTAACTATTTAAAGCTGGCATCTAAATTATGTGCTTACTTATGTACAAGACAATACCCATACTTTGGGTGGATTTTTATAACCTTTGACTCCTTCTTGAAATTACCCAGCCAACAGTGAGAACTAACCTTTTTAACTGAAAACATATTTCAGCGAGTACTGCTACCAAAGTAAAACCCAGTAGTTGCGGTTGATCACGTTAATATTTAAATAGTTCTGAAAATCACATGCTTCTGTTTGTAAAAGCAGAAAGCTGCTAGTCATTATATTAAAAGAATTCAGCAAGGAACAGCCATCATCTGATATATTTAAAAAATGAAAAAAGGTAAATGTTTTCTGAAAATAAAAGCAAATTAAACTGCTAAAAAAAATCTGTCAGAATAAGCAACATCATTCTCTAAAAAAATTACTACCATACACTCATTTTTCATGTTTCCTTTTGATTGTCTATAGGTATGCTCCTTGCCTTTTGGGAAAAACTAGTGTGTTGTTCAAAACAACAAAGTCTAAACTGTCAAGTAGAAAAACCAACTAGTTTTAAGGAGTTGGTTTATTCTGCACACCATCCAATTACAAGTCTTAATTACCAACGCTTCTGTGCTTTCTAAGTATTGACAGTTTTTACAATCAAACTATCAACTACCCCCTGAATCAAAGATGAGCTTTATTTTAAGGCATTTTATTGAATTCTTTGAAAATTGGTAATCCAAAATGGGAAAATTCTAGAGGTTGCAAAAGCAACTGTTTTACAAAACACTAGGTAGATAACATGGAATTGACCTAGTAGGCATTGTGGTAAACACATATCCCATCTAAAAAAGGGAGGCAGCTGTCATTCCATCCCAAGTCATTACTGCTTATGGAATGTGGGCCTACTCAGAAGGCTTTTATTTGAAGACTGCCAACTTTCAAAAACACTGTGTGGGCCAAACTGGGTAAGTCGACATTTAACTGCGTGTATTAAAATTACACAATTTTGCTACCAAATTAGATAAAAGTACTTTTAAAACAAAATAATATTTATAACAGTAAAAGTCGTCCTCTAATAACGAAACGTACAATCCCAGCTTTGTAGTTTATTAAAACGATCCAGGACATTTAAGTATTAAACTTAGTATTTGTACCCCTGCCATGTCTTACTTTGATTTAGTTTCTCTCCCTTTAGGGCACTAACATTTCAATTACTCTAAATTAATCCTCCCTGCTATGATTTCCCATTAATTTCTCCTACTCAGCACTTCATTCACCAGTCACTTATTTTCCATCTTATCACACTTCGGCACTTGTTTAGATATCTGTCTCCTCTAGTACAGTGTAAGTTCCCTATAAGATTGACAGGGATGTCTGTTATGTTCATTTGTATCCTTATTACCTGGCACACAGTATGTACTCACATTTGAGACAGAAAAATGACTAAAGTTAGAATCAGAATTACTAAATAATGTTGATTCAACCCATCTACTAACTCTAAGAGCATTTATTCCTTTAGAATTATAAATATTACTGACCACTGTCTCATCTAGTACATTATTGCTCTTTATGTTACTTATAAAACCACCAAAAAGGGAAGAAAATTTTCAGTAAGATACACAAGTAACTTAGAAAACAAATCTTTAAGCTCCTTACCAAGTTTAAAAAAAAAAAAAAAAAAAAGTTAAGTATTTGTGTAAGATACAGTCTTACCCCAGGATGTTTTAGTGCGCTCTAATTCTCTGAAATTCTTAGATGGTATCCATAATTCTGAATATTCAATTATCCAGCACATAGTTGCTTATCTACCCAGGATAGAAAGGAATTTTGCTATATTCAAAATATCACTTTCTGCCTAAATATATTCAAATTTTGCATAAAGTGAAATTCTATAAAGAATCAAATATCAAAATACAATTAAGCTACATTATTGGCAGCTACAGTAATAGACTCTCTGAGTAACACAACTCATGGCAGGATCAGAACCAGTAACTTTGTCTCTATAAATAACAGGAAGTTCCACGACAATGCTTTACACAGTGCTATGAAGAAAAACTGAACTGAGATATAGAGATGTTTGGTAAGTCACAGAGATGGCTATACTCTAGAATGTGAACACAGGGATAGACACAAAGTACACGTAACCAATGACTAACTCATTATGTTGCTTCTTTCAAATGCAGTACAACTATGGAATATCCAAAATAGAATTAACTATATGATAAACCTACAGACCAAGTTAAAAATTACAACCAAATCAATGCTGGATTTTCACTTAAAACTAAATTTATAAATTATTAATACTTACAGGTCCCATAATTGTGGCTTGCCAATGAAACACTAGAAAAAGAAAAAAAATCTCTGATTATCTAAAAATGCACAAGCTTAAAAAAAATTAGGCATAAAAATCAACTTGAAAGTTACTTACTATCATCCCCAACTGGACCTGCAGAACATTGTGCTGGAGGGTCACGGGCCAAATCACTAAGTTCCTATACCAAGACAGAAAATGGGTGAGTCATAGAAGCTTAATTTAAGAAAACATAAGCGAGTCCATTGCTTTCAGCCACTTTCACCCTATTTTTAAAGGCACACTCCATCACAATTCACATAAATAATATAGTTCATTAGGAGAGAGAAAACATGCCTGAACATATGCTGAGACAATCATCTTTAAAGCTAGAGTTCATAAAAATATGTATGCACACACATTGATACGAAATTTTTTATTTGCATAAACAAAAGCCGACCTCTTATAAACCAAAATAGCTATAATTAGATATTATCACAGTTTAAGAGCTTAGACCAGGGAGAGCTCAACATTCATGTTATTTGTTGAACTTCCAAGACCACTTTCAGAGGCCCTCAACTGTCTTAAATTCTTTGTTCTAATGAGAACACTTGGACACAGGAAGGGGAACACCACACACCGGGGCCTGTTGTGGCGTGGGGGGAAGGGGGAGGGAAAGCACTAGGAGATATACCTAATGTAAATGACAAGTTAATGGGTGCAGCACACCATCATGGCACAGGTATATACATGTAACAAACCTTCACATTGTGCACATGTACCCTAGAACTTAAATTAAAAAAAATTCTTTGTTCTTCCTGAACCATCCTTCCTCCCCAATCCACTAACTCTATTTTCCACCTGAAAACCAAAAACACTCTCATGGGGCTAAGTACCCTTCTTGTTTTCTAATCTCCTTATTCTCTCAACTCTTTTTTTTTTTTTTTTTTTTAACTCAACATCCTTTTATTTTTTTTGAGAGGGAGTCTCGCTCTGTCGCTCAGGCTCGAGTGCAGTGGCGCAATCTCAGCTCACTGCAAGCTCTGCCTCCCGGGTTCACGCCATTCTCCTGCCTCAGCCTCTGGAGTAGCTAGGACTACAGGTGCCCGCCACCACGCCTGGCTAATTTTTTTTGTATTTTTAGTAGAGACGGGGTTTCACCATGTTAGCCAGGATGGTCTCGATCTCCTGACCTCGTGATCCGCCCGCCTCTGCCTCCCAAAGTGCTGGGATTACAGGCGTGAGCCACCACGCCCCGCTCAACATCAATTTTTAACTATTGAAATTCTTTTTTTTTTTTTCAGATGGAGTCTTGCTCTCACCCAGGCTGGAGTACAGTGGCGCCATCTCAGCTCACTGCAAGCTCCGCCTCCCAAGTTCATGCCATTCTCCTGCCTCAGTTTTCCAAGTAGCTGGGACTACAGGCGCCCGCCACCACACTCAGCTAATTTTTTATATTTTTAGTAGAGATGGGATTTCACCATCTTAGCCAGGATGGTCTCAATCTCCTGACCTCATGATTGAAATTCTGACCCTGAGAGCATACTTCTGTAAGTAGAAAGATGTTTGCTCTTAACATACAGTCTGCACAATTCCACATGAACGATTTATTTCCAACAAGTATGTAGTTCACCATTCCATGACTTGTGCATAACAATATGAATTATCTACTATGAAAATATAGTTTATTAGAATATTTTTAAGATGGTACAGCTCCATCTTACCAATGATATAGCCAATGTCTAATAATCAAAAGTTAAAAAAAGACAATAAATAGAACCAATGTTAATATACTACTGCCTTCAACATTTTCAAACTAACAGTTTCTCTTTAGTCTATGGCATAAGTCAGTAAGGGCTACCCCCCCTTAAGTCTAGGGACTACTATATCTTTCTCATATAAACATGGAAATAACAATGAAGGGTAAGGTTTAGGATTCCATCTGAACAGCAGAAAACCACTAGGTACATGACTCATGCCTGTAATCCTAATACCTTGGGAGGCAAAGACAGGGATCACTTGAGCCCAGAAGTTTGACACAAGAGAGAACAACAAAGAGAGACCCCCCTCTCTTCAAAAACGTTAGCTAGGCATAGTGGTGCACGTCTGGGGTCCTAGCTACTCAGAAGACTGAGGTGGGAGGATCACTTGAGCCCAAGAGATCAAGGCTGCAGTGAGCTGTGATCATGTCACTGCACTCCAGTCTGGGCAACAGAGCTGTCTGAGACAAAAACACAAAACCCTGTCCCAGAAACAAAATACAAGACCAATAAAGCAAGGCTGGGCGCAGTGCACTTTGGGAGGCTAAGGAGGGCGGATCACCTAAGGTCAGGGGTTCAAGACCAGTGTGGCTAACATGGTAAAATCCCGTCTCTACTAACACCACAAAACTTAGCCAGGCATAGGGGCGCACGCCAGTAATCCCAGCTACTCGGGAGGCTGACGCAGGAGAATCACTTGAATCTGGGAGGTAGAGGCTGCAGATCGCACCACTGCACTACTCCAGCCTAGGGGAAAGAGTGAGACCTTGTCTCAAAAACAGTAACAACAACAAAAAACCCAGAAAAGCTGAATGTACTCATAAACAAAAGACCAAGTACTAGAAAGCAGAAGAAAAGATGCCTAAATAAAAAAGATATGATAGAGAAGCTAAATAAAAAAGAAAGATGTGAGAGGATAGCTTGAGCGCAGGAGTTCGAGACCAGCTTGGATAACATAGGGAGACCCCATTCTCCATAAAAAGAAAAAAAAATTACAATACAGAACAATCTGGCCACTATCAACTGTCTACCACAATATCAAGGCATCCATAACTGCAGGAATTTAAAAATGGAAAAAGATTTCCAAAGTGGGTACATGCACTTTCTTTCAACTGTGATCTTTTGCCTCCCTGTGCAAAGTCAAGGACACAAAATGCAGAGTTTTCAGTATAAGCTCTCTCAGAAGGGTGCAGGGAATGGGAAGAAGAGCTAAACACCTTAATTTAACAAGGCATAGTGGCATGTGCCTGTAGTCCCAGCTACTCAGAAGGCTGAGGCAGGATTAAGCCCAGGTGTTTCAGGCTTCTGTGTGTTAAATGATCATGCTGGTGGATAGCCACTGCACTCTAGCTTGGACAATGTTTAATGCCTATTTTATACCAGTTTCAGATGATTTACTTTCATTCACTACATGGAATTTAAACACTTTGATAAATTTATGTTAGGGTCCCACTGTGGCACTGACTTGCTTGGGGGAAATAAATGAGTCCTCTAAATTTTGTTCATTTTGTTATATCTATTGGAAATCTTTAAACTAGGCTCTCAACAAACTGAGGGGTCAGAACAAAAAACAGCTCAGCTTTCGAGGCTTTTAGAAAATTAGAATCACTGAATACATAGCTTGAAAATCAGATAATGCTGACATCTTTCCCTACAACACTGAGGAACTGAACAAATCAATCAATGTATGCTCCAACAGCACACAAGCCTGTATCTGTGCTTTAAATATTTCAATTTGTGGGAAAGCTCTTTCAACGGAGCTATTTTTATTGGGTAAGTTTGTATTCTGTACCAGAATGGAATAAAATTGAAATTTTGAGAAACACTGAAAAAGAAAAGACTACATAAAGTGTTTTTGTCTTGTTAAAAAAGAACTGAGACTTAGCCCCATTTAACAGGATTTGCTCTAAGCTTTTAAGACACCTTAGTTCCCATAGGGTATTTTGCCATTTAAAAAATTATAGTATTGTAGACTAGAGTCAATGGGGGTTACTAATTTAAACCTTATTAACCTCAAAAGTGCTCCTTTTGACAAGATTAAAATAAGACTATTAGAGATATCAGCAAAACAGCATTGAGAGACAGGGCTAGGAAACTAGAGTACACAAATATGGACTAAGAATAATTACACTACCTTTAAAAATGTTAAGATGATCAACACAAAGTTTTAACTGCTCTAATGTGTCTTTTTTAAAAATTAAGTTTTGATTAAAACTGTTTAGTAAGTCCACCAATCCTCCCCCCTTTAAAAAAGAGATGGGAATCTCACTATGTTGCCCAGGCTGGAATACAGTGGCTATTCCCAGGTGCAATCACAATCATAAGGCACCACAGCCCAGAACTCCTGGGCTCAAGGGATCCTCCTGCCTCAGCCTCTTAAGTAGCTGGAGTTGCAGGTACGCATCACTACGTACAGCAATTTGTTGAACAATAAATGCACATTTTTTTTAAACTGTAAAATGCAACAATGAATTTTGCTGATTGATTCCATGTAGGAAGAAAAGGTAATGCTAAGATTTTTGGCCTGAGCAAAGCATGAGGTAGGCATTAAGTAAAATGGTCAACTTACAGCTGAAGTCTGTGGGCAGATGTAGAGATAAAGCAAGTAAAGTAAGATAATGTAAGTAAAGACTCAATTAGAAAAGTATATATACAAGTTGAGAACAGGCTGAGAACAAATACAAATTATCATTAATAAACAGATGATGTTTATGGCCATTAAACTTGGTGAGAGCACTCCAATAACAGAAGGTCCTAGGAGTGAACACTGGACTAATTTAATGCTAAGAAAGGGAATCTTGGCCAGTAACCTGAAAAGTTAAAAGAAATACTGAACGCGAAGAAAGGCCTTGTCACAATAAACAACACGGCACAAAAAACAACTTGTCACAAAAAACAACAAAAATAGAGTAGACAAGGAGAACTGTCCTGATATACTGTGCCAATTCACTTTTGAAACTCATCACAACTGCTTACAAGGTTGCCAGAGATCCCAAGATTCACAATTTAAAGATAAGGGTATATCACACACCCTTTATATGCTTGCCTACATAGATATACCCTCATATCTTCCACATATTCAGGAAAGGAAGAAAATTCATTCCAAATACATTGATTCTGATCAGTGGGAATTACAAAAATTTGTATCACAGTTCAACAATCTGTAAAAAAAAAAAAAAAAAAAAAAAAAAAAAAAACCTACGTGGCTTTTGACCTTCAAAAAATTTTTAACAGAAAACATTAACCCAAATCAGTATTTCAAAGACGCTTTTTTTTTTTTTGAGATGGAGTTTCACTCTGTCATCCAGGCTGGAGTGCAGTGGCGTGATCTCGGTTCACTGCAACCTCCGCTTCCTGGGTTCAAGTGATTCTACTGCCTCAGCCTCCTGAGTAGCTGGGATTACAGGCAAAGGCACCACACCTGGCTAACTTTTTTTTTTTTTTGTAGTTTGGTTTTACCAGAGATGGGGTTTCACAGACGTGGCCAGGCTGATCTTGAAATCCTGACCTCAAGTGATCTGCCTGCCTCAGACTCCCAAAGTGCTAAAAGTACAGGCGTGAGCCACTGCACCAGGCCTGCAGTCTTACTTTTAATCTTACTCAGGCCTACTTTTTCTCTGGGTTCTCTTCTCATCTCTGAAATAGGAATCACTACCTGGCACATAATGTACTAGGTACATAACAAGCAGACCATGTGTAGACCAGCCATCCTGAACCAAGATCCCTGGGCAAGGCTCTTAATTCATCTGTTATCGAACAAAAGCAAAACTGCTCCATACATGGGCCACATAATATAACTCCTTGTTTACTTAAATTTTTGACCTATGTGATAAATCCTGATGCTTAGTTGTCTAAATGTCTTTGTAAGTATCTGAATATACCTAACACTGAAATAAGAGTTTAAGAAACTGACAACACAATCCAAGTTTTACATTTACTCATAATTACCTCAGTAAACATACTAGATTTTGCATTTAATACGTGTTAAAATGTCTGAACAAAAATATTTAGCATAATTTTTTTTTTTTTTTTTTAAGAGTTTCACTCTTGTCAACCAGGATGGAGTACAATGGCGCGATCTTGGCTCACTGCAACCTCTGCCTCCTGGGTTCAAGGGATTCTCCTGCCTCAGCCTCCCGAGTAACTGGACTAGAGGTGCACACCACCACACCCGGCTAATTTTTTGTATTTTTAGTAGAGATGGGGTTTCACCATGCTGGCCACGCTGGTATCCAACTCCTGACCTCAGGTGATCACCTTGGCCTCCCAAAGTGCTGGGATTACACGCGTGAGTCACCATGCCTAGCTAGCATAAATATTAAGTATTTTAATTTTAAAATAAAAATCAATGTTATCATGGTCGCTCTAAACAAAATACCCAATAATGTTGGAATACCTCATTATAAATAAAACTAAAGGTCAGAAAATTATAAAGTTGACCTAGAATATAAACACCGTACTACTTGAATGTTATACATTTGAATTACAAAGAAAGAAAGAAAGTATTTCTTAGAGAATGAGTTTTCAGCACACTGATATTTATCCATCACTAAGCCTTTAAATGTTAGCATTATTATCCTTTTAGAGTGAAGGTGTAATTTCAGCTAGTTAACACTGGGTTTTAGCTCTTCACTCCCATAATTTCAGGTTCTTGTTACTCTTGTATCACTTCTAAATGTCCTATTTTCCAAGTACTCCATCACCAAGACATCTCTTTAGTAATAATCAAAGATATAAAATCAGGTCAATAAGCTTACCTACTTTAAATTCAATACAGAAAAATGACCTAAGTATTTTAACAATCAAAACAAAGGTCTTTTTTAAAGATAAAAATGCTGTTCTTATTTCATCATTTTCTTTCTTGCTCTGTAAACAGTATCTGAAAGTACTAAAGTACTACTTAGTACCCAATAGTAACAAAACCATGTATAAGCACTTACCTTTGAGCTATCAAATAATTTTTGTAACATTATGTGCCCACAGAATGAGCAAGACAGTATCTTAGGGAAAAAATGTAAGAAAAGAGTAAGTCATAGCAGATGCTCTTTGTAGCTAGCAGACATTTTGTCTACTCAATAAACGATCTTACTCATGAATTCCTTTTCCCTTACTCCAAATCATGTGACTGGGTCAGCCATCATTAACCAATTATTTGGACATGACTAACCACAGAATTTTGTTTCCTCAGTTGGGACCCAACTATTAGGCCATTGTCCATCCCAACTCAAGATTTTCCAAATCAAAGGGACATTCTTCCTTCCATAATCAAGAGCTATAAGAATGGGACCCATAGCTGTCGACAGGCATGTGTCATGGACTTACATGGTGAAGTCAAAAGCTAAAGAGACCATATTCAATAGCAGCAATAACAAAGAGCTGACTTTCCATACAGATGTGCAATTTCGGTTCCTGAGGCTGTAGCTTGCTCTGGTTCCTACACCTAATTCCATTCACTGTTAACTATCCATCCCAGTTTCCTTCTAACAAATCCCTTATTTAATCTGGATTATATTAAGGAGTTAAAAAATATATACAGCAGCGGGGAGAGACCAATTCTGAATACCAAATATGTAGATTTTATCCCACTTAAAACACAATTTAGTGTTTGAGCTTTGCTGAAAGACCTGTAAGAAATCTAAATGAAGCTAAGTCCCAAAATTGAATTAAGAGTAACAAGGTTAACTTTAACACTGGAGGTTAATTTAAATCCATTTCTAAAATGAAAACGTAATGTTCATTTCACCATCAAAACATTCATTCATTCATACGAACACTGCCTTTTTGGTGCCATTCATGTTAGATATAAAACACCAAGATAATTAAGATAGAAATGCCTCCTCAGACTCAGCTAACAGAAAGTCTTGCAGGTGCAAGACAAAACAAAAATCATACTTCAACAACCTACATGCTTAAAATAAAGAGATTCAAATGCTCTGTGAATCCTGAAAAACCAACCACTAACTTTTCCTGTGTTTAGAAGAGTGACATTTGAGCTGGGTCTTGATGGAAAAATAAGCAGGCATTTACCAAGAAAAAGAAGTAAGAGAAGCATTATAAGTAAAGAAACTCAAAGTCAGGAGTGTCAAAGAACACATGGTATAAAAATTTGCCAGAACAAATACTGCAGAGTTTGGTATACCAGACAGAATACAATTGGAGAGTGGTAGATCTAGCTAGAAAGGCAGGTTATGGCTTGATCTTTTAAAAGAGCCCTTGAATTTAGTCAGACTATTCCAAAGGCAACGGGAAGTCATTAACGGTTTAAAAACAAGACAAATGAGTTTTGATTTTTAAATATACCAGCAGTCATACACCACAAGTGTTTAACTGTACTCTTATAACCACTTTACAGAAATAGGGCTCATCTCTGTTTTACATTCGAGTCCCTTAAGAGGGGGAAAAGAAATGATTACATTCAAGCACAGAACATGTTCAGCTTTAGGATAGGTGAACTAAGTGTACCTCGTAACAACTTAAAAATTAGGACTGGGGGTAAGTTTCAAAAAGGTTCCTTTCTCAATAGGGTGTCCTTGCAAAGATAATCTAATGTTTGGCAAATTGAGGGAAAAAAAATCTCAACTGAACCCAACTATCACTCAATGCTCCAGAATGAACATGATATGGAAAACTCACGTTTTCCTTAGGATTTGTTTCCCCATAACTATCCACTGTTAGTCTTTATCTCATTATAAGTAGTGTGAATCCAGTACTACTTTTCAAGTTACATGGCCTGAGAAAATGATTCTATCCCATGGCAAGACTATTTACTGGACTGGAAATCAATTTCCAATGACGCACATACTCAGCGTTTTTAAAAGTAATTTTGTCTATGATAGTCATCTAAAAAAATGATTTTAGATCCTAAAGTTTCACAGGCTTCCAGGACAAAAACAATGTAAAAAATGACACAATTGAAATTTTCAGTTTATTGCTTCCTAGTAGTCTAGAGGAAGAGGAACGGAACGGTGCCAAGAACCAGAAAGAACAGCTCTCACAAGGCACCTGTAAAATTTTTTTAAACTGTGCTGACTACCCCTCACCTAAGGGGAACAGCATTACTCAACTCTTAAGACCATTGAAACAGGCAAATGTTTGGCTGTGGACACTGACATACTTTAGGAATTGCTCAAGGATCCACTCATGTTGAAAGGACACTAAGATGGATCAAGTACATACAATCAAGGTAAAACACTAAGAAACTGTACTAGTTATAAAAAGAACAAAAGTTTGGACATTTCTTTCCCACGGAGTGCTCTTTTAGGAAACTCTCTCCTTTTAGTATCATCTTCCTCTGAGCTGCTTCTCCTCCAACTTTCTGCACACTTGGCTAGTGTGAGAATCCAGACCTTCTCACTGAAAAGAATACTTGTATTTAAAAGCTGTAAAAAACCTGTAGGAAAAAAAGTCAAGGAGACCCCTCTGCCTTCTAAGCTAGGTAAGCGAGATCCTCTCAAAGCTCTCACATGGTCTAGTTCACCTCATTAGGTTACAACATTACAAAGAAATTTGAGATAGCAACAGACTCCACACAACTGAATTTGTTGCCTATTTTCTGAAGACCTGGTGGGCACCATGGTAGAAAACAGGGTAGGATTCAGAGGATCTTTTCACCAAAAAAATCTCTCTAAAAGGCAACCAACAGGTTACAGCTTAAGCCACTCGTGAGTGTTCTCACCTGAAGTACATGATTAAGCAGCAATGGGTTTGGCCACTATTTTTTTTTTATTCTGAAACATTCCTTACACGAGATTTTTAATACAAAGCCTACAAATGGTTTATTTTGAGGAAGACCTTTACTGTAGTCACTATGGGATATGGGATTTAATAGATGATTGTTGGAGATGCTAAACTATGCTTTCTGCTTCTCTATTCTCTATCTTCCTCATTCAATGATGAGTGGCACTAGCAGTGGTGACCAACCACAGGCTACAAAGAACAGTAGGCCAAGGTACTGAAAACATTAAAGGCCTGAAAGGATGCTAGGAGAAATATAAGAATGTTCCCTCCCCTGCAGGGCACGGTGGCTCACATCTGTAATCCTAGCACTTTGGGAAGCTGAGGCAGGCGGATCACCTGAGGTCAGGAGTACAAGACCAGCCTGGTCAACATGGTGAAACCCCATCTCTACTAAAATACAAAAATTAGCCGGGCATGATGGTAGGTGCCTGTAATCCCAGCTACTTGGGAGGCTGAGACAGGCGAATTGCTTGAACCTGGGAGACTGGTTGCAGTGAGCCAAGGTTGCGCCACTGCACTCTACCCTGGGCAGCTGACCAGGACTCCATCTCGGGGCGGGGGGAGGAAGCCCTCCCTTCAAAGAGCTTATAAATTGGAAATACTAAAAATATTTGCATACAATACTAAAAATACTTATTCACAAATATTTATGATTATAAATATTTATGAAGCTACAGAGCAGCCATGTTCCAGGAGCCCAGTATCTGAACATTCGGTTAACTTTCTTTCAATGACAGCCGGTATCTGATCATCAGATCAACATAACCGAAAGGTACCCTTTATGTAAACAAAGTTTTAAATGTCAACCCTATTAAAGCATAACACCATAAATAACTTATTCTAGGTTTCATCCCCCAAGGTTTGTCAAAATTTAAAAGCCTATATAGTGGCAAGGCCGAGTTCATGGATTCTACCTTTAAGACAGTAAAAGTATCACTAAGATGTTCCACAAATCATTTGTTATCCCAATCTCTACCATCTATTCTGCATGTCATCACATAAAGGTCATACAGAGGACAGAATGTAGTAGTACAGATACATTTCCTCTCAGCACTTTTGAGAAAACTCAAAAGCTTATGCCACAACTAAAAGTTATTGTATTCTATTTAAGAGTCTATTTCTTTCAGTACTAAAGACAAGATTTACATGACTCAAAGACAAGATTTGTATGACTGTGAATCAGCACTATAAAAACAGCCCTTGCCTCAAAAACCTATACTGAGCAACACAAAACACTACTTTGGGGACTGGACAAGATGACAAAATGAGGTGGGAAGCTAAGGGAGTAAGTGTCTTAAGAAATTGTAAGAATCCTCCTCAAGGAGACTACAACCAACATTGAAAAATACAAAGGTGAGAACCAACAATAGAGGTCAAAATGCAGTGCAATTAGCTGCCCATCAGGCAGACAATAACTAATGTAATTGTTCATATAAAGATCTGGTTTACTACAAAGTAAAAAGTTTGGTTAACTTTAACGTTATGAAATGTCTGTATAAAATATTTAGATACGAACGTCAAGGAAGAGAACAACAAACTTTTCAGAAATGTATGATTATTTCAAGAGAAGGATGCTTGGCAAAAAGATACGAACGATTTCACAGAACTCCAAATAGTCCCTTTAAAACACATTTTAATTTGAAATTTCTTCCGAGAAATCCTTTTTTATCTTAAGGATTAACAGGTAGGCACTGCATAGTATCTCATTACATCACTGACAAGGCATTAACTTCCTGTTTAGTTGCAATTATAGGTGAAACAAGCATGCGTGTTCATTACACAAGGTACTAAAAATGGATTGAATGAATATTACTATAATTTTCTTTGGATCACCACTGAAGGTAAAGTCACTTAACATTATTCGAAGCCATTCTTTTGTAAGCACTATTTAAAAATGGGCAAAGAAACCCAAATTTAGATTTGAAGCTCTGCTCCATGAAAGCAAATAAGGTATTTTATGGACATTAAAAACAAAGAACAAAATACAAAGATTAACAGCTGCCCAGTGGTAGAAAACATTCAATTATACATTAGCCAATAAATTACAGCAAGGTTACGATTAATGTAAGTATTTCATACTGAAAAATGTAGCCAAGAAATCATGACTCACAATTGAGAAACATTTAAATATGACAAATTCAGCTATCAAAAGTTGAAAGTCTCTTTTACAACAGATTATGTTGAAAGTATAGTTAGGCGATAAAAACCAGATGTTTCAATAAAGTATAAAAATACTTCCCTAAACTTTTCCCTTCCCTACATAACAAGGTTGAGGATACAATTCTGAATAAATCTTTATCTAATAAGGGAAACTGGACAGTTAGATATCTGAATGCATTCATTTTTAATTATGAAATAACATTGCTAAGGTAGCAAGCTCAAGACCACAACATTTCCAAGAATGAAGAGTTTAACTTCACTAATTTCAAAATACTGGTTTTGGCAAGGAGAATTAAAGAAATTAAAGAAATAATAAAAGAAAAACCACACTGTAACAATACTAGCGTAAAAAAAATAGAAAATTTATTTTAAATACCTCCCCTACTAGATCTAATATTCTTGAAAGGTAAATGTACAAAGTGACAAACTATTCATGTGTTTACATGCTTATTTTCACCATTGAACACAGAGAGTACCATAGGTAAGGTTTACCATAAGTAAATCTTCCTCATTTATTCCCTAGGACTAGAATACTATGTCTAATGCAGATTAGGACCTTTATTCCCCTGTATCTGTGGTTCTTAATCAGAGAGGAGCTTCAGAATCACCTAGAAAAATTTCAAAATTATGTGTTTCCAGGGAAAATGATTTAGTAAGTCTAAGACCCCCAAGGATCTGTATTTTTTAAAAAACTCTATGAACAATTTGACATTTAAAAATAACTAAACGAGTATAATTGGATTGCAACACAAAGGATAAATGCTAGTTTTTTTACCTGCTTTAACCTGATGTGATTAAGCATTGCATGCCTGTATCAAAATATTTCATGTAATCCATAAATATATACACCAACTATATACCCACAAAAAATTTTTTAAAAACTCCAAATGTTCTGGAATATAAATGTAATTTATGTCAAACCCAACAATATATATTATTCAGTCAGCTCTTACATACGCTAACAGATATAAGAAAATCACTATTTAAAAAAAGAATGCAAAAACCAACCTAAGTTTGAGATATTAATCTGAAACTTTTAATCTCAGTATTAGGAACCTAGTTTCTTTTTTAATAGAAAGATTATAGCAACACGTTGTGGAGAATCCTCAAAGATTGCCTGTCTTGGATAAAAAGGGTCACCTCAACTCAGGGGCAAAGTTTGACACAGCAATCTGGTGACACAGTAGTTCATCCCATTGAGGGAGCATTCAACTTTTTACCTGTGTAAATAACAAAAACTAGAATCAACACTGCAGATGAGCATGATGAAAGAAAAGTATGCCGTGTCAGTCACGCACCCTTTTTCAAACTAAATAAATACTTAGGTCATATTATCATCATCCTTCAGACACAACTATCCCACACAGGAAGTCAGCTGGCTATAGACAAGCCTTGAGGATCATATATGAAACACATGCCAAACAGTTTACCCAGCCTATATACTAGTTGGGGACAATAAGTATATTTTGTTCACTCTTAAGACCTCCTAAGCAGTTAACTGGCACATGTTAAGTTTTCAGTGCTTGAAGAGACTACCCCAAAAGAATTAAATCCACTTCCACTTTCAAAACATATTAGCTAAAATCTTAACTCACAAATTAGCTATAATCTAAGAGTAAAGCTAAATCCCAATTACTTAGGTGTGGAAGTGGGAGAGCAAAGCAGCTTATTTCAGATAACAAACTAAAACCACATACATTATAAAATAGGAATTGAAGGGCCGGGCGCGGTGGCATACACCTGTAATCCCAGCACTTTGGCAGGCCGAGGCAGGCGGATCACAAGGTCAGGAGATCAAGACCACCCTGGCTAACACGGTGAAACCCTGTCTCTACTAAAAATATAAAAAAATTAGCTGGGTGTGGTGGTGGGCGCCTGTAGTCCCAGCTACTCGGGATTCTGAGGCAGAAGAATGGCGTAAACCCGGGAGGCGGAGCTCGCAGTGAGCTGAGATGGTGCCACTGCAGTCCAGCCTGGGTGCCTCACTATCTGATTTCAATCTCAGTTACTGACTAGTTGTGTGACTAGACAACTATTTCTCTGGGCCTGTCACTTCATCTATAAAATTCTCACATCTATGCCACATAGTTGTCTTGAAGATTAAATGAATTACGGTTTAGATGAGACTGCATTAAGTCTTAACTATTGTTAGTAACAGGCAATACTATATGAAAACCCTAAAAGATGATATCAAAGTATAGTGGTTAAGAACACATACTCTGGACCAGGCTGCCTGGGTTCTAATGCCAACTGTCACAACATGAACCCGGATCATCTTCTTAACCTCTGTGCCTTAGTTTTTCAATTTCAAGATGGAGATAATCTTGAAATTATCTCAGCGGAAGTGGTGGTAGGAGGGGAACCAGAATCAAATTAGAGTTTTCTAACCCCTTACCCATGGTTTCCCTGCTAGTTGCTTGCTTATAACATTAAAGTCATACTTGCAGAAATAAGAATCCTTATGAAAACTTAACAGGGTGTATACAATGAGAACATGAGCTATTCTTTTAGGCTTGGTTCATGTTATATTTATCTTCAAATGTCCCTAAAACACATATACTGTAGTCCCGGTTTATGGGAGTGGTAAAATTGTCTATGGCCCTTAATACCAATCAACTTGTGAGTGCCACTTTTAACTCCTGTTGTTTAACAGCCCTATTTAAGACTATATTACAGCTCGTTCAAATAAATACAGGAAAAAAGTTGATTGGTCTAGTAGTCAAAAAACTTACTCCAAGAACATAACTGAAGCAAAGGATAAATTCAAAGGCTCGATCAAATGGACTGAAGGTTAAAAGTATTCCAATAATCATTTCAGTAAAATATTAATGACGAATACAAATATATCTTAGTATTTGAAATGTGGAATCTTCAGACAAGAATAAACTCGAAATAGGTACCTAACACAAGGATACCATACTGACATCAACGAATACTTGACCCTGTATTTCTAGAACAGGTGCCTAAACCTAAGAGCATTCCAGTTCAGAGTACACTCACTAAAATTGTTTGGATGTGGAATGTTTGAAGGTTGCCTCATGTGATTCTAACATTAACAGCTGAAAAACCAAACCACATGCACATGTCAAAGTTTCTGTAAGTTAAATCAATAATGTTCACATAAACACTGGTTTTTCCTATCTGCCAAGTTTTTATGTTGTGTCTATATTACATAAATCTTCAAAATATTATTTCGAATATTAATTATTTTTAAAATACCAGAAGACAACCTGATATTAACTAAGAGTATTAAACTAGAAATCAAATTTCTTAAAAACGGTTAAGAATTATAAATTGTGACATTAAAATAGCAGTAATAACTATGAGTGTCATATATCAAGGGCCTGTTCAAATCTGCATATTAATCCTCAAAACAAATCTACGAACTCAAAATTTGTTTTGTTCACTGCTGCCAACCCAATGTCTAAAACAGTGCCTGGTACACATTAGGCAAACAGCCATTTATTGTTCATACTACAACAGATACCCTTCTTGTAAAGGCACACGAACTTGCCCAGAGCTCGAATTCTAACTGGAGCATTTCTGCTCCAATGTTAACACTCTTAGCCACTGTTACATTGCCTCTCTAAAGCTTTTAAATCATTTAACTGGTGTCACAGCAGCTGGGTATGACCTGTAAGAGAAAAAAAATCAGTGAGACCTTCCTTTAACGTGTTCTGTTCCACATGCACAAAAAGCTATGGATCTAGAACGACTCCACATTTTAGTGGCCTAAACTAATTCCAACAGAATAGACTTTTATTTGTACTGAATGTTATGCTCGTTGCGTAAACTACACTATAACATACAACTAGGCTTCTCCAATATGTTCCTGGCCTTTAAAGTGGTCACAGGAAGAGGATATTATTGCAAAATAATATATTTTACTTTAATTAACTCCTAAAAAGCTTTTCTTCCTCTTTTCTTTCATTTCGCAAATACAAAGATTTAAATTTATATTTCGCATAACCCAAAATGACGATGTAATGAAGGCCTAAAACAAAATTCAAGATTTCATATCAATATATATTGAGTGAAGATTTAAACCTTCCTCTTTCATGAAACACCAATCTTGCCAAATAAACTTCAGTTATAATTAAATACATGCAAATGTAGTAGTATCAGGTCTATTTTAGTAAAAGCAAGTTCTTGCCATTCCTCTCAGAACTCTTCTTAAAAAAGTAATGTATTAAAACCAAAGTTTCTAACACTCACCGCCCCCCCACCATTTTTCTAGTAAGGCTGAATTTATTCCATGACATTTTTTTCAAGTTAGCTGTAAATACTCCACCCTCCTCGATTGTGCAACAACCAAACACACCACACAAACACAAGTCACAAAAAAGGGAAATACAATCTAAGAGTTTGAATTTAGATAAGTTTTGAGCAGAGGATCTTAGAGCAGTGCACAACCCTATACAAAAGTTAACATTTAATAAAGCATATTATTTCACATTATTACGAAAGGAGACGCCGGAAAGAGCCTGAACCAGTTAAAGCAGCCGCCATCTTAAAATGCGGGATAGAAGTTAGAGCAAGAAAATGAGACTAAACCACCGGAGGTGGAGGTTCCGCTCACTCCCAGAGCTATGAAAAACCCTAGTTTTTTTCCAACTTAAATCGATAATATACTATCAAACCACTCAAGTAACGAAAGAATCTTCCCCAGCAGTGTTATTAAATAGAATGAGGCAAAAATAGGTACATCTAGCTTTCCCTTACTGCCATCGCACCCCTTATCCACCCCCACTCCCCAGCCAAAAGGAAAAGGGAGCTTCCAGAAGACCTTTTACATCAGTTCCCGGTGTCCCTCGGATAAATAGCTTCGGGTGAAAAGCCGCAACTACAAAATACAGGAAGTGGCAACACTGTGTCATTCCATCTCCTCCCAAACCCACTTATTCGGTGTAACCTGCCCAGAGTCGACGAAGAGTTTCTACTAGACTCACTCACTGTCCTTCAATATGCGAGACTTCTACCCGACCCTCAGTCAAGTTCGGGACTCCCCAGATTTTTTTTCTCCCCTCCGAGTTTTCTTTCTCCCCGCTAAAAGACCTAGATAACCTTGATCTCACAACTAAAGTAAGTTTTCAAGCACCAAGAATAGGAAGCGCCATGACATCTGCTGGAGCGTCTCTCCGCAATTCGGACCCCCAGAAGAACTCTTAAGCAGCAAAAAAATAAAATAATAAAGGCGCCTTAAGTCACTCTCCTCCACCCCTAATTTGCACCGATTCCACTGAAGCACACTCATAACATCTCACTTGCCACAAGTGTTCTCCGTTCCCTAACTTTAACCTTCATTTCTTCAAGAAGTATATCCGCGTTCTCCATCCCCCCCAATGGAAGAAGTGATCCAACTAGTATTTTCAGAATTATGCTTCTTTTCCACCCCCACGCTTTCCTCTTGGCCCGAGCCTTCCTTTTCTACTACCACCCCAATTCCCTTGTCCCCGCGGGTTACCTTATTAATCCGTTTCAGCGCCATAGTGTGTGCTTGTCGTCTGGCTCCTCACTCTCTCGGTGTATGCTCAAAGGTCCGGCCAAAACTCTTGATTATCCCGGCGGCGGGGCAGGATTGTCTCGTCTCACAGCGGCTCTGCCAGACACAGGCGCCTTTTGCAAAAACGGAGCAGATCAGCACTCGCACAGGCCCCGGAGAGCCCCTGATGAATCCAGGTCCCTTAAGGCGGCCGCGATCCGGGGTGGGTGGGGTGGCGTGGCAAAGCCACCAACAGCCTCAGTACTGTGTTTTCGGCCCGAAGTGGGGGCGAGGGTGACGGGAAGAGCGGAGGTGGTGGCTACAAGTTTAACTTCCCGGCCTCTAGAAAGGAAGAGACCCGGGTGGGAAAGGAAGAGGCGTAGGAGAAAGGGGTGGGTGCGGGGCAGGGTCCGGAGCCCAGCAGAGGAGGAGCCGGGGCCTAGTCGGCGCTATACCGGCGTCACTAGGGCAAAGAAAGGCAAGGGGGGAGGGGGAAGCAGAAGACTCCGGACGGACGCCGGGCTGCTTTTGGTTTCTGCCCAAAGGTGCGGCCGGGTAGGGGAAGGAAATAAAGGAAGGGAGGTTTGATGTGTGTTGCTGTCCTCGCAGCGAGCTATTCTGTGTCGCCTCTGACGCCACCGTACACTCACTCCGCCTCCCAGCGCGCTCCCGCGCGCGCCCGCCCAGCCACCTCCACCACGCGCCCGTGCTGTCCCTGAGGCTCCGGCTTAGGCGCGAGGACGCGCCCATTCCCCCTCCTCCTCCAGCAGGAGAGGCCGCGGCTTCTCCAGCCTTCCCACCCTACCCCACCGCACCCAATAGGCTGGCCGCTCAAGCCGCCCAGGGCCCGCACTACCCCTCTTACCCGGCCGGCCACTGGGCCGGCCTCCCTTCCCTGCCCTAGCCGTCCACACCCACGCGTACAGAGGGGCCGGGGCCTCCCTCAAGCTGCGGCCTCGGCCTCCTCCCCGCGCGGCAGCTGGTGCCTCCCCGGCCCTACGGGGCTCACGCGCACGACACAGCCACAAGATGTCCGCTCTGACGGAACTACTGCCAGCTGCCACGCTCCGCCCCTCCCCCTCCTCCTGCCTCTTCACCGCCGCGGATCAGTCCGCCAACGCCGCCGTCGCGAGCACAGGACCGATGTGAGGCCGAAGCCAGACGGCTTGCTTCCCACGTCCGGGGCCGAGTGAATACGTGCCAAGCCCTTTTCCTTCTCCTTCTCGGAACAGCACCTTCTTACTAAACAGATCGGAGATTGGACCAGAAGGGCGGGGGAGGGAGGCGGATCATGGGCTGGGGGAGGGTAGACGAGTGGCGGAAACCCTTAGGCTCAGAGAAGCATCGAGAACCGGAAGGAGACCATGGGAGGAAGGTAAAGGAAGCTGCCGCTGCGCGATCCAGCCCCACGCCCCTCCCCACAGCGTCCTCCAGTTTCCTCACTTGGTATTGAGGAGACGACTCTCGCGAGAACTTCGTGGCTGGCTAACCGAAGCGGTACCTCTGCAATGACTTAAGAGCAGTTTTGTGCGCTCTTCTTGACGGGGTTCCGCCCCCAAAATGTACAAGATCTCGCGAGACGCAGTAAGGCACCGGCTCGAACTGGGGCGGGCCACTGCCAGGAAAGCACCGCCCCTGAATGCTTATACCGGTGGTTGGAAGAGGAAATGGAATTCCCCGGACTGGTAAGAGCGCGCGCAGACACAGCCCTCTCTCGCGCGCCCAATCAGGAGTGTGTGGTGGGAGGTGCCAAGGATTAATTACCAGATACCTTTAGTCTAGGTGGGGCCGGGATTTTGAGGTTTCCGGTGGAACAGGTGAGCAGTATTTACTCGCCTGCCTTCCTGGGCTGGTTATTCTATGGGAGTAGGCGCCCCTCAAGATGGGAATAGCAGTTTTAAATAGACCCAGGTTGACCGCTCATCAGCGCTCCCACGTGCTGAGGTCTAGTGTCTCTCTGACACTGAAGGAGCAGTACAGAGAAGAGCAGGGATCGGGCTGACTCAGGCTCAATTGAGTGGATGAGGCTAGGGCAGAGTGTTAGGGGCAGGGTTTTCACTCGTCTCCGTAATCAGTCGCTGCCATCTGCCAAGGTGTAGATGTGGGAACAAGCTTAAATTTTCTACCTTTAGCTTCTGTTGCTGTGTTTCAGTTCTTGAGCCAGAAAGTGTTGAGACTAATTAAGAAATTAGGTAGAGTTTAGAGTCAGAAAAACAATACAATACTTCCTGAAATATCCAAGTTGGGAGGTGGGATTTACATGAATAGGACTGGCCTGTTTTAGTCAAGGGCTTAAAGTATAGAGAGGGCAGTTATGCTCTCTAGTGTATCCTTCAGGCAAAAGAAAGACCTTATTTTTATGAGGAATTTAAAGGTGGGTAAGCACTGACCAGCTTAAGGTTTTCTAATATTCCTTAATGACCCCAGTTACCGAAGTGGAGATCTTCAATCACATGGAAAAATAAACTTGTTTTAAAAATACACTTAATTTGAAAACTGTTGCAGAAAGTTTTACCTAATAAAAACAACACGTCAACAATGATGAATATAAGTGGTCTAATGTATACTGTTCAAGTGGCTATGTAGTGTCACTAGTGAAGCAGTGCTTCTCAAACTAACGTCCATAGGAACCACCTGGGGTTTTGTTGAAAATGCGGCTTTGATTTGGTAGGGCAGAGGTGGAGCCTGAGAGCCTACATTTCTAACTAGCGCCCAGGTGATACAGATTTTTCTAGTCTGAACCACCCCGTGAGTAGCAACGCCCTGAAGTGCTTACCTCATGGCCTAACTGCTCTTGAGGCTCACCTCTGGCCCCTCCCTCCTCCCTGAATAATCTATGTTTTCTCTCCTAGCTAGCCAAATATACTAAAAGCACAGGACTAGGCATGAAGGTGGAGGGAGGAACCCAGATTTGTTATTGCTTCCCATTTGTTTGATACTGGCCTGGTTATTTTCTGACCCCGTTTCTTCACCGCCAAAGTAAGTAATAATAACTATCTTTCTCATAGGGTGATTGTGGGGTTTAAGTATCATAATATATGTGAAAGGATACTGTAGCCTCTACAGTGTTGTATAAATGTCAGTTATTAAAGTAACCAGACAGACATTAACTGGCCATAGTGTGAAACAAATGTATAGTAGTAATAATGGTCACGCCTAGTAATCCCAGCACTTTGGGAAGGCTGAGAGGGGTGGATCATATGAGGTCAGGAGTTTGAGACCAGCCTGGCCAACATGATGAAACCCCATCTCTACTAAAAATATAAAAATTAGCTGGGTGTGGTGGCAGGCGCCTGTAATCCCAGCTGCTCGGGAGGCTGAGGCGGGAGAATCGCTTGAGCCTGGAAGGCAGAGGTTGCGGTGGGCTGAGATCACACCACTGCACTCCAGTCTGGGCGACAGAGTGAGATCCTGTCTCAAAAAAAAAAAAAAATTCCTAATATATATGGAGTTCTAGAGTATCCATGCTTATAAAGGCAATGGATTGTGTAATCACAAACTCATTTTTGTTAGGCACTAAAGTAAATTCATTGGTCGATTGGGCTTTCTGTTTACACATGTTTGAATTTGCATTAGTGGACTTACATTTCTGCTCACGTTTTGCCATGGTTAAAAGAAACAGCCTAGAAGCATTTTGATGCCTGATAAAGCAGGCTAAGATTAAGTCAAATTTTTAAACATTATTCACATACCTGTTGTTACAAAGAGCCCACTTTACAGTGGCAAATAAAGTTAAAACATTTTCATTCATTTAACTTACTTGAATTACCATGGTAGAAATGTCCTCATTTGAAACAAGAAAGGAAAATAATCATGTTTTCTATATTGCAATCGGAAATATGCTAAAAAGAAAAAAATTCTGGCTGTAAATACTGAAAGAAAAATTTACATTTAGAAATTAATAAAGGTACAAAAATGTTGAAAATTTAATTAACTAAAAATAATCCCTTCCTTAATACTATTTTGAAGTCCTAAAAACTTTGTAAATATAGTGGATCAGATTATCTTGCATGAATTGACATAAAACATGAGAAAATACAAAGGATCAAGAAAATTAAAGCTGGGCTGCTGGCTCACGCCTGTAATCCCAGCACTTTGTGAGGCCAAGGTGGAATGATCACTTGAGCCCAGGAGTTTGAGACCAGCTTGGATAACGTAGGGTGACCCGATCTCTACAAAAATAATGAAAAAATTAGCCGAGCTTGGTGGTACATGCCTAGGGTCCCAGCAATTTGGAAGGCTGAGGCGGGAGGATTGCCTGAGCCTGGGAAGTTGAGGCTGCAGTGAGCTGTGATTGTGCCACTACACTCAAGCCTGGTGACAGAGTGAGACCCTGTCTCAGAGAAAATTACTAGTAAATGGGCAATTAATCTACTAATCTGAATAATGGTGGTGTGCCAGGGTCTTAATATTACATGAATTTTTCAGTGAGGCCACATTATTATAACTTGAGTAAGGGGTTAATTAGAATGTATTGATGAATAAACATAATTAACATAAATTATATATATATTTATGTTAATATAGTATCTATGTTTTCATGTATCTTTAACTTTGTTACAGAATATTATAACTTGCTAAAGACACTGGCTCTAGTACAGTGTATACCATTTTATTAGTTTAATTAAATTGTAAATGTTATGGTCCAGATTTTATATTCAGAATGCTCATTTACATATTCTGCCTGGACTAAGTAAATTGGAGCCCAGGTCAACCAAATGTTATTTTACATTGCTTGCACAAAATTAATTTCTATATTTACCAATTCAGAATCTCATTAAGTCAGATTAATATGGTTTAAGAAACTGTACTTTATTTCATGCTAAGAATATCATTTTGGCCTTTATAAGGTTTTTGGCATGTAATGAACCATGCACAAATCTTTGAGACAAAAATAGAGCATTTTTCCACACAAAAACTTATATATATATACAAATGTTCAGAGTAGGGCTATTCTACTTTTTAGTAGAAACAACTCAAATGTCCATTAGCTGATCAATGGATAAAGAAGATGTGATATATTTGTATAATGGAATATTATTATGATTATAAGGAACAAAGTACTAATACGTGTTACAAAATGTATCTTGAAGCCTTAAAACATTCTGTCAAGTGAAAGAGCCAGACACAAAAGGCCACATACTGTTTGATTCTATTTATATGAAATGACCAGAATAGTGCATTCTGTCTTCCAAAAAATTTGTTTACTTACAAATACAAGTTAAAAAAAAAAAAAAAAAGAAAAAAAATCTTTGTAAGACTGCTTTTGGTGTAGGGTGAGGCATGATAAAGAGATTGTCATTCAGTTTGTCAATCAGTGATACTTAGGTCCGAACAGGCAAGGGGGAGTCTTTCAGGTTTCGGACAAAGAATGTTAATGTAGTAGAGATCTGTTGATAGAATCACTCCTATTTTTCTATTTATGTAAAACGAATTACTATTATGTGCTAGACACAAGATACATAAACAAAAGACACAGATGTCACCTATAAATTTCGTCTTTTGAGGAGACCAGTAAGCATCAGACAACATCATAGAGTGGGTTCAGTGACATAAATGTGTGCACAGAGCAGTATTAATGTACTGAACTCAGCTGGGGGTGGTCAGGCAAAGTTTCTCTGAGGAAGAGAGTTGTATTAAATGAAAAAAAGGGAGCAAGGCAAAGTTGGAAAAAAAATTATGAGGGAGGCTCCTCGGCAGGGGAAACAGCATGCAAAGTCTCAGAGTTGACTTGGTAAGTTTTTGAAACTAGAAAAACTTTGGCTGCAGTATTGGGAGGTTGAGATGGCGGGGGGAGCGGCAAGGAGAGAATGAGAAGACAGAAAAGATGAGGGGACAAGACAGATATGAAAGACTTGACTGGGGATCTTGAGGGCCTTTTATTCCGAAGGGGATGGGATGGGATGGAGGAATTGAATTTTTAACAAAAATGGCTTGATCAGATTTTGATGGCAAAAAAATAACTGTGATAGCAGTGTTGAAGCATGTGCCCAAAGTATGTATTGGGATGGAGACTAGAGGCAAGAAAAACAGGATGTCAATGAAATAATCGAGAAGAAATGTGAGAAAGATCTGAAATAGTTGCACTAATAAGAGATAGTACAGGAAATAAATTTAGTTTATTTACTGGGTCGAGCTTGCCTAAAAAATATTTCGGGAGGGATTCTCAGTACAGGAAGTAAATTTAGTTTATTTACTGGGTCAAGCTTGCCTAAAAAATATTTTGGGGGGATTCTCCCTCCAGTTACTTTTATTAGAATGTTACAATAAAATCAAACCAGGCACAGTGGCTTATGTCTGTAATTCCAGCACTTTGGGAGGCCAAAGCGGGAGGATCGCTTGAGTCCAAGAGTTTGAGATCAGCCTGGCCTGTGCAACATGATGAAACTGTGTCTCTACAAAAAAATTAGGCATAGTGGCATGCGCCTGTGTTCCCAGCTACTCTGGAAGCTGAGGTGGGAGGATCCCTTGAGCCCAGAAGATCAAGGCTGCAGTGAGCCATGATCACACCATTGCACTCTAGCCTCGGTGAAAGTGAGACCCTGTCTCAAAAAAAGAAAAAAGTTTATAGAAAAAAAACAAAATATGATATTCTAATAAAATAACTTGAAACATAATAGTATGAACTTCCTATGTGTTTAGCTCTTAAAGAACTATGAAACTAAAGTTTACAGTGGAAACACGTGCTACATTTTTTTTTTTTTTTTTGCAAATCAAATCTCCTCTTGAAGCTCAAATGTAGGACTAACTGCCACATTTCATTTCTTTTGAATTTGGCCATGTCTGTACTAACTGCTGTGATCTGTGTCTCAGTTCTGTTACCACTTTACTAGAACCTTTGGGAGACTTTTGTTCATTCATTGACTGATATAATTTGGTTTTCATGTGGCCAGAAAAAAGAATTTATTATCTATTTCTGTTCCATCTGCCTAAGACAAAATACTGTTATGTGTTGCCAACAAGATCATAAACCTAAATAAAACACAGGCTCTAAAATCACATGGCAGTATAGTATAAGTGGGAATCAAGGTGACTGGGACTGTGCTTACAGTAATTATAGATTACTAAAATCACAAAATATGGAAAAAAGTTCATGTAGAGAATTCAAAAAATTTAGTTTGATGTAGATAGAGATTATAAAAATCCTTTTGTCACATACCTAAAGTGGAATTTGTTAAGTTTGACCTTGTGACTTTCAAGTCAAGAAATGCTAGGCAGGTAGAACAGATAAATTAATAAATCTGATTCTGACATGGAAGTAAAAGGGCTTTAAAGAGGTTAGAAGCACTTTAAGGTTCATTCCCATTCTGGAACTCAGGACATAATTTCTTATAGAAAAGTAGTTGTGCCTGCAGATCAATCCACAAAAGGCTTTAAACCCCACCCTCCCTTTATATATTACACTTATGAGAAAATGCTCCATAGAATTCCAGATTGATACAGGAGGACCGACCTACCCCTCTGCCCATCAGAATTCCTGTGGCTCAGGGCAAGTACTGAAGCCAAATAGGTAGAATTGACTGAGGGTAAAATCACGTTTTGAGTGGTTGGATGAAAGCTTTGGAAAGTTGGAGAATGGTGGTTAAGGAATCTGTACATTCAGCCTTCTTGAGTGTCACTGTATGTTTTGGGTTAGTGCTGGGATACCTTTCTTTTTTAGTGCCAAATCCATTAATTTACATTCCTCTCCACTGCCATTATCAATTGCTTCCTAACGGAAACCAGTAAACTCTTTCCCCCCCTTTTCTATGGAGAAGAGCAGTTTCACAAGATTCAACTTTTCTTATACTTTTGTTCCTAAAATAAATATGTACCCTGTTAAGTTTCCATAAGGGTTTTTATTTCTGCAAGTATGACTTTAGTGTTTATATATGATTATAAGCAAGCAGCTAGCAGGGAAACCATGGGTAAAGGGTTAAAAAACTCGTTTGATCCTGGTTTCCCTCCCACCACCACTTCAGCCCCCAGCCCCTACCTAACAAATTAGACCCAATAGAAAAGGTCACAAGATTGAGGGCCGGGTGTGGTGGTGCATAGCTGTAATCCCAGCACTTTCGGAGGCCAAGGCAGGGTGGATTGCTTAAACCCAGGAGTTAGAGACCATCTTGGGCAACATGGCAAAACCCATCTGTACAGAAAATAAAAAATCAGCATGGCGTGGTGTGCACCAGTAGTTCCAGATACTAGGGAGGCTGAGGTGGGAGGATTACTTGAGCCCAGGAGGTCAAGGCTGCAGTGACCTGTGATCAGGCCACCGCACTTGAGCCTGGATGACAGAGTGAGACCCTGTTTGAAACAAAACAAACAAAAAAACCCGAAGATTCAACTATTTTTTTTTTGTCTTGTCTCTTGTTTGTTTTGAAACAGGGTCTCTCCATTACCCAAGTTGGAGTGCAGTAGCACCATCCTGGCTCACTGAAGCCTCTGCCTCTAGGGCTCAAGCAGTCCTCCCACCTCAGCTTCCCAAGTAGCTGAGACTACAGGCATATGCCACTAGGCCCGGCTAATTTTTGAACTTGCCTACTCAGATTCTTTCTCCTTTTCCATCCATCTCCAATCCCACTCTCTCAGGATACCCTGATGGCTCTGTGGGTATCCTTAGTGTTCACTTATCACAGTCTGCAGAATCAGCATTCTAACAAATATAAAATATCTTAAATTACAATGAGGAAACTTCATTATGAGTAATAGTAACATGTAAAACAAATACAATCAGCCCTCCAGATCTGTGAGTTCCACATCCATGGATTCAACCAACCGCGGATCCAAAATACACATTTTTAATTGCATATTTTCTGAACATACATACTTTTTTCTTGTTACTGTTGCCTAAACAATACAGTATATTTACAGAGTGTTTACATTGTACTAAGTATTATAAGCAATCTAAGGAGGATGTGTATAAGTTATATGCAAATATTATGGCATTTTATATCATGGATTTAAGCATCCTTGGATTTTGGTATCTGGGAGTGGTTCTGGAAACAATCCCTCATGGATACCGGAGGATGACTATAATATGAAGTATATTAGGGATAAACATATAAAGACAGGCACTCAGAGGAAGAGAATCTGGCTTACCAGCAGACATGTAATAAAAACATGAGAATTTCAGTTGCCTGACATCTCAATGTAAGCCAGATATGTGCTTGTTAGCTGCCCAAAGAACCTATTTCAGTTTAACCCTGAAAGAAAGGAACTATGTTGTCTAGCCATAAAGCAGTTACCTTTTCCTCATTCTACCAGTCAGACCACAGCTACATTGTTATATTTTTAACAGCTTTATTGAAATATAATTGACATATAATAAATTATACATACCTAAACAAACAGTTTGATAAGCTGACATACATATATACCCATGAAGCTCACCAAAATCAAGATAATGAACTTCACCACAAGTTTCCTTACACTCTTTTATAAATCCTTTCTCTTGTTCTTCTCCCACCCCTCTGTCTTCTTATCCACAGGACACCTCTGATCTGTTTTCTGTCATGGTAGATTAGTTTGCATTTTCTAGAACTTTATTGAAGTTGAATCACAATACACCTTCTTGTCTGCCTTTTTTCACTTAGCATAATTATTTTGAGACCTATATTGTTGTCTCTCAGTAGCTCATTCTCTTTTATTGCTAAATAATGTTCCATTGTATGTATTTGCCACAATTTATCAATTCACCAGTCAGTGGACGTTTGGTTTGTTTCCAGTTTTTTTTTTTTTTGAGACTGAATCTTACTATCACCCAGGCTGGAGTGCAGTGGCGCAATCTTGGCTTACTGTAACCTCCGCTTCCAGGGTTCAAGTGATTCTCCTGTCTCAGCCTCCCGAGTAGCTGGGACTATAGGCGCCCGCCACCATGTCAGCTAATTTTTTTATTTTTTAGTAGAGATGGGGTTTCACCATGTTGGCCAGGCTGGTCTCGAACTCCTGACCTCAGGTTATCCGCTCAGCTCGGCCTCTTCAAGTGCTGGGATTACAGGAGTGAGGCACTCCACCCAGCCTGTTCCAATTTTTGTCTTATTACACATACGGCTACTACGAACATTCTGTATAAGTGTTTATATGGGCATATGTTTTAATTTCTCTTGAGTAAGTAGCTTAGGAGTGGAATAGCTAGATCATATGGTAGATATGTGTTTAACTTTTTAAGAAACTGCCAAACTGCTTTCCCAAGTGTTTTTTTACCACTTTATGGTCCCACAAGCTACATATGAGTGTTCCAATTTCTCCTGACTGGTTAGGATTAGTCTTTTCAATTTTGGCCATTGTAATAGGTGTGTAGTGGTATTTCATTGTCATTTTAATTTGCATTTTCCTAGTGACTAATGATATTGGCATCTTTTCATGTGCTGCTTTCTTTCTTTGTCATCCACATATCTTCTTTGCTGAAATGTCTGTCTGTTTTTTTCCCCATTGTTTATTGTATTCCTTTTGCCAGTATTTATTTACAGGTGACACATATGGGAGTGGCCTTAAATTTTTTTTAACTAATAAAGTCATAACAAGGTAACATATACCTGGAGGAATATGAAAAAGCATGACAAACTTTACTTTGCGAGATAGCAAAATTTAAGGTTTCACTATATAAATCTGAGTATTAGGTCAATTTTGTGTGTGTGAGTTTTTGAGTGAAACCTGCTAGACAGCTTCTAAAAGAACAGTCACACTATATCTATTTTTTAAATTATTAGCTAGCAGAACCACCTCAACCCATATTGACTAGTCCCTAAGTGACCTCCACAATTAAGAGTATAGGCAGTAGTGTGATAGAACTGGCTTGGAACAGCTTACAAGGGTCAATTTTAAAATTTTAGGAATTTTGCAGGCTTATTGTTAAACACAACCATTATTAAAAATTAATTATAGAAACTGACAATTATATTAAAATCTATTAAAGCTCAATAATACTCAAAACTCACTTCCTAGTTATTCTACTACAGACATACCTCATTTTATTGAATTTCATGGATATGGTGTATTTTACAAATTGCAAGTTTGTGGCAGCCCATATTGAGCAAATTTGTGGTGCCATTTTTCCAACAGCATGTGCTCACTTTGTTAGTATGTTTTAGCAATAAAGTATTTTTTAGTTAAAGTATGTACAGGCCAGGTGCAATGGCTCGTGCCTGTAATCCCAGCATTTTGGGAGGCTGAGGTGGGAGGATCGCTTGGGTCCAGGAGTTTGAGACAGGCTTAGGCAACACAGTGATCCTGTCTCTACAAAGAATTTTTCGGCAGGGCGCAGTGGCTCACACCTGTAATGCCAGCACTTTGGGAGGCTGAGGCAGGCAGATCACAAGGTCAGGAGATCGAGACCATCCTGGCTAATACGGTGAAACCCCATCTCTACTAAAAATACAAAAAAATTAGCCAGGCGTGGTGGCGGGCGCCTGTAGTCCCAGGTACTCGGGTGGCTGAGGCAGGAGAATGGCATGAACCTGGGAGGTGGAGCAGTGATCTTGCAGTGAGCCGAGATCGTACCACTGCACTCCAGCCTGGGTGACAGAATGAGGCTCCATCTCAAAAAAAAAAAAAAAATTTTTTTTCTAAAATTTTCTATAATAGCTGTAGTCCTAGATATTTGGGAGGCTGAGGTGGGAGGATTGCTGGAACCTGGGAGGTTGAGGCTGCTGTGAGCCATGATCTTGCCACTGCACTCCAACCTGGTGACAGAGCAATAGTCCATCTCAAAAAAAATGTTTGTACAGTCGTGTTAGACATAATGCTATTGCACATTTAATATAGCATAAATGTAACTTTCAAATGCACTAGGAAATGGAAAAATTCACAAGAACTAAATCCACAGTATCTCTGAGGTATGCTATACCTTTGACTATGTTCCGTGTTTTTGTGATTATGTCTATTGTATCTGCATGGTGGAAGTATTACAGTTTGATAGTGTGCACCTCTTCCCAGCTCTGTGTTCAGTGATGTTCTTTGGCAACATGACACAGTACCACATAGGAGTACTTACCCCAGGGAAATTTGCAAACACCACAGATCAGATCTCTGCCTGCTGCTCCCTAATTCAGGCTAGTTGTTAAACATTTTTTTACCAGCACACTTGTGATGACATGACCCTTCAAGTTGACTGACTTCTGTCAGCAGTAATGAATAATCGAGGCATCAGTTAGATGGAGAGTTTACCTTTGTGAGACACTTAACTCTCAAAAAGAAATATTTTTGTTACAGAATAAAGCTTGTAACACCTAGTTTTCTTGGTGTTCAATGTTTTCCTTACTTCCAAATTCTCTAAGGTAGAGAAAGGCAAAGTCTGACTACTGGATAAGGGGGGATACTAATACAGTAGTTCTGTGGTCTCAAGTAAAAGCATAAAATGTTACATTTGAAGTAGAACTAGAAAGGATGCTAAACAAAACTGTGCTGGGCAAAAAAAAAAAAAAAAAAAAAAGGAAAGGCAAATAGCTCTATCTAACCAAAATTCTATTCATGTGAGGGAGCAAAAGACGATACAAGAGGAGAGTTTTTTCTAACGCCCAAATCAGCTTTTTAATGGATGAAGCTCTTTTTGTCCAGAGTTACTGAAGCTTCTGGATGTTGTTAGGAATTTAAGTTCCCAGACAGATTCAGTAAAATACTGTAGCAGTCCAGAGAAAGCCAAATAAACTTGCGGGGAGAGGGAGGGAAGGGAAATTCTTAGTATAAAAGATAAATCTACGCTAAGGTTGAATGGCTGTTATAATTACATTTTTTAAAAACTGGGAGAAACTAAGGATTTTATATGGAATATAAACTGTCTTATACTTTAGGGTCTAAATGAAAGGCATATACATTTAAAATGTAAAAGAAAGAAATGTATCATATCACTTTCTTCTTTCTTTTTTGAGACAGGGTCTCACTCTGTCACCTAGGCTAGAGTGCAGTGGCGCCATCATGGCTCACTGCAGCCTCAACCTCCCAGGCTCAAGTGATCCTCCCACCTCAGCCACCCCCACCAAGGAGCTGGGACTACAGGCACTTGCCACCACACCCAGCTAATTTTTTTTTTATCTTTTGTAGAAACAGGGTTTCACCATATTGCCCAGGCTTGTCTTGAACTCCTGGGATCAAGCAATCTGCCCGCCTCGGCTTCCCAAAGTGCCACGATTACAGTGTGAGTTACCGCACCTGGCCTCATATGATTTTGAATAAGGCATTTGCTTTATGCTTTACAAGGTGCTAGTAGTAAAAACTGTTTAGAGTGATGCACATAAAGAAGAGTTCAGACATAAATGTAAGACCTGAAGCTATAAAACTACTAGAAGAAAACAGGAAAACCACTTCAGGACATTGGGTCTAGGCAAAGATTTTATGGCTAAGACCTCAAAAGCACAAAAAGCAAAGACAAAAATAGCCAAATTGGATTATATTAAACTAAAAAGCTCAGCAAAGAAAACAGCAGAGTAAAGAGATAACCTGTTGTATGGAAGAAAATATTTACAAACTATTAATCAAACAAGGGACTAATGTCAAGAATATACAAGGAACTTAACAGTAAAAAAAAAAAAAACCCATTAAAAGTGGGCAAGGGATATGAATAAACATTTCTCAGAAGAAGACATAAATGCCCAATAAGTATATGAAAAATGCTTAATATCACTAATCATCAGAAAGATGTAAATGAAAACCATAATAAGGTATCACCTATGACAGAGTGGTTATTACTAAAAAGACAGAAAATAACACATGCTGGTAAGGATGCAGAAGAAAATTCTTTTACACTGTCAGTGGGAATGTAAATTAGTACAGCCTCTATGGAAACATAGTATTTCCCAAAAAACTGAAAGAACTGCCATATGATCTGTCAGTCCCACTATTGTGTATTTATTCAAAGGAAAATAAATCAGTTCAATGTAGCACTATTCACAGTAGCAAAGAACAGAATCAACCTAAGTGCCCATCAACAGATGAATGGATAAAGAAAATGTGTTACCTATATTATACATGATGAATACTATTTGGCCATAAAAAAGAAGGAAATCATTTCCTCTGCAGAAACATGGAAGGTACTGGACGTTATTATGTTAAGTGAAATAAGCCAGGCACACAATGACAAATATCACATGTTCTCTCACTCATGTGGAAGCTAAACATGTTGGTCTCATGGAGGCAGAGAGTAGAATGATGGTTGCCAGAAGCTGGGAAAGGTGTCTGGGTTTGGGGGGGGATGAAGAGAGGTTGGTGAATAGGTACAAACATACAGTGAGCTATGGAACAAAGGAATGTTTAACAGCAGAGTAGGGTAACTATAGTTAGTAACAGTGAATGCTTTTTATATTTTAAAATAGCTAGGAGAGAAGACTTGAAATGTTCCCAGCACTTAGAAATGAGAAATATTCGAGGTGATGTATACAGTCAAGGTAACAAAATAGCTCATATACCTCATAAATATGTAAACTATTATATATCATTTTGTTTTTAAAAAGTATAGCAGTTTGGTACAAAAATTAGCCAGGCATGGTGGCAGGCACCTGTAGTCCCAGCTACTTGGGAGGCTGAGGCAGGAGAATTGCTTGAACCCAAGAGGCAGAGGTTGCTGCAGTGAGCTGAGATCGTGCCACTGCACTCCAGTCTGGGTGACAGAACAAGACTCTTAAAAAAAAAAAAAGTATAGCAATTTGGTATTAAACTGGAAGGACCAAAGGAACTAACAATCTTTAAACCAGTCAATGCCCTATGTAATTTGTTTACCAATAAATTGGACAGAACAGAGGGAACTTTAGTGGATATAGGTGGTTTACTTTTAAATGAGGGAATACAGATTCCCCAGGAGATAACCTCTTTCTCTAAGAACATAAAGTTTTATGGAGGAGAGAGAATATTCTCATATGAAAAATACCTAAGAATATATGAAATTAATGTATGTAATAGGAAGCTATTACATATATTAAGAATAACTTCGTTGTTCAGTTTTTAGTTACTGCTGAACATCTTGACAATTTAAATAAATCACTATTTTTTCCCTAACCTTGTCCAGATTTCTAAAACTCAGTTACTCTCCTAACCAGTCTACTTAAGTGAATATACTTTTCCAGTCACCAAGACTGAGATTCAGTATATTGGAGTCATCTTTATCTTTCACCCTTCCCTTTCCTTATAAGTGTCCCTTTCTACTTATTTAGGCCTTCAATGCATATTACACCTTAAATTGTATAAGTTTATACATTTTAAAAGATTTTCATCATTATATAATCACTCTGAGTTAAGCAGAAGTGATTAACATTTCATCACTCAAGTATTGAGGGCCTACAAGGTCACTACAAGGTGAGTGACATATAAATAAGGATGCAGAATCAGACAGGTTAAATGACTTGCCCAAGGTAACAGGATCAGTCATTATTACCAGTCCTATGATTCTAATGTAAACATTCTTTTCATTACACTATGATGCCTCTCAACTCATATTTGGTCCATTACTATAAATTCATAGTGGGCTTCTCTGCCTCTGCTTTTCCTTCTCCAGACTATCTTGCAGATCACCATTAAATTAAACACAGCTTTCATTATAATATAGCACAATAAGAACTTTTCAATCATGTCCTATTGTATAGAGAAGAAAAACTTTATCTCTGCTTTTATACAGGGTATCGCTTACTGAACTGTGAGTATATTCTTTGGAACATACCTTTACTTTTCTAAGAGTATGCCTTTGCTTTTAGCAGTGTTAACCTTCTTTGAGCTTCTTTGAGGGACTCAAACCTACTTTGAGTCCCTAAGTAACAGTTATTGCCATAGACCTAGATATTTATGTACCAAGCATTATCTATAGACTACATATATGCACAACAACTACCTTGTGTATTTTGACTGAGGGAGTAAAGTTTTTGATATTAAAAAAAAAAAAAGAGTCCTCTTTGCTGGGTGAGGTGCCTCATGTCTGTAATTGCAGTGCTTTGGGATGCCAAAGCAGGAGAATCACTTGAGACCAGGAGTTTGAGACCAGCCTAGGCAACATAGTGAGACCCTGTTTCTACCAGAAAAAAACAAAACAAAACAAAAAAACGCCGGGCATGGTGGTACAAGCCTGTAATCTCAGCTACTCAAGGAGGCTGAGGTGGGAGAATCAATTGAGGCCAGGATTTCAAAGCTGCAGTGAGCTATGATGAGGCCAGTGCACTCCAGCCTGAGCAACAGAAAGTGTCTTAAAAAAAAAATACAAAAAAACCCTCAAGTTTCGCTTCTGATAATTAAGAACTCAGTGGTTTTGATCATACTTCTGCTGTGAACAACTAGAAAAGCTAGACCAAAACCAAACACCCACCCCTATTTAAAGGCACTTGTTAGTGACAAGTTATATTTTCCACTATCACAACAAAGAAAAAGGCAAAACATGTGGCAGGCATCTTTAGATTTGGAGACAACAAAACACAGTACAATTGGGTAAGCTGTTCTCAGAGGCTTAACTGTAAGACTACCAGTTTTGGCCAGGCATGGTGGCTCACGCCTGTAATCCCAGCACTTTGGGAGGTCGAGGTGGGCAAATCACCTGAAGTCAGGAGTTCAAGGCCAGCCTGCCCAACGTGGTGAAATTCCGTCTCTACTAAAAATAAAAAAAATAGCTGGAAGTGGTGGTGCATGCTTGTAATCCCAGCTACTCAGGAGGCTGAGGCAGGAGAAGCACTTGAACCTGGGAGGCAGAGGTTGCAGTGAGCTGATATCTTGCCACTGCATTCCAGTGTGGGCAACAGAGTGAGACTCCATCTAAAAAAAAATTACCAGTTTTGTGTGGGGTAGGGCTCAGACTTAGGCTTTATGATCCTGTAGACCCAATGGTATTGGAAGTTAATGTAGGAGAGATGTTATGTGAAGCCTCTGGCAAGTTTCAGTACAAGAATTATAACATAGACCTTAATTTAAGGTTTAGGAGTAAGACCGTATCTTCCTTAGCCATGGTTTTGATTCATTTTGTTTTTTCTTTGAAAAGCACCCCTTGATTTGCTACTGGTACCTGGAAGAGATGTAACACCTGACCATGGGACATCAAGTGACTGTGTGAATCAAACTGCCCATCATGACTTGTTGTTATTTGACTCAACCAAACTGTACAACTGGATGAGCACAGGAGCAGTGCACTACATATGGGACTGGAACCATGAATGAGCAGGTGACTCAGACTCCTATAGTACCTGCCTCTAATCCTTCAGCACTTCTCCCTCAACCCACATAAACTGTCATCATAAGGAGTTCCCTCTGATCAGTTAACGAAGAGAAAAAAGTATGGATATTGTGGATATCCAAACATCTCTCTGGCCATTGGACCCCTAGAAACCTGTGACAAGTCCTGGAAGTTTTTCAAGGTTCATCTTGCACCTTCTAGCATGCGTATGTTTTACCAAAGCATGTAGAATGCTGCCTACTTCTGCTCATCAGTTTCATTTAATATAATTTCATTACTCTAATAAATCAGTGTGATGTTCTATGGAATAGCAAGACCATCAAGGTCCCTTCATACAATATAGAGAACAGGAGAGTTGATGTAGCCTGAGACAAGACAGTAAGGACTTACTGTTGTTCCTCCTATTTAAATTTAGTCTGTTTCTGATTCTCCTTATAATTAGAATTGGGGTGGGGGGACATTTCCAGATCAATATCAGTATCATGTCAAGATGTATATTAATTTCTTCCAAAGAAGATACCACACCTAGAACAGCAACCATAATTGGCATCCCTACCTAATTAAAGTTTGCAGTCCACTGTCATTCTTCACTAGCCATCTGGTTTTTATACTTTCATTCTCTATGATGCATCTGGTGGCCACAGGAAATTTAAATGGGAATGTGGTATGAATCACCATGGCAAAATGGTGGCACTAATCTCTACAATTTCTTTTGGTTTTTCTATTTTGTTTTTTATGTTTTGTAGAAATGGAGTCTTGCCATGTTATATAGGCTGGTCTCAAACTCCTGGGGTCAAGTAATCCTCCTGCCTTGGCCTCCCTAAGTACTGGCGTTACAGGCATGAGCCACTGTGCTTGGCCAATCTCTGCCATTTCTTCAGAGTATATCCCTGCTTTTCCTTCACTATCTTAATGAGGAGTGGTAGAAGGCAGACCTAAGCTGCTGTGTAGCGCTTTCCACCATAATAGCAATCCCTCCATGGATCAGGAAACCAAAATAAAGATTGTTATTAAAAGATATATATCACTACTACACATCTAGGACTTGAGAAGTAACCACAGTATGGGTCCTTCTGGATCCACCGTCAGCCACAGCCAGGCCAAGATTCCATCACTTGACTTCCGTAGGTCCCCTATTCTGACTAGTCGTCCAAGGTAGAGTTTTGGGTTTCTAGTATTAGTACAAGTTAAGAGACAGTGCCTTAAGAATTTTAGCCAGCCTGGCCAAGATGCCGAAACCCCATCTCTACCAAAAACACAGAAAACTAACTGGGAGAGGTGGTGCACGCCTGTAGTCCCAGCTATTCGGGAGGCAGAGGTTGCAGTGAGCTGAGATTATGCCACTGCAGTCCAGCCTGGGTGACAACAGAGCAAGACCTTGTCTCAAAAAAAAAAAAAAAAAAAAAAAAAAAGAAAGAATTTTGGATATTTACCTTTCTCTAGTGAATGGTCACTGGTCCCTATGGAAAAGGCTTAGAGCAATGATTCTCCCAATATGTCTGCTCACTGGAAGTATCTGGGGAACTTGAAAAAATACTGCCTGGTTCTTCCCCAAGATTATTATTTAATTAGTCTGGGTTGTGGCCTGGGCTTTAGAATCCTAAGGTGTTCTAATGTGCAGACAAGTTTGGGAACCCCACTGGATTAGGGAACAATTCATGGTATACAGCTGTGATTGCATTGCCCCTTTTGTCAAAGGATCCAGTCTCTTTCCATCAGTGAAGGAGTACCAAGTCTGGGAGCTAGATGAGATGCTTCAAATTTTACTACAAAAACACAAGAATTTTTCCACCTATATATGTCAAGCAGCACCTTGGTAGGTTACTTAATGTATTTTATTTCCAGGGACCTCATGATCATTTAGCCATTATCACTTTTCCCTGTGGGTCAAAATACTCTAGTTTTAAACGTTCTCTCCTCTGACTTATTTTGGTAATTGTGCCTACTTTGTCTCAGAGAGATATATATGTGTGTGTGTGTATATATGTGTGTGTGTGTGTGTGTGTGTGTGTGTGTATATATATATATATATTTTGAGACAGAGTCTTGCTCTGTTGCCTAGGCTGGAGTGCAGTGGCATGATCTCAGCTCACTGCAACCTCCACCTCCCAGGCTCAAGCCATTCTCTTGCCTCAGCCTCCTGAGTAGCTGAGACCACAGGCATGCATTACCACACCCAGCTAATTTTTGTATTTTTACTAGAGATGAAGTTTCACCATGTTGGTCAGGCTGTTCTCGAACTCCTGGCCTCAAGTGATCTGCCTGCGTCAGCCTCCCAAAGTGCTGGGATTACAGACGTCAGCCACTGTGTCCAGCCTGTGTCTGATATTTATATGCTCTTATGTGTCCTCTATTGCCTTGGGATTCTAATGTTCCCACTAAGATCAGCAAACCCAGTTCCACTACAGTGTTCACCACCATCATCTCTTGACAACAAAGACAGCTACTTTAGAGCTCCTTGTGAAATGGTAGTGCTTCCATCATCACTGCATTCCTTAATGACATGGTGAAAATTAACAGTGGCTAAGGAGCCTTTGTGTTTTCTCCTCTACAATATGCCCAGGAATTTCTGGCATTTTGGCCATCTTATTTATAGGCTATTACTGAATTTAAGCCTTATCCTACCAAATTATTAATGCCAAAATATTAACTCTTGATTCTTAGGTAAGTGCACCCATGATCTAACCTTAAATGTATTCCCATATATGCTGTCCAAGTTCCCACTGATGAAAATGGCAAGGCCTTTAGTTCTCCTAGGTAGGCTTTCTCTGTCCAGAGAAGGCCTCATACTTCTCTGACTAGGCTATGTTGGGATATAACTGGAGGCACTAATAGGTAGTAAGGGTAAATTCTTTATTTTATTATTACTTTTTGGAGACAGGGAGGGTCTTGCTTTGTTGTTCAGACTGGAGTGCAATGGTGTGATCATGGCTCATTGCAACTTTGAACGCCTGGGCTCAAGTGATCTTCCCACCTCAACCTTCTGAGTAGCTGGGACTACAGGCACAAACCACCATGCATGGCTAATTAAAAAAATTTTTTTTTTTTTTTTTTTTTTTTTTTTAAGAGACAGAGCCTTGCTGTGTTGCCTAGGCTAGTTTTGAACTCCTGGGCTCAAGCAGTCCTCCCACCTCAGCCTCCCAAAGGCTGGGATTACAGGCCTGAGCTACCGTGCCTAGCCCCAGCTAGTAAGTTCTGAGGAGAGCATGTATCAGCTTGTGAAGGAGCTTGCCCAAGTGCAATCACTGGAAACCTCTATGCATAGGAGGCTGGTTTCCTCAGAAAGAGATTTAGGGGAAGATGGATGTTCAGAGTTTTCAGCTTCATTTTTCTCTGCTCAAACATCCCTATCCTATGTCTTAGGACCCCACTCCCCTCACCAATGTTCCAACGTTAGAATAGGAAAGGGGAAGAATTAAGCATGTAATTGATACTACAAATCTACCATATCTGCCCAGTGATTACAGAAGATAATCAATTCCTTCAGACCTGTAGTGGAGTTTTGATGCTCCACATAGAGTCATTTTCTTTTTGTTGTTGTTGTTGTTTGTGGGTTCAAGTGATTCTCATGCCTCAGCTTCCCAAGTAGCTAGGACTATAGGCACGCGCCACCACACTCAGCTAATTTTTGTATTTTTTCGTAGAGATGGGGTTTTACCATGTTTACTAGGCTGGTCTTGAACTCCTGGCCTCAAGTGATCCACCCACCTCAGCCTCCCAAAGTGCTGGGATTACAGGTGTGAGCCACTGCGCCTGGTCACAACATACAGTCTTAATTGTAGTTTTTATGTTTTTCTTATGTATTTTTCTTTTCTTTTTCTTAGAGATAGGGTCCCCCTCTATCACCCAGGCTTTAGTGCAGTGGCATGATCATAGCTCACTGCAGCCTCAAACTCTTGGGCTTAGACAACCCTCCTGCCTCAGCCTCCTGAGTTGCTGGGACAATAGGTGTGTGCTACCATGCCCAGCTAATTAAAAAAAATTTTCTTAGAAATGGGGTTTTGCAATGTTGCCCAGGTTTGTCTCAAACTCCTGGCCTCAAGAGATCCTCCCACTGCAGCCTCCCAGATAGGGGACTACAGGTATGAGCCACTATGCCTCTTAAGCCACTTATGCCTAGTGCTCCATTATTGGAATGCTAAGCATGTGGGAATTATTTATAGCCTACTGCTCAAGGTCATCGCCAAGGTCTGAGTTTTCACTCATGCAAAAATTCAAAAAATTGCAATCTCTGACATAAACAGGTTAAGTACTTTCTGTTTCGGACCATAAGAAAAGCCAGATGGATCTATAATTTTTATAATTACTATGGTTACCATGGTGATACACTCCTTACCCGCTTCACTTAATTTCATGTTTTTACTGTTAATCATAATACTACTGCAAACTGGCTGAGTGCAGTGACTCCTTCCTGTAATCCCAGCACTTTGGGAGGCAAAGGCAGGAGGATCACTGGAGCTCAGGAGTTCAAGACCAGCCTAGGCAATACAGTGAGACTGTCTCTACAAAAAAATAAAAACAGGCCGAGCACGGTGGCTCACACCTGTAATCTCAGCACTTTGGGAGGCTGAGGCGGGTGGATCACCTGAGGTCAGGAGTTCAAGACCAGCCTGGCCAACATGGTAAAACTCTGTCTCTACTAAAAATACAAAAATTAGCTGGGCGTGGTGGCGGGTGCCTATAATCCCAGTTACTGGGGAGGCTGAGACAGAATCGCATGAACCCGGGAGGCGGAGCATGCAGTGAGCCAAGATCACACCATTGCACTGAAGCCTGGGTGACAAGAGCAAAACTCCATCTTATAAATAAATAAATAAAATATAAATTGGCTGGGTATGGTAGTGCACACCTATATCCCCAGCTACTCAGGAGGCTGAGGCAGGAGGATTGCTTGAGCCTAAGAGGTTGAGGCTGCAGTGAGCTATGGTCACACAAAAAAACTAAACTAAATACTGTAAGCCATGGATTACCTGTAGTCTGTAGTCTCTTTGCTTATAGCAACGAGGTTATTCCTCTGATTGATTTTATGTGTGCGTGTGTGTGTGTATCCAATCCAATCTCAAAATCTTACTTGAGGGTCCATTTCCTGTAATAATTTCTGTTGCACATTACCGTATCTTTAGAGTCTTAAGAGGAAATAGAGGACAGATTAAAAATAATTTAAGAAGGCTGGGCATGGTGGCTCATGCATGTAATCCCAGCACTTTGAGAAGCTGAGGCAAGCCCAGGAGTTTGAGACTAGCTGGGACAACATGGCAAAACCCCATTTCTACAAGAAGTACAAAAAAACTAGCTGGGTGTGGTGGCACACATCTGTAGTCCCAGCTACTTGGGAGGCTAAGGTAGGAGGATCACCTGACCCCAGGAGGTTGAGGCTGCAGTGAGCCCTGGTTGTGCCACTACACTGCAGCTTGGGTGACAAGAGAGAGACCCCGTCTCAAAAAAAAAAAAAAAAAAAAAAAGGAAAGATACTGTTACAACGTATTACATTACTAATTCTGTTTATCAAGGCACCATTACAAAAAGACAAACCAAATTGTAAGAAAAGATACTGGCCACATACATATTTGACCAAGAACTCATATCCAGAATATATAAATGATTCCTAAAAATCAATAAGAAAAAGACTGACAACCCGACAGAAATGTGGGCAAGTGACTTAAACAGGCACTACAGAAAAGATCTCCAAATGTCTCTGAAGGCCATTTTTGTCAAGCAAAAACTTAAAGATCTCCAAATATTAAGTAGTATAAAATGGTGCTCAACTTCAGTGGTCATCAAGTAAAAGGTTAATATCAAAATGAGATACCACTACATTCCCATCAGAATGATCAAATTAAAAAGATTGACAGTACCACGTGTTGACCACAGTATGGAGAAAGTGAAACTCTGACACACTGTTGTGGGGCAGTGATGGGGGACAGGGGGACGGGGATTGGCTAAAGTTTCCATAAACTTTGGAAAGCTGTCATTCTTTACAAAATTTGAAAATACCTCAATGACTAAGCAAGTTTAATCCTAAGTATATACTCAACAGAAATGTCTTCACTTGCATGTAAAGAGACATATAGAAGAATGCACCATAATTGGTTAATAGCTTTAAAGTGGAAACAGCCCACTGAAATATCAACAATAAAATGGATATATTTTGTTTATCCATTTAATATAGAAGTGAATATGAACAAACTATAAACACCACAGATCATTTTCAGAAATATAATGGTGAAAATACACATATAATTTCATTCATGTAAGATTCAAAACTAGGCAAAAATGATGTATGGTTAGAAATTAGAAGAGTGGTTACATTTGGGGAAGAGCGACAGGATAGTTATTGGGGTCTCATAAGAAGGTTTCTATTTCCTGGGTGCTGGATACAGGGATATTCTTTGTGATAAATCACTCATTTTTGCATATATGCTATATTACAATTTTTAAAAGGGTGGTCCTTAAAATATTATGAATTAGGGGTTACCGCCTTGCCCCTCTCCATCAGTTCAAATATTTATTCCAGTTCAGATCCCACATCTTACATGAAGCCTTTCCCAACCACTTCAGCCAGAAGCAATTTCTCTTTCTTCCTGGTTTTTATACCATGTTCTCTGGGAGGTAGTGTAATATAGTAGAAATAGTATAGGCTAAGGAACTTGGACTTCTCACAAACTATTGAAATAAAAATTTTTAAAAATGTAAAACGTGTAATTTTTGGGATTGTTACAATATTTGCCCTCAATAAATCTGTGTGGCAATAAAAAGCAGAAGAGTGACTTGGTCAGACTTGTATCTACCCACCACAAGTTTAACCAACAAATACAAACATTTATATACATATATTAAATTTAATTTATATACATAAATGTAAATATATAGCTTTTACCATGGAAAACTACTCAGCCATAAAAAGAAATGAAATAATGGCATTCACAGCAACTTGGATGGAGTTGGAGACCATTATTCTAAGTGAAGTAACTCAGGAATGGAAAACCAAACATCATATGTTCTCACTTATAAGTAGGAGCTAGGCTACGAGGATGCAAAGTCATAAGATTGATACAGTGGACTTTGGGAACTCTGTGGGGGGAGGGTGACGGGGGTGAGGGATAAAGGCTACACATTGGCTACAGTGTTCATTGCTCAGGTGACAGGTGCACCAGAATCTCAGAAATCACCACTAACTTATCCATGTAACCAAAACCCACGTTTCTCACAAATTATTGAAATAAAGATTTTTTAAAAATGTAAAATGTGTAATTTATGGGATTGTTAAAATGTTTGCCCTCAATAAATCATGTCTACTTTGTTCATACATCTTTGCAACGTGCCTTTGCCACTTTCCCATCAAAGGGTTTATTTCCTCAGCCCTTGAATCTAGCTATCTTTGTGACTTTCTTTGACCATAGAATGCAAATAGATGTGACTTTGTACAACTTCTTTTTTCACCGTTTAGAACACTGCACTGAGACCACTATGTTTTAAGTCTGGGAGTGAAAAACAGTATAAAGGGAGCCACATGAGTGAACACAGGGAAGACTAACAGAATTTTCTGGCCAAATCAATGTAGTGAGAGATAATAAATCACTGTTTTAAGCCACTGTTTTGGAATGCATGTGTAATGCAGAAATAGATAACTTTTGGGAAAGAGTCCCTTTTCCATTACCTAGCTCACCTATTTACTCTGTTGTGGCAGAGAATACTATTATTTCCCAATGTCCTTTCTCCTCCTCTTCCTTTTATATTAGAACCCCCATATGTTTTGTTTTGTTTTTTGGGGTTTTTTTGAGACGGAGTCTTGCTCTGCGCCCAGGCTGGAGTGCAATGGCGCGATCTCGGCTCACTGAAACCTCCACTGCCCGAGTTCAAGCAATTCTCCCGTCTCAGCCTCCTGAGTAGCTGGGACTACGGGTGCACACCACCATTTTTTTGTATTTTTAGTAGAGATGGGGTTTCACTGAGACGGCGTTTCTCCATATTGGTCAGGCTGGTCTCGAACTCCTGACCTCAGGTGATCCACCCGCCTCAGCCTCCCAAAGTGCTAGGATTACAGACATGAGCCACCGTGCCTGGCAGAACCCCCATATGTTAGCTGGATACATTGCTACACGGATACTGACTATAATTTCCTAACTCTCTTGAAAGTTTGGCCACGTAACTAGATTGTGGCCCATGGGTTGTAAGTGGAAATGGTGGCTCCAACTTCTGTAATATGCCCTTAGAAAGAAGAAGTATACTCTTTTTCTGTTTCCTATTCTCAAATGTATCATGGCAGGAGGTGGAACTACCATCTTAGGCCATGAAATAGAAGCCACATATTGAGTAAATCAGATTAAAAAGCTACAAGTAGCTTGAGTACCTAATATACAGAGCTGCTCTATCAGTCATGAACTGATTATCCTTGGACTATGAGAGAAAAAGAAATTTACATCTTATATCATTACTGTTTTGACCTAAGAGCAAGCAAACCTATAATCGCAAGTAATATGTGTTTTTCACATTCCCTCATATATATGTTCATGTATATATATACCTTTACAAATAGAAATATCTGTATGTGTACACACAGATATGTGAACATCTGTATATGTATTGATGATGTATTTTGTTTTACAGATTGAGATCCTACACTTTTCTCCATCTTTTTCTCATTTAGCAATATCTGGAAATGACAACTCATACAACTTGAATTCATTCCTTTTGATAGCTATATAATATTTTATAGGATGCAGGAGTTGTAATTTATTCTGCCATTTTCCTACTGATAGCTTTCACTTTGTTACCCTTTTTTCCACTATGAATATTTTTGTGAATAGAACCTTATGTATTTTATTTCTATAGGACAGATTCCCAAGAATGGTATAGCAAGGACAAAAGATATTTGTAGCTTAAAAAATTTTAATACAGGTTGCCAGACTGTTTTACAAATAGGTTGAAAAATTTCACATTTATGCCAGCTATCCATAACAATACTCTTTTACTTGGACCCCTCACCAGCCATAGTTGCTATTGGTCATTTAACATTTTTCCCAGTCTGAAAAGATGTTTCACCTCACTTGTGACAAGAGAAAAAATAGTAAAATTTTACTGAGATTAAACATTTCCACTTATTAGCCCCGAATCCAACAGTTTGAATAACATACTCTAATAATGCTGTGGGGGCACTCTCATCTGTTTATACAGCACCTACGGAGAGAAATTTGGCAATATCTGTCAAAATTACACACACACAAACACACACATCTTTAACTTAGCAATCTCTTTTCTGTGAATTTATCCAGCAGATATCTTGAACGTGTGAGACAAAATTATGTACATTATTATTCAATGATACTGCTTTTAAAAGCTGAAGACTGAAAACAATGCCCAGGTCCATCATAAGGGCTAGTAAAATAAATCCGTTCTGGCATTCATGTAGTGGAATACTAAGCAGCCATTAAAAGATAAGGAAACTCATTATGGAGTTACATAAATTCTAAGATATATTGTAAACTAACATATGTAGGACAGTGGATATATTGTTATCTTTAAAATGGAGAATAATATAAATTTGTATTTTTCTATAAAAGCTCTGGGAAGGTATGCAAGAAACTAATAAAAGTAGTAATGGGATAAGTGGTGTTGGCAGGAGAAATTGGTGAACAGGAGATCACAGGGAAGACTGAAACTCAAAACCTCTCTCTCTCTGCACATATACTATTTGAATGAACTATATATTCAAAAAGAAAAGAAAAATAGCTCCTATAAAGTGAATTCAATTTCCCCTATGTGAGTTTTATGATCCTCACTTCCATCGACTGAATAAAAGGGGTAAGATCCACTTCACAGTACTTTCTGAACACTAGAGGTGTGCTTGGCTCAGTGTCTGTCCCATATTAGGCACTCAGTAAATTTTAGTTGAATTTAAAAAAAATTGTCAGTTTGTTAGACTAATTGGCATCTTATTTTAATTTGCATTTTCCTGATTTCTCCTGATTCTGAGCCTCTTTTCACATTTGGATTTATTCTCTGAATTAATATTATTTGCCCATCTATTCTTCTGTTGAATTGCCTGTTCCCTTGATGTAATTTCTGAGTTCCCTGATTAAACCTCCTTGCAAATATTTTTCTAAATTTGTTGTGTATCTATTAATTTCGTTTAGATGTTTTTTGCAAAGTTTATTTTTATATTGACAAATATGTATATTTTTGAGGATAATGTATATTCTGCTGTTCTTACATGAAATATTCTATAAATGTCAACTAGATCCAGTAGATTGATACTACAGTTCAGTTTTTACTGATTTTCTGCCTGCTGGATGAATTACTGAGAGAGAGATATTGAAGTCTCTGTGATACAAGATTTGTCTATTTCTCTTTGTGGTTCTATCAGTTTTGCCTTACACATTTTAATGCTGTTAGGTGCATATATGTTAAAGATTGTTACATATTTTTGGAGAATTTACCTCTTTATCCTTATGTAATGCTTCTCTCTATCCCTGACAGTTTTCCTTTTTGTGAAATCTGCTTTGTCTGACAATATAGCAATTCCAGCTTTCTTTTTATTAGTTTTAGCATGGCAGATTTTTCTTCAGTTATTTACTTTTAACTTGTCTATGTCTTTATATTTAAAGTGAGTTTCTTACATATGGTTCCTGAAAAAATGAAAAACTAGTAAAGGCTGTTGTCTTCCTCCCTCCAAATCAACCCTGGGTAATGACAGAAAGAAGAAAGAAGCAAAAGCTTGAGGAATAAGATAAAAAACTAAGAGGAAACCATAGTTAGTGTTAGGAGTAAGTTCTGAAATACTGTTTTGCCATGCCTCACTTTGCTGCGTGGGACAATCAGTGCCAAACTACTGATTGCTACAGAAATCACCGGCAACAGATCAGGCTTCCTGTAGGATTAGATAAAGGGTCTGTTGAAGTGAGTTGCCAATGAAAAAGTGGGGCTGACCAGATACTATAGAATATTGGGGCATTCACCTCTCTATTCCTTCCCTGCTGCCAGAATTTTGATAAATTATAACAGCCTTCTGCTGCTGGATTGTGGATTTCAACACAGATCCTTACTAAAGAAATAGTAGCAAAGAGAGAGCATCAGTTCTGTGGTGCCTAGAGCTCTTGCTTTCTGCTCCTTAAACCTGTGGGAAGGGATAAAAACTAGGGTCTGCCATTTTGTTCTACCTTTGTATCCATTATTAGAAGGGGTAGTAGATAACACTAGGAGAACACGGCTCATGACCCAAAATATCTAGACACCTAAGGAGTATGATCACCATCAAACACAACAAATTTCACAACATATACCAACAGAAGTAGAATAGGATATACCAATAATTTTAATAACTCAATTATTCATTCAACACAATTTGTAAAGATACAGGGTCTCACTCTGTTGCCCAAGCTGGAGGAATCATAGTTCACTTCATGCAGCCTTGAACTCTTGGGCTCAAGCAATCCTCCTGCTTCAGCCTCCTTGCTAGCTGGGATTACAGGTGTGTGCCGCCACACCCACCTAATTTTTAGAATTTATTTATAGAGAGGAGGTCTTGCAACGTTTCCCAGGCTGCTTCAAACCCCTGGCCTCAAGCAGTCATCCTGCCTTGGCCTCCCAAAGTGATGTGATTACAAGCATAAGCCACTGTGCCCAGCCCATTTAACAATTTTTTACTGAATACCTACCAAGTGTCAGGTACTAAGGATTCATCAGTGAAAAAGGTGAAAAATTTTGTTCATGTGGGACATGGCAAGGGGGACAGAGACAAAAACATACAAATAACTAAATAATAAACAATTTTAGAAGGTAATATTTACTACAAAAACAATGCAGAGTAGGTAGATTGGGATTGATGAAAGGGTTGCCATTTTAAAATGAAACCCATCCTAAAATTGGAGCCACAAAGATGCAGGGTTGCAGTGAGGTTGGTAATATGTGAAGAGTGAACAAGAAATCATAAAGCCATGTAAGATTATTAGGTGTGGAAAAATATGAGCTAAAATAAGTAACATAGCTGGGCGGTGGCTCACGCCTGTACTGCCAGCACTGTGAGAGGCCAAGGCAGGCAAATCACTCAAGCCCAGGAGTTTGAGACCAGCCTGGCCAACATGGCAAAACCCTGTCTCTACTAAAAATACAAAAATTAGCCAGGCATGGTGGCGCAAGCCTGTGATCTCAGCTACTCGGAAGGCTGAGGCACCGAAAATTTCTTGAAACTGGGAGGCAGAGGCTGCATAGAGCTGAAATTGCGCCACTGCACTCCCACCTCGCAACAGAGCAAGACTGTGTCAAAAATAATAATAAAAAATAAAACAATAAAGAACATCATAAATAGCAGATGGATCGGATTTTATGATGCTTTTGAGATACAGAATTTTATTATTTTTGTGCAGTTAAAATCTCTAGAACTTTTCCTTTGTGCTTTCTAGTGCTTTCATGCTTTGAAAAAAACCTTTTTATCCAGAGATATTTTTAGGTTGATAATTAAAATATTTTAAATTGTAATATTCGTATATGGAAAGAAATTCAAACAAAAGAGGATAATAGAAAGTAAAAGGCCTCATCCACTGCCTCTCCTCCTTTCCTCAGAAGTTATCATTTTTCTAGGTATCCTTCCCGAAATGTTCTATGTATAATCAAATACATGTAACTTTTAAAATTTATAAATAGGATACTATATATACTTTCTACAATTTGCTTTCTTCATTCACACATATGGCCCTACTCCAGAGACTGAGGTTTTAAATATCAGGAAAAATTTTATTTAGAAGGCAAAACTACAGAGACAAAAGATAATTGGTTACCCAGGGGTATAAGGTAGATAGGGGTAAATAGGTGGAGCATAGGGCATTTATAGGGTAATAAAATGATTATGTGTGGTACTATTATGGTGGATACATGACATTATGCAGTTGTCAAAACTGATAAAACTATACAGCACAAAGAGTGACCCCTAAGGTTAACTATGGATTTTAGTTAATAATGTAGCAGTATTGGTTCATCAGTTGTGACAAATGTACCATAATAATGTGGGATATTAATAGGAGAAATGGTGTGTTTGGGTTACAGAGGGTGACAAACAGGAATCTGTATTTTCTGCCCTATTCTTCTGTAAATTTAAAGCTATTCTTTAGAAAATCTTTGAAAAAAACTTCCTTTAGAAAAACTATTCTTAAAGCTTTGTAGAGGATATTTTAAAGTTGGAGGCTAGAGGTCACATATTTGGTAGACTGTTGTTATGGTCCAAACATAAAATAATAAAGGGCTATACTATGGTAGCAAATAAAATTACTTTGAATAGGTTTGCTAATACCTAAGAAAATTTCACATTAGAAATTACTGAGTGGAATTTATAGTTTCTAATATAAAGAAATCATGTGTCAAAAATCAAAAGCAGGAAAAACTATGCATAAAAATTATGAGAACAAAAGCAAATGTGGCTGAAAAGATGCTAATACCATAACATGCTGAATATATATATTTTTTAAAGTTAACATGACACAGAGGGACCAGGAAATGCATGTACTGTATTGTTTTATTTATGTTCTTATTTCCAGATTTCTGTAATATATATATATATACACTTCTAATTCAATTTTATTTTTGTGTGTGTGTGTGACGGAATATCACTCCCTCGCCCAGGCTGGAGTGCAGTGGTGCGATCTCAGCTCATTACAACCTCTGCTGCCCGGGTTCAAGCAATTCTTCTGCCTCAGCCTCTTGAGTAGCTAGGATTACAGGCGTGCACCACCACACCTGGCTAATTTTTTTGTATTTAGTAGAGAATGGGGTTTCACCACATTGGCCAGGCTGATCTCGAACTCCTGACCTCATGATCTGCCCGCCTTGGCCTCCCAAAGTGCTGGGATTACAGGTGTGAGCCACTGCACCCGGCCTGTATTTTCTTAAAAGATCAGCCATTACCAAGTTATTACTGGATGCCTTTAATCTCTTTGTTAGTGTATCCATATTCCAATAAAAATTTATTTACAAAAACAGGCAGTGGTCTGCTCTATAGGATCTTGCACTAATAAGTTACTTTAATTCTTTAAGTTTGTCTTGATTAAAACACATAATGTACATAATGAAACACCATGATTTGGCATATAGTAAGCAACTGAAAATAGTAGTGGCTATTTTATTAAAATAGTGTGTATCATACAGCTCAAAATGCTGATTATAAGATGAATCTGAAATTCAGACTTAAAAGTATTGTTATTATAGTAACAAGAGTATATTTGGGATTTTAAATTTTGTTCTACCACCAGAGGTAGTTTAAGGCTTCTTGTATAATGGTTCTTTGTGATGTTTTTCTGGTCAGAGACACGTGTGCTGAACTCTTGGGACGTATTCCACTACTTGTGGATCCTGGTATTTCCTTGCTCAATTTTCACAAGAAATAGGTTTGGCATCTCTAGGAGTATCAAATGAAGATGTTCAGAAACTACACAAGGTGAGTTCATTTTCAATTTTAAAAAATATTCTATTTATATCCATTGATAATGTAGTAAAAGCTTCCAAGTTACTCACTATAAATCATACAGTAATGGTTCTGGAAAGAGCATGGTAATTTAAAAAAGTAACTATTAAGGTATGGTTGACATGTAAAGCTGTATATATTGTATATAATACAATTAGTTTGGGGATACATTCTAATCAGTTATGCTAATGACAACTTAGATCTCATACAAAAACTCTACACTTTAACTCATCTATCCTCTCCCACATTGTTATGTCAAAATGTACATTTTCATATTGTGCATCAATTAATAAATTACTCTAGCTATAGTTGTTTTTAATACTTTTAACTCAGAATTTAAAATGATTTTATGTACCACCATTACATTACAGTATTAAGAATATTCTGAATGTAACTCTATCCTTCCCTTTACCAGGGAGTTTTACACTTTCACATTTTCATGTTGCTAATTAGCATCCTTTAGTTTCCACTTGAAGTACTTCAACTTTAGTTTCAATTTAAGCATTTTTTGTGAGGCAGGTCTAGTGGTGATGAACTCTCTCAGCTTTTGTTTTTCTGGAAAAGTCTTCATCTTTCCTTTTCTGAATGACAGCTTTGTTGGTAAATTATTCTTAGTTGGCAGGCTTTTTTTTCTTTCAATATTTTGACTATATCATCCCATTCTCTTCTGGCTTGCAAGGTTTGCTGAAAAACCCAGTGAAAGTCTTATAGGAGCTCCCTTGTACATGACAAGTTGCTTTCCTCTTGCTGCTTTCAAAATTCTTTAACTTTTGACAATTTGATTATAATGTGTCTCAGTGAAAAATTGTTCATATCAGATAGGTACTGTGCCAGTGTTTTAGCAAGGTCTGAGAAAGGCATATCTCACACAATGGCATGAAAACCCAATCATCATGCTTATGAACCACAACAAAGATCAGTGAAGACACCTTTATGTTCAATCTACATGGAATTCTTTGGGAATCATGGATCTGGATGTTCATTTTCCTCCCCAGATTTGGGCAGTTTTCTGCTATTATTTCTTTAAATAAGCTATCTGCCTCCTTTCTCTTTCTCGGCTTTCTATAATGTGCATATTGGTTTAGAGTCCTGTAGGCTTACTTCATTCTTTTTTCTTTTTGTTCCTTTGACTGGATAATTTCAAATGGTCTGTCTTCAAGTTCACTGATTCTTCCTTCTGCTTGACTGAATCTGCCACTGAAGCTCACTTTTGAATTTTTCAGTTCAGTTATTGTGTTCTTTAGTTCCAAAATTTGATTTTTTTTTTGAGATGGAGTCTCACTCTGTCGCCCAGGCTGGAGTGCAGTGGCACGATCTCAGCTCACTGCAAGCTCCACCTCCTGGGTTCATGCCATTCTCCTGCCTCAGCCTCCCAAGTAGCTGGGACTACAGGCACCCACCACCACGCCTGGCTAATTTTTTTGTATTTTTAGTAGAGACGGGGTTTCGCCGTGTTAGCCAGGATGGTCTCAATTTCCTGACCTCATGATCTGCCTGCCTTGGCCTCCCAAAGTGCTGGGATTACAGGCGTGAGCCACCGTGCCCAGCCAGAATTAGATTTTTCAATGGTTTCTTTGTTGAAATTCTCATTTGTTCATGTATTGTTTTCCTGATTTTATTTAGCTCACTGAGATTCAAGATGAGTGTTCTGAATTCTCTATCAGGTAATGTATAGGTCTTCGTTTATTTGGGGTCAACTGCTAGAACTTTAATTTGTTCCTTTGGTTGTCATGTTTTCTTGGCGTGTGCGTGATCCTTTAAGCCTTGCCTTCTACCTTTGCATTTGAAGAAATAATCACTTCCTCCTGTCTTTACTGACTAGCTTCAGAAGGGAAAGACATTCACCAGTCAGCCTGACTAGAGATTCTGAAGGTCTCTCAGACCTTTTCTATGGATATGCCCACTCCACTCCTCTTGTTCTATCTTGGGAGGGGAAGTCTTAGGATTGTGTGATTTCTTTCAATCTCACAAAGCTAGACTAGGTGCTGAGAACCTCCTTTTATTTTCTCTAGTGCAGTGCCCCAGAGTGTTCAAGGTTGTGTGCCTTCTTCCAATCCAGTAGGAGCCAGTTGCTGATATCTGTGTACTACCTGCCGGGGCCTGCATACACTATCTGCAGGGGAGGGTGGGCTGCTGGCTAGTGGATGGGTACATGGAGTGTTGGGTGTGCCTGTCAGCTAGTTGAGGGGTTCTGCAAGTGAAATGTCCTGTAGGGCTCATGGGTGAGCCTATGGTGGAGTCTGCAAGCCAGTTAGCAGACTCGACATCTGGCTCTGAAGAATCATGTGTTGGTTGCTATGAGCCTCTGCTTCTTTTCCCTTTTCCTAGCTATTCCTAGACTATTCATCTGTGAAGAGTCCCTCAGTATTCTGGATAGGGAAAAACAGAAGTGAGCCTTTTGGGTGGCACCATGCAAGGCTAGGGAAGCTGGGCACTCACTTGACTCTTACTTTCCTTCCTGGGAGAACTCATGGGCCAAAGAGGCCTCTCTTAGCACTGAACTCTGCTGCCTTGGAGGAGAAGGATGTAGGTAAAGTGAAACTCTGCTTCTTACCCTCTTCAGTGTGTCTATTCTTGAGTTTTTCATTCTACTGGGGTGCTAGAACCTCTTAGCAGATCTCCCAGGCTCCCAAGCGGTATTTGGTATTTCTGCAGGGTTTGAGGGCTGGAACCTACTAATCCACCAACTTGCTGACGTCAGTCAGGGTGCCTTTTATCTGAATAGTATTATTTCACACAAAATGCTATCTCTGAGTTTACTAGCTCAGAGGCAAAATAAAAACAAAACAGTTAAATATATAAGGTAACATTATTAAATCTCACATTTATTCCTTGCACAACTACAATATCTCAAAGCATTATACAGGTTCCTGCTTAATGCCTAGTTCATCAGTGCTTGGAGTAGCTAGTTAGTTCCATAAACTTCTGAGGTAAGTAACAATCTGTCTTATTTTATTATTTAATGACTATATATGCAGATTATAGTAACCATGAAATTTCTAAGGCAAAAAAGATGGCTTCCAAAATAGAAAAAGAAACTTCAAAGATCTATGGAATTAAGCTTTTAATTATGTACATATGCATATACAATTATGTATATCATGTATTTGCTTTGTAACCATAATCTTTGTCTAGTCAATGACTGCAAAAGTGGTATGTCAGTATACACTTATAGAATTATAGGAAAGAAAAGGTTTCTTCAGAGCTCACTCTATTCTATCCTGTGTTTGCTTGTTTATTTATTTATTATGGATTGACTGACAGGGTCTTGCTCTGTTGCTCAGGCCGGGGTACAGAGGCATAACCATACCTCACTGTAACCTTGAACTCCTGGCCTCAGGTGATCCTCCCACCTTGGCTATATAGATAATTCTATACACTGCTAGTTTTTAGTACCACAAAGTGTTATGATAGGTGATTTCAAAATAGTTTCGCCATGTTATTAATTTCCAGATCCCAGTTTTGTTTCTTTAGTTTTCCATTTATTTCTAGTTTGCTGGACTTCCTCTTAAAACTGTGGGGTTAAGGCAAGGCAGTTCCAAATGTAGTTCCTTATACACAAAGGGAAAGTAAGAACACCAAACACCAAAATCAAAATGTTCTAATAAAAAAGTTTATCTCTTTAAAATGTTGAATAGACAGATTTAATAATTCTTTTTTTAAAAAATTGATTAGCTTCTCATATAATCATTAACCCCAACCTATAGTCCACTGTAAGTATCCTCTTAATTTGTTAAAGCATATTAGTTATTCCATTAATTTCATCTACTTTTCCAATCTATCAATCTGTGATTCCTTTTACCTTTCTCTTATTTTGGGTTTCTTATACCTTGATTAAATGTCCTACTTTTTCTTAGTTTATTCCTCATTTAGGTGGAACACATCCTCCATTAGCCTTTTGAGAAGAGAATGTGTAGATTGTGTATTTTTAAAATCTTTTAGGTTTGAAAATGACTTTTTTATAGTTTCACAATGGGTTCTTAGTTTGGATTGGTATAGAAATCTAAATTATAGGTAATTTTTATTCAGATATTTTAAGAATTGCCCTTTAACTTCCAGAGGTACTATTAAGAAATCCAGTACATTTAACTTTTGTAGCATGTGTCTCAAGTCTGTTTGAGTTGCTGTAAAGGAATACCTGAGGTTGGGTGATTTATTTAAATAAGAGATTTGGCTCATGGTTCTGCAGGCTGTACAAGAAGCATGATGCCAGTATCTGCTTCTTGTGAACTCTTCAGACTGCTTACACTGAGGGCAGAAGGCAAGAGGAGCCCATGAATACACAGTTCACATTGCGAGAGAGAAAGGCCAGGAGTTAGCGGTATGGGGGTGCCCAGGCTCTTTGTTTTTTGTTTGTTTGTTTCTTTCTTTCTTTCTTTGAGACAGTCTCACTCTGTTGCCCATGCCGGAGTGCAGTGGCACAGTCTCGGCTCATAGCAACCTCCATCTCCCAGGTTCAAGCGATTCTCCTGCCTTAGCCTCCCGAGTAGCTGGGACTGATTACAGGCGTCTGCCACCACACTGAGCTAATTTTTGTATTTTTAGTAGAGACGGGGTTTCACTATGTTGGCCAGTCTGGTCTTGAACTCCTGACCTCAGGTGATCCGCCCACCTTGGTCTCCCAAAGTGCTGGGATTACAGATGTGAGCCACCGCGCCTGACCCCAGGCTGTTTTTAACCACCACCTCTCACAGGAGCAAACAGAGTAAGGACTAATTATCACAAAGACTGTACCAAACCATTCAGGAGGGAACCACCCCCATGACCCAAACACCTCCCACTAGGCCCTACTTACAACACTGGGGATCAAATTTCTTCTTCCTTTTTGAGACAGTCTCACTCTGTGACCCAGGCTGGTTGCAGTGTTACAAGCTCATTGCAACCTCCATCTCCTGGGTTCAAGTGATTCTCGTGCCTCAGCCACCTGGGGTTACAGGTGTGTGCCACCACACCTGGGTAATTTTTGTATTTTTAGTAGAGATGGGGTTTCACCATATTGGCCAGGCTGCTCTTGAACTCCTGGTCTCAAGTGATCTGCCCGGCTCAGCCTCCCAAAGTGCTGGGATTACAGACATGAGTCACCGTGCCCAGCTGGGATCAGATTTCAATATGAGACTTGGAGGGGTCAAAAAAACATCTAGAGAAAGAGCTCCAGAAATCTGCATGGGGTTCCTTTAAGCATTTTATATTAATAACAATCTGACATACTCAATATCTATGTTATTAGCATTGACACATTACATAATTACATTGATCATGTAGATCTAGACCAACCACTGTGAAAAAAACAAGGTGCAGCTAATAATAAAAAAGATGAGTTTTTAATGAGGTAAAAAAATAATGATGAAATATCATACTAACTATGCATGTATATGTGCCAGCTGCTGTTTTAATTGCTATCTATGTCTTAATTCAGTGCATATACACAATACATCCTTAAGATGTAGGTATTACCTACATTTTTACAAGTTATATAATTTATCCTAGTAGAATCAGAATTGTAGTCCAAACAGTGTGGCTCCAAGAGTCTACAGTCTTAACTATAATGCTGTATGTAATTCCTTGCACTAAGTAGACGGTAGTAGTGTTTTGTTATATTGTTATTAAATGCCCTTTCTTGACCAAATAAAAAATTGCTAAACCTATCTTGGCTTCCCAATTTAAAAATTTATTGGCTGATGAAATCTAAAAGCCTGGAAATCAACAATTTATAGGGCCAGTAAAGAACAAAAAAATGAAAATTTGAGAAGTAACTGATGGAGCAAGGTCTTAAAGGGATTCAGCTCTAGAATACAGGGAGCAGTTAGATTTGGAGAACAGAACAAAAGCTAAGTATAGAAGGGATTATGACCAAGTAGAGATGATGGTGAAAAAAAGCTTCTCTGGTAACTAAAAATCAAGGTCATCTGAGTTCAAAATAAGCCTGGTAATGTTAATAGAAGACATAATTATTAATGTAGAATAGTGAAGATTTGAACAACTTTTGTGAGGAATGAGAAAAATAAATAAATCCAGGAATGGGCTAACAGAATAGAAAAAGAGAGGATTTCAAAACTAAATCAATGTTTAGTGGCAGTAAAAATGTACCAGAATGTGAGATTGTGGTCAGAGGTAAAATTTCTGAATTTAGGGTCTCAAAGCCAGAGTAAAGGGTCATTCATTGATGGTAAAGACGATAATGATAATAACCATTCATTGAGTATATTACAAAATTAATTGTATCTAGTCATAACCACTGGTATCGCCATATCACAGAGAAGAAAACTGAGGCCCTAATTAATTTTCAGTAAAAAGTTAAGTTTTTCATACAACTTGACAAGAGGACTCAAATTCATAGAGTAGTAAAAGGGTCAGACATTCTCAATGCAATTTGAAGAAAACAGGTGGGGAAGCTTATCTTGCTAGATATTAACACTTATATAGTTGTAGTAATTATGACAGTATGGTATTGTTATAGAGGTATTACAAATACAGCAATGGAAGAGAATAAGCAACCCAGGGATGTTTAGAAACCTGATTTGAGATAAGTGACATTACAAACCACAAAAACAAGTTTAACTCTTCAATAAATGGTGCTAGAACAATTAGTTGTTTGTATGTAAAATAATAACAAATGAGAGTAGACCCCTTTCTCAAGCACAAAAAGTAAATACTGGGTAGAGTAAAGCCCTAATATGAAGGCTGTAAGTTTAAAAGTTTTAGCAAAAACACAGATGAATACGTTGTGATTTAGGGGTAGAAAAAGATTTCTTAAACAAGACTCCCAGAACACAAATTATAAAGAAAGAGACGAATAAATTTGGCTACACCCAAACAAATTTCAGTATAAAAAAAAGACATACATGGCCAGGCACGGTGGCTCACGCCTGTAATCCCAGCACTTTGGGAGGCAGAGGCAGGTGGATCATGAGGTCAGGACTTCAAGACCAGCCTGGCCAATATGGTGAAACCTCATCTCTACTGAAAATACAAAAATTAGTCAGGTGTTGTGGTGGGCACCTGTAGTCCCAGCTACACCAAAGGCTGAGGCAGGAGAATCACTTGAACCTGGGAGGTGGAGGTGGCAGTGAGCTGAGATCACGCCACTGCACTCCAGCCTAGGCAACAGAGACTGTCTCAAAAAAAAAAAACAAAAACAAAAAAACAAAGAGATATTCACTAGAAGATAAGCAACAGGAAAAGATAAGCAACGAATGTAACCAACAAGGTAATATTTTCCAGAAAACATGTACCAGTGAAACTGATGAACAAACCAATAGCACAGTGGGCAAAGATGTCAAGAGAAGTCTAGTAGGCATTTGGAATTAGACTCCTAGAATTGAGATTGCCTAAAGAAATCTGGGCTGGAAATAGAGATTTGGGCTATATCAACTTAATGATCATATTTGAATTTGGGGCACTGGATGACCTAATGGGATAAAAGCATGAAAGAAATAAAAGTCTTGGGCCTAGCTAGGACAGGCAGAGGATTAGTGATCCTCACTCAAGTGCTTGAGAGTAAATAATGACTCCTTTAACTGTATTTACATATTTACTTTATCTTGACTTTTCTGACCACAGTTTATGTCTTTTAAAGATGGAGTCTAAAAACACTATCTCATAAGGTGATCAGATAAGCCTATTACTTCTATTTAGAGCAATGTTATCTTTAGACCATGTTTCATGTGCAGCCAAGAAGGCAGGGTTGTGGAAATTAAATACAAATATAAATGAAAACAGGAGTTAAATTTTAAGTAAAGGGAATTTAAGAAAATATTCCTTTTAAGTGGATAATAAGATTTTTAAAATTGGTGGAGTTAGGAATTATCTCTTTTTATACATTTGCATAGCTCATGTAATGCATCAGAATACCTAATATATGATCCACACCTGTTCTCTGAATTTCAAGGCCTCCCAAAAAAGTTTTATCCGTATAGACTTGCATTCACTACATTTTTTCTACTTGAAAATAACAAACCAGCTATTCAAATAAACTGCTAAGAGGTAGGAAGCCAGCCATAAAAAATTACGTACTGTAAAATTACTTCTATGTGAGGGTCAAAAACATGCACAGCAATACAGAATAATAGTAACGGTGGTCGATGTGGTTAGAAGGGGCACTTTTTAAAAACGCCTCTGTTGAACATTCTATGTATTGATGTGGATGTTGGTTACCTGGAACTGTACATTTGGCACTTGAGCATTTCACTATGTTATACCATTGAGGTATGTATTTTTTAATTCTTTAAAGAAAAACTGCTTGGAAGTCTTATTCTTAACGCACAACAATCACAAACATTAAAATTATACAGTCCAGAGAATGTAAAGTTGCTTTAAAAAATTCCTTTTCTCAGTTTAAAATACCAAGGGGAAAAATGAACTCAACACAGCATGTCTTGCCCTTGTCAAGATGACAGATCCTCTAAGAGAAGAAACGAATAGGTAATGGCCTTTTCCAAGATTTTCTTCCCCTAATGCACCCCACTTCCAACCTACCCCTACCTCAACTAGGGTATCCAGTTGTACCCAAAGGTGCTTCTGCATTAGATCCACAGAGATTAAAGATAACAGCTAACAGAATAGTCCAGAGGACAAGGATATTCAAGTTCCATCATCTTCAGGATAAAAAAACTCCAGGGTTTACCCCCAAACTTAAAGCTCTCTAAAGGAAATCCATCGACCTTTTAAACATCACTTTGTATATATCATCTTCTGTACTGCCCTAGCTCAAAAACATGAACATGTATCTAAACATCTTTGTAGCATTTCCATTGTAAATTTTACTTTAACAATTTTGAACATGTTATAATGATAGAAAATTATTTAATCTAGATTTCGGTCAACTCTATTACTGACAGTTATTCTTTTTTAGTGAAGGACAATCACAAACACTAAATTTATACAGTCCAGAGACTAAAAGATTGCTTTAAAAAATTTCTTCCTTTTCTCACTGTAAAATAAAAATACCAAGGGGAAAAATAAAAAGTATTTATTATAACTGGCTGTTACACTGTCATACACAATGAAACACTGGACCATGAGCAGTTCGTTATTACATGTTGTTAGTTAAGTGTAGAACTGTAAATAATGAGGCACGTTATTAAGATATCACAAACATTATCCAATCAGCAAGTGCACGACTTCGGACATTTTGACTTCAGCCAAAATATGAAACAAAGTCATAGCAAGAAAGTTATTTCAAGGGACTGAAATTTTCTCCTCCTACCCTTCAAATCTTTTAGAGATATTAATAAAAACAACTATCCAGCCTGGATGGATATAATGGGACTCCATCTACATACACACAAAATTTTTAAAAATTAGTTGGGTGGCCGGGCGCGGTGGCTCACGCCTGTAATCCCAGCACTTTGGGAGGCCGAGGCGGGCGGATCACAAGGTCAGGAGATCGAGACCACGGTGAAACCCCGTCTCTACTAAAAATACAAAAAATTAGCCGGGCGCGGTTGTGGGCGCCTGTAGTCCCAGCTACTCGGGAGGCTGAGGCAGGAGAATGGCGTGAACCCGGGAGGCGGAGCTTGCAGTGAGCCGAGATGGCGCCACTGCACTCCAGCCTGGGCGACAGAGCGAGACTCCGTCTCAAAAAAAAATAAAAATTAGTTGGGTGTGGTAGCACACGCCTGCAGACCCAGCTACTTGGAAGGCTGAGGCAGAAGGATCCTTTAAGCAGGAGTTAGAGGCTGCAATGAGCTATGATCTCACCACTGCACTACAGCCTGGGCGATAGAGCGCGACCTTGTAACAACAACAACAAAATTAAAACCTTCAGGAATACTTTAGATCAAGCTTGCCCAACAGGATGGCTTTGAATGCCACTCAATGCAAATTTGTAAACTTTCTTAAAACATTATGAGATTCTTTTTTAAAAGCTCATTAGCTACTATTAGTGTTAGTGTATTTTATGTGTGGCCCAAGACAATTCTTCTTCTTCCAGTGTGGCCTAGGGAAGCCATAACATTGGACCCCCTGCTCTAGACTTTAGCAGAAGCCTTGCAACATAAAGAAAACAGTACATAAGACTTTAGACTCTTTTTTTGTTTTGTTTTTCTTTTTTGAGACAGAGTCTTGCTCTGTCGCTCAAGCTAGAGTGCAGTGGCACATTCTCGGCTCACTGCAACCTCCGCCTCCCTGGTTCAAGCGATTCTCCTGCCTCAGCCTCCCGAGTAGCTGTGACAGGCACCCGCCACCGCTCCCGGCTAATTTTTGTATTTTTAGTAGAGACGGGGTGTCACCATCTTGGCCTGGCTGGCCTCGAACTCCTGACCTCGTGATCCACCCGCCTCGGCCTCCCAAAGTGCTGGGATTACAAGCGTGAGTCACCACGCCCGATCGGCTTTAGATTCTTTTACCACTTTCCCGAAGGGAAAGGAAGTGAAAATATCTAAGGAAGGACTACTACGAATCTTCTCTGAGTGGCAAAAACCAGAGGTTTTGGAGCCAGGACTGCAGTTAAGTTGCCAAGGGGCAGAGATGTAAGCAGTTCCTGGTTTAGTTAAAATATTTTAATTTTTATTTTTTTAAGCCTGGCTTTTGGGGTGAAAGAGTAAACTTAGGCACAGGGGTCTGGGTAGGGCGAGGATACTCATGGACGAGTATGCAACCCTAGGGCCACAGAACCCAAACCGTAGGGGAAGAGGCGGGGCGAGAGGGGACGAAGTGGAGACAGCAAGAGACTCACTTTTGAAAGGCACTTTCCGGTTAGAAAGCACTCTCACATGCTTAACTCATCGTACACAGTATCCTTTCTGCGGGTCTCCAGCATCTACAGACGTTAAAGGCCCAACAGGGTGGCCACCTTCATACAAGATTCCGAGGAGGGCCTAGCTACCCGCCGGTTCCCGCGGCTCGGCAGTCCGCCGCGAGCGTACGTCACTCGCCCTCCGCCAATCGGCGCCCGGCAGGTCACCTCTCCTCCCAGGGCCCGCAGCCCAGGCCGAGGCCGCGAGTGCCCGCCGGCCGCTTCCGCTCTCGGCGCAGGCGCAGGCGCTGCAGCTTGGCCAGAAGGGAGGGGGCTCAGGAGAGGAGTGGACGCCGCTGGCCAGGATGGTGCTGGAGAGCGTGGCCCGCATCGTGAAGGTGCAGCTCCCCGCATATCTGAAGCGGCTCCCAGTTCCTGAAAGCATTACCGGGTTCGCTAGGCTCACAGGTAATCCTCCCCGATCAGCCAGTCCCCATCCTTGCACGCTTGCCTAGCGGGGGAAGGAGGCGTAAAAATCCTAGGGCCAAGGGGCGGAACGGAGTTCGGCGCCTGGCACGTGATCCCCGCGCGCAGAGGAAGGTGGGCGCGCGCAGGCGCAGCTCTCTGGGGAACGCCTGTGAGGCTGCCTCCAGGTGCTTGAAGCGCCAGTCTTTTGTCCTCGGAGTTGTCTCCGGTGTCATTCCGTGGCAAGATACCAGGTTTTTGCAGAGAAGGTGCTGGAAGGTGCTGAGTTGGGAGCAGGCCAGTCTCTTTCATCTCCTGCCCTGCTCATCGCTCTCTGTAGCGTACTTGTTTATTTTAAAGCGAGATAAGTCGTCGTTATCTAAGGCCTCATGTAACAGGCAGCCCCAGCTATCGGCTGGGTTGTAGCCTCAGTGTGTGGGTTGGGTGGGAGTGTGTGGGAGAGAAATATAGACTTACACGTAACACGTATATGACCGTTTTATTTAGTTACGAAATTAGGAGATAACCTCCATTCCCTCAGGTTAGAATTGACCTATCATGGGGGTATTTGAGGTCACCTCCATTTCTAGGTCCCGGGGCCTGCTGAGGGAACTTAAGTTGGAAGAAAGGTACCTTACCCAAGAAAGTATTCGAAGGCCGGTATGGGGGTGAAATCTTAGAAAATGAATTTTAGTGAATATATGTAACGTTCTATACTTAAGGGCCCTCACTTAACCCACAGAACTCATGAGGATTTCACATCTAAAGGATGAAAATCTCCAGAATGCAGTCAACACTCGGGAGATGGTGTTGAGTTACAAGCATTTCATTGTTAAGAGGGATATTTCTGGCCGGGCGTGGTGGCTCACGCCTGTAATCCCAGCACTTTGGGAGGCCGAGGTGGGCGGATCACAAGGTCAGGAGATCGAGACCATGGTGAAACCCCGTCTGTACTAAAAATAGAAAAAAATTAGCCGGGCGCAGGGGCGGGCGCCTGTAGTCCCAGCTACTCGGGAGGCTGAGGCGGGAGAATGGCGTGAACCCGGGAGGCGGAGCTTGCAGTGAGCCGAGATTGCGCCACTGCACTCCAGCCTGGGCGACAGAGCGAGACTCCGTCTCAAAAAAAAAAAAAAAAAAAAAAAAAAGAGGGATATTTCTAAACGGAACTCAGACCGAGTTTGGTTGTAAGGGGGATATTTCTAAACGGAACTCAGACCGATGGTGAAGACATCAACAAGTATTGAACTCCTGTGTCCTAGGTTATCAGGGAGTGCAAACATTAATTAAGATAATTCTGAGGTAAATAGGGTTGCTTCGCCGCGAACGTTCTAAAGATCCATAGTACCTGACCTAAAATACAGCAATCGCACCGCTGTCTGGTAGAAGAAAAATAAGATTTGTGTAGACTAAAATATAGAACTGATACCAAATTAACCAAATTAGTGAAGGTTATTGGGAGGTGAATTTCAGTCTAAGGAAGATTTTTTTTTTTAATTAAAGAATGCTTTTTTTTTTTTAATTAAAGAATGCTTTCCCCAAACAAATGTGGTGCTTTGGTAATAGCCCCTCTCAAACATGAAGAAAACAAACAAAAAGACTCTGGTGGTGGGTGGTCGATAGATTTAGAAGGGATAAACTAGATGACAAATTCTCTTCCAAATCTAGAGATCAATAGAATTATGCTCAGACAGCCGCTCTGTTGAGTGGATTGTGAGATTTTAACATTTTTTAAATATTAAGAGTTTTAGTAGAAAATATGCAATTGAATAGAAAGCATGTAACAATAATAAACATTAAAAAGGAACATCTAAACATCAGAAGCAATGCAAAAGTAAAATAAAATGAAAAACGTTTCACATCAAGTGTTTATAAACATCAAAATCTTTTGATCCTACCAGTTTACTCTGACAGAATTGCAGCAATTCCATACAATTTTGACTTTCCCCACTTCTTTTACTTAACTTACATATTTTAATGTAATGCTCATTTTTTCCCTGACAACTAAATGCTGATTTTAATTTTAACATCACAATGGGCCTAACTATTCATTCCCTTACAACTGGAAATTAGAAATGTTTCTATTTTTTAAAATTCACTATGTAATAGTTCATTGGCAAGTAAGCAAATACCAGTTGTCATATTTCTCCCTTTTGGATGTCTTCACTTAAATAGCAATACCAGGCCAAAACGGTATTGACCTGGTTTTTGTGACATTTGTACCCTTTTGTCAACTTACCTTCTTACTAATTTGCATAAGTTAACTGTTGAGTTTTTAACGGTCAAGAAAGGAAAACGTCCAATGAATTACGTATATTTTTTCCAGATGGTGGCTGCATTTATATTAGTTTCAATTTTCTGTAAATCAAGTATAATTGAAGAAAATTAGAAAGTATGAAACTAGATTTAATGGCTAGATTTTAGAAGTGTGCTTTCTTTTCTCGAGGATCCCTAGTGTCAACAAATATTTAATTCCTATTAAAGACATTAAGAAAAGTCAACCAAAACTTTTTCCCTCTTAAATCAAGAATTTATAGTAACTTCCTCTTTAAAGTTGTTAAATATTTAATATGAAGACTGATTCTCAGAAATAATGACCATTCTGAGAAGTATTTTAATAACATACATTTAACTTAAGTCCCATTACAATGTGGCTATAGGTAATAGTTTTCATTTTATTGCTGGTTTGTTTAGGAAACATGAACATACCTGTAATAACTGGTTTATGAAAAAAAAGAGATAGCCCTTTTTGGATTGGACGAAACAATTGCAGGGTTTATTTTGGAGTATTATAGAAGAAAAATTTCAGTGGCTACTTTCGACTCTTGGTCTCCCATTCTGAATAGATTGTAGTAGTTAATGACATTTGGCTTTCTTAAATGAGTTACATGTAGAATCCATAATGTAGACTTTTGTTAAAATAAAAACCTGGAAGACAACTTTTTAGCAATTGTTTAAAGAGTCTAGGAGACCAAAAAATATTTCCATTTTCTCTTATGAAAATTGGAGCAAAAAACAGTAGAGTTCACATTATTATTGCCTACATTTCCTTCACTATTGAAATTAGCTTTTTTTTTTTTTTAAAGCAATTGACTCTTTTATGATGACTCTGCATTCTTAGAAAACACATGGAGATCTTTAATGACCATATACTAGTTAAGTACAGGCAATTCTTACCTATCAGAAACAACTTATCTATCTTTGTTTGTCACATTTTCAAGAGTGAGGCGTTCAAGATAAATTATTGTGAGTATCTAATTTATGTTTAATTTAGGTTTTTGTTTTGTTTTTTTGAGAGGGAGTCTCTGTTGCCAGGCTGGAGTGCAGTGTCAGCTCACTGCAGCCTCTGCCTCCTGGGTTCAAGCAATTCTTATGCCTCAGCCTCCTGAGTAGCTGGGACTACAGGCGTGTGCCACCATGCCTGGCTAATTTTTTGTATTTTTAGTAGAGATGGAGTTTTACCATGTTGGCCAGTCTCGTCTTGAAACTCCTGACCTCAGGTGATCCGCCTGCCTCGCCCGCCCAAAGTGCTGGGATTACAGGTGCGAGCCACTGCGCCCAGCCCTACCTTAGGTTTTAAGTGGTAATAGTAAAGCCATGCATTAAATGTATTTTATCTTTTCAATAGTTAATAAATAGAAATAATTTCTGTGTTTAGCTACAAATGATAAATGAGAAAATACGTTATAAAATAACCCGCAACCAAGCTGCCAGTGTTATTTTTATGGTATCATAAGATGATATGGCTATATTATATGTAGATGTTTGAAAATTTGAAGTGGAAAATTTCTGTTCTAGTTCTATGGAATGTAATTCCTCATTGAGATCCGAGTTTGTCTATGGGTACATTAAAAAAAGTTTTAATAATAGTTTTTATATGTCTTGAATAGGTGTTACAGCTAGCCTGTATCATTATATATAATAAAAGTTCTGTTTCCCGAAGGAGATACTTCGTTTTAACCGTGTCTAAACTTTCAGAAAATTTATGTTAAAATTGCTAGCTACCATATTAGTCCATTTTCATACTGCTATAAAGAACTGTGCAAGAATGGATAATTTATAAATGAAAGACGTTTAATCCACTCACAGTTCAGCATGGTTGGGGAGACCTCAGTAAACATACAATCATGGAGGAAAGTGAAGGGAAAACAAGGCATTTTCTTCACATCATGGCAGGAAGAAGTAGTGCCGAGCAAAGGAGGAAGAGCCCCTTATAAAACCATCAGATCTCATGAGAACTCACTTAGTATCACAAGAACAGCATGGGGGAAACCACACCCATAATCCAATTACCTCCACCTGGTCTTTCCCTTGACACGTGGGGATTATAATTCAAAATGAGATTTCAGTGGGGACACAAAGCCTAACCAAATTAGCTATTCAAGTTGCTTTGAAATTTTCTTTTCTGACTAGATTTTGGCTTTCTTTTTTGAAAAAGGGTTTCACTCTGTTGCCTAGGCTGGAGTGAAGGTGGCATGATCTCGACCCACTCATTGCAGCCTCGACTTTGCAAGCTCAAGCGATCCTCCCACCTCAGCCTCTTGAGTAGCTGGTACTACAAGTGCATGCCACCACATCTGCCTCATTTTTTTGTATCTGTTTTTAGAGGCGGGGTTTTGCCATGTTGCCCAGGCTGGTCTTGAACTCTTGAGCTCAAGCTATCCACCCACCTCAGCCTCCCAAAGTGCTGGAATTACAGGTGTAGCCACTGCGTGTGGCCTAGATTTTGTTTCTCTGTTGGTGCTGGTTCTTTCATTCTTCCTTTTTGGTCCTGTTATTTATCTTAATAGTGGGATACATGGACGGCTGAGGCAAGATAATTGCTTGAGTCGTGGCACTGCATTCTAGCCTAGGTGGCAGAGCGAAACCATCTCTTAGAAAAAACTGGATAGCATTAGGAGATATAACTAATGTAAATGACAAGTTAATGGGTGCAGCACACCAACATGGCAGATGTATACATATGTAACAAACCTGCACATTGTGCACATGTACCCTAGAACTTAAAGTATAATAATAAAATTTTTTTTTTATATGGGACCCAAAAGTCATTATGAATATTAGGTCCTTGCTCAGTATTCAGCTTGATAAGAAGATGAACAACTCATATTTAAAAACTGGCAAAACAGGCCAGGTACAGTGGCTCATGCCTTTAATCCCACCACTTTGGGAAACTGAGGCGGGCAGATCACTTGAGGTTGGGAGTTCGAGACTAGCCTGGCCAACATGGTGAAACCCCATCTCTACTAAAAATACAAAAATTAGCTGGGTGTGATAGTGCACATTTGTATTCTCAGCTTCTCAGGAGGCCAAGGCAGGAGAATCATTTGAACCCAGGAGGCGAGGTCGCAGTGAGCTGAGATTGTGCCACTGCTCTCCAGCCTGGGTAACAGAGTGAAACTCTGTCTTCAAAAAAAGAAAAAAAAAATTGGCAAAACGGAAAAAAGAACAAAATCTTATCCTTTGCAGCAATATGGATGCAGCTGGAGACCATTATCCTAAGGAGATTAACAGAGAAATAGAAAACCAAATAACACGTACTCTTATAACTGGGAGCTAAACATTGAGTATTCATGGACATGAAGATGGCAATAGTAGACACTGGGAACTGCTAAAGGGGAGGGAAGCAGGAGGCCAGGGTTGAAACTATTGGGTACTATGCTCACTACCTAGGTGAGAGGATCAGTCATACCCCCAACCTCAGCATCACACAATATACTCATGTGACAAACCTGCACGTTTACCCCCTCAACCTAAAATAAAAGTCGAAATTATATTAAAATATTTTAAAAAGGAAATTTGGGCACACGCAAAGGGAGAACACCATGTGAAGATGGAGGCAGCAATTGGGGTGATAGGCCTACAAGCTAAGGGACACCACAGCTTCTCTCTCAGATCCTCCAGAAGGAACCAGCTATGCTGACACCTTGATTTTTGACTTGTCGCCACTAGAACTGTGAGTGAATACGTTTCTGTTGTTTTAAGCTAAAAAAGAAAACGAAAATGCAAGCACAAACACATTGTTCTCTGCAGTTTAGGGAATCCTAGTAGAGACTACTGCTCACATTTATTCTCTCTTCTCTGCTTTAATGCCACTGCCTTAGTTTTATCTCAAACTATTTTCTTCCAGACTATTTCCATGGATTTCCAACAGGTTGTCTTGCCTTGTCTTTTTCCACTAGCCCTCTCCGCTATTCCTGTGGCTCTCTAATCCATCTTCCATCTGATATCAGAGTGACTTCATAGGTGAACAATTTCCTAGTTAGGTTAATATTCATATATTTCAGTGGTTTCCTGTTATACACAGGGTAGATTCCTACTTACCTGTTGAATATCAGAGCTTGTCATCATATGGCACCTGTTTAGTTCTACAGTTCCCTTTCATTAAATTCTGGCAGTACTGTGGTGCTTAGTTTCCCAGACACTTAATGTATGTCATATCTCTGTACCTTTGCCTATGCAGCTTCCTCTGCATGGAATGAAGCTCCTCCTCCCATATTCTCATGAACTTCTGTACTCTTCATCTTTCAGAAACCTATTTAAGTATCAAAACCTGTACAGTTTTTGCTCATCCCAGTAAAGAGTGAATAACTTGTACCTCTGCGTTGCTTCTGTATGATTGCTCATACTACACAGTACTATAATCGTTTTTTATAGGTCTGTATTCCATTCTAAATGGCAAGCTCCTTTCTGATAGGGACTGTGTTTTATAATTTTTGTATCTTCAGTATGTGTCCCATTACTTGACACATGAGAGTGAGGTATTACAATTTTAGAAAGTGCTGAGAGTTTTTTTCTTAAATATTTTAAGTAGTCTTCCGGTATTTTAACTTATACTGTTATTATTCATAAGCCATGAACAAAGGCAAATAAGTCCAGACCTTGTAGGAATTATCTCAAATGCCAGTTTATTGGAGTACAAACTCAGTTAGGCTAAAACTTACTGAAGTCTTGGTTTATGTAAGTCTCTGTTAAAGGGTAGGGAGTTAGGAATTTTTTGTTTAGTTGGGGAGGAGACAAATATTTACCTAATTATATAGTTTTAAGGCAGAATGCATAAATAGTTTGATTTGTGTTCTATAGTTTTTACTGAGTGGGTTCCTACTTCATTCATTTCTCCCAACAATCCTATGAAGTTAGGAGACTCTTTACTTTTCTCTGTGCCTTGAAAATTCTGTTCTCAAGTGCTTGAGCTCCTGGCTTCTCATTCTTTAGGTTTCTGCTTAAAGGTTCTTTTTTCAGAAATCTTCCCTGACCCCTTACCTAAAATTGCAGCCAACCTACTGCTTTGCCTCAGGTTAGTTTTTCTCTTATGTCATCCTTTATTTCCTTTATAACAGTTACTACAGTCTGTGATCATCTTGTTTATTCACTTGTTTATTGTCTCTCTCCTCTGAAATATATACCCTATGAGAGAAGGGACCTTATCTAACTATTAGCTGGTATCCCCACATAGTGCAGTTTGTGGAGTGTGGTGGGTACTAAGTAAATACTGTTGAACAAATGAACTTACATTTGTTATTCCTGCTTTACAGACAAAGGAAGCCTGGTTCCAAGTATATGAAAATCTGGATTTACACCACAGATAAACTGAATTAGTTGTTTACTGAAGTCCTATTCTGTGCAAATTACTAAGCACTGGTTACATAGAGATAAATAAGACAGCTACTGTATTTGCAGTTAGCACAGTATCTCTACATAGTAGGTGTATTAGTCTGTTTTCACACTGCTATAAAGATACTACTCAAGAGGCCAGGTGCTGTGGCTCACACCTGTAATCCCAGCACTTTGAGAGGCCGAGGTAGGCAGATCACGAGGTCAGGAGATCAAGACCATCCTGGTCAACATGGTGAAACCCCGTCTGTACTAAAAATACAAAAAAATTAGCTGGGTGTGGTGGTGCACACCTGTGATCCCAGCTACTCAGGAGGCTGAGGCAGGAGAATCACTTGAACCCATGAGGCAGAGATTGCAGTGAGCTAAGATCGCGCCACTGCACTCCAGCCTGGTGACAGAGTGAGACTCCATCTGAAAAAAAAAAAAAAAAAAAAAAGATAATAACCAAGAGTGGGTAATTTATAAAGGAAAGAGTTTTAGTTGACTCACAGTTCTGCATGGGTAGGTAGGCCTTAGGAAACTTACAGTCATGGTGGAAGGGAATGCAGACACCTTCTTCACAAGGCAGCTGGATAGAGAAGAGTGAGGAGTGAAAGGACAAGAGCTCCTTATAAAACCAGATCTCATGCAAACAGCATGGAGAAACTACCCCCATGATCCAATCACCTCTCACCAGTTTCCTCCCTCAACATGTGGAAATTATGGGGATTATAAGAGGTGAGATTTCGGTGGGGACACAGAGCCAAGCCATATTATTCCATCCCTGGCCCCTCCCAAATTTCACATCCATTTTGCATTTCAAAACCAATCATGCCTTCCTGACAGTCCTCCAGAGTCTTAATTCATTTCATCATTAACTCAAAAGTTCACAATACAAAGTCTCATCTGAAACAAGGCAAGTCCCTTCCACCTATGAGCCAGTAAAATAAAACACAAGTTAATTCCTTTTAAGATACAATGGCAGTACAGGCATTGGGTAAAAACACGTATTCCAAATGGGCGAAATTGGCCAAAACAAAGAGGCCACAGGACCCATGCAAGTCTGAAATCCAGTGGGGTAGTCATTAAATCATAAAGTTCCAAAATGTTCTCCCTTGACCCCGTGTCACATCTGGAGCACACTGATGCCAGGGTAGGCTCCCATGGCCTTGGGCAGCTCCTTCATGGGCTGGCATTGAATGCAGCTTTTCTGGATGCATGGGGCAAGCTGTTGTTAGATCTACCATTCTGGGGTCTGGAGCAGGTAGCTGCCTTCTCACAGGTCCACTAGGCAGTGACCCAGTGGGGACTATGTGTGAGGGCTCCAACCCCACATTTCCCCTTTGCACTGCCCTAGCAGAGGTTCTCCATGAAGGCTCCATCCCTGCAGTAGACTTCTGCCTGGACATCCAGGTGTTTTCATACATCCTTTGAAATCTAGGGTGAAGTTCCCAAACCTCAATTCTAGACTTCTATGCACCCGCAGGCCCAACACCACATGGAAGTCACCAAGGCTTGGGGATTGCACCCTCTGAAGCAATGGCCCAAGCTGTATGTTGGCTTCTTTTAGCCATGGCTGGGACACAGGGCATCAAGTCCCACTACTGCACAAAGCAGCAAAGCCCTGGGCCAGACCCACAAAACCATTTTTTCCTTCTAGGCCTCTGGGCCTGTTAAGGAAGGGCCTGATGTGAAGACCTCTGACATGCCCTGGAGACATTTTCCCTATTGTCTTGGTAATTAATATTTGGCTCCTTGTAACTTACGCAGATTTCCGTAGCCAGCTTGAATTTCTCCCCACAAAATGGGTTTTTCTTTTTTCTTTTTTTTTTTTGGCAGGGGAGGGACAGAGTCTCCCACTGTCACCCAGGCTGCAATGCAGTGACACGATCTCAGCTCGCTGCAGCCTCCGCCTCCTGGGTTCAAGTGATTCTCCTGCCTCGGCCTCCCGAGTAGGTGGGACTACAGGCACATTTTGTATTTTTAGTAGAGATGGGGTTTTACCATGTTGGCCAGGATGGTCTCGATCTTTTGACCTCATGATTCACCCTCTCAGCCTTCCAAAATGCTGGGATTACAGGCGTGAGCCACCAGTACCCAGCTGGGTTTTTCTTTTCTATTGCATTGTCAGGCTGCAAATTTTCCAAACTTTTATGCTCTGCTTCCCTTTAAACCTAAGTTCCTATTTCAGATCGTCTCTCTCTCAAGTTAAAGGTTTCATAACTCTCTTGGGCAGGCACAAAATGCCACCAGTCTGTTTGCTAAAGCATAGCAAGAGTGACCTTTGTTCCATTTCCCAATAAGTTCCTCATCTCCATCTGAGACGACGTCCTTGATGCTATTGTGCATATCACTAGCAGCATTTTCGTCAAAACCATTCAACAAATCTAGGAAGTTCCAAACTTCCCACATGTTACTGTCTTCTGAGCACTCCAAAGTGTTCCAACCTCTGCCAGTTACCCAGTTCCAAAATTGCTTCCACATTTTCAGGGTGTCTTGATAGCAGTACCCAACTCTCTGTTGTAGCAATTTACTGTATTTTCACACTGCTATAAAATAAATAAAAACATAAAAATACTACCCCAAACTGGGTAATTTATAAAAGAAATAAGTTTAATTGACTCACAGTTACGCATGACTAGGGAGACCTCAGGAAAGTTACAATTATGGTGGAAGGGGCACCTTCTTCACAAGGAGGCAGGAGAGAAGAGTGAAGAGCAAAGCAGGAAGAGCCCATTTGAAAACCAGATCTCATGAGAACTCACTATCAGGAAAAAAGCATGGCGGAGATTGCCTTGATTATCTAATCACCACCCACCAGGTTCCTCCCTTGATGTGGGGATTATGGGGATTACAATTTGAGATGAGATTTGGAAGGGGACACAGAGCCAAACCATATTAGTAGATACTTAATAATTATATAGTAAATATTTAATTTTATAGTAATAATTGTATAGTAAAAAACTGTTTAACGAGAAATTGATTTCTTCTTTCAGAAAATGTTTAGTAAGCACTTAATAAAAATCAGAAAGGGGGGATTGACTGGAAAGGTACTACAAGAGCAAACTTTCTGGGGCAATGGAAATATATTTTGTCTTAGGTGGTGTTTATAGGTCCATATAGTTCCAAAACTCATCAAACTGAGTGCTTACCAAACACAGAGCTTGGCCAGGTGCCGTGGCTCATGCCTGTAATCTCAGCACTTTGGGAGGCTGAGGCAGGCAGATGGGAGTTTGAGAGTCTGGCCGACATGTGAAACCCCATCTCTACTAAAAATACAAAAATTAGCAGGGCGTTTGGCAGGCGTCTGTAATCCTAGTGACTCGGGAGGCTGAGTCAGGAGAATCGCTTGAACCTGGGAGGCAGAGGTTGCAGTGAGCCAAGATCATGCCACTGCACTCCAGCCTGGACAACAGAGTGAGACTCCATCTCAAAAAAGAAACACACACACACACACACACACACAAAACTCAATAAAGTGAACTGTAAATTACACTTCAAACAAAAGTAAGTTAAATAAATTGAGCCAGACATTATATAGGCACTGGGGACACAGGTGATCAGACAAATAAAGTCCCTGCCCTTGTATCTCTCTTTTTCTTTTCTTTTTTTTTTGTTTTCTTCTTCTTCTTCTTCTTCTTTTTTTTTTTTTGGAGACAGTCTCTTCTCTGTCTCCCAGGCTGGAGTGCAGTGGTGAGATCTGGCCTCACTGCCACCTCTGCTTCCGAGATTTAAGTGATTCTCCTGCCTCAGCCTCCTGAGTAGCTGGGATTATAGGCACATGCCACCACGCCCAGCTAATTTTTTGTATTTTTAGTAGAGACGGGATTTCACCATGTTGGCCAGGCTCGTCACAAACTCCTGACTTCAAGTGATCTGCCCACCTCAGCCTCCCAAAGTTCTGGGATTACAGGCGTGAGCCACCACACCCGGCCCCCTTGTATCTCTTATATTGTGATCGGGGAACATGATAGGTAGATGCAGCCATTAAAATTTATGTTTCCAACTGATATTAAGAAATTGGGGAAATAATATAATAATCTGACATACCATTAAGTAAAAAATACAATATAACCTTATTTTTAAAGCATTTACAGCCTATGTATTTACATACTGAAAAAGAGATAAATTTACCACATAAATATATCAATGTTATTTTTTATAATCCTAAAACAAAAATAAATGTATGCTGAATAAAATACATCATTTTATATAAAAATTTGCTTGGTGTGGTGGCGCACGTCTATAATCCCAGCTATTTGGGTGGCTGAGGCACAGGAATCGCTTGAACCCAGGAGGCAGAGGTTGCAGTGAGCCAAGATCATGCCACTGCACTCCAGCCTGGGTGACAGAGTGAGACTGCCTCGTTAAAAAAACAAACAAACAAACAAATTATTTTGAATTATTTTATTTGGTCAGGCATGGTGGCTCACACCTGTAATCCCAGCACTTTGAGAGGCCAAGGTGGGCTGATCATCTGAGGTCAGGAGCTTGAGACCAACCTGAGCAACAGGGTGAAACCCCATCTCTACTAAAATACAAAAATTGGCCGGGCGTGGTGGCATGCACCTATAATCTCAGCTACTCGGGAGGTCACTGAGGCACAAGAATCGCTTGAACCCGGGTGGCGGAGGTTGCAGTGAGCTGACACTGCACTTCAACCTGGGCAACAGAGTGAGACTCTGTCTTAAAAAAAAAAAATTATTTTATTTTGCACATTATTTACAGTTAGTAATATTTTCCTTTCAAAGTATCTAAAATATCTGTAATAGCTGAACATATATCAAACAGATCCAATGAGACTAGCACAGTTTAAATTTTTTTTAAAGTTTCTTGATTTTTCTGTATTTTATCTTTCTTCATATAAAATCAGCCTTAATTGACAGAGAAATATTCTACATACCCATTCATATGTGGGAGCTAAAAAAGTTGATCTCATGGAGATAGTCAAATAGTAGTTACCAGAGGCTAGGAAGGGTAGGGAACAGAAAATGAAGAGAGGTTGGTTAATGGGCACTATAGTACAGTTATCCAGGAAAAGTTCTAGTATTCAACAGCATAATAGGGTGACTATTGTTACCAGTAATTTTAGTGTATATTTCAGAATAGCTAGGAGAGAAAATTTGGAATGTTCTCAATATAAATAAATGATAAATGAGGTGACGAATATCCCAATTACACTGATTTGATCATTACACATTGTATGCATGTATCAAAATATCACATGTACCCCATAAATATGTACAGTTATTATGTATCAGTACAAAAGTCAGTACAAAAAAATCAAGCGTGGTGGCTTATGCCTGTAATCCCAAGGGAGGCTGAGGCAGGCGGGTCACTTGAGGTCAGGAGTTTGAGACCAGCCTGGCCAACATAGTGAAACCCCATCTCTACTAAAAATACAAAAATTAGCCAGACGTTGTGGTGTGCTCCTGTAGTTTCAGTTACTTGGGAGGCGGAGGCAGGAGGATAGCTTAAGCCTGGGAGGTGGAGGTTGCAGTGAGCCAAGAGTGCACCACTGCACTCCAGCCTGGGCAATGGAAGTGAAACCCTGTCTCAAAAATAAATAAATAATACAGTTAACTGCAAATGCCATGTGAGTTTAGAAAAAGTCATGATAGTAAATATCATTTTAATGTAGTTAGTGAATAAATTCAAGTAGGTAAGCATTTGCATATTCAGACGTTGGAAGGAATAGTGGAAAAGGTAAGTCTTAGGTATGTTAATGTTGATCCAAGTGTGCCTGACTCGTGTCATTACAGTAGATTTTCCTGGTGCATTGAAAAGAAATAATTTCATATCTAGGTTTTAGAGGACCTGCGTAAACACAAACTTTGAATTTTGCATTCAGTATAGTTAATTGGATTTAAGGATGTTTGTCTCCAGGTTAACTACTGGGATTGGCACATGTGTCCACATGCAGAGTAGTTAATCTTGTGCAACCAGTTTAAGTTTTTTTATACTTACGAACTTTTAAAAAAAATTTAGTGCCTACAACTTTATTTGTTCCAGTGATATTTGTACTTGGCGGGCTATCAAGTTACGATGCTCTTGGCCATTTTTGCTTCTGTTTTTCTATTTCACCTTATACCTAGGATAAGTACCAGTGTGGCTATTGCAAGGGACTCTGGTTATTCTTTCAACATGCAACTTTAGGGAGTAGGAGGGAGTTCATTTTGTGTTGTCAGTAGGTACAGTATCTAGGATAGTGAATCCTGTAAGTTCAAATGTATAATTAAGTGAAAAGTTGACCTTGAGATTGTCCTTTTCTCTGACCAAAAATGAATAAAGGCTTTTGAAATACATAAAAATAATAAAGAAATAATAATTTGAAAAAAAAAGTAAAAATAAATAAATAAACAAGGTTGTCATCTTTACATTTGCATTCACTTGCATTTTGATACATTTAAGCTTTTATGACTTCTAAAATATTGTAATATATACAATAATACTTAATGTTATTCCACATTGAACAAACATTTAAACTGCTGTTTCAAGTTACATACTGGATACCGGGGCCAAATGCGAGCTAAGACTTTCATTGCCTAGAAGATAAGTATAAATACAAATTACAGAACAATATGGTGAGTGAGAAAGTAAGTGACATTTGTGCTTGTTCATTCCATCTGTAAGTCAGTCATTAAATATATATGAGGCATCTACTTTGTGCTGTGAAGAGTAGAACAGAATTTCTTTTCTCATAGATTTATAGAAGAGACAACTTTAGAAACAAGTAATTACAGTAGTGTGGTAGCAGAAACATGAGGAATGCAGCTTGGAAACACAGGAGGAAGTGATTGATTCTGCTTTGTGAAATTGAGGAAGACCTCAGGAAGAAGTAATATTTGACTCTAGTCTTGAAGGGTCTATGCAAATTAGTCAGATAAAACAGAAGGAACTCCATGTGCAGAGAACTCAGAAAGGCTGCTTACTAGACAATAGCCTTGACTGGCTTCAGGTACATGAAGAGACCATATTTGTGGGAGTTGAAGCTGGAAAGGTAGTCTTGCCATTCTGCGGAAATGGCACTTTATAGAGCCAATGATCTGTAGCAGCACTGTCCAGTAAAACTTTGTGGTAATGGAAATGTACTCTGTACTGTTCAATATGGTAGTCACTAGTCACATGTAGCTAGCTATTGAGCCTCTGAAAGGTGACCAGTGTGTCTTAGAAACAGTGTTTTACATTTTACTTAATTTTAGTTTATTTACATGTGAATAGCCACGTGGTTTTTTTGGTTTTGTTTTGTTTTTGAGATGGAGTCTTGCTCTTGTTGCCCAGGCTGGAGTGCGATGGCACAATCTTGGCTCACTGCAACCTCTGCCTCCTGGGTTCAAGCAATTCTCCTCCCTCGGCCTCCCAAGTAGGTGGAATTACAGGCGCCTGCCACCACGCCCGGATAATTTTTTGTATTTTTATTAGAGATGGGGTTTTGCCATGTTGGCCAGGCTGGTCTCGAACTCCTAACCTTGTGATCCACCCTCCTCAGCCTCCTAAAGTGTTGGGATTATAGGCGTGAGCCACCACACCCAGCCCATATGTGTATATTAACCACGTTTTCAATTTTCTGTATTTTATTGTGCTTTAATATTTTTTAGGGGCCTTGTTGGCTGTGGAGACTATTTAATTCCTAGAGATATTAAATAACTTGCCTGTGAGCATGCCTTTCATATGCAAACCAACCAATCCAAAACCCATGCCCCCAACCACCTCCTTTATCTAATCCCTTACACATGAAGTCAGTATCTCTCCTGTCCTAAATCACCCCAGGGATAGGTAGAAGACAACTAGGGACCATTACAGAACCCACTGAAATTATTCAAGCTACCCAGTCCTAAACAGTTTCCTGCCTTGCCTTTTCTATGGAAACCACAATAAAGGCCTGTGCCCATGCTTTTTCCCTTTCCTCTTTCTTCCTCCTGATCAACCCTAGTACCTTCTCATGTGGCCCTGCATTGCATAGTGTATCTCTTCCTCTTGGGAACTGTAAGTAATAACCTGTTATTTCAAGACAGTTTCTACAAGTCTATTGGGTACAAATCTAACAGTATGGCTAGTGGTGCCCATATTGAGTAGCACAGATCTTATACGTAGGCCCCCTTCTCCCCCAAAAAACAGTTCTGTGTCATCTCCAGAGCTTTAGTTCACTCAAAGTACCTATTTGGAGTGTCTCCACTTTGGTTATGAGAATGTAACAGCCAACATGGCAGATGAAGTTCATACTTTTACAGAGTTTTATTCTGGTAACTACAAGATTATATTCTCGAAGATTTTTGCCATATAGCATTGTCAAGTTATTTGGCAAAATATTTTTTCCAAAGAAGTTGCTTGTACTTCCTCACCAATCTCTATAATCTCTGAATAAAAGCTACCATTTATTGTGTCTTCTTTGCCAGCCACTCTTACAGCTGCTATCTATGCAAATGGTAGATAAATAGGTTTTTTCATTTAGATTTCTTTGGCATGATGTTATATCAAAAATAATTCCATTTTGGAAGGGTTCATATTAAGTCTTTCTTTCAATAGTTAAATAGTACTATTATCTCTTGAGAGTAGTTTTACCAAGAGAGGAACAGATTTTAATTTTAGATCTATTGGGTTTCATTCATGATAACTGACAACAGGCTTTGGATTTAGGCTGTCCTGGACTAAACCTGCTTAGGCTATAGTTTTCTCACATGTAAAATGGGGATAATAATGATACCTACCACATATAGTTGTTTAAGCTAACATAGTGTTAAATGAGCTAGGGCCATTATACTCTTAGCATAATCTGTTCATTTATCTTTAATGTTTATTAGCATGCGTTAGCATATTATTTCCTGTTTTTCTCTTTTCTCAACTAAGCTATTTCTACATAGTGCCTAGCAAGGTATCAAAATAGGCATTCAGTGAAGGAAGTTAACTGATAATTCTATAAGAACAGAAAGGAGCCCATCAGAGGCAGGGCGCTAGCAGACATTTGATAAATGTGTGTTGAAACATTTATCTTGGTTTCCTGGTATGGGGAACTATTGCATAGGCATAGGGACTATTGCATTTATATCACTTATATTCTCTGTCCCCTTAAGACAGACTGGGTACTCCAAAAGGCTTTAAGTGAAGTTTATGGAATGAGATGTATCTTAAAATGAGAACATTCAACATAGAAAGCTTCAATTTATTCTTTAAAATAGTAGCTTTTACACAACATTTCAGTGCTCTTTAGCAACATTTACCAAAAATGTACCTTAAAGCATCAGAGGACATGTTCTCTCTGATAATATGAATCAGTGGTAAAAATTTTGCAGATATTCTGTAGTATGATTTTAGATATAGTATTAAGGAGATAAAAGTTAAAATGTTTTCTTAACCTATAAAATATATCATACATTGAATTTTGTTTATAGTTATAGTAATCATAATTTCTAAAATAAAAATAGACAAACACAAATAGACTTGATGTAGACAATGAGATAGGATATTTGAAATGGAACCTATTTCTTTTTCTTTTTTTTTTTCTTTTTTTTTTGAGACAGAGTCTCACTCTGTTGCCCCGGCTGGAGTGCAGTGGCCAGATCTCAGCTCACTGCAAACTCCGCCTCCCGGGTTCACGCCAGTCTCCTGCCTCAGCCTCCCGAGTAGCTGGGACTATAGGCGCCCGCCACCACGCCCGGCTAGTTTTTTGTATTTTTTAGTAGAGACGGGGTTTCACCGTGTTAGCCAGGATGGTCTTGATCTCCTGACCTCGTGATCCACCCGTCTCAGCCTCCCAAAGTGTTGGGATTACAGGCTTGAGCCACCGCGCCCGGCCGGAACCTATTTCTGAAAGTTAGGTTTCTGGTTTCACTGGTCTCAAATTATAAATAAAATAAGGTGGTCTTTGGTAGAACTGGCTTTATTGTGTTATTCACAGTTTTATGGATCCATTAGAAAGGAATTAATGTGAAAAGTAACAGATAAAGAATAAGCTCAAGGATGAAACTAGACATGCTATTTTGAATTCTTTTCCAAGAGCACTGCAGATTCTGACAAATCTACATATTTAGTTTCAGAATGGCTTCGGTTATTGCCTTTCCTTGGTGTACTCGCACTTCTTGGCTACCTTGCAGTTCGTCCATTCCTCCAGAAGAAAAAACAACAGAAGGATAGCTTGATTAATCTTAAAATACAAAAGGAAAATCCGAAAGTAGTGAATGAAATAAACATTGAAGATTTGTGTCTTGCTAAAGCAGCTTATTGCAGGTGTTGGCGTTCTAAAACGGTAAGATGTCTGTTTACATGTACATGAAAATTTTGCAGTGCTAGGATTGTTTTGCCTCTTAAATTCCCAGTTTTGAAGTTCTTTAAGATGAAAGAATTTTCTGTAACATTTGATATTGAAAGACCATATTCCCAAATTGAAGTTTTCATGTCATGATAGATACTACCTACATTAGAAAAGTTGGAACAGCAAAGAAAAATAAAAATCTCATGCTTTCACAATGTTTGGCATTTATCTAGAGTAACACGTATTTTAAAATACACATTCTTTGAGAGATGACATAAGGTTTAGTGGAAGAAAGCTTTGGTGTCATAGTAAATAGTGGTCAAATACGATACTTGTCACAGTATGAGTTTGGTTGGACAAGTTACTTAATTTTTAATCTCTAATCTTCAGAGTTAGTTTGTTTTAACCTGATACATCAACATTACATATTTTTGAGAAGTGAGATGATGTATGTAAACTGCTTTAATAATGTGAGTTAGTAAATGATAGCCTCAATTATAGATGATTTTTAATGTGGGAAGGAGTTTGGAGTGATAAGTACTGTAAGTAGTTGACAAAATCTGTTCTCTTGTACTTGGTCATAGATTATTTGAGGTTTTAAGTGCAGTATTGTTCATCACAGCTTTGTAATAGCAAAATTTCTATAAACTAAATATCTGATAAAAGGGAAACGATCATGTTTTTAAAGTATGTATAATGACATGAGATCCTGATATAACATAAGTAAGAAAGCATATTACAGTATGATCCCAATTTTGTTTAAAAAATGAATACACACAGGCCAGGCGCAGTGGCTCACACCTATAATCCCAGCACTTTGGGAGGCCGAGGCAGGCGGATCACAAGGTTAAGGTTTCAAGAACAGTCTGACTAGCATGGTGAAACCCCGTCTCCACTAAAAAATACAAAAAAAAATTAGCCAGGCATGGTGGCACGTGCCTGTAATCCCAGCTACTCAGGAGGCTGAGGCAGGAGAATCGCTTGAACCCGGGAGGCAGAGGTTGCAGTGAGCCGAGATCACACCACTGCACTGCAGCCTGGGCGACAGGGCGAGACTCTGTCTCACAAAAAACAGGAAAAAAACAATACACACAGTAAATGCAGAGGGAAAAATATACCAAACTGTTAATTATTATTACCTATATCTGGATGGGTTATGAGTAAATTTTTTAAAATTTATTTTTATTTATTTATTTTTGCGGGGGACAGAGTCTTGCTCTGTCACTCAGGCTGGAGTGCAATGGCATGATCTCGGCTCACTGCAACCTCTACCTCCTGGGTTCAAGGAATTCTCCCAGCTCAGCCTCCCAGGTATCCAAGACACAGGCACACACCACCATGCCCAGCTAACTTTTGTATTTTTAGTTAGAGATGGGCTTTTGCCATGTTGGCCAGACTGGTCTTGAACTCCTGACGTCAAGTGATTTGTCCATCTCTGCCTCCCAAAGTGTTGGGATTTCAGGCGTGAGCTACTGCACCCAGCCTAAAATATATTTTTGCTTTCAAAAATTGTGTGGTATGCATGAGTTTTATAGCAAGAAAAAATTATAATTTATTTTGAATTAAATTCCATTTTTTTAAAATTAAGCAGTAGGTGAGCTCGAAATTTAAACTCCACAAATGACCAAGAACTTATTTGATTCCCTTTTAAACCTATTGTCTGTTTTAGTCAATCATATGGAGTCATTCACAGGTTTTTATTTAAAATCTAAACCAAATAATGAAGTAACTGTTTAAATTGTTAGATTTTGAATATGGTTCAGTTGGATATAGAATGTAACTATTACTCAGGAAAACGATCTGATTTTTTTAGCAAGTGATATGCTTTCTTTCTGAGAGCATTTCACAAATGTTTCTACCTAATGAATCATATTTTAAAAATAACACTTGTAATTCTTTTTTCTTTTTAGTTTCCTGCCTGCGATGGTTCACATAATAAACACAATGAATTGACAGGAGATAATGTGGGTCCACTAATACTGAAGAAGAAAGAAGTATAATAATAATATTATAACAATATTTTCTCATTCTTTGTGTATAGAAAATTTTAAAATGGTGGTCTTAATTAGTACTACTGGTTGAACAATTATCTCTTCCAATTTATTTTCTTGCTGCACTGCACTACTGTTTGTATTTGATCCTTTGTATATTCAGTCACTTAATTAGAAATTAAATTGTCAAGCCTCTTATTCTGACTTCAAAGAATTAATGTATCTTCCAACAATAAAATCACTTCTGATTTTAATTTAGGAAAACCTAAATTGTGGCTATGGATCCAAAGCTGTTTGTTTCTTTGAATATCAATATTTTCAACAGGATCTTCTATTTAAAATTCCCACCTACATTGTTAAATATATTTTTTTTTATATCTCTTTTGGTTTTGATAATCTGAAGTGTGTTTTTCTTCTTTTGGCTTCCCAAACTTCATTTGTTTAGATGAATTAAGAAAAATATTGCCATCAAGAATTACTTGTGTTTTCACAGAGATAGACTCTACTTTATAGAGATTGTTGTGTATTTAATATGAATATCCTAACTTTAGAAAAGAAGTAAACTGGATATAAAAAGTTCCATTGAGGAACAGTTATTTACAGCATAAAAGATTTGTTTACTTTACAAAAGGCTTGTGTCTGTGTGTGTGTATATATTTTAAACTATTTGACTCAGTGACAGCTGGGGTGGAATGGCAAGAACACTCACAACCAAAGTCATGGGCTGCTGCAATTTGAAGATCAATTAGTAATAAACATAAGACATATTAATTCATATTAAAATGATAGTTTAGTGTTGTGTGCTTACATGGACATTTTTCTCTTTTTAACACTATAAACCATTAAAATACAGTCATCCCTTGTATACGCTGGGGACTGGTTCCAGGGCCGCACGTCTACCAAAATCTGCCCCTACGCAACTCCCACAGAAAGTCTTGCAGAACCCATATGTAGAAAAGTTGGCCCTCCAATTGACCCTCCATACACAGGAGTTTCACATCCCATGCATGAATGCTGATCTGTGTGACCTCACCTGCTTTTGACTGAAAAAAGTATGCACATAAGTGTACCCACCCAGTTCAAACCCACGTGTAAGGGTCAACTGTACAAAAAAGTTTGCACAATAAATGTACTGGAGAATCTTTAAAATGTTTGTACTTTTTAATCCTACTATTATGAGTCTTCAGTTTCATCTTACATTACTACTCTCATAATAGCTATCCTTAGCCAGGTGCCATGGCACAGGCCTGTAGTCGCAACTGCTGGGAAGACTGAGGTGGAAGGATAGCTGCAGTGCAGGAGCCCAGGAGTTCAAGGCCAGGCTGGGCAACATAGTACTCTGCCTCTGCTGGGCTCTGTAGGGAATCCTTTCTGTTCTGAAAGAGTTATCATTTAACCCCCTTCACTGAGTGTGTTTCTGAGACCTTGCTAGGCACTATGGAAACTGCTTAGTTGAGAAAAGACAAATACAAAAGCTTTTCTTTAGTCTATTTAAGATACAAGTCGTTCAGTTCACTTTGCTTTCTTTTTATAAGAAGGTACAAGAGGCAGACAGAGGTAATCCTTCTAGAAATAAAACTAATGGTTATTGAGCACTCGTATGTACCAGACACTACACTAAGCATGGTACTTGGGTTTTTCATTTATTACATGTAATGTCAGGTTCAATTATATGATCGTAACTTCTTCATGACCAGCAGCATGTATTTTAAAGTTAGAAATGTAGTCTGGTTTTTGAGAAGTTTTGCAAGGTGTATGTCCAAAATTGTTGTTCTTTCCTCACATGTCAGTGGGTGATAAATACAGCATTACTCTCACTTATTTGGGTATTTTTTCAGATACCTTTTCTTCAACACTCTTAAGGGGCCTCACTGTCAGATTAACCAATTATTTTTCCACAGCTGGTCACAAGACTTTGGAAAAAATCCACCTCACCAAAATGTTGGATATCCTGCTCTGTGGTCATGAAATGGTTTTCTTTTTGTAAAATCTATCACTGCATCTCACAGCAAGTTGTTTTCACACATGTTCTAGTGGTTCCCATAACTTAGGTTTCACAGGAGGTAAATTTACTAAAAACGAGGAGACTAAAATGAATGACTAACTTTTAATTTTGTCAAATAACATTTTAAAAATTGAAAATCAATTATCTCATAAAAGGTAATTTTAATACCCCAAAAGTAAGATGGTTATACTCTTAGAATAAAGACTTTTTCCCTGCCACATTTTCAGTTGTTAAAATATGCTAAGAGCTATGCGCATATCTTTTCCTACCTGTTCAAATTTTTCAGAAGCCTAGGGTTGGTAGTAAGCTGTTGCTTCAATAACTCCTTCAAATAAGCATTATCAGTTTCCATTACTTCTTGTAAATTTATGCAATTTTATCTTGTCCATCTTTAAGAAACAGACATCTAATAACCAAATGTATTTGAACTGATACAATATAAGTAACTTGTAGAACTTGAGGATAAGTGGTAAAAGAAAAAAAAAAAAGTAACTTGGTTCTTGAAATACATGTCTTGGGTTTCTAGAGCCTTCAAAATACAGCCCTGTTGTTACTGTGTCACATTATGATTGTTTTGAGGGCTGCTTCTGCTTACCTAGGAAACTACTCATGCCTTACTCAGCAAATGAGCACCACCATTACATAAACATCAGGTGTCCAAAAGTGTTAGCAGGCTTGAGGTATGAATGATTCATTCATATGGGTAATTAAGCAAGCTGAATTATGGAAAGCACCTCAAAATTCACACAATTCAGCTTTGAGTTCAATGCCAAATAGGATGATTCATTAAGTTGCCTTTGTATTTTGTAACCTAATTTGTTAATAAGTTACAGGAAGCCAATTACGCCAGCTGCTGATCTCTATATATATAGTTCTACCTTCCTCATTGTGATTCCATAGTCTTCCAATAGAAATGTGCTATCAGACTCTGTATAGAGAGTTTATAAATTCCACTGTTTAACAAGGTTCTTAAGAATTTAGGTGGATGTTTTATTTGATACCTGCCAAAGAAACCTAACTAACTGTATAATACTTCACCCATTTAGAATTCAGCTGTGGCAGCATAACCAATCTGGAGAGACAGGGGAGATGTTACTAATGCTTGTACTCTATTCAGAAGTGAGTGCCTCATTGGTTTGGGGCAGTGACTACACACCCGTAATCTCACACTTTGGGAGGCTGAGGTGGGTGGAGTACTTGATCTCGGGAGTACCATACCAGCCTGGGCAACATGGTGAGATCTCATCTGTACAAAAAAATACAAAAATTAGCAATGCACAGTGGTGCACCCATAGTCCCAGTTACTTGGAAGTCTGAGGCACAAGAATCTTGAGGAGGCTAAGGTTGCAGTGAGCCAAGATCGTGCCACTGCACTCCAGCCTGGGCAACAGGAGTGAACCCCTTTCTAAAAAAAAAGACTCAAATGTATTGTGGCAGAAATCAGTACGAACTTCATAGGACAGGAGGAAACCAATATAAACATCTCAGCATTGTAGGAAATTTAACCCATGGAAAGTAGGGCTGAATTAAAGACCATTTTGAAGGCCAGGAAAAGCAGATAATTTAGATATAGTCCAAGTATGAAATCACTGATAGATCCAGAACAAGGGAATGAGGTATGTGTTTACATATTACATCCACTTTATTAACAATTTTCCCTCTGTTAAACTAATATTGACTAACAGTAGTCTAGGTAAGTCAAGTTCAAATTAAATGGTAATTGAAAAGTCTTCTTTTTAAAAAATTTTTAATGGTAGTGGCAGCAGCTACCCAGAGTCCATTTATTCTTACTTCACATTGAATTCTAACAAGTTTGGTTGTCTGATTTCTGCTTCTTAACAAATCACAAGTATCAAAAAGGTCTTGCAGAAGGGATGAACTATAAGATGTGACAGTTGACAGCAAGGCAGGGGAACAAAAATAAATTTAAGGTGGACATTAAAAGCAGAGCAGCTTGAGGCAATTTATAGGATTCTGCATACAACCGTCTCTGAGGACATTACTGTGATCAAATTATACAAGTGATGTTTAGTGATGAATTGGAATCAAGATAAGTAGTATGTGTTATTTTAAAAAGGCAGGATATGTGTCGAATTCAGTGGTAACAATTTCCCCTTAGCTATTTAGTTAAAAGCTTAGCGCTTAACATGTTGGAAAATTTATGCATAAAATATATTGACTTATTCCTTGATGATTGGAGGCTTTATCACAGGAAGTTTTCCCATCCAACTGAAACATTTTTCAAGCTTAATGACTATAATTTACTACATAATTTATTTTGTTAAAATTCGAGGAAAACTAAAGCAATAGCAATTTAAGCCATAATAAATTTTGTTAGATGACTTCTTCCACTTTAGGGAGAATTAAAAACCATATGTGCAGCAGTTCTGTGACTGCCCCAACACCTAGTTGGCCATATAGTCCCTTTGCACCACAGAGGTTGGATTATAGAATATGCCCAAAGCTGTTTTGTTTTGTTTTAAATATGCTGCATCAACTGAGGTTGTGTTATAGTTTGTCCTAACAGTCTTTTACTGGAAACGTGCTATATTTGATCATGTTCAGCAAGTAAACTAATTTTGTCTACTTTCATGTATTTTGAGACAAAGTCTGGCCCTGTCACCCAGGCTGGAGTGCAGGGGCACGATCATAGCTCACCACAGCCTCAGCCTCTTGTGCTCAAGCGATCCTCCCACTTCAGCCTCCCAAGTAGCTGAGACTACAGTCATGCTTCGTCATGCCCAGCTAATTTTTTACTTTTCTAAGAGACAGAGTCTCACTATGTTACCCAGGCTGGTCTCAAAGTCCTGGACTCAAGTGATCCTCCCTGCGTCAGCACTCCCAAAGTGCTGGGATCGCAGGCGTGAGCAACCATGCCTGGTGAGTTTTATCTTACAGAAATCCAATTTATTAAAGTCATGTTGTAGCAAGCATCATTTTAATATAAAAAGTGTACAGTTCATATTATTAGCCATTGTATTGTGTAATTTTATATTAGTTATGGTCTTGAAGGACATTGAAATTCTGTTCAGAAAGACTATGTTTTTCAACCAGAGATGACATCACTCTAATTTTCCTTTGGTTTAAATGCTTGATTCTTTGCTTACAAAATTTCTATTTTGAACAATTAATGGTGAGAGAGTATATTTGTGATACTGTTTTCTTAGAACACTGTTGTCAGATAGATCAGCCATAATGTTAACACATTTCTGATCTCTATTATAAGGCTGTAATTTTCCAAAATAATATAGAAAAGGAGAAAAGGGTAGTATATTTCATAATTACTGAGATGAAGCCTGTACTAGTGAGAAAATAAAAATGTCAACAAACAATTTATTAAAATTTCAGATTTCCTGTAATTTTCTATCACTATCCCTCATATATTTCTCTGCATGATCACACTAAGGATATAAATTAGTCACATCCATTCAACAAATTAAGAAACTCAAAACTCACAAGTACAATCTTCAACTCTGCAGAATGCTACCAAGAAGTAAAATAAGATGAAGGTAGAAAGATTCTCTTTGAGGGCCAGCTGCAGTGGCCCACACCTGTAATTAATTCCAGCACTTTGGGAGGCCAAGGCGGGTGTATCACCTAAGGTCAGGAGTTCAAGACCAGCCTGGCCAACATGGTGAAAACGCATCTCTACAAAAATTAGCTGGGCATGATGGTGGTGCCTGTAATCCCAGCTACTCGGGAGGCTGAGATGGAAGAATCACTTGACCCTGGGAGGCAGAGGTTGCAGTGCACCAAGGTTGTGCAATTGCATTCCAGCCTGGGCCACAGAGCAAGACTCCACCTCAAAAAAAAAAAAAAAAGAAAGAAAGATTCACTTTGAAATGCTGCATGCAACTGTATAGCAACACATTGGAAAATCTAAAGAAAATGGGTAATTTTCTGGAAAAACATAAATGACCAAAACTAATCTGAGAAGAAATTTAAAATGTTAATAGACCAGTTACAAAGAGGAGAATGTAAAGTGATTTTTTAAATCCTTAATTTAGAAAGTACTAGGATTGCAAGGATAATTCCAATGTTATTTAAAGTATCCCAAATTTTTTTAAAAAAGAAAAACCAATTCATTTCCCATAGGCAGTGCAGCATTAATATGAAAACCTGATAAACATAAGACAAAACAAAACTACAGGCCAGGTGCAGTGGCTCACACCTGTAATCCCAGCACTTTGGGAAGCCAAGGCGGGTGGATCACTTAAGGTCAGGAGTTTGAGACCAGCCTGGACAATATGGCAAAACCCCCTCTCTACTAAAAACACAAAAATTAGCCTGGCGTGGTGGTGCATGCCTGTAATCCCAGCTTGAACCCAGGAGGCGGAGGTTGCAGTGAGCCGAGATCACGCCACTGCACTCCAGCCTGGGCAACAGAGCAAGTCTCCGTCTCAAAACAAAAAAACAAAAAACCAAAACTATAGACCAATCTGACTTATACATATGAAAGAATATTCTAAATAAAAACCCAGCACTGTTATCAAGAATTGCAACAACAAAAAACAGTAATAAACTATGGCAAAGAGCATTGTATTTCAGGAATTCACGGGTATTTCAATATCAGTTAAGTATATTAATACAATTACATAAATGACATCAAAGAAGAGAAAAATGTGATTATATCAAAAGATGCTGAGAGGGCTGTTGTCAAGATTAAACATCCACTCCTAATGAAGATTCTTTACTAAAATAGAAATTGAAGGAAAGTGTCTAAACATAACTGTTATTTATGAAACACCTACAAAACAAGTATTTTAAATCATAAAACAATGTTTCAATTAAAACAAGGAACTAGTAGGAATAGCTACTGTCATTATTTGTTATTAAAGATTATCTTGGAGGATCCATGAATGTAACAAGATTTTTAAATGAAATAATCAGTATAAGTATATAGAAGACTTTTTGTGGATATGATTTTATGCCTAGGAAATCATGGAGATTAGGAAAAACAGAATTTTCAAATATTTTAAAGAGGAATATTGGTAAGGTATTTGGAAATAATATGATAAAACAAAATATATTAGAAATAGGCACCTTGAAATGCTAATGGTAAAAATATTCACAATAACAAAAATAATAAAGGTAAAATAAATTTACCAAGAAAAGTAGAAGATATATAAGAAAAAAACTATAAAAATGTTACCAATAGCTATTGAATAAGAAACACATGAGGCCAGGCACAGTGGCTCATACCTGTAATCCCAGCACTTTGGGAGGCTGAGGCAGGTGGACTGCTTGAGCCCAGGAGTTCAAGACCAACTTGGGCAAATTGTGAAACTCTATCTCTAAACAAAACAAAATAAAACAAAAAACTAGTTGGGCTTGTTGCATGCTTATAGAGTCAGGTACTTGGGAGGCTGAGGTGGGAGGCTGGGACTTCAGTGAGCTGAGATCCCACCACTGCACCCCAGCCTGGGTGACAAAGTGAGACCCTGTCTCAAAAAACAAACAAAACTCTTGTAAAAACATAAATCTCCTAAAATTATATATAAATTCAATGAAATTCACATTAGAATAACAAAAGCATTTTAAAATTGGATTAAATTATCTTAAAGTTCATGTAGAAGAATAGTCAGAAAATTGTACCAAAAAAAAGACTATTGAGAGGAAATTTTGTCACCAGATATCAGCACCTACTATAGAACTACTGGAAATGATCAATTAAGAAAAACAATTGTATTAATTAAGAATAAGCAAGAGTGGTAAAAACTCGAGAATCTACATGTAGATGAAAAAATAATATATGAAAATAAACAATTCAAAGAAAACAAAATTGGACCCTCAATTTACACTGAAGGCTTTGAAGTGACACATAAAATGATTTTTTAAATGATTTAAATATGTACATAAATGGAGAGAGGAAGGGTGGGAGAGAAGCAGGAGAGAGAGAAAATAGAAGACGACAGGAACACCTATGTGGCAAAAGATAACACTTAGTGACAAAATATGTTTTACGTGAATATCAGTTATACATAATAAATATTGGGGACACTGCCATGTGGGTTACAATAAAGCATTAAGAAACAGAGTAAGTGAACAAAAAAGGAAAGAAGACTACCAAATTCCATGTATGATATCCCGTTTTGAAATTACAGAAATTAAACATGTGTACACATAAGAAAATTTTAAACATAAAAATTTTGCTAACAAAACAGATTTGATAACACGAAGGCCATTGATGACTTTACCCACAGCAGTTTTGTTTAAATGGGGACTAAGGATGGAGCAAAATTTTTATTAGAGCACTTTGAATAATGAATTAGCAAACTACAATAAACTGAAATCTTATCTACCAAATAATCTCAGTAAACAAATCTAAAAGAAAGGAGTAAAACAATTGTGAGCAAAAAAGGATAGAGTCACTACATGTTACGTAAATGAGACAAGGATGGCCTCTGTGTATTGAACCTAGGTTATTTCTTCACAGCAGGCTGAGACCCATTAGCTCAAAAGTCAACTGGCACCAAACTCAAATTTTTAAATACCCAATTGTGTTAAACAAAGTCCAGACATGCAGATTTGTAGGCATTTAGAGCCTGCCTGATTTACATCCCCTGGGAAACTATGTCCAAAATCTGCTTGCCACAGATAAACTCTAGACTGTGAAGACCCCAGGCTGCTTCTGCTCTTTGGAACTCTGAACTGTAGACTCCATGCCATGCTGCTGAGTGATATCACTGAGACATGAAAGCCTCCTCTCTGATACTTTCCTCCCTCAGGAGTTCCTTTGTCCTCCTCTCCTTCTGAGTGGTGGCCCCCTTGCCTCAATCCTCTGGTCCATCTCTTGCTGTGAAGACCTTCCCCAGGATACAAACCTGACGAGAGATTGTCCAGATAAGCCCATGTGTGCTTTCTGTCACATTTTTTTTCTATATTTTCCTAATGTTTTTCTAACCTTTTCTAATTTTTTCTTAATTTTTATGAAGTTGTGAACACCTAATAATGTAGCCTCAAAATACATAAAGCCAAAATTAGAACTGGAAAGAGCAACAAAAAATCCACAAACACAGTGAGAGATTTTAACAATTCATTTTTAGTAATTGAATAAATAAACATAAAATTAGTAAGGCTAATCAACAGTTAAAGAATTTCTATTCTTTTCAAGCACACTTGGAGTATTTACAAAAATTGACCAGATATTAGGCCTAAAGGTAGTATTAAATGTTTACATTGGTATAACAAATGTGTAATAGCACTATTAGAAATCAATAACAAAAACTTATCCAAAAGTAATCTGTGAATTTTAGACACTAAAAACAGCTTCCAAATGATTCATGGAAGCAAGAAGAAACTATAATAAAAATTAGAACATGCTTAAAATTAAATGAAAATGAAAAGATTACAGATCAATATATATGTAAAATAACTGAAGCAGTACTTAGAGTGAATTTACCAGAAGCAATTCACATTCATGGGAAGGACAACAGCATACATTTAGAGACTTGTCCAAGATGTATATTAGTTCTTTGACTCTCTGTCCTAATATAGTCCAGAGACCTGAGCTGTCTGGACATTCTGTAGAATGTTACATTTGTCCATTATATTTACCAGTTAAAATAGACTGGGTAAGAAATAGCATGTTGGATGGCCTGGTGAGACACATGCATCCCTGAGAGAGAAAATCGTCTGAAGATTTAAGGACCTGCGACATCAGCAGCAGAAGATTTTAGGGGGCCCAGTGGTCCCCCTACACTAAGGAATACTGTTCTGACACATTTGCTGAGTGACACAGAAGGCTGCCACCTTTGACAAAAGCTTAGGGCAGAAAAGGCTCTGCAGCAGGTCCAGGCTCCAGTGCAAGCAGCCCTACTGTTTGAGCCATACAATCTAGTAGGCCCTATGGTATTGGGAGCATATGCAGTTGGAAAAAACACCATGTGGAGTTTATAGCAAACTCTAATAGAAGATTCACACACAGTCTTGTGGGGTTCACTATCACGGTCATGCTATCTGCAAGTAATTGTATATTATATAAATATATAGCATAATTATATACTTTAATAGCTCCTGGCATGCTACTGCACCTAGGTAGAGATGGACTACCTGACAACAGATATTAAGTGACCATGTGGCTAGAAGTTCCCACCATGAGTTTGGCTTTGTTAGATCTACCAGATCATAAGGACAGGCTGGCCCAGCAACAAATCATAATAAAATAGAAGTAGCACATTGAATTAGTCCATTTTCACATTGCTATAAAGAACTACCTGAGACTGGGTAATTAATAAACAACAGAGGTTTAATTGACTCACAGTTCCATATGGCTGGAGAGGCCTCAGGAAACTTACAATTATGGCTAAAGGCAAAGGTGAAGCAGTCACCTTCTTCACAAGGCAGCAGGAGAGACAGAGAGCAAGGGGGGATGTGCCAAACACTTTTAAACCATTAGCTCTCATGAGAACGCACTCACTATAATGAGAACAGCATGAGGGAAACTGCCCCCATGATCCAGTCACCTCCCACCAGGTCCCTCTCTCTACATGTGGGGATTATAATTTGAGATGAGATTTTGTGGGGACACAGAGCCAAACCATATCACATCAAGGATTGGGCGTGAGAAGGACTAGAAGACACAAGTAAGCAGTATGATCAAGTGATCCAGGTCCCCACATTATCAAAAATGGTGACACTAGATTCCCTCCCTCAGCTAGCAACTCTGGCTATGTGGGAGTTCCAATATTGCTAAAGGAGGAAAAAAGCTGAGCTTGTTCATTGGAAGATCAACTCAGGATGTGGATGTAAGTAAAAAATGATAGCAGCCTACTTCAGCTATGGAAAGATAGCAGTAGATTAAATCCTCCCAAGGACGGTTCAACATATACAAATCAATAAATGTGATATTACACATGAACAGAATGAAGGACAAAAACCATATGAATATCTCCATGGATGCAGAGAAAGCAATTGACAAAATTCAACGTCTTTCTGTGATAAAAACTTTCAACAAATTAAGTATCAATGTCCACATAACACAATAAAGGCATATATGACAGGCCCACAGCTAACATCATACTGAACGATAAAAAGTTGAAAGCTTTTTCTCTAAGATCAGAAACAAGATGGATGCCCATTTTCACCACTTCTGTTCAAGTTCTAGCCAGAGCAATTAGGCAAGAAGAAGAAATAAAAGGCATTAAAGTCAGAAAGGAAGAAGTGAAATTGTCTCTGCAGACAACATGATCTTAAATGTAGAAAACCCTAAAGAGTCCACCAAAAAAAACTGTTGGAACTAATAAATTAATTCAGTAAAGTTGCAGGATGCAAAATCAACATAAAAAAACCAGTAGTGTCTGTATATACTAACAATGAACTATCTGAAAAAGAAATCAAGAAAACAATTCCATTTATAATAGCTACAAAAATAATTAGGAATTAATTTAACCAAGGAGGTGAAAGACCTGTACACTCAAAACTATAAACCATTGGTGAAAGAAATTGAAGAAGACACAAATAAATGGAAATATATCCCATGTTCATGGATTTGAAGAATTCATATTGTTAAAATGTTCTTAGTACCCAAAATGATCTACAGACTCAGTGTAATCTCTATCAAAATTCTGATGATTTTTTTTCATAAACAGAAAAAAGTCTCCAAATTCATGTGAAACCACAAAAAAAAAAAAAAAAAAAAAACCAAATAGCAAATCTTGAGAAAAAAGAACAAAGTAGGAGGCATCACATTATCCAGTTTCAAAATATACTATGATGCTATAGTAATCAAAAATATAACATGATATTGGCATACAAACAGACTAATAGACCAATGGAACAGAATAGAGAGCCTCAAAATACATCCACATTTATGGCCAATTGATTTTCAGTAAATACGCCAAGAACACACAATGGGGAAAGGACAATCTTTTCAATAAATGGTGTTGGGAGAATTCCACATGCAGAGAAATGAAATTAGACCCTTATCTCACACCATATACAACAAAATAATGCAAATGGACTAAAGACTTAAATATAAAACCTGAAACCATAAAACTACTAGAAGAAAACATACAGGAAAAGCTCCATGAGACTGGTCTGGGCAATGATTTTCTGGATATGACCCCAAAAGCACAGGCAACAAAAGCAAAACTAGACAAATGGGATTATATCAAACTAAAGAGCTGTGGTGAGCAAAGGGAACAATCAACAGAGTAAAGAGCCTACAAAAAGGGAGAAAATATTTGCAAACCATACATCTGATAAAGGATTAATATCCAGAATATATAAAGAATTCATACAACTCAATAGCACGAAAACATATAACCTGATTAACAAAAGGGCAAAGTACCCGAATAAAATAAACATTTTTCCAAAGAAGACATACAAATGGCCAACAGGAATATGAAAAAATAACCAACATCACCAGTCATCAGGGAAAGGCAAATCAAAACCACAATGAGTCATCCCTTTTAGAATGGCTACTATGAAAAAGACAAAAGATAACATGTGTTGGCGAGGATGTGGAGAAAAGGGAGCCTTTGTATACTGTTGGCGGGAATGTTAATTAGTACAGCCATTATGAAAAATAATATGGAGGTTTCTCAGAAAATTAAAAATAAAACTACCATATGATCCAGCAATCCTAGTACCCAAAGAAAATGATTGAATATGTCAAAGAAAAATCTGTACCTCATGTTCATTGCAACATTATTCATAATAGACAAGATATGGAATCAACCTAAGTATCCTTTAACAGATGAATAGTTTAAGAAAATGTGGTGTATAGATACACAATGAAATACTGTTCAACCTTAAAGAAGGAAATCCTGTCCTTTGTAATAACGTGGATGAAACTGGAGGACATTATATTAAGTGAAATAAGCCAGGCACAGAGAAACAAATGCCATGTGATCTCACTTATATGTGGAATCTAAAAAAGTCAAACACATAGTAGCAGAAAACAAAATAATGGTTATTAGGGGCTAGGGGAGGAGGGTAGAACTGGGGAGATGTTGGTCAAAGGATACAAAAATTAAGATAAGCAGGAAGAACAAGTTCAAGAGACCTTTGTACAACATGGTGACTACAGTTAATAACAATGTATTGCATACTTGAAAATTGCTAGGACAGTAGATTTTTAGTGTTCTCACCATAAAAGAAATGATAAGTATGTGAGGTAATACATGTATTAATTAGCTTGATTTAGCCATTTCACAACGTATCCATATTTCAAAACATCAGGTTGTACACTACAAATATATACGATTTTTGTTTGCATATTTAAAAAGTTTTAATATTTAAAAATTCAACTCAAAAATAAATTCTTGGCTGGGCACAGTGGCTCACACCTGTACTCCCAGCACTTTGGGAGGCGGAGGTGGGCGGATCACAAGGTCAGGAGATTAACAGCATTCTGGCTAACATGGTGAAACCCCGTCTCTACTAAAAAATACAAAAAAAATTAGCCGGGTGTGGTGGCGGGTGCCTGTAGTTCCAGCTACTCGGGAGGCTTAGGCAGGAGAATGGTGTGAATCCAGGAGGCAGAGCTTGCAGTGAGCCGAGATCGTGCCACTGTACTCCAGCCTGGTGACAGAGTGAGACTCTGTCTCAAAAAATAAAAAAAAATAAAAAAAATAAATTATTTCAGTTGGCAGAACTTTGCACTATGCACCTTGTCATTCACTTTGCATGGAAACAGAAGAGACTCAAAGTAAGAATGTACTGACTCATGGTCAAATGGCTTGGCTACAGGTCAGGGGGATGGAAGGAGAAAATTTGGAAGACTGGAGAAAAAGATATCTGAGAAAAGGGCATATGGATGGACTTATGGGAATGTACAAAAAGTATGAAGATCTTTGTTTCCCATGTTAACACCTACAGGAGGTATCTATCAACAACCAAGGAGAAAAGCGACTCAGCTGGATGATGTTAGCCAACCTCTTCCATTGGCCAGCTCAGTACTGGCACAATTGGTGAATAAATGTAGTGACAAGGATGGAGGCTATGCAGAGGCCCAAACAGCAGAGTCTCCACTGACTAAGTCTTATCTAGCTACTGTTGTTCTGAATGTCAAGCTTGTCATCAAGACAGAGCAACACTGAGGCCTCAAGATAGCATCATTCCTCAAGGACACCAAGTAGCCACAAGGTGGCAAGCTGAATACATTGAATTCTTTCCATCACAGGAATGGTAGTGATTCATCTTGGCTGGAACCGACACTTATTCTGAGTATGGATTTATCTTTCCTACTTACACGGCCTCAACCAGCACCATTATCCAATGGCTGACAGAATGTTTAATCCTCTAATATGGAATCCTGCACATCCTTGCATTGTATTTTATAGCACTGTATAAAGGGAATGTACTTTATAGCACTGTAGTTGCAGTGGTGGACACAGGAAAATACAATTTAGTGATCCTATTACAAATCATGAAATCACAAAAACTAGAAGCTGTCAAACTGATGCAGTGATGTAACAGCCTCCAGTAGCCCTTTGAAGCTGCAGGGATGCGATACAAGCATATATCCTAGATCAATAATCATTATATGGTCCCATGTCGCTAATAGAAAGAGGACCATGGATTGAAGAAAGAGTAGCACTATTTACCGTCACCCCCAGGGATTCACTTGGGAAATTTTTGCTTCTTATCTCTGCAATTCAATGCTGTTACACAACAGAAGGAGACAGGAATGTGTTTGGCAGCCAAGTGATGTTTAAGTAGTCTCTTACTAAATTTTGATTGCTCAATTTAAATGGAAAAGTCTAGTAGCCATGGCTACTAGACCCCCCTCTCCTATTACCAGGTAAATGACCTAGACCAGTGGAGGTGCTAGCTGAGTGTAAGAATGTAAACCCGATAGTACCTGTATAGTAGGAAAGGGAGATGATCAGTTTAGGGTGAAAGACCAGTTGAAGAGCCAAGGAGCTATTGTTCACTCCGTGAATGTTACTTTCAGGTTTCCTCAGCAAAAGAAACCAAGCAAAATCCTGGAGGAGCTGTTCCTAGATGGAGAGAAGTTATATGAAGTCATGGATCCAAATGACACGAGGGATGGACAGAGTAGTGTGTTCTGTGGTATGTAGTCCAGGACTCCCTTCAGAATGGAGACACTCATTCCCCAGCTTCCTTAGAGTGCTGTCTGTTGAGGGCACATGACTAAGTTCACTCCCTAGGAATTGCCCTCAGGCCAAAAGGAACTGTGTAGTAGAAGTCACATCCCTGGGGCAATAACTTAATTTGAATTCATATTGATTGTTGTCAACAGAATTTTAAGTACTATATTGTATGTGCATGAAAGGAAAAGAACATTTGAAATGAGCTGATGTAGAGTGGATCTATTGGGGAACTATTGGTGAATAATGACAATGTGGTCAGTGAGGGTCACTGAAGTTCACAGGGTTATTTGAACAGAAAACAACTGGGAGAGGTGGATTTGACACTCATATTGGGGCACTGCACAAATAACAAGGTATCAGGGCTTCAGTTTTCTCATCTAGAACATGAGGGACTAAATGACTGCCAAGTATCTTCCAGCTTCTATATTCTGTAATGCTTAAGTACTCTGCAGAACATTAAAACAAACAGCACTGGGAGATAGCCCATGGGCTTGAAAAGTCAGGAAAAACAGAAACTGCCAGTGACAGTTTGTTAAAACCTTAAAAACCTGAGCATGGATGTTTATAACAGTTGTATTCACAACTGCTAAAACTTGGAAGCAACCAAGATGTCCTTCAGTAGATTAATGGCTACACAAACTGTGCTATATCCAGGCAAGGGAATATTATACAGTACTAAGAAATCCGGTATTAAGGTAAGAAAATACATGGAGAATACTTAAATATATATTGCTAAGTAAAAGAAGCTAGCATGAGAAGGCTATGTATAGTATGGTTCTAAGTGTATGACAGTCTGGAAAAGGCAATACTATAATGTAGAAACATCAGCGGTTTTCAGCAATTTGAGGAGAGTAAGAGAGGGATACATAGGTGGAACACAGGGGATTTTTATGGTGATGAAACTATTCTGTATGATACTGGTGGATATATGTCATTATACAGTTGTCAAAATTCACAGAACTATACAACACAAAGAGTGAATGCTAATGTAAACTATGGACCTCAGTTATAATAATGTACCAATACGTATCAATTGGAACCAATGTACCACATTAATACGTGGTGTTAATAATAAGGGAAATTGCGTGCAGAGGTAGGGTTTGAGTGGGGAGCGGGATGGGAAGGTAGTGGTACATGGGAACTCTGTGTACTTTCTGCTCATTTGTTTCTGTAAACCTAAAATTGCTCTAAAAACAAAGTCTACTAATTTTGAGAAACCTGATGAAGAATGATTATTCATGTGGTACCAAGGTTTAACCTCAGAGATCACTGGCTAATTACAGAGGAAAATATACCATTACAATATAGACATCTGGCAATCACCACCTTAATTTAGGAATGAAAATTAGCATCACTGGCAGTGGGACCACCAGACATAAACTTCCCATGTGCTGCTATTGGAAGTATACGACATCACCTTCGAATGATTCTGGCCAAAAAACTTTAACCTGAATGTAACCAAGTCCTTAAATTTAACTTCAAATTTCAGAAAATTGAGGGGATAGATAAACTAAATGAAATCATGAACAGTCCCACAAATTCAGAATGTGAGATATTCTACGTGACAACTAGCATGGTTCCTTTAAAATGTCAATACCGACTGGGCGCGGTGACTCACGCCTGTAATCCCAGCACTTTGGGAGGCTGAGGAGGGCGGATCATGAGGTCAGGAGATCGAGACCATTCTGGCTAACACAGTGAAACCTCATCTCTACTAAAAATACAAAAAATTAGCCGGGCATGGTGGCACACGTCTGTAATCCCAGCTACTCGGGAGGTGAGGCAAGAGAATCGTTTGAACCCAGGAGGCGGAGGTTGCAGTGAGCCGAGATTGCACCACCGCACTCCAGCCCCGTGACAGGGCAAGACTCTGTCTCAAAAAAATAAAATAAAATAAAAAAGTCAATGCCATTTAGCAAGGGCTTGAGTATGGAGAAATTGTACTGGATTACAAAATAAGAGACAAACAAAACCAAAATGTAGTGTCCAGTTCTCGACTGGATCCGGGCTTTTACAAATTGCTATAATTGGGGAACAATTAAGAAAATGTGAATCATAGGGTGTAATTATGCAAACCTAGATGGTATATATATATGTATATTTTTGAGACAGAGTCTCACTGTGTCACCCAGGATGGGGTAAGATCTCAGCTCATTGCAACCTCAGCCTCCCAGGTTCAAGCAATTCTCGTGCCTCCGCCTCCTGAGTAGCTGGGATTACAGGCACCCACCACCAGGCCCAGCTAATTTTTTTTTTTTTTTTTTTTTTTTGAGATGGAGTTTCACTCTTGTCACCCAGACTGGAATTAATGGCACGGTCTTGGCTCACTGCAACCTCTGCCTCTCAGGTTCAAGTGATTCTCTGGCCTCAGCCTCCAAGTAGCTGGGATTACAGGCACCCGCCACTGCACCAGGCTAATTTTTATATTTTCAGTAGAGACGGGGTTTCACCGTGTTGACCAGGCTGGTCTCAAACTCCTGATCTCAGATGATTCACCCACCTTGGCCTCCCAAAGTGCTGGGATTACAGGCCTGAATCACCACACCCGGCCCTGTATACTTTCACTTATGTATTTTTTATAAGGAAAATCAAATGTTCCAGCACCACTACTGAATATCAATCGTTTCCTCTACTTGATCTGCAATGCCAATTTCAAGGGCTATATCCCATTTACCAAGTTTCTATATATGCTCCATTTTAATCTTATGAGACCACCACAGTGTAGATGGTCGACTAGTTGACCAAAATGTTTTACATGGGGCATGACTGTTTATATTTGAAAGTATTTGGGAGTTGAATAATTTTAAGGAATTACTGATAAGTTGGTGTGAAAGGGTAAGGGAATTGTGGTTATGCAAGAAAATGGCTTTAGTTTTTGAATAGTCAGGCTTAAGTATACAGAGGCAAATTAGCATGATGCCTATAATTTACTTTTAATTCAAATTGAAAAATTACATAAAGAAAACCTGACAAAATATTAACAATTAATTGGATTTAGGTGGTGGTTATGTGGGTGCCCATTTTTTCTACCTTTCTGTAGGCTCCAATGTTTCATAATTAAAAGGGAAAAAATGAGGCCACGAAAGAAGGTACAATTCAACATTAACGGGTCCCTTCTTCCAGGCGGTTAGTGCTGAGAATGTGGAGTGTGTTCTCCAGGATCAGCACATATTCATTATCTTGAAAAATCCATTCTCCCGAAAAAATCCCGTGAAAAAAACTTAAAAAAGAAAAGAAAAGGTTTCTGTTTTAACACCCGCCACCCCTGCAAAACACTTTACAAAAAAATCCTTGTCTTCACTGCCAGAGACATTTTCCTTTTCTTCTTGTAGAAGATAACCCGGTGAGGCAGCCGAGAGCTACCCACCCGCCCCCTCGCAGCTCCGAAGCAGCTTCAAGAAGGAACAGGATCCCGAGGCCTGGACCCTGGACCCTACACCGCCACCCTCGTCCCAGCCCGCTGCGGGCCGCAGTTCCTCCGCCGTGGAGTAGTTTTGGATTCTAGGTGATTTTGTCTCTGCGCTGGCTCAGGCTTCCGCCCTAGCCCTTACTCTCCTTTCACCGAAAGGTCGCAGCCTGTGGCCCTACCGGCAGACGGGTGTGGAGGTGAGCCCAGCGCCCCCGCCATCCCTTGTCCTCGCACCGCACGTGACCAAGCCTGCTGGCAGGTCCTCTCCATCCCGGGCTACAGGAACCAGATTACCGGCGCTCTTTGGGAAACGCAGGATGTGGAATGAATTTTGATGTTATAAAAGACTAGCCAATACACACTAAATGGTCTCAGCATGATCTATCACTTCGCAAAAATGGAGTGAGCAACATATTCATAAAAAAATTGGACAAATCTATTGATTATAAAGCATTGCACGATGTATCTGCTGCTTTTGGTAACATCTTGTTGTTGTAGAAAAAACCCGGTTCTTGTCATACGACCAGGAAAAGGCATGCAAACACTTGAAGGGTGAGGGGGAACGGAATTTATGGGGTAGAAAGGAAAAAGGAAAAATAACTCTCAGCAAAGAGAGAAAGTCCTGCTAGTGGGTTCCTCCCCTCATAGATTAAATCCCAGGTCACTACATAGGTACAGGAGTGGCCAGACTCCTCTCCACAGCACACCGCACAAACTTCCCGAGGCTCCACCCCGTAATCCCAGTGCGCAGGTGGGCATCATTCAGAATCAGCGGGGCAAGGGCGGCTTCATCCAGCACCTGCAGTCCAGTTTATCAGCCTTCAGGCTGTTTTAGTCTTGAAGGTGGGGTTTTACCGGGGGACCCGTGGCTGCCTCCTGTCTCTATCACTTTCACATTAGGTGCTTTGTGGTGAAAATGGTTTCAACGGTGATGGCATTGTACATTTTGAGACACAGAAGCAGCTGAAAGGTCTATTACAAAATGAAATGGATGCTTCTAAATGATAGCAAAGTCTTTGTTGGATTAAGTCTTGTAAACAATGAGAAACAGAACTCAGAGTTAAAAAGTTCACCAATGTTTACAGGAAGATTTTTGGAGAAGACATATGGATGGTAAGTGCCTTAAAGATCTCTTTGGCAAGTTGGGATCTGTCTTAAGTGTGAAAGTAGTGGTTAATGAAAGTGGAAAACCCAAAGGTTTTGGATTTGTCAGCTTTGAGAGGCATAAAGATGCGCAGATGAGATGAACAGAAAGAAGCTCAATGGAAAACAAATTGATGTTGGTCAGGCTCAGAAAGAAGTAGAATGGCAGATGGAACTTGTGTGCAAATTTGAAAAGCTCAAACAGTGTAGGATCACCAGATAACAAGGTGTTGACATTTATGCAAAAAATCTTGATGGTATTGATGAATGTCTCTGGAAAGAACTTTCTCCACTTGGTACAATCACTAATGCAAAGGTTATGAAGGATGGTAGTCACAACAAAGGGTTTGATTTGTGTTATGTTTCTCCTCTCCAGAGGAAGCAACTAAAGCACTTTTAGAAATTAATGGTAGAATTGTGGGCACTGAGCCATTGTATGTAGTATTAACTCAATGGGAAGAAGAGCAATGAAGAGCCCCAGGCTCAGCTGATTAACCAGTACAGTATGTGCAAAGAGTGGCAAGTGTAAAAACTGTGCTCAACCTGGGAATCATCCCCTATCAGCCAGCACTTTCTTCAATCTACTTCATGGCAATTGTCCCACAGACTGAGATTCCTGCTGCTAAGTATTCTCCTAGCCAAACTGCTCAACTAAGATAAAATCCTCCCTAAATTGTTCAGGGTGCCAGACCTCATCCATTGACAAATATGCCCAGCCACTCCTAGATCACTGCATTTAGTCGTATGAGACCAGCTTCTTCACAGCTTCCATGATCATGTCAACACAGCTGTTACAACACATCAACACAGACAATAGGAGCACATCCTGCAGTTGCCGCTACTGCTACTACAGATACTCCTGCTGTTTGCACCATTTCACAGTATAAATATGCTATGGAAGTTCACAATCCTCAATGGCATTTTCTTGTACAGCCCCAAGGTACCATGCAGCAGCCTGCTGTTCATGTACAAGGTCAGTAACCTTTGACTTCCATGATGGCATCTGCTCCTCCTCAAAAGCAAAAGCAAACGAGTGAATGGCTGTTTCCTCTTCTTCAAGCCATGCCCTAGTTGTGCTGGCAAAATCATTGGCATGTTGTTGGAGATTGGTAATTCAGAACTTCTTCGTATGCTTGAATCTCCAGAGCCTCTCTGTGCTAAGGCTGACAAAGGTATAGCTGTACTACAAGACCACCAAGCTAAACAGGCTGCCCAGAAAGCAGTTAAGAGTGCCACTGGTGTTCCAGTTGTTTAAAACTGATCAGGGACCACAGAAAGAAACTTGTGCTTCACTGAAGAAAAGTATCTCAATATCGAAAACCTTAAATACTATGGAAAAAATTTGTGAAGTATAAAGTCAATTTAAAAAGGAAACTTTGAACCTTACATACCAAGCAAATGTCAGATCTAACAAATGCAATGACAGTCCTAGATTACTTATTGATTTGAAAACAAAAAATCCCCCCAAAATAAAATATTAAAACACTGTAATGCTTTTCAGACTCTGGGATAAAGAATTTTCAGCAAAGTATAGAAATGTAAAGCATTCCTTCAATTTTGTAATTCTTTAGTGTGGAATAGCTCATAATGTCACTTCTGTTTTAAGTAACAGAATTGATAACTGAGCAAGGAAAGGTAATTTGGATTATAAAATTTTGCTTTAATAACAATTCCTTAAACAGTGAAAAAATAGGCAAAGACAGGCCAGGCGCAGTGGCTCATGCCTGTAACCCTAGCACTTTGGGAGGCTGAGGCGGCTGGATCACCTGAGGTCAGGAGTTCGAGACCAACCTGGCCAACCTGGTGAAACCTCATCTCTAATAAAAATACAAAAATTATCTGGGCGTGGTGGGGGGCGCCTGTAATCCCAGCTACTCAGGAGGCTGAGGCAGGAGAATCACTTGAACCTGGTAGGCAGAGGTTGCAGTGAGTCAGAGGTTGCAGTGAGCCAAGATCGTGCCATTGCACTCCAGCCTGGGTGACAGAGTGAGACTCCATCTCAAAAAAAAAAAAAAAAGGCAAAGACACAAAAAGTTTATAAAAAACAATAATATTGTATTTATTTGTTTTTTTTAGTTTAGTTTAGTTTATTTTTTTGAGACGGAGTCTGGCTCTGTCACCCAGGTTGGAGTGCAGTGGCGTGATCTTGGCTCACTGCAACCTCTGCCTCCCAGGTTCAAGTGATTCTCCTGCTTCAGCCTCCTGAGTAGCTGGGACTACAGGTGTGTGCCACCATGCCTGGCTAATTTTTTGCATTTTTAGTAGAGACAGGGTTTCACCATGTTCGCCAGGATGGTGTCCCTCTCCTGACGTCATGATCCACCCGCCTTGGCTTCCCAAAGTGCTGGGATGGTGTGAGCCACCGCGCCTAGCCTTATTTGTTTAAATACTATAAACACTAATATCATACACATGATTAACTGGTTGTAATTTTTAAATTATATTAGTAAATTTTTATGAAAACTTTTTATAAATAAAAAACTTAAAATTTCAAATAAATAACAACATCTGCAACATTACCTTAAAGGGGAGACTATTTCAGTATAATAAACATGTATCACAGACACTTAGAGAAAATTATATAAAGAATAAAAAGAATAGGTACAACAATTTTCCTCCTAATCAAAAACACAATTCCTCATTTTGAAAATGATTTCTTGTATCTCTTTTATTAAAATAAACTTTCTACTTTGAAATCTAATCCTCTAGTGAATGTAAAATACTATCTTGTAAATATAAATATATACATATATATATTTTTGAGACAGAGTCTTGTTCTGTCTCTCAGGCTGGAGTGCAGTGGTGTGATCTCAGCTCACAGAAACCTCGGCCTCCTGGGTTCAAGCTATTTCCTGCCTCAGCCTTCTGAGTAGCTGGGATTCCAGGTGCGTGCCACCACACCTGACAAATTTTTGTGTTTTTAGTAGAGACAGGGTTTCACCATGTTGGTCAGGTTGGTCTCGAACTCCTGGCCTTGTGATCCGCCCGCCTCGGCCTCCCAAAGTGCTGTGATTACAGGCATGAGCCACAGCGCCCTGCCCATATTTTTATTTTCTTATAAGTGACAATGAGATGCCCTCATGATTTAAATAGTAGTCAAAACACTGGCACAGTTTAAATTTTTAGAATTTGAGTACTAGAATTACAATATTTGAAAATGGAGTCTGTACTTTGTTGTAAAACTACAAGGAGAAAATGTCACTAAAACAGTAGCTATTTTATCTTTACCCAGAGTTATTTTCCCAGAGTGTATTTTCAAAGAGTTATTTTCCAGAGGGTTTTAGAACTTTTGGCAGTTTTGGGGATATATTCTGTGAAAGCCCTTAGTCTTAATGGAATAACACATAGTTTCGATTGCCTTAAATTTTAATTGTTTCACTTGGCAAATTTATGTGTAAATTTCATATTCTGTGGTATTTTAATAGCTTGCTTGTGGAGAAGAGGAAAAAAAGGGAACGAAAGTAATATTCAGTCCTTGCATTGAGGTTTTGCCAAAGAAGTCTAAACAATTTCTAAGATGCCATTCAATCAGGCCATTTGAGAATGACTCTTTTAACTTTATATGACTCTTATAACTTTAAAATAAAGAGTCTTGAGTTAATTAAAACTCACTTTGCTTGTGATGGGTTCTACATTAACATGGCAGATTTAATCAGCCAGAATTAAAAGGTAATTCTATATTACTAAGGAGAAGAAACTGCCACATGACAGTAGTCTCCAAATCTTTCATTTTTGGAGGCTGCCTTTTATGCCTAGATTTTAAAATACTAATTGAAAAAATACAGTTTATTTCCATTTGTGATTTAATTTTATTTCTACAAATAAAAATATAGATAGTGTTTCATCTAAAAACTGCTAAACCAGACTTTCATTTTAAGGGCATGGCAGAAGTAGGGAAAGAGTAACTTGGTTGTATTACTTAACATATTATTTATTCAGGTAGTCACCAAAACTAGAATTTAAAATCTATTTAGTTAACTCATTTTAAGTTGATGTGTTTTATTCCTTTTTTTTTTTTCTTTTTGTGGTGATCTTTTTAACTGAATTACTGGACATCATGGGGAGTTCTACTCCTCCTATTTGGAAACTTAGGCTATCTTACCAAGTTCAATATTCAAAGTTTTTTCTTTCTGCCATTAAGTTTGTTTAACTTAATATTAAGTTCAGTTTTTGTTATGATATAAAATTCAGCCTGAGGGATTACTTTAAACTTTCCTAGGGTATTTACAGATTTAATTTGTTCTTACAGTGTGTAAATACCAAGAGAGCATTCCATTTAATATTATTTTTATTAAATTAACTTTGGAGTAAAAAATCCAAGAAAAGCCCTGTACTGAAATCACATATTTACTAAATCCTGGATTCTCTGTACAGTCCCCACATATTTCTACTTTAAAATTCTTTTGTCATGTGAAATAAATCATTAAAAGAAGCAGGCAGATGATGACAGGTAAACTTTTTAATGATGCTCTATATGTTTATGTTGACAATTGCAGTTTTATTTTGCTTGGATCATAATGGCGTCTAAGCAATTTAGGCCCCAGAATGCCCATAAGTAGAGCTCCATTTGGAGCTGTGATCAAGATGGCTAAAAATGCTACTGTCATCACATCCTTCGAATATGGTTCCAAGTGGGGTGCGGAGACTCTTGCTGTTTCTAGAACCAGAGGACCTAACACAGCCTGCATTTAGGGGTAAAAATGGGGCATAAAGAAAAATGTTAAATGGAGTTAATATATAATGTAAATGGCTCTCTTAAAATAAACAAAATCTAGTACTAGACTATTAGAAAAAAAAAGTACTCAGTAATTTTCATAACTTACTCATCAGTTCTATGTTCTTCCTAGCAAATATATGTGGAGGAAGAGTACAATAGTGACAAATCAGCAGGCAAACATTTTTGGGCTGATTTTGCACTCTTGTCCTCTCAGTGTTCCTCTATTCAAATATCTCTTTTGAGTGTTCATGTTACCCTAATAACACCAGGATTTCTAATGAAACCAGTTTTGCTTAGTTGCCTGTACCATGTACCAGTGGTTCTTGGTGACAACAAGACAACATAAAATATTAAGGTTTCTTATGGGTCTGTAGGATCTCTTGCCCTTCTTCTCATTGTTCTCCCTATTCAGGGGGCACTGTGTTATAGTAGAATTGACAGCAGGGTTGGAATCTAGCAAACTGGGTTTGAATTCTATTTTTGCCGCAACGAGGCTAGTGAACTTACAAATGACTCACACTCTCTAAACTTCTACTTACTTAGTTGTAAAATGAAGAACAAAATACTTATCTTACTGGACGGTTGTGAAAATTAAATATGAGAATGCAAAGAACACCTGGCACATAGTAGGTATTCAGATAGTAGTAAGTTTCTTTCTCCCTCAGTCCTCATCCCCTGCCAGGTCAGAGAATGAGTTCCTTTGAAGTTATTGTTTTAGAATGACTTTACTGGGCCACAAGTTTTTTTCCCTAGTTACCTTCTACCACATTATTTTTAATAACATAAAGCAAATTTCTTGCTAACCCTCCTTCTTTGTGTTTAACCATCTAGGCATGAAATTGCCCTAAAATTTTGGGGAATTAAATACCAATATATAACATATTTTCTATGGAGTTGCAAAGTAACAACATAATGGTAGAAACATTACCTCTGATATGGAACATTATGGCAAAAGAACCCCTCAATTTAAAATCAATTTCTGTATTCTAGATCAATAATTTAAAATGGTATCATTTTTATATCATAACTTTTAATGTACTGAACATGAGCCAGTGTGCTGGAGGATGCTAGGGAGAAAAAGATAATCATGCAGAAAACCAACTTGAAAGAATTTTACAGTTTAGAAGAGGATTTGAACATAAAAGAACTGCCAACAGAAAAAACAAAAAACAAAAACCAAACCCATTGACTTTTAAGAGATGATGATGATAATGGTGAAACTAGAAATAATATTTATATAGTTATATGGCATTCATCATATGGCAGGTATCATTCTTAAATCTTTCCATTTATTAACTCATTTAATTCTCGTGACAACCTTATTATGTGAGAACTATGATTAGATGATAAATGATTTCCTCCTAGTGACTGAAATTGAATATTATTTCTTTAAAAGAATCCAATTGCCAAGCTGATCTTACATTTGTAAACTAAATTATTTATTTACTCTCCTAATAGCTTCTATTTTTCCACTCTAATTTTTATCAGTAACTCGAAACTGAGGAACAAGAGAAAGAGCTGAACCTTAGCCAATTTTATTTTAGCAGCAGAGAACAGTGGAAGAGGATAAAAGTGAAAATAATTCAAAATTGAAATTTAAAATATTTGTTGATCTTACTTGTGACATTATCGTTTTCTATTACTGCTGTTGTGACTCTACTTGTATAAATAATTAATTTTTTATATCTTGCCAGTTCCTGGAACCAGCTTGATATTCTTTGTGTAGAAGCTAGCCTAGAGCCAGCAGACAGGAATAGGCAGAAGCAGAATAATACTGCAGGACTTGAGTGAGTGGTCTCTTTCCTCATACCTGCTTTTCTTTTTTCCCTGCTTTATGAAAATGATGAAATAATAAAACAAAATTGCGAGAGTGTTTTTGGAAGGAGAGAGAACAGAAGGATGCATAGATACTCCTTTTGTAGATTTATTATGCCCTACAGTAGACATTAAAAATAAAAAAGTTATTATTATTTATATTACTTGAACGTAAGATAAAATAACAACATTGTTAACTGAGCACCACCATATGCCAGAGAGAGGGCTAAGCACTTTACATGGATTATCTCATTGAATCCTGACAACACTACTAAGAAATAGATCTAGTCATAGACTTCATTGTAAGATGAGAACACTGAAGGACAGAGAGATTAGAAAATAATTTTCCCGAGGTATGGGCAAATAACATGGTATTCAAAACAGGTAGTCTGGCCCTATGAACCTGCTTTTCTAACATGATAATAGAGGCTTTTCTGCATGAAAATTTAGGAGCTTCTGTTTTGGAATAACAACTAAGAACCACAGGAAATTAAGGTATATTATGCTGCCAAGTTAAATAGTCTAACAATAAGTAGCAATATATTTCAGTAGGAGGAGAATATCCTCGAATAAGAGGGCAAAATTACAAGGTTTCCCTTTCCGTTCACTCATTCTTGCAGGCATGCAATACATATTTGCCTCCTGTGTGTCAGGCACTGTGTTAAGTGCCAGGGAGAAATAATGAAAAACAACTGCAACAACCAGACACTGTCCCTCTCCTTACATAGTCTATCAAGGGGGCGGGGGCAGGGATTTAGCCGTTAACCAAATAGTTATACAAATAAATGTGTAATTAAAAACAATATATGTGCATATGTGCATTTGTGTGATGGAGTGAGTGGCAAAGGTAGGGAAAGTATTTTTTAAAAAGTCGATGTGTCTCTATTTTACTTTACTTTTTTTTTTGTGACAGGGTCTCACTTTGTCACCCAAGTTGGAGTGAAGTGGTGTGACCTCAGCTCACTGCAGCCTCAACCTCCCGAGTTCAAGCAGTCCTCCTGCCTCAACTCCCAAGTAGTTGGGACTACAGGTGCGTGCCACCACCCCTGACTAATTTTTTTGTATTTTTTGTAGAGATAGGGTTTCACCATGTTGCCCAGGCTGGTCTTGAACTCCTGAGCTCAAGTGATCTGTCCGCCTCAGCCTCCCGAAGTGCTAGGGTTACAGGCATGAGCCACCATGCCTGGCCTGTCTCTGCTTTTTAAAATTGCAACATTTAGCTTTGTTATATTCAGTAAAATATAAAAACTCCAATTTTCAGATATACTCTTATTATATATTTTAGGAAAATACAAAACATATTTTCATAAACTTAGGAAGTACTTATTGAAAGAATACTTTTTAATTTCAAAAGAATTGCTTTTAAAACTGAGATTTAAAAAGGTTACATTGGCTGGGCCCAGTGGGTTATGCTTGTAATCCCAGAACTTCAGGAGGCTGAGGCAGGAGGATCACTTGAACCTAGGGGTTCAAGACCAGCCTGGGCAACATAGCAAGACCTCCTCTCTACAAAAAAGCAGAAAAAATGGTCAGGTGCAGTAGCTCACGCCTGTAATCCCAGCTCTGTGGGAGGCTGAGGTGGGTGGATCACTTGAAGTCAGGAGTTTGAGACTAGCCTGGCCAACATGGTGAGACCCCATCTCTACTAAAAATAAAAAAATTAGCTGGGTGTGGTGGTGTGTACCTGTAATTCCAGCTACTCAGGAGGCTGAGGCAGGACAATCACTTGAACCTGGGAGGCAGAAGTTGCAGTGAGCCAAGATCATGCCACTGCACTCCAGCCTGGGCAACAGAGTGAGATTCTGTCTCCAAAAAAAAAAAAAAAAAAAAAAAAATCAGAAGAAACACAGTTGGGTGTGGTGGCAGTTGTCTGTGATCCTAGCTACTCAGGAGGCTGATGTGGGAAGATTGTTTGAGCCTAGGAGGTTGAGGCTGCAGTGAGCCGTGATCACACCACTGCACTCCAGTCTGGGTGACAGAGTGAGAACTGGTCTCAAAATGAAAATAAAAAGAGAAGAAAGTAACATTAAGTTTCTTTGTTTGTTTTTGTTTATTTATTTGTTTATTTTTTTGAGATTCAGTCTTGCTCTGTCACCCAGACTGGAGTACAGTGGTGCCATCTCAGCTCACTGCAACCTCTGCCTCCTGGGTTCAAGTGCTTCTCCTGTCTCAGACTCTTGAGTAGTTGGGACTGGTTACATTCAAACATTTAAAAAGTAAGGATAATAGCTCATATTTTGTGACTGGAGTAACATTTTTCATTTAAAATTTTAAAAGCATCAAAATGAAAGCATTAAGCAATAGGCTTAATATGTTCTTACCTGTACTGTAGCTTTGGGCATCCATGCTAAAGCAATAAATATTTTCTCCTTAAAACTAAAACCAGCAAAGCACATCAATGTATATGTGACTAAAATTCGAACACATAATGCCAAACTCAGAGTGGCAACAAATATGCCTACAACAGATGAAAACAAACATAAATAACAAAATATTTGTGAAAAAGTGCTCTTTATGCTCAGGAATATGATTTCTAAAACTTTTGAAAGCATTTTAAGGCTATTGTCTCTTCATGTGTTTTTTACATAAAATCAATGATTATAAAAAATGAATACAATTGAGGATTCTCTGTAAAGTGCAAGAGATTATCTGATGATGGAGGTACCATGAAAAATAAGACAGATGACATTTATACAATTTTGAACTAATAGACCTTTTTTGAATACTTTTATTTTTATTAATAATAATTTATTTTCTGAGAAGGATTCTTGCTTTGTCACCCAGGCTGGAGTGCAGTGGTACAATCTCAGCTCACTGCAACTTCCGACTCCCGGGTTCAAATGATTCTCCTGCCTCAGCCTCCTGAGTAGCTGGGATTATAGGTGTGCACTACCACACTGGGCTAATTTTTGTATTTTTAGGAGAGAGGGAGTTTCCCCATGTTAGCCAGGCAGGTCTCGAACTCCTAACCTCAAGAAATCTGCCTGCTTTGGCCTCCCAAAGGGCTGAGATAACAGGCATGAGCTACCACACCCAGCCAATACTTTTAAATGAAAGTATTCAAAAAGTGCTGATCGTATCAAATATTTTCCCTCAGGAAAGAAATCTTATATTTATTTCCTCAGATAACTCAGGGAAGATATTCAGGGCTGTCCTTGGTTTAAAAAGAAAACAGAGCACACAGTGTAAAGGAAGAGCAATATGAAAATATGACACTGTATCAACATGTGTTTCTGAAGAAGGTCCTTGTAGTCATTCAAAGATATATTGTAAATAAAAATGAGTATTTATAATTTTCTTAAATATTTTTGAATTTCATATATTTTTGTGTTCTAATTATTCTTACCAATAGTATTTGATTCAAGCAATGAAACAGATACTTCTGCTCCAACTAAACCAAAAAGAAGTGGTTGAAAAATATCCCATACATTTGTAATAATCTTTTGGACTTTCATCTATAGAAAAGAGAAATACATTTATAATTATTTTGGCACATAAATACATTTCAGAAACTTAAAAGTCTCCCCCCCTTTTTTTTTTTCACTTTTAAGTATTTTAGAGATGGGGTCTTGCTGTGTTGCCCAGGCTGGAGTGTAGTGGCATAATCATAGCACACTGTAGCCTTGAACTCCTGGGCTCAAGTGATCCTCTCACCTCAGCCTCCCAAGTAGAGCTACAGGTGTGTATCATCATGCCGGGCTAATTTTTAAATTGTTTGTAGAGATGGGGTCTTGCTATGTTGCCCAGGATGGTCTGGAACTCCTGTCCTCAAGCGATCTCTGGCTGTGGCCTCCCAAAGCACTGGCATTATAGGCATGAGCCACCATGCCTGGCCTAAAGTCACTTAACATTTAATAAACTTAAGACATTTTATTTTAATAAAAATGTTAAACTTAATTAATAAAAACTGAGCACTTTGATAGTTTTACTCAAGCACTTCGGTAGAATTTGATTAAAAGAAACTCACAAAGCAATAAAATAATACTATTTGGCCATTTTGTCACAAAATAAATGATATCCTTAGGGTTCTAGCCATGTTTAGTATGAGTTCCAGATTTTGTCTGTAAGTTAGCCGAACAGAGATAGAACTACATCATGCCTGATGAGAACATACCCAGTTCATGCAAACATTTGGGTTCTCAGAAGGGGGTTGGGAAGCCCTCCACTAACAACCATCCTGGAACTCAATCCCATTAAAGTGAATCCTGATATAGCATATACTACTAGGAAAAACAATTTGGAAGTCTGCGAGGCCTGCTTCCAAAGAACCCATGTTGAATACTTTAGTTACTTTTTCCTTAAAACAAAACCAAAACATATATTAGATTCTCATTTAGTTGCCTACCCAGCTTCCCTTTCTGGAAACGAATGCCTCCCAGTGCTACTTCCCCAATTAAAAGGTTACAGGAAAGGCCCTATTGGCCTACAGTATTCTGGCTCTTCTTCAGGAATTTGGATGAAGAGATTTCAGTCTCAGTCTGGGTTTAACATTTTTTTTTTTTAAACAGAAGATACGTAAGAACTTTGGTGTCTCTTCCTTGAGGCATAAACTATCTTCAAAACTATTTCCCTTAAGACTGCGTTTTCTGATTCCCACTTATTAAACTATGGTTAAAAAAAAGAAAAACAAAGAAAAACAGTGTTAGTATTCTTTACAGCATAACTATCCTTTTTGTTACTTTTAATCTTTAAAACTTATTTTAGTTGTGTTTCTTTTATCATTTAAAACAATTCTTGTAGTTTTAATTTTATTTATTGATTTGCATTTCATTCATTTCATTTCTTTTATAATTATGATTATATAAGAATACTAAACAAAATGCCACTATGATTTTTGGTTAGGGAACTTCTCAAGCTGATTCTAAAATTTATCTAAGAAAGAATATGTGTAGGAACAGCCAAAAAATACTTTAAAAAGAAGTATAATCTATATTAGATTTTGACACATAAAACTGCAGTGATTTAAAACAGTGGTGTTGGCATAGAAATAGAGAAGTAGGATTAAATAGACTTCAGAATTAATATATATGGGAGAATTTAGTTCATGTTAAAAAACTGAACTATTAATGAATTGGTCAATAAACAAACAATTTGGCAAAAAATGACCGTCTAGTTTATGTGCATATATCTGTATGTACATATTCATCACATGCAAGTATATATGTGTGTCTGAATATATATGTATATTTATGTGTGTGTATATATACACACACACACACATCGCGCATGATGTAATTCTATCTCTGTTCAGTTAACTTACAAACTGTATGTGTGTATAAATATATATAGTTTGTAAGATACACACATGTATATATATATCTCCTTACCTCACAGCATTCACAAAGATAAATTCCAGATAGATTAAAAGACTAAATGAAGAAACAAATTAAACAATCAAAAACTACCAAAATATTAAATGATAATATACAAAATAGTATATCTTTGTAATGTTTATATGTTATAACCTTCAGTGAGAAAGTCCTTCTTAAATGAGATGCAGAATCCAAAACCAAAAAAGGAAAAACCAATAGGTTTGGTCATAGGAAATTTTACTTCCATACACAAGACACCATAAACAAAGTTGAAGATAAGCAAAAATTATATGCAATATATACATAACAAAGGATCTGTAGCCCTAACACTACTAGAAACTATAAATTAGAAACAAAAAAAATAAATAACCCAATAAAAATGGTCAAAGAAGATCATAGGTATTTTAAAAAGAATATATGAAGAGAAGTTTACTATACTACTAATCAGAGAAATGTAAATAAAGAATAATGACATCACATAATTGTAAGAAACTATAAGAACTGAATGATGAGGTCATCTAATAGTAGAAAGAATAGAACTAGTAATAATATCAAGTGCTGTTGATGAGTTAAGACATTAGATATTTTTGTGAACTGTTGGCAGAATGTAAATAACCAAAATCTTTTGAAGGGATAATTTAGCAGTGTCCATCAAAATAAAATATACATCATTTCCAGCCAGGTGTGGTAGCTCATGCATGTAATCCTAGCACTTTGCAATGTCAAGTTGGGAGGATCCCTTGAGCCCAGGATTTTGAGACCAGCCTGGGCAACATAGAGAGACTCTGTCTCTAAAAAAAAAAAAAATAATAAAAAAAGATCATTTATAGGACTCTATCCCAGTAGATGTACCTGTAATTCCAACACTTTGGGAGTCTGAGGCAGGAGTATCACCTGAGGTCAGGAGTTCAAGACCAGCCTGGCCAACATGGTGAAACCCTGTCTCTCTTAAAAATACAAAAATTTGCTGGGTGTGGTGATGCATGCCTGTAATCCCAGCTACTACGCAGGCTGAAGCAGAAAAATCACTTGAATCCAGGAGGCAGAGGTTGCAGTGAGCCGAGATTATGCTACTGCACTCCAGCCTAGGTGACAAGATTGAAACTGCATCTCAAAAAAAGACATGAACAACACTGTTTACGACAGCACTGTTTGTAAATAACAAAAAGTGGAAACGATCTCAATGTCTATAAATAGAATACTGGTTACCTAAAAGTGTAAGGGGGTTTGATATTTGAGAGTGGTGGGGAATAAAGAAATCTTTTACATTTTATTCTATGTTTTATTATTTTACAAGCATTTCTATTTTTATTTATTTGTTTATTATTTATTTATTTTTTTGTGATGGAGTTTTGCATTTGTTGCCTAGGTTGCAGTTCAATGGCATGATCTCGGCCCACTGCAACCTCCGCCTCCTGGGTTCAGGTGATTCTCCTGCCTCAGCCTCCTGAGTAGCTGGGATTACAGGTGCCCACCACCACACCACCACGCCCGGCTAATTTTTGTATTTTTAGTAGAGATGGGGTTTCACCATGTTGACCACACTGGTCTCAAACTCCTGACCTCAGGTGATCTGTCTGCCTCAACCTTCCAAAGTTCTGGGATTACAGGCATGAGCCACCATGCCTGGCCTTTTACAAACATTTTTCATGGATTAATTGTATAATTAAAATTTCAATGAATAAAATAATTACATTCATAAAAGTAATATAATAATATTACATAACTCTTAGCAAAAAGAGAAGCCTGATGTGATAACTCAACTTCTGATTCCATATTAGTATATTTTCAGGTGCTTTTCCTAAATGTTTTATTTCCTTGAGTGATTCATACACTTTCTTGAGGACAGAAAACCTTTTGGAACATTTTCCAACCAGAATGAGGGGATTTCCTAAATATAGTAAAAAATTCAGTTGTTTTAGCTTTTAAAATACAGCGTATTAAAAATATTCACCTTTTCTTGGGACCATTTTGTCCCTGCAATGAAACTCAACACTAGGGTGAATAATCCTCCAGTTCCATGTAAACCTATACGTTGGCTGCCTAAGACAGCAGAAACACACATAGTCAAAATAAGGAATCCTCTCTTCAATGCAAGTTTTTTCTAGAATTAGATAGATATTTAGAAATTAGTTTACATTAAATATATAATACAAGATTTGACATTATCTATTATATATTTTTGACCTTTTGATATTATGTCTTTAAACATTATATTAAATGTCTAAAATTTTGATATTCTTTCTCACTATAAATTTTAGGAGACTTACTACCAAGTAACAAAATTAACAATTAGTAACGTTTCATTTTCTGCCATATCTCTGATACTAATATCAGTAAAATGGTTAAAATATTACTTTAAGTGAAGAAGAAAAGAGACCCATACAATCTCCAGTTTCATATAACATATCCAATGAATTCTTAAAAAATATTTGAGTGTCTCTTTGGCCAATATGTTACAGCTAAATTTGGATAGAAATTATAGAAATATAAAAATAATGGCATATTTTCATTTAAGGCAGGAAATGGCTAAGTTTAAGAGTGTTGCCTTTGTCAAAGGAGAGTAGGAGTGAATTTAAGTCAGAAAATATGCAGAAATTAATGGGAACCTATCTCCCCTTAAAATATTTAAGGGAAAATTTGGGGGAAATTATCAAATATCAGTAGGCAATTTAGTAGAGAAAGGGAAAGTATAATTCAGAGGGATACTCTGCATTAAGCATATATTTTTATATTCCTTATTTGCCAAATCAGGAAGCAGAGACTTTAATCAAAGCCATGGACCTGTATCAATCACTGCTGTGCTCAGTTTCAAGTACAGAGCAGGCATTGGAGGCTAGTTTTAGAGAAATAGAATTAAGTATCAAGTTTCATGGATCTTACTAAAGTTTAATATTTTGAAAAAAATGTCTAACACTATACTTCCATAAAATAGATTTTGTATATACCTGGTCTTCACTTGGAAAATATCGAACAAAAAATCCCAAAACAATTCCTGCCAGCAGACTAATAGATACGCTCTTTATAGAGGCTATGGCGTTATTAACTATACCACCTGTAGGGGCACACAATAAAAAAAAATTCACAAAGAAATATTTTCATATATACTACACATCAGAAAAGCAAATCTAGGTGGTTCATGAAGAAAGGTAAGCATTGTACAGAACAAATATATGAAAATGGTCTTTAAACATGTAGATCTATTTAGTCCATTAAATATATACTCTCAAATAATTTAATATATACACACAACTCAGAAATGTCCATTATATAAATAGGCCAGAAAACAAAGACTTAACGAGCCACAAGATGCTCCCCCACTTACACAGCCAACTTAAAAGACAGAGTGAGGTAGTCTGGGCGCAGTGGCTCATGCCTGTAATCCCAGCACTTTGGGAGGCTGAAGGTGGATTACTTGAGGTCAGGAGTTCAAGACCAGTCTGACCAACATGATGAAACCTCATCTCTACTAAACATACAAAAATTAGCTGGGCATGGTGGCGCACACCTGTGGTCCCAGGTACTCAGGAGGCTGAGGGAGGAGAATCACTTGAACCCGGGAGGCAGAGGTTGCAGTAAGCTGAGATCATGCCACCACACTCCAGCCTGGGTGAAAGAGGGAGACTATGCCTCCAAAAGAAAAAAAAAAAAAGACCAAGTGAGGTACAAGAATGGAGAGAGACCAAAACACCTGTGGCACTTAGCACATGGCTGGTAAGGGCTATATTAACAATTCTTCTTTGATATACTATATGAAAAAGAAATGATTTTAGCATAAAAAGAAAACGTAATAACAACATAAAAATTTTTGCTCCAGGGTCAGTCCTAGAAACATTCAAGGGTCAATTAAGATTTCAGTATATTTAAGTATCTGCTTTTGGTGAAGACAAAAGGAAAAAAAACTACAAAAGATTCCAGTATATTTTATATTCATTAATATTAATAAATCCATACTTGTAGTTCATTGTAATAAGTAAAAAACAAAAAATAAAAAAAAAAACAGATTCTGAGTCACACAAATAGTTCAGTTAAGCTCTGGGTAGTGGATTCAATATAGTAAGTAAGCATATTTTTAGACATATTTTCTACTAAATATAACAGGCAGGGCATGGTGGGCTCACATCTTTAATCCTAGCACTTTGGGAGGCCAAGGCAGAAGGACTGCTTGAACTTCTAAGAGTTTGAGACCAGCTTGGGCAAGAGAATGATATCCCATCTTTACAAGAAAATTAAAAAATTAGCCAGGTATGTGGTGTGTGCCTATAGTCCAAGTACTCAGTAGGCTGAGGGAGGAGGTCCCTTGAACTCAGGAGTTTGAGGCTGCACTCCAGCCTGGCTGACAGAGCAAGACCCTATCTCAAGAAAATAAAATATAATAAAAATAAAAAATAATATAAACAGAGTGATGTCAGCCAGATGGTGGAATGGGAAGCTCCAAACTTTGATTCTCCACAAAGATACCAACTGAACAACAATATATGGTCTAAAAGCCTTTATGGAGTTCCATAAACCATTAAGAAGTTGTGGCCGGGTATGGTGGCTCATGCCTGTAATCCCAGCATGTAGGGAGGCCAAGACGGGCAGATCACGAGGTCAGCAGATCAAGATCATCCTGGCTAACAGGGTGAAACCTCGTGTCTACTAAAAATACAAAAAAATTAGCCGGGCATGGTGGTGGGCACCTGTAGTCCCAGCTACTCAGGAGGCTGAGGCAGGAGAATGGTGTGAACCTGGGAGGCGGAGCTTGCAGTGAGCTGAGATCATGCCACTGCACTTTAGCCTGAGTGAAAGAGCGAGACTCTGTCTCAAAAGCAAACAAACAAACAAACAAACAAAAAAAAACCATTAAGAAGTTATAGTAGCACAGACAAGTGCAAAGCCAAGAATAGTGGCATTGAACAAATAAGAAAAGCTGTTGTATTATACTCATGATACCCCTTCCCCAAGCTGGAATAGGTTGGTGTGGCTGGGAGAAAGCACTCCACTTGCAGCGTCTCCATTAGCAGGGAAAGAGAAGACTGGAATGTAACAGTTTTATGAGGCTACCTGAAGCTCTCTCTCTCTCTAACTTGACACCCAACCAGCATACTTTGGATACGTGGGAGCCACTGAGAATAAAGGAGAGGTCAGAGATGATGCAGCACCAGGGAACCTGCAGTACCACAGGCAGACAGATACCAGAGGGAGCAACAGCTCCAGAAAAAGAAACTGGCAAACCTCTACTTGGGATATTGCATGTATAAACCCAAAGAAGATGCATTCCCAGAAAAGGTTTGAGAGGCCGCTAGAGCCTATAGCCATGCTGATTCAGGTAAAGGTCTTCCGTATGAAGCCAGTTGATAAAAACTGGGAGAAGTGGCAGTTTTTTCAAACATCCAAATCTTGGCAAAAATAAATAAAAAATAACACAGCATAAGAAGAAACAGAGAAACCTAATGACTAAATTAAAGGAGCAAAATAAATCTCCAGAAACCAACCCTAAAGAAATAGATAAATGAGTTACCTGACAAAGAATCCAAATGAACTCTCTTAATGAAGCCCAATGACAACAGAAATAGACAACTAAATGAAAGTAGGAAATAATTAACGAACAAAATGAAAATACTAATAAAGAGATAGAAACAAACAAACAAACAAAAGGAATCATACAGAAACTCTGGAGCTAAGGAATACAATAGCTAATTGAAAAATTCACTATAGGAAATCACCAACAGACTGTGTAACTAACTGCTCAGTGGGTTCACCTTGTGACCTGCCTAGACAGAACTGATTTATCAAGACAGGGGAATTGCAATGGAGAAACAGTAATACATGCAGAGCCAGCTGTGTGGGACTCCAGAGTTTTATTATTACTCAAATCAGTCTCACCGAGTATTCAGGGATCAGAAGTTTTAAAGATAATTTGGCAGGTAGGGGCTTGGGAAGTAGGGATTTGTAAGGTTGGAGATGAAATCATAGGGGGTTGAAGTGATGTTTTCTTGCTGTCTTCTGTTTGTAGGTGGTATGGCAGAACTAGTTGAGCCAGATTACCAATCTGGGTGGTATCAGCTGATTCATCTAGTGCAGGGTCTGCAAAATATCTCAAGCACCGATTTTAGGTTTTACAATAATAATGTTATTCTCAGGAGCAATTTGGAGAGGTTCAGATTCTTGGAGCCAGAGGCTGCATAACCCCTAAACTGTAATTTCTAATGTTGTAGCTAATTTGTTTATCCTGCAAAGGCAGACTGGTCCCCAGGCAAGAAGGGGATCTCTTCGGGAGATGGCTATTATCAACTTTGTTTCAGAGTCAAACCATGAACTGAATACCTTCCCAAAATTAGTTCATCCTACTACTAGGAATGGACAAGGACAGTTTAAATGTTAGAAGCAAGATGGAGTTGATTAGGTCTGATCTCTTTCACTGTCATAATTTCTTCAGTTACAATTTTTGCAAAGGTGTTTTCAATAACATCAAGCAGAAGAAAGAATCAAGTGAAACTGAAGACTAGTCATTTGGAATTACAGAGTCAGAGGAGCAAAAGGGAAAAGGAATGAAGAGTGAAGACAGCCTAAGAGACTTATAGGATGCCATCAAGCAGATCAATGTACGCATTATGAAAGTTCCAGAAGGAGAAGAGAAAAATAAAGGGGTAGAGAGCCAGTTAAAAAAATAATGACCAAAACCTCAAATTTAAGGAAGGAAATGAACATACAAATCCAAGAGGCTCAAAGAACTCCAAGTTAAATAATTTGCAAAAAACCTACAATGAGACACCTTATAATCAAACTGTCAAAAGTCAAAGACAAAGAGAGAATCTTGAAAGGAACAGGATCAAAGCAACTTTTCACATACAAGGGAGATGTCATATGGCTATCAGTGGAATTCACAGCAAAATCTACAGGCCAGAAGAGAATGGGATGATATATTAAAAGGGCTGAAAAAAAAAACCAAAAAAACTGTCAACCAAGAACTGTATAGCCAGTAAAACTGCACTTCAAAAATGAAGGACAAACAAAGAGTTCCCCAGAGAAGTAAAAGCTGAGGGAGTCAATCACCACTAGATCTACCTTACAAAAAATGTTAAAGGGAGTCCTTAAGTGGAAATGAAAGGATATTGGATAGAAATACAAAAGCATACAAAATATAAACTTCTTTGGTAAAGGTAAATATATGAGTGAACACAGAATCCTGTAATACTGTAATGGTGGTAAGTAAAACACTTTTCTTCTTTACTTGTTTCTTTTTCTTTTTTGAGACAGTCTTGCTCTGTTGCCCAGGCTGGAGTGCAGTGGTTTGATCACGGCTCACTGCAGCCTTGCAGCCCTGGGCTACAGCGATCCTCCCAATTCAGCCTCCTAGGTGTCTGGGACTACAGACATGCACCACCACACTCAGATAATATTTTTAAATTTTTAGTGTTGATAAGGTCTTGCTGGTCTCAAACTCCTAGGCTCAAGCGATCCTCCCACTTTGGCCACTCAAAGTGCTGGGACTACAGGTGTAAGACACCATACCCAGCCTGTAATTCACTTGTAATTGAAGCATGGAATTTAAAAGGTAAAAGCATAACATTACTTTATTAAATTATATAAACAATATAAAAATATGTATTGTGTGACACTGGTAACAAAGTGAGAAGGAGATGTAAAGAAGTAGAGTTTTTGTATGTGATTAAAGTTAAGTTGTTGTCAATTTAAAATAGATTATTATAACTATAAGATATTTTCATGTAATTCTACAGTAACCACAAAGAAAAGACCTATAGAAGATACACAAATAAAAATGAGAAAGGAATCAAAGCATGTCCCTACCGAAAAAAAGAAATCAGTGAAACATAAAGGGAGGCAGGAAGAGAGGAAAAGTGGAACAAAATAGCTGCAAGACATATAGAAAACAATTAACAAAATGACAATAGTAAGCCCTTCCTTATCAATAACTAATTTAAATGCAAATAGGCTAATTTTCCAATCAAAAGACAGAGACTGGCTGAATGGATTTTAAAAAATCTAAATATATACTATATGCAAGAGACTCACATTAGATCTAAAGACACACAAAGGTTGAAAGTGAAAGGATGGAAAAAGATACTCATTGCAGTTGGTAACCAAAAGAGAACAAGGATGGCCATACTTAGACAAAATAGAGTTTAAGTCAAATAGTAGCATAAGAGACAAGGACATTACATAATAATAAAAGGGCCAATTGACCAAGAAGATATAGCAATTATAAATATATATGCAACTAACAGTACAGCATCCAAATATATGAAGCTAAACTAGACAGAATTGAGGGGCAACATAGATAACAACATCATAATAACAGAAAACTCCAATATTCCACTTTCAGTTATAGATACAACAACCGGACAGAAGATCAACTGGAAAACAGAGAACTTGAACAACATTATAGACCAGTTGGACCTATCTGACATATACAGAACACTTCACCCAATAATAGCAAAATACACTTTCTTCTCAAGTACATACCAAGACTTTTCCAGGATAGATGGCATGCTAGTCCACAAAACAAGTTTTTAAAAATTCAAGAAAACTGAACTCATACTAAGTATCTTTTCTGACCATAATAAAGTGACATTAGAAATTCATAGCAGAAGGAAAAGTATTCAAAATTCAAAAAGGAAAAGTAATAAATATGTGGAAATTACAAAAATATACTCTCTTAAACAACCAGTTGGCCTGTATGGTTAATAATAATTGTCAATTCAATTGAGGGACGCTTAGATGCTTGATAAAGCACTTCGTCTGAGTATATCTGTGAGGGTGCTGCCAGAGGAGAATGATACATGAGTTAGTGGACTGAGAAAGACCTGTCCTCACTGTGGGTAGGCATCATGCAATTGGTCACAAGTGTGGCTAGAACAAAAAAGGCAGAAGAATGGGAACATTCAGCTTGCTTGGATTTCTTTTTTATGTACTCTCTCTCTCTTCCAGAGCAGTATGCCTTTTTCTCCTCTTGCCCTTGCACATCAAACTCTAGGTTCTTTGGCCTTTGGACCCTGGGACTTGTATCAGCAGCCTTTTGGGAGCTCTCAGGCCTTTGGCCTCAGACTAGTGGCTGTACTGTCAGCTTCCCCGGTTTTGAGACATTCAGATTTGGACTGAGCCATGTCACTGGCTTCCTTGGGAGCCATGCGCTAGGTTTCTCTCATTTTCCAGCTTATAGATGGCCTATTGTGGGACTTTGCCTTTGTAATCATGTGAGCCAATCCTGCTTAATAAATTATATTTCATATATATATAAATATATTCTCTTTTATATGCATATATCTATATCTATATCTATATCTATATCTATATCTATATCTATATCTATATTTCCTATTGGTTCTGACCCTCTGGAGAACTCTGATGAATACAGTCAAAGAATAAGTCACAAGGAAAATTAGAAAATGTCTTGAGACAAATAAAAGTGGAAACACAACATTCCAAAGCTTGTGGGATGCAGCAAAATCAATATTAAGAGGACAGTTTATATATCTAACTACCTACATTAAAAAATAAGAAAGATCTAAAATCAGCAACTTAGCTTTACACCTCAAGAAACTAGAAAAAGAAGAACAAACTCAACCCAATGTTAGCAAAAGGAAGGAAATAATAAAGTCTAGAGCAGAAGGCCGGGTACAGTGGCTCATGACTGTAATCCCAGCACTTTGGGAGGCCGAGGCGGGCGGATCACCTGAGGTCGAGAGTTCGAGACCAGCCTGAGCAACATACAGAAACCTGTCTCTACTAAAAAATACAAAATTAGCCGGGCATGGTGGCACATGCCTGTAATCCCAGCTACTCTGGAGGCTGAGGTAGGACAGTCACTTGAACCGGGAGGTGGAGGTTGCAGTGAGCTGAGATTGTGCCATTGCACTCCAGCCTGGGCGATAAGAGCGAAACGCCATCTCAAAGAAAAAAAAAAAGTCTAGAGAATAGAAAAAACCCTGTGAAACTAGTTGTTGTTCCAAAGTTCAACAAAATTGACAAATCATCAGGTAGAATACCTAAGAAAAACATAAAGAAGATTCAACTTCTTTTAGGAAGAAAAGAGAAGACATTGCAACGGATAATACAGAAATAAAAAGGATTCTAAGAGTCTACTATGAATGATTATATACTGACAAGTTGGATAACCTAGGAGAAATGAACGGATTCCCAGTAACATGCAAGTTACCAAGACTAAGTCACAAAATAAAAAATCTTAATAGACCTATAACTAGTAACCGAATCAGGAATCAAAAACCTCCCAGCAAAGAAAAGCCCAGGACCAGATTACTTCACTGCAAAATTCTACCAAATATTTAAAGAATTAACACCAATTCCTAGCTGGGTGTGGTGGCTTACATCTGTAACCCCAGCAGTTTGGGAGGCCAAGGTGGAGGATTGCTTGAGTACAAGAGTTCGAGACCAACCTGGGCAACACAGTGAGACTTCATCTCTATAAAAAATAAAAAAATTATCTGAGCATAGTGATGTGTGCTTGAGGCTACTCAGGAGGCTGAGGTAGAAAAATAGCTTAAGCTTGGGAGGTTGAGGCTGCAGTGAGCCATGATACAGCACTGCACTCCAACCTGGGTGACAGAGTGAGATCCTATCTCCTGGGTGACAGGGTAAGACCCTATCTCAAAAACAAACAAACAAAAAACCCAATTCTTCTTAAACTCTTCTAAAAGTTTGAAGAGGAGGGAATACTTCCAAATTCATTTTATGAGGTCAGTATTACTCAGATATCAAATATAAACAAAGATACTATAAGGAAAGAAAACTGCATACTAATATCTCTGATGAATATGCAAAACCCCTTAACACAATACTAGCAAATATAGTTCAGCCACATACGAATAGTAGTATACAGCATGAACAAAGTGGGATTTATCTCTGAAATGCAAACTGATGCAAAATGACTTTTGTATGGGTTCACACAAAAATTATTCAATGTAATACAGCACATCAACAGGGTAAAGGACAAAAATCACATGATCATCTTATTTAATGAAGAAAAAGTATTTGACAAATCCAATATCCTTTTGTGATAAAAACACTCAGCAAACTAGGAACAGAAGCAAAATACCTCAACATGATAAAAGCCATATATGAAAAGCCACAGTCAATATCATACTCAATGGTGAAAACTAAAAACTTTCTTCCTAAGGCCAGGAACACGGCAAGATTGTCCACTCTCTCTTTCCTTCTATTCTCATGGTACTGGAAGTCTTTGCCAGAGAAATTAGGCAAGAAAAAGAAATAAAAGCTATCTAAATTGGAAAAAAAAAAGAGAAAAGTATCTCTTTTTACAGATGGTATGATCTTATATGTAGAAAACCCTAAAATTTCCACAAAAAAACTTAGAATTAACTTAAAAAACTCAGCAAAGGTGCAGGATACCAAATCAACACTCAAAAATCAGTTGTGTATCCAAACTAACAATGAAAAACCAGGAAAGGAAACAAAGAAAATAATACCGTTTCCAATAGCAAAAAGAATAAAACAGGAATAAATATAACAAAGCAGTTGGAAGACTTGTACACTAAAAACTACAGAACATTTCTGAAAGAAATTAATCATACACAAAGTGGAAAGACATTCATGTTCATGGATTGGAAGACTTAATATAGTTAAGATGGCCACACTACCCAAAGTGATCTTCAGATTCATTGCAATCCCTAGCAATATACTAATGACTTTTTTGGGGGTAGAAATAGAAAAAATAATCCTAATATTTATATGGAACCCCAAAGGATTTCAAATAGCCAAAACAATTTTGAGAAAGAAAAACAAAGCTGGAGGCTCCAAACTTCAAGATTTCAAAATATGTTAGAGAGCTTCAGTAATCAAAACCACGTGGTACTGGCATAAAGACAGATACATTCACCAAAGGAACAGAATAGAAAGCTCAGAAATAAACCCTTACATATATGGGCAAACAATTTTTGAAAAGGGTGCACAAGACTGCACAATGGAGAAAGAACAGTCTCTTCTGCAGATAGTGAAGGGGAAAATGGATATCCACAAGCAAAAGAATGAAGTTGAGAAAAGCTTTGTGACATTTAATTGAGCAATGATTTCTTAGATATGATACCAAAAGCATAGGCAACAAAAGCAAATATAGACATATTAGACTACATCAAGCTTAAAAACTTTTGCATGTCAAAGGAAGCAATCAACACAGTAAGAAGGCAATGCTCAGAATAGGAGAAAATAATTGAAAACCAAATACCTGATAAGGGGTTAATATCTAAAATATATACAGAACAACAACTCAATAACAGAACAACCTAAATGAGAAATGGTCAATTGACTTTGCTATGGTCCAAATGTTTATGTTCTCCCAAAATTCATATGCTGGAGCCTAATATTCAATGTGATAATATTAAGAGGTGGGGCATTTTAGAGATGATTAGGTCATGAAGTCATAGCCCTCGGAAATGGGACTAGGGCCTTTACAAAAGAGGCTTAAGGGAGTTTGTTTTCCCCTTTGAACATGTGAGGACACAGAGAATTCTATAGTGAATAGGCTCTCACCAGTCACTGAGTCTGTTGTAGCCTAAATCTCAAACTTCCCATATTCCAGAACTGCAAGAAATAAGTTTCTGTTTTCATCAATTACCCAGCCTAAGGTATTTTGTTATAGCAGCAGGAATGGACTAAGATGAACTTGAATAGACATTTCTCCAAAAAAAATACAAATGGCCAACTAGTATATGAACCCAACACTACATGAAAGCTGCCAAAGCTTGGGGGAATTGAACTCTCTGAAGCAACAGCCTGAGCTGTACGTTGGCTCCTTTTAGCCATGGCTGGGACACAGGGCACCAAGTCCCAAGACTGCCCAGAGTAGCAAAGCTCTGGGCCTGGCCCACAAAACCATTTTTTTCCTCGTAGGCCTCCAACCCTGTGATGTGAGGGGCTGTTGTGAAGAACTCTGACATGTCCTGGAGACAATTTCCTCATTATCTTGGCAATTAACATTTGGCTCCTTGTTACTTCTGCAAATTTCTGCAGTCAGCTTGAATTTCTCCCCAGAAAATGGGTTTTTCTTTTCTATCACATCATCAGGCTGCAAATTTTCCAAACTTTCATGCTCTGCCTCCCTTTTAAACATAAGTTCCAATTCTAAACCATCTTTTTGTGAATGCATAAAACTGAACTCTTTTAAGAGCACTCAGGTCATATCTTGAACACTTCGCTGCTTAGAAATGTCTTCTACCAGATGTCCTGGATGGGTTCCAAGATGGCCAAATAGGAACAGCTCTGGTCTGCAGCTCCTAGTATGATTGACGCATAAGACAGGAGATTTCTGCATTTCCAACTGAGGTACCTGGTTACTCTCATTGGGATTAGTTGGACAGTGGATGCAGGCACACGGAGGGTGAGCTGAATCAGGGCAGGGTGTCATCTCACCTGGGAAGCACAAGGGGTTAGGGGATTTTCTTTTCCTGGCCAAGGGAAGCTGTGACAGACTACCTGGAAAAATAGGACACTCCCACCCAAATACTGTACTTTTCCCAAGGTCTTAGCAACCAGCAGACAAGGTGATTCTCTCCCGTGCCTGGCTTAGTGGGTCCCATGCCCACAGAGCCTTGCTCATTGCTAGGGCAGCAGTCTGAGATTGATCTGCAAGGTGGCAGTCTCGCTGGCGGAGGGGCGTCTGCCATTGCTGAGACTTGAGTAGGTAAACAAAGTGACCAGGAAGCTTGAACTGGGTGAAGCCCACTGCAGCTCAACAAGGCCCACTGCCTCTAGACTCCTCCTTTGCGGGCAGGGCATAGCTGAGCAAAAGGCAGCAACTTCTGCAGACTTAAACATCCCTGTCTGACAGCACTGAGAGCAGTGGTTCTCCCAGTATGGCGTTTGAGTTCTGAGAATGAACAGACTGCCTCCTCAAGTGGCTCCCTAACCTCCATGTAGCCTAACTGGGAGACACCTCACAGCAGGGGCTGACAGACACCTCATATAGGCAGATGCCCCTCTGGGATGAAGCTTCCAGTGGAAGGATCAGGCAGCAATATTTACTGTCCTGCAATATTTGCTGTTCTGCAGCCTCCACTGGTGATACCCAGGCAGACAGGGTCTGGAGTGGAACTCCAGCAAACTACAACAGACCTGCAGCTGAGGGACCTGACTGTTAGAAGGAAAACTAACAAACAGAAAGGAATAGCATCAATATTAACAAAAAGGTCATCTACACCAAAACCCCATTTGTAAGTCACCAACATCAAAGACCAAAGGTAGATAAAACCACAAGGATGGGGAGAAACCAGAGCAGAAAAGCTGAAAATTCTAAAAACCAGAGCACCTCTTCTCCTCCAAAGGATCGCAGCTCCTCGTCAGCAATGGAACAAAGCTGGATGGATAATGATTTTGACAGGCTGACAGAAGGAGGCTTCAGAAGGTCAGTAATAACAAACTTCTCTGAGCTAAAGGAGAATGTTTGAACTCATCACAAGGATGCTAAAAACCTTGAAAAAAGATTAGACAAATGCTTACAAGAATAAACAGTGTAGAGAAGATCTTAAAAGACCCAATGGAGCTGAAAACCATGGCACGAGAACTTCGTGATGCATGCACAAGCTTCAGTAGCTGATTTGATCAGGTGGAAGAAAGGGTATCAGTGATTGAAGATAAAATAAATGAAATAAAGCAAGAAGAGAAGTTTAAAGAAAAAAGCATAAAAATAAATGAACAAAGTCTCCAAGAAATATGGGACTATGTGAAAAGACCAAATCTACGTTTGATTGGGATACCTGAAAGTGATGGGGAGAATGGAACCAAGTTGGAAAATACTCTTCAGGATATTATCCAGGAGAACTCCCCCAACCTGGCAAGGCAGGCCAACATTCAAATTCAGGAAATAGAGAGAACGCCACAAAGATACTCTTCGAGAAGAGCAACCCCAAGACACATACTTGTCAGATTCACCAAGGTTGAAATGAAGGAAAAAGTGTTAAAGGCAGCCAGAGAGAAAGGTTGAGTTACCCACAAAGGGAAGCCCATCAGACTAACAGCGGATCTCTCCGCAGAAACTCTTGAAGCCAGAAGAGAGTGGGGGCCGGTAATCAACCTTCTTAAAGAAAATAATTTTAAACCCAGAATTTCATATCCAGCCAACCTAAGCTTCATAAGTGAAGGAGAAATAAAATCCTTTACAGACAAGCAAATGCTGAGAGATTTTGTCACCACCAGGCCTGCCTTACAAGAGCTCCTGAAGGAAGCACTAAACATGGAAAGAAACAACCAGTACCATCCACGGCAAAACATGCCAAATTGTAAAGACTATCAATGCTATGGAGAAACTGCATCAATTAATGGACGAAATAACCAGTGAACATCATAATGACAGGATTAAATTCACACATAATAATATTAACCTTAAATGTAAATGGGCTAAATGCTCCAATTAAAAGACACAGACTGGCAAATTGGATAAAGAGTCAAGACCCATCAGTGTGCTGTATACAGGAGACCCATCTCATGTGCAAAGACGCACATAGGCTCAAAATAAAGGGATGGAGGAAGATCTACCAAGCAAATGGAAAGCAAAAAATAGCAGGTGTTACAATCCTAGTCTCTGATAAAACAGACTTTAAACCAACAAAGATCAAATGAGACAAAGAAAGCCATTACATAATGATAAAGGGATCAATTCAACAAGAAGAGCTAACTACCCTAAATACATATGCACCCAATACAAGAGCACCCAGATTCATAAAGCAAGTCCTTAGAGACTTACAAAGAGACATAGACTTCTGCACAATAATAATGGGAGACTTTAACACCCCACTGTCAATATTAGACAGATCAACGAGACAGAAGGTTAACAAGGATATCCGGGACTTGAACTCAGCTCTGCAACAAGCAGACCTAATAGACATCCACAGAACTCTCTACCCCAAATCAACAGAATATACATTTTTCTCAGCACCATATCACACTTATTCTAAAATTGACCACATAATTGGAAGTAAAGTACTCCTCAGCAAATGTAAAAGAACAGAAATCACAACAAACTGTCAGACCACAGTGCAATCTAATAGAACTTAAGATTAAGAAACTCACTCAAAACTGCACAACTACATGGAAACTGAACAATTTGCTCCTGAATGACTGCTGGGTAAATAACAAAATAAAGGTAGAAATAAAGGTGTTCTTTGAAACCAGTGAGAACAAAGACAGTTGTGTGATTCTCCCAGACATACCAGAATCTCTGGGACACATTTAAAGCAGTGTGTAGAGGGAAATTTATAGAACTAAATGCCCACAAGAGAAAGCAGGAAAGATCTAAAATTGACACCCTAAAATCACAATTAAAAGAATTAGAGAAGCAATGGCAAACACATTCAAAAGCTAGCAGAAGGCAAGAAATAGCTAAGATCAGGGCAGAACTGAAGGAGATAGAGACACAAAAAAACCCTTCCAAAAATCAACGAATCCAGGAACTGGTTTTTTGAAAAGATTAACAAAATTGATAGACTGCTAGCAAGACTAATGAAGAAGAAAAGAGAGAGGAATCAAATAGATGCAATAAAAAATGATAAAGGGGATATCACCACCAATTGCAAATAAATACAAACTACCATCACAGAATATTATAAACACCTCTCCACAAATAAATTAGAACATCTAGAAGAAAGGGATACATTTCTGGACATGCACACTTCTAAGACTAAACCAGAAAGAAGCTGAATCTCTGAATAGACCAATAACAGGTTCTGAAATTGAGGCAATAATTAACAGCCTACCAAACAAAGAGTCCAGGACCAGATGGATTCACAGGCGAATTCTACCAGAGGTACAAAGAAGAGCTGGTACCATTACTTCTGAAACTATTCCAATCAACAGAAAAAGAGGGAATCCTCTGTAACTCATTTTATGAGGCCAACATCATCCTGATACCAAAGCCTGGCAGAGACACAACAAAAAAAGAGAATTTATACCAATATCCCTGATAAACATCGATGCAAAAATCCTCAATAAAATACTGGCAAACTGAATCCAGCAGCACATCAAAAAGCTTATCCACCACGATCAAGTTGGCTTCATCCCTGGGATGCAAGACTGGTTCAACATAGGAGAATCAATAAACGTAATCCATCACATAACAGAACCAATGACAAAAAACACATGATTATCTCAATAGATGCAGAAAAGGCCTTCAATAAAATTCAACAGCCATTTATGATAAAAACTCTCAATAAACTAGGTATTGATGGAATGTATCTCAAAATAATGAGAGCTATTTATGACAAACCCACAGCCAATATCATACTGAATGGGCAAAAACTGGAAGCATTCCCTTTGAAAACTGGCACAAGACAGGAATACCCTCTCTCTCCACTCCTATTCAACATAGTATTGGAAGCTCTGGCCAGGGCAATCAGGCAAGAGCAAGAGAAAGAAATAAACAGTATTCCATTAGGAAAAGAGGAAGTCAAATTGTCCCTGTTTGCAGCTGACATGATTGTATACTTAGAAAACCCCATCGTTTCAGCCCAAAATATCTTAAGCTGATAAGCAACTTCAGCAAAGTCTCAGGATACAAAATTAATGTGCAAAAATCACAAGGATTCCTATACACCATTAACAGACAAACAGAGGGCCAAATCATGAGTGAACTGCCATCCACAATTACTACAAAGAGAATAAAATACCTAGGAATCCAACTTACAAGGAGTGTGAAGGGCCTCTTCAAGGAGAACTACAAACCACTGCTCAGTAAAATAAAAGAGGACACAAACAAATGGAAGAATATTCTGTGCTCATGGAATAGCATGGAAGAATCAATATTGTGAAAATAGCCACACTGCCTAAAGTAATTTATAGATTCAATGCCCTCCCCATCAAGCTACCAATGACTTTCTTTGCAGAATTGGAAAAAAACTACTTTAAAGTTCATATGGAACCAAAAAAGAGCCCACATTGCCAAGACAATCCTAAGTAAAAAGAACAAAGCTGGAGGCATCATGCTACCTGACTTCAAACTATACTACAAGGCTACAGTAACCAAAGCAGTATGGTACTGATACCAAAACAGATACATAGACCAATGGAATAGAACAGAGGTCTCAGAAATAAGACCACACATCTACAACCATCTGATCTTTGACTAACCTGACAAAAACAAGAAATGGGGAAAGCATTGCCTATTTAATAAATGATGCTGGGAAAACTGGCTAGCCTTATGTAGAAAGTTGAAACTGGATCCCTTCCTTACACCTACACAAAAATTAATTCAAGATGGATTAAAGACTTAAATTTTAGACCTAAAACCATAAAAACTCTAGAAGAAAACCTAGGCAATACCATTCAGGACATAGGCATGGGTAAGAACTTCATGACTAAAACACCAAAAGCAATGGCAACAAAAGCCAAAATAGACAAATGGGATCTAATTAAACTACAGAGCTTCCGCATGGCAAAAGAAACTACCATCAGCGTGAACAGGCAACTTACAGAATGGGAGAAAATTTTTGCAATCTACCCATCTGACAAAGAAAGAATTCAAACAAATTTACAAGAAGAAAACAAACAACCCCATCAAAAAGTGGGCAAAGGATATAAACAGGCACTTCTCTAAAGAAGACATCTATGCAGCCAACAGACACATGAAAAAATGCTCATCATCAGTGTTCATCAGAGAAATGCAAATCAAAACCACAAAGAGATACCATCTCATGCCAGTTAGAATGGCGATCATTAAAAAGTCAGGAAACAACAGGTGCTGGAGAGGATGTGGAGAAATAGGAACACTTTTATACTGTTGGTGGGAGTGCAAATTAGTTGAACCATTGTGGAACACATTGTGGCGATTCCTCAAGGATCTAGAACTAGAAATACCATTTGACCCAGCAATCCCATTATTGGGTATACACCCAAAAGATTATAAATCATGTTAGTATAAAGGCACATGTACACGTATGTTTATTGTGGCACTATCCACAATAGCAAAGACTTGGAACCAACCCAAATGTCCATCAATAATGGACTGGATTAAGAAATTGTAGCATATATACACCATGGAATAGTATGTAGTCATAAAAAAGGATGAGTTCATGTCCTTTGCAGGGACACAGATGAAGCTGGAAACCATCATTCTCAGCAAACTATCACAAGGACAGAAAACACCGCATGTTCTCACTCACAGGTGGGAACTGAACAATGAGATCACTTGGACACAGGGCAGGGAGCATCACACGCTGGGGCCTGTCATGGGGTGGGGGGGAGTGGGAAGGGATAGCATTAAGACAAATACCTAATGTAAATGACAAGTTAATAAGTGCAGCAAACCAACATGGCACATGTATACATATGTTACAAACCTGCACGTTGTGCACATGTATCCTAGAACTTAACAACAACAACAACAAAAAACGAAATTTATCCTACCAGATGTCCTCAATCATCTCTGTCAATTTCAAAGTTCCATAAATCTCTAGGGCAGAGACAAAAGGCCACCAGTCTCTTTGCTAAAGCACAGCAAGAGTGACCTTTACTTCAGTTCCCAACAAGTTCTTCAACTCCATCTCAGACCTCCTCAGCGTGGACTTCACTGTCCTTGTCACTATCAGCAGTTTGGTCAAAGTCATTCAACAAGTCTCTAGGAAGTTCCAAACTTTCCCACATCTTCTTGTCTTCTTCTGAGTCCTTCAAACTGTTCCAACCTCTGCCCATTATACAGTTCCAAAGTCACTTCCACATTCTCAGGTATCTCATAGCAATACCCCATTACTTCGGTATCAAAATCTGTATTAGTCATGGTTCTCTAGAGGGATACAACTAACAGGATATATATATGTATGAAAGGGAGTTTATTAAGGAGAATTGAATCACACCGTCACAAAGTGAAGTCCCACAACAGGCCGTCTGCAAACTGAGGAGCAAGGAATCCACTATTGCCTCAGTCCGAGTCCCAAACCTCAAAAGTAGGGAAACCGACAGTCCAAGCCTTGAGTCTCTGGATGAAGGCCTGAGAGCCCCTGGAAAACAACTGGAGTAAGTCCAAAAGTCCAAAAGCCGAAGAACTTGGAGTCTGATATTTGAGGGCAGGAAGCATCCAGCATGGTAGAAAGATGAGGGCCAGAAGACTCAGCAAGTCAGTTTCTCCTAACCTTCTTCTGCCTGCTTTATTCTAGCCATGCCGGCAGCAGATTGTATGGTACCCCCCGACATTGAGGGTGAATCTGCCTCTCCCAGTCCACTAAATAAACGTTAATCTCCTTTGGCAACACCCTCACAGACACATCCAGGATCAACACTTTGGATCCTTCAATCCAATCAAGTTGACACTTACTTAATATTAACCTTCACAATGTAATATTCATCCCATTTGTAATTTTTCTTTAATATATAAGCTCCTTGAGAACATGCACCACTTGATCTTGTCTCCCTGTTGTGTTGGGAGGCAGTGGAGAAGAGTAGACTTAAATGTGTGGGTGTGGAGTCAGACTGCCAGATTTCATCTTGGCTCCTCTACTTATTTGATCTCTGACCTTGAGTAAATTACTTAACATCTTTCTCAGTTTCCTTACCTGTAAATGAGTGGTGACATATATGGAACTTAGAACAAGAGCCAAGCAAGTATTCAATAAAAGCAAATGTTGTTGCTTACTATTTATCCTCAGTGTTTAGCATAGTAGCCGGCAAAAGGAAGGGGATTTTTTTTTTTCTTTTTTTCAGACAGTCTCCCTATGTTACCCAGCCTGGAGCACAATGGCGTGATCTTGGCTCACTGCAACCTCTGCCTCCTGGGTTTAAGCGATTCTTGTGCCTCAGCCTCCTGAGTAGCTGGGATTACAGACCTGTGCCATGACACGCAGCTAACTTTTTGTATTTTTAGTAGAGATGGGGCTTTGCTATGTTGGCCAGGCTGGTCTTGAACTCCTGTCCTCAAGTGATCCACCTGCCTTGGCCTCCCAAAGTGTTGGGATTATAGGCGTGAGCCTCTGGGCCCAGCCTGGAAATATTTTTTTGAAAGAGGACTGATAACAATATTTTTTGAAAGAATGACAGATACCAATCATGAAGGAAAAGATTTTCACAATTGACAATAAAAAACTTGAACATCTGAATGGTAAAAAGAGAGAGAAAATTAAAAGGCAAATTACAAATTGAAAAAACTAAGGTATATAAAACAAAGGGTTTCCATTCTCAATTTAACGCAGAATCTTGACAAATCAAAAGGAACAAAAGATGAAACTACCTAAAAGAAATAGGCAAAAAACTTTCAAGAAAAGCAATTTATAAAATGCCAGTGACAAATAAACATGGATATTTAACATCACTAGTACTCAAAGTATTCATGTATAGAGATCCCCCCCTTCACCTATCAAATCAGCAAAGATGAAAAAGGCTAGTAATACCTAGTTTTGAAGAGAAGTGAGAGGAAGTGACAAGTTTATGTATCCTGGTAGGACTCGATATTGTGGCAATATGTTTGGAACACTCATAAATGTATATACCTTTTAGATAAACAATTACACTTTTAAGTTTAAGAAAATATGAAGATTAGGTACAAATATTTCTCTATATGTTCAACTAAGTATTATTTTTTAAATTAATTTTTTTTTTTTGGAAACAGTCTCACTCTGTTGCCCTAGTTGGAGTGCAGTAGTGTGATCTGAGTTCACTACAGCCTCCGCCTTCTGGGTTCAAGTGGTTCTCCTGCTTCAGCCTCCTGAGTAGCTGGGATTACAGACACCCAATACCACGCCCGGCTAATTTTTGTATTTTTAGTAGAGATGGAGTTTCACCATGTTGGTTGGCCAGGCTGGTCTTGAACTCCTGACCTCAAGTGATCCATCCTTCTTGGCCTCCCAAAGTGCTGGGATTACAGGTATGGGCCACTGTGCCTGGTCAATTTTTTTAATTTTTAAAAATATTTTTATAGCAGCACGACTAAGTATTATTTTAATAGTAAATACTGGAGTCAACTTCAATTTTGAACAGGATAATTATGATGCAGCACATTGAATACTCTTTCATTAAGCTAAACAACTATTAAAAATGATATACAAATATATTTACTGAAAAGAAACGTGTTTGTGATATACAGTTAAGTGTAAAACAGTTCAGGTTATAAGAACATATTGGTCAATATTCACTGATTTTTATAAGAATATTTGACAGAGAGAGGGGGAAGGGAAGGGAAGGAAAGAGAAAGGAAGGGGAGGAAAGGGAAGAGGGAAGGGAAGGGGAGGGGAAGGAGGGAGGGGAGGGGAGGGGAGGGGGGAGGGGAGGGGAGGGGAGGAAAGAAAATATGGGTGGATTTATATCAAAAGGTTCAGAAGGAAATGATACTTTTCTTCTGGATGTGACTATTGCAGATTTTACTTTTAACTTTTCCCCTTTTTCTTATTTATTTATATTTTCTGATTTTAAGAGAAACTATGTATATTACTTTTCAACTTAAAAATATTTTAGTGCTTCAATAATACAGAAGACTCAATTTCAAACACTGTAGATAATTAAAGCATTACTAAATGAAGAAATATTTACTGTCACAATTTCTGTAGTGATATTCAAGACCAGATATCACCTTGGGAGTCAGAACTGGTGCAGGATCTTGTCCTGACACTACAAAAAGGCATATGGCTGTCCCAGCTCTATATGTTTATGTTGTCTTATAACAGAGCAACCAGTTGTTTATTAGGATGGCCAAAAAGGCACATTTCAAAAATGCCTATTAAAATATTAGTAGCAGAAATAATATTGCTGCTTAATTTTTTTCTAATGAGAACTGATAAAATTCCAAAGCAACATAAGCAGATAAATAGTAATAATATGGCTTATCAAATTAATTGTAACATGGTTATTAAAATGAGATCATGTGTGTCAAGTAGTGGTATCTTAAGCCACTGAAATATCTTCCTTGGTCTAGAATGAGCTTTCTATGGAGATTAAAAAGATGTTAAATTGAAAAGTCGTGCTTAATAAATGAAGAAGCAAAGCCAGAAACCCGTTTAAGGAACTAACAAAAACGGTCATGAATGATCCGGTGATTGTTATATTTTCTTGTTTACCCGAGGAGAAGACTATGCTCAAGCATGTATTGAATCCAGTGATAGCCAGAACATCATCCATACTGCTAGCAGCCATTAGTAAGGATGGAATGCCTTCCTCAACACCATATCCATTTTCTTGCAACACCATCATGGAAGGGACAACAACAGCAGGAGAGACAGCACCTAGAACAAAACTGAAAGAAAGACTGAAAATTAATTTTAAAGCATCTTTTTAATCAAGTGGTATTTTATAAGTACAAGTAGTTTATAATAACTTTATAATAACATTGTTTAGAAGAATTTCAAATTTGAGTGAATGCAATTTAATGGTGATAAAACTTTTCATGCATTGTTTAGTGCTGGCTAAAATTTTATACAGACGTGGTTTAAAATGTTGGGCTGAGCACAGGTTGCAGCCTCTCCCTCTATTCCTAAATCCTTTGAAGTGAAGATGTAAAAGTAATAGAAAAATTCATAACCTAACTAGAAAACAAAAGGTGAATCCTCAATGGACAAGAAACTAAGTATATCCCAGGAAGATAAGAGACAGATAATTTAGGATTGAAAAAAGGAAACCATAAACCAAAATGTGTGTAAGATTGCCTCAAAAGGTACGTGTGCTTCTAAAAGTGCTCCAAACCCTGAAATGGCAGATGTTGGGAGCAGGAGAGACCTCTGGGGAAACCAAATAGTTGATTATTTGGAGTACCACTGTTAGAATGGCCAGACAAATCTACCTTCCACACATTTCCTACCTCTTGAGTAAGGAAGGAAGGAAGGAACAGAGTTGTCTGCCCAAAAACACAAGTGTGGCCACCTAAGTTACAAAGGCAAATGAGAACATTTCTGGAGTGGTTGATGACATCCATGAGGAATGGGGAGACTCCTGCTCAGAATACCTTCTATTGGCATATCTTATCCAGAATTTCGCTTCATCTCTTCGACGTTTACTTTATAAAGGCTGAAGTATATCTTGTGTAGAAATGCTCTTGGTGCTCCTGCCAGAACCCATTTACCAGGTCAATGAATACATCTCCCAGCTGCTGCCTGTTGGCTGCTAACATCTGCAGGTTTCTATAACCCTTGTCCTGCTGACAAGCACCTACCTGGGAATACTAGGGAGGTTATGCACCCCTCTACTTGCCTCTAGACAGCATCTGCCAATGACTAACTGATGTGAGTGTCTAATAGTTTAGCCCATTTGCTTCTGGCTGTACAACCTCTACGGTGCAGTTTATGCTACAGATTTCCCTGTGGTCTCAAGAAGAGACTAGACTTCTCTAAGACCACATACTGGCCTGGTTCAGTGGTTCCTGTCTCTGCTGCACATTGTAATCACCTGTGGTATTATTTTTCTCATTTTGCTTAACACATCATCCCCAAACATAGCAGCTTAAAACAACAAATATTTGTTGTCTTAGGACTTCTGTGGGTCAGGAATCTGGGTATGGCTTAGCTGTATGCCTTGACTTAAGATTTCCCATGAGGTAGGTGGGGTGGGAGAAGATCTGCTTCCAAGTTTACTCATGTAGCTATTGCAGGCTTCAGTTTTTTCCAATGGGGTCTTCTCCACAGGGCTGCCTCAGGACATGGCAGCTGGCTTCCCCAGGAATAAGTGATCAAAGAGAATTTAATCTATAACATCAATTAAAAACACAAAATATCATCTATAACATCAATTAAAAACACAAAATATCTAGTTGCCTCCTTAGCGCAGTAGGCAGCGCGTCAGTCTCATAATCTGAAGGTCCTGAGTTCGAACCTCAGAGGGGGCAACGCATCCGTTGGCCGGGCGCGGTGGCTCAAGCCTGTAATCCCAGCACTTTGGGAGGCCGAGGCGGGCGGATCACGAGGTCAGGAGATCGAGACCATCCTGGTTAACACGGTGAAACCCCGTCTCTACTAAAAATACAAAAAGAAATTAGCCGGGCGTGGTGGCGGGCGCCTGTAGTCCCAGCTACTCCTGAGGCTGAGGCAGGAGAATGGCGTGAACCCGGGAGGCGGAGCTTGCAGTGAGCCGAGATCGCGCCACTGCACTCCAGTCTGGGCGACAGAGCGAGACTCCGTCTCAAAAAAAAAAACAAACACAAACAAACAAACAAAAAACACAAAATATCTAAGAACAAAACTGTGAAGATAGTCTATACTTTTATAAAAATTGTGAATATAATAATTAATATAACTAAGATAATACCTGAATACTTAGAGAGACATTTCACAAGTGTGAACTAAAAAGCCTCAATTTTACAGGCGCCCAACACCACGCCCGGCTAGTTTTTGTGTTTTTAGTACATATGGTGTTTCACCATTTTGGCCAGGCTGGTCTTGAACTCCTGACCTCAAGTGATATGCCCACCTTGGCCTTCCAAAGTGCTGGGATTATAGGTGTGAGCCACCACACCCGGCCAAAGCCTCAATAATGTAAAGATGTAATCTCTACCCCAAATAAATTAATCAGAGATACACCAATCAAAATATTTGCAGGGATTTTTACTGAACTTGACAAGCTAATTATAAAGTTCATTTGGAAGAATAAGATCTTAGAATGAAAGATCAAGTAAATTTAAGAGAACAAGATACTGTTTTTGTAAAGGTAAAATAGTTAAAACGGAATAATAGTGACATAAATAGACAAAATAGATTGGAAGAAAAGAGAATACAAAGTGTGGAAACTAATCTATGGGATTTATTACATTATACAATTGGTATTTTAAATAAGTGGGAGAAAGATATCTTTCATAAATGGTGTTGAGATAACTATTTATGTGGAAAGGAATATAGATAGACCTTACACATAATAAATGTTAAAAGTTCAAAAGGAAAAGTAGTAATAAGAAAATGTAGGGGGCCAGGCGTGATGGCTCATGCCTGTAATCCTAGCACTTTGGGAGGCTGAGGAGGGCAGATCAGGAGTTTGAGACCAGCCTGGCCAACATGGTGAAACCAACAGCTGGGTGCGGCGGTACATGTCTGTAGCCCTAGCTACTTGGGAGGTTGAGGCAGGAGAATCACTTGAACCTGGGAGGTGGAGGTTTCAGTGAGCTAAGATTGCACTGCATTCCAGTCTGGGTGACAGAGCAAGATTCTTTCTCCAAAAAAAAAAAAAAAAAAAAAAAAAAAAAAAAAGACAATGCAGAATTTGTGAACATGGGTAAAAAGGACCTTTTGAATGATACATACAAAGGCATTAGACATAAAAAGAGATTTTGATACATTCAATTATATTAAAGTAGTACTTCAAAAGCAACTTCAAAAGTACTACAATAAAGTACTACTTTAAAAGCAATTCTGCTTTTTCTCCCCCTTTTTTTCTTTTTCATTTTCAAAGTCAAGTGAATGGTGCTGTGTTTTGGCAATTCTGTCTGTTGAAAATAATAAAATACACTTCTCAGAGTGAAAAAAAAAATCACCACAAATAAAATTAAATATCTAGTGATATTTGCAATACATATAACTTACAAATGTATATAACAGATATAATCAATAAAGAAGAGAAGACCAACTCAACAGAAAAATGGACAAAGGATATGAACAGGCTAGTTACAGATAAGGAAAACTCGAAGGACAACACATATATAAAATATATTCAAGCTTATGAGTAATCACAGAAATGCAAATTAAAACAAATGAAAATATGCCATTTTTTCAATTACCAGATTGGAAAACATTATAAAACTTAATAACATCAAGGATTTGCAAGGATTTGCAAGAACAACAGGTATGCTCATAAGCTATGAGCAAATTAGGGCAAATTAAAGTGGCCATACCGAAGGGATTTTGGCAGTGTACATCAAACTAAAAATGCATATAACTCAGGTAACTATTCTAGACAAACTTATATTTATGTAAAATGAGACAAATAAAATGCTATTTTTGTTATTACATTGTAAATAAAATCTGCTCTTGACCTACAATGTAATCTTACATAATTAAAAGGAATAAATTACAGGTGTTTCCATCTTGAAATGGATAAACCTCAAGACTACTGTTGAGTGAAAAGAACAAATTGTAAAGTAAAATTTTCTTGGGTATAATTAAGTAAAAATGCACAAAATAATACTCTTTTTTTCTCTGGGTTAACAAATACATTTGTTAGAAGTCCAGAACATTATTTTTAAAGATCTAGAATGATAACACAAAACTCGGGAAGATGCTGCCACTCTGTCCCCAGTGGCACATGAGTGCACCCCACAGCATCATTGCCCCTGCTGGCACAGGCAAGTATACAGAACACCCCCATCCTACTCCTGCTGGCACTGCACCCCTGCCAACACATGCATACCTGCTATGTGCTGCTGCTGCTGCTGGCACATACGTGTGAGTGGGGACCTTGCTACAATCACTACAATGAAGCACTTTGCCTGGCACACCCCATCACAGTGTTGTTGCCAGTAGACTAGCCCTTCCACCACACCATGTGCTTAACATTGAAGGACCAGACAACAAATCTGTGGGTATGGTACCAGCCCTGCAAAGTTAGAGCATGCAGTTCAGGAGTGCTGAGCTGAGCCTTTGCCCCCAAAATCTTCCAGAAATGAAGCCATTTGACTGAACCCACCTTGTGCCACAGTCAAACCCTCAAGGGCATTAAAGAATATAAAAAAGGAAAAAACTCCATCCAAAGGACAGTGACTCAAAACATTAGAGGAACCTTAGCACACACAGAGGTGAAAGAACCAGTGCAAGAACTCTGGCAATGGAAAATGCCAGAATGTCTTCCTATCTTCAAGCAATCATACTAGCTCTCCAACAATGCTTGTTAACCAGGATGAAATGACAGACATAGAATTCAGAATCTGGATAGAAACAAAGATCACTGAGATTCAGAAGAAAGTCAAAATCCAATCCAAATAATCTAAGGAATCCAATAAGATGACATAAGAGCTGAAAGATAAAATAGGCATTTTAAGAAAGAACCAAACTAAACTGATAGAGCTGAAAAATGCACCTCAAGAATTTCATAATACAGTAACAAGTACGAACAGCAGAACAGACCAAGCTGAGGAAAGAATCTCAGATCTCAAAGACCACTTCTTTGAATCAACTCAGTCAGATGAAAATAAAGAACAAAAAAGAATGAACAAAACCTCTGAGAAATCTGAGATTATGTAAAGTGACCAAACATATGACTCAAGGCATCCCTCAAAGAAAGGGAGAAAGAACGAGCAAGTTGGAAAACATATTTCAGGATATTGCCCACAAAAATTTCCCAAATCTTGCTAGAGAAGTCACCATTTAAATCCAGGAAATGCAGAGAACCCCTGTGAGATACTATATAAGATGACCATCCCCAAGACAGATAGTCATCAGATTCTCCAAGGTCAACATCAAAGAAAAAAATATGAAAGGCAGCTAAAGAGAAGGGGCAGGTCACCTACAAAGGGAACCCCATCAGGCTAACAGTGGAACTGTAAGAAACTCTATAATCCAAAAGAAACTGAGGGCCTATAGTCAGCACTTTTTTTTTTTTTTTTTTTGAGATGTAGTCTCACTCTCTTGCCCAGGCTGGAGCGCACTGGTGTGATCTCGGCTCACTGCAACCTCCACCTCCCGGATTCAAGTGATTCTTCTGCCTCAGTCTCCTGAGTAGCTGGGACTACAGGCACACACCACAACACCCGGCAATTTTTTGTAATTTTAGTAGAGACGGGGTTTCACCATACTGACCAGGGTGGTCTCGAATTCCTGACCCTGTGATCCACCCACCTCGGCCTCTCAAAGTGCTGGGATTACAGGCGTGGGCCACCATGCCCAGCCTTCAGCATTCTTAAAAAAAAAAAACTTGGCTGGGTGTGGTGGCTCATGCCTGTAATCCCAGCACTTTGGGAGACCCAGAGGAGCAGATCACAAGGTCAAGAGATTGAGACCATCCTGGCCAACATGGTGAAACCCCATCTCTACTAAAAATACAAAAATTAGCTGGGCATGGTGGTGCGTGTCTGTAGTTTCAGCTACTCAGGAGGCTGAGGCAAGAGAATCACTTAACCCGCAAGGTGGAGGTTGCAGTGAGCTGAGAGCGCTACTGCACTCCAGCCTGGTGACAGAGCAAGACTCTGTCTTGAATAAAAAAAAAAAAAAAAAAGAAATTCAACCAAGAACTTAATATCCAGTCAAACTAAACTTCATATGCGAAGGAGAAGTAAAATCCTTTTCAGACAAACAAATGCTAAGGGAATCTTTTATTACCAGACATGCCTTACAAGAGGTCCTTAAGGAAGTGCTAAGCATGGAAGTGAAAGACTGTTAATGGCCACCACAAAAATACATTTAAGTACATAGACTACTGACGCTGTAAAGTAACTACACAATGAAGTCTGCATAATAACCAGCTAACAACATAATGACAGAACCAAAGCTATAAATATCAATATTAACCAAATGTAAACAGCCTAAATGCCCCACTAAAACTCACAGAAAGGCAAGTTGGATAAAGAAGCAAAGCCCAACCGTATTCTGTTGTCAAGAGACCCATCTCATATGCAATAATACCCATTGGCTCAAAGTAAAAGGATGGAAAAAAATCTACCAAGCAAATGCAAAACAAAAAAGGGTAAGCATTGTTATTCTAATTCAGACAAAATAGACTTTAAACCAACAACAATCAAAACGACAAAGAACAGCACTACGTAATCATAAAGGGTTCAATTCAACAAGAAGACTTAACTGTCTGAAAGATAAATATGCCCAAAACTGGAGCATTCACATTCATAAAACAAGTTCATAGAGACCTATAGAGAGACTTAGATAGCCACAGAATAATAGTGGGAGACTTCAACATCTCACTGATGGTACTAGACAGATTATAGAGACAGAAAATGAACAAAGATATTCCAGACCTGAAGTCATCACTTGGCTAAATGGACCTAACAGGCATCTACAGAGCACTCCACCCTAAATGGACCTAACAGCTATCTACAGAACACTCCACCTAACAACAACAGAATATATATTCCTCTCATCTGTACATGGCATATATTGTAAAACTGATCACACTATCAGTTTGTAAAATCATTTTCAATAAATTTTAAAAACCCTGAAATCATACCAGCCACACTTTTGGACTGCACAGTGCAATAAAAATAGAAGTCAACACTAAGAAGAACTCTCAAAACCATACAATTACATGGAAATTAAACAATCTGTGCCTGAATGACTTTTGGGTAAACAATGAAATTAAGGCAGAAACCAATAAATTCTTTGAATCTAATAAAAACAAAGATACAACATATTAGGCTCTCTAAGACACAGGCGAAGTAGTGTTAAGGGAAAAGTTTATAGTGCTAAATGCCCACATTGAAAAGTTAGAAGGATCTTAAATTAACAACCTACTATCATACATAAAGGAAATAGGAAAACAAGAGGAAACCAACCCAAAGCTAGCAGAAGAAAAGAAATAACTAAAATCAGAGCAGAATGGAATGAAATTGAGTCATGAAAATCCATACAAAAGATAAATGAAACTAAAAGTTGTTTTTTTGAAAGAATAAATAAATTTGATACGTCACTAGCTAGACAAATAAAGGAAAAAAAAAAAAGAGAAGATCCAAAAAACATAATCATAAATGGCAAAGTGGACATTACCGCCAACCACATAGAAATACAAAAAACTCTCAGAGACTATGATGAACATCTTTATGCAAACAAAGTAGAACACCTACAAGAAATGGGTAAATTTCTGGAAACATACAACCTCCCAAGATTGAACTAGGAAGAAATTGAAATCCTGAACAAACCAAAAATGAGTTCTGAAACTGAATGAGTAATAAAAAAATCTCTGAGCAAAAAAAAAAAAAAAAAAAAAAAAAAAATGCCCAGGACCTGACAGATTCAGAGACAAATTCTACCAGAAGTGTAAAGAAGAACTGGTACCAATGCTACTGAAATTATTCCAAAAAACATGAGGAGGAGGGGTCCCTCCCTAACTCATTTTATGAGGCCAGTATCATTCAGATATGAAAACCTGGCAGAGACACAACAAAAAAGAAAACTTCAGGCCAATATCACCGATGATCATAGATACAAAAATCCTCAACAAAATACAAGCCAATTGAATCCAGCAGCACATCAAAAAGCTAGTCCACTATGATCAAGTAAGCTTTATCCCTGGGATGCAAGTTTGGTTCAACATATACAAATCAATAAATGTGATTCATCATATAATATAACTAAAAATGAAAACATCTCTTCATGATATAAACTCTCAACAAATGAGTTACTGAAGGAGCATACCTCAAAATAATTGGAGTCATTTATGACAAACCCAGAGACAACTTCATACTGAATGGGAAAAAGCTGGAATATTCCCTTTGAGAACCGGAACAAGACTAGGATGCCCACTCTCACTACTCCTATTCAACATAGTGCTGGATGTCCTAGCCAGTGCAATCAGGCAAGAGAAAGAAACACAGACATCTAAGTAGGAAGAATGGAAATCAAACTATGCCTCTTCATAGGTGAAACACTTTTATACCAAGAAAAGCCCTTAGTAGCCCCTCAAGAGCTCCCAGATCTGACAAACAACTTCAGCAAAGTTTCAGGATACAAAAATCAATGTACAAAAATCTGTAGCATTTCTACACACCGACAACATCCAAGCTGAGAGCCAAATCAAGAATGCAATCCCATTCACAACAGCCACAAAAAACCACAAAATACCTTGGAATACAGCTAAGGAGTGAGGTGAAATATCTCTACAATGAAAATTACAAACAAGTGCTCGAAGAAATCAGAGACAACACAAACAAAAGGAAAACATTCCATGATCAGAGATAGGAAGAAGCAATACTGTTAAAATGGCCATACTGCCCAAGGCTATTTACAGAGTAAATGCTATTCTTATTGTACTACCAATGACATTTTTCACAGGATTAAAAAAAAGCATTCTAAAATTCATTTGGAGCCAAAAAAAAAAAAAAAAAAAAAAAAAAGCCCAAATAGCCAAAGAAATCCTAAGCAAAAAGAACAAAGCTGAAAGCATCACACTACCTGACTTCCAACTGCAGTACAATGCTACAGTAACCAAAACAGCATGGTACTGGAACAAAAACAGACATAGACCAGTGGAACAGGTTACAGAATGCAGAAATAAAGCTGCACACCTATAGCCATCTACTCTTCAACAAACTTGACAAAAACAAGCAATGGGGAAAGGAATCCCTACTCAGAAATTGTGCTGGGATAACTGGCGAGCCATATGCAGAAAATTGAAACTGGACTCCATATGTTTCACTGTTTACTAAAATCAACTCAAGATAGATTAAAAACTTAAATGTAAAACCCAAAACTATAAAAATTCTGGAAGACATCCTAAGAAATACCATTCTGGACACAGGCTGTTCTGGACATATCCTAGGAAATTTCAATTCTGGAAAACACTTTATGACAAAGATGCCAAAAGCAATTGCAACAAAAACAAAAATTGACAAATGTCACCTAATTAAACTAAAGAGCTTCTGCACAGCAAAAGAAATCATCAACAAACAACCTATGGAATGGGAGAAAATATTTGCAAACCATTCATTCGACAAAAGTCTAATATCCAGAATCCAAAAAGAACTTAGAAAAATCAACAAGCAAAAACCTAACAACCCCATGAAATGGGCAAAGGACAGGACCAGACACTTCTCAAAAGAAGACAAACACAAAGTCAACACTTATATGGAAAAATATTCAACATCACTAATCATTAGAGAAATGCAAAACAAAACTACAATGAGATACACTCTCACTGGAGGTAGAATGGCTATTATTAAAAAGTCAAAAAGAAATAGATGCTGTCAAGCTTGGTGAGCTACTCCCAGGTCTTTGGAAGGCTGAGGCACAAGAATTGCTTGAACCTGGGAGGCAGAGGTTGAGTGAGTTGAGATTGGGCCATTGTACTCCAGCCTGCACAAGAGAGCAAGACTCCATCTCAAAACAAACAAACAAAAAACAAACAAACAAACAATAAAAACAAACAAAAAAAAGAAAGAAAAACTAACACAAATAAAAAACACACAAAAACCACATAATCACCTTAATAGATGCAGAAAAGCATTTGACAAAATCCACCATCCCTTTATGATTAAAACCCTCAGCAAAGCTGGCATAGAAGGGACATACCTTAAGGTCATAAAAGCTATCTATGAAAAACCCACAGCCAACATTATACTGAACGGGGAAAAGTTGAAAGCATTCCCCTGAGAACTGGAACAAGACAAGGATGCCCACTTTCACCACTTCTATTCAACATAGTACTGGAAGTCCTAGCCAGAGCAATCGGACAAGAGAAAGAAATAAAGGGCATCCAAATCAGTAAAGAGGAAGTAAAACTGTTGCTGTTCGTGATGATATGATCACATAATGAGAAATCCCTAAAGACTCATCCAAAAAGCTCCTAGATCTGATAAATGAATTCAGTAAAGTTTCAGTATACAAAATCAACGTACACAAATCAGTAGCACTGATATACACCAATGGTGACTGAGCTGATAATTAAATCAAGATCTCAACCCCTTTTACAATAGCTGTAAAACAAACAAATGAACAAAAAAAAAAAAAGAAAAAAGAAAAAAGAAAAAAACCCTAGGCAAACAAACTTAGGAATATACCTAACCAAGGAGGTGAAAGACCTCTACAGTGAAAACTACAAAACACTGTACAAAGAAATCATAGATTATGCAAATAGAAACACATCACATGCTCATGGATAGGTAGAATCAATATTGTGAAAATGACCTTACTGCCAAAAGCAGTCTATATCATCATTCTTCCCTGAACTAGAAAAAGCAATCCTAAAATTCATGCAGAACCCAAAAATAGCCTGCATAACCAAAGCAAGACTAAGCAAAAAGAACAAACGTGGATACATCATATTACTTGACTTCAAACTATACTATAAGGCTACAGTCACCAAAGCAACATAATACTGGTATAAAAATAGGCACATAGACCAACAGAACAGAATAGAGAACTGAGAAATAAAACCAAATACTTAAGCCAACTGATCTTTAACAAAGGAAACAAAAACATTAAGTTGAGAAAGGACACCCTATTCAACAAAAGGTGCTGGGATAATTGGCTAGCTATATGTAGAAGAATAAAACTGGATCCTCATCTCTCACCTTATACAAAAATCAACTCAAGATGGATCAAAGACTTAAATCTAACACCTGAAACTATAAAAATTCTAGAAAGTAACCTTGGAAATACCCTTCTAGACATTGGCTTAGGCAGAGACTTCATGACCAAGAATGCAAAAGCAAAGGCAACAAAAACAAAGATAAATAGATGGGACTTAATTACACTAAGAAGCTTCTGCACAGCAAAAGAAATAATCAGCAGAAGTAAAAAGACAACCTATAGAGTGGGAGAAAATCTTTACAAACTATGCATCCAACAAAGTACTAATATCCAGAATCTAAAAGGAACTCAAACAAATCAGCAAGAAAAAAACAAATTATCCTATCAAAAAGCAGGCTAAGGACATGAATAGACACTTTCCAAAAGAAGATACACAAATGGCCAAGAAACATGAAAAAATCCTCAATGTCAGTAATTATCAGGGAAATGCAAACAAAACCACAACGTGATACCATCTCACTCTTCCAAGAATAGCCATAATCAGAAAATAAAAATAATAGATGTTGCCATGGATGTGGTAAAAAGGGAACACTTTTACACTGCTGGGGGGAATGTAAACTAGTCCAACCACAATGGAAAAGAGTATGAAGATTTCTTAAATAATTAAAAGTAGATCTACCATTTGATCTAGCAGTCACACTACTGGGTATCTACCCAGAGGAAAAGAAGTCATTATATGAAAAAAACACTTGCACACACGTTTATTGCAGCACAATTTGCAATTGTGAAAAATATGGAACTAGCTCAAATGCCCATCAATCAATGAATGCATAGAGAAAATGTGGTGTGTGTGTGTATATATATACTACTCAGTCATACTGGAATACTACTCAGCCATAAAAAGGAATGAAATAATTGCATTCCCAGCAACTTGGAAGGAATCAGAGACTATCATTCTAAGTGAAGTAATTCAGGAATGAAAAAAACCAGACATTGTATGATCTGACTTACAAGTGAGAGTTATGCTATGAGGATGCAAAAGCATAATAATGATACAATGGACTTTGGGGACTTAGTGGGAAGGTTAGGAGGGGGGTGAGGGATAAAGACTACACCTTGGGTGCAGTGTACACTGCTCTGGTGATGGGTGCACCAAAATCTCAGAAATTACCACTAAAAATATTTTCCATGTAACCAAACATCACCTATTCCTTAAAAACTATTGGAAAAAAAAAAGACATGAGATCAACCTAAATGCCTATCAATGGGGAACTGGATAAAGAAAATGTGGCACATATATACCATAGAATAATACACAGTCACAAGAAAGTACAAGATCATGTCCTTTGGAGCAAAGTGGATGGAGTCGAGGCCATTATCCTAAGTGAATTAACACAGGAATGGGAAACCAAATATCCCATATTCTCACTTACAAGTGGGAGCTAAACACTGAGTACACATGGACAGAAAGAAAGGAACAATCGTCACTAGGTGAATTTGAGGATGGAGGGTGGAAGGAGGGTGAGAATAGAAAAACTACCTATTGGGTATTATACTTATTACCTGGGTGACAAAATAATCTGCATACCAAACCCCTATAACATGCAATTTATCAATATAACAAACCTGCTCATGTACCCCTTGAGCCAAAATAAAAATTGGAGAAGAAAAAAACTCCTAAGAGTTCTCGCTTTGGGTAGAGTTATGGGCATTATGATTTGAAGGCATAGTCAAAGGTCATTCCTCCTTTATTTATAAAGTTCTAATTTTTAAAATAAAAGTGCATTTGGGTATTTTATCATAAACATTAATTTAAAAATTCACTAGATTTTGTAGTAACTATATAATGGATGAATTTTGCTATGAATGTCATTGGAATGGAGAAGCAGAGACAAAAGTTGATGATTTAAGAAATGAAAAGGAGTTAGGATCTAGAGACAGTAGTTACAGACTTATTTTGAGGAATTCAAACATAAGGTAAATGGATGGTAGATAAAGATGGATGGGGCATTGGACATACGGCAAGAGTTTTTGTTTGTTTGCTTGCTTGCTTTAAAATGGGAGAGTTTATATTTATAAACCTATGTCTATATAAAATGCTTCTCAAATTATACATACACACATACATATGTATAAAATGTGCAACTGTATTTACATATAGCTATGAGGAAGAGGCCATTAGATAGATTAAAACATACAGATATGTTATAATACAGATGAAAAGGAATAAATTGATCATGTGAATTTTCTTGATGATAAACATTTAGGGGCTATGAATGTTTGTTAAAAATTTCATACAATTTGGGACATGGCTCTGCTTTTAATCAACTGTTTTCCAAGGTTTCCAATACTGTGAAAAGAATTTTAATAGAGATTTTCTATACAACATTCTGAATATTTTAACAGTTTTAACCAAGCATCCTTAATTGAATATTTTCATAAGAAAAAACGAGAAAGAAATTACCCTAATAGAAATGCCCATTCCCAGGGAAATTTCATAATGAAGTGGGAAAAAACAGCGGCTGCACTAGCTTCCATAAGGCATGGACCTACAGCCAATCTGAAACAAACCACCTTCAATTGCCTCAAAGCCTGAAATACAAAACAGTCACACTTAGGTACATTTACAATGGCCAACAAGAAAATTATTTAAAGAAATATTGAACTATAAAGTCTTTTTTCATAAGAAGCTTTCACTAAACAAAATCTCATTTGAACAGATTGTCCCACTGGACTTGGAACTCTATTACATTTTATATGTCATCATAGGTTGGATTATAAACAATTTCATCTTTTATAAAATATTATTGCATTTTAATTATTAAAAGATGAATTTTACTGTGATTAAATAGCTGTTGCTACCTTCCTGAACTTTCCTAATAAATAGTATAAATAGTGTCCTATTAGTGTTTTCCCATTAGTTAATTTTTTGATATGAACTGTTTGATTAACTTAATAATTATAAATAGAATGCCAACATGCCAAAGAAAATAACTTAAAAACTGCATACTTCATTTTAAAAGGGAGAACTTTTCAATTTTCTCCTTGGTTCATACTTTCAACTGGAGAATATAATCTCAATGGCTATAATTATTTATGCTCTTGAGCTATTTCTATTAAACCACATTTGCCACATTTATTTGAGTAGCTGTCATATTCATGAATAGTCATCTTAAAGATGGGATTTATGATCCCTAGATTGTAATATTTAAAGAAATGCTTTAAAAGGTTAGATTTTACAATAATGCAGAGATAATCAGGAACATAATCCTGTGGAGAAAACATCATAAAAAAGTTACTGAAATCCTTAATCTCCCTAAAAAAAGAAAAAGACTTTTATAAGGCTTTTCTTATCCTGTTAACTGAAGAGTACATAGTTCTCCATAGAAGAGCCTCCCAAATAATATAGGTGCTACATAAGAGACATTTATCTCTGTGCAAATGATTACAGGTGATTGCTAATAAAGACTTTACAACACAGTCAGTTCCCTTCATATCAGTGATAATGATGGCTATTTATTAGAAATTAAGGTGCCAATATTTCTACAGAGTCTTTTCTTCTTCTTTTTTTTTTTTTTCTTTGTTTGTTTGTCTGTTTTGTTTTGCTTTTTTGAGACGGAGTCTTGCTGTGTCCCCAGGCTGGAGTGCAGTGGCACTATCTTGGCTCACTGCAATCTCCGTCGCTCAGGTTCAAGCAATTCCCTTGCCTCAGCCTCTCTAGTAGCTGGGATTACAGGTGCATGCCACCACGCCTGACTGATTTTTGTAGATTACAGGCGTGAGTCACCATGCCTGGTCTTTTTTTCTTTATCTTAAGTTTGTTTACAGACTCCACTTGGAACAGGTAAATAAAATTTTTGCTTCTTTTGTTTCTCACCATCCTCTAATATTTGAAATAACCTTACTCAATTTGTAATTGTAAATCTACCTGTGGATCGAGTCCAAGCCCAGCTCGTATTAGAATAACGGTAAGGGCAGTGCTTCTTAAAATTGAAGACCACGTGTTATGAACATGGACATGTTTACTGATGAATGGAACATTCCTAATTGTAAAACCAGCCAGTAACATCCCTTAAAAGAAAGAAAATAAAGATACATGACAGTTCATTTTTCTGAGAAAGAAAACAGAAACATTTACTTTCTTTTCTAATGTACTATGTCTCTCATTATGTTGGTAAAGTGCAGGTTACAAGCAAGTAGAGAAGGCAGCATGAATAAAGCCATGGCGATAAGAAACCATACATCTAAATGGGGTTCAACAAGTAATTTAGTGTTGCTGGAACATACACGGCAAGGAAAGGAGGGAGGAGAATGAGCTTGGTGGGCCAGATCATAGAAAGGTCTCCCCCAACTTTGGCAAAGTAAGGCACCACGGGAAGGTTTTAGGCAGAAAGTAACAATGAGTCTGGTGTTTTTTTATGTGAGGGTCTTGGTGAATTAGTTAGGGATAAAACTGGAGACAGAGACCAATTTGAAGGCTCTGCCACAGTCCACGCAAAAGTTGGAAACAAATAGCCTAAGCTAGAGCAAAAGAGAAAGTTTGGAGAGGAGGAAAATGATTCAATAAATACTTAGAAGGTGCTGCAAGAAAATTGTGGATACAGAAGCGACAGCAGAGGTAAGATGTAGAGATTATATCTGCTGACAATGTACTGAATATATATTTATTTTTTTGGGACAGGGTCTCATTCTGTTGTCCAAGCTGAGTGCAGTGATGCAAACATGGCTCACTGTAGGCTTAACCTCCTGAGCTCAAGTGATCTTCTTGCCTTAGCCTCCTGAGTAGCTGAGACCCAGAAAAATTTTTAATATTTTATAAAGACGAGGTCTGCTATTTTGCCCAGGCTGGTTTTGAACTCCTGGGCTCAGGCGATCCTCCTGCCTTGGCCTCCCAAATTGCTGCGATTATGGGCATGAGTCACCGTGCCTGGCCCACTGTACTGAATATTTAGATATATTTGAATACAGTAAGTTCTCACTTAACATTGTCTATAGGTTATTGGAAATGGCAACTTTGAGTAAAATGGTATATAACAAAACCAATTTTAGCATAGGCTAAATGATATAAACAAGAGTCAATTTCCTATAGCATATTTTTGGTCACAAAACATCACCAAACTTCTAAATAAAGATCCAAAACACTTCTAGTATTAAACAATGAAAGAAATATAAGCTCTACATACATCTTAGAGTTTTATAAAAACAAATAAGATAATTATTTACCTAATTTTTGGTGAATCCATAAGTGATGATGGTTATAGTGGTGATGGTTAAAATCAAAGAATAAATGCTTACAAAGTGAAAATTGTAAGGAGCACCTCCTCCCACTATGCAGTTCAAAAACAATCACAAATATGGTAGGCTGGCTGAGAGCTTTCATATCACATTGTTTATTGTCATGCATTTGTATGGTTATCATATACTTAACAAAATTTTGTTTTACAATAATTTGTATTCATTCATTTATTCATTGTAAAATCCACTTATTCTAGTTCAGGGTCACAGGTGACTGAGACTTATTCCAAAAAATCAAGGAGGGATTCCTCCCTAACACATTCTATGAATCTAGTATCACAATTATACCAAAATCAGGCAAAGACACACACACACACACACACACACACACACACACACCACACTACTGGCCAATATTGCTGATGAACGTAGATGCAAAAATTCTCAACTAGCAAAATGAATTCAATAGTACATCAAAAAGATAATGCAGTTAAGTGGGTTTTACTCCAGAAATACAAGGATGGTTCAATGTGTGAATCATTCTTCTGCAAAGACACATACACACATATGTTCACTGTAGCACTATTCACAATAAAAAGACATGGAATCAACTTAAATGACTAAATAAAGAAAATGTGGTACATATACACCATGGAATACTATGCAGTCATAAAAAAGAATGACATCATCTCCTTTGCAGCAACATGGATAGAGCTGAACATCATTATCCTAAGTGAAATAACTCAAAAACAGAAAAATCAAATACCACGTGTTCTCACTTATATGTGGGAGCTAAACAATGGGTACATATGGACATAAAGATGGAAATAATAGACACTGGGGAGTCCAAAAGGAGAGAGGGTTGGAGGGTTAAGGTTGAAAAATTACCTGTTGGGTATAGTATTCCCTATTTGGTGATGGGTTCACTAGAGCCCAAACCTCACCATTATGCAATATATCCAGGTATCAAACCTGCACATGTACCCCTTGAATCTAAGATTTTTAAAGATTCTATTAAACAATAAAGCAACAGGAATAATATACTGAGGATATTAAATTTATTTTAAAAATAAATTTTGGATAAAACTTGTGTGTGTATATATGTAGACAGAGAGAAAAATAAATACACACACACACATACAGTAAATACATATATGAAGAAACTATATAAAACACACTACATTGAAATGTTTCTGAATTATATCTAATTCAACAAGAAAATATTCAAAATTTGCATACAGTCAATAATAAAGAAAAGAGAACTAACTATATACTTACCAAGAAGAGGTGGAAGTGGAGGCACTAAAGGTATTCTAATGAGTTGTAAAATCTTTCCCCCAATAATGGCACTATAAAAAATAATTAACAATCCAAATAAATTTCCACCAGGGAGAGCTTCAGAGCCTAAGACTGACCAGGTCGTACACCATATCACAAAGAGTATAACTCCTGAAATACAAAAAAAGTACAGCTATATATCTACATACACATAGATATATACAAACAAAGGATCAATTATCTTTTATCATATATACTAATAACCAGTTCTATAAAATGATACATGGTATAGATCAACGTTGCTTCCTAGTTTGGTGGAAAGAGATATCTGCTTAACATATATTCCAAATAACCTGTCAATTTATGAGATAGGTTTTAAACAAAGTGTTTTTACTTTAAAAATATTTAAAACCTGTATCTGGGCCAGGTGCAGTGGTTCACGCCTTAATCTCAGCATTTTGGGAGGCTGAGGCAGGCTGGATCACGTGAGGTCAGGAGTTTGAGACCAGCCTGGCCAACACAGTGAAACCCCATCTCTACTAAAAATACAAAAATTAGCCATACGCGGTGGTGCGTGCCTGTAATCCCAGCTATATGGGAGGCTGAGTCAGGAGAATCGCCTGAACCCAGGAGGCGGAGGTTGCAGTGAGCCAAGACTGCGCCACTGCACTCTAGCCTGGGTGACAGAGCGAGACTCAGTCTCAATAAAAGAATAAAAAAAAACCTGTATGTGAACTCTCGAAAATGCTAACCATTATAATATATCATAGTTAAGAACATCATGGCAATATGATGAGATTTACTTCATTTTGTATTTTAAAATAGCTTTTTCATCAGGATGGAAAATAAGAGGATGATTGTCTGTGATAAGAATTCACAACGTTATTGAAGATCACAGTGTCAGGGTGCCAAATCTTTTAACAGGAACCTACTAAATCTTTGTATTGAAAGGATAATTCAATTGATATTTGGCATAAATGTATTAGAGAAGGTAATGGCTAGAAGAAATGAACCTAGACTTTGTGGGAATAAATATAAAGTATCTTATATTATGTGTAGGAAGTAGAGGTAGATAAGATGAGTAGGTAGAAGTTACTAGACATCTTGTTTCTGGCAACTAGGTGCTACTCACAGAGGAATCCATAGGTTTCTGTAAAGGGCAGATAATAACATGGTAAATTTCCACATGCTAATTAAATCATTTGCCATGAATCATAGTAGGTAATGCTTTTAATGTTTTTAAAACAACTTACAGGCATTTTTTAGCTATGACCCCTTTCTGGCTGTATAGAATTTGCCAGGGTAAAAGAGGAGGATTTTTACTTACTCCAGGCAGAAAGTTAGAACAAAATTTCTTTCCCCGCTCCCCTCTGATTATTGTCATCCTGCAAAACTGGAAGCCTTGGAGGGCTAAACTCTTACTAAAAGAACGGATGAGGCTGGGCGCGGTGGTTCATGCCTGTGATCCCAGCACTTTGGGAGGCAGAGGCAGGTGGATCACCTGAGGTCAGGAGTTCAAGATGAGCCTTACCAACATGGTGAAATGCCGTCTCTACTAAAAATACAAAAAATTAGCCTGGCCTGGTGGCGCATGCCTGTAATCCCAGCTACTTGGGAGGCTGAGGCAGGAGAATCGCTTGAACCCAAGAGGTGGACATTGTAGTGAGCTGAGATGGCGCCACTTCACTCCAGCCTGGGCAACAAGAGCAAAACTCCATCTCAAGAAAAAGAAGAAGAAGAAGAAGAAAAAAGAATGGACCAGAAAATGTCATCCTACTGACAAACTGAGAAGACAAGGCAGTTTGTCTTAGCTGGTCTCTGGGTGGCAAAGTCTTTTTTGAGAATTCATATGCAACACTGGCCTCATCCAACTTATGTGTAGGGCTCAAATTTACATTACATGTACAGGTTAGGGATCCCAAAGTTCTAAACCTACCATAAAAGTGTCCCTGCATAGAAGTATCCCTAGAACACTTGGTAGATGCTAATTCAAAAAATCTCTAATAGACACTCCTGATCCCAGACCGCATAAAGTCTCAAAGGTAAAACCAAGTGAATCTGAACTTAAAATAAAATAAGAAGAAATATCCCATGAGCAAAAGTTAACAGATACGACAAAGAATGGGATTAGATGTCTAAAAACCTCAGCTAATAGAACCACTAGATAGACACTATAAAATATGTATTTTCAAAGTGACTAGAGACAATTTTTTAAAAATTGGAGACATGAGAAGAAAAAACTACTTGAAAGTATTGCAAAATAATTAAATAGAACATCTAGAAAAAACTTTAAAAGTTACTCAACTAAAAAACCCCACTAAGTACCCCAAATAGCAGTCTAGACATGGCTGAAGGAGAACACAGCAAAGTGGTAGATATGAGGAAATTATTTAAGAGCATAGCATAAAAAAATGAGGTGGAAAATGAGAGATTTAGATGACGGAAAATATCTAAAACACAACTAATAGTAGTTTCAGAAACATAATTGAAAGAATGAAGAAGATACAATATTTGAGAAAACTGGCTTCAAATTTTACAGAATTGATTAAGGTTTTTATTGATTTGGACACAGGAAGTCAAATGAGTTCTAATCAGGATTAAGTAAAAGTACACACTTAGATAAAATGTTGAGAAACTATAGACTACCAAAGGCAAAAATAAAATCTTAAAGAATCTAGACAGAGAAAGAGATTAATCATAATGAAATAAACAATAAAGCAGATTCTCAATTCTTAATAGCAACAATAGAAGATGGAAGATAATTAAAATCTTCAAAGTACAGAGATAAAGAAGTCATTCAATGTTGAATTCTGTAGCCAGTTAACTGTCACTCAAACAAAAGACAAATGAAAGATATTGTCAAACAAATACATTTAAGAACATATGCCATTTTTTACTGGGGAAAAATCTACTGAGAGATATGCTTTAGAAATATAACATAGAACCAAAAAGGAAGGATCAATGTGCAAAGTAATCGGTAAAATGTAGGTTAGTCTAAACAAGTATTGGTTGTGTAACACATTAATAATGAAAATTGTTAATCAGAAGATATAAAGATAAGGCTGTGAGGTGACATGAAAAGGTTGGCAATTTATTTCCACACCAAAACTCCCCCCTAAAATTGCACAAAATACCAAAAACAATCATTTTAGTACCCGGAAAACTCATCAAAGACAGTTATCAAATTAAGAGCATTTATTCTTAAAGTGTTAGGGTTTTTGGTAGGATTGGTAAAAGTCTGAGCCCTTCCTGACTGGGGATGCTCCCTAATGTGGTTTGGCTCTGTGTCCCCACCCAAATCTCATCTTGAATTGTACTCCCATAATTCCCATGTGTTGTGGGAGGTACCTGGTGGGAGATAATTGAATCACGGGGGTGGTTCCCCCCATACTGTTCTCATGGTAGTGAATAAGCCTCACAAGATCTGATCGCTTTATCAGGGGTTTCTGCTTTTGCATCTTCCTCTTGCCGCCACCATGTAAGAAGTGCCTTTCACCCCCGCCATGATTCTGAGGCCTCCCCAGTCATCTGGAACTATAAGTCCAATTAAACCTCTTTTTCTTCCCAGTCTTGGGTATGTCTTTATCAGCAGAATGAAAACGGACTAATATACTCCCATCCCTCTTTTCATCCCCAAGCTCAGTTGGGAAAAACTGTAGTTTTACCAGTATGAAGCTAGATGTAAAAACCAGCAGCTTTCCTGTTAGGGCTGGGGGCAGGAGTGGATTTGGTATGGAGTAGAGGGAAGAAATCAATGGTTTTGCCAGTTAAATATAGCAGAGTGGTTTGGGAATGAACAGAGAGAATCGCAGCTTTACTAGTCTGAAGTTGCAGTCTCAGTTGGGGAAGTGGAAGACAAGACAAAAATTTAAATGAGAGATCCTGAGGGTCAATAGGTGCAGCAAACCACCATGGCACAGGTATACCTATGTAACAAACCTGCACGTTCTGTACAGGTATCCTGGAATTCAAGAAAGAAAGAGAGAGAGAGAGAGAGAGAGAGGAAAGAAAGAAAAGAAAGACCCACATGCAAGGCTAGAGTTTCCCAATTCCAAGTTCCAATTCTCTCACTGAGAAGAGTGGCTCACTGTGCCTAAACTGTTTATACAAACACTGTGGTTTACTCTGAACAGCTGCTTTCCTTCTGGGAGTCTGGAATTCTGGTACATGTGAAGGAGAGTAATGTCCATAAAATCCTGAGTACTTAGTCTCTAATGAGACTCTGGTCCTGGTAGACGACATTGCACATGTGTTGTCAAAATTTCATGCTGGGAAAGAAAAACACATCCTTGTAACTCCACAGGAGGTGATTCTGGGAAGTTTGTGCCTGGTTTCCTCCAGACTTTACCACATACGCCTTTTTCCCTTTGCTAATTTTGCTTTGTATCCTTTCACTATAATAAATTAAAAACCTGAATATTACTTAAAAAAATGAGAGATCCTGGAAAGGAGAGAGTCATAGACAGTTTGAGATAAGTTCTCCACACATATATGGCTGATTGGAAAAGTATGGAAGTGTAGGAAAGACTCAAGAGAGTATGACAAAAAGTAAAAATGAAGTGAGACTTGAGTATTAATTGCAACTTTGAATGCATTCACCCACCCACCCACAGATTATTTGGCAGAGAGTGTAAGCCTTACTAGCTTTAACATGTCTCTCCAAAATCAAGCTATGCAACAGACACAAAGGAAATTCCTAGAAAGACAGGCTAAAACAATAATAATAATAACAACAACACAATATAAAAGACATCACTGCTGAAAACCACTGGGCAGAAGGATTACACAGTACAAGTATAGGCCAATTACCAAAACAATAACAACAACAAAACAATCACAAATAAAAACCAAATCCAGATTTGCTATAATGTATAATTAAAGTGTTTAGTTTTCAATTAAAAATTATTAGACGTGTAAGGAAACAGGAAAATATGGCTCATATTCTGGGGAAAAAAAGCAGTGAATAGAAACTGTCTGAATTCAGATATCAGATTTAGAAAATTTTCAAAGTATATATTATAAATATATTCAAATTAAAAATATGATAACGTTCTGTCTAATAGAGAATATGAATAAGGAGACAGAACATATTTAAAAATAGAAATCTAGAATTGAAAAGTACAACAATTAAAGTGAAAAAATCACTAGCGAGGTTCAATAGCATATTTGACCTTGTGAAAGAAAGTATCAGTGAACTTCAAGATAGACCAATAGAGGTTAATCAATCTGAAGAACAAAAAGAAAAAAGGATAATAAACAGATCCTCAGAAACTTATGGGATACCATCAAGAGCACTAACATATGCATAATGGGAATTCCAGGAGAAGAGAGAGATAAGGGGGCAGAAAAATATTTGAAAACATGTCTGAAAACTTCAAAAATGTTATGAAAAACAATCTTCAGATATAAGAAGTTCAACAAATCTCAAGTAGGATAAACACAAAGAGATTCACACCTAGAGCCATAATTATCAAATTGGTGAAAACCAAGGATAATAAAAAAATTATGAAAGTAGCAAGAGATGACTTATCACATACAGGAGAACAATAATATGATCAATACTGGCATTTTTATCTGAAAAAAAGGAAGGCTTATGAAGCAACATTTCAAAAGTGCAGGGAAAAATAACTGTCAATCAAGAATTCTGCATCCAGTTAAATGATCCTTCAAAAATGAAGCTGAAATAAAGACATTTCCAGATAAATAAAAATAAAGAGAACTTACCCTTGATAAAGAAACACTAAAGAAAATGCTTTTAAGATAAAAGGACAGAAAACCAAACACTGCAGGTTCTCACTCATAGGTGGGAATTGACCAATGAGAACATTTGGATGCAGGGTGGGGAACATCACACACCAGGGCCTGACGTGAGGTGGGGGGAGTGGGGAGGGATAGCATTAGGAGAAATACCTAACGTAAATGATGAGTTAATGGGTGCAGGACACCAACATGGCACATGTATACATATGTAACAAACCTGCATGTTGTGCACATGTACCCTAGAACTTAAAGTATATATATATATATAAAGATAAAAGGATATGACACCAGATGGCAACTTGAACCTATAAGGAATAAGTGGCACTGGAAATGGTAAATAAATTTGTAAGTATAAAAGATGTGTGTGTGTGTGTGTGTGTGTGTGTGTGTGTATTCTGATTTAATCTCTTTTAAAAAACCATATGATTATTATAGGCAATAACTATACCAATACTGCTGAGTTTATAGCATAAAAGAGGTACATTGGACCAAAGTTGCTATATAACACTGGAATTAAGTAAAAATTATTAAACCAAAGTAGATTGTAAAAAGTGAAGATGATTGATTATTATAATCCCCAAAGGCACTTGGGAGGCTGAGATAGAAGTATTGCTTGAGGCTAGGAGTTTGAAACTAGCCCAAGCAACACAATGAGACTCTGTTGATATAGTTTGGATATGTGTCCCTGCCCAAATCTCATGGTGAATTGTAATTCCCAAAGTTGGAGGTGGGTCCTGCTGGGAGGTGAATAGATCATGGGGGCAGATTTCTCATGAATGGTTAGTACCGTCCTCTTAGTGCTGTCCTTGTGACAGTGAGTAAGTTCTTGTGAGATCTCATTTAAAAGTGTGTGGCACTGACCCTTGCTCTTTTACTCCTGCTTTCACTATGTGACATGCATTTGCCTTCTGCCACGATTGTAAGCTTCCTGAAGGCTTCCCAGAAGCAGATGCCTCTACGCTTCCTGTACAGCCTGCAGAACTGTGAGCCAATTAAACCTCTCATAAATTATTGAGTCTCAGGTATTTGAAAATAATGCAAGAATGGACTAATACAACTGTCTCTAAAAAAATTTAAGCAAAATTACCCAGGTGTGATGACACATGCCTGTAGTCCCAGCTACTTGACAGGCAAAGGTGAGAGGACTGATTGAGCCCAGGAGTATGAGGCTGCAATAAGCTATGACCATGCCATTGTCTCTTAAAATAATAAGCCCCAAAGAGGCCGGGCATAGTGGCTCACACCTGTAGTCCCAGCACTTTGGGAGGCCATGACGGGTAGATCACGAGGTCAAGAGATGGAGACAATCCAGGCTAACATGGTGAAACCCCGTGTCTACTAAAAATACAAAAAATTAACTGGGCGTGGTGGCAGGCACCTGTAGTCTCAGCTGCTTGGGAGGCTGAGGCAGGAGAATGGCGTGAACCCGGGAGGTGGAGCTTGCTGTGAGCCGAGATCATGCCACTGCACTCCAGCCTGGGCGACAGAGCGAGACTGTCTCAAAAAACAAAAAAACAAAAACAAAGAAAACCAAAAAAAACAGCCCCAGAGAAACCACTACAACAAAAAGCTGGAAACCATAGCAAAAATCAACAGAGAAGTTGAAATAGGGCACTAAAAATACTTGGTTAACATGAAAGAAGCAGTAATGTGAGAAAAGAAAAACAAAAAGATATGACACATGGAAAACAAATAACGAAATGTTAAATGCAAATCCAGCCATATCAATACTTACGTAAAATGTGAATGCACTAAAATCAAAAGGCAACTATTACCATACAGGACTTTAAAAAAACAAGATTCAGCTATATGGTGCCTACAAGAAACAAACTTTACATAAAACAAGCAGGTTGAATGTAAAAGGATAGGAGATTAGAAGATATATGCAAATGGTAATTATGGGTGAAAGAAGAAAACACAAGTGTTTTCTTGTTTTTTCTATATATATATATAAATATAATTTTTTTAAACCTATAAGTCAGTTTTATTGTCTGTAAAATGGGGATAAAAAATTATCTCTTGCCAATATACATAGGTTTTGTTACAATAAAATGAACTAGTGAGCATGAAAGAATATTGCAATCTGTAAGATGTTCTCCCAGGAATTCTTGCATTCTAGGAAAATCAGAACATTTCTGGTAATAGAATTTTTGACATTTTGAGGAAAGATTTTTTAAGGATATATGCAAAAAGAACACATTCTCTTCTCTAATTACATCATGGATTCTCTTTTTGCATTGAGATTTTGCTTGAATATCAATAGACAAGAGAAGGGGGTGGTTCAAGCACTTGTCTAGTGAGCGGAATGCTGACAGGAAGCAAGGAGCCGGAAGGACACTCCCTGTGCTTTCGGTCAGGGGCCCTCTTGGCTGGTGTCAAGGATTTGTTCTCAGTGACAAGACAAATACAGAAATGGAGAGTGATTACAAAGTTCTGTAGCAATTTGACACTGTATCTTATAAAAAGTAAGTATCAGTCTACATCAAATGGGAAAACAAAAACTATTGGGTCCTAGTCTACTAAGTTAGTCCCTAGGTGACAAAATAATCTGTACAACAAACCCGCATGACACAAGTTTACCTATATAACAAACCTGAACATGTACCCCTGAAATGTACCCCAAAATAAAAGTTTTTTTTTAAAGAAAGAAAGAAAAACAAAACAAAAAAAACACATCTGTTTCTTCATCACAGATAATTTGAGAAGCACTAGTGTCAGGAAAAAAGAATAATAAACAATATGTATATTAAAACCTCACCAGAAAACATATATGCAGTGGGATATCTTTTTGGACATTAAAGAAATGTGAAAAATCACACATATATTCCTAAAGAACTTGACTATATTATATATGTATGTTTATTTAGAATATTAAATTGAATTAAGTATTAAATTTATTTTTTAAACACTGGTATAAAGGAAGGATGTTCTGATTAAGAAGGATAGATAAAGGGCAATTACAACTCTGAGTAGAGAAATAGTAAAATGCCCAGAAACAGACTGGCAAAAGCTATGGAGTAATTAATCTCACAAAAGGAAGCAGAATTTATTAATATAAATAACAAAGTATTGCTGATAGTTAAATAATTATGAGTTATACTGAATAATTATTTTATATTTTAAAATAGCAAAACCCAAAACAAAACAGTGTGGTAAAGCTGTGGTGAGGTTTGTACATTTTAGGAAGGAAGCCTTGGTATTTTTACCTCATATGGTTTAATGATAAGAAAAAATTTAAAAAAAGTTAAAAATGATTTCTCTGCTGCTTAAATTCTGATATACATCTACTGCGTGGTAAGATATGAGTTTAGAGTCATTGTATTTTTTTCGTAGTTCCACTAATAAGAATTTTTTTTTTTTTTTTGAGATGGAGTTTCGTTCTTGTTGCCCAGGCTGGAGTGCAATGACATGATATCGGCTCACCACAACCTCCGCTTCCCAGGTTCAAGCGATTCTCCTGTCTCAGCCTCCCGAGTAGCTGGGATTACAGGCATGTGGCACCATACCCGGCTAATTTATTTTTTTTAGTAGAGACAGGGTTTCGCCATGTTGGTCAGGCTGGTCTTGAACTCCTGACCTCACGTGATCCACCTGCCTCAGCCTCTCAAAGTGCCGGGATTACAGGCGTGAGCCACCATGACCAGCCAAAGCTTTACTTTCTAAAAATTATATTAAAATTGATATTTCTCTATTATCTAATCATAAATTACATCAAATATGCTGTTTTGAATTTTATTTTTCCCTTTAAACATAAAGACACACATTCAATTCATTGTGCTAGATAAATTACCAGTGTGATCACAAATTAAGAAATCTAATTCAAAGATTTTGGCATACAAGGAGTCCTGAAAGTGTTAATAACTTTTGATGCAAAGATAATTTTATGAAAGTAATAGAAGACCAAAAAAAAAGTACAAAACAATTATTATGTAAGTATCTTCCTTTTTCTGAATCACCCATGATTACTTTCTCCACCAAGCAAAAACTGACTGCATACTTATCTGTCTCCAACCTGCCCAACCTCTTTTCCTAAACCTCCCCAGCCTCTCAGGACAGACAGGCTGCTACTGTACTTTGTGCATTCTGCTATTTTTAGCAAGAGGCCTATTTTGTCAGTGTTGTCTGAATACGTATTTGCCAACTCCCAGACTGTCAATCACTTATTTATTTATTTATTTAGTCTCTTTTCTTGTACTTCCCTTTTCCTTTTCTTTTCTTTCCTTTCTTTTTCCCTTTCCTCCTCCCTTCTTTCTTTGGCTTATTTTTTTTTTTCCTTTAACTCCCATTCACTATTTCCATGACTGTCAAATAGTAGATTGATCCTTTAAAATACTCCTTTTAAAAAATTTATTGTACTTTAAGTTCTGGGATACATGTGCAGAATGTGCAGGTTTGTTATATAGGTATACATGTGCCATGGTGGTTTGCTGCACCCATCTACAATATATCTTATAATAAAAATGGAAATACGCAGGAGACGTGGCACATGGGGTGAGTGGGTTGCCGAGTGCATGGTGGCAGGGTGCTCCAGGGTGGCCAGTGGGGCTAAGTGCTGTGTATTCCAAGCATGGCGGGCTTCCTGCCTTCCTGTGTGGCAGACTGTGGCATCAGGTAAGAGCCACTCAGTGCCCACGCTGGCTCCTCCATGGCCCTGCTCTCAGCCCCTGGCATCCAGCCCACACCTGGAGGTTGAGCTGCATCCACTGCTCTGGGTCTCAGCCCTGTGACAACCTCAGTAGGTATTCCAAACTTGGCTATGCAGGCAACACTGAGCCATAGTTTACTATTCTTTCATGCATTTCTATCAGAGAGTCAGCAAAGGTAGATGACAAAGCCCAAAGGAGAATGTTGAGGGGAGTTGATGACCTTGACTTTTTAAATACAGGATGAAGCCATTGATAAATCTATGTATGCTACAAAGTGGTCAATATGACATGGAATCACTGAAGACTGCGGTATTATGGAAAGGTTCATGGAGCAAGTGGTTTTTAAATATTTTTGAGCAGAATCTGAGGACCATTATTTTTTAATGACAGAACTTCCACGGAATACACTAGAAAACAGAGAGCATTTTTGCAGAAATTATGTTTGAATTATTTAATGTACTAGGATTCTACATTGCAGTTCAGGAGGTACTGGCCTTGGTGGCATCTTGGACATCTCACCAAGTGGGCGAATGTATGTTAATGACTATAGTAATTGACAAAAGAGATGGAGTCACCCATGTTCTCCCAGTTGTAGAAGGTTATGTAATTGGGAGCTGCATCAAACACATCCTGATTGTAGGTGATATTGCGTATTTCATCCAACAGCTGCTAAGGGAGAGGGAAGTAGGAATCCCTCTTGGGCAGTCACTGGAGACCACAAAAGCCATGAAGGAGAAATACTGTTACATTTGCCCTGATATAGTCAAGGAATTTGCTAGATCCCTGGAAGTGGATCAAACAGTACACAGGTATCAGTGTGATCAACCAGGAGAAATTCATAATAGATGTTGGTTACAAAAGGTTCCTGCAACCTGAAATATTTTTTTACCCAGAGTTTGCCAACCCAGACGTTATGGAATCCATCTTGAATATTGTTGATGAATACAAAACTGTCCCATTGATGTGCATTGTCCACTGTATAAGAATGTTGTTCTTTCAAGAGGTTTGACTATGTTCAGGAATTTGAACCTCAACTGCAGAGAGATTTGAAGAGTGGTACACGTCAGATTAAAACTCAGTAAAGGAGCTCAGTGGCAGGAGACTCAAACCTAAGCTTGCAGAGGTTCGGGTGGCAATCCATCACATGCAGCACTATGCCTTATGGTTTGGAAGCTTAATGCTAGCCTCAACTCTGGAGTTATTTCAGACTGTCACACCAAGAAGGCCTATGAAGAATATGGCCCCAGCATCTGCCACCACAGTCTTCTCTTTGGAGTAATGTCTTAATGTCTGCCTTGAAAGCATCATTTAATAGTGCCATGTTGGGGAACAAGTGTCCGTCAGAACCCAGAGAAGACCACCATTTCTAAATGACGTTTGGTGTTGATGTTTGAGCAGCATGCTTGCATCACCTAGTGCATGAGGCACAGTGCAGAGTCATTTCAGTAAAAGTCATTTCTTTATGTGTTGGCTGTTGTATGCCCACTCCTCCTTCTCTCACTCCCTTTCTTCATACTTCCTCAGTTTCCCTCCTCCTTTTCACTGGAGCTTTTTTGTTGACAAATACCATTCTCAAAGAATTCAAATGTGACTTTGAAAATTGTTAAGAGGAAAAGAAATTTAAAAATGGCCCAAAATAGTTCTCCCCCAGTGGTACAAATCCTTTTTCCCCAGCCTATTTTTATAAATAAAATGTTATAAACTTAAAATAAAAAAAAAACCCATTATTTACAGGATGCAATTAAAGCAGTGCATAGAGGAAAATGTATAGCTTTAGAAACAGGAAGAAAAAGTAATCTAAAATTGATAATTAAAACTCCCATCTTAAGACTCTAGAAAAAGATGAGTAAACCAAGCCAAAAGTAAGTAGGATGTATGAAATGCAAAGGTCACGGTGGAAAACGATATATACAGAACAGGATATCATTAAAAACAACCAAAGAAACCCAGAATTGCTTATTTCAGAAAGTCAAGAAAATAAATAATGTTTAGTTACATTGACCAAGAAAAAAGAAAGAAGACACTAATTCCCAAAATCAAGAATGAAAGAGAAATATCACTACAGACCTTACCCTTAAAAGGATGTTAAGAAAATGGTGTAATAACTTTAAGGTAAAAAATTAAAATAGAACAATTCTTAGAAAGACACAAATTACCAAAACTGACTAAGGGAGAAAGGAAAAAATATATACCAATATCAAGTAAAGAAACTGCATCAGTAATTTAAAACCTTCCTATAGAGAAAAAATATACTTCACTGGTGAATTCTATCAAACTATTAAGGGAGGAAACAATACCAATGTTACAAAAACTTTTTTCAGCAAATAGAGGAGGAAGGAAACTTCCCAACTAACTTTATTTCATTTGATATCAATATTACCCTGATATCGATACGAGACAAAGACATTACAAGAAAACACAGCTATATACCAATATTCCTTGTGAACCTAGACATAAAAATTCTTAACCAAATATTAGCAAACGTAATTGAGCAACATATGAAAAAAATGAAGTTTATCTCAGGAATGTGAGGTTGACTTAACATCCAAAATCAATGTAATAAACTATATTAAGAGAATAAAGGACATAACCATATGATCACCTCAACAGATGCAGAAAAGCATTTGACAGAATTCAACACTCATATATTTTTTAAAAATCTCATCAACTTATTAATAGAAGAGAACTTCTTCAAATGATCAAGGCATCTACCAGAAGCCTATAGCAAACATACTTTATGGTTAAAAAAAAAATCGAATGTGCTTCCCTCTAGATTAGGAAAAATGCAAAGATACCTGTGTTTACCACTTCTATTTTACAGTGCACCATAGGTCTTAGTTTGTGCAATAGTCAAGGAAAAAAAGGTATGGAAAAAAGACAACTCTTTTTGTTATTAGCCTTGTATACAGAAAATCCTGAGGAACACACCCACACACACACCCACATACCACACCCCCTCCCACATACCACACCCCCTCCCAAATTTACTAGAACTAAGAGAGGGGCTTAGCAAGTTTGTAGAGTATATGATCAATATACAGAAATCAGTTGTATATATAGTAGCAATAAACAATACAAAGATGAAATAAAGAAAACAATTCCAATCACAATAGCATCAAAAATAAATGTCTTAGTTTGTTTTATGTTGTTATAATAGAATGTCTGAGACTGTATAAAGAGGTTTATTTAGCTCATGTTTCTCCAGACTGGGAAGTTCAAGAAGCATGGCACCAGCATCTGCTTAGCTTCTGGTGAGGACTTTAGTAGTGCATCAAAAAATGGCAGAAGACCAAAGAGGAAGTGGGAATGTGCCAAGAGGCCAAACGCAAGGTACAACTTTGTACAATGGGTTGCTTTATAACAATCCATTCTCAGGGTAACTAATGTATTCCCACAGGAACCAATCCAGTTTCATGACAACAAGAACTCACTCACTATATGAGGACTGCACCAAGCTGCTCAAAATGGCAGAGTCCCCATGACCCAAGCATTTCTCATTAGGCTCTACCTCTTAAAGGTTCCAACATGATTTTTGGCAGAGACACTGAAACCATGGTATTCCACCCTTGGAACCCCAAACTCATGTCTCTCTTACACTGTAAAATATAATTATTCAACCCTAATGGTCTTCCAGTACCAATTCAAAGGTCAAAGTCCAAAGTGTCATATAAGGCTCAAGGCAAGTTCCTTCTAGCTATAAGCCTGTAAACTAATAATAATAAGAAGAAAACAAGTTATTTACTTCCAAGATACAATGGTGGAATAGTCATATGGCAGACAGTCCCATTCCAAAAGGGAGAAATAGGCCAAAAGAAGAAAGAGGTGACAAGCCTCGAGCAAGTCCAAAACTCAGCAGGGCAGACACTAAATCTTAAAGCTCCAGAATAATTCTCCACTCCATGTGCTGCCTCCTGGGCACAGTGGGGAGTTTTATCCCTAAAGCCTTGGGCAGCCCCACCTCCACTGCTTTGTTGGGCATAGCCACATGGCTGCTCTCACTGGTTGGAGTTGGTTACCTGTGGCTTCTCCAGGCTGAGGTTGTATGTTGGCAATGGCTCTATAGTTCTGGAGTCCCAGTGGTGGTCCACTTTCATGTATTCACTAGGCATTGCGCTAGTACAGGCTCTTTGTGGCAGCTCCAACACCCCATTTTTCTGCTCAGCATTGCCTTAGGGGAGGTACACTTGCAGTGGCTCTGGCCCTGCAACAAGTCTCTACCTGAGCTCCCAGTCTTTTCAGTACATTCCTTAAAATCTAGGTGGAAGCCACCATGCCTCCACTTCTCTTGTATTCTGCACATCTGAAAACCTAGTACCACATGATTATAAATGCCATCAAGGCTTACCGCTTGCACCCTTCAGAGTGGTGTCATGAGCTGCATCTGAGGCTGCTTGATCCACGACTGTTTGCCACCAAGGTTTATGGCTTGTATCTTGTGGGATGGCAGCCTGAGCCACACCTGGGTATGACTGTGCCATGGCTGGGGTGGCTGCTGAGGGCTGTGCCAGAATTTGGGGAGCAGGATCTCAAAACAGCTACACAGGGCAGTGATGCATGGGTCCTGTCTCTTAAAACCATTCTGTCCTCCTAGACCTCTGGAGAGGCAACCTCTAAAATTTCTGAAATGCCTTCAAGGGTCTTTAAAAAAATTATCTCAATAATTATCAACTGGCTTTCTTCTCTCAGTGCTAATCTTTTTAGTATTTCTTGTTCTGCTGCAACCTTGGATTCCTCTCCTGAAAATGCTCTTTCATTCTCTACCACATGGCCAGGCTATTAATTTTCAAATTTATGCTTGTTTCCCTTTCATTTTGCATTTCACTGAATGTAGTAAACAGTAGCTACACAGCTGCTCTATATTTTGCTTAGAAATTTCTTCTGCCAGGTACCCTAGTTCATCAATCTTAAGTCTGGCCTTCCACAAAACCTTAGGGCACAAAGCCTTAGATACAACACAGCCAAATTTTTGCTATGGTGTAACAAGGATGACTTTGTCTCCAGTTCTTAATACCTTGTTCCTCATTTCTATCTGAGATCTCATTAAAATGGCCTTTGCTGTCCATATTTCTATCAGCATTGTGGTAATGACTACTTAACCAATCTCTAAGAAATTCTAAACTTTCTCTCATCTTTTTGTTGTCTTCTGAGCCCTCACCAAAATTATCCTTAATGCTCTGTTTATGACAATACAGTCTTTTTCTACTCTGCTCCTTCAAACTTTTCCAGCCTCTGCCCATTACCCAGTTCCAATGAGGCTTCTGCATTTTCGAGTATCTATATAGCAACATCCCACTCTCAGTACCAATTTTCTGTCTTAGTCCGTTTTGTGTTGCTATAACAGAATACCGGAGACTGAGTAATTTATAAAGAGGTATATTTGGCTTGCAGTTCTGCAGGCTGGAAAGCATGACACTGGCATCTGCTTGGGTTCTGGTGAAAGCTTTAGTGTTGTGTCACAATATGGTAGAAGAAGGTTAAAGGGGAGTAGGCATGCACCAAGGGGCCAAGCATGAAGCGTGACCTCACTGTATAGGAACTCATTTTCATGGTAACTAATCCATTCCTGAGAGAACTAATCTAGTCTCACAAGAGTGAGAACACACTCACTAGTTTAAGAATAGTACCAAGCTGCCCACAAAGGAAGAGCTCCCAAGACCCAAACACTTCCCGTTAGGCCCCACCTCTTAGGCATTCCAACATGAGTTTTGGTAGGGACACTCAAACTATAGCAATAATAGAATAATTAGGAAAAAATTTAACAAAATAAGTGCAAAACCTTTGCACTGAAAACTAAAAAACATCACTCAGATAAGTGCCTAAACAAATGGAGAGATATATCATGTTAATGGATTATATGACTCAATATTGTTAGATGTCAACTGATCTACAAATTAACTGCAATTCCTGCCAAAAGTCTAGAAAGATTATTGGAAAAATTGACAAGCTCATTCTAAAATCATACAGAAATACAATAATATCTAGAATAGCCAAAACAATCTTGCTAAGTAAGAATGAAGTTAGAGTACTTAATACTGCCTTATTTTAAAATTCAGTGTAAAGCAAAAGTAGTCAAGACAGTATAGAATCCACATTAAGAGAGATAGATCGATCAATGGAATTAAGGGGAGTTCAGAATCCAACCCACTTTCATTTGATGAAAGTCAATTGATTTTCATCAAAGATGCTAAGACAATTCAATAGGAAAAAGATGTTCTTTCTATAAGTGATTCTATAAGAATTGGTTATTCATTTACAAAAAGTAAACCTAGATCCTTAGGTCATATATGGAAATTAACTAAAATGGATGATAGACCTAACTGTAAGAGCTAAAACTGTAAACGTCTAGGAAAAAATACAGGAGAAAATATTTATGACCTTGGACTAAGCAAAGGTTTCTTAGATATAATATCAAAAACATGATCCATAAAAGAAAAACTGATAAACTGGGACTTCATCAAAATGATGACATCTTTGCTTCTCAAATATTTCTTGAATAAATGACAAAAGAGGATTTTTCCACGATGGTCAAATAGGAACAGCTTTGGTCTGCAGCTCCCAGCGTGATCGACGCAGAAGCCAGGTGATTTCTGCATTTCCAACTGAGGTACCTGATTCATCTCACTGGGACTGGTTGGACAGTGGGTGCAGCCCAGAGAGGGTGAGCCAAAGCAGGGTGGGGTGTCACCTCACCCAGGAAGTGATGCAAGGGGATGGGGGATTTCCCTTTACTAGCCAACGGAAGCCGTGACTATGGTACCTGGAAAATTGGGACACTCCCACCCTAATATTGTGCTTTTCCAATGGTCTTAGCAAATGGCACACTAGGAGATTATATCCCACTCCTGGCTCAGCGGGTCCCACGGCTACAGAGCCTTACTCACTGCTAGTGCAGCAGTCCAAGATTGAACTGCAAGGCTGCAGCCTGGGCTGGGAGAGGGGCATCTGACATTGCTGAGGTTTGAGTAGGTAAACAAAGCAGCTGGGAAGCTCCTTTGAGCTCCACCACAGCTCAGTGAGGCCTGCCTGCCTCTGTAGACTCCACCTCTGGGTGCAGGGTATAGCTGAACAAAAGGCAGCAGAAACTTCTGCAGACTTAAATGTCCCCAGTGGTTCTCCCAGCACGGAGTTTGAGCACTGAGAATGGACAGAGCTGTCAGTAGGGGCCGATTGACACCTCACATAGCCAGGTGCCCCTCTGAGACGAAGCTTCCAGAGGAGGAATCAGGCAGCAATATTTGCTGTTCTGCAGCCTCCACTGGTGATACCCAGGCAAACAGGGTCTGCAGTAGACCTCCAGCAAACTCCAACAGACATGAAGCTGAGGATCCTGTTAGAAGGAAAACTAGCAAACAGAAAGGAATAGCATCAACATCAACAAAAAGGACATCCACACCAAAACCCCATCTGTAGGTCACCATCATCAAAGACCAAAGGTAGATAAAACCACAAAGATGGGGAGAAACCAGAGCAGAAAAGCTGAAAATTCTAAAAACCAGAGCACCTCTTCTCCTTCAAAGGATTGCAGCTGCTCGCCAGCAATGGAACAAAGCTGGACAGAGAATGAATTTGACGAGTTGACAGAAGTAGGCTTCAGAAGCTTGGTAATAACAAACTTCTCCGAGCTAAAGGAGGATGTTCAAACCCAAGGCAAGGAAGCTAAAAACCTTGAAAAAGATTAGATGAATGGCTAACAAGATTAAACAGCATAGAGAAGGCCTTAAATGACCTGATGGAGTTGAAAATCATGGCACGAGAACTACACGACGCATGCATGTGTAGCCAATTCAATCAAGTGGAAGAAAGGGTATCAGTGATTGAAGATCAAATGAATGAAATAAAGCGAGAAGAGAAGTTTAGGGAAAAAAAGAGTAAAAAGAAACGAACAAAGCCTCCAAGAAATATGAGACTATGTGAAAAGACCAAATCTACGGCTGATTGGTGTACCTGAAAGTGACAGGGAGAATGGAACCAAGATGGAAAACACTCTTTAGGATATTATCCAGGAGAACTTCCCCAACCTAGCAAGGCAGGCCAACATTCAAATTCAGGAAATACAGAAAACACCACAAAGAGAGTCTTCGAGAAGAGCAACCCCAAGACATAACTGTCAGATTCACCACGGTTGAAATGAAGGGAAAAATGTTAAGTGCAGCCAGAGAGAAAGGTCAGGTTACCCACAAAGGGAAGCCCAGCAGACTAACAGCAGATCTCTTGGCAGAAACTCTACAAGCCAGAAGAGTGGGAACCAATATTCAACATTCTTAAAGAAAAGAATTTTCAACCCAGCCAAACTAGGCTTCGTAAGTGAAGGAGAAATAAAATCCTATACAGACAAGCAAATGCTTAGAGATTTTGTCACGACCAGGCCTGCCTTACAAGAGATCCTGAAGGAAGCACTAAACATGGAAAGGAACAACCAGGACCAGCCACTGTAAAAACATGCCAAAATGTAAAGACCATCAATGCTAGGAAGAAACTGCATCAACTAACGAGCAAAATAACTGGCTAACATCATAATGACAGGATCAGTTTCACACATAACAATATTAACCCTAAATGTAAATGGACTAAATGCTCCAATTAAAAGACACAGGCTGGCAAATTGGATAAAGAGTCGAGACCCATCAATTTGCTGTATCCAGGAGACCCATTTCATGTGCAGAGACACACATAGGCTCAAAATAAAGGGATGGAGGAAGATCTATCAAGCAAATGGAAAACAAAAAATGGCAGGGGTTTTAATCCTAGTCTCTGATAAAACAGACTTTCAACCAACAAAGATCAAAAGAGACAAGGCCATTACATAATGGTAAAGGGATCAATTCAACAGGAAGAGCTAACTATCCTAAATATATATGCACCCAATACAGGAGCACCCAGATTCATCAAGCAAGTCCTTAGAGACTTACAAAGAGACTTAGACTCCCATACAATAATAATGGGAGACTTCAACACCCCACTGTCAACATTAGACAGATCAACGAGACAGAAAGTTAACAAGGATATCCGGGAATTGAACTCAACTCTGCAACAAGCAGACCTAACAGACATCTACAGAACTCTCCACCCCAAATCAACAGAATATACATTCTTCTCAGCACCACATCACACTTATTCCAAAACTGACCACATAGTTGGAAGTAAAGAACTCCTCAGCAAATGTAAAAGAACAGAAATCACAACAAACTGTCTCTCAGACCACAGTGCAATCTAATTAGAACTCAGGGCCGGGCGCGGTGGCTCAAGCCTGTAATCCCAGCACTTTGGGAGGCCGAGACGGGCGGATCATGAGGTCAGGAGATCGAGACCATCCTGGCTGACACGGTGAAACCCCGTCTCTACTAAAAAATACAAAAAACTAGCCGGGCGAGGTGGCGGGTGCCTGTAGTCCCAGATACTCGGGAGGCTGAGGCAGGAGAATGGCGTGAACCCGGGATGTGGAGCTTGCAGTGAGCCGAGATCTGGCCACTGCACTCCAGCCTGGGCGGCAGAGCGAGACTCCGTCTCAAAAAAAAAAAAAAAAAAAAAAAAAAAAGAACTCAGGATTAAGAAACTCACTCAAAACTACTCAACTACATGGAAACTGAACAACCTGCTCCTGAATGAATACTGGGTAAATAACAAAATGAAGGTAGAAATAAAGATGCTCTTTGAAACCAATGAGAACAAAGACACAACATATCAGAATCTCTGGGACACATTTAAAGTAGTGTGTAGAGGGAAATTTATAGCACTAAATGCCTACAAGAGAAAACAGGAAAGATCTAAAATTGACACCCTAACATCACAATTAAAAGAACTAGAGAAGCAAGAGCACACAAAATCAAATCATTGAAAATCATTTCTAGCAGAATGCGAGAAATAACTAAGATCAGAGAGCAGAACTGAAGGAGACAGAGACACAAAAATCCCTTTTAAAAATCAATGAATCCAGGAACTGGTTTTTTGAAAAGATCAACAAAATAGATAGACCACTAGCAAGACTAACAAAAAAGAAAAGAAAGAAGAATCAAATAGACCCAATAAAAACTGATAAAGGGAATATCACCACCGATCCCACAGAAATACAAACTACCATCAGAGAATACTATAAACACCTCTACGCAAATAAACTAGAAAATCTAGAAGAAATGGATAAATTCCTGGACACATACACGCTCCCAAGACTAAACTAGGAAGAATTTGAATCCCTGAGTAGACCAATAACAGGCTCTGAAATTGAGGCAATAATAAAGAGCCTACTGACCAAAAAAAGTCCAGGACCAGATGGAGTCACAGCCGAATTCTACCAGAGGTACAAAGAAGAGCTGGTATCATTCCTTCAGAAATGATTCCAATCACTAGAAAAAGAGGTAATCCTCCATAACTCATGTTATGAGACCAGCATCATCCTGATACCAAAGCCTGGCAGAGACACAACAAAAAAGACAATTTTAGACCAATATCCCTGATGAACATCAATGCAAAAATCCTCAATAAAATACTGGCAAACTGAATCTAGCAGCACATCAAAAAGCTTATCTACCACGATCAAGTTGGCTTCATCCCTGGGCCGCAAGGCTGGTTCAACAAATGCAAATTAATAAACGTAATCCATCACATAAACAGAACCAATGACAAAAACCACATGATTATCCAATAGATGCAGAAAAGGACTTCGACAAAATTCAACAGCCCTTCATGCTAAAAATGCTCAATAAACTAGGTATTGATGGAACGTATCTCAAAATAATAAGAGCTATTTATGACAAACCCACAGCCAATATCATACTGAATGGGCAAAAACTGGAAGCATTCCCTTTGAAAACTGGCACAAGACAGGGATGTCCTCTCTCACCACTCCTATTCAACACAGTGTTGGAAGTTCTGGCTAGGGCAATCGGGCAGAAGAAAGAAATAAACGGTATTCAGTTCGGAAAAGAGGAAGTCAAATTGTCCTTGTTTGCAGATGACATGACTGTATATTTAGAAAACCCCATCGTCTTAGCCCAAAATCTCCTTAAGCTGATAAGCAACTTCAGCAAAGTCTCAGGACACAAAATCAATATGCAAAAATCACAAGCATTCCTATACACCAATAACAGACAAACAGAGGGCCAAACCATGAGTGAACTCCCATTCACAATTGCTACAAAGAGAATAAAATAGGAATCCAACTTACAAGGGGTGTGAAGGACCTCTTCAAGGAGAACTACAAACCAGTGCTCAATGAAATAAAAGAGGACACAAACAAATGGAAGAATATTCTGTGCTCATGGAATAGCATGGAAGAATCAATATCGTGAAAATGGCCATACTGCCCAAGGTAATTTATAGATTCAATGGCATCCGATCAAGCTACCAGTGACTTTCTTCACAGAATTTGAAAAAAACTGCTTTAAAGTTCATATGGAAATAAAAAAGAGCCCGCATTGCCAAGACAATCCTAAACAAAAAGAAGAAAGCTGGAGGCATCATACTACCTGACTTCAAACTATACTACAAGGCTACATTAACCAAAACAGCATGGTACTGGTACTAAAGCAGAAATATAGACCAATGGAATAGAACAGAGTCCTCAATAACAACACACATCTACAACCATCTGATCTTTGACTAACCTGACAAAAACAAGAAATGGGGAAAGCATTGCCTATTTAATAAACGATGCTGGGAAAACTGGCTAGCCTTATGTAGAAAGCTGAAACTGCATGCCTTCCTTACACTTCATACAAAAATTAATTCAAGATGGATTAAAGGTTTAAATGTTAAACTTAAAACCGTAAAAACCCTAGAAGAAAACCTAGGCAATACCATTCAGGACACAGGCATGGGCAAGGACTTCATGACTAATACACCAAAAGCAATGGCAATGAAAGCCAGAATAGACAAATGGGATCTACTTAAACTAAAGAGCTTCTGCACAGCAAAAGAAACGACCGTCAGAGACAACAAGCAACCTACAGAATGGGAGAAAATTTTTGCAATCTACTCATCTGACAAAGGGCTAATAACCAGAATCTACAAAGAACTTAAACAAATTTACAAGAAGAAATCAAACAACCCCATCAAAAAGTGTGTGAATGATATGAACAGACACTTCTCAAAAGAAGACATTTATGCAGCCAACAGACACATGAAAAAAATGCTTATCATCACCAGTCATCAGAGAAATGCAAATCAAAACCACAATTAGATACCATCTCACACCAGTTAGAATGGCAATCATTAAAAAGTCAGGAAACAACAGATGCTGGAGAGGATGTGGAGAAACAGGAACACTTTTACACTGTTGGTGGTTGTGTAAACTAGTTCATCCATTGTGGAAAGACAGTGTGGCGATTCCTCAAGGATCTAGAACTAGAAATACCACTTGACCCAGTGATCCCATTACTGGGTATATACCCAAAGGATTATAAATCATGCTACTATAAAGACAGATGTACCTGTATGTTTACTGCGGCACTATTCACAATAGCAAAGACTTGGAACCAACCCAAATGTCCATCAATGATAAACTGGATTAAGAAAATGTGGCACATATACACCATGGAATACTATGCAGCCATAAAAAGATGAGTTCATGTCCTTTGTAGAGGATGAAGCTGTAATCCATCATTCTGAGCAAACTATTGCAAGGAGAGAAAACCAAACACTGCATGTTCTCACTCATAGGTGGGAATTGAATAATGAGAACACTTGGACACAGGGCGGGGAGCATCACACACTGGGGCCTGTGGTGGGGTGTGGGGGAGAGGGGAGGGATAGCATTAGGAGATATACCTAATGTAAATGACGAGTTAATGGGTGCAGCAAACCAACATGGCACATGTATAGATATGTAACAAACCTGCACATTGTGCACATGTATCCTAGAACTTAAAGTATAATAATAAAAAATAAATAAATAAATGAAAAGGAAAGCTATAGACTGGGAGAAAATACTGCTAAATATATATCTGATAAAGAACTTATATTAGGCCAGATGTGGTTGCTCATGCCTGTAATCCCAGCACTTTGGGAGGCCAAAGCACGAGGATCACTTCAGCCCAGGAGTTTGAGATCAGCTTGGACAACATGGCAAAATCCTGTCTCTGCAAAAAATTTAAAAATTAGCTGGGCATGGTGGCAGGTGCCTGTAGAGCTAGCTACTTAGGAGGCTGAGGTTCAAGGATCATGTGAGCCCAGGAGGTCAAGGCTACATGAGCTGTGATGGAGCCACTGCACTGCAACCTGGGTGACAGAGTGAGACCCTGTCTTAAAAAAACAAAAACAAAGAAAAAAAAAAACCAACAACAAAAACAAAATAGCATAACTTACATTTAGAATACATGAAGAACTTTTATAAGAATTTAAAAAACCTAATTTTTAAAATGGGCAAAAGATTTCAACAGATACTTCACCAAAGAAGGTATACGAATAAATGCAAATAAGCCAGGTGAAATGCAAATTAAAACCAAACTGAGATAACTCTATATACACACTAGAATGGCTAAAATAACAGGATTAATCATACCAAGTATTGATGAGGATGTAAGGAAACTAGAAGCACCACACATTACTGCTAGGAACATAAAACAGTACAGTCACTTTGGAAAATAAATTGGCAGTATCATTAAAAATTTAGCTGGGCATAGTGCTGCGTGCCTGTAGGCCCAGCTACCCAGAGGCTGAGGTGGGAGAATTGCTTGAACCTATGAGTTAAAAAGTTCAGCCTGGATAACATAGTGAGACCTCATTTCTTAACAACAACAACAAAAAAATTAAACATACTTATACAATACAATCCCATCAATTCTGTTTCCAAAGGAAGTAAAAATATGTCTATTCAAATGTTGATAGCAGCATTGTGTATAATAACTCCAAACTGGAAACAGTGCAACTTTACATCAACTGGTGAACGGATAACCAAAGTGTGGGTCATGATCATAAAATGGATGGATTGCCCACACATACACTCAACAGTTTGTTTAGAACTCCAAAATATATTGCTAACTGAAAGTCAGGTACATAAGACTACATATTGTAAGTTAATCTATTTAACTTTTTTTTTTTTTTTTTTTGAGACAGCGTCTCACTCTGTTGCCCAGGCTGGAGTACAGTGGCACGATCTTGGCTCACTGCAACCTCCACCTCCTGGGCTCAGGCCATCCTCCCACTTAAGCCTTTGAGTAGCTCAAACTACAGGTGCGCCATCATGCCCAGCTAATTTTTGCATTATTAGTAGAGATGGGGTTTCACCATGTTGCCTAGGTTAGTCTTGAACTCCTGGGCTCAAGTGGTCTGCTCGCCTCGGCCTCCTAAAGTGCTCGGATTACAGGCATGAGCCACCGTGCCCGGCCAGTCTATGTAACTTTTCATGGAAGGCAAAACTATAAAGAAAGCAGATCATTTGTTACTTGGGACTTGGGGAGGTAGGAGTGAGGATTTAATGCAAATAAGCATGAGGAAACTTTTTGAGATTATGTAAGTATTCAAAAACTGAATTTTTGTAATTGTACAACTGTATAAATTTACCAAAACTCATCAAAATGTGCATTTAAAATAAATAAATTCTGTGGTCTGTACATTATACCTCAAAAAAGCTGATAAAATATAAATTGGAAGAAAAGTACTGGAAAACAATAAGTTGGAGATGAATGAGGGTGATCAAAATTAATGCATCCTTCTAGAGGAAACTAGAGATTTTAATTTTAAAATTAGGTTTTTTATTACTTGTTAATTCAAGTACACGTTTTAAATTTCAAGGGTAATCATGAATAGAATAGAACTAGAACATACAACTTTTAAACAAATAGAGGGGAAAAACCTTGATCAATCTAATAGAATGCATTGGGGAAAAGAATTAGAGAAACAATATGGTCAAGAGAAAGCACAAAATATGATGACAGAAGTAAATATAAATTTATCAATAACCACAATAAACTTACATGGTCTAAATTAGTTAAAGACAGACACTTGAAGACTGGATTAAAAACATGAAAATCCAGGTATAACCTGTAATAGTTAAAAACATGAAGACACCAAATTCTGAAGGTATGAGAAAAGTAAATGATAAATAAAACAAATATTAATCAATATATGGCTGATATAGCTATTTTCATATAAAAAACTAGAATTTAAGACAAAAAACATTCTGAGGAATAAAAGTCATTACATAAAGACATGTATGCATGTAACAATTCAACCTTAAAATATATGAAGCACAAACTGACAGAATTACAAAGAAAAATGGCTAAATCCTCAACCTTGAAGAAACTAAACCTCTGAGTCAATGATAATCAAAAGGTAGTAAGACTATCTCAGATTTTAACAACTGTATTAAAAAAGCTTAAGTTAAAGGAAATATATAGACTTCTGTACCCTCAAATTAGAGAATATATATACTTTGAAGCCTGCTAAAGTCTTAGGAGAACTGAATCTATACTAGCCTACGAATCAAATCACAACAAATAAACAAACATAACATGCGGCTTATACTCTATAACCAAAATGCAATTTATACTAGAAAAAAATGTAAGTTTCTTTCATTTTCAAACTAAAGGCATACCGTTAAATAATTTTTGAGTCAAAGAAGACATGAAAACAAAAATCAGAAAATATTTGGGAGTGAAATACTACATAACAAAACTTGTGAGATAGAGCTGAGGCAGTACTGAAAGGGTAATTTATATCTTTAAATGTTTACATTGAAAAATAGACAGGCTGAAAATTAGTAAGTGTTCACCTTAGGAAGTTTAGAAAGAGAAAAACAGACTGGGCATGGTGGCTCAGGCCTGTAATCCCAGCACTTTGGGAGGCCAAGGTGGGCAGATTATCTGAGGTCCGGAGTTCAAGACCAGCTTGGACAACATGGTGAAAACCCTGTCTCCACTGAAAATACAAAAATTAGCTGGGTGTGGTGGCGGGTGCCTGTAATCCCAGCTACTCAGGAGGCTGAGGCAGAAGAATTGCTTGAGCCCAGGAGGCAGAGATTGCAGTGAACCGAGATTGGGCCACTGCATTCCAGCCTGGGCAACAGAGCAAGACTCTGTCTAGAAAAAAAAAAAAAAAAAAAAAAATTCGGAGTAAACCTAAATGAAATAAATTAAAGGAAATAAGGCTAAAAGTAAGAAACAAACATTAATAAACTATAAAACAAAGAAACAATAGGCAAGATTCACAAAACCAAATGCTGATTCTTTGAAAAGAATAATAAAATAGGCACACTTCTGGTAAGATTGATTAATTAAAAAGAGAAGTCATAAATAAGCAATATTAGGAATAAAAAATGAGGTATAACATAAAATATGAGTGAAAAAATAATAAAATGAATACTATAGATGTATATATGACAACAGTCTAAAAATGTAAGTGAAATGAACAACTTCCTTGGCTATTTTAATTTATAAACACTTAGTCAAGAAGAAACGGGACACCTGAATATTCCTGTATCTATTTCTAAAAATTAAATCAGTAAATACTTTCTCATAGAAAATACCCACTAGTATGAGATACTTTAATATGAAAGTTCTACCAAACATTCAAAGAACATACAAATAAGCACTCTCGTATAAAAATAATTTCAGAGAATTGAAAAAGAGGCAACACCTTCAATTCATTTTGTGAAGCTAACATAAATGCAATATAAATATTTAAGATCATTATAATCCAAGAAAATTGGAGGCCAAACTAAGCTTAGAAATAGACATCTAAATTAAAATAATAGCAAATCTAGTAATGTATTCTAAAAAAATTCTTGACCAGCTGGGTATCTCAGGAATAGAAGCAAACATTTAACAGTTTGCCCAAGCAGTTTTTATTTTATTTTACTATTTTTAAAGAGACAGGGTCTTGCCCTGTTGCCTGGGTTGGAATAGTGGCACGATCATATAGCTCACAGCATCCTTGAACTCCTGGGCTCCAGGGACCCTCTGCCTTAGCCTCCTGAGTAGCTGGGACTATAGGCACACACCACAGTGCCTAGCTAATTTAAAAAATTTTTTATTTTGTAGAGACGAAGTCTCACTATGTTGCCCAGGCTGGCCTCAAACTCTTGGCTTCAAATGATTCTTCCACCTTGGTGTCCCAAAGCGTTGGGATTACAGGGATCAACCACGGCACCTGGCCTGAGCAGGTTTTAATAAGTCACCCCATGTTTGGAGAAGTTCTAACATTATTCATTTTACTTTCCCAATGTAGAAGCTGGGAACTCGGTTTTTAAACTTCCTTTGTCATGAACGCATAGACACATGATGAACACACTGCTACCGACATTAATTTCTGCTTTTATCTGTACAGTTGGTGCCTCCAGGAAAAGGAGGGGAATGAAGTTGGAAAATAGTACACAGGAACTATATCTATAATGATTTTTTAGATATATATATAGTGTGTGTATGTGTGTGTGTGTTTGTTTTTTTCAGGCTAGAGTGCAGTGGCGCAATCTCACAATCTCAGCTCACCTCTGCTCGGAGCAACCTCCGCTCCCCGGGTTCAAGTGATTCTCCTGCTTCAGCCTCTTGAGTATCTGGGACTAAAGGCGCGTGCCACCATGACTGGCTAATTTTTGTATTTTTTAGTAGAGATGGGGTTTCACCATGTTGGCCAGGCTAGTTTGAACTCCCAACCTCAGGTGATCTGCCCGCCTCAGCCTCCCAAAGTGCTGGGATTACAGGAGTCAACTATTGCACCTGGCCAGGTAATGTTTAAATTAGAAGGTCGCACGCGTTAATATGATATCTTGGACATTGATAAGACCACATAGACAAACCATATAAAAGGAAAAGAGGAAAAGGCCCAGGTCTAAGTCCTGAGTGGTATTTAGAAGTTAGGAAAAGAAGAATGGAATATGGAAGACAAGAAAGGAAGAAGCAGTGAGGGAAGAGGAAAACCAGTAAGTGGTGCCTCAGAATTAGAAAAAAAAGACAGTGTTTCAATAAGAGAGTGGTCATTGGTGTCAAAAGCTGCAAAGATCTTGAATAAGATGCAGACAGAAATGTTCACTGGATTTGGTTAATACACTTAGTCAGATTTTAAAAAAACTAGCAATTTCACCCGTTATATGGTCCTTTTCATACTCCAGAGATGAAGGATAATATTTACTAGCCAATATAATATTCTAGGTCTTGAATATAGATATCAGTATTGATTTACTTTGAACTTCTACTTTAAAATAAAGAAATTAAGTCTCTCCTGAAATTCAAAGATACTATCATTTCTTAACAGTCATCAATAGTTTTCATGACATCTCATTTGAAGCAATAACTAATTTATATTACATTAGATAATTTAATACATGGTTTCTGAATGACTATTTATATGCGAGGGTAGGTCCCAATCATAAAGAGCTAATCCCTGATTTGAAGGAACTTACAATTAATTTAATAAAAAAGACAGAAATGTTATACAAATTAAAATGGCATAAGTGCCAAAGTAAAACTGGAAAATCTGGAAAAAAAATCATAGGTTCTTGAAAGATGAAATGTCAATAGACAAAGAATAAGGACATGCTAAGTTAAGGGATAGGATGGACACGGATACAGCAACGTGAAGTCAAGAGCACATTGAGAGGTAAGTAAATTTGTTCGGATGAAGTGAGATATTTTGGCAGGTGAGAGTGAAAAGAAAATTCATAATTGAAACATGAAGTGTCTTGAATGCTTTGCTAAATTTTAGGAGCAAACATAAGAAATGTTATGGGCTGGGTGCAATGGCTTATTGTCTGTAATTCCAGAACTTTGGGAGGCCAAGGCTGGAAGATGGCTTGAGTCTGGAAGTTGAAGACCAGCCTGCGAAACTTAGGGCGATGCTGTCTCTACAAAAAATTTTAAAAATTATCCAGGTATGGTGACATGTGCCTGCAGTCCCAGCTACTCAGTAGGCTGAGGCAGGAGGATCACTTGAGCCCAGGAAGTCAAAGTTGCAGCGAGTTGTGATGGTGCCACTGTACTGCAGCCCGGGCAACAGAGTGAGAGCCTGCCTCCAAAAAAAGGAAAAAAAAAAAAAAGAGAGAGAGAAATATTATGGAAGTGGAATTGATAGGGCTTATAAACAAAATGAATGATAGCATGAGGAAAAAAGCCAAGTCAAAGATGTTTATGAGCTCTCTAGGCTGTATAACTGAGACAATATTATAACTTAAAAAAAAAAAAAACAACAGAAAAAAAGAAAGAAAACTAGGAGGAGCAGAGTTTTCTAGTGAGAAGGTGAAGATACTTTTGACTACACTGAGTGTGAGGAATCTTAACAAGAGCATTACAAACAGGATTCTGGTTAACGAATTTATTATTATGCTTGTAGTTGAGGGTAGATATTTTGTTTTAGCTCTCTGGCAAACAGAACCATATAGGTATTCAATAAATGTTTGCTGAGTAAATGACATTTTGATGTATCTGAATTAATGTTAGTTCAGGAGAGCACCTAAACAGCAATGTTGAGAACTTTTTTGGGAATACTTTAATTATGAACTTTTAGAACACTAATACAATTTTTTTCTAACAACCAGAAAAATTTGTTGTCCCTAATAATTTTTTTCAATGTGCCATTCTCAGAGCCCCAGCTGGGTGCAGTATATGGCTAAGCAATTAATATGGGACTGCTAGAGTTTTTAAAAAACATAGTCTATGAGAAGTTACAAATTTTTAAAAACAGATTCTTATCTTTAGGATAACACTACAAAACTTTTCTAAAATAAATGCTCTAAAACTTTTTATTTGCTCTCTAGTATTTATTGACATGGTTAGCTTTCTGGTTTCTTAATTTACAGTACACGGTTATACTCATTATTAAAAGCTTTTTAAATATGATGCTGTGAAAGGTGTTACAGAGAGCAATTGCATAAATAGTTCTATTTATGACAGGGTAAAAAACCACTGAGCAAACATACTTAATTGAATGCATGACTTCTTGGGGAATAAAAAAGCATTATAATGTGAAACTGTAGGTGAAAACCCTTCTCAAGTTCATTGATGTTAGAGACAAAAGTTTTCCATTCTTTTCATTTCCTATTTGCTCTTTGCCAATATTGGAATAGTAAGTACTTAACCTGATTGGTGAGACCCTCATAGTTATTGAGCCATATCCTAGAACCAGTAGGTAGGATTCTTTTGCCTCAAAAGTGAGAAATCCATTCATGTCTCCGTTTTGCATTGTTTTTCCTTTGTTATTCTCAGTGGTAAACACATGTGGATCAGGACCCCACTAAACGGCAGGGCTAGCAGTCCATTTCTCTTCTCCACCCTCTAGTGAACTCCGGTCTGCTCATGATACTGTTTTTGAGGCAAGTCCGTCCTCCTAGTTAACTGGGTGCTCAAAGTCTGCTCTGAAGGATCAACTTTCCAGACAGGAAGAGACATGATCTATGGAGAAGCCTTATCTTTACTCCAGTTTTCCAAGGAGGTCTTTCGTTGGTGGAAGTACTTGGCCCTCCACTAATGAAACTGTGTTCATCCCCACTTGGCTACTTAGTGTCTGTTCTCTACTAACTGTAACCCACAAGGAATGGGGATATTATTATATAGGCTTTATTGTTTAGAGTAGTTTATCAAATATGTCCCTTTGCAAATATTTTCTTCCAATCTGTTGCTTGTCTTTTCATTCTCTTGAAAGTGTATTCCACAGAGCATAGATTTTTTTCCCTTCTCTTTTACAGAAGGGAACAGCATGGAAGAACATAGATTTGAATGTTAAGGAAATCAAGTTTATCTATTATTTCTTTCATGGAGTATACCTTTGATGTTATATCTAAAACTCCTTACCATACCTAAGGTCGTCTAGATTTTCTATGTTACCATCTACATTTACAGTTCTATGTTTTACATTCAAGTCTATGATAAATTTTGAGGTAATTTTGTGGAAGGTTTTAAGGTCTATGTATAGATTCCTTTTTTTTTTTTTTTTGCATGCATGTGGATGTCCATATGTTTTGGCATCATGTTTAGTTGAAAAGATTATGTTTGCTCCATTGTATTGCTTTTATTCCTTTGTCAAAGATCAGTTGACAATATTTTTGTGGGTCTATTTCTGGACTCTATTCTGTTTGATTGGTCTCTTTGTCTAGTCTTTTACCAATACCACACTGTCCTGATCATTGTAGCTTTATAGTAAGTCCTGAAGCTGGGTAATGTCAGTTCTCTGATTTTGTTTCTCTCTTTCAATGTCAGGTTGGCTTTTCTGGGTCTTTTGCCTGCCCAAACAAATTTTAACATAAATTTGTTCATATCCACAAAATAACTTTCAGGAATTTTGATTGGGATTGCATTGAATCAAGTTAGGAAGAACTGACATCTGACAATACTAGTCTTTCATGAACATAAAATGTTTCTCAATTTATTTAGTTCTTTTATTTATTTCATCAGAATTTTATAGTTATTACTCAAATAGATCTTGTATATATTTTTGTTAGACATGTCTAAGATGTTAATTTTGTGGTGCTAATGTAAATGGTGCTGTTTTTAATTTCAAATTCCATTTGTTCACTGTGGCACATAGGAAAACAATTGACTTTTGTGTATTAATCTTGTATTCTGCATACTTACTCACTTAGTAGTTGTTCCAGGAGTTCTTTTTTACATGATTCTTTTAGAATTTTTACCTATACAATCATCTGATCTGTAAACAAAGACAAATGTATTTCTTCTTTCTTAACCTGTATACCTTTTATTTACTTTCCTTGTCATAATTCATTAGTTGGACTTCCAGTATCATGTTGAAAAGAAGTGGCAAGAAGAGACATCCTTACCTTGTTACTGATCTTAGAAGAAAAGCTTCTAGTTTTTCACCAATAAATACAATGTTAGCTGTAGGATTTTAGTGGATAGTTTTTATCCAGTTGAGGAAGTTTCCATTGTATTCAAGCTTGCTGATATATATACATATATATATATATACACACACACACACACACATATATATGTGTGTATATATACACATATATATATTTTTTTAAATCATGACTGGGCATTGGATTTTGTCAGATACCTTTCTGCATCTACTGATATGATCATGTGATTTTTCTTCCTTAACCTGTTGATATGATGGATTACATTACTTGATTTTTGAATGATGAACTAATCTTGTATATTTGGGATAAATCCCACTTGGTGATGGTCATGGTGTATCCTTTTTATATACTGTTTAATTCAATTTGTTAATATTTTGTGAAGAATTTTTGCATCTATGTGCATAAGAGATATTGGTCTGTAGATAATGGTTCTAAAATGTGTTTTGCCAGATTTTGATATTAGGAATGCCGACCTTATAGAATAAATTGGAAAGTATTCCTTCTGCTTATGTCTTCTAGAAATAGCTGAGAAAATTGTATAATTTCGTCCTTAAATGTTTCATAGAATTCATCAGTGAATCCACCTGGGCCTTTTACTTTTTATTTTGGAAAGAAACATTGATTCAATTTCTTTAATAGTTATAGGCCTATTCATATGATCCATTTCTTCTTGTGAGTTTTGGCAGATTGTGTCTTTCAAGGAATTGGTCCTTTTTATCTAGGTTATTGAATTTGTGGGCATAAAGTTGTTCATAGTATTCCTTTATTATCCCTTTAACACCCATGGGATCTGTAGCAATGTCTTCTCTTTTATTTCTGATATAAGTAATGTGTGTCTTCTCACATTTTTTTCTTAGTTTGGCTAAAGCCTTATCAATTGTGTTGACTGTTTCAAAGAACCAGGTTTTTGTTTCATTGAATTTATTGATTTTCTGTTTTTAATTGTATTGATATCTACTCCAAATTATATTACTTATTTTCTTCTGCTTACTTTGAATTTAATTAGCTATTTTTTTCTAGCTTCCTGAGGTGGAAACTTAAAATTTATTCATTTTAGATCTTTCTTTTTTTCTGTTAAGAAATATTATCAAATACTATACATTTCCTTCTATGCATTGCTTTTGCTGCATCCCATAAATTTTGATAAGTAGTAGTTTCGTTTTGTTCAAAGTATTTGTATTTTTTATTGTTTTATTTTATTTTATTGAGACAGAGTCTCACTCTATCACCCACACTGAAATATAGGGTGTGATCTTGGCTCACTATAGCCTCTGCCTCCTAGGGTAAGCAATCTTCCCACCTCAGCCTCCCAAGTAGCTGAGACTACAGGCATGCATCACCACACTCAGCTAATTTTTGTATTTCTTTGTAGAGACAGGGCTTCATCATGTTGCCCAGGCTGGTCTCAAACTCCTGAGCTCAAGCAATTGCCTGCCTCGGCCTCTCAAAGTACTGGGATTACAGGTGTGAGCCAACATGTCTGGCTGTTCAAAATATTTTTATATTTCTCTTGAGAGTTCTTCTTCGATTCAGTGTTATTTTGAAGTATGTTGTTTAATCTTTAAGTATTTTGGGATGTTAAAGCTGTTTTTCTGTTACTGATTTTTTAGTTAAAATCCACTGTGGTCTGAGAGCATAGATTGCATCCTTTTAAATTTATTAAGGTGTGTTTTATGGCTCAGGAGATAGTCTATCTTCGTGAATGTTCCATATTAGCTGGAGCAGAATTTGTATTTTGCTCTTTTGGGATGAAGTAGTCTATAAATGTCAATTATATCCAGTTGACTGATGATGCTGTTGAGTTCAACTATGTCTTTACTGAATTTTTGCCTGCTGTCTCTGTCCATTTTGGATAGATGGTTCCAACTAGAAAATGAAGTTCCAACTAGAAAAATGAAATGTATCTCTTTCTCCTTATAGTTTTATCAGTTTTTGACTCATGCGTTCTTTTTTTAAGAAAAAGGGTCTATGTTTCCCAGGCTGGCCTCTTGGGCTTAAGCAATCGTCCTATTCAGCCTCCAGAGTAGCTGGGACTACAGATGCATACCAATGAGCCTGGCTTGACTCATGTATTTTAATGTTCTTTTGTTAGGCACAAATACATTAAGGATTGCCATGTCTTTTTGAATAAGTAACCCTTTTATTATTATGTAATGCTCCACTTTATTCCTGATAACACTCATGGTTAGAAGTCTGCTGTCTGAAATTAATATAGCTAATTTATCTTTCTTTTTATTAGTGTTAGAATGGATTCTCCATCTCTTTCCGTAATCAATATGTATCTTGTAAAAAACACATATTTGGGTCTTATTTTTGACCCACTCTAGCAATCTCTGTATTTTACCTAGTGTATTTAGATCATTGACATTTAAAGTGATTATTGATATATTTGGGTTAATATCAATCATGCTTGTTCCTGTTTGCTACTCATTGCCCTTATTCTTTGTTGCTACTTTTGTCTTCCATTCTTTTCCTGCCTTTTGTGGTTTTAATTGAGCATTTTATATGATTCAATTTTCTGTTAGCATATCAATTATACTTCTTTATAAATTTTTGTAATGGTTGCCTGAGAGTTTACAACATGCATTTACAAGTAATACAAATCTACTTTCTTTTCTTTTCTTTTTTTCCTTCTTTTGTCTAGGCTGGAGTGCTGGAGTGCAGTGGTGCAATTTCGGCTCACTGCAACCTCCATCTTCTGAGTTCACATGATTCTCCTGCCTCCGTTTCTTGAGTAGCTTGGATTACGGGTGTCTGCCACCATGCCGGCTAATTTTTTGTATTTTTAATAGAGACAGGTTTCATCATGTTGGCCAGCCTGGTCTCGAACTCCTGACCTCAAGTGATCCATCCACCTCAACCTCCCAAAGTGCTAGGATTACAGGTGTGAGCCACTGTGCCCAGTCAAAGTCCACTTTCAAATAATACTATATGGCTTTATATGTAGAGCAAACACTTTATAATAATATTTCTAATTCCTCCCTCCCATTTCTTGTATTATTACTCTCATTCATTTCCTTTACACATAAGCTATAGTCATAAATACATTATTGCTATTATTAATTTGAACAAATTATCTATTAGATAAATTAAGAATTTAAAAAAGATTTTACCCTTGTGTATTTCCTTTCAAATATTCTTCCTTTTTTAAATAGATGTGAGTTTCTGACCTATATCATTTTCCTTCTCTCTGAAGACCATCTTTTAACATCTCTTGCAAACCAAGTCAACTGGCACAAAAGTTCTTCAATTTTTGTTTATCTGTGAAAGTCTTTATTTCTCCTTCACTTTTCAAGGATGGTTTCACAGGATACAGAATTCTAAGGCTGGTGTTTTTTGCTTTTGTTTTTTCTCTTTCTCAACATTTTAAATATTTCATGCCACTCTATTCTTGCTTCCATGGTTTCCGATGAGAAGTTGGATGTAATTCTTACCTTTGCTCCTTTATAGGTCATTTTTCCTCTGTCTTCTTTCAATATTTTTTTCTTTATCTTTGATTTTTCTGAAGTTTGAATATGATATGCCTAGGTGTAGTTTGTTTGAACATTTACCCTGTTTGGTCTTCTCTGGGCTTCCAGAATCTGTGACTTGGTGCTTGACATTCATTTGTGGAAATTCCTAGTCATTATGGCTTCAAATATGTCTTCTGTTCCTTTCTGTCTTCCTTTTCCTTGTGGTATTCCCATTTCATGTATGTTACACCTTTTGTAGTGACCCCACAATTCTTGGATATTCTGTTCCATTGTTGTTCAGTATTTTTTTCTTTTTGCTTTTTCAGTTTTAGAAGTTTCTACTGGCATATTCTCAAGCCTGGAGATACTTTCTCAGTTTTGTCCAGCCTACTAATAAGCCCATCAAAGGCATTCTTTATTTGTTACAGTGTTTTTGATATCTGGCATTTCTTTCTTACAATTTTCATCCTATATATAATACTCATCTGTTCTTACATGTTTTCTATTTTTTTCCATTAGAGATCTTAGCATATTTAATATAATTGTTTTAAATTCACGGTCTGATAATTCCAACATACCTTCCATATATGAGTCTGGTTCTGACGTTTGCTCCATTTCTTTAAACTGTGTTTTTTTGCCTTTTAATACACCTTGTAAATTTTAGTTGAAAGATGAACATGATGTACTGAATAAAAGGACCTGTGGTAAGTAAGACTTTAGTAATGTGGTGATAAGCTGTGTGTGTTTGCGGCGGGGGGAGGGGACATTCTACAGTTCTATCACTAGATCTCAGTCTTTTAGTAGGCCTGTGCCTCTGAGCTATGAATGTCAAAAATGCTTTTCAGTTTTTTTCCACTCCCTTAGTTGGTACAGGATGGTTAGAGGGGGCTAGAGTTCGATATTTCCCTTCAACTATGTGGAAGGCTAGAGAAGGCTGACTAGAGTTGGGAACAGAACTTATCCATTAAAATCTTACTATCAGTTTTTACGAAGTTAGCAGTCTTGCAAGTTTAGTTCAAAAATAACATCCCAGAGACTTCCAGTCTCCAATTCTACATGTAAGGATATTAGAAATCATCACTCTGTCCTAAAAACAAATAAAAAGCTGAAGAAACTGAAAAATCAACAACTCTTCTTAGATCCATCAGATCTAAGTTGGTTAGGCTCTGATAAAAACATGTATAGGTTAGGCTCTGATAAAATTTTTTTTTTTTTTTTGAGATGGATCTCACTCTGTCACCCAGGCTGGAGTGCAGTGGTCACTGCAAGCTCCTCCTCCTGGGTTCACGCCGTTCTCCTGTCTCAGCCTCCCTAGTAGCTGGGACTACAGGCATCCGCCACCATGCCCAGCTAATTTTTGTATTTTTAGTAGAGACCGGGTTTCACCGTGTTAGCCAGGATGGTCTCGATCTCCTGATCTCGTGATCTGCCTACCTTGGCCTCCCAAAGTGCTGGGATTATAGGAGTGAGCCACTGCACCCAGCCTTTTCTTTGGGAGGGATGCGGGGGCCAGACTTTGTAAGAAGAACAGAATGCTTCTTGTGGTATATTTCACAATGGTTACCCTCTCTCTTCCTTGATACTTCCCTCTCCCCCTGCTGGTTGGTTGCAGAAGGTAAAACTTAAAAAAGTGTGGGCCTCTCCCATCCCATAACTGGGGCCCTCCTGGAGTTTTTAACTCTTGACTTTTCCACACACAGCTTCAGCCAAGTTTTAAATTACAATTCAGGTTTTTGTACCCTGATCCTAGTTCCCAAAGAGGTTTTCATTCCTGTAAGTTATGATTCTCTGAATCTGTCGGTCTAATCACTCTTATTTTTGGGGCAGCAGTTTGCCCTGTGACTCACTTTTCTGATGGATTTAAGAAGAGTTGTTCATTTTTCAGTTTCTTCAGCTTTTTATTTGTTTTTAGGACACAGTGATGACTTCTAATCTCCTTACATGTAGAACTGGAAACTGGAAGTTTCTGGGATATTATTTTTGAACCTTAAACTTCCAAGACTGCTAATTTCATAAAACTGATAATAAAATTTTAATGGAGAAGTTCTGTCCCCAAGATTACTTAAAAATCATAGTTGGACATATAAGAAAACTTTATTTAAAGAAAAAAAAGCTTCATAAAATATATTAGCATTTTTGTTAAAAGTAGGTTGAAAAGAAACAAAAAGGAATAATAACTTAAGCTCTAAATCTACTGTCCTAGACTATCCATTTATTTGGGATGAAGCAAGCCATTCTCCAAATAAGGTATGTAAACAGTATGATTCAATGTGATTAGACTGATTTCTGTGTGCATTTGAGAGTTTAGATTTCTTATTTAAATTTAACTTGTATGCATTGTGGTATTGGTGAATTAACTATTATTTACAGAAAAACATGTTGTTCTATTTCCTTTTATTATCCAAACTCTATGCAGTTTTAAGAAATTATTTTGTTGTTTCATTCTACTTACACATGGTTGTACATTACTTATTCCATGATGCGGGAGAGTGGGATTCCTAGCAGTGACATGTTCTAAGCATACCCGGAGGTTGAGATTCTATACTTTGTGTATAAAAGATACAGTGTGAATGTAGGGAGTGGGTTGAGAGAGAGAGAGAGACAGAGAGAGACTGATTTCAAAAAAGAGAGTGCAAGAATATGCACCCCCAAATAGAAACAAAGAAAATCTCCTTTTCCTATAAATGTCTCCAAAACTGCAAAATCAAAAATGAAAGAAAACAAAGGGGGAAATGAGTTATATCTAAACCTAAAGTTTCAGTTCTGATGTTCTAGAACTCCTCTATTAGCTCCTGAGCAAACTGTAATCCACAATCAGTGAATAATATTTGGTAACTAATACATTTCCCTCTCTTCCACAGGCCCTGGCCCTACTCCTAGTAACTGCTGTGTAGAAATTGCCTACTAAATAGACCAGGTCATGGGAACATGTGTATTTACAAAGGAGTTCCATCACTTACACTGGCGATGAGGACTATTCAAGCTCACAGAAACTTTGATTCAAGGCCATCAATATATTGATATAAATTAAAAAGCAACCTTTACTAATGAAAAAATCAATGAATAAAATTTGCTTCAAAAGTTTAAAGTTAGCAATCAGCAAATAAGAAAATAAAAGTTTAAAACTTCAATTACTTGTGCTTCATCATTTTTAATCAATTTTTTGTTCTCTATAGAGAACAAAATTCTGTATACTTCTTGAAGCCAAAATATCTTTCTCTCATAGGTTTAATCAAACAGAATATTTAGAAAAAAAAACCACAAGATTATCTCTTTTGTAAGTATTTGCTGACAACAACAATATGCTTTAAAATTGTAGTGGGAAAGCAAGTAACATACAACTTTTTACGAGGTTGCAGTTGTTTTAAAACTTAGGGCCCAATTTTAATAAAAAACATAATATTTCCAAAATTATAATGTTCTTTCTAGCTAACTTATAAGTAAATGTCAAAGTAGGTTTTAAATAAAACCCTTTAATCAATGATGTTTCTAATCCCAAAAATTTAACATAAAAAAGTATGACAAATATTAAAACATACACTTCTCCTAGGCAATATTCTGTGTTTGTTTTTGTCTTTGAAAGATTCAAGAAAATATTTCCTCTTTGTTCACATATTGCTTGTAACAGAGCTGATCATCTCATCTAGAGTATATCGATTAAGTAGTGTCTTTGTTATCTCGTGTTTTAATATTTATCAAACATATTTATCATTTTCTCTTCATTTACATTTTCTTGTTTCACATACCATTTGTAATAATTATATTCAATGCTCCTCTTAGAGGACAAGAAATGTATGTCTTCTTTTTTGTCTGTGGTTTTATTTCTTCTGTATCTGATATGACAGTTTTAGTTTCTTCATGTGCAGTACTGTTAGGATCAATGAGACTCTGTAGTAAAACAAGAAAATCTTTAAGGAGCTATACTTTTTGTATAATTTTATGAATGTACTAAACCACCAAAGTTTGGAATTAAATTTATATTATCACTGTCAATGCGAGGAATCACAGATAGAAAAGAAGATTCATGCTCCATATCAATAGCTATTTGGGGATGTAACAGCAGTATATTTTGCAGGATACCTTGATTTAACCTTTTATAGACTTGTGTCCCCATCATTTTCAGTCATTTGTGTATACTGAATAAAGGTGCCTACAGTTTGGTCCATCCTCTATACACATCCCAAAGATTATTCACCAAAACTTTTGTGAAATGAAAATACAACTCAATTAGAAAGGAGGTGAAATATAATTTTACTTGGATTCATCTCATTTGATAAATTTATATAACTGAAAGAAAAATGAGAAAAACATAGGTCAAGACTTCAGAAATTCAGGCATGCTTCCACTAATATTTATAGATAACATATTAAATAGTGCAAGGGTATACCTTAATCTCCCAGGCCTTTTAATGGTAACCTAATTATGAAACTGCTGATTTGGAAAAAACAGGAATCTTTGGTTTGTGAGAATATTGAGAAACTTCTTCCAATGTAAAAAACAAACCATAAACAATGATGACAACAATAAAACACCAGAGTAGAGTTAACTCTGCAATAGAAATCTCCCAAATTTGCCTTATGATTGTCATGGGTGGGTGGGTGTGGGTATGTGTGTGCCAGCAATTTGAGTGACTTGATAATACTTTGAGTGAGTGAAAGAGGGAACATCACATCATCACAGGAAACAATAAAAAGGCTAGAGGGCATGCACACATTGAGGAAGGGAATTTTACATGTAATCACTAAGGAGACAGAGATGTCAGAGCAGCTGATGGCTAAAAATGAATTATGTAGCTCTTTAAGATCAAAGTTCTTCAAATCTGATCATAATTAACCTATTGGAGTTCTGGTATAGAGGTTGTTTCTAAAAATTCTGTTACCACATAGACACAATGGTGAATTTTTATTAAGGTGAGTGAAAGGTCATATATAGTAAAACCATATTATTTTAAGTTTTATTATTTTAGAATTAGTAATAAACTGATATAGACTAAGATGACTTCTTCATAGATAATTAGAATAAATGGTGAATATTTAAAATATTTTTAAAAACAACTTTTTGACCATTAAGAACTATCGAAATCTGTATTTTTAAAAAATATGAAATTTACAATTCTAATTATAAGCAATTATTACTAAGTAAAACCAGATCAACAGAAGGTCTAATGACTTGCTCTATATAAATATAAAAATGAAAAACTTGAGTCTCTTCAGAATACACAGCACAACATTTTAATTAATCTAGACTTGTCTTTGCCTCCGTTTAAGTTACTGAGTTTTCCCTGAATGTGGCAAGAAGTAATAAGTGACATTTTTCCTTATTCCTAAAATCTGTGCTCTTTAGCTCTAAAATGCACCCCTTTCCATTTGTTTCATTATTTCTGCTCATTTTCTAGGACCTATTATAACTAGCTATTTTTAAATTTACCACTATTCATTTTTAACCAGATATATAAAAGAAATATAAAAGCAATCTATCTAATAAGTAAACTTTAAAAATAAATTTTAAGATCAGATTGATTTTATGTCATATATTACAATATACTTTTAAGTTTTTACCTGAGGAGTTGTAGATGTTTGGAAGTTTTCATCCTCCAAATGTTCATCTTTTGATTCTGTGGTGTGCATGCTAAGATTTAAAATAAAAATACTTTAAAAGAAGAAACAAAGCTATAAATCCATATGAAAACAAACATGGTTAAGTGGGATTAATTTTTTAAAGGATTTTTGTTCTAAAGTTGTATCATAGTGAAGTCAGATATCTTTATAGTCAACACAGATCCAAATATTCATCTTTTAACATTATTAACCAAAGCCATACGCATAAGTTTTAAAAACCATTATCATATAGAAATGTAACATTTCTCAACAGTTCATAATGCTGGCCCATATCATAGAATCATGTATCAGAAAACACATAAATTTATTTTATGCACTGGTGTGTTTGAATTAATATCTACTGTTGATTTAGTCTATCTTCAGTCGTGATCCTACATAAAAGACTCCAGAAAAATTTTAAATGAAATATGACCAACTACATTAATACCTACATCTATAAGTTACTGATACATACTATCTTTTTACATGGTCCATTTGAAGGATCTGTAGATCCAACATTTAAACTTATCTATAAAGTGTTATTTTGAAGAAGAATAAACTAGATTAATAAAAGAATAATTATTTCTGATAACTTTTATTTTAAAGTATCTGTTGTTTCTTTTTTTTTTTTCTTTTTTGCTTAGCTTATTAAGGATAAATTTTCGGACAGCTTTCTCTTCTTTTTTTTTTTATTATTATACTTTAAGTTCTAGGGTACATGTGGATAACGTGCAGGTTTGTTACATATGTATACTTGTGCCATGTTGCTGTGCTGCACCCATCAACTCGTCAGCACCCATCAACTCGTCATTTACATCAGGTATAACTCCCAATGCAATCCCTCCCCTCTCCCCCCTCCCCATGATAGGCCCCGGTGTATGATGTTCCCCTTCCCGAGTCCAGGTGATCTCATTGTTCAGTTCCCACCTATGAGTGAGAACATGCGGTGTTTGGTTTTCTGTTCTTGCGATAGTTTGCTGAGAATGATGGTTTCCAGCTGCATCCATATCCCTACAAAGGACACAAACTCATCCTTTTTTACGGCTGCATAGTATTCCATGGTGTATATGTGCCACATTTTCTTAATCCAGTCTGTCACTGATGGACATTTGGGTTGATTCCAAGTCTTTGCTATTGTGAATAGTGCCACAATAAACATACGTGTGCATGTGTCTTTATAGCAACATGATTTATAATCCTTTGGGTATATACCCAGTAATGGGATGGCTGGGTCATATGGTACTTCTAGTTCTAGATCCTTGAGGAATCGCCATACTGTTTTCCACAATGGTTAAACTAGTTTACAATCCCACCAACAGTGTAAAAGTGTTCCTATTTCTCCACATCCTCTCCAGCATCTGTTGTTTCCTGACATCTGTTGTTAGATTGCCATTCTAACTGGTGTGAGATGGTATCTCATTGTGGTTTTGATTTGCATTTCTCTGATGGCCAGTGATGATGAGCATTTTTTCATGTGTCTGTTGGCTGTATGAATGTCTTCGTTTGAGAAGTGTCTGTTCATATCCTTTGCCCACTTTTCGATGGGGTTGTTTTTTTTCTTGTAAATTTGTTTGAGTTCTTTGTAGGTTCTGGATATTATCCCTTTGTCAGATGAGTAGATTGCAAAAATTTTCTCCCATTCTGTAGGTTGCCTGTTCACTCTGATGGTAGTTTCTTTTGCTTTGCAGAAGCTCTTTAGTTTAATGAGATCCCATTTGTCAATTTTGGCTTTTGCTGCCATTGCTTTTGGTGTTTTAGACATGAAGTCCTTGCCCATGCCTATGTCCTGAATGGTATTACCTAGGTTTTCTTCTAGGGTTTTTAAGGTTTTAGGTCTAACATTTAAGTCTCTAATCCATCTTGAATTAATTTTCGTATAAGGAGTAAGGAAAGGATCCAGTTTCAGCTTTCTACTTATGGCTAGCCCATTTTCCCAGCACCATTTATTAAATAGGGAATCCTTTCCCCATTTCTTGTTTTTCTCAGGTTTATCAAAGATCAGATGGCTGTAGATGTGTGGTATTATTTCTGAGGGCTCTGTTCTGTTCCATTCGTCTATATCTCTGTTTCGGTACCAGTAACATGCTGTTTTGGTTACTGTAGCCTTGTAGTATAGTTTGAAGTCAGGTAGCGTGATGCCTCCAGCTTTGTTCTTTTGGCTTAGGATTGTCTTGGAAATGCGGGCTCTTTTTTGGTTCCATATGAACTTTAAAGCAGTTTTTTCCAATTCTGTGAAGAAACTCATTGGTAGCTTGATGGGGATGGCATTGAATCTATAAATTACCTTGGGCAGTATGGTCATTTTCACGATATTGATTCTTCCTATCCATGAGCATGGTATGTTCTTCCATTTGTTTGTGTCCTCTTTTATTTCACTGAGCAGTGGTTTGTAGTTCTCCTTGAAGAGGTCCTTTACATTCCTAGTAAGTTGGATTCCTAGGTATTTCATTCTCTTTGAAGCAATTGTGAATGGAAGTTCATTCATGATTTGGCTCTCTGTTTGTCTGTTACTGGTGTATAAGAATGCTTGTGATTTTTGCACAATAATTTTGTATCCTGAGACTTTGCTGAAGTTTCTTATTAGCTTAAGGATATTTTGGGCTGAGACAATGGGGTTTTCTAAATATAGAATCATGTCATCTGCAAAGAGGGACAATTTGACTTCTTCTTTTCCTAACTGAATACCCTTGATTTCTTTCTCCTGGCTGATTGCCCTGGCCAGAACTTCCAACACTATGTTGAATAGGAGTGGTGAGAGAGGGCATCCCTGTCTTGTGCCAGTTTTCAAGGGGAATTTTTCCAGTTTTTGCCCATTCAGTATGATATTGGCTGTGGGTTTGTCATAAATAGCTCTTATTATTTTGAGATACGTTCCATCAATATTGAATTTATTGAGCGTTTTTAGCATGAAGGGCTGTTGAATTTTGTCAAAGGCCTTTTCTGCATCTATTGAGATAATCGTGGTTTTCGTCTTTGGTTCTGTTTATATGCTGAATTACGTTTATTGATTTGCGTATGTTGAACCAGCCTTGCATCCCAGGGATGAAGCCCACTTGATCCGGATCCAGCAGCACATCAAAAAGTATCTGTTGTTTCTACCTCCTCTGTAATCTTTGCTAGCTTTGAATGTAGGAAGGGTAACTTTTCTTAAAAATATCTTCTCTCAATTTTTGAGTTGTTTTAAGAACAAAACTAAAGATTTCAAGTTTTAATTTTTAGATAGTCTATATTACCATATCCTGTAGCATTTCAAGTATCTATACTTTTCTAAAAGGAAAACAATTTTAGTAATGAAAAATTTTAATAAAAAGGAAATGAAAAGGAACATTAACATTTGAGTAGCTATCATATGTTAGCTGCTTTACATCTATTGTCTTACTGTAATGAAGTAAAATATTACTGTGTAAAATCCTATAAAGAATCAAAACTGAAGTTATAACTTTATTAAAGCAAAAAATAACCTTTAAAATTTTTGATTAGAAACTTAGATCTAAATTCCTTTAAAGTGTAGTTCCATTTTGATTCAAGTGACTGTCAAAATTATTATCTTATCATTAGAATGAAGTATTAGTCTATTTCCATGCAGCTATGAAGAGATACCTGAGTCTGGGTAATTTATAAAGGAAAGAGGTTTAATTTCACATGGCTGGGGAGGCCTCAGGATACTTAAAATTATGGTGGAGGGGACCTCTTCACAGTGTGGCAGGAGAGAGAATGAGTGCAAGCAGGGGAAATGCCAGACACTTATAAAACCATTAGATCTTGTGAGATTAACTCACAAGATCCAATTACCTATACCTTGTCCCACCCATGACATGTAGGGATTATTACAACTCAAGGTTGAGATTTGGGTGGGGACAAAGAGCCAAATAATATCATTCTGTCCCTGGCCCCTCCCAAATCTCATGTACTCACATTTCAAAACACAATTATGCCTTTCCAACAGTCCCCCAAAGTCTTAACTAATTCCAGCATTAACTCAAAAGCCCAAGTCCAAAGTCATGTCTGAGACAAGTAAAGTCGCTTCTTCCTATGAGTCTATAAAATCAAAAGCAAGTTAGTTACTTCTTAGGTACAATGGGGGTACTGGGAGAAATTGGCCAAAACAAAGGGGCTACAGATCCCATTCAAGTCCAAAATCCAATAGGGCAATCATTAGACCTTAAAGTTCCAAAATGATCTCCTTTTACTCCATGTGGCACATCCAGGTCATGCTGATGCAAGAGGTGGGCTCCCATGGCCTTGGGCAGCTCTGCCCATGTGGCTGTGCAGAATTACAGTCCCACTCTCTGGTGCTTTCACAGGCTGGTATTGAGGGTCTGCTGCTTTTCCAGGCACACGGTGCAAGCTGCTGGTGGATCGACCATTCTGGGGTGTGGAGGATGGTGGCTGTCTTCTCACAGCTCCACCAGGTAGTGCCCCAGTGGGGTCTCTGTGTGGGGGCCCCAACTCCACATTTTCCCTTTGCACTACCCTAGCAGAGGTTCTCCATGAGGGCTCCATCCCTGGAGCAAACTTCTGCCTGGGTATCCAGGCATTTCTATGTATCCTCTGAAATCTAGGTGGAGGTTCTAAAAGCTCAGTTCCTGACTTCTGTGCACCTGTCAGCCTAACACCACGTGTAAGCTGCCAAGGCTTGGGGTTTGCACCCTCTGAAGCAATGCCAGAGCTGTACCTGGCCTCCTTTAGACATAGCTAGAGCTGAAGCAGCTGAGACACAAGGCACCATGTCCCAAGACTGCATAGAGCAGGGCGGCCCTGGGCCTGCCACAAAGCCATTTTTCCCCCCTAGATCTCCAGACCTGTGAGGGGAGGGGCTGCCACAAAGGTCTCTGACATGCCCTAGAAATATTTTCCCCATTGTCACGGTGATTAACATTCGACTCCTCATTACTTATGCAACTTTCTGCAGCAGGCTTAAATTTCTACCTCCTTCCCCAGAAAAATTTTGTTTTGTTTTGTTTTGTTTTTTTGTATTGCATCATCAGGCTGCAATTTTTCTAAACTTTTATGCTCTGCTTCCTCTTGAACACTTGGCCACTTAGAAATTTCTTCTGCCAGATATCCTAAATCATCACTCTCAAGTTCAAAGTTCTACAGATCTCTGGGGCAGAGGCAAAATGCCACCAGTCTCTTTGCTAAAGCATAGCAAGAATGACCTTTACTCCAATTCCCAAGAAGTTCCTCATCTGCATCTCAAACCACCACAGCCTAGACTTCATTGTCCGTATCACCATCAGCATTTTGGTCAAAGCCATTCAACAAGTCTCTAGGAAGTTCCAAACTTTCCCACATCTTTGTATCTTCTGAGCCCTCCAAATTATTCCAACCTCAGCTTGTTACCCAGTTCCAAAGTCGCTTCCACATTTCTGGGTATCTTTACAACAGCAGCCCACTCTGTGATGCCAATTTACATTAGTCCCTTTTCATGCTACTACAAAGAAATACCTAAGACTGGGTAATTTATAAAGGAAAGAGGTTTAATGGACTCACAGTTCCACATGGCTGGGGAGGCCTCAGGAAACTTACAATCATTGCAGAGGGCAGCTCTTCACAAGGCAGCAGGAAAGAGAATGAGTGCAAGCAGGGGATATGCCAGACACTTATAAAATCATCAGATCTTGTGTTGTGATCACATCAGATCACTCATTATCATGAGAACAGCATGGGAAACCACCTCCATGATCCAGTTACCTCCACTTGGTTCCAGCCCTGACACATAGGGATTATTACAATTCAAGGTGAAATTTGGATGGGGACACAGAACCAAACCATATCAAATGACTACCTTGTCATAAGCTATTACATTATGAGGTAATTGGTAAGAACAAGGGAGGTATGTGAATCACCTAAGTTGTGTCATGTTCTGAATAAACAGGCTGGGAGTTAGAGCCATTAAAAAGTTTGAGCTGAAGTTCACATAAATTTTGAGGAGAGGACCCAAAGTTAATTTATTTACTTACTAATTTTGGAATGCCTACTCTTCTGGTCTCTGAAGGTAAAGCAGCCAAACAAAACACAATAAAACAGAAATATAGGCTTCTGCTCTCATGGATCTTATACTCTTGTTAGGAGGAAGGGGAAGACTATAAAAAACATTTTCAGTACCGCAGAAAATAAATGAGGATCATGTGATAGAGATCAAGGTGACATTTGAACTGTGTCCTAAATGAGGAGAAGCTGAAACATAAGTAAGCAGATGGACTAGGAGCAGGCAAACATAACACCAACAATCATATAAGTAGAGACATCAAGAAAGTAGGCAGCATATTTTAACATCTGCAACTATAATGATTAGGACAGCAGGGCTTGGAACTCAGGCAAGCAGACTATGCATTAGAACTTCAAAACCTAGGTAAGGGGTCTGAATAACAGACGTATAGGTTAATAGCTATAAGAGAAGCTTGAGACTGAGTCAAGCAACATTTGTGACTGGCAGTCACTCAATACCTTCTTTATATATCTGCCAAGAGTGGAATTGGTAGGTGGTATGCCTAAAAGCAAGGACTTTGAGCTGAGAAAGAAATGTATTCAACTCTTCTCTTATCTTTTAATAACTGTAGGAAGTGATTTATCTCCATTGGCCTCAATTTCCTTATCTGAAAAAATATATAGTAATGCTTAGTTTATTGGTTATCATAAGAATTAAATTATAACAGCTGATGCCAGTTGAACTATATTAAGCACTTAACATGAATCATCTTCCTCATTTCTCTCAACAACTCTATGAGGTGTTTACTACTATTATCCCCATTTTATGTTCAAACTATGGAAGGGGGAAAGTTAAGTAATTTAACTTTCAATATAGTCAAAAAACTAGCAAGTGGCAGAGCTGGAATTTAAATGAAGCACTCTTTAATATTACTCAGATCTTTGTCAACTTTGGCATTGTCTCTTTTTTCTTTTAACTGTTGTGGTGACATTGCATTATGAATTTAAATTGCATTTCTATAATGAGCACTTTTTCATATATTTACTGGCCATTTGAATATCTTCTTTAGTAAAGTGTTCAAATCTCTTGTCCATTTTTTTGTTGTATTGGATCCCATTTTCATATTGATTTGTTGGAATTCTTTTTAGGTATTAAAAATATAAATCTTTTATTGGATATATAAAGAGCCAATATCATCTCCCACTCTGTGTCTTGCCTTTTTACGCTGATGATACATTTTTAAAAGATACTTTAATTTGGCCCAATTTATTCTTTCCTTTCTTTATCCTTAGAGCTTTTATTGTTTGATAAATCTTTGCCAACTCTGAGGTCACAAATGTTTATTCTCCTATATATTCTTCCACAAACATTATTGTTTTGTTTCTCACATAGGAAAGGAACAACAATAGGTCTATGGTCTATGATCCATCTGGAATTGAATTTCATACATGGGGTGTGAGGGAGAGATCAAAATTTATTTTTCTCATATCAATATCTAATTGACTCAGCACAATTTATCAAAAATATCATCCTTTATTCACTGTATTGCAATGTCACTTTTTTGTAACTCAGGTAATCACATATACATGAATTTATTTTCATATTCTATCCTGTTCCACTGGCCCATTTGTCTATCCTTATGCTAACATTATGCTAGAGCTTGTATTTTTTTTTTTTTTTTTGATATAGGGTCTTGCTCTGTTACCCAGGCTAGAGTGCAGTGACACAATAATAGCTCACTACAGTCTGAATCCCCTGGGCTTGAGTGATCCCCCCACCTCAGCCTCCCAAGTAGCTGGGACTATAGCCACAAGCCATCATGTCCAGCAATTTTTTTTTTTTTTTAATTTTTAGTAGAGACGAAGACTCACTGTGTTGCCCAGGCTGGTCTCAAACTCCTGAGCTCAAGCAACCTTTTCGTCTCAGCCTCCCATAGTGCTGACAGGCATGAGCCATTGTGTCCAGCCAGTATATTAGATATTGGCATCTGGTGGTGTTGTACATTCTCCACTTTTGTTGTTCTTCAGAGTTGGATTGATTTTTTGATCCTTTGTATTTCCATATAAATTTTAGGACCAAGTTGTCAATTTACAGACACACAGCTGGAATTTTGACCGAAGTTACATTGAATCTATAGATTAATTTGGGTAGAACTGACATCTTAACAATATTGAATCTTCCAATCTTTGAACACTGTATATTTCTCCATTTATTTAGATTTTATAGATCTTAATAATTTTTTGTATTTTCAATGTAAAGAACAGTATGTCTTTCATTAGGCTTATTTTTAGGTATTTTATGTTTTTTGGATGGTTATAAAAATTTTAACTTTAAAAACTCATTATTTGTTTCTGGTTGGCATACAAAAATACAAATGATTTTCATTCATCTCACTTTATATCAGGCCTTGATAAATTCACTTAATTCTAGTAGTCTGTAGATTTGTTTGGATTTTCTAAGTACATATATATATAGTCAGCAAATATAAGTTTTATTTCTTCCTCTAAATTTTATGCATTTTTCTCCCTTTTTCTTTTGTTTTTCTGGCTTTAACCTGCCATTACAGTTGCTCTAAATGATTGCTAACCTTGGTATTGTCTGTCTTCAGAATTTGTTCTAATATAGATCTGTTGGTGATAAATTCCTTATTTCTTTGCCTGAAAAATATCTATATTTAACCTTCACTTTTGAAAGTGATTCTTATTAGATATAGGTTAGAGTTTATTTTCTTTAATTACTTTAAAGATGTTTCACTGTATTCTGGCTCCCATAGTTTCTGTTAAAAATTTAACTGTCATTCTTGCTATGACTCCTTTGATAATAATAATATCTTTTTTACTTTGACTGATACTAATCACAAATATTTTAAGCAATTTTCCTGTGGTAAATACGCATAAAATTTACCATTTTAACTACTTTAAAGTATATAGTTCCAGGGGCATTATGTATATTTGCATTGTTAAGCAACCATCACCACCATCCCTCTCCAGAATGCTTTCATTATCTCAAACTGAAACTCTGTATGTATTAATTAAACAATAACTTCCCATTCTCCCCTCCTGTAACCCCTGATAGCTACCATTCTCCTTTATGTCTCTATGAATTTGAATATTCTAGGTACTTTATATGAGTCAAGTCATACAATATTTACCCTTTTGTATCTTGCTTATTCCACTTACCATGTCTTCAAAATTTATCTAAAATTTATTCAAAATTCTGTACATGTTGTAGCATGTACAGAATTTCCTTCTTTTTTAAAGGCTGAATAATATGCATTTATATGAATATGTCACATTTTGTTTATCCATTCATCTGCTGATAGACCTTTTGGCTCTTGTGAATAATGTTGTTATGAAAATAGGTGTGCCAATATCTGTTTGAATCCCTGCTTTCAATTCTATTTGGTATATACTTAGAAATGGAATTGATGGATCATATGGTAATTCTATGTTCAATTTTTGGAGGAACCATCATTATACTGTTTTTTTTTTTTTCACAGCAGCTATATCATTTTATATTGACATCAACAATGCACAATGATTCCAGTTTCTCTACATGCATGCAAAAAGTTGTTATTTTCTGTTTTTTTGGTAATAGCCATCCCAATGGGTGTGAATGGTATCTACTATAGTTTTGATTTCCACATCCCTAATGATTAATGGGGTTGAGCATCTTTTCATGTGCTTACTATTTGCATATATCTTTTTTGGAGAAATATATCTTCAAGTCCTTTGCCCATTTTTATTTTTATTTTTTTGAGACAAGGTCTCATTATGTCACCCAGGCTGGAGTGCAGTGGCATAAACATAGATCATTGCAGCCTTGAATTCCTGGGCTCAAAGGATCCTCTGCCTCAGCCTCCCAAGTAGTAGGACTAATGATGCACACATCCACACCCAGCAAATTTTTTGGGTACAGCCAGGGTCTTGCTATGTTGCTCAGGCTGGTCTCAAACTCCCAGCCTCAAAGTGCTGGGATTATAGGCATGAGCTACTGCACCCAGCATCTTTGCCCCTTTTAAAATTGGGATGTTTGTTTTTTTCTGTTGCTGGGTTGTAGGAGTTCTTTATATACTGTAGGTATTAATATCTTATTAGTAATATGTAAATATTTTCTGTAAGTTGCCTTGTCACTCTGTTGATAGTGTCATTTGTTGCATATAAGTTTTAAATGTTAACGTAGTCCAATTCATCTGTTTTTCCTTTAGTTGCCTGTACTTTTGGTATCATAGCCAAGGATTAAACTGCCAAATCCAGTATCATGGAACTTTCCTTCTATATTTCCTTTAAGAGTTTTAATATTTTTAGTTCTTATAATCATAGTTACTGTAACCTCTTTAACTCAAAAATCTGGATCCCTTTTGAGTCTGTTTCTCTTTTCAATTTTCTATCTTGGCTTAAGGTCATATAACATTGTCTAATACTATGGTTCACAATTTTTGTTGAAAGCCTGACATTGTGTACAAATTGTACAGTCTCCAGATGATTACTTCTTTTGTAAAGAAATATGTGGAGTAGGGGGAGTGAAAAATCACTTTAACAAAATCAGAGATTGAGCTTAGTTGATAGCTTTGTAATGATCAGTTTTATTTCAATTTGTCCTTGTTCCTCAAGTATAGTCCTTTAGGGATTTTACCCTAGATGATTTCCTTGATAAATTATGGCAGTCTCACTTGATTCCTCCCATATCAGGCATTGTATTAGTCTGTTTTCACACTTCTATAAAGAACTGCCCAAGACTGAGTAATTTAAAAAGGAAAGACGTTTAATTGACTCACAGTTCAACGTGACTGAGGAGGCTTCAGGAAACTTACAATCAGGCGGAAGGTGAAGGGAAAGCTAGGACCCTCTTCACATGGTGGCAGAAGAGAGAAGTGCAAGCAGGGGAAAATGCCAGATGCTTATAAAACCATCAGATCTCATAAGAATGCATTCACTATCTTGAGAATAGGATGAGGGAAACTGCCCCCATGATCCAGTCACCTCCCTCCTTTCATACATGGAGATTACAGGTCTCTACCTCTACACATGGAGATTACAATTTGAGATGAAATTTGGGTGGAGACACAGAACCAAACCATATCGTTCTGCCCTGGTCCACCCAAATTGCCTGTCCTTTATACATTTCAACATCAATCATGCCTTCCCAATAGCCCCCCAAAGTCTTAACTCATTCCAGCATTAACTCAAAAGTACAAGTCCAAAGTTTCATCTGAGGCAAGGCAGGTTTTCAAAACCAATCATGCCTTCACAACAATCCCCCAAAGTCTTAATTCATTTCAGCATTAACTCAAAAGTCCATAGACCAAAGTGTCATCTGAAACAAGGCAAGTTCCTTCTGCCTATGAGCCTGTAAAATCAAAAGCAAGTTAGTTACTTCCGAGACACAATGGGGGTACAGGCATTGGGTAAATATTCCTGTTCCAGATGGAAGAAATTGGTCAAAGCAAAGGGGCTACGGGCCGCACGCAAGTCCAAATCCAGTGGGGGCAGTCATTAAACCTTAAAGCTCCAAAATAATCTCCTTTGACTCCATGTCTCACATCCAGGGCATGCTGATGTAAAGGGTAGACTCCCATGGCCTAGGGCAGCTCTGCCTCTGTGGCTTGGCAGGGTATAGCCCCATGCCTGGCTGCTTTCACAGCTGGCATTGAGTGTCTGCAGACATTAGAGGGGCACGGTGCAAGCTGTCAATGGATCTACCATTCTGGTGTTTGGAGAATGATGGCCCTCTTCTCACAGCTCCACTAGGCAGTGCCCCACTGGCAACCCTGTGTAGGGGGCTCCAACCCCACCTTTCCCTACCACACTGCCCTAGCAGAGGTTCTTCCTGAGGCTCCACCCCTGTACCAAACTTTTGCCTGGGCATCCAGTCATTTCCATACATCCTCTGAAATCTAGGTGGAGGTTTCCAAAGCTCAATTCTTGACTTCTGTGCATCCATAGGCCCAACACCTCGTGTAAGCCACCAGGGCTTGGGGCTTGCACCCTCTTGAAGCAACAACCTGAGCTGTACATTGACTCATATTAGCCATGGCTGGGACGCAGGGAACCAAGTCCTAAGAGTGCACAAAGCAGCAAGGCCCTGGGCCTGGCCCACAAAACCATTTTCTCCTTCTAGGCCTCCAGACCTGTTATGGGAGGGGCTGCCATGAAGATCTCAGATATTTTCCCCATTCTCCTCATTACTTATGCAAATTTCTGCAGGCAGCTCGAACTTCTCCCTCAAAAATGGATTTTTCTTTTCTATTACATGGTCAGGACACAAATTTTCCAAACTCTTATGGTCTGTCACCTCTTGAATGCTTTGCTGCTTAGAAATTTCTCCTGCCAGATACCCTAAATCATCTCTCTTGAGTACAAAGTTCCACAGATCTCTAGGGCAGGGGCAAAATGCCACCAGTCTCATGATCATTGGTCCAGTTTCAATAAGCTCCCATCTCCATTTGAGATCACCTCAGCCTGAACTTCATTGTCCATATCACTATCCAGCATTTTGATCAAAACCATTCAACAAGACTCCAGGAAGTTCCAAACTTTCTCAGATATTCCTCTATTCTTTCGACCCCTCCAAACTGTTCCAACCTCTACCTGTTACCCAGTTCCAAAGTCACTTCCACATTTTCAAGTATCTTTATAGCAGTACCCCACTCTTCGCACTACCAATTTTCTGTATTAGTCCCATTTTCACACTGCTATAAAGAACTGCCCAACACTGGGTAATTTATAAACAAAAGAGGTTTAATTGACTCACAGTTCTGCATGGCTGGGGAGGCCTCAGAAAACTTACAATCATGGTGGAAGGCAAAGGAGGAGGATCTTCTTCACATGGTGGCAGGAGAGAGAAGTGCAAGAAGGGAACAGGCCAGATGCTTATAAAATTATCAGATCTCATGAGAACTCACTATCTTGAGAACAGCATGGGGAAAACTGCTTCTATGATCCAATCACCTCTCTCCCTCAACATGTGGGCTTACAGGTCTGTGGGGATTCCAATTCAGGATGAGATTTGGGTGGGGACACAAAGCCAAACCATATCAGGCATACCTTACCATTTCCTAACTTGGTTTATTTCTACTGTCCATACCTTCCTATACTGGAATAGCTGAATTAACTTCTTCAATGTTACATAACTATAAATAAAGGAATTGGGGCCCATCAGGCAGTCTGACTCCAGAGACCATACTCTTAAAACTAAAGTGCATATAATGTGACAAATATTCTGTGCAAGACATAGACTAAAGCTCTCATAAGAATTTATAGGCTAACATTTAGAAAATGCTGTAATAACTTAAATCTATAAAACATTAAATGATCTACTAAGAAAAGAGAAAAAATCAAACAATTATACAATTTTTTGACTTTTCCATTTTAGAAAATGAACTAGTACAAATAACTTCTCTTGGAAGTAAAAAAGAGTCTTAAGAAAAACTTAAAAATAGAAAACAAAGGGTGAATAAGTCACAGAAGGCTAAAATGGTTTAGAAATAGCTCATTGGAAATCAATTACAAAGCTGTTCAGACCTTTGGGCATTATGCCAATAATGCTATCCATTGCCTTTGAGCAGCCCTCTCCATGGTCCTTAACTCTCGAGTGCTTTCACTGAACACTCTGGAACTTCTGCCAGATGATTATCAAACTGTATTATATTCTCAGCCTCTCTTCAAAGCATTCTCTCAAATTCTGTGCCCTATCTGAAACCAAGCCCTTCCTTTAAGGAGGACACTGCTTCCCCTATGGTCTTCTTACATAACAGCAGTTTATTCACTAAAATTCCTTCTGACACCCTACTGCTATTTCTAAAACTTCTTATATAAAAAAGAAACAAAATCCTTGCTCCTTTGAAGCTTGTATAATTTGACAATACACCTTCCTCCTCTTCTACTCACTGTTACTTACTTACCTTATTTTGATCCCTCCCATTATTCAGCAAAAACATTGGTGCTTGATCCCCATATTTGTAATATTTTCATCTTGCATACTTGGATAATTCATCTACTATCTTGTTTCTTCAGTTCTTTACTTCCTTTATAATAAAGGAAAGGCCACACTAAAACCTTCTATCATCTGAAATGCTCTATTATTGATAATCATGATTTCAACCATCTACATCTCTGAATACTACTTCATCTTCTTTCAGTTCTCTTGTTCAGTCGCATTCACTTCATCCCTTCCAATTATTCTTCACTTTCATCAGGATGTGCAGAGTAATGAACCCTTTAACTCAAATTTTTGCCCTCTTCCTTCTTTACTTGTTTTTGTATTCAATATCTGTGATCCATCATCCTCAAAATACTGTTATAAATATCCTAAACTATCTTGAAATATGTTTATTGTTGCTTTGTTGTTGCATATTTCTAGAAACACCTCAATCTAGGAATGCTGCTGCCCTACTCCCACTGATGCCCCTCCCCAGCTGACACACATGCACCCTTTTGCACTGCTGAGGCAGCTGGAATGTGTGAGCAAGCAAAGATCCTCTTGCCACTATCCCAATGAAGCACTCCAATGGGGGTAATTCCCCTTTGGAGTACTGTGGCAATGGACCAGGAACACCTTGGCTCCTGCAGCACACCAGGTTCCTAACCTTGAGGGGCCAGAGAACAGAGCTGAGGGCTTGGTTTCAGACCCCCAGAGCTAGACCACCTAGCCCAGGAGAGCTGAGCTGAGCCTTGACTCCTTAACATCTTCCAGAAATGAAGCCAGACAACTGAATCCACCTTATACCACAACCAAATCCCCAAGGGCATCAAAGAAGATATAAGCAAAAAGCCCTACCTACAGGACAACAGCTTAAATGTTGAAGGAACATAAGCCCACACAGATGAGAAATAACCAGCACAAGAACTCTGGCAACTCAAGAAGCCCCAGTATCTTCTTACCTCTATATGACTGTAGTTGTTCCTCAGCAATGATTCTTAACCAGGCTGAAACGACAGACATATAATTCAGAATATGGACAGGAATGAATATTGACATTCAGGAGAAAGTTGAAACCCAATGCAAGGATTCTAAGGAATACAATAAAATGATATAGGAACTTAAAAATTAAATGGTCATTTTAAGAGAGAACCAAACTGATCTGATAGAACTGAGAAACTTACTACAAGAATTTCATAACATAACCACAAGTATTAACAGCAGAATAGACCAAGCTCAGGAAATAATCTCAGAGCTTGAAGACCATTTCTTTGAATCAACTCTGTCAGACAAAAATAAAGAAAGATGAACAAAAAGAATAAACATCTCTGAGAAATAGGGGATTATGTAAAGAGAACAAATCTACAACTCATCTATGTCCCTGAAAGAGAAGGAGAAAGAGTAAGTAATGTGGAAAACATATTTGAGGATATCATCCATGAAAATTCCCCCAATCTTGCTAGAGGGGCTAATATTCAAATTCAAGAAATGCAGAGAACCCCTGTGAGATACGATATAAAATGACTATCGCCAAGACACAAAGTATTCAGATTCTCCAAGGTCAAAATGAAAGAAAAAAGCATTAAAGGCAGCTAGAGAGAAGAGGCAGGTCACCTACAAGTGGAACGCCATCAAGCTAAAAGTGGACCTTTCAGAAGAAACTCTACAAGCCAGAAAAGATTGAGGGGCCTATATTCAGCATTCTTAAAGAAAAGAAATTTCAACCAAGAATTTCTTATCTAGTTAAAAGAGGCTTCATAAGCAAAGGAGAAATAAGATCCTTTCAGACAAACAAACGCTAAGGGAATTTGTTACCACCAGACATGCCTTACAAGAGGTCCTGAAGGGAGTGCTAAACATGGAAATTAAAGACCATTACCAGCCACCACAAAAACACTTAAATACACAGACCATTGACACTATAAAGCGGAAACTACACAATCAAGTCTGCATAATAACCAGCTAGCAACATGATGACAGAATTAAATTTGCACATATCAAAGTATCAACTCTGAGTGTAAATGAGCCAAATGTCCCAATTAAAAGGCACAGAATGGCAAGTTGGATAAAGAAGCAAGACCCAACAATATACTGTTTTCAAAAGACTCATCTCACATGCAATGACAACTATAAGCTCAAAGTAAAGGAATGGAGAAAAATCTACCAAGCAAATAAAAAACAGAAAAAAGCAGGGGCTATTATTCTGATTTAAGACAAAACAGACTTTACACAAACAATAATCAAAAAAGATGACAAAGAAGGACATTACATAATGGTAAAGGGTTCAGTTCAACAAGAAGACCTAACTATCCTAAACATATACATGCACCCACCACAGAAGCAAAGACATTCATAAAATAAGTTCTTAAAGACCTATGAAGAAACTTAGATAACCACATACAAATAGTGGTAAGTTTAAACATCCTGTTGACAGTACCAGACAGACCACTGAGGCAGAAAACTGACAAAGATATTTGGGACCTGTACTCAACACTTGATCAATGAACCTAACAGACTTTTACAGAACTTGCCACCCCCAAACAATAGAATATACATTATTCTCATCTGCACATGGCACATGCTGCAAATTGGCCACATGATCAGCCATAAACAATTCTCAGTAAATTAAAAAAAAAAAACTGAACCACACTCTTGGACCACAGTTCAGTAACAATAGAAATCAATACTAAAAAGAACTCTCAAAACCATAGAGTTACATGGAAATTAAAAAACCTGTTCCTGAATGACTTTTGGGTAAACAATAAAATTAAGTCAGAAATTAAGAAATGCTTTGAAACTATCGAGAACAAAGATACAATATAACAGAATCTCTGAGACAGGGCTAAAGCATGCTAAGAGAAAAGTCTATAGCACTAAATGCCCCCATAGAAAAGTTAGAAAGATCTCAAATTAACAACCTATTCTCACGCCTAGGGGAAATAGAAAAACAAGAGCAAACCAACCCCAAGGTTAGCAGAAGAAAAGAAGTAACCAAAATTACACCTGAACTGAATGAAATTGGGACATGACAAGCAATACAAAAAGATGAAGGAATCGAGGAGTTGGTTTTTTTGAAAGATAAAAAGATTATTTAAAGAATAAATAAGATTATAAATAAGAACAAATAAGATTATTTGAAAGAATAAATAAGACCCCGGCTAGACTAACAAACAAAAAAAGAGAGAAGATCCAAATAAACACAATTGGAAATGACAAAAGGACATTACCCCACAGAAATACAAAAAAAATCCTCAGAGACTATTACGAATACCTCTATGCAAACAAATTAGAACACCTACAAGAAATGGGTAAATTTCTGGAAACGTACAACCTCCTAAGATTGAACCAGGAATAAATTACAACCCTGAACAGACAAATAATGAATTCTGAAATTGAATCAGTAATAAAAGTTTACCAACTAGAAAAAGCCCAGGACCAGATTGATTCACATCCAAATTCTGCCAGATATATAAAGAGAAGCTGGTACGATTACTACCGAAAATATTCCAAAAAATTGAAGAGGAAGAACTCCCCAACTCATTCTATGAGGATAGCATCATCCTGATACCCAAACCTAGCAGAGACACAATAAAAAAGAAAAAGGCCAATATCCTTGATGAACACTGATGCAAAAATCCTCAGCAAAATACTAGCAAATGGAATCCAGCAGCACATGAAAAAGCTAATCCATCACGATCAAGTAGACTTCATCCATGGGATGCAAAGTTGTTCAACATATGTACCAATAATTGTGATTTATCACATAATTAGAACTAAACCCCAAAACCATATAATAATCTCAATAGATGCAGAAATGGCTTTTGATAAAATTCAGCATAACTTCATGTTAAAAGCCTTCAACAGGCCGGGCACGGTGGCTCACGTCTGTAATCCCAGCACTTTGGGAGGCCGAGACAGGCGGATCACGAGGTCAGGAAATCAAGACCATCCTGGCCAAAACGGTGAAACCCCGTCTCTACTAAAACTACAAAAAAAATTAGCCAGTTGTGGTGGCGGGCGCCTGTAGTCCCAGCTACTCTGGAGGCTGAGGCAGGAGAATGGCGTGAACCTGGGAGGCAGAGCTTGCAGTGAGCTGAGATCGTGCCACTGCCACTGCACTCCAGCCGGGCGACTGAGCCCAACTCTGTCTCAAATAAATAAATAAATAAATAAATAAAAATAAAAATAAAAGCCTTCAACAAATAGGCATTGAAGGAATATATCTTAAAATAATGTCATTTATGACAAACCCATAGCCAACATCACACTGAACAGGCAAAAGCTGGAAGTATTACCCTTGAAAACCAGAGCAAGCTGAGGATGCCCTCTTTCAACACTCCTATTCAATGTAATATTGGAAGTTCTAGCCAGAGCAATCAGGCAAGAGAAAGAAAGAAAAGGTATCCAAGTAGGAAGAGAGGGAGTCAAACAATCTCTGTCTGTAGATGATATGATTCTAAACCTAGAAAACCCCATAGTCTCTGCCCAAAATCTCCTAGATACAGCAAACAACTACAGAAAAATTTCGGATACAAAATCAATGTACAAAAATCAGTAGCATTTCTATACACCAACAAGTACAAGCTGTGAGTCAAATCAAGAACAAGATTCCATATACAACAACCACAAAAAGAATAAAATACCTAGGAATACAGCTAACCAGGGAGGTGAGGGATCTCTACAATGAGAATTACGAAACACTGCTGAAAGAAATCAGATAAGACACAAAGGGAAAAGCATTCCATGCTACAGTAACTTGGCATTACTATAAATGCCTAACTGCCTTGAAATCAGAAATATACTGGCTGTATGATCTTGGGTAATTTACAATCTCTTGTCACCTTTTTTTTTTTCTTTTTTTTTTTCCTGGAGAGAGAAATTCACAGTCTGTCACCCAGGCTGGAGTGCGGTGGTGTGATCATGGCTCACTGCATCCTCCACTTCCCCAGCTCAAGTGATCCTCCTGCCTCAGTCTCCCAAGTAGCTGGGACTATAGGCATGTCATGTCTGGTTAATTTTTTTGTAGGGACGGAGTCTCCCTATGTTGCCCAGGCTGGTCTCAAACTTCTGGGCTCAAGTGATCCTCCTACCTTGGCCTCCCAAATCTCATCATCTTTTAATGGGCATAGTACTATCTGTTTTTCTTCATATTCACACCTAGGGAAAGCAGAATCAAATTTGAGGACAGACAGCCAAATATGAGTTTACTGCATACGTTTATTAGAAATTATGGCATGCTTTTTGTACTAACAAAAATAAGATTTCTTACTGATTTATATTCCAGTGTCTTACATATAAATGATCAGCTCAGTTTAAAAAATTTTTATGCTCTACTTATTTCAATAAGCATCTTAAAATCCTTTCTGGAATGAGGTAGATGTAAGTACATACATAAACACACATATACCTATCTTGCTATTATGGGAATACATAATAGCAAGATATTTGTACAACTTATAGCAAAAGCTATGGTATTTAAAACTTTTATTAGAAGTCTGTACTGCTGTTATGTTGCTAGGCTTTGCTTTTAAAATAGTGAAAAAATTTGATGGATTTAGAAGTTCCATTTTCACCTTGGTTTATTAGAACGTCTGTTTGATTATATATTAATAATGGACACAGTGTAGTATTGTAAAAAGAATTGGGCAATCTAAGTTCTGTTTTTCATTTGCTACATTTTTTTTTTGACAGAGTCTCAGCGCCCAGAATGGAGTGCAGTGGTGTGATCTCGGCTCAAGGCAACCTCTGCCTCCCGGGTTCAAGCGATTCTGCCTCAGCCTCCCGAATAGCTAGGACTACTGACGTGCGTCACCATGTCCATCTAAATTTTTTATTTTTTGGAAGAGACAGGGTTTCACCATGTTAGCCAGACTGATCTCGAACGGTCTGCCAGCCTCGGCCTTCCAAAGTGCTGGGAATACAGGCGTGAGACACCGCACCTGGCCCTGATACATCATATTGAGTAAATTTGTTTTCATTTCATCCCTTTGCTCAATTCCAAACCTATAAAGTGAGGTAGGGAGTGAGGATCTTAGATGATCTAAGGGCTTTAACAGTTTTTTTGTTTGTTTGTTTTTGTTTTGTTTTGTTTTTGGAGATGGAGCCTTGCTCTGTAGCCCAGGCTGGAGTGTGGTGGCGCGATCTCAGCTCACTACAACCTCCGCCTCCTGGGTTCACCTGATTCTCCTGTCCCAGCCTCCCGAGCAGATGGGACTACAGACGCGTGCTGTTAATTTTTTGTATTTTTGGTAGAGACGGGTTTCACTATGTTAGCCAGGATGGTTTTGATCTCCTGACCTTGTGATCCGTTCACCTTGGCCTCCCAAAGTACTGGGATTACAGGCGTGAGCCACCACACCTGGTCGGGTCTTAACAGTTTTAAGTCTATGATTCTATTATCTGAGGGACATACTAAGAAATAGGCTAAAAGAATAGCAATACATACTGCTTGGGAACTTCATTTCTTAAATGCCGTGTATGTGCATATGTATCACTTAATATAAACAACTTGTCTTTCCTTGGTGTGTCCATACACAGTACTATGGGTTTATGCTTTTGGAGAAATGTTATGCAATAGTGACCTCTAGTGACTATATATCACAGACCATTTAGCAAAACCTTATGGCCAATTTGTACTCTTCTAAATGTGGATGGTTTACTTTTGTATCCCAGCTAAATACTTTTAAATAATTCCTCACCTCTCTCCTCTATAGAAGGAATGCCAATTAAATTTGACAATAGCATTAATAATTGGATAAATAAGAACTGAAATTTCCTTCAAAAATCATAATGTATATGGAATTCAGTATAAATTATTCTAAATGAGACTGCAGCTCTTTTACCTCCATTGAGAGTGGCAAAGCTGGGATTTTGAATTCCAGTGTGTTTAAATACATAGTCTGTTCTCTTACCTGCTATGCATTGCTGACATGTAATAGGCATTTAACACATACTTATTCAATTAATGTTAGGTAAAACATATGCATCAACAGTTGTGTTTGTGAGTATGTATTGCTTTGGAATCTTTGGAACTATTGCTACTTTTCAAACAAAGAACTCTTCTTGAGGTTAGATAAAAGATTAACATGTTAAAAACAACCACAGTATACATCTTTCTGAACAAATGAATTTGAGACCTACATGCACAACAGAATACTCTATAAAAAAGCATTCAGACTTGATCCGCGCCAAGATGCAGAATACGAACAGCTCCAGCCTCCAGTTCCCAGCATGAGCGACACAGAAGATGGGTGATTTCTGCATTTCCAACTGAGGTACAGGGTTCATCTCACTGGGGCATGTCGGACAATTGGGGCAGCACAGTGGGTGCAGCGCACGCAGCGTGAGCTGAAGCAGGGCAAGGCATCACCACACTTGGGAAGTGCAAGGGGGAAGGGAATTCCCTTTTCTAGCCAAGGGAAACCGTGACATACAACACCTGGAAAATCTGGTCACTCCCACCCTAAAACTGTGCTTTACCAAGGGTCTTAGCAAACAGCACACGGGGAGATTATATCCTGTGCCTGGCTCCAGGTGTCCCACGTCCACGGAGCCACCCTCATTGCTAGCAGCAGTCTGAGATCTAACTGCAAGGTGGCAGCGAGGCTGGGGGAGGGGTGCCCGCCATTGCAGAGGCTTAAGTAGGTAAACAAACTGGCTGGGAAGATCGAACTGGGTGGAGTCCACCGAAGCTCAAGGAGGCCTGCCTGCCTCTGTAGACTCCACCTCTGGGGACCGGGCATAGTCAAACAAAAGGCAGCAGAAACCTCTGCCGATGTAAATGTCCCCATCTGACAGTTTTGAAGAGAGTCGTGATTTTCCCAGCACGGAGTTTGAGATCTGAGAACGGACAGATTGTCCGCTCACATGGGTTCCTGACCCCCGAGTAGCCTAACTGGGAGACATCCCCCACTAGGGGCAGACTGACACCTCACACTGAGCTCACACTGCTGGGTACACCTCTGAGACGAAGCTTCCAGAGGAATGACCAGACAGCAACATTTGCTGTTTAGCAATATTCACTCTTCTGCAGCCTCCGCTGCTGATACCCAGGCAAACAGGGTCTGGAGTGGACCTCAAGGAAACTCCAACAGACCTGCAGCTGAGGGTCCTGACTGTTAGAAGGAAAAATAACAAACAGAAAGGACATCCACACCAAAACCCTATCTGTATGTCACCATCATCAAAGACCAAAGGTAGATAAAACCACAAAGATGGGGAAAAAGCAGTACAAAAAAGCTGGATATTCTAAAAATTAGAGTGCCTCTCCCCCTCCAAAGGATGCAGCTCCTTGCCAGCAATGGAACAAAGCTGGATGGAGAATGACTTTGATGAGTTGAGAGAAGAAGACTTCAGACAATCAAACTTCTCCAAGCTAAAGGAGGAAGTTCAAACCCAGTGCAAAGAAACTAAAAACCTTGAAAAAAGATTTGACAAATGGCTAACTAGAATAACCAATGCAGAGAAGTCCACAAAAGAACTGATAGAGATGAAAACCATGACATGAGAACTACGTGACAAATGCACAAGCTTCAGTAACCGACTCGATCAACTGGAAGAAAAGGTATCAGTGACTGAAGATCAAATGAATGAAATGAAGCAAGAAGAGAAGTTTAGAGAAAAAAGAGTAAAAAGAAATGAACAAAGCCTCCAAGAAATATGGGACTATGTGAAAAGACCAAATCTACGGCTGATTGGTGTACCTGAAAGTGACGGGGAGAATGGAACCAAGTTGGAAAACACTCTTCAGGATATTAGCCAGGAGAACTTCCCCAACCTAGCAAGGCATGCCAAAATTGAAATTCAGAAAATACAGAGAACGCCACAAAGATACTCCTCAAGAAGAGCAACTCCAAGATACATAATTGTCAGATTCACCAAAGTTGAAATGAAGGAAAAAATGTTAAGGGCAGCCAGACAGAAAGCTTGGGTTACCCACAAAGGGAAGCCCATCAGACTAACAGCAGATCTCTCGGCAGAAACTCTACAAGCCAGAAGAGAGTGGGGGCCAATATTCAACATTCTTAAAGAAAAGAATTTTCAACCCAAATTTCATATCCGGCCAAACTAAGTTTCATAAGTGAAGGAGAAATAAAATCCTTTACAGATAAGCAAATGCTGAAAGATTTTGTCACCACCAGGCCTGCCCTACAAGAGCTCCTGAAGGAAGCACTAAACATGGAAAGGAATAATCAGTACCAGCCACTGCAAAAACATGTCAAAATGTAAAGACCATCAATGCTAGGAAGAAACTGCATCAACTAATGAGCAAAATAACCAGCTAACATCATAATGACAGGATCAAGTTCACACATAACAATATTAACCTTAAGTGTAAATGGGCTAAATGCTCCAATTAAAAGACACAGGCTGGCAAATTGGATAAAGAGTCGAGACCCATCAATCTGCTGTATCCAGGAAACCTATCTCACGTGCAGAGACACACATAAGCTCAAAATAAAGGGATGGAGGAAGATCTATCAAACAAACGGAAAACAAAAAAAGGCAGGGGTTGCAATCCTAGTCTCTAATAAAACACACTTTAAACCAACAAAGATCAAAGAAGACAAAGAAGGCCATTACATAATGGTAAAGGGATCAATTCAACAGGAAGAGCTAACTATCCTAAATATATATGTACCCAATACAGGAGCACCTAGATTCATAAAGCAAGTGCTTAGAGACTTACAAGAGACTTAGACTCCCACACAATAATAATGGGAGACTTTAACACCCCACTGTCAACATTAGACAGATCAACGAGACAGAAAGTTAACAAGGATATCCAGGAATTGAACTCAACTCTAACTCATTTTATGAGGCCAACATTATCCTGATACCAAAGCTTGGCAGAGACACAACAAAAAAAAAGAGAATTTTAGACCAATATCCCTGATGAACATTGATGTGAAAATCCTCAATAAAATACTGGCAAACCGAATCCAGCAGCACATCAAAAAGCTTATCCACCATGATTAAGTGGGCCTCATCCCTGGGCCACAAGGCTGGTTCAACATACGCAAATCAATAAACGTAATCCAGCATATAAACAGAACCAAAGACGAAAACCACATGATTATCTCAATAGATGCAGAAAAGGCCTTCGACAAAATTCAACAGTGCTTCATGATAAAAACTCTCAATAATTTGGTATTGATGGAACATATCTCAAAATAATAAGAGCTATTTATGACAAACCCACAGCCAATATCATACTGAATGGGCAAAAACTGGAAAAATTCCCCTTGAAAACTGGCACAAGACAGGGATGCCCTCTCTCACCACTCCTATTCAACATAGTGTTGGAAGTTCTGGCCAGGGCAATCAGCCAGGAGAAAGATATAAAGGGTATTCAATTAGGAAAAGAGGAAGTCATATTGTCCCTGTTTGCAGATGACATGATTGTATATTTAGAAAACCCCATCGTTTCAGCCCAAAATCTCCTTAAGCTGATAAGCAACTTCAGCAAAGTCTCAGGATACAAAATCAATGTGCAAAAATCACTAGCATTCTTATACATCAATAACAGACAAACAGAGGGCCAAACCATGAGTGAACTCCCATTCACAATTGCTTCAAAGAGAATAAAATACCTAGGAATCCAACTTACAAGGGATGTGAAGGACCTCTTCAAGGAGAACTACAAACCACTGCTCAGTGAAATAAAAGAGGACACAAATGGAAAAACATTCCATGCTCATGGATAGGAAGAATCAATATCATGAAAATGGCCATACTGCCCAAGGTAATTTATAGATTCAATGCCATCCCTATCAAGCTACTAATGACTTTCTTCACAGAATTGGAAAATACTACTTTCAAGTTCATATGGAACCAAAAAAGAGCCGCATTGCCAAGACACTCCTAAGTTAAAAGAACAAAGCTGGAGGCATCACACTACCTGACTTCAAACTACACTACAAGGCTGCAGTAACCAAAACATCAAGGTACTGGCACCAAAACAGAGATATAGAACAATGGAAAAGAACAGAGCCCTCAGAAATAATACCACACATCTACAGCCATCTGATCTTTGACAAACCTGACAAAAACAAGAAACGGGGAAAGGATTCCCTATTTAATAAATGGTGCTGGGAAAACTGGCTAGCCATACGTAGAAAGCTGAAACTGGATCCCTTCCTTACACCTTATACAAAAATTAATTCAAGATGGATTAGAGACTTAAATGTTAGACCTAAAACCATAAAAACCCTAGAAGAAAACCTAGGCAATACCATTCAGGACATAGGCATGGGCAAGGACTTCATGTCTCAAACACCGGAAGCAATGGCAACAAAAGCCAAAATTGACAAATGGGATCTAATTAAACTAAAGAGCTTCTGCACAGCAAAAGAAACTGCCATCAGAGTGAACAGGCAACCTACAGAATGGGAGAACATTTTTGCATCTACCCATCTGACAAAGGGCTAATATCCAGAACCTACAAAGAACTCAAACAAATTTATGAGAAAAAACAAACAACCCCATCAAAAAGTGGGCAAAGGATATGAACAGACACTTCTCAAAACAAGACATTTATGCAGACAACAGACACAGGTTCATAGTTCCTCCTTTAGCTCTGAGAAGTTTGATCGACTGAACCCTTCTTCTCTCAACTCGTCATTCTCCATCCAGCTTTGTTCCATTGCTGGCGAGGAGCTGTGTTCCTTTGGAGGGGAAGAGGTGCTCTGATTTTTTGAATTTTGAGCTTTTCCGCACTGCTTTTTCCCCATCTTTGTGGTTTTATCTACTCTTCATCTTTGATGATGGTGACGTACAGATGGGGTTTTGGTGTGGATGTCCTTTCTGTTTGTTATTTTTCCTCCTAACAGTCAGGACCCTCATCTGCAGGTCTGTTGGAGTTTGCTTGAGGTCCACTCTAGTTAGGCTACTCCCAGTTAGGGTCTCCCAGTTAGGCTACTCGGGGGTCAGGGACCCACTTGAGCAGGCAGTCTGTCCGTTCTCAGATCTCAACCACCGTGCTGGGAGAATCACTACTCTCTTCAATGCTGTCAGACAGGGACATTTACATCTGCAGAGGTTTCTGCTGCTTTTTTTTTTTTTTTTTAAGCTATGCCTTGTCCCCAAAGGTGGAGTCTACAGAGGCAGGCAGGCCTCCTTGAGCTTCAGTGGACTCCAACAAGTTCGAACTTCCCAGCCGGTTTGTTTACCTACCTAAGCCTCAGCAATTGTGGGCGCCCCTCCCCCAGCCTCACTGAGATCTAGCCTTGCAGTTAGATCTCAGACTGCTGTGCTAGCAATGAGGGAGGCTTGTGGGCATGGGACCCTCTAAGCCAGGCACGGGATATAATCTCCTGGTGTGCCCTTTGCTAAGACCCTTGGTAAAGCACAGTATTAGGGTGGGAGTGATCCGATTTTCTAGGTGTTGTGTGTCACAGTTTCCCTTGGCTAGGAAAAGGAATTCCATTCCCCCTTGTGCTTCCCAGGTGAGGTGATGCCTCGCCCTGCTTCGGCTGTCACTCGTTAGGCTGCACCCACTGTCCTGCATCGACTGACCAACACGCCCCAGTGAGATGAACCCGGTACCTCAGCTGGAAATGCAGAAATCACCTGTCTTCTGTGTCACTCACGCTGGGAGCTGGAGGCTGGAGCTGTTCCTGTTCGGCCATCTTGGCACCCCCCCCCCAATAATGGGTTTTGTTATAGGAACACTCCACTTCTTAGTAACAATTTCTTAGTCCATTCCTGCTGCTATGCCAAAATACTTGAAATACTTGAGACTGAATAATTTATAAATAGAAATCTATTTTCTCACAAACCTGGAGGCTGGGAAATCCAAGATTAAGGTTCAGTCAGGTTCAGTGTCTGGTGAGGTCTCTGCTTCCAAAAGGGTGCCTTGAACACTGTATTCTCTGAAGGGAATGAACATTGTGTCCTCACATGGTGGAAGGGATAGAAAGGCAAAAAAGTCCTAGCTAGCTATCCCCAGCCCTCTTGTAAGGACTTTTATAATACATTCATGAGGGCAGATCCCTCATGACCTAATCATTTCCTAAAGGCCCCACCTCTTAATATTGTTGCACTGGAGATTAAGTTTCAACATACGTTTTGGAAGAGACATAAATAGTCAAACCATAGCATAAACCATTCCAGGCATGTTTTATATTCTTGTCTTTCTCTTAGCACCAAACACAATGGTTTTTCTCAACTATAGACAATGCTACCAAAAACTTATCCAGAATCAAAGGTTTGCTATACATGGAATTAAATTGTCTGACCAGCTTTCTCTCTGGTTCTTTCTTGTGACCCTACATTTCAATCAAACTGTTAACTGCTCTCCATGCTTTTATTTGGTTCGAACATCTTCCCACTGTACCTCTTTGTAAATTTCCATTGATTATTCTAAATAAAGCTTCCTGCAATGCACACTACAAAAACTGGATGTGTTTTTTCCCTTTTGAATTCTCATGTCACTTTGTTCTTTGCTCTATCATCCTTACCTCTCTGGTGTCCTTTCTTGGTCTTTGTTACTGGTTTCTTTCCCCTATTCATCCTTTAAATATTGGGCTTCCTCAGAATTCTTCTCTATGCCCTATTCTCTTCTCATTCTATATACATTCCTCAACATCTATTCTACTATCGTGGCTATAATTCTAAATAATATGCTGATGAATTTGAACCAGAAAAGCTCTCAAGATTCTATTTAGTATATCTAATTACTTATTGAATATCTCTACTTGTCTTACAAGCATCTTAAGTTAGTATATGCACAAACTCAAGATCTTTCCCCACCAAAGTTGTTCCTTCTCTAGATAATTTCCTATCTCAGAGAATGAAGCCACCTTTGACCTAGTTGCTCAAAATAGAAACTGAGAAGTCATTCTTTCTTGCTGCTTTTCTTTATCCGCTAGCATCAAGTGAATTACTAAATCATATTAATACCAGTTACTGAATGTTTAAAAATTTTATTCATTTCTTTCCAGATAAATTGCCACTAGTCCAGTCCAGGCCATAAGCATTTCCCCATCTAAACACTGTAATGGTCTTCTAGCTTTTCCCCACATCCAGTCTTGTTCCTCTTCAATGCAATTTTCACAATGCAGAACAATATTCTTAAATGTAAGCTTGATTATGGTAACTACCTTCTTAATATTCCTCAATGACTTCCCATAGAAGAAAAATGTTAAAACTCCTTACATTCAGCTTATAGGGCCCTTTGAATAAGGCTCTAACCTTGACCCTGCCTACCTTCTCATTCATCACTTGACACTCTAAACTTTAGCCATACTAAATTTTTGTTCTTCAAACTTGCCATGTCTTACATCTCCAAAACTTTATGCATTCTGTATGCTGCCTTCCAACACCAACACTCTTGCTTTTCATCCAGCTAATGCTTCATCAATTTAGAAGTCATTTCTTCCAGAAGATTTCCTGACACTACCTTCAACATGCATCCTTATCATGGCATCCAACACTTATCACAGCATGCACCCCATTATTTTAATTCCTTGTTTAACTGTCATCATTTTAAAATTTGACAACTATTCATTGAGAGCCCATTATATTACAGATACTGTATTCTCCTCTGTGTACAGACTGTGGTCAATATAGAGTATTGTGGAAGCACATTTAGAATGTGAGAGAAGTCCAAGAAATGCTTCTTAGTGACTTGTGTTCCCATCTATTTCCCTACTATTAAACAAGAGACAGTTCCATAATCATTTCTGAGTTATCTGAATTGCCTAATATAGTATATAGTAGATAAATATTTATACCATCAATTATTGGATTTTAAACACATACTAAATACTCTTTGCATTTTAAGAGGCCACCAACCAGCCAATACTTTCTACCCAGCGAGTTTTTCTTTGATATCACTTTGGATACAACAGAGTGAAAAAAGCAGAGACAAACTAATCTAGTGGAAAATATGGGACTTAGAGTCAGAACACTGTGATTAATAATTCTGCCACTTACTAGGTATGTGTCCTTGGTCAAGACCTTTAACCTCTCTAAGTCTCAATTTCCTCATCTGAAAAAGGCAGTTACAAGAATGAAATGAGATAAAGAGAAAATAAAAGCATAACATGTAAAAGGTTATCCAAAATGATGTCTATTATTATTATTGTTATTAAAGTCAATGCAGATCAAGTTTCCTTATGACTGGTTATCCTAGCTCTGTAATGCTACAGGATTTCCAAAGTTAATTCTTCATCTTCGCCTTACCATCCAAGAGATAGACTTTTGTACTTTAATAAATACGTATTGATGGAAATGGTTAAAAATCACAAAGAAAAACAAGCCAAAAATTGAGTAAGTATACATTAATGTATGAAAGGGACAAGACAAAAGTACCAGCCTATGACAGTTTATAATTTGAATGTATGGACCCAAAAAAAAAAAAAGTCAGGACACAATTTTGTTTAATGTTGACCAAAAGGGTAGGTAAGTGGCACAAAAGAGTAGTGCTGTGAACTGTTTCACAGTGAAATGGTAACCCTCTGACCTAGAAAGTCAGGATATCTGGGCTCAAATACTAATTTAGCTCCTAAGTCAACCACTAATACCCAGGTGGTCTACACACCCAACACTCTAGTCTTTCAGTTCCTTGATCTCCTTAGCTCCTATTGTCTTTTTCTTCCACTGTATCTTAGCCACTCACTTACAGGGCCACAAATCTCAAATGGCCACTCAACTTTGCCCAGCTGTGCTACAATTCTGATTGCTTTCCATCCTCCAAATGACTATTTTGTACCTTATCTTTTCCCCTTAAACCTCCTACTCAAATACGCCTCCTCACTCCTTACTATTCTTGCGTCATACCTTATCTTCATTGAGAAAAAGTATTAGTATCAGGCATAAAGGTCTCACCTCTGACCACTGAATCTACCCATCTATCTGCATCTTTACCCATACTTGCTGTCTTTCTTCTTATTACTATAAATTACATGTTCATGTGGCTGCACGTGGTGGCTCACGCCTGTAATCCCAGCACTGTGGGAGTCTGAGGTGGGCGGATCACCAGAGGTCAGGAATTCAAGACCAGCCTGGCCATGGTGAAACCCTGTCTCTACTAAAAATACAAAAAAATTAGCCAGGCGTGGTGGTGCGTGCTTGTAATCTCAGCTACTTAGGAAGTGGAGGCAGGAGAATCGCTTGAACCTGGGAGGCAGAGGTTGCAGTGAGCTGAGATGGTGCCATTGCACTGCGGCCTGGGTAACAAGAGTGAAACTCCGTCTCAAAAAGAAAAAAATTATATGTTCATGTTCCTACCTAAGGCCAACACTTCTATATATTCCCTGGATTCCATACCCTCTTATCTTCTCAAAGACTTCACTCCTAAAATATACACACTCTCTTATACCATCATTTCCACCCCCCTCTATTGGATTATTCCCATTAGTCTAAATATGCTTAACTATCCTTTATCTTTAAGAACCCTTCTTTGATCATACATATTCCTCTATTACCTCCATTTATTGGCTCTCTTTTATAGTAAAACATCTTGAGATGTCTATAATACTACGTCAATTTCTTTTCTCTTTTCTTTTTTTTTTTTTATTTTGAGACGGAGTCTCGCTCTGTTGCCAGGCTGGAGTGTAGTGGCACGATCTTGGCTCACTGCAACCTCTGCCTCCCAGGTTCAAGTGATTCTCCTCCCTCAGCCTCCCGAGTAGCTGGGACTACAGGCGCATGCCACTACGCCTGGCTAATTTTTGTATTTTCAGTAGAGACGGAGTTTCACCATGTTGGCCAGGTCTCTTGACCTTGTGATCTGCCGGCCTTGGCCTCCCAGAGTGCTGGGATTACAGGTGTGAGCCACCCACCGTGCCCAGCCAGCAGTACTATGTCAATTTCTTGACACCACATTTTCTCTTCATTGTACTAGTCAAGGCATAAAACTACTTTATGTTTCAAAAATCCAATGCACAGATCTCTTTATTTTACTTGATTTCTAAGCATGATTCAATACCATTGGCCATGTTTTGTAGTCTTGGCTTTTTTGTTTGTTTGTTTTTTAGTAGAGACGGGGTTTCTCCATGTTGGTCAGGCTGGTCTGGAACTCCCGCCTTAGCTTCCCAAAGTGCTGGGATTACAGGCATGAGCTACCATGCCCCGCCAGTTTTGGCTTTCATGTCTCCGCACTCTTCAGATTTTCTTCTTACTTCATTGGCTATTCTTCCATCTCCTTTGTTTGCTTCTTTTCCTCTGCTTTATACTAGTCAATGCAATGTTCTCTGTGAGCACACTTGCCCTAGGTAGTTTTACATATGCTGATGACTCCCAACTTTGTATCTTTGGTTCCTTGCACTCTGCAGAGCTCAAGACTCAGCTTACCTTTGATTTCTAATAAGAATATAAAAATCAAGGTAAGCAAAATAAAACTCCACCCCCCACCCCCCACTCCACCCTGGCTGCTCCTTTTTCTCCTTTAGTCTTTTCCATTTGGTAAATGGCATAACCATCCACACAATCTTAAGACAAAAACTTAGGGGCTAGAGGGACTCCTTTTTCATCACCTCTATATTCAAAACATCACAAAGTCTGTAGGCTCTGCCCCCAAAATAGAGCTCACATACATCTACTTCTCTGCTATTTTATCCCGAACTTGTCATTCCTCTTTGGATTTCTGCAATTGCCTTCTGCTATAGATCTTGCTCCCCACCCAGTATGATTCAGTCATCACGTATTAGGCAGAACAAACGTTTTTACAATGTAAATCAGATCCTATCACTCCCTCCAAACTCACTACCGGTTTCTCTTCACACTTAGGAAATATATTACACTATGGAATATATTTCTAAGGAAATATATTACACTATGTTCCAGGTACTGTTCAATCTCAGTGTTTAGTAAACACCCCAGTAACATGGGATTTCGTTAACCAACAGAAGTGTTTAAACAGGATGAGTATGAAAATAAGTATAAAATGAGAAGTACTATAAAAACGATACGTTATATGTTACTATTACAGCAGCTGCCTATTTCCTTTTGTCTTGTAATTGCCAGGACCTTCCGACAAGAGCCAACTGAAAAACAGCAGTATAAATCATGGTACTCTAAAAGCCCAGACTTCAACACCATGCAATATATCCACACAACAAAACTGAACTTGTACTAACTAAATCTGTATAGAATTTTAAAAAGTAAGTTAAAAAAAATACCAGAGGACAATAAATATGAATGCCCTTTTCATAGGCACACAGTGACTAAAATATTTGGGGCATGAATTCTCTAAGGGTGACAATAATAAGTGTTATTTTTCATGCTTCTGTTGCACAAGTAATTATATTTATCTCTAAGGAAAATCAGAGAGTGGGGTGTGGCCTCCCTCAGTGCCAACTGGGCTAATTATCTCCCCACATCACCGAATCTGTTATTTCATAGGCTCTAGGAAATCCAAAGAGGGGAGTGAGGGACCTGGTATGGTCCCTTGAAGAGCTCTTGTAACACTCCTGATTTATGTGACAGACACAGTATGTGTGCAACTGTCCTTTTTCCTTCAAAAGCACTGGTCTAAAGCAGGGATCCCCAACCCCTGGGCAGCAGACAGGTACAGGTTTGTGGCCTATTAGGAACAGGCCACACAGCAGGTGACGGGGCTACAGGATTATGCCCGAGCTCCACCTCCTGTCAGATCAGTAAAGGCATTAGATTCTCATAGGAGCACAGACCCGATTGTGAACTGTGCATACGAGGGATCTAAATTGCACCTTCTCATGAGAATCTAATGCCTGATGATCTGAGATGGAAGAGTTTCATCCCATCCTGCCTCCCCCCGGCCGCCCCAAATTGTCTTCCATGAAACTGGTCCCTGGTGCCAAAAAGGTTGGGGACTGCTGGAAGTGCTTGTCCACTGGATTAAAGCCAAGAGGAGTAAACAGGATTAAGGGGCGTGGAGGTGGGTGGGTGGGGGAAGACAGCTTTCTCAGGATGGGCAACCAATCCCAGAATCCTCAATCACAGGAGCATGTATGTGAAGGTTTATTTGCAGGGATCCACCATTTGTAAAATAGTACACGCTTAATAAAATTAATAAAATTTTGCAGTCAATCTTGACTGACAGATCTCTTCTTTCTTACTGCAGAGTAATTGTAAAATAAGAAAAACAGGAGGAAGAGAGAACAAAGAAGAAAGATGTGGGATGAGAGAGTAAGGAAAGGAATCACGGAGAGGAGAGACAATGTCTGTGGCTATTTTCCCAGCGTCTGGGAGAGGAGCCCAAGCATCACATTGAACTGAGCGGGGAGGAAAGGCCCTCCTGGGGCCTACCGCAAGGAAATGATCGCGGGAGACCCGGGACTGGCGCCAAAGGGCTTGGAAGGGCGGAGTTAAGAAAAATGGGCCGTACCTACAACTTCTTGCGCAGCCCTCGCTGGCCCGGGAGCCCAGTAACCGTTGCGTAAGCCACGCGCCACCCAGGTGGGCAGGGTAGTGACGCGAAAGCCCGGCTAGACTTCCGCGCAGGGGCGGGGCGGGGCGGGGCGGGGGGGGCGGCAGCGCGTTTAAGTGACGTCTTGGCCGCCCGCGCCGGCGGAGACCAGGGTTCTGGGGCTCCCGGGACTGTCTGGTGTGTTTTCTATTGAACCCTTTCCTTTTGACGTCTCTTCTGAATATTGACTCATCGGGTTGTAGAAATCCAGGGACAGAGTTGACATCACTGGGCATTTTAGCCAAAAAGCAGTGCTGGGGACTGCATGTGCCAGAAGTAAACTTGTCAAAACTCAGATTGTTTCCCCTAAAGTCAGCTTGAAGTGCAACGGTAAAAGAGCACGGTCTCTCCCCAAGACGGCCTGAGCTTAAACTGCAGCACTGTCACTTGCTAGCTATGGGACCTAGGCAAATACATCATCTCCCTGAGGTTGTCTTCTCATCTCTAAAGGACGCTGTGGTGGTGCAATGAGACACAGCAAGTGTCTGAACAAAGACACTGTGTACAAAGTAAACAATATACTGTTATCAATATAAAACCTTTTTTGTTTGTTTTTTTCCCCCGCCTGAAATCTTATGTGGAAAGTTGTATGTGAAAGAAATGAAAGCAGAGCTGCGTTGATGGTGGACCCAGAAGCTTTCGCCTTTCAGTCCCAAAGTTTCCAGGAATATAATCCACGCTTCCTATAAAAGACAAAAACAACCATTATTGGAGAAAGTGCAAATTTCTTAGAAAGATAAACGACCCATTCCTATCTAATGTTTCTCCTGACACTCAAAACAATGTTTACTCTTGAACACTGTATTCCTTTTTGACTCAGTGTGTTTTCTAACGTTAATTCCTCTACCGGAGTGTTCTTTTTCTTAGTCATCATCTAAGATCTGATTCAAATTACAGTTCCTTCTTGGGTAACTTAAATACGAAATTATCTTTTTATTGGTTTTGTTGTTGTTGTTGACACAGGGTCTCACTCTATTACCCCGGTCAGAGTGCGATCTAGGTTCCCTGCAGCCTCCGCCTCCTTGGTTCAAGTGATCCTTCTGCCTCCTGAGTAGGTGGGACTACAGGCGGGCGCCACCACCCCTGGCTAATTTTTTTATTTTTAGTAGAGAGGAGTTTCACATGTTGCCCAGGAGGCCTTGAACTCCTGGACTTAAGTGATCTGCCCGCCTTGGCTTGCCGCAGTGCTGGGATTACAAGCATGAGCCACCACATCCCTGCCCTTTTTATTGTTTTTAACACCTTCCCTCCTTCAACGTGATACACACATCTCAGCAAGGATTTAATTTTCTTCCTCATTTCAGGAGAGTAGACAGGGTTTCATGATTACAGGATTAAGGGAATGTTTTGTACTCATGAAAAGGAAATGTTTTGTACTCATAGGAAAAGCAGGTAGATCCCTAAAGATAATGGGAGGTGGGACAAATGGTAGAGCTGAGAAGGAAGACCTTTGCTAGGAGTCTGTTTGCCTCCAGGGCACTACTCTTACGCTCTAGAAGGAATGGGCTCCTGGACAGGTAAGTGCTTTAAGGTCCATGCAAGGAAGATGGAGGGCACATCAACAAATGGAGTTTTGGAATTCTCAACAGGCCAGAGGGCTCAGGCTGGATTTGAGTCAGTCAACTATAAATATATTACATGCTCCCCAAATGCCATGAAGCAATTCCCACCTGTTACAGAGAGGTACATAAATGATTCATATAAAAATATAACGTTCTGAGACATTGACAAAATATAGTGGTTCATTGGGAGACAATATAATGAAAATTTACCAATAAAAAATTTAAATAATTATCTGATAACCTTTCTTATAAAAATTAATAGTATTTTAAAAATAAGTAAATTAATAATATTTGCAACAAGGCCATAGAAAGCAAAAGCTTTTGAGGAATAAGGAGAATCTTAACTGAGAGCAATTTTTTAAAACTATATTTGACATGATAAAAAAGTTTTAAAACTTTCTACATAAATATTTTCATACTTCTGAAAGTACTTCAATAAAAATAAAAATTTGGCCAATGATCTATTTAGTATGATTTCAGTGCCAAATTTCTTTTCTAGTTTTATCTCTAATTCTCTTCATCAGTCTCAAGTGCTAATCACTTTCTATGCTCCAGGCTTTACTGTTTTCAAAACTTTGCTAATATGCCAGCCTCCCACATTAGTTGTTCCCATCTTCACCTTACTCCCTAATACTACCCCATCCGTCCAGATCCTCTCCATTCTTCAAGATCTAGTTCAAGTATTAGCTCCTCTAAGATTTCCTCAACTTCTACACTAAAAACACTTTTGAATTATTCACTTGGATTATAGCTATTTGTACATATCTTATTTCCTTCTAAGGTTTTTAAATGCAAGTATCATGTTTTGTTCATATTTGTATTCCTCACAGGGTCAATTTTCCATTAGAATTCAAGTTCTATTGAAAACCAAGCCCTTGAATATCTTGTTCATCACTGTATTCCCTAGTATCTAGCACAAGACCTGGCACACAGTAGGCATGTTATAATATATTCTGAGTGAGGGAGTAAATGGATTTTAAAAACAGCTCCATGAAAGCAGGGATTTGTCTGTTTCATTCATTGCAAAATGAGTATCTGAATGTAAACACGAAGGCTTAGCATTCATTATATACAACAAAATTCTTTAATCTGCAGAGCATCATAAAAGTCAAATATGAAGTATTTATGTTGCCTTTCACCCAACAAATTCAGTTGATATCTTTCTGAAAATACATCCCCCAAAACTGCAGGATAATTTTAAAGAATCAAAATAAAATAGATGTTGATATTAGTTTCAGTTTTGTTTGTATTTTTCTGTGTTCTAAATTTTCTGCAATGAAAATGTGTTTTTATAATCAGAAAAAATAATCAATATTATTTTTAAAGAATGTAGTGGGTGAGATCATTTGCAAATGTATACCTGAGGAAATTTTGAGGACATCAAGGTCAATCAAGGTGATTGGGAATTAATACCACAGAGGAAAATACTGTCCTGAGAAACACGATACTTCTTTCAGGGACTGAATTATGTCCTTCCCCACAGATTTATATGTTGAAGCCCCAACTTCCAATGTGATGTATTAGGATATGAGGATTTGGGAGGGCAATTAGATTTGGGTGAGGTCATGAGGATAGGGCCCTCATGATATGATCAGAGTACCCTTATAAGAAGAGACACCAGAGAGCTTGCTTGCTCTCTCTCGGCGTCATGTGATGACACAGTGAGAAGGTGGCCATTGGCAAGCCAGGAAGAGAGACTTCGCCAGAGCCCAACAATGCTGGCATCCTGATCTTGAACCTCCAACCTTTAATAGAAATAAGTTTCTGTTGTGTAAGCCACCCAGTGTATGGTATTTTGTTATAGCAGCCCAAGCTGACTAAGATAGACTAAGCAGACTAAGATCCAAACTGTTGTGTGGCAAGTAGCTTTCTGATATTGAGAGAGGATCCCCTTACTCTCAGATTTAGTCAGTAAATGTTTATTAAATGTCTATTGTGTTTCATGTCCTGTGAAAAATGCTGAGGATTCAAGGATAACTAAGAAAAGGTTCCTACCCATAGGGAGCTGGTTTAATAAAGAGACAAACATGTAAATAAACTTTAAAAAGTGTTATATGTGCTCTGACAGAAGTATGTATAAGGGGCCCAAAAGTTAGAGTAATTGTTTCTATCTGTGGTTTAAGTGGGGATAGGTTGGGTTGGTCAGTACTCTATCAGGTTAACCCTAAGTTCACCAACCAAGTCAAGAGATGTGACTTTCCATGTGGCAACAAACCCTGGCCTTCACATGGTGAGCCCTGCTGAATGGTCAGCCTCTGTCATTCTTGACCTCACCAGCTCCATGATATATAACAGCAACATAGTCTTATAGCAATTAATAAATTCCTACAAAGAGCTTCGAGGAATAGGCACAAATTTCAGAGATCCAATAGAGGAAGTCAAAAGGCCAGCACTGGGCAGTCACAGAGATTTAGATGGTGGCTACCCTCTTAGAGGTAGAAAAGAGCCTGCTGCATGACCTGCAAAATGAAACAGGTATTGGCAGTGGCTGTTTGAGGTGTCCTTCAATCATTTCTATACTCTGTGGACTTCCATTTCTAATTTTCCTAGGGGCCCTAAACTTATTCAACAGCATTCTCATTTAGTTATAGTAACTGTATTTGTATAAGTTAATAAATATTCCAAGCCTGTTACTTGGAGAAAATGCCACTGATGACCTGGGAAACAGCATGAAGTGTAACACTTTTTGGTCTCACATCCGTTTTGCTGGCTAAGTCCTAATCATCCCTCAGCCAATACCCTACTTTCTCTAGGAAGCTGTGCCTAAACTCCACCACCCTTGGTTTGATTGAATGCTCCTGCCACGAGATCCCTAGCACCCCTGTAGTTCCTGCATAATAGCACTTATCATATTGTTTTGCATTCTTTTGTTTAATTGTCTGTCATCTCTATTGGACTGTTAAATCCTTAAGGACAGGGACAATATTATTCTTGATGATGTGCCTGGATCTCAAAAGCTTTCAGTAAGTATTTTTTGGATGCATCTACTTTTAAAGCCAGGAAAAATAGAGGACCAGATGATTATTAAGTTTATGGTGCTTCCAGCAAAGTGCACTTAACCAATGAAGTTCAGTTCAAAACACTTATCTGACCTCTGGTATAAATTAATCAAGTCCAAACCAAGAGCATAAACATTAAAGGAATACAGCACCATAGGTAACCAAAGTCAAGCTGACATAAAATTAAAGGCTATTTAGGAGAAGTGAATATTAAACTAGTTTTGAATAGAGGTGAAAGCCATGGTGGATAGGGCTCAAACAGAAGTCTAATGAAGAGAGGAATGGGCTTTATTACGCAGATCAAGTTGGTGGGATTAGGATATTCATAATTCATTAATCTAATACATATTTAATATCTGCTTCAAAATTAAAATGAACTTTGAATTCCAGGTCGAGGAGTTTAGATAGGATATGACAAGTATATAATAAACACTTCAGGTACACAGATAACATGATAAAAACTGTAAACTGTATGTGAATGTGATTATTTCAGTAACTACACAGAAGATGACCTAGAGTGAAGAGGAACTTAACAAGTGATACACAAAAGCAGAGATGGCCTGTTACAAAGTAGGATAAAATATGACCTATGCAGGTAAGTCTTTCTTCTAATATTTTTCTCTCCTGGCAAGTCACAATTTCTGAAATTACTGCCACAGAAGTCACTCTTTTGGTTTAAGGCAATGTCTTTCAAAAGCTTTTGTTTGCATGTAAGAATATGCTACTAAGTGATGGTAACATCCAACACAGTGGAAACTCTGGCCCCGAAAATCTGATGTTCCGTTCCTCCTAGGGGTATGAATGCTTACCTAGAGACAACACTTAGTTGCCTCACAGCTGGATATGATCATTACCAATAAATGTAGGAGAAGAGATGTGTCCAACTTCCACATCCCTTCCTCAAAAATACATTGCTATACTTGCATTTTTCTTGATAGAATGGAGACATGGTAGAGATCCATTTTTAACCCATTTATGCCTAGTGTTCCATTATTAGAACGCTAAGCCTGTGGGAGTTATTTATATCCTACTGCTCAAGGTCATCGCCAAGGTCTGATTTTTCACAAAAAATGTTTGCAACCTCTGGCGTAAATAAGTTAAGCCATGTCCTAAGCTAGGACATGGCAGAGCTTCAGGACAGAAAGACATGGGACTCTGAGCAGACGTCATGAGCAGAGTAACCCTGTTAGTATTAACCAACCAGCCAGTTTCATTAGAGGGAAATAGAATTCTATTTTCTTTTAAGCACTGTATTTTTTGTTTCTTCATTATAGCACATTACCCTAATGTAATATTCATGAGACTGGCATAGATTTGAAACTTACCTATCTCCCAACTAGAAATGGGAAGAGCCTAAAGATATGGGTCATAAGAAACAAATAAAAAAAGGGCTGGATTAGGGCACTCCTTACGGGAAGGTAGACTCACATGGGCGGCTGAAATAAAGGAATCTGCGTGGTCAGCTAGGGGGCAGGATAAAGTTTTTTGACATCTGGAGGGGGCAAGAGGATGAACCAATGAAGATACTTCATGTACTTTAAAATTTTAGTGGGACCAATCAGTTACAGTAATTTAAAGAAAGATAGTAAGGGAAGGAGAAATGGAGAAAAGGCAGATTATCAGGGAAACGAGGGTAGAAATTCATGAGCGACTGCATTATGATGTTTAACAACAAAAACAAAACCAAAAAAGAGGAGCCAAAACCAATTCAAAGCATCAGAGCCTGGGCAAATATGAATCAGGAAACTGTGAAAGGTAAAAGAGCAATCCTAGCTGAAGAGGATACTGAAGCTGGTCTTTCCCATGTTAACTGTAAACTGTGGTAGTACATTAAAGTAGATATGTTCTTATGCAAATTAAGATGGATGATGAAGGGGTGTTTGAAAAAAAAGGTAGAGAGATTAAGGTTGGTGATATAGATCATTACCACCCACATGGAAAGAGCAAGGGCTAAAAATGCCGTTTAAAGAAATAGCTACACTTTTCAATGTGCATCTCGAAAAAAGTAGCAGCTTTCTGATCATTATGCTCAGCACTCTCTCTTTTCACCTCTAAACTTGCACAGAAGTCTCTCCTTGCACTTCTTCATCTTTATTTTGATGTTCAACTTTCTGCAAAAGCCTGGGGCCCAGTAAACCAATAAGCAGACTTCCAATTGGGGCTGTGATAAGGATGGACAAAAATGCCACTGTCAACACATCCATTCCGTAGTCTTCTAATTGTTTCTCTCCATGCGACCTTGCTGTGTCCAAAGCCACAGATCCTATTGCAGCCTATAAAAGTTTAAGGGTAAAGATGAAATCATGATAAGACAAGCACATATAAAAAATGAATTTTTTTATTGTTTGCAAAAGCAAATTGCTTGGTTTTTTGCTCAACTAAGAAAGTTCTTTTAGTCTTCTTTCAAAGTGTATTGCAGGTTTTTTTTGTTTTGGTTTTTTACTTTTTTAGAGACAGGGTCTCGCTGTGTTGCCTAGACTGGTCTTGAACTCCTGGCCTCAAGTGATCCTCCCTCCTAAGCCTCCCAAAGTGCTGGTATTACAGGTGTAAGTCACTGTGCCCAGCTCAGCTTGGTTCTGATGATTTAAAAACTCTCTCTGCCCTTGTGTGGGAACATACTGATGACTCATTTGTACCTATCTGTGTAAGGTAGGGTTACATAAATATCAGTAAAATACATTTCAAAACACAAAGCAAATCCAGACTCACAATATTAATTAAATATAACATAAAGTTCTATGTACTAAATTTTTCCTGAATAAAGATGAAAATTATTGGTCATCTCCTTTTATCTTTAGGAATCTGGAACTAAAAAATAAGATGAAAAACATGCAGTGATACCTACTGAAAACTGTTAAATTTTAAATAAATATATATTACTTTAGAGCTTAAACTCATTGTCAAACATCATGAAACATGAAAATAGTGGACACCTTGACAACTTGATGCTGATTTTATTAGGTATTTGGTCAACTCTTTGCCTCACAAGTTGGTGAAATATTTTATTTGGAATGTATCTATTGGAAAGTATTATGAAAATTCTCGGTTTCTTGTAGAGGTAAAATGCAATATTATCAGTGCAGATGGGAAAAATGTATTAATTAATCTGGTTTTCCCTTATTCCACAGAGAACAATGTAAGCCTCTAAGACAATGAGAAAGAAAAGTGTGCATCTGACACAATGGCAGAAAGTACTAATTGCTCACAAAAACCTGAATGCCCCCTTTCCCTTCTACAATAGAACTCCCAAAGTTTGGTTGGTCACATTGCTGTCCAGAGACCTTTTTATAGAACTCTTAGCCATTATGTTTCAGACATTTTTTAAAGTCTGATGGGGTGGGGGAAATTCTGGAGTAATGCCCAAATGCAAAGAGCATATAATTGAAATCTGGAATATAATTACTGAGCATACACATCCCCCAAAGCCTCCTAAGTGAAAAACCTTGATTTTAATTCCTTAATAACAGAAATTTGAATATTTAATTATAAAATAATCTGGGACAAAACAGTTAAATGTTGTTTGATGTAATTAGTCTGAAACTATACAACCAAAGATACATCACATTTGCAACAAATCATAATCTATATAGTTCTAACTTAATTAGCAATCATAGGTATTCTAACAAATGCATGGTCAACAAATTCAAGCACCTATCTATAATAGCTTTATTTATCACATGTTTATTAGAATGCACAAATTTTTGGTTAAGTGAATGAGACATTTGCCAGGAAGTTCAGTGAGTTTTGAATAATTAATACCAACTAATAATCTAGGAAATCAATAAACTACTTTCTAGGTTGTTTTTCAATAAATCTTTTCTCCATTACATACAAAGACTCTGGTCAAGCTCAACTGATCGTCAATCATATTAACATTAAAATATCTCCAAACATTAAGGGGGCCATGTTATTTCTCTTTTATTCTTTTCTTGGAAGCTATTAACATGAAAAGAGTTAACAACTCTTTCCTTGGGTGACTTAGAGAGTGCTGACTGATGAAATTCAAACTCTTCTCTCCTGTTACTACTGCTTTCTAGTAGAATAGGGATTTACTGGATTTTTACTTGTACCCTGGTGATCTAAGGAAATTTAATGAGCTATCACATTTAAGGAATGAATATACCAAAAATACAGTTTTTAAAGAATAGATTAGGATAAACTTTTCACACATCCACTTCAATTATTTATTTTCACTAAATTTAAACAAGCCCTCTGATTCAATATTTCAAGGTGTCATGCAGAAATAGCAGTTAAAATACTAAGCCATCCTATCCATCATACCTGAACTGTGGCCTTTGGAAGCCATGCAAAAGAAATAAATATCTTTTCTTGTAAGTTAAAACCAGCAAAACACACCATCAGAAATGTAGTCAAAATTCGTATCAATACTGCAATGCCTACGGTGGCAACACAAAGGCCTGTAAGAAATATTCAATTTTTAGAAATAATAAAATACCAGGAGAGAAACTGTATCTCATGGTAACTAATTCAAAATAACCATCAACAGAAATAATTTTTAAAGCATTAAAAAATTACAAATACAAAAATGTTTAGGCAGAATATATAAAAACAATTAATATTAAGGATCAATCAGGCAATTTGTTTAAAATAAGGTGTTTCCTTAGATTAAAACCAGAAATTAAGCATATTTGAATTCTTATATGGAAGATTTGAATGTTATATATGTATTATGCTTTATAGCAAGAACCATGCTTTTTCATGTGTGTAAGAATTTATTAAATGATATGATTAAATGATAAGTAATAAGCTTTAAACTAAGTACTGGGTACACATAAATGTACAATATATAGACTTTGCCTGAAAGTCAGAGGAAGACAGAAACATAAACAACTAATTCGTAGATTATACAGGAAGTGAGGTATAAACAAACTGAGGGCATAAAAGAGGGAAAAGTAATATTTTCACCCAAAAAGTCAATAATTCTTTACAGGGTATAAGACCAGAAGTGATATCCAAAGTGTTTATGAGCCAGTATGGAGGGAATTAGCCAATCAGAGCTGGCTGGGCACTGACCAATCAAAACAGACACTGGCAGTCTACCACTGTTTCACCATACTGATGTGTAATGGTCGTACTGGTCCCATTTATCCCTGGTTAACATATACAGCTACTCCATGTAGTCCTGTAGAACTCTGTTGATAAAGACAAGTTCATCATCATTTGCCGAACAAGGGATTGTGACTAGTGCTGCTGCATGCTACTGGACCTAAGAATGGTACAGCTAAGATGACTCCTGAGTATTAGTGTGATTTTTTTAAAAAGTAACATTTGTTGAGTGTTTACTCTGTGCCAAGTGCTGTACTAAGCTTTAAATGTATTATTTTACTTAGTCCTTACAACCGGTGGGATAAGTATTATTTTATAGTTGAAAAAACCAGAAACTCAGAAAGGATAAGTACTTTTCTCAAATTCAAAGGGTTGATAAAACATCAGATAGACATAGCGGGAGGATCCGTTGTAAATCTGCCAGATGGCTTTTTTTTTTTTTTTTTTTTTTTTTTTTGAGACGGAGTCTCGCTCTGTCGCCCCAGATGGCTTTTTTATGGGAAAGTTCTGTGGTTCTTTGTTGAAAGGTATTTCTTCAAGGTTGGAACGTATTCAAAAATATCTGTAGCCTGAAGTACAAGATAAAGAGGTGATACCATTCCCAGAAGGAAACATTGAAAGTTTGAGAAGAGGATGAGAAGGAAGTTTTACTTGAGTTTGAAGTTTAACAGGACATACAAGTGGTGCTGTCCAATCAACAACTGGATATATTGATTTAGAGATAAATAGTTTGGAATTATACAGTTTACAGTTGATGTCACTAGTATAGATAAGGTTAGAGAAGTGATATAGAGCCAGAGGCACAGAAGGCCTTGGAAAGAACTTTGATAAAGGGCAGCGTTTAAGCTACATGTGGTGTAAGGAAAGGCTCAAACAGCCCTGGGAAATAAGAAGTTTAAGAACTTAATATAAAGAAGTGTTAGAGGGTCAAAAGCAGCAAATGCTGCTGAGAGATCAAGTAAAGCAAAGACTGGATTTAGCAATATTACCTTGGTGAGAGCTTGGCAGGTTGTGTGATAGGCAGAAGCTGCGCTAAAATGTATAGAAGGAAATGGGAACTGAAGTGGAAAGGGGAATGTAGTGACCTATTTTGAAAAGTCTGAAAAGAAGATGAGAGAGGTAGCATGGTACAGATGGGGGAAAGTGAAATAGAGAAATTATATATATATATATATATATATATATATATATATATATAAGTTTAACATATTATTTTAATACACATTATTTTAATTGTAGTAAAATACACACAACATTCACCATCTTAATGATTTTTATGTGTATAGTTAGTATCATTAAGTATATTCCCATTATTATGCAACCAATCTCCAGAATTTTTTCATCTTGCAGAATTTAAACTCTATAACCATTAAACAACAACTATCCATTTCCCTCTACTCCCAGCCCCTGGCAAGTACCATTTATGAGTTTGACTACTCTGGATACCTCATGTAAGTGGAATCATACAGGGTTAGTCTTTTTGTGACTGGCTTATTTCACTTAGCATAATGTTCTCAAGGTTCATCCATGTTGCAGCATGTGTCAGAAGAGAAGCATTTTTTTTTAAAGGTAAGAGAGATTGGAGACTAAATTCTGAAGAGAAGAAAATTGTGATATGGATATTTACGATGTATGAGAAAAGGAAAGAATCCATACAGAAGATTCGGAAGGAGGTAGCCAGAGATGGGATTCCTAGTATGGATGGAAGAATACTGTGATGGAAGGAAAGGAGGAAATAATGAGTACATGTATGCAAATTAATTTTTAAGTGCAGTGTTTTGAATCAAGAGAGTTTTAATATGATGGCTTTTGAATGTATGAATAAATAAAATAATTAATGAACAACCAGGCATTTCTATCCCATGGGTACAAACTATAGAACTAAATAGTTGTCTTTAAAATTCTCACTCTTGTTCAGGACAAGGCTAGATGAATATTCTTACCCTTGGAAAAAGAATTGTAAGGCCTGAATTTTCTGGGTAGTGGTCAGCAGTGTCACTTTTATATACAAGGAACAATATTAAATGTGTAAAATATACTGTCTTAGATGAACAAGCATTATTTTCTAACCAACTACTCTAAAAAACTTAGATCATAATTAACTTTTTATATAATTTTGACAATAGGAACCACTGTACACATACCAACTGGAGATATTTCAACTGAATATATAAAGTAGATTTTATTGGTAAGTAGGTTGACCAAAAAAGGTGAATTTTAACAAAATACACTTTTAAATTCTTACCTACAGTTTCTGGTCTGAGAGACGCAATAGATACCTCTGCTCCAATTAGTCCAAAAAGAAGGGGTTGAAAAATGTCCCAGGCAACTGCAATTATCTTTTCAACCTCCGCCTAAAAGAACAACAAAACACACACAGATTTTTATTATGTGAAGTTACAAATGCAAAGAATTTTATTAATTTGAGGTTTGAATTATTTGGCCTGAGATAAGCTTTATTTCTGTGCCATCTATAACTAAAAGGTTAGCTAGAACAGAGCAAAAAAATTGCATGAAGATCTTTCTAATACAGTTAAGATACATTAGGTGTTTTGGTATACTAAATATTAGTTTGTACATGGATGTTAATAAAAAGATTCTTATAATCTTATGAGGACTCCTACTTCTGAATACATCGTGTGTGTGTGTGCATGTGTGTATACATATTGTAATATATAGTAGTGTTTTGTAGTTTAAAATTTTATGTCACCTTTCCTTCAACAATATGATTCACAGAGCTTGCAATATTGGTACATATATGTAGATATGCCCCTATTACTGCTGCATAGTAATCTACAGTATGGAAGTACCATAGTTTATTCAATCATTTCTTTATTGACAGATCTTTAAATTGTTTCCAGCTTTATCTGTACAAAAAAATACTGTTTAAGATTATCTCAAATCATGCACAAGAGTAAAATCCAGGTTTACTAAAGTGATTATCAGTGCAATTTATCACTTTATTACCCATTATCTCCAATTCCTCTTTCACTGTTGCTCCACAGAATATGCAGCTGGACCTTTAAAATATTTTTCCTTTGCCAGGTAGCACCATGTTAAACTTTGTCAGTAGAGTGTGCTAAAGAGATATTGCATGCTGAAGGTGCTTTTCTTCCTGGTTTCTATGGCTCTTCCTAGCAAGATCTTATAGCATGTACTGGTGGCTTTAGCTCTAGGTTCCTGCATCCCAGGTGGCTTTTCCAGTATCAGGGTCCTACAGTTCATGCAGCCAGCAGCACCTAGTGGCCATTAGGTTCCCTAGCATACTCCTGGGGCAGTTTCATAGCAGATTCTCTTGATCAAGATACCTCCCCATGCACCCTAGGGGATGGATCTCCTGCAAATTGGGAAGGTAGATTTTCAGCAAATTCTGCAAGCACAGCACCACAGTGACTTCTCTACGCTCTGACAAAGTCTGGATCTCAGCCCTGTAGGCAGGAATGAGGAGGGGACAGGCTTAAGGGGATGATCTATTATAGCCATAGGCATAGCTATTCCTATATTCTTTAAGGATGTCTTCACATCTTACTAGCCAATATCTTGTTACTCGAATCCCTGGTTTGGTTAATAATCAACTTTCCCTATTCCAGTTACTATGTGATTTCTCTTTCCTCATGGGACTCTAATTGATACAAGAACTAACTTTGTAACACATAATGGGAAACACTCTAGGAAAACAGTGACACAACTGACTAGAGTAAAATTAAAATGTGTTGTGGAGAAAGAAGACATAAACCAAAAAAGTGCAAACTAGAAGAAAATATCTGTACCATGTATAACAGAATAAGAAACATTAGCCAATCAATAAAAAAAGACATAGACCGTAATAGAAAAATGGGCAATGAACCCAGAGACAACATCATCATACTGAATAGGCAAAAGGGGGAAGCATTCCTTTTGAGAACCAGAATAAGACAAGGATGCCCACTTTCACCACTCCTATTTAACCGGAGTACTGGAAGTCCTAGCAAGAGCAATCAGGCAAGAGAAAGAAATAAAAGGCATCCAATTAGGAAGAGAGGAAGTCAAACTATTTCTCTTCACAGATTATACTATACCCAGAAATACTATATCAAGAATAATATAGAGATGCTATACCTAGAAAACTTCATAGTCTCTGACCAGAGGCTTCTAGCTCTTATAAACAACTTCAGCAAATTTGTAGGATAAAAAAAATCAATGCACAAAAATCAGTATTTGTATACACCAATAACATACAAGCTGAGAGCCAAATCAAGAACGTGATCTCATTCACAATCGCCACAAGAAGAACAAACTATCTAGGAATACAGCTAACCAGGGAGGTAAAATATCTCTGCAATGAGAATTACAAAACACGGCCGAAAGAAATCAGAAACGACACAAATGGAAAAACATACCATGCTCATGGATAGGAAGAATCAATATTGTTAAAATGGTCATATTGTCCAAGGCTATTTACCTATTCAATGATATTCCTATCAAACAACCAATGACATTTTTCACAGAATTAGCAACAAAAATTCTAAAATTCATTTGGAATCAAAAAAGAGCACGAATAGCCAAGGCAATACTAAGCAAAAAGAGCAAATCCAGGGACATCACACTACCCAACTTCAAACTATACCACAAGGCTACAGTAACTAAAACAGATGGTACTAGTACAAAAATGGACACATAGACCAATAGAACAGGCTAGATAATCCAGAAACAAAACTGCACACCTACAACCACGTGATCTTTGATAAAGCTGACAAAAACAATCAACTGGTAAAGGACCCCCTATTCAATAAAATGTGCTGGGATAACTGGCTAACCATATGCAGAAGATTGATGCTGGACCCCTTCCTTACACCGTATATAAAAATCAATTTAAGATGAATGAAAGACTTAAGTGTAAAACCGAAAACTACAAAGCCCCTAGAAGATCCAGGAAATACCATTTTGGACACTGGCCCAGGCAAAGACTTCAAGATGAAGACTCCAAAAGCAATTGTGACAAAATAAAAAACGACAAGTGGGACCTTATTAAACTAAAGAACTCTGCACAACAGAAGATACTACCCATGGAGTAAACAGATAACCTTTAGAACAGGAGAAAATATCTGCAAACCATGCATCTGACAACGGTCTAATGTCCAGAATGTTTAAGAAACTCAAACAAATCAACAAGCAAAAAACAACTCCATTAAAAAATGGGCAAAGCACATGAACAGACACTTCTCAAAAGGAGACATACATATAGCAAACAAGCATATAAAAATGCTCAACATCACTAATCACTGGGGAAATGCAAATCAAAACCGAAATGAGACACCATCTCTCATCAGTCAGGATGGCTATTTTTTTTTTAATATTTAAAATTAACCACAATATCTGAGCTTGTGGAAGTAAACTGGGTGACCAAATGTCAAAGGAAACATAACTGTACATCTTTTGATACTTTTTAATTTTTTGCAAAATTTATTTCAAATTCAGGGACACAGGTGCAGGTTTGTTACATAGGTAAACTTGTGTCATGGGAATCTGTTGTACAGATTATTTCATCATTCCGGTATTAAGCCTATTAGTTATATTTTTCCTGATCCTATTCCTCCCACCCTCCACCCTACAATATGCCCCAGTGTGTGTTGCTCTCCTCTACATGTTCATGTGTTCTCATCATTTAGCTCCCACTTATAAGTGAAAACGTGGTATTTGGTTTTCTGTTTCTGTGTTAGTTTGCTAAGGATAACGGCCAGCCACTCCATCTATGTCCCTGAAAAGGACATGATCTTCTTTTTCATGGCTGCATAGTATTCGATGGGGTATATATACCACATTTTCTTTATTCAATGTATCATTAATGGGCATTTATGTTGATTTCATGTCTTTGCTATTGTGAATAGTGTTGCAATGAACATACTCATGCTTGTGTGGTTATAATAGAATGATTTATATTCCTTTGGGTATATACCCCGTAATAAGATTGCTGAGTCAAATGCATTTCTGTCTTTGGGTGTTTGAGGAATCACCACACTGTCTTCCACAATGGTTGAATTAATTTACACTTCCACCAACAGAATGGCTATTATTAAGTAAAAAAATAACAGATGATGGTGAGGTTGTGGAGAAAAGGGAATGCTGATACACTGCTAGTGGGAATGTAAGTTAGTTCAGCCAATGTGGAAAGCAGTCTGGAGATTTCTCAAATAAACAGAATGACCATTTGACACAGCCATTCCATTATTGGTTATATACCCAAAGGAACAGAAATCATCCTACCATTAAGACACATGCACTTGTATGTTCATTAAAGTGCTATTCACAATAGCAAAGACATGGAATCAACCTACATGCCCATCAACAGTAGACAGATAAATAAAATGTGGTACAGATACATCATTGAATACTATGCAGATATAAAAAATGAAAAAAGCTGGAGGCATCACACTACTTGAATTCAAACTATACTACAAGGCTACAGTAACTAAAACAGTAATGGTACTGGTCCTAAGACAGACACATGGACCAAAAGAACAGGCTAGAGAACCCAGAAATAAAGCTGCACCCTTACAATCATCTGATATGTCACAAAGCCAACAAGAACAAGCAATGTGGCAAGGACTCATATACACTATGTACATATATACCATGGAATACCATGCAGTCATAAAAAAACAATGAAATCATGTCCTTTGCAGTGACATCGATGGAGCTGGAGGCCATAATCCTAAGCTAATTAATGCAGGAACAGAAAATCAAATACCACAGTTATCACTTATAAGTTGGAGCTAAACAATGAGTCCACAGGGACACAAAGAAGGGCCTGATAAACACTAGGGCCTATTTTAAAGTGGAGGGTGGCAGGTGGGTGAGGATTGAAAAAGTACCTATCAAATAGTATGCTGATTGCCTGGGTGACAAAATTATCTGTACTTCAAGCCCTTGCAACACACCATTTATCCATGTAACAAACCTGCACATGTACCCCTTGAAACTAAAATAAAAGCCGAAAAGAAAAAAAAAAAAGAAAAATGGGCAAAACATATGCACAACTAATTCACAGAAGAAGAGCTACAAATAGTCACAAAATCTAAGACACTAAAACTGAGTAATCATGAAACACAAATTAAATTGATATGCCTTTTTTTTTTTTTCTCAAGGGGGAACACCACGTTGGAAAAATACTAAAATGTTTTAATAATGAAAAGTATTCATTGACTTTGTAAGGAAACTCACCACTTGACAGGACAGCAAATTGATAATGCTTTTTTGGAGGGCAATTGAGCAGTACCTGTTATACTGCCTAAGAATTTACATAGAACAGATTTTCTGATAACTAAAAAGAAGCTATATTTTTGGACGCCATTTCAATGCTTATAATTACACAATTTAAGGATCTGCAATATATACACCAGGTCCTCAAATAATGTCATTTCTTTCAACATTGTTTCTCTCCAATAACGAGAAAAAAAAATCAATTCTTCATGTTCTCCCCATATCTGAAAGCATTTTCTGTAATTTGGTTTCCTCCTAAATCCCAAAGATGTTCTCATTAGGTGAACTCATGTGTCTACATGGTCCCTATATGAATGAGTGTGGGTGTGTGTGAATGCACCCTGTGATGGGACGGCATCCTGTGTAGGGTTGGTGCCTGCCTTGTGCCCTGAGCCTCTGGGATAGGCTCAGGCCTATTATCTTACTTGTTTTTATTAACCTTTCTGAAATGTATGTGTAGATCACAATTATTTCAATGTTTAATATTCACAGTGTTTTGCTTTTTATTCAGAAGTTTGGTGATGTTTTTGTGACCAGAAATATGCCTTAGGAACTTAGCTCTTGTTTATATCAATTGGCCTATGGTAAAATTGGTTTTGTTATTTGTCCTTTCACTTCAAGTTGCAGCTTCTGAGAACCTATTGACAGTGCTAAAATGAGGACTTACTATTAATATATTCAGCAGTTTGTCATATCAACCTTCTTTGTCAACAATATTGCTACAGCACTGTAGAACTGACAAGTGTGTCATTTTCATTTTCTCACATAATAGTTACAGCAATTTTTTAGATGATTATTGTATTCACTTTAGAGTTGAGAAAACTGTTTGAGAAGGCAAATGACTTGCTTGGGATTATACAGCTAGAAAGTCGTAGAACTGGGATTGGCATCCCAAGCTCCATATTTTAAATCTTATGCTCTTAGTATGATATCATGCTGTTCTGGAGGTAACTATAAAAATAATAAGAGTTATTATTTACTGAATGTATTCTATGATTAAGCACTTTTCTTAGTGCTTTGTATAGGTTATTTTACCTAATCCTCCAGTCAGTGAAGTTGTTTGTCATCATCACTGGGAAGTTAGATAACTTGTACATGGTCAGACACACCTAGTAAAAGCTGTAGAGTTGAGATTGGCCTGAGGAGTCGGAGCTCTTGGCCCTATGCTATCCTTTAGAAAAAGGTAAGAAAAGGAATCCAAACTCAGAACTTTGGTTTGGTTCCTACAGGAATAAGAACTTTCCTGAGTACTAAATTAGAAAAGATATGGAGAGTGCCTGCCACATGACAGAGTCAATAAACATTACTTTTCCTTCCTTTCTTTGAGGAACCATTTTGATATATTCAAATGGTGTATTCTTTTTTTCTTTTTTCTTTTTTTTTTTGAGATGGAGGCTTGGTCTGTCACCCAGGCTGGAGTGCAATGGCACGATCTCGGCTCACTGTAACCTCTGCCTGCCAGGTTCAAGCAATTCTCTGCCTCAGTCACCTGAGTAGCTGGGACTACAGGCGCATACCACCATGCCCGGCTAATTTTTTGTATTTTTAGTAGAGATGGGGTTTCACTATGTTGGCCAAGCTGGTCTCGAGCTCCTGATCTCATAATCCGCCCGCCTCAGTCTCCCCAAGTGCTGGGATTACAGGTGTGAGCCACCGCATCCAGCCTCAAATGGTATATTCTTATCCTGGCTCTGCCACTTACTTTTTGTCCTCTGGTCAAATATTTTTGACCTTCACAATACACTTAGTATTTGTAAGCCTTGGTATCCTGATTTTAAAAGTTGCTGTAATATTTACCTTTCAAGATTATTGTTAAGAATAAATAACATACATTTCACTAACAAAGAGCTCTTCAAAAAAATTAAAACTATTATAAGAGACTGATAGATCTGACTACATTAAAATGTAAAATATCTAAGTGTTAAAAGTGAACAATATAAAAAGGTACAAAGATTACTTAGACTTTTGTTGCTAGGACTAATCGTTTAACAGAAGTCCTTGAATATGTTTCATACACTCAGAATAGTAATGAAAGTAGAAGGACTAAAAAGATTTCTGTATCAAATTATTTTTTATTTCTAAAGTGCAGACAAAGGCCACAATTTATATTTTGATTATAACACTTTAGTTGAATATCAGACATGGGCTTATATATTGCAAAACACAGAAAAACACAGAAAAGTTACGACGTATCTTCTTGTGGGTTTTTCATAATGTCAAAACTAAAATGAATTTGCCTATAAAGAAAATGGAGTCATTGAATATGCTTTGTATAAAAGATAAGCCCAGAGTAATGAAGACTGTGTCATCACTTATATAGATGTGTGTATTGGGGGTGTATCTTACAGATGGATAATCAACACACATTATGCTTTGGAAGATAATGAACAAAAGACCTATCAAAGAAAAAGGAAAAAAATACAAGTGGCTAAATATGTGAAAAACTGTTCAATTTCACTGTTAAAGAAACACAAAATAAACAAGATGCAACTTTTTACCTATTAGTGTGGCTAAAGATTAAAAGGAGTAATTTTTTTTTTTTTTTGAGACGGAGTCACGCTCTGTCGCCCAGGCTGGAGTGCAGTGGCCAGATCTCGGCTCACTGCAAGCTCTGCCTCCCAGGTTCACGCCATTCTCGTGCCTCAGCCTCCCGAGTAGCTGGGACTACAGGCGCCCGCCACTTCGCCTGGCTAGGTTTTTTTGTATTTTTTAGTAGAGACCGGGTGTCACCGTGTTAGCCAGGATGGTCTTGATCTCCTGACCTCATGATCCGCCTGTCTTGGCCTCCCAAAGTGCTGGGATTACAGGCTTGAGCCACCGCGCCTGGCCTAAAAGGAATAATATTTTAAGCCAGTGGTTCACAGTGTAGTCCCTAGACTGGCAGCATCAGTCTCATCTGGAAATTAATTAGAAGTACAAATTCTCAAGCTCCACCACGGTCCAAAATCAGAAATTTGCAGTAGGGCCCAGAACTCTAATTTAACAATCCTTCTAGGTAATTCTGCTAAAGTTTGAGAAAACTATTCTAAAGTGAAGTTGTAATAAGCCAGGTACTTCATATTTTATTGGAAGAAAAGTAAATGGATAGAACTCTAGAAAGCAGTTTGGTAATATGTGTCAAAAATCTCAAAATGTTCATATTATTTGACCCCCAAATTTTACTGTTAGGAATATTCCTTAAGGAAGTGATCAATTTCTGATCATTTCAGCACAATTTAAAGTAGCAGAGATTGGAAATAACCTTATAACTATATATAAAGGAATGGGCTAAAAAAAAAAAAAAACAACTATGGTGCATCCATGTGTGTAGATAAAGAGATTCACATAGGAGAGTTACTAGAGGTGAATATTTAAAAAAATGTTAATAGTTATCTTTCTGGTTGTGGGGTTACATTGACATTCTATGTAGCAGGGCTACAGGAAATGTAAACAAAGGGAACAATGGTTTGGTTTGTAAGAATCATTTCAGATAACCACATTACAGTTTCCCTGAATACAGTGTAATTGGAAGTGATTAGTTTCCCTTTCCCTCCTTTTTCTTTCTGTGCTCTTATCCAGTGCCCACTTGCTGGAGGTATCAGTCTCTCCTTGATTTCCCTGTTGCTAAAACTACTTTTTTATGCTCTGTTTCAATGATATTGCTCCTTCTCATTGTTTACTCTTTTTATCCTATAGTTTATGAATTTAGAAACTAAATTTTAAACTGTAAAAGTTTAGAATTATGTTTTAATACACATGGTGTTACTCAAACAGATGTCAAAATATAAAATTGTGTCATGTACAATAATGCTACAGTTGTACTACAGCATAGTATAAGTCACCTTGGAGTCAAATAAATCTGAGCCTAAATCTCAGTGCCATTTTCTAATTTTGTGACCTTGGACATATTATTTAAGTCTTTCTACTTTATAGCTTTTATAAAGTAGAAATCATAATACTTTTTCAAAGGTATTTTTGTGAAAATAAATGACCACATCCACTTAGTGCCTCATACAGAGCCACACAGAGTAGCAATAAAAATTTATGAATTCCTTTTTATCTTTTTACCCATGACAATATAATATAATGAGTTGCTTTCAATTTGCAAAGATTTTTAAAGAGGTGGTGACAGAAAGCATTTCTGTTACACTGTTATGAGAATGAATGTTATTTACCCAAAATGAATGTTATCTATGGAAGATCCCCACAGAGATCCACTTAATTGAGTTATGATTATATATCTCATTTCAAAATTTATAACGTTTCCATATTTTTCATATGGCATTATTTTAATTATTTAAGTTTAATTATTTTGAACAGCTGTCTTCAGGCTTTATAAGATTATCTCAAAATGATACAGCTGCATTTATTTTAGGTCACCAACATCTTTGTTAAGCAGAATAGCATACGATCCTATCAGGTTGAAATCCACAAAAATGCATCTGGAAATTAAAATAAATAAATGACAATCAGTGAATTTCCATAATACATATAAACGAAATGAACATTCTTAATCTTGAAAATCAGTATGAAAAACCAAAGCAACCTTATAAAAATGGCAAAGGCTTTTGAACAAACTGGGTAGTAATCATATGAAAACATGATTAGCATTGCCCATAAAGAAATGAAAATCAGAATAATAATGAGATATATTTTTAATTCATATCAGCAAATATCTCAAAGACTTATACTCAGATCAGAAAAACAGATCCTCTCACATAATATTGGTAAAAATATAAATTGGTACAGTCTTTTAAAAGGTCAAATTGACATTATCAAAAGAATAAATATGAGTCCTCTTTCCTAGAGCAATCTTATTTCTAGAAATTTATTGTATAAACTAAAATATATACTATATTTTGTTGATTTTAAGATACATATTTTTATATTTTAACATTTCTGAAATTAGAATGTTATGTTATAGTTTAATTGGCACTAATTTTTTTCTTTCTTGATGGCATATGAAATAATTGTGTTTTTTACAATTGACAGACTCAGAGTTTATGAAATATGGTATGTAAGGATATATTATTGAAGCACTGTTTATCTTGGCAGAAAACTAGAAACAACGTAAATATCTATAAAATGCAATACTCTGTAGCCATTACAAAGAATAAGGAAGGCATTACGGTAGTATGACTGTGATATATTTTAAGTAAAGGCATCAAGTTATAGATTAATGTGTAAGGAGAAAAAAAAGATGAACATTGGGTGTACATTTGCATATGCATATAATACAGCTTTTATAATGAAATATTTTATTAATTTGATACTAAGAAAGTATCTGGAAAGCAAACTTAATCTCATTAGAAAAGAGTCCTGAGCAGAAAAACTTAAAATTAAATTCACCTTTTCGCTGGTCCATCCCATGCCTGCAAGGAAAGCCATGACCAACGTGCACAGTCCTCCTGATCCAGGGAAACCAAAATGCACACTGCTGAACACAGCTAGCACAGACAACCCCAGCACAAGGAATGTTCTCTTACACACAAGTTTGTCCTTTAGGAGAAAAAAATTCATTTACTCCATTATTTCAAATCCCTGATTTTTAACGATTGATTTTTTTCCATATCTAGGATTTAGAAAGAAAATAAAAATTAAAATGTCTATATAAATAGACAAAACAAGTGCACTACATAACATTTACTTTCTTTTCTTCAACAAAAGTAGAGTTAGCACACTGCAAAGGTGAACTCTTCTTTAAGGAACACCAGTTCTTTTCCTCTGCAGTTGTCAATGCAGAATTTAACAGGACTTAATGAAGTAGCAGAAAAAAAAGTACATGAGCTTTGGAGCTGGACAGACCAAGGTTAAACTTATATCTTTTATACATTGTTGGCGTATGTAGTGGTCACATTACTTAACCTCTCCAAGCTTTGTTTCCTGAAAGCATTTACATCATAGGATTTGTGTGAAGGTTAAATATATATCTCTATTATTTTCAGGTTCTATGTTTACTGTTTTAAATTTGACGCCCCCTTGGTTTTTCTTTCTAAATCTTTGAAAACCAGGAAGCTTTAAGAGGTTCTAGACTGACAGTAGTTTTTGTTGCTGTTGTTTTAAAGTCTAAGAATTGTGTACCTTTTTCCCTTTACTTTTCCCTGTCCAGGCTTTTAAACTTCTTGATCACTTTAGAAAGTAGGTCTTTAAAAGTGCTTGACTTGGCAAAGCATGCAAGCTCTGAAGGTGAATTACCTGAGTTCATTCCCAGTTCCACTGCTTTCTAGCTATGTGACTTTGTTCAAGTCACTTATCCTGCCTAAGCCTCAATTTCCTTATCAGTAAAATGGTCATAGTAATAGAAATCTCTTTATGAACTATTTTGTGGGTTGTAGTAGAGCAGTGCTTTCCAACAGAATGTTTAGTGATGATGGAAATGTTCTGTATCTGCTATAGTCACGTGTAGCTAGTGGCTACTGTACTGAACAAAGTGGCACTAGATGATGACTGACTGATTTATGTATGTGTGTATGCATGTATGTATTAGATATGGGCTCTTGCTATGTTGCCAGACTGGACTCAAACTCCCAGAGGGATCCTTTTGCCTCAGCCTCCTGAGTAGCTGGGACTACCAGGCCTGGCTAGAATCTAAGGTATTTTGATACTAAAAAAGGGTACAAAAAAGCTACTACACATCTGGGTTTAGTTGAGTATTATGAACATTTAAAAAACTTGCATATCCTATTACTTTGGAACTGATATTTGTTTTACAATGAAATTTGAAATGTACAGAATATAAAATAGAAACCCATTACAGGACTGCATTAAAATCTTCCGTATTGAGCCCACTTCATAAATCTCATGGATGGCACTAAGCAATTTTAAAATGAGGGACCACTTGCACAAACATGCCCTTCACATCTGTCTTTGAAGGAAGTGTTCTAGAATGTTTTCCCAATGATATTTAAGAGCACAATTTTCCCACATATTATTTTTTCACCTGGTCACGGCTTGGAAAGTACTGAATGAAAAATCCAAGAACAGATCCAGTTGCCACACCAATTACCACCTCCAAAACTCCTCTGAGGATGTTAAAGACAGTGGAGCCTGAAAAATACATTTTAAAAAACTTAAGAGCTCTAAATCCAACAAATACAAGTTTTATTCCACAATCATCAACATAAAGCCTCTAATTACAAAGAAGAAAAATTTTAAAGACAGTTTCTGCTTTCCATATTCTTAAACATGTAAGTAGAACCTACATTTTCCCCCATAGCATATAGGATTTAGGAAACTTCAATTAAAAAAAATTTTTTGTTAGCACATTGTGCAGAAAATTATATTAAAGCTTCTCCACACATTAAGCTCTTCTTCACACTGTCCTAAGAAAAAATGTACTAACTAGTTTCTGTGGTCTGTTGTTATTATGGCAATCATCCTTCTTATCTAAATAAAATTACCTCTGAAGTAAGGATAGCTTTCTACCAGGTAATGCTATGACTGTTAAAAGCATCTAGCTGTGATAGTAGCATTATGCTTAAGCTATTGTGGTAATAATTTACTATGAATGTGTAGAAAGTAGCTAATTAGCTTTAGTCTCTGGTATATTGAGGTGTTAAAAAAAATGTCTTGGGCCCCACCCCTAAAAATCTGATTCAGTAAGTCTGGCAGGGCTCAGATCCAAAAGGTCTAAGGACCACACTTAGTTGGTGGGGTGGGGGGGGAGGGGCGGGGAGAGGAAACACAGCAGAGTCCACTAGGAAGGTTCTTTGAGCTGTAGCTTATGAAAACCTGACTGCCTCTGTCCTTTCTCCTCCCATCACCATGATTCTAATGCAAACGCTGTTGCTCTAAAGCTGTGGTTCCTAATCCAAGCGGCACTGGTTTCCACTCCCAAAGGTTCTGATTTAATTGGTTTAAGATAGGACCTACATAAGAGTATTTTTAAAAACCGCCCAGGTAATTCTAGTGTGATGCTAAGGCTGAGAAAAATTGTTTTAAAGGTGTATACCAGGAAAGCGGTAAGAACATAAATTTGGATATGTGTAGTAGCATTAAAAATAGGAGTATGAGTTTGACTTAATAGGTAACAGAGCATCCGCATCCTCAAGGGTTCTTGAACAAGAAAGAAATGTAATGAAAACAATGTTTTGAGAAAATAAATTTACCAGGGAATGAATGGAAGGCAGGCTCCGGAGCAATGAGAAAGGGTGGGATTCTAGGTAACAGGCATAAATCATACACAATCATAGAATGGGAAGATAACTATAGGGAGATAACAAAAATGTATAACCTGCCAAGAAGATGTGTTCCCACTACAGAATCTAAAGCTAAACTTAGATTACAATTATACTTTGTCAATCATATAATGTTGCAAATTTTATTTCCCAATTTTGAACATAAGATTAAGAAATGAACTTAAATTTGTGCTGTACCACAGGATAATAAGTGTTGAACTGCTTTTGGCCTTTTGGCTAAGATCAAGTGTAGTATCCGTTCACATCAGTTTAATATAGGTGTTGAACAACAGTGGGAGAAAAAATAACTTAAGTTCCTCTTTTATTATACTTGAAACAAAATGCCTCAATTTCAGACACTTACTAAATATTAATAGGACATCCATTAAAATCATTGCTGTTATTACCATAAAAAGCTGAAGAGGAGAGAAGAGAAATTGTACTTATTTTAAAGGCATGCTGTTCCTTTCACTTGGACTGCTCTCTGTCATTTGTGCTCCTCGAAAAACCTACTCATCTTTTGTGTGAAGTCTCCACACATCTTTTGTGCGAAGCCTGAACGTTCCTGGATCACTTCAAGCAGAAACTGTTCTTTAAATTTTTCTACCTTGTACCCCCGCCCCCCCACCGCGCCCCTGCCCCCCGTACTGCACCTACTGCATGCTACTTGAGCAGTCTCTATCTAGAGGGAGGAAGAGAGTAAAGATAGCCAGCTTCTGGCCCCACCTTAGGTGCAGAACTCTTAGTGTTCTTTTGCCTATTTTTAATTTGCCTTAATCAATTATCAAGCAAATATGTCATGCTTATAACATTTTAACCTACGTCTCTAGAGTGCAAGAGTAAAGCCTGTTGTGAACTGATTAGGTTACCTGTGGAAAAGGCTATGCCCAAGCATGTGTTGAAGCCAGTGATGGCCAGAATGTCATCAAAGCTGCCAGCTGCCATGAGCAAGGTCGGGACACCCTTCTCAACACCATAGCCTCCTCCCTGCAGAAGGAGCATTGAAGGCACCACGACAGCTGGAGATACAGCACCTAAAACAAAACTAGGCAGACAGCACTTTAAATATTTATGATAACATCTTACTTATTACTATTTCGAAATTATAATACCCTCCATTTTTTTATGGGTTATACTTTGGACAACTATAGTCTTTCAAATGGCAGAGAAGCATGAATCCAGAAAAACATGTATGTGTAAAACTTCTACAGAACACTGTTTTTTAAAATGTAGCCATAGACAACCTGCTTCAGACTACATAGGTTGCCTAAAAATATATACTTACTAGTGGTATAGAAGGCCTAATGAGGGTAGGCCCCAGGATGCTGGCTTTTTTTAAACAAAAAATTCATGTTATGAGGTTTGAAAAGCAATGCATGGACTTTCTGATTTGGAACCCAGTGATGCTGGGCCTTCTATCAGGGCTTGCTATGTCAAATAAGGCAACATATTAGAAGAAAACGATATAACAGTCACATTGATACCAGTAACCACAGCAGTGGTAACAGCTGAAAGCATTTTACAGTACTTACTATGTACCAAATAACATTTTGAGGACTTTACACGTATTGGCTAATTTAATCCTCACAACAACCCTATAAGATAGATGCAATCTATTTTAATTTTATAATTGAGGAAACTGAGGCACAGAGAGATTAAATACTTGTTAAAGATCACACACTGGAAAATCACAAGGCTGGGATTTGAATCCAGAGAGGAGAGTTCCAGAGTCTTAACCATGAGGAGAATTTCTTACTTCTTGCCAACTTATTAGCACTAAATTCTTACTAAGTCCTTTCTTATTTATTTACTTTGTGTGGCTCTTAACCGTTGGAAGAACTGACAGTGGAAGGAAGAGATGGCAGAACTGCCAAGTCATAATAGTCTGATGACAGGAGGAAAACAATAGTAGCTGTTGATCACTGCTGCTGTGTTTTTATCCTTTGTGCAGACTTTAGGTGGAATCCGGTATCTCTTTTAACAGGCATTGAATCAGGTGTAGGCAAAAGACCACGATTTCTTCAACAGTTTGAATAGTAGGAGCTAACTATACGAGTTAGCGCCTACTAACAGATAAACTTCTGGCCCCTCCTTAGGTGCAGAACTCTTAGTGTTCTTTTGCCTATTTTTAATTTGCCTTAATCAATTATCAAGCAAATATGTCATGCTTATAACATTTTAACCTATGTCTCTAGAGTGCAAGAGTAAAGCCTGTTGTGAACTGATTAGGTTACCTGTGGAAAATTCTGAAGTTAGAATATTTAGATTATGCTGTAACATCTATGTTGCATTTTCTGATATCTATAAGAAAATTCTATTATGCATTCTCTTGTATGGAATCAGAGAAAGCCCTAAATGTCCCTACATATTTTCCATGACAAAGAAACAATCATTACCCCAGTATAAATCCCCATTGCCATGGTAAACCCAGCAGGTAATGGGCCATAAGAGCAGATGTACACGCCTCCACAATACAGGGACCCATGGACAGTCTTACACAAACGCCCTTTAACTTCTTCAGGGCCTGAAACAGAAAAGCAGACATCCTAATATAATCCTCTGAAGATATGCAGAGAAGATGACCTTCAACGCTTTCTCTTCAGTATATGGGCAATGTCTGGGTCATCATGAGTTTTCAAGGTAATGAGTTGTATTTAACAAACATTTTAGTACTCCAAGTGTTTACAGACAGCTTATTTAGTCCTCACTGCAACCTTTTAAGATAGGTAATACTATTATCCCCATTTTTTTTAGATGTCCTCATCTGAAAAGACACAGGCTAAAGTCATCCGCCCAAGATCATGAAACTGGTGAGTGATGGGGTCAGGTTTGAACCCAGGCAGGCTGCTTTCAGCATCTGTGTTCATAATCTCTAGCTAATTTCACATTATTTTTATTTATAATCTGTGGTTCCAGAATGAGACTAAAGTGAAGAGCCTAATACCCCAAGAAAATTCATTCCTGTACTAAAAAACACACATAAAAAAAAAAAAAAAAAGCATTAGAAAGGCATACTTGAGACTCATTCTATATATTAGGCAGTTTCCTGAGCTAGTATAGTTAGCCCTGAACACTTGCATAGGGCTTCGCAAACCAAAAATACGTTATTTTCTCCACTATGAGCATTATTTATAACCATGGTCTATATCTATGTCAGAGAAAAGTGGGGCCTTTATTCTTGGTGCTGGCCCCATAGACAGACTCTACCTTTCCCCAAGAAAGAGAATGAGATCGGCCAGGTGCAGTGGCTCACGCCTATAATCCCAGCATTTTGGGAGGTGGAGGCAGGCGGATCACCTGAGGTCAGGAGTTTGAGACCAGCCTGGCCAACGTGGCAAAATCCCGTCTCTACTAAAAATACAAAAATTAGCCGGATGTGGTAGTGCATGTCCGTAATCCCACCTGTTTGGGAGGCTGAGGCAGGAGAATCACTTGAACCTGGGAGGCGGAGGTTGCAGTGAGCTGAGATTAAGCCACTGTACTCCAGCCTGGGTGACGGAGTGAGACTCCGTCTCAAAAAAAAAAGGAAGAAAATGAGACCATCTTTTGAGTTGTTGCAAAGCACAAGGTCCTACTTGCAAAACAATCCTCCATGAAATAAATTCTATTCTATTCTCAAGAATGTCATGCAAAGTGTCCACATCCATTTCCTAATGCTTAGCGATTCTATTAGATACTTGAAGTATTGAAGAAACAAAATTCCTATTTAATAATGAGAAATTTACACATCATACCTTTGAATCCAGACCAAGGCCAGCACGAACCAGGATGATAGACAGGGCTATGCTTCTCAAAGAGGAAGACCACTTGTGCTTGATCTGTACATTATCGTTGACGACTGGGATATTTCTGATGAGAAACCCTGCAAGCAGCATGCCTTGAATGAAGAAATCAAACATGTCTAGTTAGTTTTCAAATACAGAAAATATTTTTAGTTAACTTTAATTTTATAGAGACTACTCTATAATCCCAGGAACCACTTCACTCATGCTTAGAAGAAATGAAGTTAAACTTTTAGTTTAACTTGGAAGAAATTAAGTTAAGCTTTTAATTAAAAAATTAGTATAATTAAAGCAGCTAAGAAAATAATGTGCACATAAAAAGATAATTTATAATAATTAATATTCCTAAAATAACTGAACTTAAAAGGGAGACAAGATGCAGCATTTGGATAGAGAGTATGATCAAATTCTACATATAAAATGTTTTAACACAATGCCAGCTCAGTCAGTCCTTTGCGTGCAAACAGCAAACAGTCCCTGAAATTATTTGCTATGTCAGATTACTTGAAATATCAATAAATACCTATATGGATTCTATTTTACCTTCAGATTAGATAATTTCATAAGAGACACATAATCTACTTTGCGAAGGTTTTAGATGTCAATTATGATGAAATGAACATTGCCCTGTCATGTCAGCCGGTGACTCTTCTTTCACTCAGTCATTCAACTCTACTGAATGCCTTCAGTAGTTTAGACGCTAGAGTATGCATCACGCATATAATAATGAACTACTTTTCAACAAGCTTTCAGCCTCTAGGGAACAAGACAAACGGACAATACCAATTTTATGAAAGCATGAGGGGGATGTTACATGAGCTGAGGCAGGAAGGGGGATTTAGAGAAGGGGAAAGAGGATGAAGAAATGGCTGGGGGAGTTGAGAAGTTTCTGGAAAAGACAGTAGTTTATTCAAAGGTAAAAGAAAAAGTGACTCATTCTGGAAACTGCAAGAAGTTGAGTGTAACTGACGAAGCTGGGTAGTGAGTGAGGGAATTCTGCCTTCATTGATATCACATGCCCACACAAAGGGAAAGGTTTCTGTGAGAGACTGTGAGCCTCTTCCCTCCATGCTTCTCCAGCAGTGCCCTCTTCTCACCTCGTCCCTATAAGCACCATACTTCAAACAACTAAATAAATTTACTGAAGTTAGGATATTTTGTGATGCAAGATGGGAGAAGACAGACAACCTGCTGCACATGAAAGCATCACTCCAGGTGTCTCTCATCACTGCCATTTATCTACGGGAAAGGCTCTAAGTTCTGAATGCTGTGGCGATGGTCTTTCTGGAATGTTTATTGGGCAACAGTATCAACAGGCTTGGCTTTTGGAAGAAGTAATGATGAGTTATATATGCACATGGTAAAATTAAGACATTGCTGACAAAAAGGTAAAGTGACAAGTATATATTGTACCCCAGCTGCAACTTTCCATCTTCATTCCTGAATGGTTTTCACTGTTGAGGATCTTCTGTGCCCTTCCAGAAAGTTTCTGTACCTATTCAAGCATATTTCTGTGTGTATAAGCTCTTTTGTGCTGGACACAAATAGGACACTGATACACTGCTGTACGGCTTGGGTTTTTTCCCATTTAATAATATATCCTGGACATTTTCCCACTGAAGCACATATATATTTGCTTTATTCCCTTTTAATAGCTGGAATAGTATCTCACTGTTTGGAAGTTCCATAATTTTTGGACCACTAATAATAGATTTTAAGAAATTTTTCAGGTTTCTCATTATAAACAGTGCTGAAATGAGCACAATTCATATGTCAAGTATTTAAGTGCCTGCTACATGCTAGCCCTGTATGAGATCCTAGTAACAAAGAGGTGAGCTAGACCAGCAGTCCCCAGCCTTTTTGGCACCAGGGACTGGTGTCGTGGAAGACGGTTTTTCCATGGATGGCAGGGGGAATGGTTTCGGGATGAAGCTTCCCACCTCAGATCATCAGGCATTAATTAGATTCTCATAAGGAGCACGCAACCTAGATTCCTTGCACGTGCAGTTCCCAACAGAACTCATGCTCCTATGAGAATCTAATGTCGCTGCTGATCTGACAGGAGGCAGAGCTCAGGCAGTAATGATTGCTCACCTCCTGCCATGGCCCGGGGCTTGGGGACCCCTGAGCTAGACTAATGTGGTCCTTGTCCATATGGAGCTTATATATTTGTAGGTTTGCATTAACTATATTCATATTATAATTCCTAGCAGTGGAAATGTTAGGCCCTATGGTATAGGTGTATATAATTTTTATACATATTGATGATTTACCAGCCAAAAATACTGCACTAATGCTTACATTCCATTATCATGACAACAGCTCTTTAATGAAATTTAAAATATGTGTCCAAACCACTCCTAAATTAATTATGGCATTCAATGACCTGAAATAAAATGGAGTATCCTAAGAAGAACTCAAAATTACGTTAAGAGGTTTTTTGTTTTGGGGGATATGAGGGGGCATTTTTTTTTTTTTTTTTTTTGAGACAGGGTCTTGACACGTTGCCCAGGTTGGTCTCAAACTCCTGGGCTCAAGCAATTCACCCACCTTAGACTCCCAAGATGCTGGGATTACAGGTATGAGCCACTGCTCTCTCTTGGCCTGAGAGAGTACTTTTCATTCCTGAAATGACTGTGAGAACAGCTTCCCTGGGACACTGTTTCCTTTGCTAGTGGTTTGGTTGATGTAATGTGACCACCTGATTTTGATTTGGCACGTGTCCCCACTCGTGCCTGTAGGGCCTCCCTTGATCATGGAGGAAAGAACGTCTTCCTGGATATAAGAGTGTTGTTCTCTTAACATTTTGTATTATGAAAATTATCAACATATGGCTAATCTCATTTCATCTACTCCCAAGTTTATATTTTTATAATTTGTGTTATGGAAATGTTTTCAATAATGATTTGCCTTCTCTTCCAAAGGGAAGCCATTTTCAAATTCATTTCAGGAATCAAAAATGCTCACTCATACTCGCGTCCCTGGCAATCACTTCAGTTAAACTCTTAAAAATATAACAGGCAACCATCACATATATTTTGTCTTAATAAGTTTCCTTTATGGATTCAGATAATGCTTCAGTTTTGGATACTGGCCTTAATATAATAAGAAGCAGTAAACTTTCTTCCTCTATGCAAGTATACAACTATAAAAAAGAATGTTGAAATATGTATGTAATTTTTGAGAATGATTTCAGTTACCTTAGGAGATTTCATTTTATCACAAATCCCAATACTTTCCATCTTTTTGCAACATGGTATCTTTTGTTTTTGCAATAGGCATGGAGTGAAAAAAAGACAAATGGGTGTAATGGGCATTTCCATGTGCCTAGAACAACAGTCTTCAACATAGGTTGTATATTAGAATCATCTGGAGGGCTTTTTAAAACTTCTGATGTCCAGGCCATACCATATTCCATTTCAATTAATTCAGAATCTCTGGGGTAAGATCTAGGCATCAGCTTTAATTTATTTTTTTTATATTTTTATTTTTTGAGAAGGAGTCTCGCTCTGTCGCCAGGCTGGAGTGCAGTGGCGCAATTTCAGCTCACTGCAACCTCTGCCTTCTGGGATCAAGCGATTCTCCTGCCTCAGCCCCTTGAGTAGCTGGGGCTACAGGTGTATGCCAACCATGCCTGGCTAATTTTTTTGTATTTTTAGTAGAGACGGGGTTTCACCATGTTGGGCAGGATAGTCTTGATCTCCTGACCTTATGATCCACCTGCCTCGACCTCTCAAAGCATCAGCTTTTTAAAGACAGGTGATTCCTGGCCTGGCATGGTGGCTCACACCTGTAATCCCAGCACTTTAGGAGGCCAAGATATGAGAATTGCTTGAGCCCAGGAGTTCAAGACCTGCTGAGCAACAAAGTGAGACCCCATCTCTACAAAAACCAAAACGGTGTAGGGGCATGTGCCTGTAGTCCCAGCTACTGGGCAGGCTGAGGCACGAAGATTGTTTGGGCCCAGGAGGTTGAGGATGCAGTGAGCCATGATTGTGCAACTGCGCTCCACCCTGGGCAAATGAGACCCTGCCTCAAAAACAAAACAGAACAAAACAACGAACGAGAGATTCTTATGAGCAGCCAAGTTCTAGAATGAATGATCTTGCTACATAAAATGTGATCTTAGAGCTTAGAAATGCAGAATCTCAGGCCATGAAGACCTACTTAATTAGAATTTGTATTTTAACAAATTCCAAGGTCATCCTTTGTACAGTGAAGTTTGAGAGTCACTAATTTTGATACAAGGGTCAGCAAAAATGTTCTGTAAAGGGCCAATGAGTATCTTAGGCTTTGTGGGCCATAAAGTCTCTGTTAGAACTTCACAACTCTGCCAGTATAATGCAAAGCAGACATAGACAATATGCAAACAAATATACGTGAGTGGGCTCCAATTAATATTAATTTATAAAGAGAAGTAGTCTGCCAACCCTTTATCCTAGCATATAGGCATATTTAGAAACAATTCATTTTAACAATAATTCAATTAATAACATTAGAGAACAAAAAGCACCTATGAGAAATAATATGAATTAAGTGGAATACCTTTAGTTTTACCTAAAATTAGAAATACATTGAGAAATGGGGCATAGTAAGAGATAAATAATTCTACTTCTTTTTATATTTAACTTTAACTACTGACCACAAGTTCAAAAGCAGATAACTTTGGTGTATGTTAGCGAATCCTGATTGTTCTTACTCATACAGCTAACAGAAAAAAAAAAAAAATGTTCAGGAAATGTGTGCAAATATATATGCAAGTATGAAAGGTAGGTTGTTTTTTACTAAAACTGGGCGATTAATAAATCTGTTAGAAATGAACACAAAATGCCTCTGTGGTAAACAAATTTTATAATGCAGAATTCTTTGAAGACACATTAAAGGTATCACATCTAGTTTTAAGACTAATTTGTATATGTGTCTTGTTTGGGCAGTTCTCATTGCCTCTGGAAGAGTATTTTCAGCTATGTCTTTAAGAATCATGGTATTTTATTTCATTTTTATATTTTTTGAGATGGAGTCTCACTCTTGTCACCCAGGCTAGAGTGTAGTGGCACGATCTCGGCTCACTGCAACCTCCACCTCCCAGGTTTAAGTGATTCTCCTGCCTCAGCCTCCCAAGTAGCTGAGGCACCCGCCACCACGCCAAGCTAATTTTTTTAAATTTTAATAGAGATGGAGTTTCACCATGTTGGCTAGGCTGGTCTTGAACTCCTGACCTCAGGTGATCTGCCCGCTTTGGCCTCCCAAAGTGCTAGGATTACAGGCATAAGCCATCATGCTCGGCCAATATTATATGTTAAATATACCCTCTGGTGTGCTGGTAAATGCTTAACAAGTGGCTTGCCAAAAAAGTATGCATTTTATATAGGCACATACATTATTAAATTTTACTGATATAAAGGATGTGCAGCACACATTTTACAAATATACAGCCATCTTCACTGTAAATTCTATATAGCCAATTTATTCTCACAGAATGTTTTCACTGCTGTTTGTCAAAATTCTGTGTCCATAACAAAGTATGGCTGTAGTTCTACCAAGATTTGACAGAATCAGACTACAAATAAATGGTTAAATACTATCTGATTCAGCAAAGAAGTCACATATCATGAATGAGCAAGTGCAGTGTCACCGTGAATGCTGGTTGATATTTTTGCTTATATTAATGAATAAGATGAAAATGAAACAATAAAAATACATGTCAGAACTTCACTCTGTCAATGACATAAGTGACTTATACTTTGACAAACCTTGATTTGTAGCATTTCCTGATTTTTTGTTGTTGTTGTTGTTACAGATACTTCTACCATGGCCGATTTTAAGCTACAACATGATGTCACTGTAACTGGAGTTGGGAAGAGGTGGCAGTGGTACACCATTATGTAGTATTTCCATAATCTCAAGAGCATAGGTGAGGGGAAATAGAGTAAAACATTAGGAAGTCTTCAGGGTTGAGCACTGAATGCTTGTTTTTAATGTCAGTTATTTAATTTTAAGTGTGTATATATATACAGATATATATATACACACACACAGACACAGACACAGACACACACACACACACACACACACACACACACACACATATATATATATTTATTTATTTATTTTTTGAGACAAGGTCTCTTTCTGTTGCCCAGATTGGAGTGTAATGGTGCAATCATGGCAGCCTCGACCTCCTGGGTTCAATCAATCCTCCCACCTCAGCCTCCTGAGTAGTTGGAACTACAGGTGCACGTCACCATGCCCAGCTAATTTTTGTATTTTTTTGTAGAGACAGGGTTTCACCATGTTTGCCCTGGCTGGTCTCAAACTCCAAAGCTCAAGCAATCTGCCTACCTTGGCCTCCCAAAGTGCTGGGATTACAGGTGTGAGCCACAGCACCTGGGCCACGATAATTTAATTTTTTAAACTGCCATGTTTAACAACTGGATCACAGGACTCCTCAAAATTTAACAATTGGCTTTTGGCTCCAGCATGGCAAATACAGAAATATTTTATTCCTTTATTTCCCAAAGCTTTCCAAACTATTATTTTTAAAATATGGTTTACTCTGGAGAAAACAGGAAACATTTAGCACTTACCAAGAAGAGAAGGCAGTGGAGGCAATGTAGGTAACTTAATAAGTCCCAAAAGTTTACCTCCAATGATGGCACAATAGAATAGGATTATAATTCCAAATAGGTTTCCTCCAGGAAGACATTCACTGCCAGTAATTGACCAAACTACAGCCCACAGAAGAACAATGATGGTAACTGAAATAAACCAGGAATACTAGTTACTATCAATAAGTTGTCACATGGAGGTTTTGACAAAATCTAAAATAATTTGTAAAAATAAATACTAATGAAAATGCAAATATTTATAATCATGTTTAATCTGTAGAGTATCAGTAAGATGAACAACTGGGTAACTGCCAACATCTTAAGAAATCGCATATTAACAGTACTTTTGAATCTGCCTATGTGCCCCTCCCCATCCATCTCCCTTTATACTGCCAGAAGGAACCATTATTTTGACTTTTTTCACCATTCACTTTTTTCTCTATAATTTAAAAATATATATATTATTTAGTTCTATCTTGAATTAGACATTATTGTTTCTTTTTTTATAGTCAATATTTGTTTAGAATTACCTACAAAGGTACTTTTTCTGAAATCATCATTCATTATGGCATCTCAAACTTTTCTTTTTTTTTTTTTTTTTGTTTTGAAACAGGGTCTCCCACTGTAGCCCAGGCTGGAGTGCAGTGGTACAATCATGGCTCACTACAGCCTCAACCTCCCAGGCTCAAGCAATCCTCCTGCCTCAACCTCTCACATAGTTGGGACTACAGGTGTGTGCCACCATGCCTGGCTAATTTCTTTAAATTTTTTTAGTGGAGACAGGGTTTCATCATTTTACCCAGGCTGGTCTTGAAGTCTTGAGCTCAAGTGATCCTGTCTCAGCCTCCCAAAGTGCTGGGATTACTGGTGTGAACCACCTCATCTAGCCTCAAATTTTTCATCTGGGACAATTATCTTGCTGCCTAAAGTATTTCCTTTAGGAAAAGAATTTCTATAAGAATGTGAAATAGGCCAGGCATGGTGGTTTATGCCTGTCCCATCACTTTAGGAGGTCAAGGCAGGAGGATTGCTCGAGCTCCAAGTTCAAAACCAGCCTGAGCAACATAGTGAGACCTCGTCTCTACTAAAGTATAAAAATTAGCTGGGTATGGTGGTGGGCATCTGTAATCTCAGCTACTTGGGAAGCTGAGGCAGGAGGATCCCTTGAGCCCAGTGAGCTACGATTGCACCACAGCACTCCAGCCTGCGTTACACGGCGATACCCTGCGTCAAAAAAAAAGAAAAGAAAAGAAATGTTTCCTTGTTTGAAAACTTGTGTTTTACAAAACTGTGCACTAAAAATTGAAAAGTTTATGGGAAAAAGAGAGTTGGGGCAGACCACTCAAAACTGGTGACCAAAGCACTAAGAAAAACCAAAACAATCCTACACACTGAATCTACACACTGACATTTGTGTCTGACACAGGCGGTCTGTGATGGAAATTCTTGAGGGTATTTTCTTTAAGCAGAGCAGTTCCATCGAAATCTGATCCATATTTTAGCCCTCTGCCTCAATACAATAAATTTCAACAAAAGGAAAAGCGTAGGCAGCTTCTTTACCTCAGCTTATACTCTCAGCCACTTCATCCACATGTGTTCTATTAGATAACTTAATGTTGTAGAATGTTTGAGTCCTTGAAGCCCCTAAACCAGCTACTAATTGCATGAAAAGTCAGCACTTCCACAGAGGTTTCATCGTTTAAAAGGTCCTCATGCAGGGAAGGCTTTATCTTTAATTGTAAGAAAGCATATATTTGGTCTTTTTTTCCCCCAGTTCACTTTGCCTTCACTTGCTATTGCTTGACGATACAAAATATTAATGGGCCAGGAAAAATTATACACAAAACTGCAAATTCCATACACTCTAACACAATTCTCCTATTTACCATTGCATATGAGCTAATTCATGATACAGAAACACTCTGTATCACAGCATGCTGTATTTCTCAGGAGGATCTGTTGTAGTAAATTCTTAGTTTCATTGTCTGGAATTATCTTTATTCTCATTCTTAAAAGATAGTTTTTCTAGGTATACCTCAGTTTTATGTTAAATTCTAGGTTGAGTGTTATTGTCTCTCCGTTCTTTGAAAATACTATTCCTTGGTTTTCCGGTTTTGAAGAACCTAATTTCAGCTTTTTAAAGGAATTCTTTTTCCTTGTTTTTAACATCTTCACTTTTTCTTTTGTTTGCCTTTCAGTATGATATGTTTAGGTGGGACTTCCTTTTGTTTTGCTTAAGATTCATGCTTTTTAAAAAAATCAGTTCTGGAAAATTCTTAGCCTTTATTTCTTCAAAGATTTCCTCTTCCCCATTCTCTTTTTCCATGTTGCTAACCCTAGTTTTCATATTTTTCATCTTTGTGTGTACTGCATTCTAGATAATCTCTTCAGATTTATTCACCCGTTCACCATTTTTTCACTTAATCTGTTGCCTAATTTGTCCATTGAGTTTTTATTTTCAATTACTATCCTATATCTTTCATTCCTAGAAGTTCAAGTTGGTTCTTCCTCAAATCTATTCATTTTTTAAATAGTTACTTGTTTTGTACTCATGTTTTCTAATTTTTAACTTATTTATATATATAAATGTGTTATATTCTATTTTCTGATAATGCACATTTTTGAAATCTGTTTTTTTGTTTCCTTTCGCATGTTGCTTTTTGTTGTTGTTGTTGTTGTTGTTGTTGTTTTTAGTTTTTTGCCATAGTGAGCTCTCCCTTGGAACTTTGTCTAAAACTAAAGGTTTTAGTTTGTCTTTTGCAACAGTGAGCTCTCCCTTGGAACTGTGTCCAACTTTGTTGAAGCTTTAGGCTGAATGAGTTTTCCCAGATGGGAAATGAATTTACTTCTACCATGTCCTTAAAAGCCATCCCGAGACCATCTGAAAATGTTTGAACATAGATACATTTTCAAATTGAATTTTTTCTGTGAAATTGGAGACAAATCAGGATGAAGTTAAACATTTTTATTGGAGACTCTACACTTGCCCCAGCCAGCAACCACAGTTGAGACAGGTTTAGTCACAGGCCCCATCTGCAGAACAGGTTTACCTCAAATTTGGCATTACACTGGGTTTCCACTTTATGTGGGTGAAGGAGAATGCTTTTTCCTGTTAGACTTCTCTCAACCTGGGCAGGCACTAGCTTAGCCTCCTGTGCTCCCAGTGCTCTCAAAATCCATCGCAAGTTCCCTGAGGTTTGGTAGAAACCTCCAGGGTGGGGCCACCTTGAGGGCTTATTGACCTCTGTTACTTACACTTTGGTTTTGGTGTCTGATGATTCCCTGTTTTCTTGACAGATCATTTCAAAAGACTTAAAATATTTTTTCAGATGCTTTCCTTGGTTTGTGACAAGATTGTTCATTGAGTCTTATCTACCATACTGACTGAATTCAATGTCCCTTTTCCTAACCCTCACAGAATTGTTACAGATTTTCTAGGCTTATGATACTACTGCAGTGGAATACCTAAGGGACTTTTGGTGTTTCCCAATTAGCTACAAGGGTTGACATTTCTATGTGATATCAGAAGTAGAATGGGAAAGCAGGATTTGCCAGCTATTATACTAAATTCTACTTTGTCATAGCATAAACTCAAGCTAACATTAAATTCAGCAAGGTAGAATTAAATGTTTTCTCTTTTCAGCTGGGTGCCTGTAATCCCAGCACTTTGGGAGGCCAAGGCAGGCGATCACGAGGTCAGGAGTTCAAGACCAGCCTGACTAACATGGTGAAACCCTGTCTCTATTAAATACAGAAATTAGCTGGGCATGGTAGCACGTGCCTGTAATCCCAGCTACTCAGGAGGCTGAGGAAAGAGAATCACTTGAACCCAGGAGGCAGAGCTTGCAGTGAGCTGAGATCGAGCCATTGCACTCCAGCCTGGGCGACAGAGCGAGACTCCATCTCAAAAAACAAACAAACAAACAAAAAAAAAGAGTTTTCTCTTTTCTACTTCAAGACTATTAAAAAAATCTCTAACTCTCTTTCCCTGTGCCTTACCTGAAATACAGTTGTAAATACATAGCAAATGGTATGTCTATAAGGTTTCTCTAAATCATGTTTAAATCAGTTAACAATTTACTTCTCATTTATGATTATGGAAAACCACAAATTTTCACATGTAAGATTTACCTTTTTTATTTTATTTTTTTGAGACAGTTTCACTCTTGTCACCCAGGCTGCAGTGCAATGGCATGGGCTCACTGCAACCTCTACCTCCTTGGTTCAAGTGAGTCTCCTGTCTCAGCCTCCCAAGTAGCTGGAATTACAGGCACCCGCCACCATGCCCGGCTAATTTTTTGTATTTTTAGTAGAGATGAGGTTTCACTATGTTGGCCAGGCTGGTCTTGAACTCCTGACCTCGTGATCTGCCTGCCTTGGCCTCCCAAAGTACTGGGATTACAGGCATGAGCCACCGCGCCCAGCCTGCTTTTTAAGAAGAATACTGATATATACTGCATAGGCACAGGAAAGAATATAGGACAAAAGTTGTCTTGTAAAATTCTGGAACAGAAAAACAGAAAAATAAGCGATGAGATGTTTATCTACCATGAACCTCATTTTTCAGGCTGCTTTATGAACAATTACATATTTTTTAAAAATGAGTCCCAAAATTATTCATTTTTACTCTTTCCTTATGTCGGTCTGTATCTGTTTCATTGCAAATGTTTTAACTATAAATAGGCCACATTTTGAATAATAAAAGTTTAAAAGATAATAGAAAGAACAGAAAAGGTATTCAATTATCTGTTTTCTTATCAGCTAGTGTATATTTTTGGATTCTGGTTTTCTGTACATGTTCTAAGTTTGAGATTTTCTTCTATGCTTAGTTAAGTAATCTCACTTGGTTTCATTAAAAACACATCTAGAGCCTAAAGTATAAAATATTATGCTTGGCTTTCATTGTCCCAGATGATAATGGTAAACATGTCTTTCAGAGCCCACAAAGTATAAGTATGGAATTGAGTCTCATTTTTCAGTAAACATATGTGGGCATCCATATATTTACTTCAATGATGCTATTATTCCTCAACACAATTTTTTTGAAATTGTCTTTAAATTTGCCTTAAAAGGCAAATTTAGTAAGACATAAAACTATGAAACTATTAGAAAAAAACAAGAAAAAAGCTCCATGACACTGGTTTGAGCAATAACTTTTTGGATATGACTCCAAAAATATAGGCAACAAAAGCAAAAACAGACAAACCAGATTACACCAAACTAAAAAGCTTCTGCACAGCAAACAATCCACAGAGTGAAGAGACAACCTACAGCCTGGAAGAGAACAGTTGCAAACTATGTACTTTGCAAGGAGTTAATGTCCAGAATATAAAAGGAACTCAAAAAACTCAATAGCAGGAAAACAAATAATCCAATTTAAAATGGGCAAAGGACCTGAATTTTTCAAAAGAAGACATACAAATGGCCAACAGGTATAGGAAAAAATGTTCAACATTTCACTTCATGCCTGTCAGGATGAAGACATCCTGACAAAAAGATAAAAAGATAAAAGATAACAAAAAGACAAAAGATAACAAGGGGTTGGCAAGGATGTAGAGAAAAGGTAACTCTGTGCACTGTTGGTAGGAATGTAAATTAATACCACCATTATGGAAAGTGGTATGGAGAGTCCTCAAAAAAGTAAAAATAGTACCACCATATGATCTGGCAATCCCATTACTAGGTATGTATCCAAAGGAAATGAAATCAGTATGTTGAAGAGATGTCTGCACTCCCAAGTTTACTGCAGTACTATTTACAATAGCCAAGATGTGGAATCAACCTAAGTGTCCAACAGTGAATGACTGGATAAAGAAAATATGGTGTATATACACAATGACATGTTTTTCAGTCATAAAAAAGAATGAAATCCTGTCATTTGCAACAATGTGGATGAACCTGGAGGATATTATGCTAAGTGAAATAAGCCAGGCACCGAAAGACAACTACTACACATTCTCACTCATATGTAGAATCTAAAAAAGTTGTGTTCTTATGGAAGTAGTAAATAGAACAGTGATTACCAGGGACTGGGGAGCGGAGGAGCTTGGGTTTATGGGGAGAGAGTGGTCAACAAGTACAAAGTGATAATTAGATAGGAAGAGTAGTTTGTTCTGTACCACAGCAACGTGACTATAGTCAGGAATAAGGTATTGTATATCTCAAAACAGAAGATTTTCTATGTTCTCACCATGAAGAAATGATAAATGCTTCAGGTGGTAAATATGCTAATTAGCTAGACTTGATCATTATACAATATATAAATGTATTGAAACATCATATTGTACCCCACAAATATGTACAAATATGTGTCAAAAACAAAAATAAATAATGCTGATGAATGGATGTTTATGCTTTTGAACAATTCTTTTTATATTTTGATGTTAAAATTATCTTTATCTTTTGAAAATATGATTTACAAAAGTGAAAAATTGTGGATAGATTCCAGGCATTTAAAAGTTGGCAGGTTAAAACTAGTTTTGCCAGGTGCAGTGGTATATATCTGTAACAAGCTACTTGGGAAGCTGAGGTGGGAGGATCTCTTGAGCCTGGGAGTTCAAGACCAGCCTGGGCACCATAACAAGATCATGTCTCCAGGAAAAAAAAGGTTGGGTGGGGGACGTGAAAGTGGCAGGAAGGCTATGACCAATGCCTTGACATGTAATTTTCTCTAGACTTTAAATCTGAAGATCCATGAAAAAAAAAATGTATACACACATGCACATATAACTCAAGTATACTAAGTGATATATATTGGGCTATTGGTCATAGGACACAACATTTCAGTTAGACAGGAGGAACAAGGTTAAGAGGTTTATTGTACAACATGAAGACTATAGTTAATAACATATTGTATTCTTGAAAAATGTTAAGAGTGAATGTAATGTGTTCTCACCACAAAAAATGATAGCTATGTGAGGTAATGCATATGTTAATTAGCTACAATTAGTAATTCTACTATGTATACATACTTCAAAACATCACGTTGCACAAAGCAAATACTTAAAATTTTATCTATCAATGTAAAAAATAAATTTTAACTCTCAATGAAAGAATATTGTCTTCTTAAAAAAAAACTAATTTGCCTTTATAGATAATTTTCAAATCTCTTCTTTTTTCTACTATATCACATATCCGCCAGCATACACAGCACAGACACACATAAGCACACAATTCATTTCTGAAGAAAAATAGGGCATAAATGAATCTGAACTTCCATATATTTGTCAAATTGATAGCAGAATAACCTTTGGCTTCCTCCAAAGACCAAATCCGTTCCTAAAAGACAAATATATTACAACCCTAAAAATTTGCAAAATAGTGCTGAGATAAACTCCCAAAGAAAAATCCTCCAAATGTCTTATGTAACAGCAGCTCTACTAAAATAAGCTGAATTGTAAACCAATATTCTTACTTATAAAGTAACAGGATTCATTTGGAAGTATCAATGGGGCTGTGTTTGCTAAAATATTACTTGCATTACTTAACAGTAATAACAACCAACATTTATGTAGTGTTTTAGATAGTCCTAAAGTAATCCTGTGAAATTACTCAGATACAGTAAAGGAAAAGGTCGTTGATCTGTGTTCCTTCCCCCTTCCCACAATGGTGGTGACCACAGTGATCCTGAAAGCCAAGGTGAAGACAGTGGAGCCCTGTTAGTCTAGGTCCTTCCCTTCAGTGTGTGGGACAGAGCCACCCATGTGTGTGAATTGTTCGCCAACTAGTTTTTATGTGTGGGAGAAGTGAACTTTTTGTCTTTTCAACCATATTATTTAGGAATCTGTCATTATAACAACTTCATCTTTTGCCCTCTCTTTCTGAATTCATCCTTACCATTTGTTATGACCCTGTCCAGTAAACCATGCGGAGGGCAAGCCAGCATTTGTCTCAGCCTTTGTACGTGATTTGCTTCAGTTGGTGTTTCTTGTAGCTTTTTTTCACTGCTTTTCAAAAGGATACTTCCTTCTGTTGGTTCATTTGCATCTATACCTTTGAGGTTCATAACTGTCTCCTCCTGTATTTAAAGTAATTTTAAAAATCCTTAAAACTGTATATATTTTACACATTTTTATAGGTACTGCATCATCACCTTACAAATCAAATTTATGACTAGACTCAAGTATAACACTTTGTAGGAAAAACACACAGCTTTATTACTAGCTAATCAGCTTGAAACAAGAATTATGCTAGGAGTATTTAGCACAGTCACTATTTTTAGTACAGGTTGAGTATCACTAATCTGGAAATCTAAAATCTGAAATGCTCCAAAATCTGAAACTTTTTGAGTGCTGACATGACACACAAGTGAAAAATTCCACACCTAAACTCACATGACAAGTAACAATCAAATGCAACTTTGTTTCATGTACAAAATTATTTAAAATATTGTATAAAATTACCTTCAGATTACCTGTATAAGGTGTATATGAAACATAAATACATTTCCTGTTTAGACTGGGGCTCCATCTGCAAGATATCTCATTAGGTGCATGCAAATATTAAAAAAAAAAAAAAGAAATCCAAGACACTTATGGTCCCAAGCATTTCAGATAAGGGATACTCAACCTGTATTATAAATGTCTGGGTCACATAATATTTTATTACGTTTTGTAATACTGGGTTTTAAAATAAGCATATTTAAGATAAAATTCAGGGCAATAATTGGCACATATACCAAAGTAGTTTAGAAAAAGATAACTATCTGTAATGAAAACCACTTCACATTCATTAATCTACTTGAATTTAAGCAATAAAAAGAAAGGAAGAAACCAAAACCATTCTAGAGATTAGGTCAGAGACACAAAGCATTCCACAGGCTCTCCATTTTTCTAGCCACAGGTAGGGTCAACTGACAATGATGTTAGCTGGGAAAACTGGTAGTCACACCTGCCGTGCACTGTTTGAGTTTGGGGATAGGAGAATTGGTAAATGAGTGGTAGAATATGAAGGAAATACAATTCTGTCACAGCTTTGATTTACCTGTGTTTCTTGATGCATGGAGGGCATGTGATTCATTCCTGTGGATGGTTCTGAATCTTCACACGTAATTCTTTTATCTTCATCCCCCATTATTTATAATTAAGAAGATGACAAAGGGAAGAGGAACGAGATCTGTTTTGAAAGAGTATAGATATAGAGCAGTAATTGAAAGTCTTTTGATTTCAAAGACTTCAGATTGTACTTATTTTTCCCTAAGAATTCTGAATGGCTAAACTATTTGAAATTAGACTATTCTTAATTTTCAATGGCGGTTTTTTTTTTTCTTGATTCTCGTATATTATCATCATTCTTATCTACCTTTTTACTTCTCTTGAAAAAGCCTTTGTTGACCAATCACATTTTTATGATTTCTTTCCCACACTGTTTTTTGAGTTTTACTTAAAAACATTCCAAGCAATATCAGTGTTAAATTGTCCTCTATCATGGGCCAACTGGATGAAGCAGGAAGGCTCCAGGTAACTTTCCAATGTTGATATGAAGAATGAGTCACTAAAGGGAAATCTCTGGATTCCATCCTTTTCGGAGAATCTAGGGTCACTAACTCTTGCCTGGTTCTTATTTCTAAATTAAAGTTTAAAAATACACCACAATTGACTGAGTAGCCACAATGTCTTAGACACTACGAGAAGTGCTATGATAGTCACTTTTTAGTCATTGTGGGGAATTCAAAGATTACCAAAACACAGTGTTTGTTTTCCACTGACTTATCATATACCAGGAAAAATAAATTTATACCAAATAACTAAGAAAACCTGTAAGACTATCGATTGGCTCAATAAACACTCACTTCAACCCATTCTCCCTTGGCTTTCCATGCTATACAGGCTACAAGGCCAATACAGTACTCCAGTTCCTAGCCACTTTTGCAGGTAGAGGTAACCATGTGTCACAGTTCTACATATGAGATTTAGGTGGGAGCTTTGCGGGAGGCCTTTAGAGGATAATACTTTGTACTCTTTGTCCTCTAACATTTCCCTTTCTCCTTCCTAGAATGTAGATACAGTGGCTGGAAGGGCAGCAGACATCTTTCAAGCATGAGAATAAAAGCCCTCTACTTAGGATAGTAGATAAGTAAGATAGAAGCTGGTTCCTTGATGACAGCTTCCAGTTGCTCCATCAGCCTTGGACTGCCAAGCATTGGGGTAATTGTTTAAACCACTATTAATCAAGTTTTTTCTTCTTTTTTAAATAGTAAGGAAATTTACTCCTAATGCAACAAGTACAATGAGTATCTTGATAGAGGTACACACTACAAACTTGTGGTAGAATCAAAGAGAAAATTATGTAAGAGAAAGGAAAATCTAATTCAACACATATCAAAGTGCCTAATGTGTTCCAGGCACTATGCTAGACATAAAGACAAGGATGAATTAGACAGGACCCCTCCCTCAAGGAATCATTTTCTCTGTTCAACAAAGTGCCAAGAAATTTGCATTTAAAATTTCAAAGAACATCATAATCTTTCTACCACCACCACCATTTTTCCTAATTACAAAACACAATGGTAACCAGAGTGCCATCTCAAAAAAACCTTTAGTTTACTTTTTATTATATATAATTTATAATATGCTTATATGATATATATGTATATGTATATATGTTAGTATATATACTTTTTTAAATTAAAAAACTTATTTCAAAATTTAGACTGAGAACATAAAAGAAAGTCACTTGACCAGAAAATGTTAGACTCAGAGAACACTTGTCTTAAAGGCATGGAGGCAAGAAAGCCAGTGGTGTGTGAGGGGAAACTGCTGGAGCCTGTGGCAGGAGGCTAAGAGTAACAGGAGATCAGGTTTAAGAGTTAGGATATCAGATCTCCAACCACAGCATCTAGCCCTTACCTTCTGAAGTTAATAACCCCAAATATGGTAACTGACAAGATGGGCTGGGTTCGGATTTGGATAAGCCTGAGTCTGAAGTCCATCTCCCTCATATAGCAAATTGCTTAACCTCTTTGTGATTAATTCCTTATTTATGAAAGGGAGACAAGAATAGTTCTAACTATGCACAGTTGGCATTCAATAGTGTTGGCTATTGCTAACCACGCATATTCCTTCTTCCTGATTATCATAAGAAGAATCTTTAAGAATTGTTTTGTTTTCCCTATTAAGCAAGACAAAGTTAGCTCAATCTTGAAGAATTTACTACTTAATCCCATTGATTTTATTTGGTCATGATTTTTCATCTGTTTTTGAGGCCCACTTCTTGATGAGGTGGATGTAACATTCATTTCTTCACCTTTCTCAGTAGGAGAATTACATAGAAATTCTTTGGCAGTATCACTAGAATCATCTCTTTCATGAAATTCTCAAAATCACCGAGTTCTGCCACTTACAAAAACTATTTTTAAATAGTCACGAATTAGAAATTATTATTTTTAGTAGACACAAACTATTGGTTAAAATGAAGCCTTTGTGAACAAATTTTATTAATGTTATCACGGGGTCCTTTTAAACATAAACAACACAACTTGGTATGTTATAACATCTGTGGGATTTATACAATTTTACATCCCAAAAAACTTCCCTATTCTCGAATACTCTCAACCACAAATGCCAAAATACTTATACATGATCAGAAACTACTGCAGAAATAAAGGATAAAATGAAATACCAGTCTTTTAATAAGCCCAGTAAGAGATCTTACAACTAGTCAGCTGTATTTGTTTGCTCTCTGCTGTGTTTCCAATTCTAAAAGACCATTTAAAACGCATGTCTCACTTCAGGAACCCACTTAAATTCAGGAGAATTTCAAAAATGTTAGCTTTACTTAAAGTGACCATGTTCATGGTATTTATTATTCATAGTCATTGGGTCTTGAAATTACAAAAATGACCCTTGAAGGGCCATAAAAAATGTCATGAAACTCTTATTAGAAAGTTTATTCTCTTTACTCATAGAAAGGTTCTTAAGGACTCACTCAGAGCCCATTAACCCTTATTTTGTTTTGTTTGTTTGTTTGATTTTTGAGAGGAAGTCTCCCTCTGTCGCCCAGGCTAGAGTGCAGTGGCATGATCTTGACCCACTGCAACCTCCGCCTCCTGGGTTCAAGAGACTCTCCTGCCTCAGCCTTCTGAGGAGCTGGGATTACAGGTGCCCGCCACCTCGCCTGGCTAATTTTTTTGTATTTTTAGTAGAGATGGGGTTTTGCCATGTCAGCCAGGCTGGTCTCCAAGTCCTGACTTTAGGTGATCCACCCGCCTAGGCCTCCCAAAATGCTGAGATTACAGGCATGAGCCACCATGCCCGGCCCTTATTTTGAAAACAATTCTAATGACTTTGCTCCTTTGTTTTTCAAACCCTCAGAAGATTAGGTGTTAAATATTAAAATTCAGGAAGAGATTGCTGTGATAGAGGCAAATTGAGAGCAGCATTAGTGACTGTTGACAGTGAAAGAGATGAAAAAGACAGCAATCTAAGAGTCATGAAATGTGGGGATACATATCTTTCCACAAGGGATATTTATAGTGTTAGCCTGCCGAGCACCTTTCCCATCACTTTTCTTGGTAACAGCACACGAATTTTCTTTTGTGAACTCCACACCTCCTCTATTCTCCATCCATGTGGTCATGTGAGATTGTCATTCTGACTTCCCCAACCCACATGCTCCACCAGTGATCCAGGGATAAGGATCATTGACAGCCCTGGTCAATAAGGGAACTCCTTCCTCTGGTTACATTGATGGTTTCAGGCATGAGGACTGACACATACCTCACCAAAGAGAGTCAGCTTTGGGTATTCACTGGAACCTTTGGGAAAGAGCTCTCTCTTGGTGTTGCTAAACCTAGACTTGCTAATGAAAACACTTGTGATACCCAAGAAAGCTCTCCAAAGAATGAAATGACCACAGAGCAAAGAAGATTCTCAATGTGGAAAAGGAGGAAAACTCCAAATTAATCACTACATTGTTGGTACATCCAGAAGCAGCTACTTTTGAGTTAGATGAGCCAATAAATTCCTTTCATTAAGACAGTTTGATTTGGGTTTCTGTCACTTGCCACCAAATGAATCCTCAGTAAGAACCTTCATACCTGAATTGGCCCTGAAAGATCTCCTGTATAATAAATAATGTTTGGAAAAGTGATTCTCATACCTGTAGTCCCAGCACTTTAGGGGGCCAAGTCAAGTGGATCACCTGAGGTCAGGAGTTTGAGACCAGCCTAGCCAATGGTGAAACCCCATCTCTACTAAAAATACAAAAATGAGCTAGGCATGGTGGCAGCCACCTGTAATCCCAGCTACTTGAGGCAGGAGAATCTCTTGAACCTGGGAGATCGTGCCACTGCACTCCAGCCCAAGTGATAGAGTGAGGCTCTGTACCCCTCTAAAAATAAAAAGAAAAAATTATGTTAGTATATTTTGTGTTTAAAAGGCACTAAAATAGATAGTACAATTTAGAGATTTTGTTTAAACAGAATGTTAAACTAAACAAAAATTTGGTATTTAATAAAATAGGTGTCAGTTATCCAGAAAATTAATTTAAGTGAAATGCTTTGTTTTTCAAAACAGTGCTGGTAAAACGAAATATTGTATGTAATGAATCTTACTTTCTCATTATATTCATGGAAGTCTTTTAAAAACCCAACATTAAACTACTTCTTAGGTACCAGAGAAGGTTCAAGAGAACTGTTAAAAATTTATCTGAGACACTGGGTGTCTGTGATTGAAAAATTAAAAAGTAGGAGAAATATAGAGAAACTAGATGGTTTCTAAGTAACTAAGAATCACAGATTAATGGAATAATAATAGTTGGGAAGCCCTTTAGAACCGAACTAGGCCTACCTCTTTAATATTTAAATGAGAAAATTAAAGTTTAGAGAAGCTAAATAGTTTTTCTCAACGCAGCCAATATTGGCCTCATAATAAAACTATAAAAGTTTGTATAATGAGATAGTTCTTTAATTTATATCTTTGACTTCATGTCATTTCTACCAAGTCACTGCATTGCATTTTTTAGTTTCTGCTATAATTCGTTTAAAATCCTACTCATATATGCCCATATACACCTGTAAGTTTGAAAACACATGCTGAAAGTAAATGCAAATATTTTTATTTTCTACCTTGCATCATCTTCAGCTTTACACTTTCCCATTTTTACAAATGTTATAGAGTTTATTATAAGCAAAATAGTTATTAATCCATTTAGACTGTACAACGTTGGTGGCATGACACATTTTGTTTACATATTTTGAATTATTGGTGCCAGTGTGGTGGCTCATGCCTATAATCACAGTACTTTGGGAGGTCAAAGTAAAAGGCTCTCTTGAATTGAGTTCAGGATGAGCCTGGGCAACATAGCAAAACACTGTCTCCACAAAAAAATTAGAAATTAGCAGGGAATAGTGGTCTGTGCCTGTAGCCCTAGCTACTTGTGAGGCTTAGATGGGAGGACTGCTTTAGCCCTGGAGGTTGAGGCTGCAGTGAGTCATAACTGTACCACTGCACTCAGCCTGGGCAACAGAATGAGACCCTGTCTCACAAAAAGAAAAATAAATGAAGTATTCATCAATAGACTAAAAGATAACTTGCCATATAGGCATGTTTTAAGATTCTAAGAATTAAGGAGCTTTTCTTTTTAAAAAATTCCAGTTCAACTGAGATGCTCTGAGAGACTTTTGTATATCAGAAAATTATATTGAGAACTAGGAAGGCAAGGTATCTTTTAGATAAGGGGTCCACAACCCCAGGGCCATGGACTGGTATCATGTGGTCTGTCAGGAACTGGTCCACACAGCAGGAAGTGAGCAGCCGGCAGGTGAGCCAGCAAAGCTTCATCTGTATTTACAGCCGCTCCCCATCACTAGCATTACTGCCTGAGCTTCGCCTCCTGTCAGATCAGAAGCAGCATTAGATTCTCACAGGTGTGTGAACCCTATCGTGAGCTGCGCATGTGAGGCATCTAGGTTGCACACTCCTTATGAGAATCTAATGCCTGATGATCTGTTACTGTCTTCCATCACCAACAGATGGGACCGTCTAGTTGCAGGAAAACAAGCTCAGGGCTCCCACTGATTCTATATTATGGTGAGTTATAAAATTATTTCATTATATATTATAATGTAATAATAACAGAAATAAAGCGCACAATAAATATAATGCACTTGATATCCTCCCGAAGCCATCCCCATCTTCCTGGGTCCAAGGAAAAATTGTCTTCCATGAAACTGGTCCCTGGTGCCAAAATGGTTGAGAACTGCTGTTTTAGATAAACACTAAAAGTGCCTGTATGCAGAAACAAAAGATTTTTTCTGCTTCTGAATGAAATGAAGATATTGCATTATTTAAACTGATAAATAACCTGTAAATTATATTAGAAAAAACTTGATCTGTTTCAAATGGCAAGATTTTATAGATCTTAGAAATTCAGTAAATAACATGAATTTAGTCAAGGTTCTATGGCTCAAATACAGAATCCAACAGAAGAGTGAGGTCTGGCTTAAGCAAAGGGACTCGGGTGTTACGACTATCGTGACTGCCCACTTGCTCATCGGTTAGTAGGTGAGGTGTTTTCTAAAAATACTTGCGAAGGCTGCAGCCCATTCATGCCTTTCTCTAGCATACCCAATATTCAGAGTTTCCTACGGGACTGATTCCCATATTTAGAGACTCTCTTGGCTTAATTTGAACGTTATCTTCTAGTATCAGGGTCATATGCCACCAAAATCATAGAGATATGAAGTTGAAATAAAGTTTTCTTGGCTGGGCATGGTGGCTCACGCCTGTAATCCCAGCACTTTGGGAGGCTGAGGTGGGCAGATCCCCTGAGGTCAGGAGTTCAAGACCAGCCTGGCCAACATGGTAAAACCCCATATCTACTAAACAAATACAAAAATTAGCTGGGCATGGTGGCGGGCACCTGTAATCCCAGCTGTAAGCTGAGGCAGGAGAATCGTTTGAACCTGGGAGGCGGAGGTTGCAGTGAGCCGAGATCAGGCCACTGCACTCCAGCCTGGGTGACAGAGCAAGACTCTGAATAAAAAATAAAAAAGAGGCCGGGCGCGGTGGCTCAAGCCTGTAATCCCAGCACTTTGGGAGGCCGAGACGGGCGGATCACGAGGTCAGGAGATCGAGACCATCCTGGCTAAAACGATGAAACCCCGTCTCTACTAAAAAATACAAAAAACTAGCCGGGCGAGGTGGCGGGCGCCTGTAGTCCCAGCTACTCGGGAGGCTGAGGCAGGGGAATGGCATAAACCCGGGAGGCGGAGCTTGCAGTGAGCTGAGATCCGGCCACTGCACTCCAGCCTGGGCGACAGAGCGAGACTCCGTCTCAAAAAAAAATAAATAAATAAAAAAAAAAAATAAAATAAAATAAAAAAGAAAAAAAAAAGTTTTCTTAATCTTTTCTCCTCACTTGAAAGAAAACTGTCCTTAAGAGATCAAGAATGCAAGCAGTTTGATATATGTACCTGTTATGGAATAAACAGAAAAAAAAATCCTTTCACAGCGTTGCCTTTGGGAAGGGAAATGGAGGAGGAGTGGCTGGACTTTCATTTTTATTTTCTACATTATTAAGACTTAATAGGATTTTCTTATATAATTTTAAATACTTTTTTTTTTTTGAGATGGATTCTCGCTTTGTCACCCAGGCTGGAGTGCAGTGGCATGATCTTGGCTCACTTCAACCTCCGCCTCCTGGGTTCAGGTGATTCTCCTGCCTTGGCCTCCCAAGTAGCTGGGACTAGAGGCATGCGCCACCATACCTGGCTAATTTTATATTTTTGTTAGAGATGGGGTTTCACTATGTTGGCCAGAATGGTCTCAAACTCCTGACCTTAGCCTCCTAAAGTGCTGAGATTAGAGATGTGAGCCACCCTGCCCGGCCCAAATTTTAAATACATTTAAAAATAATCTACGCAATTCCCAAAGCTTTAGAGAAAGGAAAATGATATCACATTTCTTGGTAATATTTTTCATAGATACAGTCTGGTGATTTGATTTGAGATAACTTAATTCCACATGCCACAATTTAAAATCATTTTTTGTAGTTGTGATTTTCAAAGATGAGTAACTGCCTAGAATCACAAATAGCAGTGGTTTTCAAAATTTTCAAGTTTGGTTTTCATGTTTTTTTTTTTTTTTTTTTGAGACAGTTTCACTGTTTTGCCCAGGCTGGAGTGCAGTGGCGAGATCTCAGCTCACTGCAACCTCTGCCTTCTGGTTTCAAGCTATTGTCCTGCCTCAGCCTCCCGAGTAGCTGGAATTACAGGTGCTGGCCACGATGCCCAGCTAATTTTTCTATTTTTAGTAGAGACGGGGTTTCACCATGTTGGCCAGACTGGTCTCGAATTCCTGACCTCATGATCTGCTGGGATTACAAGCATAAGCCACCGCACCCGGCCCTGGTCTTTATATCTTTATGTCAAATATCTTCCATCAAATGAAACCTAATCCTTAAATCCTACAAATGGAATGAATAAGGCGGTGCTGCAGGAGCCCTGTCTACTCACCCCTGTTCCTTCTGGCAAGTGAAGCATACTTTGGAAACCGTTTCTGTAAATATGTTTTCACATAGAGAGATATTTGTCAAATGTTCTCTTTTTCAAATTATCTTACTAATCTAAATGTTTACAAGTACTTTCTGTAATATTCCAGAAGAAATAAACTATCAACTTGCAAATGTCCATAGGCTCTCAGTCAAGTAAAATAGACTTACTGCTATCATTTCAGTTACCGCTAAAAAATATGGATAAAGACTTTTTATTCTTGCTATTTGCCACCTGTGATTTGGATAGGCTGACATTTAAAGGGGTAATCTTACGGAATATTTACATATATTGCTTGCTATGGTTTGAATGCTTGTGTTCCTCCAAAATTCAGATTTTGGAATGTAACTGCCAAGGTGATGGTATTAAGAGGGAGGTACTTTGGGGAAGTGATTAAGTCACCAGCACTCAACCCTCATGAATGGAACTAGTGCTCTTATAAAAGAGGTCAAAGGGAGCAGCCTAGTCCCTTTGGCTCTTTCCCTTCCACCAGACTAATGCATAACACAGCATTAGTCTCTTCCTCCATGTGAAGAACACATGGCAAGAAGGCACCATCTTACAAGCAGAGATCAAGTCCGTATCAGACATCAAATCTAATAGGCACTTGGATCTTGGACTTCCCAGCCTCCAGAACTGTGAGAAATAAATTTCGATTACTTAGTTTGTGGTATTTTGTTATAGTAACAAAAATGGACTAAGACATTGCCAGAGTACTCTGGGTTATATTCATGCCTTTGAAAGTGCATCACTGTGATTGTTCAATACTCTGTAATGATCGTAATAACAATAATCTCCTACCTTTGTGTTCATCCATTCGTGTGTTGAACGTATAGGTTCTTAGTCTCATATAGTATTTCTATATAGAACATACAGAAACATTCCAGTTTCTGTATTTGCTGAACAACACTGATCTAATGCTCATTTTCCAAAAGGAGCCCTACCCAGCAACGAGGAATTCAGATCAGGCTCAGAGTAGGGCTTAACATTTTCTTAGACAATTAATTGCTAAAATGACTAACAACATTTCCCTGGATGAGAACTACCTTATCTGAAAGACTTAGGTGTATCAAATACATGGAGCCAAGTTACCACAGGAAAACAACCGCTATTTTATTTGGTTAATTGATTTAGTAATTCCATTGACTCATGAAGCAAAACACTACATAATGAGATAAGAATAAAAGGAAATTACCCCTACATAAGAAGGGACCCAATACTTGCTTTCATTCTTTCTATTCTCTCCCCTCACCAAAGTGAAATAGATTTAGTAAAAGTTTAAAATATTATTTCTAGGTCCACTAAAATCAGAATCTACAGAGACTGAATCTACCCCAAGTGGGACAGACATGACTTACTGCCTGTCTAAATGCCAAGTATGCAGGTATACCAGCAGGTCCCTTCCCCAGCCCTAGGGATAAGTCACGATTGGTGTAAATCAATCTCTGTAACACCATTCCTCTTTGCCACTTATTGGCTAAGGACTGAGCATGATTCATTTCTTGCCATTGGAATTTGTAGGCAAGATTATTGGGGCACATTACATAAGATTTTCCTTCTTAATAAAGACAGAGAGAGAGGAGGAAAATCCTCTCCTCTTTTTGTCTTTAAATGACCAGGTGAAGAGGCAAGGGAAGTTGGGATTGTGGATGGGTTTCTTGGGACAATTCTAGCAGCCATCATTCACCCATGAAGAAAAGTCAAGATTAGCTGAAGACAGAAAGCAACCTAGAGCCCTGATATTATTGAGCTACTGAACAAACCCTGGACCCACCTACCTTCAAACATCTTCATGTATGAGAACAGTAAATCTGTATTTTTGAAGGGAGTTTTGGCTGAATATCCTGTTACTTGCAGCCAAAAGCATCCTAACCAATATAACAGGTGATTTTGTTGCAGAACCATCCCTGAGAAGCCCTGATGAACGCGGTGATGAGGAACCTCTGTCTTATAAACTTTAGCTTCTATCTCTCTAGCTTCTTGATACAGTGCAAAATCATCATAGACAATGAATGATCAGACTACTGCCTTTGTATTGAAATTTCTCAAAAATGTCCAGAAAATAACATTTTAGAACGTTAAAAATTAGTGCCAAGGTTTTCACTGCCATTCTTTTAGTCAACAGAAATTATTTGGATTGTAAGATTATGTATTTCCCCTCCTCTACCCTGAAGTTAAATTATAAGATTTGAATACTGAATGAAGAAAACTTGGACTTATAAACATTTAGTTGTTTTCCAAATTTCCTCTCATGAAACAAAACAACAGCAATAAAATATCACTACTACTGCTGCCGAGAGTTTCATTTCTGCTTTTTCTACTTGAAAAAATTCAAAATCTAACTCAAATGTCACCTTCTCAGTATTTCCTAACTCCAACATTGACAAACTGTCTCCCTCGTTCTCCTCTCTGAAGATTCATTCATTCATTCAACAAACAAGAGCTATTAAGCTCTTGTTATGTCCTAGTCCTTGAGCTGAGGATTCAGAAGTGAACAGTCTTAAATAGTTCCTATATTCAGATCTTGCAATCTAGTTAGAGGATGATAAATGATTCCTAAGCAATCAATGAACTATGGTTAAGTTTCAATTTTAGACACATGAGATAACAACCCCATCTCTTAATAAGTTTCATATCCTTTTCTTTTTTTTTTTTTTTTTGTGACAGAGTCTTGCTCTGTCACCCAGGCTGGAGTGCAGTGGCACAATCTTGGCTCACTGCAACCTCTGCCTTCTGGGTTCAAGCGATTCTCCTGCCTCAGCCTCCGGAATAGCTGGGATTATGGGCATGCACCACAATGCTCAGCTAATTTTTACATTTTTAGTGGAGATGGGATTTCACCATGGTGGCTAGGCTGGTCTCAAATGCCTGACCTCGGGTGACATGCCCACCTCGGCCTCCCAAAGCCATAACAAGTTTCTATGGTGTGCTAGGCACAAGAGTAACAAAGATGACCAAGATGCAGTCTGCCCTTTAAGGGAGGGTCAGAGACTGATGCGTATTTACCAAAATCGTTTACTCTTCTGCCTGGGTCCATAGTACATTTCCAGTATCCCCTGCAGGTCAGTGTGGCACGTGACTGAAGTCTGGTCAATGGGATGTGGACATAAATGGTATGTGATTTCCAGTCCTCACCCATAAGAAACAATCCTCATGCAACCCTCTAATAGCTTTTCCTTTTCTGTCCGTTGCCTGGAAACTAAGGACTCCAAGGTCTTAGGGGATGGCAAAGTCATAATATAAAAGGAGTTTTCGTTCCTGAATAATTGAGTAGAAGGCCATGGAAACTAAGGACTCCAAGGTCTTAGGGGATGCAAAGTCATAATATAAAAGGAGTTTGGGTTCCTGAATAATTGAGTAGAAGGCCAACAGCTGAACACGTGAATGGAGTTGACATGAACGAGAAATAAGCCTGAACTATGTTTAGTTACTGAGATTTTGTACTTTATCTCTTACAGCAGCTACTGCTGTCTTAAGGTTATATTCTTCAGTCAACAGCATTTGATGATTCTTAGCACCTCGAGGATGCTAACCCAGTCCACAAAGGCAACATCCTCTGGTTAATCTGAGAACTGAAATAAAAGCAAGCAAGAAAAACCCACGCCAACACCTGACAACAGTAAACAGGCACGCGCGCGTCACCAGGTGTATAAACAGAAAAGGCTGGGCCCTCGCTCGCGTCTCCGGCCCAGCAGGCCTACAGGGTCCCCGCCGCGGACGCAGGGTTTATTTTTACCCTTAGTGTCTCTGGGGCCCCTCACCTGGCAGTCTCCGGCGGAGTCGACCAGGCTCCGTCTGAACGATTAGAAAGGAGCCGCTGGGGAGGCAGCGGAGCCTGGTCTAGCCACCGCGCTCTGGGGTTCCCGGTTCGCGCATCGTCCCAAGCAGAGCCGGGAGACTGCGGCGACTGCAGATAACCGGCCTAAGGGCGCGGCACCGCGTGTAGGCAGCCCCGCCTTTCGCACATACCCGCGGGGCGACTCCGCGCCGGGAGGTCCGACCCATCGGCTCCCGTACAGGCTCTGGAGTAAGCGTGGGCTGTTCCGGGGCCCGCAGCGGCAGCCCCGTGTGCCTTCTGCCGGGTTTCGGGTCGGGCGGCGCGGGTGCAGAGCCGCGTGCGATGCCAGAGGCGCGTGGCTTCCCCCGGAAAGGTGGTGCCAGGCCGACCACGTACCGGCCCACGTCCCGGGGCCTCAAGCGGCACCGCGCGGCCTTTCAGCTGCTTATCCTCACTGGGTGGGTCCTCAAGCTTCTGCGGCCAGGACCAGCGAGCTCCCGGGGAAGCTACCCGGAAAGCTTACCCAGAGAGCTCAGACCCAGGCGCCGAGTCTTCCCGGAGATGACGAGACCCCGCGCAAGGAGCACAGCGCAGGCTCCTCGGGACTCCGCGGCGCAGGCCGGGCAGCCCATTGCTTGTTTTATCGTTCCCCGAAACCAACCTCTAAGTTGTTTATCAGTCCTCCACCTTTTAGCTGTACTTCTTAGAAGTGTCTTCTCAGCTGCGGTGGGAAGATAGGATTCTTTCTTAAAGTGACCAATTAAATGGCGGGATAAAAGACTTGTTCTGCCCCCCCCCCCTTTATCGCTTAACACCTGCCCTTCCTGCTGTATTTTAGATTTTTAACGCTTCTATCAGCAGTGATTCTATTTCATTTAATTCTCATTTCATGTTTGTATCTTCCTTTTCTCTGCATTTCCTCTTCTGTGTGTGAAGACGCGCGCACCCCTTACCTGTTTTTCACTCCTGTAAGCAAGTGCCAATCTTAATCACCGCTTTTCAAGCAAGGGAGATTATCCTCAAATTTCTCCACCAGACAGAAACCATTCATTCTTGTCTCTCAGGTCCTCTTTTGTGATGAACCTATTGGATAGGTTCCATCCAATACCCTTCTTCAGATCATCTGAAATGATTGTTTTCCTAAACTGAACTCTTCCTCTCCTAAAGCTTGCAAAAATTTCTAGTGACATTCAGTTTCCTCTTACCACAGGAATGACATACATTTTTTCCTTTTAGTCATATGTACTTCATTAATATATCACCTGATTTGATTAACATGACTTTGAAGAAGATTGAATTTTTTGGCTAGATTTTACTTCGTTTTTATGGCTGATAGTGTTTATAAAAATGTTTTATTGTTTATGGTCAGCTCTGAGAAAGACTAACTCAGGTCATTTGTTAATGTTGGAGCCCATTTTGTAGAATTTATTGTGCATTTATTTAAAATTCATTTGTTCATATCTATACATATATTATACATGTATACCTGCTCACAGCGTAAAGTATATCATGACATAAGAGTCAGTGTTCTGTGAATTCACTGGAGAAGTTACAGCATTTTGATTATGATACACGAAAAGAAACCGAAGTCATTTAGCTTAACTCCTTAATTTCATAAACCAGAAAACTAAATTCCAAGATAGATTGGGTGACTTGGTCTAGATCACAAACCAAAGTTATCCATAATTCAGTAGTGTAATGCCTGGTCCAAAACCTCATAGATAATCTTATAATCAATGAACTCTTTCGGAATGCTAGTCAAAATGTCCTTTTGTGTGACTTTTAATGTACCTTCATCAACTGAATGATATTCTTCCCCATACATAAAGTGTTACCTTTTCATTGTCCATTTCAAAATTTTCCTTGTTAATATTAAAGTTCTAGGAAAAAAGGCTAAGAATAACTGCACATTTATTATCTCAGTGTGTATCATACCATTTGGTCCTTTGAGGTTGCAACAAGTAAAAAACAAACATAAAACCCTTAAAATAAAAAGAAAAAACTTTGCACTGACAATGTTACAGAATTATCATCCATAAATTTACTTATTTTCTTGAAAAATTTATTTTCTTTAATTTCATTTGTTTCCTGTTATATGATTTATATTTAAATTTACATTTATTTATCCAGAGACTATGCCCAAATTTTGTGTCTTCTTGTCTGTTATCCTGGAGTTTGGTGAAGAAATCTGTACTTAATTTAAAAAAGAAATCCCTCTAACTGAAAATATTGTCAGTTAGCTAACTATATATTTCTTAGGCCCAGGTCAAGTTATCATTGCTTATTTTAATAAAGATTGTTTAGACTAAGAAAATAGTATTTAATTAATAAGGGATGGCATCCATTAAGTGTAAACACTGGATTATTTTTCATAACAGATCAACAATATAGTTTTGAGGCTGAACTCTTTTACTCCTTTTACTGTAAGTTATTGAAGCCAAACTCCTTCCTACCTTTGTTCATTTATGATGGCGTAAAATTTTAAAATTAGGATCTACATACAGAACAATGCAGAATTATATAAAAATATTTGAATATTGAAAAATAAAGTGGAAATTATTATTATTATTATTCAGGTACAGGGTCTTGCTCTGTCACCCTGGAGTGCAGTGGCATGATTACAGCTCACTGCAGCCTCAAATTCTTGGGCTCAAGCAATCCTCCTGCCTTAGCCTCCCTATGTTAACCAGGCTGGTCTTGGACTCCTGGCAGCAAGTGATCCTCCTGCCCCGGCCTCCTAAATTGCAGGAATTATAGGCATGAGCTACCATCCTAGTCCTGAAATTACTATCATCTTCCTTAACACCCCCCCCAAGAAAAAAACCCATAAGCTTCCTTTTGTCTTCATATTTACATTTTAATTATATATGCTGCAATGGGCTATTTGTATCACCCGAAAGTCAGGTATTGAAATCCTAACCCCCAATATGATACATTAGGAGGTAGGGCCTTTGGAAGGTAATCAGGTCACAAGGGTAGCACCCTCATGAACAGGATTAGTATCCTTATAAAAAGACAAGAGCTTGCTTTTTTTCTCTGCTGTTGCTCTGTGAGGCTATAGCGAGATGACCTGGCCTGACGCGGTGGCTCATGCCTGTAATCTCAGCACTTTGGGAGGTGGGGAGGCGGGAGGATCACGAGGTCAGGAGATCGAGACCATCCTGGCTAACACAGTGAAACCCTGTCTCTACTGAAAATACAGAAAAATTAGCCAGGCATGGTGGCCCAGGCGCCTGTAGTCCCAGCTACTCCTATGCTGAGGCGGGAGAATGGAGTGAACCCGGGAGGCGGAGCTTGCAGTGAACCAAGATCGCACCACTGCACTCCAGCCTGGGAGACAGCAAGACTCTGTCTCAAAAAAAAAAAAAAAAAAGAAGATGACCATCTGCAAACCAGGAAGTGGGCCCTAACCAGATACCATATGTGCTGGCACCTTGATCTTGCACTTCCTAGCCTCCGGACTGAAAAACAAATGTTTGTTGTGTATGAGACTCAGTCTATGGTAATTTGTTATAGCAGCCCAAAGTGACTAAGACAGATGCTTACAAATCGAGATTTATTTTAAAAACTATTCTCTTGCTATGAGTTCAATATTTTTATTTCTTTACAATGATTTCAGAAGAGATTACAAAGAGATTAATATACCTAAAGAATCAGACTCTTGCAAACAGTGACGTCATTAAAAAGGGCTGATTTTCATTAACATGTGATTAACAGGAAAGAGATGATTGGTGAGTTTTCTTCATAACCAGGTTCACTGTGGATAGGAAGGGCCTGCCTTCCTTCCCACCATGGAGATCCTAAAATCACAAGCTCCAGCCTCCATCAATGATGACAGGGTTACCAGTTACATAAGCAGACTGCAGTGATAAACACAAGGAGACAGAACAATTAACCAGGTTTGATACAGGCTGTATTTTCAAATTTTCCTATGACTAGGATAACTAAACAATTTACTCTTGTCCTAACAGGAAACCTCACTTAAACACTTAATTCAGGGAAATCCAAATTAACGTTTGGTTGATTGAGAACTGCTGAGTGTCTTGTGATCTGGAACTAAATGGCCTCTGGCTGGGGTCTAAGCACCTGTCACTGTTAGGTATTTGGTCTCAGAATCCCCGAATTAAGGAACGGTGATGTATAGCCATTCCCCAAATTAGGAAATAGACGAAAAGCACATTTTCATTTTGAAACTCAGAACTATTCAAAACTAGCTAAGCTTTATGCCACTAATAAACTTTTGAACATAAGTGTATCAGTCATAAAATGGTCATATTAATGACCAGTTTAAAAAAAAAAGAAAGCATGTATTTAGTTGATCAATATAAGTGGATAATTCTAGGATCTGAAGCACACTAAATGTGTTTTTAAAATTTACATGAATAATAATAATAACTATAATCTATTAAGCTATAAAAATATTCTATATTAGTTTCAGATATCCAAATCTCTATAAAACTGAGGGATTTAAAAAATAATTACTGATTTATTCCCATAAATTTTTCATTTTCTAAATAAGGCTGAAGTGATCTTTTTGGTAGAAGTTTAAAAATCTTCTAACTTAAAATGGATAATAAAAACTCAAACAGTCTAAATTCATCTAAAGCCTGAAACAATGGAAGTGGATGTAAGGACATCATAATGAATAGATAAATTTTAAGAGTTCAATATATAAAAGCTGATCATATACAGTAGGTGAACTAGGGAGTTATTAGTCACTTTACCAAAGAAATACCTCCAACTCCCCCAAGTTCTCTTAAAAGGCAAGCTCTGTTACGCATATGAACTCCTCTGGAAACCTCTAAAAAGCCAAAGGTACATTTCAAGCCAGAACACTTCCAAATATTTTGTAACCTAAGCTCTGGCTAACTAAGGGTAATTTAGCTTATCAGCAGTACCCAAATCAAATGAGCTCTTCTGAAGATATGGATTCAGAGAAATCACAAAGGCTCATGTGCTTCTCCTTTAAACATTTTTCTGTTAATCTCCCCAGCTATTAACAATTGTTGTTAATAATTGGGAGAAGTTCTGAGAAGAAACTGCACTGTTATGGAAACATTTCAATCCCTATGTTTGTCACATTCACCAACTATCTGGTGTGCACCAAGTTACTGGGAAGAGGAGTTATCAGTTGTTCCCTCCTCACTTCCACCTAGTCCCCTTTCCTTCCCCCTTCTCACACATTACAGTTCCTTGTTCACGTAGTATTCAGAGACATAAAACGGAGGAGGAGGTTCTTGTGTTTTATACCTTATAAACATCATTTTTGCTTTCATGTTAAGCCATTTAAAAGTATACAATAGCCATTAAGGAAAAAACTGTTAAACAGATGCAAAGTGGAAGAGATTAAATTAGGAATTTCCATACACAATAACAAGTAAAAATTTTAAAAATATGTATTTATTTTGAGATGGAGTCTCGCTGTGTTGCCCAGGCTGGAGTGCAGTGGCACAATCTCGGCTCACTGCAGTCTCCGCCTGCCTGGTTCAAGCGATTCTCCTGCCTTAGCCTCCCGAGTAGCTGGCAGGCTGCCACCACACCCGGCTATTTTCTGTTTTCAGTAGAGACGGGGTTTCACCATGTTGGCCAGGCTGGTCTCAAACTCCGGAACTCAGGTGATCCGCCTGCCTCGACCTCCCAAAGTGCTGGGATTACAGGCGTGAGCCACCATGCCCGGCCATAAGTAAGAATAGAGAAAAAAGAGCCAGTGGAATTCTCCCAAACAAGTCACAAGTAAGACTAAAACACCACATGCCAATTCTGTGTCCACTGAACACAAATCTGCTTAATCTTCTCCCCATTTCACTTAAAGCTCTTAAAATCCTAGAGGTTCATTTGTTTGACTTGAATTTAATCAGGGTTTCCCCAGTTATAATTTTTGAAAGGAACTGTCTCTCAGAAAATTGAGCACTTTAACATTTTTAGTCCTCCTTTTTGTTTGCTACAAGATTTTATGTAAAGCTGAATAAGGAAGAGTTAGTGGCTCAGATCAAAGTGGTTTTTCTTTGAGCAAATTAAATGAGAACTTATCCCTATCTTATAAATGTAGCATCTTAGCATATATATGCCATAAACTCTCTAAAATGATATTATTTTGATGAGCAAATTGTGGCCAAATGTGATTGAGGACAATGAACTCCTTGGGAAGAATAGCGCTTACTTCATCAGAAGCCAAATACACGCAGAGCATGGCTATTTCTTCTGCAGTTGCAAATCTTCCCGTCTTTTGTCTCTTCAGGAAATCATTCCGTGCCTGTGACCAGAGACCATACCAGACATCAGTGATGGGAGCAGCTATATCTGCTTACCTGCACCTTCTTCAAGGACTTAAAGGCAAGAGAATCCACTGGCTTGCTGCCTTGATGAATAATCAGCTAGGGTTATGGTGATTCTTTCGCCAAAGTTAATTGTTTGTGTTATATTAAAACCCACAGATATTGTGACAGATCAGAAAGCTAATATTAAAGGATGAAGGCATTATTTTTTTTCATCTTTAAAAATTGTGGTAAAGTATACAGAATATAAAATTCACTATCTTAACCATTTTAAGTGTGTAGTAGTTCAATAGTGTTATGTACATGCACACTGTTGTGCCACCATCAACAGTGTCCATCTCCAGAACTCTTATTTTTATTATTATTATTTTTTCTTAGAGACAGAGTCTTCTCTGTTGCCCAGGCTGGAGTGCAGTGTTGTGATCATACCTCACTGTTGTACCTCAAACTCCTGGGCTCAAGCGATCCCCCAACCTCAGCTTCCCAAGCAGAGCTCTTTTCATCTTACAAAATGGAACCTCTCTACTCATTAAGCATTAACTACTCATTTCCCTCCTTCCAAGCCCCTGGCAACTACCATTTCACTTTCTGTCTCTATGAATTTGTCTGCTATAGGGATGGAAGAGGGTATTTATTATCCAAAGGTTTAACACATTTTAAATGCTAGATATACCTCTTCAGGATTTCCTCTGGCTTGTATTCTTTCTTATAGAGATGGGGTATCAACCGTTCCTAAATCAAAGGGGGATATTCAGCTTGGTTACTCACTTAAACTGAAAAAGAAATCGACAACTAAACTTCCTTTCCATATGATACAACAATCAGTGAGATTCTTCTCCTTGACTTAAAATGACAACTTTACATCTGCCTGCCTGAGGCCTCTTATTTAATAGGCTTATAACTTCTTCAATAACATTTCTATGATTTTAAAAACACAGACTATGATTCTTTGTGACACTATGTAGGGACACTGGATGAATCACCCAGCATTCTCAAGGACATATATTTTAGTCACATTGCATTTATATGATGCTTTATGGATTTTAAATACTTTTATATATATTATCTCAGCTAATCCTCACAATAAGCCTGAGATGTAGATAAAACTGTACAAGCACTTTGCCAGCTTAAGGAGCCAGTTTGCCTCAATGATCTCAAAACCATTCTTTGCTGTCAAGTTCACTGTGGGATCTTTGGGGACAATCCCATGGCTACCACAGTCCTTGCCAATTCAGGTGACACTAAATTTTTCTTAGCACCTTGCCTATTTTCATTGTTTAAAATTCCAACTTTTAACCACAGTTTCAAGTTTTTAATCAAAAATATAATTTAATATAATTTAAAGTTATTTTACTTTAAAAAAGAAAAATACGAACAACACTAACATTTTAAAATTCCACTTAGTTTATGGTCTCCTAGAGCAAGTTACCCAGACTTCTTTGTTAACTGACATAAACTGTACATTCTCTGTAGAAGGCCCTTTCCTCAGACTAAAGAGTACTCTGGCAAATAATGTGATCTTTCTGAGGTTGTAACAAATGGTTTTACAGTCATACTTCACCCTTAGATCATGTTCCTGAGAGTACCATAGATTTGATCTTTGCTCAGAAAACATTTCTTAATTTTAACATCATTTGCTATTTTTTCTGATGAAGCAGGAAATCTTCAAAATCAGAAAGCCTGACTCCGTTTTGGAACCCCCTCTGTAGGTTGGTTATCTGTCTCTTGTCACATTTTACTATAAGTGGCCAGCACTTTCAAGACTCTGGGTAGAAATCACCTTGGCTAGATCACCCAGTTCATTAGTAACATCTTCTGCCTTCACACTACAGGCAACAGTGTTGATGTACTTTCTGAAACTGTATGACAAAGATCCTCTTTTATCTAATTTTCAATAATATTTTCCTCACTTACCTCAATAGCCTCCTTGAAGTCCACAGTTTTACCAACAGTGTGCACCTCAAGCTTTCACTAACAGTCTCTTCAGAATCCTTAGAGCTTTAACAGCTTTCTCCCTCTGAGGTAAATGAACAGCATGTCTTACATATGACTGGTACTAATGGCTATTAAATAAGAACTGCAGAGCAAGCCCATGCCTTTAGAGGATTCCAATGTCACTGGGTTCAGCTGTGTCCATGGCACAGACATACTATGCCAGGGTCTACACAAGTCTGGCTGGAGATTTGTGACTACACAACCATCAGCAGCATCTCAGACATACTCAGTCCTCCTCAAGTTTTCTTCTGTGATTGGTTCACTGAGTCACAGCTAGTTCCTTGTTCCAAAGAGTTTGATAACATATTTTCCAATCTTCTGATAAGTCCAGTGGCTGAAACAACCACATTTTCCAAATCATTTTACCATTTATTCCACTGGGTAAATGGCACCAAGAATAGCTAGACTCAAGTATCACCAGGATGTACATCAAAACCCAGTGAAATGATCTCTCATGTATTCTTTTTCTTAGCATTACCTATGTTTACATTTCTGTTCCAAGAAAAATAAAACAGAACATCTCAATCGCTGAAATTCTGTAGCTTGGGGGATGTTTAGTTTTCCCTCTTTAAGTCAATGTGTTTCAACTGAAGATTCAATCAGAATCTCCTGTGGGACTTTCTAAACACCACAATTCTCTCCATGAACTCCTTCCCTAAATTCTGGCATGCCCTTCAGGTTTGAAAGGTTCCCAGGTCATATTGAAATGTTTCCCTTTCACACACCATCCCCCATATCAATTGTGCACTACTGAGGGAAACCTTGATCCTGGATATGCAATAATTTCTTTTTAAAGAATATTATAATCCTTATTAGATACCTTATGTTCCTTTTAGATTGGTAGAACCGGGTAAAAGTATGTATCAATTTAATAAACACATCTATGGTTATTGTGAAAATGAGACACACCCATGGTTATTAAGAAAAGGAAAGTTCTGCTTTTCTTCTTTCCTCTGTGTGAGGGATCGGCATACCTTTCTTGGTAAAGAGGCAGATAAAAAATATTTATAACTTTGAGAGTCATTTTATCTGTTGTAATTGTTATACTAAACCTGGCCTTTGTAGCATGAAAACAGCCATAGGCAATAACATAAGCAAATTGGGTGTGGAAGTGTTTCAGTAAAACTTTGCTTACAAAACAGGTGGTGACCCAGATGTGGCCCATAGGCCATGGTTTGCTGGCCCCCTTTTTATAGCATAAAGGAAGATTAATGCCTCCTTTTTATTTATAGGCCACCTCAGTGGTTGAAATGATTTTAGTGGATCCTTGTGTTCTGGAAGACTCCCCTTACTTTTTCCCTGCTGTCCCGTGAGTGTGGTCTATTTTCATCTTTCCCTTGACATCTTTCCCCTGCAAAGGTCAACCCTGGTCTGCTTCCCAACAGCAAGCCTGGCCAACTATGTCTCTTAGCCACTTGCTTCTGAATTGTCCAACACATTTAAGCCTTTTGCATCTGTGGCTCGTTCCCAGTGGCTTAGGATCTCCGTCTCAACTTACAACTGTACTGTTATCTTAATAAGCCCAGCCCTCACCCCCTTTCTCTGAACTTTTTCCCAGAATACAATATAACATGTGGCAAATAAACTTTTATAGATATCTTTCACGGTGGCAAACACAGTGTCAGAGGGCCAAGTTCATAACCCTGCAGTGCCTTACTCACCTGGGCACACACAGTTGCACCTGATGCCCTGCTGGATGAAATCTGCAGCCACAGATTTTGTGAGGCCAATCACAGCTGCCTTGGTTGTGCTGTACACACATCTGTTCACAACTCCTGAGGGTGGAAGAAAGGTTCAACAATTGAAGGAATAAAAAATGTATTTTCCTTTAGAAAGGCAGCACAAATAAGTTTTCCCAGTAGCCATTTTCATGCTTTCTCCCACATTCCTCCCCTTTTAAAAAGATTGATATCAGATTTTTTTCCTTTAATAGAGTCAGTTTCTGGATCTAAGGAAATAATATCAGTATAGGCACAACTTAATTGAGACTTAATTGAAATTCTGAACTTATTTAACATTGGTAGTCTTAGTTTCTCACCATCAGTTGCCGTAACTCTTAGGCAGTTTCCCAAAGAAAATAAAGATTAATAACAAAACAAAACAGTAAAACAGGAGGCCTAGGCACTTCTTTACATTCCTCTCTTGTGTATGTTGAATATGTGTATCCTTGCAAAGAGAAGAAATGTTATCTCAGCAGTAACTATTTCATTTTAAACTCACAGATCCAACTATGTCAGATTGTGACATAATCCACATTTTGCACTGCTGCCCTTGTCCTTCAACTTGACTTCTCGCTGATGGCTCAGATCAACTGTCTTTGTGAAGCATTCCACAAACTCACAGGCAGTTATTTCCCTGTATTTTGACAGTGCTTTGTCCAAACCTCTGTTATATATCATCACACTGGAGAAGATGATGTTTGCTGCCTTGCTCCTAGTTTTGGACTGTGAATTCTTTTAGGGGCAGAGGACATACCGGTGCTCAATACACTATTTTCAATTAATTAAATGTTAAATGGTTCTTTCTCCCAGTTTGATGTTCATTTCCATATCCCTTAGAAAGAATAAAAGGGAGGGCAAAAAACCCCCCACATTTTAATTTAATTTTGCCACTGGCTCACATCTAGAGCAAAAGATCTGTGGTTAAGGAACTTAATACCAATTTTGAAAAAAGCACTTTTGAAATTATTTCAGTACTTGAAATTATGATCTCTGCTATGCCTGTTCCCAAACGCAGAGCTTTTAATGATGTATATGTATGAGCATCGCAGTCCTCAGAGGGAGACAGACCCACCTTTGATGCTGGAAGCCACAGAAGACATGTTGATAATATTGCCAGATTTCTGAGCAAGCATCTGCCGAAACAAAACAAATACAAAAAAAAAAAAAAAAAATTCACTTCATGTGCTAAAATACTACCTTTTAAAAAGATTTGCATTTTCTTAGGGTTTGCAGAATGAATTTAATTACTGTATTAGCTAGTCACATTAAGCAGTATTAAGCAGTCTTAACAGTGAACCCAAAACACCTCATCAACTATTGCTGGGAAATGATGGCAATGTGAACGCACTCACTGGCATTTCCCAGGGGGATTACCACCTTCCCACGGTACAAGAATGTCAGCAAGACTACGAATGAATGCTGACTTAAATGAAACGCAAATAAATGTTGTTATTGTGTGTTACTGATGTTGGGAAACTTACTCCATTCAACACATATTTTTTTAATACCTACTGAGGCCAGGTATTGTGCTAGGTCTAGGAGATTACTGCCTACAGGAGGCAACCAGTCTGGTTAGTGGTTGACATAATCCACATCCAGCAACAGCAGAGACCTCCACAGAGATCTAACAGCAGGGTGAGGGCAGAAAGGGAGCAGTTGAGGCTGGGCGACACTCAGAGGGGACCTCCTGAGGAGGAAGGATACAGGCTGAATTTTGAACACTAGAGTATTAATCAGAAATATAGAAGAAAAGGATGTTTTGAGGAGTGGGTACACAGGTATAAAGGTTCCATCGGGAACTGGGAGGAGGGGCTGGGTCTGGCTGGAATGCAGGGTATAGAAGTAATGATGCTGCAGAGGTCAACAAGGGCTGAATTTAGAACCTGGGTTTTACCCTGAAGGCAATGTAGTGACATTGAAGGGTTTAAAGCAGAGGAAGAGTGGCATGTTCAGACTTGGGGATTACAAGGATTACTCTGGTGCCCAGAGACTAGTGGAAGCTGATGCAGGGTTCAGGAAAGAGTGATAAAGGTGAAGCTGCAGAAATGTCTATGGGTAGCTGAGGAGGAGAGGGCTGAGGCAGGATGGGCAGGACCTGGTAGATGGTTGCTGCAGGGAGGGCGGGCCTCACCAATTTAGGGCAATGTTTCCTAAGACCACTTTCTTCAGACTTCCCCCACTAAAGTGTGAATTTATTAAGATAAGGGTCTTTGGCTGTTTTGTCCTCCTAGACAGTGCACACAGTAGGCACTCAATAAATGTGGATGAATCAGAACCTCCTGAGGTGCTAGTTTAAAACACAGATTGCTGGGCCCTGTCCTTTACCTGAATAAATATATAATAAAGAAAACTGTTATAAATTTAAAAATGTTTTCAAACTTTACTAATTATAACATGTACGTAGAAGTCTCAATAGGCAGTGTAAAGGGCCAGAGAAAAAAATTGACTTCTGTTGGGATGAATTTCTTGAGCAGCTTTTAGAAAAAGAGGTGTAGGAAAGGGGAATGTGAATGATTGAATGGATCCAGGATCGGTGTGGCCAAGATGATTGATTCCTTAGGATATTCTTCTGACTTTGTTCTGAGATTTAGCTTCTAATTACCCCTAAAAACAGAATCTAAAGTAATCCCAAGGCACTTTGCTGAATGGACTAAGTGGATTCAAGGAGAGGCTGATTGTAACCCAACCAAGTTAAAGAAGACAGCAGGGGAAATAATAATGTTTAATTCAATTGTGTGTTTTACATAATAAAGAGGACCATAATGAAATGGGGTTCTCATAAAAAGTGTCAAAAATGTTGGTCAAGTGCAATGATGTTGAAAAGTAAGCCTTAAAATTGTTTGTTCTTATCCAATTTAGCAAATAGCATTCCCCATTAAAAATACATATAGAATATATATACTCCAATTTAATACATAAAGATGGGTCATTAAGTAAGTCAATTTCTAGTCCTCTCTAGAAATGCAATATTATCTCAGGCAAAACCTTAGAATAAAGCCATCTAAGAGATGTTACTGCTGTCCCCTAACACTTGCACTATCCATTCAACCAAATTCAACCCAGGTCCCTCTGCTGCTTCTAGAGCCCATAGTCGGTGCCTGTTCCAATGCTGCCTTCCCAGTCCAGGTCAGGAGCTGTTGTCATAGTGTCAGGCTCTCCCTGGCTCCCCATGCAATAGCACTCTCTGGCAGGCATGACTATAAAGTGAAGTGTCTGGTACATAATGCTGCTATCTAGGATTGATCTCTCAGAAGCTAAGGTAGGAGGTAGAAATACCCGCTTAAGAGTCCATGGAGCTGTATCTAGTTAGTCTTACTCTGACCCAGCCCTTCCGTCTCCACTGGCCAGAGCTCAGCCCCTAACCCTAGTGAAACCTGGCCACTTGGGTCTCCAGTGGTTCCTGCTGGACTAACAACCTTGATTCATTTATTTATTTGACAAATGTTTGCTGAGCACCTCTATATGCTAAAAACTCTTCTAAGATATAGTGGCGGGGCGGGCAGGAAGCAAGCAAACACACTAACCCAAATAACAAAGATATCCCCAAATCTTTGCCCTAATGGATCTTCTCTTCTGGTGGAGCTTGGATTCTGCATTGACCTCTTCTTAAAGTATTTTCAACTTGTTCTCTGCCTTTTGACTGATCTTCCAGTCTTGGAATGCTTTCCTGTGTATCTATCCATGAACAAAAATTTCCTATGAGTGTTCCTATGTTCTGACCAGCTGACCTTCCAGATCTGCCTAGACTCCAAACCTCGGCTTCCCCTGGAAAGTTCTAACCTGGGATATGTGCGTCATAGTTAATGATACAGAGGATCCTAGATAATTATGGCTGGGAGTGATTGTGTAATCTATCATCCTTATTTTTTAGCTAAAAGAAATATGTACTGGGAGGTTACAAGTGCCATCTCTATGGCACATGGCCAATTAGGGGCAGGGCACAGACTGCACCTAAGGACTTCTGATGACAGAGTCCAAGACCAGGATTCGATTTTGTCAGGGTCACTTTAAACAAGTGGCACTAGAACCTTCTAATACCACACCCCTGCCATTAACATCTCTTGGGATTTTTTTTTTTTAAACAAATATGTGTTTTTGGCTCATATGGATCATTGTTAAGATGTTGTAAATCACAAGCAAACTCACTAGTTTGCAAGTTAATGTTTGTATATTTTAAAAATTAACACAAGTTTACATTTCAGCTCCACTGTACTCCACACCTACTTCCTTTACTAAAATTTGTAAAGCAGTTTAGAGCCTGGTTTTGGAAATGAGTCTCATATATGTGCAATAGTCTTAACCACAATGACCTAAGCTTTCCTCCTATACCATAGACTCTGCTCTACCCCTGTAACCTATGCAAAGGATCTGTCTTCAAAAATACGTTTGTGTTCCAAATAATATAGATTCTCATAAACTCCAAAGAGGCTGAAAAAGCAACTTACATTTAAAAAAACAATTTGTTATAAAAATTTGCTAGTTCAACATTCTGTGGACCCACCCAAAAATCTCTTCTAGGCACTAAACAAGTAGATTTTTCAAAGTTCCTTCATTACTAAGTCAGTTTCTCCAATTTTCCTGTTAATGTTCATCTGGAATCTTCTTGACATTAGGTTGAATATTCAGAGTAGAATATCAGCCCTGCTGTGCCATTAACAAAGCTCTTCTCCTGCCCTGACATGGACAGGACATTGAATCCAGCTGGGATGGAAGGGAAAAGTGGTTCTTCTGCATTTCACTAGGTTCAATTTATAACCTTGGGTTGAGCTGGCTGTGTACCCAGTCTACCCCTTTCATTGTCTCAGCCTGTGCTGTCTGCTACCACTGGTTTATAAGTTCATTTGAAGTCAGGGACGTATGTTGCTCATATTTATACTCCCCTAGAGCACCTTATATAGTGATTTATACCAAGAGGCGCTTAATGCTAGTTTATAAAATAAAATTTAAAACATTGATGCATTGTGTGAAGGCTTGAGAATTCAAGGGAAGCAGGCCCAGGAGGAACGTTCTCTTGAACACACACTTTCTCTCACCTGCCCAGTACCACTGTGGTTCAGATCAAAACAAGAGCGAAGGGAGAAGTTTCAGAGTAGAGAAAAGCAATGGGGTACATCCATCTTGAGAGTGTGAGCCTAAACTGAAATTCATGAAGGGGCTCAATGTCCAGGCTTCAAATCTTGGTTCTAACCATGTGCTAGTTGGGTGACCTTGAGCAAGTTGCCTAAACTCTCAGTTTCATCTTCCGAACAATGGATGAGATAATAGTACCTACCTCATAGGGTTATTCCAGTCTTGTGTGCCTCCCTGCTGTTACCTCTGCCTGGAATCCTCTCTCAAGCTACTTGAATGATCAGCTCTCTCACTTCTTTTGGACTGCTATGACAGTTTCACCTTCACAGTAGAGTCCAGAGAGGCATTGATATCCTAGCTTCTTTCTCTTCATTATACTTAAAACCACGCCACATATTCTATGTCTATTTGATTACTGATTGTCCCATCTCACCCCCAATAATGGAACCTGCCTTATCGAAGGCACTTTGTTTAGTTCACTTGTGTGTCTTCTGTGCCTAGAATGGAGCCTGGTTTGTGGAAAGTACTTAATAAATATTCCTTGAGTGGATAAGCTGGAAGGTTAAATAGATTAATTTATGTAAAATGCCTTGATATCAATGTTCAATGCATGTTAATCATTATGTTAGTTATTATCGCTCTTCAGCACATGTGGGAATCCCCTCTGTGTGCCCAGTACGGAGACCTAATGTGGTGCTTATCCTGGTGGTGGTGGTGGTGGTCTTACTTTAGGAAGGAATGCCTTGATCATCAGGTACATGCTGCGCACATTGAGATTCATCGAGAAGTCCCAGTCTTTCTCCTCACAATCCAGGACTGTTCCATGATGGACAAAACTAGAAGAGTGATTAAACAATGGAGGAATAACTGCCATTAAAATTTTTCTATTCCATTTGCTGATTATTTCTATTGTCACTTAGTGACTTAGACCACTGTCTCTTTCCCTTATCAAGACTAAACAATTCAAACATAGTATCGCTTAGTATATTACATTAGTAAGAATTCTAACAACTTAAGCTAGAAATGTCATCTGAAAACAAGATCCTTTTTGTTTTCCAAACAAAAGTACGGTCACTGAACATAAGAAGCTTTATGCTAATTGTGCTGGAAACATCAATGCCATTAAAAGCAAACAACAAATAAAGGAGAACAGGGCTGGGCATGGTAGCACACACCTGCAGCCTCAGCTACTTTGAAGGCTGAGGCAGGAGGACCACTTGAGCCCAGGAGTTCTAGGGTGCAGTGAGCTATGATCATTCCACTGCCCTCCAGCCTGGGGAATCCAGACAAACCCTGTCTCCAAAACAAAACAAAACAAACCCCACCCCCCCCCCAAAAAAAAAAAAAAAAACGAGAGAGAGAGAGAGAGAGAGAGAGAGAGAGAAAAACCATCTGCCCTATTTGCCTATTTGATTCCTATTTCAAGAGCAACAGTGCCCTCAGGTGGCACAGATTTAGAATTCGCAAGGGAAATCAAAATTGCAAGGAAAACAAGTGTCTCAACATCTCAGAACAGCAACGTGATATTGCTAGTGTTCTAACATATTGAGAGAGGTTAGTTTGTTGTAAGAGAGATGTTAAGGCAGAACAAAACAAACCCTTAAAGTAGCCTTCACTGTTTTTCAAGTTACATTTTCTGACGGAAGCTTCCTAAACATTGGAACCCTTGCTGATTTGGTCCTCTGGACCCAAATTATGTAATTAATTATAAAATATTGTTGGCTGTGACTTCCATGTACCAAAGTTCTGCCAGTTCAATCAGAATGTCAGTTTCATGACAGCAGGAACAACAGGATGTATTTCTACATCCCCTACATGGCTGAAAATTTAATAGATGCTTAAAAACTAACTTTGGTAACTATTTTTTCATGTTTCTGGGTGTATTCTTATATGAATACACTCTTATATGAGGATGGAAGACTATATATGAATGATTTTGCCATATTGTCAAAATTCTTTGAATGAAAGTCATAGAAAACTTTCTGTAAGGAAAGTGAAATTAAAAAGTTAGACATTACCCAGCAACATTAAAGAGAACATCAACTCTCTCAACTTCATTGGCAAACTGATCAATTTGTTTCTTCTTTGTGACATCAAGGACATGAGTTTGAATGCCTGAAAAATAAAACAAGAGGCACTATTCCTAAAAGTATTTAGCCTCGAAGTTTAGCTCTTTTGAAGTGTGAAGTGTGAAGATTGCAATATCTATCCAGCTAGGCTTCATAGATTGCTGACCTTCTTACTAGGGTCTTAAGAATCTTCAGAGTCTCATTAGTAAACATGAAGTCCCATCTGGACTCCTCCAATAACCCATCCATCCCTCTTCCTTCCTCTCTGTCCATTTTCCAAGTTGAATAATAATGGTCCTTTCTGAGTAAAGGCTTTATAGTAAAGTATGACTGGTGTATATTAGATATTTCTCAGTAAGCCAGCAGTAATAACTGAAAGTGGGGTCATTTGAGCCTATCCTTCCCCTGCCAGAGACTGGGTTGCTGGTACCTACACAGTAATGCAGAATTTTGTCTGAGTGAGGGGTGGGGAAGAGAAAGGGTTCTGGAATAAGAGACTGTTTCTATTTGTGAGCTTCCCCTTTATGTCATTTCCATTATTTATTAGAAATGACTCTGTTATTCAAAGGTATCCAGTCAAATACATGTATTTCTGGACTAAACTGCAAGGAGAAGAAATGACGGGGTCAAAAGAAGGGATGACACACTTGAAGGCTAGACATGAGAGATCTGGCATGGCTGGAGCCTGAGAGATACACACTCTGCTAGCTACTGAGAAACTCCGAAGAGTGTCTAACAAAAGCAGCAGTCATCATTATAAATATATACACATATTATTTATAATGTGCATAATATATTATAATATGTAGTAATATAATTTATAATATATACAATGTGTTAATATGTATATGTATAATATGTAATATATGTATAATATGTATATATAATATATAATTATTTATAATTTGTATTATATTTTATAATTTATAATATATATAATAAATAATATGTATATGGTTTATTTTATTTTGGGGGAATATAGAAAGAAAAGATTAATAAAGAAAGGGAAGATGGAAATTTTGTTTCAGAAACACTTCCTTATCTCTGTGCTTTCCCAGTGCAGCGGCTTTACTTTGACTTGTTGGGATCATAATTCAACATATTCCAATTCAATTAACTAATTCAGGGAACTAATTGCTGTTTGATTATGTAACCTGTTGTATTTTGCTGGAAGGGTTAACTTTCAAACAGGTTCTCTGTTCTGATGTCTTTGGGCAAGTAAAGTGTAATTAAAATCCCTTGATGTTGGAGTTTGGCTCAGTGGGGTGAAGAAGTGGTGGTGCACACCTAATAATCTGGGGAATCTCTTAGGGTTTCTCATGATGATGTGTGATTTTAGGGCTGAGCTGTCTCCAGTACCGTAGCTACCAGCCACATGTGGCTACTGAGCACTTGAAATGCAGCCAGTCTGAAATGAAAGGTGCTGCAAGTATAAAATACACATGGATTTTAAAGATTTAGTATGAAAATATTGAGATGTTGGTAGAAGGGTACACTCTTGCAGTTATAAGACTTAATGTACAGTACAGTGACTATAGTTATTAAGAATGTATTGTATACTCGAAATTTGCTAAGAGGGTAGATCCTACGTATTCTCAGCACACACACACACAGAGGTAACTAAATGAGGTAATGGCTATGTTAATTAGCTTGACTGTAATAATCATTTCACAAGGTATTTTACAACATATGTGAAAACATGTTGAACATCTTGAATATATGCAATTTTTATTTCTCAATTATACCTCAAAGAAGAGAAAATTAAGAGAAAAGCTGCAAAGAAGAGAAAACTAATGATTGAAGTTTGTAAGAAACTTCTAATAATTTAAATAAAAAATTTAGTACGAAAAAATTAAAATGTTCCATTAATTTTTTAACTTGAGTGCATGTTGAGATTATATTTTAGATATATTGGATAAAATAAAATATAGTATTAAATTAATTTTCACTTGTTTCTTTTTACTTTTTTAATGTGGATACTAGAAAATTTAAAATTACACATGCGGCTCACATCATGTTGCTATTGGACAGGGCTATCCTAGAGAAGGAGGACACAGAAGTGAAAAGCTTCATCAAAAGTTAACCTAACAACTAGTAAATTTTCACAATTTTCACATGTAAGTTTGTAATTAGGAACTGAATCCCTCAATGTGTTGGCTAAATAAAGGATTTTTAAAGTGTTCATCCTCAAATTTTTTTATGCATGTAAGTACACAGATTTTTGTCTGTAGGTTCACAAAATATAGATTTCATATCAGAGTGTGAAAATCTAAAAAGCAGGGCAGTGGAGCTCAGTAGCTAAGGAATTTTCTTTCAACATGTGAGTGCCATGCTTTATAATACCTTGCAGACACTGAATCCCAAGTTCAAGCTGCTGAGTTGCTTACCCGGGTACTTTTCCAGTTCCTGAAGTTTGGACTCATTAATGTCTGTGGCTATAACTTTGGCACCTTCTCTTGCAAAAGCCTAGTAGACACAAAGTACAAATACATCCTTTGTTTACTTGAATAAACTGTGCTCATGAATGGAACATCATGTGGTCTTTTTCTCCTTTATCTTATTTTCATTGTTCTTTTCCCTATGAGATAGCTAGAATTTCAAACTATCTAGTCTTACCCCTTCTCCATTGTTATTATTTTTATCATTAATTAGAACAATGTGACATACATTGTGCCTGTTATCTGACTTAGTTCCTTTAAGTAGTATCAAACAAAATAATGTTTTTTAAAAAATGACAGCTGTTTTTAATACTCTCAAAATACGGATCTTCTATAATGAGACTATATCATTTCTGTGTCTGAGTTACTAAACTCCAGATAATAAGATAAGAATTGGTTGTTTCAACACTTTTCCTACCAAGAGTATGATAGTGCTTTCATAAATGTCAAACGATACCCTGCCGTTATACTTAAGGTACAATATTAGCTCAAGAGGGGTACATAATGTAACAGAAATTGATATAAATCAGGAGACAAAGGTAACCTGTCTTATAACTCTGGAGTCACATATCTAAACTGACACAATTTCAGAAAGCTGTGTAACCCTGTTGGCTGTCTGTAGCAAATTTATTATGATGCAGAGAAACTGAAGTAGAGAAATTTCTCAGAGTCAATGGTTATCAGTGATGTCATGTACTAAACATGAGGTATTCATTCCTTTATCTGCCTGGGGTCAGGAGTAGGGAACTATTTATTTATTTGTTTATTTTTATAACTTAAGACAACATAAGCACAAAAGTAAAACAAAAAAGCAGAGCAGAAGTAAACAACCATAGCATCAGTCCACATAATTCAGTATGTCAAGAGTTAGTAGGCAAACAACAAAGATAGTAACTTATAACTTACTAAGGCAGCTGCTTGGCCAATCCCCTGAGCAGCGGCTGTCAGGATGATGACTTTCCCATCAAGTCGACCCATAATGGAACCTGTGGTTTAATCTAAAGACATGTGTGTTTAATGGGTTATACTGTAGAACATGGTCTTGAGCCAGCAGTAACATCTAGAATGAATAGTTCAGTGTGCTCTTTTAAGAATAATTTAGTGAGCTCCTTCAGGAACTTGAAGACAGCACCTCTGTGCAAGTAGTCCCATCATCTGAATTCTCCCAGAATGTTTCCTCTACATACCTAGCTTTGTATATGAAACGCATTTAGCATAACCCACTGAAGTGATGACTGGTGACAGACATTGGCCTTTTTTTTTTTTTTTTTTTGAGATAGAGTTTCGCTCTTGTCACCCAGGCTGGAGTGTAATGGCGTGATCTCGGCTCACTGCAACCTCTGCCTCTCAGGTTCAAGCAAATCTCCTGCCTCAGCCTCCCAAGTAGCTGGGATTACAGATGCCTGCCACCATGCCCAGCCAATTTCTGTATTTTTGGTAGAGACGGTGTTCCACCATGTTGGTCAGACTGGTGTCAAACTCCTGACCTCAGGTGATCCACACACCTCGGCCTTCAAGAGTGCTGGGATTCCAGGTGTGAGCCACCGTGCCCAGCCCAGACATTGCACTTTAACCTACCTCACCCTTCCTTTAGTACCTGGAGAGGACAGCCTTTGGTGCTGACATTATTCACTACCACCGTCATTCTCTCCATGACCCCTGCACACATTACTATGGCATTATTTGTGTCCTGACTACTCAGGGCTGCTTTTTGATTTCTCTTCCATAAACTTTTGTTGAAGTTTGCACTATCAATTGCTTATGGTTTTTTCTTGTCTCTTGAAAAGATTTCATAGTTGGTCTCAGATATTCATTGAACAAAAAGGATGGAAAAATCAAATCACATCCAATTCTCCCATTTTACAGATAAGGAAAATGCTGAAACCTGCCCAATGTCGTAGAGCCAGTCAATGGGAAAGCCAGAACTAAGACTTCCTGACTCTTTTGCTATGGGAACAGTCCAGCCCACAATGCTGCTGATCCTCTTACAAAGTTTAAGCTTGCAGTAGTAACACATTAACAGGCATAATCAGTAATTTCTAAAAGATTGAGAAACACTGACACAGGGGCTTATATGCATGAGATATTTTGCCAGTGCTTGGATTGTAGATCACAAGAGGAGAGAAAGAGCTAGTGGTGAGGCTGGGGGTGGAGAAGAGTCAAATGACCATCAAAAGAGGCTGTCTTCAAGGACACAAGCTCAGACTCTTGCTGGGCTCTGTCATTAATGTGTGCCTCTGACCTCATATGAACTCACAAAGTGGCTGCTTTGTCCAAGGCATCATATCCACATTTCAGGCAAAAAGGGAGGAACAAAAGTCAAAAGGCTTTCAGAGAGGCCTCACCTTTCTACTTAAGAAGGAAATCTTCTTAGAAATTCCCACCTGCAGTTCATTCGCCAGATCTATGCTACTTGGCCACTGCTAGCTGCAAAGAGGTTGAGAAGTTGGGACTTTTGTTTTCAGCTTTGATAAAGTGAAGAAGAGGGGAAAGTGAGTTGGATGGTGTTGATGAACCAACTTACAGTACATGCACAACTAGCCTACACAATCACTCTGCTCCATTATCTGCCTGATTTTGTACAGGTTGATAGCCTTGCCTGGAGGGCTTCTATTATCTAGTCCATTCTCTTTGAACTTATCACAGTTCTCTCTTTAGCCAAACTTTTTTTTTTCTGTTTTTCTTTCTTAATACCCAATATGCTCTTCCATTTCAAACCTCCACACTTGGTCCAGTGTCCACATGGTGAAGGGCAAGTTACTCCTATAGGCAACAGCCACTGAAGGATTTATAGAAAGGGTGTGACATGATCAGATTTGTATTTTGGAAGGATTGCTGTGGAGAACATACCTGGGCAGGAGCATGGGGTGCCATTAGGAAGCTTCTAGGGTTATCTAGGGGGGCACTGGTGAAATAGCAGGCTGGAGAAAATAGCAGGGATGGAGAGATAGGTGGATTGCAGAAGTGTTTCAGAGATAAGAGATAGGGCCTGATCACCAATGGGGCTAATTTCAAAGAAATGTGACTTGCCCAGTGTTTTACAGCTATGAATTCAAACCTAGGCCTTCTTGTTGCAGGTCCAAGGGAAGGTCTCATGGAATTGTCTCACGGTACTCAAAGCCCTGAGGGCCTCTCTAAATCCTCACTGTGGCACCATGAGCCTGTGCCTTGCAGACTGCTGACCCCCGAAAGTAATGGACAATGAGGCGCAGCTGCTGCTGCATCTCTGCGCTTGTGCTTAGGCCACCTTCTTGGGGCCGTTACAAGGCAGTGCCTGAGCATGCATGCTTACTAAGGCAGACCCATTTCTGGGAGACATAGAGCTCCTCCCCAATGGATGACTGGCTGGAGAAGCTCCTTACTACCTTGCTGAAGTTCTCTTAGACTGCACAGCTGTCTGGGATGCTTCCACTCAACCTGGCATCCTTCTCTTCCTCCCTCGCAGGTGGACTTGCATCGAGGTCTGATAGCTCTCACAGCCTTACCTAGTTCTCTCCTGATTCTCTCTCACACCAGCATTTCCCCTAATAAAATCCATGCATATTTAATTCTATCTTGGAGTCTGCTTTTGGAGGAGCAGACTAACACAGTTATGTAAGAACTGGCTCCAGGGATCAGCTTACAGCTCACTGACTTCCTCTGAGTTTGTCCACATTTTTTAGGCGATGGGGAAGCTGGGCTTTAACAGTGCCTGACCTACTTTGATGAAATGAATTTTTGCTTTTTTTCTTCTTACACAAAAGAGAAACTTTCGCTTTCAACATGGAATGATATACTTCAGAAAGATATACTTTATCTTTACCCTCCTTGAATTCTAAGCATGGTGTATAAAAAACTATTTTACAACACTGTCATTAGTGATATTGGGTATATGGCCCTGTAAAACCTCCAGTCAAAGGTTTTGCTAGGAATCTTTGACACCGGAAGAAGCATTTCCAGAACCATTGCCGAAGCACAGAGCAGCCTTTCTACGCACTCTGAAAACCTCCTCTTAGCTGGCCTTCCTGTCTTTCTGGGACCAGATTTTGGGGTCAAAGCCTTAACATTTAATAAACTGTAATCTCAAACTAAAACAGATTTATTTGAGAAAACGAGTGCAAACATGGCCTGAAATGGTAAATCAAGGCATCTCTCAATATATCCAAAGTGAAAACCATACACGTTGGCTTCCTTGGTCCAAAAGTTGGAATCAAAATGTTGATTTTTGATTAGCAGAGACACAAACAGCATATTCAGGAAGTCATTGTTTTCAAGAGCCAGGAAGAAAAATGTTCACTTAGGATACCGTAAGAATCCTTTTTTCTTGGGCTACTTTATAAAACATACATACGACAGAGTTTCAGGCTCGTTAAAAACCCATCTTTACACTGATCCAACTGCTCAGATTAATTTTGAAATAGGCAACGTGCAGAACAAAACAACATCTAAAAATTAAACCTACCCTGTTTCCTTTCTAAAGTTTCATTTCAAAAGTATTAGAAATCTTACTTTAAGCAGCGAGGTGATGGCGTTCTCCAGAACCCGGTGGGAGCAACAAGCTTGAGACCTTTGTAAAGAAGAAAGTCAAGCGCTTAATAAAGCATGCTGGGATTTGTAGTTTCCCTGCTTTCAGAGCTTAGTGGCTCCATCCGTGCACTTTATAAATGTGTGTGCTGCCATCTAGTGGAGTTCAGGTAGAACTGTAAATTCCAAGTAGAAGGTGAAAAGTGGAAAAGCACTTTACTTAGGATGTGGAAATCATTTCCTTCACTTCAGCCTCTCCACTTCTGTGTTTTGTTTATGCCTACTATGTGCGGTGCCAGGGTAGACAAGATTGGCTGAGCTGGAAACTGTGTGTGGAAGATAGCAGAGCAACAAAATAGAGGGACTCCAGGTCACTGAAAATCCTGGAGCCTTCTTGGCACTTGGCCTGGACTGCTTTAAGGGAGAGAAATAAAAAAAAAAAATTCCTTTGTGTTTAAGATACAGTTGTGATTTTTTTTTTTTTTTTTCATGCTCAGACTATTCTAACACTAATGCACATTTAGTGGCAGAATGCCAGGAGCCTTACTACACTGGGAATGGGGTCGGGGAGAACGTGAAACTTGGATGACAGGGTGGAGGCTTAAAAGGGAACATGTTGAGTTAACAGCAAAAAACCCCAGTTTGGCTGAAGAGAACAGAGATATAAGGCCAAAAAGAAAGGACTAGATCTCATGAGCCCTCTAGGTTAGGATAGCAACATGTGCTTTATCTGTAGTGCCACTGAGCAGAGTGATTGTGTAGGCTACTTGTGTATGTACTGTATAAATTGGTTTCCTCAGCACCCATCCAACTCACTTCCCTCCTTTTCAACTTGTCAAAGTTGGAAAACAAAAGTCTCGACTTCATAGCCTTGTTTGCCGCTAAGGGTGGCCAAGCAGCATAGATCTAGCCAATGAAATGCAGGTGGGAATTTCTGAGGAGGGCTTCCTTCTTAAATAGAAAAGTAAGCCCTTCTGAAAGGCTTTTAGCTTTTGCTCCTCCCTTTCTTTTTGCCTGGAATGAAGATAGGATGCGTGGGACAGAGCAGCCTTTTAGTGAGTTTGTCTGAGGTCAGAGGCACACATTAATGACAGGGTCCAGCAAGAGAAGGAGCCTGTGTCCTCCTTGACAGCCTCAAGGCAACAACTCCTCTGGACTTCTTATGTGAGGACAATAAACTTTAGACTAGTGTTTTTCAGGTTTTTTGTTACATGGAGCTAAGTGATTTCTAACAGTCACAGTGGATAAGAACAAAGACCGTGGCGTCAGAAAGACTAGAGCAAGTTCCATATCTTTCTCTCACTAGCTGAGTGAGTAAATCACTTAAATCTCTGAACCTCTCATGTTTCTCATCTGTAAAATGAAGGTAAAATAGCACGTACCTCAGGGATGTGGTGAGGAGGAACGACTAAGCCTATGAATCCATCAGCACAATGTTTGCCACACAGGTACTTAATACATGTTAGTGATTATTATGATGAATACATTTTTGGAGAAATTTAATTATAATGGATGGTAAAAGTTGCCCTTTTTAGTTCTTTAACAAACTGGACTTTCTGCATGTGTCCATGCAAGGTCTTTGGTAAAATTGTCCCTCCTTGTTCCTTGTTTCAGCAACTTCTAACGCTGGCTCTAACAATCTGTAATCACATCGAGCTTTGTTCCTGCTTTACTAATAATGCCCTTTGACTCTTGAGGCTTTTGGAACAGACTATTCATGAGTTTGAGAGTTCTCTAATCAAAGCCAACTCCAATGCTTTTCTTTTTTTTGAGACGGAGTCTCGCTCTGTCGCCCAGGCTGGAAGGCAGTGGCGTGATCTCCACTCACTGCAAGCTCCGCCTCCCGCGTTCACGCCATTCTCCTGCCTCAGCCTCCCGTGCGGCTGGGACTACAGGCGCCCGCCACCGTGCCCGGCTAATTTTTGTATTTTTAGTAGAGACGGGGTTTCACCGTGTTAGCCAGGATGGTCTCGATCCCCTGACCTCGTGATCCGCCCGTCTCGGCCTCCCAAAGTGCTGGGATTACAGGCGTGAGCCACTGCCCCCGGCTAACGCTTGCTGATGTAGCTTTCTTCAGCCTCCCTCTGTAATCTTCAGCAATAATGCTTACTTGGTGATAACAGCCTAAGTCACATGGTATTGCACATACTTGCTTACCCATTTGTATTGTCAGCAGACTAAATTTCTTCAAGGGTGGGGACTGTATATTTTACTCCTTTACATTGTGATTAGGTCGTATTAAAAGAATATTAGTTTCTTGTTTTCTTATCTACAATATGAGTTCCACATTGGTAGTGCCTTTCAGTGCCTAAAACAGTAATTGGCAGAGAGTAGATGCTCATTAAATATTTGCTGAGTGAATGGCAGTTTCTTAATAAGTTTCCTGAGTATAATTCTGCCAGGCTCTCAAGTCAATGTTTGTGATAGTTAATTTTAGGTGTCAACTTGACTGGATTTACAGATCCCCAGAGAGCTGGTAAGCATTATTTCTGGGACATCCGTGAGTGTGTCTGGAAGAGATCGGCATTGGAATCAGTGAACTGGGTAAGGATCTTCACCCGATGTGGGCAGGCACTATCCAATTGGCTGCCGGCCCAGATAAAACACAAAGGCAGAGAAAAGGTGAATTCTCTGTCTTCCAGAACTGGGACATCCATCTTCTCCTGCCCTTGGATACCTGAACTCCAACCAGATTCTCAGGCCTTCTGACTTGGACTGAGCCACACTCCTAGTTTCCCTGGCTCTCCAGCTTGCAGACAGCCTATGGTGGGACTTCTTAGCCTCCCCAGTTGTGTAAGCCAATTCCTCTAATAAACATCCTCTCTCTCTCTCTCTCTCTCTAAATATATATATATATATATATATATTCCTCAACCTTCAATGGGGTTACATCCCAAAATCCCATTGTAAATTGAAAATACCGTCAGTTGAAAAATGTATTTAATATACCTAATTCACTGAACATAGAGCTTAGCCAAGCCTACTTAAATGTGCTCAGAACCCTTGTTAGCCTACAGTTAATACAAAGCCTATTTTATAACAAGGTGTTGACTGACTCTTGGTATTTATTGAACAGAGTACACTGAACAGTGACAGTTGTTTACTCGTGATCCCATGGCTGACTGAGAGCTGTGTCGTGACGCCACTGCCCATGATCACAGCAGAGTATTGCTATCTTGTGAAGAGATCAGAATTCAAAGTAAACTTTTCACTGAATGCGTATTGTTCTCACACCATCCTAAAGTTGAAACATCGCAAGTTGAACCATGATAAGTTGGGGACCATCTGTATATATTCTATTGGTTCTGTCTCTCTGGAAAATCCTAAGACAGATTTTGGTACCAGGAGAGGTTCTAGAGGAACAAAATTTTAAGGATGAGTTTCCTGAGTTGGTTTTGGGGTTCCTGGAATTGGCTCTCTAGTCTGATTAGAACTGAAAATGCTAAAGGCTCTACTTTTTATTTTTGAGATGGGGTCCCACTCTTGAACAGGTTGGAGTGCAGTGGCACCATCACAGCTGACTGCAGCCTTGAATACCTGGGCTCAGGCCATCCTCCTGCCTCAGCCCTCCAAATTATTATTTTTTTGGTAGAGATGAGGTCTCACTATGTTGCCCAGGCTGGTCTCAAACTCCTGGTCTCAAGTGCTCCTCCTGCCTCAGTTTCCCAAAGTGTTGGGATTACAGATATGAGTCACTGTGCTCAGTCTGGCTCTTTCAATAGTACAGAGAGCACTGACTGTCCAAGAAATGAACTGTTCATAGAGATATGCAAAATATCTGCATTGGATACTCCTTATCAACCACTTGTTAGAGGTGAGGCACTTAAGTGACTCTGTATATATAATACCTTTTTTTTTTCCCGAAACAGAGTCTTGCTCTGTCGCCCAAGCTGGAGTGCAGTGGCATGATCTTGGCTCACTGCAACCTCTGCCTCCTGGGTTCAAGCGATTCGTCTGCCTCAGCCTCTCGAGTAGCTAGGATTACAGGCATGCACCACCATGCCTGGCTAATTTTTGTTATCTTAGTAGAGATGGGATTTCACCCTGTTGGCCAGGCTGGTCTCGAACTCTCGACCTCATGATCCGCCCGCCTTGGCCTCCCTATGTGCTGGAATTACAGGCATGAACCACTGTGCCCGGCCCTGTAATACTTTCAAATATTTATGGAAAACTAAGAAATATACCAATGTTGGTTGGCTGCTCCTAATGTTGTTGGGCAAAGTTATTTAAAAAAAAAAAAAAAAAAAAAAAGAATGACTTCAGGGATTCAAATTCCTGGCTCAAGCTCCACATAAGTAACCTAAGAACTTCTAGGCATGCCCTGAAAGAGGATCTTCTCTCCTGTAGACATGAGGCTAAAATTGCTGAAAATCAAACACCAGTCTTCATCATTTGATTGATGCAATTGCAAAAGGTGAACTCTGCCTCAGTGTGTCTACTGGTAAAATGAGCCACAGTGACTGGGAGAGTGAGATTCTGTAAGTTGGGATGGGGACGTGTGGGAAGACCCTGTAGCCAGGAACACTGAGCTCCATTTTTCTTCCTTTTCCTTTTCTTTTTTTCAGTTTCACGCTGCCGGCCAGGCTGGAGTACAAAGGCACTCCTGCATTGCCTGAGGAAATAATAATGGCCTCCCCTGAGGCAGCTGCCAAGCAAGACAATGCTGATTCTCCTCTGACCTACCCCCACCAGCCCTCTATGCTCCTAGACCTGACTAGACTCAAGTCCCAGCAGATCCCTAATGTGAGGTACAAAGTGTGGCCCATGAGGAGCTGCGTCACAATCAAAAGAACCACTTGAGTTTTCTAACTTATACAAGCCAAAAAATCTGAGAAAAATGTGTGGGAATAGATATTAAGGGTGTGGGATAATGGTGGCAGCAAAAGGGACACGGCTTATTTGAAGAAATAATGGTCACAAACTTCCCAAATTTGAGGAATAAAACGGACACCCAAATTCAAAAGTTAAAAATATTCTACTAGGCTGGCTACCTGACAACTAGTAGATTTTTAATGACTTTAATGTAGTTTTATCATCCAGGTGAACTTAACCACTACTTTGGGTTACTTTTGTTCGATGGAGAAGCAGACATAAAGAATCAAACCTACAGGTGTGTTAGTGTTTTGTTTGGATAAGGGTGGGAAGCAGAAGACAAACTCTTAAGGTACAGGTCTAGGGGAAAAGATTTTAGGAAGGGATAGTTTCCCCTTAGTCCTAGTTAATTCCTTTGGTGGTATGTTAAGATATGGGAAAAAATGCACTCCACAGACTTTAAAATACTAGATATGATGCAATCAATAATCTCTCCCTTTGACTGAATCTTACCAAAGAGCCGAGAATGCCTTGAAATCACTTTACCTCTGTTCTATAACCTAATGCAACTTGTTTTAAGTGTTTTTTCAAAGTCATATGGTATAAAAGTAATATCAAATATCCTCTAAAGCCATAGTTCTTAGATTTTTACAGGATCATGGGCCCCTCTAAGAATCTGATAAAACAAAGTATAAACCCTAGTATCCCCTCCCCCAAAATAAATCCACACAAAAAAGTTCACAAAAAATTTCAAAAGTTTTACAGATTACAAGAAGCCCATCCATATATGCTTCATCTGTCTGTGGGGACTCCAGGTTTAGAAAACTTTACTTTGATAAAAACTCTGGTACTGTTTCCTTATGTCTACAATGAAGAGGTAGAATAAATGATCTATAGGTTCCTCCAGGCTGGGAGTGAGGGGCAATGAAAAACAAAATCTAATAATAAACCAACCAATTTAGAGAGTTTGTATAGGGATTGGGATAGGTAGGTTACCCGGAATGTGAGAAGGAACTTCTGTGGTTATTACAGCAAAAGGAATGTTAGAACTGGAAAGTTAAGAGGACATAGCCTCCGCTATCCTTTAAGAATTTAAATCCAGAAAGCTTGTGTGTATTTTCATAGCAAAATATTGAGTCAACAAGAGAGACTACCTCACCAAGAAACCATTAACATTGCATAGAAAAGTGGTGATTCAGAACTACTAAACATTTATTGAATGTGTAAGGTATTAAAAATGTTTACAATTTTGTTAATAAAATGTTTTATATTAATGTATGTGTTATGCTTTGGAATATGCTAAGTCATGTAGGTAACTTTACATTCCTTTCAATAACTTTATTCTTTACAAAATATACAAATAAATAAAACAATTCAACTTTTAAAAGTATTACCATATGCAAGAAGAAGAAGGTATTGCTATCACCATTCTAAATTACCACAATGCATTCATTTCCTGTTCCCTTATATTTCAACTCTAGTGGCAAAGTAAAGCCTGAATTGAAATTAAGCTGCACTACGACATCATTACCAGGGACAGACACATAAACAAAGTCATTTCCAAACAAGGAATGCTGGACCTCCAGAGAAGTGACGAAGAGGAGTCTACTGAGTTTTGCACTCAGGCACATCTTTTCCTGAGGAGGCGTGCCAAGGACCTGGCTGAGAATCCACGCTCTCTGCTCCTGCATTTTGTACCTCTGAGAAAGAAAATGGAAACATTCATCCTATTACAAAAATACACAAGAACCAAGCACAGCTGGAAGTGGAAAGGATGTTAAGACAGGAGAGATGTGAACAATGAAAAAGGGCAACATGGTTCATCATGTTTGGTCATGAAGACGGTGTATTTCACCTTAGAGTTGGAGAATTTGACTCCCCATTTTGTCCTAAAATGAACTATTAGACAAACCATAGTTAAACTGAGAGATAATAAAGTTTTATTTGGAATTCTTCAATTTGAAATTCAAAGTGAATCAAACATGGACTGATTGAGTTTTCTTTCATCCTGTTTCTCAAAATAAATGGTGTGCTAAACAAATAGTATTTTAGAGAATATTTAGTCATCTTTGGAAAGCTTTCTGTGAGCCTTTAAAAAGGACTTTAGCTGCATCTATTTGCTTATAAACAATATTTATTTTATAATTATTATATTTATAAAAGTAAATCTAGTATAACTGGTCTTAGCAATTACCTTAGTTTGTTAAGGTAATTTAGATTACCTTTTATAATTAAAAGTAAAAACTCACATTTACTTTTTAAAAGACTGGTATTAATTCAAGCTGGGACTATCTCATTTAATTCTGAATTGGTCAGTTTTTGATTTATGTATTCTTCTAGGCTACTCTTTTATTTATCTAAAAACAGTACCAGAGAGATCCATACATTTAAAAAGGACTCAAACATTTTTATTTGCAGTTTGATGAATTCACATTATGCATACACCTCTGGCACCAGCAGACAAAACCAAAAGGTGATTACAGCTGGGTGCGGTAGCATGCACCTGTAGTCCTTGATGCTTAGGATTGCTTGAACCTAGGAGTTCAAGGACAGCCTGGGCAACATAGCGAGACAGTTCCATGCAAGTGTTAGCTAGCTAATAGAAGTCCTTAAATGTTTGTTAAATACTATTTCATGAAGAGAATATTTCAAACTTTTCTTATTCCAAATGTTTCTGTGCCTACCTATCTCCCTAAGAACACTTTTAGACTGTCAACTTGATCTAATTTTGATATAGTTGATGAGAATGGATAGATTTTTTCTTAATCACAAAGTAGAGGTTTATAAACTCTGGCAAATATTGCTAAAGGTTTTAAATGATTTGGCAACTGCCTTTCTTAGTGTACAATTTTGTTGCTTTAGATTTCTACAGTTGCATAACAGGGTACCTCTGGTAGGGTAGGCAGATACACTGTCGCAAAGGGCTGTGCACAATAGATGCTATGTGGTGAGAAAGACTACAAGAAATGCCATGTTACAGTTTCTCCTGCAAGTCCCCCCACTTCTGTGGACAACCTCCATGCAGAGCTGGGGGTGATCCTTGATACCTCCCCACTCCTTTGTTCAATCAGGTGCCTGGTGTTGCTGATTTTACTCCAAAATCTCTCCTGTCGGTCTACTTCTCTCCATCTCTACTCCAAGTCCACACTACCATCATGTCTTATTTAGACAACTGTCAAACTCCTGCTCCTACTATTTGCTGGTCACCTTAGAGACGAGGTGATGTTTTCAAAATGTGTGACTCACATTCTCCTGCCATTGCTTAAGATCTTTCAAAGTCTTCCTCTACACAATAAATGAAAAAATTCCTTTATATAATTTATAAAAGTCCAGCATTTCTGGCTCTTAATTCTCTCTTTGGCCTCACTGACTTCACCCACTCAAGCTTGTACTCACCGTGCTCTGACCACACCACATTTCTTTCAACTCTTTCCCTGGTCATGTTCCCACCTACCCTAACGCTGTTGCTGTTCCATCTGCCTGAGATGCTTTTCCCTCTGCTCTTTGTTAAGATAACTCATGTTACCCTTTTAGATCTGATCTCAGTTTCCTTCCTCAATATTCCTCAAATACTTATTATATTCCTCATAGTCTTTTGTAGTTGCACTGCTTGAATTTCACTTTTTTTTTTTTTTTTTTAACCACTTGATTACTGTCTATATCTTCCATCAGAACTAAGCTCTATGAAGGGAGGGACCACGTCTGGTTTTGCTTATCAATGTGCCATCAGGATCTAATCCTTAACACAAAGAAAGGGCTCAAAACAATTTTGCTGATTGAATAAATGAATAAGTAAATGATTCATTTATTATCTGGCTTGGGTAAAGTAAATGTAATGCTATTGGATATTCTGGTCCATTGAATTGATAAGACTTTTCAGTAAAAGTTGCTTTTTAGGGTAGTATCTTCATGTCCTTGAGAAAGTTGCTTGCCTCTCTTTGGACAAAACTAAGGGCTTAAAGGGTAGACTGAAGACTTCACTTGGGATAAAAGTGAATTGCACTTCATTGCTATGCCTTGGAGAAACCAACTTTCTTACACAGAGTCAGCAAATGAAGCCTGACATTGTAGCTTACTTGACTAAATCACTAATCGACTAATAAGTTCCAACTGTTACCTTCTGATTTTAAAGTAACCAGTATATTTACTTACCTGGACAAAGACCTAAATTTGAGTTATCAAAATAGCGAACTGGATGAGGTGATGGTAAAGACTTTGATCGGCTATCAAAAAACCAAGATTTTGGTGATTCCTTTGGCATAGGATCATGTAAATTCCGTTCCTTGCATTGAGAGGGTGTAATTTGTTTCTTTTTAGAAGCTGTTCCAGTCACTTTAGGAGACTTCGGAGAATTCTCACAAGTTACTTGTTTGTAAGCCTCTCTTTTAAGTGTTCTTTCCTTCCAAGTTTTGACCTCATTGGAAAGATGCTGATTATTGCTTAAATGTGGGGGAAAAAAAGAGACACTGTAAGACTTCTTGATTCTTAAGATGTATTCACATTTATATTTAAAAATTAAATTGTGATGAAATATATATAACATCAAATATACCATTTTATCACATTTACATTTTAATTTCAACCTCATGCTTCCTGTTTTGACTATTTCCAAAGTTCAGAAAACAAAATGGATCTATATCAATTGAATAATGTAGTAAGTTTCCATGATCATGGAGTCTTGAAAAGAAAGCTCTAAGTACAACATTAGGTTTTCAAATAAATCAATGATATAATCCAGAGTGGCTTATCTATTGATGCTTTGCCACAATAACTTGATAAATTAGTCTCCTGGATAGATGAATCTTTGATGTACCTTTCTTACTGTAAAAGAAAGATTACACTGTGCTTTTCTAGTTACAGTGCTGCTGCTTACAGAAGATGCCACCAGCATTTATCCAGTTCCTCCAGAGACAAACCTGGGAAACAATCCTAGAGACCTCACTCTCTTTCATTTTAACAGTCATCCAAGTCTCTTGATACAATCTCATCCTATCTATCAAATTCACTTCCTTGTTTTTATCCCTATTGAAGCCAAGCTAGTCCATGCTAAAATTATGTTTTGCCTGAATTACCATAAACACATTCTAAGATTGGGTCCCTCCATAATGCTCTAGCAGCCAAAGATGCTATAAGATCTCATCAGGCCACTAGCTTAAAACCCTCCAGTGCAGGTAATCCTGCCATTACATTTAGGATACCACTCCACATTCTTCAAAATGAACTATAAGGGCCCATGTAATCTGAATCCATTTACCTCTGGCACCTTGTCTTGCACTTTATTCTGTCTCATTCTCTACACCCTGGCCACACCGGATGTCTTTCAGTTCCACCAATTAGTTATTCTTCTTCACTCAAAGACCATGAACACGTTGTCCCTTGGCCTAGAAAACTTACCCTTCTTCTCTCATCTAGCCTAATTCCTATTCATTTTTCATATGTATTCTGATATAGGCATACCCTGGAGATATTGCAAGTTTGGTTACAGATCACTGTAATAAAGCAAACTGCAGAAATCTTTTGGGTTCCCAGCGTATATAGTAGAAAGATTAGTGCAATAAAACGAGGTATGCCTGTTTGTTGGCTTCTTGATCAACCAACCCTCTACCCCTAACACCTAGATAATATTGGATTTCTCTTTCATAATATAACCCTTTTATAATCTCCTTTTTGTTTTTGTTTCTTTTTTAATAGCTTTCATGGCAAAGAGTCATTCGTAAAATTATTTAATCCTTTTTTTTCCTACTATATCATAGTAGAGTGCTTGAGGAAAAGATTCTAATCTTCCACTGTGCTAGAAGCCAAATAATTTGTTAGATCTGTTTATAAAGTAAAAAGCCTACAATAATGGATGTAAGGAGTTCCTAAGTAAAGCCTCACTGGCTTGGGTATATGGATTTGTGGTGTATTTCAGCTGCCCCCTCAAAGGTCTTTGTTTCTTCCCTGTTTCTTGGCTTGGTTAGGAATTGTCAGTTGATAGACAGCAAACACTGGAATAGTATACCCATATTCTCATTTTTTAAAAAAGACACTTATTACATGAGCTCTAAAAATTACTGTCCCCATAATGACTGAAGTGTTACCACCTGCAAAAAATATGTGCATATACCATGTCCCTACATATATGTAATAGCCATAAGCATAATATCGGTATCATGTAAGCAGATCTTACCTTAACAAGTCATTCTTTTGCTTTATTAGCTGTTCATTTTGCTGCTTTAACTTAGAAATTTCCTTTTCTAGCCTTATATGTTCACTTTTCAAAATAAGAGCTTTTGTGTTTTGTACAATGCCGCTGCCACCTCCACAAGTTAAGGGTTTATTTGAAGGCTGAGAATCAGTATGTTCTGATATCACTGTGGGAGGAAAATACACAAATAGGTGATAATTTTAATTGTCTCCAAAGTTCAAAATAAAGGAAATACTATTAAGTACAATAAGCCATTATAGAGACCAAAACACCTCAAGTCTTGTTTCCCTGGAAGTCACCCTTGACTTCAGCCTTCTACTGTACTCCCTCTGTTTATTTGACCAACCATCAATTCTATGCCTCTAGAATCCCCCTCCACCAGTTTCACTAACATATCCCGATCACCAAGATCTTTCACCCGGACTGCAGCAATAGCAATCCTCTCCACTTACAGCTGTCCTTTGTTGATCTATATTTTCCCCTGGAGGGCTTGTTACAACACAGTGCATGTATGGCGGGGAGGTGAGGTAGGGTGAGAGGGCCACCCCGTCATTCAGTGCATTGTATATATTCAATACATACTATTAACTAAATATATGTTAGGATAATATTGAAGCACATATTAAATATTCTACACTATGTGTGTAAAGAGACTGTTTTGTAAATTGTAGGCAAAGTTGCATAAAAATGTGAGATAGTTATGAAGTGGATTAATCCATTAGGTCACTGGGAATTCACAAAAGAGGGATAGTGTGTGTGTGTGTAGGGCAATTCTTGATATCTATTTTATTTTGAATTCATCTACACTATGTACCTGAAAGTCATCTACAAATCAAGAATAATTATCCTCAACCTTCTGAAACAAAGAATCCTCACTTCTGTTTTTAGCTCTTTAAGTTTCTTGGTAGGTGCTGTGGTTATCCTGTAACAGACACTAGGGAAGTTTAAGCTACAATAGGTACTAGACAACACCTTAACACCTTTAGCACCATTTTTTGTTTTTTTTGAAATGATACAATAATACAAGCAAAACAAGCAGATATCTTGTTTTGCTTAGTATTTGAAATTTTCAATGTGCTTTTACCCACAACTTTTGGTTTGATCTTTATGTATGTGTGTGTGTGCGTGCATGCATATAAATAAGTGTATATGTATATATGCTTTTTAAAAAAAGACACTTATTACATGAGCTCTAAAAATTACTTTCCCCGCCGGGCGCGGTGGCTCAAGCCTGTAATCCCAGCACTTTGGGAGGCCGAGACGGGCGGATCACGAGGTCAGGAGATCGAGACCATCCTGGCTAACACAATGAAACCCCGTCTCTACTAAAAAATACAAAAAACTAGCCGGGCGAAGTGGCGGGCGCCTGTAGTCCCAGCTACTCGGGAGGCTGAGGCAGGAAAATGGCGTGAACCCGGGAGGCGGAGCTTGCAGTGAGCTGAGAGCCGGCCACTGCACCCCAGCCTGGGCAAGAGAGCCAGACTCCGCCTCAAAAAAAAAAAAAAAAAAAAAAAAATTACTTTCCCCATAATGACTGAAGTGTTACCACCTGCCAAAAATATGTGCATACACCATGTCCATATATATGTGTGCGTTTAACTATATATGTGTGTGTGTGCGTATATATATATGTATATACACATATATATCCTGTAACATGTAATATATGGAATTCTATATATTCTGTATGTATTATATACAAGTAATATATATTGCACATTGAAAATTCCAAATACTAAGCAAAACAAGATATCTGCTTGTATTATATACACTTATATATAAGTATATACACTTATATATACATGTGCATGCACAAATATGTATACTTATATATGTATATATGTATATACTTATATATACTTACATACATATACTTACATATACATGTAGTTATACATATATACTATACTTATAAGTATACTTATGTATAAGTATATATACATATATACATATATACACTTATAAGTATACATACACATACATACATATATACACTTATATATACACATACATATATACACTTATAAGTACATATACACATATAAGTACATATACACATATGTATATAAGTGTATATAAAACTGTATAAGTGTATATAAAAGTGCATATATAAGTGTATATGCACTTACAGGTATATAGAAGTGTGTATATATACTTAAGGATATGTAAGTATATATATGCTTGTAAGTATATATAGGTGTATATATAAGTATATATGTGTGTATATATACTTATGAGTATATATTAGTGTGCATATATATAAGTATATATTAGAAAATCCTTCACAGCAGTTCTGTTTATTCTGTTTATTCTCCTGTAAAAAAGTATATATAAGGAGGCATTAGGAGATATACCTAATGTAAATGACGAGTTAATGGGTGCAGCACACCAACATGGCACACGTATACATATGTAACCTGCACATTGTGCCCATGTACCCTAGAACATAAAGTATAATAACAAAAAAAGAAAGTGAAAAGACAACCACAGAAATGAGATAAAATATTGTCACATCATATATCTTGTATGTGACCTCCATCCAAAATACATAAAGAATTCTTTTTTTTTTTTTTTTTTTTTTCAAAATCCTAAAGCTTTATTTATCTTTTTTTTTTTTGTTTTGTTTTGTTTTTTAATTTATTTATTATTATTATACTTTAAGTTGTAGGGTACATAATAAAAAGACAACCAAATAAAAAAAGTATATGAGTATATAAGTATACTCACATATACATTTAAGTATATATATACTCACATATACATATAAGTATATATACTCACACATACATATAAGTACATAGTATATATACTCACATATACTTGTAAATATATACTATAAGTATATATATAAGCATATATATATACGCCTATAAGTTAGATGATCAGGTGCTAACCCCACGATTTCACATAGCCATTGAGATCTGCACCTGACTTAGTTCAGTACTTGTTCTACTGCACAGCTATCTCAAGTACTGTTAAAGCATTCTTTCTTTTCAAACGGGACCGACAGAATATGAAAAAAGGTAGTTTGAGGAATGCATATATATTGAGAAATTTGACCAACAGATCTAAAAAGCGTATCTCAGATAAATTTCAAAGACCTTTGCAAGTAAATATTAACTTGGTATTTTTAGTTTCAAGAACAAACAGAATAGTATTTATTTTTACTGCACACCAATTATAACTTATGAAATGTATACACTTAAAATCTATGAAGACGTGTTTCATTTTATTGGGAAGCATAATTCTACACTGATACAGTATAAGTCATTCCTTTATTGCCTGAAGGTATCTTCACTAATAGGCAAAGATTTGACAATACAAAAGTAGAGTTAATATTTTTCAAGAATCTATAATGGATAAGCATCTAAGATTACAACAAACTAAGATGTCACAAGATATTTGGAAACACGGTTCCAATAAAATCATTTAAAAATACATTGGTGGTCAACTTCTGTTTATTCTCGACTGTCACATACTACATAATATTAGTCTTCAAAGTCTGTTGTGTGTTGAGAAGTAAAATTTAAAGGATCTGAAAATATCTGCATTTTCTACTTACTTGAGGTATCTTGGGCCTGTTGACTTCTTCTGAGATTTTCTCTCAATAGCCGTATAACTTCCTTTTGATATTCTACAGTGGCTTTTGTAGCACTGATTCTAACAAAAACAATAAAAAGATGTAAAAAGTTCAGCAACTAATTTTTTACAGGAGAATAAACAGAGCTGCTGTGAAGGATTTTCTAATACATCACATTGACGTAATGCCCGTAAGTGGCAGTAGATAAGCCCTCATGATACCTCTCTGGTGCCATGTGCCTTATGGCATTAATGCCATCAAATTAGAAGCATTCTGCTCGGGTGCAGGGACAGTCTGGTTTTCTTATATTGAGAAACCCCAGTTCTTTTGAAGCTTCTGGAGGCCTAATTCATTGGATATTGAACAAAATTATAACTACCTAATTATTTTTTACCATGGGGTCCTAGAAATATCTTGAAGGTATAAGGAGCATGAAAGAGAAAGTGCAGCTTTATTGCTGTATGGTCAGGAAAGCAAACCCTGACTGCAGCTCTGGTCTAAGATGCTACAAAGGTCAAATTCTGATCACTGTTCTCTGATAGAAAGAGGTATTTTATGAGAGTTGCTAGTTTAGGCATTAATCAGCAACGATAAATTATGACTTTCTGCCTTTCTTAATGACTATGAATGTATCTGTATCTGCTGACCCTATTCTTTTTTTTTTTGTTTTTTGAGATGAAGTCTCGCTCTTGTTCCCCAGGCTGGAGTGCAATGGCATAATCTCAGCTCATTGTAACCTCTGCCTCCCGAGTTCAAGCAATTCTCCTGCCTCAGCCTGCCGAGTAGCTGCGGTTACAGGCACCTGCCACCATGCCCGACTAATTTTTGTATTTTTAATAGAGACAGGGTTTCACCATGTTGGCCAGGCTGGTCTCAAACTCCTGACCTCAGGTGATCTGCCTGCCTTGGCCTCCCAAAGTACTGGGACTACAGGCATGAGCCACTGCACCCGGCCCTGCTGACCCTATTCTACAAGTAAAATTGTTTTTATAATTGAGAGTCTAATAGATTTATGTTTCACTAAAACCAATAGGCTGCTTAGAGAGCATGAAAATTCCGAGTTACTTCCTGGGCAAAATAAGAGATCATTAAATATTTATTCAAGATCCTTAGGAAGAATGAAAAGTGTTACAAGACAGGAAGCATCTTAACAAATCCTCTAATATAAAACTTTCTTTACTGATTATGAATGCGAGGACCAGAGAGAATAAACAGTATAAGGTGATGCATTAGTAAGTGAGAACGTATTTCATTTTTTTTTTGAGTCTTAAAATCTATGGATGTTTATACTTTTTAAAGAAGAGCAGTAACAATGTTTTCATAAATTTTATTTTAAAAATTTAACTAATGAAAAGTATATGTAGTTTAGGAAGAAAAGCTATTAAAATAACATTAAATTAAGACAAATACGTACTCCTTTTCAAATTCTTTGGCATTTTTCATTTTCTCTAGGTCTATTTTCACAAGCTTCGTTTTGAGATCTTCAATTTCTTCTTTATACGGCTTAGCTCCTAAAGCAACTTTGTCCTATTTTTTTTTTTTTTTTAGAGAAAATAAAAATAATTATTAGAGGAGCTTCAATTTCTCCAATTTTAAAGAATGGTTAGCTGTCTTTGCTCTAATTAAGGACATTTTAAAATAGCAAACAATTCCAAATATATGAAAAAGCATCAATTTTAACTGAATAACTAGATATTGATATGAAGTCTATCTGAAGCTAATAAGCAATTAGAAACACGATTTTCGCAATTAGAAACATGATTTTTGGCCGGGCGCGGTGGCTCAAGCCTGTAATCCCAGCACTTTGGGAGGCCGAGACGGGTGGATCACGAGGTCAGGAGATCGAGACCATCCTGGCTAACACGGTGAAACCCCGTCTCTACTAAAAAATACAAAAAACTAGCCGGGCGAGGTGCCAGGCGCCTGTAGTCCCAGCTACTCCGGAGGCTGAGGCAGGAAAATGGCGTAAACCCGGGAGGCGGAGCTTGCAGTGAGCTGAGATCCGGCCACTGCATTCCAGCCTGGGCGACAGAGCAAGACTCCGTCTCAAAAAAAAAAAAAAAAAAAAAGAAACATGATTTTTATTTCTTAAAATAAATATATTTTTTTCAATTGAAAATACCCACAAAATGAAAAAAGTTGGAAATAATGAAAAGGCCACTGGAAAAAGGTAAATCAGAAAACGAAACAAAAAGATGTTGGAGCAGTGATGTAAACATCAAACTAGAACTAAATTCAGGCCACAAAACAGAGCATTACTAGTTATATTTTGTACTGAAACATAGTTCCATCCAGTGATACAAAACACTATATTTGACAGCAGCAGTTTTAGTTTCCAGAAAAATGGAATGGAAAACACTGGGAGTTCCTACATACCCAGTGTCCCCTATTCCTTTTTCCCCATATTAACATCATGTATTAGTATGGCACATGTTATAAGTGATGAATATTGATACATTATTAAGATCTATAATTTCCATGACAGTTTATTTGTATTGTTCATTCGGTGGGTTTTGACAAATGTAAAATGGCACATGTCCATCATTACAGTATCATACAGAATAGTTTCACTGTCCTAAAAAACCCTGTGCTCTGCCTATTCATCCCTCTCTTCTGCATTATCCCTGGTAACTTTATTTTTTTTTTACTGTCTCTTAGTTTTGCCTTTCTAAAAATGTCATATACTTGAAATCATACAGTATGTAGCCTTTTCAGATTGGCTTCTTCCACTAAGCAATGTGTACTAAAGGTCCTATCATTCCTTTCTTTTTTTTTTTTTAAGACAAAGTTTTGCTCTTGTCCTCTGGGCTGGGGTGCAGTGGTGCGATCTTGGCTCACTGCAACCTTCGCCTCCTGGGTTCAAGCGATTCTCCTGCCTCAGCCCCCTGAGTAGGTGGGATTACAGGCACTCACCACCATGCCTGGCTACTTTTTTTGTATTTTTAGTAGAGACAGGGTTTGCCATGTCGGGGAGGCTGGTCTTGAAATCCTGATCTCAGGTGATCTGCCTGCCTTGGCCTCCCAAAGTGCTGGGATTACAGGCGTGAGTCACTGCACCCGGCCCTCTCATTTAATTGCTGAAAACTATTCCATTGTATGAATGTACCAGTTTATCCATTTACCCACTGAAAGACAGCTTGGGTGTGTCTAAGTCTTAGCAATTATGAACACAGCTGCTATTAACATACACATGCGGCCTTTTGTGTGTACATACATTCTCAGCTCATCTGAGTAAATACCAAGGAATACAACTGCTCAATCATACAAGTATGCTTAGTTTTGTAAGAAACTGCCAAACCATCTTCCACAGTGGCTGTAGCATTTTGCATGTCCACCAGCAATTAGTAAGAATTCCTTCTGCTCCATACACCAGCATTTGGTGTTCTCGGTGTTTTGGATTTTGGCTATTCTGGTAGGTTTGTAATTGTCTATTATTTTAATCTGTGATTCTCTAATGACATATGATATGAAGCATCTTTTCATATGGTTATTTGTCATCTGGGTCTTTTGCCAATTAAAAGATTGACTGGTTGTTTCTTATAGTTGGTTTTAAGAGTTCTTTGTCTATTTTGTATAACATTCCTTCACCAGATTCATCTTTTGTATATAGTTTCTGCCAGTCTGTGGCTTCTCTTTATTCTCTGGACAGCGTCTTTTGCAAAGCAGAAGTTTGTCTCAATAAAATCCAACTTACCAGTTTTTTTCTTTATGGATTGTACTTCTTGTATTATATCTAAAAAAATCGCCAAACCCAAGGTCACTTAGAACTGCTATGTCATCTTGAGTTTTCTAGTTTCGCATTTTACATTTATGTCTATGATCTATTTTGAGTTAATTTTTGTGAAAAGTATAAGTTCTTTGTCTTTTTTTTTTGCTTGCGGATGGATATTTAGTTATCTAGCATCATTAGTTGATCAGACTATCCTTTTCCCATTGAGAAGCCTTTGTTTCCATCTCTCCCAGAATAGAAATGAGAGTTCTGAAAACAGCTTACAGGGCCTTTATGATCTGGTCCTTGGCTACTTCTCACCTTACTTTCTACCTCTATCCTCTTGCTCATTCTGCTCTGGATGTACTACCTTGCTTGTTTTCAGTTTGCTATTTCCTTTGCCTGGAACATTTCTCCCTGGCCACACAGTTTGCCCTATCACTTCCTTCAGATCATCTTACTGGTGTGACATTCCTCAACTCCCCTATATACAATCATCTCTCTTCCCACACATGTCCACCTTCACCCAGAACCATGTACCCCCTTGTCTGGCTTAATTTTTTTCCATTTCACTTTTCACCACTTGAGATATAATATACTTCTTAATATATATAACATATATAACAATATACCTTCTATATTTTACATTTTAAGTTAATATTCTGTCTCCTTCAACTAGAATGTAAGTTCTTTGCTGGCATGGGCTTTGTTTTTTCACTGGCCTCTAGAACAGTGAGTGACACATAGCTGGTGCTCAGCAAATATTTGTGGAATGAATAAAAATTGTGATCAATTATTTGTAATATTAAAAAATTACAACATTCTAAAACTTTATAGTTGAATTTTTTAGTTTCCAGCTATAACAATAATTGTCAAAAAAAATTAATTTTTCCTTTTGCCTCTCTACTCATGTCTCACTGAATAGACCAGAATTTTTAGAACAATGTTAAATATGAATAAAGCAGGCATTCTTGACGTGTTCCTAATTTTAACTGGAGTGAAAAGACACTGGAGCAGAACAGCAAATTTAAATATGCCAATTCGGATCAGACTCGAGTAGAAGAAATGTGAGAAGTGGCTGGAACTAAAACAAAAGGGAGTAGTGATTAATGAGTGTGTGATTTGTCTAATGACATTCAAGTTGAAAAACGTTTAAATTATGGTTTTTCCCCCCAAAACAGGTCAGATTCAGCCCATGGGACATCAGGTGGGACTCAGTAACAGGGGCAGTTTAAGTAGAAAGAAAAGAATTTAAAAATATACTTATCTAACAGTATTATATATTTTGATATACATTTTTTTGAAAAATGAAAAAAATATACCCTTTAAACTGTAAACATGTATGTCTTTTAAAAATTATTTTTCCAACATACAAACAAACAATTTTTATTTTTATGTTTAAGTTACCTGAAGTACTTGAATTGTCTCTTTTGTTGTTTCAAGGCATTTATTTGATTCATTAACTTTGGCTTGAAGTTTTGCTATCATGTCATTAGTCACCTCAAGTTCTTTCTGCATCTTTATAATCTCGCTTTCCTTATGCATAGCACTTTCTTTAGCTTCATGTAGTGAATTTTCCAGTTCTCGAATTTTCTATTAGAAAAAGCACACATTCATAAGCTCTATCATCAAGACAGAATCACAGTATACAAATTTGAGACAGAGATGATCATATTTAGGTATTGTTAACTTTTCACAGATTATATTAACAAAGAGAGGCCAAACATCATTCAATCTATAGACATGTTATTTCCCTCATTTAGATGATGATTTTTGGATTGAAAATGTCAAAGGTTTATATTATAATCTGTCTGCAAATTCTTCAAACATGCAGTTAAAAACAGCACAGTGGTTATGTGATTTATTAGTCAGCATAGTGCTAAGCATATTAAACAGGCACTCATATTTTAAATGAACACTACTTAAACAAACGACATTTGTTAATTGACTCTCTAAAGTAATATATATAACTTATCTTTCCCTTTACTTTTATTAATTTTTATTTATTTATATTTTTTGGAGATGGAGTTTTGCTCCGTTGCCCAGGCTGGAATGCAGTGGCACAATCTCGGCTCTCTGCACTCCACCTCCTGGATTCCAGTGATTGTCCTGCCTCAGCCTTCCGAGTAGCAGGGACTACAGGTGTGTGCCACTATGCCTGGCTAATTTTTGTACTTTTAGTAGAGATGGGGTTTCACCACGTTGGCCAGGCCAGTATTGAATTCCTGACCTCAGGTGATCTGCCTGCCTTGGCCTCCCAAAGTGCTGGGATTACAGGCATGAACCACCATGCCCACCCTTATTAATCTTAAATAGAAAAACACAAATATGTAGAAAAAAATTCAAAGACATATAATGCAGAGTAAGCCTCCCCTTCTCAGACCCCAAGTTGACCCTGAAGCAATCACTACTAAACTTTTTCAAGTGTATTCTTCCAGAAATTTTCTATCTATAACCAAATATACATGAATATAGTTTCTAAAAATAGTATACACACAATATACTAAATATAGTTCTGCTTTATTTTAAAACTTGAGAACATATTTTTTCCAGATCTTTCCATTATGAACACATAGATCGCTCCTATTTTTTGTCTTCATGGACATATAGAATCTCTTTTCATAGAGGTATCACATTATTCACACGTACACACCACACTTTTTTTTTTTTTTGGGCAAAATGTCTGGATTTTTGGGGGCCCATTTAGAATTCATTTTTGTTTAATGAGTGAGACAGGAATCCAGTCTTATTTTTTTCCAGTTGGCTATCCTGTTGTATCAAAATCATGCATTAAGCAAACCATCTTTTCTTTCTTTTCTGTTTTTTTTTTTTGAGAGTGTCTCACTCTGTTGCCTAGGCTGGTGTGCAGTGGCATGATCATGGCTCACTGCAGTTTCGATCTCCCAGGCTCAAGTAATCCTCCCAGCTAAGCCTCCCAAGTAGCTGAGACTACAGGTGGACGCCACTGCACCTGGATAACATATTTAAAAAACACTTTTTTTTTGTAGAGACAGGGCCTTACTATGTTGTCCAAGCTCATCTTAAACTCCTAGGCTCAAGTAATCCTCCAACCTTGGCCTCCCAAAGTACTGGGATTACAGACTCACACACCTGGCCAAGTAAACCATCCTTTTTTCCACTGAATTGAATGTTACTGTTATCATACACCTGTACTACATTCTGATACTTAATTGGGTATATTTCTGAACTCTATTCTGTTCCACTGCTCTACTTGTCCATTCTTGCATCAAACTTGCCTAATGATAGTAGCATATATTTTATTATCTGCTAGACTATTTTCTTGGGTCATTGAAGATTGACCAACTTTCCTTTTGTTTCTTTAAATTATTATTTTGGTAGATGGATTTCATCTTTCCTCTATTTTATCTGTACCAGCTGACTGAGGTCTGTAATGCCCTACAAATCAAAACACTGTATACTAGTGATCTAGTTTTCATTAAGCTGGTGGTTGATGTTTTATCGTAAGTTTTTGGTGAAAAATGATAAATTTTAATTTACCATTGGGATCCCTACAAAGTCGTTTTGTGTGCTAACACAATATAACATTTTGCAATGTTGTTAGACTCCTGAGTAAGGGTAGTTAATAAGGTAATTTGATTATTCAAATAATGTACTGGTTCTTAGATACAAGTTAATCTGCATAACAATCTTGTTATATTTTTAACCTCATATTTTTATTGTGATTACAACATGAAGCAATATTAAATATGCTGGTGATAATAAGAGAAAAGTTAAATTGCTATTTCTCTCCAAGCGAATATTTGTTCTGCATACGGACATAGATCACAGTTCAATAGAAAGTCACATGATTTGGAAAACTTTCATGGTAATTGTACCTTAAGCGGTAGTAACTTAAACTATATTTTATGAATTTAATAATCAAATGAAGTTACAATTTATGTTTTATAATAGTATCTTACATAATGTCTAGCTTTATAATTAGTTTAGTTAAATGATAGCCAGAGTAGAACTACTAGTAAAAATCAAGCCCATTACTTACAAAAATAAATGTATTCATGTTCGGTAATAAGTAAATACTATAATTTTGCTCTAAACTCTGTGGCGAAGCTGCAAAGTGAAGAAAATTTTATAAGAAATTATATACCTCTGTGGTTAACTGTGTAGCTCTTGATGTAACATGAGGATTCTTATTGTCTTGTGTGGTAGGATTAACCTGGGCACCAGATGCCAAGGAGGTCTTTAATGTTTGGTAGTTTTTAAATAGTTTTTCATTTTTCTCTTTCAGTGATTTCAGGTCCTGTTCCCACTCTTTGGATATGGTAGCACTTCTTTCCTCAAACTCTGTTGATTCATTCATTATGGCCTATTGAACAGTAAAATACCATTATAGCTCTAAAACGAGTTATAGTAGTCCCCACTTACCTGCGATTTTATTTTCCATGGTTTCAGTTACTCTCAGTCAAAAATGGTCTGAAAATATTAAATGGGAAATTCCAGAAATAAACAATTCACAGGTTTTGAAATGCACACCATTCTGAGTAGCACAGTGAAATTTTGAGTCATCCTGCTCAGTCCTGCCTGGGATGTAAATCATCCTCTTGTCCAGCATACACTACTTGTTCACTTGATTGTCGCCCTGATTATCTGATTGCTGCTGTATTGCAGTACTTGTGTCCAAGTAACCCTTATTTTAATTAATAATGGCCCCAAAGCACAAGAGTAGTAATGCTGGGAATTTAGACATGCCACAGTGAAGCTGTCAAGTGCTTCTTTTAAGTGAAAAGGTAAAAGTTCTCAACTTAATAAGAAAAAAACCATCATATGTTGAGGTTGCTAAGATCTATGGTTAGAATGAATCTTTTATCTGTGAAATTGTGAAGAAGGAAAGAGATATTTATGCTATTTTTGCTGTAGCACTTCAACCTGCAACAGTGTGTGATAAGTGCTTAGTTAAGCTAGAAAAGGCATTAAACTTATGGTGGAAGACAAGAACAGAAATGTGTTCTAGTTGATGACAGTGTGATGACCAGCAAGCATTGAGCATCTATGAAGACTTCAGCAAGGGATCCCCTGAAAAAAGTGACATCAAGCCCTTTACTGCAAGTAAGAATTATTCATGGATTCAGGAATACAGAAGGTCAATAGCAGTCTAAGACTAAATCAAAATGTCTAGGTCATTCATATTTCTTCATCTTATCAGGTAGGCACTTATCATCTCACATCATAAGAAACGAGAGTGCAGTAAAATAACATATTTTGAGAGTCCACATTCATATAACTTTTACTATAGTATATTGTTCAAAATTCTATTTTATTAGCTGTTGTTATTAATCTCTTACCGTGTCTAATTTATAAATTAAACTTTATCATAGGTATGTATGTATAGAAAAAAACAGAATACATAGGGTTTGGTACCACCCATGGCATCCACTCGGGGGTGGGGGGTCTTGATATACATATTTTTAAAAAACTTTAAAAAACCCTAGAATTCTAGGACAGTGTATAGGCTGAGGTTTATTATTTAGAACATTCTAAAACAGTACTTTAAAAGAATGTGAATATTCTTTGTAGTTTGCATCAGTTTCTGAAATTTCAGATGTTGGATGTGGATGATGACAATAAAATAATGACTAGAGAGGATTCATATTGATCTGCAAGATGATAATCTCACTTTATTAGATTGTACTAACATATGAAAAGAACATGAAGAATTATGCAGGTTAAAATCATTATATATGCTATGGCTGATAATGAAACATTAACCAATATCTAACAGCACAGCATAGCTAGAAACTTAACAATTATCTATTTTTCTGCTTCATTACAAATCTCAATGTTAGCCGGGCATGGTGGCTCATGCCTGTAATCCCAGCACTTTGGGAGGCCAACACAGGTGGATCACAAGATCAGGAGTTCGAGACCAACCTGGCCAATATGGTGAAACCCCGTCTCTACTAAAAACACAAAAATTAGCCAGGCCTGGTGGTGGGAGCCTGTAGTCCCAGCTACTTCAGAGGCTGAGGCAGGAGAATTGCTTGAACTTGGGGACAGAGGTTGCAGTGAACCAAGATTGCGCCACTGCACTCCAGCCTGGGTGACAGAGCGAGACTCTGTCTAAAAACAAAAACAAAAACAAAACAAACCTCAGTGTTAAAAGGGAAAACAACTCACTGCTGTTGGCAATTGATCTTAGTATCCTGTATTTCTGTACAGGGAATAACAAACAATACTCTTTTATATTGAAGGCTAACTAATTTTGAAATTACTGATATCTTTTTTACTTCCTAATTCCTACTGATTGTACTTTCTGTTCTCATCATGAATGCCCCATTGGTATCACCTCATTTGTGGCTTTGTGGTCATTCTACCAGGCTCAGATCTTAAATTCGTTGTGTTCCTGACACCCTGAACACTCCTTGGCTCTGGACTACAGACCTCACACCATACCAAGTTATTAATGCCGACTCTTATGTACTGGAAGAAGCCACATATACATGCTGATCCACACAGTAGAAATCCCTACTCTCTAATCACAACTGGGTCCTCAATATTACAAGAAAAACATCAAATTACAAATAGAGAGGATCTCATCCAAACATCGGTTTTGTGCCTTTCTCTACTGATTGTGGACTCTTTTGTTTTTTCTTGAAATAGCCAACTGCTATTTTGCTAGCTCTGGCTAATCAATAAATAGGATGAACTCTCCATGGGAAAACTTTTTAAAAAGGGCATTATTCCTTATTTCAACATGATTCCAATATAATTTGCAGATGAAATTAAATTGTCAGAAAAGAACTACCCAAACATATGAACTATAAAATATATTTTGGAAATGATAATATTAATCTAGCTACCACAGCTCCAATTTAATAAAAAGAAGCAATCTTTTGACTATTACATGTTTTACCAATGAAACAGAGAAGGGATTACTTCTGAAAGCAGGATGAATACTGCAATTACTTTTGCACTCAACAAATACCAATCAGTGAAATGTAAAACAAGTTAACAAACTGGTCTTAAGCAATGTTAGTCCTTATGACTCAGTACATTTGGGCTGATCACCTTGGGAACAATGATAAAAAAAAAAATCACAATTTTGAAGTTTCTAGTTTAGCATTTTAGGTGTTTAGAAGTTGCCAGTCCAGGACATGTGCAGTGGCTCATGCCTGTAATCCCAGCGCTTTGGGAGACTGAGGCGGGGGGATCACAAGGTCTAGAGATCGAGACTATTCTGGCCAACATGGTGAAACCCCGTCTCTACTAAAAAATATACAAAAATTAGCTGGGCCTGGTGGTGTGCACCTGTAGTCCCAGTTACTCGGGAGGCTGAGGCAAGAGAATTGCTTGAACCCAGGAGGTGGAGGTTGCAGTAAGCTGAGATTGAGCCACTGCACTCCAGCTTGGGTGAGAGTGAGACTCCGTCTCAAAAAAAAAAAAAAAAAAAGAAGCTACCAGTCCATCCTAACAACAAGGAAAAAGCAAAACAAATGAAAAAAAAATCTACAAGTCTGCTTAGATCCACCAGAGAAGTGAGGTTGCAGGCAAAGGGATGCTCCCCAAACTGGAGAGGCAGAGAGGGAGACACAGAGAATCATAACAGAGCAGAAACCTTTGCAGGAACCAGTTATGGGGTAGGAAACCCTGAATTGCAATGATGAACTATTGGAGCTCAGTGTTAACTCTGAAAGTTAAAAACTTTGGGGGACCTAGTCATACAGTGGCCGCTACACTTTTGCGTTTTACCTTCAGGAGATCTATCAAGTCATCAGTCAACATTGGAGAAATCCCTTTGTGAGTCTGGCAGGAGAGGAGAAAAGGAACCATTTTGAAATAAAAGAGAGCATTTTTATTTTTTCTTAAGGTCTGCCCTCAGCAGAAACTATTTTACCAGAGCCTAACATACTGGGGTTTTATCAGGGCCTAATATATCTGGAGGAGGGGAAAATACTAAGTTTCAGCTGGCTCTTGCCTTCCATGTGAAGTCAGGGAAATATACTCCACCTGCCACACACCACACATACCTTGCCACTACACTACTAAAGGCCTATTTGCTACAGTTACTTTTACCCAGTAAATCATGCCTGCTTTTCAGCAAAAAAAAATTACAAGACATACTAGAGGGCAAAAAACACAGTTTGAAGAGACTAAATAAGCATCAGAACCAGAGTCAGAAATGCCAGGAACATTAGAGTTATCAGACCAGAAATTTAAAAAAAATTGATTAATATGCTAGGGGCTTTAGTGGAAAAAGCAGACGACATGCAAGAACAAATAAACAATGTAAGAAGAGACATAGAAATTTTGAGAAAAAAAATAAAGAGATGTTAGAGATCAAAAATGCTGTTAACAGAAATGAAGAATGCCCTTGAAGAGTTCATCAGTAGACTGGCTGAACCAAGAAACTCAACTTGGAAATATGACAATGGAAACTTCCAAAACTGAAAAGCAAAGAGTAAAAATACTGAAAAAAACCCTAAACAACATCCTACAACTGTGGGGTAATTATAAAAGGTGTAATGTATACATAATGGGAATACCAGAAGGTGAACAGAAAAAGAAAGAGCTGGAATATGTGAAGTAATAATGATTAAGAATTTCCACAGATTAACAATGTACACCAAACCAGGAATCGAGGAAACTCATAATGCTAAATGGGACAAATACCAAACAAAACAAAACAAAACAAAAACTACATCTAAGCATATCATATTCAAACTTCAGAAAAATCAAAGTTTTAATATTTGAAGAAGCTGGAAGGGAAAAAACACCTTACCTATAGGGGAGTGAAGGTAAGAATTACATCTGATTTTTCTAAAGCTATTCAAGCTAGAAAACAGTAGAGTGAGAAAACATACCAAACTATAATTCTATACTATGTAAAATTATTCTTCAAAAGTGAAGCAGACATAAAGACTTTCTGAGACAAACAAAAATTGAGGGAATTTGTTGTCAGTAGACTGGCCTTGCAAGAAATGTTAAAAAGAAGTTCTTCAGAGGAAAGGAAAATGATATAGTCGGAAACTCAGATCTACATATAGAAAGGAAGAGCACAAGAGAAGGAATAAGTGAAGGTAAAACAAAAACTTATTTTCTTATGCCTAACTGAGCTAACTTATGTATGCTTATCAATAAGTGAGATGAATGATAGCAATGATACAATGGATGGGAGGGAGAAATGATAAATACGTTGTTATTATAAGGTACTTATATTATCTGTGAGGTGGAAAGTGTTATTTGAAATTGGACTCAGATTAGTTGTAAATGGATATATTGCAAACTCTAGAGCAACCACTAAAACAAGATAGAAGTGTACTTGTATGCTAAGCAGAGAAGATGGAATCATAAAATAATTAAGATCATAAAAGGCAGAAAAAATGTGGAAGACAAAAATAGGTACAAAGAATAAGGACAAAAAATAGAAAACAGAAACAATATGGCAGATACTAATCCAATTATATCAATAAACACCTTAAATGTCAATGGTCTAAATACACCAATTAAAAGACTGTCAAAGCAGATCAAAAAACAAGAGCTGACTGTATGTTGTCTACAAGAAACCCATCTTCAATATAAGGACACATAGAGTAGAAAGTAAAGGGATGGAGAAAGATACACCATGTTAAAACTAGTCAAAAGAGATGAAGTAGCGATACTAATTTCACACATAGCAGAGTTCAGAGCAAGGAAAACTATCAGGGATAAAGGGACATAGTGATAAAGACATCAATACCCCAAGAAGACATAACAATTTTTATTTTGCATGCACCTAGCAAAAACGCATTAAAATACTTGAGGCAAAAAATGATAAAACTACAAGGAGAAATAGATCAATCTATTATAGTTGTAGACTTTAATGCCTCTTCATCAGAAGTGAACAGATCCACCAGGCAGAAAAATCAGTAAGGACATAGTTGAATTTAACAGTACCATCTATCAACTGGATGCAATTGACATCTATTGACTACTTCATCCAACAACAGCATATTATATATTCTTCTCAAACTCACATTGAATATTTGTGAAGACAGACCACATTCTGGACTCATCATACCATGTCTGCTCTCAGACTACAATGGAATTAAACTAGAAATCCAAAACAGCTGAAAAATCCGCAGATAATTAGATATTTAAACAATACAGTTCTAAACAACACACTTCTAAACAACATATGGGTCACAGGAGAAATAAAGAGAAATTAAAATGTATTTTGAACTAAATAAAAATGAAAATATGACTTATCAGTATCTGTGGAATGCAGTAAAAGCACTGCTTAGAGGAAAATTTGTAGCATTGAATATATGTATTAGAAAAGAGGAAAGACCTAAAAATCAATAAATGAGGCTTTAACCTTAGGAAACTAAAAATGAGCAGCAAATTAAATCCACAGTAAGCAGAAGAAATAAAAGTTAAAGTAGAAATCAATAAAACTGAAACAGAAAAATTAATAGAGAAAATAAATATCCTAAAAACTGGTTCTTTGAAAAGATCAATAAAGTTAATAAACCTCTAGCTAGGCAAACTAAGAAAAAGAAAAAGAATACAAATTACTAATATCAGAAATGGATGAGAGGACATCACTATAGAGCCCATGGACATTAAAAAATATGAACAACTCAATTATTACAACCCACAATTATGAACAACCCACAAATTTGATAATTTAAATGAAATGGACCAATTCTTTGAAAGATACAATCTACCAATACACAAGAAAGGCAGTTTGATTAGGCCTATATCTATCAAAGAAATGGCGTCAGTAATTAAAAACTTTCTAAAACAGAAAGAACCAGGTCTAGATGAGTTCGATGGTGAATTCTACCAAATATTTAAGAAATTTAAGGAAAAACTACACCCATTCTCTACAATCTACAATCTCTTCCAGAAGATAGAAACAGAAACTCATTCTATGATGTCAGCATTATTCTAATACTAAAACCAGATGATGGATGACATTATACAAGAAAACTACAGACCAATATCTCTCATAAAAATAGATGTAAAAGCTGGGGGCAGTGGCTCATGCCTGTAATCCCAGCACTTTGGGAGGCCGAGGTGGGTGGATCACGAGCTCAGGAGTTCGAGACCAGCCTGACCAACATGGTGAAACCCTGTCTCTACTAAAAATATGAAAATTAGTCAGGCATGGTGATGTGTGCCTGTAATCTCAGCTATTCAGGAGGTTGAGGCAGGAGAATCGCTTGAACCTGGGAGGCGGAGGTTGCAGTGAGCTGAGATCGCGCCATTGCACTCCAGCCTGGGAGACAGAGTGAGACTCCATCTCAAAAAAAAAAAAAAAAAAAAAAAAAAAAAAAAGAGATGTAAAAAACGATGTGAAAACCGCAACAAAATATTAGGAAGTCAAATCCAATCATGTGTAAAAAAGATTATACATGACCAAATGGGATTTATCCCAGGTATGAAAGGCTGGTTTAACATTCAAAAATCAATTAATGTATTCCATCACAGGCTAAAGAAGAAAAATCACATGATCATATCAATAGATGCAGAAAAAATATTTGTCAAAATCCAATACCCATTCATAATTTAAAACTCTCAGCAATAGAGATGAACCTCTACAACTTGATAAAGAATGTCTACAAAAAACTACAGCTAACATCATAGTTAATCATGAGAAACTAGAAGTCTTCCTGCTGTGATCAGAAACAAGGCAAGGATGTCCCCTCTCACCTCTGGTTTTCAACACTGTACTAGAGGTCCAAACTAATGCCATAAAACAAGTAAAGGAAATACAAGGTACACAAATCTGTAAAGAAGAAATAAAATAAAACTCTCTTTGTTTACACATGACATGATTATCTACATAGAAAATCTGAAGGCATCAACAAAAATACTCCTGGAACTCATATGCAACTATAGCAAAGTTGCAGGATAATAAGTCAATATACAAAAGTTAATAGCTTTCCTGTATACCAGCAATTTACAAGTGTAATTTGAAATTAAAAATATATTATCATTTTACTAGCACCCCCCAAAATAAAATACATAGGCAAATCTAACAAATATATACAAGATCTATATGAAAAAAACTACCAGACTCTGATAAAAAAGTAGAAGAATCAAATAAATGGAGAAATATTCCATATTCATGGATAAAAAGACACGATATTGTTAAGATGTCAGTTCTTTCCATCTTTAAATTAGAAGCAATCCCAGCAAAACCATAGGAAGTCATTTTGTGAATAGGGACAAACTTATTCCAAAGTTTATATGGAGAGGCAAAGGACCCAGAATAACCAACACAATGTTGAAAAACGTCAGAGAACTGACATTACTTGACTCCCAGATTTACTATAAAAATCAGCAGTTTCCAGATTTGCTATCAATGAAAGAACAAATAGATCAATGGAATAGAATACAGAGCTCAGAAATAGATCCCACGTGGTCAAATGATCATTGACAAAGGAGCAAAGACAATACAATGGTGCTGAATCTGGACATCTACAAGCAATAAAAAAAAAAAAAAAGACGTTAAGCACTTCAGAAAAATTAACTCAAGATGGATCATAGGTTTAAATGTAAAACAAAAACTATGGAAGACAGCATAGGAGAAAATCTAGATGATCTTGGGTTTGGTGATATTTTAGATACAAACTCAAAGGCATAATCTATGAAAGAAATAATTGATAAGCTAGACTTTTTTTAACACTAAAAATCTGCACTATGAAATACAATGCCAAGAGAATGAGAAGACAAGCTACAGACTGGTAGAATATATTTCCAAGACACATCTGATAAATGACCAATATTCAAAGTATACAAACAATTCTTAAACCTTAACAATGAGAAAACAAATAACCTGACTAAAATAGGGGCAACAGACCTGAAGAGACATTTCACCAGAAAAGATACACAGATGACAAATAACTATAAAAAATGTTCAACATCATATGTTATTAGAGAACTGGAGATTGAATGAGATACTACTACACACTTACTAGAATGGTCAAAATCCCAAACTGACAACACCAAATGCTGATGAGAATGTGGAGCAACAGGAATTTTATTTGTTGCTGGGAGTGCAAAATGGTACAGCCCCTTTGGAAGACTGTCTGGCAGTTTCTTACAAAACTAAACAAATTTTTACTATATGATCTAGAAATTGCATTCCTTGGTATTTAAGTTGAAAATGTATGTCCACACAAAAATATATACATGTATGTTTACAGCAGCTGAATTCATAATTGCCAAAACATACAAGCCACCAAAATATCCTTTGGTAGGTGAGTAGATAAACAGGTACATACAGACAATGGAATATTATCCAGCATTAAAAAAAAAAGAGCTATGAAGCCACGAAAAGACATGGAGAAAACGTAAATAAATATTACTAAGTGAAAACTGTCAACCTGAAAAGGCTATATATACTGTATGATTCCAACATATGACATTCTGGAAAAGGTGATACTATGGAGACGGTAAAAAGATTAGCAGCTGCCAGGGTTTAGGAAGGTGAAGTGATGAATATAGGTGGAACACAGGGGATTTTTATGGCAGGATAGTAAAATTACTCTGTATGACACTGTAATGATGGATACATGTCATTTGACACTTGTAACTCATAGAATGTACTATGCCAAGTGTGAACCCTAATGTAAGCTACAGACTTTGGGTGATAATGATGTATCAGTGTAGGTTTATTGATTGTGCCAAATGTGCCACTCTGATGTGGGTTGTTGATAGCGGAGATTGTTTGTGGAGATGGGATATAAGGGAACTCTCTGTACTTTCTGCTCAATTTGGCTGTGATCCTAAAACTGCTCTTAAAAAAAAAGTTTATTAAAGCACATGAGGCCCAACTAAAGTAGCTGACCAGGCTTGTCTATGACTTTACCACAGTTGCTGCCCATAGCCTTGAAACAGACTCATGTCTTACGATCTCTAAGGCTACTTGTGTAAAAGGCTCAGTTCTTACAGAAGCAGTGAGAAGGAGAAGAAAAAGAGAAGAGTAAGAAGATTCAAGATTTCACAAGTGGAAACTAAATATTATACAAAAAGATTTTGTTACCTTGATCAGTATGAATTGATAAGGATACATTAGAGGAAGAACACGTTTTACCAAATCAATTTTTTAAAAGCATATACAAATAAAGAAAATATACATAAGTTGCCCTTTTAAGAATGAGTTAGGACAAGTAAAGCAAACAGCAACAAAAAAGAAGTAGTACAGCAAAAAGTAATACTTACAATTATTCTGTTATTAAAGAAGTTATTCATTTGACAAATCCTATCATTTTCTTTCTGGATGCCATTTTTAAGCTTTTCTATATCAAAACGAGTATTTAACCACTCTTCCAAAAACTGTGTCATTTCTTTCCTATTACTTAGTATTTGCTGAAATTCAGTCTTTATGGTAGGGAACTCACTTTCTGAGAAATCTTTGAGAATTTCCTGTGTGAAAAATAAGTGTCAAATTGTTTAAACACTAGGAAAGTTTTGATCCAAATATCATGTATATATATACACACACACCACAAAAAGAGGGCAATACCTACTGGACTCTTGCTTTTCTTCCTTTTTACATCACTTCTTAATATTTTAAAGTAAACTAAGAAATATAATCGTAAGTTAAAACTTTATTCTAGTTATTTGCATAATATAATTTGGGTGGTATATGTGATGTAACAGATTGTACCTATTAAAATAAAAACTTGTAAAAATGACAATTTTGTGACTAATTGCTACAATACCTGAAGTGCATCTTAATTTTTATTTTTTGAGATGGTCTCACTATGTTGCCCAGGCTGGTCTTGAATTTTTGGAGACAAGTGATTCTCCTGCCTGAGCCTCTTAAGTGGCTGGAATTATAGGCATGCCACTGGGGCTGGCTTCATGAAGTGTTTCTAAATGTAGCTTTTTACTACGTTTAGCAGACCTTACATACATGTTGGGAACTGGATGCCAGCCTCACACAGATGAATAAAAGTAACACATTCCATGTGGAGTTGTTGCAATAAAGAAGTTTCTGACTCCTAGTACAGAGGTAAGAAATTTTCCTGTATCTGTGGAGGTCTGAAGGGAGGCTAGTCCATTATTTGCCAGTCTTTATGTCTGGCCAGGTATCACTCTGCAACCTATTTTCAATTTCTGGTAAATGAAAATAGCTCTAAACACATGAAAAAGTACCTTTCTACTTGATAAAAAGGCTTAAAATCTAATTAAATCCATTTAAAATAAATTATACCTCAATATGTAGATCCATATTCTGGTTCAATTTGAGATCCCTTAATTCTCTGGATGGTACATCACAATCTTGTTGAAGGTGCTGTATTTTAATTAGCAATTCCTTTTGCTTTTCCACTTCATCAATAAAATCCATTTCAAATTTATTGATGGACTCATGTTGTTCTTCTTTTATTTTTGTAACATAGCTTAACACATACTTGCAGAAAAAATTAAACAAATTGGAAAATGAAAATTCTGTCACATTTACAGGAAGTTTTAATCCTTGAGACTGAGGTAGGATGACATCTCTTATTTACCTATATCCTCTCACAAGTGAGGAAAAAGGAAAGAGCTTCTCTCTATCCTCATTTTTTTCCTCTTAGTATCTTAGGAGAATAACTAACTCCCAGACCTATACTTCCTTATTTCTGACTTCCTATTAGATATACTTCTTGGATGTCTTACAAGTACTTCAAATTCAACATGTTTAAAATGTAACATGATCCCTTTTTCTACAAGTCCTCCTTTTTCTATTGCCCCGTTTTTTACTAATTACATTGCCAATCACCTGGGTTTCCCAGTTAAACTCATGAGACTCATTTTCAACATCCTATCCTGCCAACCCTGATTGGGTAACCCTGATTGGGTAACCAAGAAGATGATGTTACATGTCTCAAGACTTCCTTGTTGGTCAGACACAGTGGCTCATGCCTGTAATCCTAGCACTTTGGGAGGCCGAGGCAGGCGAATCACAAGGTCAGGAGATGGAGACCATCCTGGCTAACATGGTGAAACCCCGTCTCTACTAAAAATACAAAAAATTAGCTAGGTGTGGTGGTGGGCACCTGCAGTCCCAGCTACTTGGGAGGCTGAGGCAGGAGAATGGCGTGAACCCAGGAGGCGGAGCTTGCAGTGAGCTGAGATCGCACCACTGCACTTCAGCCTGGGCAACAGAGCAAGACTCCATTCAAAAAAAAAAAAAAAAAAAAAAAAAAAGACTTCCTTGTCAAGCATATTTAGATATTTGGCTTCAAGGACACAACAATTTGAATGCCATATGTCTCATGGACTTCATGAATAATTCTAGATGTCTGATTACCAGGATTTGTGGAAGAATTACCAGGGCCTGAAGGGCAATCTACCCATGTAGGGTAGATAACAGCTTCCTTATTCCTCAACTTCCACCATTCCTTAATCTATTATAATCTGGTCTCTTCCTTAACTACTCAATTGAAACTGTTCTGACAATGATCACTAATGAGTTCCATTATCACCACATTGAGAGAATATCTTCAGTCCATATTCTGACTCTCTGAAGTATTTGCCACTCATAACTTCATCTCTGACATGCTTTTCTCCACTGATTTGGGTAGCAGCACTTTTGCTAGGTTCTCTCCTGTTATCTTTGACTTTTCCAACCTTTAACCCATGTGTTGCTCACTTTTCTGCTACTGACTCTTAGACATTTATCTTTTCCAGAGTTCTGTTTTTATCCTAAGGCTCTTACTCTTCATTATGTTTCCTGGATGATCTTACAAATGTATTATCTATCACCTATATGCTGATCAGTCTCAAATGTTAGTCCTTATTTTCCTCCTGCCAAACCTCAAACTCACATGTAAATGTCTACTTGGTTTCTCTTCTTGGATGTTCCATCATACGTATTTCAGCCCCCAGACATCTCAAATTAAACAATCTCCTGCCTCATCTACCTTGTTTCTCTTTCTATTTTTGAATCTTAGTTAATGGTACCACTATCCACAAACCTCACTAAGCCCAAATCCAAGAACTCCATCTAAACTTCTCTCCCTTATGTCCACTATCAATTATGTAGACCTGCTATTTTAAGCTGCTAAATATTTCTTTAACCTTGTTTGTCCTCTCTAGCCCTATGAAACCTTCCCTAGTAGTACAGTCACATATAAAATCTCGTCTGGACCACTGTAACTGCCTCTTATTGCTTTCTGCCACTAGGCTTATCTCCCTCAAACTCATTTCTTCTTTATTCTTTAGTTTAGTACCTAAGTGGTAATCAGATCCTGTTACCACCACCACTTAAAATAACTGTCTAATGATTCCCCATCTACAAAAAGGACTCCAAGCTTTGTTATTGAGTCTGGCTTCCACTACAGTTTCATCTTCTGTAACTTTATTTAGTACGTCATATAACTTGCATGCACTTCTATCATTGCACTTAATACCTGTTTATATGTCTGTCTCACCCCAGACTATGAGATCTTTGAGATGTTAACTATCATCTGCCTCCTGAGCACCCTGACATAACGTCTAGGCCCACAGGCAGAGTTCAGGTGTTGTTGAATGACCAGGTGATAGGCGTATTGACTATCCTACATATTACTGTGCTCAGACTCACATAATCTTTAATTCGGTAGTAAGAATACTAAATAGCAAATATGCCGGCACCCGAAGCAGGATGTTTGTAACTGAAATTTACAGCAATATTTACAAGGATATTACTAAAAAAGATGGTACCTTAAGTTTCTTCATGATTCTGTGGAATTCCATGGAACATCTCTGGTTTGCAGTAAAAAGTTTTTCAATGTGTTTGGTTTGTAAATAGGGAAGTGAGAGGTTTGCTTTAACTCTCATTGAAAGCTCTTTTTGGATTTCAATTTCCTTCTCCAAGTCAAGAGACAATCTATTCAAGCACTCATAATGATCATCCATCTCTGAGTATCTCTTCAAAAGCTCCTAAAGGAAATGAGAATTCACTCAATTTATAACAATTCATTCTAATATAACAATAAGTAGTTACAACTCTAGAATTGTAACAAAACTCACGCTTTAACATTTTCTGTAGGGCAGAGATAAAGATCTTTGTATTTAAAAACAAAAGGAAACTCTTGTTGTCATTTTGGATTACAGAAATAATAGATAATCATTATGGCAATTTAAAAAATTTAAGCAAATATAACAAAGAAAGCCAGGACCAACTATTCTTAACATTTTGATGCATTTTCTTTTAGTTTTTTGAATATTTATGATTTGAATCAACATTGACAAAGTCTGATGAGAAATTTGAGTAAATTCAATTAAGTATGTATTGTAGTTCATGGTTGAGTGCTGGTTTATGTTTACAGTAGGCAGTCGGAGTTAGCAGATAAAACAAGTGATTAAGAATCAAACCACCTATTTGTCAGCTTGGTATAGATACTTCACACAATCCTACTATCTGCCTACAGTCTGTTTTCTATCCCTTTATCAGATGTAGAGTTCAGGTTCCAGCCATGCCACTTCTTGACTGGGGAAGTCACTGAGCCATTTTCACAACAGGAAGACCACAATAATTACCACAAAGTTTTCTGGGGTCAAGTAAAATATATGATCTATACCTATATATCTATGTAATTTATAAAACAGACACAGTCATTTAGCTTGAAGGAGACAAAATTATATTTATAAAAATGTTTCTACACCCAAGTTTTGAAATAAGTCAGATACAAGTCTGACTTAGTTTAAAATTGAGATTCTACCAATTTACTAGCTGTGTAACCTTGGGCAACTGCTAAACTTCCTTTCTGAGCCGCAGTTTCCTTGTTCATGAACGGAGCAATAAAGCCTATATCATGAGGTAAAACACCCAGTATGGTACGTGGCACACAGTAGACATGCAATAAACCTGGGCCCATAGACTCAAGTGACTTGAGGCTATGCAGGTGACACACTGGTCAGAGCACAGGTAGAGAAATATGTAAAATTCAAGTTGCTGTAATCATGTAGTGGGTAACATGTTTAGTTCAGGGTGCGAAACAATAAAACAAGGGCGTTCTCACAAGAATGAGCCCTTTATTTTTAATAATTTAAGAAAAGCTAGATGTTAATCAATCTGGAGTGTTGGAGAGGGGATTCCTGTTTTTGGTTTTAGGATGAATCAGCTACGGTATACAGCAGCATATTGAACACTGACTTACGTCACGAATGTGCTAAACGATACAGTCATAAACAAAACAAAAATGTCCTTAGAGATCTTGCATTCCAACAGGTGTGACTGCAAATCCTGTTGGCTTTCCCTTCAATGTATATTCAGAATCTCAACACTTCTCACTACCTCTATTGCTCCCTCTCTGGGACAGGCCAGGATGATCTCTGCCTGGGTGATTGAAATTAGTTTTTATAATGGTCTTCCTGCTTCCACTCTATTTTCAATATAACAATTAAGAGTCATCCCTTTAAAATGTAAGTCAGATTATGTTTCTCTTGCGGTAAAAATTCACCAGTGGATCTCCATCTCACTTAATAAAACTCAAAGTCTTTTTTCGCGTCCCACAGCTTGCCTCTTCCCTGATAACTCTCTGAACTCATTTGTTAGCAGCTTGCCCCTTTTCGATGTTCCTTGAACCACCACGGAGTCTTCTGCCTCAGGAACTTTGTACTCGCTGTTCCCTTTGCCTATAAGGGTCTTTTCAGACATCTGTATGGCCTGACCCTTTACCTCCTTCAGGTATTTGCTCAAGTATTACTTTTCTGGTGAGGACTTAAATTCACAAGGTCCCATTGTTGTTTGTGTATGTGTGCATTACACATACACACCTGTACTAGGTTACAATGTTTAGAAAAATACTGAGCACTATCTATTCATTTCAGAGGTTCCTTCAATTCCACTTTAGGTTTCGGTAAGTCTTTGGAAGGGAACCAATAATGATTTGTAGTTTTAACAGGAGGTACTTACTTTTATTCTAGAGCACTTTTCTCTCAGGCTTTCTGTAAGGTTCTGTTGTCCATCACTTAGTAACCTCTTTTCAGGTTTTACTTGGTGGTTCTGTTGGTCCTGCTTTGGTAAAAAGAAAATAAAATAAACAGGGCTTTTGTCATGACTATATTCACATATAATGTCTAACAGGACACTTAAATTACATGACATTTTAATAATGGAATTAAGTATTACACTTGTAACTCAAAAGCAATGTTAAAATCATCAGAAAATAAATAACAGTACCAGTAAGTTTTATAGGGAGTGACCTCAACTCACTGGGAAAAAAGTAGAAAAACCATATAATTTTTGGAGATAGGATTTGTTTTCACAGCTACAAATTAGGTTTTCGGGCCAGGCATGGTAGCTCACACCTGTAATCCCAGCACTCTGGGAGGCTGAGGCAGGAGGATCACTTGAGTTCAGGAGCCCAAAACCAGCCTGGGATACATAGTGAGACCCTGTCTCTATAACAATAAATACATAAATAAATAAACGAACAAATAACCAGGAAAACAAACAAATTAGATTTTAATTTCTGATTCCTACTCTTCCAAATCTCTGCATTATTCACTTGTAGTTTTAACAGGGGCACTTACTTTTATCCTAAAGCACCTTATTGCCACCAACCAAATATACTTAAAATCACCTGTACTGTCTATTGTGTTTCAAACCCTAGTCATATATTCTTCCCAGCCCCTTGGAAAAGTTCATATTCTGTGTACATTTTGCATTTCTGATTAAAAAGTATAAAGTGAAACAAAAACATTTTCTCCCACTTATTTATCTTGTTCACTACAGTACCTAGAAGAATATTTGTTGAATCAATTAAATCTCTTTATAAACTTAGTTAAGGCCCATATAAAGAAATGAGAATAAACAATATTTTTACAGATTTTAATCAACTTTTAAAAGTAACTTTGTTACTTTTAAAAAGAGGATTTAATTAGATATTTTAAGATATATAATTCTGAATATCTAAAAATAGTCATACCAGAGGAACTTAATTTTTATATTTATCTGGCCTTTTTTTCCTTTTAACTTCACCAATAAGAGCCCAACTCTAGAACTCCAGCATGTATAGGTAGAGAAATGGGAATATTTGCTCTCTTACAAATCTAATCCTTCAAATATTTCTCCATTTAGAATAATGCTATCTCTTGATTTAAAAAAAAAAACCTTTAAAATGTTATATTAAGGGAAATAGTCTGCTTTAACACACTTTATAAAAATAAAGAATTAAATGTTATTTTCTGAAAATATTTTTGCTTCTTTTAAAACTGTTTTCTATTGTGTGAAAATTATAGTAACCATTTCCCACTATCCTTTACTGTTCATAGAAATTTCCAGAAAGAGAAATAAAAACATTGTAATTCTTTTCAAAAAAGCTTAATTCTTATTAATAGTTACTACACAGCAGAAGATTCTGAACTCACTCTAGCTATCATTTCCCTTAAGGTTGCTACGAATTGGTCCCTTTCCATTTTGAGAGATTCTTTTATCCTCCTTAGCTCATCTCTTTCTTTAGCTACAATTCTAATTTCTTCAAGGCTTTCATGAAGTTTCTTAGTCAACTGGAAGTTATCCATTCTCACATTTTGCACAGATAAGTTTTGGGCCTCAAATTGCTTCTTCAACTGTTCCATCTCATTAATTTTTTTATGACTCATATTGACATCTTCTTTCATTCTAAGCAGATGAAGTTCTTTTTTCCGAAGTTCTTGGATCTTGAGATAATTGTAAAACAAGTTAGAATGTAAGCAGTTTCTTCAAGGAAGGAAAATAGCGTCTACTTGTGTTCTATATGCACATGTATATCTACATATCTGTATCTATATCTTTTTAATTCCACGAATAATTCGGACAAAGTTACTTCCAAAAGAAGAACAAAACAACACATACCTTTTTCTGTAATTCATCTTTTGATTTATCTAAATCCTTTTGAATGTTTGAAATTTGAGTTGTCTTTTCTAAAATTTTTTCTCTAAGCTTATCAATAGTTTCCTTGTGTTCTTTTGATAGCATATGAGCAGTTTTTAGTTCCTGTTGTATTTCCAGATCCTTTATTGTTAGAAGAAATCAAGAAATATAATGACATAAAAGCACATTACCTTTACTTAATAATTAATGAGTTTAAACAAAATCTTAAAAACTATACACTCACAGTTAAAAACAAGCATTATACAACCTCCCAAATTAGAACAGTAAAGTAAAATTTCCTGCTGGTAGCCTCCTCCATAGCCTTCTCCTTTCACACCACTTGGACATCTTTCTAAATCAATATCACATAAAGAGTACACCATTCTTATGCTTAGTTTTCCATTCTTGTGCTTAGTTATCCATTATACAGATAGTGCGTTATTGGTGGACAGTTAGATTACTTCTAGGTTTTGGTCACCACACACAATGCTGCAGTGAAGACTGTATTTTTGCCCAAATATGTGAATATAATGGTAGGGTAAAGAAAGAACACAACTCACTCTAGCTTTGGTTTCTTGTAGGCTTTCCATGAGTTGGTCTCTCTCCAGTTTGAGTGTTTCCTCTACTCTTCTTAGATTATCTCTTTCTTTCATTACAGATTTCATTTCTTCAAGGTTTTCATGAAGTTTCTGAGCCAAATTTAAGTTCTCTGTTTCTATTTTACTCAGAGTTAAGCTTTGGTCTTTTATTTGTTTCTTTAGTTGCTCCATTTCGGACACTTTTTTCTGTGTCTCATTGACATCTTTTTTTAACTTAAAAAGTTGATGTTCATTTGCCTTAAGTTCTTGAATCTTAAGATAATCATAAAATAATATGTTAGGTGGCTTTTTAGGGACAGATAAATAATAGTTTCTAAATTGATTAAGACAACTGTCTACCCCTGTTACTCTCACTGATATCCTGCACAATTCCACATAGAATTTTACTTTCTTTTGAGGTATAACATATATAAAGCATACTAATCTTCAATGTATAACTTAATTTATTCTTGACACAGGAATAAATCTATGAAACTACAACCCAGATTAAAACAGAGAATATTTCCAGCACTTCATAAAGTTTCTGTATGCCCCTTCCTAGAGACAGCCACTATTCTGACCTTTATCATCCTGGTTCAGTTTTGCCTGCTTTTGAACTTATATATCAAAATGTATGTATCCATTTTCCTGCTGATGAACATTTGAGTTTTCAGTTTTTTGCTAGTTTGAATAAGGCTGCTATAAACATTCTTGTGTCTTTTTATAGAAGTATGTATGTACTCTTTTCTCTGAGGTACATACCCAATAAGTGGAAATGTGGGCCTCAGGCAGGTTACGTCCAGCATTAGTAAATACTGCCAACGTGTCTTCCAATGTGGTTGAACCATTTTATATCCCCAACAATTTTAGGCACAGACAAATCAGATATCCAATCAAACAATCCCCCCACAAAAATACCTTTTCTTGTAATTTAGCATTTGAATTTTCTAAATCTTTTTGCATATTTGATATTTTATCTGTCTTCTCAGAAACAATTCCTCTGAGTTTGTCAATAGTTTCCTGGTGCTCTTTCAGATGCATGTGAGCAATTCTTAGTTCCTCTTGTTTTTTCAGATCCTTTATCATTAGAGAAATTTTAAAAACAGTGACATATCTTAGTATTAGTTTTTTAAAAATAAAGTGATATATTTTCTTAGTAAAAATAATAATAGTGTTACTCTATATCTTTGCTGTTGTTTTTAAGTTACAGGTTTTCTCTTCCCCGTCCTCATCTCTTTACACTCTACTTCTGCTTTTCAGAGGCAAACACATTACACATATATTACTTTTTTTAAGTATTGCATAGTATTTTGACATACTGTTTATATTTACTGTTTCCTTCCGAGGAACATTTAGATTGTTTCACATTTTTAATTTTAAAATCACTATAATAAATAACCTGTGGTATATGTATATGTTGTGTTTGTATATACACACACACAGTCCTTTAACAGTACATATGTAGGCTAAAGTCCATAAAGAAAATGCTAATTGCAGACTTGAACATTTTCAAGAACAGTACCAAATTAAAAGGCTGTATCATTTTATTCTTGCCAACAGTCATACTTGGTTCAAAGAAGGGTTCATTGCTGTACGAAGACAATACATTGAATTGCTAGAGAGGAATGAGCTTATTTTAGCTTCTATTTCTCTAAGACCTTCCCTAACTTGGTCTCGCTCAATTTTAAAGGTTTCCTCTACTCTTCTTAGGCCATCATTTTCCTTAGTAACAGATCTTACATCCTTAAGGTTTTCATGAAGCTTCTGAGTCAATCTTAATTTCTCCATTTCTACACTTTCCAGAGTTACATTCTAGGCCTCTAGTCACTTCTTTAACTGACCTGTTTGATACATAATTTCCCTAAGATCATTTTTTACTTTAAGAAGTTGAGGCCGGGCCTGGTGGCTCATGCCTGCAATCTCAGCACTTTGGGAGGCCCAGGCGGGTGGATCATGAGGTCAGGAGATCGAGACCATCCTGGCCAACACGGTGAAATCCTGTCTCTACTAAAAATACAAAAATTAGCTGGGTTTGATGACATGCATCTGTAATCCTAGCTACTTGGGAGGCTGAGGTAGGAGAATCGTTTGAACCCGAGATCATGCTCCTGCACTCCAGGCGACACAGAGACTTTGTCTCAAAAAACAAACAAAAAACATGTTCTTTCTCCTGAAGTTCTTTTATCTTGAGATAATCACACAATAAGTCAGGATATCAGCAGACACAAAAAGATCATGACAGTTTCTAAAATGAGTAGGCAAGTAAGTCTTCACTTGCCTTCAATTTTAGGGTACTTCATACCTTGTTTCATTACACAAAAAGATTTGATTCATATTCTCAGTAACTGAGATAACTTAAAAAAAAAATACCTGTGCTTTTAAGGCAGCATTTGAGTTTTCTAAGTCCTTTTGCATATTTGATATTTCATTTGTTTTCTCTGAAACAATCCCTCTGAGTTCATCAATAGTTTCTTGGTGCTCCTTCAGATACATGTGAACAATTTTTAGCTCCTCTTGTTTTTCTAGGTCCTTTATTAATAGATAAATAAAAATAATACATTGAGAGTAATACCATTCACACGGTATAGAAAGGTATAAGGCAGGAGGTAAAAAACCTTCCACCCTCTTCTGAGGCCTCCTAGTCCTCACCCTCTAAGCTACTTTTAGATGTCAATACATTCTAGATACATTACTCCTGAACTTACCCTGTTCCCTAACAGGACATTTCACACTTCAAATCAGCACTACAACTCTACCATATTTTTTATTTGTGGCATAGTATTCCATGATGTGAATATGCTATACTTATTTAACCAGTCCCCTATCAATGGATGGTTAGAATTTTCCCTGTTTTTGTTTGTGTTATTTCATTAATACAACTTGTTGCAAAGAATATCCTACAAATATCTTTATACGGTTGTGCAAATGTGTGGAGGATAGTTACAATTTGACTTGTGGATCAATGAATAAACCTTTTGAAAAAATTGGAAGGTATTACCAAATATACCACCACCAACTTTCCTCAATATTGGACCAATTTTGTACTCCCACCAACCCTATGGCAGATTTTTCTCTTAGGACACAATGCCATAGTTACTAGAGGTATAGAGAGATGGTAACTCACTCTAGTTATAGTTTCTCTAAGGTTTTCCTTGAGCTGGTCTCTCTCTACTTTGAGCGTCTCCTCCACATTCCTAAGGTCATCTCTTTCTTTTGTTACAGATCTCATTTCTTCAAGGTTTTCATGTAGTATCTGAGTCAACCTTATATTCTCCGTTTCTGTGTTTTCCAGGTTTAACTTCTGGGTCTCAAATTGCTCCTTCAAGTGTTCTATTTCACACATTTTTTCCTGAGTCTCATTGACAGCTGTCATCTTAAGAAACTGATATTCTTTTTCTTGAGATTCTTGCATCTGAGAAAATTATAAAGTAAGTTACAACATAGGCAGAATTTTTTTAGGAAAAGGAAGAATTGTCCCTAAAATAAGGCAATCATTTTTACATTGTAATCTAAAGTATATACTGCTTTCTTTCATGAGGGATATGAGTAACAATAATTAGATGTCATTTTCCAATTTAACAAAACAAGTCCCACTTCTTCCTATAATTCACCATCAGAATTTCCTAAATCCCCATGAATATTTGCTACTTGAGCTGTCTTCTCTGAAATATTCTGTCTACTAACAGTTTATTGGTACTAAGTTGAATATAAGCAGTTTTTGATTCCTCTTTTATTTCCAGTCCCTTTATGATTAGAGAAAAATCAATAAAACATCACAAGAACACCATCATTATCACGTTAACACTATTTCTGTGTCCAAAAAAAGTAAGATGGAAACTTACTTTAGCTATAATTTCTTTAGTGTTTTCTTGCAGTTGGTCTCTCTCTATCTGAAGGGCCTCCTGTACTCTTTTCATTTCCTCTTTTTCCTTAATCATAATTTGTATTTCTTCTTGACTTTCTTGAAGTCTGCTAGTCAACTCGAGCATCTTACTTTCTATACTTTGTAGTGTTGAATCCTTGGCTTTGAGATATTCCTTGAATTGTTTCAGTTCATTCACTTTTTCCTGAGTCTCACTAATTCGTTTTATATTAAGTTGTTCCTCTTTCTTATAAATCTCCTGGATCTTAAACATAATTATAAAATAATAGTAAAAAAAATGTAAACACACACACAGGGGGAAAAGGTTGTCTTCCAAAACAATTAAGTATGCTAAACAGCAGTCTTCATAATCCAGTTAGCTACTCCATCCCCACCCATTTTCCTCCCACTGTTTCTTCATCCCCAATTTACCTTGTTCTGTAATTTATCATTGATTGCTTCTAATTCTTTTTGAATGGTTGATATTTCAGTTTCCTTCTCTGAAATATTCACTCTTAACTCATCAATAGTTTCCTTTTGTTCTTTCAGGCAACAATGAACAACTTTAAGTTCCTCTTCAGTTTCCAGGTGCTTTATTATTAGAGGAAATTCCAATAAATTTACAGAAACATTATAACTATGATGCTGTAATTAACTCCCTTTTCCAAATATTTAGGGTTTATAAAAATATTTGGTTACAAAATATTTTTTAAAAACATGGTGAAAAGATGAAACCTACTTTAGCTGCAATTTCTTTTATATTTTCTTTGAGCTGGTCACTTTCAGACTGAAGAACTTCTTGCAGCCTCTGTAGGTCATCTTTCTCCTTAGCTACAGATTTCATTTCATCATGACTTTCTTGAAGTCTTTTGGACAATCTGAGCATTTCTATTTCTATCCTTAGTAGTGCTGAATCTTTGGGTTTGAATTGCTCCATCTCACTCAGAATTTTAGTAGTCTCATTGTCTTTTTCTTTCATATTTAAGGACTGTTCTTGTTTGCTTTGAGACTCTTGGATCTTAAGAGAATCATAAAACAGTATAGTTGATATCCAGAGATATTGTGTTTTAGGGGAAAATAAATCAGGATGCTTTCTAAAACAATTAAGGCAGGATTCAATGCCTCATTTACAGAGCAATCTCTCCATTCTCCCACTCTTCCATTACTCAGGCATTTAACGCCTTTTAAAAATTGAGGTCTCACTGTGTTGTCAGCACCTTATTTGAGGCTGGAGATAAAATGATGAGACTTACAGGATCTCTCTCTTTTTGACACTTATATTTTAAGGACAAAGATAGATATCATGTCGAATCTTACCAAACAGAGATGTTGACTTCTCCTAGGGCCCAAGTGTCATATATAATCTATTGTGAATGATTAGAAAGGGCTTCCTAGAGGAGAGAAAGCTTTAACTGAGATCTGAAGGATGAGAGCATTAGTTAGGCTAAAAGGAGTATGGAAGTACTGCAGGTAGAGAGACTTGAGAATCTGAAAGCCATGAGCTGAGGAAGAGCAATACATGAGTGTGGTTGGAGAACAAAGAATAGGAAGAAGAGTAAATTGAAATAAGACCGGTAAGATCTGCACCTTGGACCTCATAGGCCACATAGAGAATCCTGGTCTTTATTTAAAAAGTAGCAATAAGGTATTAAAATAATGTAAGAAAGGATCATTTAGGCCCTGTGTAGAAACTGGATTAGAGAAATGTAAGAATGAGTATGGAAAGACAAGTTAGGAGGCTACTGCAGATACTCAGGGAAAGAAATGATGTTGAGTTGGATTAGGGTGGTGGCAGTGTGGAGAGAAAAGCAGGATGATTTTTAAAACACACACTAAAATCAACAAGATTTGGAAACTGGATTATAAAATAAGCAGAGAGGAGGAGATATTAATAGGGATAGCTCCCAGATTTCTGACTAAAACAATGAGAAAAGACAGTAGTGCCTTATGAAACATTAAAGGAACAGGTTTAAAGAAGAAAATAAAACAATCTCATATTTGGTTTCACCCTTTCTTGTAATTTAGAATTATTTTTTCTAATTTTTTTTAATATTTAAGAAAACAGTTCTTTTCTCTGAAACAGCTCTGTTTCAATAGGTTCTTGGTATTTATAAGCAATTTTTAATTGTTCTGTTCTAGTCATTTCATGATTAAGAGAAATTAAAAAACTGGTAACACAATTATAAAACAAACATTATAACTATAACACAAAACAAGCCTTGATTCTTATAAGACACTTATTAAAATGAGAGGAAAATACGAAACTTACTTTAGCCAAAGTTTCTCTAATGTGTTCTTTCAGCTGGTCATGTTTAACTTCAAGGGCTTCTTTTATCATTTTAAGGTTGTCTCTTTCCTTGGTTAGAGATTTTATCTCTTCCTGACTTTCTTGAAATTTTTCATTCAACTTGAGCCTTTCCATTTCTATGCTTGCCAGTGTTGTTGAGTCCTTGATTGTGGACTGTTCTTTTAATAACTCCAGTTCATTCACTGTTTCCTGAGTCTCACTGACTTCTTTCACATTAGGAAGTAACTCCCGTTCCTCATTAAGCACTGGGATCTTAGGACATTCATAAAATACCAAGGTTACTATCTGCAGATTATTATCATATATATATATATATATATAGATATATATATATATTTTTTTTTTGAGATGGCATCTCACTCTGTTGCCCAGGTGGGAGTGCAGTGGCGCGATCTCAGCTCACTGCAACCTCCGCCTCCTGGGTTCAAGAAATTCTCCTGTCTCCGTCTCCTGAGTAGCTGGGATTACAGGTGTGTGCTACTATGCCTGGCTAATTTTTGCATTTTTAGTAGAGATGGGGTTTCACCGTGTTGGCCAGGCTGGTCTCAAACTCCTGACTTCAGGTGATCTGCCTGCCTTGGCCTTCCAAAGTGCTGGGATTACAGGTGTGAGCCACCGCATCCGGCTGGCTATTATAAATGTTTAAAGGGAAAAGATCAGGATACTTTTCATGGCAAGGAAAGTCATTTTGAACCCTAAGGCCTACCTTGGATCACAAACTCCTCATTACTCATTTTCCCTGAATTCCTGCTAAAGCTATTCATGACTTTTCTGGTAGTCATATTCTGTCATAATTTTCCTTCTTTCTAGCTCAGACCCAAAGTGAACCAATCCTTATACTTTACTAGCAGTCTGTTGCATACTTCTTATTTCTCCACTAGTTTCCAAATGCTATAAGAGAAAAACCATAGTTGAGCAAACTATATCCCAATAAGTGTATGGTTTCCATTTTCAGATGGGCTCCAATGCTATGTCTTAATTTTTCTATGTGTATAGATTGATTTCTCTTTCCATGATAAATTAGTGGTACCATGTAATTTTGCATATTTCTGCATTTACCATATTGGAATTAAGGGATTTTTTTTTCTAGCTTATAATGGGGTGAAAGAACAATGTCTTATTTATATCCACAATCTCAATGTCTGGCATGGAGTAGATTTAATATAGGCTGGCCCTGTTATCCCAATGTTTCACGTTCTCCATAGCATTTACCACTATTTGATGTTTTCTTGTTCATTTGAGTGCTTATTTATCAGCCTTCTTTCACTACAAATGGATCGGAGGGATTTTAGGGGTTTTGTCCACCTTGTTCTCATTGTATTTCTGTAACCCAGGAGTATGCCTGCCACATTAGACACTCAGCAAATACCCAGGCAATTAACAAGCCACATCCTAGCCACTTCTTACTGCTTATTTTTCCCTCAAAGCAGAAAGGAAGGAAGAAGTGACAAAGGATGAAAGGAATAAAAGACATACCTCTTCTTGTAATTTGGTATAGGATTTTTCTAAGTCCTGAATATTTATTATTTGAGCTGTCTTCTCAGATACACTTCTTCTTAGTTCATCAATAGTTTCTTGGTGTTCTTTTAGGTGAATGTGAGCAATTTTTAGTTCCTCTTTTGTTTGTAGGCCCTTGCCAAGTGAAATTTAAAGAATATTGTAACATTATTCCAACATTGCTCTCCTCTTTCCAAGTGGCTCAGATTTTAAAAGAAACACTTAATAGATGAAGGAAAAGGGTATAACTTACTGTAGCTTCAATTTCTCTTATATATCCTCTAAGTTGGTCTCTCTCTGTTTCAAATGACTCCTGTAATTCCTTTAGAACTTTTCTTTCTTTGGTTATAGATTTCATTTCCTCATAATTTTCATTAAGTTTCTGAGCCAACCCAAGTCTCTCTGTTTCCCTATGTTCCAATGTCAATTCTTTGTTCTTTAATTCATTCTTTAAATTCTCCATTTCATTAATCTTTTTCTGCATCTCACTCATCTCTTCTTGTACATTAAGAAGTTGTTGCTGTTTTTCTTGGAGTTGCTGGCTCTTAAAATGCACAATTTTTATAATTACCATTTTATCTATATTCTCAAAATTCTTACATAAAATCATTAACAGCCCTGCCTCCTATCACCGTATAAATAGACAAGTAGCATTAAAAGTAAACAAAACTCACAGGCATAAATGTCTGTAGTGGATTGAATATTGTCCCACCCAAAATTCATGTCTCCTAGGAACCTCAGAATGTGAACTTATTTGGAAACAGAGTCTTTGCAAATGCAATTGGATTAGGATTGAGATATGATCCTACTGGTGTAGGTCTTGATTCCAAAGAGTGTATTTATAAGAGACATAAAAGCACATAGAGAGGCACAGAGAAGGAGGTCATGTGAAACAGTTACAAGCCAAGGAATGCGAAGGGTAGCTGGGAGACACTGGAAGCTAGGAAGAAGCAAGGAATGATTCTTCCTCAGAGCCTTCAGAGGGAATATAGTATTGCTGACACTTCAAATTTGGACTTCTAGGACTCAGAACTGTGATAGAATATGTCTCTATTGTAAGCTATCAAGTTTACAGCAATTTGCTATGGCAGCCCTAGGAAATTGATACAGGCTGATTAAGCAGATAAAATAAACTGATTAAAGAGATAAGGGGAAGATGAGATAAAGTAAAAAAGCAAAGACACTAATTAAATATACAAATACAGCTACCAAATAACTGTAATTCCTCCTCCTCTTAAAAACTTTTGGAGAATTTATTTTCACTTCCATTGAGCTGCTTATGGGTGGCTCCCCAAAATACTGAGACATTAACCTTCATAGGCTGATTTTACCTTTTTTATAGGAGTATGACATAGACATAAGGTCTTACTAAATTTAGTTAGGTGAGATAGTGAAAGGGATCAGAATTAAAAGAAAACACACATTAAGGAAAAAAACCAGGCTGGTCATGATGGTTCACACCTGTAATCCTAGCACTTTGGGAGGCTGAGGCAGGAGGACTGCTTGAGCCCAGGAGTTCGAGACCAGCCTGGGCAACATAGTGAGACCTCGTTTCTACCAAAAATACAAAAATTAGCTGGGTGTTGTGGTACAGCTAATTTAGTCCCAGCTACTTGGGAGGCTGAAGTGGGAGGACTGCCTGAACCCAGGGGGGTTGAGGCTACAGTGAGCTGTGATCATGCCACTGCACTCCAGCCTGGCTGACAGAGTGAGACCCTGTTTCAAAAAAAAAAGGAAAGAAAAAGGAAAAAAATATTCCACAGAATAATAATAGAACCACAGTATATTATCTATTATGCAAGTGGCACTGCCCTTAGCTTGTATAGAAAGATTTCTATGGGTGCATTTTAGAATCTCTTGGGAACTACAGCTGTTACAGGGGTCTTAGCTCTTACACAAATATCCCAATAACACCTAACTTCTATATAAGAAATGATTTGGGACACTGCAAACATCTAAGAGATGGTAACAGTGATAAATCTTACATTTCAGAGAATGGCTAATGATCTCTGCAAGGAAAGAATCTTTGTTTTGTTGACTAATATATCTCAAATGCCTAGAACAGTGCCTGGCCTATGACAGTGCTCAGTAAATATTTGATGAATGAATACATCATATGATTTGTTTAAATGATACAAAGCCCTCTCTCACCTAAAGACTCTAGAATAATATTATCCTCACAAGGTATGTTAGTTTAGATCTCAGTGTAAGTTGAAACTGTCCAAAATGCTAGCATTGAAATATGTTCATTTGGGAGGTATGTGCTATTTCTGGATTTAGGTCTACAGAAATAAAAATTAGCAAAAAAAAGTTTAGTTAGGAAAAATGGCCAGGGAAATAATTTTAAAAATTCACCTTTTCCTTTAGTTTTTCTTCAACTTCTGCCAGTCTGTCACAGGTCCTAGAAAGCTCTTCTTCTTTCTTTATGGTATGGTTCTTTTCTTGTGCAACTATCTCTTGCTGCTTTTTAAGTTCATCTCCAAGAATTCTTAATTCTTCCTGGTTTTCAATGGTCTAGAAAGAAAAACAAGTTGAGATTAAAGTTAAATATTAGCTAACATTTATGAAATCAGGTAAAATATCAGCATTTCCCTTGGTCTGCAAATGAAGAAATCAGGGAAAACTATATAGGAAAAGACAAATTTCAAAAAAGAGAAGTCCTTAATTTAATAGTACAAGATGCCAAGAATCTGCTTTTTATACTGTTTCTTTACTGCTCAATTTACATTCCTACCATGAGAATTAGAATTGGATTTAACATTTTATCATGAGAGCTTAGCTCATTTCTGCCTTTAAGCCAAAAGAGACTTTTTCTGAGCTATCACTAAGTAATAATAAGACTATAGCTATGGTTTTTTCAAATACTGGGATGGCTTCAGTTTTAGCACTGATAACTGCCAGCTAGCTCAAAATGGTAGCCACCCTCTGCTAGCATGACTTGGGCTGATCCTAGTTATTAGGCTCACACAGTGATATTCTCAGGTATCAAGACCACAAAAACATAACAAGCCAGAGACTGAGAAGAAAATACCATTGTTTGTTAGCATGTTTATTTACATTCTGCTCTTTTGACAAAGCAGACATCCCCAAAACTTACAAAATTAAAACAATACAAATGGTCACATTCTACTATGATCCACAGTGAACTTCTCCAAGTATTTATTTCAACCGATACACATTATATCACCCCTAAACACAGAAAAACTAAAGTGTGAAAATATTGGCAGGCATCAACAACAAACAATTAAAAATAAAATTTAAAAATTATGACAGCAAAAAATAAAAGATATACAATAGTCTATAAACACAAGAAAAAATGTTCAACATCTTTAGTCATCAGGGAAAGGCAAATTAAAATAACAATCTACACACCCATTAGAACTGCTAAAATTAAAAGCACCAATAAATATGAAGTGTTGATGAAGAAGGATGTTTGAGCCACCAGAATTCTCTTAATTTGCTAATGGGAATGTAAAATGATATAATTACTTTAGAAATCAGTCTAGCAAATTCTCATCAGGTTAAACATATTCTTCCCTATGACACAGCAATTCCACTTAGATATTTACCTTATATAAATAAAGATACGTAAATAAAAAGAGTTGTACAAGAATGTTTATAGCAGTTTTATTCAAAATAGCCAAATACTGAACATAACCCAAATTTCCATCAATAGGAAAAAGAATAAAAAAATTACGGTGTATATAATGCAATGAACTATTCCTTGGCAGTAAAAGGGAGTGTAGAAAGTCAAACATAACAGATGACACACTGTATGATTCTATTTGTATAAAGCTTTAGAAGAGACAGATGATTTAAGGTGAACATATCATGACTGATAATCTGGCGGGGAGGAGGTGATGAGCGCCTGTGACAGGGGTGTGAGGAAACTTTCTGGGGGTGACGGAACGTCTTCTATCTTGACTGGGGTGAAGAGAAAATGGGTAGAGACATTTGTTAAAAGTCGTCAGACCATACACTTCCATCAGATACATTTATTGTATATAATTTTATTGCATATAAATTATACCTCAATAAAGTTGATAAAAATCTGAAACAAAGAAGACAAAAAGGTATTGCCAAGTATACAGTGCTAAATCCTACCATTTCAATATTTTCCTTTAGGTCAGTCTTCAATTGTTCCTTTTCTGCTATAACACTCTCTAACACTTGTTGGAGTTCATTCTTCTCCTGTATTAAAGAAAATATCTTCCTCTGTTGCTCGATTATCTCATCATCCTTAACATCTGCAGTTAGTGTTTGGGTATTTTTAGCTTCCAAATCCTGTTTTTTATCTATGTCAACCATCTAAAACATAAACACATTACAGAAGAATCTCTTAAGTAGTTAACAACAACTTTAAAAATAATAAAAATAGCCAACACATCTCTTATGTGCCAGGTACTTTTCTCATATCTTAACACATTTAATCTTGACTGTAACTCTATGAGGCAGGTATTACTGCAATCCTCATTTGACAGATGAGGAAACTGAACTCGAGAGAGGTAAAGTCACTTGCCAAGGTCACTCAGAGGCTTAGCCAGGTTTTGAATCCAAGTGGTCTGGCTCCAAGTTTGCGCTCTTATGTCTGTTCACTAATCAGAACAATATGGACAACTATAAATATTAATAATTATCTTCATGTATGATAGGTTAACATGATTCTGCATGTTTACTTACTTCAAAATAATGACATTAATACACAAAGGATATCTGACTTTAGTTTGTACATATCTTCCATAAATATTTTCCAAGTTTCATTCGAGTAGCAGTTTGTTTATTTACTACTAAAGGAGTAAACAATCTTGAACTCTATCGCTTTATCTATATTTCCTCGTAAAAGCTGGGAATCATTCCGTCTCCCACTCCCTGCAAATCTTTATTTTCAGAGGCAGTCCTACTTACAAAAGGCTGGAGTTTTATTATATGTAGAGGGCTAAATAATTTTGATAGAGACCTATTTCATCAGGGCGAAATTCATCTTTTCTTAATGTATGTATATTTTATATACTGCTTAAGAAAAATACATTATATAAATTCATTTATCTATAAATAAGTCATGACCAAAGGTAACCTAATGCATGAACTCATTGGTAAAGGGAGACAGAGACTGAAATTACCATTGCTGGTATAAATTTAGGGTATTATTATATAACATTACTCTAGTTCAGCAAACAGTCAGCTCCATATTGCCTACACAGGTATTTAAAAGTTTTTATAATAATTTATAATCACATTAGAAAACAAGAGAAAAATAAAGGATAAAAATTATCCATTGTCACCAACTTCACATAACAAACTATTAGAATTCTGGTAAATTTACTTCTGGAGTTTTTGCCATTAAGTTTTTTTTTTTTTTTAAACATAGCTATTATAATTAATTTATATATGTGATTCTTTTTAGTTTTTATCTTTTCCACTTAGATCATACGTATTTTCACATGCTGTTATGTAACCTACAAATAATTTTTAGTAGCTGCTGAATTCTCTAGAGTAGACATAAACCATACTTTATTTAGCAACCCCCTTATTGTTGGTAATGTGCATGAGCTTCTGATAATGGTGAACACAGAGCTAACTACAAGAGAAATTAAGGTGGGGAACACATAGTCTTTTGGAACTAGTCTGTTAGATATTATAATTCAGAATCTCATATCTTTCAAATACAAAGCAGATTGAGACAAAATGTTCTGTAATGATAGTCAAGGTTTATTTCAAATCTGAACTCAGCCTAGAAGGTACTTCGACTATCACAGTAATTAATAAAATCTAATAGATCTAATTATTAAATAAAAAATTGTTAGAACATGAGAAAAAGGAAAAAAAAAGTCCTTTATGTAAGTTTACTAATCATAAAATATTTTTGTTGAAATACATTGAAGATACTGCATTTCCAGACACAGACACATCAAGTAGGATTGAAAATGAGCATTCCAAGGAGATTCATGATAGACCTGCTAGTGCAGCTCTCTGGTGCCCAGATGAACAGCGGAGCACCTGAAATTCCCCATTTCCACTCTTTTATTCCCAGGCCAGATTCCAGCATGAGCACGATACAAGACCAAACTGATCTCAGCCTTCTGTCCCAGACTTTAGGATCCCTGATGAACAGAATGGCCTCAGAAAAGCCCCAGTTATATCCTTTTATCAATATGGATAAATGATTCCAGCATAAACTTGGAAACATAGGATCTTAGCTGTTCCCAGTGAGTATAACTCTACTCTTCCCTTCATCTTCTATTTTCTCTATAATTGCATTTTAGATTTTTTTAAAAACAGTTATTAATTGCCATATATTGTCAAAAGTCTATTAAAAAAATCTTCCCATCATAAAAGTAGAAGTTATTATTTCTTTCTTTCTTTCTTTTTTAGACAGGGTCTCACTCTGTTGCCCAGGCTGGAGTGCTGTGGAGTGATCTGGGCTCACTGCAGCCTCAACCTTCCTGGGTTCAGGTAATTCTCCTACCTCAGCCTCCTGAGTGGCTGAGACTACAGGAGCGTTGCTACCATGCCTGGCTAATTTTTGTATTTTTTTTGTAGAGACGAGGTTTCACTATATTGCCTAGGCTGGTCTTGAACTCCTGGAATCAAGCAATCTGCCCACTTTGGCCTCTGAAAGTGCTAGGGTTACAGGCATGAGCCATTGGTGCTGGGGGTAAATTTCAAATTGAGGTCAAATGCCTTTGGCTAATAAGCCTATGGTTATTCCAAATTATAAATATGCTGAGAACATAAGATACAGAACAAGTGAGAGAGAAGAACTAAAGCATTAGGAGATGGAAATTAAAAAAAAGTTCCTTTTTCCAAGGCACTATTTTGCCCCGGAGTAAATGGGGGAAAATGCAGTTCATTTTATAGAAGTAATATATAAATGTACAGAGATTTTTTTATATCAATTGGATCTTACTGAATTACTTTGAAATATGTATTTGCTTTTATTTAATAATGTATTCTGTTAAAAATGCATGACTGTACAAACATCAGTTGCATTTCTGTACACTAACAATGAACAATCCAAAGAAGAAATTAAGACAATTTTATGTATAATAGCATCAAAAAAGAATAAAATACTAAGAATAAACTTAACCAAGGAGGTGAAAGACTTACCTGCTGAAAACTGTAAATGTTGCTGAGAAGAAATTAAAGAAGACACAAACGGAAAGACATCCCACATTCATGGGTTAGAAGACGATATTTTTAATACATCAATACTACCGAACAATCTACAGATTTAATGTAATCCCTATCAAAATCCCAATGGCGTCTTTTGCAGAATTAGAAAAATCTATCCTAAGATTCATATAGAATCTTAAAGGATCCCAAATAGAGAAAAGAATCTTGAAAAAGAAGAATGAAGTTGAAGGTCTTATACTTCCTGATTTCAAAACTTATAAAGCTACAATAATCAAAACAGTGTGGTGCTATCATAAAGACGGACATATAAACCACTGGAACAGAACAGAAAGCCCAGAAATTAACACTTGTGTATATGGTCCACTATCTTCAATAAGGATGCCAAGACTACTCAATGGGGACAGGATGATCTTTTCAAAAAATGGTGTTGGGAAAACAATAGCCACACACAAAAGAATGAAGTTGTGCCCTGACCTTACACTATATATACAAATAAATGCAAAATGGATTACAGGCCTAAACATAAGAGCGAAAATCACAAAACTCTTACAAAAAAACATAGGGGAATAGATTCATGAGAAAGGTCTTGACAATGATTTCTTGGATATGACACCAAAACACAGGCAACAAGAGTAAAAATAAATAAACTTGATTACATTGAAATTAAAAACTTCTATATATCAAAGGATACAATCAACAGAGTAAAAAGACAACCTATGGAATGGGAGAAAATTTCTGCAATATTGCATATAACTGATAAAGGGGTAATATTCAGAAGTATAAAGAACTCCTACAACCCAACAACAAAAATCAAACAACCCAACACAAAAACAGGCAAAAGACTTAAACAGACATTTCTGCAAGGAAGATAAACAAATGGCCAAAAAGCACACGAAGACATTCGACATCACTAATCATCAGAAAAATGCAACTCAAAACCACGATGAGATACTGCCTCACGTCCATTAGGATGGCTACTATAAAAAAAACCAGAAAGTAGTGTGTTGGCAAAGGTGCATATAAATCAGAACATTTATGTCCTTTTGGTGGGAAGTAAGATGGTACAGCTGTTATGGAAAACACTATGGTGCTTTCTCAAAAAATTAAAAATAGAATTACCATATAACCTAGCAATTCCACTTCTGGATATATACATATCCAAAATAATTGAAAGCAGGGTTTTGAAGAGGTATTTGTTCACCCATGTTCATAGGAGCATTATTCACAATAGCCAATAATGGGTAGAAGCAACCCAAGTGTCCATGACGGATGCACAGATAAGCAAAATGTAGCATATACATATAATGGAAATTTACCCATAAAAAGGAAGGGAATTCTAACACATGGTACAACATGGATGAAGACATTATGCAAAATGAGATAGGTCAGTTACAAAAAGACAAATACTGCATGATTCCACTTACATGAGGTACTCAGAGTAGTCAAATTCATAAAGACAGAAAAGTAAAATGGTGGTAGCTAGGGTCTGTGGGGAAGGAAAATGGGGAGTTGTTGCCCAGTGGGTATAGTTTTGGTTTTTGCAAGATGAAAAGAATTCTGGAAATTGGTGGTATCACAATGTGAATGAACTTTACACTAGTGAAGTATATACTTAAAATGGTTAAGGTGGTAAATTTTATGTTATGTGTATTTCACTACCAATTTAAAAAATATATACTACTATATACTATTCCAAGCTATAGATTTACAGAAGATTATTTCACCAGTCTCCTAGTGAAGAATATTTTAAAATTCTAGCAGTAAATACTCTGGATAAAATAATATTAACTATAATAAAAATGATATATTATTTAAAAATTACTGTTACCAATATACCTTAGAGGTGTTTTAGGAAAGTAGAAAAGAATACTATTAATGAATGAAACCCTGGTATAACATTATAAGGCAATCCTCCCTGCAATGGACTGAATTGTAAACTCTAAGCAAGTTTAGTATTGAAAATCTGACATAAAATAAGTATCAGCTATGCAAAATTTGGACTAACACTTTTTTGGGCCCCTTCCTTTTCTAATTGGATAAGTTTGTCAAATTGTTAGTTATTAACATTGTGAATAACAAATAAAATTGAGAATATTATGTTTAAGTTTTTGAGGTTAAAGTGTATATATACAAGTATATGAAAACTTTGAAAATAAACACCCTTTACCTTTTGCTGAAATTCATCTTTAGTTTCTCCTGTATTTTCCTCCATATGCAAATTCCTGGAAACTTCCTCAGAAATTTTCAATTTTAGTGTATTAATTGTTTCTTGATGTTGTTTCAAAGATTCAAGAGCATTTCGTAATTGTTCTTGAGTATCTATGTTCTTTGTTAGAGAAATATAAAAACAATTTCCATTAGAATATGAAACAAAATTATTTTATAACTACATAATCATAAATAATAAATGATGGCCTCTGCAATGCTTTTAAGAGTCTCCAATTTTTCAAAGTTTAATCAATCAAAACCTTACCATGTTTACAGTATCGTGAATATCACTTTTGAGTTGGTCCCTCTCAATTTGCAAGCTCTTTTGGAGTTGTTTTAGGTCATCTTTTTCTTGAGTTAAAGTTTTTACTTCTTCTAAAGTTTGCTGCAGTTTCTCAGTAATCAGTGTTTTCTCCCTTTCTACAGTTTGCAGTGTAGAATCTCTATTTTCTAATTGTTCCTTCAGCTCTTCCATCTCATTTAGTCTTTCTTGAACCTCACATGTTTTCTTCTGAAGTTCTTGGGTCTTGTAAGAAAGCTTTAAAAAAGAAAAAGTTAATGTCACACGGTAAAAGCAGAGCAGTCTGAGGCATACATATACACAGAAACCAAAACCCCAGGAGACTAAGGAGCATTTCTCAAAATAGCATCTTTTTTTTTTTTTTTTTTTTTTTTTGAGACGGAGTCTCGCTCTGTAGCCCAGGCTGGAGTGCAGTGGCCGGATCTCAGCTCACTGCAAGCTCCGCCTCCCGGGTTCACGCCATTCTCCGGCCTCAGCCTCCCGAGTAGCTGGGACTACAGGCGCTGCCACCTCGCCCGGCTATTTTTTGTATTTCTTAGTAGAGACGGGGTTTCACCGTGTTAGCCAGGATGGTCTCGATCTCCTGACCTCGTGATCCGCCCATCTCGGCCTCCCAAAGTGCTGGGATTACAGGCTTGAGCCACCGCGCCCGGCCTCAAAATAGCATCTTTTACCAACCTCGGTCTTCAAAGCATCCAAACTTGAATCAAATTTTTGTGCTTCTTTAGAGAGATTAACTATTTCCTGATTCATTCTCGCATTCTCCTCAAGGACCATCTTATACTTTTGCTCAAAGTCAATATGAAGGCTTTTGAAATTTTGGAATTCCTGATCAGTGCTTTTATAATTTGACTGGGTAGTTGCTAGGTCATCTTTTGTTTTCCCAATTTCTTCAAGTAAACCTTGAACTCTACTCTCCTTATAAACTACTTCAGAAAATAATTTATGTTTTTCTGATGTTATTATATGGAGCTCTTCAGATTTGTCATGTATCTACGGAAAAGAAATAAAATTTAGGGATATTAGCAACATATGATTCACTGAAGCAATTTTTAGGAAAAAAAAGCTTTCTTTGCAAAAAGAGAAGTTATTTACATTGAGCAAAAATTTGACTGAGGAAAGGCAATACAGTAGTACTCTTATTGTCACTTTTCTCTAACTCAGCTTGTTTAACTCTACCTTCGATGTTTTATTTTCTAATCTCTTTGTATTCTAGAAAGTAAGGCCTGCATGGAGAACAGTCAGTAAAGGCACATAATCAGATTGTCTTTATTTCCTTACCCATCATTCTAAAGTGTTTTCTAACTTTATCATGTGGCAGGCATTTCTCAGAATTTGACATTTTTTTCCCTAAAGGCTTTGAATGTGTCTCAGGTTTCCAAAAACTTAATCAATCAACAATGTAAGTAATGTTTATTCATTTAAAATTGTTATTTAAGAAGTATCTTAAGTATCAGGTATGGTCCATGAAAAAAATAAAAATAATAAGTATTACTTAATATGTAAATAATTACATAATTTAAATAAACCATATCTTGTATATTAACAGTTTAATCACTGTGAAAGATAAGGGCAGAGGGAGATGAGAAAAAGAGATAAAGGAGGGACAAAGTAAAGAGGGGCAATACAGCATAGTAGCTACAGTTTAAGAGGCATATTTGTGTGGCTCAACTATTAGCTTGATAATGGGTTATTGGAGATAAAAGACTACCTACTTTTGAAGAGTTTATAAGACGAGTAAATGAAATAATGTTTTTGAAGTTCTTTAGCATGATGTTTGCCGTATAGTAAGTACTCACATTTTTAACATTTTTCTTTTAGACAAGTAGAAAGAAAAACTGGCAGGCCATGGATTTACAGAAACATTCACCAGCCTGAAAGATCTGCATTAACCTCTAAAACTTTATCAGTGCCACCTCTTTTCCCTCATTACTGTCTTTTATTCAAAATAACGATACTACTACTATCAAAAAAATGGTAAAGACTAAGGGTGGGCCGTAATATTGAATAAATGCAACATTTGAGGAATGGCTGCTACATGGATTATATTACTAAGTATACAGTTAAATACACTTTGAAAAAACATACATTTTTTAAATCTAGTAGCATAAGAACAAATTAGAAGATGAACTATATTCATTTCTATTGCTAACTAGTCAAATGTTTACAGCATCTCTTTTGCCTGCTAGTTTAAAATAAACTATACCAAAATATTTAAGGCACTATTATCGCAAAGGTATTTATTTCAAAATAAGGGATAAGTGTTTATAAATGTGTTTACCTCTTTCCTCAGTCTTTCTACTTCAGAAGGTAAAGATTTCAATTCTGAAAGCAAATTGACTTCTTTCCGCAAAGCTTCATTTTCTTCAACTTCTTTATTTAGTTCTTTCTGAAGATCAGTAATCTTTCCTTCCAATTCCAAATTATAGAGCAAATCTAGAAAGTTTTGGTAAATTGTATAAAGATCCAATGTTGGCAAACAGGTAATTTAATTTTTAATAGTCCTTGAATCACCTTTTTCAGGATCAGCTAAAGTTTATTTGAAAAATCATCCTTTATGATTTGAAACCCATGGAAATCTTTATAAATATTAATACCAAAAGACACTAAAGCATAATATTGAGTTTTTAAAAAATCAGAGTATAATGAATTTTTAATCATTGAAATATGCTTGAAAAATTGTTTAGGTACATTTCTAGAAGAAGTCAGATTTGAAAAAAGATGTTTAAAATTACAAAATACCTTTTGGAACTTTGCCATCTATAAGGGAGGTGAGTTTTGTTATCTCATTAAAAGCAGATTGTAATTCTTTCTCCAGATCAACTTGCATTTTCTTTTTTGCCTCCAATTGGCTTTGATATAACTGAATATCATTTTCCATTTGCTTGTATGTACTTGCAAGTTCTTGCTATTGAGAAAAACATTGCAAATGCACAAAAATGCACTGATCATTACAACTACTTTACTATAAATATTACAAAAAATACTTACCATTTTCTCCTTCAGCTCCAGATTTTCACTTCTAAGAAAGGCTGATTCTCTCTTGGCATCAAGGGCTACAGTTTCAGCATCAAACAGAGTCTGTTTCATTTGTTTTTGGTCTTCAATGCTTTCCTAAACAGATGACAAAAGGGGTTCAGTGAAACCTAATTTTCAGAGTTGGAAAATTCTTAAGAGAATATGTATATAAATGTTAACTCTAGATAACCAAAAAGCGTACAAATATGCTAGTTACCAAATATATAAAAAGAAATCACGTTTTCCTAATAAAAATATTTTTTAAAAATTCTGGTCATATTTTTCAAATTATATAAGCAATATATCAAATTATATAAGCAACGTATCATAATTTAGATGTTTTGTTTAAAAGTTAACAGAACCGTTGTTCTGCGAGGTTGTTTTCTATGGATTTTTATTTTGAGTTATTCTCTTCAACACATGATAGGTAAGTAGTTAACAGTTATATTAAAGATATTAACCCACAAATTGAAAAGGAAAAAGACAAATGATCTAATAGAAAAACAGAGAAAAGATATGAACAAGAAATTCACAGATGAAAAAATGCAAATGAAAAATAAATGAAAAAAATCTACAACCTCATTTCTAAAGAGAAGTGGTATTTTAATATGACTTTAGCTTATATGAAATCAATGATACGTCCTTGGAAAAAAATTAATAAATTAATACATGAATAAATAAGGAAAAAGAAACAGTAATTTTTAAAAAGTGGGCAGTTCTGCTTGCCACCCTATGAACAGACACTCCAGAATATATAAAAGTGCCTTCCTATCCAGGGCCTCAGAATAGGATGATATAAAATGGTATGAACCCCTTTAAAAAGAATCATTTGTCACAAATAAAAGGCAACAAAAGAATAGAAGGTAACAAAAACTAAAAAACTCAATTGAAAACAGAAGAACAGAATCTAGTCTTTTAAAAGTTCCAGCTAGAAACTGTTACTATTAAAAAAAAAAAAGGTACTAAAAACTGGAATCAAACATACTTTCTTGAAGCAATCAGGTATATTGAAAGCAAACTGAAGAGATTAAATGACATCAACATCAGATTCAATGTTATTTAATGCCAAGATCTTCTATCAACTAAAATCATCTAGAACTATAAAATTATGAAAAAATATACAAGTTTAGATATTTAAGACTTTGACTATATACTACTGCATGCATTTGCATAAAACTACTGAAAAAAATTCAGAATTTTAAAAATTTACTTTTTTTTTTTTTTTTTTTTTGGAGACAGAGTCTTGCTCTGTTGCCCAGGCTGGAGTACAATGGCATGATCTCGGCTCATTGCAGCAAGCTCAAGCAATCCTGCCATCTCAGTTACCCAAGTAGCTGGCAGTATATGCCGGGCTTATTTTCACATATTTTGTAGAGACCAGGTCTCATTATGTTGCCCAGGCTGGTCTTGAACTCCTGGGCTCGAGTGATCATCCCACCTCAGCCTCCCAAAGTACTGGCATCACAGGGATTAGCCAGCGTGCCTGGCCTAAAACTTAGTGATTCTTAATGGGAGCCTGTCCTTAACTTCCTTATATTTACTCAAAGGATGATATGATCAACTTTCTACAAACGTAACTTTATCTCTAAAATGGCAAATATACTAACAGTCCCTATGTCATAGGGTTATTGACAGACTTAATAAAATACATATAAATTTATTACAACAATACCCAGCACAAAGTAGGTCCAATATAAGCATTTGCTAAGATGATGGTACGCTATATATATTTATGTGATTACATAACAAAATAAGCCTGATTTTTACCAATGAGCATGACAAGTCCATTTTTATATTTTCTAGCTTTTGAGAGTCGATGTATTCCTGTAGCTTCTTAATCTGGTCTTCCTTTTCTCTAAGCAGCTCTACTTTTGAACTTAGTTCATTCTAAAAGAATCAAAGGAGAGAGTAACAATTTAGAATCTGATCTGAAGTCTACGGGATAAAAACAGAACTTATATATATTAGTTTAAATCCATAGTAAAATTCAAAGTCACTAATATTTTAAAAACATAATTCCCTTATTTCTGACATTATGATCAGTTACATATGTTGCATGTTTTATAGTTCTAATTGCTTATCAATAGAAATACCCACATGAATGCTCACCTCAAGATCTTGATTATATACTTCTGCATGCTTAACTAAATTCTTTAAGTTCGAAATTTCATGAATTAGTTGCATCTGTAAGAGCATGTGAACAGGTAACAGAGCAAACCAATAGTTAATAAAGCAAAGCAAAGCAAAAACAAAAAACAAAAAACAAAAAACAAAAAAACAAAAAAACAAAAGGCATTGGTTCACTGCTTCAGAATCACCCAACAGTTAGAAAGGACTGAGATCAATTGTTCAAGCTATTGCAACAAAGCACCTCATTATTTAAAAATACTAGAAATATCACCCAAAACATATCAAACAAATAAGGAAAAATCCTCAGCATGACCCCACCAAGTAGCTGGATCATCTGTTAATAAAGCTACAATAATGTCAATAGCAAATTAGTCTGCACCACTTGGAGGAGAGATTTAAAAAGTGGTAATCAAATCTTGAAAAATACACATTTAGTAGATTTTTGTTTTCAGTCAGTTAAGTACAGAAATGTATTAATACTTATAAAGTCTTTTTTTTTTTTTTCTTCCCATAAAGTATCCATCTGGCTCTACATTGGTGTACTACATTGTAATAAGCTCTGATTTAGAATCTAGGTTTGGTTTAGGGTTGTTTCATGCAGTGCCTTTACAATATTATTACTTTCCACCAATGTTACACAGGTATGGAATGATCAACTATTACCTTGATTTATTCCAGAGGAAATATTGTACTCCATTATACTGTTCAACCATGTAAAAGTATAAAGGTAGAAATATTTTTATTGAGGTTTCCTTTCTACCAAAATATCTGTAGCATTAAATATCCGAGTACTAAAAAGTTTGTTGAAAACAAGTAAACCACACATAACCAAGATAAACATTTTCCCTGTAATTATTTAATCTTCATAATCAGATGAGCACTTACAAAGTAAAAGTACATTCTAATACTACGTAAGGGGCTTGAAAATAGTATCTTAGGCCGGGCGTGGTGGCTCAAGCCTGTAATCCCAGCACTTTGGGAGACCGAGACGTGCAGATCACGAGGTCAGGAGATCAAGACCATCCTGGCTAACATGGTGAAACCCCATCTCTACTAAAAAATACAAAACACTAGCCAGGCGAGGTGGCGGGCGCCTGTAGTCCCAGCTACTCGGGAGGCTGAGGCAGGAAAATGGCGTAAACCCGGGAGGCAGAGCTTGCAGTGGGCTGAGATCCGGCCATTGCACTCTAGCCTGGGCGACAGAGCAAGACCGCGTCTCAAAAAAAAAAAAAAAAAAAAAAAAAAGAAAAAAGAAAATAGTATCTTATTTAAATATTTTCTGGATGTTTAACTGAGTCCTGACTAGTTTTAAATTTCAGACTAGTGCAAGTGTTGACATTACTATTTCAGGTCAGCGCTATCCAAGAGAAACATAATGTCAGACACATATGTAATTTAAAATGTCCTAGTAGGCACATTAAACATAAAAAGAAAAAGGCAGAATTAACTTTGATAACATATTTTATTTAATCGAATATATGAAAAAAATTTCTTCTAAAATGTTTTTTCAGGTAATCCATCTGACATGTTTCTTTAGGTAATCAATATAAAAAAATGAACGATTTTACATTCTTTTTTATACACTTAGGCCAATTCAGACTGGTCCCATTTCAGGTGCTTAATTGCCACATATGGTTAGTGGCTACCCCACTGTAGAGCACAGTCTTAGACATTTGTACTGCTTTTAATTTAAATTGGCTCCATCTTTTACCTTTTCTTCCCTATTTTTAACTTCTGTGAAAGAAAATCACATTTACCAATAAGGAAGAATCAAAAATCAATCCTAACTTTTAAAAATACTTAAAAGAGATTGGGTACATTCAGGGTAGTACAGCCATAGAAAATGAAAGCATTTAAAGAATACTCATTCAGAAAAGAAAATTTTCCTACTTCTTATTTGAAATAGCACTTTATCTTAGGTACTGGTTCTTATACACAGAAAATAATTAGCTTTTGTAAAAATAAAAACATATGATCTGATCTATAGTTAATCCATTGCTACCATTTAAATTGCATAAATACTATTTACATTGCAGATTTAAATGGTAATTGTCAGTAGGTAAAATGAAATATTTAACTTAAATCTCCAAGCAGTAAAAAGTATAAAATTAAATACACCAAGTTAAAATACGTAGATGGTAAAGATTTTTCTTATTCCTTGAGTATTGTGATACTTGACATTTCCCATTCTCCCTCTAACACATACTATTTAAGCATCTCATGTTACTACTATATTCCCACTAGAAAATTATATACAACTTGGGTGAGGATTTTGATAAAAGCTTTAGGAAAACCAGGGAAATGACTCCATGTCCTAAGGCCATAATTTGACTTTTATTCCCTTTTAGCTACACCTTTCCCCAACATGTAGGTTTTGGAACATATTTTGCTACATACACATAGACTTATATTTTTAACATGGACTAGATACTGCAAAACTGTTTTTGAACAGGATAAGTTTTTATTACATAATCTTTTAAGTAACCTTAAAATTTGTGTCTAATTAAAAATAAAAGGCCTAGAGCAGTGGCTCACACATGTAGTCCTAGCACTTTGGGAGGCTGAGGTGAGCAGATCACTTGAGCCCAGGAGTGTGAGACTAGCCTGGCCAACATGGCAAGACCCCCGTCTCTATAAAGAAAAAGTTTTTTAATTATATATTTTTTAGATTAGAAAGCTGAGTGTTTTGTTAAAAAGAAAAACAAAGAAAAATAAATTTAAAAAGAAGGGAGTAGGATTTTTTCTCCCTCAACTGTGGTTAAAATGGAAGAAAAACTGCAGTGTGATACATGTCATATATTCTGTGGTATTTTTGTAATCCTTCTCTGTGTTGACTCAATTCAATAAGCTTCAATTTTTCTTATTAATATATTAGTGATGTGAGAAAAATATTAGAGAAATTATTGCCATTTATCCTAAAAGTTAGTTTTATGTCATGTTAATATTACATATAAAAAACATATAAAAATTAGATGAAATTTTAAAGTCAGAAGGGACCTTGGTGAGCACCTGGTCTCTACTTCAAGGGTGGAGAAATACAGGAAGCCCTGAGATTCAATGACTTGCCCAAGGCCTTGGCAATAATTCGTAATAGGATTGGATCTGCGGTGAGTTTATAAGTGGCAAAACTGGGGCTTAAATCCAGGCAATTTCACTCTGGAGACCATGTTCTTAATGATGACACTAAGCCAGTCCCTTTGATAAAACCTAGTTTTATTGATTAAAGTTCAATGGTTTTGTCATGCATGACATTTTGCACTTCATTAATATGCATTTTAAAACAAGTTAAATGAAACCCTGTGGAGAACTTACAGACTTTTACCTCTTTGAATATAATACCTATGAAATGAAGAAATAATTTTAATTTGTAGGTAGAATGGAAATAATAGCTTTGGCATAGAATTCTTTTTTCCTTTAAAAAAGAAAAGAGATTGAGAAACTGAACAATGATATTAAGGAAAAAGGATCATGGCCTTTTGGGCTAGCCACATAGAAGTCTGAAAAGTAGCTGCAAATTAATTCATCTTTTAACTACATAAAACACTGGGTCTTATTTTTTTTTTTGAAGGGAGGTGTTCATGAATCATTTCGCAAGCCTGATAAGAACTACAGATTCTTGTTCCAGAAAAATGAAAATGCATTGAAAAATTCTGCAAAATAATTTCACAGCATCTGTGGCCTCTAGGTTAAGGACACTTTGCACTAATAACTCCTTTTAATCTTTTGGACAATTTCTGAGTCCCTAAAGTCTAATGGTTTCTGGATTAAGTTCTCTTAACATGTAGTCTAATATTTTATACTTAGAAAATGAGTGATCTGTTTCTAAAAATTCCATTAAAACTAGTATTAGTTATACTAATTTTCATATAACTCTCTTAGGTGGAGAAGGAAAAGCAAAATGTATAAAATTAGCTTCTCTATCTATTCTAATGTTTTAATTATTTAGAAACATACTTTCTAAAGAAAAAGAAATCCATTAATATGTAGCATCCATATATAAAACAGTCATCTAGATATTAAAATTCATACTGATCTCAGTAGGAAACGGCTATGCTCTAGGTAGCATTTATGTATGCTCAATAAAATGTAATATACAAACCATAAGGAAACAATTTCAAGACAAATCCATCAAGAGGCAGACACACCAAACCTTCCCACAGATGCTTTTAATTCCTTCTTCTCTTGCATAAGCACCAGGGAAACAAATATGATTTAACTATTTTTAAAATATAAATGAAGAAAATATTTCTTAAATTTTCTAAATTGTATATACATATGAAAAATGGTTAGATCTTCAACACCTCAATCTTAGAAAAAAAATATCTTTAAGACAATACTTCTGAGTGATGTCAAGAAGATGACAGACTAGGATGTCACCTGTTCATATCCCCCCAAAACAACAAGAATTCTGTACCTATTACAGACAAGTCTTTTTGTGGGAGCCTTTGGATTCAGGTAGGAGGTTGCAAAACCCCAGTAGAACTCAAGACTTAGAAGTGTTGTTTTTGAGAGTGTATACCAACACCCAGGTGGGAGTCCTGCTAATTGTGCTCCCAGGTTTATATGCAGAAATGGTCCCATTCCTTGAAGGACTTAGCTACAGCCCTGTTTGGCCCAGAGCCTGCAACCAAAACTCTCTGTCAAGGGGTCCGGGAGGAATCACACACTCTAGGGTCTCGGCAGATGGGCTCTTTTGCCTGTTGACATTGGTCTTGGCAGTGGACCCAAATGTTAGCCTGTCACTTGGCTCCTGCCCTCTTCAAGCTGTAGTCCTAGCTTAGTACTGCTTGCACAAGGACCCAGAAGGGAACATGCCCATCTGAGCCACCAGGATAGGCTTGTCGGCCTCTGTCCCATAGCAGATTCTGAAAGAGACATGTATTGGTTCTAGCCCTTCCCTGCTGCAGCCTCTCTGCTCCCACCCACACAGAGAACTGCCAAGAGATGAACCTGTCTAAGCCACTGGGACAGGCTTGTAGTCCTCCATCCCACAATAGATCCTGAACGGGCCCTGTCTCAGCTTCAATGCCTCTTTGCTGCAGTCAGGAAGCTATCTCCACTGTTTTGGGAACTGCTGGGTGAAGCACCTGCCCCAGCCACCAGGATAGGCTTGATGCATCTTTTCCATAATAGATCCTAAAGGGGTCTTGTCGTGACTGCAGTCCCTCTCTACTGCAGCCTGGCAGTTATCCTGCCTGTGTAGGACAGGCCTGCTGGCTTCCATCACATAGCAGTTCTGGAAAGAACCTTGACTGCCCCAGCTACAGAATGCAAGCAATCCTCCCTGCATAAGGAACTGCTGGGAGTCTTGACTGCTGGTGCTACCAGTTTAAGCTTACCATCATTGGTTCCATAGCACATTCTGAATTAACTCTGAAGCTTGGTTTCAGTTTCTCCTAGCGATAGTCTGAGAATGGTTTCACTAAGCCAGAATCCTACCGGGAGACAGATGTATCAAAGTCCCTGTGGCAGGTTTTGCAACCCTTGTCCATCAGCAGATTCTCAAATGGCCCTGGATCTTGATACTGACCCCTGTCATCTGTAGAATAAGAACAGCTCTGCCCACCTGGGGACCTATAGAGAAAGGTGTCCAGTAGTGCCTCAGCAGGATATCACGCTGACCTCAGTCATACTATGGATCTTGAAAAGACCTTATAAAGATGGTGAAGACTAAAATAAACAGCTAAATTTGTCTTAAATGTGCAGACACTGCTGCGTGACCACAAGTATCATGATCAGGGAAAAATGATGTCACCAAATGCACAAGGTAAGGTACTGGTGACTGATCCTAAAAGATGGAGATGTATAATCTGCCAAATAATTCAAAAGAGTTATTTTAAGCGAGCTCAGCAAACTTCAAGAAAACGTAGAGAAACAATCCAGAAATTTACCAGGGAGACTGAAATAATAAAAAAACCAAACAGAAATCCTAGAGCAAGAAAATACAATGAACAAAATGAAAAATGCAATAAAGAACATCAACAGAAGAATTGATCATGGAGAAGAATTTGTGAGTTTGAGACAGGCTATTTGAAAATATAGAATCAGAAAGCAAAAAAAAAAAAAAAAAAAAAAAAAAGAAAAGAAAAGAAATGAAGCTTATGGGACAAAATCAAAAAACAAATATTTGGGTCACTGCAGTTCAAGTAGAGAAAGACAACAGGACAGAAAGCTTATTTAAAGAAATAATAGCAGAAAATTCCCAAACCTGAAGAAAGCAATACATATTCACATATAGGAAGGTCAAAAGTTACCAATCAGATTCAATCTAAATGACCCTGCCCTAAGACATATTATATTCAAACTCAAAAGTCAAAGACAAAGAGAAAATCCTGAAAGCAGCAAAGTAGCAAGAGTAAAGAGGCAAATAACATAGAAGGGAGTTCCATTATGGTTAGGAGCAGACTTCTAAGCAGAAATCTCACAGGCTAGGATCACTAAAAAGTCAGGAAACAACAGATGCTGGAGAGGATGTGGAGAAATAGGAATACTTTTACACTGTTGGTGGGAGTGTAAATTAGTTCAACATTGTGGAAGACAGTGTGGCAATTCCTCAAGGATCTACAACTAGAAATAACATTTGACTCAGCAAGCCCATTACTGAGTATATACCCAAAGGATTATAAATCATTCTACTATAAAGACACATGCACACATATATTTATTGCAGCATTGTTCACAATAGCAAAGACTTGGAACCAACCCAAATGCCCATCAATGATAGACTAGATAAAGGAAATGTGTCACATATACACCATGGAATATTATGCAGCCATAAAAAAGGATGAGTTCATGTCCTTTGTAGGGGCATGGATGAAGCTAGAAACCATCATTCTCAGCAAACTATCACAAGAACAGAAAACCAAACACCACACGTTCTCACTCATAAGTGGGAGTTGAACAATGAGAACACATGGACACAGGGAGGGGAACATCACACACTGGGGCCTATTGGGGACTGGGGGGCTAGGGGAGGGATAGCATGAGGAGAAATACCTAATGTAATTGACAGGTTGATGGGTGCAGCAAACCACCATGGCATGCGTATACCTATGTAACAAACCTGCATGTTCTGCACATGTACCCCAGAACTTAAAGTATAATTAAACAACAACAACAACAACAACAACAACAACAACAAAAAGGAATCTCACAGGCCAGGAGGGAGTGCAATGATCCAGTCAAAATACTGAGGGAAAAGAGTTGTGACATCGAAACTTAGAACATCAAATATTCAGAAGGTGGAAGGAGATCAAGTGTGGAGTTTGTTTGTTTAGTAATCAATGATAATCTGTTATCAGTTTAAAATAACCTGCCATAACTGTAAGACTTTCTTGTAAGCCTGATGGTAACCACAAAGGAAAAAAGTCTATAATAAATACACTAAAAATAAAAAGGTGTCAAAACATACTATCAGAGACAATAATTTAACCAATAAGGAAGACAGTAAAATAAGATAAAAGGATCTAAAAAACAAATAGAAAACAATTAGCAAAATGGAAGTAGTAATTTCCTACCTATCAATAGTTCCTACCTATCAATGTAAATGGATTGATTCTCCAATTATAAGACAGAGTAGTTAAATGGACTACAAAATCCAATTATATGCTGCCTAAAGAGATTAACTTCACCTATAAGGATACAAATAGATGGAAAGGAAGGGGTGGAAAAAGATATTTCATGCAAACTGAAATTGTAAGACAGCAGGAGAAGCTATACTTACATCAGCTAAAATAGACTTTACATCAAAAAGTGTAAAAGGAGACAAGGTCATTACATAATGATAAAGGGGTCAACTCAGCAAGATGTTACAACAATTGTAAATACATATGCACACTGAACATGGCAGAAAATATATAAAACAAATAACAATAATCTGAAGGAAGAGAGACTGCAACACAATAATAATAGAGGATTTCGAAACTACACTTTCAGCAATGGACAGATTCAGACAGAAAATCAACAAAGAAATAGCAGATTTAAACTGCAGTCTAGACCAAAGAGACCTAACAGATGTTTACAGAACATTCCATTTAACAGCTGCAGAAAACACATTCTCATCAACTGCACATGGAACATTCTCTAAGACAGATAATACGTTAGGCCACAAAAACAGTCTTAAAAAATTTAAAATCAAAATTATATCAAGTATCTTTTCTGACCACAATGACATAAAACTAGAAATCAATAATAGCAGAAACTATGGAAATATTAATTAAACATGCTCCTGAACAATCACTGGGTTAATGAATTAAAAGAGTAATTTAAAAAAGTTAAGACAAATGAAAATGGAAACACAATATACCAAAACGTATAGGATGCAGCAAAAGCAGTTCTAAAAGAGAAATTTATAGTAATAAACACCTACACCAAAAAAGAGGAAAGATCTCAAACTACCTAAACTATTACCTCGAAGAATTAGAAAAACAAGAACAAACTAAACCCTAAATTAGCAAATGGAAAGAATAAAGATGAGAGCTGAAATAAAATAGGGACATAAAAAAATCCACAAAATAAAGAGTTTTTTTTTTTTTTTAAATAAACAAATTCAACAAACCTTTAGCTAGACTAGGTAAAAAAGCTGACTCAAATAAATAAAATCAGAGATAAAAAAGGTGACATTACAATTGATAACACAGAAATACAAAGAATCATGAGACTAGTACGAACAATTATATGCCAATAAATTGAAAAATCTAGAAGAAATGAATTCCTGTACCACATTACCTCGCAAGATTGAATTATGAATAAATAGAAAACCTGAACAGGCCAGTAATGAGAAAGGAGACTTGAATCAGTAATAAAAAGTCTCCTATCAAAGAAAGGCCCTGGACCTGATCGCATCACTGCTGAATTCTACCAATAGTTACAGAAGAACTAATACCAATTCTTCTCAAAGTATTTCAAAAAATTGAAGAGGAAGGAATTTTTCCTAACTTATTCTATGAGGCCAGCATTACACTGATACCAGAAATAGACAAAAAAGGAAAACTACAGGCCAATATCACTGAAGAACAAATGGAAGAACCGTGAACAAAACACTACAAAACTGAATTTAACAGCACATTTAAAAGATAATTCACCATGATAAAGTGGGATTTATCCCAGGAATACAAGAATGGTTCAACATAAACAAATCAACAAACATGACATACCACATTAACAAAACAATGAAAAAAAGTCATACAATCACTTCAACAGATGCAGAAAAATCATGACAGAGTTCAATACCTCTTCATGATAAAAACTCTTAATTAGGTATAGAAGGCCACATACAATGAACCCACTGCTAATGTAATACCAAATGGGGAAAAGCTGAAAGCCTTTTACTCTAAGATCAGGAACAGGATAAGGATGTTCCCTTTTGCCACTTTTATTCAACATAGTACTGGAAGTTCTAGCTAGAGCTATTCAGCAAAAGAGAAAAATAAAACATAATAGGAAAGGAGGAAGTTAAATTGTCTCTATTTGTAGATGATATGATCCTATATACAGAAAACCCTAAGGAATCCATCCAAAACTCTTACAACTAATGAAAAACTCAGTAAAGTTGCAGGATACAAAATCAGCATAAAAAAACAGTAGTATCACTATATGTTAATAGCAAACTATCTAAAAATGACACAAAGAAAAAAATCTCATTTATTACCAAAAAAAAAACCTAGAAATAAATGTAACCAAGGAGGTGTCAGAAAATGAAATGAATTTGAGGTGTCTCTCAAATGAAAACTATAAATCATTAATGAAAGAAATTGAAGAAGACACAAATGGAAAGATATGCATGTTCATGGACTGGAAGAATATTGTTACGATGTCCATATTGTCCAAAGTGATCCACAGATGTAATGCGATATCTATCAAAATACCAAGGACATTCTTCGCAAAAGTAGATTAAAAACAATCCTCACATTCGTATGGAACCCCAAAAGACCCTGTACAGCCAAAGCAATCTTGAGCAAAAAGAGCAAATCTGGAGGCATCATACCATCTGCCTCCAAAATATATTACAAAAGTATAGTAACCAAAATAACATGCTACTGGCATAGAAACAGACAACAGGCCAATAGAACAGAGAACCCAGAAATAAATCCACGCATATACAGCCAACTGATTTTTGACAAAAGTACCAAGAACATATGTTGGGGAAAGGACAGTCTTTCTTCAATAGTGGTGCTGGGAAAACTGAATGAATATCTATATGTTGAAGAAAGAAACTAGATCTCCTGTCTCTCATGATATATAAGAATCAATTCAGAATGAGTTAAGGATGTAAATATTAAGACTTGAAACTATGAAACTACTAGAAAACAAGATAGGGGAAATGCTTCAGAACATTGGTCAGGACAAGGAATTTTTGGATAAGACCTCAAAAGCACAACCAAAAAGACCAAAAATAAATAAATGGAATTACAACTAAAGTAAAAGGAAATCATCAATAAAGAGACAACCTACAGAATGGCAGAAATATTTGCAAACTATACATCTGACATATGGTTAATATCCAAAATATATAAGAAACTCAAACAACTCAATAGCAAAAAAACCCCCAAACAACCCAATTAAAATATAGGCAAAAGACCTGAACAGACATTTCTCTAAAGAAGACATACACATAGCCAACAGATAGATGAAAAAAAAGTTCAGTATTACTAATAATCAAGGATATGCAAATCAAAACCACAGTGAGGTACTGCCTCATCCCAATCAGAATGGCTTACGAAGAAGGCAGAAAAGAACTTCTTGGCAAGGATGTGGACAAAAGGGAATCCTTTTACACTGTTGGTGGAAATATACAGAAAAGAGTATGAGGGTTCCTCAACAAAGCAAAAATAGAACTACCATAAGATCCAGCAGTCCTACCACTGGGTATATACCCAAAGGAAATTAAATGAGTATGTCCAAGAAATATCTGCATTCCCATATTTACTGCAGCACCTTCCACAACAGCCAAGATATGGAACCAACCTAAAAGTCTACCAACAGAGGAACGGATAAAGAAAATTTGGTATGGACATTGCCGGCGGAGCAAGATGGCCGAATAGGAACAGCTCCAGTCTCCAACTCCCAGCGCGAGCGACACAGAAGACCCGTGATTTCTGCATTTTCAACTGAGGTACTGGGTTCATCTCACTGGGGAGTGCCAGACGATCGGTGCTGGTCAGCTGCTGCAGCCCGACCAGCGAGAGCTGAAGCAGGGCGAGGCATTGCCTCACCTGGGAAGCGCAAGGGGGAAGGGAATCCCTTTTCCTAGCCAGGGGAACTGAGACACACAACACCTGGAAAATCGGGTAACTCCCACCCCAATACTGCGCTTTAAGCAAACAGGCACACCAGGAGATCATATCCCACACCTGGCCGGGAGGGTCCCACACCCACGGAGCCTCCCTCATTGCTAGCACAGCAGTCTGTGATCTACCGGCAAGGCAGCAGCGAGGCTGGGGGAGGGGCGCCCGCCATTGCTGAGGCTTAAGTAGGTAAACAAAGCTGCTGGGAAGCTCGAACTGGGTGGAGCTCACAGCAGCTCAAGGAAACCTGCCTGTCTCTTTAGACTCCACCTCTGGGGACAGGGCACAGTAAACAATAACAAACACAGCAGAAGCCTCTGCAGACGCAAACGACTCTGTCTGACAGCTTTGAAGAGAGCAGTGGATCTCCCAACACGGAGGTTGAGATCTGAGAAGGGACAGACTCCCTGCTCAAGTGGGTCCCTGACCCCTGAGTAGCCTAACTGGGAGACATCCCCCACTAGGGGCAGTCTGACACCCCACACCTCACAGGGTGGAGTACACCCCTGAGAGGAAGCTTCCAAAGCAAGAATCAGACAGGTACACTCGCTGTTCAGAAATATTCTATCTTCTGCAGCCTCTGCTGCTGATACTCAGGCAAACAGGGTCTGGAGTGGACCTCAAGCAATCTCCAACAGACCTACAGCTGAGGGTCCTGACTGTTAGAAGGAAAACTATCAAACAGGAAGGACACCTACACCAAAACCCCATCAGTACATCACCATCATCGAAGGCCAGAGGCAGATAAAACCACAAAGATGGGGAAAAAGCAGGGCAGAAAAGCTGGAAATTCAAAAAATAAGAGTGCATCTCCTCTGGCAAAGGAGCGCAGCTCATCGCCAGCAACGGATCAAAGCTGGACGGAGAATGACTTTGACGAGATGAGAGAAGAAGGCTTCAGTCCATCAAATTTCTCAGAGCTAAAGGAGGAATTACGTACCCAGCGTAAAGAAACTAAAAATCTTGAAAAAAAAGTGGAAGAATTGATGTCTAGAGTAATGAATGCAGAGAAGGTCATAAACGAAATGAAAGAGATGAAAACCATGACACGAGGAATACGTGACAAATGCACAAGCTTCAGTAACCGACTCGATCAACTGGAAGAAAGAGTATCAGCGATTGAGGATCAAATGAATGAAATGAAGCGAGAAGAGAAACCAAAAGAAAAAATAAGAAAAAGAAATGAACAAAGCCTGCAAGAAGTATGGGATTATGTAAAAAGACCAAATCTACGTCTGATTGGGGTGCCTGAAAGTGAGGGGGAAAATGGAACCAAGTTGGAAAACACTCTTCAGGATATCATCCAGGAGAACTTCCCCAACCTAGTAGGGCAGGCCAACATTCAAATCCAGGAAATACAGAGAACGCCACAAAGATACTCCTCGAGAAGAGCAACTCCAAGACACATAATTGCCAGATTCACCAAAGTTGAAATGAAGGAAAAAATCTTAAGGGCAGCCAGAGAGAAAGGTCGGGTTACCCACAAAGGGAAGCCCATCAGACTAACAGCAGATCTCTCGGCAGAAACTCTCCAAGCCAGAAGAGAGTGGGGGCCAATATTCAACATTCTTAAAGAAAAGAATTTTCAACCCAGAATTTCATATCCAGCCAAACTAAGTTTCATAAGTGAAGGAGAAATAAAATCCTTTACAGATAAGCAAATGCTTAGAGATTTTGTCACCACTAGGCCTGCCTTACAAGAGACCCTGAAGGAAGCACTAAACATGGAAAGGAACAACCGGTACCAGCCATTGCAAAAACATGCCAAAATGTAAAGACCATCAAGGCTAGGAAGAAACTGCATCAACTAACGAGCAAAATAACCAGTTAATATCATAATGGCAGGATCAAGTTCACACATAACAATATTAACCTTAAATGTAAATGGACTAAATGCTCCAATTAAAAGACACAGACTGGCAAACTAGATAAAGAGTCAAGACCCATCAGTCTGCTGTATTCAGGAGACCCACCTCACACGCAGAGACATACATAGGCTCAAAATAAAGGGATGGAGGAAGATTTACCAAGCAAATGGAGAACAAAAAAAAGCGGGGGTTGCAATACTAGTCTCTGATAAAACAGACTTTAAACCATCAAAGATCAAAAGAGACAAAGAAGGCCATTACATAATGGTAAAGGGATCAATTCAATAGGAAGAGCTAACTATCCTAAATATATATGCACCCAATACAGGAGCACCCAGATTCATAAAGCAAGTCCTTAGAGACTTACAAAGAGACTTAGACTCCCATACAATAATAATGGGAGACTTCAACACTCCACTGTCAACATTAGACAGATCAACGAGACAGAAAGTTAACAAGGATATCCAGGAATTGAACTCATCTCTGCAGCAAGCAGACCTAATAGACATCTATAGAACTCTCCACCCCAAATCAACAGAATATACATTCTTCTCAGCACCACATCGTACTTACTCCAAAATTGACCACATAATTGGAAGTAAAGCACTCCACAGCAAATGTACAAGAACAGAAATTATAACAAACTGTCTCTCAGACCACAGTGCAATCAAACTAGAACTCAGGACTAAGAAACTCAATCAAAACCGCTCAACTACATGGAAACTGAACAACCTGCTCCTGAATGACTACTGGGTACATAACGAAATGAAGGCAGAAATAAAGATGTTCTTTGAAACCAATGAGAACAAAGATACAACATACCAGAATCTCTGGGACACATTTAAAGCAGTGTGTAGAGGGAAATTTATAGCACTAAATGCCCACAAGAGAAAGCTGGAAAGATCTAAAATTGACACTCTAACATCGCAATTAAAAGAACTAGAGAAGCAAGAGCAAACACATTCGAAAGCTAGCAGAAGGCAAGAAATAACTAAGATCAGAGCAGAACTGGAGATAGAGACACAAAAAACCCTCCAAAAAATCAATGAATCCAGGAGTTGGTTTTTTGAAAAGATCAACAAAATTGACAGACCACTAGCAAGACTAATAAAGAAGAAAAGAGAGAAGAATCAAATCGACGCAATTAAAAATGATAAAGGGGATATCACCACCGACCCCACAGAAATACAAACTACCATCAGAGAATACTATAAACACCTCTACGCAAATAAACTGGAAAATCTAGAAGAAATGGATAATTTCCTGGACACTTACACTCTTCCAAGACTAAACCAGGAAGAAGTTGAATCCCTGAATAGACCAATAGCAGGCTCTGAAATTGAGGCAATAATTAATAGCCTACCAACCAAAAAAAGTCCAGGACCAGATGGATTCACAGCTGAATTCTACCAGAGGTACAAGGAGGAGTTGGTACCATTCCTTCTGAAACTATTCCAATCAATAGAAAAAGAGGGAATCCTCCCTAACTCATTTTATGAGGCCAACATCATCCTGATACCAAAGCCTGGCAGAGACACAACTAAAAAAGAGAATTTTAGACCAATATCCCTGATGAACATCGATGCAAAAATCCTCAATAAAATACTGGCAAACCGGATTCAGCAACACATCAAAAAGCTTATCCACCATGATCAAGTGGGCTTCATCCCTGGGATGCAAGGCTGGTTCAACATTCGCAAATCAATAAACATAATCCAGCATATAAACAGAACCAAAGACAAGAACCACATGATTATCTCAATAGATGCAGAAAAGGCTTTTGACAAAATTCAACAGCCCTTCATGCTAAAAACGCTCAATAAATTCGGTATTGATGGAACGTACCTCAAAATAATAAGAGCTATTTATGACAAACCCACAGCCAATATCATACTGAATGGGCAAAAACTGGAAAAATTCCCTTTGAAAGCTGGCACAAGACAGGGATGCCCTCTCTCACCACTCCTATTCAACATAGTGTTGGAAGTTCTGGCTAGGGCAATCAGGCAAGAGAAAGAAATCAAGGGTATTCAGTTAGGAAAAGAAGAAGTCAAATTGTCCCTGTTTGCAGATGACATGATTGTATATTTAGAAAACCCCATTGTCTCAGCCCAAAATCTCCTTAAGCTGATAAGCAACTTCAGCAAAGTCTCAGGATACAAAATTAATGTGCAAAAATCACAAGCATTCTTATACACCAGTAACAGACAAACAGAGAGCCAAATCAGGAATGAACTTCCATTCACAATTGCTTCAAAGAGAATAAAATACCTAGGAATCCAACTGACAAGGGATGTAAAGGACCTCTTCAAGGAGAACTACAAACCACTGCTCAGTGAAATAAAAGAGGACACAAACAAATGGAAGAACATACCATGCTCATGGATAGGAAGAATCAATATCGTGAAAATGGCCATACTGCCCAAGGTTATTTATAGATTCAATGCCATCCCCATCAAGCTACCAATGAGTTTCTTCACAGAATTGGAAAAAACTGCTTTAAAGTTCATATGGAACCAAAAAAGAGCCCGCATCTCCAAGACAATCCTAAGTCAAAAGAACAAAGCTGGAGGCATCACGCTACCTGACTTCAAACTATACTACAAGGCTACAGTAACCAAAACAGCATGGTACTGGTACCAAAACAGAGATATAGACCAATGGAACAGAACAGAGTCCTCAGAAATAATACCACACATCTACAGCCATCTGATCTTTGACAAACCTGAGAGAAACAAGAAATGGGGAAAGGATTCCCTATTTAATAAATGGTGCTGGGAAAATTGGCTAGCCATAACTAGAAAGCTGAAACTGGATCCTTTCCTTACTCCTTATACGAAAATTAATTCAAGATGGATTAGAGACTTAAATGTTAGACCTAATACCATAAAAATCCTAGAGGAAAACCTAGGTAGTACCATTCAGGACATAGACTTCATGTCTAAAACACCAAAAGCAACAGCAGCAAAAGCCAAAATTGACAAATGGGATCTAATTAAACTAAAGAGCTTCTGCACAGCAAAAGAAACTACCATCAGAGTGAACAGGCAACCTACAGAATGGGAGAAAATTTTGCAATCTACTCATCTGACAAAGGGCTAATCTCCAGAACCTACAAAGAACTCAAACAAATTTACAAGAAAAAAACAAACAACCCCATCAAAAAGTGGGCAAAGGATATGAACAGACATTTCTCAAAAGAAGACATTCATACAGACAACAGACACATGAAAAAATGCTCATCATCACTGGCCATCAGAGAAATGCAAATCAAAACCACAATGAGATACCATCTCACACCAGTTAGAATGGCAATCATTAAAAAGTCAGGAAACAACAGGTGCTAGAGAGGATGTGGAGAAATAGGAACGCTTTTACACTGTTGGTGGGATTGTAAACTAGTTCAACCATTATGGAAAACAGTATGGCGATTCCTCAAGGATCTAGAACTAGATGTACCATATGACCCAGCCATCCCATTACTGGGTATATACCCAAAGGATTATAAATTATGCTGCTATAAAGACACATGCACACGTATGTTTAATGCAGCACTATTCACAATAGCAAAGACTTGGAATCAACCCAAATGTCCATCAGTGACAGATTGGATTAAGAAAATGTGGCACATATACACCATGGAATACTATGCAGCCATAAAAAAGGATGAGTTTGTGTCCTTTGTAGGGACATGGATGCAGCTGGAAACCATCATTCTTAGCAAACTATCACAAGAACAGAAAACCAAACACCGCATGTTCTCACTCATAGGTGGGAACTGAACAATGAGATCACTTGGACTCAGGAAGGGGAACATCACACACCGGGGCCTATCATGGGGAGGGGGGAGGGGGGAGGGGGGAGGGGGGAGGGATTGCATTGGGAGTTATACCTGATGTAAATGACGAGTTGATGGGTGCAGCACACCAATATGGCACAAGTATACATATGTAACAAACCTGCACGTTATGCACATGTACCCTACAACTTAAAGTATAATAATAATAAATAAATTAAAAATAATAATAATAATAAAAAAAAAGAAAATTTGGTATAAAGTCACAATAGAATATTCTTCAGCTATTAAAAAAAAAAAAAGAAAGAAATCCTAGCATCCTACCATTTGGAACAACATGGATGAACCCAAAGGACATTATAAACCAGGCACAGAAAGACAAATACTGCATGATTTCATATGCAGAATCTTAAAAAGCTGATCTCTTAGAAGTAGAAAGCATAATGGTGGTTATCAGAGGCTGGGGTGTTTAGCAGAGAGAAGGAAATGGGGAAATCTTGGTCAGATGACATAACGACAGATAGCAGGAATAAACTTCAACAGCTCTATTGTACAGCAAGGTGACTATAGTTAAAGACAAGGTATTGTACTCTTAAAAAACATAAAATTTGTGGATATTATGTGCTATCACCACAAAAACAATTTAACTATGTGAGGTAGTACATTTGATAGCTAGATTTAACCATTCCACAATGTATATATACTTCAAAACATCATACATCATGTTGTATACAATAAACACATAAAATGTTATCTGTACATTTAAAAAAATATAAAAAAGCTTACATTATAGAAAAAAGAGAATACTACTTTTAAAAGTAGGCTTTTAGTTTAGTTTTACATTTCTGTCTCTCTTACCTCTTGATCTTTTTTAGTTTTTCTTTCTAGAGCCTCAAATTCATCCAAATCATTCTTTTCTTTTAATTTCAATTCCATTTCTTCTTTTTCTGTTCGTAGTTGTTCATAGTCTAATACCAGATTATCATAGTCAGCACGAAGTGAGTTCAACTCACTTTCTATATTCTCCTATTATAAACAAGAACAGATTTTCCAATCAGAAAATTCATATATTTTTTGTTTCCTGAACAGAATTTGGATTATTTAAATAACTAATTTAACTTTGATTTGATATCTTTCTAAAGGTCTACATTTTGGCAAACTAGCTAAGTTAGAATAGATTATTTTGAAAGAAGGAGAATTTTAAAAATATATCAATAAATTGTATGTTTGCCTGTGCCTGACAGGAAATTTTGATCGTAAATCCTCAAGCTCCTCAGTAATAAAACTGATAATTTAATTCCCCAATCTAACTAAATCCTATTTTATGTCTCTGATGCTTCTGAATTCAAGAACGGAAACAGAGATATTATTTATTGACTTCTAAAGCTAATGATAACTGTTTTACTATACTTAAAGAGGCCTATTTCTATTTTCTATATTATTATAAGAAAAGAGATAAACCATGAGTTAAAAAGATACTTTTCTACACCAGAGATTTTAAAAAAAACCCAAGAAACTTCTAATGTATGTCTTAGGAACACAAAAACACTTTGTCAATAATACTTCATAGGAATTAACTAACAATAATAAGGAGCGCTGCAATTATATTCTAAAATTCAAATGAAAATTTCTTTACTACTTTATACAACTATACATCTTTAAACACAAGCAATATACAAAGTAAACAAGGAATCTAAACTTACTGATGTATTCACCAAAATTACCTCTCCCTGATGTATTATTCTAAACAGTATAAATGCCTGACAATTGACACTTTTAAAATCAGTCTTGTCACCCTCATGAAGTTTACCAAGGCAAAACAGAAACTTTACAAACATCATGAATACTAAGATCTGCTAGTAAAGAGGTAGAAGCAAAGGTTTAGCTTCTAGCACATGTCTGCCTTATGAAATTTTTAGTCTTCCTCTAGGTGCCTGATGGTTATAAAGTAGAAATGTAAAGAGAGAAGCCTTCATTAGAGCCAAAATCATTACTGAAATTAAATGAGAACAAGTAACAACAATATCTAATAACAAAAGAATTTTAAAAAGAGTAAAAGCATTATATGCTGTAAAATACATTAAGTTACCTGATTTAGTAGCTTTGTTGCTGGATTCCATTCTATCTCATTTAATGTATCAAGAGTGTTACTGAAAACATCAGACTCTGAACAGACAGCTATAATTAGAGAACAAAAAATTGTCCATAAACATGTTTACCAAATTTCCTAAGTCAAATTAAAGATTACTAAAAAGAATTCTTATCAGAGATACTAAGAACTTCAAATTAACTAATATGTGCTCAGAGTATGAATACCAAAAGTACATTAATAGATACGGTGATTTATATTATTGTATGAATTAAGATGACCACTGGTTGGAATTAGTGACACAATTCAGGATCCTTAATGAAATACAGGTTAAAAGGACAAATTCTGAATTTGAGATTTGATCATTTTAAGTAGATTTTAAATGCCCCCCCAACAGACTGTACTATTGAAGAAATAATTTTGAAACAGATTCCTATGTCAATGCCACTCTTTTAAGATTAGCAAAGGCAGATGCCATATAACTAGTAATTTAATTGAATAATTAGAACAAAAATAAAAACACCTGTCTCACGTGTGTTTCAACTAGTGCATCATTCTTAAGAGAATCAGAGTAAAGAACTTATGATTACTTTATATTTATTTATTTATTTATTTTTGAGACAGTTTCACTCTTGTCGCCCAGGCTGGAGTGCAATGGATCTTGGCTCACTGCAAGCTCCGCCTCCCAGTTTCAAGTGATTCTCCTGCCTCAGCCTCCCAAGTAGCTGGGATTACAGGTGCCTGCAACCACGCACAGCTAATTTTTTTGTATTTTTATAATTACTTATTTTAAATAATAATCTCCATTGTAATCACATGTGAAATACACAGTATTTAAACATGTTTATCACATTAACTGAGCTATAAACATAGTTTCCCTTTATAAGGATGCTTTTATAATCAAACATAGTTCCACTTGAAAAAAGCACTCACATTCATCAATTTCTCCTAATAAATTTATAGACAGCTTGTGGGTTTTTGTTGTTATATTTGTTGGCATATTAAATTGATCTACATAGTTTGAGTTCTTCATTTTGTTAATTTTGCCAAGACACCAAGTAACTCTTCGTTTTCTTTTAGCCTAGGAAGAAATTAAAATTATGTCATATAGATTTGTATTCAAACATAATAAAACAAGGGAACTAGTTTCTATTTTTGAAAACCATTGACTTGGTAGAATTCTTATTAAGCCTAGTTTAAATTTTTACTAGTCTAAGGATATTGCTTTTAAAAAAAAAATCAAACTCTTGACTCTTCACTTCACGCTAACTACAGTTTTCTTTATTTCCTACTTTGTCCTCATGATTTATCCACTCCTTCCTCAGCACTTCAGGCACCCATCTCCTGGTTCTTTCCTTACCCAGCTGCTATACTTACTACTCACTCTGGTTTCTCTTCCTGTGCCTGCCTCTTAAGTAGTTTTTCCAGGTTTCACAGTCACCATTCTTCTCGTCTCTTTACTCAGTGCAAGTATCATCTCATCTTATTTGACTCTCTCAGCAACCCTAGGGTTGTAATCACATCTGAAATACACAACCCTAAGGTTGTTGAGAGTCAAATAAGATGAGATGATACTTGTATCGAGTATCAACCTTACTACATCTTTTTAACAGATGAGCTGGGTGCCCAACAATTGGAGAAGTTGTGTGATGTTGTATAGCCAATTGGTGGCTGAGCCCATGTCTATTACTTCAGAGCCTTTCCATGCAACCATTCCATCACATTGCCTCTTAAGATTACTTGTTGTCCCCAGAATATACTGCATACTGTCATGCCTGAGTGCTGTTCTGCTTGACATGGCCAGCCCTTTCCACGTCCTGCTCTGCAAAAGCCCCATCATATATAAATCCTCCAATAACCTTCAGTTTAATGCTAGTTGCTACCAAAGTCATACCTGGACCTTATCATTATCTGAAAGTCATAAACCTAGACCTCTTGCTCTTATCACTGTTGTTATCCTTCCAAATCATTAATTTAGTTAATCCCACTATAGCTATTTAGCTTATCAGGGGCTATTTAGCTCTGTTCCCTTGTTGCGTGACTTTTTTTTTTTTTTTTTGCCATCTCTCTCTTGGTTCTCACCCTATCATCTTAGATTCCATAGATCACTGTAATCATGTTTGAAATTTGAGGTTAACGTTCTCAAATTATTTGACCCATTCTCTGTCCCTTACATGTACCCCACATGGCACACTCAAATGACACTGTGTTCAAGACCTTTATCAGCCTCCTGAGCACTGCCAGAGCCACACAGCCAGAAGACTGGCTGACAAGATAAACAGGATCTTTAATGCTGCTTGGCAATATTCCCTTCCCCCTTGTCAGCTTTCTTTTTCATTACCTACAAAGGCTAGCCTATTTCAAACCCTTAGTATCTCTGTAAACTTATGACTCTACCATCACCTGCCATCTCAGCAGAAAAATTAAACCTATTTCACAAAGAAAGTATAAACCTAAACTCCTAAGAGTACTACCTGCACAGAGGCCTGTCCTTTCCTCTGTGTTTGTTCCAATTCAAGAGGTGTTTCTCCTATGGTAGTCCAATTCTTTCTACTATATTCAAGATCTCATCCATCTAGGCCACCTCAATACACTACAAGATGGCTTTCACAACCCTGCTACTTAATAACTCAAATCACGTTTGCAAATAAGCTGTTTTTCCAAATGCAAATAATTTTTTGTCCATCTTTATCTTATTTAACTTCTTAGCAGAATATTACACCACTGAACACTACCTCCCTGAAATATTCTCTCCCCTTAGCTACTATATTCACTAGGTTTTATTCTTAACTCTAGAGCTAAACCTGGGCTTCTTTACAGATTCTTCTTTCTCTGCCTTACCCAATTGGACTTTTGCCTTCTGTTACTTTGCCTTCTGTTGCCTTCTCTCAATATGCAACCAGAACAAACTTTAATTTGGATCTGTAGTAGTTAATGCCCAAATTGATATTTATATCTCAAATCTTCTACCTAATATTCACACATTTGCATTTTCAACTGCCTGATATCTCAAACAAAAGAAATCCCAAATAAAACACCCACCATTTCCACTGCTCTTTATTCAGTGTTCCTTAACTTAACCAATATTGTTTCCAGCTACCCAGGAGCCAGGAATTGCTTGCAAGTCATTCTGGACACCTCCTCCTCCCTTTCTCTGCCCTCAACATCCAAACAACCACAAAGTCCTGCTAAGTTTACTTTCCAAACACTTCTCCAATTTATCCAATTCACTCCAACTCCAGAGTCAGTCTTTGCAGGCCCAAGCAGTCTGACGTGCACAGCAGCTACATCTTTCCTAACTATAATTCTGATGTCACATGCAAGGCTGTTCTTTGTTGTTAGCAAAACGTCACATTCAAATCCCTCAAGGGGGTTTAAAACGCCCCTGCTACTAGAACATCTTAAGTGCAAGGAATGCATCATGTTTCTTCACAACTCCAAGCTTTTGCACATGTAGGTCTCTTTTGAAACATTCTTCTCTAGGTCCTTCATTGGGCTATTTCCTGCTCACCACTCAACCAATAGTTCTTGATTGTGTTCTGTACACCAATGTACATAATGCTTATTCATATTAATAACGTACATTAGTTGAGAATATGTGGTGTGGCAAGTGCTGTGTTGAGCTAATTCTACCTATTATCTCATTTAATCCTCACACAACACTTATGAGGTGAGTATCAAGCTCTTCCACACTGCTACTTCCACAGGAAAAAACAGCAAAGTAATTCAAGAAATTGTCTAAGGCCAAGAGTTAGGAAATGACAGATTTAAATCCAGGCAGTCTAGCTCCAGAGATGATCCTCTTATCCATGACACCCTCACACCCCCAAAAGTCTATTCAATAAATTCCTACTCAATTAAAGACAGACAAAAAAACCCCACATAAACAAAGTCAGAATTTTGTTCACTATGTTGTTTTTATTTTCTTTCAGCAGACTCTACATTGACACAATTATGTTGTTTTATATTCTACACCAATTTTCCTGAGATTAATATTTCTGTTTAAGTATAAAATAATATTTCCACATATTCTAGAAACCTGTGGCTTCCAATCACCCAGTTTCTTTAGAATTTATTAAGCAGCATATTGCAAATAAATTATTTAAATAAACTCCAAACTTGTTGAATTAGAATCTCTACAAGTAAGAATCAGAAATTGGTATTTTTAATGAATCTCTTAGGTACTGTGAAAACACAAAATCTTCTGGGTTTCTTGAAAATATTGTATCAAAGGATAGAAAGTGCATACTACATAATAAACATATAGAAGTAACAATTCTATTCTCTGTACATCAAGTTTAAGCTGTCATCTTTTAATTTTACCTTTAATTCCTGTTGTGATGTGAGGGAAGAAGAGGTCACCAGCATTCGTGTTAAGTTTTCAATTTTCTCATTCTGTACTTTCTGAAGCAAATCTTTTTCTTCCAAAAGTTGGGCCAATTGGTCTTTTTCCATTGCCTGAGCTCGCGTCTCTAAAGAAACCTATAGAATGCAATATTGGATTATATTAATAATACATGTGGTTAAGTTTTAAAACCTTAAAAGTAGCATAAAAGAATAAAATATAACATTTGTATATGAACTATAAGAATTTTAATTTCAGTGAAATAAAATTTACTCTAACTGCAGAACATCAAAATGCAGTTACCATAATCAATAATTTCTCAGACTTACAATAAAATACACATTTCTTCTCATGTAACTATTCTATATACCATGTATAAGACAACAATGCTGTTAGAATAACTGTATTAATTGTCTAAGAAGATATGAATAGTCAGAAGTCATAAAACAAAGACTTGAAGTCCGATAGTAAAGACAGAGATGTTCTCATAAGATTACCATTTGATATTTTAGCTCATTTTAAAAAAGATCACTAATGCATGATTTTTTACAAAATATGGGGACCATGATGGTTAAAACAAATGAGAAATTATGCTATATTATTAGATTGCAATCTAAGGGTTAGAAGAGGAATTCAGGATAACATGAAAATACAGAAAGTGGTTCTAAGTAACTCTGTAGTTTCTCTTTTTAACTGAATTCACATGTATTTGTGAAAAATTTTAAGAAATACTTCTACTTGGCCCATTTGATAATCTCAGATTTTGAAATAAAAAACAAAATCTAAAATAATTTCAAGAACCAAATCTTACAATTTATAGTAAATTAAACTAAAATTTTTATGAGTGGATTTCTTCTTGTTTAAAAATGATTTAAAACTTAAGTTGTAGCAACTCAGATATTCAGGAATGAATAGTCTCTGAGCATTTGGGCAGGTCTCCATTCTAAATTGATTCTTTCTATTTAATGAAATAAATGATTCATACATACCTCCTCTAATTGTTTTTTAAGATCCATTATTTCTTTTCTATACCTTTTCAGGAGAGCTTCATCAGTTGATACCTCATTAACATAAGGAGTATTCTTCATATATTTAGCAGTACTGGCAAACTGGAAAAAAAATACAAAAGTGCTAAGTGTTCAACACTTAAAAAAATTCAAATTTAATTAGTAATATTTAGCTTTCTTATATTCAAGTTTAAAAAACATTAATACTCTTTCCAGTTGGCTTAATACTTTTGAACAAAGGGAACATTCTATGTCCATATAACAATGCTCTGTAACTTACCCTGGCTGATAGTCTTCAGGAGAATAAAAAAAGATATATTGAGAGAACTTAAAAACATCAGCTTATTGGAATCCCATTTACCCCTCAAGGTCCAGTGCTAACGCTTCCTCTACTCTGAAGTTTTGCTTCTAGCCAAAGATAACTCTCCTTCCTTTAAACTCTATACTAGTTATTAACTACTTAACTACTAAAATTATGTTGCAAGACAAGTGTTATGTGCCTTGTCACAGAATTCATTAATTCTGTTAAGCTAGGGACTCTAGTTTCTCTTTGCACCTGATAGTACCTTGATCTGGTGCTCAACATCTATTTAAAGCAATGTTTCTCAGAGTACAAGTATCATAAGTAACTTTAGGTGGGTACATGAAGGTGACCATTAGATAACATTGAATCGTTCATTGAGAAAGCTACCCTGCTGACATTTCTCATTTTTCTTGAGACATAGTTTCGCTCTTGTTGCCTAGGCTGGAGTGCAATGGCACGATCTTGGCTCACTGCAACCTCCGCCTCCTGGGTTCAAGCGATTCTCCTGCCTCAGCCTCCCCAGTAGCTGGAATTACAGGCATGTGCTACCACACCTGGCTAATTTTGTATTTTTAGTAGAGAAAGGGTTTCTCTATGTTGGTCAGGCGGGTTCCTTTCCTTTTTAAAATAGAAAATGTAGGCCTTCGGCTCAGAGCAAATGAAGGCAACAGTTAACTACCAGGAATTTCAGAATTATTTTGTTATACAGACAGACATACAATTTTTTTGTTACCTTCTATTTGTGGCAAGTAATAATAGTTTCCTATTGATAGGACTAATATTAAAGTTTCCTTTTACAATAAATTAAGTACAAAAAGTGAGTTATTTAAAAAAATATCAAGTCAATTTCAGTAAACTAGTGTTGGATGTGGCAAAAATTGTGAAGGTAAGATACAAATAATTGAAGTCTGGCAAAATTAAATTAAGAAATGCTATTTAGTAGACAAAATATTGATTATAACAGGTGTGTTAATTTAAAAAACTTTGCTTAATTTTAGTAGGTAGTTTTTTCTGCTTCAAGTTGATCTTCCCCCATATTACGTTGAGATAAAAATCAAACTCACCTGGAGAGTAGTAAGGGTTTCATCAAAAGATACTGGAGTAATTGTGCAGATAATACGTGTCTTTGCGTTTCCTCCCAAGGAATTCTGGAGAATTCGTGTTAACTTGCTATCTCGATAATTTATGAAACCACTTAGCAAGGAATAAGTTTATGGGAGAAAAAGATTGAGAATGTTTATATAACAAAGTAGTTGGTTTTTAACGCAGAACTCTTAAATCAGCCACAGTTTCAAAAATTAGTTTACAGGTTATGAGGCAGATTAAAACTACTAACTAAAAAATATTTAAAACAGAAAGTAAATTCAATAGATTATAGTTGTATGTATAAGCTTTTGAATATATGGAAAAAATCAGTACATTTGAGTGTCATTGAAATATTGCAATGTTCAACCTAATGAAAAAGGTAAGAATTAGTAGGTAAGTACACAACGGGATAAACTTACCCAACCTGTCCATCACTAAGTTTCTTGATCACTTGTCCCAAAATAAATAAGCTTCGATTTATATTACAGCCTTCCTTGAGCCGCACACCTGAATTTATTAAACAAATACAAAAACCAAACTTGACTCCTTTTCTAGATGATAAACTTATTTATCACTAAGTTAATGAGAGAAATTGGAGGGCAGATGCTAAAGTCTATGCTCTGGTTTAGACATGAGCCCATCTTTAATATCAGTGGTAGAAGGAGCTCTTTCCCTATTGGTCCCACTTCAAGTGAATCAGAAAGGTTATTACCTGAGAAAAATAGTAAAAAGAAAAAAATGAAGAGGGAGGGAAGAATGTAGGGGAAAAAAAACCTGTTTCCTGAAAGAGCTTCTGTAGCTCTTCGGTTCAAATCAATTTTTTTTTCCAACATCTAAATATAGGCAACTATGAACTTACAACCAAATTAACCTCTAATTTCTCATTTTTAAATTGTTAATATGCTTACATGGTTCAAAAAGTTTTTTAAAAAGAAGTACACTTTGAAAAAGCTCCCTTCCACTTTTATCCCATATTCGACCAGTTCCTATACCTCTACCAGGACACCACTGTTATTAGTTTATTCTTTAGAGATTTTTAAAAATACAAGTTCATATATATTTATTTCCTTCTTTCTTCACCGATATCAATAGTAACAGACCATACATACTATTTTGCACTTTGCTTTTTTTCACTTGGCAACATAGCTTAGAAAAATTTCCATATCGGTAAACACTGATCTTTTTCATTCTTTTTTGAAGTATAAAATTCCATTTTACGGCTGCATCAGACTTCATTCACCCACCCCATCCCCTGTTGAAGGACATGTAGGTTTTCAATCTACTGCCTATACAAAAAAAATTGCAAAAAATAACTTTGAACAGATGTTATTTCACAGGTGCATTAATTAGCTACTGCTGTAACATTACTACCTAACCAACCAGCTAACACAAGCATTTATTTTTTGTTCACAGGTCTGAGGATGGACTGGTTTGGAGGAAGTAGGCTAGGCTCAGTTGAGTGCCTCTACAATAGGCTGCAGAATGAGCTCAAGTCTGTTGAACAAACTTCTAATCTTCCTTGGATCAGCAGCTCTTCTAATGGCAAGAGTGCAGGTGCAAGCTAAACCATTTAAGCCTTATGAACTATTCACTTTTATCTTTGCCCAGTTTTTTGTTGCTTTTAAACTTTTAAGGCATCCGGACTTTGTATCAGTTACAAAAGGGTTTGCCCACTGTAAGTTGACTTCCAATACTTTTTATAGTTTTTTTAATATTGAAATTTTTGAGCCACTTATAACGCATTCCTTGGTATATGATATATGGATAATTTTTTTTCCCCAAATGGCCATCAATTAATGAATAATCTATCTTTTCTTCACATATTTGAAGGACCATTTTTATTGTATTCTAACTTCTGTATGTATTCAGGACTCTTGATGGATTTTCTATTCTATTCCACTGGGCTGACAAGTCACATAGTTTTATTACTATGGCATTATAATGTGTTTTACTATCTTATAGTAAGATAGTAAAATCTTAAATTCCACTTTCTGCTTTTTGGAATTTTTCCGGCTACTCTTGTCTGTTATGTTTCCATACAAATTTTAAAATCATCTTACCTAGTTTAAACATGAAAATGTACTCTTGATATTTTTATTAGGATTGTGTTAAATCTAGAAATTAACCCAGAGGCCCGATATCCTTGTGATTTTGAATCTTCTACATCTAAGTATGCTTTTCCATTTTTTCAAGTATTTGTTTGTGTCCTTCAAGTCTGATTTACAAGTTTTCTTAGGCCGGGTGTGGTGGCTCACCCCTGTAATCCCAGAACTTTGGGAGGCCAAGGTGGCGGATCACTTGAGGCCAAGAGTTCGAGATCAGCCCAGCCAACATGGCGAAACTCTGTCTCTACTAAAAATACAAAAATTAGCTGGGCGTGGTGATGCATGTCTGTAATCCCAGCTACTTGGGTGGCTGAGGCACGAGAACTGCTTGAGCCCAGGAGGTGGAGGTTGCATTGAGCTGAGATCGTGCCACCGCAGTCCAGCCTGGGAGACACAGTGAGAGTCTGCCTCAAAAAAATTAAAAAAACAAAAACAAAAACAAAACGTTTTCTTTATATCAGTCTTGTACAAATCTCTGTTGAGTGTCTTCCTAGGTATCACATCTTTTAGGTTATTATAAATAACCTACTAAAATATTTTACTAAATATTTTAACTGGTTTTTGTTTATTAATATTTTAACTTTCTAAAATTAGTATCTGTATATTAATTGTATACCCCACTATCTTTCTTAATTTCCTTATTTTGAAAGTTTAAATGGCTTTTATGGAATTCTCATGGGCTTTCCTGCTGTACAATACCATCAATTGTATAATTTTCATTTTTTAATTGATGCTATTGTAGACTAAAATAAAAATTAACCAGATACAGATGCTGATATCTATGTTAAAGACTTTTATCAGAAAATCACCATGAATATTATTAATAATGAATATAATTACTTTATCAATTTCTAAAAATGCCTGGTAGTACTTTTTAATCCTATAAAATAGGAAGACATTAAGACTAACATATTTCATGAGTTTTAATTACCTTCAGCTCCTGTTTGAGCAGCTCTTTCACTGCCTGCAAGATCAACCAAATTCTGTAAGATAGATAAAAACAAATCTTTAGGGCAGATAATTTGAAATAATAAAATTCAAACTACTGAAAGAATATTTTTAATACATGGTATATCTGAATATTCTATCTGTATCCATGTCTCCCATGCTACTGTTTAGGCATTCCCTTTTTTCTCTGAGTCAAACTGTTCTCTATCTGTTCCTTTCTTTATATCTTCCATAATGCTGCCAGTATAGGTTCTGTTTCCTATACAAAGTCCAAAAACTTACTATGGCAAATATAATTCTTTATAAGCTGGCACTTGCATTGCTCCAACTTTGTATCTATCTATCCCTTATTCTTATCTCTAGTTGAACTACTCAATATTCCCCAAACACCCCATGTACTTCTACACCTTCAAGCACAAGCTTTTTGCTATTTCCTTTATTCAGTTAGTTCTAATGTTCTAGTCTGTCCTTATTCTTTATTTAAGAACCAGGCACAAAGATTATCTCCTCGAGGTAGCTTTGCCTACTTTATCCTTCCTCCCTGCCAGATCTCAGATGAACTGCTCCTTGAACTGCATAACCAGAACTCTTTATAAACATGACTTATAGATACAACTTACAGTTATAACACTTATTTTGTTGGGCTAGTCATGTATGCTAGCTGTACTATGCTGTAGCAATACCATGACTTTACTGTGGCATCTTTAAGAGCTGGACCTCTCTTTCATTTCACAAATATTATTGAAAAGAAGTGGCTACTTATCATGCTCCCGGAAGTGCATCAGGTGCTAGGGCTACAAATAAATAAGATCTCTGCTCTCATGGAGCTTACATTCTACATAGAGGAGGAGGCTGGTGAGAAGAGATAAAAAGACAAATAAGAAACATGTTGTGATAAGTGTAACAGAGATTATTTAAATATAGAGCTTGAAAAGGGGCCAGTAGGTTTAGGTTCACGGGATTGGACAGCAGTGTAAGGCTTGTCGTTAAGCTGAGATCTGAATGACCAGAGAAGAGGAAGCTGGTCCCAAAAAGCTCAAGGGAAACAGTAGTCTAGACAAAAAGAAGAGCCAAAACATTTAAGTCACAAAGCAGAATGTGCTCAGTGTGTTCAAAAAAATAGAAAAGGCAGTGTGGAACAGTTGGTGAAGTGAAGACAGGAAAAGATAGAATAAGAGAAGCAGACAGGGGCCAGATTACGCAGGACTTTTTAAGTAAGATAAAAAACTCCGAAATGTTTAAATTCAATGAGAAGCCATTGCAGGGCTTTATGCAAGGGAGTAATAGAACCCTGCATAAAGCCCAGCAATGGCTTCCACAATGGATCCACTATGACTACTGGGTGGAGGATGGATTGGGAAGGGGCAAGAGCAGCCGCAGGCAGCCCCATCAGGCGGCTGGGGCAGGAATCTGGGTGAGAGATAATACCAGCTTGGGTTAGGGAGGTGGCAGAGGAAACTGCTTGTAAGAGAAGCAGTGGAGGGATGTCTTGTTTATTTATTTTTTTAGTCTTAGAGCCCAACACCATGCTCAGAACACAATAACGACTTAGTAAATATTGTGAGTGATATGAAAGAAAGTCAAACCTTTGTTATTTCTCTCTGTGGAGATTTTTGAGACTAGTTAGGTAAATATGCATTACCAGTTGAGTCTGATTTTTCTTGCATAGTGTCCACTACAGATGACACAGATACATAATAAAAGGGCAAAGTGGTAATGAAGGCAGCATGAGTGAAGGTTAAAGATGAGAACAAGCATTCATATTCAAAGATACTCAGAGGCCCAACCTATGAGGGAGGAGTTCATTGAAGCAGAAGGAAATAAAGTTAGATTGGTTAAGAGTGTCCAAATCTTGCCCCGGGAAGTGACATACAAAAGCAGTGGTTAGTATATTAGAAATCCTTATTATGACTTCAAGAAACAAAAACAAGAGTCATGGAGACAAGGTTCCAGGAGACTGACGTAATTCAAGAGAGATGAGAAAGTAAATGAGTGTAGCACCCACGGGAATGTTCAAAGGTAGGATCAATAAGAAATGGGACAAGTGGACAAAGAGAAAGGCAGAAAAAGATGAGTCAAAATTGACTTGGGTGTCCACCTTAGGCAGCTAGGATAATGCTGCTTTTACTGGAAATAAGGAATATTCACTATGGTAGGAAGAAAATAGTTTCGTTTTACACATATTAAAGTTTGAGATATTGATGGGACACAATTATAACTATCTTTAGGAAGACATGAATTAGAATTCAGAGACTATACATAAAATATTTGGCAGTTATCAACATGGAAATGATGACAATGTTTGAGAGCAAGAATTAAGGAAGAAAGGCCACAGGATACCTCCAAGTTTTTTTTTTTTTTTTTTTTTTAATTTTTTTAGGAGGGTAGAGAAAAAGAAGCCAGGGTAGAAAACAGAGGAGTACAGCTAAGAGAAACTGGATATTATCATCCCACCAAGGCCAGGAGATAATCAGAAAAGAGCCACCTCTAAAGAGCCAGAGATGACTCCTTAGAGGAGACTTCTTTCCAAGAAGATTCTTAGTGTAAGTGGGTAGGCTGGAGGGTTGGAACAGATAGAACACCGATGACAAAGCATCAAGTAACATGAGGAAAATCATCAAGGAGATCACTGAATATGCCAAGAGTATTAAAGCTAAACTATTGAAAGTTAAAATTATATGAAATATCACAGTGTTGGATGAGAAAATAAAAGAGGTTAGGTTTTGGTTTTTTATTGTTAAATTAAAACAAGATTAAAGTCTACTAAAAATAAGTTATACAATTTTATAGCAAAATAGGTAAGGTGAAATTAGGATTGAATATTAAGTAATTAATAATCTAACTTTATAAAATCTGAAAATGAATAAACATATCATAGATTGCTTTTTTCCCTGAAGTTTTCTACTCAAATAATCTTAAATCATATCCTACATCAAGCTAAAGAATTTAGGCCCTAAAGGTGCAGAATAAAGCAATATGGTAAAGGGTAGAAAAGGAGCAAGAAACAGACAGCAATAATTTAGTGTGGCAAGAAGGAAGTGAAGGTTTACTTATGTGCTATATAAGAATGTTTGCATAATGCTTACATTTACTTATTCAACAAATCTATATTAGACATAAAATAGGTCCAATGTGTTGGGGCTACAAGGATGAATGCAGTATCACTCCTCAATGGATTTAGTCTAAAATACTATGTTTATAATACAAAATGTATTTTCTTATTGTACTTAAGTAAAATCTAAAATAATGTGATTACTTTTTAACCATCCAACCTAGATTTTTGTTGATCACCTAAATTACATTGGCTGAGATTTTTAAAAAAGACCCTCAAATTCTAAGATGACTTAAATTGTTAAATGTGTATAGAAAAAAATTCTACTTCATTAATGGTTAGAAAAAACATCAATCCCTATAACCCTATAGCCCTGATATTTAAATTTTAGGAGATGGCAACCATGACATAACAGGAAGAAAGATCCTCTGAATTTTTCCTACAACATTTTAGCTAGGAATTTGATGATACTGACAAGACTAAGCAGACAAGTTGTAGACTTCCTCCCACATTTAGTTCAGTTAACAGTTCTTATTAAACCAAACATCCAGCAGCTAAATTAAATTTTGTTTTGGCTCATACAGTACATTATTATGGTTCATTAATACTCACCAAATGGGATACCTTAACAGATCCTTCACAATTAGAAGGTTCACCTTTCTCTCTACTTTCCAAAATCTAGATAGAAAAAGCAAGCTGTAGAAAAATTAGTGCATTCTTACTTGGAAGATCTAATAGATAGACAGAGAGAATTACCTACCATCCTAAAGATGGTATGAGAACGACTGCTTCTTTGATTCATTTTTGTTTCTCCATAATGCCTGTTCTCTGTAAAAATGAGTTATATTTCAGCTGCATATATATTAAAATCCACAGAAACACAATAATTTTTAACTTAAAGAAGTGTGATTTGAAGCCTAAACGTGCTTGATTGAAAAGATAGTTTTTACAAATGTTTTAAAGAAATACAGCATAAAGTCTTACTTTCTCCCTTTGTAATCCACTTCAAAGCCATTTCTGATGTATATACAACTTCTTCTGTGAGATCAGCAACATACACATTCCTCTGAAACAAGTTTAATTACAGAGAAGATTAGAGAAATAGAAGTCACAAGTTTGCTTTTCAAAACAAGGTGCAAACTATTATAGAATTCATTTGTGAAAGTTAAAAGTGGCAAATGGAACCATAATTCTGTAGAAATGTAACAAATAATTCTATGAATACCCACAATTTATTTCATATACCAAAGCACACAAATTCTAACCTGATACTTCCATCTTGCTATTTTTACACTTAAACCAAAATATTAGCGCTGTCAGTATTTGAAAACTATTCATGTTGTTTAACAGATGAATATAAATACTTCAAAAAAACCCTCACATACTATAGAAATAGGAGACACTTTAAAAACTATAGAAATTACAGGTAAATGTTCAAGAACAATAAACTCAATAAGTAAGTCAATTTTAAAGCTCCCTTAAGTCTGCTACTCACATTGACATCTTCTCGAATAATTAGAGGTTTCATTTTTTGAGTGCCACAGAGTAAATCTGTAATGGTTTCATTGTATATTTCCATGTAAGATACACGTAAGAGAAATTCCCTATCAGGAAACTAGAAGAAAAAAATTATATAAAAACACCAGGAAGCATCCAATTGTGAAAACCTAATACTAAATGCTCATGTGCTTAAAGAGGTAAAATGTCTGTAAAACAAACTAAGAAAACCCTTGGTTCTAATGTTGACAAAATAATAAACACAAAAATATAAAAGCATCGCTACAGAAATAATGAAAAGTGAAGTACCATAAAGCTGGGAGAACACCAACTCTAGGCTCAAACTCTAGGCTCAAAATAAAACCTTATCAAAAGATGTTCTTATTTTTTTTTTTCATTTTTGATATAAACATTTAATAAAATAGGGATGGGTAGATTTTTCTCTAATAAGATGGAGTACATCTGTCTCAGCAAAAAAGTCAATATCATGTTTAATGAGAAGACACCAGAAGTATCCCCACTAAAGTTTCCCCACTGAAATCAGGAGCAAGACAAGAATATCTGCTATCACACTACAAGATGTTCTTATTTTAATAAAAATGCTAATTTAAAACCATCTCTTAACTAACTAGGTTGCCTATTCTGGCTTTCTGCCTCCCTTCTTTTTTTTTTTTTTTTTTTTTTTTTAACCTACATCTACTTTCTACTGTTCCTTTATAATCACTGATAGTTAAATGGTTAGGTGGAGCTAACCATGATAAAATTTTCTTGTTCCTTAATGCCTACTTTTTGTTCAGAGTATTATTGTTGCAGAATTCAAGGGAAAGAATAAAAGAAATTTAAGTTTTATAAAGTAAATTGTGGAGATAAAAGTGAATCTATGCTATGTCTTTCTTCTTTCACCATGGATAATCAAACAATAACTGTAAATCTACTTCCTTTCATCTTTACAAGAGAAATACACTAAGACTCGTACCCAGTTTTTACTAGTTTTACCTGTACGTACTAGAAATCCAGTTAAGTTACTTACCTTCTTAATTTTTTGGAAAATGTCATGAATTGCCCTGGGTGTAACTCCCAAATGATCTTCTGAACCCATCATGGTATATGTTTTTCCTGAAGCGGTCTGTCCATAGGCAAATATAGTACCTGCAAAAAACAAAACACACATATGCAAAGATTAAAAACAAACCTATAATGGGTAAAACTATGCATGCTTGTTGCACAGACGCCCAAGACTGAAATGTTTCTGCAACATTGAGTGAATACAAACCATTGTAGCCTTGTATGGCAGAATCGATGATTGGTGCTGCTATTTCTTCATACACATTTTTGGTAGTTTCATTACCATGAAAGACACGATCTAAACAACAACAGCAACAACAATAACACAGAAGTTAAACCAAATGAATCAACTGCGTTTTCATTGCAAATCAGTAATTATTCCTAAAAGTAAAACTGTCAGAATGTAGGATGGTCAAGTATTTAAGACAGTATTTTCTTCAACTTTTTGGTTCTCTGAAAATACCCTTCCCTAAGGTGAAATGAGTTCATTTACACACACAAAAAATACACTACAAATCAACTTTTCTATGTTCTTTCCAGAGTCAGTAAGGCATAGTGTTTGCACATGGGGGTCTGGAATCTACCTAGATGAAAATTAGATAACTGTCATTACAACTGTTTTAAATACCAGTTGGTTACCTTACTTAAACACATGATGTATAAACAATTTTGTTTCCAGTGAAGCAGTTTGTAGAAGGCTTAATCTAATCTTTAGTGGCAACTCTAATATTATTGATTAACCTTTTGTAGTTTTAATAGCAAAAGGATAATACGGTAACTTTTTATGCTATTATAAGCTTACCAAAATTGAAGGATTTACTTCCATCAACTTGATAAATGGCATTATTGTCAGTTTTCCAGTAAACTTGGGCAGTTTCTCCAAGTGATTCTTCTCTAAAAGAATAAAAACACTGCATTTTAACCAGTCATAAAAGTCATGTCATAGGAGGGATAATTTAAAAGATTTCACTTTCTAAAGGATATTTTGAAAGATAATAATATAAGAGAATGACAGAAAGTCCATCTTTGAGGATTCAAGTCTTCAATGGAGCTTCAGTGACCTCCTGCCCCCTCAAAAGTGTATTCTTGTGAAGGCTTTCATTCTCACCCTCTCCCCCAGTACTGGTAAATGAAGGGATGGTTCAAAATGCAACTCTGATTGTGTCTGTCTTGCTTAAAATTCTTAAAACCTTTTAGAAACTTATGAAATCCTCAGCATGGTACGACTCCTAGATCATGTCTTTTCCCTCTTCCATTTTCCTCTGAATTCCTAGATACATCCTAAGCTCTACCTGAAGGTCTTCCCCAAATGACAGATGTAACCTCTCTGTGCCTGGAGTACTCTGACTTTCCTTTCCATAGCCATTATTTCACTCTTGAAAAGTGTCAAGACTTTCCTGACACCAGTTCACCCCACGGAAGCTGTCTTCTCTCTGATGGGCTAATGACTCCTCTAGCAAACATTCTCCACCCGCCCATCATTAACACTTGTCACAAAGTATCTTAATGGTTTCTTTATGCAGCGGTTTAAGGCATTAGATAACAAGCTCCTCAAAAATAGGAAATCCCTGATCTTGGTATTTACATTTATTAAACCCCGTGTTCAATAAAAATTTCACACTCACACAAAGTGTCAGCATTTTGGGTCGAAGGCCAGAAGCCAGCGAAGCAAACTGACTTCATTTATTCCTCTTCCTGCTTTTTCTCCATAGCATTTATTAAGTACATATCACCACATAACATCTTACATTTTCAACTTTACTTTCTGTCTCTCCCCATTAGAATGGAAGAGCCACTGGGCAATGACAGGAGTGTCTGTGTAGTATAAAGGTACTAAAAAAATTGATAAATACTTGTGGAATGAATGAAGTCTTGAGTGACGACTAACTCAATGTGACAAGACAGACTAGCTCTTGTCTTCAGGGGGTCTGAAGACAGCAGTTACGTGCAAAATGACTAACTGTGATGAGAGCTAGGAAGGCACGGTCCCATACGACTTCTCTAGGGCGGGGAATGGGGCAGGGAGGAGCAGACGCGGCAAGGCAGAGCAGCACAGAAGGGAAGGTCTGTAATGTCAGCGAGACTGAGTTAAATTTAAGTGAATCTCTCAGCTGGAAAGTATCTTCTAGATCTCTGATCCTCCCCCGTCACTTTACAGACCCTGAAACGGTGGCCAGCGGCCGAGTTACTAGACAGCAGAGCCGGGAAGCAGCTGCTCCTGGAAACGCCGCAGGCCTGGCTCCTCCGGCTCAGGGCGGCGCCGCAGGCCCAGCGGGCACCGGGCCGTGGTGTGGGCCCCCTACCTGCTGTTCAGCGGCCGCACTCGCACGCAGACGGCCACAGCTCCTTCCTCCGCCATCGTGTTAGGCTGAACAGGTCCCAGGAAAATGGCCAGGACCCTCCGCGGCCGACGCTTCAGGGCGCACGGGCCGCCCCGCCTTTAAATTTAAAATTTCCCAAACGCTGCATCTGATTGAGCCGTGGCCTCGTGACGTCATGGGCCATTCCACCTGCGGGGCAGCGCGGGGGACGCAAGGCGGGCGGCGGGACTACAGCTAAACACGAGAGGGGATTTAAAGGGCCTGGCGGAGAGTCGCAGAAGAGGGTCGGAGGGAGGGGCGCCCGGGAGTCGGCGGAGAACGGTGGTCCTGGAATACCAGAATACTATAATCTGCCAAAAGCCAGCAAACATCATCCTCCACCCCATCCTTAAAGAGTTTGGAACCCGTAGACGAAACCAGGTAGAGATACATGTATTTTTCATTACCCAAACAGAATTGCTGTCCTTTAAAGAAACTGCACCAACAGTTTAAAATAAACTTCAAACAGCAGGAGTTGAAACTCACTGTGCAGTCCAGAAACGTGACAAGCCTGTTGTGCGCCTTAGAAAATCTGAGTTTAGGCTTTTTTCCTGTTTCTTTCTCTCTTTCTGTAACTCGTTTCCATTAGCTGTGGCTTCCTAAGAGGTTGAATTAGGGAAAATAATTACTGAGGACTGAAAAACTGAATGGATTGATACTTTTTTTTTGGAGACTGAGTCTTGCTCTGTCACCGCAGGCTGGAGTGCAGTGGTGCCATCTCGGCTCACTGCAACCTCCACCTCCTGCTTTCAAGCGATTCTCCTGCCTCAGCCTCCGGAGTAGCTGGGATTACTGGCACTTGCCACCACGCCCAGCTAATTTTTGTATTTTTAGTAGAGAGGGGGCTTCGCCATGTTGGCCAAGCTGGTCTCAAACTCCTGACCTCAGGTGATCCACCCACCTCAGTCTCCCAAAGTGCTGGGATTATAGGCGTGAGCCACCCCTCCTGGCCTGGGTTGTTAACTTTTATTAACTGAGAAGGAAATCTATTCTAAATACAGTATTTTTTTCCTCAAAAATAGTGCTTGTCTTCCTTTTGTCTCTCTCTCTCTCCCTCTCTCTTTTTTTAATAGACATGAGTTCTTGCTCTGTCACCTAGGCTAGAGTGCAGTGGCCTGAACACAGCTCACTGAAGGCTCAACTCCTGGCCTCAGCTCAAGAGGGGTTCCCGCCTCAACCTCCTGAGTAGCTTGGATTACAGGCACATCACTAGCCCAGATGATTTTTAATTTTTTTGTGGAGACGGGGTGGGGTGGGGATTAGGGTAGGGAGTGGGGTCTCACAGTGTTGCCCAGGCATTTCTTGAACTTCTAGGCTCAAATGATCCTCCTGCCTCGACCTCCCAAAGTGCTGGGATTACAAGCATGAGCCACTGTGCCTGGCCTAGCTCTTTATGTGTACTTTAGAAACTTATCCAAGATGTTTCATTTATTGAGAGAAATTCAAGGTGCACAGTTATGTACACAGAATATGTCTGGATATACATACATAATTTCTGGAAAGATACACAGAATATGCCTAATTTCCTTGCAGAGTGAGGACTGAGTTAGATGGTAGACTGAGTTAGATGAAAGTAGTTTCTTTCAATTTAAAGAAACTAGTTAATAGATAAGAACAGTAAAGAAAACTGAGTCAATTCATTCAATATTTGTTTAAATATTGGTTATTTAAATGTTGGTTAACCAGCTGTGAGGTAGTATAAACAACTCTTTTTTATTGCTAGACTGTACAGATACTTGGCTATATCTAGTAAGAAAATACAGAGTTAAGGAAGGTATATTTTAACTGTAGTTTTTATTTTTAATGGTGGGCAAATATGCCACATAGCTGAAGGCAAGGAACCTATGAAGAAGGAGAAGGGAGATGTGATTAATCAAAATTTCTAATGAGACAAGAGGAGATTGGTTTGCGAGTAAAGAGAAGGCATCAGCCTTTCATAGTTGTGCTTATGATAGTTGCTATGACTTTTTGTTGTCATCATCACAGCAGGTGACATTTACTGAATATTTACTATATGCCAGGCTTTCTATTATATACTCTATATCCAATTTTTCATCTGACTTTCCAAATTGTTCATCAAGAAATGTTCATTGAACAACTATTATGTGCCAGATACGGTTCTAGGGTCAGGAAGCACAACAGTGAATAGAATAGACAAAGCACTTGTTGTTGTAGAGTTGTTATTCTCTTAGGGGAGATGGATACTGAAAAATCTCAATCTCTGTCTCTCTTTCTCTACACACACACACACACACACACACACACACACACACAATGTAATGATTAGTAGGGTCAGGAGACAGAGAAAGAGTGATAAGGTGGGATAAGAGTGCTAGTTTCTTACGAAACACATTCTTGTGGGAAGCAGCAGACAATACATAACAAATATATAGTAAAATAACATGTTGGAAGGAAGGTTTACTTTAGATGAGATGTTCAAGAAAGACCTGAGGAGGTGACCTTTGAAGTGAAACCTATGTGATAAGAATGAGCCAGACTTGGGAGGACAAGAGAAAGGGCGTACCAGACAGAGGAACAAGTAAGTCAAAGAAGCCAAGGCTTGATCGAGTTTGTCATCTGCCTGAGACACAAAGGGGAGGGCCCTGTGACTGAAGCATTTATGGCAACGGAGAGAGGTCGGCAAGTCCAGGTCCAGGCCCCGTGGGGCCTTGTGGACTGTGATAAAATGTTTGGATCTTATTCTCAAGGGTGAGGGGAAGCCTATGGAGTGTTTTAAGCAAGGGAGTAAAAAGGGATTCATTAATTCCTTCAAACAAGACATTCTTCATTTCACTATGAAAATAGAAACTTCCAGAAAAGACTTTGCCTTAGCTCCTGTCAGCCTGGCTACTCACTATGTGCATTTGTGCTTGCATACTCGCCTTCCAGACTGTAACTTGATAAACACCTGTGTGTTTTCCACTCTGGAAACTCTCCATGTGTGCACTGGATCCAGTTCTCTCCTTCTCACTCTCTGTCCTGCATTGTCATTTTCTCCTGCTCTAGTAAACCAGTCTTAACAGTAAACGTATGCCTTAACTTCTCCCATATTGAGTGTCTAATATATGTGGCAAACTTAAAATGTCTAGTACCAAATTCATGCTCTTCCCCTCAAAATCTGCTCAATCAGCAGTTTTCTGCTTCTCAGTTGATGGCAAGTCCATCCTTCCGGTTATCCAGGTGCAAACTCTGGAGCCATGCTGCTCAGCTTCTCACCTGAAAATTCTGTCAGGGCCACCTTGAGAATATTTCAGAATATGACAGTTTGTCACAACTTACGCTTCAGCTACCTGGTCCAAAATACCATCATCTAGCATTGAGCTCATCTCAGTGTTTCTACCCTTGCCCACCCTCACTGCCAGTCTGTTCTCAACACAGCAATTTGAGTGATTCTTTGAAAATGTGTCAGATCATGATACTCCTCTCTCAAGACCCCCAGTGCCACACCTTCATCCCCACCCTCTGATTTCTCTCAGAACAAAACCCAATGTCTTTCAGTTGTCTCCAAACCTCACATGATCTTGCCCTTTGTTTGCCCTCTGGCCTTACCTCCTACCACTGTCCCTCCCCTTTGCTCTCCCTACTCCAGCCACACCGGTCATGGGCAGTTTCCTGAATCCCAGACAAACCCCCTCTTAAGACCTTTGCACTGGCTGTTGTGTCTGGATGGAAGGCTCTCTCTCCAGATATCCCTGTTTCCCTCCTTCCCACTGATTCCAGCGTCTATTAAAATGTCACCCTCTCATAGCTCTCTCTGTATAAAATAGCAATTCCATTGTATGTTACTATTTCTTAAATCTTCTTCTTAGTTATAAGATTACTTGTAACTTTTAGACGTAATATGTGTATGAGTGTTAATTTATGTATAGATGTCTCCTCTCACTAGAGTGACATAATTTTTGTTTACTCCTTATCCCCTGTGCATACAAAGGTGCTTGACATAGAGTAAACATTCAATTAAAAAATACTTATTACTTAAGTATTACTCAAATACTTATTGGCGTAATTTCTGGGAAGATACACAGAATACACCTAGCTTTCTTTGGAGGGAAAGGACTGAGTTGGAAAATAGATTCATCTTTCATTTTATAATATTATTTCATAACTATTAACATTTTAACCACATGAATATTAGTTTCTCTCAAGTTAAATAAATTAGTTGAGATAAATCAGTGTATAAAATAGAGTCTACTCATTCAGATTTGTTTTGGTTATCTAGCTATGAGCTCATAGGGATTACCCTTTTTCATGACTAAATTGTGAAGAGGCAGGGCTGCTTCCAATAAGATAATCCAGAGTATCATGATGTATACATACCATGGAATACTACTCAGCCATAAAAAGGAATAAAATAATGGGATTCACAGCAACCTGGATGGAATTAGAGACCATTATTCTAAGTGAAGTAACTCAGGAATGGAAAACCAAACGTCATATGTTCTCATAAGTGGGAGCTAAGCTATAAGGACTCAAAGGCATAAGAATGATACAATGAACTTTGGGGACTTGGGGGAAAGGGTGGGAGGGGGTGAGAGATGAAAGTCTACACATTGGGTACAGTGTACACTGCTTGGGTGATGGGTGCACCAGAATCTCAGAAATCACCACTAAAGAACTTATTCATGAAATAAATAAGTTAAAAATAAATAAATAAAATAAAAGAATAATAACCAACATGCATGGAACTGGAGGGCATTGTCCCAAGTGAAATGACTCAGAAACAGGAAGTCAAAAACTGCATGTTGTCACTTATAAGTGAGAGCTAATCAATGGGTACACATGGACATTGTGTTAGTCTGTTCTCATGGTACTTATAAAGAAATACCTGAGACTAGGTAACTTCTGAAGAGGTTTTAATTGATTTACAGTTCTGCATGGCTAGGGAGGCTTCAGGAAACACAATCATGGTGGGAGGCAAAGCAGAAGCAGGCACCTTCTTCGCAAGGAGGCAGGAGAGTGAGTGGGAGCAGGGGAAATGCCAGACGCTTATAAAACCACCAGATCTCTTGAGAACTCACTCAGTAATAGAGAATAGAGAACAGCATGAGAGAAACCATCCCCATGATCCAATCACTTCCCACCAGGTCCTTCCCATGAGACATGGGGATTATGGGGATTAAAATTCAAGATGAGATGTGGTGGGGACACAGGCAAACCATATCAGACATATAGAGTGAATATAGACACTGGCAACTCCAAAAGGTGGGAGAGTGCTAGGGGACTGAGGGGTGGAATACTACCAATTTGGTACAATGTTCACTGTTCGGGTTATGGGAACAGTAAAAACCCAAATTTCATCACTACGCAATATATCCATGTAACACAACTGCATGACATGCACAGATGTACCCCCTAAATCTAGAAAAAATTTTCAAAAACAGGAAAAAGAGATAAACATGTTCTAATAAAAAAGAGATGGACCAAGTAAATCCAACTAAAAAAAGTTTAAAAATATAAAAATAAAAATAGATTGAGTGGTCAGGGAAAGCATAAAGATTAAATAAGCTATCTAAAGTGATAGAACTTCTGGACAGAGAGGCTTAACATTTGGATGCCTATCATTTCTCTCATAGGCAATCAAAATTTTTGTTAACTTTTTTTTTTACCTGAAAGATCAATACCTGCACATGATCAAAAGAGTCAAATGAACAGAAGATTCACAGCGAAAAACAAATCTTCCTACATTGACTCCTAAGGTGTCATTTCACCTCTCTGGAGGCACCTGTGCCATTTCCTAAAGTATTCTCCTCAAAATAATTTACAGATATGCACACTTATAGATCTTTTTCTATATTGCCTATCTTTTACATAAAAAGGTACCTGTCATACATGCTGTAGTGAACTGTGCTTAAATATGATCTTTATGTAAGTATTTTCATTCAGTTTAAGAAGAAAAGTGAATTTCTGAGGCATATTAATTGCATACACGTTTATCTTGATGTTTCAATTACTGTTTTTCTCCCAACTGTGTTATTTATGCTGAAGCTGCAGAGGGCACTGTAATATTTCCCAAAGCATGGCATCGCCTCGAATGGTGTTTTGAAGAGTGTAAATATGGTGCAAACTGTAGGATCTGGAGAAGCTACTGATATTAAAAATATACATCAATTCAAATTACTCACCTGTTCTCACTTATTTTAATGCATTTCATATAAAAGTAATTGTAATATACTTATTACATACGATTGCCTTTAATGGGGTAATTTTTTATTTCAAATTTTATTTTAGGTATAGGAAGTACATGTGCAGATTTGTCACATGGGAATACTGTGTGATGCTAAAGTTTGGGATATGGGTGTCATCCATAGTGAGCATGGTGCCTGATAGGTAGTTATTCAACCCCCTCCCCCCTCCCTCCCTCTCCTTTCTATTGTTCCCATATTTACATCCATATGTGGTCAATGTTTAGCTCCGCTTATAAGTAAGAACATGTAGTATTTTATTTTCTGTTCTTGCATTAAGTTGCTTAGGATTATGGCCTAAATAGGAGTAATTTTTGTTTAATAGAGAGAATGCCTAATTTTCAAAGCATAATTCTTATTTTTAATTCGGAGACATCTATTTGTAATGATCACAGACATAGTATCTCTTACCTTTTAATCACAGTAACAGGCTATTTGTATTTGTATGGCATCATGATAACTGCTCTGACCTGGGTCAGTCCAAAGACTATTTCTAAGCTATGCCGTACTGGAAAATCATTTATCTCTGTGTGTCACCATTTTCTAATCCATACAATGAGAGAATTGGATGAGAAAATTTCTAAGGTTTTTCTTCAGCTTCAGTAATTCTATAATGTCTTCATTAAAAAAAGAAAATTGAATTGCTAGGAGAATAGATTTTAAGTTACACAAAAATATGTGAGGTAATGCATATATCAATTACCTTGATTTAGCCATTCCACAATATATACATACTACAAAACATCATATTGTACCCCATAAATAGAAGTACTTTTTGTCAGTTAAAAAATAATAAAAAAATTTTTAAAGGGAAACTTGTTCAAATTGAGTATGGATGAGTGTAAAATTGAATATAGATTTGTGAGGGAGTAGGAAAAGTGATCTATGTTACTGAGAAAATCTAAGATAGTCACAACTTGGCAGAGGATGATGGCAGCCCACCAAAATCTATTCTCTTCTTTCTGGCCAGAAGGCAAGGTTACATTCCCAGCCTGTCTTGCAGTTAAAGGCCACTTCTAGGCCTATATAAAACTCCAAGGGTGCACTTTTCCTGCCTTATCCTTGGTGAACATCCTTTCTTCTTTTCTTCATTGATTCTTCCAAATCCTGACTACTCTCTTCAAGCCTGGGTTTCATCCTCATCTTTATTGAGAAATCAGGACCATCAGGCAAGATGTCTCAACTCCCAGGTTTCCCACCCTACCTCCTGCACCCCTACTGATCTATATCTCCCCCAACTCTTCCCTCTTTTCATGCACGTACAGAGTGAAGGGTCTATGGTGTCTGAGATGAGCCTTTCCATGTATGTCCTTGGCTCTTTTCTCTCCAGTCTCCTCCACATCCTTGCTCCAGCAGTTATTTGCTCTCCTATTTCAGAAAAATGCTAGAAAATAACAAAAAGAATCATCTGTAATTTCTTTTTTTAATTATTATTATTAATAATTATTATTATTATACTTTAAGTTCTAGGGTACATGTGCATAACGTGCAGGTTTGTTACATATGTATACTTGTGCCATGTTGGTGTGCTGCACCTATCAACTCATCAGCACCCATCAACTCATCCTTTACATCAAGTATAACTCCCAATGCAATCCCTTCCCCCTTCCCCCTCCCCATAATAGGCCCCGGTGTGTGATGTTCCCCTTCCGAGTCCAAGTGATCTCATTGTTCAGTTCCCACCTATGAGTGAGAACATGCGATATTTGGTTTTCTGTTCTTGAGATAGTTTGCTGAGAATGATGGTTTCCAGCTGCATCCATGTCCCTACAAAGGACACAAACTTATCCTTTTTTATGGCTGCATAGTATTCCATGGTGTATATGTGCCACATTTTCTTAATCCAGTCTGTCACTGATGGATGTTTGGGTTGATTCCAAGTCTTTGCTATTGTTAATAGTGCCCCAATGAACATACGTGTGCATGTGTCTTTATAGCAGCATGATTTATAATCCTTTGGGTATATACCCAGTAATGGGATGGCTGGATCATATGGTACTTATAGTTCTAGATCCTTGAGGAATCGCCATACTGTTTTCCATAATGGTTGAACTAGTATACAATCCCACCAACAGTGTAAATGTGTTCCTATTTCTCCACATCCTCTCCAGCACCTGTTGTTTCCTGATTTTTTAATGATTGCCATTCTAACTGGTGTGAGATGGTATCTCATTGTGGTTTTTTTTATTTTTTATTTTTTTATTTTTTTATTTTTTATTATTATTATACTTTAAGTTCTAGGGTACATGTGCATAACGTGCAGGTTTGTTACATATGTATACTTGTGCCATGTTGGTGTGCTGCACCCATCAACTCGTCAGCACCCATCAACTCGTCATTTACATCAGGTATAACTCCCAGTGCAATCCCTCCCCCCTCCCCCCTCCCCATGATAGGCCCCGGTGTGTGATGTTCCCCTTCCCAAGTCCAAGTGATCTCATTGTGAGAACATGCGGTGTTTGGTTTTCTGTTCTTGGAAACCATCAATCATCTGTAATTTCATCTTAAAAATTATCTAAATTGTATAGAGGAATGTTCCTTCTATTACCCAATCATCAAATTTCATCTTCCCTAAGGTAATCTATGTTAATTAAATTTATCTTTCTTGAATATATGCAATACATCTATATGGATAAATAATCAGATATTTTCATATTTTCAAGAATAAAATTATTCTGTAATTGATTGAACATTTGCTTTTTATACTATCAAATCAATATATAGATCTGCCTTTTATATTGGCTGCATGATATTCGATTATATGGTAGCATTAGAGTTTATTCAATCATTTCTTTCTTTTTTCTTTTCTTTTTTTTTTAGATAGAGTCTTGCTCTGTCACCCAGGCTAGAGTGTAGTGGTGCGGTATCAGCTCACTGCAACCTCTGCCTGCTGGGTTCAAGTGATTCTCCTGCCTCAGCCTCCTGAGTAGCGGGGATTACAGGCACCTGACACCATGCCCAGCTAATTTCTTTATTTTTAATAGAAACAGGGTTTCACCATGTTGGCCAGGCTGGTCTTGAACTCCTGACCTCAGGCAATCCACGTGCCTCGGCCTCCCAAAGTGCTGGGATTACTGTGCCCGGCCTCAATCATTTCTTTATGTATATTTAGATTATTTCTAATTTTCAATATTGCTTATAATACAAAAATCCATCTGCATATATCTTTCCATACTTATGCTTTTAGTTTCATAAATTAGATTGCTAGAAGCTAAAATGCTGACTCAAATGATATGCTTGTTTTGAATTATAACGAGTACCACCAAATTACTTCTCAAATAATTTGTACCAATTATATTACAACCAAGAGTCTGTGAGTGTCCACTTCGCCATTTATTCGTCATCACTGGGTACTAATCAATATTTCTAATTTTTGTCAATTTTATAGGAAAAATATATTTTATTTTCATGTGCAATTTCCTGATTACTAGTAGGATTGAGCATCTCATCATTGCTTATTAGTAATATTTGTCTTATTTTTTGCATTGTACATTTGTACTGTATAGTCCTTTGCTCCTTTGCCCAGTTTTTTTCCATATGAATTGTCTTTCTAATTGACATGTTATAAGTCTTTAAGTATTACAGATTACCTATCTAGCAAATATTTCCATTTGGTCAGTCATTCATCTTCTAAATTGTCTTTGTGTAAAGTTTCTTTATAGCATCCTTATTTTTGTCCATTTGGGAAGTACTTCCCTACTTTGAGGTTATAAACATGTTTTATTACTTTTTCTTTTAACTTATGTTATTTCATTTCTTTCATTTACAAGTTTAATTCTTGTAGTTTTTGTTTTTAACTCTCTTGATGGGTCTGTCCACTCAGTTAATAAAAATTTTAGTTTTTTTTTTTTTTCTATAATTTGAAAGCTTTTCTTTGTGTTAACCTGCATGTATCTGGAAGCCTTTCTCATTTCTTTTTTTTTAGTCTATGAAGTAATTATATTCACTGTCTCACTTCTTTGTTTTCCAATCAGTCTTCATATATTTATAATTTGGCTTACAATCCTACTGTCATGTTAATAAAATTAATCTATGGGCACCACAGTGAGTAAATTTCTGAACAAAGTGGACATTTTTCAGTGCTTTGGGGCATTTTTAGTGCCTTTGGGCATTAGGTAGTCTCCAAAGATGGCTGCTCTAATTTTCTCCCCTTGCTGTTGTGCATCCATCACTCCACCCATCAAAAGATGGATTCGATTTACCCTCGTCTTTAATCTGGTCCTCTTTCTTCCTTGCACAGTAGTCTCAGGATAGCTAAACTTCTTACATGATGGCTGGCCTTGCAGAATAAGATGGAAGCTGCCAGGCCTCTTAAAGTTTAGGCCCAGAGCTGGCAGAGTCATTCCCACCATAATCTCTTGGGCTAACTTCACAAGCCCAAGCTAACCATAGGAAAAGGCCACATGGAGGAGCTCCAACATGCCAGACACGAGTGAAGCCTCTTTGACCTTCCAGGTTAGCCCAGTTTCTGATCAATGCTGCCTTGTAAATTTCCCTGGCTAATGCAGCATAGAGCCAAAGAAGCATCCGACTAACTCCAGTTGATCCCCTAAATTGTGAGAAATAATAAAATTCAGTCTTTGATGTATAGTTCTAATGAAGTTTGACAAATAAGTGGAATTGTGTGACTCTCACCGAAACAGTTCCGTCATCCTCCAAAATTCTTTTGTGCTACTCTTTTGTTGTCAACCCTCCCTCACACCCAAGATTTGGAAACCACTGATCTGTTTTGTGTGCTAGTTTTGCCTTCTCCAGAATGACATAAATGGAATTTTACAGTTTATAGCTTTTTGAGCCTGATTTCTTTCACTTACATTAATGGATTTCAGATTCATTGTGTGATTGTATCAGTACTTTGTTCCTTTTCATTGGTGAGTAGCATTCTGTTTTTTGGATGTATCGCAGTTTGTTTTATTCAATCACCGGGACATTTGGGACATTTGTTTTCAGTGTTTGGCAATTTCGAATAAAGCTGCTAGAAATATTTATACAACGGATTTTGTGTGAACATCAGTTTTTATTTCTCTTGGATAAAATACCTAAAATTTAATTTTATAAGAAATTGCAAAACTGTTTTCTAAAGTGGCCATACCTTACATTCTCACCGGTAGTGAGTGAGTTCCAATTGCTTCACACGTCCTCATTTGAGCTTGGTATTGTCATTAAAGAAAACCCCTAGACAGTCTAATAGGTATATAGTAGTATATCATTGTGGTATTAACTTGCATTTCCCTAATAATTAACGATGTTGAACTTATTTACATGTGCTTATTTGCCATATATATATCTTCTTGGTGAAGTACCTGTTCAGATATTTTGCTCACTTTAAAAAATTTGATTGTTTTCTTACTTTTGAGTCTTGAGAGTTCTCAATAAATTCTGGATTCAAGTCCTTTACTAAATATAGAATTTGCAAACATATTCTCTCAGTTTGTGGTTTTTCTTAACAGTACTGTTCTCTTAACAGTGGCTTACACACAACAAATGTTTGTAATTTTTATGAAGCCCAGATTGTAGTTTTTTTCTTTTATGGATTGTACTTTTGGTGTAATATCTAAGAACTCTTGGCACGACCCAGAGTTACAAAAATTTTCTCCTACGTTTACTTTTAAAGGTTTATAGGTTTACATTTTAAAGTAGATCTATAGTCTATCTTGTGTTGATTTTTATGTAAGGTGTGAGATATAGGTTGATATTTACTTTGGGGCATATGGATAGTCATTTGTTCTAGCACCATTTGTTGAAAAAATTGTCTTTACTCCATTGAATTACCTGTGTACCATTGTAAAAAAATTATTTGATATTACTTATCTGGATATATTTCTGGACTCTCTATTCCATTTCATTGATGTGTATGTCTATCTTTTGTTGTTACTGTTTTAAGCCATTAAATTTCGTATTTGTTTATTATATAGCAAAATGTAACAATATGTGACAGAGTCACTATTAAGAACTTTGAAAAGGCTGAAATTTTACTCCTCTTGAAAGCTAACAAGTTAGCCTGCCACAGTTTCATGAATCCTGGTGGAAGACCCAAGACTTCTGGGTCAAGGATGAAGAAAAATTTACTAATCAAACCAATAGCTGTAGCCAGAGTATTTGCATTTTTTTTATGCTGGTTTTCTAAACCGCAATTCCCACAAGATGATGCAAAGAGGGCCAGGTGACACCTGTACACACAGGTATAATTTAATCACTGATGCACAAGAGATATAATAATACCACTATTACTATAAGTGGTAAGTGACATAGTAGTACCACTGATGTATTTCAGCCTCCTCTTCTTTTTGTGGCTTTTTTTTTTCCAGAATCAGGTCAGACATTATCTTCCAAGCAACCTCTGGTTCTTTATCCTCTGAGTTCCTGTAGCATCATATTGTAGAATTATGACTTCCAGTATTATGTCTTCCTTATTAGGCAGTGAACTCTTTGAGAGTAGGCGCTAACTCATTTTCCTTATACTCCAGTTTGTCAAACTATTAAAATGATGTACTTTCTTTTGAAGTATCTGTTGATACAGTTACCATGTCTTCAATATCTTGATGTTTTCACAAGAATTGGAACAAATGGAATACTTGTAATAAAAGGCCCTATTTTTCTTGATGATTGTTTCCCAAATAAGTTACTTCTGTACTGAAGGAAGTAGCTGAAAATACCTATGAAGTAACTGCTTTCCTGAAAATAGTACTTGTTATAGTATAAGTAGAAGGGGTCTTAACATATAATTTTTAAAAGGCTTAGCAGAACAAATTGACAAGCAGGGCACATAGTTTACATTTCCATGGTAGATAAGAATGACTATTTTGATTACAATTTCATATGTTTTGTTTACTTTTTTTTGGTGGGGGGACAGAGTTTCGCTCTTGTTGCCCAGGCTGGAGTGCAATGGTGTGATATTGGTTCACCACAATCTCTGCCTCCCAGGTTCAAGTGATTCTCCTGCCTCAGCTTCCCGAGTAGCTGGGACTACAGGCATGTGCCACCATGCCCGGCTAATTTTGTATTTTTACTAGAGATGGTGTTTCTCCATGTTGGTCAGGCTGGTCTCAAACTCCCGACTTCAGGTAATCTGCCTGCCTCAGCCTCCCAAAGTGCTGGGATTACAGGCATGAGCCACTGCGCCCAGCCTCCTTTGACTTTTACAGCCTTCAATGTCTTCATCCTAGCACAAGAAGACACAGTGAATTTTTATAATAAAACATTTATTAAATTTGGTGAAGTATGAGGTCTGCTCACCAGTAAAACACCCTGGTTTAACTTTATTATTACTTATAGTTTTATAAGTTTTAAGCATAACTGGTTTAGTTTTTGAAAGTTATTTTCTGAATATTTTGGCAAATGAATATGCACCAGCATCATGAGTTTTCTTGGTGCACAAAATAATAATGCTATGGGTTTATCTGGGAACCTATTAGTAAAGCTTGCCATAGCGTAACATGGAGCTCTTTGCTGGAGTGTACTTTCTGTTGTTAATTTTTCAGTTTCTTCTAAACAGGTTTGTAATTTGATTTTTCTATTTCTGAGAAAATCTGTCATCTTAAAAGAAACTTTTGGAGAGTTAACTGAAAGTGAAAGCAAGTTCCAAGGAACCCCCAAAGAAATATCATAACTCATTCCTTTATCCTACCACCAACTTTTGCTGCTTCACACAGAAAAAAAAACAGTAATAACTCAACCTTGTAGGAATTTATGCATCTACTATTTGGAAACATAGAGTTAAATATGCATAAGCTATAGCTAAGAGATTTGAAAGAGGTTGCCTCTGAGCGGGGGCGGCGGGGGGGGGGTGTGTGGGTAGTAGATGTGGAGTAGGGATTGTGAAGTATGGTTTTTTGTTTTCAGCCATAAAACAACTTATAAAAATAAAACATAAAAGGAAATGATCAATCCGCAAACTGGACTTAGTTCTTGCATTATTTCTTATAGGCTGGATATAGACCCACACAAAGGAGGCTGGATTGACCCTCCTTTAGTGGAGGTTTCCCCAAAGACCCTCCTGGAGTGAAGGGTCCCCAGAGGAGAGTGAAACACAGGAGTTAGGTGGTTGAGGCACGAGTTGGTCATAAGCAAACAGTGAGGGTAAGAGAGGATTACTCATACCAAGAGAATCACAGATGAGAGAATCTTCCAACACCCCCAAATAAAAAAAGTCAACACAGTTGCTTCCCAATGCAGTCTACTCCATCCTGCTTTCCAAAGTCTGATGTTCCCTGTTTAAAAGGTAATCTAACTAAAAAGCCCGCAGTTTTGGGACCCTTTGACATGTGGCTCCTTCACCAAATCCTGGTATCATCACTGTGAGAAACGTGAGAGCAGAATCCACTTGCATCATCAAATGTCCTGGGTCTTCTTTGCTTGTCAATTGAAAAAATAGATAAAATGAAAGTATCTCAAATCAGGCTACAATGTCATTCTTACCAATCTTTGTACCTTGACCAAACTTTGTCATTTGAATTAGAGTGTTCTATATTGGGAACAAAGTTGGCCAGAATGACTTAATGGCTTATGATGGGAGCTAGGAAAGATGGGACAAGGATTGCTGCTCACTACATAGGTATGACTTGCCATGGTCCATTCCCTTTGGAGGCATTGAGCTCTGGGTTCTCATCAGTGATATTTTTCTGGTTATTCAGAGAACCCAGAGGAGGTCTCCACGTAGAGTAAAAGGGAAAAGGAAAATAGAGCTTTGGTGGACTTTCCTGCATTGTAGGGAGGAGTCAGTCAGATAGAGGGCAACTCTAAGCTAAATATCCCGTTAGAGCAAGTGCCTCCAGGCAGATCGTAGTCAGTCAGATAGAGGGCAACTCTAAGCTAAATATCCCGTTAGAGCAAGTGCCTCCAGGCAGATCGTATCAGCTTTTCCAGGCAGGTGGCTATAAATGACATTTTTTTCTGTCTCTACCAGAATCAGGTTGTCTAAAGCTATTATTTTATTTTCATTTCCCTTCAGGATCACTTCAGTTCACTAATGATCAAACAATAAGAAAGACCATGAACTAACAATTAGCCCACCTAATTGTACCACTTAGCCAGTCTTATTTCTTTAATTGTTCCCCCCAAAAGAAGAGCCTTCTCAACTGAATTAATGAAGGCAAGATACATTATGTCAACTACATAACACTGATTGATTATTGAGTATCTCTTTACGTCAGGAACTAGGCACTTGGGATGCATCTTTGAACAAAACAGGTAATAATGTTTTGCTCTAATTATGCATTTTTCATTTTAATCAAATTTAGTAATAGCTTAGACCAAGAGATTAAAAATTCGAAGTGCATCTCCATTCCTTGTAGACCTTTGTGCTCTACACACACACACACACACACACACACACACACACACACACACACACCCCACTTAACATTTGAGGTATTTAATGGTAAATGTTGGAGTACAAATGTGCTTTTAACTTTATTGTTTTCTACCACCCTTATTTTTTTCTGCTAATGGCCATAAAGTACATTCTTTCTGAATCTTAGTTATATTTGCTTCTTTTTTTGCTAAGATATTTTTTAACCACTGGATAGCAAAAGTCAAATAATCATGTACAAGTTTTTAATTTTATCTGTCTCAAACATGTTTTTGGTTTTGAAGCATTGTGTATACTGTTTTATTTCTTTAAGTAGCAGTTAAATTCATAAAGTTAGATTTTGTCTTATATAGTAATAAAGATGGTTTTCTTACTCCACTTCCTGTATTCAAACTTATTATCAATGATAGATAATATATAGGAGAGAAAATTAAAATAAAGTAAGAATTTTTATGAAATAGAAATGGCACAGCAGTATAAAGTGAAAAAGCTAAAGCCAAGGATCTGCTGGGAGTTTAGTCCCTTTGAATTAAAGGGTCGGGCAAGAAAACCAAGCCAGATTTGAGTTTGAATTCAGGGACTACAATAGAACTTTTCTATTCGGCAGAGGAGACTGATAAAATTTACTATCAGTATCTGCCTGGAGCTGTGGTTTAAGTCTATGAAGGTTTCTGGATATAGTGTTTTGAACAGATGTTGAGCCAAGCTTCCTTCTGGTATGGCAGATTGATTTCTTTTATATTCAATATTACTGAGAGGCAGGAGCTCAGACCAACCAATATGAGATTTGGTTCTGCACTGTAAAACTACTGGGAAAAACAGAGGTGAGCAGAAACAAGAGAACATCAACAAGAACCTTCAATTAGAGAAAAAAAAAATCCAAATCTCAAAACACGTGGAAAATTAAATTTAGGAAACATATCCAACAAAATCAATAAGTGAAAGGTCAATGTATCCTAGAGGAATGAAGATAAAAGCATGATCCGAAGGGTCTTTTAAAATATGTTGAGGCCCTTCAAACATACAAATGAAGGGATAATTCACAACAAGAAAAAAACAAAAACAAAAATGAAGAATATATGCATATGAAAAAATGAAATCTTGGAAATGGAAAGCATAATAATTGAATTTAAAAAATCTTTAACGTTATCTGACTTCGAATTGTACTATGGAGCTATAGTAATCAAAATAGCATGTAACTGGCACAAAAACAGACACACAGACCAATGAAAGAGAATTGAGGACCCAGAAACAAGTCCACACACCTGCAATGAACTCATTTTCAATAAAGGTACCAAGAACATACACTGGGGAAAAGAGAGTCCCTTCAATGAATGGTGCTGGAAAAACTGGATATCCACATGCAGAAGAATGAAACTAGACCCCCTATCTCTCTCCATATAAAAACATCCAATCAAAAAGGACTAAAGACTTAAGTCTAAGACCATAAATTGTGGAACAATTATAAGAAAACATTGGGGGAAAATCTCCAGGACATTGGTCTGGGTAAAAATTTTTTGAGCAACACCCCACAAGCACAGCCAACCAAAGCAAAATGGACAAATAGGATCATATAAAGTTAAAAAGCTTCTTCACAGCAAAGGAAACAAACAACAAAGTGAAGAGACAACCCACAGAATGAGAGAAAATATTTGTAAACTACCCATCTGACAAAAGGTTAATAACCACAGTGTATAAGGAGCTCAAACAGCTCTATAGGAAAAAAATCTAAAATACTCTGATCAAAAAAATGGGCAAAAGATATGAATAGTCATTTCTCAAAGGAAGACATACAAATGGCAAACAGGCATGTGAAAAGGTGCTTAAACATCATGAGTCATCAGAGAAATGCAAATGAAAAGTATACTGACATACTATCGCAGCCCCGTTAAAATGGCTTATATCCTAAAGACAGGCAATAACAAATGCTAGTGAAAATGTGGAGAAAAGGGAATCCTTGTACACTGTAAATGTAAATTAGTACAACCACCATGGAGAACAGTTTGGAGGTTCCTCAAAAAACTAAAAGTGGAGCTACCATATAATCCAGCAATCCCACTGCTGGGCATATACCAAAAAGAAATCAAAGAGGTATCTGCACTCCTATGTTTGTTGCAGCACTGTTTATAATAGCTAAGATTTGGAAGCAACCTAACTGTCCATCAACAGATGACTGGCTAAAGAAAGTGTGGTACATATACACAATGGAGTACTGTCAGCCATAAAATAGAATGAAATCCAGTCATTTGCAAAACATGAATAGAACTAGAAATCATCATGTTACGTGAAATAAGCCAGGCACAGACAGACAAACCTCACAAGTTCTCACTTATTTGTGGGATCTAAAAATCAAAACAATTGAACTCATGGACATAGAGAGTAGAAGGATGGTTACCAGAGACTGGAAAAAGTAGTAGGGGGCTAGGGGAGAGGTAGGGATGGTTAATGGGTACAAAAAAATAATAGAATGAATAAGACCTCTATTTGGTAGTATAGCAGGGTGAGTATAGTCAATAATAACTTAATTGTACATTTTAAAATAACTTAAATGGTATAATTCGATTGTAACTCAAAGAATAAATGCTTGAGGGAATGGATACCTCATTCTTCTTGATGCACTTATTTTACATTGCATACCTGTATCAGAACATCTCACTTATCCCATAAATATATACACCTACTATGTAACTACAATAATTAAAAATTTAAAGAATCTTTAGATTGGGGGAAAAAACTATAATGTCTGCTGATGGATGTCCTACATACTGGAAATGTAGTGAAAATGGGGATGGTGATGTAGAATGAGGAACTGGTGGATTGTGAAGCAGGTTCACTGTGCACTGCTTGCCACTTCAGCATATAGCATCCTGGGCTGCACTTTTACTATGTACCTGAGTCTTGTGAGATAAAAAACTCTCACACACATGAATTACATAAAGTAGTTTTGTTACTTATAGATGGGCAGAAAGGGACAACAGAAGCCTAGGAGTTATGATGAGATAGTCCCCCAGGGCTCAGGAAATCTGCTCAGGGCAGATGGAGTCTCTTCTGAGTGCCTTATTGCTCCCAGGGTAAAAAACCCAGGGTGGGCTGCTTTCCAGGGTCCGTTGCACCACAGCTAAGGCACCCTAGAAAGCAGCCCACCCTTGGTTTTTCACCCTGGGAGCAATAAGACACTCTGGGCTAAAGCAATGAAGGATATACTGTTTCTAGGGGGAACAAGGACAGACTCTGGGCTCTTCTGGCCAGTTCCTCCTTATCTCAGGATGTTGCATGTCCAACCCATTCTACAGTTAATTCTGCAGAACTACAAGTAAAAACTGGGGGAGTACTGGGTTGGTTCAATGCCACCCATGGAACTGTCCTGCAGTAATGTCATGTGTGGAAAAATATATGGGTATGTGAAAAATTAGTAGAAAGAAAGAAAAAAGAGCTTGTTAGCACATAGGATAAACTCTAGACAGGTCAAAATCAAATAGAAAATTAGTAAATTGGAAGATAATATTTAGAAATGTGCTCAGAATGCAGCCCGGACAAACAAAAAGTGATTTAAAAATATGAAAGATTCATTAAAAGAAATGAAGGATAGTTGCAAAGACTGCAACATATGTACTTATAGACACTCTATGAAACCCTACAAGTTCCAGGAGATGCAAATAAAGGAAATAAAGAAGCAATATTCAAAGAGATCATTTCCGAGGAATTTTCAAAATTTGAGAAAGATGTGATTTCTTAGATTGAAAGTGTACCCCAAAAAGCATGTAGGATCATTAAAAGTAACTCCATACGCAGTCACAAATTTGTGAAACTAGAGAATATCAAGAATGAAAAGTCTTAAAATCTTCCCGAAAGAAAAAGAGAAAAGATTACCTAAAAGGACTGACAATTAGAATGAGAGCAGACTTCTCACTAGTAATAGTATGTGCCAGAAGATATTTGTTAATTATCTGCAAATTGCTGCGGTAAGATTACTGTCAACTAGAATTTTATATCCAGCTAACCTATCACAACAGTGAGGGTAAAATATGGACATTCAGAGACATAGAAATAAGGTAACTTAACTAAAGCATTCTCCCTAAAGAGAGGAAGAATGAAATTTTAAAAAATGATAAATGCAGGAAGTGGCAAAATATGTTGATGAATTTTACTAACTTAAAAAGAAGATTGAGGGAGGCTGGCTAAGATTGCCAACTAGAAGCAGCTAGTGTGCCCTGCTCTCACAAAGAGAAATAGAAGGGGCAAGTAAATACAGCACCTTCAATTGAAACATCCAGGTACACACAATGGGACTCATCAGGAAAACAGCTAAAACCATTGGGAACAGAGAAAGGCAAGGCAGGATTACTGCCCACCTGAGAGTGACAGGGAGCTAGGGCAGCCTCCCTCTTTCAGTGAAGTGGTGAGTGAGTGAGTGACCCCTGGGACCCATGCTTCTCCCATGGATCTTTGCAACCCTTGGGTCAAGAGAGCCCCTTGTGAACCTCTCTACCAGGGCCTTCAGTCTGACACACAGAGCTATGTGGAGTCTTGGCAGAGCAGCCACTCAGGTACGTGTGGAGCCTGGAGAGCCTTAGATACATGGGCTTCCCACCAAAAGTGGCTGCAAGTCCAGCAAAGCATAAGGTTAGACTGCTATACATATCCATAGGAAAGGGGATGAATCCAGGGGCTGAGAAGTGACAGTTTGCAGGCTCTGCTTCTACAGCACCTTTCAGGACAAGACCCACTGGCTTGGATCCTGTTTCTCTTCACTAGCCAGAATCTATTGACTGAGGTCTACAACCACCCTCACCAGTGTTTTCCAGGAGGCATCAGTTCCAAACTTCCCTGGGATGGAGCTTCCAGAGGGAGGGGCAGGCCATCATCTTTGCTGTTTTGCAGCCTTAGGCATTGTTGCCTTCATGCTTTGGAGAGTTCGAGGTGACTGGGGGCTGAAGCAGACCCCCAGTACAGCACAGCTGCTCTATGTAAAAGTGGCCAGACTGCTTTTATGCAGTAAGTCCCTGATCCTGTTCCTCCTCACTGGGTGGGACCTCCTGAACAGGGTCCCCTGCCACCTCTGCCAGTGTGTTTGGGTTGGAAATATCCATACCTCCCTGTGATGGAGCTTCCAGTGAAAGGGACAGGCTGACATCTTTGTTGTTTTGCAGACTTCACTGTTGATACCTTCAGGTAATAATAGAAAATCCAAGGTGACTAGGGACTGGAGCAGAACCCCAGCATTCTGCAGCGGCCCTATGGAAAAGTGGCCAGACTGTTTTCCATACATGTCCTGCTCCTTACTTCTCTTCACTGGGCAGGGCTGCCTGACCGGAGACACCACCACAGCCACCCTGCCATTGCCTGACCACTTCAATCAGAGGCAGCCCAGCATTTCTCTTAGGAGAAAATCCTAAAGTCAACCCACAGCCCTCTGCCACTACAGTTGCAGTGGTACTGCCCTAATAGCCCACAGGCTGGAGAAAGAATAAAGGCCTAGTCACTTCCTGGTACCTCCAGCATACCACATCCACTATATGGAGAGGAGTCCAGCCCCTCTGCCCTAGGAATCTACCCCCTACACTCTTCACCAGTCAGGGCCCCCACCTTATAACTGCAGAAACGTCCCCCCTATGATGGAGCATACCCACTAGTAGTGGCTTGGAGTTTTCTTGTGAGGAGGCTCCCAGAGGCATCCCACAGCCATTCTGCCACTGCCACAGCAGCAGTTCTATTCTCCCTGCCCTTGGTCTGGGGAAGAAGCAAAGAGCCTGAGGCCTACACCTGAGCTGACAGTATACCACAGTCACCATATGGGGAACCAGTATCTCCTCCCAGTGAGCCCTTAATCCCCTACTCCCCAACAACAGAGTTCTAAACTCATACCACCAGTCCTGCTGTCCCACCCCACTGGCTGAACACTCCCAGTAACAGCAGTTCTGCATTGCTCGGAGGTGGGGCCCCCAGAGGCAACCCAAAGCCCCTCTGCCACTGCCTCTGCAGTGGTACTACCCCTTCTACCCTTGGACTAACAGGAGCAAAAGCCCTAAGTACCTTATCCACACCTTCAACAAGCTGCAGTTGCCTCAAGGAGAGGAGGCCAATTCATCTTCCATGAGTCCCACCCACCCACCTCCCTAGTGATGATGCCTAGCTCATCACTAGGCAGGGAACCCCCAGCTTGGTCCCACAGCACAGATCCCTAACTTGGGCTGATTGCACTGAGAGATAGCTGACCCTCATCTCTCTGGAGCAAAGCCCCCAGGAGACAAGTAAAAGACCCTCATCAAAACCACTATGAAGTTCCCATCCTCTGCTGCCTCCAAGTTGGGAAGGAAGCATTAACCTTGAGATTACCCCAGAACTGTGATGGGCAGCCTGGGAGTGCCAAGCTGTGATCTACAGCCAGTGCTGAAGTGGGAGAGGAGCCCACATTTTCAGAGCATTGAGAGGCAGCATGGCTACAGCTGTGAGGAAATATAGGAGAGCCACAGGACCGAGCAAGAGCCTCCTACTGACCACTATGCCTAAGTGCCACCCACTGGATGACATCCCAAAACTTCAACACCAAAAGTACCTCACTAACATACCCCACTGTGAAACCAAAGACAAGAAACTACAAATAATGACCCACACAAAGCCTTGGTCCTGTGAAAACATCCAGAAAAGAAGTCAAGAAGTCTAGTGACTTTACTCAATCTTCACTGCGGTTAAAGGAACACCCACATGCAGAGATGAAAAGGAACCACCACAAGAACCCTGGTAACTCAAATAGCCACTGTCTTATGTCCTCCAAATGACTGCACTAGTTCTCAGACAAGGGTTCTTAACCAACTAATTGGCTGAAATGACAGAAATAGATGGTTAGGAATGAAGATCATTGAAATTCAGCAGAACAGCAAAACCCAATCCAAGGAAACTAAGAATCGCTATAAAATGATACCTGTGCTGACAGATAAACTAGCCAGTATAAAAGAGAATGTAACTGATCTGATAGAGCTGAAAAAGACACTGCAATAATTTTACACTGCAATCACAAGTATTAACAGCAGAATAGATGAAGCTGAGAACAGGATCCTGGAACTTGAAGACTAACTCTCTGAAATAAGATAGTTAGACAAAAATAAACAAGAATGAAGAGGAATGAACAAAACCTTTGAGAAATGTGGGATTATATAAAGAGGCCAAATCTACAAATCATTGGCATCCTTAACAGGGATGGGGAGACAGCAGAAAACTCGGAAAACATATTTCAGGATATCGTCCATGAAAACTTTTCCAGCCTCACTAGAGGGGCCAATAATCAAATTCAGGAAACACAGAGAACCCCTGCAGGATTCTATACAAGAGATCACCTCCAGGACACATAATCATCAGATTTTTCAAAGTTGAAGTGAAAGAAAGAATCTTAAAGGCAGCTACAGAGAAAGGGGCAGTTCACTTACAAAGGAAACCACATCAGGCTAACAGTTGACCTCTCAGCAGAAACCTTACAAGACAGAAGAGATTGGGGGCCTATATTCAACATTCTTAAAGAAAAAAAATCTTCAACCAAGAATGTCATATTCAGCCAAACTAAGCTTCCTAAGCAAAGGAGAAATAAGGTCCTTTTCATATGAACAAATGCTGAGGGAGTTCATTACCATGGAGTTTTGTATTGTTACTAGCCAATAAAAAACACACTTAAGTACACAGACCAGTGACACTATAAAGCAACCACACAAACAAGCCAGCATAATCAGCTAACAACACAATTACAATATCAAATCTATACATCTTAATACTAACCTTGAATATAAATAGGCTAAATGCCCCATTTAAGAGGCACAGAATAGCAATGTGGTTAAAAAGCAAGACCTAATAGTATGCTGCTTTCAAGAGATCCATCTCACATGCAGTTACACCCATAGGCTCAAAATAAAAGCATGAAGGAAAATCTACTAAGCAAATAGAAATCAGAAAAAAGCAGGGACTGCAATCCTGTTTTTAGACAAAACAGACTTTAAACAATTAAAGATCAAAATAGACAAAGAAGGGCATTATATTAATATAATGATAAAGAGTTCAAGAATACCTAACTATCCTAAATATATATGCACCCAACACAGGAGCACCAAGATTCATACAGCATGTTCTTAGAGACCTCCAAAAAGACATAGTCTCGCACACAATAAAAGTGGGAGACTTCAGCACTCCACTGACAGTATCAGACCAATCATTGAGGCAGAAAGTTAACAAAGATATTCAAGAACTAAACTCAGCACTGGATCAATGGACCTGATAGACATCTACAGAACTTTCTACCCCAAAACAACAGAATATACCTTCTTCTTATTGCTACATGGCACATACTCTAAAATCAGCTACATAAACAGACATAAAAGAATCCTCATCAAATGCAAAAGGACTGAATTATAACAACCATTCAATTGGACCACAGTACATTAAGATTAGAAATGAAGAGTAAGAAAATTACTCAAAACCACAAAATTACATGGAAATTGAATAATCTGCTCCTGAATGACTGTTGGGTAAATCATGAAATTAAAACAGAAATCAAAAAGTTATTTGAAACTAATGAGACCCACAATACAACATACCAGAATCTCTAGGACACAGCTATGGTAATGTTAAGAGGGAAATTTATTGCACTAAATGCCTACAACAGAAGGTAAGAAAGATATCAAATTAACAACCTAACATCATATTGAAAAGAAATAGTGAAGCAAGAGCAAACCAACCACAAAGCTAGCAGAAGGCAAGAAATAACCAAAATTGGAGCTGAACTGGAAACTGAGACAGAAAACCCATTCAAAGGGTCAATAAATCCAGGAGTTGGTTTTTGAAAAAAAAAATAATAAGATAAATAGGCCACTATTTATCTTATTATTGTAATAAGACTAATAAAGAAGAAAAGAGAGATGAGCCAGATAAACACAATTGGAAATGACAAAGGGAATATTAACGCTGACTCCACATAAATACAAATAAGCATCAGAGACGGCTACAAACAGGTTTATGCACACAAACTAGAAAACCCAGAGGAGAAGGATAAATTCCTGGGCATGTACACTCTCTCAAGACTGAACTAGAAGAAATTAAAACCCTGCACGGACCAATGATGAGATCCAAATTGAATCAGTAATGAATAGGCTACCAACCATAAAAAACCCAGGACCAGATGAATTCACAGCCAAATTATACCAGATGTACAAAGAAGAGCTGGTACCATTCCTACTGAAATTATTCCAAAAAATTGAGGGGGAAGGACTCCTCAATTCATTCTATGAGCCCAGCATCATTCTGATACCAAAATCTGTCAAAGATACAACAAAAAATAAAACTTCAGACCAATATCCTTGACAAACATTGATGCAAAAATCCTCAACAAAACACTGGCAAATCAAATGCAGAAGCACATCAAAAAGCTAATTCACCATGACCAAGTAGGCTTTATCCCTGGGATGCAATGTTGATTCCACATATGCAAATCAAAAAATGTGATTCATCACATAAACAGAACTAAAGACAAAAATCACATGATTATCTCAATAGTTGCAGAAAAGGCTTTCTATAAAATTCAATGTCTCTTCATGTTAAAATCCCTCAACAAACTAGGCAGTGGAGGAACAGACATCAACATAATAAGAGCTATTTATGACAAACCCACAGCCAAAACCATAGTGAATGAGCAAAAACTGGAAGCATTCCCTTTGAACCAGTGCTAGACAAGGATGCTCTCTTACTTTTCCTATTTAACATAGTATTGGAAGTCCTGGCCAGAACAATCAGGCAAGAGAAAGAAATAAAGGGCATCCATATAGGAAGAGAGGAAGTCAAATTATCATTGTTTGCAGACTACATGATTATATACCTAGAAAACCCAATAGTCTTGGCCCAAAAGTTTATTGAGATAATAAACAACTTCAGCAAAGTTTCAGGATACAAAATCAATATACAAAAATCACTAACAGTCCTATACATCAGCAGCAGTGAAGTGAAGAGCCAAGTCAGGAACACAATCCCATTCACAATAGCCACAAAAGGAATAAATAACCTGGGAATACAGCTATCCAGAGAGGTGAAAGATCTCTACAATGAGAAATAAAAAACAATTCTGAAAGAAATCAGAGATGACACAAACAAATGAAAAAACATTCCATGTTCATAAATCAGAAGAATCGGTATAATTAAAATGACCATACCACCCAAACAATTTACAGAATCAATGCTAATTGTACCCAACTTTTAAAGACATTCTTCATAGAACTAGAAAAAATTATTTTAAAATTCATATGGAACCAAAAAGGAGCCCAAATAGCCGAGACAATCCTAAGCAAAAAGAGCAAAACTGAAGGCTTCATGCTACCAGATTTCAAACTATACTCCAGGGCTAGAGTAATCAAAACAGCATGGTACTGGTACAAAAACATACACATAGAGCTATAGAACAGAAAAGAGAATCCAAAAATAAGGCCAAACACCTGCAACCATTTGATCTTTGACAAAGTCGGCAAAAACAAGCAATGTGGAAAGGAATCCCTATTCAATAAATTGTGCTGGGATAACTGGCTAGCCATATGCAGAAGATTGAAATTGGACCCCTTCCTTACACCATATACAAAAATTGACACAAGGTGGATCAAAGACTTAAATGTAAAACCCAGAACTATAGAAACCCTGTAAGACAACCTGGACAATATAATTCTGAACACAAGAACTGGCAAATATTTCATGACAAAGATGCCAAAAGCAATCTCAACATAAGGGAGAGACCACCTCTAATATTGTCTTATGCCCAATTTCTGCCTCCAAAGAAAGAAGTAAAAGTGAAAAGGCAGAAATGAAATCCACAGGCAGAGAGCCTGGCGCTGCACCCTGGGCCTGGTTAAAGATCAACCCCTGACCTAACCGGTTATGTTATCTATAGATTCCAGACATTGTATGGAAAAGCACTGTGAAAATCCCTGTCCTGTTCTGTTCCGTTCTGATTACTGGTGCATGCAGCCCCCAGTCATGTACCCCCTGCTTGCTCAATCAATCACAACCCTCTCACGTGGACCCCCTTAGAGTTGTAAGCCCTTAAAAGGGACAGGAATTGCTCACTCAGAGAGCTCAGTTTTTGGAGATGTGAGTCTTGCCAAAGCACCTGACTGAATGAAGCCCTTCCTTCTTTAACTCAGTGTCTGAGGGGTTTTGTCCTGCTACATTTCTTGGTTCTGTGACCAGGAAGTGAGGTGATTAACAGATGGATGGTCAAGGCAGCCCTTTAGGCGGCTTAGGCCTGCCCTGTGGAGCATCCCTGTGGGGGACTCCGGCCAGCTTGAGCAATGCAGATCCTGAGAGCACTCCCGGGTAGGCATTTGCCTCACTGGAACACCTCATCAGAGAGGTGCATGGCAGGCCCCCACGGAGGATCAACGCAGTGACTGAACACTGGGAAAGAACTGGTACCTGGAGTCTGGACATCTGAAACTTGGTAAGGCTGGTCTTTGGAACCTGTCCACTCCATCTGAGTGAAAGCGTGGCCTGATCACCCACGACGTGCTTGTACCAGTACTTTGGTTTTTGTTTTTGACTTGAATTGGATTGCTTGATGCTTTGGTTTTGGTTTTGACCTGGCTTGAATTTCCTGATACTCTGATTTTGGTTTTGACTCTGGTTTGGTGTAAACTGTAAAAGTGTGTGTGTGCCCTTTTTACCCATTCTTTGTTTTGTGGTGTGCGTGTGGTGTGAGCGTGGTGTTGTCTCGAGAAAGCATGGTTCAGGCACAAAGTAAGCCCACCCCACCAGGAACTATGTTGAAAATTTTCAAGAATGGATTTAAGGGAGACTATGGAGTACTATGACACCAGGAAAACTTAAAACTTTGTGTAAGATAGACTGGCCAACATTAGAGGTGCATTGGCTGTCAGAAGGAAGCCTGGACAGGTCCCTTGTTTCAAAGGTATGGCACAAGGTAACCCATAAGCCAGGGTACCCAGACCAGTTCCCGTATGTAGACACTTGGTTACAGCTGGTTTTAGATGCTCCCCCCGTCCATTCCCCTCCCCTCCCTACACACACAGTGGTTGAGAGAACAACAGCATAAGTGGCTGTCAGAGGCATGGAAAGACCAGCAGAGAGAGAGAGAGAGGAAAGAGAGAGAAAAATAGGCAAGGAGAGAGAGGAAAAGACAGAGGAAGAGACAGAGAGACAAAGAGGGAGTCAAGAAGAGAGAGAGAAAGAGAGAGACAGAGAAAGAGGAAGAGAAAGAGGCAAAAGTAAAGTCAGAGAGACAGAAAGTCAAAGAGAAAGAAAGAGAGAAAGAGAGAAATATACAAGTAGTTAAGAAAAAAACAGTGTACGCTATTCCTTTAAAAGCCAGGGTAAATTTAAAACCTATAATTGATAATTAAAGGTCTTCTCCATGACCCTACAACACTCCAATACCACCTTGTTGTAAGTGTAAACAAGGACGTAGCTGAAAGCACTGAGGCCACTGACAACCTGTAGCCTCCCTATCAAAAATCCTTAACACAGTAACCCGTGGATGGCCCAAATGCATTCAGTCTGTAGCGGCAACTGCTTTACTAACAGAAGAAAGTAGAAAAATAACTTTTAGAGGAAACTTCATTGTGAGCATACCTCACCAGTTAGAAGTATCCTAAGTTAAAAACAAAAAAGATGATTTAACATTAACCACTGAAAATTCCCTTAACCCAGCAAGTTTCCTAACAGGGGATCTAAATCTTAATCACCGTACAAAGGTCCGACCAGACCTAGAAGGAACTTCCTTCAGGACAGGAGGATAGATGGTTCCTCCCAGGTAATTGAAGGAAGAAAAAAAAAGCCATCTATACCAATTCCAAGTTAATTTGGACTAAGCAAGTTCTTATTAATAGCAAAGGACAATTGAAATCCAAAACTTACAAGGTTTTCAACAAAAGTGAAGTTTGCTAAAAGTTAACAGTGTAACATGTATTATAGTAACTTCTAATCTTGTGGCCTTAGACAGTCTAGTCCACAGACATAAAGGAAGTTCGCTTTGGAAAAGAATGGTTATCATCTTTGAAAAAAAAAAGGGAAAAAAAATGGGAGCAGAATTTATGTAAAAAGAATATTATATGGCAAATTCTTGTCCTGAAATAAATTAACTGATTGTTTAAAGAAAAAAATGTTTGTAATAAGTCAGAAAGTTGAGGCATGTCAAAGAATTGTCTGTGAAAGTTGTGAAAAAAAAGTTATAAAAAGGAATTTATACCAGAAATATTATATAATTTAAAAATCATAAGGCCTCCTGAGTACTACTGAAGAAACAGTTTATGTGCAAGCTGTATAAGGAAAGTAAAATATACGTTTGGTAAAAAGGTTATAAGGAGGCATAAGAATGTGAATTTTTACCTACATTAAAAGGTTAAAAAAATTTTGTTTTGAAGGTTTAAGCAAGTTTTAAAACGTTAATTGTAAAGAAAATTCTGTGTGTAAACATATTAGCTAAAGTTCAAGGGGGATCATCCAGTTTTTCTGTGAACTAGACATTAAAGTAAAAACACAATGGATTTTTCTTAAAGCACTAACCTGCTCTTTAACAAAGATTATAAAAGGTTAGAAGGGGTCTATAAAAATCTTACCTTATGGTCTGACATTAAAAATTAAATAAATATGTCTACAAGTTTTATTAAAACTTGGTTTAATATTAATAGCACACTAATATAAAGGTAAAATTTAGCTTATCTGGTATAAAAATCATACGGGAAGCATTGTCAGATATAAAATGGTGTTTATTAAAACTTGGTTTAACATTAATAGCACACTAATATAAAGGTAAAATTTAGCTTATCTGGTATAAAAATCATACAGGAAGCATTGTCAGATATAAAATGGTGTTTGGCTTCTTTGGTCTAAAAACTAACAAGGATAGGTACTAAAGGAAATTTCTCAGTAGAAAGGTACCAAGGACTATAAAGTCCACTGCTGATGTCCCCACATTTTAAACAAAAGGTCAATTTCTTAAAAATTATATGCTTGGTTTATCTTACACTTTCCTTTCCCTCAAAACTAAAAGTCTTTTAGCACATGTACCACCCCTAGAATTTCCAGTAAACCAGCACCAGTCGGAAGATCACATTCTCATCAAAAGGTGAAAAGAAGGGAAACTCGAGCCAGTCTAGGAAGGACCCTACCTTGTGCTGCTAACCACTGAGACTGCTATTTGTACAGCGAAAAAAGGATGGACTCATCACATCCGAGTCCAGAAAGTGCCACCCCCTCCAGAGTTGTGGGCCATAGTCCCAGGGGAAAACCCTACCAAACTAAAACTAAGAAAAATTTAACTCTTTTGTCTATTCTATTACTCTTTCTTCTTTCCTCGCTCTATTGTTGACCATCTAGTTATTAACATAACCAAGTCAATTTTGCTTCAAACTGTTGCATTTAATGCTTGCCTTGTTAGACCCTGTGGGGACTTGCCAAGTCAAAGACAGCTCTCTACTTCAGAAAAGTACCTCTGTCCCTCCTGACTCTCCTCAGACTGGGCATTAGTAAATTAGGACCATTTAATCTGGGGAAATTTCGATAAAGACTTGAGTGTCAACCAGAAGTCTTGCCCCTCAATGTAGAGCTTTTATGCTGTAGTTGGTCCAACATTCTGTGGACAACTAAAGAGCAAGGATGGATGGCCCCAACAGGTTTTTGTAATTTCCTAAAATCATACATTCATTTTACTAGAGGATCATAGAAGTGAAAGATTTAAAAGAAACTTTGGCAATTAAGACAGGATACCAAGATGCAAATGCCTGGTTGAAATGGATCAAATATTCCATCTGCATGTTAAACAAAAGCAATTGTTATGCTTGTGCACATGGCAAGCCAGAGGCCCAGATTGTCCCTTTTCTACTAAGGTGGTCCTCCAGTCGACCAGGCGTGGGCTGCATGGTAGCTCTTTTCCAGGATTCTTCAGCCTGGAGTAATAAGTTGTGCCAAGCTCTTTGTGCTATATCCCAAAGTCCGGCACCCTGCGGGTCAGCCCCCGAAGGCCATCCAGCTTCCATCTCCCAACACTAAGTTCACTTACTGTCTCTCACAACAGGGAGGAAACTTAGCGTTCCTTGGAGACCTGAAAGGATGCAGTGAGCTTAAGAATTTTCAAGAGCTTATCAATCATTCAGCCCTTGTTCTTCCCGGAGTGGATGTGTGGTGGTATTGTGGTGGACCTTTACTAGGCACTCTGCCGAATAACTGGAGTGGCACTTGTGCTTTAGTCCAATTGGCTGTCCCTTTCACCCTGGCATTTCATCAACCAGAGGGAGGAAAAATAAGAGATCGTAAAGCAAGAGAAGCCCCTTTTGGGTCTTTTGACTCTCACGTCTATTTAGACACAATTGGAGCCCCACGGGGAATACCAGATCAATTTACAGCTTGAAATCAAATAGCTGCAGGATTTTAAGTCAATATTTTGGTGGGTGACAGTTAATAAAAATGTAGATTGGATAAACTGCATCTGTTACAACCAAGAGCAATGAACTTTTCATGAGTTAAAAGAAAAACTCATGTCAGCCTCAGCCCTGGGGCTACCTGACCTGACAGAACCCTTTACACTCTATGTGTTAGAAAGAGAAAAAATGGCAGTTGGAGTTTTAACCCAGACTGTGGGGCCCTGGTCAAGGCCAGTGGCCTATGTCTCAAAACAACTAGACAGGGTTTCCAAAGGCTGGCCTCCATGTCTAAGGGCCCTGGCAGCAGTGGCCCTGTTAGCACAAGAAGCAGATAAACTAACCCTTGGGCAAAACATGAATATAAAGGCCCCCCATGCTGTGGTAACTTTGATGAATACCAAAGGACATCATTGGCTAACAAATGCTAGATTAACCAAGTACCAAAGCTAGCTATGTGAAAACCCCCGCATAACCATTGAAGTTTGCAACACCCTAAACCCCACCACCTTGCTCCCAGTATCAGAGAGCTCAGTTGAACATAACTGTATAGAGGTATTGTATTGGGGGATCCTGCCCCTGATAGTTAATGTTGGTTCTTTTCTATTTCCTTAAGTGTCTCAGCTGGTCTGAGAAATAAAGGGAAAGAGTACAAAAGAGAGAAATTTTAAAGCTGGGTTTCTGAGGGAGACATCACATGTTGGCAGGTTCCATGATGCTCCCTGAGCCATAAAACCAGCAAGTTTTTATTAACGATTTTCAAAATGGGAGGGAGTGCACGAATAGGGTGTGGGTCACAGAGATCACATGCTTCACAAGGTAATAGAATATCACAAAGCAAGTGGAGGCAGGGCAAGATCACAGGACCACAGGATGGGGTGAAATTAAAATTGCTAATGAAGTTTAGGACATGCATTGTCATTGATAGCATCTTATCAGGAGACAGGGTTTGAGAGCAGACAACCTGTGTGACCAAAATTTATTAGGTGGGAGTTTCTTCATCCTAATAAGCCTGGGAGTACTACAGGAGACCGGGGCTTATTTCATCCTTTTGGCTTCGACCATAAAAGACAGCCGTCTCTAAGGGGGCCATTCATAGACCTACCCTCAGGGGTGCATTCTCTTTCTCAGGGATCTTCCTTGCTGAGAAAAAGAATTCAGCAATATTTCTCCTATTTGCTTTTCAAAGAAGAGAAATATGGCTCTGTTTTGTCCGACTCACCAGCAGTCGGTCTAAGGCCATCTCCCTTGTTCCTTGAACATTGCTGTTATCCTCTTCCTTTTTCAAGGTGCCTAGATTTCATATTGTTCAAACACACTTGCTCTACAAACAATTTGTGCAGTTAACACAATCATCACAGGGTCCTGAGGTGACACACATCCTCCTCAGCTTACGAAGATGACGAGATTAAGAGATTAAAGACAGGCATAGGAAATCACAAAGGTATTGATTGGGGAAGTGATAAGTGTCCATGAAATCTTCACAATTCATGTTCAGAGATTGTAGTAAAGACAGGCATAAGAAATTATGAAAGTATTAATTTGGGGAACTAAGTGTCCATGAAATCTTCACAGTTTATGTTCTTCTGCCATAGCTTCAGCTGGTCCCTCTGTTCATGGTCCCTGACTTCCCACAACAGTATTGGACTCAGTTTATTCTACTGGGCCCAACCTCCAAGACTATCCTTGAGCATCAGTAAACTGTGAGCTGTACATGGATGGGAGCAGCTTCACCAACCCCTGCTCCAGTCACACCCGGAAGTTAGGAATAGGATGTCGTTCTCTTAATTAGAAAAGAGGATATATGGCAGAAAATAAGTACATTTGTCATGAATTAGGACTGTGTGGAAATGAATGTGCATACTGGTCTTGTGTCATTTAGGCTACTTGGATAAAAAATGAAAAAAATCCTGTCTACCTTCAGAAAGGGAAAAGTGGCCCTTTCTTTACCAGCGGTCAGTGTAACCCCTTAGAACTAGTAATAACAAATCCCCTTAATCTTCACTGGAAAATAAGGGAATGTGTAACCCTAGGAATTGATGGGGCTGGACTGGATCCTTGAGTAAATATTGTAGTTTAAAGAGGAGTTTATAAATGCTCTCCTGAGACAGTATTTCAAAACTTCTGTGATGAACTGAATGTGCCAGTACTAGAAATTCCAGGGAAAACAAGAAATTTGTTTTTGCAATTAGCCAAGCATGTAGCCCAGTCTCTCCATGTCACTTCACGTTATGTATGTGGAGAAACTGTAATAGGAGATCAATGGTCATGGGGAGCCCGAGAATTAGTACCTACAGACCCAGTTCCTGATGAATTCCTGGCTCAAAAGAATCACTCTGATAACTTCTGGGTTCTAAAAGCTTCAATCATTAGACAATACTGTATAGCAAGAGTAGGGAAGGACTTCACCCTTCCTGTGGGAAAACTCAGCTGCCTTGGGGAAAAGCTGTATAATAGTACTACAAAAGCAACCACCTAGTGGAGTTCAAACCACACTAAATTCCCGAAGTAATTTAGTAAATTCCCAAAGTTGCAAACTGTGTGGACCCACCCGGAGTCCCACTGGGACTAGACAGCCCCCACTGCATTATACTGGATATGTGGGCATAGAGCTTATGCCAAATTACCTGACCAGGGGGCAGGTAGTTGTGTTATTGGCACTGTTAAGCCATCTTTCTTTCTACTGCCCATAAAGACAGGCAAACTCCTGGGCTTCCCTGTCTATGCTTCCTGCAAAAAAAGAAGCATAGCTATAGGAAATTGGAAAGATGATAAATGGCCCCCTTAGAGAATCATACAATATTATGGGCCTCCTACTTAGGCACAAGATGGCTCATGGGGATACCGTACCCCCATTTATGTGCTCAACTGAATCATATAGTTACAAGCTGTCTTAATCACTAATTTTTAATCACTAATATTTAATCGCTAATAAAACCGGCAGAGCCTCGACTATACTGGCCTGGCAAAAAACTCAGATGAGAGATGCTATATATCAAAATAGATTGGCTCTCCACTACTTGCTAGCAGCTGAAGGGGGATCATGGGAAATTTAACCTTACTAATTGCTGTCTACACATAGATGATCAAGGGCAAGTAGTTGAAGACATAGTTAGAGATATGACAAAACTGGCACATTTGCCTGTTCAAGTGTGGTCTGGATTTGATCCTGGGGCCATGTTTGGAAAATGGTTCCCTGTGCTAGGAGGATTTAAAACTCTTATAATAGGAGTTATAATAATAGAAACCTGCTTACTGCTCCCTTGTTTGCTATCTGTTCTTCTTCAAATGATAAAAAGCTTCATCACTACCTTAGTTCACCAAAATGCTTCAGCACAAGTGTACTATATGAATCACTATCGATCTGTCTTGCAAGAAGACATGGGTAGTGAGAATAAAAGTGAGAACTCCCACTAATGAGTGAAATTCTCAAAGCGGGGGAGTAAAGGAGGAGATCACCTCTCATATTGTCTTATGCCCAATTTCTGCCTCCAAAAAAAGAAGAAGTAAAAAATAAAAGGCAGAAATTAAATCCACAGGCAGATAGCCCAGTGCTGTACCGCTGCACCCTGGGCCTGGTTAAAGATTGACTCCTGACCTAACTGGTTATCTATAGATTCCAGACATTGTATGAAAAAGCATTGTGAAAACCCCTGTCCTGTTCTGTTCTGTTCTGATTACCAGTGCATGCAGCACCCAGTCACATATCCCCTGCTTGCTCAATTGATCATGACCCTCTCATGTGGACCCCCTTAGAGTTGTAAGCCCTTAAAAGGGACAGGAATTGCTCACTTGGAGAGCTTGGTTTTTGGAGACGTGAGTCTTACCGAAGCTCCTGGCCGAATAAAACCTTTCCTTCTTTAACTTGTTGTCTGAGGGGTTTTGTCTGCAGCTTGTCTTGCTACAAACAAAAGCAAAAATTGACAAATGGGATCTAAGTAAGCTCATCACAGCAAAGGAAACTATCAACAGAGTAAACAACCTACAGAATGGAAAAAAATGTTTGCAAACTATCCATCTGACAAAGGTCTAATATCTAACACCTATAAGAAACTTAAACAAATTTACAAGAAAAAAATCCATTAAAAAATGGGCAAAAGACATGAACAGACACTTTTCAAAAGAAGACTTACATGGAAACAGAGCATAAAAGTTCAGAACATTTGCAGCCTGACAATGTCATAGAAAAGAAAATCCCATTTTCTGAGGTGAAATTCAAGCTGGCTGCAGGAATTTGCTTAAGCAATGAGGAGTTGAATGTTAATCCCCAAGACACCAGCAAAAATGTCTCCAGTGCATGTGGGAGGTCATCACAGCAGGACTTCCATCACATCCTGGAGGCCTAGGAGGAAAAAGTAGTTTCATGGGCCCAGGGTCCACATGCTGTGTGCATCCTAGGGACTTGGTGCCCTGTGTCCCAGCTGCTCCAGCCATGGCAGAAAGGGGCCAATGTAGAGCTTGGTCCATGGCTTCAGAGGATGTGAGCCCCAAGCTTTGGCACCTTCCATGTGGTACTGAGCCTGTGAGTGCGCAGAAGGCAAGAATTGGGGTTTGGGAACCTCCACCTAGATTTCAGAAGATGTATGGAAATGCCTGGATGCCCAGGCAGAAGTTTGTTGCCAGGACAAGGCCCTCATGGAAAACTTCTGCAAGGGCAGTTTGGAAGGGAAATGTCAGAGCCCCCACATAGTGTCCCTGTTGGGGCAGTGCCTAGTGGAGGTGTGAGAAGAGGGCCACCATCCTCCAGACCTTAGAATGGTAGATCTACTGACAGCTTGCACTGTGCACATGGAAAAACTGCAGACACTCAATGCCAGCCTGTGAAAGCAGCCAGGAGGGAGGCTGTATCCTGCAAAGCCACAGGGGTGGAGCTGCCCAAGACCATGGGAACCCACCTCTTGCATCAGCGTGACCCAGATGTGAGACATGAAGTCAAAAGAGATCATTTTGGAGCTTTAAGATTTGACGGCCCTGCTGGATTTTGGACTTGTATGAGGCCTGTAGCCCTGTAGTTTTGGCTAATTTTTCCCATTTGGATTAGCTGTATTTACACAATTCCTGCACCCCCACTGTATCTAGGAAGTAACTAACTTATATTTTATTTTACGGGCTCATAGGTGGAAGGGACTTGCCTCGTCTCAGATGAGACTTTGGACTGTAGCCTTTTGAATTAATTCTGAAATGAGTTTAGACTTTGGGTGACTGTTGGGAAGGCATGATTGCTTTTGAAATGTGAGGGCAGGAGATTTGGGAGGGGCCAGGGTTGAAATGATATGGTTTGGCTGTATCCCCACCCAAATCTAGTCTTGAATTTCCACATGTTGTGAGAGGGACCTGGTAGGAGGTAATTGAATCATAGGGGCAGGCCTTTCCCATGCTGTTCTCATGATAGCAAATAAGTCTCACGAGATCTGATGGTTGTGAAAAAAGGGAGTTGCCCCTCACAAGCTCCCCTTCTCTTGTCCACCACTATGTGAGACTTGCCTTCTGCCTTCCACCATGATTGTGAGCTGTCAACAGCCACATGGAACTGTAAGTCCATTACATCTCTTTCTTTTCTAAATTGCCCTGTCTCGGGTATGTCTTTATCAGCTGTGTGAAAACAGATGAATACACTGGGTATATACTGAGAGGAATATAAATCATTCTACCATAAAGACATATGCATGTGAATGTTCACTGCAGCACTATTCACAATAGCAAAGACATGAAATCAACCTAAATAACCATCAATGGTAGGCTAGATAAAGAAAATGTGGTACCTTTACACCATGGAATATGATACAGCCATTAAAAAAGAATGAGATCATATTCTTTGCAGGAACATGAATGGAGCTAGAGGCCATCATCCATAGCAAACTAACACAGGAACAGAAAATGAAATACCACATGTTCTTGCTTATAAGTGGGAGCTAAATGATAAGAACACATGGACACAGAGAGGAGAACAACCAACACCAGGTTATACTTAAGGGTGGAGGGTAGGAGATGGGAGAGGATCAGAAAAAATAATATATTGGGTCCAAGGCTTAGTATCTGGGTGATGGAATAATCTGTACAACAAACCCCTGTGACACAAGTTTACCTATGTAACAAACATGAACATGTACCCCTGAACCTAAAATAAAAGTTAAAACAAAAGATTATAAAAATAACTTGGCTTTTAGAATGTGTGTGTTTGTAAGAGATAACAAAACCCTAACAAAAACAATAAGGAATACAGGATGGTAGTAATGTTCAAAGGATAGTTGAAGCATGTTAAAAATTTTGCTTGCTTTGGAGGAAACAAAATGTCTCCAATAATGCCCTCAGATTTTGTTAGAAAAACTTAGAGTTAACTATGCACCAGTTAGGTTCTATAGATGAGCTATAATCTCCTTTATCATGATACCTAAATGTCTGTGTATAAATTCCACTTCCTGAATTCAGAAATATGCTTGGATGAGGCTTTCATTGGTGAGGTTGAACGTGACAAGTCAGGGCTGTGGTTGTGTCTGAGTGTGCTGTGCTATTCTATACCCTGCCATATTACATAGTTCATGACTCCAGATTGTCATCCACCTGTACCTTGTCAACCCGCATTCACATATCCTGAATGGCATATGAGCATATGGACCAGGATAGTGGTTTCTTTGGGGAAAGGGGTCTTAGGGGGACTTCTAGGGTACTGGTTATATTTTATTTCTTGAAATCCATGGAGGTTAGAAAAGTATGTTCACTTTGTGAATGTTCATTGCATTCGTATATTATGTATTAGAGTGTACATAGTTGGTATATTAATTATAATAGCTAGTTTATAGTTTGTGTATTATTTATATCATACTTCAGTTACATATTTTCTTTTTAGAAAGGTGAGTTAAATATACTCATTTCTATTTCTTAATTGTGCAAATTAGCTTAGAAGATTGATTTATTTGGCATTGAATCAGCTGTGGAACACAGGTCTAATGCTTGTGTACCACTGCTACAGCTTTCAAAAAGATTTTACTTAAATTAACATCCATTTAGATAATTAAACTTTTCCTAACATTCTTCACCTTTTACTTTCTCTTTAAAAGACCATATAGTAGATATTTTGGGCTTTAAGGGTCATATGGTCTTTGTCGTAACTACTCAACTTTGCCAGTGTAGTGCAGAATCAGCCATAGACAATACATAAAAGAATGAATGTGATGGTGTTTCAACATAAATTTATTTATAGGCAGTAAAACTTGAATTTTATATACTTTTTACCTATATGAAATAGTATTCTTCTTTTGTTTTCTTTTCAACCGTTCAAAAATATGAAAACCAAAACCATTCTTAGTTCTTGAGCCGTACATAAATGGATAGCAGACTGGATTTGTCCATGAGCCTCAGTTTGCCAACCCCTGTTTAAGGAGGTTTATTCACAGTGTTGACATTAGTTATAAGTTATATCAATAACTTATGTATTTTCTTATATGCATGGGCAAAGGAGCAGCACCCCACCCTCCATACTGTCAAGATCTTTAAATTGTAACATTTTCAGCTTATTTAGTATATCACTAATTTCATGGCTCATAGGTTAAGCCAGAAAGTTCCCTGAAAAACATTTCTGTTTGCAAGTTCTCTCCTGTGTTTTCTTTCATTTCTTCCCTTTGCATTTAATGAGAATAAACAAAATGTTCTGGGATACGAACAAGTAGATTCATCAAATGTCAACAGCTGTTGAACCAGCTGTTATTGAAAAAGTGTTTGATTAGCACCCTAGGGCGATCAAGCTACTTTAGCTGTGGGTGTACTAAGTGAAAGAGGAAATAGAAGGCACAGCTAACTAACGATGGGTTTCACTATTGATGAGAGCCCACCTCATTTGGAAAAAGATGCACATAACAAAGGAGTAGTAACTAAAAGACTGCTAAAAAACTATCCTTCATAAGAACTCATGTTTATTTTGGTAAAAATATTAAAGAAAGTCAAGGAATGTGAAAAGAAAGAGCTGAAAAAGTTACCTGTTAATATGTAAAATCAAAATCTGATGGTCTATATGTCATTGATTCTCAGTTGATTTCCTGGGGCTTGAATGCTAGAGATTTCCCACAAATGTGGTACCAGATTTTGCTCATCGAGTTTTGGCTACAGCTGAGAATGAAAGCTATTTTAGAAATGTCTGGCAGACTGAACTCACAGCCCTGAGTGTCATAAGATGTGGTGTAGTTGATCCTACCTCCAAAGAGCTGGAAAAAAGATGTGGCGAAGAGTGGAGCAAAAATTGCTGCAAGGAGCATAGAAGAGGTGGCATACATCCACAAACTTAGCACCTAGGAAAGACTTGGGTTTACTGAAACAAATGAGAATTTGGCCTGGGGAGATTATGGAATGGAATTCAAGGCAGTAAACACACTTCTATTCAAACAGCAAGACAGTGCTGAAGGTCATCCAAGGAAATGCAGTAATATATGGCTACAATTGCATTTCTTTGAAAGTGCATCCAAAAATTCTGGTATTTTGTGTAAAGTGTGCCATGAACACAATCATGGTTTAAATAAGTGTTTCTCAACATGAACACTACTGGGACAATGGGCAGGGTAAGTTTTTTTGTTGTAAGAATAGTCTCACATGCTTTGTAGGGTGTTTTTCATTCCTGGTGCCACCCACTAAATTACGACCATATCCCCCAGCTATTGTGACAACTAAAACATCTTTACGTCTTCACACTCTTCCAAATGCCTATTAGATATATAGTACCACCAATCCTGGTTCAGAAACGCTGGTTTAAATAATACACTTGTTCTATGTCGTGAATCTTATTCACACTGGAACTTTGTCAGGCTATTTGATGGACAGGTATCTTATACACTACTAGAGTTTGCAAAAATAGACACCTTGGCAATAATACATAGAGATATGAAGTGCTTCTTTCGCCCTTCAGATGAACAAAGTAAAAAGGACACGTTAAATAAAAGATGTTCATCCCTAAAATTAAAGTATATTGTTCTTTATTCTCTCTATTTTATATATGTATATAAGGGTGGCATATTAAACTTTGTATATGGCCATTTCTAAAAAGCAGGACTTAAAAAAAATTCAATAGATTTAGGGATACAAGTTGTTTTTGGTTACATGACTTAATTGTATAGTAGTGAAGTCTGGGCTTTTAGTGTATCCATCACCCAAATAGTGTACATTTTACCCAATAGGTAGCTTTTCATCCCCTCCCCACTCCAACCCTCCCTGCTCCAGTGTTCATTATACCACTCCATTTGCCTTTGCATACACATAGCTTAGCTCCCACTTATAAGGGAGAACATGTGGTATTTGGTTTTCCATTCTTGAGTTACTTCACTCAGGATAATGGCCTCCAGTTCTATCCAAGTTCCTGCATGTGACATTATTTTGTTCCTTTTTATGGCTGAGTAATATTCCATGATATATATACATATATGTGTATATGTTTGTGTGTCTGTATATATAAAATATGTATATATAAAACAAAATCACTTTTAGTTACATGAACTAATGCCTCATATAAAATAAAATGTATATATTATATACATACATATATGTATATATATCATGGAATTCTGGTGTGTATATATATGTGGTATGTATGTATATGTAGTATACATGTGTGGTGTGTGTATATATATGTGTGTGGGGTGTGTGTATATATATATGTGGTATATATACATGCACGCGCACACACACACCCCCCCACACCTCATATTTTTGTTATCCACTTATCAGTTGTTGGGAACTTAGGTTGATTCCTTATTTTTGCAATTGTGCTGCAATCAACATACATGTGCAGGTGTCTTTTTGATATAGTGAATTCTTTTCTTTTGGGTAGATACCCAGTAGTGGGATGTTGAATTGAATGGTAGATCTACTTTTAGTTCTTTGAGAAATCTCCATACTGTTTTCCATAGAAAATAATTGTTGTTAATTTTTAAAAGAGTGATAATCTTTTAAATAAAAAGAATCCTTTTCTTTTAGACATATACTGAAATATTTATGAATTAAATGGGATGTTCAGTATTTGCTCTTCATTGGAGAGTATCCTGTCCCATTGACCCTCCAGGATTGTTTAGAATTTGTGGTGATATCTGAACAGCTCAGGCAAGCTTTAGGGTAACATAGTTATAAAGATTGTACTTCTTGGAGAAAATGAAAATGAAATTGCTTAATAGATCATTCAGCCATCTCTTTATCATCCATTAACATTTCATTATCTACCTCTAGCAGAGAAATAGGCATTGCTTGTTTATTGCTTCCCTGAAATTAGATAAAAATGTCCCACTTGTTTTCAGGTTTTCCACAATTTCAGCACGGTCTTGGCTTAAGTCTTTTGAGAGCTATCTTCAGACTTTATGTCACTTCTGTATCATTTCTGTTAAAAACTTTGAGATCATCATATTTTTCTCTCCTTTCTCAATACATTTTAAATTTGTTGTTTGGCTATGTTTGACTATGTCTACTATTTTTTCTTCTATCATTTATTCCAAATTGAAGAGGTCATTTCCTATCTAAATTTCTGTCATGCTCATATTACAAACTAGTCCAAAATAACATGTTAAAATAGCAGTTAAATATGTTTATTCAAGCTTGTGCATGGGGATATTATCAGAAAGGGAAGCATGAGGATATTATCAGAAGGGGAAGAAGTAATGATCAAAAAATAAAAATAAAAGAGGGAGAGAAGACTAGAATATATCTGAGGCAGTTTTTTTAAGCAAGATTTGGCTTCTAGTAGATATTCAGATAATCGAAAGTCCTCATCACTACCATCTCTTGCCTGTGCTGAATTTGTCACCTGTGTTAGGGATGATTCATTCCTGTTTTCTATGTGGAAATCTGTAATAACATTATTATTTCCCTTTCTTTCTCATCTGAATGCTCTCCACTAGATTGGCACAGTAAGGCTTATGAATCAATAAGTTTGATTCTTGTATCATATCTATGTAGCCACTGTTGAGTTATTTCCAAAATCATGATCTTTAATAGAAGCAGAAGGAGAAACACTACGTGTGCTCCCGAACCACCTAAGTTTCCTTAGTGCTTGGAGGTTGCTCAAGTTAAATTCTGCCTATATTGTTTCTCACAGTGAATCAGCAGAAATGAGTCCACATCCAATATAGTTACATGTTTTGCCTGACTCACTTCAACGCAATTACATCTCTATCAAAGTTTTGAAAATAATTATTGTTATCTCCATAACAAATCTTATTCAGTAATATCTCAATAACCTAACTAATGGGAGTCACTTGGTTTCTTGTGTCAAAATTTTGAGTTATTTTTAATAAGATTTTAATAATGCTTAATCCATATGCTGCTATGTAGTGGTACCATACCTTAGTAGAAAGAACATCAGAATGGGTGTAAAAAATAAATCCTAATATAATGACTGTAGAGTTTGTCAGCAGTATGACTTACTAGTATACCCTAAACTTTTCTAATGCTGTAAGGGAGAAATGACAATACCTGAGATTTTTTTAATACATGTAAAAGTACTTCACAAACATTTCATGTACACATGCAACTATAAGTTAGTGTGATTGATATATCAACCCTTGAGTCCATGTGTTTTTTTTTTTTTTTTTTTTTTTTTTTTTTTTGGTTGATGTTCTTTTCTCTTGTTTCCTTCTGTATCTGATTAGAGATCATCTCTGTTACTTTCTTTCTGTATCATACTTCTATCTTAGAGGCAGTGTACTGAGACAGAGTTTTAAAACCCCAGGTCTTCTTTTTTTTTTTTTTCCTCTGTAATTTACTGATTTGTTGCTTATTTGTAAAGTTAGGATAATAATACAATCTCATTAAATTGTTGTCAGGGTTAAATAGAAACATGATAGAAAAATCAAGAGTTCTTGTGTTGAATTCTTTCCCGAACCCAAATATCCAACTATGTAGTAGATAGTCCCTCACTGATTTTCACTATTTCTTCTAACTCAATTTTTTAAAGACTGAAGCAATTTTCTCATACAAATATCCTCCTGTGTTCTCTATCTTAATCAATAACTCTATGATGTGCCAACTAGCCCAAGTATCTGGGACTAATCTCTTTTATTCCATCAACAATGAAGCCTTACTGAATTGACCTTGTATAATTTTAATTCTTGTGGCTCTCCATTCCAATTTTCACTATGTTAGTTCAGGCACTTGTGATTTTATACCTGGGTTATTGCAATGGCCTTCTAACTCTCCTTTTAGTCTATAGAATTCTCTGTCCTGTGTCCAACTCATTTTCCTCCTTGGTGTTGGTAGGTGCTTTTTAGAATGTGTATCTAATCACCTATCTAATTCCTTGAAATATTAAACAGCAATGGTAATAGTAAGCAGACGACCTTATGTAAAAATTCATCCAATGTTCTTCCCTTAAGGATAAGAACATATTAAAAAAGCATCCAGTGAGTCCTGTTTTATTAACTATTTTCTTCTTTTTTAAAATCGACAATTGCTGCTAAACTATGCTAAATCCTTTTTCTATACCTGTAGAGATAATTGTATGATTTTTCTCTCCTTTGAGCTATTAGGATTTCATGATATTGAACAATTTTTGCATTCCTGGAATAAACTTACTTGGTCATCCTGTGTTTTCTTTCTAGTGTGCTGCTGGATGACATTTGCCAATATATTATGTGTAATTTTTACATTGATAATCCTAAGTGATATTAGTTTATAGTTTTTATTCTTGTGTAAACCTTGTAACTTAAGGTATCAGTATTATCCCTGCATCTTTAAATTGAATTTGTTTTTTTCTCCCTTTTGTATATGCTCTGAAACAGTTTAAATAACACTAGAATTGTGTGAACTAAAAATATTGAGTAGAACTCTCCCCAGAAACATTTGAGTCTGGTGCCCTTTATGGAGTAGCTCTTTTATCTTTTTTTTTTCTATTTTTTTGATGGTAATTGGCTTGTTTACAGTTTTACATTTCTTTCTTCTGTTAGTTATGTTACATTGTAATCACTAGAAAATTTTCCATTTCACTCAAGTTTTAAAATGTATTTAATTATAGTTTCATAATATAGTTTTCAAAACAAAAAATTGATTTATATGGTTATTTGGCCTTTGTCGTTTCTTATTTTGTGTATTTATGCTCTTTTATTTTTATTAAATCATTTCCTATTTTAAAAATGTGTCTAAGTAGCAGATTTTAATTTATATATTAGTTTTACTGTTTTTCTGTTTCCTATTTCATCAATTTTGAATTGATACTTAAAGTGCATATGCTAAATGACTATAGATGCATAGATTTGACTATATTAATGATATAACATGTAAAATGTATGCATTCAATAAATACTTATTGAATGAAATTTTTCTCATATATTGGAGAATATTTTAATATATTACCTATTTAGAAAATACACTTGGGTTTTCTAGTTGTTTTTTTTTTTTGAGATGGAGTCTTGCTTTATTGCTCAGGCTAGAGTGCGCTGGCATGACCTCTGCTCACTGCAACCTCTACCTCCTAGGTTCAAGTGATTCTCCTGTCTCAGCCTCCTGTGTAGCTGGGATTACAGGTGCATGCCACCATGCCCAGCTAATTTTTTGTATTTATAGTAGAGACAGGGTTTCACTGTGTTAGCCAGGATGTTCTCAATCTCCTGACTTCATGATCTGCCTGCCTTGGCCTCCTAAAGTGCTGGGATTACAGGCATGAGCCACTGCACCCTGCTGGGTTTTCTAGTATTTTATCAGTGTTGTCTTTTATGGTGAGTGGTTAATCAGTCCTTAGAATTTTCATCCTAATATTTTAGAAAAAAGCTTTATGGGCTAAGATTTCTGAAAGGACTGAAGTGGTGCATCATTGAAAAGTGTGCTAAATTGTAGCTACAACTAATTTTGGACTATTAGGAAGAAATAAACTAAAATTAAAGGCCATTTGCAAAATAAAAGTCTTTATCAATGGATAATATAAGACATTTAATAATTGCTATGATTAAAGTCTGGGGATATTGTTGGTTTCTCTGTAGATATTTTTAATCTTTTGGTGTAATATAGGAAGTGTCACTATAAAGTAATTAATATAGGAATGTTTTATTTGGCTTATAGCAAGTATACCAGTACTCTCAGAAACGATATTAAGAATGAAGAAACCAGGATAAGAGTACACCAAGATGTGTAGAGAGAGACATTGTAGCTAGTGGAAAGAGAATTGGAATAAGAGCAAGAAGAACCCCAACTCTGCCAACAGCTGGTCATGTGAGTGAGCCCAAATTACTTGACGTTTTTTACCTGCAAAGTCATTGGGTTGTCTCAATTCATCCTTAATACCCATTTTCTGATATCATGATTTTAGGTTTAAAATAATTTAAATGACCAATGAAAGTGTTGAGATTATGTGTAGCTAATTAGCTCAGAATGATTGATGCCTAAAAAATTAAATGTAGATTAAAGTTGTGTGTATATGTGTTTATGTATATGCATGTGTATGTTAGAGAAAGAGTTTAAAAGAAGAAAGCTTAAAGAGGATGATTATTTGTGTAAGATGCAATATGGAAGTAAAACTTGCAATACTTTAGTTTGCATTTTATATTTGGGTTATTTTGCTTATTTTGCTGAAATTGAAAAATATTCAGATCAAAATCTAAACTGAGATAAGCATCTTCAAATGCTTTTTATTAGGTTACTTTATATTGGGTTAAATGTGGTTTCAGTTGAATGAAATGTAAAGAAGTGGGTGTGGAAAATCATGGGATGAAAACTGATGCTAGAGAATTTAGAAGCACCATATTAATTTGTTGGTTTATCTCTACACCTCTGTATCTGACACAATGCCTGGCCCATAATAAATGCTCAATAAATCTCTGTTGGATTGAATTGTGGCAGTAAATAGCAAAAATAAAGTATATAGCAGGTCATTCACTGTTTTAATATAAAGTCTGTACTCATATATATATATCTGTAGTACATATGGTTACATTTTGCTTTGCAGTAATAACATTTAAGGTTTTATTTATTTATTTATTTATTTTTTTGAGACGGAGTCTGGCTCTGTCGCCCAGGCTGGAGTGCAGTGGCCGGATCTCAGCTCACTGCCAGCTCCGCCTCCCGGGTTTACGCCATTCGCCTGCCTCAGCCTCCCGAGTAGCTGGGACTACAGGCGCCTGCCACCTCGCCTGGCTAGTTTTTTGTATTTTTTAGTAGAAACGGGTTTCACCGTGTTAGCCAGGATGGTCTCGATCTCCTGACCTAGTGATCCACCCGTCTCGGCCTCCCAAAGTGCTGGGATTACAGGCTTGAGCCACCGTGCCCGGCCAACATTTAAGGTTTTAATTGAATGAAGCAGATTGTCTTGAATGGGTGGTTGGTATTTTAGTCTTATTCATCAGTACTTTACATAAAACACAAATTTTTCTATTTATCTAAAATATTAATATAAAAAACCATGGTAAGTAGCAAAATTAAAGAGTAAGGGGAATATTTCTTACAGTGTTTTTAATAGGACAAACTTCCATAACATTTGGCACTCTCCTCACTCACTTTTATTACTATTTACTTATTTCCACCAAAATTTCCTGCATAGATTTAATTTGTATGTATTTAGCAGTACATTTAAAATACTTTACTTGAAGTTGGGAGCTCTTCTTGGATGTTTGCAGTTCTCTGGTGTTTCAAGTCAGTCAGCTTATGATAATTGCTTTTGTGCCCCTTTCTGATTACCCCCTGTGATTAATAATTGACCCTGTGATTTTATTTTGTATTCTTTTGAAATAATTATTTGTGGTTTTCTACTTCCCAAGTTTTCAGAATTCTGCTTTCATCTTTCGTACATCGTAACCCCAAATATAGTCTTCAGGCAATTCTCTGCTTTTCAAGAAGAGTGAACGCTAGAAACCTGTTTTGTTTGCTGACCTTTGCTTAGAGTCACTAGCACAATATTTACATTTAATATAATTGCACTCTCATATTAGTCACTTGCTTTTATGTGGTTTGTTTTTATTTCTCTAAATTTTAAATTGAGCACAGAGATTATGTGTCATATTAGGTTTTGTGTTTTCACGGCACTTGTCACTGAAACTCACTCAATTTATATCTGAAATTTGTAAGTGAAAATGGTTTCAGGTTTCTTTTACTCCTTTCTTCTTTTGTGAATCTGTACAGCCACCTGTAATGAATGTTATTATTCACTTTAAATAGTGCTGCTCTGAAAGATTTAGAGATAGTACATAATCTTTCATCTAATATCTTTATGGCTACAAAAAAGAATGGATAAGCAAAATTTTTATTGACCTTAGTGACTCATTAAAATATTTTAAAAACATAATTCTAGAAATAATAAAATCATGAAAGCATGAGTTCAGCAATTATTTTGAAAAGTTTAGCATTTTTTGAATACTTGGCTCTGTCATAATATTATTCCAGGTAGAAAACTTACATGTCTTTCTTTGTGGTCTAAAAAGATTAAATCTTCTTGTCTACAATAAAAATGTCATTTTTTTTTTTCTTCTTAGAACCCTCTTACTGATAGAGAATGTCTGGTCCCAGTTACCGATAAGGAAAAAATAAATGTTTTAGAAAATGTGTATTTTACTCAACCTGAATTCTACTTAATTTTCCATATATCAAATAGTTTACTCAAATATAACTTCTGGTTTAATATTTTATGTGATTTGTAGTACATGTTAGTCATGAAACTTTTTAAAAACTTTTTTTTTATTTCAGTAAAACTTCCGGGGAACAAGTGGTGTTTGGTTACATGAATAAATTCTTTAGTGGTGATTTGTGAGATTTTTGTGCCTCCATCACCCGAGCAGTGTATGCTATACCCAATGTGTAGTCTTTTATCCCTCGCCACCCCCCAATCCTTTCCCCTGTGTCCCCAGAATCCAATGTATCATTCTTATGCCTTTGCATCCTCGTAGCTTAGCTCCCACACAGGAGTGAGAATGTATGATGTTTGGTTTTCCATTCCAGAGTTACTTCACTTAGAATCATAGTCTCCAATTCTATCCAGGTTGCTGTGAATGCCATTATTTTGTTCCTTCTTATGGCTGAGTAGTATTCCATAGTATACATATACCACATATTCTTTATCCACTAGTTGATTGATGGGCATTTGGGCTGGTTCCATATCTTAGCAATTGCAAATTGTGCTACTATAAACGTGCATGTGTAAGTATCTTTTTCGTATATTGACTTTTCCTCTGGATAGATACCTAGAAGTGGGATTGTTGGATCAAACAGTAGATCTACTTTTAGTTCTTTAAGGAATCTCCACACTGTTTTCCATAGTGGTTGTACTAGTGTACATTTCCACCAACAGTGTAAAAATGTTCCCTTTTTGCTGCATTCATGCCAACATCCATTATTTTTTTATTATAGTCATTCTTGCAGGAGTGAGGTGGTATTTGTATTTCCCTGATAATTAGTGATGTTGAGCATTTTTCCATATGCTTGTTGGCCATATGTATATCTTCCTTTGAGAACTGTCTGTTCAACCCCATTTTTTGATGGGATTGTGTTTTTCTTGCTGCTTTGTTTGAGTTCATTGTAGATTCTGGATATTAGTCCTTTGTCAAATGTATAGATTGTGAAGATTTTCTCCCAGGCTGTGGATTGTCTGTTAACTCTGCTGGTTATTTCTTTTGTTGTGCAGAAGCTTTTTAGTTTAAATAAGTCCCATCTATTTATCTTTGATTTTGTTGCTTTTGCTTTTGGGTTTATGGTGATGAAGTATTTGCCTAAGCCAATGTCTAGAAGGGGTTTTCTGATGTTAACTTCTAGATTCTTTTTGGTTTCAGGTCTTAGATTTAAGTCGTTGATCTATCTAGCAGTTAGTTGATTTTTGTATAAAGTGAGAGATGAGGATCCACTTTTATTCTTCTACATGTGGCTTGCCTATTATCCCAGCACCATTTTTTAAATAGAGTGTCCTTTCCTTTTATGTTTTTGTGTGCTTTGTAGAAGATCAATTGACTCTAAGTATTTGGCTTTATTTCTTGGTTCTCTATTCTCTTCTGTTGGTCTATGTGCCTATTTTTCATACCAGTACCTTGCTGTTTTGGTAACTATGGCTTTATAGTATAGTTTGAAGTTGGGTAATGTGATGCCTTCAGATTTATTCTCTTTGCTTAGTTTTGCTTTGGCTATGCAGGCTCTTTTTTGGTTCTATATGAATTTTAGAATTGTCTTTTCTAGTTCTGTAAAGAATGATGGTGGTATTTTGATGAAAATTGTATTGAATTTGTAGATTGCTTTTGGTAGTATGGTCATTTTCACAATATTGATTCTACTCATCCATGAGCATGGAATGGATAGAATCAATATTGTGTTGCTTATGAATTATCTCAGCAGTGTTTTGTAGTTTTCTTTGTAGAGGTTTTTCATGTCCTTGGTTAGGTATATTCCTAAGTATTTTATTTTTTGAAGTTGTGATGAAAGTGGTAGAGTTCTTGATTTGATTTTCAGCTTGGTCACTGTTGGTGTATAGCAGTGCTACTGATTTGTGTACATTAATTTTGTATCCTGAAATTTTGCTGAATTCATTTATCATTTCTAGGAGCTTTTTGGATGAATCTTTAGAATTTTCTAGGTATACAATCATATCATCAGCAAATAGTGACAGTTTGACTTCCTCTTTACCAATTTGGATGCCCTTTATTTCTTTCTTCTGTGTGATTTCTCTGGCTAGAACTTCTAGTACTATGTTGAATAGAAGTGGTCAAAGTGGGAATTATTGTCTTGTTCCAGTTCTCAGGGGGAATGCTTTCAACTTTTCTCCATTTAGTATAATGTTGGCTGTGAGTTTGTCATAGATGCTTTTATTACCTTAAGGTATGTCCCCTCTATGCCTATCTTTCTGAGGGTTTTAATCATAAACAGTTACTGAATTTTGTCAAATGTTTTTTCTGCATCTACTGAGATGATCACGTGATTTTTGTTTTTAATTCTGTTTATGTAGTGTATCATATTTATCAACTTATGTATGTTAAACCATGCCTGCATTCCTGGTTTGAAACCCACTTGATCATGGTGGATTATTTTTTTGATATACTGTTGTATTCAGTTTGCTAGTATTTTGTTGAGGATTTTAGCATCCATGTTCATCCAGTATATTGGTCTGTAGTTTTCTTTTTTGTTGTGTCCTTCCCTGGTTTTGGTATTAGGGTGATACTGGCTTCATAGAATAATTTAGGGAGGACTCCCTCTTTCTCTATCTTGTGGAATAGTGTCAATAGAATTAGCACCAATTCTTCCTTGAATGTCTGATAGAATTCAGCTGTGAATCCATCTGGTCCTGGACTTTTATTACCATTTCAGTCTCTCTGCTTGTTATTGGTTTGTTCAGAGATTCTATATCTTACTGCTTTAATCTAGTAGGGTTGTATATTTCCAGGAATTTATCTATCTCCTGTAGGTTTTCTAGGTTATGTGCATAAAGATGTTCATGGTAGCCTTGAATGATCTTTTGTATTTCTGTGGTATTGGTTGTAATCTCCTGTTTTGTTTCTAATTGAGCTTATTAGGATCTTCACTCTTCTTTTCTTGGTTAATCTTACTAATGGTCTATCAATTTTATTTATCTTTTCAAAGAACCAGCTTTTTGTTTCATTTATCTTTTGTATTACTTTTGTTTCAATTTCATTTAGTTCTGCTCTGATCTTCGTTATTTCTTTTCTTCTACTGGGTTTAGGTTTGGATTGTTCTTGTTTCTCCAGTTATGTGAGGTATGACCTTAGATTGTCTATTCTTCCATGTGCTGATGAATAGAATGTATATTCTGCAGTTCTTGGGTGGACTGTTCTGTAAATATCTGTTATGTTTGTTTATTATAGGGTATAGTTTAAGTCCACTGCTTCTTTGTTGATTTTCTGTCTTGATGACCTGTTTAGTGCTCTCAGTGGAGTAAAAGTCCCCAACTATTGTTGTGTTGCCATGTATCTCACTTGTTAGGTCTAGTAGTAATTGTTTTATAAATCTGGGAACTCCAGAGTTAGGTGCATATATATTTAGAATTGTGATATGTTTCTGTTGAACTGGTGCTTTTATCATTATATGATGTCTCTGTCTTTTTAAACTGCTGTTGCTTAAAATTTTGTTTTATCTGATATAAGAGTAACTACTCCTGTTCACCATTCCAGTTGCATGGAATATCTTTTTCCACCTCTACTTTATGTACATCCTTGTGTGTTAGGTGAGTCTCCTGAAGACAGCAGAAATTTGATTGGTGAATTCTTATTTATTTTGCCATTGTGTATATTTTAAATAGAGCAGTTAAGCACTTTGTATTCAATACTAGTATTGAGATGCGAGGTACTGTTCTATTCATTGTGCTATTTGTTTCCTGAATACCTTGTTTTTTTCATTATGCTGTTGTTATATAGGTTCTGTGAGATTTATGCTTTAAGGAGATTCTATTTTGGTGCATTTCAAGGATTTGTTTAAAGGTTTAGAGCTCCTTTTAGCAATTCTTGTAGTGCTGGCTTGGTAGTGGCAAATTCTCCCAGTATTTGTTTGCCTAGAAAAGACTGTATCTTTCCTTCATTTATGAAGTTCAGTTTCCTTGGATACAAAATTCTTGGCTGATAAAGGAGGCTAAAAATAGGACCCCAGGCCAGGCCCGGTGGCTCATGCCTATAATCCCAGCATTTTGGGAGGCCGAGGCGGGTGGATCACCTGAGGTCAGGAGTTCAAGACCAGCCTGGCCAACATGGTGAAACCTCGTCTCTACTAAAAATACAAAAATTAGCCAGGCGTGGTGGCAGGCACCTGTAATCCCAGTTACTCAGGAGGATGAGGCAGGAGAATTGCTTGAGGCCAGGAGGTTGCAGTGAGCTGAGATCATGCCACTGCACTCCAGCCTGGCCAACAGAGCAAGACTCTGTCTCAAAAACAAAACAAAACAAAACAAGAACAACAAAAAATAGGACCCCAATCCCTTCTAGCTTCTAGGGTTTCTGCTGAGATATCTGTTGTTAATCTGCTAGTTTTTCCTTTGTAGGTTACCTGATACTTTTGCCTCAGAGCTCTTAAGATTCTTCCCTTCATCTTGCCTTTAGATAACCTGATGACTATGTGCCTGTGTGATGATCTCTTTGTGATGAATTTCCCAGATGTTCTTTGAGCTGCTTGTATTTGGATGTCTAGATCTCTGGCAAGGCTAGGGAAGTTTTCCTCAATTATTCCCTCAAATATATTTTCCAAACTTCTAGATATCTCTTCTTCCTTGGGAACACCAATTATTCTTAGGTTCAGATGTTTAACATAGCTCCAAACTTCTTGGAGGCTTTGTTCATTTTTAAAAATTATTTTTTCTTTGTTTTTAGTGGATTGGGTTAATTAGAAAGCCTTGTCTTCCAGCTCTGAAGTTCTTTCTTCTGCTTTTTCAATTCTGTTGCTGAGATTTCCCAGTGCATTTTACACTTCTATGTGTCCTTGATTTCCAGAAATTGTGATTGTTATTTATGCTGTCTATTTCACTGAAGAATTTATTCCTTTCATATCCTGTATCATGTTTTTTTATTTATTTAGTTGGCCTTCACCTTCCTTTGGTGCCTCCTTGATAGCTTAATAATTGACCTTCTGAATTCTTTTTCTGGCAATTCAGAGATTTTGTCTTGGTTTGGATCCATTGCTGGTGACCTGGTGTAATCCTTTGGGGGCATTAAAGAACCTCGTTTTGTCATATTTCCAGAGTTGTTTTTCTGGTTCCTTCTTATTTGGGTAGACTATGTCAGAGGTAAGATCTGGGATTCAAAGGCTGCTGTTAAGATTCTTTTTTCCCACAGGGTGCTTTCTTGATATGGTATTCTCCCCATTCCCCTAGGAATGGGGCTTCTGAGAGCTGAACTGTAGTGATTGGTTTTGCTCTTCTTGGTCTAGCCACTCAGCAGAGCTACTAGCCTCTGGGCTGGTACTAGGGAGTGTCTGCAAAGAGCTCTGTGATGTGATCTGTCTTCAGGTTTTGCAGCTGTGGATATCAGCACGTGCTCTTGTGGAGGTAGCAGGGGAGTGAAGTGGACTCTGTGAGGGTCCTTGGTTGTGTTTTTGTTTAGTGTGCTGGTTTTGTGTTGGTTGGCCTCCAGCCAGGAGGTGGCACTTTCAAGAGCTCATCAGCTGTGGTTCTATAGTGAGGAGGCTAACTTGCTCTAGGGCTACCTGGTTAGGTATTCAGGTGTCTCAGGCAGTGGACAGAGCTATAGAACTCCCAAGAGATTATGATCTTTGTCTTTGGCTACCAGGTTAGGTAGAGAAAGACCATGAGGTTGGGGCAGGGATAGGTGTGTCTGAGCTCAGCCTCTCCTTGGGGGGGCTTGCTGCAGCTGCTGTAAGGGATGGGGATGTGGTTCCTAGTCCAATGGAGTTACATTCCTAGGGGGATTATGGCTGCCTCTGCTGATTCATACAGGTCACTAAGGAAGTGGGAGAAAGCTGGTAGTCACAAGCTTCACCCAGCTGCCATGCAACCTGCTGTCCAAAACGCCTATGTCATCCCCACTGTGCCCCCTGAATAGCATGGGGTCTATTTCCAGGTGCTGGTGATCAGGACTGAGAACTCGCCCCAGAGCACAAGCCTCCCTGTTGAGAAAGCAAGCAGACTCACAGGTTTTCACCATCTCGGGGAGCCTGCAGTGGTGATCCAGTTCCTTCAAAGGGTCCATGGATTCTCTTGGCTTTCCTGGTGTGTTCCTATGGTAGTTCTTAGAGCAAAAGTTCATGATGTGTCTCCACATGCTGCTGTGTTCATCTGAGCAGTAGCTGCAGGCTAGTCCTATGTCCTATTGGCCATCTCCTACAACAGTTCTGGTCATGAAATTTTAAGCACAATAGAGCATATCATGCCTATTAATTACGTATTTACTTGCTTCAATATTGCTATGAAAACTTTGAAAGTTAAGAATAGAGTACTAATATAACTATTTTAATATTTTTGTATGCCCGTTGCAAATACTGCCCAATGCACAGAACAGCCCCTCCCAACAATTACTAGATCCAAAATGCTCTTAGCACTGAGGTTGAGAAACTCTGATTTAGATTGTTAATATGTGAAAGAAAATCTATTCGAGAGCCTCTGGAAATTATTTTCTTTCTGCCATTAAAAGATGTAGAGGATGACATTGCTTCTTTAATTTAATTTAATTTAATTTAATTTAATTTAATTTATTTATTTATATTTTGAGACGAAGTTTTGCTCTGTCACCCAGGCTGGAAAGGAGTGGCATGATCTTGCCTCACCGCAACCTCTGCCTCCTGGGTTCAAGCGATTCTCTTGCCTCAGCCCAGCTAATTTTTGTATTTTTAGTAGAGATGGGGTTTCACCATGTTGGCCAGGCTGGTTTCAAACTCCTGACCTCAAGTGATTCACCTGCCTTGGCCTCCCCAAGTGCTGGGATTACAGGCGTGAGCCATTGTGCCCAGTTCCGAGATTGCTTCCTTTAAGTTTTTTTTTAATTTTTAATTTTGGGATTGCTTCTTGTACTGCTGGATGTTGTCTTGTATGAATGTGATACCTGGAACTCTGGTAGCTATCTTGTGACTCTGAGGGGAAGCGAGGTATATTAGTTATGGTTCTCCAGAGAAACCATTAACAGGCTATACCTGTGTCTATCATCTATATCTACAAAGAGATTGATTTTATTTTAAGGTATTGGCTCATGTGATTATAAAGGCTAAGAAGTCTCAGAATCTTTCCTCTGAAACCCAGAAAGACTGATGGTGTAGTTTGAAGGCTTGAGACTTGGAGAGCTGATGGTGTAGATTTCCCTTCTCAGTCTGAAAGCCTGAGAACCAGAAGCATCGAAGGCAGAAGACTGATATTCCAGTTCAGCAGTCAGTCAAGGAAAGAAAGAGAAAGAGATAAAAAATTCCATTACTTCATCTTTTTCTTCTATTCAAACCCTCAATGGATTGGGTGATGCCCACCACATTGGGGAAGATGAATTTCTTTGCTCATTCTCCTAATTCAAATGCTAATTTCCTTCTGATACATCCCTATAGACACACTTAGAAGTAACGTAAGTAACATTTAACCAGATGACTAGGCATCCCTTGATCCAGAGAGGTTGACAAATACAACTAATTGTCACAAGTTCATTCTTTTTCAACTTGGCACCCATATGCATCTCCTTAAATTATATTTAATCTCCAGACAGAGACAATAGCAAGGCCATAGTTCTGCTGTGATATAGTTACACTGCATACAACCAAAAATACACTCCCTCTTCTGTCTCAGTCTGCTCAGAATGCTATAACAAAATAACTTAGACTGGGTAATTTGTAAGCAATAAAAATGTATTGCTCATAGTTCTGGAAAAGGGGTGTCCAAGATCAAGGCACCAGCATATTCAATGTCTGGTGAGGGTGTGCTTTCTGCTTCAAAGCACCTACTTGCCCTCACATGGTGGGAGAGGGTCAGGGAATTCATTTGAACTTCTTTTATAAGTGCACTAACCCCTTCATGAAAATGGATCCCTATAACTTAATCACTTCCCAAAGGCCCCACCTCTTAATACTATCACATTTAGCATTATGTTCCAACACACAAATTTTGGGGGGACACCAACATTCTGATCATACACCTTTCCTAAAAGAAGAGGTAAATCTTTGAGTGTTGTTTACCCTTTTTATGAATATTCTGTAATTTAATAACTTTGTTGTAAAATAAAATTTACGTTGTACCCACATAAAATCAGTACATCTTGTTATATGATAAGGGAATAAGAGAGAGAAGAAAACAAAGATATTTTAGATACACACACAAACACACATGTTCATAACAAAGTACTCATGACAATTACAGGCTTCATTTTTATAACTGGTTACAAGATTCTTATAACTTGTCATACGATTGTAGTTGATATAAGTGGTACATGTAACTATCTTCTTCCACTACCCATTTTGTATGGTGCTGGTTCTATGTCTGGTAGACTGACCCAAACCTTTTCTTCTGAAAGGTCTAAGTCATTAGTGGTCCTATCTGAATTGAGTTATGATAGTTTTCCATTGATCTAAATCACAGGGCATGCTAATACTAAGAGGCATCTTAAAAGATCTACTGCATTCAAGACATTGTTTTTCTTACTTCCATTGTAGAGTAGTAGTTCAATTTCCCCCTGGTCATTAGCATCAATCACCAACATAGTAACTTTGTTCTTTTCTTATTGATTCAGAGGCATGAGGATTTCAAAGTGGGCAGGTGGCAGCCTTAACTTCCAGTTCAGTGGAATCATTGCTGTGTCTCCTGGTAGAAGTATCTTCTCTTTGAGACTAGGACATTCAGGCCAGCAGAATATCAGGTTGCATGAATAGGAAGCAAATATTTTGTTAGTGGGTCACAAGTAATAGTAGCATCACTCCTGTTTTCACTCCTTGATTTCTGAACCTGTAAATCCTGGCTATAGTAGAAACAGCATCATTTATCAGATGTTGATTCAGAGCATATCCTCAGAATCTTGCCCCAACCTTGCAAGTTCTTGCCACCCAGCTGGCACTAACTGAGTCTTTGGAAGAACATCCCACCATTTTATCAAACCAGCTGTTTTAGGATGGTGGTGAACATAGAAAGACCAGTGAAATTCCAGAAGCATGGGTCTGTTGTTGCACTTCTTTTGTTGTGAAAGGAACTCCTGGATCAGAAGCAATGCTGTGTGGAATACCATAATGCTGGATAAGACATTCTATAAGTCCACAAATGATAGTTTTGGCAGAAGTATTGCATGCATTGAAGGTAAATCCATATCTAGGGTAAATGTTGGTTTTAGTAAGAACAAAACACTGCTCTTCCATGATGGAAGTGGTCCAATGTAATCAACCTGCCACCCGGTAGCTGGCTGATCACCCTGGGGAATGACGCCATATCAGGGACTCATATGTGTTTTTTACTGCTGGCAGATTGATCACTCAATGGTGGCTGTAGCCAGGTTAACCTTGGTGAGTGGAAGTCCATGTTGCTGAGCCCATACCTAACCTTCATTTCTGCCACCATGGCCACTTTGTTCATGAGCCCACTGGACAATGACAGATGTGGCTGAGGAAAGAGACAGATTGCTAGCCACAAAAACAATCATCCTATTCACTTGATTATTAAAATACTCCTCTGCTGAGGTCACCCTTTAGTGAGCATTCACATGAGACACAAGTATCTTCATGTTTTTTGCCCATTCTGAGATCTATCCAGATACTTCTTCCCCAAATTTCCTTGTCAGCAATTTTCCAATCACATTCCTTCCTAGTTCCTGACCACCCTTTGCCCCAGCTCAGGAATTGATATACAATCACAAATTAAGCCATTTCTTCTTTTAAGAAAAGTGAACAACCAGGTGCACTCCCCTAAGTTCTGCTCACCAAGAGACATTTTCTTCACCAGGAAATTGTCCTTCAGCGATGTTCTAGAAAGTGGTTGTAGTGCTGTTGCTGTCTTTTTGTAGTGCTTGTATATCACACCAGTCCTGAGTGTCCTCTGTAAACCAGTCCTGAGTGTCCTCTTCCTCTGCCAACTGATTATAGAAAACAACTCATGAGACCATCAGTACAGACTCAGAAAGAGACAGCAGTGAAGCAACGGTGGGGACCAAAGGCATTTGGGCCAATTCTTCATGTTACTTGTTCCTTCTGGATGTCCTTAGCTCTGATCACATATGTACCACTTCCACTTGATGGCAGAGAGCTGCTGTACATGCCCAACTTTATGGCATGGTAAGTCAGATGACATTCAGTAAATGATGAGCGGCTCAGTTTCCATGGTTACTCAGTGGCCCATTGTCAAACATTCAGCCTCTACTAATGCCCAGTAGCAAGCCAAGGGCCATTTCTTAAAAGGAGAGTATTATCTGTGGTAGATGGCAAACCTTTGCGCTGAATTTCCAAAGGACTACCCTGCAATTTTCCAATAGGGTCTGCCAAAGACTCCAAATAGCATCCCATCTGCCATTTCTACCTTTCGACCACTATTGTATCTGCTCGATCATATGGCTCAAGTAGCAGAGCAGCTTGCACATCAGCCTGGACATACTGGGGAGCTTTCTTTTGCTCTGAGCCCCACTCAAAACTACCAGCTTTTTAAGTCACTAGGTAAGGGGGCTGGAGTAACACACCCAAATGAAGAATACGTTGCTTCCAAAATTGAAAGGGGCCCACTAGACATTGTGCCTTTTTCTTATTGTAGGAGGGGCCAGATCCATCAACTTGTTCTTCACATTAGAAGAAATATGTCAACATGTCCCATACCACTGATCCCTAGAAATTTCACTGGAGTAGAAGGGCCATGAATTTTAGTCAGATTTATTTTATATCCTTTGACATGAAAATATATTACCTTTAAGTCTAGAGTAGTTGGTACTTCTTAATTACTGTGTCAAATCAACATATCATCAATGTAATGGACCAGTGTGGTATCTTGTGGAAGGGAACAATGATCAAGATCCCTGTGAACTAAATTATGACATAGGGCTGGAGAGTTCATATGTATGTGAAATACAACTGTGATGTGTTTCTGACTTTGCCAGCTGAAAGCAAACTGCTTCTGGTGGGCCTTATGGACAAATATGGAGAAAAAGTATACTTTTTCCATAGCTACATGGTAGGTACTAGGAATGTGTTAATTTTCGCAAGTAATGAAACCACATTTGGTACAGGAGCTGCAATTAAAGTTACCATCTGGTTGATCTTACAATAATCTATAGTCATTCTGGTCATTCTGTAAGATTCATTTGTCTTCTGAATAGGCCAAATGGAAGAGTTGAATGGGGATGTGTTGGGAACCACTACCCTGCCTTTTTATTTATTTTTTTTTGTAATTATACTTTAAGTTCTAGGGTACGTGTACACAACATGCAGGTTTGTTACATATGTATACATGTGCCATGTTGGTGTGCTGCACCCATTAACTCATCATTTACATTAGGTATATCTCCTAATGCTATCCTAATGCCTCCCCCCTCCCCACAATAGAACCCGGTGTGTGATGTTCCCCTTCCTGTGTCCAAGTGATCTCATTGTTCAGTTCCCACCTATGAGTGAGAACATGCGGTGTTTGGTTTTCTGTTCTTGCGATAGTTTGCTAAGAATGATGGTTTCCAGCTGCAGCCATGTCCCTACAAAGGACATGAACTCATCCTTTTTTGTGGCTGCATAGTATTCCATGGTGTACATGTGCCACATTTTCTTAATCCAGTCTGTCACTGTGGACATTTGGGTTGATTCCAAGTCTTTGCTATTGTAAATAGTGCCACAATAAACATATGTGTGCCTGTGTCTTTATAGCAGCATGATTTATAATCCTTTGGGTATATCCCCAGTAATGGGATGGCTGGGTCAAATGGTATTTCTAGTTCTAGATCCTTGAGGAATTACCACACTGTTTTCCACAATGGTTGAACTAGTTTACAGTCCCACCAACAGTGTAAAAGTGTTCCTATTTCTCCACATCCTCTTTACACTGCCTCTTTCAAGTCCTTTATGGCTGCACTAATCTCTACAATCTCTGTAGGAATACAGGGTTGTTTTTGGCTCACTATTTTCCTAGGTGGAGGCAGTTCTAGTGGCTTCCATTTTTTCCCCCAACGTAGCCTTCATTCGATAGATTGGGAATCAATGTGGGGATTCTGTCAGTGGCTGAGTGTATTTATTCTATTATTTATTTATTTTTTGAGACAGAGCCTCACTCTGTTACCCAGGCTGGATTGCAATAGCATGATCTTGGCTCACTGCAACCTCCACCTCTTGGGTTCAAGTGATTCTCCTGCCTCAGCCTCCTGAGTAGCTGGAACTGCAGGCTGTAACTACAGGCGAGTACCACCATGCTTGGCTAATTTTTGGCATTTTTAGTAGAGACAGGGTTTCACCATGTTGGTCAGGCTGGTCTCGAACTCAAGTGATCCATTAGCTTTGGCCTCCCAAAGCACTGGGATTACCGGTGTAGGCCACCTCACTTGGCTGATTCTAATTATGCTTTTTCAGAACTAGAAAAATAACCACAGGATGGATTTGCGGACCTTCTGTGAGATGGACTTGAGCTCAAACTCCATTGGTCATCTGACTCAATAAATTCCTACTGTGACTAGTAGGCCACAGTGATGTTTTGGGTCTCCAGGAATTAATGTTAGTTTAGAGCCAGTGCCCAAGAGCCCCTAAAAACTCTGATTATTTCCTTTTCCTCAATGAAATCCTGATAACTGTATGTCCCTTTGGGAAAGGGTGGGAGAAAGATTAGCTGTACAAATTTTTGGCAATGTACCAGGGCTGTTCCTCAAGGGGAATTGGCTACCCTTTCACCCAAGGTGGCTGAGTCTGTAAACCGGCTAAGGTAGAAAAACAGATTAAGGGGCATATGTCTCTGCTTTTCTGATTCAGATTAGACTTTTGTTTACTTGACTTAGAACTTTTCTGCTTATACAGATCAAATGTATATATAATGGTTTCTTATTCATTTCACTTCTAGGAACGTCGTGATCAACTAGCTAATGACACAGGCCTGCACGAGTCAGACCATTCTGCTTGCTGTTTTCGCTTTGTTATCCACCACAGTAACAATGCCCACCATGCTTTTGATAGCTGAGTGCTTTCACTTGGCTCCTGCCACTGTAGCATCTAATTAGTCTCATTGTATTTATGTTTCTCAGTGTAGCATGTGCAGTTTCCACTGTAAGTTCTGGCTTACTGAGAAGAGCAGTCTTGAGCCCTTTAGCCCAGTGTTGAAGCTCTCCTCACAGATTTATTTCTCACAGTAATGTAAGTAAGATAAGTCTTCTGGGTCCTCCCAGCATGGGTGGGCAGGTCTTCAATGACAAATCCACTCTAACATTCTAATCTCCTTAATCTCCTTAAGTGTTTGTATTTATTCCTCTACATTCAACAAAGGTAGGTTGGGCATTTCCAGTTTCCTTACTGTGGGCCACATTTTGGTCCATTTCAGCCCACCAACCAAATGTACTGCTAGAGTTCATTCTAGCTCCCTGAGCTCAAGATTAAATGCAAAATCTCTGCTTAGTGAGCCAATATCAATAGATTTAGCCTGATCCATATTTATGTTCCTTCTATGGTTATTCCACACCTTTAGAATCCATTCCCTCACATGTTTCCTAGATTGTAATATGTATAAATTAGAAAACTCAGGTAGTTCTTTTGGAGTGTAATGTACCTTCTAATGGGTCACATTTTGTACCTTACATTAGGGGCCTGCTGGAACTCAAGTTTATTTATAGGTCTAGAAACAAATAGGTGGGTCTTTGGTGGAGGTGGATCCCTAGGAGAATCAGCATTGTCTTGTAGGGCTACTGCTTCAGGGGAGGCCATTACAGTTTTCTCAGTCAATGCAAGGTTAATACTCAGCTAGGCATAGAAAGGCTGATAATAAAAGGTGTGGGAAGGTTGCTACTGCTTGGAGTGAGGAGATCTCTTTCACTGTCAAAGAAGACTCATCAGAATTTAGAAGCTTATTATCTCCAGCATCATTAGGGTCTTCCCACATGTCCCCATCCCAACTTACAATATCTCATTCTTTCCATTCAACCTTCATTTTAACAGTAGACATTCTGAGAGGCTGATAGTTCATCTTGAATGGTAATTTAGCCAGTCATAGGAGAGGACCCATGTTTGATTTCCAGCAAGCTCAGCCCTGTAGCTGCAGGAGATAAGGGTTTTGTTCAGAACAAACATAGGAGATTTCTGGTCATTTTAAAAGCTCTTCACTGAGGAATTTGAATCCCTGAGTGCATCCTCTTTTTCGTTTTTTTTTTTTTTTTTGGTCCAGCAATATTAGGAGCAACCAGCTAGTCTTATTCTATTAGTTTTAAAAAATGTTCTAAAGTAGACACTCAGCTTCTTTCTTTCTTTTTCTTTCTTCCTTTCTTTTTTTAATAGGATCTTGCTTTGTTGCATGGGCTGGAGTGCAGTGGTATGCTCACCTCCTGGCTAATTTTAATTTTTTATAGATACAAGGTCTTCCTGTGTTGCTCAGGCTGATCCTGAACTCCTGGGCTCAAGCGATCATCCTGCGTCAGCCTTCCAAGTACTGCGATTATAGATATGAGCCACCACACCTGGCCAGCTCTTTGCTTCTTATAAGTGGTAGTACCAAATTCAGATATTTTGTATATCTCTATTGCCATGTTATATCATTGCTCTCTTTATTACTGGACTTTAATTAGATTAGAAAGCCAATTCCAGAAATTCTAGAAAACCAATTCAGAATATTCATGCTTAAAATTCGGTTCCCCTCTAGAACCACTGCTGGCACCAAAACCTTTATTAGTCAGGGTTTTATACAGAAATATAAGGAATAGAATATCTATAGTCTATAGTCTAGTTAGAGTAGAAATAGCTAAATATAATTTGGCCTGATAACTCAATAGACTTAAAAGGCTGGTTGTGCTCACAACTTCTTTTAAAACCAGGTATTTTGCACTGCATGTATTGCAACATTTATTACCACTGAATAATTTTCAATGCTGGCCTTACAGAGGCTATTTTTTCCTAGGTATTATATTTGTAATTAAGAGATATTCAGCAGTAGGCAAACTCTAATTACACAATATTCAGTAAAAGTAAAATTTAATAAGTAAAAGTAATAAGTATATGATGGGAATTTGATTTTGGCTGTAGAGGACTATTTTTTCACTTTTTAAATAAAAATTTTAAGGAGGTCCCACTTAGGGGAGAATAGTGTAGATTTGATTTTCCTTATTTCTCCCTCTCAGTGCAACTAAAAACTCTGGACATTAAATAAAGAGCAAATAAGGCTGAGGTGGGAAGATCACTTGAGCATGGGAGACAGAGTTTGCGGTGAGCCAAGAATGCACCACTGCACTCCAGCCAGGCATCACAGTCAGATCCTGTTTAAAAAAACAAAAAACAAAAAAACAAACAAACAAACAAAAGCAACAACAAAAAACAAATAAGAAGACTCTGAAAGGTGTGAAAGGAAGATAGAAGAAGACAAACTGGCCAGGGAATCTGGAACACAGTGGTGATAACAGCCAATGAGAAAAAACACATTCCCTAAAGGGGAAAAAAAACATTCAAATGACAGCCGATTTCTCATCAGAAACCATAGATGCTAGAAGAAAGTTTAGGCATTACAACATTGTAAAGTGTTTAAAGAAAAGAATTAACCCACAATTTCCTATTGGGTGAAAATATTATTCATGAAGAAAAAAAATATTCTGAGATGAATGAAAACTAAGAGAATTTGTCAACAGCTACCTACCCTAAAAAATGGCTAAAGGAAGTTGTCTAAACAGAAAGTAAATTCTGAAAAAAGAAATCTTGGAACATTAGAAATGAAGAGAATAGTTGTCTTCCCGGGACTATCCATCTTTTCCCACCGTTCACTGACCTTTGGAGGAGGGTGGGAGTTCATGCTGCTCTCTAGAAATACCTGCTCAAAGCCAGGAGTTGTGGGGACTGGTGGTCGCGGATGTCCTTCAGGTCCTAAATCTTAAGGAGCAAAGGGCATACTCTAGGACTGTTAACTAGGCTGAGGGCCTGGAGGGGAAGAGGATGTGTGGGTGGGGTCGGGGGTGAGAGGTCAGAGGGCCGCCAAGGGGGCGGAGGGAACCGGAGGCGGATGGCGGCTATGGCGGCTCATTATTTTCCACCGCAGGGGTGCTGAAGCGGGGACGTGGGTGGGACGCGTCCGGCTGTGGAAGGAGAGCAGCGGCCGCTCACAACATGGACAGCCTGTTGACGGCTGCGCCTGTGCCTACTGCACTGGCACAAGTGGATAGAGAAAAGATCTATCAGTGGATCAATGAGCTGTCCAGTCCTGAGACAAGGGAAAATGCTTTGCTGGAGCTAAGAAGCGAGAATCTGTTCCTGACCTTGCACCCATGCAGTGGCATTCATTTGGTACTATTGCAGCACTTTTACAGGAAATTGTAAATATTTATCCAGCTGAAAGACACAACCTTCGTCCAGGTGCTAAAATATGACACCACCACAAAACGCTGGCTTGCACAACTAGAGAAGAACCTGCAAGAGGGCCAGGTCACCGATCCCAGGGGTATCCCCCTGCCCCCTCAGTGATCCTTCCCTGTTCCCTCCCACTACTCCCCCAAATTGGGGAAAGGAGGGGGAACCTACAAGAAAAACAGCTCAGGTTTTATCACCGACTAGGAATAGACAATCTCAATGCTGAACCGCACTGGAGAAAAGGGGCAAGGTACCCCTGCTGAGGTGCATGGGCTGCCATCTCAGGCTGTCTTGAGGACCTGGGCTCCCTCTGCTACTCCCAGGAAATGGGCTCCTGACACAGCAGTCTGCCACCACAGCCCCAGGAGGGTGTCAACACCAGCAAATGCTGTATTTGCAGCATGTCCAAAATGACCCTTCTCCCCTACCTCTACCTAGCCACTGGCAGGGAGGGGAGAGAGTGGTGATAGCAGCAGCACTCTAGGCATGGCGAACGCCTGGGACCAAGCCATGTGGCGTTTTTTATTTTACCTTCCTGGAAGACTCAAGATGTGTCTCTTTATTCTCTCTCAGTATTTGTTTACTTTGGTTTTTTTGTTTTTAATCTCAGAGAGAGGTGTGTTGAGTGGGCACAAGCTGTAATATTCAGCAAAACTTTGTCAATTGGCACCGTTTACAAGTCTGTTAGCTGCATAAGCTCAATAAAAAGTTGGTCTGGGCATTACATCCCCTCTGGCAGGCCAATAGCTGCATCAAGCTGTTGGGAGAAATGGGAGGGCAAGGGAAAGATGTAAAGCCAAAGGACAGCAGGAACCTACCACCTGTTTTCCTTCTCCCATTCTACTCCCAGTCTGGAATGCCACAAGGACCTTAACCTAGTTTCTGGCTTTAGCTGCTAATTTTCCCAAATCTCAGTGCTTTCCCTTCCATTAAAATTAAAACAGATGTCTTAATTCATTGGGAGGTTCTTGGGATTAAGGTGACAGTCCACTTGATCCTATTCTTTGTTTTGGTGTGAATTTCAGCAGTTCCATCTGTCTTCATGATTGTACTTGAGCAGTATTAGCTGTATGAGTTAATTTTATTCAAATTGAAGATGGTTGAAGATGGAGGGCTGGATTCTGCTCACTCAGTCTTTTTTTTTTTTTTTTTTAACACATTCTCTTTTGGTCTATGAGAATTACAGGGTTGCTGCTAAAATATTCACTTGTTCTTACTGTGTCAGAGATTTCCTCTTCTCTGGAGCTTAGGTGGCTCTTCACAGTCCACAGGCTTGAATCTGCTGCAAGTGTAAACTGCCGTGCTTTCTCCAGTCCTTTCCCCTGCTAGCACCTGCTTTCTCATCCCCATCTCCAATCAAAGATGGGATTGCTTAATCCAGCTCTGGAGAGGGACCAAGTCTTTTCTGCCCACATCTCACACAATTGAGGTATCTGAACAAGTTTAGGGAGGGTCTATAAGGGGCAGGCTCAAAAAAAAAAATATGCAGAAGCAGTTTTGCCAACACAAGGGCTCTTTCAAGCCGACTTTCACCAAGAAAGCTGGACTTGTTAGTTGGCTTCTGTCTTTTTAGAGCCAAGAAAATAGTAATTAAGTAGCCTAGATATAGGAAGGGCAGAATAAGCACTTACTCCCCCTGCCTTCCAAGATGAAGAGGAGAAGCAGGCAAACCCTTAATAATCAGAAGTCTGAAGAGAAGTGATCTTAAAGAAAGCAGAGAACAGAATGGACTGGATAGACATGTTGACTCTATTCAGCCCGTAGTCTGTGATCTGGAGAGTCCAGTTAAGGTAACCCTGATTTTTGACAACTGCCTTCCTGCTGAGCCAAAGTTTTCGCATCCCCCCTCCACTGGGGAAGCAGCTGAGGCCCAGGGCCTTGCTCCCTGGGAAATTCTCTTCTCTCCATCTTTGGGTGCATTGGCCATGTTACTGTGCCAAAGTATCTTAATTCTTGTCCCATCTATTCTCAGCTGGCCTTGGAACCCACATAGGAGTTGGTGGGGGAGGGCTGGAATGGGTATTATTCATTGTAGTTGATTCTGATGTGTGTATTATATAAAGAGACCCCTCCCCTTATTTTGTGTTTTCCATCCCTCTCCCTCGACAGGATTGAAATAAAACATGCTTCTGTTTTGTTAAAAAAGAAAAAAAAAAGAAGAAATGAAGAAAAAACATACAACAAAAAATGGATACATCCAATAGACTTAATTTCTCCTCTTCAGTTTTGTAATTTATACTTGACAGTTGAAAAAAATTATAACACTGTGTAATGCAGTTGTCAATTTGTGTAGAGGAAATATTTAAGACAATTACAAGTTGGGGAGGATAAAGAAACATAGAGAGTGTAAAGTTTATATACTTCATTCAAACTGGTAAAATGTTAATACCAGTAGATTCTAATGTAATACTTAGGATAACCACTAAAAGTTTTATCAGAAGAAATAACACTCAAAAACACTAGACATGAATCAAAATGGAATTCTAAAATATGTTCAAGTAACATACAGGAAGACTAAAAAAAAAAATAAGAGAGAGAAAAAGACCAGAAAAATCAACAGAAAACAGAATAGAATGGCAGACAAGCCTTGATATATCAATGATTACATTAAAGTTTATATAATATTCCTCTCTGACTTTCAGTTGGTGCATTTAGATCATTTACACTAATGCATCAATTAAAAGACAAAGATCGGCAGAATGGATAGAAAACAAGACCAACTGCACGAGTTTTCTACAGAAAACTCACTTCAAATATATTTATACACATAAGTCAAAAGTAAAAGGATGAAAAATATATGCAAGCATTCAGGAATTTAAGGAGGAGTGGCTATATTAATATCAAGTAATTTAGAATTCAGAGCAAAGAAATTACAAGGAATGGAGAGTGACATTACACAATGACAAATGCATCGACCCACCAAACAATCCAAATGTATGTGCATCACACAACAAAAGTGTAAAATATGTAAAGAAAAAGGAATAAAACTGAAAGTAATAATAGGCAAATTCACAATTATTGTTAGATATTTCAACATCCATTTCTCAACAACTGATGCAATAATTAGACATAAAATCAGTAAGACTATAGAAGAACTCAACAGTATTGTGAACCAACAGGATCTAGTTAACATCTACAGAACATTCCACCCAACAGCAGAAGACATTTTTTTCAAGTACCCATAGCAAGAGACAAAATATTCAGAGTTACTCAACAAATATAAACAAATTTAAAAATATTGATATCATACAGATTGTATTCTTTGACCACAATAGTATAAAACTTGAAATTGATGAAGGAAAATTAACAGGAAAACCCCCAAACACTTTGAAACTAAACAATACATGCCTAAAAATTCCATGGGACTAAGAAGAAGTCTTGAAGGAAATAAAAACCTGCACTGAACTGAACAAAAATGAAAATACAATATATAAAAATTTGTAGAATTTAGCTAAAGAAATTTCAAGAGGTAAATTTGTAGCACTAAATGATTACATTAGAAAAAGAGGAAAAAGTCTCAAAAATCTAAGCTTCCACTTCAGTATCCATAAAAGAGCAAAATAAATCCAAAGCAAGCAGAAAGAAGAAAGCAATAAAACAAGAGCATGTATCAGTGAAATTAAAACCAGAGAAGCAATATAAAAGATCAATGAAACGAAAAGCTGTTCCTTGAAAATATGAATAAAACTGACAAAGCTATAGCAAAGTAAAAAGAGAGAAGACACAAATAACAAATATCAGAAATGAAATGGGAGATCTCTCTGCAGATCTTGAAGACATCAAATGCCTAGTAAGGCAATACCTCAGACAACTCCAAAAACACTAATTTGACAACTTAGATGAAATGGACCAATTTTGTCTCAAAAAACCTAAATCCAATTTGCATAATATGAAATAGATAATTTGATAGCCCTTTAACAAGGAAATCAAGTTTATAATTAAACATTTCCCCTCAAAAAGAAAGCTGCAGGCCCAGATACTTTCACTGGATAGTTCTACCAAATGTTTAAGAATTCACACTCATTCTATACAATCTGATCCAGAAAACAGGAGAGAGGAGAATACTTCCTTACTAATTCCATGGTGCAAGTGTTATTCTGATACTAAAACCAAAAAGAGACAATGTAAAAAAGAAAACTAAAGACCAGTATCTCTCATGAATATAGATAACAACTTCTTAACAAAAGACTAACAAATAGAATTCACAAATAGAAAAAGCTGGCTCAATATTTGAAAATAAATTTAATAACAAAATTAACAGACTAAAGAAAAAGACCATATGACTATATTGGTTTATTCAGGAAAAGCATTTGACAAAGTTAAACACCCATTCATGAGAAAAACTCTCAGAAGACTAGGAATAAGGGGAAACTTCCACAACTTTAAACATCTTTAAAAATCCCCAGTTAATGTCAAACTTAAAAAACTGAACACTTTCCCCTAAGACTGGGGCTAGACAAAAATGTTGACTTAACATTGCTATTCAACATAGTGTGTGAGAAATTTTAACTAGTGAAATAAGCAAGAAAGGGAACAAAAAGCATCAGAAAAAAAAATAAAACTGTTTATAGATTATATGATGCTTTACAATGATTCCAAGGATTATGGGACAAAAGGCCAGTTTCAAACTGGGAGAAAATATTTGCAAACCTGACACATTTGCTAAAGACAAATTTTAGAATGTAAAGAACTCCAAAAGTTTACATTAAAAAGTAACTGAAGTAAGAAATGAGCAAAAGACATGAAGAGACATTTCACTGAAGATAATACAGTAGTTTTTCCTGGCCATGGTTTTGCTTTCCAAAACCAAAAATATTACATGGAAAATTCCAGTAATAAACAATCCATCATTTTTAAATTGCATGCTGTCCTGAGTTGCATGGTGCAAACTTGTGCTGTCCTGCTCCACTCTACTAAGGACATGAATTATATCTTTGTCCAATGTATCCCATGCTGTATATACAACTTGCCTGTTAGTCGCTTAGTAGCTTGGTTATCATATAGGAAAAAAACATAGTATATATAGGATTTGATACTATCAGTGGTTTCAGACATTCACTGAGTATCTTAGAACATATGTACCCTAAGTAAATAAGGGGAGACTATTATATACAGATGATAAATAAGTGCATGACACGATGGTAAGACAAAAGACAACAAGTGTTGCCAAGGATGTGGAGAAATTGGAAGTTTTACACACGTTTGGTGGGGATGCAAAATGGTATACATGCTATAGAAAACAGTAGGAAGGTTTTTCAAAAAATTAAAAATATAACTACCATATGATCCAGCAATCCCACTTTGGGGTATTTATCTGAAAGAATTGAAATCCTGATCTCAAAGAGTTATTAGAATTTCCATCTTCACTGCAGCACTATTAACAATAGCCAAGATATAGAAGCAACATAAATGTGTGGAATATATAATAGAATGTTATTTAGTCTTAAAAAGAAGGAAATTTACAGAATATGACAACATGAATGAACTTTGAAGACACTTAACTAAGTGAAATAAGCCAGTCACAGAAAGACAAGTACTGCATGATTCCACTTATATAAAGTATCTATAATAGAAAAATTCATAGAATCAAATATACAATGGTGGTTACCTAGGCTGGAAGGAGGGGGAAATGGTCCATTATTAACCAATGTCCATGGACTAACCCATTACTAATCAGTAGACTTAAAGTTTTAGTTAAGTAAGAAAAATAGTTTCTAAAGATCTAGTGTAGAACATTGTACCTATTTTTAATAATAATATATTATATATTTAAAGATTTAAGAGGCTGATATTGTTTGGCTGTGTCCCCACCCAAATCTCATCTTGAATTCCCACGTGTTGTGGGAGGGACTTGGTAGGAGGTAATCAAATCATGGGGGCAGGTCTTTCCCATGCTATCCTTGTGATAGTGAATAAGTCTCATAAGATCTGATGGTTTTAAAAAGAGGAGTTTCCCTGCACAAGGTCTCTCTCTTTACCTGCTGCCATCTGTGTAAGATGTGACTTGCTCCTCCTTGACTTCCACCATGGTTGTGAGGCCTCACCAGCCATGTGGAACTGTAAGCCCATTAAACCTCTTTCTTTTGTAAATTGCCCAGTCACGGGTACTTCTTTATCAGCAGCATGAAAATGGTACAGTAAATTGGTACCAGTAAAGTAGGGTGCTGCTGAAAAGATACACAAAAATGTGGAAGCGACTTTGGAACTAGGTAACAGGAAGAGTTTGGAACAGTATGGAGGGCACAGAAGAAGACAGGAAAATGTGGGTAAGTTTGGAACTCCTTAGAGGCTTGTTGAATGGCTCTGACCAAAATGCTGATAATGATATGGACAATGAAATCCAGGCTGAGGTGGTCTCAGATTGAGATGAGGAACTTGTTGGGAACTGGAGCAAAGGTGACTCTTGTTACATTTTAGCAAAGAGACTGGTAGCATTTTGCCCCTGCCCTAGAGGTCTGTGGAACTTTGGACTTGAGAGAAATAATTTAGAGTATCTGGCAGAATAAATTTCTAAGCAGCAAAACATTCAAGAGGTGACTTTGGTGCTGTTAAAGGCATTCAGTTTTATAAGGAAAGCAGAGCATAGAAGTTTGAAAAATTTGCAACCTGACAATGTGATACAAAAGAAAATCCCATTTTCTGAGGAGAAATTCAAGCTGGCTGTAGAAATTTGCATAAGTAACAAGGAACCAAATGTTAGTTTCCAAGAAAATGGGGAAAATTTCTCCAGAGCATGACAGAGTTCTTCACAGTAGCCCCTCCTATCATAGGCCTGGAGGCCTAGAAGGAAAAAGTGGTTTCATGGGCCGGGTTCAGGGTCGCCATGCTCTGTGCAGTCTAGGGAGTTGGTGCTCTGCATCCCAGCTGCTCTAGCCATGGCTGAAAGGGGCTAAGGTAGAGCTCGGGCCATCACTTCAGAGGGTGCAAGCCTTAGGTCTTGGAAGTGTCCATGTGTTGTTGAGCCTGCAAGTGCATAGAAATCAAGAATTGAAGTTTAGGAACCTCTGCCTAGGTTTCAGAGGATGTATGGAAACACCTGGATGTCCAGGAAGAAGTTTGCTGCAGGGGCGGAGCACTCATGGAGAACCTATGCTAGGGCAGTGGGGAAGGGAAATGTGGTGTGGGAGAGCCCACACAGAGTCCTCACTGGGACACTGCCTAGTGGAGTTGTGAGAAGAAGGCCACCATCCTTCAGACCCCAGAAGGGTAGATCCTCTGACAGCTTCCACTATGCACCTGGAAAAGCCACAGGCACTTAACACCAGCCAGTGAAAATAGCCAGGAGGGAGGCTGTACCCTGCAAAGCCACAGAGCCAGACTGCCCAAGACCATGGGAACCCACCTCTTGCATCAGCATGACCCGGATGCGAGACATGGAGTCAAAGGAGATCATTTTGGAGTTTTAAGATTTGACAGCCCTGTAGGATTTTGGACTTGCATGGGGCCTGTAGCCCCTTTGTTTTGGCCAATTTCTCCCATTTGGAATGACTGTATTTACCCAGTGCTCTCATTGTATCTAGGAAGGAGCTAAATTGTTTTTGATTTTACAGGTTCATAGGCAAAAGGGACTTGCCTTGTCTCAAGTGAGATGTTGGACTGTTAAGACTTTTGAGTTAATGCTGAAATGAGTTAAGACTTTGGGGGACTCTTGGGAAGGGATAATTGGTTTTGAAATTTGATGGCATGAGATTTGGGAGGGGCCAGGGGCAGAATGATTTGGTTTGGCTGTGTCCCCACCCAAATCTCATCTTGAATTCCCATGTATTGTGGGAAGGACCTGGTAGGAGATAACTGAATCATGGGGGCAGGTCTTTCCTGGGCTGTTCTTGTGATAGTGCATGAGTTTCATGAGATCTGATGGCTTTTAAAAGAGGAGTTTCCTGCACAAGCTCTCTCTCTTTGCCTGCTCCCATCCATGTAAGACATGACTTGCTTCTCCTTGCCTTCCACCATGACTGTGAGGCCTCCCTAGCCATGTGGAACTGTAAGTCTATTAAACCTCTTTCCTTTGTAAATTGCCCAGTCTTGGGTATGTCTTTATCAGCAGTGTGAAAATGGACTAATACAGAGGCTAAATCGCATGCTTTTTCTCTAAAAATATCTTTTTAAATAAAAAAACTTAAAAAATATCTCTATTATAATAAAGTTACACACATATCACACATAGTAGAATTTGTAGAAATATAACTACCTATCTAATGATGTAAATCTCTGTCCCAATATTCTTACCTGTGACTTTAAATCTTGGTTTTCTATAGGAATCTTTAAAACAACTTTTCATAGCTTTTTAGCATTTCTCAGAATACTACTGTATCATTCTTGCTTATTTTTCATGTGACACCTGTGGTATAAGGGCAGCCATTTTGAGTTTAAGTCTCCTAAGGCGATGGCCTCTTTCTAGCAGGGTCTGTTTACTCAGAGAATGAGGCAAACAGTCAGTTCTAAATAAGATATAGGTGACATATTACCATGGGAATAATTTCCTTTATTGAAACAATTTTTAGGTTCTTAAATTCTGCTTTAGGATCTTTTCTCCAAGTTCACTTTTTTCTTAAAATATTCTTTCTGAACATATAAGAACATAACTGAACATGATTCAAAGGATGCATGTTATGAATAAGTGGATTTTAGTTCAACATAGCAGGAATTTTCTAATAGTCAAAGATATTCAAAGATGTGATGTATTGTTGTAGAAAGGAGCAATTAAGCTAGAGAAACTTTGAAATCACTTCCAACTTTAAGGTTATATCAGTAAAGAAAAGCTGGGCTGGACGCTGTGGCTCATACCTGTTATCCCAGCACTTTGGGAGGCCAAGGCGGGGGATCACAAGGTCAGGCATTCAAGACCAGCCTGGCCAACACGGTGAAACCCCATCTCTACTATAAATACAAAAATTATCCAGGCGTGGTGGTGCATGCCTGTAATGCCAGCTACTTGGGAGAATGAAGCAGGAAAATTGCTTGAATCTGGGAGGCGGAGGTTGCAGTGAACAGAGATCATACCACTGCACTCCAGCCTGGGCGACAGAGGGCAACTCCGTCTCAAAAAAAAAAAAAAAAGTAAAGAAAAAAGTAAAGAAAAGTTAACATTTATACAGTAGTTTTCTTTACAGAAAAACTAAAAAAATGGAAAATGTTCCTTTTCAAAGGGAAATGATGCTTGCTGAAATCACAGAGAAGTTGTTATAAATTATTAAAATTATACCCCTTATTAATGAACTTATTTATTCATTAATTCAACAAATATTTATTAGATTCTACTCAGTTCTAGGCATGATTCTAAGTTTAGGGCTAGGTGATCTAGAATAAAGCAAGTCTCTGCTTTCATGGAGCTTGTATTTTAGTGGAGAGAGGGCGAAAAATACAAAGATACATGATAAGCATGTGGTAAATATTGTGTAGAGAAACATAAATCAGGATAAAGGCAATGGGAGATAAGGGGTGAGGTGTGTGCTTGTCATTTTATATAAATTAGCAAAGAAGGCCTCTTTGATTAGGTGATATTTGAACCTAAACTTAAAGAAAGTGAGAGAGTTATGAAGGTATTTTGGGTGGAATGGGGAGAGTGGGATTGAATTCCAAATAAAGACAGCTGCTGTAATGAACTGGGTATGTTGGCAGAACACCAAGCAGGACAATGTGGCTGGAGTGAAGTAAGAAAAAGAGTAATAAAGGAAGAGCTTCATTGTTAATAACAATATATTGTATATTTCAAATTGCTAAAGGAATAGATTTTTAAAATCCTCTCCAAAGAAAAATAAGTTGGTGAGATGATGTATGTGTTAATTAGCTTGATTGAATCTTTTACAATGTATAGATAGATGAAAACATCACATGATATCTCATAAATATACAGAATTATTATTTTTCAATTAAAACTAAATTTGTAAACACAGAAAAGTTTAGAGGAGTGGTGATGGAGCAGAGTGGTTAAATTATAGGACATGGTAGGCCGCGATGAGTCTTTTAGCTTTACTATGAATGAGGTGGGAAGCCCTTGAAAGTTATGAGCAGAGAGTAACTTCAACTTTCTCATGTTTTAAAAGGATTGTTCTTGCTGTTCTGTTAAGAACAAACTGAGCGTGTAAGAGTGGAAGCGGAGAGACTACTTAAGGAGGTGACTATTGCAATATTCTAAGTGAGATGAAAGTGGATTGGAACAGGCTTGGGGGTGGGTAGTGGTACAGGTGAGAAGTGGATTCAGCATATAATTTGAAAGTAGAAACTACAGGATTTGCTGGTGAATTGGATGTAGGATGTAAGAAAAAGAAATAAATAAAAATATTACATCCAAAATGTTTGGCTTGGACAACTGGAAGACTATAATACTGAATCAGGTAAAATGCATGATTGAAAGTTTCCAAGTGTTGAGGAATATGTCTTTGAGCTTGATGAGCTTCAACACATGGCTGTTGCTGCTCCTTGGTTCATATTTGTAGACTTGGTGAAAACATTTACTCTTTTTCTTCTTCTTGCCACTTGCTACCACATATATGTCTGTGGTGCCTGATAATTCATGGAAGATGAGTATTAGCCAGTGCTTAAATACAATATACCAGTGACAGAACATGAATTTAAATATTATGAGTACAACTCAAATCAATCAAGGCAGGGTGATTTAGAATGCCTGTCATTTTGTAATTAGGTTTTATATCATTATGTGAAAAATTTTATGTGACTGCTTAACTGGACCCATTATTTGGTTTCTCTTTTTGTCTTTAACTGCTGTATTCCTGCCTAGCTGTAACTCCAAGGCTAATCTAGGTTATCAAAGGTTTTCTTTCCTTAAAATACACCTTTCAAACCAATAGAAAAAGTTGACAGCTTTCTTTTAAAACACTACTGCATGTCACCTTTCAACATATCCAATAAAATGTTATTTGTACAATACTGCCTAGGATGAATGATAGTATCCATTTTACTTGGAAGGACGTTGACTGTTTTTTCTGAGTGATGTTTTTGGGTTTCTCTATGGCATACTCTAAGTGAGTATTCTGGAAATTTTTATTTCAATTTACACAACAGCTTACTAGTTTTTGTATGCTTTTTATATCAGTTAATTTGACAACAAAATCCATGTTGAAAAAAATGTGTTTGAAGAACTTTGAAAAAATGTGAATATAGGTTCAGGGGAATAAGAGACAAAACTCAGAAATAATTAGATGGAACAAAGTTAAACATACAGTTATATATCAAGCCATAAAAATCTATAAGTAACTGTAGTGTTAGAATAGATTTTTAGATCAGTCCTCAAGACCATTGGGAATAGCAGGATTAAAACACAAGCAAGTTTCAATGGTGAATGAAATAAGATCAAAATAGTTACTTTAAAAGGATACTGTCAGGAATCATAATCTTGAGTATAATATTAGTTGTTGCGGTCCAGCAACAGTAGGAACAGCTAATTGTTGCTGAATGGTGTCATGTAGATTGATAGTGAGGAGTGGAGAAGGCACTGAGAACTTCTCTGGGTGCCATAAGAGTAGTTAGAGTTGCTTTTGTTTGACTTTGTGATGGCATCACCATAACCCACCAATGAATAATGGGCAGGGCAGTGTCTGGAATGTACTGAATGCAGGTGATTGCCTGAGTGCCATCCTTCAAGGAGCCCATCGTAGCTCAGAGGACTTGAGGAAGGCTGAACAGATCGTACAGTTGACCCTAAAATATTGAGAATCTCGTACTCTAAAATCGTGTACTTTCTTCTGTATGGTACACATCTAGGCTGAATGTTGCTTATTTAGAACTACTTTTTCCCACTCAATGCTACTCTTTAGGGTTATTTAAAAACTCTAGAATTCACCTGAATCTTAATTTTCTAAAAACAAAACAAACCCCAGGATCAGGGAGAATTAAGCAGAACACCATAGTAGGCATGGCATGTGCTTTGGAATTGGGGAGCGTTCTGGGAAAGGATTCTGGGCCTACCACTTAATTTGGTGTGCAATCCTGGGCAAATTGCTTAATTCCTCTGTGCTCCAGTTCATATATCACTAAAATGGAATTTCTAATAGTGTCTACTTCATAGAGTTGTTGTGAAGAATAAATATGGTAATGGATGATAATGGATATAAAGTGCATAGCACATTATCTGGCTCAAAAAATAGTAGCTCATATTAATAGGTCATTTAGTTGGCCCACTAAGAAATATCTTTCCACTTCCAGAAAATAATAAAGAGGAAAAAAATCTCTGTGGAGTTTAATGTGCACTGATAGATAATATTTAATCTCAAAATTTGCTATTTTTAAATAAAAAAACCTGCTTTTTAAACGTGGGGATTTATCTAGTGATTAGGATTTGAAATTTTAGATCTAAAATATTCGAACTATTATAGATATATATATTTTTATAGGGAAAAATTTCATTTTCTTTAAGGAGGACACCTTCCATCTCTTAACAATTTGTAGTATATACGTTAAAATATTCTGGAATAAGCTGTCATTCAACGTGAAGCTTAAAACTAAAACTCAGCAATAAACATTTCATAGAAACTGGAAAAATTCAAGAACAACACGTCCTTTGGTGGTGCAGGTCTCCAGGCATGACCAGTTATGGATGTGGAAAGGAAAGCCAGTGTGGAAATGATTAGATGACTAGCCAAGGCACAGGTATAGTTTTCTTTTTCACTGTCTAGAATTAATGCAGGTTTTCAGTTGCTTTCCTGGCTGGCTTCAGCTACAAGGCAGCAAGTTTGTTTCTTGATAGCAATCCAGCTTTTTATGCTCTCTCAGATTTAACCTTACATTGATTATGTTGTCCCTTCACTTTTGTGGTCAGCTGATAACAAAAGAAAGGAGCTCAAAGAATTCAGTTAGAAATTCACATCCAAAACAGCAGACTTTTCTTTGAATTCTACTATCAGTTTGTCTTTCTCTTATGACATGTATACTCTGTAGTGGCATTTTGTTTTGCATATAAAATTTCCCCTACTACTGAAGATATTGGAGAGCTTTCTACCTACCACTAGTATTTCTTTTCTCACACCTGTAACAACTGATTATCAGCCCCTGCTCCAAAACTTTCAGTCATCAGAGGTTTTATTTCATAACATATTTTTGGATAGATAGGTTCTCCCAACCCCAATTTTATTGAGCTGAAATTATTAATACTTTATTGGCAGAAATCATATAACATTTTCGTTCAAAAAGAATACCTTTTTTTTTTTTTGTCTCATTACGTTTCTTCATGGATATTTCCCCTAGTTTTCCCTAGTCAGAATCTGCTTGCACAATTCTTATTAGCCTGCAACTCAAACACATTATTTTTTTCAAACTGGTTCCTTCTACATGAGCCGTCTGGAACACTAAAGCAAGAATCCATCAGTCAGCAATATTTATCAAGCACACACTAGGCACAGAAAACTGTACAAAGAGTTCTAAAGTCTGCAATATTGATTGTACCTGTCAGCCAGGGTCAGATCATCTTGTAAAAGAATGCTGACATTTGCCTTGTGCTGTAAAAGGAAGCAGAAATATAAAGATACGACTTGGATATTCTAAGCCCTGGCATGTAAAGGCCCTTATTACAAGAAGGAGGTCTCCTTAATATAAGTTTTTGGTTAGCAGGATGAGGGATCTGGACTGCAGTGAGAGACAGAGACATTGCAAAACTTCTCTGCTTAGGAAATAAACAGTAATTTCGGGGTGGTGGGGGAGGTTCAGGGGTGAATGAATAAGGAAGGAGATACGAGGTGAGGAAAGGGTATAGGCAGGTAGGGACCTATAATATGATAGGAGTCTAGAGCCTGGGAAGACACAACTGTTGAAGACACCTCTGAGGCAAAAATGGCAGAAAGGAGGGCTAATCCTTAACTGTAACTTGTTGGCAATGCTAAGCAGTGATGTGATCATCAGGTCCTCTCTCCAAATTTCAGTGAAGTCTCCTGTAAGCACAGCTTTGAGTCTTTGGTTGCTGAATGACAAAAGGAGAGGCCAGATGGAGTGGGGAAAGGGAGATAAGTGTAATGAAATGAGCACATGAACCTACCTCACCTATGGGAGTAGTATTACTAATAATGTTGAGGCTGCCTTTGCAACATTGTACCCAAGCAAGGAGCAGATTCTCCCAAATTTAGGAGCCTATTTTATTTTAATCACCTTATTACTGAGCTTTTGCTTGGTCTTTGCAGGCTTCTTCTAGGACAGTGAGGATTAAGAAGCCATTGGAGCATGTGGTGATGGTGGCAGCGGCAGGAACAACAGGGTGTGGGGTCATACTTAGGCACAGGTGAGAAAGATTCCTAATTTCTATAGATCCTGGCTGTTTGAGAATCACTTATCTTTAGCCTGGTTCAGCAGTGCAAAGTTAGGGGCTGTTTATCTTACTGAGGTGGCGTATTTCCCATCTGTCCCTCTGATTCTGAATATGCATACGCAATTGCTAATCGTGATGTGGGAAAGGAGAAGGCTTTGCACAACTACCGATGTACCTGCTTATGTCCTTTGCCTAGACTCATCTCCTTCATGAGGTTTTAGATAGTCAGATTGGGGTCTTAAACCTCAGATATCTCATTCTTCAAAGGCAAAGACTTACCTTTTAGGGCTCGTTAAGAGTCTTCAGCTTACAAATATGAATATGATACCCAGAAAGTCACTGTATGTGCCAGGTTCTTGCCAGGAAAGAGATGGCACACTCAAACTGGGTAACTGAGTGAGTTTTAAAAAACAACGATCTATGAAGGCATAGGTAGGGTTTAGTGAAAACTATAAGAGACAATGCAGTGCCCTAGGGCTAGTATCAGGTAGGATCTAGTGGGCAAACAAAAGATATCAAGCTACTGCCACATTATTTTTTCTGTATTTTGAGGGATTCAAGTGTTATTTAAATATAGGCTATCTTATATCAGGTATCCAGAGGCTACTCATTTCAGCCCTGCTGAATACCATTTCCTCCAAGAAAGCTTTCTCATAAACCCAGACAGAGCTTTGTTATCCTTTGAACATCTACAGTAACTGTATTTCTCATACTTACTGAACACAACAAGATATTGCTTTGAATTCAATGTACAGAAAAACCTCTCTATTAATTTTTTGGCTCCTAAGGCCAAATTGTTGTCTGGCTTATTTTTGCATCCTCCCAAATGCCTGGCACAATGCCTTGTACCCTTTTGTTCCACTAAAAGTTAATTGTTGTTTTTTGTTTTTTTGAAGTTACCAGCCACAGGGTAGCAGGGAGAAGATCGATGCCTACTCAAATGTAACAGATCCTTGCCTCATGTTTTCACTCTTGCTAAGATAATCCAGTCTCTGCCTGGATGCTACTGACAGCACTTTTAGCATGATTCATGCCGTCCTCCTTCCATGCAATCTGTAAGACATGGAGCAGCAAGAATTATAAACTTGAAATATTACTGGGATGATTGTTCCCTTGTTGTGAAGTCTCTTGCTGTTTACCTACTTCCTGCTTTAGCAGTTTCTTTTATACTTTTCTCATCTGTTCCATTCTGAAGTCTGACTCGCTTTTCCTCATTACTCTTTATCCCAGGCTCCTTGCTCTAGGGTTAAGCAAAGTTACTTGTTGCTGTTTCCTCAGTATGAGCAGCCTAATTTGCCTCAGGTTTTTCACATGCATGTTGTTAAGGGCCTACTAAATGACCTATTAATATGAGCTACTATTTTTTGAGCCAGATAATGTGCTTTTGACTTTATATCCATTATCATGCATTATCATATTTATTCTTCACACAATTCTATGAAGTAGACACTATTAGAAACTCCATTTTAGTGATATATGAACTGGAGCACAGAGGAATTAAGCAATTTGCCCAGGATTGCACACCAAATTAAGTGGTAGGCCCAGAATCCTTTCCCAGAACGCTCCCCAATTCCAAAGCACATGCCATGCCTACTATGGTGTTCTGCTTAATTCTCCCTGATCCTGGGGTTTGTTTTGTTTTTAGAAAATTAAGATTCAGGTGAATTCTAGAGTTTTTAAATAACCCTAAAGAGTAGCATTGAGTGGGAAAAAGTAGTTCTAAATAAGCAACATTCAGCCTAAAGATGTGTACCATACAGAAGAAAGTACACGATTTTAGAGTATGAGATTCTCAATATTTTAGGGTCAACTGTACGATCTGTTCAGCCTTCCTCAAGTCCTCTGAGCTACAATGTGCTGGGATTACAGACCCTTTCTTTTTTAAAAATTGAACTAATTTTAGAAATTATTTTTTAAAACTTTTGTTTCAAGCAATGGGGAAAGAATTCCCTATTTAATAAATGGTGCTGGGAAAACTGGCTAGCCCATATATAGAAAGCTGAAACTGGATGCCTTCCTTCCTTACACCTTATACAAAAATTAATTCAAGATGGCTTAAAGACTTAAATGTTAGACCTAAAACCATGAAAACCATAGAAGAAAACCTAGGCAATACCATTCAGGACATAGACATGGGCAAGGACTTCATGACTAAAACACCGAAAGCAATGGCGACAAAAGCCAAAATTGACAAATGGGATCTAATTAAACTAAAGAGCTTCTGCACAGCAAAAGAAACCACCATCAGAGTGAACAGGCAACCTACAGAATGGGAGAAAATTTTTGTAATCTACCCATCTAACAAAGGACTAATTTCCAGAACTTACAAAGAACTCAAACAAATTTACAAGAAAAAAACAACCCCATCAAAAAGTGGGCAAAGGATATGAACAGACACTTCTCAAAAGAAGATACTTATGCAGCCAAGAGACACATGAAAAAATACTCATCATCACTGGTCATCAGAGAAATACAAATCAAAACCACAATGAGATACCATCTAAGACCAGTTAGAATGGCGATCATTAAAAAGTCAGGAAACAACAGATGCTGGAGAGGATGTGCAGAAATAGGAACGCTTTTACACAGTTAGTGGGAGTGTAAATTAGTTCAACCATTGTGGAAGACAGTGTGGTGATTCCTCAAGGATCCAGAACTAGAAATACCATTTGACCCAGCAATCCCATTACTGGGTATATACCCAAAGGATTATAAATCATGCCACTATAAAGACACAAGCACACATATGTTTATTGCAGCACTATTCACAATAGCAAAAACTTGGAACCGACCCAAATGTCCATCGATGATAGACTGAATTAAGAAAATGTGGCACATATAGATGACGGAATACTATAGAGCCATAAAAAAGGATGAGCCTATGTCCTTTGCAGGGACATGGATGCAGCTGGAAACCATCGTTCTCAGCAAACTGTCACAAGGACAGAAAACCAAACACCACATGTTTTCACTCATAGGTGGGAAATGAACAATGAGAACACTTGGACACAGGGCGGGGAACATCACACTCCGGGACCTGTCGTGGGGTGGAGGATGGGGGTGGGAAAACACTAGGAGAAATACCTAATGTAAATGATGAGTTAATGGGTGCAGCACACCAACATGGCACATGTATACCTATGTATCAAACCTGCACGTTGTGTACATCTACACTAGAACTTATAAGTATAATAAAAAATAAAATAAAATAGGAAAAAAAAACCCTGAAAACCAAAAAACAAACAAAAACCCTTTTAAGTTCAGGGGTACATATGTAGGTTTGTTACATAGGTAAACATGTCCCATGGGGGTTCGTTGTATAGATTATTTTGTCACAGAGATATTAAGCCTAGTACCCATTAGGCTTCTCCCACCCTCCACCCACTTATGGGTCCTAGTGTGTGTTGTTCCCCTCTATGTATCTATGTGTTCTCATCATTTAGCTCCCACTTATAAGTGAGAACATGCGCTATTTGGTTTTATGTTCCTGCATTAGTTTGCTAAGGATAATGACCTCCAACTCCATCTATGTCCCTGTAAAGGACATAATCTCATTCTTTTTTATGGCTGCATAGTATTCCATGGTATATATGGACCTTGTTTTCTTTTCTTTTTGAGACGGAGTCTCGCTCTGTTGCCCAAGCTGGAGTGCAGTGGCATGATCTTGGCTCACTGCAAGCTCTGCCTCCTGGGTTCACATCATTCTCCTGCCTCAGCCTCCCGAGCAGCTGGGACTACAGGCACCCACCACCACACCTGGCTAATTTTTTGTATTTTTAGTAGAGACGGGGTTTCACCGTGTTAGCCAGCATGGTCTGGATCTCCTGACCTTGTGATCCGGCCGCTTCAGCCTCCCAAAGTGCTGTGATTACAGGCGTGAGCCACCACCCCCGGCCTCGCACCACACTTTCTTTATCCAGTCTATCATTGATGGGCATTTAGGTTGATTCCATGTCTTTGCTATTGTGAATAGTGCTGCAGTGTGTCTTTATAATAGAATAATTTATATTCCTGTGGGTATATGCTCAGTAATGGGATTGCTGTTCAAATGGTATTTCTGTCTTTAGGTCTTTGAGGAATCACCACCCTGTCTTCCACAATAGTTGAACTAATTTACACTCCCACCAATAGTGTATAAGTGTTCCCGTTTCTCCACAACCTCGCTGGCATCTGTTATTTTTCGGTTTTAATAATAGCTGTTCTGATTGGTGTGAGGTGGTATCTCATTGTGGTTTTGATTTGCATTTCTCTAATGATCAGTGATGTTGAACTTTTTCCCACAGCTTGCATGTATATCCTCTTTTGAGGATTGCATGTTCATGTCCTTTGCCCCCTTTATTATCGGGTTGATTATTTTTTTCTTGTAAATTTATTTAAGTTCCTTATAGGTGTTGGATATGAGACCTTTGTCAGATGCATAGTTTGCAAGTTTTTTCACCATTTTGTAGGTTGTCTGTTTACTCTGTTGATAGTGTCTTCTGCTGTGCAGAAGCTCTTTAGTTTAATTAGATCCCATTTGTCAATTTTTGCTTTCATCGCAATAGCTTTTGGTGTCTTCTTCATGAAATATTTGACTGTGCATTTGTTTGTGTATGGTATAAAGAAGGGGTCCAGTTTCAATCTTCTGCATATGGCTAGCCGGTGATCACAGCACCATTTATTAAATAGGGAATCCTTTCCCCATTGCTTGTTTTTGCCCAGTTTGTCAAAGATCAGATAGTTGTAGGTGTGTGGTCTTATTTCTGGGTTCTCTATTCTGTTCCATTGGTCTATGTGTCTGCTTTTGTACCAGTACCATGCTGTTTTGATTACTGTAGCCCTATAGTGGAGTTTGAAGTCGGGTAGTGTGATGCCTCCAGCTTTGTTATTTTTGCTTATGATTGCCATGGCCATTGAGGCTCTTTTTTTGGTTCCATATGAATTTTAAAATAGTTTTCTCTAGTTCTTTGAAGAATGTCATTGGTAGTTTGGTAGGAATTGCTTTGAATCTGTAAACTGATTTGGGCAATATGGCCATTTTCATGAGTCTTCCTATCCATGAGCATGGAATGTTTTTCCATTTGTTTGTGTCCTCTCTCATTTCTTTGAGCAGTGGTTTGTGGTTCTCCTTATAAAGATCTTTCACATCCCTTGTTAGGTGTGATGCTAGGTATTTTATTCTTTTGTGGCAATTGTGAATGGGAATTCATATATAATTTGGCTCTCGGCTTGACTATTGTTGGTGTATAGGAATACTAGCAACTTTTGCACACTGACTTTGTATCCTGAGACTTTGCTGAAGTCACTTATCAGCTTAAGAAGCTTTTGAGCTGAGACAATGGGGTTTTCTACATATAGGATCATGTCACCTGCAAATGGGGATAGTTTGACTTCCTTTCTTCCTATTTGAATGTTCTTTATTTCTTTCTCTTGCCTGATTGCCCTGGCAAGAACTTGCAATATTGTGTTGAACAGAAGTGGTGAGAGATGGCATCCTTATCTTGTGCTGGTTTTCAAGGGGAATACTTCCAGCTTTTGCCCATTCAGTATGTTGGTAGTTGTGGGTTTGTCATAGATGGCTCTTATTATTTTGATGCACGTTCCTTCAATACTTAGATTATCGAGCATTTTTAACATGTAGGAATGTTGAATTTTCTTGGAAGCGTTTTCTACATCTGTTGAGAACATCATATGGTTTTTGTCTTTAGTTGACTGTTTATGTGATGAAACACATTTATTGATTTGTGTATATTGAACCAATCTTGCATCCTGGGGATGAAGCCTACTTGATCATGGTGGACAAGCTTTTTGATGTACAGCTCTTTCTTTTTACCTCCCTGGGTTACTAGGCAGTTGGTGTTGCCCTGAGGTTCTGGGCGCAGATCTCAGCAGAACTGGAAAAAAACTGCATAAAGCACGTTTCTCAATTTGGCATTGTTGTATCTGAAGTTTGGGGTCTACAGATAGTGTTTAAGGTTTTCCTTAAAAAATGTTTATCTTTGGCCAGGCGCGGTGGCTCAAGCCTGTAATCCCAGCACTTTGGGAGGCCGAGACGGGCGGATCACAAGGTCAGGAGATCGAGACCATCCTGGCTAACACGGCGAAACCCCGTCTCTACTTAAAAAAAACACAAAAAAAACTAGCCGGGCGAGGTGGCGGCGCCTGTGGTCCCAGCTACTCGGGAGGCTGAGGCAGGAGAATGGCGGGAACCCGGGAGGCGGAGCTTGCAGTGAGCTGAGATCTGGCCACTGCACTCCAGCCTGGGCGACAGAGCGAGACTCCGTCTCAAAAAAAAAAAAAAAAAAAAAAATGTTTATCTTTCTAACTTGGGTTTATTAGTATAGGCTATTACATATTGCATCTTGGTTTTTCTCTCAGACATCTGAATGATTTCTCCAAGTTCTATTCATCTGCACTTTTTAAGGCATATAGTAAATTTTTTTCATGCAAAATGTTGGTGAAAACATCAACATAATAATTTCTTGTGGTTAAATTTGATACATTAAGCAACACTCTCATTTCATGTAGGCATTAATTCACTCAGTTGTAAATTATCCAATTAATAAGTACATCATTAAAAACTTCAAATGCCTTGCTACAACCCAAATATAATCTTTATGTCAACCTGGCTATCAGAAAATAATATTAGGGCTGGGCATGGTGTCTCATGCTTGTAATCCCAGCACTTTAGCACTTTGGGAGACCGAGACAAGTGGATCATCTGAGGTCAGGAGTTTGAGACCAGCCTGGCCAACATGGTGAAACCCCGTCTCTGCTAAAATACAAAATTTAGCTGGGCATGGTGGCTCATGCCTCTAATCCCAGCTACTGAGGCAGAAGAATGACTTGAACTCGGGAGGCGGAGGTTGCAGTGAGCCAAGATCACGCCACTGCACTCCAGCCTGGCGACACAGCGAGACTCTGTCTCAAGAAAGATAAAATGATAATTAGGTTTTTGCATAATTTATTCTTTATAATGCAAGGTTGGCTGCTAGTGGTTAGTACTTATAAATGTTCACACACTCTGTTAATAATTTGTTCAAAATTTTTGTCAGTGATTGAAATATGCCTTGAAAGTCTGTAGTTTCTAGAATATACATTTGAAAAATGAAACGTGTCTGCTAATTTTCAGTCTTCTGCCAACTCCTTTATTCACTACAATGTCTTAAATACTGATATTTGTCCTGCATTATGCTTGAAAATCCTTTTAATATTAGGGATAAAATTTGTCGTGGTCCCAAGGAGTGGGTTTGTGCTTCTTTGTTTTGTTCTGACTATATTGTTTATTACCCTTTCCCCAGAAACAAGCAAATTAACAAACAAACAAACAAACAAAAAACACAATAAACCAAGCCAAGATTAAAACCAAAAACCAAAACCTGACTGAAATAACCTCTTTTAATTGGAAGGTCTGGTCTTGGGTTGTGAAAGCCCAGAGAAGAGGATTGCTTCTAACCTGCCTTCTGAGGTTTCCATGGTGTTCAGCTATTCTTGTAGAGTTTACTTTGCTTTTTAAATATTTTTGCAGCTTTTAAATGTATTTAGATAACTTTTCAGTATACTACCACAATTTTTTTATGAGTTAGAAATGAAACAATAATTGCCAGAAGTGCCCAGAACTATAGAGATAATAGCAAGAATTCACAGACAGGTGTTCTCCTGAGTCTATTTGCCCAATATCAGTTTGATTTGATAATTTCACCACAGAATCTCTTACTCATCACAGTATTAGCTACTTCTTTTAAAACTTTACCCCTCAGCATTTGACTCTGTTTTTCTCCTCTCTGTTCAACACAACAAAATTCCAAGTCTTATTCATAAAGACTCTTCACTAGAACACTAGAACACTTGGTAGCTGTGGGTTTATATGCACACACGGGAAAAATGTATGCATATAAAGTTATTATTATGCTGTTTCATTTGTGTTGCTGTGGTGTATGTCTGTTCTAAGTATGGATCTTTGATCTGATAAATTGATTTTTGTGAGTAATTCCTTGTTATTATAAGCCAGTAGAGGTGTGCATTAATTCAAGATACTAAAACACAGTTGCTAAACAGAACTTGGTACTCCTTAAGGATTCTGCCTTGTGATATATACAATTATTATAAAGTACATTTTTCTTATCAAACTAAAGACAACTTAATAAAATTTTAACTATAAGAAAATCTTTTTGGTGAAGAATGATGTTTATTTATTGCTCATTTTTTGCTGAAGAAAGACAAAACGAACTGATATTGAACTGCACATAAGGGACTGAAATAAATTTTGAGAAAAATTTCCTAATAACAAGAATAAAATATTAGAAGAGAATTCTGTCTGCTTTTTGGGAAGTGAGGTGGGAAGAAAGAAGGTAGAAATGAGGCTACTGAGACATCATATTTGGGGCAGATGATTTTCAGATGGGCTTTCACAAGATGATAGATTAAAGAAAATTTAAATTAGAGTCTCTTTTGGCCAGGCACGGTGGCTCACGCCTATAATCCCAGAGCTTTGGGAGGCTGAGATGGGCAGATCATGAGGTCAGGAGATTGAGACATCCTGCCTAATACATGAAACCCCTTCTCTACTAAAAATACAAATATTAGCCTGACGTGGTGGTGCGCACCTCTAGTCCCAGCTACTCAGGAGGCTGAAGCAGGAGAATCACTTGAACCCGGGAAGTGGAGGTTGCAGTGAGCCGAGATCATGCCACTGCACTCCAGCCTGGGATACAGAGGGAGACTCCATCTCAAAAAACAAAACAAAACAAAAAAACAAAACAATCAGAGTCTCTCTGGAAGTACAAGGAGGATAATAGAGGGTGATTGTATAGCAAACAGTATTTTAAGATCTTGGTTAATATTATAGTTTTATGATTAGCCGTTTTTAACAATTCAGTTGCCAGTTTATTTTACATACATCACACTGTCTATAATTAAACCAAACAACACACATGTATTGAACATGGTCATATAGAGGGCTCTTCTAAGTTGGCTGCAATTTGTATTTTGCTAAGTGCAGGCATTAGTACTTAGGGGTAGAGATGCTTACTGTGAATACTCAGGTTGAGTTTAGATGATTCATGAAACTTCTACCCACCCAAACTCTCAAGTTCCTATGGCTTCATTATTTTGTAGAAGTTTAAGGGTACTATGTGGGGGTGACTCTCCATGTATAGCGTATTTGGCAGTCTCACATGAGGCCAATGATGCATGTTGATCATGTATTATCTGAAATTCTCCAGGTCACACAGTAGCTACTAGGACCACCCTTAAATCCAGGTGAAGGAAGCCTCTTCCTCGGGTATTTTTATGAGCTGAATTGTGTCCTCCCCAAAGTTATATTGAAGTTCTAGCTCCCAGTACCTTAGAGACATGTTAAGACTTTTGACTGTAAGGCCAGGAATGGGGGCAGGAAGTAATCCAGAATTTACACCTGGGGAAGGAAGCATTGTTTACATATGCAGATCTCTGGGGTCAGATAATCTTTGGTGAATCATAACTTTAGCGTTTTTTGGACTGTGGCTGCATCAGTCCAGGTACTCTAGGAAGCAGATGCTAAGACAAAGTTAAAAGTGTAAGAAATTTATTGGGAGTATGCCCAGGGAAAGAAAAAAGGCAGGGCTAGCAGGAGCGAGCAGGGAAATCCTTCAGGAAATGCCGCTGTTCAGGGTTTCACTTTCTTCTTGTTTTAAACCTGAGAGGTTGTATGTTTTCAGGAACTTATCCATTTCTTCTAGGTTTTCTATTCTGTGTACCTGGAGGTGTTTGGATTATTCTCTGCGGGTTTTTTGTATTTCTTGTGGTCAGTGGTAATGTCCCCTTTGTCATTTCTGATTGTGTTTATTTGGATTTTCTCTCCTTTTCTTCTTTATTATTCTAGCTAATGGTGTCCATCTTATTCATCCTTAGAAAGAACCAAGTCCCACATTAGATCTTTCGTATGTTTTTTTGCATCTCAATTTCCTTCAGTTCAGTTCTGATTTTGGTTATTTCTTGTCTTCTGCTAGCTGTGAAGTCAGTTTGCCTTGTTTCTCTAGTTCCTTTAGGTGTGATGCTAGGTTGTTAATTTGATATCTTTCTAACTTTTTGATATGGACATATAGTGCTATAAATTCCTTCTTAATACTGCTTTAGATGTATCCCAGAGATTCTGGTATGTGGTATCTTTGTTATTAGTTTCAATAAATTTCTTAATTTCTGCCTTAATTTCACTGTTTACCTAAAAGCTGTTTAGGAGCAGGTTCTTTACTTTCCACATAATTGTATAGTTTTAAATGATTTTAAAGTATTTATATGTTTATTGCCTGTGGTCTAAGAGTGTGTTTGGTGTGATTTCAATGTTTTAAAAATTTGCTGAGGATTGTTTTATGGCCAATTGTGTGGTCAATTTTAGAGTATGTGCCATGTGCAAATGAGAAGGATGTGTATTCGGTTGCTTTTGGTTAGAGTGTTCTGTGGATGTCTTTAGGCCCATTTGGTTGTGTTGAGTTAGGTCCTGCATATCATATCTTTGTTAGTTTTCTGCCTCAATGATCTGTCTAATACTGTCAGTGGGGTGTTGAAATCTCTCACTACTATTGTGTGGTTGTCTAGGTGTCTTCATAGTTCTCTAAGAACTTGGTTTTTGGATCTGGGTGCCCCAGCCTTGAATGCATAAGCATTTAGGATAGTTAGTCTTCTTGTTGAATTGAATCCTTTACCATTATGTATTGGCCTTCTCTATCTTTTTTGATTGCTGTCAGTTTAAAGCAGGTCTGGTGGTAATGAATTCCTTTAGCATTTGCTTGTCTGAGAAGAGTAATTTTTTTTCTCCTTCACTTATGAAGCTTAGTTTGGCTGAATATGAAATTTTTGGTTGGATTTTCTTCTCTTTAAGAATGCTGAATAAAGGCCCTGAATCTCTTCTGCCTTGTAGGTTTCCTGCTGAAAGGTTCATGTTAGCCTGATGAGGTTCCTTTTGTAGGTGACCTGCCCCTTCTCTCTAGTTGCCTTTACTATGTTTTCTTTAACTTTGACCTTGGAGAATCTGAAGACTATGTCTCTTGGGGATAGTTATCTTGTATAGGATCTTGTAGAAGTTTTCTGCATCTCCTGAATTTGAATGTTGGCCACTCTAGCAAGGCTGGGGAAACTTTTGTGAACAATTATCCACAAATATGACTTCCAAGTTGCTTGTTTTCTCTCCCTGTATTTCAAGGATACCAATGAGTCATAGATTTGCTCTCTTTACATAATTTCATATTTCTTGGAGGTTTTGTTCATTCTGTTTTATACTTTTTTATTTCTTTCTTTCTCAGTGAATTAGTTTGAATAACCAGCCTTGAGCTTTGAGATTCTTTCCTCAGCTTGGTCTATTCTGCTGTTAACAGCCTTATAGAATTTCCATCTAGTTCTTTCTTATTGTTTCAGTTTCGTTCTTCATATTCTCATTTTGTTCACACATCATTTTTGTGATCCTTTGGCTGCTTCTCTGTGTTTCTTGTAATTCATCGAGCTTCTTTAAGATGACTATTTCAAATTCTTTTTCAGTACTGATACATCTCTCTTTCTTTTAGAGTCATGCATTAGGTCTGCTTGGGATGCCTTAACTAAATATTACAGACTGGGTGGCTAAAACAACAAAAGTTTATTCCCTCACATTCTGGAGGCTGAGATATTTAATATTAAGGTGCCAGCCAATTTGGTTTCTACTGAGGTCCTCTTCCTGGCTTGTGAATATCCACCTCTTGCTGTGTCCTTACATGGGGTAGGGGAAAGAGAGAGAGAGAGAGAGAGCAAGAGAGAGAAGAAAGAAAGAAAAGAAGGAAAGGGAAAGAAAGAAAGAAAGAAAGAAAGAAAGAAAGAAGGAGAGAAAGAGAAAGAAAGAAGGAAGGAAGGAAGGAAGGAAGGAAAAGAAAGCAAAGAAAGAAAGAAAGAAAGAGAAAGAAAGACTCTCTGGTGTTTCTTCTTATAAGAACTCTAGTCCTATAGGAATAGGGTCCTATCCTTATGGACTCATTTAACTTTAATTTCCTTCTTATAGGCCCTATATCTGAGTACCATCACACTGGGTATTAGGGCTTCAACATATGAAGTTTGGGAAGACACAATTCAGTCTGTATCAGGTCAGTTTTTGGAGATGTACTTTGTTCCTTTGATTGGGCCATGATTATTTGTTTTTTTGTCTATCTTGTTATTTTAATGAATAATTGATTGATTGCTGGGAATTTTTTTTTTTTTTTTTTCATTTGAGAAGGAAGCCATCTCTGCATATCTTTAAGGACTGGCTTTGTACAGGGAAAGGCCTTCACTGATCAGTCTGACTAGAGATTCTGGGGTCCTTTCTTTCAAACCTTTTCTGGGTATATGTCTTCTTTGAGCTTGCACATATCATTTCTTTTTTTTTTTAAGGTGTTGAAAGGTCTCTATATATATGAAACAGCCTTGGTTTGGTGCTATATCATTTATGAGACTGAAAATGAAATTATAGGACATAAAATATAAAAAACCTAATCCATATCATATAAGAAGGAAGCTTGGAAATTTAAAGGACTTCTGATGTGCTACACTTAACGCCACAAATATGGCATGTGGAGAGGAAATTAGAGTTCAAATTATGCTCAGGTCACCTTGTTCAAGGGTAACACTTCTTCCATCAGCTCAATTGTGAGGCCTGGCATCCAAGACAGGTATTGATTTCTGTGCCTTCCCCTGTTGCTCCTCCTTCTCCTTACTCTTTTTAATAGCAGGTAAGCTTACTGTAAAATGATCAGTTCTTTTATTATGTGAAACTTGTGAATGCTTTCTGATCTTAAACATGAGCAGTAAATTATTAAGAGACATTATGTCTGTGAAGACACGGAGGAGAAAATTTTGAGAGGTTTTCAGGAGTTTGTAATTTCTTGTTTCCTCTGGTGTCTGTCTTCAGTACTGCAGCTTCTCCAGTGCAGCAAATAACTGCCTGGCTCTCTTGCTGTCAGCGGTGTCAAGGCATTCAAGCTATGCTGGTTCCCTGCTAGTGCTTCAAGTTGAGCAAGACAAAAAATAGTCCCTCAGGTAGCCCCTGGGAAAGCTAAAACATTGCATGTATGTTTTACTTTTTTCTTTTCCTCTTTAGAAACAAGCCATAAGTTGGTCACTTTCTCCTGATTGAGCTGAGCTGTGCTAGCTTGGGGGATGGGATATGGATGTTTTTGGCTTTGCACTCTTGCCTGTAGTACTGTAATTCCTTAACTTGTTTCTGAAGTTCTCTAAAGATTTTTAGACTCTATATTGTTAACTATGTCTGTTTTGGGGACTGAGATTTGTTGTTTCCTATTCTGCCATCTTACTGATGTGACTCTTGATATGTACTTCTTTTAAGGATCCTTTTACAAAGCCCTACCCTACAACTTTTGCTTATATCCCATTTCCCAGGATACTGCCACATGATACCTACCTGCAATGGTGGCTACATAAAGTAATTTTTCAAAATCTGGGTTTGATAGTAATAGAAAAGTTAAGAACTTACATCTGGTAGTCTAGACTCCTTTGGCTACTCAATAAACATCCATATTCATTCTTCCTGCCTTACATGGAATACTCTCTCTCTTTAAGAGAGACAACTCCAAGGTCTCATTTGTTCACGTCATCAGCTAATTTAGTCTCATTTAGTCATTTCTTAAGCCATGGTATGCTGCCATGATTCTCAAGTCATGAGTATCAAATCCCTGAGGTATACATAGCAAACATTATCAGTCTACTAAGTTGTATTAATCAACTAATCAATTATGCTATAGTTAGTCCAAAAAGTCATACATATATGCACAAAAAATTAAATATAGGATGCTACAGTTGTGATAACTGAAATTTAAAAAAATTTTAAATGCAGTGGTGCAAGATTCTGATTAATGTAATGTCCTCTTCATTGGATCCTAATATGGCTTCTGTGGTTCAATATCCTATAAACCAAAAGGCAAGCTATCTGTCCCAAGCACCACATTCCGCACCATCCCCTAATTATATGAATGGAGAAAAAAGCCAAGATAATCACAGTAAAACCACTTATTATAGGGGAAAATTAGAAATGGCATAGTAGACATTGCCCATAATGATGCTTGAACGATGTTGGATAGGAACATCAAGGACTTACTGCCTTAGTTGAAGGTGAAAATTCTTGATTAGGTCACCTGGTAGACCATGATTCTGTTATCTGGGAGAAACTCTCGAGTATACTCTCCTCTCTTATCCTCTGGTAGCTTTAAATCTTGTTTTTATTGAATTACATCATTACCAACAACATGTAATGAACATCATGTATCCTAATTAAAAATTATCAGATATTTGTCCTCTAATTTAGTTTATACCCAGTGATAGAATATTTTTGGAGTAACCCTTTTTAATATAAAGAACTTCATGGTTCCATATATTATGTAATTGTAGTTACAGTCCTTCTTGCTTAATATAATACATAATGACATCACTGCATTTAAAAATTTATAAATTTTAGTTATAACAGCAGCATCCTATATTTAATTTTTTGTGCATGTATATATAAGATGACTTTGTTGACTAATTATGACTTAATTGATTAATTATTACTAATATGACTTAGTAGGCTGATAATGCTTGGTATATATATACCTCAGGGATTTGATACTCATGACTTGGGAATCATGGAACTAGACCATGAGCTTATTTAGCTGCAGACTTATGCTTGGCCCTCTGCAGCATTTGGCACCAAGGTTTGCACATGGCTGGTCGTCTGGAAATGTTAGTTGGTTTGCATCCCTTTTTTGATCACTATCAATTGCCTAAAACTGGGGTTGCTTTCCTGTCAGATTCGCCATGGGAAAGAAATGTAGATTCTCACAATTCATCCTATCCTTTTGTTCCTAAAATGAGCCTTTTGGATGTTTTCTAAGGATCATTTTTGTTTTGATATCAACGACTATTGGGAAATAAGAAAATAAGAGAAAAATACCTTCACTTTTTGGCTGCCTCCAGTAATTGACATTAGGATTGGAAGTAGCATGGGTGAAAAAAAGCTAGGACAGGGATTGCTAATAGAGGAGTAATAGAAAGTGTTGAGAACTGAGTGGACTGTATGACAACTGCCATGTAAGAGTACAAGCCCATTTTTGCTACATCTTTCAGTTATTCAATAGCAGCCAGAAATGTAGACTTTATGGTGCATCCTATTACAATGATTAAAAATAAAGCATAGCATCCCCCCAAAAAAAAAATCAAGTCTCTAGGTTGTATTTGGTCAGTAACTTATAGGTTCATAACTTCTGTGCAAGGAAATCTTTATGCTTTGGCTTGTGTCTCATGCCTTTAAAGTTCTTGTTATTGTAAATAGCACACCAAATGTCAGGAACACTTTATAACAATATGATATCATATGAAGGCTTTTGCCTAGGGTGCAAAAGGGACTTCATTAGAGAAGCAGCCGAATGGTAGGCAATGCATTGTGAAAAAGCTTGCTAAGGCTTAGAGTTTAGTGAAACAAAAAGACTGTATTTTGATAATTTTTAGTAAATGTATAGAGTTGTGTAGCCATCATCATAATCCAATTTTAAAACTTTTCTCATACTCCCCAAATATTCCTTGATCTCACTGGCAATTAATCCCAGTTCCACTCGCTTTACTCCTAGGCAACCATTGATCTCTTTTCTGTCTCTTTAAATTTGCTTTTTCTGGATATTTCATATATGGAATAATATAACATGTCATCTTTGGCTCCTTTCACTTAGCATAATATTTTTGAGGTTCAGTAATTTTTATGAATAAACACTTCTTCGTTTGTTGGGTGCCTTTGTTGGATTTCCAGTGGGCTAAAATGATTGTGACAGTTTTGCTCAGCTTTATAGCTGTTTTTTGAGGACCGGGTTGCTGAGCTCTTCTATTGATGCTGGAAGTGAATCTCCTCTTTGGCAAGTCTTTTGATTTTATTGACTGAATTTTTTCCATCTCAAGAAATTTAACCTGAAAGTTTAAACAGAAAATTTCTGAAAGAAAATTCTGGCTGATTTCAGTCATTTGATGGTCTTTACCCCCTTATCCCTGTTTTTTTGAAATTTTCTATGCTCTTTATCATCCTCTAGTTCTTCTCATAGCCTGTAGCTGCATCCCTCAGGTCAGTTGGCTCTCCATGGCACGTTCGAACTGTTCTCAGTCATACAAGAACACATGTTCTTGCTTTCTAAGCCACAGCTTATGGGGATTCTTTGAGGTTTCCTCAATCTGCCTTTGTAGAAGCTTCATGTAGCCATCTCTAATACACTCTTGTATGGCCCTGTTTGTCTCACAGTGGAGACGCTCTATAAATCTCATCCTTTCCCGGGTTCTACATTGAAGTAATGCACATATTTTTTTTTCTGCCTTCAGAACCTTAGTTCTATTTAAGGGTTTGCTGTTACTCTTTACAAGTCTAAAATCATCCTTATGTGGGGTTGGGGTACAAGGCCCCTTCTAAGATAAACACTGTCTTACAAGGGACAAAGAGTTAAAGATTATTTTTTAGGTGATTTCTGATTTCTATATTCCCTCTATCCAAAGACTTTACCTACTTTGGCATGGAGTGTTTTAACTATGTCTATTTTTTCCAAGTTTTTATATGTATTTCATGAATATTATGCCCTGAATCTGGTAGAATTTAGATTTTGATATTTGAAAGTTTCAATTTTGAACCTTGAAAGACTTTTTTTCTCAAAAGTGTTTTCTCTGCCATCAATTTTAGAAAGTTATGTTAAAACCCAAAAGCTATGAATTATTTTCCTTTTATTATTATCTGTGATTTAATCCCTTTCTTGAAGTAATAGGCATTCTGCTTGAGGCAGCGGAGAAACATGGGATAAAATGAATAAATGGGACTGAGAAATAAATTATTTGATATAGGTAAACATTATTTTACTACATACTACATATGTATTTTAAGAGTACAAAAAGTTTAGTGTTGAAAAATCTGGAGATTTTCTATTCTATGGCATAGAACATGAGATAACAAAAACAAATTATGAAGTAGTATATCTCATATTTTCAACTTCATTTTTATTCTTTCTTGTTTTCTATTTCCAAGGTATCAAAAATAAATAATTTATGGTAGTTAGACAATAAATATTGATAAGTAAAAGTGTGTGGAATGCCTACTATTACCAGATAATATTTACAGATTACAAAAATTTTTTGTATATAATGCTATACATAAAAAAGAGGATTTCATTGCATCTTTGGGAATAAGAGGATGTGGGGTGAGAGAAGGCAGAATAATAGCAGCCAGCAAAAAGTGTTTTGGTGCAGAGAGATTATCTTGTGATTTGCTCCACATTCTATCCCAACGTACTGCCTGACTCTTATTCTGCTGGCATAGGCCTACTTTATGCACACCTCTGAAGCCTCTTGTGTCTGTTATGACTAAATATACTTTTAAAATCCACATTTCAAAGATATCCCCTTTTATTTCTCTTTTCATTTATAAACTTCATTTAAAAGTTAATAAAATCCTCTCACCTTTTTCCTCACAATCAAACCTATCAATGGGAGAGATTGAAAACATTGTCAGCACAAAAACTATAATTCACATGTATAGAAACAGCTAATCTTTTGCAGGTGTATAATTCCTCTGTGGAAACACAAGCATACTCCAGAGATATTGTGGGTTCAGTTTCAGACTACTATAATAAAATGAATATCACAATAAAGCAAGTTGCCCAAAGTTTTCAGTTTCCGAGTGCAAGTAAAATTCATGTTTACATTATATTGTGGCCTATTAAGTGTGCAATGGCATTATGTTTAAGATACAATGTACTTAATTTAAAAATACCTTTTTGCTAAAAAATGCCAACAATCCCCTGAGCCTTCAACGAGTCATAATCTTTTTGCTGGTGGAAGGTGTTACCTCAATGTTGATGGCTGCTAACTGATCAGAGTGATGGTTGCTGAAGGTTGAGGTGGCTTTGTGTGGGAATTTCTTAAAATAAGACAACAACGAAGTTTATCACATTATTTGACTCTTCCTTTCAAGAATGATTTCTCTGTAGCATGTAATGTTGGTTGACAGCATTTTACCCAAGGTAGAACTTCTTTCCAAATTTTGAGCAAATCCTCCCAAACCCTGCCATTGCTTTATCAACTAAGTTTATGTAATATTCTAACTCCTTTGTTGTCATTTTAACAATGTTTACAGAATCTTCACCAGGAGTAGATTCCATCTCAAGAAACCACTTTGTTCATTTGTTGAAGCAACTCCTCGTCTGTTCAAGTTTCGTCGTGAGCTTGTAGCAATTCAGTCACATCCTCAGTCTCCATTTTAAAATTCGAATTCTCTTGTTTTTGTTTTTTTTCCAACACATCCACAGTTACTTCCTCCACTGAAGTCTTGAACTCCTCAAAGTCACCCATCATGGTTGGAATCAACTTTCAAACTCTTTTTAATGTTGATATTTTGATTCCCTCCCCTGAATAATGACTGTTCTTAATGGTATCCAGAATGGTGAACACTTTCCGGAAGGCTTTCATTTTACTTTCCCTAGATCCATCAGAGGAGTCACTATCTGTGGCAGCTATAACCTTACAAAATGTATTTCTTGAATAATAAGACTCAAAAGTCAAAATTACTCTGGTCAATGAGATGCAGAATTGATGTTGTTAGCAGGTAGGAAAACACTGATCTCTTTGTATACCGTCATCAGAGCTCTTGGGTGACCAAATACATTGCCAGTGAGCAATAATATTTTGAAAAGAATCTTTTTTCTAGACAGTGGCTTAAACAGTGGGCTTAAAATATTCAGTTAACCATGCTGTAAACAGATGTGTTATCACCCAGGCTTTGTTCCATTTCTAGAGCACAGGCAGAGTAGATTTTGCATAATTTTCTAAAGGCCTTAGGATTTTCAGACTGGTAAATGAGCATTGGCTTCAAGTTAAAGTTATCATCTGCATTAGCTACTAATAAGATAGTCTGTCCTTTGAAGCTTTGAAGCTAGGCATTGACTTCTCGTCTGTAGCTATGTAAGTCCTAGATGGCATCTTCTTCTAATAGAAGGCTGTTTTTTCTACGTTGAAAATCTCTTGTTTAGTGTAGCCATCTTCATCAATGATCTTAGTTAGATCTTCTGGATACCTTGCTGAAGCTTATCCATCAACACTTGCTGTTTTATTTTGCACTTTTAGTTTCGGAAATGGTTTCTTTCATTAAACCCCATGTACCCACCTCTGCTAGATTCCAACTTTTGTTCTGCAGTTTCCTTCTCTCAGCCTTTGCAGAGTTAAAGAAAGTTAGGGCCTTGCTCTGGATTAGGCTTTGGCTGAAGGGAATGTTATGGTTGGTTGTGCCATCTATCCAGACCACTCAAACTTCCTTCATATCAGCAACAAGGTTGTTTTGCTTTCTTATCATTTGCATTTTCACTGGAGTAGTAGCACTTTTAATTTCCTTCATCTTCCTTTGTATTCAAAACTTGGCTGTTTGGTGCAAGAGGCCTGGAATTTGGCTTACCTTGACTTTCAACGTATCTTCCTTTCTAAGCTTAATAATTTCTAGCTTTTGATTAAAAGTGAGATACGTATGACTGTTTCACTTGAACACTTAGAGGCCATTGTGGCACTTTTAATTGGCCTAATTTCAATATTGTTGTGTCTCAGGGAATATGGGGACTCACAGAGAAGGGGAGATGTGAGAGAATGGCCAGTCAGTGGAGCAGTCCAAACGCATACATATTTATCAATTAAGTTCACCATCTTATGTGGGCATGGTTTGTGGTCCCCCAGAACAGTTATAATAGTAACATCAAAGATCACTAATCACAGATCATCATAACACATATAACAATAATGAAAAAGTTTGAAACATTTTAAGAATTACCAAAATGTGACACAGATACACAGAGTGAACATATGCAGTTGGAGAAATCGTGCCAATAGACTTGTTCAACTCAGAGTTCCCACAAACCTTTAATTTTTAAAAAACCCACAGTCTGTAAAGCATAATAAATCAAAGTACAATAAAATAAGCTTGCCTATAAATAGAATCTTCTATCAAGATTATCCATATTGTAGCACAAGAATGCAAAAAATGAAACTCCTCAAAATCTGAAGGAATGACTGGATTTAGAAAATATTTACATTTAGTATTTCAAAGAGAATTAGACCTATAAGAGATAACCTGTACTTTCTATCTCATTTACTACATTGTTGTATCTTCTCAGTAAGAGGTGATACTTTAGATTCATTGAATGCATTCATTGTTTTGAATTTCCTGAGTACTAATGTAAAAATACATCTGACATATATATTATAAAATACAATGAATACTGTTATTTTCTAATTCACATAAATGGTAGAGCCTAGTTATTTTGCTTATGGTTTTACAAAGACTTCAACTTATTTAGAAATTGTCTTTCATAAAAAACTTGCAACTAAGTTTATTATCTTTCAGTGCAAAATATTCTCAAATAATTAAATAATTTATAATTTCAATGCCCTGTAAAAGATAATAGTGACTGCAAGGAAACAGTCTTGGCATAACAAAAATATGTAGAATTTTGGGGGGGGGTATGGTCTTATTACTCCTTTCAGAATCAATTATATAACAATTTGGATAATTTAGATATTTTCAAACTTGATTTCTGAAACACTAGTTAATTGAAATAAAGTCATCTTTCTCATCAGTTTACCTTAACAGCTTTCGTTCTGTACCCAGGCTATGTCAGAGATACTTGTAATACTTATGTGTACACAGAGTAGGTATTCAATAAATATTTGTTGAAGTGATGAATCAATACCTGTGCTTGCCAAATATTTATAGGGTAAAAATGATAAGTGAACACTAATGTCGCATTCCATTGCGTGAAATCAGCCCACACATCCTGTGGCCCAATGTTTGCTTTAAAAGGGAAGTCAAGGAATAATCTTTATAATAAAAGTCTCCAGGTTAGAGTCCTATTAGTGCAACATTTGGAAGCTTAGCTTCACATGTGTTTTACTTTCTGGTGGGAGGCTCTGATCTACAGGGTGGTCCAGGGATGCAAGTACCCCTATTTTATTGCTTCATCAGCCCTGAAAGCAGTACTTCTCAAACTTCAAAGTGTGTACAGATACCCTGGAAATCTTGTTAAAATGCAAATTCTGTTATTTCTTAACATACTCTAGGCCTAATGCTATCTCTTTGCTTTGTTGGATACTTTATGTTTTGCTTTAATGCAGGATGAAAGCCTGCTGAAGTTTGTTAATTCAATTTATTTACTGAAAACATGAATAACCAATAAAGTACAAATAGCTACATTTATTCCTCCCAATGCATAGTTCAATCCTTGGGTTAATTATAAAGCATAAAATTGCCTTATTTGGATGCTGTGGGAATAATTGAATGCCATTAATGATTAGTGAATCTCGCTTGTTTGCTGTCCTTCTTCAAGGCTTGCTAAATAGACTTGTATACTATTTCAAATCCCCCTGTGTGATTTATTTATTAAACTGAATTGTTTTCTTACATAGCTCAAGGCATGGTATTTTGTGGGTATCTTTGAGTCCATAATAAACCTTTCATAGTCTGAGCTGACTGCTAAATTCATTGTTATTCCATATCCTCTGACGTAAACTGTTAGTGTATGCTAAATTTTGTATCTTCTCAGAGTAGAAAGAGAAGTTAAACATGAACCATAGTGCACTCGAACAAAATACATGCTACTGTCATAAATTGAGTGAATCAATACATACTGAAACATCTCCCAGTGTAGTCTATTAAGAGTCTTTGGTTTATTTGACTCCACATACTTTTGTTATGCCAACTCAGATTTTTTTAAAAAGGTAGAACTTCCACCATCAAAGGCATTTTTAACCAGATAAATATGTTGTAGTGGAAGAGTGACCACTGCACAGAGGTTTTAATAGCTGGCCATCTAGATGACAAGGTGACAATTGCCTTTAAGCAAATGATTGATTGTAATGCTATAGACTCATTTGTAAAGGTAAAAACTTGCAATTGGCTTCTATTGTAGGAACTCAATTATTGAATTTACAGAGATATCTTTTAGGCCTCTTTTACATTTCCTTATCTACAAAATGGGCTCCATGTGAGTTTATTACCTGAATATCCAGCTAGAATTAAAATGGGCCCTGGGGTGGTGGCCCATGCCTGTAATCTCGACACTTTGGGAGGCTGAGGCAGGTGGATTGCTTGAGCTCAGAGTTCAAAACCAGCCTGGGCAACATGGTGAAACCCTATCTCTGCCAAAAATACAAAGATTAGCTGGACATGGTAGTGTGTGCCTATAGTCCTAGCTACGCGGGAGGCTGAGGTGGGAGGGATGCTGTAACCAGGGAAGTTAAGGCTTCACTGAGTCATGATGGTGCCACTGCACTCCAGCCTGGGTGACAGAGTGAGACCCTGTCTCAAAAAATAAATAAAGAAGAATAAAAATAAAAATAGATTAAATACATACATAAATCAAATTAGACCATTATGTGAATATGATGAAATTCATGGAACTTCTTCAAGAAAAATGCACACATATAAATATGCTCAAGTTTTTTTTTTTTTTTTTGGCCGTATTTTATTTTAGGTTCTGGGGGTACATGTGCAGGTTTGATACATGGATATATTGTATAATGGTGACATTTTGCCTTCTAGTGTAACCATCACCCAAATAGTGAACATTGTTCCCAATAGGTAAGGTTTCAGTCTTCATTCTGCACCAGCCTCTCCCCTTTTCAAGATCCTTGTGTCTACTGTTTTGATCTTTATGTCCATGTGTACCCATTGTTCAGCTCCCAATTATGAGTGAGAACATGTGGTATTTGATTTTAAATTGATATTCTGATTCACTAGATCTGAGATGGAACCCAAGAATTTTTATATCTAAGAAGCTCTTAGATTATATTGGTGCTGCTGCTGTTCTCAGTACAAGCGGAGCAGCAAGATTCTAGAGTGGTATCTACTGACAAGTGAAAAAAAATTACCAATATATTCCTATATAGAAAAGACTATTCTAAAAGTTACATAAATTATCAACCATTTCTTTAAGATATATATAAAAGAAATATGTCATATTATATATTTACATATACAGGTATATAACATTTATATGCACAGTAAGTTGACACAAGCATAGTTTGTGTGCATGGCTGTCTCCTCAAATCTATTCTTCCTCTCCAACTTGGTTTTCATTTTGTATTCCTGATGCAGTTGAGAAATCTAAGAGCCTTGGAAGAAGTTGTCAATGCTCTTTCCTCTACTTTTTCTGGTTTGGTAAATATACATTTGAATCTGTCTTTTCCCTCTGGTAGGCAAGATCAATCAGGTTTTGGTCTGGATTGAAATTCAACTTCAGCAAACATTACAAAAGTGAAGGATATGCCTTAAAATACTGGCAGTGGCTGTGGTAAGGTGGTGTGGTTGGGAGTGTTTCCATGGAACTTGTATACACTTTTCCATTTTGGGGACAATATATCACTTCTATAACATAAAATATCTTATTATCTCTGTATGAATATGGATTTTCTTATTGGAGGCAAATATTGCCTGATTTACTGAAAATTCTAAAAGTTGTTTAACCCTTGATTTGTTTCTGTATATGGTTACCTTTGTCTTTTCATGTACTACCTTCCTCAATTAAAAACATGCCAAAAAATGATACTTTTCCCTCTAGTTAATAGCACCACATCAAATTTCCTCACTGTTAGGGGAGATGATGGGCAACGGGGCCAGCTGGGTTACAGCTATGTACAGAATGAATGAGGGAATGATCACATCTTAGCTGATGGGTGGAGTACAGCTTGGCAGTCTGGAAGTGGGTGACACTTGAATATACAGACTGGGAGACATTTGGTATCAAGAAGTAATTTGATACCATTGATTCTAATTTCTGGGCCAGAGGTCAGGATCAGAACTCTCATATGTGAGTAAGGCCCGAGAAAGAGTAAGTTTCAGGGTTCCTGTTTTGAAGATGTTATATTCTGGGTATTTTTGGAATTGGGGATTCCCATTCACTTACTATGTAGACCTTCCAAACAAGGTGAATCTTTTCAGTATCTAATTCCAGTGAAAATACTGTTATGAAGCAGTTACAGGGGCCAAAAAAGAAACAAGGGAATACTCTAGTAATTCAAAACTTCAGTTGTAAGATTGGGGCTGGACCGGAGTGAGGGTGATGGATACTGAGTCTTGAGTATTGGGTTGGTGTTTCTTAAGTTCCACCTGCTGGAGGTTGGATTTGGTTTTAGAATTTCCTGCTTGGGGTGAGGATGGTGGTGTGAGGTTTGTGTTTGCAGAAAGGAGGAAGTGTGAAGATACATGCAGGGACTGAAAATGAATTAGGTTTGTCTTTTTCAGTATAGTCCTAAAACCACCTTCATTTGAATCATTTTGATTGCTTACTAAAAATGCAGATTTTCAGACCCTCTAAGTGATTAAGTGTATGTCAAGGAATCTGCATGGTTGTGAAGTACTTCAACTGTGATAAGAACTACACATTTCACAGAGCAAAACCATGCCCTCAAGATAAGCCTCTGTCTCGAAATATCTTTTGCTTTCAAGTCTGCTGATACTCCCATCCTTTGTTATTCAGCTCAAATGCTATCCCTTTTGCAAAGCAATTCTCAGTCTTCCTAGATGAAATATATCAAGTAGTCATTGATGCTTTCATGGTACTTTACTGTGTTTTGAATAAGTAAATATGTTTAAAATACAGTTATTTTTATGTATGGCTCTACTTGTATTGGGGCAGTGCACTGTATCACAGTAGTCAGCCTGGATTTAAGGCTCAGATCCACCTTTCATCTACTGTATAATTTTCATCAGTTGCTTACTTTTAAAAAATGCTTTACTTTTTTAATCTGTAAAACAGAGGTAGTTATGAAAATTCAATGCATTAATGTAAGTAAAGCACTTAGTGTGTGGCACATTGTGTATTCTCAAGAAACTTTTGTTATTATTATCTTCTAGGGGAATATGACACATTATATTATTTTTTGTCAAGCACCCTGTGCAAAAGTAGGCACTTAAGAAAATTGGTTAAATTGAATGAAATTCATCTCACAAGACGTGTATAAGCCCAGAGAGGACAACATCCAAGGGGGAAAGACACACTTGTTTCTCTGGAAGAAATACAGGAAAATGCAAAATGTAATATTTATGGTTTTGAATTTGAGAGTGTGATGGTGAGGAGCTTTAATTTAAAGATACAAAGAGAAACCAGGGTGAGAGAATTGCCAGAGTTTTCAAAACACACCCTATAGTATATTTGATATGCTGCCATGTATATCTTATAGAAAATAATTGCTACTAGCTAAATGACCTATGCCCTTCCTGACTTTTTTAAAAGCAGAATGCTGGTTTAGAAGTGTACCATGAAAGTGAATTCAGAACTATCAGGCAATGTCTCACTTCCTATTTGGCTTTTAGGATTCTGGTACAGGGGAGCTCAATCTGCAAGTAACAGACAGGCCGGGCGCGGTGGCTCAAGCCTGTAATCCCAGCACTGTGGGAGGCCGAGGTGGGCGGATCACAAGGTCAGGAGATCGAGACCACAGTGAAACCCCGTCTCTACTAAAAATACAAAAAATTAGCCGGGCGCGGTGGCGGGCGCCTGTAGTCCCAGCTACTCAGGAGGCTGAGGCAGGAGAATGGCGTGAACCCAGGAGGCGGAGCTTGCAGTGAGCCGAGATCGCGCCACTGCACTCCAGCCTGGGCAACAGCGTGAGACTCTGTCTCAAAAAAAAAAAAAAAAAGTTGTGGAGCAAGTAACAGACATTTACTAATTAGTAATAAAAGTAGTAAAGAAAGTAAATATAGGCTATATGGGCTGTGTTTGATAATAAGATTTGTTAGTATATAAATTTGAGGAAAATTTTAATTATGTTTTCTACTTAATTACTTATATTTTTGCCTTTTTCCATAAAAGATTTATGGTCACTATTTAGTCATTTTGATAAAAAGCAGTTTTTTTCAATCTCTTAAAATTCAGAATCAAAAACATTTCTATAAGTGGATTCGTTTATATCTTTCGTAATCCTACTACTCATAGCTTAGCAAAACTCCTTGCTTTAAAAAATTAGGTTTATTGCAACTTATCAAAGAGCTGAATATGAAATAAATCTCATATAATTTTATATTATATATCTAGACATATTTTTAGTAAAAAACAAAGGCTATTATTTTCTTTTTTTAAAACTTTTCAGTTCAAGGGTATATGTGCAGGTTTGTTATATAAGTAAACTTATGTAATGGGGGTTTGCTGCACAGATTATTTTATTACCCAGTTATTAAGCCTAGTACCCACTAGTTATTTTTACTGATCCTCTCCCTCCTCCCATCCTTCACCATCTGACAGGCCTAGTGTGTGTTGTTCCCCTCCATGTGTCCATGTGTTCTCATCATTTAGCTCCCACTTATAAGTGAGAATATGTGGTATTTGGTTTTCTGTGCCTGAGTTAGTTTGCTAAAGATAATGGCCTCCATCTCCATCCATGTCCCAGTGAGGAACATGATCTCATATTTTGATGGCTGCATAGTATTCCATGGTGTATATGTACCACATTTTCTTTATCCAGTCTATCTCGGATGGGCATTTATCATGGGTGGGCATTCCACATCTTTGCTATTGTGAATAGTGCTGCAATAAACATACTTGTGCATGTCTTTATAATAGAACAATTTATAGTCCTTTGTATATACTCATGGGATTGTTGGGTGGAATGGTATTTCTGTCTTTAGGTCTTGGAGGAATTGCCACACTATCTTCTACAATGGCTGAACTAATTTACACTTCCACCAACAGTGTATAAATGTTTCTCTTTCTCTACAACCTTGCCAGCATCTGTTATTTTTTAACATTTTAGTAATAGCCATTCTGACTGGTGTGAGATGGTATCTCATTGTGGGTTTTTTTTGCATTTCTCTAATGATCAGTGATGTTGAGCTGTTTTTCATATGATTGTTGGCCGCATGTATGTCTTCTTTATTTTCAGTGATAAAAATACGTATGACTTTATTGATCAAGAGTCAGTGAACAGTTTCAAGGAACCATTGGATAATACTGCTTTGTTGGTGTGTAGTGTAAACTGGAGGAAATGATCATTTCAAAATTTGTACAAGATGTCTATGTTATTTAAAATATTCTTTTTGTGTCACTGCTGATACTCTCTGTTTAACAAACGTTGAGAGTAAAAGCACTTGCATTCCTACAATAAAATATTATTTTCAGATTAAATGTTAAGACTTCAGGACACAAGTATAGTAAAATGGGCTAGTAAAACCATATTGAAGTTTGAGCCTATGCAGCAGTATGCAGGCACAGGTGGCCCTGGCTGGTAGCAGAGGCCCCACGTTGTATTTTCTCGGCCTGTTGCGTTTTCAGACAAATATCCCCAAAGGCAAAGGGTTTTCTTCAGCAAAATCTCAAAGCCATGTTTCAGTGTAAAACACTAGTATCCCTACTTCCAGTTTACAGTCATGATGGAGTAATAGGGACCAGGTTTACTCTCTTGCCTAAAACAATTTTAAAATAGACAAAAACAGAAGAACCATTTTCACCTTGGGCAGTTGGTAATGAAAGACTTATCTCTAATGGAAGGGAAACAAATAAGATGAGCTTTTGATTCTCCAGTTTACTGCCTGGAGAGAGTTTACAGGCTGCACAGCAGGAAAGGCAAGCTCATACTGAGCCTGGAGAGGTTTCTGAGTTGAGAAAACAGAGTAAAGAAGTTTCAGGATATAAAGGCAGCTAAAAGCCATGTGATGGAGTACTGGGGATGAGAGAGTTGCACAGAGGTATAATTCTAGCAATCTGCCAAAGATTCCTCCTTGAGTGTTCGGATGAGTACTGAACAGTGCTTATGCATGATGAAATTACCCATTACTGGAAAAGAATCACAGTGAAGAAGCCAGTAGAAGAATCCCTGATGGTTATAGAGTTGGGAATAGGTTGTATCTTATCAGCCACAGAAGAAAAATACATGGATATTAGTCATAATACTCAGAAGGGTGATGCTTCAGTAATGGGGCAAAATTAGCTCTACACCAGCGGCCAGAATCTTGACTAATAAAGCCTGAAAGAAAACCTCAAACGTATGAAACATTCCAACTAATTTAACAATGTTATAGAACAAAACTCAAGAATATCAAAATATCCAGCACCCAAAAGGTAAAACTCATAATGTCTGACTTGCAAATAATCAGAAAAATAGGACTCATCACAAAGAGAAAAATCAAACAATTCAAAGAGATCTGTAAATGGCACAGATGATGGGAGTAGTAGACAAGGACATTAAAACCCTATTACAACTCCACTCCATATGCTCAAGAAAGTAGAGGAAAGCATGAGTATGATGGTAATGACATTAAAAGATGTGAAAAAAGACCCCAATAAATTTGTAGAGATGAAAAATACAAGGTTTGAAATGCATGCATTGAATTAACAGTTGATTAGATATTGCAGAAGAAAAGACTAATGAGTTTGAAGAAATTACAATAGAAACAATGCAAAATGAAACATAGAAAAAGAGTGGGGAAAAAATGAAAAGAGTATCAGTAAGCCTTAGAAAAAAATTCAGGTGGCCTAATACATGGAAAATTAGAATCCTCAAAAGAGAGGTGAGAGGGACTAGGATGGAAAAAAATATTTGTAGAAATTATGGCTGAAAACTTCTTCAAAATTGATAAAAGCTAACCTACAGATCCAAGAAGCTTAATAAGTTCTACATGTAAGAAATATGAAGAATATTTACCCCAGGCACATCATAATCAAAATGCCTAATAGTAGTGATAAAGTAAAAATAGGAAAAATAGCTGGGTGGGACAGAATACATTACATATAGAGGAATAAAATAAAAAATAATAGTGACTTTTCTTCAGAAACAATGAAGGGAAGAAGATAATGAGTGTAGGGAATGACATATTTAAAGTACTGAAAGAAAAAATTTTTAAAAACCTGTCAACTTAAATATATAACCCAGCAAAAAATATTTTAAAAACAAGGTAAAAATAGAAACATTATTAGATGTATAAAAGCTGAAAAATTTTAACATCATCAGATTTACACTACATGAAATGTTGGAATGTTGCTTCACAGGCAAAAGGAAAAAAGTACCACAAGTAACTCTGAATCGACACAAAGAAACGAAGAGCTACTGAAATGGTAAATATGTGGGTAAATATAAAGGATAGAAGCAAAACTCTCAAATACTGCTATTGGAAATATAAAATAGTACAATAACTTTGGTAAAGAGTTTGGCAGTCATTTTGTTAAATTATACATCACTTACCATATATATAAACCATTCATTCTATTTCTGAGTGTTTACTCAATAGAAAAGAAGTAAGACTTTTAAATTGTTATAGTATTTTTATTCAAGATAACTGAAAACTAAAAATAACCCATACAACTATCAACAGGTAAAGGAAGAAACAAATTTTGTGATGTGTCCATATAATGAAATTAAATAATACTACAGTATAAGTATCAATATGTATCAAATAATACAACAATAATAAAAAGTAATGAAGTATTGATAAATACAATAAAATGGATGAATCTAAAAATTTGTTTTTGCCTAATATGGGCTAAATGGGATACATACTTTATGATCCTATTTATATAAAATTCTATAAAATGCGAACTAATCTATAATGACAAGAAGCAGATTAGTGTTTGAGGATTTGGAATTAAGAGAAAGGGCTGAATTACAACGGGATGAGAAGAAACTTTTGGGGTTGATATATGTATTGTATATATTCATTATCTTGATTGTGCAGATGGTTTAATAGTTATGTAAACATCAAAATTTGTTAAAGTGTACACTTTATAAGAAGTTTTATTGTGTAATAATCATACCTCAGAAAAGTTATAAAAATCTATATTAAATATATATCTACTTTTACCTTTTTCTGTCACACACAGGTTTATCAGTCACATAACAAGTACATGCTAGGATGACTAAAAGAGAGGTAATACCACTAACTATGATATGTGCAGTTCTGCTTCATCAAAGATCTCGGTATGCTTTTACATTCATTACTAAATGTAGTACATGCCTTAGCCAGAATGTGATTCAGATGTGTGGTGGCCACATTTGGCCAGTTGGCATGGTGGACCAATTATCATTGCATTCACATGAAGATTGAGAAGGATGTTGCAAAATTCGTCCTGAAGGAAGAAGGAACCAGACTTGATAAACTTGATTTAGCAAGAAAATCGTAACGAGTCTCTGAGAGTCAGGCACAATGAAGAAAACATATGCCAGGGTGTCTCATTCATGCCTGTATTATTCAGCACAGGCTGCTATAATAAAATATCAAATAATGTGTGGCTTAAACAACAGATACTTGTTTATTATGGTTTTGGAGGCTGGGAAGTTTAAGATCAAGGGGATAGCAAGGTAGGTTTCATTCTGAAGCCTCTTCTCTTGGCTCGTAGGATACTGCCATCTCTCTGTATGCTCACATGACCTTTTCTTTCTTTCTTTCTTTTTCTTTTTCGAGGTGAAGTCTCACTCTGTTGCTCAGGCTCGAGTGCAGTGGTGCGATCTCAGCTCACTGCAGCCTCCACTTCCTGCATTCAAGTGATCCTCCTGCCTCAGCCTCCTGAGTAGCTGGGACTACAGGCGCTTGCCACCATATTCAGCTAATTGTTTTGTATTAGTAGAAGACACAGGGTTTCACCATGTTGACCAGGCTGGTCTCGAACTCCTGACTCAAGTGATCTGCCCACCTCAGCCTCCCAAAGTGCGGGGATTACAGGCATAAGCCATTGCACCCAGTCTCACATGACCTTTTCTTTGTGTGTGTGGAAAGAAAGAGTGAGAGAGAGAGAGAGATCTCTAGTGTCTCTTCCTCTTCTTCTGAGGATATCAGTTCTATTGCATTGGGGCCCTACCCTACGACCTCATTTAATCTTAATGACCTCTTTGAAGGCCCTGTCTCCAAATACAGTTACATTGGGAGTTAGAGCTTCAACATATGAATTTGTGAAGGTCATGGGGGACACAGTGCAGTCCATAACACCTTCTGTAATTGGACTGCTACAGATAGAAGCAATTTGAATAGTATTCACATTCCTTCCTCCCTCCCTCCCTCCCTCCCTCCCTCCCTCCCTCCCTCCCTCCCTTCCTTCCTTCCTTCCTTCCTTCCTTCCTTCCTTCCTTCCTTCCTTCCTTCCTTCCTTCCTTCCTTTTTTCCTTTTTTCCTTTCCTCCCTCCCTCCTTCCCTCCCTCCCTCCCTCCCTTCTCCTTCCCTTCCTTCCTGCCCTCCTTCCTTTTCTTCTGACTTAATCATCACCATTGAAGGAATAACATATGTGAGAAACTCTTCCAAATGCTAAAGATAAAGAAGTAAATAACTTAAAGTCCTTGATCTCACTAAGCTTACAATGAGGGAGGACAAGAAAGAATATAAAAAAACCAACTGGGTGTGTAAAAGAAAGTCTTATAAGGATAAATGCCGGTAAGAAATGAAGCAGAGTGAAAGAATAGAGGGTGATGGGGCAGAGCAGTATAGATATATAAGACTGGAATAATCAGTAAATGTCTCTTAGCTAATCTTTGAGGAGAACCCTCATAAAGGGAGGGAAGGAGTCAGGCCAAAGGGTGTGAGACTAATAGGTACTAAGGTCCTGAGGGTGTTTTATTGGTGTGTTTGAAGAACAACAAAGGGGCCAGTGATGAGAGCAAATTGGAAAATAGTTGGAGAAACATGTGAAGACATGATAAGGTTCAGGTGATATAGAAATTATAAGAAATGTTAAGAATTTGGGATTTGTTTCCAATTATCATTAGATATCATTAGCATTCTGCATAGAAAAAGGGCTCAAAGTGAGTCACATTTTAGAAAAATCATTCAGTCTTTTGTAGAGAACAAAGCAATGGCAGCAAAATTGGAAGTAATAAGACTAGTTAGAAGGCTATTAAAGTAATTTTAGACAAGACATAATGGCCAATTTTACTAGATGGGAGCCATGGGTATGGTGATAACTGAGATTTGGAATGTATTTTGATGGTAGACCCACCAGCCTTAATGATGGATACGATGTGTGTTATGAGGTAAAAATAATAGCAAAGGCAACTTTTAATTTTTGTTCTGAGCTACTGAGTGAATTGTGGTGTCATTTACTAAGGTGGGGGAACATTAAGAGAGAAACAAGCCTTACGAGAAAAACGAAGTCATGTTTGGAAGCTGTTAGGTTTTGGATATGTAATAGATATTAAAGCAGTCAGTTGGATATATGAGTCTGAAGCTCCGGAGTGATGAAGAAATTGGAGATATAAATTCGGGAGTTACAATGAAGAGATAGTATTTAATGTGATGAAACTTGATGGTATACAGTAAGGATCTAGTCAGGAAAACAGAAACAGAGTACTCAGCAGAGGATATTTAATTTAGGCAGCTGGTTGTACAAGTGTTAAAGGCTGAAAGAATAAAATGGGAACATCAAGGTACTCTATAGGTGATCACTGCAAGAAGCAGTTGCCAACTGATAGGAATGAGAGAAAAAAAGGGACAAATAGGGTTTTGGAGGAGAAACCCCTCAGAGATAATGTTCAAACCACCAAGAATGGAGTCCAGCCTGGCTGCTGTTACTACAACTAAAGGGCACAACAAGGCTAGTTGAGGGGATCCTGAAATAATCCGACACTCCAACATTTAAAGGTTGGGAAGAGGTAAATCTGCAAGATAATTAAGGATAAATAGCCTATGAGGTAGAAGGAAAGTAGGAGAGGGTAAAATCCTAGAAGCTAAGTGGGGGAAAAAAGACTTTCAAAAAGGAGGAATTATCGTGATGCCAGATACTGTTTAATGGTCACATAAAAGTTGGTCACATAAGTTGGAAACTGAAAATTCACTATTGGATTTGATAAAATGGAAGTTGTTGATTGCCTTGACAACAGTGGATGCATAAGGGTTATGGAGATAAAGTCTAGTTGAAGTGAATTCAAGTAAGAGTAGAAAATATGGCAGCATGTGTGTGGAAATAAGTTTTTTCAGGGAATTTTGTAATAAGTTGGAGAAAGGAAGTAGGGCAATAGTAAAAAAAAGATGTGAGAGTAAGGTTTTTTGTTTTTCTTTTAATGTCAGATATGACAAATTCATTTGTTGTTGAAAAAATAATTGAGAGGGAAAAGGTTGATTACAAGAGAGAGAAAGGGGTAATTGCAAGAGCAAAATGCTTGAGTAAGTAAGAGATAAAGGATATAGTATACACGTTGAGGGACTGAGCATTCATTTACGTCAACAAGACAGAATTCAGGGACTATGGGTACAGACAATGGAGGGTAAGCTGATTTTGTGGTAGGATGATGAGGAAGTTCTTTTGATTATTTCTGTTTTCTCAGGGCATTACAATGTACTGCTGTCTTCTAAAAGTTAAGAAGAGGGGGTGAATGAGGTTTGAGAAGGGAGCAAAACTGTAAAATAGTAATTTTGAGATTGAGCTCACTTGAAGTTAGTAGTCCTATCTGTGGAAAAAGTTGAGATAGTGGAAGCTGTATCATTCTCGGTACAGAAAATTAGGCATAAACTGTATGTTAAAGTTTAAAAATAATAAACCAATTAAAACTTGGTCTGTTTTTTACTATCACTATGTGTAAGTATTCTAAACAATGTCAATGATAAAGTACTACTCCCTGAAAAGAATCTTTTATTGATCTAAATCCTAATATAAACAAGTGCTATGATTACTTTTGAGTTTTAATAGTACATATTTAAGTTCATTTTAGCACATGAAAATGTGCTGAATTGCTAGATGTATTTAATATTTGATAAATATTGTAGTTTATATGGAAGCTATTTTGGAAAACTCCTATTTTAAAAATTGGCCCCTGAGCTCCAACACAGGCAGACTTAGCTTCACTGGTTCCTTTAGTATTCTAAAATGGTACAGAATCATTCGAGCTTGCTTCAGGCAAGTTCACATCTATATGTATTCCTGTGTTTAGAAGATTGGAAATAAACAATAGCCTAGTGATTGTAAACACAACAGAACTTGAGTTATTTCAATTCTGTCACTCCCTGTGACCACTTGGAGTTTTTAGTAGTGCTTAAAATTTACAACAGTGGAACAGAGTTCAAATTGCAAGTTGTTTTAGTTTTGTTGAATAATTCAATTTTTAGTTCATCCATAAAATAGATTAATTCTCAGTCATAATTGTTACTGAACATAATTTTGTTATATGGAGGAAGAGAGTGTGGTAAAACGTGACCCATTCCTGGTGTCGATATGCCACGTGCAACATTGGTTGTCATGAATCTTAAGATCAACTAGCATATTTATATGTCTACTCTACTCCACAAAATGTTTAGCTGTGGAGTCATCCCACATCCTACCCACTACCATTCAGGGGCTTTGAGGTAGAGGACAACATGTAAAAGGCAGAGCGGAATATGAGAAATCAGTTCATAAACATATTTGAGACACTTTGAGGATTTAAAGGAAGTGGGGACCAAGATTCTATATAATGAATTTGGGAGAAGTGAGCAAATACGTTCCAAATTACTACTGTTAATTTGCTTTTGCTTGTACCCCCAGGCCAGTCAAGGTTGGAAAACTTGGGTTATATTTACTTGTGCCGTATACTATTTGTGCCATTATCCTATTTTTCTTTGAGGTGTACAATGGAGTAGGTAAAATGTTTAAATATATCTGATTAACAAATTTGATAAATGAGATTTTAACTCAGACTCACATATTTTCTATTTGGTGATTTATATATTAAAACAGGTCAAAATATATGGTATGCAGAAACTATGAAATAAACTTTTTTATTGTACTCAGTACTAATTAGATGCTCATTGCTATCGTCTGAATGTTCATATACTTCCAAAATTCATGTTGAAACTTAGTCTTCAATGTAATAGTGTTAAGAGTCATGGCCTTGAGAGGTGAGTTTAGTTATTTTTACCACAAAATTAAAACAACTATTAGTACCCAGGATTAGTTTCCTAAATTGATAAAAACGTTATTAAAGTTAGGTAGGAAACCCAAAGTTATACAGCAGTAGTAAAAAATAAAGGCAAAAATGGGATTCTATAGGTGAGCTAACAGACTTCAATGAGAATCAACTTTCCACTTTCGATGGGTTGGATGTGTAGACATTTTCTACTTTCTACTGTACTTCTAATCAAGGGCATTCATGGAGATAAGCCACGAGTTTGCCAGAGAGATCAGCCAGAAGCTACTCTAGGCAGCAACATGTAAGAAGATACCCTGTCAGAGATTTAGTGAGACTGGTTCCACCTATAGGTTCTGATTGTAGCCAGCCATGTTGACTGACTTACCTTTTTGATTCTGCAGTAAAAATCTTATTTAAAATAATAGTCTTGCTTCTCCTATTCTCTAGGGAGACCTTGACAGAAAGTTCTATGTTTAGATTAGAGTGCTAATGGGAAGACAGTGACTCTTCCTCCTCCCTTCCAGCTGACCTCCCATTCTCCAGGAACACAGTCAAGGCAAGTTGGGTGGTAGTGCTAGTGGCCAGGGGAGCCCTATGAGCTGGTACTACAAGAAGTGACAAGCACAGGAAAATTCAGCAGGAAGACACCATACTGGGTCCTCTCTGAAGGATACTACACCATAGAGGAAATCTCCAAAGGGGTGTGAGTAGCTAGCTCTTAAGGAGATAGGGAAGTGATTACAAACATATAATTCCCCAAGCATATCTCAGACTAAAAGAAAATTGCAATGGTGGCATCATTTGGTTTGTGGGTGCAGCTATCATTTGCTAAATTGGAGACGTTTGACTCTGGCTCTTAAGAATTGTACTGCTGTTTATAGAAACAAATCTTACATTTAAAAGTTAAAATAAAACAGATTGTGATCTTCTTTACATAATCCAATTTTCAGAAAACAGCAAATAACAACGTTTTTCCAATTTGAAATGTGAAGCATGTGTGTTGGTGAGCACCTGTTCTAGAAGCTGCATGTATCTACTTGACCTAATTTTATTCTGTATGTTGGCCTGCAATGCAATAGGAAGTCCATAGAGAAGATAAACAGAAAGCTTAGTGTGCAGTCTCCCTCTGCCACTAGGAAATAAATGACAAAAGAGTCAGTCAATCCTATAAGTTTCCACTGTTTTCCATTTTTTAGCTAGAAGGAAGGGGAGCAATGTAATCAAACAGAGACCAGATAACAAAAATAAAAAATAAAAAGAATGATCAAATACCTCAAATATCCAAAGCAATCTTGAGCACACACAACAAGACTAGAGGCAACACACTACCTATTCCTGAATATACTACAAAGCTGTAGTTATCAAAACATCATAGTACTGGTGTTAAAAGCAGACACATAGACCAGTGTAACAGAATGAATGTGTAACAGAACCCAAAAATGAATGTGCACATTTATGGTCAATTGATTTTCTACAAAGATGCCAAGAATATAAAACAAGGAAAGGAAAGTCTCTTCAATTAATGATTCTGGGAAAACTGGATATCCATGTACATAAGAATAAAATTAGACCCTTATGCCACACAACATCATAAATCAGCTCAAAATGGATTAAAGGCTTAAACATAAGACCTGAAACTGTACTATTAGAAGAAAACATATGAGAGAAGTTTCATGAGATTGGTCTGGGCAATGATTTTTTGTTTAATATGACACCAAAAGCACAAGCAACAAAAGCAAAAATAAATGAACATCAAACTAAATAATAGTTTAATAATAATAATGTAATAAATTACATCAAACTAAAAAGGTTCTGCACAGAAGAGGAAGCAATCAATAAAGTGACAACCTATGAAATGGGAGAAAATATTTGCGAGCCATATATCTGATAAAGGATTAATATCCAAAATATATAATAAATGCATACAACTAAACAGCAAGAAAACAACAACGAAAAAAAGTCACCAAGGATAGGGAGGAAAAATGGGTTACAAACAGAAAAAAATGAACATAACTGTATTTTGAATGAATAATATAACACCACCAAAGTGTTGGGATGATGGAAAGAAATAACCTAAACAACTTTTATACGCAGCATTTTGATTCTGTATCTTCAGGTGAGAGTAACAGCTATTGCACTCAAATTGGTAGATCTGTTCTTACCATGATATAGATTAGTAGTTTCTAAGTTTGGGGAAGAAAATGTTTAGCAGCTGGTCTGTGATCAACTTATCTGTCATTACCAGGAAAGAAAGAAAGAAATAAGATCTAATCTCTTGGCAAACATTTTGATAACAGATGTATGGTTTATCTATGGAATCTCTGGAATGATTTAACAAGAAGTCCCAGTTAATGATTGCTTATGGGAAATAAATTTAGAATCTATAAATTTATGTGGCAGTGCTTCCTGAAAAATATTTAATCTATGTAAATATTTGAGTATAAAATGGCAATGTTTCATAACCAAAAATGCTCCCTGCTATGTAAGTTAGGAGACTATTCGTAGTTACTAAATTATACTTTTTTCCAATAATGGATATTGAATTGATACATGTAATGGGAAAAATTCATTGGATTCTCAATGTAATTAAAACATTGGGTCATAAATAGATTCCTCGCCATGACCTATGCCAAAACTTGAGAAGCACTATTTTGCTGTCTTAAATTTAACAATGTTGATATGTTTTCTGTTTACCTTACAGCTGATTTTCTAGATAATATAACTTTGATATATAAGGCCCTGTAATTATAAAATTGTTAACTAAAAATGTAATGGTGTCTAAGATGTGAGTTGCCAGCTCACAGTTAAATATTCTACAGGAGAACTAAAGTCACAGATCTCGAACCTGTTACACATTAGAATTGCCTGAAACATTTTGGAAGCTATACTGATAACCAAAATTTCATATTATCTATTTCTGTATTAAAAATTATTCCAACACTTAGTGGTTTAAAACAATGCCAATTTATATCTTACAAGTTTACAGGTACAGAATCAAGCAAAAATTGGCTAGGTGATTCTTCTGCTACACCTGGCTAGGCTTGGCCGAAGCTCAGGGACAGCTCCTCCCATGTGCCTGGTACCTTGAGGACATCTGGAAAACTGAATTCATCAAGGCCCCTTTCCCTCAGTATGTATTCTCAAACCTCTCTATAGTGTCTCTCTAGCAGGCTAATTTAAGCCTCTTAAATGGAGGTTCAGGGCTCCAAATGCTAGTGTTTCAAAAGTCCTAGAAAGTAGTAGAAGACTTTCTGTGACATAGCCACAGGTGTCCCAGATCATCACTCTGCCACCATCAAACAAATCACTAACGCTGGTCCAGATTCAAGGCGAGGACAGTTACATTCTATAGCACAAAAGGAGTAGCAAAGAATTTGCAACATCTTTCGTCTACTACATAGGCATCACCTGAGACCAATTAAATCAGAATCTCTAAGGATGGAATTTCGCATCAGTATCATTTTAAAGCTGCTTGATTCTAATGTGCACCTAAGGCTGAGAATTACTGAATTAAAGTAAATGGCACTAGTAATTTCCAAGTCATTATTCCATCTGTTAATTCTTTTTAAATGAACTTCTAAAAATAGTTTACTTCCTATTTTTGCAAAGCAGCCACCCTGATGAAAACGAATAATGTGTGCAACACTTGAGCTACATTAATTTTTATACACACAAAAAATGTTGCTAATCTATCCTCAGGAGACAGGACTATTTAAGATAATTTTTCACATTTATGAAAGATTTGTGTTGATTTATGCCGTCTTTGCTTTCCAGGTGTTTCTTAGAAGGGATCTGACTCATTAGCAGTTTTCTAATCAGTTAAGATGTTTACAAATATATTAATCTCATATGTAACCACCCTCCTTGAGGAATCAATCCATGTTGCCAAATTCTATAGCTTTTCAAAATCGCACCATTTACTTTTTCAATTCTATCCCCTTCGCTACTCGTTGAGCACTTTGCACTCCATTCACAATGAACTCTACACTATCTCTTTGCAAAGTTCAAATATCTCTATATATGCTTGATATATCCAATATTTGAATGCCCTCCACATCCAGCTTCTATAACCTCAACCTCTATACCAACCATCTTTTGATGCATGCTTTAAAAGCCAATTCCAGTGTTCTGTCCTTTGTGAATCCTTTCCAATCCCCCAGCCCTTCGCAAACTGGCAGGAAGAATTGTTTCTTATGTTCCCACAATTGAGTATGAAGAATTACTGTGTTGTAATACTTGTCTCATCATAGTCTAATAATCTTTCTTTTTACATGTCTTTTTTTTTTCATTCAGTGAACTCCAAAAGAGAAGAATTGAGCCACTAATTTCTATATTTTTATTACTTAGCAGAATGCATGATATATAACAGGTGCTCATTAAACGTTTTGTTTCCTAGAACTTTAAAAAATATATAAAAATGTCAAAGAACAGTGCAGTATAACTTGTAAACAATGATTAAATTTAATCAGTAGATACTGTGAAGGAAAGTTGACGGGATGTTTTAACTACCTGTGTCTATGGGTATCCCACTTAGTATTTTGTTTAGTCTAGTTTTTTCTGTGTTGTTCCAAAAAAGAATATAATACAGATATGATTTTGTACATATATATATATATTTTTTTTTTGAGGTGGGGTCTCACTCTGTCACCCAGACTGGAGTGCAGTGGCATGATCACAGCTTACTGAAGCCTCAACCTTCCACACTCAAGTGATCCTCCCACCTGAGCCTCGTGAGTACCTTGGACTACAGGTGCATGCCACCACACCCAGCTAATTAAAACAATTTTTTTTTTGTAGGAGATGAGGTCTCACTATGTTTTCCAAGTTAGTCTCAAACTTCTTGGCTCAAGAGATCCTCCCACTTCAGCCTCCCGAAGTGCTGGGATTACACCCATGAGCCACTGCACCCAGCCTGTATGATTTCATCTAATTCTTTAAACCACTGTAGCCAAACCCCTTACAATGCAGCGTGGTTTAGAAACAGTTGTCACTACTCCATGCTCTGAGCATATTGGTAACAGTTTCAGGCAGATGATCGTATGAAAGGCCTAGGGAGGTAGCCAGGTTATCAACTCTTACTTGCTTATTTTCCGATTCCGTAAGTGCCCAGTGATTCTCTTATCTGCCAAACCAGGACAGCAAGTTGGAACCAAACTTTGCCCTGTATTCCAGCGGCGCACCATATAGCAGAGTCTACTTTGTATATTATTTCTGTTAAGCCATGTATACATGGGGCTAGTCTCTGTGATCTAATTTGCCTGTTTTTCAGGTAGAATTTCTGAAATTATCTGGCATTAATTGATACAGATACTGTGTGCCATGTACTCAGCCAAGTTGAGATGCTCTTCCAGTCCCCATGCACCTGCCACTGTCTCTCCTCTCCTTACTCAACTGACAGTCTTTTAGAACTCAGTTGCCCGGCCCAACTTTTTCGTCTTCAGTCCCATTCTCTGATTTCTCTGTCCATGTTGCCCAGCCAATGAGCCCACTAGTTTACTGGTCATTGATTTCCACCGAGCCCTGATTATACTCAATGGCATGACTAGAGCCAAGTAGGGCACAAATGAATCCCTAGTCGGGGTTAGGATATGGAACATAAAACTTAATTCATTCATCAAGGCATTGATCATTATTTTTTACGTAAAAGAGTGTGCCACAGGAAGATGAAAACTGTGGCAAACTGAAGTGGAATCCTAATACATAAAAATAAGACAAGAGAACCATTCTATTTCTTGCCATGTTAGATGGCTATTTTGCACACAAGATCCTCCCTCTATGCCCTATCCCTGGTTGACTCCTACTAGCCTTTTAATAGTTAAGAGTCATTTTTCCCTGGAAGCCTTCCCAGATTTGTACATTATTATACATACCCCCTTCTTTCTCATCTCACAAAGTATTCTAGGTGGCCCTCTCTAGAACCTTCATAGTATGAGGCACCCAGTGATGAGTTGCTTCTATCATTGGGTTGTAGCACTGTTTTATAGTGTTTATGAGTCCTGTACCCACTACTCACACGTGACTGGGCATAAATCTAGTGTTAGTCATGCTTGTGTTGTCACTGTCATAATAGAGAGCCAAAAATATAATGTTTTCTTGACATATTTGATGAACAAATGAATATATTAATGAATGCACTATATGCATTGTTCTGTTATTTTCATTTAATGTCCTTGCATGAATTATTAATTTTAATTCCAGATATGGAATTGGAATGATTTAGTTCTGTCTCTCAAACAAATTTACCAGAATAATTCCAAAACATCTGTTGTCACTATATAACAAAAGAAATTAATTTCAAAATTAAGATCAACATATTTTAAATGTGTAATGCAAAATACTACACTGTCTTAGAAGAAACCAAATTAGTTTTTGAAGTCAGAGAATACTTCCTAAGTAATTGGTATTTAAGGTGAGTTCTGAGGGACAAGTGGTGATTTACCAGTCCTACAGAAAAAGAAGAAAAGTTTGACTATAACAGAGGCCAAAATATCAGCATCTTAAGACAAAAGTTTACTTCTCAGTCACATAGCAAACTAAGCATAAGCAATCCAAGACTGATTTGTTGGCTTCCTGAAACTTCATGAACACAGACTTCTTTTTGCTTGTTGCTGTGCTGTGTTCAACAAGTAGCTTTTATCTCATTGTCTATGATGACTCTTCCAGCCCCTAAGTCTTGTTTCAAGCCAGAGACAAGGAGAGAAGTCATACTCCTCTCTTTTTATGACTACCACCTGGAAATTGCACACCTCACTTCTACTTACATCCTATTGTCTAGAACCTAGTCACAAGGCCTTTTGTAATTCCCATACAAAAGATACTGGGAAATAAAGTATTTAGCTGGGAGGCCAGGTGCCCAGATAAAGCTCTAGAGTTCTATTTAATAAAGGAAGAAGCAGAGAGGGTCAACCAACAGAATGTGAAAAGTCTCTGACAAAAGAAAGAATATGGTGAATCATAGGAACTGAGAAAAATCCAGAAAGGGATCAATCACAGGGGTGATGACAATAGAGCAAGCAGCAACGGACAACAGAAGTCTCACAGAACTGATTCCAACTCTTGGTTTCTAACTTGTAAGTTTTCTGGTTTGAAATTTCAATTATCTTCCCGTCCTTAAGTCCAGGCTCGAATCCCAGTTACCATCTCCAAGATAAATGTCCTGCCTCAATCCCAATCTGGCAAGTAAGCTTCATTTTATTGATAAATCACCAGTTATAACCCAATTGCGCCTCTAGCATCCCTGGACATCATTATTCTTACCTGGCCTCCCAATGCCACCTAATCCACCTGATTAGGAAAATTTTCGGAGAAGGAGCTGTGGCCTAGGAGAATATACTGAAAGTTGCCATCTACATATTACTCCGTTTGAGTTACATTGGTTATCCATAATTCAGGATAATGGATTTAGAGTTGTTAATAGACTAATTATCACCCACATTTTAATATCCCATTACATGAGATCAAGAATTAGCATAGAGAATTCCATCCCCCAGCTCATGCCTCTTTCCTAAAAATGTGCTGTAGGTGCTGCTTGACTTTTAGAACTAAAGATGGGTAATTCTAAGAAAACAATAATTACAGAAAGATCTTCCAGGTGATCAGATTGAAAGAATCATAAATAACATCCAGGTTTGGTTATATTTTGAAGAAAATTATCCATGATTCCTCAACATAGAAATAACCAGTATTTTGGTATATTTTCTTCTAACCTCTTTAGGTTAGAAGACATGCTTTTTTTACATAAGTAAAATCATGCCTCATGTATGTTTTTCTATACTGATTTTTTTCAAGCATTTTCTCATATCTTAAAAGATTCTGAGGGTATCTCTGAGGTGTACATAGTAATCATCTTTTTAATGTATTTTAACTTATTAGTCTGTTTCCTGGTTATTGGACACTGATGCAGTTTCAGTGCTTTTATTGAAATTCATACTCTAATAATCATTCATCTTTGGATATAAATCTGTATAAAACAATGTTCCTAATTGTTTGCTGGAATTGTTGGGTTTAATGAATAATAGATTTCATTTTTAAAGGTTTTGTCAGTTTGTACCCATATGAAAAGTATATAAACTGAATTTTTCATTATGATTTCATCACTATTACTTTTGAAAATAATTTCTAATTAGATGGGTAAAAAATAAATATCCCATTGTCTTAATTTGCATAATTTATGTTGGTATTGAGATTAGGCTTTTGGGGGTTTTAATATATTTAAGGGTTATATGTGTGTTTGATCTATGAGCTGTATATTTGATACCCATCTTTTAGGCTGGACCTTGCAGGTGGTGGGGTTCTTTGAGAGCTATTTATTTTGTCATCTTTTGTTGCAAATATGTCTGAGTTTCTAATTTCCATTTGAATTGGGTTTGTGGGGCTTTTAATATTAAGAAATTGTTAACTACCGTATGTCCAAGCCTATGAATTTTGATCTTTGTGATTTTTTTTTCATTTCCTTTAGCAAATCTTTTTCCATTTGGAAATAAGTATTACTCATATATTATGTATAATTTTAAAAATTATTTTCTTTTATTTTTAATTAATTTTTATTTATAATTGACACAAAATAATCGTACATATTTAGGGGGTATAGTGGGATGTTTCAATGCATGCATACATTGTATAATGATCAAATCAGGGTAATTACCATATCTATCATTTTAAACATTTATCATTTCTTCCTGGTAAAACAACATTCAAAATATTTTAGCTATATTGAAATAAATACTACACTGTTTTTTTTTTGTTTTTTGTTTTTTTTTGTTTTTTTGGCGGAGTCTCGCTCTGTGGCCCAGGCTGGAGTGCAGTGGCCGGATCTCAGCTCACAATACTACACTGTTATTTGCTGTAGTCACCCTACTGTGTAATAGAACACCAGAACTTATTCTTCTTGTTTAATTGTGACTTTATACTCCTGTATACTCATTGACCAACCTCTCCCAGTCCCCTTTCCTCTCTACCTTCCCCAGTTTCTGGTAACCACCATTCTACTCTGTGCTTCTATGAAATCAACTTTTTTAGATTCCATATGACTGAGATCGTGTGATGTTTGTCTTTCTGTGCCTGGCTTATTTCACTTAACATAATGTCTTCCAGGTTAATCCATGTTGCCACAGATGAGAGAATTTCATTCTGTTTTATGGCTGAACAGTATTTGATTGTTTGTGTATACACACATCTACAGATAAATGGATAATGAAATGTTATGCACATACAACACACACACATATATAACATTTCTTTATCTGTAGATAGTCATTTAAGTTGATTTCATATCTTGGCTATTGTGAATAGCACTGCAGTAAACAGAGTGTGAATATCTCTTGGACATATGATTTCTTTTCCTTTGGACATATATCCAGTACTGAGATTGCCAGATCATATGATAGTTCTATTTTTAATTTTTTGAGGACCTTCCATGCTATTTTTCATTATGGCTGGAGTAATGTACAGTTTTACCAATAATGTATAAGAGTTCCCTTTTCTTCACATCCTCGCCAGTATTTGTTATTTTTTGTCTTTTTGATAATAAGCATTCTAATTTGGGTGACGTGGTATCTTATTGTGGTTTTGATTTGCATTTCGTTTTTAGCATTTAACTCTGATACAGCTGCAATTTACTTTTGGTGAATGTGGAAGTTGATTTTTTGCATCAATTCAGTTTTCAATTTCAACTTTCCCTTTGGCTAATGTAATTTTTAATGTACACAAGCAGTAAGAAAATATTATTGCCTCAAAATTATAGAACTGATAAGGTAGACTTGGAAAACAATGACACAAGCTAAAGAAGAGTCAAAGACCTTGAAGATCTCTCAGGAAGGCTTAGCCATCACCAATAAAAAGTATTGGTTGGGGTTGTCGTTTGGGAAGTTTTAAAGTCCAGGCCTGGAGCATATTATGCTAAGTAGGATAAGCCAGACACAGAAGGATAACTACTGCAAGATCTCAATTATTTGTAGCATCTAAAAAGGTCAAATTCATAGAAGTCGAGAGTAGAATGGTAGTTACCAGGGCTGGGAGTGGAGGAAATGAGATGTTGATCAACGGTCACAAAGTTTTGTTATGTGGGATGAGTACGTTCAAGAGATCTAATGTACAGCATGGTTGACTATAGTTAATAATACCATGCTATATACTTGAAATTTGCTGAGACAGCAGATCTTTAGTATTCTTATCACACATACAAAAAGGTAACCAAGTAAGGAGATAGATATGTTAATTAGCTTGACTATAGTAATCATTACATCATGTTTATATATACCAAAACATCACATTGTACACTTTATATAAACACAATTTTTATTTAAAAAAAATAAAAATTAAATAAATGAATAAGTCCATCTATTCCCCAAGGGAATCACAAAACAGAGCTGCTTTATATGAAAACTACATGTTCTATTAATCTGAACTATTTTAGATATAGGAGTCTGAACTACATCACAAAGTTGCTTCAATTTTCTAATTCACTTAGTCTGTATAAATGCAGCTTCAGAACAGTCCCTGGCTATTAAGTGGCTTATGCTAGTGGCATGACAAGATAAAGATGATCTTTTATTGCTAGTACTTCCAGGCATGATTTCACAATAACAACTATGAAAGGAATAAAAATCAAACAGAAATAATTATTTCTCTCCCTATGCCCTATAAAAATTGTACCTATTGCAAAATGGATGCCTAAAATACATTCAGGGAAGAAACCACATGAATTATTCTTAACCCGGAAAGAAAGCTGTCCGTAAAGGGGAATATTCCCTTCTTTTTAACCTGTGTTACTTTGTGATAATAACCTCAAAATTCCAATTTTGTCTCTACTGGATTAAAAGATAAGTTTAAAAAAAGAGTCTCAAAAAGTATTCTTGTAAAAATAATTTATTGATGGAGGTCAAAAGGGGACTTCCTTAGCGGGCAGAAAAACTAAGCCAGGAGGTGGTCTCAGCTGGAGAGGAGCTTCAGTCTGATTCCACCGGGAGCTCAGGGGCATGAATTTCACAACAGAACTGCTGCCACCTTGAGGTAAGGGAGTTAGTGATTGGCTGTGGGTTACGTAGCCCTTTAAACAGTCACCTACATGTGTAGGAGCCACAAAACGGGACTACAGCACCCCACTGCCACCACCACAGCCTCCTCGCCACACTCACTTTTCTCTGGGCCTGGAAAGTCCTCCCTTTCCTAACTCCCATGTTATCTACTAAGTGAAGTCTTTTCCAGCCTCCCACAAACATCCCCAACTCCCTTGCTCTCTTTGTGTGTGATCTCACTATCCTCTCTCCTTTCTTGTAATATTTATGACATCATATTGGAGCAATCTGTCTACATGTCTTTCCTTTCCTCCTGAGAATGCCCGAAAGAAAGCAATTATGACATTTATTTTCATGTGCCCAGTGCTCGGGAGAGTGCGGAATACATGACTGATGTTCAATAAATCTTGGTAATTCAAAACTTCTAAATACAAAACCAAAAGTTAAATTATAATGCGGCATCGCTGGGTATCCAATGATAAAATTTAGGCAGCAGCAAATGCAGCAGAATAGCCTTTGGGTGTCTTGAGTGCTTGAGTGTTAATGGTGGTCAGACTCCAGTACTTACCCTAGCTTAGTTCTTTCTCTGTTGTTAGATCCATAACTCAGTTATCTGTAAGAATTCTCAATCATCTCCTTAAAGCAATGGAGCAGCCACACTATATACCCCAAATAATATCTCTCACTGACAAACTAGAAAGTATTAGAAATACCTGCTGCTGCTCCATACCCCATGGCCCAATTCCCTATGCTCTTCATCTAAAAGTTTCATGAGAAATTCAGGATACCAATTTATATCAGTTAGACATTACTGCAAAATAAATCATTTCAAGACTCAGTGGCTTAAAACAAAAATTAGTAATTCTCATGAACACATTTACAGATAAGCTAAAAGTCAGCTGATCTGGGCCAATTTTGGCTGAGAGTCTTTGCTTCCAGCTGCTGGTGTACCTATCTCAACTCCTTATTATGGGTCAATTTCATGTTCTTCTCCACTTGTGTTCCTTCTCATTTACTTTGTAAGTTGTTCAGCCCCCACCAACCCCCCCTCCAAACCTGTGTGATAAGGTCTACAAAGCAGTAGCATGTTCTAGAAAAATCTCTGCTAGTTATGGAGTCAGAAAATACTTTCCTAAGGAATTGGTATTTACGCTGAGGCCTGAGAGAAACTCCTAGCAAGACCAAAAATGAGGAAAGGGATTACTAGGCAAGAGAAATCTTATTTTAGTTGGGATATGGTTTAACCTCTGAAACAGAGACCAAAACAACAGTGGTTTACACAAGATTAAAGTTTATTTCTCAGTCAGGTAACCATCTGGGTAAAGCAGATCAAGGCTGTTAGGATCGCTCCATGGTGCCAGGAGTTTAAGCTTTTCCCATCTTTTTGCTCAGTCGTCTTCAACATGCAGCTTCATTCCATGGGCTAAGATGACGGCTTTGGTTGTGTCCATATTCCCACAAGGCTACACTTGTCCACATAAAGCTGGTAAATTCTGTGTCAGAACTGATATCATACTTACAGGAAATCCTTTATCTTATTGCTTCATGTTTAATATAATTTGAATATTTGTCCACCAAGTCTCATGTTGAATTGTAATTCCTAATGCTGGAGCTGGGGCCTGGTAGGACGTGTTTGAATCATGGGGGCAGATCCCTTATGGCTTGGTGCTGTCTTCCTAATAGTGAGTTCTCATGAGATCTGGTCATTTAAAAGTGTGTGGCACCTCCCCCGACACTCTCTCTTGCTTGCTCCTGCTTTCACCATGTGACGGGCCTCGTCTGCCTTCGCCTTCTGCTGTGAGTGAAAGCTTCCATAGGTCTCCCTAGATTTCAAGCAGATACCAGCACCATGCTTCCTATAAAGCCTGTGGAACTGTGAGCCAATTAAACCTCTTTTCTCTATAAACTACCCAGTCTCAGGTATTTCTTTATAGCAATGCAAGACTGGCCTAATACAGTGTTGCTCAATAATAAACTGCAAAGTACAAGTACAAAAACTTTCTGCTCCAACTACACAGACTTAATGCAGAAATCTATTGCATATTTCCTCTGCTTCTGCTATGTGTGCTCTTATTTATAATATCACAATGTGGAAAAGAGGGAATATTGAAAAAGTATAGTTCCCCTGGAACATAAACATACTCCTAATTTCTAAATTCTGTCTATCATTCGAAATTCTTGGAGACTACATGGCTGCATATACCACATGTCATCTCTAGCCCAACTTATTGTAGTAGATATATCCTAAATAACTTCCTTTCCCCCAGGCAATCTTTAGGCCATTATTCTGGTTCACTGCCTTCATTGCACTTATCACTATTTGAAACTATCATGTTTATTTACTGTATTCATTTGCTGCCGGAATATAATTTCCATAAAACACAAATTTTGCTTACCTTGTATCACTGTATATCAATTGCCTTGGATTATGCCAGGCATAAAATGCACATTTGACATTATTTGTTCAATGGATGGTATTCAGGGTTTATGCATATGGGGTATAATTGTCAGAGAATGAGTTATGAACTGGCAAGGTGCTCTAAAATTATTGTTAGTATAGTTGAGTTATACAAAGTAGATTTTCAAAATACAGAGCAATTGACTTAGAATTGTAAAGAGGATAAATAATGACCAACTACATCTTGTATCCAATCTCTTAATATAAAAATAATTAAAGTTTCATCTCTACCCCTGCATCTCTCTTCCAAAGATAAGTACTTGTTCCTTCCTAGCTTAGAACTAGAACTGGCTGACTCAGAGGAAACAAGAAATAATTACAAAAAATAACTTCAGGGTGATCTATATTGGAAAATCAGAAATAACATTTAGGTTTTGAAAAAAACAGGAAATGTTCTATTTTCAATTTTTTTTTTTTTTTTGCTTCAGACATTCAAAATATTTACAGGCCTCTAAATCTAGAATAAAGCTTAGCTACCTTGACTCATGTAGCAGCACTTTCAATGTGGGCTTTTTCATTTTTTTAAATATATTTTCATTTTGATTAAAAATTATTATGTAAACTTTAAAAAACTCATTTAAATTTTCAAAATGTTTGTTTTGAGATTATTAAACACTGAAAAAGCAAATGAAATCATCCACAACCACCAAAAAAAGAGTTACCTGCTATTAACCTTAAGGCATATTTACTTCTAAGTCTTTCTCAAAATGTTACATAGAATCCTAACTTGATAGAATATTATTTACTAATTTTATAATTGTTCTCATGTCTTTAAATTATTTTAAGAATGACTTCAAAGTCTATATAATATTTTATCACTTGAGTTTATCATAATTTACTGATTGTTGAATAATAACATTGTTTTGATGTTTTTGTATATAAATAACACTGCAACAATTACATTTGATATAAATTTCCCCCATATTGCTATAATTTTCTTTGTAGAAATGAATTATTAGGTAAATGATTATATAAATGGGTGTTTATATATTGATAAATAATTTTTCTTTAACAGTTCATTAATTGCTCAATTTTATATTGATACATAATGGTTTACATATTTATGGAGTACATACAATATGTATGTAATATGTAATGATCATATCAGGGTAATTGAGATATCTATTACCTCAAACATTTATTATTTCTTTGTGCTGGGAAAAACTCAAACCTTGTCTTCCAGTTATTTGGAAAAATACTATAAATTATTGTTAATTATAGTTGCCCTACTGTATTATCAAACACTAGAACTTATTCCTTCTAACTGTATTTTTGTACCCATTAACCAGCCTTTCCTTATCTCCCACTCTGCTTACCCTTCCCAGCCTCTGGTAACCATCATTCGACTCTCTACCTCCAGTACATCAACTTTTTTAGCTCCCACATGAGTGAGGATGTTTGATATTTGTCTTTCTGTGCCTGACTTACTTGACGTAAGTTCCTCCAGGTTTATCCATATTGCTGCAAATGACATGATTTCATTTTTTTAATGGCTGAATAATATTTCATTATGTGTATGTACCACATTTTCTTTCATCCATTAATGGGCACTTAGGTTGATTCCATATTTTGGCTATTGTGAGTAGTGCTGCAATAACCATTGGAGAGAAAACATCTCTTTGACTTATTAATTTCCTTTCTTTTAGATATATATCCAGTGGTGGGATTGTTGGATCATATGGTAGTTCCTTTTGTAGGTTTTTGAGGAATTTCCATATCGTTTTCCATAGTGGCTGGGCTAATTCGCATTCCCACAAACAACATATGAATGTTTCTCTTTCTCTGCACCCTTGCCAGTATCTATTTTCTGTCTTTTCAAACTTTTCATTTTTAATTATTATGTGTATATATTTAGGGGGTACATGTAATGATTTGATACAGGCATGCAATGTGTAATAATCACATCAGGGTAACTGGGGTATCCATCGCATCAAGCATTTCTCATTTCTCTGTGTTATATTCTGTCTTTTTTGTAATAGCCATTTTAACTGGAGAGATGATATCTTATTCTGGGTTTGATTTCCATTTCCCTGATGATTAGTGATGATGAACAGTTTTTCATAAACCAGTAGTTATATGAGCAGTTTTCATATACTGGAATCAACAGGTATATGAAAAAGATGAAAAAAAGTGTTTCTTTTGAAAGAAAACATAGAAATATTTATTCAGATCTTTTGTCCTTTTAAAAATCAGATTATTTGTTTCGCTTTTGAGATGTTACATTTCCTTATATATTCTTGTTATTAATCCCTTGTTGAATCAATAGTTTGCAAAAATTTTCTCCCATTCTGTAGGCTGTCTTTTCACTTTGTTGATTTAATTTCCCATTTTTTACCAGCAGTTTATGAGTATTTAATAGCAAACTAATTAGCATATTATTTTTCTTAAAATGTTTCCCAAACTGTTATGTGAAAATGACATTTCATTGTTTTAACTTGCAATGTTTACATAGATATTGAAGTTCAGTTTTTATATTTTTTTCACGTATTTGCTAACATTATTTTTCTGTGAGTGGTACACGTAGTGCTCATTTTAAGTTGTGTCTCAGAGGCTCTTTGTATTGCGTTTGTACATCTTTTTATTTAAAACTAAAATATAGATACACAAAAGAACCTACATGAAATGAAGGTAGAACTTAAATTATCATTGGGCAAAAACTCTTGCATAACTATGACCCAGGTGAAGAAACAGAACTCTCTAGTTCTTGTCACGCAGAAGTCACTCCGTGTCCTCCATCCCAGTCACAATCCCCTTCTGTCAAAAAGTGACCAATATCCTGTGCATGCCCAGGATCTAACTCTGCCATGCCTAACAGAAATTGCATGCTCCCAGGCTAAAAGATAAATGATTATATCAAAAGCTGTACCATGCTGGGAGATGTTGGAGCATCAGTCCAGCTAGTATGGAGAGACCACACCAAGTGTCTTGGACATTTAGTTGAGATGACAAAAAGGCCACAGTGTGAAAGTCAAAATTATGCCCTGGCATAAGAGTCATGTGTTAAGATTAAATAAAAAGTACCCTCTCACCCTAACAAAGAAAAAATACCAAGCCTGACAAGACCCAGAATATGTGAAAATTTAACCACCAGAAATAAGGTGAATACCCTTTAAAAGAGAATGCATAATTCATACTCACAGCAATGTATCATATACAAAATGCACATTGTACAATCAGGAATTACTAGATATACCAAAAAAGATAAACACAGTGCATAAGAAAAACTGCCAGACAGTAAAGACATACCCCTTAAATTTACACAAATAAAGAAACAAAAAAGAAAGCACAAGTATGACCCAAATATTGAAATTATTGGTAAAATAAATTAAAGCACCTATTGCAAATATATTCTGATACCTAAAGGAAACTATGGTCATGCTGAAAACAGATAAATATTCTTAGCAAATAAAAGCAATTCATGAAAAAGAACTGAATGATAATTTTAGAACCAAGAGTATAATATCTGAAATAAAAATTTCACAGGATGGGTTTAAAAGATTTAATATAGTATATAAAAGGAACAGAAAATTTGAAGACAAATCAACAAAAAGCATCCAATCTAAAGAACAGATAGAAAAAAAGGAACAGAGCATCAGTGACTATTTAATCAATATCAAGCTCTCTAACAGAATTAAATTTTCAGAAGAAGAAAAGATGCAGAAAGGTCCATGTGGATAGCAACCAACAGCCAGTACAAACTTGCCTTCTATCTATGTGAGTGAGCCATCTTGAAAATGAATCCTCCAGTCCTAGTCAAGCCACATAAACAGACATGGTATGAGTAGAGACTGGCAGCCCCTGCTTGAGCTCTGCCAAAATTTCAGATTCTTAAGCAAAACAAATGATAGTTGTTGTGTAAAGCCAAAGGAGGAGGAGGAAGAGGAAGGAATGGAACAAAAAATAATAATTTTAAAGAAATAATGGCCAAAAAATTTCAAAATTTGTAAATAACATAGAGGCCAACATGTCAGCTAACCTTAAGCAGAATAAGTACAAAGAAAACAATGTCTAGCTATCATAGTCAAACTTTTGAAAATCAGACATTAAGAGAACATTTTGACAGAGGATAGTCACAGGTATATATGATTTAAATGATTACTGACTTCTAACTAGAAACAGCAGGGACCAGAAGACAATGAGCCAACACTTTAAGGTAAGGAAAGAAAAAAAAGAGTCAACCCAGAATTCTATGTCCAAGGAAAATAGCCTTCATAAAATAATAATGAAATGAAGATATCTTCATATCAATTAAAACTCAGAATTTCTAGCAGAACTACACTACTTGACATGTAAAATAAAATTATTTATCCTGAAGAGAAATCTCCCTAGAGAGAAACTTAAATTTAGAGGAAAAAATAAATAGTATCAGAAATAGTAAATCTGTGGTAAATATAAGGATTATGTAATTTTTTTACTTCTATTAATATCTTTAAAATACATATGACTGCTTAAAACACTAATTATAATACTATACTTCAGGATGTATAACATGTATAGATGGGATGTAGATTAATATCATAGCCCAAAAGATAGAAAGCAAACAGAACTTTATTGTTGCAAGGTTTTTACTTTTAACACAAAATAGTAAAAGTTAATTCTAAATAGATGTGACAGGGTATGTATATTGTAATCCCTTGAGCAACTTATAAAAATGCAAAGAAACCATAGATTAAGCAGTCAACAAAAGAAAAAGAAACAAAAAAATATTTGACTAACCCAAAAGACATCAGGAAAGAAGGAACAGAGATTAAAACATATGGGATAAATACAAAACTAAAAGGAAATTGATACACTTAAATTTAAATAAACATATCAATAATTGTATTAAATTTTCACAGACTACACATAACAATTAAAAGACAGAGATTGCCAAACTGGGTAAATGAGCAAAATCCAACTATATGCAGTCTATAAGAGATGTTCTTTAAATATAAAGAAACCAATAAAGTAAAAGGATGAAAAATGATAGATCATGCATATAAGTTATATAAGCATAAAAAACTGAAATGAGGATATAAATAGCTGAAAAGATAACCTTCAAGACAAGAAGTATTATCAGAAGTAAGGAGGAACCTTTCATTAACTTAAAAGAACTTACTCATCAAGGCAACAAAACAATCTTAAAACATGTAAACAACTAATAACAGAATTAGAAAATATAGGAAACAAAAATGACAGAACTAAATAGGGAAAATGTAAATATCCATAGCCATAATTGTAGTTTTTAATATTTTCTTACAGTAACTCATAGAATAACTAGACAAAAAATAAGAAGGGATATAGAAGATCTGAACATCACCGTCAACCTTACTGACTTGTCAGCCCATTTTGTGGTGGTGTAACGGAATGCCAGAACTCATTAAGAAAAGAAATTTATTTCTCACAGGTTTGGAGGGTGAGAAGTGCAATATCAAGCTGCTGGCCTCAGGTGAGGGCCTTTCTACTTCATCATCCCATGGCAGAAGATGAAAGGATCAGCGAGGGAGAGAAAGCAAGAGAGCAAGAGAGGGCAAAACTCACCCTCACAATAACAAACCCATTCCCTCAAAAGTGACATTAATCATTATAATCATGCCCTCATGGCCTAATCGCCTCTTAAAGATCCCACCTCTCAACACTATTGCATTGGGGACTGAGTTCCCAACACATGAACTTTGGGGGACATGTTCAATCCATAGCAGGACCCTGCCCTCCAAAAATACAGAGGTATTTTCAAGTGCACATAGAAAATGTATGGAGATAGACAACATGCTTCGCCATAAAACAGCAGCCTCTAGAAGCTGGGAAAGTCAAGAAAAAGGATTTTTCATTAGGACTCCTAGTATGAACACAGCCCTGCCAAACTTTTAGCCCAATGAGACCCATTATTGACTTCCAACCACCAGAACTGTAAATAATAAATTTGAGTTGTTTTAAGCTACTAAGATTTGGTACTTCGTTTTAGCAACATAAAAAACACATGCTTAACCTCTAAAACTAGTATTAAATATAAAAATAGAGTTCTGGCTATAGCAGGGAGTGGGGAGGCAAAGTTTTCTGTCCAATCTCTGCAATGGTTCGCTAAGAAACCTGGCAAAAGCTTAGAAAGGTTTTGTCAGTATGGTACATCTAGGCTCACAGTACCATAATCAGCCTTCCAGAAAGATTCCCCAAGCATTGCAACAAGTAAGCAGAAACATATGAAATAAAAATAGTCAAGCTAACAAAAAAAATGAGAGTATCCTTTTCTACATCTGAGTTTTTAAATTGAAATTCAGTAGATATTTCCTGATTTTATACCATCAATATTTTCTTATCATATAGTGGATACACACAGAAAAATTGCTGTAGATAATTCCTTACAGTATAAATCAGTTTTTGAAATAAAAATCACAATTTAAATGAATTAAAAAAAATTCCTTCACAAAATATCCCTAAATTGACTTTGGGATATAGACCATTAATTTTGCTTGAAGCAAGATGCAATCATGCTTCCAATGAGAAATCATTTTACAATGCTAGTTACATCTTAATTGTTTTCTCTAGATATTCCCAAATTCTGCACATCACACTAGCTGAGAAAATCAGAAATAAATGTTACTTTAATGAGTAATATATTTAATATTTAATGAGTGTCTTAGTCCATTTAGGCTGCTGTAACAACATACCTTTGACTGGTAATTTATAATCAGAATTTATTGCTTACACTTCAGGAGACTGGGAAGTCCAAGATCAAGGCACCAGCAGATGTGGTGTCCTGTAAGGGCCTGTTCTTTATAGATATCACTTTCTTTCTGCATCCTTACATGGCAGAAGAGGGGAAGCTCCCGAAGGCCTTTTTTATAAGACACTAATCCTGTTACCTGAATGGCTCCAGTGTTGTAACTGATCATCTTTTCTCTCTTTCTGTCTCTAAAATAATAGACCCTTATTATTTTTATGGGTGTCAACAATATCATTAAACATGGACTTTTTAAATTAAAACTTTAAACATAAGATTAAAATGTATTTTAATGTCTAATACTTAAATAAAACAAATTATGTTGTTATTTTTAAACACCTTTATTTGAGGTACAACATATATACCAAAATATTTAACAATTTCAAGTGTACAATTTAGTGAATTTTAGTAATGCCACAGAGCTACGCAACTATCCTCACAATTTTAGGATATTTTAATTTCTCCAAAAGGATCCTCATGTCTGTTTTACTTGCCTGGGCATCCTTTTAGAAAATCACTTGAATGTAAATGTAAGGATTTATTTCTGAATTCCTGATTATAGTTCATTGATATATCTACCTTCAGGCAAATGCCACATGGTTTTACTTACAATAGCTTTGTAGTAAGCTTTGAAATCAGTGTGAGTTCTCCAACTTTATTCTTCATTTCAAGATTGTTTTAGCTATTTTGTGTCCCTTTGAAATTCCATGTGAATTTTCAGTTCAACTTGGCAATTTTTGCAAAAAAAAAAAAAAAAAAAATGCAGCTGAGATTTTTGATGGGGATTGTATTGAATTTGTAGATCAATAGATCAATTTGGGAGTATCATCATCTTAATATTAAGTCTTCCAATTCATGAACTACAAATAATTGTTAATTCATTTAGATCTTACTCCAAATTCCAATTCTAAAAATTTCTGTTCCCTGTCCCTGCGCCCCAGTTGTGTCCTTATGAGTATTTCCTGGTAGACACAAGAAACTAATACTGGTTATTGCTGCTAGGAAAACACCTAGGTGGCTTTGAGACAGATAGGGAAGAGGACTAATATAGTTTGAATTTGTGTCCCCACCCAAATCTCATGTCGAATTGTAATCCCCAATGGAGGAAGGGCCTGGTGGGAGGTGATTGAATCATGGGGGTGGACTTCCCCCTTGCTGTTCTCATAATAGTGAGTTCTCATGAGATCTCACTTAAAAGTTTAAAAGTGTGTGGCACATCCCTTTCCCTCCTCCTGCTCTGGCCATGTAAGATTTTCCTCCTTCCTCTTTGCCTTCTACCATAATTATAAGTTTCCTGAGGCCTCCCCAGCCAGGCTTCCTATAAAGCCTATAGAACGATGAGCCAATTATATCACTTTTCTTTATAAATTACTCAGTTTCAGGTTTTTCTTCACTGCAGTGTGACAATGGATTAATGCAGAAAATTGGTACCAGGAGTAAGGTATCACTATAATGATACCTGAAAACATGGAAGCGGGTTTGCAACAGGGTAATAGGCAGAGGTTGGAACAGTTTGGAGGACTCAGAAAAAGACAGAAAGATGAAGGAAGTTTGGAACTTTCTAGAGACTTTTTGAATGGTTGTGACCAAAATTTAAAATTTAAAAGGGAAGCAGAGCATAAAAGTTTAGAAAATTGCAGCCTCTTCTTCAGGTGGAAGAAGAGAAAAATCCATTTTCTGGAGAGGAATTCAAACCAGTGGCAGAAATTTGCATAAGTAAAGAGGAGTGCAATGTTAATAGCCAAGACATTGGGGAAAACACATCAAAGGCATTTCAGAGACCTTCACAGCAGCCCCTCCCATTCACAGGCCTGGAGGCATAGGAGGAAAGAATGGTTTCATGGGCTGGGCCCAGGCCCCTGCTCCCCTGTGCAATCTCGGGACACTGATCTCTGCATCCCAGACATGTCAGCTCCAGCTGTGGCTAAAAGGGCCCCAGAAATGTCTCAGGCTGCTGCTTCAGATGGTGTAAGCCATAAACATTAGTGGCTTCCATGTGGTATTAAGCCTGTGTGTGCCCAGTGGGCAAGAGCTGAGGCTTTGGAACCTCTGCCTAAATTTCAGAGGATATGTGGAAATGCCTGGATATCCAGACAGAAGTCTGCTACAGGGGCAGAATGCTCATAGAGAACCTCTACTAAGGCAGCATGGAGGGGAAGTGTGGCATTGGAACCCCCACACAGAGTCTCCAGTGGGGCACTGCTTAGTGGAGCTGTGAGCAGAAGGCCACTGTCCTCCAGACCCCAGAATGGTAGATCCTCTGATGGCTTGCATAGTGCACCTGGAAAAGCCACAGGCACTCACTACCAGTTGTGAAAGCAGCTGCAGGGGCTGTGCTCTGCAGAGCCACAGGGGTGTAGTTGTCCAGGGTTTTGGAAGCCCACCCCTTGCATCAGTGTGGCCTGGATGTGAACATGAAGTCAAAGGAAATTATTTTGGACCTTTAAGATTTAATGACTGCCCTGCTGGGTTTTGGACTTGCATGGGGCCTGAAGCCCCTTTGTTTTGGCTAATTTTTCCCTTTTGGGACAGTAGTATTTAGCCAATGCCTGTACTCTCATTGTATCTTGGAAGTAACTAACTTGTTTTTTATTTTACAGGTTCATATGGAGAAGGGACTTGCCTTGTCTCAGATGAGACTTTGGATTGTGAACTTTTGAGTTAATGCTGGAATGAGTTAAGACTTAGGGGGTCACTGAGAAAGGTTGATTGTATTTTGCCATGTGAGAAGGACATGAGATTTGATAGGGGCCAGGGGCAGAATGATATGGTTTGAATCTGTGTGACTCCCCAAATCTCATGTCAAATTCTAATCCTCAGTGTCGGAGGAGGGGGCTGGTGGGAGGTTACTGGATCATGGGGGTGGACTTCCCCCTTGCTGTTCTTGTCATAGTGAGTTCTCATGAAATCTGGTTGTTTAAAAGTGTGTGGCACCTCCCCCGCCCTCTTTCTCCTGTTTCAGCCATGTAAGAGATGCCTCCTTCCTCTTCTGCCATGATCGTAACTTTCCTGAGGCCTCCCCAGCCACGTTTCCTGTACAGCCTGTGGAACCATGAGCCAATTAAACCTCTTTTCTTTATAAAATGCCCAGTTTCAGGTATTTCTTGATGGCAATGTGAGAATTGACTAATATAAGGACTTATATTTTACTTTCTACTCTTTTGCACCTTTTGGATTTTATACACTGTACACGTATAAGTTATTTAAAAATTAAATTTACTAAAATTTGCTCCCAGTTTTATGAGATGCAGTAAGATGCACAGACATGAATGTGTTAGATGGGTCATATTTGTGTAATTAATTCCTGTTCTGCCTTTAGACTTCTCTGAATATTGCCTCACGTTGTTAGTGAAAATCCCCAGTTCTTGTCAATTTGGGAGAAAGATTTCAGGCAAGAGATGATTTAAGGATAACAGAAAGCTTTATTGAAAGGAAATAGGGAGAAAAGAGCTTGTTGTGGGATGAAATAAGTATTCTCCCAGACAAGAGTGGGCTGATCCTGCAGGAAAACAGCTTCGAGGGTCCTGCTCTGTGAGTTTTAACACGTAGGGCTCCCTCTCAAGTTCCCACTTCTGTCTTAAGTAAGTCTCCGCTTTTTCCTTTGTCTACTTTTCCTTCTTCTGCTTTAAGTCTCCACTTTTTTTTCCCACCCATGCTGATGGGATTCTTCATTATGTTGGTTAATACCCATGCACAAGTTGGTGATCAATATAAATCTTGCTTAATGGCATTCCTGCTCATTACTGTCACTCCAGGAAGGTTGTATAGCAGTCAAATGTCTATCTGTTGCACCTGAATATTTCTTAGGAATGTCCTCCTTTGCTCTCATCTGTACTTGTGGCAGCAGTGTACCTCTTAGGAATGTCCCCTTTTGCCCTCTTTCTGTCCTTATCAGCATGTATCTAGTGACATTCTGACATTTTTACTGCAGAGTGAATGATTACTGGGGCATCTTAAAAGGAATTCTAGAGCATTTATTTCTGCCTAGGTGCTTCATCTCCTTCTTGCCCACCCTCTCCAGCATTAGAGATGCTATTGCTATGAAAATTTTGGGTGGTCCTTTGGGTCTGAGACTTCCCAGACTTTTCTTTTCTCAAGTGGTCCCCCTCCTGCTCATGTCTGGCTATCTGCATACTCTAACAACATCAGGCTATCTCATATCTATTTCTTACCACCTCTCCAGTTTCTCTTCTTTATCCTGATGCACAATTTAATCTGTTTTTGGCTCTCATTCTTCTCCATATTTTAGTCAGCTATTGATCAGTTTGCTTTCTTCTGGATTAAACCAGGTAATTATAAGCAAGTATAGACTGCTCTCTCTTCCCTTTTCCTTTCCTGGCTACCTTCTACTTCCTGCTTCACCCTAATATAATCTATAGTACCACAATTTTATCTTACTTTTGTAGGGTAAGATTTTTTTTTTACCTACTTTTGTAGGTATTTTACTTTTATCTTACTTTTGTACTCTTTCTTATCCTAGAAAGGCTGTATTTCAGATACTTTCTTACTCTCTTTGAACCATTAACTTAGATTTCCTAATTTCTTACCTATATGTCTTGAATCTTGTACTTATTTTTGCTAATATATATTTTTACGTAGGTAGTCATACAATATACTCTCTGTAAAGTGGATTTTATTTCAAAACTTGTAATTATTAAAACACAAAATAAAATAACCCATGTATTAAATCAATATTTATTAACAAAATGATAGTGAGTTAAGATACAGTACCTATGAGAATAAAACACACAAAAATGCTTATTTTCAGTTATAAAGATAACTTTTTAAAACTTGAGTAGATTTAGAGGTACGAGTGGCTTTTAGTTTCATGGATGGATTTGATAGCAGTGAAGTCTAGGCTTTTAGTGTACCCATCACCTGAATAGTGTACATTGTATCCAAATACATAATTCAATTATAAAGATAATTTAAACAAAATATTTCAAGCAACATACCAAAGATAATTAAACAAATATTTAAAGAATGACTCTAATCATTCTTTTTAATAAAGTTATTATTTTTTATTACGATGTGATTTATATTTGTTGTGAACAAATCCTATCATTACAAAGCTTATAAAAGTTAGTCCACTTGTTATCTCAATCTCTACAGGTCACTTTACATTTTTTTTCCTACAGATGTGTTAAAATGTATGTTAGAAGATGCTTCCTGCTGTAATTGAATATATGACTAATGGTGACTTAATGGTTTAAAACCTTTTATTATTTCACATAATCAAGAAGCCTGAAGATCATTGATCCCAGGGTTGGTGGGATGCTGAGAGCTGTAGGACCCAGCTCCCTTCCCCCTGCTACTCTTTAGCTGTTGGCTGTTTTCCCAGAAAGTTTCTTGTCTTGTGGTTATAAGATGGCTGCCACTTCCCCATGTGCCACATCCTCATACAAGGGTTTTGCAGGCAGTAGGAAATGACTGCATAAAGAAAAGATACTTCCTTTCATCAAGGAGAAAAATGATTCCACAATCTTCTCTACCCCTCCATCAGACCTGACTCCTTTGGCAAATTTGTGCCAAGAAGGCTGAGAAAGTGAGTATGTGGCATATTGGAATGATGATGGAAATGACATGAATATAGTTGGCCAATTATGATTTTTTTTCAGAGTTCTAGAGAAATTGTTTCTGCAAAATAATTGTGATTCTTTTTTATTATAAAACGAGGAGAAGGGATATTGAGTAGGCTGCTAGTAGCAACGGCCTACACACATTGTATCAGTGCATGTGTATAAAGACTTAGGTTTGCCTTTAAGTAATTCAGACCCACAATAGCACTTGTTTAAACAGAAAGATTGGCCTCTCCCCTGCAAAAGTTCAGAGCAGATAGGACAAAGAATCAGTTTCCTTCTAGATTTCCCCTTTGCCACCTAGAGAATGGGCTTTTTCTCCTTAATTCGAAACGGTGATCAGCACATGTAAATTCCAAGTGGTGGGATGAGAAAGGGACAAGGTCAAAAAGGGTCAAAAGGGCCTGCACTGGCTGTCATTTAAGTAAGGTTCCTTGAAGCTACTCTGAAACATTCTGCTTCTATTCCATTGTCTGATACTTAGTCATGTGGCCATGCCCAGCTGTGAGGGAGCTTGAGAAATGCTCCTTTTATGAACAATAGCTATGTGTTTAGGTAAAAATTAGTGCCTGTGAGAACAGGAGCCCTAAAGAATGAAAGTAAAATGGATTCCAGAGGATTGTTAGTAGTCTCTGCCATTTATGGGCATAAAGGATATTCAATGTTGCCATTATTGTAAAAAGAGCATCATTCTGAAAGTATTTATTTGTATCTTCTTTTTATTTAAAGGAATATTTTTAGGTTAAGGCATGTGCAAGTTGTGGGGAGCCACACCTTTCAGTTGTTTGATTTATCCCTACATTTTTTCCAATCTAGTATTTTTATCAGGACTAAAGCAAACATTACTGAATGACACTGAATTTTCCTATTTTAGACATTTTGAAGAACATTTTTGGTAGATGTCTTTTTGGGCATGACTTGAAATCTTAAACATTTCCAAAAAGATATGAAGAACTGAAAGATTTCTCAAGGGTCTTAGTCAACACTATTCAGGTCTTTTATTCTATGTGTAAGATATTAAGCTGTGTAAGAAATCCTGTCACCACAGGGTAAACCATTAAATAGATGGTTCGTTTTCTTTTCTGAACTTTTCTTTCTGTATTTTTTCTGAATGTTTACCAGATACTAGATACTAGGATTTTATTGAACAGATTTGCGTGTGAAAAGAAAAGCCATAGTAATCTCTCTTATGTGTACTTTTTGAAATTGCTTCTGCACAGATTAAATCTTATATCCAAGCTTAGAAGTAAAAAGCAAGCTAGTCATATAATTGTTCTTCATCTGGCCTGGTTATAGCCTGCTGCAGGAATCTCATTCAAATATGGACACTTCAATATTTCTAGCACAAAATAAAAATCTATCCTTTTTGTTCACCTAAATAATACCATGTAAGTGTATCTTTATTAGTTCTGGCTTTGTGAAATGAAGTTTCAAAATCTACTAAGTATTCTCTAATTCAAATAATTGCTCTTGTAGAAGGAAAGAAGACAACTGTTTTCTTACTCAAAGATCGTATAATCTGTTTTCAGTCTCTCTTTCATTGCTGCATTGGTGGAATGCTTGCGTTTAAGAGATAAAGGAATCCAATTTTATAACTTCTGTCTGCCAGTCATTCCTCACAGTGGTGCTGGTGACCAGCTGTCTGAGAATCTACTATTAAGGGTTGCATCCTGCATGCCACATGATGTCTTCTTGCTAATACCGTGTAGCTCTACAATATTCTTTATGAAGTCTCTTAATCACTCCATTATTCCATGTTGCTAAGCAGTCAAGCACCTGCTAGCTACTGAAAGGAGAATTTGCTTCACATATTTTGTACCACATTTAAGTAGGCTTAGATTTTTGTAATGTCACAGATGGTGTAGCATAAATAAGAAGGTTACAGGGACTGTGGTAATATTTGGTCTCTGCTTACAACTGAGATTTTTGGAGCTCTTCTGTGTGGCATTGTTTGATTTTGTTTGTTATTTTTTATTGAAGTTATTCTTCTATATTAGAACATTAATCATTTATATTTTATTATATACAGAACATTGTTCTGGGTGCTGTGAGAGATATAATACAATAAGATAGGATTTTTGCCCATTTATCCATGCAAACTCTTAAAGTAATTGTGTGGGGATATAGTAAACATTTCCCCTTTTTGCCTCACCCTAACCCCAATATTTGAAGCTTCTAGTAACTCAGGAGATTGCACCTACCTCTCACTAGAGAACCTCCCTTCTAAGCCTTCCTTGCGTCTGTATAGGCATGACCCTTGACTTAGCTCTGAAAAGCAGATGAAGCAGATATATATCCTCAGATAAAGGAGGAACCATTCAAAATGCATTCTGGTGAAGCAAGGTGGTGGCCACTTCTGCATCCACTTTCCAGAAGCAACAGGCAACAGTAGTAAGGTGTGTAGCAGGAGCACCCAGTGGCTGGCATTTTAGCATTCGTGGAGGTTTTAAGGTGTCTGTATCCACAGGTGGTAGTCATGTTGTTTTCATGAGACCAGTTTTGTGATACAAAGTTGGGCATTTCCCTGGTGGAGAAGTCTCTATGACTAATTGCTGGGCTTATCTGGAGATTCTATGAGTTACTTAAAGTTAATAGAATGAGAATTTTTACTGCTTGTAACTAAGCATACTGATTGATACAAGAAGCTAAAAGCTATTATACCATTAACAAGTAACAAGGAAAGGTAAAATAAAAATTTGGGGTTAGATATATTAATGTGATCTGATGGAGATAAATAAGGGCTCAAAAGATAGGAAAGAGTCACACAAGATGTAGATGTGGAGCTCTGTAGCCTTAATTGATTCAACAAATACTATGAGCTGCTAATGGACACCAGAAATGGTATTACATGCTTAAGATTAAAAAAAAAAAATGAGCAAGAATGACACAGTCCTGCTTTCATGAAGCTTACAGTACAATGGGGAAGAAATGAACCAAGTTATAACAGTCCTGTCAATCACTCTGTTGGGAGAAGTAAGAGGATACAATGTAAACTTTTATCAGGGGTCCCTGTATCTAGAATAGTCAGGTGAGGCTTCCTTCCCAGAGTTACTTTAAGAAAAACTGACTATGCATGGATCATGCCTGTAATCCCAGCACTTTGGGAGACTGAGGCAGGAGGATCAGTTGGACCCCGCAGTTTAAGACCAGCTTGGGCAACATAGTGAGATCCTGTCTGTTAAAAAAAAAAAAAAGAAAGAAAGAAAAAGGAAAAGAAACATGAACAATGTGTAAATTAAAGGGAATTGAAGGAATGCGGTCACAGAATGTCTGAGGAAAGGCATCAGCATTTGAAAAAGACTTTGCAGTGAGAAAGAAAATGGCACATTTGAAAACTGAAAAATTTTCTATGTGGTTAAAATATAGAATGTGGAAATGGGGAGTGTCTAGGATGATCTGGAGAAGAGAACCAAATATATTTTCTTCTGTATTTAGTTGGTGATTAGTGAGAGTTTACTGAGTTAGTGTTTATGAAAGATAATGCCAATCCTGCAAATAATATGCAACGTTATAGTGATAGTATTATGATTTGTAAATAAAGATTGCTTTGCTGGTCCTTAAATGCACTTTATTAAGTCTTAATATCCTGCGTAATCTTGAAATACAACTTGGCATGGGTTTACGCATGGGTAAAGAGTTGATATGATAATCTGAAGAAGACAAATCATTCTAAACAACTTTAATTGAGTCAAACTAGTACAGTGCTTGGCAATTATAGGATTTTTAATTCATGCTTTTAGAATTGATGGGAGGCTGTAACAAAATTCGGGAAATGTTGGTTTTCTTACTTTGTAATGGTTGAGTATCTCTACTTCATTGTGTGATAGTATACTGAATAGGAATAGGAATAGTAGCAATGTTCAAATGGATAAAGAGAGATAGACATATTTAAAGTATATCTAGGATATTTGGTCATTGACTAAAAGGATAAGTGAAATGAAGGAAGCAATGCAGTCAAAATGTTGATCCTTATTTGAAAGTCACAGACTTGTGGTTCCTAAGTGGTCTTTCTGTCTACCTGTGATTATTTAGTTAATATTAAATAAATCATGTAAAATTTATATTTATCCATCTTGTCATCTAATTTTGAAGGTGCAAATACCTTTAAAAAACATAATAGTAATGTCCCTAAATCTACTCCTCTTCTCCTTTGACTAGCAAGACTTTAGGTGGAAGATCCAGGATGTATCTATTTCACTCTAGTGGCTGAGGCAAAATTTGACATTTGCTTTAGATAATAATGAATTTGAATGACACTTAGGCATATATTTGAAGAGTTGTATATAATTTATTACATATAATTAATTATATAATTATAACAATAATAATTATTATGCAATAATTATAATTATGTGTTAAGTAAAATTATGCATATAATTATAACAAATAATAATTTTCCTTGACATAGCAAGTTGTATTTATTTTCAAACACATTTTCATTATTTTATTTTCTATTCACCAAAGCTCTGTGAAAGGCAAAATTATCCCTATTGTACATATGACCACATACTAGCTTATAAAAATTTAATAGCTGTAAGTTTATCCAGACTGCAGGTAGCAGAACATGAACAGAAGCTTGGATTTTGAGCTCCTTGTTCAGAGATGTGAAAAGAGTTAAGCATTTTTTTTTTTTTTTTTGAACACTGGGTGATTGTTTTCCAAAGGTCCAGGATGCATACTGCATTAAATGAAGACTTGAAGATTTATTAAAAATAGGAGATATATGAACTTCTAATTAGATAACCAATCACTTAATTATAATTTGGAGTGATGTGATTATGGTGCTTTTCCTTAATAAAAACACAAGCTATATTTATTCAATCAAAGTGAAATAGAGAGTTGATCAATTGTTTTTCAAACGTCACTCGGTAAAGAGCCATTAAATTCATCTAGTCATTATTTCATGTCTTATTCATTTGTGGGTTTTTTTTGTGTTTGTTTTATATTTTGGACTGCATTACTCCTTCAAGCTGGAATTAGTCCCTGTGCTCGAAAGTAAAGACATTATTTTTTCCTATTTGCACATTTTCCCCAAAATCTTGTGCAACCTCCAGTTAATTGCACTCAAAATTATTGATGCTTAGGAGCTCAAAAATGCCATTGCATTAAAAAAAGCCTTTCAAAACCCAGCTTGGCTTTAGAAGCTAACTTGCTGAAAAATGCCTATAGCAATGAAATATCATTATTCAGCTCTGTGAGGTGCTAGCTGGAAAGTTACAATGTCATTGTTTAAAGGGCTATATTTGTTTATCGATGGACAGTTACAAGTGACTCTGGGGGCTGAAGTTTTGTAAAATTATACACTTATGTAGGTCTCCTGTTGGCCCAGTTATATATCTACAAATAGGTTTTCTTGGCTTGAGGGCCACATAACTGACGATAAAATTGTGCCTGTTAAACAGGATATATAATTACCAATGACCATAGTCGGATTTGGTCAGGTTTTAATCGGTTTGCAGAATACATTAGTGGTGCTTGAAAATCTTATGAAATACAATTCCTTACACAAAGCCAATTAATTTATATTTTCTAAAGAACTAAATTAAATTAGAGTTTATCAAACATAGAATTTAAATATTATATATTAAAAACACAACCACACACACATACACGAACATACAGTGTACATCTGTGTATGTTTATTGTAAAGTTTCCAAATGATCTCTAAGGAGCCAAAGCCCTTCTGCATGTTACCAAGCTAAGAACCCTAACTTGACGGTATTCTATTAGTAAGTTTGAAAATGGCAGTGGAGGGCTGAAGGAGGTGGAAAGAAAATTGAAGTGCCAGACTTGGGCGTTAGTAGGGATAATTTGCTGTATTATTTCTTAATTGGATTAGAATGTTGAAGGCTTTGAGAGAGAATTTATTTAGAAGACAGTCTTATTTTCCTGAATAGGAAAGTTTAGAAACAGTGTTTGTTACCACTATGTTAATAGAAGTGTCATAGTAAGTACTATAGGATTTTTGCATCACTGAGATTCAAGGAAAAATTCCATAACTAGTGAATCAGAAGTCTTGGCTTCTACTGAAAAACGAGGAAAAAGATTGCCATCTAATTGGTTGTGTGGACTTATGTGGACATTATCTTGAAAGGCCATGATAGGAAACCTGAACTGCATGGTCAGACCTCAGAACTGTTTTGATCCCAAACTAATTTCCTCAAGTGAATAGTAAGAAATTGCTTTCTTATAACAATTTCAAAAGGAATGAAATAGGAGAAAGAAGTGGGTCATCAAATAAATGGCAAATGGTCTTATTAAAAAAAAAGACCCACACACAAGACATTAGTCTCTCCAAACATGGTAAGAGAGGTTTGGGGAGGGGATAAGAAAGAGAAACACTTTAGTGATCCTCATTTTTGTCTTTCAATATTTATTTTTACATTGCTCCTGAAAAAGATGAATATCCACATCCATTTTTAAACGGAATAAATTGCTATATGGTGGAGGATGAGCTATTTTACAAAACATTGTAGAATAACCACCAAATGAAAACATAATTCAGTTTGGAGTCTTTTGTTTATTCATGAGGCATTTTTTCCTGATAAGCTTTGTTGCTTCACTCTAGAGGCTCTGATAAGATGCATCATCCAACCTAGGCTTAAAAAAATGCCTCAACTGAATATCTGATGAACAACATGAGATAACTCAAATAAGTTATAATGCCAGCATTCATTTACAATTGGTAGCCTTCATTACCATTTAGAGCATTTGTTGAGAAGATGAAGCTGTTATCCTTTGAGAGCAAATTGTCTGAGTATAAAGTGCCCTCTGAATATTCTGTAGGACATCCTGTTTCCTCCCTATTTCCTCACTTCATGTCCTGCAATGGTGACAGCTGTACCTACATTTAGTACTCAGGATTTTGACTTTTGTATCCAGCCTCTTCAATCATCTCTTAATTGCTGCTGTGCTTGAGTACTCTGCCAAAATACAGGAGGGCAGCGTTAGGCTGGGAGAGGACAGTTCCCCATGGATTCTGCTCCGCTTGCCCAGGCTCATGAACTCTCAGGGTTGTTGCTTTTGCAGCTGCTTTCCCAGTGAGGTTCCATTTAAAGCAGTTTTGAAAATATTGAGAGACACCAGAGTAACAATGAGATTTTCTTCCCTTTTTTTTTTTTTTTTTTTTTTTACTTTAAGTTTTGGGATACAAGTGCAGAACTTGTAGATTTGTTATATACACCCTGTGCCATGGTGGTTTGCTGCACCTTTCAACCCACCATCTAGGTTTTAAGCCCCACATGCATTAGCTATTTGTCCTAATGCTCATAAAAATGATGTTTTCTGAAAACAGATACTACTAGTCTGTGTGGGATACTATTTCAGCATCTTATTAAAAGCAAAAGTTGTATAAGTCCCATTGCTTTTAATAGGTGGCACTTTTCTACTAAATCTGGGAGTATTGTAATCCAAAACTAAAAATTAACAGATTAGAATATTCTAAATATAGAAGATAAATATTTAAGATACTAGATGTGGAAGGTATTACTGATCTTACTCTGAATGCATTTCTTATTTCTGTTCTATACCCAGGTGCTGTCATCTCTCACCTGGTTTCTCTAATTCTTGTGTAAGTATTTTAGTGTGTGAATAGTTGTTCAAATGAATGATTCTGCAAGAGGATGTGCACTGGAAGGTTCTATTTCATGATCTTGACATTGTCACTGGAGCACCCTCCTGGATGCATTTCTGTAGTCTTCAAAAGATCTTGGTAAGGAATGCCGGTTAAAATGTTAATAACGTCTCTGAGCAAAGTTGCCTATACATAAAATCCAAGCTACTTGAGAGGTTGATGCTGGAGGATCCTTGGAGCACAGGAGTTTGAGATTTCAGTGAGCTATGATCATGCCACTGCACTCCAACCTGGGTCACAAAGCGAGACTTCATCTCTAAAAAATAAATATAAAATGTCAATGAAATAATGATTAAATAATCTCTAATATGTGAATTTGAATGATGAGAAGGAACCAAGATGATATCCACATGCCAATGGGCTTTAGTTGCTGAATATTTAACAAACGTGGGGTGTCTGGAAATTATTATTCTTGGTGGTGTTAGAAACTTGGTAGATGTGTGCAGCAAGTCAATATGTCAAAATGCCAGGTTGCAGCAGAGAAAGAGGTGAAATCGTGGGGCCACTGAACAAAGAGAAAAGAAGAAACCTCAAATTCATTTCTCAATGGAGTTTGCGACTAAGGCTTTTAAGAGTTTCTGAGTGGACCTAAATGTGGAGATCATTGATTGGCTGAAGAGTGCAGGGTGAAGTCATGGGGCAGGGAGATGAAAAAACTATAGTCTTATGCTGACTCAGGTCTATTGTGGGGGGTCTTTGAACTGGTTGGTGTCAGTTGTGCCACTGAAAGTCAGGATCTGCTTAAACAATTCTTAAACAAAGGTCTTATGATTCTAATATGGAGATCCTATATATCTTAAACAAAAACCTTATGACTAATGTCAGAAATTTTATGTAGGAACAATAGGGATGCAAATGGTCCGTATCTAGAGCTACATGACTTTCGGTTACATGGCAGTGAGTCAAAGTGCAGCCTGATTAATGCTTAAATATAACTCAATTTATGTCCACAATTCTTGTTAACCCTGGGAGGATGGCTTCTTCACGACCTGCTACCAGAATGCTTATTCTGGTCTCAGGCTACAAGGAAGCAGAGGACTTAGGGAATTTGGCCTGCATATGCTCAAGGAGATGGCTCCTTTTTCAGATAGACTTAAACACTCTTGCTCTGAAGAAGAAAGCCTCTGCTTTTATTCAGACAAGATACCCAAGTGAGGGCCTCAGTGAACATCTGACAAAAGCTTCTGTTAGCACAATTCATCTGGCTGACCCTGGCTGATACTTCCAAATTTGACTTAAACATATTTCACTGAGTCTAAGACACCAGTGGTTCTAAGACAGATCATTATTTACTATGTAAGAGAAAAAATGATGACATAAAGGTAAGATTCTAGTGTCTGTTATTCAGGGTTCTACAGAGAAACAGAACCAATAGGAGATAGAGAGATAGAAAGACAGAAGGATGAGAGGGGATTTATTAGGATAATTGGCTCACATGATTAGGGAGACCCAGAATTCCCACGACATGCCATTTGCAAGCTGGAGACCCTGGGACGCTGGTTGCATGGCTCATTCCAAGTCCAAAGGCCTTAGAACTAGGGGAGCTGATGGTGTATTTGATAATCAGAGACTGAAGGTGTGACCACTCCAGGGGGCAGCTGGTATAAGTTCTTGATTCCAAAGGCTGGAGAGCCTGGAGTGCTGATGTCCAAGAGAAAGAGAAGAAGAGCATTCCAGCTGCAGGGGAGGAGGGGAGAGAGAGAGAGAGACAGAGAGAAAGAATTGCCTTTTCTCTGCCCTTTCTATTCTATTCGGGCCTCTAGTCAATTGGATGATGCTTGCCCACATCCATTCGTCTGGGGGCCCAGATAGAATAGAAGGGCAGATCTTTCCCACTCAGTCCACATACTCACACACCAATCTCCTCTGCCAACACCCTCCAAGACATACCCAGAAATAATGTTTTACCAGCTCTCTAGGTATTCCTTAATCCAGACAAGTTGACACCTGAAATTAATCATCACAGACTCTAAGATGCATCTCTAAAGTGTCTTAAGGGTCTGTGATGTGCGTATTAAGATGCACAGATTCTAAGATGCAGAGAAAACATGCATCTTAAAATAGAATAAATAATCTTCTCTCCACCTGAATCCAAGTCTTTCCTAGTTGGGGATGCCTAAACTTCAAAAACTTAAATAAGCCATCAGCTTATTCATTGTCTTGTGCTTTACACAGGGGTTTTATCTTTCTCTTTCCACTTTGCCCCAGCCCTCCGTCATATACTGTAGAAATTGCATAAAATCAGGAGCTGTTACATTATGGGGGAGCCCCAGCTTTCTGTGTATCTGTGTATCATACTATCTGGCCTTGATAGTATGTGGATGTATGGGTGCAGATTATGACAATCTTTTTTTCTCCCTTGGATATTTTTGTCTGATAATAAAAATTGTTATGTTGGTAAGATGTAGTTAATCTTGGCAATTCTTCCCTTAGTGCCTCTTTAAGAGTTCTGTCTGGGAGAGAGTACCTACTTCTCTAGGTTTCCTGATTCAGTCTATGCTGAATGCTGAGTTGCAATCCTCCCGGGTGACATCTTCTGCTTCTGAACAGTTAATAGAAAACTCCCTTCTTCCCTCCAGCCAATATCATTCATAACAATTGTGTTTTGAGGCCCTTCAATGTTTCAGGCACTATTATAGGCTCTATTGAATATAACATATTCGATAGCATTACTGATAGGAATGACAAGAGCCAACTGTATTTGAGCAAAGATATGAAGAATGTGAAGCAGTGGGCTATGTGGCTATCTAAAGGAAGAAACTCCCTGGGAGGGAGTAGCAAAGGAACAGTTTCGTTGTGCATAGTAGAATGTGCATAGCGTGTTTAAGAAACAAGGCAACAAGGAATACGCCAGTGTGGCTGAAGTAGAATAGGACAGTAGTGGGAGATATGAGCAGAGAGATGTTGAGGAGAGGGCAGACAAATGTAAAGCAAATGGAGAACAAAAAAAAGCGGGGGTTGCAATACTAGTCTCTGATAAAACAGACTTTAAACCATCAAAGATCAAAAGAGACAAAGAAGGCCATTACATAATGGTAAAGGGATCAATTCAACAGGAAGAGCTAACTATCCTAAATATATATGCACCCAATACAGGAGCACCCAGATTCATCAAGCAAGTCCTTAGAGACTTACAAAGAGACTTAGACTCCCATACAATAATAATGGGAGACTTCAACACTCCACTGTCAACATTAGACAGATCAACGAGACAGAAAGTTAACAAGGATATCCAGGAATTGAACTCATCTCTGCAGCAAGCAGACCCAATAGACATCTATAGAACTCTCCACCCCAAATCAACAGAATATACATTCTTCTCAGCACCACATCGTACTTACTCCAAAATCGACCACGTAATTGGAAGTAAAGCACTCCTCAGCAAATGCACAAGAACAGAAATTATAACAAACTGTCTCTCAGACCACAGTGCAATCAAACTAGAACTCAGGACTAAGAAACTCAATCAAAACCGCTCAACTACATGGAAACTGAACAACCTGCTCCTGAATGACTACTGGGTACATAACGAAATGAAGGCAGAAATAAAGATGTTCTTTGAAACCAATGAGAACAAAGATACAACATACCAGAATCTCTGGGACACATTTAAAGCAGTGTGTAGAGGGAAATTTATAGCACTAAATGCCCACAAGAGAAAGCAGGAAAGATCTAAAATTGACACTCTAACATCGCAATTAAAAGAACTAGAGAAGCAAGAGCAAACACATTCGAAAGCTACCAGAAGGCTAGAAATAACTAAGATCAGAGCAGAACTGAAGGAGATAGAGACACAAAAAACCCTCCAAAAAATCAATGAATCCAGGAGTTGGTTTTTTGAAAAGATCAACAAAATTGACAGACCACTAGCAAGACTAATAAAGAAGAAAAGAGAGAAGAATCAAATTGATGCAATTAAAAATGATAAAGGGGATATCACCACTGACCCCACAGAAATACAAACTACCATCAGAGAATACTATAAACACCTCTACGCAAATAAACTGGAAAATCTAGAAGAAATGGATAATTTCCTGGACACTTTCACTCTTCCAAGACTAAACCAGGAAGAAGTTGAATCCCTGAATAGACCAATAGCAGGCTCTGAAATTGAGGCAATAATTAATAGCCTACCAACCAAAAAAAGTCCAGGACCAGATGGATTCACAGCTGAATTCTACCAGAGATACAAGGAGGAGTTGGTACCATTCCTTCTGAAACTATTCCAATCAATAGAAAAAGAGGGAATCCTCCCTAACTCATTTTATGAGGCCAACATCATCCTGATACCAAAGCCTGGCAGAGACACAACAAAAAAAGAGAATTTTAGAGCAATATCCCTGATGAACATCGATGCAAAAATCCTCAATAAAATACTGGCAAACCAGATTCAGCAACACATCAAAAAGCTTAACCACCATGATCAAGTGGGATTCATCCCTGGGATGCAAGGCTGGTTCAACATTTGCAAATCAATAAACATAATCCAGCATATAAACAGAACCAAAGACAAGAACCACATGATTATCTCAATAGATGCAGAAAAGGCTTTTGACAAAATTCAACAGCCCTTCATGCTAAAAACGCTCAATAAATTCGGTATTGATGGAACGTACCTCAAAATAATAAGAGCTATTTATGACAAACCCACAGCCAATATCATACTGAATGGGCAAAAACTGGAAAAATTCCCTTTGAAAGCTGGCACAAGACAGGGATGCCCTCTCTCACCACTCCTATTCAACATAGTGTTGGAAGTTCTGGCTAGGGCAATTAGGCAAGAGAAAGAAATCAAGGGTATTCAGTTAGGAAAAGAAGAAGTCAAACTGTCCCTGTTTGCAGATGACATGATTGTATATTTAGAAAACCCCATTGTCTCAGCCCAAAATCTCCTTAAGCTGATAAGCAACTTCAGCAAAGTCTCAGGATACAAAATTAATGTGCAAAAATCACAAGCATTCTTATACACCAGTAACAGACAAACAGAGAGCCAAATCAGGAATGAACTTCCATTCACAATTGCTTCAAAGAGAATAAAATACCTAGGAATCCAACTTACAAGGGATGTAAAGGACCTCTTCAAGGAGAACTACAAACCACTGCTCAGTGAAATCAAAGAGGACACAAACAAATGGAAGAACATACCATGCTCATGGATAGGAAGAATCAATATCGTGAAAATGGCCATACTGCCCAAGGTAATTTATAGATTCAATGCCATCCCCATCAAGCTACCAATGAGTTTCTTCACAGAATTGGAAAAAACTGCTTTAAAGTTCATATGGAACCAAAAAAGAGCCCGCATCTCCAAGACAATCCTAAGTCAAAAGAACAAAGCTGGAGGCATCACGCTACGTGACTTCAAACTATACTACAAGGCTACAGTAACCAAAACAGCATGGTACTGGTACCAAAACAGAGATATAGACCAATGGAACAGAACAGAGTCCTCAGAAATAATACCACACATCTACAGCCATCTGATCTTTGACAAACCTGAGAGAAACAAGAAATGGGGAAAGGATTCCCTATTTAATAAATGGTGCTGGGAAAATTGGCTAGCCATAAGTAGAAAGCTGAAACTGGATCCTTTCCTTACTCCTTATACGAAAATTAATTCAAGATGGATTAGAGACTTAAATGTTAGACCTAATACCATAAAAATCCTAGAGGAAAACCTAGGTAGTACCATTCAGGACATAGGCATGGGCAAAGACTTCATGTCTAAAACACCAAAAGCAACGGCAGCAAAAGCCAAAATTGACAAATGGGATCTCATTAAACTAAAGAGCTTCTGCACAGCAAAAGAAACTACCATCAGAGTGAACAGGCAACCTACAGAATGGGAGAAAATTTTTGCAATCTACTCATCTGACAAAGGGCTAATATCCAGAACCTGCAAAGAACTCAAACAAATTTACAAGAAAAAAACAAACAACCCCATCAAAAAGTGGGCAAAGGATATGAACAGACATTTCTCAAAAGAAGACATTCATACAGCCAACAGACACATGAAAAAATGCTCATCATCACTGGCCATCAGAGAAATGCAAATCAAAACCACAATGAGATACCATCTCACACCAGTTAGAATGGCGATCATTAAAAAGTCAGGAAACAACAGGTGCTGGAGAGGATGTGGAGAAATAGGAACACTTTTACACTGTTGGTGGGATTGTAAACTAGTTCAACCATTATGGAAAACAGTATGGCGATTCCTCAAGGATCTAGAACTAGATGTACCATATGACCCAGCCATCCCATTACTGGGTATATACCCAAAGGATTATAAATTATGCTGCTATAAAGACACATGCACTCGTATGTTTATTGTAGCACTATTCACAATAGCAAAGACTTGGAATCAACCCAAATGTCCATCAGTGACAGATTGGATTAAGAAAATGTGGCACATATACACCATGGAATACTATGCAGCCATAAAAAAGGATGAGTTTGTGTCCTTTGTAGGGACATGGATGCAGCTGGAAACCATCATTCTTAGCAATCTATCACAAGAACAGAAAACCAAACACTGCATGTTCTCACTCATAGGTGGGAACTGAACAATGAGATCACTTGGACTCAGGAAGGGGAACATCACACACAGGGGCCTGTCATGGGGAGGGGGGAGGGGGGAGGGATTGCACTGGGAGTTATACCTGATGTAAATGACAAGTTGATGGGTGCAGCACAGCAACATGGCACAAGTATACATATGTAACAAACCTGCACGTTATGCACATGTACCCTACAACTTAAAGTATAATAATAATAAATAAATTAAAAAAAAAAAAAAAAGAAACAAGGCAACAAGGAATACGCCAGTGTGGCTGAAGTAGAATAGGACAGTAGTGGGAGATATGAGCAGAGAGATGTTGAGGAGAGGGCAGACAAATGTAAAAGACTTTGATTTTTACTCTGAATGAGATGGGAAGGCACTGAAGGATTTTATACAAATGATTTTATACTCTGACTTTATTTTAAATGCATATGTTAAGTCTATGTGAAGGGAGAACTTTAGCATGGAAGAGTGGAAACAATGAGACCAGACAGAAGGCTAGTACAATAATCAAAGATGCTAGCACCTGCAAGGGTTCCAGTTGAGGACTAAACTCTGATTTTTTTTATCTTGCCCAAATTCTTATCTAAGAAGGGATCTGGGGAGTCATATCCTACAAATCATAAATTCTCATCAGATGCATTTTATTTAATCCTATATATCATGATTTACTTTCCAAACTGACTCTGGCATAACGTTACGAGACAAAGAAGAAATTCCAAATATTTTACACCAAAACATGTTTCTTTGCCATATTTTGAAATGATCCTGTAAAGCTATTCTTTGTGGGGGAAAATTTGCATCTGTGAAGAATCTCTATTAACATAGCTAGATCTTTTTCTTCCAGACCCTCCCAATCCTAAACAGATTAACTAAGATCTGAATAGGAAACATTTGTCACCTATAGCCTGTAAGGGCAGTCACTCTAAGACTTCAAAAGAATTTTGATCTCTACAATCTTTATCTTAACCTGAACATTCCATTGTTTCTATCTATCCCAGGTCTTTAGACAAACTCAGCCAATTGTCAACCACAAAATTTTTAAATTCACCTATAGCGTAGAAGCCCCCACTTTGAGTTGTTCCACCTTTCTGACCAAACCAATGTGTTTCTTAAATGTATTTGATTGATGTCTCATGTCTCTCAAAATGTATAAAACCAAGTTGTGTCTCGACCACCTTGGGCACACGTTCTGAGGACTTCCTGAGGGCTGTGTCATAGGCCATGGTCACTCATATTTGGCTTAGAATAAATCTCCTCAAATATTCACAGGGTTCGACTGTTTTCGTCGACACAGTGGTGGAGATGGTAGGAAGTAGTCAGTCAGTCCTGGATATGTTTTGTATGGAAATCTGCCAGGTTAGATTGACTAAAGGGTAGGGAATGGAGTCCAGGATGACTCAGGGTGTTTGGCCTGAGTAGCCTGAACATTGAAGTTGCCATTGACTGAGATGGACAATCATGTGGGAAAAATGGTTTGAGGGGAAGAATTAGGAGATCAGTTTTGGGCATCGTGATGGTTAATACTGAATGTCAACTTGACTGGATTGAAGGATGCAAAGTATTGTGCCTGGATGTGTCTGTGAGGGTGTTGCCAAAGGTGATTAACATTTGAGTCAGTGGGCTGAGTGCCATGGCTGATGCCTGTTTTCCCAGCACTTTGGGAGGCTGAGGCGGGAGGATCACTTGAGGTCAGGAGTTCGAGACCAGCCTGACCAACATGGTGAAACCCCGTCTCTACTAAAAATACAAAAATTAGCCGGCCATGATGGCAGGTGCCTATAATCCCAGCTACTCAGGAGGCAGAGGCAGGAGAATCGCTTGAACTTGGGAGGCAGAGGTTATAGTGAGCCAAGACTGAGCCATTGCACTCCAGCCTGGACGACAAGAGCAAAACCCCATATCAAAAAACAAAACAAAACAACAACAAAAAAACATTTGAGTCAGTGCACTGAGAGAAGCAGATCCACCCTCAATGTGGGTGAGCACAGTCTAATCAGCTGCCAGCGTGGCTAGAATAAAGCAGGCAGAAAAATGTGGAAGAGGACTTGCTTAGTCTTCTGGCCTTCATCTTTCTCCCGTACTAGACGCTTCCTGCTCTCAAACATCAGACTCCAAGTTCTCAGCTTTTGGACTCTTACACCAGTAATTGCCTGAGGCTCTCGGGCCTTCAGTCTCTGGCCACAGACGGAAAGCTGCACTGTTGACCTCCCTACTTTTGAGGTTTTGGAACTTGGACTGGCTTGCTTTCTTCTCAACTTGCAGATGGCCTATTGTGGGACTTCACCTTGTGATTGTGTGAGTCAGCTCTCTATAATAGCACCCCTTCATATATACATCTATCTTATTCTGTCCCTCTAGAGAACCCTGACTAATAAAGGCATGTTAAATTGGAGATCCCTGTTTAATATTCAAGTGGAGTTTTCTGCTGTTCAATACTATGTGAAGATTCTGCAGAATCACTAATATACAGAGTGAGGTTAATTACTCTTCTGTTTGTCATATGTCTTCCATTTGTCATATCTCCACATTTTTGGACTGCTCAAGAGGGCGAACATGATATTAGATACCTTCTATCGTGTACACAAGATTTAAGAGAGACTTCTCATGATGTCTTTGTGAACTGAAGTGAGTCATAAATACTGATTAGTTGTCTAACCTAACTATTAGTAATATGTATAATCTTGTCAATATACTTTTCTGGTATTGTTATTCTTTCTATTTTTATCAACTATTCTAAATTATGATGATTGTTAGTTATTTAATTCTACTTAGATGTTTGTAAATCTCATTCATATTTAGATATGTCAGTGCATATTAATAACTAATATGTTTTATATTACTTGAACTGCTTTATTTTTTAGAAAAGATAATGATTAATTGAATCATATGCTGTGATGTGTTCCTTTGTTACTCAGGCCTAAAGAGAGTCTTGGAACATTAAGTTGTCTCCTGAGAGCTTGCTTAGTGGGAGAATCTGACTTGCAGATAATGCCAAGGGGACAATACAAGTCTAGCCCAGACCTTTTAAGTAGAAGCAAATATTCTGCAGCAGACATAAAAATAATAAAATATTACTTTCATAATCAGGTAAAAATCTACATAAAAATGTTAGAGCTCATTCATATGTATAATTGCCACATACAAGAATAAGAAAGCAGAGAATATAATAATGATATAAAAATTCCTAAAGTCCTAATTATGAACCTGTAGACTTTTTAGGGTCACCTGTTAATCCTTAATTAAATTCTACTTTGACAACTGAGATTACTTACTTCATTAGCATTCTTGAATTTGCATATAATTTGCATTTTAAAATTTGTTGTTTTCTCAAGATTCTCTTTACTAGTTCTATTTGTACTGAACGATGTCATTGCTGTTTATTTAATTCCCTTCTTAATATCTCTAACAATTCTCATTTGGTGAAGCAAAAATGTAAAAATTTAGGGAGCAAAATGACAAACATGAGTACTTTAAATGTGGAATATTAAATGGTACTAATAGTTCAGGCAGGTTTGGTCTTTGGCAATAAGGACTTTTTGTTGGAGTAGGAGTGGCAATTTCTTTTTTTTTTTGAGACGGAGTCTGGCTCTGTCGCCCAGGCTGGAGTGCAGTGGCTCGATCTCGGCTCACTGCAAGCTCCGCCTCCGGGGTTCACGCCATTCTCCTGCCTCAGCCCCCACGCCTGGCTAATTTTTTTGTATTTTTAGTAGAGACGGAGTTTCACCGTGTTAGCCAGGATGGTCTCGGTCTCCTGACCTTGTGATCTGCCCGCCTCAGCCTCCCAAAGTGCTGGGATTACAGGCCTGAGCCACTGCGTCCGGCCGGCAATTTCTTTTTTTAAAGGACCAGATAGTAAATATTTCATACTTTCAGGGCATGTGGTTTCTGTGGCATATACTCAACTCTCCCTTTGTAGAACAAAAGAAGCCATAGAGAATCTGTAAACTAATGGGCTACATTTCAATAAAACTTTATTTACAAAAACAGGCATTGAAGTAGATTTGGCCATGGGTAGTAGTCTACAAACCCCTGTTGGAGCCCAGATGCTTCACTTTGACTTTCAAGTGTTTAGGATTCACTGAGAAAATCATCCTACTGTCAAATTTCCATCCATCTGCCTATTATCTATGCATTATTTATACTTTCTTCAAGTGACTTTTATTTTAATATGTATAACATCTTAGGGTAAAACATTCCATAATACATTCTTTCTGTGGAAGACTTTGGGACCTGTTTTTTTATTTTTTCTTTTTAAATTCACTTCAGATACCTATGGAGCATTTGAAATATGCCAGGCATGTAATACAAGCTAAATTATACAGCCATGAACATGCCAACCTGTGCCCTTATAGAGCCAACATTTTAGTGTTTCACACTAAAGTATTTACTGTCTAATGTAATGGTGTGATAATCGCCATGATGGAAGAAAAAGTGTTCAGGGATTAAATGAGGGTGTCAGGGAGGGCTTTCTAAGTGTTATCTAAGAGGGATGTGATATCTAAGTGACATCTAAGCTAAGAGCCAAACGGTAGATAAGATTTATCTACATGAAGAAGTGTGGATAAATATTTTGCAGAAGGAGCAGTTAACAGTTTGTTTTTTAAACAAGAAAAAATAATATGAAAGCATACATTTTTAAAGCAGTGGAAGAAACAGTATCTAAAGTTATAATTTTATCTTAAAATTAAATGGATTAAAATATGCTCATGAAGAACATATAGGACATTTTAATTTATTTCAACTTTTATTTTAGATTCAGGGAGTACACGTGCAGTTTGTTACATGGGTAAATCATGTGTCACTGGGGTTTGGTGTACAAATGATCTCATCACCCTGTTAGTGAGCATAGTACCTGAGAGCAATTCAACAAGCACAAACCAAACAAACCCATTTAAAAAATGGTCAAAAGACATGAACAGATACCTCTCAAAAGAAGACATATAGGTGACCAACAAATATGTGAAAAATACTGAACAGCTTGCAGTTCTCTAAGTAAGAGGGAATATAGTGTTACCTGGGAGGTCCTTGCTCCCAGAACTCCCAAGATGGTGGCAGGGCCCCTTCCAAAATGGCTACAGGCCACTTCCAAGATGGTGGCAAGACTCGTGTTCTCTGACACAGGGTTCTTGGCCTCACAGATTCCAAGGAATGGAATCTTGGGCCATGTGGTAAGTGTTATAGCTCTATTAGAAGCCATGGGTCACGGAAGAGAACTGTGGAACCCAGTGACTAGTGTTTAGCTCGATTAGGATGAACCCAGGCACTTAGCTATGCAGGAACAATGGCCAGCCTTTAGCCAGATAGGGAGTGGCAATGGGTGCCTTGCTGCATCCGGAGCACAGTGGACACCCTGCCAGATCCACAGGGATGGAAGTCAGCAGTGGGTCTGCCACAGCGGCAAACAGCAATGGTAGACTGCCAGCGAAAGCTCAGCTCCAGCCGTAACAAAACACGGACCAGAAGAGTGGGTTGCAAGATTTAATAGAGTGAAATAGAGTGAAAACAGAGCTCCTGTATTGCGGGGTGGGCGGGGAGGGGTGCTGTTGCCCTCTCCAATGCCTGGGTTTATATCCTGATCCTTGTCCCTTCTGCTGTGCTCTCAGGCAATAGATGATTGGCTATTTCTTTACCTCCTGTGTTTGCCTAATGAGCATTTTAGTGAGCTCTCTGACTGATCGGGTGTGGGCTAAGTTAGAAGTCCCATGTTTAAAGGTGGATGCAGTCACCTTCCCAGCTACGCTTAGGGATTTTTAGTCAGCCTGGGAAATTCCAGCTAGTCGTGTCTTTCAGTAGGAGTTGACAGAATCGAAGGAAGCTTGTGCTTTATAGCAGTGCCTATTAACTGGAATGCTATGGCATACTGTGATATTCCAAACTCTTTGTAATTTTGATCTCTAAAGAAAAATTATTTTTTCAGAAAAATTATAGAAGTGAATTTAAGAGGAAAGACTGAACTCAACAAGCTATGGGTGTAAAGCAAGCCACAACTTGCTTTAAGAGTGAAATGTTAAGTGTAATATAAATGGAGTCAAGGAAAGATTTTGACTTAAAATAAGTGCTCAACATTATTAATCATCAGATAAATACAAATTAAAACCACAGTGAAACATCATCTTACACTAGTCAGAATGGATATCATTAAAAAGACAAAAAAGTAACGTATTGAGGAGGATGTGGAGAAAATGGAACTCCTAGAAACTGCTAGTGGGATTGTAACTTACTACAACCTCCATGGAAAACAATATGGGGATTTCTCAAAGACCTAAAAATAGAACTACCATTGACCCAGCAGTCCACTAATGTGTATCTATCCAAAGGAAAGAAATCATTACATTGAAAAGATACCTGTTTATCACAGCGCTATTTGCAATAATAAAGATATGGAACCAACCTAAGTGTCCATCAGTGGAAGACTAGATACAGAAAATGTAGTATATATACACAATGGAATACCGTTCAGCCATTAAAAAAGTGAAATCATGTCTGTTGCAACAACACAGATGACACTGGAGGCCATTAGATAAAAGAAGTCAAACACTGAAAGCCAAATATTGCATGCTGTCACTTATAAGTGGGAGCTAAATAATGTGTACACATGGACGTAGAGTGTGAGATAATAGACAATGGAGACTCAGAAGGATGAGGTGGGGGAGGGTGGTGGATGATGAGAGATTACTTAATGGGTACGATACATGTTATTTGGGTAATGGATGCCTAAAAGCCCTGACTTACTGCAATGTAATCTATGCATGTAACAAAATTATACTTGTGCCTCATAAATCTATACAAATTTTTTAAAACATAAAAATAAAATGTTTGTACTTACTTATATTAAAATTATACATTCATAAAGTTTAAAGTGTCAAATAGTTCTTTTTGTTGTTGTTGTTGTTGTTGAGACAGAGTCTCGCTCTATTGCCCAGGCTGGAGTGTAGTGGTGCAATCTCGGCTCACTGCCAGCTCTGCCTCCTGGGTTTATGCCATTCTCCCGCTTCAGCCTCCCGAGTATCTGGGACTACAGGTGCCCGCCACCACGCCCAGCTATTGTTTTTGTATTTTTGGTAGAGATGAGGTTTCACCATGTTAGCCAGGATGGTCTCCGTCTCCTGACCTCGCGATCTGCCTTCCTTGGCCTCCCAAAGTGTTGGGATTACAGGCCTGAGCCACTGCGCCTGGCCTCAAGTGTCAAATAGTTCTATAAAACTTTTAACCAAACTGTAATTCTTGTTGCCCACTATTTTTAAATGTCTAAAATCAGTTAAACACTTTTAGCTGATATCTTTCATATTAATCATTGAACTTTTAAATAAAATGCTTATATGGCTACTATTTCATATTTTATTTTCATTTTTAAGCATTATCTATTATATTTTTATGGAAAATAAATATTTGGTCTCTCACCAACACACACACACACACATACACAGCTCATGTTCTGCAGTCTCATATCTGAGCTTGAATCTGCTTTGATATTTATTAATTATTATATTATGACTTGGCATTCAAGCTGGTTATTGCATTCTTTCAACAAGTCCTGTTTACTTCATAAGCATTTCTTTACTTTGTGGCACACAGAATGGATGTTCCAGGCTCACCTTACACCTTCTGTGTCCTAGATATGAAATTGACCATTTCTCTGAGATCCAGTTTATTTTAGTTAGAAGTGGTATGTCAAAACCAAAATCTAGGCTGGGCATGGTGGCTCACACCTGTAATCCCAGCACTTTGGAAGGCTGAGGTGGCTGGATCACTTGAGCTCAGGAGTTTGAGACCAGCCTGGGCAACATGACAAAACCCTGTCTCTACAAAAAATACAACAAAATTAGCCAGGTGTGGTGGTGCTCACCTGCTGCCCAAGCTACTAAGGAGGCTGAAGCAGGTGGATCGCTTGAACTTGGGTGGCGGAGGTTGCAAGGAGCTGAGATCATGACACGGCACTCCAGCTTGGATGACAGAGCAAGACTCTATCTCAAAAACAAAAACAAAACAAAAACAAGCCAAATTTGTGAGCACATTATTATGCTGTGCCATTCCAGTATCACAGCATTTTACTGTAGGTGCTGCAAGCTAGTTCTTATGTGTTTTAACATCTTCAAGGTCTACGTCCCTCTCATAATTCTTTCATTTTAGTGTTTTTCTAGATAATTTTACATGTACATTGCATTATTCCTATAAACTTTAGCATGAACATTCTAGCTACAAGAACTCTTTTTGTTATTTTTGCTGAGATTGAATTTAATTTATAAATTGTTTTAGAGAGAACTAACATTTTGATGATGTTGTGGTTGTATGCAAGAATAAGAGATGTCCATTCATGTGTTTGTATTGCCCACTTTCGTGTCTTCCTGAAGGTTTTAGAGTGTTTTTTGTATAGGTATTAGTCAGTTTTCAAGTTTCTTATCATTTTATGACTTTTGTTGTTACTTTATATTTTTACTTTCATTATATATTTTAACTGGTTATTATTGGTGTATAAGTAGTTCATTGATTTTGCATGTTAATTTCATATTTGGTTGCCTTACTAAATTATTTTTATCTTTTTTATGTTAGTTTTTCTAGTGTTTCCCAGGCAGAGTAACTGACAAAGCTACAGTTAGATAGGTGGAATATGTTCTGGTTGTCTATTGCATAGTAGAATGACTGCAGTTAATAATAATGTTTCATATATTTCAAAATAGAATAGAGGTTTTTGAATATTTTCATCACAAAGAAATGATAAATGTTAAAGGTGATGGGTATGGCAATTACCCTGATTTTATCAGTCACAAAATTTGTACATGTATCAAGATATCACATTGTACCCCATAAATATGTATAATTATTATGTTAATCATAATTAAAAATGTAAAAATATAAAAAAACAAAATTAGCCACCAAAATAAAAAAAAGAAATGAAAACATCAAATCATTGATCTAAGCTTCTATCTTGAAAACTGGAAAATAGATGATTAAAGCCAAAGCAAATATAAGAAAGAAAATAATAAAGGTAAGAGAAAATCAATGAGTTAAAAACAAATGATGAAACCAAAGAAATAAAAAGGAGGCTCTTGAAAAAGAGTAATAAAATCTATAAACCTCTAGCTAGACTGATTAAAAAATGGAGAGAAGAAACAGACTACTTATATAAGGTATAAAGTAAGGGAGCTCACTACAGATCCTATAGATACTAAAAATAATAAGGGGATACTATAAACAACATTATCTTAATAAATTCAACAAAACAGATAAAACAGACAAATTCCTTTAAAGACATAAATTGATGAGATTCACCAAAAGAGAAGTAGAAAATGTAAATAGTCCTATTTTAAACAAACCAGAAATCTCATTTTAGATATTTACCGAAAAGAAAAACACATTGCCCACATAAAATCACTATGCATGAATGTACATAGCAACTTATTCATAATAATAAAAATCTAGATATTATACAAGTGTTTATCAACAGGTGAATGGACAAGCAAATGTCCATGCAATGGAATTCTACTCAACAATAAAAAGGAAGGATATACTGATACTTTCTTTTTTTTTTTTTTTTTTTTTTTTTTTGAGACGGAGTCTCGCTCTGCTGCCCAGGCTGGAGTGCAGTGGGCAGATCTCGGCTCACTGCAAGCTCTGCCTCCCGGGTTCACGCCATTCTCCTGCCTCAGCCTCCTGAGTAGCTGGGACTACAGGCGCCCGCCACCTCGCCTGGCTAGTTTTTTTTTGTATTTTTTTAGTAGAGACGGGGTTTCACCGTGTCAGCCAGGATGGTCTCGATCTCCTGACTTCGTGATCCGCCCGTCTCGGCCTCCCAAAGTGCTGGGATTACAGGCTTGAGCCACCGCGCCCGGCCGATACTTTCAATAATATTGATAAATATTGAAAGTATTATGCTGCGTGAAACAAGGCAGACACAATGAAAAACATTCTATATAATTCTAATCACATAAAATTCTAGGAAAGGCAAACTATCTATAGATTATTTTTTTCTTGACAGAGTCTCGCTCTGTCACCAGTGGCATGATCTCAGCTCACTGCAAGCTCCGCCTCCCGGGTTCACGCCATTCTCCTGCCTCAGCCTCCTGAGTAGCTGGGACTACAGGCACACACTACCACGCCCAGCTGATTTTTTTGTATTTTTAGTAGAGACGGGGTTTCACTGTGTTAGCCAGGATGGTCTTGATCCCCTGACCTCGTGATCCGCCCACCTCGGCCTCCCAAAGTGCTGGGATTACAGGCATATATTTATAGATTTTACATCAGTTGTTGCCTGGTATTGGAAGAGAAGATGTTGACTTCTAAAAGTTATGAGATATCTTTTTGTTATGATGGTTACATAGATATATAATTTTGTCAAAACACATCAAACAGTATGTTTATAAGGGCATTTTATTGCATGCAAATATAGTGAATGTAAATATTTATTATGATATTAATTAAAAGGAAGCATGAAGGGAGAAGGCCAAGCAAGATGACCGAATAGAACCTTCCAGTGGTCATCCTCCAGTAAGAACATCAAATTAAAAAACAATTCACACAAGAAAGCACCTTCATAAGAACTAAAAATCAGGTGAGCCATCACAGTACCTGGTGTTAACATCACAGCAAGGAAAGAACCACTGAAGAGGGCAGAAAATGACAGTCTTGGATTGCTGACACCACCCCTCCCCCATTACCTGGCAGTGGTCACATGGTGCAGAGAGAGAATCTGTGTGCCTGGAGGAAGGAGAACACAGTGATTGTGGGACTTTGCATTGAAACTCAGTGCTGCCTGTCATAGCAGAAAGCAAAACAGGGCTGAATTTATCTGGTGCCCAAGTAGGCAGCTTTTAGATTAGCCCTTCCCAGAGGGGAATCACTCATCCCAGTGGTCACAATCTGAATTCCAGCTAACCCTCCACCCCACCACAGGCTAAAGGGCTCTGGAGTTCTAAATAAACCTGAAAGGCAGTCTAGACCACAATGAATGAAATTCCTGGGCAAGTCCTAGTGCTACTGGGCTCACAGCCAATGAACTTGGGGTGCATGTGACCTAATGAGACACCAGCTGATGCAGATAAAGGAATGCTTGTGTCATCTCTCCCCTAACCCCAGCAAGCACAGCTTGAAGTTCCAGGAGACACTCCTACCTTCTGCTTGAGGAGAGGAGAGGAGAGAGTAAAGAGGACTTTGTCTTGCAACGTGGATGCTGGCTCAGTCACAGTAGAGTAGAGCACTGGGAAGAGTCCTGGGGCCCTGATTCCAGGCCCTACCTCCTGGTCAGCATTTCTAGACACACCCTGACCAAGAGGGAAAGCTTCTGCTTTGAAGGGAAGAACACAGTTCTGGCAGGATTCATTACCTGCTGACTCAAAAATGCTTGGGCCTTAAATAAACATCAGTGGTTTCCAGACAGTTCTCACAGCAGGCCTTAAGTGAGACCAAGGGATGTGTTGGTATCGAGTGTGACCCAGTGCATTCCCAGTTGTGCTGGCTATGGGGGGAGACTCCTGCTTGAAGAAAGAAGAGGGAAGAGTGAAGGAAACTTTGTCTTCTGGCTTGGGTACCAGCTCACCTTAGTGAGGTAGAGCACCAAGCAGGCGTCTAGGGTCCCCACTTCCAAGCCTTGACTCTGGGATGGAATTTCTGGACTGCCTTGGGCCAGAGGAAAGCCCACTGCCCTGAATGGAGAGACCCAGGCCTTGCAGCATTTACCAAAAGTGGACTGATGAGCCCTTGGGCCCTGAGTGAACATTGGCAGTAGCCACACAGTACTCACTATGGGCCTGCGGCAATGGTGGCCACAGGAAGAAACTCCTGCTTGAGGAAAGGAAAGTGAAGAGTGGGAAGGACTTTGTCTCATGGCTTGGTTGCCAGCTCAGTTATGTGAAATAGAGCACCTAGGTAGATTTCTAATGTTTCTGCCTGGAGGCCCTGACTCCCAGATGGTGTTTCTGGACCTGTTGTAGGCTGGGGAGAGCTCACTATCTTGAAGGGAAGGACACAAGTCTTGTTGGATTGGTGGCTTGCTGACTGAAAAGCCCTTGGGCCTTGAGTTAACACATGGGCCTGGGTGAGACCAAGTGATGAGCTAGCTTCAGTTCTGACACAGCAGAGTCCCAGAGGTGGTGGCCACAGGGGTGCTCGTGCCACCTCTCTCCCAGCTCCAGGCAGCTTAGCAGAGAGAGAAAGACAACATTTGTTTGGGAGACAATAAGGGACAAGAACAAGAAACTCTGCTTGGTAATCCAGAGAATTATCTCAGATCTTAATCAAGACCAGCAAGGTGGTTCTGCAAGAGTTATATTATTACTGGGCTTGGGGTACCTTCTATTGCAGACACAGCTGCAGGGACCAAAGACTTAGATCACAACACTCAATTCCCTTTTTAATACTTGGAAAGCCTTCTCAAGGAGGATGGGCATAAACAAGCCCAGACTGTGAAGACTACAATCAATGTCTAACTCTTCAATGCCCAGACATCAACAAACATCCACAAGCAGCAAAACCATCTAGGAAAACATGACCTCACCAAATAAACTAAATAATTCACCAGTGACCAATCCCAGAGTGACGGAGATATGTGACCTTTCAGACAGAGAATCCAAAATAGCTCTTTTGAGCAAGCTCAACAAAATTCGAGATAGCACAGTGAAGGAATTCAGACTCCTGTCACAGATTTGCAAGACAAAAAAAGAAAACAAAAAACATGAAAAGAAAAAAAATAAAGAAACAAACAGAATCCTATCAGATAAATTTAACAAAGACATTGAAACAATTTTTAAAAATCAAGCAGATGTTCTGGAGCTGAAAAATTCCATTGACATACTAAAAATGTATCACAGTATTTCAAAAGCAGAGTTGATCAAACGTAAGAAATAATTAGTGATCTTGAAGACACGTTTATTTGAAAATACACAGTCAGAAGAGACAAAATGAGAATAAAGCACACCTACAAGATAAAGGAAATAGACTCAAAAAGGCAAATCTAAGAGTCATTGGTCATATACAGGAGGTAGAAAGGGAGAGAGATTAGGGTAGAAAGTGTATCCGAGTGGCTAATAACAGAGAACTTTCCAAATCTAGAGAAATATTATCAATATTCACACATAAGAAGGTTATAGTACACAAAGCAGATTTAACCTAAGACTACATCAAGACATTTAATAATCAAACTTCCTAAGATCAAAGATAAATAAAGGATTTTAAAAGCAGCAAGAGAAAAAAACAAATTACATACATCTCAGTGGAAACCTTAAAGGCCGAGAGAGAGTGGCATAACATATTTAAAATGCTGAAGAGAAAACAATCCTTTTATCCTAATTTAGTAGACCAGACATGGTGGCTCATGCCTGAGATCTCAGCACTTTGGGAGGCCAAGGTGGGTGGATCATCTGAATTCAGGAGTTTGAGACCAGACTGGCCAACATGGTGAAACCCCATCTGTCCTAAAAATACAAAAAAATAGCCGAGTGTGGTGATGGGCACCTGTAATTCCAGCTACTCAGGAGACTGAGGCAGAAAATTGCTTGAACCCAGGAGGCAGAGGTTGCAGTAAGCCAAGACTGCACCACTGCACTGCAGTCTGGCTGACAGAGCAAGACCCTTTCACCGCTCCACCAAAAAAAGTACATCCAGCAAAAATATCCTTCAAACATGAAGGAGAAATAAAGCCTTACCCAGATAAACAAAAGCCGAGGGACTTCATCAACACCAGATCTCTCCTACAAGAAATGCTAAACAGAGTTCTTCAATCTGAAAGAAAAAGCATGTTAATGAGCAATATGATATCTGAAGGTAAAAAGCCCACTGGTAATAGTACACATACACAAAGAATATTATAACACTATAACTGTAGTGTGTAATTACTCTTAAGTAGAAAGACTAAAAGATTAAGAGATGTATCAATAAAAAATAATAACTACAACAACTTTTCAAGACACAGAACAATAAAGATATAAATAGAAACAAGAAAAAGTTAAAAAGCAGGGAGGATAAAGTTAAAGTGTAGATTTTTATTAGTTTTCTCTTTGCTTGTTTGTTAGTTGATTTGTTTGTTTATGCAATAAGTGTTAAACTGTTATCAGTCTAATACAATTGATCATAAGATGTTAATTGTAAGCTTCATGATACTCTCAAGTCATAAATCCAAACACCTATAAGAGACACACACAAAATAAAAAGCAAGAAATTAAAACATACCACCTGAGAAAATCACCTTTAAAAAAAGGAAGATAAGGAAGGAAAGAAGGAAGGAAACCACAAAACAACCAGGACACAACAAAATGGCAGTAGTAAGCCCTTACTTATCCATAACTACATTGAATGTAAATGGACTAAACTCTCCAATCAAAAGACAGTGGCTGAATGGATAAAAACAATAAGACTTAATGATCTGTTGCCTACAAGAAATACACTTCACCTATAAAGACATGCAAGACCAAAAATAAAAGGAAGGAAAAAGATATTCCATACAATGGAAACCAAAACCAGGCACGAGTAGCTTTAGTTATGTCAGAAAAAATATATTTCAAGACAAAAACTATAAAAAGAGACAAAGGAGTAATACATGGTTAATTCAGCAAGAGGACATAACAATTGTAAATACATATACACCCAATGCTAGATCACCCTGACATATAAAGGAAATATTATTGAAGTAAGAGAGACAGAGACAGAGAAAGAGAAGGAGAGAGAGAGAGTTCATTCATTACTAGCTGGAGACTTCAACACCCCACTTTCAATATTGGACAGAAAATCAACAAAGAAACATCTGATTTAAGCTGAACTATAGACCAAATGGACTTAAGAGATATTTACAGTTCATTTCATGCAACAGCTGCAGAATACACATTCTTCTCCTCAATACATCAGTCATTCTCTAGGATGACCATATGTTAGGCCAAAATCAAGTATTAAAACATTCATAAAATTGAAATCATATTAAGTACCTTCACTGACCACAATGAAAAAAAAAAAACTGAAAATCAATAACAAGAGTAACTTTGGAAGTTTGAAACTTTAGGGATTTTGAAAATATATGAAAATTAAACAATATGCTTCTGAATGACTAGTGGGCCAATGAAGAAATTAAGAAAGAAATTAAAAAACTATTCTTGAAACAAATTAAAGTAGAAACATAATATACCAAAACCTATGGGATACAGCAAAAGCAATACTAAAAGCAATGTTTATAGCAATAAGCACCTACATCAAAGTAGAAAATCTTCAAATAAACAACCTAATGATGCATCTTAAAGAACTAGAAAAGCAAGAGGAAACTGAATTCAAAAATAGTAGAAGAAAAGAAATAAGAAATCAGAGCAGAAATACATAAGTTTGACACAAAAAAACAACACAAAAGTCAATGAAATGAAGAGCTGGTTATTTGAAATGGTAAACAAAATTGACAAACTTTTAGGCAGACTAAGAAGAAAACCAGAAGACTCAAAAAAAAAATTATAGAGGAATTCAAGACATAACTGATATTGCAAAAATTAAATGAATCATTAGAGATTACTAGGAGCAACTGTATGCCAATAAGCTTGAAAACCTAGAAAAAATGGATAAATTCCTAGACACATACAACTTACAAAGCTTGAACCATGAAGGAAATCTCAAACCTGAATAGACCAATAATAAGTAATGAGATCGAAGTCATGATAAAATGTCTCCAGGAAAGGAAAAACCTGGGACCCAATGGATTCACTGTTGAATTTTACCAGACACTTAAAGAAGAACTAGTGCCTATCACATTCAAACTATTCTGGAAAATAGAGGTGGAAGGAATACTTCCAAACTCATTCTACAAGGTCAATATTACCATGGTACCAAAACCATATAAAGACACATTAAAAAAAGAAAACTATATGCCAATATCCTTGATGAAACTGATACAAAAATCCTCAACAAAATAGTAGCAAACTTAATTCAACAATACATTACAAAGATCATTCATCATGACCAAAGTGAGATATACCACAGAGATACCAGGATAGTTCAATTTACATGTATCAATCAACAAGATAGATCATACCAACAGAATGAAGGACAAAAACCATTGACCATATCAAATGATGCTGAAAAAGCATTTGATAAAATTCAACATCCCTTAATGATCAAAGTCCTCAAGAAAGAGGCCATTGAAGGAACATACCTCAAAACAATAAAAGCTATATATGAAAGACCAACAACTAGTAGCATACTGAATAGGGAAAAAACTGAAAGTGTTTCCCACAAGTTCTGGAATGTAATAAGGATACCCACTTTTACCTCTATTATTTAACATAGTACTAGAAGTTCTGGCTAGAGTAATCAGACAAGAGAGAAATAAAGAATATCCAAATTAGAAAAGAAAGAGTCAAATTATCGTTGTTTGCAAATAATATGATCTTATATTTGGAGAAACCTAAAGGCTTCACAAAAAAGCTATTACAACTAATAAATGCAGTAAAGTTGCAGGATAAAAAAATTAACATACAAAAAAATCTTGGGAGGCTGAGGCAAGCAGATCATGAGGTCAGGAGATCAAGACCATTCAGGCTAAAATGGTGAAACCCCATCTTTACTAAAAATACACACGCGTGCACACACACACACACACACACATAATTAGCCAGGCGAGGTGGCATGCACCTGTAGTCCCAGCTACTCAGGATGCTGAGGCAGGAGAACTGCTTGAAACTGGGAGGTGAAGGTTAGCAAGCTGAGGTCATGCCACTGCACTCCAGCCTGGAAGACAGAGTGAGACTCTGTCACAAAAATAAAATAAAATAAAATAAAATTGGCAGCATTTTTTATATGCCAACAGCAAACAACCTGAAAAAGAAATCAAGAGATAGCTGGCAAGATGGCCGAATAGGAACAGCTCTGGTCTGTAGCTCCCAGTGAGATCAATGCAGAAGGTGGGTGATTTCTACATTTCCAACTGAGGTACCCCGTTCATCTCACTTGGACTGGTTAGACAGTGGGTGTAGCTCATGGAGGGTGAGCCAAAACAGGGTGTGGTGTTGCCTCACCCAGGAAGTGCAAGGGGTTGGGGAACTCCCTCCCCTAGTCGAGTGAAGCCTTGAGGGACTGTGCCATGAGGAATGACGCACTCAGGCCCAGATACTATACTTTTCCCATGTCTTTGCAACCTACAGACCAGGAGATTCCCTCCAGTGCCTACGCCACCCAGGCCCTGGGTTTCAAGCACAAAACTGGGTGGCAGTTTGGGCAGACATTGAGCTAGCTGCAGGAGTTTTTTTTTTTTCGTACCTCAGGGGTGCTTGGAATGCCAGTGAGACAGAACCGTTCACTCCCCTGGAAAAGGGGGCTGAAGCCAGGGAGCCAAGTGGTTTAGCTCAGAGGAGCCCATCCCCATGGAGCCCAGCAAGCTTAGATCTACTGGCTTGAAATTCTTTCTGCCAGCAAAGCAGTCTGAAGTCAACGTGGGATGCTAGAGTTTGGTGGGAAGAAGGACGTCCACTATTAATGAGACCTGAGTAGGTGGTTTTCACCTCACAGTGTAAACAAAGCTGCCAGGAAGTTCAAACTGGGTGGAGCCGACCACAGCTCAGCAAAGCTGCTGTAGCCAGACTGCCTTTCTAGTTTCCTCCTCTCTGGGTAGGGCATCTCTGAAAGAAAGTCAGCAGCCCCAGTCAGGGCCTTATAGATAAAGCCCCCGTCTCCCAAGAAGAGAGCACCTAGGGGAAGGGGCAGCTGTGGGCACAGCTTCAGCAGACATAAATATCCCTGCCTGATGGCTCTGAAGAAAGCAACAACTCTCCCAGCACAATGTTCAAGCTCTGATAAGGGACAGACTGCCTCCTCAAGTGGGTCCCTGATCCCCATGTCTCCTGACTGGGAGACACCTCCAAGTAGGGACTGACAGACTCCACATACAGGAGAGCTCTTGCTGGCATCTGGTGGGTGCCTCTCTGGTACGAAGCTTCCAGAGGAAGGAACAGGCAGCAATCTCTGCTGTTCTGCAGCCTCTGCTGGTGATACCCAGGCAAACAGGGTTTGGAGTGGACCTCCAGCAAACTCCAGCAGACTCGCAGCAGAGGGTCCTGGCTGTTAGAAGGAAAACTAACAAACAGAAAGGAATAGCATCAACATCAACAAAAAGGATGTCCAGATACAGAAACCCAATCCGAAGGTCACCAACATCAAACACCAAAGGTAGATAAATCCATGAAGATGGGGAGAAACCAACACAAAAAGGCTGAAAATTCCAAAAACCAGAATGCCTCTTCTCCTCCAAAGGATTTCAACTCCTTGCCAGCAAGGGAACAAAACTGGAAGGAGAATGAGTTTCATGAATTAACAGAAGTAGGCTTTAGAAGGTGGGTAATAACGAACTCCTCCAATCTAAGGGAGCATGTTCTAACCCAATGAAAGGAAGCTAAGAACCTTGAAAAAGGGTTAGAGGAATTGCTGACTAGAATAACCAGTTTAGACAAGAACATAAATGACCTGATGGAGCTGAGAAACAAAGCACGAGAACTTCGTGAAGCATACACAAGTATCAACCACTGAATTGATCAAGCTGAAGAAAGGATATAAGAGATTAGAGATCTACTTAATGAAATAAAGTGTGAAGACAAGATTAGAGAAAAAAGAATGGAAAGGAACAAACAAAGTCTCCAAGAAATATGGGACTATGTGAAAAGACCAAATCTATGTTTGTCTGGTGTACCTGAAAGTGACAGGGAAAGTGGAACCATGTTGGAAAACACTCTTCAGGATATTACCCAGGAGAACTTCCCCAACCTAGCAAGACAGGCCAATATTCAAATTCAGGAAATACAGAGAATACCACAAAGATACTCCTTGAGAAGAGCAACCCCAAGACACATAGTTGTCAGATTCACCAAGGTTGAAATGAAGGAAAAAATGTTCAGGACAGCCAGAGAGAAAGGTCTTGTTACCCACAAAGGGAAACCCATCAGCATATCTCTCTGCAGAAACCCTTCAAGCCAGAAGAGAGTGGGGACCAATATTCAACATTCTTAAAAAAAAGAATTTTCAATCCAGAATTTCATATCCAGCCAAACTAAACTTCATAAGCAAAGGAGAAATAAAAACCTTTACAGACAAGCAAATGCTGAGAGATTTTGTCACCACCAGACCTGCCTTATAAGAGCTCCTGAAGGAAGCACTAAATATGGAAAGGAACAACTGGTACCAGCCACTGCAAAAACATACCGAACTGTAAAGACCATCGATGCGATGAAGAAACTGCGTCAACTAATGGGCAAAATAACCAGCTTGCATCATAATGACAGAATCAAATTCACATATAATAATATTAACCCTTAATGTAAACAGGCTAAATGCCCCAATTAAAAGACACAGACTGGCAAATTGGATAAAGAGTAAAGACCATCGGTATGCTGTATTCAGGAGACCCATCTCATGTGCAAATACACACAGGCTCAAAATAAAGGGATAGAGGAACATTTACCAAGCAAATAGAAAGAAAGAAAGAAAAAAAAAGCCTAGGTTGCAATCCTAGGCTCTGATAAAACAGAATTTAAGCCAACAAAGATCGAAAGGGACAAAGGAGGGCATTACATAATGGTAAAGGGATCAATGCAACAAGAAGAGCTAACTGTCCTAAATATATATGCACCCAACACAGAAGCACCCAGATTCATAAAGCAAATTCTTAGAGACCTACAGAGAGATTTAGACTCCCACACTACAATAGTGGGAGATTTTATATACCCCGCTGTCAATATTAGACAGATCGACAAGACAAAAAATTAACAAGGATATTCAGGACTTGAACTCAGGTCTGGACCAAGTGGACCTAATAGATGTCTACAGAACTCTCCATCCCAAATCAACAGAATATACATTCTTCTAAGCACCACATCGTGCTTATTCTAAAATTGACCACATAATTGGAAGTAAAACACTCCCCAACAAATGCAAAAGAACAGAAATCATAACAAACAGTCTCGGAACACAGTGCAATCAAATTAGAACTCAGGATTAAGAAACTCACTCAAATTTGCACAACTACATGGAAACTGAACAACCTGCTCCTGAATGACTACTGGGTAAATAAGGAAATTAAGGCAGAAATAAATAAGTTCTTTGAAACCAATGAGAACAAAGACACAACATACCAGAATCTCTGGAACACATTTAAAGCACTGTTTAGAGGGAAATTTATAGCACTAAATGCCCACAAGAGAAAGCAGGGAAGATCTAAAATTGACACTCTAACATAACAATTAAAAGAACTAGAGAAGCAAGAACAAACAAATGCAAAACTAGTACAAGGCAAGAAATAACTAAGATCAGACTGGAACTGAGCAAGATAGAGACTTGCCATTCTTCACAGAAACAGAAAAAGTAATCCTAAAATGTATATGAAAGCATAAAAGACCCAGAGTAGCCAAAGCCATCCTGAGCATAAAGAACAAAACTGGAGGAATCACATTACCTGATTTCAAATTGTACTACAGAGATATTGCTTCAAAAAATCAAAGAATCCAGGAGCTGTTTTTTTGAAAAGATCAACAAAATAGGCCTCTAGCCAGACTAATAAAGAAGAAAAGAGAGAAGAATCAAATAGATGCAATAAAAAATGATAAAGGGGATATCACCACTGATCTCACAGAAATACAAACTACCATCAAAGAATACTATAAAATCCTCTATGCAAACAAACTAGAAAATCTAGAAGAAATGGATAAATTCCTGGACAGATAAACCCTCTCAAGTCTAAACCAGGAAGAAGTCGAATCCCTGATAGAACACTAACAAGTTCTAAAACTGATGGAGTAATTAATAGTTTACCAACCAAAAAAAGTCCAGAACCACACAAATTCACAGCCTAATTCTACCAGAGGTACAAAGAGGAGCTGATACCATTCCTTCTGAAACTATTCCAAGAAATAGAAAAAGAGGGAATCCTGCCTAACTCATTTTATGAGGCCAGCATCATCCTGATAAAAAAAAAAAAAAAAAACCTGGCAGAGACACAAGAAAAAAAGAAAATTTGAGGCCAACATCCCTGACGAACATTGACACAAAAATCCTCAATAAAACACTGGCAAACCGAATGTAGCAGCACATCAAAAAGCTCATCCACCATGATCAGGTCATCTTCATCCCTGAGATGCAAGGCTGGTTCAACACATGCAAATCAATAAACATAATCCATCACATAAACAGAACCAATGACAAAAACCACATGATTTTCTCGATGCAGAAAAGGCCTTTGACAAAATTCAACATCACTTTATGCTAAAAACTCTCAATAGACTAGGTATTGATGGAACATATCTCAAAATAATAAGAGCTGTTTATGACAAACCCGCAGCCAATATCATACTGAATGGGCAAAAACTGGAAACATTCCCTTTGAAAACCGGCACAAGACAAGGATGCCCTCTCACCACTCCTATTCAACATAGTATTGGAAGTTCTGGGAGGGCAATCAGGCAAGGGAAAGAAATAAAGGGTATTCAAATAGGAAGAGAGGAAGTCAAATTGTCTCTGTTTGCAGATGACCTGATTGTGTATTTAGAAAACCCCATCGTCTCAGCCCAAAATCTCCTTAAGCTGATAAGCAACTTCAGCCAATTGTCAGGATACAAAATCAATGTGCAAAAATCACAAACATTCCTATACACCAATAATAGACAAACACAGAGCCAAATCATGAGCGAGCTCCCCTTCACAATTGCTACAAAGAGAACTAACTACCTAGAAATACAACTTGCAAGGAATGTGAAGGACCTCTGCAAGGAGAACTACAAACCATTGCTCAAGGAAATAAGAGAGGACACAAGCAAATGGAAAAACATTCCATGCTCATGGATAGGAAGAAACAATATCATGAAAATGACCACACTGCCCAAATTATTTTATAGATTCAATGCTATCCCCATTAAGCTACCATTGACTTTCTTCACAGAATTGGAAAAAACTACTTTAAATTTCATATGGAACCAAAAAAGAGCTCACATAGCCAAGACAATCCTATGCAAAAAGAACAAAGCTGGAGACATCACCCTACCTGACTTCAAACTATATTACAAGCCTACAGTAACCAAAACAGCATGGTACTGGTACCAAAATAGATATATAGACCAATGGAACAGAACAGAGGCCTTAGAAATAACACCACACATCTACAACCATCTGACCTTTGACAAACCTGACAAAAGCAAGCAATAGGGAAAGGATTCCCTATTTAATAAATGGTGTTGGGAAAATAGGCTAGTCCTATGCAGAAAACTGAAACTGGACCCTTTCCTTATACTTTATTCAAAAATTAACTCAAGGTGGATTAAAGACTTAGACATAAGACTTAAAACTATAAAAACCCTAGAAGAAAATCTAGGCAATTCAGGACATATGCATGGGCAAAGGCTTCATGACTAAAACACCAAAAGCAATGGCAACTAAAGCCAAAATTGATAAATAGGATCTAATTAAACCAAAGAGCTTCTCTACAACTACAGAAACTATTGTCAGACTGAACAGGCAGCCTACAGAATGGGAGAAAATTTTTGCAATCTATCCATCTGACGAAGGGCTAATACCCAGAATCTACAAGGAAATTAAACCAATTTACAAGAAAGAAACAAACAACCCCATCAAAAAGTAGGTGAAGGATATGAACAGACACCTCTCAAAAGAAGACATTTATGTGGCTAACAAACATATGAAAAAAAGCTCATCATCACTGGTCGTTAGAGAAATGCAAATCAAAACCACATGAGATACCATCTCATGCCAGTTAGAATGGCAATCATTAAAAAGTCAGGAAACAACAGATAGTGGAGAGGATGTGGAGAAATAGGAATGCTTTTACACTGTTAGTGGGAGTGTAAATTAGTTCAACCATTGTTTAAGACACTGTAGCAATTCCTTAAGTATCTAGAACTAGAAATACCATTTGACCCAGCAATCCCATTACTGGGTATATACCCAAAGGATTATAAATCACTCTCCTATAAAGACACATGCACATGTATGTTTATTGCAGCACTGTTCACAATAGCAAAGACTTGGAACCAATCCAAATGCCCAACAATGATAGACTGGATAAAGAAAATGTGGAACATATACACCATGGAATACTATGCAGCCATAAGAAAGGATGAGTTCATGTCCTTTGCAGAGACTTGGATGAAGATGGAAACCATCCTTCTCAGCAAACTAACACAGGAACAGAAAACCAAACACTACGTGTTCTCACTCATAAGTGAGAGTTGAACAGTGAGAACATATGGACACAGGGAGGGGATCATCCCGCACCGGGGCCCGTCGGGGGGTGGGAGAGGGAGGAGAGGGACAGCATTAGGAGAAATATCTAATGTAGATGTTGGGTTGATGGGTGCAGCAAACCACCATGGCACTTGTATACCTATGTAACAAGCCTGCACATTCTGCCATTATCCCAGAACTTAAAGTATTAAAAAAAAAAAAAAAAAAAAAAAGAATAAAAAAGAAATCAAGAAGGTAACTGTATTTATAATTGCCTCAAATAATACACCTAGGAATAAACTTAACCAAAGAAATGAAAGATCTCTACAATGAAAACTATAAAACATTGATGCAAGAAATTAAGGAGGATACAAAAAAAGGGACTGTATTCCATGTTCATGGATTGTAAGAACCAATATTGTTAAACGTTCATAGTACCCAAAGCAATCTACAGAATCTATGCAATCCCTGTCAAAATACCAATGCCATTCTTCACAGAAATAGAAAAAATAATCCTAAAATTTTATGGAAGCGTAAAAGACCCAGAATAGCCAAAGCCATCCTGGGCTTAAAGAACAAAACTGGAGGAATCACGTTACCTGATTTCAAATTGTACTACGGAGATATTGCAATCAAAAAGCATAGTACTGGTTTGAAAACAAACATATAAACCAAGGGGACAGAATAGAGAATCCAGAAATCCATACATCTGTAATAAATTCATTTAATATTTATAAAACTCAGCCTAGTATTTACATTGTTTAATTCATCCAAAACCGTAACAATTGAACTCATGGAGACAGAGTAGGATGGTTACTAGGGACCGGGAAGAGTAGTGGGGGTGGGGGGATAGGAGTGGGCATGGTTAATGGATACAAAAATATAGCTAGATAGAAAGAGTAAGATGTTGTATTTCATAGCACAGCAGTGTGATTCCAGTCAGCAATGACCGTTCCTTTAAAAATAACTAAATGAGTATAATTGGATTGTTTATAACACAAAGAAAGGATAAATGCTTGAGGTGATGGATAACCCTCCTCTGAAAAAAGGAAGTATGAGAAAGACCTCACAATGAAAAGAGAAATTCATATATAATATATAATATATATAATATATAAATCTAATATATAAGAAATTTAATATATAATATATAAATCTAATATATAAGATTCCCAAATTTCTAGTATGAATACTTCATCAATCTGATGTCTCTTCATTGAACCAGAGAGAAGTTGCTAGTACTTTTTGAGAACAGCAATAGAGCAACTGTCCTTCACATCTGAAAGTCCATATGATGGGCCGGGCGCGGTGGCTCAAGCCTGTAATCCCAGCACTTTGGGAGGCCGAGACGGGCGGATCACTAGGTCAGGAGATCGAGACCATCCTGGCTAACACGGTGAAACCCCGTCTCTACTAAAAAATACAAAAAACTAGCCGGGCGAGGTGGCGGGCGCCTGTAGTCCCAGCTACTCGGGAGGCTGAGGCAGGAGAATGGCGTGAACCCGGGAGGCGGAGCTTGCAGTGAGCTGAGATCCGGCCACTGCACTCCAGCCTGGGCGGCAGAGCGAGACTCCGTCTCAAAAAAAAAAAAAAAAAAAAAAAGTCCATATGATGGAGTTTATGCAAATTTATCTTCTTTTTGGAGATAACTAAATCTTTTAAATGTTTTATTTATTAGATCTTAGTTTTAAGGTAGAACCATGTGCAATTTACTAATTTTGTAATCCATTCATTGTGGGAACATATTTTTCACTATCCTTCAGTTTTCTCAACTGTGAAATGTAGATAATTATGTATATCTTATTCCATATTATTATATGCAAAGTAAGTGATTTAATATTTATAAACTCAGCCTAGCATTTACCTTAAATAATTCATCCAAAATTTTAGTAAGAAATATTGTCAATAAAGCTAGGAATAAGACAATTATTCCATCAGTATTATGATGTTCTAGTGAGCATAACTGTCTTCTTCCTATTAGAAACAAATGAAATTGGGAATCCTCACTTAACTAAGAGTAAAATAACAATACCACAATTACCTAGTTAATGAAATTGACCTAGAGAAAAAATGAGTAATAAAATGTGGAAATTAAGAAGGAAGGTAATTGTTATTTTTTAAATGCAGCATTTCCATCTTCAAATTTGTGTGCAGCATTTCCATCTTCAAATCAGCCCTTTTGCATCCATCCTGTGTCCTGCTTCAAATCTCTTGGACTTCCTCTTCTACTACCAGCTAGAGAAAACACTTTGCTTTTATAGGGCTCATGCAATTTGTTTAGGTCTATGCTCTCTCATCTCCATTTTGCCAGATTACTGTAACAGTCACAGAAGTAACACTGGGCAGTAAAGGTCATGGGAACCACTTTAAAATTCTTCTTACCACATTATTCTGTTGTTCCATTTTTTTCTATTCTATTGTGTTTCAGAACAGATTACTTTCCTTAAATAAAAACCTATTTGTAAGAAGTAAATATTATATGTAATATTTTGAAAACAGTTTCTAAATATCTTATGTTTAAAATGGAATAACAGTAACTAGTTACAGGATTACAATTAGGACCAAATAAGATAATGTATATGAAACATTTTATAAACTTTAAAGCAGTCAGTAAGCATTAGTTGTACTTAATTTAACTTTTGTCTAGATTCATAGAGATGAAAAAGATAGTCATATGGTCACATGGTTTAGTAGTTTCTAAAGTTTTAAAAATTATAGAACGTTTCCTACCATGCTATTTTAATATCACAATAGATCCTTGAAGTAAGGGCAGCTATCATCAATATCACATATTTTTACTTGGTTTCAGTGTCTTGAAATTTCATAGAACATGTATTGCAAGATATTTCAAAAACTATTTGTTTTATCTTTTTTTTCACACAAAGAATTTAATAAAAATTGTTTTTAATACAGCATTTAGAACATGGGAAACTCAAGGATGGCATGACAGATATTTCTTACAATATGTCTGAAATACATGTTTGGGAGAGAGAAAATGAAGTCAATATTCCAGGGCTTTGGAACATCTATTCTCTGGGGAGCGAGATGGCTAATGTGAGGGAATAATAATGGAAAGAAAGGTCCTAGCATGTTCTGATGCATTCCACTTGGTTCAGACAACCAAAATAAGTGATTAAGTCATGTCTCAAATCATTGAGGTTTATTGAGACAGCTTGAGGGTGCAACTGGGAAAAAACTCCAGTCACAGAAGCATCTGTGGCCATTTTTTCCAAGGAGGTTCTCAGGAGATTTAGTATTTATACATTTCATTAAAGAGAGGCCAGGGGTGGCCGTGAGACAAATTGAGACAAATGATTATATACTTCTGAGACTTTAGTCAGTGCCCAGTAAATCTACATTTTATGTAAGATAAGGTGCATCTTGGGGATGGGTGAAGGAAGGATTAATTTTATTTTTGTTACCTACCTGGGAAGATAAGCTAGTGGTCTTTTGAAAGAACTGGTTTTTGTTTAGTCCTTAGGAAAGAAAACCTAATGACTCAGCTAGGAGGAGGGTATAATGAGGCGTGTCCAGTCTCCCATCCCATCATGGTCGTAAATTCAGCTTTCAAGGTTTCTCTGGGATTCCTTTGGCCAGGAGGGAGTCTGTTCAGTTAGTTGGGTGCTTGGAATTTTGGTTTTATTTTTCTGTTCCGATGTGGAATTTTGGGGAAGGAGCTAGAACTCCTGCACCCAGCATGGGGTGGGGTGTGAAATGGAATTCCCTATGGAAATGCAGAGCTAAGAATGTCAAGTAAAAGTCAAAGGTATTTACATTTAATTTTTATTTATTTATTTATTTATTTTGTGTGTGTGTGTGTGTGTGTGTGTGTGTGTGTGTGTGTTTTAATCACAATTAGCCTGCATACATTAGGCAAAAGCAGAAGGTAATAGGACTGTTGTGTTTATTTCTATCTACGTATGATGCTTTTTTACTCATTTGTTCTGTATTGGTTCTTCTGGTGTGCTAAGTTCCATCTGCTGTCTTGCCCTCTTGCTTGCTGCTCCAGTAGCAGCCTCTGCCTCTCTTGTACTAAAGCACCACTGACGACACCATGGAGACTCTAACTCCTTATATGACTTACAGACTCAGATGAAGCCCTGAATTCCAGAAACTCAGATCTGGCTTCCTCAGCAGCTGACTGGAGGCACTAGACAAGGATTAACATCCTTGGACAAGCTTTGATCAATGAGAGATATGAGACATGGGAAACCGGCAGATAAATTTCTTTTCCTTCTGTATTTGTCTGAGTTGTCCAGAGAAACAGAACCAATTAGGACCCCTCTCTCTATTTTTCATATCCTATAATAAGTATATATTTATTATGGGAATTGGCTCACACATTTATGAAAGTCAAGAAATTCTACGACATGCTGTCTGCAAAGTGGAGAACTGGGAAAGGCAAATTATTAATATGAGTTCAGTTTAAGTCCAAAGACCTAAGAACCAGGGGAGTGGATGGTGTAACTCCCAGTTTGAATCTGAAGACCTGGGAAGTCAGGGGTGGCGTATGGGGGTTTGGCAGATGGCGGTGAAGTCACAGGGTAGGCACTGGTGTGAGTCCCAGTGTTTGAAGTCCTGACAACCTGTAGCTTTGATGTCTAAGGGCAGGATAAGATGGATGTCCCAGCTGAAGAGACAGAGAACGAATTCTCCCTTCCTCTGCCTTTTTGTTTTATTCAAGTCTTAAATTAATTGGAGGATGCCCATCCCACCCACCTGGGAGAGGGCAAATCTTCTTTTCTCAGTCTGTTGATCCAAATGCTAATCTCTTCAATTAACCCTCTCACAGACACACCCAGAAATAATGTTATACCAGCTGTCTGGGCTTAACCTAGTCATATTGACACAAAATTAACCATCACACGTTCTTTACCTGACAGACTCTTCCAAGGTACAGTAATTCTATGGAGGCAGTCTTGATTAGTCCTTCATGATAAGGAACAAATTTGTATTTTCTTTAAACCTATGGCCAGCTCAGTAATTGATACCTTGCGTTTATTTTCCACCTTTGTCTGTCTCACTTTTCTTTCTTCTACATTTTTAATGTCCTAGAATTGAATGATCCAATAAAATATTAGTGGATTAGCTTTGCCCAATTCTCTGTTTTCTGGGGAACTCAGGTAAGATTCCTTCATTTATTCAGCAACTATATTAAATAAATATTATTAAGTGAATATTATTGTTGGATGTCTACTCTGTACCACATAATGTTAAAGCGCTTGGGATGCATCAACGAACAAAGTAGACAAAAATCTTTGCTCTTTCTGAGTTACTTTCTAGGAGAGGGAAAGAGAGAGAGAGAGAGAATATTAAAAATAATGAACAAGTAGATTTTACAGTATATATGATAGAAAGTGATAAGAGAGTGCATAATCAGCTTCATTTTCCAGTTTTTCTTCTACCAATCTTCTTCTCTTCTCCTAAGTCCATCTCTCACCTTTTCTTTTCCTTTACATTCCAACAACATTGAGTTACTTATAGTTTCCTCTCCCTTTGAGGTCCCCCAATCCGCCATACTAGTTTCCATCTTCATGCCTTTGCTTTGCAGCTGCCATGGCTGGAATGACCTCCACATATTCCTTTTCTATCTAGCTATTCAGACTCACCTTAGGATCGTGTTTTCAGGAAATCTTACCTGATTTCGTTCTCTGCTTTCCCCAAGCTATTTTAGGGGTTAGCCTAGACTTCCATAATTCCCTTATAAATACCTTTATCATTATACACTCATGTTATTTTTAAAGCGTAATTATTTGTGTGTTTATGTCTTCTACTAATCTGGGATTTCACTGAGGACAGGGACTATGTCATATATACTGTTTTACTGCTAACACATAGGATGGTGTTCAGTAATATTATTTTAAATAAATGAGAAATGAGGTTCCAGAATTGTGAGCTATAGAAGTCTACTATTAAGGTCTCACTGGAAAGGTTAAAGAAGCAAGGCATTCGGAGACACAAAATAAGTCAAGTTAAAGAGAAGCAGCAGCAGATTTGGGGTTGGTTCGGTGCAGAGTGGGCTTCAATTTATGTGCTCTGAATTAAACTCTGTAGTAGACTAATTGCTCAAAACGACCACAATTCTCTCCCCCGATTATCCTATTGCAATGCTCGCATCTCTTCACTTCAAGGTGTAGAGTCTTTTTCCTTTATCTCTTAAATCTAGGCCGGACTTTTGACTTCCCTTTGTTAAAATAATTCATTGAAAATGTCTGTTTTGAACCTGGGCCTCAAGAGAAATTGCACTTTCACTTCCTTTGTAAACTCTTTCCTCTGTCATGAGAACAAACCTGGGCAGTCTGTTATCCTGGAACTAGGCTGAGTCATCCCAGCTGTGCTGGGTGCCAGCTGAACCACCAGCTGATGGAAGACACTTGAGCAAGTCCCATCAAGCTCAGCTAAATCTATTCAGATGAGCAGAACTACCCAGCTGACCCAGAGATTCATGAAGAAATCATAAATAGTTCCTGTTTAAAGCTACTAGATTTGGTGATGGTTTATTACACAACAATAACTATTAATTAAAGATATGGAACTTCAAGTGGAAAGTTTGTTCAGAGCACTCACTGTGGTACAAAGTGTTTTCTGATTTTTTAGAGAGTGACTTTATGGTGTTTGTAGAAATGATACATATTATAAAAAAGTTTAATCAATATAAGTATCACAAAAAAGTATAAAATTACACCACCTAGTTACATATTTACTTTATAGCTAAATATGCATATTTCAAACCATGTGAAATAATATATCTGTTTATAAATTTAAATGTTATTCTCTTACATTTTAAGAAATAACTTTACTCAAACCCTTTATTTGTATATTTGATATTAATAATTGTTTTTTATTATTAGAGCCACTTTTTGAGTTGTCTAACAGTTTTCCAGAGAATGTCAAATTGACTGCTAGGTCATTTGACATGTAGCATTATTTGAAGTCTATCTAATGCTGTCACTAAATGTTTTTTCTAAAGTGATAAGTATATGTTTCCATAATATAAGGGAAGTTGTTTCTTTATTTACCCTGTAGATGATCTCAAAAATGTTACCATTCACTATACTGATTTCAAATTTTTTTAAAGGCAAATATCAATTGAATAGTGAATAATTTTTATAAAAGATGTGTAATATGCTTAAAAGTTATGGTACAAAGAATACCTAGCTTCAGAAATAAAACATTATCATCCTCTTTTAACATTGTTCTGCTCTTCCTCCTCAGTCTTTTACTCCTTTCTTTGCCCTCAGAGATAACTATCATACTGAATTTAATTTTTTCCCCTTGCTGCTTCTTAAACTTATTTATTTACATCATGAGAACATTATGTTCCTGAGATTCACCATTGATATTGTGTATACCTATAATTCTTAACTCATGTGTATACACTGCTCTTTGGTATTCCAGTGTACATATAGTATGATCTATTTATTCATTTATGTTGGTTATGAAAGTAATGCTAAATTCTGTTACAATCTCAACATCACATTTGTTAAACATCATATCATATCATAGCTTTCATTTCACAGTCCAAAGTGAATCAATTTTTGTGTAGGTGGGGTGGGGTGGAGGGTTCGTGAAGGGGTATGAGGAATGTTTCTGCTTCATGTAGTAATTCAGAAATCTAGATTCCTTTTATAATGAGGCTCCTCCGTATTCAATACATGGCTTTGAAGTTACACTGGCATCATACAGTTAGCAGAGAGAAAAGGATCATACAGAAGGCATGCTTAGATTTAACTGCTGTGCCCACTCTCTTTGATGCGAAATAGTTAAAGGCCTCATTTTGATGCAAGCGAGGATACTTGACAATATGGTTTATCGGTGTGCTCAAAGGATAATAAAATTGTTTGATGAATGCACAGCATTGTCATTTCTACAGTCTTCTAGTCACTAAATATCCATTTAACTTTTATTCTCATACTCACCTTCTTTCCAATACAGGCAATTGAAAGTCCAACCACAGCTAAAAATTCACATCCTTATTATGTCTTCACAAGGCTATATCTTAATGGACTTTGTTTCCTCAACAACTTTATGTCTTACTGTGTGGTTTCTAGCAGGGAATCAGATTTCCCATTACTCGAGGCTCTACATTTCTTGCCCCTCTGATCCCTTTCAAATTCCATCCTGGCTTATTTATTTCCTAAAATAGTTATCTGCCCTCTAACCTTTCTACTCTCTGTAATCACCTTCCATTATGTACATGGCTTATTTTCCAACCTCTGATATCAGTTTCCTTGCCACCCAGCATCCGACTGCTCAGCTAATAACATCTATTTGAGGATCTGTTAAGCCAAATTATAAATTATTATGCTATTCAGAATAGACTAATTATTGCCAAAAATCAATATGAAAACCTCAGTGGCTTAATGTGTTATTTCTCACTCAAATCTCAGGCTTCTTAAATGGTTGGTGGGTGATCTTCCCTGTTGTAACTCAAAGGATCAGCATCTTACTTCTTAGGGCACTGCTATTTTCAACCTCTGGCACACGTAGAATGAGGAGAGAGTATGGGAGGTTGCATGTGGGCAATTTGTCATTTTTATAATTTCCAACCACAATGCCTATATTGTGCATTATAAAAAGTATAAAACAATATATATAAAGTGCTTCTGGGAGATGGCTTTATGAGTATTTAAAATTTTATTTCATGTTTGCTTCTTTGCTTGTTCCAGGATTCCTGGAGGAAACATTATATCCCTAAGTTAAAAATTATGATTGAATAACTTGCTTCAGAAATGAAGGTATGAATTTGACAACATGAGCTAAGCATTAAATACTAAACTAGTTAGACAGGTACATTTGGAAAAAGCTTTGAGTATTCAAATATTTCAGGGAACACTTGTTAATATAGTTTTTCACAATCAGAGATATTGATCTCTGATTTATCCCAGGCTTTGACTGATAGTTTGAAAAGGAAAACATTAGAAAATATTAATTATATTAATATCTTTTTATGGCTATTTTATGCCTTTGTAGATCAGACGCTTAACTATTTATTTGCTAGATGCGTTCTTGAAGGCTTTGTTTCTATGTTTCTTAGAGAAAAAGTTCAAACTTGATTCAAAAATGTCTTCATTTCAATTTAAAATATGACTTGCTGCCCATCGTATGCTTATCACAGTGAGGTTAAAGTAGAAGCTTATGACATGTGTCTTCTCCTAAGTTCCTACCAAAAATGAACACTATTATGTTTGGGATGATGAGGAAGGAAAGAAACCAAGTATGAAAAATCATAATGGGCAAATTAGCATTTAGATGAAAAAATACAGGTGTGGAAGAATTCCCTCATTTTAGGATTTTAAAAAATGCGTCTTTATTTTCCTCTCTTAATTTGGCTTCTTGTCTTTCAAAAATTTTATTTTTATTAACATACTAGTGATTTTTGTACATTGATTTCGTATCCTGAAACTTTGTTGACAAAACTGTGTGACTCCACTCAGTTACATCGGAAGTCAGTTTATACTTTGGCAGGTACTGGGCAAATGTTGTTGTTCTTAGCATTGGTCAGAGTGGACACTGCCCCTATGGCTTGGTCCTCACTACAGAGTGCAGCTGAAGCAGGAAATGGTCAGATGTATTTATTATGTTTTGTGTAAGAATATCGGAGGATGCAAGAGACCTTGGAAGTGTGATTAGAATATGCCCCCCGATTTCTTGTTTCATTTATTCTGAGGAAACTATTTGTCCTGTTATTTGGGTGAGACCTGGAGGGCACTGGACCCAAATCTAAACTCTGAATCAGAAAAGAAGATGCGGCTAAAAGAAAAAAGAAGAAGTCCAGAATTGGTGGTTATATAATCCTTAATAAATAATTTTAGAGCTAATTCACACCTTTTAGAGCTAAGTCTAGTAGAAAATTTGCATATATTTATATGAATTTTGAGTAGAGATGAATGCTTACTTTAAAAATAATGTCATATCTGAATAAAAATAAGATCGAGACTAAGATAAACTGACAAACAGGAGACTAAAGAACAAGAAGTTCCATAATAAAGCATCTGACTATAAAATTAATTTAGCTATATGTTGGCCAAATCAGGCTTCTTGTATCTATAGTTATATGTAGTATAAATATCTCACCATAAGACTGGAAACATATGACAGGTAACTCTTATCTTGACAGCAGTTTCACGACAGGGTACCCATCTATTAACAAAATAATTCTACAGAGTATGACTACAATGCTGAGTATTTCAGCACACTCCATAGATACTTGTTTTACAGCTTTAGACTTTTTCATTTTTTTTCTTTATTTTTCCCCCCCGAGACAGGGTCTGGCTCTGCTGCCCAGGCTCACTGCAACTTCCACCTCCTGGATTCAATTCAAGTGATTCTCCTGCCTCAGCCTTTCTAGTAGCTGGGATTACAGGCACCCGCCACCACTCGTGGATAATTTTTGTATTTTTAATAGAGACAGGGTTTCAGCATGTTGGCCAGGCTGGTCTCAAACTCCTGATCTCTAGCAATGCACCAGTCTCGGCCTCCCAAAGTGCTGGGATTACAGGTTTAGGCCACCATGCCCAGCCTCACAGCTTTATAGTTTTTCATCAGCAATACAAAATGTTTTCAACACATACATTATATGTTTCTCTCTTTGATTTGTATTACTGAAGCCTATGAATATGTTTTTGGATCAAGAACCTTTTTGAAAATCTAGTGAAAGGCAATTCCTTCCCAGGAATAAGCATAGATTATTGTAGAAAATTTGTTGCAGACTCTACACCAAAAGTTCTTTTACAGACTCCAAGTTAGGAAACTCTACTCTCAATCACCATTTTTTTTAATGCCTTGGGAAGAAACTAGAAGTTAGCAGAGTCTCAATCCTGGTTTACCTTGTCGCTTTTTGGAAGGTCTGGGGAAATCTAAAGCCTTCAGTGTTGCCTAACTCTACTGAGGGCATTCCTCTTTGTGCCATCTATAGCAAACAATGTGATGATGGGAGAGAAGTACTGAATATGAGGCTGCATGTCTCTCTAGAGTAAGAATAGAACATTATTTATATATGCATCCATTAAACAAACATGTAATAGCCATTCATTATGTAGAAAGTGCTTTTGTAGGCACTGGGGGATAACTGATATATAAGATAATCAAACCACAAGAAGAAGCCCAGAAATGTTATTTATATTATTAGTTTATGTAAAAACTAGAGATTCTAAATATTAAAAAGATAGAATTATAGTATATTTATTTATATTGAATGGCATATTATATGCATAAATGCCTTGTAAATTGTAAAGTATCCTTTCAATGCTATTTTTATTTTTTACCTTGAGGTTGGGAAACTGAAACCAATGAAGATCACAGTGAGCAAAAGAGTCATGAGATTTTCATACAGAAAATAGAATTTAAAAACTCACAGAGACTCCAAAACAAACCTGATTTGAAGCAGAAAAAGAAATTGTTTATGGAACTGTTATCAACAAGACTTAACAGATACTTTCTGAATGGCAGTATAAATCGATATTTAGCAGACATCTTGTTTCAATATAGAGCTTGAAAAAGCCAGTTATAACAACATAGTTGAAAAATACAGTTTAGTAGCAGCATACAGGTGGGTCCATGGTCTCACAGGGTAATGATTTAATAAAAAATAATAATTCAGGAAAAAATAGGTCAAAACTCCCAGAAACTTTCACACATGGCAAAATGTATTATGGAAGATTTTCTAAGAATATTGTTAAAACCTGACCTCGATAACCACCAGGAAACCAACAGAAAGAACATTCAAATTAACTACAGGAAATATACATTTCTATATGTATTAGTTTCCTAGGGTTGTCATAACAAATTTCCACAAACTTGTTGGCTTAAAATGACAGAAATGTGTTCTCTCACAGTTCTGGAGGCTAGAAATCTGAAATCAAGGTGTTGGCAGGGCCGTGCTCCCTCTGAAGACTTGAGGGAAGAATCGTTCCTTGCTTCTTCCTGGATTCTGGTGGCTCCCTGCAGTTCTTGACAGTCCTTGGTTTGTAGCTGCATCACTCCAGTCTCTGCTTCTGTCTTCACATGACCTTCTTTCTGTCTCTGTCCTCTCTTTTTCTGTCTTTTATAAGTACACCTGTCACTGGGTGTAGGGTCCACCGTAATCCAGGATGATTTCATCTCTAGATCCTTACATTAAAGCATCTGCAAAGACCCTTATTCCAAATAAGGTCACATTTTGAGGTGCTGTGTGAAAATACCTTTTGTGGGCCAGTATTCAACACACTCGACTATTCCACTGATTTAAAATAATTTTCCTAAACATTGTATTATTTCACCTTTGGAAGAGAGGATATTTGTCTTACTATTACAAAACTCAGAAATTATTCCTATAAGCCACCAAATTCAAGGAGTATGTGAAAGTGAAATCACGTTTTTCTCTTGTAACATTTCAGAATCTTGTCATATAATAATTCATGCAGAAAGGCAAGGGATGCTTGCTAGATCTGACAGTGGCAAAATGTGTTTTATGATTACTGCAATAGAACCTTCCAGTTGAACACTACTATGCTGTAAAGAGATTATCTAATTTATATCATTAAGAACATCATATGACAATAGTGAATGAATCTTCAAAACAATCTTCAAGACTACAGTAAAAATGTGAATTCTGGTTTTGCTTAAGTGGGCTATATTGTATGATGAAGATATTGTTCTATTGCAAATGGCAGAAATGCAAATAAACCAGTTTTATAAAGGGAATTTATTGAATCAAGCACATAACTAAGAAGTCCAAGAGGATGGGAATGTCTTTAGAAATGCTATGGATTTAAAGAACGATGTTTTTTCTTGCTTTGTTTCTCCAGTTTATCTTTCCTCTTATATTTGGTTTCATTTCTACAGGTGTGTTTTCTTCCTATAACAGACAGGCTTTCTGTGTGTAGTGAGGGAAATAGTAGCATAGCCACAGAAATATTCACCACTGTATCATCCCAGTTTTGTGATACATGCCTGAGAAAAGAAACAGTATTCATGAATACAATTTCACAGAATGGTTCTGGATTGGGTCAACTTCCAATTTGGGGGCCAACTATATAGTCAAGGGGTTGAGATGCTTTGTCAGAGTAGGCCTGCAGCATGTGCTACTGTGGTTGGGGTGTAGTGCGGGGTAGTCTGCCGTCATTGAACATAGTAAAGCTAATTTAGCCATGTTGGGATCAAACTCATGAAACTATTAACTATTAACTATTCACACTAAATAACACTAAACATTTTATATGTTGAATTTTTGTGGTTATTCTCAGAATATTGATAACAAACTTTCAAAATAGATGTCTAAATAACTATGCTACCTCTTTTTGAGGGACCCTGAAGTAAAATCATTATGCTTCCTCTAGCTTATGCATGACTTTTGGAGGTCTTCCTTCTAGCACTTTTAAAAGCATTGCTCTTAAGAGTAGATTAACTGTGACATTTGGAAATGTCAGAGGTAACTTTGGCCATGAGAGCACTGGCCAATGAATCTTACCTATACAAAATCCTATTTATTGAGGGCTTCGGTGTTCATGACATTGCTAGACATCTTTTCTTTGTCTGTCCTGTTTCAGCAAATAGGTTTCGCAGGGAAGCAGTTCACTCCTTACAAAGCAATTATCATTAGAAAATGTCACTGCATAAATTGTAGGATAAAAAAGCAGAGATATCTGATTAGTGACTGATTTAGGAGAGAAGAGCTCATGCCAAGAGTAGTAGAGTACCAGGGATCAGGAACTCATACCCTGTTTTTCAAGTCTGTTGAGGTAACCTTATTAGAGGATTTCTTTAAATGATGGAATGGTTGGTAAGATTTTCCCCAATTCAAAAAATAGTAGGAAGAAAAACACTTATAATTTTTGTTTAAAAGTAGTCAATAGCTGGTATGTTTTTATGCAATTGATGCATTTCTGAACATAGATAAATTGAATTAATTAGTTAATCATATTTATTAACTACTTCAAGAAACCAAATTCTGTGCTGACACCTTTACAAATGTAGTATTATTAAAATCCTGTTAATAGCCCTATAATATATACAATACAATAATTCTAATTGTACAAATGTGAAACTCCGGGGCAACTTTTGTAAATTTTCCAAGGTCACCTTGCTGAAGTGAAAATGAGGTATGTAGCCAGATCTTTCTCAGTTTGTCATATATTAAGCAAGCTTGCTAAATTTTATACATCTCTATATGGGATTCTTTTGTAAGTCAGTCATGTTATCATTCATGTGCAGGTTTGATGGTCAATAAAATTAAATTGGACTGAAACTAATTGCTGATATAGGTCATATCTATAAATTTTGCCTCTGAATATAGTGCAAGATGTGTAATAGTAGCTGGACATCGGCTCATCCCTCTTTCTTCGAGCCTTACTCTTCTTTGACCCTAGCCTGCACATTTAAAAGAGAGGGCAGATGAGTTTTTAATGCTGCTCTGGAGATGTATTAAAATCCCATTTCGGTTAAGGTTGCAGATTTAGCAAATAAAAATTAGTTACATTCGAAATGTTGTTTATCTGAAATTTAAATTTAATTGGACATCTTTTATCTACAATCTTAATTTGAGTTCCTCCAACTTGAATCTCTGTGAGGTTTGCTTTTGTTCCTCTTGAATTCTCTTTTCTATTACTGGTATTTTTTTTTTTTTTTTCAGATCAGGTCTTCAATGAGATATTCCTTTTTATTTGAGGTTTCAAGCTTCAAAAGGTTGAGTTCATCATCAGCCAGCATCTCTTACCCTAATTTCTTATTTCAAGATTTATTCTCTGGCTCATACTATGACTTTAAGTTTCTCATGTAATGCATTTACTGTTTCACTGGACTTTGACAATCATCCACAATACGGAAATTAAAGCAGAAAAAGGGAAGGCAGAACAGGAAAGAGTAAGGCACATTGGCAGGAATTAAGTCTAGAGCTTCTTACAAGAGTAAAAGTTTTGTTGGATAAAATGGGATCAGATATTAGGACTAGCAAATAAAGGTCAGGCAGTTAAGAAACCTGGGAACACTGGAAAAACTGGGAGGTGGATGATGCAGAAGATGAGCCGGTCATGTAGAATGGCAGACGGATTCTCCTGGAGCAGAGGTTTGGATAATCAGAGATGGATCATGATTGGTCAGGACTTTCAGGAACTGCTTTGTCCAGAAACAGCCCCTCTTAGTCTTAAAGTTACAACATCCCCTAGAAAGACAAAGTGCTCTGCTAGAATACTGCACCGACAATTTAGAGAAGAGCTTTCCATTCCCACTCACAGATATGTATTTGGCTAAATATGGCTCTTGCTAATGAAGAGCCTGAAAACATATTTGAAGAAATATCTACTGAAATTGCATTATGATATGATATGTAGGCCATAATTTGGTTTGATGCACAAACACCTGCAAGCCCATCAAGAAAGAAAGAAGCTCCAGAGAAAGTTAATGTAGCATGGCCTCACCTGTAGGAGATGCCTTAAAATGAACATATGACCAGCACGATAGTGAGAATACAGGATTTGTATTCTCATTCTTACCTCTATGTCTTTGTGTGTTTTACACACACACACACGATCCACTTTTATCCATAAATATAAATCTTAAATACAAATTTAAATTTGAATTGTCCTGAATCTTCTCATTTACTGCTGACCAATTTCTATATTCATCTAGTTTCCAGTTTGGTAAATGACTTTGTCCTCACATTTGAATTCCCATTCTGGCTTTTCTGGATAGGCATATGCATCTGGTTTCTCTGATTTTAGATTCAGCTTCTTCCCCAAAGATTCCAAATACTGGATATTCATAAATCAAATTGTATAGAAAATTTAGGAGTATCATCTATAACAAGAAAGGTCATAAAATTAGAGTGTTGTAAGTCAAATTACCAGAGGATCAGCTACAATCCACCACTCCATAGGAACTCTGAGAATAAGAATTCCATAGTCGTCAGTGAATAAGATTACGATAACAACAAGGTATTATTTTCAAAAATCATGAAATCACCAAAATTCTATCTGCCAACCAAACACATTGCTGGTTCCATAATCTTTGTTGATAGGTCTCTAATTTTCGTACATGAGCATTCTGCAAAATGCTTTAAGAATAAGTAAACGTTATGCAATGTACTTTGGGAGTCAACCAGTAGCAAATTAAATAGAATTTAGTTTGACTAAGTCACTGTGACAGAATTTAATGCTTTAATTTTTTTTGTGAATTATGAGGAAATTTCATAGGGGGAAAGTGATGGAATACAAATACTCATAACCCTGTTAACTGCAGCTAGAACAGGTGGAATAGTGTCAAGTTGAGATCCCAGCAGTACAGAACAAATTGTAAATCATGGCTTCTTCCTATTAAACCTTGGATCTCCTTTAGGGTAAAGTCCAAAATTCCTAACATGATCTTTAATGTCAGTCATAATGTGGTCCCCTGTATTCTTTGTATCATCTCTCGCCACTTTCTCCGCAACCATGCTGATCTATTGATATACTTGCCATTTCCTGAATTTGAGGTATTCTTTCATCTTGGCTTTCATATAATCTATTTCTCTGATAAAACACCATTCCCCACTCTACTCAACACCTAGTTAACTTTCTGGATTCATTTTCTTTGTACTGCCTCTGTTCTTACCCCTGGATTAAGAATTATCTCACAATATGATGGTTGCTCTCTTACTTGCATATCTTCTATATTTATTTTTGAGTGTCTTTTGAAGAGAGTGCCTCTTATGCTTCATTGTAAATCTAGGGCATAGGAAATTTCCCATTTGACAGCAGTCATTTAAAATATATTTTTTGAAATAATGAGGCAAGCAAACATGGACAGACTCAGCTGCTGCAGCTTGGAGGATGTCTAGTTGATAGAAAGACCATGAAATTCCAAGGGTACACAAATGTAATTCAAACATAATGGCTCCAATGGACAGCCTCTCATTTTTCTTTGTATAATCTTAAAAAAAGCTCCTAAGCAGCACTTTTATATTTTACACACACACACACACACACACACACCCTCTCTTCTCTCTACATACAACCTTTTTGTCTCCTGCAAGTAGTTAGGGAGAGGAGATCACCTGACTGTGAAATAGGTGTAGGTGGAAATACAAATTTCTAATGGTCCCTCTGTAGGTATTTAGGGTCCGTTTTTCCACTCTGCTATTAACAGTTGCCTTTCATATCTCTGTTTTCCAGCTTACCAAATTTGGGTGACATATTTTTTCGGGTATGTGGTCCTCTCCCATTCTCTTTTTGCTTGTGGGTTTAAAAAAAATAATTCCTTCATTATTTGTGGGAAACAATAGAAAAAATGTGATTTTATTTCACCAAGTTTAAATGGACCTTTTCTGCTTCAATATTTTCCTAATTTTTACTTTGACAAACATAGCTTTGCCCTCATATTTAAGAAGTTTTGAAATATGTGTGGCTGTCAATAAACTCTGCATCTGGTTGCCAGGGATGACCATATCATGTGTGGTATGCAGAAGCTAACTTGCAAAAGCTGATTATAATTCAATTGTTAATTTTTCTCAAGCTTTGTGAGCCAGTTGTATACATAGCCATTATTAAAAATGTATATTACATAACCTTATTATTAAATGTATTTAAAGCAGAGTTAAGATATCCTTAAATCTCATCACTTCTTGTTTTACTATTTTCTATGTTTTTGAAATTATTTACATATATTACATCTATAAACTAAAAATACCAAATAATTGTGTATTATCATGTATTTCTGCAAAGTGTTATCATGTTGTTGGCTTATAAATTGGCCATAATGAGAGGATTAATGCCATACGAATCTGCAAATGCAAAAATGAAGCTATTTTTTAATTCGGTAGTCTCATTGTTAAACATTTCCCAGTATGCCATTGTTATGTATCCTCCAAAGTTGAGGAGTCAAAGCACTCCTCACCTGCACCCATCACCTTTTATTTAGATCTTTCCCATAGTCTTGAGGTTTTTGTCTCAATTTCCTTTATTTTCTTCCATTTCATTCCCTGTTTTCCTCAGTCCTACCTTTCTTCTGTCCTCCTGCTCTTCCTTTTCTTCCCTCCTTTCTTCAGAAGCTAACTCCATGTAATAGATTTAGCCAGTCATTGGCCAAGGTATGGCTACATTTGAAATGCTTGTTCCCTGGCACCGTAAAGAAATAGCACTTGAACACAAATTTAATTTCCTCAGCAAGGCCATTTTTATACTTTCTGCAGAAAGGGTATATACTTGCTAGCAGTTTTGCCATGAGAGTAAACTGAACAAAGGAGACAGGGTCATTTATAACCTGTCGCTTCCATACTACTGCTGTGTCCAGTTTCCATTGGCAGGAACAGGACCTCACATTCTGTATTTGTCCCGATTGGCTAGTAACTTAGAACTTTTTAAAAGAGTCAAAGGCAGAGGAGAACAAAGGAAGGAGGAAGTAACTTGTGGAACGCTGAGAAAGGTAAAAACACCTTCAAATAAGGTAGAGGAAGAGGCTATATGACTAATGCTTGCTTGAACCAGCATAAGCATGCCAGGGCAAATATTTAGGCTAAGTTTTGGGAGCTAAGAACATAAAGTGCATTGATTTCTTTATTATGGCTAGCAGATATTTAAGAATGTTAGCACAGGTGTTTGAATAAATTTTGCTTCTAAGAGATGTTACTATTTATTCCTAATTAGATGGGGAGGAAAGTCTTTGAAGAGGAACCTCTACTTTACTTTTTACGGCTAGAAATGGGCAGGTTTCTGGAACCAGAGAATCCCCAGGTCTTCCTCTACTGCTGCTTCCAACTTTTAGAACCAAGGAAGATCACCATAACCTTTGTACACTCTGCCTTGGATGTCATGGTTTTATTCTTCAAGGTTTCTCAGTGTGTTTGTGTCAGTTTTCATATACTCTGCATTCTCACCCTTCCTCACTGGCTTATGTTGCTTGGGTCTGAACCTTCTCCCATCAAAACCCAGAAAAAAATGAACGAGCATTTCATATATTCTTAGAAAAATTCTGCTTCAATTGCAGGACGGGATGGAAATAATGCTACATGTCTTTTAAAAGAGCTTTCCTCTGCAAAGTTGCACCTGATTAATTTACAACTTTTATTTAATAAAACAACTGGATTGTTGTTCCACGTGATTTGTCCCAAAGCTTGATCTATTATTGATGTAATTAATAATAATTTTGTCTGGGTAAAAACATTTTTCTCTTGTAAAGGGACACTGGTATAGGTGGATTACACCTTAGGCTTTACATTTAGATGAAGAGAAGTATCAATTATGCATTAGAGTTTGCAGAATTATAATTTTAAAGTTTTTTTTATTTCTAAAATACAAACCAATTCTGTAACATATATAGACTTTTAAATAATTCATAAACTAATAATAATATCAGTGAGATTAATGGGAATATAAACCCTGAAAGTTGGAAGGTACCTTAGTCATTGTTAGTTGTAGTAGACATTTTTGTCTTTTTTTTTTTTTTTTTTTTTTTGAGATGGAGTCTCGCTCTGTCACCCAGGCTGGAGTACAGTGGCGCGATCGCGGCTCACTGCAAGCTCCGCCTCCCGTGTTCACGCCATTCTCCTGCCTCAGCCTCCTGAGTAGCTGGGACTACAGGTGCCCGCCACTATGCGCGGCTAATTTTTTTTTTTTTTTTTTTTTTGTATTTTTTAGTAGAGACGGGGTTTCACCGTGTTAGCCAGGATGGTCTCTATCTCCCGACCCAGTGATCCGCCCGCCTTGGCCTCCCAAAGCATTTTTGTCATTTCTTACTAGTTCTTTCCCCACTTCCCATTTCCAAATAGCATAGTGAATTTCTCAGCCAAGAGGATTTGCTGTAAATAACGCCATTGCCACTTGTTGGCACCTAAATGGTCTAAACCAATCAACTTAATCCTATCTTCCTTAATCATTAGGAAAAGATAAGCTCACATATCCTCTGGAAGTTAGGATATACAGATGTGATTCCTGAAAGTCCATGAAACCATTTTTTGGCCGTGACGGGGTGAAAGCTGACACAGAGAAGCCGGTACAAAGACAAGCGGAGCCACGTCTGTGATCAAATTACTCCTGAGGGCTGCCTCACATTTGGAATTTTCAGCTAAGGGAACAAATTCATTTCCATGTTTTAATTTAAATTTAAACCAGTTTTTTTTTTCAGTTTTACGTTACCTGAAGGTGAAAAAAAATCCTAAGAAATATCCTTTCCTAATGCTCTATTTTCCCAAATGAAAATTGATTCAGAACAATTTAGTATCTATTACTATCACATTCATGACTTCAACATTCTTTTGTTGAGCTCCTACTGTGTGCCAGATCCCGTGGCTGATTCTGTTTCTACAAAGATGCATAATATATTGCCCTAGAGGAACTTATATCTCATTAGGGGAACATACATTTATTAACTATATTATGGGGTGGAAAGTGCTTATAATAGACGCACAGGGTGATGTGGATGCAACAAGGACAAAAATAGCAGTTGTGTTTGAGGTAGTGGGAGGAGCAGAGATATCCTGAAGAAGGGATGGGACCTTCCAGGAAGAGACAGTTTGCTTAAAAAGAAGCTATAAAAATGCAGAGCATATGTGAGGGTTGTTTTTTTTTTTTTTGGTGTTTATATAGATCAAAATAAATCTGCTTGAAGGGAGTGAGCTGTTTTCTATGCAGATGAAGAATCAATGCCATTCTCTTTTTAGCAGCAAATTAAAAATACTTTTGAAGAAAAAATATAAAAAGAAAAAATTTTTAAGTTTAGTTTGACAGTTAAGATCCTGCAAATAAAATAATGGTGCTAGTAGATTAATATTACAATGAAACAAGCATCAAACCCAAATTGTGCGTTCATTCCTTAGATCTGCTGTACAAACTTCAAAAGGTATTTATTCACTCTATATATTCGTTCCTTTATCTATAGAAATTGTCTTTTACTTTTGGAGATTCCCTTTGTTTCTGAAAAGGTGTTGTTTTAATCTCATGCATTTTTTGAAACATCAAATGTGGTTCCTGTTTACTTGATTTGGATTTTGCAAAAAAAAAAAAAAAATTTAACTTGCTCTTTGAATTATTTGTGTACTTGCTTAATTATAAATTATTAAGTAAGTGTTCAGGAAGGACTATGTATAGAGTAAAGAAAGATGACTGATATGGTTTGGCTGTGTCCTCACCCAAATCGCATCTTGAATTTCCATGTGTTGTGGGAGGGACCTGGTGGGAGGTAATTGAATCATGGGGCCAGGTCTTTCCTGTTCTGTTCGCATGATAGTGAATAAGTCTCATGAGATCCGATAGTTTTAAAAATGGCAATCTCCCTGTAAAAGCTTTCTTTGCCTGCTGCCATCCATGCAAGATGTCACTTGCTCCTCCTTGCCTTCCACGATGATTGTGAGGCCTCCTCACCCAGATGGAACTGTGAGTCCAATCAAACCTCTTTCTTTTGTAAATCGCCCAGTCTTAGATATGTCTTTATTAGCAGCATGAAAACGACTAGTACAGTAAACTGGCACCATTTGAGTGGGGCACTGCTGAAAAGATACCCGAAAATGTGAAAACAACTTTGGAACTGGGTAACAGGCAGAGGCTGGAACAGTTTGGAGGGCTCAGAAGAAGACAGGAAAATGTGGGAAAGTTTGGAACTTCCTAGAGACTTGTTGAATGGCTTTAACAAAAATACTGATAGTGATATGAACAATAAAGTCCAGGCTGAGGTGGTCTCAGATGGAGATGAGGAAATTGTTGGGAACTGGAGCAAAGGTGACCCTTATTATGTGTTAGCAAAGAGACTGGCGGCATTTTGCCCCTGCTCTAGAGATTTGTGGAGCTTTGAACTTGAGAGAGATGATTTAGGGTATCTGGCAGAAGAAATTTCTAAACAGCAAAGCATTCAAGAGGTGATTGGGTGCTGTTAAAGCCATTCAGTTTAAAGAGGAAAACAAAGCATAAAACTTTGGAAAATTTGCAGCCTGAAAATGCAATAGAAAAAAAAAATCACATTTTCTGAGGAGGAATTCAAGATGGCGGAATAAATTTGCATAAGCAAGGAGTCGAATGTTAATCACCAAGACAGAGGAAAATGTTGTCAGAGACCTTTGCTGGCAGCCCCTCCCATCACAGCCATGGAGGCCCCGGATGAAAAAGTGGTTTATGGGCTGGACCCAGGGTCCCCATGCTGTGTGCAGTCTAGGGACTTGGTGCCCTGCGTCCCACCAACTTGAGTCATGGCTGAAAAAGGCCAATGTAGAACTTGGGATGTAGCTTCAGAGGGTGTGAGCCTCAAGCCTTGGCAGCTTCCACATGGTGTTGAGCCTGCAAGTGCACAGAAGTCAAGAATTGAGGTTTGGGAACTTCTGCCTAGATTTCAGAGGATGTATGGAAACACCTGGATGCTCAGGCAGAAGTTTGCTGTAGGGGTAGTGTCCTCAGGGGGAGACGCTCTGCTAGGGCAGTGTGGAAGGGAAATGTGGGGTCAGAGCCCCCAGACCCCAGAATGATAGATCCACTGACAGCTTGCACAATGCACCTGGAAAAGCTGCAGGCACTCAATGCCAGCTGGTGAAAGCAGCTGGGAGGGAGGCTGTACCCTGCAAAGCCGCAGGGGTGGAGCTGCCCAATACCATGAGAACTCCCCTCTTGCATTACCATGACCTGGGTGTGAGACATGGAGTTAAAGGAGATCATTTTGGAGCTTTAAGATTTGACTGCCCTGCTGGATTTCAGGCTTGCATGGAGCCTGTAGCCCCTTTGTTTTGGCCAATTTCTCCCATTTGGAATGACTGTATTTACCCAATGCCTGTACCACCATTGTATCTAGGAACTAACTAACTTATTTTGGATTTTACAGGCTCATAGGCGGAAGGGTCTTGCCTTGTGTCGGATGACATTTTGGACTGTGGACTTTTGGGTTAATGCTGCAAGGAGTTAAGACTTTGGGGGACTGTTGGGAAGGCATGATTGGTTTTGAAATGTGAGGACATGAGATTTGGGAGGGGCCGGGGGTGGCATAATATGGTTTCGCTGTGTCCCCACCCAAATCTCATCTTGAATTTCCATGTATTGTGGGAGGGACTTGGTGGGAGGTAATTGAATCATGGGGGCAGGTCTTTCCCATGCTGTTCTGATGATAGTCAATAAGTTTTATGAGATCTTGCTGGTGGAAGGGTTTATGGGGTGCCAGTTTAGTCAGTCATCCCTGTGGAGGACACCTATGGAACACCATAGGGGGCATCTGAGGAGAAACATCTCATTATTGCCATTGTGCCCCCAAGCCATGTGCCCCCCATGACCTACTCTGTGGCTTTACACAGAGTGATCTGGGCTGAAACACTCCCTTGAAGCACTGGAATGTGACCAGACATCCTGGCTCCTTGTAAAACCAACTCCCACCAACTGCAGCCTGATAAGTTAAAGATGATCATAGTAGTTAGACATACACTTTGAGCTTAAAGGAAATTCACCTAACCGCCACTGCTATACATCTTTTGAATGATGCACGCTCCCCCACCTTCACCGTTTCACCCCGTACCATCTGCTTCTTAGATCAAAAAGATTGTACTCAATAAATTGTCAGGAAATCAGTGCTCTGGGCCTTCTGCAGTCTTCACTCTAGCAGATGGCCTCCTGGACCTGCTTTTACTCTTAACTTGTCTTTTCTCATTCCGTTGTCACCACTGGACTTCGGGTACCCACAGCCGGGGGTTGGGACTGATCACCCCAACAGATCTGGTGGTTTTTTAAAACAGAAATATCCCCGCACAAGCTCTCTCTTTGCCTGCCATCATCCATGTAAGATGTGACTTGCTTCTCCTTGCCTACCGTCATGATTGTGAGGCCTTCCCAGCCATGTGGAACTGTGAGTCTAATTAAACCTCTTTCTTTTGTAATTGCCCAGTCTCGGGTATGTCTTTGTCAGCAGCATGAAAACAGACTAATACAATGACTTAAGTATTAGTAGGCCCTTGATCTAGTGTTATTGTTAATATCCTTCCTTATACAAGAATGATGCTATTAACTTCTCAAAATAAGGCATATACTTTGACATATTGTAGTGTTTGGTTTAAACTGAGTGTTTCATTGGCCCCTATTTCTTTTACATGGCAGTAAAAGTCAGTGACCAGGGAACCAAATAAAAATAACGTATTGCTTTGCTCAGAATTGTTGTGGTGGAAAGACTTCTTCACTAGGGACACACTCAACATCCATTCTTCTCTTCTTCTCTATCAAGAGACCTCTAATCCACTTTGGGAGACCAAGGCCGGTGGATCACGAGGTCAGGAGATCGAGACCATCCTGGTTAACATGGCGAAACCTGGCCGGGCGCGGTGGCTCAAGCCTGTAATCCCAGCACTTTGGGAGGCCGAGGTGGGCGGATCACAAGGTCAGGAGATCGAGACCACAGTGAAACCCCGTCTCTACTAAAAATACAAAAAATTAGCCGGGCGCGGTGGCGGGCGCCTGTAGTCCCAGCTACTCAGGAGGCTGAGGCAGGAGAATGGCGTGAACCCAGGAGGCGGAGCTTGCAGTGAGCCGAGATCGCGCCACTGCACTCCAGCCTGGGCAACAGCGTGAGACTCCGTCTCAAAAAAAAAAAAAAAAAAACACATGGCGAAACCTCATCTCTACTAAAAAGTACAAAAAATTAGCCGGGCATAGTGGCAGGTGCCTGTAGTCCCAGCTACTCAGGAGGCTGAGGCAGGAGAATGGCGTGAACCTGGGAGGTGGAGCTTGCAGTGAGCCGAGATCACGCCACTGCACTCCAGCCTGGGTGACAAAGTGAGACTCCATCTCAAAAAAAAAAAAAAAAAAAAAAGAGCCCTTTAATCTTATTTGGAGCTACAATGAATTCAGTTAAAATTCAACATTTCCTAGGTTTGTTTTTTTTTTTTCCCCAGCTAAATGTGGCCATATAATTAAATTTTTAACTCATAAAATATAAGTAGAAGTGATATATGGGATTTTCCCAAGTTTTCTTAAACAAGAGGTCACATACTTTTTCTTCTTTTTACCCTCCTGCTTGCTATGTGTAATGTGGTTCGACCTCGAACTACCATCTTGGATGAAGAGTAATGAGATAAGCATATCAAAGGTTCAATAGAAGAAATCTAGATTTCTGTACTACCTATCTCCAGACTTAAATGAAACAGAAATTAACTTCTATTTTGTTTAAGCCATTTTGGTTTTTTGTTAAATGAACCAGAATCTAAATCTTAAGAAACACTGTGGGAGATCAGTGCCAAATTCTCTCAGGTTTTTATCCTGTATTTCTTAAATCTGTCCTTTTCTCCCTGCTTTCCACTCTCATCCTTGTCATCATCACCACCACCATCATTACCTTTAGCCTGACACATTTACTGATCGCCTAGACTTTTGCAGTGTTTTTCTAACTGGTGTACACAATTCAGTCTAGACCTCTCCAATCTGTTTTCCACTTTGCTGTCTAACTAATGTTTTCAAAATGTAAATTTTGAAAACATTTTGAAGATCAGATTACTACCCACTCTTCTTCTAGGGTGAAACTTCAGATGTTTTCCAATTAGAATTAGGATAGAGGCTACAAGTTTTAACATGACTGTGTTGGTTAGCTAGGGTTGTCATAACAAACTACAACAGATTATGGCACAAAAACAGTAGACATTAATTTTCTTACAATTATGGAGACTGGACATCCAATATCAAGGTGTCAGCAGGGTTGGTTTCTTTTGAGCCTCTCTGCTTGGTTTGTAGATCTTCATCTTTTCTATGTCTCTTTCCTTAGTTTGTATCTGTATCCTAATATCCTCGTCTAATAAGGACAGCAGTCATATTGGACTAAGACTCTCTCTAATTAACTCATTTCAACTTACTTATCTCTTTAATGAGTCCATCTCCAAATACAGTCATATTCTGAGGTACTAGGGGGTTAGAACTTCAACATACAAATTACGGGAAACACAGTTCAGCCATAACAATGGCCCATAATGTTTGATTCCTGATTCCATGAGTTTGTAAGCCTTTGAAGTTCCCATGCAACAGAACACTAGAAAAACTTGTTTATCCTATAAATTTCCTGGTAAAGTCTCAGTAGGAAGACTAAATTTTTCCTCAAAAGGGAGAAATTTGAAAAGAATACTTACAATGTGGTCTGGGCAGGAATTGGTTAACAAATTTATAAACTAGGCAAGTTGCTGGAGCAGTGTTTCTATTGTTGAAACATATGAATCCAGTGTGAGTTTGTGTTAAAAGTGTTAAAGTGACCTTATGTCTTCTGTGTTGTATACTGTGGTTAGTCTTGTAATGATGTTTAACTGTTTTGAGAGTCACAGTATAGTTTTACTATCTGTTTCCTGTACTCTCCTGTTTATTTTCCAGTGTCCTTCCCTCCTTAGCCTAAGCTAAGGGAAAAGCCATTATCTCTGGATATGTGATTGAACTAGATGTATATTGGTATTCAATGGGTTGTGAGTCATTTTGATATCTAATAGTGTCAGGGCCGGGTTTCTTGGTCTTTTTGTTAGAATGCACATCTGTTATAATAGTGGCTGCACAACAGTGTTTAAGACACACTTGCATACTGCAACACCAAGATGAAGACAAGGATTACTATTAGAGTTTGCAAAGCAACTATGAAACCCTGATTGTAGACTTAGAATATCATAAAAACATGTTCCTAGTTTATTTGTATTTTTCTTATATAAGCAAGTAGCTTTCCCCTTAATTTAGATATTGATTTTTCAATTTTGTCAGTGTCTGAAGATTTAGTCCCAGATTTGGTTATTGTCAAGGAAAAGGGTCTTGGGAGTACCATGACTAAAGGTGGAGGTATCTATTAACAATTTAGAACCTTTAAGTAGCAGAGAGGAAAGAAGATAGCAAAGAGTTTAAGCCTAGCTTTGTCCTTCACATGGATGTGTGCTAGGAAAATCACTGATTCTCTTTTATGGAGAAATGTCTGTTCTCACACTGCTATAAAGATACTACCTGGGGGCCAGTTGCAGTGGCTCATGCTTGTAATCCCAGCACTGTGGGAGGCTGAGGCAGGTGGATCACCCGAGGTCAGGTGTTTGAGACCAGCATGACCCATGTGGTGAAACCCCATCTCTACTAAATACAAAAAATTAGCCAGGAGTGATGGTGTGTGCCTGTAATCCCAGCTACTTGGGAGGCTGAGGCAGGAGAATTGCTTGAACCAAGGAAGTGGAGGTTGCAGTGAGCCAAGGCTGCACCATTTCACTCCAGCCTGGGTAACAAGAGCAAAACTCCATCTCAAAAAAAAAAAAAAAAAAAAAAAAAAAAGAAAGATACTACCAGGGACTGGATAATTTATGAAGGAAGGGGTTTAATTAACTCACAGTTCTGCATGGATGAAGAGGCCTCAGGGAACTTACAATCATGGCAGAAGGGGAAGCAAGGCACATCTTACATGGCAGCAGGAGAGAGAGAGAGAGAGAGAAAGAAAGAGAGAGAGAGAGAAAGCAAGGATGGGGGAACTACCAAACTCTTTTAAACTATCAGAGCTTGTGAGAACTCACTATTCTGAAAACAGCATGGGGAAAACCACCCCCATAATCCAGTCACCTCCTGTAGGACCCTTCCTTAATATGTGGGGATTACAATTTGAAATGAGATTTGGCTGAGGACATAGAGCATAACCATATCATTGTACCACTGGCCCCTACCAAATCTCATGTTCCTTTCACATTTCAAAACCAATTATGCCTTCTGAACAGTTCCCCAAAGTCTTAGCTCATTTCAGCATTAACTCAAAAGTGCAAGTCAAAAGTTTTATCTGAGACAAGGCAAGTCCCTTCTACCTATGAACCTGTAAAATAAAAAACAATTCAGTTACTTCCAAGATACAATGGCTGTATAGGCATTAGGTAAATGTTCCCATTCCAAATGGGAGAAATTGGCCAAAACAAAGGGGCCACCTGCCCCATGAAAGTCCAAATCCTGGCAAGGCACTCATTAAATCTATTTTTTTTTTTTTTTTTTTTTTTTTTGAGATGGAGTCTCACTCTGTCGCCTAGACTGGAGTGCAATGGTGTGATCTCGGCTCACTGCAACCTCCACCTCCTGGGGCAAAACAATTCTCCTGCCTCAGGCTCCTGAGTAGCCAGGATTACAGGCACCTGCCACCCTGCCCAGCTAATTTTTGCATTTTTAGTAGAGACAGGGTTTCACCATCTTGGCCAGGCTGGTCTTGAACTCCTGACTTCAGGTGATCCGCCTGCCTCAGCCTCCCAAAGTGCTGAGATGACAGGTGTGAGCCACTGCACTGGGTCTCGTTAAATCTTAAAGCTCCAGAATCTCCTTTGACTCTATGTTTCACATCCAGGGCACACTGATGCAAGGGGTGGGCTCCCAAGGCCTTGGGCAGCTCCGTCCTTGTGGCTCTGCAGGATTCAGCCCATACAGCTTCTTTCAAAGGCTGGCATTGAGTGTCTGCAGCTTTTCTAATTGCACAGTGCAAGTTGTCAGTGGATCTACCTTTTTGGGATCTGGAGGATGGTAGCCCTCTTCTTATAGCTCCACTAGGCAGTACTCCAGTGGAGACTCTGTGTGGGGGTCCCAACCCACATTTCCCCTCTGCATTGCCCTAGTAGAGGTTCTCCATGAGGGTTCCTCCCCTGAGGCAGATTTCTGCCTGGGAATCTGGGCATTTCCATACATCCTCTCAACTATAGGTGGAGGCTTCTAAAGCTCAACTTTTGTCTTTGGTGCACCTGCAGGCCCAACACCACATAGAAGCTGCTAAGGTTTGGGGCTTGCACCATCTGAAGCAACAGCCTGAGCTGTATCTTGGCCCCTTTTAGCCATGGCTGGAGCTGGAGTGGCTGGGATGCAGTGCACCAAGTTCTAAGGCTTCACAGAGTAACAGGGCCCTGGGTCCACAAAGCCATTTTTCCCTCCTAGGTCTCTGGGCCTGTGATGGGAGTGGCTGCTGTAAAAGTCTCTAACATGCCCTGGAGACATTTTTCCCATTGTCTTGACTATTAGCATTCAGCTTCTCATTGTTACCCCTCCGTGTGAAGAGACCACCAAACAGGCTTTGTGTGAGCAACAAGGCTGTTTGTTTCACCTGGGTGCAGGCGGACTGAGTCTGAAAAGAGTCAGTGAAGGGAGGTAGGGGTGGGGCCATTTTATAGGATTTGGGTAGGTAGTGGAAAATTACAGTCAAAGGAAGTTGTTCTCTAAAGGGCAGGGGTGGGGGACACAAGGTACTCAGTGGGGGAGGTTTTGAACCAGGATGAGCCAGGAGAAGGAATTTCACAAGGTAATATCATCAGTTAAGGCAGGGACCGGCCATTTGCACTTCTTTGTTGGTGGAATGTCATCAGTTAAGGCAGGAACAGACCATTTAAATTTCACTTCTTTTGTGATTCTTCACTTACTTCAGGCCATCTGGATGTATGCATGCGGGTCACAGGGGATATGATGGCTTAGCTTGGGCTCAGAGGCCTGACATTCCTGTCTTCTTATATTAATAAGAAAAATAAAACAAAATAGTGTTGAAGTATTGGGGTAGTGAAAATTTTGGGGGGTGGTATGGAGAGATAATAGGCAATGTTTCTCAGGGCTGTTTCAAGTGGGATTCGGGTGGCATGGGAACCTAGAGTGAGAGAGATTAAGCTGAAGGAAGATTTTGTGGTAAGGGGTAATATTGTGGGGTTGTTAGAAGAAACACTTGTCATATAGAATTATTGGTGATGGCCTGGATATGGTTTTGTATGAAGTGAAAAAAGAACAGAATAAGACAACGAGAAAAACAGGTATTAAAGGACTAAGAATTGGGAAGACCCAGGACATCCAATTAGAGAGTGCTTAAGGAGGTTCAGCATAGCCCTGCCAGCAAAGATTATTTACTTTATTTTTTTTTTATTTTTTAATTTTTTTTTTGAGACGGAGTCTCGCTGTGTCACCCAGGCTGGAGTGCAGTGGCGCGATCTCGGCTCACTGCAAGCTCCGCCTCCCGGGTTTACGCCATTCTCCTGCCTCAGCCTCCGAGTAGCTGGGACTACAGGCGCCCGCCACCACGCCTGGCTAGTTTTTTGTATTTTTAGTAGAGACGGGGTTTCACCATGTTAGCCAGGATGGTCTCGATCTCCTGACTTCGTGATCCACCCGCCTCGGCCTCCCAAAGTACTGGGATTACAGGCTTGAGCCACCGCGCCCGGCCTAGATTATTTACTTTGAGAGGGAGTTAAGTGTGGTGGTTTGGGGATAGCACCAGGAGATATCAGCTGGGATGGCTTGGAGAAACAGTGTAAACTGGTAGTATAAACAAGAGCAGGGCATTTATGAGTAGTTGAGAATGGTGAATAGCAGTATGACTAGACAGAAGATAGTAGGGATGACAAGTATTATGGGGCACAGTCCAGGTTGGTCTGGTTCCTGGAAGGAACGTCTATACAGGAGCTTAAATGGTTGTACCCTGTAGCATTCTGAGGACAGGCCCAAATTCTGAGAAGGGCAAGTGGTAAAAGTATTGTCCAGTCCTTTTTAAGTTGGTGGCTGAGCTTGTGTTTTTAAAAGACCACTATTTCACTGAATACCAAGAGCCTGAGAAACTGCTTGGGTGATTTGACTAATAAAAGCTGGCCTATTATCAGACTGTATAGAGGTGGGAAGGCCAAACCGAGGAATTATATCTGACGGAAAGGAAGAAATGACCACGGTGGCCTTCTCAGACCCTGTGGGAAAGGCCTCTACCCATCCAGTGAAAGTGTCTACCTAGACCAAGAGATAGCTTAGTTTACTGACTCGAGGCATGTGAGTAAAGTCAATTTGCCAGTCCTGGGTGGGGGCAAATCCCCGAGCTGATGTGTAGGGAAGGGAGGGGGGCCTGAGAAATTCCTGAGGAGTAGTAGAACAGCAGATGGAACACTGAGAAGTGATTTCCTTGAGGATAGATTTCCATGATGGAAAGGAAATGAGAGGTTCTAAGAGGCAGACTAGTGGCTTGTAACCTACGTGGAAGAGGTTATGAAATGACTAAAGAATAGAATAGGTCTGTGAGACTGGAAGGAGATATTTTCTTTGGTCTAAGAACCATTTGCCTTGTGTGGGAAGAGATAGGGGGAAGTTTCAATGAGGGAGTAGGTGGGAGTGGCCAGATGAGAAGGAGAGAGAAACTGCCATAAGGGATAGAAGTTGGAACCCTAGCTGCTTTTTCAGCTACCTTATCAGCATAAGCATTGTCCTGAGTGATGGGATCTGATGCCTTTTGATGGCCCTTGCAGTGAATGACTCCAGCTTCCTTTGGAAGTAAAGCGGCTCTGAGAAAAGTTTAAGAGGCATTAATAATGGAAGACCCTTGTGCAGTGAGGAAATTTCTTTCTGCCCATATAACAGCATGGTGGTGTAGGATATGGAGGGCATATTTAGAGTCAGTATAAATATTGATGTATAGTCCCTTTGCAAGAGTGTGGGCCCGAGTTAAGGCAATGAGTTCAGCTTGCTGAGAGGTAGTGGAGGTAGCAGAGTGGTAGCCTCAATGATAGGTGTGGAAGATACTATTGCATAGCATGCCTTTGCTGGTGAGTGGTGATTAGACCTGGTGGAACTGCCATCAATAAACCAAGTGTGTTCAGGGTGAGGAACAGGAAAGAAGGAAATATGGACTGAATGTCAGGTGGATCAGAGAGATACAGTCATGGGGGTCAGGTGTGGTATCAGGAATAATGTGGGAGGTCGGATTGAAGTCCGGGCCAGGAACATTGGTAATTGTGGGAGACTCAACAAAGAGTGAGTATAGCTGAAGGAGCTGGGGAGCAGAAAGTGTATGCATCAGGTGGGAGGAAGAAAATAGATTTTGGAAGTTATGAGAACTGTAGAGAGTGAGTTGAGCATAGTTTGTGATTTTGAGGGCCTCTAAAAGTATTAAAGCAGTGTCAGCTGCTGCATGCAGACATGAGGGCTAGGCTAAAACAGTAAGGTCAAGTTGTTTGGACAGAAAGGCTACAGGGTATGGTCCTGGCTCTTGTGTAAGAATTCTGACCCCACTAATCATGCCTAGGAAGGAAAGGAGTTGTTGTTTCATAGAAGGGATTGGGGTTTGGGAGATTAGTCGGACATGATCAGCAGGCAGAAGCACGTGTATTTTTATGAGAATTATGCTGAGATAGGTAACAGATGAGGAAGAAATTTGGGCTTGACTGAAGTAATGGGGACTGTCTGTGAAGCTTCGTGGCAGTACAGCCCAGGTAATTTGCTGAGCCTGATGAGTGTTAGGGTCAGTCCAAGTGAAAGCAAAGAGAGGCTGGGATGAAGAATGCAAAGGAATAGTAAAGAAAGCATGTTTGAGATCTAGAACAGAATAATGGGTTGTGGAGGGAGGTACTGAGGATAGGAGAGTATATGGGTTTGGCACCACGAGGTGCACAGGCAAAACAACTTGGTTGATAAGGTGCAGATCCTGAACTAACTTGTAAGACTTGTCTGGTTTCTGGACAGGTAAAATGGGGAAATTGTAAGGAGAGTTTATAGGTTTTAGAAACCCATGCTGTAGCAGGTGAGTGATAATAGGCTTTAATCCTTTTAAAGCGTGCTGTGTGATGGGATATTGGTGTTGAGTGGGGTAAGGGTGATTAGGTTTTAATGGGATGGTAAGGGCGTGTGATCGGTTGCCAGGGAGGGAGTAGAGGTATCCCATACTTGTGGGTTAAGGTGTAGGATATGAGAAGAAGATGCAAAGGCGGCTTTGGGTTGGGAACAAGGGTGGCAACGAGATGTGGCTGTAGTCCAGGAATAACCAGGGAAGCAGATAATTTAGTTAGAATGCAGATAATTTGGTTAAAATGTCTCGGCCTAATAAGGGAGCTGGGCAGGTGGGGATAACTAAAAAAGAGTGCATAAAAGAATGTTGTTGGCCGGGCGCGGTGGCTCAAGCCTGTAATCCCAGCACTCAGGGAGGCTGAGGCGGGCGGATCACGAGGTCAGGAGATCGAGACCATCTGGCTAACACGGTGAAACCCTGTCTCTACTAAAAAAAATACAAAAAACTAGCCGGGCAAGGTGGCGGACGCCTGTAGTCCCAGCTATTCGGGAGGCTGAGGCAGGAGAATGGCATAAACCCGGGAGGCGGAGCTTGCAGTGAGCTGAGATCCGGCCACTGCACTCCAGCCCAGGCGACAGAGCGAGACTCTGTCTCAAAAAGAAAAAAAAAAAGAATGTTGTCCAAGTTGTCACCAGAGTGGGGGAGCTTTAAGGGGTTTTGAAGCTTGGCCGTCAATACCCACAACAGTTATGGAGGCAAGGGAAACAGGCTCTTGAAAAGAAGGTAATGTGGAGTGGGTAGCCTCCATATTGATTAAGAAGCGGACAGACCTGCCCTCCACTGTAAGAGTTACCCAAAGCGTCTGTGATGGTCCTGTAGGTTTCCAAGGTGATCGGGCAGTGTCAGTCTTTAGCCACTAAGCCGAGAAGATCTGGGAAGGAGTCAGTCAGAGAGCCTTGGGCCAGAGTTCCAGGGGCTCTGGGAGTGGCTGCTGGGTGAGTTGAACAGTCCGATGTTCCGTGGGGTCCCGCACAGATGGGACACAGCTTAGGAGGAATCCTAGGCTGTGGACATTCCTTGGCCCAGTGGCCAGATTTCCAGCACTTGAAGCAAGTTCCTGGGGGAGATGGTCCTGGAGGAACGCCTGGCTGCTGCAGTTTAGGCGTTTGGAAGTTCTAGTGTACTGGAGGTGTGGCTGGGGTTTCTCTCACAGTGGAGGCAAGTAATTGTAACTTTTTCTGTTATTGTACACCTTGAAGGTGAGGTTAAATTCTGTTGTAGGGTTTGAGGGCCAGAATTTAATTTTTGGAGCTTTATTTAATGTCGGGAGTGGACTGGGTAATAAAATACATATTGAGAATAATAAGGCCTTCTGACCTTTCAGGGTGTAGGGCTGTAAAGCATCTCAGGGTTGCTGCCAAACGAGCCATGAACTGGGCTGGGTTTTTCATATTTGATGAAAAAGAGCCTAAACGCTAACTAATTTGGAAAAGTGGGATAAAGAAAAAGCATTAACCTTGATTATGCCTTTAGCTTCAGCCACCTTTTTAAGAGGAAATAGCTGGGCAGGTGGGGGAGGGCTAGTCACGGAATGAAACTGTAAGCCAGACCAGGTGTGAGGACGGGAGGTTATAAAAGGATTATAGGATGGGGGAGCGGAGGCTGAGGAAAAATTGCGACCTAGCTCGGCCTGGGGAGGAGGGGAGAGGTCAGAGGGTCCGCAGATAAAGGAAGATCCAAAAGACTCAGACGCTTGGGGTTGGGACTGAAGGGACAAGTGGGAGGGAAAGAAGGAAGATTTGGGACAAGCTGCATTGGGAACAGAGACTAGGGAGGGACCAATGTGTAAAAGAATGCCTGGACATCAGGCACCTCAGATCGTTTGCCTATTTTACGGCAAGAATTATTTAGGTCTTGTAGGATGGAGAAATCAAAAGTGCCATTTTCTGGCCATTTGGAGCCATTATCAAGTTTGTATTGGGGTTAAGCGGCATTGCAGAAGAAAATAAGGCATTTACGTTTTAGGTCAGGTGTGAGTTGAAGAGGTTTTAAGTTCTTGAAAATATAGGCTAAGGGAGAAGGAGGAGGAATGGAGGGTGGAATGTTGCCTATAGTGAAGGAGGCAAGTCCAGAGAAAAGAGAGGGTAGAGACAGGGAGAGAATGGGTCGAGGGTGCTTGCCCCCAGGAAAGTGGAGAAGGGTGGGTAGAGACATGGAGAGAAGGGGTTGGGGGGTGCTTGCCCCCCAGGAAAGTGGAGAGAAAAGAGTGGGTAGCGACACGGAGAGAAGGGGTTGGGTGAGCAGCCAATTGCAGGTTGCAGGCATCCCTGCAATTGACTTGCCACCAAGGGAATGTGGGTGAATGACCAAGGGAGGCGTCCCCGCATGATCAGACACCTCTGAAATCGGGGTGAATAATCAGGCAGGCGTCCTCACTTGATTAAACACCAAGGGAAGACTGTTTTCCCGAGTCCATGACTGGCGCAGGAGTTTTGGGTTCACGGATAAAATGCGTCCCCTTTGTCTCTACCAGAAAAGGAAAGGAACTGAAATTAAGGGAGAGAAAGATGGCACCAAGATTGAAAGGAGAAAGAGGTTGAGGGATAGTGAGAGAGGTTGGAGAAGAGAGTAAAAAACACCGCTTACCCAATTTAAAATTGGTGAAATGTTCCTTGGGCCAGTTGGTCTGAGGACCAGAGGTTGTAGGTGGGTCTCCTCATGGAGTGAGGGCGAGGACAGGGGACTGGTCTCCCGAAGGGTCCTCCTGTCCTGGGTCTTCAGCACCAATTGTCACGCGCGTCCGTGTGAAGAGACCACCAAACAGGCTTTGTGTGAGCAACAAGGCTGTTTGTTTCACCTGGGTGCAGGCGGACTGAGTCCGAAAAGAGTCAGTGAATGGAGGTAGGGGTGGGGCCGTTTTTATAGGGTTTGGGTAGGTAGTGGAAAATTACAGTCAAAGGGGGTTGTTCTCTGGTGGGCAGGGGTAGGGGACACAAGGTGGTCAGTGCGGAAGATTTGAACCAGGATGAGCCAGGAGAAGGAATTTCACAAGGTAATATCAGTTAAGGCAGGGACCATTTTCACTTCTTTGTTGGTGGAATGTCATCAATTAAGGCAGGAACAGGCCATTTAAATTTCACTTCTTTTGTGATTCTTCACTTCAGGCCATCTGGATGTATAATGCAGGTCACAGGGGATATGATGGCTTAACTTGGGCTCAGAGGCCTGACACTCATTACTTATGCAAATTTCTGCAACTGGCTTGAATTCCTTCCCAGAAACTGGGTTTTTATTTTCTACTATGTGGTCAGGCTGCAAATTTTCCAAAACTTCATGCTCTCTTTCTCTTTTAAACATGAGTGTGTATGGTGGCCTGGCATTCAATCTGGGAGGTGAGAGTATGTTAGCAGGACCTCTTTTTTCACTGAGAGTTTTTTTAAAAATAAATGCTGCTCTCCTCACTTTTCGATGTGTCTGCATACCTAATCTTTCCTGGTCACGGAACAAAGGCCTGATTTTAGCTGAACTAAGGAGCAAAAAATTCTGCATCAAAAGCTACCCCCAAGTAACTAAAAATTGACATAATTTCCCTAGGGTTTATCAAGAAGAAGAAAAATTGACATAATTTTCCTAGAGTTTATCAGGGTTTACCTTTCTCCGATAAACCATTTTGCACCTCTACCTCATTCAGCCCACAAGACACATAAGAAAATGTCTGGAGGAGAAAGGGAGGATGCTGGAATATGGACTTCAGTAGGGAGTGCAGTGCTTGAGGTGATAGGTTGTTCCCATTCCTTTTGAGAGCAAAGAGAATGGGCTGTGGGTCCAAGAGAAATTGCTGATTGTAATTGGGAACGCCTGTAAGAAAATTAATCTGGTAGATAATCTGGCTGGATCTCATGCTTAGAGAATGGCCTGGTTGATCTGTTTTTGTAGCTATTGGATGAGGAAAAAGGAGTATTAGAGAGAGAAGGGGGAAGGGACAAAGGCAGATTGGCAAAGATATATGAGATTCTTAGAAATTTCATGGATAGTGCAGATGGTAGTTAGGTGCAAGTTCACTTACCAGAAGTACACCAAAGAGGGAAGACTGCCAGGGTATGGGTGGGTGGTGGGTGCAGAGCTGAGATAATGAAAGAAAATGATCTTTCACTTTAGGAAGCTCTGTAGTAGGAAGTCCCTGCAGGGAGGGCTCTTTTGAAGTACTCATACGCAACTCATGTGAGAGAGTGGAAACATGCCATACAGGAGGCACAAAAGCTGTCAGTGTCAGCCCAGAGCACTGATGAACTATAGGAAGAGTTACATGACCTCATGAAGCTAAGTACAAGATGTTTGAAATATTCCAGAATTCCTCTACCTACCCCAATAATGAGTCCATTCAAACCTAGAAATAAAAAAGAGAGTGAAGTGTTATACGAATAGGCTGCCCCTTCCTTTCTATATAGCACAGAAGGCCACAAGACCTATACTGGCAGAAGGAGAGAGGTAATTTGAATTTGGATATAAGTTTTAAGTTTTAAAATGTATTAGACTAAGTCTGGATGACCCAAAAGTACCTAGAGAGGTAGTTAATAGGAAATGTAGTTTAAAATCTAGTTAAAAATGAGGAAGAAAGGCTTGTCAAAGAATGTAAATCAGAAATTGGACAAAAGAAAATAATTTCATTGTGATATTTTAGAGTTTAAGGATCAATATATTAGCTGCATAAATCCCTTCTTGCTTTAGCTTGTGGGAGTCAGCATGCCCTTCCTTAGCTCAACACTGCTCTGCAGGCCTGTCTCACAGCAAAAGTTGCAAACTATCCATCCAACAAGAGATTAATAACCAGAATATATAAGAAACTAAAATCAATAGCAAAAAATCAATCCATTTGTAAAATGGGTAGATAATCTGAATAGGCATTTCTCAAAAGAAGACACACAAATGGCCAAAAGGCATATGAAAAATGCTCAACATCACTAATCATTAGGGAAATACAACTCAAAACCACAATGAGATCTCATCTCACCCCAGTAAAAATGGCTATTATCAAAAAGAGAAAAATAAATGCTGGCAAGGATATAGAGAAAAGGGAACTTTGTACGAATGTAAATTAATATAGTCACTATGGAAAACAGTATTGGAGGTTCCTCAAAAAACTAAAAATAGAACTGTCATATGATCCAGCAATCCTGCTGCTGTGTATATATCCAAGAAAACTGAAATCACTATGTTGAAGAGTTATTTCTGTATCTATTGCAGCACTGTTCACAATAGCCAAGATAGGGAACAAATTCATTAATGAATAAATGGATACAGCAAATGTGGTATAGATACACAATGGAATATTATTCCATTATAAAAAAATGAAATCCTATCACTTGCAGCAACATAGGTGGAACTGAAGGAAATTTTGTCAAGTGATATATAAGCCAAGCACAGAGAGAAAAATATTGTTTGTTCTCACTCATATGTGGGGGCTAAAAAGTTGATCTCATGGAGGTTGGGAAGGATAGGGGAAAGGGAGCATGTAGAGAGATTGGTTAATGGATATAAAAATATAGTTAGAATAAGTTCTAGCATTCCATAGCACAGTAGGGTGACTATAATTAACAATAATTATATATTTCAAAAGAGCTAGAAGAGAAGATTTGGAATTCTCTTAACACAAAAAATGATAAATATTTGATGCAATAGATATCTCATTACCCTGAGTTGATGATTATACATTATATGTGTCATGTGTGTCCGTGTGAAGAGACCACCAAACAGGTTTTGTGTGAGCAATAAAGCTTTTTAATCACCTGGGTGCAGGCGGGCTGAGTCCGAAAAGAGAGTCAGGGAAGGGAGATAAGGGTCGGGCCGTTTTATAGGATTTGAGTAGGTAAAGGAAAATTAGTCAATGCGGGGGTTGTTCTCTGGGGGGCAGGAGTGGGGGTCACAAGGTGCTCAGTGGGGGAGCTTTTTGAGCCAGGATGAGCCAAGAAAAGGAATCTCACAAGGTAATGTCATCGCTTAAGGCAAGGACCGGCCATTTTCACTTCTTTTGTGGTGGAATGTTATCAGTTAAGGTGGGGCAGGGCACTTTCACTTCTTTTGTGATTCTTCACAGGGGTATACGTGCAAGTCACAGGGGATGCCGACATGCAAATCACGGGGGATGCGATAGCTTGGCTTGGGCTCAGAGGCCTAACATTTTGCATGTATTGAAATTTGACACCGGGCGCGGTGGCTCACGCCTGTAATCCCAGCATTTTGGGAGGCCGAGGCGGGCGGATCACAAGGTCAGGAGATCGAGACCACGGTGAAACCCCGTCTCTACTAAAAATACAAAAAATTAGCCAGGCAAGGTGGTGGGCGCCTGTAGTCCCAGCTACTCAGGAGGCTGAGGCAGGAGAATGGCGTGAACCCGGGAGGCGGAGCTTGCAGTGAGCCGAGATCGCGCCACTGCACTCCAGCCTGGGCGACAGAGGGAGACTCCATCTCAAAAAAAAAAAAAAAAGAAATTTGACTTATGCCCATAAAATGCATTATTAGTATAAATCCCCAGTTGACATGGGGTTGAAATGCCTTTTCACACTTAATGGTCACAAGCCATCATGTAGTTTCTATCTGTGTGTGTTCTGAGTTTAGGAAGAATGCTGTAGCCCTATTCCACCTTACCTCTTTCAGGAACCCAGTTCACCACTATCTCTTTCAGAGGAATAATGAGAAAAACTGGCAGATGTATTTTATCTGACAACTGATTGATTTACCATTGTGTTAGATTTTCCATTCAATGCTTGTTTTTGTCTTGGCATCACAATCAATCTATGCTCAATCTGTTTCTCTTCAGTTGTATATAAGGTATGCTATGTGACCAAAGAGCTAAGAGAGAGAAAGATTTCATGGTACTGTTTTCAATTTCTCTAAGTCCTGAACTGTAATTTGCCTAACCAGGATCCTAGCGCTTATTTTAGAGCTCTAAATGCTCTCTTGAATTTTTATTCTTGGCTTTGAGTTCTGCATGCTAGTAGGTTTTATACTGTCAGTTTTGTGATCTTATTGACAGAGAAAAAAAGGATAAAGCTGAGATGATTTCCCACTGCCAACAAATGTCACGAGAGACCATTTGTTCTCAAAGCAGACCTATTCTTCCCTTGTTCTTTAGCCATTTCTAAGACTGTTAAAAAGCTTTGTTTTTGTGGTCTTGAGCTGTCTTCCCAATTAGCTCATAATGGATTTTACCTTCCTATCACCATTTTTGGAGCGTGATATTGTGCTTTAATATATCTTTGGTATAAGGACTTTAAAAAATCTAAATATATTAGAATTCTTCTTGTGTAGCAACATTGTTTTTGTTTTTCTACTATGCCTAGCAAGCCAGTTTTTTGGTCAAGATTTTTTATTTATATGCCTGACCTTCTTGGACTGAATTCACCTTTAGAGTCTCAGACTTTCAAATTTGCCCTCTTTATCTGTTACGAACCTTAACAATGCCATTATTACTTTCTGACAAATTAGGATTTCTTATTGAAACAGGCTAGACTATGGGTTTTTAACAAACAAACATGCATAATGCAGTTTCACAAAATAGTTGGAACTCATCCAATTTATACAAATGTGTCACTGTCACCTTTTCCTGAGTCTTTTGGTCTTCATCTCCTATGCTCTGCTTCTCTTGGCTAAGAGGACACTCACACATACCCCTTTGGGTAGCATGGCTGCTACAAGCAAATCCATGCAGGAGACAAAAAAAGTTGTCAAAATTGAGGAATAGAGGGTAGACTACAGATACTTAAGCAGGAAAACAATATTATAAAAATTATATTTGAGGCAGTTTATATCAGCAGTTTAGAACATGATCAATTGTGAGTGGGAAGTGGAAAGACAATGGAGGCAGAGAAAGCAGCCACCTGGAAGAGGCCTTGGCAGCCAGAGCTGTGTGAGTTGAAGGAAGCTTGGCTGGAGACCTGGCAAGGACCCTTGGATTAAGGAAAAGGAGAGAGTGAGGCCATCTGAGACAGGGACAGAGCAGCAGACAGAAACAATTGTAGGAGACAAAGAGGAAAGAAAAGAAAATGCAATTACACAGTCTGGAAGGTCAGAAAGGTAAGGAAAATTGGGAAGGCATACTTATTTAAAGGGGATGATAAAGAGATAAGTAGAAATATTTAGTTTCACAGGCCAATAAGATATGCTTCTGATGTATCTGTTAGTATATATTTCACTGAAAGTCAAGAATTTTTATTCAATTCCTCTTCTTTAACTTATCCTGCTTTTGACTTCAGTAATACTAAATGTGAAAACATTTCATTCATTCTCCATCATGTGGAGAAAATTTTCTATTTTTTTAATTATGTGAAGTGCTTTACAATCATAACTAAATAGTTCACTTTAGACTCAATGATAAAAACTCATCAAATCACATAAAGTAAATGAAAAGGAAGAAGAGTAACTAAATAAAAGAAACAAAGACAAAATGATCTACCTATCATGCGCATCTCTGTGTGAAGAGACCACCAAACAGGCTTTGTGTGAGCAATAAAGCTTTTTAATCACCTGTGGGTGCAGGTGGGCTGAGTCCCAAAAGAGAGTCAGCGAAGGGAGATAAGGGTCGGGCCGTTTTATAGGATTTGAGTAGGTAAAGGAAAATTACAGTCAAAGGTGGGTTGTTCTCTGGCGGGCAGGAGTGGGGGTCACAAGGTGCTCAGTGGGGGAGCTTTTTGAGCCAGGATGAGCCAGGAAAAGGAATTTCACAAGGTAATATTGTTGCTTAAGGCAAGGACCAGCCATTTTTACTTCTTTTGTGGTGGAAAGTCATCAGTTAAGGCGGGGCAGGGCATTTTCACTTCTTTTGTGATTGTTCAGTTACTTCAGGCCATCTGGGCATATACGTGCAAGTCACAGGGGATGTGATGGCTTGGCTTGGACTCAGAGGCCTGACACTACCCTCAAAAATTCTACCACTTGGAAGACCGTTGAAGAAGATTGTGATCCAATGCTGTTATGGCAATTCTTTTTTTTTTTTTTTTTTTTTTTTTTTTTTTTTGAGACGGAGTCTCGCTCTGTCGCCGGGGCTGGAGCGCAGTGGCCGGATCTCAGCTCACTGCAAGCTCCGCCTCCCCGGTTCACGCCATTCTCCTGCCTCAGCCTCCCGAGTAGCTGGGACTATAGGCGCCCGCCACCTCGCCCGGCTAGTTTTTTGTATTTTTTTTAGTAGAGACGGGGTTTCACAGTGTTCGCCAGGATGGTCTCGATCTCCTGACCTCGTGATCCGCCCGTCTCGGCCTCCCAAAGTGCTGGGATTACAGGCTTGAGCCACCGCGCCCGGCCCTGTTATGGCAATTCTAATGTGAATTTTGAACTACAAACTTATCCGTGAAATAGTCTATATGCGAATGAATGCTAGAGAGACATGAATTAAATTATGATCTCGAATAGAAAGGATTAAAACATATTTTGCTCATGATAAAGTCATTTTAATATAACTAGCATTACAAACAAATATTGGTGAAGATCATAAATTTCAATAAGTATATAAGAATGTCATAAAGTTTCTAAACTTTTTAATGACATTTATTATAGGTAACATCTTTCTTTCTTTTTTTTTTTTTTTTTTTTGAGACGGAGTCTCGCTCTGTAGCCCAGGCTGGAGTGCAGTGGCCGGATCTCAGCACACTGCAAGCTCCGCCTCCCGGGTTCACGCCATTCTCCTGCCTCAGCCTCCCGAGTAGCTGGGACTACAGGCGCCTGCCACCTCGCCCGGCTAGTTTTTTGTATTTCTTAGTAGAGACGGGGTTTCACCGTGTTAGCCAGGATGGTCTGGATCTCCTGACCTCGTGATCCGCCCATCTTGGCCTCCCAAAGTGCTGGGATTACAGGCTTGAGCCACCGCACCCGGCCGGTAACATCTTTCAAAAGTAGTAGGGTATGATAATAGAAACTCTGTGAAAACATCCTTACAGCAAAAAGAAACAAGCAAAAACTCTTTACACTTGATTATATACAGTCAACCCTTTATTTTTGGGTTCCACATCCATGAACTCAACCAACTGCAGATTGAAAACATTTAAAAAAATTTGCATATATACTGAACATGAACAGACTTCTTTTTATTATTCCTGAAACAATATTGTGTAACAGCTATTTACATAGTACTTACATTGTCTCAAGTATTACAAGTAATCTAGAGATGAGATAAAGTATATGAGAGGATGTGCATAGGCTATATGCAAATATTCAGCCATTTTATGTAAGAAACTTGAGTGCCTGTGAAATTTGGAATCCTCCAGAGGTCCTGGAGCCAATCCCCCATGGATACTGAGGGATGGCTGTACATCATATTTTCATTTATTTAAAATTATATGTATTAGGTTAGTGCAAAAGTAATTGCAGTGTTTGCCATTTTTTTTAAGCTATGCAAAGACTGCAATTACTTTTGCACCAACCTAATATAAATCCTACATCACTTTTCATCAGCAATTGGTAAACCAAGAATCAGTGATCATCCTAGGCAAAGAGAACTGGAAAGATTGTTTTGCTCTTCAGAACAGTTGTTCAAATGATATATCCTGTTGATCTGATTCCATTATAATTTCTCAGGGTGCTTATTATATAAGCAGATTACTAGATTCTACCACAGACTCACTGAATCAGAATTTAGAGACTGAGGCGAGAAACCTGCATCCTTAATAAGTGCCTTCAATGACTCCTGTGGTTCCTGATGTTTTTAGAACCTTTGTTCCGGAAATCCACACCATCTAACATGAGACAACGTAACATACATGAACAGGCCACAAAATAGCAAAATCATTTTACAGACTGTAAATCTTTTTTATTACATTTATGGCTTAGCCCAAGGATGAAGGCATAGTAGATGCTTAATATTTGCAAGTAATAATGAGATAGTTTATATACTAGAACAACTGAATCATCATGGTGACCTAAGTATCTGGAATTTTTAACATGACATCTTCAGTTATTTTTGGTTTCAAAGAAAAGACCTACTCCTTTTTATTTTGAAAGGTGGCATAAACCTGTTTGATTTTCACAATTTTAAAATGATGGGGGAAAAAAATCGAAAGGCTTTGTGGGAGAAGAAGTACAAATAGGTCCATAAAATATGTCTAAGATTGACTTATTAAAAAATAGAGAATCCATAAGTGCCAAAAGTTTTTCTGTGCTTACTGACATATCTTTAATCTCACAAAATGCTCTACCCAGTGGAAAAAAGAGGGCAGCAGATATAATAATCTATTAATCATTTATGTGAAACTCCGTTGATCCTAGAATGACAAAATGAAATAAAGATTGATCCAATTTGTTAAGGACTATGCCTGTTAGGAATATATTCAGCTAGAAACAGAGGCTTAATAAAATGTAGTTTATTTTTTCTCACATAACAACTCTCTAGGCAGGTGAGGTGGGTGGTGTTAGCCTCCCTCTGGTGTCATCCAGAATCCATATCCTTGCTGTATGTCTGCTCCACCATCCTCATCTTGTAATTTTTAGTTTTAAGTTTATCATTTCATAGGCTTAAGGTGGCTGCTGCAATTCCTGGCTTTACGCACATGTTTAAGGCTGGAGGGAGCTAGGAAATGTGCCATTTTCTGTTTTTTTTTTTTTTGTCAAGAAATACATTTTTTCCTGGAAACTATAAACTGGTATTTGCTTTTCAACCTATGGCTCTAAGGTCAGAACTCTGTCACATGGCTACCCATGACTGTGAGTCTGGGAAAGTGAGTATCCAGCTTTCTGAATTCTAAAGTGGGCAGCAATGGATAAGGCAGTTGGAAAATGACTTCTGAGTTGGCTAAAGGACAATGTCTACCACAATATTCTCTCATTACCAATGACCTGGGGCTTGGACTCTAAGAACAGGAGAGCTGAGAGCTGAATTACTGAAAGGGGAGCTTGACTGCTATGTTAGGCTTGCTTCCTCACCTGAAAGTTCTTTCAGAATCTTGGTTGTGTGTTACCTGCTGTGCATTCTAGCCCTGCACATGATATTTGTCTCCTAGACTGACTGCTTCTTATTCTTTTTCCCTTTCTGGAAAGCAGTATAGTTTAGTGGTGGGGAGTACAGGCTCTGGAAGCAGAAAGCCTGGGTTTAAATCCTGGGTGGGTGGCTTATTAGCTGTGTGATCCTGAGCTAGTTATTTAACTTCTGTCAGTCTTTTTATCCTCATTTGTTAAGTATAAATAGCAGTGGTATCTATCCCGTAGATTTGTTATAAAAATGCAATGGCATCACCTCATAAAAGTATATCATGACCATGCTAAGCATGTTAAGTGTTTGGAAAATGTTAGTAATTATTAATTTTTTTCTTTTTTTTTTTTTTTTTGAGATGGAGTCTCGCTCTGTCACCCAGGCTAGAGTGCAGTGGTACGATCTCGGCTCACTGCAACCTCTGCCTCCCGGGTTTAAGGGATTCTCTTGCCTCAGCCTCCCGAGTAGCTGGGACTACAGGTGCGTGCCACCACACCCGGCTAATTTTTTAGTTTTAGTAGAGACGGAGTTTCACCATCTTGGCCAGGCTGGTCTCCAACTCCTGACCTTGTGATCCACCGGCCTCGGCCTCCCAAAGTGCTGGGATTACAGGTGTGAGCCACCGCACCCGGCCAGTAATTATTAATTTCTTATTGTTCAGACTTATATCTAGATCTATTAATGTATGTAATCACAATGCTTGGCACATGGAACTCAGCTCCCTTTTTTGTGCGTAAAGATATGTAATTATGTAACTGTGTGTATGTGTGTGTTATGTTTGCATGATTTGTGAAGTTGTTATGCAGATATAATCCTTTTACAGAAATGCCCAAGGCCCCTGGATTTCTGCCTTTTTGAGAAAGATTACTCAAGTGGACTACATTTGCAAAAACAATTTTCTAAGAAACCAGATTTTTAAAAATAAATTTCTAAAATCCCCATGTTGTCTTTTATTAAAATTATATATTTCTCTTGACATTTAGTATACTGTACATAGACTATGTTATTTTGTTAGATTTACCCCAGTTATTTCTTTTTGGGGGAGCAGATATTGGTAAAAGATAAAATGGAACCCAATAATATTTTTCAAGAGCAAAATACATGGCTTAAGGAAAAGAATAACCTGTCTGAGGAATGGTAGGAAGGACATTTGGAAATGAGCATGCCTCAGTGGGGAGGAAGATGCTGACCAGAAAGGTGGAAGCAATCTGGAGACAAACTGTTGTTTTCTTTATAATTTTACTCCTGTTGAGTTCTGGTTTCATCTTTCCATTAATACATATTCACTTTATAATGTAGGGAGCACTCTTTCTTATCTTTGGGATTTAAGTAATTGAAGTTAATCTCTTTGAAAGAGATCTCAGTTGGATTGATCTAAGATAGAAAAAGTCATTAAGAGGAAATTAATAAAAGGGAACTCTTTAAGGTGGGTAACACAGGTATTATAGTCTTAGCCCCTGGAATATGACCCAGTAGGCAGAGTAAGCCCTGGCAAAGCAAGGCATACAGCCAAATGTTAGCTTTTCACATGCAAAAACAAGATTATGCAATAGTACAGACTTTGCTAGGCTATTATTTACAGAAGGAATTCAGCAACATTTGTTTACCTACTTCATTATTATACCAGCAATCCAGCCTGAAGGACTTAGCTCATAGATGTCTTCTGAAATGTGGAAGAAATACTTCTGTTTATCATAAAAGCTCAGCTGGAGATTGGAGTCTGGAAGAGGGAGGAGAGAAGAGGAGGACCTCAGGGAGGCAAGTTAAGCAGCCCAGCTTTTGCATCTTAATTTCTTTCTCTGTGCTTTTGTCTTTCAAGGATTGGTGCTGGGCACAGGTATTTTAGATAAGTAAGTGGGATAGCAAGAGAAGGACCTTTTTACTGCTCACCCATTTATTGGGTGACAATCCAATGTGCTATCCAGAATGCAGCATTTTTGAGAGTAAAAGAAATACTGGGCCAGATCATAAAACCCAGCATTTTTTAGACAAACTGGTATAGTGTATATGGTTAACTTACTTTGTACCAAGAAGGTATAACAAACTCACTTTAGAGGACAGTGGTGTACAGTCTGATAGAGTGAGTACCCAGTTAACTCTCCGTATGTTGTGTCAGCTGGCTTTGTATCAGGAAGCTTCTGGTGAGTTTAGGTGACCCCATAGCAGAGGCAGGTGGAAAATTCCAGGCTAGGAGGCTGGATGGAGTAGATGGTAAACACTCAAGGGTCAGTGGTCAATGATGAGGACACAAGCCAAGAGCCAACCATGGGGATTCCAAGGGGAGCTTGGGTTATCAAAGGCCATTAGAGCTGCAGTGACCAGGACATTGCCCCAAGAAACTGTGTCTGCATGAAATAAGGGATATCCTTGCTTGTTTGTGACCCAAGGATATGTAAGTCATACATTTTTGCCTGTTAGAAACAGAAGAGAGGGTGGCTATATGGAATATTAAATATTTTTATTAATAAAAATATTAGTAGAAATTGCATGACCTTTTAAGTTATGGTATGGGACTAAATTTAAACTACAAATGTAGTTGAGTTTCTGTTTTGTGGAGAGATTATTTATGAACAAAGTAAAGGAGTTACAACTCTTCATAAATAAGTCTATAAAATGTTGCGGCATTAGATAGTGAGATCTTTTCGCTCTGTATTTCTTTCCAAAAATCTTAACAATGTCACCATTTTATTAAATCATTTGATAGGATCAATACTTTATATGAACTATCTAATCTGAGCAGCCCCAAGAAACCTGTAAAACAGGCATTATTGTCCTATTTTATAGATAAATTAGCCAAGGATAAGATAAACCAAAGGGCTTGATCAATTCATCTACATAAGAAGTGGTAGAGCTTGGATTTAGAACCAAGCCAAAACACTCACATGGCTTACGTATTACTTTTCATTCTAAGCTGCCTTATTTTATCACAAATAGATTGAGATCAATGCATTGAACCCTTGACATCTAGACCCTCTTCTATATGATTTTAAACTACTGTTTAAATTTAGTTAATTACTGAACATTTCATGTTCTTATATTTGCTCAACTAGATTCAAAATTCTTCAGTGCTTCCTTTTTTTCATCTCTGTGTTTATTGTATTATTGTTGTCTTCAGACATATTCATTGAAGAAGTATTTATTGAGTGCCTATTATTGCCAGGAACTGTCTCAAGTGTCTGATATATATATATTGATGTATATTCTATTGATGGAGGCAAAAATAAAATGAGTGAGTTAATTTTAAGATATAATAGAAGGTATTAAGTACAATGCACAAAAAAGTAAAGCAAAGTTAAGTGAAATTGAGAATAGGAATGGGTTACTATTTTAAGAAATATGATAAAGTAGGTCCATCGAGAAAATTCCATCTGAAAAATGCCCGAGGGAGTGTCTGTGCACATGTTCAGAGGAAGAGCAGTTTATGCAGAGGGAAACAGGCAGCGCAAGATGCTTTTGAGGTACATGTGGCCAGAATAGAATAAGTGAAATAAAGTCAGAGAAAGAACAATTTTGGGTGTTGTCTGAACAGACCTTATAGGAACTTAAAAGTCATTGCAAGAAATTTCGCAAGATTTCAATGAGATAAATAACTTCCTATTTCTTATTAATATCCAGTATAGCTATAAGAGTAGACGTTGCTATAAAAGTTTTTTAGTGACACATGTTGACATCCAGACATATTATGCTGACATTTTTATTGATGAACCACAGTCTGTCATAGATTATTAACACATTATTGGCTTATGTACTCAGACAGTGATTTTTATTTACCAGACCACTGGTAATCACAGAGTTTCTCCCTACCATCTTTGGTTAATTGATGTGTATCAACTGTTGTTTTTTTTTTTTTTTTTTTTTTTTTTTTTTTTTCCATCACATACCTCAAGATCTGGTAACACCATGGGAAGACTGTATTTCAAGAGTTTTCTTTTTTTTCTTCCCTCTCTTAACATTATGCTAAGTAATCAGGAAGAAGGAGTTAAGGGAGCTTCTTTTCACGGACTAGACTCTAGGGAAAAAAGATTGATATTTGGTAGAAGGAAAAGCCTTATCTCTAAAATGCCCTCAGTATTATGTCAGGCTAAGCATTACCTATGGCAAACAAAACTAGGAAGACGAGCTTCAGGCTTGGAGAATGTCTCTTAAGCTATGAAATCCTCTGAGCCTCCCTTAGAGACCTCATCCCTTCTTAACACGAAGGGCATTCCAGACCCAACAAAGAAGGGCTTCAGGAGCCATTCTTGACATCCCAGTCCTTTCTCTGTTGTCTGATCCTTTTATTTGAAATTACTTAGTAGATTGTGATACTAGTTAAAGTCTCTGATTCATGTTAGTCTGATTTGACAATCTAATCCTGTGTTAGCCCAATGATAGAGGGAATCTTAAAATAATGTTACTTCTAAGAAAGGACCAAATTTGGCACAGATTCATAGACTGTTGTTTGTAAATTCAAGGGCTTAGACATCTTCTGAATAACAGTATTTTGGAAAAATTGTGCTCTAAATATTTGGAGTGGAGTCTGAAAATAAATGGTTCATCACTAAGAGGTAAGAAGATTAAATGTTAGCAGAGGAAAAAACCATACAGGTTGTCCCTTCAAACTTGATAATTGGGAAGTATTAACTCATTTAAGTGATTTTACCATTGTTTGAAACTTCTGAAATTCCTCTTCTAAGATTTGTTTTGGAAACTGTGTATTTTAAACATGTCTTCCAATGTGGCATATCTTCACTCTTTGAAGGGGTATTTCATTTTTGAAACTACTTGGGAACTACTCCAAAAAAAAGGGTTATGATAACAGATATTTGAGAATAGCAGATAATTGAGGATTTTTTTAAAAATGTGTAAATATATAGTAATGTTACTTGTCATCTTGAACATTTTGTAAACTAATTCCCAAAGTGACATACAAAACTATCTCATCAAAAATTACTTCATCAGAATGACTTATACTTTCCCAAAATGACTGCTTTGAAGGACAACATTCATTTGACTACGTTTCTCCTGATCACCTACCCTGATCATCCTATTTAAAATATCTAGTTTGATCACTCTATTTAAAATAGCTGTTTCTAATCAAGATCTCTGTTCAGTGCATAATTCTCCTGTGTCATTTCTAATAATTGCTATTTATGAAGAACAGAACTGTCTTAATATTGTATATTTCAGTTTTCTCATAATAACAATGGCTATAGCTCAGAGCAAAAAGAATAATTTTCTCAGTAGGGACCTGTGGGAATAAATATATATATTTTTATTATGAACCTAATGAAAATCTACTGCATCATATTTACCTACAAAAGTAAAAACAAAAACACAACAACAAAAACCTAAAAAATAGCTAGTGATTACAAGAAATAACACTCTGCAGACCTTCTTCTGTATAATGCAAGGTGTTTGCTTATTGTGTTGCCTTTATCCAGATCTGAACACTATGATCTAGTTTCTGTTGAGGTGACATAATTTCTTTCCTAATAAAAGCGTCATAAATTTAGGAGTAACTTACATAAAGGTTGAGATGAGTTAGATAGCCCTAAAAACCAAAAAGTACTCATTTTGCTTCACGCTGTACATGAGACTATGTGTAAATATGTGTGTGTAAAAATATTATACACACATTTTTAACTCAAGTACTATAAGGTAAAATGTTAAATACTGGTGTGTGCATCAGTTGGGATCCTTTGAAGGAGAAGATGCTGAGAGACAATTAGCAGTCCAAGAAGATTATTGGAGGTAATGCCCATGAAAGACAAAGGGAGGAGGAAGTCAATCTTATACCTGCAAAGGAAACCAGAGGAAGGGGAGCGAGATAGGGCAGGAAGAGCCTCAGGCTGTGATGCAGATGCGAGTCAGTATCCGACAAACCAACAGGGGGCTCTAGATCAAAGAGGCCTTCTGGGAGTCTGACATTGGGCAGAAATGAGTAGGTCCTGGTACCTGCAGCACACTCAATCACTGGCTGGGGGATGTGGGGGAAGAGCGTGGCCTCTGCTGGAAAGCTGAGGTAGACACTGAAGGCAGTAACATCTGGGAGCTGTATGTAACTGCATTTCTTGAAGCTGAAAAACAAGTTTTTTTCTTGAAGACAGATATGTGTAGCACATCTCCATGGCTGCCACAGTGTGTGTGTTTGTGTTTTGACACGACTATGATCAAAGTACAGTTGAAACAAAGTTCTCTATCATTGAAAGTCTACCCTCTTATAAGGTATTCTGACATTACAACACATATAAACAGATTACATAAGTTTGCCTGATTTTCTTTGATAAAACTATATGCAGTTGACTTGATTTGGGTAAATTTAAAGAGATTGACATTACTAAAATATTCCATACTCCTGACCAGTGGCAACAATCTTACCATTAGAATTAGGTAAACTTGGACAACCAGGACAGGTGAGAATGGGCACCCTGGAATCAAATCCGCAACACAGAGCAACTACAATTACCACTACCACATTCATTTTCCTCTTCATATTTGGGGATATGAAGAAGGGAAAATGAGATGGAGTTTGCAGAGGAACTCTAGAAAAGTTTATCTTTGTTTAGAAGTAGGAAAATAAAAATAAAACCTCTGAAAGAAGAACTGGATTAAGGTTTCCTTTGTTTCCCTGGTCGTTGACTTACCCACAAAGGTATGTCTAATATGTAAATGGAATCAGATATTAATCCTGGAAGACACATTGGTAGCATATATTACTAAATCTTATTAGTATTTTTATGTTAATTTTCTTAATATTTTGTGAAAAGTTTAGTATGTTAAAGACTCTGTTGTACCAATAATAGAATAAAGGATGGGTTAGAATAACAGAAAGGCTAGTAGGGAGTTTTGTAGGTCAGAAAATGCTTTTAACTTCTTTTTAAACACCTCTGCTGATTTTTGCCTATGGAAAGAAAGTGAAAAAACATATGTAACACATTTTGATATGAAACACAAATATATTGGATTTACAGATTCTTTCCTTCATAAAATTTAGCATTTGTACCTTCTAGTTCTCATCAAAAGTATGTTGATATAATTTTGTACATCAGTTTTGAAATGTATAGCTAGTATATAGGTAAATAAATATTTCACATGGTTTATGGACCTACAATGTTTAGAACATCTTCTCAGTGATCAGATATTTATTTGGCACCTACAATATGACTCAAAATTTGGAATTGCATTGTGTGGCATACACAGGAAAAATAAGTCTTTAACAACTATGAATCTCTATTTGAAGAGGTGAGAAAAATGCACAAAATACAAAGATACAAAGAGGGACTGATATAAGGCAATATATACTTAAGGACTTAAATAAGAATAATAGTGACTTTGAGATGGGTGAGTTGATTGGACTGGTTCTAGAAAATTTGTGGAGAAAATTGGATTTAAGCTGGACATTGAAAATGAGTAGGTTTTGAATAGACAAAGAAGCAATAGCAGAAATCGTGTAATTAAAATGAGAGCCATCAATTGGCATTAGTCTGGTGTACAGACATTACAAGAATGATTGGATTTGGTTGGATGACTTACGCTGAGAGAGGAGAGGGAAGTAATATAAAATAGTTGACCCTAGAGTCCTGATTATGGAGGCCTTGGGCTAGACAGGGCATAAGAGGCAATAACAATTGTCGTAATAATAAAATGTAGTTAGTGTAGGTTTTACTATTGTTAGCTCAAGCATAATTGTTTAGTATTTCTTTTCTATTCTACCCCTTCTCCAAGGACTCAACCCTTTGTTTTGGAAAGCTTATGAATGTTATAGACTGTTGAAAAATGTTAGTCTACACGGGAGAGTTTGGATGAAGCCCCGCAAATTCCTAGCTGTGGGAGGATATTTCGACCAACAGTTCTGTGGGAGACAGGCCGACTGCTGCTGATAGAAGGCCCCCACCAGGCAGCTACAAAGGCACAGCTAGCAGGGCTCCTTATCATAGGGATGACTGGACAGTTGGCTTGCCTGGCTCCCTCCTGCCTAACCCTATTGCTGGTCTGATAATGCTTGGCAGGCTATAGCTGTGACTCCACTGCCCTCCCTGGAGTCCCCATGTCTTGTCTTTGCCATCTCATTCAAGCTCCACAGATACCCTACAAATTCCTATTCCACTGAATTCTCCTTTCCCCTAAGTCCAGTTGATTCTCATATATCCTTGCCTGAGTAGGAGAGTCGGGGTTTCCCTCCAGTCTTTTTAAAATCTATTTTTATGACATTGAACTCTGTGCTCTCATTCTTTCAAGATCTTCCTTTCTGATTCTCAGGAGTCTTTTCTTTCCTCAATAATCTTGGTTCCTGCACATTGAGAACATTATTTTTGTTTTTTACGTGGGTTCAAGAATCTATTTTATAATTATAATTTTATTTTTTATTTTTGTAGAGATAGAGTCTAACTGTGTTGCCAGGGCTGGCCTAAAACTCCTGGGCACAAGTGATCCTCCTGCCTCGGCCTCTCAAAGTGCTGGGATTACAGACGTGAGCCACTGCACCTGGTCAAGAGTCTGTCTTGTTTTGTTTTGTTTTGTTTTGGTTTTTTGAGATGGAGTCTGGCTCTGTTGCCCAGGCTGGAGTGCAGTGGCGTGATCTCGGCTCACTGCAAGCTCTGCCTCCCGGGTTCATGGCATTCTCCTGCCTCAGCCTCCCGAGTAGCTGGGACTACAGGCGCCCACCACCATGCCGGGCTAAGTTTTTGTATTTTTAGTAGAGACCGGGTTTCACCATGTTAGCCAGGATGGTCTTGATCGCCTGACCTCTTGATCGCCCGCCTCAGCGTCCCAAAGTGCTGGGATTACAGGCATGAGCCACCACGCACATGCGAGAGTTTATTTTAAGTCAAATAAACAGCAACGAGAACAATAATTGATCACTAGCAGTTTCTTTTAATTTTTATTCCTGCTTTATAATTCTGATTTCACGAAGGCAAAGCAGGTGCCTCTGACTGACTAGGGAATCACACATAAGGAATAAGAAAAAGAGCAACCTATTGTATCCCTACATAATAATAATAGCTTATATTTATTGACTACTTAGTCTGTGTCAGAACCTGGGGCAACACTCATAGATTATTTCATGTAATCAGCAGTGCAGTTTTAAGGGTTGTGCACCACTGCTCTTTGCGTTTTACAAGTGAAGAGAGTAGGAGTAGAACTCTGAGAGGTTAAATATCTTGCTATCCTTGTAGCACTAGCAAGTCAATGGTGAAACTAAGATTCAAACTCAGGAAATCTACCCCAAAGCCTGCACTCTTACTGGCTGTATTCTTAAATATTTTCTTTATCAAGGGATTAACATAATTATAGAAGTATTTTTGGAAGATTAGTCTGGCATCTGCAAGAGAGCCTAGAGAGAGGATTATTAGTTTGGAGGTTATTTTGGTCTTTCAAAATGCCAGGAGCTTCAGGCATAAACTACAGTGGAGGTCCTAGGTGTTCAGCCTAGTGAACCAGGGTAGTGTGAGAAACATGAAGAGGTAGAGAAATTAAAAATTAGCAATTTAAGAAATTAATAGAAAAATAGATAGTATACTCGAGAAGTATTTTTCAAACTTTTTTCATAATAAAATCACCCGGGACACTTGCTAAAAATATAGAATCCTGGTCCCAACCCAAGCAGCCTGTCAGGAGATTTTCTAAGGGAATCTCTATTTTAAATAAGAGTCCTAGGTGATTCTTGTGATCAGGTAAAGTACAGAAGTCATCCTAGAATGTATCTTTTAATTTTTCCTCTACAGAAGAATTGCTTAATTACAGTGGCTTTTCTTAACTCACAGACACAATTTTCTTGTTTACAATTAGGAGCTGATGTGTAGAGTGGTTAGCACATAAGGCCATGACTGTTAAAAGCTTTTAGTCTAACTAGTAAATCATCCAGGTAATTTGAGGTTTTATTGCCATTGCATTGTTTATGGCAGCAAATCATGTTGATTTGCTGCTACCAGACACAAGGTGTAAAGTCATACGTCATAATTAAACGATATGTGACTTCTGACCCAGATACCTTTTGAAGATCCCATTTTATCAGCCAAGTCAGCCAGTTTTAAAGCAGAGTGGGTTTATCACTGAGACCATTTTGTCAGCTGCTTCTGTGGAGAGTCAACCAAAATTTCTTATAGTTGGTGGGTTCAAGCTTCATAAGTTTAGCTTTAGAATTCAATTGTAAAGCTGAGCTCAGATTTTAAACAATACATATTTTGGGCTGAAAATTCTCTTCAGTGTTTGTAATAGTCTGGGGAAATGAATGTAATAACCATTTTGACAGTAAATAGTAGCATATGCAATTTTTTTTTTTACATACTAATTCCTTCATCAGTTTTGTATCTAATTACTAAGCACTTAGGAATAGAGGCTTCTAATTCAGAAATTGTCAAGTGAAGTATTAGGCATACTCAAGGCAGCTCACCAAAGGAGAAGTCCTCTTTTTTCACATATTTATAAACAAGGAAGTTAATTCTCTTTGTCTACTTCCCAGATACTCTTAGTAATATTTAAAGAATCTCAGAGAGGCTTGCAAGGATGTTCAAAGTCCAAAGTCCTTACCCTGAAAGAGCACACATTGCTCCTTAGGAGTCCAGTATTATCTCTAATGCAGCTCTATTCCAAACGACCAGTGTCCAATTTCACGAGCCTCTTGGTTGAGGAGTTCTCTGGCTTTAGCAGTATTTCATCTATCATTGAGAATGAGATGAGAATATCTCAACGATGGCAGGTAGGATTCTCCCTATTTTTCAGGTCTCTTGTAAAACAACATGAAGAAGCCAGAGGAGAGAGAAGAAATCCAGATTCTAGCATAGTTTGCATTTTAATTCTTGAATCAGGGCTGGGCTTTCTTCTTCTTAAGTTAAATTACGTACCGATCTCTTTATCCTAGAGGACAAATAGGTAGGGAAAATGGACCCAGGGTGATGTCAGAGACCATCCTTGAAAGTTTTAGAATCCATTAGTTTGCCCAGTTGTTGGTAATAGACTTTCATACCACTGATCCAATTCCAATCATTAGGGGACACCCAGGGATCTGTTTTTGCTCCAAATATACCAATTGAATTATATTTTCCTTATTTATTTACTCATTTATATGTATGAGCATGGACACATGGATAAAATATTTTATACTTTGCAATATAATATTTTATTTTACATTATTTTACTGCTATAATTGCTTTAGCTTTAGCCACTGGATGTTCTTGCAGTATAGCTTCTTTGTCTTTTTCACATGTCCCCTCCTTTACTTTCTGGTACCCCAGGATGCTCTAGACTCATCTTGTATATTTTCTCAAAAATGGGAAGTCATCAAGTAGAGGTTTGTTGAGGCTATCATACTATGAGAGTGTGTGGAAGTTCAGATTACAAAAAGAAGTGTGCTGAGAATGAAATCTAATGCCAAGATTTCATTTTCAGCACCCTCCTTTTTATAATTCTTTAAAAAATGGTCACAGGAAAGATATTCTTAGAACAGATGGAGAAAAAAACTAGTAGGAAAACAGAAATAATCAGAAGGAGATAGAAACAAATGTAGGATACTTCCAAAAGTAGGAGATAGAACTAATATGAATTAGTTATTTGTTGATTGCTGCAAGAAGGCTTCATGAAATTCTGGGAAATACATGAGTCAGTGACACATAGATAAGCTTATTGTAGGTGACGAATTGTGGGCTCTCAAAACTCTGTGGTTCCCCTCAGAGGGCTGTAAAAGTTAAAGCAATTTGATTGGTTTTATATTCAAGGAAAAATATTAAAGAGTTAACTAGTGAAAAATTAAGCCTGAAAAACAGAAAATAATGAATTTTCTACAAAATAAACAGTTGTATAAATCAATTCGTTGTATGATCAAAGGAGAGCATATCTGAGGGAAATGAACTGGGAAGAAGAATGTGCTTGATGGGGTATAGAAGTGGGGGTGTGGGGTCCTGATAGCTGGATCATGAAGCATAGAACCTGAATCTATGACTTACCTTCTCTTGGGATTTCTCATTGATTACTCCCTAATTCTATCACTTTACTAACTACAAGGAGGTCTGTTTCTACTTTAAAATATGTTCAAATATAGGTAAATGTCACTTGGAATATCCCAGAACACAACCATACTGAGGAATACAGAGGATACTAGAGCTCTTAGTAATTTGGCTTTGAAGATGCTGCTACCTTTAGCTTCAAGTTCATAAGTTCTTGATTTCCCAGCCTCTCTCCCTAGGCCTGATGCCAATTTTAATACTCACTGCCCAAGACACTTCCCATATCCCTGTGTGCCAAGTGTCTAGAATAGTGCCTGAACTATATTAAGTAATCAAGAACTATTTGTTGAATGAATGAATGTGTGAATGAATTAATTATATCCTAAGTTACATTTCAATATTTTAGAAAGATGCCATCTTATAGCATCAGCATACTTGTCTTTGTTTACCATATTACAGCTCTTGGGGTTTTAGATGTTTGGTCTATTATTTTCCTGAACTTCACCCTCTCTCCTTTTTTCCTCCCTACTTACTTGTATGTCTCTCCTATTCTTGATATTGCCCTAGATCTCCTTGTAAAATATTTTGCAAAATTGTTCAGGTTTCCTGCATAACTCTGACTTGAAACATTATGCTTTAAATTTTTTCATATTGCTTCTCAGTATCTTTTCTAAAATAGATCTGTGTGATAATTATTTTTGGAGGGGGTATGCTTTTCACCATAACAAGGAATAAGAAAATTTAAATGTGCTATAATTTTTTATCTCCACAGATTGTTTTGCTTATTGGTGTTGAATTTTAATTAAAAACCAAACAACTTTTCCTATTAACTTGATGCTACTTATTAATTCAAATGAAGAGACTGACTCTGGATATTGGGAAAATTTATCGTAAGTCTTTAATAATCTTTTCTCATGGTTTGTGAATTATTTACTGGAGAACATTTGTTACAGACTTGGGCTTCACATGGTTTTCCTTGAGTCTCACAAGTAGCTTCCTTTTGAATAGATTTAGATTCCCTAAACATTTGGTAAATGCCTAGCACATGCCAAACATGTAGGTAGATGTTAGGAACTTCATTTACTCAATGAGGAAACAGATGTAAAGTGACTCAGTGACTGTGATCCAGCAACTATCCAATAACGATGGTCCTATAGTCAGTGAGAGAGGTAGGGTTAAAGTCTACCTCTTCGGACTCAAGTCCAGTACCTTTTCCCATTATATACTTGGTAAAAGCTGATTTTTAAAGATATATATATATATCTTTAAAAATATGAAATATATTGGAGAGTGTTCACTTTCTTCTGGGGTCCTCATAGCTTAAATGATACTTCATGGTTTTTATTTTGTGTTCCTTTTCTCTTAGTCTGGAATTGCAAATTGACCTCAAGATATATTTGATCAGGATGAATTCCAAACCTGAAATTAGTTGTTCTCTGAGCTCAGAGTTTTAGATTAAACATCTCTCTCTTGATATATATATCTAGGGTAAGTTATTTAAAATTATCCTTAATATCTGGAATAAGAGTTAAAATTAAGAAAAGTTAAGTCCAATAATATTTGAAGTAAGCTTTAAATTGGACTTCGGTTATTTAGAAATGTTTTAATCACTAAACCACTGATTGAAATAAAGTATACGTGATGGACATAATATTAGACCATCAAAAGTCAGGGAACATGGCCTTGATGACAAACTTAAGAGAAGCATGGGAGGGTTTGCTGCTACTGAAGATTTTAAATTTTTAAAAAAGAAAATAGTGTGGTATTTGAATGAATTCCTAAATATAAGAAGCTATAGTTTTTGTAAATATTTGAATTCCAGAAAATAAAATTCACGGCTATGTATGAGAAAGGACATTAAAAAAAAAATAAGATGTTTTTGACCAGTCGCAGTGGCTCAGGCCTGTAATCCCAGCACTTTGTGAGGCTGAGGTAGGAGGATGGCTTGAGCCCAGGAGATCAAGACTAGCCTGGGCAACATAGTGTGACCCCCTTCTCTACAAAAGATAAAAAAATTAGTCGGCACGGTGGCATGTGTCTATAGTCCCAGCTACCTAGGAGGCTGAGGTGGGAGGATTGCTTGAGCCAGAGAGGGAGATCAGAGCCTGAGAGACTGAGGCTGCAGTGAGCCATCATCACCCTGCTGCACTCCAGCATGGATGACAGAGTGAGACCCTGTCTCAAAAAAACAAAGAACAAAAACAACCAAATGTATTTGCGAACTTGCTACAAATATAAAATGATACTTCTTTTGTAGATTGTAAAAAATCAAGTGAAACTAAAACTTTGTGCTCTTTGATCATGATTTCCATTTTCCCTGTTCTTCCCACCTGCCTCCCCAGACCCTAGTAATCACCATTCCACTCTCTACTTCTATGAGTTTGACTAAGATTCCACATTTAAGTGACATCATATCATCATATGGTTTTATATATATATATATAAAATCACGTTTTCTTTTTCCATTCATCCATTGACACTTAGGTTTATTCCGTATCTTGACCTTCATAAATAATGCTACAATGACCATGGGAGTGCAGATATCTCTTCAACATACTGATTTCAATTCCTTTAGATGTACACCAAGAAGTAGGATTGCTGGGTTATATTAGATGATCCACTGCACAGCATGCAATAGTAATCTGCACAGCATGGTCACTACATAGTTAATAATAATGTATTATGTATTTCATATTATTAAAAGAGTAAATTTTAAATGTTCTCACCATAAAAAGTAAGTATGTGATGAATGTGGGATATGTTAATTACCATGATTTAATCATTCCCCAATGTGTGCCTGTATCAAAACATCACATTGTACCCCATAAATATATGTATATATAATTATTTTGTCAGTTAAAAATAAAATACAAATAAAATCACTTTAAAATAAAAAAATCAATTGAAAGCATTTCTAAGTATTTGAACATGTAATTGTTGATAAAACACACAATGATTTCACTAATTCCAGCTGAGCATTTTTCCACTGAGAGATAATATATTAAGGGAGTTTAGAAATATATTTTCAGAATTTTATATACCTACCTATCTCTATCTGTATATCCATTTATCACGTTTTGAAATTTTTTTAAAGTAAAAAATAATAAAATGTCTCTTGCGTACCAAATCAGCAAATTAAATTGATATAAAATTCTCTCACATATGCTTGACTTAATGTAATAAATATCATAACATATAACTTAAAACTTATCTTTCATCACTTTCCCTTTCCTCTTTCTCCACAGGTGACCATTATTCTGAGTTTTTTAAATGCTTTATTTTTTCTAATTGAAGAAATGAAAATAGCAGTCATTCAAAATCCTATCGTATTATCTTTTGATCATCATAATAAGCAAATGCAAATAACTCTCCCTTGCTGAAACAATTAAATGATTTAAAAATATCAGTGTCAAAGCTGTTCCTTCTAAAATGTAAGGCAAATCTAATAGATTCTAAATATAGATTACAAACTCAAACGCCCTCAGGTGCCAGGCAGGAGAGATTAGAGAGCCACCTGTCAGAATAGAGCCGTTAGATTTAGTTTATCCCCAATTTGTAAAAGATGGATGCTGGTTGTCTTTTCAGAATGGCAAGAAATCGATAGACAATATTATCAAGTAGTCAGAATCTTGAAAGAAGGCAGAAATTTTAGCATCTTTATTTCTAATTTCTAAATGTTGACAAAGATTTAAAATTTAAAAAGTACTTTGTATTTTAAATTAACTCTGTTGGAAGTCCAGCATCAGCTGTTGGGACTGCTACTTTGCAATTACGGCAAAGTGGGACAGCTACAACCATCTTTCTGGTTGAGTGCACTGTCCTCTTTACCCTTGCGAATTCACTTATTTACTAAACTACATTTGCTGCTCAAGTTTGGGCTTCCTGGATGTGATAAGTTCTCCATGACCTAGCATCACTCTGCCATCCTGCCTTCAACCCTGCTGCTCCCATCAAAGTGGCTTCCTTGCAGTCATCTGTCATATTCAACATTGTTTTTCCTCCACTGCTGAGCTCATGAAGTTGGTCTATGAATGTATCATATAGTAGAAAGAAACTGGATTTGGACAAAATTCTATGCTGATAAAAAGGAGAATGAGGCCAATGCTGTGGATGTATTTATATATCTGCTGAATCTGTCATTTAGGAATTAGAAAATAGTTGCTGCATCCTTTGTTTTAAATACTGCATACTTGAAAAAAGATAAATATTTTTTCAACCTTTGGTTCTTCAATTGAAAAATTTCAGCTCACAGAATCTTTCCCAAGATAGAGAATTTCTAAACCTATAATTATTTTTGTAACTTGCCTGTAAACTCTCTTTATATTTTTTATTCTTTTTGTTTCAAGTCTATAATATTTCTCATTGTTCAGAATGAAGTTGATAATATTTTAATATAAAGTAGAGTTACTGCATTCATTGCTATGTTCTGATTCATTGTTTACAGTGATTGTTTTAACCGTTTCTGAATCTGAGTTTTTGATTTGCAATGATTTTGTGAATTATTGTGACACGTTGGCCACTGTATTATACCATCATATTGAAGAGATATTAAGTCATTATTAGTCCATATTCCCATTTAAAGTGTTAAAATAGTATAAATGGCATACACTCTTCTTAATATCCTGGAATACTGAAAATGCTTTCAACCAAACATATAAGAATTTTAGAAAGCTAGACTCTGACATGAGCAATAAAACACACTAGGTCATTCAGAATAGAGATTCACTTAGTTTAAAAGTAGTTTTTATTGCTACATAATATTGTGAAGCAAACTATTCATCAGTAGCCTTAAGCATGTACTACCTGCATGAAATACAGGGACATCTGAAAGACTGGAGGAATAGGTTGGATTTCTTAGCCTCTTGTGGTTTCCTTATACTTTTTTCTGATCTTCCCATTAATAATCCATAACACCTAGCACTGGCTATCAAATATACAGAAAAAGCTTGTTGAATAAATGAATCAGTGAAGAAATTCGTGATATCCTTTCAACAAATTCTTTATTTCTCTCTCCTATCTGTCGATTCCCATTGTATACATAATATCTACACATTACTAATGTATGGAATGTTATGTTCTTCCTTCAAATGAACACATGCCCTAATTCCTTAGTCTATTGAGATGCTTGACAGAATGTGACTTCTCTGGTCTAGACTTTTGTGGAAATATGTATTAGCTAGATGTGCAAAACATGACATGTTTTGAAGAGTGTGCTCAAAGTAAAGAAATGTTTCAAATTCCCAAAGCACAGCTTGAAGTATAGTTGTAATTGTGACTTGTTGGCAGAGGAGGGCAGAAGGAACAGTAGTTTGGTACCCAGAAAATAGAAATGCAGTGGACCATTTTCAGCTGGAAAGTCAAGGAAAGATTGGAAATCAAAGTGATCAAGTGGGTGAACTTAGAGCAAAATTTTAGGAGCATAAAGCTGGGAAGCAAAACATCTGATTTTGTATCTCTTTTATCACTTGCTATGGGAAAACTTCAGTTTTAAATTTTTAATCAATGTGGTAGTACTAATAGTACCTACTACTACCTAATAGTACCTAATAGCATGCTTTTTTTGAAGATTAAAGAGGCACATTATAAAATACATAATATAGTACCTGATACATACTAAGGATAATAATACTGTTTTTATTGTTATAGAAGCTATAAATCAGAGAATTGTCACATTCTAAGATGTGTAAGTCTTTTCTGAGGAACTGACATATACAGAGCAAAATCATTAGAAGCATCTTTGTACATAATGCTGTCAAATGAATATGTTTTTCATTATAGCTTTCAAGATAACATAGCTATTAAGCCTTAGATAAATTGTTTTTTCCTCCCTTTACCTACTCCCTCCTTCATTTTCTCCCTTCTTACTTCCCTTCCTTCCTTCCTTCCTTCCTTCCCTCGCTCCCCCCTCCCCCCTCCCTCTCCCCTTCCCCTCTTCCCCCTTCTCCCCTACCTACCTACCTACCTACCTACCTACCTACCTACCTACCTACCAGTATTTACCACCTCACAACTATGTTCTAGAGTATCCTGGGCACTGGGAATACTATAAGCATATCTATTAATATATCTCTTTCTATATCTCTATATCTAAGTATCTATGTAGCTATCTGTATTATTTAACTACCTAGCTATGTATCTATCTACTTATCTCCAGCTTGGGCTTTATAACAAAATATCATTGACTAGATAGCTTAAAGAACAACAACAGCAACAAAAATTTCACTCAGTTCTAGAGGCTGGAAATCTAATATCAGGGTCCCAGCATGGTCAGGTTTTTATTGAGGGCCCTCTTCCCAGCTTGAAGTTGGCTACCTTCTTATACTGTATTCTCACGTGACAGAGAGAGTAAGCTCTGATGTCTCCTCCTCATCTTATAAGAACACTAATCCCATTATTCAGGCCCTACCCTTATGACCTCATCTATACCTAATTACCTCCTAAAGACCCCGCTTCCTAATATACTGGGAGTTAGGGCTTCAACATGTGAATTTCAGGGGAACACAATTCAGTTCGCAATACTATGTCAATATATTTATGAAAAGGGAGTGGCTAATTCTAATTGAGTCATTAAAATTCTCATAAAAGAAAAATGTTTAAACTCAGCCTTGAGTATGTTCTCCAGGTGGTTGGATAGAATGGGGAGTAGAGAAAGAGAAAAAGGGTAGAAGATGTGGAATTACAAAACGGACAGAGATGAGAACTAACACAGTGGTATTTAGTGACATGGTTAGAAGAAAATAGCTTCACTAAAGATTCTGGACATTGCCGTGATGATCATTGTGTCTTCAGTGGGGGAGTGACACAATCAGGGTCACCGTGTGGCAACAGCATGGAGAATGGATTAGAGATGGAATGAAGATTTTAGGAGACTACTCTGATAGTTCTAATGAAGTACACTGTGGGCAGAAGTAGTTCGGATGAAGAAGAGAGTAAATAAAAAATGACAAGATTTTATCTCCCATAAACCTACAATAATTATATATAGTCATATACTGCATATATACATAATGTATAAAAATGTTTTGTTCAAAGACAGACTGCATGTGTGACAGTGGTACTGTAATATTATAGTGGAACTGAAAAATTCCTGTTGCCTAATGACATTGTAGCCTTGGTAACGTCCTAACACGAAGCGCATTACTCTTGTGTTTGTGATGATGCTGGTGTCAACAACCTACTGCACTGCCAGTTGTGTGAAAGTATAGCATATACAATTATGTACAGTACATAATATGTGATAATGATAATAAAAAACAAGTATGTTAATGATTTATTTACTAAACTGTAATTTTTAATTGTTATTTTATAGTGCACTTACTCCTACTTATTTTTTTTAAAAAGCTAACTTTAAAACGAACTCAGGCAGGCCAGGAGTGGTGGCTCACACCTATCATCCCAGCACTTTGGGAAGCCGAGGCAAGTGGATCACCTGAGGTCAGGAGTTCGAGACCAGCCTGGCTAACATGGTGAAACCCTGTCTCTAAAAAAAAAAAAATAAAAATAAAAATAAAAAAACACACACACAAAGCAGTCTCAGGGATGTACTTTAGGAGATATCCAGAAAAAGACATGGAAGAGGACAATGTTATCGCCCCTGAAGACCATCCAATGGGACAAGATATGGAGATGCAAGACAGTGATATTGATGATCCTGACCTTGAGTAGGCCTAGTCTTTTGTGTGTGCATGTGTGTGTGTGTGTGTGTGTGTGTATGTGTATGTGTGCGTGTGTGTTTTGAGACAAGATCTTGTACTGTTGCGCAGGCTGGAGTGCAGTGGCATGATCTAGGCTCACTGCAACCTCCCTCTCCCGGGCTCAAGCAATCCTTCCATCTCAGCCTCCCATGTGGCTGGGGCTGCAGGCACATACCACCACTCCTGGCTAATTTTTTTTGTTTCTTTTAGAGATGGGTTTTGCATGTTGCCCAGGCTGGTCTTCAGCTCCTGGGCTCAAGCGATCTGCCCACCTCAACCTCCCAAAGTTCTGGGTTTACAGGCATGAACCACCATGCCTGGGCTAATGTCTGTGTTATGTCTAGTTTTCAACAAGAAAGTTTAAAAAGTAAAAAAATACATAAATAAAAATCTTATAGGAGTACAAAGAAAGAGTAACTTTGTACAGCTGTACAATGTGTTTGCATTCTAAGTGTTATTACAAAAGAGTCAAAAAGTTAAAAAAATTAAAATGTTTATAAAGTACAAAAGTTATAGCAAGCTAAGCTTATTTTATTATGGAAGAAATAATTTTTTAAAAAAATGAATTCAGTGTAGCTTGCATGTACAGTGTTTATAAAGTCTATAGTAGTGTTACCAAGCAAAAGGGGCTTGCTGCCTGATACACTCGAAGCCAATAGTATGACACCGAGTTTTTTAGAAAAGAAAAGCTTTTTATTGCAAGTTGACTGACAGAGACAGGAGTCCAGTTCAAATATGTCTCCGTGTGCTGACCTTAAGATAGGGGAACATCACACACCGGGGCCTATCATGGGGAGGGGGGAGGCATTCCATTGGGAGTTATACCTGATGTAAATGACGAGTTGATGGGTGCAGCACACCAACAAGGCACAAGTATACATATGTAACAAACCTGCACGTTATGCACATGTACCCTACAACTTAAAGTATAATAATAATAAAAAAAAAAAAAAAAAAAAAAGAAAAGGTTTAAGGGATGAATTCTGGGATTGGTAGATTGGTGGAAAGAAAGGAGGTCTAAAACGTCCTAAGGAATGCAGTTATCTTTCATGCTACGTCATGGGTCACATGTGCAAATTCAGGGGGAGTTAGGATTAAACATGCAGTGGAAACTCAGGCTATAATGTTATCAAGCTTGTTCTGCGCAAACTCCTGTCAGCCATATTGGTTCCCATCCATTTCAGCTAGTTTTGTTATCTTCCAAGTGAAGGGAGTTTCAGCAGTTCAGCAAGTTGTTTCTTTTGTTATCTGCCATCTTTCAAACTCGAAGATTTCCGTTAGCTATTTAACTCCTTGGGGCACGGTTTCAGTAGTAGATGATAATGTCCTAGGTAGTCACATTCTCTGACCGCTCACTCACCACAGAGCAATTTCCAGTCCTGCAAGCTGTATTCATGGTAAGTGCCCTGTACAGGTGTACCATTTTTTGTCTTTGATATTTTATTACTGTGCCTTTTCTATGTTGAGATATGCTGAGATACACAAATATTTACTGTTGTGTTACAATTACCTGCAGTACTCAGTACAGTAATATGCTGTATAGGATTGTAGCCTAGGAGCCATAGGGTATACCATATAGCCTAGCTGTCTTGTAGGTTATACCATCTAAGCTTGTGTAAGTATATTCCATGACTGCACAACAGCAAAATAACCTAATGACACTTTTCTCAGGATATATCCCCACTGTTAAGTGGCACGTGACTCTTGTTTTTCAGGCTGCATTTGCCAGTGGGATGCCAAGAGATTATTTCCGGGGGCATATGCTTGCCTATTTTTGGCTTGGAGGTTATTCATGATTTATGCCCTGCCGCCTCCACATGGTGCTGAGTACCTCCTTTCCACACTGTTGTTCCAATAAGTGTCACCAGTGCTGCTGGGATCTCATTTCTGGCTTTAGCTGCTCTTGCTCCTTCCCTTGGTTTCATTTTTGTGGCTATTTCTGCTGGTTCTAGTCCAACACCATCATCACAGTCATTGTTTTTGCTGGTTCCACTAACATCATGATCATGGGCAGACCCAAGACTTTTCAGGATTGCTGTCTCTATTATGTTGGAAGGCTCCTGCCAGTCTGCAGCTGCTGTTGTAGCACGCTTTGCTCTTGTTTTACTATGAGCATGAAACATAGCTTGTGATGGTATGGCTTTCCAGCATTAAAGTTAAGATTTCATTCTTAACTCTGCCACTTACTAATTTTGTGACATTTTGGTTAAGTTACTCAAATTCTTTGAGTCTTAGTTTATTTATCCTTAACATTAGGATAATGCTACCTACCATAAAGTGTTGTTCTATGGATTCAATGACTTTGTATAATTAAAACACCTAACATGCTGATTCCACACCATGCAGCATAAAGTAACTACTTATTATTGTCACCTTAAACCCCATCATGAGCCCACCTGACTCCCATTGCCACTTTCACTCTCTTCTACTTCCCAAAGCTTACTGCTGTCTTGCGTCTCAAAAACTCTTATGGATAACAGGTTAAAAATATCATTTACATAACCCCAAGTTAGAAGAATATATGGAACGTAATAGTTGCTTGATACATGCCAACTTATTTCCCATCCTTGTTCTTGGAAACTCCCATTGGGTTATTTTTCTTAGGGCCATTTCCCACAGTTTCCTTTCTTTTGTGCTCTAATCCATCTATGTGCATTCTTTTGTGGAAGCCTAAATCTTAGTGTACAAATTTACCTGGCCATGTAACTCAAATGACCAAATAGCCCAGGAGAGAGAGGGACAGAAGCCAGAAGAAGCAGAATTGGAGAAATTAAATGGGTTATATCTGCTGAACCTTGAAGCAATTAAAAAATTGTCCATTATACTATCCAAAGAGAGCAACAAGTTCAACTATGGTCTGGACATTTGTTTCAAGCAATAAAGTTAATATGCTGATTCTAGCCATAAGAAAAGTGCAGTAATGGCTGATGCTTTAAATAAAGCATTAAAGTTTTGAAGCAATATTATACTCACAGTAAAACTCTTAACTTGTGATAGCCAGCAAAGGAGCTTCATAGGGTATATTCCTCCCCATCTCAGGTGAGCGACACTTGTTCAGAGGAGATATGGCTTCTGACACCCAAATAGGCAAGAGTTCAGAGAAAAGTTCCATTTCTAATGGAGCATAGAGTAATGGTTAGAAGTATAGTCCCCCAGACCACATTCCCTGTCAGCTATACTGCTTACTAACTCTGTGACTTTGGGCAACTTATTTAACCTCTTGGTGCCTCATGTCCCCATCTGTAAGATGGGGGATGATAATGACATCAACTTCATAGGTTATTGTGATAATTTAATAGGTAAAGAAATGTAAAATTCTACAAAAAATGCCTGGCATGTAGTTGACATTGAACAAATATTAGCTATGTTATTACCTTCATTGGATAGGGAAATCAAGACAAAACAGAGTTCCAAGAGTGGAGCTGATAGATTCATAGGTTGGAGGAAGAAGAAACTTCAGGGAAAATTTACATCCTGAAAACAACTACTGGGGACTTATGTCTGGCACAATGACATCAGGTTGTGACTGCACTTCTATTCCTGAATCAAGACTGGCTGAGGAATAGGGTGGATCTGATCCAGCAGACAAATCCTCAGTGATGCCCACTGGAGAGGCTGGAGGAGGCAGGAATTTAAACAGTGCAGAATTCTTGCTGTCATCTTCCTGGCCTCCTAGGGGACCGAGAGAGCACTTTTGTACCTCCATGCTACTGTGACTCCACGGCGCATCCTCCTGTGCGTGTACTCGAAGCTGTTCTGGATGATTAATCCGCTTGTATTGATTATTTCTAGCCTAAGTTTAAATGAAGAGCAAATATTTCTCTCAGGTTTATAGTGCTTTGTTTCTTAGGAATATTTTTGGACACTTGAACAACAAGTAAACGATATGCTCTACATAAAATGGTAATGGTAAATATGCTAAATTAGGTGATACTAAGTAAACTTCTTTAGTGTAGTCTCAATACAGAGATAATAGGTAAGTTCAAAAATTTTAAATTATTATGAGTACATTTGAGATTCTGGTGCTTCTGAACTACCAGTGATGATGTCATTAAGGTACAGAATTACTTTCTCAGGTGGTTTGACTATTAAAAAAGTGTTTACATTAGATTGTAAGTTGGCAAATATTATCACACACATTGTTAAAATGTTTAATATTATCAAATGTCACAGAAGAACCTGGAACTGTGATGTCAAGCATTGTACCTTTTGGATTTAATTCTGTAGTTCTTCCTAACATTTACCTTGCTAACCTTTGGTGTTTATTTCGTTTTTGAGGAGGGGGGTTGTTTTGCTCTACTCTGGGTAAAACTTTTAAAATTATTTTATTTTGTATAAAATTTATGTTTATCTTTGAAGTGCAGAATTTCTATATTGGTTTCCCTATTTGACATGTGAATTAGATCACTGGGATTTTCAATCCTGAATTTATGAAGAATCATATCTGAAATAAATTCAATGGATTATGCTAGCTGATAGGGTTCAATGTTGTGATTTATATTTCTATATACATGTTACTATATTTTCAATTATCTTTTGAATATTTAAAAAAGGTGTCTGATAGACTATAAGAAAAATTTTAGTGTTTTTTGAAAAATAATTTTATATTTTTGCACTGTGTGCCCACTTTTTAACACAAGTTGTGTATGTTTTTTTGGAGAAATTTAAAAAATAAACTGAATATTTTGGGCTGTGGATTTTAACTTCCCTAGGAAGTGCTGTCCTCAAGGCATCTCTACTATTTTGAAATTACTATAATTTCTCTACTATTTTGAATGACTATAATATTGGCTATAATTATGACTAAAATATTTAAACAGTAATAAATATTTTCAAATATAGATGTTGGCCATTGAAAAAATTATTGCATTATATATTTAATAAAATTTTCTCACTTTTAAAATTCATAATATTATTTTACATTTGTATATTACTCTATTTAGAGCCACAAGCCTAGCATAGAATTTGAACTCCACCACTGATGTAATCCATCTTGGAAATATTAACCTCTCGTGCCTCAGTTTCATATTGTAAGGTTAGGATAAAAACAGTACCTGCCTCACAATTTTGTTATGAGGATTATATGATTTAATATAGGTAAGGTGATTAAAACAGTGTTTGGATCCCAGTAAGGGATATAGAATTATTTACTTTGTTATTTTTAAAACTCATTTGGGGAATATAGGAAAACGTGATATAAATCATAAACCTGCAGAGGGGATTTTCTACACAGTAGTGTTATGATAATCTCCCCTTGAAAAAGGATACTAAGATTCTCACTGTCTATGCTTAGATTTAACATCAATACAATATGAATCAGAGAAAACTTTTTATTGATCAGCATAAGATGGTTAGAAGAATGCTTTAATATCCAAGTAATAGCCGTTATGTTGAACTCTGTTCTTTAAATAAGACAAAGTAGTTGAAACAGTTGTAATTCTCTGATACTCTCATCGGTAGGCGTAGGTAAAGTAAACCAATGAGAGCTAAGCTCCCGCTCTGCTGCAGCAGAGGGAGATGAACGGACTAGTAGGAAAGGGATTGCTCATGGAGGACATGGCTTGTGGTGTTAGAGAGCAAATAAGAAGTTGGGCTGTGGTCGGGGCTGGGACTGCTGCAGTACACAGTGCAATTGTGCTTTGAGACCTAACTTGCCCTTGATCACATCTATGAGAAATAGGCCCAGAAAGAGTTACTTATGGGCCAAAGGTAGCATTAACATTCTAAACACATCCAGTCATTTCCGTTCCAAGGAAGAATGCTCAGATAGATAGTTGTGAACATCTCTTATCTTGGGATCAATAATGGAAGAATAGAGGAGCCATTTGCTTCACTTCTCTTTTTTCTTTTTAAAATGCACTGTATCCAATGTGTCTGGCTTGAAGGCTATTAACTGGGTTGCATAATACTGGTGGGCTAGGGAGTTAGACAATACAGACTAGAAGTCATTGCTACAGGTTTTTTTTTCCTTTAATTTTATAAAGCATATGCTAATGTGATACACATTTATCTCAAACATGTATCCCAAAACCTACTCATTATTTTATCTCCCAAGATTATTTCCTTTGTTCTTGATTAATATTATCGCTATGCACTGCTTTTCAAGGTCATAAATCTCTGTATTCCATTCAACTTCATCCTTTTCTAACTCTTCACATAAAATTTATTAGTTTAGACTAGTATGTGTCAGACACTATTCTGGGAACTAGTTGTATTTTAGTGAAAAGAAATCAACAATAAAAACATTATCTGTCCTCATGGTGTTGACAGGAGACAAGCTCACAAATAAACATATGATTTAGTGGAGGGTTATGATTTGTTATGTTTTGTCATTATTTTTATATCTTTTATATAAAATGTGTTATATCATTTATATCATAAATAATTGTTTAGAAGTATCAGTAAAATATCTTGAATAGGAATGAAAAGATAACTTAAAATGAGTGGTATCATCAGAAAACATTATAGTGGACCAAGAAGGACCAAAAAAAACAAAAATATAATGTTGTTATTCATAGAAAATACCTTGAGCCTAGGAATATTTAATTAAGCAGACATTTTTCAGACATGCACTATGTATATTTTCATTAACTCCACAAATATTTCTTGCAAATCTTTTGGGCACTGGGACAAAATAGTAAACACCCTATATAAAGTCTTATGGAATTTACATCCTAGTGGAGAAGACAGATGAATAAGAAGATGCCACACACCTACTTCCTAACTATTCTACTTCCTAGCTCTCCCAATCTGACCCCCATTCAATAAAACCTTTCTTACAGGTGCCCTGTTGTGGCCCTTTTCAACCACAGATTATTGTATCATCTGGTCTCCACTTCATCATCTGCATTGCCATAGTTATCCTTCTAAAGCATAGAGTTCATTGGAGCCCTCTGATACTAACCTTTTATGACTTCCTATCATCTTCCTTATGAGTTCATTTACATTCCAGCCCTGTGATTCTCCAATCCCATTTACTGCTTTATAACCTGAGCAATATATCCTCTTAGCTGCAATTTCAGCTTTTAGCTTAAGAATCGCTCGTACTTCATTGAGAAAATATAAGCAACCACATAGGAGTGTTTTCATCTTCTTACCTCCATATTGTAACCCTATTTCCATAAAATAATATGTATCATATTCTTTTTTAGTCCTTTGCAGCCTGTCAATGGCAAATATTTCCACTTGTGCTTCCCTTAATTTTCAAGACCTTTGCACTTGAAGTAATTGTATCGTAAGTTTCTTCTTTTCTAGTGGGTTATTTCCACCTGTATACAATATGCTCGTTCATTTAAAACATCTATTCCCTGATTTTCCATTATTTTCCATTTCCCTAAAATTATTACTCCATTTTTCATAATATTGTTGTCTTAACCTGCTCTCTCCATTCTTCACCTACTACTTACCAATCAACCCACTCTAATCTGGCTTCCATTTCTGCTATTCATGGAAACCTCAGTCCATCTTCTCTCTTTTCTCTTCTTCTCTCCTGCCTCACTTCCTTTCTTTGTTTTGCCAAGGACATCAATAATAACCACATTACCAAATCTAATAAACCTTTCTGTACTCATCTTACCTCACTACTCAGGAGCATTCAGTATGACTCAGCCTGCATTCCTTGAAAACTTGACTGTCTAGACTATTTCTTCCTTTCCAGTCTCCTTGTTCTGGATGATCCTTCCCCTTTCACCTGAAATCATAATTATCCACACCCTCTCCCTGGGTGCTTGCACTTAGTCACTGTGATTTAAATGTTAACAATTGAAAAACTAAAGAGCTCCAGACTTATACATCTACTGCTTATTGTAACTGTCCAGTTGAATGCCTAGTAGGCATTTTAAGCTTGAATTTTACAAACCAGAACTTTTGTTTTTTTTCCCACTCCCTACTTGTTCTTCAAACAGTCTTCCCCATCCCAATAAGTGGTACCACCAAGCACCCAATTATGCAAACTCCAATACCTAGAAGTTATCCATGATTTCTTTATTTTTTCCCTCACCCTCCACCCCATAGCATCCATTAGCATGTTCGAAAAATATTTTGAATCTCTCTGCTTCTTTCCATTTATACTGTTACTACCTTGTTTTAAGTCACACTCATACCTTTCCCGGACAATTGTGGAAGCTTCTTAACTGCTATCTTTGCTTCCTCTCTTATTCACGCCCATATAGCAGCCAGAGTAATCTTTATTAAAATATGCATCAGATCCTGTCACCACCTTACTTAAAACTCTTCAATGGTTTCCCATTTCGTTGAAAATAAAGTCCAGAAACTTTTCTGCCAAGGCCCTGCATGATTTAGTTCCTGGATATCTCTTTGGAATTATTCCCTACTGTTCTTCCCTAACTGATTTCATTCTAGCCACACCATCCTCCTTTCTGTTCCTTGAATAAGTCAAACTCTTTTCTACTTCAGAACCTTTCAATCGATTCTCCTAACACTTGGAATCCTCTTTCTCTGGCTTTTTGCATAGGAGTTTTTCTTTGACTCTCAGCTCAAATGTCATTTCCTTAGAGAAGGTTTCTTTGCCTTTTATTCAAAACAGCGTATTGGTCTTGTGAGAATCTCTATAACAAAGGTTTTTTAGGGTCAAATACATTTTGATGGTTTTATATATATTATATTGCCTTTTTGGTATTCATATGCACAGTAGCACATTATAGCTTCATTAATTCATACATTCATTTAGCTAACATTTATGAACACCTGCTATGTGCCCCAAATTATTCTAGGTGCTTGATATACATCAAATAGTAAAATAGACACAATTCTTAATTTGTAAAGTTTACATTCTAGTGTATGAGACAAATAATAAAACAATTAACATAATTCCAAACAAATTATGTAGTATAAAGAAGGTCATTCATACTACAGAAAAAGAGAGTTAGGTAAGTAGGATTGAGAGTGCCATGAGAGTTGGGGTATTCTGAGAATCATATTATGAAGAAACCAGCATGTGTCAAACTTATTAAACCATGCAACACACATTATAACCTTGTGAAACTAATTTTGCAAGGAACACACTTTAGGAAATTATGATAAGCCTTCCTTTCATTCTCTCCTCCCCTATATTCATGTTATAAGTAGAAGCCTGAGTTCTAGAGGAGCCATCTAATTATCACTAAGTCACAAATCCTTTCTAGGAGTTTAAGATATGATGTACGCTTTACAAAGTCGATTGTGAGGATTATGATAGAAACAATCAGTTGCATATCTAGCATATTTGGCACTTGAAGCAAATTGTCTATATGACAAAATTACTTCCAGTAATAGTCATGAAATAGGACAAATAAAATAATGGTTAGAAAAATCAGCAGACTTTAAAATTTTTCTTCTATTGAATTTTGTGTGTGTAATAATCCCAATAAGAAGAGTAAATAAATATTACAGTACAAAAATGAGAAAGGTAATGGGTTAATACTTTTAAGTTACAATAATATTTTCTTTTTAAAAACATGCCCAAATAGGTGGTCTGTTACATATAACAATTATTAGGGATTGAATGTGTCCCCACCTGCCTCCCAGCCCCCAATTCATATGCTGAAACTCTAACTCCCATGTCACTATATTTAGAGTAAGAAAGTAATTAAGGTCAAATGAAGTCATAAGGATGGCGTTCTGATCTGATAGAATTTGTGTCTTTATAAGAAGAGACATCTTTTTTTTCCCTCTCTTTCCCCAAGGGCATATACAAAGGAAAGGCCATGTGGGGAAATAATGCAAGAAGAGAATCATCACTAGAAACCAAATTGGTTGGAACCTTGATCTTGAACTTCTTGCTTCCAGAATTATGAGAAAATGTTGTTTGAGCCACACAGTCTATTATATTTAGTTAGAGCAGTCTGAGGAGACTAATACATTGATAAACTGGTCTGTTACAATAATGAATATATTGTTTATACATTATATAAACAATTATAGTTTCTGTATCAGCCTTAGATTTCTCAAATTTGTCAATAGCTTTGTCAAAGTTGATTGTCTTTATATATTCCTATTTCATGGACTATATTAGCTAGATTTGTCAATCTATCCTACCCATAAAGACTGAAGAACACTTTTTAATTCAATTTAAAAGGTTTTTGTCACACAAAGCAACAAATATAAAACTAGAAAAAATTATAAATATGAATATAAATTTGAAGGAAATTACTAAAAATCCTGTTGTACTATATATTCCAGAAATTTTAAACACTGAGGAAAACTTCAACTTGCACCATGGAGTGAGAGAATCGAAGTAATTCAAGTGTTGTATTTCATATTTTCCATCACTAGGTTGTCATTTATTTCAAGTTTTTTTTTTTTTTTTTTTTTTTTTTGTAATTTAACTTCTAAGTTCAGGGGTACATATGCAGGTTTGTTATATATGTAGACTTGTGTCATAGGGATTTGTTGTACAGATTACTTTATGACTCAGTTATTAAGTTCAATACCTATTAGTTATTTTTTTCTCATCCTCTCTTTCCTTGCACTCTCCACCTTCTGATAGGCCCAATTGTCTGTTGTTTCCCTCTGTGCTACTCATCATTTAGCACCCACTTGTAAGTGAGAACATACGATATTTGGTTTTCTGTTCCTGAATTGGTTTTCTAAGGATAATGGCCTCCAGCTCCATGATGCTTCTGCAAAGGGCATGATCTTATTCTTTCTTATGGCTACATAGTATTCCATGGTGTATATGTACCACATTTTCTTTATTCAATCTATCATTGATGGGAATTTAGGTTGATTCCATGCCTTTGCATTGTGAATAGTACTGCAATGAACATACGCATGCATGTGTCTTTATGACAGAATGATTTATATTCCTTTGGGTATATCCCAAGTATTGGGATTGTGGGGTCTAATGATATTTCCATTTTTAGGTCTTTGAGGAATTGCCACACTGTTTTGCACAGTGGTTGAACTAATTTACATCCCCCAAAACAGTGCATAGGCATTCCTTTTTCTCTGTGACCTTGCTAGCACTTATTTATTCATTTTTGACTTTTTAATAATAGCTATTCTGAATGGTGAGAATCTTCTACTTAATTCAGGAATGTGTAGCTCCACAAGAGTAGTTCCCCAGCACCCAAAGAGAGCTTGAAGGATTCAAAACCATTATGAACTTCCTCTTAAAATAAACATATGTAGTTGTGTCTACATGCATCAGGGACTGACTAGATGACTGAGGGTTCTTTGAATTAACTTTTATGAAAACTACAACATTTGTTAAAGAACAAGTAATTCAAATGTGCTGATTTGTAACTTAAATAATATGTTATTGAAAAATAAATAGTAACCTGTGCAATTATTTAGAACTTAGACTAATAGAAGCCTTTAGAGACAGGACTATTAGTGACATTGCTTAGAATTACTGGAATACTTTGATAATAAAAAGGAGATTAATTTTAAATTAGTTTTATCGTTGCTTTTAAATTTTCCACAGGCAATGCACCTCCTTATCCTATTGCTCTGCCCTAGGTAAGTCCCTGGAAATTGTAATAGTAGTTAATATTTGTTGAGTCATTCAGAGTTAATGCATGTTTAATCATTGTCATGAATAAATCAGCTAATCCCAAATGCCTTTCCAACATGTTTTATGGTGGCTTTTGTCCAAGGGTTTTTTTTTTTTTTTTCTCTTGATTTAGAAGACTTGGGGTTGACTGTTCAATTCCATTGAAAATACTAGATCAAAGCAAAAAGAACAAAGCCAGAGGCATCACATTACCAGGCTTCAAACTATACTACAAAGCTACAGTAACCAAAACAGCATGGTGCAAAACAGACATACAGACCAATGGAACAGAATAGATAACCCAGAAATAAAGCCACACACTTACAGTCATTTTATATTTGACTAAGTTGACAAAAATAAGCAATGGAGAAAGAACTCCCTATTCAATAAATGGTGCTGGGATAACTGGCTAGCCATGAGCATAATGAAACTGAACACCTACCTTTTACTGTATACAAAAATTAACTCAAAATGGATTAAAGTTTCAAATGTAACGTCTCAAACTATAAGACTCTTAGGAGAAAATGTAGGAAACACAATTCTGGACAAAGACGTTGGGAAATAATTTAGGGCTAAGTCCTAAAAAGTAATTGCCACAAAAACAAAATTGACACGTGGAACCTAATTAAACTAAAGAACTTCTGCACAGCAAGAGAAACTAACAACAGAGTATAAAGACAACCTAGAGAATGAGTAAAATATTCACAAACTTTGTATCTGACAAAAGTCTAATATGCAAAATCTATAAGGAAGTTAAGCAATTGAAAAAGTAAAATCAAATAACCTCATTAAAAAGTAGCCAAAGAATATGAACAGACAGTTCTCAAAAGAAGACATACAAGCAGCCAACAAGGAAATAATAAAATGCTCAACATTAGTAATCATCAGAAAAATGCAAATCAAAATCACAATGAGATACCATCTCACGCCATTCAGAATGGCTATTAATAAAAAGTCAAAAAACAGCCTGCTGGTGAGGCTGTGGAGAAAAGGGAATGTGTATACACTGTTGGTGGAAAAGTAAATTAGTTCAGTCACTGTGGAAAGCAGTCTGGAGATTTCTCAAAACATTTAAAACAAAAGTACCTTTTGACCCAACAATCTCATTACTAGGTATATATCCAAAGGAAAACAAATCTTTCTACCAAAAAGACACGCACACTCACATGTTCATTGCAGCACTATTCGTAATATCAAAAACATGGAATCAACCTAGGTGCCCGTCAATGGTAGATTGGATAAAGACAATGTAGTACATGTAACACCAAGGAATACTACACAGCCATAAAAAGGAATAAAGTCATGTTCTTTGCAGCAACATGGATGCAGTTGGAGACCACAATCCTAAGTGAATTAATGCAGGGACAGAAAACCAACTACTTCATGTTCTTGCCTATAAGTGGGAGCTAAATGTGGGGTACTCATGGACATAAAGATGGCAACAAATGACAGTGGGGACTACTGGAAGGGAGGTTTTTCCCCTGGAGGGTGGCAAGAGTTGAAAAACTAACTGTTGAGTGCTATGCTCATTTCCTGGGTGATGGGTTCAATCATACCCCAAACCTCAGCATCACATACTATACCCAGGTAACAAACTCGAGCATATACCCACCCTGAATCTAAAATAAAAGTTGAAATTATAAACTAACATAAAATATAAAAAAAGTAGATCAACAAGTTGAGTTGGGATTGTATGTGATGGAAGGGAAGAACACATGGGGTAAAGGCAAGTCTTCCGGGCTTATTTCCTATTTCTCTGAGCATGGGTACTTGCAGCTCCATTCCACTCTCTTCATGATGGTTTCCTCCACTATTGAATGATAACATCAAAATATATAATATTGGTAAAGGCAATCACATTGTTTTCCTATATTCTTTACATTATCATTATGGAAATACACTTACCACATACTTTTTGTTTATTTACAGTCATTTGGGAGAATTCGTCTGCTGTGAAATAGAATGATAAAAATTGTTTTACTCTCAGTACAGATGCTAGAGGAAATTCTTTCACTTTTCTGGCCTTATTTTTATCATGAAAAGAGAAGATATTTAATCTTTTTTCTATATTTTATGTTATTTTAGTTGGTAAATATATAGATTTGGTAATTCAATTGTCCCTCATATCATATTACTGGAAGAAACCCTGACTGCAAGCATGCCAAAATGCCAATATCAGCCCATATTTTTCTAGCTTATTAACTGGTCTGTTCTACTCAGCTTCCTCTATCCTACAGGGCCCCATCTGCAGTTTTAACAGTATTGATGATTAATTTTACAAAGAGTAGTTTAAACTGCAAAGCAGAACCTGGAACTGAGCCCTAGAGGGCCCATATGCTCAGAGACTTCTCTAAAGCAGAGAAAGAAATGTTTTCTTGAAAATGTTTCTACTATCTTGGTAAAAGATAGTCTGGGAGCTCCTGCTCTAAGTGGTTTTGGAGGGCCATAGTAATAAGTCAGATGACTATAAACTTGCAATAAAAATGACCCAGTTTAGGCTCTCATAGTAACTGCATGTCAGATATCAGAAAAGTGGAGTGTTTCTCACACTCAAAAAGGGAGACCATTTTCCCTTCCATATAATTCCATATCATTTATATTTTTCATCTGGACCTCTTTTTTGTGCTGAATTTCTACTGTTACTGTATCACTATGCCTGGCAATAAGATATCTGCAATATCTTAGCAATATAGAAGAGCTCTGGATTTGAAATTTTTATTTATAACATTTATGAGTCATGATCTCAGAAATAGCTTATTTTTAGAAATTGTATTGTCTTCATTTGTAAAATCTGCCTTCTCAGGATGATTGTGAAGATGAAATAAGATGACATGTGTTAATGTATCTGGTGCAAAGCATCAAATCAATGTAGAATCAGAAAGCCAATGTTAGGTAACAAGCATTCCCTAAGTCTGTAGTGTATCTGTATTCATAGCTGCCTGACTTATCATTCTTGAATTATTTGATATTTAAAGGTCAAATGGGGAAAATGTACCTATATGTGATAAAAAAGAGGCATCCCAAGTGTAGATTAGCTTGTATAGTTTAAACTTTCAAACATATTTACTTAAATTAGTTAAAAGAAGGTAATTATATTTTAGGTGTTTCTCAAATTAATATGGACAAAATTATTTAATGTTAAATTTATTAAACACATTTAGAAAGAATTTATGTCATTCTATTTGCCTAATTTGTCTATTATTTCTAATCAAATGCAACATAATTATTTTTAAGAATAGAAAAAAGTGAGATGAATTGATTATAGACAATAATTAAAAATAGGATATAATGTGAGCATTAGTGATTATATTCTCAATTCTCCCCCAAATAATTATCTCTTATTACTATTGTTTTTATTTATGACAACAGAGCATAAATAAAGAAGATATTACTACAAACTCCCACTGAATTCATTAATATGATTTTCATACTGTTTTAATTTAAAATATTTGTATATAAATTTGGAAGCAACCTAAGTGTCCATCAGCAGACAAATGGATAAAGGAAATATGGCACATATACACAATGGAGTAATGTTCAGCAATGAAAAAGAAGAATATCCTGTCATGTGTAACAACATGGATAGAACTGGAGGTCATTATGTTAAGTAAAATAAACCAGGCACAGAAAAACAAACTTCACCTGTTGTCACTTATTTGTGGGAGCTAGAAATTAAAACAATTGAACTCATGGAGATAGAGAGTATAATGATGGTTACCGAAGGCTGTGAAGGATAGTGGTAATGGGGAAGGTGCATGATAAATGTGTACAAAAATATACAGAGTGAATGAGATCTAGTATTTGATAGCACAACAGGGTGACTACAGTCAACAATAATTTATTGTACATTTAAAAATAACTAAAACAGTATAATTGGTATGTTTGTAACACAAAGAAAGAATAAATGTTTGAGGTTATGGATATCCCATTTACCCTGATGTGGTTATTATGCATTGCATACCTGTATCAGAATATTTCATGTATCCCATAAACATATATATCTGCTATGTATCTACAAAAATTAACAATAAAAAATAATTTTTTAAAATTACAAACTTATAACAATTACTGGTATTTGGTTATATTTAATAAACTAATAAAACATTTTTAATTTCATGGTATTAAAACATTTTATTAGTTTCATGTTGGGAATAAAAAATTCACCAATATTCTCAAACCCTTATCATTGAATCATGCAGTTTTATTTATCATTCCTTTTAGACATTTCACAACTCTAATCCCACTGCCACCATCATTGTCTGGTCTTCTCATTGGTATCTGACTGTGATAATTTAAATTGTAGTTTACCGTTTTCTCTTACTACAGTCTTTTCTGCTCCATTCCTTGCTCCACAATATAGTCAGTCATTTAAAAAAAAAAATGACATCATACTGATTCTCCCTTTAATACTGTTACATAGTTTTCTAGGGCCTAGAAGCAAAATCTAACACTTTTAATAATCACACCAACTTTTGTTGTTGACATGCCCCCAGCACCTAGTGCTTATTACAGATAAGACACTCATTATTAATAAATGAATAAATAAACCTCGGATTTCAGGCTTCTTCTCCTGCCTACCTGCCCTCTGCCCCATTTTCACACTCACATCTTGCTTTGTTTTGAACATGCTATACTATCTCTTTCTGTAGTGCCAAGTGCATTTAAGCCTGCAGAGATGACTTAAATAGAAGAGAGTAAAGAGATTTTTGTCTGTGAGACTCATAGGAAAGAGTTCAGGCTATAATCAAGAGTGGAAGATGGTTGACATAGTTACATATTACAAAACAAGGAACTCACATAGGCACCGATGAAAGTATTACAGTTTTTGTAACTAGAGCTTTATTTTAACCCTGTCCTTGTTGTTGATTAATTTTATGATTATAGAAGAGCAAACTTAGCAAATGAAGTAATACTGCTTCATAATGATGAACTTAAATTATACCTGTCATAGAAGGAATTCCACAATGTTTTGGAAGCAATTATTTGGGGGAAAAGAGGAATGTAAAGGTATGGAGCAGTTTAAGAGGCAAGTGAGTTTTAGAAAAGCTGTAAGATCTGAGTAATACCGTATTACCTTCTGGAATGAGCTAATCACAAATACAGACCTAGGGAGAGCAAGGTAATGGGATGTTATGAAATGTGGGAAGAGACCATTGAGAGTGAAAATGGAAAAGCATGCACAGCAAAGAGGAAAGAAGGGAGGATTAAGAACAAGAATAACCACTCAGGGCAGTCAACTGTGTGCCTGGCATTTTCTTGTGTAGTATATGTTATGGGGTCAAAGCAATGAAAGGCAATAAATGTAAAGGAAAGATGAGAATAATGACTGCACAGAGTATTTTGTTTTCCATTTCTACTCTAAGAAGGAGCTAGAATGGTTTTGTTCTCTGAACAATAGTCCAACAGTCAGTTGTTCCCTGACTATGAGACTACTAAAGATTAGTACCTCCTTTTTGTGTATCCCTTAGTATCTGTTGTATGATTCTAAAGAAAACTTTAACCAAAGCATCTCCATCTATTTTTTTCAGCACTTAAGAAATATTTATTAAGTAAATATTTTTTATTGTGGTAAGAACACAACATGAGATAGAGATTCTTAACAAAAATTTAAGTGTACAATACAACACTCTTAACTATAAGTATAATGTTGCATAACAGATCTCTAGTACTTACTCATCTTGCAACTGAAATTTTCTATCTGTTGAACAGCATCTTCCCATTTCCTCCTCCCTTCAGCCCCTGAAAACCAGCATTCAACTTTCTGTTTCTGTAAATTTCTCTATTTTATATACTTCATATAAGTAGAATCATGAAGTACTTGAACTTCATGTTCAAGTACTATGAAGTTCACCACCTATGACCGGCTTATTTCATTCAGCATAATGTCCTCAAAGTTCATGCATGTTGTCATATATGTCAGGATTTCCTTCTTTTTTAAGGTTATTAATATTCCATTGTCTGTTCTATCTGTCAATCAACATTTAAATTTTTCCACATTTTGGATACTGTGAATAATGCTTTAATGAACAAAGCAATGCAAATAAGTCTTTGAGATCATGATTCCAATTCTTTTGGATAATCACTCAGAAATGAGATTGCTAGATGGTATGGTGGTTCTACTTTTAATTCTTTGAGAAACCTGCATACTTTCTCAGTAGCTGCACCATTTTACATTGTCACCAACAGTGTTCAAGGGCTTCAATTTCTCAGTATCTTCATCAACACACTAATTTTTATGTTTTGAATAGAGCCATCCTAAACAGGTGTGAAGTGATATCGCCTTGTGTTTTGATTCACCTTTTTATGATTAGTAATGTCTAGTTTCATTTTACATATTAATACCCATTTGACCATAAGTAGGTCTTCTTAGGAGAAACATCTATTCAAGTCCTTTGTCTATTTTTAAAATCAATGTTTTTAAAAACTGAGTTGGAAGAATTCCTTATATACTATAGATATCAATCCCTTATTAGATACATAGCTTGTGAATATCATCTTCCATTCTGTAGATTGCCTTCCACTTTATTGAGATTTTTGCTGTTCAGAAACTTGTAAGTTTGATGTAATCACACTTGTCTATTTTTGCTCTTGTTGCCTATGATCTTGGTGTCATATTTAAGAAATTATTACCAAGAACAACACCATGAAGCTTTCATCCTGTGCTTTTTTAATATAAGGATTTTACAATTTCAAGTTTTACATTCAAGTCTTTAGTCAGAGATTCTGGGATCCTTTGTAGCCTAGACCACCATCTTTGTTCTCAGCAGCCCCTAGACATCTAATGTATGCCAGGTTCCATCAGTACTCTGAGATAGGTGGGATAGAAGGTAGTACCTCTGGCAGCTCGTGGAAAAGTTGCAATGTTAGGCATATGTCCCATCTTTCCCTCCCAGGGGAGAAGGTGGAGTCTGCATTTTTGCCCACTTGCTCTGCACACGGTGAGAGGCTATGGTGAGTGCTTATATGCTAGTTCCAACTACAATCTTTGTTCTCAGTGACCCCAAGCATCTAGAGTATGCTGCCTCCTATTAGTGCTTTGAGACAGAGGATACAGAAGCCAGTCCCTTGGACAGCCCCGGGAAAAGTTGGAATGTTAGATGAATGGTCTAATTCTTTCCCTCCCCAGGGAGAGGCTGGCATCTGAAGGTTTCTTTTGAATCATAGGACCATGCATCGGACGAGGGTATTATGGTGAGGAGGTGTCTTGAATTCTTCTACTGGCTTTGATGTAGATGGTTTTGCACTTGCTTGGGGTGCAGAAGTCTCTCAAGTAATTTCTAGATTTTTCACAAGCAGAATTTGTTCTTATATTTTTGAATTGGTGGGTTTGCGGTGGGAAGGAGGGTGCCAGACTTTCTATTCCTTCATATTACTGACATCACTCTTTGTATCTTCACCTATTTTAGTTTCCATCAGGTGATCCACATGTTTGAAAAGCATAGTGGATTGTATAGAATTATTGAGGTTAGAAATTGTCATCCGTTAATGTTATACCCTCTACTCAGTCATGAAACTAGGGGGTCTCACCAACCCACTACAAATGTCTTATTGAAATATGTTTCCAGCCACAAACAGATCCTTTCTAGGAATTCTGAAAGTTTTCTCCAAAAACTTTTTCTAATTTATTTCAAAATGATTAAATCAGAAAGTCTTATTTTATAATAATGCAACAATAATTTTGAAGGAGACAACATATTAGGAAGGAAACTTAAAAAAAGTCTTAGAAAGTGATCTTAGTGTTGCCATTGTCGGAATTATATAAAGAATGAAGTAAAACAACACATGCAAGAGCTGATATAAGCTGCAAACCTCAATTTAATGTAGCACAGTGCTGAAATGACACAGGGGCCCATCTGGTAGGCACACATAGTTATGAGTGTTTCTGATTGTTAGAGATTGATTTGTCTAAAAACCACATGAAAGGTATACTATTTTATTTTTATTTTTGCTCAAATTGATATTTTAAAAAACATGTAAGAATTCTCTTAAAACTGAAAACTTAAGGGAGCTCAATTTTGGATTGAATTTCAACTAGTTAGTTTTATGTGATAAAGTGTTTAGAAATGGTCAGTTTTGATTATTTTTCACCTTCTCTGATATATTTAACGACTACAGAAGAATTAAAGTAGTTGTTAAAAATCTGATGTGTTTAGATAAATGCATCACTAATAACACATTTAGGGAAGCAAAATAATTAAAAATGTGCTTATGTGTCTTTGTTGTGATAAGCAGATCTTTCTGCTGGTGGAGGTTCTTGCCCAAGTTGATGACTGCTGACTGATCAGGGTTGTGGTTGCAGAAGGTTGGGGTGGCTGTTGCAATTTCTTAAAGTAGGAAAACAATGAAGTTTGCAGCACTGATTGACTCTTTCACAAAGGATTTCTATTTAGCATATGATATTGTTTGATAGCATTTTATTCACAGTAGAATTCCTTTCAAAACTGGAATCAATTTTCTCAACCCCTTGATGCTGCCTTATCACTAAGTTTATGTAACATTCCAAATTCCTTGTTGTCATTTCAACAATGTTCACAGCAACTTCACCAGGAATAGACTCTATCACAAGAAACTTTTGCTCATCCATAATAAACAACTCCTCAGATGTTCAAGTTTGAACATGAGATTGCAGCAATTAAGTCCCATGTTCAGGCTCCACTTTTCATTTTATTTTTTTGCTATTTGCAGTACATCTGAAGTTACTTCCTCCACGGAAGACTCAAACCCCTCAAAGTCATCCATGAGGGCTGGAATTAACTTCTTCCAAACTTTTGTTAATATTGATATTTTGACCTCTTCTCATGAATCATGAATGTTCCTGATGGCATCTAGAATGGTGAATCCTTTCTAGGGGTTTTCAATTTACTTTTCCCAGATACATCAGAGGAATTACTATCTATGTCAGCTATAGCCTTATAAAACATATCTCTTAAATAATAAGACTTGAAAATTGAAATTAGGCTGAAAAATGCATGTTATGTTAGCAGGCATAAAAACAACATGAACCTCCTTGTACATCTCTATCAGAGCTCTTGGGTGAGTAGGTGCATTGTCAATGAGCACTAATATTTGAAAAGGAATCTTATTTTCTGAGCAGTAGGTCTCAACAGTGGGCTTATATTATTCAGTAAACCAGTACTATTAGTAAACCAGTAAATGGATATGCTGTCACCCAGCCTTTGTCATTCTCTTTATATAACACAGACAGAAAAGACTTAGCATGATTCTTAAGGACCCTAGGATTCTCAGAATGGCAAATTATTGCTGGCTTCAATTTAAGTCACCAGCTGGATTAGCCCTAACAAGAGAGTCAACCTGTGCTTTGAAGCCAGGCATTCACTTCTCTCTAGCTATAAAAATCCTATATAGCATCTTCTAATATAAAGCTGTTTTGTATATTATATACATTAATGTAAATGTAATATATTAACAATAGATTGTTCAATGTAGTCACCTTCATTGATGATCTTAGATCTTTTGGATAAATTGCTACAGCTTCTCCATCAGCACTTGCTGTTTCATTTTATTCTGTTTTTTTGAAACCGTGTCTCACTCTGTTGCCCAGGCTGGAGTGCAATGGTGCGATCTTGGCTCACTGCAACTTCTGCCTCCCGGGTTCAAGTGATTCTTCTGCCTCAGCCTCCTGAGTAGCTGGAATTACAGGCATCTGCAATCATGCCTGGGTAATTTTTTGAATTTTTGGTAGAGACGGGGTTTTGCCATGTTGGCCAGGCTGGTCTTGAACTCCTGACCTCAGGTGATCCACCTGCCTCAGCCTCCCAAAGTACTGAGATTACAGACTTGAGCCACCGTGCCCGACCCACTTTATTCTTTTATGTTATGGAGATGGCCTCTTTCCTTAAATCTCATGAACCAACTTCTGCTAGTTTCCACTTTTTATTCTGAGGCTTCTTTACCTCCCTCAGCCTTCATAGAATTGAATACGGGGCTTTGTGCTGGATTAGCTTTTCACTTTAGGGAACGCTGTGGCTGCTTTGATCTTCTATTTAGATGACTCAAAATTTTTTTCATATCAGCAATGAGGCTGTTTTGCTTTCTTATCATTTGTGTGTTCACTGGAGTAGCACTTTTAATTTTCTCCAAAAAATTTCCCTTTGCATTCACTACTGGGTTGTTTGGTGCAAGAGACCTAGCTATCAACCTATCTTGACTTTCAACATGCCTTTTTCACTAAGCTTAATCATTTCTTGCTTTTGACTGAAAGTGAGAGATATGTGACTCTTACTTTTACTTGAATACTTAGAGGGCCTTGTAGGGTTATTAATTAGCCTAATTTCTATATCATTTATCTTAAGGAATAGGGAGGCTCAAAGAGAGGGAGGGAGATAGGGAAACAGTCAGTGGAGCAGTCAGAACACACACAACATTTATTAAGTTCATCGTATTATTTGGGCATGATTTATGGTGCCCCAAAACAATTATGATAGTAACATCAAAGATCACTGATCATAGATCACCATAACAAGTATAATAATAAAATGCCAGAAATATTGTAAGAATTACCAAAATGTTACACAAATACACAAAGTAAGCACATGCTGTTGGATAAGTGGTGCCAATAAGGCTTGTGTGATGCTGGGTTGCCAAAAACCTTCAATTTGTAAAAACACATTATCTATCAAGTACAATAAAATGAAGCAGAACAAAACAAAGTATGCCTGGATTGTTTTGCTCTATCTCTGCTTCTCTCCTTAGTTCACTGTCCTCACCCCCCCTGCCTTTTTTTTTTTTTTTTTTTTTTTTTTTTTTTTTTTTTTTGAGTCAAGATGACTTGCCATCAAAGAAAGGGAAGGGTATAGAAAAAGACCAAATAATAGACCTTTTCCCTGGGTAAAATATCAAATTAAAGTGCTAAACATCTGAGACAGGATTAATCTTTAGGTAATATGGCATTCTATTTCTATTTAAAATCTTTAGAAGAATTGAGTGACTTATTTCTATAAAAATATGAAATTCCCTCTCTTCCCTTTTTAAAATATTTATCATGCAGTTCACTTTTTTTTTTTTTTGATAAAATGTGTTTTCTGTCTCCTAGCTATTTTTTTGGTGCAATTTTCAGACAATTCTCCTGCATTTCCCTCTTGGAAAAGACATAACTAAATAACATTTTTAGGAGGTAGAGTTCTCAGAAAATGATATTCCTACAGATTGCACATCCACAGAGTTTGATATTAAAATTTTATTTAATAAGCATGATACAGCATTATTCTTTGACAACTTATCAAAGAATGTAATGACTTTAGTTTCAGACATTTTTTTTCCTGAAATATATGAGCTTTCCCCAACAATCTAGTCTACTTTCCTACCTCAATATTCTACTTTTGCTCTTGGATTTGCTGATAGGGCACAGAGGACTTCCCATGGGGCTGTAAAGAGCTTATCCTTTCAGGTGGGTTATGCACACCATGGGGCTGTCATTACTATTACCACCAGGAGACTCCTTAAACACTTAAGATATATGACAGTTTTCACTTGGTTCAAAAATCTGCCAGTTTCTCAGTAAGAGCTTTCTCACTATTAAGCTGTAACTCATGGATGGAATTCTAGTTTCTTTTGTCCATTAACTCTTCAGATGTTCTTGTTTCTACCTTGGCAGTGGAGTCCACTGAGATTACTTTTATGTTATGTACATGGCTGATAAGGGGGCTCTGGGTGCGGGGCTCTGGGTGCAGTTCTACATACCATTGTCACCTTTCCACCCTAAATATTTGCTCTGGGTGCAGTTGTAAATACCATTGCCACGTTTCCACCCTAAATATTTCATGAAGTAAACACATTGCATTTGTATTGATAGTATTACAATTTTCATTCATTTCCATTTTTAGACAATGTCTGAAATTACAAGATAGAAAATCAATCCTGAACCACAGGGCTTCTAGGAGATATTTAAAACAATATTTGCTTAGAGAAAAACTTACGACTTTCCTGAACTGCTTTTCAAGACAATGCATTCACTACTTTAACTAAAGTTTTGTCTTTTATGCTAGTTACTTAGAAAAAAACCCAGAGAACCTGAAGATATGTCTATTAGAAAATATGGTAGGTTTGGAAAATTGCTACATTTCCCTCAAAGAGCATCTACATCCACAGTCTTATGAACTAAGCATAAACATTAGTTGCTAATTATATCTGCTAATTAAACATGGACAATTTTTATTTTTTATGTGTACTGTCACTGCTTTCCAAATTTATTTCATCTTTGAATAAACATTTGAATTAGTGTCCATTTGTCAGTACTAGTAGCAAAATTACTCAGAGCCAGTACTGGACTAATAATGAGCTGGTAATTTAGAAGGCTAGCCATTTTTTAAAACTGAGATATAGCACATGTAAAGTACACATACCTCAGTGTACAGTTCAGTGAATTTTTAAAGAAAATATATAAAGAGAATATATATTAATTGACTAGGTCAATGAATTTTTAAAATATGTAATCATTAACCAAATCAAGATATGAAATATTTCTGATATCTTAGAGATCTCCTCATGCCACTTTTAAATCGATACAACTACTACAAAGAAACCACCTTTAGACTTTTCTTACTGTGGATCAGTTTTGCCAATCCTTGAATCTCAATTAAATGATGTCATACAGAATAAGCTCTTTCTGTCTGGTTTCTTTCACTAAACATGATTTACTCATGTTGCTACATGGAATGATATATTCATAATTTTTATTGCTCTATATTACAAATATACAATATTTATCCATGAGTGTACATTGTCCATCAAAAGACTTGTACAAGAATGTTGATAGCAGTTTTACTTAAGGAAGTATAGGCATATATTTAGTGTTATTTTAGTAGATTAAACTATTTAGCTTTAATAGACTGCCATAATTTTCAAGGTGGTTGTAAAAACTTACACTCTCATCAGTGTATATGAGTGTTTCTGTTGCATTCTTGCCAACACTAAATATATTAGACATCTTAATTTTAGCAATTCTGTTGGCTTTGTGGTTGTATATCATTGTGGTTTTAATAAATATTTTTCTGATGACTAATGGTGTTGAGCATCATTTCACATGCATATTCGCCATGTAGATATCCTTATTTTAAAGTGTACAGGTCTATTCCCATTTTAATAGAGTCATTCTCCTATAATCTTCTACTGTATTCTTTCTATTGCATTTTGTCTTATTAATATATAAGAATTATTTATACATTCTAGAAACTACTTTTTTGTTTATTATGTATAGTCTTTTCTCAGTTTATGGCTTCTTTTTTTCACTTTTATTATGCATCTTTTGAAAGCACTGAAATTTCACATTTAGTAAAATTGATTCAGTCTGCCTATTTTTGTGTTTTATATAAGAAATCTTGATCCCAAGTATATAAGGTAATAAGTGTGCAATTTCTTCCCTTTTCTTTTTTTAGTTTAGAGATAGGGTCTCACTCTTGCCCAGGCTGGAGTGCAGTGGTATGGTCATAGCTCACTGCAGCCTTGGTTTCCTGAGGTCAAGTGATCCTTGGCTTTTTTTTTTTTTTTTTGGAAATAAGATCTTGCTATGTTGTCCAGACTGGTCTTGAACTCCTAGCCTCAAGAGATCCTTCCACCTCAGCCTCCCAAAGGGCTGGAATTATTGGCATGAGCTACTATGCCTTGCCTTAGTTCTACATTTTCTTTTAAACTTTTAAGTTTAGCTTTCATATTTAAGTCTTTAATTCACCTGAGACTCATTTTTATACATAGTATGAGGTAGAGACTAGCTAGACATTTTTTTTTCACTAGAATACCAGTTGTTCCAGCATCATATATTGAATAAAGTATTCCTTATTCCTAGATATGCAATGCAAAGTCTATCAAATAACAGTTTTTAAAGAAAGGTTTCAGTATATCTCTAGGCTCTCTATTATCTTTTTTGCATCAAGATGAGGCTGGCTTAATAACTGCAGGTTCATTATAAGTCTTGGTATCTAGGGAAAAAGATCCTTGCTATTTTTCGCTCTTTGTTCTTCCTTATAAATTCTATAATCCATTTGTCAAGATCCATAAAATAATACAAATTTTGATTGGAATTATGTTGATTCTATTCCTAAATTTAAGAAAAATTGATGTTTCGTAATTTTTTGGTCTTCCAAACAATAAATTTATTATGTCTCTTTATGTATTTGGATGCCTTTAATGCCTTTCAATACAGTTTTATAATTTTTTATTAAGTTATTGTACATCTTTTATTAGATTTAATTTATTTATATTTTGTTGCTATTTTTAATGAAAGACATTCCTGCATGGTTAAAGTTTGATATTTCATGTTCTAGTTAAAAGAATAGTTGGTAATCTTTTTTTCTTTCTAATCCATTGATTATTAATATATTAATGAAAGTTATCTGCAGGAACACCAATATGAGCAGCTATCCACATAAGAAAGTACCTTCATGAGAACCAAAATCCAGGTGAGCAATCACAGTACCTGGTTTTAACATCCTATTAAGGAAAGACACACTGAAGAGGGTAGGAAAGACAGTCTTGGATTGCTGACACTTCCCCCTTACCCTCCCATCCCCTGCAACAGCAACATGGTGCAGAGTGAGAATCTGTATACTTGAGGGAAAAGAGAGTGCAGTGGCTGTAGGACTTCACATTGGAACTCAGGGCTGCTCTATCAAAGTGGAAAGCAACAGAGGGAAGAAATTGTCTAGTGACCCTGTAGGGAGCATTTAGACCAGCACTAGCCAGAGCAAAATCACTCATCCCAGTGGTTGGAACCTGAGCTTCTGCAAGCCCCACCATCGCATGCTATTTAGGACTCCAGGCTATTTAGGACCCCAGAATGCTCTGTGGTCCTAAATCAATTTGAAAGTCTGTCTAAGCTACAAAGACAGCAATTCTTGGACAAGTTTTGGTGTTGTGCTGGGCTTGGAGTCAGTATACTTGGGGTACACATCACCTAGTGAGACACCAGCTGGGGCAGCCAAGGGAGTGGTCGTGCCACCCATTCTCCAACCCCAGCAGTGCAGCTTGCAGCTCCAGGAGAAATTTCTTCCTTCTGTTTGAGGAGAGGAGAGGGAAGAGTAGAGGATTTTGTCTTACAACTTGGATACCAGCTCAGCCATAGTAGGATAGGGCACTGGGCAGAGTCCTGAGGCCCCCATTTGAGGTCCTAACTCCCTGATGATATTTCAAGACACACCATGGGCCAGAAGGGAACCTGCTGCTTTGAAGGGAAGAACTCAGTTCTTGTAGGAGTCATCACTTCCTAACTAAAGAGCATTTGAGTTTTAATTAAACATCAGTGGTTGCCAGGCAGTTCTCACAGTGGGCCTTGGGTGAGACCCAGTGCTGTGCTGGCTTCAGGTGTGACACATTGCATTACAAGCTGTGGTAGCTATGGGGAGAGATTCCTTCTGCTTGAGGAAAGAAGAGGGAAGAGTAAAGGGAACTTTGGCTTTCAGCTTTGCCATGGTAGGGGAGAGCACCAAACAGTTTTCTGGGATCCCAGATTCCAGGCCTTGGCTGCTGGATAGCACTTTTGGACCCACTCTGGACCAGAGGTGCCCCACTTCCCTGAAGGGAGAGACCCAGCTGGTCTGCATTTACCACAAGTTGACTGAAGAGCTCTTGGACCTTGACTGAACAGCAGTGGGAGCCAGGCAGCATGAGCTGTGGGCCTGGCATGGTATGGCCACAGGGAGTAGTTCCTTCTGCTGAAGGAGAAGAGAGTGGAGAGCGGGAAGGATTTTGTCTTGTGGTTTGGCTGCCAGCTCAGCTGCAGTAGAATACAGCACCAAGTAGATTTCTGAGGTTCCCAACTCCAGGCCATTACCCTTGGATGGCGTTTCTGGATCCACCCTGAGGTGAAGGGGAGCTTTCTGCTGTGAAATGAAGGTCATAAGCCCGGCTAGATTAACCACCTGCCGACTGCAGAGCCCTTAGGCCTTGAGGGAACATTGGTGATAACCAGGGAGTGGTGATTGCAGGCCTTGGGGAGATCCAGTGCTGTGCTGGCTTCAGGGAAGACCTAGCAGAATCCCAGTGGTGGTGGCCACAGGGGTGCTTGTGTCACCCCTCCTCCAGCTCCAGCTAGGTCAGCATGGAGATAGAGAGACTATATTTGTGGGGGTAAAGTAAGGGAAGGCAACAAGAGTCTCTGCCTTGTAGTCCAGAGAATTCTCCCAGATCTTATCCAAGTCCACAAAGGTGGTATCTTTACAAGTCTAAAAGAGTCACCCCATTACTGCGCTTGGGGTAATGCAGATACAGCTGCTGTGAACTAAGACTTAATCCCCCTTGAATACTTGGAAAATCTTCCCAAGAAGGATTGGTACAAATAAGCCCATGTTATAGAAATCAATAGCAAGAGAAACTTTGGAAACTATACAAACATATGGAAATTAAACAGTATGTTCCTGAATGACTAGTGGGTCAACAAAGAAATTAAGAAGGAAATGTTTAAAAATTCTTGAGACAAATGAAAATGGAAACACAACATACCAAAATTTGTGGGTTACAGCAAAAGCAATAGTAAGAGGAATGTTTATAGTAATAAGTACCTACATCAAAAAAGTAGAAAAACTTCAAATAAACAACCTGATTATGCATCTTAAAGAAATTTAAGAGCAAATCAAACCCAAAATTAATAGAAGAAAAAACAGAATCAGAGAAATAAATTAAATTGTCACAAATAATATAAAAAAGATTAACAAAACAAAAAGCGAGAGTTTTGAAATTACAAAAAATCCACAAAACCTTAGCCAGACTGAGAATAAGAGAGATCCAGATAAATAAATTCAGAAATAAAAAAGGAGACACTACAACTGATACTGTAAAAATTCAGATGTATTAGAGACTACTATAAGCAACTATATGCCAATAAATTGGAAAACCCAGACAACATGGATAAATTCCTAGACACATACAACCTACCAATAATGAACCATGAAAAAATCCAAAACCTTAATAGACGAATAAGTAATGCAATCAAAGCCATAATAGAAGTCTCCCAGCAAAGCAAAGCCCAGGGACCTGATGGGTTCACTGCTGAATTCTACCAAACATTAAGAAAACTAATAACAATGCTACTCAATACCAATCCTCTGTTTTAAAATATGGAGGAGGAGGAAATACTTTCAAACTCAATTCTTGAGGCCAGTATTATCCTGATACCAAAATCAGAAGAAGATGCATCAAGTAAAGAAAACTACATGGCAATATCTCTGATGAACACAGATGCAAATATCCTCAATGAAAAACTAGTAAACCAAATTCAACAACATACTAAAAAGATCATTCATCATGGCCAAGTGGGACTTATCCCAGAAATGCAAGGATGGTTCAATATACACAAATCAATGTGATAAATATTAACAGAAAAAAAGATGAAAACCATATAATCCTTTCAATTGATGCTGAAAAAGCATTTGATAATTTAACATCCCTTTATGATAATAACCATTAAAAAACTGGATGTAGGAGGAACATACCTCAACACAATAATGTATACAACAGAAGTCTAATTATTTTTGTTTGTGGATGATATGATATTTGGAAAACTGTAAAGACTCCACCAACAAACTTTTAGAATGGATAAACAAACTCAATATAGTTGTAAGATACAAAATAAATATACAAAATTCAGTGGCATTTGTATAGCCAACAGTGAACAGATTCAGAACAATCTGAAAAGGAAATCAAGAAAGTAACTCCATTTACAATTGCTACAGATACAGTTAAATACATAGGATTAAACTTAACCAAAGAAGTGAAAGATCTCTACTATGAAATTATAAAACACTGTGCAAGAAATTGAAGAGGACACAAAAATGGAAAGATAGCTCATGTTCATGTTTATGGATTGTAGGAATCAATTTTGTCAAAATGTCCATACTATCTAAGGCAATTTACAGATCCAATGCAATCTCATCAAAATGCTAAGAACATTCTTCACAGATATAGAAACAATAATCTAAAAATGAATACGAAACTACAAAAGACCCAGAATAGCCAATGCCATCCTGAGCAAAAGGAATAAAACTGGAAGAATTGTATTATCTAATTTAAAATTGTACTACAGAGCTATTGTAACCAAAATAACATGTTACTGGCATAAATACACTCATATATATCTATGTAACTGAATCAAGAACCCAGAAACAAATCCATACATCTACAGTGAACTCATTGTTGACAAAGATGCTAAGAACATACACATCGGAGAAAGGACAGTCTCTTCAATAAATGGTGCTGGAAAAACTGGATACCCATATGAAGAATGAAACTAGACCACTATTTCTCATCATATACAAAACCCAAATGGATTAAAGACAGATCTAAGACATAAAACTATGAAATAATAAAAAGAAAACATTGGGGAAACTCTCTAGGACATTGCTTTGGGCAAAGATTTCTTGATTAATACCCCCCAAAACACAGTCAACCAAAGCAAAAATGGACAAATGAGATCACGTCAAGTTAAAAGGCTTCTGCACAGCAAAGGATATAATCAACAAAGTGAAGAGACAACCCACAGAATGGAAGAAAATATTTGCAAACTACCTATCTAACAAGGGATGAATAACACAAATATGTAAGGAACTCAAACAACTCAATGGGAAAAAACATCTAAGAATCTGATTAAAAAATGGACAAAACATGTGAATAGGCACTTTTGAAAAGAAGACATTCAAATGGCAAATAGGTGTACCAAAAGACCCTCAACATCATTAAGGAAATGCAAATCAATACTACATTTCATCCCACCCCAGTTAAAATCACTTTTATTCAAAAGTCATGGAATAATGAATGCTGGTGAGGACGTGGAGAAAAGGGAACCCTTGCACACCATTGGTGAGAAGGTAGATTGGCATAGTCACTCTGAAGAGGTGTGAAGTTTCCTCAGAAAACTAAAAATAGAACTACCATATGATCCAGCAACCCCACTGTGAGGTATATGTCCAAAAGAAAGGAGATCAGTATATTGTGGAGAAATCTGCACTCTCATGTTTGTTGCAGCACTATTCACAATGGCCAAGTTTGGAAGCAAGTGTTCATTAACAGATGAATGGATAAATAAAATGTCGTACATATACAAAATGGAGTACTATTCAGCCACAGAAAGAATGATATCGTGTCATTTGTAGCAACATGGATGAAACTAGAGGACATTATGTTAAGTGAAATAAGTCAGGAACAGAAAGAGAAACATCACATGTTCTCACTTACTTGTGGGAGCTGAAAATTAAAACAATTGGATTCATGGAGATAGAGAGTAGAATAATGGTTACCAGAGGCTGGGAAGGGTAGTGGTGGTGGGGAGGGGCGATGGTTACTGAGTACAAAGATATAGTTAGATAGAATGAATAAGCTATACTATTATATACGACAGAATGACTACAGTCAATGATAATTTCTTGTACATTTAAAAACAACTAAAATTTTAATTGGGATGTTTGTAACACAAAAAAATGATAAATGGGATATCTCATTTACCCTGATGTGATTATCATGCATGTATGCCTATATCAAATATCTCATGCACCCCATAAATATATATACCTACTATGTACCTATAAACATTAAAAATTAAAGTTAGAAAGCAGCCTACTGAAAGTTCAAAAATCTTTTGTTAAACTAAAATGTTACTAAAATAGATATTTATAATATTTAAAAAATCCTTAGATAAATTTTCATGACTCCAGTTAAAATCCTAAAAATAAACCTGGAAGTTAAGAGGTAAAATTTTTATTAAAATTTATTTCTTTATTATATAAGGTGTCAGAGGAAGTTACAGGTTTTCAGAGTTGTTTCAAAGTAATTTTCTTTTTACCTATTCCTTCCATTCCTCTTCATATTTTCAGAAATCCACATTTATTAAAAGCTACCCAACAAACTTAGAACTGGCCTTTTAACCTATGGACTAAGTATTAGTTGCATTGTTGATTTACTTTTATTTCTATTTCAATAGCATATTTAAAGAAGAGTTTGATTCTTTTATTTTTAGAATTCTATGTTCAACCTATCATTAGTTTTAGATTGATGTTTTTCTACTTCACATTAGCACAAAGATCTTGTCAGAAAGCAGTATGACCTTACATTATTATTTTCTTGCATTGTATTTCCAGATATCCATTTTATACTGAATTGGTCAAAGCCTGCTTTAAGTTTTCAACACTACAATTTCAGTTATAAACATTGTATGCATTGCTTCTCAGCCTTTTGATTAAGATCAGTTGGAGAATCACTGTACATTTTCTTTACCTAAGCCTAAATAATTCTTAGGGATAGAAACTAATGTTTCCAGATGAAGGATTTCAGCCATTCTGCAAGTGCTCTAGAATGCATATTATCAAGATCTGTTGATAGGAAAATACCTATCCTTTTAGCTATTCTGGCTTTGGTCTTAGGTTTCATAAAAATTCCATATTCTGATTATCTGATTGCAGTTGGCTTTTTATGAAAAACCCAAGATAAAATTACTTCTAAAGTCTATGACTTTTAGTGTTATTTATTATTAGCTCTTCCCTATGATTTTCTGGTACCATATACTAGAAATGATATTCAGTTTATTAAAAGAGAAAAATCAGAAATTGCTCCCAAAGAGTTTAGTGAGAGATGTTTATGAATGCAATGAGCAATAGCAGTTATTTTTCTTTGCCTATATTAAATTTTTAATAGTAAGATATTTCCCCTGAAGAAATTAAAGCATTTTATTTTTAACATAATTCGATGTGCTATCAAAATTTACCCTTAGTAATAAACGGTATTTTAGTGAGCCAATGATATAGCTAGCAAGAAAGTCTTGTGTTAGTTGGACAATTTTAAATAACAAATCATTCTGGAATAGATGTTGCATTAGAATCTAAACCATTATCAATTTTTAATATTCCACATTGCTATTCAAAACTAAAATAGCTAGAATGAATGAAAATTATTTCTTTTTAATTTTTATAATTGGCACATAATAATTATACATGCTTCTGGGTTATAGTGTGATGTTTCAGCATATATGTACATTGTATAATGATCAAATCAGGATAGTTAGCATTTCTATGACGTGAAAATTTTATTACTTCTCTGTGGTAATAACTTTCAAGACCATTTTTTCTCTTTACCTTGAAATATGTTATTATTAATTATAGTTACTGTATTATGTTATAGAACACCAGGACCAATTCTTCCTTTCTAACTATAATTTTGTACCCTGCAATCAACCTTTTCTCATCCATCACCCTGCTTCCCTCTCCTCCCCAGCTTCTAGTAACCATAATTCTAATTCTCTACTTCTGTGAGATCAACATTTTTAGATTCTACATATGTGTGAAATCATATGGTATTTGTTTTTCTGCGACTGGCTTATTTTACTTAACATAATGTGTTTTAGGCTCATTCAAATTTCCATAAGTAATAGGATTTCCTTTTTTATGGCTAAATAGTATCTCATAGTGTATATGTACCACATTTTCTTTATCCATTCATCTGTTGATGGACACGCAGGTTGATAACAACTCTTAACTATCGTGAATAGTGCTGCAATAACCATGGGGGTGCAGATACTGATTTTAATTTCTTTGAATATATATCCACTAGTGGAATTGATGGCTCATATGCTAGTTCTATCTTTAATTTTTTGAGGAATCTCCATACTGTTTTCCATAATGGCTGCACTAATTTACCTCCTCACTAATAGTGTTCAGGGTTCCTCTTTCTCTACATTCTCATCAACATGTTATCTGCTGTCTTTTTGGCAACATCATTTCCTTTTGTTATTAGATCTAAGACTCTTTATTATATCACATTGAATTTTCAAAAATACTTAAAACTTCTGCACATTAATAAGTTTAATACCACTAAATTAATTTAGTTAGTATAGGTGACAAGAGAACTCTCCATAATTAGTACTCAATGGTTTAGTAGAAAATTATCATAGTATATCCTGGGAGGGAGACCTATTTATAATTTTTAATTGACTATGGATCAGTGTTTTTGTAAAAGTGTATAGTCTTAGTTATGAAACTTTTGGTTCAGTTACAAGGATTTTGCCCCATCCTGCTCTGACTCATTAGCTAGGTCTATACTGCTAAAGAAAAATAAGTTATTTGACAAATTTTTATCAATCAACTGTATGCTGGAAACAACTTATAATGGAGCTGGTTTGCACATCTCTTGGCAACTCTGTAGTTAGTGACATTGTATTGGTGACTTTGGATAAGCTATGATGGGAATATTTACACCCTAGAAATTGGTAAATGGTACAAATCATATTTTTAATTTCCAGAAAGCAGTTTGTTAAATATTTACTAGCACACAAGTAATATTAATTCACATATTATCTAATTTCACTTTCACAACAGGCTAACAGTGGAGGTTGTCATCACCACTTTATAAATGAGAAAATTGGGATTTAGAGAGGATAAATACTTTTCTGAGGATTTCATACATAGTAGATTCAGGATTCAAAGCCAGGTTTACCTGATTTCTTGGTTAATTAACTTAAAATTCTATCCTGTTTTCTTGTTGACATAGGTTATTTAGAGCATATAGACTTTTTAATCCCACCTTGAAGTCCCACATTGAAGTAGTTACCAATTCCATATCATAGAACTGACTCTATACAGGATGTTGGGATGTTTAGAGTAGGCCTGGAGAGATGGGGAAACTAGAAGAGAAATACACTATAAAGTTTGTTTTGTAAATATATACAGAAAAAGATAGAGGAAGATATGAACAGGAAAGCATCGATCATATCTACAATATATTATAGAAACCTGATCGTTTGGACCACCATTATTGTTACTCTCAATATTTGGATAAATGATCTAGCAACCCCTAATTAAATAAGTTAGTATTAATATTTCACTACAACTACAATAAGTGCTGGCATCATTATCATTGCTATTACTACTTCTACCATGTTTTGTTATTATTATTATTGCTTTTATTATACTTTAAGTTCTGGGATATATGTGCAGAACATGCAGGTTTGTCACATAGTTATACACGTGCCATTATTTCTACCACGTTTTTAATGCTTACTATGGTTCAAGATTTGTGCAAAATGTCTTAAAGAGTAATATATTATTTGAATCAGTCATTCAGCATGTATTTAACAGCTGGCCTGTGCAAGGCATTGTTAAAATTGCAAAAACTTTACAAAGTAGGTATTGCTGTATTGTTGTAAAATGAGGATCCCTCCTAATATGTGAGAAAAACCAGCTTTAAAGAAGCTTCCTGATTTATGTAATATTGAAGTGCCCAAGCTTTCTTCTAAATCTTATTTTGTTAATATATGATTTGCCAGACTTCGGGAATGTGCTGGCAATTTTCTCTAAGATAGTGTAACTGTACATGAATAATATGAAATATTGACTGAAAGTTCGGGAAGTGGTACCAGAGAGACAATCTTACCTACACTTAACTTTTGAGGGAAGAATTTTATGGTTTGTAAATGGCTGATCAAGGAGTGACATATAATAATGAAAAATCTACAACCTAGGTATATAAAGCCAAGATGTCAATAAAAATTTATATGGACAAAACCCACAGTTTTAAAATCTTAATTTATCCAGAGAATGGGGGACCAAAAGCACTTGCAGAAGAGGACCAGGAATTAACACAGAGGAAAAGATTAAACAGGTACTGATCACTTCTATTTCTAAAATATGTGATTAAAAATCAATAGCATACACATTGAGGAGAACAATAAGCATTTTCATTCCTAATTTTGATAGGATTTTGAATTGGACTCTTGTCTTCCTTCCTCTGTCTAACACTTTAGAAAATGCATTTCATTCAGTGAAATTGCCCCCAATACTAGATTTTATTATTTTGATCTGATTTCTCATAATAGAATATCTGCATATATTTCAAAATGTCTGTTATAACCTTAGCCAATGCACTGTAAACTTGATATTTTTGAGCAATGTGGTGATGAAAAACAAGGCAATTTAATGGTCTGATGATTCAGACTTGAAGGAGTTGAGAGTGAATATTGTATGATACAATATTCTTAAACTAAAGACCATAATTAAATTGTCAATTGTAGATATATTTTCTTCCTCCAGATATATATCTCAGAAAAAATGTAACTTTGACTTTTATAGGAGATTTTATTGCTCTATATCTATCTGAAAGCATGAATTCTTTAGCATTACACAGCTCCATTGGAGATAAGGAAGAGCATGCAAGGCAGCAATTTGAGAAAAATAGACATAACCCAATAGGCTTGGTAGTACAATGTGCTTCAATTTGGATCATGAAAAGCATTGTAGAGATTATTGAGTTTAACCTCTACCTCCACCTTTTAAAGTTCTTTTCAATGTTTATAATAGATCTGCAGAAGCAAACTAGAATGATCAGAAAGAAAAAAACTGATAATTTTAACTCCCTTTTTGTTTCTTTGTAGTTAGTCAAAATATTTAGGGCATATGAAACTGAAAATATACCTTGATAACGTCCCAGTTTTCAAATGTTACTTTTCTTCATGATTAATGATGGTAATCAGAATGATGCTTATTTTCCATATGCTTCTTTAAGCACACTATGTGAAGTTTCTGTTGTTATTAAGCAGAAAATGCCATAGATATTTCTGTAAGAATATTAATACTATGATCAAATCAGTAACATCTGAGTTGTTCCCACATACTAGATATTTTAAGTAAACATTTATTTATTCAACAAATACTGAGTCTCAGCTATGTAGCACGTGCTGTCTAAATTCTAGATAAATAAGAGAAACTAAATCTCTGTCCTCATGTCCATATATGCTTAAAGGTGTGGAAGGAAATAAGTATAGACTATAGTAGATAGCTATAAATGCTGTAACAGAAAATAAAATAGAATGAGAGGACAGTGAGTGATAGAAGATGTTATTTCAGATCAATTAATGAGGGAAGTTCTTTCTGAGATGCACCTTTTGAATAGAGGTGTAGAGAAGCAAGTCATGTGACTATTTGGGATAAAAGTATTCAGAGAAGAAGGCACAGCAGGTCCAAAGACTCAGAGATTGAAAAGTGCAAGGGAACCAGAATGGCAGGAGAGGTGTGGACAGGGAGACAGTGGTAGAAAATGAGGTCAGAGAGACAGCCAAGGGTCAACTGATCAAAGGCTTGTGGGTCAGGATCACACGACACATACCGCTTAAACTGCCTTGGCCTCTTTTGCTTCTTGTTAACTTTTTAGAAAAGCACATTCTAGTTAAATTCAAATCTTTCCCTACTCAAAACCTGAACTGCGTTAACTTTAACTTGTAAGAAAATGGAAATATTATATTTACTAATCTCACTTTAAATTCATAACAAGTCTCAGGTGAATGGAATGAAGAATTTGGTCATAGATCTGTAAATATGAGACACATTACAAATCCAGGTAAAGATGTAGAACTAGATAAAATGTAAGGAATGTGGGGTGGGAAATGTGGGCTGAAGGTAAGAATTAGGGATTCATTAATGTACAAATAGTATGTGAAGGAATAAGCATGGGTAGAAAGCAGTCCAAAAACTGAGCCATTGGGGATATCAACATTTACAGTGTGGACAGAAGGAAAGGATGCAGCAAAGGGGGCAAATAAAGAATGATGGGCGAGGTATGAAGAAAATCAGTGGGTCTGGGTATCCCAGAAGTCAAATGAAGACTTTTTCAAACAGAGTGCAGTGATTAACAATGCCAAATACTGCTAAGGGTTGAGTAAGAAGAGATTAATTATTACGTTCAGCAATGTGAAGGTGTTCAGTGGGGAAAGTCTAATTGGGATAGGTTCGAATAGATATGGGGAGTAAAAAGGTGAAGTTTGCAAATTTGAACAACTTTTTAAAGGAGTGTTATAAAAGTAATCAAAAATAGAGTGGTAGTTAGAATATATGGAATCTAGGGAGGTGTTATTTTTAACAGAAAATATTACAGCATGATTGTATCAGAATAGTAAAATCCAGTAGAGATTGAGGGAAAAAACTGATAATGAGAGAAAGGGTATAATTTCAAAAGTAAGTTCTTTGAGTAGGTAAGAGGAGGTGAAATTCAGCGCCCAAACTGAGAAGTTGGCAGTAGGTAGGCTCTCAAATAAGTTACCTTTACAATTGGAGAGAAAAATAGAATACAAATGAGTACAATGGGAGTAAGTAGAAAAGATAATAGAAGTTCATGGAAGTTCTGTTTGGATTGCTTCTCTTTTCTTTATGAAATATGTTGATGAAAAGAGTCAAACTCTGTAAAATATTTGAAGAGATTTATTCTGAGCCAAATATGAGTGACCAACGGCCAGTGACACAGTCCCAGGAGATCCTGTAAACATGTGCCCAATGTGGTTGGGTTCCAGATTGCTTTCATACATTTTAGGGAGACATAGGACATCAGTTAATAAACGTAAGATGTACATTAGTTTGGTCTGGTAATGGGGCACAACTGGAAACAGGGGCTTCCAGATCATAGGTGGATTCAAAGATTTTCTGATTGGCAATTGGTTGAAAGAGTTATCATCTAAAGAACTGGAATCAGTAGAAAGGAATTTTGGGGTTAAGAAAAGGACTTGCAGAGACCATGGTTTTACCATACAGATGAAGCCTCCAGGTAACAGGCTTCAGAGCCCTTATCAGACCAAAAGAGGTGCCAGGCTCTTAGTTAATTCTCTCCTGGACCAGGGAAAAGACCTGGAAAGGAATAGGTATTCTCTATATAATATAAATCTTTTTCTCCATAAAAGACAGTTTTGCAGAGCCATTTCAAAATATGTCAAAGAAATATATTTTAGGGTAAAATGCTTCAATGTCTTTCAGAGCTTTCTATCTGTCATGTAATGTTCTACTAGAGTCAGCCTGGAATTTGGTATCTTATTGCTACAGAAAGTCTGTTTTCTTCAGTCTTAATATCTCTGTTTTAATGTTTATGCTGATCAGCTGTGCCTGAATTCCAAAAAAAGGAGGATATAATGACGCATATCCTACCCCTGCTTCCATCATGACCTAAACTAGTTTTTTGGTTAATTTTGGAATGCCCTTGACTGAGGGGAGCATCCATCAGTTGGTTGGAGGGCTTAGAATTTTATTTTTGGTTTACAAATAAGAGAAAAGATGTTAAGTACCTGAGAGAAAGGAGAAAGGAAGGTATGTTGGAGGTTTGAGCAGAAAGAAGGTATGAATAATCATCTGGCATCATGGGAAAATAAATGAAATAAGGAAATGCAGCATATTTGCCAGAGTTGTTTTGACTTATATTCATAACTTTAAAGTCAGAGTGTGAAAGGATTTGGAAGTGTGCATAATTAAGACATGAAATAGGAAGAATGATTCAACCAGATATTTGACAGCTGGTATTTTTTAGAAAAGCAAAATAAACAGTGGTCTACAAGTGGTGATATGGAGTAAGAAGGTAATCTACATCACCTCTAGGATCAGAGGCTTATGTGTTTTAGGAGACAAAATAGTCTACTCATGACAGGGCTGGAGAAGAACAAGTGAGAACATATTTTATAATTAAGATATAAATATCAGGCTATCACAAATGATGATATCCCACATTAGAACAAATTAAAAAATTGTATATGCATATCAAAATTTTTGCCTCATTAACCTAGAGTACAGGTGTCAAATGATAACAGAGTGTTTAGTTTTAATTTTTCATCCTGTTATTCTATCACTGACATTAAGATGGCAGCTTGATTTCCTATAATAGACATTTTTCTATCAAGAGATGAGACAGTGTTTTAATTTACTTGATCTTAAGGTTTTCTTATTGAATTCTTCCTCCCATCTCCTGGAGTGTTGAAATCAATATAATAGAGGTTTATTCAGGTGCCTAAATAGAACTCTCCAGTGATCGCCTTTTCTTCACCCTAGGAACACCAAATTGAACAACTCAACTGTCTATGCAAGAAAGCACCTTTGTAAGAACCCCAAAATCTACTTTTTCTTTCATTTTCAATGGTCAATGTAAGCTTCACAAATGTCAGAAACATATAGGGCATGCTCTTTTCTATAGTCTTTGCATCTTCCAAAATGTTTGACTGATAGGAATTGCTATTATTTGCTAAATTAATGAATCAAGTTTGTATTATTCCCTATTACTTCATGTTCTTTCTTTAATGAGATTGTAAGGTTCTTAAGGAGACGGAGACGCTTTTATAATGTATATACATGTGTAAAATACATTATACATATGTGACTAAATTAATGAGTTCTGGTGTCACTTCCCATGTCAAGTCATAAAAATCTTATCAAACAGAAGCACTAAGAATATTCCACAATTTTTGCTTGTTTTCCTTTAATCTGATATTACTAGTCATCCTTTCCTTTTAGGGATGACATATTTGTGCATGATGATGATGTTTTAAAAATAACAAACAAATAAAATATTTTATTGATCTGCTCTTTCCTTAAGTCATTACCGTAGTCTCTCTCCCTCTTCACTGACATTTTGAAAGAGCAAACTACGTGACTGTCTCTAGTGTCTTAACTTCATCCTTCAATGCATAATAATCCACATCAATACTTACTGTTCTGAAATTGTTTTTGCTGAAAGCACTAATATCTCCTTAATTGCAAATCCAAAGTCCATTCTCAGTGTTACATATGTTTGCTTTCTCATCAGCCTTTCACACAGTAGAGCACTGCCTGTAGACTTCTTTCTTTCTAGACCAGGATTTTTCCTGGACCTCATTCGGCTTTAAAAACTTCCAAGCTGTTATTTCATCAAATTCTTCTCTATTTCTTTTAATTTGCTCATGTAATTCTAGGTGGTTTCCTTGATTAAATTAATCCACTTTCTTTTCAACTACCACTTTGCATTCTGAAGATTTATACCTATCACCTCCAGCTCCATATGTCCAAATATTGCTATTGAATAAGTGCATTAGATACACTACATGAACCTTCAGCTTGGCATGTCAGAATGAGAAGTTACTCTCACCACACAGATATCTATCTTGGCTGCTGGAGAAGGGTATATATCTAGTTCCCCTATCTAGAAGCCTTCCCTCTCTCACACCCAACAATCAACATACTGTCAGGTGATGCTAATTTTACCTTAGAGGTATCTATAAATACAGGATTCCTTTTTCCACCTTTACTTCTGTTCTGTTGTCCACATCGTCTCTTGCAATAATGTTCTAAATGATCTCCATCCCAGTAATTTCTGCCCACTCCAGTTCATCCTTTATTGTATCACCAGAATTACAATGCCAAAACCCAAGACAGAGTTGATTGCTTCCCTGAGTTAAACCTCTGTTCATCTCCATTATATAAGATATGAACTGATTCTGGAACACTAAGCCTTTTAATAGCATGTTTTCAAGCTATTCCTTTAGTCCTGTCTCTTGTTATTCTGGACTGACTTTCCAGTAGAACCCTATACTCCACTTGCATTGAATGTCTATTATATCCCAGACTTGGGCTCTTTTGAGAGTCTGAAATTGTTCATGCTTCCTTCTCCCCAAAGTAAGCATGTTATTTTCCTCATTTATTCATTGGTTGATTCAACACAAATATTATTGAATGACACTATGCAGTTATTATTCCTCGAAACGAATTTATGACATAGAAGGTGGGGGAGGAAGATATTGAACAATCACTGTAATGAATGCAAAATTTAAAACAGAGACAAGTACTTTGAAAGAAAATAATATGACACCATAAGAAAGTCTGTAAAAGGTTTTTGATCAATCCTGGGAGGAGGAGATGGTAGTCAGAAAGGATTAAAATAGGAGAAATAAATGGAAATTAACTAGGTAAGAAATGGAGGAATGGACATTCCTGAAAAAGGGAACAGAGGGAAAACTTGTGTGGATGGAACACAGAGATAAAGTGGGGAAGGTGGCGGGTACTGAAGTTGAACTTGTAGGCACAGGACAGGCATAGATACAGAGTACAGGTATCCAGGTTAAAAATACTGATATTAATCCTAACATCAGTGGATGCCCCCAAAGGGGATTAAGCACAGACGGGTACACATTACATAATCGGATTTGACTGTATTCTGGAGAATAGTTTAGAGAGGGATGAGTGAATTAATGCACTGAGAAACAGTAGTGTGCTGTTGCATTGGTCTGGTAGAGAGATAATGGTAACCTGAATGACAGTGGTCAGATTGGAGACGGTGAGAAGTGGAAGATTCCAAAAACGTGTAGGAGGTAAAAATCAAGGAGACTTCCTGATAGATTGGATATGAAAAATGAGGGAGAAGGAGAAAAATTCCTTCTTCCTTGTGTATCAAACTAGTTCTTATCTTTTAAGACTGTTCAGATATCACCTATGCAAGTTAGCATTTTCTAACTATCCCAGTAGCAATAAGAAGGGAGCTCATGTCTTTCAGGTTCCTTTGGCACAATATTCAGATCTCTGCACTTAAAGTAACTTCCCTGCTAAAATAACTGTCTGCTCAATGGAGAATGGGTTTCATGAAAGCAATGACCATGTTTCATTCTTTTTTTTAAATATTCCAATATCTGATATCATACCAGTCATATAATAGATGTTCAATGAAATTGTTTATTGACTGGCAGAATAAATTTAAATGCCATAGATAATTAAAGCCAGCATTCATTAAGAATGCACTATTTTCAATAAAATAAAATTTCAACAGAAAGTTAAGAGCTAATACAGATACACTTTTTTTGTAGACATATCAGTGGAGATAGGTTTACTCCATTCAAGGAACCATTAAATCTGAATTCTTAGAAAAACTATTTTTGTATCATGTGTGACTTTTGAAAATTAAGGAAGAGTCAGTACACTCTATTTAACATTGAAATTGTGAAGAGGCAGAAGGATTCGAAATCATATTAAGAAAAATTTTCACTCACAATTTTTAGTTTTTATTCATTATCTCATATTTTTTCCAGTTCTCTTCTAAGAGCTTTTTTGTTAATTGTGCAAATGATATATTAGCAATTATTCTAAAATAAATTAAAACTGTAACAGTATTCATTCCACTAAAAATGATACATTTAAAAGTATTTCAGGAATGCTTTTTGGAATACTATTAAAATATAAAAATGAAATAAATGAATGAAAGAATATTTTTAAGAGGCCTAATTTTTCAACAACGCTGCCTACTTCCTACAAGACAGTGCCCTCCTTTCCCAGCCATTCAAATTTTCTCATCCCTCAGTGAATCTCCAGGGGTGCTGCCTCTAACAGTCTTCATGTTCCTTTCCAAAATCAGGGAAGTGCTGGGATGCGTGTTGTTTTATTGAAATGAAAATTTCAGTTATATGTCACATAAGGATGTTTCAGCCAATAACCGACCATGTTTACCACAGCAGGTTCATGAGATTATAATACTGTATTTTTACTGAACCTTTTCTGTGTTTAGATATGTTTTGTTACACAGATACTACTCTATGTTACAATTTTGCCGATGGTATTCAGGACAGTAACATGCTGTACAGGTTTGTAGCCTAGGAGCAATAAGCTATACCGTATAGTCTAGGTGTGTAGTAGGCTATACTATCTAGGTTTGTGTAAGTACACAATGATGTTCACCCAATGATGAAATCACCTAACAACGCATTTCCAGAATACGTCCTCATTGATAAGCAATACATGACTGTATCCAGATACTGGCTGAAACAAATCAGGAATATGAATAGGAATGAAACATTTATGCAATAACTTTTATGCTTTCAACTATTTGAAATATAAATGCATATGGGCAAGGCCAAGATTATATCTGGGGAAAAAGGAAGTTGTTAAGTTAGAGATAATGTTTTTACTTTTCACAAATGATTTAATTTTTATTTTATTATTTTATTTATTTATTTTTTTACAATAAAACAAACAATACTATGATGGTTGCATAGTTCAGCAGATTGAACCATGAAGAAATGTACCATGTGTCTTATGTATCTGGGGTGGCTGCAGTTTGCTGTTAGTAGTTAAGCAGTGTACCACCAATCTACCATTAAAATATTCTTAGTGACAATTTTGTATTAAAATTATAGAAAAAAACCAAGAATAGCTGAAAGATAAATAAGGAAACTAAAGTTTAAATAAATTTGTTTTTTAGAGGAAAAAATCACCTATATAAAATTCACTTGTATAAGTGAGAAGACAGAAAGGCAACTGAATATTTCTCAATAAAATGTGATGCCTGTTTGTCATGAACTGTAAGAGCATAAATATGAAAAATCAAAAGGTTGTCTTAATACGTCATAGTTTCTTACAGGAATATTTAGAAAAATAAATATTTTGGAATGTATGCTTGTGGAGTTCAATTTTATTTTGTAGTATTGTTTAGACTCAGAGTACATAGTATATAAATTTTGATTTCCAAAATGAGTTGCTATAGTAATATATAAGAATCTTAAAAACAGTCTGTATAAGAGAAATACATTTGAGTTTTCTTTTAAAACATGTAAGCATTTTAATCAACAATGAATGAGAATTCTATCACTCTGCCTCTTCATCAGCAATGAGTACCACAGTCCCCCATTAAAGTCTTGAGGGATATGTTCCAAGGCCCCCAGTGGATGCTTGCAGCCTCAGATAGTATTGAATCCTTTTTATGTTTTTTCCTATACATACATACCTATGACAAAGTTTAATTTATAAATTGGGCGCAGTAAGAGATTATAACAATAATACTAAAACAATTATATCAATATACTATAATTGAAGTTATGTGACTGCTGTCTCTCAAAATATCTTATTGTGCTGTAGCTCTTAGCAAATTCAGCACACAATATTTTTCCTTTGTTATTAAGCCAAGTACTTAATGCTTTCATTTCAACAAAGCACATTATGGCTTCTCTTTGGCATATCTGAATTGCCAGTATCACTACTTTTGTGCCTTGGGGCCATTATTGAGTCAAATAAGGTTACTTGATCACATAAGCACTGTGATACTGTGACAGTCAATCTGAAAATCAAGATGGCAACTAAGTGACTAACAGGCAGATGGTGTACCCAGTGTGGATACAGTGGACAAAAGGATGATTAAGGTCACAGGAGGGCAGGTGCGAAATTTTATCATGCTACTCAGAATGGGATGCAATTTAAAACTTATAAATAGTTTATTTCGAGAATTTTTACCTTTAATATTTTCTGATCTCTGAAACAGTGAAAAGTGAAACCGTGGATAAGGAGGAACTACTGTATTGTCAATTTTTTCAATCATAGTTTTTCTTTGAGGTGTGCAGTGGTATCTCATTGTTTTAATTTGGATTTCCTACAGAAAAGTGATAGTGAGCATTTAAAAATCTGCTTATCTATCATATGCCTATCTTCTTGATGTCTCTGTTAAAATATTTTGCCTCTTTTTAAATTCAGTTGTTTCCTTATTGTTCAATTTTGTCTCTTTTTTGTATATTTTGGATATGAGAGTCATTTGTATATTTTGGATAGATGTCCTTTATTAGATACGTATTTTTAAAATATTTCCTCTCAGTCTGTTGTTTTATTATTCTCCTAAGTGTCTTCTGCAGAGCAGACTTTTTAAATTTAAAAGTCTAACATCAAGTTTTTCTTTCATGTTTTTGGTGTATGTAAAAACTCATCACCAAGCCTAAGGTCATGTGGGTTTTCTCTTATGTTTTCCTCTCAAAGCTCTACAGTTTCGCATTTTATATTTAAATGTGTTATCCATTTTGAGTTACTTTTTGTTTAAAGTGTAGACTTGTAAGTTTTTTACCTGAGTAACAACACAGAATAATAACATTTACTAAGATGGGAAAAAAAACGGTTTGGGGATTGGAGGTAGGAATACAGTTTAGATATGGACATGTTAATATTTGAAGATCCTACTTGACAAACACATGGTTAAGTAGGAAATTGGATACAAAGAGTTTAATTCTCATATTTCCACATACCAACACTATCAGAAGTCCAGGAGTCTGATTTATAACTTCACCAGCGCCTCGAACTCTCTATTTTCCCACCTCCCTTTCCTTCCCCTACAAGTTTTCAATCCCCATTTTATGTTTTCAGGAGTTTGTTATTACTTATAATACTCTTCAAAGTATGTGTAGGGTTAGAGTTCATCATGACTAAGTCCTATTTTGGTGCTTAGTCTGTGACAGAGATGCTTTGGCTGATGAAATTTGACCTTGGTGTGTCCTATTCAAAGTATAAAATAAGGCTGGACAGTAGTTCACATCTGTAATTCTAGCACGTTGGGAGGCCGAGGTGGGAGGATTGTTTGATGCCAGGAGTTGGAGGCTGCAGTGAGCTAAAATTGTACCACTGCACTTGCCAGGTGACTTGGAACTAAAATGTGTTCAACTCCAGTGAGACTTGCTGACATAAAAAGAGATAATATGCTTCAAGTACCTAGTGCTATGCATGGCACACAGTAGACACTCACTAAATGACTGGTTATTTCTCTTTCCCCATAGATGGGACACTGTGCACTAAACATCTGAAGACCAGTTGCTCAAGTGAAAAAGAATGACTTGATGTATTTCAGATCAATATTATGCATATAATAAAAACTATGAAATGCTAAAGCTTAGCTGCAAAGATAAAAGGCAAGAAGCTTGTTGGTGAGGTTGTGGTAGCAACTGAATATATGAGAATAGATTGGTACAATCACTGGATTCCTATAACTCAATTAAGAGTTGGAAGTAAAGTGTAATTCTGATGCTGTTCATGTTTTAAAGTAGAAGGATAATATGTTAAATTAATAAATTAATAATAGATATTGGTATACTTATAGAAATGGATTGTCACAGTGTCTATCTTTGAGGGATTAATTGGAACAAAAAGGTATTTCATGAATTACGTAGCTCCAGAAATATCTATTAGTAGAAAAAGACTGAAAATGAAAACATAAATTTCTATTTACTACACAGTGAGATAAATGTTTTATGTTAAGAGCTCATCTCATGCATTCCCGTGACATCAGTTTTCTTCAGTATCTGCCACTCTCAGTTTTATTTCCAGCTGGAATCTCTTTTCTGAGTTCCACAACTAAATAACTGTACCAACTAGACATCTCTTTTTGAATTATTCACAGGCATCTTAAATTCAGTCTGTGTAAAACTGAACTGGTGAAATTGCTCTTTAGACCTGCTCCTCTAGTGTTTCCCATCTTAGCAAATTGCACAATCATTTCCATGCAATTGCTCCAGCTGGGAACATACAAGATATCACTGACTTTTCCCTCTTTTTTATTTCGATCAGTTACTTCAAATTCTTATTATGGTCTCCAAGGCTCTGCATAAAATTCCTCACTTTTACGATTACAGTAGACTGAACCATTATAACAAAGAAATCTCCCAAAAAGTAAGGGTTCAAATAGTAGAAAATTATTTCTTTATCTTATAAAAGTTTAGGGTAGATGTTTCAGATAAACAAGTACTTGGCTCCACACTGGGACACAAACTGATGAGATCTGCAATCGCTAATACTTAGTTTCCAAGGTCATTCTGAGCATGGCCCAACAATCATCCTGAAAGAGAAAGCATAAATAAGCACGCATGGATATGCTTCATGAGTGAAGCAAGGAAGTGGAACATATTTCTATTCTCACTACAATGGAAAGAACTTAGTTACAAGGCACACTTCATTGCAAGGAAGGCTGGGAAATGTAATGCATTTGGACAGCCATATTTCCAGCAACTATTAAGAGATGACAACCTGCTAGCCGCCCTCGCTCGCTCTTGGCGCCTCCTGGGCCTGGCAGTCCACTCTGGCCGTGCTTGAGGAGCCCTTCAGCCCACCGCTGCACTATGGGAGCCCCTCCTTTGGCTGGCCAAGGCCAGAGCCGGGTCCCTCTGCTTGCGCGGAGCTGTGGAGAGGCACGAGCAGGAACAGGGGCTGCGCGTGGCGCTCACGGGCCAGCTGGAATTCCAAGTGGGTGCAGGGTGTGCGGGGTCCGCGGGCCGCCACTTGGGAGCTACCAGCCAGCACTGCCGGCCCTGGGCAGTGAGGGACTGAGCACCTTGGCAGGGCTCAGGACCTGCAACCCGCTGCGCCCAACGCCTGCCCCCCACAGCCCGCAGTGGGCTCCCACACAGTCCGAGCCTCCCCAACAGGCAGCACCCCCTGCTTCAGGGCGCCCCATCGCATCCACCACCCAAGGGCTGAGGAGTGTGGGTGCTGGCGTGGGACTGGCAGGCAGCTCTGCCCGCAGCCCCAGCGCTGGATCCACTAGGCAAAGCCAGCTGGGCTCCCAAGTAGGGTGGGGACTTAGAGAACTTTTATGTCTCACTGGTAGTGGATGCACCAATCAGCACTCTGAATCTAGCTAATCTAGTGGGGACTTGGAGAACTTTTATGTCTAGCTAAAGGATTGTAAATGCACCAATCAGTGCTCTGTGTCTAGTTCAAGGTTTGTAAATGCACCAATCAGCACCCTGTCAAAAAGGACCAATCAGCTCTCTGTAAAATGAACCAATCAGCTCTCTGTAAAATGGACCAATCAGCAGAATGTGGGTGGGGTCACATAAGGGAATAAAAGCAGGTTGCTGGAGCTAGTAGTGACAAGCTGCTGAGGTCCCCTTCCATGCTGTGAAAGGTTTGTTCTTTTGTGCAATAAATTTTGCTGGTGCTCTCTTTGTGTCCACACCGCTTTTATGAGTTGTAACACTGACAGCAAAGGTCTGCAGCTTCACTCCTGAAGCCAGTGAGACCACTAACCCACCAGAAGGAGTTTCCATGAACCCACCAAAAAGAAGAAACTCTGAACACATGGGAACTTAAGAAGGAACAAACTCTGGACACACAATCTTTAAGAACTGTTAACACTCACCGCGAGTGTCCGTGGCTTTATTCTTGAAGTCAGCAAGATCAAGAACCCACCAGTTCTTGACATACTGTGGAAGATAAGGAAAAGAACTTTGGTGAATCGTTGGTAGTTTCAGCAACATTTGTTCTTTCCTTCTTTATTCTTTGTGATTCAGACACATTGGGTTTTAGTCTTTGATTGCTCATTACATCCCTAAGGACTTTGTACATGTCATTCTCTTGGTTCATATGCACTTCATCTCCTCCTTGATTCAGCTGACAATTATTATTCAGAATTAAAAATGTTTTATATTGCTGTGGAAAGTTGTTGTCTTCTTTGTAATACTTGGAAAAGCTGCAATAAATTATTCAATGACTGTTTGTTGTGCTAGATTGTAAGACTGAAGAGTAGAGGAACTCTCTGTTTTGTTCTTTATTATATTCCCAGTATCTGGCACATAGCAGGATGTTTAGTAAATATTTCTTGAACTCACAGAAGGATGGATGAATGGATGCCTGGATAAGTGCAAAAATAGATACGTTCATAGATGAATGGGAAATAAGCCGATATAAACCCACTCTGAAGCCTTTAGTTTGTTAAATGATTATTTAATGATGCTTGTTAAGCATAATAAGGAAGTCTTTATTATAAACCATCATGGTAAGTATATGGACCTCTGAAATGGGATTTTGCAGTAGGGGAGGGAGATTGGGCTCAAGTCTTAATAAAGGATGGGCAAGTGGGAATTTATAGCCAAGTTGCAAGGTGGGGGTCTGTGGATAAAACATGACTAAGAGGAAGCATCAGGGGTACAGGGGGTTCTGGCTGAATCGACCTAGAAAGATTCTTGCTGGAGGTAGGCTAGGGTGATCAAACATAACTTATGAGATGGTGGAGGATGAGGAACCCCAGTGGATACCAAGGATGAGCAGATATTGGGGGTAGGGGATTCTTGCTAAACATAGTTAGGTATTTGCTAAAACTGGATTTTACAAAGAAGTGCACAGATGAACCTAGGAGAAGGTTCAAGAGTCTGAATGAATTTTATCAATCAGATACTTTGTATCAGACTTTCTCCATGAAGGATTTGTGCAAAAGTAGGGTACGTGGTTGCAAAAAGAAAACTTGAGAAGATTGGTACAACTTTGAATAGCTATAAATAAAAACGATAAAGAGAGACAAATGAGAAAAAGAATAAGTATTGTTCAATAATGTGGAACACTCAATTGTGGTTGAAAACCACAGCTTTGTAGTGAAAATTAGCTATTATATTTTTCTCTTGCATTTAATTTCAGAGAAAATGCATTTTGGAAATAATAATGGTTGATAATGGATATAGCATAGCGATCCAGATATGAGCTTAGCGTTTAAAATGCGGTTTTTCATGCATATTTTCATTTTTTAAAATTTTATAGATGAGAAAACTGAAGGTCAGAAAGTACAAATAAATGGCATAAGGAGTAAATGACATTACCAATCAGAGAAGCTGTGATTTGTACCCGTGTGTAATATCTCAAAAGATAGAGATTTATAAAGCAGGCCTTGAAGAAGTGTGAATAACAGGAAATTAACCTGTGTTAATGTCCACAAAGGCTGGTTCCTAGGGTCAGTTTATTAAAGAATGTGTAATGTTCCATCAAGGTTTAGTGGGATGAGATAGTAGTAGACATGTAAAGAGAGAGGATTGTGCTGTGAGAATTATATTTTCAAATTTCGGGTGAGAAAATGAGTTTTGGAAGATGACAAGGCCTGGAATATGGACCTCAAAAGTGTTTTGTTCGAGGGGAGTGGGACAGAAGTTTCTCAGATGGCTGCCCACATGAACACTGTCTTTCAGAATAGTGACAGGAATTGGTCGAAGGAAAGATTACAATCCAGATACCAAAGCCCTCACTAAATGTGGCATAAAGGAGTAGAGGTGAGCTGACGACAGTGATGAAGATGAGCACAGAGTATAGTTCAGTTTTTAGGGACTTAAATATGGAGGACTTTTTGGATGAGTATCAAGTATAATGACAATGAAACTGCAGTGGGTAAACATGAGAAAGATGAACATACCTCCTCAAAAATACAGAGAATTAAAGCTTCTTTTGAGGGCTGTTTAAGCAAAATGGTATTATTAGAGGAGAAAAACGTAGTTAGCGTGAAGAAGTAAAGGGAAATAGTAAAGATGTTGCATATTATAAAGAAGTTTCTTTGAAATAGGATGGGTTTCTATGTAGTTACAGTAAAGAGGTAGAAGTAGAATTAGATACAGAATGATAAGTCTGAGAAGGGGAAGATATAAATTAGATGAAAGAGTTTGCAATATGGGTTTTAGATCAAGGGCACTAGAAAGTCAAGGAATACAGAGAAAGATGGGAAGTACTTGAAAGAAACTAACTAGCCTCAGGGTTCCAGCTGGGGCTTTGATGGCAAGTTGTTTTGTTGCTGCTGCAAACTCAGACCAAAACATTCTGGGGAAACTTAAGAATAAGAGGTGAATTGCCAATTAATATCTAGGGCTGCAAGAGTGAGAAGAAATGACTAAAAATACAAATTGAAGCTCACATAAGTGGAACAAATTTTAAAGAGGAATGGGAATTTTGAGAAAAAAGTGAGGAAAATATATAACTCTTTATTTATAAATACATATTTTGTGTTATGCACTGGCTTTGTAGCAACCAAGACAGTCTTAACATGTCCCTTAGCTTGATTAAACTTCAGACAGTCTTCGTCTGGCCTTTAAGTTCTGATCTCCCTCTGACTCCCTAACCCTAAAGAATCTAGATGGCCAAATCACAGAGGTTCCTCTCCTCCCTTTTTAAAGAGTATTTATTTCAGATACCTTATAATTGCAAATTCTTCTTGTCTGCTACTTGAGATGTAAATTTTTAAGCATCTCTTATCAGTTTTACTACCCTCCAGGAGTATCTTTCTCAAGGACCTAGAGCCATTCCTTTGAAATGTTATCATTAGGGAAAATAGCGACCCTATTTCTCAGTCTCTGTGGGAGAGTTAGTGCTTCATTTCAATGGGCACCGGGCTCTAAGTTGTAAAACTGTCTCCTGTCATGAAGATAAGAGACATTTTGCTGCTTCTTTGTGAGGCCAATTAGCAGACACAGGTAGCCTATGTTCCCCCCTTTCACCTCAATGCTTAAAAATCCTCCCACCCTGTATTTCAGTAGAGTTGAGCACAGAGTGATTTCTGGCTCTCCCTCTTATTGCAATAGACTTGAGTAAAGTCTTCCTTACCTGTTTGACTTTGATGCAGCTTTTGCTTTGACAGTAGCTTATAACGAGTTTATTTTTCATTTCCCTGAAAACAAATGTTTCATCCTGACCTCCAGGGCACTACCTGGTGCTGGCTGATGGTGATGTGGCAGCTGGAGATGTAGCATAATGATACAAAATTGGGCCCTTTTAAAAAACCAAAAGCACATACTTCTAAAATAGAATCAATTACATATTTACTTATGTCTGCTTATTATACCCTAGATATAAACCCCAAGGAGGCAGCAGTATATCATGAATTAGAGCATAAGTTTTTCATCAAAGATCAAAACTGAGTTTTCATCTTTCTCTTGCTATTTATGCAACTTAGGTGGGTTATAGACCTCTTTAAGCTTCAGTTTACTCATTTGCAAAATATGAATATAATACACTGTGATATTACATATAACACTTAACCTGATTATTGCACAAATTAAATAATATGTGTAAAGCACTTAGCACAGCATAACAGATAGTTGTCATAGTTTTTCTTTTTATAGGTAATATTGTTGTTATTACTATTATTTCTTTAAGGACAGGGTTCAAATCTGTCTAATAGTATCTACTCACATGCTCACAAATATTTAATGATTAAATTATTTTTCAAATAATACCTAGTACATATATACAATATCTAAATGGAAGCCAACATATGGGATGGAAATTAACGTCTGTTGTTGAAGATTGTCTTAGTAGCAGTTATGGTCTATAAAATATCTAAATCACAGCTTCAAGCATGTGTTCTGAGACAAAAATTCCAAGCAGAAGCTTCCTAATGACCACCTCTAGTCCCCACTGAGCCCACCTTTAATATATTTTATAATATATGTTATGCCAACGTTTGCCTTTGTGAACACAGTAAAGACAGTCACAGTCAAGAATTGGCTAAAAGACTGATTTGTCATTTATGGAAAAATACAAAGGTAAGGGTGACTTTCAGAGGAAATAGGCATCATTAGTAGTGCCCTCTGGCAAATACAAGAGAATTTCTCAGAGACCCACTTGGAAGAAAGTTCAGTCATGGCATTAGATGACTCAGTGAAAGGTGGAAGGCCAATACTCGTAGTTCAAATGAAAACATCTACTGCTCTTAACTTTGTAAATATTCTGTTTCATTCTTAAAAGCCTAGGGAAATAATAATTCTATACCTACTTTTCCCGTTTTTCTGTGAAAATAGTTTCTATAAATTTTAATGGGCTTAGAAACTTTTCTCTGAATGATCAAATGTCCTAAGCTATTTCAAATCATTTTTACCCTGCCCTTTGACAGGCAACAGGTTACTTTGGAAAAATCGAGTCTTTAGGGAATTGACAGAAAAAACGTTTTTTCTTTTATGGGGGTAGATCCTGAGACTTCTGAGCATCTATAATTCCTTATGATAAATCTCCTATTATTTCTATTTCTCTAGAGAACTCAGACTGATACATATTCTAAGTATAAATCTTGGTTGATGATCTGTTCATTTCACTAGTCATGTATTTCTTTATTGCTCTGCTTGAAGCTGGCTTAAACAGCTAGTTTTTTCAAAAGTAATTTGTTATAATACATATTTGCACAGAAAGAAAAGGTTTGAAAAATTATCAAGGGAGAGCTAAATCATTTCAGGAGCCACACTTATGATGACATGTGATATAATTACAGAAAATAAAATACTTGATTGAAGTACTTGATGTGGGGGTAGTATATTATCAACAATATCAAACTTTTCTTCACTTCTGATGAACATTAACCATATCTTGCTATATTTCTTGGTATTAGCTCTGAAATGAAAAGTCATTTGAAAAGGTATTGCAAATTCAAGTTAATGAAAAAGATATTGAAAATATAATTTATATGTGCATGAGCTGCTGATAATTAGATAAAATAACACCTTCTTACCAAACACATTCTTTTCCCTTCTTACCAAACACATTCCTTTTTTTTCCACTAGCAGAAATTAAATCTAAAAATAAGTGCTTTCTTCTACTTTTATTTACTAAACTACTTCACAGTCTTCTGCCATGCTAATGTCACCTTGCCTGATGCTATTTCCCCTATATTATTACATTTGTTTTCTCCCAAGCGTGGCATCAGTACTGATTTGCTACCCAACAGCCACTCTGTGTCCTATTCTAATTGCTCATTTATATCAATATATTGAATATATTGCAGCCTCTTTTGAAGTTACCAGTGCTCAGGTGACCAGTTGGAGCCAAGGGATATAAGAAAAACTCTGCTATTGAACATCTGGCCAAGATTTTTTTTCTTCCTGATAAAGGAAAAGAAACAGAAACCAAGTTTTCTCTTTATACTTTGAGCTAACTCCATAATATAGCAACCAAAGGAGATGTGCCTAAGGATGAAAACCAACAACTGGGGATAGAACCATAAAAAGAAAAAAGAAAAGAAACTGGACTCTTGATGACAATGTTGAACCTTCAAACCAACCTTAGGACCAGATACATATGGGTTTTCTTTATCTTGAAGCCGAATGCACTGAATCACAAGCACTTCTGTTTTTCCTTCCTGAGAGATCTGGGCATTATATAAAAATCTCTGACTCAAGAGATGCCTCTCTAGTGTTTGAAACATTGCTGTCCTCTCTGAATTCTCAGGACATGCTCTGATGAGGGCCAGCCATCCTCCTGACTCTGCACCCCAAGCATTTGGCAAGTGCTGCTCAGGAAGTACCCATGAGTGATGGTTCAATGAAAGGATGTTCGAATGTTGACAACCAGCAGGATCCACTGGGCTCTTCCACCGGATGAAATAATAATAAATAACCCAAAGTGGGCAGCTCAGATGAGCTAGAACACTGCCTAAAATTATCCTAAAAACCCCTGAACTAGAAAGTGAAAACAAATTAGCTAGTGAAGAGAGCACGGGAGAGTCAAGTGAGCCCATGCACGTTGGGTCTGAGGACAAGGGGCGACAGAACAGCCCACAGGGTGGAGAACACACACAGTCAAAAGACATGGGGAGGCTCTAAATTCTTAGGAAGCACGTTGCTTCTAAAGTCTCAGGGTGGCCAGTGGCTCTTGGTGATTTTAGTGTCCTGGTGACCATGACACCACAGCTCAGTGCTGTGTGGGAGTCGTGCCCTATGTGCCTAGTGTCTCCTTTATGCGATTGCATCCACACATCGGAGCTCCTCAGGGCTGAGGTGCTCCCTCTGACACCAAAATCACTGCCCAGAACAGCATCTGTTGTGGTAGTGAGAAGTGCATACTCGACAAATGGACAAAGATTTCTATTTGTTAAAAATTGCTCTTTGTTAAAAAAGATTTCTCTGGAATGAACGTGAGAAATTAACATTGGTGCTCATTTTCTTGGGCAGGGGAGGAAAACAGGGAACAGGGTTAAGGGCAGACCACGGTGCACCTTTTCAAACTGCAAAATTTTACAACATGAATACGATGCCCATTCAAAAGTAAGTGAGTTTGAAGTAACTGAAGTGGAAGCAACAGTGAGTGCCTGGGCAGGCAGTGCTGGTGTCTGGTGAGGAAGAAGGAGAGTACAGAGAGGTGAGCCCTCAGAATCCCATGCAGTCTGCTGTAGACCAAGCTCAATAGCAGATCTGACCGGACCCACAGCTCACAGGGGAGCAGAATGGCCATGACCAACAACTGAGACTGGGGGAATACTCAGAATAAGCAAAAGGGAAAATGTGGAGGATGTGCCATGCCAGGTCCAAAACTGACATACAGAATGTTTTCAACTGTGAAATGAATTAATTCCAGAATATTTTGTTTCCTGATCACTCTCATTCTATTATTTGACTCACAATGAAACTTGGTAGTGCTTTAAACATAGATTTGTTAGTAACAATGAAAAAAGAGATAAGCAGCATGTGGTAATAAGAAAGATTATTTGGGTGTATCCAGACAGTAGAGGAATTCAAAATAAACAACATAATCAGAGACTTCATCATTTCTAAGGAAACAAAGCTTTGATTTTTAAAATTATTTCTTTTGTTTAATCATTTGAATAGAAAAATATAGTGCTTGAAATTTCTAAAAATTTTAAATGTTCAATTAGTTACACTGAGGCAATATTTCTCTCATGCAATCTGTGAATGCTGCAAATCATCAAGCTAAAAAGCTTATAAATACTTATTCCTAAGAGGGCTTTGTATATTAATCCTCATCCTTGGAAAACAACCAGGGAAGGACCAGGCTCAGTAGAAAAGCAGGGGCCAGCACACCACCGCCCTCCTGCAGGCAGCACACAGAGAGAGCCTCCTGCAAGCTGGAGCTTGAGGTCTAGAGAGAGGCGGTGGCCAGCGTGACACACGCTGCCCACCATGGGGGCAGGGGCCATGCAAGCACTAAAGGTGGTGGGCCTGGAGCAGCTGAGTCCAACAGGGCACCTGGAGGCCTGTGGGAGGGTTCAGGCTTGCTCAGGTCATGAGATCAAGACCTTTTTCAATCCCTATGTCCTTCACTGGGAAGAGACCTGTGGAAGCATCTGGACCTGGCTGTACAGGGATGTGGGTGGCACAGTTAGGCTATCATACTAGCTCTAGCTCACAGTTAGGCTATCATTCTAGTTCAAAAACACTAGAAACAAGTGAACCAGCACAGGCAGAGATGTGGCAGAAGACCACGCAGGGGACCTGGTCACCACTTCCTTTTTTTTTTTTTTTTTTTTTTGAGACGGAGTCTCACTGTTGCCCAGCCTGGAGTGCAGTGGTGCGATCTCGGCTCACTGCAAGCTCTGCCTCCCGGGTTCATGCCATTCTCCTGCCTCAGCCTCCTGAGTAGCTGGGACTACAGGCGCCCACCACCACGCCTGGCTAATTTTTTTGTATTTTTAGTAGAGATGGGATTTCACCGTGTTAGCCAGGATGGTCTCGATCTCCTGACCTCGTGATCTGCCTGCCTCGGCCTCCCAAAGTGCTGGGATTACAGGCGTGAACCACTTTCAAACTCTCCCAAGTGATCAAGAGATCACTTATTAGTACTTCACTGTTAAGAGTAAGAAGAGCTAATTTTATGAGAATAATTAGAAAAATCAGAAGTAAATAATGCTTAAACAGAACCTAAAACTGTAACAAGACCACTGGGCTTTTAGTGTGGCTTTTAGTCTTGACAAAAATTAAGGGAACGTTATTGCTTAGAGAACTCACGGGGGCCTCACTTGGCCTTCTGCAAGCAAATTCTTCTTGGAAAAAGTAGGCTTTTCCACAAATCTGTCTTTTAGTAATATTCTAACAAACTGCAGTAAAATTGCCTTGCACAAACTATCACAACTCCACAACAATGCAGCCTTACAATGGGTCTGGCACTGCACATCAGTGCTTCAAAGATGTGTGTCCTTTTGATACGGCAATTATATCTAGGAATTTATCTGAGGAAGTAACCAGGGAAGCAAAAATATGCACGTTCACAGTGTCACTTTGAGGACCAAAGTGGAAACTGAAAACTGTAGGATAATTCAAGAGATGTTGCTTTAACGTCTCTACCTTACTTCTTCCCCTGGATTCCTTAAGAAACAGAAAAACAGCAATTTCTCATAAGAAAAATATATACACATACAAAAAACTTACTGATATGGGAAGATGCTCCCTTCATGTGAGGTGTGCACCGTAGTCTACCACAGTGTGCCATTATAGCTCCTTTTGTTATGAGCAAAATTAGTGTGGCTGGTCACAGTAAACATCTGGAAGAGCCCATACAGTTGGTGATGTGCTTATTATCTTTTGGTGGAAGGAAAACAAATCATCTTTATATTCTTTACATTTTCTACATTTTCAGAACTCATGCAAATAGTGTATATAACCCAGAAATGAATATAAACAAAATAAAACACAACAAGGTATGTATGTGCAAATGTGTTCTAAATGTTATGAGCTCCCAGTTCCACTGATGAGGATTCCTAGCGTAAGAAAGCTCCTAGGGAGGGAGGGCTAGCAAGATGGCTGAATAGGAAGAGCTCCAGTCTGCAGCTCCCAGCGAGATCAATGCAGAATGTGGGTGATTTATACATTTCCAACTGAGGTACCCAGCTCATCTCACTGGGACTGGTTATAGAGTGGGTGCAGCCCACAGAGAGTGAGGCAAAGCAGGGTGGGGCATCACCTCACCCAGGAAGCACAAGGGGTTGGAGAACTCCTCCCCTAGCCGAGGGAAGCCATGAAGGACTGTGCAGTGAGGAATGGTGCATTCCGGCCCAGACACTATGCTTTTCCCATGGTCTTTGCAACCCGTAGACCAGGAGATTTCCTGAGGTGCCTACACCACCAGGGCCCTGGGTTTCAAGTCTAAAACTAGGCGTCCATTTGAGCAGACACCAAACTAGCTGCAGGAGGTTTTTTGTTTTGTTTTGTTTTGTTTTGTTTTTTAAATACCCCCATGGCTCCTAGAACACCAGTGAGACAGAACCGTTTTCTCCCCTGGAAAGGGGGCTTAAGCCAGGGAGCCAAGTGGTCTAGCTCAGTGGATCCCACCCTCATGGAGCCCAGCAAGCTAAGATCTACTGGCTGGAAATTCTCACTGCCAGCACAGCAGTCAGAAGTTGACCTGGGACGCTAGAGCTTGTTGACGGTGGTAGGGTGGGGGTGGGGGGGTGGTCTTCCACCATTACTGAGGCTTGAGTAGGCAGTTTTCCTCTCACAGTGTAAACAAAACCCCCGGGAAGTTTGAACCGGGGGGGAGCCCAACGCAGCTCGGCAAAGCTGCTATAGCCAGTCTTCCTCTCTAGATTCCTCCTCTCTGGGCAGGGCATGTCTGAAAGAAAGGCAGCAGCCCCAGTCAGGGGCTTATAGATAAAACCCCCATCTCCCTGGACAGGGAACCTGGGGGAAGGGGCAGCTGTGGGCACAGCTTCAGCAGACTTAAACATTCCTGCCTGCCAGCTCTAAAGAGGGCAGCGAATCTCCCAGAACAGCACTCAAGCTCTGCTAAAAACAGACTGCCTCCTCAAGTAGGTCCCTGACCCGCGTGCTGCCTGACTGGGAGACATCTCCCAGCAGGGGTCGACAGACACCTCATACAGGAGAGCTCTGGCTGGCACATAGCAGGTGCCCCTCTGGGATGAAGCTTCCAGAGGAGGGAACAGGCAGCAATCCTTGCTGTTCTGCAGCTTCTGCTGGTGATACCCAGGAAAACAGGGTCTGGAGTGGACCTCCAGCAAACTCCAGCAGACCTGAAGCAGAGGGGAGTGACTATTAGAACGAAAACTAACAAACAGAAAGGAATAGCATCAACATCAACAAAAACGACATCCACACAAAAAACCCATCTGAAGGTCACCAACATCAAAGAAGTTAGATAAATCCATGAAGATAAGGAAAAAACCAGCTCAAAAAGGCTGAAAATTCCAGAAACCAGAATGCCTCTTCTTCCCTCAAAGCATCACAACTCCTCATCAGTAACGGAACAAAACTGGACAAAGAATGAGTTTGATGAACTGATAGAAGTAGGCTTCAGAAGGTGGGTAATAACAAACTCCTTCGAGCTAAAGGAACATGTTCTAACCCAATGGAAGGAAGCTAAGAAACTTGAAAAAATTTAGAGGAATTGCTAACTAAAATAACCAGTTTGGAGAAGAACATAAATGACCTGATGGAGCTGAAAAACACAGCACGAGAACTTCATGAAGCATACACAAGTATCAATAGCCAAACTGATCAAGCAGAAGAAAGGATATCTGAAATTGAAGATCAACTTAATGAAATAAAGAGTGTAAACAAGATTAGAGAGCAAAAGAATGAAAAGGAACAAAAAAAATCTTCAAGAAATATGGGGCTATGTGAAAAGACCAAAGCTAGGTTTAACTGGTGTACCTGAAAGTGACAGGGAGAATGAAACCAAGTTGGAACACATTCTTCAGGATATCATCCAGGAAAACTTCCCCAACATAGCAAGACAGGCCAACATTCAAATTCAGGAAATACAGAGAACACCACAAAGATACTTCTCAAGAACAGCAACCCCAAAACATAATCATCAGATTCACCAAGGTTGAAATGAAGGAAAAAATGTTAAGGGCAGCCAGAGAGAAAGGTCGGGTTACTAACAAAGGGAAGTTCATCAGACTAACAGTGGATCTATCTGCAGAAACCCTACAAGTCAGAAGAGAGTGGAGGCCAATATTCAACATTCTTAAAGAAAGGAATTTTCAACCCAGAATTTCATAACCAGCCAAACTAATCTTCATAAGAGAAGGAGAAATAAAATCCTTTACAAACAAACAAATGCTGAGAGATTTTGTCACCACCAGGCCTGCCTTACAAGAGCACCTGAAGGAAATGCTAAATATGGAAAGGAAAAACTGGTAGCAGCCATGCACAAACATACCAAATTGTAAAGACTGCTGACACTATGAAGAAACTGCATCAACTAATGGCAAAATAACCAGCTAGAGTCATAATGACAGGATCAAATTTACACATAACAATATTAACCTTAAATGTAAATGGGCTAAATGCCCCAATTAAAAGACACAGACTGGTAAATTGGATAAAGAGTCAAGACCATCAGTGTGCTTTATTCAAGAGACACATCTCATGTGCAGAGATACACATAGGCTCAATATAAAGGGATGGAGGAATATTTACCAAGCAAATAGAAAGAAAGAAAAAAAAAGCAGGGGTTGCAATCCTAGTCTCTGATAAAACAGACAACAAAGATCCAAAAAGACAAAGAAGGCCATTACATAATGGTAAAAGAATCAATGCAACAAGAACAGTTAACTATCCTAAATACATATGCACCCAATACAGGAGCACCCAGATTCATAAAGCAAGTTCTTAGAGACCTTCAAAGAGACTTAGACTCCCACACAATAATAGTAGGAGACTTGAACACCCCACTGTCAATATTAGATAGATCAATGAGACAGAAAATTAACAAGGATATTCAGGACTTGAACTCAGGTCTGGACCAAATGCACCTAATAAGACATCTACGGAACTCTCCATGCCAAATCAACAAAATATACATTCTTTTCAGCACCATATTACACTTATTTTTAAATTGACCACCTAATTGAAAGTGAAACACTGTTCAGCAATTGAGAAAGAATGGAAATCATAACAGTCTCTCAGATCACAGTGCAATCAAATTAGAACTCAGGATTAAGACACTCACTCAAAACCGCATGATTATATGGAAACTGAACAATCTGCTCCTGAATAACTACTGGGTAAATAATGAAATTAAGACAGAAATAAATAAGTCATTTGAAGCCAATGAGAACAAAGACATAGTATACCAGAATCTCTGGGACATAGCTAAAGTGGTATTTAGAGGAAAATTTATAGCACTAAATGCCCACAGGAGAAAGAGGGAAAGATCTAAAATTGACATGCTAACATAACAATTAAAAGAACTAGAGAAGCAAGAGCAGATAAAATCAAAAGCTAGCAGAAAACAAGAAATAACTAAGATCAGAACAGAACTGAAGGAGATAGAGACATGAAAAACTCTTCAAAAAATCAATGAATCCAGGAACTGATTTTTTGAGAAGATTAACACAATATATAGACCACTAGCCATACTAATAAAGAAAAGAGAGAAGAATCAAATAGACACCTTAAAAAATGTTAAAGGGGATACCACCTCTGATCTCACAGAAATACAAACTACCATCAGAGAATACTATAAACACCTCTATGCAAATAAACTAGAAAATCTAGAAGAAATGAATAAATTCCTGGACACATACACCCTCCCAAGACTAACCCAGGAAGAAGTCGAATCCCTGAATAGACCAATAACAAGTTCTGAAATGGAGGCGTTAATTAATAGCCTACCAACCAAAAAATGCCCAGCACCAGACGGATTCACAGCTGAATTCTACCAGAGGTACAAAGAGGGGCTGCTACAATTCCTTCTGAAACTATTCCAAACAATAGGAAAAGAGGGACTCCTCCCTAACTCATTTTATGAGGCCGTCATCATCCTAATATCAAAACCTGGTGGAGACACAACAAAAAAAGAAAATTTCAGGCCAATATCCCTGATGAACATCAACGTGAAAATCCTTGATAAAATACTGGCAAACCAAATCCAACAGCACATCAAAAAGCTTATCCACCACGATCAAGTTGGCTTCATCCCTGGGATGCAAGGCTGGTTCAACATAGAAAAATCAATAAATGTAATTCATCACATAAACAGAACCAGTGACAAAAAGCACATGATTATCTCAATAGATGCGGAAAAGGCCTTCGATAAAATTCAACATCCCTTCATGCTAAAAACTCTCAGTAAATTAGATATTGACGAAACGTATCTCAAAATAATAAAATAACATTTATGATGTTATTTATGACAAACCCATAGCCAGTATCATACTGAATGGGCAAAAGCTGGAAGCATTCCCTTTGAAAACCAGTACAAGACAAGGATGCCCTCTCTCACCACTCCTATTCAACACAGTATTGGAAGTTCTAGCCAGGGTAATCAGGCAAGAGAAAGAAATAAAAGGTATTCAAATAGGAAGTCAAATTATCTCTATTTGCAGACAACATGATTTTATATTTAGAAGACCCCATCGTCTCTGCCCAAAATCTCCTTAAACTGATAAGCAACTTCAGCAAAGTCTCAGGATACAAACTCAATGCACAAAAATCACAAGCATTCCTATACACCAATTATAGACAAACACAGAGCAAAATCATGAGTGAACTCCCACTCACAATTGCTACAAAGAGGATGAAATACCTAGGAATACAACTTACAAGGGATGAGAACGACCTCTTCAAGGAGAACTACAAACCACTGCTCAAGGAAATAGGAGACAAACAGAAAAAAATTCCATGCTCATGGATAGGAAGAATCAATATCGTGAAAATAGCCATACTGCACAAGTAATTTATAGATTCAATGCTATCCCCATCAAGCTACCTTTGACTTTCTTTACCAAATTAGAAAAAACAATTTTAATTCATATGAAACCAAAAAGAGCCAATATAGCCAAGGCAATCCTAAGCAAAAGGAACAAAGCTGGAGGCATCATACTACCTGACTTCAAATTATACTACAAGGCTACACTAGCCAAAACAGCATGGCACTGGTACCAAAACAGATATATAGACCAATGGAACAGAACAGAGGCCTCAGAAATAGCACTACACATGTACAACCACCTGATCTTTGACAAAACTGACAAAAACAAGCAATGGAGAAAGGATTCTCTATTTAATAAATGGTATTGGTAAAACTGGCTGGCCATATGCAGGAAACAGAAGCTGGACCTTCTCCTTAGACCTTATAGAAAAATTAACTCAAGATGGATTAAAGACTTAAACGTAAGACCTAAAACCATAAAAAACCTAGAAGAAAACCTAGGCAATATCATTCAGGACATAGGCATGGGCAAAGACTTCATGCCTAAAACACCAAAAGTGGTGGCAACAAAAGCCAAAAATGACAAATGAGATCTAGTTAAACTAAAGAGCTTCTGCACAGCAAAAGAAACTATCATCAGAGTTAACAGGCAACCTACAGAATGGAAGAAAATTTTTGCAACTATCTATCTGACGAAGGGCTAATATTGAGAATCTACAAGGAACTTATACAAATTTACAAGAATAAAACAAACAACCCCACCAAAAAGTGGGCAAGGGATATGAACAGACACTTCACAAAAGAAGATATTTATGTGGCCAACAAACATGTGAAAAAAAGCTCATCATCACTAGTAATTAGAGAAATGCAAATCAAAACCGCAATGAGATACCATCTCACACCAGTTAGAATGGCGATCATTAAAAAGTCAGGAAACAACAGATGCTGGATAGGATGTGGAGACATACGAATGCTTTTACACTGTTGGTGGGAATGTAAATTAGTTCAACTCTTGTGGAAGACACTGTAGTAATTGCTCAAGGATCTAGAACCAGAAATACCATGTGACTCAGCAATCCCATTACTGAGTACATACCCAAAGGGTTACACATTATTCTATAAAGACACATGCACATGTATGTTTATTGCGGCACTACTCACAACAGCAAAGACTTGGAACCAACCCAAATGTCCATCAGTGATAGACTGGATTAAGAAAATGTGGCACATATACACATGGAATACCATATAGCCATAAGAAAGGATGAGTTCTTGTCCTTTGCAGAGGCATGGATGAAGCTGGAATGTGTGACAAGAAGGGTGTGAAAGCACCTTCATAATCACCAGTTAGGCCACCTGTTACACAGAGCAAAGGCCAGCCAGCATGCCAGGCCGTGGAGGAAAGCAAGGTGCTTACATGAGGGCTCTGCAGTTTTCAGGTTTGGGCCTTGAGAGATCAGGTCTAGGTGCTTCCTAGGAAGTCTCTATCACACTGGCCTCAGCAGAGTTATAGGAACACAGGCTCTGCAATGCCCAGAAGCCTGTCACTGCACACTTGGGTCACACTTGGGAGGCACTCTTAATGTCACCACATCTGATGTAGAACCAGCATGGAGAACTGATAAAAGTATGCTTTGGGCCAGGTGAAGTGACTCATGCCTATAATCCCAGCACTTTGGGAGGCCGAGGCGGGCAGATCATGAGGTCAGCAGATCGAGACCATCCTGGCTAACATGGTGAAACCTCGTCTTTACTGAAAATACAAAAAAATTCGCTGGGCGTGGTAGTGGGTGCCTGTAGTCCCAGCTACTCTGGAGGCTGAGGCAGGGGAATGGTGTGAACCTGGGAGGCAGAGCTTGCAGTGAACTGAGATTATGCCACTGCACTCCAGCCTGGGCGACAGAGCGAGACTCTGTCTCAAAAAAAAAAAAAAAAAGCAAAAAAACAAAAGAAAAGTATGCTTTGGTGCAAAGATAACCATGGTGGGAACCTGTGTGACCAGTCACCAGCCATGGCCCAGAGGCCAAGAAGTAAAATTCTGTGCTGGGACCCATTAGTGTGTTCCACCTATGATAAGATCCAAGAGTTATTCATTACTAGAAGAGGATGCAAGACTCAAGCCAGTTGGGTAAGGCCAGGGTGGTAAGGCCAGGGAGGTGAGGCCTGATGGGTAAGGCCAGGGAAGATGAGGCCAGAAGGGTAAGGTGAGATAGATAAGGAATAGTGAGTAGGACCAAGTGAGTAAGGTCAGTTGGGTTAGGCCAAGAGGTTAGGTCATGTGGTCAAACGCAGGTGAATAAGGGCAGACAGATAAGGCTAGGTGGGTGAGGGAGGTGTGTAAAGCTAGGTGGGTGTGGCCATAAGGGCAATGCTGGGTGGAAGATAATGCCATCAGAATAAGGACAAAAGGAGAAGGCAAATAAGTTAACTACAATAAGTTAGGTTCAGTGAGGAAAGCCAGGAGGGAAAGGCCAGGAAGTTAGAGCTAGGTAGGTAAGGTGATTGAGTAATGCCAGGAGGCCCAGTTGGTAAAGGCAAGTGGTTAACATTAGATAGGTAAGACCAAGTGAATAAGCCAGGTATGTAAAGCCTCACAGATAGGACCAGGTTCCTGAATAAGGCCAGGAGATTACAGAAAGGAGGTGAAGGGCAGATGGTTAAGGTCAAGGGGAATTGCAAAGGGAGGTAAGGCCAGAGGGAAAAAAAAAAAAAAAAAAAAAAAAGTGGGTAAGGGCAGCACCTAACAGCAATAAGTTAGCTTAAGCATACCCTGGGAATGACCCTGTGGTCTAAGAAGAATGTGTGTCCAGCGTTTCGAGCTAAGGAATCTGGGAGTGGCCAACCTGCAGATTCATTCCTTCTCTATGAGGAATATCGAAATCCCTGGCCTATTCCATGGAATGCAGGCCTTACAGAGGACTGAGGCCCTTTGTTCTGGGTTAAACGAAAGTTGCCAGAAAATGATATATAAACCATGTGCTTTTTACAAATGGTAATGGTTCTCCTGTTCAGCCCACCACAACTAGATTGTCCTGTATGTAAATCCTTTCAATAAACCCTATGTCTCATTCACTGGCTGCAGGTCTTTTCTTTGGCCTTTGAAACACCATGCCATTCCTTTTAAAGTCAATATGGGTCCAGCATGATGAGTGGGCAAACTCGTCTGCCAGGATAGGTGGGGAAAGTCTAGAGGTTAAGCCCAGGATGTGATATTTAGAAGTTAGAGGCATGAGATTACATACGACAGGGGATAAAAATCTCAGAGGTGAGGCCAGGTACTGGGACCCATGGAATATGGCCAGGAGTGTACAGTTAGGAAGCACAGTCTCAGAGGTAAGTCAGGTGGGAGGTTGAGGCTGGAAGGGCCAGACAGCTGAATGAAGCTAAGTGGTCAACACCAGGTGGATGAGGGCACATGATTAAGGTCATTAGGTAAGATCATGATTATGTCCTTCCAACATGGACATAATCTCATATAGGCCGGGTTGGTAAAGCTCAGGAGGTTAATTGCACATGGGTAAGACCAGTTGGGTAGGGCCATGTGGGTGAGGCCAGGAGGTGAAGTCTAGAGGGTTAAGACAAGGAGAGCAAGGCCAGCTGAATCAAGCAGGTGGTTTACATTAAGTAGTTTAGGCCAAAATGCTAGGTGGGTATGACCAGGTAGGTTACCCAGTGGCTAAGGATAGTGGCTAATGTTGGGAAGTTAAGGCCAGCTTGATAACACCATTAATTATGGTCATAAGTTTAAGGCCAGGTTTTTAATGGCTTGCAGTAAGAGCCAGGGGAATAACGCTGGGGTGGTACAACCAGAGACGTTAGGGCAAGATGAGTATGATCAAGGGGTTATGACAAGGTGGGGAGGGTTAGGGAGGAATGGCCAAGGGGATAAGGTCAGGTGATGAGTACAAGAGATTAAGGCCAGGAGTTTAGGACTATGTGGTCAAGGCCAGATGAATAAAGCTAAGTGGTCAAGACCAGTTTGGTAAAGCCAGGAGGCTAAATCTAGAAGGATATGGCCAGGTGGGTGATGCTGGAAGGTTAATATCATGTGGGTAAGGCCATGAGTTAAAGCATATGAAGTTAACGCAATATGATTAAGTCCACATGGGTAAGGTTGGGGTGAGTTCAGGTGAATAAGTTCAGAAAGTGAAGCCCAGGTGGATAACCTGGAAAATAAGGCCAAGTGGGTAAACCAGGTGGGTAAGTACAGTTTGGTAAACCAGGTAATTAAGTTCAGAATGCCCAGACAAGTATTTAAAGTGAGGAATTTAGGGCTATAACTTTAAGGCCAGGTGTGTATGACCATGTGGATAAGACAGGTACAACTAAGCCCAAGAGTTTATGAGCAGTGGGTAAATGCTAGTCTACTAGCATTTGGCCTTACCCTGTATGCTTTAGCCATCTCAACTTAACCTTAAATGCTGGTCTAAGTCTACTGAAAGCTTAATGGTTAACATCAGATGGGTCAGGGGAGTAAACCAGGTGGGTAAGTACAAGAGGTTAACACTGGGAGGTTATGGCCAGGAGGTTGAGGTCAGGTGAATGAAGCTAGGTGATTAATACCAGATAGGTAAGAGCATGGCATTAAAGCCAGGTAGTAAGGTAAAGAAGTTAATTGTAGATAGTATTAAAGCTAGCTTAGTAAGGTAAAGATATTAATTGTAGATAGATAAGACCAGGTGAGTAAGGTCAGATGGGTGAGGTCAAGATGTTAAAGCGAGGAGGTCAAGGTTAGATGAATCAGGCTAGGTTGTTAACACCAGATTGGTAACAGCAGAAGTTAAAGCCAGGTAGGTAAGGCCAATTGCCTGAGGTCAGTTGGGTAAGAGCAGGAAGTTAAATTGGGTGTTTGAGGCCTGGTGGTTAATAAAACCATTAAATAAGCAGGATAGGTCCAGCAGTTAAGTGCCAGTTTGGTAAGACCAGCAGGGTAAGGATCAGTGTGTAAGGCCAGGTAGGTATTCCTAGTTGAATAAAGTTAGGTGGTTAACACCAAGTTAGTAAGTCCAAGAGGTTAAGGCCAGGATGGTGATATGTTATGGCTCTGTGTCCCCACCCAAATCTCACCTTGAATTGTAATAATCCCCACGTGCTGTGGGAGAAACACTGTGGGAGATAATTGAATCATGGGGGTGGGTTTTTCCCATGCTGTTCTCCTGATGGTGAATAAGTCTCATGAGATCTGCTGATTATATAAAGGGGAGTTCCCCTGCACATACTCTCTTGCCTGCCGTCATGTAAGATGTGGCTTTACTCTTCCTTCCCCTTCTGCCATAATTGTGAGGCATCCCCAGCCATGTGGAACTGGTTGAGTCTATTAAACCTCTTTGCTTTATAAATTACCCAGTCTTGGGTATGTCTTTATTAGCAGCATGAGAACAGACTAATACATATGGTAAGACCAAGTAGGTAACCTGGTGGGCAAATACAGGTTAAGGCCCATATGGCAAGACCAGTAGGTAACCTGGCATTAATATCATAGTCATAACCTTAGAGGGTAAGGATAGAATGTTCAGACTGGTGGTTATGACTGTAATAATGCCAGGTGGGTGACTTGGTATTTAAGGACAAGCAGGTAAGGCTAAGAGATTACAAAGAGAGATTATGGCCATAAGATTAAGACCAGGTGGGAAGGCCAGGTGGTGAGGTTTTGTGGGTAAAGCAAGGGGACTGGGATGAGGGGTATAAGGTCAAGGGGGCACAGTCAGGAGTATAATCCTCATATATAAACCAAGTTGGTAAGGCTAGAAGGTTAATGGCAGATGTGTAAGGCCAGGTGGGTATAGCTGGGGTGAAGGCCTGGGGGTTACAGCTAGGAGCATAATGTCAGCATGGTATAGACAGGGGTATGTGCAATGGGAAGTATGATTAAAGGGGTACTTCCAGTGGGGTATGGCCAGGACAGAATGGTCAAGGGGGGTGTCCTGGGCAAGGATGTATAGCCAGGTGGGTGGGTACAAGAGGTTAAGCCTAAGAGTTTAAAGCCTGGAAGTCCAGGCCAACTGAATAATGCTAGGTGGTTTATACCTGGTGGGAGAGGCCAGCAGGTTACATTCAGAAGGCTAAAGCTTACAGGGTAAGGGCAAGTGGGTGAGACCAGAAGCTTAAGACTAAGTGAGAGAGGCCACAAGGTTAATAAGATCATGTGAATAAATCTAGGCTCCTACATCTAGATTAATGCCAGTTATGTAATGCTATTTGAGTTAGGACAGGTGGTTAAGGCCAAGTATGTGTGGCCAGGTGGGTAACGCCAGGAAGTTAAGACTGCGTGATATGGCCAGGTGGTTAATGTGGCCAAGTGGGTAAGGTAACGGTCTATCAAATAAAGCTATGGATTCATACAAGGTGGGCAGGGTCACATGGGTAGGGCCAGGAGATTGAGGCCAGGTGGGTAAAACCAGGTAAGTATGATTCCCAGGTTATGGCTGGGTAGGGGGGACCCAGAGGCTAAGTTTAGGAGGGTAGTACCAGGAAGTTAAGGTCAGATGGATAGACCTGGGGCTAAAGACCTTGGCCAGGTCCTGGCTGAGCCTAAGTCCCAGTTTTAGCAGTTACACCTGTGAGAATATAATGTTCCTCATTCGTCACTTTCTTCACAGGAAATGATAATAATCTTTGGGTTGTTGGTCTTGGGAAGCACTATGTGAAGTACAGGTGAAGCATGGCATATACCACTACTTCAAGTTAGTTCCCCTCTTGTGTCATCACCATCATGATTTAATGGACTAAATGAGACAAACTCATCCTCGCACTGGACAAACACCCACTGGAGGATGGCCACCTTCTCACTTGCTCATTTGCCCCATGTCAAGTCTATGCCAGCTCCTAGGGCCCCTGCAGATCATCCATGCACCATTCTTCCCTATGGCAAATCCTGTTTATTAACTTCATAGAAGGGTCACTCACAGAAGTTATTTTGCTACTGGCTTCCCTATTTATTAATCCTTCTTCACTACTACAACCAAGAAATGAAGAGATGTGTAAAATGTACAGGGTCAAGGACTGAAGGCAGGAGGTGGTGGCATTTGCTGCCTTTGGTAGGGAAATGGATTTCTGTTGATGGGTGCAGCCAGCTGGGACTGTTTCACTCCTGGCACCAGTAGAGCATATATAAGACACCACGAGAATGACATCTGTATACTGCCCACTGAGGAGTCTTGCCTTGATGGCAAGTCAGGCTCCATCATAAAGGGAAAACACCTGGGGATGAGGCACTCTCAAACACAGCCTACTGCAGCGATGGTGGTGATGCCAACTGTTGTGCTTGTGTTCATAAATCACATTATGCCTCTGCTCACAAAGATCAATTTCTAATATACACCAACACAGGCACTGCAAGGGAAATGCAAATCCCCTCCTGCCTGGTGGGAATCTCTGGCAGCAGAGCGGAGGCTGCAGCGTTTCCTCATCCCTAAAACTCATGCTTGTTCTGTCCAGCTACAGCCTCATCTGCGATGCCCACACCTACTGCAGCCTTTTCTTATCCTTAGTGCCTGTGGTAGCACTGTCCAGCTGTAGGGCCAGGTTGCCTCAGATGCAGCTCTGCCCCTACGTCTCAGTAGTCTGCCCCAACTATGACATGAACCCTGTAATCCCACAGCAATCCACTCCTAGGAAAACCAAAGTCCTAGAGAACAACCCCCACAACCCCTTCTCCCACCGCAAATCATTGTAGGAGGGGAGACATACAGATGTACTACTTGACTCACGGTGGTAGTACATGACTCATTTTGGGACACCAGGCTTGTTCCCAGGTACAGTCCCTTCTGAAAAGTGCTTCTTTCTCCTTATTTCAGCCATGTTGCTCTAGAGCAGCTGCTCTCTTGCAGCAGAGAGTTAGCTGGCCAAAAGTGGACCAGCAAGACCCTTACTAGAAGGGTAAGGTAAGACCATGACATTGAGGCCAGGTAGGTAAGTCAGTTTAGTAAGGCAAGGAAGTTATTAACAATTGTATTAAATAGATAAGGCCTACCTGAGATAGGATGAAGGGGTCAGGCTTTCTCCACAAGCCTCAAATTTATGACATAAAGCTAGAGTAACTGGAAGGTACAAAGACCAAGAAATAAGGGTAGCCAGTTCTGGTGGCAAGAGAAGAGACTGATGCCAACCCATAATGTGCCAGACTATTGACAGAAGTTTTAACATATATGGTTCTGGCTACATCTGCAAACAATCATTTTGTTACAGAAAAATGCTTAAAATAAATTGCTTTGTTTGTGCTCACTAAAATTGTAGAAGCTAAGAAAGAAAAGTTTCTGGCATTTTTAAAATCTACAGCCTTGATCTGCCAATTCCATTGACCATATGTCCAGCAGTCAGGTTAGTTACCTGATAAGCACTTGTACTTCATGTGCCCTCATCCTTCCTTTAGCTTTCTCCAGGGAGAACCAGCGAGGGAATGGGTGACAGAAGAGAGAGTAAAATCAACATCCAGAGCAAGCTCTCTGAGCTACAGCACTACTGACATTTGGGCTGGGATAACTCTTTGTTGGGGATCTTTCCTTCACTGCAGAGTGCTTAGCAGCATCCTTGGCCTCCACCCACTAGAGGCCAGTAGCACTCTCCAGTCCTGCAACCAACACCAACATTACAAAATCACCCTCAGTTGAGAAACACTGACTTAAATGCATGATATCTGGGGCTATGCTGACTCTAGAACAGATCTCTTCAAAGATGATACTTAAATAAGTGTACAGTTGGCTATATTTTCAACTCTAATTTTCAGTTAAAGGAGCATCACACCTAGAATACAGGAAATCTGACATAAAAGGAGCCAAGCAGTGGGTTTCTGTGGCTGCTTGTAAACACCCATCATGGCAGTACTAGTACTAGCTTACCCTGTAGTGAGTTTTACAAGCACAGAAAATAACTATTATATAACACATTGTATGTCAAAATCTCAAAAGAAATGCAAGTTCTTTACTATAAAGGAAACTGGAAAACAAAAATACCACTTATAATTTTGTTCAATAATATGAAGAACAATAATACAAAATTTTCTTTAAATCAATACTGGAGCTTGGTCACTTTCTGAGATATAACCTTGAATGGTAGACTTCTGTTATACCTGAACTGACACACACACACTTGATAGCTGAAAATGTGGCTGACAGGGTTGCCAGTCTCCAGGAGGGCAATTTGATGGTCTGAATGTTTTTGTGCCCCCCTCAAATTTACATGTTGAAATCCTAATCCCCAATATTATGGTATCAGGAAATGGGGCCTCAGGAGGTGTTTAGGGCCTGAGGGTAGAGCTCTCATAAATGAGTTTAGTGCCAGATAAAAGGAACCCCAGAGACCTTTTTGCCCCTTCCTCCACATAAGGGCACAGTAAGAAGGTGCTATCTATGATCCAGAAAGGAGGCCCTTACCAGATGCTGAATCTACAAGTGCTTTGATCTTGAACTTCCAGCCTCCAAAAATGGGAGAAATAAACTTCTGTTGTCTATAAGTCACCCAGTTTGTGTCATTTTTGTTATAGCAGCCCGAATGGGCTAAGACAGGGTGCCACCTTTTGATATTCGTGCCTATGTCATCCTCTTCTCACAGAATTTGCTTCTATAACCCATAGGAGATTGGAAATGACAGAATGTAACTTCTGAAGCTAGATGATTTCCTGTTCTCTTGGATCACTTGCTCTGGCGAAAGCTGGTGGCCATCTTGTGAGGATACTCAAGCAGCCCTCTGGAGAGTCCCTCTTGGTGATAAGCCAAAACCTCCTACCCATAGTTGTGAGGGTGAGACGTCTTGCAAGCAGTCTCTCTAGTCCCTGACAAGCCTTCCCATGGCTGTAGATAAGGGCAACATCTCAATTTCAACAATGTGAGAGACCTCAGAACAGAAGTGCCCAACCAAGCCACTTAAAAATTTCTGATCCACAGAAAGGGTGAGGGATAATTGTTCATTTCCATTTGAAGTCAATGAATTTGGGGGTTATTTGACAGCAATCAATACCTAATACAGTGGTGAAAGAGTTTTCTCTAGAACATAAAAAAATGTTTCTTTTCATCAACTGGGTAAGTCACTGAATATATTTTTGAAGGGATCTTGAACCCTCCATAAACTTAGTTCCATATGAAAAGGTCATTGGGATAGTCACCTACAAGAATTAGATTCCACCCTCCACACCCCAAACGGTGTAGCATAAGCCTTCTCATCACTGTGCTTGATTTCCTGAAACTCTGTGTCCTTTTTGGAAACTGGTCCTGAAGGAAAACTGAATAACCTAATAAAGACCTCGTTGACAATGGTGAAGTACAGCAAGAACCAACTAAGTATAGCATGGAATTATTTTAGTCTTCCTTGAAAAAGAAAATCACAGTGTTGCTGGTTCAATTTTAATTTGTGGTCAATGACAACACCACAATGAAGTTGCAAAGCTGAAATGCAGGTGATATTCAAGTGCAGAAGTAAGAAAACATGAAGTTAAAGGACCAAATAAAAGGATGAAAGAGTAGAGATTTAAAAATGACACAAAAACTTGAAAATGATGCCACAGAGCAAGAATGCTTACACCAATCTCACTTGTAGGTGTTTACAAGGCACACTGAAAGAGTCCACAATGACCAACTGGAGACAAAGCCACAAATATAATATCATGCGGAATCTGCATATATTATTGACTTCACTGCCTGATATGATTTGGCTGTGTCCTCATTCCAATCTCAATTTCAGTTGTGTCTCCCAGAATTCCCATGTATTGTGGGAGGGACCCAGGAGGAGGTAATCGAATCATGGGGTCTGGTCTTTTCATGCTATTCTCATGATAGTGAATAAGTCTCACAAGATCTGATGGGTTTATTAGCAATTTCCACTTTTGCTTCCTCCTCATTTTTCTTTTGCCACCATCATGTAAGAAGTGCCTTTCACCTCCCACCATGATTTGGAGGCCTCCCCAGCCATGTGGAACTGTAAGTCCAATTAAACCTCTTTTTCTTCCCAGTCTCAGGTATGTCTTTATCAGCAGCATGAAAACAGACTAGGAATCAGTAGAGTGGATTGTTGCTGAAAAGATACCTGAAAATGTGGAAGCAACTTTGGAAGGGGCAGAGGTTGGAACAGCTTGGAGGGATCAGAAGAAGACAGGAAAATGTGGGAAAGTTGGAAACTTCCTAGAGATTTGTTGAATGGCCTTGCCCAAAATGCTGATAGCCACATGGACAATAAGATCCAGGCTGAGGTGGTCTCAGGTGGAGATGAGGGACTTGTTGGGAACTGGAGCAAAGCTGACTTTTGTTATGTTTTAGTAAAGAGACTGGTGGCATTTTACCCCTGCCCTGGAGATTTGTGGAACTTTGAACCTGAGAAAGATGACTTAGGTTATCTGGTGGAAGAAATTTCTAAGCAGTAAAGCATTCAAGAGGTGACGAGTACTGTTAAAAGCATTCAGGTTTAAAAGGGAAACAGAGCATAAGAATTCAGAAAATTTTCAGCCTGACAATGCAATAGAAAGAAAAACCAATTTTCAGGGGAGAAATTCAAGCCAGCTGCAGAAATTTGCCTAAGTAGCAAGGAGCCTAATGTTAATCCCCAAGACCACATGGAAAATGTCTCCAGGGCATGTCAGCGATATTCACAGCAGCCCCTTTCATCACAGGCCCAGAGGCCCAGGAGAAAAAAGTGGTTTCGTGGGCCATGCCCTGGTCCCTGTGCTGTGTGCAGCCTAGGGACTTGGTGCCCTGTGTCTCAGCTGCTCCAGCCATGGCTGAAAGGGACCAATGTAGAGCTCGGGCTCTGGCTTCAGAGGGTGAAAGTCCAAAACCTTGGCAGCTTTAACCTGGTGTTGAGTCTGCAGGTGCACAGAAGTCAAGAATTGAGGTTTGGGAACCTCTGCCTAGATTTCCAAAGATGTATGGAAACACCTGGATGCCCAGGCAAAAGTTTGCTGCCAGGGTGGGGCTCTCATGGAGAACCTCTGCTAGGGCAGTGGAGAAGGGAAATGTGGCATCAGAGCCCCCACACAGAGTCCCTACTGGGGCACTGCCAAGTGGAGTTGTGAGAAGAGGGCCACCATCCTCCAGACCCCAGAATGGTAGATCCATCAACAGCTTGCACCATGTGCCTGGAAAAGCCACAGACACTCAACACCAGCCTGTGAAAGCCACTCGGAGGGAGGCTGTACCCTGCAAAGTCGCAGGGGCAGAGCTGCCCAAGACCATGGGAGCTCACCTCTTGGCATCAGTGTGACTTGGATGTGAGACCTGGAGTCAAAGGAGATCATTTTGGAGCTTTAAAATTTGACTGCCCTGCTGCATTTCATACTTGCATGGGCCCTGTAACCCCTTTGTTTTGGCCAATTTCTCCCATTTGGAACAGTTATATTTACCCAACACCTGTACTCCCATTGTATCTAGGAAGTAACTGGCTTGCTTTTGATTTCACAGACTCCTAAGCAGTAGGGACTTGCCTTATCTCAAATAAAACTTTGGACTGTGGACTTTTGGGTTAATGTTGAAATGAGTTTGGGGGACTGTTGGGAAGGCATGATTAGTTTTGAAATATGAGGACATGATATGTGGAGGCATCAGGGATGGAATGATATGGTTTGGCTATGTCCCCATTCAAATCTCATATTGAATTGTATCTCCCAGAATTCTCACGTGTTGTAGGAGGGACCCAGGGGGAGATAAATGAATCATGGAGGCTGATCTTTCCCGTGCTATTCTCCTGATAGTGAATAAGTCTCATGATATCTGGTGGGTTTATAAAGGGTTTTCACTTTTGCTTCCTCCTCATTTTTCTCTTACCGCTGCTTTCTGAGAAGTACCTTTCACCTCCTGCCGTGATTCTGAGGCCTCCGCGGTCATGTGAAACTGTAAATCCAATTAAACCTCTTTTTCTTCCCAGTCTCAGGTATGTATTTATCAGCAGTGTGAAAATGGATGAATACACTGCCTTAGGAACACACATAATGTGGTCAATGTCCATTTTGACTGAACAAAGTTTACACACGGTACACCTCAACTCCCCAGCCAGCATCGTGATTACTAGTTAAAGGTCAGAAGCACTCCTGTCTTATCCCACGTGTTTCCTGATGGTGCCTGCACCAATTAGAAAAGGTAAAAAATTATCATTATTTGCCTTCATGAAATAACTTTCCTTTATATTAGCAATAAACTCATAGAAAATATAAAAATTAAGCTTTTTTCACAGTAGCCATAAGAACTTAGAATACCCAGGAGCAATCAATATAAAAAGTATGCAGAACCAAAAAGAAAGCTACCTATCTTCCCTGAGGGATACAAATAATGATTGGAATAAATACATAACATGTTATAGGGCTGAAATATTAATATTACAAATCAAACTGCATGATGAACGCAATTTAAATAAATATCCCAAGTTTTGATCATGATCTTAAAGAGTTGCAAAACAGATTTTTGAAGAGGGCTAGAGAGGAGTCCAACCCTACAAACAGCCCCAATCAATGGGAACATGGTCCAAATGGCTTTATCATCTGGAACCCTAACCAGTTGGGAACCCATGGCCCTCCTGGCAACAGCCCTCAGATTCTGAGAATTCCCTGTCTACTTCATCAGGGCTTGTGGCTCCTGGGTACCCCTCTGTCAGACTCCAAAATGGACAAATACCATGGCTGAATGACACCTTTCTTTCACCTGGCCTTGGGATGAGCTCTAGACCCAGCCAGGTACAGCAAGACACACTTGGGGGATGAGCTTGTTCTGGATGCTGGACTGTGGAACTGCAGCCTGGAGTTTCCAATAGTCCTCTTGGCACTTGAAGGGAGAACATGCCTAGAAATGAATCCAATCCCTAGAGGTAAGGTAACCTCCAGGATGGCCTCAACCATCCTGCTTTTCAGAGTTAGACTTGTCTGATTATCCCCTCTTATGTGGCTGATCTGCTGACTTGCTTCTAACCCCCAGAATCAAAGGTGAGATTAAGTCTCAAGAGACTGTGACTTTCTTTCTCTTTCTTTCTCTTTCTCTCTCTCTCTCTAACTTGCTTTGAGGAAGCCAGCCATCATTACGTGAGTTGCCCCATACAGTGGTCTATGTGACAAGAAACTGAGAGCCACCTGCGGCCAATAGCCCTTGGGGGACTAGATCCCACCAGGAACCAGGCAAGTGAGCTCGAACTGGGTCCTGCCTAATAGCACTCAGGGAAACCACTCACTGTCCGATGTCATTTCTGTAGCCCCTCAGACTCTGGGCTTGGGACCTAGGCTCTTATCTGACAGAAACTGAGGTGATAAATGTTGTTTCAAGTCACTAAGTTGTGGGAGTAGAGAGATGTTAGGTGACCCCCTCAGCCTCTGCCCTTTTCAGCTGCGAAAGCCAACACAGCCCCCACTTTAGGGAAGACTTCACAGTGCTACTACAAAGCAATAGGATATGGCTGGAATATAAACAAATGAATTTATGCCAGGAGATTTGAGGTAGAGCTAAGGTTCATTGATAAATATATTCTAAGTAGATAAAAGAACAAAGTGGAAAAGATAAAGCTCACAGTGCTATATCTGAGAAAGGTAGAGTAGGGAGCTTCAGGTCAAGCCTGCTGCTGAAAATAATTACAAAATATTAATAAATTAAGAAATGTGTATGCATTTAAATCTGTGTGATAAAATCAGAGCACTTCCTTAGGCAGGGAGAAGTAAAGGGCCAGGATCCACACCCAGGAGGGAATGGAAACTCAGGGAAATGAGTCGACCACTTTTCCAGCCCTGGAGCACCCCTATCCCAGTCTGGCAACAGAGGGGCTGATGAACTGAAACTCATGGAGCTTGGAAACCCAACCTAGAGCTGAGGTCCCCCTACCCGCCGCCAAGATGAAGGGCTCCAGGCAAATATCTAACTCTGGGGCTGGGTGCCCCAACAGCCACACCTTGAGAAGAGAAACCTAGAAACTGGAAAGAAACTTGACTTTCACCGAGACCAAAGCCCAGACTCAGATCCCATGACCTCAGGATTCAGGAGTCTGACATCGCCACCATTCACAGACCAGCTGCTGAGAAAAGCAAAATATTCCCCTTTGAAGGAGGGCATCATTCATAGCCTCAGATTTTCTCTATAGCTTTCGATTAAAAAAAATGTCTAACAGACAATGAAAAAATGCCCAAACAGACAAGCAAGTCATGACCAAAAGACAGGATCACAGAATTAGGATAATGAAATCACCAGAAGTAAACTTTAAAACAACTGTGATTAATACATTGAAGAAATTAAAACTCAAAGAGTTAGAATTTCAGCACAGAACTAAAAACTATAAAAACGGAGTTCTAGAACTGAAAAATACAGTAAGTGTACATTAGCTACAACTAGACATAGCTCAAGCAATGCCCTATGATGCTGGAAAAAGCAGAGCCACCACCATACTTGAACCAACAATGCTAAACAGCTTGGTATCGTTTGACACGTCAAAGAAATGAACCTCTACATGAATGATTCCTTATCCATTTATTTCCATCTTCCAAAATAAGATTTGGGCTTGTAGCTCCTCTGGGAGCTGCTTTTCCATTTGCTAAAGAAAGAAGAGGTTAAATCCATGTGAAGAAGTTGTCCCCAGTAGATCTTACTGCTGGTCTGAAAGAGATCTGCTAGTGCTGAAGTCTACAGACTAGGATTTCAAAGCTGTTTGGAGTTGCAAAACCCCATGAGATTGTTTAATTTTGTGACTTTCCTCCTATTCAAGCTTCCTGTGTGTTGGGAGAGAGGGTACGTTGGGTTATCACAAAATGAGGATGAAACTACCCCTGGTAATCTACAGCCACATCAACTTTTGGGCTACTTATTTGGACAATATTAAAGCAAACATTTTTATTTTATGTTGCATACTATTTCAAATAAGGTATCTAAATTAAAAAATGAAAGGTTTTCAAAAGAAGTTCTAAAATAATAACATCTAAGAATGAATAACTGGATTAATAAATATCTGGATTAGTCTAAAAGTACACCAGACCAAAGATAGGTATGTCTTTATAACTGATCCCCAAACTCATCCGTGAAGACAAAGTTAGAGATTGACTTCACCATAACTATCTCCTTTTCATCCTTCTCCGCAAAATATGATTTAGGTTCTGTCGATAGAGATGTCATTAGATATTTTAATTCAAACCCTAATTTTTCTGAGAGGCAAAAGAAATAGCATAGTCTAAAAATAAGACCCATGCAAAGTACTCTAGTCATTAATTAACAAGGGAAGTAAACTATTATGCAATAGCTGAAAAGATCTGATGGGCTATTCCTTATGCTATGCTGTTATCATTTACCTGAGAAATTCCAAGAATATACAAACTACTGTTTTGAACTTAGGCCTCAGAGAATCTTGGTAATCGCAGTAAATAATGATGAACAAACACATACTAATGAATGAAATGAAGAAACACAATTTAACCTATCCAAAAATTCGCTTTATTTAATGTTAAAATTCAAGGTATGTTCTCTTAAGTGTATATTAAAATGAGCTTATATTTCCAACACTTGTTGAATCACAAAAGTTCACATTTTGCTATAAATGATGGACAAAGGTTTAACGTCTTTCATTGATAAAGGGTGGGTGCAAATCAACAGAAAAATACAGAAACATCTGAAAAGAAAAATGAGCACAGGATATGTTCATCTATTCACAAAGAAATATAATATTATAAAATAAAAATATTCATTTCTAAATTAAAAATGCAAACTAAAAAATGCAATTTAAAATCTTACCCATCAAATTGAGCAAGTTTTGTGAGTTTTTAAATGTAAGAAGTGGGCTGCATTCCAGGCTATAACAAGCTGTAGGGGAGGCACTACTGTCACTGCATAAGGGTAGATTAGGTATCATGATGGACAGTCCCCTTGGCAAGAAAATTCTTGGCCAAGATGCCAATAGCAGGAGTTAATTATATTAAATTTCTAGAAGTAACCCAAAAAGCTGTTGCTAGGGGTTGCTTTAGGGTGTGATCAGACATGAGATTTCTATTACTTGGTCTGTATGCGCTTCTGTGTTGATTGACACTTGTTCTTTGCTTTCTGTCCACATAGTATATGAATAGAAGTGTTCCATTTGAATTTTTTTAACTTGATTATTTACCAATTTAATTCAAATAAATGAATTTTAAAGGTAAAAACCAAGCTCTGATTGCAGGGGCCAGGGACTGAATCTCTCCCATCTGTACTTTCCTGGCTAGGGCTGCACCAAAAGGGTTCTATAGGCTGCTTCAAGTTCTTTCTCCTCCTTTGTCTCTTCTTCCATCCCTTCCATCCATCTCCCCACTCAATCTGTGACAAGAAGCACATTCCTAGTATCCTGCTAGAGTTTTAAATGTACTCTGACATGACTACAGCTAAAGAGAGAGAAGCATTTTTGAAATGAAATGTTAGCTGTTAATCACCAAGGAATTAAGATATTTTCACACATTTCATACATGGCTGGAAAACATGTTGTTGTTGTTGTTGTTGTTGTTTAAATAAAAGAGTTACAATGTCATATGAAATCAACCTAGGTGCCCATCAATGTTGGATTGGATACAAAAGTGTGGTACATATACACTATGGAATACTATACAGCCGTAAAAAAGTGTAATGTCTTGTGCACCAACATGGATGCAGTTGGAGGCTGTTATCCTGAGAAAATGAACATAGGAACAGAAAACCAAGTAACCCAAGTTCTCACCTATGAGTAGCAGGTAAACTCATGGACATAAAGATGACAATAATAGAAACTGGGGACTCTAGCAGGGAGGGGGAGGGGCAAGAATTGAAAAATTGACTATTAGGTACTATGCTCAGCGCTTGATTGACAGGATCAATCATACCTTAAACCTCAGCATCACACAATATACCCAGGTAATAAACCATCACATGTACCCCCTGAATCTAAAATAAAAGTTGAAATAAAAAAGAATTACAGTGTTTTGTGTAGATATCTTTTAAAAATACACAAATATTTAATTTATTTGTGTTTTAGAAACAAAAAAGGAAACATTGGATTTATGGTTGATGCCAGGGCTCACACACACTCCCACAGACATCAAGGCATCCTGAAAGCCAATTATCCCATAGTGATGATACTTATGGGTTTTTGAATAAACATGGAAATTGAAACTTCCAGGCTTAAAACTTGAAATTTACTTTTGTCTCATCTGAGTTCCACCTTCAGGAAACTTTCTCTCAGGTAAGGGATCGAAACTCACTAGATCATTGTATACAGACAATGAGATGTCAGACCATTCCTTCTGATTGCTTCTCAGATAGAAGATAAGAAGTCCCAGTATTTGTAGTTGGCAAGCTGGAGACCAGGAAAAACTGATGGTATAAATTCTAGCTCAGGTCTGAAGGCTAGTGACACAGGAGAGCTGATGGTGTAATTTCCAGTCTGAGTGTAAGTCCTAAGGAAAAGAAGACTGATGTCCCAGCTTGAAGACAGTCAAGCACAGAAAATGAATTCTCACTCCAGCATTTTTGTTTTATTCAGACCTTCAATGAAGTGGATAAGGCCCACTCATACTGGGGAGAACAATCTGCTTTGCTCAGTCTACTAATTCAAGCATTAATCTCATCTAGAAACACCCTCACAGATATATCCAAAATAATGCTTAACCAAATCTCTGGTCAAGCATTGGCCAGATCAAGTTAACGCACATCCACATTGCTGCTAAAGATATGGTTTTATTCCTTTTTATGGCTGCTTAGTATTCCCTGGTATATATGTGTCACATTTTCTTTATCCAGTCCACCACTTGTGGGTATTTAGGTTGACTTTATGTCTTTGCTATTGTGAATAGTGCTGCAATGAACATATATGGGCATGTACCTTTATGGTAGAAGGATTTATATTCCTTTGGGTATATACCCAGTAATGGGATTGCTGGGATGATTGGTAGACCTGTTTTAAGTTCTCCGAGAAATCTCAAAACTGCTTTCCACAGTGGCTGAACTAATTTACATTCCCACCAACGGTGTATAAACATAACCTTTCTCCATAACCTCACCAGCATCTTGTTATTTTTTGACAAAATAAGCAGACATTCTGACTGGAATGAGATAATATCTCATTGTGGTTCTGATTTGCATTTCTCTAGTGATGTTGAACGTTTTTTTCATATGCTTGTTGGCTGTGTGCATGTCTTTTAAGACTGTCTGTTCATGTCCTTTGCCCACTTTTTAATAGAGTTGTTTTTTGCTTGTTAATTTATTTAAATTTCTTATAGGTTATGGATATTAGACATTTCCAGATGCATAGTTTGCAAATATTTTTTTCTCATTCTCTAGGGTATCTGTTTTCCCTGTTGATGGTTTCTTTTGCTGTGCATAAACTCTTTAGTTTGATTCAGTCCCATGTGTGAATTTTGTTTTTTTTTGCAATTGCTTTTGACACTATTGTCATGAAATCTTTGCCAGAGCCTGTGTCCAGAATGGTATTTCCTAAGGTATCTTCCAGAGTTCTTATACTTTTAGATTTTATATTTAAGTCTATAATCCATCTGCAGTTGATTTATGTGTATGGTGTAAGGAAGGGGTCTAGTTTCAATCTTCTTCATATGGCTAGCCAGTTATCTCAGCACCCTTTGTTGACTAGGGAATTCTCTCCTTATTGCTTGTTTTCATCCACTTTGTTGAAGATCAGACAGTTGTGGGTGAGCGGAATTATTTGTGGCCTTTCTATTTTGTTTCACTGTCTGTTTTTGTACCACTACCATGATGTTATGGTTACTGTAGCCTTATAGTGTAGTTCGAAGTTGCATAGTAGGATGCCTCTGACTTTGCTATTTTTGCTTAGGATTGCTTTGACTATTCCTCCTCTTTTTTGGTTCCATATGAATTTTAGAATAACTTTTTTAGTTCTGTAAAGAATGTCATTGGTATTTTGGTAGAAATAGCATTGAATCTGTAAATCGCTTTGGGCAGTATGGCCATTTTTACCATATTGATTCTTTCAATCCATGACTATGTAGTATTTTTGCCATTTATTGCGTCTCCATTACTTTCTTTCAGAAGTGTTTTGTTATTCTTATTGTAGAGACCTTTCACCTCTCTGATTAGCTGTACTCCTAGGTATTTTATAGTTTTTGGTTATTGTGAGTGGGATTGCATTCTCAATTTGGCTCTCAGCTTGGATGTTATTGGAGCATAGAAATGCTACTGATTTGTGTACATTGAATTTGTATCTTGAAAATTTACTGAAAGTATCAGTTCTAGGAGCCTTTGAACAGAGACTGTGAAGTTTCCTGGGTATATCATCTGCAAAGAGAGGTAGTTTGACTTCCTCTCTTCCTATTTGGGTGCCATTTATTTCTTTGTCTTTCTTAATTGCTCTGGCTAGGATTTCCAGTAATATGTTTAATAGGAGTGGTGAGAGTGGACATCCTTGTCTTGTTCCAGTTTTCAAGGGGAATGTTTTTGCCCATTCAGTATGTTGTTGACAGTGGTTTTGTAATAGATGGCTCTTAATATTTTGAGGTATGTTCCTTCAATGCCTAGTTCTTTGAGGGTTTTTAACATGAAGGGATGTTGAATTTTATTGAAAGCCCTTTCTGCCTCTTTGAGATGATCATGTAGTTTTTGTGTTTAGTTATGTTTATGTGATGGATGACTTTTATTGATTTGTGTACGTAAAGCCAATCTTGCATCCCAGGAATAAAGCCTACATGATCATGGTGGATTAGCTTTTTGATGTGATGCCGGATTCAATTTGCTAGAATTTTGTTGAGAATTTTTATGTCTATGTTCATCAATGATATTGGTCTGAATTTTTTGTTGTTGTTGTGTCTCTGCCAGATTTTGGAGATTTTGGTATCAGGATGATGCTGACCTCTTAGAATGAGTTGGAGAGGAGTTCCTCCTCTGCATTTTTTCTGGAATAGTGTCAGTAGCATTGGTACCAGCTCTTCTTTACACATCTAGTAGAGTTTGTCTGTAAATCACTCTGGTCCAGGGTTTATTCTGATTAGTAAGTATTTTTATTACTGATTCAATTTTGGAACTTGTTATTGGTCTGTTAAGGTGTTCGATTTCTTTCTGGTTTAATCTTCTGAGGTTGTAGGTTTCCAGGAATTTATACATTTCTTCTAGATTTTCCAGTTTGTATGCATAGAGATGTTCATAATAGTATATCAGGATTTTTTGTATTTGTTTGAAGTTAGATGTAAAGTCACCTTTGTCATTTCTGATTGTGTTTATTTGGATCTTCTGTCTTTTTTTCTTCATTAGTCTAGTTAGTGCTCTATCAATCTTATTAATTGCTTCTAGAAACAAACTTCTGGTTTCATTGATGTTTTGTGTGGATTTTCACTTATCAAATTCATTCAGCTCAGTTCTGATTTTTGTTATTTCTTTTCTCTCACTAGCCTTAAAGTTGTTTTGCTCTTCATTTTCTAGTGCCTTTGGATGGGATGTTTGATTGTTAATTTGAGATCTTTGTGACGTTTTTAGTACTATGGTTTTCTTCTTAACATTGCTTTAACAGTGTTCCAGAAATTTTGTTATATTGTATTTTTGTTTTTATTGGTTTCAAATAATTTATTGATTTCTTTCTTAATTTCTTCAGGAGCAGGTTGTTTAATTTCCATGTAATTGTGTGGTATTAAGAGATCTTCGTATTTGTTTCTACTTTTATTGTGCTGTGGTCTGGTTGGTATAATTTTAAAAAATTTGTTGAAAATTGCTTTATGGCCAAGCCTGGGGTTGATCACAGATTATGTGCTATGTGCAGATAAAAAAATTGCATATCCTGTTGTTTTTGGGTATTCTGTAGATGTCTGTTACACATTTTGTTAGGTGTCAAATTTGAGTCCAAATCTTTGTTAGTTTGTGCCTCAGTGATCTAACACTGTCTGTGGGCTGTTGAAGTCTCCCACTATTATTATGTGTCATTTAAGTCTCTTTGTAGGTTTCAAATAACTTACTTTATGAATCTAGTGCTCCTGTGTTGGGTGAATTTATATTTAGGGTAGTTAAGTCTTGTTGAATTGAACACTTTATCATTATGTAATGCCCTTCTTTGTCCTTATTTATTATTATTGATTTAAAGTCTGTTTGGTTTGAAATTAGGATAGAGACCTCTGCTCTCTTTTGTTTTCCATTTGCTTTTTAGATCATTCTGCATGCCTTTACTTTGAGCCTATGGGTGCCTTTACATGTGAAATGGGTCTCTTGAAGACAGCATACATCACTCCTGTTTCTTTATTCAGATTTTCACTCTGTGCCTTTTAAGTGGGTGCATTTAGCCCCTTTACATTCAAGGTTAATATGGATATGTGCAGATTTCATACTGTCATCATATTGTTAGTTGGTTTCTAGGTAGACTTGATTATCTAGTTGTTTTATAGTGTCAGTAGGCTATGTACTTAAACAGGTTTTTTCATGGCAGGTAACAGACTTTTGTTTCCATGTTTAGTACTCCCTTATAGACCTTTTGTAAGGAAGGTCTGGTAGTAACAATCCCTTAGTATTTGCTTGTATGAGAAGCATTTCATTTCTCCTCCACTTATGAAGCTTAGTTTGACTGGATATGAAATTCTTAGTTGGAATTTCTTTTCTTTAAGGATGCTGAATATAGGCCCCCAATCCTCTTCTGGCATGTAGAGTTTCTGCTGAAAGTTCTGTTGTTAGCCTGATGGAGTTCCTTTTTATGTGATCTGCCCCTTCTCTCCAGCTGCCTTTAACATTTTTTCTTTCATGTTGATCTTGGAGAATCTGATGCTATGTGTTTTGGGTATGTTCATCTCATATGGTATCTCACTAGGGATCACTGAAGTTCCTGAATTTGCATGTTCACCTCTCGTGAGCTTGAGGAAATTTTTCATGGAAAATATCTACAAATATGTTTTCTAGTTGCTTGCTCTCTTTTCCTCTCTGGGATACCAGTGAGTTGTAGGTTTGGTCTCTTTACATAATTTCATGTTTTTCAGTGGTTTTGTTCACTTTTTAAAATTCTCTTTTTATTTTTATTTTTATTTTTGAGATGGAGTCTCACTCTGTCACCCAGGCTGGAGTGCAGTGGGATGATCTTGACTCACTGTAACCTCTACCTCCTGGGTTCAAGCAATTCTTCTCCCTCAGCTCCCAAGTAGCTAGGACTACAGGCATGCACCATCATGCCTGGGCAATTTTTTTTTTTTTTTGTATTTTCCATAGAGACAGGGTTTCACTATGTTTGCCAGGCTGGTCTCGAACTTCTGACCTCTGGTGATCTGGCCACGTCAGCCTCCCAAACTGCTGGGATTACAGGCATGAGTCACCATGCCCAGCCTTCTTTATTCTTTTCTGACTGAGTTGATTCAAAGAACTGGTCTTCAAGCACTGAGAATCTCTCAGCTTGGTCTATTCTGGTGTTAATACTTCTGGTTATATTATGAAATTCTTGTAGTGAGTTTTTCAGCCCTAGAAGGTCAGTTTGGTTCTCAAAATGGCTATTTCATCTTTCAACTCTTGTATCATTTTGTTGGATTCTTTAGATTCCTTGTATTGGATTTCAACTTTCTGCTGAATCTTGATTATCTTTGTTGCTATCTGGATTCTTAGTTGTATATTTGTTATTTCAACCATTTTAGACCAATTAAGAACTGAGCTAATGCAGTCATTTGGAGTTAAGAAGACTTCCTGGCTTTTAGAGTTGCTAGAGTGCTTGTGCTGGTTCTTTCTCATGTGTGTGGCCTGATGTTCTTTAAATCTTTAAAGTCTCTGTCCTTTGGATGGCGCTTTTTGCTTTCACATTCTTTGATGACCTTGAGGGGTTTGTTCGCGTTATGAGTTGGGTTTTATTGATTGGATTCATTTCTGGATTATTTCAGGGGGCTTAGGTTCAGCTCAGCACTCCTGGGATTTGTGCTTTAACCCTGGGGGATGGGGGGCTGGGACCAGGCCCATGGCTTTTTTTTTCCTGGCCCCTTGAAATTAAGCACCTGCTGTACTAGAAGGGCAGAGGTGTTCCTGGTTAGCAGGCAACAAAATTCCAATAAGAAGTGCTAGCAAAATTGTTTCACCAGGGAGGTGGTGGGCTGCAGCGGTTCCCACATATGTGCTTGCACCAGTGGTGGTGGGCAGTTGTGAGTCCTGCATGTGCACATGAGCCATCAAAGCAGTGGAAGGAGGCTATGGGTGAGTGCAGACTGGAAGGGGAAGGCTGTGGGCGGGTGCATGCCCAAAGGGGCCTACATGCAGAAGCTCTCCAACTGTTAGGTAGGTTTTGCTGGCAAAAGACCTGTGGCATTAGTTGCTGGCAAACCCCGCAGCTAGGCAGCTGAGGCTGCACTGTAAGAGCTGGCAGCCAGGCTGGGATCCTGGGATAGGCCAGCAGGCACGGGGGACACCCAGATCATACTGTCCCTGACTCATGGGCAAGATAGCCCTACTCTGTCCTGGTCTGGCAGATAACAAAGGCTAAAGCCACCTAGAGGAGTACAGAGAACTTTGGGGCATGGGCACGCTTTACTCTGCCCCACTGCAGCCATTCCCATACCAAAATCTTTTGGATCCATGAAGGCTTAAATTCTGTCATTGCCAACTCTCTGGGACATTCCCCCTGCCAAGTCAAATGTCCATGATGGTCATGAGGTCTCCTGCAACTAGGATTCTGGAGGTCTGTTGTGAGAGTGGGCCACTCTATGCCTATTTCACTCATCCCTCTCCTAAGATCCCCTTGGGGCCAGGAATGAGTGCTGGTGCTAGGCAACCATGTGCATGGGGTCCCAGCTTTCTCCCTTTTCAGGCCAAGTTTGAATCTTCCCTTTGTCCACTCTTGGTGCCTTGTTTTCAAAAATCTGTTTGGACTATCCCAGACTACTTATGATCTGCCCTCTCTTGGTGGGAGAAGTTCTTCCTAGATAGTTGGCCACCTTGGCTCCAATAAATGCTTAGCATTGTTTTTTTGATGGCGAATACCTGAAAGTTTTGGGAAGATTGGGACGATCTCAACTTCAGGAAAAGTAACATCATACTAATAGAATTTTGTCAAGTGGCCTTTGTTATCCAGATTAAAAAAACAAATCTGGATGATGGGATAGAAATATAATGCCAGGATATATAGTAATATATTGTTTCTGAAGACCTTATGGCAAAATGCTTAATTTTAATATTTCTCTGTATTATTTAATTTTATTTTAATCATTTTTCAAATATAGATTTCTCAAAAATAAGTATTACTGAGTAATTTCGTTTGAAGTAAACTCTACACGATGAAGGAATATTCACTATAGTTTTTAAATTTTACTGTATGGATGCTATCATGATGTCTGTAACAATGAAAGAATACAATTTATGAAATAATCTTATTTCCAAATATTGTCTATACAAGATAAATTAATGTTTCTAAACAATGTGTTTGGTCATTTTGATCAAACTTGGTCAACTTGGCAACTTTTCCTACATCAGTAACTGAAATGATATCTCTGAGCATTAGTGTTTTCATTTTATGAATCTCTTTATTGAGTGGTACTTTCAGAAAGTGATGTATAAATATTTTTGCAGAAAAATCCTGCCACTAGATGGTACTATTTTCTTGAGAGGTCACTTTGATTAAGCAAGATATTAAAAATTTCAAGAAATTTGTCATCTCAGCCATTTGGCTAAGATTAAGTGAATAAATTTGTATATTATTTTATTTTGTAAAAGGAAGACATACTCTCTATTCAAATGTCAATGTGTTGTAAGCATCAACAGAATATAATAAAGCCAATGTAAAGAGAGACTTTTATATAATTTTCCCTTTAGAGGCTGGGTATGGTGGCTCACACCTGGAACCCCAGCACTTTGGAGAATAAACTTAACAGTTAGTTAGCCTAGAACAGTTATAAAAAATATGGACACTGCTGTCAAACAAACCTGGATTCTATTTGGTGCTTTTATTTACTTCCTGCCTTTACTTCAGCAAGGTATTCTAAACTATCACATACTCAGACATGCCATTATTCAGTAATGAAGGGCTACTATTGTAGCCCCTTCTTTCCCCTTAATTTTTATGCCCTTTCCGTCCTCCCTCCTTAATTTTTTTTTTTTTTGATGAGGTGGATTTATTTCTACATGACATTTGGTGAATATATGTATATATGTGTATATCTTTATACCCACACACATATATGTACACTTAAACATACACACGCACACAAACAATATGCCCAGAATATGTAACAATGCCTGACACATAATATGTAATCAATAAATATTTGTTCAATCAATGCATTGTAAATTTAATTTAATTCACTCAAATTATCCCCATTCTATTTCATACCTTTCTACTACAATATATTTGATAAAGAATATTATAAATTATTGGCCACAATTCTGGTCCCAGAGGTTATGGGTAGCATCAACACCCACATATTGGGACCCTAGAGAAAGGATGGCCAAAGCAGGATCCCTACCAACAAAAATTATCTGACAAGTCCTCTCTCTAAGTATACCTTCACTATTCTTTTTCCCTATGCTTCTGCTTGATTATATGGTGTTTGTTTTTTAATAATTATTACAGAATGCTTATTATAGATCATTAGGAGATGTATAAGAATAAAATTAAACACACAAACAAAATCCCATCACTAGACACCTGCTTTTATAATTCAGTGTGGACCGTATTTCCTTCTAATTTTTTTTTTCTTTAAGATGGAGTCTCGCTCTGTCACCCAGGCTGGAGAGCAGTGGCGTGATCTCGGCTCACTGCAACTTTTGCCTTCTGGGTTCAAGCAATTCTTCTGCCTCAGCCACCCGAGTAGCTGGGATTGCAGCCACGTGCCACCACACCAGCTCATTTTTGCATTTTTAGTAGATACAGGGTTTTACTACATTGGCCAGAATGGTCTTGAACTCCCGACCTCAGGTGATCCATCCACCTCAGCCTCCCAAAGTTCTGGGATTACAGGTGTGAGCCACCATGCCCAGCCTCTTTCTAGTATTTTAAATACACATTTCCTGCCTCCCTCCCTTCCCCTTCCCTTTCCCCTTCTCCTTCCCCTTCCCCTTCTCCTTCTCTTTTCCCCTTCCCCTTCCCCTTCCCCTTTCCCTTTCCCTCCCCTCCGCTCCCCTCCCTTCCTCCACCTGACCTCCTTCCCTCCTCTCCTGCCTTCTCTGGTTTTGCTTCTTTATTGCTTTCCATAATTGATATCATGTTATACACTTTTATATTGTGTATGTGTACTTTTACCTTTAAAATAAATTTCCAGAAAAGTTTTCTCTTCTTTATTTCCATCAAAAGATTCCCATTTATCCAATCTCTATCTTACAGCAATATCACTTAAAAATGGTTGTTAATTCTTGCTAATGTGATAGATGGAAATAGAATGTTAATATTGTGTTACTCAAAAACATATTTAAGCATTTCAAAATTCTATGAAATTATTGTTTAGTTTTTATTTTTCTGTTTTTACAGTTTTAAAGTTTTTGCAGCTTTCTGCTGTAGATTCTTTAAAGTATTTTTTCTATGCACACCCATGACTTCTGCAAGTAATAATAATTACATTCTTTCTAATCTTTATAACTATTTGTGTGCTATTGCACTGACTAGGACCTTCAGAATAATGTCGAATTGAAGGTGACAAAGCAGATATTATTGGCTTAGTCCCACCATAGAGAGAAAGTGCTATCAACATCGAGCAGGATTCTAGCTGTAGGTTTTTTATAGGTCACCTTATAATGTTGAAGAAGCTTCTTTCTATTTCTGCTTACTGAAAGTTGTTATTGTGAATGGTTGTTGAACTTTATAAAAACAATTAATGCTCCTATTAAAATTATCATATAGCTCTTTTTCTGTATTCTAATAATATAATAAAATGTGTTATTTGATATGTGGATGCTAACAATCTCCATTTCCAGGTAAACTGCACTTAGTCATTATGTATTATCCCTTATATATATTGTTGGGTTTGATTTGCTAAAATTCTTTTCAAGATTTTAGATCTATGTTTATGAGAGATACTTATCTGCAGTTCTCTGCTTTTATAATCTTTGTATGATTTTGATAGCAAGGTAATGCTGACCACATAAAATAAAATGGAAACTTCCTCTTCTATTTACTGAAAGGTTTTTGTATGAAATTCGTGGTATTTCTTCCTAAAATTTTTGATAGAATTTGAAGTGAAGCCATCTGGACCTGAAGTTTTCTTTGTTGGAAGATTTTAAGTGATAAAATTGATTTTTACGGTTGATAAAAGATTATTCGTTCTTTTTTTCTTCTTGAATTAGTTTTGGTTCATCTATGTCTTTCAAGAAATATGTATATTTTATCCAGGTTGCAAAATTTATTTGCATTAAGTTGGTAAAAGTATTTCCTTATTATACTTTTTGTGTGTGAAGAGTCTGCAATTATGTCCCCTCCTTTGTTTCTAATATTATTAATTTGTATCTTCTCTTTTTTATTCATGATTATTCTGGGTAGAGACATATCAGTTTTATCAATATCTTCAATGAACCAGTTTTAGCTTTATTGATGTTTCACTGTTGCTCATTTGTATTTCATTGATTTTTATTCATGTCACTGTTTCCTTTATTTTAGTGAATATGGATTTATTTTGCCGTTCTCGACAACTTTCTTGGTGCTCAGATTATTGGTTTCATTTCTTAGCTTTTTTTTTTAGTGTTAGCATTTAGTGCTGTTAATTTCCCTCTAGGAACTGCTTTAGTTGCATTTTTAAAATTTTGGTATGTTAGATTTTATTACATTTAGTTAAAAATAATTTTTATTTTCATTGTGATTTCTTCTTTTATTTGTGAATTGTTTAAATATATGTTGTTTAATTTGCAAGTATTTGGTGGTTTCCTAATTGTCTTACTGCTATTGATTTCTAATTTAATTCCAATGTAGTTAAATCTTTTTAATTTTTTAATTCCTGTTTTATGTTTTATACTAGTAATGTACCATGTACATTTGAAAGAAATGTGAACTCTACTATTGTTGGGTATAATTTTTTGTAATTATCATCAGGATAGTTGATAATACTGTTCAATTTTTCTACATATTTGCTAATTTGTATATCTAGTTGTTCTAATCATTATTGAGAAAGAGGTGTCAGCATGCTCAACTATGACCGTTGAGTTATCCGTCTCTTGCTATAATTACGTCAATTTTTGGTCTGTTTTTAGATGCATACACATTATTGATTTTTATTCCTCATAAGTTGACATTTTATTATAATGAAATATTCCTCTTTCTGCTTATACATTTGCCTTATATTTTTTGTGATATAAATATAGCCACTTCAGCCTTTTTATGCTTATTGTTTGCATGTCATATTCTTTTTCATCCATTTACTTTTAGCATACCTGTGTCTTTAAAGTATACTTTTTTTTACAGCATGTAATTGTCTTTTCAAAAAATTTATTCCAACAATTTCACTCTTTTTTAGCTATTAATTTTGTTTGATTAGTCTATAGTATTTAACATAGTTATGTATACAACTGGATTTTGTCTATGTCTTCATTATTGTTTTTTCTACTTTCCTCTTCTGATTTTTTTTTTTTTTTCTGCTGGTTCTACATTCTTGACATTTTTGGATTATTTAAGTGTGTTAAAATTTTTAAAAATTGTTTCGGTTATTTTAGATTGTATTTCATTTTAGTTAATTATTTTTTTAAAATGTTTGCTCAAGGGTTATAATAAACATTGTTAACATTTTATAGCCCAGTCAGTGTTAAACTTGTACAAATCCATGTAACATACAGGAATCTTACAAATGAACTGATTGTGTATATTATAGTTGTTACATGTACTACATGTCCATAATTTATATGGTAATATGGTTATTCAATGGTCATTTGGTCATTATTTCTTAAAATATTTTTTCTGTCTCATTCTTCCTCACCCTTCTTCTGAAATTGTCATTACCTATATGTTAGGCCATTTGATATCTAACAGATCCCCAAGGCTCTGTTTCCTTCTTTCAACATTCTTTAATCTGTATTTTAGTGTTGGATAATTTCTATTGAACCATCTTCATGTTTACCTACTTTTTTAATTGTGCTCTCTATAGGCTGTTCAAACCACAGCCACAGAAATTTTTAATGTCAGATGTAACATTTTATAGAACTACCTTTTTCTGTTCTAGAGTTTACATTTGTTCTTTTTTATTGGTTCTAGTCTGCTGAAATTTCCCATTTTCCATCTGTGAAAGCATATTGCATTTCCTGAGGATCATCACAATAGCCATTTAAAAATCCTTGCCTGTTAGTTTTAGTACTGACTTCAAATAATCCACAATAGCCGTTTAAAAATCCTTGCCTGTTAGTTTTAGTACTGACTTCATCTTATGTTTGGATTCAGTTGATTTTCTTTCTCTTAAGAAGTTGCTTATTTTCTTGATTCTTCATATATTAGATCATATTGGATTAAATTCTAGACAATATAAATATTAAATTGTAGAAATTCTGTATTCTTTTATTTTTGTACAGTGGGCAATGTTTTGTTTGTTTTAGAAAGTAATTATCTTGGCTGAGGTTGGATTACTAACTTTTTTGGGGGGATGGCATCTCCAGTCTAACTTTAGGCACTTTGTCTTTGACTTAGTTGTTCTGAGTTTATTCAAGACACGCATGGCTCAGAAGTCAGCAAAATTGTAACTAATAGAATTTGTGGCACCCCATTCTAATTTTTTCTTTTCTTAATTCTTCCATTCTCTTTTGAAACTGTGGTTTCACTATCTAAAGAGACTGGATTTTTTTCTAGCATTGCTTTTGACACCAGTGTGCACTTAAAAAAATAAAAAAGGATAAAAGTTATGAAAATGGGGAAAGTGTATTGTACAGCTCTCCTCCTCCTCTCTTTAAGCCTAAATTTTCACCAGAATCTGTTTGCTTTTCTTCACTCTCTAGTTCTTTCAGGGAGTTGCTTTTTGAATTCTTATTTTCCGTGATACAGTCGTCTAGAATGATCTTATTCTGTTGTAACTGAAATGGAAACAAATTGTATTATTTTAAAACTTCATTGTCTATTTATGTTTTTTTCTTTCCTGATACATACATGTAGAGAGAGAGATACAGAAAGTAGAATGGCGGTTGTTAGAGTGTGGGGCAGTTATATATGTGTTATAAACATGCATATATATATATAAGTGTATATTGGTCTTTGTAAATCCTCTTATTGATTTCTATATATATCATTTCATTATACATATAATTTTCATTATATATATATTTACTGAATATGTATACTGAAATTACACATATAAATGCATGTTGATCTTCGTAAATCCTCTTATTGATTTCGGGAGTTTTCCTGTAGTTTCTTTTGGAGTTTCTATTTTACACTATCTCTAATACAATGTCAACTAGAGTTGGTGATAGTGAGCATTCTTCATCTATTCTCAGTGTCAGAGCAAAAATATGCAATAACTGACCATTTAATATTTATTTTGAAATACTTTTTTATCCGATAAGGAGGTTTCTTTCTATTTATTGTTTGCAAAGTGTTTTATTATAAATAGATATTGAATTTTTATCATATTCCTTTCTGCATTTATTGAGGTGACTGAAAAATCATATAATTTTTCTTTTTTCTGTAAATATAATGAATTACACTGATTTTTTTAAAAAATTACATTTGTATTCTTAGATAAAGCCTAATGATTGCAATATACTATCCTTTTTATAAATTACTGCCTTCAAATTACTAACATTTTATTTAGGAGGTTTTCATCTATGTTCTTAAGTTGGATAGGTATTTAATATTTTTCTTTTCATATTATCATCCAGTGTTAGAATCAAATTTATTTTTGTTCTCATAAAATAGGTGTTGAGAAATATTTTCCTTTCACTATTCTCTGGAAGTTGGCATAAGATTCATTTTATATAGATCTTAATAATTTAGAGTAATTTATTGGTTAAATCTCCTAGGCATCGAGTTTTTCTTACAGAATAGTTTAAATAATGAATCCAGTTAAAAATACATATAGGAGTATAATATTTAAATACTTCTTTTTTGTGGGGGGATAGTTTTTCCCCCATTTTAATCATTTGTAAATGTACAGTTCAGTGGCATTAAGTACATTTACATTGTCATTCAACCATCAACATCACACATACATAGAATGTTTTTCATTTGCAAAACTGAAACTTTGTATCTATTAAACAAACTCTCCTTTTCTGCTGTCCCATACTCTAACAACCACCATTCTACTTTCTGTCTATCAATTTGACTACCGCAAGGGTACCTCATGTAAACCTTATGTGGAATCAAACTATTTGTCCTTTGGGGACTGGCTTATTCACTTAGCATTATGACTTCAGATTCATTCATGTCACATGTCTGAATTTTCTTCCTTTTTAAGGCTGAATAATATTTTGGTGTGTGTGTGTGTGTATATATATATATATATGTTTTGTTCCTCCTCTTACCTGTCAATGAACACATAGGTTGGAATTCTTCCAACTTTTGGCAATTACAAATAACGTTGCTTTGAATATAGGTGCACAAAAATCTGTTCAAGTCCGTGCTTTCAATTCTTTTGGTATATACTCAGAAGTAGAATTACTTAATCACATGGTTATTCTAATTTTAGTTCCTTTTAGGAGTTGCCATACTTTTTCCCATGGTGGCTGCACCACTTTACCTTCCCACCAACAGTGTGTAAGAGTTACAGTTTCTCCACATCCTCAACAACACTTAATTTTCTTTCTTTCCTTCTTTTCTTTTCTTTTTCCTTTCCTCTCCTCTCCTTTCTTTCTTTCTTTCTCTTTCTTTCTTTCTTTTTCTTTTTTTTCTTCTTTCTTTCCTTCCTTCCTTGCTTCCTTCCTTCCTTCCTTGCTTCCTTCCTTCCTTCCTTCCTTCCCTTCCTTCCTCCCTCCCCTTCCTTCCTTCCCTCCTTCCTTCTTCCTTCCTTCCTTCCTTCCTTCCCTTCCTCCCTCCCTCCCTCCCTCCCCTTCCTTCCTTCCTTCCTTCCCTCCTTCCTTCTTCCTTCCTTCCTTCCTTCCATCCATCCATCCATCCGTACTTCCTTCCGTCCTTCCTGTTGGTCTTGCTTTGATAGTTTTTCTCTCTCCCTTTTTCTTTTTCTTTCTTTTTAAATAGATATGATAATGGATGTGAGGTGGCATCTTACTGTGGTTTTGATTGTGCATTTAAGTGGTATCTTATTTTACATTTCCTTAATGACTAGTGATGTGGAGCATCCTTTTAGGTTCTCATTGGCATTTGCATATCTTCTCTGGAGATATGTCTATTCAAGTCTTTTGCCCATTTTAAAGTCAGGGTTTGTTGTTGTTGCTGAGCTATAGGAATTCTTTAATATTTTGAATATTAATTCCTATCAGATATGTGATTTGTAAATATTTTCTCTCATTTTATGAGTTGCCTTCTTATTCCATTGATAATGTCATTTGATGCACAAGTTTTTAATTTTGATGCAGTTCAATTTTTTTTACTTTTTCTGTTGTTGCCTGTGTCTTCAGTGTTTTAGCCAATAAATCATTGCCAATTCCAATCTTATGAAGCTTTTCCTTTATGTTTTTTTCTAAGAGTTTTGTAGTTTTAGCCCTTATGTGTAGATCTCTGATTCATTTTAAGTTACTTTTTGTATATGGTATAAGGGCTTAATTTCATTCTTTTGCACAGATATCCAGTTTTCCTAACTTCATTTGTTGAAAAGATAAGTTTCTTTCCCATTAAGTGGTCTTTACACCCTTGCAAAAAATCATTTGTCCCTTTAAGTCAGAATTTATTTGCGGGCTATCTCTTTTATTCTACTGGTCTATCTGTTTATCCTTATGCCAGTACTACATTTTGACAAGTTGTGGTTCTAAGAATTTTCTATATTATGTAAATTGTCAATGTTAATGGCATAATATCCTATTATTTGTAAATGTCTAATGAATCTGTGATTATTCCCCATTTTTACTTTTTATTATTGATACTTTGAGTTTTTGCTGTTTTTCATTAGTCTTTTTGGAACTTATCAAGTTCATTAACTTTTGAAAAATCATCTTTTGGCTTTATTAAAGTTCACTTTTGTATGTTTGCTTTCTATTTCAGTGATTTCTATTTTTAATTGCTCTCATGTCTTCTCGATTCACTGTTACAAAATATTCTTCTATTTTACGTGGAAAGTTATTTTATAAGGTAACTACAGTTTTCAAATTTAATTATTTGTAATTTTGGTCCTTGAATTTCTAAAATAAGTATGTAATTCTTAGAGAAACATGTGTGTTCATGAAAAATAAGTGTATAATAATTGACTTGAGTTGTGTAAATTATAAAGCAGTAAAGTATGTATTAATGACTAACACTAATTACACCAGGTCTATTTTCTACATATTTTTCATGCTTCAAATTTCTTCATAAGCACTCAGTGCAGAACCATCCTTTGTTTAGTGATTGCACATTCAGAGCTGTGACTGTGTTGAAAATATAAGAAAGAAAATTCAAAAAAGACCCATTAACCATAATCAAAGGCACATTTATGCCATACAATAGATTAGGTACTTAACTAGGTTAAATGTTGAATTTCGAAGGTGAGAAATGTCTTCTGCTTCTTACTATCTTTTTCAAAAAGGTGGCTAGGCCATTACACAGAAAGAGTAATTTCTTCTGAGATAGTGGAATTCTATTTACATTCTATTAAAATATAAATTTTACATCAGTCCAATGCTTGTATCCAGAAATTAAATTACTAGCCATTGTGCTCTGGGAAGTAATTAATTACTTGAAAATCTGATTAATTCTGAATTAATTTTTAATGCAGGTAGAATATTAAATGATCTATAAAGAGCAAAAAAATTCTCAAGACAGCCATAAACTGTCTTAGTATAGATACAAGACACTCTTTACTTTCTACAAAGTATTTGGGAGGGAAAAATAAATAACCCTGGCATTTATTTCATTATTTGATTTTATCAGTGACTCCAGGCATTCAACTCAGCTAAGATAAAATTCTAATCTAAAGATGTGTTTAGATTCTTTTCTCCTTGAAAGTCTGCTTAATAGGAACTAAAGAAGAATTTAGGCAAGTGAATGTCTTATAATTTGTCACCTTCTTAAAAAATGCATCTATTATGGAAAATATAATGTATGATTTCAAACTTAGGATTACAAAAAAGGTAAAATCATTGATAGAAAATTCCAAAACCATTTATTTATTTATTTATTTATTTATTTGATGGAGTCTCACTCTGTTGCCCAGGCTGGAGTGCAGTGGCATGATCTTGGCTCACTGCAAGTTCTGCCCCCCAGGTTCATGTCATTCTCCTGCCTCAGCCTCCCAAGCAGCTGGGACTACAGGTGCCTGCCACCACACCCGGCTAATTTTTTTGTACTTTTAGTAGAGACAGGGTTTCACGGTGTTTGCCAGGATGGTCTCGATATCCTGACCTCGTGATCTGCCCACCTTGGCCTCCCAAAGTGCTGGGATTACAGGCGTGAGCCACCACACCCAGCCTCCAAAACTATTTAATTTTTAATGTATAATGTCAAGTTTAAGGAACTTCAGAAATGTATATCATGTCAGGGTGTATCAGTCCATTTGCATTATTAAGAAGGAGTACCTAAGACTGGGTAATTTATAAAGAAAAGAGGTTTATTTTGGCTCAAGGTTCTGCAGGCCATATTGGAAATGTGGTGCCAGCATTTGCTTCTGGTGCGGGCCTCAAGAAGCTTACAATCGTGGCAGCTGGTATGGGGGAGAAGGCATATCACATAGCGAGAAAGAACAAGAGAAAGTGGGGAAGTGCCACACCTTTAAACAACCAGCTCTTGTTAACTGCCAGAATGAGAACTTACCATGGAGATGACATCAAGCCATTCATGAAGGATCTCACCCACGGTCCAAATATCTCTTACGAGACCCCGCCTTTGATATTGGGAATTATATTTCAACATGAGATTTGGAGGGGACACACATCCAAATTATATTACGGGCACTTTTGCCTTTTATTATTTTTTAATTTAGCAAATTCAGATTCATACTTTTTTGATGCTCATAATTTGATGGTCATAATTTTCCTTCAAAATGCTCAATCCTAATGTTTTCTGTTATGACTTTTAGTTGCAAACTTTCTAAAAATAACCCCATTCTTTCAAGTGGATTTACCCTGGCAACCAAATAATCCATACACTTTATCATTGCATGAGCATGCAGATGCATTGATAGGCAGATCCATATACTACTGTTAATGACAATCTTTTGTCTTGGTTGTCCAAAGTTGCCAAATTACTACTTGAGCAACGGTTTTGCTCTTAGCAAAGAATGTTACTCTTGGGAAAAAAAGAGTGAGGTTAAAATTTTTCCTACTGTTTCATTTAATATAACTTTTATGTAACATTTATCTTTCCTTGAACCTTTATTGGCCATTGACCTTTTCTTTGGGCTGATCTCTTCCTGAGTTGTTCAAGCTTCTACCTTAGTTCTCCACATATGCTTGTCTTTATCAAGGAAAACTGAGGTCCTCAATATTTCTGCTTTTCTAACCATGAAAATACTAACTTAAACTGTGTTCCATCATTTTAGATTCCTTTTGGGGACACTGATAATCTGTATTAACAGCTCTATTAAATTTATACTTCTCCAAAGGGGATACATTTTTAGTCCAAGTCTTAGATGTTTTTTAGTTCATTCTAGGATCATTATTTCACCTCTTATTGAGGTGACCAATAGCACTTAATTTGAATACTACAAGTAATATTTAGATTTATGTATTGGGTCAAAAAGTGAGAAATATGAATCATCCATTTAAAATTAATATTGTGTGTTCATGTACATATATAGAGACATACATAATACATACATATGCATGAATATATGTACATATATAACAATATGCATTGTTTGAATTTATATTTTCCAGTTATATTTTCTAGTTAGAACAAACGCAGAAAATGTACTAATTTCAGTAATATTTTTAAAAAATCATAGTAAATTCATATTTTTATGGGATTTTGTACTTTTATGTGTCATATAAAAGTTTTTCACTTATTTGATGTAATGTGCTATGCAGCAATTCTGTAGAACCAGTCTGGTTGTGAGAGGGCTGGTGAGGAAACTTTTGTGGAAAAAAAAAGTTCTTTGGAAATCAAACATTTGTTTTGCATGGATTGCTGCACCATTTAGACAACATTATTCTAGTTTCTGGTTTATATATAATCTGAGATTTTGTTCACTACAGTTAAGAAACTGAGGTGCAGACACAAAGAAATCAGCTGATTGACCTTTGGTTATTATAGTCATTTGTTTATTCATTTTAATGTTTTTAAACTAACAGTTACAATCTAATGGGAAAATAATCTAGCAGCATACGCAACTGAAAGTCCTGTCATGAATTTGCACCCTAGCAAGAGCATGAAAACTGGTTTTTATTTTGAAGTACTTAAAATATTAGAGTAAATGAAAACATTTCAGCAACTACTTCTAATTCCTCAAAATATCAACATCTGTAAAGTTTTGCATCTAGCTTACTTAAATTCTTTATGCAAATTAGCATCCAATTATAATTATCAAGATTCCAGTAATCGAATATAGTGATGGTATGCATAGCAGAACTAACATTTTAATCCTTTGTGTAGTTTCTTGAGTCTGTTGAACAGCACACATATAAAATGTCTTTATCCTACCTGGTGTTGAGCATACTGTGCTGCCCATAGCAGTTCATAGTAACCACAACCCCTGGCTTAAAAATATGGAGAAAATGCTCTTGACAGACCTCTGTTGTACTTTGTCAATGTAGTTTGTGATAGTCTGGGCTAATGCGTTACACCTTGATTTACTTCCTATCCTATTAAATTATTCATATCATGCCACATATGAACATGCCAATCCTTAATAAAATGAGCTGAAAATTAGCAGTTAGAGAAAAACAAGTTCAAGAATAAATACTCCCTGGAAACATAGTCTTGAAACAGTCAAATGACATCCATTACTTTCCTTTTCATTAAAGGTAAAATTGTGGGTTGTGGTTGTTCATATGATAATGCCCCTCACACACATATGAGATCTATGGATTTCTATACCACTAGGTTTCCTGGGAGGCCTACATTAGCCCTGAGGCAGCTGGCCAGCGTGAGCAGTACCTGCATTGTGAGAAGATGATCTTTATTATGTGTTTACAGTTGCCTGACTCAGTGTCTGTTCCTAAGCACACAGTGGACTGCCCACTTGTAGGCTCACCTAACTGAAGTTGTCTCTTACATATCTGGCTATGGAAAATTTAAATGATGATGTCCCTTACATGGCCTAAAGCATGTAAGATACCTAAAGCGTATATGATGTGTAGAAGATCTAAAGCACATGCCTGATATGCTTGGGTGAAAATCCAGCTGTTACAACTTACTTAGAAAAGAGGTTTACTCATTTTTGTGATCAATTAAGCCAATCACAATAGGAATATTAAATACTTATTATATGCCGAACATGACAGTCATTGCTAGTATGAATTTAGCCAGTATTGACTTCTCTGGTAATCTCAAAACAAGGTTAAAATATGTATAAACAACGATTTGTTCTCTTAGATGAAAAATATTTACAATAAGCAGAAAAAAGCACCATTCTTGTACTATGATTTGGTTAATTTGTTACCCATTATATGTAGTGTTTTTCTTTTTTAATAGAAGCACTTTAGCTCCATTGCTTGCAAGTAGTGCATATTGTTGCTTATACTTTTGTTGTTAACTTACAATTTTGAAATTAATTAAATTAATTTAATCACAGGGTGAAATTAAGATAAGCTGACCTATAAATGTTCTAATTTTGACAAATTATTGAAATTTTATTTGTGGTATTTTTATGATTGTTATGAATATTTAGAACTGAGAAGATGATATGGTTTATATTTGAAGGGTATACATTTTTACATATATATGAATTTATTTAACTCAGTCTCATTATTTAAAGTAATCTATGTCTTGTTAATTAGCCATTTCACAAGTCACAGATAGATAGAGATATGGGAGCATTTCGTACTCTGATTGTTGCCATCAATTTATTTTTTTTCTAAAAGACTTTGCTTATGTATGTGTTGCCCTTTCATTTGATGCACAAAGTTAATACTGGTATCAATTTTTATACCTACATTATGGACTAGAATTTTGAATTAACCCAATAATTGAGTCTATACTGATACTTTTTAAACATTAAAATTAAATTAAAATTAGGATGTTAACATTGCAAACTCATTTTTACCATCTTTCTTGCACAACTCACTCTAGAAGAAACTAACATTAACTTCACACTCACCCCTTACTCTATTCTCAATGCCCTCCTTGGACCCTATGACTCTTTCCCAAGGTCAGAACTGATTAAACACTAGTGCTACTGAGAGTTTTAGCTGAGAGATAGACTGATTTCTTATTTGCTATGTACTTTGAACAGAAAGGTGGTGCAAAGCTGGAGCTTAAGTGACTATGTTTGACTTTTGCGTGGGTGAAGCAAGAAAATATGGTGTTCAGAGAGAATGAAGATTGGAGTAGACACGCAGAGAGAAGCAGGGACCAAAGACCATACAATCCAGACAGCATGGAGGGCAGTGTTTCCCTGGTGCTAAAAATGGTTTGGTTGTTGGTTCCAGTCTTTGTAGATACTCAGCTGTTCTTTCTCCTCAGTTTATTTCCTATCAATTCCCTTGAGCATCTTAAGTAGCTTCTATTCTTTCAACTAAATGACTATTAGGATACTCATCCTCACTTTATTTGGTTAGCATTTGCCAAATGTGTCTACTCCTATTCTTTAACTTTTAATGCTTATCTCTCAAGATTTTGCTGGATTCTAAACAAACTTGTTTAGAGAATTTGTTAGGTGTTTCTGAGTAGGATGTGAGTTTCAATAGTCATACAAGATAAAGAATAACAAATTTGGTTAAAGTAGAAGAAAGTAAAAGACAGAAATTGTTATAGATTTTGCCCATACCTGATACAGTTTTAAAACATTAGATGAAGACATCATGAACCATTAACTAACAAGTGTGAAGTATTGAGCAGATAACCTACCATTTTTGAATCTCTCTCTCTCACTTTTTAATTTGTAATAGAGGAATCGCATTAGCTGTCTAAGCTATTTCACAGGGAACTTGTGAGGATCAAATGAAATAATATACGTGAATGTGTTTTTCAATGAATAAAGAAATGTTTACTGTTTTGTAATGCGAAATGGTGTAAACCTACAGATACTTCCGATTCAAAAAGAACTAAGCACTTAAATATCTTTAGTCTATACAGATTTCAGATTTGTTGGCTGTGCCACCACTTCAGTATATCTGGATAATTCTGAGTAAGTTTCCTCCAGGCAGAAGTTAGGGTATGGGGTAAACTTTCTAAAACACTCAGCAACCTAAGCACTTGGTGTAATTTCATGCAGCAAATATCATGGAATGGGAAATTTTAAAGTGGAACAGATTCTTTTTGAATCATGAATTGCTCTAGAATTCTCTAAAGTCACTTTAAAATACCAAGGTTTGGCGATAGAAGCATTTGGCTGCCCTAAACACGGTTGCTAGGCAAATAGCTATCCTGTGGGAATCCCCTGGGAAGTGAATTGCCCTTAAACCATAAGATTGGTGTACTTCTTCAGTGGCTCTTGCATTGTCAATGTACAGAGGAGTTGTGAAAAGTTGCCATTCCTTATCTGTAGCATCACACTGAATATTTTACAGGTTGCATAAACGTTAGTGGTGAGCAAACTACCTCTTTATTTGGACACACAAAATCTTATATTTGCACATAATTACATATAAAAATTATATCCAGTAAGGCCGGGCGCGGTGGCTCAGGCCTGTAATCCCAGCACTTTGGGAGGCCGAGGCGGGCGCATCACGAGGTTAGGAGATGGCGACCATCCTGGCTAACACGGTGAAACCCAGTCTTTACTGAAAATACAAAAAAATTAGCCAGGCATGGTGGTGGGCACCTGTAGTCCCAGCTACTCGGGAGACTGAGGCAGGAGAATGGCGTGAACCCGGGAGGCGGAGCTTGCAGATCACACCACTGCACTCCAGCCTGGGCGACAGAGCGAGACTCTATCTCAAAAAAAAAAAAAATAATAATAATAAAATAAATAAAATAAAATAAATAAATTATATCCAGCAAATTGCCAAAGGACATGCGATATAGTTTTGTAAGGTACAAAAGCATAATAATGAAAAATGTAAGTTTTGCAGTTATACTACTTAGGTTCAAATTCTGGGTTTTTATTTAATTAACTGACTGCATGATTTGCTTACATTGGCCTTACTGAATCTCATTTCCTTCCTCTGTAAAATGGTGTAGTAATAATACCATTATCATAGTGTATTTGTAAAGCTTAGAGAGAAAATACAGATAAAGCAAATACTGCAGTATTTGGACCCAGGTGCTCAGTAAATATTAGCTAATGCTATAATTTAATAACAAATACAATAAAATAAGACAAAATTTTGGTTTGAAATGGAAAGCAATGAGACTGCTGGTATTGCTATACCATCATTCACTAACATCACTGTTTTGTAATGAAAGGTGCAAAGTGTTAATCCAAGCATCCACATTTATTACAAATAAAATTATAATCTTAAAGCTATGTGAAAAGCTTCAATATAAACATTTTTCAACACTATCAGTCTCTTCCAATTTTGTGAAATGTTGACACTGGCACAAAGATTTTGATGGTTTTGTGATTCTTTACCATGACAAACATTTTTATCCATTTATAATGCACTTTAATTAGAAGTATAAAATCAGAGTTAAGCAGATTTTTGAAGAAATTAGTAGTTTCCTAAGCCCAACCGTATGAATAAGTTTCTAAGGGAAATCAAGGACAGGATTATTTTCAAGATTTTAGTCTTAAAAGAATGTGCAGAGAATTTCAATTCTAATTTATATAAGTCAGTCAGATAAATCAATTTATTTACCTGGATTTTAGCCTGTCTTTTTCTATTTGAAAATGAAGAGAATTATTTTTTCATATTCTATGCATATTTATAAATCGGTATTTTTTTACATTTATTGTTACTACCTTACCATTTGTTATTACCAATTAAATATGTCCAATCATTTTTTAAACTTTTTATTTTGAAATAATTTTATATGTATAGAAGACTTAGAAAGATAGCATAGAGCATTTTCATACACCCTTCAGCCAGCTTTTGTTAATGTTAACATCTTATGTTACTAGGCTACATTGATCACAATCAAGAAATTAATATTCATATAATACTATGAACTACAGACTTCATTTTAATTTCACCGGTTTTCATTCACTGTCTTTTGTTCTAGGAGCCAGTCCAAGATAGCACCAGTTATGTCTTCTTAGTTTCCTCTAGTCTGTGACAGTTTATCAGCTTTCCTTCTTTATCATGACCTTGACACTTTTGAAAAGTATTGACCAGGTATTTTGTATAATGTCCCTCAGTTTAGGTTGGTGTGATTTTTTTTTTTCATGACCAGACTGAGATTATACATTTTGGGGAAGAATAACACAGAGGCAAAGTTCTCTCCTCATATCGTATCAGTAATACATTTGTTCAATAGCTTCTTACTGATGATGTTAATCTTGATCACTTGGTTAAAGTTAATATTTTTCCTGTCATATAATCTATTTCCTAGAATCAAGTAACTAGACTCAGCCCATATTCAAGGGGTTTGGGAATGATCAAGCTCCATCTTCTGGAAGGGAGAGTATAAAAAGTTTGTGGGTGTAGACTAAAATCACCATAATAATTAATAAATATTTCAGGGAAGTATGAATACAGTAGTTAAACAATACTTTGGGAGAGATATATAAATATTAATTTTTCCTAAGAATTTCTTCCATTAATCTCAGCATTTGCCAGAGGATTTTGCTTGCAGCAATTATTGTGGTGTTCTAATGGTAATATTCCTTCATTTCTCCACATTTATTATTTGAAATTGCTTTGTAAAGTAGAGTTCTCCGTTTTTCCAGTTGTTTGCTTATTTATTTATGAAATTATTTATATATATCAGTATGGACTCATGAATGATTATTTCAATCTTTGGACTTAATTTATACTGTCATTATTTTGTTGCTCAGAGCGTTTCATCTTTGGCAATTGGGAGCTCTTTTAGGTTGGCTCCTGTATCTTTTCTGGAATGACAGTTCCTCCAGGCTCATCTTGAATTTTCCCTGCCCTCATCCGTACCATTAACCATTTCTCTGAGGGTACCTGGTTCACTTCATTAAAGCGTGGTATTTGGGAAAGAGAATCTGGGCACAGAGCACGCTCACTGCTATGGGAGTGTCACTGGCTCTAAAGCCTCTAATCCTGTCTGATAGGCCAATTTAGTCAGGAAATATTTGTATGTAAGAAATCCATGTACATAGAAATATCTATATTTGTTTGTCTATTTATTAAAATGTTTGAGTATATACTGATATATCCAACTGAAAGCACCACAGAGTTTATTCTAGCCTTCTTTTTTTTTAATTGTAATTTCTTTTTCTGACAGTAGGAACTCTGACTCCCATCATCTACAATTCATTTAATTAATGAATCGTTTATTTATTTATATGCATACCCTAGTATGCATCCAAAATGGTTTCTGAATAACTAAATTGTACTCTTGTGAGAATCAAATTTGCCATTGAGTACAGTGTTTGTGTACTGTAATTTTAAAAAGAAAACTTTTGTCTTAAAATACCCAGTTAATACACTGTTTCCCAAAGTTACATAGATCAGATTATTTTCCCCCACCCTCTTCAGTGAAGTTTTACACAATACATTTGTAATACGATTAGATTCATTTTTTCATAGTCTGCTTTCAAAACTAGAAACAAATGGGTTTGGATCCCCCAAATCTAGTTAACTGTTAAAAGTTGGAATGTAGTAAAGTTTACTCTATGTGGTATACAATTCTTTGGGTTTTGACAGATGCATAAAGAAATGTATCCACCACCATAGTAACATGCAGAACAATTCCATCACCCTAAAATTTCCCTCATACAGTCTTTATGTAGTATTTTTTTTTCAAAAAAAAAAAAAAAAAGACAATAGCCCTTTTTTCTTATCTTCCTGAAAGACTGCATTTTCTAGCAATGCCTCTCCGAAGCTCCATTCACAAATCTACAACAACCCTCTGTAACACAGGTTTACCATATAACAAATCTGCACATGTACCCCAAACTTAAATAAAAGTCGTAAAAAAGGCAAAACAAAACAAAACAAAAACAAAAATGCACTTTGTTTAATTAAACTTTATATCAGGGAGTGCTGAGCTCAAACGGCACATTAAATCGTGATCTATCATATCTGAATTATTCTGAGTGTCACATTTAAAGTCTTTAAAAAAGGCTCTAGCTTTTTCTTTGTGTGATTGTAAAAAAGTAATAATCTGTCATAGATGATTATTTACATCAATATGTGGCCCTTAAATCTTTCCTGTAAAGTTTCATTAAGTTAGCTTAATCTCTACAGCTTCACTGATTCTTTGGAGCTTCAGTCTTTTTATGTACTGTTATTCCATTTGTTTTTCTTATTGCTTTTCCTCTAACCTTCTAAAGGTGTGATCTTTGGGAGACATTATCTTTACAATGAGGAAAAGTACCGTGATGGTTAGCATGTGAACTCTGGATCCAGACTGCCTATCTTCAAATAAAACCTTGTCAGGTTCTAACCTGAGCTGGGGTCTGAGAGGAGTTGGGGGATGGGTGGCAGGTAGCCAAAGGAACTCTTGAGAGATGGCAGGAAGCTGGGACATGGCTTTATTCTCTCTCTCCTACAGAGTCAGCAGTGCAGTTATATTATTCACAGTCAATGGTAGCTCAAAGCCAGGTAAGAGCTCACACAAATAGGTTACATTAAATGGCTACATAATGCATGGGGTTGTGCACCTGTGCTCCAAACCTGCTGTGTCATATTGTACTTTGTCTACTTCAGCCCACTCCTGACTGAAGCACAGCCATTTTTTTACACTCCACCCCTTAGGCTGAGAGAGTTCTTCTAGTGGGGAGACATGCCCATAGGGCACAATCCTGGACCCAGAGGCCACAGCAGCAATACAGGAAGCAACACCCATGACTAATATTCCCGCTGTGCTGTTCATTATTATTAGGGTCCAGCATAGGCCAGAGCCCAGAGACACCCACCATGTCTGTAGGGATTCATGAGTAAGGCTCTCAACTGCCTTGATTTCCTGGGAAACTCCTTGGAAAGCTGCTGTTATGCTTTGTTGATTGTCAGGGATGAAGGTACAACACTGTGGTCCCAAAAGAGCAAAAGTGCCACCTTGGGCAAAAGTTAATATGTCTAGGGCCATACGGTTCTGCAGTACCACCTTCCTGGTTTGATCAACCTAATCTGTTAACAGAACGAGGGCAACTCAGGTGGTATTCAAGCAGTGTGCTCCGCAAGGACCATAACTTACACTTCTACAGTTATGACACCCGCTTCAGGGATGGTTAATGCTAAGGGGTAGAACCACCAGGGGGCTCGTTGCATTGGCAAAAACCAGAAACATTTTGCCTTCCAGTTATGTGGGCGTCTAGGCAATGTGGGGATAACAGTGGCAGGCACATAATATCACTATGTAATGCATGGGGTTGTGCTCCTGGGCTCCAAACCTGCTGTGTCATACTGTACTGGATGTCTGCCTCGGCCTACTGACTGAAGCACAGCCATTTTCCTTACAGAACTCTTTCACAGGGAAATTATGAGTATTAAAAAAGTTAATTCAAGTAATTAATTAGTTCATGTAACTGCTTACAATTATGACGATATGAAAAAAAGATTTAATACTGTTAGTGGTGGCAGAGATCTAAGTTACCCCAAGTTACCAGTAGCAAATCTACATGCGTCTACAAGCAACTTTAACCCTTGCCTACTCAGAAGAAAGAATTTGACTGAGGGACATGAAGCAGAAAACAAGACTGAGGCAAGTTTCAGAGCACGAGTGCAAGTTTATTTAAAACGGCCTTAGAACAGGAAAGAAAGGAAGGTGCAGTTGAAAGACACCCAAGTGGACCCATGAAGGTTTAAGAGAGAAAGTCAAATGTCCCGTTCAACCATGATCCTTGGACTTTTATAGGTTCACCTCTTTCCCAAGATTCTTCCCTTATGATGGGCAGCCCACATGTGCAGAGCCCTCCATACCCTTGGGAAGTGAGCATGCGCAGCGTGTTTAGGAAGTGTACATAGGCCCATCTGAAGCTTTCTTCCTTTTTCCAGTTGAGGGTATGTGGAAGATCATACTTTGCCATTTTTATCTCTTAATGTGCATGCCTAGGAAGTTTCTTCTCTCTGGTGTCCGCCTTTAATAACACTTTAATGTTAACAAGTGTAGACCATAGAAGATTGTCTCTCCCCAGCTGCTGAATTATCATTTTTAGAGAGGCAGTGTGACAATTTTCGAAACATCACTGGACATTCCTAGTGGGTGGAGGGAGAGCCCTCTCCTGTCCCACTCATGCCTATCTATCTACCTATAACAATAAAATTTATTGAGGGCCTACCATAGTTTAGGGTCTGTGATAGACACTAGGTATATAGCTATAAAGATACTATATGCTTAAGAACTGAGTTTAGAAGGAGAGGTACACATTGAAACAAATATAGCTGTCCCTTGGTTTCCATGGGCAATTGGTTTCAGCACCCCTCATTGATACCAAAACCTGTGATGCTCAAGTGCTTTATATAAAAGGGCACAGTATTTGCATATAACCTACACACATCTTTCCATACACTTAAATCATCTTTAATTACTTATAATGCCAATATAATGTAAATACTATGTAAATAGTTGTTATACTGTATTGTTTAGGGAATAGTGACAAGAAAAAAGTCTACATGTTCAGTACAGACACAAACATTAATTTTTTCCCCAAATATTTTCATTTTACTCTGGGTCGAATCCATGTATGTGGAACCCACAGATAAGGAAGGCTGACTGTAAGTAAAATAGAACATAATATGCATTGTACTAATATTATACAGGTTATAGAGGTGGCATAAATCTGAAGGTTCTGCAAAGTCTTCCCAGAGGTGAAGTATTCAAGCTGATCTGGAACTCTGGCTGGATAATGGAGAAGAGCAATCTGGGCACTGTTGCCACTGGGCAGATGAGTTTCTGTAATGCTGTTCCTGGAGTCATTTCTCCAGGCCTGCCCAGGCACTAGTTCTCAAGGCATTTCAATAATTTGGAAAACCCAATTTATTAGATTACTTTTTGCTTAAACTATCTAGAGTAGTTTTATATCTTTGCACTGAAACCCTCTATTATCTTTCTTTCCCACAAGACTTACAAAAATCAGACCCTTGCTTGACAACTGTTTGCTTCTAATCTTAGAAAACTGTCCACCCCTACTATACATGTAAGACAGATACCATGCCTATATTTCTTAAATGCCAACTATTTTTCTGGGTCATATTTTTAAAAATGTATTTTAAATATTCAATACTATCCATTTGTACATTTGAAATAATTCAACCTTAGGAACTCCAACTTGCTTAAATGTAAAATATGCAAATTAATATCTATGATAGATCATTGCTGTAAATAAACAAAATACTTTTTACAAAAATGTTTTGAAAACTGTAATATACTACGTAAAGTTAGACACTAAAAGTTATTCTATGATCAAATCATAGGGACTTATTTTTCAATAAATGAAGTCCATAAGTGAGTGTTCTGAGGTCACATAATTAGCATTTAGAAACAGATGCAAATGCATGTGTATTAACCTGTGGTAAGGCTAACAAATGTCTGGTGACCTAAATAGGAATTAAATGTACATCTCTATTATAGTTTCATTTTTCTCTGTATGCTAATTTGAGAATGCATATTAAGAAAAGCATCATGGTGCAGTGTTTTTATTAATGATGTGATTTTAGGTTAAATGCCATCTTAACTCTGCCAAGTGAAGTGATGAGGAAATTATACAGCCATTTAAAGTCATTAAAATATTTTGCATTTGTTTTTTGGTTACTTTTAACATTTTATTTTGAATTGCTGAAGTAATTGCCTTGAATTAGGGTGATTTTTTTGCTTTTGTTTCTGATGTGTCAATTAGCTATTTTGTGGAGTGAGTTTTAAGAACATTTTTATGGCCTGAGTGATATCTTAAACTTATTTGGGTAGTTCCTTTAAGGTGCCTAATTGTTTTTGGCATTTTGTGATGGTGTAATCAGGACTGTATTTAAGTCCCTTGCTATTGAATATTGCAAATAATTTTAGGGCTGTAAGTACCTTAAAGAACTTTCTTAGTAAATCTAATAAGCAGTAAATACAACTAATAGTTGAGTTCAGTCTTAGATTCAGAAACATCGGTGAGATCAATACCTTTTTATCTCATTTCCAACATTTTTATTTTTTTCTCTTCCTTTCTCTAATCTAGGTAAACACATATGCATCATTATTATCTGTGTTCATTATAATAGAAAACATACATGCACCAAGAATCAACTTTTAATGAAACTACTATTGTTTCAGCTCCCTGTCAAAACTCTCGTATTTAATCCCAAACTAACTCAAAATACTTAACTGGTTAAATGATGAGTTATATTGAGGAAAAGAGTCAAACTACATAAAATATTTGAAGATATTTATTCTGAGTCAAATATGAGTGACCATGGCCTGTGACAGCCTTCAGGAGATCCTCAGAACATGTAACCAAGTAATCAGAGCACAGTTTGGTTTTATGCATTTTAGGGAGACATGAGACATCAATCAAGTACATTTAAGATATATCTTGGTTCTGTCAAAAAAGGTGAAACAATTTGAGGTGTTGCAGGGTGGGGGTTGTGCTGCAAATTTAAGGAGGCAGCTTTAGGCTAAACTTGATTTAACATGACAAAGACCAGATATTTCCTTTTAGCAGAAATGATTTCCTTAAAACATCAATAAAACAAAGATAAAGAATCACCACTTTATCTGTTAGTAAATGTTTACTGCACAAAAATACACTTCCAAATAGCTCTAAAACTAGCTTAAGGTAACAATTTATTTAGTTTTTACTGCTGCTGAGTAGTTCTATTCTAGGCTGATCTTGGCTGGTCTCAGTTAGGCTTACTCATGCATCTGTGATCAGGTTGTGTGTGGACTAGGGCTGGCTGATCCTGGATGGCCTCAGTCCCGTGTCTGGTTATTGCCCAAGATGAAAGAGGAGCAACTGGGCCACACATGTCTCCACATGAGTTCTAAATGCAGAAATATGGCATGCTATTCTTCTTCTAAGCATTAGAACCAAAACAAATTCTTGGCAAGCCTCTGCTTGCATTGTGCTTATTAATGTTACATTCAGTGAAGCAAGTCATGTGAATAATCAAGATTCAAGGCTGGATAAACAGACTCTCTCCTTTGTTGGGAAGGGAAGAATTGATAGTCATGTATGCAATCTATCCTAACATTATTCAAAACTCTTTTTGAAAAATAGAATTGCTCTTCAAATTTCTATAAAGTGGCATGCCCAAAGCTCCATGTTCAAAGTATCAGTAATCAAGTAGATGACCTTAGTGGTAGGAAGTGTTTTCCCACAAGGTTAAGTCAGGAGACTTGTAGAGAGGCTGCTGTTAAAATAAGTACATTAACATGCACATCCTGAGTCATAATCTAAAACTTCTTTCTAGAATTTTGGTCAAAAGTTGAGTTTTTGAAAGTTAGTGTAAGCTAGCCCACCCAACCCACTGAAAAAGAAATCATGAATTTGCCTCTTGAATTGCATTTTCTTCTAGGAGAGAGGTATACCTAAATCACATGTTGCATTGGAATATAGAGCTCTTTCTCTAAACATAATATAATTAAATTATAGAGCTCTTTCTCATATATATTTATTCAGTCTTTCTGTAACAATTCTTGAGATATTTCCTTACAGGTTTAAGTTGAAAATCAATACCATTCCAAATTATTCCAGTGTATGTTTGAACAAAGTGGTGACAAGAGCTTCCACAGCTGATTGTTTCATCTGCTTTCTGTCTTCCAACTGCCTCTGTTACTACTACAAAGGCAAGTATTTTATACATATGTGATCTGTGATCTGGTACTAGTCACAGTCGTAAAATGGATCATTCTGCCCTCTCAAACTTGGCAATATCTTTTTAAAAATATTAAATAAAATGACTTTTTGGGATGGGCATGGTGGCTTATGCCTGTAATCCCAGCACATTGGGAGGCTGAGGTGGGCGGATTGCCTGATGTCAAGAGTTTGTGACCAGCCTGGCTAACATGGTGAAACCCCGTCTCTACAAAAATACAAAAAATAGCTGGGCGTGGTGGCACATGCCTGTAGTCCCAGCTACTCGGGAGGCTGAGGCAGGAGAATTGCTGGAACACAGGAGGCGGAGGTTGCAGAAAGCCAAGTTCACACCACTGCCCTCCTCCACTCCAGCTTGGGTTACAGAGCAAGACTGTCTCAAAAAACAAAAAACAAAAAACAAAAAACAAGACTTTTTGCTGTATGATGAAGTTGCTGCCCATGTCAGTATTTCTCTGTGGTTAAAAACTTTCCTAGTTGCCCAGAACTAATAAAATCCCATTTCTTGGGATGATAATCATCTGTTCACCATTCATCTATTAATTAATTAATCAATAACAAGCTGTGATTATTTCCTCTAAGCTAAGTGCAGTGATGGATAGCAAAATTAAATGGTATATTCACTGGACTCAAGCTGCTTATAATCCTGTTGTATATAGAAGGTGTAAATATAAAAGGTAAGTAAAAAAACCAAAAATAGACAAAATAGACAATATATAGAAGGCGACTGCTCTTTACCCCATCACCTTCTTTGTTTTACTCTATCCCTCTCCAGAATGACATGGTGGCCATGCCCTCTTCATAATGTCTTGTTGTGATCTATCACTGGGACAGAAGGAAGGTAACCAATACTTTCTTTATAAATAATATATCATTGAATTCTCACAACACCTTTGTGAGGTAGATGTGTATTACAACATTTACCTCACGAGTAAGGAAAAATAAACCTGGATTCATTAAGTAGATTTCTGTAGATTACATGAATTTAGATACAGAACTTTTAGGATCTTAGGCCTACAACTTTCATAGATTATCAAGTCTTCCTAAAATTTTACATCAAAATACTTCAGAGGGCAATAACTTATTTTTTTGAGAGATTATGGAAGTATAGCCCAAAGCACTCAACCATGAGCCCTTTTTTATTCCAAATTTACATCTGAGTTTTGTTCAGCATTACTACTTCCCCTGTTCACAGGGAATTTCTGCACTTGTTCATGGGAAATGTCTGTTCAGAAAGAAAACTAACTTAGCTGGAGACGCTTCCAATAGTGTATTATATACTTAAAAATTGCTAAAAGAGTAGATTTTATATCCACTCACCACAAATAAATATTTGAGGTATTTCATATGTTAATTAGCTCAATATAGCTCTTAAAGTATACATATTTCAAAATATCATGTACACCCTTACGATATACCAACATTCCTTGACTTAAGATGGCTTGACCTACATTTTTCAACTTTACGATAATGTGAAAGCAATAAACATTAAGTAGAAACCATACTTTGATTTTTGAATAAAAATCCTTTCAAATAACTTCATTAGAAAATGGGCTGTGTATTAGATGATTTTGCCTAATTGTAGACTATTGTAAGTGTTCCAAGAACTTTTAATGTAGGCTAGGTTAAGCTATGATGTTTGGTAAGCTTGGTTTATTAAGTGCATTTTTGACTTACATTATTTTCAACCTACAATAGGTTTCTTGGGATGTATCCCCATTATAAATCAGGAAGCATATGTGTATACAATTTTTATTTGTTGATTAAAAACACAAATAATTTTTTTAAAAACACACAAAACAACCCAAAAACCTTGTACTTCAAATGAGGCAGGTCAGACTCTGATCCTGTTTTCATCATAAATATCTGTGTGACAGTGAAAACAACAAGAAAAACAACAACAAAAAAGAAATGCCATGCATGACCACAATAGCACAAAAGCAGAAGTGGGGTAAATGTCCATTTGTGTGTGTGTATGTGTGTGTGTATGTTTTAAAATATAAGGCTTTATTAAGGATTTAAACTGTCAATTTGAGACAGGATAGAAATTTTACCATGAAGGTCTTAGGGTGGCTTGTGCAAGGCCACAGAGCAAATAAAAACCATGTACATCATATAAAACATCTGAATGGGGCACCACAAAAGTCACAGTTCAGAGTGTTAGTGATCTGTAACTCCTGGGTGCAGAGCAGTGTACCTAAGGGCCCCAATCCCTGTCCTTTGTAGGTGTTCAAGTCAGAGAGGAGTTCAGGTTCCTTGCAGTCAGATTTCTGCCTTTGTGGTTGCATCTGCTTCAGCAATCATCTGTGACTGTCAAGTTGAAATTTTGCTCTTCCTCAGCCATCAGAAGTGCCTGGGTTTCATTACCAAATTCAGCTTTGGGGTAAATGAAATTAAGATAAGATCTCTGTGTTCTCTAGAAATACTACATTAATAAGTCAAGGATGAATATTGTAATTTTTAGGCTAACCATTAAAAGAACTGATGATAACCATATATATTATAAGTTAATGGACAATTAACTTAGTGGGTGAAATGTAATTGCAAGGGTCCTATACAGTACGTTCAATGATGACTATAACCCTGTCTTCTGAAATAGGAGCAAAACAATCATTCATTATCATTATAGTTGACTCTTGAACAATGTGGAGGTTGGGGCACCAACCCCTTGGACAGTTAAAAATTCATATATGACTTTTGACTCTCCAAAAACATAAACAGTAATAGCCTACTGTTGACCACAAGCTTTATTGGTAACATAAACAAGCAATTAACACATATTTTGTATGTTGTATGTACTGTAGTTCTATTCAGTATTTTGCTAGAATTTTTAGTGAAAAATAGCAAAAAAATTGTTTATTCTGAAAGGTTTTTTTGGTGGAGTGTTTAGGGTTTTCTGAATGTAAGATTATGTCATCTGCAAACAGGGCAATTTAACTTCTTCCTTTCCAATTTGGTCACCTTTTGTTTCTTTTTCTTGTCTCATTGCTCTAGGTAGGTCCTTCAGCATTGTGCTGAGTAGAAATGGTGAGAGTGGGAACCCTTGTTTTGTTCTCGATCTTAGAGGAAAAGCTTTTTTTTAGCTTTTCATCGAGTATGATATTAGCTGAGGGCTTGTCAAAAATGGCATTTACTATTTTGTGGCCCATTCCTTCTGTACCTAATTTATTGAGAGCTTTTTAAAATCATAAAATAATGTTGAAGTTTGTCAAATAATTTTTTCTGCATTTATCGAGATGATCATATGTTTTTTGTCTTTCATTCTGTCAATTGGTTTACCACACTTATTAATTTGTGATGTTGAACCATCCTTGCAAATCACTTAATCATGGTGTGTGATCATTTAAGTATGCCATTGAATTTGCTTTGATAATGTTTTGTTGAGGGTCTTTTGCATTTATATTCATTAGGGATTTTGACCTGTAATTTCTTTTAATGTAGCATCTTAATCTGGTTTTGATATTCAGGATACAAAATTAACATAAAAAATCAGTTGCATAGCTACACACTAACAGTGAACTATTTGAAAAGGAAATTAAGAAAATGATCTCATTTACAAACACATGAAAAAGAATAAAATACTTAAGAGTAAATTTAGTGAAGGAGCTGAAAGGTCTGTACACTGAAAGCTATAAGATATTGATACAAGAAATTTAAGAAGATACAAATAAATGGAAATATATTTAATCTTCATGAATAAGAAGAGTTAATATTATTAAAATGTCCATATTACCCAAGGTGATCTACAAATCAATGCAATTTTTATCAATATTCAAATGGCATTTTTCATAGAAATAGAAATACAATCCTTAAATCCACATGGAACCACAAAAGATTCCAAATAGCCAAAGAAATTTTATGAAAGACCAATAGTGGTCTTGCAAAGCCTGCAAAGCTGCAAGCATTACATTCCCAAATTTCAAACTACATTACTAAGCTGTAGTAATCAAAACAATGTTGTTTTGGCTTAAAAGCAGACACATAAACTAACGGAACAGAAAGGAGAGCTCAGAAATAACCCTATGCTTATATGGTCTACTAATCTTTAACAAGGGTGCCAAAAATCCACAACAAAGAAAGGAAACTCTCTTAAATAAAGGACACAGAAAAATCTGAATATCAACATACAAAAGAAAAATTGAACCTTTATCTTATAGCATATACAAAAATCAACTCAAAATGGATAAAAAATCTAAACGTAAGACCTGAAAGCAAAAAACTCCTAGAAGAAAATATGGAAAAAAGCCTTCTGGCATTGGTCTTATTAATGATTTTTTATATATAATATCCAAAATACAGATATCAAAAGCAAAAGTAAACTAGTGAGACTACATCAAAATAACAAGCTTCTGCATGACAAAGACAAAAATAAAATAACAAGGAAACTTATAGAATGGGAGAAAATATTTGCAAACCATGTATCTTATAAGCGATTAATCTCCAAAATGTATAAGGAACTCACACAACTCAAGAAAACAAACAACCTTATAAAAAATCAGCATAGGATAAATGAACAGATATTTTCCAAAGCATACAAATGGCCAACAGGTATACAAAAAGATGCTCAACATATTAATCGTCAGAAAAATTTAAATGAGAAACGCAATTAGATATCATCTTACACCTATTGGATGGCTAATATAAAAATGTCAGGAGATAACAAGTGTTGGCAAAGGTGTGCAGAAAAGGGAACCTTCATGTATTTGTGGTGGGAATGCAAATTAGTACAGCTGTTATGGAAAGCACTATGGAGGTTCCTTAAAAAATTAAAAATAGAACTACTATACGATTTAGAAATCCCACTTCTGAGTTTATATTGAAAATAAATTAAATCAGTATCTTGAAGATATATCTACACCCTCATGTTTATTACAGCCTTATGTACAATAGCTGATATATGGAAACAACCAGAGTGTTCATCATTGAATGTATGGATAAAGTAAATGTGGTATATACCATGGGATATTATTCAGCCTTAAAAAGGAAGAAAATTCTGCTATTTGTGACAACATAGATGAACCTGCAAGACATTGTGTTAAGTGAAATTAGCCAGGTACAGAAAGGCAAATTTTGAATGATTTCACTTATACGTGGAATCTATGAAATTCTAACTTGTAGAAACAAAGAGTGGCATGGTAGTTGTCTGGGGCTGGCAAGTGGGGAAAAGGGGGAGAAGTTTATCAAAGGTACAAGCTTTTCATTATAAGATAATTAAGTTTGAGGGATCTCTTGTACAACATGAGTACTGGTGGATGCATTAATTTTATTGGGACAATGCATAATATATATGTGTATGAATTCATGTTGTACTACTTCAATATATACAATCTTTATTTGTCAATTGGATATTTTAAGATAAATAAATGAGACATGGAGAAAGAAAAAAAGCTAGAGAAAAATGAAATGTTACAGAATTGGAAAGAAAGAAATGAAATGGTCACAATTTGCAGATGACTGATGCTGTTTGTGGAATACCCTAAAGAATCTATGGACATATTTTCAGAACATATGCATGAAGAAGCAAGTCATCCAGATTCAAGATCAGCATACACATATCAATTGTGTTTCTATATACCAAAGGAGATAGGATAAAATTTAAAATTCATATCATCAATATAGCATCTGAAATGGAGTATTATGAATAATTTAATTACTTCTACACAGAAAACTTATCAGTCATTATTGTGGAAAATAGGAGAAAACCTAAGTAAATGGACACATATATAGTGTTTGTGAATTAAAAACTCAATATTGTTCAGATGTCAACTTTGCGCAAATTTATTTTTACATTCAATGCAATCTCGTTCAAAGTTGATTAGATTTTCTTGTTGCAAATGCAAAGCTAATTCAAAACTTTGTAGAACTTAGAATAGTCAAGACAGTCTTTACGAGGGAAAATAAAATAGTTGGAAGAGTTTCACTAACACATTAGTACTTTACTATACAATTACAGTAATCAAGACATTGTGATAATGAAACACAGACAAACAGACCAATGTATTAAAACAGCATCCGGAAAAACACCTGCACATCTTCATACTGCCACCTGATTTAAAACAAAAATGCCACTTCAATTCAGTGGGAGAAAAGCTGGTCTTTTAAATAAATGATGTTCAAGCAATTAAATATGTGCAAAAAGTGAATCTTGATACCTATCTCGCATTATACACAGAGATTATTTTGTACAGAATGTAGATCTACATGTCAAAAGTAAAACAATGAATATTCTAAAAGAAATCCAAGGAGAATATCTTCATGGGTTTTGGGTAGGCAATTGTTTATTTAGAGGACACAGTACTAACCATAAAGGAAAAGACTGGTAAATTGTAGTACATTAAAATTGAGAACTATTGTTCATCAAAAGATATCACTCAATGTCAGAAAATTCAGGTGACATAGTAGGAAACTATACTTAAATTTAACTGATAAAGCATTCATACTTAAAATATATAGAAAATATTCTACATATCAATTAGAAGAAACAAATAATCCAATTTAAAAAATGAGCAAAAATCCTAAGTGCTCATAAAATAATAGCTCCAAATGGCTAATAAATATTTAAAAGGTGCTCAACTTTGATCATCAAATGCAATAGGTGTAATAAGTGTTTTAAAAGTGAGTAACCTTGTATAATAAGTGTTTTAAAAGGTGATCAACATTAAGGTACAATACTTGTTTTAAAAGGTGAGCATCTCTACAAGGTGCTCAGCTTTGGTCATCAGTAAAATACAAATTTAAACAAATATATAAATTTTTACATACCTGATAAGATGGCTAACATGGAAAATTACAGTATTTTTCAAATACAAAAGTAATTGAAGATGTGGAGCCACTGGAATTTCATATGGTATTAGTGGAAGTGTAAATTACTGCAACCACTTTTGAAAACTGGCAATACCTACTAAAGCTGAACATGCATATTTCCTATAACTCTATGACCTATGCATCTAAAACCTAGTATAAGACCATTTCGTGGCATCACTGCTGGTTAGCCCACATTAAAAACACCTCAATTCCCATCAACCATAGATAAAAGTATGGCATATACACATAGTGGAGTATTATATAGCATTAAACTAACATAAAAAATTTCAAATCTCACACAGAAAAGGAAGTTCAAAGCAGTTACTTTTAAATGTTACTTAAAGTCTTGAATCCAGTGTTGAATTTTATTTTTGATGATAAGTTGTTGGACTTGACATACTCTTATAACCTAAAATCATTGAGCACTTTCTATTGTCATATATTGTATGTTATACATTGGGGATAGTGTAAAGGGGAATAACTTTGGAGAAAATGCTCATTACCTATTTTTGATAAATGTTTTGTTTAAGTGTTATACACAAGTCCATGGAGAATATCATGTTTCATAATAAAGTTAATCTTCTTGTTAACAAAAGTTTATTAGATACATGTTACTGAATGTAAATGGGCTAAATGCCACAATTAAAAGGCACAGAGTAGCAAGCTGGATAAAGAACCAATACCCAATTGTATGCTGTCTTCAAAAGATCCATCTCACATGCAATGACACCCCTAGGCTTAAAATAAAGAGATGAAGGAAAATCGCCAAACAAATGGAAAACAGAAAAAAACAGGAGTCACAATCCTAATTTCAGAAAAAACAGGGTTTAAGCCAACGGAGATCAAAAAGGATAAAAAAGGGCATTACATAATGGTAACGGGTTCAACTGAACAAAAAGATCTAACTATCCTAAATATATGTGCACCCAACATAGGAGCATCCAGATTCTTAAAGCAAATTCTTAGAGACCTTCAAAGAGACTCAGACTCCCACGCAATACTAGTGAGAGACTACAACACTCCACTGACTAGACAGATCGTCAAGGCAGAAAATTAACAAAGACATTCAGGACCTTAACTCAGCACTGGATCAAATGGACCTGATAGACACCTATAGAACTCTCCACTCCAAAACAACAGAACATACATTCTTAATCCATCAATATACATTCATCACCACATGGCACATACTCTAAAACTGACCACACAACCAGACACAGAACAATCCTCAGCAAATAAAAAAGAACTACTATCATACCAACCATTCTTTTGGACCACAGTGCAATAATAGAAATCAAGACTAAGAAAACTGCTCAAAACCATACAACTACATGGAAATTAAAAACCTGCTCCTGAATGACTTTTGGATAAATAATGAAATTAAGGCAGAAATCAAGAAGTTCCTTGAAACTAATGAGAACAAAGATAAAATGTACCAGAATCTCTGGGACACAGCTAAAACAGTGGTAAGAGGGAAATTTATAGCACTAAATGCCCACACCTAAAAGTTAGAAAGATCTCAATTTAACAACTTTACATCACAAATAAAAGAACTAGAGAACCAAGAGTAAACCAATCTCAAAGCTAGCAGGAGACAAGAAATAACCAAAATCAGAGCTGAACTGAAGGAGATTGAGACACGAAAAACCATTCAAAAGATCAATAAATTCAGGAGTTGGTTTTTTGAAAAAAATAATAAAATAGGCCACTAGCTAGACTGATAAAGAAGAAAAGAGATAAAATCCAAATAAAAACAATTAGAAATGACAAAGGGGATGTTATCACTGACCCCACAGAAATACAACTAACAATCAGAGACTATTATTTTCCAATAATGTAAAATGGATAGCATTTGTATAACAGCTCAAAAGTGTAAGGCAAGTTAAATTCTGTTGCAGCTTTTTAAAATTGCTTATTAAGTTGCTTCACTGCAATTCTAAGCACCTTGACATGAGAAATGGTACTATGACTTTTGTATATTCTACACACTTGTAGTGAGCCTTAAGCCTAGTTTGAGAGATACACTTTTAAAAAGCCAGTAAGATTACAACTTAGTCAAATAAATTGTGAAGACTTTATCTCTTACATGCTTCTTATTTATAGATTTTTTTTGCTATTATTTAGCAAATAGATGACTAGAAGCTGAAAAGGAAGTTATACAATTTCTGTTCAATCTTTGATTTTAAAAAAACTATCTAGAAATTAAGTGATCTGAGTGAATTGGAGTTTATGATTCTAATTTTGCTTTTCTCTTCTGTGTTGTCTCCTGATTTTTTTGAGAAGCCAACTGAATTGTTTGATAGTAGTTTATATTATTATGTAGGTAGTATGTTCTAGGAGAGGTTTAGAAATGTAAAACTCATTATATCTAGTTTAATTCCTAATATCTCCATGAAATAGTTATTATTCCCATTAGACAAAAGAAAATTAAGATTCAGAGAGATCACATAGCTAATGGGATTTGAATAACGGCCTGTATAAATCATAAATTTATGTTTTAATAATTGCATTACTTTGTTTAATTCATTCATTTTTTCTTTTAACCATTATATATTAATTTCCCATTATGTGTCTAGCATGGCTGTAGATACTGAGATTGCAGTGGTGAATAAGCCAGTCAAGGCACTGACTCTCCCCAGTTTCTAGCCTGGTAGTGGACACAAATATCAAGTAAATGAGTAAGTAAATAAACAGAAAACAGATGGCAATAAATGTATGAAGAAGATTAAAAGGTGATATGATATAGATAAGGACATATAGCTAAGAGGAGCTCTCATTTTAACTGAGATCTGAATGATAATAATTAACTAGCCATAACAAGATAAGAAGAAGGCTCTTTTCAGGCAGAAAACACAGCTAGTGTAAAAAGCCAAAGATGAGAATCAGTTTATCCTGTTCTAGGGAAATGAGAAGTTGAATATGCTTGAAATGAGTGGGTGATGTGAAGCACAAGGCAAGATAAGTTAAGGAGGCAGGCAGAATTAAATCATTTAAGACTTTATAAGCCAGGGAAATAATTCTTCTCTTAAGTGTAATGGAAAACTGCTAGAGTTTTTAAAAATGTCTTTTATGTAAACAGTGAATTGTTCTTGGTAAAAGTAAAGGCTGAGAGTTCAGCAAGGGTGTCCTTGTAGTGATACTGATGAGAGATAACATTAGGTAAATATAGAAGGTAATGCAGATGGAGAGAAGCAGATAGTTTGGGATTATGTTTTTGAAGCAGAGTTGACAAGGCTTTCAGATTGATTAGATGTGGGTAAGAAAGAAAGATAAGAATCAAAGAGAATTTATCTGCTTAAACAGCTTATTGAATGATAGCACCATGTATTAAGATGAAGATCTGAGGAAAAGTTAGTTTTGGGGGTGTTATGACCACTTCCTATTCATCCAATTGGTGAAGGAAGAATTTTGTGCCTGAATTTGTAGGAGATGTTGAAACATACAACACCTGACACTGGACAGATGAGATCATCCAGTCACAACACACTGCATGCTGTGAAGGGCCACACTGGTGTTGCACTCGGGAGCTGAGTGAACCAGGCTGTGGGAGGCAGGCTTTGTTAGTAACGGGAGGGTCAGATGTTCCCTGGTTCCTGCAGAAGGATTGGATTGCCTTGCTTGAGTAATCGTATGGGTTGGCAGGGAGATGAAACCTGTTAGGTTGAGGACAGGGTAGAATGCAACAGCTGACAAAAGAACTAGCTGGGCAGAGAACCTTTCTTACTGAGTAAGGGTGTATCTGGCAACAGCAAGAGAACTCACAGATAGGTCTTTCAGGCCCTGTGAAGTTAAAAAATGTCAAGGTGGCCGGGCGCGGTGGCTCAAGCCTGTAATCCCAGCACTTTGGGAGGCCGAGATGGGCAGATCACGAGGTCAGGAGATCGAGACCATCCTGGCTAACACGGTGAAACCCCGTCTCTATTAAGAAATACAAAAAACTAGCCGGGCGAGGTGGCGGGCGCCTGTAGTCCCAGCTACTCGGGAGGCTGAGGCCGGAGAATGGCGTGAACCCGGGAGGCGGAGCTTGCAGTGAGCTGAGATCCGGCCACTGCACTCCAGCCTGGGCTACAGAGCGAGACTCCGTCTCAAAAAAAAAAAAAAAAAAAAAAATGTCAAGGTAGCACTTGAAATTTTAGGTCTTACCCTACATCGGGGAAATTAAGGTCGCTTTGGCCATGTTACATTTGAGATGACTGTGTAAAGACTGCATCCAAGTGGAGACATCATGTTGTATATATAAGTCTGAAACTGTGAGAGGTCAGAACTAGAGGTAAAGATTTAGGAGATAAGGACATTTAACATATGGGACTGAGTGGAAGAATGTGTAGATAGAGAAGAGAAAAGGGTTGAGCTTTAGATGCATTTCAACATTGAGAGTTGGAGCAGAGGAAAGGGAGCATCAAGGAGACTTGGAAGAGGAGCTATTGAGGTAGGAAGAAAACCAGGAAGGCAAAGTGTTATGAGCCGAGAGAAGCATTTCAAGAAGGAAGTGATTATCTCTGACAAATGCTGCTGAGTTGTCATAGAAGATAAGTAATCATCAGACTTACAACATGATAACCTTGACAAGAGAGTCTCTGTAGAGTTGTGGGAAATCGGAGGTTCTTGGTAGGTACTTATTTATAGTTAGTTGAAACTAGTGGTGTCTGCTGGTCTGTAGCCTCTAGTTACTGTTTTGTTAATCGCACTATGTAAAAAATAGTCTCCTATGTAATCAAAGGCAAACTGATAAGCATGGAATTCCGTAGAAAATTGGCCTCATCTCCCTTTTACAGGGCAATGTAAGATTTTGTGAGCTGTTTTCTATCCAATAGTGCAATTGTTTACGGTTGTAGGCAGAAGTATAACAGGCACCCCGTGGCCTGCCTTTCTGTCATGGCACACTCCATGATTGGTCACCCTGGGGCCTTGCTAACCTTTTAGTTTCACAAACAAGACAAGCTTCCACCTTAGAACACTGGCACATACTTTTCTCCCCGTCTAAAAACATAATCTCTTTCCTTCTGGATAATCTCAACCTTAGGATCACCTTAGGTTTCTTCTTAAATGTCACTTTCTCAGGAAAGTCTCCTGGTCTCATAAATTGGCTTATGCTTCTCTGCAATGCACTCATACTCTGATTTTTCCCTTTACAACTCTTCAATGCATCTTCATTCCATGTTCATGTAATTATCTGAGTACTGTCTCCTTTACTCGACTATAAATTCTATGAAGTCCTCTTCTCAGTATATTTTATTCTTCATGGTATTTCCGGTGCTTGGCACAAGCCTTAGTGTAAAGGGAGTGAACAATAAATAGTAAAAATAAAATAATAATAAATACCAGATGGTTTTTTTTTGAGGGAGGTGGCAGATAATTTATTAATTCTTTTTTATTTTTATTTTTGTTACAGATGAAAAAATTTACTTTAGAATGTTTACTATTGTTCTATTCTATTTTTCCTTTGATTTTCTCTTCTTAGTCACAAGTGGAAATGGAAGGGATTCATTCAAAGGTAGGGATAAGGACAAAATCCATTTCAATTAAAAAAATTACACTATATAGGATAAGATTATTGAAATGGAAATTATTCTGTTTAAAGTATTAGTATTGCTTAACTCACTTGCTTCTGTGCTCAAATTCACTGTTTAAAAAACCTCATCGAACATCAAACTATAATAGCTACATAAAAATATTTTATTTCAGGAAAGTTACACCAGTTTATATACAGTTTCATAGCAAAATTTTATCTACTTTTGTTACTTTTGCACTGCATATACTTTAAAAATATTAATGACTAACAAACATGGGAAGATATTTTGTTAATGGAATAATGCTTCAAAGTTCTTTTTGTCATTCCGTGGTCTTGAGTATCAGTAATTACTTACCAGCCCTAGACAATGTTCTGAGATAGGGGATTGTCTATACTCCATATACAATCTTCATTTCAACTGCGCAGCTCACTCTGAACTTGGTGTCACTCAGTTCTTGATCTTTATATCTTCACTCCCTGTACCTCAAGCCCTTTATCTCTCCACTCATACTTGACCCTTATTATTTCCCACATTTCCCTCTCTGAACTGAAGTGGTAAGTCTCAGGCATGCAGTGAGCACATTGCTTTAAAAATTGTGGTAATAAAACAAAGCTGAATATTTCATCAAAAGCCTTCCTGAAATAATAATGACTGCATTAGTATTGCTGGGTCAAAATGTTATGTACCCAATAGCTCCAATAACTTGTGTACATAGTGGAAATTAAAAAAAATTTTTTTTCGTTGCTAATAATGGTTCAGGAAATACACTGCACACCAAGTTTGATCTGATGTGTTACAGTTAGGAAAGGCTTTGATCATTTGTAATCAGGTTAGTGTTCAGTCACATGACTTTGATGGTTGACTGAGAGAACCTGAGAAGAATGCAAGGAAGACATGAGAATGTCTTCATTTGTGCAAATCTAAATTGATATTATAAAAGGTAACTGGCTCTGCCTTGCAGAAGAAATTTATCCGTTGGCATTGTCAAATCTCAAGATAATTTTATTGGTGCCTAATGATATGCCATTAGCTTTCTTAACTTTGAAAGTAATTTATCAGTTAGTGGAAAAAAATTGTGTATTGCTTAGGCTTCCTGGTTCCTGCATACTCTGTTCTCTGTGCTTGCCTTTTTTCTCCTCTTCTGAGAATTTGTATTTATTCTTTAGGATTCAGCTCAAGCATCTCTTTGTGAAAATTATTCCCCGTTTATCTCTTCTTTCCTCCCAATTCTTTGAGATAGGCAGAAGTCTTCTCCCCAACCTGCTCTCATGGCACTATATATACACACATACACACACACATATATATATGTATATATGCACACACACATATATATATTCTTTGATAATTTATTATATTGTAGTGAAATTATTTGTTCACAAATGTAACTGGAGGTTAATTTGCATTTTGATGGTTCAACAAGATAGATCATCAAGGATAGATGCAATATTAATCAAGTCTCTCAGGCATAGATTAGAATTTTTATCCAAGGAACAATATATATATATAAAAAGAAAATGACTATATAATAATACTTATTCTTTCATATGTTCTCAAATTTGTCTTTCCATGTAGGAAGACAATATACTAGTTAATCAGTATTCTGATATTTTCTCCAGTTTCTTGGGAACTTTGTAATATTACTTAACTATCTTAATTTGGAATCAATACTGGGACACCCTAAGGCTTAGAATAAGAACCAGAACTGGGGTTAATTCATCATGGTAACCAGGCTTCATACAATGTCTAAGCATTCATCTGATAAGCCTCTTCTCTGAAAACACTATGTGCTTTAAAATACTTAGAGGTGGGCCAGGTGGTGGCTCACGCTTGTAATCCCAGCATTTTGGGAGGCCAAGGCAGGTGGATCACGAGGTCAGGAGATCAAGACTATCCTGGTTAACATGGTGAAACCGCGTCTCTACTAAAAATACAAAAAAATTAGCCAGGCATGGTGGCGGGTACCTGTAGTCCCAGCTACTCAGGAGGCTGAGGCAGGAGAATGGCATGAACCTGGGAGGCAGAGCTTGCAATGAGCCGAGATTGTGCCACTGTACTCCAGCCTGGGCGACAGAGCGAGACTCCATCTCAAACAAAACAAAACAAAACAAAACAAAACAAAACAAAACAAAACACTTATAGGTAGTAGTTCATCTACTTCAAAACTACTACACAAAATGCATAACATCTACGCTTTAAAGAGTAAAACATCAGAACACGAAACAATTGTTTGTTTCCTAGGGTTGTTATGACAGTCATAGATGGATAAACATAGCATTTACTTCAAGTTCATGTGGCTGGATCTCAGAAACTACTAGTTAAAGCCATGGGTAGGCTCTAGAGTCAAACTACCTGGATGCAAAGCTTAGTTTCATGAGTAGCAAACTGTAGTTTGGGCAAGATGCTTAAAATTTCTGCTCTAATTTCTTCATTTATAAGATTGAGATAATACTCTAATTCATTAAGTTGTGTTTAATAAGCCATATATGACTTTCAAAATACTGACTAAATGCTTAAGTTGGTAACATGAGGTGTGAGGCTGATTAAAGATAATAAATTATATTTGACAAAATAAATGTTAACTTTTAACAACTCTTACTGAACTGAACATAGATTTTTTGTTTTCTTGCACATATTTTCTGTTAAAGATAGATAAAATAGAGCCACAGTTCTTTCGTGAGAGGGCCTTCGTGGTAAACAAACATATTAGCTCAGCAGTGGAAGACTCCTGGATACTCTTCAGGGATGAGTCATGTGGTGATGGAAAATGTGCTTTGGCTGGAGCAGCAGTTTTCTGGCCTAGACCTGGCCTCTTCAGATAATCAGAATGGGGGAAGTACAGCCAGCAAAGGCCACTATATCCCTCTTTGTTAAGGAATAGAGCAGCTACTAAAGGATTCTACCATAAAGACAGTTTAGGGTGGTGTTCTAGCAAAGATAAGGATGCATAGAGCAGTTTTGAATCTCCTAATGATTCAAGTGCTAATTCTAGCTTCTTCAGTGATCATGGACGCGGATCGAGGGGAAGGTTTGATAATCATGGATGGAGTGATTATGATGGCACTGACAGCCATGGTGACAGAAGTGGTTTTGGCAATTTATAACATGGTGGGAACAGTCACTGGTGTGACAAATAAGATGAAGAGGATTGGTCAAAACCACTCCCCCCAAGTGAACGTTTGGAACAGGAACTCTTTTCTGGAGGCAACACTGGGATTAATTTTGAGAAATATGGTGACATTCTAGTTGAGGCAACAGGCAGCAATTGTCCTCCACATGTTGAAAGTTTCAGTGATGTTGAGATGGGAGAAACTATCATGGGAAACATGGAGGTTACTCATTATACTCGCCTGACTCCAGTGCAAAAGCATGCTCTTACTATTATAAAAAAGAAAAGAGACTTGACGGCTTGTGCCCAAACAGAGTCTGGAAAACTGCAGCATTTCTCTTGCCCATCTTGAGTCAGATGTATTCAGATGGTCCAAAGGAGGCTTTGGGGGCCATGAAGGAAAATTAAAGGTGGGGATGCAGCAAACAATACCCAATCTTCTTGGTATTAGCACCAAGAAGAGAATTGGCAATACAGATCAATGAGAAAGCAGAAAAATTTTCATACTGATCTGGAGTTCCTCCTTGCATGATTTATAGTGGTGCCGATATTGTTCAGCAGATTTGAGTCTTAGAAGTTGGATGGCACTTGTTAGTAGCCACTCCAGGATATCTAGTGGATATGATGGAAAGAGGAAAGATTGGATTAAACTTTTGCGAATACTTCGTGTTAGAAGAAGCTGATCAGATGTTGGATATGGGGTTTGAGCCTCAGATACATAGAAAAGTTGAACAAGATACTATGCCTCCAAAGGGTGTCCACCACACTATGATGTTTAGTGCTACTTTACCTAAGGAAATACAGATGCTGGCTCATGACTTCTTTGATGAATATATTAGTATCTTCTTGGCTCTATACAGGAGTTGGCTGTACCTCTGAGAACATCACAAAGAAAGTAGTTTGGGTGGAAGAATCAGACAAGCAGTTGTTTCTGCTTGACCTCCTAAGACATCCACTTGATCCTAGGCAAGTACGCACTAACCTTAGTGTTTGTGAAGACCAAAAAGGGTTTTTATTCTTTAGAGAATATCTTATACCATGAAGGATAGTCATGTACCAGTATCTATGGACACCATTCTCAGAGGGATAGGGAAGAGGCTCTTCACCAGTTACCCTCAGGAAAAAGCCCAATGCTAGTGGCTACAGCAGTAGCAGCAAGAGGACTGGACATTTCAAATATGAAACATGTTATCAATTTTGATTTGCCAAATGATATTGAAGAATATGTATATGGCATTGGCCATACAAGACGTGTAGGAAACCTTGGCCTGGCCACCTCTTTCTTTAATGAGAGGAACATAAATATCACGAAGGATTTGTTGCATCTTCTTCTTGTTGAAACTAAACAAGAAGTGCCATCTTGGTTAGAAAACATGGTTTATGAACACCACTACCAGGGTAGTAATTGTGGACGTTCTAAGAGTAGCAGATTTAATGGAGAATTTGGTGCCAGACACTACTGACAAAATAGTGGTGCCAGCAGTTCCAGCTTCAGCAGCAGCCACACAAGCAGCAGAAGATTTGGTGGAGGTGGCTATGGAGGCTTTTGCAACACTAATAGATATGGAGGAAATTATAACTCCCAGGGGATTGACTGGTGGGTAACTGAGCCTGCTTTGTAGTAGGTCACCCTGCCAAACAAGTTAATATGGAAACCATATGTAACTTAGCCAGATGATACCTTGTATAGCTTGAAGAACTCACACTATATTACCAGCTGTGATTCTCCACTATTTTTTTTAAGGGAGCTCAAGGTTCTACAAGAAGAAATGAAAAGAACAATTAACAACCTTGTTCGGAAGGTGGTTTGAAGACTTAATTGCCATTGTTTGGATTAATTCCCCTCCTGCTTACCTCCATCCCAAATTGCAATTATAATTTTGTGACTGAGGATTATTTGTTTGTTAATGTTAACTTTAGATAATTTTTTATTTTGATGTCCTGTTGGTTCAATATATCAATTGTTTTGACAAAATTACTGAACTTGGGCTAAAGTCAAACCTTGGGACACAGGTGTGATACAACTTAACCGGAACCATCGATTCATACAAAAATACTTTAAGGATAAACCTATTTGGTAGCCTGCATTAGGACTTTTTGGTACTTGAAAATTGGAGGAAAACAAACAACAAATGTTGTAGGGCATATTGATGAAATTAGTTTCCAGTGTGGCAAACTGTAGTAAGTTAAAGTTCTGATTTGCTCACTCTATCCTGGATAGGTATTTGTAACCTCACAGCCTTTAAACAAGCCATTCCAGTCATGATGAGGTGACGTATGAATACGTACATGCATTCAAACACTGTCTTCAAAGTTAATACAAGTAAATACAGCAACTCCTCTTTCAGTGTTTAGGCAGATTATTAATTATGAGCTAGCCAAATGTGGGCATACTATTACAGGGAATGCTTAAAGGTCTGGCAACTTGAAATAAGGTTTTAGGAGAACTCATCTACTTAGACTTTTTAAATGCCTGCCATAAATGAAATTGAAATGGTAGATGGGGACCACAGCGATGATCAACCCTCATTAAGGTCCTGGATGATTTTTGGTCTAGTAACAGATGCTAGTTTTGATGTTTTTTGGTCAAGAGGGTAGGAACAGGAAGAATTACACAGCAGGCTTTACTTTAAATGCTGATTCACATGACTGTTCAAGCTGAGTTGAAATGCTCAACTGGCTTACTATAGACTTTGTAAAAATGGCTCCAGAAGAGTAACTAACTGAAATCTTTAAGATCACACAGGTTGGAAATATGTACATAACTGCACAAGGTGTCAATTCTGCTCTACAGCGCAGTTTTAGTTGCATAGGTTTCCATTGTATTTATAGTCTGTTTAAGTTAAATCTGGCCAAAGATGAGCACTGTTCACCACTAAAATGCCTCTGCCACTTTGAATTCTGTTCTAATTTTGTGGCCAGAATGCGGTGATTAAAGTGCTCAATCTTTTTACAGTGGCATAGGAAGATGGCAAAAATTTCCTGAAGTGCAATAGATTTTCAAGTGTATTGTGCCTTGTTCTAAAACTTTTATTAAGTAGGTACACTTGACAGGATTGAGGTCATTTGTCATGTTGTTACTTCAGTTAGTCTAAGTTTAGGCTCTTGTATATATTGCCCATAATTTGTACAAAGTACTTACTTTATTGCACATTCAGATATATATATACACACACAAACACACATATATACACACACACACATATATATACACACAAACATATGTATATATGTCTTGTCTTGTGTGCATGTCCTTAAACTTCCAACTTTATTTTGTCTCTTGGAGATTGTTGAACACAGTTTGTCTGGGAAGGGGATGGAAATAGATTCTAAAATTTATCTGGGACCATTGGGAAGAAAAGTATTTGCACACGACAGATTTCTAGATACTTTTTGCTGTTAGTTTTATGTAATATTTATTGAACATTTTGACAAATATTTATTTGTAAGCCTAAAAGTGATTCTTTGAAAGTTTAAAGAAACTTGACTAAAGACAGTACAAACACGATGGCACTTGAATGTTGAATGTCACCATATTCATGAAATTATTTATTTTGGGGTAGTGTGAGCTTTTAATGTTAAGTCATATTAAACTCTTAAGTCAAATTAAGCAGACCTGGCATGGTACGATAGCTATAACTTTCTGATGTTAGTAAAAACAGAATTGGCGACTTGAAATTAAATCATGCCAAGGTTTTGATACACTTGTCTAAAGATATTAATGAAACGCTTCACAACACTGATATAAAGTGTCCAGATTCTCAGATGTTTGTTGTGTGAGTTTTGTTTAGTTTTGTGTATTTTTTTTTCAGTGGATGTCTGGCACATTGCAATCCTCAAACCTGTGGTTATCTTTAGTTGGCAATTTAGTTGGCATAATCAGTGACCTGTACATTCAGTGATAGCGTTTGAGCAAGTTTTATCAGCAGGCAATATTTTCAGTTAATAAGATTTCAAAATCACATAAGGTTTTAAACTTGCTGATATAAAGATTGCACCTCAAGTCACTATAGCTTTAGTAATTGCTTATTGTGTTAGTTCAGATGCTAACAATGCATGTGCTGTGAATATTCTGATTTTATTAAAATAAAATTGAACTACAAAAAATAGATAAAATGCATAAATTGAACGATCTCTAAGACTGCATGGAAAGGAAACTCTTTTGTTCTTGGTATAATATTATGGACCACTGTGAATGTTTTATGGACTTTGTATTCTAATATACTCTTGTTTTCTGAGAATGATCATAATGGTGGATTGAAATATCACAATGATCTCAACCCCATTCTTAGCAATGCAATTTCATGTGATAATTTAAGAGAATTTGCAATGCAATTATATAGTGCTTATTTTTAGTTGCGTTCACTCTTATCTATAAGGGATTGTCCTTAATAACCATAGTTCACAAGATTATGTGAGGTAGGTTACTATCATACAAGATAGATGAACTACATTGTGTATTGGACCATGAATTCCATGGATTTTGACAGGCATAAAATAGAAATGGCTGATTTGTGTTTGTGGAAGTTCATTCAATTCCTGAGAGAAATCAGGAGGTGAAATCTAAGAAATGTTAAGCCATCGAGAGGAGGCAGCTATCTTTTTGAACTTAAGATGGGATGACAGGTCTTTCAGCCTGAGAACAGCTAACATGTGTTCTTTAGTTGTCATACTCAGGGTCAAAAGAACTTTCAAAGTAGTTGCTTGATTGTATTTATTTATTTATTTTGAGACAGAGTTTCACTCTTGTTGCCCAGGCTGGGGTGCAGTGGCATGATCTCGGCTCATGACAACCTCCGCCTCCTGGGTTCAAGTGATTCTCCTGCCTCAGCCTCCCAAGTAGCTGGGATTACAGGTATGCACCACCACGCCCAGCTAATTTTGTGCTTTTACTATAGACGGCATTTCTTCATGTTGGTGAGGCTGGTCTTGCACTCCTGACCTCCGGTGATCCCCCGACCTCGGCTTCCCAAAGTGCTGGGATTACAGGGGTGAGCCACTGCACCCAGTCTGATTATATTTCACTATGAATTTGGAGCTCTAAGCCTAAAAGAAGGTTTCTCATAATTCATAGAAAAAAGAGGAAACTTTCTCTAAAATTTTAATTTCTTGTGTGCATATTTACAAAACCTAAACACAGACTTTTTTTCAGAAATATTTAAACATTCTATTTTAAAGAGTTTCATTTTCCAAGTTTATATAAGGCATGTTAAAATATTCGTACACCTAAGATAATAGAGCAGCTTTCAGCATTTAAGTATAAGTGATTGAATGTTGAATTATGAACATTACAGACCAGAAGATTAAGAAAAATTTTGCATAGTGAAAAATAATTAGGATTTGACATCATTTTTCTGCTTATGTCCATATAAGGAATGTTTTTACTTATTTTATGTTTAAATATCCATTATCAGTAAGGGAAGCTAATGATATACATTTTTGCATCTTCATATATCTTTGCGATGCATGTGTTTACAGATATGACAGCCATTTAAAATCAGATATTGAAATACAGGAGAGGAAGTGCACACAATACTTAACCCCTAGAACTTTGTCATTGCTATAGACCAGTGCCTGCTGTGTGTTTTCCATTGTTCCCTTTTCTGAATTTGAGTTTGTAATTATGTTATCCTTTCTCCTCTATTGTATATTGGATGTAGAGCAGGACAGATGCCTTGGCATTTTAGATAATAGATTGTAGAACTATGAGTAGCCCCATTAAGGTCAGATGGAGAAGACCGCACACCAGCTGGATATCTGAACTTTGAATAGGATGAAGTAACTGGAAGCTATTTGGGAATGTCAACAGCGGGATGCATCAGAGTATGTTCTGTCTTGGGCACTAATGGTGCTCATAGATACGTGGTAGCCAGGTAGGTAATCTGTAGCATAAGGCTACATTTTCACCAGTTATGCTGTCTCCCCCATAGTGCTAAGTTGTTGCTGGCAAGTAGCTGCCTAGTCAGGGTCCATATTTCTCTGGATCCCTTGCAATTAGGTGGTATCATATATCCAGTATTGTCAGTGGAATGCAGTTAGGAATTAGATGTATCTTTTCGAAGACTTTTTTTTTTTCTCATGCCTTGATGCAAGAAAACACTTTGACTGTTGGATTTTGGCAGTACCAAAACCACAGGAGGGATAGAGTTCAATTCATTGACTCATAGCTTGGAGGAGAACAACATCCTCCAAAAGCAAAAATCTTATTTTGAAGTTTAGTGTGAAAAATAAACCATTTAAGGTGTTACACATTTTTAGTATCATACATTTAAATGATTATTACTATAACTATTGAAAAATATGTTTGACATTTAAAAGTCAATTTCTTAAAATTAACTTTCATTTTTTGGTGGCTTTGAAGTGGCACTGCAGTTTTTGTCTTTAAATAGATGGCACATTTGATTTTTAAAATTATTTTTCATTTTTTATTGAGGTACTTAAACTGTCAACTTTAGTAGTTTCCTCACAGATCTGTGTTTTCTGTGCTCTCACCTTGATCTTTAAATTGCAGAGGACTAAGAAATTATTTGTCCCTCGTGTTCTTTTTAAAGCTTTTAATGAGCTTGCAGACAACTATCTCTTGCTGTTCTTACTATTAATATTGCAGGCGCAACCCTGGGATAGTGTAAAGGTAGGGTAAAAGCAGAGCACTCACTTGACAAGGGGGGGCGTGGGATGGATAGGATGGGATGGATTAGATGCAACACAGAGTAATGAGGTAAGGTGACATGGAATAACTGTGTAGTAGTAACTCAAAAGTATCACAAATTTTTGGACCACATTAGCCTGGATGACTATTCTTAAGTAAATAAACAATGTTGAGAGGCCAAGACAGGCGAATCATGAGGTCAGGAGATTGAGACCATCCTGGCTAACATGGTGAAACCTTGTCTCTACTAAAAATACAAAAAAAATTAGCCAGGCGTGGTGGAGGGCCCCTGTAGTCCCAGCTACTCAGGAGGCTGAGGCAGGAGAATGGTGTGAACCCAGGAGGTGGAGCTTGCAGTGAGCCGAGATTGTGCCATTGCACTCCAGCCTAGGCAACAGAGGGAGACTCCGTCTCATCAAAAAAAAAAAAAAAGAAACAATGTTATTCTGGCCTGGCTTTGGATTAAAAGGCTGAAGTGTTGGCTAGGGAATTTACATTCTTTGTTTTCTCTCTTGTCTTTATTGTATAGGCAGAGAGAGTTTAATTTTAGCCAAATCCCTTTATTCTTTAATAACGAGCCATATTAGTCAAGATTTGCATTCTAGCACCCCTTCTTTCCATTTGTAAACAACTTTTAAGTATGCAAAATTTTCTTTGAGATGCCTGAGTTCTGCCACTAGTACCCAACATTTTGAGTTAGTTTTTCTTGCCTAAAGCCTACATACTACTCTTCACTGATCCAGTGTCCCCACTTAACCACCACTGGGCTGTTCTCCTTCCCTAGTTCAGGTTCTCAGTTTCTTCTTGGGAGCTCAGAATTTGCTGTTACCATGATTGCATATGCTGAAATCAATGAATTCAGTCATACATCCTTCCAATTCTCTCCTCTCACTACACTTGCATATCCAAGAATTCATAGTGCTCTGCTAAATAAAGGATTATGTTTGGGGGTCACTGCCTTTTAAGAGCACAAAACTGAAGCTTTAAACATTTTAGTGATTTCCATAGCTTCGTGTGTAAACATGTGCTCAGAGATGAATTCATTAAAATGCACTTGTCCTCTCAGGCCACTTAGGGTTGCCCACATACATCCACTCTCAGGCTATTTGAAAATAGGAGGAAGAGGGCACTCAACAATGGATATTTCTAGTACAGAGAGGATTTATGATTTAGAACGTGTAACAATATTCTAGTGACTTTGCATTCATGCACTGGTATCCTTTTCTATAGCCTTTCCAATACATTTTAGAATAAACTGTGGGCTTCTTGCTGCAAACTGAGAAGAGCAAATCAATGAAAATAAAAGACATAGGTAATCAAAAGAGGTCTTCACTTTGTCCTCCTGAAAACTCAGACAAAGTGGAGGCTCAAGTCAGTTAGGGAAAGATTGGGCTGTTCATAATTGCCTATGTGACTTGTCAGTTCCTTTTTAACTCATACAAAACCTTTGTGAGTGTGACATTATATCTAGACAATAGTTATGTTAATTTCCCTAATTGTGATATTATCTGCCTATCAATAGCCACCTATTCTAAACTTTAAAACATGTAGCAATTATTTTTCATGCTCGAAACTCAAAGTAACAATAACGTTGGAAAAAAAGAGACATTTCCTGTGAATTCAGTTAAAATAGAATGCTCACTTTTTCCTCAGAATAATGCTTTTTAAAATTTTTATTATGCAGTACATGCGTATTAAGGAAAATATGGTTAACACAAAAATGAAAGGAAAATTGTAAACTGTAATTTTACTAAACAAAGACATCTACATAACATTTAGGTATATTTTCTTTTCTCAAGGCATCTATAACAGATATTTGCCATTCTTGTTGAATTCTTAGCATGTGTGTGTGGGGAATTTCCAGCTTATGAAGCAGATCTTACTTCCCATTTTAGAAGCAGAAAACCCAAGGCTTATGTTCAGTTGGTCTTATAGCTAAGTGCAAGCACATTAACTTCGGCTATCCCAATTTGATATGTACACTCTGAGCTTTGAATTGAGAATTCCTGAGGCAAAGCTCAGAGACACAGGAGAATGTATTCTCATGGGGTGGAGAGGCAGTAGCACCAATATCCTATTTTCAGAGGGAGAAGAAGCAACAGTTTCAGCGTCAGCATCATTTACATGGTTTTGGTGATAAAACATTTTTGAGTGACAGTGACTATGCCCAGCAGTTCTTGTGGCAGTGTAGCTACTTTAATGGTTCTGAGGTATGATTTGTGTGTTGCCAGTGACTGCCAGGCCCACACTTGTTCTTCTAGCTCTCAAAGTTTGCAAGTTTCCTAATATAGTCATCATGCCTATAATCTTAGAACTCTGGGAGGCTGAGGCAGGAAGATCACTTGAGGCTAGGAGTTTGAGACTAGCCTGGGAAACATAACAAGACCCTGTCTCTACAAAAAAATAAAAATAAAAAAAAGCCAGGTGTACTGGCGTATGCTTATAGTCCCAGCTATTTGGGAGGCTGAGGTGGGAGGATCACTCAAGCCCAGGAGTTTGAGGCTGCAGTGAGCTATGATCACATCACTACACTCAAGCCTGGGCGAGAGAGTGAACCCTCTTGTAAATGAACAAACAAATAAATTAATTAAAATTTATTTTTACAAAGATTATCTGAGTTAGTTTATACTGCTCACAACTAAAAATACCGAATCAGTGGATTATTTTTTATCGTGTGGTTGAAATCCTATTTTACCATGTTTCTTAGTCTGGGGTAAATTCTACTTATGGACTGGAATTTTCTGAAGGAAATTTTTTTGTATGGTTTCAGAGTTATGTTCATAATTAAAGGAAATATTAATGAAAAATGCCAGTTCCATTTGCAAAGACAGAAACTGACTCTTTTACTATTTTGTAAGTTATTTTTTAAGATTTCTTCAACTGTTTTGCTTGGTGATTTGTTAATTTTTTTCCTTAGGTTTCCTTTAAAAGACATAGGTCATTGACTTTTGCTTAATAAAACTCCTATTTTTAAAATAGGTTTATTGATATATAATTTACACATGTTTAAATGTTCAATCCAGTAGTTTTCAGTATATTTACAGAGTTGTGCAGCCAACCAATAATCTAATTTTAAAACATTCTCATCATTCCAAAAAGAAATTGTGTGCCTCTTCACAATCATTATCCTTTTATACTCCTTCCTTTCCCCTTCAGCACTAGGCAACCAGGCAACTACAGAACTAATTTTTTTCTCGTTAGATTTACCTATTCTGTTTATTTCATAGAATTGGAATTGTACAGTATACTGTCTTTTGTAGCTGGCTTCTTTCGCTTAGCATAATGGTTTTGAGATTAGTCTATGTCATAATACAAATATACAAATCAGTATTTAATTTCTTATTATGGATTGCCAAATAAAATTTCATTTTATTGAAATTCTATGTTTTATTTATCCATTCATCAGTTGATAGGTAGTTAGGTTGCTTTCACTTTTTTTGCTTTATAAATACTGTTGCTATGAACATCTATGTATAAGCTGTGTGTGAATTTATGCTTTCATTTCTCTTGGGTAGATACCTAGAAGTAGAATATCTGGGGTCCAGTGGTAACTCTGTGTTTAACATATTGAGAAACTAATGAAGTGTTTGCCATGGTGGCTGCACCGTTTTACACTCATTTCCATTTCAATGTATCCACATTCAATGCATTCAGTTTCTCCACATTCTTGCCACAGTATGTTATTGTCTGTCTTTTTGATTATGGTTATCCTAGTAGGTGTGAAGTGGTACTTCATTGTGGTTTTGATTTCCAGTTCCCTAATTGCTCAAACAATTATGGAGGCTGAAGAGTCTCATGATCTGCTATCCACAAGCTGGGGAACCAGAAAAGACAGTGGTGTACAGTAGTCCCTCTTTATTTGTGGTTTCACTTTCCATGGTTTCTATATGTGTATGTTATGACTAGTTGGTTCATAGTATTGTGTATGTTCTCTATTTTCTTATTAACTATCTCTCTAAATGTTCTGTCGATTATTGAAAGGAGAGGGTATTGGAGTCTTCAAGTATTATATTACTGTAGAACTGTTCTCTTTATTTCTGTCAATATATGTTTTATACATTTTGGAGCTCTGTTGTTAGGTGCTTATGCATTTACAATTATTATATCTTCTTGATGAGTTGAGCCTTTTAGAGATATGTAATATCCTTCTTTGTCCCTTAAAATAGTTCTTCACTTGAGGTGTATTTTGTCTGTTGGTATAGCTAACTCAGTTCTTGTTTAGTTACTGTATTACATGAAATATATTTTATCCTATTTGTAGCTCTAGATCTAAAGTGAGTTTCTTGCAGAAAGCGTGTAGTTGGATCACATTTTGTTTTTCTATTCATTATGCCAGTTTTTGCCTTTTGGTTGGATAGTTTAAATCTGTTTACATTTAAAGCAGTTACTGAGAAGAAGGGGTCATTTCAATCACTTTGCAATTGTTTTCTGTATGCCTTAGGCCATTTTTGTTTTTAATTTCCTCTTTTATTGACTCTTTTTGTATTCAATTTATTTTTTGTATTTAAACCATTTTGTGTGCCCTTTCATTTCCTTTTTTGTGTTACTTCTTAAGGATATTTTATTTGCAGTTGCATGGAAATACTTTAACGTCTTAAGTTTATGACAATCTAGTTTTAATTGATATCAATTTAGCTTCGATAGCATAGAAAATTCTCTGCTCTAGGACAATTCTGTTCCCACTTCTATGTTGTTATCATCAATTATATATTTATACATCATGTTCTTAACAACAGATCATAATTATTTTTATGCATTTGTCTTTCAAATTGTGTTGTAAATGGAAAGTGAAATTATGAATCAAAAATGCAACAACAATACAATAACATTGGATTTTATATTTGCACATGTAGTCACCAGAGAGCTTTATGTCTTCAATGACATTGAGTTACTGCCTAGTGTGCTTCAATATCAACCTTAAAAACATCCTTTAGCATTTTGTGTAGGGCAGGCCTATTGATAAGGGACTCTCTTGGTTTTTGTTTATTTGAGAACATCTTAATTTCTTCCTCATTTTTTGAAGGGTAGTTATGATGGATTAGAATTTTTTTTCCAGCACCTTAAGTATGTCATCACATTGCCTTCTGGCCTTCATAATTTCTGATAAGAAATCAATTATTTTAAAATTTATTTTCAGATTATTATTATTATTATTTTTAAATTCATTCATTCAATAACTATTAATGAATCCAGACCCCGATAGAGCTTACATTTTAATTAAGGAGATATACAATAAATATAATGAATTAGTAAATTATGTAGTATTCTGGAAGATGATAAATGCTATGAAACAATAAACCTCAGGATGGAGGATAGGGAAAAATTGTGTGTGTTGTTGAGGGGGAGGAGATATGCAATTTTAAATAAGGTAATCAGGATTGGCCTTATTGGGAAAAGATTTGATGAAATGAAGAAGTTTGTCATGCTATTATCTTGGTGGCCAGCATTCTATAGAGAAGGAATAGTCAGTATGGGTCCTGAGGTTGTAGCATGGTTGGCAAAGTTACAGAACAATAAGGAAGCCAGTGTAGATGGATCCTAGAATCCTAATAAGCACAGGAAAGAACAGGTGAATATGGAGGAAGGGTAGAAAAGGCCACATCATAAAAGTGCTTCTAGGCCATTGTAAAAATTTTGGCTTTTCCTTTGAGTTAAATGGGAAGGCAGTAGAGGGTTTTGAGTAGAGGGACAAGATGATGTGATGCTGTTTTTAAATAATCTTTCTGGTTACTTTATTGAGAATCAACTGTATAAAGGAAATGGGGTGGAGACTATTGTAATAATTTTTTTGAACATTTGTTTTTTTGTTTGGCTTTGCCCTATTTATGCATTAGCTCATTTAATTCTCACATCAGTACTTTGAAGAAATTATTATTTTTCCCTTCTTTGCTGATGAATTAAGTGAAGCTCAGAGCAGAGAACCCCTTGCTTGAAGTCCTCTAGTAAACTGTTAGTGAAGATCGGATGTAACCCATGTCTGTTGATTGGACTATCCTGGTTGTCACAACTCTAAAATTCTATGCTTCATTACCCAGCTACATGCAGTTTTGGCCCTCCCTTCCAATTCACTGGCTCTCTAAGCAGAATTTCTTTTTGTATTTTGAGAATTGTGTCCCCATAATTTTTTTTCTGAATCAATAACTTAGGAAAATTAGACATTTCTATGAGGAAAAATCAACAAGGAAGCACAATGTAGTTTTTGAGGAATGGTTGGGTGAGTATGTTTAGAAAAGAGAGGACCCTCCATAACATATATTTTACTAGCCAATAGGAAAATAGTAAGACTTCTTTTAGTTTTAATATTAGTTTTAATGGTTTTAAAGAAAAAATAGAAATTAAATCTGTCACATTATCACATATGCAAAGGGTGTAAATATGTTAAACATATTCAGTATAATTACCACAACTTGAAAATACTTTATTCACTACAAACTGTATATACATTGACTTCTTATATAAACAGATTTTTCACCTCTCTATATATGTATTAAAACACAAAACTAATGACCTTGTGCAGCCCTACTGAACTTTATTCTTTATTCCTGCTTGGCCTTAAGGGAAATTATTCCAACCTTATTATTCTACATGGTCCCTGTCATTCTGGATTTCCTTAGCTTTTGACACATTATCAATGACAAGTAGGAAATTGTTACTGTTAGAAGTGTGAGAAATGTTTGTAATTCTCCTGCTTTTCTATTTGATGAAATAGTTTACCAGGTACTAATCAGAAAATTTTAGAGGAAACTTTTGCATATACAAAAACTAAATTCATATGTTGAGTTGGCCAGCATTTATTTTTCACATTCATTTTGTATTTCATAGGCTTGATACCAAGCTTCTAGGTATTCTTTATGTGCTTTGTAAGGGTGGGATTCACTTTGAAATTGCTCAGTTCGCTGTTTCTAAGACATTGGCATGATCTGGAAAAGGACATGAATTCGGCTGTTGGGTCAGAAATGTCACCATCATAAAGTTAGAAGCCTGAATAATGCAACAGTATACTATACTTGGTAAAAAATAAAGAAGTGTGAGAGTGGCTTCTGTAATAATTATGTCTGCTTTAATCTTTTCCCATACAGGTAATTTCAATATCTTGTACTTTGTCCAGATGCAAAATAGTAAGCAATGTTTATTTTTGATTTAATGTGTTTTGTTTAAAAGAGAATCCTTGCAATGATGTAAACCTTTTTGATTCTTTCATATTTCTTTAAAAAATATTTTGAAGTTTTCTGATACTGATCTAAATAAAAAAACCTGGGCTGTTTTAACCATCTGCCTAGTAGTCTGAGCTAGTGTTTGCCTCCAAACAATGGAAAGATTCACACTGAACTTTAGAAACAGAGGGTAGAGTAAATTTTGAAGGCAGATTCTTTCAAAGCTTAGCAAATATGAAAACACTGGCATGATTTTATTTAAAAATGAATCCCTGGGCCGGGCGCGGTGGCTCAAGCCTGTAATCCCAGCACTTTGGGAGGCCGAGACGGGCGGATCACTAGGTCAGGAGATCGAGACCATCCTGGCTAACACGGTGAAACCCCGTCTCTACTAAAAAATACAAAAAAAAAAAAAAAAAAACTAGCCGGGCGAGGTGGCGGGCGCCTGTAGTCCCAGCTACTCAGGAGGCTGAGACAGGAGAATGGCCTGAACCCGGCAGGCGGAGCTTGCAGTGAGCTGAGATCCGGCCACTGCACTCCAGCCTGGGCGACAGAGCGAGACTCCGTCTCAAAAAAAATAATAATAATAAATAAATAAATAAAATAAAATAAAAATGAATCCCACTGAATTTGATTTTGTGCATTATTCTGTAATTCTTACCGTCAACATTCAGACAGAAAGGTGAAAATCTTCTCTTTTGTATTTCACTCTTGTTTTATTATTACTGTTTAAATTTTTGAACTTAAAAAATTCTGCCTATAGGACTCAGTTTAAGGGCCATGAGCAGTAAGTGAATGATGCCAGCTTTTTTTCTGGAGAGCATTGAAAAAATACTGTCCGAACCTTGAGTATTTCTGTCACACTAGAATCGAGGTGCTCGGTAAGCAACACAGCAATCAGTATGTTCACAGAAGCCGAACCAAACCAACAATCCAACTGACGAGGCCAATATTTTTCCTTAGAAATAAATGTCTTAGAAAATTCTACTGAATTTCTCTAATATGTGAGGGCCAGGAGTTACATTTTTCAAATGTATGATACTTGGGTAGTGGCTGATGACCTTAAATTTGAGGGCTAAACTTTACATTCTTATTTTACAGCTGAATATGGTTCCATATGTCTAAAACACTAATTAATGTTAGTACCATGTCATTTACAAATTTAAGAAAATGATAACTGTTTTTACATATTAGGCTTTTTCTTGACACTTTTACATTGTATGGTAAACATTCATATGTTTTAAGAATGAACATTCAAAAACATTATAGTCAAACAATTAGATACTACATAATAATCAATTTGCTTATTTAAAACATGCACACAAGCTTCACAGAATTTATTGAGCATATGGGAATGCTGTAATGACCACTTATTATTTCAGTATTCGATTTTAATTCTTTGAAGTTGTTGCATTCATTAAATGATTGAATGTGTAGGCACATTTGTATGTGTGTGTGTCTCTTTGTTTATTGGTATCATCAGAAGAAATTCAGCTGGAACACATATGTTTAGCTTGGTTAGACTTTGAACACTTTGTAACAATTGGACATTTCTGGTTTTGGCTCCAAAATAGGGAAGAGGTTTGAGAAATAGACCATGATTTGCCATTGAATATTTGCTTTTTTTCTGTTCTTCAAAAATATTTTGTTTTAATATTGGTGGAGGCACAACAACAAAGTGTTAGAGAATATTATTTTAGACAAATATCTGTAAAAATCAAACTGAATAGTTTAAAGGAGAAGTTTGTACTACACATTCACATTCTCAAAAAGTTTCTGCTTTCTTGAGCAGGACTGACCGTATCCCTAATTCAAGGAAAGATGATCTATAAGCACTGAGGTCTGGATGTTACTTTTTACTTAAAAGTATTTATTGTTATGTTATGAGTCTTAGAAATGTGATAGTATATATCTTCTTGTAGTAAAATTGATGCTTTCTTAGGACTATTATCTCATTTCTTTCTGGTAAGACTTCTGAATAATCTAAGGAAATTAAAGGAAAGGTCTCTGTGTGGAAGGAGGTGTGTTAGACTCACCCTCTTGCTCAGCTGTGGAAGGAGGTGTGTTAGACTCACCCTCTTGCTCAGTTCACACATATCCGAACTATTGTGCAGGTTTGTTTTCCAAGAGGTAACTCACCTTTCCACACTTTGCCTGGTTTGCTCATATGTACCATATATTGGTATTTTTCAACCATATTTTCTTTTGTCACACTTAGGACTTTTTTTCCCTAAGGAGTCGCCTTTGAAGATATTTTCTGATAATTTCTCCTAGTCCTTATTCTATATCCAGTGAGGGGAGAGGAAGAGAACACGAATAGTATTCTTCCCCTATTTATTGGAATATACCTTTACTGTTTTATAATCTAGCATTTAAAAAATCTGTGAAAAATAAAAAGAATGATAGGAATTTTCTTTATATTTTTTAAGGTCCTAACTTTGACTACTTTTTAGCTTGGCATTTAAAAATAAGTAATGGTCAAAAAGTATATAATTTTTAAAAATTTCACTCTCACACAAAAAAAAAAAATCAAGAGAATGAAATATACATTTGCCTAATGATTTAACTAGATTTCCTTTTCAGTTAAATGCCATGGAAGAAATCTTTAAATCTTTAAACCTTTACATTCTACAAAATGAGTTTTCTTGAGCAAAGATTTTCAGTTCCTATTTCTTGAGGTTAATTTTCTGTTACTCTAGTGGGAAAATGAATCATTTAACTTTTTTTCCCATTTTATTTCTCTAGGCAAAAAAAGTCCATTTTATGTAGATTTTGTTTCCCTTCACTTATGATATTATGTTTTAAAGATTCTTTAATCTCTTGGAAAAACTATATGTCATTTTAATGTCACAAATGTATATTGCAATTTGTAAATGAGATAGTTTTTTTCTGACATATTTTTGTTTGTTGCATATAATAATTTAGAGTTTTCAAAGAATAAATTTAAAGCCCATTTTATTTTGGGTGGAGGCTAACATTTTATTAGTGTTTTTGTCACATTTATATGCTACCTTTCTCAATTTGACCATATCTGCCTAAAAATTGCTTTCTGTTTCTAGAGAGTATATAGGACAGGACCGATAAATAAGAGAATGGGGGCCTAGATTGGCACCATGATAGACTCATACTAATCTTTTACCTCAGTAAATGAAATTAAGGCTATTCATCCACAGAGGTATAGGGTGAGCTTATGAAACTTGAAGTGGTGGAGGCAGATTTGGAATTCCTGCGGGAGCAGCCATTGAAACTTGGGTCTCTTGGCGTTGCTCTTTTCTTCCGACTGGACCTGGCGGTATCTGCATCGCTGGGGTCAAACATCACTGTCATGGACTCCATCCTGGTCACGGTGTACATACTGCTTTGCCGGGTTGGATGAAACCTGGTGGTCTTGAGCTCTAGCTCATCATAGCTGGAAACTTTGATGAAAGGACACCAGCGAAATGCTCTCTTGAAGCCAGCTCGAAATCTGAGGAAAAGCAGGCCACGGAAAGAAAAAGTTGTTTTTTTCAAGCAGATATGTCTTTCAGCTGCCACAGAAAATTCTACTTAAGGTAGTTTATAACAACTCAGTTTTTGAGTTTGGTTTTTAGCCAAACTTAGAATTGGTGTCACAGTATTGTTGTTAGTCTTTTAGTTCTTGTTTGAATTGAATTGAATGGAAATTAATTTCCCATTAATGAGAAGCATTGATTCCCAGCAATGAAAAGCATCTCATTCCCACCAGTGAGAAGTCATCAATAGCAAACACATAGCATCAGGTAACCAATTTAGTAAAGAAACAGCATATTTTTCTAAAATAATTTTATACATTTACATAAATATAATTGAATTAGGCTGGCTAATTAAGGCACTTAAAAATGATATATTTCAAAATAGCTCCTTTCAGAAATGATTACACATTTATAAAGTCTCATTTAATGTTAGAATTAATTGCTAATCTTGATGGTTTTTATCTAATCATGTATGAAAGTACAAAATCCTTATCTTTGTAAACCTTTAAATGAAGTTGATTAAAAGTGGATGTAATGCTTGTGGGGTGGCGGGAATTGAGATATGGCTTATGCAATTAGTGAAAAAAAAAGGCAAGAATTAATTAAATATTTAACAAACTTAAGGCACAGTGTGGTAGAGCCCCAACTGGGAAGAGAGAGCTTAGGATTTAATTCATGCAGTTACTTACATAAAGTCCCAATTCTACTTGCAAAAAAACCACATTGACTTATTGCAGGACTTACCAACCCTATGAAATTTAACCCTACCCCTTCATGTGCTGACCAATAAAACCAACGTGATTTTATCTGGAAAGCAGATTTTATCATTTTTTTCTAGTTTTACATTTGACTATAAATATTCTCACTTTTCATTTTTTAACTTTATAAACATCTTTCCCTTGACCACCATGATTTCTTCACAAGCCATCTCCATGGAGGCTGCCTGCTCTCTTACTTACCCCACCTCACCATGCAGGAAGGAGGATTGGAGCTCCCCTTGTTTTTACAAAACCTTCTACTTCAAAGTTTATTTATTTACAACGTATCCTTTTTAATAAAGTCTGCTCACATATGCCATCATCTCTCCATCTTACAGAAATTATTCAAGAATTTCTAGGAAGTATCTTCATTTCTTTGAAGATTTGAGTATATTTTCAGTTCTCCTTCAATCATGAGGGTACTTCTTTTTCTTTGGCAGGTAAAATTCTGAGCTTTTGGAGGAAGAAGTTGGCCCATAGAAGAATCATCCAGTTAGAACCCCAAGAACATTGTTTGGGGCATCTAATTATTAATGTGGGGTGCTTTATAAAGTGTGTATGGGGGTCTTAAAAGATAAAGCCTGTGCCTCTTTCAGAGAATTCTTAAATTTTCCCTTCCTTCTGCACTTTGAATTTGCACCAAGAAAATGGAACATTGTATGTTTCCAGCGAAGGCGGGTGTGACAAGCAACTTGCATTTCGTTTTGTTATTACCTTTTATTCAGACAGCAGTAGATGATGGGATTGTACATGGTTGAGCTCATTGCCAGCCAAAAGCTAGCCAGGTAGACCTGCTGGATGTATTTCCATCTATTTAGTTGTTGATAGATTGCAGTGAGAATGAAGTAAATATGATAGGGCAGCCAGCAGATAGCAAATGTCACGACAACAATAATCATCATTTTGACAACCTATAAAGAAAAAAAGTCATTTTTTACAAACATAATACTCATTGAATATAATAGTTCCAACAGCTTATTGCAAATCATGCTTTTCTGATAATACACATCATGCCTAGGGAACAGTCAATATATTAAAAAATGGTGAAGCAATATAGGGACAGTTGCCTAAGGTAAGTCTCAAGAAAGTATGCTATGTCACTATTCATTTCTACCTATCTAAGTGAATGGGTAGTGCTAACTCAAACACAGACAAATATATTTTGATTGGCTTGAAGAAAATAAGTGTTTACAAAAACCCAGAAAGCCTGGAACAGAGAGAGATAGGAACTAGGATGTGGCTGTGTAGCCTGCATTGTACAATAGTGGAGACATTATCTCCAGGAAATCAAGTAAGTCACTATGGAGGTTTACTAGGCTGCTAGGGCTGGGCTTGTTCAAGTTAGTACTCTTTTATAGCCTGACTATAGCTTAAGACTATTCAGATTTCTTTAATAGACTGCTCACTATGCAACCTTATGAATATTAATTTGGTTTCTCTTATAATCTGATATTGGGGAAGATTTCCCCAAATAGTGATTATATGTAAATATTCACATTAGTGTGAGGAAAATACTAACTTCAGATTTGCAAATAGGTTATTGGTTTATGCAACTGTTTTATGCATTAGCTTTTATGACTTTGGTAAGCATAGGCCATTTCCTTTGATTGTATACTTGTGAATGATAATATCCTGGACAGCTCTAATCAAAGTAGAATGTCAGCTATTACTTCTCTTCCACTAGGCCTAAAATTCCTGAAGACAGAATAGTCTTAACTGTCTTTTTACTCCCAGCATCTACCACAGTCCTTGGTATATAGCTGAGATAAATAGATATAGAACGAATGAATAATAAATAGCAATGTACAGTTTGTAGCAGGAGGTTGAAATGAAGGATGTTTTGTGTGTCTCTAAATAAAATAAAATCTATTCCATTGTCTGTGTTTATAAGAAAGGTAGAATCAGAGGTATTAAACACTGAGCAGCTTGGCTTTTCATTTAAAATAATATTCTCTGAGTATCTCGTTTGATATTTCTCAGAATCAATCTATCTGCTAAATACGTTCATGTCTCTTTTGGGAATCTGGAAATAGTAAAAAGTTTAAAATAAGATACTTTAAGCTAAATAATTTTGAAGCTTACCTGCAGTCAGATTAAAACAAATCAGGGAAAGCTCTGATGTAAAGGGCCTATGAGGCACCTCAGAACTAGTAAGATACAGTATTTATAAAATGGACTTGTCATTTGACTGCAAATTAGGGATTCAGATGAAGGTTGGCAAGGTTTAGTCACGAGAGACATGATTTTAGAAACAGATAAAGCATGAAATGGATCAATGTGGAAGGTAACTCTTTCCTAAGGGCCAAACTACTGTACCATCCAGGTGACCAGCACTGAGCAGATGGAAACTGGCGATCAGAGATGAAAATCCAGGTCAACAGCTCACGAAATGTCATCACTGGCCACAACATATAACATCTTTTGATTTTCCCAGTGTTCTTCAAATTACATTGCTTTCTTCTGAGGAACTACTTTTGCATTTCTGCATTTTATTTCTCAGATTTCCTATTCATAATTCATATATTTGTGAAAAACAAGTGATGTAATTTAATTTACATTTATGCAATATTTTACATATTTAATTAATTAATTGTCTTTCAATTGCACATTAGCAAATTGAGGCAAAAACCCAAAGCTCTGACCACTGTGATTTGTGTAACTAAGAAAGATCTTTCTTTTCTTTTTACCCTCTGTTTACAGATAAAAATATCTGTCAAATACCTTGAGTCTAGAAAATAACATTGAGAAAAATAGTGGACCAATTCCTTATCCAGAAGTTTACAATATAATGAAAAAAAAAGAAAATGTACAATTTTAATAAAAATGCATGCATTGAAATGTTGAGTATGAACATGTGCAGATAAAATTTAAAATAGTATTTATGAGAATCTACTAGCTTATTTTAACAAAGACTGACTCAATACATGCCTACTAACTGTAGGTTCAAAGGATATTAGACTAAATGAAATGGGTCTATTGATGTTTTCATTGTTGAATTTGTGAGCATTCTACTATTCCTTGAACAGGGTAGTTAAGCTCCAGCCATAATTTTCCTTGGCTCCTCTCTCTACCTAGAACACTCTTTTAACCATGATTCCCAGGGTTTAAGTACCTCGCCTCCTTCAAGTCATTGCACAATTGTCATTTTTTTTTGAGTGCTATTCTGACCAACTGATTTAAAATCGCAATCTGCCCTTTCAGCCCTTCCAGAACCTCTTAGCTTGCTCTTTCTCTTCAGTTTGTTATGTTTTTTCTTTATTTTGTGTCTCCTGATGCTGGACTGTAAAAGAGCAAGGATTTTCTGTTTGTTTTGTTCATTTGTATTTCTGGCACCTAGACTGGACTTCATACATAAAGGGTACTCAGAAATGTTTTAAATGAACAAGTGAAAGTGACTATAAAACAAAAGAAACTGAAAGACACAGACAGTTAAGTAATGTCTAAGATTTTACTCAGTCATCAATTACTAGTATCATTTGTTTTTCATTTAAGATGACCATGTGTATGTAAAATGAGCATGGAATTTACTGCTATTTTTGCTTTCAAGGCAAACAAATTTAAAAAGAGAATGAGTCCAAAAATGATATAACTTTTTCTTTTTCTTTTTTTTTTTTTTTTTTGAGATGGAGTTACTCTGTCACCTAGGATGGAGTGCAGTGGCGCAATCTTGGCTCACTGCAACCTCCGCCTTCTGGGGTCAAGTAATTCTTCTGCCTCAGCCTCCCTAGTAGCTGGGATTACAGGAGTGCGCCACCACGCCTGGCTAATTTTTGTATTTTTAGTAGAGAAGGGGTGTCACCATAGTGGCCAGGCTGGTCTCAAACTCCTGACCTTGTGATCCACCCACCTCGGCCTCCCAAAGTTCTGGGATTACAGGTGTGAGCCACCACACCCGGCCTAATATAATTATTTTTATGGGGCACATGAAAGCATTAGATTTCACTCTAAGCAAATGTTAAGAGCAAGTAAAATATCTTTGAGAATGTTAACATAAATTGTATTTGAATCATTTTATATAGACTGACTACAAACTCCCTATGCACAAAATTGTTTTCTGACAATTGCTGAAAACCTGCTAAGGCTATCAGAGTCCTTTTAGATAAATTTCCATTTTCAAAGTGCCAAAAGTTCAGAAAAACATGCAAAAATTAAAATGCATGTGGAAAATGGAACAGAGACTTCAGATAGCTTCTAACTCACATACAGAGGGCCTTTAGGACTTGTTGTGAAAGATTTATAAACATATTTTAAAAATTTTAAGAAAAGTTTAAAATACCCTACAGCATTTTTTAAAAGTGAAACAGCAGCTATAATATATTTTCTGTACTTATTTCCATGTAATACTGTTACCTTGGCTCTCTGCTTACAAAATCTTGTAGTGTTATTTCAGACGATGAACTCTCTGGACCCTAGTTTTGATGTGAATGCAAACGTAGGCTCTTGGGTGGGAGAAATTGTCTGCTTTGTGAAATGCTGAAATCACAAAATTGAAATCACCCTCCTGATAAAATGCCAAAGAAAAGAACTCTTTGAAGCATGAAGCTTGAGCAATGATAGATGTGCAGGTACTATGAGCAATTACCACTCTATTGCATGGCTGAACAATGGTAACAGGGCAGACAGGCTATGAACTGTTAAAGAGAAAAAAGAATCAGGTGGTGAACTTTCAGAATCTTGAGATTTTTAGGCAAGATCAAGATGACAATCTGGGACAGAGAAAGTTCAAATCTCTCATCATGTCTTAATAATGTTATTAAGTGGGTAGCCACCCATTATCCTTGGAAACTTGCAAGCAGGATGAAGGAGGAAAGTGGGGACATGTAATGTAGCCCTTACAAAGTTATAGTGCCTATTTTTAGCAGTTAAGAATCTAACTACATAGGCAGGATGGAATTGCATGTCCTCATATATTAGTGAGAATAAACTTTGGATACCTCTCCTTCATGTATCGAAGGGGAAAGAGCTTAGATTTTTGTATACCGTACAGATTAGACTGAAATGCCTACAGCTGTTCTTATCTATCACATTAAATTAGTGTAGGATGGATGATTTTGAGGTTTGGGTTTTAAAAGCAAAAATTAGTTTAGGAAATTAACTAAAATGCTGACAACTATTTAGAAAACTCTAGGGGTCATATTCTTTGGTACAGGATTGATTCTTTCTAAATGCTTAGAATAAAAATGGTCAGCTTGGTGTGACAAAAAACAAAACAAAACAAAACTTCTTGTTTTGGTTAGAATCTCCTTAGAGCATATGTTTTGAAGAATCATCCCATGGACCACACCCTACCACTTGTTCATATCTGTCCTCTGCACAAGTGTTCTCAAATGAATCATTATTTTCCTTTAAGTAAAAATTTCAAGCCATTTTTTTTTCTAATCACAAATTGGAAGATAAAATAATATACTAAAGGGTAAGATGTTTTAAAAATTAATAAAAAGCATCAAAATTGAAAGTATTACTTCATAGGCTATTTAGGTTTGGCTTTTGGTGCTTCACTTTCAAAGAAAAAAGAATTTCAGTATCACATGATATTTTGCAGAGTGCAGGATGGCTCGGAAGATAAATTTGGCCAGTAATTTCAGGACTGGGTGAGAATATAGGCATTTTCTGTGAGTGTCATCTAAGAAATTGGGCACTGTTGCCAAATCCAACTAACATGCACATTCAGTTAACATTAGCCTAGAGCAATGCCTATAAGAAATTATGTCAAGCCCAAGCAAATGAAAAAACCTGTGTGCATGTATATGCAATTATGGAAAATATATGTGTGTGTGTGTGTGCGCACGTGTGTGTGTGTTGTGTTGTGCTTGCAATCTATTTCTTTACATTTCATTGGTCATGTTTCCTTTTTAAAGTAATTTTATGTTTTCAATGTAAACTTGATCTTTGCGAGCACTATAAGATTTCAGGCCTATAGTGGTATGAAACCAAAGGAAAAGATGCAACCACAAAAAGGAAGACAAGATTGATGGCATTAGAAAAGTAAGTACATTAAATTAGAAAAAATAAAGATGGATTTTATGGCATCATGGTTAGAGATAAAAACTTATAGAGGCTTTTAATGGCCTGAATTGTGGCCCCCACAAAATACATAAGTCAATGTTCTAATTCTTGGTACCTCGGAGTGTGTCTATACTTAGAGATAGTGTCTTTAAAAAAGGAATTCAGTTAAAATTAGGTCATTAAGGTGAACCCTAATTTGATATGACTGGTGTCCTTCTAAGAAGAAGAGGTCAGGAAATAGACACAGAAACGGAAGATCATGTAAGGACAGGGAGAAAGACAGGCATCTGTATGCTAAGGAGAGATGTCTTTGAAGAAACAAACCCCACTGTCACTTTGATCTTGGACTTGTACCTTCTAGAATTGTGAGAAAGTAAACTTCTGTTCTTAAAGCCATCCAGTTTGTGGTATTTTCTTATGGAAGTCCTGGAAAACTAATACATAATTTGGTAATGAGAGGCGAGGTGCTGCTGTAACAAATGCCTAAACATGGGAAAGAGGCTCTGAGACTGGGTAACTGGTACAGGCTGGAAAAATTCTGAGATGTAAGAAAAAGCCTAGATTGCTTTGAAGAGAATGCTGGTAGAAAGATGAACACTAAAGGCAATTCTAATGAAGTTTCAGAAGAAAAAGACGACAGCAATAGAGAAAGATTTTTATAGTCTCAGAGATATACAGATATCATCATGAATAGAATGTTGACAGAAATATGAACATTAAAGGTGCTTCTTGTGAAATCTCAGATGGAAATGAGAAATATGTTATTGGACCCTGAAAAAAAAGGCAGTTATTGTTATAAAGCAACAAAGAACTTGGCCAAATTGTGCTTTAATATTTTGCAGAAAGTAGAATTTTTAAGTGATGAACTTGGATATTTAGCTGAGAACTTTCCTAAGCAAAGTGTTGGAGGTATGTCCTGGTTTCTACTTGTAGCAAATTGTTAGAGGAAAGAAATAAGTTGAAAAGACATTTGTAAGCAAAAAGGAACCAGAACTTAAAGATCTGGAAAATTTTCAGCCGATCCACATTGTAAAAAATGAGAAAGCATGTTCTGGAGCAAACACTAAAGGTATGGGTGGAAAAGCATTTGATAAAGAGATTATAGGAATATGACCTATGGATCTAATCAGGTATCTCTGCAGAAGACAGGAAAAATTACGGGGTTATACTAGTAGAAATGCTGCCAGATTTTGACTGAAGGGGACAGATACAGGGTGAAATTAAGGAAGGCAGCCAGACTTCTGCGATTCTATCGGACAGGTCAGTAGAGCTACCCAGCTACAAACATGTATTATCCTTCAAGAAAAAAGGACAATGACCCTAAAGGTGAATCAGAGGTTGGCAGGGCTGCTGCTGCCACCACGGGTCCAGAGCACACAGGCTGTGAGGTAGGGGTGTCTCCTCTTTCAGGTCCAGAGTGGCTGGAGTGCTGCCCAGGACCAAGAGAGTAAGCTATTGTTCTCATGGTCCTGGAGGACATAACATTGAGCCAGCAAAGATTATTCTTTAGCATTAAAATATAATGGAATTTGTCCTGCCAGATTTCAGATTTGGTTGGAATCCATCACCCTTTTCCTCTTTCTGGTTTTTCTCTTTTGTAATAGGAAAGTCTATTCTATGACTTTCCCACTTTTCCATTTTGGAAGCAAGTAACTTTTCTGGTTTCACAGGTTCACAGCTGGAGATAAACTTTGCTTCAGGATGAATCATACCTTGAGTCTCACCCATATCTCAATTAGATGATAATATAAATAAGACTTGAATTTAGCTTTGATATTGGAATGGGTGAAGACTTTTGGGGCTTTTGGGATGAGGTGAATATATTTTGCACATGAGAAGGACAGAAATGTTAGGGGGTGAGTGGACAGAATGTTGTAGGTTGCATTGCAGCCTCCCCAAATTCTTATGTTGATGTCCCAATTCCCAGTAACTGAGAATGTGACTATATTTTGACACAGGATCTTTGAAGAGGTACTTAAGATGAGGTTATTATGGTGGGCACTAAACCAATATGACAGGTATGTTTAAAAGAAGTGATTAGTACAGACACACAGAAGGAAGAGCAAGGGAAGACATGAGGTTGCAGACATCTGCAAAACAAGGAAAGAGGTCTCAGAACAGGCCAGTTCTGTTGACACCTTGAGCTCACACTTCTAGGCTTTGGAATTGTGAATATGTTTTTGTTGTTTAAGCCACTTAGTCTATGGTATTTTGTTATGGCAACCTGAACAGACATCTCAAATACAATGTTTGAGATGCCGAGGGCAGTACACAACGGGGCTTCATTCCAGCAAAGTAGGAAACATAATACTGTACAGAGTCCCAGTAAAAATGAAGATTTCCAGAATGGTTTGGATTGCCTGGAATTGCTTTCAGTAATGTAAGGGATAGATCAATATTAGTATTTCCTTTATTTGAGCCTTTCTTACATTATATATTGTCTTCCTCACAAGCACTGTTTTTCATGCTAATTCCTTTGCAGCAGAAAAAAATGACAAGCTCACAGAAAGTGTGCTTGCTGAGTGAAGTGATAGATTTGTCTTGGTTTTATACAGCTCAATAATCCAATTGAATCTGTCACTTGGACTTACAATGAAGAGTAGTCCCTTTGATTAAAACCAAAGCCTTCTCAGTTATCACACTTAGGTATTCACCTCTAAAGGAGCAGAGCTGATTATACTTGTTTATAGAAGAGAACTAAAACAGAAAATAGCCAGAAAATAACTTCCATGCTTTGGAAAAATAATAGATTATTTGGATACCCGAAATATCGGTTACAAAAAGATTTATTTGCCAGTATTTCAGGCATCCAAATAATCAAGACCAATTTCAAAAAGAATTTTTTTAAAGAAATTAAATGTGGTTTACCTTAAAGGTATACATCTAGCAAATTAACACAAAAATGTAATAAAAGTGTACTATTCATAATGTAGAGACAAATATGTAAGAGGACTAATTCATAATGAACTACAAGAAAGTAGTAACGTAGTCTTTTAACAGGAATGGAATTTGGAATATTGTACCCTTGATCTTAGCCAAAAGGTTGAGAAGGGATGAGTCTGAAATTTTTTATTCAATGTCTTCTGCTCTTACACATGGAGGTGGCCTGGGTTGTTACACTGTAACTTGGCAACAATAGAGACATTGTTGTCAATGCTCTAGCCTCTGTATTTTAAGTTTCTGTCTTATAAATTCTACAAGGTATAATAACAATGTTTTCAAATTTTCCCTCCTGTACATTATTTAAAAATTTTTCTCAACCAACTTTTCAAACATCAATTTCTATATCTTTTTCTTTACTACCTTCCTGTCACCAATTTCTGTTGATACTGATTCTATCTTACAGAATACAATGTTCAGCACTTTGGAGTTCTACGCTGTATGCATTGGCCAGGTGGTTCTAATATCCATTTTGAGAATCATCAAAAGAAAATCACGTGGATAGTTACATTATTCTTTGAGAGAGGTAAAGTCAAAGGCATATTTGAGGGTAAGCACTGATAGATGAGTCAGTGGAGTCATGTCTATCATTGCTTTCAGTAAAAGTCTTGTGATATTTTTATATTCTTTTAAAAACTTTAAAATACATGAGCTTATTTAATCTTTAAAACAAACTTTAGACTATATTAATATATTAATACTTTCTCCATTTTACAGATGAGGAACTTAACACCAAGGAGGTGCAGTGATTTCTCAAGATCCCGAAGGCAAGTTCAGTGCTAGGATGAGCAGGTTTCTTAATTTCTGATTAGCTAAAACTCATTTTGTGTCCACTGTGCTTCTAAAGACTCTTAGAAGTAGTCCCTTCTTCTTTCTTCATTTTATACTTAAGGGATGTTTAAGTGAAAGGGCAGTCACAGAATCTTATTTCTCTAAAGAACAGCTCATTTAAGGTTTATGTGAGAAGAGAGGCTTTCCTACAGCAGAAAGGTGAAAGAGTAAGACAAGAAGTTGAAATGGTGGAGTGAGCATGGCAGCTTAAGGTTGAAGAGTCACTTATCTAACTCTACATGAATATCGAGAGATTTATCTGAACTGAAAACTGTGAAATAGGGACATGACACTTTTAATATTTTATGTGTCCATATGGTACAACCAACTTCCACATTCTTCACTTATGTGAAATACATTTAAAGACAAATGGATAATTAGTATAAATCATTGACAACCTCACATATTCATTAGATTATACTAGACTACACCAGAGGACATGAAAAGAGGGGAGGAAGGGGAGGAGGCAGGAGGGAGAAAATTAACCACAAACACCCCCTGCAAGAAGAAAACAACTTTTTTTTCCAGTACGTAGGTAATGGTGTCACTCCTCCAAGCCTTACAATCTTAATAAAACTGATCTCCCTGCATGCAGTAATAAAGAACAGTCAAACAAAGCCACCCGGAATGAAGCAGGTCTGCTGAAAGGACTATGTTAGTCCTAACTCAGTAGCTAATTAATTTAAGATCCTTTGACATCCATGGAAAGGGAGAAAGTCAAGAGGACTTCTGCCTCAATTATCTTTTCTGGAGAAGAGGGTACAAATGAGAAAACAGTTGCAAACTACTGCCAGCCTGCTGGCAACATGGCATAGGGTCACCTCATCCCTCTTATTCCTCTCCACCCAGGAGTTGCAGGGAGAGATCTTGTATTTTGAAAGTATGGCCTGGTAGAAAAGGCCAGGCTGACACCCTTTGTCAGACCAACAGATATGTTTAATATATGTTGACATAACTCATATTTTTATAACTCATAACTGTGTATTTATTTATTTACTTTTTGAGATGGAGTTTCGCTCTTGTTGCTTAGGCTGGAGTGCAATGGAGCAATCCTGCTCACTGCAACCTCCGCCTCCCAGGTTCAAGCGATTCTCCTGCCTCAGCCTGCTGAGTAGCTGGGATTACAGGCATGCACTACCACACCTGGCTAATTTTGTATTTTTAGTAGAGATGGGGTTTCACCATGTTGATCAGGCTGGTCTTGAACTCCTGACCTCAGGTGATCTGCCCACCTTGGCCTCCCAAAGTGCTAGGATTACAGGCATGAGCCACCGAACCAGCCAACTCATCCTTTTAAAAATTCGGTGGTATTTATGTACTGTAGTATGAAATGTTGAATCTGCCGGTGTCTTAAGATTCCTTTGCATTTTTTAAAAAGAAACCTTAAACGCGTAAATACTTTATTTGCTCTTTGAAATAGCATAAATCTAGAATATCTGAAATTATACTTTTCTGTACTTACCTAGTAGCAAATTAGATAAATCACTAAGCATAGATATATTCTCTACAATATCTAGAAAACTAAGACAGCATGATGTATAAACAATGTCCTCATTTGTAGTTACAATGAAGTAAATCTATATGATTTGAATATACTTATCCCTTTGCCTGGAATGTCCTGATACCAGGTTTTTTTTTTTTTTTTTTTTTTTTTTTTTTCTTACAAAATACTCTATCCCTTCTTTGGGAGGTCAACTCAGGTTCACCTCTCTAAATAACTTCCTGAGGAGAGCAAAGATCACCTGGTGACCGGCCATCAAGCAGACTATGTGGAGGCAAAACTCCATCTGAGGAATTCCTTATTATCTAAAACTGGCATCTGGTGCAAGGGTTCATTCCCCACAATTTTTAAGTAGCTAGAATTTCCATACGTCTCCAGAATGCATGTATGTTGAAACTCATTATACAACCCTTACTGACATCAAGGCACCAACATATCTGCAAATGTAATTATTTACCATGAGCTATGTGACTATTGTGGTCCAAATGACCCGTAAGTTCTCTCTTTTAGGTTCATTAATACCCGTAAGGAAAATCTACCGCTGTGTGCTCAGTCCTTTCTTGCTGAAGTGCCCCTCTGCACTCCGCTGCAGCATTATTTTCCATTTAATAAAACTTTCCTTTTCTAACCTAGACAGTTGGTAAATTCTTCTTATTACCTGGGAGCCAACTAGTTTCTGTTGCCGGGGCTCTGACATCACAACTGGCACTTCCCTTCATTTCTTCAGACAGGAAGTGTTAGATAATAATTCTTTTAATTATATATACTCTAAGTTCTGGGATACATGTGCAGAATGTGCAGGTGTTACATAGTTATACACGTGCCATGGTGGTTTGCTGCACACATCAACCCATCATCTAGTCCTCCCCTAGCCCCCCACCCACTGACAGGCCCCGGTGTGTGATGTTCCCCTTCCTTTGTCCGTGAGTTCTCATTGTTCAACTCCCACTTATGAGTGAGAACACGTGGTGTTTGGTTTTCTGCTCCTTTGTTAGTTTGCTGAGAATGATGGTTTCCAGCTTCATCAGTCTCCCTGCAAACATCGTGAACTCATCCCTTTATATGGCTGCATAGCATTCCATGGTGTATATGTGCCACATTTTCTTTATCCAGTCTATCGTTGTTGGGCATTTGGATTGGTTCCAATACTTCGCTATTGTGAACAGTGGTGCAATAAACATATGTGTGCATGTCTTTATAGTAGAATGATTTATAATCCTTTGGGTATATACCCAGTAATGGGATTGCTGGGTCAAATGGAATTTCTTTGAGGAATTGCCACATTGTCTTCCACAATGGTTGGACTAATTTACACTCCCACCAACAGTGTAAAAGTGTTCCTATTTCTCCACATCTTCTCCAGCATCTGTTGTTTCCTGACTTTTTAATGATCATCAAATTACAAACCACTGCTTAAGGAAATAAGGGAGGACACAAACAGAAAAACATTCCATGCTCATGGATAGGAAAAATCAATATCTTGAAAATGGCCATACTGCCCAAAGTAATTTATAGATTAAATGCTATCCCCATTAAACTACCATTGACTTTCTTCACAGAATTGGAAAAACTACTTTAAATTTCGTATGGAACCAAAAAGGAGCCCATATCTCCAAGACAATCCTAAGGAAAAAGAACAAAGCCGGAGGTGTCAGGCTACCTGACTTTAAACTATACTACAAGGCTATATTAACCAAAACACCATGGTACTGGTACCAAAACAGATATATAAACCAATGCAACAGAACAGAGGCCTCAGAAATAACACCACACATCTATAACTGTTTGATCTTTGACAAACCTGACAAAACAAGCAATGGGGAAATGATTCCCTATTTAATAAATGGTGTTGGGAAAACTGGGTAGCCATATGCAGAAAACTGAAACTGGATCCCTTCTTTACACCTTATACAAAAATTAATTCAAGATGGATTAAATAATTAAACGTAAGACCTAAAACCATAAAAACCCCAGAAGAAAACCTAGGCAACACCATTCAGGACGTAGACATGGGCAAAGACTTCATGATTAAAACACCAAAAGCAACGGCAACAAAAGCCAAAATGGCAAATGGGATCTAATTAAACTAAAGAGCTTCTGCACAGCAAAAGAAACTATTATCAGAGTGAACAGGCAACTTACAGAACGGGAGAATTTTTTTGCAATCTATCCATCTGACAAAGGGCTAATATCTAGAATGTACAAAGAATTTAAACAAATTTACAAGAAAAAGACAACCCCATCAGTAAGTGGGCAAATGATGTGAACAGACACTTCTCAAAAGAGACATTTATGTGGCCAACAAACGTATGAAAAAAAGCTCATCACCACTGGTCATTAGAGAGATAATAATTCTTAATTAGACTTAGCAAGTCATATCTATCTTTTGTAACACAGATATGTGGTATTTTAAAGCATGTTTCTGTTTCCTTTAGTCCATATCATGGCCTATGCATTATTTATCTTTGTGCCCCCAGAAATTAGCATAGGTCTTGATATTTGAATTTTGAAGGTATCTTTTGACTTTTGAAGGTATCTGATTTTCAGACCCAGTTTATGAACATTTTAATTGCAGGGAGCATTATGTATTTATTTTTATCTTACCAGTGTTTCGTGTTATTATGCTCATAATAAAAATTCAAAAATACTATTTAAAACAAATAAAACAAAAATACTTTAAAATATTTTACATTTAAATTAAAATAATCTTTATTCCTCTTAGTTTATGTCTCTAGCAGGATGGATGTTTGGAAACAATAGCTATTTGAGCCATGTGATAATAAAGGCTTAAGAAAGAAATACAATTGTTCTTGTTTACTTAATGTATTGTATACTTAGATTGTACATATAGAGAATATTGGCTTGAAACATACATTTTGAATGATATTTAATGCCACGGGAATGAATGAAATTACTCAGAGAATAAAGAGTGAGAAGTAGTCTAGATTAAGCCCCAAATAACTCAGACATTTTGAAGTCAGATAGAGACAAAGAGCTGGAAAGGATATGAGGAACACGCAGTTAAAGATTTGGCAAGAAAACTTCTATAACGTGGTCAAAAACATCACTAAAGGGTTTTCCTCTCCTTTAGGAGGGAGGATTGCCAGTCCTGTAGAATGTTGCTCAAAGTTTTAGTAAGATAAGAAATGACGGTTTCCATGGAGGCTAGTGTTGAACTGAACCAGAGCACCTCTGGTGGAATTGTGGAGTCAAAATCTAAATGGAAAGGTTTAAAGTGTGAATGAAATATTATTGGATGCATACCTAAAAGAGAATAAATCATTCTATCAAAATGACACATGCACTCATATCTTCATTACCACCATGCTATTCACAATAGCAAAGGCATGGGATTAACCTAGGTGCCCATTAATGATAGATTGGATCAAGAAAATGTGGTTCATGTATACCATGGGAAACTACATAGCCATAAAAGAATAAAATCATGTCCTTTGCAGCAGCATGGATGCAGCTGGAGGCCACAATCCTAAATGAATTAAAACCGAAATAGAAAACCAGATACCACTCGTTCTCACTTATAAGTGGAAGCTAAACATTGAGCACACATGGACGTAAAAATAGGAACAATAGATACTGCAGACTACTAGAGGCAGGAGAAAGGGGAGCATAGGTGGGAAAACTACCTGTTGGGTCCTGTGCTCACTACCTGGGTGATAGAATCCAGACCCCAAATCTCAACATCACACAAGATACCCCTGGAACAAATTTGCACAGGTACCCCATGAATCTAAAATAAAAGTTGAAATAAGAAAAGAAATAAGGATGTTTTTGTTGATTGTAATGGAGGGACAGAGATTGGAAGCTGGGTGGAGGATCAAAAGATAATTTTCTAAAATTAAACATGCTGAAAGGTGTTTGAATGCTATTGGAATAAGCCTATAGGTCATCAAGTACAACTGAAGGCTTATGCTTTTTAACAGAGTATGAGCAAATGGATTCTGCAAACTTTGGGGAGGTGGACATTTCCTCATTGTAATAAAAAGATATGATTGTAGAGAGTATATCAAATGGATTTGTAAGTTACCTGGTCAGAAATCTAATTTCATCTATTGTCTCCTAGTTTCTTAATAACTAGTGCTCAGTGTGCCTACAAACAAGATAGCACATAAAACATGCTGAATAAATATTTGTAAAATCAATAAATTAATAGAGCCTGAGGCAATGTCATTAGCTAAATAGATGAGGAATTAATTTGATCAGAAAATAATGTATTCCTCCCTAAATCATATATATTTTATATAAAATTGAAAGTGCTCAGAAATTGGGCTGCTTCTAGGGTAACCAAAAATATGAAGTGTATAATAGGGAACTGCACAGTACAATGAATATCATAGCACAGGCTTCATTATGCTGTGGAATTATTAGTGATAAGCTACTAATAGAAAAATATAGATATTTGTTGGCCTTATTCACTGCATTCTATTTCAACAGTGGCCATAAAATTATTTCCATACACAAATGTTTTTATAGGATGTAATATTGCATCAGTGTAGATTTATATACACCCTAAAGCAAATATAATTCAAAATATATATTCTAGAAGCTCGTGCTGTCTTCCCTCAACATCAGCAATGCAAAAAAAAAAAAAAAAAGAAATTGCTTTTTGTTGTAAGAAATAACTCAAAAAGGAGCAACATAAAAGTACATTTGGTCTTTTATTTTTGTGTTTTATTTTGTTTATAATTAACAGATAATGGTTGTACATATTTGTGGGGTAGTGTGTTTCAATACATATATAATGAAATGATCAAATCAGGTAATCAGAATATTTATCTCAAACATTTGTCATTTCTTTGTAGCGACAACATTCAAAATCTTTTCTTTTAGCTATTTTGAAGTGTACGATACATTATTGTTGACTATAGACAACCTACTGTGCAATAGCATATGACAACTTATTCTTCCTATCAAACTGTAAATTTGGACCTGGTGACCAGCCCCTTCCCATCCCCTCTCCTGCCACTCTCCCCAGCCCCTGTTAACCACTATTCTACTAGTGATTAGTGAGAAGTAACCACTCACTACTTCTATAAGGTAAACTTTATAGATTCCACTTTTTATGACTGAAATCTTGTGGTATTTGTTCCTCTGTGGTTGGCTTAATATAATGTCCTCTAGGTTCACACATACTGTTATAAATCATAAAAAATATTTTTAACTAGCATTGTATTATGTATATAACCATATTTTCTTTAACCATTCATCTCTTGGTGGACACTTAGATTGATTCCACTTCTTGGCTATTGTGATTAGTGCTGCAATGAATATAGGAGTGCAGGTATCTCTTCAACATGCTAATTTCATTGCTTTTGAGTATGTACCTTGTAATGGAATTGCTGGATCATGTGGTAGTTCTGTTTTTAGTTTTTTGAGGGACTTCCATATTATTATCCATAAAGGCTGTACTAGTTTACAGTCTGTCCCACCAATAGTGTACCAGAATTCTTTTTCCTGTGCATCTTTGCCAGCATTTGTTATTTTTTGTCTTTTTGATAATGGCCATTCTAACTGGGATGAGATTATATCTCATTGTGATTCTAATTTGTGTTTCTCGAATAATTAGTGATGTTGAGCATTTTTTTTTTCATATACCTGTTGGCCCTTTGTATGTCTTCTTTTGAGAAATGTCTATTCAGATCCTTTACCCATTTTAAAATTTTATTATTAGTATTATTTTTGCTATTGAGTTGTTTGAGTTCCTTTATACTCTGGATATTAACTACTTGTCAGAGGCATAGTTTGCAAATATTTTCTCCGATTCTGTAGATTGTCCCTTCACTCTGTTGATTATTTCCTTTGCTGGACAAAAGTTTTTTAGTTTGACATCATCTTATTTGCCTGTTTTTGCTTTTATTTCTCTTGCTTTTGAGGTCTTATTCAAAATATCCTCGCCCAGATCAATGTCATAAAGCATTTTCCCATATATTTTTCTAGCAGTTTTGTAGTTTTGGGTCTTACATTCGTATCTTTAGTCCATTTTGAGTTGATTTTTGTAAGTGTTGTAAAACAGAGGTCTAGTTTCATTTGTCTTCATATGCATAACCAGTTTTCCTAGCACCATTTATTAATGAGATTGTCCTTTCCCCAGTGTGCGTTCTTGGTGCATTTGTTAAAAATCAGTCGGGTGTAAAGTGTGGATTTATTTCTGGGTTCTCTAATCTGTTCCATCGGTATATGTGTCTGTTTTTATGCTAGTATCATGCGATTTCACTACTTTTGTTTTTAGTATATTTTAAGGTCGGGTAGTGTAATGCCTCCAGCTTTGTTCTTTTTGTTCAAGCTTGCTTTAGCTAGTCAGGTTCTTTTATAGTTTCATGAAAATTTTAGGATTGTTTTTCCTATTTCTGTGACAATTTTCATTGGTATTTTGATAGGGATTGAATTGAATTTGTAAATTGTTTTGAGTAGTAGGGATATTTTAAATATTAATTCTTCCAATCCAAGAACATGGGATATTTTTCCACTTACTAGTGTCCTCTTTAATCGCTTTTATTAATATTTCATAGTTTTTATTGTAGAGATCGTCCATCTCCTTGGTTAAGTTTAGTCCTAGTTACTTTATTTTTTTGTAGCTATTGTAAGTGGGATGATTTCTTAATTTCTTTTTTAGAGAGTTTGCTGTTGGTGATAATTGATAACTAAATAACACCTTAAAGAGCAAAAGTAAGGTACACACAGTTGCCTCCTAAGGCAGAGGGGGAGTAAAATTTGTCAGAGACCTTTCATGTGCAAGGCTCTGTGCCACATGCATTACCTCTTTTGAACCTAATGCAATCTGTACATATTGGAGGTGCCAGCTGATTATGTTCCAATTACGGTTAAACTGTCTAGTAGATAAGCATTTCCTTTTTGAACATGAATGTGTCATCAAGAAGTAGAGAATGATACTGGAGCAAAAGGCTAATAAAAAAGTTTATTTTTTCACCCCTCTAAAAGCTACATTCTTCTTGTGAACATCCACACCTCAGTAAGTGGCATCATCATCTATCTGACTGCCAGAGACAGACACTTACAAGTCATGGTTGTTTCTTTGCTTTTCCTTATTTTCACTGCCCCATTCAATCACTTGGCAAATCCTATTGACCAAGACGTCAAAATAAGTCTTATGTCTTTTAGTATCTTGTCATCTCTCCTACTATAGCCTCTGAGAAAGCATTGTTGTCCCTCTCCTAAACAAATGCAATAATCATCTAATTGGTCTTTGCCTCCAAATAGCAGATAAAGTAACTTTTTAGAAAACATAAAATAGATTACCCTCTACTTAAAGTAATTTTCTTGTTGTATCTGAAAAAAACGGAACATTCAAAGCTTCTGTTATATTTTGCTGCCGTGTTCTCCAGTCTTACCCATTACATACTCCCATTGGTTCTTTATGACCCAGCATCCTGACTTTTTTCTGATCCTTTAAAACATCAATCATTTTCCTACTTCAGGCATTGCTTATGTTGTTTTTCTTGCCTGGAGTGCTCTTCTCCTAATTCTTTGTGTGCTTTATTTGTTCTCATTGATAAGAACTCAGCTAGAATATCACTCCAACAGTCATTTCCTACCACCCTAGTTGAAGACAACTCTGATTGCAGTTATTCTCTTTCATGGCTTATTTTCTTCAGCTTTTCCAGTATACTTTGTTATTCTCTTGTTTATTTAGGGAGTATCTTTGCCCTGCTTAAATGCAAATCCCATGAAGTTCTTTTTTTTTTTTTTCTTGCTGCTGTTTTTTGAGACAGTCTCACTCTGTCACCCAGGGTGGAGTACAGTGGCTCGCTCTTTACTCACTGCAACCTCCTCCTGATTCAAGTGATTCCCGTGCCTCAGCCTTCTGAGTACCTAGGACTACAGGTGTGTCCCACCACACCAGCTAATTTTTGTGTTTTTTAGTAGAGATTGGGATCTCGCCATGTTGGCCAGGTTTGTCTCAAACTCCTGACCTCAGGTGATCCGCCCACCTTGGCCTCCCAAAGTGCTAGGATTACAGGCATGAGCCACAGAGCCCGGCCTGGAAGTTGTGTTTTGCATCTCTCTCTCTCTCTAGTGCTTAGAAGAATACTCAGAGCACATGATAACCCTCTTTTGAATAAATGAATATATAAATACATGAATGGTCCAAAGTGAAAGACTGGATTTCTCATATATGGTTTGGAGTTGTGATGCACTAGATAAAAAACAGCTTTAACATCACATGGGCTTCTGAGAGAGTGTTATAAAGTTTCCCTTTAGAGTCTCTTTCTATATTGCAAATCTAATTAATAATACATGGATAGTTTTGCATTGTGCAGAAATGGTCAATATACTAGTTATATTTTGGCAGTGATAGATAGTGCTGGTGAAAATGAGTCTTCATATAGGCAAAGTGCTTACTTTTTTGTATAATAACATAGGTGTTGTGATTAAAAAGAAGTACTAAGAGCCAGGTGATAAGAATTCTAGTCCCAACCTTGCTAGTAAATATCTGTGTGATAAAGCCTCAGCTTTCTCACATACATATAAAATGAGACTAACCTCATAAGGTTGTGTGAAAATTATTTAAGATAATGCTTTTAAGTATCACTTAGGGAAAACTGCCATCTCGGCTCACTGCAACCTCTGCCTCCCAGGTTCAAGTGATTCTCCTGCCTCAGCCTCCCAAGTAGCTGGGATTACAGGCGAGTGTTACCATGCCTGGCTAATTTTTTTTTTTTTTTTGTATTATTGGTAGAAACGGGGTTTCGCTATATTGGCCAGGTTGGTTTTGAACTCCTGACCTCGTGATCGTCTGCCTTGGCCTCCGAAAGTGCTGAGATTATAGGTGTGAGCCACTGTGCAAGACTAATATTGTATTTTAATAACTGGTAATAAAATGAAAATTGTCTTAGCTTAGACTGTCTAACAAAATATAGATTGGGTGGCTTAAACAACAGACATTTATTTTCTCACAGTTCTTTAGGCTGCGAGTCTAAAGTCTAAGATCAGGGTGCCAGCATGGTCACGTTCTGGTGAAGGCTTTCTTCTTGGCTGGTAGGTGGCTACACTATGTGCTCACGTTACCTCTTTTTTTTTTTTTTTTTTTTTTTGGTACAGGAGGAGAGGGAGGGGAGAAGGGGAAGGAGAAAGAGAAAAAGACAGAGAGAAAGAGAGTGAGACAGAGAGAGAGAGAGAGAGAGAGACAGAGAGAATGAATGAGTGAGCACTCTGGCATCTCCTCTTACAAGGATACTCATTCTATTGTATAAGGATCCCATTTTTATGTCCTTATTTAACTTTAATTACTTTCTTATAGACCTCATTTACACACACAGTTATATTGGGTGTTATGGCTTTAACATATGAATTTTGGTGATGTACAATTTAGTCTTTAGCAAAAATAAATATAAGATATATTCTCAAATGTTCATTTATGAATGTGTTTAGTTCTATTACTTTCTAGACTTGCCCTTTGAGTTAATAATTATCTATTGATGTTTACCAGAAAGTAAAATTTTTCTTTCAATATTAGTTTTAATATATATGTTAAAACACCACAATCCAATCTTTGGCCTGGGATATTGGGAGAAAGACAAAATATACAACTTATTTAAGGTGGTGCTGACAGAATTTTTTTCCTTGATATTCTAAGGTCTAAGTTTTATTAACTTGGTTCCATTTAGTGTTGAAGCAAAGGCTTTAAACGAATCATTAAATGGTTGAGCAGTGGTATATGTTTAAGCTCATGCTCTTCATGGAACGGTTACTGTCAAACCTTGCCATCTTCATTGCACAGTAGTGTACTGCAGTGCTAAGAGCATTAAAGTTACAAAATTTGATTTAAATCTAGACTCTGTTAGTATATTGGATATAGTAAGAATATTGATGTTCAGAAAGATTAAGTAATTTGTCCAAGGACACAACAGTCTTATTAGCGAAGAAGAGATGAGAACACCCATCACTCAGGGGATTATGAAGATTAAATGAAAATGTGAATGCCAAACTCATAACATACTCAGGGCTTGATATTCATTCAATATTCAATATTCAGTAAGATATTCATTTTTACTTCATTTTCATGATCTTGCTAATTTATAAGCATATTTTAAATTATTAGCACTGTAACATAAATTGATTATGAATGTATTTATAAAGGCAAGAGAAGACCATGACGGTGAGCTGAGGGACCATGGGTAACATGAAGACTGAGAACTGGAGAGCCAAATACTTCTGTCAAATTTCGTAATAGCAAGTATGCAGTTAGTAGGAGTTAAAGCAGTTAAAGCAACTCTTCCTTTTATCATATTTCCTGCTATCGTGTGTGTGTGTTTGTGTGTGTGTGTGTGTGTGTGTGTGAGAGAGAGAGAGAGAGAGAGAGAAAGGAAAAGAGAAAGGGAAAGAAGGTAGAGAGAGAGGGAAAGGTTGGGTTGGTTTTGGAAAGTGGCATCAAATTCATGTTTCTCATTGCAACTTAAGAAATAGCAAGCCTAGTTGTTGGATAGTTATAATGGCTTTATTACTTCCCCAATATAGCACATTTCCACAAAATAACAAGATGATAGATATTCCTTGAATAGCTTTCCTATTAACAAACTATTATGATGATTACCAGAGAAAGAAAAAAACTAAATGTCTTGTTCTTGATATTTGTCTCAGTTGTACTGGAAAATTAGAAAAGTAAAACAATAAAATATGTTTCACAATGAAAAGACAATACATGTTCTTAAACAGTAAAAAAGTACACAGACTCTAATGGCAATTTAATTCTTAACTATAATATGTAGAGCACAAAATTAACCAAGGCATGAAATCTCAGTATATTTTTCTATTTGTATTTAAGATTTCAATTTGTACTGGCTCATAAATTTCATCTGAGATAAAGGAAAACAACTTGTCTCTATGTGTACTCCTTTAGATCACAAATATTTTCTGAGAAAGAATAATATCCTCTGCTTTGACAATTCCAGAAATACATTTTAAAACTGCATTCAAGTGTTTCCCATAATATGTCAGAAAAACTGCAGGTGTTGTGGAAAATTAAATGTTATGGATTCATACAGGTCAGTAATGTCAGAAATTGATGACCTGTGCTAGAGGACAGAGAGAGAGAGAGAGAGAGAGAGAGAGAGAAAGAGAGAGAGAGAGAGGATATCCTAGACAGGAGAGTGAAGAATGCAAAGTTATAAGTGAAACATTAATACAAGTTTGTGGGTTACTACACAGCACAAAAGAGACAACCAAAGAAAAAAAAAAAGACAGGACATGTTACAAAGATGTTTCCAATATAAGACTTTTAGGGATTCTGGCTTCCAATAATGGCAGAGTACGCGCGCGTGTGTGTGTGTGTGTGTGTGTGTGTGTGTGTGTGTGTGTGTGCATGTGTGTGTGTATCTACATATGTATATATAGAGCATATACATATATAATATATGGAGTATATAGTATATATGGTATAGTACATATGTAAAGAGTAGCTTGTGTATTTATCTCTCTGTAGACACACACATATACATTATACTTGTGTATATATATGTATGTACTTGTATGTATACATTTGAGTCCCACCAAACTACAGAAAAATCCTCAGTAAAAACTCAGTTTTCAGTAAAAACCCTGATTTTCCCAGGTGTATGCTTAAATGCTATGCCTAAGATTAAAAGATTAATCCTAAAACCAAGGGCAAAACTAAGATAGATTTCCCTAACAAAATATAAAACCAAATCTCAGCAGGGCTCAGCGGTTCATGCCTGTAATCCCAGACCTTCTGGAGGTCAAGGCAGATAGATCGCTTGAGCTAGGAGTTTGAGACCAGCCTGGCCACATGGTACAACCCTGTCTCTATCAAAAAATACAAAAATTAGCCAAGCATGGTGGCATATGCTTGTAGTCCCAGCTACTCGGGAGGCTGAGTTGGGCATGTTGATTAAGCCCAGGAGGTCCAGGTTGCAGTGAGCCATGATCGGGCCACTTTACTCCCGCCTGGTAAACAGAGCAAGACCTTATTTCAAGATAATATTAAATTAAAAAGAATTAAAAAACCCAAACCTCCACAAATCTGAGATGACCCACCAGTACTTTTAACTGACTTACAGGAGAAAGCATAGAATTTTTCAGATGAAGATAATATTATCCAGACTCTTAACGTGCTACTTCACAATGTCCACTAAGCAACAAAAAATTATGAGACATGTGAATAAATAGAAAAATGTAATCCATAGTCAAGAAACGAAATGAGCAAATATATTTCACAATTAGCAGGGAAGACCTTTAAATAAGTATGATAAACATATTAAGGTATCTATAGAAAAAGTTCGTTATAACGAGTTAAAAAATAGAGAATTTTAGGAGAGATATAAAAAGTATTTAAAGAAAGAGAAGCAAATGGAAATCTTTGAATAATATCTTAAATCAATACAAAATATTTCATTTTAATACTGATTATGTAAATACTTGATAAAAAGTACTTGATAAAAAGTACTTGATAATACTTGATTCATTTTGTTACTATCTCAAATCTTTTTCCAAGACTATAGCTCTAGAATAAAACGTTTCTTTTGTTTTCATCATTACTAGAAGAAAAATTAATTTTGGGGGACTTCTTAGCAAAATCATTCAAGTGTTAAGTTCCCATTAATTGCTGCTGTTTCTGGTCAGAGTCTATTCTTTTTAGCAACTCATAAACATGAGAATTGGTGTATGCTGCCTTATCAGAAGTGAAAACCAGACTTGGTATATCATTTTTTATATATATATAAAAAATAAATATATTTATTGTTTATTTGAGTCATGAATATTAGAAGACCATAATTCATTTGGGTCATGGTTTAAGAAAAACAAGCAAGAACATGTATAGCAAACTGATTTATTTTGAAATATTCTACCCTCCATATTAAATGTAAACTTTCATATATGATAATTATTTTTTAAATAATGACTCAAATAGAGGAATGAACTTAACTAATATCCTTTTGAAAGAATATGTGTTTATCAGGCACCCAGGGGAAGGTAATTAGGAGAGAGAAAAATATCCCCAGACGCCATGATGCTTGTAGACAGAGAAAATAAAATTGATGGGAGAAAAATCATAAAATATCCTAAAAAGTCAGTGTCTATGAGTTTAGGAAAAATAATTTTTCACTGTCTTTTACTCATCCTTTGAGGGCATTTGCCATCAGAAAAAATAATTCTATTTTTGTTTTTGTTGCAATTGCTTTTGGGAACTTAGCCATAAATTCTTTGCCAAGTTCGTTGTTGAGAAGAGTATTTCCTAGATTGTCTTCCACGATGTTTATAATTTGAGGTCCTACATTGAAAGCTTTAATCCATTTTGAGTTAATTTTTGTATATGGTGAAAGGTAGGGGTTCAGTCTTCTGCATATGGCTGGCTAGTTATTCCAGTACCATTTGTTGAACAGGGAATCCTTTCTCCATGGCTTGTTTTTGTCAGTCTTGACAAAGTTCAGATGGTTGGTTGTAGGTGTGTGGCTTTATTTCTGAGTTTTCTATTCTGTTCCATTGGTCTAGGTGTCTGCTTTTGTACCAGTACCAAGCTGTTTTGGTTACTGTGGCTTTATAGAATAGTTTGAAGTAGGGTAGTCTGGATTTTTTCTTTTTGCTTAGGATTGCTTTGGTGACTTGGGCTTTTTAAATTTTATTTTATTTTATTTATTTATTTTTTGGTTCCATATGAATTTTAGAGTAGTTTTTCTAGTTCTGTGAAGAATGACATGGGTAGTTTGATAGGAATACCACTGAGTCTGTAAATTACTTTGGGAAATCTGGCCATCTTTATGATATTGACTCCTCCAATCCATGAGCATGAGATGCTTTTTATTTGTGTCCTCTCTGATTTCTTTCAGCAGTGTTTCATAGTTCTCCTTGTAGAGATCTTTTACCTCCTTGGTCAGTTGTATTTGTAAGCATTTTATTTTTTTGTGTGGCTATTGTAAGCGAGATGGTGCTTTTGATTTCTCTCTCAGCCTGGGTGTTGCTGGCATATAGAAATACTATTGATTTTTGTACATTGATTTTGTATCCTGGAATTTTAACTAAAGTTGTTTATCAATTCTAGGAGTCTTTTGGCAGAGTCTTTAGTATATTTCGTGTATAGAATAATATCATCTGCAGAGAGATGTTTGACTTCTTTTCCTATTTGGATGCTTTTCATTTCTTTCTCTGAAAGTTGCTGAAAGTGTTTATCAATTTTAGGAGACTGAGCAGAAACTCTAGGGTTTTCCAGGTATACAATCATTTCATCTGTGAAGAGAGATAGCATGACTTCCTCTCTTCCTATTTAGGTGCCTTTTTTTTTTTTTTTTCCCCAGAGTCTCACTCTGTCGCCCAGGCTGGAGTTCAGTGGCGCGATCTCGACTCACTGCAAGCTCCACCTCCAGGGTTCAAGCAATTCTCCTGCCCCAGCCTCCCGAGTAGCTGGGATTGCAGGCACCTGCCACCACGCCTGGCTAATTTTTGTATTTTTAGTAGAGACAGGGTTTCACCATGGTGGCCAGGCTGGTCTTGAACTCCTGACCTCAAGTGATCTGCCCACCTTGGCCTCCCAAATTGCTGGGATTACAGGTATGAGCCACCACACCTGGCCACTATTTAAATGCCTTTTATTTCCTTCTTTTGCTTGACTGCTCTGGCTGAGACTTCCGGTACTATATTGAATAGGAGTGATGAGAGTGGGCATCCTTGTCTTGTTTCAGTTCTCAAGGGGAATGGCTTGAGTTTTTTCCCATTCAGTGTGATGTTGATTGTGGGTCTGTTATAGATGGCTCTTATTATTTTGAGGTGTATTCCTTTGGTGCCTAGTATGTTGAGGGTTTTTATCACGAAGAAATTTTGGATTTTTATGAAAAGCTTTTTCTGCATTTATTGACATGACCATATGATTTGTGCTATTGATTCTGATTGTGTGGTGAATCACATTTATCAACGTGCAGATATTGAAACAGCTTTATATTCCAGGAATGTTTCCAAAAGTAACAAAAACAAAAGTTGACAAGTGGGACCTAATTAAAATAAAGAGTTTCTGCACAGCAAACAAAAACAAAACCTATCAACAGAGCAAACAGACAACCTACAGAATGGAGAATATTCACAAATGTCTGATATCTAGAATCTATAGGGAACTTAAATCAACAAGCAAAAAAAAAAAAAACCTTATTTAAAAAATGGGCAAAGGACATGAATAGACATTTTTCAAAACAAGACATAGAAGTGGCCAAAAAACATATAAAAAATACTGAGTAGTATCACTAGTTGTCAGAGAAATGCCAATCAAAGCCACAATGAGATATCATCTTAAACCAGTCAGAATAACTTTTATTAAACAGTCAAAAAACAGCAGATGCTGATGAGGTTGTGGAGAAAAGGGAACACTGTTGGTGGGCTTAAACACTATTGGTGGGAACATAAATTTGTGTGACCACTGTGGGAGTCAGTCCGGAGATTTCTCAAAGAACTTAAAATAGAGCTGCCATTCAACCCAGCATTCCCACTAGTGGGTATATACACCAAAGAAAATAAATCATTCTACCTAAAGACACATACGTTCATCACTGCACTATTCACAATAGCAAAGACATGTAATCAACCCAAGTATTCATCAATGATAGAGTAATTTAAAAAATGCCCATATACACCTCGAAATATCATGCAGCCATAAAAAAGAGGGAAATCATGTCCTTTGCAAGGACGTGGATGATCCTGGAGGTCGTTATCCTAAACAAACTAAATGCAGGAACAGAAAACCAAATACCATGTGTTCTTGAGTATAAGTAGGAGCTAAACATTGAGCACACATGGATGTAAATATGGGAACAAGACACACTGTGGTCTACTGGAGGGTGGGGGATGGATTTTTAAAAGCTACCCATTGAGTACTATGCTCACACCTGGGGAATGGGGACTCATACTCCAAACCTCAACATCACACAATATTCCCATACAAGAAATCTACACATGTACTCCTGTCTCTAAAATAAAAGTTAAGCTTAAAAAAAATATTCCAAGGAAACAGATTCATTCATTAATCTTATAAGCATTTATACCATTCCTGAATTATGTTAGGTACCTTGTGAGCTGTTGAATATCTAATGCTAAGGCATAGACCCTGCTCTTCAGTTTGGTAAAGTTTCTTGGAACAGATAGCTAAGCAAATGAACATTACGTATAAAATGTTGTACACCACATGCTAGAGTTTTCCATTTGGTATTGTGGAAGCTCAATGTGAAACACTGAGGAAGTGGAGGTATTGAAGAGTCCTTCTAGAGGAATAGCTGTCTGTGAGGAGAGCAATTGAAAAGCGATGGGGGAAAGCAGGGACGAGTCTCCTGATCACAGAAAATAAGGTAACCAAAACTCATGCCTCCTTCTAGTACTACGAATAGTTTCACGGAGTGGGATGTACCATGTACTACAAGGTATGCTGATGAAGAAGCTGGAAGGTACAGATTGAGGTGAGAATAGAGAGGGCCAACATGTGTTTACAGGTCAGAGAAACCACTAAAGAATTTTAATAAGGGTGTTAATAAATTCAGATTTTAGAGAGATACTTTGAAGACAGTTTAGAATGGACGTCATTTGAGTAGAATATAAGAGAGGCAGAAGACTTTTTAGAAATCCAGACAAAGAATTATGTAGTTCTAAACAAGAATGGAGAAAAGGCTTAGGAAAGAAGAAAATAACTATTTGAGAACATTTAGAGTTAATTTGAAGGTCCTTGTCATTGATTGAACATTGATTAAGGAAAGGGAGAAGTAATAGATTATTTCCAGATTATTTGTCTGGACCACTGTATGGATATTAAGAATATTCCATAAAATGGAAACAAGCATTTCAGAGCAAAAATTATTATTTAGTTTTTATCAGCTTATTTTGAAGTGTCTACTACACATAGATTTGGAGTGAGAGGTGGTTAATAAAATTTTAATCTCAAGCTCAGGGCCTAAACCTAGAGAAATCTAGATATGGGCGTAATACAAATGTAGATTAGAAAGTAGTTTTTAAGGGTGTTGATATCCTGGGAGATGAGATTATCCAAATGAGATCTTAAATGAAAGTATAAAAATATAAAGAATGGGACTTTGGGTAAAGAGTAGCAGTTAAGTTGTTGTTAGAAGAAGAAAAGCCAAAAACGTTGACTGAAGAATGGTCTGCAGAGAGAAAAGACACCAATGCCATGGACGGGGAGACTTCTCAAACGGGAAGTGACCAAAGGGTGTCTGTTCCTTCAATCTAGCCAAGGACTGAATACATCCAATGAATTTAGGAACAAAGAAGTCAAAAGTAACTTTGGCAAGGGTGGTTTCAGTGGAATGGTGTGTTGCAAGTCACAGAGAATTAATCAGAGGAGTAAAAGATTGATAAGAGAAGCAGCAAAGGGATGTGAGCATATTTACACTTTGAGAGAGAACATAGTGAAGTGAAACAGGTCATGGTTCAGAAGGTAGATGGTTTCATTGATGGACGACTACTCTTGAGAAGGAAGTGCCAAGGATACAGAATATTGGTAATGAATGGATGAAGGACGTGAAAAGATAGAAACCAGCGAAAGATGGCAGAGGCTTGATGAGGGGTTCAAAGTGAGTCTAGTCAAAAATATGTGGCCAGTTGAACCTCCACCCCCCACATAAAAAATAATCCAAAATTCAATACTAGGAATTATTCAGGTACCAGAGAAGAACTGCATTGCTGTGGAGTTATGGAGCTCAGTAACAAGCAGCTATCAGACCCAGAGGAGACCAATGTCAAGGTAGTTGGAGAAGGGCATTCACCCAATTTTAAGAAACTACACTTCCAAAAATAAAATGAAATGCATGTTAAAGTTCTACTCAAAATGAATCAGAGGGCAAAATTTAAAAGATGAAAATGCCACGAGGTAATTTCCTGGATCTACCTGTCCTCCAACTGGAGTATACCTACCTAATGTATTTAAAATAATGTATCAATTTAAATAATAAAATATTTAAAATATGTATTGATTTTAAGTCCTCCTCCTCCCAGGAGGGCTTAAATAATACAATATTTAAAATAATGTATTTATCTTAAATCCTCCTGTGAAGAAGATTTAAAATAAATACATAAATCCTTTATACTTATGTTTAAAATTTATACAAATGAAACTATAAACTTTTTTTCCACTCAATTATTGTAGTCTGGTACTTTAGTCGGATCAAATATATTTGCAAAGCTATACATTTCAGAAAGATGAGAATCAGATTTATGCTGTTAAATTATGCAAAGACAGATACCCTGGGATTTTCCTCTAATTTTTTTTTAATTAACAAATTCATATGCTGGAAAATAGTTTTCTTCTTATTTTATGGCAAAATTTATTTTGGCTTGTAATCATAGACTATAACAGCCATGCTTGTGCCTTATAAAAATTTGATAAGATGACTATAGCAAAATGCATCTGAACTATGTGACCCATTTTAGGTTATGGGACTTAAGGAGGGTGTGGGTTAAATCCTTTATTTTTGCATCACTTGCCCAAGACTGCCTAAATCCTAGGCAGTCTTATAGGAAGACCGGAGAGCAATAGAAACTGAATTTTAAGGCATAGCATTTCCCATTTAATGTATTACAGGTGATGCCTAAATAAATATAAGTTGATTTATTTATTGCCTCATACTACTGGATTCAGAGGTCTCTATGCATAGTCTTTCTTGCAAAAATTTCTTGCTTGGCAATGAAATTTCCTAGGAGGTGCTCCATGAAATCTCACAGCTAGAAGATAGACTTGTGTTGGGATGGTGGAGACCTGGCTTATATTCTGAATAATGTAAATAAAACAGTGACTTCTAGTTCTCCAGGATTTCTTGTTTTAAAATAAAACACACTACGTTCTTCAAGCTAGGTTAACTGTGACATATCAACTCGTGACCATCACTCATCAGTTTTTAATTTCTAATGAGAAACTTTATATGAAGAGAATTATTTCATACTTGATCTTCTGCCTTTTAATCCGCATGGGTAACATTTGAAGGACCCGTTGCTTATTCTAATTAATGTTTGAGTTCCTATTCCCTTTAGGTATGCAATTACTGTTTTCTATGTTGTTCTCATTTATGATGCTGTTTTTCTTGGCAGATTTAGTATATAAAGCATGTATGTTCCTTTAGGGTGTTAGCAAAGATGATTTTCCTCGTCTGGGCTTAACGGTACAGCAAGAGGCTTTAGAAATTCCTATTTTAGAGATTTATATAAGGCTCCCACATCTTTCTGGAGAATGATGAAATAATGAGGCAGAAATAATCTGAAGATAATACCTGAGAATCAAAAGGGATAAAGTAATCACAATGCATTATTTCACTAGTTCTAAGTGTTTTCAAATAAAAGAAAAGATCAAACACAGGTTTTAGAGGCATACAAATGATTTCGACAAAGCCATGAATTTGGAAATATACAGAGTAACGTATATAGGTATATAGAGAATCATAGTACTTTGGAACTTGCAACTTAAGCAAAGTAGTAGAAGAAAGTCTCCCTGAAATCTTTCTTGAAATGAAATAAAAATGAAAATAGTATTAGAAAGAAATCTGAAAAGATTTACAGCATGTAATTGGAATTACAGAAGTAAAGCATTTGTATAACACGATTTGTAAGACAAAACATTATTTTTCTACTTGTAATTCCCTTTTGACTTGAAGGAGAGTGAAATGTGGGTACATGGAGGATATTTTGTTTTCTGAGTAGGGTAACGGATGTGGGTAGGTATTTGGAAGTTTGGAATTGTTTGAGTTATAGGAACAAGGCTACAGTTTGAATTGTCAGAAAAATTATAAATTTGTCTTTAAAAATTGTGGGTGAATGATCTTTCTGGATCAGAGAAATGGATCAAGGGGGAGCAGCAAGACAGGGAAAGGTAGAGAGGGAGAAGAAAAGAGAGAAGGATATTTAAAAAGAGAGAAACACGCAATTGCCTCAGAACTGACTTCAGAAGAAATGTTGAAAGGAATTTTATGCTGCAAGAGACAAATTCTCCTTTTGGACTAATCTACAAAATCCTCAGTAAATTTACATTTTTCATTAAGGAAATATGAAAAAATTTAAAAAGTTATATACATGGAGGCTGCTAAAATCTGGTTTACATAGATAATGATAAATGAAAACAGAATATTACTGGGAATTGAATGGTATAAAACGTGTAAGGACTATGAAACATTTACAGAGTGCTCCCTTGGTGGGAGGTAGGTGTCGTGCTAGGCACATTAAAAACTGGGTCCCTTGTTACAAAGATTATGTACAAATGAAAAAGTGAAATAATTTGGTAATGAACTGTTTCCTCTAAGGCAAGGATAGACAAAGAGAAATAGAAATGCAAGGGAAAGTGGAAAACAAACTGCCAAGTAGGGATGAACAAAAGGAGTAAAATATTGAAGTCAGGCCAGCAGAAAAATACTTTCCTCAATTTTCTTTCAGCTAAAGAATAAACCTGTTAGAATGATGTGGGAGTTGGGGGGACGGGTTGTAATTCTACCTTCATTTAGAAGCACTCTCACTTGCCATGAAACCTGTATCTTCATATCAGAGCAGAATTCCTCCTTGGTGCCAGGAAGCTGCCAGAATCTATGAGGTGACTTAGATCAAAGATATCAATATCTAAAGACTTTAAAAAACCTCTGTCTTACCTGCTGAACTGCATCCTCCTAAAAATTTTTTTTTGAAGTCCTAACTCCCAGTACCTTACACTGTGACTGAATTTGAAGATACGGCCTTTAAAGATGCAATTCAGGTAAAATGAGATCACATACTTGGGCTCTAATCCAAAAATAACTGTGCTTTTATCAGAAGAGATTAGGACACAGACCCGAAGGGAAGGCCACATGAAGATCCCAGAGGGATAGAGCCTTTTACAAGCCAAGGAGAGAGGCCTCGGGAAAAATCAACCTAGTCTACACTTTGATCTTGGACTTCTAGCCTCCAAGACAGTGGAAAAATAAATTTCTATAGTTTAAGCCACCCAGTCTGTGATACTTTGTTATGGCAGCTCTAACAAACTCTCCTTTTTACCTTTCCCTCCCTATCACCTCATTACCCTCTAAATCATATGGGACAGATATGAACTGACATTTGGATTGCTATTCAACCTAGGTAGATCCATGTTGAGTCATATACATGTGTACTTTACATAGGTGCTTCTGTGGCTGAAAGGACTAACTTAATCTGCTATCTTTTACCAATTACCTCCATCAGAGAGAGCCTTGTCATATGTTACCGCTGGATCTTAGCTGTCAACCAAAAGGACACTAAGACAAAAAAAAGCCTGTTCTTTATGTGGGCTTTTATTATTTTTTTAAAAAGAATTTTTGTGTTTAGGAAAAAGACGCATAGCTGGTGTAACCAGCTAAGGGCCTGGAGCAGAATGGGAGGCTTGTGGGAATATGTGTAGGCTAGCAAATATGCCATGGAGATATGCAACACTTAAACCTGCGTATACCCCTTGCTATTCATCATTCTGTTAACTGTACCTCTTTAGTAATTATTTTACATGGCCAGGTAATTTATATCTGATGTTGATAAATATAGTACTACAAAACATTGAAGTAGTTTTCTCCAGTATGAAAGAAAGCAGGCATTGTGTTTGTTGCTGTTTTCAGTATAGTCTAAGGTTAAGGGAATTTGTAACTTTATAATGAGTAATAAATGCATGGTATAATTTCTTTTTACTGAGTAGAATTTTTAGTTTACTTCATACTACATCAATAATCTATATAATAAAAAGTTTCCAAAGGTTTCTATGTATTATTTTACTTGTGGCGGGGCTGGGCGCGGTAGCTCATGCCTGTTATCCCAGCACTTTGGGAGACTGAGGTGGGCAGATCACGAGGTCAAGAGTTCGAAACCAGCCTGGCCAACATAGCAAAACCCCATCTCTACTAAAAATCCAAAAAAAAAAAGAGAAATAAATAAAATTAGCTGGGCGTGGTGGCGGGCGACTGTAGTCCTAGCTCCTTGGGAGGCTGAGGCAGGAGAATCACTTGAACCCAGGAGGCAGAGGTTGCAGTCAGCCGAGATCACGCCATTGCACTCCAGCTCGAGTGACAGTGTGAGATGCCATCTCAAAAAAGCCAAAACAAAACAAAAGCAAAAACAACAACAATAACACACCGTCTAGGTATTTCAGTTGTGCTAATCCTTCCTTGGTGCTTCACACATGTAATCCCAGCACTGTGAGAGACCAAGGTTGTTGATCACCTGAAGTCAGGAGTTCGAGACCAGTCTGGCCAACATGGCAAAACCCTGTCTCCACTAAAAATACAAAACAAAAACAAAAAAACAACAAAAATCCCAACAACAACAGAATTAGCTGGGTGTGGTGGTGCACGCCTGTAATTGTAGCTACGCAGCAGGCTGAGGCATGAGAATCACTTGAACCTGGGTGATGGAGGTTGTAGTGAGCCGAGATCATGCCACAGCACTCCAGCCTGAGCGATAGAGCGAGACTCGGTCTAATAAATAAATAAATAAATTAATTAATTAATTTAAAAAAAAGTTTTGGTAAAGGGATAAATTCACCAAGAAGAGCTAACTATACTAAATACATATGCACCCAATACAGAAGCAACCAGATTCATAAAGCAAGTCTTTAAAGACCTACAAAGAGACTTAGACTCCCACACAATAATAATGGGAGACTTTAACACCCCACTGTCAATATTAGATGGATCAATGAGACAGAAGGTTAACAAGGATATCCAGGACTTGAACTCAGCTCTGTACCAAGCAACCTAATAGACATCTACAGAACTCTCCACCCCAGATCAACAGAATATATATTCTTCCCAGCACCACATCGCACTTATTCTAAAATTGAACCACATAATTGGAAGTAAAGCACTCCTCAGCAAATGTAAAAGAACAGAAATCACAATGAACTGTTTCTCAGACCACGGTGCAATCAAACTAGAACTCAAGATTAGGAAAATCACTCAAAACCACACAACTACATGGAAACTGAACAACTTGTTCCTGAATGACTACTGGTTAAATAATGAAATGAAGGCAGAAAGAAAGATGTCTTTGAAACCAATGAGAACAAAGACACAAGATACCGGAATCTCTGGGACACGTTTGAAGCAGTGTGTAAAGGGAAGTTTATAGCACTAAATGCCCACAAGAGAAAGCAGGAAAGATCTAAAATCGACACCGTAACATCACAATTAAAAGAACTAGAGAAGCAAGAGCAAACACATTCAAAAGCTAGCAGAAGGCAAGAAATAACTAAGATCAGAGCAGAAATGAAGGAGATAGAGACACAAAAACCCCTTCAGAAAATCAAGGAATCCAGGAGCTGGTTTTTTGAAAAGATCAACAAAATTGACAGACTGCTAGCAAGACTGTTAAAGAAGAAAAGAGAGAAGAATCAAATAGATGCAATAAAAAATGATAAAGGGGATATCACCACCAATCCCACAGAAATACAAACTACCATTAGAGATACTATAAACACCTGTATGCAAATAAATTAGAAAATCTAGAAGAAATGGATAAATTCCTGGACACATACACCCTCCCAAGACTAAACCAGGAAGAAGCTGAATCTCTGAATAGACCAATAACAGGCTCTGAAATTGAGGCAATAGTTAATAGCCTACCAACCAAAAGAAGTCCAGGACCAGATGGATTCACAGCCAAATTCTACCAGAGGTACAAAGAGGAACTGGTACCATTCCTTCCAAAACTATTCCAATGAATAGAAAAAGAGAGAATCCTCCTTAACTCATTTTATGAAGCCAGCGTCATCTTGATACCAAAGCCTGGCAGAGACACAACAAAAAAAGAGAATTTTAGGCCAATATCCTTGATGAACATCGATGTGAAAATCCTCAATAAAATACTGGCAAACCGAATCCAGCAGCACATCAAAAAGCATATCCACCACAATCAAGTCGGCTTCATCCCTGGGATGCAAGGCTGGTTCAACATACACAAATCAATAAATGTAATCCATCACATACACAGAACCAATGACAAAAATCACATGATTATCTTAATAGATGCAGAAAAGACCTTTGACAAAATTCAACAGCCCTTCAGGCTAAAAACTCTCAATAAACTAGGTATTGATGGAATGTATCTCAAAATAATAAGAGCTATTTATGACAAACCCACAGCCAATATCATACTGAATGGGCAAAAACTGGAAGCATTCCCTTTTAAAACCAGCACAAGACAAGGATGCCCTCTCTCACCACTCCTATTCAACATAGTGTTAGAAGTTCTGGCCAGGGCACTCAGGCAGGAGAAAGAAACAAAGGGTATTCAATTAGGAAAAGAGGAAGTCAGATTGTCCCTGTTTGCAGATGACATGATTGTATATTCAGAAAACCCCATCGTCTCAGCCTCAAATCTCCTTAAGCTAATAAACAACTTCAGCAAAGTCTCAGGATACAAAATCAATGTGCAAAAATCACAAGCATTCCTATACACCAATAACAGACAGAGAGACAAATTGTAAGTGAACTTCCATTCACTATTGCTACAAAGAGAATAAAATACCTAGGAATCCAACTTACAAGAGATGTGAAGGACCTCTTCAAGGAGAACTACAAACCACTGCTCAACAAAATAAAAGAGGACACAAACAAATGGAAGAACATTCCATGCTCATGGATAGGAAGAATCAATATCATGAAAATGGCCATACTGCCCAAGGTAATTTATAGAATCAATGCCATCCCCATCAAGCTACCAATGACTTTCTTCACAGAATTGGAAAAAAGTACTTTAAAGTTCATATGGAACCAAAAAAGAGCCTGCATTGCCAAGACAACCCTAAACAAAAAGAACGAAGCTGGAGGCATCATGCTACCCGACTTCAAACTATACTACAAGGCTACAGTAACCAAAACAGCATGGTACTGGTACCAAAACAGAGATATAGACCAATGGAACAGAACAGAGCCCTCAGAAATAATACCACACATCTACAACCATTTGATCTTTGACAAACCTGGCAAAAACAAGAAATGGAGAAAGGATTCCCTATTTAATAAATGATGCTGGGAAAACTGGCTAGCCATACGTAGAAAACTGAAACTGGATCCCTTCCTTACACCTTATACAAAAATTAATTCAGATGGATTAAGGACTTAAATGTTAGACCTAAAACCATAAAATCCCTAGAAGAAAACCTAGGCAACACCATTCAGGTCATAGGCATGGGAAAGGACTTCATGACTAAAACACCAAAAGCAATGGCAACAAAAGCCAAAATAGACAAATGGGATCTACTTAAACTAAAGAACTTCTGCACAGCAGAAGAAACTACCATCAGAGTGAACAGGCAACCTACAGAGTGGGAAAACATTTTTGCACTCTACCCATCTAACAAAGGGCTATTATCCAGAATCTACAAAGAACTCAAATTTACAAGGAAAAAAAAAAAAACAACCCCTTCAAAAAGGGGGCAAAGGATATGAACAGACACTTCTCAAAAGAAGACATTTATGCAGCCAACAGACACAAGAAAAAATGCTCATCATCACTGGTCATCAGAGAAACGCAAATCACAACCACAATGAGATACCATCTCATGCCAGTTAGAACATACAATGTTTGGTTTTCCATTCATGAATTATTTCACTTAGAATGATAGTCTCTAACCTTATCCAGGTCATTGCAATTTAAATGAGCTGATTTCTAATTTCAGTTGAATCGTTTAAAAAATAGCTGGGTGTTTTCCTGAGCCCATTGTCTTGGGGTTTAATTCCTCCATAGGTTTGTTGCATTTGTTCTGTTTTATGACCACAAATATTCCCAACTTTAGTTAGTTCTTTTCTTTAAAAAAAGCAAGTCTTTCAAAATAGAAGCTGAAGAAAGTACGTAAATATGAGTCAGAACCAATCGATCTATCACCATGTGAAATAAGCACCTAGAAATTCATCTTCTGCTCACGAAAGGTCAGAAGCTAAGAGATTACACATAGTTATAAATACAAGCTGGTTATACATATAATGCAAAACTAAATAGGACTAGAAGGCAGGTGGCATTTACCCTTTTACTTTTGAGAGCACAAAAGCCACTGCGTAAATTATTAGTCATTAATTTGTTTTTTTCCCAAAGGTTATTTTATTAATCTGTTATTAACTAGTAACCTCTAATGAAGAGGAACAATGATATCAATGGAATTTTCTGCATTGCTCAAAAATCTTTCTTTTACTGAATTAGAAATAAAATTTTCAAATGAGGTAAATGTAAATAGAAGCCAATAGTTCTGACAAAATGATTTTTCTCTGCTCCTCTGACTTGGCCTCCAGGAGGTTGGGGGAATGAGATTGGGAGGAAGAAACATAAACATTGAGAAGAAAAAATGTGTGCTCACAATACCCAGAGGTAGTGCAGCTATGCTAGCTATTATTTTGCCATTTAAAGAGTGTAATAGAATGCTGTTCTCTTCATGAACATTTATAATCAGTACAGAATGCATTAATATGAATCTCTGTTCATAAATGGCCATCAGTTGTCATCTTCAGCAGCATAAACTGTAAAGTACCTCTTGCTGCACATAAGCTATCTCACCTTGTTGGATTTTCCTAAAGTGAATTCACCTTCTTCAACAATTGCTGGATTTTTGCACAGAAATTGCTTTCTATTTTCTGTCAATAGTGTCCTCATTTTCTTAGCAATTCATCTTAAAACAGAACTTTTTCACTTCCAGTCTCTCAATATCCATAGCTAATAGTAACCCAACTCTGGTGATTATTTTAAAAGGTTTTCACATTTATCCCTTTCCATTTCACCTTTAGTTTCTCCAGCTTCATCTTCCTTATTTGCTTATGCATTCCTCAAGTAAGATAACACCTTTTTTATCTAATCCAGAGCATTGTTGGGAGTGTAAAATAATATAATATGTAGTCTGTGCTACAAAAGGTTTTAGAGTTGGGAATTTTTTAAATCGAAGATTCTGAGCTAGTTTCATTCTCCATTGTGACTTGCTTGCTTCACCATTTGACTGCTGGGTCTGCGCATACAAATATATTACATACATTATATATGCACATATATATGCATATTTATATGAGTAATGGAGACAAAACTACTACATATAAGCATAACATTGTACTATAAGTATGATTTAATACTCTCAGTATCAATGATTTATCTCCCACTAAAAGACTTGGCTAAATGTAGATCAAAGCACATATATATTTTCTTTCTGGCAACTAGATAGGGCTAAGGGTGGAAGAGGAAGGAATGAGGTGGAGCAATGACTGAGACTGAAGAGAAAGAAGTATAGGGACTGGAGTCTTATCAACTGAAAGAAGAACTTCCATTTTTGAGGGGAGAAGTCTCCATGCTAAACTGAACTTAGGTGTGTATCTTCCCACTCCTACCCCTGCGCAAAACATAACTTGCCGACAACTCAGAGCCTGATCGTGAAGGATTCTTCTAAGCCTTCCCATGCTTAATATAAAGTGGGTGGCTTTGGTGACTTGCTTAACGTCAATGATGTGACAGAAAACTTCGGCTCTAACCAAAATCAAGTGCACGGAACCCACTAAGAATTTTTTGTGAGCTTAGCCAACTAATATTTATGACTTGAAATATAAACCCTTTTATAAGATTTAAATAAAATCACTTGTGCACAATGCCTGGTACACATTCGATGTTGAGTAAATATTTGATGAATCTCAATCATTGATGTCTATAATTGGAAGAGAACTTAGAGGTAGTTCTGTCTTATTATTTTACAAATAAGTTAATGAGCCTAGAGAAAAATGATGACCCTACCAACATATTACTGAATCAGTACCAGTCTAGCACCCAGCAGTCCTGAATTTCAATTCTCTTTCCATTATACTATAAACTTTTCCTTTCTTTTGCTTTGTATCATCACTCTCCTTCCTAACACAATCTCTCTCTCTTTCTCCCCCTCCCTCATCCTTCTTCCTCTCTCATATGCACACATAAAACTTTGTGCTCATTTGGCTTAAGAATCCAGATTTTCTCAAAAAATAAACAGTTAAATTTATGTGTGTTTACTAAGATTTAACAACAACAATGTATTTACTGTAGAGTTGTTTTCATTGCAATACAACCATTAATTACTCTCAGTATGATTTAGGTTAATTAACTGAGGAGAATTTGCTAAGGGGGTTTATGTACTGTTTTAATTTAGTATGTAGCAAAAGACCTGTTGAATGTTAGAAAACAAACCCATCTCAACTAAAAACCACAAAATACTATGTATTGAGCTGATTTACAATTTTTAATCAATCAAAACACAGATTTTACCTTAGTGCATCTCACTTTGGTAGGTATGTGCAGACCCAGGTTACTCATGAGTTTATTTCTGAGAATTAAGTTTTAAGTTGACGCTAGTACTTAGATGAATTTTGATTGCTGATATTGGAAAATATTTTCTCTTTAGAAATGATGTTATACATTTTGGTTAGTTTACCACACAAAAAACTTTTTCTCAGAATATGTAAATAATACAATAATATAATTCAATGGTACTGGTAATTAAATACATAAAGAAATGCTTTATCTTATTTTTTGTTTCCTTCTTGAGTAAAGTACAGAAATAATCAGTGTAATACGGAGATAAAGAACACATTCTCTAGAATCAGACTTTCTGGGTTCAAATCCTGACTCTATTGTTAAATAAAACAGGTAAGTTACTCAACTGTTCTAACTATTTCTTTATCTGTAAAATGAAAATAACAGTGATTTCTTCCTTATGCAGTTGTAAGGATTCAATGTCTAATCTATATAAACCTAAATAAGTTGTATGGCACATAATAAGTACCAATCAATGCTAGCTGTGTTTCTAGACCTATCATAAGCATTATTTTTTATTAATAATCATAATTAGGTTTATATTTGTTTCATGAATATGGCATAGTAAGTGCAGATTGGATTTGCATATTTATGGACATTAGGAACCAGACACTTTGATATATATATTATCTAGATTAACCCTCATCAAAACATTGCAAGAAAAATATTATTTTAGTATTTTATAAATAAGAAAATGGAGGGTGAGATATTAAGATGTAGTAAACCAGTAACTGACAATGCAAGAATCAAACTATGCTGTCTGACCCTGTGGTTTATGTTTTTCCCCATTATAAAATATTGCAAAGATATGTATGTATATATGCTGTGTTATGTACAATGTCAGAAATGCAAGAAATTTTAAAAGGCTCTTTTTGGCAAAGGAAATCTTACTTGTGGCAAAATTCAGTTGAAATACTCTTAACCTTGTAATAAGAATAGAGAAAAATATGCACTTCCCTAATGATTAGTGATGTAGAGAGGTTTTTTTTCACATATTTATTGGCCATTTGCATACTTTCTTTTGAGAAATGTCTGTTCTTTTGCCCATTTTAAAATCAAGTTACTTGTTTTCTTGCTCTTTAGTTGTTTGACTTCCTTATGTATTTTGGATACTAACCTCTTATAAGATGTATGGTTTACAATTTTTTTCTCCTAATCCACTGGTTGTATCTTTACTCTATTGCAAGCTTGTCCAATCCGTGGCCCACAGGCCGCCATGTTGCCCAAGATGGCTTTGAATGTGGCCCAACACAAATTCATAAATTTTTGTAAAATGTTATGAGATTTTTTTTTTTGCAATTATTTTTTTCTTTTAGCTCATCAGCTATCATTAGTGTTGGTATATTTTATGTGTGGCCCAAGACAATTCTTTTTTTTCTAATGTGGCACAAGGAATCCAAAAGATCGGACACCCCTGCTCTATTGATTGTTTTCTTTGCTGTGCAGAAGCTTTTTAGTCTGATGAAATCTTGTTTGTCTGTTTTTGCTTTTGTTGCCAGTGCTTTGAGGCTAAACCCCCAAAAAATCATTACTCAGACAAATGTCATAAAGCTTTTCCCCTATTTTTTCTTCTAGTAGTTTTATAGTTTCAAGGCTTACATTTAAGTCTTTAATCCATTTTGAGTTGATTTTTATATACTATGAGATAAGGGTCCAATTTTATTCTCCTGCATGTGTATATCCAAGGTTCCCCATACCATTTATTGAAGAAACTGTTCTTTTTCAATTACGTGTTCTTGGTAACTTTGTTAAAATCAATTGATTGTAAATGTGTGAGTTCATTCCTGGGATCACTGTTCTGTTTCATTGGCCTATGTGTATTTTTTTTTTATTCCAGTACCATGCCATTTTGATTACTATAGTTTTGTAATATATTTTAAAATAAGATAGTGTGATGCCTTTAGATTATTCTTTTGATGTACGAAAAAATGTTCAACATTACTAATCATGAGGGAAATTCAAATTAAAACCTCAATGATATATTACCTCAAACCTGTTAGAATGCCTATTTAAAAAATGGAAGATAAGTACTGGGGAGAATGTGGAGAAAAGGGAACCCTTGCTTGTACACTGTTGTTGGGAATGTAAATTAGTACAGCCATTGTGTAAAGCAGTATGAAGGTTACTCAGAAAGCTAAAAATTAAACAAGTGTTATATGATTCAGCAATCTCACCTCTGTATACATACCCGAAGGAATTGAGATCAGTATATCAAAAGACATCTGCAATTCCCAGTTTATTGCAACATTATTCACAATAGCCAAAGTATGTAGTCAACCCATGTATACATCAGTGGATGAATGGGTAAAAAACGTAGCATATATACATAATGAAATACTATTCAGCCTTTAAAAAGAAGGAAATTCTACCATTTGCAATAACATGAATAAAACTGAAGGACATTATGCTAAGTTACATAAGCCAGGCACAGAAGGACAAATACTTCATAATCTCACTTACATGTGTAATCTAAAAATGTCAAACTAGTAGAAGCAGAGAGTAGAATGGTGGTTACCAGAGGTGATTCTGGGAGGGAATGGGAGATGATGATTGAAGGGTACAAAATTTCAGTTAGATAGGTGATACAATAAGTTTTCAAGGTCTACTGAACAGCATGATGACTATATTATGTATTTTGAAATTGCTAAGAGAATAAATTTCAAATGTTCTCACAACAAAAAATGATAAATATGTGAGGTGATGGATATGTTAATTAGCTTGATTCAATCATCCTAAAATATGGATATACATATTTATATACGTAAATACATATATAATCACATTGTACCTCATAAGTGTATAAAATTATTCTTTGTCAATTTTAAAAAGGAATAGAGAATACAATTATTGTCAATTAAAAATGAATAAAAATAGAAAAAGTGTTGCTTTTTAAACAAATTATTATTATTTGTCAGTTATAAAAAGGAAACATCAAATACTAAATAAAACGTGGTATATCTACAAGATAATATTGTTCAGCCATAAAAAAGAATGAAATCCTGCCATTTGCAGCAACATGGATGGAACTGGAGGACATTATGCTAAGAGAAATAAGCCAGGCACAGAAAGACAAATATTGCATGTACTCACCCATATGTGGGAGCTATGTGAAAACTGATCTCATGGAAGTACAGAGTAGAATGGTGATTACCAGAGGCTGGGAAGGGTAGGGTGGAGGGGGGTTAAGGAGAGGTTGATTAATGGATGCATACATACAGGTAGATATAAGGAATAAATTCCAGTGTTTAATAACAGTAGGGTGACTAGGGTAAAATATGCAACAGTAATTTCTTGCACATTTTAGAATAGCTGTAAGAAAGATCTGGAATGCTCCCAACACAAAGGTATAATAATTTTTGAGCTGATGGATATACTAACTGATTAGATTACCATGCATTGTGTTCATGTATCAGAATATCACATGTACCCCAAAAATATATACAATAATTATGTATCAACACAAAATTTCAAAAAGGCAAGTGAATTTCTATGTTTGTTAAAATTAATGGCACTTTCTGATTGTATTCATGTTGTACTACATTATCACAATAAATGAGAGTAAACACTGGTTTTGTAATAACTACTGGATTTGTTTTATTGTTTTTATGCCTTTTTAGAGCAGTGCTGACCAATATGATAGCCACTTCTACATGTGGCTATTTAAATTTAACCTCACATAACTGGAATAAAATAAAGTTAAATAAAATAAACTTAGTCCTTTGTGGTAGCCATACTTCAAGTGTTGAATAGCTACATGCGGCTAGCAGCTACTGTGTTGGATAGTTCAGATATGGAACATTTCTATCACTGAAAAACTTTTTATTGGACAGCATTTTTCTAGAGTACATCAGGATGTAGAATGGAATGATAAACAGGAAATTTCAGTAGAGGAGAGATTGCCAGTCTGGCGACAGAGTGAGACATTATGAGAGAGAGAGAGAGAGAGAGAGAGAGAGAGAGATTGCCTAAGGGTAGCTACCAATTCTTTGCAATTCAAAGTAGTAGAGATAACAGTTGTTTTGCATTCTGTAGGAAGGAACTCTACTTGCACTACCTGTCAGTTTGGGCAACATTCACTTCCCAGAACTTCAGTTTCTTGATTTGTTAAATGAGGGATAACAATGTCTACCAGGCCTCACTTCTAGGATTTTTGTGAGGATGAGTACAACAATATGTGTCAAAGCTCTATATAATGGTTGTATAAAATCTGTAATAATTGACATAAGTCTCAATTGTGTGTGTGCCTGTGTGTATGTTTCATAAAGTATTGATAATGATGGCAATTGTTACAGATTTCATATGCTGAGTTTCATTTTCCTGCTAGAAATTCATGATGCTTGAACCTGATTCCATCTCTCCCGAACTTGTACTTGCAGAATGAGTAGTATTAACAGATAATCCATAGAGAAACTTTTTCAAATGATTGCCAAGCACTGAAATGCTTTAGCTATTTCATCCTAAATGTTTATATTTTCTTATCTTTTTAAAAAGGAATAATCATTTCCACTTCTTCAGTACTACTGGAAAACTACAAAAAAAAATTTAAAAACTTTTCTAGGCTTTTCAAAATGTTTCACATTTACTGCCACACATAGAGAGCAGGAGGAATATTTAATCAAAGGGTTTAAGAAGTGGAATAATCATTTCCACTTCTTCAGTACTACTGGAAAACCACAAAAAAAAAATTTAAAAACTTTTCTAGGCTTTTCAAAATGTTTCACATTTACTGCCACATATAGAGAGCAGGAGGAATATTTAATCAAAGGGTTTAAAGCATGTGGTATTGGCAATCAATATACAACTCAGATGTAGAAGGCTCTCCTGACTGCAAGTTGTACCGTGAGATGGGGTAAAGTTACTAGAATTAGCAAAGAGCTATTAGTTTTCTTTAAGCTTCATTGTTTCAGTTAGAAACACTAGTTGAATTGTATATATGGTAATATTATACAAACCCATCAGAAGTTTTAGATGTTTTCTGACTTTGTTTTGTTTTTAGCTATTTTTCTTTTAAGCAAAAGCTTTTAAAGAACCAATTGCATACATTTTCTTCATGCGCTGCTGGGTTAAAATATTTATATTATTTCAGAATGATATGAGAGAGATATATTCTAATGATATTCATTGATTCATTAGTCAAAATAAAAACTTTTCTCAAAATATCTGAATGAAAAATAATTGGTAAATAATCATGGATTTCTATATACAATTCTTACAATATTTTTCTCTTTTGGGAAGATATTTCATAATACATAACAGAAATTTAAAATTTTTTTCTAGTTCTTGACTTTTATTTCCCTAGAAAACTTACTATTAAAACGTTAGTTTTATACCAAGATGATAACATGCCTTTTTAAAAGAAAGAATACATTAGTTTTTAAAAGGAGATATTATGGTTTTATGATTAATAATAATATGAATAACAATAATTATTATGACAAATTATTAAGGAATGACGCATGGAAATAAGTGGAAATGTGACTTGAAAATGTAGAAATGAGAGAGGGACATAAAAATAGGTAAATCACAACTATATTATATATGAGCTTGAACACCTCCATGATGTATTAACATTGGAAGTCTAAGTCATATGGGTAATTTCAAGGTTTTTTTTTGTTACAACAAAGTACATAAATATAAATAAATTGGTATGGAAAAAGAGTCAGACAAAAGTTCCAGTCTTTTCACAAAGCCAGCATTTTAGCAGTTTTTCAATTACCTTGAACATTTACTGCTGATACTGCACAGCCAGTTGTCTCTTAGAAAAATGTGAAAATGTGTACACATTGTGTTATATTGATCACTAAGCGGGGTAGTTAAGGAAGACAACTGTTAAGCAGAAGTTCAGATTAATAGCATAAAATATGATGTAAATACTAAAACACAGAGAAAGAAATGTGCTATCAAATTCTTGGTTCAACTTGCTATAATGGATATTCTCCAAGAGTAAGAGATTTAGTTTACAGGCCTAATCTGAGAAAGAAAAATGGAAAATGACTCCATTTCCTCTGTGGCTGTTGCTGCTGTTGTCACTGTGGTGAATATAGCCACAGGAAATTTGACATTTATATTTCTTGTTACAATTAATGCACAGAAAACCAGAGAAAACCTTAGGACACTTAGAAACTGATTTTATCTTTAATGTAATTATCTTGACTATAAATCTTGACAAAATCTACAGCCATCTGAACAAATTCTTAATTAAAAGAAAAAAAGAAGAATCAGACATTAATGTCTGGAAATGAGTTCTGCATCCAATTTGAGATTCTTTATATTGGAAAAGATATGCAGTGACAGGAGAAAAGGCAAATATCCACATGAACTAAATGCCTCTTGTGTGAAAGATACAGTGCTAGGCACTAGAACCACAATTTTAATTCCAAAAGTTCCCTACACACAACCTTATTTAAACCTCCACAATTTTCAGCAAACAGGGCATAATAAAGTTAAATATGTGTGACCAAGATTACTCCTAGACAGGGCAAGAACAGGAATACAAGGATCTTTCACATCCAAGACCCTGTTCTTTTTAGTTAGCTGTGGGGCCAAGGCATTGCATGCACAACCTGTCATGCACATGGCACAGAGCTCTTGGCTTTGCTAGTTCCTAATTCAGTCATTTAATAGTCTGTCTGTATCTACAGAATTACTTTCATGACCAAGAATTGATATTTTTGTTATTGATCAAATTTGAACATATTAGTACCGAGGGCAAAGCTTTGCAGCATGTTCTTAGAACCTTTCCTTCAGGTGGAGATAATTCTCTTTATCAACACATGCGGAGGTTTGGCATTGAACCAATACTAATGCAACTTGAAACCAGTTCATTTTTCTTTATCTGATTCACAGTGCTAACAGAAGACTAGAAAACATCTTTCCTGAATTCAGATGAACTTTCTCTATTCCATTTCCACAGTAGGAATTTGTAATAAATTATCTTTGATGAATGAAGGTGGATCTGATATAGTATAACTATTCACATTGTTTCCATTCCCTATATAGACACCACTTCTTTTTTCTTATTGATGCATTTTATAATTGTAATCATTTAAATATTATGTTTTATGTCCAATTCATATAACTCTTGATTAGTATAATTTATTCTCTTTCCATCTTGCTAATTAATCATTGGTCTTGTAGCATTTATGTTGTATAAGGCCTATGTTACACATAGTTACTCAAAGATGCCAGTAGGGATTCATTTGTTTCCCTCACACATGTATTTTGGGATGTATTTTGTCATTGCCAAGGATTTTAAAATTATTTATAGGAGAATGTGACTACATTTTCTTCCAACCTGAGATGGAAAGATGTAAGTAGTCTTTATTTATGAAAATACTATGTAGAAGAGATGGATAGCACATATTTTCTGTTTCCAAAGTGAATGAGTTCAAATTGTAGTCATATGGATTTAGTGAGCTATAAATAAGATGCTAACTCTAAGAAGCATTACAAATGACTTTGAGAAGATATCTATAGTTTTCTTACTTAGGAAACAGTATGATATTGGCAAGACTAAGGCAATTAAATAGTCTATTTAATTTCTTTTACCAAATATCCTAAATATGAAATCTGTTAGCCCTTCTACTCATTTCCTCCTTACACAGTCTTTGATCTTAGTACAGAATAAGAGCAAGGCAAAGGATTCATTAAATTTTAGATTCCTATCAGATCTATCAATCTAGAATAGCTTTTTAAAGCTGTAAGTGTGTTTTAAGTCAGTTTGTGAGTTGAACACTAGATATTTAAAATTCAACTTTTCATATGCCAATGTATGGTGTATTAAGTAAAGACATAAAGTTTCAAATTTTGTTGTATAATTGTTATAATTTTAAACAGATAGTTTCAATAATGATTTTCATACGTGGCATTTTAGCCAACGTTTTAAAAGGTAGCCAAAATCTTTGACTATCTACTAATAAGTAGAATAAAGTTGACAAGGTTCAGTTTCCTTTTCTAGATATTAAATTATTCTCAAATTGGAATGTAAGCATTAATATAACTTTCTCAGCAAACAGGATAATGTTAAGAAAGCATTCTCTCTTAAAATTTATAGAAGTATTGTAATTTCAATTTCCAACTTGAATATCATAGTAATGTATTGACTAGTACACATTTCTTTTTTTTTAATTTATTTATTATTATTATACTTTAAGTTGTAGGGTACATGTGCATAACGTGCAGGTTTGTTACATATGTATACTTGTGCCTTGTTGGTGTGCTGCACCCATCAACTCGTCATTTACATCAGGTATAACTCCCAATGCAATCCCTCCCCCCTCCCCCCTCCCCCCTCCCCATGATAGGCCCCGGTGTGTGATGTTCCCCTTCCTGAGTCCAAGTGATCTCATTGTTCAGTTCCCACCTATGAGTGAGAACATGCGGTGTTTGGTTTTCTGTTCTTGTGATAGTTTGCTAAGAATGATGGTTTCCAGCTGCATCCATGTCCCTACAAAGGACACAAACTCATCCTTTTTGATGGCTGCATAGTATTCCATGGTGTATATGTGCCACATTTTCTTAATCCAGTCTGTCACTGATGGACATTTGGGTTGATTCCAAGTCTTTGCTATTGTGAATAGTGCCGCAATAAACATACGTGTGCATGTGTCTTTATAGCAGCATGATTTATAATCCTTTGGGTATATACCCAGTAATGGGATGGCTGGGTCATATGGTACATCTAGTTCTAGATCCTTGAGGAATCGCCATACTGTTTTCCATAATGGTTGAACTAGTTTACAATCCCACCAACAGTGTAAAAGTGTTCCTATTTCTCCACATCCTCTCCAGCACCTGTTGTTTCCTGACTTTTTAATGATCGCCGTTCTAACTAGTGTGAGATGGTATCTCATTGTGGTTTTGATTTGCATTTCTCTGATGGCCAGTGATGATGAGCATTTTTTCATGTGTCTGTTGGCTGTATGAATGTCTTCTTTTGAGAAATGTCTGTTCATATCCTTTGCCCACTTTTTGATGGGGTTGTTTGTTTTTTCTTGTAAATTTGTTTGAGTTCTTTGTAGGTTCTGGATATTAGCCCTTTGTCAGATGAGTAGATTGCAAAAATTTTCTCCCATTCTGTAGGTTGCCTGTTCACTCTGATGGTAGTTTCTTTTGCTGTGCAGAAGCTCTTTAGTTTAATGAGATCCCATTTGTCAATTTTGGCTTTTGCTGCTGTTGCTTTTGGTGTTTTAGACATGAAGTCTTTGCCCATGCCTATATCCTGAATGGTACTACCTACGTTTTCCTCTAGGGTTTTTGTGGTATTAGGTCTAACATTTAAGTCTCTAATCCATCTTGAATTAATTTTCGTATAAGGAGTAAGGAAAGGATCCAGTTTCAGCTTTCTACTTATGGCTAGCCAATTTTCCCAGCACCATTTATTAAATAGGGAATCCTTTCCCCATTTCTTGTTTCTCTCAGGTTTGTCAAAGATCAGATGGCTGTAGATGTGTGGTATTATTTCTGAGGACTCTGTTCTGTTCCATTGGTCTATATCTCTGTTTTGGTACCAGTACCATGCTGTTTTGGTTACTGTAGCCTTGTAGTATAGTTTGAAGTCAGGTAGCGTGATGCCTCCAGCTTTGTTCTTTTGACTTAGGATTGTCTTGGAGATGCGGGCTCTTTTTTGGTTCCATATGAACTTTAAAGCAGTTTTTTCCAATTCTGTGAAGAAACTTGTTGGTAGCTTGATGGGGATGGCATTGAATCTATAAATTACCTTGGGCAGTATGGCCATTTTCACGATATTGATTCTTCCTATCCATGAGCATGGTATGTTCTTCCATTTGTTTGTGTCCTCTTTGATTTCACTGAGCAGTGGTTTGTAGTTCTCCTTGAAGAGGTCCTTTACATCCCTTGTAAGTTGGATTCCTAGGTATTTGATTCTCTTTGAAGCAATTGTGAATGGAAGTTCATTCCTGATTTGGCTCTCTGTTTGTCTGTTACTGGTGTATAAGAATGCTTGTGATTTTTGCACATTAATTTTGTATCCTGAGACTTTGCTGAAGTTGCTTATCAGCTTAAGGAGATTTTGGGCTGAGACAATGGGGTTTTCTAAATATACAATCATGTCATCTGCAAACAGGGACAATTTGACTTCTTCTTTTCCTAACTGAATACCCTTGATTTCTTTCTCTTGCCTAATTGCCCTAGCCAGAACTTCCAACACTATGTTGAATAGGAGTGGTGAGAGAGGGCATCCCTGTCTTGTGCCAGTTTTCAAAGGAAATTTTTCCAGTTTTTGCCCATTCAGTATGATATTGGCTGTAGGTTTGTCATAGATAGCTCTTATTATTTTGAGGTACGTTCCATCAATACCGAATTTATTGAGCGTTTTTAGCATGAAGGGCTGTTGAATTTTGTCCAAAGCCTTTTCTGCATCTATTGAGATAATCATGTGGTTCTTGTCTTTGGTTCTGTTTATATGCTGGATTATGTTTATTGATTTGTGAATGTTGAACCAGCCTTGCATCCCAGGGATGAATCCCACTTGATCATGGTGGATAAGCTTTTTGATGTGTTGCTGAATCCGGTTTGCCAGTACTTTATTGAGGATTTTTGCATCGATGTTCATCAGGGATATTGGTCTAAAATTCTCTTTTTTTGTTGTGTCTGTCAGTCTTTGGTATCAGGATGATGTTGGCCTCATAAAATGAGTTAGGAAGGATTCCCTCTTTTTCTATTGATTGGTATAGTTTCAGAAGGAATGGTACCAACTCCTCCTTGTACCTCTGGTAGAATTCAGCTGTGAATTCATCTGGTTCTGGACTTTTTTTGGTTGGTAGGCTATTAATTATTGCCTCAATTTCAGAGCCTGCTATTGGTCTATTCAGGGATTCAACTTCTTCCTGGTTTAGTCTTGGAAGAGTGTAAGTGTCCAGGAAATTATCCATTTCTTCTAGATTTTCCAGTTTATTTGCGTAGAGGTGTTTATAGTATTCTCTGATGGTAGTTTGTATTTCTGTGGGGTCGGTGGTGATATCCCCTTTATCATTTTTAATTGCGTCGATTTGATTCTTCTCTCTTTTCTTCTTTATTAGTCTTGCTAGTGGTCTGTCAATTTTGTTGATCTTTTCAAAAAACCAACTCCTGGATTCATTCATTTTTTGGAGGGTTTTTTGTGTTTTTATCGCCTTCAGTTCTGCTCTGATCTTAGTTATTTCTTGCCTTCTCCTAGCTTTCGAATGTGTTTGCTCTTGCTTCTCTAGTTCTTTTAATTGCGATGTTAGACTGTCAATTTTAGATCTTTCCTGCTTTCTTTTGTGGGCATTTAGTGCTATAAATTTCCCTCTACACACTGCTTTAAATGTGTCCCAGAGATTCTGGTATGTTGTATCTTTGTTGTCATTGGTTTCAAAGAACATCTTTATTTCTGCCTTCATTTCGTTATGTACCCAGTAGTCATTTAGGAGCAGGTTGTTCAGTTTCCATGTAGTTGAGCGGTTTTGATTGAGTTTCTTAGTCCTGAGTTCTAGTTTGATTGCACTGTGGTCTGAGAGACAGTTTGTTATCATTTCTGTTCTTGTACATTTGCTGAGGAGTGCTTTACTTCCAATTACGTGGTCAATTTTGGAGTAAGTATGATGTGGTGCTGAGAAGAATGTATATTCTGTTGATTTGGGGTGGAGAGTTCTATAGATGTCTATTAGGTCTGCTTGCTGCAGAGATGAGTTCAATTCCTGGATATCCTTGTTAACTTTCTGTCTCGTTGATCTGTCTAATGTTGACAGTGGAGTGTTGAAGTCTCCCATTATTATTGTATGGGAGTCTAAGTCTCTTTGTAAGTCTCTAAGCACTTGCTTGATGAATCTGGGTGCTCCTGTATTGGGTGCATATATATTTAGGATAGTTAGCTCTTCCTGTTGAATTGATCCCTTTACCATTATGTAATGGCCTTCTTTGTCTCTTTTGATCTTTGATGGTTTAAAGTCTGTTTTATCAGAGACTAGTATTGCAACCCCCGCTTTTTTTTGTTCTCCATTTGCTTGGTAAATCTTCCTCCATCCCTTTATTTTGAGCCTATGTATGTCTCTGCATGTGAGATGGGTCTCCTGAATACAGCAGACTGATGGGTCTTGACTCTTTATCCAGTTTGCCAGTCTGTGTCTTTTAATTGGAGCATTTAGTCTATTTACATTTAAGGTTAAGATTGTTATGTGTGAACTTGATCCTGCCATTATGATATTAACTGGTTATTTTGCTCGTTAGTTGATGCAGTTTCTTCCTTGCCTCGATGGTCTTTACATTTTGGCATGTTTTTGCAATGGCTGGAACCGGTTGTTCCTTTCCATGTTTAGTGCTTCCTTCAGGATCTTTTGTAAGGCAGGCCTAGTGGTGGCAAAATCTCTAAGCATTTGCTTATCTGTAAAGGATTTTATTTCTCCTTCACTTATGAAACTTAGTTTGGCTGGATATGAAATTCTGGGTTGAAAATTCTTTTCTTTAAGAATGTTGAATATTGGCCCCCACTCTCTTCTGGCTTGGAGAGTTTCTGCCAAGAGATCTGCTGTTAGTCTGATGGGCTTCCCTTTGTGGGTAACCCGACCTTTCTGGCTGCCCTTAAGATTTTTTCCTTCATTTCAACTTTGGTGAATCTGGCAATTATGTGTCTTGGAGTTGCTCTTCTCGAGGAGTATCTTTGTGGCGTTCTCTGTATTTCCTGGATTTGAATGTTGGCCTGCCCTACTAGGTTGGGGAAGTTCTCCTGGATGATATCCTGAAGAGTGTTTTCCAACTTGGTTCCATTTTCCCCCTCACTTTCAGGCACCCCAATCAGACGTAGATTTGGTCTTTTTACATAATCCCATACTTCTTGCAGGCTTTGTTCATTTCTTTTTCTTCTTTTTTCTTTTGGTTTCTCTTCTCGCTTCATTTCATTCATTTGATCCTCAATCGCTGATACTCTTTCTTCCAGTTGATCGAGTTGGTTACTGAAGCTTGTGCATTTGTCACGTATTTCTCGTGTCATGGTTTTCATCTCTTTCATTTCGTTTATGACCTTCTCTGCATTAATTACTCTAGCCATCAATTCTTCCACTTTTTTTTTCAAGATTTTTAGTTTCTTTGCGCTGGGTACGTAATTCCTCCTTTAGCTCTGAGAAACTTGATGGACTGAAGCCTTCTTCTCTCATCTCGTCAAAGTCATTCTCCGTCCAGCTTTGATCCGTTGCTGGCGATGGGCTGCGCTCCTTTGCCGGGGGAGATGCGCTCTTATTTTTTGAATTTCCAGCTTTTCTGCCCTGCTTTTTCCCCATCTTTGTGGTTTTATCTGCCTCTGGTCTTTGATGATGGTGATGTACTGATGGGGTTTTGGTGTAGGTGTCCTTCCTGTTTGATAGTTTTCCTTCTAACAGTCAGGACCCTCAGCTGTAGGTCTGTTGGAGATTGCTTGAGGTCCACTCCAGACCCTGTTTGCCTGGGTGTCAGCAGCAGAGGCTGCAGAAGATAGAATATTTCTGAACAGCAAGTGTACCTGTCTGATTCTTGCTTTGGAAGCTTCCTCTCAGGGGGGTACTCCACCCTGTGAGATGTGGGATGTCAGACTGCCCCTAGTGGGGGATGTCTCCCAGTTAGGCTGCTCAGGGGTCAGGGACCCACTTGAGCAGGGAGTCTGTCCCTTCTCAGATCTCAGCCTCCGTGTTGGGAGATCCACTGCTCTCTTCAAAGCTGTCAGACAGAGTCGTTTGCGTCTGCAGAGTTTTCTGCTGCGTTTGTTACAGTTTACTGTGCCCTGTCCCCAGAGGTGGAGTCTACAGAGACTGGCAGGTTTCCTTGAGCTGCTGTGAGCTCCACCCAGTTCGAGCTTCCCAGCGGCTTTGTTTACCTACTTAAGCCTCAGCAATGGCGGGCGCCCCTCCCCCAGCCTCATTGCTGCCTTGCCGGTAGATCACAGACTGCTGTGCTAGCAATGAGGGAGGCTCCGTGGGTGTGGGACCCTCCCGGCCAGGAGTGGGATATGATCTCCTGGTGTGCCTGTTTGCTTAAGGTGCAGTATTGGGGTGGAAGTTACCCGATTTTCCAGGTGTTGTGTGTCTCAGTTCCCCTGGCTAGGAAAAGGGATTCCCTTCCCCCTTGCGCTTCCCAGGTGAGGCAATGCCTGGCCCTGCTTCAGCTCTCGCTGGTTGGGCTGCAGCAGCTGACCAGCACCGATCGTCCGGCACTCCCCAGTGAGATGAACCCAGTACCTCAGTTGAAAATGCAGAAATCACGGGTCTTCTGTGTCGCTCGCGCTGGGAGTTGGAGACTGGAGCTGTTCCTATTCGGCCATCTTGCTCCGCCCCCTAGTACACATTTCTTGAAGGAGAGCTTTGACAAGATTAGTAACCAATTATCATTGAAAAAATTGAACTAAACTTAGCCTAGGCTTTCAAAATATTCTATATTTTGAAATTAGTTGAATATACTTTTCTTTAAAGTATAGGGATTCTTAAGTTAAATACTCAGCTACATTTAAGAGGTTCAACACTCTAATTTTAATGGTGAGGAAATATTTTTAAAAGTATTAACGTATTTCTCAAGGGCAATATTTAGTCTTTTTACCTAGTGCTAGTTAAAACCAGTGTCGTTATTTTTAAACTATTGCTACTTAGGCAGGGCATAATAAAAATTGAGTGGGAGTAGTTAATCCAAAATTATCTAAAGGTTTCATATTACTTCAAAGTTTAAATATGCTAGGTTCTATATAACATAAAAATGTGAGATATTTCTACTGGCTATATTTCAAAGAATATAATTCACAAGGCTTGAAATTGACCACAATTTCTAAAAATAGTGGGAGAAAGAGAAATGGAAGCAATGCTCTTCAATATTTACAAAGGTCTGCTGGTGACTAGCCTAAAATTTTTCCAACTCTTATGTATTCTTGTACACGAGTAATTGGGAGTTCAATCAGCATCTGCTAGTCTTTCATTATTATTTATTTGTGTGGGTACATAGTAGATGTATGCATTTATGAGTTACATGAGACATTTTGATACAGGCATGCAATGTATAATAATCATATCAGGATGGGGTATCCATCACTTCAAGCATTTATTCTTTGTATTACAATCTAATGATACTCTTTTAGTAATTTTAAATATACGATTAAATTATTGATGACTGTAGTCATTCCGTTGTGCTATATAATATGGGAACTTATTCATTCTTTGAACAATATTTTTGTACCCAATAAGACTCCTCACTTCACTCCCACTTTCCCACTACACTTCCAACCTCTGGAACCTTCCTTCTACTCTCTATCTCCATGAGCTCAATTATTTTCATTTCTAGCTCCCACACATAGGTGAGACCATACAAGCTTCATCTTTCTGTGCCTGGTTTATTTCACTTAACATAATGACCTCCAGTTCCATCCACGTTGTTGCAAGTGAAAGAATCTCATTCTTTTATGGCTGAAAAGTACTCCATTGTGTATATGTACCACATTTTCTTTATCCATTTGTCTGTTGATGGACATTTAGGTTGCTTCCAAGTCTTGGCTATTGTGAATAATGTTGCAATAAACATGGGAATGGATATGTCTCTTTGACATGCTGATTTCCTTCCTTTTGGTTATGTACCTAGGAGTGGGATTGCTGGATCATATGATAGTGCTATTTTTATTTTTATTTGAGAAACCTCCAAACTGTTATCCATAGTGTTTGTGTTAATTTACATTCTCATCAACTGTATGAGAGTTCCCTTTTCTCCACATCCTTGCCAGGATTTGTGATTGCCTGACTTTTGAATAAAGCCATTTTAGTTGGGGTAAAATGATATCTTATTGTAGTTTGGAATTGCATTTCTTTGATGATCATGATGTTGAGCATCTTTTCTATGCTTGTTTGCCATTTGTATGTCTTCTTTTGAGAAATGTCTATTCAGATCCTTTGCCCATTTTTAATTGGAATATTAGAATTTTTTTCCTACAGAGTTGTTTGAGTTACTGATATATTCTGGTTATTAACTCCTTGTCAGATGGAGAGATTGCAAATATTTTCTCCCATTCTGTGGGTTATCTCTTCACTTTGCTGATTGCTTCCTTTACTGCACAGAAGCTTTTTAACTTGATGTGATCTCCTTTTGTCTATTTTGGTTTTGGTTGCCTGTGCTTGTGGGGTATTACTCAAGAACTCTTTGCCTAGTTCAATGTCCTGGATCATTTACCCAGTGTTTTTGTGTAGTAGTTGCATAGTTTAGATTTGATTTTTGTATAAATTACATAGCCCCTTTGAGGCTATTTTCTATATGCTGTAGGTATGCTTCATTGTTTTTTATTTGTTTTTCTTTCTTTCTTTCTTTCTTTTTTTTCTTTTGAGACAGAGTCTTGCTCTGTCACTCAGGCTAGAGTGCAGTGGGGCCATCTTGGCTTACTGCTAGCTCTGCCTCCTGGGTTCATGCCATTCTCCTGCCTCAGCCTCCTGAGTAGCTGGGACTACAGGCGCCCACCACCACTCCCAGCTAATTTTTTGTATTTTTAGTAGAGATGGGGTTTCACCATGTTAGCCAGGATGGTCTCGATCTCCTGACCTCCTGATCTGCCCACCTTGGCCTACCAAAGTTCTGGGATTACAGGCTTGAGCCACTGTGCCTGGCCTTGTTTTTCTTTTGTTTTCTCTTACTGTACATTTTCAAATAGCCTGCCTTCAAGCTCACTAATTCTTTCTTCTCTTTGATCAATTCTGCTATTAAAAGACTAATGCATTCCTTAGTATATAAATTCTATTTTTCAACTCCAGCAGCTTTTCTTGATTCTTTTTAATTATTTCAATCTCTTTGTTAAATTTATTTGATAGAATTCTGAATTCCTTCTTTGTGCCCTCTTGAATTTCTTTGAGTTTCCTTAAAACTGCAGTTTAGAATTCTCTGTCTGAAAGGTCATATATCTTTGTTTCTCCAGAATTGGTCGTTGGTGCCTTGTTTAGTCCATTGCATGAGGTCATGTTTTCCTGGATGGTCTTGATGGTCACGGATGTTTGTCTGTGTCTGGGCATTGAAGAGTTTGTAATTTATTGTAGTCTTTGCAGTCTAGCCCCATTTGGACCCATCTTTCTTGGGAAGGATTTCTAGATATTCAAAAGGACTTGGGTGTTGTGATCTAGGTCATATCTGCATTAGGGTGTACCACATACCTAGTAGGGCTGGGGTTCTTGCAGACTCACAGAGATACTGCCTTGTTGGTCTTGGATAAGATCCAGAGGAATTCTCTGGATTTCTAGACAGAGACTCTTGTTCTCTTCCTTCACTTTCTTCCAAATATAGTCCCCTTTCCGGTTCTGAGCCACCTGGAGCTGGTTGAGGTGACACAAGCAGCCTGTGGTCACCACCACTGGAACTGCACTGGGTCACACATTAAGCAAACACAGCACTGGGGTTCACCCAAAGCCTGTTTTAATCACCACCTGGCTACCATCTATGCTTACAGGCTGGCCTATTACAATGAGCAGGTGTCGAAGCCAGCCAGGCTTATGTCCTTCCCTTCAGGGTGGTAAGCTCCAGAGGTAGATCCAGAGGTGTTCTGGTGGGTCCAGAGTTCCTTCTAGGTGGGTCCAGAGGTGCTGTCTGGGAGTCAGGGACTAGAGTAAAAAATCTGAGAAGTTTATTTTGTGTTCTATCGTACTGTGGATGAACTGACACTCAAACCACAAGAATCAGTTGTTTCCCTTCTTCCCTCTTCATTTCAAAGGCAGAGGACCCTTCCTGTGGCCACCACTGCCACAGGCCCAAAGGAGTACTGCCAGACCACCTATGTTCACTTAAGGCCCAGGTGTTTTAAGTCAGCTTGTGGTGAATGCTGCCTGGCCTGGGATTCACCCTTCAGGGCAGTGGGCTGCCATCTGGACCAGGTAGGTCCAAAAATGTTGTCCAAGTGTCAAGGTCTGTAATCGGAGACCCTAAGAGCCCACTTTGTGCTCTACCTCCTTGTGGCTGAGCTGTTACTTAACATGGAAGACAAAGTCCCCTTTACTTTTCCCTTAGCTTTTCTCAAGCAGAGGGTGTTTTTCCCTGTAGCCACCACAGCTAGGAATGTGCTGAGTCTCACTTGAAGCTAGCAAGTCTCAGGCTCACCCAAGGCCCATGGTGTACTACCTGGGTATTGCCACTGGTTATTCAAGCTCTCAAAGGCTTTTTAGTCAGCCAGCGATGGGTCTTGCTGTCACTGAGTCCTTCCCTTGAAGGCAGTGAGTTCCCTTCTAGTCCAGGTTGTGTCTAGAAATGTCATGCTGGACCTAGAATCTGGAAAGGGAGCCTCATAACTCTGACTGGTGCCCTATCTTATTGTGGCTGAGCTAGTATCCAAGATGCAAAACAAAGTCTTCTTTACTCTTTCCTCTCCTTTCCCAAGTGGAAGGAGCCAGTCCCTTTTGAACCCATGAGTCCTGCTGCCTGGGATTGTGGGGAGGTGGTACGTGCACTCCCTTAGTCAGCCCCACTGATGTCTCAGTAGGTTGTGCACCACTCAAGTTCACTTGTTGTGAGTCCGGCACAGCACTATGACTCAAGTAGGAGTTGCAGTCTTTGTGGCCTATACTGCATTTAAAGTTTATTTAGAGCCCCAGGGGACTTTAGCCCACTGTGGTGAGGCGTAGAGGAACTCAACTTCTGACCCATGGGATGGGTGACTCCCGTCTGGCTAGGGCTGGATTAAATATTCCCTCTATGCACAGGCATCAGCTAGATTCAGGTCAATTTTGCTTTCTCCTGTGACAGGGTAGCACTGAATTCCAAGCAATGTCTAACAATTGTTGTGTGCTCTCTCTCCCAAGGGCACAGATCCTCTCTCCATGCCACATGGCTGCTGCCGGGGATGGGATGGGGGTGTCACTGGCAATTCAAGACTGTCTTTACTACACTCTTCAGTGTCTCTTTCAGCTATATGACGTTAAAATCAGATACTGTGAGAGCTCTCGTGATTTTTGGTTCTTATGAAATGATTATTTTTTGTGTGTAGATAGTTGTTACATTGGTGTCCTTCTGGAGTGATGATCAGTGGAGGCTTCTATTTGACCATCCTGCTCCACCCCGTGTAGTCTTTTATAATTAAGAGTCTGGCTCAGAGTAGTGTATAGAATGGTTTTTCCCAATAGTCATGGTTAGTTTGCACTCATGTAGCCATGAGCCTTTTTTTTAATGTCTCATGTCCAATCTGCAATATCAAAGGTGTATTCTCTAGGAGACAACATATGAATAAACGGTCCATCCAGGGTAAAACTTCTGTGTTTTAAGTAATCATATGAAAAAATCCAAAATAACATGATTACTAGTAATAGCTGTATTGTAAACAATTCCAGACCAATATTTTGATTTTAGATAAAAAGAAAAAAATTAAGAGCCAGCTATATTTTAAAATTTTATTATTTTCAGCAATATGCGTATTAGTGCCTAGATATCAACGGTCATACCAATAACTGACTGTAAAAAGAAATCCAAGGACAAAGAGATTTATTTGAGAAGTCCATGACATAAAGGGCCATTTCGTATTATTTTAGCCTAGAATACAAACCAAGAGGAAGACATACATACTGGAATTTTAAAATGTCTTACTTTTTTGAAGTATTCTAGAAGGGTTACACTCCCAGTCTGAATTAGTATTTCTACTTTGAAATTGTGGAGTAATGAAATCAAAAGGAAATGTTTTGCCTTACTCTCACCATTTATATAGAGACAAAATTAAAAAAAAAATCCCTCTTCCTTTGTGTTCCCTCTGGGACACTGAATTCAAAAATAAAAGAAACTCTCAGATTAAATTTTTATCTCTTTCTAGAAAAACATTACATGCATATGAAGAGAAACTATAATCTACAATTACTGGGTTTATTTTAATTTGTTTAGGAGTGCATAGTGAAATGTTTAAAAAAAATCTGAACTAATATGAAAGAAATAAAAGACAGAAACTAAGCAGGTACTATAGAGAAATTATTCTGAAATACACAGAACATAACACCAGTTATTTACTGTGATGATACCTAAGATATAGCGCTAAGAAATTATCCCAAGGTCCCGTCCCGTCCGGCCCCGTCCCGCCGCCCGCCAGCCAGCCATGAGCTCCACGCAGTTCAACAAGGGCCCCTCGTACGGGCTGTCGGCCGAGGTCAAGAACCGGCTCCTGTCCAAATAGGACCCCCAGAAGGAGGCAGAGCTCCGCACCTGGATCGAGGGACTCACCAGCCCCTCCATCGGCCCCGACTTCCAGAAAGGCCTGAAGGACGGAACTATCTTATGCACACTCATGAACAAGCTACAGCCGGGCTCCGTCGCCAAGATCAACCGCTCCATGCAGAACTGGCACCAGCTAGAAAACCTGTCCAACTTCATCAAGGTCATGGTCAGCTACGGCATGAACCCCGTGGACCTGTTCGAGGCCAACGACCTGTTTGAGAGTGGGAACATGACACAGGTGCAGGTGTCTCTTCTGGCCCTGGCGGGGAAGGCCAAGACTAAGGGGCTGCAGAGCGGGGTGGACATCGGCGTCAAGTACTCGGAGAAGCAGGAGCGGAATTTCGATGACGCCACCATGAAGGCCGGCCAGTGTGTCATCGGGCTGCAGATGGGCACCAACAAATGCGCCAGCCAGTCGGGCATGACCGCGTACGGCACGAGGAGGCATCTCTATGACCCCAAGAACCATATCCTGCCCACCATGGACCACTCGACCATTAGCCTCCAGGTGGGCACAAACAAGTGTGAGAGCCAGGTGGGCATGACGGCTCCCGGGACGCGGCGGCACATCTATGACACCAAGCTGGGAACCGACAAGTGTGACAACTCCTCCATGTCCCTGCAGATGGGCTACACGCAGGGCGCCAACCAGAGCGGCCAGGTCTTCGGCCTGGGCCGACAGATATATGACCCCAAGTATTGCCCACAAGGCACAGTGGCCGATGGGGCTCCCTCAGGCGCCGGCGACTGCCCGGACCCAGGGGAGGTCCCTGAATATCCCCCTTACTACCAGGAGGAGGCCGGCTACTGAGGCTCCCAGCACGCTCTCTTCCCACATCATCTCCCCGTCTGGGTTTTTGGGTTTTTCTGTGTTTTCATCTTTGTTTTTTTTCTTAGCCGATTCAGTGCTGCCAATCAACCGAGGGTCTGTGAGTGGCAGTGTGGGATCAGGCAGCAGAGCTTTTTTCCCCTTTGCCTTGGGCCTTCGCAGGGCTGAGCCACCGGGCTGTCGGGGAGGGAGCTCAAGGCCATATCCCGATACGTGTAGGGCGTGTAGGGCGAGGGTCCCTGCTGGCACGTTCAGGCTGTGCTGGGGAGAAGAGACTAACTGGTTCCCAAAGGTTTCTGGTTGCCTTGCCTCTTCCCCCTTTTGTCAGCTGAGCAGTTTGTGGTTTCTCTGCAAGTTTCAGGAAGTATTCACAAAAGAAAAATACATTTTGCTTTTTATTCCTGAGGAATGGGGCAGGGACAGTGGAGAAGGTGCTGGGAAATCAGTCACCTGGGAAAGGGGGCCAGGCCATGATGCTAAATATCTCCAGCTCCCGAGTGACTGGATTTCTCCAGGACCAACAGACCTCAGACCCTCAGACCTGCCCCAGGGCCAGGTGGGGAAAGTGAAGGCTGTACGAGGAAGTGAAATTCTGAGTTGTTGGGCTAAGCCTGACCCCCTCTCCATGCTACCCGCCCCCCAACCCACTCTGGCCTCAGTAGGTTTTGTTTTAGTTGTGGCTGTCACCCAGGCTAGAGTGCAGTAGCGCAATCTCGGCTCACTGCACCTCCACCTCCCGGGCTCAAGCGATTCTCCAGCCTCAGCCTCCCGAGTAGCTGGGACTGCAGGTGCTCCACCACGCCCGGCTAATTTTTGTATTTTTAGTAGAGACGGGGTTTCTCTATGTTGGCCAGGCTGGTCTCGAACTCCTGGCCTCAGATGTGATCCACCCGCCTCGGCCTCCCCAAGTGCTGAGATTATAGGTGTGAGTCACCATGCCCGGCCCCTCAGTAGGTTTTAAGGAGCCCCCAACCCTCCTCCTTTCTGGTCTCAACAAGCTATACTGCTCCATCTTCCCCCGGCCACACGCCCCACCAAGTACTGCACAGGGACCCCCACCCGGGGACCCTGCTCCATGAGATAATGTGAAATACGATTGTGGACCAAACACAATAAAACCTCTGTTTGTAAGAAGAGAAAAAAAAAAAAAAAGAAATTATCCCAAGAAGAGAGTATCTTTCAACATGAGCGAGGTGTTATATAAGGCAGGTTGAAATTACAAAGGGGAAAGAGATACTGTTCATGTAAGAGGGCCATGTTTTTGAAACTCTCCTCACTTTAGGATTCATTTGTAGGTGCCAGAGGCCATTTGGTTGTTCATGCACATTATTTTTAAGAAAAGCTTTTTGAAAGAAAAATAAAATTGAATGACATACATAGTAGATACATTTTTGTACAACCTGAAATGAGTAAATTGATCTGGAAAAGCTCATTCTTACTTTTTGTTTTCAAATACTAGAAATCATTATAAATGTTAACCAAACATAAATATGGTCTAGTATTATTTGTCAATATCAGAGAAAACACACTATTAAAATGCAATCCATTTTGTAAATTTCATTTTTAAAACCTGATTGATCATTGTTAAGTGAGTTTTTGTAGCTAAGTGTTTTTAAGACTGTTGAGTGTTTTTTAAAGGAAATGTTCATGTGTTGCTAGTAGTACTATGTAAATAAATTAGTCATAAATGGAACAAATAATAATCATTGGCATAATCAATAGGACTCATTTATCTTTGATAAAACCTTTCCAAGACGCATTAGGTACATACCAACTGTGGAGAAAAGGATGGAATGTATTTCCTTTTAACTCCACATATTTATGAAAAATCTAACTTATTTAGTCGCATAATGGTAGTAGAAAAAATCTTTACAAAAATAATCATAGTAAAATATAGACATAATATTTTTAGAGATGTTTTTGTTTCATGTAAATTAGAAACAGCCTTTTTCATGTCACTCAATAAATTGTAGAATAGTATTAATACAATCCTTATCCTTTAATCATGCATATATATAAAATGTCTTATCAGGAGAAAGAACACACAGAGAAAGCGAGAGAAATAAAGAGAGACAAGAGGGGATGGAGGAAAGTTAGATATCTATTAGAAAATTATTGGACTTTCTAGAAGAGATGTCATTCCTGGAATAAAAGAAGCTTTGAGTAGATTATAGAATACATCAGAGGCATTCTTTTCAATAAATGACAAAGAAAGACAGAGTTGCAAAAATATAATCAACTGGAATAGTGAAATTTGGTAAAATTTTAGCAATTTCAGCAGAGTAAGAATACTTTACAAAAGATACTTTTTAAGAAGTATTTCTGTAATGAAGTAACTATTATATAGCAAACTGATGTAGTATGTAGACAGTGACTTATACAAAACCAAAAGGAAAAAAGAAAAGAAAAAAATTAAAACAAAGACATTAAAAATAGAAGTAGAGCATCAGATCATATTGTATTAACATGCCATGACTAGATTGTTTTTCTTTCTGATGTACCATAACCTATACAAATGCTAGGTAAACAACATGGACCAGTACCTTTCTTTTGGCCTTTAGCTGCTCATGATACTTGTCACAGGTATCTCCTGGGATTTCTCCTCCCCAGAGAGTAATTCCAACAATGGTGTATGTGATGCCCATGATGAGCAATGGGAAACAGTACACCAGTATAATGACGATAATGTGGTAACTACAAAAAATAAGAAACACACATGCTGAAACCATATTGGAATGAAATAGTGGGGACTGCGTTTGCTTAGTTTTAAATCATAATTAAAACCACCAAGAGTTATTTCTACATTATTTCTATACATTCATCTCAAAATTCCATCAAAATATCATGCTATTGTCACTTATATTTATGTTTCAAATGCTGCCAGTTGACGTTTGTCAATCTTTACTTGGTATATGAAAACTATAGTTGGGTTGAAGGGCTCAGTTAAACACATGTTCTCCTTGCCTAGAGGTTGAGGATGAACGACTTTCCACTGCTTTGTATTCTGCTTGGTAATTGTTTAGCTAAACTAATTAAATGTGTCATTGGAGGAAAAGGGAAGGGATAGAATAAACAAATCAACTGGCATATATTTTCTCCTATATAGGACTATCTTCTATATTGCTGCAACATCAGACATACGTAAATTGTTTTTCATTCAAATGGGAGGAAAAAAGTAAGTAGATAGTCTGAGCCATAATGAATCCACAAGTTACTACAATTTTTAAAAATCAGGTAAAGACATTTACATGCAATTTTCCAGAGCCACGGTCCATTTGATTGCATTATTAACTTGGTAAAAACAAAACAAAACAAAACAAAACAAAACATGTTGACATAGTAGTCAAACCAGAAGTATGCTGCTGTAAATTATCAAATTAAATTCTGGTATTTAGTAGCTTTCAATCAAAATTATAAGAATTCAATTAGAGAGGAAAAGGAGAGTAAACCATAGTACAATAGCCCAAATAGAATTTTACAATCTTTTGTGTGGATTTCACTGTCTTGGAAAGCTTTAAAGTAATTTAGAAGTTTGTTATAATAGTCTTCTCCATACCAGTGGTTTTTCTTTGTAAAGTGAATCTTAAATATCCTTGCCTTTCCGTTTCTCAGTAGATTACTAAGTATTGATTTAAAGTCAATGAGGAAGTAATTCAGTCAACAAATAATTTGAAGATGATAACATTATCATACAATTAAGATGTATTGATAATAATGAGTAGCACATAGTACTCTGTTGAATATGCGCTGCCTGATTTTCCTTAAATAAGTGCTTCCTAATATTTTTGTTCAAAAATCTGAACTTTGGGTAGAGCAAAGGTAGATAAAATGACTGCTTTAAAAGATAACCATTATTTGCACTATTTGCTATTTTTAAAGGGACAAATTGATGAGTAAAATAGAAAAATAAGCATTTTATTGAAATAAAATTTAAATGACTATAATTTAAAAATAAAATGCAAACAATTACACAATTACATTATTATTCCTTTTTGCTTGATTTGAGGTGGGTATAAAATATGAACCAAATTTTACCATATATTATAATATTAATATTTCCTTTTCAATCTAGTGTTGAGGGTTTTTAATGCTTTTTGCTTGTAAGCAAAAGAACATAAACCAAATCAAACCAAAATAAAATTAGATAACTTACTAGAGTGCTCCTTCTGTTCAGCTAAGCTCCCTAAAAGAGCAATCAACACATTTGGGCTTTGATTTCTTTCTTCTCACTCATTTCTCAATCAATAACACAATGCTCCTCTTTGCACATTGCTTTTATCTTTTATCACTTCCATCAGGAAACTCTCCAGTACCATCCCACACAGACATTCTCATATTTCCAATGAAAAACCTTAGTAACTTACACAAACTTATTGTCCACATACAAATAATACTATATTACAGTATTTTTTATATATTTCCTTTTCCAAATAATGTATGAACCCTGGGGGAAATGTCTGTCTTATTTGTTTAATTGTTGCTCCTAATCTGTAGTTTCCTAAGTGTTTGATAAACTGAATTGAAAATCATAATAGAGAATTAACTTACGTGAAATGTTGTTTGGGACCTTCTGGCCATTGCACAAAGCAGAGAGTACGGCCGGGCATGACTTTGGTTTTGGAATAAAGACATTGAGGGAAGGCAAGTAGAAATGCTAGAATCCAAATACTTCCAATGACAATCTTGGTTGCTGTGGCAGACAGTCTGGGTTTCAGGGGATCAATAATAGCCATATACCTATATAAAAAACAAACAAAACCATTTTGTTGGTTTTCTTTATAACAGTTTGAAATGGAGTTTCAAAGGTATTTCAAAGGTGTTTCAATAGTTACAGTCATTGCTCTTTTGGGAAACCAGTTGATAAGGACTGCTTGAGTAGAGGCAGCATAGAATGGTAAGCATGGCGTAGTCTAGGAATCAGGCAGATCTAGGTTCAAATTCTATTCTGACATTTGTTTGAACTTTTTGAACCTCAGCTTTATTATTTTTAAAATCGAAATAAGAACACCCATCTCTTGAGGTAAAGTGAGGATCAACAGATATAAGTCAGTGGTGCCCAGCCTTTTTGGTACCAAGGATCGGTTTTATGGAACATAGTTTTTTCCATGAACTGGCAGTGGGTGAAGAACGATAGTTTGGGGATGATTCAAGGGCATTACATTTATTGCACACTTTATTTCTGTTGTGATTCCATTGTAATATATAATAAAATAATTATACAATTCACCATAATGTAGAATCAGTGGAAGCCCTGAGCTTGTTTTCCTGCAACTAGACGGTCCCATCTGGGGTTGATGGGAGACAGTGACAGGTCATCAGACATTAAGTTCTCATAAGGAACACTCAACTTAGATCCTTTGCACGTACAGTTCATAATAGGGTTTGCTCTCTATGAGAATCTAGTGCCGCTGACCTGACAGGAGGCAGAGCTCAGGCAGTAAGGCGAACCCTGGGGAATGGCAGTAAATATAGATGAAGCTCCCTAGCTCACCAGCCACCACTCACCTCCTGCTGTGCAGCCTGGTTCCTAACAGGCCAGAAACTGGTACTGGTCCCTGACCCGGGGAACTGGGGACCTCTGATGTAAGTGAAAGATATTAATGATTTGGTGTTGTGCCTAACACATTAGAATCCATAAATGTCTGTTGAATGGAATTGGAAAGGCACTTAACAAGTGCTTACAAATACTGGTTTCACAGCTCAAAACCTTCATGTCTCCTCTGTATGTTTAACTTTAAAAAATATAATTCTGGAGAAATAATATGGATTATACCACATACTTGACAAAGATGAGAAACTCCTATAAAAGATATGGTCCACAAACCCATTTAAGAGCAGCAAGAGACAAGTTCAGAATTTCCATGATTAACAAATCAAGTTTGATTGAGGTTATGCCTTCCTGTTATACCTCATAATGAATTCATACTGCATCATGAACGTCTTCATGGTGCCTATCTGTGTAACTACATATAATACTGTTGCAACGGAAAAATATATTTGAGCTTCTAAAAAGTATACTTAAAGCACACTTAAATATGACTTTTGGAGGGCAGCTTCTTGGAGAAGTTAGGAATTCTGTAAATATGGTAAGTAAAGTCATGCTTTATTAACTTAGTACAGGTAGTAACAATATAGCTGAAAGAAGCAACTTCCAATTTTGAACTGGAGATAGCATGGCTAATTGCCAAATTCTAGCTAACGTTCAGAGGCAAAAATAATATGTACCAAACAATTAGATTTCTGTATTTTAATAAAACACAATCTTTATATCGTTTCAATTCTACTTTTGGTCATTTTATGTTTATAAAATATATTTTGATTTATGACAAAGAACTCAAACAAATTTACAAGAAAAAAACAAACAGCCCCATCAAAAAGTGGGCAAAGGATATGAACAGACATTTCTCAAAAGAAGACATTCATACAGCCAACAGACACATGAAAAAATGCTCATCATCACTGGCCATCAGAGAAATGCAAAACAAAACCACAATGAGATACCATCTCACACCAGTTAGAATGGCGATCCTTAAAAAGTCAGGAAACAACAGGTGCTGGAGAGGATGTGGAGAAATAGGAACACTTTTACACTGTTGGTGGGATTGTAAACTAGTTCAACCATTATGGAAAACAGTATGGCGATTCCTCAAGGATCTAGAACTAGATGTACCATTTGACCCAGCCATCCCATTACTGGGTATATACCCAAAGGATTATAAATCATGCTGCTATAAAGACACATGCACACGTATGTTTATTGCGGCACTATTCACAATAGCAAAGACTTGGAATTAACCCAAATGTCCATCAGTGACAGACTGGATTAAGAAAATGTGGCACATATACACCATGGAATACTATGCAGCCATCAAAAAGGATGAGTTTGTGTCCTTTGTAGGGACATGGATGCAGCTGGAAACTATCATTCTTAGCAAACTATCACAAGAACAGAAAACCAAACACCGCATGTTCTCACTCATAGGTGGGAACTGAACAATGAGATCACTTGGACTCGGGAAGGGGAACATCACACACCAGGGCCTATCATTGGGGTGGGGGGAGGGGGGAGGGATTGCATTAGGAGTTATACCTGATGTAAATGACGAGTTGATGGGTACTGACGAGTTGATGGATGCAGCACACCAACATGGCACAAGTATACATATATAACAAACCTGCACGTTATGCACATGTACCCTAGAACTTAAAGTATAATAATAAAAAAAAAAAGGAAAATTTTCACAGGTAATACTTTCATCAGAGAATGAATATCGCATAGGCCAAAAAATGTTAACCTTAAGAATAAATATTTTAAAATAAGGATATTTCATCAATATGTTTGTAACTCTTTGCTGTTATAACTACTGGGCAGAATTAAATCTTCAGAAGATTTTGTGAAAATTATCTATATAATATTCTTAATACTAACTATAGTCATTATTTACGTAAAGAAAATAGTCTTAATTCATTATGTATAACAGCTATTAGGTAAACATGAAACTTAGATTTAAAAATAATCACATTTGTCCTTTTGTGACTGGCTTAATTCACTGCATGATTCCAAATATATGTAGTATCTAAAAGAGTGAAACTTATGAAAGTATAGAACAGATGATGATTGCTGGGGGCTCAATGGGTATAAAGTTTTAATAATGCAAGATAAAGAAGTTCTAGATGTCTGCTGTATAACATAGTATCTATAGTTAACAATAAAGTATCATGAACTTGATTATGTTAAAAGGATAGATCTCATGTTAAGTGTTCTTAACACACACACACACAACAAATACACACACCAAAGAATACAAGGACATTTTTCGAGGTGATTGATATGTTTAGTGCCTTGATTGTGGTGATATCACGTTTGTCCAAACTCATCAAAATGTATACATTAAATATGTGCATTTTTTGTATATCAAGTATACCTCAGTAAAGCTTACAGAAAGAGAAAAGAAAAAGTAATGATAAAAAAGTACCTAAGTTTAGGAAAACAATGTGAATTCTACAAAGAAAAAAATGCATATGTTTCAAATAGGAGACTTTAAAATTCATCTCTCATGCTTATGTTGGTGAAGATAATAATAAAAAAATTATTGATTATTAACTGTAACTAGGGTACATAATGTATGTAATAGGGTTACATACATCATATATACTTAATAGCCATAATAATCCAACCACTAGAATAATACTATTACCTCTATTTTACAGAAAAGAAAACTGACTTAAAAGATTATGGGAATTGCTCATAATGATCCAGATAATAAGAGAAAGAGCTAGAATTTTAAGCTAATTATGCCAGTCTTCAGAGACAATATAGATACAGATTATAGCTTTTGAATATAACTATTTATTTTAGTAGAGAAATAAATATGACCATTTATTTTAGAAGAGAAATATATATATTTCTCCTCCACAATATATATGTGTTAGATACTTATATATTGTATATGTGTGTGTGTTAGAGATACCTATCAAAGAATCAGAAGTAGAATTTTGCCATTTTGCATTTTTGAATCTCAAAGCCTTTATGTGTAACATTAAAACAAAAGTAAAATATATAAAGAAATTGTATGTGGGCATTTATGTTCCTGCTCATGTTGATTATAACTTACATAGCATTTATCTCAATATAGGAATTATTTTTGTATTGGTGTTTCAAAGCCAAGCACTTGTCAATAAATTTGTTGTATTGAACTGAATATCCCTCAAACCTCATTATAATCTTTTGCTTTGTTGCTTGCTCTGGCATCTAACGATTGCGATTTAGATATTTAATAGTTGAGTTTTTGTGACTAAAAGGAGAAGTGGAATAACACAAGCAGGCTTAAAGCCTTGTCCAACTCCTGTAGCACAGATAATTCAAAGTAAACTGCAAAGCACATTGATTCTTCTGGCTAGTCTAATTAGTCTAATGCTAGAGAAATTATTTTCTGAAATAATTTGTACCTGTTAGAAATTAATATTGTGTCATTTGAATTATATGGAAATAATCAATTTATGTTCTCACGAACATGTTAGTGATAGTAGAGATACTGAAACTTCTAGCATACCTTTTTGTCATAGCTGATCTGATCCATGATTCATTTATTCAATAAAACATTTATTGAATGCCTAGTATGGTATTCCAAATGCTAGTGATCCAACACCGGGCAAAAACGGTTTTCTGTGAAGTAGAAAAATACTTCCCAAATTGTGAAGTCTGTACCATTTGTGAGGCAGGAAAATATTAATCAAATAATCTCACCAGTAAATGTAAATTACAGATGTGACAACTGTTACGAAGGTAAGGCCAACAGTATACATGAACTGAGAAAAATATATTTAGATTGTACTTCAATTTTCCCTAAGAAAAGTCATTCTAGGTTGAAACTTGGAAGGATAACCAGGCAAGGTGGCAGAAGAGTGAAGGTTGCAAATACTTCTGGGAGAATGAACAGCAAGTGAAAAACTCCTGTGTTGATGGTGGTTTTTAAAATTATTTTATTTTATTTTATGTTATTTTATTTTTTTGAGACTGAGTCTCTCTCTGTCACACAGGCTGTAATTGCAGTGGCACAATCTTGACTCACTGCAACCTCCGCCTCCCAGGTTCAAGCAATTCTATTGTCTCACCTCCTGAGTAGCTGGGACTACAAGTGCCCGCCACCATGCCCGGCTTATTTTTGTATTTTTAGTAGAGATGGGGTTTCACCATATTTGTCAGGCTGGTCTCAAATTCCTGACCTCAAGTGATCCGCCTGCCTCAGCCTCCCAAAGTTCTGGGATTACAGGCGTGAGCCACAGCCCCAGGCTGATGGTGGGTTTTTATGGTTTGAATTGTGACCCTCCAAAAAAGATATATTGAGGACCCAACACCCAGTATCACAGACCTCATTTGGAAACAGAATCATTACGTAGGTAATTGGGCTTAAATCAGGTCATTAGGGTGGTCTCTAACCCAATATGACTAGTGTCCTTGTTTAAAGGGAAAATTTGGAAACAGATACATAGGGAGAATGTTATGTGAAGACAGAAGATTGAAATGAGGCATCAACAAGCCAAGAAACAGCAAAGATGACCAGCAAATCACCAGAAGCTAGGTTAAGACAAGGAAAGAGTCCCATACAGGTTCTTGAGGGAGCATGTATCATGGAGCACTGATTTCAAACTTCCAGCTTCCAGAACAATAAGACTATAAATTACTGTTATTTAAAGGCACCCAAATGTGTGGTACATTGTTATAGCAGCCCTAACAAACTAAGATAGTGGGTACAGGTGGGAGAAGAATCATATTCTTCAGTAATTACAGGATACTGCAATTGATACACAGAAAGTAAAGAGGGAAGGTGGTTTAAGATGAAGTTATAGTACAAGTGGTAGATTTTTTTTTTTTCCTGTGGGATGTAATTGAAGCAATTTTATCAGAGAAGTAGAATAATCAGATTTCCTCCAGGAAAGAGCTTCGAGCTTCAATCTGGAGACTGGAAGAGGAAAAGAATGGAAGCAAAGATTGGGCATGGTGGCTCACACCTGTAACCCCAGCACTTTGGCAGCCCAAGGTGGGCGCATAACTTGAGGCCAGGAGTTTGAGACCAGCCTGGCCAACATGGAGAGACCTCATCTCTACTAGAAATACAAAAAGTAACCTGGTGTGGTGGCACATGTCTGTAATCCCAGCTACTCAAGATGTTCAGGTATGAGCATCACTTGAGCCTGGGAGGTGGAGGCTGCAGTGAGCAGAGATCACATCACTGCCCTTCAGCCTGAGTGACAGAGCAAGACTCTGTCTCATAAAAAATAAAAAAAATATATATATAAAAAGAATGGAAGCAGGGAAGTAAGTTATCTAACTTATGTTCTGATTTGGGTCAGAGACAATTGCTGGTTAGAAGAGGGCGTTACACTGGAGGCTGAATTAAATGAATGGTTTGAGGGAAGTAAAGAAATACCAAAATACTGTTGTAGAAAGGGACACTTCGTTGGCCAAAGAAATAGGGAGAATTGCCAGGCTCTGGTGAAAACTTATGTGAAATTGTTGATTTGGAATGCATTTGGGCACCAATATTTTCTATGCCGTAACTTTCTTCAGCAAAAATAATTTGCATGGAGAGAATGGATACTTAGGCTCACCTGAACAAACATTTTCTGGACCTTGAGAAGAAATAGTCAGATCTGAGATATAATTTCACCCAAATAATTGTCAGTACTTTATTCCTTTAAAAAATATTTTATGTGATCACATCAGCTTTTCCAAGGGTTTTTGCTGAGTTGCTCATCACCATTCTTCCTTCACCAGATTCTTAAAGACATTAGAATCGCCTTAGTAGGATTATTTCATAAGTAACAGCTAAGAGCTGATTCTTTACTCTTCATACTAGCATATCACCTAAACATGTTTTAAAGTCACTTTTTATTACCTTTTATAGAATCTGAAATTCTCAGAAGCATCTATTGAAAGTTAATAGTTTTAAAGCCACCTCTTAACAGTTTTCCTTTCCACTCTAATACCAGACCACTTTGCTTTACCACTTACTATTTTTCTGATATAATTGAGGTGGTCTTTTATGTTTACTTGTTGTCCTTTGAAAAGCAGATTATTTTGGATGTAACTTTTGTTTGCCTGCTGTCAATAAGAAAGCCTTTTCAATTTTGTAACTGTTATTTGTATCTATTATAATTCTTCCTTTTGTTGGCATTTTTATTAAGTTGTTTCTGGATTTCCATGTGCTTTTACATATTTTTTCAAGTTTTGCAGTAAAGACAGAGTGCAGCCTTCAGATATTTATTTGATTGTAGAAACTATGCAAAAAATAATTTGCCTAAAATGATATGAATTTTACTGCCTTCCAATCAATTTGCGCCTGGTCATAGTAGAATATGTTCTAGTCTGTTAAGTCCCAAACACAAAATGCGGTCTGGCACTCTCTGTGCAAAATAAAGATTAGTTGCAACAGCTGCTCATGACCCATAAAGTTTCAACTTCTGGCCTTCAGTGCTAGAGTATTTTCCACTTTGACAAATCATTTGAGAGATACATGACCTTTGTCAAAATTGCATTTTTTAGATACATTTCATTTTGTGATTTTTTTCATAACTGTCTTTTCTATTCTTTTGTTTGTTTGTTTGTTTGATGGGCCTCTTGCTCTGTTGCCAAGGCTGGTGTGTAGAGGTGTGATCACAGCTCACTGCAACCTCCAACTTTTGGCTCAAGCGATCTTTCTGCCTCAGCCCTCTGAGTAGCTGAGACTACAGGTGATTGCCTGGCTAGTTTTTTTTTTTTTTTTTTTTTTTTTTTTCTGTATTTCTTGTAGAGATGAGGATTCGCCATGTTGCCCAGGCTGGTCTTGAATTCTTGAGTTCAAGCGTTCTGTCCACCTTGGCCTCCCAAAGTGCTGGGATTACAGGCATGAACCACCAAACCTGGCCCATAACTATCTTAGACAAACTTAAGAGTAAATGAATCAATCAGGTGATTATAAATGTTGTCTTAATAAATTTCAAAGTGAGTGAGCTTTTATTAAAATAATCTATATTTGCTGACTCATATATCACTCATATATGAATATGACTATTCATATAGGTATATATGAATATATACATATAATAGGATATTATCTGTCAAGAAAAAAATCACTTGTTCATCTACTCAAATTCTTTGATTTTTATAAAATGTATATACCGATATTTGAGGGAAATTTATATTTAAAACAGCTTCAGAATAGTGAAAGTATTTGTTTCCATGTTATAGGTTTTCAATTTAAATTTAGAATTAGGTTTATCTACTCATTTATGTATTTATTTTAAACAACTTCTTGAATACCAACTATCTTCTGGGATTTTGTTATCTTCTTTGGCAATATTGGTGAACAAAATAGAAGTAGCTCCTGCCCTTGTGGAGTTCACAGTCTAATGCAGAAGAAACATATTACTCAAGTAGTCACAAAATACGTTAGAAATTATCACACAAATGTCCCTTGAAGTGACGTTGCCTCCTGGATATTTGGTTAAATGTCCCTTGGGGCTTTCATGTAATGGCCTGTGTGCTCAGTATCGTACCCCATGAGTTTTAAAGTTAATAGTCTGACTTTTAAACTTCCCTCTGTCATTATTCTTAATCTGCATAAAATATACATATGATTTCCAAAAGAAATTTAATTATATAAAACATTTCAGATTTCAAAATTATATTGAACTTAGAGGTCTATGAGAGAGGAGAATACACTGCCATCCTTTGTCCTGATGTTTGTCATTGAGTTTGTTCTCTTTGTAATGTTCACCCAATTATCTAAAACCCTACACACATCATGGGTGACTCTTCATTTACAACCTCTTGTGAAGTTTAACCCAGTCCCTCACTGCCTCGTTAAACCGGTAGGCCTAGCTCAACCTTTTGGAAATGCTGGTGAATAAAAATTTCCTCATTGTTTAGAGTGTGATATTATAAAGATACGTACAAGTAATTATGAAGCATAAAATAGGGAATTTGACCTCGTCTTGGTTAAAGATGACACAGTGGTAAAGACATTAGGTATAACTTCCACAAGAAAGCAACATTAAGATTAGAAAAATAAGTAGGGGCTTATTTAGGATGAAGGTGGGGATGAGAGAAGAAAGTTGAACAGCAAAGTCCTGAGGTAGGAGAAAGCAGAGTGCATTTGGGGAACTATGGAAGGCCAGCTCTACAGCATACAGGACAGGGAAAAAACAGGTGGTGCTGAATGAAGCTAGAGATGTAGGTATTAAACATGACCTATCGCAAGAACAGAAAACCAAACACCACATGTTCTCACTCATAGGTGGGAACTGAACAATGAGATCACTTGGACTTGGGAAGGGGAACATCATACACCGGGGCCTATTGCGGGGGGGGGGGGGAGGGATTGCACTGGGAGTTATACCTGATGTAAATGATGAGTTAATGGGTGCTGACGAGTTGATGGGTGCAGCACGCCAACATGGCACAAGTATACATATGTAACAAACCTGCACGTTATGCACATGTACCCTAGAACTTAAAGTATAATAATAAAAAAAAATTTAAATTGCCACCAGTGAAAGTTAAAAAGCAAACAAACAAACAAAAAACATGACCTCATTAATATATTGATTATAAATATAAATTTTCTATTTTAACATTAAAAGTAATAATTGCTAACGCGTGAATGCTTAGGTACCATGCACTCTTCTAAGAACTTAATATATAACTGATTTAATACTAAAATTTTAATTTTTTATATAAATAGTAATTACAAAATGATTTATATCAAAATGCTGCAACAGTAAAGAATATTACATGAAACAATGTCTACTCAAAATTTCAGATACAGATTTAGAAGTAGTACTCTGTAGTGGCAATATAAAACTTGCTAAATTTTTTGCTACTTATACTACTCTGTAATAAGTAGTTTTAAGATCAGAACATATTTATTTCACCTATGAGATATAAAATTCTAAATCACTCTTTTGAAGTCCAGTTTACTGACATTTTGTGTCACTTCTATATTGTCTCAAAAACCACTTCCATAAATAACTTCAAAAGACCTGCTTCATAAAGTCACTTCAGTGTTATCAATTACATATTAAAAACTTTGAGTTCAGGCCCCGGCATAGTGGCTCATGCCTGTAATCCCAGCACTTCAGGAGGTTGAGGTGGGTAGATCACCTGAGGTCAGAAGTTCAAGATCAGCCTGGTCAACATGTTGAAACCCCTTCTCTACTAAAAATACAAAAATTAGCCAGGCGTGATGGCGCATGCCTGTAATCCCAGCTACTTGGGAGGCTGAGGCAGGAGAATCACTTGAACCCAGGAGGCGGAGGTTGCAGTGAGTCAAGATTGCGCCATTGCACTCCAGCTTGGACATAGAGTGAGACTTTGTCTCAAACAAACAAAACAAAAACCAAAAAACTTTGAGCTCAAATATTTTTAGCTCCCACATACGGGTACTAAAGAAGATAGGGTAAAGAAAGTACAGTTAATAAGTACAAAAATACGATTAGATAGAAGAAATAAGATCTAGTGTTCAGTATCACAATAGGGCAGCTATATTTCTAAATAACTGAATAACTAAAAGACTAGAATTAGAATGTTTCTAACACAAAAGAATGCTAACTGCTTGAGGTAATGGATACTCCAATAACTGATTTGATTATTACACATTATATGCTTTTATCAAAATATTACATGTGACCCATAAATACGTACACCTATTATGTATTTATAATAAGGTAAAAATACTGGTACACTAAAAGACCACACTTTACCACTTACCTTACATGAATGTAAGAAATCTGCACTTAAACCCCCTCAAAGTTGTACAATATTTGAAAGAAATAAAGATTAAAACAAATTTTATTAAAACAACTTTATTGAGGGTTTAATTCCTTATGAAAACACTTTTGAACTCTTAGCAGATTATCATTGTTTCTTTTGAGATGGGGTCTCTGTCACCCAGACTGGAGTGCAGTGGTGTGATCTTGGCTCACTGCAACCTCTGCCTCCTGGGCTCAAGTGATCTCCCACCTCAGTCTCCTGAGTAGCTGGGACCACAGGTGTGCACCAACACCCCCGGCTATTTTTTATATTTTTAGTAGAGATAGTGGGATTTCACCATGTTGTCCAGGCTGGCCTCTGAACTCCTGAGCTCAAACGATGAGCCTGCCTCAGTTTCCCAAATTGGTGAACCAACACACCTGGCCAGAAGATTATTTTTTTGAAAGCAATTCCTTCACTGACATACAGGAGTACCTTGGATATGTTGTAGGTCTGGTTCCAGACCACTACAATAAAGTGAACATTGCAGTAAAGCAAGTCACAGAAATTCTAGGTTTCCCAGCACATTTAAAGTTTATGTTTCCACTGTACTGTAGTCTATCAGGTGTGCAATAGCATTATATCTAAAAAATGTACATAACTTAATTAAAAATTACTTACTGATAAAAAATGCTAATGATCATCTGATCCTTCAGCAAGTTATAATCATTTGCTGGTGGAGATTCTTGCCTCAATGTCGGTAGCTGCTGACTGATTAGGGTGGTGGTTGCTGAAAGTTGAGGTGGCTTTTGCAATTTTTGTTAGTATGTAAGAATGCTTACTTTTTTTTTTTTTTTGAGACGGAGTCTGGCTCTGTCGCCCAGGCTGGAGTGCAGTGGCCGGATCTCAACTCACTGCAAGCTCCGCCTCCCGGGTTCACGCCATTCTCCTGCCTCAGCCTCCCGAGTAGCTGGGACTACAGGCGCCCGCCACCTCGCCTGGCTGGTTTTTTGTATTTTTTAGTAGAGACGGGGTTTCATCATGTTAGCCAGGATGGTCTCATCTCCTGACCTTATGATCCGCCCGTCTCGGCCTCCCAAAGTGCTGGGATTACAGGTTTGAGCCACTGCGTCCAGCCGGAATGCTTACATTTTTAATTTTATTTTAATCTTTAATTTTTTTGAGTATTTAACAGTTGTTTCAGCCAGGTGTGGTGGCTCACACCTGTAATCCCAGCACTTTGGGAGGCCGAGGCGGGCAGATCACCTGAGGTCATGAATTCAAGACCTACCTGGCCTACATGGTGAAACCCCGTCTCTACTAAAAATACAAAAAATTAGTCATGGTGGCATGCACCTGTAATCCCAGCTACTCGGGAGGCTGAGGCAGGAGAATTGCTTGAACTTGGGAAGCGGAGGGTGTAGCGAGCTGAGATTGTACCATTGCGTTCCAACCTAGGTGACAGAGCGAGACTCAAAAAAAGTCATATGTATTTATGAAGTATATGTGATATTTTGATACAATCATACGATGTGTAATGATCTGATCAAAATAATTAGGATATCCATCAGCTCAAGGATTTATCATTTGTGTTGGGAACATTCCAAATCCACTCCTCTAGTTATTTTGGAATGCACAATATAGTTTTTTAGCTCCAAGTATGAGTGAGAATATACAATATCTGTCTTTCTGTGCTTGGCTTATTTCACTTAACATAATTTCCTTCAGTTTTATTCATATTGTTGCAAATGACAGGATTTCATTTTTTCATGGCTGAATAGTATTCCATTGTGTATCTATTATTAAAAGTAATGGCAAAAACCACAATTACTTTTGCACCAATCTAATATACCACATTTTCTCTACCCATTCATCCATTGATGAACAGTAAAGTTGATTCCATATCATGGCTGTTGTGAATAGTGCTACAATAAACATGGGATTGTAGATATTCCTTCAATATACAGTTTCCTTTTTAAAAAATATATACCTAGCATTGGGCTTGCTGGATGATTCGATATTTCTATTTTAGCTTTTTGAGGAACCTTCACACTGTTTTCTATAGTAGCTGTACTAATTTACATTCCAGCAGTTCATGAGCGTTCCCCTTTGTCTGCATCCTCGTTAGCATCTATTACTTTTTGTCTTTTTGATAAAAGCTATTTTAACTGAGGTGACATGATATCTCATTGTGGCTTTAATTTACATTTCTTTGATGATTAGTGATGCTGAGCATTTTTAAAAGTATACTTGTTGATGATTTGTATGTTTACCATTGAGAAATGTCTGTTCAGGTCTTTTGACCATTAAAAAAATGGTATTATTTGTTTTTCTATTGAGGTGTTTGAGTTTCTTATATATTCTGGTTCCTAATTTCTTCTCAGTTGAATACTTTGAAAACATTTCCTCCTATTTTTGCCTTTGCTGTGCAGGAGTTTTTTTTTCACTGGTGTGATCCCATTTACGGATTTTTTTCTTTGATTGCCTATGCTTTTGTAGCCTTATTCCAGAAATCTTTGATGAGACAAAAGTCCTTAAGTTTTTCCACAATGTTTTCTAGTGGTAGTTTCATAATTTAGGTCTTACATATAAGTCTTTAATTAATTTGTATTTGATTTTTGTATATGGTGAGAGATAGAGGTCTAGTTTCATTCTTCTGCATAATGGATATCCAGTTTCCCCAGAACCATTTGTTAAATGGTAATTTCTTGTCAAACTTGTCATTTCCCCAATGTATGTTCCTGGCACCTTGGTTGAAAATGAATTGGTTGCAAATGTGTGGATTTATTTATTGCTTCTCTATTCCGTTCCATTGGTCTATGTGTCTGTTTTCATGCCAGCACAATACTTTTTGGTAACTATAAATTTGCAGTATAACTTGAAGTCAGATAATGTAATTCCTCAAGTTTTGTTCTTTTTGCTCGGAATTATTTTGGCTATTTGGGATCTTCTATAATTCCATACAACTTTTAGGACTTAAATTTTCTATGAAGAATATCATTAGTATTTTGATGGGAATTGCATGGAATCTGTAGATTGCTTGGGGTGGAATAGACATTTTAACAATGTTAATTCTTCTAGGCCATGAACATGAAGTATCTTCCCATTTTTGGTGTCCTCTTCAATTTCTTTCATCAATATAGAGCTCTTTTGCTTCTTTAGTTTATTCCTGAGTATTTTATTTTATTTGTTGCTATTATAAATGGGATTGCTCTCTTGATTTCATTTTCAGATGTTTATTGTTGGCATATAGGAATGCTACTGATTTTTGTAAGTTGATTTTGTATTGTCCAACTTTATTGAACTTGTTTATCAGTTTTAACAGTTTTTTGTTTTTGGTGGAGTCTTTATGTTTTCTAAATATAAGATCATATCATTTGCAAATGAGTAATTTGACTTCTTTCTTTCTAATTTGGATATGCTTTATTTCTTTCTGTGGTCTGACTACTCTGGCTATGACTTCCAGTACTATATTGAATAAAAATGGTGAAAATGGTCATCCTTGTCTTCTTTCAGGTCTTACAGAAAAGGCTGTCAGTTTTTCCCATTCAGTATGATACTGTAGGTTTCTTATATATGGCCTTTATTGTACTGAGGTATATTTCTTTTATATTGAGTTTGATGACAGTTTTTAATCATGAAATGACATTAAGTTTTACCAAATGCTTTTTTAGCATCTGTTGAAATACTCATCTATTTTTTGTCCTTCATTCTGTTGATGTAATGTGTCACGTTTATTGATTTGATATGAATCCCACCTGATCATGATGAATGATCTTTTTAATGTGTTGTTGAATTTTGTTTGCTAGTATTTGTTGAGGATTATTTTCATCTATATTAAACAATTTAGGTCTGCAGTTTTTAATTTTTTGTCGTTGTTGTGTCTCTGTATGGTTTTGGTATCAGGGTAATGCTGGCCCTAGAGAATGAGTTTGAAAGCATTCCCTCTTCCCAATATTTTCAGAATAGAATGAGTAGGATTGGTGTTATCTTTTCTTTAAATGTTTGGTAGAATTAAGCATTGAAACCATCAAGTCCTGGACTCTTCTTTGATGGGATACTTTTTATTACTGGCTCTATACATTACATAATATTGGCCTATTTAGGTTTTCTATTCCTTTATGGTTCAATATTAGGAGGTTGTATGTATTCAAGAATTTATCCTTTTCTTCTAGGTTTTCCAATTTATTGGCTTGTAGTTGCACAATAGTAGTCTCTGATGATTCTTTACATTTTTGAACTATCAATTGTAATATCTCATTTTTCAATTCTGATTTTATTTATTTGTATTATCTTTCCTTTCTTCTTAGTCTGGCTAAAGGTTTGTCAATTCTGACTGTCTTTTCCAAAAAGCAACTTTTTGTTGTGTTGATCTTTTGATATAGGTTTTATTGTTATAAACTTCCCTCTTAGTCCTGCTTTTGCTGTATGCCACGAAAGTTGTTTTTTTTTTTTTTTTTTTTTTTTTTTTTGAGATGGAGTCTCACTCTGTTGCCCAGGCTGGAGTGCAGTGGCTTGATCTCCGCTCACTGCAAGCTCCACCTCCCGGGTTCACACCATTATCCTGCCTCAGCCTCCCAAGTACCTGGGACTACAGGCGCCCACCACCACGCCCGGCTAATTTTTTGTATTTTTAGTAGAGACAGGATTTCACCGTGTTAGCCAGGATGGTCTTGATCTCCTGACCTCATGATCCACCCACTTTGGCCTCCCAAAGTGCTAGGATTACAGGTGTGAGCCACCATGCCTGGCCCAGAATATATACTTTTTAAGTACAAATTAGACATTTACCAAGATTACCCATATCCTAGAATAGAAAACAAAACTTTAAAAGTGTAAAAAATTAAAACAAATATATATATATATTTGTATATATATTATTAGATAATAATGGAATTAAACTAGAAATCAATAACAGGAAAGAGAAAAATTTCCAAACTTGGAAATTACACAAAGCACTCTTAAATAATTCATGTTTATTAGTCTTATTTGCTGTGTAATAACTTGTCATCAACTTAGTAGCTTAATACTTTTAAAATTTATTATTATTATTCACCCACTCTGATTCTCGTCTGTAAAACAACACCTTTTAAATTCTTGTCATTATTATTTTTGGAGATGGAATCTTTCTCTTGGCCAGGCGGTAGCGCATGGTGTAATCATGGCTCATTGCCACCTCAAACTCCTAGGTTCAAGTGATCCTTCCACCTTAGCCTCCCACGTAGCTGGGTGTATTAGTCTGTTCTCACACTGCTATAAAGAAACTACCCAAGACTGGGTAATTCAAAAACAAAGGAGGTTTAATTGACTCACAGTTCCACATGGCTGGGGAGGACTCAGGAAACTTACAGTCATGGTGGAAGAGAAGCAGGCACATCTTACATGGCAGCAGGCAAGAGAGACTGAGCAAGAGTGGGGAAAACTGCCTCATAAAACCATCAGATCTCGTGAGAACTCACTATTATGAGAACGGCATGGAGGAAGCCACCCCCATGATTCAATCACCTCCCACCTGGTCCCTCCCTCAACACATAGGGATTATGGGGATTACAATTTGAGGTGAGATTTGGGTGGGGACACAGAGCCAGACTGTATCACTGGGACTACAGGTGTGAGCTATCACATCCTGCAACAACAGTTATTATCTGACAGTTTCTGAGTCAGAAATGAGGACAACTTAGCTGGGTCCTCTACTTAGGATCTCATAAGGTGCTGCCAAGATGTTGGCTGGGCTGTTTTCTCATCTGGAGGCTGGACTGGAGAAGGATCCACTTCCATCTCTCTAAGATTATCGGAGTCTGTTGTGTGTGTGGCTGTAGAATTCATGTTAACTTGAGTTTTTAAAGCCAGCAATGAAGAAAGAGAAAATCTAGAGCTATATAATAGTGAGATAGAACTTTGGATAACATAATTCAATCACCAAGGTGACATCTGATCACATATGCCACATTTTATTGGTTAGATGCAAATCATAGGTCCAGTCTTTGGAAGGCTCAATGGAAGGCTAATATAAAGGTAATGAAGATGAGGAGGCAGAGATCCCAAGGATCATCATAAAATTTGTCTACCACACAATGGATCAAATAAAAAGTCTATGAAAATCTAGAAAATATTTTGGACAGAATGAAAATGTAAATACAAAATTAAAAAACCTGTGAGATTCAACTAAAACAGTATTTAGATGTAAATTTACGGAATTAAATGCTTACATAAAATATTTAAAAGTCCTCAAATAAGTAATCTAAGTTTCCATCTGTGAAAACTAGAAAAAATAAGAACAAAATGCACCCAATGCAAGAAAAAGAAAGGAAATTAAATAAGAGAGGAAATCAATATAAGTCATAGTGGAGTGACACTAGAAAGAAAATCAATGAATCCAAAAGATGACTTTTTGGAAAGCTTGCTAAAACTGATAATGCACTAGGAAGACTGATCAAAAAAAAAAAAAAAAAAAAAGAGAGAGAGAGAAGACAAAAATCAGCAATATCTTTAAAAAATAAGTGATACTGCTACAGAGAAACAAGCATTCAAAAAAAGTATAAGATAATACTACACACATATATAAATAGATAAAATGAACCAGTTTCTTAATATGTGCAAACTACAAAACTCTACCCAAAATGCATTATATATCTACTAAATTTCCAAAATATGAATCTCTATTACCTGATGGTTTCACAGGTGAATTATGTCACATATTTAAAGAAAAATAACACCAGTGCTACAAAATGCTACATAATTGAAAAGTAGAGAACACTTTATAATTCATGACAGGAAGTGGGGGAGGAGAGAGATGGGAAAGAGAGAGAAGGAGAAAAGGAGAGACAGAGAAATGAGGAGAGAGAGAGAGAGAGAGAAAGGAGAGACAGAGAGAAATACATTGTCCAAAATGGTATTTGTTTACATAATTTCAGATGGGTTTTAATATTAAAAATTCAATCAATTTAACCCCAAAACTAATTTAAACATATTAATTGATAACAGAAAAAACATTTGGTAAAGTTCAACATCAATTTATTATAAACTCTCAGCACATTCAAATAGAAGAGAATGTCCTAAATCTGATACAGAGAATCTACAAATAACCTAAAACTAACATTCTGTTGAAAGATGAAAAACTATGTACTTTTTTCCTGTGATCAGAGTAATCAAGGATGTCCACTCTTACTACTTCTATTTAACATTGTGCTAAAAGTACAGGAAGTCATCAAAAAGAATGGATAGGCATACAGATTCAAAAGAAATTTAATAATGTCTCTATTCATACAATAGAAGATTGTCTATGTAGATGATCCCAATAAATCTCCAAAAATCCTCACGTGGAACTAGTAAATGAGTTTGACAAGGATGCAGAATACAAGTTTAACTGACAAAATCAATGGCAGTTTTATTTATCAACAATGAACAATTTGAAACTAAAATTTAAAAAGCTACCACTAATACTAGGTCAAAAATAAAATAGGCATGTAGCTCTCAAAACATGCAGAATCTACATAATGAACACTGCAGAATGCTGATTAAAAAAAATAAAGACCTAAATAGGTGATAAAAAGGCATCCTATGTTCACAGTTTGAAGGATTCAGCCTAGTAAAGATGTTGATAATCTCAAAACTGATCTACATATTTAATGCAATTACATTAAAAACTCTAGCAAGATATTTTTATAGATATATAAAAGCTCATTGTAAAATATATATTAAAGCTGGATGTGGTGGCTCATGCCTCTGTAATCCCAGCACTTTGGGAGGCCGAGGTGGGAGAGTCACTTGAGGCCAGGAGCTCAAGAGCAGCCTGGCCAACATAGCAAAAAACCTGTTTCTATGAAAATATAAAAAAGTAGCCTAGTGTGGTGGTGAACACTGCAGTCCCAGGAGAATTACTTGAACCTGGGAGGCAGAGGCTGCAGTGAGCTGAGACTGGGCCGCTGTACTCCAGCCTGGGTGACAGAGCAAGGCTTCATCTCAAAAAAATAAAAAACTTTAAAAAAACTTTAAAAAAATAAATCAATAATAAAATAAAATGCATATTAAACAAGTTAAAAGTGGAACAGAAAAAGTAACTTTACAAAAGAAGATTGAAGTTGGGGGAATCACTCTATCACATTTGAGAGCTTCTGTGCAGCAGTAACAATACAGTATGGATTTGGTAAAGACATAGAACAATGAAACAGGATCTAGAGTCTAGAAACAGATGTATGCAAATATAGCCCACTGACTTTTGTCAAAGGTATAAAGGCAGTTAAATGAATAATTGATAGTCTTTTCAACAAATATTTTAAAACAATTGGATATGTGTATGCTAAAAATATTTTACATTGAGCTCAAGCTAAGACTTACAAAAATTAACTCAAAATGTATCATACATCTAAAAGTAAAGCATTAACACAACAAAATATTTAGAAGAAAACCTAGGAGGAAATCTTTGTAACCTGGACATAGGCAAATAGTTCTTGGACATGACAACAAAAACACAGTTCATATGAGCAAAAATATTGATAAATTAATCTTTATCAAAATTAAAAAACTTTTGCTCTGCACAATACCTTGTGAAAAGAGTGGAAAAATAAGCCACAGTCTGGGAGATATTTGCAAATCACATACCTGACAAATCACGTACTCATATGCAGAATATATAAATAACTCTAAACACTTCACAATAAAGTATACTCTCAGAATGATGGTGTGAGGACCTCCAAATATCTTCTCCCCCAAAACCAAAAAAGACAAAATGATCAAAATTAACTATTGAAAGTCTCTGAAAATTAAACAAAGGCCATATAAGTTAACAAGCATTCATTAAAGCTAATGAATCTCTGTAAGAGCAAGTAGATTCCATGTCTACCTCTCCTTCCCCAGGTCCACAGTGTGAAAGTTCTGCCCTGTGTGGGTGGGGACATCTGTGAGAAATACTGGCTCTGCTGCCCTGCTGGAGGGGGCTGACTTTGTTTAGTGAAAAGAATGGAAAAACTCTTACTTAGAGTTTTTGTTGAAAATAATAGAGATCTCATCTCAGTTGTTAAAACAATCAGTGGTTAAAATATAACACTGTTAGTTGGAGAAAGCAACAAATCTGCAGTCTACTTATAAATTTAACAGGATAATTCAGGGGAAGAGACAGTCAAGTAAGGCTTTGTTAGACTCCCTGCTGATCTGGAAGGTTGATGCATGCACAGGGCTGTGCCACTTAGGAAAGACAGAAAAAGTCTTCAGAGGTACTAGACCCTGGACGAATGTGAGGCAGACTTGTAAACTTTCTGAATTTTATAAGCATTCCCATGACACAGATCCAATGGCAAATAGTAGAGTCTTACTAGTTCAAGATATGTAATCACAATCTCTGACTAGTCATCGACTGGTTGAACAACCACTAACTAAGCTGACTCAGAGGTAAACCTTTAGAAACCAGACTTAAATATAAACACAAGAAAAAATCTGAGTAGTGGTACCATGGACCACAAACTGTCAAAGAAACACTCCATAAAATTAGTACACACAAGTCACTAAATAAATAAACAACAAACAAAAAATAACAACAGTAAACCCCAAGGTGGAGTGGGAAAAATAGAATTCATAGTTGTTACATTATATTATATAAAATGTATAGTTTTTGATAGAAAATTATGGCACATGAAAGAGACAAAAAATATGACCCATATGCAGAGATAAATGCAGTCATTAGAAATTATTTTTGAGAGGGCCTAGAAGTTGGACTTAGCAGACAGATACTCCAATGCAGTTATCATTAATATGTTTAGAGAACTAAAGAAAAGCTTTTTAAAAATTAATAATAGAGCAATAATGCAATGATTCATCAAATAGAGACTATTAAAGATATAGAAATTACAAAAAGAATTACAAGGAAATTCTGCAGTTGAAAAGTATAGCAATAACAACAACAAAACCTCTAAATATTTTTGATTTAGCAGAAGAAAATATCAAGGAATTTAAAGGTAGATCAATAGAGATTTTTCAATCTGAAAACAGGAAAAAAATTTACCAAGGAAAATTTAAAGAAAATTGAACAAAGCCTAAGAGACTTGTGAGACTCTATTAAATACACAAGCATATGCATGATGGGAGTCCCAGAAGAAGAGGAAAAAGAAAGGAACAAAAATATTTTTAGAAAATAATTACTGAAAACTCCCTATATTTGATGAAGAACAATAATCCACAAATTTCAAAAGCTCAACAAATTCAAATTATTATAAATGCAAAGATTCACTCCTAGACACATCACAATTGCAGTGTTGAAAGTGAAACAAAAAGTAAACAACACAAAACAAAACATCCTTGCAACTGACAAGAGAAAAGTAATTAATTGCTTGCAAGGGAGCCATAATGAAATTAACAGATGGCTTTTCATTGAAAACAATGAAAGCCAAAAGAAAAAGGCAATGAGATGGAATATTAAAAGTATAAAAGAGAAAATTGTCAAAATGTCTTTCGATAACAAGTTGAAATAAAGAATTCCAAGACAAATAAATGAGAAAATTTGTTATGATTAAACCTGTCTGTACTACACACTAAAAAGGATGTTCTTCAGGCAGAAAGAAAGCAACATCAAATGGTTTCTCAAATCCATATGAAGACATAAATTAAACTCCAAATACACAAGTATGTTGAATGTAAAACACACCATGCAAACATTAAATGAGAGTAAATGAGTAAAAATACAAGAAATGAAGTGGCTATGTTAATATCAGACAAAATAGACTTTAAGACAAAAAGTTACTAGAGACAAACTAGGAACTCATTAGAAAGATATACAGACACAAACATATATGCCTCTAACAAGAGACCTTCAATATACATCACTATGCATGAAGCAAAACTAGAACAAAAGGGAAATAGACAATTCAACAAGAATAGTTATACACGTCAATAAGCCACTTTTAATAATAGAACAATTAGAAAATCAGCAAGAGTGTAGGAGATGTGAACATTATTCACTTATTAGCCCTGTAATTTATAGAACACTCAACCTAATAGCACCAAAATACATATTCTAATCAAGGGAATATACAACATTCTCCAGGATAGGCATCTCTAGCCTATAAAATAAGTCTCAACGTTTTAAACAATCAAAGATGTATTTATTCTGAAGAGAAACTACAAAAATAACAACTATGTGAGGTAATGCATTTGTCTATTAGCTATATTTAACCATTCTACAGCTATATTTAACCATTCCACAGGGTATATAGAATTATGTCGCACACGATAGGTACATACAATTTTATAATGTCAACTAAAAAATTATGTCGCACACGATAGGTAGATACAATTTTATAACGTCAACTAAAAAGTAAATAAATTAGAAACTTTGACAGTATCAATTGACGGTTAGAATTTGGAACAAGCGCAACTCTCACACACTGCTGGTATGAATACAAAATGGTAGTATAATTTCTTATAAAGTTAAATATATGTTTTCTATACAATCCAGCAATCTCACTCCTATATTCTTACCCTAGAGAAATGAAAACTTCTGTTCACACAAAAAACCCATACATGAACACATACAGCAACTCTATTCATTGCACAAAACTAGAAACAACCCAAATGTCATTTGTAAACAAACTGTGGGGCAGCCATACAATGGAATACCCTCAGGGATAGAAAGAAACAAACTCTTGATACATGAATTAACTTGGATAATCTGAGAGATGTTGTGGTCAGTGAAAGTAGCCAGTCACAAAGGTTACATGTTGAATAATTATATTAATATAACACTTTCCCAAAAAGATCAGCCTGCAGTGATAGCAGATAGATCAGTAATTCCCAGGTTTTAGGTCAGAATGAAGCTGTGAATACAAAGAAGAGCATAAAGGCTTTCCTTTTTTGTGACGAAATTGTTCTGTGTCCTGGCTGTGATGGTTGTTATATGAACTACCCATGCATTAAAAATCTTAAATCTTCCTGGACACTTACACTCTCCCAAGACTAAACCAGGAAGAAGTTGAATCCCTGAATAGACTAACAGCAGGCTCTGAAATTGAGGCAATAATTAATAGCCTACCAACCAAAAAAAGTCCAGGACTAGATGGATTCACAGCCGAATTCTACCAGAGGTACAAGGAGGAGCTGGTACCATTCCTTCTGAAATTATTCCAATCAATAGAAAAAGAGGGAATCCTCCCTAACTCATTTTACGAGGCCAACATCATCCTGATACCAAAGCCTGGCAGAGATACAATAAAAAAAGAGAATTTTAGACCAATATCCCTGATGAACATCGATGCAAAAATCCTCAATAAAATACTGGCAAACCAAATCCAGTAGCACATCAAAAAGTTATCCACCATGATCAAGTGGGCTTCATCCCTGGGATGCAAGGCTGGTTCAACATATGCAAATCAATAAACGTAATCCAGCATATAAACAGAAACAAAGACAAAAACCACATGATTATCTCAATAGATGCAGAAAAGGCCTTTGACAAAATTCAACAGCCCTTCATGCTAAAAACTCTCAATAAATTCGGTATTGATGGAATGTACCTCAAAATAATAAGAGATATTTATAACAAACCCACAGGCAATATTATACTGAATGGGCAAAAACTGGAAGCATTCCCTTTGAAAACTGGCACAAGACAGGGATGCCCTCTCTCACCACTCCTATTCAACATAGTGTTGGAAGTTCTGGCTAGGGCAATCAGGCAGGAGAAAGAAATCAAGGGTATTCAGTTAGGAAAAGAAGAAGTCAAATTGTCCCTGTTTGCAGATGACATGATTGTGTATTTAGAAAACCCCATTGTCAAAAAAAAAAAAAAAAAAAAAAGAAAACCCCATTGTCTCAGCCCAAAATCTCCTTAAGCTGATAAGCAACTTCAGCAAAGTCTCAGGATACAAAATCAATGTGCAAAAATCACAAGCATTCTTATACACCAATAACAGACAAACAGAGAGCCAAATCATGAATGAACTCCCATTCACAATAGCTTCAAAGAGAATAAAATACCTAGGAATCCAACTTACAAGGGATGTAAAGGACTTCTTCAAGGAGAACTACAAACCACTGCTCAGTGAAAAAAAGAGGACACAAACAAATGGAAGAACATACCATTCTCATGGATAGGAAGAATCAATATTGTGAAAATGGCCATACTGCCCAAGGTAATTTATAGATTCAACGCCATCCCCATTAAGCTACCAATGACTTTCTTCACATAATTAGAAAAAACTACTTTAAGTTCATATGGAACCAAAAAAGACCCTGCATTGCCAAGACAATCCTAAGCCAAAAGAACAAAGCTGGAGGCATCGCGCTACCTGACTTCAAACTATACTACAAGGCTACAGTAACCAAAACAGCATGGTACTGGTACCAAAACAGAGATATAGACCAATGGAACAGAACAGAGCCCTCAGAAATAATGCCACACATCTACAGCCATCTGATCTTTGACAAACCTTACAAAAACAAGAAATGGGGAAAGGATTCCCTATTTAACAAATGGTGCTGGGAAAACTGGCTAGCCATAAGTAGAAAGCTGAAACTGGATCCCTTCCTTACACCTTATACAAAAATTAATTCAAGATGCATTAGAGTCTTAAATGTTAGACTTAAAACCATAAAAACCCTAGAAGAAAACCTAGGCAATACCATTCAGGACATAGGCATGGGCAAGGACTTCATGTCTAAAACACCAAAAGCAATGGTAACAAAAGCCAAAATTGACCAATGGGGTCTAATTAAACTAAAGAGCTTCTGCACAGCAAAAGAAACTACCATCAGAGTGAACAGACAACCTACAGAATGGGAGAAAACTTTTGCAGTCTACTCATCTGACAAAGGGCTAATATCCAGAACCTACAAAGAACTCAAACAAATTTACAAGAAAAAACAAACAACCCCATCAAAAAGTGGATAAAGGATATGAACAGACATTTCTCAAAAGAAGACATTCATACAGCCAACAGACACATGAAAAAATGTTCATCATCACTCGCCATCAGAGAAATGCAAATCAAAACCAGAATAAGATACCATCTCACACCAGTTAGAATGGCAATCATTAAAAAATCAGGAAACAACAGGTGCTGGAGAGGATGTGGAGAAATAGGAAGACTTTTGCACTGTTGGTGGGACTGTAAACTAGTTCAACCATTGTGGAAAACAGTGTGGCAATTCCTCAAGGATCTAGAACTAGAAATACCATTTGACCCAGCCATCCCATTACTGGGTATATAACCAAAGGATTATAAATCATGCTGCTATAAAGACACATGCACACATATGTTTATTGCAGCACTATTCACAATAGCAAAGACTTGGAATCAACCCAAATGTCCATCAGTGACAGACTGGATTAAGAAAATGTGGCACATATACACCATGGAATACTATGCAGCCATAAAAAAGGATGAGTTCGTGTCCTTTGTAGCAACATGGATTCAGCTGGAAACCATCATTCTCAGCAAATTATCACAAGAACAGAAAACCAAACACTGCATGTTCTCACTCATAGGTGAGAATTGAACAATAAGATCACTTGGACACAGGAAGGGGAGCATCACACATCGGGGCCTATTGTGGGGAGCGGGGAGGAGGGAGGGATAGCATTAGGAGATATACCTAATGTAAATGATGAGTTAATGGGTGCAGCACACCAACATGGCACATGTATATGTATGTAACAAACCTGTAAGTTGTGCACATGTACCCTAGAGCTTAAAGTATATAATAATAATAAAAAATCTTAAATCTGTACATCAATCAAAATAAATTTTACTGTGTATGAATGTAAAAATAAAATTACGTGATTGGAATTTACATGATTCATTACCATGAAATCAAATTTGTGATTTCTTATATTAGACGTTCTTGATATTAAAATGTTTATGTAAAAAGGTTTACCACATAAACGCTAATCAGAAGAGAAGATTTGCTATATAAATATCATAAAGATTAGACTTCAAGGCATGTATTATTAAATATAAAGAAGGACATTTGATAATGATAAAAGGGATCAATTCACAGGAAGACATAACAATGCTAGATTTTAATTAACGTTGCTTCAAGATGTACAGTGCAAACTTGACAGAATTAAGATGAGAAGTAATCCACAATCATAGTTGCACTATAACATACCACTCTCAGTAGCCAGTAAAACAGGAAAGAAAAATAACAATAATAATGAAACTTAGTAAAGATAAAGAAGATTTGAACAACATGATTAACCAACTTGCTGTAATTAAGAGGAGAGTTTCATCACCATCAGATAATGGCAACAATTCTATTTATTTTGAAATGTTATGTGTACATGTGTTGCCAAAGTGTTTTTCCTTAAACATTAACAAATCCAATTAGTAGAGCCATATCCAGATAGCAAATAAATAGAAAATACTGTGTCATTAGATATGGTATATTATATAACTCCAGTGACTAACAGAAATGAATACATGTAGTGAGCCTCAGTGTGAGTTCTGAGGGGCCAGGTTACTGCTAAGGGAGAGCTATTGACCAGGCTTCTATGAGCAAATCACCAATAGAATAACATATTAATAAGAAATCATGTGAACATTCAGGTCATTGTACAAAATGCAACAGTGGATTACTCTCATCCTGCTTTACAAACAAGTTACATTTTCCTTCTCATTATTAAATGTATACTTTTGAAATACAGAAAAATATACATAAGAAAACACAAGTTCTCCATAATACTGCCACTAAAGGACAGCATTGCTAAACATCCTGGTTCATTTTTCATTTCCTTCCACTATTTTCTTTTGCATATGCAAATATTATGCATATCATTATATCACTATATTTTTTATCTGTAATCTCTACAACTTTTTAAGTTAACATTTTACTGTATGTCTTTTTGCATATCAACATCCTGAAAACATTATTTTATATCACTGATTAATGTATATATTCTAAAACATGTACATAGAAGTGTATTTTGAAACTGTATTGTTAAAAATTTGCAAACAATAAAATATTTCTTTGCATCTTTATTTTTTATGGGCAAACATCTTTATTTTTATTTTATTTGACACAGAGGTGAAGCTGCTGTGTCAAAAAGAATGAGTAATTTCAGTGAACTAATTGCCAAATAATTTCTCAAATGGTTGTTCTGATTTCTATTTCCTCCAGCAGAGAATTAGAATACTCACTTCTCTGACTTTCGTCATCGTTGCATTACCATAAAATATGGTTGCCTATTTTTAGGTAAATGTGCATTTCTTTAATTATTGTAAAAATGTTTTGTCTATGTGACCATTTTATTTTTCTAAAATTGTCATCTTTTGCATATTTCTATTGATATTTTCATATTGATTCATGAGAACTAATTATAAGTTAAAATATTAATTGCGTATTTCATTTAATCATAAATACTTAAAGATTTGCTTTATCATCTAATTATGCTTAATATAATGCTTTGGTTATATAGTTTAAATAGTCTGATTAATCAATGTTTTTCCCTGAATTCTGATGCTCTTATGTTTAGAGATTTTTTTCCTAGGTAAAATGAAGAGTTTAATGATAATATTTTTGTTTTTTATGATTTTTATCACTACAGTTTATTCTATGAGATATTTATATTAGTGCTCAGTTAAAAGTAGGATTCTAACTTTATTTCCAATAATTAGCTAAATTCCAAATCTCATATTTTGGGAAATTATACTTTTCTTGTTTGTTTGTGGTACTTTCTTTGTAATTATCTCATACTGTAACCAAGCAGTTTAGGTTCAAAACACATTAAATTTTTTTTTTCCTTTCCTCCTAGTCTCAAGACTTGAGGCAAATTTCAGAAACCTATTTTTCCCTCCTTAGTCTTAAAATATAGCCTTGAAGTGTACTTTTTAAAACTCTACGTCCCTCCCTTTCCCACCATACACTTCCTTACACCATGCACATTTATTTAACTGTATGCTTGGGAAGCTTACACCATGCACACTTATCTAACTGTATGCTTGGGAAGCTTATATCATGCACATTTATCTAACTGTATGCTTGTGAAGCTTACACCATGCACACTTATCTGTGTGCTTACTTGGGAGTTCCAGGGGCTAATCTTGAGACACACCAAGCATGGAGACCCAGTTGCAAAATTCTGAAGATTACTTCATGATAGTTAGTCAATAACCCAGCCATTGTTGAGATAATGCCAGCCTGTGTTCCAGGTGGACTGCAATTCAAGATAGCCACCGGAATAAGACACACAGACTTTGTACCCAGCACAACTCCCACATGCTTCCCATTCCAAGTTCCCTTTTTCAGCCCCTCTCCCCAACCTAAAGTTTGAAATGATTTCTTTAAGGCACTAGCCCTGGACATTTCCCTATGGATGACTCTAGATTAAGGTCACTTTCCTTCTGCTGCACTTCACCCTTGTTTACCAGCTTTATACATAGCAAGCAGCCAACCTTGCTTTTGATTATAATATATCAAAGAAGTTCATGTGTAATGAACTTGGTATTAAGATGTTTATGTAAAAAGGTGTTTAACATGTAAACACTAACCAGAAGAAAAGATTTGCTATATAAATACCATAAAAATTAGACTTTAAGGCATGTATTATTAAACATAGACAGGGACATTTGATAATGATGAAAGGGATCAATTCACAGGAAGACATAATCCTAGATTTGAACTTCTTACATATTTACATATAATTATTGATATCAACAATCAATCTGACTGTGGATTCTTTTTCAAATTCCAAATGTTTTCATTTATTATAATTTTATAGTATTTTCCTATCTCATTGGACAATTTTCTTCATTATTATTTTTTATTAGTAGTAAACATTTCTTGGTTAATCTCAGTAGCTTATAATCAGAAAACTTTTAGACAATAATTTAAGTTCTATGAAACTTCTACTATGGTTTTACTGGAATTACAGTGAAACTAAAAATAACTGGTATACTTTTACCATTTAATCTTTTCAGTATGTGTTTTCTATTTTCTAGTATGTTTGACCTTTGAACAACATGAGTTTGAACTGCACAGGTCCACTTATACATGGATTGTTTTCAGTAAAATTACACTGAGTATGTCTGTCTCTCCTGCCTCTCCTTCCACCTCCTCCACTTCTCCCTTTGCTACCTCTCAGACAGCAAGATCAATCCCCTTTCTTCCTCCTCCTTAGCCTTTTCAACAAGATGATGAAAATAAAGACCTGTATGATGACCCACTTTCACTTAATGAATCATGTATTTTCTCTTCCTTATGATTTTCTTAATAATATGTTCTTTTCTCTAGCTTGCTTTATCATAAGAATACAATATGTGTTGACTGTTTATATTATTGGTAAGGCTTCCAGTGAAGTAAATGGTAAAGTGTCATGGGGCTCAAAATTATATACAATTTATTTTACTGTGCAGGGCTCAATGCCCCTAAATCCTGCATTGCTCAAAGTCCACAGGATATAGATATGTCTGTCTCTCTCTCTCTCTCTCTGTGAGAGAGAACTATACTTCATATAGTTCTCACATATTATATCTGGAGATAAATATTGTTTATTATCTTAAGAAATACCGTATATTGTAGTTCGCCAAGAATTCTGTCAGGAATGGGTATTGAGTTATCACAAATTATTTCAGAATCCACTTAGATGATCCCATGCTTATTTTTTGAAATTTTGTGTTAATAGTTTTCATTATTTAGCCATCCACACTCTCTAGGTTACCTTTTCTAGTAGCTGTTTTCTTTCTCCCTTGTTTTCTTTTTTACTCTATTTAGAAACCTATATAATTATATCTCTGACAGAGGTATTTTCAGTAAGTTACAATGTTTGGTAAATAGAATGATCTATATCAATGAGCTAAATGGTGTGGAAGTCTGAGAAAAGAGTATCTATTGATTACCAAACTTAGGCAATTAGGCTGTGATTTTTTTTTACCTATAGGTAGTCTTTGCTTTGCAAAATGGTACTTGGAAATAAAAATGATCATATAAACTGAGACCGTGCAAAGTGATCTAAATAATTACTGGGAAAAAATATAATTTTCCTGTAATCTTTAAAATTTTTGTTAAAATATCAAAAACTCCCTTACTCTTAGTTATAAATACACAGAGAAATGAAAAACAGAAAAACATTTTTGTAGAATATAATTTTAAAACATTAGAAAAAATGAGAAAATGTTTCATTTCTCTGTAAAAAAAATGTATCACAAATAGTTTGAACAGAATTTGCCGCCTTCTTGCCATATAAAATTATGCAGAGCAAGCATCATTTCTATGCTTTGGCAAAGCATTCTCCTTTTTTCTAAATTTGAATTATCTTCCAACATTTTATCCTTTGCACTTTCAAAGTGGTGAACTATCTTGAAGAGTTTTTTTTTTTTTATGTGAAGATTTTTGCTGATGCCACTTCCTCTATGACAGCTTCACCCGTTTGTTACTACCAGTTTCTTCTTTTAGGTTGATAAGTTCACCTTGCATAATTCCCTCAGTCTGCAAATCTAGAATCTGAAGGGTGAAAGTATCAACATTCCCTCCATCAGTTATTCTTCCATAACTGCATTTACATTGGATTCAAATTTTACTTTCAGCATTATCACTTGTCAATTCTTTTAATTTCTTCACTCTACTTTCATCTTGCTGACCAGTCCCTCTTTCTTTAGCTATGATGATTATTATTATTGAGACAGGTTCTTGCTCGGTCACCCAGACTGGCATGCAGTGGTGCAGTCATAGTTCACTGTAACCTTACACCCCTGGTCTCAAGTGATCCTCCCATTTCTGCCTCCTAAAGCACTGGGATTACAGCAGTGAGCCACTGCTCCGGGCCTTGATGAGTCATTTTTAAAAATGGCATGTGAGTTTATCACTGGAAAGCACTTGGGCAATACAACTATGTGCTTTTCTGTTTGTGCATGAACTGAATGAACAGATCAGTAACCAATCGGTGACAGATTTTGAAAGAAGGAATGTGATTGCTCACTGATTATGATGTTAATCTGTTATTTGTAGAGTGGTTCATAGACTGAAAAGCTAGCAGTTAAGTTTGTCTTTTATGCAAACACTCACAGTTAATGTGTGAGTTAATATGACATGGTAACTGAAATGTGAGCTATGTTGTTGGGGGCACTTGTGTTATTTATTTATTTTGAGATGGAGTCTTGCTCTGCCACCCAGACTGGAGTGCAGTGGCACGATCTCAGCTCACTGCAAGCTCGCCTCCTGGGTTCACGCCATTCTCCTGCCTCAGCCTCCCAAGTAGCTGAGACTACAGGCGCCTGCCACCATGCCCGGCTAACTTTTGTATTTTTAGTAGAGACAAGGTTTCACCATGTTAGCCAAAATGGTCTTGGTCTCCTGGACCTTGTGATCCACCCACTTCGGCCTCCCAAAGTTCTGGGATTATAGGTGTGAGCCACTGTGCCCGGCCGGCACTTGTGTTATTTAACTAAACGTTGGTAGCTCAAATTTGTGTGCAGTGAGAAGTATATGTTTAAACTTGATAACTTTTAATACAAATAAGTATTTATTCTATCTTTAGTATAAGTATTCTATTTGTGAACTAAAATTTTAAAGCTAGTTATCTTTTTGTTTCAAAGGAGTCCTGTTTCACTCCTGCTCTTTCAAGGTTTCATCAGCAATTGCTCTGTGAATGGTGAACGGGGATTGCCAGTAACTTCCTATGTAGGAAAGATATTACATTCTGTTATTTTAAAAGATAATATTGAATTATACTACTATTGTTTGATTCTGAAATACTGCTGTCTTCAATATGAAACTAGATTGTGTAAACCTTTGTGGAAGATATATTTAACTTACAATTTTAACAAATAAAGCATTTTAAGCTAATGAAATCACAATTAGTAATTAAAGAAATTTGAATGTATTTTATATCATGTAGTTAGCTATTGGAAAAAAAACTTTTACATATGCATTTATTTTGAAGGTATAAAAGTCAATACACACTTTTAAAAATTTAATTCATTTATACACCTGGGATTTGGATTAATAGTACTTATACATTATAAATATTCAATTTCATAAGTGCCTAGCATCTTTTGTTTGATTTCCTCAAAATTGCTATTTATGCTCATTTGAAAAGTCTCAAATCTTTTTCTCCATTGATGGTTCACCTTAATTTGAAGGTGATCATTATCCATGAGATTATGTAGAGTATTTATATGATTTTTAAAATTTAATATTAGCAACACTGACAATGTATCAGAGGATATTTTCTTTCCTTTCTTTTCTTTTTTTTTTTTGTAAAATAAAGAACATTAAAAACACTTCTGGAACTGATGGACTTTATGTTAAGTGAAATAAGCCAGGCACAGAAAAGACAAATTTCATGTGTTCTTACTTATAAGTGAGAACTAAACATTTTTAATAATGAACTCATCTGGTCAAATGATGGTTACTAGAAGCTGAAAAACATAACAGTGTGACTATAGTTAGCAACAATCTATTGCATATTTTAAAATAAAATAAAAGATTGGAATTGAGATGTTCCTAACCAAATAAATGACAAAGAAATTGAGGTAATGAATACCCCAATTACCCTGACTTGATCATTGCACATTGTATGACTGTATAAAAAATCTCATGTACCCCCATAAATATGTATAATTATGTACCCATAAAATTAAAAATTAAAAATAAACAAAAACACTTTTACAACCTCTGTTTTTCTGTTCTAACACAATAAATACACTCTCCCTTGTTGTGTGTTCTCATAGTTATAATGCACTCTACTTATTATTCATTCATTTAGTTGATACACAAGTCAAGCCTTGTTTTCATGGAACTTCTAACACTATAGGGGAGAGAGGCAAAAGTATTACAGTAGTCCAATTACATAGCATTTTAGGAGGTGACACATGTTATAAAAATAAAGCAATTTTATATGATAGTCAGGGTCCAGAAGCAATATAGGTAATGAACAACATAGCTGTTTGGAGGAAGAATATTTCCTACAGAGTGCAAGGTCTTGAGGTGGAAACTTGCCTAGTATGCTGATAAAATGATGGAGAATGGTGATGGTGGAGCACAGTGGGGAAGTGGTAGTAATAGAAAAGATTACAGAGTAACAAAGGACCGGCTAGTCTAAATTCTTGTAAGTCAGTGTAAGGACTTCAGTTTCTACCCTGAGAGAGCTAAGGAGCTATTGAATGATTTTTAGAGGAGATATATTATAAGTCCATTGCTAATAGGTTCACTCTGGCTGTTGCATTGAGAACAAACTAAAGGGGAACAGGAGTAGGGGTAAGAAAACCAGTTAGGTGAGTATTGTAGTAATTTAGGTGAAAAATGATATTGGCTTTGACTAAGATGGCAGCAGTAGGAGTCTTAAGTGATTAGATTCAACATATAATTTGAAAGTAGACATGACTAGATTTGATGATGGATTGGATATGTATGAAAGATGAGATGAGCCAAGGATGTTTCCTGGAGTTTTGACCTGAGGCTCATATTTTGACCTCAGAAGACGGCAGTAGGAGTAAATTTTAGAGGAACATCAGGAACTCTGTTTTGGATGTGTAAATCTGAGATGACCCTCAGACACTCAGATGGAGATGTTGAGTAGGTTGTTGTATTAAAAATTCTGGATTACAGACAAGGGTTTTAAACTAGAGGTATTAAGTATTATATACAATTTCATGGAATTATGAGCCATATCTACTTTGTTTATTTCAGTGTGCCCCATACCTATACAACATCTAGTACTTACAAGGTACTTGAGAAATATCTGTTGAATGAGTGAATACACAAACAGTGAGTCACATGCTGTAAATGTTTTTAACCGCAGGTACTCCTGGATAAACAACAAAAAACACAACTCCTGATTGTAGTGTTTCCAGATTTCTGTGGTGTAAATACTTCTCCCACGACTTCAAGCTATCAAAGTAGTATCATCGAATACTACTTTGTATTCCAGTTGGGAAGAAATGTGCACAACTGGTTCCTTCTAGCTGGTTTAAACAGGCTCTAGAACACAACTGGGCCCACTGTTGCTTAGTGATATAATTATAGACATATTTTCCCTTACTTATAGGAGTGCATAACAGTTAATTTTAAACAGTCTTGATACTTGGATAGGTGTGAAGGAAAAACATCTTATAGATGATAATACAAGCTCAAAATAGTGAACTTAAGCAAATATTAAAATCCTGCATCACATAGCACACTAAACACTACAAACACTGTGCTAATTTATCCCCGTAGCCTCCCAGGCAGGCTTCTATTACTCCAAACAGGTGATGTCTCCTTATACAATTTTGGGGAATATTATTTTACTGCTTGCAACATATTATGATGTTACCAGGACTCTCTTGCCAGAACTGTCTTTACAATTTATGTCAGACATCAAATGTGTTTTTAAAATGTTGCTGTAAAACATTTACCTCAAAAGTATTTAAACAAAGTTTAATCAATTTGTCCTATTTTGGAGTCCAAATTGTTTTGCATGTATCTCAGAGTCATCATATTTTAAAGGTGTTCATTTTAATTAATATTGTTTTTAAAATTTATTGTGGTAAAATATATATAACATAAAGTTTGCCATTTTAACCATTTTAAGTGTACAGTTCAATGACAATAAGTACATTTACACTATTGTACAACCACACCACCACTCATCTCAGAACTTTAATAATTATTTGACGTTATTTTGTTTTGTGTAAAAAGAACAGCATTTCGTTGTAGATGATTAAAAAAAGAAAACTATACAAGAAAATAAAGTTACCGAAAGTCTCAACATTCAGAGAAAATTCAATCCATATCCACCTTATGGCATATATAAAATTATATCGGACTGTTAAATCCATGGTCTAAAAATTTCTCACGTGTTAAAAATCCTGCTGAGTCTAGAATTAGATTAAGAATCTGACTATGTCTAATGAAGTGGTGGAGCTGCAAACCCCAGTTGTCTATTCTACAGTATTTATTTAATATATCAATAAGGAAACCTTAATAAAAATGATTTATGCTCAGAGTGATGAGGCATAGGGAAGAACGTGTATGCATAATTTCTCATGTTGGACATTTGATTTAGAACTGAACCCTATGAAGAGAGAATTGCAAGTAGAAGATGAAGGAACTTTGGGTATTAAGAAATTGCTAATACATGGCCGGGCGTAGTGGCTCATGCCTGTAATCCCAGCACTTTGGGAGGCCGAGGCGGGCGGATCATGAGGTCAGGAGATCGAGACCATCCCCGCTAACACGGTGAAACCCTGTCTCTACTACAAAATTAAAAAAAAAAAAAATTAACCAGGTGTGGTAGCGGGCGCCTGTAGTCCCAGCTACTTGGGAGGCTGAGGCAGTAGAAGGGCGTGGATCCGGGAGGCGGAGCTTGCAGTGAGCCGAGATCGCGCCACTGCACTCCAGCCTGGGCAACACAGCGAGACTCTGTCTCAAAAAAAAAAAAAAAAAAAAAAAGGAAATTGGTAATACATTTAGCAAAATGTAGGGATGAGATATTTTTCTACATTCTATCTGGAATAAAACAAGCTTCACAAAAATGTCATGCTGAGGGCAAAGTTTGTAACCTGTGAATCTTGCAGATTTGGAAGCAATGTGTTAAAAACAGCAATATGGAAAAGGAGATGGTTTCCTATTCCAGTGAAATGGTCATACTCTTTATGGAAGTGTTGACATTGCTGTAAAAGTGCTGTACTAGTTTGTTTACACAAGGCTACAAAGATACTACCTGAGACTGGGTAATTTATAAACAAAGAAGGTTTAATTGACTCACAGTTCTGCATGGCCGGGGAGACCTCAGGAAACTTAGTCACAGCGGAAGAGAAAACAGGCACATCTTACATGGTTGCAGGTGAGACAGAGCAAGCAAGAGCAGGGAAAACTGTTTTATTAAATCATTAGATCGTATGAAAACTCACTCACTATCATAAAAACAGCATGGGAGAAACCAGCCCCATAATCCAATCACCTCATACCTCGTTCCTCTCTTGACACATGGGGATTATGGGGGTTACAATTCAAAATGAGATTTGGGTGGGGAAACAGAGCCAAACCATATCAAGTGCTAAAGAAGACTACTGATAAACTCTTATCATTATCCTCTGCCTGACTATCCTCACTAGGGACTCTGAAATAATTAGGACACTATAGCAAGAAATGGTTTATAAGTAAAAGTTATGAATCAAAGAAATTTAAATATTCATGTTAATGTTACCATATTTATACACAAGGGCACAGAGATTTGGGAGAATTGTGGTTATATTCAAATATGTAATTTTTTATTTCTACATAAAATTTCATTTTTGGATGCTCTGTATTTGTTAGATCATTTTCTTGGGAATTTTAGTTGTTTTCAGTTCTTGGCATTTTGGTTTGAAAACTATCTTTAAATATGAGTTTTTATTAAAAATCTATTATTATTTCCTAAAAATGAAATCCTGAGTAGAACAAATGACTCAAAGGATGTATGAATTGACAATTACCCTCCTAAGGGATTTTTACCAATTTATACCCAAATGTTAGGATAAACTATATAAAATAGTAATTGATAATTTTAAACTGTTAAAATTGCAATTTCATAAAAATATGTGTAAAAATGCCCATTTCATTGCATGCTTACCAATCTCTTATCATTTTGCTTACATAAAAAGTGGTATTTCATTGCCTTTTCATTCATTTGTTTACTTTTATAATTCTTTTATTAACCAATCCAGAGTGCATCCTTACTATGTTCAAACCAGTATGACAGGCATAAGAATGCAAAGGGGACTAAGAACATTGGGCCTGTCTTTATGGTACTTACAAGTCTCTTGGAGCAAATTATCAATCAAATAGTTTTAAAAAGAAACATAAAATTTATATTTCATAAATAAATATAAATATGAAAATGTTATGATTGTCATGTGCTATGAGAATCTATAAGGAATCAGCTAATTTATATTGGGAGGATCATGGAAGGGGTCTCTGTAAAAGTGACATTTGAACAGTTATCTAAAAGAGGAGTACGTTTAGCTAATGCGGAATTGGAAGAAGAGAATTTGAAGGAGAAGGAAAACTGTGTATTCAAAGCTTTTATGGCAAAAAGATAAGATCATACATTTACGAACTTGAAAGAGGATCTGAGTGGTTGAAACAGAGATTTAGGCCAGTTGAATTTTCTAATGAAATTGTACTGGATTAAGAATATTATTTTCTCATAAGTGCAATGGAAACATTGTAGGATTCTAAATAGGCGTGTGGAAAATATTTTCTCATGTATGTTTTGAAAACCTAATTCTGTGTTGCCATATGAACACATTAGGGTAGGTTAAGCCTGGATGTGGGGAGACCAATTAGGCTATTTTAGTAGACCAGAAAAGATATGAGGATGGCTTGGAGTAGGGAAGTGGGAGTAAAGGCAGAAAAAATGTAATAGATTTGTGAGTTATTTGAACTGGATGAATGCTTGCCCTTTTTATTGAAACACTGAAAGAGGAAAATATCTGGAGGTAAGATGATGGGTTTTGTGGAATTTAAAGGGCCTTTCAGACATCCAAGTAGAAATGTCAAGGAGGTTATTGAGTATACATGACCACACATCAAAGAAGTGTTACCAATGGAATTTTATATTTGTGAATTATTTGCTTCTTTGAGTTTTAAGCCAAATACATGACTTATCTATTAAAAAATGGAACTAAATTTTATAGAATAAAACAAATCTCTACATCCTGATGCCAAAGTATATCTAAGATCTATAATTTGTCAAATAAATGTTTAATAACAGCGTGTTAATTTATATGACAAAATAATGTTATATTGTTTTAATAATTACAGAAAATATATCTGTATGTGTATGTGTATATATATATATGCATATATATAATGTACTATACATGAGTGCATAGAGAGAGAAAGAAAGTATATATAATAAAAAGCCGGGGTAAGCATTGCAATGTGAATGTGACGGTCATAAGTTGGTGATATTTAGGGGGTAGGATAAATATGAGTAAGAGTTAAATTTAACTTTCTAATACTTATATATTTTTGTTTTTTCACTGTGAATGTGTGGCTTTTACAATGAATAAGAAAAAATATGTTTAAGTATGAGACTGGGAAGGAGGATGAATCAGGATCAGTGACTGGGGACTGAGATAAAATTGATTCCAAGAGCTTTTGCCATATATTACAACTTTAAGTTATCTGCTTCCCAAGCTATATCCAAATTTCAAATGAGAAAAAAAATACTTCAGTAGAAAATATGCTTTATCCTTTCTTGCAGTTTTATCCTTGTATCAAACCAGACCATCTGGAAACTTTGCTCAGATACATGTTTAGTACCTGAAAATGTCATTCACTGAGTTCTGCTTCAGTACCATGCCTTTGGCCAATTCGGTGGAATGCTAAATAAAAATCCACAGGAAACCTGCTTTTGCATTTATGACAGTGTGCTTGAGGATATTGTTTTCTTTTCACTCATACAAATAATTCCTTGAAACTCAAGTATCAGAAATTCTTTAGCACTTAAGGAATGTATATGTACTGTCTTTACAGACAATATAAAGCATATTAAAAATTTTATTTCCTTTTTTTGTATAATTATCAAGAGACTCAGAGACATATCTGAAGTTTAACTTTTATAAGAAATCAAGACTGTTTGACCAGAATGTCTACTTTACGAATTTACTCTGGCATGACTTCATATATATAACAACCTGGTCTTATTTTATATTTATGTATTTTTTCTCCAATCTTAATTTTTTATTCATTTATATTTGTCTGTTCATTGTATAGATTCTTATGTGTCTGTAATCCAGAAGAAAATCAATTAGACAGAAAAAAAAATGGGAGCTCTTCAATCACAGTGGAAAATAAAATGATTCTGAATGAGATTGCTTGGGGAAACAGGAAGTAAAGAAGAAGAAAAACAGGCCCAGAATTTAGCATAAAGGAACTTCTGCATTTAATCATTATGTACAGGCAGAGATTCAGAAATATAGCCATAGAAGAGAGGCTGAGGAGGAAGGATATCAGAAAAGTTGGAAGCCAAGAGTGAGACTTCCATGCAGTAGCCACCTGTGAGGAATATTGCTCATGGGTCAAAGAAGTCAAGGACTGAAATGTCCACTGGATTTCTCAGAGTGGCTCTTTGAATAGTGTTGGGAAAAGTAATGAGATTTGAGTGGCTTGAAGAGCAAATAGCACATAAGGAAATGAAAATATGGGATATAAGCAAATGATAGTTTCATGCTTGTTAGCCTTTTTTTTTTTTAAGTGGATTTTGTTTAGGTCTTTTGTTATTTTTACTCTGGGGATGTACTTTTACCTTAATAAATAAGAATATGTTACATATTAAGGATGTTTATGCCTGTTAAATATGCTGTAAATTTTTGTTTGACATACACTTTTCTGTTGTGGTTAATGTAACCTTGATATCAGCCGGAGTTCAGCTAGTTACAAAAGAACGACCTCTGATTACATATGATTCTGTGATAATCTTATTACCCATTCAATTAATATATATTTATTGCTTTCACTATTTGCTCACAATTTTATAAGATTTGGCATTATAATTTTAACTTAACTTTGACAACTCACTAGAGCAGTAATTTTAGTGGATGCAAATGGGATATTTTAAAATTCTTGAATGAGAATTACAAATTTTAGAAAAAGTCAAACAGTTATGATAAGTTTCCTGAAAGTTAATTTTACTATAGTTATAGTTAATATTTTATAAATAATTCAAAAATATGTAACAATTGATCTTAAGTTAAAAAGTTCATCATTTGAGATAACTAGTGATAGTGAGTCAAGTATAACTATAACACTAATAAAGAGTATTAACTGCATGGACAGTGACTTTTCCTAGGGTGCAGAGGAAGGATATTGCACTGGGAACTCAAATTAAAGACTGAAAAATTATTTTTTAAAGATTTAGCAAAGAGTTTATATCAATAATGTTGATAATGATGCAAAATTTACCACAATACATTTAGATAACCTGTTACTAGATTAAGGCCGCAGTACTTCTCATGACTGTATATTTGTATTTGTTCAGAATAAATTTCAAAAGCTCTTCCTAGGGGATCTTTGAGTACTTTGCATAAATTAGGTTTATGAAAAAGTGAGATAGAAGATTACCAAATAAATTAAAAACAACAAGGGGTAGCATAGAAGGCCAATTTGTATCTACTTGGCCATTACTATTCTTACGCAGTTTTCTTGAACACTCCTTTTTTGGTTTGTTTGTTTTTTAGACGGAGCCTCGCTCTGTCGCCCAGGCTGGAATGCAGTGGCGCCATCTCGGCTTGCTGCAAGCTCTGCCTCCCGGTGAACACTCCTTTTAATAATTATTCATGTAAGGTATGCCATTGGATTTCAATAACATCTTTTTTGCTATCTTTCTTAAAGCTTTTGAACAATTAGATAAAACAGTAATTACTCCTTGATATGGTTTAGATCTGTGTCCCCACTCAAATCTCATGTCCAGTTGTAATCCCCAATGTTGGAAGTGGGGCCTGGAGGGAGGTGATTGGATCATGGGTTGGATCCTTCATGAATGGTAAAGCACCATCCTCTTGGCGCTGTCTCCTGATAGAGTTCTTGTGGGATCTGGTTGTACAAATGTGTGTGGCACATTCCCCCTCTCACTCTTGGTCCTGTTCCTGCCTGCCATGTACGACTACTGCTCCTGCTTTGTCTTCTGCCATGATTGTAAGTTTCCTGAGGCCTCCCCAGAAGCAGAAGCCACTATGCTTCCTGTATAGCTGTCGGCCAATTAAACCTCTTTTCTTTATAAATTACCCAGTCTCAGGTATATCTTTATAGCAACGTGAGAACAGACTAACATATTCCCTTAAGGTTTACAAGAAACAGTGTATGTGATTTAAAAAAAAAATACTTAATTAAATACTCAGAAAAATACTGGATCATATGTGTTGAAATTTTCATTTCTATATGTTATAATAAAACTTCCTATAACTTCTAATCTAATCTCAAAGCATGTGCTTAGAAAATGAAAGAAAGTATGTAACTATTTTCTAATATGACCATACATCAAGTACTATATGCCATAAATGAATAGAAATCACAATATTTGTATTGTAATAACTGTTCTATTAATGATTTTCTAGCTTCTACTTTCTCAAGTAAAACATAGGATATATATATATATATATTTGTAAGTTATGTTATATATACAGGTAAGGTATACAGTTTAAACAAGTACTAAATTCTGATTTGATTAACGATAATGACTTTGTCTAATCAAACCCTGCAGTCATCACAACTTGTTAGGTGTCATAATAGTGTAGAGGTGAAGAGAATCACTGGCCCTGGAGCAAAGTGCAGTGATTTGAATCTTGGCTCTACCGCATAATCTTGGACAAGCTTATCATCTTTGAGGCAAGTGTTATATTTTAATGTTATTTTTCAAAATGGCAAATTGGGGAAGGATGGTGGAGAGAAAATCAACTCTTCACTGACAAATAATTTCATCTTGTAAGTGTATGTGTGTGTGTGTGTGTGTGTGTGTGTGTGTGTGTGTTGGAGGTATAGGGGTGAGGAGACAGATACTGGTAGTGGTAAAGTAGACTTCCAGGAAAGAAGGAAATGTGTATAACTGGAAGATGAATTGCTGGCTAATTAGGAAACAGTTTTGCAGGACTTTGTAGCAAATCAGAAGTTAATGTGCTTCAGAATAAGACCAGAACTGGTGATCTCACACTCAAATCTAGTAAACTTACTAATATTATTTAAATCGTGAAAACAGAAAGTAAGTAATTTTTCCAGTACAAAATGAGTGCTGAACGCTTCAAGGAAAACTCAATGCCTTTTATTATAACAATTGTGTGACCATTAGCTTAAGGTTCTCCATTTGTAAGGTACGGGTGTTCACTGAGGGAATATCTGTCATTCTTTTCAGGTCTAATATCTCTCAGAGCAATAAGAGGCTGCAACCATTTTGCTACAGCTGAACAAAAGCCATAAGTGCCCAAGTCAAAGTTGCAATTATTTTCAGGATCATGGGTCTTTTGATTTTAGGCAGAGGAACAAAGTGAACTGAATATATTTTCCATTTAGGGTAGGTTGATATAATTCAGTTTATATTAAGTGGGGATAGAAAACACTCAAAATTAATTAATTGAAGTTTTCACACTTCAATTGTAGTCTAAATTGGGAAATATATATTGTTCAGTATATTCTAAGCTAAATGAGGCAGTAAGTCCATGAAGAAGGCAGCATGATTCAGTGTCAACCTCAGAAAGGTTTTCTTTAACTTATAAAATATATCCTATAAAATGATTGAAAATATCACGTCATTCAGGTGTCAACCTCAGAAGGGTTTTCTTTAACCTATAAAATGACTGAGAACAGCACAGGGTCAGTTTTTACAGTTCATGTTTGATAAGACACCAATACAGAAAGATTGGTAAACTATTGGACTGGCAAACTATTGAGAGTTTTAATAATTGTTATATTTTGTATACTTTTTGATTTTAAAAACTATTTTAAACCAGCTTTTCTCTATTTCTGTATTTTTTGTCAACTGCTCAAATAAGAATGTTCTTTTAAATAATAGTTTTAAAAGAGATTTTCAGTACAAGAACTGAGTATGCTTCAGATTTTATAGCATATTGTATACTCTAAATTTAAGTTTTAATGATTAATGTTTTACATAAAGAAATAGTAAAGATTAACAGTATTCATTAATTCAAACCAATGACTGTAATAAGATAGCACTAAATGATTATTTAAAATAACTCCAAGACCATCCCATAAATGTTGGCAGGAAGAAATTGGAAAGAGAAAAATATAACCTTTTTTTTCCCCTTCACAATTGAAATACAGATTTCACATGCACTTACATTTTCTTCAAAGTTTATATTGCATCATTAACCTTCCAAGAAGATTGTAAGAATTTTATAACATTATATGCTAATACCTCTCCCCCAATCAAAACATCAAAAAATACTATAAGAAATAAAAAGAAAACAAACAAACAAACAAAGCAAAACAAGCAAGGAAGCTGCTCAAACAAAAGGAACACTTATTTCTATTTTGGTGTAATAAGATTAGAGGCAATTTCACTTATTTCCCAACTGGAGTCTGATTTTTTTTCATTCTTTGCACTCCTATACATACTAGAAATGAAGGGGTGCATATGTGTGGATAATCAGAGATAAACGAGAAAGGGAAGATTGACAATTTTAGAGGCTTTTTAAAACGTGTGATTTTGTGTTTATTCTAGTTAGTGGCTACTAACCTCTACTCCTTCAATTTAATCCTTTGGGCCTGGCACAAGAAAATATTTTCTAGAGATATATGTTACTAATACCTCAGTCCTCAGTATTTCAAAATAGTAAACACAGAGGATGAACTTAGATGAACTTATGGAGATAACCTGTTTTTTTTTCTTATTTTTTAAATTATAATGGCAGCTGAAATGTCATAAGAATTAATATCTATCTCCATTTTATTTTGATATAGGTTTGTTAATGTTTGAAAATAATCTTTGCATGAATAAGAGCATTGAGACTTCAAGTTAAAGTGAGATCACCCTCATGTATCCTCCATGCAATTGCCTTTCACAAAGCTGAGACTGAAATCAACTGCTGTGGTTCATTTTCACCACATAGTTGAATTAATGTGCAGCTAGCCTTCAGTAACAGGTAGGGATTCACCATTGTGTTTCCACAAATACCTATACTTCATAATGTTCAATATGAGAAGGCAAGTGCACACAGTTTTTAAAAATTTGGTTACACACTTGCAGACACAGGGTTTACTCAGTTCATAGCCTGTGCAGATTACTGGAAATCAAATCTAATCTGAGATGTGGTGGAAAATGCTAGTTTACAGTAGATTTTGGGGAGTGTGTGTGGCCTTTGCTAGTTCTCGGTGATTGGGAGACCAAACCAGTGCTGGCCTTGGGGCAAGACTAGGGAAAAGGGAAGGATGAGGATGAGGAACAGACAGAAGTAGGAAGGATGGAGAGGCGACTCATTTACCATTTCTCTGCCCAGAATAGTGACTGACAGAGAGAAGGAAGGCCAAAAAGTGCACTTTACAGATGACATAAATTTTGTTCAAAAGTCATTTGAGAAAGTTTGCTGGTACTTAAAGTTTTCGGGCTAAGTTTGCTCTACTTGGAATGGCATTTTAACCTCTCCCTCATTCACCTTCTTCAGTCCCTCTAGATATCCTTAGTAAGGCTCAATGATTTAGGGCTTGAGTGTCGGAAGCCACGGAAGCAGAAACTTGTTCAGTCACTCGAGGGCTACAAATGGGTTAGTGACCTCCTTTCAGCAAAAATTCTTAGTCTCTTTACTTTTGTAGACCCCGTTACGTTACCATTTCCTTTGTAATCTTATCCCACCACCCAACTCTTTTCTTTCCCTTCTCCCTCTTTCCTCTCTGTCTGTCCTCTCCTCACCTGTCCACCGCAATGGCGGTCATGGAGTAGATGCTGGCGAAGACAGCTGTGATAGGAAAGAAGTTCTGGAAGCGGCAGTAGTTGGCGCCAAAGTACCACTCGCTATGAAGCGCGTAGATGAAATTGACCAACGTGTTGAAGGCGGCCATGGAGGCGTCGGAGAAAGCCAGGTTCACAAGGAAGTAGTTGGTGACAGTCCTCATGCGCTTGTGGGCCAGGATGATCCAGATGACGATGAGATTTCCAAAAACTGCCACTGCCACCACCACACCATACGCCAGGGACCAGAGCGCGATGCGCCAGGACGGCTGCACGAACTGGTTGGTGAGGTTGGCCCGGGGCTGGGAGGGCGCGGGGGAAGCCACAGGCAGTCCCAGCGCGGAGGGGGAGGAGGAGAGGTTGCCAGTTTGGTCCAGCAGTTGCAGCCACCCAGTCTCAACTGTCCCCGTGGCAGCCCCGGCAGCTAGCGAGGCAGTCAGGTTCACCGCGTCTGCACCCACGCCTCCACCCCCGTCTATCCAGGTTTCTGCTGCTGGGAGAGTGGCCATCGCCACGGATCTGCAGTCACGGACCTTCCCACTCACCCACGAGCAGCTCAAGACAAGACTCCTCTGAAGTTCTTCTCTGCCTCCTGGTCACTTTGGTGCCGGGATGTTCAGATAAGACTGGAAGCTGAAAGATACTGCAATCCCTGCTGGTTAGAGGATGCAGTAGGTGCTAGGGGGCAAGAGTCGCACTTTCTCAAAGGAACTTGCGGCTCTGGCAGGCAGAAAGGATGAGATCCTCCCGAGATTAAGGGTTATCGCGTCACACCACAACTAGCGAGGGCGCCAGCTGCCCGGCACAGACGGGAGAACTGAGCATCCTGAGCTGCAGGCGCGCTTTATACTCTCATGGAGTCCCACGCTTCGGTGACGTTGTGGGGTCCGCGGAGCTGACTATCCCCTTCGCTGGCTGTGATTGCACTCCCTCCCTCCATCCCGCCCTTTGCATTTCATTCATTCGCTACAAGCAGCTGGAGCTTGGCAAGCTGACCCGCGCAGGGGAGGGCTGCACTCCCTCAGCTGTAATCAAAATCTTTCCAAGATTGTTTTGCCTTCTTTTAACTTCAGGATATTTTGCTGAGGTCCCTGTTCTCAAACACATATTGAGGGCTGTTCCTTCCTGCACAAATTAACCATTCACCCATGAGGCAAGGGCAAGATCCTGCTGATTTTTCGGAGAGTGTGCATGAGTGTAGACTGCTGCAGGCTGTGGGCACAGTCAGCCGCAAACGTTTTTAGGTGTCCCTGAGTTTTGAATTTCATTCAACTTTCTGCTCTGGTGTTCATATTCTCTCATCTCAGATCCCTTTTCATCTCGCTCCCACTTTCCATATCCACCCATTTTCCCTCTTCCTGTATCTCTATCACTAGAAATCCGTCCCTTTGACCCCGTTCCCAGCAGGCAGTTGGAGACTCCGGATTCTCCTGGAGGATTCTGCTCAGGTTGGAATGTCATAGCACACTGAGGGTAAATCGCCAATCCCAAGGAGTACATTTTCTTGAAACACGACAACGAGACAGATCTCTACATTTCCCTGGGTTGAACGTATCCAATAAGCACTGTGAATACACGCTCTTGGTTACAGGATTCTGAACATATGGTGCCTTAGTTTTCAGGGCTTGACCATGAGGATACACTGATGAGAATACCGTAACTGAATAAATACCTGGGTTTTCCCAGAAGACGGGCAGGACCTGATTTCTGAACTTTGCTTGAGAATAAGTAGCTAAAGTGCTCGGTAGAGTGCAAGCTGGAAGGACATAGTCTGTCCTTTGACCAATCTCAGGAAATTTATCAAGAGGTTGCAGAGTCGAAACTCCTTTTTTAGCATCCTGGGTGCTTGTGTATAAATTTAGGGTTAAACATACATTTAGCAACCTACTGAATATACTTAAACTGTTTGAACCTCTCTCTTGTCATTTAAAAATGAGTTTTTAAAGAAATCTCACTTACAGTATAATTACAGGATAGTTTCTACAGGCTTCCCTCAACAACAGCAGGCCAGAGGAAACCCCCTTCCCTCTAGTTTTCATTGTGTATTACATCTAAACATGTTTAGGTGAAAGGGATTTGATCAACAAGTTTAACAAGAGAAGGTAACTTGTGATTTGTACATTTTCTGCTTTTTTCTTTTCTTTTCTTTTCTTTTTTTTTTTTTCCTAGTTCTGTCACCCAGGCTGGAATGCAGTGGTGTATTCAAGGCTCACTGCAGCCTTCAACTCCTGGCTCAAGCGATCCTTCCCCTCCTCAGCTTCCTGAGTAGCTAGGTATCTAGGACTACAGGCATGTGCCACCAGTGCCACCACACCCAGCTAATTTAAATTTTTTGTTGTTGTTGTTGTGACATGGTCTCGCTATATTGCTTAGCCTGGTCTCCAACTCCTGGCCTTAAGGAATCTTCCCAGCTCAGCCTCCCAAAGGGCTGGACCTCCAAAAATGCTGGGATTACAGGCATGAGCCACTGTACCTGGCCTTTCTGCATTCTTTAGTTTTCTAGTTTAAAATATACTCTTCAAAGAACCTGCTGTGATGATTGGACAACTGGACTTAAGGTGCCTAGTGATGAATAGGGTTTTCCTTCTTACAGTTATTATGACTAAGTGTCTAGTGTATAAAAATAATTTTAAGCAACCTGATAGTTATTATCACAGCCTCGACACAATCCTGCTTCAAAATAAATGCATGCTGACTGTGATAATTATCAAATGTTATTTCCCTTTTCTTCTGAGAGGCCTGTGAAAATATGTGATAAATCACAGGCAAAGTCAATAAGATTAGCACTTTCTGCTTACTAATTCCAGTTGTTTAACCATTTTCTTTTGAAAGATTACTTCATTGTTCTAATTCATCATCTAGAAATTACTTGAGTTACAAATGAAAGCCTCTTCCTTTCCCAATGCAATTAAAAACACATTAAAAAATATATCTCTATGACACACCTGCTTACTCAAGATTACAAAATAGGTTATGTGGTGATTTGGTAATTAAGCATGTTTTGATCAGATTTTTAAAGTTGAAAAATTACTTAGTTGTGTAGAAATACACTCATTTTACTGTTGCTTTCCTTATAATACTTACAACTAAGATTTTAATTTTTCAGTTTTGCCTTCATTGGGTTTGTACAAAGTAAAGGGGATATTACAAGAAAAAAAAGGATAATGATGGAATTAGAAATAGATTTAATGAAAGAAGTTTAAAAATTTATTCCTTTCAGAGGAAGGGAGGGATTCAGGGCATGGCTTTCCTTCTCAGTCTGCCTTACCTATGGAGAATCTTCCTTGACCCCAAGAGGGATCAGTGATAATTCATTGTCTATCATTTCTTAGCTATGTATTAGTATACTTCTTTCCAGGTGCTATGCCAGGTACTGGGAGCATAGCAATGAAGCAGTTATATATGAATTCTATTCTCATGAAGCCTAGAGTCTAGCAGTATTTTTTCACATTAAGGTAGGTACAGAAACAGAAATAGGAAGGTACAGAGAAAAATGGGAGTGTTTAACTGTGTAAGAGAATGTGGTGCCCAATGGATTCTGGATTGTGCCAACTTCTCTTGTAAATGTTTGAGATGGACATGCTAATTACCCTTATCTGATCACTATACATTGTACGTATCAAAATAGGTACATAGCAAAATATGTACCCCATGAATATGTAAAATTATTATTTGTTAATAAAAAATAAAATTTTGAAAATATTTTAAATAAATAAAAAGTAAAAGTATAGTCATCCCCAGTATCCAATTAAAAAAAATTGTGTGTGAAAATGGAATGAGATTTCAAAAAGAAAGACTTAGCAAAAGTGTACGCCTTAGAGAATGAGAAGGTTGAGGAGATCATACCTGAAGATGAGATTTTCTGACTAAGATAATTTGGTGGAATATCTGCTTGTTGTAGCCTAGGTTCTGAATCCTGCTCTTATCTGAACCTATTCAGTTGATTTCCTGATTATTCTTCACGCTTTTTCTCTTACTATAAGATATCCAAAATCTTAGCCTTAGAGTACTGAGGGAAGGAGCAGAGAGGGCAAAAGAAATGGTAGAACATCAGAAAATGACTGTTAGAGTAGTATCCTACATTCTGGCATTTAAAACTTGGCATTGGGTATGAGCATGCACTTATGCAAATGTATGAGGATGTAGGAGTCAAGCACGATATACAACTTGATAGAAGATGTTAACAGGTTTTAGATAACTACATAAGTATAATACAAATTATGATCATTTGTATGCTTACTATTTATCCTTAATGCTAACTATTGCTTGCTATTTATTCCTAATGACCAATAAGTTTGTCTATTTCATTATGAAGTATTATATTTAGAAAATTATATTTCTTCTAAACCTTATTTACTCCCCATATTTTGCTTAGAATACCTACTGGCAATATGCCTTAGTTATTTGTTAACTATTATAAAGAGAATGGATACTTGCCATGTGTTGATTATTTTTTTCTCTTTCCAGGGCACTTAGTGTGGTATATTTCATACTTGAATTTGTATTATAACAGGCCTCCCAAAGATAAGCATAATAGGGTAAAATTTCAGGTTGTGTTGCCGGCCAGTGGAGGAGTTATTTTGGGGAAGAAGAGCTTGTCAAAATTCCAGATTTCTGTCTCTGACAGCAATCTTCTACTTGACAGTTCTCTCACAGTTTTAGTGTTAGTATGTTCATTGTTTCCTACAATGTTGAGATACTTTTTTCTTCCTTGCCGATTTCAGATCATCATAGTCTAGCCCTTTGACCCTTGTATTATACTTCTTTCCTTTGTTATTTCATCAGTTTAGTTTTGCAATTTTATTCAGTCAATTCACCCTTTGAGTTTTGAGGTCCTACAATCAAGCTACTGAGCATTGCTGGCAATCAATCAATCAATGTATCTCCACTTAATTATGCTGACAGGTCCTCCTTAAAAATTCTTATACTTCACCAGACACTCTTTCCATGTGGAGTTGAAATCACTTCTTATTTCCAATATTCCCATCATGTCTTCAAATCTCTTTCTTCTACACCTTCCTTCTCATACTCAGCAAGTGATGTTGTCTCCAATGTATCTGCAAAATTAAAAATCATCAGCCAAGAATTTTGACATTTCTGTGCATTTTAGCCATCTTTTCATTGTTTTTGTCTCAATTACAGTGGGTTTTCCCATCCTAAAACCCGTTCTTTGATTTGTGCTACTTTTTCTTTCAGTCATTCCTCTTTTTCCCACTCTTCAACATCTCATTCTTTTTTCCCTTTTTCTTTAGTAATGAAACATATCTAAGAATCTACATTGAAAGAGCCTTTCTTGACCACATTCCCTTATAATTACCACTTTTACCTCCTATTACTTTCCTAGATGAGCTACTTTAACGACACATGTAAATTAAATATTTTCTTTCCTTTACTCAAAATGAAATTTTTAGGTATTAAATGTTATACTCTTCAGTTAATGTACTCTCCTATCAATTACCTGCATGCTAAACCAGATAGTCACTTCCCCTCCTTAACTTTCTTGATCTTTCTGTAAGCAGTATAATTTGACATTTGCATTACTTTCCCAGATGTATCATAACAAAATACTACAAACCAAGTATTTTAAAACAAGAGAAATTTATTTTTCACCATTTGTGAGGCTAGAAGTCTGAAATCAAGTCATGGGCAAGGTTAGTCCTTGTGGAGTCTCTGAGGGAGGAAATGTTCTATTCCCTTCTCCTAGCTTCTGTTGGTTGCTGGCAATCTTTGGGGTTCCTTAGTTTATAGATGTATCACTCCAACCTCTACCTCTGTTATTACGTGGTGTTTTCCCTGTGTCCTTCACATTATCATTCCTGTATATTTCTCTGTGTGTACATTTCTTCTTCTTTTAAGGACAGCAGACATGTGATTAGGGACAACTCCAAATCGAATTTCAACTTGATTTCTTATTCAAAATCCTATTTCCAAATATGGTCACATTCACAGGTACTGGACGCTAGTATTAGAACATAGTTTTGGGGGTAGGGGGAACACAATTCTTCCCACAACTGTCCACCCTCTGGCTCCTCAAAATTCATGTCTTTCCCATGTGCAAAGTATATTCACACTATCCAATATCCCCCAAAATCTTAACCCATTCTCCACTACAAACTCTAGGTCCAAAATTTTATTTAAATATCCACTCAAAAATTTCCCAGTCTCATCATCTAAATGAGATATGCATGAGACTCTGGGTATTGTCCATCCTTGGGCAAAATTGCTCTTTATGCACAGGCCTCTGAAACTAGGAAACAAGTTATCTTTTGCCAAAATAAGTGATGGAACAGGCACAAGATAGACATTCCTATTCCAAAAGGGAGATAATGAAAGGAATTAAGGGATCACTGGTCTAAAGCAAGTTTGCAACCCATGAGGAAAAAAATATTAATATCGGGGCCTGAGAATTATCATTGGTGGCTTGATGCTTTGTCCTCTGGGTCTGTGGAGGTTTCACCCTGGCCTCAATTGCATAACAAATAAATTACTTTAATGTTTACAGACAGAAAACATAATTTAAAGATATTTAACTCCATTGATATATATCAGTGTTACCATTGTGTTCATGACTTTGATTTTTTATCTGTACACATTTCTGTGTTTCTACATTTATATTGTTTATAAATCTTTTAAAGTGAAATAAAAAAAAAAATAAATAAATAAATAAATTGTAAAAAGAAAAATGGCCTGGCTTAGAAACTCCTTGGTGGTGAGAAAGAAGGGAACAAGTGGAAAATGTTTTTTGAATCTGAACGGCTAGTTGAAAGAAATATCCTTTTTACTATGGTTGAGAAGATGTGGTCCTTAAACAAAAATCACACATGAAGATTTATAATGCTTTGGTATTGTTTACTAACTGATTATTAGTCAGCTAGTAAACTGACTAGCTAATTGAATCTGATGACATATAAATGATATTACTGTAATAGCTCCAAAAATATCAAAAGACATTTTAACAAAATCAGACATTACATACTAATTATCAAATTAGTGTTCTACAGGTTAGTAAGTTGTGGCTTTGAGGAAGTGAATCAACCAATAAACATCTCATCTTTTATTATTTATTTTTGACTGCTCCTGGGAAACTGTGAGGAGCACAAGCTTTGGAAACTGATTGATTAAGGTTTACTGGAAACTCTCACTCTTTTTAATTTACTGACCCTATCTTCTCTTAGGCTCCATTTCATCCTCAGTAAAATTGTGATATTTATATTTAACCATATATCTTTTGTATAAAATGTTTACTAAATGGGAACTGAATTTATAATTTCTATATTAGTTTTAGTCCCTAAGTATAGAAAATGATTTTATAAAAATAATAGCAACTTGTATGTTCATAAAGCAACTTGTATGTTCTAGACTTCCAAGCATGTTCTTTACATTAATTAACTGATTTATATGTCCTAAGTGTCCTAAACAAATGATATTATTATTATTCTCATTTTTGGATTAGGAAATGAGGCAAAAGAGATTAAAGAAGTTATCTGAAGTCACACGTAATATCTAGGAAATAGTGGAAGGCACAGTTGTACCCAGAATCTGGTACCAGAGTCTAAGATCTTAGTCACACTATCAAACAATCTTTCTAAGAAAACAAGCAAGCAAACCATGTAAAGGTTGGCAAACAAATCACATAAAAAGTTAGAACTACAACTAAATACAATTTAATACATTGTTCTTTTCTCAAATAGCTCTACCCCAATCAACTAATCTTCAAGAGAAAAACAAAACAAAACCAAACAAATGGAGCAAACAAAAAACTGTCAAATAGTAAAGCATGAACATTTTCTAGTTAAAATTGATGGTTCAAAGATGTCATCATTCTGCTTTTCTGTCTGAAACAAACAAATAAACAAACACAAAACAATAAAAATATGTACAAATACAAAAGAAAACTTCAGTGGAACCTGTGGGTAATTTCAACTCCAGATTACAATAAACAGAGCAGCACTGGCTCATCCAATCAAATTGAATTAATGCCAAGGGGGATAGCTGCCAAGTGGGAATAAATTGGTAGAGTTCATAGTTTTCCTAATAAATGGGATACTCAAAGGAGTTGAATCAATCATTTTCTGCTAAGTGTCTTAGTCTGTTTTATGTTGCCCTAACAGAATGCCCTAGACTAATTTATAAAGAAAAAAGATTTATTTAGCTTGCAATTCTCCAGGCTAAAACTTCAAGGGCATAGCCCTGGTTTCTGGCAAGTTTGTGCTGTGTCATAACATGGCAGAGAAGGTAAAAGGGGAAGTGGAAACATGCAGAGAAAGAAAATCCTAGGGGCTAAAGCCCTGGCTGTAGAATAACCACTCTTTGCAGGAACACTTCTATGAGAACTAATCCAGTTTTGGACAGCAAGAACCAACTCACTACCAAACCATTCATAAGATACCCATGCCCTTCACCCAGACACCTCCCACTAGGTCCCATCTCCCAATATCACTGCATTTGGGATCAAATTTCAATCTGAGTTTTGGTAGAGACGAACTCAAACCATAGCACTTAGACTCTAATTATATGATTGCTCCAAAGGACTGTGTGAACATTTGTGAGTCCTACATAACAACAAAAGGTGGCAAGAGAAGTAAAATTAAATGAAGACATTGGAATTGAAGCCATTTCACCAGAATAGATTCTGTGATGATTTAGAGTAAAGGTAAAATTTAGTTGTCAGTTTTGCAGTTGCTGATCTAGAGAGCCAAAGAAATTTGAGAGACAACTTATTACATAAAAATTAAAAGGTGGGAGCTTCATTATGAGGCATGAGAAGTTCACACGCCAGAGGAGACATTAATCAGAAAGTGTTCAGTGGTAACAGAACAACAGAACTATACCCGGACTCCTATCACCAAGACCAAAACTTAGGCTTTTGTTTTGGGAAATAGCTGGCCAGAAAGAACAATTTGCATCCACACACATTCAAAGATAAACAAAAATCAATTTAAAAAATCACTAAAACCTATGTAAAGATTTTATACAAAAGAAAAAAGAAAAGAGACATGATAAAGAAATGTCAGAAAAATAATAAGTACTTTAAAATGCCAATAAAATTAGTGAATGAAAACTAAAGAAATTTAAAGAAATAGTCAATTACATGAAACCCAAAGAATAAAAAATATTATAAAAATAAAATCATATTAGATGCAGAAATAAAAATTTTCTATTACGTGAAACAGAACATGAAGGATAGGTCTGAAAGGAATCAAACAAAAAATGAAATAACAAGATTATAAAGGAAATTATAGCCATAGAATAAGTGATCCAACACATTCATAGAGTTTCTAGAAAGAATCAAATAAATGGAATGAGAAAAATTACACAAAAATACAATATAAGAGAGTCGTCATCAAAAATGGAGTAGGGAATTCCAAAATTCTATCCCTTCACAAAAGCAATAAACTGACAAAAATTATCAGAATCAGGTTTTAGAATTCTGGAAACTAACAAAAAGCTTACAGCAACCAGAACAATACTTAATTAAAAAAACAGCTGACTTTCAATATATTAAAATACCGTGGCCCTATCCCCTACTCCCCAGCTCAATGGCGATATATGAATGAAAAGAAACTGTTCCTATAAAAGAAAAGCTAAATCTAGATTCAGAAAGATTAATAATGTTACAATAAAAATTTACTCAAAAGAATAAAGTCAATATATATTCAAACAAGGTTAGTAGGTCTTTGGATAAGGAAATAATTTTATAAGTAACAGGTTAAAAATATCAAATTACTCATAAGTTTAATAAATCAATATGGCCTTGGTTTTTTAAAACAACAATATCCATTGGAAGACAGTTGAGAAAGTCTTCAAACTTCTTAGGGAAATAATGTGTTGCAAGGAATTTTTATCCATTGATTAAACTTGTGTTCCAATGTAAAGATAACAGAAAGACATCTTCAAATATGCAAGGAATCAGGTCTTATAGCAGTGATGAATGTTTCCTAGAAGATAATAAAAAAATACTCCAACAAGCAAACAAACAAACAAACGTCAGATAATTTCTTTGGAATTAAAACCCAGCCAACAAAGGGAGAACTGGAGAAGCTATAATTTAAAGATGGAGCCCATGAGCAAGAGCTAGGTATGAGCCACTGTGCTGACTCCAAGGTGATTGATTGACATCCTGACCACATTGTTCTAAACACCAACACAAAACATAGTCACAAATTACATGGGGAGCATTTTGTATAGCCTCTGTGCAAGAGCACGTCATATCACAAAAGTTTCCCTTGAAAGTCCTTTATATCCACCATAAAATATAGTTTGTGCACATGGCATATTTCCTAAAGAATGAAATAGCTGGTCTTAAAACTTTGGAATGTATTGTTGCTTCTGCAGCTCAACTTAAGATAAAGATTATATTGTATTTTGAGTTCAGCTTGTATAAAAATGCACATTTAAAACACTAGAATCATGCTTATTTATGAAAAATCTTTACACTATGAGAGTGTAAAGATCTTTACACTATGAATGACCAATTGAGAGTTTTGTCTCCAATTTCCTCCTCTCTAGGACAAATCAAGGTAATGAGAAGGGAAATGAGAAGGTATTATCTGTACAATGTAAATTATTTCTCTCTCTCCTGTCTTCCTTTTCTTTTGATCTCTCAACTCTTTTCTTTCCTTGTTTCTCAAGTATATTCACTGAAATTTAAGAAAGTTAAATATGTGTGTGATGTAGAATCGTAGAGTGAGGTTGATGATTATTTTGCCATCTGCATTTTTACCCTCAAAATAATTTGGAGATAATTTTGCAAAGAAATAAAAACATATTTATATGAATTTGCCAAAAAAGAAGATAATTCCAGTAACTAGGTTTTATTTATTTATTTATTTATTTTATTTTTTTTGCTTTTTTCATAAGACACAATTCTGTTCAAGTAACTATAGGGTGGTAGTTGATTATATGCAAACAATAGGATTTTCCATATTGATTCAATAGGTACAGGTGATATAATTGAGAGAAAAATTAATTTTTCAAAACTCATTAAAGTATATAACACCAAATGTAAGAACTGCTGGTTTATGTAGGGGGAGGTTGGGGAATGGAATTATTCAGTTTGTTTTCATTCCTTGAAATAAGAGCTCCTCAGATGCTAATTAAATCAGGTTAATCCCTAAAATTGTAGGATTCTATGATTGGTGTATACTTTCTGTGCTACATATTAATTTGCTATCATTTGAAAGAAGAATTAGAAATTAGTGTGCACTGAAGGTGCTGATATCTTTACTTACATATGACTCATTTGTGGTTGGTATATTTTTTCATTTAAATATTATGATCATTGCATAAGTTCTAGAAGAGTAACATTATGTTAAATAGAAAATAGATAAAATTTAAGCTGGGCGTGATGGCTCACACCTGTAATCCCAACACTTTGGGAGGTTGAGGTGGGTGAGTTCAAGACCAACGTGGCCAACATGGTGAAACTCTGTCTCTGCTTTAAAAAAAAAAAAAAAAAAAAAAAAAAAAAAAAGTGTATATATATATATATATATATACACACACACACAAGTTTAACTAAAAAGATAACATCTGATACTGAAGCACCTATAGGTGCTAGTGCACCTGTGATTGAAAATTAGGGAATGATTACCTTTTTACTGGGAAGTTGGTGCATTTTTATTATCTGCTGAGGCTGTCTCCAATCATGCTAAACATCTCCCCAAGTACTAATCATAATTATTGTCAGTGCTCTTATCACTAAGTTGCATACATTTTGAGAGGTGTCCTTAATCCTATTTTCCCCATATGCCCCATTTTTAAAAATGACATATTAGAAATGCCTGTGCATAATTATTACTAATATTTCTTTTTTGTGAATGAGAAAACTGAATAACACAGAAGTAATTTGAACCTTAATTGGCAGAGCCAGGATTAAAATTTAGGTATTTCAACAGCAGGGGCTATAGTCTTAAACACCATGCTCACTGGCGTCAATTTAATTGAGAATTCACTGGAAGAGGCCAATGTGGTTTTTCTATGTTGAATCATCACACAGGGTAAAACAGGATGAAACAAACAAAAAAACCACCAAGAGTTTCTAAAATATCAACAAAATGGAAAATAAAAGATAATACTTTTAAAAATTATTTCTATTTCAATGTATATTTAATTTGCATTCCATACTAATTAGGTATTTTGAATATCATCACTGATTGTGAGGAAATGGGTTCTTATGTTCCATATTACAAACAAAACACCTATGAGGGTATTTCCTTTGATGGCTTCCTTAGTAACCCGAAAATCAGATTTCTAATAGGAATCAAATTGCTTAATAGAAAAAGATGAAAGATTTCTAGTAAACTATAGCCAAATACCTAATGGTAATATAGTCTAGGGTTGACATAATTATGTGATCAAGGGCAAGAAGTCTCTTTCTCTTCTTTCTCCCTTGTCCTCCATCTCCCTCTCAACCGAAATTGCAGTCTTCATTTAATAGGTTTATTTTAAGAAAAATCTGTTTTCCAATCTATAGAGTAAATTGGTTTTCGTTTAGTAATGAGGTATGAGAGAATTGTATTACTTTTGAAACAGCCCTCATGACCTCATTATTTTTGAGGTTTTCTGTGGAAAAACTAAATTCCCGGGTTAGTTGAACCTCTAGATTTAAAATTATTTTGGCCTTCAAAAATGGTTTATGTAAAATAAAACCATATGAAACTTTGAAAATGCTAAAAAAATAAAACGTTAAAAGTCTACATGGATAGTTACATTTATAAAGCTTTTAAAACCTGGGAATTATTTCATCTAATTGAATATAAGTGAGTCTAACCTTAGCCTCTCCTCCTTATAACACTGGTCTCCAGTGACGTACAGATACTCCATGTAGTGCTGGAGAGGAGTCACTAGGATGTGGAAGAACATATTGGAACTCTTTCATTATTTTTATTATCTTCTACATGTTCTATATTACTGGTGCATATCTTAAAAATTTACATGATATATTAGTAAAGTAGAACAAATGTATAATTTATACCATAATAACCATATATGCATGTATGTGTGTGCATACATTGATATTTGCACTGGTGAACTGTTATAAAAGATCTTTATGCTGTGCTTCACTGCCCTGTTTCCTTTCTGCTACTGCTACCACCATTCCCCAACCACAGAGAAGGTGGGCATGTTGCTTTCTGTCCCTAGCAGATTTTCCCCTGTTGGCATCAATTACCAGGACTACAATGATGCTGGGGTGACACAAAACTGCATCTACTCTTGTTTGTACCATCTTTCTGAGTTCCAGTGGTGGTGAGACAAGTGGGATTTCATTTTATATATACTAACTATATATTACCTTGGACAATCATGCCTACAATTTCCACTTTACATGGCAGACTCTTCATCCAAGCTCATTGTCTTTTACTCCATCTAGCAGGTATTAATCCTTTATTCAGAGGTTTAAAATTATTCCGCTGGAAGTACTAGACTAATAGACTTATTGATATGTTAGGGGAGGGCAAGTAAAACTATTTTGGAGAAAAAAATCTTGAATAAATCATTATTAAAATAAAAATTTCTGATCCTAGTCTTTGCAATGTTTACCACTGGCCCTTTCTTGGTTGCTACATTTTGTTACCTGACCATTAAAAAATATCATCTGCTGTCCTGTAAACAAGACTGTCTTTCTGAAATCTTAGAGAAAAAACTGATAAAAAGATGCAGTTTATTTATAGAGCTAATGCTTCAGACAATGGTTTATAGAACTCTATTGATCTCCCTGAGCTTAGAAGAAACTAATTGCTTCATCTGCATAAATCATTTCTTTGGATGGCTGAAGAAATAAAATTAATGGAGAGAAAAAGTTAGCTCAAAGTATGCAGAAGTCTCCTTTTTGGAGAAACTGTAAAGATCACTTAATCCATATTTCTCAGAGACAGAGCAATAGAATCATTAAGAACTGACATGGAGTGATTTGCATTTGTATAGGTAAAATGGCCTGGGATTAGTGAAGACACTTAAATAGCACTGCTGGACACAGGTGCTCAATGTACTGTCCTACCTAAAATCGCTAAGAAAAAGTTAAAAAGTTATGTAATGAATCAGCAGGCTGTGGCAATTTGATTGTATTACGGCTTTCAGGTAAATGTATGGCTCAAGGTAGAAATTTATGAATGAAAGTTATAGTCATTGCCTCATGCTTACTAGAATATATTATTGAAATAAATGTGATATCCAAATGGAAAAAAGCTTCCCTTGCCCAAAGTTTTGGAAAAAGAATGTGCACATCTTTTTTTCATCCTGTTTTAATTGGGCATGCTAGATTGAAATCTTTACAATTACCTAAGCCCACTCAGTGGTTCATTTAAAACAATATAGAATATATGGAGGGCATACGGAAATTTCATTTTAATTGAAGGTCTGTCCATTTGATGCAGATTATCAGTACTCACCAATTCCTTGTTCAATATGAATGGTAAGAAAAGTTGATGGATTCTGGAGTTTATAGTTTATAGAAAACTGTAGTGATGTTTCACATAGCATTGGCTGTGCGCAATAGGATACCAACAATTCATGTTTGTGGAGCAAGGTACAGAAAATTGGTATTTGATTATCGATTTTAGGTAATGCTTTCCTTTCCGTCTACATTTTAAAAAGAAGGCAAATTCAATTTTTATTCATGTGGAATGGCCTCTAGTGCACATTTATTATGCTCCACAAGAATATACAAATTCTTCTACTTATACCAAAATCTGTAAAGAAGAGACTTAGATTTGATTCAGTTGAAATAGAAAAACCCTGTTATCCATTATATTGATGCCATGTTGCTATCTCAATTTGAGACCAAGCTAGGAAGGAATTACAAATGTTTGATAATCATATGACCACCAGAGGATGATCAGCCTGACTGAAAGTACAATGCTTATAGCAAATAGAAGATATCCTAGGCCCTACTTGCACAGGAACAACTGGAGATGTTCTTCAGACAACAAAAAGTAAGTTATTGTCTCTGACAGATGCCAAAATAAAACAAAAGGCAGAGAGAGTGATTTTGTTTTTTAGTTTCTGGAGAAAACACATCACATCTGGGAATGTTACTACCCTGTATTTATAAAGTTACCAGGAAAAGCAATAATTTTGAACGGAGCTTTGAGCACAACAGGCTTCCTTTGTGCTTCAAAACGCCAGAATGCAATCAAGCTTGTTATGGCCCCACAACCAGCAGAGTTAAATGATTTTGGAAGTGCCTGCATTGTGTAGCCACATTGACTGGAGTCTGGAAAAAGTCTGTTACTGACAACCAGCAGCAACTACTGGGATTTTGGACTAGGAAATAATGTGATATATCTTCAAGGTACACATCATTTGAAAGGTTAGCTGATTATTGGGTTTTAATTTAAAGTGTTTCTGTTGCTGAATGGCATACAGTTATTTTGAGGCCTGAAATGCTCATCATGGCTTGGGTTATATTATACTATCATTGCAACTGGGAGAGAAGTACTATACACCGGCTTTCCTCATTAAACGGAAATGGTATATTCAAGAATGTGCAACAATTCCTACTAATAAAGGTAGCAATAACAAGTGAACATGTAGTTGCTATGTCTTTGGGTCTTTCTTTGAGTCTTCCTGAGGATTTACCTAACAATCTGGCTAAACGGGATCCTTCCAATAATTAATTATTTGGGGACACTAAAAATACAACATCATTTACAGATGTTGTCTCAAGAGTGTAGCGGTGCTACTCAATCTCAAAAACATCAGTACTGTGACTAGTTGATGATTAGATGTAAAAAAAAAAAAGGGAAATGATCAACTCACTTAATAGGCAAAAGTAAGGGGCATTCCTTATGGCATCAGATAAAACATAATTACAGAAATAATGATATGGTATGAGTTTTTACTATTTAAAGGCAATAGCCAATAAACTAGTAATATATTTAGAAAATGAGCTGGAGACAATTGGAAGATAAAAGGAACCTCAGTGTCAGGTGCTAGATTACAGACAAATTTAAGGATTTAAGAAAACAATATGAGGCATATTGATGCCCATCAAGAGAATCAAGACAACCCCATCCAAATGCAAAAGAGGAACTGAAACCAAGAAGTGAATGCTCATGTTGGCTCTTTGAAAGTGGTCTTTTGGATACACGAGATGAATGGCCATGGAGGCATGAAGCAATAAACTATTGACAGAAAAAAAATTGTTTCATACTGTCTCTCTCAGAAGCTCATGATATTACTAACAATTGCCTTGTTTGTCAACAGCACCATCAGAGATTGAGAAGTCTGGAGCAGATCCAGGCTGACTCATAGCTCGTAGGGGGATTACATTGACCCATTACCCATGATGGTAGGTGGACACCAAAGGGCCTTGATCAGGTTCAACACTCAATCTAGATTTGGATTTATGCACCCATGAACTGAAAAAGAAATGCCTCTAAAAAACCGTTAAATGCCTAGAGCAGAAAATAGTTCAAAATGAACCTTCAGCTTACATAGCATTTGATCAAGGAACACATTTTATTGCAGATGTAATGGGAATGGACTGAGAAACATCACACTTTATTACCCACAAGATAAAGGGAAAATAAAAAATTGAAATGGACAATTGAAGCAGCTGCTTCCTATATTGAGAGGTGATAAAGGACTAAAGGAATGGCTTGTGCAATTGAATAATGTGTTAAACCTTAATATATGTGAATATAAAGGGAATTCATAATTGGACAGATTGTTGAGACACAGTGGGGAAAATAGAAAACAGAGCGTGAGGGACGGTGTAGAAACATACATGATTTTTTCCCCTATTTCTAACATTTCTTTTTCCTTTTTGTCCCTGATTCTTCATTATGGGAACTGGATCACATTTATGAGTTTCAAAGGGAGGAGTTATTGTGAAATATTACCCATGACAATATCTCTGAATGAAAATGAAGTTAAAAGTGATAAAAGAAAGAAATCTTCAAGAGAAAATTAGAAAAAGGAGACAGGCGAAGATGATCCAATACAATATGATTGCCCTCCCTGAAGTAAAAAACAATTAGATGAAATAGAACAAAGATTAACAATTACAATTTAAAGAAAATATTTCTGAAACAAAATGTTACTTAAACCTATGTATTGAAAGAGTACAACGTTATAAGGGAATTTCGACTAATATTGAGCAATGCTAAGGTGTAAAACACTGAAACTACTCTAGTCAAAGATTTTTAAAAAGTCATCCAGGGAAAAAATTAAGTTACTTATAAAGGGGAAAAGCAAATAGATACAAGGTTTCTTGAAAATAACATTTTATAATGGAATACAGTGGAGCAATTTATTTAAGATATTCAAGGAAAGAAAGATTTTATATCCCACCAAAGTATAAAGGCCACAGACATTTATGAACATAAATGATATTAAATAATATTGTTTCTGTCATCTATTTATGCATAATCTTCTTAATAATTACTTTGGACACTTAAGCATTTATAAAAAACTGTTATTAGGTGTGGTTGTAAGCAAAAAGTATATTAAATTATGCAAACAAGCTAAATGTTTAAGATGACAATGAGAAAATTGTTTGTTCGTGATTATTGTGGAACCTGGATTGCAAGTATGAGGTCCAAAGGAAGCAATTGTTAAACATGATCCAAAAGAACTCTGAATATGATAAAGAAAAATGTGTTTTTAATGCTAACGTTCCAGAACTTAATACATACCAAATTACTTGAGTTCTCAAACAAAGAAGTGCAATAAAAAGAGATGATTGAGGGAGAGGGATGAGGAGACTAATAGAGAATAATAAAAATTTTAGAATCATAACAACTGTGTGCAATGTGTGGGCTTTTCTAAATATTTAGATAAATTAAGTTATATTTGAGACAATTGACTTGAATATGGGCTCTATAGTGGGTAATATTAAAGAGTTGTACATTTTACCAGGTATGATAGTGGCATGGTTGTGATATATAAAAAAGATTTATATCAGAAATATACACTGAAGAATCTACTAGTTAAATGACATAGTTTGTGATTTTGTGAATATTCCAGAGAAATTAGAAGGTTGGTAAATATTAAAACTGGTCCGTGGGAATTTGTGATACAATTATCTCTATTTTTGTATATATGAAACCATTTCCACAATAAAATGTTAATGAATAATTCTCATGTGTGTATTTATAAACCAGATCTAAAAACCTAACATGTTTATTTTAGCCAGTTAATTAGAATTTCAAATTTTGGCAGCAATAATGCTTAACAATGAACATGCTATCTACATTTAGGAAAATAAACAATAAATTGTTTTAAATGATTACATAAAACAATTACATAAATATTTAAATGTCTATGAAAGTTATTGAATGATATTAGAAAAATTAACACACTTGTTTTGGCAGGGCTTTTCTTTAAACATCCTACAATTATATCTCTCTTTATCTCTCTTTTTGATTTTAGAGATGGGTCTTACTCTGTGACCCAGGCTGGAGTGCAGTGGCATGATCATAGCTCACTGTAGCCTTGAACTCTGGCCTCAAGTGATCTTCCCACCTCAGCCTCTCAAGTAGCTAGGACTGCAGGCAGGCACCATCACACCTGGCTAATTAAAACAAAACAAAACAACCCCTTTAAAATATATAAATACATACAAACCTTTTTTTTTTTTTTTTTTTTTTAAGACAATGTTTCACCGTGTTGCCCAGGCTGGTCTGGAACTCCTGGCTTCAAATGATTCGTCTCCCTCAGGTTCCCTAGTTGCTGGGACTATAGGTATGATCCAATATGCCCTGCAGCAGCTCTCTTTTAAAAAAGAGTTACAATTCCCCCTGGTTTTCATATGTATAGCTTCTTTCTGCTTAAATATTCTCCAGAAAAAATATTTTGGAAGATTACTGAGCACAAATAGGCAATAACAAATGTTTTCTGCTACATTCGTGAAAGTAATATAAATGTTTGTATTGTAGAGCATAACATTTATGATTTTATTGTACCTGTTCTTGTTAAATATAAAACTAGTCTCTCCACATCACTTCACTAAAATGTGGCTAAAATAGATCAACAGTAGCTAACAGAAAAAAAAATAGTCATTTAAAGGAACTTCCTCTTAAGTCATGACAGTTTTTTAAAGCTATATATATATATATATATATATATATAATCTCACATTGCCTATATTGTTGCTGAAGCTAATTCTTTACTCCTCTATATTATTGATTATATTAATACATTTCTTTGACTTTCTGATTTGTCAAATAATTTTTAAAAAATTTATCATCATATCAAATGTTCGGTTGGCTTAAGGAGACATGCATTTAGGAATATACATAAAACTACTTCAGTGAACTGTATCCTACTGAAGAAGGATAATAGGAAAAATAAAACATTTGATTAAACTTAGTGCCAAGTATATTATCACTTTTATGTATTCTATTTTTTTCTCTATTGTTTAATAGTTCCTTTAAATTTGTAAGAGGAAATCATGTCCATAGTATTCCTGTCCCCCCATCTTGCCCATCTCACCATCTGTGAGATAATTTCACATCTTTCTGTATGTTCTTGCAATGAATTACAAATATATATTCACTTCTATAGTCTTCCCCATACATTTTAATTTTCCTGAAAAATGGGATCTATGCTGTATATTTCACTCTGCGATTTGCTGTTTTTCAATTAGAGAACCAGTATTTTTTAGTTTCTCACAAAAATTTAATATTCTTCTATTTATTGTGTGTAGAAATTTCCACAGTGCTATAGCTATATCATATGTATTTATTCTCCCATTGGTGGATGATATAATTATCTACTCAAATTTATACTATTTCTACTACTTATATATTTTTCAATAAAAAATTTAACTTTCAGGAAAAGATTCTTAGAATTGAGCTAAAATAAATCCACTTATTTAAATGAATGTAAGTTGCCAAGAAGTTTTCTACTTCTTCCCAAAAAGTTGAGTAAATATTTGTAAATATTGCTTTGCTTATGTTGTGCCAGAAACAATAGAGAGAAACAATATGAATACCTTCTTTCTAAGAGATACTTCCTTTGCCATCACTGTTTAGCTTGCAGATACTTATACAAGGAAAAACAGTGAGTACGTGCTTGATTATAAAACCTTAAATATAATCATTTGGGTATATACCCAGTAATGGGATTGCTGAGTCAAATGGTATTTCTGGTTCTAGATCCTTGAGGAATCGCCACACTGTCTTCCATAATGGTTGAACTAATTTATACTCCCACCGACGTGTAAAAGTGTTCCTATTTCTTCACATCCTCTACAGCATCTGTTGTTTCCTCACTTTTTAATGAGTGCCATTCTAACTGGCATGAGATGGTATCTCATTGTGTTTTTTATTTGCATTTCTCTAATGGCCAGTGATGATGAGCATTTTTTCATATGTTTGCTGGCCGCATAAATGTCTTCTTTTGAGAAGTGTCTGTTCATAAACTGAATAAGGAAACTGTGGCACATATACACCATGGAATACTATGTAGCTGTAAAAAAGGGTGAGTTCATGTCCTCTGCAGGACATGGATGAAGCTGGAAACCATTGTTCTCAGCAAGCTAACACAGGAACAGAAACCCAAACACTGTATATTCTCACTCATAAGTGGGAGTTGAACAATGAGAACACAAGGACACAGGGAAGGGAACATCACACACTGGGTCCTGTCAGGGGCTGGGTGGCTAGGGGAGGGATAGCATTAGGAGAAATACCTAATGTAGATGATGGATTGATTGGTGCAGCAAACCACCATGGCATGCGTATACCTATGTAACAAACCTGCAAGTTCTGCACATGTATCCTAGAACTTAAAATAATTTAAAAAAAAAACCTTAAATATTAAATTAACATGGTCTCACAAAGGAAAATTTTGTCATCATCATTCAGTCTTTTGTAACACTGGGCATTAGGTAGGAAAATAAGATTTAAAAAAAATTTGTATAATTGTGTAGAAGAAAAGTAATAGATAAGGGCAGTGACCATCACTCTGAATTTGATACCAAAGCTAGCAAACACTTAGAGAATGAGATTCCTATTGCAGCTTGAATATTATAATAACTAAAAATGTTTGGTTTATAATAGCCACTTGGAAGCTGTTTTTAATGTAAGAGGTTATTTCACAGTTCACAGTTCAACAGACCACATCTCCTTACATATGAGAAATTTGTATCTATTTGAAATTTTCAATGACTGCATTTTTGGAATGGCAATAGACATAACATGGCTTAAATGCTAGGCTTTTATAAACACTATGTCCATCCAGACACACATATTCATTACTATTATTATTTTGTGTACTTAAGTGTGATTGAATAAAATTGTTTTTCTCTTCCATAAAGTAACTCCTCACATATACATGTGTACACAAAACTATATGTATGCATATTTTAAATAGATATAAATGTTATATAGTTATGTGATGCATGACAAATTATATATAATAGAATGCATATTATTGTGTTTAATGTGTATGTATTATTTATTATATGTTTCATTCTATGTATAATAATATTGCTGACTGAGTTGAAACTGGCCCAATCATTTTTGGCCAGAGGTGTGTTTCTGCCTCTTTTTGTGCCTGCCGCGGAGGACCCCAGCAACATTCCTGATTGCCTTGGAAGAACATCTACATCTAGATAGGTGAGTGTCTTTCGTGAGCCCGGACAACAGGATCTGCTGTTCCCAAAAACTTGGGAAATTTTAAAGGAATTTCTGTTTGCAAGTTGAACAAGCCTAACGAACAGAGAGAGGAAGCATCCCGACCGTTTCAGTGTGGACACTCTCGGGGCTTGTTTGTTGCTTCAGCAGTTGGATTGCATTTTGTTGACTGTTTTTGTGTTTGTGTCAGCATAGTCGTGGCGGGTTGGAGTTCTATCTGACAGTGCTGGCTGGGCTAGAAATCCAACCTATCTTCAGGGTTGATCTGAATGTAGCTTATTGCCATGGCTAGGCCATACCACCCTGAACAAATCCGGTGTCATCTAATCTTGGAAGGTCTTTGAATTGTAATACCGTCTTCATTTTGCTGTTGAATGGAAAAACAAGTTGGAGTTCCATGTGTCCAGATTATATGCTGCTGTTCTGAGCAGGGCCAGACCTGATTAGTAGGTGATGTTCTTCTGTGGTGCTGTTTGGCTCCAGTGTTCTTTGGAGTCTGGGGAGGTTTCGCCTTGAAAAAAGTCAAACTTCCATGGAAACAACTTTACCTAAAATTCTGGTTCACAGCCTTCATTAGATTATCTATCAAGGCAAACAAAGTTTAGCCAGGTGAACACTTTCATAAACCAGTGAGTTTGTATTAGTATCTCACGGCTAGAGTTTCAAGGTAAAATCTACTTGAGCTTTGTGTGCGTACGTACATATATGTTTGGGTGTTATGTGTTGTTTTCACAAGGTACCAAATTGGCTTATAAATAAAAGAGTGCACATAGATTAAATATGCACAAGTATTTTTCAAGTTCATATGAGTTAAGTATATCTTTAAACAAGCTGGCTTTAAGATAATTGGTAAAATAAAAATAGAATTGTCTTCAGAATTATCTGAATTTTTTTTGTCTGGACTTTATATCTCTCTCTGTTGGATATTTTAAGGTGTCAGGGTTTGGCCCCAAAGGTTCTAAGACTGTAAACTCAGCCAGGAATAAAATGATCTTTGTGCTATCTTTTGACAAATAAGACTAATGTTGTTGATTTCATAGAAACAGCTGAATCTTCTGAGATATTGGTGAAAATACCTTTAACTTTAAGGTTGTTACTTGGGTGAACACCTGATATTCACAGGGTATAAAAATGGTTAACAAGGAAACAACTTGAAATGATGACTAGCTTTGTCTAATATCTGTTCTCAGAAGTAATCTAGATAAACTGTTAAAAAGTGAAAAATTGAGTACATGCAGAGGGGAAATGTTTGTACGTGAACTTTCATAATTTAAACTTGTAGTTATTTTTTGATGATTAGTGAATGTTTAGGTCATTTCCATTTAAGAAAGGATCGTGACATGGGGAAACATGTTTTCAAAAATTGTGCAATATTCTCATCTATAAAATGCTAATATGAGATTGACCGTTCAGGATTTCTCACTTCCCAGGTCTTCACTGAAATTTAAGGTCACTGAGACTAAGAATCATAGTTTATACATAATCCTGTAAATAAAATGTGCCAAAAAATGTGTTTTTATTGAAAGAATAACTTTGTCTCATTGAGAATTTACTAAAGGTTAATTTAAACAGTGGACTTTGAAAGGTTATTTGTGAAACAAGCTAGAAAGGAACCAGTAAGTAGGGGAGAGAGATAAAGAAAGTTATCGATATATGAAGATGTATTTTTGGTAAGGAAGGTTATAAAGAAAGGAGAATAATTTTGTAGGAGAAAGGATCTTGGTAAATTCTTATCCTAAAGAAAAATGAAGAGAAAATTCAGGACAGAACTGAAGGCCCAAACATGTTATAGATGGTCTGTATAAGTCATAAGTAGTTTTTTTTGTTTGTTTTTCTGTATGTTTTTCTTCATGCACATACAGGGAAAATAAACCATTTAAAAAGTTAACAAAATATTGATAGAAAACTGGAGAAATTTGGCTAATATTATTTTTCATAGTTAAAAATGAAGGTGATGTAGACATTGTAAAGAAATACATTGGCAGTTTGGTAATTCTTTAAAATAGTTGAGCTTGAACCCAGATTTAGCATGGAGCCAAATTTCACAAATGCTTGCATTTCTTTGTTTCACGATATTCGCTATTCTACAAATAGTATTAACACTAAGGTACTTACTGGTTATGTGCCTAAAGTGATTATCTTAATTGTACAAAATGTATGATGGTGTTGGTAGACTTAAAGATACTAATCTTTAATCTTTAGTGTGTTTGTGTGTGTGTGTGTGTGTGCATGTGTGTGTATGTGTGTAAAGTTCTGGGTAACACTAGCTTCAAAGGTAAATTAAGGAGAAGAAAATTTAAGGTTGACTTTGTTTTTTGCTTTTAATTCACATTCATTTGCTCTTCTTTCAGTTTTACTTGCATATACATACTTAAGTAACTGTTTAGTTTCCAGTGGAAGGCTTTTATTTGGTTCTCTGAATAGTCATTTTGTTTCCTAATAATTTCTAACAATTCATTATTTTCTGTTCATTTAAAACATAAGCTACTTTTGTCAATAAATGATAGAGCGTACTAGCCACTTAAAAATGGATTGGTTTGGTTTACTTTTGGTAATATAGACAGCCATAAGAGCTTTAATGCTTCTGGCCAAAATTAAAAGCACAGTTCTGTTACTAGAATGCTAGCAATTGGACATAAGCAAAGAGTAACCTAACCACTTTAATACAGTGGTTTGATATGCTGCAGGCAATAACTACTAGATATGAAACTAGTGTTCAATTTGTGACATATTAGAATAACAGGACTTGCTGTAGTATTAGTAAACTGTACCACTAATTTCTAAACGTTATGTCTAAACATTCATTGAACATTGGCTTTGGTTCTTAGCATAAGTGCATATATTATACTTGATCATTTATATTGTAGATAGACTACTTTGCTGTAAGATAAGTTTCTACTCACACATTATCAATAGAGTGCTCTTTTACTATAATTTTATTTCTGTATTGCTCTTAAAGTCTTTTGATTATTACTTTGGTTAAATGAATATTATTTTATAATGACATGTGATTCTGTTTTGAGCAAATGTTTTGAGGCTTTCAACATCTTTGATAAACATCTTATCAACTAATTCTTGTGTTGTTATAGGATTTAATTCCTGGGTCTGAAAAATGGCACTAACTCCTGCTAAATCTCGAACACTGACACCAGCCAAAGCCTCTTCTTCAAGTCCAGGAGAAGATGACAATCAAACTACTTTCATGAGACACAGGGCCAGAAACTAAAACTTTTCAATCCCTCTAGGCCCATCGGAAGAGGTTATCATGGAAGATCTTAAGTGCTGATTTTGAGGGATAAAATTAGTTCAGACCCTCCAAATCAAGGATGGGCACACAAATGCCTAAACAGCTGACAAATTAGGGAAGTTTGCCTATCTAAGTTCCTTAACTCAAATGAGTCTAACAAAATGCTTCTGTTTTCTATAGATAATTGCTACAAGTCAGTATCTAAGACCAGAATTCAATTCTGTACACTTACTTTTTGTATTATGTGTTTTGGCTTTTATGTTGCTTAAAAGGTTTTAAGGGTTAATAAGTACCTGCCCATCTCCATTCTTGTCTGACCTAGGACATTTAATTGGGATAAGTCTTTTGGCCACAGTGGTTCTACTAAGAGACAGGATGGACCCGGGGGAGGTAGCCACACCACCTGGCAATGATATGGGACAAAATAAATGATGCTTAGTCATTGATGCCTCTGGCAAATCTTGGCCAAGAAAGGGAAATACAAAGTAAAAATAAAATCCTAAGTACCCCCTGCCACTGACTGAGTGGACCTATTTGTGGCCAAGGGAACCCCAGAAAAACCTTAAAACTGAGTTCCCAGCCATGATGGGATAAGAGGTCAAACATGCCTCATTATACCCCCTTTCTTTGGGATTAGATACAACAACTGACTGGACCTCCACAGGCCTGGTTGAGGCTTACCCTATCAGGACTGCGAAAGCTACCGAAGCCATCAAAGTAAAGCCTTTAATGAAGGAGATAATTCCTGTCTCCAAGGTGACAATGGAGACACTTTTATAACTCAAGTAACTCCAGAATTATCATAGCTATTGAGTATTAATTAAAAACTACATTCATCTTGGAGATTTCAATCTTCTGGAAAGACTAAAAGAATGAATAAGACATTAAAGAAATATTTCTAGAATACACCAAGAGACAAATCTTACATGTAAAAGTCTTGCCTCTTGCCCTGCTGAAAATGAGTAGCACCTGGAAGTGGGTTGGCTCTTAACCCCTTTAAAATGTTGTATGAGAGATCATTTCTCTGTCTCTTGGACTAGCTGTCACTTAAGGATTTTTCTTCCTCTGAAACAAGCTAGATTATATATAAAACAACTATGAAACACATTAATTAGTCTCTCTGAGTTTGCTTCCAAAAGACTCCAGTTCCCTATGGATGTGCCTCTTCACTCTGAAACCTGGGGACCAAGTCCTGCTGAAGACCTGGAAATGCACCAGGCTGAAGGTCATCTGCAATAACAGGGTCAGCCTTTTAGGTGCTGCTGACCACCAACTCATCTGTCAAGTTAGGCAGTTTTAAGCCATGGATTCACCACTTGGGTAAAACCTGCTCCTCTGGGACTCCTCCAGGGGATAGCCATGGTCTTGTGAATCCTTGAATGGCCTTAAATTGATATTTAGAACTCAGACAAGGACCCTAGGTAAGTCTCATTATCCCATGACACCCATCCTCAGCATGAAGCAGGCAAAAAAGTTAATGACCTTATTCGCCATGAGAGAAATTGATAAATAAAAGGGGAGACTGAAAACAGCCCAATTTCAACCTTACATCTTTTTTCAGGAAACTGACCATCAGGCCTTCTGTATGATATCAAGGAGCTGAGGCTTTTAGATCACTACACTCAATGAGATGTGCCTGTAGTCTGTTTGACCAATTTCTCTTCCTTTCACCCTACTAATTCCTGTCTTACCACAAGTAGTTGCAATAAGGTGCTTGACCCTACAATTGACCATCTGCTGCCTGTTGATCAACTCTTCACCCTGCTCCTCCTGTTTTCCTTCCCTGCTATAAAAACACCTAACTTGGTTGAAGAGTGGGGATGGATTTGAGGTTTGACTCCTGTCTCTTTGGCTTATGTCACTGGAAATATAATAAAACTTCATTTCTTAGCAATACGCATCATCTCAGTAATTGGCTTTCTCTGTGGTGAGCAAGGAGACTTACATTGAACCCCTGGTGTTTGGTGATACATATATGTGACCATCTTTCTGTCATCTGGGAAGCTATGTGGGGACTGGCACTGTCACTGGACTATAGGTGTGATGCAGTCTTTGTCTCCTCATTCTCTCCTTTCTATCCTCAGTATTAGATCTTTTATAATTTACTCTCCCCTCTTCGGCATCACTCCAAATTCTTGTTTGAGGTAGTTTAGTAATTTTTATCTTTTATTTAATCTAAATATCCCTGAAGAATAGCTGTTTGTTTTTTAAAAAATTCTTTTATTTTTAATTTTTGTGGATATGTGGTAGGTATGTGGATATGGGGTACATGAGATATTTTGATATAGGCATACAATGTATAATAAGTATATCATGGAGAATTGGGGTATCCATCTCCTCAAACATTTATCCTTTAAGTTACAAACTCAAGGTTACTTTAAAATGTGCATTGAAGTTACTATTGACTCTAGTAACTTTGTTGTGCTATAAAATAGTATGTCTTATTCATTCTAACTTTTTTGTACCCATTAACCATCTTCACCTCCCCCCAGCCTCAGCTCCCCACTATGCTTCCCAGCCGCTAGAAACCATCCTTCTATTCTCTATGTCCATGAGCTCAATAGTTCTGATTTTTGCATCCCACAAATAAGTGAGAATGTGTGGTATTTGTCATTCTTATTTCACTTACTTCACTTAACATAGTCTCTAGTTCCATCCATGTTGTTGCAAATCACTGGATCTCATTCCTTTTTATGGCTGAATAGTACTCCATTGTATATATGTACCACATTTTCTTTACCCAATCATCTGTTGCTGGACACTTAGGCATTCCTGTGTGTATTGCAGCACTGTTTACAATAGCTCTGTTTTAAGAAACATAATTTAGCAATTTTAGTGCACACTATTTATCTTTGAATATTTTGATCTAGCTTTACAAATATTGCAAAATTCTTTCACCACAATTTTATTTTCTCTCCATCTCCTCCATCTTATCTCATGTTTACATTCTACATTCATAACAGTCTGTAGATGGTAGTCAGTTATCTATTTTAGCTGCCACTATGATAAGTAAAGAATACAAATGTCAATTTGATTTTTTTTTCTTTTGGTTAATTTTTTTGTGGATAAGATTTCTATTTCTGTTAACTTTTTTTTACAGTCAAATAATTTTTATAGCTAGAAATGACATAATTGGATATGACTTTTCTCATGAATTTAGTCCAAGTATTTTCAATCTGGAAGTCTATTTTCTCTATCTCAAGGAAATTTGTTATTCTTAATTTAATTTTCACCTCTCTGTATGTGTACCTCTTATTTTTATTAATGTTTATCTACTATTTGTACTTTAGATGTCATTAATGTATTATCCAAACTCTCATTTTTTTGTGTCTATTTCTTCATACTTTTGTTTTATGATACTGATATTTCTTCATCTTGATTTCCCAAGCTGCTAACTCAACTTTTAACTTTCCCATCTTCTAGATTAACTTGTACACTGAATTAACAGTTAAATTATATCTTTTGGGTTTTTTATTTTGGATGGACTGACTTTTTTCAATCCATACATTTTTCTTAAATCTTTTTAAGTACACATATTTGCCTCCTACATCAGATCTATTTTGCTGAATATTCTTGTTTTTACTTACCTTTTTCTCCCTGTGGCAACTGGATTTCTCTGAGACACTAGGAAAAAGATTATTTCCTATTTTTCCATTCTGAGGAGCGGGAACATCACAATAACTCCTTCCAACTGCTAATTGGCTTCTTAGGGCTAGACTAGGCATAGTTGAGCTTCCTGATATGATTCTATTCCCAAGGACACCTGCAGATCTCAGACCATATTCATGTTCAGATAGCGAACTATGGCTTTGCCATGTATTTCTCTCCCAAAGTGGTCTCCAAATACAACCACCCCTTCCCATGGATTAGTATTGCACTTATTTTCAGTAGAAACTCTGAGAGACCCTAGCCTACCTGAACAAAGCACTCTGAAGGCCTCAGAAAGTGTGTGGTTCAGGAAAGAAAGACGACATGGAGAGAGCACAGAGAAGGGAGACCTACTTGTTATGATAGTTTCGCTCTCAGAATACCTTAACATCTACCTCAATAGTACATTTATAAATGAAGCATAAAATATAAGTTTAAGAATATGCTTATAATCTTTCTGAGGGTAGACAGTGAGCTCTATAACTTAATCTCTTCAGCATTAGGAATATAGGAGATAATCGTATACAGTATAAAAGCTAAATTAATCAGCACTTCAAAACAAAATCCTTGAACATTATTCTGTTTTATTTTTTTAATTGCTTATTAAGCCTCTGCTATCAGAACTTGAATTTCTTCCTCATATCATGTTTATCCCTTTTAATGTTGCCTTTCTTCTCTATGAGAGGTTGAACAAGTTCAAAGAAACCTATACATATAAATTATTTATACATTTATACATAGTTTATATTCTGATATTTTCCTTGAAAGCACAACAGAAAATATGTGGAAAAAGTGTGATTTAAATATATTTTGTGTGTTTAAATTGATATCTGAATGTGAATAAAAAGAAAGTTTTCAATATACTCTTCAATGAACTGAATATATAAAAATTTTATTCATTTGAATAATTTTTAGACACTAATTTTAAAATATTCTTTGATCCATAAAATTGGAACTAAATAGTATATTAAACAAGATCATATACATACTAATTTGCTAGAATAACTATACTGGAGGGACCCATCTGTCAAATTGTGAAGAAAAGAAATAACAATAAGTGTTCTTGAAATTAGAGTCTATGATCTCAGAATGCACATTATCCTTAGCATTAGTTATTGCCAACCTTATCTCTCCAATTTGCACGGTATTTTAAAAGATATTTTTGTGTTATAGCTCTTATTGTAGTTAGCACCTAGCAAAGAACCTGAATATAGCTTGTTAAAAATAGAGTATGAAAAATGTGTAGCAATGCCTTGTGAACTCCTTCTATTTCTAATTCCTTCTATTTATAGAAATAGAAGGAATTTCTGAATAAACATAGCATGAAACATAAATAACTCTTATGCTTTTACTTATATTTAGTTATATACTATATGCTTATATCAAATTACACTGAATTGACCGGGAAATGATTTTTGAATCGCATGTACCTATAACTGCTATTGGAGGATTTTGAGTAACAGGGAGATTCTCTTTGTGTGTCAGTTTCTAAGGTTAATTCAGGATTTGAGTATGGTGATATTTTTAATTGCTCTAAGCTGTTGGTTTTCTCACTGTACTCACCACCATTGAGATCCCATATAGAGTATCTCTGAAGCCCCAGAGGAAAAAAGAATGAGAAAGTAAATTGCAACCCTGTTTTCCCCCCTTAAATAAAATCAGATTTTATCTTTAAAAACTGTGTTTGGAGAAAAAGGAAAACATCATTCAAAAGTTTAGAAACAAGTTCTTGAAGCCCTGGTAGCCTAAAGTAATTGTCCTGATGACCATTTCTAGAAGGAGACTAAATTGGGCTACATAAGTAACAGAAACCACTGATTAGAAGTATACATTATTTTTTTCTGAATATATTAGAAAAACAAGTTATTAATTTTCATTTTTGAGAGTTGAAATAACTCAAATTGGATAAAATTTATTATTCCTGGGAATTGATTGAAAGATAGTGTCAACTAATTCTTCCAGGAGAATACTTAATAATATTATTTAGAAATGCTTTCTAAGATTATTACAAAATTGGGCCAGTATTTTTTGCACTAAATATTGAAATTATTTATTTCTAAAACCCATAAATAAAATAACAATTAAATTAGAGACCCCAGCATCCACTGAAGAAGAGCACAGAGGTAAGATGGAACCTTCAGCTATAGAAAGAACTTCAGCAAAATAAAACTGACTTCATTAACTGCAAAACAGCTGACTGTCTCTAATCAGAGATAAAAGTTTAGTAGATATTAATAGGCAGAACATACAGGAAACAGTACTTAAAGGCTTTATTTTGAGCAAGAATATAAGGAAATATTAAGATACTAGTATGCACTGTGCAGCACAGTATCACCAGTTACTATGGTCAGTTCAAACTGAGATGTGCATTAAATTTAAAATATACATTCAACTTTAAACATTTAATATGGAAAAATATCTCAATTTTATATTGATTACATGTAGAAATGATAGTTTTGGACATTTGGTAAAGGGTATTCTTTGTGTGTGAGACTAGAAAATTAAGACCCCACTGATAATTTTATATTCTCAAATAAACTGTATTAACTCAAACACTAGAATTTGGTTCAGACATTTTCAGATATTATGGTAATTTTTAGTCCCTTTCATAAAATAAGCCTTTCCGATATTGAACTGAATGAAACTTATTTGAGTATTAGAGTCAACATTTTTAGGCCTAAAATAGACTAAATAACATGAACAATTTACTCCCAGTTTTTGGCCCAAATGAGGCCCTTTTCTGTTTGCAAGTAGTCAAAGTTTTAATATCTAAAGCCAAGGCAATATGTAGGCATTTTTGCCCCTCAGGTGTTAATTACATTTAACAACTTTTATTAAAAACAATTATGCATATTGCACAGAATCTGTCCTTAAGGGAAATTAAACACTCTCAATGAATGCACAATGAATTCATCTTTACAATACAGTGTAGATGCTCCAAAATATGTGGGTGGCACTAGATTAGGATTTAGAAAATATATTAAAGGTGAAAATGTATTATATGCCAAGTAAGGTCACAATAGAAATCAGGAAGGGAAGATCACATGCATTTTGGTTGATTACAATGCTCTTTGTGACATTCATTAAGTAACTTCTATGTGTCAGGGACTATTATAAGGCTTTACATTTATTAACTTATTACAACAAGACTGTGAGTTAGGTACTTTTATCATTTTAAAGATAAAAAAATTCAGACTAAAAGAGGTTTAGTGTTACAACTGTTATTTCAGTGGGTAAAGAAGTATCCAAACACAGCAGTTTGACAATAACAAAGCCATGGAATCAATCTAAGTATCCATCAATGAATGATTGGATAAAGAAAATGTATATGTATACATGTATACACATAATATACATGTGTATGCTCACACATCCATGGAATACTATGCAGCCATAAGAAAGGAAATCATGTCTTGTGTAGCAACGTGAATGAAACTAGAGGCCATAATCATAAGTGAAATAATTCAAAGTCAGATACCACATTCTTGCTTATAAATGGGAGCTAAACAATAGGAACACGTGGACATACAGAGGGAAATAAGTCAAAGGAGACTCCAAAAAATGAGGGGTAATGGGAGGTGAGGGTTGAAAAACTACCTATTGGGTACAATGTCCACTGTTCAGGAGATGGATGCACTAAAAGCCCAGACTTCACCACTATGCAATATATGTAACAGAACTGCACTGCCAACCTCTAAATCTATAAAAATAATCTTAAAAAGCATACTTATATTTGCCTTTTATAGCTAGACAGGTAAGTCCATGTAATATGATTCAATGGGGAAGGAAACATATTATATTAATGTATTCTCAATATTGCTCACAAAGGTGTTTCTCAAACTCTTGCATTCACTGAAATCAAACAGTTTATGATGCATCTTGAAGGATTCTTTCAAAAAATTTTAATACAAGTATTTTCACTGCATTTTAAAATTCGATGTTAAGTGGCCTGCAGTGAGTGGGGAGGGGTGTAACAAGATGAAGCAATTTTTCACAATAGTTTAGAGGTTCAATGCAAAGTCTATAAGATTCCTTAGTTATATATTGATTTTCTTTACTACTAGTTGTTTACTTGTGGGTAAATCACTTAATCTTTTGCTTCAATTTCTTAATCTGTATAAGGGAGACATTACTATTATTTGCACTTTAGGATTGTTGTGTTAAAGAAGACATATCATACCCCATACCCATTCTTGATTTAATAGAGCTAATAAATATGGGTTTCTCTTCTGCATCCTTGCTAGCAACTGGTATTCTAATATGTATGCGGTTGTTTATTTCAGAGAGTGAGGTCTGGAATCTGCGTAGCTGGGATAAATCTCTTGGGTGCTGTATACCTGCTTGATTGACTTCCAGTAAAAACCTGAAAAGACGACAAGGCTCAGATGAGATTCTTTGATGGGTCATACGTGTGTGTTCTCATATATCTTTGCTAGATAATTAAAAGCATCCCTATGTGACTCTGCTGGGGAAGATCACCTGGAAGCCTGTGCCTGTTTTCTTCTAGACTTTACCCCATGTACCTTTTTATTTGCTAATTTCAATCTGTATTCAGTCACTGTAATAAACCTTAGTGTTGAGTATTAACAGCTTTTGCTGCATTAATACAGAAGTGGCTAGTTGGCCACCGACTCATTTGTGGCCAAGCCATGTGGCAAGACCTCTGGAGAATGGGCCATCAGAAAGAGGTAATTATTTATCATGTGGCAGGCCATATGCTTTTTTACAATCCCATCAAAGATCAGGCAAATGCCTTTGCCAAGATCTGATGGCTAGAGTCAACACCAAGCTGTGTCCCATGAGTCCTTGTAGGGAATCATTGAGCCTGAGGGTAATTTTGGGAACTCTATCACAAGTCCTTAACATATTAATGATAATTATTTCATATTCTTGTCCTGATAATTCCAACATATTTGTCATATCTGAGCCTAATTCAGATGATTGTGTTATCTTTTTAGTTTTTTCTTGCCTTTTTGCACAACTCATAATTTTTTATTGAGAGCAACACATGTTGTATTGAGTAATAGGAAATAAAGTAAATACACTTTAGTGTGAAGATTTACGTAAATCTGTCTTAGTTGGACTGGATTTAATGTTTGTTGTAGCCATAGGTACTAGAGAGTTTAAATTCCACCAGTGTCCTTATTTTTGTCTTTTCTCTTGTTTGAGTGGCTTCTCTATGTATTACTCCTCAGAGATATTCTGTGCTTTGCATCTCTGTAAGCTGTAATCACTGTTATTACATTGAAGATCTTTTGCTCTGATGGTAAGGTATGGGGGAGAGAGACCTTCTGCAATCTTTTGATGAATCTCAGTTTTTTAGAAGGGCTATGACTCAGGCTGTAGCCTTTACAAGTATTTCTTACCCTTTTCCAGTCTTCTAGCAATTTTCTAACCTTATTTCCTACTCCTTTTCCTGGATGCAGCATTTCCAATTTATTAAAGTTCTATCTTCTATTAACAATATTTTTCCCCTCAGGTGAGACTAGAAGGTAGGAGGAGATTGCAGTAGATAGGAATCCCTTTCTTCCAGCTGAGACAGGGTTTCAGAATTGTGATCTCGCGTACTTTTTTTTTCTTAAAAAGTAGGATTTCGTCTAGAGAAGACTTTGGAAGTATTTCATGAGAAGGTTACTCTTTTCCCTCATTCTGCCAGAAATGCCAAGAGATCTTTTTGGCTCCTCATAATGAAAACCTGGAAGGGTTCTTGGAAGGAGAGTCCATCAAAATATAGTTTCTTCTAAGACTACAGCCTCTTTCCCTTTGTAGTCCATACTCAGCCTCTATCAGTTATCAAAATTACTATGTTTCTTCAAGTTTTTGTTTCCACGGGTTTCTGCTCCAGGTAAGCAACTTTCAGTGGCTTTGTCTCTTTGGATGCCCCTCTCTCTCCAGATTTTGGAGCAGCATTTGGCCCATGACATTAGTTTTTTGATGGGCCTACACAAAGTCATCATCTTTTTTATTGTAAGGATAGAAGTGAAGAATTCTAAAATCTTTACACGTTGGAGCTGAAACTAGAACAGCTCAAATAAATTTTTAGAATACGCTTCATGTATTTCTGCCATGTTTTTGTGTACTGTCAAAGTAATGCTGCTTGTTATGTATTGATTTTTAAGGAATGCATATATACATGTACACATGTGCCTTAATATTGAATAACAAAACATTGTAATATGCTAAAATGATTAAGTGAAATATTAACACATTTCAGGTAAGATTATTAAAATCAAGACAATTTTTTAAAGAAAGTTTATATTTAACTGTGTTGGCTTGAAATGGAAATAGAAAAGCCATGGTGTGTTTAAAACACTTTGTTATACCTTCCAGGCAAGGAAGGGAATAAGACAGTGTTGCTAAGTGAGAAATACATGGACAGTTTGCAGATGAGGGTACTCCAGAGGAAGCAAATGGAATTCTATTATTTGGATGACATTTTGACAAAAGACTGTGCTATTTGGAAGCGTGTAAGACATAATTGCATAAAGGAACAAAGAGGGTTAAGAGCAAAGCAAGGCCACATAAACAAAGATTATAAGGGTCAGGAAAAATAATATCAAGTAGTGATCGATGAACCCCAGCCCATTGATGAGGCAATGTTTCTAAAATGGTCCATTGTCTAAACTCTTTTATCTGTAGATCAGTGTGCTTCATATCCTTTGATGTATGCAGCAAGCAGACATACCTGTTCAATACTAAAATTATCCATTTATGATGCAAGGTATTTTTATGTCTTAAATTTCATGTAATATCAGGTATTTTATAAGTGAAACATATTACTACTGATTTACTAATTAATATCCTCTAGCCATTAGATTTAGTATATTCATATTTGTTCAGATAAGAGTTTTAACTATTTTCTTTATTATAAATTGTTTTTTTGACAGTAAATTAATCTTTTCTAGTTTTTCAGGGAAAGAGCAAAGGAGACAATAAGACAATATCTAAAACAATATTAAAAATAACCAATGAATTGAGACCTGTATTCCTAATGCAAGATAAGGCCATGGGGCCTGAGGCACCCCTAGACCCTGAGCCTTCACCATTTAAGGAAGGGAATCTCCCCATTCCCAATGGAGCATGGTACACAGATGAGTCTACCTCAGTGCTACTGCTGCCTGGACCACTGGTGCAGTCCAAACTACTATTGACACCATATGGCTTGAAACTGGGTGTGGACAAGGAGTCAATGGGCTGAACTTAGAGTAGTACGGATGGTGATCACCAAGGAGCTGACACCTTTGGTAATCTGTACTGATAGCTGGGCAGTCTGTTGAGGCTTAACCTTGTGGTTAATTACCTGGAAAATACAGAAGTGGCTAGTTAGCCACTGACTCATTTGTGGCCAAGCCATGTGGCAAGACCTCTGGAGAATGGGCCGTCAGAAAGAGGTAATTATTTATCGTGTGTCAGGCCATATGCTTTTTTACAATCCCAACAAAGTTAAGGCAAATGCCTTCGCCAAGGTCCGATGGCTAGAGTCAGCACCAACACGAGATGTGGCCTTGTGGCTACACCAGAAACTGGGACATATGGAAATTCAACTTATGCAACAGGTCAATAAGTGTTGGGATCTGTCCCTGCCCAAGCAAGACATTTAGGAGGCTTGTCAGAAATGCCCAGCATATGCTCAGGCATACCCTAAATGGAGGCAGTGGCCCGGTGTTACACAAGAAGTAACAATACGGTGAGTGCCCTTGACCAGGTGACAAGTAGACTACATCCGGCCACTGCTGAAGTCACAAGGGTATATACGTGTGTTAACAGCTGTAGACATGGCCACAGGCTTGTTCACCTACCCCTGCAGGGCGGCTGACCAACATCATACCATCCGGGTCCTACAACACTAATGTGCCCTGTACGGTTGCCCTCTGTCCATTGAGAGCGATAGTGGAACACATTTCACTGAACAACTGGTACAACAGTGGGCACAACAAGTGGACATAAAATGCCATACAACCCACAAGCTGCAGGTATGAATGGGCGATATTACAGGCTGTTGAAGAATGGGTTATACTTGCATGTCACTCCCCATCTTGGTGGGGCTGGAGTCCCAGGCTGGACCTGCTGCTCTAAACCTTGAACGAAAAGCCACAGAAAGATGGGCCAGCCCCAGTGGAGGATTTGTTACACTAGGCCACCACCCCCATTCATTTGCAGATACATACCAGGGATGACCTCCTCCAACCAGGTATGGGGACAAATGGTAACCTGTTGTTGCCTGCCGCAACATCCCTGAAGGCATGGGAACAGAAAACCTGGCTGTGGCCATGGACCCTCCAGGCACCCCACTATTCTTGTTTGGCTATTGTAGCTCCCTGTGGGGAGGGCCTACAGTATGATTCACATATCACTCTTTGGGTGTTCAATACATGGCCCCCACAGTTGACTGCTGATAGGGAAATGGGCCAGGGAAGAAACCCTCCTCTGAGGAACAAGTGTACTGTCTGTGTGGCCTATTATGAGCTCCCCTGTGACTTTGGCACAGATACAGGACTCAAAGGAACCATGGGGAGCTGAAAAGGTATGATACCATTGCCCAAGGCAAAAGCCTTTGGTGGCTGCATTGTTATCCAGAAATGAGAGGTGATATGGTTTGGCTGTGTCCCCACCCAAATCACAACTTGGAATGTATCTCCCAGAATTCCCACATGTTGTGAGAGGGACACAGTGGGAGGTAATTAAATCATGGGGTCCAGTCTTTCTTGTGCTATCCTTACGATAGTGAATAAGTCTCATGAGATCTGATGGGTTTATCACGGGTTTCCACTTTTGCTTCTTCCTCATTTTCTCTTGCCACTGCCATGTAAGAAGTGCCTTTCACCTCCAGTCATGATTCTGAGACCTCCCCAGCCATGTGGAACTGTAAGTCCAATTAAGCCTCTTTTTCTTTCCAGTCTCAGGTATGTCTTTATCAGCAGCATGAAAAGGGACTAATACAAAAGGTTAGCCTTTATTTTGCCTGAAGGATGTGATTTACCTCTGTTAGTACCTGTGCTTGCTCCGTCATTTTGACTGTAAGTTAACATGTTCCAACTGCATTTGGACTGGGCCCACAACTATGCTGAGGTGACCAATGTTTCCATCTGTTAGATCTGCCCTACCTTTCCAGTACCAACTGCAGAAGGCTTGCCTTGGCACATATATTCAGCATCTGCAGAGGACTGGACGTGGCTGGAGACTGGGGTCCATGGCCAATGCCTGGACAAGCTTTGGACAAAGGATGCTGCAAAACCCACAGTGTGCCTGCCCCATGGCTGGCCCATAGCATTTATGATGGATGGGACTGGCTAGTGGGGGAACATGTAATACCCTCAGCTGATGAGCTGTGGTGCATAGAGCTACACTGGGGTAACACTCCTGTGAGATAGGTATCTCTCACAGCCTGTGTAAACATAACACATGTGATCACACTGAAGGTATGGTGAAACAAGGGGCCCACCAAGGTCAGGCCCCAATGGATTTTGTGCCCCTGGGAGTTTATGGGTCTGTGAGGACACAGGGTGGCCTTACCTACCAGTGAACTGAACTGGACATTGTCCCTGGGGATGGCCTTGTGTATCTGCCACTGTTCTCCCTACATTGCCCAGACACTTGCGTAACTGGGAGGAGCTGTGCTCTTGGTTTTGCTGAAGGCAATGAGCCCCCTGGTGGTTCTACCCCTTGGCAATTACTATCCCTGGAGCGGGTGTCATAACTACAGAAGCACAAGTTACTACTCTTACAGAGCACGTTGCTTGGGTTCTGAATTATACTCAAGTGGCCCTTGTCCTGTTAACAGACGAGGTTGATCAGATCAGAAATGTTGTGTTGCAAAATTGAATGGCCTTAGACGTAATAACTGCTGCCCAAGGAGTCACCTGTACCCTTGTAGGAACACAATGTTATACCTTTATCCTTGACAATGGGCAGAACATAAAAGCAGCCCTACAAGGGATCTCATGGGAGATTAAGGTGGTTGAGAGCCTTACTGACAACTCCCTGCAGAGATTGTGGGCATCCCTAGGCTCCAGACTATGCTGGGCTCTAATAAGAGCATAGCTGGGATCCTAGTAGTGAGCTGTTGCTCTCTTTATTATTGCTGTGGGTTATGGATTCAGGGCTTCACCCTATGGGCATGTGTCCCAGCCTGGAGAATGCCCTTGGCCTAGGGAATGGAGTGCAAGGGAAATGACTGCAGTTTAGCCAGGAGTAGGCCAAGGCGGCCTTCTGGCATAGCATGACTCAGTGGGTTTGGAGCACAGGTGCACAACTCTGCACATTATGTAACCATGTGAGGCACATTAGGTGATCATACACGTGAGCTCATGATTGGCTTGGATTCACTATTGTCTGTAAGAGGTATAATTACCCTGCTAACACTATATATACAGCTTGTGCCTGGGCTTACACTCAGAGAGAGAGAGAAAAGCCATGTCAAAACTGTCTACAATTCCTCAAGTGTTTTTCCAGCTACCTGTCATCCCACCAGCTCCCCTTATACCTCAGTTAGAACCTGACAGTTCTATTTTCTTTTCTGCCTGCTTTAAATCTGTTTTTGTTTTTTTATTACAATAAAAACCACTGTTTAGATTCAACAAGTTTTTTGTGCAAGCCAGTAAATTTGTAATTATCTCATGGTTGAAAGTCCTGAAGTAAAAGCTACAGAGTCTTTGTGTGTGTATATTTAAAAGCCTGTTATAATTTCTATAATTTTATGTTTAATTGTCAGTTAGATTCATTTTAATTTCCTTTTAGCACCCCAAACTTTTTCTCTCTACACCTTATAATTAAATTTTGCTACTTGATTTTCACCTGAGTTGTTTCCTTTAATGTACAAATTTAAGGATATTTAGCTGAAAACATCCTAGGGTTGTAAAACAGGTTATCAATAATCCGAAAGTCTAAGAAAAAAAAAGGGAGGGTCTTTATAAATCTATAAAATTTACTTCCATTGGCATGTCTGTCTTTAATATTTACTTGCGTGTTGGGTACAAAATGTTTCAGTACTAAAAATAGGCCGGGAGTGGTGGCTAACACCTATAATCCCAGCACTTTGGGAGGACAAGGTGGGTGGATCACCTGAGGTCAGGAGTTCAAGACCAGCCTGACTAACATGGTGAAACCCTGTCTCTATCAAAAATACAAAAATTAGCCGGGCATGGTCGCATATGCCTCTAATCTCAGCTACTCAGGAGACAGGGAGGAGATCTGCTTGAACCCAGGAGGCTGCAGTGAGCCAAGATTGCACCACTGCACTCCAGCCTAGGTGACAGGGTGAGACTTCATCTCAAATATATATATATGTGTGTGTATATATATACTTATGTTATCTATATTATACATATTTATTTTATATAATCAAGTCATCATATTATTTTTTATATTTTTATATATAAAATATATATATAAAGAGCTATAATTGGCTTATATAAAACAAAAGTGCTTAAATCAGATAGTAGAAAAGGAAAGACTAGTCAAATCCTTTTTCAAGTTTATGTAACAAGTAAAATCTTTAATAAATAAGCTAGCTTTAAAATTATCAGTAAAGTAATATTAGAAATGTCTTATGAATCACCAGCATACATTTTTGTCTGCATTTATTAATCAACCAAATTTCATACTTATCCCTGGCAAATACCATAAGGTATCAAAATTTGGCATAGAGATTACAAAACTATAAACCCAGCTCACAACAGGATAATCTTTGCTTATGTAATTTTTAATAAATAAGACATTGATATGGATTTAATGAAAATAGCTGCATCTTGAATTTAGTAAGATTAACATAACTCCAAATCCTGTGACTTTAAGGCAGTTTGATCTACAGACAATAAGGAGATTTGTTTAGGGAAAGGACTGTTATCATTGTTTGAAAGCTAAAGTTCCTCCCAAAGTTAGTTCAGCCTATGCCCAGAAATGAACAAGGGTAGTCCAGAGATTAACAGCAAGATGGAGTCAGTAATGTCAAATCTTTTTTTCACTGTCTCAGTTATAATTTTGCAATGGTGGTTTCATAACTTTAAATCATGGCCATCAAAATTTTCATAAATAATCTAGGTAAACAAAATAAAATAATTAGGTAAATTTAATGGGATAAATACTTGTAGGCAAACTAGTTATAATTTAGAATATAAAGTTGTATTAAATTAAATAATAGATATTTCATGATTTGGATATTTTCCAGTAAATATATATTGTAGGAAAACATTCTTGCTAAAACAAAAAATACCTTTAAAAAAAATGGTGAAAAAGTTTTGTCTAATTTAAAGCTTATTTAAAAGTTACATATAAAATGAGGTAAAAGGAACTAGGAATAAACAAAAGATGTAAAGAAAGTATAAAAATACAGGAGTTTTCTTTTGAGGTGAAGAAAACATAAATAATTTTATATAGAAAAGAATATTGTATGGTAAATTTAGTCCTTAAATAAAATAACTGGTTGTTTAAAAGGAAGGGATGTTCAGGACAAACCAGAATGTCTGAGCATGTCATGAAAAGTATGTGGAAATCACAATAAGAAAATTTATACATTAAAAAAACCCAGGCTGGGAGCAGTGGTTCACGTCTATAATTCCAGCACTTTGAAAGGCCGAGGTGGTTGAAAGACCTGAGGTCAGGAGTTTGAGACCAGCCTGGCCAAAATGGTGAAACCCCATCTCTACTAAAAACACACAAAATTTAGCTGGGTGTGGTGGTGGGCCCCTGTAATTCCAGCTACTCGGGAGGCTGAGGCAGGAGAATCGCTTGCATATGGGAAGCGGAGGTTGCAGTGAGCCAAGAATGTGCCATTGCACTCCAGCCTGGGCTAAAAGAGCAAGACTCCATCTCAGGCCAAAAAAAAAACTTTTTAATAAACAAGTTGTCATATTATTATTGTTTTAGTTTGCCTAGAAAACATAACTGAGATAAAATTTTTTGTTTAATTTAGTTTAGCATATCCATATATCTTCCTGTATGTGGTTTTAAAGTCCTTGTAACATTGAGTTACAGGGCTTTTACTCAGGGTCTAAAAAGGACACTAAGTCCTGCTAATGCTCATTGACAGTAATTAAAGGCTCATCTTCAGGCCCCGTAAAAGATGCCAATCAAAATAAACTGCGTTCCTCAGACACAGAACAAGAAATTGAAGCTGTTTAACTCCTTAAGGCCCAGGGTGCATAAGAATGTAAGGGCCAATTCTGAAAGACAAAGTTAAGTTCAGTTTCTCTCTAAATTAATCATTAATTTCAAAGGCACACTAATGCAAAACCAGTATATGGACTCCTGTGTCAGATTAACAAGGTTGTCTTGAAGCACTAACCAACTCCTTAATAAAGGTTATAAAGGCTTATAGAAGTTAAAATCAAGATTAAACTTAATACATTGTACAACATTTTAAAAAATAAATGTAATTGATTTCATGCTGTTTTTGTTAGGGCTTCTTGTTTAGAAAACTAAGTCTCCTCTCTCAAAGAATGAAGGTTTTCACTTTTTTTTGAAATAATTGAATTATCACTTTGGTTAAATAAATGACTTGACAATGACCTGTAATCCTATTTTGTAATATCAAGTGTTTTAAACCTTTTATATTTGATAAATTTTCTGAAATCAAAGTATAAATTATGTTTTTTTAACCTAATTAGTCCTTAAAAATATTAGAGTCTCTAAAGTCTTAAAAAGTCTAAAGTAAAAAAAAATGGTGTTCAGTTTTCTTTGGGCTGTATTTGTATAAATATGTTATTGGTATGTGTTCCAAAACTATGGGAAACTCCTGTAATTCTTATGTAACCTAGTGTACATTATCAGTAAAAATCATAATTGCTACGTTAAAATTATTGTGTGCCAGAGAAGTAACAGATTTCCTTGTCAATTGTGTCCTTTGACTATGGCTGCCTTACTACATCTTTTTATTTCATCCATGGACAATTGTTGTCTTGTTTTGATCCTCTTTAGAAGGTGGTTTTATGATCAGCTACAAAACTCCAACAGGTGCTCTTAAATGTGGATTTCTGATAACTTTGGAGACTGTGACATCAGAATAGAGGAAAAACTTTCAGGACTCATAGGGAGCTAAAATGTTGATGAATATCAAGCAGAACAGGAATTAACACATGGACTGAACAAATCTTTTGGACTTTCTGCCTAAAATGTTTGCTAATCTTTTTTTTTTTTTTTTTTTTTCCAGAGTCTTACGACTTTTCTTTTGAGCTCTTGGCAGTTTTAACAATTTAGTATACTCCTATGAATAAAGACAGAGCATATTCGTTTCTCTCTGATTTCTCCAGAATCTGAAAGCTATTTGTGAGTATTCTTAACTTGTGGCAATACACTTATTTGCATAAGTGCAATAAGAATCTGTTTTCATTTGTAACAGGACACAATTGGAGAAATTGGTTATTTTACCAAAGTTTTGACTGGAATGGTGTGCTTTCCTTTAAGGAATCAAACTGGACTTATGGAACCATGGGAGCCCTTGAAAAAAAATGGCCTTATATTTTGTGTACACAGTCTCTGTACAGGGTTTCTGACCTGTGGTAAGTAAAGAATATCAGTTTCTGATAGCTACAGAAGCCCCAGATTTAACTTGGAACCTCAAGAGGAGAGGAAATTTACCCAACTCATTGGTATTTGATGGCACAAATCCTTGGATGGGCTTGGCTTTAAAAAAGTCTTATCTGAGATTCCTCCTATGGAGCCAAGTTCCATAAAGGCCAATTGAAAAACCTATGTAAAAAATAATTATTCTTGCTGCACTGTATACAAATAATTAGACCAAGTATAATAAAGCAAAAAAGTCCTATCATGATTTGTCTTTAGTAAAAATGGCAAACTGGAGAGAAAACAATATGTTTTGAATCTACAGTATACCAGTTGTTAGATTATAATCTTGCCTAATTTTTTTTCAATTTTTATTATTTTCTACAGTTTGAACCAAATTCTAAGTTTTCTTTGCTACAAGTCTTCAAAATAATATTTTCAATTTTTTCGTGTTTTTTCCTTCCATTTTTCCTAATTTAGAGTCACTAGTTACAGAAAACTAAGCTGTGCTTTCTTAAAATTCTGTGAACTAGAGCCAGACAACTTAAATTTCAGAAGGAAATTACAGTAACTTATTTATATACATAAACATACCTGCTTACTAATGTATGGACTCTAGAGTAATGTGGTCTGTGTCAACATTTTCTGGATTGTTGTTTTGTTTGTTGTTGTTTCTCTCTCTTCCTCCCCGCTGTTTCCTCTTCTTAGGACATGAGATTTCACAATCTACTACCAATGAGCTTTTGGGACCTACATATCTAGGAATAAACTGTTCTAGCCGTGAGAGATCAGATGAAACCTGAGACCAGAGACTCAGTTTCTCATAAAATGCTTTCTCCAAAATATTTTTAAAAAGAAAAGGGGGGAAATGTGAAAAGAAAATATCTTGGGCCCCTTTAAGCTGGGAATTGCTTAGGGCAAATCAGCCTCCCATTCTATTCAAAGTCATCTCTCTACTCACAGAGGTAGATGCATATTCTGATCCCCTCCTTTGGAAAGACTTACCAGAAACTCAAAAGAATGCAACTTTCTGTCTCTTACCTACCTGTGACTGGGAAACCCCGGCAGGGCAAGGGGCGGGGGTAGGGGGTTTGTTTTCAGTTGTTTCCACTTTTCTGGACAGAGATAATGTACTTCTTACATATATTGATTGATGTCTCATATCTCCCTAAAATGTATAAAAGCAAGCTGTACCCCAACCACCTTGGGCACATGTCACCAGCACTTCCTGAGGCTGTGTCCTGGGCTTGGCCTCAACCTTGGCAAAATAAACTTTCTAAATTAACTGAGACCTGTCTCAGATTTTCTGAGTACACACATATATGGTCCTTTCATGGAACATGTGCCTTTTCCCTATTTTGTTGAAATGAGGATTAAAGAGTATGCTTCAACATATTGTATATTGTTTGGACAATGGCAACAGATGATATAAAACTTGGCAAAATAGATGAGTGTAGGCTAAAAGCAGACTATTAGTGGAGTGTGAGCCCCAGATGATATACCTGACTGGTCTTCGTTTTGTTTTAGTCTACAAAGGGGTAGCCCTCAAGTAGCTGAATTCCCATTTAGGACAGAGAAGATAAGAGTTAAGTAAGGGCAGAGACTATCAGACGCAGAAAACTGCATGATTCTAGTTGAGAAAGTGGTAATAACTTGTTCAAGGTCTATACTGAAATTATTACATGCTCATTTGGAGCAGAAAAAGTAGCTAAAACACCTGTAAAATGTTGCCTTCTCCCCTAATTCACTTTATTTTATTTAGTTTTAGTAATTACACTTATTTATGGGGTACAGTATGATGTTTCGATGCATGTATACAATGTATAATGATCAAAACAGGGTAATTTTAACAACTGTAATTTAAACATTTATCACTTTTTTGTGGTGACAACATTCAAGATCTTTTAGCTATTTTGAAATATATACTACATTGATATTTGCTCTAGTCACCCTACTGTGTAATACAATATGAAAAGTTATTATTTCTGTCTTATTGCAATTTTGACCAACCTCTCCCAGTATCCCCTCTCTCCACCTCTCCTCAACCTCTGGTAACCACTATTTTCTTTACTTCTATGAAATCAGCTTTTATAGGTTCCTTATATGAATGACATAACATGGTGTTTGTCTTTCTGTGCCTGGTTTATTTCGTTTAATGTAATGTCCTCCAGGTTCATCCCTGTTGCTGCAAGTGACAATATTTTATTCTGTTTTATGGCTGAATAGTATTCCTGTATATATGTATATATACACACACCCCACACAAATTTTCTTTTCATCCATCCAATCTAAATGTAGATGGGCATTTAGGTTGATTCTTATCTTAGCTATCGTAAATAACGTTGTCAAAAATATAGGAGTGCAGATGTCTCTTCAACATGGTTTTGATTTTATTCCCTTTGCATATATACCTATTAATGGTATTGCTGTATCATTTGGTTGACCTATTTTTAAATTTTTGAGGAACCTCTTTACAGTTTTTCATAATGGCTGTGCTAATTTATGTTCCCACTGACAGTATATAAGAGTTACTTTACAGGGTGTCTTTCTGCTTAATTATTTCTTATACACACATGTGCACATCTCCTAAATGAACAAAAATAGTTACACCTTACAATTGTTCTAAAAATGTATTAAAAGATAACTAGAATACTCCAGATTCTTGTACAAACAGTTCTAGCAATTACAGCAATTGTGTAATGAGAATTCACATCCACATTACTCATTCTAGTAATGCAAAAACCATTTTAATGTGTATTATTTATCTAGTATTTGCTGGACATTGTGCTTAATAGTGATTCAAAAAAATGTTATGGCTTTCTAATTAATGCTTACAGATATTGCACTGATTGCTACAGAGAATGAATTCAGTTTGTGTTTTGTTTTCTTTAGGGAATGGTTTTTATTATGTTTCCTTTTCATCGCCCCCAGAAGTCATTTAGTTGAAACAAAGGCAATATCTTCATGAGTAATTTACTATACTCATTTTTTATTTCTGGTAGAAACAAAGTTTGGTGGTAACAAATAACTAGAAAAGAACAAACCTGGAGGAATAAAAATTTTCTTAAACCTTTCTTATGAACACAAAACTATATTTTTATTAATCTTGATGGTATGCTGCAACTTAAATAATACCAATTTATATGGAAGAAAGAAATACAACATAGGCAACACCTGACTCTTATGTGCCTCATAAATTTTCCAGAGTAAATAACTCTCAATGATTAACATTTGAGGAAATAATTCTTAATAAAATTAGGCTAGCAAAAATTAAAAAGCAAAGAAAAGAAACATTGATAATCATAGAAAACGAAAGACAACACTGATATACACAAATACTATATAATATCCTTCCATAAAGTTACAACTATTTAAAACATTCTATGTCTATACAATTTTCTGGTAGAAACCTGAGCAAGGGATCTCAGGAAACTCTCTTAGTAGATCGATTTTAGCATAAAAATACCAAAGTCATTTTCATTTGGTATATTACTGTTAAATGGTTCTTAGTTTTATGTAAAAGAGTAAAGATTTTAGAATTATCTTTGTGACACAAATCTGCTTTTCTGTTTTGAATCATTTTTTAGCTCATTAAGATCACAGTCCTTGTCAAACATTTTTATATTTGTTTCATGGACTATTCTAAATTTAACACTTGAACAGAGTTGTTGTCAAATTTGGGGGATGGAGAAACCCAAATTATTTTAATTCTAACAAAATCCATTAACACAGTTCCAGACTTGATAAAAAATTAAATGTTCTATTTATTGCAGTTAGTCATTAGGCATTTAAATATATATCCATTCAACGCCCATCTGTGCCTGGCATTTCTCTAGGGGCTAGAGATGTAAACATTATGAAGACCAGTGAGATTCCTGCTCACTTTGGAGCTTACAATAGTAAGAAATTACACACTGCAATATGTGTAACATAGGAAACAGACAATAGACCTATGTGGCAGAATAATGGAGGTGCTGGGAATGGTGGTGGGAAGGCAGAGCTGACCTTTTACCAGATAGGGTCATCAGAGAATGATTCTTTGAAGGACTGGCATTTATATTAGTGCCCTGTTTCTTCTGTAACAACCACAAATTTAGTGGCTTAAAACAATACATATTTTCTCACATTTGTGTAGTTCAGAAGTCCAAAAACATCTCAGTGAGCATCAAAGTGTCACCAGGGCTGTTTATCTCGTTGCTTTAGGTAAGAATCCATTTCCTCATATTTTCTAGCTCCTAGAGACTGCCCACATTCCTTGGTTCATGGCTGCCTTCTTCCACTTTCGACACCATTGAATATAGGTTGAGTTTTCACATTGAATCATTCAGACCTCTTATAATCAAATTCATCTCTATCTCCCTTTTCATCTATAAACATTCTTGTGGTTATATCAGGCTCATATAATATTCCAGGATAATCCCCTATGTCAAAAATCTTTAACTTAATTACATCTCCTAAGTCCCTTTTGCCATATAAAGTAACATATTTACAGCTTCTTAAGGTTAAGATGTGAACATTTGGGAGACCATACTTTGTCTATCGTAACATTTAAGTTAAATCTCATGAAAATAATCAAGCTTGTAAAAAATGGGAGAAAATTCATTGTGTATACTGGCTCTGTGTCTGGAAAGCACTTGAAATATTACAGGAATTGAAATTATACTAGTGTGAATGTCTCATAGTGAACAACAGGGTGTCATGTGATGAAATTTTGTACCAAAAAATTCAGTTTACAAGCTGTGTTAGGCTATTCTTACATTGGTATAAAGAAATACCTCATATGATAATTTATAAGAAAAGAGGTTTAGTTGGCTCACAGTTCTTCAGGCTATACAGGAAGCATAGCACCAGCATCAGCCTCTGGGGAGGCCTTAGAAACCTTCCAATCATGTTAGAAGGCAAAGTGGGAGCAGGAGCGAGAGAGAGAGAGAGTTGGGGGTTAGCAAGCACAAGCTTAAACAACCAGATCTTGTGAGAATGCACTGTCTCTAGGACAGCACCAAGCCATGAGGGATCTGTCCCCATGACTGAAACACTACCCACCAGGTCCCATCTCCAACTTTGGGATTACAATTCACCATGAGATTTGGCAGGAACCTATATTCAAACTGCATCACAAACCATCAAATATAGAATGTGGTGAAACCTGATCTGGAAATGATGTTGGATCTGGGTACTAACCACCTCTGTTGTACTTTCTATTTCAGTTTTTCTTATGTTCTGAAGATTTTTCTTGTGTCTTCACCTAGAAGTAAAGCCTGTCTTAGTTTGGATTGTCATAAAAACAGACCCTGAGATAAGGTTTTGAGTGTAAGCAATTAATTGGAAAGTATGAGGATCCCTGACAGGAGCTGAGAAGGTAATATAAGGAGAGGAAGGCCATATGCTATCCAGTAGCTGATTGAAGCTTACTCTTATGGGGAAAATCTGGGAAAATGTCCAAATGTCCCAAGGCCCAAGAAAATTGCTCAATAATGCACCAGTTCTCAAGAGTTGTAGTTTGAGGGATGCCCCTGGAGAATGTTTTCTCAGTATTTCATGCTTTTTGTATAGGAAGAAGAGGCAAATAATACCAGTTTCTGAAATCCCAGGAGAACGAGTTATCAGCCAGAGGCATTTGAAGGTCTGGAAAGTGTACTAGGAGTTTTTCAGATACGGTGAGGTCCACTATAAGGCCCTTAAAAACATGATTGTCTTATTCTTCTAAATCCCAATTGTCTAAGGTAATGTAGAAAAGATACAAAAAGTTGTCAGTAGTGGTTATTGACATTCTCAGTACTGCCAATTTGGTTCCAAAGGGTACAGAGCACACTGTATATGGCAGAATTTGCTTTAGCACACCCGCACTTACGATTCATTGTCCTTGGCTTGGGATAGACCAGATAATAAAGAATGCTGTCACCCTGAAAAAGATGAAATTCCTTCCTTGTAATATTCTCAGGACCAACCCTATTAACTTGTCAACGTGACAAGGCATTATATAATAAAATGCAGACAGTCTGTATTTACTTTGAATTCTGAATGGAATGTACAAATCCCTGATATACAAGAGATGTGGGGAAAAATAAATGGGATGTGCAACACTTTCCAATGATTTAATGCTGATTTTTTTCTGTTTACGAAAAAAAATCCTTTCACTGTCTTGTTTTCTCTCTGATATGGGCACTTTATCTTAATAGAATTTTGTAAAACACTGACACTTTATAAAGAGGTGACATTTACTGCTCTACTATGGTTTTTCATGGAGAACTGTCAAAATATGTTTTATCGTTCTTTATTTTTCTTTTCACACTTCTTTCTCAGTAATGTTCTCTTAGAAACTTGGCCGAAATTGAATTTTACCTTCCTTTGTACTTAGCGAAGCACAGCCCAAAACAGTTCTGACACGTCTCTTTCTATTTCTGGTAACCGTAACTTTATGGCGCAGTTATGTAATAAAGCTTTTCTCAAGGGAAGATGGTGAAATATTTTTGTTGCGAACTAATATAGACTATCACATGGGAGCATCAAGGGAATATGATGTTTAAACCTCCCATCTCTGCTCCCGTTAAATGTAGTAATGAATGATTAATTTAGCAGACTGAAATGTTTCTAGTCAGTGCTATTTCCTACAATTAGTATGTTATCTGCACATCGTTCAACAAAGTAATCATTCTTTGTCAAAAAGTCCTATTTGAATATCAGGTTCTATTATACTGTATAGTAACCCTTTTGCTCCAAGACAACATTTTTGTATAAGAAAAAAATAGTAATTTCTATTTTTAAGGATGTTATTCTCGACTTAGTTTCATTAACTCTGAAATAATCTATCAAGTCATTTGGATCAAGTCATGAAACTTAAAGAGATGAACAGACAATAAAATGTATCCCACCCTGTAATGTACAGAACAGTGGTCCTAAAGGTATGTTTATGTCTCAGTCTCTAGAACCTGTAAATATGACTTTACATGGTATAAAAGTGAATATTACTCTATACGGCAAAGTATGATTGTGTTTAAGATCATTGTGTATCCTTAAAGAGACAAAGTGACAGACACACAAGATGATGTGAAGACCAAGATAGACATTGGCATAATGTGGCCACAAATTCCAAGGAATCGCAACAGTCGTCAGAAGCTAAACAAGGCAAGACACAGTGTCCCCCTGAGGCTGCAGAGGAAATGGGATCTTGCCAACACCTTAACTTTGGACTTCTGGCCTCCAGAGCTGTGAGAATAAATTTTTGTTGTTTTAAGTGACGAAGTTTGTAGTAATTTGTTACAGTAGCCACAGAAAACCAACACACCCTCTTTCCATTGGCAGAGGATAATAATGGAAATCATGTTGTAGACTTCACAAGTTTGAGGCCCATTAAAAGAAAATATGTATATGCTATGCCTTTTGTTTGTTTTGGAACTTTCTATTTAATGTTGAGTAGATACAAAATAATTCTTATAAAATACACAAGAGGAAAAAGAATCACAATACAACAAACAGCTATGTACTCATCAGTCAATTAGGAAATGAACATCATCATTTACTTGGTACCCTTTACCAATCCCATCCATAGCTCTTACTTTTCAGATTAATCATTTATCTAATTTTTCTGTTTATCACTATAATATTTTAAAAATAATTTTATTTGTATTTTTAAACAAGATACTGATTATTGGTGGATATTTTTGAATTTTGTATTGATGAAATCATCGTATACTTCTGAAAGTTGTATATTTCTACTCAACATAAAATTCTGGAAATTCACTTATGTTCCTCCACATAATTTATTCATTTTTTTCTACTGTATGATATTACAGTATCTCATTATTAGACTAATTATATGGTTTGGCTGTGTCCCCACCCAAATCTCATCTTGAATTGTAGTTCCCATAATCTCCACATGTCATGGGAGGGATGTGGTGGGAGGTAATAGAATCATGAAAATGCCTCATGATTCTCTCCTGCCACTGTGTGAAGAAGGACATGGTTGCTTCCCCTTCCACCATGACTGTAAGTTTCCTGAGGCTTCCCCAGCCATGCTGTGCTGTGATCAATTAAACCTCTTTCCGTTATAAATTACCCAGTCATGCGTATGTCTTTGTTAGCAGCATTAGAATGGACTAATACAACCCTAATTTATTTCTGCATTATGTTGTTGATGGATTTGTGGTTTGTTTCTTGTATTTTGATATTAAAAAAAATTTGCTTCCCTATCTTGGTGAATTTGTATAAGAATTTGCTACCATATATATCTACAAGTAGAATTACTTGTCTCATTGAGTATAAATATTTCCAGGTAATTAGAATTTTTTTTAAAAGGTTGAATCAAACTTCCATAGAAGTAAACAATAGATACAATTTCTCCAAACATTTCTCAATAGTTTATATTATGAGACTTTTTAATGTGTGCCAAACGCTTGTTTGTGAAATGATATCACAATTTATTTTGTTAATGCTTACATGCTATTATACATTTATTGGCCATTTGGGCATTATTTATCTTTGATAGTTTTATTAAAATCTCTTTATTAGTTTTTGTATTTGTGTTTGTTTATATTGATTTACAGGGACTCTTTATATTTTCTTAATTCTAATCCTTATTAGTTGCCTGTATTACAGATAACACCTCTCACCTGCTATGTTCAGTTTTTACTTATTTTATAGTGTCTTTGTTTTAAAAGGTCTTATTTTAATGCATAGAATAGTATAACTGTTCATTTGTAATTGTTCTTGGATCTTCTTTATGAAATTCTTTTTAAAAATGAGGTCTTGATTTCATCTTACAAATTTAGGTCTTTACTATATCAGGAATTTATTTTTATGTACTGTGTATGGTAAGATATCTAATTTCATTTTTATTCCATATATGATGACAATGATCCTGGGGGCATTTATTAATAGCTAAATAAGTAAGTAATTACTTTTATTTGTGATCTAATGTAACAGCTCTACAATAAATCAAAATGCAACAAATGTTGCATGGCTTAGTCATTAAACATCAAGAAACCATACAGGCCATTAAGTCAGTCCATATATAGTTAGTGCTTAGGTTTCTTTGGTTCAAGCTAATATTTGAAGGCAGTATTTTAAATTCATTTTTTCCCCTCTGGGATTTCAGAAAAATAACAAATTCATCTATTCTGTATGTGTGCTTCAAGAAAATAGTCATTTGTTTCTAGTAACTTGTGATTTACTCTTCCATTCAAATTCAAGCATTTATTTACCACCATCTATATCAAACACTATATTATACAGTTCAGATATTACAGTAAATAATATTCCTGATCCTGGATATCATTAGCCTTTGATTTAACAGGAAAAATGGCCACTGAATGAGTTAATATAATGGCAATGAAAATAGTGAAAAAGAGATGTACACAGTGCTACCAAAGTATATGTCAAAGTGGCATCAGTATTTTATATACTCATAAGTGTGGGGAATTTGAGAAAACCTATCTTGGCCCTTTTAGAAAACCTTCCCAGTTGCCTGAATAACATGGCAATGTTGTACTAGACTGTGATTTCTCCTATAAGAAAAATATTACTGCTATAAATATACATGCTAATTTTCCCCCTTACCATAAAGCCATATTGTGAGGAAGTTGAGGCCTCATGCAGACGTCACATGTGAAAAATCTCAGCCGGCCACGTGAAACCCAACAACAGCCAGCATAAATTGCCAGACATGCGAGTGAGTAGACCTCCAGTTGATTCCAGTTCCAGGTTGTCAAGTCAATGTAGGTTTTTTGGTCTTTCTAGCCATATCTGCTAGGTATTGTCCAAATTCTTTATTCTCAAAATCCATGATAATAAAATAATTGTTTTAGACTACTAAATTTTGAAGTGTTTTGTTATACAGCAATTGTAATTTGAGTGATTCTAAATTATATAATGAGCTTTGGAGAGAAGGGGATATATATTGTAATTCTTTTATTCTTACATAGTCCACTAAAGCAAATAAGGGAGAAAAACTGCACTAAAATCTCATTAGTCCCTCTCTCAACCAAAGAGGAGCTCCATATCTTTGTTCATGGCTTTCTAATTCAGGAGCTCCAATGATTTACAACCATTGCCCAAACGGAGTCTTTAAATATGACCAATCCATAGTAACTCCTGCTTGATGGGAATAAAAAATTATAAACATCCCACCTTACTTTATCATCTACCCTCTTCAAAGTTATTAGACAAATTAATTTTCAAGATTCAAGTCAAGACCTAGAAGGGGGAGAAGTTCCTTAAATCCTCTAACTTAAGTCAATAGTCTAACCCATTTCCACATTATTTCTAAAATTAGAGTTTGATGCTCAAATCCAATTATACTGGAGTGTGTTTTGGTTTTATTTGGCACTCATTACCTTGTGCTTTCAATTCTCTTGAGGCCTCCTTTGAGGGAAGGAGGGTGAGTATTAGTTAAATGGGCCCTCATAGGTCCGTTAATCAAATGCAACTTACTATTTCTAACTTCACCACTATTTCAGAGTAAGCAGAGAGGACCCATTAACTTCTAATTGTAGACTTTATATAATACTAGTTAGTTGCTCATCAACTACCAAAGTTTATTATTTGGAAAAAGCTGGTAACTATAATTATGGTAAAGACAATAGCATCTAGAATTTATTGAGAACTTTCCATGTGCCAGCCTTTTTCAAAACCACCTTGCATATGTTCTGTCTTCTGATAGCTCCATCACAAGTATGAGGTAAGCATGAGATAATACTTTAAAGAGCATATTTTTATTTTGGGGCATGAGAAAACTAAGAAACAGTAATTTGTTTTAGGACACACAGCTTGTGAGCAGCAGTACCAGAATAAATCTAAGCTATCTGATTAGAAGTAATTACTTCCTCACCTACATTCTCCTGAAACTGAAAGTATATTGGGAATTATTGATTTTGTTGCTGTTGTTCAAAGATTATTTCCATGTTCAAGCACATTCATGGTGACCAGTTTCTTACTCTGTTGGAGGATTAAATCTGGGTGTAAAAACTATTTTCATTTAGCAAGTACTTTTATTATTGAAAACTCAGCTTTAAGGTTTTCAGTACAAAGCATACACAGGGTTTGCTGAGGTCACATAAAGGATTTTGCTTGGCCAAATATAAAACCAATTTGTTTATTGTAAACTCAATTTTTTAGTTCTTTGGTTGATTATCTCTTGTAATGGATCAGCTGGTATTTCACTTCACAGATGTTTGGACTTTTGATTGATCCAGAAAAAAAGATTTAACCTCAGAATGAACATCATATTTATTCATAGAATAGAATTGATGGAATTTAGTCACAGAACACAAGTGAAGTGAATTACATGAGACAGGAGATAACTATATCAAATACATTGCCATTTCCTGCAATAATACTGTAAGTTCTATAGTGACAAAAAAACACATTGGATGATCACATTTTTTTTTCAACTGTAAATATTGCTGCATGCTGTTGACCACTGGTTAGACACACTGCTTTATGACATGTAGTTATTTTTTCTGTCTCACAGTTAATTTAAAGTTGTCTTTGGGAATTAAATAATGTTGTGTCAGAGACCTTGAGAAGGTTTAGCATTTTTCCCTGCTACATAGAAATATTTATAAGTTTTTCTGTCTTTTTAGATTATTTGTATTTATAATAAACTTATTTGTTAATGCATAATATGGATTCCAGAAAAATTTGAGAAGTGATTATTCCATATACAATTAAATGAAGAGCAACTGTTAGTGGAATGTTTTCATTACAAATCATATAAATTTAAGGGCTTTGTAGACACTTCAAGAAACAAAATTTTAAAATTATGTAAAAATGTTCAAGTACAAAGTTTCAAAATAATATTGATATCTATTCTCATAACAGAAAGAAAGATTGCACAATTATATGTCTCTTAGATAGTGAGGAATTGGCTTGTATTATCTTCATTTTGAAGGCTACAACAATGTAAAAAGTTAGGATTCATAAATAGAATGATATTACTAATTTAAATACTACCAGAGATGCAATAAATGGAGATATTGAATGTTAATAATTGTGAAGTTTCAGCAAAAACATTTGATTAAATAACTAATTTTAACTAGGCTCCTCTGTTCCCATCTTCTCTTGAACTGATAATAAGGCTAGTATATGATGTTGAGTTCAAGCTGGGAGAAAGAGACAGAAATGATTGCATTCTTTGGCATATATGTAAAATTTGTCTTAGTTTTTAAATGGAAAGTTTTATTTGACTTCTATTTGGAAAATTAAAACAGACAAATGTCTTCCATCAGTCTTTTCCATTTTCTTCTGACTCCAATGCAACTATTTAAAAAATGTTCTCTGACCTATCTTTTTTTATCCACTTGCATTATTTCATGCCTTTCTTCTCTCACCCCACTTGTCTTCATAATGCATAACTTTACTGACTTTTGAAAGTAGCGCATTGTAATAACGTATTTCAAGTACTTTTTATATATGTTACTATAAAAAGGGGAGAGAATAATTATTTTTAGTATTGAATGTGGACCAATAGACTGAACGCAAAAAATAACTTTCAATCATTATAGATAACTGGTGGGGAAAAAAAGATTTCAGGGCAGTGAAAGGATTCTGAATTGTAGACTGGGTAATGTGTTTCTGGCCCTCTGGTATAAAAATATTGCTCTATAGTGAGTAAGAAAAATAATATACTGTTGTTATAATGAATCATAAGTTAAAGAACTTAAAGTTTTAATGATGGTCTGGTTAATTCTTCATTATAAATGGCTAAATTAGAAACTTTATCATTATTTCCAACTAATAGGAAGTTACTGGCAAAATTACTCCCCTTTTACAGGTAGTGAAAACAATTTAAATAACTACAATGCTCTGACAGTGGAAGTTCTTCAAATTATAGATTTTGTGATTGTCGAAACAAATAGCAAGATTTTATTTTTTTCAGAAGAGTCAAAATTCCATATGACAATAATGGAGAAGTTAGCTTTGTGCAATTGGATTGGTCCAATTTGAGTCTCACATGCATTCATTCATTGAAGAATTGCATTCATTCAGCTGATATTCATTAAATATCTCCTGTGTCATATAGTGAAGATACAATGATGGACAAAACATAGCAATGTCTACACTTCTGAAATAATGAAGACCAGCACCAAGCAGGTTATCACAACTTTAGGATTGTCACAATTATGCATGCAAAATTGAATGAGAGGGTAGTCTGACATCCATAGCACTTTAAAAAGAAGTTACATAGTATCGCAACTCTTGGCAAAGATTCTAGGGAATTATTCTAAAGCTTTTTAAAGAAAAGTACAGAATATTTTAAATTTTATGCTATTAAAGTGTTACAAGGAGTGTCAGAAATATACATAAAACATGAATTGACATGATCATAAACTTGTTAATACATACCGGCAAAAATTATTTCTAAAAGATACTTCATAAAATGTATTAGCAATTTTCAGTTGATTTCAAAATCATTCTGTTCATCCTAAAGAGGCTCTTGGATGCTAGAAAAGTTTCCATTTGTATTTTATTCCAAGGGTTTTACTTTGCTTCTATGCAATGGAGTTTATAAATTATGCCTTATAATATTTCACATTTGATAATTTGAGAGAGAGTTTATGTAGCAGATGGTAGTACACAGAGTTAGTCACTAAATTGTTTTTAAAAGTACCATTATCCTAGGAGTTGAAAAGTCTAATAGATTAGTACTGTTCAAATTATGATGCACGATGTATTAATATCCTTGACATTTGTTAGAAAATGCTTTTTCGATAAAGGAAGTCACTAATAGCTGCCCACCCACCGTCAAATAAACCAACCTTTTTTAGTAACAGAAGAACATATTTTATTGCAGCAATAATATGATTAGCCAAAACTCATTTTCTGGCCTCACATAACCTAGAATAAGTTGTCAGTTCTGATCTGGTCAATAAAACCTTAGGGGAAGTCTTACGACTTCAGAAAAAGGCATTTCCTTATTCTTTTTGCTTGGAATTCAGATAGGAGGGGCTGACTAGCCAGTTTTTAAAATTATTTGTATGAATTTAAAAAGTACAAATGCACTTTTTGTTACATGGAGTGTAGTGGCGAAGTCTGGGCTTTTAATGTAACCATCATGTAAATAATGTACATTGTACTCATTATAAGTAAAGATGATCATAAGAGCAGTGGAGCAGAATTTAGAATGAATCTAGGAAATTGATAATTTGTGAACCTATGCAAGTCGCTATAGATGGGACCTTTTGTTTCCAAACAATATTTATTAAGCCACTGTATTTGGGTATCTGTTGAATACAGCGGAACTCAAGCAATGACCAAATGAAGAGTTTTGTTACTGTAATAACCTAAAATATGTTAACCTTTAGTGGTTCTCAAAGAGACTTTTGGCCAAATAATCTTTTTTTTTTAAGAATAATGATTAACATATTAATAGATGACAGTAAAACCAATTTCTAAAAACGTATGACATTATCATGATTTTGTTTGATTTCAATGCTTATGTTCTTCCTTTTTCAAAGGCTTTGTTAAATAATAATTCATATTTTAAAAATTGCACATATTTAATGTGTACAGTTTGATGACTTTGGACATATCTGTGACACCATCACCACAACCAAGGTAATAGACATGTGCAACATCTCTCAAAGTTTCCTTGTGTCCATTTATTTATTTAGTTAGTTTGTTTTGGGTGTGTATGTGTGGGTGTATGTGTATAGTAAGAATACCTAAGATCTACCCTCTTAAATTTTGAAGTGGCCGATATCATATTGTTAACTATAGGCAGAATGTTATACAGGTCTTCAGAAATTACTCATCTAGCACAACTGAACTTTATGCCTATTGAACACCCCACTACTTCCTCCACTCTTAACTATTGTTGACCACTGTTATATTTTTTGCTTCTGTAAGTTTGGCTACTATAGATATCACATATAAGTGGAATCATGCAGTATCTGTCCTTTTGTGACTGGTTTATTTCACTTATTATAATGTTCCTCAGGTCTATTCATGTTGTCATGTTTTTGAAGCTGAATATTATTTCATTGTGTGTGTATACCTCATTATCTTTATCCATTCACCTGTTGATAGACACTGGATTGTGTTTATGTCTTGACCATTGTGAATAATGTTGCAATGAACAAGGTAGTGTGAACTCTCTTGGAGATTTTTATTTCAATTATTTTGGATATATACCAAGAAGTAGGACTGCTGGATATTATGGTAGTTCTATTTTTAATTTTATGACGAGCCTCCATACTCTTTTCTAAAGCTACTGGAAGAGATTTTATTCCCATCAACAGGGTTCAAGAGTTCCAATTTCTCCACATCCTCACTGACACTGATTTTTTTGGTTTGTTAGTAGTTATCTTGACAGGTGTGAGGTGATACCTCATTGTAGTTTTGATTTGCATTTCCTTGATAATTAATGATGTTGGGCATATTTTCATATATATAGATATGAAATATCTTATATAATATATATCTATATATAGATCTCTCTCTCTCTCTCTCTCTCTATATATATATATATATATATATGTATCTGTTGGCTATTTGTACGTCTTCTTTGAAGGAAATTCTGCTCAAGTTCTTCATCCATTGTTTAATGTTTTTTTTCTGTTATGTTATAGGTGTTCCTTATATATTTGGGGAGTTAACTCCTTATAAGTGGTTTGGTTTGCTTTAAGTTGATTTTCCATATGGTAAGAGATAGAGGATCAGTTTCATTCTTCACATGGCAGTTCAATTCTCCCAGCATCATTTATTGAATAGTAGGTCTTTACTCCAGTTTATATTTTTGTCGACTTTGTCAAAGATCATTTGGCTGTAGATATGTTGCTTGATTTCTGGGTTCTCTATTCTGTTCCATTAATCTCTATGTCTACTTTAATACCAATATTATGCTGTTTTGGTTACTATACCATTGTAGTATAGTTTGGATTCAGGTAATGTTATGCTTCCAGTTTTGTTATTTTTGCTTGAGATTGATTTGTTTATGTGTGGCCTTTTTTGGTTCCATATGAATTTTAGGGTTTTTTTTTCTAGTCTTTGAAAAATTCTTTGTATTTTTTATGAATTGCATTAAATCTGTAGATATGATGATCAGTTTGGTCACTTTAACAATATTGATTCTTCCAATCTATGAGCATGGGATATTTTCCCATTGGCTTGTGTCAACTGCAATTTCTTCTGTGTTTTGTAGTTTTCCTTGTAGAGATCTTTCACCTCCTTGATACTATATATTCCTAGTATTTTATTTTTTGTAACTATTTTAAATGGAATTGAATTCTTGATTTGGTTCTCAGTTTGATTGTTATTGGTGTATAGAAATGTTAAATGTTGTAAATCAAGTAAACTTGAAAGTTTACTGAATTCATTTATGAAATATAGGAGTTTTTTGGAGGATTTGTTATGGTTTTCTAGGTATAAGATCATATCATCCTTGAACACAGATAATTTTACTCTTTCTTTTCCAATATGAATATCTTTTATTTGTTTAACCTGCCTGATTGCTCTGGCTGGGGCTTTCAGTACTATGTTGAATAGGAATGGTGAAGCTGAGCATTCTTGTCTTATTCCAATTTTTAGCGGCAATTTCTTCAATTATTCCTTATTCCCTACTGGCTGTGAGTTTGTTGTATATGACTTTTGTTATTTTGAGGTGTTTTCCTTCAGTGCCTAGTTTGTTGAGGGCTTTTATCATGAGAAGATGCCAAATGTTATCATTGACTTTTTCCATATCAATATGATCAATATGGTTTTTGTTTTTAATTATGTTATGAATCACATTTATTAATTTCCATGTGTTAAGCTATCTTTGCATGCCTGGAATAAAACCCACTGGTTTGTGGTGTATTATCTTTTTGATGTACTGTTGGGTTTGGTTTGCTAGTATTTCTTTGAGGATTTTTGCATCTGTGTTAATGGGGAATGCTGGTCTATAGTTTATAAATTTGTTTTGTCCTTGTCTAGCTTTAGTCTCAGGGTGATACGGGCTTTGTAGATTAAGTTAGAGAGGGTTCTTTCCTCCTCAGTTTTTTGGAATGATTGGTATCAATTCTTTCTTGTACATTGGTAGAATTTAACTGTGACTCCATCTAACCCTGTTTCGTCATTGTTGTTGTTGTTGGGAGGTTTTTTAAAATTATTGAGTCAATCACGCTACTCAATACTGGTCTGTTCAGAATTTCTATTTCTTCCTAGTTCAATCTTGGGAAGTTATATGTTTCCATGAATTTATCCATATCCTCTAGGTTTTCTGGTTTGTGAGTGTATAGTTGTTTTAGTAGTCTTTGATGTTTTTGTATTTTTGTGGTATCATCTGTAATGTCTCTTTTGTCATTTCTAATTGTTTTTTTGTGTCTTCCCTTTTTTCTTGGTTAGTCTAGTTAGCAGTTCATCAATTTTGCTTTTATTTTTAAAGAACCAACTTTTTATTTCATTGATACTTTGTATTATTCTTTTGTTCTCAATTTCATTTAGTTCTGCTCTGATCATTGTTATTATTTTTTCACAGATTTGAGTTTGGTCTTTTTTTTTCTAGTTGGAGTGTCACATTAGGTTGCTAATCTGTGATCTTTCTATTATTTTGATGTAGGCATTTAACATTATAAACTTCCTTCTTAGCACTGCTTTTGCTGTACCCATTTGTATACACAGTATACAAATCACTGTGTCAACATACCCAGTGATTTGGGTATGTTGTGTTTCCATTCTCATTCATTTCAAAAAATGTTTTAATTTCTATCTTAATTTCTTAATTGATCATTCTATGATCACTCAGGAGCATGTTGTTAATTTCCATGTATTTGTATAGTTTCTGAAGTCCCCTTGGAATTGATTTCTAGTTTTATTCTACTGAATTTGATTTATTATTATTATTTTTTTATACTTTATGTTCTGGGGTACATGTGCACAACATGCAGGTTTGTTACATATGCATACATGTGCCATGTTGGTGTGCTGCACCCATTAAGTCATCATTTACATTAGGTGTATCTCCTAATGCTATCCCTCCTCCCTCCCCCAACCCCACAACAGGCCCCAGTGTGTGATGTTCCCCTTCCTGTGTCCAAGTGTTCTCATTGTTCAATTCCCACCTATGAGTGAGAACATGCAGTGTTTGGTTTTCTGTTCTTGTGATAGTTTGCTGAGAATGATGGCTTCCAGCTGCACCCATGTCCCTACAAAGGACATAAACTCATCCTTTTTTATGGCTGTATAGTATTCCATGGTGTATATGTGCCACATTTTCTTAATCCAGTCTGTCATTGATAGACATTTGGGTTGGTTCCAAGTCTTTGCAATTGTGAATAGTGCCGCAATAAACATACATGTACATGTGTCTTTATAGCAGCATGATTTATAATCCTTTGGGTATATACCCAGTAATGGAATGGCTGGGTCAAATGGTATTTCTAGTTCTAGATCCTTGTGGAATCGCCACACTGTTTTCCACAATGGTTGAACTAGTTTACAGTCCCACCAACAGTGTAAAAGTGTTCCTATTTCTCCACATCCTCTCCAGCACCTGTTGTTTCCTGATTTTTTAATGATTGCCATTCTAACTGGGGTGAGATGGTATCTCATTGTGGTTTTGTTTTGCGTTTCTCTGATGGCCAGTGATGATGAGCATTTTTTCATGTGTCTGTTGTCTGCATAAATGTCTTCTTTTGAGAAGTGTCTGTTCATATCTTTTGCCCACTTTTTGATGGGGTTGTTTGTTTTTTTTTTTTCTTGTAAATTTGTTTGAGTTCTTTGTAGGTTCTGGCTATTAGCCCTTTGTCAGATAAGTAGATTGCAAAAACATTCTCCCATTCTGTAGGTTTCCTGTTCACTCTGAGGGTGGTTTCTTTTGCTGTGCAGAAGCTCTTTAGTTTAATTAGATCCCATTGGTCAATTTTGGCTTTTGTTGCCATTGCTTTTGGTGTTTTAGACATGACATCTTTGCCCATGCCTGTGTCCTGAATGGTATTGCCTAGGTTTTCTTCTAGGGTTTTTATGGTTTTAGGTCTAACATTTAAGTCTTAAATCCATCTTGAATTAATTTTTGTATAAGGTGTAAGGAAGGGATCCAGTTTCAGCTTTCTACTTATGGCTAGCCAGTTTTCCCAGCACCGTTTATTAAATAGGGAATCCTTTCCCCATTTCTTGTTTTTGCCAGGTTTGTAAAAAATCAGATGGTTGTAGATGTGTAGTATTATTTCTGAGGCCTCTGTTCTGTTCCCTTGGTCTATATCTCTGTTTTGGTACCAGTACCATGCTGTTTTGGTTACTGTAGCCTTTTACTATAGCTTGAAGTCAGGTAGTGTGATGCCTCCAGCTTTGTTCTTTTGGCTTTGGATGGTCTTGGCAATGCGGGGTCTTTTTTGGTTCCATATGAGCTTTAAAGTCGTTTTTTCCAATTCTGTGAAGAAAGTCATTGGTAGCTTAATGGGGATGGCGTTGAATCTACAAATTACCTTGGGCAGTATGGCCATTTTCACGATATTGATTCTTCCTATGAAGCATGGAATGTTCTTCCATTTGTTTCTGTCCTCTTTTATTTCATTGAGCAGTGGTTTGTAGTTCTCCTTGAAGAGGTCCTTCACATCTTTTTTAAAATTTGCTGAGACTTGTTTCGTGACCTTACATATGGTCTATCTAACACATCAATGTTTCATGTGCTGATGGACAAAAACATAAAATCTGTGGTTCCTGGGTGTGGTAGGTACTTATATTAGGGATATATATAGAGAAACATTAAATAAGATAATTTAAATTAGACTTGAAAGGGGAAATTCTTCCTAAAGAATGTGATATTGGAAGGATGAATAGTATTAATTAAGAGATGAGTGAGTGGAAAAGGTATTCCAGGGAAAGAAAACACTACATATGAAGTTATGAACTTCTTAGAAGGCTGAATGTGAAAGGTAAAAGCCAGAAAATGTAGGAAAGAATCAGATCATCGTATGTCTTGTGTGCTGAACTAAGGAGTTCAGAGCAATACAAATCACTGAAGACTTAAGAAAAAGAGTATCAAGATAAATGTTTAGTGACTGAATGGAGGATAACTAGAAAAGAATGAGCTTGAAGGAAGTTCCTGCTTAGTAGGCTAGTGCAGTGACTCATGTGAGAAGCTTTAAAGAACTGGTCCCAAGTCCTTAGTGCTTAATATTCTTGGGCCATCATGTCCTTTAAGAATCTAATAAATGATGTGTACTCTGGCACTGTATATCAGCATATATTTGTAATAAGATGAAAAATAATATTCCCCAGATTTCAGAGGTTACTCTTACGAGAAAAGATAAAATGCCAGTAATGAAAACACATGCATGTCTTTGCAGATTGCAGGCTAGTGAGGTATGTGTATAATGCAGTGTGTAGAAAGCTTATGGGTGCTAAGAAGTATGAAAATGGCATGACAAAAAGGACTATGTAGAGAATAAAATTCCTCCTACTGAAATAAACTTAAGGATTGAATTTAACAGAGAAAATGTCACAGGATTTAAAATGACCTACCTTAACCCAGAAAATGAAAGAATAAACATATCAATTACCAATTACTTCAAATATTTTAAAATGTAAAAAAAAATATTGAATATATATCCACTCTTCCCTACTTCTCTTAAAATAAGAATGCCCAGAAAGCTTCACAGGGAAGTTTTATAAAACTATTAAAAACTCATAAGTAAAATGTAAATAAAATCCCTATAAAGCATAGCAAAAGAAAAAGAAAACTTTCGCATTATTTTCAATAGGAAGCATTTTATCAATACAGAAGACTGACAAGGTTAAAAAGTGACTACAGATTAGTCTCAATATGAACACTAATACAAAAATCCTAATGATGTCTTAGCAACATAATTCAATGTAATATAACTTGAACAAGAGATTTATTCTAGAAATGGTGATTTCATAAGTCATAATAAAATATATCTAAAGAGAAAAATTATACAATCATGTTCACATATGCCAAAAATTCATTTGATTGGATATCCATTTTAAAATAAACCTTCTTATTAAAATACTTGCTTTAATATATAAAAGGTATATATTTAAATTTAAATTCCCAAATTATGCTTAATCTGAAAAATATACATCATATTAATGTCAGAAAAGGCAAAGATATTCATGCTTGCCACCATTATTTCTTAATTTTAATAATCATTTAAATTTTCAACATGTCCCATATTTTTAACAGCATTGAACATTATTGATTTATAAAGAAAATTAAACATAGAGGAATTAATATTCTCTGATGTAGAATATTGATTCATTTATTTTATTTATTTTGGGGATATAACTTCCCTAGCAATGCAGCTTGCAATAATCAAAACAGCAAGCATTTCTATAGTGCTTACTATGTGTCAAACACCTCAAATGCTTTACCAATATTAACTCAGTTAATATTCACAACAATCTTGAGTTAGGTAAAATTTAGATACAGAGGAGTGCAGTAATTTGCCCAAGATCAGATAAGGAGCAAGTTGGAAGCCAGGATTCTGCGTGGTCTCTTCAACTATACATTTGGCTTCCTTGTAGTAGCAGATTCATGTTTACTTCTGGGAAGATACTCACTTGGTCTTATATTAAACTATTGCTAGTATTACTTTTTTTCTCAGTGAATGCAACTATTTCTGGAAATCCTTTTGAAACAGTATGTTCATTTTATACTAATATGCAGTTATTTTCTTTTAAAAATACTTTCAAAATGAGGTTATCTTTGATGATCCAAAAATGTGAACTTATTTTTCTTCTGAGTTGGAAACTACTTTCTTAATTGGTTGAATTCTTAGATCCCCCTACTTATTTTCCCAGTTAAAAACAAACTTGAATGGAAATTCAACATAGATATAAACATATTATGACTCAATATATACACCATGAGATTCTTGAACTGAAATATTGCCAATATATTGAACCCCGTTTTATGGACCTTCTATATTAGAATTTGTGTCCCTGCCCAAATCTCATGTTGAATTGTAATCCCCGGTGTTGGAGGAGGGGCCTGGTGGGAGATGATTGGATCATAGGGACAGATTATCCCTTTGCTGTTCTCATGATAGTGAGTTCCCATGAGAACCAGTTGTTTAAGTGTGTGGCATCTCCCCCTTCTCTCTTTTCTCTCTTTTCCTCCTTCTCTGGACATGTAACACATGCCTGCTACCCCTTTGCCCTGATTGTAAGTGTCCTGAGTCCTCCAAGCCATTTTTCCTGTACAGACTGTGGAACTGTGAGTCAATTAAACTTATTTTCTTTATAAATTACCCAGTCTTAGATATGTCATTATAGCAATAAGAGTTTATTATAGCAATGAGAGTTCACATTGCTCTAATGACTACCTAAGACTGGGTAATTTAGTGTGCTCATTCTCACAAAATGAGCACTTTTTTTTTATTTACTCCACATCCTCACCAAATACTTGGTAATGAGACTTAAAATATGGTTCCAAATGTATTTTAACTGGTATTAAATTTCTAGATTGACAGATATTTTTTCTTTAAAGAGGATTTTTCCCTTATTTAACCTTCATTGTTTCTGAGAAGACAGCCATCATGTTTACTGCTACTGTTGTTTCATAAAATGATATCCATCTTATTTTTTCTGACCATTTTGAGATATTCTCTTTATGTTTGACTTTTAGTACTGCAATCATGATGTGAATGTGTATTTCCTGGTTTGGGTTTGCTGATCTTGAATCTGTGGGTTGCAGTGACTCATCAATTTTGGAAAATTCTAATTGACTACTTCTTTATTATTTCTTCTCTCCCATTCCTTTACTGGCATGTTAAGGCCTTTATCTGTTAATTTCATTATATGGGTTAGTTATAGGTTGGCTTCTATTTCTTTTTCCTAAACTATGAATTACATTTTTCTATTTCTTCATGTGTGTCATAATTATTGATTTTATGCTAAACATTTTATTTTAAAGAATAGTAGAAAGTGAAGTAGGTAATATTACTCTTAGAAAAGGGCACCCCTCCTACTCCTTCATCTATCTGATGATAGCACAGTGGGCTGAGTCAATTTAATCCATAGTTGAAATGAGTGAGTTTTGTTGCAGTTTAATTATAAACAGTTCATGACTGGCTTTTCAGGGTTAGAAGGTAGGATTGGGACTTTCCTTTAACAGGGTTTGGATCGTGATCACAGGCAGTCTTTGGAGATCTCTTAAGGCTTTAACTTCCAGTTTCTAGATTCACAGATGAAAGGAGATTTCCCTCTGCTTACATACCAGCTGCTGACATTTTGGGTCACCCTTTGTTCTCCAGGTTTGCATCCAGACTTCCACATCTCAGGAGATTTTTCTCCACACTAATGCCTTCTCCATAGAGTTTGGCAAGTTTCTTCCTGGCCCTTTGCTTCCTCTCCCAATGCTTCCAAAGAGAAGCTCTCTTGTTCTTCCTTCTACGTCTACAGACTTCAGTGTGCTTCCACCTTGTAATCAGTGAAGGCTCTATGCTAAACAATTAGTGGGCGTTTATAAACTCACTCAGTAACTGAAAGTCCAATGAATGAAAATAGTCATGTGTTTTCATGGGAAGGGCTTATACTTTTATGGAGTCCAATAAATTTAGATTTCTTTACATTCTCAGCCCTCTGATGGTGATAAAAGGAAAACTTCAGCCAAATTAAATTTAAAACAGATTAATTGAGCAATGAATGATTCACGAATTGGACAGTCTTCTGAGGCAGGGTAGGCTCAGAGACTCCAGTGCAGCTATGTCATGGAAGAACATTCATGGACAGAAAAAGGAAACAGGTACAGAAAACAGAAGTGAGATACAGAAACAACTGGATTGGTCACAGCTTGGCGTTTGCCTTATTTGAACACAGTTCGAACATTTGATTGGCCAAAACTCCGTGATTGACTCAAGTGTTGTCTACAGTCTGTTTATACCTCCACTTGTTATAGTTCATGTCACAAAGAGTACCAAAAACTTCCAGGTACAGTCCCTAGAGTCCTTTCTTTACAGCAAAGACTGTACTTCATCTTTAGATTATATTCCACCAACGTATGTTTGAGGTGTATTTGTTTCTGAGATCCACATAAATGTTTATCGTGGGGTTTTTCATATATTGTTGGCAATGTCACTAAATCCGGGGTTTGTAACTGTTCACACTAAGTAAAAATAATCTAGTTATACATTTCCAAATAACATCAATAAGCTAGTACAAGGTAGCTCTCAGAGGGTTCTGAATTTTAAGCACCACAGTATGAATCACTAAGCAGCACATAATATCTTTATCTTGGCTAAGGGTCAGTTCCAGATTTCCAGTTATTCCTGGAGACAAGCTACCCCAGTCTAAATGCAAGTTCACTCTATCCTTACATAGTCCATCCTCCTGCCTCTTGATCAAGTCTTTTTAATTTCAAGTCACTGATTATCATTATATTTTATACTCCTTTCAAAACATTTCTAATACAAAAAGTGCAAAAGAAGAAATACCAATTCATTAGTTATTTTTATCATCTAATAACATCTAGGTGTTGCTTTAAATAAACATTTTAGTTTACCACATACCCTGACAAAACCTTATTTATAATCGTGCACAAGTTTGACATCTTCTTGACTTCTTTGTAACACCAAATTTTAAATTTTATGAAATTTAGTGACTGATTCAAAGTATCAACTGATTGATGATGAACTAAATCTAGTTCTTCCTCTGGTGTTTGCTTCTATCAGAATAACATCATGTAAGGGTTTTAATTCCATCTTCCAAAAACATTTAATCATAAATCATATTGTAACATTTATAGAGTTAATAATTTACTGAGTTGGTGAGAATCTGGAACAACAGATATCATCATCATACAGGCAGGTATAAAAACTGGTACAATTTCAATAGAGGAAAATTTGGCAATATTTTTAGAAAAACTTTCAAAGTTTAAAATGGACAAATGGACATAGCTCTCAATGCAGTGATTCTACTTTTAGCTTTGAATCCTACAGATACACTTTCATTTACATGGAATAAACTTAGGCAGCACGGTTTCTAACAGCAAAGTATTGGGAACCTCCAAAATATCTAAATAAAATTGGTTATATATTAAGTAAGGGCTCTACATAGTAAAATTTTTTACAGCCATTAAAAAGATTTAGATCCAAATATGCAACAATCCTCAAATAGATTTTGTTTTGAAAAGAAGCAGAATATGGCAAAGCACTTTAATATTAGTGAAAGAAAACTATATAGATAGAAGTTCTGAATATGTATACATACATATTAAGTGTATGTACTATTTTTGGAAGTTTATACACTGAACATGTATACAAACAACACATTTTGTCACGGCAAGTGACCTGTAGTATGAATGCCGCTGTTCAAGTCCTGGCTGAGCCACTTATTCATTGAATGACTTTGGTCAAGCTACTTAAATCTGGGCTTCACTTTCCTCATCTGTAAAATGGGGATAATTATAGTACCTATCACATAGTTTGTTGTGAGTGTTAAGAGTTAATACATGTCAATCATTAAGAATAGTTACCAGAACAAAGTAAGCGTATTTGTTTAAAAAGTATATAAAATGTACATCAAAACTACTTGAAAGCAAACCAGGTAGTTAAATACTTTGCAAATAGTATGTGATAATTTACTGAAAGCATCATGTGTATTCAACTGTGCTTGTGGTTATTTTGAAACTAGAAATTGACATTTTAAAAAGCTATCTATTTTTTTGAATTTCTGCTACAACACATGATTAAGAGAATATTCTTAAATAACAGGACATATCATTTCTATCCATGGATAAATTTCCACAGAAGACTAATGCTAAGGTTAGAAATTTCAAACTACTTGAGGCAATTTTTACTTTTCTTCTGGTAGATTACATGATAAAGTATATGTGTGTAAATAATCTACAATATTAAGATACTTTAAAATACAGTGGCTTCTAAAATCTGCTAATTAATTGGATTTAAATGATGAATTTGCCACAGTTCCATTGGATGATGAGATAGTGTGTAACAGGAAATGGATTTTCAGCCTACGCCATGACTAATTTTTTGTAATTTTGACAGTGCTTATTATTTTTATTTTATTGGATTGCTGAGAGGATATCAACTTGTCAAAATCAATGCAATGGAACGCCTATCCAAATCTTCATAACTTCAGCATTATTGCTGTACTATATACCAATGTAAATTAAACAGGAAAAACAAAATAACAAGTGCTATTTGGTATTTCTAACTTTAAAAAATAAGTACAATTTGTTTGCAATGTATAGTTTGCCTGCAAATAACTATCAAAATCGTAAGTATTTTAGGGTCAATCATTTTCTATTCTTAACATATTCTAAGTTGGGTTTACATTTATTTAATATACTTAAAGTTGGGCCTTTGGCATTCTGGCAGTCACTTAAAGTTTCACATAAATGGGTGCCTACTCCTGGATCAAGGGATATAAAATGTCATCAAATTCTAGGCACAGAAAATTACAAGGCATAGGAGGCTACGCTTAGAGTCTGTCATGTGAGTCGTAGACACCAACGTGTCTCAGCATATCTCAGTTTTTACTGTAGGGAATTACTTTGATTTATAGTATTTTTTAAAAAGTGTTTATTTCTTTAGGACAATTTTAGTTTCACCAGGAAATTGAGAAGGAGGCAGAGAAATTTTTCATATATCCTCTGCCCTCATACATGCATAGACTCCATCATTATCAACATCCTTACGAGAGTGGTACATTTGTTATAATTTGATTAAACCTACACTGAAGCATTATCATCACCTAAAGTCCATAGTTTACATTAAGGGTCATTCTGGGTATGTGCATTCTATGGGTTTGAACAAATGTATAATGGCATGTATCCACAATTATGATATCATATAGAGTATGTTCAATGCCTTAAAATCTTCTGTGTTCCAAATACTTATCTATCTATCCCCTCTGATGCCTGGAAATCATTAATTTTTAATTATAGCAATGGTTTTGCCTTTTCCAGAAAGTCATATACAGTTTTGTTTTTGTTTTGTTTTGTTTTTGGAGACGAAGTCTTGCTCTGTCGCCCAGGCTGGAGTGCAGTGGCATGATCTCGGCTCACTGCAACTTCCGCCTCTTGCGTTCAAGTAATTCCTTGCCACAGCCTCCTGTGTAGCTGGGATTACAGGCACACACTGCCATACCTGGCTAATTTTTATATTTTTAGTAGAGATGGGGTTTCACCATCCTGGCCAGGCCGGTCTTGAACTCCTGACCTCGTGATCCACCCGCCTCAGCCTCCCAAAGTGCTGGGATTACAGGCATGAGCCATCGTACCCGGCCTGTCATATACAGTTTTACTGTATATTCTGTCTAGGTATTACACTTTAATAAATTGAAAAAGAAAAAGGCCAGGCCCAGATAAGAAATGCCAATAGATTTATCTACAGTGTTTTCATTCACCCAGCCAAAAGCTCAAAGATGTTGGTTATTTGCAGCAGAAAAGAGGCCTGCCATCCTTCCACCTCATTCCATTCAGCTTCCCTTATTAGCTTGCTAATAGGGCCCAAGGAGATAGAGTCATGAAAAGAGACAAAATTTGCATAATAGAGGCAGTTACACTAGGTGTTTAGGGCCTTCTGGGTGAAGAGGGACAATTACTGGCCCCTTCACTTTAGGGGACTCCTGTTGGCTCTGTGGAGGCTCTCTTAGGTGGAGCTCTTCCATTGTGATTCCTGGTGATATGGAAAATGCATATCTTCTATCAGCAACTTTCCCTGATTTTCCCATTGTCTGCTTTGTAGCATACTCTAATGGAATATCTCAGCCCCATAAACACTCTCCTTAGGCAAAAATTAAAGTAGCTTTTAGCTACTTCTTGACCAAGTGCTTCACAATGGGTCTATGGGAAACAAGTTACTCAGCCTTTGTCATCAGATTGGAGTGCAGTTACTTTTTGGGTGTTGCCTACACCCAGCTGCCACAGACATGACACCCTCATTCATTGACCCAAGAAATGTTGTGAGTGCAGGTCAATACCAGTCAGAGGCAAACTCTCCCTTGCCATCTCAGCCACGGTCTTGCATGTTTAGATGATTTAGTATACTAGACTAATCATCTCCTCAAATCAAATGCTGCTTGGTTCTTTTGAGGCTTCCTCATCTAACTTGAAGTAGATCAAGTAACATCATCCACCCAGGCCCCTTGGCAAAAGGCTTGGTTGGCATTCATATATGGCAGCAGCTCTCCAAAGGAATTTTGTCATTCAGACAGTGATAGGTTCAGTGTCATATTCTCTGTGGCTTAATACAATGTATGTAATTTTTTCTACCACATCTGATGCAAAACAGATAGTTCTTTTTGGCTCTACTATGATGACCTCGAATCCAGGCCTTTTCCATGATACCAGAATCCTGTAGTCTTCAAAATTATGGTAGAGGACAGGCTCACACTGTTTGTTTGTAAAGCCAGTGTCTACAAGTAGCTTAAATACCCTCCACCTCCATTAAATTAATTTTGTTAGCCAATACTCAGTCTTATGCCCCCTAACCTAATTTGGGAGGTTATACCTTACTCATATTCCTGGGGAACGGCATTATGCAGTGAATACACAGCATTGCTTCTGCCACAGAAACACCTTCACTCTTTATATCTCCTTATACTTTTTCAACAGAAGTTCTTAAAAGAGTAAATATCTCCTCTGATGTTGGTTTTTGGATACATCCTTTGAAAATATGCTTTTTAGTCTAGCTACTTGCTTTGATATCTGATATCCATTATCACCTTGAAGTCTCAGACAAAACAGAAACAGGATTAGTCTTATTTTTAGTATTTCATTTAGATCTCTTAGGTGTTTTAACAAATATTGAGCACAGAACTGCTTCAGAGCTGGAGAATACGTATCTTCCAATTTATAAGACAATTCTGTCTGATAAATTTTGCTACATGAATGTTAAGAGTGTAGAAATCATCAATATATAAAAACATCTCAAAGGTATCTGAGTCATCTGTTCTCTATGTTTATTGTGTAGATTAAATATATCAGAGACTTCAATTTCAGTACAAAAAATATATAGAGGCATACCTCAGAAACATTGTAGGTTCAGTTCCAGACCACCACAATAAAGTAAATATTGTGATAAAGTAATTCACACAAACGTTTGGTTTCCTAGTACATATAAAAGTTATGTTTATGCTATAGTATAAATACAGTATTGTTTGTATTTACTCTATAATAAATGTATGAATAATATACACAATACATTTCATGTCATTCTTATAATATTGTTTGTAATGTCTATACAAAATACATTTAAAATTATTCTATTGCTAAAAAAATTCTAATCATCTGAGCTTTCAGTGAGTTGCAATCTTTTTGCTGGTGGGGAGTCTTGTCTCAGGGCTGATGGTTGCTGACCAATCAGGGTTGTGGTTGTTGACAGTTGAGGTGGCTGTAGCAATTTCTTAAAATAATACAGTAATGAAATTTGCCACATTTATTGACTCTTCCTTTCATGAAAGGTTTTCTGGAGCATGTGAGGTTGTGTGATAGCATTTTACCCACAGTAGAATTTTCCAAATTGGAGTCAATCCTCTCAAATCTTGCCACTGCTTTAAAACTAAGTTTATGTAATGTGCTGAGTCCTTTATTGTCATTTCAACAATGTTCACAGCATTTTCACCAGGAGTAGATCCCATCTTAAGAAATAACTTTCTTTGTTCATCCTTAAGAAGCAACTCCTTATCATTAAAGTTTTATCATGAGTTGTGGCACTTGGGTCACATTGTCAGACTCTATTTCTCATTTTTGTTCTCTATTTCCACCACATCTACAGTTAATTTCCCCACAGCAGTCTTGAACCCCTTGTAATTATCCTTGAGAGGTGGAATCAACTTCTTTCAAATTCTTGTTAATGTTGATATTTTGACTTTCTCCCATGCACTATGAATGTTAATAGCATTAAGAATGGTGAATTCTTTCTAGAAAGTTTCCAATTTACTTTGCCCAGATCTATCAGAAGAATCAGTAGTTGTGGCAGCTATAGGCTTATGAAATATATTTTTTAAATAATAAGACTTGAAAGTCAAAATTTACTCCTTGATCCATGGACTGCAGAATGGATGTGTTAAAGGGCACAAAAACACTGTGAAGCTTTTTGTATATCTCCATCAGAGCTCTTGCGTCATTTTGGTGCATTGTCAGTGAGCAGTAATATTTTGAAAGCTATCTTCTCTCTAATCAGTAGTTCTCAACAGTGGCCTTAATATATTCATTAAATCATGGTGTAAACAGATGTGCTATCATCCAGGCTTTGTTGTTCCCATTATACAGCATAGGCAGAGTAGATTTAGGAAAATTCTGAAGGCCTGGGATTTTTGGAATGGTAAATGAGCATTGGCTTCAAGTAAAAGTCATAAGCTGCATTAGCCCCTAACAAGAGAGTTCCTCTGTCTTGAAGTCAGGCATTAATTTTTCCTGTCTAGCTATGAAAGTCTTAGATGGTATCATCTTACAATGTAAGGTTGTTTTGTCTACGTCAAAAATCTGTTGTTAATTTAGCTAATTTCATCAATTATCTGAGGTATATTTGCTAAGCAAGTTGCTGAAGTTTCATATCAGCCCTTGTTGCTTCATCTTGCACTTTTATGTTAATAGAGATAGCTTTTTTTATTCTTAAATCTCATAAAGTAACCTCTCTTAGCTTCAAACTTGATGGGAGTTAGGTTCATGCTCTAAATTAGATTTTGGCTTAAGAGAATGTCATAGCTGATTTGATCTTTTATCTAGTGTATTCAAACTTTCTTTCTCCGTATCTGCAAAAGGGCTGTTCACATTCTTATCATTAGTGTGTTAACTGAAGTAGCATCTGGAATTTTCTCCAAAAACTTCCTTTGCTTCACTACTTGGGTAAGTGTTTGGTGCAAGAGGCCTAGCTTTTGGCCTATCTCAGCTTTCAACATGTTCTCATTAGACTTAATCTTTTCTAGCTTTTGATTTAAAGTGAGAGACCTGCAACACTTACTTTCACTTGAACATGTAGAGGCCACTGTAGGGTTATTAATTGTCCTAATTTCAACATTGTTGTGCCTCAGGGAACATGGAGGCCTAATGAGAGAAAGATAGATGGGGAAATTACCTGTCACTGGAGTAGTCGGGACATTCACATGAACAGAATACGTTTACTGTCTCACATGGGCATGACCCATGGTGCCTCTAAACAATTACAACAGTGACATTCAAAATCACTGATGACCATAACATAGAATAATAATAAAAAAGTTTGAAATATTGCAAGAATTACTCAAATGTGACACAGGGATACAAATTGAGCACATATTGGAAAAAATGATACCAACAGAAGAGCAGTGCAAGGTTACCACAAAGCTTCAATTTGTTAAAAAAAAAGAAAGAAAGAAAGAAAAAAAATTATCTGTGAAACACATTAAAGCAAAGCACAATAAAATGGGGGTATTCCTGTAAATAGTTAGATTTTACTGATAAAAAATGAAGACATTTGAAAATGCTGTTGGAAAATTTTTCAATCTTACCTGAAAATGTAAAGTGAAAGAAAATATTACTCTAGAAATGTTTTTCAAATCATTAAAGCAGATAAAGGCAGAATGGAACAGTTGAAAGGTATATGTGTGGCTGTCTTGAGCCTACCCTTATATTTTTCTTGGTTCTAAAGTAATTTGAGCAAACTTAGAGCTCCAACAAAGCAGTTTGAGATATCCTGTTATTGTTGATTTTGAATACAAGTACATTAGTGTGATGAACTGGAAAATAAGAGTTAGGGTGTGTTTAGTGCTAATTATATGTACTAATTTTTTATTTTACTTTATTTTTATTTTTTTGAGACAAAGTCTTGCTCTGTCGCTCAGGCAGGAGTGCAGTGGCACAATCTCAGCTCACTGCAACCTCCGCCTCTCGGTTTCAAGTGATTCTCCTTCCTCAGCCTCCTGAGTAGCTGAGGCTATAGGCATGTATCACCACACCTGGCTAAATTTTTGTATTTTTATGGAGACTGGGTTTCATCGTATTAGCCTGGATGGTCTTGATCTCCTGACCTCCTGATCCTCCCACCTTGGCCTCCCAAAGTGCTAGGATTACAAGCATGAGCCACTGTGCCCGGCCTAAATTTTTATACATGGTAAAAATTACTAAATTTTTACCATGTACTAAATTTTTACACATGGTACCTTATTTAATCTACACCTCCATTAATTAAGTACTATAATTATATCATTGAAAAATTAATAAACTGAAGATGTGAGTAAATAAATTATTTGCCTTAGATGTGAACCCAGGCAGTCCAACTCCAAAGCCTACTTTTTAGCCATTTTGTTATGTGATATTTCTCTTAATTCATTTGACATTGATAATACTATAAATCTCAGAAAAATAAATATCTAAATAAAAATTTCATAGCCTCAAAGGGGAGAATCTTTATGTAATATTCTGTGGTTTATATTCTGCTTTTACATGCACATATCTTAGCTAATTTGAACCTCACAAGAATCCCATGAGATTGAATTTTTTATTTTCACCAGACCAACAAGATCTGATGGAAACACCAGAGCTTATCTAAAAGTAAATTTCTCTTACTTTGTGATTCTGCCTCCACAAACATTCACTCACCTGATAAAAAATAGAAGGGGAAAATATGATGTTATTCTCACTGCTAAAACATAAGCTTAGAAGGTAGAATTGCATAGCAGATTGATATAGATGGGATTCCAATAGGTTTTTTAATTTGAACCTTTTGAGTGCTGAGAGTCTGAGTTTCCCACATGTTTTATATTTTTTCTACTCCAACAGGCTGCTGATTTCCCAAAGTTAGAACTTGCTGCAATTCATTTATAAGGCCAGACTTTGATGATAGAAGACTGCTCTAGCCTTAGGTATATTGGCTGGCTGCTTCAGGAAAGTAGAAGTGTACAGGGTTATTCTGGAGATAAGAAGCCTTCTCATCACTGTAAACTTGTACAGAACAGAAAACAAAAGCTTATCTACCATCCAAATCATATACACCTAGTGAAATGCCAAGGCAAAACTTCACACTGAGCCTGATTACATCAAAGTTCCTGGTCAATCAAGTCCCTACTCTTTCCGCAGTTCACTAATCCATACTAACAATCAGAAAGCAAGGAATTGCACTCAGGATTTAATCTTTACTGGTACATAACTTTGAGTGAATGCTTGCCATTTTAAACATCACCTTGTTTATTTGTGAAATGGAAATAATTATCTTTACATCACAATGTTTCAGTCATCAATTTACGTATCATCTACTACCTTATTCAGTATATTTAATACTTATATAATGTTACACGATTACATAATCTCTCTCTGTGTGTGTACACATACATATCCTGCAATCACTGGCTTTGATATATGCACCAATTATCTCAATAAATTAGATATGTTACAGTAATTCTATTTCTGGAAAAAAGCTTACTTAACATGATCTTTCTATACCATAATTTCTATTATTCTAGTATAAACACAACCTTGTTAGAATGTTAGATTCTCCTGTGGAGCTTCAACCAAGACTTAATAAATCAACATTTTCACAGTTAAAGTTCAGGTTTATATATTTTTATAAAGACTTATAGACAATTCATACATCCCAAAAGGACTGAGTATATCACCATTGTGCCAATGAGTGACATAGCTCTGGGTTCTGAGACAGGCTTCTCCACTTCACAAAGCAAGTAAAAATTTCTGGATTCAGTGTCTTTAGTTTTATTTTTTTAAGGTACATAGTAGGTTTATATATTTATGAGGTAGGTGAAATATTTTGATTTAGGGATGTAATGTATAATAATCACATCATGGGAAATGGAATAGCCATCCTTTCAAGCATTTATTCTTTGCAACAATCACTTTTAGTGATTTTAAAATGTACAATTAAATTATTATTGACTGTAGACATCTGTTGTGCTATCAAATACTAGGTTTTATTTATTCTTTCTAATGATTTTTTTGTAGCCATTAACCATCCCAATGATACAGGAGTTAAGAAGAAATCACTTGGACAGACAGTAAGTAAGGGTATAGGAACCCTTGGTAAGGCTTTTCTTTTTCATAAAAAGCAGCCCCAAATCATTTTCTAATAAAGAGCAGCCTGTAAAGTCAATCTTCAGACATATACAAACAAACTTGCACGTGTGAATGCTGGCAGGAACTAGGGATTAGACATGTTCAAGAAGGTGGCTCCACCTTCCCTTCTCTTTGTCAGCCACATGTACTGTAAGGAGCAGACAAGATGGTGCCAATCAACTGGAAAGTCCATTTGCATAATATTAGGGTGGGGCAACCAGCCTTCCCTGTGCACAATGTAAACATCATACCTGATCCAATCAACTGTGAGCATACACATACATAGGGTAAATCAGACACCACCTCCTCAAACTGGACTATAAAATCCGAGGCATTTGCCACCAGCTGGTCCTTGGGCGAGCTGTTTCTCTTTCTCTTCTCTTCTGCCTATTAAACCTCCGCTCCTAAACTCCTCTTGTGTGTCTGTGTCTTAAATTTTCCTGGTGCATGACAATGAACCCCAGGTATATACCCCAGACAACATAGCTGTTTCATAATGGGGACCTCGTTCGGGATACCAAGGTACAACATTCATCAAAACAGTGAATAAAGGAGCAAACTCAAACTGTCCTTTCATTCTGAGGCTCTTGGCCTCCATTTTAGAACCAAATCAAACCAAATACTGGGTTCCCTTTAGCCATTTAAAAACGATTAGCATGGCTGCCAGCCTTACAAGACTTGGGGGATAGACTTGCTGGGGAGAACATGGAGAATCCCCCAGCACCCATGGGTGGCTGGGCATATTGGCCATGTTTAAATGAACTTCCTTACACAAGGGACTTAGCTGTCATGTGGGGCTGGAAGAAGTCCTGGGACAACTGAGAATTTCTGGCTGGGGCTACCTCCCACTGTTATCCAAGAGCTTCTGGACTGACCCTAGCCTCTGACTGCCCTGATGGAATGTTGGCCACATGATCTCCAACTTTCCTATTGTAATTTCCTCCTTTCCTGTCTGTGACCATCCATATCTTTTAAACTCTCTGTTTACGCAATGTGTGGGAAGTTTTACAGGAAAATAATCTTGTTTGGCAAGATCAGGTAATATGGTAGTAACTGGGGATATAGCTCAAGGGAAGGTGGCTATGATTTTCTAGGAACAGAGACCTCCCCACCCAACAGTGATTGTCTCTCTCTGCCCTGGAGATCACATGGCACTTTCAGGTCAATCTCTGCCCTTGGTGTGGAGATCACATGGGACTTCTAGGTCACTCTCTGCCCTTGGTCTGGAGAGCACATGGCATTTCCAGGTCTCTCTCTGCCCTTGGCCTGGAGAGCACATGGCATATCAAGGTCACTCTTACCTTGGTATAGTGAGCATATGGCATTTCAAGGTCAACAGTGCCACCTAGTGGAATAGGAATCCTCTCCGTGAGGCACATTGTAGGTCCTTCACTGAAACACCATAGTTTCCCAATTCTCGCCTCTTTTTGCACCTCTCTGTTAGAAACCAGGCTTCATGCTGCTTGTATAAATGAGAAAATTTTGACTTCAACAATTAGGGGTAAAATGTCCTCCAAAGCCAAATTTTAGTCTTGATACTGTCCCATGAGCAGGAAAATGGCCATTGGGTCCCTATGTTCTTTTAAGGCACCTATTATGCCTTCAGTTAGAATGGTACTTAATTAGTAGGGGAATTTTAGGTTCAGAAGTTAACCAGAACCATTCTCTAAGGATAAATGCTTTAGCATGGGCTATAATAACAGATATAGAGCTCAAACCAGCACACTCCCTCCATTTAGGAGGGACGTGCAACATTTGCCCTAATGTAACTGTCACATGGTGTCTCCCAAGATCCATTCTTAGGGGAGCCAGGCAGGTCACACAAATCTAGAAAATCAATGGGAAATCACAGGCAGAGGTGATAGAGCCACTTGGGTGAGTGTGACTAATCCCGATCACATAGTTTCTCTGGTTCCATGGCTGGGATCACACCTGCTACCATGAGCAGCACGTTCAACAAGGTGCTGGGACCCAGGAACCACAGAGGGAAAACAGTAGGGGGTACGCCCCCACTGTCTTCCTTTCCATTGTGGGTCACACCAAAAGGAAGGAGACTAAAGGGACTTGGTTTTCTCACTTCTCTTTATCATCTTTGGCCTGTATTCCTCTGGAGTGCGTTCTGAAGCACAAAGATTCCTTTGACCCTGAAACTTCAATTTTAAAAGCGGCTCATTTTCTTCTGCTAAAGGGCATGGGCTTCTCACCGTCTTGAACCATCCAGGCCTGTGGAAGGGACCTATAATTTTAATATTATCCAACAATTAGATCTTTTCTGCAGACGGGTGGGTAAATGTTCTGAGGTACCTTATGTACAGGCTTCTGTTGCTCTGCAAGGCAACCCAGACCTTTCCAAGCATTGCACAATCAACCCAGTCCTTTTAGCAATCATATCGGCAGGCACAAAGGGAATGATTCCCTAAGACTAGAAAAGCAACTTCCAGGGGAACCATCTGAGGCAGCTTTTGAGTGTCCCAGCCCTTCCAGTCCTTCTTATCTGGGGCCACCTCCAACCACGCCTCCAGCTATTCCACCCCCACTATCTCCAAAATATCCCACTCCCCCACCTTTGCTCTTACCCCTACAGGAAATGCCCAATGAAGTTGATGCCACTAGGGTTCGAGTTTCCTTCTCATTGCAGGACCTTAGGCAAATAAAGGGAGACTTCGGCCAATTTTCTAATGTCCCTGATAGGTGTACAAAAGCTTTCCGAAATTTAACTCAGGTATTTGACCTCTCATGGAGGGCTGTTATGCTGCTCCTAAGCCAGACCCTAACTGCCACAGAAAAACAGGAACTCTGCAGGCAGCAGAGAATTTCAGAGATGAGCACTGTGTCTCCTATTGCAGGCCAAAAGCTGAGAGAGAAAATAGGGAAGGCAAAGAAATATGAGAAACACCATTTTCGATAGGAAAAGAGGCAGTACCTCTTGACAACCTTAACTGGAACACCCAGTATGTTCTATGGTGTTTTTCCTTTTTTTCACAGTTTAAAATGGCACTTTTATAATCTTCTTCCGACCTGGGAAAAGTTCATTTCCCTGAACCTTAAAATGCTTGGCTTTGGTGGGACATGGTGGCTCATGCCTATAATCCTAGTATTTTGGGAGGCCGATACTGGTGGATTGCTCAAAGCCAGAAGTTCAAAATTAGCCTGGCCAACATGGTGAAACCCTGTCTTTACTAAAAATACAAAAAAATTAGCTGGGCATGGTGGCAGGTGCCTGTAATCCCAGCTACTCGGAGACTGAGGCAGGAGAATCCCTTGAACTCGGGAGGCAAAGGTTGTAATGAGCTGAGACCATGCCACTGCACTCCAGCCTGGGCAACAAGAGCGAAACTCTGCCTCAAAAAATAAAAATAAAAAATAAAATGCTTGGCTTACAGTTGAGTTAGGGGTAAGGGAACTTAGAATCCTGACATGAGAGCAAAAGACTAAATTTTTTTTAACCAGTCAAGCTTTTGACTTCTCTCTCTCGAACCTAGAAGCCTGACATGCCATCAAAAGAGTGAAAGATTTTATTTTATTTTTTACCAGTCAAGTTTTGGCTTCTCTCTCTCTATGCAAACTGGCAAAAAGGATAAGGATCATTGTTTATATTCCCCGTAAAGTTTTAATTAATGAAAAAGATTGGTGAGGTTGGTCTTAAGCTGTAGCCAATATGGCATGCTTTGCGTGTCTTTCTGTATGATTTTGTCAAAAGAAAGGGTAACTTAGTTTGGAATGCAGGTTCAGGACCCCATAAGCCTGCTGTTCAAGCTAGTGCAACAAAATGTTCAGTACCAACATGGCTACAGGACTCTATCTTGTTTCAGGTCCTTGCCAACATGACCTGTAACCCCCGACAATATTTTGTTTCAGTCTCTGCCCTTTTACAATGGTGGCTGTTTCCTTGTGCTAAGTCAGTTCCTGGGTGGGGACCACAAAATCAGATGAGCCGGTTTATCAATCTGGGTGGTGCCAGCTGATCCATCAAGGGCAGGGTTTACAAAATATCTTAAGCACTGATCTTGAGAGCAGTTTAGGTAGGGTCAAAATCTTGTAGCTTCCAGCTGTGTGACTCCTAGGCCATGGCTTCTAATCTTGTGGCTAATTTCTTGGTCTGGTGCCCAGGCAAGAGGGAAGCATATATTAAGAAGGGGCTGTTACTATCTTTATTTTAGACTATTAACTGTAAACCACGCTCCTCCCAAAGTTGGTTCGGCCTACACCCATGGATAAGCAAGGACAGCTTTGGGGCTGGAAACAAAGTGGAGTTGTTTGGGTTAGATCCCTTTCACTTTCTCAGTCACAATTTTCCAATGACAGTTTCAAAAGCTGCTTATCATCCCTTTGAAAATACCTCATACATTCGCAGTTAAGTCATAACCTAACTAAGGCTTGGTGGTTTCACCTGTGAGGTTACTTTTTGTAGAATTCAAAAGCTGAGAATCTTAACTGCTTGGCATGGCTAACATCAAGTAACAAGGGATGTAAAAGGATTTTCTTAAAGAGTGCTCAGCTTAATTCGAAGTGGATATTCAAATTATAGGTATATTTAAAAAGCCTTTATGTTTTTCTCTTTTTGGATCTTGTTTTTCCGAAAAAACATTTTTTTCCTTCTCAGTCAACTGAATTATTGTCTTGCCACTCTTAATGCACACATGAGAGGCCCTAAGATCTAAGATAACTTCTGGTAGCATGGGACTCCTTGAGGAAGAACAGAGGAGGCACCATAGACATTGTTTTGGGGAAAAAAACCCCTCCGTTTCCCTCATGAAACCCCAAGAATTAAAAGCAAGATAATTTCCTCTTAAAATCAAAGGCTCTGTTCTATTTCACATTGTGTTATCTGACAGTTTTGAGTTGTGCGGGTATCAAATTCACATCAGGAGAGAGCGTGGTATGTAATAACTAGGTAGAAAATACACTTTAAGGGATGGCTAATAGTAATTATAAATCAGAGATGTACGCTCTTAGTCACCTGAAAGACATGAAAACATTCCCCACGCCCCACTGAGAGATAAGACTCCCACGGCAGATGGACTGATTACAAAATAAGGTGATTTTGGTTTCCTTGCAATGAAATGTGTGATAGAAGCACCATGCTGTCTTCTTCCATAGTATTTCCCTCCCTTTGAGGATCCAAAATTCAGTATAAAATGGCACCCTTAATTTTAGGGATCTGTCTTTGCCTTCAGCTGTGCCCGCTTATCAGGCCCTAAAAATGCATTCTACTGGCGCTGCTCCTCCAGAGGCTCCACCCTGAAGCCAATAATCCAATCAAGAAACTGGCAAATAAAAAATCTTATGAGTGATGAACCCTCTGTCTGTGTTGCTATATATGTGTTTTGTGTAATGTCTGCAAAAAGATCTCTAATTGACTGGCTTAAAGAAAAATAAGCACTTAAATAAAATGTATTTTAGTACATGTGATTTTAATCTTTAAGGAATAAAAATAGCCTTAAGGATTATTGGTAAAATGCAATAAAAGTAAAGTGTCATCAAAATGCAAACAGATGGTCTAAATCATGCAACTTAGATACTAGTTTGCTAAATGTTCCAAGGTTGTATATTGCCTGCTTTACAGATAGGTATGACCTGGGACACGTGGAGTTAGAAGCTGGGAAAAGTCAGACTTTATCTGCACTTCTGTCTGGTTCCTAGGCGCTACATCTGGTACATAATTAAAATTGCTTACTAATCAGGTTTTTCACCAAAAGTAAAAGTTGCTGAGTTAACGGTGCAACATGTATTTGAGATCACTAAACTGTTTTACATGCAAGGCTTATAAAAACAGTAAGATGTGTTTTTTAGTAAAAGATTATAAGAAAGCATGGAAATGTAAATTTTTCACAAGGATAAGGAATTATCTTAAATTTAATAAGATAAAGCTAAACACTTAGTTGTGGAAAGACTGTAAAAATTAATCTTGCAAAAATATGTAACATTAAATTCAAAAGAGTATTGTATGGTCTTTTCATAAACTGAGCATTGAAATAAAAGCACAGCAAGGTTGTCTTAAGATGCTAATCTGCCCTTTAGCAAAAGAGTTATAAAAGGTTTGCAAAGATTTTACCTCATGGTGAAATTGGTTAAGATTAGATGGAATCTTCTATAAGGTTTCATTTAAACAAATTGGGGTTAATATTAATAAACCGATGCAAAGGTAAATTTGACTTTGAACAGGATTTTCATGTAATAGTAAAGGCTAATAAAAGGTTTTTGCCTTTTGAGTCATTTTTGGCAAAATAAATAATTTATGGCAATTTGAAATTCTATTTCATAACATCAAGTATTTTAAACCTCTAATATTTAACAGGTGTCCCAAATTCAAGCGTCAAGTTTCAAAATTGTCTTTCCTAATGCCTGGTTTTCTGGATGCTTCACAGGACCCCTGAAACATTCAGAAAAGAGGTGAACCAGATTATCTGACATTTTTGGTCGCATAAGATTGCCAAAATGATGTCTAATCTTCTTTAAATTACATTTTGGTGGATAATACTAATTTATGTTCCAAAACCGTATGAGATTTCTAAAATGTTAATGTCTGAATATATGCTATCAATCATAATCAAGGGTAAAGTTACTGTAAACCACAGAGATAACTAAACTTTGTCAGTTGTGGAAATTTTGTCACTAGATAATTGTTGTCTTCCTTTGTTCCTTCTCAGCAGATGGTTTATAATCAAGCTAGAAGACTTTAATACGTGTTCTCAAATGCAGGTTTCCAATAGCTTCCAAGATTGTAAATTGGAATAGAGAAAAAACACACAGGACTCATGAAGAACTGAAATGTTCATAAATGTCAAGCAAAACAAGATTTAACTAAATGGACAGCACTCAGAAAGTTAAAGCAAACTTTTTGACTTTTGCTTGGAATATTTCTGATCCTTGTTTTGTTTTTCAGGGTCAAGGAAACCTATTTTGAACTTTTTACAGCCTTTAATAGTTGATTAAGGTATATTCCTGTGAACAAAATTTGGAGCATGTTTATTTCTCTCTGCCTGGATCCTCTAGAATTTGGAAACTATCTGAGAGTATTCTTAACTTATGGCAATACAGTTGTTTGCATCAGTGCAATAAGAATCCATTTCACTTTTTCAACAGGATACAATTGGAAAAACTGTTATTTTATCAAGGCTTTGACCCGAAGGGTATATACTTCCTTCTAAGGAATCAATCTTGACTTGAAGAGCCAAGAAAAACCTATCAGGATAACTGACCTCATACCTTGTCTACACAGTCCCTGCACAGGGTTTCTAACCTGTGGTCAATAAAGAATGTCACTTTCTAACAGGTCCAGGAGCTCCAAATTCATCTTGGGACGTTAAGAGAAAAGGATCACCCAACTCACATGTATTTGAGGATATAAATCCACGGCTGGGCTTGTCTTTAAAAGGTTTTTGTCTGAGATTCCTTGAGGAACAGAATTCCATCAAAGACAATCCAAAAGACCTATGTGGAAATAATTATTCTTGCTGCACAGCAAAATAAACTATCATCAGAGTGAACAGAAAACCTACAGAATGGGAGAATTTTTTTGCAATCTATCCATCTGACAAAGGGCTAATATCCACAATCTACAATGAACTTCAACAGATTTTTCAAGATAAAAACAACCCTATTCGAAAAGTGGGCAAAGGATAGAAACAGACACTTCTCAAAAGAAGACATTTATGTGGTCAACAAACATATGAAAAAAAGCTCATCATTACTGGTCATTAGAGAAATGCAAATCAAAACCACAGTGAGATACCATTTCATGCTAGATAGAATGGCGATCATGAAAAAGTCAGGAAACAACAGATGCTGGAGAGGATGTGGAGAAATAGAAATGTTTTTATACTATTGGTGGGAGTATAAATTAGTTCAACCATTGTGGAAGACTGTGGCAATTCCTCAAGGGTCTAGAACCAGAAATACCATTTGATGCAGCCATCCCATTACTGGGTATATACCCAAAAGATTATAAATAATTCTACTATAAAGACACATTCACATGTATGTTTATTGCAGGACTGTTCGTAATAGCAAAGACTTGGAACCAATTCAAATCCCCATCAATGATGGACTGGATAAAGCAAATGTGGCACATATACACCATAGAATACTATGCAGCCATAAAAAAGGATGAGTTTGTGTCCTTTGCAGGGATATGGATGAAGGTGGAGACCATCATTCTCAGCAAACTAACACAGGAACAGAAAACCAAACACCACATGTTCTCACTCATAAGTGGGAGTTGAACAGTGAGAACACATGGACATAGGAGGGGAATATCACACACTAGGGCCTGTCAGGTTTGGGGGACCAGAGGAGGGATAGCATTAGGAGAAATACCTAATGTAGATGATGAATTGATGGGTGCAGCAAACCACCATGGCACGTGTATAATTATGTAACTAACCTGCGTGTTCTGCACGTGTATCCCAGAACTTAAAGTATAATTTGAGAAAACTGTGCAAATGGCATGAATAAACATTTTTCAAAAGTAGATGTATACATACAGCCAACAAACATGAAAAAATGTTCAATATCACTAAACATCAGGGAAATGCAAATTAAAACCACAATGAGATACCACCTTAATCCTGCAAGAATGGCCATAATAAATTAAAAAAAAAAAAAAAGAAGTTGGCTTGGATTTGGTGAAAAGAGAACACTTTTATACTGCTGGTGGGAATGTAAACTAGTACAACCACTATAGAAATGTGTCTGGAGATCCATTAAAGAACTAAAAGTAGAACTACAATTTGACCCAGCGATTCCACTATTAGGTATCTACACAAAGAAAAATAAGTCATAATATGAAAAATACACATGCACATACATGTTTAGAGCAGCAGAATTTGCACTTGAGAAGATATAGATACAATTTAAGTATCCATCAATCAATGAGTGGATAAAGAAAATGTGGTATATATACACCATGAAATACTATTCAGCCATAAAAGGAACTAAAAACTGTCTCTTGTAGCAACTTGGATAAAGCTGGAGGCCATTATTGTAAGTGAAGCAACTCAGGAATGGAAAACTAAATATCATAGGTTCTCACTTATAACTGGGAGCTAAGCTATGAGGGTGTAAAGGGACAGGAATGATATAGTGGACTTAGAGGACTCCTGGGGGAAGTTTAAGAGGTGGGTGAAGGATAAAATACTATATATCGGATAAAGTGTACATTTGTTGAGTAACAGTTGCACCAAAATCCCAGAAATCACCACTAAAGAACTTATCCATGTAACCAAAAACCACATGTATCCCCAAAAGTATTGAGAACAAAAATTCAAGTTTTGTTACAAAGAAGTTCCCGGAATCTTTGTTCTGAAATATTTCTACACTGAAGATTTAGTTTGGTTGGTCCCATTCAAAAATTTGTTAACATTACAAATCATAATAATGTTTTCTTACATGTTTCCACACATACACATATGTTTTTTGTGTAATCCTATCTGGTTTATCTCATTCCCTTGTTTTATTCTTTTCATTATCAACTTAGTCAAAATTGAATACTTATTTTGCAGCTACTGAATGCTTATTTCTTCTATTGTAAATTATTTTGAGATGAATATATTTATATATAAACCCTTGTCTTTTTTCTTGTTCTTTCCTTAGATTGAACTATTATACACAGAATTCTGAGTCAGAGTTCTGAGGACTTCTGAGAATCTTGGCAAGAATTTTTAAATTGCTTTCCAGAAACCTTAACGATTTGTGTGCCTAACAGCCATGTGTTATAATGCCTGTTTCACTTTATTCTCAGCCATATATTTCATGAAATGTAACTTATTATTCATTCTTTAAGACCTCATGAGACTGTTACATGAAGTATGGAATATTTTTATGAACTCTCATGCAAACAAGTCAGGAACATGGTAGGAAACAGTAGAAATGTAAGTTACATATTGACATTCTTACTCTCCCCATAGCCGATAAATTTGGGGTCAAGATAAATGTGATTGGGTTAACCAAACTTCTAGCACTTCTGATATATCATGAATTAAGCTGCTGTTTGGTGTTCAGAATGACTAATTTAAAAATTAATATTTAGGCAACATAACCATTAGTTTATTGTTTCTTCTGCTGCTACTGGGTACAAATCCTGGCAGTGATTTCCAATAAACTGGAAGCAGAATAAGCAGAAAGTGGAAAATATTTAATGATAGATAAGCATATCAATAAACTGAGGGTGATAGTAGAAGCCTTTCCTGTAGCTTTTGTTTAAATGGTCTTTAGAGTTTTGTAGTAGAAAGTAAGTAGCTCCCTGGGCTGAGCAGTTTCCAGTTCTCAGTTCAGTCATAAACTTGCTCTGCGATTTCAGGCAAAAATGAAAGTATTGTCAGGTCTCAATTTCTTCTCTCTATAAGATTTCTGAAATTTATGTCAGTTTTAAAACATCGTGATCATATAATTCTTATAGATAAGTATGCTATGCAGTCAGACTTAATAAAAAATGAAGATTCACTCTAACCACATTCGTTGCTTGATATTTACATAATTTGTACTTTTTCATGATTACAAGTAATGCTAAGTACTCTTGTATACAGAATTGTATGGTAGATTGTATATATGTATATATAATATATGTGTCTGTTATATGTATATATAATATGTGTCTATTATATGTATATATAATATGTGTCTATTATATGTATATCTAATATATGTGTCTATTATATGTATATATGTATATGTGTATGTATATCTAATATATGTACATATTATATATACTACATTGATTTGATGGGTCAGATATAATGCATAATTTGTAGGAATATTTTCAGTGAAACTTCCATCTAGAAAGGCTGCTATTTTATACTCTCAACAATAGTGCATTGGGGTACCCATTTTTTACAATTAAATGTTGGATATTATTGAACTTTAAATTTTTTCACCAATTTGATAAGTGAATAGTACTATCACCTTGCTTTTTAATATTTGTATCATTACTATTTGTAAATGTAAAGCTGAACTTCTTATTTTTGGGACCCATTTGTATTTCTTTTTACAGTAAATTACCTGCTTTACAACCTTTATGCATTTATCTACTGATCTTTATGCAGTTAGGCAGTTGTCTTGTAATGTATATTTGTAGGAGTTTTTCATAGATTGTAAAAATATATATCACACATATTTTTCCATGTGTTTATTTGCATATTAACTTTGTACTTTGTTACGAAAAAATTTAATGCTCAAAAAATTTAAACTTTACTATCTTTTGATTAATTTGAATTTTATTTTAGGAAGGAATGTTCTGCCTTAAGCTATTTGCTTGAGTATTGTTACAGTTGTGTCTATATATATGTGTGTGTATGTGGGGGAGTGGTGGTTGTAGTCATTTTGGAATGCAATAAATGCTTTCAGATAGAGATAAAATTTGTTCACCAAAATGAGAGTCCTTTGTTCCATAACCATTTGTAAAAAGTCTGTTTTTACCCACATTATAAAAATAAATACCACTTATTTTAAATACACTTTTATTTTGTATTAAATTTATCCTCTGCCTTATTACTGTTCACTTTCTAAATACACTATTCTTGAGCATTTTTTTTTAAACTAACAGTAGAATTATTTTTTAAGTCCCCATAGGAATTCTTTGAGATTTGATTTGGAATTATCTTGAATGCATAGACTGTTTTTGTGAGACATAAAATATTTACAACATCAAATTTGATGACTGAGTGTGGTGGCTCACACCTGTAATCCTAACACTTTGGGTGGCCTAGGTGGGGGGATCGTATGTGCCCAGGTGTTCAAGGCTATAGTGAGCTATGATCACACCACTGCACTTAGCCCAGGCAACAGAATAAGACTCTGTCTCACACACGAACACACACACGCGCACACACACACACACACACACACACACAGAGAAACAGAGACAGATAGATAATCCATAAAGAAACGTAAAAATAATTTACATTTATATGTGACTTGTTTTATTTAAGTAAAAGAAAGAGTTTTGTTAATTTTATTTTTTGGATAGTTGTTTGACCTTAACATTTTTAGTAAGCTTATTATGTTTAAGTGCTTTCGTGACTTTCTTTTTATAAAAATGAATATAATTTCACAATATTTTCAAGTTGGTCACTGCTGATTATTAGGAAATCTATTTATTTTTTATTTCTTTGTATGTAGGGTTCTTAATAAACTTTCTCTTAGTTCCAACTTCCCCAAAACTTTTTTAAGAGACATTATTAGATTTACCTGTTATTTATTTTTGCTTAGATTTACCTTTCATTAAAATTATTTACCATTTTTATGGACATATAATAGTTATACATATTTATGGAGTACATGTGATGTTTTGATACAAGAATACAATACGTTATAATAAAATCAGGGTAGTTGGGATAGCCATCATTTCAAATATTTATTGTTTCTTCATATTGGGAACATTCCAAATTCAGTCCTCTAGATTTTGAAAAATAATATAAATTGTTCACTACAGTCACCATATTGTGCTGCTAAACACTCAAACTTATTTGTACTATCTAACAATTTAACTATATTTTGTTACTCATGAAACAACCCTTCTTTATCCCTTCCTTCCTAGTACCCTTCCCAGCCTCTCGTAACCATCATTCTACTACCTCCATGAGATAATTTTTTTTTTTTTATAGTTCCCACATATGAGTGAGCAAATGCGATATACTTCTTTCTGTGTCTGGCTTATTTCACTCAAGATAATGTCCTCCAGTTCCATCTTTGTTGTTGAAAGTGACATGGTTGTATAATATTCTATTGTGTATATGTGCCACATATACTTAATCCATGAATCTGTTGATAGATACTTATGTTGATTCCATAGCTTGGCTATTGTGAAGAGTGCTACAACAAACATGGGAATGCAGATATTTCTTTAATTTACTAATTTTTTTTGGATACATACTTAGCAGTGGGGTTGCTGGATCATACGGTTGTTTTATTTACAGGTTTTTGAGGAACCTCCATACTGTTCTCCATAGCATCTGTACTAATTTTCTTTTCTTTTCATTTTTTTTTTTTTTTTTTTTTTGAGACAGAGTCTTGCTCTGTTGCCTAGGCTGGAGTTCAGTGGTTGCCATCTCAGCTCACCACAACCTCCGCCTCCTGAGTTCAAGCGATTCTCCTACCTCAGCCTCATGAGTAGCTGGGATTACAGGCACGTGCAACCATACCAGCTAATTTTTGTATTTTTAATAGAGATGGGGTTTCACCATGTTGGTAAAGCTGGTCTTGAACTCCTGACCTCATGATCCACCCGCCTCGGCCTCCCAAAGTGCTGAGATTACAGGCGTGAGCCACCGCACCTGGCCATCCGTACTAATTTTCATTCCCGCCAACAGCGTACAAGGGTTCTTTCTCCTTTCTCCATATCCTCATCAGCATCCATTATTATTTGTCTTTTTGACAAAATTAATTTTAACTGGAGTGAGGTGATATCTCATTGTGGTTTTTATTTGCATTTCTCTTGTGATTAGTGATGCTGAGCATTGTTTTATATACTCGTTAGCCATTTGTATGCCTTTTGCTGAAAAATGTCTATTCGGATAGTTTAACCATTTTATAATTGTGTTATAGGTTTTTGTTGTTGTTGTTTGCTATTGCATCATTGGCATTTCCTATGTCTCTTGGTTATTAATTACATGTCAGTTGAATAGTTTACATAAGTTCTCCCATTCTGTAGGTTGTATATTTATTTTTTGATTGTTTCTTGTGCTGTTCTGTAGGTATTTAGATTGATGATCCCATTTGTCAATTTTTGTTTTGGTTGCCTGTGTTATTGAGAAATCTTTGTCCAGACCAATGTCCTGAAGCATTCACTAAATGCTTCCTTCTAATAATTTCATACTTTCAAGTGTTGCATGTAGGAGTTAATCCATTTTGATTTTATTTTTGTATATAAGAGAAGTCTGGTTTTATTCTTCTGCATATGGATATCCAGTTTTTTTCAGCATTATTTGTTGAAAAGACTATCCTTTTCCTGATGTATGCTATTGGCATTTTTGTCAAACATGAGTTGACTGTAAATGAATAAATTTATTTTTGGGTTTTCTATTCTGTTCCATTGTTCTATCCACCTGTGCTTATGCTAGCACCATGCTGTTTTGATCACTGTAGCTTTGTAGTATAATTTGAAATCAAGTAATGTAATGACTCTAGCTTTGTTCTTTTTGCTCAGAATTACTTTGACTATTAGAGTCTTTGTTGTTTCACATAGATTTTAGGATTATTTTTTCTACTTATGTGAAGAATATCATTGATATTTTGATAGAGATTACTTTGGATATGTAGATTTCTTTGGATAGTATGGACGTTTTAATGATAGTGAGTCTTACAATTCATGAGCATGCGATATCTTTCCATTTTTGTGTCCTCCTCAATGTTTTTCATTAATATTTTATAGTTTTAATTGTAGAGATCTTTCATTTCTTTGGTTAAACTTATTTTTAGGTATTTTATTTTTTGTCATAGCTATGATAAATGGGATTATTTTCTTGGGTTCTTTTTAGATTGTTTACTGTCAGCATATATAAATGCTACTGATTTTTGTAAGTTGATTTTATATCCTGCAACATTACTGAATTCATTTGTCAGTTCTAACAGGTTTTTGATGGACTTTTAAAGGATTTTCTAGATGTAAGATTATATTGTCTGCAAATAAGAATAATTTAACTTTTTTCTTTCCCATTTAAATGCCCTTATTTCTTCTTTTCATCTAATTGTTCTGAGTAGGACTTCCAGTACTATGTTGAATTAGAGCGGTGAAAAGTGAGCATCTTCGTTTTGTTCCATAGCTTAGAGGAAAGGCTTACAGTCTTCTTTCATTCAGTCTTACACTAGCTATGAATTAGTCATATATAGCCTTTATTGTATTGAGGTATCTTCCTTCTATTTCCAGTTTATTGAGAGTTTATTATGAAAATATGTTGAATTTTATCAAGTGATTTTTTGGTGTTTATTGAACTGGTCCTATGGTTTTTGTCCTTTATTCTGTTGATGTGGTGTATTATGTGTATTGATTTGCATATGTTGAATCATCCTGTGTCCCTGGGATGAATACTACTTGATCATGATGAATGGTCTTGTTAACATTTTGTTGAATTCAGTTTGCTAGTATTTTGTTAAGGATATTTGCATTTTTGTTCATCTGAGATATTGGCCTGTGACTTTCCATGTGTATGTGTGTGTGTGTGTGTCATGTGTGTGTCTGTCTCGTATTGGTATCAGGGTAATGCTGGCCTTGTAGAATTAATTTGAAATTTCCTCTCCTTACTTTTTTGGAAAAGTTTGAGAAGGGTGCATATATATTTATATTTCTTATTTTTCTCTTACTGAATAGTTCCCTTTATCATTATAATATGACTTTCTTTGTATCTTTTTTCAGTTTTTAATCTTAAATTCTATTTTACCTGCTATAAGTATAGCTACTCTTGCTCCTTTGGTTTTCATTAGAATAGAATATATTTTTTCCATTCCTGTCATTTTTAGTCTATGTATATCTTTATAGGTAAAGTGAGTTCCAGTTTTTTAGGTAGCATATAGTTGCATCTTGTTTTTATTTATTCTAGCACTCTATGTCTTTTGTTTGGAGAATTTAGTTTATTTATATTTAATGTTATTGTTGATTGGTCAGAACTTACTATTGCCATTAAAAATTGTTTTCTGGTTGTTTTGTTAGTTCTCTCTTCCTTTATTTTATTTTTTTCTTCATTTGTGTATAAGTTATCTTCTTTGATAGAATGTTTAAATTACCCTGTGGCTTGCAAAAAGCATCTTATAATCAATCATTTGTTAAGATGATAACAACTCTGATCACAAAGAAAGAAAAAAAGAAACAAGCAAAGAGAAAACTAAAAATCTCCCTGTTTGAACTCCATCCCCATCAGTTTTGGAATTTTTGTTGTCTCTATATTATTTATGTTATATCTCTCTTAACAAATTGTTATAGTTATTATTTTTGATAGGTTTGTCATTTAGTATTCATACTAAAGATATGAATGGTGTACATATGGTGATTAGAGTATTCGAGTGTGTGTACTTGTTGATTTACTTACTTTTACATGAGTTATATGCCACCAAATGATTTCTTGTTTTACATTGTCATCCATTCTTTCAGACTGAAGTACTCTGTTTAGCATTTCTTATATGACAGGTTTGGTGTTGATGAAAGTCCTCATGTCTAAAAGTTTTAATATAGACTTTATCCCCTGCCTGATGGAAGGAACAAGTTTTGAATTATGTTTGAATCAGAAATAAGCTAGAACTACCTCATTCTAAGGATCTTTGACTATTGGGGAGAAAGCAGATAAAATTTTCTTCCTTTTCTTATTCAGAAATGATAGGGAGGTTGTAGATATGTACAATGTAGCTATAGACAAAGGTGGAGATGTATTGTTTAGAAAAACAATGTAACTTAAAAATAATACATATTTATTTTGATTCTATTTAAATGTTATAGTTTGCTAGGGCCCCCATAACAAAGGATACTGAGTGGTTTAAACAATAGACATTTATTATCTCACAGGTCTGAAGACTTGAAGTCTAAGGTTGTTAAGGTGTTGGCAGGGACATAGCTACTGTGAAAGTAATAGAAAAAGATCTGTTTAAGGTCTTTCTCCTAGCTTCTGATTGTTTCTTGCCTTAGGGTAGCATAACTCCAATCTTCATATGGTATTCTCCGTGTTCATGTGTTTGTCATGTCGCATGGTGCCTTTTTTATAGGAGCACCAGTTATACTGTACTAAAGATTCACCCTGCTCCAATATGATTGAATTTTAACTATTACCTGTGCAGCAGCTTTATCCCCAAATAACATCGTATTTTGAGTTACTGAAGGCTAGAACATCAAAATACAAGCTGTAAGGAACACAATTAAATCTACAATAGTGAAGAATAACACAAATTTCATAAACTGGTACTATTTCCATTAAAATACTATATTTAATGGGAAAACAAAGGAGAATTCGTAAGTCTAAGCAATTCTCTCATGTGGAGAATGCAAATGTTATATTGCAGCAACTTAACACTTTTTATTTTAGAAATACAAAAGTAAAGCTTGTTAAACGAGAGTTTTTAATATCTTTACACTGAATTGACAAAAAGTATCATAAATGCAAGTTTGCCCTTTAGAGTTTTAAGGAAGACATTTTCATATTTGTTGAGAAATTGCATGAAGCTTATTTATCAACCAAACAAAGCTGTCTATGTAAATATGTTTTCCTTTTCTCAAAGTAAGATTGTAAATAGCACAGAATCTATATAAGCAAAGTATTAGTGGATCCATAAAGACAACTTTCTCTCTGGCAAAATTTGTCTTAAGTGTTTTTTTATATCAAAGTTGGTAAAATTAGATTATATATAGTTTTTTTATATTTTCTCATACAAATGAAGATAAATTTTAAATCCAGCACATATTAAAAATTGTATATATTGTTTTTCTCAATCTGCATTTTTTTTGGCTTAGAAATTACGAAGGGTAGTCAGAAAAAATAACCATGATAGTAGGCGTAATGGGCTAAATAATGACCCACCAAAGGAATTCATATTTTAATCTCCAGAATCTGTGAACATATGACTTGGCAAAAAAAAAAAAAAAAAAAGTGCCAAAAAATCAAGGACACCTCCAGCAGTACCTGTGTACTTTGTCAGGGAAGTAATAGCCTTCCCACTGAAATTCCTCCTTGTGCAAAACTATGTCACACAGACAACCTTACATTTGAAAATGCTAAAACATCAGTTTTAGCTTTTTTAGCATTAGGATAGAGACAGGTCAAGAATAAAGGGGTTTTATAATAATTGCTGGGTCAACTGGTATATATTTGCAGCCAAATAAATCTGAGAGAAAATAAAAAAAAGAAGATGTTCATTGACTTGTGATTCATGATCACAAATGACATTTGTTTTCATTAGTTTAACTGTACCCATATTTTTAGTAGGTCAAATGACCACACAGAGAGAGTTTTATGACATTTTTTGAGGAATCATAGATAAATAAATAACCCTTTTTAAAAAAGTGGAAGTAACATGGGCCATGATGAATAACTATTAGTACACAATTTCCACAATTTGTTCTTCTCTAGATTATGATTCATAATTGAGGCTGGAAAATATTTATACCTATTAAAAGTAAACTGAATTATATGAGGGATAAAATAAAAGCACATATATAAATAATTTCAATGGATAATTAGGAGAATATTCTAATACAGAGTGATAATCAAAGCCCACAGAAATTAGAACAAATATTCAGGGTGTTTACTGTTTGAGAGGTAGTATCTTAGGTACAGTGGATACAATTTTTAATAGTATAGCTATGACTTCTGCTGTTTCTTAGCTTCTTGTTCAGTGGAACGATTAGAGCAATAGCACCATTTTAGAAAGTTATACAAAAAAATTGTAATGTAGGCATTATGTGTTTCATTTTTTTTAAAGAAAAAAATGAGACTTAGGAGAAAAAGTGACTTAGAAAATGGCACAGAGTTTGAAAACAATCAAATATGAGTTAAATATGCCTCAACAACCATCTACTACATTGTTCTATATCACCAGCCAGCATTAAACTTATAGTAAAGCGTAGTTACATAAATTTTACCCCATTAAGAGGTTTTCAGCCCCTAGCATAGTACTGCACATATCAGCCAAATGGTCTAAAACTTATTTATTAACATCCCTGAATCTTGATTTTGTCATTTATAAAATAGGCAATCATGACTTTCTTGTGAAATTACTAGAAGGTCTTGATAAGAAAATACATATAATGAACTTTATTATATCCCCTAGCAGAAATGCATTTGTGTTGTAGTCCTGGATGTCAAAAGTCCAAAATGAATCTCAAATCAAGGTGTCGGTAGGGCTGAATTTCCTCTGGAAGTTCATTAATTATAGCTAGTTTGTGATTAACATTGAGATTATAAACTTTATGAAGGCAGAGGCTTGTTGTTAGTTTTCTTTAACATGAACATAGAGTCATGAATGCAACAAGGACTCTACACAAATGAGACTGGCCATTTTCTGTTTAAGAAAAGTAAACAAACATTTACATGAATATAAACAAATCACAGTTTTCATTTTATATTAAGATTCTATTATTAATAATCCAATACATATAGAATAAAGCAGTGATTACCAATTGTTTACTGATTATACAATTGGCCAAAAAGGAAAAAAAGAAAAACAGCTATTTTTATAAAGAATATATAAATGTTGGCACTCTTACTCTGATCATGGTATTGTTAATATGAGCATGATATGAAAAACTTTAAAAGGCGTATTTCTTTTTTGAACCCAACCACTAACACTTTTAGGCATTTGCTCTAAGGAAATTATCGGAACTTCCATATCATAGTTTACATGTAAGAATGTTCTTTATAATAATATATAAATACTGATGTATTGGGAGCTGCCTAAATACTCCGAACTATACTATTAAGCAGTGATTTTTTATTGTAAATAGATTGCCTTCTTGATTTGACTCTCAGCTTTACTGATAGAAAATACAATCAGTAAATAGTGATGATTATTCCATACAAAATACTACTATACAGCTATGAAGAGAAATTATCTCAATAAATAATTACAAGAACATTTTTCAAATAAGTGAAAAAGAGCACATGTATTCAGCTACACAGCCACTATGGAAATCATGGCTGTATTTGTGAAAGTCAAGAACTTTATCAACAAAAATCTGTAATGTTGAGAACCTGTATTAGTTTCTTATTGCTGCCATTACAAACTCCCATAAACAGAGTGGCTTAAAACAATACAAATTTATTTGTGTTGTAGTTCTGGAGGTCAAAAGTCCAAAACGAGTCTTAAATCACAGTGTCAACAAGGACTGAATTTCTTCTGGAAATTCTAAGAGAGAATCTATTGCCTTCCCTTTTCCAGTTTCTACAGACTACCCCTACTCCTTGGTTCATGGCTCTATTCTTTCATCTTAAAATCTAGTAACATCAGGTTGAATAATTTTGCCTCCCTCTTTCACTATTAATGACCCTTGAACTTATGTTGGGCCCATCCAGATAATCCAAGACAATCTCTTCACTTTAAGGTCATCTGAATTACATTTTAATTATATGTGCAACCCTAATTCTCCTTTGCCATGCAAGTTAACATGTTTGCAGTTTCTGTGGATAATAACATAATCAGCTTTGTGGAGGTCATTATTTTGCATAACACAGACCCCTAGATGACTTTAGCGTGATTACATGTGGAGCTAAATAAAACTCATGGAGGTCATAAGAGTGATGGCTAGAGGCTAAGGATGGTGAGGCATAACATTGTGAGGCTTGTATCGTAAGACAGAACTTGGTACAGAAGGGCCAAACTGCTTGGTATCAATGACATTGGTGTACCATGTTTATTGCAGTGCTTGTTGCTGGAGGTATATAGTGTCTGCCACTAGATGGCTGGACTCTGAGGTTTGAGAGGCCAACCCATACTTAAAAGTACTGGAATAAAGTGACGTCTCTGTATTACACTGTTGAACCTCTAGTTTTCCAAAACATAATAGCCAGAGTAGCAAAAATTTTAGAAAATAAGACCCTTACAATCCTTTAGTTTCCTTTGCTGATGATGTAATACAAATAATAGATTATTCCAGAACATTTGCAACGTTCCTGGTAGTATTCCAAATACTTTAAATAAACAAAATTGTTTAAGTTTTCAAGAACCATTGGAGGCAGAATAGTTAGAAACAGTAAGTTTGAATAACTTGTGTGATACTCTATTACAATTGTTTAAATCTATGTGTTTTTAAGAGTGTGAGTTCTCATCTCTACCCTTTCTCTCTTCAGGAATTCTTCCTTTCTATATGTGCTTTTTCAGAGTTTTGAATTGCTATAAGTAGATAACTTCCAGAAGGAAGAAATGGTACTTTCTGCCAATATTGGCATTTACAGTTGTTAATATGTGTTGAGTAAACCATTATAGTAACATTGCTTATACAACAAACTGCTGAAGTGAGATACAACAATTACAGTTAGGTATCATATCATCTGGAAAGTCTTCCCTGCACTCTGCCATACATAATCTGGACATTTTTATTTAGTTATTTTCTCCCAGAGTGCTGTGGACAGTAAATTTCCAAGAATTTATAACAGTGTTATATTTACCTATTTACTTGGCTCTTTATAGTATGTGATTCTCAATCAAACCATATAATTTACAGTGTATTACCTCTTGTACATCTAGCATGTTCTATAGTGCCTGGAGTATAGTTGATACTAAAAAAAACTTCTTAGTGAAATAATGTAAATGAGTAACTGATGGGTCCCAGGAAGTGTTTTTTATAGAAGAATAATTTTTGGCCTCACAGGAGAAGATTGTGGCAGTGTTCACTTCTCTTCTGTTTTTTGAAAGATTTTGAATAGATTTGATGCCAATTCTTCCATATATTTTTGGTATAATTCAACAGTGAAGCAAACTGGGCATGTGGTTTTCTTACTTGGAAGCTTTCAAACATTGTATTCCATTTTATTTTATTGATATAGGGCTATGCCTGTTTCTTACTGAGTGATATTTGTGTCTTTTAAGGAATTTGTCTATTTTATTTGTCTTAAAATTTATTGGAATGAACTTATTGACAAGATTATCAAATATTTTACAGCATTGTCAAATTAAAATTTATGTATCACACAATTTGGTCATTTTTATTTTCTTTATAAATTTATACAACTGTTAGCGAAATCAATTTTAAAATATTTTCATCATTCTCAAAAGAAAACCTGTACCCCTTAACAGTTATTCTCCATTCCCCATCCAAACCCCTCAGCCCTAGACAGCTATAAATTTATTTTCTGTTTTGTAGATTTACCTATTCCAGACATACGTTAAAGATGGAATCACAGTATGTCATTTTCTGTGACTGCTTCTTTGAATGCTTCTCGCATAATGTTTTCCAGATCCACCTATATCATAGTATGTATCAATGCTTTACTCCATTTTATAGCTTGGATGATAGTCCATCAATGGATATATCAGTTCTCTTTTGACATTTGAGGTGTTTCCATGATTTGCTATTATACATAGTGCTGTTATGAAATTATGTGTACAAGTTTTGTGTGTGGACATATGTTTTTATTTCTTTGGGGTATGCACCGCAGAGTGAAATTGATGTATCATATGCTAAGTCTATATTTAACCATTTGAGGAACATCCAGAATGTTTTCCAAAGCAGCCTCACCATTTTACATTCCCACCACCAGTGTCTGAGGATTGCAATTTCTCCTCATTCTTGCTAATACTAATACTGTCTTTTTTATTTTAGTCATCATAATAAAAGTGAGATAGTATCTCATGTGGTTTTCGTTTGCATTTTACAGTTGCTGACATTGGGTATCTTTTCCTGTTTTTAATGGACTTTTGTAGTAATATACTTCATAGATAAATGTTTACAGATCCTCTGCCTACATTCTAAATTGTTTGTATTTGTGTGATTGAATTATAAGAGTTATTTGCATATTCTAGATATAATTCTCTCATCAAATATGTTATTTGAAAATATTTCTCCTTTCCTGAGATTGTCTTTTAGCTTTCTTTATGATATATGTTTTGTTTCTAATGGTAAAAACTTCTGAGGCAAAAAGTTGTTAATTTTAGTGAAGTCTAATTAATCTATTATTTGTTAGTTGGTTGTACTTTTAGTGTCTTAGCCTTTACTCAAGCTAAGGTCATGAAGATTTATTCTCATATTTTCTTCTAAGAGTTTTATAGAGTTTTAGTTCTTATAGTTAGTTCTATGATCTATTTTTATTTAATTTGGTGTGTGGGATGACTCCCATCTTCATTCTTTTGCATGAGACTATCTGATTGCCTCAGAATGGTTAGTTGAAAAGAATAGTATTTGATCCTATCGAATTTTCCTGGCACCTAATCGAGAAGTAATGGGCTACAAATGTTAAGCATTGTTTCTGAACTCCCAGTTCTTTTCCATTGATCTTTATAACTATCCTTGTGCCAATAACATTCTGTCTTAATTACTGTAACTTTGTGGTGAATTTTGAAATTGGCAATTGTGGCTTCTTCAATTTTTTTCTTTTACAGGTTGGCTTGGCTATTCTGGGTCCCCTGAATTTCCATATAAGTTATAGGATCAGCTTGATAAATTCTGCAAGGAAAGTATTTGGGATTTTGATGGAAAATGCATTGACATTACATCAATTTCAGGATTTTTGCCATTTTAATAATAATATCTTGCAGTCCATTAATGTGATTAACATAAGATGGCTTTTCATTTACTTAGGTCTTCTTTATTTCAATTATTTCACACCCAAGTGTGCATGTGTGTGTATGTGTATTTGTTTTCAGTGCCTTGTACTTCTTTTGTTAATTTCTAAATTTATTTTTATTCCAAGTTTTATCCTTTTTCATTGTTTTGCTAATGAGATTATTTTTGAAAATATCACTTTTAGATTATTCATTGCTATTGTGTGGGATATAATTGATTTTTAGATACTGATTTTGTATCCTGCAGTCTTGCTGAACTCATTTATTAATTGTATGGTTTTTAAAGTAGACTCTCTTTTTTATGCCTAAGATTATGTCATTTGGAATGTTGACAGCTTTATTTCTTTCTTTCCAATCTGGGTGCTTTTAATTTATTTTTCTGCCCTAATTGATCTGCCTAGAGCTTCTCAGGACAATATTAAACAGAACTGTGAAGAATATAGATCTATATATTTTTCCTGATCCTAATGAGAAAGTATTTTGCATTTCATGGTTAGGTAGAATGTTACCTGTAGAGTTTTCATATATGTCTTTTATAAAGTTGAGAAAAATCTCTTTATATTCCAAGTTCACTTAGTGTTTTGGATTTCTTTTTTTTTTTTTACACAATGTCTCACACTGTCACCCAGGCTGGAATGTAGTGGCACAATCATAGTTCACTGTAACCTCAAATTCCTGTGTGCTGAAGTTATCCTACTGCCTCAGCCTCCCAGATAGCTAGGACTAGAAGAGCATGCCACCATACTTAGTTAGTTTTTAACATTTTTTTGCAGAGAAGAGGTCTCACCATGTTGCCAAGCTGGTCTCAAATTCCTGGACTCAAGCAATCCTCCCACTTTGGCCTCCAAAGCACTTGGATTACATGTATAAGCCAGCATGCCAAGCCGGATTCTTTTTCAAATTATTTTTCTGCATTTAATAAAATGACTGCGGTTTCTAACCTTTATTCTATTGATATAATGTGTTATATTAATATATTTTTACATGTTGAACCAATCCTACGTTTCTGGGATGAATCTCAGTAGTCATAGTTTATAATCTTCTTTTATGTTTGTTGGAATTGATTTGCTTATGTTTTCTTGAGGATTTTTGTATGTATATTCATAGGAGATGTGTTCTATAGTTTCCTGTTATATTTTTGTCCAGTTTCCACATCAAGGTATTACTTGCTTCATAGAATGAGCTGGTTGTGTGTTCTCTTCTATTTTTGAAAGAGTTTATCAATAATTGACGTTAATTCTTAATTAAATGTTAGGTAGAATTTTCTAGTGAAGCCATTTGGGCTTGGACACTACTTTATGGTATGGCTTTTAAATTCAATCTCTCTATTTTTACAGGTCTGTTCAGATTTTAAATTCTCCTTGAGAAAATTTCAGAAGTTCATTTCTTTTAAGAACATGGCTTATTTAATCTAGGTTACCTAATTTTATCACTACATACTTGTTCATAGTTTTCCCTAGTAATCCTTTGTGTTCCTTAAGGTGGTAGTGATGCCCCATCTTTCATTTTTGGTTTTAGAAAGTTAAGACTTCTCTTTCTTCTTAGTAAATGTAGCTAATAGATAATCAATTCTATTGACCTTTTTAAATAACTAACTTTGAGTTTCATTGGTTTTCTTTATTGATTTTCTATTCTGTTTTATTATTTTCTTAACTTTAATTAAATACTTAACTTAGTATTTCTTTCATTTGAATGTTTTATGTTTTGTTTGCTCTTTTTGTCCAATGTTTTAAGGTGCAAGATTAAGTTATTGATTTGAGATTTTTTTCCATTAGTTTAGATATTTACAGCTACAAATTTTTCTTTATGCACTGATTAAGCCACACAAATAAATTTTAGTTTGTCACAATTTTCATTTTAATTCATCATAATATTGTTTCTCTAGCAATTTTCCATTTGATTTATTATTTGAACTGTTCATTAAGAGTATATTGTTTAATTTTTACATATGTATGAACTTCTAAATTTCTTTGTTATTGATTTCTAAGTTCATACCACTGTGATTGACAAACATGCTTCATCCCAATCCTCTTAAATTTATTCAGGCTTGTCTTACGGTCTATCCTAGATATGGTTTATTCTAGAAAATGTTCAGTATACACTGGGAAAGAACGTATATACTGTTGCTGTGTAGTAGATTGTTTTATACATATCTCTCATGGCTATTTGGTTTACAGTGTCTTCTTGGTCTTTACTTCTCCTGTTGATTAGTTGCCTACTTGCAACTTTTTCTATCCATTATTAAAAGTGAAGTGTTAGTATCTCCTACTAATGATTTTAATTGTGTATTTCTAACTTCAGTTGCCAGTTTTTGTTTCATGAACTTAGGGATTTTCTTGTTAGGTGCATGTAGACTCATGATTTTGAAATATTTCATATGGGTTAACTATTTTATAAATATAAAATGTCCCCTTTAACTGTAGTAACATTTTTTGCTTTATTTATTATTATTTCTTTATTATACTTTAAGTTCTAGGGTGCATGTGCACAACTTGCTGGTTTGATACATAGGTATACATGCGCCGTGTTGGTTTGCTGCACCCATCAACTCATTATTTACATTAGGTATTTCTACTAATGCTATTCCTCCCTCAGCCCCCCACCTCCTGACATGTCCCAGTGTGTGATGTTCCACGCCCTGTCTCCAAGTGATCTCATTTTTCAGTTCCCACCTATGAATGAGAACGTGCGGTATTTGCTTTTCTGTCCTTGCAATAGTTTGCTAAGAATGATGGTTTCCAGCTTCATTCATGTCCCTGCAAAGGACATGAACTCATCCTTTTTTATGGCTGCATAGTATTCCATGGTATGTATGTGCCACATATTCTTAATCCGGTCTATCATTGATGGACATTTCAGTTGGTTCCAAGTCTTTGCTATTGTAAATAGTGCTGCAATAAATGTGTGCATGTGTCTTTATAGTAGAATGATTTATAATCCTTTGGGTATATACCCAGTAATGAGATTGCTGAGTCAAATGGTATTTCTAGTTCTAGATCCTTGAGGAATCGCCATACTGTCTTCCACAATGGTTGAACTAATTTACACTCCCACAAACAGTGTAAAAGCATTCCTATTTCTCTACATCCTCTCCAGCATCTGTTGTTCCCTGACTTTTTAATGATTGCCATTCTGACTGGCTTGAGATGGTATCTCATTGTGGTTTTGATTTGCATTTCTCTAATGACCAGTGATGATGAGCATTTTTTCATGTGTCTGTTGGATGCATAGACGTCTTCTTTTGAGAAGTGTCTATTCGTATATTTTGCCCACTTTTTGATTTTTTTTTTGGTAAATTTGTTTGAGTTCTTTGTAGATTCTGGATATTAGCCCTTTGTCAGATGGATAGATTGCAAAAATTTTCTCCCACACTTTAAGTTGTCTGTTCACTCTGATGGTAGTTTCTTTGGCTGTGCAGAAGCTTTTTTGTTTAATTAGATCCCATTTGTCTATTTTGGCTTTTGTTGCCATTGCTTTTGGTGTTTTGGTCATGAAGTCCTTGCCCATTCCATTGCCTAGGTTTTCTTCTCGGGCTTTTATGGTTGTAGGTCTAACATTTAAGTCTTTAATCCATCTTGAATTAATTTTTGTATAAGGTGTACGGAAGGGATCCAGTTTCAGCTTTCTACATATGGCTAGCCAATTTCCCCAGTACTGCTTATTAAATAGGGAATCCTTTCCCCCTTTCTTGTTTTTGTCAAGTTTGCCAAAGATCAGATGGTTCTAGATGTGTGGTGTTATTTCTGAGGACTCTGTCCTGTTCCATTGGTCTATATCTCTGTTTTGGTACCAGTACCATGCTGTTTTGGTTACTGTAGCCTTGTAGTATCGTTTGAAGTCAGGTAGCATGATGCCTCCAGCTTTGTTCTTTTTGCTTAGGAATGTCTTAGCAATGCAGACTTGTTTTTGGTTCCATATGAACTTTAAAGTACTTTTTTCCAATTCTGTGAAGAAAGTTATTGGTAGCTTGATGGGGATGGCATTGAATCTATAAATTACTTTGGGCAGTGTGGCCATTTTCATGATATTGATTCTTCCTATCCATGAGCATGGAATATTCTTCCATTTGTTTGTGTCCTCTTTTATTTCATTGAGCAGTGGTTTGTAGTTCTCCTTGAAGAGGTCCTTCACATCCCTTGTACTTTGGATTCCTAGGTATTTTATTCTCTTTGTAGCAGTTGTGAATGGGAGTTACTCATGATTTGGCTCTCTGTTTGTCTGTTAACGATGTATAGGAATGCTTGTGATTTTTGCACATTGATTTTGTATCCTGAGACTTGGCTGAAGTTGCTTATCAGCTTAAGGAGATTTTGGGCTGAGATGATGGGGTTTTCTAAATATACAATCATGTCATTTACAAACAGCAACAATCTGACTTCCCCATTTCCTAATCGAATACCCTTTATTTGTTTCTCTTCCCTGATTTCTCTGGCCAGGACTTCCAACACTATATTGAATAGGCATGGTGAGAGAGGGCATCCCTGTCTTGTACCAGTTTTCAAAGGGAAGGGAATGCCCATTCAATATGATATTGGCTGTGGGTTTGTCATAAATAGCTCTTATTATTTTGAGATACGTTCCATCAATACCTAGGTTATTGAGAGTTTTTAGCATGAAGGTTGTTGAATTTTGTCAAAGGCCTTTTCTGCATCTATTGAGATAATCATGTGGTTTCCATCGTTGGTTCTGTTTATGTGATGAATTACATGTATTGATTTAAATATGTTGAACCAGCCTTGCATCCCAGGGATGAAGCCGAATTGACCGTGGTAGATAAGGTTTTTGATGTGCTGCTGGATTCAGTTTGCCAGTATTTTATTGAGGATTTTTGCATCGATGTTCATCAGGGATATTGGTATAAAATTCTCTTTTTTTGTTGTGCCTCTGCCGGGCTTTGGTATCAGGATGATGTTGGCCTCGTAAAATGAGTTAGGGAGGATTCCCTCTTTTTCAATTGATTGGAATAATTTCAGAAGGAATGGTACCAGCTTCTCTTTGTACCTGTGGTAAAATTTGGCTGTGAATCCATCTAGTCCTGGACTTTTTTTAGTTGGTAGGCTATTAATTATTGCCTCAACTTCAGAGTCTATTATTGGTCTATTCATAGATTCAACTTCTTCCTGGTTTAGTCTTGGTAGGGTGTATGTGTCCAGGAATTTATCAGTTTCTTCTAGATTTCCTAGCTTATTTGCATAGAGGTGTTTATAGTATTCTCTGATGGTAGTTTGTATTTCTGTGGGGTCGGTGGTGATATCCCCTTTATCATTTTTTATTGCATCTATTTGATTCTTCTTTCTTTTCTTCTGTATTAGTCTTGCTGGCGGTCTATCAATTTTGTTGATCTTTTCAAAAAACTAGCTCTTAGATTCATTGATTTTTTGAAGGGTTTTTTGTGTCTCTATCTCTTTCAGTTCTGCTGTGATCTTTGTTATTTCTTGTCTTCTGCTAGCTTTTGAATTTGTTTGCTCTTGCTTCTCTAGTTCTTTTAAATGTGATGTTAGGGTGTCAATTTTAGATCTTTTCTACTTTCTCTTGTGGGCATTTAGTGCTATAAATTTCCCTCTACACACTGCTTTAAACGTGTCTCATACATGATATGTTATGTCTTTGTTCTCATTGGTTTCAAAGAACATCTTTATTTCTGCCTTCATTTTGTTATTTATCCAGTAGTCATTCAGGAACAAGTTGTTCAGTTCCATGTACTTGTGTGGTTTTGAGTGAGTTTCTTAATCCTGAATTCTAATTTGATTGCACTGTGGTCTGAGAGACAGTGTATTGTGATTTCTGTTCTTTCACATTTGCTGAGGAGTGCTTTACTTCCAATTATGTGGTCAATGTTAGAATAAGTGTGATGTGGTACTGAGAAGAATGTATATTCTGTTGATTTGGGGTGGAGAGTTCTGTAGATGTCTATTAGGTCTGCTTGGTGCAGAGCTGAGTTCAATCCTTGGATATCCTTGTTAACTTTCTGTCTCGTTTATCTGTCTAATATTGACAGTGTGGTGTTAAAGTCTCCCATTATTATTGTGTGGGAGTCTAAGTCTCTTTGTAGGTCTCTAAGGACTTGCTTTATGAATCTGGGTGCTCCTCTATTGGGTGCATATATTTTAAGGTTAGCTCTTCTTATTGAATTATTCCCTTTACCATTATGTAATGGACTTCTTTGTCTCTTTTGATCTTTGTTGGTTTAAAGTCTGTTTTATCAGAGACTAGGATTGTAACCCCTGCATTTTTTTTGCTTTCCATTTGCTTAGGAGATCTTCCTCCATCCCTTTATTTTGAGCCTATGTATGTCTTTGCATGTGAGATGGGTCTCCTGAATACAGCACACTGATGGGTCTTGACTCTCTATCCAATTTGACAGTCTGTGTCATTTAATGGGGGCAATTAGCCCATTTACATTTAAGGTTAATATTGTTATGTGTGAATTTGATCCTGTAGTTATGATGTTCTCTGGTTATTTTGTCCGTTAATTGATGCAGTTTCTTCGTAGCATCAATGATCTTTACAATTTGGCATGTTTTTGCGGTGGCTGGTACTGGTTGTTTCCATGTTTAGTGCTTCCTTCAGGAGCTCTTGTAAGCCAGTCCTGGTTGTGACAAAATCTCTCAGCATTTACTTGTCTGTAAAGGATTTTATTTCTCCTTCACTTATGAAGCTTAGTTTGGCTGGATATGAAATTCTGGGTTGAAAATTCTTTTCTTTAAGAATGTTGAATATTGACTCCCACTCTCTTCTGGCTTGTAAGGTTTCTGCTGAGAGATCTGCTGTTAGTCTGATGGGCTTCCCTTTGTGGGTAACTTGACCCTTCTCTCTGGCTGCCCTTAACACTTTTTCCTTCATTTTAACCTCTGTAAATCTGAAAATTTCATGTCTTGGGATTGCTCTTTGCGAGGAGTATCTTTGTGGTGTTCTCTGTATTTACTGAATTTGAATGTTGGCCTGCCTTGCTATGTTGGGGAAGTTCTCCTGGATAATATCCTGAAGAGTGTTTTCCAACGTGATTCCAGTCTCCCTATCACTTTCAGGTACACCAATCAAATGTAGATTTGATCATTTCACATAGTCCCATATTTCTCGGAGACTTTATTCATTTCTTTTTACTCTTTTTTCTCTAACACTGTTTTCTTGTTTTATTTCATTAATTTGATCTTCAATCACTGATACCCTTTCTTCCACTTGATAGAATCAGCTATTGAAGCTTGTGTATGGGTCACAAAGTTCTCGTGCCATGGTTTTTCAGTTCCATCAGGTCATTTAAGGTCTTCTCTACACTGTTTATTCTAGTCAGCCATTCGTCTTATCTTTTTTCAAGGTTTTTAGCTTGCTTGTGATGGGTTTGAACATCCTCCTTTAGCTCAGAGAAGTTTGTTATTATCGACCTTCTGAAGCCTACTTCTGTCAACTCCTCAAAGTCACTCTTCCAGTTTTGTTCTGTTGCTGGTGAGGAGCTGCAATCCTTTGGAGGAGCAGAGGCGCTCCAGTTTTTAGAATTTTCAGCTTTTCTGCTCTGGTTTCTCCCTATCTTTGTGGTTTTATCTACCTTTGGTTTTTGATGTTGTTGCCCTACAGATGGGGTTTTGGCGTAGATGAGGTTTTTGTTGATGTTGATGCTATTCCTTTCTGTTTGTTAGTTTTCCTTCTAACAGTCAGGTCCCTCAGCTGCAGGTCTCTTGGAGTTTGCTGGAGTTCCACTCCAGACCGTTTTCCTCAGTATCACCAGCAGAGGGTGCAGAACAGCAAATATTGCTGCCTGATCCTTCCTCTGGAAGCTTCGTCCCAGAGAGGCAGCTGCCTATATGAGGTGTCTGTTAGCTCCTACTGGGAGGTGTCTCCCAGTTAGGCTACTCGGAGTCAGGGACCCACTTGAGGAGGCAGTCTGTCTGTTCTCAGAGCTCAAATGCCCTGTTGGGAGAACAACTGCTTTCTTCAGAGCTGTCAGACAGGGACGTTTAAGTCTGCAGAAGTTGTCTGTTGCCTGTTGTTAAGCTATGCCCTGCCCACAGAAGTGGAGTCTAGAGTCCATAGGCCTTGTTGAGCTGTGGTGAGCTCTGCCCGGTTCGAGCTTCCCAGTGACTTTGTTTTCCTACTGAAGCCTCAGTAATGGCGGATGCCCCTCCCTGAGCCAGGCTGTCCTCTTGCAGATCGATTTCAGACTGCTGCACTAGCAGTGAGCAAGGCTCCATGGGCGTGGGAGCCACTGAGCCAGGCACAGGAGAGAATCACCTTGTCTGCTGGTTGCTAAGACCTCAGTTGGAAATGCAGAAATCACCTGTCTTCTGCGTTGATCATGCTGGGAGCTGCAGACCAGAGCTGTCTCTATTTGGCCATCTTTACATATTTTGCTTTAAAGCATGTTTTGTTTGATAATAGTATACCCACTCCAGTGTTCTTGTTGTTGCTTATATAAAATATATTTTACCATACTTTAATGTTCAAACTGTTTGTTTCTTTAAATCTAAAGTGTATCTCTGATTTTATTCATATTGTCAACAATGACAGAATTTCTTTCTTTTAAAGACTGTGTAGTATTCAATTGTGTATATTTACCACCTTTTCCTTATCCATTCATTCAGTGATGGACACTTAGTATGCTTCTGTGGGTTGTCTATTGTGAATAATACTGAAATGAACATGGGAATGCTGATATATTTTTGAAAGAACAATTTCAATTCCTTTGGCTATACCCATAAGTGGGATTGTTGGATCATATGGTAATTCCATTTTTATTTTTTGAGGAACCTCTATACTATTTTTCAAAATGACTGTACTAATTTATGTTCTCACCAACAATATAACAGGATTTATTTTTCTCTACACCCTCGCCAACACTTGCTATCACTTGTCTTGTAGTTAATAACAATTCTAACAGGTGTGAGATGATATTTCATTGTGTTTTTATGTGTATTTCCCTGATGATTAAAGATGTTGAGCATTTTTTCATATATCTGTGAGGCACAGAAAGATGAACAATGTAAGACTTCAATTATATGTAGAATCTAAAAATGTTAACATCATAGAAATAGAGAGTAGAAAATTATTTACCAGGGGCTGGGGGAGAGGAGGAGAGGTAAGAAAAAGGTAAGATATTGATCAAAGGGTACAAAGTCTCAGTTAGACTACAGGAATAGATTTCAGTGATCTATTGCACCTCACACTGGTCACAGTAAATAGTAATGTCCTTTATTTATATTTCAAAATTGCTAAAGAAATTGATGTTTAATGTTCTCACCACATACACAAAAAATAAGTTGAGGCAATAGATATGTTGTTAGCATGACTTAGTTTTTCTAGAATGTGCACATAAATCAGAACATTACATTGTGAGCCATAAATACACACATTGTTATTTGTCAACTGGAAATAAATAAATAAAATTTCTGGCATCAAAAATGAGGGGTTGGCAAACTGTGGCCCACAAGCCGAATCTGACCCACTGCTTGATTATATATTTTTTAATTATTGAAGAAAAAAATAAAAGAAGAACTGATAAAATTTATGTGAAATTAAAACTTCAGTGATGTAGAGTTTTATTAAGACACATAAAAATAAAGATGTGTTCTGCAGAGACATTGCAGCATATAGTTGAATCTTGAATTTTTAATAAATGTAGTCAAGATTAGCAGTAGTCACCTGTTAATCTTGTTGTGGCTACTTTGTACATAATACATTATTTTCTTTTGATTTAAAGAATTAAGATTTTCTTTTTAACAGTCTCTGATATTTAAATGGATTTCTCCATCCATTCGTATTTAATGTTATTAATATAGTTGAATTTACATCTTCCATTTTAGTTTTGTTTTCCATATGCCTTCATCTTTTATTCTTTTTATCCTCCTTTACTACTTTCTTATGCATTACTTGGATATTTTCTAGTATAAGATTTTAATTACTTTAATGTAATTTAATTTAATTTACTTTAATGACTTTTGGAGTCGTTGTCATAGTGCTTTTTAGAGTGCTTAAAATGTGCATTTTAACTTATCAGAATCTAGTTTAGATTTATACTAAATTCCACTGAAATATAGAAATATTACTCTTACATAGCTCTATTCCTATTTTTCATTTTGTGCTATTATTGCTATACATATTATATCTATATCTTACATGCTCACAGAATGTACTTACATAAATTTTCAAATATAGTAATAAATTTATCAAAAGTAAAAAAGCCTTTTAAAGAAGTGTAGCAAAGAAAAGAATGTATTTATAGTGTTTACTATATTTCCATTCTTGTTTACTATTTCTGTTACTTTTCACATGGTGCTGGAGATTCAAGTTGCCATTTCTTGCCCAGTATAACTTAATATAGCTTTGTTTGCACCTGCCTCCATTGTGCTTTTATTGCCAAATATATTATATCACATGAGTATATATAATAGAACAGAGCATTCTTTCTCTTTCCTGTATGTGTATATAGAGGTGCTTTTGAGTCAATTAAAAGAAGAAAAACAAACATACAATTATATTATGTTTATAATTACCTACATAATTATCTTTACCAGTTTTTGTTTTCATGTGGATTCAAATACTTGCCCTGAGCCTGAAGAACATTCTTTAATATTTCTTGTAAAGCAGATTATCTTGTAACAAGTAATCTCAGTTTTGGTTTACCTCAAGATAGCTTCATTTTGCCTTCATTTTGGAAGTTAGTTTTGTTTGATACCAAATTCTTGGTTGTTTCTTTCAGCATTCTGAATACGTTTCCCTTTGTCTTGTCATCTTTGAGAAGTCACCTGTTAATCTTGTTGTGGCGATTTTGAACATAACACATTATTTTCTTTTGATTTAAAGATTTAAGATTTTCCTTTTAATTTTGACTTTCAACATTTATATATGGCATATTGTGGAGAATGATCTCTTTCTATTTTTCCTATCTGGAGTTTATACTCATTGTTTTGACATCTCGATTAAGTTTGGGTATTAGTCAAGGTTTCCAGACAGAACCAAAATGATAGATAGACAGACAGATAGATATAGATATGTGACAGCATGCTTATCAGTGGGATTTGCTCATGTGATTATGGACACTGTGAAGTCCCACGACAAGCTATCTGCTAGCTGGAGACACCAGGGTGTTAGTAGCAAGGCTCAGTCCAAGCCTGAAGGTCTCAGAACCAGAGAAGCTAATAATATAACTGTTAGTCTAAAGCCAAAGGCCTGAGAACTTGGGATGCTGCTGGTTTAAGTCTTGAAGTCCAAAGACTGAGGAGCCTGGAATTATTGTCCACGGATAGAATAGGAAAAGTGAATCCCAGCTCCAGTAGATGAATTGGCATATTTGCTTCTTTGTTTTTGTTCTCTCTGAGTCCCAAGCAGACTGGATGGTCATAAACATACACATGTAGATCTCAACTAAGTGTTTGAATTGAAGAGTCAAATTAAAGGAGAGACTTCGAGGTTGGAGCTATCCATTTGAGGGTCTTCAGCATATATAGACAGCGTTTAAGACTTTGGGGCTGATTATACGCAAGAAAGTAATTATAAATAAGCTATTTAAGGACTACCCTCTGAAACACTCTACCATTAGTAAGTCAAAAAGGAAAGAGAAATTATCAAGCAGAACTGAGGGGAAGCAGTAAAAAGGCACATACAATTTTCTGGAAGCCATGTGATGTGTATAACGAAGGGGAAAAATCATCCAGGTCATATTCTGTTGACAGGTCATGAACAAGACATACAATAAACAGAAAAACACAAGGAAAAATTGAATATTGACCATTAGATTTAGCAATGTGAAGTGAGGTGATCTTGCTGTATAATTATGTATTCAGAGATAAGCAGATGTATATATAAATCGTATAAATATTGATAGATGTATAAATATATATACAGCTTTACTTTGACTCTTATATTGAAATGCTTACTTGAGATCTACATTTATATTTCTATCAAGCATTTCAAAAGCAATCCCTTTAAACTTACATAAATATAGATATATGTATAAATATACCATATATTAATATATCAGTATAAATATAGACAGGTATACCTTTGATATATAAATATATTACATGTAAAAATACAGTTGTTATAAGAATCTATTCTTATGCCACTGTAGTAGATATGGGGGTAGGGTAGACAGTTGGAAGAAGACGAATATGAAGTGGAGGAAGATAGTTCAGACCAACATCTTGCAAAGATCAGTTGAACTCACTTGGATCAAATAAAACCCACAATGCCTTTGATGCTTCTAGCCTCTAACTTCAATGCTATGGATATTCTTCAAGAAAAGCTGGCACTTCACAAAACTAAACAAGTACCTGGCCAAGGAGTCAGAGAAAATGAAGGAGCATTCAGAGAGAACTGGAGTTGTTGCAGGAACGCTAAGAAGGTGAACAACTAGTGATTGACAATGTGTACAGGTTCCAAGGATACCTCATGCCTTGCTCTGACCTTTCTACCTTTCTACTATGCAAAATAAATATAGCCACTATTTCTTTTCTGCTTTCCAGATATTGCCTAAAATGTTTATTGCAATGAATAACTCACAACCATGCAGGTAAGTATTTTTAGCTTAAGTAATTTGACACAGTATAAATATGTCATACTTCTCAAAAAATCAATGGAATGGTGTGAACGAATGACTAAAAAAAAACCACTTACATTTATGTGGTGAAAAGTGAGATTGATGAGATTGGTGATGGAATATAGGCAATTCTCTGAAATTGCCTACTTTAAAATTTTTGATTTCCTGTAGTTTACTCTGCTAAAAGGATCAGAGAAGTGGTGCAATGGCTGAAGGGAAAGTGATGCAGGAAAATACAAAGCAAAACAAAACATGTTTTAAAACTATGGGTGAAATAGGAGCACATTTATATGTCAATTATATTATCCAATAAAGAGGGCAAAGACAGAGGCTAGAAATGCTGGGTAAACTGGGGAAATCCCTTTGAATTGGGAGGCAGGGATAAGATTTAGTTCACAAATAAGTGGTTGGGCTTTCATAGATCTATAATAACAGAAGGGAAGCCAAAGTATATCTTGGCGGGTGGGTATGGTGAAGGTTCTCTTCTGATTGCTTTAATTTTCTCATGAAAATAACAAACCAACCATTGGATCAGAGAGGACTGAAGTAGTTGTTTTACTCTTCTCTCTGAGAGAATGAAATACTTCAGAACAGTAGGAGAGTAAGTGAACTTGAAAAATATATTCTCATGATCAAGAAATATTGAAGGCCCTCTTGAGAATTAAGAACAATAATTTAAAATTAAACCAGTCAGCATGATTGTATTGTCTCTTAGCCATGTGCTATTGCTCAACAGCAGGCATAGTGAGGTCTGGATTCTACCCAACATGTTCATAAGAAAAAAGAATGATGATTCCTGTTACATGGGATATGAGTGACTTTAAATGAGGCAATATACATTACGATAAACATATTGTTTTTATTATTTTAGTAGTAAAAAAATTGCATCCTTTAAAATATAGTATCATGTGCTAATGGAAAGTACATGAAGCTTAGAATTTGATCTTGATTTGAATTTAAATTTTGTCAGTTGCCTTTGTGACCTTGGAGAATATGTTTATGTTCTCTAAATCTTAGGAATAAAAATACGACTTTGAAAGAAAACTAGCCTTAAATGAGACAACCTTTGGTCTGGTGTCTATGAGAAATTCAATAAACATTTTTTCCTTCCTGGAGAAAATAGAAATTTAATGAATACCTATTACAAAGTGAATAAGTATATATTAACAATAAAAGTTGGAGAGAGAAGGCAATTTTTTTCTCATTGGCTAAATTTAATTTAATAAGGTTATATCAGACTTCAGAATTTCTGTCAAATGAATCAATAATTTCACAGGAAATTATACTTTTCCGGATATCTTAGAATTCAAGTTTGTAATAATATTAAATATTGTGCAGGAGAATTTAAGGAAAGTACCAATGCCAAAATGATCTAAAATGTTCCTTGAAGAGGCAGACATGTATGTTTTGTGAATCTTCTTATATTGTAAATAACACTAAAAAAAATGAAATGTGTATCTAGTGCATGACACTGACTTTTTTTTTCTGCACTGAAAGAAGTATTTGTATGTGTTATTCTTTCTACAATTCAGAGATAGCATTTCATCACTTGGAGAAGGAAACTTTCATCAGAATAATTACAAACAATACATGGTATAGAGTTTGAGAGCTGCTCTTCCCATGCACCAAGGAAAAGGAGATGCTGCAGAAACTGATATTTAATTGGGGGGACTCCTGCAGAGAGACAAAACTCTTCTGGAAAGAGGGCCAGCAAAGTCAAAGAAGCAGTTTTCAATATTATAAGAAATACAGATACTTGTCTTTTCATCACAAAAATAAGTAATTAGATAGAAAGGGTATTAAAGATTGGCCAAGCTCAAACTATATTTACCAATTTTGTTAACTTCTTTTAAAGTTAAATGTAATTATGTTGTGGAGGTTATGTCACTTTTTCCAGTATTCTTCTTGAAAGTAAAATATTTTCACAACTGTCTATTATTGTCCACCAAGAAACATATGAAGAAGCAAAATGAATTTTAATAATAGCATAAAGACTGAGAAAGACACATGTAAATATAGTATTTTAAGGTTCTTATATGAATAAAGTGATGTGTTCTTATTTAAACATGTATATATAATCCCTATATCAACCAACATGAAAGTTAAAAATAAATAATTACACTGCCCACTCAGTTTTAAAAGGGGGTAAGAATACAAGTTAAATAGTATAAAGATTAGTTAAAAATAAAATGGTGACATAACAAACTTAAAGTAGACAATTTCAATAATTATGTTAAATATAGACTAAGATACAAACTGTCAGATGGGACAAAAAAAAAAAAACAAGACCCCACTATATGCCATCTACAAATCTTGTTTTCAATTAAAAGATACAAATTAAAAGTAAAATGATAGAGAAAGATACACTATGCTAAAATAGCTAGAGAAACAATATTAACATGATCTACTTAATACATAAAAGACACTTGGCAACATCCTGCATTCATTTTATAAAAAATAATAAATTCACCCACTTCCTCAACTTGATAAAGGATATCTACAATATCCAGTACTTATTGCTTCAAGCCTCAGTGCTCTTCTCTTGATGTTAGAATCAAGGTAAGTATGTATATTCTCACCATTTCTATTCAACATTTTACTAGAGACCTGGCCTGTTCACTAAGGCAAGAAAAAGAAATAAAAGGTTTCTGCTAGAATTAATCAGCAAGTTTTGCCAGGAAATAATATACAAGATCAATATATAAAACTCAATTACACTTTTTATGCAAATAATGAAAAATCAGAAACTGAGATAAAAATAACGTTAAAATATCATCAAGTATAAAAAGCACCTCTAGAGCATTTGAGTAAGGACTTCTAAAAGTGGGTTCCTCAATAAAAGCAATGATAATAGGGCAAAACTTATCAAAATCAACTTTTTCAGAATTCTGGAATAATTGAGAAGGTCTGCAAAAAGTCAAGGGGCATTTATTCAAGAGAAATGGCTAAATACTAGGGAAAAATTTCCTGTTTTCCTTGGGAATGGCAGGGAGGGGGCAGGGAATGTCAGGATATTTTGTTATGCTGCTAATGACTCTGGGATCACAAAATATATAACAGGGGCATTGGCAAATAATGGTATTTTTTGATATATCAAGTAGTACATTACATTTTACATCTAATAGAAAACATTTCTAAAACATAATTTCATATTTTAGCTTCATCTTTTATAGGTTATAAATATACAAACCCAAATGTAACTTATGTTTAGTAATGCTAACTTATATTTACATAGATATAAAAACAATTGTTTAAATTTTTAAAATCATTAACAAGCTCAATTGTTTTGTTAATATAAAACTACAGCCCCTTGTATTTGTGAATTGTTGTTTTACATAGCTAAGGTATTTAAATACCTATTTATGAATTCATTTATATTAACTAAACTACTTTTTTATCATCAAGCAAGATAAACATTTACTGAAAATTATATATTTTATAGAACAGGTGAAACTTTTACCAATATATTGCTCTTTTACCATTTATTAAATTTTATTTTTGCCCTATGGTTGGTCTAGCTTGGAAGTTAAAAATTAAGTGGAATTATCAGATATCATAAGAATCTGCCTGATTTAGACTTTATGAATCTAAATGTTCTTATTACTTTTATTTTAAAATAGCTTCCTATGGGTTTGTAATTCAGATAAATTGTTTGAATTTCTGAAACAAATAAGCAAAATAGAGTCTTGATATTGTTTGCTCTCTGAATTTATTATTGCTAAGATCAAAAAAGCTGAGGAAGGATGGTCTTATGATATTGAATTTGTAACACATTACATTCTAGAAGATACAGACTTGGAATTAAAATTCAACTTGACATTTTAAAATGTTATTAAATTTACTATCAGTCAGAACATTCTTTAGAACAGAACATTTTCATTGAATCTATGGCAGACTATTTTGGTTTGGCATTTAGGACTCAATTACTTTGGAAGGACATTTGCCCATAGAAGCTGATTGATTCATTCATATTCTGTACCCAAAGATATCATAGTTTAAAAAGTGAACTGCATCCCCATTCCTTAATGTGTTGCTTATTAAATAGTCATCATTAAGCTTACGTTTCTGAAATAATAATTACCTTTGAGATTATTTTACCTTAAAAATATAGCAAATTCTAACATAATTAACAAAATATAAAATAGTGGTATCATCGGAGATTTCTTTTAGTGCTCACCAATACTTGGGTAGTATTCAAACATTTTTATTAAAATTATCCTGTTGCTTCCATGTGTTCTATCAGTAATTAGATTAGTTAATACACAGTGATTTCCATGGCAAGAATTTAGACTGATAAAAGCAAGAATTAGAGAGGCCCAAACACTAAATGCCTAGAGTATGTGATTAGTAACGTTTTTCTTTAGCTTAGTACTTTTTGAACAAGTCACTGACTTTTCTGAGCAGTATAACCTTTTAATTTTAATTTTCTTCAATGGAAGTCTAAAATTTTTGTGGTGACTCTTCTTCAAAAATAAATAACACTATTACAGAAATCAAACTTGGTGAAGAAAATGAGTTGATGTCAATACATATATATGTATATACTTATATACACATATATACACATGCACACATTTATACACATATATACTCTTTCTTGCTATGTGGAATGTCCAATCCTGTTCATCATTAACCTTTCTTAGATCACTTTCTTTTCCAGCTCTATCTAATATGCCACATATTCAAATGATCTCTTACCTGTGTTATTGTCTTACATAAAGTTCTATGCTGGCTCCTTGGAGTACTGCAAATCAAATTTGTTTTATCTCTTTAGGTTTGTGTCTCCAGTGTATCTCCTGGCTAATCTTTATATTCTCATTACTTTTCACATTAGTGCTCATAAAAGAATTTTTTTTCTTTATTTCTTATCAAGAAAGTCCTCTTTTGGTGACATATACATCTCTGTATCAGAGATTTTTAACCTTTTCTTGTGCTATGGACAACTTTTGCAGGCTAGGAAGCCTGAGTCATTTTCCCAAGAATAATGTTTACTTTGGATTACAAGAGAAACTAATTATATTGAGATCCAATTGTTTAAATAATAAAGAATAACTTTATTATATAGTAATTTGCGTGCCTCTTTAAAATTATTAATATATTTCAGCATGTCTAAGAATTATGATTTTGAAATGGTGATGAGAGTAAACAAGATTTTGTGGTATCTATAATGATACCACATTATCATTATATGAAAATATATGTGTAATATGAAAATTTGCATAGTTTTTATTGGTGACAATGTCACAGACACTGGTAATACCTACTGCAGGTTTTTGCCTACATTTGTAATGGGATCACAAGACCCAAGAATGACGATTCTGCTTTATATAATTTTCTCTGCTGGTCTAGAACATTTCTCTCACCTGCAAAGAAAATTCCTGCCCATAGCAGTCATTTCCCATCCTTACCTCCAACCTTAGGGAACTACTGCTCTGGCTTTTGTTTCTGTAGATTTGTTTTTTGTTTTTTGGGTTTTTTTTTTTTTAATACTTCATATAAATGAAACCATATGATATGTGGACTTTTGTGTCTGTTTTCATTTAGCATAACATTTTGTCTGTTCGTTCATTTTGCAGCATGCAGCAGTAATTTGTTCCTCTTTATTACTGAAGAGTATTCCATTATATGGATATACTTTTGAGTAATGCCGCTATGAGCTTTTGTGCAAACATTTTGTGTAGCCAAATATTTTCATTTATTTTGGGTAGAGACCTAGGAGTAGAATTTATCAGTCTTACAAACTTTAACAAATGTTAAAGTTTTAAGAAATTGTTAAAATCTTTTCCAAAATAGGTGCACCATTTTACATTCCCTCATCAATGAGGATTTCATCTTCTCTACACCTTCATTAACACGTGTTCATGTCTGACTTTTGATCTCAGCTATTCTTGTGTGTGTAAAACATGGTCTTACTGTGATTTTACTTCATATTCCCTTGATGTCTAATTTTGTTAGCAACTTTTCATGTGCTCATTTGCCATTTGTATGTCCCCTTTGGTAAAATATCTATCCAAGATTTTTGCTTAGTTTTTAATTGGGTTATTTATCAACATCTTATTAAATTGAATGAGTTACGTATTCTAGCTAAAGTCTCTTATCAGATATATTGCTCGCAAATATTTTCTTCTAGCCTGTAGCTTGTATTTATACTTTCCTAAGGGTATATTCTGAAACACAAAAGTTTTAAATTTTGATGGCAAACTTTGCCTAAACCAAGATCATGAGAATTTACTCCTGTTTTATTTTTTAAGTTTTATTTTTCCTTCTTATATTAGGTCTAATTTTATATTAGGTCATATATTAAGTCTAGTTAGGTACTAATTTATAAGGTCGATTTTGAGTGCACTCTGAGGTATGGGTCACATTCATTTTTTAATTATGAAGAATTGAAATTATTTAAGAAGAAATTTAATTTTCTTCTTTTGTCCTTTAATATATCAAAAGTCAGGCTTAGTAGTGTTCGTAAATAATATTGCAGGGATATCTGTCTAGAAAAATGAATGAAGAAACTATTAATTTATTCTTTAGTCCCTAAGGGAAGTGTGGAAACAAAAATAGAAGAGACAAAAATTTCTGAATTATACTCTGATTCTCTTTTCTATGGGCCTTGTCTTACCAAGGAGTATATTATATTAATGATCATAATTGAAGCTAGGAGCAGACACATGTTACTCATAATCACTGTTGGGAGGGTACATGCAGACTCCTCATTGGCTGCTCTGTACCAACTGGCATGCAGCTACATCAGAGTAAATTTGGCAGGACAGTATGAGTTGGGCAGCTTGAAAGAGATGGCTAGATTGAGTCTTCTTGAGCCATGTGAGTTCCACAAAACATAGACACAGCACCACTGGTGATTGTTTTAGCAGCATTCTTCATACACAGGGTAAGGCGGTCGTATAAGAGCCCCGCAGAATAACCTGGCTAAGTCAGCATTTAATAGGAGACATAACCATATTTGATTGGTCTCTGTCCAACTGACCTCAGACAGATTAAGCAAAGAGATGCTACTAGTTCTTTTTCTTTTTCCTTTTTCTTTTTTTAATGAGATGGTGTCTCGTTTATTGCCCAGGCTGGAGTGCAATGGCGCGATCTTGGCTCCCCACAACCTCTGCCTCCCAGGTTCAAGCAATTCTCCTGCCTCAGGCTCCCGAGTAGCTGGGATTACAGGCATTCACCACCATGCCCGGGTAATTTTGTATTTTTAGTAGAGATGGGGTTTCACCACGTTGACCAAGCTGGTCTTGAACTCCTGACCTCAGGTGATGCACCCATCTTGACCACCTAAAGTGCTGGGATTACAGGGGTTAGCCACCATGCCCAGCACTACTAGTTCTTGTCTAAGTCAAAAGAGACAAGGTTATCAGTCACATCAGCTACAATATTCAGCTGAAAGGGCAGCAACACCCTAATGGACAAGAGACATCACTTCAAAGGGAGGTAAAAGCATTTACACCTGATAACTTAGACATTTTTTAACTGCCCTGAGTTTACTCAGGTCATGTGCACTTCTCAACTAAACCACACCCCAGTCCTCCCACTTGAAAAATGTCAGAGAAAAAGGAGCAAGGGAATGGGCAGGCCACAGGAGGATCTAAACATTTTGGTATCAGCCTGAGCACTACCTAACCACGCTGACAAAATGATGAGAAAATAAATATTTAAATTGAATTGATCATTAAAAGAATTTTCCCAGTAAGTAGCAGGGGGTTAAAAATCATCAATTCAGTTATATACAAAATAAGTTTGGCAGGCAGCTCTGAAGAAACTCCCAATAATCTCCACTTCATCATATCCATGCTCCTGCATAATTCCCTTGCCTTGCATGTGGGAAGAACCTAATAGCTTGCTTTTAAGAAATAGAACATGGCTAAAGTGATGGGATGTCACTTTCGTGATTCTTTTCTACAGAAGACTTTGACTTCCATCACCTTTTCTCTTACTGACACCCTTGCCCTGGTTCCGATGAAGCCAGTTAACATATTGTGAGATGTTCTGGGAAAAGACCACATGGCAAGGAAACAAGGGAAGCCTCTGACCAACAGCGTGTGAAGAATTGAAACCTTAGTTACAAGTCAACTGGAACAGAATCTTACCAACCACTATATTAGTGAGTTAGGAAGTGGATCCTTCGGGTAAAGTTCTGAGATGAGGGCAGCATTGTGAAAATCTCAGGCCTGGAGGAGCCACCTAAACCACAACAGAAACTGTAAGATGATAACATTGCTGTTTTATGCTACTAAATTCTGGAGTAATTTACAATGCAGCAATAGAAAACTAATAATTTACATTATATATATATATATACACACACACTCACTGCAGTTTACACACCCAGGCACTTCCCCCCAAATTTCTTTCAATCATTGCATACTAAAGATACTGTGGGGAGTAGGAAATCATGAAATTTAATTAAAACTTGAAAAGCATGATGTTTATTATGGAATATAAGGGGCTGACAAAATATACTTAAGATTGTTTAACTGTTGGTTTTGAATTAACATAGCCCAACAAGCTTTTTTGACAGGTGAATAACATTTATTTATTTTTTTCCTGGAAGAAAAGGGCATTCTTGAGAAATGATGGAAAGATTTAATTGCCAACTTTCCATGACTAAACCTCAGTACAAACCCAGAAGCTAAGAGTAGGGTGGAGAAGGCAATGCCAAGTTAATTATTAAATACAAAAATGGAAACTTACAAGAGCTTAGAGAAGTGGAGCTGAACCTAGTAGCAAAATCAGAATTATGCATAGGAGCCAAGATCAGGAAGTCACTCTGAAAGGATTAGGTAGCATGGAACTGAGATGCTAACAAGGAATAACTTAATTTTGCAAACAGTGTGATGCTCAAAGAGGCTTCATTTCAATGATGCTAGAGAGAATAAGTAAATTGTACCTTCCCAAATTCACATGCAACTACATGAAAAGGAAAACATTTTTAGACCCTTTGTAAGCTCTAGTCACCGTTACATTTTGTAGACTGAAAAACATTTATTTATTATCACTCTTTTCTAGATTTTTTTTTAAATTTTAAAATTAATTTCTTCCCTCACTCAGGTCTCAAATATACTGTTTAGACCTTTAGAAAGCTTGTAAAAACTGAAAGATCTTGTCAACTCTGAAAACAGTGTATAAGATAAAATATTTACTAACTACACAAATTTCAACTCTGACTGGCTATATTAAAACCATATCCCTGCCACTTATCAGATGTGTGACCTTGAACATGTCATTGAACTTATCTGAACCTGTCTCCCCATCTGAAAAATGAATATGATAATATTAGTTACCAATATAGGATAATTGTGAACTTTAAATGAGTAAATATGTATAAAGAACTCACAAAAATATCTGGCACCAAATAAGTTAAAGATAATTATGAATAGTATTAATCATATTATTTTTATAAAATTGCCCTGCTCATAGGTACCACCTTGAATCTATAAACAAATTATGTTGTTTCATTTTGTTTTGTTTTTTTGAGATGGTGTCTTGCTCTGTCACCAGGCTGGAGTGCAGTGCCGTGATCTCGGCTCACTGAAACCTCTGCCTCCTGGGTTCAAGCAATTCTCCTGCCTCAGCCTCCCATGTAGCTGGGACTACAGCTGCGCACTAACATGCCTAGTTAATTTTTGTATTTTTTGTAGAGATGGGGTTTCACCACGTTTGCCAGGATAGTCTCAATCTCTTGACCTCGTGATCTGCCCGCCTCAGCCTCCCAAAGTGCCGAGATTACAGGCGTGAGCCACTTTGCCCAACCACAAATTACAATTTTTATGATTTTTATGTATTTTATTTTGTTTATTTTATGTTCCAGGGTACCTGTGCAGGATGTACTGATTTGTTACATAGGTAAATGTGTGCCCTGGTGGTTTGCTGCACAGATCAAACCATCACCTTGGTATTAAGTGCAGCATTCATTAGTTATTCTTCCTGATACTCTCCCTCCCCCATCCTTACCCCTAACAGGCCCCAGTGTGTGTTGTCCACCCCTCCATGTATCCATGTGTTCTCATCGTTTGGCTGCCACTTACAAGTGAGAACATGAAGTGTTTGGTTTTCTCTTTCTGCATTAGTTTGCTGAGGATAACAGCTTCCAGCTCCATCCATGTACCTGGAAAGGACATGATCTTATTCCCTTTTATGGCTCCATAGTATTCCATGGTGTATATGTGTATCACATTTTCTTTATCCAGTCTATTACTGACGGGAATTTGGGTTGATTCCATGTCTTTGCTATTGTGAATAGTGCTACAGTGAACATACACATGCATGTATCTTTACAATAGAATGATTTATATTCCTTTGGGTATATACCAAGTAATGGGATTGCTGGGTTAAATAGTATTTCTGCCTCTAGATGTTTGAGGAATCACCACATTGCCTTACACAATGGTTGAACTAATGTACATTGCCACCAACAGTGTAAAAGCATTCCTTTTTCTGTGAAACTTCTCCAGCATTTGTTGTTTTGTGACTTTTTAATAATTGCCATTCTGACTGGCATAAGATGGTATCTCACTGTGGTTTTGATTTGCATTTCTCTAACGATCACTGATGTTGACCTTTTTTAAAAAAAATATGTGTCTATTGTCCACATGAATTTCTTCTTTTGAGAAATGTCTGTTTGTGTTCTTTGCCCCCTGTTTAATGTGGTTGTTTTTTTCTTGTAAATTTGTTTAAGTTCCTTGTAGACTCTGGACGTTAGACCTTTGTCAAATGGACAGATTGCAATTTTTTTATCTCATTCTGTAGGTTATCTGTTCACTCTGATGATAGTTTCTCTTTCTGTGAAGAAGTTCTTTAGTTTAATTAGATCCCATTTGTCAATTTTTGCTTTTATTGCAATTTCTTTTGGCATTTTAGTCATGAAATCTTTGCCTGTGCTTATGTCCTGAATTGTATTGCCTAGATTTTCTTCTAGGGTTTTTATAGTTTTGGGTTTACATTTAAGTCTTTTATTCATTTTGAGTTAATTTTTGTATAGGGTATAAGGAAGGATTCAGTTTCAATTATCTGCATATGGCTAGCCAGTTCTCCCAGCACCATTTATTAAATAGGGAATTCTTTTCCTATTGCTTGTTTTTGTCAGTTTTGTCAAAGATCAGTTGGTTGTAGGTATGCAGTCTCATCCTTGAGTTCTCTATTCTGTCCCATTGGTCTATGTGGGTGTTTTTGTACCAGTACCATGCTATTTTGGTTACTGTAGCCTTGTAGTATAGTTTGAAGTTGGGTAGCATGATGCCTCCAGTTTTGTTCAAAAAGTTATGATTTTAGGATCATTGTGGCCAAATGCTTGGCTAAAAAACCTGCTTATGCCTTACAGCATTGGCTTTTTAGAGTGGATATATAATATTCCATTTCTATTTAGTTTGGAAATCTACTCATATTTTGTTTTTGGATCTGTACAGATTTTCTATGACTAATTCTAGTATTTTAAACTGTTATTGGTAATTCCAAGAAATAGTTTACCCCACAGTAAATGACTTTGTTTCAGTAGACATCAACTGGAAATTCTACACCATCAGCAGGTTCCTACTTAAAAGCCCTCTTTTGGCACCTCACCATCTCCCTGGAATGATGACTACTGGCTGCTATAGATAGGAAACCTTTCACTCCCTGCTTCCCTACTAACTATAACAGAAATACGATAAAATTTGAAGACCTATCTTAACTAGTTAGCTATCTCACAAACTACATTATTGTGCTAAAGTAGAAGTTTCTATTTAAATTTAAAAAGTTGGACTGGGCTGGGCGCGATGGCTCATGTCTGTAATCCCAGCACTTTGGGAGGCTGAGGCGGGTGGATCACTTGAGGCCAGGAGTTCAAAACCAGCCTGGCCAACATGGTGAAACTCTCTCTACTAAAAATACAAAAATTATCCAGGTGGGGTGGCATGTGCCTGTAATCCCAGCTACTCAGGAGGCTGAGGCAGGAGAATTGCTTGAACCCGGGAGGCGGAGGCTGCAGTGAGCCGAGATTCTGCCACTGAACTCCAGCCTGGGCAACAGCGTGACACTCTGTTTCAAAAAAAAAAAAAAAAAAAAAAAAAAAAAAGTCTGCCTGAACCTTTCACATCTTGAAGGAAATGTGTGGTTGAGTATCATTTCTGTATTACAGTAACAAAACTGAAACTGATCCAATGACAAATTCATGTATCTCCCTGACATCTTTGTTTTCTTCCACCTACTATGCTCCTTACCTTCTGGCATGATTTTTTTTTTTTTTTTTAAGAGATGAACATAATGTCTAGAGAGGTATTTCTAGAAAGATGAAAATTTGTACCTGAATGAATGACAGAATTAAATAAATGAACCCAAATGTTGATTATCTATTCCTGTCAGTCTACACCCAGCCTTTTCACAATCAATCTTCTGTAGCTATCTTGGCCTCCTTTCTACTTAATGATTTCAGGCTTATTGATCACCCATGTGTAAATGTACTCATTTAGGGGTAAACTCAGCCATGGCTTGGACTACAGAAACTGTTTGAAATCTGAAACTGGAGGACCCATGAAATCCTAGAAAAATGGCACCTCTTTATTATCAAATTATTTTCTTCTTTTTGTCTTTCTCCAAAATACAAGAACCATGTCCTAAAACAAATTCTTTATATAACTAACTTTTACCAGTTTTTTGTGTTGAACACTGTGTCAAATACCTTGAATGGATCACTCAATTTAATTCTCATAGTTACCTTATAAGATATATTGTCTTATTTTGCTCATAATTTCTGTTTATTTCACATATATTTGAAATATATACAGATTTTCTTTGCAGAAGTGTACGAAGAATTTTAATTTAACCTGTTATGTGTTCATTTTAGTTCCCAGTATGTTTCTATATCCATAAAATGTATCCTCTGCCTTCAGAAAAAGGACTGTTTAATTATCCCATGTATTTTTACCAGTTGGTTCCAGTTTGTCACATAGTTGATGGAGAGACTTAAATTTAATCTTGCTGAAAGCAAAGAAAGATGATTTAAAAATTTTCAGAAAGAAGAAACATTTTTGGAAAAAAGTTATTAATAGCAATTTACACATTTTAGAATACAGCAGAGTTGCATACAACTATTGCACAATTCATTTGTAGAGAAGATTTTATGGTTCAGTATATCATTTGAGCTTGTGGAAAAGTGATTTATATAATAGTTTAGCTTCTAATTTCTAATATTAAATATGCCATTTCAGATGATTTTTAAGAAATGAATTTACAAAATTTAGTATGCCCGAGGTGTTTATTCTCTCTACATCAGTTGCTTTGTGGCCTCAGGAATGTTAGTACATCTTGATATGCCTCAGTTTCCCACTATGAAATGGATGAAATAATAATAACTTCTCATAAAATCGTAAACTTTACTATCCATAAAGTATTAGAAGAATAATGTAAGAAGTACCACATATATTTTTACAGATTCATTGCTTTCAGGATACCTAATATGCATTATTTTAGAAACTGAGTTAAATTTATGAACTCTGTGCTTTTAAAATCATTTTCCACTTGAAGTAAAACACATTCAGAAAAGTTCCTAAAGTATGTATGATTTTTACTTCAGTGAATTATCACAAATATCTATATTTCCTAGAAGAACTCTTATGCCCGTCACCATCATGATCGCATCCCTTTTCCCAAAAGTAATGTCTATACTGACATGTAAAAGTATATATTTATAGAGATATTCTATCTCTCTCTAGAAACTCTAACAATAAACTTGAATTTTGTAAGGGAGTTTCAGTTTCCACAAAGCTTAAAATATTGTGTGTGTATGTGTGTGTGTGTGTGTGTGTGTGTGTGTGTGTGTGTGTGTCTACTTAAATGTTTTATTCTGGAAAATTTTGACTAATCAAAAAGTAGAGAAAATATTGCAATGAATTTTCATGTACCATTACCTAGCTACATAAATCATTCACACATGGCCAATCTTGTTTAAATTATATCCCCACTTCACTGCTTCTATAATTTTTGAATCAAATCCAATACATCATATTATTTCATCATTAAATATATTCAATATATCTTTAAAAGATAAGGGATTTTTAATAAGTAAAACCAAATACTATATTATATCTAAAACATTATGTATTTTTAAATATCATATATATACAATCATACATTAATTTTTCCCACATGTACAGTATGTGGCAGGGGATGGTCTGTGATGCTGAGGTTTTTGTCATAAATTTGGAAACCAAGTCTATCCACTGCATTTGGATGACAGGTTTCCTATGTCATTTTTAATCTATAGATTCTTCCTTCTGTGATTAACTTTCCCCTGCAATTAATTTGTTGAAATAACTGCATTACTTATACTGTAGCTTTTCACATTCTCATTTTTACTGATTGCATTCCTGCAGTGAGAATCACATTTATTATCATATGTCTCAAAATCCTCATGTAAAGTAAGAAAGAAATAATGCTGTAATATCTTCAATTAATTGCATAAGACCTGCTTACAGAGAAATAAGCTCCACTGTGTTATAGCTCAAAAGGGTCACATTCTCTTGTGGATACATAGAAGTTTTGTTTGCACATAAATAATGTATGGAAGTGCATATTGTTTGAAAAGACAAATGTGGAAATTAATAGTGCTTTGATTTCTGCCTACACAGAATGAGTTTATTTGAAATACTATTATGTTTACAATATGTTTATACTCTTTACTGACATCAGTTGCTCTGGTGTTCAAAGGGCAATTCAGTTTCTGCTTTAGAAAATATTGGTGTTGGATTTTAAATGATTCTATACTGTTTTATGTCATTTAGGCCGTATGTACAATAGGATTTTAATTTGTTCTTATAAAATTCTCATAGAATCAGATCAAGATTTTTTTAAAAAAACTTCTCTCTCCACAGATTTAAGTCTTCATTCATATCCCCCACTCCTGGTCTGTAACTTAGTCTCTTGCTTTAGTGGAAGACTGACTTTTCTTTACTTGAACTCTTTGTATGTGAGAAGACAGATAAATTTCAGAGAGGTACGGAGCACAGTATGAGTGATTAAGTGCCTGGGAAATGTAGGTCAATGATCTGGGCTTGGAGGAAAGCTATACCACTTGCAAGCTATGTGACTTTAGATATATTACTAACACGGATTTATTTCCTTTTCTATGAAGTGGGTTTAAAATTGTATTTCATGTCATAAGGTTAATGTGAATATTAGCTGAAATATGTTTGCAAGGTGCCTGACCCCTTCTGGGAAAAAGTCTCACTAAACGTTAACGGTATGATGCTATGATGATAATAATCACAATTTTGTAAGTAGTGTGATCATCTATTTTTCAGTTCATCCAACACACCACTTGTAAATTAATTTCCCGGAGGTACATGTCTTATCACCAATTCGTTCCTTCACAAATGTTTTATCTCACAGGTACTTTACATGAGGTTTTGCTTTAAGAGCTGGAAACACAGAGATGAATAAGATATGTTTCTTTTATTGAGTGGTTTATGTGAGAAACAAACTTATGCATCCAAACACAAAGAATGGATTCAGAGACTTGGAGAATAGCGAAAGTGAGACTTTTAATGACGGTCCTGTGAGATTAGGTGTTTGATAGGCAAATACGCCCAGCACAGTTTAACAAGCAATTTAACCCCTAGTGTGCAGGTCCCTCCACCAGTCCCTCATAGGCTGAGTACTATGGGGTCACAATCTTCCTGGGCACCACCTCTTGATTGTTAGGTAGGGGATTTATGTCGTCATTTTAGGGTTGTCTTGCTGCATTTTGTTTCCACCCACAATGCATTGCAATTCTGGTTAGTTTAGGGGCTTTTCAAGTATTTGACTTATGACCTAAGTAGCCAGGCAGGCTGATAAGAACAGATAAAACGAGCTATTTTGCAGGCTAGTTAATGTTTATCTTAGACTAAAGGTTTTGGTTCAGGTGAGGGCAACTAAGGAGCAGGGAGTGGGGAGAGAGAGACTGACAAACAGGCCTTGGCTATCCAAGCAGGGGCCTAGTACGTCCTGTTTCTTATGTGGTTTGCTGACCTAAGCCGATTCAAGGCACTTTTTCTTGGAAATGGACTACCGTATACATTATTTCCTTCAGTTTACAACCTACCTTTCATTTTATGAACTTTTCACTAACCCCTAATTGACTTAAGAATTGATTATAAAGCTCTTGTATTTAAGGTTGCCACAATATGCTTAATACCAGCAAATTGACTTCATTTCTTACCACTACTTTCATGAGGCACATGGACTTCTTATTCACCAAATGATCTTAATTCTCTCATCCTTATGTGTAGGTACACGTGTTATGCTTGTTCTGTCATCACTGCCTTAATTTCTACAGCTCATTCTTCAAGTGCTGTTTTACCCTTTACTGAATCCTTTAACTAAATTTGAACTTTTTTCTCTGAACCCCCTTAGCCTCAGTGCACATTTTTTAACAGCACTTATTCAGCCTTCTGACTTGCTTATGTAAACATTTGTGTTTATTTTCTGCCTCCCAACACAACTTAGCCATTATTATAAACTCCTTGAGTGTCATAACTATAACATAAATATTTGGGAGCATTTTAGCACCTAGCAACATGCTTGTACATAGTAATAGAGCAGTACTTTTAAAATTGAATACAGGAAAATACATTCCATTACCATAGTAACATCATACTGATGTTATTCTCTATTTTAATATAATCCTATGAAGAAAAGGGTTAATTTTCCTCCTGCACGGTTAACATATTTTGTTCTTGATGGATGGCAGAATAAAGACTACTGCCTGCCCACTGATGTTCATTCTGGTCTTTTTTCTTAATGAAGTTTCTAGCTGAGTTACATGACTATGCAAATAAAGGCTAGACTTTTCCATTTCCCTTGCTGCCAGGTGTGTCAGCGTAATAGTGTTTGGGCCAATGAGATGGAAACAAAAGTGATATGTATAACTTCCGGGTCATGCCCTTCAAGAGAACACATGCACCTCCCTTCCCTCGGCTTCTTTTCCGCTGGCTGGAATGTAGATGTGAGGATGAGCTTTCTTGGAATGTGCACATGGGGGCGATACCTAGGGGACGGTTCAAATGGGAACAAGGGAAAAAGAGCCTGGGTTTTTAATCTCAGGGAGTCAGCGAACCAACCTGGACTTCTTATGACCAAACTGTTAAGTGAAATTAAAATTATCTCTTACTTTGATTTTTTGTTGTGATTTTCAGTTATAGTAACCTAGCCCCCATCTGAAATAAAATTAGTTGTTTATAAACTAACTTTTAAATTTACATAGTTGATGTATATTGTTTTAGAGTAGTGATAACTTTAGATAAACACATACATCAGCATCCTAATGCAGAAACTTGAGAATAAATGAACAGGTGTTTTCACATATATATATATATGAAAGCACTTTAATTGCAAAAAGAAATAAAAACAAAAATTAGAATATATTCTTGTAGATAACTGTATTTTAAGTGTAAGTGAAAATATATTAATGATATGGTTTGGCTGTGTCCCCACCCAAACTCTCATCTTGAATTGTAATCCCCATAATCCCCACGTTTCAAGTGAGAGACCAGGTGGAGGTAACTGAATCGTGGGGGACATTTCCCCCATGCTTTTCTCATTATAGTGAGTTCTCGTGAGATCTGATGGTTTTATAAGTGTTTGGTAGTTCCTCCTACTCTCATTCTCCTTCCTGCTGCCTTGTGAAGAAGTTGTCTTGCTTCTCCTTTGCCTTCTGCCATGATTGTAAGTTTCCTGAATCCTCCCCATCCATGCTGAACTGTGAGTCAATTAAACCTCTTTCCTTTATAAATTACCCAGTCTTGGTATTTCTTATAGCAACCTGAGAACAGAGTAATACAGTTAACATGCTGATGATATCCAAGATAGATGTTACATTTTTCCTAGTTATATTTATTTAATGTAGAATGATATAAATTATTACTAATGACACTAACATGAAGTTAAGGTCATTAATAGTGAAAATGTTTCAATTTTAAACCATGTCAAATTATGTCAATTTACAAATAACAAATATCAATGCATTATGCTTAATATGAAAATAACAAGGCAGCAGGGTGTGTGGCCCTTTAGTTCTATGGCTGACAGAATCATTTGAGGAGCTTCTGATACATCTTCCTACGATAACCTGAAGACTGGTTTATTTAAAATCTCTCAGGATGTCTTTGGGTTCCTGAGTCTTATTTGTATTTTAAAAATTCCAGGGGGTTCTGATGAACAGTAATTTAAGCACTATTGCTATGAAGTAGTTTTAGTGCTCCAGTCTAAATGTTAAAAATAAAAGCAGAAGGGAAGCTTGAAGAACTTTTTGAGTTAATGTGAAGAAATGTTTTTATTGATACATAATTGTTGTACATATGGAGTATTTGTGATATTTATACATGCATACAATATGGAATGATCAAATCAGAGTAATAGTGATATCCATCACCTCTATTATTTCTTTATTTTGGTAATACTTCAAATCTTCTCTTCTAGCTATTTTGAAATATGCAATACATTCTCATTAATTGTAGTCATCATACAGTAATGCTATCAAACACTAGAATGTAGGACAAAGGCAAGGAAGTAATTGAAAACAATAAACGATTAATCTTCAGAACAGTGTTCTGTACAGAAATTTCAATAGTAAAATAGTCTATGTTTGAAGAACTTTATAGGCACTATGCTTCTTTGGAATTTTTTTGATTTCTCAGTGCTTATGAAGATTTGTTTTCTGTATTGCTTTGATTACTAACTTCTTTACTGGAAGTTTCTTTGATGTTTCATTTAAAAATGTGTGTAGCAGATGTATACAAATATCTGTAAGATAAAAGAATACAATTATTATAGCTGTTTTCAACAATCAGGTCTAATATATTGATAATGTTTCAGTGAAAATGTGCCCACATATATATCTATTAATTATGTAGCTTTTTAAAAAGTATGAATGATATGAAAAACTACTTATTAAAATAGGTTATACAGAAACATTTTTACCTTTAAAGCTACCAGTTTTAACAGTGTAATTTGCTTATTACTTTTATATTTGTGGGGAAAACTCAATAATCAATATCCTTATTATTAAAATAACTAATGATGAATTAAATAAAAAATCTTGCTGCCTTACACCATTTTAGGAAGTGAGAAATTACAAATTGATAAAATTTTAAAGATATCAATTATTTTCTTTTGCCTATGATAGAATAGGGCACATAATGAATGCTCAGTATTTGCTTACAATATATTTTAATCAAATCAAAGCAGACCAAATATTAAATTTCTGAGGGAAAAATGTCATACTACCAAATGTGTTTACCCCATTAGATTTATAAGTTTGTTAGGAGCGAAGATAATAACTGTTTAGATTTCTGCTATGACCCCAGTGTCTAGCAATGTGGCTGGTCAAACAACACCCACAGATAAGGTTGCTTGCTATTTTTATAATCCATAATTTAACTGGCGGAGAAGTCATATGCAAGACTGAAGATGAGGACTTTGACTATTTATTCCAACTACCTAAACTTATCAAATTATATTTCAACACACATTAAAGTAGTAATTATAAAGTAAAATGTCCCAAACTATCTGGTCAAGTGTATTTTATTCTAAGTATTCAATTGCTTCCTTTGATTAATAATGTTTTCTTCTTTCTTCAAGACAATTCTTTGGGGTGTCTTTTACATCCCCCCCAATTTTTTTTTTGTTTATTTCAAATACAAATGACTTATACGCAGTAGAAATGAGATTCAACTAAACATCCAAGGCCACCGGTATCTAATTAGCTATTACCAAGGGACAACTTTGCACCTACACTCACTGTAAAGACCAAGATTGAATAGTGTGGCAAAAATAAACACATTTTTCTTTATTAACAATTTGGAATTTAACTTCTTTGGAGTCTTCTAGTAAAATTTCAAAATCTATCATTACAAAAAGCTTTCCAACTTTACTCTAGTTGTACTAAACTAGTAACCGATTACATTTACCTAGTACTTGATGACATTTTCTTCTACTCGGAGTAATTTGAATTGCAAATACACCTAGGAAGAAACTCCTAAAATGTTGAGACTTGTGGTTTACTCAGTGTATTTCTATATTCAAGCAAATATATAGTTGATGTTAGCACATATCCTGACCAACATTACCTGAGAATACTCATTTTAATAAATTCTTTTGTACTAAAAAGCACGTTGTTAAACCAGGAGTGTGCTGGGACCTGTTAACATTTTTCATTTTATGTTTATAGCCTCTACTCAGGAAATCGTTTTTCCTTCTGACCCAGGAAAGGCACAGGAGGTTTTTTTGTAAATCCATCTCATCTCCATTTGCTAGTTTTAATAATGAAGAAATGTCTTACTGGCAGATTGGTAGTTTTCCTTTACTAGAAGTTTTCCCTTATCAGGAAAGTTTTCCTTACCGGAAAGGAAACAAAGACTAAGAAATGATCGAGAAAAGGTGGTGATTCAAATCTCAGTTTACCCAGCAAACCTCGTTATACCTGCAGAGAATCAGATAAATTGCTGTTTCAAAGCCATTTAATCTCTGGAACTGAAAACAGATCATTTTTTGATACTGGTTTTTTAAGAGCCTGGCCATTTTCAAAGTGTGTTCCATTATTATTTTTCCTGAAGAAGTATTCATCTTTTTCTGAAAAGTTATTCAATTGGCACTTGAATTATATATGATTATTATAACTTGAGCTCATTTAAAAACCACAAAGCACAGGCTATCAGAAAAAATATTTATCTGATGCATTAATGTAGGCTATATCTAAGACAAGTGGGGAAAAAAAGAATCTATAAACAAGTTGAATTTCAAGTTGAAGTGAATTATTGGTTAGAGGAGGAGGACAAATCATTAAAGGCATGGGAGAGGGTTGTGATATCTTTTGTATTGTCCAAGAAGGAAAGAGTTGAAAACCACACATGTGCCAGCACCATGCCTGGTACCACAAGTTAGAATAGAAGGAAGTAATTGAATGTGGTTGAACCAATACCAGCAGCACGAGGAAAAAGCTAGAGTTGATGAGCTGAAATATTATCTCAGGATGTAGTGTACAGTTTTATATTCTTAAAGTCCTTCCTCGCTGGTTTCATCTGTCTTACCGAGTGAGAAATTCATGGAGCAAAGCAATTGTTTGTCTTAATGAGCATGCAGATAATATAGTGGAGAATATATTGTAATTCATGACTGTGAGTGAACATATTTTATTTTATAGAAGCACAATTAAGGATGGACATAATTTCATTATTTAAAAAACCTGAAACACATGCTAATATATTTTCAAATAATATTTTAAAATGGATTTAGGGTCTCTCCATTCTAGGGAAACAATTTTTATTTCTTTCTCTCCAGACTTAGTTATTTCAGAGACTTAGCATAAGCATGAATTTCTGATGTAATACATTTAATTTCCTAAAAAAAGTTGCACAAAGAAAATTGATAGCAGTCAACCTTTATCTGGTATTTTGTTATCATTACCAACACATTTTCTAATATTGAATTAAAATACTAGGTAAAGGAATGCTGATATAAAACTTTAGTTAACATATAGAAAAGTAAGAACGAACACAACAATAAAATAGAACATTTTATGTGGTACTTAAGAAAATGCCCTATTACTTGGCTATGATAACGTTTTGAATTCAGTAGCAATAGAATAAGTAAATTCTTCTTCTATATAGTGATACATATTAGTAATACTGGTGATTACATGATATCTGCCCTGAAATAAGCAGATGTGAGAAAACTGGTTATCTAAAAGTTTTCAAATAATGCCTATGTAATTCACAATAATTCTAATTAGTAAAGTTGATCTCATGATACTAAATTTTAGGACCCTCGCCTTTGTGGAGTTCCTGCTGCAGAGGCATCATTGCCAATGAATGTTTCATAATGACAGCATTTCCTAATTTCAGCGCTAAATTTGATGTGGTCTCTTATCAGAAAATTGGTTATTTTGACATCAAGTTAAACTAATAATTCATTCTGCTCTTTTATTAATAGAGACGTACTCATTGAAAAATTGCCATCTGCTAAGTACTGAGGTAGGCTCTGGAATTTATAGATGAACTCACCACATTTTTTTACTCTCAAGTAAACTGAAATTTTATGGGAGAGAGAGGATGATCAACTTACAAGGACAGTGATTTCACAGGTTACTATGTACTTACTATGCACAATCATGGATGTCAGGAAATTCTTCCTGAATGAGGACTATCTGAGTACAAAAGTATAAGGAATTATCCCAGAGTTTGGGAGAGGGTGGACATAGGAGTGGGATGTAGGAAGGCAATAATAAGAGTGAGAGTGGATATGTTGGATTGTGTCATCTCATGTTGCAAATAACGATTCTCAAATTCATGTTCATGCCAGCATTTATAAGAATTTCCATTATTCTACATTCATGCAAATGGTAATATCACTATTTTATTTACTTTTTAAATAATTTCAACTTTATTTAGGCGATACATGTGCAGGTTTGTTACATGGGTGTATCGTGTGATGCTGAGGTTTGCGTTATTAATGACCCCATCATCTAGACAGAGAGAAGTTTGGAAAACAGTTTGGTGTTATATATTAAAGTTAAACATACACAGAATCTATGACTTGACAATCCACTTATAAAGGCATATGCCAGTGGTGTTGTATTTATAGGAGAATGGTTCAAAATAGCCAAATTAGAAAACAAATGTCCACCCACAGAATATTGGATAAATGAGTTGTGCTATATGCATTGAATGAAATAATATACACCAATAAAATGACCTATAAACAATTAGATGAAATAACATGGATAATCTTCACAAATACAAAGAACAGCAAAAGAAGCCAGATACAAAATTATACACTGTGTAAATCAATTGTGTAAAGTTCAAAAGCAAGAAAAACTATACTGTAGTGTTAAAGGAAGTAGTGAAGGGAAACAGGACACAGGAAAAGGCCTTCTGTGCAGACAAAAATCTCCGTCTTAACCTAAGCACTGGTTACGCAGGTGTCTGCTTTGCAATGATTCACTGAACCTGCACATATATTTTTGCCCCCCTTAAGTGTGTTTACTTCCCATAAAAAGTTCAAATTTCATAATCTCCTTAAAATAAATTTATCTTTGAAAGAAATTTTACTTCTGGGAATTTTATTCTTTAGATATAATGTATCAGTATGTTAAAAATCAGGTTCAAGCATTTTTGGTGAAAGCAAAAGACTCAAAGCAACCTAAATACCTATCAGTAGATGACAGGTTCAGTATATTACAGCACATTCAGGAATACTACGGCAACTTTCACAAGAATGAGGCATCTCTATATGTGCTAATACAGGACAATCTCCAACATATTTTTAAGCAATCAGTGGGACGGTGGGTGTGATGGTTAATATTAGTTGTCAGTCTGATTGGATTGAAGGATGCCTAGATAGTTGGTAAAGTATTGTTTTGGGGTGTGTCTGTGAGGGTGTTGCAAGAGGAGATGGACATTTGAGTTGGTGGACTGGGAGAGGAAGACCCGCCCTCAGTGTGGGTGGGCACCATCCAATTGGCTGCCAGCCAAGCTAGAGCAAAGCAGCCAGCACGTCAGACTCCAGGTTTTCCAGCCTTTGAACTCTTTGACTTACACCAGTAGTTCTCCCGGGACTCTTGGGCCTTTGGCCACAGACTGAAGTCTGCATTTTCAGATTCCTTGCTTTTGAGGCTTTTGGACTTAGACTGAGCCACTACTGGATTCTTTTTTCCCCAGCTTGCAGATGGCCTATCGTGGGACTTCACCTTGTGATCATGTGAGCAAATTCTTTCTAATAAACTCTCTTTCACGTATGCATATATCTTATTAGTTCTGTCCCTCTGGAGAACCCTAATACAGTGGGAGATATAAAACAGTGCAGGATATGCAAATGTGTGGTTTATCTTCTGGAAGGATAGGTGAAAAATAAAACTCAGTAATGGTGGCTGTCCCTGAAGTGGGAAACTGGAACACTAGAGGTCCTCAATGGAAGGGAAGCCTTTTTTTTTTTTTTTTTTTTAAATACTGTTCTAGTTGACATCATATTAACTTAATCATGTATATATTATTTTTTCAAAATAACAAATAAGGTGATATATATTTTAAAAAAGAATTATGTCAGTGTTGGCTTTATTCACTGCAGTGAGCCATTTAAAAAATCTGTATGGAATTATAAGCTTTAATTATTTTTGTTTTAAGTTGACCGATTTGACCAGGGTGTGTCTTAATACTTTGAATCATGTCTATGTATTTTAACTTCTACAATTTTAGTTTTTTGCACTGTATTCTCCAGAGATCCTTTTTTGATCTTTCAAGGCACTAATTCAATTTTCATCTCTCTTCATTTTTCTAATCTTTCGTCTCTCTTCATCTTCTAATTAATACTTTAAGCAAATGTTTTGCAATCGTATTTTATTGTCCATAAATTCATGTTTCTCCATAAATTCAATCCTGTTTGGGAGGCTTGGTTAACATAAACTGGTCAATTACAACCCAGAAATTGTATATGAAGTGTCAAGCTATGTTTATATTTTGTGTGGATTTATATACTAATATTCTTATGAATTTCATGTGTTGTATGAAACGATTTTTTCCTTTTCTCAATGTTTTATCAGGATAATATGTTAGTGCAAGGTTTGGTTGAATACTCATGACAAAATAAAAGAGTTAAGATACTGCTAATGTACGATAGTGAAGGTACTGTTGCATACTGTTGTCTTTGCCAGCTGAAAATAGTCCATGTCTATATATTTTGTCAAATGAAGACAGATCGTCATCACTTTAATGGCTATATATTCTTTGCCGTGAGATGCTTGATTTGTTTCAGAAGAAAAACCACATGTAGAGCAGCAGCTGCAATTGCAGACACTGATTGATTAAAATGGATCAGGTAGTACAGGAAAGTGAAACTAATTTTAATTTCTGTATTTCGTTGACATTCTGCATAGTCCAAGCTGCCCAGTGAAAGATAAATATAATTTTAAAACCTTGTGTCTATCTGTTCTTAGGTGGGGTCACCAATCTTTCTGAAATCCCATAGTTAAGGTGGGGTTTTATAATTACTGTCATAATTTTGGTTGGGAATGGGAGATTATACGATTTACAGCTGAACCTCTTTACCACTATATTTTCTTTTCCATAAGTGAAGAAGTCAGCAAAAAGTTGCTGTAATTGTAAGAGGTAATTATTTAAGTATAGCCTCTATAACTTGAAGTGACACCTTGTAGGATTCAAAATTTCACAATCAGACATATCATGGTCTAATCGTTTTTTATCATCTGACACTTATTACCATGTATTGTGACTGTTGGACTGGAGTTGCATTGTGGATTCAAGAAACTAGAGTCATTATCAAATAAGCTGTAAAATATTTATGTAGTTCTCTTTCCTCTTATCTGGTTATCTGAATAAATGACATGGATAAATTTAAGAAGATTAGAGGGTAAGATCAATTTACACGTATGTACTATAGAAAGATTCTTCTTCAAGGGTATCGGTCAAACTGTCACACAATAATACAACAGTTTTTCAATTGATGGGCTGCATTACATTACCTGACCTCAAATTATACTACAAATCTATAGTAAAACAGCATGGTACTGGTATTAAAATAGACACATAGATAAATGAAACAGAAGAGAATACCCCCAAAATAAAGTCACATATCTACAGCCAAATGATATTTGGCAAAGTAGAAAAAAATACACTGGGAAAGCTGCGCATGGTGGTGTATGCCTGTAATCCCAGCATTGTGGGAGGCCGAGATGGGTGGATTATGAGGTCAGGAGTTCAAGACCAGCCTGAGCAATATGGCGAAACCCCATCTCTACTAAAAATACAAAAATTAGCCAGGCCCAGTGGCAGGTGCCTGTAATCCCAGCTACTCAGGAGGCTGAGGCAGGAGAATCACTTGAACCTGGGCAGCGGAGGTTACAGTGAGCTGAGACTGCACCACTGCACTCCAGCCTGGGTGACAGAGTGAGACTCTGTTAAAAAAAATAATAATAATAAACACTGAGAAGGCCGGGTGCAGTGGCTCATGCCTGTAATCCCAGCACTTTAGGAGGCTAAGGCAGGTGGATCATGAAGTCAAGAGTTTAAGACCAGCCTGACCAATATGGTGAAACCCCATCTCTACTAAAAATACAAAAATTAGCCGGGTGCAGTGGCAGGTGCCTGTAATGCCAGCTACTCAGGAGGCTGAGGCAGGAGAATCACTTGAATCTGGGCGGCAGAAGTTTCAGTGAGCTGAGACTGAGCCACTATACTCCAGCCTGGGTGACAGAGTGAGACTCTGTCTCAGAAAACAAAACAAAACAAACTTTTAAAAAGCACTGGGAAAAAGACACCCTTTTTCTGGACTCCCTATCCTTTTCCTTTCACAAAAATCAACTCAAGATGGAATAAAGACTTAAGTGTAAGACCTGGAACTGTGAAAGTCCTAGAAGAAAACTGAGGCAAAACTCTTCTGAATATTGGCCTAGGAAAAGAATTTATGACCAAGTCCTCAAAAATAAACACAATAAAAACAAAAGTAGGCAAATGAGACTTAATTAAACTACAAATCTTCTGTGCAGTGAAAGAAACAGTAAACAGGCAACATAAAGAATGGAAAATGTATTTGCAAACCGCATCTTACAAAGGGTTAATATTTACAATCTGTAAGAAACTCAAAAAACTCAAAAAACAACCCCATTAAAAAGTGGGAAAATGATATGAACAGACAGTTTTCAAAAGAAGACATAGAAGCGCCCAATAAACATGAAAAACTGCTCAACATCAGCAATCATCAGAGAAATGCAAATTAAAACTGCAATGAGAGGTCATGAGACTTTCTGTTTCTGAGTTGTTCACTAAAGATTTAGCCTCCAGTTCCATCCATGTTACTGAAAGACATTATTTCATTCTTTTTGTTTGTTTGTTTTGAGATGGAGTTTCGCTCTTGTTGCCCAGGCTGGAGTGCAACCTCTGCCTCCCAGAATCAAGCAATTCTCCTGCCTCAGCCTCCTGAGTAGCTGGGATTATAGGCACCCACCACCACACCCGGCTAATTTTTTGTATTTTTAGTACAGACGGGGTTTCACCATGTTGGCCAGGCTGGTTTCGAACTTCTGACCTCAGGTGATCCACCCACCTCGGCCTCCCAAAGTGCTGGGATTACAGGCATGAGCCACCATGCCCGGCCTGGCTAAAGAGTATTCCATCGTGTGTGTATGTGTTTACTGTAGAGAGATTATTTATTTCTTTGTATATACATACACAAACCCAAACACATATATGTACACACATCACCATATATATGTGCACATACCACCACCACAATATGTATACAAACCAAATATATATGCACACATATATGTATAGCGTATATATAGTGCATATGTATACACACACACCATATATATACACACAGACTTCACCTCTACTCAATATATCCTTGTATACAAAACTGCACTTGTATCCCTTAAATATATGCTAGTAAAAATAAATCAGGTCTGAGAAATGAATGCAGAGTAGTTTTATGGCTAAGTCTGTCTTCTCTCAATAGTACTGTTTTTTGGTTTTTGTTTTTTTGGTTTTAATTTCATTTTACTTTACTTTCAACTGTGGTATTACTTACAGTAGACTCAGCAAGATGATAAACACTACAAGATATCATTTCAAAGTTTACTTTGCCTAGCATTCTATTTAATTTTAGGGATTTATGAATTGTTAATCATAAGTAGAGGTCCATATTTTTTTTTGTTTTTATTTTATAATTTAAGTACAAATTTAATGGGCTTTATTTCTATCAACCTTATAATTTTTCAACTATAGATGAAGATTTATATTTAGGTCATATGCTTATTAGAATGCTAACTGCAAATGAATCCAGTTGGTTATTATGATACCCATCCCACTGTGTGCCTGGAGGCTACATACATACTTGTACTTGATGCATTCCCACTGAAATCAGGAAGTTAACATGTATTTGTAGTCACTTTCACCAATATCCCTGCTGAAGACAAAATAAGAAAGTTGTTTTAAAAACATTTAGTTGCTACTTTCCCCAATTTATTCCTCAAAATCTGGTATTTTGAGCTTTCTTGGAAACTATTTTTTTTTTTTCTTTGAGATGGAGACTTGCTCTCTCACCCAGGCTGGAGTGCAGTGGCATGATCTTGGCTCACTGCAATCTCCGCCTCCCGGGTTCAAGCAATTCTCCTGCTTCAGCCTCCCGAGTAGCTGAGATTACAGGTGTCTGCCACCATGCCTGGCTAGTTTTTGTATTTTTAGTAGAGACAGGGTTTCACTATGTTGGCCAGGCTTGTCTCGAACTTCTGACCCCAGGTAATCTGCCTGCCTTGGCCTCCCTTACTAGAATGCACTTAAAATTCTAGTGGTTAGTGTAGTCATATTCAGGTCAACATAATAGTTTGAATGGTGCTATGGTTTGAATTTTTGTGTCCCCCCAAAGTTAATATGTTGAAGCCTAATTCCCAATAAGGGTATTACAAGGTGGGGTCTTTAGGAGGTGATTAGTTCATATATGTGGAGCCTTCGTTAATGGGTTTAGCACCCTGGTAAGGGGTTGAAGAGCTCAGAGATTTTCCCTTCTACCATATGCAAACATAGCAAGAAGGTATTATCTATGAACCAGAGTGACCCCATGGCAGCCACCTAATTTGCTGGCACTTTGATCCCAAGATCAAGACTTTCCAGTCTCCACAACTGTGAGAAATGCATTTCTGTTGTTTGTAAGCTGTCCAGTTTATGGTATTTTGTTGTAACAGCACTTACATTGGTCAGAGGCAGTAGGCATTATTTCGTTATCTGCCAATTTTAATATTCTCAATATCATTACAGATATTTTATCCTATGGTAAAGCATGATCACTAATTTGGAAGAAAAAAGAAAGAAAACTTTTTTTTTTTTTTTTTGTCTGTCAGCCTTGGTACTAAGAAGGTTGGGTAGAAGAATTCAAAGGAACAACAATGAGAGGTCTCTCTCCTCCTTCGAGACGGCTTCCCTGATACGGTTTGGCTCTGTGCCCGCACCAAAATCTCATCTTGTACTTCCCATAATTCCCACATGTTGTGAGAGGGACCCTGTGGGAGATGATTGAATCACAGGGGCAGGTCCTTCTCGTGCTGTTCTCGTGATAGTGAATGGGTCTCATGAGATCTGTTGGTTTTTAAAATGGGAGTTTCTCTGCACAACCTCTCGTTTTGCCTGCTGACATCCACGTAAGTTGTGATTTGCTCCTCTTTGCCTTCTGCCATGATTTTGAGGCCTCTCCAGCCATGTGGAACTGTGAGTTCAATTAATCCTCTTTCTTTTGTAAATTGTCTGGTCTCGGGTATGCCTTTATCAGCAGTGTGAAAACTGACTAATACACCTGCCCTGAAACACCCTCCTCTGTAGTGATGTTGAGGAAATGGTAGACTATGAGAAGCAGAACATGGAACAGAAGACTATTCTGCAAGGCTGAAGGGAAAAGAAGGGAAGAAAAGAAAGAATGCCTAATGTCTAAGAGTGGTTTCCATAATTATGTGTCAAGCAATGTCTTCTGTTTGCAATATACATTCACATGAGAAGGACACAAATACATGTAAAAAGTTTCATATTCACATGAGAAGAACACAAATACATGTCTGAGTTTGAGACTGGCTAGAGTTCAGCAATGTCTAATAGGACTTTTTCTGATGATGAGAATGTTCTATGTCTATGATATAGAGCAATAGCCATTAGCCACATGAAGCTGTTTAACATGAAGTGTGGCTACTATGACTAGATTTTTAATTTTATTTCATTTTGATTACTTTTATTCATAATTGACATTAATAATTGTACATATTTACAGAGCACAATGTGATGTTTCAATGCAAATAGCCCTATGTGATGACTGGTTAATGTATAACACAAGTGACTGCTTTTTTTTTTTTTTTAAATACTTAAAGTTCTAGGGTACATGTGCACAACGTGCAGGTTTGTTACATATGTATACATGTGCCATGTTGGTGTGCTGCACCCATTAACTCGTCATTTACATTATGTATATCTCCTAATGCTATCCCCCCCCAACAATAGGACCTGGTGTGTGATGATCCCCTTCCTGTGTCCAAATGATCTCATTGTTCAATTCCCACCTATGAGTGAGAACATGTGGTATTTGGTTTTCTGTTCTTGTGATAGTTTGGTGAGAATGATGGTCTCCAGCTGCATCCATGTCCCTACAAAGGACACGAACTCATCCTTTATTATGGCTGCATACTATTCCATGGTATGTATGTGCCACATTTTCTTAATCCAGTCTGTCACCAATGGACATTTGAGTTGATTCCTAGTCTTTGCTATTGTGAATAGTGCCACAATAGACATACTTGTGCATGTGTCTTTATAGCAGCATGACTTATAATCCTTTGGGTATATACCCAGTAATGGAATGGCTGGGTCAAATGGTATTTCTAGTTCTAGATCCTTGTGGAATCGCCATACTGTTTTCCATAATGGTTGAACTAGTTTACAGTCCCACCAACAGTGTAAAAGTGTTCCTGTTTCTCCATATCTTCTCTAGCACCTGTTGTTTCCTGATTTTTGATGATTGCCATTCTAACTGGTGTGAGATGGTATCTCATTGTGGTTTTGATTTGCATTTCTCTGATGGCGAGTGATGATCAGCATTTTTTCATGTGTCTTTTGGCTGTATGAATGTCTTCTTTTGAGAAGTGTCTGTTCATATCCTTTGCCCACTTTTTGATGAGATTGTTTTTTTCTTGTAAATTTGATTGAGTTCTTTATAGGTTCTGGATATTAGCCCTTTGTCAGATGAATAGATTGCAAAAACATTCTCCCATTCTGTAGGTTGCCTATTCACTCTGATGGTAGTTTCTTTTGCTGTGCAGAAGCTCTTTTGTTTAATTAGATCCCATTTATCAATTTTGGCTTTTGTTTCCATTGCTTTTGGTGTTTTAGACATGAAGTCCTTGCCCATGCCTATGTCCTGAATGGTATTGCCTAGGTTTTCTTCTAGGGTTTTTATGGTTTTAGGTCTAACATTTAAGTCTCTAATCCATCTTGAATTAATTTTCGTATAAGGAGTAAGGAAAGGATCCAGTTTCAGCTTTCTACTTATGGCTAGCCAGTTTTCCCAGCACTATTTATTAAATAGGGAATCTTTTCCCCATTTCTTGTTTTTGTCAGGTTTGTCAAAGATCAGATGGCTGTAGATGTGTGGTATTATTTCTGAGGGCTCTGTTCTGTTTCGTTGGTCTATATCTCTGTTTTGGTACCAGTACCATGCTGTTTTGGCTACTGTAGCCTTGTAGTATAGTTTGAAGTCAGGTAGCATGATGCCTCCAGCTTTGTGCTTTTGGCTAGGAGTGTCTTGGCAATGCAGGGTCTTTTTTGATTCCATATGAACTTTAAAGCAGTTTTTCCCAATTCTGTGAAGAAAGTCATTGGTAACCTAACGGGGATGGCATTGAATCTATAAATTGCCTTGGACAGTATGTCCATTTTCACAATATTGATTCTTCCTATCCATGAGCATGGAATGTTCTTCCATTTGTTTGTGTCTTCTTTTATTTCACTGAGCAGTGGTTTGTAGTTCTCCTTGAAGAGGTCCTTTTCATCCCTTGTAAGTTGGATTCCTAGGTATTTTATTCTCTTTGAAGCAATTGTGAATGGAAATTCATTCATGATTTGGCTCTCTGTTTGTCTGTTACTGGTGTATAAGAATGCTTGTGATTTTTGCACATTAATTTTGTATCCTGAGACTTTGCTGAAGTTGCTTATCAGCTTGAGATTTTGGGCTGAGACAGTGGGGTTTTCTAAATATACAATCATGTCATCTGCAAAGAGGGACAATTTGACTTCTTCTTTTCCTAACTGAATACCCTTGATTTCTTTCTCTTGCCTGTTTGCCCTAGCCAGAACTTCCAACACTATGTTGAATAGGAGTGGTGTGAGAGGGCCTCCCTGTCTTGTGCCAGTTTTCAAAGGGAATTTTTCCAGTTTTTGCCCATTCAGAATGATATTGGCTGTGGGTTTGTCATAAATAGCTCTTATTATTTTGAGATACATTCCATCAATACCAAATTTATTGAGAGCTTTTACCATGAAAGGCTGTTGAATTTTGTCAAAGGGCTTTTCTGCCTCTATCGAGATAATCATGTGGTTTTTGTCTTTGGTTCCATTTATATGCTGGATTATGTTTATTGATTTGTGTATGTTGAACCAACCTTGCATCCCAGGGATGATGCCCCTTGGTCATGGTGGATAAGCTTTTTGATGTGCTGCTGGATTCAGTTTGCCAGTATTTTATTGAGGATTTTTGCATCGATGTTCATCAGGGATATTGGTCTAAAATTCTCTTTTTTTGTTGTATCTCTCTCAGGCTTTGGTATCAGGATGATGTTGGCCTCATAAAATAAGTTAGGGAGGATTCCCTCTTTTTCAATTGATTGGAATAGTTTCAGAAGGAATGATACCAACTCCTTCTTGTACCTCTGGTAGAATTTGGCTGTGAATCCATCTAGTCCTGGACTTTTTTTGGTTGGTAGGCTATTAATTATTGCCTCAACTTCAGAGCCTGCTATTGGTCTATTCAGGAATTCAACTTCTTCCTGGTTTAGTCTTGGGAGAGTGTAAGTATCCAGGAAATTATCCATTTCTTCTGGGTTTTCTAGTTTATTTGTGTAGAGGTTATAGTATTTTCTGATGGTAGTTTGTATTTCTGTGGGGTCAGTGGTGATATCTCCTTTATCATTTTTTATTGCATCTATTTGATTCTTCTCTCTTTTCTTCTTTATTAGTCTTTCTAGTGGCCTATCAATTTTGTTCATCTTTTCAAAAAACCAGCTCCTGGATTCATTGATTTTTTAGAGGGTTTTTTGTGTCTCTATCTCCTTCAGTTCTGCTCTGATCTTAGTTATTTCTTGCCTTCTGCTAGCTTTTGAATGTGTTTGCTCTTGCTTCTCTAGTTCTTTTAATTGTGATGTTAGGGTGTCAATTTTAGATCTTTCCTGCTTTCTCTTGTGGGCATTTAGTGCTATAAATTTCCCTCTACACACTGCTTTAAATGTGTCCCAGAGATTCTGGTATGTTGTATCTTTGTTCTCGTTGATTTCAAAGAACATCTTTATTTCTGCCTTCATTTCGTTATGTACCCAGTAGTCATTCAGGAGCAGGTTGTTCAGTTTCCATGTAGTTGAGCAGTTTTGATTGAGTTTCTTAGTCCTGAGTTCTAGTTTGATTGCACTGTGGTCTGAGAGACAGTTTGTTATAATTTCTGTTCTTTTACATTTGCTGAGGAGTGCTTTACTTCCAACTATGTTTTCAGTTTTGGAATAAGTGCGATGTGGTGCTGAGAAGAATGTATATTCTGTTGATTTGCGGTGAAGAGTTCTGTAGATGTCTATTAGGTCCACTTGGTGCAGAGTTGAGTTCAATTCCTGGATATCCTTGTTAACTTTCTGTCTCATTGATCTGTCTAATGTTGAGAGTGGGGTGTTGAAGTCTCCCATTATTATTGTATGGGAGTCTAAGTCTCTTTGTAGGTCTCTAAGGACTTGCTTTATGAATCTGGGTGCTCCTGTTTTGGGTGCATATATATTTAGGATAGTTAGCTCTTCCTGATGAATTGATCCGTTTACCATTATGTAATGGCCTTCTTTGTCTCTTTTGATCTTTGATGGTTTAAAGTCTGTTTTATCAGAGACTAGGATTGCAACCCCTGCTTTTTTTTTGTTTTCCATTTACTTGGTAGATCTTCCTCCATCCCTTTATTTTGAGCCTATGTGTGTCTCTGCATGTGAGATGGGTCTCCTGAATACAGCAAACTGATGGGTCTTGACTCTTTATCCAATTTGCCAGTCTATGTCTTTTAATTGGATCATTTAGTCCATTTACATTTAAGGTTAATATTGTTAAGTGTGAACTTGATCCTGTCATGATATTAGCTGGTTATTTTGCTTGCTAGTTGATGCAGTTTCTTCCTAGCATCAATGGAGTTTACATTTTGACATGTTTTTGCAATGGCTGGTACTTGTTGTTCCTTTCCATGTTTAGTGCTTCCTTCAGGATCTCTTGTAGGGCAGGCCTGGTGGTGACAACATCTCTAAGCATTTGCTTGTCTGTAAAGGATTTTATTTCTCCTTCACGTATGAAACTTGGTTTGGCAGGATATGAAATTCTGGGTTGTAAATTCTTTTCTTTAAGAATGTTGAATATTGGCCCCCACTCTCTTCTGGCTTGGAGAGTTTCTGCCAAAAGATCTGCTGTTGGTCTGATAGGCTTCCCTTTGTGTGTCTTGGTGACAATCCAATGCACCCAAGGACGGATAGGATCCCTATCAACTAGAGTTCCCCTGCTAGTACTGCCAACTGTGAACCCTGCTCCTGACCTAGTGGCAGACATGTGACCTGGTTTCAACCACAATCCTGAAGACAATCTCATCAGCCTAAGAACCTAACAGAAAAAGGCCTTAATCTGCAGAAAATGGTCTATATATACTGTAAAAGGTGTTTTTTCCTTCAAAACCACAGACACCATTGCAAGGCTAAACAGATAATAAAGAAATAGGCACACATGAAACCATCAAATGAAACTAATAAAGATCCAGCAACTGGTCCCAAAGGAATGGAGATCTATATATTGTCTGAAACAAAATTCAGAATAATCATCTTAAAGAAGCTCAATGAGATTAAAGAAACACAATTATATGAAATTTAAAAAGACAATGAATAAACAAAATTAGAAGTTTAATAAAACATAGAAACCATAAAAAAGAACCAAATTGAAATTCTGTAGGTGAAGAATACAATAGCAGAACTGAAAATTTTAATAATGAGCTTCAATAGCAGACTTGATGCAGAAGAAAGGATTAGCTATCTCAAAGACAGGTAATTTGAAATTAGCCAATTAGGGAAACAAATCCACAATAGAATAAAAAAGAGTGAAGAAAGCACGAGGGACCTACAGGACAATATCAAGCATATTAGTACTCTAATTATGGGAGTTCCAGAAGTAGAAGACAAAGATAAAGGAGGAGAAGGTCATATGGTTTGGCCATGTCACCACTCAAATCTCATCTTGAATTGTAGTTCCCATAATCCCCATATGTTGTGAGAAGAACCTGGTGGGAAGTAATTGAACAATGGGGGTGGTTTCCCCCATGCTGTTGTTCTCATGATAGTAGGTGAGTTCTCATGAGATCTGATGGTTTTATGAGAAGCTTTCCCTCCCTCGCTCCGCAGTTCTCCTTCCTGCTGTCATGTGAAGGACATATTTGCTTTCCCTTCCACCATGATTGTAAGTTTCCTGAGGCCTCCCAGCTATGTGGAACTGTGAGTCAATTAAATCGCTTTCTTTATAAATTACCCACACTCAGGCAGTTCTTTATAGCAGCATGAGAATGGACTAATACAGATGGCTTCTTTAAAAAACACAATGGCTGAAAAATTTCCAAATCTTATGAGGGAAATAGACATCTAGAGTCATATTTCTCTAAGAATTCCAAGAAAGAGAAACTCAAATAAAATTACAGTCATCCCTCCATATCCATGGGTTCCACATTTGTGGATTCAATCAACTGCTGATCAAAAAATTTGAAAAAATAAATCCAGAAATGTTTTAGAAGCAAAATTTGAATTTGCCTTGCATCAAGTACTACATTGAACTCATGAGAAAGAAGTGTTATTAAGGCATTGTATTAGGTACTATAAATAATCTAGAGAGGATTTAAAGTACACAGAATATGCATGGGCTATATGCAAATATGATGCCATTTTATATGAAGAACATGAGCATAAACAGATTTTGGTATCCACAGGGGGTCCTGGAAACAACCCCCCACACTTAAAAGAGAATACTGTTTTATGATACATATATAATCAAGCGTAATCCAGCATATAAACAGAACCAAAGACAAGAACCACATGATTATCTCAATAGATGCAGAAAAGGCTTTTGACAAAATTCAACAGCCCTTCAATTTGAAGAAGTCAAATTGTCCCTGTTTGCAGATGACATGATTGTATATTTGGAAAACCCCATTGTCTCAGCCCAAAATCTCCTTAAGCTGATAAGCAACTTCAGCAAAGTCTCAGGATACAAAATTAATGTGCAAAAATCACAAGCATTCTTATACACCAGTAACAGACAAACAGAGAGCCAAATCAGGAATGAACTTCCATTCACAATTGCTTCAAAGAGAATAAAATACCTAGGAATCCAACTTACAAGGGATGAAAAGGACCTCTTCAAGGAGAACTACAAACCACTGCTCAGTGAAATAAAAGAAGACACAAACAAATGGAAGAACATTCCATGCTCATGGATAGGAAGAATCAATATCGTGAAAATGGCCATACTGCCCAAGGTAATTTATAGATTCAATGCCATCCCCATCAAGCTACCAATGAGTTTCTTCACAGAATTGGAAAAAACTGCTTTAAAGTTCATATGGAACCAAAAAAGAGCCCGCATTGCCAAGACAATCCTAAGTCAAAAGAACAAAGCTGGAGGCATCACGCTACCTGACTTCAAACTATACTACAAGGCTACAGTCACCAAAACAGCATGGTACTGGTACCAAAACAGAGATATAGACCAATGGAACAGAACAGAGTCCTCAGAAATAATACCACACATCTACAGCCATCTGATCTTTGACAAACCTGAGAGAAACAAGAAATGGGGAAAGGATTCCCTATTTAATAAACGGTGCTGGGAAAACTGGCTAGCCATAAGTAGAAAGCTGAAACTGGATCCTTTCCTTACTCCTTATACCAAAATAATTCAAGATGGATTAGAGACTTAAATATTAGACCTAATACCATAAAAACCCTAGAAGAAAACCTAGGTAGTACCATTCAGGACATAGGCATGGGCAAAGACTTCATGTCTAAAACACCAAAAGCAACGGCAGCAAAAGCCAAAATTGACAAATGGGATCTAATTAAACAAAAGAGCTTCTGCACAGCAAAAGAAACTACCATCAGAGTGAACAGGCAACCTACAGAATGGGAGAAAATTTTTGCAATCTACTCATCTGACAAAGGGCTAATCTCCAGAACCTACAAAGAAATCAAACAAATTTACAAGAAAAAAACAAACAACCCCATCAAAAAGTGGGCAAAGGATATGAACAGACATTTCTCAAAAGAAGACATTCATACAGCCAACAGACACATGAAAAAATGCTCATCATCACTGGCCATCAGAGAAATGCAAGTCAAAACCACAATGAGATACCATCTCACACCAGTTAGAATGGCGATCATTAAAAAGTCAGGAAACAACAGGTGCTGGAGAGGATGTAGAGACATAGGAACACTTTTACACTGTTGGTGGGATTGTAAACTAGTTCAACCATTATGGAAAACAGTATGGCGATTCCTCAAAGATGTAGAACTAGATGTACCATATGACCCAGCCATCCCATTACTGGGTATATACCCAAAGGATTATAAATCATGCTGCTATAAAGACACATGCACACGTATGTTTATTGCGGCACTATTCACAATAGCAAAGACTTGGAATCAACCCAAATGTCCATCAGTGACAGACTGGATTAAGAAAATGTGGCACATATACACCATGGAATACTATGCAGCCATCAAAAAGGATGAGTTTGTGTCCTTTGTAGGGACATGGATGCAGCTGGAAACCATCATTCTTAGCAAACTATCACAGAAAACCAAACACCGCATGTTCTCACTCATAGGTGGGAACTGAACAATGAGATCACTTGGACTCGGGAAGGGGAACATCACACACCAGGGCCTATCATGGGGAGGGGGGAAGGGGGAGGGATGGCATTGGGAGTTATACCTGATGTAAATGACGAGTTGATGGGTGCTGACGAGTTGATGGGTGCAGCACAGCAACATGGCACAAGTATACATATGTAACAAACCTGCACGTTATGCACATGTACCCTAGAACTTAAAGTATAATAATAATTTTAAATAAAAAATAAATAAATAAATAAATGGAACATAACAGAAGTCTCAGAAATAACACCACATATCTACAACCATTTGATCTTTGATAAATCTGACAAAAACAAGCAATGGGGAAAAGATTCCCTATTTAATAAATGGAACTGGGAGAACTGGCTAGTCATATATAGAAAACTGAAACTGGACCACTTCCTTAAACGTTATACAAAAATTAAGTAAAGAAGCGTTAAAGACATAAAAGTGAAACCTAAAACCATAAAAACCCTAGAAGAAAACCTAGGCAATACCATTCAGGACATAGGCATGGGCAAAGACTTCATGACTAAAACACCAAAATCAATTGCAACAAAAGCCAAACTTGACAAATGGAATCTAATTAAACTAAAGAGTTTCTGCCCAGCAAAAGAAACTATTATCAGAGTGAACAGGTAACCTACAAAATGTCAGAAAAGTTTTGCAATCTATCAATCTGACAAAGGGCTAATATCCAGAACCTACAAGGAACTTATACAAATTTACAAGAATAAAACAACAATCCCATCAAAAAGTGAGCAAAAGATATGAACAGACACCTCTCAAAAGAAGACATTTATGCAGCCAACAAACATGAAAAAAAGCTCATTATCCCTGGTCAGTAGAGAAATGCAAATCAAAACCACAGTGAGATGTCATCTCATGCCAGTTAGAATGGTGATCATAAAGTGTCTGGAAACAACAGATGCTGATGAGGATGCGGAAAAATAGGAATATTTTTACAGTTGGTTGGAGTGTAAATTAGTTCAACCATTCTAGAAGACAGAAAACCAAAAATACCATTTGACCCAGCAATCCCATTACTGGGTATAGACCCAAAGGATTATAAATCATTCTACTATAAAGACACATGCACACGTCTGTTTATTGCAGCACTATTTACAATAGCAGAGACTTGGAACTAACCCAAATGTCCATCACTGATAGACTGGATAAAGAAAATGTGGCACATGTACACAACTGAATACTATACATCCATACAAAAGAATGAGTTCATGCCTTATGCAGGGACATGGATGAAGCTGGAAATCATAATCCTCAGCAAACTAACACAGGAATGGAAAACCAAACACCACAAGTTCTTACTGATAAGTCGGAGTTGAACAAAGCAAACACATGGACACAGGGAGGGGAAAATCATACACCAGGGCCTGTTGGTGGGTGGGGGACAAGGGGAGGTAGAGCATTAGGACAAATACCTAATGCATGAAGGGCTTAAAACCTAGATGACGGGTTGATAGGTACAGCAAACAACCATGGCAAATGTATAGCTATGTAATGAACCTGCACGTTCAGCACATGTGTCTCAGAACTTAAAGTAAAATAAAATAAAATAATTCCATCCCTGACTTATTTCTTGTATTGTATGTGGTGAGTGTTGAATTAAGTTTTGCTTTGCTTTGTTTTGTTCTGTTTTAGTATTGATCATCAGCCTTGAGTATTTGTGATTCAATTTTTTCTCAATAACATTATAAATTTTATATAATTTAATTATAAAATTATTTTATAAAGTTATAAATTGCAAATATCAACACATAAGGAAACCATACTATTATTTTTGTTGCAATTAATCTAAAACAATAATGTTAAAACCACAGATAACAAGTGATTACTGTAATCCCTTCTACAGACATAAATTACTCTCTCTCCCCAATACTTCTTTCTTGCCCTCTGAATAGTATCATCCTCTTTTCAAGGCTATCCTTCTCCAGCTCTGTACCCCATCCCCATCTATGATTCAGTATTAGTTTCCTTTTTTTTTTTTTTTTTTTTTTTTTTAACATTACCTCCACCTCTGGTCAAAATGATTGTTGGAAAGAATGTGCCGGTGAAACAATCCTGAGTCCTTCCTTGAGCATTAAAAAAAATAGAACTAAGGAGGCCCCTATTGAATCCTGATGAGGTTGACAAGGTGAGCTGGGAGTTACTAGTCAGCGTAATTTCTGCAATGGTAAATGGAATCAGTACACAAAAGAGAGAAAAAGAGAGGGGTAGAGAGAAATCCTGTTGGTTTAACCCCATACTCCAGAGGTCCTAAAAACTAGTTCCAAATCTTTTTGTTTAATTTTTACTAAAAAATTTACCTTCTATCTCTTGTTTATTACGGGTATTTCTATCTTCCAAGGCAGAAATTCAAATAATTCCTACTGTTGTTAGCAGATAGGAGTTAGGAGTTATCTATTTGTACTGTTTTTTATTTAAATATATGTAAATTATCATTTCATTATTTTTAATTGTTTAATTATTATCATGGAACCAAATTTATTTAGACACAGTTAATTTTAAAGGTCACATCTCAAAATGATTGATTAATGTCTTTGTGATAATGTTATTTATAAATCTAAAAATGATCAATCCTTGGTAATTTTTATAACAATATAAAGATCACAAAAATAAAATTTTAACTTGACATATAATAAACACACCAAACAAACATAGGAATGTGAGCAATATGCAAAATTTTGGGGATCTAAAGATTAAATAGGTAGAATCCCTAAGCTGAAGTTGCCCAGTGTATTCCTAGAGGAAGAGAGATTGTCAGAGAATGCACAATAGTTAAACTATGAGTTTTTATAAAAGATCTAATTTTTGTAGAAATTACAATAAGCGTAAAGTTATTCATACATTATCATTCTCATGCACCAAGATTTATGTTAATGGGCAGAAAGAGGAGCTGAGCTAGACCTAGGACAACCAGAAAATATTCATAAGAAATGTAAGCATCTTCAGAATCAGAGAAGTCTGAATCTAAGAGACTGTTATTCAAGGGGGGAAATGTGGGCTCCTTTGCTTCCACCATCTGTTTAAATGTCGTTAGTCTTTCTCTCATTACTCTACCTGCTCTGCAAAACCTCATGATATTTAACATACTGATGATTCAGAAATGTATAGCTGCAAGACAAATCATTTTTCAGCTTAAGGTTTGTATATCCAACTGTTAAAATATTTTCAATCAGATGTCCTGCACACACCCAAACCCAACCTTATTCAAAACTATGCATACTATATTCCAAAGTAAATCTGTGTCTTCCGTGCTGTAGGCACTTCTATCTAAGGTCATCCAAACCAGAAATGTGTGAGTGGTCTCCCTAGCACTTACATCTAGCAACATACCATTCATTAATTAGTACTTTTAATGTGACTTGCCCTCATGTAACAGTTACACAGATTCTGATTGCTAAAGAAGACTCATAGAATCCAAAATGAAATGCTGACAAATACCCAGTTTATAGTAGGAAAAGGCAGAACATAGCCACAACATTAAAGTAAAGGTGTGAGTCACAGCCAGAGACAGCTTCACAGCACGGTATCTGGAAAGGCCAGGAGTGAACTACATTTGTCCCCCCTCTGTAAGGGTCATCTCGTAACACACTTTGTTTATTGAGCCAGTAACCATCAAGTGTAAATGAAACATTTTAGAATAAGAGGGTTCAAACTTCAATCTCAATCAGAGGTTTTATAACTTGTTGCTCATGTAACCATATTCCTGATACATAATCCATGGATCTTAACAAGACAAGAAGCAAATCACAAATTTCACTGTTATCAGATATTTAGAAGCTGACACTTCCAAGACATATGGCCACTAAGCCATAGAAAATCAATTTGTATTTCAGCTAAACAACCCGGGATTCCTAGAATTAACCCTCACAGCACATGGCCCCATCTTTTATCAGACAAAGCTTAAATTTCTTAATATGTTATCAAGATCCACTGTGATTGCTGTTTACTCATCAGCACCATTACTCTCAGTCTTATTAGCTATGCTCTATCAACAATGAATTGCTTGCTACTCTCTGTGTACAGAATGCCATCATCAGTTCGTGCTCAGAGTCTCTCCTGGTGTCCACCAAAATAATGAGCGAATTGCTGCAACATGTGTTATTTGTCACAAGGAAAAGAACTTGCTTTTTAAAATTTTTGCAGACATTTGGGATTTTTGTTCCAGAGTATTTACCAGGTAACTTGGAACTGTCAGCTATGAGTTGTGCTTATTATTTAATATATGCTGTAATTTAAGCCTTCTGTCCTTATATAACAGCAGATCAAATGTTGTTCAAAGTATCTATGCTAGACAATGATATTGCAAAGACCCTCTGGCAAGTCCTTGTGTACATCTTAGGCACATCTGTAGATTTCTGGAACAAAAATCCTGTGCACGTTTTAACTATAGTAGTTTTCCTTGGAGAAATTGCTCCTGGCTAAATAACATTTGATGAGACTGAACCCGATCTTGAAACACCAGAGAGTAACAATGCAACTCAAAACCACCCAATATTAACTTGATACGATTTTTTCCTGCTAGGTAGAAAGTTAGGCAAACCTGACAGCACCAAATAATAGTGTTACATTCAGTGCAAGCCTGAATAGACCCTGAGGTCACATGTAAATTGCCTGTGATAATTGTTCACAATCCTAGAAAGCCTAGTCCTACTAATTGTCATCTCTCTTTCAAAATGATGACCTATGGGATAATCCTTAAAATAACAGAGTGTAAAAACAATTACAGCCTAAGTTTTAGATGGCTCTGCCTGACATGATGCTAATACTAATAAAAGGTATAAATAAATTCTTCCAAAACATAGACCATTTTGTTTCCAGTTTTCATTGAATAGAAAGAAAAGGTAAAAACCTCCCCGATATGAGTTCAGGCCTCGCTGTCGAAACCTGCAAAGTTACAAGATGGGGATGTTTGTGATAAAGTCTGATAAATAGATATACAGAGGAACTTGTTGCAACAAGCCAAGAGCATGAAAAAATTGTGTTCATGCCTATCAACAGGACTACACAGAAGAATGGAAAGGATAACTCTCCCGTTAAATAAAAGCCAGGCTCCTGTACTGGCTATCACCTATTGTTACATGAAATCTCTTTTTCATAACCTTCCATGTTTTTTCTTATCACAAGAGTTAGAAAATGGAAATTTACATTTTTCATAGTCACTCAATTTTGGGCTATGAGTAAAAGTTTGGTTCTGACAGTGAGATGCACGTTTTTGACATTTGAAAGACAACATTAGGCAGAAGACATCAACCAATGGCTATGGTGTTGAAAACAACTTTTCACAAATAGGCAAGCTTGTGGTTGTAAGTCGCCATGTTCCAATGCCTAGTCAAAAGCCTCATGAATGTGTGGAAGTTGAATTGGAGGCAGCAGAGTAGAAGTAACAGCACTTCCAAATTGCAGGTGCAGCACTCTAGCCCTGAATCCAACAGTCAAATTAATGTCCCTGACTTCCATTCATCCATTTCTTTTTTCAACAAATTGATACATAGTAGTTGTATATATATACTGGGTACATGTGACATTTTGATACATCATATAATGTGTTTTGATCAAATTAGGATAATTACGATATGCATCACTTCAAACATCATTTCTCCTTTTCTTTGAATAATTTTATAAGAATCAATTTTCTTGTTTTAAATATCTTTCTCCTTCATATATGTAGTGTTGTTTCTTTCTCCTGTATTGATTTTTGACACATGCACTTTTTTTCCCCACCATTTCAGGACTTGGCCAATCTTATTATTCTGAAGAAAGTAGCCACATTTTTAGACTTTGAGGCTAAACATATGCTCAACATTGTGTCCCCTTCCTGTCAGAAGGTTTTCTGTTACCATCTCCACTGTTGAGTGCACAGTATTCCAGTGGCAATAGCTCAACCTTAGTCCACAAATAATTTCCTTGAGCAAAGCAGTTAACTGCCTGGCAGCATTTTGTTGCTTTTTAATGGATAGTCAAAAGTTGTCCTCATTTGGGGGCAAAAATAATTTAATTTCCTTTCCCTGTCTCTTGTGTTCTTTCTATATCATCATGTTTTATTCAAACACTGGAAAACCTTCACAAATTGAACTACTCAAAGTATATTAATTCTTTTTGGTTGGTACTTTTATCACTATTTACTTTTTCATCTGTATTCACTACAATATTAACATTTTCTTATCAGATGAGCTCTTCTGGGCGTGTGTGTGTGTGTGTGTGTGAGTATGTGTTTGTGTATGTGTGCATGTGTGTGTATGTGTGCATGAGTGTGTGTGTGAGAGAGAGAGAGAGAAAGAGAGAAGCAGAAGAAGTATAATGGGGAGGAATTTTTCAAACAGGAAGAAAAATAGATAATGTGATCCCTCCTTTCAAATAACTTATTAAGAGCGTGCGCACACACACACACACGTGCGTGCACACACACACAACAAAGAAAGATCATCCATTAAATAAATACTAATAATATTGTAAATATTGAGAAAAAAATGAAACAAAATCCAAGCTGGTTTGGAGAATCAGAATTTTGGAGGTTTTTAGCCATTTTAAGAAAGTAAGAGAAAAATTGGCATATATGCAATACAGGGACATTGACCGCAGAACATTAAATTATTTCTTAATATTCAAATTTCATCACACTTTTAATTTAAAAGGGGCCACGAATCAAAAGGCAATTTCTGTCAGAAGCTGTATAATGCCAATTCATGATCATTCTACTTACTTTAGTAATAACACAAATGAACCAAAAAACACAAATCATCTGCCTTGATAGTACTTTTGTGTAGGTTGTTCTAATAGAGTATAATGATAGTAATAAAAATTCAGAATGAAATCATAGTGGCTTAAAATTTCTGCAGCGATAGACATTTTTATTATCTTCTTAATCCGGGAATACATGGCACTGAAGTTTCCAATCACAAGAGCTAAAATTAGTGCTATTTTTCACAAAATAACTGATGGTGCTGAGCAACGTGGAACACCTTGGACGTTAATTTTTCATTCTGTTGTTCAGTTTTGCTCCATAATTTTTATTAATTTAACTCATATCTTTCTGATATTAAAATTAATCTTTTTAAATATCCATAAAATATTTTATAAATAACTAAACAAACATAAGTCATTTGGAAGGGAAAATACTTTGAGAAAATTTTATCAAGTATTCTACCATATCTTCCTCTCATAAGCAGGAAAATAACAGTTTTTAAAACTTCCCCTATTATCTTTACTATCTAGTGGAAAGGTCTTTTATGAGAATGGCAGATAAATTGTCTCCCGGGCATGGTAATGAAAGGATGTTCTTCTATGCTTTGCTGAGCCAGAGAATGGGCTGAATTACGTTAAACAATGCAGTGTCAAGAAGAGTTTTGTATTATTTTAAGAGAAAAATACACATAATCAGGAAGTATAGCTTTGGGCAGGTTTCTAAAAAAATAAAAATAAATAGTATATATCATTAAATATTCCATCCACGCCACATTAAATGCCCAGACTTCCTTTCCCTCTTGTACTAAAAATACAGTATATCCACTACAGCTGGAGGCCAAAGACATGATCCCTTCTCCTTTTGTGAGGAGCTATATCAGTATGATTCAAACTATTATTTGATAGAAGCAAATTCTGATTTAGGGCATTTTAAATCGGAAACAGATACACTCAACAGTTCTTGTAGTATAAAGACTTTTTTTTTTAAAGGGTTTTCAAGGACATCTATTTTATCTTTCTCTTTCTACAAAACATTTCTGTTGTCTACCTACTCTGAATAAGTGTCATTTTAAGAATAAATTATTTCCATTTTTATAGGTCCCAATGATCTGAATTTTTTTTAAGACTCAGTTTTTTTTTATTTCATTCTTCACATGTGACAATCACCAATTCTGGCCTGCTTGGAAATTTCTCCACTTCCTTTTCCTATAATCCCATTGTAAACCAGTAGAAAAGCAGTAAGCCCTCTTGGAGAGAGCTGACTTCATTCTCCCATCTCTCCTCTCATTATTCAAATGTTACTTTCCCCAGGTCTAGCCCAAGCTTTCTTTCCATAGTAGGAAATTCTCCAATAAAATCAATCCATTCAATTTTTTCAAAAGTTTTATTTACAGTGTTAGTCTCATATAAATTAACAAAATTATGTGATCTATTTATTGTTTTCTAATGTTTTCATGTGTAATTTTTGAATTACTAAATCATTATAAACTTCTTGAAGGCACAGTGAATCTTATATTTTCTGTTTATGTTTATGTTCATCCTTTCCTAGGAGCTCATATGATAAAAAAAGGTAATTGAATATTAATCTCTACCACACAATGATGCCTCAATCTTTTCCACAAATCTTACAAATTATAAAATTCCATAATATGTCTCAAAACCATCTGGATAAAAGTAATTGGCAGAATTCAGGTATTCTATAAGTATTTAATTATTTCAGATTGAATATAAATTAATATTCTTCATTTTCAAAATGGCAATTCATTAAGGTCTATGATTGGAAGTAATAAAATTTTTCACAAAGAGTGAAAAATCATCTCTTTAAGATTTCCTTTTATTAGAAAATTGAATTAAAATAATTGAATTTTAGGAGTAGGTCGAATTCCAAGTTCATAAAAAAGATATTCACCATCTTTCTATTTATACCTAAAACATTAATAGTTTCCAGATCTCTCTCTCTTTCTTTCTCCCCTCTCTCTCTCTATATATATGTGTGTGTGGTGTGTATGTATGTATATATAATGTTCTTTTTTAATATCAATTTAAAATTTTGTAATGATTTTAATATTCTAAAAGATATGTTTGTAAAAACTTGCTCATAACAGCACTGTGAAGTTCTAAAAGCAATCGAGTGTCAAATTCAGAAACAAAATACAGGTATTACTGTTAATTATTAATCCAGTCATTCATTCATTTTTTAATAAATTCTACAAATAATACATATGCCAGACAATTGGTATACAATTTTTAAAACTCCTATTATCTTTACCATTTAGTGGAAAGGCCTTTTATGTATTAAATATTCACTGAAACAAATGTTAAGTTAAAATATATTCTGAACAGTTATTGGATGACCCTTACTTAGCACATATTAAGAATTGTCAGGAAAGATATCCCGGAGAAAGATACTCTTAAGCTGAAACTAGGGGTAAAAAAACCACTGGTGGTGAAGTGAAAAAGCATGTTCCAGGGATAAGAAAGAGGAAGTACTTCCTTTTACCAAAGGGAGTAGGGTACTTACAACTGAATGAAATAATGTTGAAATATTTTGGGCAGAATGAAAGGAGTAGGAAGGAAGCTTATAGGAAGATGATGGAGAAAAATGCCCAAATTATGTAGGGTTTCATTGACTCTGTTAGGGAGGTTTTATGTTAATAAAAAGAAGGCATTTAAATGTATGTGTACGTGTATGTGTGCTTATAACATAATCATGTTTCTATTTCAAAAGATTTTCCTCCCTTCATTAACTTCTTTGGGGTAAATAGACTGGAGCTAGGCAAGGAAACAGATGAATAGATTAGTTAGAACACTTGGCAGTAAGTAAGGTGCTTTGTAGCGAAGAGGTGTCAGAAATGATTAAGAGGAATGAATAGATTTGAGAGATATTTATGGTATAAAATTAATAGTGTAAACCAAAAACAAATTTCTAAGACCTCCGAGGCATCTAAATCAACCCCTCCTCTTGGCCAAGGGCATTCCAAAGTTAACCTGAAAAACTAGTTCAGGCCATGGGAAGTGGAAAGCAGACATGCCTCATTACACACTTCTTAATTTTGGAATCACTAAATCATTGATAGAAGAGACTCTTTAACTCTGATAAGAAACATTTACAATCTATTCTCTCTGAAGCCTGCTACCTAGAGGTTTCATCTGCATGATAAAACCTTGGTCTGCACAACCCATAATTATAACCCAGATATTCCCTTTTACTGATAATAACTCTTAGAGGCAACTGCAAATCAGAAAATACCTAAATCTATCTATGACACAGAACCACCCCCCTAACTCCCTGCTTTGAGTTGTCCTGCCTTTCCAGACTGAACGAATGTACATCTTACACATATTCGTTGATGTCTCATTGTCTCCATAAAATGTATAAAACTGGTCAGGTGCAGTGACTCACGCCTGTAATCCCAGTGATTTGAAAGGCCGAGGCAGGAGGATTGCTTGAGCCCAGGAGTTAAAGATCAGCTTAGACAACATTACAAGACCCCATATCTACTAAAAATACAAAAATTAGCCAGGCATGGTGGTGTGGTCCTGTAGCCCCAGTTACTCAGGAGGCTGAGGTAGCAGGATCACTTGAGCCTGGGAGGTTGAGGCTGCAGTGAGCCAAGATCACGCCATTGCACTCTAACCTGGGTGACAGAACAAGACCCTGTTTCAAAAAAATAAATCTCTAAGACGAAGCTGTACCCTCACCACCTCAAGCACACGCAGTCAGGACCTCCTGAGGCTTTGTCATGGGTGTGACCCCAACCTTGGCCTAATACACTTTCTGAATTGATTGGGACTCATCTCAGATACTTTTGGTTAATGATATGATTTGGATCTGTGACCCCACAGATCTGTTTAGTAGTAATCCCCAATATTGGAAGTAGGGCCTAGGGGAGGTGATGGGATCATAGGGGTGGTTTTGCATTAGTGTTTAGCACCATCCCCTTTGTGCTGTTCTCATGATAGTGAGCATGTTATTATGAGATCTGGTTGTTTAAAAAGTGTGCAGCACCTCCCCTCCTTTATTGCTTCTACTTTCACCTTGTGATATGTCTGCTCTCCCTTCACTTTCTGCCATGATTGCAGGTTTCCTGAGGCCTCCCCAGAAGCTGAGCAGATGCCAGAATCATGCTTCTCGTACATCACACTTCCTGTACAGAATCATGAGCCAACTGAACCTCTTTTCTTTATAAATTACCCAGTCTCAGGTATTTCTTGATAGCAATGTGAGAACAGGCTAATACCGTGTACAATAGGAATGGGTTTTGGACTGGATATGAGGAGAATGAAAAGGGAGATAACAATGGCCGTGCATAGGTTTCTGATGTTCATAATAATATGAATGCTGCTACTGCTAAGTCAATGGAATGTGGAAAAGAACTGAGTTTTAAAAGAAGAGTTGGAAAAACCATGAGTTAACTTGTGCATATGTTGAGTTTGTGGGGTTTTTGCACAACTTCACTAGATACGTAAAAGTTTAATAAGATTTTTGCATGTGAAGTTCATTCTTAAGCAAAACTTGTATTCACTGTTTGGAAAAACTTTCCTAGACTCATTGAGATTGACGACTCATTAAATACTTAATTACAAAATTTGATATATGTATACCTAATAGAATATATATGTATAGGTTTCCAAAAAAAAAGGTACCATAAAGTTCAAAGCAAATGAGTGCCAAGGCCCTTCAAATTAAAGTGGATAAATAAATTATAATATATTTACACAATGGAACACTAAACAGCAATAGGAATAAGTGGTCCTTAAATCCAGAATTACAATTACTTATATAAAGTATTTTACTCTGCAGTTAAGTTTCTTAACATAAACAATAATCTAGAATAAATAGAGTGGAATTGCATCAAAGTTCATTTAATCACCCTCTTATACACACACAATAAAACTAAACGAAGATAAACGTAAGTGACAGCCATGAAAATAGAAGTTATTATTTGTATTTCTTGGATTTTCAACTCTAAGGGTTGAAGTATAATATTAGTGATTACAAAAATGATTCAAGGAAATGTTCGAGGATTATTTTTACTCCACTCAGTTTTCTGCCTTAGATTCTGTCTTTAGAATCTGTGGCTTATTTTAAATATTATTTTATTTTAGTCTTATTTTCATGCTTTATAAATTTATGGGAAAATTTAATAGAAGGTAATTAAGTGGCGTGATTCAATTTGTTTTTTGACAGTTTATTGAGATATAAAAAATATAGAAAGCACACATATTGTAAGTATACAGATTTGTAAATTTTTAAAAATTTAGCACCCATATTTTTTTTAAAGAACATATTTGTACCCAAGAAGTTCCTCACCTCAGCTATTGTGAATAGTGCTGCAATGAACATGGGCATGCAGACATCTCTTTAAGATACTGATTTCATTTCCTTTGGATACATACCAAGAACTGGGTTTGTTGGTTCATATGGTAGTTCTATATTTAATTTTTTTGAGGAACCTCCAAGCAGCTTTCTCTAATGGCTATACTAATATACATTCCCTCTAACATGTCCAAAAGTTCCCTTTCTCCACTATTGTATTAGTCCATTCCCACATTGCTATAAAGAAATACCTGAGACTGAGTGATTTATAAAGAAAAGAGGTTTAATTGACTCACAGTTCTGCAGGCTTTACAGGAAGCATAGCAGCTTCTGCTTCTGGGAAGGCCTCAGGAAGTTTTACTCATCGCAGAAGGCAAACTTGCAAGCAGGTGTCTTACAAAGGGAGGGCGGGATCAAGAAGAGGAGGGATGTGCTACACACTTTTAAACAACCAGATTTTGTGAGAATTCACTCACTGTTGTGACACAATACCAAGCAGAAAACCTGCCCTCACGATCCAGTCACCTCCACTAGGGGATTGCTATTTGACATGAGATTTGGGTGGGATACAGATCAAAACTATACCAGCTATCTCTTGTTCTTTTGATAATTGCCATTCTAATAGGTATCCTCTGACTTTGTTTTTATCTATCAATATCGTGCTCACTACTCTGGGTCTTTTGTCTATCCATATATAGTTTAGAGTCAGTTTGTTAATATTTCCAAAGCAATTTGCTGAAATTTTGATTGAGTTTGTTTTGATTCTGTAGGTCAAGGTGGAAAGAATTAACATATTGACAATATTGAATCTTCATATCTATATACATGGTGGGGTTCTCAATTTGTTTAGATATTTGAAATTTGTCATCTGAGTTTATTGTTTTCTTTATATAGATCTTGTATTAATATATTTTGGTAAACTAATACTTAAGTATTTGATTTTGGGGGGTGCTAATATCAATGGTATCATGATTATTTTTTAATTTCAAACTTGACTTGTTCATTATTGGTGTACAGGAAAGCTATTCATTTTTGAATATCAATCTTGTATCCTGCATCTATGCTATAATCACTTATTAATTAGTCCTAGGAGTTTTTGTGTTTTGATTGGTAATTATTTAGGATTTCCTATAGAAACAACTGTGTCACTTGTAAATACAGACAGTCTTATTTATTCTTTCCCAATTTGTATATATTTCTTTTTTAAAAGTATTTTTTTCTTTTAACTTTTAAGTTCAAGGGTACAAGCTCAGGTTTGTTACATAGGTAAACTTGTGTCATGGGGGTTTGTTGTACAGATTATATCATCACCTAGGTATTAAGCCTAGTACTCATTAATTATTTTTGCTGATCCTCTCCCTCCTCCTATCTTCCACCCTCCAAAAGGTCCCGGTGTGTGTTGTTCCCCTCTATGTGTCCATGTGTTCTCATCCTTTAGGTCTCACTTACAAGAGAGAACATGCAGTATTTGGTTTTCTGTTCCTGTGTTAATTTGCTATGGATAATAGACTCAGCTCCATCCATGTTCCTGCAAAGGACATAATCTCATTTGTTTATGGCTTCCTAGTATTCCATGGTGTATATGTACCACATTTTCTTTATCCAGTCTATCGTTGATGGGCATTTAGGTTGACTCCATGTCTTTGCTATTGTGAATAGTACTGCAATGAACATTTGCATGCATGTGTCTTTTCGGCAGAATAATTTATATTCTTTGGATATATGCCCAGTAATGGGGTTGCTGGGTCAAATGGTATTTCTGTCTGTAGGTCTTTAAGGAATTGACACACAGTCTTCCACAACGGTTGAACTAATTTACACTTCCACTAACAGTGTATAAACATTTCTTTTTCTCCAAAACCATGCCAGCATCCATATTTTTGACTTTTTAATAATAGACATTCTAACTGCTATGAGATGGTATCTCATTGTGGTTTTAATTTGCATTTCTCTAAGAATGAGGGATGTTGAGCTTTTTTTCATATGATTGTTGGCTGCATGTATGTCTTCTTTTGAAAGTTTCTGCTCATGTCCTTTGCCCACTTTTTTATGGGGTTGTTTGGGTTTTCTTCTTGTAAATTTGTTTAAATTTCTTATCGATGCTAGATATTAGACTTCTGTCAGATGCATAATTTGCAAAATTTTCTCCCATTCTGTAGGTTGTCTGTTTACTCTGTTGATAGTTTCTTTTGCTGTGTGAAATATCTTTAATTAGATCCCATTTGTCCATTTTTACTTTTGCTGCAATCGCTTTTGGCATCTTTGTTATGAAATCTTTGCCCATGCCTATGTTCTGAATGATATTGCCTAGGTTGTCCTCTGGGGTTTTGATAGTTTTGGGGTTTACATTTAAGTATTTAATCCATCCTGAATTAATTTTTTATGGTGTAAGGAAGGGGTTCAGTTTCCATCTTCTGCATATGGCTAGCCAGTTATCCCAGTACCATTTATTGAATAGAGAATCCATTCCCCATTGCTTGTTTCTTGTCATTTTTGTCAAAGATCAGATAGTCGTAAGTGTGTGGCCTTATTTCTGGTTTCTCTATTCTGTTCCATTGGTCTATGTCTGTTCTTGTTCCAGAACCATGCTGTTTTGGTTACTGTAGCCCTGTAGTGTAGTTTGAAGGCAGGTAGCATGACATCCCCAGTTCTTTTTGCTTAGGATTGCCTCGGCTATTCAGGCTCTCTTTTGGTTTCATATACATTTTAAAATAGTTTTCTCTAGTTTTGTGAAGAATGCCAATGGTAGTTTAATAGGCATAGCATTGAATCTATAAATTCCTTTGGGCAGTATGGCCATTTTCACAATATTGATTCTTCCTATCCATGAGCATGGAATACTTTGCCATTTGTTGGTGTCTTCTCTAATTTTCTTGAGCAGAGGTTTATAGTTCTCCCTGTAGAGACCTGTCACCTGCCTAGCTAGTGTACTCCTAGGTATTTTTATCTTTTATGTGGCAATTGTCAATAGGAGTTCGTCCTGATTTGGCTCAGCTTGACTGTTACTGGTATATAGGAATGCTAGTGATTTTTGCACATTAATTTTGCATCCTTGATTTTGTTGAAGCTGTTTATCAGCTGAAGAAGTTTTTGGGCTGAGACGATAGGGTTTTCTAGATATAGGATCATGTCATCTGTAAAATGGGATAGTTTGACTTACTCTCTTTCTTTTTGGATGCGCTTTATTTCTCTCTCTTGCCAGATTGCCCTGGCCAGAACTTACAATATTATGTTTAATAGGAGTGGTGAGGGAGAGCCTCCTTTTCTTGTGCTGGTTTTGAAGGGGAATGCTTCCAGCTTTTGCCCATTTAGTATGATGCTGGCTGTGAATTTGTCATATGTGACTCTTATTTTGAGGTACCTAGTTCAATACCTAGTTTATTTAGAGTCTTTAACATAAATTGATGTTGAATTTTATCAAAAGCCCCTTCTGCATCTATTGAGCTATTAGGTGTTTCTGTCTTTATTTCTATTTACGTGATGCATCACATTTATTGATTTGCATATGTTGAGCCAATCTTGCATCTGGGAATGAAGCCTCCTTGATCATGGTAGATAAGCTTTTTAAAGTGCAGCTGGATTTGGTTTGCCAGAATTTTGTTGAGGATTTTTGCATCAATGTTCATCAAGGAGATTGGCCTGAAACTTTCTTTTTTAGTTGTACTTCTGCCAGGTTTTGGTATCAAGATGATGCTGGCCTCATAGAATGAGTTATGAAGGAGCCTCTTCTCCTCAATTTTTTGGAATAGTTTCAGTAGGAATGCTACCAGCTCTTCTTTGTACATCTGGTAGAATTCAGTTATGAATTCATCTGGTCCTGGGTTTTTTAGATTGATGGGCTATTTGTTACTGACTCAATTCCAGAACACATTATTGTTGTGTTCAGTGATTCAGTTTCTTTCTGGCTCAGTCTTGGAAGGGTGGATGTGTCTAGGAATTCATCCATTTCTCCTAGATTTTCTAGTTTGTGTGCATAGAAGTATTCATACTATTCTCTGATGGTTGTTTGTGTTTCTATGGGGTCAGTGGTAATATCCCTCTTGTTATTTCTAATTGTATTTATTTTAATATTCTCTCTTTTCCTCTTTATTATTCAAACAAGTAGTCTACCTAGCTTTTTTTTTTTTTCTATCTTCTAGATTAGTTGATCTTTTGAATGGATTTTTGTGTCTCAATCTCCTTCAGTTCAGCTCTGATTTTGGTCATTTATTGCCTTCTGCTAGCTTTTGCATTTATTTGCTCTCAGTTCTCTAGTTCTTTTACTTGTGATGTTAGGTTGTTAACTTGAAATCTTTCTAACTTTTTGGTATGGGCTTTTAGTGCTATAATTCCCTCTTAACACTACCTTAGCTGTGTCCCAGAGATTTGGTATATTGTATCTTCATCCTCATTAGTTTCAAAGAACTACTTGATTTCTGCCTTAATTTCATTATTGACCCAAAAGTCATTCAGGAGTCATTCAATTTCCATGTAATTGTATGGTTTTAAGTGAATTTCTAAGTCTTAATTTCTAATTGAATTACACTGTGTTCTGAGAGACTGTTATGATTTCAGTTATTTTGCATTTGCTGAGGAGTGTTTTACTTCCAATTATGTGATCAATTTTAAAGTAAGTGCCATGTGCCAATGTGAAGAATGTATATTCTATTGTGTGTGTGTTTTTTTTTTTTTTTTTTTTTTTTTGGTGGAGAGTTCTGTAGATACCTATCAGGTTCATTTGATCCAGTGCTGAGTTCAGGACCTGAATATCTTTGTTAATTTTCTGTCTCAATTCATCTAATATTTTCAGTGGGGTGTTAAAGTCTCCCACTATTATTGTGTGGGAATCTAAGTCTGTTTGAAGGTCTCTAGGAATTTGCCTTATGAATTTGGGTACTCCTGTGTTGGGTTTATATATATTTAGGATAGTTAGCTCTTCTTCTTGAATTGAACCCTTTAGCGTTATGTAATGACCTTCTTTGTCTTTTATAACTTTTGTTGGTTTAAAATCTGTTTTGTCAGAAACTAGGATTGCAACCACTGTTTTTGTTTTTGTTTTTGTTTTTGTTTTCTGTTTTCCATTTGCTTGGTAGATTTTTCCTCCATCCCTTTATTTTGAGCCTAAGGTTGGAACTGCTAAGTCATCCAAACAGCAAAGATGGAGGCCTGCCTGTCGCTCTGGGAGCTCTGTGCATGGGACTTCTCCAACCTCTGTAGGCCAGAGAACACTGGTGGTGGTGGCTGGAGGCCCCCCTTGGGAGGTCTTGCCCAGGGCAGAATGGTATTGGGGACCTACTTAAAGAAGCAGCCGGGCCACACTTTCGTAGAGCAGCTGTGCTGTGCTGGGGTACTGCTTCTGCTCCGTTGACTTGGGCTTTTCAAAGTCCGCAGGGTGGAATGGCTAAATTGCCCAAACAGCAAAGATGATAGCTTGCCCCTCCCACAAGGAGCTCCATCCCAGGAAGGTGCAACACTGCTACTGCTACTGATGGCTGGCTGGAACTCCAAGCCAGGGTATCTTACCCTGTGAGGTGCCATGGAAGTAGAACCCACAGACTGTCACTGCTCAGCTCTCTGAATTTAGCAACTTTCCTAGGGGTACACACAGGGGTCTGACTTCTTGCTTTGTTTAAGTTGCAGTTACTTTTGCGGGGATGCCCAGAAATCCAGAGTATCTGAAGTTCCTGGGTCTCTGTGAGCATCTAAGCAGCTGCTTAGTGGAGACTCCACATAGCTTTGTGTGTCAAACTGAAGGCCCCAGTGGAGTGCCTTCATGAGGGGGATCTCCTGATCCGAGGTTTGCAAAGATACATGGGAGAAGCATGGTTTCCTGGGGTCATGCATTCACTCACCACTTCCCCGGGTGGGAGAGGTTCCCTGGCTCCATGTGAGCCATCGTCCTGCCTTGCTTTCCTCAGTTCTCCATGGGTGGAGTTGTTTCCTTGATTAGTACCAATGTGAGTACTTGGACGTTTCTTTTGAAGGTGCTGTAGTTACTCACCCTTTTGCTTCCTCTCCATGAGAACCATGCACCTAAGCTGCTCCTAGTCAGCCATCTTGGCCATTCCCCACTTTTTAAGAATGCCAGATAACACATATGAATAATTTTAGAGGCTCCAGATGGTGTTGGCTTCACCCAGTGTTTACTCACCTTATCTTCTGATGGACAGGAGGCTTGATTAAGTATATGGAGTCAGAAAGTTATCAGACAAAAGGCTAGTTGGAAGTTTTCAACAGGGATGGCCTTCCTGTGTTTTCCCTCACTCCTGTGACCCTCCAGGACTTCCAGTGTAAATGATCAGGTACTTTCTAAGGTCCCTAATATTTGCAAGATCTTGAACCTCAATTTTTGTTTCCTCAATACCAGGAAGTGATTTTAAATGCCATTTTTAAAAGATTCTTTCTGTGTACCTTCTTAGTTTCTTACTATGAGCAGTTTAAGAATTTGGCACATACTTGGAGAGAAAAATTCTCTGAGTTTCTTCCCTTAATCTCTCCTTTCTTGGAGATTGTATCTCTACCAGTTTTGCTACCCTTAGGAACTCTGATTTTTAATTTATGTTTTTCAGGCCCATGAATTTGACAAAATCTCTGCTAGGTGTCTGGCCTTTATCAGCTTGCAGCCTTCATCTCTGCCTGACTTGGGCAATTTTCTGACTGTTACTTTTATCTTACTAAACATTCTCTATATACTCAAGTTCTGGCTACTTCAGAAATTCTTGAACTGTTTAAATCTTTTTAAAAAATATCTTGCTTTCGAGTTCGTGAAGGAGTTTTGGTATGCTACAAGCTATTCTGTCAGAACTGCAAATGGAAGTCACCTCAATTTTTTAAAAGGAAAATGAGACAGTAGTGATTAACTTCAATTCAATGCATTTTTGTGTGCATCATATTTCACAATTGCTTTACATTGCATAATTGGGGATATTTGGGGGTACAGGTAGAGATAATTTGAATTAAGTGACAACCAAAAAGACATTTAGCTATGTCTTTAAGTGCCTGTCTTTTCTGCTGTATAATTAATTGACTTATCTACCTTCTAGATCACATTTTTGCTTTAAAATTTTGTTTATTTAAGGGAGATAGGGTGTAACTGCTGAATAAAATATTGTGACAATCGAACTATTATTGAAGTGCATGTTTTTAAAATATGTCATTCGACTGACATATTTGGTCAATATAAAAAATAAAAACAGTGTATGTCAGTCTTTTCTGTAACAACTCCTGGCTTTATGCTTTGATAGTTATTGTTTCCAAAAGTAGTATTTGTGAATATAATTATAATCAAAAGAGTTAAATCAGGAAGTTTGGAAAAATTTCTAGGTAATTTACTAATTACCTAAGTTTCCCTGGGAAGTAGGGATGGAAAAAGAGAAATTAAATCATTTCCCTCTAGATAATAAATAATATCAAGTATATATTGATTATTTAAAATTCAATTTTTCAGTTTTCTTTTTCTCTTTTTAAATTTCAGTTCCCTACTTTCAGGTCAATTCATATTTTACTTAAATCTATAATGGAAATTAAGGAAGCAGGAGTAATTAACTACAAAAAGCCAAAGGAGCTCTTTTTTTCAGGTGATTTTTAAAAGTTCTTGTAAAGCTTAGAATAAAAGATTGAGAATAATATAAGTGAGGATAATCATTTATGTTTTATTTCAGTTTAGCATTAATCTGTGTGTATCTTTTAAAATTATCTCTTCTGAAGGTGACAATTATTTTCAACTTGCATTCAACATGTGTAAATATAAATAATGTAATAAATGTATCTGCTTCAAGAAGGAAGTATTATATGTGAATGTGTATATCTATTTATCTCTTTATATAAAAATATATATGGACACATACATAGGTATAGATATAAAGAGAGACAGACAGAAGAGAGAGAAAGAGAGTGAGAGAGCTCTAGAAATATGTATTATTCAAAATAATGAACTTTAACTAGTATTTAATATAGACTGTTACCAAATTAATAAATTTTGATATATTTAAAAATATGTATTTCCCTCTATTTTGAAAACTATGTGTTTTGAGTTCATATGGTGACTTTTATTGAATAGACAAATCTTTGGCTCATTACTCAAAAGAGCTCTACAACTTCCCAACTTTGTAATTTTAGGATAGCAAAAGTCACTGCTGCTGTCATGGTTGCAGATTATCTTAATTTTAATTCAGTAAATGAACCCTTAAGTTTTATTTTACTGTGTTTTCATCTACTGACTGAAAAAAAAGTGTATTGTGTTTTGTTGAAACTCATCTGGGAAATACCATGTTCATTACTTCATCAGAGACATTTGCTCTGAAAGTATATGTTCTATTATTTGAAGAAAATTAAGTTTTGAAAGGTTTTGCTAATCAAAATACAAGTGAATTATCTGTGCCCCCCCACCCCAAAACAGATGTACTTTTTGGCAACTCTACTTTCAAATATCTGTTCTTGTTTGTTTTATTTTGACCCAGTAGGCAAATATTAAAAATAAATGTTTTAAATAGCAAATGTAATCAATTAGAAAAAGGTAGACAAATTTACCATTGTGATAAGGTAATATTGCATGATGTATTTTTAAAATATTTTAAATTTATAATGGCTACTGCAAATAGTTTCTTAATAGGATATAATCCTTAAATCATATGTAAAAATGTAATTAATATATGTATTATCGAAATGATTTCACTTAAATTATGCTAGAAATTTTCTTTTATAAAATCAATTCCTTAAAAAATGTTTGTTAATTTATTGCTTATGAATCAGAAATAGAAATGTTTCATATGATGCAAATAGTAAACAATAAAGTGCCTACATGCAGAGATTTTAAATTCTAGTTGATAAAAAATAAACATAATACACAGAAAATTGTATTAAAAATTCAGCAAATGACCTACAGTATGAGGTGTATATTACTTTAAATAACTTGCTCCAGACAGGCCCTCAGAAGAGAAAAGTTAATCAGGATCTTGAAATAAAGAAAGAAGGAAACCATGAAGATATCTAGAGAAGAGAGTGTCAGGTAGAGAAAATAGCACACGAAATGGTAATGTGACAGAAATGGCTGACAGAAGATGAAGAAATCCCAGGGTGAATAGAAAAATATTCCAGAGTATGTACTGTCTTTGATTATACTGTAAGAAGTTTGGATTTTATTCTCAGAGAGAGGAGAATCCATTCGAAGCATGAGCTTCATATAATCCATTTCTATATTAAATATAGCCCCTAGGCTTTTGGATTAAAAAATAGAGTGCATGACAAACATGAGGCAAACAGGTTTGGGGGTAATTAAATTATATCTGTGTCAGTAGCTGTGTTATTCTATTTATTCATAAAATTTCTCAGAGTTTTTTTTTTTAATTATAGATTCAGGGATTACATGTGCAGATTTGTGGCATGGATATATTTTGTAATGGTGGGACTTGGCTTCGAATGTACCCATCACTTCGATAGTGAACACTGTACTCAATAGGTAATTTTCAACCGTCACTCCCCTCCCTTCCTTCCTCTCTCCTTCCCTTTCCATTTTTGGAGTCCCCAGTGTCTATTATTTTTATCTTCTTATACATGTGTACCCATTGTTTAGCTCCTGCTTATTTTAAAACTCCTATTAGATCTCCAGGTGGAGAAGTTGAAAAGCAGTTGGAGAGTTGGAGAGAGAGTCTCTGCCTCAAAGAAAAAAAAAAGAAAGAAAGGAAGCAAAAAAAAAAAAAAAGAATGGAACACAAAAGAGGGCTCAGGGTGAAGATGTGGATGGACCAGATGAATGAGACTAGATAAGATTATTTAAAGAGTGAGCGTTGGCCGGGCGCGGTGGCTCAAGCCTGTAATCCCAGCACTTTGGGAGGCCGAGACGGGTGGATCACGAGGTCAGGTGATCGAGACCATCCTGGCTAACACGGTGAAACCCCATCTCTACTAAAAAATACAAAAAACTAGCCGGGCGAGGTGGCGGGTGCCTGTAGTCCCAGCTACTCAGGAGGCTGAGGCAGGAGAATGGCGTAAACCCGGGAGGTGGAGCTTGCAGTGAGCTGAGATCCGGCCACTGCACCCCAGCCTGGGCGACAGAGCAAGACTCTGTCTCAAAAAAAAAAAAAAAAAAAAAAAGAGTGAGCGTAGCGTAGAGTCAAAGAAGTCTGATGACTAAGCCATGGGGACACTGCAACATTTTAAAACATTTATGTTAAATTGATGCTAAAATGTAAATATCTAACTATTATTAATACATTTGAAAATGAGAAGTGAGACTAAAATTTAATAAGGTAGAAAAATAAAGATTATTCAACTTTCAGCCCCTCACCACCAAAGAGTATTTAAAAAGAACTATTTATGTAATGAAATTTCCATCATTCACGAACCTAGGGAAAAGATTTGAAAGAGAATCTTTGGTATACACCACATGCATTTGGGGGACACAATGAACTACCAAATTTAGCTGCTCTTAGAGCCCAGCAAAGGAAAGGTAAGCTGCAAATAATGTTTTAGGTGTGATTCCAGAGTTGGTTGAACAAGGGATATGCATGTGTTACATGCATCAGACATGACCTAAGAGAGTAATAGTGTTAGCAGATGGTCTGCAATATCTGTTTAAGAGGACGGCTCTTGGGATTACTGAACCTCAGCAAAAGGAGGCTGTAGGTACTGTTGCTAGGTAGCTCGAGAGTGAGGATGAAGTGAATGAAAACCTTGGACAGACTGAGGTTGACTCTTGCAGGTGAGAGATCCTTGATAAAAAAAGAACCCATAGGAGAAAAGTCAACATTATAAATCTTCAAGGCCAGAGAACTTGTCATTGGACAAGAGATAGTACACATCTGAACTTCTTTCTTTAATTCCTCAGTGCTTCAACTCTGCAGTCAAAAACAGCAGGTGGCAAGATGAGAGAGGAAGAGTAGAATAGCAAGTTGTAAAGTGCAGAAGTCAACCAGAATTTTCCTCTTTAACTGCAAGTTTCTAGCTTTTGCCAACCCTACAAGGAGAGAGAAAGAAGCCTTCACTGTTAATCAAGATTAAAGTTTCAATCTTTTAAGCCTTGTCAAATAAAGACATATTTTCTAGAACAGTAGGCATTCTGTACATAGTAAAACAACAAGCTAATGACCGCTTCACCAAAATGAATTTCTAGGTTCAGACAAACATAATGTATTTATCTTCTAGAATTCCTCTAATTCACTAGTTGTTTCTGTTTCCAATTTTGATAAAATTTAGACATGATTTGTGGCTGTGTTTAACTCTTTAAAGTGATTGTTATATTTCTGATGTCAATGTCAGTCCAGGCACCAAACACTATTTCAGAATTTGTGTCAGTGTCTGTGATTTTATGCTTTTGGAAATCCATCCAAAGATATGTTGAAACATCAATGTAATTTGATCACAATGGATGTAGTTTAGTAGTGACCCCTGTGTAAGTAGGGACAATAAAACCAAGACAGATTGGCCAGGCACAGTGGCTTACACCTGTAATCAAAGCACTTTGGGAGACCGAGTTGGGTGGATCACGAGGTCAAGAGATCAAGACCATCTTGGCCAACATGGTGAAACCCCGTCTCTACTAAATATACAAAAATTAGCCGGGTGTGGTGTCACCCACCTGTAGTACCAGCTACTAGGGAGGCTGGGACAGGAGAATTGCTTGAACCTGGTAGGCAGAGGTTGCAGTAAGCAGAGATCACACCACTGCACTCCAGCCTGGTGACAGAGCGAGACTCTGTCTCAAACAACAACAACAACAAACTAAGACAGATTAGTAAAAAGCTTGAAAATCAACTAATTGAAGAACTAATCCCTCATATGGCTGAACAACAAATAAGTAAACAAATCCAGGGGATAGTCACATATATCATCAGGCAATAGTGACAGAAAACGGACCTTGGTTAGGCCAATAACCATAACAGCTTAAACACCTTCCTGCAAGTATAGAGATTTTCTGTTGTAAATATATATTTTTATGCTTATGATATTTTTCCTGCTTTTAGTTTAGGTTCAAGGGGTACACGTGTAGGTTTGTTACACGGGTGAATCGTGTATTGCTGAGGTTTGGCGTACAAATGATCCCATCACCAAGGTGGTGAGCATGGTCTAATAAATATAATGCATCTTCTTTTGAGGACAAAGAGTATTTTGTATTCCGAACAGTGAATGGGACCTCAAGTCTACTCCAAAAGAGAAAGTAAATATGTTGAATGGTAAACTCTCACATTACTTTTCCATTTATCATTTAATTCACTTTCTTAATATAACTGCAAACCTGAAAAATGTATGCCAAACTATGATAGGTACTTGGTGCTTGTTCTTTGAATTTAGAGAAATTCATAAAATTGATTGATGTACAAATAAGGCTTTCACTTGAAATGTTGATGCAAATGTATTGGCTGATATTTTCCAATTGAATAACAGTGTATATTTACCCTGAACTGTCAAATCAGGAGATCAATCACATAAGGAGTTGAAGGAATAATAGCAAAAGTGACTATATTGACATATATAGTTATATTTATAGTAAAGGCAACTCAATATCTATATATATGGAAGAGCAGATCATATATATATTGGAATGATAGCATTCACATGAAGTGCTCTATGCAGTATGGTGGGCAATAGCCATATGCAGCTTTCAAAATTAAGTGTACCCATCTGCTTGGGCTGCCATCATATATTATATACTGGGTGTCTTAAACAGTAGAAATTTATTTTCTTATAGTTCTGGAGACTAAAAGTCCAAGATCAAAGTTTTGGCTGATTTGGTTCTGGTGAGGCTCCTCTCCTGGCTTGCAGATGGCCACCCTCTTGCTGTGTTCTCCCATGGCCTTTCCCTGATGCACACAGGGGAAATCTCTCTCTTCCTCTTCTTAGAAGGCTACTAATCCTATTGGATTAGGGTTTCACCCTTATTACTTCATGTAAGCCTAATTATCTCCTAAAGTCCCTATCTCCAAATAAAGTCACATTGGGGGTTAGGGCTTCAACATATGAATTTTGGGGTAATGTAGTTGGTCTTGTAGCATTAAAATATAAAAAACTAACATTGAGCAAAATTTTAAAAACTTAGTTCCTCCATTACTCTAGTCAGATTTCAAGTGCTCAATAACCAAACATACTTATGCTTTTTATGTTGGACATTGCAGATATAGGACATTTCCACCATCACAGAAAATTTGGTTAGCATTGTTCTAGAACATAGCTTCTCATACTTCCAGTTCTTCTAATTCAATTTTAATAAATATAATCTTATAAACTGAAACCTCTAAATTACTAAAACTTGTTTTATCACTCAGCATATGGTTTATCTTGGTGATTATATCAAGTGTACTTAAAATAATGTGTAATCTGAACTTATTAGGTATAATATTTTATGAAAATAGGTAAGAAGGTTGACTCTGTTGTGTATATCTTCTGTGTTTTTACTGAAGATTTGTTTAATCGTTCTATCAATTGTTGAGAAATGGCGATAAAATCTCCTAGTATTAGTAAGAAATTTTCTATTTCAACTTTAAATTCCAGAAATATTGTTCTAGCATTTGAAAACTCTATGAGGTGCATAAATATTTATGATTACTGTTTTCCTGATATTTTGACTTGTTTTCATCATTATGAAACACTTTTTGAATCTACTGTTACCCTTTTTAGTCCACATTACATAATATCATAATCTGCACAACTCTCACATTTTTAAATTTTTTTCAAGTTTTTTTCTTTATTGATACATCATAGTTGTTTATACTTTGGTGGTACGTGTGATATTTTGACACATGCATACAATCTTTAATGATCAAAGGTAATTGGGATAACCATCACCTTGAACATTTATCTTTTCTTTATGTTGGGAACATTCCAATTTGTATCTTCTAGCTATTTGAAATATACAATACATTATTGTTAACTAAAGTCACCCCACTGTACTACCACAAACTAAATCTTATTCCTTCTGTCTAACTGTATTTTTATCCCCATTAACCAGCCTCTGGTATACCTTTATTTCTCCATTTCCTTTTTACTGTGTATTTATATTAAAATGTAGTTATTGTAGATAGCTTATAGACAGTTATTGTTTTTTTAAACCATTCTTGAATCTGTGAATTTTGATTGGAGTGTTTAGTTAATTCATGATTTTTAAAAATTTATTTTTAATTTGCATGAGTAGAGAGTGGGTATATATATTTACATTATATATATATATATATATGGAGTATGTAGATATTTTGACAAAGGCATACAAGGTATAATAATCACATCAGGGTAAACGGGGTATCGGTAAGTTCAAACATTTATCATTTCTTTGTGTTACAACATTCCAATTATACTCCTTTAGTTATTTTAAATAGTACTGTAAGTTATCATTGACTTTAATCACCCTGTTGGGCTATCAAATGGAACGCGTTATTCATCCGATCTAACTACATTTTTGTACCCATTAACCACTGCAACTTCCCCCACTCCCCGACTACCCATCTCAGCCACTGGTAACCATCATTCTACTCTCTATCTCCGTGAGTTCAACTGTTACAATTTTGAGCCCCCACAAATGAATGAGAACATGTGATGTTTGTCTTTCTGTGCCTGGCTTCAATAATGTACTGCAGTGAAAGAGTAATGTTTTCTAAGAAAGTAGTTATTATATTGATGACTCAGTGATGAGGAGATAATCATGCCTGCACTGAAAGAGAAAGAATTAAATATAGAGGGATTAAGTGTGTTTTGGTGAAGCTAAACTCTTTCTGCTACTTTATTACTTGCTAATCATGGAGCTACATTTCCCTTTTGCCTTTATTGCCAAATTTCTAGGAGGGTATTCACTGTCTTATTTGTCTACTATTCGTTATACAAATTAATGAAATTTGACTTCTATAATTATCAATACTTTCATTGACCTTCTTCTTGTCAAATTCAGGTCACTATCTGATTTTATCTTAGTCGGGCATTTGGCATATCCTCCTACTGTGGCTTCTTCTTTAGCCATGTTTGGTGTTCTTTGTGGGCTCTTCTTTTTTTTTTTTTTTCCCTTTCACAAAATATTGGTGTCCCTTTGTCCTATCTTTGAGCCCTTACATTTTGACATTCCCAATAACTTCTGTTATTTAAGTGTATTTCTTTTCATCTTCTTGCTATTTTATGACTTAGCAACCTAAAATCCTGGTTCCAAACTTATTGCTAACTCCCAGACAAATTTCTTCAGTTATTTACATAATGAGTATGAAAATGAACCCATGTTTCTAAAGAAACTTCATCTTGAATTTTCCATCTCCATGAATGGTGTGCCCATATTTACCTAGTTCACTGGATGTAATGTGGGGTCCCTTGGGCTTCACATTAAATCAATAAAAATTCCTATGTTTAAATTTTCTAAATATCCTTCATTGTCACACCTGTCTGAATGGTTCCAGTAGCCTCCATGCCATTCTCCTTGAAATAAACTTACTTTTCACAAAAATATCCATTACCCTATAGGCAGATGCTTTTCTATTGTTAGAAATTGTGTTTCTTGTTTGAAATTCTACATACTATTAAGGTTAACTCACTCAAAGTAGGTTTTTTACAACTTTTATACAGATCTTATATTTTGTGATGAACAATATTATTTACAATGTGTTTCTGGGTGCAAATCTGGGTAATTTCCATGGAGATAAAGAAATATAGTTGATTATTTATCTTGTGAAAATCCATGCTAAATTCATGCTTCCTATTACAGTTCTACTCTCCATAGCAAAGAGATCATAAAAATGCAATAAGATTGCATCAACAACTGCCAGAGATGTCCAAAGTCTTTCCTTTGTATGTAGACTAAAATACAAACTTCTTGCCACAGTGGGAAAGTTCCTAGCCTGCCTGTCTTTCTACCTTTCTGACATTTTTCTCAACCCATTTTACCATCAATTTACTACAACTAAACCGGGCTGCTTTTTCTCCTACTCTTGGGGATCAGACAATATTTCAATAGCACCTTTTGTTTATTTCCATTATGGTATCTGTAATATTAAGTTGTAATTTGTTTTATTTATGTCTTCTAGAAATGTCACCAGTGGAAAAGAACAGAGGCCTCAGAAATAACACCACACATCTACAACCATCAGATCTTTGACAAACCTGACCAAAAAAACGCAATGGGGAAAAGTTTCCCTATTTAATAGTGTTGGGAAAACTGGATGGCCAGATGCAGAAAGCTGAAACTGGATCCCTTCCTTACGCCTTATACTAAAATTAACTCAACATGGATTAAAGACTTAAATGTAAGACCTAAAACCATAAAAACCCTAGAAGAAAACCCAGGTAATACTATTTAGGGCATAGGCATGGGAAAAGACTTCATGTCTAAAACACCAAAAGCAATGACAACAAAAACCAAAATAGAAAAATGGGTCTAATTAAACTAAAGAGTTCTGCACAGCAAAAGAAATTATCATCAGAGTGAACAGGCAACCTACAGAATGGGAGAAAATCTTTGCAATCCATCCATCTGACGAAGGGCTAATATCCAGAATCTACAAAGAACTCCATCAAATTTACAAGAAAAAAAATACATCAAAAAGTGGGTGAAGGATATGAACAGGCACTTCTCAAAAGAAGACATTTATGCAGTCAACAAACATACGAAAAAAAGCTCATCATCACTGGTTATCAGAGAAATGCAAATCAAAACCACAGTGAGATATCATCTCACACCAGTTAGAATGACAATCATTAAAAAGTCAGGAAACAACAGAGCTGGGGAGGAAGTGGAAAAATAGGAACGCTTTTACACTGTTGGTGGGATTGTAAATTAGTTTAACCATTGTGGGAGACAGTGTGGTGATTTCTCAAGGATCTAGAACTAGACATACCATTTGACCCAGCAATCCCATTACTGGGTATATACCCAGTATAAACCCAAAGGATTATAAATCATTCTACTATAAAGACACCTGTACACATATGTTTATTGTGGCACTATTCACAATAGCAATGACTTGGAACCAACCCAGAAACCCATCAGTGATACACTGGATAAAGAAAATGTGGCACATATATACCATGGAATACTATGCAGCCACAAAAAGGATGAGTTCATGTCCTTTGCAGGGACATAGATGATGCTGGAAACCATCATTCTCAGTAAACTAACACAAGAACAGAAAACCAAACACCGCATGTTCTCACTCGTAAGTAGGAGTTGAACAATGAGAACACATGGATACAGGGAAGGGAACATCACACACCGGGGCCTGTCGGGGGACAGGGGCTAGGGGAGGAATAGCATTAGAAGAAATACCTAATGTAGATGATGGTTGGATGGGTGCAACAATCCACCATGGTACGTGTTTACCTATGTAACAAACCTGCACGTCCTGCACATGTATCCCAGAACTTAAAGTACAATTAAAAAAAAAAGAAAGAAAGAAATGTGAAGCTAAATAATAGCAGGTGTTCCATAATAATTAACAAATAATAGATAGTGTTCCATAATAATTAACATAATAAATAACAAATAGACGTAAAGTTGAGCAGATATAATAGAGAGAAGAAAGTAAATAGGTTTATCAAGCATAAAGGGGAGATGGATGCTTTATGCATTTTCAGTGATTTCTGGTAGGATTTTGAAGAGTGTGATACATATATTACAGAAGGAATGTTGTAATGAAAACATTGAAATTGTTGATTTTAGTGCCTCCAACTCATATTTGAAGGTATATAAAATTTAGATATTTAAATTTAGTAAAAGTTTTATAAATTGCTTTTTGTTCCTATGTTAAATGACTCTATTTGGAATTAAGGTAGCAAAATACATGTTGGTTTACAAATGTCTTTCTTGAGGGTTAAAATTTTTACATCTAATGGAAACAAGTATTTTTAATGTGAATTCTCTTATACATAAACATTTATTTTGTACTTATAAAGCTGAGTGCTAAGTATTCAATCATGAAAGAAACTCAGTTTCTGCTCTGGGAGAAATTATTGTCTCATGGAGAAAATAAAACTTGTAAACAAATCAATTATGATGTATACAGTGTGTGATAGTACAGGCATGTTGAAAGTGCAGCAGAGGACATAAAAACTAACAAGATGAACAAATCATTATGGTATCACCAAGAAAAGAAAATGATGCCTTCAATTTCCAATCTTATTTGGGCTCATTAACTGAATTTTCCCTACCCTACTCATGTGTATGTTTTGACACTAAATATTTCTTTGTTTTTTCTTGTTTGAGATGGAGTCTTGCTCTGTTGCCCAGTCGGTAGTTCAGTGGCACACTCTTAGCTCACTGCAACCTCCGCCTCCTGGGTTCAAGAGATTCTGGTGCCTCAGTCTCCCAAGCACCTGGGACTACAGGCATGTGCCACCACACCCGGCTATTTTTTGTATTTTTAGTAAAGACAGTGTTTTGCCATGTTGGGCAGGCTGGTCTCAAACTCCTGGCCTCAAGTGAGCCGCCTGCCTTGGCCTCTCAAAGTGCTGGGATTACAGGAGTGAGTCACCGCGCGAGGACAACAGTTAATATTTCTATGGAAACAAACATGTTTACAAGTCTTTCTTCTCCCTAAAGTAATGTTCTATTTCTGTTTTTCTCCTAGTAGATCACAGAGAGTATCACAGAATATTTAAGTAATCTTTTCCAAAATCAGAGTCCCCTGAATCTATATGTGACACTTATTAGCTTAATCTCTTTATGTTTTTTGCTTCCCCATTCCTTAAAATGGGAGTGAGAGTAATACTTAGAACACATACTTGGTATAGAAAAACAAATTAATTATTGCAGGGCAAGTTAGGAACAAGCATTCAGTGACTACCAATGGTCTTATCTTCATTGTTAGAATGAGAGTTGCTTGAGGGAGGAAGCAGTGTCATATTTTTGGTATATCCCTGGTGTAAATGTTCATGCCTATTCCCTACTAAAGTGAATATCCTGAAATGTACTTACTTCAGATGATCTCAGGTTTTAGATAAACTGAAAAAAGGTGTTTGCATGTATATGTGTGTGTGTATATGTGTGTGTGTGTGCATGTATGTATATGTGTGTGTGTGTGTAAACATCTTACCTTAAAATATCCTGGCATTTCCAATATTCAGTAATAAAGTTAAGTACCAATAGCTAGCTGTCTTCCTAAAAACAGTTTGAAAAAAATTAATAGGGCACAGGAGACAATGATGGAAGAGATGATGCTAAATGCCCTTTTCATGATGCAGACATCATTGTCCCTCAGGCAGAATACTTTCACTGTGTGGGTGCCCTTCCTCAAGGTGGATGTGACTGAAAACAATTATATTGGTCATAACATGTTTGGCTTGTAGCTTGGCTGCTATTGAGCCCTAGGCTTTACTTCTTTATTCCAGGGAAGTAGCTAAAGCATCTAATTTCAAAATAGCATCCTGGTAAGCAGGATATGAATCACAGAAGCCTATATTTAGCTATTTATTACAATGATTGTTCTTATTATTCTCTTTAGGTATACTTCCCTGAGTCATGTGGGGGTCAGGAGGCATTTTTCAGGGCTCTCTGTCATTCAAGATTGTGCAAGATAGTGCACATTTGTTGTTTAGAAGGCTAAAATCCACTTCTTAATATTTTGACAGTAATATTTTAATTTTGTGGGTGAAAGTATCCTGAGAGCTTCCAGTGAAACCTGTTCGATTCCTAAATTTACACACGTGCACACACACATACACACATCTTGTTGGTTCTATTTCTCTGGAGGACCCTTACTAATATACTAGATTTCTTTCATTTTTTAAATTCATTGGTTTTCAATGCTAAATTTGGTTGATTCATGAAGTAGAATTAAAGGATTGTCTTTTCTTGTTTTTCCAATTTGCTCTGATAAGTCATCCAGACTACATTAGTGAGATTTTGTATGCAAATCTCTAAACTTTTAATTCAAAGGTCTAACCTCTCCTCTCTATAAATAAATTATTGATTGGCTATTAGAAATAATCAATCAAAAATATAATAGTGTCTTGTATTATGTCTTAATAAAATATATTAAGTTTGATACTAGAGCTAGAAATTTAAGAAGTTTATTAGAGTTAACATCATAAACTAGATACAAGAAGTAAAAATAACTATGTATTTTAAGCTTATTTTCTTCTAATTAGACTTGTATATTTTATCATTCTATATAACATTAAAATTGTTATTAATAAATGGAATTATGATTATCATTACCAAGTTCTAAAAAATGTGATTGTCATGTGATCTTATTTATAATCAATATTTTCCAAAAATAAAATACATTGTTCTGAACCTTTGAATATATTAGAAACACAACATACTTTAAAACTCATTTACTTTAAGAATTCTCTCAAGGCTTATACTTATTACTGTAAATATTAACATTCAAAATCTCTACTTTTGTTCAAACTATGAAAATGAGATTCAGTACTCAGGAATAAAAATTTTTATATTAATTGATATTATATTTTTTTCATATAAAATCAGACCAAACTATATTTCTACAGTTTGATTTTTTAAATTTTGTGGGTACATAGCAGATGTATAATATATGGGGTACACAAAATGTTTTGACAGATGTACAATATTTAATATTAGTAATTACATCATGGAAAATAGGGTATCCATTCCCTCAATCATTTATCCTTTGTGTTATAAACAATCCAGTTATACTCTTTAAAAAAGTTATTTTAAATGTACAATTAAATTATTATTGATTGTAGGCATCATGCTGTGCTGTAAAATACCATGCCTTATTCACTAATTCTAACTACTTTTTGTACCATCCCTACCTCCCTCTCCCCCATTAACCTTCCCAGCCTCTGGTAATCATCCTTCCACTCTCTATCTCCAGGGACTCGATTGTTTTGATTTTTAGATCCTACAAATAAATATGAAAAGATAAATGCAAATCAAAGCTACCATGAGATATCATCTTATTCCAGGTAAAATGGCTTTTATCCAAAAGACAGGTAACAGCAGATGTTGGCAAGGATGTGGAGAAAAGGGAATCCTTGTCAACTCTTGATGGGAATGTAAATTAGAACCACCACTATGGAGAACAGTTTGGAAGTTTCTCAAAAAACTGAAAATAGAGCTACCATACAATCCAGCAATTCCACTGCTGGGTATATACCCAAAAGAAAAGAAATCAGTATATCAGAGTAATATCTGTACTCTCATATTTGTTGCAACTCTGTTCACAATAGCCAAAATTTGGAAGTAACCTAAGTGTCCATGAACGGATGAATGCATAAAGAAAATGTGGTACTTACACACAATTTTCAGCCATAAAATAGAATCAGATTTGGTCATTTGCAGTAACATATATGGAACTGGAGATCATTATGTTAAGTGAAATAAGTCAGGCACAGAAAGACAAACGATAATTTTTAATGGCACATTTATATTTATAAAAAAATGTATGACAATGCTTTTATTTCTGGACCATTTATTACCATGCTCATTAAGACTTGCTAAGTTACTGGAGCTCCATCTCAATCAAATACTGTGATGATCCTGCCTATCGAATGACCTGTATTTGCCTATATCTCAACATCTCCAATAGCTTCTAAGTATGAATTTTAGGACACATTGTTTCAATTGTTTTGTTTTTAAGGATTGCTAGAGTAAGAGGTCACTTAGAAAAATCAGTGTTTGAAACAAAAAGGAAGGAATACGAACAAAAATCACTATAAAGTTATCAAAGAAATTCATTAAAAAATCAAAAGTGAGTTCACATGGCTGATATTTCTGTTCTTGAAATCTGTGAGAAGTTTACTAGATATTTTGTTTGGTTTTGTGGATCAAAATAAAATATAATAATGTTATACTCTCATAGTTTGCATTTTTCAATATGGTATTTTTACCTTCTCTATAGACTAGCATTTACTGTGTTTTGCTTCCTAATGGGAGAAGTATGTATGCCTTGGTGTATGTGTTTATGTGTGTGTGTATATGTGTTTTGGGAACTTTGATATGTTGATATAAGAGAAGATTCTCTTCTTCATTGATTCAATTAAGTCCTAGGGTTGCCAAGGGTTGTTTCATTGCCATGAATATAACACTTACTTTGTAACAACAACTATCGTCACTTTTTTGAATAGCTTTGATCCTGGGGAGTCTAGCGTCAGGGTGTTCTTGTCTATCCTAAGAAATAATATGAGCTCTTTAATAAATTTATTTTTTGTGCCTTTATTTACCTGTGACTTTCAAATTATGAAAGGGTTTTATCCTGTGCTGTTGTAGCCAAGCATGGGCCAAAACCAGAAAGGCAAGAAAAATGAGTCCTTACATAGTTCTGTGGAGAAAGCTAACCGCCTAGAACCAAATCTTACAAAAATCTCTCACTATAAAATTTACCGTATTTCAGGATGCATTTTATTTTATATAATGAAGAATTAAAACAGGATTGAGAAATGAATGCAATTATTTAATAAGAGAAATGCGTGCATTAAAAATAAAACAAAATGAAAGCAACTGATTTATTAAAGGAATTTAATAAATTCCAAAGTAAGCTAAGAATAGTCCAATGAGCATCTAGGAGAAAGCAGTAGGATGTTCTAAACATAATCTGCATAAATTAAAGAGGCTTAATAAATATGACGAGAGTAAGATAATTTGGAGGAAACAATATACTGGAACTTTTTGGAAAGCTGAATTCAAATTTTTAGGTCTTTTTCCAATAATTGATTCAACACCTTTCATATATAATAATTGTTTTGTTTTTTCTTGCAAACATTATTTTAATAAGAAATCAGAGAGGTTTGAAATAGGCATTTGACCTGATAGGAAATATTAATTTGCTATTGTAAGAATTCTTGTATTTGTACTATATGGTATAGAGATTTGATGAGCTAATTAATTGGCCTGTCTCTTTTCTTTTGGTACCTGTTGATATATCATAGTTGTACATATTTTTAGAGTACATGTGATATTTTGATATTTGTATACGATGTATAATAATCAAAGTAGGGTATTTGGAATATCCATAACCTCAAACATCTATCTTTTCTCTGTATTGGAAACATAATATTTCTTCTAGCTATTTTGAAATATCAAATAAATTATTGTTAACTATAATTTTACTACTGTATTTTTAAATTCTAGAATGTATTATTTCTATCTAACAATATTTGTTTCTTAAAAAATCTGTTTTTAAAATGAGTGTATCTTGACTTTGATTCCCTATTTATTTATTGTGGAATTCATATGAAAATTTCTTCTAGAATCAGGTTTTAACCCAAATTTCTATTAGTAAACTCTAGCTCCCTTAGAAAAGTGGTGCTAAGCTTTCTGGTAATATTTTGAAAGACTACTTGGTGAAGTCTACAACTTTTAAGAACAACAAAACTAGAAGCAAACATTCAAGTTTTTTCTTTTCAGACAAGTCTTATCTTCATGAACTAGTTATCTGTTTTTCAACATATTTTATCCACAATATTTATCACGTAAAGCATTGCATTTCTTATCCAAGTCATAATGTAAATTCCAATTTCTGCTACAATGACATATTTTCATTTCTTAGAACTACTATTTTCAGCAAAATTACAAAGAAAGCCAGTAAATTTTTTGGTCAAAATAGGGTTAGGTACAGACTACTTCAAACCTAAACAATTCTATATAACCAGAGCACTAAAAATAATGTTAATAATACTACTAATAAAAATAATAAAATGAACTCTAATATAAACAAAGGACTTTAGGTGATTATGATGTGTCAATGCAGGTTTATCAATTGTAAAAAATGAACCACCCTGGTGGTGGATGTTTACTAAAGGGGAACCCATGCATATGTGAGGGCAAGGGATATATGTGAAATATTTGTAGTCTCTTCTCAATTTTTCTGTGAACCTAAAACTGCCTTAAAAAATCTATTTTTTAAATGTTAGCTTGGTTTAAAAGACATTTTAAATCACCAATAAGTAAACACTAACAATTATTTATTTTCTCTTTAAAGAAGGCAATGGAAGATTGTGTGAAAAAGGAGTTAAGGCTGCCCAACATAGACATAAAGGGAAATGTGCAAATAAATGCAGAGAACCAGGCAATGAACACTTCCAATACAGTGGCCAAGCAGAACCAAAGAAAGATTGTAGAGTATTGTAATCTCCCAGGTCTTTATTTAGCTCTGTGAATGACAGAACTTCGTATTCAGCTATAGTCAGCATGTGACATAAAACCTAACATGGAGAATATTGATGTCACTTCCATATTCCGTTGATACTGTTTCCCTCAACTGCCTGTTAGCCAGATCACATTACAGAAACATCTTTACCATAATAGATTATATATACTTACGCTCCCAATTATCATATTAATATAGAAATGCAACATAATTTAACTTTCTGACCTGTCCCTCTCCCTTTTCTCATGGAAGAATTCCAGGACTTACACATTTACTGAAAAAAAAAGACATTCATAATATTTGTTTATTATGATTTATTATGGTTTATATTGTGCAATTTCTCAGTTGGTATTGTTCATTTGTAGGTACATGTCTCAGCTTATATGTCCATTGTCCCCATGCCATGGCTATGAGAGACCACTTACTAGGCTACTGAGACCTAGTTGCTTAGTGTCCATCATTGATAGACACTCCAATCAAATCCTTCCATCATAAAGTTGCTGAGGAATTTTGTGTTCAGCCCAAGTAGGCATCCAAACCCACTTTGCTTCTTATATCTTTCTATGTGGAGATGTTGCTTTCATGACCTTGGGTCTTCAATACAATGTTTACTACTTTGCATTCTTCCTTCCCTAGCTAAGTGGACCCCAAAAATCTGAATTCAAAGCTCTCCTTCTTCAAACTTTTATTGTACCTCAGGTATTCTATTATACCTCTTCCTTTGAAATCTTAGATTTTGGACAGCAGTCTAGCTTTGTATTTGTGTTCAGTACCATCCATTTTTGCATGCCTGTATCTTTACACACACACACACACACACACACACACACACACACACATATGTTTTTCACAGTATGTATCACACAGTGGTCATGAACAAAGCCATCTTATAAAAGTAAGACTATGATATGCTTTGACTGTGTTCCCACTCAAATCTCAAGGTGAAATGCAAAAAGGAAAAAAAAAAAAGATGTATAAGGCAGGTGGAGATTTTTACCTAAAGAAAAAATGGAATTATTCAGCCATGACCAGAAATTGCTGAGCGTTGGATGGTAGGGATTGGGCAAAAGTGCAAGGGTAAGAATTTTGTTTTGTTTGTTTTATAGACTTAATGGGGTGCATGTTCCAGTTTGTTTCATGGATGTATTTCACAGTGGTGAGGTCTAGGCTTCCAGTGTGTCCCCATCACCTGAAAAGTGAATATTGTACCTAACAAGTAATTTTTCAGCCCTGACTCCCTTCCCCGACCCCTTTTGAGGAAGTCTCCAATACATGCAATATTTTAAGACATGTGTACCATGTGCAATGATCAAATCAGGGTAATTAGGATAGCCATGATCTCAAACATTAAACTTTTCTTTGTTTCTAAAGCAATACGTTCTTCTAGTTATTTTAAAATATACAATAAATTATGGTTAACTATAATTTCACAACTCTTTTATCAAGTACTAGAATTTACTGTATGTATCTAACAATATTTGTTTCTCCCATGTGGATATGCTGCCTCTATTATTCCAAGCGACAACTATTCCCCTCTGCACATCCATGTATACCCACTGTTTAGCTCCCATTTAAAAGTGACAACATGTGGTATTTGATTTTCTGCATCTGAGAAATTTCACTCAGGATAACAGCTTCCAGCTGTTATATATCCCATGCATATACATAGTATCCCATGGTGACACAAAGGACTATCAGTTTATGACACAAAAGAAAGGTAAATTGGTATGGACAACCTGAAATGCTGTAGTAGAAAATTTAATCTTAAATTAGTATGTAATTCATTTTTAAGGTTTTTGTTGTTGTTGTTGTTGTTTACTGTTAGATTCAGGAAGCTGCAGTTTTGAATATAGTTAATATGTTGATCCCAGGGCTCAAGTTTTCAAAATTTAAAATAAAATGAAAAACTGGGTGTTACTTATGTGTCTCTTTTAGCTCAAAATTTTATGAAATCATGAGATCCCATCTTTCACTACCGGGGGTGGGAGTGCTATTTCTAACAAGTGATAGATTTGAATTCAAAACATTATGTCATAGGTAACTGGTCTAAGAATACTTAAGTTGAGGAAAAACCTTTTTTATCAAAAGAAAAGATGTTTAAAATGACACTTTTTAGTTTATATAGTATATGCATTGCTGGAGGAAGTTTTCTCTTCCAGCCAATATTATACTCTGATGGTGTTAAAATTCTCTAAAATGATCTTTCACAGTATGTATCGCATAGTGGTTGTGAACAAAGCCATTTTATAAAAGTAAGGCTATGATATGGTTTGGCTGTGTTCCCACCCAAATCTCATCTTGAACTGTAGTTCCCATAATCCTCAATCCTGTTGTTGTGATAGTGAATTTGTTCTCACAAGATCTGATGGTTTTATAAGGGGCTTCCCCCTTCACTGGGCATCCATTCTTTGGACTAACACAGGCTGTTTCTTAGGATTTGACAGTCTTGCTCAAGTTTTCAACTTGGTAAATGTAAAAATTAAAGGTAATAATTCATGTGAAACATAGTGAGAGCAACACATAGTAATTCTACCAAATATTAGCTAATGATATTTTGACTAGATATGAATTCATTGCACTTTTAAAGCAAGAAACTAAAATTGGGGTGAATTAGGTATTGCTTCTAAGGTCCTGAATTGGCTAGGTTTAAAATCTATTACTGAGAAAAGCGAGTATATAAAGCATTACTCAGATACTAAAATCAGACAAATATATTACATGAAAAGAAAAAAAATGGGAGTGATATAGACATTATTTCTCATGGATATAGACATAAAAATCCATAACAAAATGAAAGTAAGTTGAATTCAATGGTATATAGAATCAATAATGCATTTTGAATAAGTGGCATTTATGCCAGGAATGCAAAGTGGGTTCTTCATTTGAAAACTAATTAACAGAATTTACAGATTAACAGCCAAAAATGAAAAAAATATATAAAATATATACACACACATATTTTCAATAGATAGAGAAAAGGCATTTGACAAAATGCAGTGTAGCTTTATTTTAAAAATCTCTCAGAGAAATAAGAATAAAATAGATCTTGCTCAATCTGATAAAGTGTGTCTAATGAAATACATAATAAAATGCTGAATGCTTTCCTCTCTTCCAATTTTTGATGAAGCTTTAATTCTCACTGGATGTAGTGAGAGTGTTGAGCTTTAGAAATGGGCTGTGGAATCAGATTTACCAGGGTATGAAGTCAGGTTCTACTGCATTTTACTTTTTGTTATTCTTTGACAAATCATTGAGTCTAAGTTTCAGAGTCTTTGTGCTTAAAACATAAATACTTCATTTATTTGTGTTTTTAAAATAAAATAAAATATATTATACACTAGTCAAGTCCCTGGTATGTCATTAGTGTTTGACATGTTATGTAAAAAAAAGGGGGGGGGGATTTTTACAGAGTATTATGTAGATTTGGGGAAAAAAGGAAAAGGGAGTCAAAGAAATCAATGTGTAAGAACCAAGCAAGTATCGAGGAGGTTTTACAATTATTTTTGGTTTGTTTATCAAAGAGTTAAATTATTAATAGTACATTTGCAATCATATTGCTTAACTGCAAAACCCCATTTAGAATTTCTACATATAGCAGGCAGCCTCCATGCCAGTGAATGAGATGTGTCTTGGCAAGCAAGCTATTTACTACCGCTCATAAGCCCACATAGGTTGCAAGTTATAATTCAGAAAACTGTATGGGAAACTAAGTGTTGTCAGTAGTGATATAACACATAGCATGAATATTCTGATTTGGAAAAGCTCATTTAGTCAGATGTGCATACATTCTGTATAATGAATTGTCATCCATAAGTAACCTCCCATATGTTGTCTATCCAAGTCACAGTCCAAATGAATGAAATCACTATTTTTTGCTTGTGCCTAAACATAATTGTAAATAAGAATATTTTACAGTAAAAGTAGTTTACCTGAAAGTTTCATTATTTTAAGAAACATTTTCTTGAACTTGTTTATTGAATAACTACATTACCTATCAGAACATTTCAAATTTCTTGATATTATTAAAGTGAAAGTCTGACCATTTTTATGCCTCAGTGATACATCTTGTGGCATTAGAAATACAGTTTGTTTACCTGCTTTATAAACTCAATGAGAATAAACACTGGTATTCTTTAATATTAGGTGTTTAACAGAATTTTATCCAAAACTAGAAAGTCATTTGCTTCATGTAGTCTGAGGAATTAATATCAAATCTGAATAAGGATTTCTTTAATTTTAGTCCAATTCAGTATCTCACTATAAAAATGGCTAAGGAAAATCAATAAAATAATTTTTATTTATCAAAAACAGATGCTATGATAAGAAATAACAGTGAAAATAACATTTTAAAGATCAATGCAAGTCTTAGTGTTGCTAGCTGACTTCTTTTTACTGAAAGAAGGAACTAGTTAAAACAGCAAGCAGTAGCCTCTTATTTCTAATAATTTACTTTTGGAATAAATTAAAACAGTTCTCTAATGTGAGGTAGAATCTTGGGAGAATTGGACAAGTAAACGAAAGGCATCTTTTGATGGCAAGATAGAATGAGCAGGATGGAAAAGAAAGAAATATAAAATGTCAAAACTCTGAGGTCAGAACCCTGTTCCTGTTGTGTGTGAATGTTTTGAAACCAGACCTATTCTGTTGGCTTTTATGTTTGAAGAAACAACTAAAGACAGAACCAAAAGTAGTCAAGCCTTGTTCCAAGAGGTGCTATTAATACACACCCTGCACTATACACAGCCATCTCTACATGTAATGTGCCATGACAATGAGAATATTCTGTTTCCTTGGAACTGAGAAAAAGAAAAAAGTGATAAGTAGGCCAGGCACGGTGGCTCAAGTCTGTAATCCCAGCACTTTGGAGGCTGAGGCAGGTGGATCATTTGAGGTCAGGAGTTGGAGACCAGACTGGACAACATGGCAAAACCCTGTCTCTACTAAAAGTACAAAAATTATCCAGGTGTGGTAGCACTCACTGTAATCCCAGCTATTTGGGAGGCTGAGTCAGGAGAATCACTTGAATGCAGGAGGTGGAGGTTGCAGTGAGTCAAGACGGTGCCATTGCACTCCAGCCTGAGCAACAGAGAGAGACACTGTCTGAAAAACAAACAAACAAACAAACAAACACACAAAAAAACAGCGATAAGTTAAATTTGCCCATTGAGCATGCACATTAAAAATGTCTGATGGGCCAGGGATGTGGTGGCTCACAGCTATAATCCTAGCACCTTGAAAGGCCAAGGAGAGAAGGTTGCTTGAACACTGGAGTTTGAGAACAGCCTGGGCAACATAATGAGACCTCATCTCTATAAAAAATTTAAAAAATTAGCCAACCATGATGGCATGTATCTGTAGTCCCAGCTACTCTGGTGGCTGAGGTGGGAAGATCGCTTAAGCTCAGCAGGTCAAGGCTGCAGTGAGCCATCATCATGCCACTGCCCTCCAGCACAGATGACAGAATGAGACCATGTCTCAAAAAAAGAAATATAAAATAAATTTTTAAAAATATAAAAAAAAATGTTTGATGAATGTGGTGAGTGCATGAGGATGGATTAGAGAACATTACAGTGTTTTTTTTCCTTTGCCCCCAGTTATTTTCAGCTAATTCAGGGGCCACGTGGAACAGCATCTATTATAAATGATGTAAGTTTAGAAGCAGTCATTTCAAATGCCATAGACATTTGAATTAACATTTTCTCCAATACATAATTATTTAATTATTACCAATTAAGAGCATGGCATGAGCATATGGTGACTTCCCATCTGCTCATCTCTTCCTCTCAATTTATTATTGCCATTAGTTTAGTTGATGGTGACAGCGTTTAACCAAATCAAACTAATTAATAACAATCTAGTGAGTCACGGCCTTTCTTTTTGCATCTCATGCTCATTCATCAGCAGCTGACTTCCACAATATGATCGCTCGGGTAGCATGCAACATTTTGGAGACATACAATTTTGGTGATAGATGTATTTGAAGGTTTTAAAATGTATGTTATTCCTAGTTCCTGAAAGTCATATTATTTTGATTATGCCAAATATTTGCATATTCTTTCCCTTGATGTTTTTTGGGTTTTATTTTATGCAAATAAAAATTATAGATCCCTCTGTGTGTATATGTTACTTTTTTTTGGTCTTAAAAAGGACATAAATATTTTTTATAGTGCATTATACACTTGAGAAGAAATATTATCTTGAGTACTAGCTCTTCCCTGGTGAAAATCACTGCTAACTTTTTTCTCTAATAATGCGATGCTTCTTCTGGAAAAAAAAAACAAAAAACTCCTGTTGGACTATCTGCCGTGCATCAGTTATCAGTTTAGGTGGAGGTAAGTGGGTGGAGATACACACACACACACACACACACAATCATACATGTACTGCACAACTATTTTATTATTTTTAATAAATGTTTAATTAAAGTAATCATGAAAATTAAAGTACTGATATTAGTTCTATCTATACACCAGTTCCTTAAATTTAGAAAACTGAAACTTAAAACTCAACTTCAAATGACTAGATGGATAATTGGACTAAGAAACTCCAATCTTGTCTCCCAAGTTTTACCTTTCCTCAGGGTTCTCTTATACCAGATTTCTGGTGTGTATATATATGTGCATATGTATAATATGTCAACAGAGCTGTACCTGAATAAAGCCCTAAAAAATACAAGTTAATAATGCTTAATGAAATATGCTAACATTATTGACTATGAGCAATACTAAAGACATAGTTCCCATTCTCAAGTAGCTGATGATTTAAAAAAGAAAAAAATAGATACATAGATATCACAGTAGCCATGGTGTACAGATAAACTCTGTGACACTGGCCTAAAACTAATGAAAACAGGTGTAATTACTCATTGTTATTTTATTTCCAACATTCTGTTGTTAAACTGGTCAAACAATATTATCTTAGAGAAAAAACAGTGTGCAGAGTCACTAGCACATTACAATTAAGTGATTTTAAAAGAATGTTGGTAATACATAGACTGAAAAATGAGGACCACAGGCCCAAGATTGCGTGCATCTCTGGAATGTGGGAATAACATGTCAAATGCACTTTTAATGTTGAAATATATCAAAACAAGCAAACATAAAACGATACGATTGTGTGATTTTTAAAATGAATTGTAATGCTAGATAGGACAAGGCATTTCTCTTTATTCCATATTTGCTCAAATACTTTTTAAAATATTATCAGAAAAGTATAAATAGTATAGGTTTATGTATGCCAATTTTTGAATACTTATGTTACAGTCAACATATTAATGTATTGACAGAAGCCATTGATAATAAATGTGGCCTTTTTGAAAGAAATGACTGAATAGTGAAGAAATGGCCATACTTTATCATAGAAAGTGTGATCTTGTAAATGGCACAGAAGCATTTCAATACCAGTAACAATAAGGAGTGATGCTTAAATGAATTATTCAGGTTTTATCACAGTCTGAAAGCCAAGTCCAAAGAGAAAATCCTATTCATTCTTCATGATTTTGATTGAAAACCCATCTTACGAAGATGTTACATCTTCAGTACTTACATCTTCAGTAGTAGATGTAACTGTTCTAGTCCTTGATAAGCTTTAGTCTGTATTATACTTTAATATAATGACTTTACAGTTTCTGAGTCTTTTCTAACTAACCTTTTCTATACTAGATTTTTTATTTTAGTTTTGCTGTAGAGTTTCTGCTTAGGTTTCATTGTTTCCATTTTTAGACTTCTGTCCCATTCAGCTAGCAACTATATTTTTCATTTGACAATTCTGAAACCTGCTCTTTATTTTTAAAAAATTAATTTAAAAATTTTAAATGTTTTCCAAAAATAGTTGAGATTTAGAGCAACATATCTTAGAAAAAAATCAATTGAATTTCTATCCTAGATTTTGGCATAAACTCTAGCCCTTATTTTAGATGTTCGACCAGGAAATTTTTTATCATTGATAGAAAACAAATTTAACAGTATAGTGATATAGATTTTCCTTGAAAATATTCATTTTTGTAGGTGTGCATAGGTGTGGAAGAGATAATTATAAGTGTGCAGTTTTATTTCTGGATTCTCTATTAGATCACTGGTCTAGAAACCTGTTTTTGTATCAGTGTCATGCTGTTTTGATTACTGTAGCCCTTTAGTATAGTTTGAAGTCTGGTAATGTGATGCCTCCAGATTTGTTCTTTTGTTCAGGATTGCCTTGGATATTCAGGCTCACTTTTGGTTCCATATCAATTTCAAAATAGTTTTTTTCTAGTTACATGAAGAATGTCATTGGTAGTTTAATAAGAATAACATTGAATCTGTAAATTGCTTTGGGCAATATGGCCATTTTAATGATATTGATTCTTCCTATCCCTGAGCATCAGCCATCTGATCTTTGACAAATCTGACAAAAACAAGCAATGAGGAAAAGACTCCCTATTCAATAGATGGTGCTGGGATAACTGGTTAGCCATATAAAGATGATTGAAACTGGACCTCTTTCTTACACCATCTACAAAAGTCAACTCAAGATGGATTACAGATTTAATGTAAAACCCAAAACTATAAAAACCCTGGAAGATAACCTAGGCAATACCATCTTGGATATAGGAACACGCAAATATTTTATGACAAAGATGCCAAAAGCAATTGAAACGAAAGCAAAAATGGACAAATTGGATCTATTTAAACTAAAGAGCTTCTGCATAGCAAAAAAAAAAAATACTAGTAATGGAGTAAACAGACAGTCGACAGAATTAGAGAAAATATTTGACAACTATGCATCTGAAAAAGGTCTAATATCCAGCATCCTTAAGGAACTTAAATTTACAAGAGTAAGATAACCCCGTAAAAAAGTGGACAAAGGACATGAACATACACTTCTTAAAAGAAGACATATATGCGGCCAAAATGCATATAGAAAAAAAGCTCAACATCATTGCTCATTAGAGAAATGCAAATCAAAAGCACAATAAGATACCATCTCACGTCAGTCAGAATGGCCATTATTAAAAGGTCAAAAAATAACAGATACTGGCAAAGTTGCAGAGAAATGGAAACACACACTATTGGTGGGAGTGTAAATTAGTCCAACCATGGTGGAAAGCAGTGTGATGATTCCTCAAACAGCTGAAAGTAGAACTACCATTTGAACCAGCAATCCCATTACTGGGTATATCAAGAGGAATATAAATTATTTCACCATGAAGATTCATACATACAAATGTTCGTTGCAGCACTATTCACAGTAGCAAAGACATGGAATCAACCTAAATGTCCGTCAGTGACAAATTGGATAAAGGAAATGTGATACATATACATCATGGAATACTATAAAACCATAAAAAATGAGATTATATCTTTTGAGGGAACATGGATGGAGCTGGAGGTTCTCATCCTTAGCCAAATGACACATGAACAGAAAACCAAATATCTCATGTTCTCACTTATAAATGGAAACTAAATGAAGAGAATTCATGACCATAAAGAAAAGAATAACAGATAGTGGGGTGTCTATTTGAGGGTGGAGGGTGGATGAAGAGGTGTAGAAAAAATAACTATGGGGTACTAGGATTAGTACCTGGGTGATAAAATAATCTGTACAACAATCTCTTGTCACACAAATTTACTTATATAACAAACCTTCCTGTGTATCCCTGAACCTAAAATAAAAGTTAAAAATAAGTAAATAATTAAGATTATTCCAAAAGAAAAAAAAAATATTTTCTTCTCATTTATAAGATAATAAAGCTGAACAATGTTAACATGTCTCTATTTTACTAGAACAGAATATAAATTTTAATGAAGTCAAATTCAATAAATTTCACTGATTACAGAAAATTATTTAATTTCTAATTTCAGATCCAGATTTTTCCACAGAAATTTAATTGATATAAATATTTTCTTATTAGTCATTTGTGTTTTATAGACAAGGTCTCACTATAGTGCTTAGGCTGGTCTGCAACTCCTGAGCTCAAGGGATTCCTCCCACCTTAACTTCCTGAGTACCTGGGACTAAACGCAAGCACCACTGCACCTGGCTTAATTTCTATATTAATACATATATAATAATACTTTATAGCATGGTTCACTGTGGTACATCTTGCATTTGAGAATATTTTGCAAAATTTCAAGTTATTTTCATATGCACGTTGTATTTTATGCTTTCTATTCATAATGGCAGTAGTAATACACTCAAAGACTTTGATTGTGTGAAATCACACTGAGTACTCTTCATACTGTGGGCTCTGTGCCTGGATTCACAGAACTGCAACCCTGCATCCTGATCTGACTGCATTATGTGCAAATGTTGCCCAGTGACCCAGGACTAATAGCACCTTTCCACAGAAGTCTTAATTTGCTTATTTTCTTTCAAACATAATCAGAGTGTGGAATAGATAAAGCTGGGAACTAGCTTGAAGCCATTCAAAAGCCTAGAATACCCTGGACATATTAAAGGGAAATAATTTAATTTGAACATTGCCGTACAGAAACGATTGTTGTTTTTTTGTTTTGTTTTATTTTGTTTGTTTTTCCAAGGTGGCAAATTGGAGGCATTTTTAGCATGCCTCTTCCACTTGGAAAGATAAAATGGTGTGTAGAGATTCATGATGTATACTTTTTACCAAGAAGCAATGCAGGAGCTTAGCAGATATCCTGAAAGAAACCACAGACATTTTGAAAGAGGTGGCAGGCTGCAGCCTACACTATGAGCCAGGTGGAAAATTGTAAGTCCCCAGAGTGTGAGGAGGGTAAACTGCCTCTGGGATGTACACTCCCATTGGGGAACCTAGCAATCCAGGCCATTAGGGAAGCCCTTAACCCTAGCTAGTGCTGAAGCTGATTTAGTCAGTGGCGGGGAATATATAAGAACAGCATTGAGAGGCCCTTTGTGAGTGTTCCCAGTCTCCAGTGGGGTCAAGGGAATCCATTCCTTTTTTTTTTTTTTTTTTTTAACTTTTAAGTTCAAGAGTAGAAGTGCAGGTTTGTTACATAGGTAAACTTGTGTTATGGGGGTTTATTGTACAGACTGTCTCATCACCCAGGTATTAAGACTAATACCTATTAGTAATTTTTCCTGATCCTCTCTCTCCTCCCACTCTCCACCTTCTGATAGACCCCAGTGCATGTTGTTCCTCTGTATGTGTCCATGTGTTCTCATCCTTTAGCTCCCACTTATAAGTGAAAACATGCAGTATTTGGTTTCTCTGTTCCTGTGTTAGTTCACCATAGATAATGGACTCCAGCTCTATCTATGTACCTGCAAAGGACATGGTCGCATTCTTTTTTATGGCTGCATAGTATTCCATGGTGTATATGCACCACATTTTCTTTATCTGGTCTATCATTAATGAGCATTGAGGTTGATTCCATGTCTTTGCTATTGTGAAGAGTGCTGGAAGGCAAGTGTGGCAATTCCTTAAAGACAGAAAAACCATTTGATCCAGCAATCCCATTACTAAGTATATACCCAAAGGAATATAAATCATTCTATTATAAAGGGAAATCATTCCGATCCTAGCTCATAGGGGACCTCCCAGAAGTCTGCCAGCCTACTGAGGCAGTGGTCACAGGTTGAGAGAAGCTCTAAACTGAGATTCACAGTATAATCTCGAATGGGAATGATCTCTCTTGGCCAGAACTGAGGGGCAAGTGGGAAGTGTGCTGTAGCCAAGAGCACAGGAGCTGGGTGCCACTGCTTCATGGTTAGACCGAGAGGGGCATGGCTTGAAAGCCTGGTTTCTGTTTCCTTGGGGAAGGCTTATGGCCTAAAGCAGTTTTCAGTTTTGAGTGCAGACTGCCTGGAACCTAGTTACCTGTTGCTAGTGGAACACTGTGTGAGACTTGACTTTCCAACTGCATGGGGGCTGGATTGGACTTATGGCCACCTGCTTCTTTCCACTCCCAGATGAGTGTGGACTCTTCTGTACAGCAAAGGCAGCTGTGCTCCTCCCTGGAACATTTCTCTAGTGGCCAGAGAACAGCCCTCAGATTCCCCACTGGGACTGCTACTTGTCCTGCACGTGGAGATTCAAAGTGCAGACTTGCCTGACCCGGCCCACACCTGGCATTACTCCTTCACTCACCCTGGTAGCTTAACACAAAGGATGGAAACTTTCGGGAGCTCTATGGCTCTGCACATTGCCTGAGACACCAGAGCACCTCTTCAGGGTAACATAAGGCAGACATAAATCCCATTGGTACCCTGCAGCTGCCACTCTTTTGCAAGTACCACGTCCTGGCTGGAGGGCAGCCAACACAGTCCATTACAGCATCTGCAGGAACACAGTTCATAATACCATCTGCAGATAGAATAACACAGTGCACAGTAAAGAGAAAATCTGTGCCTGACCTCTGCTGTCACCACTGCTCACATTATCCTGGCCAACCAGGAGGTCCTGAACCTGCCCATGTGACCAGTTCATTACTACTATAACCAGAATTTGAGAAAGCCAACACACTAAGGCTATTCGTAACTAAGGAATCTCATAGAGCCTGCTTCCCTCCCCTGACACTCCTATCAGAGCTGGTTCTGGTACCCTCTGCTGGGAGACTTGAGGACAGGTCACATCACTGATCCCTTGCAGACATTCCCCAATACTAGCCTGTTGTGTTGCAGTCTGGCTGGGTGGATAGACTCAGAGGAGCATCGCATTCACAGTAGTCTGGGTCTCAGGGACTCCTACTCCTAGGGGAGGGAGGAGTATACCACATCAAGGGAGCAGCATGTGGGACAAGAGAATCCAGATGGTAGGCCTTGAGTCCCAGAACTTTCCACTCGTGGGAAGTTTCTTTCAGCAGAGGCACCAGTGTAGTGCTGGGATCAGCAGGGAAAGTCTTAAATTCTACCCAAACAATCAGTCAACCCTGGTGCTCATAAGGAGTCCTGGAGAAGGGGAGGGGACTTCTTTTCCCCCTTGTCCACCACTGCAGACATAGCTGGGGCTTCTCTCATGGGAGCTTGGTGTGGGTATACCTGCAGCTGGCCATTCTGGAACACTTCAGGGTGACTGTATCCCTGCAGAAGGTATGCCTTTCAGGATCAGGCTTGCACAAGGGGTAGAGTCACAATCCATCTCTATATGAAACATTAACATCCCTGAAGATGAAAAGCAGTACCTGTTTGATCTGAATAGCCAGAACACTGGGTCAGGAGTGTGACTGGGAGGTGGATCACTTTCCTGCTGGACTAGCAAAGGAGCTAATATGGCTCTCTCTCTCTTCTGCCCAAAAAGACCTCAGTATGTTTCACTGGCAGTCCCCAGCTGCTGCTGTTAAGGCTGGGAGCTCTGCCCAACATTGGGTATTACATTAACCCACCTGCTTTAGCTACAACCAGTATTTGCTGATAGACACCTCCCCTACTGGCCTGAAGCCTGAACCATTCAACCCAGTAAATAAAATACTGTGGAAAATATAAATAAATAAAAAGTACACACCATTGGGAGAATGAGATAAGCTTCAAGAGACCGCTGGCATTCCAACCCCATAGGACACGGTAAACCTGCTCACACACCAAACACATTCCTATTATTAAAACATCCAGCATCTGAGAAAGCCACCATACAAAGACCCACTATAACCAAGTAACTCATCCAGAGTTTTCATCCCTGACAGCATCAAGTATCAAATTAGGCTATGATAAACTATCAACATTAAAAATCACATCCTCAAGGGGGAAAAAAGAAAATAAAGAAGAATATAGTCAAATCAAAAAAAATTCAAAAATAATTAGAAGAAATAATCTATGAAAAGAAACCAGAAAACAATTCTGTCAATATGACAAAACAGCATTTTATCACACCCCCAAAATATCACACTAGCCCAAAAAGGACACTAGCAATGGATCCAAACCAAGATGAAATCTTGGAATTACCACACAAAAAATTCAAAAGGGTGATTATTAAGCTACCCAAGGAGATAATAGAGAAAGGTGAATACCAACGTAAAAAAACAAAAAATTTGTAAATCAGAATACAAATCAGAAATTTTCCAAAACATAGATATTTTAAAGAAAAATTAATCAGAACTTCTGGAAATGAAAGACACACTTAGGGAATTACAAAAATGCAGCACAATGTTTTAACAATAGACAAGATCAAGTAAAAGAAAGAATTGCAGAGCTTGAAGATGAGGCTTTTGCATTAACACAATCAAACAAAATTTTAAAAAAAGAATTAAAAGAAATGAATAAGATTTCCAAGAAATATGGAATTATGTGAAACTGACAAACCTAAGAATCATTGGTGTTTCTGAGGGAGAAGAGAAAGCAAAAAGCTTTGAAATTATTTGAGGGAATAATTGAAGAAAAGTTGCCTGGCCTTAAATATCCAAATGCAAGAAGCTGAAAGAATACCTAGGAGTTCACTGTAGAAAGGACAGCACCAAGGTATATAGTTATCAGGCTATCTAAAGTCAACATGAAGGAGAGAATTCTAAAAGCAGTGAGACAAAATCATCAGGTAACCTGTAAAGAAAAAACGCTCAGATGAACAGGAGATTTCTCAGCAGAAACTTTACAAGCCAGAATGGATCAGGGTCCTAACTTTAGCCTCCTTAAACAAAATAGCAGTCAGCCAAGAATTTTGTATCCAGCGAAACTAAGTTTTATAAATGAAGGAGAAATAATGCCTTTTTTACACAAGTAAATGCTGAGGGAATTTGTTACTACCAGACTAGCCGTACAAGAAATGCTAAAATGAGTTATAAACCTTGAAACAAAAGCTTGATATGCACCAGAACAGAATATCTTGAAAGCATAAAACTCACAGAGCCTATACAGCAATAACACAATGAAGAAAATAAAGCAGCCAGATTATAATCAACATGATGAATGGAATAGTACCTCACATCTTAATATTAACATTGAATGTAAATGGTCTAAATGCCCCATTTAAAAGACAGAGATTGTCATAATTGAGAAAAAAAATCACAAAACAAGTATCTGTTGTCTTTCACACTCAAGTTACACATAGAATTCTTAAATAATCAAGGTAAACGAGTGGAAAAAGATATTCCATGCAAATGGAAACTAAAAGTTAGCAGGAGTATCTATAAAGCAGGCTTTAAAGCAACAGCAGTAAAATAGACAAAGAAGGTTGGTCAGGCGCAGTGGCTCATGCCTGTAATCCCAGCAATTTGGGAGGCCAAGAAGGGTGGATCACGAGGTCAGGAGATCGAGACCATCCTGGTTAACATGGTGAAAACCCATCTCTACTAAAAACAAAACAAAAAAACAGCCGGCGTGGTGGCGGACGCCTGTAGTCCCAGCTACTAGGGAGGGTGAGGCAGGAGAATGGCCTGAACCTGGGAGGTGGAGCCTGCAGTGAGCCGAGATCATGCCACTGCATTCCAGCCTGGGCGACAGAAAAAAAATTAAAATAATAATTATAATAATAACAAATAAAAAGACAAAGAAGGTCATTATATAATGATAAAAGAATCAATCTGACAAAGGATATTAAAATTCTACATATATATGTTCCTAACTTTGGAACTCCCAGATTCAAAAACAAGTACTATTATACCTATAGAAAAGAGGTAAACTGCAACACAATAATAGTGGGGGAAATCAACACGCCACTAACAGCACTAGACAAATCGTTGAGGCAGAAAGTTAACAAAGAAATATCGAACGTAAACTGCACTCTTGAACAAATGGACCTAAGAGATATTTACAGAAAAGTCTACCCAAGAGCTGCAGAATGTATATCCTTGTTTTCAGCATATGGAATGTTTTCTAACATAGACCATATAATAGACCACAAAACAAGTCTAAATAAATTTTTAAAAATCAAAATCATATCAAGTATTTTCTCAGACCACAGTGTAGCAAAACTAGAAATCAACTCCATAGGGAACCCTCAAAACTATAGAAATACGTGGAAATTAATCAATCTTCCCCTGAATGGGTTTTGGGTTAACAGTGAAATCAAGATGGAAATTTAAAAATTATGTGAAATGAAGTGTAATAGTGGCAAGTAGTCAAAACCTCTGGGATACAGCAAAAGCAGTGCAGAAAAGAGAAATGTAATTGAAACAAAAAAATTGATGATAAATGAAACAAAAAAATTGTTCCTTGAAAAGATAAACAAAATTAATAGATCATTAGCTAGATTAACAAAGATGAGAGAAGACTCAAATAATTTCAATTAGAAATGAAAATGAATACCTTACAACTGACATCATATAAATATGAAAGATTATTCAAGACTAATTAACAATTCTATGCACGCAAACTAGAAAATCTAGAGAAAATGAATAAATTCCTGGAAATATACCTCTCTCCTAGATTAAATCATTAATACATAAAAATCCTGAGCAGTCCAATAATAAGCAGTGGACCGGAATCAATAATAAAAATATTGCCAACACAAAAGGCCCAGGGACAGATGGATTCACAGCCAAATTCTATCTGACATTCAAATAATTGGTACTAATCCCAGTGAAGGTATTCCAACACATGGAGAAAGAGGGAATTCTCCTTAACTCATTCTATGAGGCCAGTATCAGCCTTATATCAAAATCAGGAAAGGATATAACAAAGAAAACTATAGAACACTATCCCTGATGAACATGGATGCAAAAATTCTCAACAAAATACTAGTAAGCTGAATCCAACAGCAAATCAGAAAGATAGTACATTATGATCAAGTGAGTTTCATCCCAGGAATGCAGGGATGGTTTAATATATGTAAATCAATAAATATGACACATTACATAAACAGAATTAAAAACAAAAATCATATAATCATCTCAACAGATGCAGAAAAGGCATTCAATATAATCCAGCATCTGCAGTTTATTATAAAAACCCTAAAAAAAAAAAACTAGGCATAAAAAGAACATCCCTCAAAATAGTAAAAGCCATATAAACAAATCCATAGCCAACATCATACCATATGGGGAAAAGTTGAAAGCATTTCCCCTAAGAAATGGAACAATACAAGGATGCTCACTTTCACCCCTTCTATTCAACATAATATTGGAAGTCCTAGCCATAGCAATCAGGTAAGAGAAATAAATTAAGGGCATCCGAAATTTAAGGGCATTGGAAAGGAGGAAGTCAAACTATGTCTGTTTGCCAATGATATAATTATATATCCAGAAAACCCTAAAGATTCCTTCAATTCCTTCAAAAAGACTCCTGGATTTGATAAATGAATTCAGTGAATATCAGATTAAAAATTCAATGTTCACAAATCTCTGACACTGCTATACATCAACAAAGGCCACAATGGGAATCAAATCAAGAGCCCAAACCCTTTTACAATAGCTAGAAAAAAACACCTAGGAAATTTAACCAAGGAGGTGAAGGTCTCTACAATGAAAACTATTAATAGAAAGCACTGCTGAAATAAATAATAGATAACAAAATAAATGGAAATACATCCCATGCTTGTGGATTGCAAGAATCAGTATCATGAAAATAACCATAGTACCCAAAACTATCTACAGATTCAATGCAATTCCTGTCAAAATACCAACATCATTTTTCACAGAATTAGAAAAAAAAATCCTAAAATTTTTATGGAACCAAAAAAGGGCACAAATAGTCAAAGCATTCCTAAGCAAAAAGTACAAATCTGGAAGCATCACATTACCTGTCTTCAAATTATATTATAAGCCAAAATATACCAAAACAGCATGGTACTATTATAAAAGCAGATACATAGACCAATGGAACAAAATAGAAAACCCAGAAATAAAGCCAAATAGTGGCAACCAACTGATCTTTGGCATAGCATTCAAAAACATAAACTGGGGAAAGGACACCCAATTCAATATATGGTGCTAGGAAAACTGGATAGCCACATGTAGAAGCATAAAACTGGATCTCTCTTTCTCACCATACATAAAAATCAACTCAAGAAGGATCAAAAACTTAAATCTAAGACCTGAAACCATTAAAATTCTAGACAAGAAACTCTTCTGGACATTGGCCTAGGCAAGTAATTTATGACAAAGACCCCAAAAGCAAATTCAACAACAACAACAGAATAAATCTATAGGACCTAATTAAACTAAAAACATCTTCATAGCAAAATAAATAATCAGCGGACTAAACAGATAACCCAAAGAATGAGAGAAAATATTTGCAAACTATGCATATAATAAAGAACCCGTGTCCTGAATCTACAACTCAAGCAGATCAGTAAGAAAAACTAATAATAGTAATTCCATCAAAAAATAGTCAAACAATATGATCAGACATTTTTCAAAAGCAGATATACAAATGGAAAACACAAAAAAATGTTCAACATCACTAATCATCAGGAAAATGCAAATTAAAACCACCATGATATATAACCTTATCCCAGCCAGAATGGCCATAATTAAAAAGTCAAAAACAATACATGTTGTCATGGATGTTGTATTAGTCCATTTTCATGCTTCTGATAAAGACATACCTGAGACTGGGCAATTTACAAAAGAAAGAGGTTTGTTGCACTTACAATTCCACATGGCTGGGGAGGCCTCACAATCACGGCGGAAGGCATGAAGGAGCAAGTCACATCTTACGTGGATGGCAGTAGGCAAAGAGAGAGCTTGTGCAGGGAAACCCCCATTTTTAAAATCATCAGATCTTATGAGGCCCATTCAGTTCACGAGAACAGCACAGGAAAGACACACCCCCATGATTCAATCATCTCTCACTGGGTCCCTGCCACAACGTGTGGGATTATGGGAGTTACAAAATGAGATTTGGGTGGGGACACAGAGTCAGACCATATCAGTTGTGGTGAAAAGGAAACACTTATACACTGCTGATGGGGATGTAAATTAGCACAACCTCTCCAGAAAACAGTATAGAGATTTCTTAAACAGCTAAAAGTAGACCTGTCTACCCAAAGGAAAAGAAGTCATTGTATATATATTAAAAAATTGTACTTGCACATGCCTGTTTATTGCAGCACAATCTACAGTTGCAAACATATGGAACCAACCTAAACGTCCATCAACTGATGAGTGGATAAAGAAAATGTAGTATGTATAATCATTGAATACTACTCAGCCATGAAAGGAAATAAAATAATGTTTTTTGCAGCAACTTGGATGGAGCTGGAGGCCATTATTCCAAGTGAAGTAATAGAGGAATGTGAAACCGAATACGTATGTTCTCACTTATAAGTGGGAGCTAAGCTATGGGTACACAAAAGCACACAATGTAATATAATGAACAGTAGAGACTGAGAAGTGAGAAGAGTGGGAGGTGATGAGAGATTAAGAAACTACATATTGGGAACAATGTATACTACTAGAGTGACAGGTGCACTAAAATCTCAGACTTCACCACTATACAATTCATCCATGTAATCAAAAACCACTTTTACCTTAAAAACTATTGAAATTAAAAATAAACAAAAAGAAAAAGAAATTATTGCTGCTTCTAAATGCATTCTTGTCTCTTATAGAAATGGTTACATCTGGGGAACACATTCTTATGTCTTTAGAGAAATATAAGTGTTGTAACAAATACAAAAATATATATTTGACATTGGTACTGTGCTGAAGATACAGGAAAATGTTAGCATATAATGAATTTTAACTCAGATGGTGTTGATTATTCTGTTAACATTGTTTGGGTGTCTTTTCATTATATTTCTCATGTGGTAGTAACAGCTAATTAAATAATTTTTCATTAATTTAATCTGTATAAGCAATAAACTTTCACTGCTTTTTATCATATTTATATAGGACATGTTGTTATAAAAATAACTCTGATTATTTTGTTCTTCCATACTGTATTTATTCCATAAGCAAAAGAGATCAGTTACAGCTATTGGCATTAAAATAACTGTAAAATAATTGTTCACGAATATACATCCTCCATGTCTTTTAAAAAGTAGTTTCAAGACCGGGCGTGGTGGCTCACACCTGCAATCCCAGCACTATGAGAGAACGATGCAGGCAGATCATGATGTCAAGAGATCCAGATCATCAAGGTCAACATGGTGAAACCCTGTCTCTACTAAAAATACAAAAATTTGCTGGACGTGGTGGCATGCACCTGTAGTCCCAGCTACTTGGGAGGCTGAGGCAGGAGAAGTGCTTGAACCCAGGAGGCAGAGGTTGCAGTGACCTGTGCACTCCAGCTTGATGACAGAGCGAGACTCCATCTCTCTCTATATATATAGTTTCAAGAAACTATAATGAACTTTAAGTTGACTTTAATTTATTTTATACTTTCATTTGATACAGAGTTTTTGAAAAAGTTAGGTATCTAAAACTCAGTCTAGGGATATGCAAACATATTTCAAGACTCAAAAATAAATCAAAGATAGTTGGGAAGGTATGCTTTGGCAATGATGAAATATTAATCAGTTGTAATTCCTTCTGACAGAACATGCCTGATATTTAGAAACTAACATAAAATCAAGACATTTGTATAGGAAAATCTAGCATTATTAGCCAGTTATAAGAATTGACTCTCTCAATAACAAATACTGATTTTGCTTTAGTCTTCATTTTTCAAGTAAACACTTATTTTTTTCTTTTTTTTTTTTCAAGGCAGAAGTTCATGATGATCTTATAGAAAAAGAACAGATGGTTATACATTCTTTCCCTGTGAATCAGTACATTTTAAGTTGGTACATGAATCAGTGAGCCTGACATCATGGTGCATTCTTGATGATATATTGGTATCATGCAGTGGATTGAAACATCCATATGAATCATACTTTAATTGTTATTTTAACCAGATAAAAAAGTAATTTTTTTCCAGTTATTTTCTTTCCCACCCAACCCCAACATTGCTCTTTATAATTAATGAAAATAACACAATGATAATGCAAAAATCATGCCAGCATAATAATCAGTTGATGTAAATAAACTTGTTGGAGATTTATATTCACCGTGTGTTTTTTCTAGTAGCAGGCATCTAGGTGGAAATTCTATATCCATCATCCAGGTTATGGATAAATAATTACTAAATGAAGAGTAGTGACAAACCAGACATACACACAGTATAAATAATAGATCTTATATACCCAAAGGATTATAAATCATTCTGCTATAAAGACACATGCACACATATGTTTATTGTGGCATTATTCACAATAGCAAAGTCTTGAAACCAACCTAAATGTCCATCACTAACAGACTGGACTAAGAAAATGTGGCACATATACACCACGGAATACTATGCAGCCATAAAAAGGATGAGTTCATGTCTTTTGTAGGGACATGGATGAAGCTGGAAACCATCATTCTGAGCAAACTATCGCAAGAACAGAAAACCAAACACCACATGTTCTCACTCATAGGTGGGAATTGAACAATGAGATCACTTGGACACAGGATGGGGAACATCACACCCTGGGGCCTGTCGTATGGTGGGGGGAGGGGAGAGGGATAGCATTAGGAGATATACCTAATGTAAATGACAAGTTAATGGGTGCAGCACACCAACATGGCACATATATACATATGTTACAAACCTGCACGTTGTGCACATGTACCCTAGAACTTAAAGTATAATTAAAAAAAGGAATATTGAGTAAAAGCTAAAACAGATTACTACAAATATACATATAAAACTTAAATAATTAGTACAGCATATACTTATAATTGGCCCAAAATTACCTTATATATTTTTCTGAAGATAAACATTTACCTTAGGACTCTTATTAAATCCATACAGTAGTGTTTATATAGAAGAAGGAATGGATGCTTAAATGAAGAATGAAGGGGAAACAATAATACAACAAAACTAATTGCACTGTTCACAACATGTCAGGATAATTGTTATGAATTAACGAAAAAGTATAACACAATATTGTACTTCTGAGTTTAAAAAATAAAAATTTTAGAAATAAAATATTTCACAGCTGAAAATCCAAAGGCTGAGGTAAGACTCTACCTTCCTTACCATAACTGCTTAGGAAGACTTAACTACCTAGCAGGCTGGAGAGAATTTCAGGGAATCTCAAGCCAGGATATGTAGGCAAAAGAGAAAACAGAGTAGTTGTGAGGCATTCAGGAGCTGGGGAGAGACAGAGAATAAAAGAGTCAGTGTCAGAGAACTGCATATTGGCTATCTATTTCTATAACAATGACTAGTCTTCTCTTGCTTGTCCTGTAAGTGCCACTCAAATGGACTTTGGCACAAGAAGAATGGTCCGCTTAAGGTACCTTTTCCTGTGTGGTGCCAAATGGTGGTACACATCTCTGAAGAACAGACTAAAGTGGTGGACTGAAATAATGCCATTCAAAACCCAATCTCTCTCTTTTTTTAATGAAATAATGAAAATAGCATGGAGGAGCAAAATAAGCAGAGTGATTATATAACAACATGTTCTATATAAATATGATAAAAAGCAGTGAAAGTTTATCCTTCAGTAGATATCTACTATTAATAGTACTGCTATTTTACTAGATATCTATTATTAATAGATACCTTTTGCATCTACAGAGGACCAGGAACAAAGATGTTTCTTTGACTACCCCATAGCAGAAAGTCAATTTTCATCTTTTGCCATTGAGGAACAGGAACAGACCCTTCTACCTTGTATTCTACCACCTACAAGCTTAATCTATCCAAGTGATTTCATCTTCCTGAAGATTTCTGAAGAATAACATCCACTTACATAAAAAGTTAAAGAAAAAAACCTTCATTTTAGAGAACTCAACAATTTGATAGATCTACACAATTGAAAAATAGGAATAGATAATCCTATTGAGGTAGGTCAATGGAAAATAAAGAAAATATAGGCTGGGTGCGGTGGCTCACACCTGTAATCCCACCACTTTGGGAGGCCGAGGCCGGTGGATCACGAGGTCAGGAGATCGAGACCATCCTGGCTAACACGGTGAAACCCCGTCTCTACTAAAAATACCAAAAAAAAAAAAAAAAAAAAAGCCAGGCATGTGGCAGGCGTCTGTAGTACCAGCTACTTGGGAGGCCAAGGCAGGAGAATGGCGTGAACCCAGGAGGCGGAGCTTGCAGTGAGCCGAGATCGCGCCACTCCACTCCAGCCTGGGTGACACAGCGAGACTCCATCTCAAAAAAAAAAAAAAAAAAAAAGAAAAAAAAATAATTATACAAGTAATGAAAAATTTTAAGAAGAAAAACAACAAAAGTTATTTATAGAATTCAAAAACATGATTTGCAAATTAAAACATACAACTCTTTTTATTTTTTACTTTTTGAGACAGAGTCTCGCTCTGTTGCCTAGGCTGGAGCGCCGAGGCGAGATGCGGACCCGCTGCAAGCTCCGCCTCCCGGCTTCACGCCATTCTCCTGCGTCAGCCTCCCGAGTAGCTGGTACTACAGACGCCCGCCACCACGTCAGGCTAGTTTTTTTTGTTTTTGCATTTTTTAGTAGAGACGGGGTTTCACTGTGTTAGCCAGGATGGTCTCCATCTCCTGACTTCGTGATCCACCCGCCTCGGCCTCCCAAAATGGTGGGATTATAGGCGTGAGCCACCGCGCCGGCCACAACTGACATTTTTTGAAGATATATCATTGCCAATAACCAATAACACATTCATTTGGGAAAATGTATCAACAAATATTAAAAAAAAAATTCACACAAAATATGAACAATAATATGAGAGAAAGAGAGAAAGATTAACACCTTTTCACCCAGAACAGTGTAATTGAAAGGTATCAGTTGCAGGAAAGTTCCTAAAGAAATTTTTGAATCCCAATGATGCAGAATTAGTGGATTACTTGTTATAATAATAAAAAAAAAAAGACTAGTATTGAACCTTCCATCTGGAAATTAGGGAGATAGAAAATAAAAACAGTTTTACAAGGGCTTCAAAATAGAAGATCTGTGATTGAAGTATCTCATACCTAACAAGATATTATTATCATAGGAGATGAGGAAGAAAAAACACCCTGTTCTTTCTTATATGATTGTTCATGTTTAAATTTGTATTATTCAAAAAGAAAATTTGAAGATTTAATGTGGATATTGAGAAGCAGCAACAGACAGTGCAAAAATCAAAAACAATTATTTAAATTTCTTAAAAATAAGAATTAAAGCTGGAATTAATGATAAAGCAAATAAAATGATATTAATAATAAAAAAAACAAGTAACCAAAACAAAAGTTGATTCATGGAACGAAGACTACGTGATCAAAACTGACAATTCCTTTGCTGGTTATTTAATATTTATCTTTTAAATTGTATTATTTTGTCCCAAATGTATAGACAGGTGCTGTCAATCAAAGACGGGCTTTTTCTTACTTGCTTGATAGTAAATTATGAGCATATCGGCTTCCCTTACGCCACACCTATCTGTGGGTCAACACAATAAAAGCCAGATAGAAAAATCTCCTACCTCTTGAGCAGCTGACACGTCATATGTGAGGGACGGAGAACAATGAATTTTCCCCATTTATATACAGTAGACAGACAGTCATACTCCTGGCCTCTGGTTGAAGCTTGTGTGGGTTGTTCAAATCAAAGTTTAGTTCTCAGAGGCTTTCGTAGGTTTGATTTTGGTCCCACATATGTATGGTTTGGGAATTAGGCTGTGACACATGGGTACATTTGCAAAACAAAGGATCCCCTTCTCTGACTTTCTCTACTTCTGGATTTCCTGCTCACACTCCAGTCTGCCTGGGCTTCTTTCAACGTTTTTATTTGTTTGTTTTTCTGGCCATGAACAGGGCAGTGAGTCTACCATGTTCTACCAACTGACATCACTGTGATTAGAGCCCAAGACTGAAGTCCAGCCACAGCTAGGAAAGAACAAAATCCAAACCAGAAAACAGAAAAGGCAACCTGGTGAGAGTTGCTTCTCAAAGTTTCACTCTCTTCCACAATTCACCTTCTTTAATTTTCAGATTTTTCAGATAGCTTTTAATAAACATTCATTTAGCCAAATTTTAGTTGTGATCAGTGGAAGAGATGTGCTCCAAGGGCTTACACTGCTGTAGTGAAACCTGAACCCCTCCTATCTACTAAGCTTTAAATTGATATGACTTTAAGTTTCTGTTATTGAGTTTTTATTTTCAGAAACACTAACTGGTACTTTCTAAAATCTTCAATGACACTTTCTGTAATTTCTTTCAGAAATGTTCAAAATTTTCCTTTATTTTACATGCAGTTACTATAGTTTTATTTTTTTTAATAATATACATTCATTCATTTCAGTATTTGAAGTGTTCACATATATATTTCTCCTGACTGGCATTTCAGTTTCTACACAGGCATTATTCCTTGTTTTCTAGTGTACCATATATCATTGAGCCTGTGTTAGTCATTTCAAAATCTATTTGTAGAGAGTTTGCCAAACCACCTCTGCTGTACTTGCAAAGGTGTTTGCAGTCTAGAACTGATTTAAAACAATGTGATGGCTTGAGCTTCCTTGAGTTTTTGAGAACATACAAACACAGGCTGTAAATCTGTATGATAACTGTTTTAATTCTGGTTCTTGCTTCCATTGAGGTGTATAATTTTGGATTTCTCCCTCGTCGTATGATGAGTTGAATCCTCAGCATGGACTCTGGAATTTGATTTACATCCCGTTCATCTTAGGCGCTCATCAGAACCAGAGTTCCAACTTGCTGAGATTTACAAATGCCTCTTAGAAAAAAAACGAAAAGGAGAAGAGTTTCAGTGTTCAGTTGGGTTCCATTTCCTTTTTAGTTGACTTTAGTATAGTTTGATCTCAGTATTTATTTTAGTCTTTTGGTGCTAAGATATTTTAATAGTTTATCCAGCATGTTTAATTTTTTTCATTACTAAAATTGTTCTAATAATTGTGACACCCATTAGCAGACATAAGAAGCCTATGTAGCTTTAAACTTAGATTTTTAACCTTTCTGGGATTTATTCTTTCTATTTTATGATGTCTGTTTATGATACTTTTTCTAAAATGAATAGCCAGTTATCTCAATATTATTCTTTTTTGTTTTTCCTTTTTTTTTTTTACACAACATATGCCTATGTATACAAAAGTATTTTTCTGAACTTCTACTCTGTTAAATTGCTATATTTTAGATTTCTATATCAGGACTGTTATCTTTAAATTACTACCACTTTATAGTATTTTAATATGTATTTAGTCAAGATCCTCTCCTAATTTTTATCTGTTAAACTTTACTTGGCTTTAATTCTTCTTAATAAATTTTAGAAGTAAGTTTTAGAGTTTCCTAAATATAGAGTTGAATTTAAATTAGGACTTTTAGATTTAGAGAGACATACTATCTTTGCAATATCGAGTGTTCCATATATAAATATATCAGCATTATCTAGCTTTATTTTAGTTTTTACACGGTTGTTGTTCCATCACTTTAAGGTTATTAAAAGTAATAAATGCTATCAGCAATTTCGTTCATGTCTTTGGGGAAATGTATTTATGAATATAAATTTTTCACATGTATAAATAGACATGGACTTGCTGAATTACTTGTTACATACAAAACTTTAGCAGATACTACCAAACTGTTTTCCAAAGAGGTTAAATAAATGTACACCACATCAGTATATTTTAAGTTTCAATTGTGTCACATTTCACTGACACTGGTATTGTCTGCCTTTTCTATTGTAGCTGTTCTGGTGGGTGTGTAGTTGTTTGTATTTTCATTTGTATTTCTATGTTGACTAATAATGTTGAGCACCTTTTCACATGCCTACTTACCATTTGAGTATCATTTTGTGTGAAATGTCTGGTAAAGATTTTTATCAATTGGGGTAAGGAGGTTACATCTTTTCTTTACCAACTTTTATGCATTTTGGGAAAAAAGTCAGATGTATATATCTTACTCTTTGGAAATTTTTCACGCCATTTATACTGTCACTTCTAAAAATAAAATTTATTACTATATCTAATTTTCATTTTACTTTTACTAAAAGAGATTTTGGTGTAATGTTTAAGAATGTTTTACCTACCTCAAGATAATTATTACCCTCTTGTTTCTTCTAGAAGCATTAATTAATTTACCTGTCACATATGTATAATCCATTAGAAGTTTATTATTTTCCATATAAATAACCAATTTACCTGGCACCATTTATCGAATAGATGCTAGGTTTCTACAGTCCTAAATCAGATGCAGGTATATGTGTGTGTGTTTCTTTCTTTGCTTTCTATTATGTTCCATCGATATGCCTTGTGCCTTGTTTTCTCTTGATAAGTTTTATATTGATATTTTTTACAATCTAAACACTCATGTTTCCCAGAAACTTTAGTGAGAGTGTACTGAATTTATCAACGGCTATGGTCTAAGTATGTCTGCCAAAATTCATGTGATGGAAACTCCATTCCCAATGCAACAGTCTTGGAAGTCAGGGCCTTTGAAAATTATTTAGATCGTAAGGTCCCAACCCCCATGGGTGGATTAATGCCATGATAAAAGGGCTTGATGGAGAAAGTTTGGTCCTTTTGAACCCCTTCTGTCTCCTCTACCATGTGAGGACACAGCATTCTTTCCTTTCAGAGGATACAGCAATAAGGTGTCATCTTGGAAGCAATTAATAGCCCTCTCCAGACAACCAACCTGCTGACGCTTTGATCTTGGATTTTCTACCCTGCAGAACAGTGAGAACATAAATTTCTGTTGTTTATAAGTTACTCAGTTTCCAGTATTTTGTTATAGCAGTACAAATGGACTATGACATCACTCAATTTGAGAAAATAAACATTTTTTATGATATTGAGACTATCCATGAAAAGGCATCACTTTATCACTTTAAATTTATTTAAGTATCTAATTGTACTAAATATTATTTTATAGGTTTTAGTGTAAATGTTTTGAAGATGTTTTGTTAGATTTATAATTAACTTTTTTATTTTATTTTATTTATTTATTTATTTTTTTAAGACAGAGTTTAACTCTGTTGCCCAAGTGGGAGTGCAGTGGTTCTCTTGCAGCTCACTGCAACCTCCACCTCCCAGGCTCAAGTGAGTCTCCTGCCTCAGCCTCCCGAGTAGCTGGGATTGCAGGCGCCCAACACCACACCTGGCTAGTTTTTGTATTTTCAGTAGAGACAGGGTTTCAGCATGTTGGCCAGGCTGGTCTCGAACTCCTGACCTCAAGTGATCCACCCACCTTGGCCTCCGAAAGTGCTTGTATTAGAGGTGTGAGCCACCACCATGCCTGGCCCAACATTTTTTATGTGTGAGATAAATACTACCTTTTTTCTCTGTTTAGAGTTTTCCATTTGTTGCTTCTATATAGAACCATAATTTAGTTTTGCATTCAGTTGGATCATTTAATCTGTATCATCTATATCTATATCATCTATACTTATATCTATACTATTCTCTTTTTCAAATACCATTCTGTTCATTATCTATCTATATCTGTCTCCTCATTCATTCATTCAATTCTTTATTTTGGCTTTTTGCACTAAAACCTCTACTAAAGTGCTGAATAGAAATGATTTCAGGCATCATCTTCCTATTTCTTATCTCTGGAGGACACATTTCAATACTTCATCATTAATGATGATGTTCATTAAAGACACAGCAAATACTTTTTTCACATGAGAAATCATGTATCAGAATGTTATAGTTATTCAGAATGTTCAGAATGTTATAGTTATTTGAAATGTCTTATCTTCTTAATACTAGTCAGGATATTTTCTTATCTTAGACATTGAAGGTTTTGAACATATAGAATACAGTTATTTAATATTGCCTGTTAATTATGAATCCATGTAAGCCTAGTTAGTTCAAAACTGTTGATTTTTCATCTCATTTTGGGTTGTGTCTCCGAATCTTCATAAACCTTGTAATTATTTTTCTTTTTTTCTTTTTTTTTTGAGACAGAGTTTTGCTCTTCTTGCCCAGGCTGGAGTGCAATGGGAGATCTTGGCTCACCGTAACCTCCGCCTCCTGGGTTCAAGCGATTCTCCTGCCTCAGCCTCCTGAGTAGCTGGGATTACAGGCATGAGCCACTACACCCGGCTTATTTTGTATTTTTAGTAGAGACAGGTTTCACCATATTGGTCAGGCTGGTCTCAAACTCCTGACCTCAGGTGATCCGCCCGCCTCAGCCTCCCAAAGTGCTGGGATTACAAGCGTGAGCCACTGTGCCTGGCCTACCTTGTAATTTTTTACTGGATGTCAGACATTGTTAATTTTACCTTATTTAATGGAAAGTGTATGCGTGTGTGTGTGTGTGTGCGTGTGTGTGTGTGTATGTGTGTATTTTTCAGCCTTGTTCTGAGATCCAGTTATTTGGAAACACTTTATTCCTTCAAGACTTGCTTTTGAGATTTGTTAGATAAGACAATCACAGTGTTCAGTGTGTTCAATCCAGGAATACTTTCATTCTCCGCAATTTAGGCAAGATCTTCTTAGCACTTTACAGAGTCCCTCTTGAATTATGAGATTTTCACTCTGGCTGATGGGAACAGGCACTATTTCCCAGCTCTAGCTGAGTGCTGGGCACAGTTTCCTCTAAGTATTTTGTATAGTTTCTGCCCCAGCTTAGGTTAGTTTCCTCACACACATAGTGAGTGGTACCCTGAGGAATACTCCTGGGGAATCTTTGGAATGTCTTTGGAGTTCCCTCTGTATGGATCTCTCTCCTCCCTGATACTGCATCTCCTTAGTTTCCCAGGACTCTTAGCTCCATCCTAAACTCAGAGAACCCCGTATGCCCCACCTGAAATCCTCTTTATACAATACAGATTGGAATTCCTCTTCATGCAGTAAGCCTGTTAATCTTAGGGCTCACTTCATTTCTTTTTCCTTTTCTTCAGCGACCCTGTCATTCATGTGCTGATGTTCATTCTTGAAAATTGTTATTTTGTAAATATTGTCTAGTTTTTTTTGGGTTGTTACAGGTACAGTATTAAATCTGGTCTCTGTTACTCTGTCTTGGTCAAAGGTTTGATTCTTCGTCTCTTATTATCTTTTGTTATTTTCATTTATAGCTTATTTCAACCATTGCAGTGAATAATTGCATGCAGGGATCTAATTCTTTTGAAGCTGTGTCTACGCCACCATATTATGTTTGGGTAAATGCTTCAACTGCACTTGAAAGTTGTGCATTCTGTCACAACTGGGTAAATTGATATTTAAATATTGGTTGGTTCAAGTTTATTAAACATTTTTAGCTTTGCCATATCCTACTAATTTTTGTTGATTTTTCTATTTGCTATTGAAAAGAGGTATGTTAAAGTATGTCACCATGATTGTCAATTTTCTATTTCATCTTTATTCCTTCAGTTTTTAAATTCTCATTAACCTATGCTATTAGGTGTACATTTAAGATATATAATTGTAGTATCTTCCTGATGGAAATCCCCTTAAACTTTATGAAATATACCTTTTACCTTTAATAAAGTATATTGCCTAGATATCTACTTTTTCTAATGTTAATGTTAGAAAAGTACATTAGCTTGCTTTTGGCTATTTTTGCATGGTTTTTGGGTTTTACTCTCATTATGGATAGATGACATGGGCGTTTCTGCAACAGAACTGGAAGTCAGAAGTGAACACAAGTGACATGTGCCCTCTAGTGGACAGAAGACGGTAAAACCCAAACCAAACCAAATCCAAACCAAACCAAACCAAACCAAACCAAACCAAACCAAACCAAACCAAACCAAACCAAAACTACAGTTTGCCCTCCATAACTGTGAGTTCCTCATCTGGGGATTCAACTAACTGTGAATCAAAAATATTTTTAAAAGTAAAAAATAAAAAAATGCAATAATAAAAATAATGCAAATAAAAAAATACAGAATAACAACTATTTACATAGTATTTACGTTGTCTTCGGTTTTTGCTTTGAAGACAGGTTCTCACTCTGCAGCCTAAGTTGGAGTGCAGTGTTGCAGTCACGGCTCACTGTATCCTCCATCTCCCAGGCTCAAGCGATCCTCCCACCTTAGCCTACTGAGTAGCTGAGATTACAGACAGAAAACACTGTGCCTGGCTATTTTTGTTTTTTAATTTTTGTAGAGATGAGATCTTGCTATGTTGCTTAGACCGTTCTTGAACTCCTGGGCTCAAACGATCCTCCTGCCTTCAGCCTCACAAAGTGCTGGGATTATAGGCATAAGCCACTGCACCCGGCCTGTATTAATTATAAGTAATCTAGAGATGATTTAAACTATATGTGAGGATGTGCATAGATTATGTGCAAATATTACACCATTTTATATAAGGGAATTGAACATGCAGGGGGTTTTGGAACCAGTCCCACTCATGGATACCAAGGGAAAAGGATTACTATATTTAAATAAAAGGTTATGTGAATAGTAATTAAGCCCACACCTAATTATTTTCTCACCAAATTGCAATTTGCATTCAGAGACTGGTTTGTCATATGTGTATGTCTCCCAGAAGAGATGTTATAGTAATTAAATAGGATAATTATAAACCCAAATTCTCTAGGCCTTTTAGGTTTTTGATACTGTCACATTAACAGTCACTCACATTTTACTTTTCTTATTTCCTTTTCCCTATTCTCCTCTATAATTAACTTGTTTGAAAGTTTTTTATGAAACCCCAGAGGCTCTTCCTGTGCATTCACAAACAAGTCTGATCCTGCTATGAGTGTCACCATGCCATTTCTAGAGTAACTGTCCACCATTTCTCACCAAGATTCATGACTTTTGCCAATAACCAGACACCATAACTGATTTATCAGATTTTATCAGACTTCACAGTGACATCAGAACTTCAATAAGTGAAAATAATGCATATCTCCATATTACATGCCATATATTGTCTCTAAATAAACGGTAATTGAACCTGTACCTAACATAACACTTATGCTTCTGATTACAGTCTCTCTCTACTGGGATCCATCAGTAGGCTCAGCCAGAGACCAGCTTCTTGTTTCTATGGCTTGTAATCTTTGTCTTCTCCCCCAAACCAATCATCTAGGTACTAAACTTTCTCTTTATCTCAAAGCAAAAGTATACATGAAATATACCTCTCTTTGAAATAACTTATGATCTTACCAGGTATATTTAAGTTGGTCTGGGCAAAGAGAAGGATTCCTACAATACCATCTATGTAAAGTATCTACCACAATGTTTGAAAAAAATAATGCTAATTGCATCTGTATTAATTTTTTAGGACTGCTGTTGGCAAATGATTACAAACATGGTGGCTGAAAATAGCAGAAATTTATTTTCTCACAGTTCTAAGGCCAGAAGTTCAAAATCAAGGTGTCAGCACTCCCTAAGAAGGCTCTAGAGGAAAACCCTCTTCCAGCTTCTGGTGGTTCCAGGCTTTGCTTGATTTGTGGCTGCTTAACTCCAGTCTAACTTGATCTTCCCATGACCTTCTCTTTTCCTCGTGTGAATCACCTCTGTATGTCTCCTATAAAGACATTTGTCATTGTATTTAGGGCTCATCTCAATATTTCATGATGATCTCATCTTGAGACCCTTAACTTAATTATGTCTGCAAAGACCTTTTTTTCAAATAAAGCTACATTCACAGGTTCTGGTCATTAGGTCTTGGACATAAACATATCTTTTTGGAGGCCATGATTCAACTCACTATCCCATTCATTCTCTCTCTCTCTCTCTCTCTCTCTCTCTCTCAATCATCTATCATATCATCATCTACCTATCTAATATCTGTTCATTTCTCTCTATCTCTCTCCTCCCTGCCTATCCTTTCCGCTAGCAATTGTCATCATATGCTAAAATGTTAAATGTATTTACCTCTGGTTGCTGGAATTGTGAGTGATTTCTTCTCCAGTTTCTATATAGTGCTGTCTCCACTTTGTAAAACAAATATGCACTATGTTCACAATAAACAAAAGAAATTCAATAAATACAAAGTACCATAATCTTTTAAGCAGTAAGATATATCTTCAAAAGCTTCAATATAAACAGTATTAGCTGTTTAACCCAGAAAAGCTTCGCAAGTTTTGCTTGTTTGTGATAGCAAATACAAAAGCGAATAGTTGAGGGTTTGTGGTCTCACTCTAATGATCCGCAGGCAAAGTGTTTCTTTATTTATTCTCTCAATAAAGAAAGCAAAGCATCTGGTCATAATTTCAGCTTCAGATGACTAAATATTAATTATTTTGCTCATCCCAAACAGACACTACTCATTTTATTTTCTTAATTAAATACTATAATTATTAGATTTTAGAGAAAAGATGTCTAAAGAAAATAATCATAATGTATGATTTTTAAAAAAATCTATAGTATTGGACAATGGTAGAATATTTATGCATTTTCTTAGCTGGAGATAATGTTCACTGGAGCTCTCTTTTGATCTAGCCACAATGTATTTTTTTTAATACTGTCTGAGTATAGATATAAGTAAGGTTAATATTACTATAGGGACTTTAGTAAGCTATTGAAATACCATTTGTTTAAAACTTAAATATGTACACCTACAGTTTAAAAACAAACAAAAAGCTGAAATTTGATTCAAAAGTAAATTTATTCAATAGAACTATCAATTGTGACTGGATATTAGAAACAAACAATTTTCTGCTGGCATTTGACCAGCCCATTCTTCTTTTACGTCTTCCACGCATTCAGCTTGAAAGATTCAAGAGCTGTGTTTTCACTAAATAATTCTCCTTTGAGACATATTTGATTGGAGAAGGACCAGACAATCACATTAAGCCATTTTGTAACTATCTTTGGCAAGTGTTCAGATTCATGGTACAAGGATGATAGTCAGTGTTTACTGTTCACTTACAGTAATATGAAAATTTGAAAGCTATAGGGTCACAATGTTCTGCCCTGTAAATAGAAAAAAATATAATATCTATGAGTTGGAGAACATTTCAGTCACTTTCAATATATATTAATATTTAATTTGATGCCTGCCATTTAGTCTTTCATGTAACCTGGCTGCCACTGTTATCTTTTGTACTGTGTTTGCAGTTTAGATTATTTTTACCATGTATATGCATTAGTTTTGCAAAAGAGATATGTAATATTGTTAAATAAATTTTTAATAAAACATATTTTTATCTTCATTTGATTCTCTTTTCATGATTTACTTTGGTTTGTTAATTTGCTATCTTTTAAAATATTTTAAATATTTATGCCTAAAAGTTCACTCACAATTCCAGCAATCAGAGGTAAATATTTAAATATTTACTAAGAACCAAGTACTATAGGTTGGTGCAAAATAATTGAGGTTTTTGCCGTTACTTTTAAAACCTCAATTACTAGTATTTTAGGCCTGCAGAGTCCCACTGTGAACAACTAAGCTCCTTGGTCTAGCGAAGTTTGTTTTCTAGAGAAAAACAAAGACAACATAATTTTGAAAATTGACATCATACTGAGTGCTAGGAAGAAAATAAATCAGAATCAGGTGGATGCCTCTCAAAGTAACAAGCGAGCAGACGCTTAGTGAGAAAATGAGCCACGTGTATATTATTGAACCTCATGGGGCAAGATAAATCATGTAGGTTTTACTCTAAGTGAGAAAGTGGACCAGTGCAAAAGTAAGCAATATAGTCTGAAATATATTATAAAGCCATCATGCTTTACATACTGAGGGACAGTAGACTATAGAAGGCAAAAGTAGAAGTAGCAAGGTTGAGAGACCTGTCAAGAGATTCTTGCAGAAGTCCAGATGAGAAAAGGTGGCTTGAACTGTCAGGGTAGAAGTGGAATAGTGCAAGTTGCTTGTTTTTAGTATTTATCTTGAAAATAATTTTTAAATTTAGTATGCAGTGTTTTATAGACTAAATGTGCCCATTCCAAATTCTTATGCTGAAATCTAATCCCCTGTGTGAGGGTATTTGGAGGCAGGTCATTTTGAAGGTCATTAGGTCATGTGGGCCATCCATTCATGAATGAAATAGTTCTCTTATGAAAGAGGCCCCAAAGAGATCCTTTCCTCTCTGCCTCGTGAAGACAGAATAAAAACATGACCATCTATGAACCAGGAAGCAGGCTCTCACCAGATGTTAAATCTGCTGGTACTTTGATCTTGGACTTCCCCAACCACAGAAGTGTGAAAAATAAATTTCTGTTATTTATAAGCTATTCAGCCTATGGAGTTTGTTATAGCAGCCCAGATAGACTAAGACACGGTGTGAAAGAAATAGAGGATTCAGAGTTGACATCGGAGTTGATGTTGAAGGTGGAGTAGATTTCAAGATGAGGAAACATATGAGGAACATATAAATATCTTACTTTCTGGTGTTGTCATATATTTGTGACTTACAAGTACCATAATCAGACCTCTTCCACATTGCAGGATTAGATTCTTATATAATTTAGCATGTATTGATATAGCAATTTAAATAGATGCACCAGAAGACCATTGCTCCATTCTTGAAGCTAGGTGCTCAAGAGTCCCATTTGTACTTTGTAATTCACATTTTCCCAGTCCCACTTTATGTGTTTACTCACTGCCTTATATTATTTTTGTGTGATTTCCTTATCAATAATATCTATCTCTATCTTCTATTAATGTATAAAGGTTAGAGCATATTATTGGAGTCAGTTCATATTGCTTAAATAAATTAATATATTTTCAATTAAATTCCTGATACATTAATATTATTTTAAAATTTCCATTTGTTTGGACAGATTATCATTTAGTTTTTGCTATTTTTTTCTCAGTATAACATGAAAACTTGTTATGTGTTTGCCTTTTAATATTTAATGAGTGTAATTGAGTTTTGTAATTGATATGTATGTTCTTGTAAATGAAATATATACTCTTCTGTCTATTATTTGATTTTCTTTAGATATTTTCCAAGTTTACTATATTTATTACTTTATCCAAGGAATATTTTATTAATGTGTGTATATAGTAGGTATATATATTTATGGGTTACATGAGATATTTTGATACAGGCATGCAATGCATCATAATCACATTAGGGTAAATGGGATATCTATTCCCCTCAAATATTTAACCTTTGTGTTATAAACAATCTTGTTATACTCTTTTAGTTATTTTTAAATGTAAAATTAAATTATTTTTTGACCATAATCACCCTATTGTGCTAGGAAATACTGAGTATTATTCATTCTTTCTAACTATTTTTTGTACTCATTATCCATACCCACTTTCCTCCACACCCAACCACTACACTTTCCAGCCATTGGTAATCATACTTCTACTCTCTATATCCATTACTTCTATTATTTTAATTTTAGCTCCCACAAATAATTGAAAACATGTTATGTTTGTCTTTTTGTACCTGGCTTATTTCACTTAATATGATTGCCTCAAGTATCACCCATCTCTTGTTGCAAATGACAGGATCCCATTCTTTCTTGTGGCTGAACAAGTACTCCATTGTGTATATGTACCACATTTTCTTTATTCACTCATCCATTGATGAACACTTAAGTTGCTTACAAATCTTGCCTATTGTGAATAGTGCTGCAGTAAACATGGGAGTACAGATCTCTCTTCGATATACTGGTTTCCTTTCTTTTGGGTATATACCTAGTAGTGAGATTGCTGAATTGTATGGTAGCTCTATTTTTAGGTTTTTGAGGAATGTCCTAACTGTTTTCCGTAGTGGTTGTACTAATTTGCATTCCCAAGAACAGTACACAAGGGTTCTCTTTTCTCTACATCCTCACCAGCATTTGTTACTGCCTGACATTTGGATAAAAGCCATTTTGACTGGAGTGAGATGATATCTCATTGTAGATTCGATTTGCATTTCTCTAATGATCAATAATGTTGAGCAGCTTCTTAAATAAAAAGAGAAAATTGTTTCAACTAATGTAACTTTTATTATGAAAAAATTTCAAACAGATACAAATGAAGAGAATGGTATAATCACCAGCTCACCTCTCCCAGGTACCAATGATCTAGATTAAACAGCTATCCACATTTGCCTTTCAGATTTCATCTCCCCTATCCTCTCTTTTTGTTGTTGTTGGAATATTTAAAACCACATCCCAGGTATCACTTTATCTCATCTGAAAACACTTCAGTATAAAACTCTAGGCCAGCCGCCATGGCTCACGCCACAACTTTGGGATATCAATGTGGTGGATCACTTGAGGTCAGGAGTTCAAGACCAGCCTGACCAATGTGTTGAAGCCCCGTCTCTACAAAAAATTAGCTGGGCATGGTGGTGGGCGCCTGTAATCCCAGTTACTCAGGAGGCTGAGGCAGGAGAATCTCTTGAACCTGGGAGGTGGAGGTTGTGGTGAGCCGAGACCATGCCACTGCACTCTAGCTTGGGCAAAAAAGCGAGACTTCATCTCAAAACAAACAAACAAACACACAAACAAACAAACACCTCTGAGAGATATGACTTAAAAGGAATAACCATAATACTGTTATCACTTTCAGTATGTTTAAAATAATTTCTCAGTACTATCTAGCATTCAGTTCATGTTCAGTTTTCTTCATTTGCCTCGAAAATGTCTTTTTACTTTTGGTCCATTTGAATCAAGATCAAAACAAAGTTTTCAATTGATTGGTATGTCTTTAAAGTCTTCTTGAAGGTGTAACATAAATATAACTTTTAAAATGTATATTACTTAAAATTATACTCTGCCTATTTTAAAAAATCTCTCTGTTGAGATATAATTCACATACTGTTGCAGGCTGAAAAATGATCCTTCTTCTCCCCAAGATATCAGAACTAAATTCCTGAGACAAGTACAAAAAGGCAAGAAATCTAACCAGTAAAAGATGAAGCTTGAAGATGTTTACCAAGTGTCTAATCTAGATTGAATCAAAGTCTTTTGCAACCATTGCTTAAAAATACTTTTTCTTCTCATTGCATATCACATTTATTGCAAGTAGACAATATGTTATTTTGAAAATCCATCTTTTCTGAGCCAAAAGATTTCGAGATTGATTATCTTTACTTAATGGTCTGTTAAAATATAGATTATTTAGTGTCTGATCTTCATGACATTAAAATATTCTTAAAGTTTTTATAACAATAAATAGTATTTTTGTTCTGTAATTTTAAAACTATGCTTGAATGTACTAATTTAGTTTTAAAGATTTTTTAAGTTTATTTTAGCTTAGGAAAGTCATTTAAATGTCTCCACCTTTGTTTTAGTATCCTTTCTTTGGACCACTCTGATGAAATTTAGAGCCCCTTGATCATTGGTTGTTTTTAAATGTGTAAGTCTCAGATGTCTCTGTTGCAACAACAACAACAAAATGGAAAATTATGCCAGAAGACAGTTATTGGCAAACTACTACATGACTTTATGGTTTAAAACTGATAAATGGATACATGAGAACATTGAATAAGAATAATACCTATAACTAATAAGAAACTTGATTATAAGGCCCTGGAGGTGTTACTAAAATGAAAATCTTTTAAATTCTTAACTAAGTTGCTATGGTAGCTTCTTTTAGTCGTAGTGTATTTGGTTTAACCATTTTAACATCTCTACTCAGCAGTTTTAATCAATATTTTAGTTATATATGTAAACACAAATTTCTGCAAAATGTGGATAGATTTTTATTTTTTTGTCAAGAGTACATAAAAATTTTTTATAAATATGAGTTTATAAAATGCAGGTAGGATATACTTATAACTAGCTGTTAGGAAATAGCATATAGAAAAGATGGAGGAATATAACTTTTAAACTAAAACTGTGATTAATTGAATATCTAGCAGGCAAAACCAGTCTTGATTATGCAATCATGTAATTTTACTTCTCAACTTGCCTATAAATTGGAACTCTAAATAATGTAGTGCAAAATGAAAACTGAAAATAATAATTCCCAAATTATTTAGAACAGTAATTTTGTCTTCATTCTCTGCATTGCTTATATGGTTTTGTTTCTAAATCCACTCTGAAGCTAAAAGTTAGCCTGTTGAAATTCCTTGTGACAATGAATCATTCTCAATTGATAGCAAAGAGATAATTTTGGAACATTTGTGTATAGCACATGCATTAAAGACAAAAATCATAATGAGTGATAGCCAAAAATGAGAACCAAGAAATAACTTTTTTCCTTTTCTGCTTACCTTACTTTATTTCCCTACGTGCTATACATTTTATACATATTTTAATTGTTTGCCACTAAAATATAACTTCCCTGGAGACTGGGTATTTGCTGTGTTCCCTTTTTTATTCCAAGTGACAAAACAGTGCCTAGAATATGATTTTTAAAATCTCACATATCTGAAATACTAGGTGTCAAGTTGTGAGTTTAAAATAATATTTCCTCCCCAAACAATTAAATCATTTCCCATAAATGTGGATTCACACTTTTGTCCAGCATTTTAAAACTGATATTTCTAAATTCTGTATAAACTTGGCTTGAGAAAAACGAAAATGTCCAGCACTTTAAAACTGATTTTTCTAAATTCTGTATAAACTTGACTTGAGGAAAAGATGAAAGAGTTACGTATTGGGAGACAACCTGCTTAGTGTTTCTTAAACCAAGTTCCAATAGCTTCCTCTATCCCCTCATATTTTTTTACTTCCATCTCAAAATCTATCCTATTTTATACCTGCCAACATTGAAGCTAGGGTGCCTTTTTGGTTCTGGCTGACACACCTTCTCCTTCCTACAGTGTTTTTTTTTTTTTTTTTTTTTTTTTTCTCTCTGTCTCTTCTGTATTCCCACGTGTCTCTTAATCTGTTTGCTCCATTCACAAGTTTCTGATCTCATTTCTATTTCACAGAAATAGAAGTGGTTCTTCCATCAATGGCAAACTCCAGGTCATATAATCATTACCTATTACTTGTTTGTTTTAACCCATCCTTTAACTTGGGAATCCAAAAAACATAACAGTGTTCACTTTGGAATCACATAGACTAAAACTGAAGCGATACAGTGAAGATTAGAATATCTATCCCCTGTGCAAGAATGACAAATTTGTAAAACATTTTCTATTTTTCAAATAATCATATAAGGAGATGTTAAACACCACACATCATTAAAGAATTGCACATTAAAGCAATGAGATATCACTGCACACTCATTAGAATAACTAACAACCAAAACACTAACAGCACTAAATATTGGCAAACTTGTGGAACAATAGACGCTCTCTTTAGTTGCTGGTGGGAATCTAAATGGTACAGCACCTTTGGAAGACACTTTGACAATTTCTTATAACACTAAACATACTCTTACCACGCGATTCAGCAATGGTACGCTTTGATATTTGCCCAACTGGATTGAAAATTACATCCACAAAAAAATCTGCACACATATGTTTATGGAAGTTTTATTCATAATTGTCAACATTTGGATGCAAGCAAGATGCTCTTTAATAGGTGAATGGATACATAAACTCTGGTATATTCTATAATGGAATATATTCAATACTAAAAAGAAATGAGCAACCAAGCCATAAAAAGATATAAACAAAACTTAAATGCATATTACTATGTGAAAGAAGCCAATCTGGAAAAGCTACATACTGCATAATTACATCAATATGACATTCTAAACAAGACAAAAGTATAGAGACTAAAAGGATCAGTGGTTGCCTGGGGAGGGAGCAGGGAGGAATGAATAGGTGGAGCCCAGTGGACTTTAAAGGTAGTGAAACTCTTCTGTATGATACTATAATGGTGGATACCTGTCATTATATATTTCTCAAAACCCATGAAATACACAACAAGAGTGCATCCTAATGTAAACTATGGAGTTTGAGTGATAATGCCGTGTCAGTATTGGTTCAATGCTTGTAACTAATATATTACCCTGGTGTGAGGTATTGATGGCAGAGGAAGCTGTATGTGTCAGGGAGAGATATAGGAGAACTCTCTGTACTTTCCATTCAGTTTTGCTGTGAAGATAAAACTTTAAAAAATCTATTTTTTAGAAGAAAAGACAGAGAAGGTACTTTTCTCTATTGACATTTTGAACCAGACACAATTTGATGACAGGACTTTAAATCATTGCTTTGTTTAAAAGAATCCTCTCTCCTTCTAACTTAAATCTATGATTAAAGTAGTTGAACTATTTTTTTATTATACTTTAAGTTTTAAGGTACTTGCGCACAACATGCAGGTTTGTTACATATGTATACATGTGCCATGTTGGTGTGCAAACTATGTTTCTTAAAGGAATAATTTGTGTATTAATTATAACCAGACAGACAACGTGGACTGAACAAATGTGCAATTTCAAATCAACCTGTGCATGACATGGAAGATTTTTTTAGCTGTCACAAATAAACTATGCTAAAGTTTTAGGATACCACAACCTCTGCACCTAAAATGAGAAAGTCATTATAAGTGAGGAATATTAAAATGTTACAAATGATATCTAAACTACAAAAAATCATCAAAAAATTTTATCACACATTAACCATGATCTATGCCAAAAATGGTGATTCACAGACAAAATTCAGTTTACATATTTATTAATTTATGTATTTATTTATGATTTACACTGGATGTAGTATTTTTAACTGGATTTGAAATTCTTTACAATGATAGTATTCTGAAGCTCATCAATGATCTTCTCACTTCCTATTTTCTCCTTCCTTTCATCCTGCCTCACACATTAACAAATCACCTGGTACTTGAAAGCACCTGAATGACAGCTATCCCCTGATCTAATCTTCCTTATAACAATTGCATTCTAAGCTATTGAAAAGTTAATGTTCTAACAAATCATTGATAACCAAAATCAACTAAAAATAAAAGCAATGAAAACTTCTGTAAGCGACATCAGTAAAAGTGATAGAGTAGGAAACTCCAAAATCTTGTTACTCCACAAAATGAGTAAAGAAACTGGGAAAAACTTTCAGAATTGACTGTACCAGAACTCTTCAGATTCATAGAAGTTTCCAACAACGAGGTGAATGCTTAATCAAGGTGGAGAAAATAATCTGAATAAGAGAGTTTTATAATATATTATCTTACTCTGATCCAAAACTACTCTTGAGTTCAGAAGTAGTTTTGCAGACAACAACCCACTTCTACTATACTTTTCTAACGCCAAATAAAGCAAAACAGACTATATTCTTAAAGAATTGTAATTGTTTCTTTTGATCTGTCTGGGAACTCTTCAAAGGACCTGTATTTATCCCACTTGGAACTCTACTAGTGATGAAGCAGCTAGTGAGACAGTATTTGTCAAATATATGTAAAAGAAAAGGTATCAGCTACTGCTGCCTGTGGAAAGGAATAAAAGTTGAAGAAAAAATAGACAAACCAAAAGCCTGGAATGAAAGACTTGAGAATGAATGATTTGAGGTAAAATATATATGTATTTTTCTCTATATATATTTATATATATAATATATGTGTGTATATACACACACACGTATTATTTATATACATATATACATATATTTATATATATGCATACATATATATAAATGATCTTCCATATATCCCAAGAATCTAAAAGGCCATGACATGCCAAGGGCTGGGTGCATGCTCAAAAAAACTTAAAAAGCCTTAAAAAAACTTAAAAATATCTCTCCTCTGTTAAACCTTCAGATTCTGCACAAGCAAGAAGAGAAGGCTAACACAAAATTATAGACTGCTTGTCTGAGAGTTGAAAGCATACCTCAACTCACCCACAGAACCCATATACAATGACTGGAAGATTTTGTGTGGTTTTGAGTATTTTAGAAAACCTCTGTTGAATCACTTGTTGATCACTAAGCTAATGGAACATAGATTTTAGTGGCTGCATACAACAAATAATACAAACTATAGAAACTAAGTTCAAAAAAGTCACCAATGGCCAGGCATGGTGGCTCACACCTGTAATCCCAGTATTTTGGGAGGCCGAGGCAGGCAGATCACTTGAGGTCAGGAGTTCTAGACCAACCTAGCCAACATAGTGAGACTCCGGCTCTACTGAAAATACATAAATTAGCCAGGTGTGGTAACATGTGCCTGACTCAGGAGGCTTAGGCAAAAGAATTGCTTGACCTGGGAGGCTGAGGTTGCAGTGAGCTGAGATTGTGCCACTGCCCTCCAACCATTCAGCCTGGGGAATAGAGCAAGATTCCATCTCAAAAAAAAAAAAAAAGTCACCAATGAACAAGAACACAAGCAGCAGCAACCACAAACCCTGAAGAGGAAGAAGAATCTGATTTCCAAAGCTGCCAAATTATAATATTTAAAAGGTCCAGTTATTAAGACAAAATATGAGGTATAGAAATAAACAAAAATGTATTGTCTACACATAGGATAAAAAGAGTTTAAATGAACTACATTAAATCTGCTTAATAAGCTCAAGGAGCATGTACAAAGAACTAAATAAAACCATAAGAATGATGTTTAACCAAGTAGAATGCCAGTTTGTCTCTGTCCCCAGCCAAATCTCATTTTGAATTATACTCCCCATAATCCTCATGTGTTTTGGAGGGACGCAGTAGGAGGGAATTGGATCATGGGGGTGGTTTCCCCCTACTGTTCTTGTGATAGTGAGTTCTTACAAGATCTGATGGTTTTTTGTTTGGCATTTTCCCTGCAGGTACTCTTCTCTTCTGCCACCATGTGAAGAAGGATGTGTTTGCTTCTTCTGCCATGACTGTAAGTTTCGTGAGGACCCTCCAGACATGCAGTACTGGGTCAAGTAAACCTCTTTCCTTTATAAATTACCCAATCTCAGGCAGTTCTCTGTAGCAGTGTGAGAATGGACTAATACTTAGAGAATTTTAATAAAGATTTTGTAAGTAGAAATTATAGAAAGAAACCTAATAAATGTAGAACCAAATGGAAATTGTAATTAAAAGTAAAATAACTAAAATGAAGAATTTAATCAAGGGATTCAACAACATATTTGAGGAAGTGAAAGTATGAATCAGTGAGCGTGGAAATAAGTTAATTGTGACCATCTGCCTGCGGAATAGAAACAAACAAAAATAGAAAAATAAACAGAGACTAAGAGATCTGTGGGACACCCCATTATGTGTACCAACATGCACATAATTGAAGTAGCACAGGAGGAGAGACAGAGAACAAATAAAGCAGAAAGAATATTTGAAGAAATAATGCCTGAAAACTTTCCTTGTGAAGACATGAATCTGAAAAGCTAAATGCATCTTTAATAGAATAAACACAAAACGATCTACACCAAGACACATTATAGTCAAACTGCTGAAAGTCAAAAACAAAGATAGAATCCAGGAAGAATTAAGAAGCAACTCTCCAAGGATAAGTAATCCTGGATAAAATTCACAGCTCATATCTCATCAAAAGCAATGAACACCAGAAGGTTGTGGGATGATATACCTACGAGGTTGAATCCCAGCACAGACCAATAAAGAGTTCCAAAATTGAATCAATAATGAAAAGCCTACCAACCAGAAATAGCCCAGGACCAGATGGATTCACAAATTCTACCAGATGTATAAGGAAGATCTGGTATCATTCCTACTGAAACTATTCCAAAAAATTGAGGAGGAAGGATTCGTTCCTAATTCATTTTATGAGTCCAGGATCATCCAGAATCCAAAACCTGGCAGAGACACAACAAAAAACAAAAACTTCAGGACAATATCCTTGATTAACATAGATGTAAAAATTCTCAACAAAATACCAGCAAATTAAATCCAGCAGCACATCAAAAAGCTAATCCACTACAACCAAGTATGTTTCATCCCTTGGATGCAAGGTTGGTTCAGCACACATGCAAATCAGTAAATGTTATTTACCACATAGACAGAACTAAAAACAAAAGCGCAAGATGATTTCAATAGATTCAGAAAAGGCTTTCAACAAAACTCAACATCCCTTCATGTTAAAAACCCTCAACAATCTAGGTATTAAAGAAATATACCTCAAAATAGTAAGAGCCATATATGAAGAACTCACAGCCGACATCATACTGGACAATAGAATAAATTTGGAAGGGCTCTCTCCTTCAACTTTTCAAAAGAGTTTGAGAATAATTGGTACTAATACTATTATAAAAAATGTTTGATAGAATACACCTATAAAGTCATCTGGATCTGAGCTTTTCATTGACAGAATTGTTTTAACTGATATAATCTTACTAGTTATTGGTCTATCTAGATTTTCTATTTCTTTTTCTATTTATTTATTTATTTATTTATTTATTTATTTATTTATTTATTTGTTGTTGGAGTCTTGCTCTGTCACCCAGGCTGGAGCACAGTGGCATGATCTTGGCTCACTGCAACCTCCTCGTCCCTGGTTCAAGCAATTCCCCTGCCTCAGCCTCCCGAGTGGCTGGGATTACAGGTGCATACCACCATACCCGGCTAATATTTTTTTGGATTTTTAGTAGAGATGGGGTTTCACCATGTTGGCCAGACTGGTCTCGAACTCCTGACCTCAGGCAATCCGCCCGCCTCAGCCTCCCAAAGTGCTAGGATTACAGGCATGAGCCACCGCGCCCAGCCATTAGATTTTCTATTTCATTGTGATTCAGTCTTTTCAGTTTTGTATGTTTCTAGGAATTTATCCATTTTTTCTAGGTTATCCAATTTCTTAGTGTATAATTGCTCATAGTAATCTCTTGTAACGCTTTGTATTTTGCAGTATCATAATGTCAATTTTATCACTTCTTATTTATTTGAGTAATTTTTGTTTATCTTTTTAAGAAACCACTTTTAGTTTGGTTGATCTTTTCCATCATTATTCTGTCTTTATTTATTTCTGCTCATATCTCTGTTATTTTTCTCCTGCTAACCTTGGACTTACTTTATTCTTCTTTAACTAGTCCCTTGAGGTATAAAGTTAGATGTTTGAGATATGTATTTTTTCCTTCTTGTAGGCATTTATACCATTAACTTCCCTCTTGGAAATGCTTCCCATAAGCAGTATCCCATAAGTTTAGGTATGATGTTTTCATTTTCATTTATCTCAAGATATATTTCAATTGCTCCTTTGATATCTACTTAAGACCCATTGATCACTTTCCAGTATTGGGTGGGACGTGGTGGCTCTTATTCTGGGGGAGGCCCCAGCAGTGTAGTCTCCATGCAGCTCCATTAGCAGAGGTCAGCATCAATAAAGATTCCACGGGTCCTCAAGGGCCATGGCCATGATTGTCCATAGCAGTGATGAAGGTTTTTGGGATTTTTAATGGTCAGGGCTGCTATGGACATCCTGATGTCTTTTTTTTCCCCTCACAGAAGAAAATGTGGCACCAGGTCTGGCTCGTGGGCATCCTCATTGTGGTGGTGGCACTGTTGTCTAATGTACAAAATGCTACTGGAGTTCTTTACATAGCAGGTCACTGAGGCCTGCGATGGCACTCACTACATGACTAATACAGATAGGCTTTGTCCTTCTTTGCTCCCAGCCATCTCCAGATCTCCCTGATAAGCCAACCTCCCTAGTGATCCTTTCTGTGCAGCTATTCTCTCTCTCATTTTCTTCCCCACTGTGTTGTTGTAAGTCCTAATTGAACTTTGAGCTTAGTTTAGTTAATAGCTTTGTTCCAGTATTTTTATATTTTACTAATTTTTATCTAATTATTATATCCATTATTGAGAAAGAGATGTTGAAAACTCCGAATACTGTATTTTGCGTTAATTGATTTATCCTGTTATTGCTTCATATCAGTCTTTGCTTGATGTACTTTGAATCCCTGTTACTAGTACATCAAAGTATAATGTTATGTTTTCTTGATGAATTGATGCCTTTATCCTTGTAAAATGATCCATTTTCTCTCAAAAATTTTTTTTTCCTAAAATTTACTTTGCCTGATGTCTATATAGCCACTGCAGACTTCTTTTTGCTGCATCCCTACTGAATGAATTCTAACTAGTATGGGATCCAGGCTCTCACTTGTGGTCTTTTGACAGTGCTTTACTACAAAGGAAACCCTTGAGACACCAAATAGAGATCCTTTCTATTTCTGTTCTGTGATGCATTGAGGCAATTTTCAGGGAGCAAAAAGAATATGCATGCTTTCAGAAAGACAAACCAAACACTGTCTAAACATTAGGACAATATATTTGAATCTGAGTCCTAAATTTTCTACTAAGAAAAGTGAAATAACTTTGAATTAGGTAGACATGCAATTTTCATCAGATGCCAAGAAGTACATATATCCATCTTAAATTAAATGCCCAGAAAGTTATTGCACACAGTCTGCTTCTTTCTTCTTTGCTTGGGCTAAACGGATTGTTATTTACATTAAAACTGAACCACTGTTTTCCCTAATTTCAACTCCCAAGTACCAACATTTAAAACAAAGTGTTGCTTTTCACTTTGTCAGCCATTCATTGAAATCTGCTTATTTATTTTCATTTTTATGAGAATTATGTCTCAAACAAACAGAAAACCAATTATTTTTAAAATAACTTAAAATGTATTCAAAGTTGACTATTATACTCATCTATAAAAAGCTTAATAATATCCTCAGATTTGGCTTCATTAAGGGGACATTAAAATAAGCCTTTTGTCTGTGAAAAAATGCAGAAAGAGACCTCCAGGAACATATGAGTAAAGAGTACTTCAGCCTCCAGCAGTCTAGAATGGGGCCCCTCTGCCTGTCTGGAAGCTCATTCCAGTCTGGAAACCCAAAAATCTTCTGTGATCACCTACTAAGGGAACCTGAAACTACCAGGTCTTTCTGTGTGGCTCATAGGTTAGTCTAGATTCCAAGCAGTGTGAGTTTCATATATTCCAAACTCTCTGAATTGTAGGAATGTGGCCCAATGTACTTGACTTGCTCTTATATAATCTTGCTGTTCCTTCTGTAAACCAGTAAGTATGGCTGGACTGAGCCATGTCCTCAATCTGATGTTTGTCATAAGAAAGCCTAGAGAGCTCAGTTTGGTTTCAAATGCACCCCAGACGATTGGATTCATCACCATATGGCCGCTGCTCATATCCATGGCTGGATATACTTACAGAGCTTTTACTCTCTTTCTGTCATCAGAAACAGAGGACTATTTCACGTGACTTTTTGACTTCTAGGTGGAGAGCAACATGTCTGCTTAGCACAACTTCTTCTTTTGGAATAAAAACATTGTGTACATAAAATATTTGATATGTGTAACTTATTCCATTTTATCTCTAGTTAAGATTATTTTTAAAAACTCTATATACTGTTTCCATGTATCATTAAAACTCTTTGAGGAGTCAAGTATTGTCAATTTTTGTATGCTCAGGTCCTAGCAGCATGTTTATTATATAATTCATAAATATAACAGATTAATTAATTGATCTTGTGAGCATAAAAATATAAAGATAGGACTTTAATAATAAACTTAATAACATCTACCCAATAGTTCAAGAGTCACTAAGGGCTTTAAATTAGATTATTTAAAACTGTGCGCCTAATTAGATTACTTAAAAATTGCTGCCTATAGAAAACCTGAGAGGAGGTATTACCAACTCTAGCATCAAGAAAACAAATTCTGCCACTTACACCATATGCCACTTGTATGTTGGTCTCCAATATATCACAGCCTAGATCTTCATGTTTCATAAGGGTAAATGATTAAGAATATCCTCAGCCTCAATTTCAGCTCTAAATTGGAAATAATTGCAGCATCTATGTCATAGGATTAAAATTAGTATTAACCTACACTTACAGTGCTAGTCATATGGGAAAGATTCATAAATATTAGCTAATGAGAAATGGACAAATAAAATCGAAAAGCAAATATTAAACAGATATTATCATTAACTGTCTCCAGGAATAAATTCTAATTTAAAAGTGCATTTTAAAAAATATCAGCTGTTACACTATTTTCAGTTCAGCTTGTATTATTAAAATCATATATAAGCACACCAACTTCCCAGCAATAAACAAAGTATAAACTTAGTAAATAATAGGTTTAAAGTGGGAGAAATAGACAATATAGTAGGACTGGGGCAGGATTTGTAGAACAACACAGGAGGTCCTAAGTGGTTAGTGGTCAGTAACAGGCACACTGTCATTTAAGCTCTTAAGAAGGAGGCTATATCACATTTATATTTCTATCATCTCTATCTCTATCATCTCTATATCTATCTCTATCATCTCTCTATTGATCTATCTGAGAACCTCTAAGTATAGAGATAATAGTGATGACTTGAAGCGTTATTTCTTGATTAAACATAAATGAATGTCAGGTCAAGGAGTACAAAGTCAGAGAATGCAGCCAATTTCGAGAAGAGGAGGATTTTAAGGCTGCCTAAACAAAATAATGATCTCATAGGGATTTCATGGGAAGCAGATCTTTGGATCACTAAAAGTTACAGGCATCACACAAAACCACAAAGGCAAATGTAGAATTAAGTAAGATCAGAGGTGAACTTGTTATTTACTGATAGGATAACTGTAAGGGAACTGTTGGTCAAATATCTGTTTTGTCTATAAGGAATTATAACTTTTAATCACTAGTCAAACCCTGCCCTCTAGTGGCAGACCTTCACTTTAGCATTGCAAATAGTGAACATTTGATCCACTAGATCTCACTTCTCACACCACAATTTGTTTTAATTTTTTCTTAGGTAGAAGCTCTATGTAGACATAGTATGTATGTATTTCCTTATGTCTATGCATGTATGTCTAACCATTCTTCATAAGATATTTCATTTTACTTCTGTGATATCTGGAGAAAATATTGAAAATGAAGAATGACACGTAGCAGAAACCATAATTAAGAATTTCAACTATCAATTATTTCAATACCAAATATATTTTTTATTTTAAAAGATTTAATTTGCCTTATTAAGCAGATTTATATAATTTAAGTATTCTATTTTCCAATATAAATGTAAAGACAGAAATAAATATACTTATTTTCTCTCTTATTCACCAGCCAGAGGCTAAGGAGGTTAGTGGAGGTAGGGAGGGAGTACCAGGAGAGGTTGGTCATTGGGTACAAGTTGCAGTTAAACAGAAATAATAAGTTTTGGTGTTTTATAACACAACAGGGTGGCTATAGCAAATAACAATGTAGTGTATATTTTAAGACAGCTAGAAGAGATTTTGAATATTGCCACCACAAAGCACTGGTAAATCTTTAAAGTAATGGGTATGATAATTACCCCAGTTTGATTATTGCACTATTTATACATGCATTGAAAGGTCACAATGTACTCCATAAATATACACAATTCTGTGTCAATTATAAATTTTGAAACTAAACAAAGAAATCTCACCATTTGACATCCAGGGAAGAAAAATGAGTCCTAATTTTTCTGCGACTTTAGCCAGAGTAAGGAAAAAAAAAAGAACATGTTCCTTTTCCCTTTGCCAAGATGTGAGATCTTTGTGTGTTTCAAAAGTGAGCTTGAGCTGATTTGAGAGTCTAGGTTTCCTGGTGGTGGAACCAGCTCTTAAGAAAACATAGAGCTTGCTCCACCTGTAATGGAGACCCCCACTAGCAGGTAGCCTTAAGCAGGAGTATTTTTATAGTTCTACCATTAAACAACCTCCAGGCATTAAACAACCTCCGCGCATAAACAGTATGATGATCCAGTCTTACTCAATATTAATTTATTTTTACTATTAGAGGCTTGAAATATATGTTACCCCAAATACAGTTATATTATAACACACAATATATCAAGTTTTAAGAAAGTTCTAAAGAGAGAATGAGAAGAAAGAGCAAGAGAAATAGTGAAAGCAAGAGAAAGAGAGAGAAAGTGTGTACACACTAACAAAGACATAATACGTTACAGAAAAACAACTCTTCCAAAACCTCAAATAAATTTGGTATTATTGTATTTAAAAATTTTATGCTAATGAGTAAAGAGATCAATTAAACTGAAATACACTTAAAAAGCAAAAACACTGGGGTTGGTTTGTTCTTTTTTTCTGGTAACTTTAGGTGTAAAGTTAAATTAATAATTTGAGATCCTTCTAACTTTCTGATGAAGACATTTAGAGATACAAACTTTCTTCTTAATACTATTTTAGCTGCAAACAAGAGATTTCAGTAAGTTTTGTCCTTATTTTCATTAGTTTTGATAACTTTTTGATTTCTGCCTTAATTTTGATGTTTATCCAGAAGTGACTCTGGAGCAAGTTGTTTAATTTCTATGTATTTGTGTAGTTTTGAGAGATTTTCTTGATACTTATTTCTATTTTTGTTGCATGGTGGTCTGAGAGTGTGCTTGGTATTACTTCAACTTAAACAATGCAACAAACAAAAACCAAATAATCTCAGTAAAAAAATGGGCAAAGGACATGGACAACACATCTCGAAAGAAGACATACATATGAAACAACAAAAACAGCAAACACATGAAAAATGTTCGTCATCAATAATCATCAGAGAAATACAAATCAGAACCACAATGAGATGTCATCACACACCACTCAGAATGGCTCCTACTAAAAAGTCAGGAGATGGTGGAGCAAGATGGCGAATAAGAAGCTCCACCAATCAACCCCCACACAAAGACACCAAGTTAACAGCTATCTACACAGCAAAACACCTTTATAAGAACCAAAAGTCAGGTGAGCACCCATAGTACCTGGTTTTATCTTTATACTGTTGAAAAAGGTACTGAAGATATTTTCTTCAAAGGTCCTGAATCTCTGCCACCACCCCTCCCTCAACCCCAGCAACAGCAGCATGGTGCAGAGAGCATCTCTGGGTGCTGGGGGAATGAGAAGACAGCAGTTGTGAGGCAATGACCTCAGTGCTGCCCTATAATATCAGAAAGAAAAACTGGACCACACTCGGCTAATGCTACTCATGAAGGGAACATTTAAGCCGACCCTAGCCAGAGGCAAATCACCAATTCCAGCAGTCCTAACTTGAACACCTGCAAATCTGTCACTAAGGGCTACAGCACTGTGTGTCTCCAAGTAAACTTGAAAGGCAGTATAGGCTGGAAGGACTGCAAATCTTACATGTGTCCTAGTGCTGAGTTAGGCCCAGAGACAGTTATCTCTGTGAGGGGTGGGGAGCAGGTGATATAATGAGACACCAGCTGGACAGCCAAGGGAGTGCTGGCATCACCCCTCTCTGAAGCCCAGACTGCTCTCCTAAAGAGATCCCTTCCTTTTGCTTAAGGAGAGGATAGAAGAGGAGAGGAGAGGAGAGGAGAGGAGAGGAGAGGAGAGGAGAGGAGAAGAGAGAAGGGAGGAGAGGGGAGGAGAGGAGAAGAGAAGAGAAGAGAGAAGGGAGGAGAGGAGAAGAGAGAAGGGAGGAGAGGAGAAGAGAGAAGGGAGGAGAGGAGAAGAGAGAAGGGAGGAGAGGAGAAGAGAGAAGGGAGGAGAGGAGAAGAGAGAAGGGAGGAGAGGAGAGGAGAGGGAAGAGTGGGGAGGACTGTGTCATACATCATGGATACCATCCCAGCCACAGCAAAATAGGGCATCTTTCAGAGACATGAGGTCACCATTCCAGGTCCTAGCTCCCATATGACATTTCTAGACACATCCTGGGCCAGAAGAGAACTAATTGCCTTGAAGGAAAGGACCCCATCCTGCCAACATTCATCATCTGCTAACTGAATAACAAGCAGCGATACCCAGGTACTATATCGAGGGCCTTGGGTGAGACTCTGAGAATTGGTGGCTTCAGGTGAGACTCAGCATATTACCAGGTATGGTAAATACAGAGCAAAACTCTTTCTACTTGAGAAAAGGAGAGGGAAAAGTAAAGGGGACTTTGTCTTGCAGCTTAGATAGGAGCACATCTACAGAGAGATAGAACACCAAGTGGGGACTTGGGGTTCCCAGTTTTAGGATTTGACTCTTGGGTGGCATTTCTGTCAGTGCCCTTGGATAGAGGGGAGCCCACTCCCTTGAAAGAGGAGTCCCAGGCCAGGCAGCATTCACCACAAGCCAAGTTAAGAGCCCTTAAAGCTTAAGGGAACACAAGTGGTTGTCTGGCAGCACTACTCATGGTGTGGCATGGCAGTGGCTATGGGGAGAGGCTTCTCTGCCTTTGGAAAGAGGAAGGAAGAGTGGAAAGAACTGCATCATGTGGTTTGAGTGCCAGCTCAACTGTAATACAATTGAATACCAGGTAGACATCTAAGGCTTTTGACTCTAGACCCTCACTTCCAGATGGCACTTCTGTACCCACCCAGGGCTTGAAAGACCTTGCCAACCTAAAGGGAAAGAAACAGTCTTGACTGGCTTTGCCACTTTCTGATTGTAGAGCCCCGGGGCCTTGAGCAAACATAAAGAGTAGCCAAGGTGTTGTTACAGCAGGTTTTGGGTGAGACCCAGTGCGGGGCTGGCTTCAGGTCTGATTCAATGCAGTCATAGTGGTGGTGGCCACAGGGATGCTTGTGTCATTCCACCCCCGGCTTTAGAAGTGGCTCAGAATGGAGAGAGGAGAGAGATAGAGCCTGTGTTTGTGAGAAAGCAAGAGAAGGGAACAAGAGTCTCTGCCTGGTAATCTGGAGAATTCTCCATGATCTTATCCAAGACCATCAACATGGTACCTCTATGAGACTGCAAGACCATAGTGTTACTGGATTTGGGGTGCCCCCCAAAAACAGATGCAGCCTACAACACAACACCCAAATCCTTTCAAATATCTAAAAAGCCTCCCCCAAAAGGATGGCTACAAATAAGCCCAGACAGCGAATGCTATAATAAATATCTAACCTTTCAGTGTTCGGACACTGAAGAATATCTGCTAGCATCAACATCATCCAGGTAAACATGCCCTCATCAAATGAACTAAGACATGGAGAACACATTCTGGAGAAACAAAGTTGTGTGACCTTTCAGAAAGAGGAAGAATTCAAAATAGCTGTTGTCATGCGCGTCCGTGTGAAGAGACCACCAAACAGGCTTTGTGCGAGCAATAAAGCTTTTTAGTCACCTGGGTGTAGGTGGGCTGAGTCCAAAAACAGAGTCAGCTAGGTTTCCTTTTGTGAGTTTATATAATGGTTTTCTTAGGATGGCAAAACCAGGTATCCAAAGGCGAAACTATCCAATCATTCCCAGGAAAGAAAGGAGTTGTTCTTTTGTAGAAGGGGTTGGGGTTACTTGGCTGATAAGGTACAGATCCTGAACTAATCTGTAAGACTTGTCCGGTTTTTGGACAGGTAAAATGAGGGAATTGTAAGGAGAGTTTATAGGTTTTACAAGGCCATGCTGTAGCAGGAGAGTGATAACAGGCTTTAATCCTTTTAAAGTGTGCTGTGGGATGGGATATTGGCATTGAGTGGGGTAAGGGTGATTAGGTTTTAATGGGATGCTAAGGGGTGCATGATCAGTCACCAAGGAGGGAGTAGAGGTATCCTATACTTGTGGGTTAAGGTCGGGGGATATGAGAGGAGGATGCAAAGGAGGCTTTGAACTGGGGAAAAGGGTGACAAAGATGTGTGGCTGTAGCCCGGGAATAGTCAGGGAAGCAGATAATTTAGTTAAAATGTGTTGACCTAATAAGGGAGCTAAGTAGGTGAGGATAATTAAAAAGAAGTGCATAAAAGAATGTTGTCCAAGTTGGCACCAGAGTTGGGGAGTTTTAAGAGGTTTAGCAGCCTGGCCGTCAATACCCAAAACAGTTATGGAGGCAAGGGAAACGGGCCTTTGAAAAAAAGGTAATGTGGAGTGGATAGCCTCCGTATTGATTAAGAAGGGGATGGACTTACCCTCCACTGTAAGAGTTACCCAAAGTGTCTGTGATGGTCCAGGAGGCTTCCGAGGTGATCGGGCAGTGTTAGTCTTCAGCTGCTAAGATGAGAAAGTCTGGGAAGGAATCAGTCAGAGAGCCTTGGGCCTCTGAGCCCAAGCCAAGCCATTGCATGCCCTGTAACTTGCACCTATATACCCAGATTGCCTGAAGTAACTGAAGAATCACAAAAGAAGTGAAAATGCCCTGCCCTGCCTTAATTGATGACATTCCACCACAAAAGAAGTGAAAATGGCTGGTCCTAGCCTTCAGTGATGACATTACCTTGTGAAAGTCCTTTTCCTGGTTCATCCTGGCTCAAAAAACTCCCCCACTGAGCACCTTGCGACCCCTACTCCTGCCCGCCAGAGAACAATCACACTTTGACTGTAATTTTCCTTTACCTACCCAAATCCTATAAAACAGCCCCACCCTTATCTCCCTTCACTGACTCTCTTTTCGGACTCAGCCCGCCTGCACCCAGGTGATTAAAAAGCTTTATGGCTCACAGAAAGCCTGTTTGGTGGTCTCTTCACATGGACGCGCATGAAAATTTGGTGCCATGACTCGGATCGGGAGACCTCCCTTGGGAGATCAATCCCCTGTCCTCCTGCTCTTTGCTCCATGAGAAAGATCCACCTATGACCTCGGGTCCTCAGAGCTACCAGCCCAATGAACATCTCACCAATTTTAAATCAGGTAAGCGGCATGTTTTTACTCTCTTCTCCAACCTCTCTCACTATTCCTTAACCTCTTTCTCCTTTAAATCTTGGTGCCACCCTTTAATCTCTCCCTTCTCTTAATTTCAATTCCTTTCATTTTCTGGTAGAGACAAAGGAGACACGTTTTTATCTGTGGACCCTAAACTCTGGCGCCGGTCATGGACTCGGGAAGGCAGCCTTCCCTGGTGTTTAATCATTGTGGGGACCCATGTTTCAGAGGTGTCTGACCACGCAGGGATGCCTGCCTTGGTCCTTCACCCTTAGTGGCAAGTCCCGCTTTTCTGGGAGAGGGGCAAGAAGCCCAATCCCTTCTCTCCCTGTCTCTAACCCTTCTCTGCTTTACTGGGGGGCAAGAACCTCCTAACCCCTTATTTCCATGCCCCGACCTCTTATCTCTGTACCCCAACCCCTTATTTCTGTGCCCTGACCTCTTATCTCTGTGCCCCAACCCATTATTTCCCATGCCCCGACCCCTTTCCCACTTTTCTGGAGGGTAAGAACCCTCAGACCCCTTCTCTCCATGTCGCTACTCTCTCTTTCCTCTGGGCTTGCCTCCTTCACTATGGGCATCCTTCCACCCTCCATTCCTCCTTCTTCTGCCTTAGCCTGTGTTCTCAAGAACTTAAAACGTCTTCTACTCACACCTGGCCTAAAACCTAAATACCTTATTTTCTTCTACAATGCCTCTTGACCCCAATGCAAACTCGATAGTAGTTCCAAATAGCCAGAAAATGGCACTTTTGATTTTTCCATCCTATAAGATCTAAATAATTCTTGTCGTAAAATAGGCAAATGGTCTGAGGTGCCTGACATCCAGGCATTCTTTTACACATTGGTCCCTCCCTAGTCTCTGTTCCCAATGCAACTCCTCCCAAATCTTCCTTCTTTCCCTCCTGCCTATCTCCTCAGTCCCAACCCCAAGCGTCGCTGAGTCTTTCTAATCTTCCTTTCTACAGACCCATCTGACCTCTCCCCTCCTCACCAGGCCAAGCTAGGTCCCAGTTTTTCCTCAGTCTCCGCTCACCTACCCTATAATCCTTTTATCACCTCCCCTCCTCACACCCAGTCTGGCTTACAGTTTCGTTCCGCAACTAGCCCTCTCCCACCTGCCCAGCAATTTCCTCTTAAAAAGGTGGCTGGAGCTAAAGGCATAGTCAAGGTTAATGCTCCTTTTTCTTTATCCAACCTCTCCCAAATCAGTTAGCGTTTAGGCTCTTTTTCATCAAATATGAAAAATCCAGCCCAGTTCATGGCCCATTTGGCAGCAACCCTGAGAGGCTTTACAGCCCTGGACCCTTAAAGGTCAAAAGGCCGTCTTATTCTCAATATACAGTTTATTACTCAATCCGCTCCCGACATTAAATAAAACCCCCAAAATTAAATTCCGGCCCTCAAACCCCACAACAGGACTTAATTAACCTCACCTTCAGGGTGTACAATAATAAAATAGAGGCAGCCAAGCAGCAACTTATTTCTGAGTTGCAATTCCTTGCCTCCACTGTGAGACAAACTCCAGCCACATCTCCAGCACACAAGATCTTCCAAATGCCTGAACCACAGCTGTCAGGGGTTCCTCCAGAACCTCCTCCCCCAGGAGCTTGTTACAAGTGCTGGAAATCTGGGCATTGGGCCAAGGAATGCCTACAGCCCAGGATTCCTCCTAAGCCACGTCCCATCTGTGTGGGACCCCACTGGAAATCGGACTGTCCAACTTGCCCACTCCCAGAGCCCCTGGAACTCTGGCCCAAGGCTCTCTGACTGACTCCTTCTCAGAACTTCTTGGCTTAGAGGTTGAAGACTGACACTGCCCCATTGCCTTGGAAGCCTCCTGGACCATCACAGATGCTTTGGGTAACTCTTACAGTGGGGGGTAAGTCTGTCCCCTTCTTAATCAATACGGAGGCTACCAACCCCACATTACCTTCTTTTCAAGGGCCTGTTTCCCTTGTCTCCATAACCGTTGTGGGTATTGATGGCCAGGCTGCTGAACCTCTTAAAACTCCCCAACTCTGGTGCCAACTGAGATAACATTCTTTTATGAACTCCTTTTTAGTTATCCCCACCTGCCCAGCTCCCTTATTAGGTTGTGACATTTTAACTAAATTATCTGCTTCCCTGACTATTCCTGGGCTACAGCCACACATCTTTGTCACCCTTTTCCCCAGTTCAAAGCCTCCTTTGCATCCTCCTCTGTAGAGGACTACATGCTCGCAAACTAGACGTTCCTGATAAGTCCTGCTCTTGCAAACGAAGCAGGGTGTTCCTTCCCTGCAAACAGGGAGGACAAAGGAGCCAGCTGCAAACAGCAGGCCCTGGCGACTGGCTAATGTGTAAACATCTTGAGAAACCAGAAAGTCAGGAAAAGGTCAGAAAAACAACACGTGACTTGTGACTTGGCAACATTCCGTAACCGATTGTATAAAACAAAGCAGAGCGTGCCATTTGGGGCGGCCGCCATGTTTGTCTCATCCTGTGTTGTCTTGTGTGTTCATTCCTTTGTTTAGGAAACATGCGGACTCCAACACTCCTCTCATATCCCCCCACATTAACCCACAAGTATAGGATACCTCTACTCCCTCCTTGGTGACTGATCATGCACCCCCTACCATCCCATTAAAACCTAATCACCCTTACCCCACTCAATGACAATATCCCATCCCACAGAACACTTTGAAAGGATTAAAGCCTGTTATCACTCACCTGCTACAGCATGGTCTTTTAAAGCCTGTAAACTCTCCTTTCGATTCCCTCATTTTACTTGTCCTAAAACCAGACAAGGCTTACAAGTTCAAGATCTGCACCTTATCAACCAAATTGTTTTGCCTCTCCACCCTGTAGTGCCAAAGCCATATACTCTCCTATCCTCAGTGCCTCCCTCCACAACCCATTATTCTGTTCTGGATCGCAAGCATAATTTCTATACTATTCCTTTACATGCTTCATCCCAGCCTCTCTTTGTTTTCACCTGGACTGACCCTGACACCCATCAGTCCCAGCAGCTTACCTGGGCTGTGCTGCTGCAAGGTTTCAGGGACAGCCCTCATTACTTCAGCCAAGCTCTTTCTCATGATTGACTTTCTTTCCACCCCTCTGCTTCTCACCTTGTTCAGTATATTGATGACCTTCTTCTTTGTAGCCCCTCCTTTGAATCTTCTCAAGAAGACACACTTCTGCTCCTTCAGCATTTACTCTCCAAAGGATATCGGGTATCTCCCTCCAAAGCTCAAATTTCTTCTCCATTCATTACCTACCTTGGCATAATTCTTCATAAAAACACATTTGCTCTCCCTGCCGATCATGTCCGACTGATCTCTCAAACCCCAACCCCTTCTACAAAACAACAACTTCTTTCCTTCCTAGGCAAGGTTAGTGGGGTCAGAATTCTTACACAAGAGCCGGGACTGCGTCCTGTAGCCTTTCTGTCCAAACAGCTTGACCTTACTGTTTTAGCCTACCCCTCGTGTCTGCGTGCAGCAGTTGCTGCTGCTTTAATACTTTCAGAGGCCCTAAAAATCACAAAGTATGCTCAACTCACTCTCTACAGTTCTCATAACTTCCAACATCTGTTTTCTTCCTCTCACCTGATGCATACACTTTCTGCTCCCCTGCTCCTTCAGCTATACTCACTCTTTGTTGAGTCTCCCACAATTACCATTGTTCCTGATACCACATTATTCCTGATACCACACCACACCCTCATGACTGTGTTTCTCTGATCCACCTGACATTCACTCCATTTCCCCATATTTCCTTCTTCCCTGTTCCTCACCCTGATCACATTTAGTTTATTGATGGCAGTTCCACCAGGCCTAATCACCACCCACCAGCAAAGGCAGGCTATGCAATAGTATCTTCCACATCTATCATTGAGGCTACTGCTCTGTCACCCTCCACTATCTCTCAGCAAGCTAAACTAGTTGCCTTAACTCAGACCCTCACTCTTTCAAAATGACTACACATTAATATTTATACTGACTCTAAATATGCCTTCCATATTCTGCACCACCATGCTGTTATATAGGCTGAAAGAGATTTCCACACTATGCAAAAGTCCTCCATCATTAATGCCTCTTTAATAAAAACACTTCTCAAAGCCACTTTACTTCCAAAGGAAGCTGGAGTCATTCACTGCAAGCAGTCATCAAAAGACATCAGATCCCATCACTCAGGACAATGCTTATGCTGATAAGTTACCTAAAAAAGCAGCTAGTATTCCAATTTCTGTCCCACATGTAGTTTTCCTCCTTCACATCGACCACTCCTACCTACTCCCCCGCTGAAACTTCCACCTATCAATCTCTTCCTACACAAGGTAAATGGTTCTTAGACCAAGGAAAATATCTCCTTCCAGCCTCACAGGCCCATTCTATTCTGTTGTCATTTCATAACCTCTTCCATCTAGGTTACAAGCCTAGCCTGTCTCTTAGAACCTCTCATTTCCTTTCCATCCTAGAAATCTGTCCTCAAGAAAGTCACTTCTCAGTGTTCTGTCTGCTATTCTACTACTCCTTAGGAGTTTCTCAGGCCCCCTCCTTTCCCTCCCTACACATCAAGCTCAGGGATTAGCCCCTGCCTAGGACTGGCAAATTGACTTTACTCACATGCCTCCAGTCAGAAAACTAAAATACCTCTTGGTCTAGGTAGGCACTTTCACTGGATGGGTAGAGGCCTTTCCCACAGGGTCTGAGAAGGCCACTGCAGTCATTTCTTCCCTTCTGTCAGACATAATTCCTCGGTTTGGCCTTCCCACCTCTGTACAGTTCAATAACGGACAAGCCTTTATTAGTCAAATCACCCAAGCAGTTTTTCAGACTCTTGGTATTCAGTGAAACCTTTATATCCTTTACCATCCTCAATCTTCAGGAAAGGTAGAACGGATTAATGGTCTTTTAAAAACACACCTCACCAAGCTCATTCACCAACTTAAAAAGGACTAAACAATACTTTTACCACTTTTCCTTCTCAGAATTCAGGCCTGTCCTCAGAATGCTAGAGGGTACAGCCCATTTGAGCTCCTGTGTAGACACTCCTTTTTATTATGTCCCAGTATCATTCCAGACACCAGAACAACTTGAACTGCATCCCAAAATCTTAGATAAACCTAAAAACTCACCAACCAAGCAAGTAATGACACTGAACCCCCTTAGGCTCTCTAATTAGATGTCCTAGGTCCTCCCAATTCTTAGTCCTTTAATACCTGTTTTTTCTCCTTCTCTTATACAAACCTTGTGCCTTCCGTTTAGTTTTTCAATTCATACAAAACCGCATCCAGGCCATCATCAATCATTCTATATGACAAATGCTCCTTCTAACAACCCCACAATATCACCTCTTACCACAAAATCTTCCTTCAGCTCAATCTCTCCCACTCTAGGTTCCCACGCCACCCCTAGTCCTGCTTGAAGCAGCCCTGAGAAACATCACCCATTATCTCTCCATACCACCCCCCAAACATTTTCACAGCCCCACCACTTCAATACTATCTTATTTTATTTTTCTTATTAATATAAGAAGGCAGGAATGTCAGGCCTCTGAGCCCAAGCCAAGCCATTGCATCCCCTGTGACTTGCACCTATACGCCCAGATGGCCTGAAGTAACTGAAGCATCACAAAATAAGTGAAAATGCCCTGCCCTGCCTTAATTGATGACATTCCACCACAAAAGAAGTGAAAATGGCTGGTCCTTGCCTTAAGTGATGACATTACCTTGTGAAAGTCCTTTTCCTGGCTCATCCTGGCTCAAAAAGCTCCCCCACTGAGCACCTTGCGACCCCCACTCCTGCCCACCAGAGAACAACCCTCCTTTGACTGTAATTTTCCTTTACCTACCCAAATCCTATAAAATGGCCCCACCCTTTTCTCCTTTCACTGATTCTCTTTTCAGACTCAGCCCACCTGCCCCCAGGTGATTAAAAAGCTTTATTGCTCACACAAAGCCTGTTTAGTAGTCTCTTCACAGGGACGCGCATGACAGCTGTGTTTAGGAAACTCAAAGAAATTCAAGATAACACAGAAAGTGAATTTACAATTCTATCAGATACATTTAACAAAGAGATTGAAATAATTAAAAAGAATCAAGCAGAAATTCTGTAGCTGAAAAATGCAATTGGCATACTGAATAATGAGTCCTTTAATGGTAGAATAGACCAAGCAGAAGAAAGAATGAGTGGGCTTGAAGACAAGCTATTTGAAAATACAGTCAGAGAAGATAAAGAAAAAAGAAAAGGAAAAAAACTTTCCTAAAGTATTTCAAAAATAGCCCCAAGATGGCAAATTTAAGAGTTATTGGTCTTAAAGAGGAGGTAGAGAAAGAGATAGGGGTAGAAAGTTCATTCAAAGGGATAATAACAGAGAACTTCCCAAACCTAGAGAAAGGTATGAATATGCCAACACAAGAAGGTTATAGAACACCAAGCAGATTTAACTCAAATAAGACTACCTCAAGGCATTTAATAATCAAATTCCCAAACGTTAAGAATAAAGAAATGATTATAAAAACAGCAAGAGAAAAGAAACAACTAACAAAATTGAGGTGTAATAATAGTTTGACAGTAGACTTACCAGTGGAAATCTTACATGTAAGGAGAGAGTGGCGTGACATACTTAAAGTGCTGAAGCATAAAAACTTTTACCCTAGAATACTATATCCAGTGAAAATGTGCTTCAGACATGAAGAATAAGTAAAGACTTTCTGAGGCAAACAAAAGCTAAGGGATTTCATCAATACCAGACCTGTCCTGCAAGAAATACTAAAAGGGTACCTCAATTAGAAAGAAAATGACGTTAATAATCAATGAATAATCGACTTAAGGTACAAAACTCTCTGGTAATAGTAAGTACACAGAAAAACAGAATAATATAACACTGTGTGAAAGAAAAATACCTTGGGTCCCCAGCACCACCAGACCTTTTCTCGCTGTATTTTATGATGTAAATTTTGTTATTTGATTTCCATCTGAGTTGTTTCCTTTAATGTGCAAATTTAAGGCTATTTAGCTGACAATTGTTTAGGGTTGTGAAACAGGTTATCAAGCATCTGAAAGTCAAAGTGGAAAAAAAAGGAGGGGGAGGGACTTTAGAAATCTATGAAATGTACTGTGATTGCTCAGTGGGTTCACTTTGCCCGCTACCTAGACAGATGGATTTATCAAGACAGAGGAAATGCAATGGAGACAATGTAACTCATGAAGAGCAGGTGATACAGGAGACTGGAGATTTATTTTTACTCAAATAGGTCTCTCCTAGCATTCAAAATTCAGAGTTTTTAAAGATAATTTGGTGTGTAGGGGCTTGGGAAGTGGGGAGTGCTGATTGGTTAGGTTGGAAATGCAATCATAGCGGGGCAAAGTGAGATCTTCTTGCTGTCTTCTTTTCCTGGGTGCAATGGCAGAACTGGTTGGGCCAGATTACTGGCCTGGGCAGTGTCAGCTGGTCCATCAAGTACAGGGTATGCAACATATCTCAAGCACTGATTTTAGGTTTTACAGAAGTGATGTTACCACCAGGAGAAATTTGGGGATATTTGGACTTTTGTTGCCAAAGTCTGCATGACCCCTAAACTGTAATTTCTAATTTTGTAGCTAATTTGTTAATCCTGCAAAGGCAGACTGGTACCCAGGCAAGAAGGGGGTCTTTTCAGAAAAGAGTGATATTCAATTTTGTTTCAGAGTCAAACCATGAACTGAATTCCCTTCCAAAGTTAGTTCAGCCTATACCCAGGAATGAACAAGGAGAGCTTAAAGGTTATAAGGAAGATGGTATCAGTTAGGTCAAATCGATTTTTCACTGTCTTAGTTTTAATTTTGCAATGGTGGTTTCATAACTTTAAATCATGACCACCACAGGTTTAATAAATACTCTAGGTAAACAAAATAAAATAATTAAGTAAATGTAATGGGATAAGTACTTGTATATAAACTGGTCATAATTAAGAATATAAAGTTATATTAAATGAAATAATAGATATTTCATTATTTAGGTATTTTCTAATAAATGTCTATTTTAGAAAAACATTCTTGCTACAAATAAGTGTTTTTTTGTTTGTTTGTTTTTTGAGATGGAGTCTCGCTCTGTCACCCTGGCTGGAGTGCAGTGGTGCAAGCTTGGCTCACTGCAAGCTCCGCCTCCCAGGTTCACGCATTCTCCTCCCTCAGCCTGAGTAGCTGGGACTACAGGCATCTGCCACCACGCCTGGCTAATTTCTTGTATTTTTTAGTAGAGATGGGGTTTAATCATATTAGCCAGGATGGTCTTGATCTCCTGACCTTGTGATCCACCCGCCTTCACCTCCCAAAGTGGTGGGATTACAGGCATGAGCCAGGGTGCCCAGCCAAATACGTGTCTCTTTTAAAAAAGAAGGTGAAGAAATTTTGTCTAATTCAAAGTTTATTTAAAGGTTATTTATAAAACAAGGTAAAAGGGACCAGGAAATTTTAAAAAGATGCAAAGAAAGTTACAAAAATAAAGAGGTTTACTTTTTGAGGTAAAAAACTTTAAAGAGAAATAACATCATATGAGAAAGAATCTTGTGTGGTAAGTTTAGTTCTAAAATAAAATAGCTGGTTGTTTAAAATGGAGGGATATTCAGAACAAATCAGAAAGTCTGACCCTGACATAAACAGTTAATGTAAGTCAAAGTAAGAGGATTCACGTATTTAAAAATTCCAAAAACTTTTATATAATCAAGTTGTCATGTTATTATTTTAAGTTTGCTTAGGAAAAATAAACTGAGATTTTTTTTTTTAAATTAAGGTTATTACATCCATGTATCTTCCTGTATATACTTTTAAAATCCTTGTTACATTGAGTTACAGGGCTTTTAACTCCTAGGTCTAAAAAGGACACCAAATTCTGCTAAATCTTAAACGCTGATAGCAATTAAAGCCTCATCTTCAGGTCCTGTAGAAGATGCCAATCAAAATAAACTGCATTCCTGAGACACAAGGGAAGAAATTAAAGCTATTCGGTTCCTCAAAGTCCAGACACTATCATGGAAGAGGTGGGCATTTTAGATTTTAAGGACCAAATTTGAAGGATAAAGTAAGTTCAGTTTTTCTGTAAATTAATTATTAATGTCAAAGGCACACTAATCCAAAACCAGCATATGGACCCCTGTGTCAGATTAACAAGATTTTGTTGAGGCATTAGCCAACCCCTTAATAGAAGTTATAAAGGTTTTAAAAGTCTTATGGAAATTATATTTTATAATCAAGATTAAATTTTATAGATTGTGTACAAAATTTTGAAAAAAAAATGTAATTGGCTTCATGCTGTTTTTATTAGGGCTACTCATTTAGAAAATTAAGTCTCCTCTCTCAAAGAATAGAGGTTTTCACTTTTTGAAATCCTTGAGTTATCATTTTGGTTAAATAAATGACTTTGAAATAACCTGTAATCCTATTTTGTAATATCAAGTGTTTTTATATTTGAGAAACTTTCTAAAATCAAATTATAAATTGTGTCTGTTTCTAACCTAAATAATCCTTTAAGCCCAAAATGACAAAGCTTGGCTTATTTGGTATAAAAATTACACATGATACATTATCAATTATGAAATGATGTTTGTTTTCCATTGCACTGTATTTGTATAAATATGTTATTGGTATGTGTTCCAAAATTATGGGAAACTCCTGTAATTTTGATATAACTTAGTGTACATTATCAGTAACAATAGTAATTTTCATGTTAAAATTATCGTGTGCCATAGAGGTAACAAATTTTCTTTTCAGTTGTGTCTTTTAACTATTGCTTCCTTAAAACATTTTTTTAAAAATCAACAGACAATTGTCTTATTTTGTCTTGTTTTTAACCCTCTTTAAAAGGTGGGTTTATAATCAGACATAAAACTCTACCAAGTGCTAATGCAGGTTTTCTGATAACATTGGAAATTGTAACATTGAAATAAAGGGAAAAATTTCAGAACTCTAATGGAGAGCTGAAATGTTCATGACTATCAAACAGAACAGGAGTTAACTGAATTAATTGAACAAATAGAAAACCGAAGTAATCTTTCTGATCTTTTGCTTAAAATGTTGCTGATATTTTGTTTTGTTTTTCAGAGTTAAGAAAACTTTTCTGTTAAGTTACTTACAGCTCTTAACAATTGAGTAAACTATACTCCTTTGAACAAAATTTGGAGGAAAATTTTGAACAAAAATCTCTGCCTGATTTCTCCAGAATTTTGAAACTATTTCTGAGTATTCTTAATTTATAGCAATACAGTTATTTGCATAAGTGCAATAAGAATCTATTTTATTTTGCAATAAGACACAACTGGCAACTGTTTATTTGACCAAGGCTTTGATTGGAATGTTGTGCTTTCCTTTAAGGAATCAAACTTGACTTTTAAGTGATCATACTTGACTTACAGAGCCAAAGAAACCCTTGGAAAAACTGGCCTCATATTTTGTATACACAGTCCTTGTAAATGTGATACCTAACCTTGTTTAACATGAATAGACTCTCATTTAGATACTTTACCTTGTTTTAATATGAATAGACTCCCCTTAGCTGGGAAAGCCGGACAGACTCCATTTGGCTTCTTCATTTGCAAGACATCAAGGGCTCCTTACCCACCCCTTTCCTCAAAGACTTAACTTGTGCAAGCTGACTCTCAGCATATCAAATCATGCAATTAACTGATAAGGTACTGTGGCAAGCTATGTCCATAGTTCCCAGGAATTCACTTGGGACATAGTACCCTAAAGTCCCCGCAATTGTGTCTGACAGATAACACCCAGAGTCTCCACACCTATCACCTTGTGATGAATTTAATGCCCCTGCACCTGGAACTGTTTGTTTTCCTGTAACCATTTGTCTTTTAACTTTTTTGGCCTGTTTTACTTCTGTAAGATTGCCACAGCTAGGGTCCTCCTCTGCTCTCAAAACCAAAGTATAAAAGAAAATACAGCCCCTTCTTTGGGGTTGAGAGAATTCCAAGTGTTAGCCATCTCTCAGTCACCGGCTAATAAAGGACTCCTGAATTCATTTCAAAGTGTGGCATTTCTCTCTAACTTACTCAGTTACAACATTTACAAGGTTACAAGTGAAAGGAATGAGACACATCCCCCATATATCTCCCAACTTCCTGAGCCCAGCACAAACACATTCCTCCATATTTCTTTCAAACTTCAGAAAAACACCACCTGGGAAATCTCCAGTAAGGATGCAGCAGGAACCAATAAAAAATGCTAAATGTATAATATTAACCAATTGTAATGCTGTAACCGAGAGAATTACCTTGTTCCCCTGTAACTTTACATATCCTGTTTACATCGGGCTATAAAAAGCAAGCACTCGCATTGTTCGGGGCCCTCTTGTATGTTGTGGAATGGAGGGACCAAGTTCGAACTTGTAGTAAAGATCCTTGCCGCTTGGCTTTGACTCTGGACTCTGGTGGTCTTCTTTGGGGAACAAACGGTCTGGGCATAACACAAGGTTATCTGACCTGTGGTAAGTACAGAATGTCGCTTTCTGACAGACACAGAAGCCCCAGGTTTATCTTAGAAACTCAAGAGGAGAGGAAATTCACCCAACTCATAGGTATTTGATGGCACAAATCCATGGCTGTGTTCGGCTTTAAAAAAGTTTTATCTGAGATTCCTCCTATGGAGCAAAGTTACATTAAAGTCAATTTAAAGTCTATGAAAAATAATAACTCTTGCTTAACTGTATACAAATAATTAGGCCAGGTATATTAAAGCAAACTAGTCCTAGCCCTAGCATGATTTGAATTTAGTGAAAATGGGAAAATAGAGAGAGAAAAAAATTATGAATGAAAACTACTGTAAACCTGTTGTTAGAGTATAGTATTGCCTAACTTTTTTTTCAATTTTTATTATTTTCTACAGTTTGGAACAAAATTCTAGGTTTTCTTGCCTACAAGTCTTCCAAATCATGTTTTCAATTACCTTTCCTTCTTTTTTTCCGAGTTTTTCTAATTTGTAGTCACCGAAAACTAAGCTGTGCTTCTTAAAGTCCTGAAAGCTGAAGCCAGACAACTTAAACTTCAGAAGAAAATAACAGCAACCTACGTACATACATAAGCCACTTTCATACCTGCAGACTACTGTATGGACTTCAGAGTAATGTGGTCTGTCAGGCCTCTGAGCCCAAGCCAAGCCATCACATCCCCTGTGACTTGCATGTATATGTCCAGATAGCCTGAAGTAACTGAAGAATCACAAAAGAAGTGAAAATGCCCTGCCCTGCCTTAATTGATGACATTCCACCACAAAAGAAGTGAAAATGGCTGGTCCTTGCCTTAAGTGATGACATTACCTCGTGAAAGTCCTTTTCCTGGCTCATTCTGGCTCAAAAAGCTCCCCCACTGAGCACCATGCAACGCCCACTCCTGCCCACCAGAGAACAACCACACTTTGACTGTAATTTTCCTTTACCTACCCAAATCCTATAAAACAGCCCCACCCTTATCTCCCTTCACTGACTCTCTTTTCAGACTCAGGTCACCTGCACCCAGGTGATTAAAAAGCTTTGTTGCTCACAAAAAGCCTGTTTGGTGGTCTCTTCACATGGAAGTGCATGACATGGTCTATATTGATTTTTCCAGGATTGTTCTTTTGTTTGTTGATGTTTTTTCTTTCTCCCTCTCCCTGCCCCCATTTTATCTTCATAGGACATGAGACTCACAACCTGGTAAAAATGAGCTTTTGGGACCTACTTATATAGAAATAAGACATCCTAGTCCTGAGAAATCAGATGAAACCTGAGACCAGAGACTCATTTTCCTATAAAATGTTTCTCCAAAAGATTTTTTAAAAGAAAGGAGGAGAAATGTGAAAGAAAAACATCTTGGGCCCCCAAAATCACTAAGGAAAACTCAAGCTAGAAACTGCTTAGGGAAAACCTGCCTCTTATTCTAATCAAAGTCACCCCTCTGCTCACTGAGATAGATGCATATATGATTGCCTCCTTTGGAAATGCTCATCAGGAACTCAAAAGAATGTAACCCTTTGTGTATTACCTATCTGTGACTTGAAAGCTCCCTCCCTGCCTTCAGTCTTCCTGCTTATGCTTCAAGTTGTCCTGCCTTTCCAGACTGAACCAATGTACTTCTTACATATATTGATTGATGCCTCATGACTCCCTAAAATGTTTAAAACCAAGCTATGCCTTGGCCACCTTGGGCACATGTTGTCGGGATTTCCTGAGGCTGTATCATGGGTGTGTCCTCAACCTTGGTAAAATAAACTTTCTAAATTAACTGAAACCTGTCTCAGATTTTCTCCATTCACAACTGTAACTGAAGTGTGTAAATTACCCTTATCCTGAGTAGAAAGACTAAACAATGAACTAATAAAAATAATAACTACAAGAAATTTTAAAGACATAGTCAATATAATAAGATAATTAAAAAAAAAAAGATAAAAAGCATGGGGATGGAGGTAGGGTATAGAATTTTTATTAGTTTTCTTTTGGATTATTTGTTTATGCAAATAGTGTTAAGTTGTTATCAGGTTAAAATAATAGGTTATTTGACAGTATTTGCAAGCTTTATGGTAACTCCAAGCCAAAAAAAAATAATAATAATAAAATAAAATAAAATGGATACACAACAATAAGAAGAAAGAAATTAATCATATCACTTGAAAATATAATCATGAAGATTACAGGAAGACAGGACTGAAGGAAAGAAGGAAAAGAAAACCACAAAGCAACCAGAAAACAAATAACAAAATGACAGGAGTAAGTTCTTATGTATTAATAATAACATTGAATGCAAATGGAGTAAACTCTCCAATCAAAAGACACAGAGTTGCTAAATAGATTTTAAAAAATTAGGCCAGGCACTGGCAAGACAGATGGATCACCTGAGGCCAGGAGTTTGAGACCAGCCTGGCAAATACGGTGAAACACTGTCTCTCTTAAAAAATAAAAAAAAGAAAAAGAAAAGAAAAAGAAGTCATGACCCAATGTTCTCCTGTCTACAAGAAACACACTTCACCTACAAATACACACAGAGACTGAAAGTAATGGGATGGAAAAAACATGTCATGTCAATGGAGACCATAAAAAAACAGGAGTAGCTATGCTTAGACAAAGTAGATTTCAAAACAAAAAGTATAAGAAGGGTCAAAGATGGTCATCATATAATGGTAAAGGGGTCAATTCAGCAAGAGGATAAAACAATTTTAAATGTATATGCACCCAATACTGGAGCACCCAGGTATTTAAAGCAAATATTATTTGAGCTAAAGAGAGAGATAGGTCCCAATACAATAATAGCTGGAGGCTTCAACACCCACCTTCAGCAGTGTATAGAACTTCCAGATAGAAAGTCAAAAAAGTGACATCAGACTTAATCTGCACTATAGACCAAATGGATCTAGTATATATATCACAGAAAATTTCATTAAAGAGTTACAGAATACATATTGTTTTCCTCAGCGTACAGATTATTCTCAAGGATAGACCATATGTTATGTCATAAAACAAGTCTTCATTCAAAAAAATTGAAATAATATCAGCATCTTTTCTGACCACAATGGAATCAAAGTAGAAATTACTAAGAAGAGGAATTTTGGAAACTATACAAATACAAGGAAATTAAACAAACAATATGCTCCTGAATGACTAATGGGTCAATTAAGAATTGAGAAGGAAATTGAAAAATTTCTTGAAACAAATAATAATGGAAACACACTATACCAAAACCTGTAGAACACAGCAAAAGCAATACTCATAGAGAAGTTTATAGCTGTAAAATATCAAAAAAGAGAAAAAAACTTCAAATAAATAATCCAATGATGAATCTTAAATAATTAGAAAAGTAAGAGCAAACAAACCCCAAATTAGTAGAAAAAAAGAAATAATAAAAATCAGAGAAGAAATAAATGAAATTGAAATGAAAATAAACAATACGGAAGATCAATGAAACAAAAAGTTGGTTTTTTAAAAAGTTAAACAAAATTGACAAAACTTTAGCCAGACTAAGAAAAAAAGAGATAGAAACCAAATAAATAAAATCAGAAATGGAAAAGAAGACATTACAACTAATATTGCAGAAATTTGAAGGATCACCAGTGGCAACTATGAGCATATATGCCAATAAACTAGAAAAGCTGGAAGAAATGGACAAATTATTACATACATACAAACTACCAAGATTGAATCAAGAAGGAATCTAAAACTTAAACAGACCAACGAGTAATGAGATTGAAGTCTCCCAGTAAAGAAAAGCCCAGGACTTTTCTTTAGCTTTACTGATGAATTCTATGAAACTTTTAAAGAACTAATACTAATCCTATTCAAAGTATTCCAAAATATGTAGTAGTAGGGAATACTTCCAAACTCATTCTATGAGGCCAGTATTACCCTGACACCAAAACCAGAAAAAGATACACACACACACACACACACACACACACACACACACACACACACACACACTACAGGCCAATGTCTCTGATGAATTGATGCAAAAACCCTTAACCAAATATTAGCAAACTGAATTCAACAATATATTAAAAGATCATTCATCATGATCAAGTGGGATTTATCTCTGGGATGCAAGAATGATTCAACATATGCAAATCAATCAGTGTGATACATCATATCAATAGAATGAGGAATAAAACCATATAATCATTTAAATTGATACTGAAAAAGCATTGATAAAATTTGATATCCCTTCATGATAAACCCTCAAAACTGGGTATAGAAGGAACATACAAAAATCAGTAACATTTCTACATGCCAACAGTGAATAATGCAAAAAACAAAAAAAAAAGTAATCTATTTTACAATAGCAACACATACAACTGAATACATAGAATTAACCAAATAAGTGAAAAAAACTCTATAATGAAAAGCATAAAACATTGATGAAAGAAATTGAAGAGGACACCAAGAAATGGAAAAAAAGTTTTGTGTTCATGGATTGGGATAATCGATATTGTTAAAATGTCAATACTACTCATGAAGTCTACAGATTAAAGGCAATCCCTATCAAAGTACCAATGACATTCTTCAAACAAATAGCAAAAAAAAAAAAAAAAAAAAAAAAATCATAAAATGTATGTAGAACAACAAAAGACCCAGAACAGCCAAAGCTATCCTAAGCAGAAAGAACAAAACTGGAGGAATTACATTACCTCACTTCAAATTATACTACAGAGTTATAGTAAAAAAAAAAAAACCATACTATTGTCATAAAAACAGACACATAGACCAATAGAACAGGATATAGAACCCAGAAACAAATCTACACAACTACACTGTACTCATTTTTTGAGAAAGTTGCCAAGACTGGAAAAAAGACAGTCTCTTCATTAACTGGTGCTGAGAAAACTGGATATCCATATTAAAAAGAATGAATCTAGACTGCTATGTCTCACTATGTATAAAAATTAAATAAAGGATTGAAAACTTAAATCTATGACCTCAAACCATAAAACTCTCTACAAGAAAATACTGGGGGAAAATCTCCAGGACATTGGTCTGAGCAAAAATTTCTTGAGCCATAGCCCACAAACACAGGCAATCAAAGCAAACATGGACAAAGGGGATTACATCAAGTTAAAAAGCTTATGCACAGCAAAGGATGTAATCAACAAAGTGAAGACGGAACCCACAGAAAGAGAGACAATATTTGCAAACTAGCCCTCTGTGTTAGTCCATTTTCACACTGCTAGGAAAAAATACCTGAGACTAGGTAATTTACAAAGTTAAAGAGGTTTAATGGACTCACAATTCCACATGGATGGAGAGGCCTCACAATCCTAGCAGAAACTGAAGGAGGAGCAAAGGCATGTGTTACATGGTGGTAGGCAAGACAGCATGTGCAAGGGAACTGTCCCTGTAAAACCATCAAATCTTGTGAGACTTATTTACTATTGCAAGAACTCACCCCCATAATTTAATTACCTCCCACTAGATCTGTCACACGACATGTTGTGATTATGGGAGCTACAATTCAAGATGAGATTTGGGTGGAGACACAGTCAAATCATATCACCCTTTAAGAAGGGATTAATAAACAGATTATATAAGTAGCACAAACTACTCTATAAGAAAAAAAGTCTAATAATCCAATCAAAAGACAGTCAAAAGATTTGAATAGATATTTCTCAAAAGAAGTCATATAAATGGTAAACAGGCATATGAAAATGTGCTCAATATTATTATCATTAGAGAAATGCAAATCAAAACTACAATGAGATACCATCTCACCCCAGTTAAAATGGCTTTTATTCAAAAGACAAGAAATAATGAATGATGGTGAGAATGTGGAGAAAAAGGGAACCCTTGTACACTGTTGCTGGGAATGTAAACTAGTACAGCTACTATGGGGAAGAGTTTGGAGGTTCTTCAAAAAACTGAAAATTGAGCTACCATATCATTCAGCAATCTCACTGCTGGGTGTATACCTATAAGAAAGGAAATCAGTATATTAAAGAGATATCTGCATTCCTATGTTTGTCGCAGCACTGCTTACACTAGCTATGTTTTGGAAGCAACCCAAGTGCCCATCAGCAGACAAATGAATAAAGAAAACGTGGTAAATATACACAATGAAGTACTATTCAGCTATGAAAAGAAATTAGATCCAGTCATTTGCAACAACATGGCTGGAAATGGAGGTCATTATGTTAAGTGAAATAAGCCAGGCACAGAAAGACAAACATCGCATGTTCTCACTTACCTGTGGGATCTAACAATCAAAACAATTGAACTCATGGGTGTAGAGAGTAGAAGGATGGTTACCAGAGGCTGGGAAGAGTAGTGAGGTGTTGGGGTTGTGGGATGGTTAATGTGTATTAAAAATAGAATAAATAAGACCTACTATTTGATAGCACAATAGGGCGACTATAGTCAATAATAACTTAATGGTATATTTTAAAATCAATTAAATAATGTAATTGAATAGTTTGTAACTCAAATGATAAATGCTTGACAGGATGGCTACCCCATTCTTTATCATGTACTTATTTCACATTAAAAAGATCAGTGGTTGTCAATAGTTACATCAGAGAGAATGGTGAATACGCAAGCACGGAGGGTTTTTAGGGCACTGAAACTATTCTGTACAATATTGTAGTGTTGGGTGTTGGAGACATGTCATTATATATCTTTCAAAACCCATAGAAAATACAACAAGTGTGAACCCTACGTAAAGCATGGGCTTTGGGTGATTATGATATGTCAATATAGGTTCATTGATTGTAACAAATGTACCACTGTGGTGGGGGATGTTGATAATGGAGGAGGCTATGTGTGTGCGTGGGAAGGGTATATGGGAAATCTCTCTACCTTCCTCTTAATTTTGCTGTGAACCTAAAACTGCTCTAAAAGTAAAGCATATTTTTGGAAAGAAAAAAATTAAAAAATCAAAACAACAGATGCTGGTGAGGCTACGGAGAAAAGGGAATGCTTACACACAGTCAGTGGGAATGTAAATTAGTTCAGCCACTATAGAAAGCAGTTTGGAGATTTCTCAAATAACTTAAAACAGAGCTTCTATTTGAGCCAGTAATCCCGTTACTGGGTATGTACATAAAGGAAACTAGATCATTATGCCAAAAAGACAAATGCACATGTATGTTCATTGCCACACTGTTCACAATAGCAAAAACATGGAATCAACATAGATGCCCATCAATGGTGGATTGGATTTTAAAAATGTGGTACATATACACTATGGAATACTACATAGCCATGAAAATGAATGAAATCAAGCTCTTTGCAGCAACCCAAATGGAATTAGAGGCAATAATCCTAAGTAAATTAATGCAGGGAGAGAAAACCAAATACTGCATGTTCTTACTTATAAGTGGGAACTATTCATTGCACACACATGGGCATAAACATGGGAACAATAGACACTACAGACTACTAGAGGTGAGAAAGGATGGGGATGTAGGTTGAAAAACTACCTGTTGGGCACTATGTTCACTATCTATGTGCAATACACTCATGTAATATCTAAAATAAAAACTGAAAAAAAAAGTAATCAGGGTGAGGTAGGTGGGGAGTTGGTGGAGGTGATATGTTCTCAAATTCTTTCCTAATATTTTCCAAAAGTAAGAATAAATACGCTGAAATGCTTGTGAAAAGATTTAGTCTTATCATATTTTTATAATATAGTCTCCAATGGATGTGACAGATTCAGTCAATTGGACCCTAAAATCATCAAACACTAACGTCACATTATTTACTTGTCTTTGGCTAGTTTCTGGCTTATCAAATGATCTAATAATTTGGTTTTCGTGGTTTCTCCTAAGTAAGAAATTTAAAAACTTAAAATGTATTAGCTATTATTAAAATAACACATCTGATGATTACATTTCTTTAAAAATTAACAAATTAAGATTCTGATTAATATATCAATATGTGTTAGGTCTAACTACACTCATTCAGCATTCCTGAGGCTGATCAAGCCAAAATATCTGTCCTCCAAAATTAAGAGCACAAAGATAGAGCGAGTAAATGTTAGTTACCTAAAGTCACCCTATGAAATTCGTTGATTGGCAGTTAGCAACCTCTTTCATGCTGATGGCAGTATTCATGGGGCACCATTATCACCTGCCCTCCCTTGCAAAAAATGTTATAATAATTAAAATCTTAATGTCTACATTTTATTTTATTATTATTTTTTTAATTTATTTATTATTATTATACTTTAAGTTCTAGGGTACATGTGCATAACGTGCAGGTTTGTTACATATGTATACTTGTGCCATGTTGGTGTGCTGCACCCATCAACTCGTCAGCACCCATCAACTCGTCATTTACATAAGGTATAACTCCCAATGCAATCCCTCCCCCCTCCCTCCTCCCCATGATAGGCCCCGGTGTGTGATGTTCCCCTTCCCGAGTCCAAGTGATCTCATTGTTCAGTTCCCACCTATGAGTGAGAACATGCGGTGTTTGGTTTTCTGTTCTTGTGATAGTTTGCTAAGAATGATGGTTTCCAGCAGCATCCATGTCCCTACAAAGGACACAAACTCATCCTTTTTGATGGCTGCATAGTATTCCATGGTGTATATGTGCCACATTTTCTTAATCCAATCTGTCACTGATGGACATTTGGGTTGATTCCAAGTCTTTGCTATTGTGAATAGTGCCCCAATAAACATACGTGTGCATGTGTCTTTATAGCAGCATAATTTATAATCCTTTGGGTATATACCCAGTAATGGGATGGCTGGGTCATATGGTACATCTAGTTCTAGATCCTTGAGGAATCGCCATACTGTTTTCCATAATGGTTGAACTAGTTTACAATCCCACCAACAGTGTAAAAGTGTTCCTATTTCTCCACATCCTCTCCAGCACCTGTTGTTTCCTGACTTTTTAATGATCGCCATTCTAACTGGTGTGAGATGGTATCTCATTGTGGTTTTGATTTGCATTTCTCTGATGGCCAGTGATGATGAGCATTTTTTCATGTGTCTGTTGGCTGTATGAATGTCTTCTTTTGAGAAATGTCTGTTCATATCCTTTGCCCACTTTTTGATGGGGTTGTTTGTTTTTTTCTTGTAAATTTGTTTGAGTTCTTTGTAGGTTCTGGATATTAGCCTTTTGTCAGATGAGTAGATTGCAAAAATTTTCTCCCATTCTGTAGGTTGCCTGTTCACTCTGATGGTAGTTTCTTTTGCTGTGCAGAAGCTCTTTAGTTTAATGATATCCCATTTGTCAATTTTGGCTTTTGCTGCCGTTGCTTTTGGTGTTTTAGACATGAAGTCTTTGCCCATGCCTATGTCCTGAATGGTACTACCTAGGTTTTCCTCTAGGATTTTTATGGTATTAGGTCTAACATTTAAGTCTCTAATCCATCCTGAATTAATTTTCGTATAAACAGTAAGGAAAGGATCCAGTTTTAGCTTTCTACTTATGGCTAGCCAATTTTCCCAGCACCGTTTATTAAATAGGGAATCCTTTCCCCATTTCTTGTTTCTCTCAGGTTTGTCAAAGATCAGATGGCTGTAGATGTGTGGTATTATTTCTGAGGACTCTGTTCTGTTCCATTGGTCTATATCTCTGTTTTGGTACGAGTACCATGCTGTTTTGGTTACTGTAGCCTTGTAGTATAGTTTGAAGTCAGGTAGCGTGATGCCTCCAGCTTTGTTCTTTTGACTTAGGATTGCCTTGGCAATGCGGGCTCTTTTTTGGTTCCATATGAACTTTAAAGCAGTTTTTTCCAATTCTGTGAAGAAACTCATTGGTAGCTTGATGGGAATGGCATTGAATCTATAAATTACCTTGGGCAGTATGGCCATTTTCACGATATTGATTCTTCCTATCCATGAGCATGGAATGTTCTTCCATTTGTTTGTGTCTTCTTTTATTTCACTGAGCAGTGGTTTGTAGTTCTCCTTGAAGAGGTCCTTTTCATCCCTTGTAAGTTGGATTCCTAGGTATTTTATTCTCTTTGAAGCAATTGTGAGTGGAAGTTCATTCCTGATTTGGCTCTCTGTTTGTCTGTTACTGGTGTATATGAATGCTTGTGATTTTTGCACATTAATTTTGTATCCTGAGACTTTGCTGAAGTTGCTTATCAGCTTAAGGAGATTTTGGGCTGAGATGATGGGGTTTTCTAAATATACAATCATGTCATCTGCAAACAGGGACAATTTGACTTCTTCTTTTCCTAACTGAATACCCTTGATTTCTTTCTCTTGCCTAATTGCCCTAGCCAGAACTTCCAACACTATGTTGAATAGGAGTGGTGAGAGAGGGCATCCCTCTCTTGTGCCAGTTTTCAAAGGGAATTTTTCCAGTTTTTGCCCATTCAGTATGATATTGGCTGTGGGTTTGTCATAAATAGCTCTTATTATTTTGAGGTACATTCCATCAATACCGAATTTATTGAGCGTTTTTAGCATGAAGGGCTGTTGAATTTTGTCAAAAGCCTTTTCTGCATCTATTGAGATAATCATGTGGTTCTTGTCTTTGGTTCTGTTTATATGCTGGATTATGTTTATTGATTTGCGAATGTTGAACCAGCCTTGCATCCCAGGGATGAAGCCCACTTGATCATGGTGGATAAGCTTTTTGATGTGTTGCTGAATCCGGTTTGCCAGTATTTTATTGAGGATTTTTGCATCGATGTTCATCAGGGATATTGGTCTAAAATTCTCTTTTTTTTGTGTGTCTCTGCCAGGCTTTGGTATCAGGATGATGTTGGCCTCATAAAATGAGTTAGGGAGGATTCCCTCTTTTTCTATTGATTGGAATAGTTTCAGAAGGAATGGTACAAACTCCTCCTTGTACCTCTGGTAGAATTCAGCTGTGAATCCATCTGGTCCTGGACTTTTTTTGGTTGGTAGGCTATTAATTATTGCCTCAATTTCAGAGCCTGCTATTGGTCTATTCAGGGATTCAACTTCTTCCTGGTTTAGTCTTGGAAGAGTGTAAGTGTCCAGGAAATTATCCATTTCTTCTAGATTTTCCAGTTTATTTGCGTAGAGGTGTTTATAGTATTCTCTGATGGTAGTTTGTATTTCTGTGGGGTCGGTGGTGATATCCCCTTTATCATTTTTAATTGCATCGATTTGATTCTTCTCTCTTTTCTTCTTTATTAGTCTTGCTAGTGGTCTGTCAATTTTGTTGATCTTTTCAAAAAACCAACTCCTGGATTCATTGATTTTTTGGAGGGCTTTTTGTGTCTCTATCTCCTTCAGTTCTGCTCTGATCTTAGTTATTTCTTGCCTTCTGCTAGCTTTCGAATGTGTTTGCTCTTGCTTCTCTAGTTCTTTTAATTGCGATGTTAGAGTGTCAATTTTAGATCTTTCCTGCTTTCTCTTGTGGGCATTTAGTGCTATAAATTTCCCTCTACACACTGCTTTAAATGTGTCCCAGAGATTCTGGTATGTTGTATCTTTGTTCTCATTGGTTTCAAAGAACATCTTTATTTCTGCCTTCATTTCGTTATGTACCCAGTAGTCATTCAGGAGCAGGTTGTTCAGTTTCCATGTAGTTGAGCGGTTTTGATTGAGTTTCTTAGTCCTGAGTTCTAGTTTGATTGCACTGTGGTCTGAGAGACAGTTTGTTATAATTTCTGTTCTTGTACATTTGTTGAGGAGTGCTTTACTTCCAATTACGTGGTCAATTTTGGAGTAAGTACGATGTGGTGCTGAGAAGAATGTATATTCTGTTGATTTGGGGTGGAGAGTTCTATAGATGTCTATTAGGTCTGCTTGCTGCAGAGATGAGTTCAACTCCTGGATATCCTTGTTAACTTTCTGTCTCGTTGATCTGTCTAATGTTGACAGTGGAGTGTTGAAATCTCCCATTATTATTGTATGGGAGTCTAAGTCTCTTTGTAAGTCTCTAAGGACTTGCTTTATGAATCTGGGTGCTCCTGTATTGGGTGCATATATATTTAGGATAGTTAGCTCTTCCTGTTGAATTGATCCCTTTACCATTATGTAATGGCCTTCTTTGTCTCTTTTGATCTTTGAGGGTTTAAAGTCTGTTTTATCAGAGACTAGTATTGCAACCCCTGCTTTTATTTGTTCTCCATTTGCTTGTTAAATCTTCCTCCATCCCTTTATTTTGAGCCTATGTATGTCTCTGTGTGTGAGATGGGTCTCCTGAATACAGCAGACTGATGGTTCTTGACTCTTTATCCAGTTTGCCAGTCTATGTCTTTTGATTTGAGCATTTAGTCCATTTACATTTAAGGTTAAGATTGTTATGTGTGAACTTGATCCTGCCATTATGATATTAACTGGTTATTTTGCTTGTTAGTTGATGCAGTTTCTTCCTAGCCTCGATGGTCTTTACATTTTGGCATGTTTTTGCAATGGCTGGTACCGGTTGTTCCTTTCCATGTTTAGTGCTTCCTTCAGGGTCTCTTGTAAGGCAGGTCTAGTGGTGACAAAATCTCTAAGCATTTGCTTATCTGTAAAGGATTTTATTTCTCCTTCACTTATGAAACTTAGTTTGGCTGGATATGAAATTCTGGGTTTAAAATTCTTTTCTTTAAGAATGTTGAATATTGGCCCCCACTCTCTTCTGGCTTGGAGAGTTTCTCCCGAGAGATCTGCTGTTAGTCTGATGGGCTTCCCTTTGTGGGTAACCCGACCTTTCTCTCTGGCTGCCCTTAAGATTTTTTCCTTCATTTCAACTTTGGTGAATCTGGCAATTATGTGTCTTGGAGTTGCTCTTCTCGAGGAGTATCTTTGTGGCGTTCTCTGTATTTCCTGGATTTGAATGTTGGCCTGCCCTACTAGGTTGGGGAAGTTCTCCTGGATGATATCCTGAAGAGTGTTTTCCAACTTGGTTCCATCTTCCCCCTCACTTTCAGGCACCCCAATCAGACGTAGATTTGGTCTTTTTACATAATCCCATACTTCTTGCAGGCTTTGTTCATTTCTTTTTCTTCTTTTTTCTTTTGGTTTCTCTTCTCCCTTCATTTCATTCATTTGATCCTCAATCGCTGATACTCTTTCTTCCAGTTGATTGAGTCGGTTACTGAAGCTTGTGCATTTGTCACGTATTTCTCGTGTCATGGTTTTCATCTCTTTCATTTTGTTTATGACCTTCTCTGCATTAATTACTCTAGCCATCAATTCTTCCACTTTTTTTTCAAGATTTTTAGTTTCTTTGCGCTGGGTACATAATTCCTCCTTTAGCTCTGAGAAGTTTGATGGACTGAAGCCTTCTTCTCTCATCTCGTCAAAGTCATTCTCCGTCCAGCTTTGATCCGTTGCTGGCGACGAGCTGCGCTCCTTTGCCGGGGGAGATGTGCTCTTATTTTTGCAATTTCCAGCTTTTCTGCCCTGCTTTTTCCCCATCTTTGTGGTTTTATCTGCCTCTGGTCTTTGATGATGGTGATGTACTGATGGGGTTTTGGTGTAGGTGTCCTTCCTGTTTGATAGTTTTCCTTCTAACAGTCAGGACCCTCAGCTGTAGGTCTGTTGGAGATTGCTTGAGGTCCACTCCAGACCCTGTTTGCCTCAGTTGAAAATGCAGAAATCACCGGTGTTCTGTGTCACTAGCGCTGGGAGTTGGAGACTGGAGCTGTTCCTATTCGGCCATCTTGCTCCGCCCCCCGGATTCTTGATCTACATTTTATGTTTTATTTCCATTCTGTACAACTTAGAACAAAATTAGCTTAGTGCATTCATTTATAATTAAAGGACATTCTACTCAGAGGTTTAAATATTTGTATGGAACTAGATGATGAATCTGAAAACTAAATAAAATATGTCCCCAAAGAATTTATCATTTAACTTATAAGAAATACAGTTTTCTTCATGTCCCTCCTTTTTTGTGGAATTAACTGGGAAATGTGCTATACAAAATAAGGACAATTTTGTTGCATATAGTTGCATATAATCTTTAAGAGAAAGTTACTCATAGAGGCAAGGTACTATCAGCAAATGATAAACAGAGTCAGTAAAATTTTTTCAATATGGATTTTAATGCTTCAAAATACTTTCTAAAACTTGGTAAAATATTGTCTTATAAGTCATTCAGTCTATAGATGTATCAATTGTGTGAACAAGGGAAATCTGAATTCCTAAAACTCTCATAATGTGACACAATTGAAGTCTTCAATTTGAGACATTGATATTCATAAACATGAAGAAAACACCAGATATTTCAATAATGAGTCTCTTAGTTTACCATATTGGATTGAGCCTAATGTATCACTTGTTTTATAAAATTCAGCATGTTGTATATAAAGATGATAAAAATGTGATGTAGCACTCTCAGAAAATACTTTATTTGCAGACCTTTTAGAGTCAATGTTTTAATCTTTTCAAATTAAAAGGATTATGTATGCAGTTGATTGTTTTAAATAATAAGCTTTATTTTGAGGGGGCAGTTTTAGGTTTATAGCAAAATTGAGTGGAAAGTACAGAGAATTGCCATATATACTGTCCCTACCCACCCACAACCTCTCTCACTATGACACCTCACCACACTGGTAGATTTGTTACAATCTATGAACCTACACTGACACATCATAATCTTCCCAAGTCCATAGTTTACATTAAGGAAGACTCTTGAGGTTGTATATTCTATGGATTGTACAAATGTATAATGACAGGTATTCACCATTGTAGTATTATACAGAATAGATTCACTGCCTTAAAAAGTCCCTGGATCCCGCTTATTCATCACTTTCTCCCATCTAACTTCTTGTAACCATTCTTCCTTTCTCTTTTTTCCCAGTTTTGACTTTTTCAGAATGTTACCTAGTTGAAATCATGCAATATGTAGCTTTCTTGACTTTGCTTCTTTCACTTAGTAATATATATTTAAGTTTCCTCCATGCCTTCTTTTATGGCTTGATAGCACTTTTTTTTTTTTAATGGTAATTTTCCATTGTCTGAATGTACCACAGTTTATTTATCCATGTACCTACTGAAGGACATTCTAGTTGCTTCCAGGTTTGGTCAGTTATGTAAAACTCGCTTTAAATATTGTGTGCAGGGTTTCTTTTTATGTGGATATAAGTTTTAAACTCATTTGGGTAAATCTTAAGGAGCATAATTCCTGGATCATATGGTAAGAGCATGTTTAGTTTTGTAAGAAACTGTCAAACTGTCTTAAAAGATAACTGTACCATTTTGCATTTCTACCAGCAATGAATGAGAGTTCCTGTGCTCTGCATCCTCACCAGCATGTTGTGTTGGCAGTGTTCTAGATTGTGGTAGTAGTAATAGATGTCTCTTACTATTGTCTAAATGCTCTCTCATTATTGTTTTAATTTGAAACTTCCTAATGATGTACGTTGATGACCATCTTTTCATATGCTTATTTGCCACCTATATTTCTTCTTTAGTGACATGTGTGCTCAGGACTTTTGCTTATTTTTAATCAGATGGTTTATTTTCCTATTGTAGAGTTTTGAGTTCTTTGTGTAGATAACAGTTCTTTATCAGTTGTATGTTTTGGAAATATTTTGTTCCAATCTATGACTTGTTTTCTCATTCTCTTGACAGTGTCATTCCCAGAGTAAAAGGTTTTAATTTTAACAAAACCAAGCTTATTAATTGTTTCTTTCATGATTTGTACCTTTGACATTTTATCTAAGAAGTCATTGCCATATCTGAGGTCATCTTGTCCTATTACCTTCTAGGAATTTTATAATTTTGTATACCACATTTAGGTCTAGAATTCATTTTGAGATTTTTTTGTGAGTGGTGTCATGTCTGTGTCATGTCTATTTTTTTGAAGGCGATTTTCCAGTTTTCCCTGCACTCTTTATTGAAGGCTATCTTCTCTTCATTGTATTACCTTTGCTCTTTTGTCAAAGATCAGTTTACTATATTTATGTGGGTCAATTTCTGAGTTCTGTATTCTATTCCATCGATCAATTTGTCTATATATATTTTTTCACCAGAACCACACTGTCTTGATTAATGCAGCTTTATAATAAGTCATGAAGTTGGATAGTGTCAGTCCTTTGTCTTTTCTTCTCCAGTATTTATTATATATTCTGGGTCTTTTGCCTTTTCATATAAACTTTAGAATCAGTTTGCTAATACACACAAGAAAACTTTCTGAGACTGTACTGGAATTGTACTGAATCTACAGATCAATTTGGAAATAACTAACATTTTAGCAATACTGCATCTACCTACTCGTGAACATGAACTATGACTCAACTTATTTATTTTTTCTTTGCTATCTTTCAATCAAATGTTGTAGTTTTCCTAACATATATCTTGCAGATATTTTGTTAGATTTATACCTATATATTTCATTTTTGGGGTGCAAATATAAATGGCAATGTGTTTTTAGTTTTACATTCCACTTGTTAATTGTTGTTATATACATAAAAGATTGACTTTTGCATGTTGACATTGTATGCTGTACCATTGCTACTATTGCTTATTAGTTCCAGGAGTTTTTGTTTTTGTTTGGTCAGTTCTTTCAGATTTTCTATATAGATTATCATAGTATCTACAAACAAGACAGTTTTATTTCTTCCTTCCCAATCTGTATCACTTTTCTTGTCTTATTGCATTACCTAGGCCATCTAGTACAATATTGAAAAGCAGTGGCAAGAGAACATTCTTGCCTTGTTTCTGATCTTAGCAGGAAAGCTTTGAGTTTCTCACTATTTAAGTATAATGTTAGCTGTAGGTTTTTGTTTGTTTTTGTAGATATTTTTTATCAAGTAGAGGGAATTCCCCTTTATTTCTAGTTTTTAAAGAGTTTTTAACATGAGTAGGTGTTGGATTTTGGTCAAATACTTTTTCTGCATTTATTTACACAATCGTGTGATATTTTCATTAGGTTTGTAGGTGTGATAAATTACACTGATTGAATTTCAAATGCTGGACCAACCTTGCATACATGAGATAAATTCCACTTAGCCAAGGTGTATAGAATTTTACACATTATTAGATTGTATATGATATATTTTGTGAAGATTTCTGCACCTATGATTATACAATATATTGGTCTGTAGTTTTCTTGTAATGTCTTTGACTTTGGTATAGGGTGACGCTGGCCTCATAGTATGAATTAGGAAGTATTTCCTCTGCTTCTATTTTGTGAAAGACAACTGGTAGGCATATATACATATATTCTGTGCTTTCTGCTTTGAAAGATTACTTTTTGAAATAATTTCAACTTTTATTTTAGATTTAGATAGTACATATGCAAGTTTGTCACATGAGTATATTGCATGATGAGAGGTTTGGGGTACAATAAATCCCATCACCAAGGTAGTGAGCATAGTACCCAATAGTTACTTTCTAAACTCTTGCATTCCCTTTTCCTCTAGTAGTCACTAGCATTGATTATTGCCATTTTTATGCCAATGAATACCCAATGTTTAGTTTTTACTTACAAATGAGAACATGTGGTATTTGGTTTTCTGCTGCTGTGTTTATTCACTTAGGTTAATGGCCTGCAGCTACATCCATTTTGCTGCAAACGACATAATTTCATTCTTTTGGCTGTGTAGTATTCCATTGTGCATATGTATCAAGTTTTCTTCATGCAGTTCAGTATTGATGGGCACCTAGGTTAATTCCATGTCTTTGCTACTGTGAATAATGCTGTGATTATCATACAAGTGCAAGTATCTTTTCAGAAGAATTATTTCTTTTATTTTAGATATATAATTATTGTTTCAATTCATTTAATTGATATAGGTTAATTCATATTGTTTATTTCCTTTTGTGTGAAACTTGGCACACTGGCTTTCAAGGAATTGGTCCATTTTATATGTTATCAAATTTATGAGCAAATAGTTGTTCATTATAATCCTTTATAATATTTTAAATGCCAGTGGGATCTTTAGGAATATCCCTTCTTTTCTTTTTGATATCAGTAATTTGTGTCTTTTTGTTTTTTCTTGGCTAGACTAGTTAGAGGCTTATCAATTCTATTGATTGTTTTGAAGAATGAGCGTTGGTTTTGATTTTCCTCAACTAATTTCTTGCTTTCAGTTTCACTGATTTCTGCTCTATTTGTTTTTGTTATTTCTTTTTTTTCTGCTTTGTATTTAATTTGTTCTTTATTTTCTAGTTTCTTAAGGTGAAAGCTTAGACTATTGATTTTAGAGCTTTCTTCTATCCTAATATATGCATTCAATGCTATGATTTCCTTCTAAGTACTTCTTTTAATGCATCCCACAGGTTTTGATAAGTTGTATTTTTATATTAATTTAATTTAAAATATTTTTAACAGTTTATTGAGATTTCCTCTTGATCTCTGTGTTTTTTAGAATAATATTGCTTAATATCAAATATTTTGGGATTTTCCAGTTATCTTCCTGTAATTGATTTCTAGTTTGATTCTATTATTTTGAAAGCATACACTGTTTAATTATTATTCTTTTAAATGTATTATGACATGTTTTATGACCCACATTTTTGTTTATCTTGGTGAATGTTCTATGTGAGCTTGAGATGAAAGTACAGTCTGCTGTTTTTTGATGAGGTAGTTCATAGATGCCAATTATATACAATTGATCGATGGTGATGCTAAATTCAATGATGTCCTTACTGATTTTCTGTCAACTAGATTAGTCCATTTTAATACAGGTGTGTTAAAGTCTCCAACTATAATAAGGGGTTCATCTATTTGGCCTTGCAATACTATCAGGTTTTGCCTCATGTATTTTGATGCTCTATTGTTAGGTACATACATTATTTATCAATACTTAATGTTTTCACCTATTCCTCAAAACTTTCCTCACTCTGAAGTCTTCTCTGCCTGAAATTAGTATACATACTCTTGCTGTCTTTTGATTGTTAGTATCATATATCTTTTTTCTATAGCTTTACTTTTAATATATGTGTTTTTATACTTAAAATGGGTTTGTTGTAACAACATATGGTTTTGTCTTTTTTTAAAATAAACTCTGGCACTTTCCTTTAATTAGCTCATTTTGACAATTAATGTTTAAAGTGATGTATTAACATAGTTAGATAAATATCCAGTATATTTGTTCCTGTTTTCTATTTGTTGCTCTTGTTCTTTGTTTCTATTTTTGTCTCTATGTTTTCTGCTTATTGTGGTCTAATTAAGCATTTTATATATTCAATTTTTGCTCATTTTCAAGCTTATTAGTTTTTCTTCTCTTTTTAATTTTGCTAGTGGTTGTCCCAGAGTGTGCAATACACATTTACAACAAATCCAAGTGCACTTTCACCTAACACTATGCTGCTTAAGGGGTAGCACAAGTACATTGTAAAAATAAAATATTCCTAATTCCTCCTATTTCTTCTATTGTTGCTGTCATTCACTACACGTAAGCATTCATAAGCATATGTATGTATATATAATATATCTATAATCAAATACATTACTGCTATTACTATTTTGAACAAACTGTTATCTGTTAGATCAATTAAGAATAAGAAATAGAAGTTTTTGTTTTATCTTCATCTACTTCTCTAAGCTGTTGGCTTATTTACATCTGAATTTCTGAGCTGTATCATTTTCCTTCTCTCTGAGGAACTTTTTTTAAAATACTTCCTGCAAGGCAGGTCTTCTGGCAACAAATTTCAGCAATTCCTGTTTAAGAATGTCTTTGTTTTGCCTTCACTACTTCCTCTTCTTCTTCTCCTTCTTCTTCTCCTCCTCCTTCTCTTCTTTTTTTTTTTTTTTTTTTTTTTTTTTGGGACAAGGTCTCACTCTGTCACCCAGGCTGGAGTGCAGTGGCATCATAATGGCTCAATGCAGCCTCAACCACCCAGGCTAAAGTGATTCTCTTACCTCAGCCTCCTGAGTAGCTAGGACTACATGTGCACACCACCAAGCCTGGGTGATTTTTTGTAGAGATGGGGTTTCACCATGTTGCCCAGGCTAGTCTCGACTTCCTAGGTTCAAGCAATCTACCTGCCTTTGTGTCTGGAATTAGTGGGTTCCTGGTCTCGCTGACTTCAAGAATGAAACCATGGACCCTTGCAGTGGGTGTTACAGTTCTTAAAGATGGTGTGTCTGGAGTTCGTTCATCCCTCCTGGTGGGTTTGTCTTCTCGCTGGCTTCAGGAGTGAAGTTGCAGACCTTCACAGTGAGTGTTACAGCTCATAAAGGCAACGGTGGACCCAAAGAGTGAGCAGCAGCAAGATTTATTGCCAACAGCAAAAGAACAAAGCTTCCACAGCCTGGAAGGGGACCCCAGTGCTTTGTCACTGCTGGCTCAGGCAACCTGCTTTTATTCCCTTATCTAACCCCACCCACATCCTGCTGATGCATACATTTTACAGAGAACTGATTGGTCGGTTTTACAGAGAGCTGATTGGTCCATTTTGACAGGGTGCTGATTGGTACATTTACAATCCCTGAGCTAGACACAGAGTGCTGATTGGTGTATTTACAATCCTTTAGCTAGACATAAAGGTTCTCCAAGTTCCCACTAGATTAACTAGACACAGAGCACTGATTGTTGCATTTACAAACCTTGAGCTAGACACAGAGTGCTGATTGATGTGTTTACAAACCTTGAGCTAGAGTGCTGACTAGTGCATATACAATCCTCTGGCTGGACATAAAAGTTCTCCAAGTTCCCACCTGACTCAGGAGCCCAGCTGGCTTCGCCTAGTGGATCCCGTGCTGGGTCAGGGGCAGAGTTGCCCACCAGTCCTGTGCCATACGCCCACACTCCTCAGCCCTTGGGTGTTCGATGGGACCTGGCACTGTGGAGCAGGGGGCAGTGCCCATTGTGGAGGCTGAGCCCTGTCTTGCAGGGAGGTGGCTGAGGCCCAGTGAGAATTCAGGTGCGGCAGGTGGGCCTGCAGTGCTGGGGACCCAGCACCCACTCTGCAGCTGCTGGCCTGGGTGCTAAGCCCCTCACTGCCTGGGGTGGGTGGTGCCGGCCAGCCACTCCAAGTGCAGGGCCGTGGAGCCCATGCCCACCTGGAACTTGCGCTGGCCCGTGAGCACCACACACAGCCCCAGTTCCCACCCCTGCCTCTCCGTCCACACCTGCCTGCAAGGAGAGGGAGCAGGCTCCAGCCTCTGCCAGCCCAGAGAGGGGCTCCCACAGTGCAGCACGGGCTGAAGTGCTCCTCAAGCACGGTCAGAGCAGACGCTGAGGCCAAGGAGGTGCTGAGAGTGAGCAAGGGCTGCTAGCATGTTGTCACCTCTCACATTGACCTCCCAAAGTGCTAGATTTACAGGCACGAGGCTCCATGCCTGGCCGTCTCTTTTGCTTAAAAAATTTTGTAGCATTTCTTTCTGTCTTCTCCTGTTATTTTCACTAAACATGTTATATCTTTTGTGGTTGTCCTACAGTTCTTGACCACTCTGTTACCTTTTTTTTATTTTAAGTCTTCTTTCTCTCCCTCTCTCTCTCTCTCTCTTTTTTTTTTTTTTTTTTTCATATTTGGAAGTTTCTACTATCATATTGTCAAGCTTTGAGACTCTTTCTTCAGCTGCATCCAGTCTACTCAATGAGCAGATCAAACATATTCTTTATTTCTGTTACAGTGTTTTTGATCTCTAGTATCTGTTTGTAATTGTTTCTTAGAATTTTTATCTCTCTGCTTACATTGTTCATCGTTTTTACATGTGTTCTAATTTTCCTATTAATACCATTAACATATTAATAGTAGTTATTTTTATTTTCTGATCTGATAATTCCAACATTCCTGTCACTTTTAACTGACTCTAACACTTGTTCAGCCTCTTCAAACTCATTTTTTTTCTTTTGTTATGCTTTATAATTTTGTATTGCAAGATAGACATGATATACTGGGTAAAAGGAACTCTGGTAAATAGGCCTTTAGTGATTTGAAGGCCAGGTGTAGGGGAGCGGAATCATTATGTAGTTGCATTATTTGGCCTCGGTCTTTTGGTAAGCATGTACCTCTAGGTTGTGAACTTTACCCGTGTTTCTTGATCTCAACTCTCATTCCACTCCTGGCCATTAGGTGTGAAGTAGAAATATCTGAAGCAATAATGAGTGAGGATTTTCTCCAAATTAATTTCAGACACCAATCCACATATCCAGGAAGTTGAGAGAAAAACAAGCAGTATAAATCACACATACGCATATGCACACACACACACACACACACACACAACTCTGAATCTAGGCATATTATATTCAAATTTCAGAAAGTCAAAGATAAGGTGGGATCCAATGGTCAAAAGGGGCTAGAGTTTGGGTATTTTCCTTTCCCCAGGCAAGTTAGTCTCTGACAAAACCTCAACACTTTGGGCTCTGGTAAAACAGTTTCTACTGAGAGTAGACCTTGTTAAGTAGAACAGAATGTTCTGACATATTCCAAAATATCCCCCCCCCCTCTTTTTTTTTTTTTGGTGCTGAAGGCATGAGAGGATTTTTCTTTGATATTCCTTGTGAGGACCTGGTAGAGCTCCTAGAGGTAAAACTCACCAAGTGTGAGGGCCCCATATGACTGGGTTTCTGTATAGTTTTTGACTATCAGAATTATCGACAGTAAAAATTCATCAATTACCAGTTACGTTTTTCTACCTTGGGACTGGCTCCTGCATGGAGCCACACTCTATGGTTTCTGCTTTGGTAAATTGGAATCCTCTTAACTTATCAAAAGTATTTACATGTCTGTCTTTCACATTTGGGAAGTAATATTTTGTCCTGTGACCTCACTTCTCTGCCAGATCTAAGAAGAGCTGTTGATTTTTTAGTTTTTTCAGCTTTTTACTTTTTGTTTTGTTTTTACTTGTTGTTAAGAAAGAATGGTGACTTCCAAGCTCTTTAAATGCTGAACTAGAAACCAAAAACCTTAATTTGTAAATATATACAACATTGGAAACTTTACACTCTTGCATCTGAATTCCAATTATATTTTTGTTATGTACAACTGTATTTACATGTAAATAATGGTTTTAATTCAGTTGTCTCTTTATATGGATCACAATTAAGAAAATCTGTGGTTACTATAGTTTAATTACTATCTATAATGTAAATTTATTATTTTTGAAATATTCTAGAATTTCTGGTTGAATTTCATAGAGAAATGAAAAACCTTTCAAAAATTATGTGTCAGAAAAGGTGATAATAAACCTCAAAAACTGAAAATAAAAAAGGTGGAGGTGATACTGGGAATGGAGTTGTGGAACATAGATAAACTATTTGGTTACCGACTAAGAATAGTGCAGAGATTCCAGAGAAAAGAGAAAAAATAATGAGTGTTGTTCTGAGATTTTTTATTACTGTAAATAGAAAATATGAAAGAAAATTGATAAGAGAAGTAGACAGAAAATATTAGGATTACGAAAATAATCAGTGTGGCTTTTTCTCCCTTCCTTCCTTGCTTCCTTCCTTTCCCTTCCTCCCTTCCTCCCTTCCTTCCTTCCTCTCTCCCTCTCTCTCTTCCTTCCTTCCTTCCTTCCTTTTATTTCTGAGACAGAGTCTCACTCTGTCACCCAGGCTGGAGTGCAATGGTGCGAGCTGGGCTCACTGCAACCTCCACCTCTTGGGTTCAAGTGATTCTCCTTCCTTAGCCTCCCAAGTAGCTGGGACTACAGGTGCCCACCACCATGCCCAGCTATTTTTTTATTATTATTTTTATTAGAGACAGGATTTTGTCATGTTGGCTAGGCTGGTCTCAAACTCCTAACCTCTGGTGATCCACCTCCCTCAGTCTCCCAAACTACTGGGATTACAGGCGTGAGCCACTGCACCAGGCCAGTGTGGCTTTTTCATTGTGTGAAGATTTTTAAAATATAAGGACAGACTCTAACTTCAAGATCCAAGATTTGATTAAGTCCTTGGGCAGTATTTAAAAGTGCCAAGTTGTCCCATTCTGAGTAGGACATCTCCCAGGGTGCCCAGAGAACAGTTGGTTTCATCCCATATATTCGTCAGTCCATCTAGGCAAGACGGTATGTTCTTACAGCTCTCTAGCTCTGAAGCCCTTCATTCTATAGTTAAGATGTTTTTTGTTAGTAACTGAGAAGTGTTTTTGTACATATGTTGCAGGAAAGGCTTCATTTTTATTTTAGTACACATTTATTTATTCTCTGCACAGGATTTTTTTTTGTGGTATGAGACTATCCTAAGTGGTAGCCTTCTAAGTAACAGTAGGAGTTGACATTCAACAGGTTTAACTATCCAGGATACCTTTTATACTAGACTTTGAAATCTCAGTCTAAAGTAACACACCCCCAAAAAGGTAATTTGATATTTTATACTCTTTATGTACTATATCAGAAAAAGTATGTTGGAGTTTGTTAGTTTGTTATGGGCATCTCTTCACTTCATAATAGAATGCCTAGTCTCTCTGACTTCTTGTTGAAAAATTATATTCATGTGACTTAAAAATTTATATTTTTATGTTCTCTCAAATGTGTTTCTTATATAACATAATCTAAAAATGAAATTGTCATTAAAATGAAAAATGAAATCTCAGTTAAATGAAAATCTAATTAAATTAAAATCTTAAATTAAAATGAAAAATGAAAAATGTCACTAAAAATGAAATCCTCATTAGCAAGAAATTTGTCTGTTCCAGTATACTCCCACTTTGACCAAGTCATTTACGTGTCAAATTTACCTTTTCTGCCTTAAGAATGAATGTCCTGTGCAAAATATTGGATGCAGGATAAAGTTATCCAAGTCAGTGACTTCAGCTTCAGATTCACACACACACACACACACACACATATATACACATGTACAAATATATACATATATGTGTGTGTGTGTATATATAGTTAGTTTTGAAGTTATTTACATTTATGTAAACTTTTAGATTGGATTGTTTGCTATTGCTCTGTGTGAAACACATATCTTTCAGTAAACTATAGTTTTAACTTTTCTAAACAATATATTCTAAGTTCTAGAGTTGCACACCAAATGTGGATGCATAAGAATTGAGTGAAGATTTTTTTTTTAAAAAGACAAATAGCAAATGCTAATAGGAAGTAAATGAATAATAAATATTGCAAAAGCCTGTTTACAAGTTCCAGGAGGAAAGAAATGAACTTGCTATGATGACTACAGGGGGGAAAATAACTTGGTATAGTATTACAGAAACAAAGTAAGGTGAATTATATCCTAACTTATACAGCCAACTTGTTAATATTGATCAGTTTACTTGTTGTGACAGAGACAGATAAAATACAAGACAAAGCGAGGCAGGAGAATAGGGTCTAAAGGCAGGGAACCTAAGGCCAATTCACACTGACTTTCTAGAGCTAAATCAAAAGGAAAACCCCAAATTTCCATGCCCAAGTAGCAAAAGAACAGAGGTTGCTCCCTTTGCAACTGCCCCCTCCCCATTTTCTGTGTTGTAGATGAAAAATGAAAGTACCTTTGAATGGTCCCCTCCTGCAACCAGGACTGATGGCAGGCCAAGTCTTCATGTGTAACTTTGTAACTTCAATTCAACTTCTGATTGGGTTGTGGGAGACAATCAGACTTGTTGTGGGCCACTACTTCATTTACATAGGGTGTAAACCAAGTAACCAATAGGAAACCACTAGAGGGTATTTAAAGCTTAAAAAATTCTGTAACCAGTGCTCTTGAGCCGCTTGCTCAAGCCCACTTCCATTCTGTGAAGTGCACTGTCATTTCAGTACATCTGTGCTTTACTTGCTTCATTTGTTCATTGCTTTGTTTGTGCATTTTGCCAAATCTTTGTGTCTTTGTGTAAAATGCCAAGAACCTGGACAACTTGTAGTCAAGACTATGCACCAGTAACATATTTTGGTGAGCCAGCCAGGAGGTAAGCCCCAAGTTTGGGATTATTTTTTTTCTCTCTGTTTTTTTTTTTTTTTCCTTTTCTTCTTTGCTCTATAGAGAGGAACCCTGTTCTCTCTCTCTCTGTCTCTCTCTCTCTCTCTCTCTTTTTCCCTTTCCGACTCGGGATCCTTGGCAGACAGCACCTAAGCATGGAGGCAGCTGCAGGTATTTGGCAGAGGCCACTCTCGGGTGAAACTGAAAGTTTTCCATGGGTTAGCATCTGACCACCACTGCCTGGTTTGGGTGAGAGACTTGAGTCCTGGTAATTGAGGATGACTGTTGTGGGCCACTCCCTGGTGTTACCTGAAGACCAAGGAGTGAATGGGGATGGCTGTCCTGCCCATAAGGGGAAGGACTCTCTTTTGTATTTTCTGGTTTTAGTCCCTGATCTCTATATGTAATGAAATTGGTAGCGGCAGGTCATCCAGGGCAAACTCACACATGTTTCAGGTGATTTGCAAAATTTTCCTATAGAGTTAACCTGTAAGGGCAAAATATAATGTCCTTTAGGCGTTTTGACCTCCCTTCTCCTAATCAATCTATTTGACTGGCTGAGGACCTTTGGAACCTGTAAACTTTAGAATACTTCTATATCTTGGACCTCCAGTAAGGGGACTCCACAGCTTGATGGGCATTGCTTACACATCCATTTGCTTACCTCAAACCCCACAGAAATTCCCAACCACAGTCTTCAATTTACCCCAAACCCTTCCTTAGAACACCCCACCAACCTTGGTACTGTTAACACTGCAATGTTTGGGAATCCCCTTAGTCCTATGAGGAATACAGGAAGATATGGCCCATCTAAATTGGTGGTATGCTGAAAGTTGGGGATTACACACCCAGGAACAAAAGGAAAGCTCATAGTAGGCCACTGCCTCTGGAGGAAGAGCATACAAAGTGGCACCAGTGCCCACCTAAGGTCAGAGGCATCCTATACTCTAAGATTGGACCCTAAAGGGGGATCCTTTAGGGGATCCAACTCCAGACCTTAACCTCTCCGAATAGGATGTAGTAGGCAGAGATTCTGAGGTCCAGTACTAAGCTCTGGACTTTTCTGTCTTTCAGATAATTATGGGAAACACACCATCTATTCCATCTGACTTCCCACTTGGCTGCATCCTCAACCATTAAAATCAATTTGACCCTGATAATCCAATTTGACCCTGATATTCAAAGGAGGAAATGCTTGATATTCTTTTGCAATACTGTTTGGCCTCACTATTGTTTGGAATCTGAAGTTTGCTACTGAATGGGAAAGTGGAAGGGAGTTGCATGTATCCAGGATTTTGTGCTTCTGTTCTAAGCTGGTTAAGATATGATGCTCTCTTTTGGTGCTGTATGGCCCCAGTGTTCTTCAGAATTTAAAAATCAAACTGCCATGGAAACTGCTTTACCTAAAATTTTGGTTCACAACTTTCATTGGATTACCTACTGGGGCAAACACAACATCACCACGTAAAACCAGTGAGCTTGTATTGCTATCTCATGGCTAGAGTTCCAAGGTAAAAGCTATTGAATTGTTATTTGCGTGTGTATACATTTCTAGGTGTGTTTATGTGTATGTACATTTATTACGTCATATGCTGTGTCTACCAAATTGATTTATAAATAAAGGAGCACTCATAAATTAAGTAAATACGTCCCAGCAATTTTCAAGGTAATGTGACTTAAGTAAATCTTTATTAAACAAGCTGACTTTAAAATTATTGGTGAAATAAAAATAGAAATGTCTTTTAATTGTCAGCATACAATTTTGTCTGGGTTTTATATTTGTCTTTACTGGATGTTTTGGGTGTCAGTGTTTGGCATAGCAGGTTCTAAAGCTATTAACCCAGCCAAAACAAAATGGTCTTGGTTCGTGTGTCTTCTTTGACAAATGACACTAATTTAAGGTTGTTAGCTGAATCTTCTGAGTTATTGGCAAAAATGCTTATGTATTTAACTTTGAGGCTGTTGTTTGGATAAGCGTGTGATGATCGCTGGCTAATAAAAAAATGGTTAACAAAGAAATAACTAACTTTAAATTATGGTGTCTAATATCTCAGTTTTCAAAAGTCCTAAGTTTAGAGAGTTAAAGGGTTGAAGTGAGATAGGAAAAATCTGAGTTTGGACACATTGTGGAAGGTTTATGAAAAAATAATTGTAAAAGGGATTTTGTGTGTGAACATATTGGCTAAAGTTAAAGGGGAAGACCGGCAATTAGACTTCACCCATATGCCAGCTTGTAAAGGATACAAGTTTTTACTAGTATCAATTGACTCCTTTACTGGCTGGGTTGAACTTTACCCTACCAGAACAGAGAAGGCTAATGAAGTTATACAGGTTCTTTTAAAGGAAAGAATCCCTTGGTTTGGTTTACCCCAAAGCATCCAAACTGATAATGACCAAATTTTTGTCTCCCAAATAATTCAAGGGGTTGCTAAGGCTTTTGGAATCAAATACTATTTACACTCAGTATGAAGATCTCAATCCTCTGGGAAAGTAGAAAGTGCTAATCAAACTATAAAAAAGGCATTGGTTGAGCTACGTCAGGAAACATCAGAAACTTGGCTTAGCTTACTGCCCATAGTCCTCTTAAGGATCTGTAATTTCCCTAGAGCAAAAATTAATATGAGCCCATACAAAATGTTATATGAAAGGACATTTTTAGCTAATGATCTAATTCCTGATCCAGAAACTGCCAGTTTAGCAAAACACCTAGTTGACCTGGGACAATTTCAGCAGGCTATACAAAAGTTTGGAATGCAAAGCCTCCACAAACCAATAACTAACTCGCAACCTAAAATCAGGCTAAGGGAAAGGCACATGGAAGGAGGGATTACCTGCTCAGCAATTACAATCCAAATGGAAGGAACCATATTCAATGGTACTGGCCATGCCTTCTGCAGTCAAAGTACTAGGATTAGATAGTTGGGTACATCTTTCCAGGGTCAAGCCTGTGATACCTGAAGCCCTGGACCTGGGACCTGAAGCTCCCATCAGCCACCACACCTGTGAACCTGACCTGAAGTACCTGTTCAAAAGAGAGCCAAATGATAAATGCCTGCCGACTTTCCTTGGGGTCTTTGTTACATAGTTAGTGTAAGCTAGATAATAGCAGTCATTTTTTATTTTTACAATTTAATTGCCTTTTTCCAAACAGATGGAATCACTTCCTTCATAATAATTAAGCGAAATGTTTTACTTCATTTTTGTAACAAGCATTCCTGACAGCCTAAGTATCCACGCCCTGAAGTTCCCATTCTATAGAACAAAATAACAAATAAGCAAATTTTTCGTTCCATAAGATCACCCACAGCCTGTGTATACTGGGACCATGCATAGTGGGAATCAGGTTAATTTTACAACAGACTTTCACTTTACCCCTCAGGCAATTAATGGTTTCTGAATATTTATTAAGAACTTTAAATTTAATGCAAAGATTGTTAAATACCACCAGCTCAGCTCTGGCAAAGGACTATTGGCTTTGTTTATCTCCATCATCATCCAAATACATTGCCATCCCAATCCAAATCTGATTTTGGTCCCTTGAAAAAAATGACCTACAATGACAGGATGAGCAGTAAACCTTCTCCAGTCCTACCAGAGCAACCTTTCTGGGGTTGCATCCACAAAGAAACTCATTTTGGGCCCAATATCAACATACACAGAGCTAAAATTCCAGGTGCTACATTGTATTAAGAGAAGCCAAAATTCTGTTTATGTCTTGGGAACCTTGAAAAGTCATCAACGTATCTACACCTTAGAGATGTAAGCTATGCAGTTACCCAAAGAAAACCTATACATTTTTCATGGAAGCCATCTGTAGATAAGGGCACTTTGAAGGATACATAGTCTAAGTACTGTCAAGGTAGGCCCACTAGCTGTGTTCACATTTTTGGCCACCTGATATGGTTTGGCTCTGTGTCCACACCCAAATCCCATCTTGAATTGTACTTCCATAATTCCCACATATTGTGGGAGGGACCCAGTGGAAGATAATTTGAATCATGGGGTCAGTTATCCCCATACTGTTATCATGGTAGTGAATAATTTCATGAGATTTGATGGGTTTATCAGGGGTTTCCACTATTGTACCTTCTCATTTTCCCTTGCCTCTGCCATGTAAGAAGTTCCTTTCATCTCCTGCCATGATTCTAAGGCCACCCCAACCATATGGAACTATAAGTCCATTACACCTCTTTTTCTTCCCAGTCTCAGGTATGTCTTTATCAGCAGCATGAAAATAGACTAATGCAGTAAATCGGTACCAGTAGAATGGGGTGTTACTGAAAAGATAACCAAAAACGTGGAAGCAACTTTGGAACTGGGTAACAGGCAGAGGTTGAAACAGTTTGGAGGGCTCAGAAGAGGACAGGAAAATGTGGGAAAGTTTGGAACCTCTTAGAGATTTGTTGAATGGCTTTGACAAAAATGCTGATAGTGATATGAATAATAAGGTCCAGGCTGAGGTCATTTCAGATGGAGATGAGGAACTTGTTGGGAACTGCAGCAAAGGTGACTCTTGCTATGTTTTAGCAAAGAGACTGGCAGGATTTTGCCCCTACCCTAGAGATTTGTGGAACTTTGAACTTGAGAGAGATGAATTAGGGTAACTGGTGAAGAAATTTTTAAGCAGCAAAATGTTCAAGAAGTGACTTGAATGCTGTTAAAAGCATTCAATATTAAAAGGGAAACAGAACATAAAAGTTCAGAAAATTTGCAGCCTGATGGTGCAGTAGAAAAGAAAATCTCATTTTTTTTTTAGAAGAAATTCAGGTTGGCTGCAGATATTTGCATAGTAACAAGGAGCTGAATGTTAATCCCCAAGACAATGGAGAAAATGTCTCCATGGCATGTCATAGTTCTTCCAGGCAGGCCCTCTCATCATAGACCCAGAAGTCTAGGAGGAAAAAGTGGTTTCCTGGGCCAGGCCCAGAGTCCCCATGCTATGTGCAGCCTAGGAACTTGGTGCCCAGTGTCCCAGCTGCTCCAGCCATTGCTAAAAGGGGCCAAGATACAGCTTGGCCTATGGTTTCAGACAGTGCAAGCCCCAAACCTTGGCAGCTTCCACTTGATGTTGAGCCGCAGGTGCACAGAAGTCAAGAATTGAGGTTTGGGAACCTCTACCTAGATTATTAGAAGATGCGTGGAAACACCTGGATGCCCAGGCAAAAGTTTGCTGCAGGGACGAGGCTCTCATGGATAACCTCTGCTAGAGCAGTGCAGAAGGGAAACGTGGGGTCAGAACCTCCACACAGAGTCCCTACTGGGGCATCACCTAGTGTAGGTGTGAGAAGAGGTCCACTGTGCTCCAGACCCCAGAATGACAGATGCACCAACAGCTTGCACTGTGCATCTGGAAAAGCTGAAGACACTCTATGTCAGCCTGTGAAAGCAGCCGGGGGGTGGGTGGCGGGGGGGTTATACCCTGCAAAACCACAGGAGTGGAACCACCCAAGACCATGGAAACCTACCATTTGCATCAGTGTGACGTGGATGTGAGACACAGAGTCAAAGAAGATCATTTTGGAGTTTTAAAATTTGACTGCCCTGCTGCATTTCGGACTTGCATGGGCCCTGTAACCCCTTTGTTTTGGCCAATTTCTCCCATTTGTAAAAGCTGTATTACCCAATACCTGAACCTCCACTGTATCTAGGAAATAACTAGCTTGGTTTTGATCTTACAGGCTTATAGGTGGAAGGGACCTGCCTTGTCTCAGATGATACTTTTGACTGTGGACTTCTGGGTTAATGCTGAAATGAATTAAGACTTTGGGGGATTGTTGGGAAAGCATGATTTGTTTTGAAATATGAGGACATGAGATTTGCAGGGGCTAGGGGTGGAAGGGTGGAATGATACGATTTGGCTCAGTATCCCCATCCAAATTCCGTCTTGAATTGTATTCCCATAATTCCCATGTATTGTGGGAGCGACCTGGCGGGAGATAATTTGAATCATGGAGGTGATATCCCCCATACTCTTCTCGTGGTATAAGTCTCACAAGATCAGATGGTTTTATCAGGGGTTTTCACTTTTGCATCTTACTCATTTTCTTTTGTCTCTGCTATGTAAGAAGTGCCTTTTCACTTCCTGCCATGATTCTGAGGCCTCCCCAACCATGTGGAACATGTGGAACTTTAAGTCCAATTAAATCTCTTTTTCTTCCCAGTCTCTGGTGTGTCTTCATCAACAGCATGAAAATGGACTAATACACCACCTCAGTGGGGACCTTAACCACTTGGAAAAGTGCAAACAACATTCTAACCCATATGCTCACCATAGAGAAATATTTTTGGCTTGAAAAGTAAGTAGCCTTTTTCCTGTGTGGAACTAGTTCCTACATAGTTTTACAGCCAATTGGACTGGAACCTGTACACTTGTTTATTTATCCCCCGAAATCAATACAGCTGCCAATAACCAGTCTCTCATTATACCTTTAACTTCAACCACCAGACACAAATGAGCTGTCCAACTCATACCACTTTTGGTAGGGTTAGGAATAACAGCAGGTGTAGGAATAGGAGTTAGTGGGCTTGCACCTTCCCTATCCTATTAACAGTGCATGTCCAAGGATTTTTATGGAAAGTTACGATGGCATTGCCCAAACTATTGTTACTTAAAAAAATCAGATAGACTCATTGGCAGCAGTCACGTTAATAAATGGAAGAGGACTGGATCTCCTAACTGCTCAAAAAGTTGGTTTATGTCTTTTTCTAGAGGAATAGTGCTGTTTTTGTGTCAACCAATCAGGATGAGCAAGAGATGCCACCCAAAAACTAGCTGATTGGGTCTCTAAGATATGACAACAGCTGTCCAAGTCATGGGGTTCATGGTCAAAACTGCTAACTTGGGGTTCATGGCTCCTTCTGTTGGCCAGCCCATCATTAATTATTACATTTGCCTTGGTTTTGGACCATGTTTGTTAACTCTTTTAACCAAATTCATTTCCTTTCACCTAGAGACAATCAAATTTCAGATAATCATGCAATAAGGTTTCTAGCCAGTTCCAGGTGAAGACACCACTCCCAGCCATCAAGAAACTACCCTGTTTCCACTAGACAGAGCAGGGCAAGGGTTCTGTGATCCTCAATAGGTATGGACTATGCACCAAGTCAGCATAAAGTAGTTACAGAAGAAAGACTTTTGGTCCCTCTGCCTCCCATAAAGATTTATGGGAATCACATCTCTCAGGGGGAAATGAGGCAGAAGAATGGGGTGTGGAGGCAGGGAACCTAAGGCCAATTCATACTGACTTCCTAGAACTAAATAAAAATAAAACCCCAATTTTCCATGCCCAAGTAACAAAAGAACACAAGTTGCTCCCTTTGCAACTAACCCCGCTGAACCCCCATTTCTGCATTGCAGATAAAAAATGAAAGTACCTCTAATTGGCCCCCTCCCACAACCAATCAGACTGGTGACAGGCCAAGTCTTCATGTGTAACTTAGTAATTTCAGTTCAGCCTCTGATTTGTTGCCTCTCACAGCCAATCAGACTGGTTTCAATCTACTACCTCATTTATATATGGTGTAAACCACATAACCAATGGGAAACCTCTAGGTATTTAAACCCCAGAAAATTCTGTAACCAGGGCTCTTGAGCCATTTGCTCAAGCCTGCTTCCACTCTGTGGAGTGCACTTTTGTTTCAATACATCTGTGCTTTCCTTGCTTCATTCTTTAATGCTTTGTTTATGCATTTTGCCAGTTTTTTGTTCAAAACACCAAAAACATGGACAACTCATAGACAAAACCCTCTATGGTAACAAAGGTACCATTATGTATCAAAAACGTTAGTTCAAATCAGAAATCTACATAGCCCAAACTATCAACAATCACATTTCTAAGTGGACAGTTAATATAGATTTTATGGCTATATATGCTCTAGTCATGAAAGTTACATTGATTAATTTCAGATGTTAGATTTACAGCTCAGTATTCAAAGAGCTTATCACAATTTTTATTTACCATCTTAGGGCATAAAATATAGAATAAGGGTGAATAAGAGGCATTTGTTGAAAAGTGACAGTTGTTTTAATTCCAGAGTTTAAGAATAAGAAAACATGTAAACACTAAAAAATATGTTTGAAAAATATGCAAAATGTATTACTATAGAGTAAATACAGGTTGGAAAATTAACTTCATATTCTTAATACTCACCAAAAATATTGTCCTTTTTACTCAGAGAAATGTAATTATTGAATATCTCCTGAGGAAGCGGTATTTCTTCTCTGAATGTGTTTTACTGAAATACACTAAAACTACGTTACTTTTCTAAACAGGTGTGCATTAATATATGTGTCTGTGGGTGCATACTTTTATATATAGCCCATGATTCACTTTTACATAAATCTTAGAGAGCTAAGAAATTGATACAGCTTTTTCTGAGACTAGATTTGCATAAATAGTCCCCTTGCCAATGATTATAGTGCTCAAACTATCTGGATTTTATGGATTAGTTCAAACAAATTGTGATCCTATTTTAGTAAAAAATGTTCAAAGGTCAGGTTTGAACATGTACACTCACACACACAAAATTTTTATGTATTTACTTGATGGGATCATAGATCATTACAATCTCTATAGAGACTTAATTGGTTTATAAAGTCTCAGATCTCAGATCCCTAGAAATACAAGTAGTGTGTCAGAGAGACTTAAAATGATCATCCAGAAAAAAAGTGATGGGTTATTTTTCAACATGACAGTTGTTACACACCAACACAATGTAGACGACTATATTCATGGCCACTTTGTAAATTATACCAAGATGAATTGTTTGTTAGTTGTATAGTCATTCATTAAACTAACAGCTTTTAAATCCTACCTATGAGATAAGCCCTCTTTTAGGTGATGTTATTACACAGGTGAAGACATAGTTCTCACTGTAGGATGTTCTCTGCCTCCTAGAGATGTATGTATAAATACACTTGCAATTCTTTTTGGTGAGTGCTGTAATAGAGGGATCTGAAGGATACAACACCGCACAAGGTAGAATGTGCTTAATGTTGCTTGAAGGGCGAGAGAATATGAAAGAATGTCACAGCAAAAGAATGCTTCATCTAAAGTGTAAAGAAAACATCGAACACTTATCAGGGACTAAAAGGATGGAGATGTTGGGGAGGACTTTCATGACAAAACGAGCACAACATTTCCATGTCTATGGAGCTCCATTGTGGCATGAAAGATGAGAGACCCAAACGTACTTTGGATTACTTTTATTGATTTGCCAAATTTGGAGAAAGAGTGTAAGATCTGAGATACGTGTGGGTACCAGATTACCAAGAATCTCATATACTTATTTTAAAGAGTTTAGATGATATCCATTAGATGTTGGGATGTGAACACAATGTTTTAGTTATGTAAATGTTAGGAGATTCAAGGGTTTTACCACAAACACGAAATCATAGCTACATTTTAGAAAAACTATTCCCGCCACAATTTGCAAGATTTAATAGAAGGGATGAAATGTAGGCAAGAAGACAAATTAGGATACCATTATAATAAGTCAAGTAATTTGAACAGGGCACTAATAGTGGAAGTCAATATGAGAGTAAAGTCTAGACATATTTAAGTAGTAGCACCTATAGATCTTGGTGTTCAGTTCAAGCCCTGGCTTCTTGATTATTTTTACTCTCTCATTCTTTTCAGTTTAACTTGTAGACTGGGAAGATGATGGGACACTAACTAGTAGGGAGAAGGAGAGAAAAGGGCATTTGAAGGGCATATGGACATTTTAAGATAGAACTACCCACAACATATTTCAATGTTCAATTTGCAGGTTAACATTCTGGCTAGTATTTGAGGTGAATACACTGTGGACAAAAAATTTTAAGAAATTGGCATGTTTTACACATTATTCCAGAAGCAGGGGGACCATAGAAATTCTGAGTTGTATTTTCAATTTTTTTTATATCTCTCTCATTATACCTTTTTTTCTATTACTTCCACATACAATCATTTAACTTAGTCCTTTTGATTTCACCTTCCAAACATTTCTCAAATCTACCCTCTCATGTCTGACTATGTTAATACCCTTGTTCAGATTCTTAAAATAGCTAGGTTTAACTTTAATAATTATCTGATTACAGTAGTTTATCCTCATTAAGATTTTCTGCTCGGCCGGGCGCGGTGGCTCAAGCCTGTAATCCCAGCACTTTGGGAGGCCGAGGCGGGTGGATCACGAGGTCAGGAGATCGAGACTATCCTGGCTAACATGGTGAAACCCCGTCTCTACTAAAAATACAGAAAACTAGCCGGGCGTGGTGGCGGGCGCCTGTAGTCTCCGCTACTTGGGAGGCTGAGGCGGGAGAATGGCGTGAACCCGGGAGGCGGAGCTTGCAGTGAGCTGAGATCCGGCCACTGCACTCCAGCCTGGGAGACACAGCGAGACTCCGTCTCAAAAAAAAAAAAAAAAAAAAAAAAAAAAAAAAAAAAAAAAAAAAGATTTTCTGCTCTAATCTATTGTTCATAATAACTTTTGACCACATGATCTGTTTAAAAGGAAAATAACAATAGTAGTCACAGCTTAGAAATTTTATGTGTTACACAACACCCTTCAAAGGTCTAGAATCACCAAAAATACCAGCTGCATTTTAAGTCTTTCTCTGCCTTATGCTTTACACTGGTTATGCAAATGCTTGGCCTTCTCTTATACCTTACTGCTTCACATTTTCATGTCTTCGTATCTGCTGTTTGTTCTGTTTTAAAAACATTTCACACCCTGACTGACAAATTCTATCCAACCTTAAAGAATTGGCTTAGACAATATCTCTCATAAAAAGTATGTCCTCATGTTTCCACTATCCAAAGACTATGTACCACAGCTTATAAAAACACCTTAGACATACTTCTATCATGCTGCTCAATTACATACCTCCCTCACCAGAGTTTATTTCTTATTCCATGGGGTTATGTATTATGTATATTTTTATCACCCTAGGACCAATATATGTTCGCTGACTGATTTTTTTGTAGGCAGTAACATTTATGAGACAGGCTGGTGAGTGCAGAATTAGAGAATCTGACACACGAGACTGAAAATGATAAGTCAGAAATGTATGAGACTGCTACCAAAAACATGATAAAGTGAAGATGAAAATAATTATCCTATATACCTCATAAAATGTATAATTATAAGATAGATGCATTTCTTGAATGCCTAAAATACACAGCATATGTCATACTGAATAACATTAACTGATAACTCTCCTGGGCATGGAAGTTGTCTGACTTCCTAACTCAATCCTGAAGCTTTCTTCAGCTGACATCGTACTCTGCCAGAGGGAAAACTAATGGCACAGGCCCAGCTATAAGAAGTTCAAATTCTTGTGGAGGAATCTATGCCATTTTCTAGCCCCTTTGGAACTGCCCAAGGCACTAGCTTCATGGGCTTTGGCCCCAGTGGAACAACATAATTTTAACTGGGTTAAAATACATATCGAAATTCACATAATTTGTATTTTGTTTGTTTACATATCCATAAGGGCATATGTAGTTAATAACAACCACGTCAGTATTTTATACTACTCTACTGAGCAGCAAAGCCACAAAGGCCACGATAATGGGGCTAATAACACAGTAAGTCAAAGAGAAAAATGAAAATAAACTATCTTCAAATAGAAAAGGGCAAATCCCAAGTTTATTACATTTTATCAAATTAAAAGTCTAGTTTATAGTAGAAATATTATTTTTTTAAATCTAGGTTCTCAATAATTTTCTCAAAAAATAGTTTTACAGTTTTGTTAGTAAGCTTACAAAAAAAAGGTCAGTTGATTAACATTTTCAACAATTTTTATAATTTTAGTCTTAATAATACTATAGTCCCCAAAAGTATAGTTATTAATCATCATGTAAAACACTATTAGCATCTTGACAAGGATAATTAGCCCTATCACTGTAAGTTCATTGCATTGAAACATAAATGAAAATATAGGCAAAGTGAGTTAGCATTATGTATCTGAATGTAATTATACATAATCTTTCTGTCATAGCTGTCCTGTCTCTGATAATTTACATGGAGAAAAATGGTCAAACATTTAAAAATATTTATTGTTGTTGATTATATTTATTTTTATAATGACAAAATATAGAAACAATTGAAATGCTCATCATTAGGAATGATCATTTTAGTTAGTTCACATAATGAAATATTATTTGTCACTAAAGCAGATGGATCAAATCTATATCAATTGTGCTAAAAGATGTCTATAACTCATATTGTTAGATGCATTGGTGTTCTCCCCAAATCCCCTTTATCTATGGTACACCTTCCCCACTATGGTCACTTGAAAACATGATGGTGGTACTTGCAAGCTAACCCAGAATTTCCTCTCATCTCTTGACCTTTCCGCCTTTCCAATGACATGGAGCCTAAGGTAGCAAATAATAAAGACTGATATATTTGAATCTTCAGGTATACATGTATCTCTTGATCTCCAGGCAGAATAAGAATAATTCTGAGCCCTGTGTCTTACTATTTCATTTGTTTGTGTGTTTGTTTTTTGGTAGTCATTCTATATAAGATTGCACAAAGTTTCACATTATAGTATCTGATGAGGGTGGTGAAATCCAAATTATTAGTCATTTATTTGCATGAGGTAATTCATCATAAGATTAGAATTTGCTTAGGAGAAACCTGCATTTAGTAACTGGAATTCATAAAAAATGAAAACCAAAACCAAAAACAAACCTGTGTGACCATGGCATTTATCCCCAATTCAATTGTAATTATTAGCACTACACTTTGCAGAGAAAAGAGTGATGGTAGTTTACATGATTGGAGATGGATGGGGAAGAGGGTCAGGAACATAGCCCAGACTTTGAGTGATGAGTTTTTGCTTCAGAGTGTAGGTGATGGTGTGTTACAAAGGAAAGAAGAGATAATTCTCCTGATTTCTGTAAACTGATGAATGCCATTTCAGTTGGTCATTTGGTAACTCACACACCTGAAGCTTTGGGGAACATCAGAAAGCAAAACCTAAGCAAAGAATTCACATTCTCATTTATGACATCGGGAAGTACATGAGATGAGTGATGGTGAAATCACATGGAGTTCACTAAATTTCCCAAAAACATTTGAGGGAGATCTAGAGGTCTGCTGGAACACAAAAGAAAGAATCAATCAGAGGGATCCAATATGTTCCAGTTAATGAGACTTTTACTTACACCGTAGATATAAGGTTTGGGGAAAGTCAGTTAAAGTTTGTCTATGTGCCTTTACTTTATGGACAATTAAAGAGCTTTTGTTAAATCCCCAGGACTTAGCACCATACCTACCATGGAATATGTGTGCTGCAAATTTTCACTGAATTGGATTGTGAGCATTGGTGCATTAGAGGTCAAGATTATTGTAACTCAGAATCTTTATGTTTAGATCTCTGTAAGGGTGGGAGATACATGGATGATGAGAAGTAGGTAAAATAAATGAATTGCTTTTTTCTCCATGATTATTCATTGTCCGCTTTATCCTCTCTATTCCTTTTTTCTTCTCCTCTTCCTTCTTTCTCTTCTTTTTATCTGCTGAAAATGCTTCCCTTGCCTAGACTTTCTAGCTATTGCCTACATTATCTGCCCTTTCCTACCAAATGAAGACATATCTTTGACTAGATTATGAGGTCTCTGTAAAATCAGAGACCTAGGCATGGAAAATCAGAGGAGAGTGTGAAGGCCTGATTTCGAATATAAAAATAAACTGTTTTTTTTTTTTTTGTATAATCTTTGTCAATCCTAGGTCGCCTGTGCAAGTCAGGTTGGTCAGTAGGTAACAGATGTACTCTAACACTCTTTCAGAACAGCAGTATTTTTGTGTTAGGTGTTTGTCAGACTACATAAAGTTATCCCAAATGTTGATCAAAGGAGGGTTCAGTGTTATTGTGGAATATCAGAACACAGATCCAGAATTTTAAATAAGACTACTGTATACTAAAATTTTCAGGAGGGAACTGGTCAATAAACAAAAACTTGGTGTGTCTCACACTCAATTATTTAATGCTTAAACCTTTTAGATTTTCTTTTTACAAATACAGAAGTGAAGATTCTCTTTGAGAGCTGCTTTGGTATTGGCAAGGAAAGAGAGTTCCCTTGACACTCATAGGTGAGGGAAGACATAATGATAGGTAGCAAGGGAGAGGAGGGCACTCTGTAGATAAAAGTTAGTAAACCTTAGAAGGCTATTTGAAAATGACAACTGATATCATATAGTTTTCAAAGATATCAGTGTTTGTCCATTTAAATACAATGGAGCTAACAATGTGTTGAGCTTTTAACTTTCTCAAATTATTGAAATGTGGTGCTGTTTTATTATGTAAGGATTAATTTCTTCATCAGTACTCAAATAACTCAGATAACGTTTTCTTAAATGACGTTAAAACAGCTTTTTGAGTACAGGTTCTCCTATGGGTTCTTGGTATTGTTGATCACTAAGAAAGGTCTAGAACATATGGGATTTATCAATTTTGTTGAAACGTCAAACATTTTTAAAGAGAAATGTCTATAAATGTATCCTAAGACTAATATTTTGCTGAACATGGTTAGAAAAATGTAGATTTAGACAGCTTTTGATTAGGACACTTTAGTTTCTTTGAACTTTGGAAATAATTTTTCAGACTTTAATAAATCTTTGAGATGTAGAATCTATGTTGAGGATAGATCTTAGTGAGGTTAGACAGCAAAGACATTGTGTAAGTCTGAATTGACCACATAACATTTTGCTAATAACCCTAAAGCGTGACTCACTTAACATATAAATGACCTGTTTCTCCTCAATATGTGCATTTTAAGTCAGGCAGTGTAGTCATAGTGTGGGCTATAGAGCTGCTATCAATTAAAATGTAATTGATAACTATGTCAGAAGAAATGCAATAGTTCATGAAGGTCTCAAATTGATAATTGAATATTCTGACCCAGAAGTGCCAGCATACCTTTCACTCTCAACTCAGAGATGAGAGTTAGACTTAGAATGCCAATCAACTGCTAGTGGGCAGAAAGTACAATCATTTTATTGTGTGTGGGCAACAGACAATATTTGTTTTGTCGGAACCAATGATTATCACACTCAGCCCATCTGGTCAGCAAATATTTATTTCTTCTGTTCTACACTGAAATATACTCATTTCGTCCTCAAATAATAGATACCTGAAAGTTACATTTGAAATGAAATTCTGAAATCTGTGGGTGATTTTAAATAATCTCTACCTCAGAGGTGATGTGGCTCCTCTTGACCCAGAGCTTCATTATCAAAATTGTAAATTATCTGCCCCCTAAGCAACTGATGTAGGCAATTTACTAGCCTGCTTCTTTTCCATAAAATTTGGGAATTCATGAGTATTTTAAAATCCCGAGAAGCCAAAAACTGTTTTAGATGGGCACAATAGTTTCTTTGGCAGTTGTAACTCTACAGAAAGTTAGTTGGTTTCTCATTATTTCAGTCGAGTCTCCTACAAGTGCCACTTCAAGCCATATCCACAGTTTTCATAGTTTCTGTCTTTCTTTCTCTCTCATTTCACAGGTGATAAACTGAGGGCAGATAGATTAAATGATTTGCCTAGTTTCATAGAGCTTACTCTATCAAGGAGATTGAGATGATGGCAAGGAAGGCTGGATACCCAGAGGTGGAACTGAGTTTGAAAGGGATGCTATAGTAATGACCCACAATTCTAACATATAGGATGACCTTACAGTAAGTTTGAGAGAGACATTAAGATATTTGTCCTGAATTCTTTTTAAAAAAATTCTTTTCTTTGAAATAAGCATGTAGAATTATTCAGGTTGTTGTTTAAATCATATCTCTGCCCCTTACTAGTTTAAAGCTTATTGTTTAATGGTGGGGTTTGAAGAATCTCCCACTTCCCTTTCCAAGTTTAAAACCAATTGGGAATAAGTGATGTAGCTGATGTTGAAGAACATTATTTCACAGACGGATGATGATTTGACTCCTATTATTGCCTCCTTGAAATACACATATTTATCTAGTTGGTCACTGTCATTGGTATCCCATGGGATGATGTCTTGTAAAATTTAAGGCAAAGAGAAGGAGAAGCAGAACAAAAGTGTGTGCTGTCTTCAGTGAGGACCCTGGCAAGAATGGTTAATTTATCTGCCTTTATCTATCTTTCAAGAAAGATTCCAATTCTTTTTCAAAATTATACCATCTTGAGAAGTTATTGATCTCCCTTGAAAGAATTTGAAAGTGAGCGGGTAAGTCAAGAAGAGTTTTTAAGGAAATTTCCTCCTCATGGAAAACAAGAGTAGGGGATAACCATCTGTCTCTAATGCTTTGGCAAGATTTTGGTTCTTCAGTTTAATAACGATGTCATAAGTCATTGTTTGTGTTCTAAGTTATGTTCCATGATCTACTATCTGTGAACTGGAGACCCAAGAAAGATGGTGTAATTCAGTCTGGTTCAGAAGGCCTGAGAACAAGGGAAGCCAATGGTAGAAATCCCAGCATGAGGAAAGAATATGAGATGAGATGTCTAGGCTTAAGCAGTAAAACAGAGAAAAAAGGGGGTAAATTCCCCCTTCCTATGCCTTTTGTACTTTTCAGACCCTCAGCAAATTGGATGATGCCTTTCCTCATTAGAGAAGGCAATCTACTTCCTTTAGTCCACTGATTCAAGTCCTAATATAATCCAGAAAAACACTCACCAACTCTCTCAGAATTAATATTTAATCTTGACACTGCAAGACCCATGAGATTGTTCCATCAAATTCACCATCACAGTAAAAAAAAAAAAAAAAAAAAAAATAGAGAGAGAGAGAACTTCAAAAGTCTTAACAGATTCCAGCCTCAATTTTAAAACCTAAATCCAATATCTCCTTTAGATATCATATATCATATCATATACCATGGATGAGTTTCAATGTATAATTCAATCCAAGGCAAATGACTCTCCAGATGTGAACCTGTTACATCAAACATATTCTGTGCTTCTAAAATACAATGAAGGGACAAGCATAGAATGGATATTCCTATTCCAAAAAGAAGTAGGAAAGAAGAAAGCAGTAAGAGATCCTGAGCAAGTACAAACCCATAAGGTTTGAGAATAATCTGCTTGGACTTGATGCCCTATCTTCCATGCCCACTGGGACAAAGGTCCTTCCTTCAGGACCCAGTGAGGCAATGGTCCCACCTGTGAAGTGTTGCCTGGCACCTGTCTTTGGGAAGCCCAACCCCAATGGCTTTGCTGGGTGCAGCTTATGCCACAGTTTTCATGGAGTCACATGCTGGTGGCTCTTCTGGTCTGAGTTTTCAGAGTCACCCCTGTCCCTATGGCCCTGTTGGGCATTGCGTTAGTGGAGATTTTTGTGGTGGCACTTCCCTTGTGGTGATTCCCAGTCTGGGCCCCACAGCTCCCCAGTGCATCCTTTGAAATGTAGTGGAGGCAGCCATGTTCCCACAGTTTTGCTGAATGCAGTGCACGCCACATGAAGTCCTGCCAGAACTGCACTTGGGGCAGCCAAGCAGAATGGTGCCAGAGTGCAGGATATGGATCCTATAATGCCAGGCAGTTCTGGGCAGCAGTGTCTCTTTTGAAATCATCTACCTTGTAGGCTGTAGCATTCTGGGGCTCTGATAGGAGGGACAGTCCTGATGATCTCCAAAATGTTTTTGTGTCATTCTTCCATTGTCTTGAACATTAGATCCTTGTTTCTATTTAGATGCGGACAAATCTTCCCATATCTGGAAGAATAACACCTGGCTTCCATTGAGATGGTCAATCCATACTAAATTGATTATCGTAATGTCACTTGGCCTCACCCCTATTGTCTCCCAAACAGGCTTTCTTATTTTTTTCCAGCAGGTAGAGGTTGAGCATTTTTCTCAGTTTTTAAGTTCTGCTTCTCTTCTGATAAACGATTTCATCTTTAATTCGTTTCTCTCTTGCATTTTACTATAAGCAGTTAAGAGGAACAGAGCCTCACCTTCAGTGAAGTAAATCTTTGATTCTGTGAAGGAACACAGAATATGATGTATTGATTGTCTGGGAATCTTCTTCGTACTCCTCAAGGCTGTGAACCTTATAGGACTATAGGGTTATAGGACTCTATGGGGGTAATAAACTTGTTCTTCTGAAATGTCTGCCTGCAAATTCCATTTTAAATGAAAATCTTCCATTCATTGGGAGAACACCCAATATAATGCACCATTCAGTAGAAGAAGAAGGAAACTTCTTCTTACTACTCAGGACTGTTTACCTTTAATGGTATATGGGATCCCATGAAGGTAAGACATTTCTTTTGCCAGGTTCTTCTCAATGTTTGCATAAAAGCCTATTTTTTTTTCTGCTAAAATCTTTCCTTCTGTGAGAGAACCAAGAATATGATAAACCATTTACCTAGAAAGCTTCTTCTTACTACTCAGGGCTGTTTATCTTGAATGACCAATAGGAGTATATCTATTTGCTTAGACAATTCCTCAACCATGTATCCAATTTTATCACTCACAATTTCTAGCTTCTACAAAACACTAGGACATGAATGAAATTCAGCCAAGTTCTTTGCTATTTTATAATAAGGATGCCATTTCGTCCATTGTATGATAACGTCCTGATTTCCACCTGAGACCTCATCAGAATGGCCTTTTCTATCCAAATTTCTATCTATATTCTGTTATGACTACTTTGGTGTACTCTGAAACGAATAAGACTTTCTCTACATCACCCTGTTTTCTTCTGTGACTTCAACAGAATTTCCTTTAATGTGCTGTTAACATCAATGTAGGCTTCTTCCTAGTAAAATTCTCCAGTTTATATCCATTACTACCCAGTTTGAAAGCATGTAAGAAATTCCTATAACTCAATGGCAAAAACAAAACAAGACAAATAACTGATTAAAAATGGGCAAAGAATTGGAACAGACATTTTTCCAAAAAAAACCCAACACATGGCCAAGATGTGTATGAAAATATATTCAACAACACTAAGCATCAGGGAAATGAAAATCAAAACTAAAGCCATAATTAGATGTCACCTCCCATCTGTTAGGATGACTATTAAAAACAAAAAGATAAGTGTTGGTGAGAATTTGGAAAAACTGAAACCCTTGTACACTGTTTTTGTGAATGGTAAATGCAATATGGAAATTCAATAAAAAGTTACAAGTAAAACTATACAATACAATCTAGAAATCTCATTTCTGGGTATTTATCAAAAAATTTGAAATCAATATTTCAAAAAAATTTGCACTTTTACACTTGTTGCAGCATATTCACAGTATCAAAGATATGGAAACACCCTAATTGTCAATGGATGAATTAATGGATAAGGAAAATAGTTTCTACTCTAATAGGTCCATTGCCCAATGTGCACCTCAAGTTGATACTCCAAGACACTGGATTGCAGCAAAGAAAGAGATTTAATTACAACCAAAATAAGAAAATCGGAGGAAACCTCAAATCCGTCTTCCTGAAGAGTTTGGGATAAGGATAGTTAAGAGCTTTGGAGTGGACCAAAGTGTGGAGGTTGTTCATTGGCACAAGAGTGCAGAGCGAAGTCTTGGAACAAAGAGCTCAATAAACTTTATTCTCATACTTATTTTCTTCCTCTGTAGAAGTCTTCAAACTGTTTTATGTCAGCTGTTTTGCTGGAACTGGGGATCTGAAAAACGTCTTAAGCAATTTTTAAATAAAAGCCTTATGATTCTACAGTCAGACATCCTATCTTAAAAAAAGTCGTATGATTCTAAGGTCAGAAATCCTATCTATAGGAAAAATGGAGATATAAATGGTCAATATCTAGTGTCACGTGCCTAGAACAAAGAGCATTAAAGTACAGTCTGGTTAATGCTTAATTATAATTATATTTACATCCGTAACTTGTTAACCCCATGAAAATTGGTTTGTAGTGGTTGTCAGGGCCTAGAGGGTGGAGAAAATAAGAGTTGCTATTTAATGAATATAAAATTTTAGTTACACAAAATGGGTAAGTTCTAGAGATCTAATGTATAACATAATGCTTATAGATAACAATACTATATTGTACACCTAAGATTTTGTTAATAATGGAGATATTATGTTAAGTGTTCTTACCACTATTTAGAAAAACTATAGATCTCAATTTTGTAGTTAATGAAATTATCTTTCAAAAATCAAGAAACTATAAAGTGCTCAAAAATAAAAGTTGAAGATTTTTTTGGCAGCAGAGATGAACTCCAAGAAATGAATAAGGGCATTCATCAAGCTAAAGAGCAACATTATCATATGGAATACTGATGTGCAAGAAAAATAGGATAAAAAATATTAAATGTCTTAGTAAACATAAGAGATTATATTTTCTCCTTAATTTCTTTATGATAATATGGAATACATTGTGTGCTTATGTCTTTATTTTTAATCTTTATGGATATATAGTGTGTGTATAACTTTATGGGGTACATGAGATGTTTTAATATAGTCATACAATGTATAGTAATCACATCATGGTAAATGAGGTATTCATTTCCTCAAGCATTTATCTTTTCTTTATGTTACAAACATTTTAACTATACTTTTTTAGTTATTTAAAAATGTAAAATAAATTATTGGTGACGGGAATCACCCTGTTGTGCTATCAAATGCTAGACTTTATTCATTCTACCTAATTATATTTTTGTACTCAGTAACCATTCCCACTTCCCTCACTACTCTTCCAAGTTCCTAGTAACCGTCAGTCTACTCTCTATCTCCATGAGTTCAATTGTTTTAATTTTTAACTCTCACAAATGAGGGAGAAGATGCAAAGTTTGTCTTTGTCTGCCTGGCTTTTTTCACACAGTATTATATCCCCCAGTTTCATCCATGTTGTTAAAAATGACAGAATCTCATTCTTTTTTATGCATGAATAGTACTCTGGTTCGTATATGTACCAAATGCTTTTATCCATTCTTCTGAGAATGGACACATAGGTTGCTTCCAAATCCTGGCTATTGTGAGTAGTAGTGCAATAAACATGGAAGTGCAGATATCTATTTGATTTACTGATTTTTCTTTTTTTGGTAGCACATACCTAGCAGTGGGATTGCTGGATCATATTTTAGCTCTATTTTTAGTTTTTTTAAAGAAAATTCATAATGTTCTCCATAGTGGTTGTCCTCATCTATGTTCCCACCAACAGTGTACAAGAGATCCCTTTTCTCTGCATCTTCATTGGCATTTGTTATTGCTTGTCTTTGGACAAAAGCTATTTTAAGTGGGGTGAGATGATACCTCATTGCACTTTGGGTTTGCATTTCTCTGATAATCAGTGATGTTGAGGAGTATGCCTGCTTGCCATTTGTATGTCTTCTTATAATAAATGTCTATTCTGATTTTTGCCCATTTTTAAATTGGATTATTAGAAATTTTCCTGTTGAGTTTTTTGAGATCTTTATGTATTCTGGTTATTAACATCTTGTCAGATGGGTAGTTAGAAAATATTTTTTTTCTGTTCCATGGATTGTCTTGTCACTTTATTGATGGTTTCCTTTGCTCGGCAGAAGCTTTTTAATCCCGTTTGTCCATTTTTGCTTTAGTTGTCTGTGCTTTTGAGTTTTGCTCAAGAAATCTTTGCTAGGTCCAATGTCCCAGAGAGGTTTTCTAGTTTTTTTTTTTTTATTTAAAAAAAATTTTTTTTTGCAGTTTCATGGTTTAGGTATTATATTTAAGTCCTTAACCCATTTTGATTTTATTTTTTAGATGGAGTGAGACTGGGGTCTAGTTTTATTCTTTTGCATATGGATATCCAATTTTCCCAGCACCATTTATTGAAGAGACTGTCTTATCCCCAGTGCATATTGCTGGAAAATTTGTCAAAAATGAGTTCACTGTAGGTGTGTGGATTTGTTTCTTGGCTCTCTTTTCTGTTCCACTCATTTATTGTCTGCTTTTATGCCAGTATCATGCTGTTTTGGTTACAATAACTCTGTAGTGTAATATGAAGTTAGGTAATGTGATTCCTCCAATTTTGGTTTTTGCCCAGGATGGCTTTGGCTATTCTGGATCTTTTGTAATTCCATACAAATTTGTGAATTATTTTTTCTATATCCCTGAAGAATGTTGTTAGCATTTTGATAGGGAGGGATTACATTGAATCTGTCAATTGCTTTGGGTAGTATGGATATTTAATAACATTGATTCTTTCAGTAAAGTAACATGGAATATCTTTCAACTTTGTGTTCTCTTCAATTTATTACAACAATGTTTTATAGTTTTCATTTTAGAGATCTTTCACTCTTTTGGTTAAATTTATTCCTAGGTATTTTATTTCATTTGTAGGTATTGTAGATGGGATTGTTTTCTTATAACTTTTTCAGATAGTTTGCTATTGGTATATAGAAATTCTACTGAGTTTTATATGTATATTTTGTATTCTGCAACTTTACTGAATTTGTTTATCAGTTCTAATAGATTTTTGGTGGAGTTATATTTGGTGTTTCCAAATGTAAGATCATATCATTTTCAGACAAAAATGATTTGACTTATACCTTTCTAATTTGAATGCCATTTTTTTTCCTCTTTTTTGATTGCTCTGGCCAGGACTTCCAATTCTATGTTGAAAACAGAGGTGAACGTGAGCACTCTTCCGTTTTTCCAGATCTCAGATGAAAGGCTTTCAGTTTTTCTCCATTCAGTATAGTAGCTGTGGGTCAGTTATATGTGGCTTTTATTGTGTTAAGGTATATTCATTCTATACCCAGTCCCAGTTTTTTGAGAATTTTTATCATAAAGAGATGTTGAATTTTGTCACACACTTTTTTGCCATCGATTGAAATGATCAGGTAGTTTTTGTTCATCATTTCATTGAAATTACTTATCACACTGATTGATTTGCATTGGTTGAACCATCCTTGCATTCCTGAGATAAGTCCTTCTTGGTCATGATGAATGATCTACTTAATGTGTTGTTGAATTTAGTTTGCTGGTATTTTGTTGAGGATTTTTGCATCAATATTCATCAGGGATATTGGTCTGTAGTTTCCTTTTTTATTTTTTTAAGTGTTCATGTGGTTTTGCTAGCAAGGTAATACTGGCCTCTGGCCTCACTGAATGAGTTTGGAAGTATTCCCTCCTCTAAAGTTTTGGAATAGTTTGGGTAGGACTGATAGTAGTTCTTTAAATGTTTGGTAAAATTTAGCAGTGAAGCCAGTGGATCCTGGGCTTTTCTTTGCCAGGAGACATTTTATTATGAATTCAATTTAATTACTTGTTATTGGCCTGCTCAGATACTGGATTTCTTTATCATTCAAACTTGATAGGTTGTATGTGTCTAGGAATTTGTTCATTTCTTCTAGGATTTCCAATTTATTGGCAGACAGTTGCTCATGGGAGTCTCTAATGATCTTTTGAATTTCTGTGGTATCAGTTGTAATTTCTCTTTTTACATCTCTGAGTTCATTTATTTGGGTCTTCTCTGTTTTCCTCTTAGTCTGGCTAGAGGCTTGTTGATTTTGTTAATCTTTTAAAAAAACAACTTTTCATTTTGTTGATCTTTTGTACTGTTTTTCCGTTTCAATTTTATTTATTAATGCTCTGATTTTTTATTACTTCTTTTCTTTTACAAACTTTGGGGTTTGCTCTTGCTTTTCTAGTTCTTTAGGATGTATCATTAGGTTGTTCATTTTAGGTTTTTTGACTTTTTTGATGTAGTCACCTATTTCTATAAACTTTCCTCTTAATATTGCTTTTGCTGTCTTTCATAGGATTTGGAATATTGTTTTACTTTTTTGTTTGTTTCAATAAATTTTTCAATTTTCTTCTTAATTTATTGATGCACTTGTTATTCAGGAGCATGTTCTTTAATTTCTATGTGTGTGTATAGATTCCAAAGTTCCTCCTGTTATTGATTTATAGGGGACTTAGGTCTTATATAATTATAAATTATGCAAAAATAACAGTGCAAATGATAGAAGTGTCTTATACTGTTTGTTGCAGAATTATGATATTTTTGTCAATGTGGTGTATTAATTCTTATTATACTGTGATATGTTAAGGATGCATATTGTAATCCTTAGAACAACCAGAAAAATGTACACTAAAGTGTATATATATATATATTTAAATGGATAATTAAAATACCAGAGAAATCTTTTATTTAATTAATCCAACATAAGGTCAAAGAGATAAAAAAAGAAAACAGACAAGACAAATAGAAAACAAATAGCAAAATGCTTTGCTTAGCATATAACCATATAATTTACTAAATATTCAACATAAAAGTCAGAGATTAACAGACTGGGTAAAATATCAAGACACATATATAGATATATGCATTTGTATATGGGTCTTGATTTATGTATGCATATATCTATATATCTTCTGTATCTGTCTATATCTGTATCTAACCACTATCAAGAGAGAGGCAGGGAGAGAGAATTCCTTAGAGAATGTCCTAAAGACTTTCTTCAGTCAAACTGTGTATTGTAGTAGTTAATCTTAGAACCCAGAATTCAGACAGAAAATTTTCTGGATATGAAGAAAGTTTCACAAGAATTAAAAAAGCAATTTAAATGGAAGACAAAATAATATTAAATATTAATGCACCAAACATAAGAGCTTCAAAATACATGATATGATTATGAAAGAAAGGGAAACAGAGGCAATTCAACACCACCCTTGTATTAGATAACAAGACAACAGGAAAAGATAAAACCACTATCACCAAAGTTGACTTAATTTTATTCATGGATTCCTATACCAAACAGCTGAAGAATATACAACTTTTCTTTCATTTTTCAAGGTTTTGGATAACTTTAGATGATAATTAACTTAATGCTCAGATCACATATGTGTATATATATGTGTATTTATACGGACATATTTATATATTCATATACCTGTTTGTATAATTTGTATCTGTATCTCTATTAATCTCAAGAGAGAGACACAGAGACAGAGAATTCCCTGGAAAATATCCTAAACACTTTCTTTGGGCAACTGTTTACTGTGGTAGTTAGTTAGTTTTGGAACCTAGTCATAGCTTTTCTTTTGTTCTTAATCAGATAAGAAAAACAAATAAATTCAGGTAAATTACATCATTCTCAAATCCTTATTTCAATATGAAACCATGGAAAAGGATGGTAATATTTTAAAAAATAAAGCAACTTAATGTCTTGAGCTACCACTGAAATAATACAAAAGTAGTATATATTTTCAGTATTTATTTGATATTATAAAACATCAACAATTATACATTTATCATGAAGTATGCTAGAAGGCTCTATAATGAATGATACACTATAATCCTTTGTTTTTATTTATTTGAAGAAATATCCAATTGCTTGGTCTAGTTAAAGTTTGCTATCTTTTGCGGGAGATGAGTGCCCTCTTCTGGTTCTGTAATAAAACTGATAATAATTCTATCTCCAACGGATTGATTTACCTGTTATTTACTAACAAATTTTCCTTTGCAGTCAGAAATATTTAATAAAATTATGTCCATTTTGCTGCTTTATCCTTTGCCACCAGAACATGGCAGATAGTCGTTACTTCTAAGCAATTTTCACATCTTGTTCTTAGTCTTGATAATCTTTCTCTAAGCCACAGTGTGAAAAGTTGTCTCTTTAATGTTTTTATGCCTTAAAATAGGAAAATATATTTCAAGTATCATATTCTGAGCAAGAATGTAATATTTTCTAATTATTGTGAAAGAAAAAAGGAAGGATGACGAAGGAGATAAGATTGCAAAACTTAACAACTTAAGGCGGTTTTAATTATTTGTATGATATAATTGGGAAGATACTTACAATATGACTTTTCCCCACATTACACACACACCTATCAGGTGCTTGAAAAAATAATTATTTTTGACTAATGATTTGTTCATTTATTTTGCCCTGTAAGACCATAGTTTCTATTCCTCAGTGTACTCCCCTCAGTGTGGCACTTACACACACACAAGCAAAAAGCAAACAAACAAAAAAATAGCCTGTGAGATAATAATTCATAAGAAAATAAGGAGGTCTTTCATTTCTCTCATCATTTTTAGAATAACCATTATTTTTTTGCAATCGATCAACAGTCATGAATCACAGCCAGTTTTTTTTCTTTTTCTTTTTCTTTTTTTTGAGACGGTGTCTTGCTTTGTTGATTGTCGCCCAGGCTGGAGGGCAGTGGCGCGAACCCCACTCACTGCAAGCTCCGCCTCCGTGGTTCATGCCATTCTCCTGCTTCAGCCTCCTGAGTAGCTGGGACTACAGGAGTCCGCCGCCATGCCAGGCTAATTTTTTTTGTATTTTTAGTAGAGACGGGGTTTCACTCTGTTAGTCAGGATGGTCTCGATTTCCTGACCTCGTGATCCACCCACCTCGGCCTCCCGAAGTGCTTGGATTACAGGTGTGGACCACTGTGCATGGCCAATCACAGCCAGTTTTGACGTGATGAGAATATCCTGTCAAAACATTGCCAAGTGGGAGTCAAGAATGACTTTAGCAAAATATCTTTTTAACACATGCATTTAACATGGGAGGCACACTTTGTTTTAATGTTTAACTGACAGAATAAGCCAGAATTTCCATGACCTGTTGTTAGAAGTTAGAATTTAGATTATTTAATCAGTGTTACCTTTGTCTATGTAAATAAAATTACCTTTATAATTCAGAATAGAAAATATTGTCAGATTAAGGTGGGGTGGGATTTCTTGCCCAGCAGAATTGTTACCTATAGCAATCAAATATATCAGATAGTTATTCATTTCCACTTTTCCCTTTGCTCATATAAATGAAATATTAGTACTAACAAACTTTTTTGCAGACAAGAAGGGAGAGAGAATAATTTGGAATAGAAGTTTAGATACTATGAGATAAAATTACATTTTTACTGAAAAATAAGAAATTACAACTTCTACATTTTTCCCCACCAATATTCTTAGATGCTTGGGCAGATCTAATGTTGATGAGACCATTAAATATTGATGGAGTCACTCAGATTAAACAATTGAGATAATTATGTTGATAACTCAGACTTAAAAGGAGAGTTTTAAAGAAAACAAAACAAACCAAAAGAGAACCGGAATGACTTAGCCTTAGTTCCAGTACAAACTTAGATCATATGTGTGCATTTTCCTTCATTTTATTTAGCAGAAAAATATTGCTAAAAGTCACTTCATATGAGATGAGAATTTAATTGGCTCTGTGTTTATTTTAATCAATCATTTAAGACTTAAAAAATAGTCCTGATTGCTGAACCTTTAATGAAAACTTGGCCGTGGAAGTTAGAAATAAAAGCAGCAATAGATGGCACCAGAAGATCATAAGTCTCAGATGAAAATCCATTAGTCCCATTTCCTCATCTAATCCCCATAAAACATTTGACGGGGGGATAGCCAGGGAGTTGGAGGAGAGGGATGGAGAGGCAACCCCTGTTAAAGGGGCAGATACTAATTCCTTTGTCTACTTGTCCTGAAAGGCATCCCAGAATGTGTTGGGGGAATGTGTAGCCAATTTACTACAAAGATCCTGCTCAAGGGACAACACTAACTGTCCCATTTAGTTTGAATAAAAAATAGATAAAGGGTGTTCTACCCTGACTTTTATCAGGCATTTCTGCTGTTTCATTTGCTGCTACTGATAATTGAGGTCTTGCTGCTTAGAAAAAACTCGATGAATTTATTTGCCATTAAAATAATCACTACGTTTCCTTTCCCCATTGGCAATAACCCAAATTATTTAGAAATACAGATTTTTCTGTTTCTTTCTAACAAAGCAGACACAAAGACATTAAAGCATTTTAAAATTTAAGCCTTCAATAGCCTGCATTTCATAGCAACAGACTTATTTTATTTATTTTTTATTGTGTAAATCCTTCAAGGCTGAGCGCTGCCTGCACAACACTCCTCTTGTCTCAGCTTGACTGGCCCCACAGCCATGACTCATCTTTTACAGTTGCAGCTTTTGAAGCACATTCCAGACCTGCTTGTTCCCACAGCTCTCCTAATCCTCTTTCACATGACCATGAAGACAGCGTTTAAATTCAACAGAAGATGTTTCTGACATTTTTTTCAAGCTATAAAAACTATTTCTAGGTCCAGGTTGGGGAATGATACATGGATGTTTGGAGAAAATCAGTGGTTACCATTTTTCCTCCCTGCTAGCCACTAAGAAGGGTCTTAAAAAAAAATCTCAGCATTCTATAAAAATTTATCCAAATAAGTATTGTCTTTGCAGTGCTATATTCTCAATAGTAAGAAATTATTTTAAAATCAGCAGTTTCTGAAGACAAGTTTTTATTAAACCTGCAATCAGAGACATTTTAAAAGATGTTTAATGGTTCATAGAAATAGTGCAGAAAATTTCAGCTTCATTTTCTCACTAATAGGACTGATTTGTTTCTCTTATTTTATCATTTTTCTCTTTCTTTATTGGTAAATAAAATAGAACTGGCCTACCTAAATATAAAATTTATTCATATGTGTTATGTTAAATAATTTCTACTATTAGGCATCATGGGTCTACTACAGAAATCATATATATATATATATATATATATATATATATATATATATAAATTGAAAATATATTTCTTTCTCTCTTTTCTTCTTCCTTTCCTCCTCCCTTCCTTCCTTCTTTATCCCCCATCCCTTCCCCATCATCCTTTTTTTTTGCTTTTATCTTCTTTCTCCTTTTCTTCCATTCTTATATACATTCCATAAGCATTTCTGAATTCTTTTTTTTGCTATTAAATTTTATACACACATTGTTTTTGTTTTTCTAAATTAGCTAGCAAATTGTAGGTATCCATTGACTTTAAACAAAGAAAAGTTGTACACACACACACACACACACACACACACACACACACACGGAGAGGGAAAGCAGGGAAATGAGAATATTTTCTATTTTCAAAATTGGTTAGTTCAAGGCCAAGTATATATGGACAGTATTATATAAAACATTATCAATGAGATGAATATATTCTCCACTGCAAAAAGAATGAAATTAATTATGAACCAATCTATTAAGAAATTAAGTGAAACTAAAAAGTTGATTTAGGCCATTATTACTATGGCAATTTTAGTAGTCTGGAATTTTATTGTGCATTTCAGCATTATCTGAGATTTTCTCCACAGATGGATGCAGGGACTAGATATTCTGTTGAGAATATTTCTAGTCTGATGACTATGGAATTTAATGTACTTACTAGTCTTTTTTCCACACAATTCAAATTCAAAACTGTGTGGAAAGAATACTAGTAAGAATTGAACTAGTAGCTATTGTAAAAGTGAGCTGTCCAAAAAAAATGTAGAGACCACTCCTTATGGAATGGAGAAAGGTGGGTATGATAATCCCTTTCCTTGTCTATAATAAAATTCTGACATTTTCCCTCCTAGGTTACTCCAGGAAAATAACTTTTTAAAATAGCAGTAGCAAGAGGCTTCTTATTATAATTTAGTAAGCCTGAAAGACAACTTCTCCTTGCATTCAATTATATCATAGCTTCCACTAAAAATACCTCCAGCATTAGAAGAAATTTTAGTTGAATCTTAGCCCATGGCTTGAAGGAGTCAGAAAGATTACTAAAAAGATTTATAAGCTCAGGTCCTAAAAATTTTAAAAACACTATAATAAAAATCTATCCCAGGACAGACTTAGTGGTTTATATCCATTATTGTCAGGATTTGTACCCCTTTCTTATAAAAACTTATTTTTGAGATTGTACAATGTACTTTATCTTACTCATCCTGAATAAATATTATAAGCAAGTATAATTATGGGCACCCTCCTGTTACTTAAAGAATTTTAATGTATCTATCAAGAAAAATCTATAAAACCTCAATTCCAATTCTGCCCCTCTCTACCTATAAAACACACTCTTTCACATATATGTCTCAGAAAAATACAAAGACAAAATGTTTACCTGGTTCTAGGTATGAATCCTTGAAGTGGAAAGGAAAGGGCATGAATTTTGGAAGCAGAGAAGAAGAAGAAATGACAGCAACTAGATGTCATAATTTGCAGCAGCAAATGTGAAGCAAGTTTTTGGATTATTATCATGGAAAGAAATCATGCCAGAGAGCTAACGGGAGGCAAGAGTAGTGTGAGATGTGGATGGCTGGAGGGCAGGTGATAGATTATGCAGGTCCTCATAAAGCATGCGTAGGAGTTCTATATTTATGTAAAGACTGATGAGAATCTACCAAGGGATTTTAATCATGGGATTGCAATAATTTCACTGAAATTTAAATTATTATTTTTGGATTATAGCATGGTAATTGTAAAGGGACAAAGTAATTTCATGGAGGGCAGTTGGGGTTATTGCAGAAATCCAGGTAAGTATCTGTGATTGGGCTTGATTAGTGGTTGCAAAGATTGAAACAGTAAAGTTATTGAAAAATATAAAATCTATGAGACATTGTGGAGTGAAGGAGATCATGACATGGAACAAACTGTGATGTGGTATATGTTCAGTGTTGAGCTAAATGTAAAGCATCTAGGTAAAGAAGTTGAATTAGTTACTGGATATCTTGGCTCATGCATTAGCAGAGAAGACTGAACTCAGAATAAAAACTTTAAAGACAATGGACAAAGTAATGTGGTAATTTAAGTCACTAGCATTTATGACAATATTGAATGAAATAATTATGTTTAAGGACATGTGGTAAGAAAAGACAATAAGGATTTTGGTATACAATTTACCTGAAGAGTTTAATGACACAAGATCAATGGATTAACATTTCAACAGAGGGTAAAATGTGAAGCAGATGCACCAGAATATGCTTTAATGTAGCCATGCTTGCAGTGGATTTATACTGAGTCCTATGGAAGTGAATTGAAAAACATGTGTCACTCAAGAACTGTAATTTCAAAAGCCTAGACCAACTTTGGCCTTTATTTCACATGGATGTGCATTATATTTAATAGGTGGCATCTTCTCTGCATGCTACGGAGCCCATAAAATCATCAACTAAATCTCAGAGCATTAGAAGCTGCTCTCAATCCAATGTTAAAATTGAATTTCGCTAAGTTAACAACTGTGGCAAATGGAAAATTTCTCAGGAGTTCCCAGATAACTCTACCTAAATATCAAGGTAAGAGTAAATAAGATCCTTGTGCTGGATAAGTATTCATAGGGATATTATCCAAGACATTTTCAGTTGCAAGTTGACAAACTTAAATCAAGCAAGTTAATCAAAACATGGAATGTATTCATATATGTAACTGTCTGTGGCTCTCTGATATACAATGTGGTTGGACCCTAAGTCTTGAATATTATCAAATTTAAATGTCTCTAATGGTTTTGTTCTTCATGTAGAATAAAGGAAGTATTTTTCCCATAATAACTCTTTAATATAAATCTTAAAAATGCCTGAGATTAACTTGGTTTAGAAAACATATCCATCCTCCACTAATGGCTATGGCTAGGGAATAAGACAAGGCTTGTACAGGTCTGAGTCAGGTGCATATTGTTTTTAACCTGGGGAGAGAAGTCAGCTTCATAGGGAAGAAGCATTCTGATACTAGAAGAGAATAGAAAGGTTTTCTGGACAGATAGGAATAAAATAATGTTTATCAAACTGGGACTCTTACTATAGCCTACAAAAACCATACATAAACCCACCCCCAAGTGCTCAACATTATTTTCCACCTTTCTTCTCTTCTATGGCTCTCCAACCTTCTTGCTGTTTTTTGAATACTCTAAGGTTATTCCATGTCAAGACCTTCAGACTGCTGTTGCTTTGACCAGAAAGCTCTTTCCCAGATCCTCTCATAGGTGAATTTCTATCATATTTGAAGCCTAACCATCTATGATTGCTATAATTTTAAAAAGCCACCTAGTTACCTGATATCCTATTGTTTTCTGTAATTTTTATGAATTGACACTTGTCAAGTTGTTGTTTATTTATTTATTGGTATATTGTCTGTCTTCCTGAAAAATGTTTAACTCATGAAAAATAGGAGCTAACTTGGCTGGGTGTGGTGTCTCACGCCTGTAATCCCAGCACTTTGGGAGGCTGAGGTGGGTGGATCACGAGGTCAGGAGATAGACACCATCCTGGCTACCATGGTGAAACCCCATCTCTACTAAAAATACAAAAATTAGCAGGGCGTCTGTAGTCCCTGCTACTCGGGAGGCTGAGGCAGGAGAATGGTGTGAACGCGGGAGGTGGGGCTTGAAGTGATCCCAGATGGTGCCACCGCACTCCAGCCTGGGTGACAGACTGAGCGAGGCTCTTATATCAAAAAAAAAAAAAAAAAAAAAAAAAGAGAATAAGAGCAATAAGAGCTAACTCATTTAATTCTGTATCGAGCAACTTCACTGTGTCTATCACAAGTTAATGTTTATTAAATTAATGAATCTGAATGATTCATAGAAAACATTCATTTACTTTTAGCACCTCTATTCTCACTCCTAAAGACTTTAAGACAGTTGGCTTAACTTTTTATTGCACTTTACTTGGATGTCCATATTATTGTAATCTCATTTACCATGCTTAATTCTGAAGCCAATCTACATGGATATCTGCAATGATATTGGCTCTTTATCCTTAATCTGTTCTTGTAGAGCATTCATTGTAAAGGCAAACTACTTCTTCAGCTATTCTCAGAGTAGTCAGAAATTTCAGGAAAATATAAAATAAAATCTCAATAAATATTTCACATTCTCTTGTCACAAAAACTTTTTCTAGAAGTACATTAGGAAGATGACAAAACTAGTATCTTGAAAATGACCTTTTTTGCACAGGAAATTCCAAAAGTCAGAATGACTCTTGTCCTCCAAATGAACACGTCTCCAGCAAGAGTGCAAAATTGGACAGAGATTGAGATTGACGAATTGACAGAAGTAGGCTTCAGAAAGTGGGTAATAACAAACTCCTCTGAGCTAAAGGATCATGTTCTAACCCAAGGCAAAGAAGCTAAGAACCTTAATAAAATGTTACATGAACTGATAACTAGAATAATCAGTTTAGAGAGGAATATAAATGACCCGAAGCTGAAATGGAGCTGAAAAATACCTAGGAATACAACTTACAAGAGACATGAAGGACCTCTTCAAGGAGAACTACAAACCCCTGCTCAAGGAAACCAGAGGACACAAACAAATGGAAAGCAGTCCATGCTCATGGATAGGAAGAATCAATATCGTGAAAATGACCATACCGCCCAAAGTAATTGATAGATTCAATCCTATTCCCATCAAATCACCACTGACATTCTTCACATAATTGGAAAAAACTACTTTAAAGTTCATATGGAACCAAAAAGGAGCCTATATAGCCATGACAATCGTAAGCAAAAACAGCAAAGCTGGAGGCATTACACTATCTGGCTTCAAACTATACTATAAGGCTACAGTAACCAAAATAGCATGGTACTGGTACCAAAACAGATATATAGACCAATGGAACAGAACAGAGGCCTGAGAAATACCAGGATCTAGAACCAGAAATATCATTTGACCCAGCAATCTCATTACTGGGTATATACCCAAAGGAATATGAATTATTCTACTATAAACATACACGCACATGTATGTTTATTGCAGCAGTAGTTACAATAGAAAAGATATAGAACTAACCCAAATGTCCAACATTGATAGACTGGATAAAGAAAATGTGGTAAATATACACTATGGAATACTATGTAACCATAAAAAAGAATGAGATCATATCCTTTGCAGGGACATGGATGAAGCTGGAAGCCATCATGCTCAGCAAACTAACACAGGAACAGAAAACCAAACACGACATGTTCTCACTTCTAAGTGGGAGTTGAATTATAAGAACACATGAACACAGGGAGGGGAACAACACACACCAGGGCCTGTTGGGGGTTGGGGGTAAAGGAGAGGGAGAGCATGAGGACAAATATCTAATGAACGCAGATCTTAAAACCTAGACGACGAGTTGAAAGATGCAGAAAACCACTATGGCACTTGTATACCTGTGTAACAAAGCTGTGCGTTCAGCACATGTATCCCAGACCTTAAAAGTAAAATGAAATAAAATGTAATAATTAATTCACAGAAATGGAAGTAGAAACGTTGTTTCCAGAGGATAGGAGGTGGGTAGGAGAAATGGAGATACGGTGGTCACTGGGTACACATTTTCAGTTATAAGATGAATAATTTCTGGAAACGTAATGTAAAACATTTGAACTATAATTAATTATATGGTATTGTGTTAAAAAAAAAAAATGACCTGCTTAGATTTTATAATGAAAATGCCACATAGTTTACTCTACATAACTTGCAAGTAGAGTAAAATCTCAAACCCATTATCATTGTTGGCATTTATTTATAATATCAGCTTCCAGTCCCTGCTTGCTAATGAAGTGTTGGTAGGTTTCACTGGAGATATATAGTTATTGATGTGGTCACTGATTTCCATTCTATATCCCTCTTGGTATGTTTTATTTCATTCTTGGCCCATTCAAATATATGTATGTTTGTCTACTCTAGCTTTAGGGACCTAACTCTTTAAGCACTGATTTTATTTTATAAACAGCTTTACCATATTTTATATCTGTCTATCCAAGTATACATGACATATGACATCCATTGTCTTATACGGATGGTGATGTTGGCAGTGATGGCAAACCTTCTGGCCTGGTGATACACACTATGAACTCTGAAAATGGCAGGAATTTCAAAACCTATTTTCTCAGAGAATGTCTTTTCTAATTTGTAGCATAGTTGAAATAGATTACCCCTTTGCATATAAATCCATTAAATTTTCCTCATGAAATGACATTTTAAATTTTTACAGTTTTATCATTTAATGCCCAACATTGGGTAAATTATAGTTGCATCTCTCATTGTCTCGTTCTACCATTTTATCAATAGACATCCAGATGTTCTGTTCATAGTGTTTGATATTACTTTTATTTTTGTTGATGCAGTTATTTTTTTCCTTTTCAAATATCCCTATCAAACTAAGATACATATATGTGATTTCTAATGTAGTATCCCTCCTCTACAGACTTCTCGTAACCAGTTTCATAATAGATAAGCAAAGTCTAATTAATAGAGAAGCATGGTTGCATATAAGGGTGGTGAGGATGGCAGTGACAGGCTATTATTTAAATTCATGTCTTCTCGAACTGTCACCCAACACTGTTTATCATTTTGCAAATATCAAAAATTATCATTGTTTAATATTATTTGATGATTATCCATATTAAATACAAGTGAATACTTTATGGGCAGTTCTTTTCTGTTTTCTTCTTCTCTTGAAGAAGATACAGGATTCATTCCCTATGACTTTCTTTTTATATCTATGAACTAGTTAACATATTTTGGTTAACAATAAATAAACCATGGTATTTCTGCTGAACAACACTGATGTCAGATGTGTATACCTTTAAATCAATTTACTTTTGTGGTACCTACTTCCTCTCCAACTGGAATGACAGCCAATCTTCAAAAATCAAGTGGGTCATTGAAGAGTCAATATGGTTTAATTGTTAAGACAACAGAAATAAGTGACCATGTCTGCCTCAATGAATAAATCAAATAAAAACTATAGCAATTTGATTAATATTTGGAATTCAGCAACTGTAGGAAGAGTGAGAAAAATCACTTCAAAAATAATTAACCAGAAAAAGGATTGCTTGTATATGTTGGAAATTCTGGTTATCTGAAAGACCAGGTAATGGTAACTTCCCCAGACTCAGTCCAATGAATCACACTGTCTAGTTGGCAATATGGCAAACACAATAAACAATATGTGTTTCTGCCATGTATTAAAGTTTTCCAAAATTAAACTTTTTTTCAAATATATTAAGGTACCACTTGTACAAGGTAAAATTAAATTTTTTAGTATGTAATATCATTTTTATAAAGAATATGGTTATTTAACAATTACTGCAAGCAAGATTTCAGCAACCTCAAAGAATTTCATAATTTTTTTTTTTACTGATAATACCTTCCCCTATGCTCAGCTTCTGCAATAACTGTTTTATTTTCTGTCTTAATATAATTAAGTTTTTAAAAAATTTCCTTATAAACAATTTCTTTCTTTAATATAGTTGTTATTCATCTATTTTGTTGCATGTAGCAATAGTTTGTTCCTTTTTAATACTAAATAATAGTCAATGGTATGGCTGTATGTACCACACAGCTTGTTTATGGATTTTGGGGAATATTTTTTTCACATTGTTATCCTGGTTTTCTGGCTTCGCTTGGTGAAAAGACTTTTTTTTTTCTCCATTTTATTGCCTAAGAACCATTGCTGAAATTCTGTTGACCATATAAGTGAAGATCAATTTCTTTTCACTCTATTCTGTTATTTGTATTCATCTAAATATCTTCTTTAGCCAGTTGCACAATGTCATGATGACTGAAAATTTATAGTGAGTCTAGAAATCAGGCAGTGTACATTCTCTTTCATGTTGTTTTTCAGGATCTGTATAGGTATTCTAAGCATTTCCATATACATTTTAGAATCAACTCATCACTTTCTACACAAAAGCCTGTTGGAGTTTTGACTGGGATTTCTTTTTATATATAGATAAGTTTTTGGAAAATGGACAGCTTTACAATATTGTGTCTTCTAATCATTAAACATAGTTTATGGATAACTTAGAATATCTTTAATTTCCCTTGAAAATATCTGTACTTTTCTACTAGAACTTCGCACATATTGTGATAAAGTATCTCCAAATATTTTAAGTTTTTCTCAAGATTGTAAGTGGTGTTAGTATTATAATGTAACTAGTTACTGGCAATGTAAAACGTGTATACACATTTTGAAGGGTTATGTCTTCTTGCTCAAATGATCTTTCATAATTATGAAATGTTTCTCATGTCTGTAAGATTATGAGTCTCTTTGTCCGATAGTATATAGTTCATCTGAAACTAATACAGCTATTTCAGTTTTCTTGAGATGAGTGTTTGCATTACATATTTTTTCCATACTTTTACTTTCATAAATAAATATAAGTCTCATGTATAACATACAGTTGTGATTTGCTTTTTTATGAAGCGGGATAATCTCTGTATTCAATTTGGAAAAATAAGTTCATTCAAATTTGATATGAATGATTTGATACCTATTATTTCATGATTTTGTTCTATTTTTCGTTTTCTTTTTTTTCCCAAGTTTCTTCTTTCTTGTGTACTTTGAAGAAGGGTGTTATGTTGTTATTATATTTGCTTTAAACAGCCAATTGTATATTTATAAATTTAAAAATAGAGAAAAATTGTATATATTTATGTATAGATTTTCATTTTTAGTGTTCTATCTTTGGTAATTTTATTTACTTGTTTTGTTTTTTTAATATGGGGTCATTTCTTTCTCCAGCATGAAGAACATCCTTTAACATTTCCTAGAGTGCAAATCTTCTGGCTTATATTCTTTTAGCTTTGTTTATTTGAGAATGTACATATTTTGTATTCCTTTGTAAATATTTCACTGAATATATAATTTTTAACGACTTTTTTCTTTCAACAGTTTATAGATGCCTTTTAATTTTTATCTCACTTGAATTTTCTCTGATGAAAAGTTAGTGGTTATTTTTATTATTGTTCCCTCATATATGTGTGCCATTTTTCTTCATATTCTTTTAATATTGTTTCCTCTTGCTTTGATTGTAGTAATTTAACTATCATTTGTCTTCACCTGGGTTTGTTTGGGTTTAACATACGTCTAGTTGATGTCTGATTAACTAGATGTCTAGTTTGATTTTTTTAAATATTTGGAAAATTCTCAGCCATTAGTTCTTCAAATACTATTTATTCTACTCTGCTTACTTCTGAGATTACACACACATACACACATAGGACAACACAGTTAGGAAAGTGTTAACAGTTTCATATTGTTGATGAGAAGATTGCTAGTATGAGAACAGTGCAAGGTAAGATTCAGACAGTGGCAGAGGACAGAATCATGGAACTTGTTACATGTCAGAAAAAGGATCCTGAATTTCATTCTATTAAAATGGGAACCATTAAAGTTGTTAAGATGGAAAGTAGCATGGTCAATTTGTTTCTTGTAAAACTAAAAAGAATGAATTGGAGGTAGAAGTGACTGGAGAAGAAGAAATCAATGAAGTCCTGAAAATAACTCAATAGCAGCAGGGTGAGAAGGTAGCATGAATAAGAGAAGCTAATTATGCTAACAAGTGTAAGTAACTACCTAAAACTATGAAGTGGGGAGTGGGAAGAAGCTGGGATAGTGTCAGGGTTTTTGCCAAGGTTATATTATAGCACAGAAGTTAAAAACACCTTTGCTTCTCCTTGTAAATGCTTATGTACTCCAGTAATATACTTTTCATAAGGAAAGTTTATTATTTTGTCTCTGAACAAGACAAAGCTCAAAAATCTATATTGGCATGGTATGATAAGTGGACCAAGCATGTATTTGCAGGTTCAAATTTTAATATCTAGTCTCTGCATTACATTTGGCCTCTTAGGTGATTCTGGGACAATCTATCATTTCATTAACAGAAGTCTGTAGTTCTTTACTTGTAAAATGAGAAAGCTAAGATTAAAATATTGTCTTTATGTTCTTTTTTTAGTGAAGCAGTTACTACAAGCTCAAATACAAGATTTAGAGCTTGAGGTTATTGGATCTAATGAATGTTTGTGAATCACTATGTATCTCTATTCTCAGTGTATGTGTTTATAACTGAAAATTTTATTTAGGGAGATATTTAGGAACATGGCTTATAATGGCAGATGTTCCAACTGCCAGGATATTTGATGCCTTCCTAGTAGCATGCATTAGTTTACTAGGGTTTCCATAATAAAATATTATGGACTTGTGGCTTAAACAACAGAAATTAGTGTTCTAATTCTGGAGGGTAGAAGACTAAGGTCAAAGTGTCAGCATGGCTCTCTTTCTTTGGCTGGTAGATGGCTGTCTTCCTTCTGTCATAGTCTTTTCTCTGTGCCTGTCTGTGTCTTAATCTCCACTTCCCATACGGAAACCAGTTATACTGAATTTAGGGTGAACCCTGATGACCTCATTTAACTACCTGTTTAAAAACCCTATCTCTAAATACAGACATATTCTGAGGTAGTGGAGATTGTGACTTCAACATACAAATTTTGGGTATTACAATTCAGCCCATAGCACAGTGAACCATAGACTAAGGTCTCAGATCAAATGTAACCTCCTCAGAAAGGCATCTTCATGTGATTTTTCAAAATCAAAGCACCCTGTTTTAGTTTTCTCACAGCACTAAAATTTATCTGGTGTATTTCTATTTTGCTTATTTATTGTGCCTCCTCTTCAAGAGGACAGAGGCCCTGGTCGACTGGTCCATTCCTGTACTTCCAGCACCTGTGTTTACAATGATGGCATATAGTAGGCATTCAATAAATAATTGTCAAAATAGATTGTTGTAAGACAAGGATTCAAAACATTTATATTGAATATAATAAAAATTCTTGCAACTTTGAACAGATATTTTGACAAATATTATTTCTGTTCAAAATTGCAAGAAATTTTATTACATTCAATATAAATGTACAACACACATTAAAAACAAGGCTTTGTTTAAATGTTTATTCATGATATGAAAGTCTTTAAAATGTTCTATACAAATTCTGAAATATAGATGGAAAGAAAGCCATATTTTAAAAGTAATAAAGTATGAAGTAATTCAGTTAATTTTAGTATACATGGATTAGTAAATAACTGCTATAGGAAGCTTGCATCTGATTTCACAGCAGGCCAGGGCTTAATTAAAATTTATAACAAGACTCATTTTTCTTAGTAATCACACAAAGATAATTTAATCATCACTATATATCTCTATTTTACAAATTGTCTTTTTAAGCCTTGCATGAATTTTACTCACATGAATTTTACAACCATATGAAAGAAGAAACATTTTCTGAAAATGGACATCCATCAAAGAATCGTTTAAGAACAGACAGAAGGCATGACTTCTCAGCAATACTGTGCCTTTCATTTTAGTTATTACAGATTTGAAATGTCAAGTAGTGCAAATTCAAGAGGTTGGCCCATAGTAACCTAAATGGCAGTGGTAGCATTAGAAGTAGTATCCAGATATCTAGATTTTAGCTGAAGCTATCGTTACTCAATCACCTTGTATCAAGTATTTTGTGCCTGTAATGATTGAATGCTGCTACCTAGGTAGCACTCTGAACCAACAGATAAAATATTTTACCTTGTTTTGGCCAATATATGGTTTCTAGAATTCAAATTTTGTGTTGTTTAGGGGTTGAAAATAATGTGAGTAGCTTCATTTCTCTTTCTCTCTCTCTGCCTATATATATATTTTTTTCTTTTGCTTTTTGAGATGGGGTCTTACTCTGTTGCCCAGGCTGGAGTTCAGTGGCACAATCATGGCTCACTGTAGCCTCAACCTTGAGGGCTCAGGTGATCCTCTCATCTCAGCCTCCCAAGTAGCTGAGACCACAGTTAAACACCAGCATACCTGGCTTATTTTTAATTTTTTTTCTGTAGAGGTGTGGTCTGTCTATGTTGCTGAGGCTTTTCTCGAACTCCTGGGCTCAAGCTATTATCTCACCTAGGCTTTTCAAAATAATGGGATTATAGGTGTGAGCCACTGCACTTTTCATATTTCTTCCTCTCTAGCCCATTCTACCCCTTAAACAACCTTAAGAGGTTGGTCTTTGTCAGGAATCCTTTGGCCACAAGTGGTAGATACCCAACTCAAAATAGCTAAAGCAAAGGAGAATATAATTAGATTATTTATATGGCAGGGACAAGAATGACTGAAACCAGAAGCTCAAATGATGCAAGTGGTAACTGTTCTTGATCTCTCTCCCAGCTCTGCTTTTTACTGTTGGTAAACATTCCAAGGCTCTAAGTGGCAACTCCCAGAAGCTCCAGATTTATGTCATCATACTGCTTGTACTTTTAGTGAGAAGAGGTTCTCTTCCCAATATTTCTACACAATTTCTATGATCGAGGAACCCTTAACATTTCTATAGCTCTTACTATTTCCTGAATCTCTCTTATTCTAGAAGGCATATACTTTCTATCCATATGTCTCAGGGTGGGGAAATTATCGAAAATGAAGAGGAAATATTTACCTTTCCTATCTCAGCATTCTTCAACATTCCTAAGATATAGGACAAGGTAATAGTTGTACTAACTTGGCTTTTCCTTGCAGAGAAACAATACTTGTTTTTATCAAAATATTGATTACCTCTTCATATATATAACATATATATAAGCTATATATCTATAAGAGATATATGTTTTTTTTTAAAAAAATATATATATATATATATTTTTTTGAGACAGTCTCGCTCTGTCACCCAGGCTGGAGTGCAGTGGCATGATCTTGGCTCACTGCAACCTCTGCCTATAGCATTCAAGCAATTCTCGTGTCTCAGCCTCCCATGTAGCTGGGACCCACATGTGTGGGCCACCATGCCTAGCTAATTTTCGTATTTTTAGTAGAGATGGGGTTTCATCATGTTGGCCAAACTGGTCTCGAACTCCTGGCCTCAAGTGATCCACTAGCCTCTGCTCACACAGTGCTGGGATTATAGGCGTGAACCACCACGCCCGGCGGTTACCTCTTCTAAATATAACGTGCCTACTTTTCTGTGGAGATCGTTCCATTCTCTGTTGGATGTAATCTTAATGAGACATTCAACCAAGAACTTTTTTTTTCCCCCTGAGGAAAGAGTGGGCACCCGACCCAAACTAGTCTAACAATGTGCAATTTCTGAAAGTGATTCAAGGTTTGAAAATAACCAAAGGTAATTTATTTTAATGAGAAAATAGCCTATTTATAATTTCCTTGTATTTATGTGTTAGGAAATGCTCTGGCCCATGTCCTTTCAGAAACTTGATGTCTCAACTTCTATGCCTCCCCCATATCAGTCATAAATAAAATTATCGAGAAATATTTTCCAATCACTGTAAATTTTTCACCCATTCTACTTATTATTCCTTTTCTTCTTTATCTCATACTTTAAAGCTTAGTGCAAAAGATGAATTGTAAGAAAACTTCTCAAATCTGGTTTTATCCAGAAGAATATATTACTTCCTAAATCTCTGCCCTTGTGTCATTTAAAAATATATTTCCTTTGTAGTTCCCATGGTATTTAATTGTGGCTAATTGAGCATATGACTCTTGCTGGATGACGAGTTTCTTTTAGGGTAGTTAGTGGATTCTTTTAATTTTTGTATCTTCCCTAAATGTCGTTGAGCTGTGTATATAGGAAAACACACAAGGATTCTGTATTTTTTGTGTGGAATGAATATGTGAATAGTGTATCTTCAGTGCCAGGTGGCTATTTTCTCAGACTATTCCTTCAACTGAAATCAGAAATTAATCTGAAGTAAACATATCATAGTTTTATCACCGTTATAGACAACATTTCATTTGGCTTTCACAAAGTTGCATGTATTATCTGAATCATAACATCTGAAAAATAAATAAGCACTGGCTCAGGAAAGAGTGGAAGATGCTTAAATTATTTAGCTTCCCATGTGGGTGGCTACTATTTTTCCGAGTTCTACAGATGCCAAAGAGTCAAAGGTATGAGACTTCAGTTGGCCTCATTCCATCTTGTGATAACTTCTTTATAACATATACTCTGTCTACTTCCAGAAAATGAATGTTGAGGTTCCCTTAAAATAAAAGCACATCCAAGAGAACTGAATTAAACCTGAAAGTAAAATCACAAACTGCTAGAAATGGGGAAATAGTTTTTCTAATAATTTAACTTCAAACTTCTTACAGAACAAAAAATGAAAATATGATGATTTATAAAATTTAATTTAATCAAAAAAGTATATAGCTTTGAATTAACTTATGAATGTTTGGCCCTGCTGTAGTCCATTTAATGTTGCCTTAACAGAACACCTGAGGCTAGGTAATTTATAAAGAAAGGAGGTTTATTTGGCTTACAATTCTGGTGACTGGAAAGTTGAAGTTTGGGCAGCTTTATCTGGTGAGGCTCTCATGGTGCTTCAACTCATGACAGAAAGAAGGAAGAGTGTGAGCATATTTAAACACATCACATAGTGAGAGAGGATGCAAGGGAGAAAAACTGAGGGTGTGACTGTTTTCTACAATGCGCTTTCCTGGAACATAATCCATGCAGAACTCACTCACCTGATGGGAGGGCATTAATCTATTCATAAATAATCCAAACACTATAACTCAAACACCTCCTAGAAGGTGCTAGCTTTCAAAGCTACCACATTGGGAATCAAATTTCCACGAGAGGTTTGGCAGGGAAAACCACATACAAACCATAAAAGGGCCTCAATTCTTCAGAGATCATTGCCAAAGTATCTTTTAATAATGAGGTCTGGAGTGAAACAAAAGATATATTTGTGGCTTCTAATTATGCAATTTAAAATTTAGTTACAAGTATAGTAAACCAAACCCAAACCCAGCAGAGTAAAAGAAATAACAAAGATCACAGCAGAACTAAATGAACATAGATGAACAAAACACTAGCCAACTGAATCAAACAGTGTATCAAAAAATAATCCACCATGATCAAGTGGGTTTCACACCAGGAATAAAGGGATGGTTTAACATACACAAGTAAAAAAAATACAAAAATAAATACAACTAGAAGCTGTTTTTTTTTTTTTTTAAAGATAAATACAATTGATAGATCATGAGTGAGATTTACCAAGAAAAGAAGAGGGACAATTCAAATAAGCTCAATTAGAAATGAAACAGGTAATATTACAACTGATACCACAAGAATACAAAAGATCATTCAAGGCTACTATAATCACCTTTACAGACATCATCTAGAAAACCTGGAGGAGATGGATAAGTTCTTGGAAATTTAGATTAAATTTAGATTAAACCAGAAGGAAATAGAGACTCTGAACAGACCAATAAAAAACAATGAGATTGAAATGATAATAAAAATATTGCCAACCAAAAAAGTCCAGGACCAGATGGATTCACAGATGAATTCTATCAGACATTCAAGAATTGGTCCCAATCCTATTCATTGAATCCCAAAGGACAGAGGAAGATGGACCTCTCCCTAAATCATTCTATGAAGCCACTATCACCCTAATACCAAAACCTGAAAAGGGCATAACAACAACAACAACAACAACAACAAATAACTATGGACCAATATCCCTGATGAACGTAGATGAAAAAATTCTCACAAACTGCTAGCTAACTGAATCCAATAGCATATCAAAAAAATAATCCACCGTGATCAAGTGGGTTTCATACCAGGGATGCAGGGTTGGTTTAACACAAACAAGTCAATACACGTGATACACCATATAGACAGAATTAAAAACAAAAAAACACATGATCATCTCAATAGAAGCAGAAAAAGCATTTAACAAAATTGAACATCTCCTTATGATTAAAATCCTCGCACAATTGGCATAGAAGGAACAACATAGAAGTTGAAAAATGGTTTTTCTTTTTTTTTTAAATTATTATTATTATTATACTTTAAGTTCTAGGGTACATGTGCATAACGTGCAGGTTTGTTACATATGTATACTTGTGCCATGTTGCTGTGCTGCACCCATCAACTCGTCAGCACCCATCAACTCGTCATTTACATTAAGAAAATGTCGCACATATACACCATTGAATACTATGCAGCCATAAAAAAGGATGAGTTTGTGTCCCTTGTAGGGACATGGATGCAGCTGGAAACTATCATTCTTAGCAAACTATCACTAGAACAGAAAACCAAACACCGCATGTTCTCACTCATAGGTGGGAACTGAACGATGAGATCACTTGGACTCGGGAAGGGGAACATCACACACCAGGGCCTATCATGGGGAGGGGGAAGGCGGGAGGGGGGAGGGAGGAGGGAAAAATGGCTTTTCAACATAAATGTCAAAAGCCATTTATGACAAACCTGCCGCCAACATTATACTGAACAGGGAAATGATGAAAGCATTCCCCATGAGAACTAGAACAAGGCAAGGATTCCCACTTTCACCACTTCTATTCAACATAGTACTGGGAGTCCTAGTCAGAGCAATCAGGCAAGAGAAAGAAACAAAGGGCATCCAGATTGGTAAAGAGGAAGACAAACTCTTGCTGTTTGCTGATGATATGATCACATACCTAGAAAACCATAAAGACTCATACAAAAAAGCTCCTGGAACTGATAAACGAATTCAGCAAAGTTTCAGAATACAAAATTAATGTACACAAATCAGTAGCAGTGGTATATACCAACAGCAACCAAGTTGAGAATCAAATCAAGAACTCAACCCCTTTTACAATAGCTGTAAAAATAAATAAATAAGTAAATAAATAAAATATTTAGGAATGTGCCTAACGAAGGAGGTAAATGACCACTACAAGGAAAACTACAAAAAATTGCTGAAATAAATCATAGACAACACATACAAATGGAAACATATCCCATGCTGATGGATGGGTAGAATCAATATTGTGAAAATGACCATACAGCCAAAAGCAATCTACAATTTCAATGCAATTCCCATCAAAATACCACCATCATTCTTCACATAACAAAAAAGAGTCCTAAAATTCATATGCTACCCAGAAAGAGCCCAAGTAACCAAAGAAAGACTAATCAAAAAGAACAAATCTGGAGGTATTACACTACAAAATTCCAAATTATACTATAAGACCATAGTCACCAAAACAGCATGGTACTGATATGAAAATAGGCACATTGACCAATGGAACAGAATAGAGAACTCAGAAATAAAGCCAAATAATTTCAGTCAACCGCTCTTCAACAAACCAGACAAAAACATAAAGTGGGGAAAGGACACTGTATTCAACAAATGCTGCTGGGGTAACTGGCAAGCCACATGTAGAAGAATGAAACCAGATCTTCATCTCTTACCTTATACAAAAATCAACTCAAGATGGATCAAAGTCTTAAATCTAAGACCTGAAACCATAAAAATTCTAGAAGATAACATCAGAAAACTCTTCTAGACATTGGCTTAGGCAAAGACTCCATGACAAACCAAGAACCCAAAAGCAAATGCAACAAAAGCAAAGATAAATAGGAATTAATTAAACTTAAAAGCTTCTGCACAGCAAAAGAAACAATCAGCAGGGTAAACAGATCACCCACATAATGGGAGAAAATCTTCACAATCTCTCTATATAATAAAGGATTAATATCCATAATCTACAAGGAACTCAAACAAATCAATAAGAAAAGGCCAACAGTCCCACCAAAAAGTGGACTAATAGCATGAATAGAAAATTCTCAAAAGAAGATATACAAATGATCAAAAACCAAATGAAAAAATGCTCAACATCACTAATGATCAGGAGAATACAAATCAAAACCACGATGTGGTACCACCTTACTCCTAAAAGAATTGCCATAAGTAAAAAATAAAACAATAATAGATGTTGGCATGGATGTGGTGAAAAGGGAACACATTTTACACCGCTTTTGGGAATGTAAACTAGTACAACCACTGTGGAAAACAGTGTGAAGATTTCTTAAATAAGTAAAAGTAGATACACTTTTGATCCAGCAATCCCACTACTGGGTATCTACCCAGAGGAAAAGAAGTCATTATATGGAAAAGAAGCCATTATACAAAAAAGAAACTTGTTTATAAACGCATGTTTATAGCAGCACAATTAACAATTGCAAAAACATGGAACCAGTCCAAATGCCCATAAATCAACTAGTGGATAAAGAAAATGTGTTTTGTATGAGTGTATACACACACACACACACACACACACACACCAGGCAATACACACATATACATACCAGGGAATATTACTCAGCCACAAAAAGGAACAAAATCATGGCATTGTTAGCAACCTGGATAGAATTGGAGACCATCATTCTAAGTGAAATAACTCTGGAATGGAAAACCAAACATCATATGTTCTCACTTGTAAGTGGGAGCTAAGCTATGAGGATGCAAAGGCAGGAAAATGATACAATAGACTTTGGGGGTGGAAGAGGTATGAGAGATAAAAGACTGTATATTGGGTGGTGTACACTTCTTGGGTGATGGGTGCACCACAATCTCAGAAATCACCACTAAAGGGACTTATTCATGTAACTAGACACCACCTATTCCTCCAACACTTATTGAAATAAAAATAAATAAACAGAATAGTAGCAAAATTGAATCATGTTCTAAGGTTTTTATCTTGTCTTGTTTTCTCTTTCTCACAAGTATCCCCACAGAACAGAATGAAAAGAAATGTATAAATCTAGCCAACAAATACAACAATCCTAATTTAATAAGGATTAATAATTTTGTTAAAGTGAGAGCCAGGTGACAAAATTAATTTTAAAGACAAAAACCGCAATTACATTTGCACCAATCTAATGTTACAACATAATTTAAACAGTGGAATTTCCCGCTAGACCGCTTATATACACATCAGGCATTTGCTGTGTATATATTGTGAATAAATTAAAATAAAATTATAAGGTTAACTACATAGAGTTTAATGTTAATATATTCAAAATATATAATTCTATAAAGTATGTGTGCATACATTCGTTTGTGCTAGTAGGTGATTTAGAGAGCTCGAGCCAGATTCTTTTCACTGGGCCACTGCCTTCATCCCACAGGTACGTTGAATATGCTTCAAAGGGATTATGTCTCCAGAGAAATGACATTGGGCTGAATATGCTTGGGAGATTACATCTCTCCACCCATAACAACAAAGAGTGACACATGGGCCACAGGTAGCAGAAAAGTCCCACTCCTTTCTCTCAAAGCAGGGTATCATTGCTGGGCAAATCACAATGTGTTCAGGGCTCTCTATCCCTGAAATGGATCAGGACAAGTCTAAACTTTATGTGGGACTACATCATTGCTCAGCCCTTTCCCTATCCTCTGTAATTCTTCATAGGTTTTTCCTCCAGAGTCCTTCTATAAGCTATAATGCACCTGAGTCTCTGTCTTAGGCTCTGCCTCTAAAGAACCTGTTTGAGGACTCTTTTGGATAATACGCTACTATTATGTGTTTTTATGTTGAGAATTTCGCTGAAATCCAAAAGCTCCAAAGCCAGTGCTTCAGTCACCATATTTTTGCAGTCCAGGTGGACTGAAAGCAGGAAAATTTCATCAGACTTGGTATCAGGTATATACTGACTGCTGTGTAATGGTACCATCTAAGAAAGAATGTAAGAAAAAAAATCTAGGGTAGTTTATGCATAGTCATCAAAATCACATCTAACTGTAAAATCACATCACGCTCTCCTATATCAAGTATTTCTTTGCTAATAAAACGAAAATTTCGCCCTTCAATCTGAATGGCCATTATTTTTTTTAAAAGAACCTATATACGTTATGAGTAAATGACACATGATTTTGCCAAACTCTTAACTAGCACTATCTATCCAAAATTGCTACATGCATACCAAGATGAGCACTGTTTGACTACAAATATCCTGTCATCCAGATCTGATGAAATATTTTAACTGTGGATATTTAGAAGCTTAGTCTTATCCTAAGTAGTCATCATTTTCCCCTGATGATCCTTAGAATAAATCTAAATACAAAAGTAATTTTTCAGTTTCAGATTCAGATTCAAATGTGCTAAATATTCTAAAATTCTAATTTTTGTTATTGTTATTCTAAGAAGTCTGTTTACTTTAGTAAATTTCAGACATTGCTTTGTTGCATCTCTTTCCCTCTTTGCACAACCTGGTATTTCTGTGCATTCTGCTCTTACTGCACTGAAAATACTTATCTGATTCTGTTTGCAGAAATAAATGGTGGCTTAGTCTTTTGTACTCCCTTATTAAGCTGTGCCCCAGTGTTTGCTTCTCAAAACCGTACCCTAGCAGACCACCTGACTGTGGCATCCAAGTTTCTTAATGGACTCTACCTTAGAAACACAATTACCATATCGGTAGCTTCACTGATCCTTTCTAGTCTTGTTGACCATTTCTTTTAGATTAACCAATAGCCCAAGGCCAATGTTAACCACCCTAACCATGACAAATCATCCATCTCCCTTGTCCCTTAGGCTTAAATAATCCCTCTATGCATAACAGGAAGCACTACTTATTCTTTTATCAAAAGAGTTTTGAAGGGGAGACTATGTACTTGGCAGCCAAAAACATTTTTCCCCATAGTCTTTTTTAATCTCTGCTTTCCCACAACTGTACAAAAAGAAGAGAAAATGTAAACTTGAGTCTCATTCAAACTGATGAACGGCTAGAAAATTTAACTTACATTTAAGTACATATTTAAAAGAAATTTTCAATTACTATAGGATCTGCTATGTGCTAGACACTAGGCTAGGCATAGAAATATGAGAATATACATCACAATATTACTACTTTTAAGAGTTTAAATAGGAACATCCATATTAATAATATTTATAAAATAATGGCTCATGTTTAGCAGAAGTAGGAAGAGCTACATAAAGAGGATGTCCCAATACTGACAAGGAATTTCGAGATAGCTTCACTAAGGAAGTAGTATAAATAGAGCCTTAAAAAACAAGAATTTTTTTATCAAATAGATAAAATAATGAGGATAAAATAATTAAATTAAGGATTCACATGATCAAAGGCACAGAAGAATAACAGAACATAGATTGGTTAAATATTAGGAGTCTGCAATACATGGGCATATAGTAAGAAATCAGGAAGGTAATTTGGCAAGATGAAACCGGGAAAGTAGATTGATTTTTAATTATTTTTGATGAATCATTTTTAGGATTTAATGTTAGGCAACTTTTGTTCAAGTGGGCAAAGTCAGAAAACAGCAAAATATCTATGAGTCACATTTTTAAGATTCAAATAGAACAAAGCTTTGAGTCCTATAGGAGAGTGACTACACGTACTATGTGTGTGTGCATGTGTGTGTGTGTGTGTGTGTATCCTTGCAAGCTATGTTATTTATTTTACTGGATAAAAGAATACCAGTAAGATAATTAGAGTTCGATTTTAGTCACTAAAAGATTAATATGTGAGGACATTTGTGACTTAGCAGTACCAAACAGCTTTCCAGTGCTATATTTTACCTTTGTATAGTGCTTTGAAATACAATGAGGATCCTCGTGCATTACTTCACTTATTTCTCATAACCACTCCAAGAAATAGGTATTACAGTCGTCTTCATCTAACAGAAAAAGTGAGACTCAGAGAAGTGAATTGCCTTACCCAAAATCATACAATGTTTTAATAGCAGAATGCATGTGTGTCAACAACACAGAGCATTGAGAAATCCAAGAGACATAGCCCATTGCTCTCAGCCAACCTGCCCACTGTCCCCATAGTTAAAATAATCTTTTTTTAATTTTTTTATATTAAAAAAAAGAAGAAAAGAAAAAAGGAAAAAAAATAATCTTTATCTTCAAGGCCCATAAAAGTCACATCTTAACCATAGGCACTTTTCAATTATCAACGCAGAGCAGCACCATCCTCACGCATGCCCTAGTGTGCTACGCTGCACTACTCTGGAGAGATCTTAGCACCACCATCTTGAGATGCAGCCCTAGTTGTGTTGAAGTGCAGTTCTGCCCCTCCCATGAGGCAATTCCTCCTCCAATGTCCAGCACCCACCACTGCCTTAATCACTGGGCAAGATGTTCTTGCTTTGGAATAAGGTGTGTGTGTGTGTGTGCGCGTGTGTGTGTGTGTGTGTGTGTGTGTGGTGTTTTAAGACTCTTTTTGACTCCAAGGTGTATGTTTTCTGTGAAGTCCTTCTTTCCTTATTCCTATGCCTTGGACAAGCTAGGAGAACAGGCGGGCTGCATGTAGACTGCAAGGACGGTTGTCTGCATCCTTATAGGCAATGTAAGGATATTGAAAGCCCTGCATTTCTGTTTTAGGAAGATACTCGGTGATTGTTATCTCTTCTGCCTCAGAATCTCACTCACCAAAAAGAAAAATTTCATAGGTTTAATTTCTTTATTTCAGACATGGTCCAGGACATATTTGAAGGTGGCAACTCTTAGAAAATATTTCTCCTTTAAATATGTAAATGTAACCTGAGAGACAAATTCTCCTGGGGGATCCTATCTCCCTTCTTTCTCTCCTCTTGGTGTGCATGTTGTGGTGGCTTCAGAAGCCCATTGCAATCAAACAATAAAGATTTGAAGTAAGTTTAGTGCCATTTAGACGAATGAATAAAAGAGATTTATTAACCTATATGGTTGAAACATAAGTTGTGAATGAAATCTATAGAGAAGAATGGGAATAGAGAGTAGACAGTAAAGAATTACATGAAGAAAAATGTTGACAGCAAAGAAATAAAACTGTTTCAGAATTGATATTAACTGGGTGATTTGGGTATTAATTAGGCAATTTGGATATTAATTAGATAATCTGTTTCTTTTGCAGAGTCCTGTGAACTAGAAATGAACCTGCAAGGATGGTTGTATGTGTGTGTGTGTATATGCAAGTAAAATCCTGGGAATGGTGCCAAATTGAAGTTCTTGGAAAATTGAAGTCCTCAATTTTCCTGGAGAACAGGTTCAGTAGTATTAGCAGAAGCTTCAGCAGCAACATCAATGAATTATATTTAGGATGACTAAGGCAAACATCTTCAAGGCTGGAATGTTTGTTCTGTCCTTCATATTGAAGGAAGAGTCATTCATTACTGCTTCAAGGAAAGCCTACTCAAAACAAAAAAAACAAAAAAAAAACAAAAAAAAAAACCCTGGTAACGGAGATTTATCATTTCCATGGAATACTACAATTTGAGAAGATCACTGGAATTAGAGCCAGTCAAATATTGGCCCTTATGGGCCAAGAATCCTCAGAAGTACATTTTAGCACTATTTATTCAATTTGGAGGACATCGGCTGACAAAACAATGAGCTAGTATTTTCCATAATAGAGATTCAAGAATTATTGTTTTTCTCTCTAGAAACCAAATCGAAAAAAAGTAGAATCTACTATAACATATGAAACTTTTTAGCTCAGTTTACTCCACTCTTAAAAAAATAAGATTTAGCATGTTAAACACCTGACTATCTAAAATATTAGTTCTGTAAGAGTAAGAAAGGTGTCGTGTCCCTAATGTTTACAACCTTGCTTTAGACATAGCAGACCATCAATCAATATTGGTGAATAAATAAATGATGCATGCAATAGAGTTATAGCTACCTACTGTTGTAGCCCCTTACCACTATTAAACGTGTTTAAAGTTATGAAGTTAAATTACTGCGATTGAAAATATTAAATGTGAAAGATTACCAATTAATGTGGACAAGGGAAAATAATGCTTCCCTTTTCTAATCAACTCCCTGAGTCCCTTAAGTACCATTGAGGTGGCTTTAGTTGAGTTTGGATATGTAAAGGTTGCCTGTTTGCCACTTGCCAGCAGATGGCCTAATTATTCCATCATTCACTAAGCATTGGACCTATTCTTTATAAAGAAAAGCAATTGATGAGAAATAACTTTCCTCTTGATTTTTTTTTTCTTTTTAGCAGAGACAACATTTCAGTATATTTCACATTATTTTTCATTGGATTAAATAATTGATTAGATATGCTAATTTTAACATAGCCTATTGTAATCAATAAGGAAAGAGTACAGTTTTTTTTTTTTTTTTAAATATATGCCAAATCATGTAGGACAATCTATAGAGGTGACATACTAATATCATTGCCTCAGAGATAAATTGATTAATCAGCATCTATGAGTAAATGAGACTCTTTATTTTCCTCTAGACAGTCCTTACAAGTCATTTAAAGTATTGTTCACATATAGATAACTTTATAAATTTTTCTGAAATTCAGTGAAAAGAACTGTGATGTCCAGACTCATTTTACCTGTAACAAATTTGCTCATGTTTCTGAGGTTATTTACAGATTTATAACTTAATTGTAAGGGAAAAGTGTTTTATCATCTGTTAAACATAGCAAATTCCTTATTTATGAGTGAATATGAAAGAGATAATATGTAAAAAATAGGAGAAAGAGCAAGAGGTGGAGGGAGGAATTATTAATTAATTTAAGTATACTCTTTGATATCCTACTTTATTAACTCTACTAATATAAAAATATATCATTCTATTATTTACTTTCTTTTGCATCTTGTCTACCTCTTTAGGGGCATTAAATATTCAATTGTTGTGCCCTTTTTAAATGTCAGCAGTATAAGAATGGGGCTCCATCTGTCTCATTTATTACTGTTTACATGCTGACCACCTGCAACAGTGCCTGGCATATGGAAATAATTCATTTAATATTTATGGACCGCATCAGTTTTATTTTGAGCACCTTTTCTAAGGTAAACTATTAAGAAAGAAAAATAAAGTTTGGCATAATGATTGGGTATCTTAATCTTGGGCCGTTCAGAAATTAAAATAATCTAGCAAGTTATTTCTCGAAAACTTGCTCCATCATACCTACTTGTATCTTGAAACATATAGCTCCCTCTTTTTGATGTATTACTTGTTGCAAAAGTTACCTAGGAAATAAAGATTCTTCTTGAGGGAAATCAATTATCTGTCCCCCATCCTAAGATGTCATCATAAAAAAATGAAATGAAAATAGAAAGAAATTCCAGAAATAGCATCGAGAATGCTATGCTGGTGCACTTTGAAAATTAGGAACTGGGTTCATGGTGCTTGGTTTATTTATTGTAATTAATATGTATATTAAGTCCTTTTAGAAATACTAAATATTACATCCTAAAATGTTTTTTTAAAAGAAAATAGAAAGGCTATAAAAAGGCATTTTAACCATTTTTATCCCTGAAACTCCATTTCCTTTCATTTGTGTCTTAACCAGGATTTTGAAGGAAGAAAAGTAGGCTGTTCTGTGCCCATCATGGCATCAGTCTGATTAGCCTTTTAAATACATTTGATATTGTACAGATATTGCTTCAGTATTTAGAGAAGAAAGACACTTTTGTTTCCCAGTGGAACTGTGATTTGCTTTCTTCTTTGACAGTTTACAATATTGTTTTGTTTTTTGCTAAGCAAATCATTGGAAAATTATTTTTTGTTAAACATGAATGTGGTATTTAATATTTATGATTGTGTCATTTTTAATCCACATTTTAAAAATAAAACCCACAGGAAAAGAGCATATCCTCACTAAATACATACCACAACTGATTTACTGACATAAATATATATATATTTATAGTTAAAAATAATAATGTTTAAACATAAATTTAAAAACCTAGATCTTTCAATAGAGTTCAAAATCCTAGAAAATTCACCATAGCCTAAATATGGCATCAACTAAATATCCATCAGTGGATATATCAATAATAAAAATGTAGTATATATACACAATGGAATACTATGTAGCAATAAAAAGGAAAGCCATACTGTCATTCACAACAACATGGATGAGCCTGGAGGACATTTAAAAATGAAATATGCCCAGCATAGAAAGATAAATACCACATGTTCTCACTCATATGTGGAGGCTAAAAAAAAAAAAAATGAGCTCATAGAAATAGAGAAAGTTGTGGTTATTTGAGGCTGCGCAGGGTGGGAAAGAGGGGTTGGTTAGCCAATACAAAGTTAGAGTTAGATGGACGGAGTAAGTTCTATTGTTCTGCAGCACTGTAGGATGGATATGGTTCACACTAATTTAGTGTGGACTTTCAAAAAGCTAGAAGGAAGGATTTTGAATCTTTACAACACAAAGAAATGATAAACATTCATGGTGGTAGATATGCTAATTACCCTGATTTGATCAATACACTTTGTATACATGGACGGAAATGTCACTCCATACCCCTTAAATATGTACAATTATTACCTGTCAACTACAAATAAAAGGAAATAAAAAAATAAGCAGGGGATGGGAGACAATCTCAGAAGGTTCTGGAAGGATGTTTGGTGTTGTAAAGTTGATTTTTAAGAATGACATGAAACTTATGACTCAACTTCAGAGTTCTATCTCCCTTATCCAATACTTTCAGTGTGTAAAAAATAAAAGATGTCTGCACAAGCTTATTTATTTTTAAAATGATTTTAGGAAGTTTCTCAAATGTGCCCAAGAGGCTTTGGATATTAGTATCGGTAAACAGAAAAATGTTAACACTTTTATATTCTTAATGTAAAGATAATCGTTGCTTTCAAGATTTTGCTTATATTTTGGAGAATTAACATATTTATGCTACATTCCTTACTATCAACAAAGAAATTGATTTAGATTCTTCACAATGTATCATTATTTTATCTAATTCTGGTTTTTAAAATAATTCAAAAAAGCATGCGGTAAGCAACACCTGGAATTTGAACTCTGCTAAGTAATGATAAAATCATGATTTGAATCATTTCTTTTTTTATATAAAAGGATATTTTGATTGTAAATTTCATGTTGTACCCTTTTCTTATTGATTGGTTGGTTGACTCAGGGACAGATATATTATTAGAGGTAAGCATTATTTGAGACAAAACGATGAACAAAAACAGATTAAAATCTCTGCCCTTAAAAATTTACCTTTTAGTGGCAAATAACAACATATGTAATTAAATATGTATTATGTCACAAAATGGTAAGCAAGAAAGGGAAAAAAGGAATACATCCTGGCTCTATTGTTTACCAGCTAGGTGACTTTGTCAAGAAACTTTCTCTAATGTCCAATTTTCTGCGTTTAAAATGGGCCTAATGCTTGCTACAAATGGATGTCATAAAAAGTAAATGAGATAGTAAATATCAACCGCTTGACTAAGTGCTTGGTATATAGTTACATCTCGATTAAAGTCATAATAAGTCATTTTAATTAGCAGTATCTAAAAACTTTCATTTAATTGGGGAGCAACAATATGAATTTTCAAACAATGATTGATAGAGATGGATAGATAGGGAGTGTTAAAGGAGAAAAAGAAGTCAAGAATAATGTCATTTAGATGGATTCATGGATGTTATCGGTTTTAAACTGGATTTTACACAATTTTGGGGGAATGACTTGTTTTTTAGAGAAATCATGGGTGAAGGGGAATTATATACATGAAAAGGTGGTGTGAGCAAAGATTTTCTTAAAAAAATAAAAAACCTTTATGAAATAGGCACCATGGGAAAGAACAGTTAGGCGACATTCAGTACTAAGCCCTAGACAGATTCTTGATATTTTTTGCTGAGAGAAAAAGGCACTTTCACTAAATAAGTGTTTTACCCCCAAAGATGTTAAAATAGAAATTGGTAACAGAGATATCCTAATTAGAAAAAAAACCTGAAAGACAAAATCTATGATAAAGTGAGGATATACAACTCTCTGTATATGGGAAGAAGAATCAGTGTTAGGGTTACCAGAGAAGGTTGAGTTCACAAATCCCAGTAGACCTCGGATATCTCTACTCCAGTTAATCAGGACATGGACAAAGACTCTTCTCGAATACCTGACAGCAGTTCAACAAGGGCAATACTGACCTTCAGTAGTGGAAGGTGACTACTGTATTCAGAAAGTCACAAAAACAGGGAGTCTGCTTAAACAGTAAATAAAAACGTTGTGTAATAAAGTTCAGTATTAAGAAGAATAGTACAGAGAATGCAAGGTAAAGAATGGAGGAGCAGAATGAGAATGAGGCAAAGGTGGGAATTCAGAAATAAGGCTAGTTTATTTTTCATAATTGAAGACTTGATTTACTTCAAAGTTTATGAGGATCATTTTTATTTTATTTATTTATTTAAGACAGAGTCTTGCTCTGTCGCCCAGGTTAGAGTGTAGCAGTGTGATCTCAGCTCACTGCAACCTCCGCCTCCAAGGTTCAAGCGATTCTTCTGCCTCAGCCTCCCGAGTAGCTGGTATTACAGGCGCCCACCACCACGCCTGGCTAATTTTTTTGTATTTTTTAGTAGAGACAGGGTTTCACCATGTTGGCCAGGCTGGTCTCAAACTCCTGACCTTGGGTGATCCGCCTGCCTCAGCCTCCCAAAGTGCTGGGATTACAGGCATGAGCCACCACACCCGGCTGTTTCTGAGAATTATTTAAGGGGGATTTGATCTGTTTTTCTACAATTATTTCTGACGAGTTAAATCATTAGGTTGAGAGCCAGTAATTCTGTGAAAAGGAGGGAAGAAGAGGCAGAGAAAATATTGGAATAACAAAAAGCTTTTGGACAGCAGAAAGAACATGCAGTGAAAGCATACATTCTCAGGCTAATTGAATATGTGAGGGTAACTAATTCAAAGAATATATTCCCTAAATGAATAAGCTGGCCTAATAATTTTAAAATCTTGACTTCATTCTCTGTAAATATAAAAGAGGACAACAGGCAAACCATAAGACATTTTTGTCATCGCTCTTCCATATTCACAAATGTCTGCTTTTCATCTTTAGAGGACATCCATTGAGTGGCATCAGAGATCCATGGAATAAAAAACAAATTCTGTCTTAAAATATTAGAATATAATATTTTATTATATTCTAAAATGTCAACAGTTTCTTTTCAATCTAGGAAGAGGATATAAAAGTTAACTATTTTAGACAATATGTTTTTTAGGGTACTTCATGGCATTAATCATCTACATTCTATGATAAATGAATATGAGAAATACTGTTAGATGCTTGTGGCCACAGCCACTGTCTTATCCCTTGTCAATGATATATACATTCATCTTTGATAATTAATTAAGGAATAAAGCAATTTTAGTGTTTAAGTAATTTGAAATTTTCTTAATGTAGGGATTTTTAAATACACCATAAATAGACATAGTTTGAATCCACTATCAGGTATTTGTTGAAAACTACTTTGGCTAGCATTAGGGGGAAACACAAAAAAGCATAAAGTACAATAAGGTTTGGTTTTTGCCCTTGGGAATCTTGAAGCCTCTTGAGGAAAAAGATATATCACAGATACATGTATGTACACATACACACATGTAAATGAAAAACAATATGTAATTTAATGTTATAGGGATCCAAAAAAATGAATGACTAACTTCACAGAAAAGAAGTATTCTTTAAACACAAAAATTTATAAACACACATATATAAATGTGTATATCTTAATTTCTATTTTGTTGCCTTTTGCTTCTGGAACTTCACCTCACTATTCTGAAATTAAGAGCAACAGACATGGAGTGCCAGGCATCAGAGGATACAGGGAGTGACAAGAAGAGAAAGCCAGGAACCATACCCATACATAGACACAAGCTCACATACATGCACACAAACAAAATAAAGAATACCCACTAAATAGAAATGGTTAATAGATACCAGAATACTTAAATATGTGTGCAACTAAAAGCACTCTTACATTATTGCAAAAATAAACACAAAACACACATGCACACACCCAATCATATATACAACACACTGAGAAACTGAATATATAAACAGACAAAGGCCAAATCATATATAAAAGTGGAAGTTTGAGTAGCTGGGCACCGTGAGTACAGCTGTCCCAGCTACTCTGGAGGTGGACACCTGCTGTCCCAGCTATTCTGGAGGCTGTGACAGGAGGATTAAGTGAGCCTCGGAGTTTGAGTCAGGCTTGGGCAACATAGCAAGACCCCCCTCTCTAAAAAAATAAAAATGAAACTGAGACCAACAACCTGCAACAAACTGCCTAGGAAACTAACCTTTCATTCACAATAAACAAACCAGGAAACCAACCTGTTCTAGGTCAGACTTGCAGGAATCTCTCTGGTGACAATTCAAAAAGCTAAACAATAACTTCTGTAACAGTCAGCTCAAAATGTCCAAGGCTTGATTAATAACTGACAGCTTCCCTTATTTTTGTCCCCAACTTGAACTTGGGGCCAGTCAGAGAAAGCCAAATATGTACTCCTAACCAATCACATAGGATTCCCTGGTTCTAGTTATCCTGCCTACAGTTTCCCAAGATCAACAGCCTACAATCAGGATATACCCAAAGACTTTTTTCTTTTCCACTATAAAGCTTTCCCACTCCTCTGTCTGCCTTTGAGTGCCTGCCAAAATGAGAGTGACAGTGGCAGACTCCCTTGCTATAGCAAGGAAAGAATAAATAGCCTTTCCTTTTCTCATTTCGTTGGTTTTCATTTCTTCCCACAACACATTCACACACACATGCAAACTATGCAATACATGGTGTAAGTGCTCAGACAGTCAAATTAAACTAGTATATATTCATTTGATGTTTATGCTTATTATGTCTGCAAATACTCTGTATAATTTAGAAGATATACACATAAATTTATACAGAATTTGTTTCATTAAATTACATATAAATTTCATGTTAATTACATATATGTATTATGCTACAAAAAGCAACATATGGGGTGTTAGTCTATCAAAAGTGATATTACATTCTTTGCCCAAAATATTTAGTTAGCATTTCTCAAGATACCAAACACACATACACACATACACATACACGCCGACACAAATTCTTGAAAGTTTTTTCTTCCTTATTAAACCTCGGCCATTTGCCCTAGTCTTTCACATTCGCTAGGCCCCAACAAAGGCACTAAGTGCTTTCCAGAACATAGATTTAAATGAGGTCCCTGCCCAGAGGGCTTACAACCTAATTAGACAGAGACAGTTGACCAACATATGCCCACAGACTACAGTTGGCCACTTATTTATTCTCTAATTAACATAAAGCAGCAGGACAACAACTCTGCCTGTGCTCATTGAGCAGAGAACGTCTGCGTATGCTGTGGAACTCTGTGGGAAATGAGATTGCTGCTTTCTGTGGGGGTTTTCAGCACACATTCTCTCGTTTCTTGCTTGTCTTCATAATTAATATTCCGCTGCATATCTTGCTGAGACTATATATGGCCAAGCAAACAGACCCCTATGGCACAGCAGAACCGTTTACCTCAGCTGTCTTGATGATCAATACAGGCCACTAGATGGTTGATTTGACTGTTGCATATGCAACTCTATTGATATGACAGGCCACGGTAAACCAAAATAGTTATACTCTGCTTTAATTGAGCAGTTTCAGCCACACAAGAAAAGGTTTCACCTGATAGTGCTAGATTGTGAAGGTCTGGTGACTTTTTACCTTTCCACTGTCCTTCCTAAATATTACTGAAAACTCTTTCATGTTGGAAATTTTTCTCTATCTAGGTGTTTTTGACGTGATTCTCTGAAGCATTTGAAGTGACATAAAACACAAACAGTGCCACATTACCTTAAAAAATTAAGTATGTGAGTATATTATGATGTAAGGAATATAGAAGTATGGGAACAGATAAGGTTTGATAAAAAAATTTGTACCTGAAATGCATGTGGAGAGCTCAAAAGTATTTACTAGATGAAGTCCCACCGTGAGAATGGTGAATTATTTTACTACTTATTAAGTGTTGACCCAGAGAGAATAATGCAAACAAGAAAATAATATATATTTTTCTAACTCCAGGAATATAGCCAATGGTGAAAAAGTGTAAAGTGAATTTGTTTTCAAGTTCTGGATATTAAGTATTGCAAGTTACTAATCGTCTAGTACCTCCTTTAAAATTCTGTTTAATGCTGTAGTAACACTAGTTTATAACTTCTAGGAATAAGAGCCATGAGTTTTTCATCCTGTGGTTTTTAATTTGCTATTAGAAATTGTGGTATGCTTCTTTTTTTCTTTTTGATATTGTTTCTCCCACTATTCTATATTATTTCTTAAAAAATAGTATAGGCATTGAAGAATGTGATTTCTTATATTATTCTTTCTTTGTTAAATTTTAATATATTAAAACACACACACAATTGCCATTGGAAAATAATTGAATTATTTTAAGTGTTTCTTAAATGAACTTGAAAATAATAGAGTAGATAATTGAACTGTAAACTCCTACAGCAGACTTATGTACAAATATATTTTTCTATGAATTATAAATTTGTGGACTTACTGCTTAGTTGCTGAACTAAAGAAATAGGCAGTCTCATTCAAAGTGTAGTTTAAAGAAACTTTCAGATCGAATGATACAAAGAAGGGCCTATCTTCACAAGACAAGTGAACAGAAGGCCTATGTCAAAATATAAAAATATTTTAACTCTCTATACAGTATAGCTTTTATTATAATTCTTTCTAAATAGAGACCCAGAAACACTAGCATTATTGTTTTTACATGATAAATTGAAGTGGTATTATCAGACTAGCCACATTTCAGAATCTAGGTATTTTAGTAAATGTCTTTGATCTCAAACACTTTGCACTTTAGAAATAAATGGTCATTTTAGTCTGTTTGAATCAGATTATTGGCTTCAATTTTTTCTTTCTCTATGCACCTGTGAACATGCTCACTACAGTGAAAATAAAATCCAAATTGAGACACATATCCAAAGTTAATGGAGTTTCACTTATTTCTATTCTTTATATCTGGAAATTGAAGCCATTTAGTTTTTTGTTTGCTTTTATTCTTTTTCCCCTCTCTTCTCTCCCATCTTCCATTTCCATCATGGAAATTTCATGCAGCAAAACATGAAATTCTATCTGGGTTGATATAACCTCAGAGCCTCCTCCAAGCATGCTGGAGAATCAGTGCTCTGTCACCTCTGAGAATACAATTTATTTTGGATTTTTGTATTACCTGCCTCTGGTAGTTGGATCCTTATTTGCCAACCGGCTGACTTACTTTAACTTTAGTATGATATAATTGTCCTTTATTGCAGGTTTGACTTCAGTACTTTTCAAATCATGACTAAGCTGATATAGGTCAAGATATGGTGCACCCCTCCCACTTAGTGAAGTACTTAACTCAAAATTTCAGTGTAAAATTTATGAATCAAAACTAGGAAATGCAGTTTAAAAAGAAATGATAGCAACTCTATTCTTAACATTCAAGTTCTAAAATTTTGTCATTGATCCAAAAACATGTCCTTAAGAAATAGTTACTTTCATATAATTGTAACAATCAGCAAATCAGCATAATAAAAATCTAATAGTTTTGTCAGCATCTGTAAGATTTAGTTGTTTGGATAGTACTTAATAAATAGAACCAGCACTTCTGGGTGCCTGCCAGTTGACCATCTGTCTAGGTTGTCCATGGAGAATCAGAACAACTGAACATTTTGGCACATCCAATTACATGGAGCAACTACCAAATCTGTTACAGGTTACAACAGAAGAGAATATTACCAAAAGATTGAATTAATTGATTTAATGTTGAGAATTTGGGGGACCTGCAGATATTCATGGGAACATCTCTGTGAGTCAGTAAGTTGAATAAAAATGTAAATGAATTAAATAAAGGTCATCTTTCTTAAAGGTGTTTTTCTAGGCATTTTGAGACATGCAATGATAACATAATCCTTGCCCGCTATTGCATGTGAAATAACACATGAAATAAGATTTTCACTGCAAATATCTCTAAATGATATTGGTATTTTTGTTGTTAGAATGTTGAAATGGGAAAACTACTTCCATGTGGGGGTTAGGTTAGCACATGTGTTAAGTCTCAAATATGGGCATGCCTTTAAGAAAATGAAATTAGGGTTGAAGAAATACCAAGCAGAGAGAAAGGTTGACAAGTAACAAGGAGGTGAGTTAGGGAATTAGAGAAAGCTATAATTGATTAATGAATCAGACTAGGGCCAAATCAAATTGAGTCATTAGTATCATCTTTAGAAATCTAGACTTAAGCCACAGAGAGCCAGTAAGGAATTTTAAGCAATGGAGGCCATAACATTTTGGTAGATTATAATACATGAGAGAAAGTATAGTTAGAAGAATCTGGAAGGAAACTCTTAGAATAATACAGCTTCAAAGAAATAGTACCTTCACTAGGGCAAATGGAGAGAGAAAGAGACAAGGCTAAGACAGAAGTGAAATAATTCATCTGGATTTAGGTAAAGGTAAAATGAGAAAAGATCAAGATGAATCTGATGTTTCTTAAAAGAAGGACATCGGCAACTACTTCTACTTTCTTTTTAGTGATATGTCAAGATTCGCCTGCAAACATAGGTGTGTCAAAAATCTATGTAAACATGGCAGTTGCATAGCAAAGACATATCTATTTTCTTCTAAAACATTACTAAAACGACAACAAGACAATCAAATTGTGCCAGGCTACTATGACAAACACTGGCACAAGTGAAACAGTAGGTTGGAAGAGAGGAAAGCAGTGATACAGACCCATCCAAGAGGCAGAAGTTAGAGTATTTGTGCTTACATGGAAGCTTATCAACAAGAAGTGTCCAATCTGCTTCACAGATCCATGGGTAGTCTAAGGCTTAAGGAACTCAAGTGGAAGGGATGAGGATATAATTAAAGGTTTATGTAGTTAACATTATGGTTTGCCGGGCGCGGCGGCTCACGCCTGTAATCCCAGCACTTTGGGAGGCCGAGGCGGGAGGATCACGAGGTCAGGAGTTCGAGGTCAGCCTGACCAACATGATGAAACCCCGTCTCAACTAAAAATACAAAAATTAGCCAGACGTGGTGACACGTGCCTGTAATTTGTAATGCCAGCTACTCAGGAGGCTGAGGCAGGAGAATCGCTTGAACCAGGGAGGTGGAAGTTGCAGTGAGCTGAGATCGTACCACTGCACTCCAGCCTGGGTGACAGAGTGAGACTCCATCTCAAAACAAACAAACAAACAAACAAACAAACAAACAAACCATATGGTTTGGTCAAATAGTTCCCTCTCTTTTTTATCTGGGCACAGGTAGGCTTGTACTTCCTGAAATCTCCTGTGGGTGGGTGGGACCAGAAGATTCATCCTGGCTAATTAGATGTGGGATGAAGTAACTTACTTAGGTCACTTCAAGTTAGAGGAAACACCAGCCAATGTGAGGCCCTCCAGAGACCTCCCTTCTCTACAGAATGGTTCCTAGCCAAATTTAAGATGATTGATGTTCCATCTTCATGAGTCCTTGAATGAGATGAAGAGAAATGAAACTCAATATGTAATAGGCATATGGTATGATTAAGAAATTATTATTTTTTCTGAAAGTTGAAGATTTTGGGTTCTTTTTCACCACAGCAAAACTTATTCAAGCTTGACTGACACAATCTAAGTGCAGAATGAATAAATGTCCCTCACTTTGCACAATAGGAAATGACCCCCAACTCCAGGTTTATCTCTGGAGAAACTGAACTTAAAAGGTTCTAGCTTTGGAGTTATCAAATCTGCAGAGAGTTAGTAATAAGTTAAAAGACTGAAATGAAGGACTTATATGAAATATACTACACTGAATCAAGATGCCTTCTGCCACTACCCAGCAATAGAAAAACTGAGACATACAAATGTGTATTTGCCAGTGAAGATTATGAAGAATTCTCTGCAGTAACTGACCAGCCTGAAAGAAAGGCCTATGAATACTGATATTAAAAATTGCTTTAATGAAAAGACCTGCTCACAGCTTTATCATGTTATAGCAGGGCATTTCCTGCTCCCTCCACAAACGCCAACATGTGGTCAAATCAATAATAAAGAAAGAAATAACTTAAATTAGAAAGAAAAATAAAAAGGTTATAAAATATCAAAATGCATGGTAAGTGTAAGGTTAGAATTTTTTTTTTTTTTTTGAGAGACTCTCACTCTGTTGCCAGGCTGGAGTACAGTGGTGTGGTGTGATCTCGTCTCACTGAAACCTTTGCCTCCCAGGTTCAAGTGATTCTTCTGTCTCAGCCTCCCAAGTAGCTGGGACTACAGGAACGTGCCACCATACCTAGCTAAGTTTTGTATTTTTAGTAGAGATGGGGTTTCACCTTGTTGGCCAGGATGAACTCCATCTCTTGACCTCATGATCTGCCCACCTCAGCCTCCCAAAGTGCTTGAATTACAGGTGTGAGCCACTGCGCCCAGCCAGATGTTGTTTTATGAAAGTTTTTTTTTTTTTTAGTATAGTTATATGTGTCCTTGTGTATATGTGATGTGTGTGTAGGAATAAGATAAAAAATGTACTTATTATTGAGGTTTCTAGGTTTATCAAATAAAAATCCAGGACGCTGAGGTAGATCTAACTTAGAATATATGTTTTAGAAATTAAAAAGATGATATCTCAAATTAAAAACAAATCAGTAGAAAAGTTCCAAGATTTAATGGAACAAACTCTGAAAGTAAAATAGAACAAAATAAGAGTAGAAAAAAATCCAAAATATACAGGAAATTAAAATGACAATCCAGGGTAGGAAGTATCACATATTTTCTAAGATCTGAAAGATAGAAAATTCTCAAAGAAATAACACAACATCATTTCCAGAACTAAAACCATGAAACTTCAGATAGTGTCCCAAATTATAAAAGATATATCACCAATGTTAAATTATATTACTGTGAATTTTGTGAACATCAGAGATAAAATAAAGGACCTCCAAATAAAAGACTTGTGTGAGAGAAAAGTTTAAGTATCTAAAAGAAAAAAAAAATTCTTAACTTTGCTAGAAAATATTAGAGCAATGCCTACATATTTGGCAGTCAAAATATTTTAAAATCTAGAATTCTACACCCAAACTCTTTATCATTTGTGAGTTTGGTCAAAGAAATTAAAAAAATATATAAAGGTGTTAAAACATACTCACCTGTGATACAAGAACACACTAAAACTTAGGAACCCAGGAAATAGATACCTAAGCTACGAAAGTGGTGACAAGAAACACCAGGTTGATGGCTTTGAGGCAGCAGATAATCTAGATTGAAACAGGAATAAAAAAGGTTGCAGAAAAAAAGATGTTTAGTGGGGCAAATAAAACTGATCTATGCAAAATAATAATGTTCTCATTAAAATACTGCCATGTATAGGGACATTGTTTCTGACAGACCAGATGACAAAGCCTGTAGAACTGACAAAACAGTCAAGGCATTTGAAAATATGAAGTGTGTTCAACAGGTATTTGAAAAGTCTGCTGGAGTAGGAAGCAAATATATGAATAAGTGGATGAAACATAAGCATTTAGTAGCTCCCTGGGAAAAAAAAAATGTTCTCAAATGAAAATAACATAAAATACTACTTGATTTAATGGTGAACAACATTTACATAGTCATAACAATATAAAATCTGGATATTGAGTTTATTAAACATTGTTGGGCAACAGTATAGAGGGAAAGTGAGGGGAGGCTCAATGTAAACAAATTAAATTCTTCTCTAAACAGGAAGCCAACTGATATTATTATGGTAAATCAATAAATAACACTACAAATGTGCTGTTCTAAAAAGGGACAGACATACTAGAGTGAAAAACTAAAAGAACTGAAAGTGTTGGCCTCTGAAATGCAGAAATAGGGATAGAGATGATTGGTATTAAAACTGTCAATATCCTCTAATGTATTTAAATTACATACCATGTAGTAACTGATGAGTTTCTCAAGGTATTTGTTTTTTAATATAGCTTTTTTCCAAAATACATTCAAATGCAGTTTAGCAGGTGAATTTCCATAATTCTGCTATTCTGTGTAGATACTCTTGAATAACGGGTAAATAGATATATAGATAATATATGAAGTCTTATTTTTCTGCAAAATTTTAGTATTATATCTGCATTATTCAGTACTATATGGATATTATAATACCATTGTACTATATATGTGTGTATATGATTTATTGTATCCTTTGTTACTTATTTTCCGCATCTATAGAATGGTTGACTTCAGAATAAGTTAGAATGTCATTTTATCCTATGTAATGGGTAAGATATGTTTAAAATAATTCAAATAATATTTTAGTCTGAATTTTGTATTATATTAATTTTAAGCTTCCTGATTAATTTTGCTATTCTGTTCATATCTCAAATGAGTAGTGGTAATCATCTCTAATGACCTGTGTCTATCCTCAACATACAATGTCACATCCTGTAGTTGTTAGTCTTTGAACTGACAATCATGATATATCAAAGTTGATCATTTACATTATTTACATTACATTGGACAAACAATTCACATCAAATCAGACAAATGATATTTTATTTGCAAATTTAGGTATATAAGCATGTCATTGCTATAAGGTTTGTGTTAAGATCTTTCATATTGAATATATCCATTTAAATAGATTGTTATATTATTACTGCTCACACACACATATTATCTCTTGACTTCAATAACATCTTTGGCATCTCTTCAATTGTCACAAAGCTTATCATGTTCACCTGCTGGCAACCTAGAGATTTCTAGCTTTTCCTTTGCATTAAATCTATAGCGTTGACTTTTACTGACAAGTAAACTATATGTGACAGGATATATTCTTTTATGTGTGCTATCTAAAATCTTAATTATACTAAACTTCATTTGCCCTTCACAAGTCATGGTTTGTGTATATATTAAAACCCATAGTAGTGTACAAAACATCACAATGTCCTGTGAAAATAGTTACCTATATCTCTGAAATCTGTTCCTTTTACTCCATCCTACAACCACCATCTAGCCATCATCCCTTATTTGGACTACTGCAATAGTTCTACCAGCACTTAGAAACAGCTTTCACACATCCTGTTTCCTGCAGTCAGAAACTCATTTTTTTTTTTCCACCTAATCAAGTTCAACTCACTGCTGTCATCTCAACAAAAGGATCATTTCCTGTCTCCTTGAACTGGTGAAATGCCTCTACTGTATGTTCTTGTAGTACTCTTTACCTTTTTATGCAATATACTTGTTCCTAAAATATTTTGTTATAATTTGATTAACAGTCTTTTAACTATGTATGTAGGGATTAGTGTTTACTCACCATATAAAGTGAATGTATATTCATTGAATCAATCAACGGATAGTATGGTGAATATGTATGTTGGTTCTTAACCTTCTTATGACAAAGTGAAAATTAAAGTGGGTAGTGTTTCGACTTATTGTTGTCGGCAAATAAGTTTACTTGTTTTCCTAATATCTGGACAAAATAAGTATATATCACAATCTAATCTGTGAATTTCCTTTATTTTTGTCATCACCATGAATATCCCACACTGTGTGATATTCGTTAAAACCAGTCTTTGTGTTTAAGTGCTAAGCATCCTGAAAACATAACTTGAATAGATCAAGTTTAATTTGAAAGAGCATCAAACTGTCATCCTGAAAATCTTTCAAAGCCTTAGCCTTCTCTAGATTTGAGCATGCTGCCATCAATGAGAAGGTGGGGTTTATTTATATAGTGGGCAAAAAAAGAATACCTGGTTGAATGATTGCCATTCATCAAAGAGTGATTAAACACTCCAGTATCTCTTGTGGGGATGAAGAAATGAATCTAACAGTTATCTTCTCAATAAACTTAAAAATTTTACAGAAGAAACAAGAATGATTCATAAAAGTTAAAATATGGAGTAGCAAGTGATATAAGTGCTCTAGTATTTGAGTACATAATATTGCCAGTTTTATTCAGTGTTTTCAAAAATATTCTTTTAGCAAAAATTACATTCTTGATTTTGAATGTTCAGGGACTCCTCCAGACTAGAAATCAGATCTAATGTAGGGCTCCCATAAATTCTGTCCCATCTTTTACATTCTGGAATATTGTCAGTCTTCTCCATGTCTTTACATTTCTCTATCTTTAAAATAAAATTGATTGCTTTCATGGAATGGAGTCTGCCCACTGCTTCACATAATACGTGCATGATATATTGTTTTAATTGAGTTTGCTGATCTGAATTTTATGGAATGCTCTCTCTTCCCTTCATAATTCTTTTTTGTATGTTTTCAGGGTAAATGCTGGAGGGGCTGCAATTTGGAAGTGTTAAATTATCAAGTGAAATCATAAGAGCAATTTATAAAAGAGATAGCTTGAAATTAAACTACAAAAACTGCTTAAGGTAAAATATGTGAGGGAACTCTCTTGTTGCCATTGTGAGACCCTGGAGAACAGATGGAACCAACTCTCCAGCTTCTGCTTGGGTACCTGCTGTTTAATTATACCCTAATTAATTAAAGGAAAGACTCCTGCGTGGTTTCGGTAGTAGTAAGCAGGAGGGCAGTCAGAAAGAGATGCTTGAATTCAAAAGACTTCCAAATGAAGACTAATAAGCTCAGGAAAGGAGTTACTACTTACTTATTGTTGTCATTTTCCAAAAGCAGCTATCACAACAACCAACCTTGGCCTTCTGACACCCCACAAATTACTAAGTATATCTTCTTTTCAATGATCAAGTTCCAACAATATTTTATTAGAGTTCTAAGAAACACTACTAAATATCTAGAAAACATATGAACACTTTCGCGACCATAGTAACACACATAAAATTAAATATCAATACTATTTCCAGGTTGAGGTTTTATCAAGTTAATTTCTCACCTGAGAAAACTTTCAATAAAAATAGCTAAATAATGTATACACATGGACATATAGAGTGTGAAATAACAGATACTGGAGATTCAGGGAGATGGGCGTGTGGGAGGGGGTGAGCGATGAGAAATTACCTTATGGGTACATTTTTTGGGTGATGGTTACACAAAAAAAGCACAGACATCACCACTAGGCAATATATCCATGTAACAAACTGCCCTTGTACTCTTTAAATTTATGCAGATTTAAAAAATCAGGTAAATACAAGCAGAACAGATGAAGGGAATGGTAGTGTAGCAGCATTGTACTAATTATGCATTCAGTAACAATTCGTGGACTTGCCATTCACATTCTGTGTGTATGCATGTGTGTGTTTGCACATATGTACACACTTATTCTCTGGCTCTCTGAATTTTGCTTAACGTTATTGTCATCGGAGAGTTACAAACAGTTTTTTTAGCTGTATGACAAAAGACAGAATGGCACATTTTGTAGAAAACCAATCAACAGGTTAAAAACACGTTCATAATACGCATTGGGTGGGGCTATGTAGACATTTATGCGTCTGTTTGAAATGACTTCAATGAGCATGGCAGTCTACAAGCCCAAGAGACATCTGCTAAAATGAAACTTGTGTCCATCAACTGTAGTTTACATGGACAGTTTATTGGGAAACTTTAAATAACATTTTTATTTGTTTTATTGTTTTCTTATTTATTAAAGAGACTTCACAGAGCAGTGAAAAATCGACTCTCACACATCTTTCAATGTAGCTGTAGGGCCTAAGTCAATTTAGTAAGCCAGGTAAAAGCACATACACCAGAACTGGCTCAATAGTAGATATGCATGCAATAGATTTTAGTTTCCTTTGTTACTCATAGGTTTATATTTGGGGTTTGTAGAAGATAAATATTATAGAGAATGGAGTATGGTTGTCACTTGAAAAAGATTGAGATTATTCATTCCATACTAATGTGAGTTACTGAGAGTGTTGATTTAAATAGATGGAGTTTCAAGAGTTCTTCCTCTTCTGTTCCATAAAATAACACAAAAAGAATTTAAGTTTTATATTAATGTAGACTTAAAACATTCAATAAAAAATCTCTTATTGTAAAAAATATTAATCAGGAGTTACTTCTACTGCATATGGATGTATTACACATAGAGTATTACTCAGAATCCCAGAATAGTGGCTCACAAATCAATCAATTATTTCCATGTTTGGACATAATCTTGGTTGACCACTATCTGAAGCATTATCTGATATACAGAGCTATAGAAAGAAGAGATTACTAGGCCAATTACTTAACTATTAACATTGCAATGAATTCTTAACTCCCTAAAAGACTGACATTATTTTACGCCTTGCTCTTCATAAGTGAAAATGAGAAATAATGTATGTTGGAAAATCACGAATGACAGAAAATTGTATATAATTAAATGCTGATTTACCTGTAAAAAGTGACATGGGTGTGCTCAGATAACTAATCAGGAAATTCTTTGTCTCATAGAATATTGTCAATGATTTTGGATTGTCTCTTTTGTAAACACTAATGGAATTCCAAACGGGAAATATATCGTGACCTAGAAGGAGTTCAGATTGACAACTGTTGGAATAAATACATTGTTGAGGCAGGAATAATAAATAAGCAGAAAAAAATTGGGCAACTTTGTTCTATTCCCCTCTTTTAGGCAAAATCCACTATGATCTAGAGTTTTGAGGACATATGTGATTAATAATTTTAACATAAAGATATTTATATATTCTAATTAGATGTTTCCCTTTTCTTGAGAGCCCCTAGAATTTAACATCCTAATGAGATATCTAGGTATGTGCCCAGTCTCAGATGCTGAAGGAAATTAGTTTGCCTGATTTCCAATGACAGCTTTGCACCAGCTAAAACTGCCAATCATGCTTTTCTGAGGCTGTGTTGCTGTGGGCAGAACCTCTGATGGTTTCATAGTATGAAGATGCCAGCGGAAATGTGGTCAAGATCTTTGTGTATTTTTTCCATATCCATTCACTGGTTTGTCAGTTTGCTTGATAGTTCATTTCTCTTTGAAAAAAAGATCAATTTCTAGAGGAAGTCGGATAATTGATTTGAAGAATTTACAAGAAGGCTTTTTATAGTTTTTGCAGCTCAAAACTATTGTATTCTTGGGTACCAGTAAACCTGATTTTTCTCATAAATTTGTATAGGTAATAATTTTTAAATACTTTTTCCAAAATCAGGGATTATCCCCTATATTAGAGATAATATTCTAAGAACTCTAGTTATAGGAGGGAGGTGGGGGAAAGAGAAAAAGAGAGACAGAGAGAGACAGAGACAGAGAGAGAGAGAAACAACTCAGAGAACTACAGAGAAACAGATGAAGAAATTATCTTCAAGCTTCCTTAAATCCTGTTCTAAACAACATTTCTCTTATATCTGGTATTAACTAAAGTCAAAGTATCTTAAATACCTTTCATGATCAGCTCCGCATGGGTTGCTCTACTGTGGTTTGAGGTATTACATGATTTCTGAGCATAAACTAAGCACTTTACTCGAGACAGCCTCCAATGGATTTTTTTCATTTCATTTTTCTTTAGAAGATCATCAACATCTTTGCTGTTAGATCATAAGGGAGGCTATATTGGAAGCTAGTTGTCAATGGCTTTATTTCCTTTTTTTTGTTGTTTTTGTTTTTGAGACGGAGTCTCGCTCCGTCGCCCAGGCTGGAGTGCAGTGGCGCAATCTCCACTCACTGCAAGCTCCGCCTCCCGGGTTTACGCCATTCTCCTGCCTCAGCCTCCCAGTAGCTGGGACTACAGGCGCCCGCCACCTCGCCCGGCTAATTTTTTGTATTTTTAGTAGAGACGGGGTTTCACCGTGTTAGCCAGGATGGTCTAAATCTCCTAACCTCGTGATCCGCCCGCCTTGGCCTCCCAAAGTGCTGGGATTACAGGCATGAGTCACCGCGCCCGGCCTAGTTCCCATTTTTATGTTCAAAATGCATCCTCATAATATATTCAAGTATTTCAGATTAAATCAAATGTCTCGTTTTGTAGTAATGAGACGTGTTAAAATATATTCGCATAGAAACCATGCAAATTTACATGGGAGCTGGTGCCTTTAGGGGGAAATGTTTTGCAAATTAAGAAATTTTTTATTATATTCTAACATGGGTGTGGTGGAGAGTGTACTCACTTGGCAATCTCGTTCTTTCAAATAAATCTTTTTTCCTGCCATGCTGACTCTTTGAATCATATCACCAGTTGACTTCAGCTAATGGGGATCACTAGCAAGAGATTGGAAGGTGGGAAGAGAAAGAGATTTGGAGATTTCTTATCCACTTTTGTTGTTGTTGTTGACTTTGGAGACTCGCTTCTGGCAGTATCTGCATTCTTTCACGACTGCAGGTCTTGCCAGCCAGCCCCTCTCCCAGGTTGCAGCCCTTACTGGGTTTCAGGAACACCATTTTCTCCTCTTTCCCATTCAAAACTAGAAGAAGCGTTTCTCTATGCTTGCTGATCTCTGCTTGCTACAGTAGCTCCTGTTGACTTCCTGAATTCTGCCAAAACCTCTGTAAATTGCCCTTTGTAAATGTCTCTTAATTTGAATCACCTGATTTGAATTCGTTTTCTGTTAGGTCCCTGACTAATGATAATAACAATAATATTAACACTAATAGGCAGGGTTTATAAAATGCATACAACATATTAGACACTGTGCTAAATGTTTTTTTTTGTTTTTTTTTTGTTTTTTTTTTGAGACGGAGTCTCACGCTGGCTGTGCTAAATGTTTTATATGTGCTAGTTAATTGAAACTTTGAAAATTCTTAGGCGATGGATATCATTATCTCTATTTTATAGAGATTAAATTGAGGTTTAGAAAGGGCATCATTGCCCAAGTTCTCTCCAGCTAATTAGGGATCAACCTAAAATGTCTGACTCTGAAGCTTGTACTTTTAACCCCTCTGCAATGCTGCTCAATATGTGAGACTTTCGAGATTGTGCTCTGGTTTACTACTGGCAAATCTAAATCTCTGAAGGGTGTGCTGTAACCAGATAAACAAGAAAAAAGTAGCATTTTGTTTAATTACACAAATATTTACTAAATCATTATTGTATGTTCAGCATTATTCTAGGGCTTAAAAATATGAAGACAAAAATGTTCTGCTTCCAGATACATTTATAGTTTGATAGGAGCATTAGACACCATAAACACATACATTCAATAATGTTTTACAAGTAAAATATAAGTATTTACAAGTTACAGAGTAAGAATATTGGAGCAGAATGGTGTGTCTCTGTGAACTCTTCAGGATTTCATATTCGGTTAGTCAAACCATGTGTATTGACCATGCAATTCCAGCACATTGAGCTTACACTGTACTTACTCCATGCATTCATAGTGTTTCACATTCTCTTGTTGGAGGAAACAGTCATGTGATTACCTTTGTCAACCAAATGCTCATTTTTCTGTCTCTCACCAAATTCTTTATTTATAGACCAGCATTTTTTGTGGATTCAAATATTAGAATTTATAGACTTATAAAATTCAACTTGGCCAACCTCCCAATTACACTTAGAGATAATAAAAAATAGAATAACAGATAATAGTCTATTTTTTTTTCTTCTGGATTCATTTTCTTCCGTGCTGATGTTAAAGTACTAACAGTTTAGTAGATTACAAGTATCAAATTTTGTCTAATACAAAATTCATAGATTATAAGTTGTACCAGTATTTACATATCCCTAAGAAAGAAATGATGTTGACAGTAATGTTTAACACAGTGCTTTCGTATTACCTAAAACTTGCGTTTTTGTATTTATTGAAATAGTAATTTTAGGATTAAACATTTTTACAAAAGTAACAGCTGTTTACTATAGTAACAGCTATATATATATATATGGAAAATATAAACAAAATAATATGGTTATATATGGAAAATATAAACAAAATAATTTGGTTAAGGTATTTATAATTTCTTCCCATTAAGAGACTGGGCTTTGTGAATTTCCTTGTTTACTGAGTCATCACTGTCCTTATTTCACCACAGAAGTTTTGAAGTTTGAACTTACTTTTCTTATTTCTAAAATAGTGATAATAATAGCATCATCTCCCGTGCAGTTGCTGGAAGTGTTAGGTGAAATGAGACATGCAAAGTGGTTAGCATAGTGCTTGGTACATAATAAACAATACTATCAGTTATTAATTTGTTCTTGTTTTCTTATTATATTCTCTTCAAGTCAGCGCTTGATAAATGGTGAAAACAAAATAAAAGTGGGGAAGACAAAAGTCTGTTAGTAGGCAGGTAGTCATTTTGTCTCACTATTCCCACCTGCTTGTTCTAGATTATAAACTGTTTTGTCTTGAGAGCTGCAACTAAGATCAGGCCAGCTGTTTGATTCTGGTTAAGTCCATAACTTCTCTAAGTCTGAAATTGCTCCTTTGTAAAAAATCAGGATAATAAACACTATCCCAACTAATCATCTATTATAAATATTAATTTCATAAATATTTGTTGAGTGTGTCTTAAGTCTCTTTTGAAAGAGAACACAGAAATATTTATTTCCCAGAAAAACCATAAATTGTTTCCTGGAGCCTCAAAATAAAGACTTGTTAAGGAAAATAACAGGATTTTAATGTCTTGTTTTCCTGCACTCTGTAGTTGGGTGCCAACCCTTTAGCATGTCAAAAGTCATTTTCCTTGTGTAACCTCTGTGATCATGAGGCAGTGCCTGTGGTAAAAAACACATTCTAAGATGCAAATCACAAGGTTCTAAGCAACAGCAAACAGTATTCAGATAAGCTTTGCATTGGTTCTCCCAGTGCAGAGGATCTGAGGGTTGCTGTTGTGCCTCCTGATGCAGTCAGTTACCTGAAGGTGTGAAGTTAATATTTTGCCCTGGTGCCCCTCAGCAATGATGATGAGTCATGCACTAATTGTTCCCCAAATCTTACATGTTCAAAGTTCACTTGAATACAGGAGGTTGGCATGTATGAGCTCTGAATTGATTTTTCTCATGTTTAGACTAGGAAAATGATTTTTCAGCAAAATTGACTCCACTTTCCAATTTTCCCTTCCATAATTTACAGTGCTTTTATTTTTTCCATTAAGAATAAGTAATTTCGTTTTCTCCTTCTTTGATTGCTTTAAAAAAAATAGTGAGCTGTTACTTAAAAATTAGCGCAAATTTGGAAAAGCCATCTCTTCCCTTTTTATATTCATCCACCCACATTTCTTCCATTTTGCATTACCTTTAGGCAGACAATTAAACAAATACATAAGTAAAAATCCTCTACCCTGATAACAGTTATTTGACAAATATTTTACCAGGAACATTTTCATTCATAGGTAAATACATAAAGATAAAAACAATGTGTAATATGTATTTTAGTTTCATCTCCTTATTTTCTAAATTTAGAGCACAATATTTATTTTAGGCCACAAAAGTCCAGTATTTCTGTCATGACTAGTGTATTGTCTTGCCTTGGAATGGGTATCTAAAAGCAGCTATTTCTTATAATGAATGCTTATCAACAGAAATAACTAAGGGCTTTTAAAGGATTACTGATAGAAATGAAGTGAATGCATGTGTACATATCACATAGAAGTAACTAAACATTTTCCTATCATCTGAGTCAAATAAAATTTCAAGGAAATCTCAAGTCATTTTAGAGATGCCGTCAGAATTTTTTTTTTTTTGGTCTTTTATTCAGTATATAGCAATATAAAATTCTCTCCATTGAACTTTTTTACTTTTGAAGTGTGAACATCAGTATATTTCCATTGAGGATAAAAAGAACTTAAACATTTTCAATTGGGCCTTGCTTTAGAGCCTGTCTTCTATATAAACTCACAAGTCAGGAGTATAATACTTATTTATATTAACTGACAGGGAGTGTTTGATTTAACAAATATAAATTATTATTCTTTTAATATCAGCACTTGCTGTACATAAGCATTGTTTAAAAGTAATTTATATTTCTATGAAAGTACCAGGATGGAGACATAATGGGGCAGATAAATCTGAAACTAAAATTTTAGGAGTAACTGATGTTTTAAAATCAATCAGAAATACTCATAAGGTTTCATGCATAAAATAAGTCAACATTAGCTACTGTAATTTAATTTACAAAAATAATCTGCAGTCATGTTTAGTCAGTTAATCTACTTGATATAAAAATATGCCACTAACTGAATTATACAAATAACTCATTCATATAACCCCTGGATGAAATCATTTATCAGGTATACCCAACTTACTCTCCTATAATAAGATTACCACACTTTTTCTGTTGTGTTTTTTAAGATTTTTTATTTCATAGAATCCTCCTACTTTGATTTTCTGCACTGATCTGTTTTTGTTCCCTATAATATTCTTCATTTTATATTTATCTGACTTCTAATTTTAGCCCATAGTTTCTTTAAACTGGTAGAGAGTGATATCCAGAGACTTTATTATATTTAAGATAAATTTGGGGGATGAATATGTTCTAAAGGTGGTTATGAGTATTTCCTACTACCTGAATTTATAAGACATATACATCAAACTTAGAAATTGTTTTAATCTTCCATTGTAAATGCCCTCATCAGTATTTCACCCTAATGATTTTTAACTTCAGACATTTTAAAAACAATCATTTCATTGGGGTCTACAAATGATTATTTTCTAATCCAAAGTTTTCCTTGTAATTTTTAGGAAGAATTATTTTTTTGCAGCTACTTTCGGCTCTAAAATGAGGGTGTCCAAGCAAGCTGTCATCTCTACACCCCACAGAAAACCAAAACAAATATATAGCACTGAGATTTTACTAGAAACAACCTATAACTCAAATATGAGAATGGGGCCAGGGCCACAGAGAAGTAAAAGAAAAAAAAAAAAAAACTCCACGGAGAAGTTAGGAGAATCTGGCTTCACATCCACAATTTCATGCAACAAGCTTGTGGAAAATTTTTCCAACTCATGGTTTCTATGCTGGAAAAAGTGAGTTTGAGGGGTTCAACCAGCTTTCCTATCATCTTAGGTTCCCCAGCAGACTTGTCCCATACATACTTTGATGGCCTCTTTCTTTCAGAACATCATTAAACCATTCAATTAAGATATACTTCCATTGGACATGATGAGAAGGAAAGAGCATCTTTTCTAGACACATTAATAATATATATGTGTGCCATAGGGAAGGAGATGAATGACACAGAAATTGTGGTCTGCTGCTACAGTGAAATTTCTATAGTCCAAGTATCTGGGGCATGTTGAGATATGACTTCCAGATATAGTTGATGTATCTGGAAATGGGTTTATACTTATGGAATTTATTGATTTCTCATGCTCTGCATCACCCTATAGAGACAGCATGACACAACAGCGAAAAGGCCTTTAGAAGACTGAATTATTGGGCCAGCTGCCTGCATCACCTGGTGGGGCTGGAACAATGTTCCCTAGGATGCAGTACATGTTGTAAATCAGTTAACTATATTTGGCTTTGTTTCTCCAATAGCAAATACTCATAACTCAGGAAAAAGGGGCTAAAGTTGAGGGCTATTCACTCACTCTCATCCCTAGTAAATGAATATCATTGAAACTTGCACTTTCTGTCCTCATGTCTTTGGGATCTGCTGCTTGATGAGTCTTAGTTCCCTCCCAAGGGATGACTACTTCCACCAGGGAGCATGATAATTGTTTCATTAAATTGAAGTTGAGATTGCCATTTGGCCACTTTAAGATTCTCATGACAGTAAATCCACTGGCGAAGAGGGTTACTGTACTCTCTTGGAAAATTGACCCTGACTCTTAAGGAGAAATTAAGTTGCTACTATAGAATAAGGAGACATATGCCTGGAATGAAGTAGATACCCTGGATGTTCTCATGTTCTCTATACAGCGAATGGATACATACAACTCAATTAAAGCAGGACTGCTAAAGACCAGACCTTTCGGCCGGGCGCGGTGGCTCAAGCCTGTAATCCCAGCACTTTGGGAGGCCGAGACGGGCGGATCACGAGGTCAGCAGATCGAGACCATACTGGCTAACATGGTGAAACCCCGTCTTTACTTAAAAAATACAAAAAAAAAAAAAAAAAAAAAAAAAAAACAACAACAACCACTAGCCGGGCGAGGTGGCGGGCGCCTGTAGTCCCAGCTACTCGGGAGGCTGAGGCAGGAGAATGGCGTAAACCCGGGAGGCGGAGCTTGCAGTGAGCTGAGATCCGGCCACTGCACGCCAGCCTGGGCCACAGAGCGAGACTCCGTCTCAAAAAAAAAAAAAAAAAAAAAGACCAGACCTTTCAAAAATGAAGATTTGTGTCATCCTCCTAGGCAAGAAACCATGACCTACTAAGGAGCTGGCTGAGAATAAAGAAAATATGGAAGTGTCAAATTATACACATTGGCTATGCCTTAGTTCCTATGAGTATTTCTTCCTCATTTTAATATGAATATGTATGCGTGAGTCACCAATTTCTTTTTTAAAATCCTGTACTCCTGCAATAAGTATAGCATATATATTGTTGACAGTACTTAACCTTTTTCAACATTTAAAGTGTCCCTCACATAGATGTGGACATTCAAAAGTATTAAAGAGTCCAACCAACATTACCAGAGCTGCCTACCTGATGCATTGCTGGCCGTAGATATAAGAATAAACTCAACAGAACTCAAAAGAGCCACCTGATACATAGACTTCTGAGTGCTAAAAACTGGTTGTTCTTTTAAGTCACTCAGTGTTGAAGTGGTTTATTCATCCCAATAGCTAACTGGTAAGAAATCCAGCAATGGACAGTGTTAAGGAGGAGTGTATACAGAGGAGGGTGATTGACTGATTGACCTGGCAAGAGGTCCAGAAATCAAGCTGTATAGAATAGATTGAAAGGATAAGTACATTTGTCATAGAAAGAGGGAATTTTAGGAAGGACATACTGGCTTTCTCAACATAATTGATGAGCTGTCAGTAAAACGGGGCTATATTCACCCAGCATAAATTCAGAAGGCAAAATGGTAAACACTAGTAGATATTAGATGACGGGACATACTGGAATAGAACTATATAAATTGCAGAACTAGCTCAAATTTATATATCAAGGATCGTGCTTTACAATGCAGTCAGTTTTTGGCCACTGGAAATGTTCACACATAGAAGGGATGACCTTTCGACAGGGCTGTTTTGAAAGGAAATTTCTAATTTGGTTTAGAGTTTTGACTAGGTGACATATAAGATGGCTTCTAACTTCAAAATCTTATGTTTGATGAGAATTTATCTTAGCCTTTTTAAATTAAATATATCTTTCATAATTATCAGTATTCAAAAAATGTATATTACTTAAATATCAAGTATATAATTGTTTGGTCCTTTATTTATTTGATTTGAATTGATGACATTGCCCACACTCTGAGTAAAATAGCTTGAAAAGCTATCCACTGCCTTACCAGCAATATAGCTCTTTGAGAAAATGTGTTGTGTTCCAAAAATTTTACTTTAAAAGAAACTTCTGAAATAATCGATTTAGAAACCTATGGCAATTACACTTCATGAACAGATAAGGATAATAAGATAAATTTATTATTTTTATTTTATTGAAAAAGTATCTACTGATTTTCTATTTGTTGGGTCCTGTTCTAAGTACCAAAGATGTTTAAGTAAACAAGTGAAAGCTTATCTTCCAAAGAGGAGGAAAACAATCAACAAATATTAATGCCATGTAATATAAGAGAGTGATGGTGCTAAACAGAAAAATAAAGCAGGGTAAAGGGAGATAGATTAATCTCCTAGGTTTGTAATTAGGGAAATGCTCTGGGGGAAATTCTCTGTGTTGATATTAAATGCCATATAAACAACAGGAGAGATGGTTTACTAGACAGATGAAAAATCTCTTGGGAAAGAAGCTTTACTAGGTATGTTCAAAGAAAGCAAGAAAGACAATGTGGTGTAATTAAATAAGGAAAATAAAAGAAAACATTATAGTAGGCAGTGGCTAGATCACACAAAGATTATAGTTCATGGTAAGGACTTTGTGTTGTATTTAGAGTATGCTGTAAAGCCACTGGAAAGTTGAAACTAGGTGCTTGGCATGGTGTGTAGCATATTTCACAATACCTACTGTTTTGTCTTTGGGGACAATAAGCTATGGCAGGAATAGAGTAAGGGAGTGGAGCTCATTGGCCTTGACCCTATTGCTCTCATGTACATTTCTCTCCTTTCCCAAGTTCTATTGTCTATCATTAGAGGAAGATGAACCTTTAGTACTGCATTTCCCAGCCTCTCTTATGAAATAGCTGCGTGAAATAGTGGCATAAAACTGACAGGTGGATGGAAGAGAGAAGCCAGGCCATGTTTTATCTTATTTATTTCTGTCTTTTCATTGATTCTGAGCCTGAGAGACTTAAACTGTGGCTCTGCTTTCACTGGACATCAGCATCAAGTATAGTTCTGGGCTCTGGTTGTTTCCTGTCTTTAAACTTCCAGTTTATGAGTGAGGAATTCTCTAGAGTGATTTCTGTTGGTCTAGTTGGAGCCTGACCAAAACAGGGGTCAAAAGCAGAAGCAGGGATATTGTCACGGGTCCATGGCAGTAATCTAAACGACAGAAGAGGGTAATTGGACAAGTTACCATAACAGCAATGGGCAAGGTAAAAAGCGATACCACTTGGGGTCTCCTGGATGAAAAACCAACAGGGCATGTTAAAGGATTTGATGAGTGTTGTGATAGAAGAAAATAAATGAAAAGTTTTTAAGATTTAGTTTAAAAAATTAGATTAATGGCAATACCATTGGTAGAAGATAAAGGAAAGTTAAGTATACAAATGCAGAGTTTAGGGGAGCACTTCATTTAGAGACATATTGGATGGGTGAGTAGGATTATTGGTAGTAAAGTTATAGAATTTGGAGAGATTACTTGGGAACTGACTATAGAGAAGAAGCAGTATCTGAAGACTAAGCCCTAATGCATTCCAATATTTAGAAATTGGAGAGAGAGAGAGAAAGAGAGAGAGAGAGAGAGAGAGAGAGAGAGAGAGAGAGAGAAAGAGAGAGAGAGAGAGAGAGAGAGAGAGAGAGAGAGAAACTATCACATAAACTAAAAAGGCACAACCATGAAGTAAGAGGGAAAAGAAAAGAGTAGTTTTTAGAAGTCAAGTGAAGAAAGCTTTTCAAGATGTGATATCCAGTGCATTCATGTGTCATTTATGTCATGTCATTTCATCCGCCATTCCTTCTTTCCTTCCTTTCTTTCCTCTCTTCCTTCTTGCTGCCCTCCTTCCCTTCCTGACTCTCTCTCTCCCTTCCTTTCTTGTTGTTTTCCTTGTTTCATTCAGTCATTTAACCAATATTTATTGAAAGGCTGATAGGGATACTATACTAGTTAATTCTAGTCTTAGATATAGAAAGCCTTCAATAAAATCTCTCTCTCTCTCTTTTTTTTCTTGAGAGGCAGTTTCACTCTTGTTGCCCAGGCTGGAGTCCAATGGCATGATCTTGGCTCACTACAACCTCCGCCTCCTGGGTTCAGGTGATTCTCCTGCCTCAGCCTCCACAGTAGCCGGGATTACAGGCATGTGCCACCACACCTGGCTAATTTTGTATTTTTAGTAGAGACAGGGTTTCTCCATGTTGGTCAGGCTAGTCTCCACCTCAGGTGATCCACTCACCTCGGCCTCCCGAAGTGCTGGGATTACAGATGTGAGCTACCGCACCTAAGATCTCTTAATAGTAGCCCATTGGAAAAGACCCAATTTTCCCAGACTGTTCCTTTTTATAAAGAATCATAAAGTTCATGTTTAGAAAACAAAGCATGTTAACCTGGAAAACAAATCCATTATTCTACATTTTAGTAAAATAATGAGTTTTACACTTTATTTCAAACTTTATGTACACTTACACAAACAAGTAATAAGCATATATGCATAAATATGTTGCATTCAATTTTACCATATTTATTTAAAATATTTTACAATGAGAATTTTAAAAATATGTTTTCTCATGTAGCAATTTGTCATTTTATTTTTCTGCTTGAAAGTGGCAAATGCAATAAAATCTTTAGAGCCTCTTATTTCTTTCTGCATGTAAATACAGTCCAAAGGTTAAATTTAAAAAATTAGCTCCTTGCCGTTGGTTTAGAATAATGCTAAACCTATACCCTCCATACATTTCTTTCACAGACTGTTTTGCTTTTCCCTCTTTTAGGACTGAACATGTGGTCTGCATTTTTCTCATTCACAGCCAAGATTCACCACTAAAGTAGAAAAATATCCAGAATATGAGTTGAGGCTAATTCTTCTTAAATTCAAAGATAGTTAAGCTTCAAGGTTAAAATTGGTAAGCTCAATAAATCCTAAGTGTAAACATCACCTTTCAATCACCTACAAATCATCTCACGCTCCTTTTTCTCTGAAATGCAGGATTGCAGCCTCACTGCAATTTTTCTTTCTAAATTAAGCAGCACATTTCAGGTATCTAAGAAGCAGCTGAGTGAGGCAAGGGATTTTAAACTGGATTCCACTCAAATTTGCTACCGGTTTATCATTACATTTTCACAAGTAGGGGTGAGAATTTCAGAGTTTAATGAAGGTCATGAAAACAAGAAACTGTAGCAGCAAAGTAGAACTTTAGGTTTTGGAGTAAAAATGAGAAGAATTAAAAAATAAAATATACTATTAAAATTCTACATTTTAAATTTCTATTTTCCTCAGCATAATTATAAACTTTAATTGTCAAATGAGATATAAGAAGCAGACTGAGTTCTGTAATATAATTGTATTTAACTACACAGCTTAATATAGACTTTTCATCTTCAACCTTATTCTAACCTTTAAAAGCTTATATTTGTAATTTTATACTCTGTAGTCACTAGGATTTGGATTTTAAAGCAGCAGAAAAGACAAGAATCTGGCCCTAGTATTAACCTACAATTAGTTCATAGGAACAGCCAAACCTCCTGAATAAAATACTAAATGTATATTTTAGGATTTCATTTCGTTTTTACTTTTTCTGTGGACTAAATTATGACATGTATTTTAGTCTTTTAATAACAATAATTTCTACTGTGGCTAAATGTATTTCTACAGTATGTGTACCTAGATTGTGGGTAGAAAAATTCAATCTGTAGAATATTTTAGTCACCTCAGATTAAAAAACAAAAAAAAAAATTGTGATGGCTATATTTAGCTAGGTTGAAAAAAAAATCAGCCAAAAAATGAATCTTCCCCCTAATTCCTTTATTAAATATCATATCTACCAGAAAACAAGAAGATGTTTTGTAAGGCTTTCCATCTGCTTAATTTACCAAGGTAGTAATGATTTATGTTAAATGACCTCTAATGAAGTTCAAAGAGCAAAGAATCAAGATTAAGCTATGATGGAGGGAAAACAAGGAGGGCAAGGAATAGAAAACACAAAGTCTCATAAATACCTGGAAAAATGAGATAAACACATTCATATTGCTACCATATATTAAGAAATTAATGCATTCTGAGATGACATGGATATGCCTATTCAGTATGCTCTGAGGTTTGAAATCCAGCCACAATGTGAGAGTTACCTATCTTCTACCCTCGGAACCCGGTGGTTTTTACCCACTCATTATGCCCAAACACTGGAGAAGAAAATTAGCTGCTTTCAGATGTTTAAGGGGAAAGGGAAACATACATGTTAGCACTTAGTGTCTAACTGGGCACACTCAAAGATGGCTCCCAGTATCCTGCTTCCTTTGATTCACGCCTTTGTGTAATCATTTGCCTTGAGGTGGCAGGATTTGGTGACTGACTTCTAGTGAATTGAACACAGCAGAGGTGATGGGATGTCAATTCAATGACCATGTCCTGCAATAGATTCTGCTTCTGTGTTGGTTTTTTTCTCTCCAAATTCACTCTGTGGGGGAAGCCAACTACCATGAGGCGAGTAGCCCTATGAAGAAGGCCTCAATGCAAAGAGCTGAAATCCCCAGCCATCAGCTAGTGAGTACCTGAGACCTGCGAACAGCCACTTGAGTGAACTTCAAAGTGGATTCCCCTCCAGTTGAGAATTAAGATGACTGCAGTCACAGGTAACACCATGATCAAAGCCTCGTAAGAGACTCTAAGAAGAAAACACTCATCTAAGCCACACCTGGATTCTTGACTCACAGAATTTGTAGCTGCTTGTTTTCAGGTAATTTTTTACACAGCAATGCATAATAACTTTAATGTCTTTTCAGATTCTCCATATAGAATTTCCCATCCTACTCTTATTTGATAAAATGTGGTATCTACCTCCATTAACCCACAATTATGTAAGATAATTATTATCTTACATAAATGTTGTTTATGAATTATTGCTTACTTGAAACAGTAACTCATTCATTTCTTAGGCACTTTTTAAAAACTTTCTGTTAAAGAACTCTATGAAAACAAGTATTTGTTTATGATTTCTGGGTCCCATTTTCTTCCTTTTAAATCTACCTATTCGAGCAATCCAGGGAAGTCATTGAATTCAACTGTCAAGTAACATATATTTGTGTTTTTTTTTAAAGTTGAAATCTGATTTCTTTATTAGCAATGGGAGTTTATGATGAAAATATTTTTCCATTAAAGTAAGGAAATGTGATACAAAATGTGATGAAATGATCTCAGGTAAAGATATTAGAATATTTTTGAATAGAATACGCCTCAGCAAATATAGTTCTTCCTTCTTTATTTTTTAAATCTATGATATTATTTGTTACTTATTTGGGATATTACTATTTATCTCAGAAAGAGATATTCCTTAGATACTTAAGCCGAATTTCCTGGTGACAGAAAACGTTGATTAGTGTGATAGAAAATGAGGATTATTTTCTAACTTCTTTTCAATTGTGTAGATGTAAAAATCTTTTCAATGGAAGAGGATAATTATTCATTATGGTGGCAAATTTGCTCAGATGAGAAAATATTTTATCAGCAGACAAACTGGCTCATGGCATAATCCTCTAACTACAGGGTACCCCAGAGGGGAGGATAGAGGCACGTTACATCAGAATTTGGCATCCAACTATATAATGGCTGTATATCACCTCTCTGTTATTTTTAGTTTCCTCATCCTATGGCTTTTCCTTAATCTTTTTAAATGGAAAATTATTCCTATGTTAAAAAAACAAAATGTTCCATAATACAGGAAGGAAAATATATTACTGAATTAGACAATAAATGGCAGTTTTAACTACAATCTAAGTAACTCGGATTTATTGAGCAGCTACAGACAGACACAATGTATTAAGCCATTCAGTCCTACAACATTCGGAGGCTTTGACAGGTAAAGCGCTTTGTCAATACTACACAGTTATAAAATATAAGAGTCAGTATTCAATTCTGGTGGATTTGGCAAAATCTAAATCTAGATTGTTTGGTGAAATCTAAATCCTATATTCTTTCCAGAATACAATATTTCATATTTTGCCTTGTGTGTACTTTAAACATTTACTCTAAAAATCTTTCAACCAATATTATCAGGGTCTTTTTAGTAAAAGAGATATTCGTTTTGCTCTAAAACTATTTTTGCTAAGGGATAGAAATATGGAGTTTAGTAAGGTCTAGAATAAAATAGTAACATTACCAAATTATCTGAGTTTTTCCACAATATTTTACCAGATATTTAAAATAGCTGTATAATTAAACTAGAGACTTCTCAGCTCATGAAATAATTTTTTTTTCTGAATAACCATGGTCCTTAATTCAATAATATGATAAATGAAAATTGATACTCTGAATTTTATATAGTTGTACTATCATCCCTACATCTTTGCCCTCCAGACACTTGGTCTCCTAAGATAGCCAGCTAATTACCAGGTCTCCTTGTGGTGCCTTATCCAGCCTAGTCTTCCTTGAAAATTACCTCTTCCTCTCAACCTTTCCCATGCTCTTCCATGCAATAGTGTTCTCTGGACAATTTCTGCAACTGCAACATGATCTGAGAGACAAACTTTTGGTTCGATATTAATATGTAACCCCTGATTAATTGAGAAGTGTATTATTCTCCTGAGAATATTGGCATTTGAGCAGAGAATACTGAGGATACAATGTGCAATCTAAGAATGGCTGTCTAATTAGGCAACCTATAAGAAGTTTCTTTCTTTTCTTGCAGAAAGACCTTTTTTGCACCTGTACCGCAAATCAAATAATGTAGAATGTTTAAAAGTAAAGATAAAATGACCCTTTTATATTATTTAGTTCAATTCTCTTAGTGCACAAAGGGGAAAATATGTCCAAAGTCCCACACTTAGTGATCATTCCAGCACTTGAGTTTTGATTAGAAACTCTGTGTTTTTCCCAGTACAAAACTTCCCCTGTATCTTGTTCCATTTATTTGTAATGCCGATCCACATTTCAATTTCTGCTAATTGCTGGTCCTTCTTTGAGACTGGTTTCCAGAGATTTTTAAAATAGATCTGGTAGTATATGATTATAATACTTCTAGGAAAATGAGTAAGTAACACAATGTAACCCTGACAATCAAGAAAATGCTACTCTAATTGATCACTACCCTCTTTCTACCAACTTTGTTCAATGTATTTTGTCGTCAATCTTCCCACATATAAAAGGGTGGATTAATGGTTCCTTATTATGATTTGGAAGTCTAATAGCCTTGCCCACTTCAGCCTCTGTATACCTCTGTCTCTGGCAGCTGGACTGACCTAATCCATACCTACAGGGAGCTTAATAAAGACCCGGGGACCAGCCTTGACCCCAGGTTATGAGAAGGGAGAAATGTAATTTAAGGGTGCTTATGTCAGCAGATAGATGCTGAATTATCCAGCCAATCTTGTTATGATTTTGCTCTAACTTTGAACCCCTTTGGCCAAGTTTTCTGCCTTAATCAAAAATCATCAGATTATGGGTCTTCAACCTACTTGCATACAGGCAAGTGGTCCAGCATTGTGATTGTTCGCAAAATCCTGCCCAATCTTTAAATATGTGGTATTAAGTTGTTTCTTGAAAGGGAAGTGACCGCTCTGTGTCAACCTGAAGCAAAAAAATTAGTATACTAAATTTTCCCCAAATCTATTATTTAGAACTCTTATCCCACAACATGCTCTATGGGAGATATATTTCTTGTTCAAAATATTTGGGGTAATACCTGCTTTTTTCCTTTCCTACCTTTGGAGATTCCTAATATATATTGAACTCTCAAAGAAGTCTTGAAATAATAAAATGTGCATAAATGTTTTACCCTAATGTGTGTTTTTGTTTTGTTTGATTTATCCGAGAACACAATAATATTGTCATATAACAATGGTGAATTGTTACTCTTGAGGAAGCAGCACTGCTGGATTTATCTATGGGAGAATTTGCATAGTTGGTATAGGACATGAGTAGCACATACACCAGATTTGGCCCTTGGCCCTAAACCTCCCTGGGCAACCTTCCAGCACTGAGTATTCTGTCCATAGGTCTTTTTATTTCTCTGACCTCAAGATAGAAAGTTCAGTTTCATTCATATTTTTATATCTGATTTAGAAATTAAAGGGAAAATGCCCACTTATTTTATACATAGTTTATGCCCGATACTATGCTAAAGGCTTGTCATATATAATCTTTTAAAAATAAAATTTTGTTAGTAAAAAGCAAGTAACACAGGGTAAAAAGTTTTGTTTTTTTTCTAATAGAAATCAGACTTCAAACACTAACTCTACCAGCTAAAAACTAAAACATAAGTCAGTCACTTTATCTTCTTGAGGTTTTGATTTTCCAAAACCTCAAATTTTTTGTCTTAGTTTTTTTTTTGTCTTAAATTTTTATTTTAAATTTATGTGTGTGTGTGTAAGAGAGATACAAAAAAAAAAAAAAAAAAAAAAAAGGTAGGGGCTGACAGATAGTGGGTATACCAGGCTTCCATTCATGTCAAAACTTGAGTATAAGTACTACTTGTATATACCAAAATTTTCTAAGCTCTCAAAGAAAGTAACATAGTGTTCTCTATACTTATCATTTTATAGCTGGTGTTACATAACTCAGCTCACCTATAGATGAAGTATATGCTCCATTTGAATTAGTTGAGCTTAAAGTTTATGAAGAGATAAGCAGCCTGATGATGTAATTGTGCCTTCCTTCCTCCAATTCCACCTCCTGTGGTACAGACAGGTGTTCCATCTAGAGTGCTGCCTTTCATACTTTGTCAGATTCAATTCCTTTTAACCATTTTCTCAATGAAACAAACCTGTAATGACTGTTCAAATATCTTAACCAGCAATATTGTTATTCCTCCTATGAATGTTGGTCATATTTTCTTTCCTTCATTTCTCTTTCTTGAATCCTTTTGATCCCATTTAATCTCAGAAGTTATACACATTAATTCTTAGATCTTAATGTCTCTTCTACTTTCTCTTGTGGGCAGCTTTCAGGTTAACATAATAGCCAAGATTTTTGATGCAATGAAGAATAAGAAATTCTAAAAATATACTGGATATGTTTTCTAACATCAGATGACCTGAGGAGTCAATAGGAAAAATGGTTGGCTGTTCAATTATCCAATATTATTATCACTATAGATTTTATTTATCATATTCTGTGAGGTAATATAGCTTAACCATTAAGTTAAGTAAGTATGGATTTGTGTTCCATTTTATTACTCATTGTGTGATATTGAATAACTTAGCAAGTCTCTCTAACCCTTAGTTTTCTCATGCAAAAAATGTACACGGTTGTCGTGAGAACTGAAAACCCATTACTACACCCATTTTCTACATTACTTTTTCCAAAGTATTTATCTAAATTACTGTATGTTTTTCTCATTTGAGTACTATCCACAGTTAATATTTCATCAGAATAGTTATTTTTGTTTGTTTATCCTCTATACTCCAGAATCTAGGACAATGCCTAACAAATAGAAAGAACTTTGTAAAGAGTTGTAAATGAATGAATAAAATATATGAATGTAGTTTTAATACACAAATTCAGGATATTATCGTTAGCATGAAAATAATTAACAATCCTCCCCAAAACCTTATTATTCTCATGTTAGTAATAAGGAAACTGAGGCTCAGAGAGGTCACATGGCAAGAACTGGTAGAATAATGACTCATTTCATCCCTTGCTTAGTTCAGACACCAATGCATACCTATATTTTTAAATTTGGTAAATAAACATCTGTAGAGAAGGGCCTTAGGTCAGCTGCCTGAGAGGTGCTGCCTGAGAGGTAGAGCCTGAGATACGTAATTTTGTACAAGCACTCCTGGAGTGCTCTCAGTGAAAACCTTTAAGGAAGTAAATCGAAGTGAGATGAGGCAGGCCAAGGAGCTAAGCAAAAATATGGTTTCACTGAATCTAGAGAAGTGTGATCCCATGAAGAGCTCTGGAGTGTGAATGGCACCACAGAGTTGACCTGGCTTGAAGTGAGAGGCTTGGGGGCTGGGATATCTTATCCTGAATCAGTCAGTGATTGCTAGATTTCACCTTCTCCAGAGAGTGTTTAAATTCTCATGCATCTTCTGGTGAGATAACTTCTGTAAGCCAAGGGCAATTTTCCACAGAGGGGTGTAATTGTACCTATTTACAACTGATACTCATAACCAATAGGTGATAGGTGCGTTGGCTTCATAAAGGGAATCCAGGCAAAGCACCAACAGCCACTATCAAAAGGGAACTGGTAAACCTGAGTCGAATCATGATTTTTCTCCTGGCTACCATACATTCATTTTAGTCTAGCAGCTTACATCCTTACTTCCTTATTATCCTAAGGTAAACTTATACATCAGATTTTCATTTTGAGCAGTGGTGAATTAAATAAGAGAAGTGAAGGGAAATTAAGGAAACATTGTGACAGTAGCCACTTTGTCATCAACAGTAATATTTTACTGTTGAACATATGTCATAGTCACCAGTCACTGGACTTAAGCCCCTCTCCTATTATTATACAGTAACTGATAACCAGAATTATCCCATGTTTTGGACTTGTTGGTTCTCCAATTCAAGTCTGCTCTATGATTGTCCACCTGTATCTTTTTGTTTAGAACTTTTACTGAACATCTACACTGTGGAACTTACCCAGTTGTGCTTACAACTTTGAACTATTTCCTCTGTTTGGAATGCTTCTCTCCCTGACCATGATAATGTATCACCTCTAGTCTCAGAGACATCATCCAATTCTTCAGATCAGCCTGACTTTAAGTGCAAGCTCCCTAAGTCCTGTGGCCAGTAGCTCCCAGTGATGACAACATATTTCTTTCCAGAATCCTGATCACAGTGGCTTTCTTATGGAAAAGATACTAATTTACATTTTTCAAATAATCATAAAATATTCTGCAATGGGAAGTATGTAATTATACAAAGGAGGTTAATGCTAAAATTGTAAACCCCTTAGGGACTTTTTTTCCTGCCCATTGCAACCCTCCTAAATGTCAATAAAATCACAATCTGTAAATTAGAAAGTGAGAAACCACCTTCGAAGATAGCTGAGGTTTGGATGAACCACAAGGAAATGACTTTTGCCTGGAGGCCAAGTAATCTTGGTTAAAGGGCAGGGAACTCTGGTGAGCATTATTTTGATTTGTTGAAAGGGATCATGGGTTTCATAGATATAAATCTTTTACTTTCTAATATACTGTACTGAAGACACTGGTGTTACTTATATTTGAAAAATTTCGATGTAAACTTGCATTTGGATTTTCTGACAGAGAATAGTAATAACAACAGCAATGAGACAATAACAGTAACAACAAAATCTAGTTGTAATAATAATAATATGGTGAAGAAGAAGATGGAGGAGGGGAAGGTGAAGGAAAAGAAGAAACTACTGCTGCTGCTATCACCACCAGATAAACTTTTCTTGAAATAGATGACCAAAATAAATAAATGAATAACAATGACAATAATACAAACAAACCAGGAGGAGAAGAAGGAGAAATAAGAGAATGAGGAAGAAAAAGAGGAGGCGAGGAAAATAAACAGTAGATAGCATAACTTCCTGTCATCTGTTGGAATCTTTTAACCTATGAATTTAACCTGGGAGTGCCAGTGCACTCCTATGTGAAAAGAGCCTACTGTGTGTTAACTAATGTTCTATATACTGGAATCATGCATAGAAAAAATTAATGAGACATTTTTCCTGCTACTATTGGGCTTTGAGTTAATATGGGGAGGTGAAACATGTGAAAAATTACCTGTTATCCTGTTATAAAGAGTTACATGTGTTATATTTTAGCCCCCCATAGCAGAATAGAGTGAAAACATGAAGACAAGAATTCTACGTGTTTCAAGGTAGGGAAAGTTTTCATTGAGCAGGTATTTCAAGGTGAATCTTGAATCTCTTTCTTCCTGTTCACTCAGATTTTGATTATGTAAAGTAATTAATGATTGCTACGGTTACCTTTCTCTGTTGACCCCTGAGAGAAGAAATACAAGTAAGTCCTGTCTAGAGTTAAAACAAAAAAAGTAAAAGACAAGGCATAACAATGGATAAATATGATATGAGGGTGGTGGCAGTGTTTCAGGAGGTGGAACAAAATGTAGAGTTTTTGAGAGGAGATGAAGTATCATCTCACAAATTGTATATCAGGGAAGGCATAAGAATGCTCCCCCTCAGCAGGATGGCAGGGTCGCTGACTAGAAGAAGATATTCCTAAAGTTGTTAGTCTTGATAATAGCAGTGCAATTAGGACCAAAATACAAAATTGCTAATTAGTTTTCTTTTCAAAGTTATTCAAAAATATATTACTGTCTATAATACATATAGGAAAATAACCCATTATGGCCTAAGAAGAGTATGGACTTTTTAAAAAGCTGAACCAACACTTTCATCAGACTGATAAAGTCCCTTTTGTTCAGAGTTTACTATGAACTCCACAGTAAAGGAGACACAATTAAAAATTATACAAACATATACTCACACAGATACGCCTATATGAGTTGTCTGTTGACATATGACTTATGCTTAAACTCATAAAGAATATCTTAATGGAGACATTATCATGTGTGTAGAACAGCCATATTCTGTGTAGACTATAAAAAATAAATTAGAAATAGATTCCACTCCCTAAAATACATTGGTTCAATAAGAACAATAGGGCATCTAACTAAGAAATAATAATTTACATTTATAGATGTTAAGTGCCATAAGAATGTAGATTATTCTGCAGTAAGATTCCTGAAGATAAACAGATTACATTTTGGTGAAAGGAGTTATCCACCCTGATGAAGAAATTGACAAACTATTGAAATTTTGAATGGAAGTTCATAGTTTGGATATATGCATAATGGCATGCATATAAAAGGCAAGGGGTGAATAGGCAGTGTTATATTGCTGGCACTGCCATAACAAAACTCTACAGATTGAGTGGCTTATCCAATAGAAGTTACTTTCTCACAGTTCTGGGGGTTAGAATTTTGATATCAAGGTGTTGGCTGGATTGGTTCCTTCTGAAGGCCATGAGGTACAGATCTATTCCAGGCCTCTCTTTGGTTTGTAAAAGATTGTCTTCACATTGTCTTCTCTTCGTATATGCCTGTGTCCACATTTTTACTCTTCTAATAGGAACAGCAATCATCTTGGATTAGAGCAAACTCACATGGCCTTGTTTTAACTTAATTATATTTGTCTCCAAGTATGTTCGCATTGTGGGATACAAGGGGTTAGCATGTCAACATAAGAGTGAGTGGACCACAAGTCAGCACATAACAGACAGTGAGACAGAGGCAGAGAATTTTAATAGATATATAAAAAGAATTGTAAATTTTAGTTTGACTAGAATTTAGCTACATTAACATAGAAAACAGCCTGGACAAAAGACTGAAGCCAGATTGTATAGATCTTGAATGTCAAAATGGAGAGTTTGGATTTTATTTCTCAAGTATTAGGAAACCAGAAATGAATCTGAGAAGAGGAGCAACATAATACATTCAAAATTATTGTATTCATACAGTGTGCCAGAAACCATGCCAAATGGTATACCTCAACATCTAATTCTATCATCATATCATTTTAATCTTTGCAGCAATATATTTAACTATGACTTATTAGTCCTCTTTTACAGAGAAGCAAACTAAGGTTTAAAAAAGTTGTTATAGCTTATGAATATTAGAGCAGAAAATCTAATTTAAGTCTTCAAAATCTGGCATCACATCAAGTGTATTTCTCATTCCAGACATTGTAGACAGCTCTTAAATTTCTATTTGTTTTTTTTTTGTTATATCTTCAATGTCAATGTCTCTACTTCAATTTTTGAACATATGGGATAGAGTTATAATAAGTTTTTATGTCTTTGTGTGATACTTTTCATATCTGTGTTAGTTCTAGGACAGTTTCAATTGATTGATTTTTCTTCTTATCACGGCTCTTATATTCCTTTTTCTTTGTATGCACAATAATCCTTGATTGAACAGCAGACATTGTCGATTTTTCTTGTAAGATACTGGATAAGTTTTATTTTTATAAATATTCTTGACCTTTGTTCTAGAATGCATTCATATTACTTAGAAACAATGCAATCATTTTTTGAGTCTTGGTTTTTTGCTTTGGTAGATGAGAGTGGAGCAGAGCTCAGACTGGTTCTATTCTCCACTTCTGAGACAAGATCCTCTGTATCTTGCCTCATCTATTTTAAAATTTTCCAATCAGACCAATGGCAGCAGGCACTATTCCCCTCTCTGTGTGTGAGTTGGGCACTGTTACATCTGATAATCTCTGGTGGTTCTTTCCCTAAACTGAGGTAGTGTCCTTAAATGTATGTGCTGATCAGTATACTGCTGACTAGTCAATGGGCCCCTCTACAGATCTCTGGATTTCTTTCTGTTTGCAGTTTTTTGTTTTTGTTTTTGTTTTTATTTTGTTTGTTTGTTTGTTTGCTTTCCAGTATTGCATCCTACAAACTCTAAGCACTTTGTTCTTTTGAAATCTTAAGTCTGTCTCCTCAACTCAAGGTGTGCTCTGGACTTCACCTCAATTCCTCCCCCTTGTGCCATGGTCTGGAAACTCTCTAAGACATTAAGCTGACACACTTGTATGTCTCAGATCATTTGTTTCTAATACCTCAGGAATCACCATCTTTCATTTTCTGATGTCCAATGCATTGAAAACTATGAATTATATATTTTGCATGGGTTTTGGCTGTTTCAGACAGGTAAATTTATTTCCTTTCATTAGATCATGATCTGAAATAAATGTCAACCTAGGTATTTTAATATTAAAACATTCTTTTCCACATCTATTTAGAATGGAATGTAGAAGAGTTAAGTGGGTAGTGAAGTCCTAAAATTTAAACATGTTTAAGACAAACCCACATGATAAATGTGATGTTATGCAATTAGTGTGACTAATAGTGGAACTAGTTAGGAAGACAGACTTTCACGATCTCTTCTCTCAGGAAGCGGAGAATGAAGCAAAGGGCTACCTTGCTATTATTGCTGGTGAATAATGAGACTTACCTTGCTGGTATTGATGGTGAACAGTGAGACTTCTAGGACATTGGGAATCCCATTCTGCTCTAGAACTCGCCCTCCAAGGAGGAACCCTTCTTTCTTTTTCTACCTTTTTCTTCCCTTCCCTATCAGAGCACAGATTGGTCTGATTACTGTGCCATCCTCATCTTCTCCCTCTTCTTTGTAGTGCAAACACCATTCATAATGGGCAGGGCATCTAGTATTATGCTAATGGCTATTTAATGATACTCCATATCATCATCTTCCTGTTGTTAATGTGCTAAAATGAATTTAAGTATCTCTTTGATATGTACTAGAGACCAACTTGTGAATACAATACTTGTTGAGTGCCATCACAGAAATTTGGTGAGGATATTCTTAACATGGTTGAAGAATGAACTTCACAGACACAGTCCTAAAGAATGACACATAAATCTTTTTAAAAAATTGAATTATATTTTTAATATATTAGCTTATTATTTTTAAATATCATTTCAACATTTGATTATGTATAGTGAATGTATCTGACCTCACTTTGAAGAAAGTTACCTTTGTGTATTTTAGTGTTTCTTGTCTGTCTGCCCCTCCCCCAACCCAAAATGTGTACTATATTTTTTATAGTAATTTTTATAATAAAGTTAGATTCATCTAGGTGAAACTGCCTACCTCTCTATCTGATATAATCTATAAACATTCTAATGGGAACAATTATTTGAATTATAACTAACATTCTGGACTGGATTTTGTTTTACTTTTTAATTGAGTGATGTCATATTGAATGAGAACTCCATCTTGTTCAACCACATGATAATAATTTCTGAGAGCATGTCACATGTAAATCGTGTAAACACACAGAGGTACCAACTTGATAGCCCAAATAATGAAATGTGGGAATAACATTTTATTTTACTTGGGGGAAGTTTTCATCCCACTCATCAGATACAGAATTAATTGATTTCTAAAATATACAGCTATTAAAGAGCAGAACTAGTTGAGTTATAAGATATAGAGTTATTAATATATAATTGATAGATACTTATAAAATATATTTGAATTTACTTTATATATTTAATCTTTATTGTGTTAATAGGAGAGTTTTGATAGATATCAATATTTGAGTGATTAAAATAAACACTATTGGACTTTATACAATCTTCCTCCATCATTGATTTTTTTGTATTCTGCCCTATTAATAGAATTTCTGAAGTCTTTGGAATTTTGTTTTGTTTTCATTTCATTTTCTAGAGATGAGCTTTTGCTTTGTTGCCCAGCTGGCCTCAAACTCCTAGGTTCAAGTGATGTTCCCATGTCTGCCTCCAGTTTAACTTAGACTACATCACCATGCCACTGCACCTGGTTTAGGCTACTATTTTATAACAATGCTTCTTTTACATAATATGAAAAGTTTTGGTGTCTTGCTTTAGTGTATATATTATACTTGAAATTGGACAAACAAGTCTTGTTCACACAAATGATATCAAATGTTAAAAAAATTTTCCTGTCGGATTATATATGTTTATATTTCTGAAGGCCAGGTTAACTGTGGTATGTTGACAAAATAAAAGCTTACAATAAAAGCTTTATTCTTTTGTTATCAATGTTTTCAAATGCTATGCCCCAGACAAAGATGTGTGTTATGAAAGTAATCCTGTGTGTACTCTCCTAAATAGAAACTGAAGCAAGTGTACTCTGCTTGCTTATGTGTTCATTCTTCCCTTGCCTGACTTGTCTGTCCTTCTTGAAAATGAATGATTGAATAGAATGGCCTAGACATAGGGTCCATTTCTCTTTGTGCACTGTTCAATGTGAAGATCCTACAGCCTGAAGCAATATCTCCTTTAGAAAACAGGGACTTATTTAGAGAGTGCATGCATCCTGTGATTGCAAGGGACGATTCCAGGGTTTTGTAAAGGCAAAAATAATGCTTTCAAATCCACATAGATGCCATTCAAGGCACAAAGCTAAGTGAGGAAGAAAAAAGAAAGCAGCCAGGACTTTTAGATTCTGGGCTGAAAGATGCTATATAGGATGAAATTTGCATTTTCATTACCTAGTTAATAGTCATTCAAACTAATAAAATATAGCATATAAAAGAGTAAAAAAAGTAGATGTGATTTTTATTCCTACTAATTAATAGCTGAGACAGAAGAAAGCTGCAAAAATGTGAATAATTCTATAAAGCTAAAATATTAACTTGTGCCTATTTAGGGAATAGGAAATCCATTGATTTTTCATCATCAAACTTTCTTTCTTCAGTCCATGTTTTCATTTCATATTACCGAATTTTTGAAACGCCATCATTAAACTAGTAAATTTTGCTATGGCTTTAATGGTTCATTCTATTTCCTTAAGTTAAATGTAAGGTTTCCTAGGCCTTGAATGTATACAAACATATCATAATTGAAAAACTGATTTAGTAGAACTGTTTCAAATAGGGAAATAGCATATTTCCTACAGATTTGGGAAGCAGGTATGAGGTATGAGAATTATATGCTATATAACATTCAGTCACAGTCTTAGTATACTGGCACTAAAAGCTATTTACATTTATAGGCATTAGGAAAACCATTCCAGGCAAGAAGAAGTTGTTTTATTACAAAACCAGAGGGCAATTAGGCTAGATCGCTAAAGAGAAAAAGAAATTGAAGTTAGAAAGGAGAAATGTTGGGGGAAGTATGGAAAAGAAAATGTCAAAGAGGAAGGGTAAGGGGATGGATTGGAAAAATAACTCTTTCCAAAGAAATCATCCTGAAGATCAGTAGTTTCTTTAAATATTGATGTTTATAAAAAGAAAAGTGCATAATGAATGATTCAAACTGTACTTGAAACTCAGGTACATATTTTAAAATCAGGCAGGAAAAAAAGGTAGAATCTTGAGCATGGAAAACATTTTTATATAAAAAAAATAAGGTTTGTCCATGAGGCAGATTTCTTTAAGCTCTCCGAGTTCACTGCACATCCTCAGCAATTTAGTGGGCTATGCTGCAGAATCATAAATCAATGAGAGGATGTCTTGAGCCGTGGGGAATTAGCTGACTCGCTTATGTATGATGCGATTCACAGCACTTCCATTCGGAAACCTTTTATGAGACCACATGCTTGCTTGGCTCAGACACACCTATGTCTAGGCAGGGATAGCTTTGGCCAGATCATATTTGTTTTCCTGTGTTTTCTTCTGCCTGAGGGAAGGAAACATTTTTTTCCAGCCAAATCCTGTGTCCTCTTTGGGTGGGGACTTCCAAATTAATTCTTAGTTGTCTGGACCAGAATCAGTATTATAGATTAAAATTAATATTATCAGCCTCAGAAACACACAAGAATTCAAATTTGACTAACATCAGGGAGTGGAAGAGATCTATTTTGGAAATAATAGACATAATCAGAAATTCTCTGCTGGAATCCACCAGGGGGCAGACCCCTCCTGATACGCTCCCAGTATTGGCCTCAGAGCCTGCAGCCTGTCAGAAGTGTTCTGAGAGACAACCCCTGTTCCTGTCATGCTTCAATCCAATCTAACCCATCAGAAATCCTGCCTCCAATTCTTGTATTATGCAGCATCACATGTACCAGTGGAAAATCTAAAAGGAAAGTAAATGGGAATCTTAGAAGAATTTTATTATTAAGAAACATAGTGTTTTTAAAAGGCCAACCAAATGCTTAGTTATTTAAAACACAAACCAAAGAAGTAGACTCTTTTGCTAGATATTTTTTGTTTGTTTTATTTCTCAAAAAGAACTAACATTGCTAAGCAAGTGAAGCGCTTCAAAGGCAAGTTACAATGGAAATAAACAAAAACCTGGAAAAGGAGACTTTTTACCTGAAGGTTAGTTGTCACAAAAAGAACAGTGACTGTCTCACATGCTACTAAATATTTCTCATTTAGCAATAGATAACTTAAAAGTTTGCTGGAATAATGCACTAAAAGGGAAAGAGAATAGTGAAAGGAATTGTAGACTGCACCATTATAAGAAATCAGAAAGCCAAAACAGAAGCAAAATAACTAGTTTTATATCTAAATACTTTAACAATACCCCTTGTATTTATGCTATAATTTATTTTATAGTAATAAATCACATTACACTATTTCATACCAACTATGCTTCTACATCTGATGTATAATGACAGTGAATAAAACGTGCTCTTCCATTAAGAAACTTATGCATCCTGAAAAGGCCTTTAGAATACACCCTTCATTGTCTGCAACTCCTGTGCTGTCAAAAGTTCTTACTTTGTAAATGTACAAATACATGGTACAAATTCTCAGCAAGCTGTTGAGAGGGATATAAGAGAGGATGGGGTGAAGAAATGCCTGAAAGTTTCTTCAAATTAACAAAATTTTAGTCAGTACTGTCTGATATCATTAATGAGTGGCAAACATTTTTGGACAAGCATAAAAATTATTTTTGTCATATCACTTCTATTTTACAAAGTAATAATTATATTTAGCACATATCTCAATTACCAGAGCTTTAGCCTGAAACAAACTGTTGACAAATCTGATTCTAAAATGCTACTGACGCTTACTAGGCTACTGAGGAAAAAACACAAGAATGACCATGCTCAAACATCCTAAAAACTTTATGAGAAATCACATTCTTCACAGTATTAAAATTAAGGAGTTCTTATCTTTTCCAGAGTATCTTCATCAAAAGTTACATTAGGATGTAGTGTAAGCCACAGTAGCAAGGTATCCTAAAGTGTATTGACTGAAACAAGATTAACATTAATTTCTTTGTGATGAAACTCTTCTGGCAGGTGGTTTAGGGTTGGTAAGTTGCCCTAGAGGGGTCAGGGACACAAAACACTTTCATTCCTTTTGTTCTGCCATCTCTAGGCTCTTACTTCATCAGCTTGCTTGAAATTAGTTAGTATCTACCTTACAGCCTGTGGGAAGGGTAAAACAAGAAGAAAATACTTTGTATGCTCCTTTTGAGGGCAAGATTCGGAGGTTGCACACTTCAGCTTTTCTCATATACCATTGGCCAGAATTGGTCATGTGACCCTACCTGGCAAGAATAGTGACTGGAAATTTCATGATTTGTTGCCATACATTCAATTATAATGCCTATTTTTTAATAGAAGAAACGGGTAATGAATATTGGTAAGGCAATTAGCAATCTCTGCCACAAAAGTGTACACAGATTGAAAGTATACAAATATTAAGCAGACATGGCATCTCTAAGGTTTTCTTTCAATAACTGCATTATTCTAATTTATTTTATAAATTTATGGTTTTTCAATTTATAATTTATTTGTAACCAATTATATTAACTTCATTATTTTTATAATACTAAGAATTTGAAACCAATTTAAGGAACAAATATTGGGGAATTATTATAACCAACTATATGTTCAATAATAATAATAGAGAAAAGAATTACATCTCATCAAATGTACTTGTAAAACCAGACAGGTTTTTGAGTACTAGTTCTTTGAAAATTTCATCATGCTAAGTGAAATAATCCAGGAACAGAAGAACAAATACCATATGATTAAGTGGAATCTAAAACTATCGAAGTCAGAAGCAGAGAGTAGACTGATGGTTACCAGAGGCTAGGAGGTGGGGAAATGGCAAGATGTTGGTATAAAGTTTCAGTTAGGAGGGATAAGTTTTTTGACATCTATTCCACAGCTTGGTGATCACAGTTAGTAACAATGTATAGTATACTTCAAATGGCTAAAAGATAAGTTTAAAATTTTCTCACCACAAAAATGACAACTATTTGAAATGATGAATATGTTAATTGGCTTGATTTATTCCTTCCACACTGTATACATATATCATAACATCACCACGTACCCCATATATATACAACTATAATTTGTCAGTTTATAATTAAAAAATGCTCAAACACTGAACAATACTAATGCTGTATAAACTATTGCAAAGTATACAAAAAGAAGAAAATCTCAAATAGATGCCAGATTTGTTTTACAAAACAAGTTCCTCACACATGTCTTGTTCCTTTTGTATACTCCTATCCTTCTTGTCTTAAATATAAACTTCATAAGTTTTTCTATCAACTATATTTAAGACAAGAAGGATAGGAGTATACAAAAGGAACAAGACATGTGTGAGGAACTGATGTAAATGACGAGTTGATGGGTGCTGACGAGTTGATGGGTGCAGCACACCAACATGGCACAAGTATACATATGTAACAAACCTGCACGTTATGCACATGTACCCTAGAACTTAAAGTATAATAATAATAATAAATAAATAAATAAAAATTAAAAAAAACTTCAATGATCTAAATGCCATTGATCATGTTAATAACTTTTTTGTTCATACTTTAAAAATTATTTTCAAAATCAAAAAGGAGAGGGCTGCTACATTTTTTCTATCCAAATGTTTATTTTATTGATAAATAATAGTTATACATACTTATAGGGCATATGTGATATTTTGATATACTCATACAATGTGTAATGATTAAATCAGGGAAATTCAGATATATATCACCTGAAACATTTATCATTTATTTGTGCTAGGAACATTCCAAAGTCTCTCTGATAATTATTTTGAAATATACAATGCATAATAATTAACAGTAGTTGCTCTACAATGCTATCAAATGCTAGGACATATTTCTTCTATGTAACTATACCCTCTTATTTACTGAGAAACAACCCCAACCTAGTGATTCAGAATCAAACAACTATTTACAGTCCAAAAATTACTGTTTAGGCTTTATACAGTCAAAATTAATTTCCAAGGAGATAAAGATGTTTATCATTTTATCAATGACAAACTTATAATTAACTAATATTAAAACAAAACACAAGAGAAAATCTATAGAAGAAGTAGATTGTTCCTACTTATAAGATTTCTAATAAGTTTATATTCTTATACAGTCAATGTCCCATTGAAACATCTGTGCTTAAACCTGGCTTCTACTCACTACTCTGCTAAGAGCCACAATGTTCTAATCTAACCCTGATCTACCTTATCCGGATTAGCAGAACATTCTGTCTACTTTATCAAAAACCAACTGAGTAGGCCATGTCTCTGAAACAAATACTTCTTTTAGTTATTAGATATTTTTCAGTCTACCTTCTTTGAGCTTAATTTGGGGATTAGAGTTTTCTGTCTGGTAATCATGAGAATTAATATTCTCTTATAAGTTAGAGTAAATCTCCCATTTGTCTTACTTTGACTCAGGGTGTTCTTCATCTGAAATCATGTTAGTATTCCTCAGCTAATGTTACTTCTTTTATAGTTTATTCGAGGACTTATAATTTCTTTTTAAAGAAATAAAATGAATTAATTATTAACTCACACAAGCTTAATACAACATTTTATGAGAAGAAAATCCATTTAAAATTAATGTATATTTATTTTATATTTCTTATAACTTCTTTTTTTTTATTATACTTTAATGTCTGGGATACATGTACAGAATGTGCAGGTTTGTTACACAAGTATACATGTGCCATGGTGGTTTGCTGCACCCATCAACCCGTCATCTATGTTAGGTATTTCTCCTAATGCTATCCCTTCCCTTGTGCCCCACCCCCTGAAAGGCCCCAATGTGTGATATTCCCCTCCCTGTGCCCATAGGTTCTCTTTGTTCAACTCCCACTTATAAGTGAGAACATGCAGTGTCTGGTTTTCTGTTCCTGTGTTAGTTTGCTGAGAATGATGGTTTCCAGTGTAATCTATGTCCCTGTAAAGCACATGAACTCATCCTTTTATGGCTGCATAGTATTCCATGGTGTATATGTGCCACATATTCTTTATGCAGTCTATCATTGATGGGCATTGGGGTTGGTTCCAAGTCTTTGCTATTGTGAATAGTGTCGCAATAAACATATGCGTGCGTATGTCTTTATAGTAGAATGATTTATAAACCTTTGGGCATACAAAGTAATGGGACTGCTCGGTCAAATAATATTCTAGTTCTAGATCCTTGAGGAATCACCACACTGTCTTCAACAGTGGTTGAACTAATTTACACTCCTACCAACAGTGTAAAAGCATTCCTGTCTCTCCACATCCTATCCAGCATCTTTTGTTTCCTAACTTTTTAATGATCACCATTCTAACTGGCATGAGATGGTATCTCATTGTGGTTTTGATTTGCATTTTGCTAATGACTACTGTGATGAGCTTTTCTTGATATGTTTGTTGGCCACATAAATATCTTCTTTTGAGAATTGTCTGTTCATATCCTTTGCCCACTTTTTGATGGGGTTCTTTGTTTTTTTCTTGTAAAGTTGTTTAAGTTCCTTATTGATTCTCCATATTAGCCCTTTGTCAAATACAGATTGCAAAAATTTTCTCCCATTCTGTAGGTTGCCTGTTCACTCTGGTGCTAGTTTCTTTTGCTGTGCAGAAGCTCTTTAGTTTAATTAGATCCCATTTGTCTATTTTGACTTTTGTTGCCATCACTTTTGGTGTTTTAGTCATGAAGTATTTGCCCATGCCTATGTCCTGAATGGTATTATCTAGGGTTTCTTCTAGGATTTTTATGGTTTCAGGTCTTACATTTAAGTCTTTAATCTATCCTGAGATTTTTGTATAAGGTGTCAGGAAGGGGCCCAGTTTCCGTTTTCTGCATATGGCTAGCAAGTTTTCCCAAAAGCATTTATTAAATAGGGAATCCTTTCCCCATTTCTTGTTTTTGTCAGGTTTATCAAAGATCAGATGGTTGTAGATGTGTGGTGCTATTTCTGAGGCCTCTGTTTTGTGCCCAGTACCATACTGTTTTGGTTACTGTAGCCTTGTAGCATAGTTTGAAGTCAGGTAGCATGATGCCTCCAGCTTTGTCCTTTTTGCTTAGGATTGTCTTTGCTATATAGGCTCTTTTTTGGTTCCATATGAAATTTAAAGTAGTTTTTTTCTAATTCTGTGAAAAAGTCAATCATAGCTTGATGGGAATAGCAGTGAATCTATCTTTTGGCAGTACGGGCATTTTCACAATATTGATTCTTCCTATTCATGAGCATGTAATGTTTTACCATTTGTTTGTGTCCTCTCTTATTTCCTTGAGCAGTGGTTTGTAGTTCTCCTTGAAGAGGTCCTTCACATCCCTTGTAAGTTGGATTCCTAGGTATTTTATTCTCTTTATAGCAATTGTGAATAGGGATTCACTCATGATTTGGCTCTCTATTATTGGTGTATAGGAATGCGTGTGATTTTTGCACATTGATTTTGTATCCTGAGATTTTGCTGAAGTTTTTTTATCAGCTTAAGGAGTTTTTGGGCTGGGACGATGGGATTTTCTAAATATACAACCATGTCATCTGCAAACAGAGACAATTTGACTTCCTCTCTTCCTATTGTTCCTATTTGAATACCCTTTATTTCTTTCTCAGATAAAACCCTTTCAATGATCTATATTATTATTCTCTTATAACAACAATAACAACATAAGAAAGCAGGCAAAGAAAATATGTATTGCTCTTTCTTTGGAAATAAAGTATTTGAGGCACAACAAATTTAATAACAGGGCCAAGATTCCTGAATAATTAAAGAAAGTACTGCTATTAGAACATAGGTATTCATGCTGTAAGAACTAAATATCTAATTCAGTCTTTATCCTTAACATATGCGTATTTACTTATTTAAAACTTATATGCAGGCACAATTACTTACGTTAAGTCAGTATATGCATTTTGTTTAAAAATAAAATAAATGCGAAGAATAAGATAAAAGTAAAAAAAAAAAAAAAACTTTCAAATTTTTAAAAATATATACCAGTGGGTCATAAACTCTTCCTTCTAGGTAATCTCCTTCAATGTCATTTGCAGTCTTGTCCTCTCTCTCATGTTGATATAAGACATTTCAAGTATAAACTACTCATACAGTTTACTGATATCGGAAATAGCAGATAAGAAAGTGAATATCCATTATTATGAAAATATATTTTTCCTTTGTTTGCCTCTCTTTGGCACCTCTTCATTTATTTCTTCATTTTCATTATAATAGGATATAGTCATATATTCCCATAGGCATTGAGAGTAACAAATACCTAAGAAACAGCTGGAAAATGTGTTCTCATGGCCCATTTCCTAATGCTTTTTCCTCCAACTCACCTTGCTCTGAAATATCTTGTTGATGTTTCTGATTCTCTGAGATCAAAAAAGGGAGTGCTTTTCTTTGCCCAGAAGTCGCGGAGTGGGGAGTTCATCTAATGATAAGTGAATATCTCAGCACAGCAGAAGGACAACTGAGCATTAGGCAGCTGCTATTGCACTGTGCAGCCTCCTCACTTTCAAGCAAAAGTGCTTACATGAACAACTGTCCAAAGTGCTGGATGAGGCCATTAGCGGCTAGCTTGTGTAGTATGAAATGAATGTATTTCACTGCATTTAAGCCAAGAAAGGTTTGGAGCTTCCGTGATGTAAATTGGGCTCCATTATCACTTAGCAGTTCTTTGGGAATTCCATATCCAGTGAATAGTCTTTTAGTTCAGACTGGATAGAGAGAATTTTATAATCGCCTGCGGCCATTTACAGGAGATAATAAGAGTACTAATGACTACATATATAGTTTAGGAAAAACCACTTTTCATCCCTCTGATATTTGTTTAGTTAATTTAGAGTTTTAAATATATTTATGTAATATCTATACTATAGTAGAAAATATTATTTAGTGGATATTATGTAGAAATCAGTCCTGATGTAATTATAGCTCTAAGCAATTGTGTATGTTTTTTTTTCTTAGATCTCTCAATAATCTTTTGTAAGCCTGTCAAACTATCACCCTCACACTCTTCAGTGGATAGTTAGCATGATTCAAATAATATCAAATATTCTATACAAATGTCTGTCATATTTGGTGTGAAAGGTAATATAACACTTAAGTTTTCTAATTACCTCTATGCATTATATTACAGAATCATAATGGTAAAGAAAATCCTCCAAAGTCATATTTTTAGATTTTTCTACATGCAAATTCAAGTATAACTAAACAAGAACGTTCTCTTCACTTCGGAATGTATCATTTCCAAAACCTCTACAGAAGATCTCAAATATTTTATTAAACAATTCTAAATTTTTATGCATATCAACATGTATTTCCCTTGAGAAACTAAAAAAGTCAAACAGTAAATTTATGTCAGGTAACTTCCAAGAAATACAATAAACAATATTTTTTTTTCTTGGAAAGATTCTGTCATTGGTTTTCAAAACATATATACACATCATTACTAGTGGCATATTGAGTATAATTTCCACATTTCATCTTTCTTTGCCCTTTAGTTCCCATTTCCTATAATCTCTTACTGATCTTTATAATACCCTTGTGTTCTAACGAATAAATTTCGATTTTTATGAGTACTTGCAATCTTCAATATTTTTTTGCACGTAAGTTATCTGGATTCAATCCTTTAACCTTTAGGTTTTACTCTCAAGTTTTCTGTCTCTTCCATGATATTCCTTTTATACAACAAGATGTTGCTTTCCATTATGTCATACATTTTCAGCAAAGTTTACATGCACATTAATTTTATGAGGTGGACATCTAAAACTTAAAGTACATCTCTGCATTGGACATGTTGGAACAAAAAAATATGTACTACTCTATAAAAATAATTCCACATTTCTTCACAGCTACAAATTTCCTCCATGAAGAGATATTTAGATTATTTGTTGCTTTTGTCCATTTTGTTGGAACATATATACATGTTTAAAGTCACATAAGACCTCTTGCTATGACTGGGGAGACTGACAAATACTCTCCCTAAAAAGCAATTATACACTGAAGAAAAACTGACTGAAAATACCACTGCATTGCTCTGCAATTTAAGCAAGGCATAGAAAAACTGGAAAAGTCTTTACACCTGAAAAAATCCTGAACTTCAGAAAAAAGCAGCGTGAGTCTTCATCATTCTGGCTGGGGCTGCTCCTATTCTTCCCCAGGTCAGTGTGATACTAATGTCAGAACTCAAAAGATGGAGAATCAGTAACCTTTGTATGTGGAGTGTTGGGTAATATCCACACCCATCAGTATTACTGGTGGAAATGGCTTCCTGAAGTCAGGCAAACAGGTTAGACCTGGCTGCTTGGCTCTATGAGCCTTAGGTAGTGGATGTGATTAGGACAAACATTTCTGGCTGAGGTTATGCTTGCATCCAAGAGACACTAACGAAGGCCAAAGATATTCAAACATTCCTGGTTGACCCTGACTACATGTATATTCATAGGAAACTTAAAAGAGAGCATAGGAAAGTTAATTTGGTGCATCTTGGAAAGGACCTGAACATTGAATGCGTTAAATGTGTTTTCCTTCTCCCCCAGTACACGCGGGCGCGCGCACACACACACACACACACACACAACTTTTCTGCAGAAGACAGAAATCTGACTGGCTTAAAGTTTTGAGCACAACCCGTGTGTAATCACTGGATGGACACTAAGTTACGCAGATGCAGAAGTATTTCCTAGGAAACCAAGCTAAAAATAAATAAATAAAAAAATAAAGAATTTTAACAATCTGAGCACAGACATGACTGGTCATGAGCCACAGTGGAGACTGATGTCACAAGTTATATCCAGGCAACTTACAAAACCAAGAATAAAGAAAGAAACAAACACCTGACAAGCATCATCAGGATCAAAATATCAAGATAAAGAGTTGATACCAAATATTATCAAAAATGTCCAGTTTTTCAATAAAATGTCTGAAAGATAAAAAGAGACTGGAAGTTTTAATACATTGCCAGAAAAAAACACAGTCAATAGATAGAAAATGTCCTTAGGTATCCACCAACTTTGGATTTAGCAGAAAAAAAGACTCAAGTGTGCTTTTTAAAATATGTTAAAAGAAATATGGGAATCAGGTTAAAAATGAAAGGAAAGTATGATGACAAAGAATCAACAAATAAAATTATCAATATAATATAGGAGTTACAAAAAATGATCAAATAACAATTCTGGAATTGAATAGTATAACCACTGAAGTTAAAATGGCAGTGTAGCTACTCAACAGTGTATTCCAGATGACAGAAAAAAGAATCAGTGAAAAAAGTACAGCCAAGACTTCTCAAACATGATGGAAAATATTAATAAACAAATATAAATAGGACAAATATTAAAATAGGCATACTTAGGCACATTATGATCTATCTGTTAAAGGCCAAATACAAAGAGGAAGTATTGAAAGCAACAAGACAAAAATGACTTATCCAATAGAGTTTAGAAGGCAGTGGAATGGAATATTAAAAGTGCTAAAACAGGAAACAAAATATAAACCAAATACAAACTGTTAATTAAGAATTCTATATCTAGCAGCATTATTCTTTCAGATGTGGCAGCATAAAGATATTCCAGTAAAGTAAAAACGGAATTTGTTGCTAACATGCCGCTTTACAGTAAATTCTGAAGGAAGTTCTTCAGGCTGAAAAGAAATGACACCTAAGGGTAAGTAGAATCCACAGGACGAAATAGAGACTGTTAATGGTAACTGTTAACTAATATAAAATATCTTATAAATACATGTTTATCAGTGTTTTCTTAATTTTAAAAGAACATCATATTATATAAAGCAATACTAATAGCTCTGTATTTTGTTTACAACATATATAGATCTAATACTTGACAATAATGGTGCGAATAAGGGGATGGATCCACACTGTGGCAAATTGTGTATAATTTACTAGAATTATGCTAGTATTAATCTGAAGTAGAATGTATAAATTAGAATGTGTATTGTAATCCCCAGAGCAACTACTAAGAAAATATATATATATATATGAAAAAAATCAAAGGAAGAATTAAAATGATACACAAAGGTATTTATTTAGCACTAAAGAAACTAGTGTGAGAGAAACAGAGGAACAAAAGACAGGATATATACAGAAAACAAATAATAAAATGTTAAATAAAAATATAATTACATAAGCATTAAATTAAATATAAATAGCCTAAAACCAGAGATTATAGACTGTATATAAAAGTAAAATTTCAACTATATGTTTTCTAAATATGTATATAATTTTATTGAATTATTGAACAAATGTGTGTTTTGTGATTACTCTATACATATGAATAACATTTAGAATAGTAAGCATAAAACCCACTATATATAGCATATATATTATTGTATAATAATATCTATACCATATATATATACACACCATATAAACAAAATGTTTGTATGGTCTATATGTGTGTGTGTATTATTATAACATTGAAACTAGAGTGCTTATATTAATATCAGGCAAAACATATATTAGATATGTATATATATATCATAGAAACAAAAACCATAATGAAACTGGAGTGCTTATATTAATATCTGGCAAAATATATATTGGAACAATACATTTTTCTAAGATAAACAGGTATACTTCATAATAATAAAAGGGTTAGGAAACCAGAATGGTGTAACAATTGTAAATGTGTATATACCTAACAGAGTCCAAAAATGCATGACATAAAACCTTACAGAATTGACGAAAGAAATAAACAAGAAAACAATAATAATTTGGTAATGTAGTACTTCATTCTCAATAACTGATAGATCAATAGACAGAAAAGTAGCAGGGTATATCACACTTGACATATACAGAACATTCCCAATCTAAGACTGCAGAAAACACATGTTTTCAAATGCACGTAAGCATTCTCAAGGAAAGAATACATGGCAGCTTACAAAAGGCCATGAAACATTATTTATCAAAGTAAAAAATATTGAAATCATATAAACTTTGTTCTCTGACTGCAGCAGAATTAAATTAGAAATCAAAAACAGAAATAAATCTGGAAAATTCCCATCCTCAAATACCTGGAACTTAAACAATGCAGGTCTAAATAACCCTTAAGTAACAGAAGAAACCTCAAGGGAAAATAGAACGCATTTGAAAGAAATAAAAACAGAAGTAAAACCTATGCAAATTATGAGATGCAACTTAAGTAGTTTTAGAAGAAAATGCATGTATTTAAATGCCTATACCACAAAACACCAAAACTATACCTAATCCTGTACCTTTAAAAATTAGAAAAAAAAACCTAAAGCTGAATAATTGAATAAAAAGTAATAAAGTTTAGAGCAACAAACAAGAAAATAATAGAAAAAATTACAGCACAAGATACCTTTAGAAAGAACGTGAGAAAATAAGAAAACTAGCAATGAACAACCTGAAAATTATGGTTTCTTTTGCTGTGCAGAAGCTTTTTAGTTTAATTCAGTCCCATCTATTCATCTTTGTTTTTGTTGCATTTGCTTTTGGGTTCTTGGTCATGAAGTCTTTGCCTAAGCCAATGCCTAAAAGGGTTTTTCCGATGTTATCTTCTAGAGCCTTCATGGTTTCAGGTCTTAGATTTAAGTCTTTGATTCATCTTGAGTTGATTTTTGTATAAGGTGAGAGATGAGGATCCAGTTTCATTCTCTGACATGTGGCTAGCCAATTATCCCAGCACCATTTGTTGATAGGGCATCCTTTCCCAACTTTATGTTTTTGTTTGCTTTGTCAAATATCAGATGGCTGTAAGTAGTTGGCTGTATTTCTGGGTTCTTTATTCTGTTTCATTGGTCTATGTGCCTATTTTTATGCCAGTACCAGGTTGTTTTGGTGACCATGGTCTTATAGTACAGTTTGAAGTCAGGTAATGTGATGCCTCCAGATGTGTTCTTTTTGCTTAGTCTTGCCTTGGCTATGTGGGCTCTTTTTTTGGTTCCATATTAATTTTAGAATTGTTTTTTTCTAGAAATAATCATCAGAGTTAACAGACAACCCACATAGTGGGAGAAAATCTTCACAATCTATACATCCAACAAAGGATTAATATACAGAATCTACAAATAACTCAAATCAGTAAGACAAATAAATCCCATCAAAAAGTGGGCAAAAGACATGAATAGACAAATCTTAAAAGAGAATATACAAATGACCAACAAACATATGAAAAAATGCTCAACATCACTAATGATCAGAGAAATGCAAATCAAAACCACAATGCATATTGCCTTGTTCCTGCAAAAATACCCATAACCAAAAAATCAAAAAAGAATAGATGGTTTGTGTGGATGTGGTGAAAAGGGAACACTTTCACACTGCTGGTAGGAATGTAAACAAGTACAATCACTATGGAAAACAGCGGGGAGATTCCTTAAAGAACTAAAAGTAGATCTACCACTTGATCCGCAATCCCACTACTAGGTATCTACCCAGAGGAAAAGAAGTCATTATTTGAAAAAGATACTTGCACACACATATGTCTAGCAGCACAATTTGCAAAGGAAAAATATGGAACCGGTCCAAATGCCAATCAATCAACGAGTGGATAAGGAAATGTAATATATATATATATATATACACACACACACACAAATCACATATATACATAAATGGAATTTATGTATAAATATATATAATCACATAATCACATGTAGATATGTAAATATATACATAATACATATATTTAGATATGTAAATATATATACATAAATCACATTTAGATATATAAGTATATATATACACATACATATACACACCATTGAATACTACTCAGACATTAGATATATAAGTATATAGATATATACACATATACACACTGTTAAATATTACTCAGCCATTAAAAGGAACAAAATAATGGCATTCGCACCAACCTTGATTGAATTAGAGACTATTATTCTAAGTGAAGTAACTCAGGGATGAAAAACCAAACATCGTATGTTCTCACTTACATGTGGGAGCTAAGTTTTGAGGACACAAAGGTGTAAGAATGATACATTAGACGTTGGGGACTTGGGAGAAAGGGTGGGGGCATGTGGCAAAGGATAAAAGACTACACATTGAGTACCATGTACACTGCTTGGGTGATGGGTAGACCAAAATCACCACTAAAGAGCTTATTTATGTAACCACACACTACCTGTTCCCCAAAAACCTATTGAAATAAAAAAATTAAAAAAGAAAAAAGAGGGGGGCGGAGCAAGATGGCCGAATAGGAACAGCTCCAGTCTCCAACTCCCAGCGCGAGCGACACAGAAGACCGGTGATTTCTGCATTTTCAACTGAGGTACTGGGTTCATCTCACTGGGGAGTGCCGGACGATCGGTGCTGGTCAGCTGCTGCAGCCCGACCAGCCAGAGCTGAAGCAGGGCGAGGCATTGCCTCACCTGGGAAGCGCAAGGGGGAAGGGAATCCCTTTTCCTAGCCAGGGGAACTGAGACACACAACACCTGGAAAATCGGGTAACTCCCACCCCAATACTGCGCTTTAAGCAAACAGGCACACAAGGAGATCATATCCCACGCCTGGCCGGGAGGGTCCCACACCCACGGAGCCTCCCTCATTGCTAGCACAGCAGACTGTGATCTACCGGCAAGGCAGCAGCGAGGCTGGGGGAGGGGCGCCCGCCATTGCCGAGGCTTAAGTAGGTAAACATAGCCGCTGGGAAGCTCGAACTGGGTGGAGCTCACAGCAGCTCAAGGAAACCTGCCTGTCTCTGTAGACTCCACCTCTGGGGACAGGGCACAACTATACAACAACAAAAGCAGCAGAAAACTCTGCAGACGCAAACTACTCTGTCTGACAGCTTTGAAGAGAGCAGTGGATCTCCCAACACGGAGGTTGAGATCTGAGAAGGGACAGACTCCCTGCTCAAGTGGGTCCCTGACCCCTGAGCAGCCTAACTGGGAGACATCCCCCACTAGGGGCAGTCTGATACCCCACACCTCACAGGGTGGAGTACACCCCTGAGAGGAAGCTTCCAAAGCAAGAATCAGACAGGTATACTCGCTGTTCAGAAATATTCTATCTTCTGCAGCCTCTGCTGCTGATACCCAGGCAAACAGGGTCTGGAGTGGACCTCAAGCAATCTCCAACAGACCTACAGCTGAGGGTCCTGACTGTTAGAAGGAAAACTATCAAACAGGAAGGACACCTACACCAAAACCCCATCAGTACATCACCATCATCAAAGACCAGAGGCAGATAAAACCACAAAGATGGGGAAAAAGCAGGGCAGAAAAGCTGGAAATTCAAAAAATAAGAGCGCATCTCCCCCGGCAAAGGAGCGCAGCTCATCGCCAGCAACGGATCAAAGCTGGACGGAGAATGACTTTGACGAGATGAGAGAAGAAGGCTTCAGTCCATCAAATTTCTCAGAGCTAAAGGAGGAATTACGTACCCAGCGCAAAGAAACTAAAAATCTTGAAAAAAAAGTGGAAGAATTGATGGCTAGAGTAATTAATGCAGAGAAGGTCCTAAACGAAATGAAAGAGATGAAAACCATGACACGAGAAATACGTGACAAATGCACAAGCTTCAGTAACCGACTCGATCAACTGGAAGAAAGAGTATCAGCGATTGAGGATCAAATGAATGAAATGAAGCGAGAAGAGAAACCAAAAGAAAAAAGAAGAAAAAGAAATGAACAAAGCCTGCAAGAAGTATGGGATTATGTAAAAAGACCAAATCTTCGTCTGATTGGGGTGCCTGAAAGTGAGGGGGAAAATGGAACCAAGTTGGAAAACACTCTTCAGGATATCATCCAGGAGAACTTCCCCAACCTAGTAGGGCAGGCCAACATTCAAATCCAGGAAATACAGAGAACGCCACAAAGATACTCCTCGAGAAGAGCAACTCCAAGACACATAATTGCCAGATTCACCAAAGTTGAAATGAAGGAAAAAATCTTAAGGGCAGCCAGAGAGAAAGGTCGGGTTACCCACAAAGGGAAGCCCATCAGACTAACAGCAGATCTCTCGGCAGAAACTCTACAAGCCAGAAGAGAGTGGGGGCCAATATTCAACATTCTTAAAGAAAAGAATTTTAAACCCAGAATTTCATATCCAGCCAAACTAAGTTTCATAAATGAAGGAGAAATAAAATCCTTTACAGATAAGCAAATGCTTAGAGATTTTGTCACCACTAGGCCTGCCTTACAAGAGATCCTGAAGGAAGCACTAAACATGGAAAGGAACAACCGGTACCAGCCATTGCAAAAACATGCCAAAATGTAAAGACCATCGAGGCTAGGAAGAAACTGCATCAACTAATGAGCAAAATAACCAGTTAATATCATAATGGCAGGATCAAGTTCACACATAACAATCTTAACCTTAAATGTAAATGGACTAAATGCTCCAATTAAAAGACACAGACTGGCAAACTGGATAAAGAGTCAAGACCCATCAGTCTGCTGTATTCAGGAGACCCATCTCACACGCAGAGACATACATAGGCTCAAAATAAAGGGATGGAGGAAGATTTACCAAGCAAATGGAGAACAAAAAAAAGCGGGGGTTGCAATACTAGTCTCTGATAAAACAGACTTTAAACCATCAAAGATCAAAAGAGACAAAGAAGGCCATTACATAATGGTAAAGGGATCAATTCAACAGGAAGAGCTAACTATCCTAAATATATATGCACCCAATACAGGAGCACCCAGATTCATAAAGCAAGTCCTTAGAGACTTACAAAGAGACTTAGACTCCCATACAATAATAATGGGAGACTTCAACACTCCACTGTCAATATTAGACAGATCAACGAGACAGAAAGTTAACAAGGATATCCAGGAATTGAACTCATCTCTGCAGCAAGCAGACCTAATAGACATCTACAGAACTCTCCACCCCAAATCAACAGAATATACATTCTTCTCAGCACCACATCGTACTTACTCCAAAATTGACCACGTAATTGGAAGTAAAGCACTCCTCAGCAAATGCACAAGAACAGAAATTATAACAAACTGTCTCTCAGACCACAGTGCAATCAAACTAGAACTCAGGACTAAGAAACTCAATCAAAACCGCTCAACTACATGGAAACTGAACAACCTGCTCCTGAATGACTACTGGGTACATAACGAAATGAAGGCAGAAATAAAGATGTTCTTTGAAACCAATGAGAACAAAGATACAACATACCAGAATCTCTGGGACACATTTAAAGCAGTGTGTAGAGGGAAATTTATAGCACTAAATGCCCACAAGAGAAAGCAGGAAAGATCTAAAATTGACACTCTAACATCACAATTAAAAGAGTTAGAGAAGCAAGAGCAAACACATTCGAAAGCTAGCAGAAGGCAAGAAATAACTAAGATCAGAGCAGAACTGAAGGAGATAGAGACACAAAAAACTCTCCAAAAAATCAATGAATCTAGGAGTTGGTTTTTTGAAAAGATCAACAAAATTGACAGACCACTAGCCAGACTAATAAAGAAGAAAAGAGAGAAGAATCAAATCGACGCAATTAAAAATGATAAAGGGGATATCACCACCGACCCCACAGAAATACAAACTACCATCAGAGAATACTATAAACATCTCTACGCAAACAAACTGGAAAATCTAGACGAAATGGATAATTTCCTGGACACTTACACTCTTCCAAGACTAAACCAGGAAGAAGTTGAATCCCTGAATAGACCAATAGTAGGCTCTGAAATTGAGGCAATAATTAATAGCCTACCAACCAAAAAAAGTCCAGGACCAGATGGATTCACAGCTGAATTCTACCAGAGGTACAAGGAGGAGTTGGTACCATTCCTTCTGAAACTATTCCAATCAATAGAAAAAGAGGGAATCCTCCCTAACTCATTTTATGAGGCCAACATCATTCTGATACCAAAGCCTGGCAGAGACACAACAAAAAAAGAGAATTTTAGACCAATATCCCTGATGAACATCGATGCAAAAATCCTCAATAAAATACTGGCAAACCGGGTTCAGCAACACATCAAAAAGCTTATCCACCATGATCAAGTGGGCTTCATCCCTGGGATGCAAGGCTGGTTCAACATTCGCAAATCAATAAACATAATCCAGCATATAAACAGAACCAAAGACAAGACCCACATGATTATCTCAATAGATGCAGAAAAGGCTTTTGACAAAATTCAACAGCCCTTCATGCTAAAAACGCTCAATAAATTCGGTATTGATGGAACGTACCTCAAAATAATAAGAGCTATCTATGACAAACCCACAGCCAATATCATACTGAATGGGCAAAAACTGGAAAAATTCCCTTTGAAAACTGGCACAAGACAGGGATGCCCTCTCTCACCACTCCTATTCAACATAGTGTTGGAAGTTCTGGCTAGGGCAATTAGGCAAGAGAAAGAAATCAAGGGTATTCAGTTAGGAAAAGAAGAAGTCAAATTGTCCCTGTTTGCGGATGACATGATTGTATATTTAGAAAACCCCATTGTCTCAGCCCAAAATCTCCTTAAGCTGATAAGCAATTTCAGCAAAGTCTCAGGATACAAAATTAATGTGCAAAAATCACAAGCATTCGTATACACCAGTAACAGACAAACAGAGAGCCAAATCAGGAATGAACTTCCATTCACAATTGCTTCAAAGAGAATAAAATACCTAGGAATCCAACTTACAAGGGATGTAAAGGACCTCTTCAAGGAGAACTACAAACCACTGCTCAGTGAAATAAAAGAGGACACAAACAAATGGAAGAACATACCATGCTCATGGATAGGAAGAATCAATATCGTGAAAATGGCCATACTGCCCAAGGTTATTTATAGATTCAATGCCATCCCCATCAAGCTACCAATGAGTTTCTTCACAGAATTGGAAAAAACTGCTTTAAAGTTCATATGGAACCAAAAAAGAGCCCGCATCTCCAAGACAATCCTAAGTCAAAAGAACAAAGCTGGAGGCATCACGCTACCTGACTTCAAACTATACTACAAAGCTACAGTAACCAAAACAGCATGGTACTGGTACCAAAACAGAGATATAGACCAATGGAACAGAACAGAGTCCTCAGAAATAATACCACACATCTACAGCCATCTGATCTTTGACAAACCTGACAAAAACAAGAAATGGGGAAAGGATTCCCTATTTAATAAATGGTGCTGGGAAAATTGGCTAGCCGTAAGTAGAAAGCTGAAACTGGATCCTTTCCTTACTCCTTATACGAAAATTAATTCAAGATGGATTAGAGACTTAAATGTTAGACCTAATACCATAAAAATCCTAGAGGAAAACCTAGGTAGTACCATTCAGGACATAGGCATGGGCAAAGACTTCATGTCTAAAACACCAAAAGCAACGGCAGCAAAAGCCAAAATTGACAAATGGGATCTCATTAAACTAAAGAGCTTCTGCACAGCAAAAGAAACTACCATCAGAGTGAACAGGCAACCTACAGAATGGGAGAAAATTTTTGCAATCTACTCATCTGACAAAGGGCTAATATCGAGAACCTACAAAGAACTCCAACAAATTTACAAGAAAAAAACAAACAACCCCATCAAAAAGTGGGCAAAGGATATGAACAGACATTTCTCAAAAGAAGACATTCAGACAGCCAACAGACACATGAAAAAATGCTCATCATCACTGCCCGTCAGAGAAATGCAAATCAAAACCACAATGAGATACCATCTCACACCAGTTAGAATGGCGATCAATAAAAAGTCAGGAAACAACAGGTGCTGGAGAGGATGTGGAGAAATAGGAACACTTTTACACTGTTGGTGGGATTGTAAACTAGTTCAACCATTATGGAAAACAGTATGGCGATTCCTCAAGGATCTAGAACTAGATGTACCATATGACCCAGCCATCCCATTACTGGGTATATACCCAAAGGATTATAAATTATGCTGCTATAAAGACACATGCACACATATGTTTATTGCGGCACTATTCACAATAGCAAAGACTTGGAATCAACCCAAATGTCCATCAGTGACAGATTGGATTAAGAAAATGTGGCACATATACACCATGGAATACTATGCAGCCATCAAAAAGGATGAGTTTGTGTCCTTTGTAGGGACATGGATGCAGCTGGAAACCATCATTCTTAGCAAACTATCACAAGAACAGAAAACCAAACACCGCATGTTCTCACTCATAGGTGGGAACTGAACAATGAGATCACTCGGACTCAGGAAGGGGAACATCACACACCGGGGCCTATCATGGGGAGGGGGAGGGGGGAGGGGGAGGGGGTAGGGGGGAGGGGGTAGGGATTGCATTGGGAGTTATACCTGATGTAAATGACAAGTTGATGGGTGCAGCACACCAACAAGGCACAAGTATACATATGTAACAAACCTGCACGTTATGCACATGTACCCTACAACTTAAAGTATAATAATAATAAATAAATTAAAAAAAAAAAAAAAGAAAAAAGAAATTAAACAATTATATTTAAAAATAAATATAAAAATAACACAGAAATAAATTTAACAAAGTAGTTAAACACTTGTGCACTGACAGCTACAAATATTGTTTGGGAAATCAAAGAAGTTTTAATTAAATGGAGAGAGAGCATGTGTTCATGTATTAAAATAGTCAATATTGCCAAGAGGTCAATTCCCACAAAATTAATCTATAGATACCTTGTAATTTCTATCAAAAGCTCTACAGGCACTTTGTAAAATTAGTACCTGATCCTAAAATGTACACATGACAATATAAAAAAGCTAATATAGTCAAAACAATTTTGAAAAAGAAAGACACATTTGGAGGACTTACCACTATTCAATTTCAAAATGTACTATATGGCCACAATAATCATTGTGGTATTAGTGCAAAGATAAGTACATGAGTCAATAGAATAGAATTGAGATTCCATAAGTGAATCCTATTGATTGTCAATTAATTTTTGACAAAGGTGCTAAGACAACTTATTGAAAAGTACAGTGCATGCAAAAAATGGTGCTGAAACATCTGGCTAATTTTTGTCACTATGTATAATTTTATTAAATTATTGAGCAAATCCTTATTTAGTGTTTACCATTCTAAATGTTTCAAAAATATTAATGCATTTTTTTCTTAAGCAATAATCCCATGAATTCCATGCTATTATTATTCTCCTTTACAAATGAGGAAACTGAGGCACAATCAAGCTAAGTAACTTGTCCAAAGCCACACAGCTAAGTGGCAGACCTAGGGCTTGAACACTGTTCTCTTGACCCTTAGCCTCTGTACAATAATTCACTGGGTGAATTGGTTCCCTCTCTTGGCATCTGTTCCCTCATCTGTATAAGAACAGAGAGGACTTCAAGATTTTAAATATCTACACTTTGAGTGTTTAATATGTGCTGAGCACTTTCACATATTTTCTCATCACAACAAAAATAATCTGGAGAGGAAAGCTTAACCTCATTTTACATTGGAACAAACTAAGGCTTTGACAAGTAAGTTACATGTCCAAGTTTATACAGCTACAACATGAAGAAACCAGGAGGATTTGAACCCAGTCTGTCCCACTCCAGTAAACCACTCTACGTTTCTACCTTCTCTCAAAGATCTCTTTTAATGCTAATTTTGTATAAGTTGATTACTTCATTTATGAAACACATATTCTGCCCTCTCTCTGTACCAGAACCTGACTGAGTGCTGAAGGGCTATAGAATGAACTAGACTAAATACTTCTATTAAGAATGATATTATTTGCAAACATGTCTCATCTCCCCCTGATTTCATTCATTTAGATAGAGTGAAATACAACATGTGAGCAGTTCAGTGACAAGGAAAGGTTCAGACCATAGTGATGGAGCTCAAAAGGACTATCTTCCTGGTGGGAAGTTGAGGGAAGACATCCCTGAGAAAGCAGTACTCCCTACTGGTTATTAAATGCAAAGAAAACAAATGAACTTAGTTCATTTATTACAACACACCATACAGCAAAATTAACTCAAAATGAGTCAAAGAACTAAATGTAAGGCTTACAAATATATAACTTCTAGCAGAAAACATACAGGAAAACCTTTATTGACCTTGAATTGAGCAAAGTGTTTTAAGATACAAGACCAAAAGCATGGTTCATAAAAATAAATTAAAAGGAAACCTGATATATTGGATTTGATTAAAATTTAATACTTTTGAACTTAAAAAATATTATTAAGGAAATAAAAAGATAAGCCATAGACTGGAAGGAAATTTTTCAGACTGTATATCTAGTAAAGGGCTTATATCCAGAATATATTAATAACTTACAACGTAACAATAAACAGAATAAAATGACCAATTAAATGGTACTTCCCCAAATATATACAAATGACTAATAAGCATGGGAAAAGATATTCAACCTATTAGTTATTAGGGAAATTGAAATTCTAATCACAATAGGATATTACTTTCCACTCACAAGAATAGCTATTACTAAAAAAAAAAAAAAAAAAAAAAGACAATGCCTAGTGTTTATGAGAATGTGGAGAAACTGGAACCCTCCTGCATTGCTTTTGAGATTCTGAAATGATACACTTTCTCTGGAAAATTTTTGCCAGTTTCTTAAAAAGTTACACATCTACTTATCATATGATGCAACAATTCTAGGAACCCTTGAAATGATGATTATTTTAGGAATAAGAATATGTGTGCTCGCAAATACATGCACACAAATGTTCACAGCAACATTATTCAAATAACACAAAACTTCAAATAATCTTGATGTCCATCACCTGGCAAATGGGTAGACAAAATATGAAACATCCTTACAATTAAATATTATTCAGCCATGAAAAGACACAAAATACTAACACGTTACTACAAATATGAAACCTAAAAAGCATTATAAGTGAAAGAGATGGATGAGCCTGGAAGACATTATTTTAAGTGAAATAAGTTAGACATGAAAAGACAAATATCACATGTTCTAACTTATATGTGGGAGCTAAAAATGTTGATCTCATTGAGGTAGAGAATAGAATGGTGGCTACTAAACCTTGGGACTAATAGGAAAAAATAAGGGCTGAAGAGAGGTTGGTTAATGTATACAAAAATATGATTAGATGGAAAGAATAAGTTCTAATGTTTGATAGCACAGTAGGGTAATATTTCAAAAAGAGAAAATTTTGAAATATTCCCAAGACAAAGAAATGATACACGTTTGAGGTGATGGGAATCCCTGTTGTCCTGGTTAGGTCATTACCCATGTATGCATGTATCAAAATATTATATGTATGCCATAAATATGTACAACTATTATGTATCAATAAAAAAGAGAGGAACCAAAAACAAAAAACCACACAGGATACGATTTATACATATGAAAAGTCCAGAAAAGGCAAATTCATAGAAGCAGAAAGTAAATCATGGCTACTTGCTTGAGAGGATAGATCCACCACATAATCCAGCAATCCTACTGCTGGGTATATATACAAAAGAAAGAAAATCAGTATAACAAAAATATATCTGCCCTCCCATATTTATTGCAGCACTATTAACAGTAGCCAGGATATAGAATAAACCTATGTCCATCAACAGATGAATGGATAAAGAAAATGTGGTATATTTATACAATGGAATATTATTCAGATATAAAAAAAGAATAAAGTGCTGTAATTTGTGGCAAGATAGATGGAACTGGAGGTCATTAAGTGAAATAAACCAGGCACAGAAAGACAAATATCACATATTCTCATTCATATGTGGAAGCTAAGAAAGTTGATCTTATGGAGATAGAGTTGCCTGATAGTTATCAAAGGCTTGGAAAAGCAGGAAGAGTGAAAGACATAAAGAAAGGTTGGGGCCGAGGCGGGCGGATCACGAGGCCAGGAGATCGAGACCATCCTGCCTAACATGGTGAAACTCCGTCTCTACTAAAAATACAAAAAATTAGCCAGGTGTGGTGGTGTGCACCTGTAGTCCCAGCTACTTGGAGGCTGAGGCAAGAGAATGGCGTGAACCAGGGATGCGGAGCTTGCAGTGAACCGAGATCGTGCCACTGCACTCCAGCCAGGCCGACAAAGTGAGGCTCCGTCTCGAAAAAAAGAAAGGTTGGTTAGTAGTTACAAAATATAATTAGAAGAAATAAGATTGAGTGTTCAATAGTATAGTAGGGTAACTATAGTTTGCAATAATTTATGTATAGTTCAAAACAGCTGAAGAAAATGAATTGAAATGTTCCCAACCTAAAGAAGGGGTAAATATTTGGCTTGATGTATGTCTCAATTGTCCTGGATCATTACACCTTGTATGCATGTGTCAAAATAAGACATGTGACTCCCAAATATGTATAACTATTATGTATCGATAAAAAATAAGAGTTAGTTTAATCGGGAATGGACACAAGAGAAAATTTTGGGTGTGTAACAAATATTCTAAGTTTAGATTGTGCTGATATTAACTAAAATAATTGAACACTTAAAATGTGTGAATTTAATGTAATGTAAATTTTACTTCCGTACACGTTTTCTAAAAGTCAGTTAAATAAAACTCTGCACGATGGTCACATGAAACGATGCATAGTTTAATATGTATTTTCTCTGTCTAGTACTGCAATAGTCACCTATCTTTGTATTTGCTTCTCTTATTTTTTTAAATAATTTTCTTCATCTCCAATATTTACAAAAGGATTTTCCAATTTACTTTCTTGATAATTATAGTAATTTATAATCTTGTTAATAATAAAATATTGAAAATTAAGGCTGTGGCATTTTTGTTAGAAATACAAAAATGTAATTCTCATGTAAGATATTTATCTGATACCTTTTATATTTTAAAAATAAAACTATGACAAATATAAAATTATTTTATATAAAATATACAGGCGAAATAATTTGATATTTTAATTACAATATTTGAAACCTTAAGGTCTCTAGGATTCAGTTGCTGGTTAATAACAGTTTGGATAATACACATCTAAGGAGAGGGTCAATATTTTGTAGATGCCTTCCATATTTTGAATACAAACATTGTTTTGATATAGTTGAACATATTAATTAATTTATGTTCTTAGGTGTATACATACTCTTATTGCTATATGTTGGGTGACTAGATTTAAAAGGATTTACAAAAAGTTTAAGTTTGATAGGGTATATTTTCCATTGATGAGTTCTTTAAGTTTTCAGTTATAGAAATAGTGAGAGTAACAAAGCTACATAGCAATATATTGGCAAAATTGTTGTTGCACATTTATTGTAATCTATACAGCAAACCTTGCATAATTTTAATAAACAACTTAAAATTTTAGGTTTTCATATGTGATTTTCCAATTAATAACATTTTTGTTGATCGATTTTGCTTGTTAATTTTTAAGTAATTGTAATAATGTAAAGTAATTCTTCAAATTATGTTAATAGAACACTAGAAATTTATTATTTTCTTTCTGTACTCTTAACCTTTGTTTTAAATTGGTAATATAAAATATGGAAATATAAAATTAATTTGTGATTATAGATGATCTATGAGATTTGCAGTTGATACAAGTCTTCTTAAATCTTGTTTTCCACAATAAATAATTGATATCAACATCAAGAAACTGAAAAAAAAAATTGGCACTAATAATGTGTATTTAAAAGTTTTTAAACTTTTCAATAATACTTCATTTTTAGGTTTGTAAGAAAATGGAGCAGAAAGTACAGAGAGTTTCCATATGACCCTCTGCTCATTCTATACAGTTTCCTTTAATATTAACATCTTGCATTATTGGGGTACATTTGTTATGAGTGACCAGCCAATATTGATACGCTGTTATTAACGTATGCCCCTAGTTTGCCTTAATGTTCTCTCTGTGTCATATAATTCTGTGAGGTTTTTAATTTTTTATTTTTTAATTTTTTTTAAAATTTTATTTTATTTTTATTTTTTCTTCTTGAGATGGAGTTTTGCTCTTGTCTTCCAGGCTAGAGTGCAACGGCGAGATCTCGGCTCATTGCAAACTCCTCCTCCCAAGTTCAAGCGATTCTCCTGCCTCACCCTCTTGAGTAGTTGGGATTACAGGGGCCCACCACCACGCCTAGCTAATTTCTTTTGTATTTTTAGTAGAGATGGGGCTGCTCCAAGTTGGCCAGGCTTACCTCGAACTCCTGACCTCAAGTGATTAGCCCACCTCAGCCTCCCAAAGTGCTGGGATTAGAGGCATGAGTCACACCATGCCTGGCCAATTCTTTTGAGTTTTGATCAGTACATAATGCCATGTATCCACCATTACAGTATCATATAGAATAATTTAATTGCACTAAAAATCTCATATGTCCTCAAAATTCACCCCTTTCCCCTCCCCTTGAACCGCTGGCAACCAGTGATATTTTCATTATCTTCATAATTTTTTTTCATAATGTTGTGTCCTTGGAATTATATAGTATGTACCCCTTTCAGACTGGCTTCTTTCACTTTGCAATATGCATTTAAGTTTCCTCCCATCCTTTTATTTGTAACAATATTTTATTGTTTTGATGTACCACAGTTTGTTTATCCATATGCCTACCTATTGAAGAACATCTTGATTGTTTTCAAGTGTTGGCAATTATGAATAAAGCAACTCTAAACAGTTGTGTGCAGATTTGGGGGATGGTGGCAGACATTCTCAATTCATTCAGATAAATACCAAGGAGTGTGATCGCTGGATCTTATGATAAGACTGTGTTTGCTTTGTAAGAACAAAGATGGAGGCATCATGCTACCTGGCTTCAAACTATATTACAAGGCTACAGTAACCAAAACAGCATGGTACTGATGCCAAAACAGAGATCTAGACCAATGGAACAAAACAGAGGCCTCAGAAACACCACCACACACCTACAACCATCTGATCTTTGACAAATCTGACAAAGGCAAGAAATGGGGAAAGGATTCCCTATTTCATACATGGTCCTGGGAAAACTGGCTAGCCATATGTAGAAAGCTGAAACCAATCACTTCCTTACATCTTACACAAAAATTGGCTCAAGATGGATTAAAGACTTAAATGTAAAACCTAAAATGATAAAAACTGTAGAAGAAAACCTAGGCAATACCATTGAGGACGTAGTCATGGGCAAAGACTTTATGACTAAAACACAAAAAACAAAAGCCAAAATAGACAAATGGGATCTAATTAAACTAAAGAGCTTCTGCACAGCAAAAGAAACTATCATCAGAGTGAACAGGCAACCTCCAGAATGGGAGAAAATTTTTGCAATTTACATATATGAGAAAGGGCTACTATCCAGAATCTAAAAAGAACTTAAACAAATTTACAAGAAAAAAACAAACAACCCCATCAAAAATTGGGCAAAGTATATGAACAGACACTTCTCAAAAGAAGAAGTGCAGCCAACAGATATATGAAAAAATGTTCATCATCACTGGTCATCAGAAAAATGCAAATCAAAGCCACAATGAGATAACATCTCATGCCAGTTAGAATGGCAATCATTAAAAAGTCAGGAAACAACAGATGCTGGAGAGGATGTGGAGAAATACGAGGACTTTTACACTGTTGGTGGGAGTGTAAATTAGTTCAACCATTGTGGAAGACAGTGTGGTGATTCCTCATGGATCTAGAATGAGAAATACCATTTGACCCAGCAATCCCATTACTGGGTATATACCCAAAGGATTATAAATCACGCTGCTATCAAGACACATGCACACTTATGTTTATTCCAGCACTATTCACAATAGCAAAGTCTTGGAACCAACCCAAATGTCCATCAATAATAGACGGAATAAAGAAAATGTGACACAGATATGCCATGGAATACTATGCAGCCATAAAAAAGGATGAGTTCATTTCCTTTGCAGGGACATGGATGAAGCTGGAAACCATCATTCTCAACAAAATACCACAAGGACAGAAAACTAAACACCGCATGTTCTCACTCATAAGTAGGAGTTGAACAATGAGAACACATGGACATAGGGAGGGGACTATCACACACCAGGGCCTGTTGCAGAGTGGGGGACTGGGGGAGGGACAGCGTTAGGAGAAATACCTAATGTAAATGACGAGTTGATGGGTGCAGCAAACCAACATGGCACATGTATACCTATGTAACAAACCTGCACGTTGTGCACATGTACCCTAGAACTGGGAGAGGGAGAGGGAGAGGGAGAGGGAGAGGGAGAAGAAGAGGGAGAAGGAGAGGGAGAAGGAGAGGGAGAAGGAGAGGGAGAAGAAGAGGGAGAAGAAGAGGGAGAAGAAGAGGGAGAAGGAGAAGAGGGAGAAGGAGAAGAGGGAGGAAGAAGAAGAAGAAGAAGAAGAAGAAGAAGAAGAAGAAGAAGAAGAAGAAGAAGAAGAAGAAGAAGAAGAAGGAGGAGGAGGAGAAGGAGGAGGAGGAGGAGGAGGAGGAGGAGGAAGAAGAAGAAAGAACAAGAAAGAAGAAGAAAGAAGAAGAAAGAAGAAGAAAGAACAAGAAGAAGAAGAAGAAGAAGAAGAAGAAGAAGAAGAAGAAGAAGAAGAAGAAGAAGAAGAAGAAGAAGAAGAAGAAAGAAGAAGAAGAAGAAGAAGAAGAAGAAGAAGAAGAAGAAGAAGAAGAAGAAGAAGAAGAAGAAGGAGGAGGAGGAGGAGGAGGAGGAGGAGGAGGAGGAGGAGGAGGAGGAGGAGGAGGAGGAGGAAGAAGAAGAAAGAAGAAGAAAGAAGAAGAAAGAAGAAGGAACAAGAAGAAGAAGAAGAAGAAGAAGAAGAAGAAGAAGAAGAAGAAGAAGAAGAAGAAGAAGAAGAAGAAGAAAGAAGAAAGAAGAAAGAAGAAGAAGAAAGAAGAAGAAAGAAGAAAGAAGAAAGAAGAAGAAGAAAGAAGAAGAAGAAGAAAGAAGAAGAAAGAAGAAGAAGAAAGAAGAAAGAAGAAGAAGAAGAAGAAAGAAGAAAAGAAGAAGAAGAAGAAGAAGAAGAAGAAGAAGAAGAAGAAGAAGAAGAAGAAGAAGAAGAAAGAAGAAGAAGGAAGAAGAAGAAGGAAGAAGAAGAAGAAGAAGAAGAAGAAGAAGAAGAAGAAGAAGAAGAAGAAGAAGGAGAAGGAGAAGGAGAAGGAGAAGGAGAAGGAGAAGGAGAAGGAGAAGGAGAAGGAGAAGGAGAAGGAGAAGGAGAAGGAGAAGGAGAAGGAGAAGGAGAAGAAGAAGAAGAAGAAGAAGAAGCCGCTTCCAGGCTGTCTTTCAAAGTGGCTGTACCATTATGAATTCCTAACAGCAACAGGTGAGCGTTACTTTAGCTCCACATCTCACTAGCGTCTGGAGTTTACAGTGGTTGGAATTTATTCATTTTAAATATGTGCAGTGGTATCTTATCTTTTTTAAAAACTTGCATTTCCCTAATGACGGATGATGTTGAGCATCTTTTCAAATGTAACTTGCCATCTCTTTGCCATCTTTGGTGATAATAGTGTATGTTTAATAACCAATTTTGTTTACTTTTCTTCAAAGGATTTCTTAATCTCCTCAAAAGTTTGATAGCTTGAATTTTAGGTTTTAACTTCTTTTACAAAACAGGTTTTTCTTAAAATATTGTAAGAATTAGTACTGAGTGAATAAATTTAAAAGTGAATATTTGCAAACATACATTGCTTTGTACTCTAGAATAAAATCTCTTTCTTCTACAATAAAACATAGTAATTCATGTTATAAAGACTTTCTAAAACAACAGTGTATAGTGCCTTAAATTGAGTTTTAGTAATGATATAATCAAGTTGATTTTCCCATTGACTTGAAGACAAACAGTAGTTAGTTACCTCCAGTAACATAAAAATTTTGTTGCCAAAACAGATTCCTGCCACACTATTCACTACTATCTTTATAATATGTAACAAACTGTAATCCCAGCACTTTGGGAGGCTGAGGAGGGCAGATCACGAGGTCAGGAGATTGAGACCATCCTGGCTAACACGGTGAAACCCCATCTCTACTAAAAAATGCACACACACACACACAAAATTAGCCAGGCATGGTGGCAGGTGCCTATAGTTCCAGCTACTCGGGAGGCTGAGACAGGAAAATGGCATGAACCCAGGAGGCAGAGTTTGCAGTAAGCCAGGATTACACTACTGCACTCCACCCTGGGTGAGAAAGCGAGACTCAGTCTCAAAAAAAAAAAAAAAAAAGAAAAAAGAAAAAAAAAAAGTAACAAATAATGATACCAGTAAATTTTAACCATAGTTAACTTTTGAATGTCCAAAAATTCCATAAAAAGTAATCACATAATTGTTGTGATATAATTTGTGGTTCATTGAAAAGTGAAATTTAATTATTTTCAGGTAATATTGACTCTGGAAATTATCAATGATAATAATATAATTATGAATGTAATAATCAATGGTAAAAGTAATTTGTGTCATAAGATAACCTGGAACATAACACTACCATTCTGGTAGAGCAAACTAAGTTAATCATTACTTGAAAATCTATGAAAGTTTGTTTTTGTTCTTCTTTTAAAAATACCTTTATATTAAACCATATACTAATATAAAAAAGCACTTTCTTGTTTAAAAATATAAGTCTATTTATTATTCACATATCAATTTTTTGACTAACAAGTTATTTTATTAATTTTTTGTTATAGTAGTGAGGTATACATCTATTCAATTTAAAACAAGACACTTTTTTTCAACTGCAGAAAATTTGTCCTAATAAATATACAAACCATCCATCTTTAGATTAAGAAAATTAAAGATAAATCAAAATAATGAAGATATCTCATAGACATACAATACCCAACTTGCACATTCTTACTCAGCAGTTGCGTTAATATCTAATTTAATTCCTATATATGTTAATTAAGCATGTATATCTTCTACCTTATATAAAAGAGAAAAGCTTGAGAAGAGTTTGTGTATTACAAAACAATTCTTGATATCACACCTTTCTTTTTCTCTTATATATTGTCATATGGCCATGGGTAAAACCATCTTCTTGGAAAACTTTTTAATGATTTTTCTTTATTTCTTTCTTTTATTCTTACCTTATTTTATTTATTTTATTTTTTCTTTGCTGTAATTACTTGAAAGAAAATGAGGCAAGACCTACTTTTTATAGATTTAATTCAAGGTTAAAAAAATTATTTCAAGTTCTACATATATTATGAGCACAACCCAAAAAGAATTATAAGACGTGTTTCTTTGGTTGTAACTTCACGAGTATTTTATTAAATTGTTTTTTGATTCTGTCAGTTTGTTTTAAGTGTTCCATGTGGATTCAGGAAGACCTGAGCCTGTTTTTTAGTTTTACAACTTTTTTACTAACTGAACTTCATTGTACAGTAATTCAAGCTCTTTGGTTTCATTGATTCCCGTATTTGTAAAATAATAATAATACTGCCAATTTCACAAAGTGACTTGGGTTTTTACACACACACACATTTACTACAGCAGTGTCTGGTATTCAGTAAGTGCTCAATAAATTAGTTTTCTTCTTTTCTTCTTTCTGAGAGTAATTTGTTCTCTCTCAGGCAGAGTTCCAACAGTAAGGAAAAGAGAAAACTATTCAGCTTTTTACTTGCTGCTCAACAGTTTCAGGTCTGCTCAGGATGTGGGTAAAAATATGCAATATATCTTGAGTTTTTTTTTAATTTAGGTTTTTAGCAAAAATAGGTTTAGATGCTCAAAGACTGCAATGTTTTGAATTGCTCATTATAGAATATAAAGAACTAGTCAAAAACTTTTAAAAACAACAGATTCATACATAAAAATAAATTTAAATATAAGATTTTTGTAAGAAATAGACTGATTTGAAAGAAAAAAACTCCTAGAAATATATATATATATATATTTATGTAGTTATTGTCTTTCAACTACATATGTTTCCCCTCAGTTTTACTAAGTTGTAATTGATAAATAAAAGTTGCATACATTCAAGATGTATAGAATAATGTTTTGATATCTTATCCATTGTGAAATTATTACTACAATCAAGTTAATTAACATATCCATTGCCTGATGGTTAGCATTTGTGTATGTGTGGTGAGAACATTTCAGACATACTGCTCACAAAATTTCAAGTATACAATGCATAATTATTAACTTAAGTCACCATACTGTACAGTAGATCTCCAGATCTTATTTACCTTGTAACTGAAAATTTGTACCTTCTAACCAAGATTGCGCCATTCCCTGCCACCCCCAGCCCCTGGCAACCACTCTCTGTTTCTTTGAGTTTTACTTCTTTAGATTCCACATATAAGTGAGATTATACAGTATTTATTTTTCTATGTCTGGCTTATTTCACTTAGCAAATGTCCTCTAGGTTCAGTATTTTTAAATCAGAATACATTGTCTCCAATGCTAAAGAAAATCCTTATTAAAGAAAGAAAAAAGGCATGCAATTAGAAAAACTATTTTTCTGATCAAATATGCTGCAGAAATTTTCATTTTACATATCTAAATTTAGATTTTTTATGAATTTTTTGTACAAATTCATCTTCTTATAGTTGCGATGTTATTACAAAAGTTTGGATATCTTAAAAATCCCTAATGTTTTAGAGTTTCATATTTATTGACCTGAAACAAATATCTTTATTGATCGTTTTGTTAAGATGGATTCCCTGTTACGTCTCCCCACTCCCCAACACCACCAACTGTTTCTGTAGCAAAACATACATGGAGACTAGTGCTGTATAGTGATGTCAGGATCTCTAGAAGCTAAACTTACCAACTACTTGAAGCATAATATATAGTGAGATAGATTTTTCTTTAGGATTCCAACCTCCATTTGAATATGTTTTTAACCATCCTCCAGTCTGAAAGAAAAGGTAGAATTACTTGACCTTGATGATGTTGACTTAGAGAACATTGTGTAAACTATTTTCTTTGTTGCTAGTCTAATACAATCACTCAGCCTAAGAAAAATAGACAACGAGTAAGTACTGCACCCTGGGAAAAGTCATCACTTCGAAATTTTAAGCTGCAAGCAGGAAAGCAAAGGCAGGTTATGCAGTTTCTCTGAATATCTGTTTTCAGGGTTATAGGAAGCAAGTGATGGGGAAAATAACATCACCTTATTTCAAGTCTCCTTTTCTCTGATTTTAATTTAGAAGAAATGGATAACATTTATAATAAGGAGAGGTGCAGGAATCCATATTGTCAAAATGTTCATACTGGGTCAACTTTACTGTAAGAGCTGAAATTTCTTCCAGTGCAAGAAGCAGTTTAAATGTTAAAGACACTATAAGAGACTTCAAGGTATCATGGGAATGGCATAGCTGTACTAATCCATATAATAAATTCAAATCACAAGATTTATCACTATTGTGAACCTGGGCACATCACTTGCTGATCTGGGGTACAAGTTTCTTCACCTATAAGAATGAGACTAACGTAATCCACTTTGTATGGATATTGTGAGAATTAGGTGATACAGTTAGGCAACACACACTGGATTGGAGTTGTCACAGGTAGTGCTGACTTGACTGATGTAAATATACAATTGACTTTCACACCAGAGAGAAAAATTAAACCATCCATTTCTGAGGCTAAAAAAATTGTATTTTGCCAACTCTAGAAAATGATTGTGAATAGCTATCATAACCAGTAGCAGAGTGACTTCAGTTAGGAGAAAACGTATTTATACTATAAATATTGTGGAATATTGTTGCAACATATAAGTGTGCATGTATGTGTGTATATACATGTGTATGCACGTGTGTGTGTGCATGTGTGTGTATCACTTATGTAACTAGGGCTGGCTACATATTATACAGGGCCCAGTTCAAAAATCAGGGGGAAAAAGTACTAAAACATAAGCCTTTTCCTTTAGAGATATTCTATTACTTATGTAATAAGAGCAATAGCAACACATGAGCAACAGAATAAAATCATATATTGTGAGAAATGTTATTTTTGTGTCAGAATTTTATGTAGTACAGTAAATAAAATACTTTATTAACATGATAACTTCAGTAATTGTAAGAGTTTTCTGGTTCGCTTATCTGAAAATGTATTTATTAGGTCATACACATTTATACTTTGAGCAACTTTATTTTTTATTTTTATTTTTTGTGAAAGAATATCGCTCTGCTGCCCAGACTGGAGTGCAGTGGCGTGATCCAGGCTCACTGCAACCTCAACACCCTGGGCTCAAATGATCCTCCCAACTCAGGCTCCCAAGTAGCTGGGACTACAGGTGCATGCCACCATGGCCACTAATTTTTGTATTTTTTTTTGTAGAGACAGGGTTTTGCTGTGTTGCCTAGGCTGGTATGGAACTGCTGAGCTCAAACAATTCTCCTGTCTCAGCCTCCCAAAGTGCTGAGATACAGGCGTGAGCCCCTGAGCCTGGCCAAGCAGTTCTATTTTTAATCAATATAATTGGAAATGCCATTATAAGCTCTTGGTAAATGCAAATCACAAATAATTTTTGATAATTTTTAATTTTGAAAAAGAATTCTGCTGTTGTCACTGTTACTGTAGCTGTTAAGAGTGTTTGCATTCTTTATTAAAACAATAGGATAATATCTGATATTATTTCAAAATATAAATGTTAGTACCTCTTGAGCTGATGATTCTCACAGAATCATTTTTCTAAAAAGATTTAACTCTTTCTGAAAATTAGTTTCAGGTAATTCCGAATTCAGTTTATATAATGGCCTTTTAATATTTCCTCTGACATTTCTTATAACCATTGGATGCTGTACAGGACATCAAAAGTGGCTTTGTGATTTATATATAATTCAAAATGCCTTGGTATTTATCCTATTGCTGTATCTTTAATTGAAAAAATTAATTTTGAAATTATTTTCCTCATAAATAATTAGTTCATTTGAAGTTTCATATGATGATAGTACTCTTTTTCATCTTATATAAAGATCTTTAAATTTAACTTTTATTTTGAAGCCTTTCAATATTGCTTTGCAGTGTTGCACAGTTTTCAAACCGAGACTGTAAATGCTTTTAAAAATTCTTTAACTCTTTAACATATGCTTTTGCAATATCCATATTAAGCTTTTATTTTGTAATAGTTTGTTGAACGTTTACTGCCTGAGCATTGGCAGTTGCTGTGCTTTTGATGAGACTGTAGCGTTGATATTTGTGCAGAAGCTGCAAAGACAGGGCTTAAGGAAAGATGGGAAAATCACACTAGGTTTCAGCACTTCCCTGTGCAATGCCTCTTCATTTTTGTGTGATGGCTACAGCTGCTGCTTCTGCTGCTACTGCCATCATTGCTAACAGCAGTCTGGGCCCAGGTCTTGATGTGGCATCCTTAGGGTCTTATCATTACCCAACTGCACTAAGCATGCACTTGCATGATGAACAATCAGGGTAATTGCTCAGCACCTGCCCTGCCATCTGATTAAATGTCACATGCAAGACCTACTGTCCTATTACAGTTCACTTGCAAAACAAGTTCCAGGATAAAATTATTTAAAAATTTTAAGATAGCAACAGTAGAGCATTAAATCAAGAATGGGACCTTTTTAATAATAGAGCCTTACTCCATCATCAGAAATATCAGAAATAGTTAATACGCAATTCTTTCTCCTGCCCCTTGAGTATGAGCTAGTTTTAGTGACTTGCTTCAAAATACTAGAATATGGAAGGGGAGGAATAATAATAAATTTATAGTGGATAATCCGGGCAAATACTACCTTGACCACAATAGTGATAAGTCAAGCTTACAGTATGTATCTTTGCTATAATGTGATTAAAATTACACATTACCTCTGTGGTCTTCTTTCTGCAAACATATAGCTTAATTTAATCATAAAAAATAAGACAAACCCAAATCAGGTATTCTAACAAATGCCTAATCAACATTTCTCAATCTATCATGGTCTTGATAAACAGGGAAAGATTGAGAAAATATAGACTAGACAACCCTGGGGAAACATGCAAACTAAGTGCAATTTGGCACCTTGGACTGGATTGTGAAGCAGAAAAATGACATTAATGAGAAAAATGTTAAAACCCAAATAAAGTCTGGAGTTTAGATAGCAGTAACTTATCAATGTTGGTTTCTTAGTTTTTTTCAAATGTCCCATGATAATGTAATATATTGACAACAAAGGAAACTGAGCAAAGAATATACAGGGATTATATACAATCTTTATAACTTTTTAGAAATTAAACTTATTCCAAAATAAAAATGATATTAAAAAGATTTTAGTGCACCAATGAGGTTTTGTTTATGTGCATTATATCTATTGAGAATTTTTTGGGGGTGGCCAAGACAGCCAGCTAGAAACAGCTAGTGTGCCTGGCTCTTATAGAGAGGAACAAAAGGGGAGAGTAAATACAGCACCTTCAACTGAAACATCCAGGTACTTGCCTTGGGACTAATCAAGTAAACAACTTAACCTATGAAAAATGAAGAAAAGCAAGACAGGACAACAGCCCACCCGGGCATGACATGGAGCCAGGGGAACCTCCCCCACCCAGGGAAGTGATAAGTGAATGTGCAAACCTGGGAACTCACACTTCTCTCATAGATCTTTGCAATTCTTAGGTCAGACAATCTCTTTGTGAACCCACTCCACCAGGGCCTTCAGTCTAACAGACAGAACTTAAGTATTATCTCCACAGAGCAGCCACTCAGGCACTTGTGGAGTCCCAGGAGCCTTAAAGTAGCTGGGCTTTGTGGCCAAAGTAATTGTAACTCTGGCAAAGTGGTAGGTTAGATCCCTGTACATACCTTTAGGAAAGGGGCTAAATCCAGGGGACTGAGAAGTGATACCCTGCAGGCCCCACTTCCATGGCACCTTGCAGGATAAGGCCCACTGGCTTGGAATTCCAGTCAGCGACCCACAGTAGTGCTATTTCACCTCCCTGAGATGAAGGGGTAGGTGGCTTCTTTGGGGGAGGGCTGAACAGCCATCTTATCTTTACCATTTGGGCAACTTTACAGCTCCAGCTTTTAGGTTTTGGAGTTGAAGCTGACTGGAGGCAGAGGGGATCCCCCAGCACAGCATAGCTGCTCTACCCAAATGTGGCCATGCTGCTTTTATAAGTGGATCCCAATCCCATACCCACTCACTGGGCAGGACCTCACAACCGGGGTCTCAAACCACCTCCTACAGGTGTGTTTATGCTAGTAAGAGGCCCGCACCTCTCTGAGATAAAGCTCCCAGAGAGATGGGCAGGTGGTCATCTTTGCTGTTTTGCAGCATTCACTGATGATACCTCCAGGTACTGGAAAATCAAAGGTGACTAGAAACTGGAGCGGGACCCCAGCACACCAGCCCTACAAAAAAGTAACCAGTCTGTTACATGGGTGTCTGTTCTGATATCTACTCACTGGGCAGGTCCTCCGGGCCTGGGCATCCAGCCACCCCTTGCCAGAGTTGTCGAGCCAAAAGCAACTGACCAGTCTACCAACTGACCAATAAGCCTAAGTGTCACCTTGTATATCAAACCCCAAAGCTTCAACACCAAAAATACCTCACTAACATATCCCCCTCTAAAACCAGAGACAAGGCAGCTGCAAATAAAGACCCTGCAGAAAGCCCCAGCACAGTGAAAACATTCATAAAAGAAGTCTATTGACTGTACTCAATCTACACTGAAGTAAAAGGAACACCTTCACATAGAGATGAGAAAGAACCGACAAAAGAACTCCAGTAACTCAAACGGCCAGAGTGTTGTATGTCCTCCAAATGACTGTACCAGTTCTCCAACAAGTGTTCTTAACCAGGTTGAACTGTCTAGAATGACAGGAATAGAATTTAGAATTCAGGAACAAAGACCGCCAAGATTCAGGAGATGGCAAAACCCAACCCAAGGAAAATAAGGATCCAATAAATCTGTACAAGAGCTGAAGGATGAAATAGCTCATATAAAAAAGAACCTAAAGTGTCTGACAAAGCTGAATAACACAATATAAGAATTTCACAATGCAATCACAAGTATTAACAGCAGAAAAAAACAAGCTTAGGAAAGGATCTGAGAACTTGAACACTGGCTGCTGAAATAAGACAGTCAGACAAAAAATACAATAAAAAGGAATGGTAATGAACAAAACCTCTGAGGATGGGATTATGTAAAGAGGACAAATTTATAAATCACTGGGATTCCTAAAAGGCAGAGGGAGAAAGCAAACAACTTATTTCAGGATGTTATCTATGAAAACTTTCCAACTTTGCTAGAGTGGCCAACAGTCAAATTAAGGAAATACAGAAAACTCCGGCAAGATTCTATACAAGAGGATCATCCCCAAGACACATAATTGTCAGACTTTCTAAGGGCAAAATAAAACAAAAAGTATTAAAGGCAGCTAGAGAGAAAGGAAAAATTACCTACATGAGAACCCTCTCAGGCTAACAGTGAATTTCTCAGCTGAAACACTACAAGCCAGAAGAGATTGGGAGCTTATATTCAACATTCTTAAAGAAAATAATTTCCGACCAAGAATTTCATATCCAGCCAAACTAACCTTACTAAGTGAAATAGAAATAAGATCCTTTTCAGATAAGCAAATGTTGAGGAAATGCATTACCTTCAGATCATCCTTACAAAAGATCTTGAAAGGAGAACTAAATGTAGAAAGGAAAGACTGCTACCAGCTAATAGAGAAACACAATCAAACATACAGAACAGTGTCACTGGAAAGCAATCACACAAAGTCAACATAATAACCAGCTAACAGCATAATGACAGTATCAAATCTATACATCAATAGTAACTTTGAATGTAAAAGGCTAAATGTCCCACTTAAAAGGCACATAGTGGCAAGCTGGATAAAAAAGCAAGACCCAATGATATGATGTCTTCAAGAGACCCATCTCACATGTAATGACACTCATAGGCTGAAAATAAAGAGATGGTGGAAAATCTAGCAAGCAAATGGAAAACAGGAAAAAGCAGGGGTTGTAATCCTAACTTCAGACAAAAGAGATTTCAAACCAAATAAAAAAAGACAAAGAAGGGCATTATATTCTAGTCTAATGGTTCAATTCAACAAGAAGATCTAACTATCCTAAATATATATGCAACCAACACAGGAGCATCCACATTCATAAAGCAAGTTCTTAGAGACTTGCGAAGAGACATCAACTCTCACACAATAATAGTGGGAGATGTCAACACTCTATTGACACTATTAGACAATCATTGAGGTAGAAAATTAACAGAGTTTTCAGGACCTAAACTCAACATTGAACCAAATGAATCTGATTAAACTTTACAGAACTCTCCATCCAAAAACAACAGAATATACACTCTTTTCATTGTCACATGGTATGTACTCTAAAATTGACCACATAACCACAATCCTCAACAAATGTGTAAGAACCAAAATCATACCAAACACACTCTTGGACTACAGCACAATAAAAATGGAAGCCAAGACTTTGAAAACTACTGAAAACCATACAATTACATGGAAATTAAACAATATGCTCCCGAATGACTTTTGGGTAAATAATAAAATTAAGGCAGAATTCAAGAACTTCTTTGAAAATAATGAGAACAATGATACAACATACTGGAATCTCTGGTACACATCTAAGGCAGCATGAAGAGGAAAATTTATAGCACTAAATGCCCACATCAAAATGTTAGAAAATCTCAAATTAACATTCAAAATTCACATATGAAAGAATTAAATAATCAGGAACAAATCAACCCCAAAGCTGGCAGAAGACAAGAAATAACAAAAATCAGAGCTGACCTGAAGGAGATCAAGACATGAAAATCATTCAAAAGATCAAAGACTCCAGGAACTTGTTTTTTGAAAAAATTAATAAATTAGGCCACTAGTTAGACTAATAAAGTAGAAAAGAAAGAAGATCCAAAAAACACAATGAGAATTGACAAAGGAATTTTTCCTACTTACCACACAGAAATAAAAACAACCATCAGAAACTACTATAAGCATCTCTAACCACACAAACTAGAAGGCCTAGAAGAGATGGATAAATTCCTGTATGTATACATCCTCCCAAGACTGAGCCAGGAAGAAATTTATTTCCTGTACAGACTAATAACAAGCTTCAAAATTGAATCAGTAATAAATAATCTACCAACCGAAAAGTGCCTGGGACCTGATGGATTCACAGCCAAATTCTACCAGATATACAAAGAAGAGTGGGTAGCATTCCTACTGCAACTATTCCAAAAAGTAGAGGAGAAGGGATGCCTCCCCATCTCATTCTCTGAGGCCAGCATCATCTTGATACCAAAAACCTGGCAGAGACACATCAAATAAAGAAAACTTCAAGTCAACAACTTTGATAAAAATTGAAGCAAAAATTCTCAGCAAAATGCTTGCAAACCAAATTCAGCATGACATCAAAAAGCGAATCCACCATGATCAAGTAGGCTTCATCCTGGGATGCAAAGTTGCTTCAACGTATGCAAATAAGTAAATATGCTTTATTACACAAACAGAACTAAAGACAAAAATACATGATTATCTCAATAGATGCAGAAAAGGCTTTTGATGAAATTCAATATTGTCTCGTGTTTAAAAATTCTCAATAAAGTAAGTTGAAGGAACATACCTCAGGATAATAACAGCCATCTACAACAAACTAACAGCCAATATTATACTGAATAGGCAAGAGCTGGAAGCCTTCCCCTTGAAAACTGGCAGAAGATAAGACTGCCCACTCTCACCACTTGTATTCAACATAGTATTGGAAATCCTAGCCAGTGCAATTAGGCAAGAGAAAGAAAGGGCGTCCAGATAGGAAGAGAGAAAGTCAAATTATTTCTGTTTGCAGATGACATGATTCTATACCTAGAAAAACCCATAGTCTCCACCCAAAAGCTACTTCAGCTGATAAACAGCTTCAGCAAATCTGCAGGATACAAAATTAATGTACAAAAATTACTACCATTCCTATATGCCAAAAAGAGCAAAACAAAGAGCCAAGTCAGAAAGGTAATCCTATTCAAAATTGCCACAAAAGGATAAAATACCTAGAAATACCTAGAAAGAGCTCTACAATGAGAATAACAAAACACTGCTCAAATAAATCAGAGAAGATACAAACAAATGGAAAAACATCTCATGCTCATGGATAGGAAAAGTCAATATCAATAAAACGGCTATACTGTCCAAAGCAGTTAACAGATTCAATGCCATTATTATCAAACTACCAATCACATTGTTCACAGAACTGGAAAGTGTATTTTAAAATTAATACGAAACAAAAAGACCCAAATAACCAAGGCAATCCTAAACAAGAAGAACAAAGCTAGGAGCATTATATTACTCAACTTCAAACTATACTACAAGGCTACAGTAACCAAAACAACATGGTATGGTACAAAAACAGGCACATAGACCAACAGTATAGAATAGAAATCCACAAAATAAGGCCACACATGTACAACCATCTGATTTTCAAGAAAGTTGACAAAAGCAATGGGGAAAGGACTTTCTATCCAGTAAATGGTTTAGGGATAATGGGTTAGCCATGTGCAGAGGATTTAAGCTGGACTCCATTCTTAGGCCATACACAAAAATCAACTCAAGATAGATTAAAGAGTTAAGTGTAAAATCCAAAACTGTAAACACTCCCGAAGACAACCTAGGCAACACAGTCCTTGACATAGCAACAGGCAAAGACTTTATGATAAAGACGCCAAAAGCAATGGCAGCAAAAGCAAACATTGATAGGTGGAATCTAATTAAATTTAAGAGTTTCTGCACAGCAGAAGAAACTACCAATAAACAGTCAACCTACAAAATAGGAGAAAATTTTTGCAAACTATACATTTGACAAAGGTCTAATATTCAGCATCTATGAAGAACTTAAACAAATTTACAAGAGAAAAACAGCCTCATTAAAAGGTGGGCAAAGAATATGAACAGACACATTTCAAAAGGAGACATACATGCAGCCAACAACCACATGAAAAAAAGCTCAACATCACTAATCATTAGAAAAATGCAAATCAAAACCACACTGAGATGCCACCTCACACCAGTCAGAATGGCTATATTAAAAAGTATAAACTAAAAAATGCTGGTAAGGTTGAAGAAAAAAGGGAACACTTATACTCTGTTGATGTGAGTGCAAATTAGTTCAGCCATTGTGGAAAACAGTATGGCGATTGATATAGTTGGCTGGGTCCATACCTAAATCTTGAATTATAGCTCCTATAATCCCCATGTGTTTTTGGAGGGATCCAGTGGAAGGTAATTGAATCATGGGGGCAGGTCTTTCCCATGTTATTCTTGTTACAGTGAATAAGTCTCACAAGATTTGATGGTTGTATAAATGGGAGTATCCCTGCACATGCTCTCTCTTGCCCACTGTCATGTAAGATGTGACTTTGCTCTCTTACTAGTTTTCTGCCATGATTTTGAGGCCTCCTCAGCCATGTGGAACTGTCAACTAAGTAAACCCCTTTTCTTAATAAATTACACAGTCTCAGGTATGTCTTTATTAGCCTCCTGAGAACAGATTAATACAGTAAATTGGTACTGATAGAGTGGGGTGCTGCTGTAAAGATACAATGTGGAAGTGACTTTGGAACCGGGTAACAGCCAGAGATTGGAACAGTTTGGAGGGCTCGGTAGAAGTAGAAATATGTGGGAAAGTTTGGAACTTCCTAGAGACTCGAGAATGAATGACTTTGACCAAAATGCTAATAGTGATATGGACAATAAAGTCCAGGTTAAGGTGGAGATGAGGAACATGTTGGGAAGTGGAAATAAGGTGACTCTTGCTATTTTTTTTTAACAAAGAGAATGGTGGTATCTTGCCCATCCTAGAGATTTGGGGAACTTTGAACTTGAGAGAGATGATTTAGGGCATCTGGCATAAGAAATTTCTAAGCAGCAAAGCATTCAAGAGGCGACTTACATACCATTAAAAGCAGTCAGTTTTATGTACTCACAAAGACATGGTTTGGAATTTGAACTTACGTTTCAAAGGAAAGAGGAACATAAAGGTTATGACAATATGCAGTCTCATAATGAGATAGAAAAGAAAAACTCATTTTCTGAGATGAAATTCAAGCCTGCTGCAGAAATTTGCATAAGTAACAAGGAGCCAAATGTTAATCTCCAAGACAATGGAGAAAATGTCTCCAGGGCATGTCAGAGATCTTTGTGGTAGCCCCTCCCATCATAGGCCTGCAGGCTTAGGAGGAAAAAATGGTTTCCTGAGCTAAGCCAAGGGACCCCCTGCTGCATGCAGCCTAGGAACTTGATGCCCTGCTTCCCTTATGTGGTGTGGAGCCTGTGGTTGCACAGAAGTCAAGAATTAAGGTTTGGGAACTTCTGCTTAGATTTCAGAGGATGTATGGAAATGCCTGGATATCCATCCAAAAGTTTGCTGCAGGGATGAGCTGTCATGGAGAACCTCAGCTAGGGTAGTGAAGAAGGGAAATGTGAAGTGTGAGCCCCCACACAGAGTCCACACTGGGGTGCTGCCTAGTGGAGATGTGAAAAGAGGGCCACCATCCTCCAGATCCCAGAATGGTAGATCCACCGACAGCTTGCACTGTTCACCTGGAAAAGCTGCAGGCACTTAACACAAGCCCATGAAAGCAGCCCAGAGGGATGCTGTATCCTGCAAATCCACAGGGCCAGGGATGCCCAAGATGATGGGAACCCACATATTACATTAGTATCACATGGATGTGAGACATAGAGTCAAAGGAGATCATTTTGGAGCTTTAAGGTTTGAGTGCCCTGCTGGATTTTGGACTCGCTTGGGGTCTGTAGCCCCTTCATTTTGGCCAATTTCTTCCATTTGGAATGGGTGTATTTACCCAATGCCTATTTACCCACTGTATCTTTTGCTTTTGATTTTTACAGACTCATAGGTGAAAAGAACTTGCCTTGCCTCAGATGAGAGTTTGGACTATGAACTTTTGAGTTAATCCTGAAATGAGTTAAGTTTTTGGGGGACTGGCTGGGTGTGGTGGCTCATGCCTGTAATCCAAGCACTTTGGGAGGCTGAAGTGGACAGATCACTTGAGGTCAGGAGTTCAAGACCAGTCAGGCCAACATGCAAAACCCCATTTCTACTAATAATACAAAAACTAGCCTAGTGTGTTGGTGCATGCCTGCAATCTCAGCTATTTTAAAGGCTGAGGCCCGAGAATTACTTGAAGTTGGGAGGTGAAGATTGCAGTGAACTTAGATCATGCCACTGCACTCCAGCCTCAGCAACAGAGTAAAACTGTCTCAAAAAAAAAAAAAAAAAGGCTTTGGGGGACTGTTGGGAAGGCATGGTTGGTTTTGAAATGTGAGGACATGATATTTGGGAGGAGCCAGAGGTAGAATAACATGGTTTAGCTGTGACCCCACATACATCTCAGGTTGTAGCTCCCATAATTCTCACCTCTCTTGGAAGGGACCTGGTGGGAGCTAATTGAATCATGGGGATGAGTCTTTCCTGTGCTGTTCTCATGATAGTGAATAAGTCCAATGAGATCTGGTTTTGTACAGGGTATTTTCCCTGCACATGCTGTCTCTTGCCTGCCACCATGTGAAACATAACTTTGCTCTGCATCCCCATTCTGCTATGATTGTGAGGCATTCTCAATTGTGTGGAACTGTGAGTCAATTACAGCTATTTCCTTATAATTTACCCAGTCTCAATTATATCTTTACCCGCAGCAGGAGAACAGATTAATACAGCAATTCTTAAAGAGCTAAAAGCAGAACTCCCACTTGACCCAGCAGTCCCATTGCTGGGTATATACCCAAAAGAATATAAATTATTCAACAATAAAGACACATGCACATGAGTGTTCATTGCAGCACTGTTTACAATAGCAAAAACATGGAATCAACCCTAAATGCCCAGAAATGCCAGACTGCATAAAGAAAATGTAGTATATATGTACCATAGACTACTATGTAGCCATAGTATATATAATATGCTATATACTATATACTATAACATACAATACTAGGTAAAAAAGAATGAGATCATGTCTTTTGCAGGAACATGGATGGAGCTGGAGACCCTTATCCTTAGCAAACTAATGCAAGAACAGAAAACCAAATATCACATGTTCTCATTTATAAGTGGGAGCTAAATAGTAAGAACTTATGAATACAAAGAAGAAAATGACAGACAGTGGAGTCTACCTGAAGGGGGAGAATGGGAGGGAGGAGAGAAGTAGAAATGATAACTATTGAGTACTGGGTTGAATACATAGGTGATGAAATAATTTATGCAACAAACCCCCATGACACGAGTTTACCCATGTAACAAACTTGCATGTGTACCCTGAATCTAAAATAAAATTTAAAGGAAAGAAAAACACTGGAGAAATATATACTTATCAGAGGCATTATCTTGTATCTCCCCCTTACTGTGTCCTGTCTCAAGATAATCACCCAACTGATTTGTAAATATTCTCCAAATCTCTTTATGTGGGCTCATTTATATTTTAAAACATGACATATGTATATCCTTATCAAAATATATATTCTTCAAAAATCAGTTCACATTGATGTCTCAATGTTTTTGATTAGATTTCTTTAGTTTTTGGTGTGGTTAAGCAATTTTACATGTGTTGACTGCCATTTTTTAAATTACTTATTTGTACATATGTACACAACTCTTTTAGCTAGATTTTCTTTTATATTAGGTATATTAATTGTGTCTGTAAATTATAATGCAAATGTGTTGTTTCCAATGCAGACTCTCCCTGTGGTTTCCTACTGTATGGATGCTGTCCTGGAAATGAGTGGTTTGTTATCCATGCTAGACTTATCATTGCTGAGCTAAACAGTCTCTTCTGCCTTCAGGGAGGTGGCATACACTGACACTCACTGCTTATTCCTGAGGTCCTGGCCACTGCCCTAGGAGTATTATATCTTATATACATTGCAGCCTCTTTGCTCTGACCCTGGGCAGTTTTCTCTCCCTGCTCTTTCAGCACAGAGTTATAGCCACCTAAAAATGGTAACACTTAATATGAATTATATATTTTAAATTAAGAAAGATGAAACTAGCCATTTCAATATAATGGTATTTATTATTTATCAAAAAGATTTCATAATCAGTATTTGAAAATAGCATTTTTGAGGTTTATTCATTTTGCCAAATTAATACATCAAGATATTAAGAATGGCCTACTGACACTCTCACCACAAGAAGAAGATATTCATTATAAATAATTTGATGTATATCCTCTTGATTTTTGAATGTCTTAATGAAATGCACAGATATTTTAGGAAAAATAAAATTTTTTGTTAGCTATTTATAATTGAAAACTATGTATAATAATTGATTTAAACATGATACAATTACTATATTTTAACATAAATAACATATTTGATTAGGAATAATTATAATTTAAATATAAAAAATAGAAGAGGGACATTTGTTTACTTATTTTTTTTTACTAGGATAAACAGAAAAGGCCTCTTTTAGAAATGACATTAAAGCTAAGTTCTGAGAAAAAAAGAGAAGTGGTCTTAGCATGTAAAAATAAAAATGCATATTACAGGGGTGCCATAAACATAAATACACAGAATGGATAATTAAACTATAAATTATAAAAAATTAAATATAAGCTATTTTACTAAAAAATCTGAAATATTATCTGAATATCAATTTTAAAGTGTATTAATTACTGAAAAACATTAAAAACACAAAATTACACACAATTCTAGTTCTAACTTTTTCAATTTAATAGATTAAAAAAAAGAAAAATACTCAAGTATCTAAAATGAGACAATTTACTTACAAATCTACAAAACGCAAAAGGCTTCTGTCAGACTTTACACATAAAAATTGATTTTATATAGAATTATTTTTAAATAGGATTAAGGAAGGACTGTGAAGACAAAATTCTAAACCTAGCCAAATTGTCATTAATAACTATATGTAACTTACAGAAAGGTATTGGAAAATATGGCAAAGCACAGAATATATAGTCCTTGTGTTTTTTTAATAAAATATTAAAGGATATACCTACAAATGATCAATAAAAATTAAGAACTCATGATAGCAGGGGCATTGTAGAATAAGAATTAGTGTTGAGTGCTAATGCTAGTTAACCACTTTGACATGTAAAAATTATTGCTGTACTTCAGCAATTATTAAAATTACATGCAAAAGCCTGAAGTAATTATGTAAATACATATATCTCTTAGATTTTACTAATATCATCATAACAATAATTTAGATTTGCTTTCCAGAGCAAGTTAAGAAAGCCTGAAAATCCAGGAGTAGTGAGTTTTAATTATTCCTTTTCCATAGTAAAGAGTGAGGAAAGCTTAAAGTTACTTTTCAAAATACAACAAAATATCTTTGCACTCCCACTAGTCCAGGAGATTTAAAATTGTTATTCAATACCAAGTGGCATAGTTCCAGATAAAAAATATTATATAATTTTTCCCAAATATCTCTTCAGACCACAGTGGAATAAAACCAGAAATCAACTCCAAAAGAAAGGCCCCAAACTATATAAATACATGGAAATTAAATAATCTGCTCCTGAATTATTTTTGAGTACATGAAATCAAGATGGAAATTAAAGTTCTTCATAGTTAATAATAATGCTGACACAAATTATTCAAACCTGTGGGATACAGCTAAAGCAGTTATAAGAGGAAAATTTGCAGCGTTAAATGCCTTCATCCAAAAGTCTGAAAGATCACAAATTGAAAACTTAACATCACAAATCAAGGAACTAAAGAAACAAGAAAAAATCAAACCCAAAGCTAGCAGAAGAAAAGAAATATCAAAGATCAGAGCAAAACTAAATGAAATTGAAACAAAAAATACAAAAGATCAATAAAACAAAGAGTTGATTTTTTGAAAATGAATAAGAAATAGACCAATAGCAAGACTGACAAAGAAAAGAAGAGATATTTGAATAAGCTCAATTAGACATGAAAATGGAAACATTACAACCAACACCACAGATATATAAAAGATCATTCAAGGCTACTATGAATACTTCTATGCACACAAACTAGAAAATCTAGGGGAAATGCATAAATTCCTTGAAACATACAACCCTCCTATCTAGATTAGGAAGAAATAGAAACTCTGAACAGATCAATTACAAGAGAGACATTGAACCAGTACTTTAAAAATTGCCAACAACAAAAAAAAAGCCTAGGCCCAGATGAAATCAAAGCCAGATTCCACCACACAAAGAATTGGTATCAATCCTATTAAAACTATTTTAAAAGACCGGGAAAGAGGGAATCCTCCCAAACTCATTTTATGAAGCCAGTATCACTCTAATACCAAAGCCTGGAAAGAACATAACAAAAAAAGAAAGCTACAAGCCAATGTCCCTGATGAACATATATGGAAAAATCCTCAACAACAACAAAAATGCTATCAAACTGAAACCAACAGCACATTAAAAAAAAAAAAAAAAAAAAAAAAAAAAAAAAAAAAAATCACCACGATCAAATGGGTTTTATCCCAGGGATGGAAGAATGGTTTAATATATGCAAGTCAACAAATGTGGTTCACCACATAAACAGACTCAAAAACAAAAACCATGATTGCCTAAATAAACACAGAAAAAAACATTTGATAAAATCCAACAACTCTTCATGATAAAAACCCTCAATAAAATAGGCAGAGAAAAAATGTACCTCAAAATAATAAAAGCCATTTTGCCAAACCAATGGCCAGAATAATATTAAATGGGGAAAAATTGAAATCATTCCCCCTAAGAACTGGAACAACACAAAGATACCCATTTTCGCCACTTCTATTCAACAAAATACTGAAGGTGCTAGTAAGAGTGATCAGGCAAGAGAAAAAAATGAACAGCATCCAAAAAAAGAGGAAGTCAAACTATCTCTTTGCCAATTATATGATTATATACCTAGAGAACCTAAATACTCCTTCCAAAAGACTCCCAGATTTGATAAATTAATTCAATAATGTTTTCAGGTTACAAAATCAACGTACCAAATCAGTAGCAGAATATACACCAACAATAACCAAGATGAGAATCAAATCAAGAACTCAATCTCTTTTACAATAGCTGCAAACCACTAAAATACCTACAAATATTCTTAATGAAGGAGGTGATTAAGTTCTCTACAAAAAGAACTATAAGACCCTACTTAAAGAAAACACAGATGACTTAAACAATTGGAAATACATCTCATGCTCATGGTTTGAAAGATTTAATATTATCAAAATGACCGTACTACCAGATGTGGTTTGGCAATGTGTCCTCACCCAAATGTCATGTCAAATTGTTATTCCCAGTGTTGGGGGAAGGACCTGGTGGAAAGTAACTGGATAATATGGACGGATATCCCCCTCTCTGTTCTCATGATACTGAGTGAGTTCTCAAAGGATCTGGTTGTTTAAAAGTATGAGGCACTTTCTCCTTTGCTCTCTCTCCTGCCTGGCCACATGAATATGTCCTTGCTTGTCCTTCACCTTCTGCCATAATTGTGAGTTTCCTGAGGCCTCCTAGCTATGCTTCCTGTATGCCTGTGGAACTATGAATCAATTAAATCTCCTTTCTTCATAAATAACCCAGTCTCGAGTAGTTCTTTATAGCAGTGTGAGAACAGAATAATACAGAAAATTGGTACTAGAGAAGTGGGGCATTGCTATGAAAGATACCTGAAAACGTAAAAGTGACTTTGGAACTGGGTAATGAGTAGAGGTTGGAAGTTTGAAGGTATCAGAAGAAGACAAGAGGATAAGGGAAAGTTTGGAACTTCCTAGAGAATTGTGGAATGGTTGTGATCAAAATGCACATACTGATATGGACAGAAAAGTCCATGCTGAGGTGGTCTCAGATGGAGATGAGGACCTTACTGGGAACTAGAGTAAAGGTCACGCTTGCTGTGGTATAGCAAAGATACTGGCAGCATTGTGTCCCACTCTAGAGATCTGGAGAACTTTGAGGTTTATTCCACACACTGGTAAGTGTTTAGTGGTACATACTTTGGGTAATGCAGGTCCAAAAGTATGAACAATTTTAGCTATCAGAGCTCTTTTATAATCTATTATTCCCATATATGTTAAAAATATCAAACACAAGCTTTGTGTTTTAATCACTTACAGGTAAATTTTGGATTATGATATTTAGACAGCAAGACTTCACTTACTTGTGGGACACTGGGTGGGCATATCAATGAGTTAATTTCTAATTTACGGATTGCTTTGAATGTAAAACTTATCCAAATGCTACATAATGAAAATTACCCTGAAAATACTCATTCTAACAACCGTGAAAATACTTTCTAAACTCCCTGACAATGAAGCCTGCTAAAAAGGATGCTTTTCTCTCAAGAATGGCAAAAATAAAATAAAATGGAAGCTAAACATAAATAAAATAGCTAGAAATGCTACCACCCATAGTGAAGAGTCTTCTTTTCCAAAATGTGTAGCTAGAATCATAAAGCCCTACAAAATTGCACAGCAATTCTGTCACTGTATTGACAAAAAAGTGAAAAAAGCAAACCAACAATTGTGGTGCACAGCTACGGTAAGAGATGGAAAAAAATCTGAGATAATTGCAAAACGATATCTGGTTTATGATTTCAAGGTCTCTGCTGAAAAGTGCTCCAAGTTATGATAGCTACAAAATTCAGAATAACCCTGAAAACTAGAAAAAAATTTCACAAGTACAGAAATTCGAAGGGCTGAATCCACCTAAATAGATTCTATAACATCCTATGTTAATGTCACCAGTACCTCCCATTCCTTGAAGCAAATATTATGGGTTCCATCCTTTCCTTAGTGGTCAACAAGCTTTGCTTTCTCTATACCTAATACATGAGAGTAATAATTTCCACAAACATTTTGGTCATATTATAGAATTATAGCAGTCAGGGGAAAATGCGGAGTAATCTCAAATCATGAGATTCCAGAACTATATAGATTGGGCAATTGCCTTGATCCATTTCTTGAGAAATGCTAGCAGAAAAAAATAAATGCAAATTCCATCATGACAGGGGTGAAGTTAGGGATGGGGATGTGAGGATTCAACTGGTATATGGATATCCATGTAATATTTTTGTGTGTTAGGAAATTACCATATCTTTGGGTGTGTATTTTAAAGACTATGGACTGGCATCAAGAGTCTGGGTGCCTAATGCTCCTGTATTCTTTAGGACCTGTGTGATCTACTTTATAAGATGTAAAAGAAAGATATAGAAATAATTGGAGAAAGGGCTGCTATTTATAATATACAAATAGTGCAAGTTTCCCCTCACCTAATTCCATTTATTTAAAGTAACTTTGAACTGCAAAAACTCTTGCCAAGATGCTTTAGGATTGAAGGAGAAAAAGTTCTTATTGAGAAACATCTAATAATAAAACAGCAAAAATTTATTTTTAAATATTCTTTTATTATAAAGTTTTCTTTTTGTAAAGATAGGTCAGAAAAACAAGCAAGACAAAGTTAGCATATGTAGAAAAAAATCGAATTTCCTAGAAACCAACTTTACCATTTTTATTCTATCAAGTTCACTGCATATTTTAAAATGTAAATTAGGAAAATCCACGAATTTGCTTCTTTGAAAAGAATCAGTCCCAAATACTTATATCCTTTGGAGAAAATACACATGGCAGCTGGTTTGATGTGTATTTAGTGAATCTACCAGACACCTTCCGTTCACTGTAGTATGGAAGGTCTTTAGGGTTCTGGTCAACCTAAAACAGGTTTTTTTGTTTTTTGTTTTTGTTGTTTTTGTTTTTTTTTCTTGAAACAGGGTCTCATTTTCATTGCCCAGGCTGGCTCACTGCAGCCTCGACTTCCTGAGCTCAGATGATCCTCCTGCTTCAGCCTCCTGAGTTGCTGGAACTTCAGGCGCATGCCACCATGCATGGCTAATTTTTCATATATATATATATATATATTTGTGTGTGTGTGTGTGGAGACGGGGTTTTCCTGTGTTGTCCAGGTTGATCTTGAACTGCTGGGCTCAAGTGATCCACCCTCTGCAGTCTCCCAAAGTGCTGGGATTACAGGTGCCTTGTACTCCTAGCAGGGGCGGATTGGTTGTAATCCAGGAGCCATTGCTCCCTGCAGGGTTTCATTCCTACCAGATCATACACTCAATGGACTTAAAAAAAATTCTTAAATCTCTTTTGAATAGTCCTCAGATCCAAGCCCTCTGTCACATTTCAAATCCCTGTAGTACCATGTGCCCACACATAATAATTTACTTTAAAATAATAATTTCCCCAATTTTTTCGGTCTATCTTTTAAAAAAACTTTAGAAGCCTTAATGTGGATAGCTTCAGCTCAACAAGTTTCTCAGTGCCACTTCCACATAGTATATATGTCCAATTTTCTAACTTTCAGGACGATCTCTTCTTCCTTTTTAAAAATAATCTTAAATTTCACTTCATCCACATGACTTTCTTCTGTCTTGAAAGTTGCCTACCTTTATTATTGCTTGCCATCAGTTTATTTCTTTCTAAATTAAATGTAAACATTGTTCTTATCTCTTCAATGAACTGGATTTTTATTTCTTTATTTTAAGGTAAAGCAATTTTAGGCAGTCATCTTACCAAGAAAGAATTATGCCTGTGATGGGTGAGGAAAACTTTGCTTATTAAGCCAATTTTCATAGTCATGACAAAAACATAGACATTTTAAACATTTATCTCCTTAAAAAAATCATGTCAAATTTTTTATTCATATCGATGAGCAAGAATGTGTTGGTGTATCCTTGTAGCTGCAGTTAATGATTATTCTTTGCTATTTTCTCTGTTCAAACCATCAAGCATACTACAGAAAGCATATTGCCTCATTTCTATAGACCACAAGTCTATCATAGGCATTGCACTTATCATTTACACACACTAGCTGAAATTTCTGCAGCTGCCCTCTTGGGCACCTTCAATGAGGATATTAGGATGCCCAGGAAATGTTATAATATGCTGTTTTCAAAAATCAGTTTTCTCCAGCTGTATTACTCAGAATTCTTTAGAGGGACAGAACTAATAACATAGATGTATATGTGAAGGGGAGTTTATTAAGGAGTATTGATTGATTCACATGATCATAAGGTGAAGTCCCACAATAGACCATCTGCAAGCTGAGGAGCAAGGAAGCCAGTCTGAATCCCAAAACCTCAAAAGTAAGAAAGCCAACGGTGCAGCGTCTGTGGCTGAAGGCCCGAGGGCCCGTGGAAAGGCACTGGGGTGTATGTCCAAGAGTCCAAAAATCTGATGTTTTAGAGCAGGAAACATCCAGCATGAAAAAAAAGATGAAGGCCTGAAGACTCAGCAAGTCTGCTCTTTCTACCTTCTTCTCCCTGCTTTATTCTAACCTTACTGGCAGCTGATTAGATGGTGTCCACCCAGATTGAAGGTGGGTCTGCCTCTTCCAGTCCACTGACTCAAATGTTAATCTCCTTTGGCAACACCCTCACAGACACACACCCAGAAACAATAATTTGCATCATTCGATCCAATCAAATTGACACATATATTAGTTCATTCTCATGTTGCTAATAAAGACAGACTTGAGACTGGGTAATTTATAAGGAAGAGACGTTTAATGAACTCACAGTTCCATATGGTTGGGAGGCCTCACAATCATGGCAGAAGGCAAATAAGAAGCAAAGGCACATTTTACATGGCAGCAGGCAAGAGAGCTTGTGCAGGGGAACTCCCGCTTATAAAACCATCATATCTTGTGAGAGTTATTCACTATCATGATAGCAGTATGGGAGAAAATGCCCCCATGATTCAATTAGCTCCACCTGGCCTCGCCCTGGACACATGGGGATTTTTACAATTTAAGGTGAGATTTAGGTAGGGACATAGAGCCAAATAATATAATTTCACCCCGGGCCACTCCCAAATCTCATATCCTCATATTTCAAAACACAATCATGCCCTTCCAACAGTCTCCCAAAGTCTTAATTCATTCCATCATTAATCCAAAAGTCCAAGTCCAAAGTCTCATCTGAGACAAGGCAAGTCCATTCCACCTACGAATCTGTAAAATCAAAAGCAAGTTAGTTATTTCCTAGATACAATGGGGGTACAGGCATTGGGTAAATACACCCATTCCAAATGGGAGAAATTGGCCAAAAATGAAGGGGCTACAGGTCCCACGCATGTCCAAAATTCAGTGGGGCAGGCACATCTTAAAGCTCCAAAACGATCTCCTTTGACTCCATGCCTCACATCCCAGTCGCGATGGTGCAAGAGGTGGGTTCCTATGGTCTTGGGCAGCTTTACTCCTGTGACTTTGCACGGTATATCCTGTCTCCAACCTGTTTTCATGGGCTGACATTGAGTGTCTACAGCTTTTCCTGGCACATGGTGCAAGCTGTCAGTTGATCTACCATTCTGGGGTCTGGAGGATGGTGGCCCTCTTCTCACACCTCCACTAGGCAGTGCCGCACTGGGGACTCTGTGTGGGGGGTCACACCCCACATTTCCCTTCCCCACTGCCCTAGCAGAGGTTATCCACGAGGGCTTTGCCCTGCAGCAAACTTTTGCTTTGTGTCCAGATGTTTTCATACCTCCTCTGAAACCTAGGCGGAGGTTCCTAAACCTCAATTCTTGACTTCTCTACAACCACAGGGTCAACACCATATGAAGCTACCAAGACTTGGGACTTGCTCTCTCTGAGGCCACAGTCTGAGCTGAACCTTGGCACCTTTAAGCCGTGACTGGAGCAGCTGGGACACAGGGTACAAAGTCCAGAGGCTGCACTGAGCAGGGTCAGCCTGAGCTTGGCCCAGGGAAAACCATTTTTTTCCTCCTAGGCCTTGGGACCTGGTTATGAGAAGGGCAGCTGCTCTAACTTGCCCTGGAGACATTTTCCCCATTGTCTTCGTGATTAACATTCCACTTGTTGTTACTTATGCAAATTTCTGCAGCATGCTTGAATTTCTCCTAAGAAAATGAGTTTTTCTTTTCTATTGCATCATCAAGCTCTGCAAATTTTCTGAACTTTTATGGTCTTCTTCCCTTTGAATACTTTATTGCTTAGAGATTTCTTCCAGCAGATACCCTAAAATATCTCTCTTAGATTCAAAGTTCCACAGATATCTAGGTCAGGGGCAAAATGCTGCCAGTCTCTTTTTACAGCAAGATTGACCTTTACTCCAGTTCCTAACAAGTTCCTCATCTCCATCTGAGATCACCTCAGCCTGCACCTTATTGTCCGTATTACTATCAGTATTTTGGTCAAAACAATTCAACAAGTCTCTAGGAAGTTCCAAACTTTCCCACATTTTCCTATCTTCTTCTGAGCCCTCCAAACTATTCCAGCCTCTGCCTGCTACTGAGTTCCAAAGTCACTTCCACATTTTTGGGTATCTTTACAGCAATGCCTTACTATCTGGTACCAATTCACTGTATTAGACCATTCTCAAGCTGCTAATAAAGACAGACCCAAGACTGGGTAATTTATAAAGGAAAGAGGTTTAATGGACTCATATTTCCACAGGGCTGGGGAGGCCTCACAATCATGGTGGAAGGCAAAGAAAAATCAAAGGCACATCATACATGATGGCAAGCAAGAGAGCTTGTACAGAAGAACTCCCATTTATAAAACCATCAGATCTCGTGAGACTTATTCACTGTCATGAGAACAGTATGGAAAAAAACACCCCTATGGTTCAATTGTCTTCACCTGGCCCCACTCTTGACATGTGAGATTATTACAATTCAGGGTGGGATTTGGGTGGGAATACAGAACTAAGCCATATCAACACTCAATATTAACCATCACACTGGTCTTCATAATAATTTTGTCTTGATCATTTTACCTCTCTATTGTATAGTGGAAGAAAACTCAACTGGAAATTAGGGAACATACATTCCAAACTTGACTGTACAAACTAATTCTACAACTTTAAAAAAGTCTCTTATCACATAATTATTTTCAAAAATTGAAAGAAGTTGGACACCTTTCTTGTCCATGAATCTATTCTTGGTTTCCTCTCTCCCAAAGGGTAGGCAGATTCTCATGATCCTGTATTTAATTCACACGGTCACAGCTTTTTAAATGTCTCCTTGTTGTGTCTCAATTTGTTAATTCAGATTATGATAGCTCTAGAACAAATTATTTTTATTACTATTTAGACTCCTATCCAAGTGCCACATGAATTAAAACCATCTTTAAAAAATTTTGGAATCAGGATTCCAATTGGTCAAAATGAGTTAATAAACAGTGATGTAAACTACACATCAATAAAAATTAACTTTGAACATTTGTACATCCATAACAAAAAAAGATAGCATTGGAGATATTGGGACAGATTTGATCTCAGTCTCTGCATTTGGTCCCTTCACTTCTGTATGATACCTATTTCCTACATGTTAGAGGTAATTCCACAAAAATTTGTAAGCTTAAAACTGTCATATCTCATAATCTCATGGAAAATTATGTTTTTTAAATAGTAACATTAATGGTTGCCTGTAGTTGACTTGTGTTCTCTGTTTGTAGCAGCAGACAGAAAAGCTTTGGTTAAGATGAGAAGTTTTAGATTAATGACTCCAAAACTCTAAGTGACATTACATATAAAAGAAAGAATTCCAAAGCTTCATTTAAAAATGAAAGTGGAATTTCACTTTAATACACAGCAAGACTTTACCAGCTGGCTGCAGTGCATATACTTGGCTGCTGGTTGCTAAGTTTATTAGATATTTTATAGTCCGGGAAACTAAAGATTATGGAGCCAGTTCCCACATGCTACATCAACAGGAATTGGGAGTCAGTCAAACTAGAGATATAAGAAGAAGTGAATGAATAAGCCAGTGCACTGAGGATAAAATGAATTAACCTGAAGCTATTAAAGAAGCTTTGTCAGGTACTTAGTATGGTCATGTTTCAATTCCTTATGCCTATTCTCCTCAGTTGCAATTCTCTTTCGAAAAATTTATAAAGAAATTTTTTCACTTTGGATTATTTTTCCTATACCAATTGGTCAAATTCATATTGGCCTTTATCCACTCCCATCCAATCTCCGCTTTAATAATTAGGAAATAGACTACTACAAATTTTCACATTATTTTTATCCCAAACACCATTTACTACTTCATCAAAATATTAGGTTATACAATATTGATTATAACTTTTAGATCAGAAATAGTTAAGGGATTTCATACGGTTCAACCTCTTATTAGGGTACTCCCACAATATTGTGTATCTAATAAGCCTGTAAAATGGACAATAACAACATATACTGTATAGCAATCAAAGAGCTTTTAGAGTATCAATAACATGCATTTATAAAGAGATGCTGCTTCTGATCTGGTAAGTAATCTATAGGAATTATCTAATATTATCTAATGCATGGTCCATATTCATACCCCCAAATACTTACAACAACATTTGCACTACTCCAAACTGTATACTAACGGTGACTAACAGAGCCTAGAAACATTCCTACGACCAGTTTGGGTATTCTCTAGGAGTATGTTTCGGGGTAAAACTCTGTAGCCTCTTCATTAGATTTCTTCCTCTGTAAGATTGGGTGATTGGAAAATAGTTATTATACATGAGCATTAATATTTTTAAATATTTTCTGTCACAGCTAACATATGATTTCTAGTGAAATATCACCTTGAATATTTGAGGATGCAGTCACAAGAATAATAGAAACAACGTTAAAATCACTAAATCAATCCCCAAATTTTTAGCTTGGATGATATGAGGCCTTAAATCCATCTCAACATTTTTATGTTGGATACTCTGGGGCCTGTTTGTGCCACTGTGCAAGAAAAATGGCTTAGTTTGGCATGTGGGATGAGGGGGAGAAAAGCATCCAAGAAGAGAAATTGGATAAAGTTAGATGTTTTGTGATTGTAGCTACTGAACATGTTTTAGACTGGCAGAATATGCTCTATGATATTGGAATATCATCAAAATTCATTTAAATCATGCCAGAGAAATGTTAAATGGTGATGAGAAGGCTGAGATTTAAGCTGATAAAGGTAGTAAAGACCTACCCACATTGACAAATTTGATGAGGGGTTCTGACCTAGCAGATCACTCAAGGAATGGAAGTCCTTATGCGATTCACAAGGGTGGGAAAAAGCTATTCCCATCCCTACCTCCAACTCATTTGCTGGAATATTTTATAGTCCAATTACATCCAAAGGAAGAACCAATCTGATTTATAACCCATAGGACACATGGAGATAATTGTATATATTTGTGTGATTACTAATGGAAATGTTGGCTTTTGTATTTAGGTGATGAATATTTTGTCTCCAAAAATATAATAGTAAATAATTTACCAGAAGTATTTTTTTTTCTCTTTTTGTAAACTTAATGAATAAGGCAGAGAGGGGATACGTGGGAAAGAAGAGAGAAAGAAGAAGAAGTGAAGATAGAAGAATAAAGTCATAAAGTGAGACATGGTGAAAAAGGATGAAGTAAGTAACGAGAGTAGAAAAAAAGGAGACAGAAGAAACCCTTCACCTAATTAAAAAAAGAAGGAAAGACAGAAAGAAGAGAGTAGCCAATGAAGGTGGAAGACAAGCAGGCAAACTAGCTTTCAGTTCTATATGTAAACATAATGCTACATTATGGAAAATTATCAGGAGGCCAAATGAAGGTGATTATTAAAAAAAAAAACACCAAACTGTCTGCAATTATATGCACTTTCTAAAAGGAATATCATAATTTAGATTACTGAATATTCTCATAATGCTTTCTTCTTTTTATTTTATTTCCAATGGAAATAGGTGGCCCAATTTAGATCAGTGAAAATTCTCATAATGCTTTCTTCTTTTTATTTAATTTTATTTCCAGTGAAAATAGGTGGCCCATATATAGTGGAGCCAACTCCACTACATGGATTTGGAAAGACAAGGCACAAAATGAAGTATGTGATAGGAAAATCAAAATGTTCTATACAAGTCAATGGACTAGGAGGACTGGCCAACATAGTAAAAGACTGACGTGCAAACTGTGAAAAAGGTCTAGAATTTTTTTTTTCTTTCTTATATTAGGGTTGTCTCTGATTTTAACTGGTTTGTAGTACTGTGGCAAATATTTATTTGCTCAGAATTTCAGTAAGCCTATTAGTTGAAGCTATATGTGTGAGTGCTTTATGGAGTCAAGGAAAGTGCTTGAGAAACATGTAGTTTAGTGCAGTTTAATGAGTGACAACATATTTAAGTTAGTGAAATTGTATATGTCAAATGAACAAACTCAATGGAATCCAGCAGAACTTAGGAGGTGAAATTCAGACAAAATTAGTAAAAACTGGAGGACAGTCACAAAATACTAAGTAGAGCCTTAAAGTACTCTAATAGATCTCTAGGAACAGAGACCCAGTTAATTTTGAATCCTACTTTAAGGTTTTGTTCAGGATTATCTAAACTCTGGAACAATACCCAGATGCAGCTTGAATTAAATCGATCCCCCCCACATCAGCCAGGAATCATTCCCAGCCTGACTCCCAAATAATTGATTGATAGAGCAAGAAACATGACAGTGTAAATTGCTCTGGGTTGTCTATGATGGCACTGAAAACATCTCCTCATAATAGGAAAAAAATTTTAGAAACCACTCAGAAACAGATCCTAAGACCATTCAAAGCTTCAGCAAATGAGACTGGGTGATCCATCCAGAAATTCAGATGTGTGTAATATTGTAAATTTACTAGTATTCCCTCATAAAGTATCAAAAAAGGTATAACTCAGTCACAATAGATATAGTAAAATATTTAATAAAATTTAACATCCCTTCATGACAAAAACTGTAAACAAGGTATAGAAGAAACATATCTCAATGCAATAAAGGCCATATAATACAGTTAAAATCATACGGAACAGGGAACAGTTGAAATATTTTTTCTTTAAGATCTGGAATGAGACAAAGATGCTCCCTTTCTACCACTTTCACTCAACGTAGTTCTGGAAGTCCTAGCCTAAGTATTTAAGCAAGACAAAGAAATAAAGTATATGCAAATTGAAAAGAAGAAAGTCAAATTGTCCCTGTTTGTAGATGTCATGACTTTACATCATTTTGATACAGAAAACTCTATACACTGTACTGTTGGAACTAATGAACAAATTCAGTCAAGTTGCAGAATTACAAAATAAACATACAATAATAGGTAGCATTTCTTTATGCCAACAGCAAAATATTTTTTTTAAAAAAAAGAAGGCAAGCCCATTTACAATAGCTACCAAGAAAAAAAAAAAAAAAACTAGAAGTAAATTTAACCAAGGAGGTCAAATATTTCTATAATGAAAACTGTAAAACATTGATGAAAGAAATTATGGACAACAATAAATGAAAACATATCTCATGTTCATGGAATGGAAGAATTAATATTGTTAAAATGTCCATACAACCCAAAGCGATCTATACGTTCAATGAAATCCCTATAAAATCACCAATGAAATTCTTCACAGAAATGAAAAAAAGTCAGTCCTGAAATTTGTACGGAACCACAAAATACTTGAAGTACCAAAACAATCATGAACAAAATATAAAAAAGAAAACAGAGCAAAAACCAAAACTGGAGGCATTACAATGCCTGACTTTAGAAAGCAATAATAACCAAAACAGCATGGTTCTGGCATAAAAACAGATATGTAGACCAATGGAAAAGAACAGAGAACCTAGGTATAATTTAATGCATTCACGCCCAACTGATTTTCGTTAAAGGTGCCAAGAATGCACATTGAAGAAAGGACTGTCTCATCAATAAAACTTTCTGGAAAAACGAGATATCCATATGCAGAAACATGAAACAAGACCCCTATCTCTCACCAGTTACAAAAATCAACTCAAAATGGATGAAAGACTTAAATATAAGACCTGAAACTATGAAATTACTAGAAATTACTAGAACTAGGTGAAATATTTTATGACATTGATCCAGGCAAGGATTTTTGTTTGTTTGTTTTTGTTTGTGTTACTTTGTTATTGTTATACAATAGATGTTATTTTGTACCTTAGAAAAGCATAGCATAATATCTGCCTTGTAGATTTGGCAATCATTACTAAGTGGGCAAGTATTTTTTGGATAAGTCCTCAAAAGCACAAGTAACAAAAGCAAAATAGATAAATGGGATTACATAAAACTAAAACTTCTGCCCAGAAAAGACAACAATCAACAGAGTAAAGGAACAACCTACAGTTTGGGAGACAAAATTCACAAACTTTGCATCTGACAAGGAATTAATCCCAAGAATATGTAAGGAACTCAATTCAAAACAACAAACCAAATAAGCCAATTTAAAAATGAGCAAAGGATTTGAATAGACCCTTATCAGAGAAAGACAAATGGCTAAGAAGCATATGAGAAAATGCTCAATATCACTAATCATCAGGGAACACAAATTAAAAACAACGAAATACCACCTCATCCCTCATAGAATGGATACTATCAAAAAGACAAAAATATAATAAATGCTGGTGAGGTTGTGGAGAAAGAGGAGCTCATATAAAAATAGAATTATCATTTGATTGACAATTCCACTACTGAGAATATACCCAAAGAAAATGAAATCAATATGTTGAACAGATATGTGCATACTATGTTCATTGCAGCACTATTCACAACAGGCAAAACATGAAATCAACCTAAGTGTCCATCAATAGATGAATAAAGTTAAAATGTTATATATATACACACATACACATAGAATAGAATACTATTTAATCATAAAAATAAATGAAATTCTGTCATTAGTGACCCCTTGGAGGGACCTAGAGGACATTATGTTAAATGAAATAAGCCAAGTACAAAAGAAAAAATACTGCATGATCTCACTCATATGTGAAATCTAGAAAAGTTGATCTAATAGAAATAAAGAGTAGAATAGTGGTTACCAGAGGCTGAGGAGAATAGGGGGTGTGGAGGATGATAAGATGTTAGTCAATGAGTATAAAGTTGCAGTTAGATTGAAGGAACAAGTCCTAGTGTTCTACAGCACAGTATGGTGACTATAGTTAGCAACAATGTACTTTATGTTACAAAACAGCTAGAAGAGAGGATTTTGCATGTTCTCAAAACAAAGAAATGACAAATGTTTGAGGTGATAGATTTGTTATTTACAAGTAACAAATTTGATCAAAATACAATGTATACATGGATCAAAACATCACACTGTATTCTATAAATATGTACAATTATAATCCATCAAATAAAACCAAAATAAAAGCGAAAAGTGACAACACTGGAAATTATGAGTGAATCCAGGGCTGGATTCTGTTATGGAAGAGAAATGACAGTAAGAGATACACGTTTGGAATAGTCGATAGCTTTTGCCTTATTTTTGGGGGGCCTCTAATACAGTAGAAATGTACTCAGTGGGGGCAGTGCCAGAAACAAGAGGAAGAGATTTATGAATTTTACTAGGAAGATGCCCATGAAATTTTATGGGAAAATAAGATCTCAGAAAAAAAGAAAGAGGCTTAGAAATTATATGAGTATTAGGAGTTATATGTATTTTCTTTTTTTAGCTTTTATTTTAAGTTCAGGGGTACATGTGCAGGTTTGTTATATAGGCAATGTGTGTCCATCCATTCCTTGCAAAGGACATGATCTCTTTTTTTTTATGATTGCATGCTATCCTATGGTATATATGTACCACATTTGTCTTTAATCAGTCTGTCATTGATAGGCATTTAGGTTGATTCTATGGCTTTGCTATTGCGAATAGTGCTGCAATGAACATATGCATTCATGTTTCTTTATAACAGAATGATTTACATTCCTTTGGGTATATACATAGTAATGGGATTGCTGGGTCAAAAGGTATTTCTGTCTTTAGGTCTTTGAGGAATTGCCACACTGTCTTCCACAATGGTTGAACTAATTTGCACTCCCATCAAGAGTGTATAAGCATTCCTTTTTCTCCACAATCTCACCAGCATCTGTTATTTCTTGACTTGTTAATAATAGCCATTCTGATTTGTGTAAGGCAGTATCTCATTGTGGTTTTGATTTGCATTTCTCTAATGATCAGTGAAAAACACTCCTCCACAAATGCAAAAGAACTGAATCATAATAAACAGTCTCTCAGACCACGGCACAATCAAATTAGAACTCAAGACTAAGAAATTCACTTAAAACCATATGATTACATGGAAATCGAATAACCTGCCCCCGAATGGCTTTTGGGTAAATAATGAAATTAAGGCAGAAATCAAGAAGTTCTTTGAAACTAATAAGAACTAGATACAACATACCAGAATCTCTTGGACACAGCAAAGGCCATTCTATGAGGGAGATTATAGCTCTAAATGCCCACAGTTATAAAGATCTCAAGCTAATAACCTAGCATTATAGCTAAAAGAACTAGAGAACCGAGAGCAAACAAAACCGAAAACTAGAAGAAGACAAGAAATAATCAAAATCAGAGCTAAAATGGATGAGGTAGAGACACGAAAAATCACTTGAAAGTTCAATAAATTCAGATTTTTTTTTGTAAAAAATTATAAAATAGATTAGACCACTAGCCAGACTAATAAAGAAAAGAGGGAATATTTAAATAAACACAATCAGAAATGAGAAGGGGGATTTTACCACTGATGCCACAGAAATGCAAACAACCATCAGAGAATAATATAAATATTTTTATGCACATGAACTAGAAAATCTAGAAGAAACTGATACATTTCTGGACACATAAACCCTCCCAAGACTGAACCAGGAAAAAGTTGAATCCCTGAACAGACCAATAATGAGTTCTGAAATTGAGGCAGTAATAAATAACCTACCAACCAAAAAAAGCCCAGGACCAGATGGATTCACAGCTGAATTCTACCAGCTGTACAAAGAAGAGCTGATGCCATTCCTAATGAAACTATTCCAAAAAATCAAAAAGGAGGGACTCCTCCCTAACTCATTCTATGAGGCTAGCATCATCCTAATTTCAAAACCTGAGCGAGACACAACAAACAAGAAAACTTCAGGCTGATATTCTTGATTAAAATGCATGCAAAAATCCTCAATGAATACTGGAAATATTGGAAAATGAAATCCAGCACCACATCAAAAATCCTATCCACCGAGATCAAGCAGGCTTCATGCCCAGGATGCAAGGTTGGTTCAACATACACAAATCAATAAATGTGATTCATCACATGAAGAGAATCAAAGACAAAAACAACTTGATTATCTCAATAGAGGCAGAAAAGGCTTTTGACAAAATTCAACATTCCTTCACCTTAAAAACTCTCAATAAACTGTATATTAAAGGAACATACCTCAAAATAATAAGAGCCATATTTGACAAACCCACAGCCAACATCATACTGAATGGGAAAAGCTGGAAACATTCTCCTTGAAAATTGGCACAAGACAAGGATGCTTTCCCTCACCACTCCTACTCAACATACAATTTCAAAAGCCACAAGTGATTCAATGTGTATATCTAGCTTTTGAATTGATAAATAGTGAAGGTAAGTTGGGAAGAATAAATAAATTTTTTTATATTTGAGAAGATAGAAGTATTTCAGGATTTGCAATGTTTTTTTCAAAGAAGAGTATAGAAAGACATTCTTGATAAAGTTACACTGGACTACAAGTTATTAGTCATGGTCTCTATAGTGAAATTTATCTGAAAAGAAAATGCCCTGCTGGGAAATAACAAATGGTGATGAGGATGTGGAGAAAAGGAAACCCTTGTACACTGTGGGAATGTAAATTAGTACAACCACTATGGAGAACGGCTTCGAGTTTCTCAAAAAACTAAAACATGAGCTATAATATGATCCAAATATCCCACTGCTGGACATATACTCAAAAGAAAGGAAATCAGTATACAGAGATATTTGCATGCCTATATTTGTTGCAGCACTGTTTACAATAGTTAAGATTTGGAAGCAACCTAAGTGTCCATCCACAGATGAATGAATAAAAACAATGTGATACATATACACAATGGAGTACTATTCAGCCATAAAAAGAATGAGATCCAGTCATTTGCAACAGCATAGATGGAACTGGAGATCATCACGTTAGGTGAAATAAGCCAGGAACAGAAAGACAAATATCGCATGTTCTCACTTATTCGTGGGATCTAAAAATCAAAACAATTGAACTCGGACATGGAGAATAGAAGGATGGTTACCAGGGGCTGATAAGAGTGGGGGTTGTGGGGGAGTTGTGGACGGTTAATGAGTGAAGAAAGTAGAAAAAATGAATAAGGCCTACTATTTGATAGCACAACAGGATGACTGTAGTCAAAATCACTTAATTTTACATTTTAAAGGAACTTAAAGAATGTAATTGGATTGTTTGTAACTCAAAGGATAAATGCTTGAGGGGATGGATACCTCATTTTTCATGATGTTCTTATTTTACATTACATGCCTGTAAGAAAACATCTCATGTACTCCATTAATATATACACCTAATGTGTACCAACAAGAAGTTTAATACATAATAAAAAATTAAGAAAAAGAAATAGCCTGCTGAAGGAAACTGAATAGTTTATCAAACTGTTTTTGTTAGTAAATGTAACTTGAAGAAATAATAGAGCAAGCTAACATTATTTGTTCTTAGGAATCAAGACAGAACAGCAAAGTAGAGCAGAAATAAGAATGGAAATTTTGGGTAAAATTTGAAGAGTGGTCTCAAACAAATTTTTTTGAAGAGTGGGAATAGAGTTGAGTATGATTCCAATATGTAAGTTGAAGTCTTTACCAACTCAAAATCCTAGGAAATTGGGATAAGCCAGTCTCATCAATTTGCTCCTGGTACATATAAAATGACTATTATAGAATACATGTGACCCATCTATCAATTAAACCACAGTGATTGAGAAAAACTGCAGTTTTTAGGGGTGGTCTGGTAAAATAAAACTGTACTGTAGACATTCATGTCTCCAGGGATACAGGAACATGGAGCATAGAAAAGATACCTAAGGATTCCCTTTAAAATGGAAGAAGTGCTTCCCTGCTCTCAATGAAACTATAGGGCAGAATCACAGACTCTATTAAAACACTAATGACTGTTCTATTGCATTATGATCATTGGTAGAGTATTTTAAACAGACATACCTTGTTAGAATCTGACTTTCTTGGGTAGAGACTAGGTCAACGAACATAAAGCCAAACTCAGTAAACCACTCTGAGCCCTTGGGAAAATAAATTCACACAATTTTTTCTCTTCCTTGTAAGAGGTCAAGATTTTAGAGAGAGAAGCTGGAGGCAACCTGATCTCCTCCCAAAGATTCTGCTCTAATGTGTGGGGCTCAGAAACCCATAAAGAGCCACACATCTAAAGGGCAAGAGAACATGGCCAGGATGTAAGCTAATTTCTTGTCCATATTAAACTTTTATATTGTACATTTGAGGCAAGGGTTGTTGTGTCCCACTCAAATTTCAGAGATGAGAGAGACTCAGAATAGAAAGGTGGCAGGTTGGAGGAGAGGACAAGGAGTAATTAATTGTTTCAAGTTATCTAGTTAATAGAACAGAACTGGGAAGAATTTCTGCAAACAGAAATTGAGACACTAAAGAATTTTGTAAAATGCAAATGGTACTGAGAAGTCAGTTGAAGAAAATAGGATCAACTAAAAATGGGAGACAAAGACTTCGTCCTTCAAGATGATAATCTAAATGCAAGACCTTGTGAACCATGTAGTCAATCCAAAGAGGTGCTAAAATAACCAAATACTGCAATACTATCAGAGATGTAAAAAAATTTGAAGTTTCTAGAAGACAAGGACAAAAACAGTCATTTACGCCAGTTATAATAATAAATGTAAGTGACTAGACTCTAGGGAAAGGCAGTGTTTTTCAGACTGCATGCAATTTATTACTAGGAAGAGAAAATCTTTGTCACAGTTGATATGTTCTCTAATATAGAAAACCCCAAAGAAGAAACTGAGTAATTATTAGAATCTTAAAGGGTGTTGTGTGTTTGCTGGATATAAGATGAATGTGTGAACATAAATTGTGTTTTTATGTGTTCTTCAAAAATTATAAAATATGCTCTAAGTTATTTTTAATTAAAACAAAGAAATGCCTAGGAATAAATCTGGCAAAATATGTGAAGATCTTCATGTAGAAAATATTTTAAACTATTAAAACGAATTAAATAAGACCTATGTAAATGGGGGGATTGAGTTTGGTCATGGATAAGATTTGATGCCGTAAGATACGCAATTATTCCCAGACTGATATATTGATTCAATGAATTGTAATAAAAATCCAAATAAACTTTTTGTCCTTAAGACTTGGCATGCTGATTTTAAGATCTATATGGAATATCAAAAAGTTATGAGTAGCTAAAAATTCATAAGAAAAAATAGAGATGTGAGAAGGCTTACTCTAGATATCAAGAATTATAAGGTGAAAGCAATTAAGATGTCAATGTTATGGCACAAGAATGTAAAATATGATCAATGAAACACAACCAGGGGCCTAAAACCATATCATCCATATACTGACATTTAAAATATTATACATTTTTGTTCAATTGTTTGTTTGTTTTGGAAGTTAAATAGAGAAAAGTTGCAGAATTTAATTAATAGTATTGACGAAATAAATTTAATATATGAAAAAAAAATAGAGGAAGGAATTCCCTAAATTATCTATTTACAAAAAAACAATTAATGAGATCACACATCATAGCACATACAGCTATTATTCCCAGATTAAGTTTCCATGAGTTTGAGACTAGACCCATGGAACCTGGGACAGTTAATTTTATGAGTCCACTTGACTAGGCCACAGGGTCCGAGATAGTTCCTCAAAGTAGTCTGGGTATTTCTGGGAGGGCGTTTTTGATGAGATTAACATTTAAAGTTATAGATTGAGTAAAGAAGATTGCCCATAATGTGTGTAGGCCCCGTCCAATCACTTGAAAGCCTAAATAGAGCAAAAAGCTGACCATTCTCCAAGTAAGAGAATTCTCCTGCCTGACAGCCTTCAAACTGCAGCACTGGCTCTTCCTGGTTCTACGGAAGCTACTAGTTTTGCAGCTAGAACTGAGACATTGACTGTGTGGATCTTGGACTTGCTAATCTCCACAATTACGTGAACCTATTCCTTATAATAAATATCTTTATCATCTGTCTCTATAGCTCCTATTAGTTCTGTATCTAGGGAGAATGATGAATACTATAAGAGCTTATATAATGCTTTCAAAAGATTTAAACCTAAGCTTAACATAGGAAATTGATTTGATGTTTTAATGATTGCCATCAAAATTGTCCCAGTTACAAAGCATGGATTCTAGTAAAAAGAGTGTGTAAGCAAGAATTTAGTGTTTGTGATATTGATAAGATTCCATGCATGGTTTACAATTGGAAGGAATCCAAAAGTTTTCTATGAAATACTCTTCATGCGTCTTCAGGTCAGTCTACAAACCGAGTCCTACTGCTTTGTGTTCATGAGCCATGTATTCAAGAACACAGGGAAAAACAACATTGTACCACAGTGTTGACATTAAAGGGCTTAAGTATATCTGCTACTAAGAAGTATTAAATGAACACCCTACAGACATAAAAATGAGGGAAGAATTCTCCCTTTGGGTAATACTCCTTCAGTTTCAATTAGGACATTTTGGGAGAATCTGCATTGTTAATAATACTTTGCTGATGATTTTAACATATAGTAAAGAATGACTAGCCCAAGGGGGAAAAGCTAAAATCTAACTTAAGACAACTGATCCAAAAGGCAAATAACTGTGGAGGATGGGAAGAAAGGGCGTAAATATCCCACAGTGTTATGACTAAAGGTTAGTGAGTGTTTCTGTGCTCCTGTGTGTACTGAGAGCCTGTAACAGCTGGGGGAGGAATTAATCATTAACTTTCACCAGACTAAAATAGGTTAAAAATGAAGGGAAAAACCTCAGCATAAACTGAGAGTCTGGGAAAAGGCCAAAGGCTGAAAAAGCATTGCTGTATTTTAGAATATGCTTTTCAAATTAAAAAGTGGATGAAGAAATACAAGAATCATTAAGTAGGGGAAATGTCAGAGAAAGCAAACTGATAACAGAGTTGGGCAAGATTAATTAATTTCCAACTTGCTTCCTTTCAAAAAGGACAACAATCTGTATATGAAAATGATGGAAAAAAAAAGTGTCGTCATAGAAGAAAAGAGCTGAATAGGAGATAATAAAAGTTCACTTCAAGATCACTGAAGAGGTTCCTGCCTGCCACTCCATGCACATATACGCCTGGGACAGCAGCACTGTGCCATTGCAAGGCATGAAATCACCCATGCTCCTTCACACCTCTTTGACAAGCTGGAAAACTAAGGCCATATTTCTACCAAGAACTAGCCTTTACATCTTGCAAACTCCACTTTTTCTGCTAGATCAATATTTTCTTTTGCTGAATAAAGATTTTGCTGAAGCACCACCACCTCTAAAAACCCCCACATTGTGTTGAGATAATTTTCTACCAATTGCCTCATACCATATGTATATCTGTATTATTGTACATACTCATTTTGTAATATTTCTATTGTTAGTTTATCTCTACCTTGAACCTTAAATTCCTAGAACATAAAAGTAATGTCTCTCTTCTTTATATCCTTGGTCAACAGAAGAGTGCAGGGAATTAAACACATGTTAAATATACATATAAACATATAAACACACACACACACACACACACACACACACACACACACACACACACACACACACTGAATTAGTTTTCTAGGATTGCCATAACAAAATACCATACACAAGGTTATCAGAATTTTAAGCATCAGAATTTTATTTTCTCATAGTACTGGAAACTAGAATTCCAAGATAAAGTAGGTTTGGCTTCTTCTGAGGCCTCTCTTCTTGGTGTGCAGATGGTCGCCTTCTCACTTTGTCCTCATAGGGTCTTTCTTCTGTGCACACACATCCTTGATGTCTCTTTGTGTGTTCTAGCTTCCTTTTCTTGTAAGAACACCAATGAATTGGATTAGGATCCACCCTCAAGACCTCATTTTAACTTAACAACCAATCTGAGGATCCATCTTCAAATACAGTCACATTTTAAGGTACTGGAGATGAGGACTTCAACATAGGAATTTTGGAGAAACAATTCAACTCGTGATAAGTAGGTAGGTAGACAGACAGACAGAGAGGGATAGATGATAGTATCAAATGAAGCAACAAATTAATTGGTTATATTCCAATTCAATAACTTGTGACTGTGACAAAAGTTAATAATTAATAAAAAATGAATTTGTAAGTATGCTTGTGATGTGCAAATGTGCCAATAATGTTCTAAACTTGTGGGGCAAGGAAGGTTGATTATGACAGCTGTAGATGGAAAAACTACAAGGGTTTGCACAGTGCTTCATGTTGTGACTCAGTTTGTCATTTCAGCCTCTTATTTTCCCTACCTGTATACTCTCTTCACTCCAACTATACCAAACATTCTCATTCTGGTTATAGTTCATATTTCCTTTGCTTGTGTTTTTTCAAATGTTACTTTATTTCTACTAAACTCTCTTCCTCCCCAGTGAAGTTATCCTTCACAACTTTGCTTGAATATTTACTTTTACTTTTTCTATGACATATTCGTTAAGTCATTGTCCCCTCACACACAAACAGTCTGGGTTACATACATCATGAAATTTTGTCTGCAATTGGACTTATTACATTATAATTGTCTTCTTGTCAGTCATACCAACCAGACTCATAACTCTAGAAAAGAAGCTGTGTTTTCCTTGTTTGAACATTTTTTTCTCATGACATAGTAAAATACATAAAATACAGCAGTTATCAATTAACATTTGTAAAACAAATAAACCTAAAATGTAGATAGGAAAATGGAAGGGTTGACACTAGAACCAATAAAGGTTCACAGAGAACAAATCATGTGGAAGTAACTTCATTTCTGTTTTCACAGGATTAGATGGCTAGTGGAACACAAAGGGTGTTTTCAGCAATTTGAAAGGCAAAATATCCATTTATTTACACTTGTGTTAAAGGTATAGAAATACCAGATGGTAGCGCAATTATCTGATGTTATGACAAGTTTAGAGATTAAGAGTTATGTCAATCTAAAGAGAGCACCATTTGTAATAAGTCACAGAGTTTCTTTCATTAAACTCTGTGGAATGTTTCTAACAATTAAGGTCTAGAAAATGTGCTTGTTACATAGGAATGGTTAATCTATCAGATAACAAATTCAATGCTAATAATGATTTTAGGAAAATGAAAGAGTTGTCATTGTTTGGCAATTATAAGATTGAAATGCTAAGGATTGAATTTAGTATAAAATCAGTTGTATAAGCAAAATATGAAAAAGATCTCTATGTACCTGGAAACTGAACATAGAAAGCCATATAATATAGCTGTACATTTTACTTGAATCTAGGCAAATAATTAATTCATTTTAGAAACAATAATAATAGGTTGTGGCTTTTAAATATATTTATACAACAGTACTATAATAGGTGTTTTATATATATTATATGATTTAATTTACTCAATAACTCTAAAAGTAAGTTTTATAGCTATTAATATTTCAACACTCAGAAATCTGTGGTTTAAAAGTATAATTTATTCATTCAAAGTTACACAGGTAAGATGTTGTAGAAATAATTGAATGGGCAAAAACTGGAAGCATTCCCTTTGAAAACTGGCACAAGACAGGGATGCCCTCTCTCACCACTCCTATTCAACATAGTGTTGGAAGTTCTGGCTAGGGCAATCAGGCAAGAGAAAGAAATCAAGGGTATTCAGTTAGGAAAAGAAGAAGTCAAATTGTCTCTGTTTGCAGATGACATGGTTGTATATTTAGAAAACCCCATCATCTCAGCCCCAAATCTCCGTAAGCTGATAAGCAACTTCAGCAAAGTCTCAGGATACAAAATTAACCAGCAAAAATCACAAGCATTCTTATATACCACTGACAGACAGAGAGCCAAATCATGAATGAACTTCCATTCACAACTGCTTCAAAGAGAATAAAATACCTAGGAATCTAACTTACAAGGGATGTAAAGGACCTCTTCAAGGAGAACTACAAACCACTGCTCAGTGAAATAAAAGAGGACACAAACAAATGGAAGAACATTCCATGCCAATGGAAAGGAAGAATAAATATCGTGAAAATGGCCATACTGCCCAAGGTAATTTATAGATTCAATGCCATCCCCATCAAGCTACCAATGACTTTCTTCACAGAATTGGAAAAAACTGTTTTAAAGTTCATATAGAACCAAAAAAGAGCCCGCATTGCCAAGACAGTCCTAAGTCAAAAGAACAAAGCTGGAGGGATCATGCTACCTGACTTCAAACTATACTACAAGGCTACAGTAACCAAAACAGCATGGTACTGGTACCAAAACAGAGATATAGAACAATGGAACAGAACAGAGTCCTCAGAAATAATACTACACATCTACAGCCATCCGATCTTTGACAAACCTGAGAAAAACAAGAAATGGGGAAAGGATTCCCTATTGAATAAATGGTGCTGGGAAAACTGGCCAGCCATAAGTAGAAAGCTGAAACTGGATCCTTTCCTTACTCCTTATACGAAAATTAATTCAAGATAGATTAGAGACTTAAATGTTAGACCTAATATCATAAAAACCCTAGAAGAAAACCTAGGCAATACCATTCAGGACATAGTCATGGGCAAGAACTTCATGACTCAAACACCAAAAGCAACGGCAACAAAAGCCAAAATAAACAAATGGGATCTAATTAAACTGAAGAGCTTCTGCACAGCAAAAGAAACTACCATCAGAGTGGGCAGGTAACCTACAGAATGGGAGAAAATTTTTGCAATCTACTCATCTGACAAAGGGCTAATATCCAGAACCTACAAAGAACTCAAACAAATTTACAAGAATAAAACAAACAACCTTATCAAAAAGTGGGCAAAGGATATGAACAGACATTTCTCAAAAGAAGACATTCATACAGCCAACAGACACATGAAAAAATGCTCATCATCACTGGCCATCAGAGAAATGCAAATCAAAACCACAATGAGATACCATCTCACACCAGTTAGAATGGCGATCATTAAAAAGTTAGGAAACAACAGGTGCTGGAGAGGATGTGGAGAAATAGGAACAATTTTACACTGTTGGTGGGACTTTAAACTACTTCGATCATTGTGGAAAACAGTGTGGCGATTCCTCAGGGATCTAGAACTACAAATACCATTTGACCCAGCCATCTCATTATTGGGTATATATCCAAAGGATTATAAATCATGCTGCTATAAAGACACATGCTACAAAGACTGCTGTCATCCATGCCATAATAAACACTGACGTTTAACAATATTCCATTACTAAGTGAAAGAAAAAGATTTTAAATACATAGTTGAGTTGAATCACAATTACAAGTTTATTCGCTGCTTAAGTCTTCTTTGAAATTAATACAGACAAGAATAACAACAGTACTTTCTGAAAGCATGAGATTCACAAAATCAACATAATTTTTTCATTAACAAAACATAGCTTAAAATTTAAGGGGCAGGTTAATTTCCTGGCATTAATGAGTAGTCTTTGTAGGATGCAAATTAGAATGCCATGCTGTCAATATATACAAACAGCATGGATGATGTTTCTCTACCATAAGTGACTAATTTAAAAGAATTTTGAAAACTATTTTTTTTTAGGTTTATACTGAACTACAATTCAAAACTCTTTATTCTGTTTTAAGGTATAAAACAATGGAATTTAAATGGTGATGTGTGTCACTTCCAGTCTAACGGATATATAGTGTAATTTACTTTCTTTTTAGAATTCCCAACACTCAAAATGCCAACTATTTCAGCAATCCAAATTTTGGCCACAATGGTGTAAATATCAATTAAAATTCAAAATTAAATTTGCAAAGGCAATCTCTTTTGCTGTTTTTGTTTCCAGTGCTAGCCAAATTGTACATGTGTATTTTGGGGTGCTTACCCATAAATTGGTTGGAAAGAAATAAGTATTTAATTGAGAAGAAATGCGTTAAAAGGGATAAATAGAATCATTAGAATCAAGTTGGAAAATTATTATATGAATCCAAGTAAAGGGAATAAGTCCAGAAGAAAGTGCTGCATTTCTCTTTAGCAAAATGTATAGCCCTTAGTCCAAAATTACAAAGATAATCAGGACAATGAGTTTGCCTTCTTTGTACTTTTAAAGTTTTTATTTATCAATTTATTTTATCTTACTATAATTATTTTGTTTACTGACTTGATTTTTTGTTTTGTTTGGGGTAGTGAATTTAGTGACTAAATGGCTCAATTAAGTTGATATATTAGGTCAGTGATAATTGAGAATTACCAAGTCAATCTTTGTTGCTGAATCCATATTAGATAAAAAGGATTTCAGTTAACTCTCTAGGTATCTTGGAAGCATGCAGGGCTGAACGCTAAAAGATCAGGAAAGAAGAATGTGAGAGGAAAAAGAGATGGTCCCTGATGTTTGTTGACAGTGTGCATAGTTACAGGATAATGGTGAGTTATGGGAGAACTGAGGATTTCAGAAAACTTAGAGATAATGGAAGATTGTACAATTTAGCTTTATGGTAGAGTATAAGATAGAAAATTTAATTAGTAAATTGATTTTAGTCATACCTATTTTTATTTATAATTTTATATTGTTTTTAGTTTTATTATATTTGAGTAACAGAAATTTCCTGCTTTGGTGAAATGAGAATCCAAAGATAGAAATTAAATAAATTAGATTAATAATAATTTATTAAAACAGTAGGAAATATTTATTTACATTTATACAATTATAGGTATTTTGAACCCAATTAAAACTACTATTCCTAAAACTAGAATATTCTTACCATGTTACAAGTGTTTTCATATATGAGACTGTATCTTCTAGGCTCAGTGAGGGTGCAGCTGGTTAACTGCTTTAGAAAAAATAAAAACAAAATGAAAATGAACAGCAACAAGGCAGCAGAATGAGTTTTTAGTCTGCTTAAAAACATACAAACTAGTTATTGCTTTGGCATTCAAAATTTGGAAGTACAATGTGTTTACCACACTCACTCTTCTGCCTTTAAAGAAACAGACCTCTGGAAACAAAGAAAATATTTCTAAATGTGCTAAAATATTTAAGAAATTAGCTGTTAAATGAAGTCATAATCATGTTTCTTCAGATTACAGCATCCCAAATTCCAGCTGAGAAAAATTGAGGGTGCTTATAATAGAAATCTGTCTTGGATTCCAGAGCAATAAACTAGAACGTATAGTGTGTGTATTTAGTTGTGAAATTAAACTGTATTTAAAATTATGGAGTATTTAAAATTGTGAAGTTAAGAAACAGAAAGGCATAAATTCAGAATTCTTTTTTTTTTCTTTTTTTATTATACTTTAAGTTCTAGGGTACATGTGCATAATGTGCAGGTTTGTTACATATGTATACTTGTGCCATGTTGGTGTGCTGCACCCATCAACTCGTCAGCACCCATCAACTCATCATTTACATCAGGTATAACTCCCAGTGCCATCCCTTCCTCCTCACCCCTCCCCATAATAGGCCCCAGTGTGTGATGTTCCCCTTCCTGAGTCCAAGTGATCTCATTGTTCAGTTCCCACCTATGAGTGAGAACATGCGGTGTTTGGTTTTCTGTTCTTGGCGATAGTTTGCTGAGAATGATGGTTTCCAGCTGCATCCATGTCCCTACAAAGGACACAAACTCATCTGTTTTATGGCTGCGTAGTATTCCATGGTGTATATGTGCCACATTTTCTTAATACAGTCTGTCACTGATGGACATTTGGGTTGGTTCCAAGTCTTTGCTATTGTGAATAGTGCCACAATAAACATATGTGTGCATGTGTCTTTATAGCAGCATGATTTATAATCCTTTGGGTATATACCCAGTAATGGGATGGCTGGGTCATATGGTATTTCTAGTTCTAGATCCTTGAAGAATTGGCATACTGTTTTCCACAATGGTTGAACTAGTTTACAATCCCACCAATGGTGTAAAAGTGTTCCTATTCCTCCACATCCCCTCTAGCACCTGTTGTTTCCTGACTTTTTAATGATTGCCATTCTAACTGGTGTGAGATGGTATCTCATTGTGGTTTTGATTTGCATTTCTCTGATGGCCAGTGATGATGAGCATTTTTTCGTGTGTCTGTTGGCTGTATGAATGTCTTCTTTTGAGAAATGTCTGTTCATATCCTTTGCCCACGTTTTGATAAGGTTGTTTGTTTTTTTCTTGTAAATTTGTTTGAGTTCTTTGTAGGTTCTGGATATTAGCCCTTTGTCAGATGAGTAGATTGCAAAAATTTTCTCCCATTCTGTAGGTTGCCGGTTCACTCTGATGGTAGTTTCTCTTGCTGTGCAGAAGGTCTTTATTTTAATTAGATCCTATTTGTCAATTTTGGCTTTTGTTGCCGTTGCTTTTGGTGTTTTAGACACGAAGTCCTTGCCATGCAATGCTTCCAGTTTTTGCCCATTCAGTATGATATTGGCTGTGGATTTGTCATAAATAGCTCTTATTATTTTGAGATACGTCCAATCAATACTGAATTTATTGAGAGTTTTTAGCATGAAGGGCTACTGAATTTTGTCAATGGCCTTTTCTGCATCTATTGAAATAATCATTTGTTTTTTGTCTTTGGTTCTGTTTATATGCTGGATTACGTTTATTGATTTGTGTATTGTTGAACCAGTCTTGCATCCCAGGGATGAAGCCAACTTGATCATGATGGTTAAGCTTTGTAATGTGCTGCTGGATTTGGTTTGCCAGTATTTTATTGAGCATCGACGTTCATCAGGGATATTGGTCTAAAATTATCTTTTTTTGTTGTTGTGTCTCTGCCAGCCTTTGGTATCAGGATGATGTTGGCCTCATAAAACGAGTTAGGGAGGATTCTCTCTTTTTCTATTGATTGGAATAGCTTCAGAAGGAATGGTACAAACTCCTCTTTGAACCTCTAGTAGAATTTGGCTGTGAATCCATCTGGTCCTGGACTTTTTTTGGTTGGTAGGCTATTAATAATTGCCTCAATTTCAGAGCCTGTTATTGGTCTATTCAGGGATTCAACTTCTTCCTGGTCTAGTCTTTGGAGTGTGTATGTGTTCAGGAATTTATTCATTTCTTCTAGATTTTCTAGTTTATTTGCATAGAGGTGTTTATAGTATTGTCTGATGGTAGTTTGTATTTCTGTGGGATCAGTGGTGATATACCCTTTATCACATTTTATTGCGTCGATTTGGTTCTTCTCTTTTCTTCTTTATTAGTCTTGCTGGAGGTCTATCAATTTTGTTGATCTTTTCAAAAACCAGCTCTTGAATTCATTGATTTTTTGAAGGGTTTTTTTGTGTCCCTATCTCCATCAGTTCTGCTCTGATCTTGGTTATTTCTTGCCTTCTGCTAGCTTTTGAACGTGTTTGCTCTTGCTTTTCTAGTTCTTTTAATTGTGATGTTAGGGTGTCAATTTTAGATTTTTCCTGCTTTCCCTTATAGGCATTTAGTGCTATAAGTTTCCTTCTACACATTGCTTTAAATGTTTCCCAGAGATTCTTGTATGTGGTGTCTTTGTTCTCATTGGTTTCAAAGAACATCTTTATTTCTGCCTTCATTTTGTTATGTACCCAGTAGTCATTCAGGAGCAGTTTGTTCAGTTTCCATATAGTTGAGTGGTTTTGAGTGAGTTGCTTTTTATTATTATTATTATTATTATTATACTTTAAGTTCTAGGGTACATGTGCGTAACGTGCAGGTTTGTTACATATGTATACTTGTGCCATGTTGGCGTGCTGCACCCATCAACTCGTCAGCACCCATCAACTCGTCATTTACATCAGGTATAACTCCTAATGCAATCCCTTCCCCCTCCCCCCTCCCCATGATAGCAAAGACTTGGAACCAACCCAAATGTTCATCAGTGACAGACTGTATTAAGAAAATGTGGCACATATACACCATGGAATACTACGCAGCCATAAAAAAGGATTAGTTTGTGTCCTTTGTAGGGACATGGATGCAGCTGGAAACCATCATTCTCAGCAAACTATTGCAAGAACAGAAAACCAAACACCGCATGTTCTCACTCACAGGTGGGAACTGAACAATGAGATCACTTGGACTCGGGAAGGGGAACATCATACACCGGGGCCTACCCTTATGGAAAACAGTATGGCGATTCCTCAAGGATCTAGAACTAGAAGTACCATATGACCCAGTAATCCCATTACTGGGTATATACCCAAAGGATTGAGTGAGTTTCTTAATCCTGAGTTGTAGTTTGATTGCACTGTGGTCTGAGAGACAGTTTGTTATAAGTTCTATTCTTTTACATTTGCTGAGGCGTGGTTTACTTCCAACTATGTGGTCAATTTTGGAATAAGTGTGATGTGGTGCAGAGAAGAATGTATATTCTGTTGATTTGGGGTGGAGAGTTCTGTAGATGTCTATTAGGTCTGCTTGGTGCAGAGCTGAGTTCAATTCTTGGATATCCTTGTTAACTTTCTGTCTCGTTGATCTGTTTAATGTTGACAGTGGGGTGTTAAAGTCTCCCATTATTATTGTGTGGAAGTCTAAGTCTCTTTGTAGGTCTCTAAGGACTTGCTTTATGTATCTGGGTGCTCCTGTATTGGGTGCATATATATTTAGGATAGCTTGCAAATGACGAGTTAAGGGGTTCAGCACACCAACATGGCACATGTATACATATGTAACAAACCTGCACATTGTGCACATGTACCCTAGAAGTTAAAGTATAATTAAAAAAAGAAATATATAATATTTATCCATTTTGAATTAAAGCATCTAAGTTTATTTCTATCAAGCTTTAAAGTTCTTACATAAGGGCATAAGAACAGTTTTCTCACATAGTATCTTGATTGCTGTAAAAGATTTCTAACCTTTGAAGCAAACTGTGGTTATACTAAACTTTCATAGGAAAATTATATAATTTAAAATATGTTATTTCATTAAAACCAATGCTTTTATTGGCTAAGAAGTGATTTATCTTGTATCGCCAACACTAGAGAAACTCCATATCACCAACTAATGAAACTTCAGAGAAATATAAATGTGGAATTTATAAAGGTAATGGCAATACCTCAAGCCTATAACCAACATAACTCTGCTATGCTCATGAATTACCAGAGTCACTTAGAGTAAGGGAAAGATGTGTTTGTTTACAGTGGGCAGTCATGAATACCTTGCTGTGGCTGATTACCATTCTGACTACTAGAAAATGGAACTGTTACACACAACAGCATCTGCTGTGCTGGAATACAGTAATGCCCAGATTGCCTATTACAAAATTCCAGAGACTATTTGCCAGCAATAGACTTCATTTTGCCAATGGGCAATTTGCAATTTGCTGTGTCATCAGAATCTGAACATGTAGCATCTTTCCCTCATCACGGCCAATCCAATGGCAAAGTGCTATTAAAGCAGCTGTCAAGAATGAAAAAAACAAACAAACAAACAAACAAAAATCTATACAGGAAGAACAAAGTGACAGCAGACTCCATGCAAATCAGCAGTGGACACAAAATATGCACTCACAGAAGCAATAATGTATAGATCTATGTAGTTCCTGACACTATATAATGTGGAAACAATACTATTCTGCAGTAGATGAAATTTCACAGGTAGAGAAATAAAAGACTCTGTGAAGAATGAGGAAGAGGTTGTAAAGAGAAACAGTAAAATTTGGAACATTGAAAGTTATATTGTAAAATATAATCTGTACACTGAATGGAAATCACAAAACATATTTTGGTAATTACTTTAGGAAAAAAACAACAGACTGTGTGTGCCACGTCTAAAATTTATAATTGTTCATCATTATAAGAACGTTTTATTAATTAGATGATGTAGATAGTGCTAAATGTTAGTCAAAATGTGAATGTAATTCCTGAATACTCATGAACTAAAACTAAAGGATAATGATAATACCTCAAGCCTACAGACAACAGAACTCTGCCATGCTCATGAGTCACTAGAATCATTTGGCGTAAGGGAGGATCTGTTTGTTTACAGTGGGCAGTCATGAACATGACATCAAATGATTTATTGTCTATACATTTCTGTTATTTGAAATTTACCTTAATTTTTTCATATAAATTATTGAAATATAAATACTACCCAGTATAATTGCTAAATTATAAAACTTTAAATTGTCGGAAACTTAAGAAGTTAGATTTTTACAAGAATCTGTTCCTCACGGAAAAAGCCCTTTATAACATCTTTAGCAAATGGTCATTTGCCATCCTTGTAGACATTTGAGTAGTGAAGAACTCAGTCTCTTGAGGCTACTCAAGAGGCAGTGAGTCTTTTGGCAGCACTTATAATCAGCCAATATCGTAAGTTAAGCCAAAATATTCTAGCCTATGACTTTTATGTGCTGGTCACAGAGACAAGACGTCTCCGGTGTTTCTTTTACACTCTTCATTCTCACTCATCCCCCAAGTCCAACCAGTCCTATCAGTTCTACCTCTAATAATTGTGTTTGCACCTATTCGCTGATTCTCTCCTTTCTTATGCCACTTCCTTAATTTTACACTTCCCAGCTCTGTTAGAATTAGTTTAATACCTTCCTTAGTAGTTTCCCTACTTTTAGCTAATTGTCTCAACAGTCTGACCCTGACATCAGAGCCAGCCTTCTTCTGCAATACTGTTTGAGTTTGTTTCCTGTCAGGCATTCAGTAGACTATCAGAATAAAGTTGAAATTGCTTTTATTACTAGGTAGGGTAACCAAGAACACAGGCTTCCATCTTTTGGCAGTATCTTCTGCTAGGACTTCAGAATCCTTTTCTCTTTGGCCAAGAACTGGGAAAAAGATGGTAAAGAAAGCTTTTATTTTGGTGACCATGCTAGACTGGAAGTGACACACATCACCCTTAAAATTCCATTGTTAAGAACCAGTCATAGGCCGGGCGCGGTGGCTCACGCCTGTAATCCCAGCACTTTGGGAGGCCGAGGCGGGCGGATCACAAGGTCAGGAGATCGAGACCACGGTGAAACCCCGTCTCTACTAAAAATACAAAAAATTAGCCGGGCGCGGTTGTGGGCGCCTGTAGTCCCAGCTACTCGGGAGGCTGAGGCAGGAGAATGGCGTGAACCGGGAGGCGGAGCTTGCAGTGAGCCGAGATCGCGCCACTGCACTCCAGCCTGGGCGACAGAGCGAGACTCCATCTCAAAAAAAAAAAAAAAAAAAAAAGAACCAGTCATATGGCCTCACTTAGATGCAAACTGGTCAAAAAAAATAAAGTCTCTGCTTTAGCAGCTACTTACCCAAGTCAATCCTGTAACATGGAATGAGACTGAAAATGTTTGTGAACAATTGGCATACATTTCTGACAACTAAGAAAATCCTACATTTAAAAAACCCATAACTATGTCTTCTCAATCTCACATTTCAGCTTCAATTTACCCTCCATCATTCACAGTCATTAAACTCCATTCACCACATTACCTATTTTCCCCTTAAGAAACACCAAAAGCAACAGCAGCAAAAGCCAAAATTGACAATTGGATCTAATTAAACTAAAGAGCTTCTGCACAGCAAAAGAAACTACCATCAGAGTGAACAGGCAACCTACAGAATGGGAGAAAATTTTTGCAATCTACTCATCTGACAAAGGGCTAATATCCAGAACCTACAAAGAACTCAAACAAATTTACAAGAATAAAACAAACAACCTTATCAAAAAGTGGGCAAAGGATATGAACAGACATTTCTCAAAAGAAGACATTCATACAGCCAACAGACACATGAAAAAATGCTCATCATCACTGGCCATCAGAGAAATGCAAATCAAAACCACAATGAGATACCATCTCACACCAGTTAGAATGGCGATCCTTAAAAAGTCAGGAAACAACAGGTGCTGGAGAGGATGTGGAGAAATAGGAACACTTTTACACTGTTGGTGGGATTGTAAACTAGTTCAACCATTATGGAAAACAGTATGGCGATTCCTCAAGGATCTAGAACTAGATGTACCATATGACCCAGTCATCCCATTACTGGGTATTTACCCAAAGGATTATAAATCATGCTGCTATAAAGACACATGCACACGTATGTTTATTGTGGCACTATTCACAATAGCAAAGACTTGGAATCAACCCAAATGTTCATCAGTGACAGACTGGATTAAGAAAATGTGGCACATATACACCATGGAATACTATGCAGCCATCAAAAAGGATGAGTTTGTGTCCTTTGTAGGGACATGGATGCAGCTGGAAACCATCATTCTTAGCAAACTATCACAAGAACAGAAAACCAAACACCACATGTTCTCACTCATAGGTGGGAACTGAACAATGAGATCACTTGGACTCTGGAAGGGGAACATCACACACCGCAGCCTATGATGGGGAAGGGGAGGGGGGAGGGATTGCATTGGGAGTTATACCTGATGTAAATGACGAGTTGATGGGTGCTGACGAGTTGATGGGTGCAGCACACCAACATGGCACAAGTATACATATATAACAAACCTGCACGTTATGCACATGTACCCTAGAATTTAAAGTATTAAAAAAAAAAAAAAAAGAATATCTTTCACTGAGATAGCCCTGTCTTGTCTTGGAAAGTTTTCTTTTATTCACATCACTTCTATCAACTATTGAATCCCTATTCAAATTTCAAGTTTTAGGTCAAACTATGTTCTTCTCTAAAATCTTTGTTAAAAATCCCACGGGAATGAGCTCCTTTCAAATTATTCGTCTTCAGTTTCTTTCATCAGTGTTTTACAGTTCTCTTTAAAAGATTTTTCTTCTTTAGTTCAGTTAATTCCTTGGTATTTAGTTTTATGTGTGGCTATTGTAAATGGGATTACTTTTTGATTTTTTTTCAGATCTTTCACTGTTGGCATATAGAAATGCTACTTATTTTTGTATGTTGACTTTGTATCTTGCAACTTTGCTGAATTTGTTTATCAGTTCTAATTTTAGTGGAGTCTTTGGGTTTTTCAGAATATAAGAATATATTGTCTGCAAACAAGGATACTTCAATTTCTTCCTTTCCAATTTGGATGTCCTTTGTTTTTTTCTCTTGTCTGTTTGCTCTAGCTAGGACTTTCAGCATTATGTTGAATAACAGTGGTGAAAATGGGCATCCTTGTCATGTTCCAGATCTTAGAGGAAAGACTTTCAGCCTTTACCCACTCAGTATAATACAAATTGTGGGTCTGTCATATATGGCTTTTATTATGTTGAAGTATATTGCTTCAATACCCAGTTTTTTGAGGATTTTATCATGAAAGAATGTTAAATATTATTACATGTTTTTCCATCATCAATTGAAATGGTCATATGGCTTTTGTCCTTCATTCTGTTGATATGATGCCTCACATTTATTGATTTGTATATGATGGATCATCCTTGAATCCCAGGAATAAGTCCCACTTGGTCACAATGAATTATCTTTTAAATGTATTGTTGAATTCAATTTGCTAGCATTTTGTTGAGAATTTTTGCAGCAATATTAATCAGAGATGTTGGCCTATCATTTTCTTTCCTTTGTTGTGTCTCTCTCTGGTTTTGGCATCAGGGTAATACAGGTGTCATATAATGAGTTTGGAAGAATTGCGTCCTCCTCTATTTTGTGGATTCATTTAAGTAAGAATGGAGTTAGTTCTTGTTTAAATGTCTGACATAATTCATCAGTGAATTATGCCAGTGAATTCTTCAGCTCCTAGGCTTTTCTTTACTGGGGAGACTTTTTATTGTGGCTTTGATCTCATTACTTGCTATTGGTCTATTCAGGTTTTAGATTTCTTCATGGTTCAATTTTGGTAGGTTGTATTTGTCTAGAAATTTGTCCATTTCTTCTAGATTTTCGAATTTATTGGCATATAGTTTTGTGTAGTAGCCACTAATAATCTTTGAATTTCTGTGGTATCACTTGTAATGTCTCCTTTTTCATCTGTGATTTATTTGAATTTTCTCTTTTTTTTTCTTAGTCTGGCTAAAGGTTTGTCAATTTCGTTTAATTTTTCATAAAACCAACTTTTTGTTTCATTGATCTTCTCTATTGTTTGCTTAATTTTAATTTCATTTATTTCTCCCATGATCTAATTTTGGGTTTGGCTTGCTCTTCCTTTTCAAGGGCTTTGTTGTGGTTGCTGTTGTTGTTTTGTTGTTTTTGAGACAGGGTCTCACTCTGTCACCCAGGCTGGAGTGCAGCTGCATGATCTTGGCTTACTGCAACCTCTGCCTCCCGGGTTCAAGCAATTCTCATGCCTCAGCTTCCTGAGTAGTTGGGATTACAGGCTCATGCCACCACACCTGGCTAATTTCTGTATTTTTAGTAGAGATAGGGTTTCACCATGTTGCCCAGGTTGGTCTTGAACTCTTGGCCTCAAGTGATCCGCTCACTTCAGCCTCCCAAAGTGCTGGAATTACAGGTGTGAGCCGCCACCCTGGGCTCTTTTTCAAGTTCTTTAAGATGCATCATTAGGTTGCTTACTGGAAGTTTTTTCTTCTTTATTGATGTAGGTACTTATAGCTATAAACTTCCCTCTTAGTACTTAGTACTGCCTTTGCTGTATCCATAGGTTTAGGTATGTTGTGTTTCCATTATCGTTTGTTTCAATTTCCTTCTTAATTTCTCTATGAACCCACTGGTCACTCAGAAACCTATTGTTCAATTTCCATGTATTTGCATAGTTTCCAAAATTACTCTTGTTATTGATTTATAACTTTATTCCATTGTGGTGAGAGAAGATGCTTTATATTATTTCAATTTTTTGAATGTTTTGAGACTTGTTTTGTGACATAGCATATGGTCTATCTTTGGGAGTGATCCATATGCTGAGATAAAGAAAATGTATTCTGCAGCCATTGGACAACATGTTCTGTAAGTATCTATTAGCTCCATTTGGTCTATAGTGTAGATAAAGTTCAAAGTTTCTTTGTTGATTTTCTGCCTGGAAGATCTGTTCATTGCTGAAAGCAGGGTGTTGAAATCTTCACCTGTTATAGTATTTGAATCTATTTCTCTCTCTAGCTCTAATAATATTTGCCTTTTTATCTGAGTGCTCCAATGTTGGGTGCATATATTTTTTAAATTATTATATTCTCTTGCTGAATTGACCCTCTTATTATTATGTATTGACCTTCTTTGTCTCTTCTTATAGTTCTTGTCTTGAAATATATTTTGTCTGATATAAATATAGTAACTCCTGCTCTTTTTTGGTTTCCATTGGCATGGGGTATCTTTTTCCATCCTTTATTTTCAGTCAATTGTCTTTACAGGTGAAGTGTGTTTCTTACAGGCAACAGATGATTCAGTGTTTATTTATCCATTAAGCAACTGTTTGTTGATTGGAGAGTTTAGTCTATTTACATTCCATGTTATTATTAATAAGTAAGGACTTACTACCTTACTTATTAAGTAAGGTATTTTGTTATTTGTTTTCTGTTTGTTTTGTGGTCCTCTCTTCCTTCCTTCTTTCCTTCCTGCCTTCCTTTTAGAGAGGGTGATTTTCTCTGGTGATATGCTTTAGTATCTTCCTTTTTGTTTTTTTGTGTATCCATTATATGTTTTTGGGTTTGAGGTTATCATGAGGCTTGTAAATAACATCTTATAACCCACTATTTTAACCTGATAACAACTTAACACGGTTTGCATATAAAACAAACTAATCAACAAACAAAAATAACGAATAAAAACTACACTGTAGCTTCATCCCCATGCTTTTCAATTGTTTGTTGTTTCTATTTACACTTTTTCTTTTCTTTTCTTTTTTTATTTTTTCCTTCCTTCCTTCCTTCTCCTTCTCCTTCTCCTTCTTTTTTCTTTTGCTCTGTCACCCAGGCTAGAATGTAGTGGCAGGATCTCACCTCACTGCAACCTCCACCTCCTGGGTTCAAGTGATTCTCCTGCCTCAATCTCCTGAGTAGCTAGGACTATAGGCACGTGCCACCATGCCCAGCTATTTTTTTTTTTTATCAGAATTGGGGTTTCACCATGTTGGCCAGGCTGGTCTTGAGCTCCTGACCTCAAGTGATCTGCCTGCCTCCACCTCTCAAAGTGTTAAGATTATAGGTGTGAGCCATCATGCCTGGTCTGTTTCTAATTTATATCATATTTTACTATGTCTTGAAAAATTACTGTAGTTATAATTTTTGATTGGTTTTAGCTATTCTAGAGCCTGTGCCTTTGCAGTGCAGAATAAGCTAGTCTACAAAGTAACTGTACTGTGATTTAGATAAAATTGCCTTAAAGGAATTAGATAAATTTAGGATAATTGACATCTTTATTACATTCAATCTTTTCAATATAAACACACTATCTCTATTTAGTTTTAAAAATTCTGTCATTAGCATTTTCTGATTTTGAGCATATAATTCCTATATATGATTTGTTAAGTGTACACATAAATATTTCATTTTTTGGAGCAATAATAAATGGAATTATGTTTTTAATTTTGGTTTGCATATGTTCCTTTTTAGTAGCTAGATATTAGATTATTTTTTACCTGTTGATCTTCTATCATTTGACCTTGATGAACTTAACTCTTCCATTCTTGGTGGGTTTTTTTTTTCTTAAATCCCAAAAGGTTTCTTGGGATTTACTGTGTAGACAATCATGTCATCTGCAAATATTGACTATTTTTTCCTACTTTTAGTCTGTATTATTTTATATTTTTTACTGCTTTATTTTACTAGCTAGAACTACTATGTTGAATAAAACTGGTGGGTGAACAGATTTATCCTATTCCAAATCTTAGGGAAACACATTCAATCTTTTGCTATTAAATAAGATGTTAGCTGAGAGAACATTAAATGAATCAAGTTGTGTAGATTCCCCTCACTTTTAACTTTTTGATCATTTTTATCATAAATATATTTTGGAATTTTTAAACACTTTTTTTGCAGTAATCATTATAACCATACAATTTTTTTTTTCAGTTTATTAATATGGTAATATAATAACTTGATTTTTAGTAATTTTTATTAAACTATTAAACTTTTGTAGATTCCAAAGGTACACATGCAGTTCTGTTAGATGATTTTATCATATAATAGTGAGGTTTGAGTTTCAAATGTGCTTATCACTGGGATAGTGAACATTGTATAGAATAGGTAACTTTTCAACCCTCACCTCCCTTTTGAAGTCCCCAGTGTCTATTATTTTCTTCTGTATGTCCATGTGTACCCATTGCTTAACTCCTACTTGTAAGTGAGAATATGGGGTTTGGGACTTTCTGTTTCTAAGTTATTTTACTTATGATATGGAGTCCAGCTCCATTCATGTTTCTGCAAAAGACACTTTTTTTATGGCTGCATAGTATTCCATGGTATATATACCACATTTTCTTTATTCAGTCATCCTTTAATGGATACTTCAGTTGATTCCATGACTTTGTTATTCTAAATAGTGAGTAATAAGCATACTACTGCACAGGTATTTTTGCTGTAATTCTATATTTTCCTCTGGGTACATACCCAGTAGTGGGATTCTTGGGTTTAATGGCAGTTCTCTTTTTAGTCCTTTAAGAAATCTCCATACTGTTTTCCATAGAGGTTGTACTAATTTGCATCTCCACCAATAATATATAAGCATTCTCTTTTATCTGCATCCTTGTCAACATCTGTTGTTTTTTGCTTTTAGTAATAGCTATTCTAACTAGTGTGAGATGGTATTTCCTTGTGGTTTTAATTTGCATTTCTCTTGTGATTAGTGATAACTGAACTTTTTTTAATGTTTATTGGCTGCTTGTACGTCTTCTTTTGGGAAATATCTGTTCATGTCCTTTCCCTATGTTTTAATGGAATTATCTTTTTTTTTTCTTGTGTTAAGTTACTTATAGGTTCTGAAGATTAGTCATCTGTCAGATGCAGGGTTTGCAAATGTTTTCTCACGTTCTGTAGGTTGTCTGTTTGCTCTGTTTATTGTTTCTTTTGCTGTGCAGATACTCTTTAATTTAGTTAAGTCCCATGTGTCTATTTTTGTTTTTGTTGTATTTGCTTTTAAGGTCTTAGTCATAATTTCTTTGCCTAAGCCAATATACAGAAGATTTTTCCCTAGATTTCCTTCTGGGATTTTAATAGTTTGAGTTCTTACATTTAAGTCTTTAATCCACCTTGAGATAATTTTTGTATATGGTGAGGGATAGGGGCACAGTTTCATTCTTATGTATTTGACTATCCAATTTTCCCAGCACCATTTATTGAATAGGGGGTCCTTTCCCAACTGCATACTTTTGTCAACTTTGTCAGTGATCAGTTGTTTGTAGGTATATAACTTTAATTTTGCATTATTCATTATGTTTTATTTACCTATGTGTCTATTTTTGCACCAGCACTATGCAATTTTTGGTTACTATAGCCTTGTGGCATAATTTCAAGTCAGGAAATGTGATACCTCCAGCTTTGTTATTTTTGCTCAGTATTGCTTTGACCCACTGTCACCACTCCTATTCAACATAGGATCAGAAGTCCTAGCCAGAGTAATCAGGCAAAATAAAGAAATAAAAAGTGACTAAATTGGAAAAGAGGAAGTCAATTTTTCTCTGTTCATAGATGACATGATCTTATATCTAGAAAACCTTAAAGACTACTCCAAAGACTCTTACTTCAAAGACTCCTAGACCTGATAAATAACTTCAGTAAAGTTTCAGGATACAAAATCAATGTACAAAATTTAGTAGCATTTCTATAAACCAATAATGTTCAAGCTGAGAATCAAATCAAGGACTCAATCCCATTTACAGTAGCCACAAAACAATAAAATACTTAAGAGTACATTTAATCAAACAGATGAAAGATATCTTCAAGGAAAACTACAAAACACGGATGAAAGAAATCATAGATGACACAAACAAATGGAAATAAAATCTCATGCTCTTGGGTTGGAAGAATCAATATCATTAAAATGACCGTACTGCCCAAAGCAATATACAGATTTAATGCAATTTCTATCAAATTATCAATGACATTTTTCATAGAATTAGAAAAATATCCTAAAATTCATATGGAATGAAAAAAGAGCCTGAATAGTCCATTTAAACATAGTAATTCCAAAGAAAAGGTTTTATTTTTTGGAGAAGTTTATGTTCACAGCAAAATTGAGCAGAGAGTACAGAGATTTCCCAGGTACCTGCCCCACCTCCAGCCCTGAATGCATAGCCTCCTCATTATTAACAATCCCCACCAGAGTGATACATTTGTTGTAACTGATAATTCTACATTGATATATCACTATCACCCAAAGTCCATGGTTTACATTAGAATTTACTCTAACTCCTCCCTAATCCTTGGTAATCACTTATCTATTTCCTGTTTTTATAGTTTTGCCTTTCCCAGAATGTCATATACTGGGAATGATCCAGTATATAGCCTTTTCAGATTGGCTTCACTCACTTAGTAATATGGCTTTAAGGTTCCTCCTTGTCTTTTCATGGCTTACTACCTCGTTTCTTTTTATCACTCAATACTATTCCATTGTCTAGATTACAACAGTTTATTCAACTACTGAAAGACATCTTGGTTATTTGCAAATTTTGGCAATTAGGCATTAAGCTGCCATAAATATACATGTGCCTGATTTTGTGTGTGGACATCAATTTTGAACTCATTTGGGTAAATACCAAGGTTTACAATTACTGGATCACATAGTAAGTTATGTTTAGTTTTGTAAAAACACTAACAAGCTGATTCAATGTGGGTGTACCATTTTGCATTCCATCAGTAATGTATGAGAGATCCTGCTGTTTCATATTCATATTCTACCCAACATTTAGGGTTGTCAGTGTTCTGGATTTTGGCAGATTTATTTTAATATATTTCATAACTAGTGAAAATTCCACTAGGTTATAGAACATAATTCGCTTTACATAATGTTGGATTCAGTTTGCAAATATGTTGAGAAATTTGCATCTAAGTTCATGAGATATAATGTTCAGTAGTTATCTTCTTACTGTACTCTCTTTGTTAGATTTTGATATCAGAGTGATAACAGGCTCATAAATTGAATCGGAACATATTCCCTTTTATTATGAAAGAAATTATATAAAATTGATGTTAATCTTTAAATGTTTGGTAGAATTTTCTAATGAAATTATTTGGGCCTGGAAATTTATCTTTCAGAGGTGTTTAATAATGAGTCAATTTCTCTATAATTATAGTTCTATTTGATTATCAATTCCATCTTGGTTAAGCTTTGGCTGTTTGTATTTTTTGGGGAAATGCTTAAGTTAGTTAAGTTGTCAAAGTTCTTAGTATAAAGCTGTTCATAATATTCCCTTATTATTTTTTTAGTGGCTGCAGTCTTCAGTGAAATCTTCTGTTACATTCCTTCCATTGGTGATTTGTGTCTTCTCTCTTTTTTCAATTTGTGTCTTGGTAGTGTTTTATCAATTTTATTTTATTTTTTCAGAGAACAAACTTTTTGTATCACTGACTTTTGTCTAATGTTTTCTGTTTTCATTTTTATTGATTATTGCACTTGTTTTCTTTTTTTTTTTTTTTTTTTTTTTTTTTTTTCTTGAGACGGAGTCTCGCTCTGTCGCCCAGGCTGGAGTGCGGTGGCCGGATCTCAGCTCACTGCAAGCTCCGCCTCCCGGGTTCCCGCCATTTTCCTGCCTCAGCCTCCCGAGTAGCTGGGACTACAGGCGCCCGCCACCTCGTCCGGCTAGTTTTTTGTATTTTTTAGTAGAGACGGGGTTTCACCGTGTTAGCCAGGATGGTCTCGATCTCCTGACCTCGTGATCCGCCCGTCTCGGCCTCCCAAAGTGCTGGGATTACAGGCTTGAGCCACCGCGCCCGGCATTGCACTTGTTTTCAATATCTCTTTTCTTCTTCTTACTCTAGCTTTATTTTACTCTCATTATTTTTGTTGCATGAGATAGAAATTGAGATTATTAGTTTGATATCTCTCATATTTTCCCATAAAAGCATTTAGTGTCATGTATTTCCATTTAAACACTACTTTGACTTCATCTCACATATTTAAATATGTTGTATTATCAATTTAGTTCAATTCTATTTATGTTTTTATTATCTTCAAGTTTTTCTCTTGGATCCGTAGGTATATAGAAGTGTGTTATCTGATTTTTACATGTTTCAATATTATCCTGTTGTCTCTTATAGATTTCTAGTTTAATTTTATTACAGTCAGAGAACCCACTCTGTATGGTTTCAATTATTTCAAATTTGTTGAGGTTTATTTTATGTCACAGAATAAAATTGACTTTGGTGTCTGTTTTGGTGTCCATTTTTTCAGTCAAGAAAACCATTGTCATTCAAAGTGTCATCCCTATATAGGTACTGGTTTCCGATCACTTTCTGCTTTTAAGATGCTTCGTTTTACTTTTAGAAGTTTAATTATGATGTGTATTGGCATATAGTCTTGGGGGTTTATTGTATTTGAAATTCTCAGTTTATTGGATTTGTATGTGAATATCTTGGAATCCTGTTATTTTCTTTTTTCTGTAACTCAGAAAATACAAATATTGTCTTTGTTAGTACCCAACAGGTCCCTTAGTTGTGCTAATTTTTAAAGATAATTTTCTTTCTGTTTTTTTTATTTTATTAAATATATAAATATATTCTCAATTTTCTTTATTGTACTCCCTGTCATCACCACACTACTATTGAACCCATCTGGTGAGTTTTTAAATGGATCTCACTGTATAATCTCAGTTTTATTATTTCCATTGGTTCTACTTTACAACTTCTAATCTTTTGCATAATTTTCTAGTGCTTCATCTATTACAAGAAAATTTGTAGCTGATTTCTGAAGCATTTTTATGACTATGGCTTTAAAATCCCAACAGTTAATTACAACATTTGAATCATCTAAGTATCAACATCAATGGATTGTTTTTTCTTATTCAAGTTATGACTTTCTGGATTTTGGTACAATAGTGATGTTTTATTGTATCCTGGATATTTTTTCAGTTATGTTAGGTCCTCTGATTCCTGTTTCAAATTTTCTTTTAGAAGGCAAACCACCTTATTTAGATTTAGCATATAGGAACTGACCTACATTTTTAGGATCTGGTTCCAGGGTCAGTTTAACTTTCAATGTCTTGGTAGTGAGATAAACACACAGCTGCTGTGCTGTTTGTGTTGTTTTAGCTTTGAGGTTTCAAACCAGCTCACCTTCTTCTTACTATTGATTAGAGTTCTCCTTTGGTTAGCTCTTGGATTATTTTCAGAATATGTTACTGTGTTTGGGGAAGAGCAGGGGGAAAGAGGCCTACACCATCTTCTCTGCATGGGAAATCCAGTCATAGTTGCCTTTTAAGTCACTTTATATTGCAAATGTTCAGCAATATGGGATCAATTAAATTGTTTCTTTAATTTATTCTGTTATATTATAATAAATATTTACAATCTATTGCAAGCAGAAACAGATATTATAAGTAATATGTATATTATAATCTCAAATTTCTAAATATCTATGCATATCTAAATATGTACAGAAAATGTAAATATGTGTTAAGACTCGTTATTTCTAGATGGAGAATAATGAATAGCTTTTAATTCTCTCCTCTCTTATAACTTCTAAATTTTCTGTAATGAATATATGCTTATATTTACATTATTATCTGAAAACAAGTAGGAAACAGGACAATAAAAAAAACAAAACAAAACAAAAAAACAAAAAAAACCCCACACTCTTGTTAAGGAGGGGATAGAATGTTCATGAGGGAGGATGGCCAGTGCTGTTAGGAATATCTTACAAAAACTTCTGTTTTCAGGCCAGGCACGGTGGCTCATACCTCTAATCCCAGCACTTTGGGAGGCCGTGGTGGGTGGATCATAAGGTCAGGAGTTTGAGACCAGGCTGGACAACATGGAGAAACCCCGTCTCTACTAAAAATACAAAAAATTAGCCAGGTGTGGTTGCAGGCCCCTGTAATCCCAGCTACTCGAGAGGCTGAGGCAGGAGAATCGCTTGAACCTGAGAGGTGGAGGTTGCAGTGAGCAGAGACCATGCCACTGCACTCCAGCCTGGGCAACAGAGTGAGGCTTTGTCTCAAAAGCAAAACAAAACAACACCAAAAAACAAAACAAATAAAGAAAAAACTTCGGTTTTCAGATGTTACTCTGCCAAAAAAGAAAAGGAGTGTATGTCATTGTTTCCTTTACTGGAATGGTAGGATAACTTGAAGGAGGATAAAGAAGTGAAAAAAAAAAAAGAAAAAGAAAAAAAAATTCAAAATAAAATAATAAAAGAAGCTCACTAATTTAAAGAGCATAGTTGCTGAAGGATTGCATCTAAGGCAGCTGGTAAGCTCCATCAGGGTATCAATCCTGGGGAAACTTAGCTTTCGCTTTTAAAATTTTCTGTCTCAAATGCATGTGTAAGTCACCATTGATAAAACAGACAAAAATGCCTGAGAATAACTGCAGACATTTCTTCAGAAAATTTTCTCATTCCTTTATTATTTTACTGTCTCCCTGACTTCCCCTAAATAATAATAGATATATCTCAATAATATAGATAAGCATCCTCCATTGCATTCTAATCTGTTAATATGGTAATCTGTAAGATTAATCTATAAGAAATTAGGACACGGCTATTGAAATACTAGGATCAACTTATCCAATATCTTAAACCTCAATATTAACATCAACACCAGAAACAGAATATGCTAGTATTCTTGCATGTATCAGATGTAAATTTGTGTTGGATTACACCTGAAAGGCAACTTAATGGTAATATAAGGATGAAGAATACCCTTGATTTCTTTCTCTTGCCTAATTGCCCTAGCCAGAACTTCCAACACTATGTTGAATAGGAGTGGTGAGAGAGGGCATCCCTGTCTTGTGCCAGTTTTCAAAGGGAATTTTTCCAGTTTTTGCCCATTCAGTATGATATTGGCTGTGGGTTTGTCATAAATAGCTCTTATTATTTTGAGGTACGTTCCATCAATACCGAATTTATTGAGCGTTTTTAGCATGAAGGGCTGTTGAATTTTGTCAAAAGCCTTTTCTGCATCTATTGAGATAATCATGGGGTTCTTGTCTTTGGTTCTGTTTATATGCTGGATTATGTTTATTGATTTGCGAATGTTGAACCAGCCTTGCATCCCAGGGATGAAGCCCACTTGATCATGGTGGATAAGCTTTTTGATGTGTTGCTGAATCCGGTTTGCCAGTATTTTATTGAGGATTTTTGCATCGATGTTCATCAGGGATATTGGTCTAAAATTCTCTTTTTTTGTTGTGTCTCTGCCAGGCTTTGGTATCAGGATGATGTTAGCCTCATAAAATGAGTTAGGGAGGATTCCCTCTTTTTCTATTGATTGGAATAGTTTCAGAAGGAATGGTACCAACTCCTCCTTGTACCTCTGGTAGAATTCAGCTGTGAATCCATCTGGTCCTGGACTTTTTTTGGTTGGTAGGCTATTAATTATTGCCTCAATTTCAGAGCCTGCTATTGGTCTATTCAGGGATTCAACTTCTTCCTGGTTTAGTCTTGGAAGAGTGTAAGTGTCCAGGAAATTATCAATTTCTTCTAGATTTTCCAGTTTATTTGCGTAGAGGTGTTTATAGTATTCTCTGATGGTAGTTTGTATTTCTGTGGGGTCGGTGGTGATATCCCCTTTATCATTTTTAATTGCATCGATTTGATTCTTCTCTCTTTTCTTCTTTATTAGTCTTGCTAGTGGTCTGTAAATTTTGTTGATCTTTTCAAAAAACCAACTCCTGGATTCATTGATTTTTTGGAGAGTTTTTTGTGTCTCTATCTCCTTCAGTTCTGCTCTGATCTTAGTTATTTCTTGCCTTCTGCTAGCTTTCGAATGTGTTTGCTCTTGCTTCTCTAGTTCTTTTAATTGCGATCAGTTAGGAAAAGAAGAAGTCAAATTGTCCCTCTTTGCAGATGACATGATTGTATATTTAGAAAACCCCATTGTCTCAGCCCAAAATCTCCTTAAGCTGATAAGCAACTTCAGCAAAGTCTCAGGATACAAAATTAATGTGCAAAAATCACAAGCATTCTTATACACCAGTAACAGACAAACAGAGAGCCAAATCAGGAATGAACTTCCATTCACAATTGCTTCAAAGAGAATAAAATACCTAGGAATCCAACTTACAAGGGATGTGAAGGACCTTTTCAAGGAGAACTACAAACCACTGCTCAGTGAAATAAAGGAGGACACAAACAAATGGAAGAACATACCATGCTCATGGATAGGAAGAATCAATATCGTGAAAATGGCCATACTGCCCAAGGTAATTTATAGATTCAATGCCATCCCCATCAAGCTACCAATGACTTTCTTCACAGAATTGGAAAAAACTGCTTTAAAGTTCATATGGAACCAAAAAAGAGCCCGTATCTCCAAGACAATCCTAAGTCAAAAGAACAAAGCTGGAGGCATCATGCTACCTGACTTCAAACTATACTACAAGGCTACAGTAACCAAAACAGCATGGTACTGGTACCAAAACAGAGATATAGACCAATGGAACAGAACAGAGTCCTCAGAAATAATACCACACATCTACAGCCATCTGATCTTTGACAAACCTGAGAGAAACAAGAAATGGGGAAAGGATTCCCTATTTAATAAATGGTGCTGGGAAAATTGGCTAGCCATAAGTAGAAAGCTGAAACTGGATCCTTTCCTTACTCCTTATACGAAAATTAATTCAAGATGCATTAGAGACCTAAATGTTAGACCTAATACCATAAAAATCCTAGAGGAAAACCTAGGTAGTACCATTCAGGACATAGGCATGGGCAAAGACTTCATGTCTAAAACACCAAAAGCAACGGCAGCAAAAGCCAAAATTGACAAATGGGATCTAATTAAACTAAAGAGCTTCTGCACAGCAAAAGAAACTACCATCAGAGTGAACAGGCAACCTACAGAATGGGAGAAAGTTTTTGCAATCTACTCATCTGACAAAGGGCTAATATCCAGAACCTACAAAGAACTCAAACAAATTTACAAGAAAAAAACAAACAACCCCATCAAAAAGTGGGCAAAGGATATGAACAGACATTTCTCAAAAGAAGACATTCATACAGCCAACAGACACATGAAAAAATGCTCATCATCACTGGCCATCAGAGAAATGCAAATCAAAACCACAATGAGATACCATCTCACACCAATTAGAATGGCAATCATTAAAAAGTCAGGAAACAACAGGTGCTGGGGAGGATGTGGAGAAATAGGAACACTTTTACACTGTTGGTGGGATTGTAAACTAGTCCAACCATTATGGAAAACAGTATGGCGATTCCTCAAGGATCTAGAACAAGATGTACCATATGACCCAGCCATCCCATTACTGGGTGTATACCCAAAGGATTATAAATTATGCTGCTATAAAGACACATGCACACGTATGTTTATTGCAGCACTATTCACAATAGCAAAGACTTGGAATCAACTCAAATGTCCATCAGTGACAGATTGGATTAAGAAAATGTGGCACATATACACCATGGAATACTATGCAGCCATCACAAAGGATGAGTTTGTGTCCTTTGTAGGGACATGGATGCAGCTGGAAACCATCATTCTTAGCAAACTATCGCAAGAACAGAAAACCAAACACCGCATGTTCTCACTCATAGGTGGGAACTGAACAATGAGATCACTTGGACTCGGGAAGGGGAACATCACACACCGGGGCCTATCATGGGGAGGGGGGAGGGGGGAGGGATTGCATTGGGAGTTATACCTGATGTAAATGACGAGTTGATGGGTGCTGACGAGTTGATGGGTGCAGCACACCAACATGGCACAAGTATACATATGTAACAAACCTGCACGTTATGCACATGTACCCTAGAACTTAAAGTATAATAATAATAAATAAATTTAAAAAAAAGAATTAAAAAAAATACATGTTTTTAATTAACAATCAAGAAAAAGTGAATACTGGCTAAATAATAACACTAAGAAATAATTGTTCATTTTCATTTTTTAAAAGTTGATGTTATTTATAAAAAGATACATAAATAATGTACTTGAAATATATGAAATCTTGGATTTGCTTAAAAGTAAACCAGAGCTGGGGAAATGGACAGGATATTAATTAAACAAGATAGACTATGTGTTGTTAATCATTGAAGCTGGAAATGTATCTGTGGGGTTCATTACACAATTCTCTCCACTTTTGTTTAAGAATTTCCATAACAGCTTCTCAAAAGAAGACATTTATGCAGCCAACAGACACATGAAAAAATAGTCATCATCACTGGCCATCAGAGAAGTGCAAATCAAAACCACAATGAGATACTACCTCACTCCAGTTAGAATGGTGATCATTAAAAAGTCAGGAAATAACAGGTGCTGGAGAGGATGTGGAGAAATAGGAACACTTTTACACTGTTGGTGGGACTGTAAACCCATCAATCAGTGTGGAAGACAGTGTGGTGATTCCTCAAGGATCTATAACTAGAAGTACCATTTGACCCAGCCATCCCATTACTGGATATATACCCAAAGGATTATAAATCATGCTGCTATAAAGACACATGCACACATATATATATTGCGGCACTATTCACAATAGCAAAGACTTGGAACCAACCCAAATGTCCATCAATGACAGACTGGATTAAGAAAATGTGACACATATACCCATGGAATACTATGCAGCCATAAAATGGATGAGTTCTTGTCCTTTGTAGGGACATGGATGAAGCTGGAAACCATCATTCTCAGCAAACTATCGCAAGGACAAAAAAACAAACACTGCGTGTTCTCACTCATTGGTGGAAATTGAACAACAAGAACACCGGACACAGAAAGGGGAACATCCCACACCAGTGCCTGTCATGGGGTGGGGGGGGGGAAGGGATAGCATTAGGAGATATACCTAATGTAAATGACGAGTTAATGGATGCGGCACATAAACATGGCACATGTATGCATGTATGCATATGTAACAACCTTGCATGTTGTGCACATGTACCCTAGAATTTAAAGTGTATATATATATGAATTTCCATAATAAAATGGCATAAATCTTTTGAAGTAACAAAACACACAAATAAAAAAATATAAAAATTGGTGTCACTGTAGCTCTTTTAATCTATACATCATTTATATGTGACAAACCTTTAAATCTTTCCTATTTTGTATATATACTTGTTAACAGCAGAATGTGACATTAGAAATTGGGTATATGGACTGTTAGGATATTCTTAATCCAAATAGATTATAGAAGAGGGTAATGAAAAAAGTATGTAATTACTATTTAATGACCTCACCTGTTCTACTTTTTCCATCTCAAACAAAGAATGCATCACCCTAGAAAGAGTCCCATGAGAACAGAGACCATCACTAAGAAACCAAATGAGGCTGCAATCTGTTTAATTAGGCAACAAACTCATGGAAAGAGTTTGTGCCTCTATCTGTCTATCTATCTATCTATCTATCTATCTATCTATCTATCTATCTGTCTGTCTGTCTCTCTATCATATATTTTAATTCAGAACATAGTTGGTAGTCATAGAAATGCATATTAAAATAGTCATTTAATTGGAGAATAAAATTAGGCTTTTTCTAATGGAACGTAAATCTCATTCAGTTAATTGCATGTATAGTAAAAGTTGGCCTTTCTAATCAATTTGTATTCTATACTTTGAGTTAAATAGGTAGTTCATGGTGTTAATATAAATATATGTGAAACATGGCATAATATAAATTTAGTTTGTTTAAAAACTGTATTGACAAAGGTATAGTGGAGTTCATAACATTTAAATTTTCCCACACTTTTCTGATTATACCAGATTAAATAATATATCTCTACTTAAAAAAAATAACAAGCATCAATAATCATTGATGAACTTCTCAAAAGCATTTAAAATACACTCTTCAGAAACTGAGCTAGTAAATGACCCTAGTGACTAACACATCCTCTTACTGTTTAGATTCCTTTAATTCTTTGCTTTCAGTAGACCCAAAGGAGCATTCAGGTTAATATAAATAGTTTTTGTTGATAAACCACTGTATGATTTCAGCTATGCAACTAAATTAAATTAAAAATAATGTGTTAGCAAAAAGCTAACCTCTTTCATTCCCATGTATATCTTATAAGAAAAAAACCTTAAATTTAGCATACATTAAAACAAACTAAATATAGAACTCATGGTGAACACTGCTTCATTTTAGCAATAAATATCTATACATATAAAAAATAATTTTAAATGTTCAACCTATCAGATTGTTAGGTATTCCAATTTTTTAAATAATTATCAAAATTGGTAATATATTTTTGATCAATTGCTTACCAAAATAACCATCATCATTTTAATTTAAATTTCCAGGACTCAGAGAATTAAAAACAAACATATGCATATACAAACTTCAGAGAAATGTGATCTGTGGTGAATAAATCTTTCAAGCACATTACATTAATTAGGATAAACTATGTGGGAAAAGTGGAATAGAAATACACAAATATAAAACATATAGTGTCTGACTATAATATAATATTTTACTATGATTTAATTTTAATGGACTGATATATAAATTGAATGCTATGGTCTTTAGTGGTATACATTTAAAAAGTAGCATAACTGTGAGTTTAAAATAACAATTTTTATAATACATAAAAATTATGTCATTCAAAAAATTAAATTTATGACAAACTTTTCAGTGTTACCTTAAAATTATGTAGGGTTAATGTATCTCTTAAAAGCCATTTTAAGTTGTTGAAAGACAAACTTTAGATGAATTAAATTTAATACAGTTTATTTGAACAACAAACTATTCATGAATTGGGCAACACTCAGAACCAGGAGAGGTTCAGAGAGTTCTACCCAGCAACATGAGCAGGCAGTATTTATAGAGAGGAAAAGGAATGAAAAGAGAAGCAGACTGATTGGTTACAGCCAGGCATTTGCCTTATTTGGACATAGTTTGATCAATTGGCAGCCTATGATTGACTGAAACACAGCTGCCATGATTAGCTGACACTTTGTTGTTTGTAGCAAGAGTATACCCTTAAATAAGATTGCAGTTTGTTTACATACTAAATTAGGTTGCAGATTGTTATGTATGGAGGCAGCTTTAGGCCAGATTTAATTTAATTTTAGAAAGGGTATTATAGCAAAATAATTGGAAAGCTGCTGTTGTATAACTCAAACCCACATTAAGTGAGTAAATTGAAAAGAGTTCAAAATTCAGAGCTTAAAGTTTTTCTACCCATAAAACTCCATTGGAAATGCTTGCATTGGGCATCCCAATAAATGTCTTCACATTTCAGAAACAGTCCTGGGTTCTTCCCTCGGGAGCAATTTTATTGCCTTCTTTCAATGAATACATTGACTAGGCTCTCATTACAAGAAAGAAAATTGTTTTTGTCTAGATCTAAAAAACAAAATAAAAGAAACAAAAATCAAAAATCAAAACCACCAGCAGGAAACAAATATCATCAGCATTGCTGAAATTATGAAAGATATGTAATTAAGGTCACTGGAGATGGTTCCATCACATCTTTTGCTACTTCCTGTTCCAACTCTCCTCTGTGGTCTTTTCTTGCAATACAGGCTTGTTTTTTTTATGACCCGTGATTTCCTGCCACTTAGGAAAACTTTGACCATACTAACAAATGCTTTTCTGTCCAACAGAGATTTCACAATGTTCTTTCTCTGTGTATCTCAATTAGGTTTCATCTTAATACTTAAGTTTACTCTTGCTTGACTCAGTCGAGGCTATAAAATCTACTACAAATGATAATTTCTGACTTCTTTACCGTTTTCTGAATTACTTTGGGGTCATTCTAATAATTGGGATTTGGATTCATTAAGGTCATGGTTAACCCAATAACTTAAAAGCCCAAATAGGTGAACAGTAATAGCTTCTTACTGCTAATGTGGCCAAAGCAAGGTCCAAATAATTTGTAATTAGGGCAAGAAAAAGGTTTTTTCACTGGAAAAGCTTTACTTATAGAATCTAAGTATCCTCATCAAGCTGTACTCCCTTCCATTTTTGCTTTATCTACAATAATATTCAAAATACATTTCCAAGCAATACCTATGTTTTATTATTCAACAAAGGATAGTCCAATCAGGGTCAGATCAGACAATATGATGTATAGTACAATAGAAAGCAAATGAAAGTTTTCTAATAGAAGAATCTGAAAAGTTGCTGGCAATGAAGCCAGGCAGTGTGTGAGCAAGAATGTTCAAGGAAATATTTTATTTTTATTTATGTTGGCTATGAAATAAATATTGCATAGTTGAATCAGTGGATTTTATGTGTCAGGCTCTATTTCCTGCTGCACCCAATCACTGCAGAGCTGTCAAAAGCAAAGTGCGCATTTGAAGAGGCCACCCTCTCTGAACGGAAGGAGAGAAAAACCAGGAGGGTTGAAAAAATGCATTCTGATGAGTGTCTCTCCCTCTCTTTTTAAAGCTATTTGAGTTTATTCCAATTTTAGCAGACATGAACTCTGAATGAAAAGTAGCTTGAAGGCAACAGCTTCTAAAGGATGTAGAGAAAGAAGAGGGAAGACTTACATTTTTCTAAGCAGATGACATTTCACAAATGTAATGTATGTCCAAAGAATATAAGATAGAATGGTTCCATTACAGATTAGACACTCCCTCCCCCTACTCAATAACAAAATGCATAGAATGTGATGAGATGGGCATTTTATATTGTGGGCATCTTGTCACCGACCTGAATGTTACTGCCACATCAGTGTGAATGAGCATCAGCAACAGGCAAATGAGAATGCCCAGAAACTGCAAATGTCAGGAGACCACAGGCAGGAAAGCAACAATCATTCAGCACATGCCCCTATATGGAATTTGACTGGAATTACATGGCAGAAGGATGGCTTATAATAAGGCAAGGGAAGGCAGAGTACACAGACCTGAGATTTGGGCTAGGCTGTTAAAAAATGCTTTCTTGGGAGGGTTTCTTTGTATTCCTAGTTCCTTCTGCCTCATTTCTGAGAGTCAGAGCTCTGGAGACTGAAACATTGGCTTTTGGTTGTTTACTAATTGCCACATATGTTTACTGTTGTTATGTGACTCAAAAGCCTTAAGTTACGAATAATTAAAACCTTACCTTCCGTGGGCATAAGCTATAATTTAATAATGACAGTCTCTTCAGAATATACCTAAATATTGTATAGATACTGAAATTATACTCACTTTTCTCACACAAACATTCTCACTAACTTACTCAACTCCTTCATTTTTAATCACCTTAGTTGTTACAAATGCTATTTAAAAACTTATCACTAATTTCTGTGTTCTAAAGAATCTCTTTGTACACTGTAATAAAATAGGGATAATACTACATAATTAAACTTGTATTACTTGTGCACCTTTGATAATATAATAATGCCATAATAATGGATGTTCTCTTTCATCTAGTTGATATCAGATAAATACTTTATCTTAAATGGGCTAACTAAATAATTTTGAGAGCTGCAAGTTTTCACAATGGGCAGTAATATTTCCCTTTGCCTAGTATTCAGCCACATCAGAGATTCCCAGGTCTAATCAAGCATTCGTGTATTTTCTATTTCCTGTGCCTCAGCTCACTCATGGCCTCAGCTAGGTGAAAGGAGTCAATTTCTAATGGTGAAATTATAGGCATTTTGACAGGCCAATGCAGAGATATTTTGAGGGTAGAGAGATTCCCAGCATCGTTCAAATTTAAATGACAACAAACAGTAGGCTTTAATTTCTTCAGTCCGGGTTTTAGCAGGATTCTTGTCAGTCACAGAACACCTGCCCTGTATAAAATATTTCTCACATACTAATTCTCTGTCTGACACTTGACAGTTTTTATGAAGAAAGATGGGAAGCTGAGTATTTTCTCTGTAGGATGAAAATTTGATTCATAGCAATTTAGTTATGTAGGATGAAATTTTACGTGACAAAACTGTTCTTTCTTATGGATTTTTATTGTACAGAAATTTTGAATGCACCTCAATTTGTGCCAGTTTCTTAATCTTCATAAAGGAGGATGTTTGTTATTCAGGTTTGTTTGTTTGTTTGTTTTAAAGACAGGGTCTCTCTCTGTCACTCAGGCTGGTCTCAAACTCCTAGCCTCAAGTGATCCTCTCACCTTGGCTTCTTAAAGTGCGGGAATTATAGGTGTGAGCCACCACGCCCTGATATTTAGTCACTTAAGCTTATCTGAGTAGGCTTTTAAGAGAAATTCATGAGTATAGGCTATTGTTGAAAACTGCTATAACCGATTCTAACCTTCTCTGTGTAGAAAAATGGGGAAGACAAGAGGCTAAATCACTAGGAACACACCATTTGCATTTTTTACAACCTGCATTCTAGCTAAGTGGAAATAAAGCCCATATCTCTTTTGTATTTCTTGGGGCCTCTTTGTGGTAGGATTTTTCTTTCCTTAGTTAACTTCAGGTATTTTTTTTTTCTCTCATGAAATGGTTCTTGCTACTGGGAAATCTGTAGATTAGTTGCATTCTCTCCAAATAGGTTTGAGTCTACAAGTTGCCAAATTGGAAATAATTCACTACTAACAACTGGAGTAAGAACCCTTAGGATCGTGTAACTGCAACAGTTTCATTGATTTGCTGAGTCAGTATCTTATTATACAAAAATGAAAAAAGGAAATATGACCCTTTTAGATACTATAAAGGTAATAAAATATTAATACAAACAATACATTTAAGTTCTAGAATAGAACAGAATAAATGTGAGATAATCCTATAAACATTTTTTAACCATGCTTTTATGCTTTTATGCTTTAATTTTTGTCACTAAGACACTAAGACACTTATTTGAAAGGGAAGACTAATTTCTATGTAATACAATGCTTTAAAAGAAAACAGTCCAGGCATGGCGGCTTGTGTCTGTAAATCCCAGAACATTGGGAGGCCAAGGTGGGAGGGGCACCTGAAGGCCGGAGTTTGTGACCAGCCTGGCCAACATGGTGACACCCCGTCTCTCCCAAAAATACAAAAGTTAGCTGGGCGTGGTGGCAAGTGCCTGCAATCACAACTACTCCGGAGCCTGAGGTAGGGGAATTATTTGGACCCGGGAGGTGGAGGTTGCAGTAAGCTAAGATCACCCCATTTCACTCCAGTCTGGGAGACGGAGCGAGATTGTGTCTCAAAAAACAAAAAGCAACATTATTAAGGTATAACTTACACACAATATTTAAAGTGTATAGTCTGAACGACTGTGTCCGTGATTCCCCAAATTTGTCCCATGACCCCACTTCATAACCTCTCCTCCATCCCCCAGACAACTGGTCTGCTTATGTCTTTATATTTTTGCATACATTTTCTAGATTTCATACTAAATGGAATCATTCAATATCTGTTTATTTTTGGAGAGGGAGAAGTCATTCTTCTTTCACCCAGAATAATTATTTGAAAAATTTACTCATGTTGCTGTGAGTACCAATAGTCCATTTCTTTTTACTCCTGTGTAGTATTCCTTGGTCTAGGTATGCCTTGATTTAGTTATCTGTTCACCTGTTGATGGATATCAGGGTTGTATCTAATTTTAGTTAATCAAAAGTAAGTCTGCTGTGAACATTTGTGTACAAGTCTTTATACGGACATCTGTTTTTCTTTTTCTTGAATAACTACTTAGAAGTAGAATAGGTATATCTTCCATGTTTTTGAAAAAACACCAAAACATATTATAGAGTGAAAGTTTGTTCACTCCCAAAGTCCATATGTTGAAGCTTGAATCTCCAATGGATTTGGAGGTGACACCTTTGGGAGGTAATTACAGTAGAGCCTTCATGAATGGGATTAGTGTCCCTACAAGCAATAAGGAGTCTAGAGCTCTCTCCTTCCACTATGTGAGGATATAATGGGAAAGTGACTGTCTGCTACCAATAAGAGGGCCCTCACATGGACCCAACCACGCTAGACCCTGACCTTGGACTTTTGGCCTCTAGATCTGTGAAAAATAAATTTTTGTTTTTTAATAAGCCCCCTAGTCTATGGTACTTTGTTATAGCAGCTCAAACTGACCAAGACACTAACACATCTTTTTCCAAATTGGTGGTACCATTTTACATTCCTACCTGAATGTAAAAAATTTTAGGGGCTCCATATCCTCACCAACACATTGTATGATAAGTCTTGTTAAAATTTTAGCCATTTGAATAGTTGTGAAGTTGCATCTCATTGTAGCTTTATTGTGTTGTTTTAATTTCCTTATGTTAATTTGTCTAGAAGCTGAAACTTTGGGGGATGAATAACAGGAAAAAAATCCCTCTAGTTTCTCAGGCCTCTCCATCACCACAGGAAACTCAAAGTGGAAAAAATTATTTGTGTTCTCCTTATTCTTGCTACATCTTAATCACATTTATTTATTCATTATTCACCATTATAATAATTTGACATGATATTTGGGAAAGCTACATAAAAAGAATAAGTATTCATAACTTTTCACCTTGTCATATTTACTGTTCACATTTTGGTCTACTTTATCCTATTTTCTCCATCATAATAAAATTGTGAACATTTATTAAAGACTCACAATGACCCAGGCTTAAAGTATATAGACTCACACAGCTCATAGAAATTTTTTCAACAATTTTGTAATATCGTTTCTTCATTATGTAAATTTTAAAAAGAAGAGACTAGAGAAGGCCCATAACATTATGCTAGCAACGAACACAGCCAAGACTTGCTTCAATATATTTCTGACTCCAGAGAATATTCTTTCAGCTTCTTCAAGACAGTCTCTTGAGTTAGGCTGCTAAAATAGTCTGATTAAAAACGGAAAACAATATAACTGAGTTTTAAAGATATTGAGAGAATGTTTTCATTGCAGGTAAGGAAAACAACTTAACAGGTATACTTAGACAAATGGGTTGAACAGACTCAGAATAACCAGCATGGCATACTGATTTAAGGTTCCAGAGACACAGTTCTTATACCCTCCTATAGAACAGCTTGATTGAATTATTTAGTTTCTCTAGTTTCGTTTACCATCTCAGATGGTACATTTCTTAGATGAGACCATTTTAGAAGAACTCTAAGAAAAACAACACTTCTAAAATGTTTAACTCTACTTCAGATGGAAAAGCAGTGAAATGGGTTGAATGACCTTTAAATTCTCAGTTCTCAGTGTCATTTGATGCTGACAGAGATAAATCACAGGAGTATATTAGGAGATTATCTGACTGGTCAAAATATGGCAGAAGCACATTGGATCTGCAAGTGTCAGGTCTATTTAGAGAAAAGGACCAATTTTGCTGAAGCAAGCAATATTCACCACACTGAAAAATCTTATTTTTGTTTATTGTAGCTATAGGCAATAAAATAAGGTTATGTATGTTCTAGAAAAAAGTCAATTAAGGAGTTAGAGATACTATTTGCCTTTTTGTAAGAAAAATATTTAAAAATATTCTTAAAGGTCAAAAATAAAAATTGATAGTTTCTATAAGTTGAAAATTAATTAAAAGTATAGATACAGGAAAGAAAACTTGTTCCCTAAATCTTTAGAGTTTAGAACAAAATGTTGATTTTAGGACAAAAAATAAACTCTGTTTTCTACTATAGACTACAATGTAGAGGGCTCATTATCACTTTATGTGGTATAAAATAAATAGAACATCCTAATATATGCAACAGAATTTGTGAGAGAGTTGGACATTCTGGACCAATAAAAGTATTACTTAGCCAATATTTCTAAATGTTGCAGTGAACACTGCACAATAGTTCGTTTCCCTCAGAATCACTGTTGTCAGCAGTATAAAGACCTTTATAGTATTGTTAGTTCAAATTTCTCATTTTAAACTTGAAGAAATTGAGTCTCTGAGACGTGCATAAAGTTCGTCACATTGTGAAAGACAGCCAGCATTTCAACAAAACAATTCTTATGGATACTCTCTGGCACAGAATGAGTTGTGTGACTTTTATATGGTACCTAGCTTCTCTAAGAATCCATTTTTCTTCATGTGCAAACTGAGACTAATAACATGTGTAACTAGAATTTTGAGATATAATTTAAATAACTTACCATATTTCATCAAATCTAATACATTATTCTAATAGTCACTTGTATTTTTTGTATGACTAAACAAAAATAAACAAATTTTCTTTTACTTAGAGTATTTATTTTTAACATATGTGAAAAAATTTCACTTATTTCACTATTTAAATGAAAATATAAAAAACATGTTGGTGTCTGTGTTACCAAAACTTATCATATTCAGAGCCTTACTTTTTAAAGTTGCTTTTAAACTAAAATTGTCACTGTCGATATTGTTTCTCTTTTTCTCTTGAATTGTAATATTATTCTCTGCTGTCAAAAGCATGTGTGGTAGCACTTCTTAGAGAGTGCTCTTCTATTATCTCTGGGATTTTCTCCCACATTGTTAACACTCATTCTGTAAGTGTTGATTCTAGTAATTTCCTATTTATCTAAACACAAACTTTTACTTTGTTTTCTCATTTAAATCTCAATGCCGGAAATGCAGCAACTTATGTTTAAAGTCAATAAAGTTTCTGACACACTGATGCTCAATATCTTTTTTAAACTTTTATTTTAGGTTTGTGGGTATATGTGAGGGTTTGTTACATAGGTAAACATGTGTCACAAGGGTTTGTTGTACATATTATTTCCTCACCCAGGTATTAAGCCCAGTACCCAACAGTTATCTTTCCTGTTTCTCTCCCTCTTTCCACTTTCCCTACTCAAGGAGACCTCAATGTCTGTTGTTTTCTTCTTTGTGTTTATTAGTTCTTATCATTTAGCTCCCAATTATAAGGAAGAACATGTGGTATTTGGTTTTCTATTCCTGCATTAGTTTGCTAAGGATAAGAGCCTCCAGCTCCATACATGTTTCCAAAAGAGACATTATCTTGCTCTTTTTTATGGCTGCGTAGTATTCCGTGCTGTACCTGTATCACATTTTCTTTGTCCAATCTGTCCTTTATGGGCTTTAGGTTGATTACATGTCTTTGCTACTGTGAACAGTGCTGCAATGAACATTTGCATATATGTTTCACTAGGGTAGGATTATTTATATTCCTCTGTGTGTATACCCAGTAATGGGATTGCTCAGTTGAATGGCAAACTACCAACAACATTCTTCACAGAACTAGAAAAAAACTTTTTAAGTTCATATGAAACCAATCAAGAACCTGAATAGCCAAGGCAATCTTAACCACAAAAAAAAAAAAACAAAAAAAAAAAGAAAGAAAAGAAAAGAAAGAAAGAAAAGAAAGAAAGATAGAAAGATGAATGAAAGAAAGAAAGAAAGGAAAGAAAGAAAGAAAGAAAGAAAGAAAGAAAGAAAGAAAGAAAGAAAGAAAGAAAGAAAGAAAGAAAGAAAGAAAGAAAGAAGGAAAGAAAGAAGGAAAGAAAGAAAGAGAAAGAAAGAAAGAAACTGAAGTTGGAGGCACCACAGTACCCAACTTCAAACTATACTACAAGGCTACGGTAACCAAGACAGCATAGTACTGGTAATAAAACAGGCACATAGACCAACAGAACAGAATAGAGAGCCCAGACACAAGGCTTCACAACTATGACAAAGCTGACAAAAACAAATAATGGAGAAAAGAGTCCTTATTCAATAAATGGTGCTAGGATAACAGGCTAGCCATATGCAGAAGACTGAAGCTGGATCCCTTTCTTACACCATACACAAACATCAACTCAAGACATATCAAAGACTTAGTAAAACCCCAGACTATAAAACCCGCAAAGACAACCTAGGCAATACCATCCTGGACATAGGAATGGGCAAATATTTCATGACAAAGACACCAAAAGCAATTACAACAAAAGCAAAAATTGACAATTGGGATCTAATTTAACTTAAGAGCTTCTGCACAGCAAAATAAACTACCAACAGAGTATAAAACAACCTACACAATGGGATAAAATGTTTGCAAACTATGCAGCTGACAAAGGTCTAATATCCAGCTTCTGTAAAGAACTTAAACAAATTTACAAGAGAAAAACAACCCCATTCAAAAGTGGGCAAAGGAAATGAACAGGTGTTTCTCAAAAGAAGACATACATGTGGCCAAACACCATATGGAAAAAGCTCAATATCACTGATTATTAGAGAAATGCAAATCAAAACCACAATAGGATGCCACCTCACATCAGTTAAAATGGCTATTATTAAAAAGTCAAAAAATAACACATGCTGGTGAGGTTGTGGAGAAAAGGGAACAGTTATGCACTGTTGGTGGGAGTATAAATTAGTTCAGCCATTGTGGAGAGGAATGTAGCAATTCCTCAAAGAGCTAAAAGATGTCCAATGTCTTAATATGCTCTTTCTCTGTGGAAAATTCAATCATATCTGTCCCTGGTTTCTTCCAAGTTTCTTTCTGATATTTTAAGATAACTAGTAGTATTCCTGACTTTAGTTATAGGGCTTTTTTCATGATAGGTAAACCTTTCTCACATAGCACAGAAACAATATATGAAATAGAATATTGCAATCATGGATATCTTCTCTTTGATTCTGAGGGGACTTGTTGTAGCTTTTCAAGAAAATATGGAATTATGATAATATCTCTGATGAATTTTGCATTCATTATCAAATTTAGGTTCCAGGTTTAACTGCACGCATTGTTTTGTTTCTGTCATTTTACATATGGAATTCCTTTCAGTAACTCAACACAATGCAACATTTTGAATTCACTTTAAACACCAGTTAAGATTAACTTGCATAGTACCAATGGATTTAAATGAGAAAAATATTAAGCAGCAACGACAAAATTTGCACAAGTTCAGGCGATGTAAAATGGATAATAATTCTTGTCTTGCATATAATGATTGCAAGATGTCGTCTGTTTTAAGAAGAATATTTTAGCAGGTATTAAAATACACAAATATGACCATTTGAAAATTAACAAAATGTAGTATATTAAACATTTAACAATGTCTGGCTTATCAAAGTTTAATACATGATAGACTTTCCTGTCATTATTATTTTGTCATCAATATTATTGTCTAACAAGATATTTTGACATTCTCATTTTTCTAACAGTGCACAGCTTACTCCTAGGACAATGATATTAGAGACTAAATGGACATAATTTTTGTTGAAAATGTAGATACCCTGTATCTGTCCTGTCTTAATAAATCAGATCTTGATTATTCCCAGAATTAAACTTTCTTCATACTTATTATACACAACAATAATCTACTGCTCCCTCAGGACATTTATAGAGTCCAAAGAATATATTATCTGGTCACAGAATCATTTATAAACACATTTTTAAGATGAAGAATATACTCATTTTGACCCAGTGATTAAAGAATTTTTATCCATTTGTGAGTTTTGAAATATTAATAATGGCAAAGCTTCTTATTGCTTAATCAATTTTAGATCCTATGACTTTAATGATCTTGCATGTTTTCAAATACTTGAACAGTCAAGCATAGTTTCAACATTCATATCCATTGAAGTCACTTATCATGAAACCATTTCCCCCCCTCATATATCTTCTCTGTAAATTATCATTTATTTTAGCAGGCCAAATATTAATATAGAGGGATATGTATTAGACATGTGACACACATAGATAACTGTGAAACAGTTATTTATTTTATTGCTTATGTAGGCCAGAAAGGAAAAAAACGTGACTCAATTATTAGAGTGTGTAGGTGTCAACACTTTTTAACAATAAACTTACAAAGAAATAGGGCTCATAAGATCTAAAAGGAAAGCCTACCTATTTTGAAAATAGTGATCACATAGGTAGGTAGCATATGTTTGGTTAATCTGGAAATTAATCTTGAAAGATATGGCTTTGTGGGTGAAGTCATAGTTCACAAGTTCTCAAGAGTAAGGTTTGCTACATAGGACAAAAAAGAGTGATCCTTCTGCAAATTAAATAAATAGATAAATAAATCATTTTGAAATATTTAGATCCTTAACAAACTACATCTATAGGTGACAGTTTTTCACTTTCTCCTTTTGAAATAACTGCTCTCACTATCATTATACCTGTTTTGTCCACTGGAAAAGCTATTCTCCACCTCTTTCACAAGCTCTAAAATCATGTTTTCCTATCATTCTTCAATACTTTGTTCAAGAGCTTTTTTCTTTTCCAAATGAACTCTACATATTTTTATTCAATTTCAAGGTAGACCCTTAAGAGTTAAAAAGCTTAGACTCTGAATTCAGATAGTGGAAAGGATCACTTCTCCCTATAAAAAGTTATTTAATCTTGATCAAGTCACTATACCTTTGATATAGTTAGGCTTTGTGTACCCAACCACATCTCATCTTGAACTGCAATCGCCATAATCACCATGTGTCAAGGGAGAGACCAGGTGGAGGCAATTGAATCATGGGGACAGCCTCCCCCATGCTGTTCTCCTGATAATGAGCTCTTTTTTTTTTCTTTATTATTATACTTTAAGTTCTAGGGTACATGTGCATAACGTGCAGGTTTGTTACATATGTATACTTGTGCCATGTTGGTGTGCTGCACCCATCAACTCCTCAGCACCCATCAACTCATCATTTACATCAGGTATAACTCCCAATGCAATCCCTCCCCCCTCCCCCCTCCCCATAATAGGCCCCGGTGTGTGATGTTCCCCTTCCCGAGTCCAAGTGATCTCATTGTTCAGTTCCCACCTATGAGTGAGAACATGCGGTGTTTGGTTTTCTGTTCTTGTGATAGTTTGCTAAGAATGATGGTTTCCAGCTGCATCCATGTCCCTACAAAGGACACAAACTCATCCCTTTTTATGGCTGCATAGTATTCCATGGTGTATATGTGCCACATTTTCTTAATCCAGTCTGTCACTAATGGACATTTGGGTTGATTCCAAGTCTTTGCTATTGTGAATAGTGCCTCAATAAACATACGTGTGCATGTGTCTTTATAGCAGCATGATTTATAATCCTTTGGGTATACACCCAGTAATGGGATGGCTGGGTCATATGGTACATCTAGTTCTAGATCCTTGAGGAATCGTCATACTGTTTTCCATAATGGTTGAACTAGTTTACAATCCCACCAACAGTGTAAAAGTGTTCCTATTTCTCCACATCCTCTCTAGCACCTGTTGTTTCCTGACTTTTTAATGATCGCCCTTCTAACTGGTGTGAGATGGTATCTCATTGTGGTTTTGATTTGCATTTCTCCGATGGCCAGTGATGATGAGCATTTTTCTGATGGTTTTATAAGGGGCTCTTCCCCCTTTCACCTGGCAATTCTCTTTCAACCTTGTGAAGAAGGTGCCTGGCTTCTTTTTCACCTTCTACCATGATTATAAGTTTCCTGAGTCCTCCCCAGTCATGGCGAACTGTGGGTCAGTTAAACCTCTTTCCTTTAAAAATTACCCAATCTTGGGCAGTTCTTTATAGTAGTATGAAACTGGACTAACATAACCTTCAACAGCCCCTGTAATGTTCACCTAAAATTAGTTTCTACCTTAAGGGGCTGTTGGAAAGATTAAGTAAAGAGTGTATATAAATGAATCTGGAACACAATAAACATTCAATTATGTTTTTTAAATTTTTATTTTATTTTTCAATTAATTACACATTTTAAAATATTTATATAGCTGTCATTAAATAACATTTTTACCTAATAGGCTATGTAGATGAGTATATTATTGGCCCAAAGCCTTTACTCCTCTGTGAACAAAGGTCCTTAACCATGTGACTTTAATTTCTCAATTAAAGTGGTAAAATAGATTTCCCTGCTCCTACCTATAAGTTCAGCCATGTGACTCTTGGTCAATAGAAATGAAGGAAAGTGTGTCTTAACAAATCTTGCACATTTTTTCCTTGCTGTATTAGGGTTGTAATATTTAATTTTAAAAATGCACGGAGGCGTGGCTCACGCCTGTAATCCCAGCACTTTGGGAGGCCGAGACGCGCGGATCACGAGATCAGGAGATCGAGACCATCCTGGCTAACACGGTGAAACCCCGTCTCTACTAAAAATACAAAAATTAGCCAGGCGTGGTGGTGGGCGTCTGTAGTCCCAGCTACACTGGCGGCTGAGGCAGGAGAATGGCGTGAACCTGGGAGGCGGAGCTTGCAGTGAGTGGAGATCGCGCCACTGCACTCCAGCCTGGGCGACAGAGCGAGACTCCGTCTCAAAAAAAAAAAAAAAAAAAAAAAAAATGCACGGAGGCATACTAATACTATGCATAGGACATACTTATGCTAATTTATTCATTGTTTATCTGAAATTCAACAAAATATTTGCGAATAATTGGAAAACATGGTTTTAGAGCTTGTTAAAAAGGTGGTAAACAGCTTTCCCAGTGGACAAAACCGGCATAATGATAGTGAGAGTAGTTATGTCAGAAGGAGAAAGTGAAAACCTGTCAGCTATAGATTCAGTGTGTCAAATATCTAAATATTTCAAAATGATTTATCTATCTGTATTTTATTCGGCAATATTATCTATTATGCCTCTGCCATTTTTATGAGAACACACCAGATAGCACTCTGGTCCTGAGAAGATGAGAAACAGGTAGAACACAGGTTCCCCAGCTGAAATGCAGCATGAGAGATGCCAAAACAAACACATCCGTAATTATTCAAGTATTCATACATAGGTAACATAATTATGTACAAAAGTCAAAGATAATCTACCACCTACTAAAATAAAGAAGCAACTTTAGCAAAATTGCTAGGTAAAATTAAATATCCAAAAAGTATTTCCATATGCTAGCAATAAACACAAAACAATTAAAATATGATACTATTTCAATAAAATTAAATGGTGCTAATACTTTGGAAAAAAATTAACAAAAGCATGCAGAACTTCATATGAGAGAATACAAAATTTCTGGAGAAAATATAAAGACTTAAATTGAGAGATACAGCATGTTTGTGGATTAGAAAGTTTTCTATATGAAAAATTTCAGACCTTTCCAAATTAATCTTTAGATTCAACATATTTCTAACAAAAATCGTAGCAGTTTTATTTTTTCTGTGGAAGTAGTACATTATTTACAAAAAGGTTTTGGAAAACTTAAAGACCCAAGAACAGCCACAGCAATCTTGAAGAAAAATTTGGAGAATCTACAATATCACATTTAAAAAGACTTGGTATAAAGATACAGTAATTAAGGATACAAACACTAATCAATGGACAGAATTCTCTGAATTCAAAGGAAAATCCAAATATACAGAGTTACCTCATACATGAAAAAGCTACCACTGCATCACAGTGGAAAATTTCTGATCTTAATAATTGAAGCTTTTTTTATTTGAAAAAAAAATCTTCACCCTTATGTCACATATCACAAAAATAAATCATTATAAATTGCAAATATGAATATGAACATAACAATAAAGTTTTTTAATACAAATAGTCATGATCTTGGAGTAGGAATAAATTCTTAAAGAAGGAAAAAGATTGTAAATTTAAAAGAAAAAACATATTGAACTATAATAAAACTTTAAAACTTCTGTTCACCAAAAGACATGATTAAAAAGTAAAAAGACAACTCACAATTTTGGAAAAGGTACTCATTGTACATATATCTGAAAAAGGTCTTATATCCACAGTATGGAAAAAAAAATCCTATAAGCTACTCAAAGGTGGACATATAGTAAGAAATGGGCAAAATTCTCAACAATATACTTTATAGAAGAGGGTATTCAATTCATCTTCAAATACATGAAAAATTCTCAACCTTATCAGGGGAATTCCAATTAAAATCACTAGTATGGCATGAAATAATTTTTAAAAATACCAGTGTGTGTGAAAATATGGAGCAATTAGGCTCTCATGTACTGCATGCAAATAGGTAAATATGTATGACCATGTTACAAAACAGTACTTACTCAAGATGAATATATGCATACTTTGAATGAGAAATCCCACTCTTAAGTCTGTTGCTAACAGAAACGGGCACATATGTTAATCAAAACACAATAATAAACATGTAGGCAAAAACTACAAATTATTCAAATTTTTATCAACAGTAAAATGGATAAAGACGTTGTGGCAGATTCACAGAATGGAAAATAATGTAGACATACAAATAATTTATCACTACACACAAGCATAGAAAATCTCAAAAATTAAATATTAATGAAAAGAAACTTACAAAAAATGAGGTGATATTCTAAATTTGCTTAAACTACAAAGATTGAAAAAACTAACGTATTATATTTCAATCAGGCCAGTGCTGACACTTGGCATGGAATGGTGGCAGGAAGGGACTGTGGAGGTTGTTCTAGGATTCTAGTAATGGTTGGTTTATTGATCTGGATGCTGGTGACTGACTTCATCTGTTAAGTTTGTAAAAATCCATCAAGCTTTATTAATGTTTGTACGTGTGTGTGTTGTCTTTTCACATATTACACTTCAATAACAAATTATAAAAGAGAATAGTGTAATAGATGCCAGAAAAAAGCACATGCTGTCCAACAGAAGCAGTAATGATTGCCCAAATCAAGGCTTGAATTTAATTGAGTGAATGTAATTTGAAAAACTTACATTGCTCTTCTGACAACAAATTTTGTGTTCCAAAAAAAAAAAAAGATAAACATGACACTTGTTACTCAAATTTTATAAGATGTTGTAAAAGTACAAATTAATCATTTAATTTTGATTTCATTAATGGCCAGCTATATAGTTTAAACCAACTTTCTCATTAAAGATAACTAAAAATATTGGAAGAAATGTTGAAATATTTTTTCTTAAAATATAAAAAAATACAAAAAATATCAACAACAAAAAAGAAGAAAAATGTTACATAAACAACTTAACAGTATACTTTAAAGGACTAGAAAGAAAAGCAAACTAAGCCCAAGTATGAGTGAGTAGAAAGAAGGAAACAATAATAATCAGAATAGAAATAGATGAAATGGAGACAGTAAAACAATAGAAAGATTAATAGAGCTAAGAGGTAGTTTTTTAAAAAAGATATAATTGATAAATCTTAAGCTAGGAATTAAGAAAAAAGAGAAAAACTCAAAGAAAATAAGAATTGAAAGATGAGACATTACAACAAATGCCACAGAAATACCAAATTCATGAGACAACCATGAGCAATTAATTATATATCAACAAATTAGTAGGTCTGAAGAAATTTATTATGTTCTAGACACATTAACCTACCAAGACTAAATCATTAATAGAAAATCTAAACAGACAGTAATATGTAACGAGATTTAATCAGTAATAAGTCTCCCATCAAGGAAAAGTCCAGGATCTAATGACCTCACTGCTGAATTCTATCAAACATTTAAAGAAGAAATAATACAAATCTTTCTTAAACTCTTCCAAAAAATGAAGAAGAGAGAGTATATTCAACTCATTTTACGACCCTCGCATACCCTGATACCAAAGTCTAAGGAAGACACTACAAAAAAAGAAAATTATAGGCCAATACTCCTATTGAATGTAGATGCAAAAATTCTTGGCAAAATACTAGCAAACTAAATTTAATAGCCCATTAGAAAGATCATTCACCATGGTCAAGTGGGACTTAACCTAGGGATGCAAGAATAATTCAACATATACGAATCAATAAATGTGATACATCACAATAACAGAATGAAGGACTAAAGCCATATGATCATCTCAATAGTCGCAGACACATATTTTACAAATTTCAAAAACCTTTCATGACAGAAACTCTAAACAAACTAGCTATATAAGGAGTGCACCTCAACACAATAAAGGTTATGTGTGACAGTTCCAGGGCTAACATCATAATGGTGAAAAGTTGAAAGCTTTTTCTATAAGATTAAAAAGATAATAATGTCCACTGTATTAGTCCATTTTCATCCTGCTGTGAAGAAATACCCAAGGCTGGGTAATTTATAAAGAAAAAGAAGTTTAATTGACTCACAGTTCCACATGGCTGTGGAGGCCTCACAATCGTGACTGAAGGTGAAGGAGGAAGAAAGGCATGTTACATAGCGGCAGGCAAGAGAGTGTGCTCAGGGGACGTGCCCTTTATAAAACCAGCAGATCTCATGAGACTTATTCACTATCTTGAGAACAGTACAGGAAAACCTGCCCCCATGATTCAATTACTTCCCACCAGGTATCTCCCATGACAGATGGGGATTATGGGACTACAATTCAAGATGAGATTTGGGTGGAGACACAGACAAGCCATATCACCCACTCTCACCACTTTTATTCAACATAGTAGTGGAAGTCCTAGCCAGTAATAGGTCAAGAGAAAAAAAAGTAAAAGGCATTCAAATTGGAAAGCAAGAAGTTAAACTGTCATTATTTGCAGAAGACATAATCTTGTATAGAGAAATCCCAAAATACTCCACCAAAAATCTGTTAGAACTAACACTCAAATTCTGTAGTGTTTCAGGAGAAAAAAACTAACATACGAAAGTCAGATTTTTTTTCTATATACTAACAATAAACTATCTGAAAAACAAATCAAGTAAACAATGCTATTTACAATAGTATCAAAAAGAATATATTTAGAAATAAACTCAGCCAAAGAGGTGAAACATCTGTACATGGAAAATGATAAAATATTGATAAAATAAATTGAAGCAAACACAAATAAATAGAAAAAATACCCTATGTTTATTGACTGGAGGAATTAATATTGTTAAATGCACATACTACCCAAAGCAATCTATAGGTTCAATGCATTCCCTATCAAAATTCCAGTACATATTTTACAGAAATAAAGACTTCTACAATTCATATAGAACCACAAAAGTCCCTAATAGCCAAGGTAACCTTGAGAAAAAAGAACAATACTATAGGAATTATGCTATCTGGCTTCAAAATATACTGAAAGCTTTAATAAAACAGCATAGTGAAATATTGGTACTGGAATAAAAACAGGTACATTGAGAAACAAAGCAGAATTGAAAGCCCAGAAATAAAACTGCACATTTATGGGCAATTGATTTTCAACAAAGGTGCCAAGAGCACACATGGGACAAGGACAGTATCTTCAATAAATGATGCTAAAACAAATGGATATTCACATGCAGAAGAATGAAATTAGACCCTTATCCCTCACAATATATAAAAATTCTATCAAAACGGATTACAGATTTGAATGTAAGTAGAACCTGAAACTATAAAACCACTAGAAGAAAACAGGAGAAGGGGTCCATGACATTGATCTAGACAATAATTTTTAACATGGCCCTGAAGCACAATAGAAAAATAGGCAAGTGGAATTACATTATCCTAAAAATTCTTCTGCACAACAAAAGAAACACTTAACAAAACAAAAGGCAACTTTCAGAATACAAGAAAATATTTGCAAATCATACAGTTGACGAAGGGTAATATCCATAATATATTAGAAACTTTAACGACTCAATAGCAAGACAACAAATCATCCAATTAAAAAATAGACAAGGAATCCAAATAGACATTTCTCAAAAGAGGACGTATAACTAGCCAATAGGTATATGAAAAAATGCTCAACATCAGTAATCATCAGAAAAATGCAAATCAAAACCACAATGAGATCACCTCACACTTGTGAGAATGGCCAATATAAAAGAGCCAAAAGATAACAAATGTTGGTGGGGGTGTGGAGAAGAGGGAACCTTTGCACACTGTTCACCAGAGTGTAAATTAGTACAACCATTATAGAAAACAATATGGACGTTCCTCAAAAAACTGAAAATAGAATCACCATATGATCCAGCAATTCAACTTCTGGGTATACATCCAAAAGAATTGAAATCAGTATGTCAAAAAGATGTCTGTACTCCCATGTTCATTGCAGCATTATTCACAATAGCCAAGATGTGGAATTAACCTAAGTATCCACAAACAAATAGAGGAATAAATAAAATGTAGCATATAAACACAATGAAATAAAATGCAGCCTTAGAAATGAAGGAAATTCAGTCATTTGCAACAACATCAATGAACCCAGGTGACATCATATTAAGTAAAACAAGCCAAGTATAGAAAGACAGATACAGGCATATTTCATTTTATTATGCTTTTCTTTATTGTGTTTTGCAGATACTGTGGGTTTTTTTTTCAAATTGTAGGTTTGTGGTGACCTTTCATCAGCAACACTATCAGCAAGATTTTTCCAACAGCTTGTGCTCACTTTGTGTCTCTGTGTCACATTTTGGCAATTCTCACAGTATTTCAAACTTTATTATTATTATTACTATTATTTAAGTTATGGTGGTCTATGATCAGTCATCTTTGATATTACTATTGGAACTGTCTTGGGACACCATGAACGATGACCATATGAGACGGTAAACTTACTTGATAAATGTTGTCTGTGTTTTGTCTGCTCTACCCGCAAGCTGACTCCATTTCTCTCCTGCTCCTTAGGCCTCCCTATTCCCTAAAACAGAGCATTATTGAAATGTGAGCAATATAATAACCCCACAACGGCATCTAAGTGTTTAATGAAAGAAAGAGTAGCCTGACTCTAAATAAAAAGCTAGAAATGATTAAGCTTAGTGAGGAAGGCATGTAAAAAATCAAGATACGCCAAAAGATAAGCCTCCTGCGCCAAACATTGGCCAAGTTGTAAATGCAAAGGAAAAGTTCTTGAAGGAAATTAAAAATGCTACTTCGGTGAACACAAAAATGACAAGAAAACAAAACAGTCTAACAGCTGCTAGGGAGAAAGTTTTACTGATGTGGATAGATGATCAAAGCAGCAACAACATTCCCTTAAACCAAAGCCTACTCTAGAGAAAGACCCTAATTTTCTTCAATTTCATGAAGGCTGAGAGAGGTGAGGAAGCTGTAGAAGAAAAGTTGGAATTTGGCACAGGTTGGTTAGTGAGGTTTAAGGAAAGAAGCCATTTCTGTGACATAAAAGTACAAGTTGAAGCAGAAAGTTCTAGTGTCTTTTATTTTCTTCTTTTGAGTATTATGGCTTAGAAAAGTGCAATATTAAATGTTTTTTCCAAATAAAATGATCTTTTAATATGCATTTATAGAATTTATTTTTATCAAACATAAGGAAGGTGCAACAATACATACTTTAAAACTCTTGTACTTTCCAAAAGATTATTTACTGTATCAAAATAATTGTGTAGATAAGGTAATATAGACAGCTTATTTCCTTTGATGTAATTAATTTTGATTAATTCAAGTCATGCCTATAACAGGCAAATATAGAAATAAACTAATTAAAGCCAAAGAGGGGATTCTGCCAAAACCTTGAATCTAATGAAATTTAATCCTTCTTGGACTCAGTTTTGGGAAGGATTAAGCCTGGGCTTCGGTTTCTGCTTCTGTTGCCACACCCACTAACAGTGCTCTTAAATCTTAACATCCTGCTCTGGACTGAACTTAATACTCCTCATATCTTAGGTATCATTTATAAATTATATATATTTATAAATATATGTATAAGTCACATATATTTACAGAATATATATATATCTCTATATAAAACATAATTAAGCTTTACTTAAATTTCTCTGTAAGATCTAACATAGCCAAATTAACATAAATTTGTTTTCAACATATGGTAACTTTTATCGGATTAAAGGTTTTAAGAGTGAATTTCTGGCATATACACCTTACTTTGAATTTTGTTTATTTACTCAGCATATGTAAGTGTGCAAGGTATTTTGCTCAGCAGTACTGTTCAAGACTGCTGAAATTATTAATACATAGATCTACTATCATAGAGATCAAGAGAGATAGGACAGAACTTGTACACAAATTACTACAATATAGAGAATTATTAAATGTGCCATGTGACTAGCAGGAATTGCTGAGGGAGCTCCAGGGAAGCTGGGATCATCAGGGTCATGTTAAAGGAAAAGATGCATTTTACCTGGATGGCATGAACCAAGTAAACTTTACTAGATGGAAAAAATAGCTAAAATCGTGTTGTTTTAATATGTGCCAAGCACTATTCTATATTCTTTACAGGTTTTAAACAATTTAATTTTTACTTAATATTTATTTAATATGATATATGCTACTATAACACTAAATTTATAGATGAGAAAAATGAAATGCAGAATTGTTCTATTTCACAGAAGAAATAAGTGTGAACTTGTGTGTGTGCATGTGTATGTATACATATACATATATATTTATATTTACCTCAACCTTCTCATCATCTATTCTTCTTCTAGGAAATTTTCTTTCCAGAAGAAAGGTTTTCTTCCTAACTTATTCTAGTTATGTGAACTTCTCCTAGAAGAAAAATAGATGTATATGTAATATAAAAATTGATGTCTAGACATATTAATATATAAATATATATCTACATATATACATATACACATATATGTATATGCATCAGTTATATTGACTTATATAAACATAATAAATTATAATTATATCAATTATAAACTTGACATATTATAATTGACTTATAATACATCAAACAAATTGCAAAGTACTCATTTAAACTCATTAAATAACATAAGTAATCTACAACACAAGATCATTTTCCAAGATGGAGAAATCTTCACTTTTTGAAAGTTTCATAAGATGTGTTTTCTGTTTGGTAATATTAATTAAATAAATCGTGATAAATATTCATCTGTTGCATTCAAATGTTGCTTTCTAATTAATGATGTGGAAGTCAATAAATGTATCAAGAGGAACTAAAAGAAGCCCACAAATGTGACCCCTTCAAAAACAGTGAAAATAAGTCGTTAACCACATGACTTTAAATTCCTCTTGACGGCTGAAATTTAAGAGATGAAGAGAATGTTGAAATCCCTTATATTTAATCATCTAAGAAATTTGCATGTATACAGCACATCAAAATTATCACTCATATGGCAAACAATATTCATTTCTCTATGATTTAATGAGAATGGAAATTTTCTCATAAAAAGTTTAGGCATCTTTTCCCATAATCCACACTGGAATGGTTGTCCTGAAACTAAAATGTAAGGCTATTCACTCTGTGAAGCCCACTCACAAGTCAAATGGTGTTTAACCCCAGGGTTTCCATGTCTTAAAAAAAACAGATGCTTATAAAATGCCTGCTGAGTTCAGAAAGAGCTGCACAGCTGGAGCAACATACTGATTCATGAAATATGATGAGAAACCTATCAGCGCCTCATCCATCGAGATGATTATTACACTAGCATTTATTAAGTGGTAGATTTTTTTCTACTTTGTAGAATTGTCTCATTTTTATCTCTGATATTGACACCTTGTCTTACACGAGAAAATGAATACCAGTTACATACTAAACGCATATTCATAACACTATATAATGTGAATTCCCACTTAAAAGATGCAAAAATAATACTGTGATGTCATGTATTGGCAGCATTTTTTATGTGTGTGTGTATATGTAGCCAGTTAAGGTTATCTTATCAGAAAGCATTCACTTTCTATTGCTCTCTGAATCCATGCAATTAGATGCCTAGCACTAATCTCTTCATTCTTTCTGAAATTGAAAGAGCTTCTGCTCACACAAGGGGAGGTATATACTGGGCTTTTGGAAGATGATATAAACTGAACGCTTGAAAAGAAAATCATTGTGACACACTGGGCTGCAATGGTGGAGGAACATATAGAAAAAAGAAACTCACATAAATGGAGAAGAAACAACAAAAAAAGATGCTATATAGGAAACAAACATGATAATAAGAATTAACACTTGTTAAGTTCCTGGTATGTGGCAGGTGCATCACATCTATTACCTTGAAGCTATACAATAGTTCCACACTATATGTGATAATGTATTCAATGTACAAATGTGGAAGCTTCAAAGAGGATGACTGTGCTCAGGAACTCATAACATCAGTGGTGGCTCCAGAATTCTGTATTGTAAGTGTCAAGCTAGTTGGAAGATGGGGCTTGCAACCACAGAGTATATAATTCTCTAGATAATATTAAAGAATGAGAGAATGGTGAATGCTGTTATCTATGGGGTCAACCTAAAGCTACCTTATGTCCTCTTGAGACTGCTATAACAGTTAATCTGAGCAGCGCTGGAGCTCACACCCATTTCTGTTTGACTCCAGTACTGTATTTGTTGTTCACTGTATCACATTCCTTTTTAAATTATCAAATTTAACATCACATTAGAGTAGAACTTGAGGTGATTTCTAAATAGTAAAACTGAACTATAAAAACCTCTCCCCCAAAAAAGAAGATGGTTATCAAAGGGTTTCTTTAGTCTGAAAAGTCTCTGTTGCTCTCTCCAAAGCTGAAGACTATCCCCAGTCCTCTGCCTCCTCATGATCTTTTAGAGCTGCCCTCATGGTTCTGAGCCAATGGTCACACTGAGCCCACAGTACTATAGGAAGCACACGGTCAGTGCAGCATCCCTGTGGCCTACTGTGGATATAACCCCAAGCTTCCCAATGGTCTTCTCCAGTGGAATTTGCACAGCTGTCATTCCAAAACCCCTTTCGATAGCGGAGTGACCATAGTGTCATGATCTGCCTCATGCTCCAATTCAGGGAGACATGATGAGCAGCCTGAACAAATCACAAAAAGGGAGAAAAATATTTTCATATACCACAATGATACTTTTGCAGTTATTCCTACATAGGGTTGCCAAATTAAATACAGTGAAATTTGAATTTTAGTAAGCAATAAATATGTTTAGTATGACTAGAAAAATATAAGTATTGGTTTCAATATTAGTGTAATATATAAGTATATCCATGTAATGTTTTAGATCTATATATATTAAAAATTAGTATTATTTAACTTCAAATTTAGCTGGGCATCCTGTATACTGAATTTCTAAATCTGCAGTCCTACCTAGGTGCCTAGCATAAAACCCAGTCCATTGCCTCAAGGAGCTTAGTCTGGGTGTGTCAGATACATAAACCTGAATTTAAAAATAAAAATGACAAGTTCTTCTTAGGGGTATTATAAAGTACTTTAGAATCTCCGACAAGGAAGTGCCTAGTTGGGAATGGGGTGAATGAAGACACAGGATTTATATCAATGTCTTTCTATTTTACAACTGAAATTGTCATTAGACAAATGGGTGTATGCAAGGCACAAGGAGCTTGTTACAGAGTCAGGAACCACAGCATAAAAACAGTCCAAACCAGCAAACCATGCAAGATACTAATACAAGTAACATCCACAAAATAGTCTATGATCAGTTGCCAAATAGTCTGTACACGAATATTATCTAAGAGAGCTTCATTTCTTGCTCCTTCACTGCTCAATGAGGATAGATTTGATTTATATAATCAGAGGAGAATCTTTCCCCCAAACCCTGGGTAGAATCAAGTGTTCACTTTTGTCGCCCCAAACACTTTATGCATACTTTTATCATGGTACTTCTCAGATCTTCTGTCAATATTTCTGTGTCCTCTTTTAGACTATAAGTTGCTACTGGGTGGGGTCTTTGTATCCTTTCTTAAATATTCTTCTTCACATCTTAAGAGCCTCATCAACATGTGGTACAATGTAGGTGTTCAGCAAATATTGAACTGTCACTGTTGGAATTAATGTGAAACAAAACTCCTTCAAGACAAATAAACTAAAGTGCTGAAAATCTAAATGATAATGTGCACATGCTTTGGTGTGTGTTTGTGTGTTCACATGCATGCTTTTTGACAGTGTGTCATGACCAACGACACACCACATAGGTCTGCAGCTATAACATCACTTATTGTAATGGCAATAATGATGATGATGAAGAAACAAAGGAAATATTAGTAATAGGAACAGAATTCTCACAGCAGAAATATGACAGCAGAGGAGAGATTTCACTTATGTTACACCGTTTTGCTGTGCCTTTTAAATCATTTTAATCCCTTTTCCTTCCAATTTTTATCACTCCAATCACTTTCTCTCATATATGTTACCTAAACTCTTGAATAAATTATCACCCCTTAATCTTGTCATTTTAAATTCCGTTTGTTCTTCTACATTGCACTACTTTTTTCTAACACAAAATGAAATATTATATATGCATACACATACACACAGAGTCCCATGGAAGCGTGGGGAATTAATTTATATTAATTTGATTAGAGTTGTTTACAGAGAAGCAGATTTTCTGTACTCCTTCCTCTCATATCTCCCAACTACAGCTACTTTATGCTATTGGCTTTCTCAGTTCAAATTACCTATACTTTCTACCATTTATTTTTGCGTTTTCTATATAAAGGCAAAAATATATGTGTGTGTGTGTGTGTGTGTGTGTGTGTGTGTGTGTGTGTGTGTGTTGTGGGTGTGTATTAGAGACGGGCTGAAGCATACATCAGGAGGTAATATTCTTAAATGTATCTCTGAATATACATATATACATATGTATGTATATATCAATACATAAAAATGTATGGTGTGTATATATACATAGGTATATGAAAGAGAGAAACTTAAGTATGGAGCATGAGGTGATATTTTTAGAAATCTCTGTGTATACATGATTATGCTTGAAATCAAAGTTTGAAAGTAGGAAGTGGTGGATTCATCCGTGTTTTATAGAACACCAGGTACACTGTGGGTGCTTAATAAATGTTAAATAATAGTAATCTGCTCCTATCCATTTATCCTTTATCTGAAATTAAGCAATGGGGTGCCAAATTATGTATCAAGCAGTTTTTATTAGGTTATATTTTTCTAGACAGCAGGTGGAGGATTTACAACGTGTTATGCATCACAGATCTTCCCCAGAGTGACTTACCATGCAGTTTAAATAGATGAAATTCTGACCCATACCCTGCCGATAAATTGTCAAGGCTAAAAACAGCATTCAGCCGATCCCGTTTTGCTTTCTTTCTCTCTTCCTCTACCTCAATCTCATCACTTCTTTTGAAATAAATAAAGGCTTCTGCATTTTTAGTAAATTATTTTTGCACTTGAAACTGGTAAAAATTCCCCATGACCATTTTAAGTTTTTATATCTGTAACACTTTGGTGACTTTTTTTTTCTGTGTGTGTATATTTGAGCTGTTTTTTTGTTAACATATTTCTTTTTTAATTTGGACTAAAGTATACATTATGATTTGATTGCAAATGATAAAAGATATTCTCTATCTAAAGTAGAGTGACAGAGGGAGAGTAATTATTTTTTTTTGAAAGAGACATGGCAGAAACATGAGGCATTGGCACAAATTAATCATAAAATCTCAGAGTATAACTTGTGTCTTCTAATCTGACTCTCTAAGGAACCCCTCCCCTCTTTGTCCCTGTAATGAACTTTATGAAATTTGCTATACTCATAATTATGAGAAAGTCACCTCCTTACAAGCCAGATCTTCTATTTTTATTTGTAAAAATATCTAATTACAATTGAGCTATATATTTTTTATTCCTTGGTTATTTCCTCTAGAACCACACAGAAAGCGGTTTAGAATATTTTATTAGATAATTCACTCATTAATATAGTTATTGTTTGTGTCTGTATCATATTTTGGGGGTCACCAATGACCCTGATTTTGTGAAAACCAGTGGCCAATGTTTAGTTTTTCTTTTACTTAACCTATCAATAGCATTTGACTAAAGTAATTACTCTTTCTTAGATTATCATTTTGTTTTGTATGGTGTATCACACATTGTTGGTTTTCTTTCTATTTGACCAGCTACTCTTTCTCAGTCTCTTTTGCAAAGTCCTCCTCTTTTCAATCTCTTCTTATAGACATGTGCCTGATGTCACACTCCTTGGACCAATTTTTTCAAATTATTCTCACACCTCTGGTGATATTTTTTTTTCATATCTTATTGCTTTATAAATTCTGTTAATGGATATTTGTCCCAAAATTAATACAACTAGTCCCAGCAACTCTTAAATTCTGATTCTCTACTTAAATAGCTAATAGAATGTCAGGATAACATATCCCAAATGGAAATCCTTTTTTTTCTCTTTACTTCCAAAACGTACTTCTCTAGGGTTATACATTTAAGTAAATTATATGTCACAACAATTAACTATTTATAAGGCTTAAATTGCCAAATTCTTTTAATGCATTTTTGCTAATTTATTATTTCCCACCAAGCACACTCATCAATGGGCTCTGTAGTTTCTTCCTTGAAAATCTATCTCTATTTTTATTTTTATGAGATGAAGTCTCGCTCTTGTCACCCAGGCTGGAGTGCAATGGTGCTGTCTCGGCTCACTGCAACCTCTGCCTCCCAGGTTCAGATGATTCTCCTGCCTCAGCCTCCAGAGTAGCTGGGATTATAGGCACCTGCCACCACACCTGGCTAATTTCTGTATTTTTAGGAGAGATGGGTTTTCACTATGTTGGCCAGGCTGGTCTTGAACTCCTGACCTCAGGTGATCCGCCTGCCTTGGCCTACCAAACTGCTGGGATTACAGGCATGAGTCACCGCGACTAACCTTTATTATTATTATTATTTTATTTTTTTTGAGAAAGAGTCTCGCTCTGCTGCCCAGGCTGGAGTGCAGTGGTGAGATCTCAGCTCACTGCAACCTCCGCCTCCCAGGTTCAGGTGATTCTGGTGCCTCAGCCTCCCAAGTAGCTGGGATTACAGGCACACACCATCATGCCTGGCTAATTTTTTGTATTTTTAATAGAGACGGGGTTTCACCACGTTGCCCAGGCTGGTCTGGAACTCCTGAACTCAGGCAGTCAGTCCACCTCAGCCTCCCAAAGTGCTAGCATTAAAGGCTTAAGCCACTGCAGCTGCCCAAAAATCTAGCCCTGTTCCAATCACTCCTTACTTCCTCACTACCACCTTTGTCCTAGCCACCATTAATTCTTGACTGGACTCTTGCAATAGTCTCCTGTAATCTCCTATAGCAGACTTGTTAGATACTATGCATAGTTTACGAAATATACATTGTCTCCTTCTTTATTACCAAAAGAATATTACTCTTATTTAGTATGAAAATGTATCCAGATACAATTATCATCTCTACAACTTCAGCTGCAGCCACAGGGAGCCATGTGATCCAGTTCAAATCAATAAAATGTGAGAGGAAGTTGTCATGTAGGGTAACAGAAAATTGTTGTAAAAGATAATACCCTTTTCACACATCATTCTTTGGTTTATTTTTTCTTTACCCTTTCGTATCTTTATTTTTCCTGCCTTGAAAAGAAATGTAAAGTTGAAAAAGGAGTAGCTATTTTGTGACCATGAGGAGTTATCTTCATCTGTTTGGGCTGTTGTAACAAACTACCACAAATTGGGTGGCTTAAACATTTATTTCTCAGAGTTCTGGAGGTTGAGAAGGTCAAGACCAAGGAATTTGCAGATTCAGTGTACAATGAGGGCACGCTTCCTGGGTCTTAGCCACTCTCTTTTAGTATCCTCACATGGCAGAAGGGACAAGGCTCTCTAGTCTCTTTTGTAGGGTCAGTAATCCCATTCATAAGTTCTCCACCCTTATGATGTAATCGACTCCAAAGTGTCCTGCCTTATAATACCATCACATTGGGAGTTAGGATTTGAACATATGAACTTTAGATATACATAATCACGCACTTCGTAACAGGAGGCAAACACGAGGACAAAAGCTACACATTAATGATGGCAGAGTGGAAAGATAGAAGAAACTGGAGACACATGTTAAATTCAAATTGCTGGCCAGGCGCAGTGACTCAGGCCTGTAATCCCAGCACTTTGGGAGGCTGAGGCGGGCAGATTATGAGGTCAGGAGACGGAGACCATCCTAGCTAATACGGTGAAACCCCGTCTCTACCAAAAACACACAAAAAATTAGCCAGGCCTACTGGCGGGTGACTATAGTCCCAGCTACTCGGGAGGGTGAGGCAGGAGAATGGCGTGAACCCAGGAGGCGGAGCTTGCAAAGTGAGCTTAGATCACACCACTGCACTCCAGCCTGGGTGATTGAGGGAGACTCTGTCTGAAAGAAAGAAAGAAAGAAAGAAAGAAAGAAAGAAAGAAAGAAAGAAAGAAAGAAAGAAGGAAGGAAGGAAGGAAGGAAGGAAGGAAGGAAGGAAGGAAGGAAGGAAGGAAGGAAGGAAGGAAGGAAAGAAAGAAAGAAATTCGGTATTGATGGAACGTATCTCAAAATAATAAGAGCTATTTATGACAAACCCACAGCCAATATCATACTGAATGGGCAAAAACTGGAAGCATTCCCTTTGAAAACTGGCACAAGACAGGGATGCCCTCTCTCACCACTCCTATTCAACATAGTGTTGGAAGTTCTGGCTAGGGCAATCAGGCAAGAGAAAGAAATCAAGGGTATTCAGTTAGGAAAAGAAGAAGTCAAATTGTCCCTCTTTGCAGATGACATGATTGTGTATTTAGAAAACCCCATCGTCTCAGCCCAAAATCTCCTTAAGCTGATAAACAACTTCAGCAAAGTCTCAGGATACAAAATTAATGTGCAAAAATCACAAGCATTCTTATACACCAGTAACAGACAAACAGAGAGCCAAATCAGGAATGAACTTCCATTCACAATTGCTTCAAAGAGAATAAAATACCTAGGAATCCAACTTACAAGGGATGTAAAGGACCTCTTCAAGGAGAACTACAAACCACTGCTCAGTGAAATCAAAGAGGACACAAACAAATGGAAGAACATACCATGCTCATGGATAGGAAGAATCAATATCGTGAAAATGGCCATACTCCCCAAGGTTATTTATAGATTCAATGCCATCCCCATCAAGCTACCAATGAGTTTCTTCACAGAATTGGAAAGAACTGCTTTAAAGTTCATATGGAACCAAAAAAGAGCCCGCATCTCCAAGACAATCCTAAGTCAAAAGAACAAAGCTGGAGGCATCACGCTACCTGACTTCAAACTATACTACAAGGCTACAGTAACCAAAACAGCATGGTACTGGTACCAAAACAGAGATATAGACCAATGGAAAAGAACAGAGTCCTCAGAAATAATACCACACATCTACAGCCATCTAATCTTTGACAAACCTGAGAGAAACAAGAAATGGAGAAAGGATTCCCTATTTAATAAATGGTGCTGGGAAATTGGCTAGCCATAAGTAGAAAGCTGAAACTCGATTCTTTCCTTACTCCTTAAACGAAAATTAATTCAAGATGGATTAGAGACTTAAATGTTAGAACTAATACTATAAAAACCCTAGAGGAAAACCTAGGCATGGGCAAAGACTTCAGGTCTAAAACACCAAAAGCAACGGTAGCAAAAGCCAAAATTGACAAATGGGATCTAATTAAACTAAAGAGCTTCTGCACAGCAAAAGAAACTACCATCAGAGTGAACAGGCAACCTACAGAATGGGAGAAAATTTTTGCAATCTACTCATCTGACAAAGGGCTAATATCCAGAACCTACAAAGAACTCAAACAAATTTACAAGAAAAAAACAAACAACTCCATCAAAAAGTGGGCAAAGGATATGAACAGACATTTCTCAAAAGAAGACATTCATACAGCCAACAGACACATGAAAAAATGCTCATCATCACTGGCCATCAGAGAAATGCAAATCAAAACCACAATGAGATACCATCTCACACCAGTTAGAATGGCAATCATTAAAAAGTCAGGAAACAACAGGTGCTAGAGAGGATGTGGAGAAGTAGGAACACTTTTACACTGTTGGTGGGATTGTAAACTAGTTCAACCATTATGGAAAACACTATGGCGATTCCTCAAGGATCTAGAACTAGATGTACCATATGACCCAGCCATCCCATTACTGGGTATTTACCCAAAGGATTATAAATCATGCTGCTATAAAGATACATGCACACGTATGTTTATTGCGGCACTATTCACAATAGCAAAGACTTGGAATCAACCCAAATGTCCATCAGTGACAGACTGGATTAAGAAAATGTGGCACATATACACCATGGAATACTATGCAGCCATCAAAACGGATGAGTTTGTGTCCTTTGTAGGGACATGGATGCAGCTGGAAACCATCATTCTTAGCAAACTATCGCAAGAACAGAAAACCAAACACCGCATGTTCTCACTCATAGGTGGGAACTGAACAATGAGCTCACTTGGACTCGGGAAGGGGAACATCACACATCGGGGCCTATCATGGGGAGGGGAGAGGAGGGAGGGATTGCATTGGGAGTTATACCTGATGTAAATGACGAGTTGATGGGTGCTGAGGAGTTGATGGGTGCAGCACACCAACATGGCACAAGTATACATATGTAACAAACCTGCACATTATGCACATGTACCCTAGAACTTAAAGTATAATAATAATAATAAATAAATAAATTTTTTAAAAAAAGAAAATTCAAATTGCTACATCAGTCTTCAACAGTGTAAGTCTGCATAAGAAAGTCACACCCCTACTTTTATACGTCCAGGTCGTCAGATTTCTGTGACAGCTAAGTGCAAGATCATTGTGATATAATACAGTAAAATATGCACACACATATATACAGCCATCTAATAGCCTTTACTGATATTTAAAATAAAATCTAAAGTTCTTTGCCTAGTCTGAATGGGCTGTAAGATCTGTACCCTGCCTAAATGGTAGATTACTTCAGCCATTTTTTCTTCCCTTGCTCAGTCAGTTGTAGCCAAATAAGCTTCCTTTCTATTTTTAGAGCATTCTAAGAACACTTCTACTTCAGGGACTTTCCATTTGTAGTTTTCTCTGCTCGAAACTGTCTTTCCACAAACATCTGTATATGCTGTGCAATCTCTTTCTGTAGAGTTATATTCAATTATCACATCACCAGAGGCACTACCTGCCTACTATATTTATTTATTTATTGTACATAAATTTATGGGGTACAAGTGCAATTTTGTTACATGTGTAATGGTCAAGTCAGGACTTTCAAGGATATCCATCACTTGTATAATGTGCATAGCATCCATTAAGTAATTTCTCATCCTCCAACCCCCTCACCCTTCTGCGTCTCCATTGTCTGATAAAGACAGTCTCTACATCCATGTGTACACCTTTTGTAACACCTATTTATGGTGAGAACATGCAATATTTGTCTTTCCACGTCTAGCTTGTTTCACTTAATTTCCTCCAGTCCCATTCATGTTGCTGCAAGAAACCCACAAAAACCCCCCCAAAAAATAAAAAAAAAAACCATGATTTTACTATTTTTATAACTGGGTAGTATTCTATTGCATGTGTGTGTGTGTGTGTGCACACACATCAACATCTGTTGATGGACACTTAAATTGATTCCATATCTCTGCTATTGTTAATAGTGCTGCAATATACATTTGAGTGCAGGTATCTTTTTGATATATTGATTTCCTTTCATTTGGGCAGATATCTAGTAGAGGGACTGCTGGATGGAATGATAGATCTATTTTTAGCTCCTTGAGAACTAAACACTATTTTCCAAAGAGGTTGTACTAATTTACGTTCCTCCCAGCAGTTTATAAGTGTTCCCCTTTCTCTGTATTCTGACATCTGTTATTTTTAAAATATCTTTTTAATAATCACTATTCTGACTGAGATAAGGTTATATCTCATATTGTTTTAATTTGCACTTCTCTGATTATTAATGATGTTGAAAATTTTTTCATATGCCTTTTGGCAATTTGTGTGTTTTCTTTAGAAAAAAATGTCTATTCATGTCTATTCATGTTTTTGCTCAATTTTTAATGATATTATTATATTTTTTCCTGTTAAGTAGTTAGAGTTCCCTGTATGTTCTGGATATTAGTTCCTCGTTGAATGAAGAGTTTGAAAATATTTTCTCCCATTTTGCGAGTTGTCTGTTTACACTCCTGATTATTTATTTAGCTGTGCAGAAACATTTTAGTTTATTTAAGTCATTTTTATCTATTTTTGTTTTGTTGTCTGTGATTTTGAGGTCTTAGCCATAAATTATTTTCCAAGATGAATGTTCAATAGAGTTTTTCCTAGGTTTTCTTCTAGTATTTTTATAGGTTTGGGTATCATGTTTAAGTCTTTAATCCACCTTGAGTTGATTTTTTTTTTTTTTTTTTGTATATGGTGACAGCTAAGGGTCTGGTTTCATTTCTCTGCATGTGGCAATCCAATTATCCCAGAAGCATTTGTTGAAATGGGTGTCCTTCCCCCAATGTATGTTCTTGTCAGCTTTGCCAAAAATCAGTTGTCTGTAAATATTTGACTTTATTTCTAGGTTCTCTATTCTGTTCCACTGATCTTGGTGTCTATTTTTATACCAGTGTCATTCTGTTTTTATTATTATGAGCCTGTGAATTATAATCTGAAGTCAAGTAATGTAATGGCTCAAGTTTAGTTCTTTTTGCTTAGGATTGCTTTGGCTATTCAGGCCCTTGTTTGGTTCCATATAAATTTTTGGATGATTTTCTCTAATTCTGTTAAAAACAACACTGATATTTCGATAGGGATTGTATTAAATCTATAGATTGCTTTTGGCAGTGTGGTCATTTTAATAATATTAATGTTTTTCAATGTGTGAGCCTGTTTTTTTTTTTCCATTTGTTTGTGTCATCTACAATTTTTTTCATCAGTGTTTGATAGTTTTCCATGAAGAGATCTTCCACCTCCTTAGTTAAATGTATTCCTAGATATTTAATTTTTTGGATTTATTATAAATAAGACTGACTTCTTGATTTCATTCTCACCTAGATCAATATTGGTATATAGAAATGATAAATGATAATAATTTTTATTCATTCATTTTTTTATCCTGCAACTTTGCTAAATTCATGTATCAAATCTAAGAGTTTTATGGTGGAATCTTTAGGTTTTTTTCTAAATATAAGACCACATTATTAACAAACAGAGGTAACTTTACTTATTTTACTTTGTTTTTCTTTTTCTTTTTTATTTTAATTTTTATTTTAAGTTCTGGAATGCATGTGCAGGATGTACAGGTTTATTACCTAGGTAAATATGTGCCATGGTGGTTTGCTGCACCTATCAATCCGTCACCTAGGTATTAAGCCCAGCATGCATTAGCTATTTTTCCTAACGCTCTCCATCTTCCAACCCCACCTCTTGACAGGCCCCAATGTGTATTGTTCCCCTCCCTGTGCCCACGTGTTCTCATTATTCAGCTCCCATTATAAGTGAGAACATGCAGTGTTTGGTTTTCTGTTTCCTGCCTTAGTTTGCTGAGGATAATGGCTTACAGCTCCATCCATGTCACAAACAGACACATAGACCAATGGAACAGAATAGAGAATTCAGAAATAAGACTGCACAACTACAACACATCTGAACTTATTTGTCAATATGGATGTCTTTTCTCTTTTGCTCTTTCCTGATTGCTCTGGCTAGGATTTCCAGTACTATGATCAGGATTGGTGAAATTGGGAATCTTTAAACATGCTCCTGAATGATCAGTGGGTCAGTGATGAAATTAAGATGGAAATGTAAAATAATTAAAATAAATGAAAACTGAAATACAACATACCAAAGCCTGTGGAAAACAGCAAAAGTATTGCTAACTGGGAAGTTTACAGCACTAAATGTCTACATCAAAAAAGTAGAAAGGTTACAATTTAACAACCAAATGGTGTACCTCTAGGAACTAGAAAAAGCAAGAGCAAACTAAACCCAAAATTACAGAAAACAGGAAATGACAAAGATCAGAAAAAAACTAACCAAGAAGAGAGAAGACCCAAATAAACAAAATCAGAAATGAAAAAGGAGACATTACAACTGACCCCATAGAAATACAAAAGATCATCAGAGACTATCCTGAACAAATATATGATGAAAAACTACAAGACCTAGAGAAAATGAATAAATTCCTGGCAACATTCAACCTTCCAAGACTGAACCAGAAAGAAATATAAAGCCTGAAGAGACCAATAGCAAGCAGTGAGATTGTATTAGTAATTAAAAAAAAAAAAAAAAATCCCGGGCAGGTGTGGTGGCTCATGCCTGTAATCCCAGCACTTTGGGAGGCCAAGGCGGGTGGATCGCGAGGTCAGGAGATGGAGACCAGCCTGACTAACATGGTGAAACCCTGTATCTACTAAAATACAAACAAAATTAGCCAGGCGTGGTGGTGGGCCCCTGTAATCCCAGCTACTCAGGAGACTGAGGCAGGAGAATCGCTAGAACCCGGGAAGCAGAAATTGCAGTGAGCCGAGATTGCACCACTGCACTCCAGCCTGGGTGACAGAGCATGACTCTGTCTCAAAGTAAAATAAAATAAAATAAAATAAAATAAAATAAAATAAAATAAAATAAAATAAAATAAAATAAATCCCAACACAGCAAAGCCCAGGACCAGACAGATTCACAGCCAACATCTACCAGCCATACAAAAAAGAACTAATATTAATCCTCCTGAAACTGTTTCAAACAATTAAGGAGGGATTTTTGCCTCATCATCCTATGAAGCCAGTATCACACTGATACCAAAACCAGACAAGTATGATACAAAGAAAACTAGAGACCAATATCCTTGATGAAAATAGACATCAAAATCATCAACAAAATACTACTTAACAGAATCCAACACACATCAAAAAGATAATGCACCATGATCAAGTGGATTTTATAGTAGGGATGCAAGGACGGTTCAACATATGCAAAGCAATAAATGTGATACAGCACATTAATAGAATAAAGAAAAAAATCACATGATCATTTCAGTAGATGATGAAAAAGTATTGGACAAAATTTAGCATTGCTTCATGATAAAAATCCTCAAAAAACTAGGCATAGAAGGAATATACCTCAAAACAATAAATACTGCATACAACAAACCCACAGCGAACCTCATACTGAACAGAGAAACAGTCATACTGAACTGACTGCTATATTTAATGAACACTCCATCACCTTGCTCTTCTTTCAGCCGCATATGGACTCATTATTACCTCACTTTATGCTTGGCGTCTTCTTTATTTTGTGTCTCTATCCTCCTTTAAAATTTTAGTTAGACTTCATTTGTTTTATTTTTATAAATATTTTGCCTGGAGCATTCCCTGACACACTGTTAAGAACAAATACACATTTGTTGTTTGAATGTGTGAATAAATAGCTTCTCAAATTCTTCATCATTTCGGTTACACATCTGTTATTGATTTCTGTTTTGTTCATGTTTTTGTTAAAATATGGCACATAAAACTCAGACTTGATCTCTAGATATGGTTAAATTTTTTTTAAAAAGTCTCTCTATTTCTTTCAAGAAAGCTATTAACACTAGGGATTTTTAAATTAGTCATGTAACCTACTTGTTTTATATTAATCAGGTATTTAGAATCCATATTTTTCCAGCTCATGGACTATTGTTAAACCATATCTCCCCAATCCTTTATTTACACAGTGCATTATTATTTTATATATTTGAAGTCATATAAGTTACTGGTTTGCTTTTATCAACAGCTAGTATAATATTTTAAGTTAGTTTGTCTCATTCTATTTGTTCATTGGGATTTTTAGATAAACTATGATCAATAAATAAAATCTATAAGAAACTTATGTGCCATATTATAAGATTTTTATTATTTCGTATATTTACTTTCCCTTCTTTTCTCATATATATACTTTTTTATTTCAATAAGTTTGAGGGAACAGGTGATGTTTAATTACATGAACAACTTCTTTAACAGTTATTTCTGAGATTTTGTTGCACCCATCCCCTGAGCAGTGTACACTGTACCCAGTGTGCAGTCTTTTATCCCTCACCACCCTCTGACCCTTTTCCCGAGTCCCCAAAATCCATTATATCATTCTTATACTTTGCATCTTCATAGCTTAGCTCCCACATGTGAGTGAGAACATGCGATGGTTGGTTTTCCATTCCTGAGTTACTTCACTTAAAATAATGGTCTCCAATTCTATCCAGGTTGCTGCAAATGCCATTATTGCATTCCTTTTTGTGACTGAGTAGCATTCCATGGTATTTATGTACCACATTTTCTTAATCCATTCAATTGATGGGTATTTGGGCTGGTTCCATATTTTTGTAATTGCAAATTGAGCTGCTATAAACATGTATGTGCAAGTATCTTTTTTTTGTATAATGACTTCTTTCCCTCTGGGTAGATGCCCAGGAGTGGAATCACTGGATTGAACAGTAGATCTATTTTTAGTTCTTTAAGGAATTTCCACACAGTTTTCCATAGTGGTTTACTAGTTTACATTTCTACCAACAGTGTAAAAGTGTTCCCTTTTCACAATATCCTCTCCAACATCTATTATATTTTGATTTTTTTGTTGTGGCCACTCTTGCAGGAATAAGGTGGTATTGCATTGTGTTCTTGGTTTGCATTTCCCTGACCATTAGTGATATTGAGCATTTTTTCATATGTTCATTGGCCATCTATATATCGTCTTTTGAGAATTGTCTATTCGTGTCCTTAATGCACTTTTTGATGTGATTGTTTGTTTTTGTTGTTGATTTGTCTGAGTTCCCTGTCGATTCTGGATATTAGTCTTTTGTCAGATGTATAGATTGTTTTTTCTCCCACTCTGTGGGTTGTCTGTTAACTCTGCTGATTATTTCTTTTGCTGTGCAAAAGCCTTTTAGTTTGATTAAGTCCCATCTATTTAACTTTGTTTTTGTTGCATGTGTTTTTGGGTTCTTGGTCATGAAGAGGTTTTCTGATGTTATCCTCTAGAATTTTTGTGGTTTCAGATCTTAGACTTAAGTGTTTGCTCCAACTTGAATTGATTTTTGTATAAGGTGAGAGACGTGGATCTGGTTTTATTCTTCTACATGTGGCTTGCCAATTAACTCAGCACCATCTGTTGAACAGGGTGTCCTTTCCCCACTTCATGTGTTTGCTTTGTTGAAGATCAGTTGACTGTAAGTATTTGGGTTTCTTTATGGGTTCCCTATTCTGTTCCATTGGTGTATGTGACTATTTTTATATCAGTGCCATTCTGTTTTGGTGACTATGGCCTTATAGCATAGTTTGAATTCAGGTAATGTAATGCCTCCAGATTTTTTCTTTTTGCTTAGGCTTGCTTTGGCTATGCGGGCTCTTTTTTGGTTCCATATGATTTTTAGAATTGCTTTTTCTTCAGTTCTGTGAAGAATGATGGTGGTATTTTGATAGGAATTGCATTGAATTTGTAGATTGCTTTCGGCAGTACAGTCATTTTCACAGTATTGATTCTGCCCATCCAAAAGCATAGGATGTGCTTACATATGTTTGTGTTATCTATGACTTCTTTCAGCAGTGTTTTGTAGTTTTCCTTGTAGAGGTCTTTCCACTCCTTGGTTCAGTATATTCCTAAGTATTTTGTTTTATTTTTTGCAGCTATTGTGAAAGGGGTTGAATTCTTGACTTGATTCTCAGCTTTGCCACTGGTGGTGTATAGCAGTGCTACTGATTTGTGCACATGAATTTTGTATCCTGAAACTTTGCTGAATAAATTTACCAGTTCTGGGGGCTTTGGGGATGAGTCTTTAGGGTTTTCTAGGTATACAATCTTGTCATCAGCAAACAACAACAGTTTGACTTCCTCTTTACCAATTTGGATGCCCTTTATTTCTTTCTCTTGTCTGATTGCCTGGGCTAGGACTTCCAGTACCATCTTGAATAGAAGTGATGAAAGTGGGCATCCTTGTCTTGTCTCAGATCTCAGGGGGAATGCTTTCAACTTTCCCCCATTCAGTATAATGGCTGTGGGTTTGTCATAGATGGCTTTTATTACCTAAGGTATTTCCTTTGTATGATGATTTTGCTGAGGGTTTTAATCCTAAAGCTGATATTGGATTTTATCGAATGCTTTTTCTGCATCTATTGAGATGATTATGTGAGTTTTATTTTTAATTCTGTTTATGTGGTATATCACATTTATTGCCTTACATATGTTAAACCCTCCCTGACCCTGGTATGAAACCCACTTGATCAAGGTGGATTATCTTTTTGATATGCTGTTGGATTCAGTTAGTTACAATTTTGTTGAGGATTTTTGCATCTATGTTCATCACCATTATTGGAGAATAGCACTATTTGATTGAATGGAGAGGGCCCTGGCATTAGGGTCACTTTGCAACGTATGAGCAGCCTGCCCAATGAAGAAATGTTACATTCCTTATGACTTTAAAATGCTCCATAGGGCATATCTGTAGAAAAATTCCTGTTCAAAGCCTGCAAGAAGTATGGGATTATGTAAAAAGACCAAATCTACGTCTGATTGGGGTGCCTGAAAGTGAGGGGGAAAATGGAACCAAGTTGGAAAACACTCTTCAGGATATCATCCAGGAGAACTTCCCCAACCTAGTAGGGCAGGCCAACATCCAAATCCAGGAAATACAGAGAACGCCACAAAGATACTCCTCGAGAAGAGCAACTCCAAGACACATAATTGCCAGATTCACCAAAGTTGAAATGAAGGAAAAAATCTTAAGGGCAGCCAGAGAGAAAGGTCGGGTTACCCACAAAGGGAAGCCCATGAGACTAACAGCAGATCTCTCGGCAGAAACTCTACAAGCCAGAAGAGAGTGGGGGCCAATATTCAACATTCTTAAAGAAAAGAATTTTAAACCCAGAATTTCATATCCAGCCAAACTAAGTTTCATAAGTGAAGGAGAAATAAAATCCTTTACAGATAAGCAAATGCTTAGAGATTTTGTCAACCACTAGGCCTGCCTTACAAGAGACCCTGAAGGAAGCACTAAACCTGGAAAGGAACAACCGGTACCAGCCATTGCAAAAACATGCCAAAATGTAAAGACCATCGAGGATAGGAAGAAACTGCATCAACTAACGAGCAAAATAACCAGTTAATATCATAATGGCAGGATCAAGTTCGCACATAACAATCTTAACCTTAAATGTAAATGGACTAAATGGTCCAATTAAAAGACATAGACTGGCAAACTGGATAAAGAGTCAAGATCCATCGGTCTGCTGTATTCAGGAGACCCATCTCACATGCAGAGACATACATAGGCTCAAAATAAAGGGATGGAGGAAGATTTACCAAGCAAATGGAGAACAAAAGAAAGCAGGGGTTGCAATATTAGTCTCTGATAAAATAGACTTTAAACCATCAAAGATCAAAAGAGACAAAGAAGGCCATTACATAATGGTAAAGGGATCAATTCAACAGGAAGAGCTAACTATCCTAAATATATATGCACCCAATACGGGAGCACCCAGATTCATAAAGCAAGTCCTTAGAGACTTACAAAGAGACTTAGACTCCCATACAATAATAATGGGAGACTTCAACACTCCACTGTCAACATTAGACAGATCAATGAGACAGAAAATTAACAAGGATATCCAGGAATTGAACTCATCTCTGCAGCAAGCAGACCTAATAGACATCTATAGAACTCTCCACCCCAAATCAACAGAATATACATTCTTCTCAGCACCACATCGCACTTATTCCAAAATTGACCACATAATTGGCAGTAAAGCACTCCTCAGCAAATGTACAAGAACAGAAAATATAACAAACTGTCTCTCAGACCACAGTGCAATTAAACTAGAACTCAGGATTAAGAAACTCAATCAAAACTGCTCAACTACATGGAAACTGAACAACCTGCTCCTGAATGACTACTGGGTACATAACGAAATGAAGGCAGAAATAAAGATGTTCTTTGAAACCAATGAGAACAAAGATACTACATACCAGAATCTCTGGGACACATTTAAAGCAGTGTGTAGAGGGAAATTTATAGCACTAAATGCCCACAAGAGAAAGCAGGAAAGATCTAAAATTGACACTCTAACATCACAATTAAAAGAACTAGCGAAGCAAGAGCTAACACATTCGAAAGCTAGCAGAAGGCAAGAAATAACTAAGATCAGAGCAGAACTGAAGGAGATAGAGACACAAAAAACCCTCCAAAAAATCAATGAATCCAGGAGTTGGTTTTTTGAAAAGATCAACAAAATTGACAGACCACTAGCAAGACTAATAAAGAAGAAAAGAGAGAAGAATCAAATAGATGCAATAAACAATGATAAAGGGGATATCACCACTGACCCCACAGAAATACAAACTACCATCAGAGAATACTATAAACACCTCTACGCAAATAAACTGGAAAATCTAGAAGAAATGGATAATTTCCTGGACACTTACACTCTTCCAAGACTAAACCAGGAAGAAGTTGAATCCCTGAATAGACCAATAGCAGGCTCTGAAATTGAGGCAATAATTAATAGGCTACCAACCAAAAAAAGTCCAGGACCAGATGGATTCACAGCTGAATTCTACCAGAGGTACAAGGAGGAGCTGGTACCATTCCTTCTGAAACTATTCCAATCAATAGAAAAAGAGGGATTCCTCCCTAACTCATTTTATGAGGCCAACATCATCCTGATAGCAAAACCTGGCAGAGTCACAACAAAAAAAGAGAATTTTAGATCAATATCCCTGATGAACATCGATGCAAAAATCCTCAATAAAATACTGGCAAACCGGATTCAGCAGCACATCAAAAAGCTTATCCACCATGATCAAGTGGGCTTCATCCCTGGGATGCAAGGCTGGTTCAACATTCGCAAATCAACAAACATCATCCAGCATATAAAGAGAACCAAAGACAAGAACCCCATGATTATCTCAATAGATGCAGAAAAGGCTTTTGACAAAATTCAACAGCCCTTCATGCTAAAAACGCCCAATAAATTCGGTATTGATGGAACGTATCTCAAAATAATAAGAGCTATTTATGACAAACCCAAAGCCAATATCATACTGAATGGGCAAAAACTGGAAAAATTCCCTTTGAAAACTGGCACAAGACAGGGATGCCCTCTCTCACCACTCCTATTCAACATAGTGTTGGAAGTTCTGGCTAGGGCAATCAGGCAAGAGAAAGAAATCAAGGGTATTCAGTTAGGAAAAGAAGAAGTCAAATTGTCCCTCTTTGCAGATGACATGGTTGTGTATTTAGAAAACCCCATCGTCTCAGCCCAAAATCTCCTTAAGCTGATAAACAACTTCAGCAAAGTCTCAGGATACAAAATTAATGTGCAAAAATCACAAGCATTCTTATACACCAGTAACAGACAAACAGAGAGCCAAATCAGGAATGAACTTCCATTCACAATTGCTTCAAAGAGAATAAAATACCTAGGAATCCAACTTACAAGGGATGTAAAGGACCTCTTCAAGGAGAACTACAAACCACTGCTCAGTGAAATCAAAGAGGACACAAACAAATGGAAGAACATACTATGCTCATGGATAGGAAGAATCAATATCGTGAAAATGGCCATACTGCCCAAGGTTATTTATAGATTCAATGCCATCCCCATCAAGCTACCAATGAGTTTCTTCACAGAATTGGAAAGAACTGCTTTAAAGTTCATATGGAACCAAAAAAGAGCCCGCATCTCCAAGACAATCCTAAGTCAAATGAACAAAGCTGGAGGCATCACACTACCTGACTTCAAACTATACTACAAGGCTACAGTAACCAAAACAGCATGGTACTGGTACTAAAACAGAGATATAGACCAATGGAACAGAACAGAGTCCTCAGAAATAATACCACACATCTACAGCCATCTGATCTTTGACAAACCTGAGAGAAACAAGAAATGGAGAAAGGATTCCCTATTGAATAAACGGTGCTGGGAAAATTGGCTAGCCATAAGTAGAAAGCTGAAACTGGATCCTTTCCTTACTCCTTATACGAAAATTAATTCAAGATGGATTAGAGACTTAAATGTTAGACCTAATACCATAAAAACCCTAGAGGAAAACCTAGGTAGTACCATTCAGGACATAGGCATGGGCAAAGACTTCATGTCTAAAACACCAAAAGCAACGGCAGCAAAAGCCAAAATTGACAAATGGGATCTCATTAAACTAAAAAGCTTCTGCACAGCAAAAGAAACTACCATCAGAGTGAACAGGCAACCTACAGAATAGGAGAAAGTTTTTGCAATCTACTCATCTGACAAAGGGCTAACATCCAGAACCTACAAAGAACTCAAACAAATTTACAAGAAAAAAACAAACAACCCCATCAAAAAGTGGGCAAAGGATATGAACAGACATTTCTCAAAAGAAGACATTCATACAGCCAACAGACACATGAAAAAATGCTCATCATCACTGGCCATCAGAGAAATGCAAATCAAAACCACAATGAGATACCATCTCACACCAGTTAGAATGGCCATCATTAAAAAGTCAGGAAACAACAGGTGCTAGAGAGGATGTGGAGAAATAGGAACACTTTTACACTGTTGGTGGGATTGTAAACTAGTTCAACCATTATGGAAAACACTATGGCGATTCCTCAAGGATCTAGAACTAGATGTACCATATGACCCAGCCATCCCATTACTGGGGATATACCCAAAGGATTATAAATCATGCTGCTATAAAGACACATGCACATGTATGTTCCTTGTGGCACTATTCACAATAGCAAAGACTTGGAATCAACCCAAATGTCCATCAGTGACAGACTGGATTAAGAAAATGTGGCACATATACACCATGGAATACTATGCAGCCATCACAAAGGATGAGTTTGTGTCCTTTGTAGGGACATGGATGCAGCTGGAAACCATCATTCTTAGCAAACTATCACAAGAACAGAAAACCAAACACCGCATGTTCTCACTCATAGGTGGGAACTGAACAATGAGATCACTTGGACTCAGGAAGGGGGACATCACACACTGGGGCCTATTATGGGGAAGGGGGAGGGGGGAGGGATTGCATTGGGAGTTATACCTGATGTAAATGATGAGTAGTTGGGTGCTGAGGAGTTGATGGGTGCAGCACAGCAACATGGCACAAGTATACATATGTAACAAACCTGCACGTTATGCACATGTACCCTAGAACTTAAAGTATAATAAAAAATAAATAAATAAATAAATAAATAAATAAAAAGAAAAATTCCTGTTCATATGTATCTGAGCCTAGAAGTCTGTCTTAACCAAGAACCTAACGCCATTTTACATATAAACTAAATGTATCTTTGGCATGGATTTGACAGTTATTTAATTTTATAGGAATGGCAGTGACTTATAAATCAAGGGAAACATAGATTTCTTAATATCACTAACACTTATTCGCCATTTTGGAAAACCACATTACTGTCGATAAGACATTTCCTCTTGTAGGTGTTTCACACTGTTAATCTCAACATTACCTTTCAAAAGCAGTATTTTGTAATTATTCCATTATTGTGAATTAGCATTTATAGGGAATATGACATATCTTCACACATAATATTAAATTTCAGCATAAGGTTTTTCAGTTTGCAACAAGTGTGATGTACTTAAAATTTTTAAAGGATAATATGGCTGAACAACAACAATCAGTGAGATAGAGAAATTATTTTCAAAAACAAAGCAGATGTTAGATTGTTTAACGCTTCCTGCACTGTAGGTAGGAGTTAGTGGATTTTATTTTTAAATAATATAAAGCTACGGGAAAGTTATAAGTAGAAATGTGTCAATATTTATTTATTCAAAATATATTAAGTGACAACCATGTGCCATATTTAGATCTAATATGAGGGAAAAAAGCAGAAAAAATTCTCTTCCATACAGCATATATTTTAGCAGAGAAATACAAAGAGCAAATAATAAGCATGGCTTTCTGCATCTATTGATATAATCGTGTGGTTTTTGTCATTGGTTCTCTTTATGTGATGTATTACATTTATTGATTTGCATATGTTGAACCAGCCTTGCATCCCAGGGATGAAGCCAACTTGATCCTGGTGGATAAGCTTTTTGCTGTGCTACAGATTTGGTTTGCCAGTATTTCATTGAGGATTTTTGCATTGATGTTCATCAGGGATACTGGCCTGAAATTTTCGTTTTTTTGTTGTGTCTCTGCCAGGTTTTGGTATCAGGATGATGCTAGCTGTGTAAAATGAGTTAGGGAGGATTCTCTCTTTTCTATTGATTGGAATAGTTTCAGAAGGAATGGTACCAGTTCCTCTTTGTCCTGGTGGAATTCAGCTGTGAATTCGTCTGGCCCTGGACTTTTTTTGGTTGGTAGGCTACTAATTACTGCCTCAATTTCATAACTTGTTATTGATCTATTCAGGGATTCAACTTCTTGGTTTAGTCTTGGGAGGGTGTATGTGTCCAGGAACTTATCCATTTCTTCTAGATTTTCTAATTTATTTGGGTAGAGGTGTTTACAGTATTCTCTCATGGTAATTTGTATTTCTGTGGGATCATTGGTGATATCCCCTTTATCATTTTTATTGTGTTTATTTGATTCTTCTCTCTTTTCTTCTATATTATTCTGGCTAGTGATCTATCTATTTTGTTGATCTTTTCAAAAAATCCAACTCCTGGATTTATTGATTTTTTTGAAGGGTTTTTAGTATCCCTGTCTCCTTTAGTTCTACTCTGATCTTAGTTATTTCTTGTCTTCTGTTATCTTTTGAATGTGTTTCTCTTGCTTCTCTAATTCTTTTAATTGTGATGTTAGGGTGTCGATTTTAGATCTTTCCTACTTTCTCTTGTGGGCATTTAGTGCTATCAATTTCCCTCTACACACTGTTTTAAATGTGTCCCAGAGATTCTGGTACATTGTCTCTTTGTTCTTATTGATTTCAAAGAACATCTTTATTTCTGACTTAATTTCGTTATTTACCCAGTAGTCATTCAGGAGCAGGTTGTTCAGTTTCCGTGTAGTTGTGCAGTTTTGAGTGAGTTTCTTTATCCTGAGTTCCAATTTGATTGCCCTGTGGTCTGAGAGACTGTTTGTTATGATTTCCGTTCTTTTGCATTTGCCGAGGAGTGTTTTACTTTCAATTTTGTGGTCAATTTTAGAATAAGTGCAATGTGGTGCTGAGAAGAATACATATTCTGTTGATTTGGGGTGGAGAGTACTGTAGATGTCTATTAAGTCCTATTGGTTCAGAGCTGAATTCAAGTCCTGAATATCCTTGTTTATTTTCTCTCTCATTGATCTTTCTAATATTGACAGTTCAGTGTTAAAGTCTCCCACTATTATTGTGTGGGAGTCTAAGTGTCTTTGTAGGTCTCTAAGAACTTGCTTTATGAATCTGGGTGCTCTTGTATTGGGTGCATATACATTTAGGATAGTAAGCTCTTCTTGTTGCATTGGTCCACTTATCATTATGTAATGCCCTTCTCTGTGTCTTTTGATCTTTGTTGGTTTAAAGTCTATTTTATCAGAGACTAGGATTGCAACCCCTGCTTTTTTTTCATTTTCCATTTGCTTGGTAAATCTTCCTCCATCCCTTTATTTTGAGCCTATGTGTGTCTTTGCACGTGAGATGGGTCTCCTGAACACAGTACACTGATGGTTCTTGACTCTTTATGCAATGTGCCCATCGTGTCTTTTAATTGGTGCAGTTAGCCTGTTTACATTTAAGGTTAATATTATTACGTGTGAATTTGTTCCTGCCACTATGATGCTACCCGGTTATTTTGCCTGTTAGTTGATACAGTTTCTTCATAGTGTCAATAATCTTTGCACTATGCTATGTTTTTACAGCGGCTGGTACCGCTTGTTCCTTTACATATTTCGTGCTTCCTTAAGGAGCTCTTGTAAGGCAGACCTGGTGGTGACAAAATCTCTCAGCATTTGTTTGTCTGTAATGAATCATATTTCTCCTTTGCTTATGAAGCTTAGTTTGGCTGGATATGAAATTCTGGGTTGAAAATTCTTTTCTTTAAGAATGTCGAATATTGGCCCCTACTCTCTTCTGACTTGTAAGGATTCTCTCAAGAGATCTGCTGGTAGTCTGTGTGTAACCTGATCTTTCTCTCTGGCTGCCTTAACATCTTTTCCTTCATTTTAACCTTGGTGAATCTGATGATTATGTTTCTTGGGGTTGTTCCTCTCGAGGAGTATCTTCGTGGTGTTCTTTGTATTTCCTGAATTTGAATGCTAGCATGCCTTGCTAGGTTGGGGAATTTCTCCTGCATAATATCCTGAAGAGTGTTTTTCAACTTGTTTCCTTTCTTCCCCTCACTTTCAAGTACAACAATCAAATGTAGCATTTTTAATTCATTTTTTATTTTATTTTATTTTTATTTTTTTGACATCTCTCTCTGTCACCCAGGCTAGAGTACAGTGGCACAATCTCGGCTCATTGCAACTTCTGCCTCCCAGGTTCAAGTGAGTCTTCTGACTCAGCCTCCTGAGTAGCTGGGACTACAGGCATGCTCCACCAAGCCCGGCTAATTTTTGTATTTCTTTTTTTTTAGTAGAAATGGAGTTTCACCATATTGGCCAGGCTGGTCTCCAACTCCTGACCTCGTGATCCACCCGCCTCAGCCTCCCAAAGGGCTGGGATTACAGGCATGAGCCACCATACCCAGCTGATTTAATCTTTTCACATAGTCTCATAATTCTTCGAGGCTTTGTTCATTTCTTTTCTTTCTTCTTTCTCTAATCTTGTCTTCTTGCCTTATAACATTGGTTGATATTCAGTCTCTTATATCCTTTCTTCCACTTGATTGATTCAGCTATTGATACTTGTGTATGCTTCGTGAAGTTCTTATGCTGTGTATTTCAGCTCCATCAGGTCATTTATATTCTTCTCTAAACTGATTATTCTAGTTAGCATTTCATCTAACCTTTTTTCAAGGTTCTTACCTTCCTTGCATTGCATTAGAACATGCTCCTTTATCTTGGAGGATTTTGTTATTCAACAGCCCTTCATGCTAAAAACTCTCAATAAACTAGGTATTGATGGAACGTATCTCAAATAATAGGAGCTATTTATGACAAACCCACAGCCAATATATTACTGAATGGGTAAAAACTGGAAGCATTCCCTTTGAAAACTGACACAAGACAAGGATGCCCTCTCTCACCACTCCTATTCAACATAATATTGGAAGTTCTGATCCGGACAATCGGGCAAGAGAAAGCAATAAAGTGTATTCAAATAGGAAGAGAGGAAGTCAAATTGTCCCTCTTTGCAGATGACATGATTGTATATTTAGAAAATCCCATAGTCTCAGCCCAATATCTCCTTAAGCTGATAAGCAACTTCAGCAAAGTCTCAGGATACAAAATCAATGTGCAAAAATATGAGCATTCCTATACAGCAATAACAGACAAACAGAAAGCCAAATCATGAGTGAACTCTCATTCACAATTGCTACAAGGAGAATAAAATACCTAGGAATCCAACTTACAAGGGATGTGAAGGACCTCTTCAAGGAGAACTACAAAGCACTGCTCAAGAAAACAAGAGAGAACACAAAAAAATGAAAAAAAAAAATCCATGCTAATAGGTAGGAAGAATCAATATCTTAAAATGGTCATACGCCCAAAGTAATTTATAGGTTCAATGCTATTCTCTCCAGGCTACCACTGACCTTCTTCACAGAATTGGAAAAACTAGTTTAAATTTCATATGGAAGCCAAAAAGAGTCCGCATAGCCAAGACAATCCTAAGCAAAAAGAACAAAGCTGGAGGAATCATGTTACCTGACTTTGAACTATACTATAAGGCTACAGTAACCAAAAGAGCACGGTACTGCCACCAAACCAATATATAGACCAATGGAACAGAACGGACGCCTCAGAAATAATAACACATATAGAAAACCATCTGATCTTTGACAAAACTGACAAAAACAAGTAATGGGGAATGGATTCCCTATTTAATAAATGGTGTTGGGAAAACTGGCTAGCAATATGCAGACAGTTGAAACTGGATCTCTTCTTTATACCTTATACCAAAATTAACTCAAGATGAATTAAAGGCTTAAATGAAAACCATAAAAATCCTAGAAGAAAACCCGGCAATACCTTTCAGGACATAGGTATAAGCAAAGACTTCATGACTAAAACACCAAAAGCAATGGCAACCAAAGCCAAAATTGGCAAATGGGATCTAATTAAACTAAAGAGCTTCTGCACAGCAAAAGAAACTAGCATCAGAGTAAACAGGCAACCTACAGAATGCAAGAAAATTTTTGCAGTCTATCCATCTGACAAAGGGCAAATATCCAGAATCTTCAAGAAACTTAAACAAATTTACAAGAAAGAAATAAACATCTCCATCAAAAAGTGAGTGAAGTATATGAACAGACACTTTTAAAAAGAAGACATCTATGTGGCCAACAAACATATGAAAAAAAGCTCATCATCACTGGTCATTAGAGAAATGCAAATCAAAGCCACAATGAGATACCATCTCATGCCGGTTAGAATGGCGATCATTAAAAAGTCAGGAAACAACAGATGTTGGGGAGGATGTGGAGAAATAGGAACACCTTTACACTGTTGGTGGGAGTGTAAATTAATTCAACCATTGTGGAAGACAGTGTGGTAATTCCTCAAGAATCTAGAAGTAGAAATACCATTTGACCCAGCAATCCCATTACTGGGTATATATTCAAAGGATTATAAATCATTCTACTATAAAGACATATGCACACATATGTTTATTGTGGCACTATTCACAATAGCAAAGACTTGGAACCAACCCAAATGCCCATCAATGTTAGACTAGATAAAAAAATGTGTCATATATACATCATGGAATACTATCCAGCTATAAGAAAGAATGAGTTCACGTCCTTTGCAGGGACATGGATGACACTGGAAACCATCATTCTCATAAAACTAACACAGGAACAGAAAACAAAACACCGCATGTTCTCACTTATAAGTGGGAGTTGAACAATGAGAATATATGGGCACAGGCAGTGGAACATCGCACACTGGGGCCTGCCAGGGGATGGGGGGAAGGGGAGTGGTAGCATTAGGAGAAATACCTAATGTTGATGACTGGTTGATGGGTGCAGCAAACCACCATGGCACATGTATACCTATGTAACAAACCTGCACGTTCTGCACATGTATCCCAGAATGTAAAGCACAATAAAAAAGAATAGTAATAATAATAAGCATGGTTTTCTCTATTAAAATGTAAGCTTCATGAAGAATGTCATTTGTTTCTTTTTATATATGTATAAGAACAGGTATTTGTGATAGTCAATTCCTTGCATTGTTGAGATCTATTCATGTTGTGCATTAAACCTATTTTGTTGCTGACACTTCAAGATTATGACTGGTCCAAATCTCTATAAAAAGAAAAAAAAAAGACATATGACAGGAAGATTAGTCAGTAAAGGTATAGTCTTATTATGGTAACTGGTTCTGAGGCCATAATTGACACTTATTACCGAACTCCCTCTACCATACAATCAGATTTCCCACTTAGCCAGCCCTTCAACTAGGCTAGGTTGCTTATAGTGTGGTAAACTATATCTTCATCCCTGAAGGTCTGAGCCTGCGTGCTTGCCATGCCCTTATCCAGCCATGATTTCTATAATTGTCCTTCCTGTGTTAATTGCTGGGCACAAAAGCAACAAGAGAGGCGCCAGTGAATCTCCACAGTCCAGACACACTCTTCTCTGCAATTATTATACAGCAGGAATCTTAGCTTTCTGTGATTATGAGGCTCAATCACAGGTGCTGATGAATACAGGATGACCAGGCAATGAATGGAGCTTTAGGTTCCGAGGAATCTTACTATGATTCTTGGTGGGAGAATCTCCCACTTCCCTTCAAGAACCAGCAAAACCTTGAGGGAAAATTATCCTACTTACTACATCATGTATTATAAAATATATCTTGATCTTAACCTCGAAGTTTTTTGGGAGAAAGTTAATTTTAATTTTCATAAGCAATAAACTCTGTAAGATTGTCCAAGTTATAAGGTTGCACGAGTACTTCATGGTATTCATTTTTAAGTATTGCTTGACTAATACAAGTTGTTAACTGCAGCTCCACTAAAGTATTCTTTTCATGAGTATATGTTGCAGTATGTTTTCATGTATTCTTTAATGATATTAATTTATAAAGGTCTACTAAACTTTATTTGAAAGAATAATTTTATTGCTTACCAACATTTATCTAAATTTTGAATTCTTTTATTCATATTAGTGTCCTTAAGTGTTTAAAAAATTAAAAATTATTTTTACTGTGATTCGAATAGCTCTATACATAGTAAAATCATATGCAGAACTACTCATTTTGTATATTCAACAAACATGTATATTTTGTGGATTCAGGTGCTGATAATACAAACCTAAATTAGATGTAATTAAGATATGATGAAGCTACTCTTTTCTAAATTTCCTTTGACAGAATATATAAAGTTTAGGGAGATTTATTTTTTAAATAAGTAGATACCAAGATCTGTCAGAATAGACTGGTTGCAGCATGAAATGAGTAAAGATTAGAGCTATGCAAAATTTTGGTAATGATAACTGAAACCTGGCTTGTTTACATTTTTATTAGAAATCAGAATTTATCTTATGCTCACTTAGAAGTTCATTACCTTTCCAGACAAATCTAATCTACATTTTTATGTCATTTTCCACCCTTTCCATTCATGCTCACTAAGATCTAATGGGATGTTGGCTCAGGAAAATGATATTTTCCCATTTTCATGCAATTAACATCCTTGATTGAGCACATAGGTTATGGGCTTAAGGGCTTTAAAATATAGAAGAAGATATTGGGCAGGCACATTCACTCTCCATTGGTGTGAGGGTATGAGGTTTAAAGTTTGGGGGAAATATGTATCTGTAACATTTAGAACTTTGTCAGAGAAACAGACAAAGAAACAAAAAAGAGAACACTATAGCATCTAGTTAATTTGTCACTTCAACAGTGATACATAAGTGGGGTTCCTTCTGTTACCAAGCAATAAATGGGCTTGTTGCCCAATGTGTATAGAAGCCAATACAATGGCATTGGCTTTTGAGAAAACAAATAGCTTTATTTCAGATCAACTGGCAAAGAGATAGGAGAAAACACTCAAATCTGTCTTTCAGACCTGGAGTCTAAGGCAGGTTTTATACACAGAGGATGATGAGGCATGATCTGATTGGATCTTGTCATGAAGGGTTGCCAGGAGACATGATCTGCCTGGATCCTTCATGGGATGATGCCAGCTGGATTCTGCCATTTGGTGTTCAGTTTTTAATTTAGTCCCAGCTTCTCGGCCTAAGGATTTAGGTTCCACCTGTGGTTGCACACTTGATTCATCTGGGAGTGCTTATGAGGTTATGTAACCTTCATCCTGGGGGTTCATGGCAACTGAAAATCAACTTACAATTTTGTTACATAAAAGTTAAACCAGATTGGTTTGGTGCAGTTAAGTATCTCTTAGAGAGCTCACAGTCTAGAGTTTGTAACAAGATTTTGTCCATAATTTTCATTGTTCATATGTAAGTTTTTTTTTTTTGAGAAAAGTTAGTTGACAATTACAAACTTCAATACCCTTTGCATTGTCCCTAGCAACACTGTAAGTTTTATATAGCACCAAGTAACCCTAAGTCCCATGCCTTCTCCCCATGTTTGACTAGTTCTAGTACTTTAACAGAACACAAATGTACAAACCTCTGTTCCTGAACAGCCCATGACCTATCTGAAAAAATCCCGCTTACTCTATACTTTAAGGCCAATTTTGATTTTATCTCCCTAACCAGAACAATATTTTACATCCTAATGTAAGGCACAATTTTTCCCAAATTATTATGTTATAAACGGGGAAATCATGTGATACTAAAATCCTTACAAAGTCTTTGGTATTACAGGGCATGTTCTTATTTACTTTATTTTGAAAATAAAGTCTTATTTACTGAAGACAACTTAGTTGAAAAGTTGAACAATCAATAAGAGTGTCGGATGTTTATAGAACCACCTTCTCCTGCCTCCATACCCTATGGAATACATGACAAATAGGAAGCAATGAAATTTAATATAAATTTAGTTGTTTTTCCTTTTATCTTAAGATATGATGTAAAATTGCAAGATTTGGATACCTTTTTGTAAAACCATGAAATAAATGATGCAATAAGTTATATGGTTGAGGAAATCATAAGTATATATCTATAGGAAAATTAGAAAGCAAACTTCCATAAAGCAATGAGAATGGTTGCCTGTGGCCTATGATAAAGTTTTTAGCAACAAAAATTCAGGCAAATTCAAAGATTGTCCAAGCAAATTAGAAGCAAAAGCAAAGTGTTCTGAATAATCTATTAGATTAGATGCCAAACATAACTTTGATGATGGCTATAGTTTGAATATTTTTGTCCCTTCCAAAAACTCTTATTAAAACTTAATCCTAAAAGCAACAGTTTGGGATGTGGAAGTTTTGGGGATGTGTTTAGGTTATAAGGGCTTCATCTGCATGAATGGATGAATGCCTTAATGCTACCGTAAAAGAGCTTGACCAAGGGAGTTCATTCTCTTTTGCCCCTCTGTCTTCTATTATGTGAGGGCACAGTGTTCCTATCCATTGTAGGATGCAGTGCTCAAGGTGCCATCTTGGAAGTAGAGATGGTGCCTTAACTGGACACCAAAATTGGCAGTGCCATGATCTCAGACTCTCAGCCTCAAGAACTGTGAGAAGATAAATTTCTGTTCTTTGTAAGTTACCGAGTATTAAGCATTTGGTTATAGGACCATAACACATACTACCACAGAGATTTTTTAAAAGATACTAATATTGGAGATAATTGTGAATGGGTAAATAAGCTTGTTTCATAAAATATAAGTGGAAAAAGCAGTATTTGTAAATAAAGATGTTATTTTTGTAGTTTAAGAATCTTTAAATCTCTCTCTCTATGTAAATAGCTCTAAAAGTTGATAAAGTTGTGCCTTAAAAATTGTGTTTAGGTTTTCTCAATGGTCACTTGGGAGGAGATCACCTGATGGATGTGATAGCAAACACTATTAGTTTGCCTGCATACTAATAATGAACATTGTGGCTACCTATGAGAATTAATATTATTTATGTATATATCAACAATATACAAAACTTTCATTTTTGAAAATGCTAGTAAATGCTTAATGTTTGTCCCTACTGTCGGCAAATGCTATGTAATCAGGCATTACGTCCTGTGTGGTGCTGTCTGTGTACCAGGAAATTTCCTAAGTACTAGGGATATAGTACTAAATTGCCCGATTGAAGTTCAAAGTACAGCGTTCCATTATAAATTCTTATATAGAACTCTCTCTCTTTACTTCTAATGAATATTAATAGAATTATATTATAGATGACTCCTTCATAGGTCTCCTGTTTCCTCCTACACTCAACATTCTGAATTTCTTAAAAACAGAGACCATGTCTGATATTTCACACATACCATAGTGCCTGACACACATATGATATTTAAAAACAAACAAACAAACAAAAATGATTTTCTGGATTAAGGAATAGTAATATTTAAACTATTTCAAAAATATATATAATTCAAATAAAGTAAGCCCCATTTATAAAATATATTACTTAAAGACAGAATTTGGAGCAATGAATGTTAGACTTGGGAAGAAAAAAGTAGTATATTTTACAAAATTTGACTGCAATATGTTCTTCTAAGGAAAAAGAGCCCCAGAACAATACTAAATAAAAATCCAGAACCTGTAACCCGGTTTTAAATAACCACCTTATGTTTCCCAGGTGCAGAGACTATGTCTTTACGAATTCCTTCCAGTAGCCATCTATCATACCACTCAAAGATAATAAAATAATAAAAAATTCTGATTAAAGATTATACAATGTTTGACCTATCAAATTATCAAAGATTCATAATGATATTATATAATCCTGGCAAGTGTACTCTTTATGATTGGCACCTTCTTCCCTCCTAGTAGCTGTGCAAATTTTCACAGAGCTTTTGGAAAGCAATTTGGCAGTATATGCTAACTTTTAAAATCTTCATCTATTTTGACTCACAAATTTCAATCTTAGGAAAAACATACTGAATTAGTATTTAGAGATATAGTCCAAACAGCTTATACATTTATATTATTTCTATTAATTGCAAAACTAGATTTCGTATGCAAATACAGGAGAGTATGTAAACACGTTTCAGTAAATCCATTTGAATTTTGTACAGATATTAAAAACATTTTAGAGAATTTTTAAATGTGTAAAATTTTCATTGCATAATGTTAAGTGAAAGTAATCAGGATATAAGCCTAAGAACGGTATGAATGCACATAAATTCTACTACAAACACTAGTCTAGAAAAGAGCACAAAAATAATTTAAATAGTTTGATGATGTCACTTTTGCCAGATATGGTTCTAATTTTTAAGATACAGTTCATAATCTGTATTCAACCTGGTCTTTACATGAAATGGCAGCAGACCATAAATTTAATGTGTATAGCTACTTAGACATTTACAGAAAATATAATTATTTTTTTTGTTGTCAATAACTAATCTGTTTTTCATTCCAATTCTCCCCCCAGATTACTGTTTAGCAAGGGAGATAATTAAACTAAATATCTAAACTGAAGCTGCTGATTTAAACAATCCTTCAAATAATGTCTCAGATTTATGTCTTTGTTACTTCTTACCCTAAAAGATACCGTGCTGACTGAAATGAGAGAAACCCTTATGTGAGTTTGTGGCACAGTGCAGAAGCGTCTCTTTCCCAAAGTCAGCATGCTTTTCTTTAGGTATATGTCGGCAGGAGGCAATGGACCCTCCTCACTGGAGAGACAGGCTGCTCTATTGCCATTTGTTATTGAAGCTTATAACTGTATACTTTGTGTGCTGATTTTCCTTGGCTTCAATCATGCTTTCTCCGGCTCTCCTTAGCATCATGTTGACACCAGGTAGCCCTGTAGATCTCCTTCTGATCAAAAGGCTTGTTTCCCTTGGCTCCCATTTTTTCCCTTGACTTTTGTAGTCCCTTCAGTAGTCCCTTTTATACAGGTACACTTCATTCCATTACTGCACATTTGACAAGCATACCAGACTCTGAGCCGTCTCTGGGTCTTATATATGACACATAGTCATATATCATAGTAAATTAGGAGAGCTAATTTCAGTGCTTTTTTTCTCCTTGACCTCACTCTTACACCAAGTTTATTTTAATGTGCAACCACCCAAGCCCATATTGCCTCTGAACTATCAAGAGGTAGGTAGAAAATTCTTGTGCTTCTTTTACACATTATTATTATTATTATTATTATTATTATTATTATTATTATTTTGAGATGGAGTCTCACTTTTTCTCCCAGGCTGGAGTGCAGTGGTACGGTCTGGGCTCACTGCAACCTCTGCCTCCCAAGTTCAAACGATTCTACTGCCTCAGTCTCCCGAGTAGCTGGGATTACAGACACACACCACCACACCCAGCTAATTTTTGTATTTTTAGTAGATAATGGGGTTTCGCCATGTTGGCCAGGCTGGTCTCAAATTCCTGACCGTAGGTGATCCACCCGCCTGGGCCTCTGAAAGTGCTGAGATTACAAGCGTGAGCCACCGTGCCTGGCCACCTTATTATTTTTTAATTCCTGACTTGATCTTGCTTTTATGGCCTATAAGTGTAACTTCAAATCCATACAGGAGAATTCTAATCAATAAACCCACAAAGCTTGTAGCTGGTATGCTAATGAATAATGTTAAAATGAATTTACAGTATTGTTGATAAAAACAATCATGGTTGCTTCTGGTAGAGGAAAAATATTGACTGGAAAGTTGCAAAAAGGATTTTTTAATATAAATATTTAACATAAATACATATTTTGATCGGAGAGATGGAGAGCAGATATATGTTTGTCAACATTTGTCAAACTGTTCACTTAAAATGTTATACACATGAGTACACATGAGAAAGATAATTCAAAATCCTCTAAGGCAAGCGTTACCTTTCCTTATGGCATTGTCTTACTGAATAATTTTATGTTGCATGTGAAAGGCCAAACCATTTAATGGCATTGATTACATTCACAGTGTTGTGTAATCATCACCACTATTTCGTTTTTTCCACTCCAGACAGAAAATCTGTATTCATTAATCAGTAACTTCTCTTTCACACCTCCCCTCAATCTCTGGTAACCTCTAATCTACTCTCTATCCCTATCAATTTTCCTATTTAGATATTGTATTTAAGTGGAATTATATAATAGTCATCTTTTTTTTCAATTAGTGTAAGGTTTTCAAGGCTTATCCATGCTGTAGCCTTTATCAGAACTTCAATTCTTTATTATTATTATTATTTTAGGGCAGTTCTATATTCAGAGCAAAATTGAATGAAAATATGGAGATTTTCAATATACAACTCCCCACTATATACCCACAGCCTCCCTCACTATCAACATCCTGTATCACAGGGGTACATTTGTTACAACTGATAAACTTTTATTAACATATCACCATCACTCTAAGTTCATACCATATACTGTATTAGGGGCCACTCTTGGTGTTGTACATTATATGGGTTTGCACAATTGTATAATGGCATGTACCTACCACTCATAAATAATAGTTTCACTACCCTAAAAATTATCTGAAGTCTACTTATTTATCCTTCTCCCCCTCAACCTCTGGAAACAGCTGATCTTATTTGGGAATACATTTTTTAATTTACATGTAATAACTACATGTTTGTGGGAAATAACTGTCTCAATAGTTTTGCCTTTCCAGAAATTATATAGATGGAATCATACACTATGTAACCTTTGGAGACTGGCTCTTTTAACATAGTCATAAACATTAAAGGCTCCTGCATGTATTTTCATGGCTTGACACCACATTTTTTTTCTGATTTCAATTTCTGTCTTTATTTTTTTTTAAAAGCTTTTATTTTAAGTTTGGAAGTACAAGTGCAGATTTGTTACATAGGAAAACTTGTGTCATAGGGGGTTTTTGTACAAATTGTTTCATCACCCAGGTATTAAGCCTAGTACCAATTAGTTATTTTTCCTGATCTTTTCCTTCCTTCCACCCTCCACCCTCTGATAGGCCCCAGTGTGTGTTGTTCCCCTGCATGTGCCCAGTGTTGTCATCATTTAGCTTCCACTCATAAGTGAGAACATGTAGTATTTGTTTCTCTGTTCCTGAATTAGCCTGTTAAGGATAATGGCATCCTGCAAAGGACATGATCTCATTCTTTTTTATGGCTGCATAGTATTCCATGATGTATATGTGTCACATTTTCTTTAGCTGATCTATCATTGATGGGCATTTAAGTTGATGCCATGTCTTTGCTATTGTAAAAAGGATAGTACATTTCTTTTTATCACTGAATAACATTTTATGTCATGGATGTACCACAGTTCACTTCTACATCTACTTACTGACAAATATCTTGGTTACTCCAATTTTGACAATTACAAATGAGGCTGCTATAAGCATCTGTATGCAGGCTTTTGTGTGAGCATACGTTTTCAATTCATTTGAATAGCAAATAATATAATTGGCGGATTATATGGTAAGAATATGTTTAGTTTTGTTAGGAAACTGCTAAACCATTCTCTAAAATGGCTGTGCCTTTCTGTATTACTACCAGCAATAAATGATTATTTCTGTTGCTCCTTATCCTCACTAGCACATGGTGTTATTAGTGCTTTGGATTTTGATCATTTTAACAGGTGTGTTGTGGCATCTTATTGTTTCAGTTTGCAATTCTTTAATGATATGTGATACCGAGCATCTTTTCATATGGTTGTTTGACATCTGTAAATCTTTGTTTGTTGAAGCTTTTATTCCAACCCTTCACCCTGTTAAAATCAGGTTGTTTTCATATTGTTGAGTTTTCAGAGTACTTTGTATATTTTGGATAACAATCTTTTGCAATATATAACTTTTACAAACATATGCTCCAAGTCTCTACTGCAAATATGTGGAAAAAGAGGTGTAATAAAATATTGAGAATGGCAGTCATTGATGATTGCATTAGAGATTATTCTCATCTCCTTTTCATTTTGTTCATTCTATAAATTTCTACGTTGAGCCTGTACTGCTTGTCTACTGAATAAAAATAAAAATCCTTTAGTCATGTCAAATTCAATTTCTCCAACTTTCACCTAAAATGGCAATGATATTTAAACAAAGTTGAAAATAACTTATAACCCAGCAAACTAGGATCTATAAATGACTGTCAACACATTGTCAGAATCTGGGAGAAAGTTCCTTTTTAGTAACTGTAAGGTAAATAGGCTGATATAAATTAGCTCTCCCATTTACAAAGATAATACTAAAATAATTTTTTTCCTGCTTTCACACGAAGTCATATTATGAGTAATAATTCAAACAGTGTTGGTTCTTGTGTCTACATACTGCGTTGTTCCAATCTTTTCAAAGTGGTTCCAAGTTATGAACTGAGGACTCAGATATCTGTTCAGGATTAAGCTCACATACCTTGGCATGACCACCAATCATATTGAATGTGGTGGTTTGTGCCAGATACTACTCCTACTTCCTGTGACTTCCACAGTTACTTCACCTGGCTCTGCAGTTGGGATTGCTGGTTCACCATGAATTAATGTCCCCACCAAATACTAACTCTTTCTTGTGCTTCAGCATCCAGTTGCCACAGCTTCTTAGAATTGCAGCAGAGGATGTTGCTACTTAGCATCAATGATGCAGGATAAATGACCCTTATTGTGTTGAAGCTGTGTGGTAGTCCATAGCAAAGAAAAATGATTACTATGTTTGCCTCTTGAGTTTATTAATTTTAAAATGTATTCCACTAATTTTAATTAAACCCATAAAGTAAATAATAAAACAATATATAAGTAAACATCTTAGTCCTAATTCATGCCTCCACAGAACTTACATATTTTAGGAGAGAAATAAAGAAATTAGAGAATTTTATGGCAGGGCAAATAATCTAAGCTGAGGAATTGGAGAAAAGAATGGCATTTAAACAGAGGTCAACAGAATACAGAGTCATAGAAAAACCTCTAGGACAGTCTTACTTTTAACATATGGAACAGTCTATAAAGGCCCTGACACCAGAGAACAGTTTTTCTGAATTCTAGTAACCAAATGAGGTCCAGTGTAACTGGAGACTGATGAATATAAAAGGTAAATAAGCTCCAGATTATAAATGGTATTATAAATCATGGTAAATATTTACATCTTCATTCCAAGGAGGTTGAATGCCACTGAGAGGTTGAAGTGATAGGATGTTTGAGAGAACTTTTTGGATATAGTGTGCAGAATAATTTGACAGGGGGGTCAAGATTGAACAGAGAAAGCATAGGTCAGCAGCTATGGCAAAAATAGAAGCAGAAGCAGAAGAAAAAGAAGAGCAGGAGGAAGAAGAGGGGGAGGAAAAAGAAGAAGAAGGAGAAGATGATTCAGGTGAGAGATGACTGAAGCTTTTCACGAGTGAGGAAAAAAAAGTAGGGATAGAAAAAAAATTGAAAGACTTTTTGAAAATAGGAATATTCAACAGGACATGGTGGCTGAATATATGGCTAAAGAGAGGAGAATCAAGTGTGACTCCCATATTTTAGCTGAGTTCTAGTAAAGGAATAAAATAAGTAGAGCTAGTGGCATCAACAGTTTTGTCAGTTTCATAGAAACCACTTTTTAAATTGTTTCGTTGCAGTCCTTACTTTCTTAGGTTTTAAGACAATTGAACCAAGAGGCTAGGGGAATTGATTCAAGTAACAGGCATCATTCTACTCTTTGGATACCTCCTCCAGTTCTCCCCTGCTCTTTCTTCTCTTAGGAAAAAATCCTTTCATGACTAAGGGAAATTTGCTAGAATCGTTCTGTTTGATTATGCTACCAGTGTCTCAGTTATTCCCAAGAGTGGAAAAAGCTTCGATTATTTTTAATATTCTTTTTAGCTCCCATAAAACTACATTTCTTTATTTTCAATACTTTAAAAATAATTACTGACTTTACAAAGATACAAACACAAATTTTAAACACAATGCAAGGAACCACCCAGCACAAACTATTTGAGAATAAGTTGTTGACTTGATGCCCTGTGTCCCAAAATTTCTTAACCACTTATGTTTTATAAAAACATTCTACTACATAATAAAAACAAATTCTTCCAAATTAGAAAATTTCTCTCACTTTGTCACAACAAAATATTCTATATTTATTTTCTACTTATCTGTTCAAGCACTGAAATCAGCTATGTCTAAGTGTTCTTGATTCCTTTTAAAGAGAAAGAGAAATGATATGTTGAAGCCAGCATCTAGGCAGTATATATGCCCCTAAGCATATCTCTCCGTAGACAGAAGTTGGGAAATAAGTGTGAGTGTGTATACACACACACACATTTACATCTTTTATTTTTATCTTTCTATCTATATGTTCATCTAGCTCCTATCTACCCATCCATAGACACCATGGGAACTAATACCATCATATTTTCATTTCCTATATACTAGCAAAAGCTTCATTTTGATTTTCTCCCTTTAGATATTTGTTCACATTTTTTTGATACTGAGAGAATTTATTCCATTTCTAGTTATTTACTTGGTCAGTTCTCCAGCATGTAATCAATCTCTCATGTTAGCCACTGCCTCCTTCCCTGTGTGGATACCCTCCTCATACAATTTGGGGTTTGATACTCTTCTTTAGGCTATTGTGTCTGCCCCCTTCAGCCCCCACCACCCACTTGCTCACTTAATGGCTTTAGACCTGAATTGTTTAGAAAGTGAAGGAAATACTAATTTATACTCCCATTAACAGCGAAATTAGTCTAACTGTTGTGGAAGACAGTGTGGCGATTCCTCAAGGATCTAGAACTAGGAAACTAGAAATACCATTTGACCCAGCGATCCTATTACTGGGTATATACCCAAAGGATTATAAATCATTCTACTATAAAGACACATGCACACGTATGTTTATTGCGGCACCGTTCACAACAGTAAACACTTGGAACCAACCCAAATGTCCATCGATGATAGAATGGATAAAGAAAATGTGGCACATATGCACCATGGAATACTATGCAGCCAAGGATGAGTTCATGTCCTTTGCAGGGACATGGATGACACTGGAAACCATCATTCTCAGCAAACTAACACAAGAACAGAAAACCAAACACCACATGTTCTATGAGTGAGAATGGGAGTTGATCAATGAGAACACATGGACACAGAGAGGGTAACATCACACACTAGGGCCTGTCAGGGGGTGGGAGGCTAAGGGAGGGATAGCATTAGGAGAAATACCTAATGTAGGTGACGGGTTGACGAGTGCAGCAAACCACCCCGGCACATGTATACCTATGTAACAAACCTGCACATTTTGAACATGTACCCCATAATTTAAAAGTATAATTTAAAGAAATGCAAAGAAAGAAAGTTTAGGAAATAGAAAAAGAAAAAACCAAAGGGAGAGAGAAAACATACCTTTGTAAGGCTTTTACCATCAGTTTGTCTGCTAAGCGTACCCAGCAATGATTAAAATCAATTGGTGGATATGGTTCAGGATTAAACTTGCATTACTTAAATTTGTGGTATAAATGTCATTATAAAAACATTTAGTTCCTCACTATATGTTCTTAATTCACACAGAACTGTAACTAGCAAAAATGATGGCCATAGTTCCCTTACTAACCAAGGGCTGTGATATTGAGGAACTCATGTCGCTAATTCTCTCACTTCTCCATCCTCAACTTTATATTACATATCTTTGACCTATTATCAGATGTGTCACTCCCATAAATAAATGAAGAGATAGTTAAGGCATGTGGGTAGAATGAGAATTCTAGCGAGCTCCTTACAAGTTGAGAAATAAATGTTCAATATGCAGTGTACTAAAGGTAAGTGTATGAGCGTCTGTTACTTACATTACTTTCGGGTAAAAACACATGGTTTCCCTTGGGACCACAGCCATGCATTCTTAGTCCATGAATTTCAATGTAGTTTACTTTAAGTGTATATATATCCAAGCAATTGAAGGCAGTGTTGCATATCTTTGACACAGTGAGTGTTTCAGAGATGGGCACAAAATTCAAGACAGAGCAATCAGAGTCTGAGACTTAATTTCTAGACTTTCCTTGGAGAAACAGTAAGTAATATTTCTTTTTATTTTATTTTTTCTTTTTCCTCATCCTGAAAAATAGTACATTAGGCTGGAGATGATTGTAATAATTTTGTGATCATGAAAGTGACAGGTGCTACTTGAGAAAAGAGCCAATAGCAAAGTGATAATGCAGACTGGATAACATTATTTAAATTTTGGAGATCCATAGATAGATAGATACATAGATAGATAGATAGAGATGTAGCTATATTCCCTAAGTCACTTATATTTTGTAAGAAAAAATATACATTAATGAAAAAATATAAACCTGAATTACACAACACAGACATGAGTTAGTGGTGAGACAAAGCTTTATTTTAGCCTGACAATAATTGGAAAGCTGATTTTATGGAAATTTAATAAAGAAAATGATCTATAGATATATGACTTTGCACCACGGATTTACACATCTAAAAGGTCTCCAGAAACCAATATTTTCCCCATGTAGCAATCAAAAGGTTTTTGCTTTCAAGAATAGAGGTAAAACTACTAATACAATTTTCTTCTCAACACATTGTTATTATTAAAAAGCTATCCCAATATAGAAAATGCTATGTGATTATAAATAGAAAAATTAAAAGTCAATGATAAATTCATTAGCCTAAGCTGCCGTAGAGCTACTTGTAGTAATCTAGTTACTGTAGAAGAAGCTACTTTGTTTTGGGGTAGGAATAAAGAGTTCAGTTTTGAACACTTCCAGTTTGATATGCCTTCCCAAATGGAGATATATGAGCAAGATCTATGAGGCATAATTTTCAAGGTTTAAATAAAGCCTCTTCCACACTCAATCTGTGTGACTTTGGTAAAATACTTTAATTTTTTGTGGCTCCATTTTCTCATCCATAAAATGGTGATGAAAATAAGGGCAAATACTTCATAGGTTTGTTATGAGAATTAAGTACAACTCAAGTAATAAAACAGTGAGACAAGTACCTACAAGTGCCTAATAAATACTATTATTACTAGACTAGTAAGAGTAGATGGTGAGAAATTGTAATATTGAGACTATATTTTTAAAGTAGTTGACAAGATTGCCTAGCAGATTGGATAAAGAATTAAGGAAAAGGGAGGGTGCAAAGACAACTCCAAGAATTTTGTCTTAATCATCTGGGAAATGGAGTTACTATTTAATGAGGTGCTAGAAACTAGTGGAGAAACAGTTTGAAATAAGTGAGGAGAGAATAAACACTAATCAATAGACAATTAAGTTGAGAATGACTATTAGATATCCATGTGGCGATGTCAACAAGGAGTTGAATATAAAAGTCTAGAATTTTGATCACAGACCCTAGCTAAAATATAAATTCAGGAGTTCTCAAAATATAATTATATTTCACATCATGGGGATGCACAAGACTGCCAAAAAAGTAAGTATTTATTAAAAGGAATAGATTCTTGATGCAAGGAACTAAAATGTTTAAAGGTTTGATAGGTATAAGAGAACCAGCAAAAAGAGACTGAAGAGTAACATAAGGTAAGAGGAAACCCAAGAGAAAGTTGTAATCTGGAAGCCAAGTCCAGAAAGTATTAAGTAGCTGTGTCAAATTAGTACAGTTTATGCAATAAAAGGACTGAGTTTTGACCATTAGGTTTGCCATTGTAGAAGTCATTGACCCTGACAAGAATATTTTTAGTGAAATTGCAGGGCTAAAAGCTCAGATTTGGAGTAAGTTCAAAAGAGAATGAAAGAAGAGAAATTGGGGACTGACCATTACTGTTAACAATTCTCTTAAGAATTTTCTGTAGAGTGGAGCAGTAGCTGAAACAGAATATATGGTTAAGGAGCTTTGTTTTCTTTTGTTATTTTAATATGGGAAATAATATGTGTATGTGTGCTAATTGGAAAGATTCATCAGAATGGGAATATCTGATGATTCAGAAGAGAGAGAGGACACATATAGAAGTAAAGTCCTTAAATATTGGAAAGAAGCTCTAGTGCCCAAAGGAGAATGTGGCCTTATATGCAAGCATAGACAAATCACCAGGGAAACTGACAGAAATTTAGATCATATGCATTCAGATGAAGGTTGGTGTTATATTTGGTAATGGGAGCATGTGAAATTTCTTTCTTGGTTGTTTCTAAGCAGTCAGGGAACTAAGAAGTCCTTAGCTGAGAATGAGGAACAGGAAATTTTGCTGGGAGTTTGAGGAGAGAGGAGAAGATGTAAATAATATTCACCTAGGAGAGTGACAGAGACTTTCCCTTTTTTTTTTTTTTTAGAGAATTGTAATGGAATGGTCCAGGAGCATCATGGACCCACCTGAAGTTTGTGGTGATGAATTTAATACGAGACAAGTCAGCATGGATGAGTGTTTTCATTTGGTCACATGTAGGTGTTCATGTTTTCTATTCAATGTTACTAACCTATGCCAACAGCTTCTTCACCAGCATGGACGCTGTTGCTGTTCTCACATGTGTAACTGTGTCACTTGTGATATTTAACTGTATTTGGTAAGGGATGCCCAGAGTGCTGGCAAAACATTATTTCAGAGTATGTCTGTGAGGGTACTTCGTGAAGAGCTTAGCATTTGTACCAGTAGATTGAGTCAAGAGTCCCCCTCACCAATGTGGATGGGCATCAACCAAGCCGTTGCGGGGCCAGATCAGACAAACAGGCAGAGGAATGAAGAAGTCTCTCTATATATATCTATCTGTCTCCTTGAACTGGGACAACCACCTTCTTTTGCCCTGGACATCTTGGTTCTTAGAGCTTTGAACCACAAGAGTTACACCATTAGTTCTTCTGAGTTTCAGGTCTTAAGACTCAGACTGAAATAGACCACTGACTTTCCTGGTTCTCCAGTCTGTAGATGGCAAATCGTGGGACTTTTCAGCCTCCATAATTGTATGAACCAATTCTTATAATAAATATCATTACACATACACACACACACACACACACACACCCTATTGGTTCTGTTTATCTGAAGAGCCATGACTAGCATACCACTTGTTCTCCCTTTTCATCCACACTGACAAAGATGTGTCTATTTACTAGAAGGTCACACTCTAAACACTGAGAAAACTAAATAAATAAAATGAAGTTTTAGAAGCTCTAATAAAAATATTCATTCTACAAAACGTCTCCTTACTTGACCCCCTATGATATTTGTATTTTCACTATTGAATATTATTATTCATTAAAGTTAAAGCACAGCTTTTTCAGAAGCCTCCAAATAAAAAAAAGTAACTGCAGAGAGATTAAACACACACACACACACACACACACAGAAAATCGGAAAATGTTATCTGGATAAGAGTGTATATTTGCCAGTTACATAGGAAGGTTTTCAATCCCCTTAATATTTTAATCTATTTAAATTGTTTGAATTCTTCCAATTCCTCAGACACTACTCAGTTTTGTTCATTGTGGCTATATGATAGAATTCCCTTTATCTACCAGCTTCTCCCAGTATCACTTTTCTTTTCCCTTCTTTATCTTCTTCCAAAAGAATAGGATAGAATCCGGGAGGACATTTTGAATGGGAATACACATTTTACACCAGATTAACAGGCAACTCAAAAATTTGAATTTTTCATAGTTTTATCTTTGTTTTCATTTACAACAAAACTATGGTTCCTTTGAGCATCCTATGAGCATTTCCTCTTCATTTTTAAGTCTCAAGAACGTGAGGGATTCAAAAGGAGATAATCATATCATAGTGACTTGAAAGACAATGCAAAATAAAAGTAACCCTCCCTTCAAGAAAACCATATATCTACATTTTATACTTGAGGAAACAAAGCAGAAAAACAATTATTCTTGGAAAATATCTGATCTTTATTATTTAAAAATTTTCTCTCTACTTAAGGAGTGAATTTGAAAAGGCAATAGAAAAAAAGACAATTGTCTAAAAGGACAAATGAGATTTTTTAAGAAAAATGATTCTCAGAGAAAAAAAAAATTTAGTAAAGACATTCAGGGGACATATAAAACAGCCAAGCTATAATGGGTTACCATCAGCAAATGATATAAAAGGAAGCATGTCACAGATTACAAGCGATTAGGAAATCGAAGCACTCAGTGGCAAGGTGGGCTCACTACTTTTCAGGGACAGGAGAAAAAGTAATATTTGACAAGGTGAGGGTTGAAACTCCTAATAGCTACTTTACTTCAGTCATCGACAATTATAATAGAAAAAGAATGATCAGGGCAATAAGAGTTAATGAGAAAAACATGTAACTGGGCAGAATTTGAACCATATTTAGTTGAAAAAATATCTCAGTAACTTGGAATGTATTCAAATCAGCAGAGTATATAATATTCGTTGTAGAATATTAATTTTTAGAAAGGCAAATCTAGCAATAGAATCATTACAACACATCCTGGAAAACTACAGTTAATTTTTAAACTGTTCTTTTTTTTTTAATATTAAAGATTCTTTTATTATTATTATTATTATTATTTTTTTTTTTAATTATTATTATTATACTTTAAGTTGTAGGGTACATGTGCATAACGTGCAGGTTTGTTACATATGTATACTTGTGCCTTGTTGGTGTGCTGCACCCATCAACTCGTCATTTACATCAGGTATAACTCCCAATGCAATCCCTCCCCCCTCCCCCCTCCCCCCTCCCCCCTCCCCATGATAGGCCCCGGTGTGTGATGTTCCCCTTCCTGAGTCCGAGTGATCTCATTGTTCAGTTCCCACCTATGAGTGAGAACATGCGGTGTTTGGTTTTCTGTTCTTGTGATAGTTTGCTAAGAATGATGGTTTCCAGCTGCATCCATGTCCCTACAAAGGACACAAACTCATCCTTTTTGATGGCTGCATAGTATTCCATGGTGTATATGTGCCACATTTTCTTAATCCAATCTGTCACTGATGGACATTTGGGTTGATTCCAAGTCTTTGCTATTGTGAATAGTTTTTAAATCAGAAAACTCTTACATAAGCCTTATAAGAATATAGTAAAAAATAAAAACTCTCTTTTATCACTGTCTACTCCTCAGGTAGCCGTTATTGACAGTTTGGTGGGTATACTTCTTCATCTTTTTTTTGGACGAAGTTTTTCTCTTGTTCCCCAGACTGGAGTACAGTGGTGCAATCTTGGCTCATTGCAGCCTCCACCTCCTGGGTTCAAGTGATTCTCCTGCCTCAGCCTCCCGAGTAGCTGGGATTGTAGGTGCACACCACCAAGCTCAGCTAATTTTGTATCTTTAGTAGAGACAGGGTTTCACCATGTTGGACAGACTGGTCTCAAACTCCCGACCTCTGGTGATCTGTCTGCCTCGGCCTCCCAAAGTGCTGGGATTACAGGCATGAGCCACTGTGCCCAGCCTGGTTGGTATTCTTCTGACCTTTTTTAGAGTGTTTAGGCACATACCACAAAAATATACATATATTACATATAAATCTCCATTTGCAAATTCAGGTCTATAAGAAAATTAACTTTAATTTTTCTATCACAAATGTCAAACTTACATAATGTCCCAATTAGAAACCTAATCTCCATTTGTTGTGGGTTTCATACCCCTTTCTCTAGGGTCATGTTTTAGGTCTAGGAAACTTGTCAATGTATCAGGAGTGGGACCTGAGTGCTGTCATCTAAGCTAACCCAGAAGTGGACCCAGATTTCCATCCAGTCTTTGACCTTCATTTCATTGAGGTTATTACCATGTCTTTCCTCATTTTCAATTCCAAGATCTCTTTATTTCCACTTGTTCTCTATGTCATATCCCTGCTCTTTTGGAGGAAGCATCTCACGTAAATAATTGCGATAATCTCTTAGCCATTCTCCCGTTACTTCTATTTCTCATACAGTCTGTTTCACATGTCAGTCACAGTGATCTAAAACATGAGCCAAATTATGTCAATCTTCCCCTTAAAGCCCTCTAGTAGATTCCTGTCTCACCTAAGTACAGCCCAAGTGCTTTTAATGACCTGCAAGGCCCTGTAATCTGGTCTCTTTACCTATATGACTAATCTACTGCCACTTTCTGCTTCTTACTCTGCTTTACCCCACTAGTCTCCTGCCAGTTCATGCTTCCACCATAAGGGCAGCCATTCTACTGTCCTTTTGTTCCTTCTGCCTACCATGATCTTCACACAAATGTCTTTCAGGTGTTTATTTAAAAGTCATTTTCTCAATAAGGCTTTCCATAGTTGGTCTATCTGAAGCTTCTGTTCTTCTTCTCCCAATATTTTATATATTCCTTAGAAATTTTCACTAATATCATGTGTATTTTATTCTTATTGTTTTTGCTGTCCATTTCAAAGACTGCAATTTAAGTTCCATGAAGGTAATTTTATTCATTACTATTTTCTCAAGTTCCTGTAATACATCTAGAATATAGGTAGTAGGCCTTCAAGAAATATACTTTGAATGAATTAATGAGTGAGTGAATAAATGAATGAGTAATGAGAAACTTACTACTGATCCTATCTCATGTTAAGGTCAGAAGAAATGCTTCAAGACTATCCTAGGCCTATTTTTACTCAATAGTTTATTTGTTTTTCTACCATGTTATACATGAGAAGCTGATAGAGATTTTGCTTTTTTGGGATCCTGCCTGGAAATGGCTAATAGATCATTTCCATCCTAAGATTTGCAAAACATGCCTAGAAATTTCATCAGATAGAAAACGTTGCAGCCACAGAACCCTATTTCAGGAACCTATCACCAATCAAGTTCTCCTTAGCTTTAATCCTTTCCTAGTTCTTGGAATACTTTCATAGAAGGAACATGTTGAAAACTTGATGTATTTTGGCTTATTTAAAGGTAAACTCATTTGATAAACACCTATATCAAGAAATAAAATAGCTAGTATCCCTTTGCCTTCCTCCCATGCCCCTAAAGGTAACTGCCATCTTGGTATTTGTAATAATTATTTTATACTTATAATTGTATTTATATTTTATCTTAATATAAATATAATCATTCATTTGTTTTCTTTTGTAACCTTCTGTTTTCACTCAGATTGGTTGGTAAGATTCCTCCATGTCATGGTATTTAATCACAACTTAGCCATTTTTGTTGCATAGCATTCTCCATACTGTGACTGATTTTGCACTTTCTTTTCTTCTATTATAAAATATGTTAAATTGAATAATATTGTGTATGTATCCAGGTGAACAGGGGCAAATATTTTTCTGAGTCATATCTATGAGAAAATTGCCTAGACATAGAGAATGCAGATTTTCATATTTTTATACAATAATAAGCAATTCTTCTGGAATTGGAATCAATTTTGAAATATTCCTATTACTCTATGCTCCTTAATACTTGGTAATGTTAGACACTGTTTGTATGTAATTTTTATAATTCTAAAATAAATTCTACATGTAGTCTTAACTAGCATTTTCTGAATTCCTAATGAGATTGAATGATCACCTTTTTCTATATTCACTAAGTATTCAAACATTTTCTGTAAATATTTACTAATATATTTGGCCCAATTTTCCACTATTGTCTTTCTTCCTAGAATTGTGGATACTAGTCCTGTGTCAATTATACGTGTCTTAAATATCTTCTTCTACATTTAGCTTGTCTTTCATCACTCTGTACAGTACGTATTTATTTAAAAAAATCTTCATCTGGAACTTTTTGTGCTTATTTTTAAGAAAACATACCTAGGCAGAGGTTATTAATATATTATCCCATGTCATCTTCTGAAAGGTGAGTAATTTTGACTTTCATATTAAGACTAATTTACCTTGACTTGCCTTTAAGGTATGGTCTAATGCAGTACCAAATTGCATAATACCAAATTAATGGTCTAATTTCAATACCAATAATTTGCATATCAGTTTTCAATTTTGTCAATAGTATTTACTGAACAGCCTACTCTTTCTCACTGATCTTGCAATAAGCCTTCTGTTGTATATGGGTTTTCCATAACTGTGTGAGAGGATGTTTATAGTTAATATTTCATTTCATCAATCTACTTCCAAATATAACACTACCTTAGTAACTATAGCTTATATTATGTCATATGTTGATATATTTCATCTTGTCCTATTTCTTTAATAGTGTTTTGGCCTTTGACCTTATTTGACCTCTGCACATATTTTAGAAATCTAAATATGAATTTAGGAAGAGCTGAAATCTTTGTAATATTGAATTCTTCAATTTATGATTATGGTGTATATCTCCATTTATTTAGTTCTTCTTAAATTTTACTCAATAAAACTTTATGATTTTATAACAATAATTTTGTGAAGAATGGAATACTTTGAACATTCAAATACTGCCATTGAGAACAAGAAGAATGGTTAAAACACTTTTTTTTTATTTATTTATTATTATTATACTTTAAGTTGTAGGGTACATGTGCATAACGTGCAGGTTTGTTACATATGTATACTTGTGCCATGTTGGTGTGCTGCACCCATCAACTCGTCATTTACATCAGGTATAACTCCCAATGCAATCCCTCCCCCCTCCCCCCTCCCCATGATAGGCCCCAGTGTGTGATGTTCCCCTTCCTCAGTCCAAGTGATCTCATTGTTCAGTTCCCACCTATGAGTGAGAACATGCGGTGTTTGGTTTTCTGTTCTTGCGATAGTTTGCTAAGAATGATGGTTTCCAGCTGCATCCATGTTCCTACAAAGGACACAAACTCATCCTTTTTGATGGCTGCATAGTATTCCATGGTGTATATGTGCCACATTTTCTTAATCCAATCTGTCACTGATGGACATTTGGGTTGATTCCAAGTCTTTGCTATTGTGAATAGTGCTGCAATAAACATACGTGTGCATGTGTCTTTGTAGCAGCATAATTTATAATCCTTTGGGTATATACCCAGTAATGGGATGGCTGGGTCATATGGTACATCTAGTTCTAGATCCTTGAGGAATCGCCATACTGTTTTCCATAATGGTTGAACTAGTTTACAATCCCACCAATAGTGTAAAAATGTTCCTATTTCTCCACATCCTCTCTAGCACCTGTTGTTTCCTGACTTTTTAATGATGGCCATTCTAACTGGTGTGAGATGGTATCTCATTGTGGTTTTGATTTGCATTTCTCTGATGGCCAGTGATGATGAGCATTTTTTCATGTGTCTGTTGGCTGTATGAATGTCTTCTTTTGAGAAATGTCTGTTCATATCCTTTGCCCACTTTTTGATGGGGTTGTTTGTTTTTTTCTTGTAAATTTGTTTGAGTTCTTTGTAGGTTCTGGATATTAGCCCTTTGTCAGATGAGTAGATTGCAAAAATTTTCTCCCATTCTGTAGGTTGCCTGTTCACTCTGATGGTAGTTTCTTTTGCTGTGCAGAAGCTCTTTAGTTTAATGAGATCCCATTTGTCAATTTTGGCTTTTGCTGCCGTTGCTTTTGGTGTTTTAGACATGAAGTCTTTGCCCATGCCTATGTCCTGAATGGTACTACCTAGGTTTTCCTCTAGGATTTTTATGGTATTAGGTCTAACATTTAAGTCTCTAATCCATCTTGAATTAACTGCTCAACTACATGGAAACTGAACAACCTGCTCCTGAATGACTACTGGGTACATAACGAAATGAAGGCAGAAATAAAGATGTTCTTTGAAACCAATGAGAACAAAGATACAACATACCAGAATCTCTGGGACACATTTAAAGCAGTGTGTAGAGGGAAATTTATAGCACTAAATGCCCACAAGAGAAAGCAGGAAAGATCTAAAATTGACACTCTAACATCGCAATTAAAAGAACTAGAGAAGCAAGAGCAAACACATTCGAAAGCTAGCAGAAGGCAAGAAATAACTAAGATCAGAGCAGAACTGAAGGAGATAGAGACACAAAAAAACTCTCCAAAAAATCAATGAATCCAGGAGTTGGTTTTTTGAAAAGATCAACAAAATTGACAGACCACTAGCAAGACTAATAAAGAAGAAAAGAGAGAAGAATCAAATCGACGCAATTAAAAATGATAAAGGGGATATCACCACCGACCCCACAGAAATACAAAGTACCATCAGAGAAATCTATAAACACCTCTATGCAAATAAACTGAAAATCTAGAAGAAATGGATAATTTCGTGGACACTTACACTCTTCCAAGACTAAACCAGGAAGAAGTTGAATCCCTGAATAGACCAATAGCGGGCTCTGAAATTGAGGCAATAATCAATAGCCTACCAACCAAAAAAAGTCCAGGACCAGATGGATTCACAGCTGAATTCTACCAGAGGTACAAGGAGGAGTTGGTACCATTCCTTCTGAAACTATTCCAATCAATAGAAAAAGAGGGAATCCTCCCTAACTCATTTTATGAGGCCAACATCATCCTGATACCAAAGCCTGGCAGAGACACAACAAAAAAAGAGAATTTTAGACCAATATCCCTGATGAACATCGATGCAAAAATCCTCAATAAAATACTGGCAAACCGGATTCAGCAACACATCAAAAAGCTTATCTACCATGATCAAGTGGGCTTCATCCCTGGGATGCAAGGCTGGTTCAACATTCGCAAATCAATAAACATAATCCAGCATATAAACAGAACCAAAGACAAGAACCACATGATTATCTCAATAGATGCAGAAAAGGCTTTTGACAAAATTCAACAGTCCTTCATGCTAAAAACGCTCAATAAATTCGGTATTGATGGAACGTACCTCAAAATAATAAGAGCTATTTATGTCAAACCCACAGCCAATATCATACTGAATGGGCAAAAACTGGAAAAATTCCCTTTGAAAACTGGCACAAGACAGGGATGCCCTCTCTCACCACTCCTATTCAACATAGTGTTGGAAGTTCTGGCTAGGGCAATTAGGCAAGAGAAAGAAATCAAGGGTATTCGGTTAGGAAAAGAAGAAGTCAAATTGTCCCTGTTTGCAGATGACATGATTGTATATTTAGAAAACCCCATTGTCTCAGCCCAAAATCTCCTTAAGCTGATAAGCAAGTTCAGCAAAGTCTCAGGATACAAAATTAATGTGCAAAAATCACAAGCATTCTTATACACCAGTAACAGACAAACAGAGAGCCAAATCATGAATGAACTTCCATTCACAATTGCTTCAAAGAGAATAAAATACCTAGGAATCCAACTTACAAGGGATGTAAAGGACCTCTTCAAGGAGAACTACAAACCACCGCTCAGTGAAATAAAAGAGGACACAAACAAATGGAAGAACATACCATGCTCATGGATAGGAAGAATCAATATCGTGAAAATGGCCATACTGCCCAAGGTTATTTATAGATTCAATGCCATCCCTATCAAGCTACCAATGAGTTTCTTCACAGAATTGGAAAAAACTGCTTTAAAGTTCATATGGAACCAAAAAAGAGCCCGCATCTCCAAGACAATCCTAAGTCAAAAGGACAAAGCTGGAGGCATCATGCTACCTGACTTCAAACTATACTACAAGGCTACAGTAACCAAAACAGCATGGTACTGGTACCAAAACAGAGATATAGACCAATGGAACAGAACAGAGTCCTCAGAAATAATACCACACATCTACAGCCATCTGATCTTTGACAACCCTGAGAGAAACAAGAAATGGGGAAAGGATTCCCTATTTAATAAATGGTGCTGGGAAAATTGGCTAGCCATAAGTAGAAAGCTGAAACTGGATCCTTTCCTTACTCCTTATACGAAAATTAAAACACTTTTTTAAAAATTGGTTTCACTGATAATTGAAGACATCAGAGAGCTACTAAGGAAACCAAGAATTAAGGAGAAAAAAGTCTGAGGAAGGAAGAACTGTACGTTGACACAAGTCACTCTTTTATGAGAAATCCATATAAACAGCTAATTTAAAATGACAAAGGAATGAATAGTAGGTAGTAAGTCTCATGGAACCAGAAGTGAGGAATATGGACATAAGAGATTACAAGTTGGAAAGCTGACTCCAATTAATGTGCAGGTTTATCTTCATAACATGTACTATATTCAGAAGCTTTTTATGTAAGGTAGACAAGATGCCAGTCCAAACACCTCAGAAAATCATAGTGGATTATTTGCATTCTTGTGCAGGTGATAAGTTTTATACTTCTTTGGCACCTTATACGCTCTATTAATTTTTGGCCTTGACATATCTAATAAGAAGTTTTCATTCAGTTTAATCACTGCTTCCTTGTATGTAATGGGTCATTTTTTGTCTGGGTACTATCAAATTCATTCTTTATTTTTGGCTTTCAATAGTTTGATATGATGAGCTAAAGTGATATTTGAGTTTATGCTGTCTTGGATTCACTAAGTTTCTTGAACGTGTTCATTTCAGTCTGTCATCACATTTGGGAAGATTTCTGGTTTTGTAATTAATTCTTCAAATATTAATTCTGAGTTTTTATATCGTTTCTTCTTGTTCTGTGGTTCCACTTAAGTACCTTTTGATAAAATTATTTCTCAATCCCTGAGGTTCTATTCATATTTTAAGATGTTTCTTCCCTCTTTTTATGTTAAATAATGTATTTGAATCTATCATAGATTTCCCTGACTATTGCATAATCTGCATCATTCTATTAGTTTTATCTAGTGGATTTTTTATTTCAGATATTATGTTTTTTTAAAATTTACATTTTAAAATATTCCACTTCATTACTGGTATGGCTTATCTTTTGGTTTATTACACATATGTTCTTTAACTTTACTGAGCACAGATATATTAACTGTTTTAAAATCATTTCATTATCATTCTAATATTTAGATTACCTTGGGATTGTCACCTGTTATTTTTTCAGTGAAGAATGGTTTACGTCTTCCTTTTTTCATGTTGGATAATTTTGAATTGATAATGTGAATGTTATGTTTCACAGACTCTGGATTTTTGTACTATTCTTCCAGTGAGTGCTGATAATTTCATGCTTGCTTTGGTGGTTGCACATATTTCATTTAAGAATGCTTTCAGTCTGCTCTACCCATGCAAGGCCCAGGAGTCAGTGAGAGACATAAGCAATCTTCATACACAGAATGTGGTATCCCTCTTTATGGCTTTGCCTTTCCAGTATTATCTTCATCATATGATAATTTCACTAGATCTTCCACCCAGAAATACGTATTCTATTGGAGTTTAGCTTGACTCTACCATCACCACAATTATAACTACTGCATGGGAAACCCACAGAAATAAATAACTCACTCTCTATTATTCATTTCATCTAATCTGTCTTCTAATTTTTTTTTCAAAGTCTACAGCCTTCGATAACTTTTCCAGAGCCCTCCAGTAATGGATTTGTGTTTTGCCAGAAGTTAAAGAAAGGTCAGGTTTTCAGGAAATAATTGCCCTACAAAAGAAACAAAACTCCATCCCTCTTTCATCACTTCTAAAGTATCTCTGCTGGAATTTCTAATCTATTTAAACATTTCATTCAATGTTTTACTAGTTCCTTTAACATATATGTCTTAGTTATATTAAAGTCTTTGTCTATTTATTCCAATATCTAGGGCTCTCTGGTTGTCTTTCTATTAACTGTTTCTTTTATCTTAAATTGAGGCCATATATTCTTGCCTCTTTGCATGCACCATAATTTGATATTATGCTAGACAATGTGTAGAAAACAAGAGTGAAGAAAATATCGGCTATCCCAGAAAAGGATATGGCAGAAAAGGACATGGCCCTTATCCTGACACATTGCTAGTACCAGGGGGCTGAGTCAATATAAGCTGCTTTTGAGCTGGGTCTGAGCTTTGACAGAGATTTAGTTAGAACCAATTCACCACATGCTTCAAATACTTTGAGGGCACAATGAGAATGTTATTTTCAGTAGAGCTTTGATTCTCAGCACTTGTACGACTTTGCATATCTCTTTGTACTTACAGATCAGCTACCAACTTTCATACTGGTAGGACACATTTCTCTGCAGGATACCCATCAGTTTTTGTGTTTTTGTTTGTTTGTTTGTTTATTTGTTCTACTGGGGAATTATCTTTGCTCCCGTGACCTCTCCTGGGCTTTATTTATTTATTGTCATGGAAGGACCCTCTTCACTCTGTCACCCTTCCCCTAGGCTTTGGAGAACCATTTCTGTGTTCTCGGTGAAGGCTCAGTGGCTTCAGAGGAATTTTTCTCAGCGCTCCTGATGAGTCCCCAGCCTGTAAAGGTATGTTACATTTTATTCAGTGCCATGTACCCCAGAGAGATTTTCCTTATCTCTTGACCTGTCCCATGCATGTACTTGAAAAACACCAGGACAAAGGGCTTTATTTAGACTCTCCTTCCTCCCCGCCCTGGCTTAAATGCACTATCCTTTGTTCATCCAATAAACATCTGTGGGAAATTGTTGGTGGGTGAATGCAGACTTATATTACCAGGATCTTCCAAATGCTAATCCTTCATGCTAGGCTTCGTGCATTGCTAAAAGTGTGGCTAGTTTTTTCTTCACCCATCTGTAGAGAATTCCTTTTCTTCCTGCCTGAAAGCAGTCATGGGCTTCTCCTCTTATAGGAAAGATTCAGAACTTTCTGCATCTTCTAGGATGTAGCTTTTTTAATGTCTTTGCTTATTGTGCTCAGTTATGCTAAAGCGAAACAAAAATCAAACAGAAAGATAAAAAGCCAAATAATTTTATCTTCTGTATCTTGCTATCATTCTTAGGATAGAAACAACAGTAGTATGTTGTTGTTATTATTATTATTTTTACACACTAACTGGAAGCAGAATTGGGTTTACAGGTATTCAGTTTTCCTAAATAGTTGTTTTGTTTTTTATGAAAATATATAAAGAAATTAAAATTTAATATTTCACAATATTCCCAACATTTCTACTAATTTTCTATTCTTTAAATTTTTTTTTTAAATTTTACATTAAAAATTATTTCCATAGGCTTTGGGGAATAGGTGGTATTTAGTTACATGAGTAAGTTCTTTCACGGTGATTTGTGGTATTTTGATGAACCAATTTATTTTTTCTTTTTTAATATTTTAACTTTTATTTTAGGTTCAGGGGTACATGTATAGGTTTGGGATATAGGTAAACTTGTGACTCAGGGGTTTGGTCTATGAATTATTTCATTACTCAGGTATTAAGCATAGTACTTGACAGTTTTTTTTTTTTTTCCTGAACCTCTCCCTCCTACCCCATCTCTACCCTCAAGTAGTCCCCAGTGTCTGTTTTCTTTTCTTTCTGTCCATGTGTCCTCATTATTTAGCTCTCACTTATAAGTAAGAATATGCAGTATTTTGTTTTCTGTTCCTGTGTTAGTTTGCTAAGGATAATAGCCTTCAGTTTCATTAATGTTCCTACAAAGGACACAATCTCATTCTTTTTTATGGCTGCGTAGTATTCCATGGTGTATATGTGCCACATTTTCTTTATCAAGTCTACTGGTGATAGGCATTCAGGTTGAGTCCATGTTTTTGCTATTGTGAATAATGCTGCAATGAACATATGTCTTTGGGTTAGAAAAATTTATATTCTTTTGGGCATATGCTCAGTAGTGGGATTGTTGGGATTTTTATATACAAAAAAATTAACTTTTTATTTGTTCATATTTATTATAAATTTTTAGACAAGCATAAAAAGTCTCAATTGAAAACATGAATAACAGCTATATTTCAACATTAAATGTGGCAAATTAATTTTTACATTATTTTGAGATTTTAGGAAGTTTCTATTAAAGATTAATTTGAAAATTACATATTGAGATTTTATTTGAAATAATTTACTATATGTACTTATTGTATTCCCATAAGGACGTAAATAATATGTACTTATTTGTTCCTTTTATATTTTAAAAACACTAAAAAACTTATAGAAAATCAAAACATGCAAAGAAGAAAGGAAACAAAAGAAAATATATAAACTAAAGGTAGAAATACAGCAAATATAATGCAGTACATGCTAAAATTTGATAAATAATATTAATATTTGATAAATTTTAGATATATAGTAATAACTAATATAGTTTAATGTTTTCTAAGCTTTGTACTTTTCATTATTCTGTTTTCTTTTCCATATCTTAAGAAATAGCCAACAGATTGAGAGTCGAGCATTTGAATGGTGTCTCATTTATTAATCTTTTTTCTTTCTACTCTAAATTCACTCTTCATTGTCTACTTGTGATATTAGAACATTTACCTCTCACCAGCTGGCATGATGGAAACTTCATCATGAGTAGGTACTCTATTGTATGATTTTTCTTAGCAAATTTCCAAACATTCCTGTGGACAGCTTCTCTGCCATTCCACAGAGTAGTTTCCCAGTGAGTTCCACTCCCAGTGGTACCTTCCCGTGGATGGCTTCCCCCAGCATCTCACGGGATGAGTTCGCAATGAGTCCTGAACTGTGACACTTCCCGATGGGTAGCTTTCCAGTGAATCTAAAGATGTAGCACTTCAGTAACTTCTCCACCATCAAGAAGACCCTCTATAAAGAGGTCTAGACCTCAGCCCTGGATGTCATGCCTCTTCCAGACATGTTCTTACTTGGGTGCTCTGCAGCAGCCCTAGGGGTAGCGGTTACTCCGTATACCTTCTATTGCTGTATTCTTTAGAATATGCTTAGTGTATACTTTAACTACTCCAATTTGCTGTTCAAATCAATGGATAATTCCTCTCCCTTGCTAGGAACCTAATAGATGGAAGCACTACCAAAGAAATAGGACAGGCTCTATTTGTTGTTTATTCTGGTTTATACAACCCAGAAGAAAGAATAATAAGTTAATAAACAACATTAGTAGAATGCTGTGGAAATCTAGAATGGCAATATTGAAGAGCTGTAAAAATTAAGAGAGCTATCACAAACTTAATCTGAAGATGGAGAATCTAAAATCAGTTTATACTCAGGGATATAGGTAAGCAAATTTAGAGAATTATTTTAATGGTAATTAGGAATCAAAGATTAGATATTAAATACAGAGTCATTCTCAGGCGCTAAGAAAAGGCAATATTCCATTATTAGCATTACTAAAGCATTAGTCTAGTTATCAAGATATATCAAAGCACAAGAAACAAGTGTGGGCATAATTTCCAGAATAACAGGTGATTTTAATTTTCTATTTATACATTTGCATATATTTTATGATTTTTTATGATTAACATGCATTATGATAAAATCAGGAAAACATACATTTAAGAACATTTTAAACAAATGTCATGGAATATAAATATTTAGTTATGTCTCAAAGCAAGGCAAAAGTCCAATGATTGGCACTAATCTTCACAGCTGTAGGGAACAACAAGCAAGAATGCCTTAATGCTCACAGTAGTGCTGATTTAGGCTATTAAAATATTTCTACAAAATTTAAGAACTATGACAAATTGTGACAAATCAGGATGGTACATAGAGATATCAAGTTTTTCCAGAGTTGGGGTAAAGGGGGAGTATTCTGTGGAAACTGGAAAATAACTAGATATCATAACTGAAACTTTCTTTTTTATCACTAATTCTTATAACAATCTGGTATGAATAAAATGCAAATATATATATACACACATACACAAACATATCTTGTGTGTATATATACCTATTATATATATGTATATATAATGTATATATGCATATTATGTATGTTTCCTGTGCATATGTTTATATATATACATATACATATATGTTAATATTCATTCTTAAATGTATGTTTTCCTGATTAAAACATCTTCTTTATATCAGTGATGAATCCAATAATATGAATCAATGTTTCTTATAGTACCTAGTACTCAAGAAAAAGAAACAAAAAAGACATCCATTTTCCCATCCTGCCAATTCCATTTATTTTTCCAACTTTTGGATGTCTTAGACATCCTAGATCTATTTTACTTCAGCCTTTTACTCCTAAATATTTTGAAAGTACTATATTAAAACAGAACCATAAATATTTTCTATGGCAAACCTGAAACTTTCAATTGGCAATAAATTGACACAGAAAATTATTAATGCATTCAACAACCATTTTTCTTGCACGTCTGTATGTGCTAGAACTTAGACATATTAGGCAAAGAACACAATGATGTCTACTCCTTAAGAATGTATGATCTTTTGGATTTTAGTTCTCAAATGTGGAATTTAATCCAGACTTAAAAATGAAACTATCCTAAGATAGTGTAACATTACTAAAGTATATGCTTACTTCATAGCATTTGATTATAGTTTGAAAATTGTTCATTTAATTAATAATCTAAAAAATTATCTAACAGAATTCACGAAATGAGCAATAGGCATTAGAATTTACTTCCTATCATTTAACTCATTCGTTATTTTGCAGATGTTTCTGTATCCCAATGGTTGGGTATGTGAGAAAATTGCCAGAATTCTATGTACTCTCAAAATTGAAGCCTTTAGCTTTTGTGAAGCCAAAAACTGTCTCATTAAAATTAAAATGATTCTCTCATAATAAATATATATTTTCCCGGTAAGTTCAACTCTCTACAGAACAATTTTTAAATGGCCATTTGTTTTTTACTAAAACTAAAATAAATCTTGTACTCTTACCTTTACATTTGACAAATAAGTAGATAAATTAGAAGAAATCAGGCATTTTGGGAAAATATTTTAGGAGAATGCAATCCAATCTTTACATGAATATCTTGCTCCAGGGAACAGCATATTCTGTTGTATCAGAGTACACGAATAGATAATAATCTAACTAAATCAGCTTATAAATTTAGGAAAATGTCTTGGAAATTGAGAAAATGGGACATTATATTGATCCATTTTTTTACCCAGCTGGTTTGTTGACTGAATTGACCAAATTGACTGTTTTGATTTTCATCTTAAAAACAAAGGTAACAAATTACATAAAATCATAAAGTAACTTTCACAGGACAAAACCAATGAAATTAAAAGTAATAAGGACAAGAATTATAAGGCTTAGCAACACACTTAAATATATATCAATATCTAGCCTCAATATGGGATATATAAACATTATCCTTATTAAATCCTGAATGAGCCAATCATTGAATCAAGTTCTGTTATGCCTGGTTTATTGTACTTGGATAAGAAAAAGATATGTACTATTTTAGTTTTCTCTTAAGACAAATGTAATAACAGCCACATTTTATTCATACTCCCTATTTAGCCACAATTTTGAAGCCATATATTAAGCTAAAAAAGACACCATGTGAATATCTTTGAAAGACCTCTGAAGGCATTGTATCATTCTAGTTACTTTGTCTCAGGGCATTGATACTTTCACTGGTTGGAATCCAGCCCAGTAAAATGGATCTTAAAGTAATTCTCTCTAAAACATTGATATTTTAAATGGGACTTGAAGATCAGCGCATTGTTATCACCTACAAACCTCTTAGAAACGCAGAATTTCAGGCCCTTCCCAGACCTGCTTGATTATAACCTGTATTTTGGCAAAATCCCTGGGTTTTATGTATGCACATTAATTTTATAGTATGGATTTCCCTTCTTATCCCATACTCCCTCAAAAACCAGTTTTCTTTTGACAGATATAACTACCAGGCATAAATTACAGAGCACACACTAGACTATAAAGGCATGCTAAATCATGTGACTCTAAACGCACGGCCCTAAATCTATAGAAAGACTGAACTATGTGCCCCCAAATGAGATTTAGTCTTTTAATTGTAGTGGAAGTACATAATTACTAATAGCTTCCAAAGTTCTACTACCTTTTTCAACTGATTCTCTTCAGATACAACTGAGAAAATGTTTATTTGGAATTTTAGCATTGGCAATCTAATCCTCTAATACTCTGACAGGAATGTAATGTCATGGTAATGATGAGAAACAAGTTTTTATAACAGAAAAATAAATTGTGAGAGTCAGGTGACAAGGATTCGGATTCTGGTTCTGGAACTTCAACTAATTAGCTGTTGAAGGGTAAGACATACCTTATATTTGATTTTGTATTTCTTATGCTAAGATCCTCCACTGAAACTTAGGTGGCATATGATTACATTTTTGTTAAATCAATTAAATAATAAATCAATCTTAAAAGTCAATCTTAATCAACTCACTTTACCTCTCTGGGTTTAAAGTCTTATTAAATGTTTACTAAGAAGGTAATTTTAAGACTTCTTTCAGAATTCTGTGAATTATGCTATTGTTTCATACACTGACACTTGGGGAAAATTGTCATTGTATCAAATTGTGAGTTTTTAAAAGTCTACCTCTAAGTGATATATATAGCCAGCTGAAAAGTATAAACTTAAACATTTTTGCCTTTTAAAAAATAATATAGTGTTTTGTTTTGTTTTGTTTTACCGATTTCCTCCTGTGGTTTATTTTTAAGGTTCTTTGATCCTGTGTAGATAAAGGCAGAACTAAAAAGTATGTTAAAAGTGAGTGATAATTACGACCTTCAATCTATTGAACATTTTATTTTGTTACTGTTTATTGCTGATATTGGTAGTGGAAGGGCAGTTGGTTATTTAAAAGAATTCAGTTTCAGCTTTCTACATATGGCCAGCCATGGGGTGGGGGGAAGGGGGAGAGGGGAGGGATAGCAGGGTGGGGAGAGTGTGGAGGGGAGGAGGCATGGATAGCATTAGGAGATATACCTAAAGTTAATGGGTGCAGCACACCAAAATGGCACATGTATACATATGTAACAAACCTGCACGTTGTGCACATGTACCCTAGAACTTAAAGCATAATAAAGTAAAATAAAATAAAAATAAAAGAATCCAAGTTTAGAGAAGCTGGAGTTTGTCATTAATGACCTCTTCAAGAAACCATGGAAGCAAGTGCTAACAGATTTGCTATTACCTGAGCTTATGCATTTAGCAGGACCTTGGTGAGATTCTACTTACATACATTGAATTTCTGCTAGTTCTACTAAATGGCAGTAAAGTAGTTAATGTAAGTTTCATGCAGAGCAGCAAAAAGCTATTTTTCTGCTCTCCCCTCTGTGGTTTTGGCCTCCAGTGAAATCCTGCATTTAGCCTGTAGCATCACATTTCAAAAAAGACATAGACATAATAGAGAGAGTTCAGAGGAGAGCCACAAAGATGATAAAGGGCTTAGGAAATAAGACCTATGTGGAAAGGTTAAGGCAAGTGGGCATGTTCTGTCTGGAGAAAACAAGACTGGGGAGAGACATAACTGTCTGCAAATTCGTTAAGGGATGTTATAAAGAGCAGAGGGACCAATTCTCATTAGTCAATGAGGACAGAACAAGAAGTAATAGGCTTCAATTCCAGAAGGGAAAATTCAAGTTAAATATAAGGACTAACTTTATAACAATATGAATAGTTGGGAATGGCACCAGCTGCCAGGGGAGACTGTGGAATTGTCATCATTGGAGAGATTCAAGGCTGAATCCTCATACCCATCGATCAGGAATGACTTACTTAGTAATAATAAAATCAATCCTGCTGTGATTCACAGGGATAGATTAGTGCCCCAGCATAGGTCCTTCCAACCCCAATGATTATATGATTAAGATACCAGTACCCAGGGGGAATTGATCTGTGTATAAGGGAGGGAAGAGAAACTCTTTACAAGCTACAGCTGTAAATCTGAAAATTAAGTAATTCAGGATGTTTAGCTAAAGGAGAGGCTGAATCTGCTTAGGAGATATGTAGGGATACTGAATTAGAGAGCTCAGCCTTTTTCTAAAATATTAATCTGACTTTTGTCAATATTTCAAATAAAAAATTAAGACCCATACAATTATTAATTTTCCTTATTAGTGTTCATCTCAAATGCTACAAAAATATTTAATTTATTAACAAAAAAATCAGGAGAGAATGTTCTCAAGGTCTGAAAAATAAAAACTAAGATGAAGATAATTTTAGAAAGATAATTTTCCCATGTCAGATTCAGGGTCTTCCCTTTCATTTAAAAATGTGTTTAAATGATATTTTTACTTCAGATGTTCCCGAGGGTTTTACTTGATGGGCATGCGACTCTAATTAACATCCAAGATCCACATAATTCAATCACAGTGTGGGTCAAAATTACCAATTCAATTTTTTAATCTTAAAATTGATTTCTATGTCTGTGATGCTCAGACTGAATTTCAGCATTATCCAAAGCTTTCTATTTTACCATGCTCTCTGCCTTATCATACTGGCCTTTGCTAACACTACAGTAGTTATTTTTGAATCTTTGAAAAGTCAGTGTTTAATTTTTTAGTTTACTTTTCCCCTTTCTACCTTTCCAGTTTACCTTTAAGAAAAAAAACACACTGCCGTTTTTTTCCCCTGAGGAGGCTGTGTTATTACTACCGTCCACATCATCAGGGTTACAGCACTTGCAGTAGTAGATCATCCTTGTGCTGTCATGGTGATGATATATGATGGAAAAAGCCATCTATCTGAAAATCCAAGGCACAAAGACTGAAGCAATAATGAGGTAGCCCAGCACAAACCCGGCATGCACAGCACTCGGCATTTCCCCCCAAATAAAAGTGGACTACCCTGTAAATTGAAAATCTTTAGATAGGGAAACTCTCGAAGATGATTTTTTTTTCTTTTTTCTCTCTCTCTCTCTCTCTCTCTCTCTCTCTTTTTTTTGTGTGTGTGCTTAGAGGCTTTTTATGTCCCCCAAAACATTAAAAAATAATGAGTTTCTGAATTAAAAACCTTTCAAAGCTTCTCACTTCCATTTCTCTTTTATTTTTTCCCTGTCTCTCATGTCTATTTTTCTCTTCCTATTCCCATTTCCAGTACCCTAAACTTACCCTTTGAGTATCATTCTCCTGGACAATTAAAGTCATCTGGATCTCTCTACTTTCTGTGTTCTCTTTGTGCTCTAATTCTCTTTTCATAACTGGCTAGGCTAATCCTAGTACATGCTACATTTATTATATCACTCTTCTAATTAGAGATTTTGTAATTCATCCCATGAGCTATCAAATACAGTTCAATTCCATAGCTTTGCATTCAAAGCCCTCAAAAATTTGGCTTTAGTTTATTTTTCCAGCTGTAAAGAACACTGCCTTTTTATCTGTACTCTACATTGCCAAATAAGAATACTGGTCTTTCAGAATATGACTTGAACTTTTTGTATCTTTGTGCTTTGGTGGACCCTCCACCTGAGATGCAAAACAAATAATGGGCAAGCTTTATTCTAAGACATACCTGAATTCAAATGTACTTCCTGTGACCTCAGACAAGTTGCTTTACCTCTCTGGCCCTCAATTTTTTCAACAGTAAAATGGGGATAACAATCCCATTTCAAAGAATTCTCATGAAGCATGAACGGTGAAATGCATACAAAACTCTTAGCATAGAGGCAGGGGCATGATAGTCAACAAAGTCAGCTCCTCTTATATGGTTTGGACATTATTATTAATTTTTCAGTGCATTCTTTAATAGTGATTCTGATGCCACTCACTCAGTGAGACTTCTCTATTTCATTTTTCATTTCTATTGAGCTTTCCTTCTTGTGATCTAGTAAAACATTTTTATATTGCATCTGCTATATCCTGCCATCTTTTATATTTTGCATATAGGAAACGTAAGTCTTCCCAAAATGTCTTAGGGGTGGAAACTGTCATATATATATATATATATATATATATATATATATATATATATATATAGCCAACTAGAAATAATCAACACATAGAAGGTACTCAGCACATTTTCAACAAATCAGTGTTTTAATATGTATCTTTTGCCCAGTGCCAAGCCTAAAAGGGTTTTGGATTTACTTAAAATAAACCATGATGGAATAAAACTTCTAGCACATTTTCGTTGGCAGGACAGATTAATGCAATTTGAACCAGTTGTTATATACTCTCAGGACAAAAGTAAAGTTAAAGCTAGTTTTTGTGGTAAGATTTGTTTTTACCTTCAACACTTAAATATTCTTTAATGAAAAAAAAATCCACTAAAATCTTAAAGCCTACTGGTGCATCCTAATTTAAATAACTATATTTCTTTAAGCTGCTCTTCACTTAATACTATTTATAAACCTTAGCAACTGGTATGCTGGCAAACTTGTACTCATTTCAGAAGGTTTTATCCCTCTAATTTTAACCCCTTTTGTTATAAGAAATATGTCTACAACTTTACCAGTTGAAAAGTGTATCATTTTCTAGGTCCCTTCAAGTACTTTATATAAATTGACCCCTTCAAAAACATAATAAAGTTAGCATCTAAATTTTCTTCTTCGGTTCCAAATTCAATCCTAGTATGATCAACAGTAAAATAGAAATGGAATCTAAAAGGACAATAATTTTTCCTTACAGTCAATGGAAGAATAATAGAGTACTTTTGCTTCTAAGATAATCAGGGGGTCTTTAACTCAAAGATTAACTTTTTTCTACTTTTGGATTACTAATAACTCTATCTGATTATTGCATAGTGCTACCTGCCCACCAGTTTCTTCCCTTGTCACTTTCTCCCTTGCTTTGTGTGCTCCAGCATCGCTGACCTCTTTCGATCCCTGCTAGACTTCTTCACCATTGCATGTACTATTTTCTCAGACTCTGCTCCTCCCATTTTTGGCACTTAGATACTTCGTAGTTTGCACTGAATATTCCTTCCTTAGAAAAGCCTTATATTACACCCCATCCCACTGATCAGTCTAGATAAGTCTCTACTGACATCAAAAACATCTTGTACTTCTCCTTTATACTATGTACAATAATGTAATAAAGATGGTAAATTTGTATACACATTTGCTTAAAATATTTTTGCTGCTTAGAATGTAAGCTCAATAAATGAAAGAAATATGTTGACTGTATTCATCTCTGTGTCTCCCAAGCCTATAATTCAAAAGGTCCTCAAGAAAAATCTCTTGAATTGAATGGAGAAAGTATGTTACTAAACCAGCCATTTTCCATTGAAAAATCAGGTAATGGGATATCCATTTCTCCATCATCATCTGCTTAAAAACTACCCAAAAAGCCTCTTCTTTTGGAAAAGACAACCTCATAATCTTATTGTGATTTATATTTACTATGCTAAAATAAAACAGATAAATCTAATATAAAGGAAAAATATCTTCCTTTAATTTTTTAAAATAGTTTGCTTATACAGATTTAAAATGAATAAATGAGTCATTACATAAGTGGTCCTAAACATTTTGTAGGTAATATAATTTTGAGCCAGGCAACACGGTGAAAACAGATAATTTTTCTTATTTATAAGAGACATTTGTGTCTGCCAAGGTCTTTCTGGCTGGTAAGTGTTTAATAGCTTGATCTTCCCAGGAAAATGATGTAAGGGTTATCTAAACTCAGATTCAACCAGTTTGAGCCATTGGTTTAGCAGTTGTAAATTTCATCATCTATACAGAACTTTGATCACTTCCAGTTACCAGAAACATTCTGATCTGACGTATGAGCGTCAAATACCCATGTAAAACAACTTTGCTATGTGCTTCAGTTGTCTGAATCTAACTACTGTTATTTCTCCCATTTTAGGGAGGCTTGGGAGTTTGGTACCAGATAACCAGTGGGGATGTGCATCTCTATATAGGAATTATTTCAATGGCCACATGATAAAATTTTCTACCTGGACTTTTTGAAGTAAACATTTTTAGTGTAGTCAATAACAAGTATTTGCTCAGGACACATCCAATGACTAAATCATTAAATTTACTGAATAGAGAGCATTATCTGAAACTAAATTCTATATGGCTTTACTGTCATCCTTCCTGGCACCTCCTTAGAGAGCCACTTCCACTCTTTTTGGAAGAGGATGGTTATTGGTGAATAATGGCAAGTTGGAGTTGACAAACATTCTTTAGTTAGAGACAGACAGGGCTCTGGGTAAGTCTTCCTGTCTGGATTAGTTTTATATTTTTCTCCCCTGATCTTGCTTTCTCTCTCTCTCTCTCTCTCTCTCTCTCTCTCTCTCTCTCTCTCTCTCTCTCTGTGTGTGTGTGTGTGTGTGTGATGCAGTTCATGTGTAGTAGTATGAACACTTGTTCTGGAGTCTGAGTGCCATGGTTTGATTCTAGGTCTACCTTTTTTACAAGCTGGTTGGCAGTGGGAAGATTGCCACTACGCATTTTGTTTTCCGTATTTGATCACTGTTAGTATCTACTTATAGAATTGAATAATCTATTTGGAGTCCTTAACACAGTGTCTTGCATATATTAAATCCTAAGGATTAGCAATGATCAGTGCACATGCTATGAATTCTGGATTTTTGTCCCTATCACCAAGTACTCATACAATTAATCTCTCTTTTCGTCACATTATTTTACACACACACACACACACACACACACACACACACACACACACACATATATATATATTTAAATTCTCCTACAATTTATCTGTCTGGTTATTCCAACTCCAATTTTACTCTGTCCGGGCACTGCTGCTGCTTTTCTTCACACCAACTGTCTTCCAAACTTCTCCCATTTCATTTGGTTTATCCATTACAATGTCATGTATAGGTTCACTGTGCTCATTGTTCCTCGCTCCTTCACTGCCATTTCTCAACCAAGGCTGTGTGCTCCACAGTCACCTATGGCCCTTCAGCAGCCCATCCCCCAGAAGCTGCTATCTTGTCTCTTCTGGGCTCTTACACCTAAATTTCCCACCCTTAAATGTTTCTCTCTCTCTCTCTCTCTCTCTCTCTCTCTCTCTGAAATGTGGGAAGAACTAATTATTTCTTACATAAAATCCCACAGTTCTGATGTACTGGAAGAAACGTAATTACTCTTTGGAATGTGCATATATATAATTTCTGCTCTGAAAGCATCTCAACGTAACTATGAGGTGAAGTCAAAGAACTTGTTTCTCGCATCATCCCTGTTACTGTTTGAGACACCAGAGAGGTATTTTCATTTTAAAATTTTCTATTATATATTTTGTTTGTTAAATAGGCATAGTCCATATAGCTGCAATCTACCTGTCCTCTCAATTATTCCAAAATATTTGAAGACCTACATTATAGGGTTTCTATGATGATTAAGTTAACACATAAATGGTAATTATTACAGAACCTGAAAGACAGAAATCATGTAGACTGCATTGTTATTACCAGTAGTAGGGAGCAGTGGATTTGGTGGTGGTGGTGGTGCTTATAGTGGTGGTAGTGGTGATGGTTTTGTTGGTATTAAAAAAAGAAAATCAAGGAAACATTTTTTGACTAGAGATTCATTAGAAAAGTATACATAGCTCCGCTTACAGCAACTCATTCAATCCAGATGCATGGTGACATAAAAAAGAAAATGAAAGCCACAATTAGTTGATATTTACATACTAATTAGTAAACATATTTTCCCAAGAGTTATTTCCATACTAACCTCTAGATTTTTGGGGCTTATGGAAAATTTTAAATGTTTATGGAATAGACATGACTTCAATAGTATTCCTTTAGTGTCGCTTACCAACCATGGTTTCACTGTGGAAACCAGAAGTGATCTAAAGAATATTGAAGTTGAAAAAGTACAAGCAAGATTTGAGTATAAACCACCATATCCTAATTGAATTGTATTTTTATTTCCTTTTCATTGTGTTCCTAGATCAGCAGATCCTGCTTATTCATTTCTTAGTGTTACATTTCACCTCATTCACTAGCTGTACTTCTTGAAGATTTTGTTCATTGATAAAATCATTTCTGATAGTATTAAGAGGGAATATTCCTTTCCTCAAAATCTACACTTGACACTGAGTAGACCGAACGAAAATTGACTTTTGCATTATAGAAAATAATATCATTTGATAAAATATATAGTACACACTTTCAAATAACTCATTTTCCTCCTAGATTGCCAGGAAATTAGAAATCGGATTTTTGTAGTAGACATATACTAGATAAAAGTTCAACCAGACTAATTCATATCTCCACCATAGTGCCTCATGTTACCCATCTAGAATTTCTCTCAAAAACAAACAAAAGTTAAATTATTATTTTTCTAGAAAAGTAAGAGAATTTCAGGTGGAACTGATGAAGTGACTTTCATTATGAATAATCCAACCTCATTTAATGAGAGACATATAAAAATAATAATGTATATTTAAAATTATATTGGGTAAAGGTGCACAATACAAAACTCATTTTAGTTTTGCCTTAGACCCATCAACTCTAAAATCGGTAATACCGAAATTAACTTTTATCCTGATGTACGCAGTCTATGGAGTGATTAACAATGTACCAAACAACAACAGTCACTCTCATATTGAGATTTATGTTTGCAGATATTGTAGAGGGACAGGAAAGAGGCCAACTATGCTGTCCTATTATCTTACCAAGCCAGATAATTCAATTTCTGCTGGAGAAACTGTATCTAGGCATAAAAATTTGCCTTACACATTCTGATGCTAAACCCAGCTAAAAGTTCCCAAATGAATGATTCTCAAAGGTAAGAGATTCCCCCAAAGAACAGTGTAGAAATGCAATCATAGCCATACCAACATATGCTGAAATTTCCTAAAACCACAAGCTGATGGACATGATGAAAGCTGAATCTCTCAATAATTACATGGGGGAAATGTCTGCACAAATGTAGCTGAATGCTTGGGAACAGCAAAGTATGTGATTTATGATTTTACTCCTTTTGAATCTAGGAAATTAGTATGAAATTCATAAAGTGCCATAAACTATAACACAAAATAGTAGAATTCACTTTCATTAGTATAAATGTTTGCTCACCCATTTCTTGAAGAAAATTATCAATATTTTGAGGAAAAAATTCAGAGTACAATGAAATGGAATTACAATCTTGCTCAAGCACCTCCAATAAATTAACAAACAACTGAACTAATAAAGCAAATATCTTTAGCTGATGAAAGTATTTGTTATCACATTCATCAGTTAGCCTCACATACTTAAATAACTGAAATGTTTAAATATTTGGAAACAGAATTCACAGTTGGAGACTGATTTGAATAATTGTTAGATTTGCTAAATAAGTAAATAAATACAAAGAACACTAAGAACAGACCAAAGAATAAAATAGAGAAAGAATTATAAAACAAAAGAAAGGAAAACTGGAAAAGAAAAAAACAAAGTTATTAGCATTAAAAGGAGAGTTTTAAAATGTGTGTTTCACTGGGACATAAAGCACAAGATAACAAATTTATTTTTTTTTAGACTTTCAGGTTCAAGGGTACATATGCAGGTTTGTTATGTAGGTAAATTGTGTTTCACAGGGGTTTGTTGTACACATTATTTTGTAATCCGGGTAATAAGTGTAGTACCTAATAGGCCATCTTTTTGATCCTCAAGACTGCTCCTACCCTCCATCCTCAGGTAGGCCTGAGTGTCTATTGTTCCTTTCTTTATGTCCATGTGTACTCAATGTTTGGCTCCTACTTGTAACCAAGAGCATGCACTATTTGGTTTTCTATTCCTGCATTAATTTGCTTAGGATAAAGGCCTTCAGCTCTATTCATGTTACTACAAAGGACACGAGAACTCATTCTATTTTTATGGCTTCATAGTATTCCATAATGAAGATGTACTGTATTTTCTTCATACAGTCTACTGTTGATGACCATTTAATTTGCTTCCATATCTTTGCTGCTGTGAATGAAAGAGCAATGAACATAGGCATGCATGTGTCTTTATGGTAGAATGATTTATATTTCTTTGGGTAAATACCTGGTAATGGAATTGCTGGATTGAATGCTAGTTCTGTTTTATGTTCTTTGAGAAATTACCAAACTGCTTTCCACAGTGATTGAACTAATTTACATTCCTATCAACAGTGTATATGCATTCCGTTTTCTCTGCAACCTCACCAACAACTGTTACTTTTTAACTTTTTAGTAATAGTCATTCTGACTGGTATAACATGGTATCTCGTTGCAGGTTTGATTTGCATTTTTCTCTGATGATTAGTGATGTCGATAATTTTTTCATATTCTTGTTGGCTTCAGTATATATTCCTCTGAAAAGCGTCTGTGGATGTTCTTGGCCCAATTTTAATGGGATTGTTTTTTGTTAATTTAAGTTGCTTATAAATTCTGGTATTAGATCTTTGTTTGATGCATACATTACAATTTTTTTTTCCATTCTGTAGGTTTTCTGTTTACTCTGTTGATAGTTGCTTCCATTTTGCAGAAGCTCTTAGTTTATTAGGTCTCATTCGTCAATTTTTGTTTTTCTTACACTTTCTTTTGGTGTCTTTGTCATGAAATCTTTGCCCATTCAAAATGGTATTTCTTCAGTTTTCTTCAGTGTTCTTACAGTTTAGGTTTTACAATTAAGTATTTAATCCATCTTGAGATCATTTTTTATATAGTGTAAAGAAAGGTTCTAGTTTCAATCTTTTGCATATGGTTAGCCAGTTATCCCAGCACCATCTTTGAAAAGGGAATCCTTTTTCTATTGCTTTTGCCAACTTTGTAGAACATTAGGTGGTTCTAGGTGTGGGACTTCATTTCTGGACTCTCTACTCCATTTCATTGGTCTATATGTCTATTTTTGTACCAGTATTATGCTATTTTGGCTACTGTAGACTTACGGTATAGTTTGAAGTCAGGTAACATGAAACCTCCATGTTTGTTCTCTTTTTCTTTTTGCTTAGAATTGCTTTGCTTTGGTTATTAGGTTTTATTTTTCTCTGTATGAAATTTAAAATAGGTTTTTCTAATTCTGCAAAAAATGACATTGATACTTTTATAGAAAGAGCATTAAATCTGTAAATTACTTTCAGCAGTATGGCCATTTTAACAGTATTGATTCTTCCTATCCATGAGCATGGAATGATTTTCCGTTTGTTTATGTCATCCCTGATTTCTTTCAGCAGTGTTTTGTAATTCTCATTGTAGAGATGTGTCACATCCCTGGTTAGCTATATTCCTAGGTGTGTTTTTTTTTTCTTTATGATTATTATGAGTGGGATGGGATTCTTGAGTTAGTTGTAAGCTTGGATGTTGTTGGTGCATAAAAATGCTACTGATTTTTGTACATAAATTTTATGTCCTGAAACATTGCTAAGAGTCTTTGCAGATCTAGGAGCTTTGGGGAAGAAACTCTGGTGTTTTCTCAGAATAAAATCGTATTCTCTGCAAAGAAAGATAGCTTTATTTCCTCTCTTCCTATTTGGATGCCCTTTATTTCCTTTTCTTGCCTGATTTCTCTGGCCGAGACTTCCAGTATTACATTGAATAGGAGTGCTGAGAGTGGACATCCTTTACTTGTTCCAGTTCTCCGGGTGAATGCTTCTAGCTTTTGCCCACTTAGTAAGATATTGGCTGTGGGTTTGTCATAGATGGCTCTTATTATTTTAAAGTATGTTCTTTCAATATCCAGTTTGCTGAGGGTTTTTAACATAAAGGGATATTAAATTTTATGGAAAGCCTTTTCTGCTCTATTGAGGTACTCATTCGGCTTTTGTTTTTAGTTCTATTCATGTGATGAATCACAATTATTTATTTTTGCATGTTGAACCAACCTTGCATCCCAGGATAAATCCTACTTGATCGTGGTGGATTAGCTTTTTGATGTGCTGCTGAAGTTGGTTTGCCAGTATTTTGTTGAGGATTTTTGCATCTCTGTTCATCAAAGATATTGGTCAGTGTTTTCTTTTTTCCATTGTATGTCTGGCAAGATTTAGTATCAGAATGATGCTTACCTTACAGAAAGATATAGAGAGAGTCACTTCTCCTCAGTTATTTGGAATAATTTCAGCAGGATTGCTACCAGCTCTTCTTTATACGTGTGGTATAAACTGGCTGTGAAACTATCTGGTCTACAGGTTTTTCTGGCTGGTAGGCTTTTTATTACTGATTCAATTTCAGAACTTGTTATTGGTCTGTTCAGGGTTTCAATTACTTCCTGGTTCAATCATCAGAGTTTGTATGTTTCCGAGAATTTATCACTTTCTTCTTAGCTTTTCTAGTTTGTCTGCATAGATGTGTTCATAATAATCTAAGAATTTCTGCATTTCTGTGTGGTTGGTTGTAATGTACTCTTTGCCATTTCTGATTATGTTTATTTGGATCCTTTCTCCTTTTTTCTTTACTAGTCTAGGTGGCAATCTATGAATCTTACTTATCCTTTCAAGTAACTAATTCTAGTTTCATTGATTTTTTGTATTTTTTTATGTTTCTATTTCCTTCAGTTCCATGCTGATTTTGCTTATTTCTTATCTTCTCCTTCCTTTGGGGTTGGTTTCCTCTTGAATTTCCAGTTTCTTTGGGTTTGAAGTTAGACTACTAATTTGAGATCTAACTTTTGATGTAGGCATTTAGGGCCATAAACTTTCTTCTTACTACTGTTTTAGGTGTGTTCTAGAGATTCTAGTATGTAGTATCTTTGATCTTATTAGTTTGAAAGACTGTCTTGATTTCTGCCTTCATTTTATTATTTACTCAAATGTCTTTCAGGAGCATGTTGCTTAATTTCCGTGTAATTGTATAGTATTGAGTGATCTTAGTATTAATTTCCACTTTTATTTCACCGTGCTCTGAAAGTGTGCTTGGTATTTTTTTTTAATTTGCTAAGGATTGTCTTATGACCAACTGTGTAGTCAATTTTAGAGTAAGTGCCATGTGCAAGTAGGAAGAATGTATATTCTGTTGTTTTTGAATACAGAGTTCTATAGATGTCTGTTAGGTACATTTGGTCAAATGTTGAGTTCAAGTCCTAAATATACTTATTAGTTTTCAGCCTTGGCTTTCTGTCTTATACTGTCTGTGGGGGTGTTGAGATCTCCCATTATTACTGTCAGTTTATCTAAGACTCTTTATAGATCCCAAGAACTTCTTTTATGAATCTGGTGCTCCTGTGTTGGATACATATATATTTGGGATAGTTAAGTCTTCCTGTTGAAATTAAAGTTTTATCATTATGTAATGCCTTTGTTTTTTGTTTTTTGGTTTTTTTGTTTTTTGTTTTTGATGATTGTTGCTATAAAGTTTGTTTTGTCTGAAAATTGTCTGAAAGCAACCTCTGCATTTTTTGCTGTTTTTCATTTGCTTGGTAGATTCTTCTCCATCTCTTTACTTCAAGCCTATGGGTGTCACAGGCTGTGAGATGGGTCTCTTGAAGACAGCATATTTTTGGTTCTTTTTTTATTATCCAACTTTTGTGCCTTTTAAGTGGGGGCATTTAGCCCATTTACGTTCAAGGTTAATATTGATACCTGCACATTTGATTTTGTCATTATGATGTTAGCTGGTTATTATGCAAATTTGATTGTATAGTTGCTTTATAGTGTGATTGGTATGTGTTTAAGTGTGTTTTCTTGGTGGCCTGTAATGGGATTTTGTTTCCATATTTAGCACTCCCTTAAAGACCTCTTGTAAGGCAAGTCTGATAATAATAAATTCACTTAGCATTTGCTTTTCTGAAAAGGATCTTATTTCTCTTTTGCTGATGAAACTTAGATTGGCTGTATATAAAATTCTTGGTTGGAATTTTTTTCCTTTAAGGATACTGTTTATAGGGTCCCAATCTCTTCTGGCTTGTGGGATTTCTGCTGAAAGGTCTGCTGTTAGCCTTATGGGGTTCCCTTTGTAGGTGACCTGCCCCTTCTCTCTAGGTGCCTTTAATATTTTTGTTGACATGTTTATCTTCAATAATCTGATGACTGTGTATCTTGGGGATGGTCATCTTGTGTAGTATCTCACAGGAGTTCTCTGCAGTTCCTGAATTTGAATGTTGGCAGAGTTGGGGAAATTGTTGTGGAAAATATCTACACAAATGTTTTCCAGGTTGCTTGTTTCCTCTAGGTTTCTCTGAGGGATGCCAATAAGTCATACTTTTGGTTTCGTTACATGGTCCACATTTCTCAGAGGTTTTGTTCATTCTTTTTTCTTTCTTTTTGTCTGACTGAGTTGATTCGAAGAAACGGTCTTCAAGCTCTGAGATTCTTTCTTCAGCTTGGTCTACTGTAAGTTCTTGCAAGTGTATTATAAAATTCTTGTAGTGAGTTTTTCAGTTCAATTTGGTTCTTTCTTAAAATGTCTATTTCTGTCTTTCATCTCTTGTATCATTTTATTTTATTACTTAGGTTCCCTGAATTGACTTTCAAGTTTCTCCTGAATATCAATGATCTTTGTCTCTAGCCATATTCTAAATTGTATTTGTGTCACTGAAGCTGTTTTATTCTAGTTAAGAACCATTGTTGGGGAACTAGTATGAGCCTTTTGAGGTAAGAAGGCACTCTGGCTTTTTGCTTGTCAGAGTTCTTACATTGGTTCTCATCTGTGTGGGCTGATGTTTCTTAAGTCTTTGAACTTGTCTTTGGATGGTTTTGTTTTGCCTTCATATTCTTTGATGCCTTTTATGGTTTCATTGGGGTATAAAATGGGTTCAGTTGACTGGCTTTGTTTCTGGAAGACTTCTGGGGGTCAAGGCTTATTAGCTTATCCCTCCTGGGCTGTGTGCTCTAGCACCAGGAGGCTGGTCCTGGGTCCCTAGCTTTGTTCTCTGGCTTCTCAATGTAAGAAACCTGCCACACTGGGAGGGCTGAGATGTTCCCAGGTCTTTGGCAACAACTCTGATGGAGAGTGCCAGCCACAATGCTACACTGGGGCTGTGGCAGTGGGGTCCATGCCTGTTCTCATGCATCAGCAGGAATAGCTCTGCAGCAGGGTTCATGTGAGTTGACAGGGGTGGGACACCAAGGGAGGTAGAGTGCTATTGTCCATGCATGTTCTTGTGCTGGCAGCTGTATAACACAATTCCTGTGTAGCAGTGGGGGTGGGGCACTGGCAAGGGCAGGTTGCTGGTAGGGGGGGAGCAATGTTGTTTGTGTATGGGTAAACTGCTGGGGGAGGAGAGGCAAGGTGCACCTGCATACATGTGTCAGCACACAATGGGTAAGAGTGGCTCCCATGTGGAGTGCATGCTGCAAAGTTATGAGAAGAGGCTGCAGTGGGAGGATACTGCAGCTTGGTGGCTGCACATTGGTTGGGGACAGGAGTTATGACGATGACCCCCGCATCCAAGGCTTCTCTGCAACCAGTAACAGAAGGCTGAGGCCCCAGGAGATGCTGGTGGACAGAGAGGCACCAAGATCAGACAGATCCCACCCAAAAGGTAAGGCTACTCTGTTCTGTCCAGGTCCAGCAGTCACCAAATGCCAATGCCACTTAGAGGAGCATGGTGAGCCTTTGTGATGGGTGGGTGTCCCTGACCATGTTCCCCTGACCATGTTCCACTGAAGCAATTCCCATGCCAAACCCTCTGGGGTCTGCAGAAGCTGTAGTCCTGCTCCTGTTACATATCTAAACAGCTCTCCTTGTCAGCTCAGGTGCTCCTGGGGACCACAGGGTCTCCTGTAGCTAGGATTCTGGGAGGCTGTGGTGAGAGTGGGCCACTCCTTCCCTGTTCAAGTCACCTCTTCTGCAGGAGCTGCTGGGGACCAGGAGCAAAGCCTACTGCTTGGCAGCTCTGTGAAGTGTTCCCAGCTTCCTCTATTCAGCTTAGGATCTGTGTCCTCTTTCCATCCATTCTAAATGTCTTCTCTCCAAAGATCTGCTTGGGGTGTGCCAGTCTTCCCAATGGCCTGGTTTGATCTTGATCCGTAGAAGCTGTTCTTCCTAGTTGTGTCTAGTCAGCCATCTTGCACAAATTTTTTTAAAAATAGAAATTATATGTCTGCTCTCAGACCACAATGGAATTAAATTGGAAATCAATAACATGAAGATAGGTAGAAAAAGTCCAAAACTTAGAGGTTAAACAGTGCATTTCTAAATAACATGTGGATCAAAGAAGAAATTGCACAAAAAAATTTTAAGAAATTTTGAACTAAATAAAAATAAGAATATACCCTGTCCAAATCTGTAATACAGCAAAATCAGTGCTTACTGAGAAATTTATAGTATTGAATTTATATAGGAAAAGAAGGAAGATCCAGAATAAAAAATTTAAGCTTCTACCTTAAGAAATAGAAAAGCAAGACTCAATGAAATTCAAACTAAAGGAGAAAATAAACAATACAAATAAAAACAAATTACAAAACCAGAAATGCAAGAGAGGACATTATTATGAATCTCATGGGCATGGAAAGAATAATGAAGCAATACTATGAGCACTATATGCACACAAATTTGATAACTTAGATGAAATGGACCAATTCCTTGAAAGATACAATCCACCAAAACTCACACAAGAAGAAATAAACAATCTGAACTGAATTATGGCTTAAATAAATGGAAATAATAATTTTAGAACTTCCAAAAAGAGAAACAAATAGACTCAGATGAGTTTACTGGTGAATTCTACCAAGCATTTGAGAAATAAATTATGCTAGTTCTTGAAGACAAAAGCAAAAGTAATGATTTCTAATTCTATGAGTTCAGTAATACTTTAATAACAAAAGCAAACAAGATACTTAAAAAAACTGCAAACCAATCTCCATCATAAGCATAGGTGCAAAAATTCTCATACAAAGCAAACCAAATGTAACTGTCTATAAAAAAAATGCACCAAGGCCACTTGGAATTTATCCAGATATTCAAGGTTGGGTCAACATTTAAAAAGTAACTAATACAATTCATCACACAAAAGGCTGAAGAAAAAAACATAATCGTATCAGTAGATGCACAAAAGGCATTTGAAACAATCTAACATTTACCCATGATACAAACTCTCAGCAAACTAAGGATAGAGGAGAACATCTCAACTTGATAAAGAATATCTACAAAAAACCTATAGCTAGCAATATGTAATGATAAGAAACTAGAAGATTTCCTACTAAGATTAGAACAAGGACTCCGTATGTTTGGGAGAAAATAAGGGAAGAGAACAAGAGTCTCTGCCTGGTGATCCAAAGAATTCTTTTGGATTTTGTACAAGACCAACAAGATGATAACTCTGTGAGTCAGCAAGAACCACTCCTTATTGGACTTGGGGTATACCATTAAGCACATACAGCCTGGATTAAAAATATCCAAGTCCTTTCAAATATTTGGAAAAACTTCTAAAGAAAAATGGCTATAAATAAGCGCAAATAGATCACAGATAAAGATCACAAAATACCTGACTCTTAAATTCCCACACACCTAAGTACATCTATTAGCATCAGCACCATCCAGGAAAACATGAACTTGCCAAATGAACTCAACCAGTTACCAGGGACCAATCCTGAGAGACAGATAAGTAAGCTTTCAGACAGATAATTCAAAATAGCTGGGTTGAGGAAACGAAAGAAGATTCAAAATAACACAGAGAAGGTATTCATAATTCTATCAGATAAATCTAAAAAAGACATTAATATAATTCAAAAGAATAAAGCTGAAATTCTGGAGCTGAAAAATGCAATTCGAACACCAAAGAATGTATCAGAGTCCTTTATAGCAGAATAGATCAAGCAGAAGAAAGAATTGTTGAGATTGAAGACAGGCTATTTGAAAATACATAGTCAGAGGATATGAAAGAAAAAAGGATAAAAAACAATGAAGCATGCCTACAGCATACAGAAAACAGCATCAGAAGTTCAAATCTAAGAGATTTTGTCCTTAAAGATGAGGTAAATGGAGATATAGGAGGCCGGGTGTGGTGGCTCATGCCTGTAATCCCAACACTTTGGGAGGCTGAGGCAGGTAGATCACAAGGTCAGGAGTTCGAGACCAGCCTGACCAACAGGGTGAAGTTCTGTTTCTACTAAAAATACAAAAATTAGCTGAGCATGGTGGTGGGCACCTGTAATCCCAGCTACTTGGGAGGCTGAGGCAGGAGAATCGCTTGAACGTGGGAGGTGGAGGTTGCAGTAAGCTGAGATTGTGCCACTGCACTCCAGCCTGGGTGACAGAGTGAGACTCCATCTCAAAGAAACAAAAACAACAACAAAAGGATTAGAAAGTTTATTCTAAAGGATAATAACAGAGAATTTTCCAACCCTAGAGAAAGATATCAATATTCCAAGTACAAGAGAGTTATAGGACACCAAGCAGAGTTAACCCAAAGAAAACTACATCAAGACATTTAAGAATGAAACTACCAAAGGCCAAGGATAAGGAAAGAATCCTAAAAACAGCAAGAGAAAAGAAACAACAAACAATGGAGCTCCACTACATCTGGCAGCAGATTTTTCAGTGGAAACCTTACAGGCAGCCAGGAGAAAGTGTCATGACATATATAAAGTGCTGAAGAAAAAATATATATATTACCCTAGAAAAGTGTATTTCACGAAAATATCCTTCAAGTATGAAGAAAAAATAAGGACATTTCCAGACAAAAAAACAAACAAACAAAAAAAAACAACAACAACTGAGGGACTGCATCAATACCAGAATACTCCTACAAGAAATACTAAAGGTAGTAACTCAGTCATCAAGAAAGTGACATTAATGAGCAATAAACAATCACCTGAAGGTACAAAACTCACTGTTAATAGTAAGTACACAGAAAAATACAGAACATTATAACACTGTAACTGTGTTGTAAAAACTACTGTTATCCTAAGTAGGAAGACTAAATAATGAACAAATAAAAAATAGTAACTATAAGAATTTTTCAAGACATAGTCAGTACAACAAGATGTAAATAGATACAACAAAATGTTAAAAAGCAGGACAAAATTGAAGTGACATTTTATTAGTTTTTTTTTTTTTTTGCTTATTTGTTTGTTATGCAAATAGAGTTCAGTTGTTACTAGGTTAAAATAATGGGTTATAAGATAGTATTTGCAAGCCTCATGGCAATCTTAAACCAAAAAATATACAATGCATACACAAAAATTAAAAAAAAATATTTTAAAAGAAGCTATGTCATGTCACCAGACAAAATTATCATCACTGGAAGAATACAATAATAAAAGAAAGAAAGCAGAAAGAGAATAACACAAAACAACCAGAAAACAAATAACAAAATGGCAGGAGTAAGACCTTACTTGTCAACAATAATATTGCATGTGAATGGACTAAACTCTCTAATCAAAAGATATAGATTAGCTGAGATGAAAAAGCAAGGCTCATTGACCTGTGGCCCAAAGAAACACAACTCACCTGTAAAGACACAAATACACTGAAAATAAAGGATGGAAAAAGATATCCCATGCCAATGAAAACCAGAAAAAAGCAGAAGTTGCTATACATATATCTGACATAATAGATTTCAAGACGAAAACTAAAAAGACAAAGAAAGTCACTATATAATGATAGAGGAGTCGATTCAGTAAGAAATAATTTTATTAATATAATGCATTAATATCACAATATAATTTTAAATATATACGCACCCAACAAGAGGATATAATTTTGTTAATATATTCAAATTGTAATAGAATTTTAAATATATATGCACCCCAAACTGTAGCATCCAGATATATAAAGGAAATATTATTAGACCTAAAGAGAGAAACAGGCACAAATACAATAATATCTGCAGATTTCAAGCACTGGACAGCTTTCAGCATTGGCCAGCTCTACCAGACAGAAAATCAACAAAGGAACATGACACTTAATCTACACTATAGACCAAATGGATCTAGTATATATTTACAAAACATTTCATCTAAGAGCTGCAGAGAAACATATTCTTTTCCTCAGCACATGAATTATTCTCAAGAATAAACCATATGTTAAGTCACAAAAAATGTCTTAAACCATTCAAAAAGTTGAGATAATATCAAGAATCTTCCTTGACCTTAATGGAATATAACTAAAAATTAGTAAGAAGAGAAATTGTGTCAAAATAGAAGATGGCCGAATAGGAACAGCTCCAGACTCCAACTCCCAGCGCGAGTGACACAGAAGACCAGTGATTTCTGCATTTTCAACTGAGGTACTGGGTTCATCTCACTGGGGAGTGCCGGACGATCGGTGCTGGTCAGCTGCTGCAGCCCCACCAGCGAGAGCTGAAGCAGGGTGAGGCACCGCCTCACCTGGGAAGCGCAAGGGGGAAGGGAATCCCTTTTCCTAGCCAGCGGAACTGAGACACACAACACCTGGAAAATCGGGTAACTCCCACCCCAATACTGCACTTTAAGCAAACAGGCACACCAGGAGATCATATCCCACACCTGGTCGAGAGGGTCCCACGCCCACAGAGCCTCCCTCATTGCTAGCACAGCAGTCTGTGATCTACCAGCAAGGCAGCAGCGAAGCTGGGGGAGGGGCGCCCGCCATTGCTGAGGCTTAAGTAGGTAAACAAAGCTGCTGGGAAGCTCGAACTGGGTGGAGCTCATAGCAGCTCAAGGAAACCTGCCTGTCTCTGTAGACTCCACCTCTGGGGACAGGGCATAGTAAACAACCACAAAAGCAGCAGAAACCTCTGCAGACGCAAACGACTCTGTCTGACAGCTTTGAAGAGAGCAGTGGATCTCCCAACATGGAGGTTGAGATCTGAGAAGGGTCAGACTGCCTGCTCAAGTGGGTCCCTGACCCCTGAGTAGCCTAACTGGGAGACATCCCCCACTAGGGGCAGTCTGACACCCCACACCTCACAGGGTGGAGTACACCCCTGAGAGGAAGCTTCCAAAGCAAGAATCAGACAGGTACACTCGCTGTTCAGAAATATTCTATCTTCTGCAGCCTCTGCTGCTGATACCCAGGCAAACAGGGTCTGGAGTGGACCTCAAGCAATCTCCAACAGACCTACAGCTGAGGGTCCTGACTGTTAGAAGGAAAACTATCAAACAGGAAGGATACCTACACCAAAACCCCATCAGTACATCACCATCATCAAAGACCAGAGGCAGATAAAACCACAAAGATGGGGAAAAAGCAGGGCAGAAAAGCTGGAAATTCAAAAAATAAGAGCGCGTCTCCCCCGGCAAAGGAGCGCAGCTCATCGCCAGCAACGGATCAAAGCTGGACAGAGAATGACTTTGACGAGATGAGAGAAGAAGGCTTCAGTCCATCAAATTTCTCAGAGCTAAAGGAGGAATTATGTACCCAGGGCAAAGAAACTAAAAATCTTGAAAAAAAAGTGGAAGAATTGATGGCTAGAGTAATTAATGCAGAGAAGGTCATAAACGAAATGAAAGAGATGAAAACCATGACACGAGAAATACGTGACAAATGCACAAGCTTCAGTAACCGACTCAATCAACTGGAAGAAAGAGTATCAGCGATTGAGGATCAAATGAATGAAATGAAGCGAGAAGAGAAACCAAAAGAAAAAAGAAGAAAAAGAAATGAACAAAGCCTGCAAGAAGTATGGGATTATGTAAAAAGACCAAATCTACGTCTGATTGGGGTGCCTGAAAGTGAGGGGGAAATGGAACCAAGTTGGAAAACACTCTTCAGGATATCATCCAGGAGAACTTCCCCAACCTAGTAGGGCAGGCCAACATTCAAATCCAGGAAATACAGAGAATGCCACAAAGGTACTCCTCGAGAAGAGCAACTCCAAGACACATAATTGCCAGATTCACCAAAGTTGAAATGAAGGAAAAAATCTTAAGGGCAGCCAGAGAGAAAGGTCGGGTTACCCACAAAGGGAAGCCCATCAGACTAACAGCAGATCTTTCGGCAGAAACTCTCCAAGCCAGAAGAGAGTGGGGGCCAATATTCAACACTCTTAAAGAAAAGAATTTTAAACCCAGAATTTCATATCCAGCCAAACTAAGTTTCATAAGTGAAGGAGAAATAAAATCCTTTACAAATAAGCAAATGCTTAGAGATTTTGTCACCACCAGGCCTGCCTTACAAGAGACCCTGAAGGAAGCACTAAACATGGAAAGGAACAACCGATACCAGCCATTGCAAAAACATGCCAAAATGTAAAGACCATCGAGGCTAGGAAGAAACTGCATCAACTAACGAGCAAAATAACCAGTTAATATCATAATGGCAGGATCAAGTTCACACATAACAATCTTAACCTTAAATGTAAATGGACTAAATGCTCCAATTAAAAGACACAGACTGACTGGCAAACTGGATAAAGAGTCAAGACCCATCAGTCTGCTGTATTCAGGAGACCCATCTCACATGCAGAGACATACATAGGCTCAAAATAAAGGGATGGAGGAAGATTTACCAAGCAAATGGAGAACAAAAGAAAGCAGGGGTTGCAATACTAGTCTCTGATAAAACAGACTTTAAACCATCAAAGATCAAAAGAGACAAAGAAGGCCATTACATAATGGTAAAGGGATCAATTCAACAGGAAGAGCTAACTATCCTAAATATATATGCACCCAATACAGGAGCACCCAGATTCATAAAGCAAGTCCTTAGAGACTTACAAAGAGACTTAGACTCCCATACAATAATACTGGGAGACTTCAACACTCCACTGTCAACATTAGACAGATCAACCAGACAGAAAGTTAACAAGGATATCCAGGAATTGAACTCATCTCTGCAGCAAGCAGACCTAATAGACATCTATAGAACTCTCCACCCCAAATCAACAGAATATACATTCTTCTCAGCACCACATCATACTTACTCCAAAAATGACCACGTAATTGGAAGGAAAGCACTCCTCAGCAAATGTACAAGAACAGAAATTATAACAAACTGTCTCTCAGACCACAGTGCAATCAAACTAGAACTCAGGACTAAGAAACTCAATCAAAACCGCTCAACTACATGGAAACTGAACAACCTGCTCCTGAATGACTACTGGGTACATAACGAAATGAAGGCAGAAATAAAGATGTTCTTTGAAACCAATGAGAACAAAGATACAACATACCAGAATCTCTGGGACACATTTAAAGCAGTGTGTAGAGGAAAATTTATAGCACTAAATGCCCACAAGAGAAAGCAGGAAAGATCTAAAATTGACACTCTAACATCGCACTTAAAAGAACTAGAGAAGCAAGAGCAAACACATTCGAAAGCTAGCAGAAGGCAAGAAATAACTAAGATCAGAGCAGAACTGAAGGAGATAGAGACACAAAAAACTCTCCAAAAAATCAATGAATCCAGGAGTTGGTTTTTTGAAAAGATCAACAAAATTGACAGACCGCTAGCAAGACTAATAAAGAAGAAAAGAGAGAAGAATCAAATCGACGCAATTAAAAATGATAAAGGGGATATCACCACCGACCCCACAGAAATACAAAGTACCATCAGAGAATACTATAAACACCTCTACGCAAATAAACTGGAAAATCTAGAAGAAATGGATAATTTCCTGGACACTTACACTCTTCCAAGACTAAACCAGGAAGAAGTTGAATCCCTGAATAGACCAATAGTGGGCTCTGAAATTGAGGCAATAATCAATAGCCTACCAACCAAAAAAAGTCCAGGACCAGATGGATTCACAGCTGAATTCTACCAGAGGTACAAGGAGGAGTTGGTACCATTCCTTCTGAAAGTATTCCAATCAATAGAAAAAGAGGGAATCCTCCCTAACTCATTTTATGAGGCCAACATCATCCTGATACCAAAGCCTGGCAGAGACACAACAAAAAAAGAGAATTTTAGACCAATATCCCTGATGAACATCGATGCAAAAATCCTCAATAAAATACTGGCAAACCGGATTCAGCAACACATCAAAAAGCTTATCCACCATGATCAAGTGGGCTTCATCCCTGGGATGCAAGGCTGGTTCAACATTCGCAAATCAATAAACATAATCCAGTATATAAACAGAACCAAAGACAAGAACCACATGATTATCTCAATAGATGCAGAAAAGGCTTTTGACAAAATTCAACAGCCCTTCACGCTAAAAACGCTCAATAAATTCGGTATTGATGGAACGTACCTCAAAATCATAAGAGCTATTTATGACAAACCCACAGCCAATATCATACTGAATGGGCAAAAACTGGAAAAATTCCCTTTGAAAACTGGCACAAGACAGGGATGCCCTCTCTCACCACTCCTATTCAACATAGTGTTGGAAGTTCTGGCTAGGGCAATCAGGCAAGAGAAAGAAATCAAGGGTATTCAGTTAGGAAAAGAAGAAGTCAAATTGTCCCTGTTTGCAGATGACATGATTGTATATTTAGAAAACCCCATTGTCTCAGCCCAAAATCTCCTTAAGCTGATAAGCAAGTTCAGCAAAGTCTCAGGATACAAAATTAATGTGCAAAAATCACAAGCATTCTTATACACCAGTAACAGACAAACAGAGAGCCAAATCAGGAATGAACTTCCATTCACAATTGCTTCCAAGAGAATAAAATACCTAGGAATCCAACTTACAAGGGATGTAAAGGACCTCTTCAAGGAGAACTACAAACCACTGCTCAGTGAAATAAAAGAGGACACAAACAAATGGAAGAACATACTATGCTCATGGATAGGAAGAATCAATATCGTGAAAAGGCCATACTGTCCAAGGTAATTTATAGATTCAATGCCATCCCCATCAAGCTACCAATGAGTTTCTTCACAGAATTGGAAAAAACTGCTTTAAAGTTCATATGGAACCAAAAAAGAGCCCGCATTGCCAAGACAATCCTAAGTCAAAAGAACAAAGCTGGAGGCATCACGCTACCTGACTTCAAACTATACTACAAGGCTACAGTAACCAAAACAGCATGGTACTGGTACCAAAACAGAGATATGGACCAATGGAACAGAACAGAGTCCTCAGAAATAATACCACACATCTACAGCCATCTGATCTTAAAGTATAATAATAATAAATAAATTTTTAAAAAAATGACAATAAAAAAAAAAGAAATTGTGGAAACTATAAAACTACATGGAAATTAAACAATATGCTCCCGAATGACCAGTGGGTCAATGAAGAAATTAAGATAAAAATTGAAAAATGTCTTGAATCAAATGATAATAAAAACACAACATACCAAAACCTATGGGATACAGCAAAAGTAGTAGATGTGCCTACATCAAAAAAAGAGGGAAAACTTTAAATAAGCAATCTTATGATTCATCTTAAAGGACAAGAATAGCAAGAGCAAACCAGACCCAAAATTAGTAGAAGAAAAGAAATAATAAAGATCAGAGCAGAAATAAATAAATTTGAAATGAATAATACAATCCAACATCAATGAAACAAAAAGTGTGTTTTTTGGAAGTTAAATAAAACTGACAAACTTTTAACCAGATTAAGAAAAATAGAGAAGATCCAAATAAAGAAAATTAGAAATAAGAAAGGAGACATTACAACTGACACTGCAGAAATTCAAGAGATAATTAGTGGCTACTCTGAGCAATTACATGCCAATAAACATACAAAAATCAGCAACCTTTCTATATGCCACCAGTGAATAATGTGAAGGAGAAATTAAGAAGTAATCCCATTTACAATAGCCACACATAAAGTTAAATACCCAGCAATTAACAAAGTAAGTGAAAGATCTCTATAGTGAAAACTATAAAACATTGCTGAAAGAAATTGAAGAGGTCACCAACAAACGGAAAAATATTTCATATTCACAGATTGCAAGAGTCAATATTGTTAAAATGTCCATACTACCCAGAGCAATCTACAGATTCAATGCAGTCTTACAAAATATCAATGGTATTCTTCACAGAAATAGAAAAAAACATCTTCAAATTTATATGATACTACAAAAACTCAAAATAACCAAAGTTTTCCTGAACAAAAAGAGAAAAAATGAAGCAAAAACATTACCAGACTTCAAATTATACTACAGAGTTACAGTAACAAGAACAGCATGGTACTTGCATAGAAACAGACACATAGACCAATGAAACAAAATAGAGAACCTAGAAGAAAATCCACACACTTACAGTGAACTGGTTTTCAACAAATGTGCCAAGAACATACACTAGGGAAAAGACAGTCTCTTCAATAAATGGTACTTGGAACACTGGATATCCATATGCAGAAGAATAAAACTAGATCTCTATTTCTCAGCATACCAAAAATCAAATAAAAATCAATTAAAGACTTAAATCTAAGATCTCCAACTATGAAGCTACTAAAATATTGAGGCAATCCTCCAGGACATTGTTCTGGGCAAAAGTTTTTTGAGCAATACCCTACAAGCACAGGCAACCAAAGTAAAATTGAACAAACTGGATCACATCAAGTTAAAAAGCTTCTGCACAGCAAAGGATACAATCAACAAATCAAAGAGAAAACCCACAAAATGGGAAAAAATATTTGCAAACTACCCATCTGACAAGGGGTTAATAACCAGAATATATAAGGAGCTCAAACAGCTCTCTAGGAAAACCTAATAATTCATTCAAAAGATGGGCAAAAGATTTGAATACACATTTCTCATAAGAAGACATACAAGGGGCAAAAAGACATATGAAAATGTGCTCAACTCTGCTAAGGGACAGACTGCCTCCTCAAGTGGGTCCCTGACACCCACGCGTCCTAACTGGGAGACACCTCCCAGCAGGGGTCCACAGACACCTCATAGAGGAGAGCTCCAGCTGGCATCTGGGGGGTGCCCTCTGGAACGAAGTTTCCAGAGGAAGGAGCAGGCAGCAATCTTTGCTCTTCTGCAGCCACTGCTGGTGATACCCAGGCAAACAGGATCTGGGGTAGAACGCCAGAAAACTCCAGCAGACCTACAGAAGAGGTCCCCAACTGTTAGAAGGAAAACTAACAAATGGAAAGCAATAACATCGACATCAACAAAAAGGATGCTGACACAAAAACCCCATGGAAAGGTCATCAGCATCAAAGACCAAAGGTAGATAAATCCATGAAGATGAGGAAAAACCGGCACAAAAATGCTGAAAATTCCAAAAACCAGAATGCCTCTTCTCCTCCAAAGGATCACAACTCCTTGCCACCAAGGAACAAAACTGGACAGAAAATGAGTTTGATGAACTGACAGAAGTAGGTTTCAGAAGGTGGGTAATTACAAACTCCTCTGAGCTAAAGGAACATGTTCTAATTCAGTGCAAGAAAGCTAAGAACCTTGATGAAAGGTTACAGGAACTGGTAACTAGAATAACCTGTTTAGAGAAGAACATAAATGACCTGATGGAGTTAAAAAACACAGCATGAGAACTTTGTGAAATATACACAAGTATCAATAGCTGAATCAATCAAGTGGAAGAAATGACATCAGAGACTGAAGATCAACTTAATGAAATAAAGCATGAAGACAAGTTTATAGTAAAAAGAGTGAAAAGGAATGAGCAAAGCCTCCAAGAAATATGGGACTATGTGAAAAGACAAAATCTACATTTGCTTGGTGTACCTGAACGTGATGGGGAGAATGGAAATAAGTTGGAAAACACACTTCAGGATATTATCCAGCAGAACTTCCTCAACCTAGAAAGACAGGTCTACATTCAAATTCAGGAAATACAGAGAAAATGACTATGATACTTCTCAAGGAGAGCAACCCCAAGACACATAATCATCAGATTAACCAAGGTTGAAATGAGGAAAAAATATTAAGGGCAGCCAGAAAGAAAGGTCAGGTTACCCACAAAGGGAAGCCCATCAGACTAACAGCGGAACTCTCTGCAGAAACCCTACAAGGCAGAAGAGAGTAGGAGCCAATATTCAACATGCTTAAAGAATTTTCAACCCAGAATTTCATATTCAGCCAAACTAAGTTTCATAAGTGAAGGAGAAATAAAATCCTTTATGGATAAGCAAATGCCAAGAGATTTTGTCACTGCTAGGCCTGCCTTACAAGAGCTCCTGAAGGAAGCACTGAATATGGAAAGGAAAAACTGGTACCAGCCACTACAAAAACATACCAAAATGTAAAGACCATTGACACTGCATTAACTATGTGCAAAATAACCAGCTAGCATCATAATGACAAGATCAAATTCACATGTAACAATGTTCACCTTAAATGTAAATGTGCTAAATGCCCCAATTAAAGACACAGAATGGCAAATTGGATGTAGTAAAGACCCATTGGTGTGCTGTATTCAGGAGACCCATCTCACGTGCAAAGACACATATAGACTCAAAATAAAGGGAAGGAGGAATATTTACTAAGTAAATGGAAAGGAAAAAAGCAGGGGTTATAATCCTAGTCTCTGATAAGACAGACTTTAAACCAACAAAGATCAAAAAAGACAAAGAAAGGCATTATGAAATGGTAAAGGGATCAATGCAACAGGAAGAAGTAACTAGCATAAATATATATTCACCCAATACAAAAGCACCCAGATTCATAAAGCAAGTTCTTAGAGACCTACAAAGAGTCTTAGACTCCCACACAATAGTAGTGGGAGACTTTAACACACCATTGTCAATATTAGATCAATGAAACAGAACATTAACAAGGGTATTCAGGATTTGAACTCAGCTCTGGATCAAGCGGACCTAGCAGACATCTACAGAACACTCCACCCCAAATCAATAGACTACACATTCTAGTAAGCAATCAACAGACTATACATTCTAGTAAGCACCACATAGCACTTATTCTAATATTGACAAGATAATTAGAAGTAAAACAATCCTCAGCAAATGCAAAGAACTGAAATCATAACAGTCTCTCAGACCACAGTGCAAACACTTTAGAACTGAGGATTAAGGAACTCACTCCAAACCAAACAACTACATGGAAACTGAACAAGCTGCTCCCAAATGACTACTGGGTAAATAACCAAATTAAGGCAGAAGTAAATAAATTTTTCGAAACCAATGAGAACAAAGACACAATGTACCAGAATCTCTGGGACACAGCTAAAGCAGTATTTAGAGGGAAATCTGTAGCACTAAATACCCACATGAGAAAGCAGAAAAGATCTAAAATAGACACACTAACATCACAATTAAAATAAATAGAGAAGCAAGAACAAACAAATTCAAAAGCTAGCAGAAGACAAGAAATAACTAAGATCAGAGCAGAACTGAAGGAGATAGAGACACAAAAAATCCTTCAAAAAATAAATTGATCCAGGAGCTGGTTTTTTGAAAAGATCAACGAAATAGGCAGACCACTAATCAGACTAATAAGAAAAGACAGAAGAATCAAATAGACACAATTAAAAATGATAAAGGGGATATCACCATTGATCCCACAGAAATACAAACGACCATCAGAGAATACTATAAACACCTCTACTCAAATAAACCAGAAAATCTAGAAGAAATTGATAACTTCCTGGACACATACGCCCTCCTAAGACTAAACCAGGAAGAAGTTGAATCTGTGAATAGAATAATAAGTTCTGAAATTCAGGCAGTAATTAATATCCTACCAACCAAAAACAGTCCAGGACCAGATAGATTCACAGCCGAATTCTACTAGAGTTACAAAGAGCTGGAATCATTACTTGTGAAACTATTTCAAACAATAGAAAAAGAGAAACCTCTCCCTAACTAATTTTATGAGGCCAGCATCATCATGACACCAAAACCCGGCAGAGACACAACAAAAAAAGAAAATTTCAGGCCAATATCCCTGATGAACATGGAAACAAAAATTCTCAATAAAATACTGGCAAGCCAAATCCAGCAGCACATCAAAAAGCTTATCCACCACAATCAAGTTGGCTTCATCCCTGGGATCCAAGGCTGTTTCAACATATGCAATCAAGAAAGATAATCCATCACATAAACAGTACCAATAACAAAAACCACATGATTATCTCAATAGATGCAGATAAGTCCTTCGATAAAATTCAACACCCCTTAATGCTAAAAACACTTGATAAACTAGGTATTGATGGAATATATATCAAAATAATAAGAGTTATTTATGACAAACCCAAAGCCAATATCATACTGAATTGGCAAAAGCTGGATTCCCTTTGAAAACCGACACAAGAAAGGAATACCCTCTCTCATCATTCCTATTCAACGTAGTATTGGAAGTTCTGACCACGGCAATCAGGCAAGAGAAAGAAACAATGGGTATTCAAATAGGAAGAGAGGCAGTTAAATTATCTCTCTGTGCAGATGACATGATTCTATATTTAGAAAACCCCATTGTCTCAGCCCAAAATCTCCTTAAGCAGATAAACAACTTCAGCAAAGTCTCAGCATACAAAATCAACATGAAAAAATCACAGGCATTCCTGTACACAAATAATAGACCAACTGAGAGCCATATCATGAGTGAACTCCCATTCACAACTGCTGCTAAGAGAATAAAATACCTAGGAATACAATTTACAGGGGATGTGAAGGACCTCTTCAAGGAGAACTACAAACCACTGCTCAAGGAAATAAGAGAGGACATAAACAATGGAAAAACATTCCATGCTCATGGATAGGAAGAATCAGTATCATGAAAATGGCCATACTTTCCAAAGTAATTTATAGATTCAATGCTATTCCCATCAAGCTTCCATTGACTTTCTTCACAGAATTAGAAAAAAATTACTTCAAATTTCATATGGGACCAAAAAAGAGTCCGTATAGGCAAGACAATCCTATGCAAAAAGAACAAAGCTGGAGGCATCACACTACCTGATTTCAAACTATACTACAAGGTTACAGTAATTAAAACAGCATGGTACCGGTACCAAAACAGATATATAGACCAGTAGAACAGAACAGAGGCCTCAGAAGTAACATCACACATATACGAACATCTGATCTTTGATAAACCTGACAAAAACAAGCAATTGAGAAAGGATTCCCTATTTAATAATTCCCTATTTAATAAATTCCCTATTTAATAAATGGGAAAACTGGCTAGCCATATGCAGAAAAGAAACTGGAACCGTTCCTTACACCTTATTCACAAATTAACTGAAGATGGACAAAAGACTTAAACATAAGACCTAAAGCCATAAAAATCCTAGAAGAAAACCTAAGCAATACCATTCAGGACATAGGCAAGAGAAAATACTTCGAAATTAAACACCAAAAACAATTGCAACAAAAACCAAAATTGACAAATGGGATCTAATTAAACTAAAGAGATTCTGCACAACAAAATAAACTATCATCAGAGTGAACAGGCAACCTACAGAATGCGAGAAAATTTTTGCAATCTATCCATCTGACAAAGGGCTAATATCCAGAATATACAACGAACTTAAAGAAATTTACAAGAAAAAAAAAAACATCAAAAAGTGGGCAAAGGATATGACAAAACACTTCTCAAAATAACTGCCCATTTTTAAATAAGAAGTGTATTTGGGTTGTTTTCAACTCGATGGATAAATGTCTAAGGGAATGGATACCCCATTCTTCATGATGTGCTTATTTCACATTACATGACTGTACCAAAACATATGCCATATGTATGTAGAACTAGTTAGCACCCATGAAAATTAAAAAAAAAAAATTTTTAAAAAGAAGAGACAATGTATACAGATTGGAAAGGAAAAGTAAAACTGCCTTTCCTCACAGTTGACATAATGCAGGATATTCAGAATAATTGACAGATACTCCTGGAAATAATAAATAATTACATAAAGGTTGCAGGATATGAGGTTAATATACAAAATTCAATCTCTTTGTTACATACCAGCAATAAGTAATTGGAATCTTAAGTTTAAAACACAATACAATTTATATTAACACCCCCCAAAATTAAATACTTGCAGGTAAAATGAAAATAAATATGAAGAGAATCTATATGAAAAAAACTACAAACCTGTGATGAAAGAAATCAGACAAGAAGACACAATATTGTCACAATGTCACTTCTTCACTTGGCCTATAGATTCAACATAATCCCCATCAAAATGTCAGCAAGTTATTATTTGAATATCAACAAATGGATTCCAATGTTTATAGGGAGAGGCAAAAGAGTCACAATAATGAACACAATAATGAAGCTAAAACGCACAGTTGAAGGATCAACACTACTCAACATCAAGACTTACTATATATCCACAGTATTAAAGGCAGTATAATATTGCTGAAAAGAAAAACAGACAAATAGATTAATGGAACAGAATAGATAGCCCCAAAATAGACCCACACAGATATAGTCAACTGATTTTGCCAAAACTGCTCTTTTGGCAAAAGAGCAATGATAATATAATGGCAAAAAGAGTCTTTTAAAAAATAATATTGTAAACTGGAACTTCTCATTGCAAAAAAAGTGAATCTAGACAGAGACCTTACACCTTTCACAAAAATTAACTCAAAATGAATTACAGACATAGGTGTAAAATGCAGAACTGTAAAACTTGTTGAAGATAACATAGAATATCAAGATGACATTGAATATGGTAATGACTTTTTAGATACAACTCTAGTGTCACAATCCATGAAAGTACGAATGGACAAGCTGAACTTTATTGAAATTAAAACCTTCCACTCTGATAAGCCACTGTTAAGAGAAAAAGAAGACAAGCCACAGACTGGAAAGAAATATTTGCAGAAATTATATCTGATAAAGGATTCTTATTTAAAATATACAAAGAACTCTTAAAACTCAACAGTATGAAACAAACAACCTGCTTTAAAAATGGAAAAAAGAATACAAACAGACACCTTACCAAAGAAAACATACAGATAGCAAATAAGCATATGAAAAGATGCTCAACATCATCTGTCATTAGGGTAGTGCAGATTAAAGTAACAATGAGATACTACTACGTACCATTAGAGTGGTCAAAATTCAAACACTGACAAAACCAGATGCTAATGAGGATGTACAGCAACAGGAAGTCTCATTCATTGCTGGTGAGAATCCAAAATGGTACAGCCACTTTGGAGGACAGTTTTCAGGTGTTGACAAAAATAAACTCTTAGCAATAATTCAACCATTGTGTTCCTTGGTATTTACTTAGATGTGCTGAAAACATTTGTCCACCCAAAAACTTGCACGCTTATAGCACTTTTATTTGCAATTGCCAAAACTTGAAAGCAGCCAAGATTTCCTTTAATAGGCAAATAAACACATAAACTGTGGAACATCCTCACAATGGAATTTTAATCAGTGGTGAAAAGAAATGAGCTTTTAAGGCATGACAAGACATGGAGGAAACTCACTCATTACTAAGTGAAAGAAGTCAAATTGAAAAGGCTAAATAATATATGATTCCAACTACATCTGAGAAAGACAAATCTGTGAGGACAGAAAAGATATCAGTGATTGCCAGGGCTTGTGGGGGAGGGAAGTGTGACTAGGCAGAACACAGAGGATTTTGGGGGCAGAACGAAGCTACTCTGTATAATATTATAATGGAGGAACATGTCATTACACATTTGTCAAAACCCATAGACTGGAAAACACCAAGAGTGAATCCCTTAATGTAAACTGTGGACTTTGAGTGATAATGATGTATCAGTGTAGGTTCATCGATTGTAACAAATGTATACCACTCTAGTACAGGATGTTGATAGCAGGATCAGAGGGTACAGAGGAACTCTATGGTTTCTGCTCTATCAACTTTGGTGTGAAGGTAAAACTGTTCTTAAAAAAATGTGTGTGCGTGTGTGTGTGTAAATATACATAAATGTATGTGTATATACATACTATCATCTAAATATATTATGTTCAAATACATATGCTTATAGCATCATCATATATATCATAAATATGACTATATATATTCAGATGATAGTATATCCTGCCTATAATATTCATAAAACACATTTTAAAATTATTTAGATTTCAACCACTCATGAAAAGAAGTTATTTTAAAATAAACTGAAATCAAGAATTTATATACCACCACTATCCAATTAGAAAATACAGGAGAAATGCATTTTATTCATGCATTTTGACAATAAAGAAATACAAGACATCCGGTAATAAACATCAAAAATATGCAGAAATAATATGATATGCCTATAAAATTTATTAAAATATACAAAATAAAAGAGCTACCCTAATGTGTGCAGTCATAAATTAACAAGATGAGGTATGAGAATAATTTAAAATAATTTACTTGTTCCTTAATTCATTCTTAAAATGAAATAACCAAATTTCATTAAGAAACAAATTGATTCATTTGAATACTTTGAGAAAAATAATGATTGAAAGGTATTTTTCTCAAATATTTAAATATAACATAAATTTAAATATTTTATAATGAATGCAGGAATAAATATGGAATCAACAGAAATTTCTGAGGTCAGTTTAATTATTGGTGTTAATAGGATACACAATAAAATATTATTTAAACCAGCAAGGGAAGGAAAGGATACTCTATTAATCTGGAAATACGTATTGAAGGCAAAAAGCAGAATCATCTTACTCTATTTTACCTAGCATCAGAAGAAAGTAGAGATAAATATTAATAGAATAGCTATATATTCATATGCAGAAATGGCAAATTAACAGTTACGGCTGTAGAAGAATATAAAATTCTTGTATAATGTGTCATAAATATAATCAAAATAAACAAAAATGGGAAATATAAGCTTATAATTATTAATATTCTTAAAAACAGGATGTCTATATAGAAGGAAAAAGTTAAACATCCAGATTTTAAAAGTAGCAAAATAAGATGAACTGGCAATTCGAAAAAAAGAAATACAATGATTAACAAACTTATGAAAAAGTGTTAAAACTGCAAGTGATCAAAAGTGCAAAAATTTAATAACTAGTGAGATTCTTCTTTTTATATAGTGATAATATTAAAGGTTAAATAAATATATATGTGTTTTCCATTGTTTATTTGGGGTAAATTATACTGTCATAAACTGATAATCAGTGTATAAAATAATGAAATTTTTTCTGGAAAATAATTTGGCAGTATCAATCAAAATACTTAAAGTGCATTTACTTTGAACCAGCAAATAATAAATAATCATACATCTTTAGAGTTATGCTGGTAAAAACTATAGACCACCAAAATACTCAAAAACAAATTTGGCAAAATAAATTCTAGTATATTAATATGGTATATAGGCTTCAAAAATATTTAATTTCATAGAAAATTATTCATGAAGAACTGTTATCCAAAGGATGTTATAGAATAGTACATATAGCAGAATCCAAACTTTATACATACAAACTAGCAAAAACCACATAAATGATTGTATATGGGCAGATATATATATACATACAGTAATAGTTGTTCTATATTTTAAGATCACAAGTCGTTTTGTGTTTTTTGTAAAGTTTTCTACTTTGGAAACAATGATTCAAACAATAAAATTTGAATTTTGACCTTGATTAAAAATAAAAAGACTTGGCCTGGCATGGTGGTGTACACCTGTAATTTCAGCACTTTGGGAGGCTGAGGCGGGCAGATCACCTTAGGTCAGGAGTTCAAGATCAGCCTGTCCAATATGTTGAAACCCTGTCTTTACTAAAAATACAAAAATTAGCTGGGCATGGTGTCAGATGCCTGTAATCCCAGCTACTCGGGAGCGTGAGACAGGGAGAATCACTTAAACGCAGGAGGTGGAGGTTGCAGTGAGCTGAGATCATGCCACTGCACTCCAGCCTGAGCAACTGGGCGAGATTCTGCTTCAGAAAACCAAAAAATAATAAATAAATAAATAAATAAATAAATAAATAAATAAATAAATAAAGACTGAATCTGCTACACTGATTGGACAAAAGGGGTAGCGTAATCCAATTAACAGTAAAATGTGAAACAAAGTTTAACATTCAATGACATGTTGTTTTAAAAAATGTTGATGCATTTAGAATGAAGTGTTAAAAATAGTAACTTTACTGATACCACTTTATATAACAGTATACAAAATTGGCACTATTAAGCCCCCTTCCCCCCAAAATGTAATTATTGCTAACTTTCAAATTATTTTGGTTTGAATTCAGAAATTCTGAGAACGATATTCTAGGGCACTCACTAAAAAGCATAAATGATTGATTATCTTGATTATGATTATGGAGGACATTATTTCCCAAACCAGAATTATCCTAGCTCCTATGTTTCAGAGGCTGATACTTCAGATGAAGGTGAAAGAACACACAGGCATCTATAAATGTCAGCATAAAAGTGCTGAATAACAACATTTGTGTCCATCATTGTACTTCCCTGAAGGTGGGTGTTTATGAGAAGTGTCCAGAGGACAAAAGCAAGGCGTGGAATTGAATAACTCCCCATTGGTAACTTACATCCTGAAACAAGAGATGTGATTACCCTTATCATTATCCGCTTGCTGAAAAGAGCTCCCAAAGCTATTAGTGGTCCTAAAATTACCCAGCTGTTTTTTAAATTCAACCATCGTATTTGACTCAGTGACCTCTTCGGTCAATGAATTTCACAGGTTGACTATACACATTCATAAGGCATTATTTACCTCAATTTGTTCTGAATTTACTGCTCCTTATTTTTATCAAGTATCTCCTTGTCTTCATCTTATTATGGGACAAGGTTAAAAAAAAGTGTCCTTTGTGATTTTCAATGCTTCAGTCAAGGATTTTTCTAAAATACACCAGATTTTGAAATTGTTTCTTAGGAAAATGAAAAATCTAGCTACAATCCATCTATTCTCTATTGGTATTTTATTCTCACTATGATTTCTTATTACTTGGTTTTGAATTCAATACTCATTATACTTCAGCATTCTATTTCTTTCATATTATTAACAACACAAGAATGACAACATAAACATACAATTTTTTTTCCCGATAAGAAAATCCAAGTTCATAATGACATCAAAAGATTAAACTCACTAATACTGTGATTTTATCTCAAATGAAGCATCAGTCTTGGTAAAACTGATACATTCAAAATACTTAAATTTCAAGTCAAGTGGAACAGAGCTGACTAGTATACTATTCAAAAACGGTATTTTTGGCATTATCTTTTAGAGGAGATTCTTTCTGCTAGATTATTCAGGAATGACTTAGATCCACAAAAATCAGATGAATGGATAAGCTGATCATTTAGTCATGCAATCCTATTGTAATTCATCTAAACAAATGATCTCATGTTTTGCCACAAAGTTGTTTTCATAAACTGGATGGATCTTTCTTACCACAACATTCAGAGATACACTAAATGCTCATAGAGGTAATTTCTACATAGGGAACACATATTTTCCCAATATTTTTTGTAGTTACAAATAATTATGCTGAATTTAAATTAGCAATTTTCAATTGAATAGGTAGGTATAGTTTTCTTTCACACTGTGCATTCTTTCATAGTTTAAAATGTTTACAAACCCTGTTGTGTGTCATCATGTATTCATTCAAGACTTCCTCATTCATGTAGTCAAGTTGTATTAAATTACTTTAGAAATAAAATGTGATACGATGCAATCATACAATTAATACACAGGCAGCAAAAGAGTAGTCCTCCCTTGTTATTTAGCCTCCCTTAAGATGTAGTCCAGAGGACATCTGCTTGACAAAAACAAGTCTCTGGATTTCGCCCGAGACCTACTAAATAAAATTCTCTGTGAGGCAGAAGTCAGGAGCCAGCCTTTTAAATTAAATCCTTATCTGTGCTCTTTACAATTCTCTTTAGGCCTCTTTTCAGTTTTAACTCTCTCCCTGAGAAAGCTCCTCTCCACCTATGCTTCAGCTATATACCAGTGCCTCCTAATGTATCTCCAGCATGGGGCTCATGTTTGAGCACCAGATACTACCTTCTGGTTTGTTTCAGAGATATTTTATACTCAAACTGAAGTTATGACATCCCCGCGAAAACTTTCTTTCATCTAGTTTCATCTATTTTCTTCACAGTGAACGGTAACACAACTTAAGTGCCCACATCAGAAACTGGTATCTTCTCTTCTTCCCTCCTCTCTTTAATTCTTTTAGTAGTAAAATCTGCTGTATTACCCATTAACAGATTTCTCTTGGGATTTATGTTTAGAAAATGTGCTCATGGATGAGAACAGATAAACCATGCTTCTGATTAAATGATGGAGCATAATTGCTAAATTGTGGGTCAGGGGTAGAGATCAAGGATGACATCATGAAGCTGAAGAGTATCTGAGTTATGTTTCATTATGGAGAAAGATGCCCAAGACTTTTGCCAGCTGCATGGTTACATAATTGAAATCATAATATCAACAGAGATTTAACTGAGAACTTACTGAACACAAGAATAAGACACTAAAAATAAATCTATGCTAGAGAACTATAAGAGTCTATGAATGAAAAATAAGAAAAAAATACATAGAAGTCTATGTTGTTCAATCTTTTTACAACGGTTAAATCTTAGTATTGTTCACAGTTTTCCATTTATAAAAGTTTGGCTTAATTTTTTTGGAATAAAACAACATCTACATTTATCTTTTTCTTACAGTTGAATTAGAATTAAGTGATGTTCAGACATATTTTCAGAGAAAATAATTATAATACACTAGAGGCCAAAACATTCCATTTTGAAAGCCCTCATTCACTGTGCTCTTCTGAAATGGAGCTATTGCAAAAGCATATTCCATTTTAATAGTATTACGAAGATTTCTCTCTTCCACTTGCCCAAGTTGTTTTCTTATCGATTCGATAAGTATTAATTACCAGGACATTTGTCTCAGAAGGAAATATATGAGGCAGGAATATATCGATATGAATTTAAAATTGTATTATTGTTACAGATTAAATTTTCTTTTCAAAACAATACAGAAAGGCAGTTCATATTTTTATCACAAATTTAGAATTAAAGAAGTAACGTGTGCTGTTTGTATAATAGTTAATAATTTACTCTCTATTAGATCACTTTATGTTTGTCTTTATGTGTAGATTTAGTGAGTACTCTAAAATGGCTTTAATTATGTAACGTTTGATACAGATTGAAGTGGGTTATATTACAGAGTTCCTCAACCCCCAGGCCACAGACTGGTAATGGTCTATGGCCTCTTAGGAACTGGGCCGCACTGCAGCAGATGAGCAGTGGGTGAGTCAACGTTACCACCTGAGCTCTACCTGCTGTCAGATTAGCCTCAGCATTAGATTCTTCTATGAGCGTGAACCCTACTGTGAACTGAGTGTATGAGGGATCTAGGCTGTATGCTCCTTATGAGAACCTAATGCCTGATGATCAGGATGAAACAGTTTCCTGCTGAAAACATCCCCCGACCAATCTGTGGAAAAATTGTCTTCCATGAAACCAGTCCCTGGTGCTAAAAAGGTTGGGAACGACTGGGTTATAAGGCATAAAGAAAGAAAAAACACTTACAGTCCCACCAATCTGCTTATGAAATAGAGCATAACCATTGGTGTGGCTTCAGTGGGTATGTGTCTCCTCAGTCCCACTCTTCTGTCTTTCCAACATAAGTAACACTCCCCTGACATTTATATTAACCTTTTTTTTTTTTTACTTTAAAAAACAGTTTGATGACATATCACTCAGCAGCATTTTTAAATGCATTCATGTGGTTTCAAATGGCTGTAATTTAATTTCACTGTGATCTAACATTCCATTCTAAGATTATTCTACATTTTATCAATTCTCCTGTTGATAAATGTTACAGTTGTTTAAAGTTATTGCGTTTAAGAGCAAGGTACAGTGAATATTTTTGTGCAGATCTTGTGGTACACATTTATAAAAATTCTCTGATATATACTTAGAAGTGGAACTGCTGTGTTATAGAGAATGAGAATGTTCAGGCATAAAATATAATGCCAAACTATTTTCTAAAAGGATTGTAATAATTCACACTCCTGATAGCAGTATACAGAGGTTCTCATTAACCCATATGCTCACCAAAATTTTATGTTTATTTATTGTCAGTCCACATTTCATCAGTCTGGCCAATATAAATAACTTGGTATATCATTGCAGCATTAATTACTGATTATTTGATTACTTAAAAGAGTGAGCCTGTTTTTACATATTTGTTTACCATTTGGTTTTTATAAGCATTGCCTATTTATATTATTTGGCCATTTTTATATTGGATTATCTATTTCTTATTGACTTGTAAATTTTCTTTATACATTCTGTACAATTATTTTTCTCAGTTGCATATGTTTCAAATACTTTCTGCAGTGCATAGTTTGTTATCTTGCTATATAGTGCCTATTGATGCGTAGGATGTCTTAATATCAATATGTTCAATTAATTTTTAAACACTTTGTGCCTACTTTAAACATTCTTTAATGTGATATCTGTATGTTCCATATTTTAAACCTAAAATTATAATTTAAAAAATTTTAAATATTCAATGCGATGTGAATTTGTTTTTATATATAGAATTTGATAACGAGTTTGTTACACAGAAGAAACCAATAATCCCAGAATAATTCATGGAACAGTTACATCTTTCTCCCACTTATTAGCAGTGCCACATATGGCAGAGTATGCAAAATCCATTAAGGAAATATTTCATGAGCATTTACTATATGTCAATTACACTTTAGGTGGTAGAAATAGCGCAGTGAGAAAAATTTCTGCATTCATAATTGGGCTGGTTTTGGATCTCTCTAGTCTGTTGCATTTGTAAATATGTTTAACTCTGAATCAATTTTATAATACCTTATTTATTATATATGTATAGCAAGATTTAATGTCTCATAGAAAAAGTTCTGCTTTGAACTATTTTATTTAGTATTGATCACTTGCTCTTGTACTCTTCCATAAAAATGTTAGAATTAGCTTGTCAAGTTAGACACACACACACACACACACACACACACACACACACACACACACCCCTGTAGGAAGGATGAAAAAATTGCATTCAATGTATGCATCAATTAAGGGAGAAAGAATATCTTGATAATATTATTTCTTCACCATGGACATGATATATCTCTCCTTTTATTTAAGGCTTTAAAAAAAATCTCTTTCAAGAAGGTCTTATAAAAGTTTCCATATTCTCTTTGAACATTTAATTAGGTATGTTCACAGATGTTTTCTATTATTATTATTTCTCATTAGTAGTTGGCAGTATATAAAAATATAAGACTGAATCATTTTTTTTGCATTTATTCTATCTCCTACCATTTAGCTAAACTCATTTTTTTCTAACAACCTATCTGTAGATACTCTGGTTTTCTGCATATACGGTAATCAATTCAATTTTTCATGTCTTTGTTTTAGTCTTTTGGAGTACAGAAGGATACTTTATACATTTTGTATATAAGAGGTGATGACATGATAATAGAAACCTTCATATAGCTCTTTATATAAAAGGTAATACTTTTGATGCTTCACCAGTACACCAATAGTTTCTGTAGGTTTATGCCAAATATAATTTATCCTAAGAGAAACTTCCCCAATATTTGTATTTTCTAAATAGTTTTTTATTAGGGGACTTTGTATTATATAAAATGCATTTTTTATAAGATCTAATAAGATAATCATATTTTCTTCATTCTGTAACATAGTAAAATAAAGTTATCAATTTACTAATGTTATATCTGTTAAATTTCTAGAATAGGTCCATCTTGGTCATGATATATCAATTTATGGAAATTACTGGATGCTGTTTGCTAATATTTTTATTATATTTGTATCCAGTATCATGAGTTAATGAGGCCTCAGATTTTCCATTCTTGTACTGTCTTTGTCTTGTTATCAAAGTTAAAATAAACACATAAGAAGAATGAAGAATTATTTCTCTTTCATATACTTTGGAAGGGTTCTTGTAATAGTGAAATGATCTGGTTTTGTGAGACTATCCTGTAAAATAGCAAAGAATTAGTGTTTTCTTTGGGGTAAGACAATATACTCAGATATAACGTCTTTTGAGATTCTTGAACTTACGAAGCAAGTTCTTGATGCACTAGTCCCCATCTCAGCACACTGCATCTTGGTCTGCACTTTTATTTCTTGCCTGAGTCCAGTGAGACAGAACACTTATACACACAACAAGTTACGTGCAGTGGACTTGTTATTTACAGATAGGCAGCAAGGGACAACAGAAGCTAGAGATTCATGTCAAGCCCATCTCCCAAGGGTCTGGAAAACCACCCAAGGTGGCTGGAATAATATCTATGCATACACAATTTACACCACAGCTGACGGACTGCAAAAATCAACCCACCCTAGATTTTATACCCGAAGTGCCGTAGGGTAAAAATCACTAAGGACATCCTGTTTCTAGGGTGACAAGAACAGGGTCTGGGCTATTCCAATCAACTCCCCCTTATCTCAGGATGTTGCCTTCCTAGCACACTTTACAGTTATTCTTTGAAATTCCTGTATGTGACTAGAAGACCAGATAACAAGTGAGAAAGAGAGAACTGGATTGGTCAAAGACTGTCTGGAAAACGGTCCTGTAGTTTTCCTCCAGATGATGTTCGTTACATTTTACTAGGAGTTTATTTAATTTGTCCAGGTTTTTACATTTATTCTTAATACAAAATTTTCCATATTATACTTTTACAATTGTTATTATTAAAATTCAAGTTATATCTTTAATTTTAGTTTTCATTTTTGTTGTATTTCTTTTTCTTGATTTATATTTTATTTGTATAATTTAGTTAAATAAATTATTTTTCATAATTTTAGCTCTTTACTATCTCATTCTGATTTCTTTGGGTTATTCTCTTTTTTCTAACATTTTTAGATGGTTGCTGTGCCCATTAATGCTTAATCTTTCTTATAAGAACATGTACAGATTTAAATTTTCTTCAATTTGTCGTTTTTGTTGCTTCACAAATTTGAATATGTGGCATTTTTGTTATTTTTTTAGTTCTAATTCTTTCTAATCTTTGATGTGCTTTTTTAGGTCAAAAATCACTTAACAGTAATCTTTTAAAATCTACCAATTTAGAGAATTTTAGTATAGCTTTCTGTCAACTTTTAATTTTATTTTATTGTGCTAGACAACATAATTTCCAAGATACCAATTCTCTGAAATTCGTTGAGACTTTCTTTTGGCCTATTATATGACCAATATTGGTAAATCGTCCATATGTGCCATATTATCAACTTTATATTTTCAAATTGTAGGACTCAGAGTTCTAATATAATGTATTTATCAAATTTCTTGTTCCAACTTTTACGTCCATTTTTTCTTGAACATAAATGGAAAAAGTTACATTAAATTTTCCCATCATAATAGACTTGAGCATTTATCTTTATAGTTTTACTAAGACTTGTTTGATATATGATAAGACAATTTTATTGGTACGCAAAAGATTAGAAATATATATATATATATTCAGAATAATTTGAGCCTTATTATCAATGTATGAAAATTGCATTGCTTTTAATTCTATTTATCCTAATGTTAATATGACTCTCTCCTTTTCTTTTATTAAAACTTGTACAATATAAAGTTTTCCAGATTTTAACTTTTATTAATCTATACCCTGAAGTTTTAAGTATTTTTGTATTTTAATATTATAAAAAGTAGAAGTAGTAGTGTTTTAGTCAAATATGACTTACATTACAACTATGTCAATTAAACTCATGATTATTTGGATTTATATTATATTTAGCCTTGTTCCAGTATTTAACTGTCAATTTGTCCCACTTTTTTAATGCATTTTTTTCTTGTTTTGTTTTTGATTGACGTTTAGGTTTTGTTTTATACTTTGTATTATTCTATTTTTCCCTATTGAAAAGATAGAAATATTTGTATTTTTATTATATAGTTTTAAACTTTTGGGGGTTTAGTTGCAAAACTATTTTTTTTAGCCTTAAAAAATTATTTTAATCTATATCTGAATTCTCTTTCTAAACCATTCAGGGACCCTTACCACTGACAATAATCCTCACAATTTGAACTCCTCTGTTATTAGTATATAGTGCTTTGTGTCTCTCTTTTTTATATATACATATACTTTAAGTTCTAGGGTACATGTGCACAATGTGCAGGTTTGTAACATATGTATACATGTGCCGTGCTGGTGTGCTGCACCCATTAACTCGTCATTTACATTAGGTATATCTCCTAATGCTATCCCTGCCCCCTCACCCCACCCCACAACAGACCCGGGTGTGTGATATTCCCTATCCTGTGTCCAAGTGTTTTCACTGTTCAATTCCCACCTATGAGTGAGAACATGCGGTGTTTGATTTCCTGTCCTTGCCATAGTTTCTTTTTTTTTTGGATGGAGTTTCGCCCTTGTTGCCCAGGCTAGAGTGCAATGGCGCGATCTCGGCTCACTGAAACCTCTGCCTCCCAGGTTCAAGCGATTCTCCTATCTCAGCCTCCGGAGTAGCTGGGATTACAGGCATGCGCCACCACGCCTGGCTAATTTTGTATTTTTAGTAGAGACGGGGTTTCTCCATGTTTGTCAGGCTGGTCTCGAATTCCCGACCTCAGGTGATCCGACCATCTCAGCGTCCCAAAGTGTTGGGATTAAAGGCGTGAGCCACCACGCCCGGCCTCAATTGTGTCTCTTTTTAAGACACTCATTATTATACTTATTCGTTTAAACAGATGTTTATTTGACATCCTATTTATATATGTGTTTGTTATTCCTCTCTTTTTACATATCAGACATTCCTGTGGAACCTTCCTTCTTGATTTATTCTGTATACATTCTTGTAGAAATGCTGTATTGGTAAACTCTCTCCGTTTTTAAAATGTTTTAATTCATTCCCATTTATTGAAATATCATTGTTATATAATTCTAAGTCGGTTATTTCCTCTCTATAGAACAATGATTTTAGACCATACTCTCTGGTTTCCAATATTGCTATGAGTAACAGGTTCTCAGCCCAGTTTCCTTTCCTTTGTTAGAGATACAATTTTTCAATTTGAATGTGATTTTGATCTTCATGTTGTACTTGTTGTTCCAAAGTTTCCCTGAGATATGAATAAGCATGGAGTTAATTAGTTTATGATATCCTAATATATGTTGTGCTGCCTCTATTCATGGATTAATAGCTTCTTTAACTTTTGGCACATTCTCAACTATAACTAAATATCATTTATCTTCTATTTGCTCTACTGCCTCCGTTTGAATGCCAGTTCAAAAAGTTAGGTATAATTTTTATAGTTGTACTTTTCTTTTTGATTTTGTGATTTTATCATTATATTTATTTCACCATTTTACACTTTTTTGTTTTTATTGTGTATTATCTAGTAATTCCAATGTCTGAAATTCTTGGATTTTAGTGTCTTGTTTCTTTTTATATGTGTTTATGATCCTTGATTGGAAGTTTAATTTGATTGGTCATAACTGAAAAAAATCTTGAGGGTGAAATTACACATTCATTCTTCAAATAAAAGGATTTAGATTTGTTTATTCGAAGAGTCAAAAGATACAATCAATCTGCGGTATATTTAGCTTCTTCCTAAATATTGGAGTTTTAGTTCGCATATTGAGCAAAAGGACCAAGGCTTATTAGCAGGTATAAGCTTTGGTACCATTCAAGTGTGCCCAAGATGCAGGACTTCTACACAGATAACAGCTCAAATATTGTTGTTTTATTAAGTTGTTTCTTTATTTGTTCATTAATTTGGGAGATTATTCTTATTTATCACCCCCACAATCCATTAGAAAGCAAGTTTTTTACAGAATCTTTTTTTTTTCTCCAATGGGTAGGATTTTTAGAGTTTATAGTTCCCCCGACTTCTGGAAATAAGAGGTTATATTCTCACTGTAAAGCTCTCTATACAGTCTATTAAATCATACAAATTTGACATACGCATGTGAAATAAACTCTGTCTCAAAAAAATCCCATTTTAATTGCAGTAGCTTTGTAATCTATATTATTAAAAATGAGAAGAAAAATAAATAAAAACACTAACTGTGGTTTTAGTTAATATTTTAAAAAACTTCTTTAAGTAAACCTTTAAAATAATGAAGAGATGATAACCCTCATTAATTTCCCCTAATCATGAGATACTAATAAGCAAAATAAAACAAATACAATTAAATAAAATTTTAAAAATCATGAGAATTGGAATTGAATAGAAGACTAGTAAGTCAAATGTTATGTTAATTTAAAACTGTGTAATGGCCTTCTGATTCACCAAATTTGATATATCTGATATCTTAACAGTACAGAATTCCTCTCCCAATCTATAATTAAAACCATAGAAATTTCAGGGTATATAGCCTAGAGATAACTGGATATACTGTATGATTTGGGCATGAGGAATGGCATGAGCCCCGGATATTGTGTGTATGTGTGTTTTTATGTGCATGTTTCACAGTAGTATCCAGGGCTTCTTCTGATCAAGATAGTGGTGAGAAGCTATTTTGACTAAATAATAAGGTATATTATACCTGGTCCATTGAACAGATTATACAAATTAGCAATATAATCATGTATGCACCATGTAGATAGTGAAGAATTAGACAGAGAGATTATGATAGTCTTATCTTTCCAGTAGGTGAAATTCAATTTATAGTAACTTTAAGTTTACATTAATAATGTTATCGAGAAATATACCAAAATTATTTAAAAAAAGGATTCACAGTTATAATTTATGGTGTTATTTTAGTTCTAATAAAATATTCTTTGGGAGATACAATTCATAATAAAATGTTTAGGAATTTAAAAATTATAAACAGCATAGAGTGATAGCTTAATTAATTATACTGTAATTATATGTATATATTTGATGGGGTGTATTAGTCCATTTTTGCATAGCTGTAAAGAAATACCCAAGACTGGGCATTTTGTAAAGAAAACAGGTTTAATTAGCTGATGGTTCCCCAGACTGTACAGAAAGCGTGGCAGCATCTTCTACTGGGGAGGCCTCAAGGAGCTTTTAATCATGGCAGAAGGCAAAGGAGGAGTGAGGAATCTTACATGGCAAAAGCAGGAGGAAGAGAGAGAGAAGGGGGAGGTGCTACACAGTTTTAAACAACCATATCTCATGATAACACACTCATCATCAAAAAAACCAGTACTAATGGGATGAAGATAAACCATTAATGAGAAACCATCCTTATGATCCAATCACCTCCAACCAGGCCCACCTCCAACACTGGGGATTAAAATTGGACATGAGATTTGGACAGGAACACAAATCCAAACCATATCATGGGGTGAAAAACTCCATAATGAAATAACATAAATTTTGCATATGAAGTACATTACTTGATTGCAATGATTTTACTCTATATGTTACCAAAAAACTCATTATTCAATAATCTTGATATAATTTTAAATTTAAAAACATGTTCATTCAAAATCATTGCACAATGAGTAGGTAGCAAAATGTAGTGAAGGCATGTAGTAACTTAAGGTATTAATCATAGACATTCAGAGTATGTTTACATAATACTTAAACAAGTAAAATCTGTAAAATTATTAAATCTATTGTCAACCTCAAGAAAAAAGTAAGCACTACAAATTATTCAGTCTTAGCAACTGCCTTATTGAATGCTAGAGATGAGAGCAACGTTTGTAGCTCTCTTTTCTCCAAGTTAGAGCATTACAGAAATTACTGTTGCCAAATACTGGCTGTTTTGCAAGTCAAAAAAAAAGTGGGTGTGCCATCATTTTCAAGCCATATTATTTTGGAAAATACTGCTTGGATTTCAAGAGTTGGAAATTATTTATTTTTGCCCAATTATATATACAGCTTCATTCTAACATTTTGTGTTGGTCCTTCACTGCAATATTCTTGTTTTATTTTAAATGATTATTCTGTGCAGGCACTTCCTTTCCAACAGACAGCTCTTCTCCAGGAATAGTCGCTATGCTCTGAGCCCATCAAGACAATTACACATTTGTAAAAAGGCAAACTTTAGGGAGAAAAATAATTTGATTTTCTGACAACTTCTTTCAAGCCTTTTTCTTTCTTGTATCTGCTATTTCTTTCAGGTCTTTACAAGTCCTTTCCTTTGTTCCCTTTTTTAATCTTTTAATTCAAGAATGGTTTTACAAGTTCCTAGGAAAGAGAGTTAATGTGGAGTTGTTGCAGGGGCAGCATTACGCAAACAAAGAACTAAACAAAATCACAGATGGTTTGATCAGCTTGCCTAGGTCATATACGCATCAAGTATTGGGGCTGTGATTCATTGAGGAATATCTAAGTCCCCTATGTGCCACACTGACTTCATCGCAGCACTGATGAGCATCCCGCTAGCCAGGGGACAGTCAGGACTGCCTAGCTTTATGAGGAGGCCTTAGTATCCATCGGAGAAAATCTAGGTTCACTCTGCTAGGTTTCTGCCATGAGGTTGTGGAAATGTCTTCCAATTATAGCTCAAAACTTTCTCTAATCCACTGGGATCTCAGTATACTCAGGATATTTAAATCTCAGAAGTGTTTGTGAAGGAGTACAGAAAATTGAGAATAGGAAATAAAATATTGGCTTTTAATGGATACAGAAAAAGGAATCTAAGTCATTTGGTCTTAAATTGTTAAACTCCTTTCAGAAAAATCTAGTGAACAGTACAAATCCTTCCTTTTATGGTAGGGACTGGAACAGAACATTCTGCCTTTGTCCCTGGGAAGTGTTTAAATGACAACATTTAGAAAGGCTTCAGAAAATATACTGAATTGCTAAAATTTTTTCAAGAAGAAATGCCCAAAGAAGGGGAAAAAAATCAGAAGTGGGAAAGAGGGGAGAGCGAGATAATACCATGATTCATATAGAATGCTTAAAACACTAAAACAAGCTAGTATTATAAAAATAGAGATCGTGCCACTGCACTCTAGCCTGGGTGACAGAGCGAGACTCCATCTCAAATAATAATAATAATAATAGTAATAATAATAATAACAAAAAATTGATCTTTAAAGTTTCCTTTCATTAAAGCATCACAAAAACTCTATTTTGAGAAGGAGAAGAAGGAGGAGAAAAAGAAGGGATATTCACTTAGGAGTCCAAAATAAATTGGAATTTTAATTTGTAAATATTTTTAAATAACACATAATTTGTTTAAACTCTGAACTATATAATGCAAACATGTATCAACTTGGTTAGGAAGATGACTCTGAGCATTAATATTTATATATATGATTATATTAATGCTCTTGTTTAAGAAAGAAGAGAAAATTTTTCTCATTAGTTGAGTTCATTTTTTTTTAAAAAAAGTGATGTGTGATTGGTTGCCACACACACATCAAAAGCCACCAGATTTTTTTTTCCGTTAGTTCTAGAGATGTCTTTTTCTATGGCTAGCAGGCAATCCACAGCATTATTTTTAAAGTCTGGTAGACACAGATGAATTATTTATTATTTGCTCTTATGTCTCAGACATCATTTTGAGTGCCTTAGAAATTTTAAGTCATCTTATGCTCGTAAAATCTCTGTCATAATTACTCTGGCAAATTGTACGAGACACAGATTGATTAGCTAACCTGCCAAATTACCCATTGAGGAGAAAACCCAGAATGTAACCTCTGGGCTCCGAATGTAGGCTCGTCTAGGCTCTAAACCACTACACTATGCCATTAAGAGAGAATCTATATTTGCTTTTAAAATTTTACTTCAAATTCTTCTAAACTGAAAATTATCATAAAAAGTAAAACAACAACAACCAAATTTGTTTGTCATACTTAGCAGCACCTAACAAATAATCTAGCATTAGACCTTATAATGATTATACAAGTTTGAATGACCTAAACTTTATATCAACATTCCAAAACAAGTATGATACAGGTTAGTGCTGAATTCTTTAAAACAAGAGCTCCTACATTCATTGTAAATGGGTGTTGGGTCCCCACATTTCCTTTATGAAAATTAATCTGAGGGAATTGAATCCATTTTCTGTTACTTACTTCATTATGTTTTGATGTCTCAAAGAGATGAACTTTCAGAAAAGAGAGATGAATTTATTTAAGATCAGTTAATTTCTAACTTGGACCCAGAATTAGCTTACCTCAACCAAAAATAAATATAGAGAAAGAAGAACATTCTATAAAATTTTCAAACTACCCAGATGGGTGAAGATAAAGATTCTTTGAGGAAAAAGGATAGGAATGCTTTCACCTCTTTCCAGTCCTACAGTTATATAAGCAATTCCTCTTAGAATTTAACTCCAGGTGTGGTGGCTCATGCCTGTAATCCCAGTACTTTAGCAGGCTGAGGAAAGTGGATCTCTTGATGCCAGAATTTCAAGACCAGCCTGGGCAACATGATAAGACCCTGTCTCTATAAAAAAATTAAAAAATTAGCAAGACATGATTCATACCACTGCACTCCAGCCTAGGCAAGAGGGTGAGATCCTGTCTCTAAAACTAAAGCTAAAATAAAAATAAAAACTTGTTGCCCTCTCTCTCAATCATGTTCAACACTCTTCTGCTTACTATTCCCAAACTTCCCTCTTAATTTTTGCAGGTTGAAACCATGTTAATTTTTGCAGTTTGAAACCATGTTACTTCTTTGTCAGAGGCCTCTTTAAATTTCCTATTCAAATTACGTCAAAATATTTATTCTTTCAGTAAAATCTTTCTGTGAATAACTTCTTATGTCTTTTTATTATGAATGTTTGCTGCTGCCCACATTTTATATTTATTTTACTAATATGCATTTAATGTTTCCTTGTAGTTTGTTTAGCCTTTTCGTAGATCATTTTTATAACATAGGCCTGAAAAGTCACTATTTGTGTGTAAGCAAGACTTTTTAGTAAAAACGATTCATAAATTAATGATAAAATTCATAAGATCAGTGAAGATAACCCAAAGATATTCTTTCTCACTGTCTCTTTTTCTCGACACAGACACACAAATATACACAGAAATATTCCGACATTTTTAGGAAACATCAAATAATGTACTAAGTTTTGTTCATTTGTTGTATTAATTTTGGATATAATAGTGTAATATATAATGTGATAATCCGTTTTCTTTCACTGCTTAATTCAACAACTTTCTATTGACAGCCTATGGGTTAGTAGGCATTGATTTAGGCTCTCTAAATAGAGTGGAAAACAAAATAAAGTTAGCTTAGGAAAAGTGGTAGTCAGGAATAAAAACGTAAAACTGGATTCTTACTACTATTCTCATGGCAAAATAGTTAAAACAAATTAAATTTCTAAATTTAAAAATGAAAGCTCAAAAGTGCTTAAAGGATGAGTTAAAATATAGTGTCTGGAGGAAACACATTTTTAGCCAGAACCAATGAAGAAAATTAATAAATCAGAACATATTTGTACATATGATTTGCAATTAAAAAGCCTGTACAATCTATACAATTTTATGATGAAATATAATTTGGAATTACTATATTATATATGCCAAATTAATTTGATTACTATATATAGTAATCAAAATAATAATTATAAACAAGTTTGTAATATACACATATATCTTAATATTGTGTAAGAAAGAGTCAAATAATTCAGAATTAGCAGAGCATATAAATAGAAGATTCAACAAAATTCAAAAAGCAAAGATTGATTTATAAATATGAATTGAGAACAAAAGCAAATGAGACCTCAACAAAATACTAGCAAATCAAATCCATAAACATATAAAAAGGATTATATACTATAACCAATTGAGATTTATCCCACGAATCCAAGGTTGGTCTAACATCTAAAAATTAATTAATATGCAACACTGTGTCAATTGAAAAAAAGATATTATACATAAGTATCTCAATAGATACATAAGAAGCTTTTTAAGAAATACAACACTGTGTTATGAAAAAAGTATTCAGCAAACTAGGACTAGAAGAGAATTTCCAAAATTTGACATTGGCATCTACAAAAACCAAAAACAAAACAACCAGGAGTTAATATACTTAGTGGTGAAAAACTGAATGCTATATCCTAAGGTCAGGAGAAGACAAAGATGTGTACGCTTGCCAATTCTACTCAACTTTGGAGAATCTAGCCAGTGTGGAAAAAGGAAGGAAGGAAGGAAGGAAGGAAGGAAGGAAGGAAGGAAGGAAGGAAGGAAGGAAGGAAGGAAGGAAGGAAGGAAGGAAGGAAGGAGGGAGGGAGGGAGGGAGGGAGGGAAGGAAGGAAGGAAGGAAGGAAGGAAGGAAGGAAGGAAGGAAGGAAGGAAGGAAGGAGGGAGGGAAGGAGGGAGGGAGGGAGGGAGGGAGGGAAGGAGGGAGAGAAGGAGGGAGGGAAGGAGGGAGGGAAGGAGGGAGGGAAGGAGGGAAGGAAGGAGGGAAGGAAGGAGGGAAGGAGGGAGGGAAGGAGGGAGGGAAGGAGGGAGGGAAGGAGGGAGGGAAGGAGGGAAGGAAGGAGGGAAGGAAGGAGGGAAGGAGGGAAGGAAGGAGGGAAGGAAGGAGGGAAGGAAGGAGGGAAGGAAGGAGGGAAGGAGGGAAGGAAGGAAGGAAGGAATACAGGGAGGGAGGGAAGGGAGGTGAGGGGAGGGAGGAAGCGAGGAGGGGAGGGGAGGGAGGGAGCAGGGAGAGGAGGGGAGGGGAGGGAGGGAGGAAGGAAGGGAGAAAGGAAAGAAAGAAAAGAAAAAATGAAATAAAAGTTATTCAGATAAGAAAGGAAGAAGTAATACTAATTGCATATAGAAAACCAAAAGAAATCCATACCATAAAACCTATTAGAACTAATAAGCAAGTACAGCAATGTTTCAGGGTATAAGATCAATATATAAAATAAATTATATTTTCATACATCAATGATTAACAGCTTCAAGACAAAATTAGAAAAATAATTGAATTTTTAATAGTATTAAAATAATACAACTTCAGCAAGAAAAAAAGACAACCTTTAGAAGAAAATATTTGCAAATCATATAAATTGCATCTAGAATATGTAACTAACTCCAATAAGTCAATAACACAAAAAAATACTAAATGGGCAAAGGTTTTAGACATTCTCCAAAAATATACAAGTGACCAACAAGCACATGTAAAGATGCTTAACACTATTAGTCATCAAGATTAAGGAGCTGCAAATCAAAACTACAATGATGTACTTCATAGTTACTAGAATGGCTATTATCAGAAACAGAAAATAGCATGTTTCACAATGATGTGCAGAAATTGGAAACCTCATACATTGCTGTTGGGAATGTAAATTCATGCATCTGCTTTAGATAACAGTTTGGCAGTTCTTCAAAATGTTAAACATAGAATTGTCATAGAACACAGTCATTCCACTCCTAGTTATCTATTAAGTTGATGCAAAAGTAACTGTAGTTCTTTGTCATCATTTTCAATGGCAAAAACCACAATTACTTTTGCACCAACCTAATACTAAAGAGAAATGAAAACCTTTGTCAACACACAAAAAACTTACACATAAATGTTCTTAGCAGCATTATACATAACATCCCAAATGTGAAAACCATCTAAACATCCATCAATTGATGAATGGATAAATAAATGTGGTATATCCTTACAATGAAATATGTTCAGCCATAAAAATAAACCAAATAATGACACTTGCTACACCATGGAGGAACCTTGAGAACATCATTTGAACTGAAATAAGCCAGTCACAAAAGGCCACATATTGTACTATTCAATTTGTACGTACAATATAAGAATATCTATACAGACAGAAAGTGCATTAGTAATTTTTTAGGCAATGGGGAACAAATGGGTTGCAACTGCTAGTGGGAATAAGATTTTATTTTAAGATGATAAAAGGTTCTGAAACTGATTATGGCAATTGGATGAACAAATCTGGGAATATATTAAATGGAATTGTGTACTTTAAATTGGTGAATTGTAGGTTATTTAATCATATCCCCATAAACCTACTTTTTAAAAAAAGAAATGAGACTTTTAAAAATATATATGGTTGGCAAAGATGTATTTATTATAGAAAATATTTAGATGCTATGAAAAGATGCTGTGAGCTCAGCAATATTCAAAAAACTTTTGAGAGATCAGTTGGAAAAAGATTTCCAAAATTTAAAGAAGTATATTTTGAATTAGCAATTTTTATGATTCTTTTTAATCGGGTACTGGCTACACAGATTGTTATATATTTATACAAAGTTTTCTGCGCAGCCATTGAAAAAGAAGGGGAGGCTTCTTGAGACTAATTTTGTCATTATATAATTACCATAAATTACCCCAGTTTGTAAGAGCCAGTTACATACTTTGTGTGACTCCCATATATTTCTTGAATATCTTAAGACAGAGCACTCTATTTCCTTTCCCTTCCTTCCTATTCTCACCTTTTTCTCCCTCCTTTTCCCTCTCCAATACTTCTTCTATCATAATTCTTAATAATTTCAATATCCACAGTGATGTCTCTTCATGTAACCCTCTTTTTATCTTATTTTTATCTCATAAACTTTAGGCCTACATTTCTAACAATCTTATAACCCTTTGTAGTAACAATTTCAGGCTTCTCATTTGCAAATTTCTAGATCAATTCCTGAATTCCCTCATTTCAAAAATTTATCCACATCACTGGGATTGCCCTGCAATTGACCTGCTATATTTTCCTGCCCTTCACCCATTTCATGTGCTTCTTTCCATCATTTTCCAGCTTAGACTTTATGATCCATCATTAGAATTGCCCCTTTGCTTTTCACCCTATTCCCTTGGCACTTTCTTCAGTGCATATAGCTGCAAAAACCTCAAATCTAGATAAATTCAATTATCTGTTCATTCAGCATCTACAACCTGCAATGTAACTGAAGCAGAATTCAAAACCATACTAACTTACACCATAGTTTGTATTTTTTATCACAAACCTCAGGTGGTCTGTTAGTGCTGTCAAGTAATCCCTGCATACTTTTTTTTTCCCAGACCCCAATAACTATATCTACTCTCTCCTCACTTCCCAAACTTCTAATAATACTTTCTCTCTCATTTTATTTTTGTTTTTAGATGATACCCTTGTTTTTTATTTTGCTTTAAAAAGTAATAATTTTAAGAAGACTTCTAAACATTATCACACAAATATCTACAAAGCGTCCGTGTGCTTATTTTACTTTTTCCGTGGACTTTGTTCCCTTATTATGCCAAAACCTTCGTTTACACAATGGATTACATTGTCTTTGGTCACTAAAAGACAATTGTCCTCTTTTCTGTATTCTGCATCTCAATTTTTCCATTCAAACCAAATAATTCCCATCATGCCCTATTATACTCAATCTTCTTGTAAAAAATTCAGGCACTTCATTGCTCTACAGCAACCTTTTTATTTTTTTTTTCACTTTTTTTTTTTTTACAGTAAAACACCGAAAATATTTGTCAATACTTTGTGCCTCCACTTCTTTTCATCCTTTGCCTTCCTGAATTCATTCCAGTCAGACTTGTCTTCACCTTTTCACTGAAACTCCACATGACAAGATCACCCATGGGCTTCGCTTTAACCAATGCATGGTCAATTCTCTGTCTGGATTTTATTCAACTTATCAATGGCATTTGATTTTTTTTTTATCGCTTCCATCTTTTTGAACACTTGCTTACCATATTTTGCTGGGTTTCTACCCCATCTAAATGGATTCTACTTCTTTGTCTACTTTTTAACTAACTTCTAATATTGATGTTTCTCTGAATTCAATCTTTGGACAACTTCCTTTTTTATCTCTGCTTATTGCCTAGGGAATCTCATCATACAATTCTTAAATTGATTTCTCCAGTTCAAATCCCCTATACTCCAGGCTCATATATTCTAAACATCTCAAAATTAATATTTCAAAAATTGACTTTTTGATTGCCACTCACTGTTTGCACAAATTTATCTCCTCTCCCCATCTTTTCCTATTCAATAAATGGCAGCTCCATTCTTCTAATATTTGAGATATTATCTTAGAAGTCAGAATCTTCTCTTTTTATCTTAACCTCCAGTCAATCCATCCAAATCTTCTCACAACTTCCTTTAAAACATGTCCAGAATTAAATCTCTTTTCAACACTGTCACCATATTCTCTTGCCATTTCCATGGCAATTACTTCCCAAATGGTTTCTGTATTGTATGCGGTTCTCTGATCTATTTTCTTTACAGATGCCCAGGTATTGTTTTTAACATTTAAATTATATCTTTTCGGTCCTCTACTGAAAGTACTTCAGGAATTCCCATAACCTATAGTAACTTCCACAACCTTTGTGACTTCAACTCATCACTTTCTATAGCAGCATTAGCTTTACTCCAGTACCCTAAGCATATTCAACCTAGAGACTTTGCAATGACCATTCTAAACGCACTTCCCCTTGATGAGGATCATTCTGGTCCACTCTGAAATAATATTTTCCTAGGTCTGATAATCGAAGTTCATTGAAACGAGTGGGTTTTTTTCATATTTGTTTTTTCCACTACAGTAAACCCAACTGGGCTGGAACCACATGAAATAAATTATAGGTTATATAAACGAAGTGTAACAGGCAGATAATTTTATAATAATTAAAAATTAAGTGCACAAAAATACCCAATACACAACATGTTATATCTAGATAGACAAGTGTATATATGGATGGAAATTTTCTGGAACAATGTACAGGAAAATGTTGTGACAATTTACCATTTAGTAATATAGCTATAACTAAATTAATTAGAAGTAATTTTGAATGACAGTGGCAAAATCCAACTCAAACTAAGGTAAATTAAAAGAGGAATATTGTTTCCATTAATACACAAATTTATCACTAGAAAGAGCAAGTGTGTATTAGCCCCAGTAAATCCTAGAAACTTAAATAAATGGAGAATTTCCTCCTTCTGCCTCTTAAAAAAATCTGGTTCTTCTTCACATATTAACATCATTATATCAAATCAAGTTTATCCCCAAAGCAGGGTAATATTAGCACCTGAAGATCTGGATTTACTTTCTTATAGCCTCATGACCACTGGCTAATGTCATGCAAAATCCAATTATTGGGACCCATGTGCTCAGTTCCTGAGCTAGTCATTGTGAGGAAGAAAGCTAAAGTAATACATTTGACTTTGTGCCATATGCCCACAAATATGGCCATTGAGGAAAGGTCTGTTTATCAGAAGATGGATAATGATTATATATAAACTAAAGATAGCTGAAAGAGAAAAATGTAACCCTAGATGCACTAGTTTAGAGTTTCCCATATGTCCACATACTACCTATATTCAAAAATAAAATAAAAGCAGCATATAAGAGGTAGAAACTGATAAATATTTCCCATCTAAAAGGGTAGACTATGGATCCAACCCTCTTGCTACCCTTTTTTAAAAATAAATTTCAGTATAAAATGGCAAAAAGTGCACAACTTCCTTGGGTATTACTTTCTGTGACAAATTTATTGTTGTCACACAAAGGGTTGACACTGCCAGTTGCCTCCCAGTGTCTGTTTTGTTCCATTTCCCTAAGAAAAAAAATCAAGGAAAGCTTATCCACATGGTTCTTTCCATCAAGTCCAAATGTGTTTCCTATTGATGTGGTGCCTTATGAATTAATAACACAAGTTATGTGTTCTTCTAAAAGCATTCAAAATTAAAAAAAATGATAGCACAAGCTTGCAACCATAATAAAACTCTTATCCAGGAAATATGACAATGGGAGATACATAGCAAACACTGTGAAGGCCCCTACCCAGGGAATGCGAGAAATTTGTGTTCATTGGTTCATAATTCTGCTTTTTGCTAGGAACTCTTAAATTCACATTTTTCTTTAGCTCCTGGATTCTCTTCCCAAAAGTTTCTTCCCTTTCTATTATCACTATTTTAAAAGTGAGAGTTAGTGAATATCCACTTTTTGGTGGATGCACAGCTTTCTAAGTTGAATTTCAGCTTGAGAGTGATCCAAAGTTCAACGGTGCTGTTTTAGGTCTTAAATCCTCAAAGATATTTTATTGATACTTCATCTCAGGTTCTAATCTATTTTTCTTCCAGTCAGTTCAATGTATCAATAACCATTTACAAAGAAGTTCTTTCTGAGACAACTGTTTCAGATCTTTCTTATTTAATTATTTATTTTTACGTGCTTACCCTCATACCCTCCACCTCTTTCATGATCGGTACACTGAGGCTATCAGGCTTGAAAGAAAAGACTGTGCCCTTAATTGGGTTCTTGTTCTGCATTTAAAAAGTTTATTGGGACTTTATTGCTCACACGTTTTAGCCCATATCTAGAAACATTTTCCAATTGATCAAACCTCTAAATTGAGGGATTCTGTTTTTCTATTTTTGCTTATGACTTGGTTAATTGTTTCCTAATTGTATTTCTATATTATTAATCTGCCGAACATGACCAACAGTAGTCAACACACAAACAGCCTGCTGCCCACATTATATCAGGCAACAATATTACTGCTTGGCCTGGATGTAATATGGGTTACCAATTTTTGAGCTTCTAATTGGTATCTCCAGTGCTTTAACCAACTGCTACACCAACACCGTATTAAGAATAAAAGTAAGGCAACACTTAACTTTAAGTTAGCAAGGATAGAGTATGCTATTCTGCAACAAGAAATAAACTTTAAAATCTTACTAGCTTGGTAGAAAAACATATTTTTACTCTCTCACCTCAGAGTTTAATGTAAGTCAGAAGTCTTCTTTCATCTTATGGCTGTGCAATCTGGAATATGAAAGCTCCAAGGTCACCACAGCAGAGATGAGTCAAGCAAGACCTAGAACAATAAAGGTGGTACATCAGATTTTCACTTCCTCTGTGTAGAAATGATATTCTTTACTCTTGCTCACCTTTCTTTGCCACAACTAGTCAAATGATTCTTATACAGAAACATAGGATATTTGATGATTACTAAAGTTTATTTTATAGTTCTAATAATAAGAAACTTTCTAGAAAAGTTCAACTCTATTTCTTCCCATGTGTTTACCTATTCTATTTTACATTTTACTGGATCAATTCTGTTCTCAGTGTTCCTATGAAACAGCATCCCTTGTCTAATCATAACTCCATACTCAGAAGTTTCTTTCTACAAGGGTGCTGAGAACATGGAATGAAACAACAAATTGCAACTGACTTCTCATTCTGCACCATCCACTTTTTTCTCTAGAAATCAGTTATGACCAGTTATGACCAAAGCAGTCCTCTCTGGAATTCTGACTCTATTTCATTCCTATTGATTTGTGCACTGGTCTAAGTAAAATCTTCAAGGAGTCATCTGTGATGTCAGGAAAGACCATGGGATTTGACGTGAGAAAACTAAATATGTAGCTCACTAGATCGTTAACACTGGACAAATAATTCAATTTCTCTTAACCTTAAAATCTTCCTCCTTAAAATGATACTTCCCTAAAATGAGATTTCAGTAATAGGTCTATTGTGAGTTTAAGAAAGATAATGTGTATAAAAGAGCTATGTATTCTATAAAACACTGTATGAAAGACTATTTAAAAAATAAATAATAGTATTAAACCTGGATAATCTAGTTGGCAAATTAAAGACCAAATTAAATAATTACCTGCATACACCCAAAGTTCCAAAATTGTATTGAGACACAATTTGCCAACCATAAAATTTACCCTTTTTCCTGTACATTTCAGTCATTTTGTTTTTAGTATATTCATAGAGTTGTGCAACCATCCCTAATATCTAATTTTAGAGCATTTTAATCTACCCCAAAAGAAATTTCTTGCTCATTAGCAATCATTCCCCATCACCCCGGGCAACTGCTAGTTTAACTTCTGTCTCCACAGATTTACCTATTCTAGACAGCTTATAAAAATGGAATTATGCAATATGTGCTCTTTTGTGACTATCATCTTTCAATGGGCCTTATGTTTTCAAGGTTCATACATGTTGGACCTTCCTATGACACTTAATTACCAGCAGGAGGTTCCAGAAACAAGAGTAGATCACTGTATGAATCAGGGATAAAAATTTATCTTTGGGCTATAATATTTGTTCTGTGTCTTGAAAATCATTCCACCTATTACAATTTTTTAAGGAAACCATAGCTTCTTAAGTTTTTCTTCATGTGGAATTGGGAATGAGACAACTAATTCTATGGAACTAACTGCTGTATAATCTCCAGCAATTATATTCTAACATTTTTAGTCTGGACTTCAAAAAAAGTTCAATTTATATTACTTATTTCAAGATACACAGTTATTGGTCATTTACATTTGAATTTATTTTTAAAATTTTTGAAAATTTAAGAAGGAAATGAATATTTTCCATTTTATAAATCAAAAAATAATAATGAATAGCTACATAAGTAGGAGTTTGAAATGTGTAAAGAAACTGAAAACTCAAGGTTGTGATTTTCTAGTGCTTACAAAATAAAATAAATCTGTTTTTTTTTTTATTTTGACATCTGGCTAACACCGTCTATTAATTTATGCATAAAGCAGATGATTTTTCTTTTGCCAGTTCTATTTTACTTGCCACCAAGAAGGGCAGAGACAGCGCCAAGGAGGTAAAATATTTATACACTGGAAACTATAAAATTTTGAACAGAGCTATTAATAGTTTATAACAATGGTTTTGGGCAATTAATATTTTTAATATATGAAGCATTATAATCCAAAGAAATTGCTAAATTATAATTCTTAGAAACAAGATGCCATATATATCTTTTTATAAAATGTATGTATTTGTTTTAATTGACAAATAATAATTGTGTAAATTTGTAGGGTACAATGTAATTTTTTATCTCTACATACACTGTAGAAAGATTCAATCAATCTTATTAACATATCCATCATCTCACCAATGTATCACTTTTTTGTAGATTGTGAATAGTCTATTATTCTAGCAATTTTGCAATATATGACATATTATTATTATTAACCATGGTCACCATGCAGTGCAAACGATCATGAAAACTTATTTCTCCCATCTAAGATTTTATATCCTTTTATCTACATCTTCCCTTTCCACAACCATTCCCCCCAATTTCAGGAATCATTTTTCTACTCTCTATTTGTAGGAGATTGACTTTTTAGATTCCACACATAAGTGAGATCTTACAATATTTATCCTTCTGTGCCTAACTTATTTCGCTTAGCATAACATCCTCCAGTTTTATCCGTGTTGTCACAAATAACAGAAATTCCTTTTTAAGGCTGTGGAGTATTCCACTGTGTTTGTGTGTATGTGTGTGTGTGTATATATACATATATATACACACATATATTTCATATATATATGAAAATTTAATTTGTAAGAGTATAAAAAACATTAAATACTTAATGTAAATTTTACCAAGGAGGTAAAATATTTATACACTGGAAACTGTGAAATATTGATGAAAGAAACTGAATACAGACCAAGTAAATGGAAAGATATTCCATGTTTATGGATTTTAAAAATTAATATTGTTAAAATGTCTATACTAGCCAAAGTGATCTGTATATTCAACGCAATTCCTTTAAAAATTTCATTGTCATTTTTCACAAAATAGGAAAACAGTCCTAATTTTTTATTAAACTAGAAAAGAACATGAATAGTCAAAGCCATCTCGAGCAAAAATAACAAAGCTGGAGGCATCATATTCTCTGATTTCAAAATATATGATGAAGCTATTGTAATGAAAAGAGTATGGCACTGGCATAAAAAAAGATACACAGACCCACGGAACAGGATAGACAGTCTAGAAATAAAACCAAGGTTTCAGTCAATTGATTTTCAACAAAGGCACGAAGAAAATACAATGGGAAAAGGACACTCACTTTAATAAATGGTGCTGCAAAAACTGGATATCCACATGCATAAAAATGAAAGTGGACCCTTTTTTCACATCATACATAAAGATCAACTCAAAATAGACAAAAGACATCAATGTAAGGCCTGAAACTGTAAAATCCTCTATATATTTTACATATTATATGTCTTCTTTACGCTTATGACACCTAAATGTAAATTTAGATATCTGACCTCTTTCTAGATAATAACTCCTTACCATCTATATGTGCTCAATAAACATTTATTGGAAATTCATGGGTAAATAAATTACTGAATAATTAATAAATGTATTTGAGGTGAAAAACAAGTTAAGGGCTGTGTTTATTGGCATGATTGCCAGTAAATCACTATCAATTCTTTGCGGTCTCTCAGTCTATTCTCAGTTGACTTTAGTTGGGTTCCTGTTCCTGTGACTTCACTGAAATTTTCGTCAAGATCCCTAATGACCTCTATGCAATGGTTTTATCTCATCTTATTAACTTCTCAGCAGTATTTGAGACCATATTCTTCTAGAAACACTCGGTGTCATGTAACTCTTATTGTCTTCCTATGTCCCTGACCACTCTTTCTAGGTATTTCGCTTTCTTGTCTTGCCTTTTACTGTTAATTTTTGAAGTGTCCCATGGCTATGAACTGCATCTCCTCCTTTTCTCTTGAAAAATATTCTTCCTTGGTGTCTGAATCTAGACCTACGGCTTTTAAAACATCTGCATACTTACGATTCTCAAAGGTACTTCCTAAACTCGCCCTTGCACTTTCTTCTTCACTTCTATAAAATCTACCAAAATGTGGAATGTTAAAATGTATGCATTTTTCTGGATGGTTATTTTTATTTCACCCCCCAAATGCAATCAATGAACAAGTTATCTCAATTCTAATTCCAAATTATATCCCAAACCCACCACTTCTCTTTATGGGTTTTCTGAATATTCTTGTTCGACTTGTCCATTTTACACTTGAACTACAGTAGATAACTCATAACTGGCCTCCTTGCTCTTGTTGTTTTTGTACCAAAATCCACTGCCCATATAGTAAGTACAAGAAGGAGTTTCAAAACCATATGCAGATATTGCAATCCTCTTGCTTGTTAACAGTATTAATTTATTACTGCTGTAACAAATTACCACAAAATCAGTAGATTGAAGCAACACAAATTTATCTTACAGTACTAGATGAGAAGTTTAACCTAGGTCTCCCGAACCTAAGTTAAGCTGCCAGCAAAGCTTTGTTCTATTCCAGAGGCTCTAAGGGACATCCTCATTTCCTTCACTTTTCTAGCTTCTAGTGATCAGCCATAATCCTGGCTCATGGCCCTTTCTCCACCTTGACATCCAGCAACATTACACCTCTCTGTGCCCTTCTTTCATAGTCATATTTTCCATTGACCCTCTCTTTTTGCTTCCTTCTTCATTTTTAAAGATGCTTGTGATTACATTGGGCCCGCACAAATAATCCAGCGTAATCTATTTTGAGATCATCAGGTTAAACTTTAACTAAACAGTTAAACTTTAACTCGCCTTTGCCATGTAATGTTTCATATTTACAGGTTACAGGGATTAAGGTGTGTACCTCTTTGGGGGCTCATTATTCTGCCTCAAATAGATCCCAGTTAAAATAAGATACAAACTACTTATTCTGACTTCTAAAACTCTTTTTGAACTAGAATGTTCCTACTACCCAACTACATTTCTCTTTACTCCCTCTCCTACCCAATATCTTCCAGTCGCCTTGTCTTTATTCCTATTCTTCAGACAAAGCAAAATAAATCCACCACAGGCCCTTTGCACTAGCTGTTCTCTCTGACTTTTAATGCCATATTCTGTATCTTCAAATAACTGGCTTCTTCTTATCATTTAAATATCTCCTGAAATTCTTCTTTTACAAGGATAGTTTACTAAAGCAAAACATTTAAATAAATCACCCATATATTATCACTTCACCAAATATATATTCTATACCAATCTATGCCATTTTCCTTATTTACAAATTTATTGGTACATTTATTATCTTCTCTCTGTTTCTCAAATACACACACACACACACACACACACTCAAACACACACAATTCTATGCTCTAATAGATGTGATTCTTTTGTTTATTCAAATTTCAACATTGAAACCCCATTGCCTGAAATACATTCACAAACTCCATGAACTGACATGTAAGGAATGATTTTACACCCTACTTGCTCCCCAAAATGTATTTATCTTTTCTTCCTTCTAAATTCCAGAAGCATTAAACATCTTGTAACTTCCTACACTTACCCTGCCATTTTTAGCCTATTTGGCAATATCTGTCCTCTCTTCCTAAAATAGCCACCGCTTTTACCACTACCACTTCACCTGGTCAACATCACTTTATTGTGAAACTTAATTTAGAGGTCACCCCTGGCCAAGATTCATTCTCTCCTTGACTAAACTTTGATCAGGCTCCTCTGAGCTGTCTAGGTCTCAACCTTGGCATCTGTCCCTACTGGGCCTGCACCGCCCACTTTAGGCAAGAATCTTGCTAAGTTGGTTTAGAAAGAATCCCCATCTCTTGATATCTGATCACCTTCAATTACTGACCTGATACTTCCTCTTAGTAATTTTCCATACTCTGACTCCCATTCTGCTCATTGTCTATAAATTCCTCCTTGTGCCTGCTGTATTTATGAATGAGCTCAGTTCTCTACCAGAGATTTTCCCTTATTTCAATAGTTTTTAATGATAAAATTTATCCGCACTCCTTTAATTTCTGTGTGGTCCTGGTTTTGTTTAATACCCTTTTCATGAAGTCTCCTCTGACTCTCCTAGATGTTAAGGTATGTTTCCTCTATGCTAATTCACTATTAGTGTTTTAGCCATTCCTTTTATAGTTCATCAGAAATTTTTGATTATAGGTTTAACTCATGTAATAGCCTGCAAAAAACATTCAGAATATGAATGTTATCTTACTTATTTTTAGTGTCTCTGAAACCTAGCCTATTCCCAGTACCTAGTAGATATTCAGTAAATGTCTGTTAGTTGAATGATTATGGGCTTGTTCTTTGAGCCATGTTTCCTTTGTTCTTCTCCAGTGGAGAATTGGCATGTATTCATGTCACTAGGAAAAGGGATTGTATCAACCACTTTTTATAGTTATCTATTTGCTTTTCCAATTGTTTGATTTCAACCCACATGTATAAATATATACCATTTAACACTCCTCATTGAAGTTACCATCTGACTAAAAGAGAACTTTAAGATAAGAATGTGAGGGAAGAGAAACAACTTAGTCAAGGAAGAGAACAGAACCTGTAAATGGGTTTGTTTTCAAACTAGCTTACCACTGAAGAGTGAAACTTATTTCTACTGGAGAAATCTTGCAAGCCAAGATAAGTTACTCCCACTGAAGGGGTGAGGGAGCTGGTCTCTCACTGTTTAAGAGTTTTAGGGAGAAGAAGGGCACTAATTTTCCAGCACTTCCATCCTACCTTACAGGTACCAAAGCAGGCTCCAGAAGCTGGGAAAAAAACCTCAAACAAATAATGTGCAAAAGATGGCAGTTAAAAGTTAAAAGGAAAAGGCTAGTAACTGGTAAGGGTAAAGAAGTGGGACAGGACACTGCAGGGTCTGCTGCAGTAGATTGCAATTATAACACTCTAGCCTCACATTTCTTTTTATTTTTATTTTTTGATGTCCTGAGTTTTGCTTACCTTTACCTGCACCCTACATCAGTCATCAATAATTATACCTACAAGTTCGTCTTTGTCATTGACTATCTGTTTTCTGCTTTTGAGTTAAATATTTCAGTATTTCATTTCTGAAAGTAATTTCTTATCCTTCTGATATTGTCGTTCATTTCTATGAGATACAGCCCTAGCTTCATAGTGATCTGCAGTCCTTGATGTCCACTTTAACCAGCTGTCTTGCAGCTTTGATTCTATCACTATGACACTGGCAACTTATGCAGCATCATTTCGGCTACTATTTATTGGCAACAACCTCCTTCCTTTACCGCATTGCTCTTTGACTTTAATGCCCAATCATGGGTAATTTTAAACATATTTCTCAGAAACTATGTCTTGCTGCTGAATGGTGCAAAAGAAAATCTCCTAACATTGCAGAGTTGTGTCATCAGAGATTTACGATTTACTCATAACTGTGCCCTCCATACTATTCTGCAATCTTATTACATATATTTAATGATTAACATTTCCCATTACCCTCAAAAGATATTTGAAACTTATATTTCCTTGAGCTCTAAATAATTCCTATTTTCTGTCTTTTTCTCAGCTATTAAGCTGACTTTATTATTTTCTTTTTCTACATGAAAAGTCAAGACAATTATCTGACTCTTTTGGCTGCTTATTAACCTTTTAACACATCTCTTTACTTCTATCTTTACCTTCTCCTGATAGTTTCAGACAAAAATGTGTTTCTTCTGCTGTCTTAGGAAAACTTGGTTATAGCTATTTTCCCCATTCTCTGTTTTGAGAACTTTATCATTTCCCCTAATTTTGTGGAACATTTGATTTATTCTTATGTATTGACTTATTCTAACCATTTACACATGCACAGTACTTTTCTATTTTATAGAATCTAATAAGCCAAGAATTAAATTCTTTGACAATATTACAAGTTATAATAACTCAGTTCTCTTTTTCTTTGTTTTAAAATACTGCACTCTTACCACCTTTACTTTCTTATATCTTATTCACTATCACCATTTGGCTTTTCCTTTTATTGTACTAAATTAAGGTGTTTCATGACTTCTTAATTCTAAGTTCATGAGTACTTTCATCAGATTAACTTACTATTTTGGTGGCATTTACCTTTGTTGCTGACTTCTTTAATCTTTCAAATATTCTCACCTTTGACTCTTATTATTTTCTTCGAAATTGTTTCTTTCATTTTTGGCTATCCCTCAGATCTTTCTATGTAGAATTCAGTTTCATTGTAGCCCTTTAGAGGTAGGTATTCTCCTTATACTCCTGTTTTTTTGTTTTGTTTTGTTTTGTTTTGTTTTTTTTTCCACACACATGTCTCGCTCTGTTACCCAGGCTGGAGTGCAGTGGCGCAATCTCTCCTCCCTGCAAATTTCCGCTCACTGCAACCTCCGCCTCCCAGGTTCAAGCAATTCTCCTGTCTCAGCTTCATGAGTAGCTGGGATTACAGGTGCCTGCCACCAAGCCCTGCTAATTTTTGTATTTTTAGGAGAGATGGGTTTTCACCATGTTAGCCAGGCTGGTCTCAAACTCCTGACCTCAAGTGATCCACCTGCCTTGGCCTCACAATGTGCTGGGATTACAGGCATGAGCCACCATGCCCAGCCATTCCTGGTACTTTTTACTCATGCATTTGAATTTTACTCACTGACTCCCTCAATGCATGTGACTGTTATGCTACTGACTCCAAAATTTACAACTCCAGCCCAGATCCTATAAAACACTCAAGCTACCTTAAAGAGAATTTAAACTTATTATATACAATATGAAGATTATAACTTTTTTTCTTTCGGACAATTTCTTTCCTAGTGAATGAATAACTTAATGTCTCAGTTTATACATAAAGGTTCTTGAGAATGACATTTGACTTTTAGTCATCCACTATCTATTCCTTTTTTGGAATTAGTAATTTATTTTTCAATAGCTTTTTACTTTATTGTGATGCTTCTACTATGTAAAACTCTATTGTACAGCTCCTATTACGTGCTTCTAGATGTTGATGGTATAGATGAAAACAAGGCCTCTATTCTCTAAGAACATGCATTGGCAACCATGGCCTATGGGCCAAATTTGACCCACAACCTGTTTTTCTAATATAACGTTGTTGAAACATAGCCACACTCATTTCTTTATATATTGTCTATGTATAGTTTATACTATAATGGCAGAGTTTAGTACTTATGGCAGAGTCCATATGGCCCAAAGCCTAAAATACATATTATCTGTTCCTTTACTGAAGAGGATACAATTAGGTTGGGGGACAGATGTACCATTTCTTGGAGGATATATTGGAGACATGTCTGAGACTGTTTAAAGGAGAAAAGTGAAGAGGTTCTCACTAGAGGCCAAGTGGAAGATAAGGAGAACCTGAATTACTGCAGTGAGAATAGCACTGGAAAGTACATATAGTCTAGAAATATTTGCTAATTAAAATTTATTGGATTTTATCACTAATTGGTTATAGTGGTGAGGCTGGAAAAAGTAGGAACTAAGCACATACCTGAAGTTTCTTATTTTGGTGATTATGTAGAAAGTGATTCCAACAACTAAAAAGGTAAACACAGCAAACATAGTGAGGTATAGTACCACAACTAATATTTATTTGGAGGAGCTATTGCAGTATCATTTATACAAGTTTTAGTATTAAGGACACTGAGCAAAGCTCATACTAAAGGCGTTGATGGAATTTTTGAGTATACAAGCTTTTTCATTGACAAAAACTTTTAGTTACTAAATATATCAGTCATACGCACTTGCTTTACCATTTTTGTCTTTCTGTATCTGATAGATTTCAACTAGTTCTGTGTGGTTGATAGAAATTTACTGCATAATTATAATCATGACAAATAATGAGGATTCACAGGGGCAGTATGCTTGAGGAAGGAAAATAGACTTGATAGAATAATACATGGAGTACTCTTCAGGCTTTGACATTCACTTAATACATAATCTTTGGCATGAAACTGGGTCTTGGTCCCCTCTCATGAGCAGAAGAATGATAGCAATAATATCAGTGGAAGTGAAGATCTTATGAAATACTATACGGAAAGTGCTTTGAAAATCATAAACTGCTATGAGAATGTAAGTTATCATTATTATACCCAAGTTAATTTACAAAGACTATGACTAAAATATATCAAAACTGTTGACTTTGATAACTCATTTGCACATATATGAAAATATATATGTGCAAAATCTGAAAAAAAAATAATTTTTCATCTTGCACTTCTAATGCATTTGTACGCATTTGTTTTCATTTCTCTGCGGTTCATTTATTCAAAAAGCTATTTATTTATTTTATTTTCTTAACTTTTACTTTCAGTTCAGGGGTACATGTACAGGTTTGTTATATAGGTAAACCCGTGACATGGGGGTTTGTTGTACAGAATTTTTTGTCACCCAGGTATTAAGCCTAGTATTCATCATCATTATTATTCTTGATCCTCTCCCACCTCCCATCCTCCAGCATCTGGTAGGCCCCAGGGTCTGTTTTTCCCCTCTATGTGTCCATGTGTTCTTATCATTTATCTACCACTTATAAGTGAGAACATGCAGTATTTGGTTTTCTGTCCCTGTGTTAGTTTGCTAAGGATTATGGCTTCCAGTTCCATCCATGTTCCTGCAAAGGACATGATATCATCCTTTTTATGACTGCATAGTATTCCATGGTGCATACATACCACATTTAGATTGGCATTCAGATTGATGGGCATTTAGATTGATTCCATGTATTTGCTACTGTGAATGGTGTTTCAGTGAACATATATGTTCATGTGTCTTCACAACAGAATGACTTATATTCCTTTGATTTGCTGGGTTTAAATGATAATTCTGTTTTTAGCTCTTTGAGAAGTCACCACACTGCTTTCCACAGTGGTTCATCTAAATTACACTCCAACCAATAGTATATAAACTTTCCTTTTTCTCTGCAACCTCACCAGCATCTGTTATTTTTTGCCTTTTTAATAGTAAATATTCTGACAGGTGTGAGATGGTATCTCATTGTGATGTTTATATCCATTTCTCTAGTGATCAGTGGTGCTGAGCTTTTTTGAGTATGCTTGTTGGCCACATATATGCCTTCTTTTTTAAAAAGTATCTGTTCATGTTCTTTGCCCAGTTGTTAATGGGGTGGGTTGCTTTTCCTTGTAAATTTATTTAAGTTCCTTATAGAGAGTGGATATTAGTCCTTTTTCAGATGCACTGTTTGCAAAAATTTTCTCCCACTTTCTAAGTTGTCTGGTTACTCTATTGATAGTATCTTTTGCTGTACAGAGTTCTTTAGCTTAATTAGATCTCATGGTCAATTTTTCTTTTTGTTGCAATTGCAAAAAGATATTTAATGAGCGCCTATGAATGCACTGTATTTGGTGAAATAAATATAGAAGTAAACACAACATTTTAAAAAAATTCCCTCCTCTTGGCGAGCTTACAGCATACTTCATTAAGAAATGTACTAAATAAAATTAAATATATGCTATTCATATGATAAGTTATTATGAAGAAAAATTAAACCATTGCCATCATAATTAAACATTTTGGAGGCTGGGGAGCCTTGGCAACTTTAAATAATGTAAAGAGGGTAATCTTCAAAGAGAAAGCAAAGTGATGGTGACATTTGTACAACTACTGGAAGAAGAAATCCAGATGGAAACCAGAAGTAAGCTCAAAATATTTGAGGAGGACAATGTTTGGAATATTTGAAAAATGTCAACTGAGCCACTATGGCTGGGCTATGATGAGTAAGGATAAAAATAACAGGATATGAGGTCTTAGACATCATGTAAGCTATCTTAAGAACCATGGGTTTAGACTGAATGAGATTAGACACCACTGAACAACTTTCGAGATGAAGAGCAACATGATCTTGTTTACATTTAACAGGAAAACTAGCATTTGTGCAGAGGAGAGGGTAGGAAAGGGAGACACAAAACTAGTATAAAGAGCTGTTAGAGAAAGAGAAATAGAAGTGAATTGTGTTTTGAAACTGGGATGGCAATTGCGGTATTAAAAAACACTGAGTCTGTGTATATACTTAAGGAAATAAAATGATTTTATGATAGATTAGAATGCAAAAAGAATGAGTTAGTCATGACTTCAGGTTTTAGGATTATCTGTGTTTTGAGAGGAAGGGCCATATATAATTTTGGAGATTTAAATTTTAAGGTAATTATCAAATATCCAAGTAATATATTAGGTAAGGTTGAGATGGAAATACAAATTTGGAAATTGTTATTGAATGAATGGAAACAGCAAGAGACTAGGTACAGACTAAAACATGTGGAAGTACTAAACCTTTTAGGGTTAGGAGGTTGAGAGATGTTAAGAGAAAAGAAAAGAAAATAGACAAGCATGGATCAATGAGGCAAAAAGAAAATCAAGAAAATGAGGTATTCTGAAAGCCAGATTGTGAAAGTATTTCTAGGAAGAGAAAGAGATCAATTCCATCAAATAATGGTGATAAATCAAAACAATTCAAAGATTAACAATTTTGCAAGTTAAAAATCTTTGGTCACTTTGACAAGAACACTTTCAGATTAATGGTGGAAACAATAATCTGGTGGTAGTAGATTATGAGGGAAGACTTCATGACAAGAGAGCAATAAAATTCTATATTTGAATTTTGTGGTAAAACAAAACTCAAGAAGTAAATGATCAGGGAGAGACACTTAGAGAACAAAGTAGAATCAAGAAAAGGTGTTTTTTTAAAATTAATATAAGGAAGCAACATATGATTGAATTTATGCTAATGATAATTTGTTTGGTAGAAAGAGGAAAAGAGATGATGCAGGGACAAACATAAAATTGCTGGAGTCATTACGTAGTTCTGAAGGAATGGTAACCTGTGCATAAAGAGAGGTTTTGACCTTTTCTAGAAGCAATAAAGTTTGTCCATATCAGTGAGAGAGAAGGCATAGTATGTAGGCACAGATGGGGGTAAGTGATTACATGTTGTGGAGGGAACCTCATGAAAATCCTCCTTATATTGCTGCAACTAAAAAGAAAAAGAAGACATGGCAGCTTTGAGGGATGAGGTTAGGGAAAGAAAGCACTAAGTTTTTATTCAGGAGTATCAGAGAGTGAATGGACTGGAGGAAATATAATGGGTAATATTAGAACCATTTGAAAGTATTAGTAATGCATTAAAAATGAGATAAGGTAACAGAATTACATGTTAATGTCTGAACGTATTTGACTCAACATGAATTGAACATGAATTGCTGCATCAAGTAGGCAGAGTTGGATTCAAGAAGAATTGAGGTTGCCCAAATGAGCATAAAATAATGGGTCTAAGGTATTCATGGTTTATGCTTAAGAGTGATTATAATAGCTGTCTCTCTATGGAATTAAAGCTGTATAAGACAAAACATGCAAATATGAGGGGGTAAAAGTTAAAGTAAAGGTCATAGGAGTAAACGATTATGGGCCTAAAAAGGCATGAAGAATTTCTAGTTTCAACTATAATATATAAAACAATTGAAAGTCATCATTCCCGTCATTATGAGAAAATACTGGAGAAACGTGAAATAAATGACTTTTGTTGGATCAATCAAAGAACTGAGGTTGCAGTCCTAAAAAACAAACAAACAAACAAACAAACAAAAACTACCACCTCAAAATATTTAGAGACAGGTTTATATTTAAACCACAGAAGAGATTTGCCTACCTAGACAGAAACCTTGGAGTCATAAACTTTTGCAATAAAATAACAGAAACTTCAAAGTAAGCCAAAAGACAAAAACAGTCACAATAGAAAAAGAAAGTCACAAAAACAAAACTCAGATACGGTGCAGATATTACAGTTATCAGAAACAGAATAAAAAATAACAATAAATAATGTCAAGTGATGTAATAGAAAGGTAGACAACGTGGAAAACCAGAAGGATGATGTAAACAGAGAGATGAAAAGTCTAATAGTTAAAAGGAAATGCTAGAAAACAAAACAAAAAATGATAATACTATAAAAGAAATGAAGAACACCTTCAATGAGTTATTCAGTAAACTTGGCATAGCTAAGGAAAGACTCAGTGAATATGATGATTTATTGATAGGCACACTGAAACTGAACGGTAAAGAGGAAAAAGAAGAAAAGAGAAAACACACACATGCACACACACACACAACAGAAGACTAAAAACTGTGAGACAATTTCAAAAGATATAATGTATTCATTATTGAATACCAGAAGGAAAAGAGAGATGGAAGTAGAAACATTTAAGGCAATGACAGCCAAGGACTTTTCAAAAAATGACAAACCAAAAACACAAATTAAGAAAAGGATCATCAGACTGGATAAATACCAATCAACCAGCAAACAAAAAACAAACCATGCAAACATATGCACACACCAAGGCATAGCAAATTCAAACTGTAGGAATCCAAAGACAAAAAGAAAATCTTAAAAGAAGCCAGAGGAAAAAATAACACCATACCTATAGAGGAAAAGGGACAAAAATTATGCAGATTTCTCCAAAGAAAACATGTGAGAAAAAAAAAAAGTGAAGTAATTTATACAACTTAATTAAAAATAAGCCAATTAAAAAAATGGGCAATGGATATGAATAGACATTTTTTCAAAAGAAGACATACAGATGGCCAAAAGGTATATGAAAAAAATGCTCAGCATCAATAATCATCAGGTAAATACAAATCAAAACCACAATAAGATATCACCTCACATGTATTTCGATGGCTATTTTCAAAATGTCAAATGATAACAAGTGTTGGTGAAGGTGTGGAAAAATGGAGCCCTTACTCATTGTTGGTAGGAATGTAAATTGGCATAGCCATTATAGAAACAGTATGAAGATTCCTCAAAGAATTAAAAATATAGCTAGTGTGTGATCAAGCAATTTCACTTCTGGTATATATTAAAAAATAAATATGATTACTAACTCAAAGAGATATCTGCATTATCACATTCATTGCAGCATTATTTATAATAGCCAACATATGACATATGGACACGAACTAAGTCCCAATGAATGAATGGATAAAGAAAATGTTGTGTGTGTGTGTGTGTGTGTGTGTGTGTGTGTGTGTGTGTGTGTGATGGAATATAATTTTTCCTTAAATAGAAGAAAATCCTGATAATTGCAACAACATGAATACACCTGATGGACATTATGTTAAGTGAAATAAACCAGGCACATAAAAACAGATACTGAATGATCTCACTTATATGTGAAACATTCAAAAGTCAAACTCATAGAATGAGAGAGTAGAAAATTAATTATCAGGAGTAAGGGGGTGAAGAGAATAGTGAGATGTTGGCCATATGGTACAAATTTACAGTTATAAGATAAATAAGTTCTGGAGACCTAACGTATAAGTATGGTAACTATAATTAATGATAATGAATACTTGAAATTTGCTAATAGAGTAGATCTTAAGTATTCTCACAATTATAAAAAAGGAAACTCTATGAGATGATAAATATGTTAACCAGCTTGATTTTAGTAATTATTCCACAACATATACATATATCACAACATCACACTGTACATCTTAAATATATAAAATTGTATTTGTCATTTATACCTCAATAAATCTGGGGAAAACCAGAATATGTTACCTTCTGAAGAATATTTGTGAGCTTAAGAATTAAAAGTGAAGTGAAATATGTATTGTTGGAAGAAGAATCTACCAAGTCATAATTCCATATCGACTAAATTGTTCCTCAAAAGTAAAAGAGAAATTAAAATTTTCTCAGAGAAACAAAAACTGAGGGAATTTAACAGCAAGCTTGCTCTGCAAAAACAGAAAGATAAACATTTTTTTAACAGAAAGTAAGAATTTTAATGTCATGATATAAATATTAAAGTTAACAGAGAAAAGCTTAAAATATTTTCTAAAGAAAGAAAATGATTAATATGCACCACAAACATGCCTAAAGAATGGACTAGTATTCAGGATGGAATAAATGAAGGTAAAACAAAATATTTTATGGTGCTATTTTAAAATAGATAAGCTAAAATATATGGAATATATAAATTATATTATAACCATTAAAATATTTATAAAATGAGTGTAGTTGATAAACTAAAAGATAACATAAAGTGGGATTATATAAAAGGTTTTATTACATTTGGAGAAAGCATGAAAATAAGTAAGTAAATAAATAAGTAAAACCTCTAGTAATGAATAGAAAACATAAACATTGTTAGCATTGCTTCATACGTATCAACAATCCCTTTAAATATGAATTGTCTAAAAATATCAATAAAATGACAAAGATTGTCAGAGTGGATTAAAAAACAAGACTCAACTATATGTTATTTACCACAACCCCACTTTTAACATACAGACTCTGGTAGACTAAAGGTAAAGGGCTGGAGAAAGACATAGCAAGTTGAAACTAATTTTTAAAATGCTTGAGTAGCGTGAACGCTGAAAGAGACAGTCCCGCAATGCCTCAAGAGGTATTCTGAGTGGTTAACTGGGTCTGAAATCAAATGACAGGCAAATGACCATTTGTTGACAAGATGTTACACACATGCTCTGAGTTCCCGAAGAACCTACATGCCTCCTTACCTTTGAGACTTTCTTAGCTAGCTGTTTCTATTTATGCCACCTGAACCAACCAAAAAGCTATGACCTACACTGACTAATCAGAATTCGGCACACATCAACAAATCAGAGCTCCGACTATCAACCAATCAGAACAAAGCAAATTTGAATCTTTTATTTGCGTATGGAAACCTACACTCCTGCTTTCTGTATAAAAGACAAACTCTCCCTTTGTTCACTGGAACACACTTTTGTTTTCCACCAAAAGCTTTGTCTCTCTGGTTTGCAAACTGTCTACTGAAATCAAGTCTCTTTTCTCTAAATTCCTTTTCAGAGAACTTTTGTTCATAGTCAAAATGCATGTACACTAGACACAGATCCTCAAAATATGTGAAACAAAATCTTACAGAGCTAAAGAAAAAAAGACGAAAAAGAAAAAAGAAAAACCCACAATTATAACTGAATACTTTAACTCTTTCCTCTCCACAATTGATAGACCAAGAGCAAGAAAATAAATAGGGGTATAGTTGACCTGAAGAGCTCTCAAATCAACTGGATCCAATTAATATTTATAGAATATTTTATGTAACAACAACGTTACATGTATGCTTCTTAAGCTCAGACCATTTGCCCAAAATAGGCTTCATTCTGGGCCATGAAGCACACATTAACAGAAATAGAAATCTCACAAACCAAGGTGTCTAATCTCATGGATATGAAAAGAATAATAGAGTATTATGAAAAACTCTATGCCCATTATTTGATTATTCAGATGAAATGAACCAATTACTCAAAAGACATGATTACCAAAAATCACACAAGGGGAAACAGATAACCTAGATAGTGTTATGTATATCTACTAAAGAAATTAAGTCAATAATTAGCAACTTTCCAAAAAAAATCACACAAGGGTTAAATAGTTTCATCTGATAAACTGTATCAGATAAATAAAGAAGAAAGTATGTCAAATTACGCAAAAAATAAAGAACACTTTCTAACTCATTCATTGAAGTTATTACTCTAATACCAAAACACTACAAGAACGAAAACAACACACCAATATCTCTCATGATGATAGATGCAAAATCATCAACAAAATATTACTAAACTTGACCCTTTACATTATAAAAATAATTATACACCATGATACACAATAAAGTTGGATTTATTCCAGGTATGCAAGGCTGGGACCCTTTGAAAATCAAACAATGTAATCCACCAAATCAATGGACTAAAGAAGAAAAATTATACGATCATATCAATTGATTAAAAAAATTAAAAATCCAACACTCCCTCATGATTAAAAAAAAAAAACAACTCCCAGCAAACTAGTAGCAGAAGGCAACTTCCTAAACTTGATAGATAAAACTTACACAATATCTACGTCTAACATCATACTTAATGGTGGAAAAATAGACACTTTCCCAAGGACATTGGGAACAAGGAAAAAATATAAAAATATTCTCTCTCACAATTGTTATTTAACATCATACTGTCAGTCTTGGCTAATACACAAAAACAGTAAGATGAGACACACATTTATATATGGATTAAGATGGAAAAAGTAAAATTGTCTCTATTCACAGATGACACAATTTTCTATGTAGAAAATTCTAAATCACTGAAAAAAAAAATCTCCTGAAACTAATAATCAAGTAGAGTAAGGCTATAGGATATAAAATCAATATACAAAAGTGAATTTATATTCTATAAGCCAGCAATAAACACTTGGCACTTGATGTTAATACTATTTAAAATAATACCAAAAGTAAAGAAATACTTAGCGATAAGTATAACAAAATATACACAAAATGTGAGTGCAAAAAACCTCCAACGTCTAATGAAAGAAATCAAAGATTGTAAGCAAATGAAGAGATATTGTTTGTTCATAGATTGAAAGACTTAATGTTGTTAAGATGTCAATTCTTTCTAGTTTGTAATATATAATTAACACAATTCCATCCAAAATGCTGGCAAGCTATTTTGTAGGTATCAACATACCAATTCTAAATTTAAAATAAAATGGCAAAAGACCTAAAATAGCCAATACCATGTAGTAGAAAAAGACAAAGTTGGAGATCTTATGCAACCAATTTTAAGACTTACTATAAGGTTACAATAATGAAGACGTTCTGGAACTGATGAAAGAATAGACACGTTGGTCAGTGGCATAGAGTAGAATAACCGTAAATATGCCAACACAAGTATAATCAAGTGCTCTGTGACAATTAAGTAGTGGCACTGATTTCAGTGAAAAAAGAATAGTCTTTTTAACAAAGATTGTTAAAACCAATGGTTGTATATTAAAAAAAAAAAACAGAAAAAAAAAACTGGACACAAACCTTTACATTTTATACAAAAATTAATTCAGAATGTATTATAGTCCTATATGTAAAATGCAAAACTAACAAAATTTATAAAGAAAACATACTAGAAAAATCTATGTGACCTTGAGTTTGTTGATAAGCTTTTAAAGTAAAATTCCAATAGCATGATTCATAAAAGAAACAAATATTTGTTAGGTTAAATTTTATTAAAATTAAGAAGTTTTGCTTTGCAAAAGACAGTGTTAGTAAAAAGACAAGCACAGATTGGAATAAAATATTTGCAAAACACATATGTAACAAAGAATGTGTAAATAAAATACAAATAAACTCATAAAACTCAACAGTAATAAATAAAAGAAAACTGCATGCAAATTTAGAGCACCCTTATTCATAGTTTCCAACAAACTAGAAGCAATCAAGATGTACTTCAATAAGTGAATGATTAAGCAAAATGTGGCAAATCATACAGTGGAATATTGTTTTAAAATAAAAAGAAATAAAGTAACATACAGATATGGATAACAGGTTTAGGGGGGAACAGGTGGCGTTTGGTTACATGAACAAGTTCTTTAGTGGAAATTTCTGAAATTTTGCACCTGAAGTGCAGCATACACTGTACCCAATGTGTAGACTTTTATCCCTGATCACCTTCCCACCCTTTCCACTGAGTTTCCAAAGTCCATTGTATTATTCTTATGCCTTTGCATCCTCATAGCTTAGCTCCCACTTACAAGTGAGAACATAAGATGTTTGGTTTTTTTATTCCTAAATTACCTCACTTAAAATAATGGTCTCCAGTTCCATCCAGGTTGTGGTGAATGCCATTATTTCATTATTTTCCATGACTGAGTAGTATTCCCTGGTGTACATATGTACCACATTTTCTTTATTTACTTATTGATTGATGGACATTTGTGCTGGTTTCATAATTTTGCAAATAGAAATTGTGCTGCTATAAACATGCATGTGCAAGTATCTTTTTTATATGACTTCTTTTCCTCTGGATAGATACCCAGGAGTAGGATTGCTGGATCAAATGATAGATCTACTTTTAGTTCTTAAAGGAATCTCTATAATTTTTTCCATAGTGGTGGTATTGGTTTACATTCCATCAGCAGTGTAGTGGTGTTCCCTTTTCAGCACATCCATGCCAACAACTGTTTTATTTTCTTCTCTTATTATGGCCATTCTTGCAGGAGTGAGTTGGTATCACATTGTGGTTTTGATTCCCTGATAGTGATGTTAAGCATTTTTTCATGTTTGTTGGCTATTTGTATATCTTCTTTCGAGAATTGTTTATTCATGTCCTCAACTCACTTTTTCATGAGATTGTTTGTTTTTATTCTTGCTGATTTGTTTGAGTTCCTTACAGATTTTGAATAGTAGTCCTTTGTTTGGATATACAGATTAAAAAGACTTTATCTCACTCTGTGGGTTGTCTGTTTACTCTGCTGATATTTCTTTTGTTGTGCAGAAGCTATGGATAATTTTTAAATGTATATATTAAGTGCAAGAAAAAAGCCTGAAGATGCTAAATATTTTATGATTTCAATAATATGACATGCTGGAAAAGACAATAGTGTATAGATGGTAAAAATTGTGGCCGCCAGTTTCAGGGGAAGGGGAGTGATTGAATAGTTGAAGTACAGGGGAGCTTCTAACAGTAGTGAAACTATTCTCTATGGTATCGATATGGTAAATTTAAAACTTTAATTATTTGGCAAATCTCGTATACATAACATAAAGAACATAGTTTAATTTATGAAAATTAAAAATTATTTAGGAGATTTGGAAAATCTCAAATGGGATGTAGAATGTGACAAGAAAATCTAAATGGATGACAAAGTTATTAAATAACTCACTGAAGGAGGTAGAGAAATCAGGTTCTGACCTAAGTAACTTGGAAAAGAGTTTAATCTGCAAAACTAAATTCAAAAGGAACTGTATATAAGGACTGTACTCCAGTCGATTAACATTGTTTCCCATGTGGTGTGGGTAGACAACTCTGAAACCACAATATAAGTTTACTGAAATCGAGCAATTTAGAAAATGTACAAAAAATGGTGGGAGCCAGTTTTCTCACTGTTGGATTTAGAGGTTACAGACACACAAAGAGAGAAAGCTAGAATATCTAGGTGGTAATAAATTAGGGTTGATTGTATCAAAATGAACTCATTTTTAGTTTAATACAGGTGCAGATGGTAACATGCAGAAATATTTACACTATATATATTATATATGTGCTTGATACTACAAGGGTGTTGTCGCTTCTAGATTTCTCAACACATTGAGGGGATAAGATGTATTAATACTAACCCATTTTTGCAATCTACTCATCTGACAAAGGGCTAATATCCAGAACCTACAAAGAACTCAAACAAATTTACAAGAAAAAAACAAACAACCCCATCAAAAAGTGGGCAAAGGATATGAACAGACATTTCTCAAAAGAAGACATTCATACAGCCAACAGACACATGAAAAAATGCTCATCATCACTGGCCATCAGAGAAATGCAAATCAAAACCACAATGAGATACCATCTCACACCAGTTAGAATGGTGATCATTAAAAAGTCAGGAAACAACAGGTGCTGGAGAGGATGTGGAGAAATAGAAACACTTTTACACTGTTGGTGGGATTGTAAACTAGTTCAACCATTATGGAAAACAGTATGGCGATTCCTCAAGGATCTAGAACTAGATGTACCATATGACCCAGCCATCCCATTACTGGGTATATACCCAAAGGATTATAAATTATGCTGCTATAAAGACACATGCACACGTATGTTTATTGCGGCACTATTCACAATAGCAAAGACTTGGAATCAACCCAAATGTCCATCAGTGACAGATTGGATTAAGAAAATGTGGCACATATACACCATGGAATACTATGCAGCCATAAAAAAGAATGAGTTTGTGTCCTTTGTAGGGACATGGATGCAGCTGGAAACCATCATTCTCGGCAAACTATCACAAGAACAGAAAACCAAACACCGCATGTTCTCACTCATAGGTGGGAACTGAACAATGAGATCACTTGGACTCGGGAAGGGGAACATCACACACCGGGGCCTATCATGGGGAGGGGGGAGCGGGGAGGGATTGCATTGGGAGTTATACCTGATGTAAATGACGAGTTGATGGGTGCTGACGAGTTGATGGGTGCAGCACACCAACATGGCACAAGTATACATATGTAACAAACCTGCACGTTATGCACATGTACCCTAGAACTTAAAGTATAATAATAATAAATTAAAAAAATAATAATCCCTGATAATTTATTATTAGGTAAGAGAAACCCAGGGAAGCCCACCAGAATGTCAATGAAATAGTTGAATATGGTATTTAAAGGATCTAAATTTTGTTAGAGAATGAAACACAACACTTCTTCATTAGAATATTCCTATTTAAAAATGACTTTTGTTTGTTGTAATGCAATGTTATGTGTATAATTCTAGAAATAATGTTTTCTAAAGCTACATGTCAGCCTGACACCACAAAAATTGTTGGCACGTTTGAAAAACTAGTATACATAAAATTAATTATGTAAAAACATTGGATTTCATGGAATTGGATCTAGTTTGTAAGTGGGCTCCATGTCTCCTTTGTGGAGAAGAAAGATAAATAAATAAAAAATAAAAATATTAATTTAAGAGAAAAAAAATACTAACCCATATATATGGGATATATATATGTGTATATATATGTATGTATATATATTATATATATGTAATATATATGTACACACACAACAGATCCATTACAAATAGAACATATGTATTTAAAATATATAAATCAGATGGCAGAGCAAAGAAGTCCAAGGGTCTGTCTTTACACAGAAAGATGAAAAATTGAAGCAGAAACTGCCAGAAACAACTTTGCCAGAACTATAGTAAATAATGTATAGCAATCAAGAGAATGCTTAATCAAGAAAAATGCAACTTGAAAACTTTAGGAAAGAATTCTGGAATTTTTACTTGCACATGTATATATGTTAGTACTCACACGTATTATCCACTGAATGTATTAAGAGATCTAGAAGCAACAACACCCTAGTAGTATCAAGCACAACCAGTACCCAGATCTTAGGTTTTGTTTTGTTTTGTTTTTTATTATTATTATACTTTAAGTTCTAGGGTACATGTGCATAACGTGCAGGTTTGTTACATATGTATACTTGTGCCATGTTGGTGTGCTGCACCCATCAACTCGTCATTTACATCAGATATAACTCCCAATGCAATCCCTCCCCCCTCCCCCCTCCCCATGATAGGCCCCGGTGTGTGATGTTCCCCTTCCCGAGTCCAAGTGATCTCATTGTTCAGTTCCCACCTATGAGTGAGAATATGCGGTGTTTGGTTTTCTGTTCTTGTGATAGTTTGCTAAGAATGATGGTTTCCAGCTGCATCCATGTCCCTACAAAGGACACAAACTCATTCTTTTTTATGGCTGCATAGTATTCCATGGTGTATATGTGCCACATTTTCTTAATCCAATCTGTCACTGATGGACATTTGGGTTGATTCCAAGTCTTTGCTATTGTGAATAGTGCCGCAATAAACATACGTGTGCATGTGTCTTTATAGCAGCATGATTTATAATCCTTTGGGTATATACCCAGTAATGGGATGGCTGGGTCATATGGTACATCTAGTTCTAGATCCTTGAGGAATCGCCATACTGTTTTCCATAATGGTTGAACTAGTTTACAATCCCACCAACAGTGTAAAAGTGTTCCTATTTCTCCACATCCTCTCCAGCACCTGTTGTTTCCTGACTTTTTAATGATTGCCATTCTAACTGGTGTGAGATGGTATCTCATTGTGGTTTTGATTTGCATTTCTCTGATGGCCAGTGATGATGAGCATTTTTTCATGTGTCTGTTGGCTGTATGAATGTCTTCTTTTGAGAAATGTCTGTTCATATCCTTTGCCCACTTTTTGATGGGGTTGTTTGTTTTTTTCTTGTAAATTTGTTTGAGTTCTTTGTAGGTTCTGGATATTAGCCCTTTGTCAGATGAGTAGATTGCAAAAATTTTCTCCCATTCTGTAGGTTGCCTGTTCACTCTGATGGTAGTTTCTTTTGCTGTGCAGAAGCTCTTTAGTTTAATTAGGTCCCATTTGTCAATTTTGGCTTTTGCTGCCGTTGCAGAATTTTAGACCAATATCCCTGATGAACATCGATGCAAAAATCCTCAATAAAATACTGGCAAACTGGATTCAGCAGCACATCAAAAAGCTTATCCACCATGATCAAGTGGGCTTCATCCCTGGGATGCAAGGCTGGTTCAACATTCGCAAATCAATAAACATAATCCAGCATATAAACAGAACCAAAGACAAGAACCACATGATTATCTCAATAGATGCAGAAAAGGCTTTTGACAAAATTCAACAGCCCTTCACGCTAAAAACGCTCAATAAATTCGGTATTGATGGAACGTACCTCAAAATCATAAGAGCTATTTATGACAAACCCACAGCCAATATCATACTGAATGGGCAAAAACTGGAAAAATTCCCTTTGAAACCTGGCACAAGACAGGGATGCCCTCTCTCACCACTCCTCTTCAACATAGTGTTGGAAGTTCTGGCTGGGGCAATCAGGCAAGAGAAAGAAATCAAGGGTATTCAGTTAGGAAAAGAAGTAGTCAAATTGTCCCTCTTTGCAGATGACATGATTGTATATTCAGATCTTAGTTTTTAATAGCATACTTCATTGAAAGGAACTATTGTTCCTTGGAGAAATGAACTGTGAGAGGAAATGTACAAGGTGAGTCTGGAGAATCTTATAATTCCAGAGAGTGAGAAAGTACTTTTAAGAAAAGACCAACACAATAACAACCACAATGATGGGTAGGCAAAGAAATACGTAATCTAATTTCCAGTTGAAATAATCCCAATGGCTAAAGCTGGAAAAATTTGAGTCACAGAACAACTTAGTACCATATAATAACTCAAAGTATCGATTCTATACCCTTGAGTTCATGGTTATACAAAAATAATTATATTAATAAGTGCAGAGAGAATTGACAACTGTCTCATGAAGAATTCCAAATAATTCATGTAGATCTTCCACATTGGCAACATAGCCTTTTTCTCATTATGTATGAGTTGCTAGAGTGATTTCCTTCCAAAGAACACAATATGGAAAAAGAGAAACAAAGTAAGTTTACTATAGGGAAACCTGCCAAATGCTACCTCAAGCAAGATGATCAGAGTTAACATCAACAGTGATATGTCATGTTCATAGTATATACCCTTTATATGGTATGAAGAGACTGGCACTTTAGCTCTGTGGTCTTCCTTCTAAAACCACATAACCTCCATCTAATCATGAGAGAAACATCAGACAAACCCCAACTGAAAGACATTCTACAAAATACCTGCCCAGAACTCCTGAAAACGTTCAATATCTTCAAAAATAAGGAGTCTTAGAAACTATCACAGACAAGAGGAGCCTGAGACATAATGCCTAAATGAAAAGTGGCATCTATGATGGGATCCTAGAACAGAAAAGACCATAGGAAGAAGCTGTCGAATTCTGAATAAAATATAAACTTTAGTTAATAATAGTGTATCCATATTGGGTTCATTAGTTTTGAAACATATACCATACTAATACTATACATTAATAGGTAAAACTGGTGGTACGGTATGTGGTAATTCTCTTGTACTACCTTCACATTTTTTCCATAAGTTTAAAACCATTATAAAATGAAATTGTTTTCAAAGATGACATAAGCTTTTTGGAGTTTGGTGTATTTGCAGGAATTTGCTGGAAAAACCAGAGATCTCTCTGTGTTTGGAGAGAGAAAAAATGTTACAGAACTTATAATAACAAAATCTAGGCTATATAACAGGATATGTGTATTAGCTCATTCTCACATTGCTATAAAGAAATACCTGAGACCGAGTAATTTATAAAGCAAAGAGATTTAATTGGCTCAGAATTCTGCAGACTTGTACAAGAAACTTAGCAGCTTGTCCTTCTAGGGAAGCCTCAGGAAGCTTCCACTAATAACAAAAGGTGAAAGGAGAGCAAGGTGTCTCACAGATTGGGAGCAGGAGCAAGCAGGGAGCTGCTACACACTTTCAAACAACCAGATTTCTCAAGAACTCACTATCATGAGAACAGCATGTATCCATTATCACTGAAAAAATTTGAAATAAATGTATAAAGAATATATACAGGTAACTCTCTCTGATTTTCAACAAAGGAAAATGTAAGTAATATAAATAACAAAACTTGATAACTAGCCTAAAAGATTTTTGTTAAAACATTCAATTTTGTAAGAAGTTAGAAAAATAGTTGATAATGGCCAGATGCAAAGAGGAATGCAAAATGTGCAAATTAACATGAACGGAATTTATTTTCCTCAGGTATTCTAATGTAATGTTTGAATGCAAGTATTGCTTTATCTCATATGTGCCAGGAAATAGCATCTGAGACTTCGTTTTTGTATAAAAGTTGTTGGAAGTGAACAATATCCATAAAAGGATAAGAAAAGCTCAACAATCCCATGAGAATTTGAAAGTATGGTATATTCTCAATTTTCCTGGATTTCTGGATTGTCAGATGTCTTGGCAAAAGGGTCAAGTTTTTGTTTGTTTTTACTGATCAATCATTAAATATGAGCACCCCCCAGTGAGATATAAACTTAAGATAGATATTGTACTTCAGTTGAGAGAAATTCTGAGGAAGGAATTTAGGTCTGACTCGTCTGCAGTAAACACTTTGACATCTGAGAAGTGCCATGGTTTTGGTGGGAGCATTTGTGTAACAAACCACAGATCCACTATAAATAGAACATATGTATTTAAAATACTTAAATCAGATGTCAGCAAAAATGGCCGAGTAAAGAAGTCCAAGAGTTCATCTTTCCACAGAAAGATGAAAAATTGAAGCAAAAACTGTCAGAATCAACTTTGCTGGAACTATGGTAAATAATATATAGCAACCAAGAGAATGCTTAATCAAGAAAAATGCAACTTGAAAACATTAGGAAAGAGTTGTGGCATTTTTACTTGCCCTTGTCTACCCCCGCCCCACAACATCTTCTGACACAATGACAGTCATGAAGATGGTAACCTGTGTCCCTGGTATAAGATACCGGTACCTGGTTCCAGAAGGAGCAGAGCAGACTTTATTCTCAAAGAACTATGCTTATCTGATCTTAACTGTCAGGGATACTTGAAGGACTGCTGCAAGCACTCACCTTGTGCTAGCTAAGTTAAAACTCACTAAGGGCAGAAAAGTGGGAGGTATTCCTCAAAACCAATATAAGACAAAGAAACATCCACCAGCTGCCTATGGCAAAATATTACAATGTGTCAAACAAGAGGGCAATGAAATCCTGAAGGATAAGCTATGGAGAGACTTTTCTTTGAGAAATTAGGTTATTCAAAAAGTGCCTACATATACGGAGGAAGTTAGAGAGCGACGCACCTGCCTAACACAAAATGAATGCTCAGAAAAGCCCTGAGAAGACCCTGAGATTTCCCTCTGACTTTCTGTAGACTCAAAAGAAATTGGAAATGAGGGCAAATGCTAATTTTTAAACAACCTAGTTAAGCATTGAAGAAGTAATCCAGCAGAAATTCAACCTGCAACATGCAAAGAATTGGATAATTTTATTTTTTTCTTTATTTTATTCTTTGTTCGTTCTCTCTCTCTCTCTCTCTCTCTCTCTCTCTCTCTCTCTCTCTCCCCCCCATCTCTATTTTCTCTCTTTTTCTTCTCCAATTTCTTTGGGGAAGAGGGGCTTTTGAAGATCAAGCCAATCTCTGAAATCAAAAGCATTGTACAACCCAAAGAAACAAAAACTTCAGAGGTCATACATAAAAACAAACAAACAAACAAACACAAAAAACTTGGCTTCACCAAAATACATTAAACAAACAGCGATAGCACACATGAAGCAACAAAATACATCCTGGGTAAGGAGAAGGATCTAACTTTTAGATATACCCTCTATAATACTCAATATGTTCAGTTTTCAAACACACAAAAAAATTAAGTGTGCAAATTAAAAAGAAAGTATAGTCTATGCACAAATGACTGTCTGAGAAATTATAGACATTGGACTTACTACATAAAAACTACAATCAACTATATTAAATATGCTCAGAGTAACGGAAACCACAGATAAACTAAAATAGAAGAATGATATAAAAACAATGAATAGTAGCAAAGAAAATAGTTGTGAAAAGGAATCAAATGAAAATTCTGATACTAAAAGGAGCAATAACTGAAATGTAAAACAATAGAAATTTTAAGCAGGCAGAAAAACAAATCAGAAAACTTGGAAAATAGGTCATTTGAAATTATTCACTCTGAAAACCTGCAAAAAATGGGTAAAAAAATGAGGGGTATAGATGGTGGAATAGAAGGTTCCACTTATTATTCCCCCTGCAAGGACACCAATTTAACAACTATCTACACAGAAAATGCATCTTCATAAGAATGAAAAATCAGGTGAGTATTCACAGTACCTGGTTTTCACTTCATATCACCGAAAGAGGCACTGAAGAGGTAGGAAAAAAAATTTTAAATCGCAGATTCGTGCCTTGTCCCATCATCTGGCAGTGGTGGCATGGCACACAGAGCCTTCCTTTGCACTTGGGAGAGGGAGAGCGCAGCAAATAAGAAGCATTGAACTCAGTGCTGCTCTCTTATAACAGAAAACAAAACCAGACCAGACTCAGCTGATGCTTGTTCAGAGAGGGAGCATTTAAACCAGCCCTAGCCACAGGAGAATCACTGATTTCAGTCACTGGAACCTGGGTTCTCACAAACCTCACTGCTGTGGGCTACAGTGTTCTGGGGCTCTAACTAAACGTGAATGGTAGTCTAGGCCACAAAGACTGCAACTGCTAGATGAGTCCGAGTGCTGAATTTGGTCCAGGTCCAGTGCCAGTGCACTGGTGGTGGGGAGGGGAGTAAGGGGAATAGGAACATATGACCTACTGGGGACACCAGCCAGGGTAGCTAAGGAAGTGCTGGCATCACCCCCACCCTAACATCAGACTGCACAGTTCACATCTTCAAATGAGACCCCATCCTTCTTCCTGGGGAGTGGAGAGGGAAGAGTGGAAAGGACTTTGTATTGCACCTTGGAGACCAGCTCAGCTACTGCGGGATAGGACACCAGTCAGAGCCATGAGAACCTTTCTAGGTCCTAGCTCCCAGATGCTATATAACGGTAAATGGGCCAATTCAGCAAGAGGATATAACAATTTTAAGTATATATGCATCCAACACTGGAGCATCCAGATATATAAAGCAAATATTATTAGAGCTAAAGAGAGAGACTCTAATATAACAATAGCTAGAGACTTCGACATCTTACTTTCAGCATTAAACAGATCTTCCAGGCAGAAAATCAACAAAGAAACAGAGTACTAAATCTGCACTATAAACTAAATGGCTCTAATAGGTATTTAGAACATTTCATCTAATGAGTAAAGAATACACATTCTTTTCCTCAGCACATGGATCATTCTCAAGGATAGATCATACATTAAGTCATAAAATAAGTCTTAAAATATTTAAATAATGTCAAGGATCTTCTCTAACCACAATGAAAAAAAGGTAGAAATCAATAATGAAAGGAATTTTGGAGATGACTTAAACACAAGGAAATTAAACCATATGTTCCTGATTGACCAATGGGTTAATAAAGAAATTAAGAGGAAATTGTAAAATTTCTTGAAACAAATGATTTTGAAAACACAATATACCTAAATCTATGAGATACAGAAAAAGCAGCACTAAGAGGGAGGTTTATAGCTATAAGTGCCTACATCAAAAATGAAGAAAAACTTCAAATGAACATGCAAAAGATTGAAACTAGACCCTTATCTCTCACCATATACAAAAATCAAATCAAAATGAATTAAAGACATAAATCTAAGACCTCAAACTATGCAACTACTACAAGAAAACATTGAAGAATTTCTCCAGGACATTGGACTGGAAAAAAATTTCTTGGGTAATACCCCACATGCACAGACAATCAAAGCAAAAATGGACAATGGGATCACATCAAGTTAAAAAAAGTTTTGCACAGCGCAGGATACAATAAACAGTGACAGAAAATACTTGCAAACTATCTATCTGACAAGAGTTGAATAACCAGAATAAAAGGAGCTCAGACAACTCTATAGGAAAAGAACCTAATAATCTGGTTTAAAAATGGACAAAAGATTTGAATACATATTTCTCAAAAGAATACATACAAATGGCATATGGTATATGAAAACGTGCTTAACATCATTAATCATTAGGGAAATGCAAATCAAAACTGCAATAAGATATCTCATCTTAAAATGGCTTATATCCAAAAGACAAGAAATAACAAATGCTGTCAAGGATATGGAGAAAAGGGAACTCTTGTACGCTGTTGTTGGAAATGTAGATTAATACAACCACTATGGAGAACAGTTTGGGGATTCCAGAAAAAAAACTAAAAATAGAGCTACCATGTAATCCATCAGTCCCACTTCTGGGAATATACCCAAAAGAAAGAAAATCAGTTTATTAAAGAGATATGTGCATCCTCATGGTTTTTTCAGCACATGGATGAAGCTAGAAATCATTATGTTTGGTGAAATAAGCCAAGCACAGAAAGAAGAAAGCCAGATATCACATATTCTCATTTATTTATGGAATCTAAAAATCAAAACAATTGAATTTATGGAGATAAGAAGTGGAAGGATGGTTACCAGAGGCTGAAAAGCATAGTGGCGGGTTGGGGAAAAGGTGGGGATGGTTGTTGGGTACAAAAAAATAAAAATTAGAAAGAATGAAAAAAACCTACTATATAATAGCACAACAGAGTGACACTTGTCAATAATTTACTTGTATTTTTTAAATAACTAGAAGAGCATAACTGAATTGTTTGTAATACTAAGGATAAATGCTTGAGGGAATGGATACCCCATTCTCCATAATCTGATTATTATGCATTACATGCCTGTATCAAAGCATCTTATGTACCCCATAAATATATACACCTACTATGCACCCACAAAAATTAAAAAATAATTTAGAGAGAATAAATGAATGAAATTAGTATTTGAAGAAATAAAAGCAAAATTTTTACAAATTTGATAAAAGAAGGCCGGGCGCGGTGGCTCACGCCTGTAATCCCAGCACTTTGGGAGGCCGAGGTAGGCAGATCACGAGGTCAGTTGATCGAGACCATCCTGGCCAACATGGTGAAACCCCATCTCTACTAAAAATACAAAAATTTAGCTGGGCATGGTGGCGGATGCCTGTAGTCCCAGCTACTTGGGAGTATGAGGCAGGAGAATGGTATGAACGTGGGAGGCGGAGCTTGCAGTAAGCCGAGACCGCGCCACTGTACTCCAGCCTGGGAGACAGAGAGAGACTCTGTCTCAAAAAAAAAAAAAAAAAAAAAAAAAATTGATAAAAGATACAAATCTACACATCCATGGAGCTTTACAAGCTCCAAAATAAAATAATAAAATAAAATAAAATAAAAACACTAATTTTCACATTGAGACACATTATTTCCAAAGTGTCAAAGGCAAAATTGAAAGAATTATGGAAGCAACAAGATACAAGCAACTTATCATACTCAAAGTATATTCAACTGCAAGATAAAAATATATTTCTCATTATAAACAACAGAGACCAGGAAGGAAGGGGTAATGTTTTAAAAGAACTGAAAAGAGAAAAACTATCAGGATTTCTATATCCAGCAAAACTATCTTTCAAAAATGTAAGAGTAAGATATTTTTGAGATAATTTGTTGCTTATAAAACCTATTGGATGAAAAATGCTAAAGGGAGCTCTTCAGGTTGAAGTAAAAGGACACTAGGTAGTAAAAGCCACATAAAGCCACATAAAGAAATAGAGAACTTCAGTAAGGCAAAAGTTGAAGTAGACATTAAGACCAGAATTATTGTATTTTTGGTGTATAACTCCTGTTTAAAATTTTTATGATTTCAAAGAAAATCACAAAATGTATTTCAATCTATGTTAATCATAAAATAACATATAAAGACATCATGAGTAATAACAACATAAAGGGTAGCAATGGAGCATAGTTTGTCCATGCAATTTCAGCTAAGTTGTATCAATTTAAATTAGGTTGCTATGAATTTAGAATGTTAATTATAATAAATATTAGCAAGTAAAAAAATCTCAAAAATGTACAGAAGAAGAAATTAGAAGGAAATTAAAACAGAACACTGCATAAACTCAATTATCACACCCATATTTACGGCAGCACCATTCATGATACCCTAGTGGCTATAAGCAACACAAATGTTCATGGATGGATAAACAGATAAACAAAATGTAGTACATACAAATGCTCCTCAACTTACTATGGGTTATCGCCCAACAAGTCTATCATTTTGAGGGCATTGTAAGTCCAAAATACATATGATATATCTAACATTTTGAAAATCATACCTTAGCCTGGCCTACCTGAAATCTGCTCAGAAAACTTATAAAAATGGAGACAAGCCTACATTTCAGCAAAATAATCTAACACAAAGCCTATCTTATGATAAGGTGTTGAATACCTCATGTAATTTTATTGAATTCTATACTGAAATTGAAAAACAGAATGGTCATATGGATACTCAAAGTATAGTGTCTATAAAATGTATATCACTTTTGCACCATTATATTATAATGTCAAAAATGTAAGTTGGGGACTGTACATAAAAAAAATTCATTTTTTTAAAATGAAGGATTTTTTTCACATACTATTACATGAATGAACCTTGAGAGCATTATGCTAAATGAAATAAGTCAAACAGTAAAATACATATAAAGTATGGCTCCACTTTATATGATGTGTCTAAGTCGAGTTTGTGGAGACAAAAGCAGAATAGTGGTTATTGGGTTTGGGAGGAGGGAGAGAAAGGGAGTTGTTGTTTAATGGATTTAGAGTTTTAAATTTGCAAGATAAAGTTCAGGAGATCTGTTTTACAGCAACGTAAATATACTTATTTACAAGGAACTCAAAGAATTCCACAAGAAGAAAACAAATAACCCTAATAAAAAGTGGACAAACAAATTAGCAAGAAGAAAACAATCCCATCAGAAAGAGGACTAAGGATATGAACAGACAATTCTCAAAAGAAGATATACCCAATGGCGAACAAACATGAAAAAATGCTCAACATAACTAATAATTGGGGAAATGCAAATCAAAACCACAATGTGATACCACCTTACTCCTGCAAGAATTGCTGTAATCAAAAAAAATTTAAAAATAATAAACGTTGGTGTGGAAAAGAGAGCACTTCTACACTGTCAGTGGGAATGTAAACTAGTACAACCGTTACGGAAAACAGTGTGGATATTCCTTAAAGAGCTAAAAGTAGAATTACCGTTTGATCCAGTCATCCCAGTACTGGGTATCTACCCAGAAGAAATTAAGTCGTACAAAAAAGATACTTGTGCATGCATATTTATGGCAGCACGATTTGCAATTGCAAAAATATAGGACCAGCCCAAATGCCCATCAATCAATGAGTGGATAAAGAAATTGTGCTGTGTATATAGGATAGAATACTACTCAGCCATAAAAAGAATGAATTAATGGCATTAGCAGCAAACCGGATGGGAAACTATTATTCTAAGTGAAGTAACTCAGGAATTGAAAACCAAACATTGTATGTTCACTCATAAGTGAGACCTCAACTATAAGGATGCAAAGGCATAAGAATGATACAATGGACTTTGGGGATTCAGGGGAAAGGGTGGGTGGGGGTTGAGGGATAAAAGACTACAAATTGCGTTCAGTGTACACTACTGGGCAATGGGTGAGGCAAAACCTCACAAATCACCACTTAACTTACTTATGGAGCCAAATACCACCTGTTCCCCCAAACCCACCTGTTCCTCATCACCTCCCACTCTCCTCACTTCTCAGTCATTACTGTACTTTATATTACACTATATGCTTTTGTTTACCCATTGCTTAGTTCCAACTTATTTATTTATTTATTGAGACTGAGTCTCGCTGTCACCCAGGCTGGAGTGCAGTAGTGCAATCTCGCCTCACTGCAAGCTCTGCCTCCCGGATTCACTCCATTCTCCTGCCTCAGCCTCCCAAGTAGCTGGGACTACAGGCGCCTGCTACCGCACCCGGCTAATTTTTTGTATTTTTAGTAAAGACGGGGTTTCACCGTGGTCTCAATCTCCTGACCTCGTGATCTGCCCGCCTCGGCCTTCCAAAGTGCTGGGCTTACAGGCGTGAGCCACCACGCCCAGCCACTTCCAACTTATAAGTGAGAACGTATTTACTTGGTTACCCCATTCCTGTGTTATTTCACTTGGAATAATGGCCTCCAGCTCCAGTCAGATTGCTGTAAAAAAACATTATTTCATTTCTTTTCATGGCTGAGTAGTATTCAATGACGTATATGTACTACATTTTCTTTATTCACTCATCTGCTGATGGACACTTAGGTTGATTCCATATCTTTGCAACTGTGGATTGTGCTGCAATAAACATGCATGTGCAGGTAGAATTTTTTAAATATATATACAATGACTTCCTTTGGGTAGGTAGGTCTACTTTTAGTTCTTTAAGAAATCTCCATGCTGTTTTCTGTAGAGGTTGTACTAATTTACTTTCCCATCAGCAGTGTGTAAGTGTTCCCTTTTCACCACATCTGATATGGATTGACTCTGTGTCCCCACCCAAATCTCATCTTGTAGCTCCCATATTCCCGAATGTGTTGTGGGAGGGACCTAGTGGGAGATGATTGAATCCTGGGGGTGGGTCTTTCCCCTACTGTTCTCCTGATAGTGAATGGGCCTCATGAGATCTGATGGTTTTAAAAATGGGAATTTCAAGCTCTCTCTACATATTGGGTACAATGTACACTGCTAGGGTAACAGGTGCACTAAAATCTCAGACTTCACTACCATACAATTGATCCATGTAATAAAAAACACTTGTACCCCAAAAAGTCATTGAAGTAAAAAACAAAGAAATAAAAATAAAGAAACTATTGCTGCTTCTAAACGCATTCTTGCCTCTTAAAGAATCTGTTACATCTGTGGAATACATATTTATCTGTTTAGAGAAATATATCTAAGTGCTGTAATAAATACAAAAATATATATTTTGCATGGGTACTATGCTGAAAATACAGGCAATGTTAGTGTACAATGAATTTTAACTTAAATGGAGCTGATTATTCTCCTTCTTAACATTGTCTGGGTGTCCTGACATTATATTTCCCACCTGGTAGTAACAGCTAATTAAATAATTGTTCATTAATTTAATATGTATAAGCAATAAACTTTCACTGCTTTTTTCATACTTATTTAGGACATGCTGTTATATAATCACTCTGATTATTTTGATCTTCCATGCTGTTTTTATTCCATAAACAAAAGAAATTGGTTATAGCTATTGGCATTAAAACAGTCATAAAATAATTGTTCCCAAATGTACATCACCCATGTCTTTAAAAAAGTGTTTCAAGTAACTATAATGAACTTTAAGTTGAATTTAATTTGTTTTACACTTTCATTCAATATAGAGTTTTTGAAAAAGCTATGTACCTAAAACTCAGTCTATGTATATGCAAACATATTTCAAGACTCAAAAATAAGTCAAAGAGTTGGCAAGGTATGCTTTGGCAATAAGGAAATATTAACCAGTTATAATTTCTTCTGATGGAACATTCCTGATATTTTGAAACTAACATAAAATCAGTGCATTTGTATAGTGAAAATGTAGTATTATTATTATTTTTGTCAATTTTATCTCAATAAAGCTAGGGAAAATAGATATCTATCTTCTGTTTTAAATTATTCTGACAATGAGTTATACAGATGTGTACTGGTTAATATCCAGACAGCTTGTGTTTTCCAGTTATTATTAATATAATACTCTCTCATGTAATTATACTACATTTGGATTCCACATAATCTTGGTACTTTCCTAGGCAGTTAGGTTATTTGTGGACACTAGGTGATGTTGAAGAAGACTTGTATCATATCTACAATTCAGCTTTAAAAAAGTATAAAGTTGAAAGATTCAAGATGCTTTCTTAAGCTTCTGCAAATTATTATTTGATATTGGGAGTAGACATATAGCCTTTTGAAAATTCTCCTTTATGGAGTGATTTTATTGCTAGGTTGATGATGATGGTGATAATGTGATGATGATGTTTTCCTTAGTTGTATAACGTGATGATTAAGCACAGACAGGCAGTCTTTTCCTTCATGATATAAAGGGGTAGCAGATAGCAAGCCCTCAATATAACCTTCAGTGAGTCATACTCCTCTTATTTCTAGGGAACAAATTAATTCAAATTTATTCATTTAGCATTTGTTTACAGATATTAATTTTACACTGTGAAAAGTTCTGACGAAAAGTAAAATGGACTTTGAATCATTCTTTAAAATTATAAAACCAGGTCGTTTTTCCTCCTCATCAAAGTTCAGCTAAAATGATTTGCTTGAACTTACCCACTAGTTTGCACTTGTCTGTTCACTAAACTATTTCCTAAAATCCAGCAGATATTAGATAGATTTAGGAATACAGAATCAATTCATGTAACTCTCATATTTCACAGAGTGAGTGTAACCTGCTAAAAGTTGAAGAGGGAAATTATTTTGTTTTATTAACTATTTTTGTTTTACTTTATAGTTTGCTAAATTAATTTACATGTCGTTATAAAAAATAGTACTATTTTGAGTTGATATTTTTACCTGTTTAAATTAAAAGTATGCATAAGGGTAAACAATAGTATCCAGATATATCTTTTGTTCATAATGTAATAATACATTTAACACCATTTCTTACTCCAAGGAAACATATGGTTCCTGTGCAATATTCATGACAATGCAATTTTTTGATAAATATTATCAAGAGGTCTTTTCTAGAAAATGTTTAGATTGATTTCGAATCCAAAGTTTTTGAATAGAGTTGGACAAGATTACAAAGATAATTTCATTGTACTCTTGGGAATCATAGAACTATATCTTGTTTTTAAAAATCACTAGTAAAATTCATGCTAAAATAGAAAATAAAATCTGCTAAAAGACTATGTCCCTTTAGTTACACGCACTTGAGATAAGCAAAAAAAAAAAAAAAAAAAAAAAAAAGCAACCTACCACATGCACATATATATTTTCTAAATAAAGTCTGATGGCCTTAGGCAGTTGTGTAAGACATCGTGATACACATGCCTGATTAATGCTAGCAATATAATCTGCCACACTTTGAAAGAAGTCATTGCCTAAGGACTCTTGCCCATGTGTTTCTTGCTGAAATAGCTAACTTTTAAATTTCCAGAAGTAATTCATTTAAGTCTTTGATGATTGTTTTATTTTTTCTTTTAGATATGACCAATGTTTAAAAAAAAAACTTATAAAATTACATGACCTACAAAGTTACTGAGTAAATATGCTAATTTTCATATCTTAAAAAAAAATGCACACAGACTTGCAAATAGATCCTGATATATCTTATTCCACAAAATTTCATTTAGCCTGCCAAATTGTTCTTGGTTCAGCCCACATTCCTCAATGTCTCAAATGCTATGTTTAAGTTATTACCCTTTGTTCTCTTCGTTACATAAACAGACTAGTGTCAATTATCTAGTTTTCCAAGGTTCCATTTTTCTTTTAATATTACAGGGAGTTGAATTTCAACAGCACAACAGATTGGTCTGAAATATTTTTAGATGGTATATTGTCTTGAATCCATCAAGTTTATATTAATTTATCAATGTATTTATTTATTCATTGATCCAATGTAAGTTTTCAGACGGCTTCAGAACATTGATATCAGGATCCGACTGGTCTTGTTCAAATGTCAGCTTTGCCGTTCAGTAACTCTGTGATTTTAGACTACTTATACTCTCTAAACTTCAGTCTCCTCCTAACAATGCCCCATTTCATCTTATAAAATATGTTCACATTTTAATTTTTGAAATCAAGGTGCATCTAACAGTGATGTCAACTGAATGTTGAAACACATCTATCAGAGTAGGTGACACTTGACATTTTGTCCAAATTTTGCTGGTACTGGCTATTGCTCATACGTGTGCAAACAACCATAGAAAATACCTGTTCATCCAACTGCTATTTCATTTTACTTATTTACACTGATATCAGCATATGTCATCAAAACAAGTTTTACTTAAATTTAAATTCCTAATTATTATTTTAAATATTTCAGAATGATAACACAATAATTTAGCACTGAAATGGGAGGTCCTTGTGTGTGTTTTGAGTAATGCATATTACATACCAAGTAGTATAATTAGAGCAAAAATGGGCAGAACACTTAAAATCTATCATATAATTTTCTAACATAAGAGAGGTTGTTGTGGTTGATTTAAGCATTACAAGAAACTATCACTGAGTTGTTGCATATCTGTTCAAGTTTCCTGCTAACTTTTTAGATGCACTGATTAAATTTTAGGAAAACATAATTTTAATTAAGGAATATCTTGTATTAATCTCACAAAACAGTAGAAATCCCCTATATTTTAGATGGATTTTGAGTTTTGGTGATAATTTGAATCCAAATCAGTCGAAGTCATAAGGCTGAATTATGAATATAAGTGTATAGTGATGATTTCTAAGAGGTGAACATATTCAGACGATTCCTTCTACTGACCATAGAGAAGCATTAAATGTAAAAAAAAAAAAAGGTGAAATAAAGTACATATTCTTATGTGCTTATAAGGATTATGTGCTATGATATGTTATGTAATTGTTTCACTCTCATCTCTAATAGCTGTTATAAATTGATAAATCATTACATAATCAGTGGGTTTTAGCATCATTGAAATACAGTATTACCTATCTCAAGAATTGTTATGAAGAATTATAGATCATGATGCCTAAGCCATAGCAAGTCCCAATAAATGTTAGCTAGATATGAGTTATTCCATGGAAAAAATTGGAAATTGTCTTTTCCTTCCAATAACAGGGTCTAATGGTAAAGACAGACACATGGCTAAGATCAATTTCTTTAGACTACCTTAGTTTTGTATGCACCAGATTTCTCAGATAATGCTCTTGTTAGAACTACGAAGCAGCATTGTGCAGAAGGTGACACTGAACTATAGTATAGTGTAGTTGCAAGAGCAAACTCAGTTAATCCCCTAGGGAGTTCTGAAGCTTGGATGCCCCTTCAGAGTTATACCCAATTGGAGCCAATGGGCTAGGCCTTTGTACTTCTGCATCAAACAGTTATTGGATGTAGGATTCCCTCGGGGAGAGGGCAAGGCAGTTTCTTTCAGCTGAAAGCAATTCTCAGAGAGGGACACAGTTGCAAGTTGTCAACAAGCAAATATTCCTGCAACTGTGAGAATGACTATCTCAGTCCTAAAGGGGTACTAGGGTAGTGCACCACAGCATCCATTGCACACATTTAAAAAATAACATCAATTATGATACCGACTAACATAGCGGTGTGAGCAAAGTACTTACTGTGAAAACTCAGAGGAAACAGGAGATATTAGAGTACAAAGTTTTGGGTTTTCAAGGTGAGTAAAATCCGAGTGATCTACTGTACAGTACATAAATTGTCTACAGTTAATAATACTACAATGTATACTTAAAATTTTGCTAAAACAGTACATCTTATGGTAAGTGATTTTGTAACACAAACAATAAAAATGGAAGGAGAAAACTTCTGGAGATTATGAATGTGATTATGGTATAGCTAGGGATGATGTTTTAATGGGTGCATACTTATGTCCAAACACAGAAAATTATATAAATTTTGTATGTCAATTAAACCTCATTCAAGTGGTTAAAAAAAGAGAATGGCTGAATCTATTGTATGGAAAAGGAAAGGCTTAGTGAAGGGGAAGCTGATTTGCGGTTGATTTTAAGTCCAAGGATGGGAAAGGGGTTCCAGTCAGCAAGATTAGGGCAAATGTTCAAAGATGCAAATGCCTAAGTATTTAATGGATATTTAAATATTGTTTCTTCTTCCTAAAGAACACAATGCCTAAATATTCTCACTGCTGAATCTCACATGTACTTAGACAATTAAGGTATTTTCCAAATTTCCTATTTCTGTAAAAACATTTATGGCCAACCTATAATTTCATCATTAGAAACATATTTTAAGCTCAGAAATCCAAGAGTGTATTTATTTTCAAAATGTTATAAAAATTCTCTATTTATCTTCAGATTATCCATTAACTCCTCAATACAAACAAAAATTAGTTCATTTTTTAATTTTGATGGTTGATTTACCTGCTTGCCTCATGTTTTCCTGTTTTAAATATCTTTCACTGTTTTTTAACAGTTTGTCATCATTTTTAAGTCCACATATTCTGAAGCTGTACTTTCTGCGTTCAAATCCTTGCTTAACCGTTGGTATAGTTTGGATATCTGTCTTCTCCAAATCTCACGCTGAAATGTGGTCCCCAATGTTGGAGGTGGACCCTGCTAGGAGATGTTTGGGTCTTAGGAACAGATCCATCATGAATGGTTCAGTGCTCTCCCATGGTACTGAGTTCTCGCTCTATTAGTTACGGCAAGACCTGATTGTCAAAAAGAACTACTACCTCCTCCTCTCTATCTTGTTCCCTCTCTTGTCACGTGATAGGCTGACTCCCCTTTGCCTTCCACAAAAAAGTAGAAAAAGTAAAAGCTTACTGAGGTCTCAACAGAGGCAGATGCTAGTGCCATGCTTCTTGTATAGCCTTCAGAACTGTGAGCTAAATAAATATCTTTTTAAAAAATAAATTATCCAGTCTCAGGTATTCCTTTAAAGCAATGCAAAATGGACTATACAGCCATTTATTAGCTGTATGACTTTGGACAATTTCCTTAGTGTCTCTGTGCTAGAGTTTTTGTGGTGTTTAAAATGAGAATAAAAACTCACGTTTATAGATTGCTGTTAGACTTAAGGGAGTCAATACGCATAGTATATTTGGAATAGTGACTGACATATAGCAGTATAATAAATGAGCTAATTATTATTACCTTCCCTTTTTTTCTACTGTATTTTTGGTGCTGCTTCTGTCTTTTAAATCAGATAAAAGCCCTTCACATGTCCCATGTTAGAAGTCTTATATACCTACCACAGAGTCTCTACGTGAATAATACCCTTCCACAGGTAACTAGTCTTATACCAGGTTATTTACCTATATACACAGAATCATAGTTTCCTCACCTATTAAACACTACATTAAAGAATTTTGTGTCACTAAGAAAGTCACTTGTGTTATTTGTGCTGAATGATGTGTGGTCCATTTGCCTCTACTGCTTCTGATGAAAGCTGAGTGCTGCAAGTTTCGGTTAGAGTCAGCTAAGAGAGCAATTCACATGGGACATAAAAGGCAGTAGGAGAGCATTTACAGTAGTTTTCACACTAGGGCCAATTTAGTTTTCCTGCTAAGAATGTACATTTCAGAGGTGTATACTGAATGCTTCAGGTGTTCATTGAAGACTTCTCATTCTGGCTGGTTGTAGCTCAGACATTCCAAGCTCTGTGTATTACCAAATCTTTGGGTAATGTTCAGTTTCCAGCTCTCTGACAATTCTTTACTATGACAAGAGACATTCCATGCTACTTATGTATGTTTTTTTATTCAGTGACAGATTCAATCCTTTATAAATTTCTCTATGTCTTTCCCCGGGTAGCATCTTCCTCTCTGGTATCTGTCCACAGTTCCAACTGCCTCTGCATTTCTGGATTCCAATCTATCTCAACTCTGCTTGAATTTCCCCTCCTCTCACTTGTGTCTGAAAAGGGAGGACTTTAAGGCAGAAAGCCAGTAGAAGAATAGGGTTCACTTAGTTTACTTCCCTTTTTAAGGAACTACAGTCCTCTGATAACTGTTATTCAATGTTTGAAAAGAATTATTTTATACATTTTATCCAGATTTTTAGTAGTTTATGGACTTAAGTACCGTAAGCCCCCTCAGATTATTCCATTGTGGCCAAAATTAAAGGGCTTTGATCATTTCTTGAACCAACTCTGTGACCTAAGTGTTAAATCTCTGGCCTCATTACATTCCACTCATCCACTATTTTTGGCAAAGTTGCTGTATCTCAACTTTTTTAAATACTTCACTTGGTCTCTTGGATATCATGTCCTCAGTTTTCCTGCTGCTTTACTGGTCACACATTCTAAACTTTTTTAGTTGAATATTGCTAATTTTTTGAGCTTCAAACGTTAGAGTGTCCAGGGTTTAGTTCTTGCATCACTTTTGGGGAGACATCATCCAGTCTCACGACCTGAAATCATTGGTGGTCATGATAGTGCCCAGGTATTTGGTTAAACATTAAACATTATTCTAAATGTGTCTGTGAGGATGTTTTTGGGTGATATTAATATTTGAATTGGTAGACTGTATATAAGTAAATTGCCCTTTCTAATATAGGCAACCCTCATTCAATCGATTGAAAACCTGAATAGAACAAAAAGATTAAATAAGTAGAAACTCATTCTGCCTGATTCTTTGATCTGAAATATTGGAGTTTTCTAGCCTTCAAACTTGGACTGAAACATTAGTTCTTCTTGTATCTTCAGCTTACTGGTTTTTGGATTGGATTTTAGACCATTGGCTCTTCTGGTTCTCAGATGTTTGGACTCAGAATGAAATTACATATCATTGGCTCTCCTGAGTCTCCAGTTTGCCACTGCAGATCTGAGGGCTTTTTAGCCTCCATAATCATGTTAACTAATTCTTTTTCATACCTACATATTATAATAGATAAATCTATAAATACAAATATGTATTTGTATTTGTATGTGCGTATACACACATCCTATTGGTTTTGTGTCTCTTGAGAACCCTTACTAACATAGTGACGTTATCCTTCAAAACTTACTTTAAGTCTGGACTGCTCACCAAACTCAAAACTTATATATATCCACTGCTAACTTTCCACATAGAATATGTAATATGTATTCCCAAATTAGCATGATTAAATCTCTTTTCCCAAATTCAACCTGTTCCTCTTTCAATCTTCTTCAATAGACAACAACTCCATTTTTCCATTCATTATTGGCAAAAAGTTTGAAATGTTCTTTGATTTATTTATTAGAAGCCTCAGTTTAATTTATTGATAAATCCTATCTGCTCTATATTTTTCTAGAGAAAGCACATAAAGCTTTAATAGTAAAATATTTGCATTACACCTTACTTGTGCTCAAGTAATAACAAAACATTTGTTGTTTTATTATCTCATACTTTCTCTCCTCAGGTGTGGCCCATCTCCTGTATGCTTAGAGTGAACTTTGGCTACCTAGCTGGCCTTATTTCACTACTCTGGATGTTGTACATTTTTAAAGGTATTTGTTTTAATTACAATGCAACACATACAGTATATTAAATATGTCTGACTTGTAACAATCAATATGTCTTTTACAAATGTATACATCTATGTAACCACAACCCAGAACCACATATGTCTGAGAATCCTTTATGATTCCCTTCCTATCAGTAACCCCCATCATGTTAACCATTATTTTGACCCCCATTACCATAGATTAGTTCTGCCTTCATATAAAGAGAATTATACCGTATGCACTATTTTGTTTCCAACTCAATTTATTCAACATTTTGTCTGCATGATTAGGTCACATTGTTACTCATTTTAGTAGCATGTTCTTCATTGTTTTATCATAACCCACTGTATGAATAAACCAAAAAAAGTTATGCATTTTTAAATATTTTTCTCATTTTTGGTTATTATTAATAAAGATAATTATTTCTGTATGTGTATTTTTATGGTTATAAACACTTATTTTGTTGAATTTTATATTAAGGAGTGGAACTGCTTAGTTATAAGGCATATGCATGTTTACTTTTAGTAGGAAGTTTTGAAACATTTTCTAAGTTGTTTTATAAATTTATCCTCAAACTAACAGCAGAATATATAGTTCCAGTTACATCCTTCTTAAGATTTAGTATCGTCAGTCTTTTTCATTTTAGTCTCTTTGGTCTGTGTTTACTGTTTAACATCCATTCATGTTAAGAACTATAAATAAACCAGTTATTGAAGGAACATACCTCAAAATAATAAGAGACATATATGACAAACCCACAGCCATCATACTGAATGGGCAAAAACCTGAAGACTTCCCCTTGAAAACTGGCACAAGACAAGGAGACCCTCTCTTACCACTCCTATTCAACATAGTATTGGAAATTCTAGCCAGGGCCATCAGGCAAGAGAAAGAAATAAAGAGCTCAAAATAGGAAAAGAGGAAGTCAAACTATCCCTGTTTTCAGACAACATGATCCTGTATCTAGAAAACCCCATTGTCTCAACCCCAAAGCTTCTTAATTTGATAAAGAGCTTTAGCAAAGTCTCAGGATACAAAATCAATGTGTAAAATTACTAGCATTCCTATACACCAGCAACAGTCAAGCAGAGAGCCGAATCATGAATGAATTACCTTTCACAGTTGCCACAAAAAGAATAAAATACCTAGGAATACAGCTAACTAGGGAGGTGAAAGATGTCTACAACGAGAACTACAAATCACTGTTCAAATAAATCAGAGATGACAGAAGCAAATAAAAAAGTCCATGCTCATGAATAGGAAGAATCAATATCAGTAAAATGCCATACTGCACATAGCAATTTATAGATTTAATGCTAATTATATCAAACTACCATTGACATTCTTCACAAAACTAGAGAAAACTGTTTTAAAATTCATATGGAACTAACAAAGAGCCGGAATAGATGAGGCAATCTTAACCAAAATAAACAAAGCTAAAAGCATCACGTTACCTGACTGCAAACTATACTGCAGTGCTATGATAACCAAAATAGCATGGTACTGGTACAAAAACAGGCATATAGACCAGAGGAACAGAATAGAGAATCCCAAAATAAGACTGCACACCTAAAACTATCTAATCTTTGACAAACCTGACAAAAACAAGCAACGGGGAAAGGATTCCTTATTCAATAAGTGTTTCTGGAATAACTGGCTAGCCATATGGAGAAGACTGAAATTGGACTGCTTCCTTCCACCGTATATAAAAATTAACTCAAGATGGAGTAAAGACTTAAATGTAAAACCCAAAACTATAAAAACTTTGAAAGACAACCTAGGCAATACTATTCAAGACATAGGCACTGGCAATGATTTCATGATGAAGACACCAAAAGCAATTGCAGGAAAAGTAAATAATTTACAAATAAGATCTTATCAAACTAAAAAAATTCTCAATTCAATATCAATTATTTTTATTTTATTGTTTAATTTGTCTTTTCCTATCTCAAATACTTCTAGAAGTTTTTGTTTAGCTTTTAATTTTAGATCAATGATTCATCTGAAATTTATCTTATACACGCATAGAATCAATATTTATTTCTTCTCTTATAGACATCTAATTGACCCAGTGCCATTTAGCAAAAGTTCTCCTTTCCCCATTCAACTGCAGTGGACTCTGTAATACACAAGATGAGTGATAATCTTTGGGTCTGTTTAACGACTGTCTCTCATGTTGTGTTTCATAACTCCTATTTTTGCATTATTACTATGCTGATATTAATTACTCTCATCATTGTTTTAAATAAGTCTTGGTATCTGGCAGTGTTGGTTCTCCAACTTTATGTTCTTCTTGATTATTACCTTACCTATTTTACATTATCTGAGCTTAACTGCATGAGGCAACTTCCATTTAAACATTTCCTCTTATAAAGCTATATATATCTTACTGGTTCAGTTTCTCTGGAGAACACTAACTAATAAACCTATTTATGATACATATTTTAAAGAAAATGGTGAAAAGAGAAAACCATTACAAAAACTTACAGCAAGTGTTAATGTTGCTGTAGGTCATAAGCACAGCATCCAATGGATAATTATTCAATCCTCACAGTTCTCCCAACTTTCACTCTTAAGTAGACCACAGTGTCTATTGTTTCCTTCCTTATATCCATATATACACAATGTTAGCTCCCACTTGTAAATGAGAACATACAGTATTTGATTTTCTGTTCCTGTGTTAATTTGTTTAGGATAATGGCCTCCATCCATGTTGCTGCAAAGGACATGATCTCATTTTTTAATGGCTGTGTAGTATTCCATGGTATATATGTACCACATTTTCCAGTACACCATTGGCAGGCATTTAGGTTAATTCCATGTCTTTGCTATTGTGAATAGTGTTGCAATGAACATATCTGTGCGTGCATTTTTATGGTAGAATAATTTACATTTCTTTAAATCCCTTTGGGTATATACCCAGTAATGAGATTGCTGGGTTAAATAATAGCTCCAAGTTCTTTGATAAATTCTTAAACTGCTTTCCACAGTTGATGAACTAATTTACATTCTCACCAGCAGTGTATAAGCATTCACTCTTCTCTGCAATCTCACAAGCATCTGTCAGTTTTTGACTTTTTAATGGTAGACATTCTGATGGGTATGAGATAATATCTCATTGTGGTTTTGATTTGCATTTCTCTATCGATTAATGATGTAGAGCATTTATTCATATGCTTCTTGGCTGCATATATGTATTCTTTTGAGAAGTGTCTGTTCATGCCCTTTGCCCATTTTTAATGGTGTTGTTTCTTGCTTGTTGATTTCTTTAAGTTCCTTGTGGATTCTGGAATTTAGGCCTCTATTGGATGCATAGTTTGTGAGTATTTTCTCCCATTCTGTAGGTTGTCTGTTTACTATGTTGATAGTTTATTTTGCTGTGCAGAAGCTTTTTGTTTAATTAGGACCCACTTGTAAATTTTTATGTTTGCTACAGTTGCTTTTGGTGACTTCATCATGAGATCTGTGGCAAGGCCTATGTCCAGAATAGTTTGTCCTAGGTTGTCTTTTGGGGTTTTTACAGTTTGATGTCTTACATTTAAGTCTTTAATCCACATGAGTTGATTTTTGTATATGGTGAAAGGGGCCCAGTTTCAATCTTCTGCATATGGCTATCCAGTTACTCCAGCACCAATTATTGAATAGGGAGTCCATTCCCCATTGCTGTTTTTGATCAAATTTGTTGAAAATCAAATGATTATAGGTGTGTGGCTTTATTTCTGGGTTCTCTAACCTGTCATATTGTCCCATGTATTTGATTTTGTGCCAGTATCATGCTGTTTTGGTTACTGTAGCCTTGTAGTTTGAAATCAGGTAATGTGACTTTGTTCTCTTTGCTTAGGATTGCTTTGGTCACTCAGGCTTTCTTTTGGTTTCACATGAATTTTAGGAGAATTTTTTTTCTTAATTCTGTTTAAAAAATGTTGTTGGTAGTTTGATAGGCGTAGCATTGAATCTGTAAATTGCTTTGGGCAGTACGGTTGCTTTAATGATATTGACTCTTCCTATCTATGAGCATAGGATGTGTTTTCCACTTGTTTGTGTCCTCTTTTATTTATTTCAGCAGTGTTTTTATAATTTTCATTGTAGAAATATTTTACTTCCATTGTTAGCTGTATTTCTAGGGATTTTATTTTCCTGGGTATTGTAAATGGGGTTGCATTCTTGATTTGGCTTTCAGCTTGGATGTTTTTGGTGTATAGAAATGCTACTGGTTTTTCTACATTGATTTTGTACCCTAAAACTTTACTGAAGTTGTTTACCAGATCTAGGAGCTTTGGGGTAGAGACTATGGAGTTTTTTAGATACAAAGTCATATCATCAGTGAATATCAGTAGTTTGACTTCTCTTTCTATTTGGAAGCCTTTTATTTATCTTGTCTTATTGCTCTGGTTAGGACTTTCAGTACCATGGTGAATAGGAGTGGTGTGAGTGGGCATCCTTAACTTGTTCCGGTTCTCAAGGAGAATGCTTCCAGCTTTTGCCATTCAGTATAATGTTGGCTATGGGTTTGTTATAGATGACTCATTATTTTGAGGTATGTTCCATTAATGCATAGATTGTTGGGAGATTTTAAATATGAAGAAATATTAAGTTACCTCAAAGCCTTTTCTGTGTCTATTGAGATGACAATGGAGTTTTTGTTGTTAGTTCTGTTTATGTTATGAATCACATTTATTGATATGCCTATGTTGAACCAACTTTGCATCCCAGGAATAAATCCTACTTGACTGTGGTGGATTAGCTTTATGATGTACTGCTGGGTTTAGTTTGCTAGTATTTTGTTGAAGATTTTGCATCAATGTTCATCAGGGATATTGGCCTGTGTCTGCCAGGTTTTGGTATCAGAATGATGCTGACCTTACAGAATGAGATAGCAAAGAATACCTTCTTCTAAACTTTTTGGAATAACTTTGGTAGAATTGGTACGAGCTCTTTTTAATACACCTGGTAGAATTCAGCTTTGAATTCAGCTGGTTCAGGGCTTTTTTTTTTCTATTTGGTAGGTTTTTCATTACTGATTCAATTTTGGAAATTGTTATTGGTCTGTTTATGGTTTCAATTTCTTCCTGATTCAGTCTTGAGAGGTTGTATATTTCCAGGAATTTATTCATTTCTTCAAGGTTTTCTACTTTTTTTGTGCATAAAGGTGTTCATAATATTCTCTGATGGTTTTCTTGTATTTCTGTGAAGTCAGTGGTAATGTTTTAGATGGTTTCCAATTTCTGAGATTATACTAAAAGTGTGCAAACTGTAGTCATGAGAATAATTTTTAAAGGGTACCAAGAAACTCTCTACACTATTTTGCAAAGCCCGGTGAATGTATAATTATATTTGTAAAGTTTAAAAAAATAAAGCATTATCATTGATATATTCATAATATTTTTCTATTTTAATAGAGTGGGCTATATCTCACCAGGTATGACTTAAATATTGAGAAGAAACACTTCTTTAGACAGAGGAAGAAAATCCGAAATAAAATTATGGAAATAAAGGTCACAATGAAGAACAATGGAAATGGTATACACATAGACAGCATACATGAATTGTAATTTTCTTGTGGAATTTTAAAATCAAATATAAAATTAAAATTCTTGCTATTGTAATGCATACATTACAGAGAGGAATTTAATTGTAATTAAAGTATTATAAAATTTTAGCATTATTTAGATATGATAAAGGTAATAATTTCTATTAGACCAGAAGAACTTGGAAATGCTATTGTAATCTCTAATGTTCCCGCTAAAAAAGAGGAGTATTACTACTCTTCCGATGAAAATTAAAATATATCTGATTAGTCCAAATGGCAAAAGAAAAAAATGACTAAAATCAAATAATAACCCTCTCAATAATTACACTAAATGTAAATGAACTAAATGTTATTCAGGAACAGAAAAACTTAGTGAGTACACCTTTTGTTTCATCTTCTTTTTATGTGTTAAAAAAAGATGATATTATAAGAGATATCATTTACCATAAATAAGAAAGCTTTTTTGCTTCTTCCCCATCATCTGCCTAACACTTTCATATTGTATTGAACAGTTGCTATAATCTGAAAAGTGAAATGTGAAAAATAAATCCAATAAATTGTGGGGAAAATAATATAGAACTATACACAACACTCTACATTATCATCAGCCTTCTAATTCTGATATTGTATTATAGTCATATAAATTGTGGATTATATAGATTCATTTTATCCCATTCACTTTACAGATTATGGGGAGATGGAACATATTAATACAATAGAAGGAGAAGCCTCTGGGGAGAACTTGCTAAATTAATCACACTCAAAATCACAATAGAAATATTGCACTGTACCCTTTGATTCAGTGTGCAAATGCAACTGTAAGGTTAATTATGAGCTATGAAAATTAAAATAACAAATCCCACGGTGAAGGACGTTTTTCTTTAGAAACTCCAAAGGAGCAATTACATTGAATGACATGCTATTAATTTGGAGTTACAAAGGATAGAAAATCTAACTTACACAATTTATCTCTCTCATTTTCTTTAATATATTTATTTCAATATTTTCAACATAAAATTAAAAAATCACATCATTCTTTTGGTTCAGTACATTTGAAACATTTATTATTTCAGGGACCAGTAACTGCTTTGCTCACCTTTGAACACCCCATTATTTTTATTTACTACCATTAGGTGAAATGCTGAACCAAATTACTGGAGTAATTTAGTATGTACTAAAAAGGCATCAATAGCTAAGAGATGTTAAAAATTTGAGAAATATCTGAATTCTACTGCCATAAAATAGCATTTATGTTCATTGATACTTAAAAATTATTATTTACTGTTTTCATATATTTCAATCACTTGTAATTTTAAAAATTATAATTTTATGGATTAATAGTTATTTATAAATATAGTTATCATATTCATTATTTAATTATATATACATATATAGTTATTAATGCCCAAAATATATAAACTTAGTCAACTAGATGAAACATGCTAATTACTATACTAAAGACTAATAAAAACTCCAACTTCACTTATGTTTTTCTATTGAATTACTTTTAGAACAGCATAAGGGAAAGTATGGTATGTGTGCATGTGTGTTTTCTTTTTCTTTCTTTTTTTTCTTTTCAGAAATGGAGACTTGCTATGTTGACTAGGCTAGAGTGTAGTGGCTATTCACAGGAGTGATCATAACATAGTACATCCTCAAACTTCTGACCTCAAGCAATTCTCCAGCCTCAACCTCCTAAGTAGCTGGGACTACAGACATTTACCACTTCACTGGCCTTGTGTGAGTTGGAGAATGGCGTTAGCAAAAAGAAGTGCGAAGGTATATATAGGAATTAAATCTGAAAAAAAAAATAAAAAAACTTGAATGGATATTTTGATAAACTTTTCAAGTCCTTCAGACTTGGAAGAGTAAATGAAAGGTGTTGTGGAAGGAGAGAGAAGACATAGTCTCCACTTGTTACACATTATTACTCCTTCTTCTAACCACCTCATTACATCTCCCCACCTTTGCCTCCTTGTTCCTCTGCTTGCTTTTCTCCTTTCTTCTTTGTTGTGTTGACTGCTTCTTCACCTTCATATACTGTATTCTAAATAGGAATAAAACTAGCTGTTACAGGAAAGTTTTACTCGTGATTAAGTTATTTTGGAAAAAAAAAATATTCTTTTATGTAGGGTTCCTAAACACAGGAAAAAAAATACATAAGACTTCTGTTAATCAATTTAAATGCAGCCCTATGAACTTTTATAAGTCTTTTCCTTTTTTGTATTTTTTCTCTAACATTTGTTGACACCAGTTGCTTGGTGATGGCCTATGATCACTTACTTCCTCTAGTATTCTCACACACTAAACATTCTCAAGCTTCGTTCAATTTTGCACGAAGCATTTTTCTTATGTTACCTCACTTACTTTTTTCTGAAACCCCATGTAGTAGGTGTTATTATCTTAATTACAAATTGCTACAGATCATTAACTTACAGAGGTCATTATTGGATAGGATTAAGCAGGAATGCCAAAATGCGTTCTAATTATAGATCATTTTATCATGGTAGAAGAATCGTATCTATATAAGATAAGTACTCTGAAGTTGTGCTGATTATTTTTCTTAATTGCTTTTAATACACTGCTTCTATAAAAATTTAGACTGAAAAATCCTATCAAGTATATGAAAGGTGAAAGTCTAAGTCACTGATGGTTAATCACTGCAAACGTTGATCTTGAAATGTTTCAAAGTGATGAAGTCGATTTTTTCAAAATAAAAGTTAAAACTTGGGCAATAACAATAAATATAAAACTTACTGTAGTACAGGGATTTATATCACTTCTGAGCCATATGCATTTACATTATCTCATTTGAATCTCACAGGAATCTTTACAGTAGGGATCATTAGAACCCTTCTTTCACAGATGAAGAAAATTATAGAACAAATAAAACCACTCAGCTAGTAGCAAGTAGTCAAGTTGGGTCTTGAGTAATATTTTTCTGACTCCAAGTTTTATATGATTGCTTTATTGTCTACATATAAACAGATTAATTTTAGAAGAGCAGGGGCTATTGAACTGGTTCTATTCTTTGAGCCCCTAACCATAACAGTATGCTCTGATAGTCTGGGTCACTAAAAAATAAACATATTTCATCCTGACAAGTTGAGACTATATAATTACTAGATGAATAACAATAAATAACATCATCTTTAAATTGATCATCTCTAAGCTTCCAGACTTCTGAAACTGGTTAAGGGCTCTATTGTGCTGTTAAAAAGTAATATGTATACCCATGCATTGTTCCCTGGAATCGAGTGCTTCTCTTGTGTAAATGTGATGTTATTCTCACAAGTCAAAGGAAAAATAAAAATAGCTAGATATGTTCAGATATCTATTGAGACAGCTCACAGTAAATACTGATTTATAACTATTTGATCAATTGAAATATGATATTATAATTCCTAGTTCTAGTTTACTATGTTTTACTGGACAAACAAATAGTATCTTGGTCACTAGTATTGATCACAAAAATAATTTGAATTTTTGCAGACAACAGACTCACTACAAGTACGAAGATCTACAGCAGAGCTGAAATGCTGGACAACAGTGCATTCTGAATAATGCATTTCAGTCTGTGTTATTAAAAATGCAGTATGTGTCAGTCACACAAAACCCAGTTTTCATGGAGGGATCCTTTTCCACTCTTCATTGTGACTTAGAAAAAGCAAAGAGATTATTCACAAATTAAAACTGAAATCTATGATATTCCCCAAGTTATCTTTCCAAATTCCTGACAAATGTTTAAATTAAGTATTTACTTGTAGTCAATTAATAAAGGATGTCTAAAATACTTTTACAAGTTGAAATGTGAATGTGTGTGTATCTGTGTACGTGCATGTTTATGTGTGTGGGTTGAATACAAAAATAGGTTAGTATCAGTAGGAGAAAGCAGAAGAAAGGAAACAACTAGTTAATTTATATAAACATGCTTTGCTTTCTCATGGCCTTGATAATACTTAGTAACACTTAGTCTTAGTAGTAAAGATTAGAAATAAAAGCATTATTGCATACATTTCTTCAAAAGACTGACATTTAGAAAAAAGGAATCATGTAAATGGTGGAAATTCTCACTTATATCATTTCTATCTTTTTCTCTTGAAAAGTCATGCAAGGAAATCAGAACGAAATTGTGGAAAGCAGTAGTAGATTCACACATATTCACTTATGATTTGCTGCAGGAATATTCATTTCACTAAAGGCTATTCCTACAGTCTGGTATTTTCCTATCATTTAACTGAGTCCAGAAATTCTCCCCTGCCTCATTGTATTCCAAGGCTTGCTGAACCCTTATTCTGCAACTCTCTGGCTTTCTGAACACCTTGCCAGACCATTCTTGCTCAGCAATTAGTGACCTCCTCTTTTCTGCTAGATATATTTCTCCACTACGCTTCCCTACTCTGTGCTAGCAACCAGCTTCTTTCCACTTAATGATATTTAAGAAATGTATCATAAAAATTTTTCTTGATTGTTTCTTTGGGCCTAGAAAAGTGAAGTAAACAAAACAAAGAAAATAAAAGATTTTCTAAAAAAAGAGAGATCTGGTAGATTAAATTCATCATATATCTCTCTCCTGCCTTTTAATAGTTAAAGAGTAGTATTTTGGTAGGACTTTGGACCTAACTATGTTTGGTTGTTGCCACCAACCTCTTCTTATTAAAAGGTAAATTTTTCTGTGTACCTATATGGAATTAGCTCTAAGAAATCTTTCACCTTACCACATTTTTCCAGTCCTCTTAGATAACACTTTGTTATTTTTGATGATCAGTGAAAGTGTCACTTAAGTCATACAAAATTTCTTAACTTTCCCATGCAGAACTTTGAGACTTTCCATTTTAAATCTCCTACACTTGGACTCAGGAAGGGGAACATCACACACCGGGGCCTATCATGGGGAGGGGGGAGGGGGGAGGGATTGCATTGGGAGTTATACCTGATGTAAATGACGAGTTGATGGGTGCAGCACACCAACATGGCACAAGTATACATATGTAACAAACCTGCACATTATGCACATGTGCCCTACAACTTAAAGTATAATAATAATAAATAAATAAATAATAAAATAAATAAATAAATCTCCTACTACACTTCATTCATGGATTTGTCATATTTACAATAGTCATCTTTGTTATATATATGATGGATCAAATTATATTGTAAGCTTCTTATTGACAGAAAAATTATTTGATTCCTCTCTTTATACCTAGAGCCAATAGCACTGCCTGACACCTAGATAATGCTCAATAAATGTTTGTAGTATAAAGAATGATGACAAGAAATAATACTTAAAAATTGGGGTGAGAAAATACACAGAAAAATTCTTAGAAAAGTGAAGAGATGTAGAAAAGACTAATGGGTAAGGAAAATTAAAGAAAGAGTAAAAGCGCAGTTAACACTTGTGATGGTGGTGGGGGCCCAACTGGAGCAGCCATTGCAAGGACATCAGCTGCGATGGGAGAGGCAGTCAGGGCTTCACACTCCACAGGGCCAGGAGGGGCCAGCAACAGGTGCTCCCAGCAAGATCCCCACTCTCTACTGAGTTGGTGAGGCAGGAGCCCATGCTCCTGGGTGCAGCTGCATCTGCCCAGCCATGGCTGCAGGCCCAGGCATCCCTACGCCCTCAGGGGCCTGGGAAGCCCCCTGCCCTGCAGGCTCGGGAGTGCCTGCTCCTGCTCCTGGCATGTGCTCCAGTGCAGAGCAAAGTTGTGGCCAAACCCAGGTGCTATAACAACCTAGCCAGGTGTGCATGTGCTCAGGGCAGTGTTGATATGCCAGCCCCCTGCTACCTTGGCTCTCTCTAGATTTTGGATGCTGATGTGTGCAGGAGGGAGACTGGGGGTGCTGAGAGTGGCTCGGCCTGGGCCTGCAAGTGTCCCTTGGCACGGAGAGCCTGGGCACCATGTATGGCACATTGATGGCACTGGGAGGAAGACAGGTTCCTGGGGGGAAGGGGAAGGTCCCCAGTGAAACCCCACCTTCAGGCCAGGGGAGACCTGAAGCCTGGGGACCGGGTTGCCAGTTCCAGGTGGAGTCCAAGACCCGGAGTGAGAACTTCCTTGATGCCTTTTGGCCAATCAGTTGGTGCTTTCTCCAGGCCCACCCATGGCCACCCCCCATGAACCAATCAGCACAGACTGTCTCCCTTCCGAGCCCATAAAAACCCCAGACTCAGCCAGACTCAGTAACTTGTTGGTACTAATTGCCTGCAGGTAGGAGCTACCCTCTTCAGGTCTCATCTACACTTGTGGGGACCAACCTGCCTGTAAATAGGAGCTACCCACATTGGGTCTCCTCTAGACTTGTCAAGATGACCTGCCTGTAGATAGGAGCTACCACCTCAGGTCTCCTCACTGCTGAGAGCTGCCTGTCACTCAGTAAATCTCCTCTCCACTTTGCTCACCCTCCAGTTGTCCATGTAACCTCATTCTTCCCAGATGCGGGACAAGAACTCAGGATTCACAGACTGGTGGGAGCGAAAGGAGCTGTAATGTGTTCTTGGCTGGCTCAGCTGTAGGCAGTGACATGCTCTCAGACTGTGGAAGTGAACAGTGCAACCTTTCTGGGGGCTCAGGCCTCAGGATTCCCTGAGCCAGAGCTGCTGTAACATCATAGCCCTCCTACCTTCTGTAGGGTCCAGGTAGCTGCCTTATGTGAAAGGAAGCAGTGGTAGAGCCAGGCCAGCCCAGGAGCCACAGGCTGGAGTGAGGCAGTGGGACTGTAAGAGTGTAACTCAAACAGGCTGAAAAACGCGCCCAAGAACATGCCACAAATCCTGCTTGCCATGCTGGGGTGACAAGAAGGAGAAAACAGCTGCAGCCTTTCTGGGAACCCAGACCTCAGGGCTGCCCGAGCCAGGGCTGTGACACCCTCTTTGGGGGTCTGCAGTTCCTGATATCTCTGAGCTCTTGGGCACCACCTTATTCCCCTTGTCCAGAGGCTGGTGCTTACAGCGAAAGCCTCTTGTGGTATGTCTGGTCCAGCCACAGCCTTGCATGGAGCTGGTGCCTGTGCCTGTCCCTGGAGCTGCCCACCCTGCCATAGCAGCCAGTGTTCCCGGCTGTGCATAGTGGGTGACTCCTGAGCTCGGGTGCTCACATACACCTCTCTGCTCTGCGCCTGGCTTGCCCTTGGCAGGTGTCGGATCCAGTCTGGTAGCATAAGCCAAGTGTAGCCTGCTGGGTCTAGTGTATGAAACGAGCCCAGCAGTGGTGAACAAAACACAAGCTGAGGCACCACCAGTCACAGAGGTTTCCAGCTGGTGAAGCAACACCCTAAGGATCCTGTGACACTTGCATACTTTCTTGTTCACTATTAATGCTCAAAAATTAGGTATGCTGGATAGAAATGTTGATTACTACAGCATTTCTCTCAGCTTTAAGGGCATGAAATAGTAGCAAAAATGATGATGACCACCTTAACTTATTGTTTTCCAGTAAGTAAATCCAACTGATTATTGACAAATCATGGTGCAGGTCCTTTGTTTTCAACATAAGTGATACATTTATGTTTATAACTTTCAAAGTTGTTGGTTCCTTCATGTGACCTGTGACATGTGTGGAAGAGGTGTAGATATGTGATTTCAGATTGAACTGACTGGTGCCTCTATAAACAAACTCGAGAATTTGGCTGGATCAGTGATAAACTTAAATAACTGAATACATCTCTAGCAATAACTATTTGAAAGGTGTAAAGCATACATTATTACTTAGACTGATCTTTCTCAAACTGTCTCTTTTCAATGACCAGTATTTATCTCCCCAACACAATTTTGCATAGACTAATACAAGTTTATTCTATGCACACCTATCACACATCTTGTGCCAGTCAGTGAATCAGCATAATTTTGCCATCAGCACAACTAGTCTATTCCCTGCTCAACAAGATTGGACATTCTTGACTATCTCTGCCACTTCAAATTGCTGTACAAGTTCCTAAACACTCCATATCTGTTTATCATTGTTTTTGTTTTTGTTCTGAGATGGAGTATCACTCTGTCTTGCTATGTCTCCCAGGCTGGCGTGCAGTGTCATGATGTCGGCTCACTGTAAACTCCGTCTCCATGTTCAAGCAATTCTCCTGCCTCAGCCTACTGAGTAGCTGGGATTACAAGTGTCCACCACCACACCTGGTTAATTTTTGTATTTTTAGTAGAGACAGGGTTTCACCCTGTTGACCAGGCTGGCCTCAGACTCCTGATCTCAAGCGATCTGCCCATCTCAGCCTCCCAAAGTTCTGGGATTACAGGCATGAGCCACTGTGCCTGATCATATCTGTATTATTTTGTTTTAACAGACACTAATAAATAGTTCATGGACAAACATTGTTCCACAGTCCACACTTTGAATAGCATTGGTTTAGACAGCCGAATATAAGCCAAAGCAAGGTCTAGTGGACTCTAACCCGAGAGAAAATAAAAACCCAACTATGATGTGGCCCATTAATACATACTTTTAAAAATTCCAAATGAAAGCCCTAACAATACAATTGCCACAATTTACCATTGATAATGATTTATGGGTAAAATTTTAGAAAAATGATGCAGTTGTGTGAAGAAACAGTATTGTAATATAGATGTCACAAAAATCTATGTTGAAGCCCAACAGAAATTGATGGTGAGATGAAAGGAGATACTTGCATTTCTAGAAACATAGTTGACTAGATATCCTGAAATCTCCCTGTGTACAAAAAATCTGATACAAAACCAAATTAGCTGAAAAAAAATACACACACACAAATATTATACATTTAATATATATAATTATGTATCATATGTAAAAGACATATATATGTGTGTATGGATATGTGTGTGTGTGTGTGTATATATACATATATATATATATATATATCTCAAATTCTTCTAATCTGTCTAAGCTGTCAAGAAAATAAAGAATATTCACAGGAAAGAAATACGAAATGAAAGCTTAAATCTACATCTAACAGAAGGTGCTAAAGCTGCTAACTACCGAAAGGGAGTTTGCCAGTCCCTACAATTCAGAGGCTTAGGTCGTAAAGACACACATGGACATGAACACATGGCATTGAACCCATGTAATAAGAGGAGTTGGAAGAAAGATTTCCACAAAAGTCAACAATTTTTTACGTGAAAGGGTGGACCAGAAAATTATCTGCCCCACAAAAGTAAATAGCGAAGAAAACTGACTAGCTCAGCCTGCATTTTAGTGGAGGGCTTTAACATACACATACATATCTCCTGAGTATTAGGAGTGTGGGTTTCAAATTATCACAGGTCACGTGACCTAGAAAAGCTCATCTAAGATTTTAAATGGTCTCGGAATGAAGTCACCTCAACACCAACCATAAGAATATCATGCTGGGAAGAGCACATTTAAAACCTAGTAATCATAGAATTCCATAATATCGTTAATGAGTTCACAATAAACAAAACAGAAAACAGTAGAGGAAGCAAGAATTGTGGAGAGGAAAGAATGAATGTGAACTAAATAACAAATTATGTGTCTAGAGTCTGCAGGGAAAACTTGCCAGTGAGAAATTACCTGTGATTCACATACAAAAGATTTTTAAGGAAAAATATACTGTTATTTAATATTAAGGAATTTGAATTTTTATGACTAAAGTCCCTCTGCAAACTTACAATGAGCTCTGCTACATACACAACTGCCTTGAGTGAATAATTTTTGGAGAGAAAATCTAGGGAAAAAGGCTTAGATCTAAATATGGTTCACTGTTAAAAAGGATATGGCAACAGTAATGGGAGGTCAGTTCCAGTGAGGGCACTGCACAGAAGCAGGTGTTCAGATCAGTGATTCTACGGGTTCAATCTCTCCAAAGTCTCCCAAAGCTTATTATCTATTTTTAGTGTTGATTTGTTTGCAATTAGTCTGTAACTTCTATTACTTGTTTAGTAGAATATTTATTTCAATTTGTAGGCTCTATCAGGGAAAAAGTCAAAAACGAGAAGCAAAGACCTTTGGTGAAATTGATCTCTCAGGGTCCTCCCTCTCTACAACGATAAGACGCCGTGTTTCCATGACATGATACACGGACTGCTTTGAAAGTATCTTTAGAGTTTATGCTAATATACCAAGCTTTGAGTGTTTTAAATAAGCGTAAAACACATATATTATATTTTATATGTGTAAATTATAATCAAATATTCTATAATTTACCTCAATAACTTCTAAAGCCTCGGTTTTTACTCAGATGTTGGGATGGTGAAACTAAATCCTGCTTTTAAAGAAGACACTTTGTCTTTTCTGTTTTAAAATGGTCTCAGAAAGACAAAAACAAGGGAAAAAAAAAACTATGATTCTTTCTAAAACTATCAGTTCACAGTGTTTTCTAGTCCCACATCTCCCACCCTAAACATCAAGGGCTAATTTCCTGGATGGGTTTTGTATTTTCCTGGCATGAGGGAAGATTTATATTCACTAGTCTCTGCTTGAAACGTCTTTCTTGCTCTGGTTAGTCTCAGCCTTTTGGTTGGCTGGAGTAATGAAAATTCTCTTGTCTCCTTACATTAATGTCATGCATTGCCTCTGTTCCCAGAAGCTTCAGACAATTTTACGTATTACACTAATAACCTCTTAACATCCAACTATCTACTTACCCAGATTTGATCCTTTGCATCCTCACCCCTAAGCATTATAAATCTCTGCATTCATGCAAAGAATACATACTCTCATAGGTGTCCTTCCACTTCCAAGCAAGTAGCTATTTGGATATCTAATACAAGAATTTTGTTTTGTGTAGGCCTTTTATTTCTTCACAATATTTCTATTGCCTTACTTATCCTAAGGCTCTCTACCTACTAGTTCAATCACATTTATTTTGTTAGGAAGAAGACAGAGATGGCATAGAAAAGAGGGTCAAAAAACAGTCAAAAATACAGGAAGGAAATAAACACGTTATGGGTTGTTAAGGAAGTAGAAAATAACTATGTAGTGTGTAAGGCTACGGTAAAAAACACTGCTGAAGTCAGTGAGAAAGGACCTGGTGCTTTAGTTCCTATAAACTTAAGTATCAGAGAAAGAATAAGATGATAGAAATCTCAAATAAATTGAGGAAAAAATAAAAGCAGAGAGAGCTTACGATGCTCTACTGGTCTAGAAATCTGGAAAGAAATGCATTATAGGTTGTTGCTTGCCAAATGGAGAAGACAAAGTAGCATGATATATTTAGGCAAAGAAATGCCAGGCAAGCATTGTGGTTCATGCCTGTAATTCCAACACTTGAGGCAGCCAAGGCGGCAGGATTACTTGAGCCCAGGAGTTCAAGACCAGCCTAGGCAGTATAGTAAGACCTCATCTGTACAAAATAACTTCAAAAATTTGCCAGGCATGGGCCTGTAGTCTCAGCTACTTGGTAGGCTGAGGTGAGAGGACTGCTTGAAGCTAGAAGGTAGAGGCTGCAGTGGGTCGTGATTACACCACTGTACTCCAACCTAGGTAACAAAGTGAGATACCATCTCTCTTTTAAAAAAAAAATAATAATAAGGGAAACACTTGAGCCATACTTTCCATATGTCACACTCCAGACTTCCTCATAGTAATCAGGAGACAATAGGAAAGATCTGGAATTTTCAGAAAGATTCTATGAAGGATTTGAAGGGGCTGAGAGTGCTGGTGGAAGACATGAGAGGGAGTGTGGTTTCAGGACAAGGAAAGCATAGTGTGCTTCTTGCAGGCAGAGACGATGACAAAAACTGAGGACATTAACACAGAATTCCAGCAAACACTGTTGGACTAGAAGGAGACCAGCTCCTTGTTTTGGAGGTCAGCAAGTGTTTAACTGACAACATAGTGGAAATAAACGGGACAGAGATATCTGCTCCAAAATCCTCTGTAAAACCTTTTCCATCACCCCACACTTAGATGGAGAACAGTGAAGAAAAAAGAGTAAATAGGAGGTTCAAGATGGTTGACCAGATGCCGGTAAGACATACTTCTTCCATGAAGAGAAACCAAAACATTAAGCAAATATTCACACTTTAAATGGATCTCCTGAGAGAAAACACTAAAATTCAATCGAGAGGCAACAGAAGACAACATGGGTAAAGGAACAGGAAATGGGGCTGCCTCTTTGGAGTTGCCAAGTGCCAAGAGTAGCCCACAGACCCAGACATTGAGCCAAGGAAGGGGTAAGTGAAAGGACCCTAAGGCTCTACATTCCACATGAGGACATCCGCAATCCTAGTTACAGGAGATAGACCTGCAGACGTTCAGACTGGCAAAAGGAGGTGCCTGGTGACCAAGATGTCCTGCTAGAACTCATGTGAAGCCTCTCAGGCTTCTGTGCCCTGGGAAGCTGTAACAAAGCACCATTCTGGGCATCCATCCCTAAGGTTCTGTGTCCTGCCCTGATATGCTGCTGCTGCTGCTGCTGCTGCTGCTGCTGCTGCTGCTGCTGCTACTGTCAGCTGAGCCAGGGAGTAAGCAGGGGCCTAAATGCTCTCACATGCTTCAAAGATGGGTTTCACTCCCATAGCTTCAGGACCAAGATGCACTCAAACCATATACCCCATACTGCCAGTCCCTCCTAAGACTGCCTTCATGGCCATTCCTGCTGAAGGAGCCGCACATTTCCCAGTGTCAGGCTCGTAGCATAGCCACCATTGCCCTGACTGTTTTGTCTGCAACCTGGAAGGAGTTCATCCCTCCTTATCACAGCCAGTGCTTGAGCTCAAGGGGCCAGAGAACAAGTCCAGTGGCCTATACCTGTTTGCCCAGGACTGGAGCACACCTTCCAGGAGTATGGTGATGAGATCTGTAAACTGTTATCAAGCAGGGAGAAACATGCTTCTCCCCCATCTCTGCCTCTTCTTTCCCTCTCTGTATTCCAACAGAATACAGAGAAGAGTGTGGTGCAGGTTTGTACTGTGGTGAGGGAGATAGGTGTCCCTCCCTTAACAAAACTAGACCACAAAGAATGTGGGCTGGTAGCTGAAGTTTTTGCTCTAGACAGGGAGTCTCCTGGCCTGGAATGGCTCGGTGATTAGACATAGATTGCTTGGGACTAGCCTAAACTTTCTGGCCTGCTGCTGGCAGCTTCATGCTAGAAAGTGACCCATGAGTTGAGGGTGTGGGAGCTGAGTAGGTTCCACTGCCACTTGCTAGGCTGAGGACTCTGGGCCACCCCACTTCCCCTGTGTAGACTCTGTCACACAAGAGAGAAACATCCACCCTTCCCTGGAGGGTTACCCCAGTGGCCTGAGAGCTGCCCCTAGACCGCCACAAAGGTTGGCACAAGAGCTGCATTGGAGAGCCTGTTCATATACTTGTCCAACTTTGCTTCCTCCGGATGCCACTGTGGCAAGGCATGGAACAGGAATCCCTGTGAGCTACACAGCCCCACCTATCACCTGGGACACCCCCAGTAGCTCTGATGAACAAGGGCCAAGTAGAAATCCCACTGCTACCATCACAGCTGTCTCTCTCCTGCAAGCGCCACCTACTGGCTGAGAGGTCAACCTACATGACCCATTACAACATCTGCTGATACCATTGTACAGCATTTGGCTGGCTCTTACTTGCAAGTGCCACCTACAGGCCTATAGGTTGAACTTCAGGAGGCTTCTAACAGAAGTGCACAGTGCTGGGGAAGTAGGTAAGCCTCCAGACACCACTACCTTCCATCTCTGTCTCTTCAGGAGACAAAAAGGCTGTTCATATACACAGTACACTGCTACTACAACATACAAGCAAACAACATTTGAGAAAAACATTACACTAAGGCTATCTATAACCAAGGAATTCATACACAGCTTTGGCCCCTAAAAATACAAAGAAGAAAAGATGAAGGACCCTACTTAACACATGCAACAGTTACACCCTCAAAGGAGGACAAAAAAAAAAAAAAAAAAAACTCCCATCTGAACTAACTCAAAAATAAAAAACTGACAGCTTCTCCAGATAAAAAGGAAACCAGCATAAGAACTCTAGCACCATGAAAAAACAAACAGCATTGTGACACTCCCTAAGAATCACACTAGTTCTCTAGCAATGTATTCCAACCAAAATGAAAATTTTTAAATGACAGATAAAGAATTCAAATATGGGTTGTAAGCAAGTTCAATGATATCGAAAAGAAAGTTGTAAACCAATACAAAGATATCAAAACAATTCAAGATATGAATACAAATTTACTAAAGAGATAGATATTTTAAAAAGAACTTTTAGAAATGGATAATTTACTGAAGAAATTACAAAATAGAACTGAAAGCTTTAACAATAGTCTAGACCAAGCAGAGGAAAGAATTTCAGAGCTTGAAGACTGCTCTTTTGAATTAACCGAGTCAGATCAAAATAAACAAAAAAATTTTTAAATAAATAAAACTTCAAGAAATATAGAATAACATTCTATATTTACAACTGAACCTATGAGTTGTAAGCATACCTGAAAGAGAAAAAGCAAAAACTTTGGAAAACATATTTGAAGAAATAATTTAGGAAAATTACACTGGTCTTGGTAGAGATGTAGATATACATATACAAAAAACTCAGAAGTACTTGTAAGACACATCACAAAATGAACATCATCAAGGCATATACTCATCAGACCATCCAAAGTCAACTTAAAGAAAACACTCTAAAAGAAAGAGAGGTACATCAAACCACCTCTGAAGAATATTCCATAAGACTAACAGTATACTTCTCAGCAGAAGCCTTACAAGCCAAAAGTGACTAGGGCCCTATTTGTATTCTTCCTAAAGAAATGAATACCCAAGAATACTGTATCCTTCTAAACTAAACTTCATAAATGAAGGAGAAATAAAGTATTTCCTAGACAAGCAAACATGAAGGGAATTTATCACTACTAAACCAGCCCTATAATAAATTATCAAAGGAGTTGTAAACATGTGAACAAAAGGACAATACCTACAATCATAAAAACACATGAATGTATATAACTCACAGATCTTATAAAGTAAACATACAGTTGAGACTACAAAAAAACTAGATAACCATTAACATCATGACAGGAACAAAGCAATATAAATATCAACCTTGAAAATTAATGCACTAAATGCTGCATTTAAATGATATAGACTGAGGAGAGTATATTTTTAAAAAATAAGATTCATTCATATGCTGTCTCCAAGAAACCCACCTAATGGTTAAAGACATTCATAGATCTAAAGTAAAGGAGTGGACAAAGATATTCCATGCAAATGAAAAACAAAAGTGAGCAGAAGTAGCTATATTTATGTCTTATAAAACAAACATTAAGTCAACATAAATTTTAAAATGCGTTTTTGAGGTGTAAAACCCATATTTATACCACGATGTCGTAAAAATATATGACATATGAAAATATAAAAATCTGTATTTATATTACAATGACATAACAGCACAGCCCACCAGCTGTACAGGTGGATGGGGACCCCTTTTTCCCTCCAGCATGCACCTGCCTCACCTGCACCAGGCCCTGATGTCACCCCAGACTCTCTCACAGACCCTGCCCTAGTGCCCTAGACATGGGCCCAGAACCACCCTGCTGGCCAGAAGTCAGAGTCCTCTTTGAAGGAAGTAGGGAGGCGGTCTCAGGTTCACTGACACAGAGAGAGGTAAGGTGTAAGGGAGCCTGCCACACCCCACAGATGGCATGTGTTGGGCAGACAGCAGGGCAGGGCCCCCAGGGCCACAGAAGCATACTTATATCAGAAAAAAAGTAGATTTCAATATACATTTTGAGAAAAGACAAGGAAGGTCATTATATAATGACAAAGGGTCAATCTAACAAGCGAATATAACAATTGTCAATATATATGCACTCAATACTGGAATATCCATATACTAAAGCAAGTATTATTAGAGCCAAAGACAGATAGATCCCAGTACAATAATAACTGGAGGCTTCAGATCCCAAATTTCATAATTAGACAGAGCATCCAGACATAAAATAAACAAAGAAACACTGGTCTTATTCTACATTATAGACCAAATGAACTCAATAGGTATTGAAGGAACATTTCATCTAACAGCTTTAAAATACATTGTTCTGCTCAGCACATGGATCATTCTTAATAGTATATCATATGTTACATCACAAAGCAACTCTTAAAACATTCTAAAAAACTGAAACAATGTCAAGCATCTTCTCTGACAAGAGGAACAAAACTGGAACTCAAAAAGAAGAGGAGCCGGGCACACTGACTCATGCCTGTAATCCCAGCACTTTGAGAGGCTGAGGCAGGTGGACCATGAGGCCAGGAGTTCACAACCAGCCTGGCCAAGATGGTGAAATCCCCTCTCTACTAAAAATACAAAACTTAGCCAGGCGTGGTGGCAGGTGCTTATAATCCCAGCTACTCGGGAGGCTGAGGCAGGAGAATTATTTGAACCCAGGGGGCGGAGGTTGCAGTGTGCCGAGATCATGCCACTGCACTCCAGCCTGGGCAATAGAGTGGCACTCCATCTTGAAAAAAAAGGAGGAATTTTGGAAACTACAGACACATGAAAATTACACAATATACTTCTGAATGACCTGTGGGTCAATAAAGAAATTAAGAAAGAAGTTGAAAAAAATTATTGAAATAAATGATAATGGAAACACAACATACCAAAACCTGTGGAAGAAAGCAAAAGCAGTACAAAGAAGGAATTTGTACTGCAAAAGCAGTACAAAGAAGCACTTATAGGAATTACCTATAAGTGCTTACATCAAAAAAGTTAGAAAAGCATCAAATAAACAACTTAGTGATGCACCTTAAAAAACCAGGCTGGGCGTGGTTGTTCATGCCTGTAATCCCAGCACAATGAGAGGCTGAAGTGAGAGGATTACTTGAGCCCATGAGTCAAGACAAGCCTGGGCAACATAGTGAGAACTTGGAAAAAAAAATAAAAGTTAAGAAAAGCGAAGAAAAAAATGAAAAGAAAAACAAGACCAAACAAAACTTCTTAATAGGAGAAAGAAAATAATGAGTATCAGTGAATAAATAAATGAAATAGATATGTAGAAAGCTATACAAAAGATCAACAAAATGAAAAGTTGTTTTCTGAAAAGATAACTAAAATTGACATATTTTAGATAGATTAAAGAAAAGCAGAGAGAGAACTCAAATAAAATCAGAGATGAAAAGGGAGATATTACAAATGATACCAAAGAAATTCAAAAAATCACTAGAGGCTACTATCATCAACTATATGCCAATCAGTTGAAAAATCTAGAAGAAACAAATAAATTCATAGACACATACAACCTACCAAGATTGAATCATTAAGAAATAAAAAATCTGAACAAATAAATAACAAGTAATGAAGTCGAACCCATAATAAAAAGTCTCACAGCAAAGAAAAGCTCAGGACTTGTGATGGTTCATATTGAGTGTCAACTTGACTGGATTGAAGGACACAAAGTATTGATTCTAAGTGTGTCTGTGACAGTGTTGCCAAAGGAGAGTAACATTTAAGTCAGTGGGCTGGGAAAGGCAGACTCACCCTTAATCTGAGTGTGTGCCATTTAATCACCTGCAAGCACAGCTAGAATATAAGCAGGCAGAAAAATGTGAAAAGGGAGAGACTGGTCTAGCCTCCTAGCCTACATCTTTGTCCTATGCTGCATGTTGCCTGCCCTCAAACACAAGGCTCCAAGTTCTTCAGTTTTGGAACTTGGACTGGCTCTCCTTGCTCCTTAACCTGCAGACCTCCAGTTGTGGGGCCTTGTGATAGTGTGAATTAATGCTTAATAAACTCATATTATATATATGTGTGTGTGTGTGTGTGTGTGTGTGTGTGTATTGTATTTATATATTTATATATATCATTGTGCTGGGATTACAGGCATGAGCAACTACGCCCAGCCTTGCTTTTCAAGGGGCATCATTAAGTTGTTTATTTAATGTTTTTCTACCTTTTTTGATGTAAGCACTTATAGTTATAAAATTTCCTCTTAGTATTGCTTTTGCTTTATCCCACAGGTTTTGGTATGTTGTATTTCCATTATCAGTTATTTCAAGAAATATATATATATTCCATTGGTTCTGTCCCTCTAGAGAACCTTAATACAGGATTCAATGGATTCAATGCTGAATTCTACCATTTAAAGAACTAATACCAATCCTACTCAAACTATTCTGAAAAATAGAAGAGAAGGGAAAACTTCCAAACTTCTTCTACGAAGCCAATATTATTCTGATAGCAAGCCAGACAAAAACACATAAAAAACAATACTACAGGTCAATATCCCTGATGAATATTGATGCAAAAATCCTCAACAAAATAGCAAAAAACTGAAATCGACAACACATTAAAAAGATCAATCATTATGAACAAGTGGTATTTATCTCAGGGATGCAAGGATGGTTCAACAAATGCAAATCAATCAGTGTGATGCATCATATCAATAGAATGAAGGATAAAATCCATATGATCATTTCAATTGATGCCCAAAATTCATTTGATAAAATTCAACATTTCTTTGAGATAAAAACTGTCAAAAAACTAAAAGGAACATACCTCAATATAGTCAAAGCTTTATACCAGAGACCTACTGCAATCATACTGAATGGGGAAAAACGGAAATCCTTTTCTCTAAGATCTGAAACACAACAAGGATGCCTGCTTTCAATACTGTTATTTAACATAATACTAGAAGTTCTAGCTAGAGCGATCTGACAAGAGAAGGAAATAAAAGACATCCAAATGTTAAGAGAAGTCAAATTATCCTTTTTTGCAGATGATATAATTTTATATTTGGAAAACCCTAAAGACCCCACCAAAAAACTATTAGAACTGGTCAACCAATTTAGTAAAGTTTAGGATACAAAATTAACTACAAAAATACAGTGAGATTTCTATATACCAACAATGACCAATCTTAAAAGGACATCAAGAAAGTTATCCCATTTATAATAATTAAAAAATAAAATTAAATACCTAGGAAGAAATTAACCAAAGAAATGAACAACCTCTACAATAAAAATCTATAAATTTTTGATGCAAGAAATTGAAGAGGACACCAAAAAATAAAAATGAAGAAGACACCAGTAGATGGAAAGATATCCATATTCATGGATTAGAATAATCAATATTTTTGAAAAATCCTTATTACCCACAGAAATCTACAGATTAAATTCAATCCTTATCAAAATACCAATGACATTCTTCACAGAAATAGAAAAAACAATTTTGCACTTTATATGGAGCCACAAAACACCCAGAAAAGCCAAAGTTATTTTGAGCAAAAAGAACAAAACTGGAGGAATTACATTACCTGACATCAAATTATACAACAAAAATATAGTAACTAAAACAGCAGGAAACTGGCATAAAAATGAACAGATAGACCAATGAGACAGAATAGAAAACCCAGAAACACATCCATACATCTACATCCATACATCTACATTGAACTCATTTTTGACAAAGGTGCCAAGAACATACATTAAGGAAAGGACAGTATCTTCAATAAATGGTGCTGGGAAAACTGGATATCAACATGCAGAAGAATGAAACTAGATCTCTATTTCTCACCATATAAAAAATCAAAATGGATTACACATTTAAATCTAAGTCCTCAAACTATGAAACTACCAAAAGAAAACTTTGGGGAAAATTTCCAGGACATTAGACTGGGCAAAGATTTCTTTAGTAATACCCCACAAGCACAGGCAAGCAGAGAAAAAATGGACAAATGGTATCACATCAAGTTAAAAAGCTTTTACATAGAAAAGAACACCATCACTAAAGTAAAGAGACAACTCCCAGAATGGGAGAAAATATTTGCAAACTACCCATTGAACAAGGAATTTTTAACCAGAATATTTAAGGAGGTCAAACAACTCTCTAAGAAAAGGTTTAATAATCTGATTTTAAAATGGGCACAAGATCTGAATAGACATTTCTCAAAAGAAGATATAGAAATGGAAAACAGATATTTGAAAAGGTGCACAACATTATTGGTCATCAGAAAAATGCAAATAAAAACTACAGTGAGATATCATCTCTCCCCTTTTAAAATAGCTTTTATCCAAAAGACAGGCAATAACAAATATTGGTGAGGATATGGAGAAAAGTGAACTCTAGTACACTGTTGGTAGAAATGCAAATTAGCACAACAACTTTGAGGAACTGTTTACAGGTTCCTCAAAAAGCAAAAATTGAGCTACCATATGATCTGGCAATCCCACGGCTAGATGAGAAGAAAGGAAATCAGTATATTGAAGAGATATCTGCATTCCCACTTTTATTGTAGCCTTAATCGTAATAGCCAAGATGAGGAAGCAAACTGAGTGTCCATCGATAGATAAATGGATAAGGAAAATTTGATATATATATATATACACAGTGGAGTATTATTTAGCCATAAAAAGAATGAGATCATGTCATTTGTTACAACATGGATGGAACTGGAGATCATTATTTTAAGTGAAATAATCTAGGCACAGAAAAACAAACTTTGAATGTTCTCACTTACTTGTGGGAGCTAAAAAATTAAATCATTTGAACTCATGGAGATAGAGTGGAGGGATGGTTACCAGAGGCTGGGGAGAGTAATGGTGGGAGTTGGAGGGAAGTGGGATTGGTTAATGGGTGAAAGAAAAGAGAAAGAATGAGTAAGATCTAGTGTTGAATAGCACAACAGAGTGACTATAATCAATAATACGTTGTAGATTTTAAAGTAACTAAGAGTATAATTGGATCCTTCATAACACAAAGAAAAAATGCTCGAGGTGATGGCTACCCCATTTACCCTGATGTAATTACCATACATTGCATGTCTAAATCAAAATATCTCATGTACCTTAGAAATATACACACTTACTGTGTAATCACAAAAATTAAATATTTAAAACTTCACTAATAAAAAAGACAATAGGGCCCGGCGCTGTGGCTCATGCCTGTAGTCCCAGTATTTTGGCAGGCTGAGGTGGGCAGATCACTTGAGGTCAGGAGTTTGAGACCAGCCTGGCCAACATAGTGAAACCCTATCTCTACTAAAAAATAATAAATAAATAAATAAATAAATAAATAAATAAATAAATTAGCTGGGTGTGGTGGTGGGCACCTATAATCCCAGCTACTCAAGGAGGCTGAGGCAGAAGAATCACTTGAACCCGGGAGGTGGAGGTTGCAGTGAGCCGAGACATGACAGAGTAAGACTGTCTTAATAATAATAATAAAAAAAAAAAAGCAAATGGAAATTTCTGGTCTAAAATGATACAACAAATCTTGGCGTGAATAACGAAAGGATCATAATAAGAACTGCAAATAAAGTTTTCATGTTTGTCAATTATTTTCCAATTTAATGCATACCTTTTATGTGACTCTAGATACCATGCTACTAATCCACTCACTTGATGTATTATAGCCTCCAAGTGAATAAATATATCTACACATAAAAAAAACACAATGAGATCCATCTTACACCAGTCAGAATGGCTATTAGTAAAAAGTCAAAAAAAAACAACAGATATAGGTGATGAAGTGGAGGAAGGCGAACACTTACACAACGTTGGTGGAATGTAAGTTAGTACAATGTTTATACAAAACTTAAAACAGAAATGCCATTTGATCCAGCAATCTCATTACCAGGTATATACCCAAAGGGAAAGAAATCATTACATCAAAAAGATACCTGTGCTAGTATGTTTATTGCTGCAGTATTCACAATTGCAAAGGTATGGAATCAACCTAAGTGTCAATGGTTGACTGGATAAAAAAGTGTGGTATATATATGCCATGGAATATTACTCAGCTATAAAAAATAATGAAAGCATATCTTTTGCAGGAATATGGATGGAATGGGAGGCCATTATCCTATGCAAAAATGCTCAGAAACAGAAAGGCAAAGCTGCATGCTTTTAATTATAAGTGTAACCTAAATATCTGTATACATGGACATACAGAGTGGAGTAATAGACATTGGAGACTACAAAAGTGAGAGAGTGGGAGTCAGGTGAGAGTTGAAAAATTGACTATTGGGTACAATGTTCACTATCTGGGTAATGGCTAAAAAGCCCAGACTTCACCACTATGCAATATATGTATGTAAGAAATCTGCTCTTGTGCACCCAAATCTATTTTTACAAAAGGTAGATGCAGGAAACACTTAATTTTCTAAATTAATTTAAGATAGATTAGTTTTTGAGCTGGGTAGTGACTAAGTTCTGAATTTCTAAATATTAAATCATAACGGGAGATTTCATCCACAAGTTGTATTTGGATAAATAAAAAAATTCATAATTTTGCACTTCCATGTTATATTGTATATTCAAATCCATACAGATTTGTTTCCATAAACATAGAATTTTACCTGTATTTATGCACCTAAAATTAAAAAGAAATGCTGGTGTGATTTTGAATAAAATCTCTATAGCTAAAGAAAAAAGAAAAAAACCTCTATGTCCTAAAATTTTTTAATAATTGTGCAACATTTAACTTAATGCTTCCCAGGTAGATATGACCCAAACAGACTACCTTGACAGCTTTCACATCAAAAAGTGTCAACGTATTCTTTATACAATGACTATCTGACCAAATAAGACAGTGCCATAAGGGAACTAAACCGTGAGGCATTGCCTTTTTTCTAGAGGTGAATAGCATTAGAGATTTCCAGCATGTTCTCTCACTATTAAATTAATGCCACAAGCACTCTAAAGTCTGACCTGAACAAGAGAGACACATAACCTGTGCAAAAAATCCTTGTTCAGAAAGAGCAATGCAGAACATGAGGAATAAGACAAATTGTCTTTTTACCATGGAATATTAGCCTTTGTGAGCCCTATAACATCTGCCTATGTTCTTTCCAAACAGGAAAATTCTTGAAAATTGCATCTGTCCATCATTGTCTTTGAGCATCCTTAGCCTTGACCACTTTGCCTTTTTTGTAGTTGACAAGAATTTAAAGCTCTTTTTTACTGTATGAGGCAGACGCTATAGTTTATAATCACACAAATATACACAATAGAGTAGTAGCTGATTTAATTAATGCATAATAATATGGAATAAGGGAAATGTGATGTTAGTCTCTGAATCTTTCTTTATATTTCTGTGAGATATTAAAATAACCATATCTATATATCTAACCACCTATGAATTAGGTAGTTTAACCTAGCATAACGCATACTAAATCTATCATGTTTAGTACCTTGATCACCACTAAGTACATGTGGCAGTTGACCAACTGAAATGTGAAACTGGAGACAGATCAACTGATTTATTAATTTTATTTTATTAATTTTAATTTACATTTTAAAATGAAAGCAGTGCAAAATATTTTAACATTAAACACAGCTTTTCTATTTTGGTTGGACTATTCTTCACATACTGTAAGATGATATTGTTGTATAGTAATAAATGCTAAGTGCATGTGTAATTTCTGGTGTCAAATATAACCAAATATTTCTGGTATTACACATACATAGATACTCTATCTAGTTGGTATCAACTGACTGATTCAATTCAAATGGTTATTTATGTACATCAATTTCACATTGTAATTTGTTTATTTGAATATGTTATGTAGATAGTATGCATTATAGTGATACTTATGTAAATGTAAACCATTGTATTAGGCCTCTATTGCTATATAACAAGTTATTCCCAAAGTTAGTGGATTATAAATAGTCATTCCTCTTCTTAGAATGCATAAGATTTTTTTTTTAAGAACAGGGTCTTGCTATGTTGCCCAGATTGGCTTACAACTCCTAGGCTGAAGGGATCCTCCTTCCTCAGTTTCTCCAGTAGCTGGGACTATAGGCACATATTACTACACCAGGCATCAGGACCATAACTATTCTTGACTGGGGGAAGAACCACTTTTTCTAAGTTCACTCACATAACTATGGTCAGGCCTCAATTACTCACTGACTCTTTGCCAGAGACAACAAATCCTTGCCATCAATGGAAATGAGCTTGATTCTTCCAGGACAAAGGAGAGAAGCAAGAGAGGGGGAGAGAGGTTGAATGATACAGAGAGAGAAAGAAAGGCAGAGAAAGAGGCATACATACCTTGTATAATAGTATTTAAAATATGAACTAAACAAAATTGTGATAAAAAGTGTACAAGAGCTATACATTTAACATACAAACAATTACTAAGATAAACTATAGAAGACCTAAATAAATTGAGAGGTACATTGTGTTTATGGCTTGAAGGACTCAATATTTTTAAGGTACTAATATTCTCTAAATTGATCTATAGATTCAATATAATCCCAGTCAAAATCCCAGTGAACTTTTCTATGCATATTTATCAACTACTTCTTAAATTCATATGAAAATGCAAAGAACTTGGAATAGCCACAACTGTAGAAAAAAATTGAGTCTAATTTGTGCTACAGCTATAGTAATCAAGATAGTATGGTATTGACATAAAGACAGACAAATAGATCAATGGAAGAGAAAATTGATTATGGAAATTGACCTACACATATAAGGACAACTGATTTTCAACAAACATGCAAATGCTATTGAGTGAAGAATCCGTATGTGAATATCCATATGTAAGTAAATTAACTCAAGATGTAGCATAAACTTAAATGTATAACCTAAAACTATAAAAACTCTAGAAGAAAATATAGAAGACAATCTTTGTGACCTTGAATTAGACAAATATTTCTCAGATATGAAAGCAAAGGGGACATCCATAAAAGGACATGTGGATAAACTGATTTTGTCAAAATTTAAAACTTCTGCTCTTTGGAAGACACAATTAAAATAAATAAAAGACAAGCCACAAAAACAACCTCTGAGTGAAAAAGTCCAGACTAAAAGATGAGAATGTATTTCATGATTCCGTTTACAAACTTTTTATAAATTAAAATCTACAGCAGGGCTTGGCAAACTCTGTCCCAGAGAGCCAAATCTGTGTGGCTACCTTATTTTGTAAATAAAATTTTTATTAGAACATAATATGTTTATTAATTTATGTACTTTCTATGGCTGCTTTTATGTTACAGTTGCAGAGTTGAGTAGCATATGCACTCCACAGCACAAAATATTTACTATAGAGAAATTGTTAGCTCTATAGAGATAAAACTTGTTGCTGGTTTTCTGAGTTTTTTGACAAAAAGCAAATCAATGGTTACCTAGGAATGGAAGTGGGAAATGACATGGGAAGAAAAAATATTTAATTGGTTCTAGTTCTCAAAGACTAGTTCTTTGAATTAACTCAGGCAGACAAAAATTAACAGAAAGAAAATGCTGAGAGTACATATAGATATAATGCAGACACTGAGGATGAAAGAGAAAGCTGGAAACTCTGCCTGGGGTACCTGAATGGCAGGACTAGTCCCCAGCCCTGAACAGCTCCTGGGTGAAGGAGTCAGTGAATGGATTGTAGGACTGCTCACCCTCACACAGACCTCTAGGATCCTAGCTACAGGATAACCCACATGATATGATTTGGCTCTGTGTCCCCACCCAAATCTCATGTTGAATTTTGATGCCAGGTGTTGGAGGTGAGGCCTGGTGGAAGGTGATTGGATCATGGGGGTGGTTTCTAATGGTTTAGCACCATTCTCCTTGTGCTGCCTGATAATAGAGTTCTCATAAGATCTCATTGTTTACAAGTGTGTAGCTTCTCCCTCCTTTCTCTCCCTCTCTGCCATGTGAAGAAGGTGCTTGCTTCCCCTTCAGCCTTCAGCCATGATTGTAAGTTTCCTGAGGCCTCCCCAGCCATGCTTTCCATACGGCTTGTGAAACTTGAATCAATTAAACCTATTTTCTTTATAAGTTAGCCAGTCTTTAGAGCAATGTGAGAATAGACTAATACACCATATCTCCCATGAATGTTTGAGATGGCAGGGGAATCTGCCTGGTAAATAGGCAGAGACAGGGCTTTAGCCAGTGGGGAGCCAAGACTCATCTGTCTGCAGGCCCTCTTGCTTGCCAGCTCCTCCCAGAGCCCCTGACTTGCCATTCAGAAAGAACATGTGCACAGTGCAGTCTCCTCTTCTTATTCTGGGTGCTTTGCTCTACTTCTGCACATTCCTGGCAGCCTGAGAGTACTTTAGGTCTCCTAACTCACCTGGAACCCAAGCTTAAGGGTATGGAGGATGGGACCAGCAGCCAGTCCAGACAACCCAAGGCTGTGGCATGGAACTCAGGAGTGCTGAGCTGAGATATGTGGCTAACACACAAGCAACGGAGGAGCCCACACTCTCAGAGCACTGAGAGGGGGGAGGTGCATGGGTTTGTAGGCCAGCATGGGGGAAGGGTGTGTCTCCTTCTGCAGGGCTACACGCTGGAAAGCGTGTAGCCTATCTCCCCGTGGAGGCCTCTGCCCAAGGGAGCCCCATAGCCTTGAACAACTAACAAAAGAAATGCACTTGCAGTGCCAGTGATTGGAGGCAACTTCTCAGAGGCCCATGAGTGGACCTGGTGAGGGGATCACCTCTCTCTCCCCCACATCACAGAATATTGTTGTAAATGTGAGGAAATACAAAGGAGCTGCCAGCTAAGAGCCTCTCTGCCAGCCATTACTCTTAAGTGTCATCTACTGGATCACAGCCTGCACTAGAACACCAAAAATACTTTGCTAATATACTCCTCTGTGAAACCAAGGGCAATAATTCAACAAAAATAAAGACCGTGTACATAGCCTTGGCCCTCTGAAAACATCTAGAAACAAAGCCAACTGATTAGTTCCACTTACACCACAATTAAAGGAGCAGCCTACCAGATGAGAAAGAATCAGTGCAAGAACTCTGGCAATTCAAAAGACCAGAATGTGTCCTTACCTCCAGACAAGTCCGCTAGCTCCCCAACAGTGATTCTTAACCAATTTGAAATGACTGAAATCACAATGAGTTTATCATCTGAATGGTAAGGAAGCTCACTGAGATTCAAGAGAAATTTCAAAGTCAATCTAAGGAATCCAGTAAAATGATTCGAGGGCTGAAAGATGAAATAATTATTTTAAGAAAGAACTAAATCTCTAGAGCTAAAAATTCAATACAAGAATTTAATAATACAACCAGAAGTATTAATAGGAAACTAGAACAAGCTGAGAAAATAACCTCAGACCTCAAAGACTAGGTCCTTGAATTAACTCAGGCAAACAAAAATAAACAAAAAAAGAATTTTTAAAGATGAGCAAAACCTCTGAGAAATATAGGACCATGTAAAAATACCAAATATATCACTTATTGGCATTTCTGAGAAAAAAAGAAAGAGCATAAGCAAGTTGAAAAATATATTTGGGGATATAGTCCACAAAAATTTCCCCAATCTCACTAGAGGATGACATGGAAATTCAAAACATACAGAGAACCTCAGCCAGATAATATACAAGACAACTATCCCCAAGATGTGTACTCCTCAGATTCATGCAGGTCAGTGCAAAAGAAAAAAAAAAATTATAAAGGCAACAAGAGAGAAGGGTCAGGTCATGTACAGAGGGAAACCCATCAGGCTAGCAGTGGACCTTTCAGCAGAAAACCTCTCAGGCTGGAAGAGATTGGGGACCTATTTTAAGCATCCTTAAATAAAAGAAATTTTGATCAAGGATTTCAGATCCTGCAAAACTAAGCTTTATAAGTGAAGGAGAAATAAAAATATATCAAAATTTAAATGTAAGACATCAATCTAGAAAAATCCTAGAGGAAGACTTAGAAAATATCCTTTTTTACAGTGACCACAGAAAAGAATTTTTGGCTACATCCCAAAAAGCAATTGCAACAAAGAAATAGTAACAAGTGGGATCTAATTAAACTAAAGAGTTCAACAGAGTAAGAGGACAACCTACAGAATGGTAGAAAAGATTCGCAAGCTATGCATCCAGCAAAGGTGAAATATCCAGAATCTATAATAAATGTGATACAACAATAAAAAATAAATGACCTCATTAAAAATGGCCAAGAACATGAACAGACACTTTTCAAAAAAAAGACATACAGGTGGCCAACAAACATGAAAAAATGTTCAACATCACTAAACATTAGAGAAATGAAAATCCAAACCACAATGAGATGCTATCTCACACCAGTCAGAATGGATATTATTAAAAAGTCAAGAAACAACAGATGCTGGTAAAGTTGCAGAGAAAATCGAATGTTTATACACTACTGGTACAAATGTAAATTAGTTCAGTCACTGTGGAAAGCAGTTTGGCGATTTTTCAAAGAACTTAAAATAGAAGTACCATTTTACTCAGCAATCCTATTATTGGGGATATACCCAAAGGAATGTAAATCATTCCCCTGTAAAGACACATGCATGCATATGTTCATCACAGCACCATTCACAATAGCAAAGACATGGAATCAACCGAAATGTCCATCAATGTTAGTCTGGATAAAGAAAATATGCTAGGTGAGAGGTTGATAGGTTCAGGAAACCACTATGGCACTATGTAATGAACATGCATGTCCTGTGCATGTACCCCAGAATTTAAATAAAAATAAAAATTAAAAAGAAAAAAAGTGTAATGCATGTACACTATGGAATACTATGCAGCCATAAAAAAGAATGAGATCACATTCTTTGCAGCAACATGGATAGAGCTGGAGGCCATGATCCTAAGCCACCTGATGGAGGAACAGAAATCCAAATACTGCATGTTCTCACTTATAAGGGGGAGTGTAGCAGAATACATATGGACACAAGGAAGAAAAAAACAGTCACCAGGGCCTACTTAAGGGTGGAGGGTGGGAGGAGGGTAAAGACTGAAAAGCTACCTATCAGGTACTATGCTTACTACCTGAATGCTAAATAATCTGTACACCAAACCCCTGTCACATGCAATTTACCTATGTAACAAATATGGGTAACAAAACTGCACATGTACTGCTGAACCTAAAATAAAAGCTAAGAAAAAGAAAGAATAATAAAAAGTACAGTTCTTAGCTTACATGATTATGTGACACTGCCCAATTTATATTTTGATATATTTTATCCATATTTATAGTTAAATGTTATCAGCTCATAACCTAAAATACTGAAAAGAAACTGAGTTTTTCATATACATTTTAGTTATTGGAAAATTTTCCGATATGTTTGGTACAATTTAGTTAATGGAACCTAACTTTTTAAATGTAAAGGTTATAAAATCTAGATACAGATCAAATTTTTCTGACAAAAATTATTATCCAAATTGAGGTTTCCTGTAAGTGTAGAATACACATTTGGCTTTAGATATTTATTATAAAGATATTTAAAATATATTATTAATAAATTTAATACTGATTACATATTGAAATCATAAATTTTATGCATGCACTGAAACAAAATGTATTAAGTTTGTTCTACATGTTTTCACTATTTTTAATGTGGCTGCTAGAAAACTTAAAATTACGTGTACGGCTTGTAATATATTTCCATTGGATAGTCCCTAGGTCATGGAAACGAGTGAGTAATCTAATTTCTAAAACCTGCTTTGGGGTTTCCTACAGAAACTCATCTTACATTAGACTACTTTTACCTGAAGTTTCAGGGAAAAATAACAGTGAAACCATATGAATTCTTACAGAGTGAGGCAACATGAGAACATTGCAGAGGCAACCTAGAAGGGCAAACATAATCAATTTCCAAACATGGATTATGCCTCACGGGACCCTATTTAATAACCTCTATGTCTTACATACCCATGCTGAAATTTTATGGAGTCAAGACAAATGGTGGGAAGTTGGGAAACGGTTATCTGACAGAGATGAGGCATATTGGAGTTTTGGGTAGGGGTCTGAGAAGAGAGGGGCAGGCCAAGAAGATATAAACATGGCACCCAGAAGACAGCATCCCAGGCTGAAGAAGTAGTTGTGAAAAAGGTTCAGCAAATTGTCAACTGACAGGTCACTCATACTGCTCATGTCGTAAGAAAGTCCTGAAGGGTGGCAAGATGCAGAACCCGAAGATCTTAAGATCTTCCCTGATGTGCCTGTGTGCAAAACCAGGGTTAATTTATTAGATCATCTACTCTAAATCTCTTGTGAGCTGCTGAATGTGGCAGTCCTGACTGCTGGGAATAAGGACCAATGGGGTATATTAATGACTCCCTGCTTAAGAAATGTCAACAAGCCCCCAGAAACTGTGTTGCGAGGTTGTACCTCACAGTGAAATTGACCTTACTACTTGTATTATAGAATAGGGCACATAAATTCCCTCAATATACCATATCTCAAAAAGGTGTGTGCATAAATGTGCTGTCCAAGATAAGAATAGAACTCTTTACTTTTTTCCAACATAAACAAGCTTTTCAATTATTAAATGTCTAATTGTTGTTGAACTGTCAAGTGACACATAGAGCAAAACAGCAGAATGATCTTAAAAATATAACAGTAGTAAGCTTCATTGTTCCTATGCCTTTCTTAAGATTTAGAAATAAGACTAAGTCAAAGGTAAATGCCCATTAATGAAATAGGAATAACAAAAGGAAATGTTACATATCTGTTGATAGTACTTTCATCATTGGATCTGATTGAATTAGCTAAATGTTAAAAAATAAATGTATCAGCAATGATGTAATGGACAATATAATAAGCAATAATACAATATTTGGTTCTGGAATGATATTCGCTTTCTATACAAGTAATACTAAAATGATTATGCTTCTATTTAATTCTATCTTCCATAGACTGATTCTCACATACTTAAATTTTTTCTTTTTCTACATGCCAGAATTGAACATTTTATATAACATTAAAAAGAAATAAAATTGGAGAAATAAGGTAAAATTAATATTGTAGATTTTATATAAAATTTTGGATTTGGTACCTCACTAACTGAAATTACCAGGTAATGAAATGTGAGCATTCCTCCCGGAGCAGGGCTGCAACCTCTATGGCTTATCCCTGACCTCCATTATTTGAAAAAATACACTTAGCCCTGCGTTCTAAAGTTGGATTTAAAAAAAAAAAAAAAAAAAGACATCGATGCATGAATGTGTGGTGAAATTTTAAAAAATATGCAATGACTCTTTTAAATATACTCTCTCTGCTAGAAAGAAGAAGAAAGAGAGAGTATGAGAGAGGATATGCCAAAAATTGTTTTGTTTTTTTTTTCCTGTGAGTTGTCCATGCCACAGCAGAGTCTTAGCAATGTTTCCTATGACAATGCCTTAGCTGGTTTCCATTTTTAAAGCCCTACTATGCCTCTGAAGCAAGGCTAACTGCTTCATCTGTAGGAATATTTGTATTACCTCTTTCCTACCTCGTGAGTATCTGTGGTAAATAAGCTTTTGACAAAGTTTTTAAACATTATCATTTTCTTAGTTATAATTATACAAAATTCAGTCACTACTACCAAACAAGGGGGTGCGGGGAATATCATTAAAAGAAAAAAATGTCAAAGGCAAATTCTCTTTCCAACCAGTGTGTTTCTTTAAACACAGACTGCATTGAGTAGTCCTTACTTTTAGCCATGGATATTTTCATATTGCTAGGGGACTTTCTCTCTAAAGTCATATTTTCTTCCCCATTCTAAAATGCCTAGTCACAATCATGTGAACCCCTTGTACTAGAAAAATAATAACCCACCCTGCCTGAACAAACACTGTGGGATTTTTACATAATGATAGGCTTTTAGAATAAACTGTTATCTTGGGACTCTACAGACAGGTTTTGTTTTGTTCACACAGTATTGCTTTGATTGTTAAATTTGATGAATATTTTACAAAACCAGGTAATTTAATATGAAAATCTACATTTCTAGTTTCTCCCCCAAAACTGAAAAATCGCATAATCACAAATCAGAATTTCTACCTGGTAATCATCGACTAGAGCTGAGAAGGCGCCTCCTCTTTATATGACTCTTAAGTTTGTCTGTCCTCTTTCATGAAGTAGCTCTATTCATTACATTCTTGACCTGACTCCTATAAGCTTTGTTTTTGGAATCTCTGGTCAGAATCTCCAGAATAATGAGGAATTAGGCACCATGTGCATATTACCTTCCTTAACTTGTGACCCACTGAAAAATAAAATCCAGAAACAAAGTATCAAAAGATGAGCATCAACTGTAATATAAAAATGATTAGACTGTGGCTTTAAATCTGTGCCCAAATGTGTTTTCGTATGTTCCCATCTGTAAGCCTAGACCATAAGATATCTCACTCAAGGTGTGAAGAACAGACTCACACAAGATCCTTGCCTCATACTGATCACAAGCACAGAGGAGAGAAATGAAAGTTAATCTCACAGGTTTTTATTTTATTTTTAGATTACCTCTATCCAAGAAAAGAAACCTTGATAATGAATATCATACTTTGTCAACCACCAATTAGCAATTTATTCCTTACCTGAACAGTGGGAATGGTGTAAACAGAGGTCTTGTAAAGAAAGCTCACCACATGGAAGGCCAGGAGAATGAATTCTGTCCTCGAATTACATTTCCTAGTAAAGCAATAAATGGGGATCTGAATCTTCATAAAGAAACGCTAAAATGGGGTAGTAAATAAAATAAACTTAAAAGGGTAATGGTAGCTAATTGAAAAGGTAGTGGCAGAGACATCTGGTTGCTTAGCAAATATTATCTAACACATATATATATATATATATTTTTTTTTTTTTTTTTTGAGACCAAGTCTCGCTCTGTCGCCAAGGCTGGAGTGCAGTGGCGTGATTTCGGCTCACTGCAAGCTCCGCCTCACGGGTTCACGCCATTCTCCTGCCTCAGCCTCCCGAGCAGCTGGGACTACAGGCAGCCGCCACCGCGCCCGGCTAATTTTTTGTATCTTTTAGTAGAGACGGGGTTTCACCGTGTTAGCCAGGATGGTCTCGATCTCCTGACCTCGTGATCCGCTTGCCTCGGCCTCCCAAAGTGCTGGGATTACAGGCTTGACCCACCACGCCTGGCCACAATTAATATAATTTTTATTTTAGCTGAGCACATTGCCACACAAGTAAAGAAACAACTTCTGTTTCAACTAGGTGTGGTCATGTGAGTAAGTCTGGTCACTGAGGTACAGGTGGATAAGTGATAGAGAACTTCCAAGAAGTCTTCTTGCAAAGATGGAGGCATACCCTTTGTCTTGGTCCATTGGTGCTGCTACAAAGGAATACCTGGGCCTGGGAATCTATAAAGAAAAGAGATTTATGTGGCTCATGGTTCTGTAGGCTGTACAAGAAGCAAGACACCAGCATCTGCCTCTGGTGAAGGCCTCAGGCTGCTTCCATTCATAGCAGAAGGGGAAGGGAAGCCAGTGTGGGCAGACATACATGGTGAGAGAAAAGGCAAGAGAGAATGGAGGAGGGCACCCATCTCTTTATAACCACCTTTTCATGAAGGAACTAATAGAATGAGAACTCACTCATTACTGTGAGGACAGCACCAATGACCCAGACATCTCCCATTAAGACCCACCTCCAACACTGGAGATCAAATGAAATTTGGGGGAGTTAGATATCCAAGGTATAGCACCCTTTTACAATCCTTGTTTAATTTTCTGTTACTTGAAACACAGATGCAATGACTGAAGCTTTAACAGTCGTTTGGGACCATGATGGCAATGCCGTGTGTTAGAAAGAATCCCAGGCTCCCAGTGCCCATAAAACCATCAGTCCAGTGCTATAATAATCTACAGAATTATTTCACATTAGGGAGAAATGTACATGTATATTATTTAAGTCATTCTTGCTTAAGATTCTATTTTGTAAAGCTGAACTTAAACCTAAATTATAAGAGTTCAGTATGAAATAAATTATTCCAAAGAGATAAATCATAAATTGGCATGATAAAGAAGCTCTACATAATTTCTCTGTGTAGACTACAAATTATTGGAGCACTTAGAGTGTTTGTTTAAAAAATAAATATTCAGTTACATAGTTAATATCATGGAACAACATTTACATCCCACAGAAAGCATATTATATACTCTTATTAACCTCCCTGTCTGCAAACTTTTTGCCCTGTTCTGCCTTCTTCCCCCTTTCTGTTCTCTGCAAAGTCTAAAGCAATTCTGTAACAAGAATTCTAATCATATCACTCTCTTGCTTAAAACATGTTAATAACAAGTCTATGTCTCAGGTAAGGGAAAAAATATTTACTATGCCATACAGTCCCCTTTATAATGTGATCCTCAATGACCTCTTTGCCCTCATCCTGTACCCCTCCTTATCTCGTCTTATGCTATATGTGCCATGCTGTCTCTTAACAATGTGTATTTGTACTTGCTTTTCCTTCCATCTGAAGTACTTTCCACTTTAACACTTCCGTTTCAGAGGCTTTCTATTCACTCCATAAATTCCATTTCCTTTTCCTTATAAATATTTCACAGGCTCCCTTGGATGAGGATAGAATCGTGTAAGTAGTCTGGATAAAAAATTGTGCTCAAAATGATGTACAAAACCTTCAGAGTTAGGTGAAAACATATTGTTCCATCTGCCAAGCTTACTCTCCCTCATTTGTACATCTGGACTAAAAGGAATCTGAGATGATGAAGCCAAGATGATGGACCTTGAAGGAACCAAGACTCTTGAAAGGGTAGTTACCCTGAAGAGTCATCATTCTGCATCATAATGTAGCATGAGAAAGAAGTACACCTTTAGGGTCCTGGTCCACTTTATTTATACCACAGCACAGCCTAACCTAACCTGAGTAATGAAATATGCCTAATATTTCTAATGCTTCAGTATTTAAATTCAGCATCTCTTCCTCATAGAAGCTTTCCCTGACATACCTCCAACTTCTCAGTTCATGTTATATCTCACACCTGAATGTTTCTGAAGACTTCTGTAGTCTTGAGTAATTATTGAATGGAGATGAATGAGATAAAGAACTTTTTTCTTTTTTCTTTTTTTCTTTTTTGAGACAGAGTCTCGCTCTGTCTGCAAGACTGGAGTGCAGTGACACGATCTCGGCTCACTGCAACCTCCACCTCCCAGGTTCAAGTGATTCTCCTGCCTCAGCCTCCCGTGCAGCTGGGACTACAGACACATGCCACCACGCCCGGCTAATTTTTGTGTTTTTAGTAGAGACAGGGTTTGACCATGTTGATCAGGCTGGTCTCAAACTCCTGACCTCATGATCTGCCCGCTTCAGCCTCCCAAAGTGCTAGGATTACAGGTGTGAGCCACAGCACCTGGCCAGAATGTTTTTTAGAAACATTTTTGGAAACAATATATTACCTTATACAAACAACATAAAACAATACTGCTGACCATGAATTATATTATTAATACAAAAGATTGAAAAACAATTACTTTATGATGAAGTGATTTTTAAAATATCACATTTCAAGCATATGGGACTTGAAGTTCAGGTTAGATGTTTGCAGAAAGAAGGCACAAGATCTTATGAAAACTGGTGTTGTTTGGTTGTTAAAAGGAGCAGACTCTGACAGGAAATTTAGCCTGCAGAATAATCGCTAAAGAATGTCCTTGGGGTTGACAATGATGGAAGGAATGGGAGGGGAGTAGGACTGGGCAGAGGGAGGAATCAAGCTAAGAGGCAGGCTCAATGGCAGCTTTTGCTCACTCCATGGTGCTTCACAAATGTCCTGAGTTGGGTATAAAGGTGGACAAACCTTCAAAGTCATCCATTAATCAGTCATTGGATATAGGCTTTCCAAGGAAAGGATTTGGCCTTGGGCAAATAGTTTCCCACAGATGAAGCAATCCCTAAAGTGGCTGACAGCTGTAGGCTCTCTGCTGGCAGCACTTTCAGAAACTGGATAAGGGAGTTTAGGGTTGCAATACCATAGTTCCTACTACAGTGGTTCTTTTCTCTCAGTTCCACACATGTACCATTGCTCTGGCACCACAATACTTTTGCACATGTTTCAGTTTTGTTCTATTTGACATCTGAGGTGTAAAGATAATAAGGGATTAATACTGTATGACAAAGAACAGCATACTTTGCAGCACACATATAAAAGAAAATATTTAATTCAATTGTCTACAGTTTTAATAAAACTAGTACATAAAATGAAGTATGCAAAGCAACCATATAATGAAATTATCTTAGAGACTTACGGAAAAGATAGATTATTTTTGTTTTTGTTTTTTTGATTTTTGTTTTTCTATACTAGTCAAGTAAAGGAACATAGACAGGAAATGAACATTATATCTTTGGCTGTTTCTGTATCTCCACGCTTCCCCTTCCCTCACAATTTCTGAATAAGAACTTGTAAAACAGTAAGTATTTATCAATGCAGATTGAGTAAATAAGAAAAAACTGTAAGACTAAAAAGGAGAAAGTTTAATAATTAATGAGTAAAGGTATGTAATGGGAAGGAAAAAATCAAGAGAAAGAGAGCAATATTTTGCTGATCTCAATATTGACCATCCAAACAACAAAGACTACGCACTATTCTGGGTCAAAAGATGTGTATTTCTGAAGGTGATTGCAAAAAGTTGATGTTGAAATGCAGGAATCAAAATAAATAAACAGTGGACCCAGAAAATGTTACTGTTGGAAATAATTCATGCTATACCTGTTGAAGGAGTCTCCAAGAACGACTATTTGTTATCCCTAAGATTTTGCAAGTTTTTCAGCAAAACAACTTTTATGTTTTAATTTAGAGGGTTTTCTTTACTGTGCATTGGATGCAGATGTGATTTCAAGATCCCTTAAAATATTTGAGCACCAATATTTTCCATGAAAGCTCTATGAATTGGGGATTCGTCTGTTAAAATTAAAAGCCCACTCTAACAGAACATCTATTCTACTGGGGATAATCAGACAATAAATAAGATAAATCAGTAAAAAATAATAACTGCAATGAAGAAAACTAAAACAGAAGGGAAACTGGGAAGGTGGGGCAGAATATTCAATAGGTTTCACAGAACATCTGTGAGAATGTGACATTTGAATTAAGACCTAATGCAGATGAGGGAGAAAGTCATGTAGATACTTGGGGAAAGAGGAAATGGCAAGCGTCTGCTGGATCCAAAGTACATTAGGGAAACCAGTACAAATAAAATGCCAGAGCACCTGGAAATGCAGTAGATAAGATCAGAGAGGTAAAGGATGGCTAGAGAGTATACTGTATTATAAGGCTGTCAGAAAAATGTAAGCAATTTGGCTTTTATACTAAGTGAAATGAATAGGTTTTGAAAAAAATAAACCCAGAGTAATAAAAGAAATACTGAAATCATGAAATAGGAACAGAAGGTTATTTAAAAAGTAAAATTCAGAGACAAGAAAATAATTACTGAAAATTTAAAACATGAATGAAATAATAAAAACTACATGAAAAAGGAAACCATCAACAGAGTAAAGAGACAACTTACAGAATGGAAGAAGATATTTACACCTGATAAGGGGTTAATATTCAAAATATATTTTTAAAAAAACTCAATAGCAAAAACATAAGTAATTTGATTTAAAAATGGGCAAAGAACCAGCATAGACATTTCTCAAAGGAAGAAATACAAAAGACTAACAGGTATATGAAAAAATGCTCAACATCGCTGATCATCAGGCAATTGCAATTAAAACCATAATACCTGTTATAATGGCTCTTATCAAAAGATGAAGTGTTGGCAAGAATGTAGAGAAAAGGGAAGCTTTGTATACTGTTGGTAGGAATGTAAATTAATACAGCCATTTTGGTGAACAGTACAGGGGTTCCTAAAAAAACAAACAAAAATAGAATTACCATATGATCTAGCAATCCTACTTGTGGGTATGTACCCCAAAGATTTGAAATCAGTATGTTGAAGAGATGTCTGAACTGTCACATTAATTGCAATACTATTTACGATAGCCAAGATATGGAATTAACCTAAGTATACAAGAAACATACATAGTAAAATACTATTCGGTTATTAAAGAAAAAAGAACAAAATCCTTTCATTTGTGAAAACATGAACAATATGAGTCCAAAAGTTGAACTCATAGAGGCAGAAAGTAAAATGTGGTCACCAGGGGCTTGGGGAAGCAGGGGAATGAGGATGCATGGGTCAAGGGATACAAGATTTCAGGTAGGAAAGAAAAACTTCAAGAGATCTTTTGTACATCTTTTGATGACTGTAGTTAAAAACAATGTATTGTATATACAAAAACTGTTGAGAGATTTTAATTACATATGCTGATTAGCTGGATTTAGCCATTCTACCATGTGTACTTATTTCAAAACAACTTGTTGCATACCATAAATATATATGATTTTGTCATTAAAAAGTAATAATTATACAAATAAATGCAATTTTAAAAGTAGAACTTAAATCTGATCAATTTGAAGACATCTCCCTGAATGTAGAACTACAAAGCAAAGAGATGTAATATTGGAAAGAAAAGATAAACAAACATCATTCTAGAGTCTATTACCTATGTGAAACAAACCAGTTAATAAAAAAGCACAAGAATTGAAGGACATGTGTCTTCAAATCGAAATGACCTACAGATTGCCCAGCGTAAGAAATAAAAATATATACACACTCACGTGTGTGTATATATGTGTTTATATATATATATATATGTCTACACATACACACATAAATATATCCATATATATGGAACCAACGGACAAAATGAAAACTAGTTAGGTGATACACAAAGGATCAGGCAATGGAATAGCATTAGGTGTCTTAGCAGCATATCTTGGAGCTAGAAAACAATGGAACATGTGTATTGGTGAGCACAAACTGATTTCTGTAACATGCAATTTTCAAATCCCAGTGGCTCAACAAATGAGTTTTAATTATTGCGCATGACTCAGACCTATCTGTGATAGTACTTGAGGAGCCTAGGTCTTCTCATATAGTACTTCTGCTGTCACCTATGGCCTTAGAGTTCACTAATCACAATTAGGCTGCAATTTAACGAAAGAGGGCAATTTCTGTGGAGGTTTTAAGGACCAGAGCTGGAAATTGCATACATCACTAGCGCTCAGGCAGGTGTTCCCTACTAGTAAGGAAGGTCAATAGAAAAATGAACAGTATATGTTTTGCCATACAACAAAGTGTATATCTTTGCCATATAATATCTTCACAACTCTAGGGAAATACGATTTCCAACCTGGGAACTAGAAACTGTAAATCAAGTCTGAAGGTAACGAGTTCAGCTATGCCAAATCTCAAACTTACCCTCCTTGTGAATTTCTCAGTAAACTTATGAAAATAATCTAGCAATGAGAAAACTCATCAAGATATAAAAATCAGAGTATTCAAGAAAGAAGAATGCAATAAGCCCTAGACTCATAGGGAAGGGAGATCTCAAGAAGACAGTGGTATGTGAGGTTTAGCGAGCAACTAGTAAATACAGGAGGACAGGCAGTTTAGGGAGGGATATATCTGAATAAGAAAATGAAATTGAAGATTGGTAAAAAGTATTTAAACTTATTGATGGAAGGTATTTTATTCCTATGGGCAAAATGTTTGGGTCTATATTAGTAATATTTTCATGAAAAACTAAGCAAACCAAACAGAGGATCAATATTGACTGTATGAGAAACAAAGACATGTAAAAAAGATGTGCAATTATGGTAAAAAATATGGCCTAGTTATGAATAAAAATTATGCACTCATAAAAGTTAAATGCTCAGCATTGGTATAAGCACATACATTGGTATAAAAACAGTGTGAGGGATGGAGAAGGGAATATGTATGCATGAGAAGGTGTTCAATAGAGCTTCATTCTCAAAATCTACAAACAAATCTAAGTAAAAACATATTATTTAAATACAGAGATAAATATCAGAAGAAACACTTAAAAGTGCTGAACTTTGTGACATCTGAGGAGTAGGATGTGGGTTTGTTGAGTAGGGAAGAGACCACTGGATTTTCTTAGGTGCTTTATAAAACTGTAGTTGTAGGGAGAGACATGCATCCCTTATTGCCAAGTATATGCCATCCCTGCTTTAGAGTTATATGATTTAGGATAAACGCCCAAAAGAATTAATATTACAAGTAAAGTGGGGAAAAATACTTGGAAGAAAATTATTTTACTTCAGGAGATTTTATTTAAAACCGAATGAGTTAAAGTCAATACACAACTCATAAAAGCAAGGAGTGAGAAGTACTTACTTCCTTTAACAGATTACTACACTTTATTACTGGGATTACTAAACAGAGCTCAAAACCATATACAGGTTACACATACATATACCTAGAAAAATTGCAAGTAGAAACATTCACAGATGAATTATGAGGCATCAGGAGAAATGCAGCAAAGTTCAAGGAACTAGTGAAAGAGCTATGCATAGGAAAGTCAATGTAACAAGAAGGAGAGCAAAGATAGTCATAATGAAGTGTTCTTAGTAGATATGGTAAAATATTTTAAAAACTTGAAGTGAAAGTGATTTAAGGAGAGAAAGAGGAGCAAAGTAGAGCTAGAATGTCATTCCTAAAAAGCAGCAGTCACTCAGGAGAGGATTTGGTCTATTGTGAGTCTAAGTGTGACTTGTGTGTGTCAGGTTTAAAATATTTTCTTCTCTTGACGTTATATCTCAATGCAAATTTCACTAATGTTCTGTTAAAAAAAAAAAAACTGTGATTATCAGCCAGACTGATTTTTTTTCCAATTTATCACTACAATAGTCCTCCCTTATCCTCTAGAGATACTTTCTAAGACCCCTAGTGGATGCCTGAAATGGTGGATAGTGCTGAGCCCTATATATACTATGTTTTTGCTTATACATGCATACTTATAATAAAATGTATACATTAGGCACAGTACAAGATTGACAAAAGTAATAATAAAATAGAATTATAACAATATGCCAGCATCACTGCTTTTGTGTTTTGGAGCCACTGTTAAGTAAAATAAGAGTTATTGAAAACAGGTACTGCAATACTTCAACAGTTGAACTGATAACTGAGATGGCTACCAAATGACTGACTGGTAGCTTATACAAAGTGAATATGCTGAACGAAGGGATGATTCACATCCCGGGAGGAACAGAGCGGGATGATGTGACTATTTCACCATATTACTGAGAACGTGACTCTGTTCCTCAATTCCAAGAACTCACACCTATGTGCTTGGCCTGTGACTTTAGTTCCACCTACACTTTATTTCAATTCTCTTATCTCAATTCAGGCCTAGAAAACAAAGTGCATGAAGAGCCTGTGCTTTCAAAGATACTAGCTCATTCTTGACATCAATGTTTCAACTTGTATTAGTCCATTTTCACACTGCTATAAAGAACTCCTTGAGACTGGGTAATTTATAAAAGAAAGTGGTTTAATTGACTCACAGTTCAGCATGGCTGTGGAAACCTCAGGAAACTTACATTCATGGCAGGAGGTAAAGAGGAAACCAGGCACCTTCTTCACAAAAACGGCAGGAAGGAGAAGTGCTGGGTAAAGGAGGGAAGAACCCCTTATAAAAGCATCAGATCTCGTGAGAACTCTCTCACTACCACAAGAACAGCATGGAGAAAACCACCCCCATCATTCAATTACTTCCACCCGGTCTCTCCTTTGGCAGGTGGGGATAATGGGGATTGTAATTCAAGATGAGATTTGGATGGAGACACAAAGCCTAAGGATGTCAAGTTGGTTTCTCATTCCATGGCACAGACTTTGGCCAAGGTTCTGACCCCTCTAACCCAATCTTTTCATCCATGGGTTCTGAGATAATAACCAAGCCCTTCTTGTCTAAGTTCTGGTCCTTATTAGCCAATATTTCTTTGTCTGCCTCTGTCGCCCATTGGTAATAATATATGTTTATAGAATACAGTACATTATTCACAACTACTGTAAGAACATAATCACAGTGATTATGTCAAAAGATAACAATTCTTAGGAAAAAAATAGATGCGAAACATTAATTTTTACAATCAATAAAAATATCAAGGTTAGAGTGAATAAGAAATAAAGAAAACATGATGTGAATGAAAAAGACGGCTATTATATTTTATGTAAATATGTGTGAAGAATGATTTATAAACTAAACTTGCAAAATAAAACTAGTGTGCTTATTAATGGACATTCTTATTAGGATGCTCAATAAATGTTTGTTGATGATGATTTAAAACAGAAAATTTTAGGAGATTGCTTAGAACCAGACAATTCCATTAAGCAACTTTAATCCTTTGTCTTTTATACGTTAATTCTGTTTACTTGCTACCAACTTGATGTGGAATATCTTTGTGTAGAGAGTTTTTTTATTGCTTTATGGAACAGTAAGCCCAAACAATTGAAAGGCAGCAATTGAAATCATTGTGGAGAATATTCAATCTTGTAGCAGGGATTGTCAATGCTGCTCAAAAAAGAGATGATGTTTCAGGGTAAAACCTTACCAAAGGTCAAAATGTGGGGGAATAGAGGACAGACACAAAATCACGTCATAAGAGGTTGTTGCTCAAGGGTGAGAGGTTTGGTGAATCAATGTATAAAAAATATTGAAAATCTATAGTTTCAAATGGCAGAGTATAAGGAAAGGATTTAAAATTAGTAACAGAGGATGAAGAATGAGCTGTGAGCAATAAGGTAGTAATCAATTAAGACTCTTTAGAATAGCCACACTGATTATTTTAAAACCAGGGTTAACACTACAGTGAGGAAAATGCCAGAAAAAGTAAAATATACCATCAAGACAACAAATTAACTTTGAAATAACTAGGGAGAAAACCATGCTACATTTACAATTACTCTTTAACTCTGGCTTTGAAATGAAATGTTCAAAAGAAAGAATAGAAGATAACTGATCAAAATATAGATGAGTTGAGACTGCTAATGTAGAAGCAGAATGAAACGAGTATTTTAAAGAATAGTTTTATGTTTTTATATACTGCATTAAATAATATGATAATAAAATATGTAATCAGATACAATGAGTTAAATTATGTAAAGTGCTTTAGAAAGGAAAGTACACAATGCAAATGCAAAGCACTCTATTATCACTTCGAAGTCCTTGTATTTCAAGACTCAGGTGTACACATAAAAAACCAATGCTTGCTTTTAGTAGCTTTATCTTTCTCTTTTTTTTGTAGAGGGGGATGGTATTTAAAAGAATTAAAATGAGGGGTATAATTACAGTCCGTATCTGAGTATATATTCTTGAGAAACAGTCCAAATTGGCTAAACAGAGGCAAGAACAACTTAGAAGAGAGTAAAAACCTAAAAAAGAAAAAAAAATCAGTGAACGAAAGTATGTTAGAAAGATTTGCAATATTTGATACCCACTATAGAGTTAAAATCTAAATGTATTGATTATTATAGATTATAGAATTTCCTAGAAATCTGTGGAAATAAATTTTTCAATAATTTATAATCATATACACTAATTCCATTATACAGTACCTGGATTATATACCTGGATCTCAGGTTGGACTAGAGAAAACTGTATATCATATAACAATAGGAACACACATTACTGTTCAATTATGATTGAAATTTTATATCCAAAGACCATCTTAAGTTTAGTTATTAATTCCTGTAGATTCTTTGAGATTTTCTACAGGCACAGAGTATACTTGTACGCATAACTGCAAGAGGTCTAATGTGGCTTCCTCTAAAGCCAGTGATTCCACCAGATTATGGCCCCATGCTCATGAGTTTAATCTTAGTTACCTCCCAAAGGCCCCACCATCTCCAAATACAATCACAAGGGGGTAAAGGCTTTAACATATGAATTTGAAGGGACACAATTCAGTCTGCAGCATGAGCTGAAGGAGAGAGAGAGAGAGATGATACATTCACAGATTGGTGAACCTTACAAAGTGGACAAACTAGTAAAAACTGCTTGGTCAAGAAATAAAATATTACTAAAATCCCAGAAGCTCCAATATGCCTTTTTCAGTCACAGCTAGACTGTCTATCCAAAGACAATCATTACCCCAGTATCTAACACTGTTAGTTTTGCTTGTTTTAAAAATTTGTATAATGAAATTATATAATACATATTATTTTGTGTCTAGCTTTTCTTCACTCATAGTAATAGCCTGATATTCATTCATGTTGCTGGTGTAACAATATTTAATTTATTTTCATAACTGTATAGTAGTCCATTGTGTGAAATTGCACATTTATTTACCTATTTTATTTTTGGTGGTCATTCATTTTCCAACTTTTTTTAAACTTTCATTTTAAGTTCAGGGTTACAAATGCAGATTTGTTAAATAGGTAAACTTGAGTCATGGGTGTTGGTTGTATAGATTATTTCATCACCCAGATATTAAGTCTAGGACCTGTTAGTCTTTTTTCTTGATACTCTCCCTCCTCCCAACCTCCACCGTTCGAAAGGCCCCAGTGTATGTTATTCTCCTCTATGTGTCCACGTGTTCTCATCATTTATTTCCCACTTATAAAAGAGAGCATGCAATATTTGGTTTACTATTGCACACAATGTAACTTATGAACATTCTTGTATATATGTTTTGGGGAACAGACATATGCAGTTCTGACAAGTGTATGCATATCAGTAGAATTACCTAGAATATGCATTTTCACATTTGTAGATACCACTGCAGTTTTTCAGAATAATGCTAAATATTTAAACCCTGTAAGCAGTGTATGAGTTCCAATTATGCTACCTCTTTGTCAATATATGGTATTGTTAGTATAATTTTCGCCATTCTAGTATGTGTGGTGGTGTATCTCATTGTGATTTTAGCCTGCATTTCCCTGAAAACTGATGAAGTTAAGTACTTTTTAATGTATTTATTGCCAGCTTTCATATTTGGTTAGCTCTTTTTCATCTTTAATGGTTTTTAGAAGCCTTTTTTTTTTTTTTTTTTTTTTTGAGACAGTTTTGCTCTTGTTGCCCAGGTTGGAGTGCAATGGCGCGATCTCCGCTCACTGCAACCTCCTGGGTTTAAGTGATTCTCCAGCCTCAGCCTCCTGAGTAGCTGGGATTACAGGCATGTGCCACCATGCCCAGCTAATTTTGTATGTTTACTAGAGATGGGGTTTCACCATGTTGATCAGGCTGGTCTCGAACTCCTGACCTCAGGTGATCCGCCTGCCTCAGCCTCCCAAAGTGTTAGGATTACAGGCATGAGCCCCCACGCCCGGCAGAAGTGCTTTATATATTCTGCGTACATGTACTTTATCAGTTATATATGTTAAATATTCTCCTGCCCTGTGACTTATTTTTCACTCTGTATATTAAAATAGCATATTTTAATAAACATGATATCTTAATTTTATTACACATAAATTATCAATATTTTCCTTTATGATTGGGAAAAACTGTTTTCTGTTTAATAAATATTTACATATACCAGGGTCAAAACTCTTCTATATGTCATTTTCTAAAAACTTTATGCTTCATCTTTTATACATTATTCTGTAATCCACATGGAATTGATTTTCCTCCTGATGTGAGGAAGAGTTAACATTTATTGTTTTCCCAAAAAGATGTCTCAGTGACCCAACATCATTTATTGAATAGACAGTTGCTTTCCTATCACTTGAAGGCATCACCTTGTTATCAGTCCAGTGTCTTTATACTTGTCGGTCTATTTCTAGACACCCTATTCTATGACAGTGGCCATTTATCTATGCTTCCATTAAGGGTCCCCTCATTTTTTAAACTACGGTGGCTTTACACCAATTCCTAATATCTCATAGCGTAAATCTTAAAATTTTGTTCTACTTCAAGCATGTCTAATGTGTCTTGATTCTCCTCTGGCTGTTTGCACTTCTGTATACATTTTGGAATCTTATCAGTCTCTGTAAAACAAAACTTTTGGAATTTTTATTGGGATTACATTGACTCTCTGGATCAATTTGGGGAAAACTGACATTTTCTTTCATGGGCATAATATGCCCTTCTTTATATTTAGGCTTTCTTTAATCTCTCAAAAATACTTTGTAGTTTTTTGTGTGGAGAGTTTGTATAAATTTTGTGAGATTTATTCTTATTCAATGACATTTGGTGCTCTTGCAATTAATAATAATTTTCTCGATTTTACTTTATAACTGTTCATTGTTGGTATATAGACATAAAATTAATTTTATTTACTAATTTTATATTTAAAGACCATGTTAAATTTAGATATTAATTCTAATTGATTCTTTGGAATTTTCTACATGCTTTCAACATTATCTTAAGAAGACATTTTTATTTCTTCATTTTGAATTCCTATACCATTCTTTTTCGTGATATGTTGCACTGACTACATCTCAAGTACATATTTGAATTGAAGTGATGATGGTGGATATATTTATCTCATTCTTGATTTAGATGGAAAGCTTACTGTAATTTTTTGTATGCTCCTAAAGAAAATTTCTACTTCTAGTTTACTAATAGTTTCATGGTAGCTGTCTTTCTCTGCATCTTTTGAGATAAACACATGATATTTCTCTTTTGCTCTGTTAGTCTGATGCACTACGTTGATGGGTTAACAATTGTCCAACTTTGCATTCACATAAACAAAAATCCTAGTTGTTTTTTTTAAGAACTTTTTTTTAAAAAACTCTTTTTAAGAATTTTGTTTAAAGAGATTGGTATATACATTTTTCCCCATTCTTATAAAAGATTGTTGACTTTATAAAATAAATTGGGGATTGCTCCTTCTTTGCTTTTCTTTGGAATATTTCATATAGGATCACATTACTTTTTCTGAATGATTTGTAGAATTCATTGTTGAATGGAACATATTCTATAGCTTTAATAGGAAGAAGGTTCTCATTTAGAGATCTGACAAATTTAACAGATATAGGGCCATCGCTTTTCTTTTATAGATCTTGTGTCAGTTTTAATATATTGTGAAGACCTTTTATTACTGGAAAATATGTGAATTTCATATAAATTTTTCATTTTTTGAGTAAGTTGTTTTCAACATATTCTTATTATTATTACAAATCTTTAGTTAGAATCTTAGTTTTAATATCTATATAGGCTTAGTGGTGTGTTCTTTATCATTCATGATAGGCTAATTTGTTCCCTTTCCCCTCCTCCTTTCTGGTCAGGCTAAACAGGTTTATCAGTTTTATTGATATTTCATAGAACCAATTTAGACTTTCCTCATCTCTGTGTTGTTTTCCTTATTAATTTTTAGTGTTATCTTTATTTCCTCCTACTAACTTCTTGAGATGAATAATTTTAGTAGCCTCTTGGTAATATAAGTAGTGTTTTTAAAATATGATCATTTTATAATTATAAAATGTGCCATATGCTTTTACCAAGTATGCTCTTTATTTGCATCTCACTAGTTTTGATATGCCATTTTTTATTGTCAATCAGCTCAAACTATTTTCTAATTTACATTTTAACTTCATTGGCCCATGGGTTATGTACAAGTTTGTTGCTTAATTTCAAAATATTTGTACATTTTATTATTGATTTTAATGTTAATTCTACTATGGATAGGGCACATTATGTATGATTTCCTATTTTGATTATTTTTGAGACTTGCTTTATTGCACAATGTATATTACATTTTGATAAACACCCCATAAGCCCTTGAAAACAATATATATTTTGTATATTATGTGGTTGAGTGAGTTTGACAGAAAGATAGCTCGAAGGATGGATGAATGGGTGGACAAACAGATAGCAGACATCAATTAAGTAGTTTTTAATTGTGTGGTTCAAACATTCACATCCTTATTTATGGATAGACAGGTTTGTTCTGTCAGTTAATGAAAGAAGTGTTAAAATACTTATTTATAAATATCCCCTTTTCCTTCTACCAGTTTTAGCTTTATGTACATGGAGCTATGCTTGTAGGTACATAAAAATGTATAACTATTATTTCCTCTTCCAGTTTTTCTTCTTAATAATTATGAAATATCCCTTTTTATATTAACTGATGCTTTTTTATTTTAAAATAAATTCCACTAGTTTTCTTCTGGTGTTTATGTGATATGCTTTTTTTAATATTTTTTCTTTCAAAATTTCTATGTACTTATATTCATATAGTATATAACACACATATTTACATTTGTATATCTTGTATTTATTTACTTATTTATAGTAATTTAAGTGGTATAGAAAATTTCCCTTTCTTTTATTTTGATAATCTGGGTTTTTAGAGCAAGGATTGGGATTTTTTTAAATAAAAGGCCAGATTATCTTTTATTTTGTGGGTCACATCTATTATGTGTCACAGCCACTCAACTCTGCCATTGTAGTTCAAAAGCAGCCACAGACAGAAATAAATGAGTGTGACTGTGTTTCAATAAAACTTTATCCATATTTTTAAAAAACAGATTAAAGCTATAGTTTCCCAAACCTTTCAAAAGTATTAATGTATACTAATTGCATTAGTTTTTATTTTGAGGTTTAAATCTGCAATCTTCTTATTTGTTTTTGTTGATTCTGCTTATTATATATTTCTTTTTCTCTTTTCTTTTTTGATTAAGCATTTTTTATCATCTAGTTTTAGCACTATACATTCTTTTTGAAATCTTTAAATTATTTTTTAAAAAATTATACATCTTCATGATGTCCTAGGATTTTAAGTAAATTAGTTCTCTGTTACTTTCTGGAGGATCTTAGAATGCTCTTTATTCACTTCCTGCCTCTTCCTGCCTACTACCTTGTAAACAAACGCACCCAGGGACCCAACCTCTAAAATATAGCAATTTGGAAGTAGACTATTAAAAAGCTCTACAAATTATTGTGATGCACATTCTTACTCAAGAAATACTGCTTTAGCGATTGAAGGATGATATTACTTTTATGTGTTTTTTCTTCATAGGTCATTATTATTTTTATGTCTTCATAATTCATATTTAATCAACTATTATTTTATCCCTTATCTTTTCTCTACATTACTTTATAAAGTTCCATGCTTTCATATTGGAAAAATTTTATTTGGCTTATATAACTTCCTTTAGTTTTGGTGCAAGTAACTGGAAGGGTGAGGGAAGAAGTGGCATAGGATATTGATAAATTTTATTTTTATTTTAATTGAAAAATGAAACTCAAAAAAATGAAAATCATGGAACCTTCCATTTTCTTTTTTATCTATACCTCTAACATTCTGGTTAATGATGGCTTCAATTTTTTTTTTTTAATTTTGCTCAAATTTTATACTTTTTTGTGGTAAAGTTGATCTGCATCAAGCAAATATGGCATAACCCAAGTAATTTTTTTTTGTTTTTGTTTTTCCTTTGTATTTCCATATCATCTATTTTTGCCCATTAAATGCTGATGGAGAAAAGGAGATTGACAACAGTATATTCTCTCGTATATTCTAAAAACACTAAAATTAGTGGAAGTAACATGCATTGTAGGTTATTTTTTTGCTGATTTTTTGATAGTAGGATCCTGGCTTCCTATTTATGTTCAGGTCTTGTAGTTTTTATGTAAGCTCTCCTGATTTTCTCCCATTATACTCTTTTAAATTGATATGCTTTAAAGTTTTCTACCAGAGTCACACTCATCCAAACAAATAGGCACTTTGACTATATATAGTCTTAATGGGTTATTAGATTGCTTATTTGGCCACTTAGTCATAATTTCAAATGCCTGTAACTCCATTTTGCAAAGCAGATCAAATTGTTTCAACCATGATTTATCAGCATAAGTTCATATATTCTGCTAGGAAGTCTTTAAATTACAAAACATTAAGAAATAAGTCTTTTCTTCATCTCATGTTTTCTATAAATTATCTTGATTTTTAAAAATTTAATATAAACATTTTATAACTAAGATTCTTGTTTTCTAGCCATGCTGTTTTTATTTTACTTGATAATTGCAAAATATGTCATATAAATTTCTTTTGTGTAAAATAAAAATAGTAATTTTTTTCATAATTTTTCTTTCATTAAATACAGGTTTAGAGTCATTTATTCTCAATTTCATCTAATAAAATACAATAAAAATAGGACATTACACTAATCTTTCATATGAATATTCCAAAGTCCTTTACCATGCTTCTATAGGAAATATATAGAAGCACAGGTAAAGTGATTTAACTTTCTTAGGACTGTGTAGGCCAAGCAACATAATACAGTTTAATTTGCATATCAGTCAGCTCATTCATTAATCAATGTGCACTGTGTCCCATGTTGGTTAAGACAGTGGCTCTTAACCAGAAGAATGCACCAAATTTTCTTGGGGTGGCTTTTAAACCAGTACACCCAGGGACTTAAACGCTAAGATACCTTGTAAACAAATGCACCCAGGGACCCAACCTCTAAAATATAGCAATTTGGAAGTAGACTATTAAAAAGCTCTACAAATTATTGTGATGCACGTTCTTACTCAAGAAATACTGCTTTAGCCATTGAAGGATAAAAAGGAAACAGACTTTGACCCAACAAAATTGAAAAAAACAAATATTTTAAAAATATATAAAATAATATGTAATAAAATGTGAAATTTTCTGGTTCTATGTGGGATAGAAATACTTCATTAGAAAGATTAGACTTAATCTGTACTTTTAAAAATAGGTTGGAGTCAGGCGTGGTGGCTCACACCTGTAATCCCAGCACTTTGGGAGGCTGAGATGGGCGGATCATTTGAGGTCTGGAGTTGGAGACCAGCCTGAATAACATGATGAAACCCCGTTTCTACTAAAAAAAAAAAAAAAAAAAAAAAAAAAAAAAAAAATTGCCCGGCGTGGAGGCACATGCCTATAGTCCCAGCTACACCAGAGGCTGAGACAGGAGAATCGCTTGAACCCCGGAGGCGGAGGGTTGCAGCGAGCCAAGATCACACCACTGCACTCCAACTTGGGCGACAGAGTGAGACTCTGTCTCAGGAAAAATAAAAAGGAGTATGCTGGCTTTTCAGAGCTGGCAGATATATGTGGAAAGAGAAAAACTATATAATACGAGCAAGAGCACAGAGGCAAACATAATTATTGTGTGGGAATCAGCAAAGAACAAACTGGTCACCTGAAAGTACGTTCCATGACTCTAGAAATGGTTTCTGCCTTACTGACTGCTTTATATACGTTACTATTACCTGTCCAACAAATGCGAATAAATGAATAAACCAATCAATCCGTCAATAATGAGCATGGCATGTTCTTACAATAGAGTGGTGGGAAATAGGTATATACACATTTAGAACAAAATCAAATTATGGAAGATTTTAAGAGCCAGTAAAGAAGGTAAGGCAGGGACCCCTAAAATGAAGAGAATATTTGAGCTAGATTCATGAGGGGATCGTAACAACGTTCATTAGAGAGGTTCTGCATTTGAAAGAAGAGAAGCCAGTTGAAAATGTGTTTCAGTAATACAGGTATGTAATAATCAAGGTTTTACATTATTTCCATAAAATTATGCATAGTGCTAAAAATAATCCCTAATAGGAGAGTTCAAATATTATATAACTTTTTGACTCTTCATGTTTAATACAGCATTTTAGCTAATTTGATGATTTGTTGTCCTCAAGTTGCCCTTGTTTTTATTTCCTTTTCTACTGTCTTCTTCATTGTCTCATCTCTCTTCCTTTACTCTTGAACTTTTATATTTTCTCTGTCAATGTAGCTTAAAAATTAAATACTAGAAAATTCTAGTTGCTGAGATTGTGATTATAATTGGTTACATTCTAGTTGCACAACTTCAATAAGCTTAATTTAGACTTTAATAATATTTTATAATTGATTTACCCTAGAATAATGTTAGAAGAATAAAAATGAAACTTAACAAAAAGTTGTTTTTGATCAGCACGAGACTTTAATATTCTTAGATATTGTCTTGGTATATAATGTTTATATTATAGTTAAAGTAGTGTCGGTAAATGCCAGAAATTTATCATCTGTTATTTGAAAGTTAAAAAAAAAAAAGCCTAGACAATATTTCACAACTTTGCTCATATTTTATAGACTGTTACTTTCTTCACTCATGCCTTATTAACTTCCCATTAAAACTCTTAGGAATATGATTTAATATACATCTGTAGAAATACAGGTATTCCACAAGTTAAGAATATGTGAAGTAATGATCAGGCAGTTATACAGCATCTGACAGTATGTAGAATTAAAGCTGATTCGGAAGCCAAAACACATAATTAGAAGAATTGCTGGGATTACAAAAAATAGGAAAGAAATCTAAGCCACAGATTAGCTTCAGTCCCACAATTACCTGAAACAGGACTGATGAAATTATGAGGAGAAAATAAAATATAAATCCATTTTCATGGATAATTTGATATTCAAAGTAGTCACTTTCACTCTTTCAGGCCATTGGGAGAATGATGCAACCAATTTAATGAATTACCACCCACGTTAACAGCCTAAAGGGGTGGGGGAGGATACATTTCCTCTGTTTCATATTACCAGGAAGTTTTAGCTACAATGAAAATCTATGTAGCAGGAGAACAGAAAACATATTTTTATGGTTTAGGTAGGCTGGAAGCAACAAGAACTTTTTCTGAAGAAAGCAAGAAAAAAATATTGATGCCATATGCAGAAATTATTGCTGGATTTTAATGGGCTGAGATGGCCTTAGGAAGGAGAAAAAAAATGACTATTAACTGTTTCTAATGGTTCAAAACAACAGCTACCGCTATAAAAATTTTTACTCTACCAGTGCTCACTAAATACGCTCCTCACCATCGCCACTCCCCATCATGCTTGTGTTGACAACGTCCATGAATTAAACAATTGACCTTTTAAAAAACCCATGGTTACTTGGAAGCTGAGGTTTCTGTCTTACTATGCCAATGTTCCTAGTTTTGGATGAGATGAAGAAAAATACAGTTGTGCATATAAAAGCTACGTTCGCTTGAATGTTTGCATATTTACATTTGAGTGCCGGCATCTATCAAGGATGCAAACCAAAGAGAAGCAAGAAGAGTATTTAAATCACGCGTGGATCTTAGAGACAGAGAGAGACATCTACTGGTCCATTTACTACCAATCCCAAGCGCCTCCCCCTCCACTGTAATTAACGTAACATTTTCTCTCTTTACAGCTGACAGCCAAGAGCATAATTAGAGTCTAATAAAACACGGAAAAGTCACAAATGCAAAGTGGAATAAACAGTAAACACTGAGCGAAGTGAAGATCCCGGAGTGTGATGGCTGGGTAATGTCTTAGATAAACTGTGTGCACATTGACACTGTCACGCTCTCGGCAGCCCCAAGTGTGCTGGTAGCCTGGTGCAGACAGACAGCTCGAATTAATCCCAAGAGGAGCGCATGACAGGCGAGTGAAGCAGACAATTAGAATGAAGGAGGAAATTGGAAATGGCAAAGGTGTGAACATATGTCAAATTACAACTAAATGATAAATTACAATTCTGTCATTGGAATAAGCGGTAATTAAGAAAGATTTCAGCTATCCTTCCTGAAAAAAATAAGAGAGAACCGCGTTTTTTCCCCCCCAGTTTAGATTTGTTTGCTGAATTGTTTCCATCCGTCTCACACATGGTGCTATATCTTCCTGACTTTGGAGCTGCATTATTTGTGTACATTAAGGATAATTCTTTTCTTTCCTCTTCTCCATTTTCCAGACTGGCAGAATAATAGTGTCAAAAATGAACAGGAAGCTGATAGTATTTGATATAAAAACCTGCACTGAGATTAAAAAAAAAAAAAAAGAGAGAGAGGTTTGCTGCTGAAGCTGCTGTGGCACTCTAATTATTTTAAACAAGCCCTGCACAGTCCAGCTGACAATTAGGAAAGTCTGCTCTATGGCTTGGGGGATTCATATGAAACTTCATAATCACTGTATACACGTCCTTTTCGTTTAGACAGTAATGAATGTGGGTGGGGTTTCTTGGCAGTTTTTGGCCACTTAACCACAATTTAAAACAGCTGTGTAATTATCATGAGTTTTTGAATCCAACATCGAATTCCAATTTAGAGTTTGTAACACCTGTGGTTTGTTACAACCACTAGGACCAAGGCAGGGGATGACAGAAGCAAAAGTGCAGTGCTGGCAAAAGCAGCCCTGGAGACGGCATGTTGCTGTCCCACGGGGCTGCTGCATGCCAAGACACAGACGAGGCAGGAATCTTCACAGTGGCAAATCTCACATGTAAACATAAGGTGCTGTGTGCAGGAAGGTTTTCTTCAGCAAAGTCAAGACAGGATATACTGGTCTTGAATTCTTTAAGAAAGTGGACATTTCTGACATATAACTGTTGCAAACTCTATTTTTAAAAAAAGTAAAAAAAAAAAAAAAAAAAAGCCAATGGAAAGGGCTATACAGGTTCTGTAACCAAGATGATGATTTGATTATTTAGCACATTTCAAAAGCGATAGAATTATTATTTGGTTAATACTTCATCATTAATTTTATAAATGCAACAACAACAGTAGTAATAAAAATTTATGTGAGGATTTAGACTGAAATAAAATCTTTTGATAGGTAAGCAAAACATCCACCACATATCATTTTAGTATTTACAAGATAAGCTAACTAAATATTCTTTGCATTATATAATTTTGCAAGTGTATGTAACATTAAACAGCTATAGTTCAACCTTTACAGAATAGTGACTAAATGCAAATATATAGTATTAAAAAAAAGATTGAAATAGTGAAAGCTTATCTTAGAGCATATGCAAATATTTACATCTTTTTTTTTCACCCTTCCTCTGGGGCAAAAAGGAGGCAAATATCTAAAAAACTAAATAAAATTATCTAACAGAGAGGTCAGAAGCTCCAATGATCTTCTGGGATAAATCAATTTCTAGCAGCTGTGGCCAGATAGTGTAGTTCAAGGCCTTGAAAGCTTAATTGAGGAAGCATGTTAAAAGTTAAAGGGCCAGAGTCATGTTAATTACATGAGGTTTTCGTTGTAGAAAATCTGCCCAGCACAATGCCACCCTCCCCCTTCCGTAGATAAGGGTATGCTTCACCACATTTCTGTAATTTGACAAGGTTTATTTTAAAAGCAATATATTTAGAGTCATCTGTATGCTTCACAAGTAACAGAGCCTAATGTGTTCATTCATTGCATTCTTAGTACAATTTGGGTTAAGAAGCCACTGACAATGCATGCCAGAACTTTAGAAAGATCCAAATATGGAATAAATTGCAATCTGAGTTTCAAATCTTTCTTCTTTGGGGAAGTAAGGAGTGAGAAGAAAAAAGGCGGAATGATAATTGTTGTTCCAATACTGTTTACACGCAGAAATAGAAGTTCTCTTATGGAAACTTGGATATAGGAGAGTAGCCTTAAAAAATCTTGGAATTTTACTTCAAATGGAGAAAAATATTCGTAAAATGTAATCTGACAGAATAATTATTATATATTTGTTAACTATAACAAAGTAAATAGTAGTCTATATAATAAAAGTTACATGTGGAATAGTGTCAATCTTCAGATTTTACACGTTGTATATAGAGAGAAAGGCAAATCCAGAAGGAGCATTAGAAATCATTTTTCCAATCATATAATGTTCCTCATTCAATTTATTATCATAATACAATCAGTATGTGTCTATTAAAATTAAAGAGGTTAAATAGCCTTCTTCAAAGTTAATGGCAAAGTATTAACTCCCTTCACAAAATAATACTGGTGGGTGTAAAGTTGATTTCTGTAAGTTATGTGTTTTAATAGCAAGTTAAATCCTGTATTTGCCACATCTGTTAACTTTCCAAAGAGCAGCCTCTGTTTTAAACACCACAGGGGTGTAGAAATAATTTTGTTAAAAAGAAACGTTGTTATACTACGTGTTCTCTTAATAAAGACTTTGGATATAAATGTAATATCAGAGACCACCTTTTCTTTTAAAGATTCTTGACCTTTAATATATGTGAGATTTGGATGGACTCCCCAGAAATCTTCATTCTGGACAAACATTCTAGGTAGCTTTCATGTAGATTGAGGCTCTACCCCAAGCTCCCACTGGGCTGAGACCCAAAATAGTTGTGAATACTAGAGCAGGATAACTAGGAATAGAAACCAGTCTTCTCACTTTCTGTCAAGTTTTCTGCGTGTAAAAATTATATGCTTGATCAGATTACTGATATATGCTTTATAGTGGACATACTATGTTTCTGATTTATATTTTCAATTACCTTCTTAAAATAATTAAAATTTGATAATCACGATTATTCTAAGTACATTATTTCCAATGTAGATTTCAATGTCAGGGCTTTTACAACTAGAGACACATATGAAGAGTGACAAGCAAAGCACCAACTGATTTTAGTATATATGGAATACTGAAGAATAGGAAAATATGAAATTGTATAGAGAAATATTAAGAATTAGATCAAAAGTATCCATAGTCTATAATGTAGTCATTCAAATGTATAGTTTTCTTTAAATATTAAACCCTTTTACTGTTTAAACTCTCCTTATATAGTTGTTGGCACAGTTGCATACTTAATAGTTATATATTCAGGTAATGACATTTCAGATATATAAATTCACTCAATATATTCTGAATGCTATGTTGAAACATTATTGAGAGGTCAACAGTCAATGACCTAAACTTGATGAAATATTCCACAAGTCTAATCTCAGCAGAAATGAATGGAGCCTTATTGAAAAATTTAAGAATGCTTTGTAAAGCATTGATGTATATCCACTTTCAGTCTTAACAAAATAACTGGTACTGAACTTGCCCTCTCACCAAAAAAAAAAAAAAAAAAAAAAAAAAAAAAAAAAAAAAAACTTTAAAAACTAGAAAAAAAATATAAACAATAGGTAATGTAAGACTGTGAACTTTGAGGTAATTACTGCAATCTCATGAGCTTCTGACTGGGAATATTTATTGCTCTGGTGCACAGGGAGGTGAAGCCCAAACTGAGTAACAATTTTGTTGCACTGAGGAGTCAGGGATGAGAATTCAAATCAGCAAAAATGTCTAGAATGTTTGAGCAGAATACTGGATAAGAAGGAGCAGCATAGAGTTAGAAAACGGAAGTCTGCATAGGGATGCAAAACATGGGCCTTGGCTAAGAGCTGGCCTGGATATACAGAGATGAAACTCCACAGTGTCTATAGGTAATCATTTGATGTTTGGCTGACTGCTGAATGGGACACCAGAAGTTACAGTCAGCCTAAGAGTCTTTGCTGAACAACTTGGCTATTTAGTAGAGATATGGAAAGCCCATACTTTGGGTGTAAGAAAAACACCTAGAGCAATACTCAAAACTGATATAGAGCCATCAAAATACGAATTAAACAAACAAAAAAAAAATGTACAGGAAAAAAAGTATTTTCCAGTTTATCTACTGCCTGCCATAATAAAACCTAACACCACTTACCAAAAAATAAAAAATAGAAAAGGCATACTCTAGAGAAAAGTTGAGTACATTACACCATATAGGCAAACCACCAGTTTTTGTAAATAAAGTTTTATTAGAACATAGCCATATCTGTTTCTTTAATTATTTTTTGTTGCTTATTTCCCATTATAACAGCAGAGTTAGGTAGTTATTGCAGAGAGCATCTAACATACAACCTTAATCTATGTTTTTAAACATAGAGCTAGCTCACTACAATGCATTACCACAATATCTAACGTACAATAAAAACGTTACTAGACAGGAAAATGAAAAAGAATGTGTCTAAAACTAACAACAACAAAAAAAGTATTCTGTAGAAATGAAGCCTGAAATGACCCAAAGGTTGAATTAGTTTTCAGGAACTTATAAACGATGTTTATACATATGTACAAAAGTTTGAAGAAAAAGACCATTATAATGAATCTCAGCAGATAAATGGAAACTATTTTTAAAAGAGCTCATTGACAATTATCAAACTAAAAACACAATATTTGAAGTGACATATCAACTGGGTGACTTAACAGAAGATGAAAGCCTGAAGAATTACTGAGCTTAAAAACACATGAATAGAAATTCATCAATATGGAAAAAAGGCAGAAAATAGATTGAAAAATATTTAAGAGAACTTGAAGGAACAGTGGGACAAGATCAAGCAATCTAACATACTTGTAATTCAAGTAGCAGAGGGAGAGGATAAAGTAGAACAGGAAATACATTTAAAACATATAAAATATAATGGTTGAAAAATTTCCAAATTTGTGAAAAAAGAAAGAAAACCTCAACTGGCAGATCAAAGAACTTGTATAAAACCTAAACAAGATAAATGCCTAGACAAGCACACTTAAGAAGATTATAGTAAAACAAATAGAAGCTGAAGGAAAATAATAAAAGCAGTCATAAAAAAAAGACAAATTATGCAATGGATAACAATAGTGCTAATAATAGCAGACATTTTCCTAGAGACAATAGAGGCTAGAAGGCAATGACCAAACAGCTTTAAAGTATTAAAATTAAAAATATCTTTCAGGTCATATTTTATATGCAGCAAAATGTCCTTCAAAAAATAAGGCCAATTCTCACATAAACAAAAGCTAAGAACACTAGTCACCAGTACAGCTACACTATAAAAAAATAAAGAAAATTATTCAATTTAAAGGGAAGCCACACTAAATGAAACTTTGATCTATAGGAAGAAATAATAAATACTGGGAATAGTAAATATATGAAGAATATAAAATATTACCTTTTGTGTCTTAGTTTAACTCAAAAACAATAAATTAATGTAAAAATAACATTGCACTTTGGTATTAATGAAATCTATAGATGTATTATTTAGTTTTCATAAAATATGTGGAGCTATGTAGCTAAAAGTTAGAGGATAAATAGAATCAAAATGCATACCATAATAGAATATGTGGTGAAATATAATAAAATGTTCTTAGCACTAAAAAAACTGTGCTAAATTAAGGATTTTTATTTCCAGGAAAAATATAAAATGATAATACTAAGATAAAAGACAATAGAGAAATTAAAACAGAATACTAAAAAATTGTACTAACCAAAACAGGCAGTAAGTGAAAAATTGAAAAAAAAAAATCAGATGGACAACTAGAAAATAAATAGCAAGGTGATAAACCTAATCCAAACAAATGAACAATTATATTAAAGATAAATGGACTACATTCTACAATTAAAAGGTTTGCCAAGGTATTTTGAAAGACCCAACTATATGCTCTGTACAAGTAATGTATCAAATACAAATACACAGATAGGTTGAAAGTAAAATTGTGGAAACATATAAACTGTGCAAATAGTAACACCAGAAAAATAAGAGTTGGTATATTAATGCCACGTAAAGTAGACTATAGGACAAAAAGTATTACCAGGGGTGAATAGGAAACATTTCATTAAAAGTTCAACCCATGAGAAAGAATCTAACATTTCTATCTGTATATGAACTCAGTAACAATGCTTCAAAATGCCTGAAGGGAAAAAAATTACAGAATTAAATGGAGAAATAGGCAAATCCACAAACACAGTTGGAGGTTTTAACACCACTGTCTTTGTAATTGATTAAAAAAGTAAGCAACATCATTAACAATATTGGAGATTTGAACAACAATACCAACAATTTGAATTAATTAATCTTTCTGAAACATTACAGCCTATAAATTCAGAATATGTATATTTTTAAGTGCTCATGGAATGCTCTACATGATAGACCACATACTGGCTCATAAAACAGCAACAACAAATTTCAACACAAATAGATGTTATGGAATATGTTTTATTTCCCTAGAAAACCCCCAATATTTGGAGATTAAGCCACATACTAATAAATAAAAGAAGTAATCAGAAAAACAAATTGAAATTTTGAATACTCACCACAAGATCAAAAACAAGGCAAGGATTTTTGCTTCTGCCATTTCCATTCAAAATTGCAATGGATATCCTAGCCAGTGCAACAAGGCAAGAAAATGAAATAAAAGGCAAAAAGGCATAAATGTTGGGAAGATAAGTTAAACTCTTTTTATCCACATAGAGCATGATTATTTTAGAAAAAAAAAATTACGTTAGCATTGTAGAAAATGCTAACACATAAAACAATACCAAAACAAACAAGTAAATTTTACAAGATTTGAAGTATAAGAGCAATGTTTAAAAATTAATTACTTTTGAATTCTTACTGGTGACTGGGGTGGAAGTCAATAAACTGCTGATGATTTTGGTCTATTCTACCATATGCATGTGGTACTATTCTTTTCCAATCGTTAGCAAGACTGTAGCTATTATAAATATAGCAGTAAGACATTTTACACAGTGATCATCATCGTACCTTTGAGTTAAGTAGAATATTATTTTAATTAATATAGTATCATTAAAAAATAAGAAACCCATATCTGCATCCTAGCCAGTATCACTTTCTTGTTTAACTTAGCTGATGTGCATATAAAGAAAGTCATCACATGTGATTTACAAGATATCTTGTTTGCCAAGAAAATTATTTGCAGCACCCTTATAAAAATGAATTTACAAATGACAAATCTTTTGATTAATATTTCACTTTTGTCTTTTTGCTAGGATACAGAGAATACTATCAACTGATAATTAAATGAAGGTAAATAATATGGTAATGAGAGAGAAATAAATATAAATACTAGAGAGAGAGAGAGGGAGAAAAGGTAGGGAGATATTTAAAAATTGTTAAGGCTTGGTTTTAAAATATTTGTAGTTAGGTCATATAAATTATACAAAAAAAAAAAATTAGCCAGGTGTAGTGGTGGGCACCTGTAGTCCCAGCTACTTGGGAGGATGAGACAGGAGAATGATGTGAACCCAGGAGGCAGAGCTTGCAGTGAGCGGAGATCGCACCACTGCACTTCACCAGCCTGGGCGACAGAGCAAGACTCCGTCTCAAAAAAAAAAGAATTGTAATAAATAGAGAAGTGGTATTAGCTGGTTTATGCAGACCTCCTTCGTTATTATAGCATTAAACTGACTGCTGTGCCATGAATTGCTAATAATTGTCAATATCATTTTGCCAAACTGACTTAGCAATAGTTATTTATGAAGCCATTTCACAGAGATTCAAGAATTATATCCATACCAACTGACTAGAACCTAAATACTTTATAGCCTCCACTGTACATATTATAGCAGTGTACATATTATAACAGTTGAGAAGTATGCTTGCCACTTTCCTCTCAGAAACAATCCAAATAATTCTAGCACTAGCCTGTAAAACACAAATATTGGAAAAATATTTGTTAAAGTATAATAATAATCTTTGTGAAAGATAAAGAGGCATCACAGAAGTACAGCAGGGACTATATTAGTATTTTTCCAGAATAGTTGTAGAAGTTTTAAAAAATGCATATTTCAAACACCCTAAAAATCAGTACTGTTTAATATTACCAAACATATAATTTAAATTATATCTACAAATAAAAGTGCGAGAAAGAATACATAATTTAACAATGCAGTGAATTTTTCCACTTTATGAGGTTTGGATTACATTATAGCAATTTTTACATTTCCTTGAGCTTCCAATAAAAATATACATTCACGTATTTTTCTATATATTTATTAATTTATTTTTTTCTTTTTTTTTAAGAGTAAAGTTAATTCTAGAGCAGTTTTAGGTTCACACAAAATTAAATGGAAGATCCATAGATTTCTCATATATTCCTTGCCCCCATGCCTGTACAGCTCCCCCTATTATCAACATCTTACCACAGAGTGATGCATTTATTACTCTTTATATACCTATATTGACAAGTAAGGTGTATTCGTTTATTGTACATTCTTTGGGTTTGAATAAATTTATTATCACATGAATTCATTATTATAATGTCATATAGAATAGTTTCACTGTCCTAGAAATTATCTGTGCTCTATGTATTTATCCCTCCCTTTTCCCTAACCCCTGGCCACCACTATTTGTTTTACTGTCTCTAGAGTTTTGCCTTTTCTAGAATGTCACATAATTGAAATCATACAATAAGTTGCCATTTCAGATTGGCTGCTTTTACTTTTATGCACTGAAGTTTCTTCTGTATCTTTTCAAGGCTTGATACCTCATTTCTTTTTAGCACTGAATAATATTCCGTTGTCTGGATGTCTGGAGGTACCAAAGCTTATGTATTCATTCACATACTATAGGACAACTTTGTTGCTCCCGAGTTTTGAGAACTGTGAATAAAGCTCCTGTAAACATCCATGTACAGGTTTCTTGTATGTGTGGACATGAGATTTTAAGTCCTTTATGTAAATACTATGAAGCAAAATTGCTAGATGGTACGGTAAGAGTATGTATAGTGTGGCAAGAGACTGCCAAACTGCCTTCCACGGTGGCTGAAACCATTTTACATTCTCAACAGGAATGAATGAGAATTGTTCATGTACCACCAGATCCTTGCCAGCATTTTGTGTTGTTAATGTTCTGAATTTCAGCTATTCTAATTATTGTGTAGTGGTATCTCAATTTTTTTCAACATGCATTTCCTTGGTGACATATGATGTGGATCATCTTTTCATATGCTTGTTTGCCATCTAAAGGTCCTCTTTGGTGAGAGTTCTGTGTCTTTGACCCATTTTTTAAAATCAGGTTGTTTGTTTTCTTACTGTTGGGATTTAAGAGTTTGTTAAGTGATTATCACAAGGTTTTAGGATACAAGGGTAATATATAAAAGTTTGTATATACCAACAATGAACAAGTGGAATTGGACATTGAAAACACAGTACCATTTGTGCAACATGTATATGAATCTATAGATCAATGCTGGAAGAATTTAAATATTGACAATATTGAGCCTTCCTATCTATAAACATAAAATAGTTTTTCTTAGTTCTTAAAACTAGGAACTAAGAATCAGTAGTTCTTAGAACCATTTTCTTAGTTCTTTGGTTTTCTCTCAACAAAGTTTTATACTTTTCTTCGTATATGTATTTTCCTGATTCTTTCTACTTTTCAGTCTGAGGAGTTTCCAGAGACACATATTCGAACTCATTGATTTTTTTCTTTGGCCATGACAAGTATACTACTTATAAGCCCATCCAAGGTATTGTTTATTTCATTACAGTGTGGCTTATTTCTACCATTTCCTTTTGATTCTTTCTTAGAATTGCCATCTGTCTGCACGAAGCCTCGGCACTGTAAAAACATACAGAAAATAAGTCTATTAACTGTACTCAGTCTACACTGAAGTTGAGGGAACCCCACATGCAGAAATAAGGAAGAACAAACACAAGAACTCCAGTAATTCAAATGGCCAGAGTATCATATGTCCTCCAGACAACTCCACCAGTTTTCCAGCAAGAGTTCTTAACCAGGCTGAACTGGCTGAAATGACAGAAATAGTTGTTTTAAATTTCCAGGTTGATAAAGTCCAAAATCTCTGCCATATCTGAGTCTGATTCTAAAGTTTATTTGGTCTCTTCTATGATTTTTTTTAGTATGCCATGTAATTTTTTGCTGAAAGCCAGACTTTATACTGGGTAAAAGGACTGAACTACATAGGACTTAAATGTTATACTTCATATTTATGCAGCTAAGTTGGGTTATATACACTGTTTGCTGTAGCTGTCGTGTCAGAGGCTAATATTTCTTCTAGTGGCCTTGTTTTTGTTTCCCCTGTTGCCTGTGGATTTTCCTAAAGACTCCTTCTTAAATAGGGTCTGACGCTTGAAGTTCTTTCAGCAATAATCCTCCATTAATATACAGGAGCTTGATTGAGGTGGTGGTGAGGTGGTGGTAAGATGGCAGGAGGATACTACTACCCTACTATTAGATCTTGGTCTTTTAAGGAGTCTGTGTCCTTGGGCTGTAACTTTTATAAGCACTTCTCAGCCTTTTTATTTCCCCTCTTCATGTGAGACAGGAAAGCTCAAGGGGACTAGTGTTCAGTATTTCTCTTTTTCAGGTTGATTAGGTACTGGTAAAACTCAGTCAATTAGGCTCTGCTAAAATAGTTTTCCTTGAGGGCAGGTAATTTTTTAGGAGAACAGAGCACTCTAGGATTATTTCAGAATGTTTACTTTCCCCCTTCCCTGCCAGAAGCATGAATGCATATATCTCTTATTTTTCACCCTGAGAATATGGTGGGGCTCTTGGAGGTAAAGTGCACAAAAGGTTATGCCCCTTCTTCCCCCTAGGATTGAGTCCTCAGGAGTTTTTGTTTGTTTTTGGTTCTGACTTTTAATTTCTCAAATCAATACTCACACATTCTCTGGCAAGTAGTCAATTACCCCTTAACTGTTACTATTAGAACCCAGAAGTGGCTTCTGTTTCCAGTAAGCTGTGATTCTCTGAATTCACCTGTTTCTCCAGTTTTGAGATAGCAGTTTTCTCTGTGACCTCAATTCTCTGATGGAGAATTGAGGATTTTTGAATTATTGATTTTCAGCTTGTTTACCATTTTTCTTGTGATGATGGGAGTGACTACATCCAAATTATCTCTATCTTAAATCAGAAACTGGGTCTCCACATATTTTTGGATGTACATTTTTTTATTTAAAGTTTTACTTGTCAACTACTTGAGGTTAATTGAACATATTTATAGGAGTGATTTGTAAACTCTTGGAGTCATTTGACAGCTTGAAGATACCTAATATTGAAGAGGCAGGACAAGGAACAGCATAAGAACTCTAAGAAATTAGAAATCATAAAAAAAAAAGGAATAGATGGACACCCACAATCAGGAAACAATGCAGAGATATTTGAAGGAATAAATATTAACCAAATGTATAAAGTGAAGGCGATGAAACAGATCAGCTAAGCGTATATTTTGCATAATCCTACCAAGTAATTAAGGAAAATTAGTTCAGCTCAGGAAAAAAAAAAAAAAAAATTAGTAGAGCCTGTAGAGCCTATAGTTTCTCCTACAATATTTATCTTTTTCTTTTTCTTTTCTTTTCTTTTTTTCTTTGAAACGGAGTCTCGCTCTGTTGCCCAGGCTGGAGTGCAGTGGCGCGATCTCCACTCACTGCAAGCTCCACCCTGGTTCACGCCATTCTCCTGCCTCAGCCTCCCAAGTAGCTGGGACTACAGGCGCCCGCCACCATGCCCGGCTAATTTTTTTTTGTATTTTTAGTAGAAACGGGGTTTCATCGTGTTAGCCAGGATGGTCTCAATCTCCCGACCTTGTGATTCGCCCACCTCGGCCTCCCAAAGTGCTGGGATTACAGGCGTGAGCCACCGCGCCTGGCCGATATTTATCTTCTACTTGTTGTTTTTATTTGCCAAAGTTAGTTGATCTAACAGTTCTATGGATATAAATTACTAACTGGAAAAAATCCTAAATCAGAAATAAGCTTGATAATCCTTCCAAACAACACTTTTAATTGGACATATTATAGTGTTTAAAAGCTTTATCTCTGGAGACAAACCAATTTGAATTTGAAATTCAGCTCTCACACTATTAGTTGGATTACCTGTTTGGGGGAGAGAAAGGGAGAGAGAGACATTGAGAATACACCCTAAATACAGAACATAAAAACAGTTTAAGCACTTTAAAAACATAAAAACAGAACACTGCAGACAGTTTATTTCTCCTCCTTGTAGAAGTCTGGGGAAGTTTTCTGGTCTGGCATTATCATTAGGCAGTGTTGAAGTCTCAGGATGCTTGTATCATATCTCTTTGTCACACTCAGAACATAGCTTTGAGACATGTGGCCAGTAAGATCCAGTTCCTTTAAATATAGGACCTAGAAGTTGCAAACAGCATACTCTATTTCAAACCTATTGACAAAATGTAGTAGTGTGGCTGTAATTAACTGCAAGAGAAGTTAGAAAATGTGGTATGTAACTGGGTTGTGAGTCACATGGCTAATTTAAACTTAAGGTTTCTATTATTAAAAGGAGAAGGAGAGAATGGTATTGGGGGACAGCTAGCAGTGTTCAAAATACTACTTATTTATTGTATGACCACAGGTAAGGCATTCAGCCTCTCAGAGACTCAGTCTTCATTTGCAGACTAGGAATGTTGATCAAACATGCACGTAAGATTTATATTGAACACTGTCCGGCACTGGGTTAGGTGCTGATGGATGTTAGCTATTATTATTAATGTGTATTCTTTATTTGAAGAACAAGTAAATAACAAGAGCCTCAATGGAAGTGTTCCTCCATTCTCCACTCATAATAAGTCAAATGTTTGCCCAGGAAGTTTTTCAGGATTCTGAGTTCAGGATTTTACCACAATTTGCATCAATGGTATTTCTATAGATTTGAAAAGAGAGCCATTAGCCAAGAAGTGTGGTTATTTACCAAGAATTGTGGTTATTTACCATTACAGTCTTTGCTGGTCCTTATTTGTTAACGCAATGCATTGGTAAAGCCATAATACTTTACTCTCACTTTTAAAAATGAAGCTATATGTTTTTCATTATTTGCTTATAATTCAAAGATGACATCTCTTAGTTCCAGTCTCTCTCAGATTCTGGTATGTCCCCACAAAAGTGTCCATGCAAAATCACCAAATAATCCACATGCAAAGAATTTTTACTAGTTTAACTTAAAATGTTTAAAAAATTAAAAATTTAACATGACCATATGACGTGACTGGATAGAAGCTGATGCTGTGATATTTATATGTTGTTTTATTTTTTATTTAACATTGGGATTTAAAATCCGTAAAGTCACAATTTCCAGTAAGCATATTTAGCCCATATAAACAAGTTTTTTCTTTCCTCTGGAAAATGCTAATTATATTTTCTTACCATTAATTTAATTATCACACTTAACATTTGGGTGGGGCACTAAATATTTCATATATAACTTTTACTTGAGTAATGACTGTTGGAGTTATTCCAATACAAACTTCAAACCACAACAAATCCATGTCTTCAATGACAATGATTCACTTGCAATGAATATTTTCCTCACCCTGACAGGATTCATTTATTCTGATTTCAACAAAAATAACTGGTTTTTTTAATTAGATTATATCACTCTATGGAATATATGCCATTGTTATATTGTGTCTCAAGCATCTGAGGTTGTAGTTAATGTACTACATTGTGAAAAGTAAATCTATTAAATAAAATACAATTGATACACACTTGAACTTGTATATAATTTCCAGTTTACTTCTGAAAGCTCTTTACCCTTCTTCCCTCTCTGCCATCCATTTTCTAGATATACCAATGTATGAACTTAAAACCCAAAACAGCAATTTTTTTAACCTTCTAAATCTAGATCTCAAACTTGAAAAACACACTATTATGTCAAGTGAGAACACGAAAGGAAAATACATTATAATTTCTGGGTTATAAACAAACTAACATATGACTGCAGCAAATTGTGCACCTCCTTTATTTTAATATGCTGCAAGGCTATCTAGTACAGCACCATTCTGCTTACAGTTGAAGAAAACTCTGTACCTGATATTGACCTTTTAAAGAAACCAAGGACAATCTTTTTTACAGATTAAAAGACCATAAAAGTGCTAGTTCTGCCATTGCCAGAAGCACTAACTGAACCTCTAAAGAGAATTATTTGCAAGAAAAAAAAAAAAAGAAAGATTTAGACAAGTTTCTATAATATGCACCATCCTTAACAAGGGAGACAGAAAAGAAAGTATATCAAATCAGCTATTAGGTTAAATGAATTAACAAGAGTGGCTTGATGTCTTCTCAGCCCGGCAGTGTTGTGTTGTGGTTTTGCCTTTAAAAAAATTCCTTATATGTAGTCAGCAGGACTCTGGCCTTTTAACTTTTAGCATGCTTCTACAGTTAAGCTGCTCTGCTCCACACTCAAATAGCTGTCCACAGCTGCTGCAAATTGATTTATCCCCAGATAATGGCTGCAGCTGATGGCCAAAATGTCACTTCGAAACTCTTTAACAATTTAAGGTGTGTTTGGCCTAATATAACCTGATTTTAACCCTACTTTTAAATGTATTAGCCTCTGCATAAATTCTTCTAAAAACGTTCAGGTTGCATTTAATATTCAAATTTTCTTTTCTCACGTGTTTGGAAAATTTTTCTGTAGCTAAGCTTACAACATAGCCCTCAAAATATTGTAGAAGCTGCAGGAAAGAAGCCTTGCTACCCAGAGCTGGAAGCATCCAGGCTACACACAATGCCAGAGCTAGATTTTGTTCAGAGAACACCAATTCAGATCACATTTGAGATTAAGTAAACATCATATAAGTCCTCACAGTACTAGTAAAATAGGTTAATCAGAATGAATGTGGATGAAAGGAAAAAATTACCCTATTCTTTAAATAACCTTTAGGCATTATAAATATATTAGGGATCTATGTGTACAGAAAAGTATAACAGTGGAAACCTATGAATAAAATATTGTATTTTTTAAAGTGTGAGTGTATGTTATTATTTTCATTATCCATGAAGTGGAATGCTTTCAGTTCAGGTTAATTCTCAATATGGATCTTCAGAAATCTTTATCAAAGAGATTTTTCGTAAATACATGATTACATGTAGGATAGAATTAAATTGGTTAAATGTTTATAAGTTAGATCATTTCAAGTCTCAAAAAAACTTGTGTATGAACTATTCACATATGGCTGATTTGAGCCTTTGAGGACTTTCTTAGTAAGATGCAATATACAACTAAGGATATTAATCTGACTTGGTTAGGGGAAATTCTATCTGGACTTCAAAATCTCCCTGTGAGAGTTTCTAAAAACATATTTAGTGGATTTTCCACTTCTGTTTTCAAGCAATAATTTATAGGCCACCGAAAAGAGTTAATCTATTAGTGATATCCAAAATAGCAGGCAAAGTTATTATATTACTAATACTCACTTCACAAGATCACTAAAATTACTTAGTGTAACATGAACTTAAAAAATGAACAATGTCTGATCCCCATGTCTAAACCAACATTTTTTATTTCTTTAATGGCTTCTGGGTTTCCTGAAATATTAGTGGCTGACCCAGTTTTACACATAGATTGAATTCAGCCACTTTTAATGCTGAAGTAATATTATCAAGAAGATGGCTTTTGTCCAGAACCTTCTCCTTTTTCATATGTGCATGTTTGCATTCTTCAAAAAATGTAAACAAAAGTATTATCAACACATTCCACTCTAGAAAAATTGTGGCAATTCTCTAAAAGCAAAGAGTTAATTATTTCAGAGCTATTTAATGTAGACTATTCCTATTTAGAGTATGTCTCAAATATAAGATGAATTACTCAACAGCTGATAAAGGCTATAGAAATTTCTAATTCACATAATAGTAAAAAAAAATAATCCCCAGGCTTCAGGCATTTCAGTAAATAAAAAATGTAAAAGGCAGGAATAAATGAAAGAAATATCTGCAATGATAAATGTAAAGTAGAGAGAAAATTAGGTCACTAAATGGAGACCTGTATAATGAATCATTTGATGACATATGTAAAAGACTGTTCAGTATTTATTGAAAAATGATTTATAAATAGAAAAATGATTTGTAAATAGAAAGTTCATATACAAAGCATTAGTTTTAATCTGAGAAAAATAAGTGATTCTGTCATAATTAACATATTTATTACATGAAGAACATATTACAATTCATTCCTTCTGTTCATGACAATATTAACAAATACCCCATGCATTGAATTTCAGGCTCTGCAGGATGATGAAGGAAAATGTAGAGCAGTTACAATTCTGAAATTAATGGTCATTTCTAAGAATCAGTCACATTTCAGAACATTGTCCACTGCACATAAAAAAGTCATTGTCTTTTTAAGATTTTTCTTAAAAAACTAATTTTTGTGGATAAAAATTGGTTTGTTAGTTATTGCTTTTAGATAGCTTGAGGTCAAGAACAACTGGCTCTGGGTTCAACTGGGTATTTGCTGTGCTTGAATTTTAACATATTGAGAGATAAATCACTGTATGTTTGATATACCTTAAGAAAACACTTCTTTTCCCTTTAAATTTTAAAGTAACATAAACTTCTCAGCAACGAGCAATCAACATCTTCTACAGAAGCAATAACACGTTTAATTTTTTAATTAATTTTACTTTATAAAGATAATTTCTCTTCATCATTTTGGACACCAATTCACTGAAGTCAGGAAATTGGTGGCCTTTTAATATACAAATCACATAAATTTAAAAATAATATTCTTAGTGTTTCACTTGAAGTTAGGTTATTTCATCTTTTATTCCAAGAAATGTTTAATTGAAGTAAATGGAAGGGAGTTTCTCCATGAGAAACGCTATGATCTTAATTGTGTTTTGCTGCATTGCTTTTCCTCCCCTGGGTGAAAAAGGGGTAGGACTAGAAAAATCTCCATTTCCCATTCATCTAACAAACATATTCACCTACAAAATAACTCCATCCTCTCCCTCCCATTTGTGTTTCTAAAGACTGCAGAGTTTACACACATGTGCATCAACACCTGAGAGTGACAGGGTCTGATGTGTGTCTTCCTGCAGATGCAGTGCTCATGGCCATGAGGGAATGGATGTGTAATACTGAGCTGATACCAGCCAAGTAATATAATGTGGTGCCGTTAGGAACATTATTCATAGTTGATGAACACATACCTTTTCTAGTGAAACACATACATTTCAGAAAGAAATGCATAGATCATTTACTGAAGCACATTTATTATAGCAAAATGTGTACCTCAACTAATGAAACACATAGATCATAGAGTAAAATGATTATAGTTATATCGAGCAGGTTTAACCATTTACGGATATTTTAGGAACGAACCAGTTTTTGTTCAGGCCAAAATTCAGGCCAAAACTGAATTGACAAACAAACTAAATATTTGCATCGGTTAAATATGACACAATATTTAATTATTTAATTGCATTTTGTATTTGACTGGCTATTTAAAACAATGAAGTTTTATGCATCTCCAGCTCTATAGTTTTAGCTACAATTACTTATGCACAAATAACAGGATGCATCTTTTAACATCCTTTCCAGTGAATTAACCAGCACTAACTATGAGTAGCAATGAGAAAGTGAAATATGATGTTTAGGGAAGGCAGGGAGCATTTGGGGGTGCCAGTTTATTGCCTCCCTTCAAATAAAATTTAGCACTTGCATTTTGACACAATTGTATTCTAGGACTAGCAGCACATCTTGACACAATCTACCTTTATCTGCACTAACAAATGCCAAGAAAAGCCAGAAATAGGATGTGAGTCAGTGCCCCTGCCCCTCCAGGGTCAGCAATAAACTATCAATTCCCACTGTATAAATTCAGTTAGCCCTGGCTCTCTGTTGCCCTGAGGAATAGAGTGGGTCAAACACTTTGTTTATGACGAAGGAATCTCTCAGTACACCAAGCTTTGACCATAACCCTAACTCACCAGAGCTGGGGATAGATGTGAATTTCAGGCTCTTGGTTTAGTGAGAACATATTTCACGTGGACAAACATTGCACTGAGAAATTTTGCAGGATTGATGTGATTTGTATCATTGTTCTGTGTTGTGTGAGAAAGACTGTTTTAGCCTGGGTTTCTCCTGAAGTCATGCAGAATGGCCTCTACCAACTTGGAGCTTAATTTTCAAAAGCAAAACTAAGTTGAAGAATTATCTTCTCTATTTTGCTTCTTTTCAATCCTATTAGTACATGAGTTGAACAAAGGTACAGAGAAGTAAAGGGAAAAAAGCAAAATCAAATGTAAAAAATTATTATCAGAGGAAGGTAAACAAAGTCTTTCTAGTTGCATAATATTTTTTTTTCATTATTTAATGCAACTTCTCAGCCCAAATTTCAAATGTTTACCTATATTCAGAAGAAGTAAATCTTAATTTTATGTATCATTTTTTAGGATCTTCTCCTTGAGATTAAAGAGTCTTCATTTTAGAATGAGACATTGCCCTGCTGATGTTTGTAGCTGACTTGAGAACTGCCATCCTTTCCAACTTTGACTTGAGAGCTTGGTTACAGATGTTCATTATATTTGAAAGGTTCCGTTTTTAAATGCATAGTACATCATGATTAAATCTTTCATTTGTAGTTTGTTTTTATGTTCCCCTCCCCCATACTGTGAAGCCTTGAGTCCTTGGGTATAAGAGGTGTAGGAGACAAAATTGAATTAACTAGAATATTCACCATAATAAACGAGGAATTTTTTGCTGAGATTCTCCACTTTTTCTTAAGTTATAGGAGCTCATTTCATTATTTGTTGAACCCTCCAGTGACCCTGAGATTTCACTATATAATTTATGTTTCCTGATACAATTCAACAGTGTAATCTTATGATTTATGTGCTTCATTTATAATTTGATCATCTCAGTATAATGCATGTTTTTCTACATGATTTATGTACTTTATCCCATAATATATGTGTTTCACTGTATGATATATGTATTCATCAGCTATGTATTATGGCCCTGGTGGCACATTCCTAGGAAAGGAGGTAGAATACCCCAGCCTGAGGGTAAGTCCTGAGGTTAATTGCAATCAATTCACCTTCCACACAATTACACTTTCATCTGCTGGAGCTTGTGAAGTGAGCATGCTTAACATGGCAGCAGCAGGGAGGCAAGTGTGCCAGTTTCTTTTTTTCTAGATCCAAGAAAAAGCAGATTTAATCAGCAGATCAGGAAATTGGAACCCTACAATATGGTTTTCTCCAAAACAACAACGACAACGTATTTTCCATATTATTAATCGCGGTTCCATTTTTCTGATACGACCTGATTTAAGCTATAATAAATACATATTTACAGAAAGACTGGAAACAAATAAACTTTCATTTCAAATAAGTAGTTTTTAAAAATAGCAATTATTTAAGAATCGTTGAAACATCTCAGGGAGCTCTCCGCAAAGCATACTTTCAAAAGGACTTTCACTAAACTCATTTGTTCAGCAAGCATCACTGAGTTCTGGCACGCATTTTTATTTTCTGAAGGCTTTTTTTTTTTTTTTTTTTTTTTTCCTGATGCAGAGTCTCGCTCTGTGACCCAGGCTGGAGTGCAGTGGCTTCATCTCGGCTCATTGCAAGCTCTGCCTCCCGGGTTCACGCCATTCTCCTGCCTCAGCCTCCTGAGTAGCTGGGACTACAGGCTCCCGCCACCACTAATTAGCCCGCCACCGGCTAATTTTTTGTGTTTTTAGTAGAGACGGGGTTTCACCGTGTTAGCCAGGATGGTCTCGATCTCCTGACCTCGTGATCCGCCTGCCTCGGCCTGCCAAAGTGCTGTGATTACAGGCCTGAGCCACCGCGCCCGGCCTCTGAAGGCTTCTTTTCTGTTACATTTACTCATCCATTCGTTTACTCAACAAATATTTATTAAGGTCTTCCTTTGTTCCAGGCTACTATAAAACAGACCAAAAGCCTGTCTTCATAATGTCTGTATTCTGTGGTAGGAAACAGAAAATAAGCAAAATTAGTAAGTAATCAAATAATACTGTACACTGGGATATGATATGGGCTATACAGCAAAATAAAGCTGGGAAAGGGAATAAGCGTTCCTGGTTGGAGTTATGACATTTTTAAAATTAAGTTAGGCACTTGATAAAAGCCACACTGAGGAGAGATACTTGAACAAAAGGAGCAAGGGGAAGAGAGGAGGAAGATGAGTTCAGGGAGGTGGTAAGTAGAAGGTTGATCAAGCAGGACCATGTGGACCGTTGCCAACATTTTAGATTCTATTTCGAGCAAGGAGGGAGGCCTGTGATAAACACAGAGAAATAACACGAGCTGACTTCTGATTTGAAAGGACCATTCTGGGTGCTCTACGGACCCATCTGTATGAAAAGATAGAAAGATGGGAACTAGTTTCCGGCGGCTGAAATAGTCCAGGCTACAGGTGAAAGCAGATTGGTTTAGGGTGACAGTAATGAAGACAGTGAAAAGTAGTCGGACTTAAGATAATTTTTTCAAGTTAAGCTGATAGAATTCTATGAGGGATTGGATATGGAGTGTGAAAGAAAGAGAGAAGCCAACTTATTTGCAAGCACATTAAAGTAGAAGCTTTAAGCAAATACTTGAGTACTGCTGCATTGTTATTCATTCACTCGGAAAGTGCGTGTTGATAACTAGAAGACTACTGACCACATTATTTTAGTTCATGTTTTCTTGATACATATTCACACCATATCAAGACTAAAGCAAAAGAATGGAGAAAAATGAAAGTGTATTTAGTTATTGTGTTTGATTTGTTGAAATTATTTGAAATAATTCCATTTATATTTTGTGATTTTATCAATACATATCTTAAAAAGCAATCATTTACAATATGACTAACATTTTAGTAGAATGATGTTTACTTAAGATATTAAAAATATTTCAATACATTTATACATAATTTTCAGACAACAAATAACATTTATTTATTGACCATAAAATAAACAAAGATATCTAATTAAATATTTCCATCTAAGCCAAATTTATTTTCAAACCAATTTTAAATTACACCGATATCACTATTGCCTCCTAAACCCTAAAGATAGTATAAATGTTGCACATTTTCTAAGTCTGAAAGGTAATTTCATAAGTGTTTTAAGACTGGACTTCAGATATGAAATATCTATCTTAGAAATAATTATTATTTTGGTACCTATAAGTAGGTTCAAGGAAAGGAAAAGATTAGAGAAATCTTGACTAATTTTTCACTAAGTTACAAAATTAAAAAGAACATGCCTTGACTAAAACAATCACTTTAAAATATTTATTTTTAAAATTCAAATAAATCAATTTTTACATGTTATTATCAGAAAAGATTTCTTAAAATTGTTGGGATTGTGAATTTTGAAAGTAAAAGTGATTAGTAGTATTACAAAAGTAATTTCCCAATGTTTAAATATTATTCAACACCAAAAAATTATCATTCTTTATTTCAGATATACTAAATAGTATATTAAAAGTAAAATAACAGACAAGGAAAAATATATGAAAATGATTATTATTTCTGTTGGTTTCCTTCTATTGTCTAATAGAAAGGTATGTCTTAATGCAGTTTAAAAGTTAGTTTTATAAATTGTGTGTGTAAAATCATTAAAACTGAGGTTTTGAAGATTCTCCAATCTGTAAGATTGGAGTGCATAATTTATGGGGCCCAGGCCCCACTCTGTCTATTCTTCATGACCTGGGGCACATTATCAACCCCTCTGCATCTTTAGTTCTAAACTAGTAACAAATGTAAGAGGTAGTCTATATGGATAAGGAGTGGTTTAATAGAAAATCCCTGTGCTCCTTCACTTAGGAAGATAATTAGTAAAACTAAAAAGAAAGAGTCAAGACATCCAAGTTTCCATTACACATATATAATTCAAACATTTCTTATGTACTCATTACTGTGTTAATTTGTCAGGCGTTCAAAAATAATTAAGATTACTCACTAAAGAATGTATTCATTTACTAGGGGATTCCGTTATTTGTAAACATTGTGTTAAGAGCTATGACAAATAAATAGATAGGGTGCTGTAAGGTGTGAGATAAATTCATCTAACCTGCTTGATCATATCAGAGTGAAAAAAAGGCTCCCATGATAATTCCTGGAAAAGGTGGGACTTTCACAGAGACATAAAGGATAAGTGCCAACTCAGAAGAAAGAGTAGGGGGCATAGTAGTTAAAGAAATTAAAGGAGCAAAGGCCCAGAAGTAATTGAAATGCTAAGGCTTCAAAGGCCATGCAGATGAGCAGTCAAGGACTTAACCTGGAAGGATAGACAAAGATCAAATTCCAGGGTATTTGAATTTTATCCTGTAGAACAGAATTCACCTTCCCTTGTGCTGGCTACACAGGTATGCTGTGAATGGATTTACAACTGTGATCCATTCAGCTTTAAGGTGAAAAGAGGGACCCGGTTTAGCCAGAGCCCCAGATGAGTCATCTCAGACCTTGGACCATTGTACCAATTTTTTTTCACTGTGCTCTGTAAATATGATCATTTCCTGTAATGTCATGACACGAAAAAGTTAGCAATCATTCTTTGATCATGGTAAGTCTTAAATAGTACCCATTGAAAGGCAAGTTTGTTATAGCCAGACATGTCTGCTCAGAGAAGTTGTCTCCCTACCAACCCAAGACTGCGAATCCCTCCCTATGGCAAGAGAGAACACAAGAGGCAGCAGAACACAAAGGAAGGCAGAGTGCTCAGTCTGCACCCAGACACAACAGAGCTGCAATGCCACATAGGTATTTCTGGGTAAAGAGGGAAGCTGGTAGCCAGAATTTTCCAGAGCACATTGGAAGGAAGCAAAGCTTCCATAGTAACGCCTCTGAAAAACACTGGGCATTTAATAAGAATCTTGAACAAATGTATCTGCAAAGAAGTACGGATGACGAGCCTGGTATAACAAAAGGGCATTCTAGTACATATCAGCATGGGGCACTCAGAAGAGGCCTGTATAATTCAGCAAGCTCAAGGAAAGGAGAAATCCACAGGTACCAGAACAGAAAGCACGTCTCAGATCTCTCAAAGGGGTTTCTCCAGTTCACTAGTGGTGAGAAGCTGTGTATTTACATTGTATTTAACTAATGTTAGTTAACAAACATTTTTAAAGAGCTGTTCCATGTCTTTAACAAATGTGGCTACACCTCATAACAATCCAGTGAAGTAAGGTCAATGGAATCTATAAGTATTCTGATTTTACAAATGAAGAAACAGATTCAGAGAGGCTAATAAAAGTTTCAAGATTACACAGCTTTAAAATGATAGAGTGAAGATTCTACCCATTTGTTTGACTCCAGAATTGGTGATCTTAACAACTATGCTCTATTATCTCATAAAACTCTACTGCCTACATTCTGTGATTATAATATACTATAACATTAACACATAGCATAATAAATATATAATGTGATATATATGTATTCAGGTGTACAAAATCTGTGTAGCTTTCAGCTACTAATGTTTTTACTCCCAATGATCCATTTTCCATATAGCAATAAAGAAAGCTCCCAAAAATATTAACGAAATACAGATTATGCATTATTTTGCATGAAATCCTTCAGAGGTTTCCCATGGTTCATAATTTAAAATCCACAGTTGCTACTATGGTTCAAAGATAATCTATTATCCATTTCAACCTTTAGCTCCCAGGGTCATAAAATTCTCCCTTTATCACTCAAAGCACAATATTCAATTCACTTGTTTTTGTTCTTTACAAGACTCTTTGGTGGTGGACTCCTAATCATTCAGATTGTTCCCCTAGTGCCATCTGTCGTAACTCTTCATTGATCACCCTATCTAAAATAGACCCTTCCCATACCTTGTTTAACATCATCTTGATTTCCTCCATAATATTTATCATTCTCTGAAAAAATATTTTTAATTTGGTTACTTTTTACTATGTATATATTATGCCTATTGTAGAATATTAACACATGAAAGCAGGAACTTTTCATTCGGTTCACTTACATGTGAGTCATAACAATACCTAGAACAGTGTGACATTACCTAGACAATTGGTGCTCAGTACTTCTTGAATAATTAAATGCATGAATTATCCAAAGAAACAGATTAGCTAAAAGCTTTAATTCAATCAATGATAAAATTCTGTTTACTTCTGAGAAAAATCATCTTAATGGCAAGTAAAACATGGGTGATTTATGAAATTTCCTAATTTTTATAGAATCAGAACAACATAATTCACAAAACTGTGACATTTACAGACAGTCTTTGAATCCTGGCATCTTTAATTACAAGTTCTTTATGAGCTTGGGTAAATTATCTAATTTAGTTATGACATAGTTTCCTTGAATTCATATTACATTACCACATAGTGCAATGTATAGACTAAATAAAATAACATATAAAATTTTTATCCTAGAACCTGGTACTCAGTTAATGTTAGCTTTCATTATTACTATTATAAAAAAATTAAAGTAAAAAACCTCCCTTTCTACATTGAAAATTTCAAAATAAAGACATATTGCTTTAATTATTCACAATAGGGTATAACAGTGTATGCTACACCATTACATGATGATAACTTCTTTGAAAATGTGGAAATGAAAGAATAATTGCTCAATGTCAAATGATGAGAATTAGAATCCAATCATATTAAACATTTTTGTACACTGTTAGAATAAGAAGAAAACAGAATTTGTTTAGATTCAATTAAGAGTATATGTATAAAAATGACCCAACATTTCATTTCAGCAAAAAAAATATGAAATCTGCCCTATTAAAACAGTCAACATACTTATATTTAATATATTCAACCCATAGCAATATTCAATTATAAAAATTCAAAAGGCATGCTTAATACATAATAGTAATGACATGCAACCCATATCTATTTGTCAGTTCAATGACAACTATAATATGGCATTAGTTCGATGGCATTGTAGTTGTGCAAAAGGAGTCCAAACTTTGTGTAAAGTATTAGTTACCCCACCTAAGTACAGTGACATACGATAATTCTATATAGCTGTTTTAATAAGGTACATAAAGTGGTCATCCTTCAGAATGCTTAGAAATCACATTTCTGTGACCAGTAGCCATTAGACTTGGAGATTCATTTCCAATCAGTGTTACTAAATGTATATACATTTAGTATAATCCCCAAATGTATTTTCCCCAATCTCATAAACACCTCATTGGTCAGTTGTTCAATTATAATAAGAATAGAATTTTGTCTCACAATTTTCAGTTCTTCTTCATTAAGTCTGGGCCACCCACTTCCCTCCAAAACTCATTTCTTACTTAATTTCTCCTCAAACTAGAATTTTAGAGGAACTGTAAGTCAAGAAGAAAATCTCAGGCGTATTGAACATAATATATATATTGGTTGACTGATAGGTTTTGCCAAATTTTTTACAGTAAATGAATGCTAGAAAATATTATTTCACCGTACACAGTAACAGTAAGTGTAATTCTTATGAGTCACCTAGGAAAGTTATCAAAGCAAAATATCCAGGTTGGACAACAAATATATATATAATAAATATATATTAGAATATATGTTATTTATTATTATCTATATGTATTTTTATAATTATTTCCAGCAGGAAGTTTTTTGAATAAAGTAAGTTTTCAAAACTGAAGGAAGAAAAGGCTTGGAGTGAACTTTACATTTCTCTGTGGTTATTAGTCTAGTTTTGGAAACCCATGTTATAAGCGTGAGTAAGCTAGCTCTCTGTCTATAGCACAAAATTCAAATGGTCTGTCTGGGAGACACAGTAGTGAATAAACACAATGGGTCACCAGCTATTTTCAAAATTTCATATCTAAAGGAATTCATTCTCAGCTGGTTCCTTGACTTTGGCGTGCATGGTTTCACTCATTGCAAGTTAAACCACTGCTAAAGGGCCCTCTTTCCAAAAGGACATCTTCCTTTACAAGTTAAAATCCATAAATCACATATCAAATTTTTTCTAAGGAAAAGAAAGCCTATTTTTGGTTTCCCCTAGAAAACAAGCAAACTTGGGAAGGGGGGGAATGAAGTAAATGAGTCTGGTAAATTATAGTTATCAAATCATTTATGAAAAATCTCAAATATCCAGTCCCCTCTGCTGCTTCAGTCAGGCTTTCCACACTGGCAGTTCTGTGGAGCTTAATAACTCTAAAAGCATCTAGATTTTCTTTCATTGATCAGATTGTCCTCTTTTCCTTTCTGATTTTCATCTGTTTGGAAGTGAAGCTGAAAAAGAGGTTCCTTGAAGCAGCTCAGGAAGGAAGAAAAAATTTAAAAGGCCCAAGCAAATAAACTGTTAAACTGCAAGCAGCGATGTACAACACAGCTCTCTTTACATGAGGCTTGGGAGGCATTTTACTGAACTGTCTGTGAAAGAGCTATGTAAAGCTAGGGGATTGAGGGAGTTGAAGTGAGAAGGCACAAAATTGTAATGCTTCCCAGAGTGGTCCAGCTCAGTTCCATCCCCCAAGGCACCTCCCCCGCCCCTTCCCCCCTTCCTCCTCTAATGAGAACACATTAAGCCTTTCTCAATGCCCTGATGTGCTCTTACACTGCAGAATCCTTGCATTGCAATGCACAATGCAGTCCGAGGATTTCTAACATTATAAAGAGAGAGAAAATGCTTTCTAGACAGCTCATCCAACCCCTCCCTGGCGCTCAGCAGGGATTTAAGTGTGTCTACTTCTACTGAAAGTAAATGCATGTTTTTGCCCCCAACTAAAAGGGACTTTTTCCCTGTTTCCTGCTCACAAAGGCATCTGTATATTCTCTCCAAATCTTACTCTTACATGTGGACATTGTCAGAATTTGGAATTGTAGACCACACACACATAGTTTATGCTCTCGGTTTATAATACCTTCACATTTTATTTCCTCACACACATTGCCCATTATTTTTAAGCTCTTCACGGAGATAAAGGAAATGTTTAACCAAGCTAGGAAAGCTGGAAGTCCAAATTAATTTCAGGAATAATTTCATCAGTTAATTCCTCTTTTGTTTTTATACGCTCTCAACTGTGTAGGAATCCGAGATTACATTTTCAAAGAAGTATCCAAAAAACTTCCACCATCCAGCCTCCTTTGACTTCAGTGAAGATTTCATATAAATAATTAAAATGATGGTGCCTCTTCCTTCAGGATTTCCAAGATTCTGTATGTACTATATTCAGTGAAGAAAAACTCTGAATGTTCTTTGCATGAGAAATGCTTTCCATAGACCCACATTCTGCTGTTGCTCAGCCCAAGGACAGTTTCTGAGTCACCAACAGGCACTACAAATGATGGACAGCAGGATGAAGCCTCTGGTCTGACCAGAGGTTAAATACTTGTAGGAAACCAAGCAGCTTCCCAGCCCCTGCTACTGTCCTGGATCCCTCCCCTGCTGGCAGAGTATCAGCAACATTTATGAAACATTGACCTGATAAAAACAAATGTAACACGGTGATGGCTTTAAAACAGGAGAAAGTTTCACTTATCTAGTGGAGGGAGGATGCATGAAGAGGTTTGTAGTTTTAGTCATTTTAGGTGATTCTTTTGTTTTAGTTGTTTCTTGGAATTTAACAGTTAACTCCTGCCCCTACCCCCAAAGCAGTTCATCTACTGAAACAAGCTCTTAGTGGCAAGTGGAAAAATAATAATAATAATAATAATGTTCAATTTTTTAAACTTTCATCAAGCCAGAGAGCTAGCAGAGTTGGTGCTGGATGGGATTATACGACAGAGATATGTTGTGCAGGCTCCAGGTGAAAAACTGAATGTAAATTGTTAACTGATAACTGGGCATTGGAACTCCAGTCAAATTAAAGGATTGATCAACTATCAATACTTGTATTTACCTTGCCCTGTATTCTCCTGAGCTTGTTTTTGAGACGGAAAATACTACCCTCCCCACCCCCTTCAAGCTAAAATGAACAGCTTCATCAGTCTCAGACTGTCTATTCGACACAGATTCATGGTCAGTTTAGAACAAAGCAGTCAAGCAGAGTGCTGGGCACCTGGATGACAGAGCTGCTGGATGAAGATTTGCTATTTCTTTCTTTTGTTTGCTTTTTGCCAATTATTTTTTGTTCTTTGTCTTTCAGGTATAACTTCCATCTAATATAATTTATTCAAGTCAACCAATAGTATTGACTAACACCTATGTACAAGGAAATTAAGAAATGTGCTGACAACTGGGAAAGGTAGATGATAATATAGTCCAAGGTCTCCTTGCCACAGGTTGAGCAGGGTTTTTTGCCCAGTGTGTGACAAAGTGATTTTCTCCTACACAGTTCTCTAGCTTTCCTGGTAGATTTGTACCCAGTCTTTAGTGGGTCACTGCTTATTCCAGGCTTACACCAGCCTCCTAGATATAAGATGCCCGCCTCTCCTTTGCAAACCAGAGGACAACTTGCTCAGCCAAAGGACGTGAGGAGGTGTGTAGGCCCTAATAGCCATTTATTACTTTTGGGGTTTTGTTTTGTTTTTTTGAGACAGGGTCTCATTCTGTGGTCTATGCTGGAATGCAGTCGCATGTTTATCTTTGACTACAGCCTTAAACTCTTGGACTCTAGTGATCCTCTAGTCTCAGCCTCCTGAGTAGCTAGAACTACACGCATGTACCACCATACCCAGCTAATATTTTTATACTTTTTGTACAGATGAGGTCTTGCTCTGTTGTCCAGGCTGGTCTCAAACTCTAGGCCCTCAAGTGATCCTTCCACCTTGGCTTCCAAAAGTGCTGTAATAACAGGCATGGCCACTGCACCTGGCTCTAATAGTCATTTATTATAGGAGTTGGTACCGCATGCTGAGTTCCCAAATAAGGGAGTGGTCACTGTCATCTAGGAATATTAAGGAAAAGTATGAAACATTTGACCAAACATGTGAGTTAATCCCTGGTATATTTATTGGTTCAAGCTCTCTAACCTTTGACTTTTATTTAACTGGTCATCTATCATGTACCCTATCATTACTACCGGCAAACATGATTAATTATACCAAAATAAACCAAGTTCATGAGAGTAAACACACACATATACATACACTCTTCTAATGATGGGAACTTCTAACTTCTATAGAGTCCCATTTCTTTGGTTTCCTCAAGGAGCTAACTGCCTCATTATCAAATAATGGTTTCTAATATAGTTTCCTCCGGGTTTTCTGCACTTGCTTTCTTTAATCTGAATGTTTTGGTGCAATCTCTTCAGAATACGGTGATCACCACAAGAGGTTCTTGGATCATTCAGCATCCAGGTACTTCTTAACCTTAAAATGTCTCTAGTTGCTAAGAAGAACCATTGTTTGTTCTAACTTTCAATATACTTGCAATTCCACAAAAAAACCAAAATAGAAAGTAAAATGATTTTGGCTAGCTCTGTGTATGCTTAAGTCTAGTTTTTAGGCAGCTCTATAGCCAAGCATTTCTGACAAGGGGCATTTGCCAAAAGCAGATTTTCATACAGTTTCCCAAGTTTTTAAAATTGAGTTTGAGGTTTTATTTCTTCTTTTTCTCCTTTTCCAAACTTAGTGGCTTTCTTTTATTGGCTTGGGCTCAGATTGAGCATACTAGAAAATAAAATAAAAGTTAACATATATCATTGGAGACAGGCCTGAGAAACTAATTTGAATGTTTGACATATTTTAGTTAGATAATCTGACAGGGAAAATTTCAGGTCTTAATTAGATGCTTTAATTATTCCTTATCGGTAAAATGAATCTTTATTGATAGGAATTTTAAAAAATTAAATTAAAAACACTGAAATTTGCCTTTTCTTTATTATAATTACTGTTATATTTTCAAAAATAAATCTTGATTGCTTATCTCTACTTTGTTCTTGTTTTAATTATTATTTTGCAGCCTTTTATTCTTGTTTGGGATGCCAGAGAAAATAAGTGAGGTTTAAAAGCCACTTCACCGTTGTAGTTTTTTTTTTTCTGATTATTAGTAATCATGGGAACTTTTTATAGAATATCTAAAATTTAAATGCAGTCTGGAGGAAGACAATAGCCTTTGTGTCTGTTGAGAGAAACCTCCTATTTGCCTTTGTTGTCTGAACGTATTTCACCCTTCTGTCAAAGTGTGTCCACTCTAACCTTCCCTTTCCCTCTGCTGGCATCTCTCCAGTCTCCAAAATGCATGTTTGGCTCTCATCTGACACCTTTATCTGATACAGTCACAACACTTCTTTGCATAATGAGCAGGCATTCCCTACCCATCAGAAAGGTAATTAAAAAAATGTTTAGATTTTTGTTTTCATAGATGTAACAGTATAAATGCAACTTCTGCTCAATTAAGCTCCAGTGTCAGTGAGAGGGGAAGGGGAGGAATGGTTCTTAAATAAGAGCGGATTTTATGCTTCTATCTTAAAACTGGAGATGCGGATTTGTGATTTTCCCTCCCCCATGGAAAGAAATCTTTAAATAAAGATGTCTTCATCTGAATTGACCACCGTTTATAAAAGCAAATCTGGTTGGGGCTCTGCTGCTTATGCTGAAGGAACATTCCTCCCCATTACAACGGCATTTGCACATTTATAGGAGGAATAAAGAAAAAGATGCATGATACATGTGAAGGAGCCTTCTCTCTGCCATCCAGAGAAAGAAGAACTAAAAGGATTATAAAAGTTCAGATTAAAATGATATAAAATCTAGCATTTGGCTCCAACACTAGTGCCTTGGTCCTCTGAAGCTAATCTGTATGCACTCTGTGACCTCCTCGCAGCGAACCCTGCTAAATATATTATTCCCACGGGGGCTTTCACTGCTGCTTGGTGTCAGAAATCAATATGTATGAGGCGCGTGGATGGGAATTTCTAATAGATCTGCCTGGCCCTGTGCTGCTTTTCAATATCTGCCTTGGACTATTAGTGCCGGCTCGGTGCCTGTGAAATAACCGAGATAATCTTTTAAGGTGCACTGTTAAGGTGGAACCTAAATGTTGCTGTTTCAATTAAAACAAAAATTATATTCATAAATCAGTCAGGTCTGTGTAACCTTGTACAGTCACTCTGGAAGGCTGATCAGAAACAAGGTGGGATTTAAAGCTTTTGGGAGTGCAATGTTATTTTTAACTTCTACTTAGAGTTTGGAGAAAGGTTTTACATTTTAAGTCTAATAACATGTTATATGGAAAGGGATATCAGATTAGAAATGAAATTTAGAAAGCTGAGAGTTCTCAAATCAAACAGTGTTTGTGTATGTGGTGGGGGGAGGAGTCATCTTAATAACAGAGAAAAAGGACTCATAATATGTGGTTAGCAAAGTCATTTTCCCCATATTAGATGAGAACACATTTACACATGGCTCTTTTTCATATAATTTATTCACACTAAAATTATTGCATGAGTGATTTTTTTTTGATAACTGCACAAATTAATTTTATCACCATCAAGCAATTGTACCATGTCTTTATTTGTACTTATATCTGTACAGATATTTGGAGATAAAAGTGGGCAAGAAAGTAGTTCATTAAAGTTCCATGTTACCCACCCTCACTGATGAATATCTTTCTTTCTTCAGTAGCCTGAGCACAGTGCAAAGAGGCATTGGTCTGAGCAGTGTACAGAGAGCACAGCATCAGTCTGGATTCTCCTTGTTTTCCTCTTTGTTTGCAGGTGAGTGCTCAGAGAAAGCTGTTCTGGCTCAATGCACAGAGATGCAGCACCCCAAAACACTAGGAAAAGTACTTCATCCTTACTGGTAGTGGGAGTATTATTATTAGTATCAAGGGAGAATAGGGAGGTAGTCTATGACCCACACATGCATCTGGCCCTTCATGCAGCAAGGCTGGGCTCAAATCCCTGCATGGTGTGGCACGAAGAGAGCCCTCTCCCAAGAAGATCATGTTTGGTCACCTTTAGCTCTGTTGCCTTGTGAGGTTGTCACCCTACCAAAGATGGAAGAACTGGCATATAACTGCTTTTTTGTTTTTCTTCTTTTCTTTCTTGCACACTTCACTTAGCACAGCACAATCCACCTGACAACCCTCTGAAATGCCCTGACTGCTTGTTGGGCCTTCTCTGGATTGTATGTGAGGCCACAGCTTACAATTGGTGATATGGGACCTTAAGCTGGAAACATCAAAAAGGCAGCACCAAAAAGTATAAGGCTAGTAACCCTCTGTTCATTAAGAAACTGCCTTTAAATAATAGCTTCGTCTACTCCATCTTTATTTATAGTGATAGCAATATAACTGTTGAGGAAAAAAATATATACACTTTTTAAGAATACTAACTTTTCTACTTATTTACTGATTTTCAAAAAACTGAAGAAATTGAACTTACTAAACTGTGAATATTACTCTTAGCACAAAATTTCTAGACAAAACGTAAGAAAACTCCCTTTAAGTCAGCTTCTCTTTCACACTTGTTTTGTTTTAAATATGCTATCTCATAGGTACATTTCTATGTGATCTATAACTGCACTTCAGAACTATTAAAATTTTTAAAAGTTTAACACACAAGAAACCGAACTTGTCTTTGAGTTCTTTGTTAAAGATATGGAATTCTAGGCATTAACTTCGTTCAAAATATTACCAAAACCCATAAATAAAATGTAAATGTTTATAAAGTATTATACCACTAGATTTGTTTCCTTTTTTCTCTATCATCCAGAATGGAGAAAACAAGCCACTCGGCTCAATTTTCAACTGGGCATATAACACAGTCATGATCTCACATGTGAAATTCCAGGCAGTTTAATCTGTCTGGAAGCCCCTCTCCTCTAAATCCTCCCTTCTTTCAACCCTTCAATTAGAGATTTGTGAAAATCATCTGTGTTTTCTGCATCTCCCAGAGAGGTGTGACTTTGTGCGGCACTGACCATAAGCTTCAGCATTAGTGAGGGGAATTATAATAGAATTATATAAATGAGTACTCTTATTTAATATAAAATTTAAAAAGGGAAAAGAATAAAACCCCACCTATATAGTAATGTTAAACTATCTCCATTTATACTGGCTGAAGAATAGTAACTTCCTAAGCAATTTTACTAAACATAAAGAAAAGTAAAAAGGAATACATTTTAAAGGTGACTTCTTATCAAGATATTGATGCCTAAGATCAAATCAAGCAAAACACATAATAAAATAACCGGCAGCTGTGAATATAAAATGTGTAATAAAAATGAGTATAAGCATAAGGTGTTTATAATGACAAAAAGATACTATTTTTGCTCAATATCCTTAATATGCTATTTTTGCTTAATATCCAAAAATGCCTTGTTAATGAATTTGCATAATCTTTTTTAGTATTTCTTTCTCTGACAGAGTCACTACAATTATATCTGTCACAGAATGCCTGAAGAAGTATATTGTATAACATCCTTATCCTCATTAAATATCAATTACTTCTATAATAGTTTGAACACAAAGAGAAACAACTATTGAAATCTCATGAATCTGTCCATCTCACTAAGATAACCAAGAACTTTTCCTTTGTGAACAGATGCTCCAACCTGGTGGTCAAAGATAATAAAATCTTTATTTCACAGTCAACATCATTGATGCAAATTCTGCCATCCAAACAAATAAGGGAAACATATATTCAATCACTTCTGCTCATACCTAGGATTAGAGATAATTCAAAACATAGCATTCAGACATTGCCTAGCAAGAGAGTCTGAGCTCACATAAAAAGCCAAGGTTCAATCTTGACATTTTGTGCAAACTTAGAAGAAAAAGGCTTTGCTCCACAAGTTCTGTGCCCTTTCAATGAGATAAGAATTTCCTAAATAGAAATTTAAAATGCATTGTTACTTATTTCTGTCTGAATTACTTTACTTTCTACTTTTCTGTTCATTTCTTTGCCCTTTAAGTAAATACATAAGAGATATATATAAGAACACAGTATTTGACTAAGTAGATCACAAATACAGGAAGGAAAGTGTAGAAGAAAGAGAAGTATAAGGTAAATGGGTTGTCTCCTCCTATGAAATCATAAGCTCCTTGAGGACATCAATCCCATTAATATGATTTGGCTGTGTCCCCACCCAAATCTCATCTTGAATTGTAACTCCCATAATTCCCACATTTTGAGGGAGAAACCCAGTGGGAGATAATTGAATCATGGAGTGGGTCTTTCCCATGTTATTCTCGTGATAGTGATTAAGTCTCATGAGATCTGATAGATCTGATGGTTTTATAAAGGGGAGTTTCCCTGCACAAGGTCTCTCTTTTGCCTGCTGCCATGTAAGACACGCCTTTCACCTTCCACTATGATTGTGAGGGCTCCCCAGCCACGTGGAACTGTGAGTCCATTAAACCTCTTTTTTTTTTTTTTAAATAATTGCAGTCTCAGGTACATCTTTATTAGCAGTATGAAAACAAACTAATACACCCATCACCTTGTTTTACATTTTCCATGGATCCAATTATTAGGCTGGTGCAAAAGTAATTGTGGTTTTTACCATTACTTCTAATATAAAGATTTTATTGGGCCTCTTTAAGTTTTAGCCTATGTGACAGACTCTGCAAATAAAAGGCTAATAAGATTCAATGCCCATGCAGAGTTTATATTCAAATAGAGGAGAAGGATCTGCAAATAACATTTAAATTATTACATAGTAGTAAGTTCAACGTATCCTGTAGTTTCATGAAGTCAGGTTTTCAGTCAGCTTGACTCACCATGATAGCCCCAATGCAGTCTTGCACTCACATATGGTTAGTCAAGCAATCAATGTCCAGTCAAAAAGAAAAGGCCACTCAAGATATTTCTAGGAGAGAGGAATTTAATGTCAGGAACTCATTACAAATGACTTAGAAGAGCTGTAGGGGCTAAAAAAAGAAAGTGGGAGCCAGTCAGTGAAACAACATGAGGTGGATTACCCAGAGTTCAAGAAGCTGCTCCTACACCTGGGCTGAAGCCTAGAGCCTATACTGACTATTTGAGCTGGTGGAGGCAGTGCAACTGATGCTGACACTGTTGGAACTGCACCACAGCTAAGCAGGAAAGACCCAAAGAAATACATTTGTGCTAATCCCACTGGAGGTGCTGCTGCTATTTCTGCTGTTAGAACAGCATTGCCTAAGCAGGAAGTTGGAACCCCTGCTGGGGCTGCCATGGTGGAAAGCATCTTCTGAAGCTGGGACTGGGAAGGAGCAAGTTCCACCCACCAAGCCCCCCTCGTTGGTCTTCAGACCCCTACTAGTGTAACCCATTGGTGGAACCTAACAGGAAGCCAACTGACAAGGCAGACTAGAAAAGTAGTTTTCAGGCTTTCAGCCTGCTGGGATACAAAGGAGAAGAAGGAAGAGTGTGAAAATCACTAAGACATAGGAGATATATAGCCAGCAAGTAGCTTTTCAGATAACATGTGTTGAGTGAAAAATAGACATATATAAAATAGATAAACGTAAAAGAGAAAGGACTAGTAACTCTGTCTAGAATTACATGTTTAACTCCAGTGATTTCCAAATATTTTTAACAACAAAATCCATATGTTTTCAAATGAAATTTTAATAAGAAGCACTAATATATCTTAAGTGACAAAAGGAGATACTTAAGTTATAAGTTCAAAGGTATTTAATACAAGTTACAAGTTATTGAATTTATTGAGAATAAAAAAAGCTGTTACAATAAATGAAAACACTCTTATATAGTGATTCCAATGGACACTTTCAGTCAAGAGTCATAAAATTCTAACTGAATATTAGGAGTTTTCCTGAATGAAGCACCTATACACAATCCTAGGGTTTCAAGAAACATTAGAACATTTCTATACCCACAAAAAATTAAAAATAGTACATTTGAAAAAGAATCTTAAATTATAACAGATATCAAAAGGTTCATAGCAATAACAATATTTCACTATAGTGAATCTTAATTTTTTAATATAGTTCATTACAACAGAGATGTATGTATATCCAGGCAATAATTAGTTTACTAAAATTTAACAACTGCATGTGACAAAAGCATTGAAATGCAAAGTCTCATAATAAGCAGTTAATAAATTATATTTATCTGTAGCATTTAGGATACTCCAACTCCCTTTATAAGATCTGATAAGATAAAGAATCTGGCTTTGCCCACATCACTCTTTTGCTCAAATAATTTCAATATTTCTTCACAGTGCACAAGATAAGCAATAAATAACTAGTTGGCCTAGAATTCAAGGACTTCTAATGTCAAGAATATAACTAATATTCCAATCATATCTTTCAAGATTTATTTAGATAAATTCTTGGCTTCAATTCATTGGTCTCTGTACATTATTCACATTTTTCTGCCTTTTCACCTTCAATCAAGTCATTTCCTTTATCAAATTTCTTTATCAAAGCCAAACCATATAAAATTAAAAATTACTTTAAAACATGTTCCCCTTGCTGAATGTTGAACTTCAATGTTCCTTATTCTACTCCAGAAACAATCCTGGATATCCATCCCTATATCTACTCCAGTTGCCTTTGTAGTATTTCCATCCTCTCTCTCTTTCTCTGTGTGTGTATGTATTCAGGGCAAGGGGTGTTGAAAAATGTTAAATTGGATTTGAGAGCACCATTTACCAACATTCAAATGCAGGTCAAATTTTTAAATAAAAACATCCAAAATATAATAAAGGATGGCAAATTCATGAAAGTAATTATGGTGTATGTTTTACTCACAAGCACCTATTATAAAATGATAAAATGTAGTGCTCAGTATTTGTTGATTTAATAAAATAAATTAATTTTCAGACATGGTAAAATATTATAGATAGGTCTCTATCTAGCTCTGCCTCACCATTGGCAGATATCAAAAGCTAATTAAGGTATTTACTTACTGAACCCAAATTTACTTTCATGATCCTTCTCAATATAAACCAGCCATTACTTATCACTCAGAATGGAACAGAAGATAGTTATTTGCGATACATTGACACAGATTCAGTGTATTAGTCTGTTCTCATGCTGCTAATAAAGACATAACCAAGACTGGGTAATTTAAAAAGGAAAGAGGTTTAACTGACTCACAGTTCTGCAGGGCTGGGGAAGTCTCAGGAAACTTACAATCCTGGTAGAAGGGGAAGCAAACACATCCTTCTTCACAGGACAGCAGGATGGATAAGTGTGAAGCCAAAGGGAGGAAAGCCGCTTATAAAACAATCAGATCTCATAAGAACTCACTCACTATCATGAGAACAGTATGAAGGTAACCACCCCCGTGATTAAATTACCTCCCACCAGGTCCGTCCCACAACACGTGGGGATTGTAGGGACTAAATTCAAGATGAGATTTCGGTGAAGACACAGCCAAACCATATAATTCAGTCTTTAAAATATAGTAATTTGTATTTTCATTTAACATTTAATGTTATTTCAACAATTTGCTTCACCAACTGGACTATAATTCATGTGAAGACAGGGAGAAAATATATCTCCTCAGCCTATGCCAGCCTCTACACATAATGTGTAATTATTAAATATTTGTTTAAAATGATGAAATATATGCAGAATCCATGTATTATGATTCATTTCTGCAACGCACTTGGGTCAGTGAGTGTAGCTCAGGAGAGCTTAAAAAATTACTGTAAAACATGTTCCCATTGCTGAATGTTGAACTTCTATAGAGCATACGCAGTTGAAATTTCTGACACAAATCTCCTGAGGATCACTGTCAAATATAAGGCCATTTGAAATGGACATAAACTCTTCTTCTGCCCTTTCCCCTTTGCCTCTAAGTTATTGTGCAATTTCAGATTTTTTCCCATGTGCTAAAAATATAGCAGAGAAAAACAATTACACTATTCTTTTCATCTGTAAGTCACACAAATGATATCTGGTCTTGCAAATGATGATGTAATCAGCTCTTCTTTTAATGTTATATAAAAATAAACCCTCATCAAATAAAGCTGTACATAAATATTAATATAATCAGGTAAGTGGGGTAGAGTGATAGGAACTTTAGTGCCTTTAGTCACAAAAACAGGATATAGGATTTGGTGTGAGTGGTACGAATCCAATCACAATTATCACCAAACAAAACCATGATTTAGCTTTGCAGCTTGGGCTTCACCATTTTTACTGGATGAACAAGACAACAGCATCTATGCTGCAAACGAGGACTGAAAATGGTCCAGCTCTCTTTCTTAAAAGGAGGAAAAAAATTCTTATTTTTTATCATCTTTCCAGGCTGCCTCTAAAACACATCCTGGAGGAAATGAGTTGCTTACAAAGTGTGGAACAACCCATTACTCCTATATTTTTTATTCTATAAAAATAATGAGTTTGATATTGGTTAAAATATTAAGATGAATCCAGTCAGGATCCTTACAGCAAACTCTCATTTATCATGCTCAGCCCCTCTATCATATCTCCTTGTAGCTAGATAATCCCTTTCCCATTTTGGTTCAGAGAGCTTCATACACACTACCTCATTAACTTCACAAAGAGCTGTGTGAGCTAAAGAGAAGGAAAGTAAACCAATATGAGACCTGGAAGCAAGTTGCCGAGTGCCAAATGATTTACCAAATACCCATGGACAACTAATGCAATTGAGTTTATTAACCAAGATTTCTAATCATTTCTTTTTCTCTTACCTCTGTCAATGAGCCCATGAGTCTTCACACAAATGTATGGCAGACAAAGTTAAACAGAAAGTGGATCAGTTCTCTAGGAATGATCTTTAGTATATGTATCATTAACCAGGATGATTCAGTCAAAAAATAAGTTTAATTAACTAGCTACTCTGGACTAGCTTTGTACCAAATAAAATGAGATTGGTAGCAGCAAGTAAACATTATCCAAATTGGCTATTTACCCACATGAATTTACCAGATATCTGTTCAGTCTTCAAGATGACTTCTGTTGGGTGAACCTAACCTTGATAGACATTTTTATTTTATTTTATTTTAAGTTATTGGATATATGTGCAGGACATGAAGGTTTATTACATAAATAAATGTGTGCCATAGTGGTTTGCTGCACCTATCAACCCATCACCTAGGTATTAAGCTCCACATACATTAGCTATTTATCCTGATACTCTCCCTCCTTCCATCCTCTGACAGGCCCCAGTGTGAGTTGTTCCTCTCCCTGTGTCCATGTGTTCTCATTGTTCAGCTCCCACTTATAAGTGAGTACATGCAGTGTTTAGTTTTCTGTTTCTGTGTTAGTTTGCTGAGGATAATGGCTTCCAGCTCCATTCATGTCCCTGGAAAGGATATGATCTTGTTTCTTTTTATGGCTGCATCATCAGATTGAACAGACAACCTACAGAATGGGAGAAAATGTTTGCAATCTATCTATCTGACAAAGGTCTAGTATCCAGAATCTACAAGGAACTTAAACAAGTTTGCAAGAAAAAAAGCAAACAACCCCATTAAAAAGTGGCAAAGGACATGAACAGACATTTCTCAAAAGAAGACATGTTTTCACTTGTGATTGATCTAGTTTATAGAGTCTTTTTGTTTCATTAGTTGAACTCAATATCAAGAAATAATTTTCCGAGAGATCTGTGAGAATAGTATATTCAGTGCTTAATATAAGCATGAAACATGCTGGAAACATATTATAGGGAAGAATCCAAACTGGTCTCCAAAAAGCTATAACAGATATTTCTAAGCTCCATTTCTATGATTATGAGCTGTATTAAAATATTGGATATTAAAAAAAACTATAAAATGAAAGTGGTAAGTTTTAGCCAAAATTCTCTATCATATGTATTTAACTTCTCTTTGGTAAACCTTTTCTACATCCTCTCTAATACAGTTTTCCTTTTCACTCCATCAAAATTTTTATTCTAAATAACCAATCAAGTAGGAATAAGTGAATTACTCCACCTGGATTAGTAATGAATATGAATTTACTGAGCTCTTTATTGCACTCAACACAAGGACTAGAAATTGAGGAATGCAAACTACTACAACCATCAAAAAGTTTAACGATCCTTAAATGCATTACCTATAACTTAACCCCTCAGTCTACCTCTATTTGTTCCCTGTCTCAACAAATACCATCATCATTGTCTGTCCAATTGACTCAAACTGGAAACTAGTAACTCCTCTTCCCCATTGTCCCCACACACCTAGAAAAGTCTTATGTATAATGCCTCTTTGTCAATTCTGAAACTGATTGCTCTACCACTGTCTACATCTAGAGCACCACTGTCTAGAGTCTGAATTATTCCCTCAGCTCTAAGCTTGTCTCTATTCAATCTAATTTTAGCATGTACATGCAAAGTTGTCTACTGAACGTCCAAATATGATATTGCCTCATCTCAACTCAATAGCAGTACTCTGATACTATTTTCTTCAGGGTTAAGTTTAAACTTAGAGTAAACTGTCCTTCATAAATTAGTCATAGTTTGACCCTCCAACCTTATCATTTTTAATTCTACTAATTCTATGTATGTGTAGCTTAGCCTACTAAATGTTTGTTAAAATCCATTTGTTTTTCAACTGTTCACTTAGCAAGACTTCATTTCCCAGCATTTCTTACCATTTTGAGTGTTCATATGACAAAATTCTGACCTGTAGGATGTAAGCAGGAATGATACGTGTCACTTATACATCAGAATGGTTGAGAAATGGGTATGTCTTTCCCATAGTATCTTTTTCTATCTGCCAGTTAAATAGGAAGGCCTTTAAGGACCCAGAAAAGGAGAGAGATATAAGACAAAGGAAGGCTAGATCCCTGAATTATTATATGGGAAGCTGCCTCACCAGGACCCCCGCAGTGGAATAAAATTTATGATTTATCTTTAACAGAAATTGACATCCTCTTAGTTTGTACATGATCCTTACCTGAGCCACCTACTTTTCCAAAATGTTTCAGGTATTCACTCAGTTCCAGGTTTGGCACATGGTGTTGACTGTTTAAAATCCTCTGACCTTTATGTTGCTTTTATTTTTCTCACTCCTGATCATCTGCTAGATTTTGGATTAAAGCTCACTTCTGCGAATTATTCTTTACCAGCCTAACCCTTCCCTAAAGCCATACCTGTCATCCTTTTATGTGATTTAAAACATCTTGGACCTACCTTATTTAAGCATTTATCACACTCACAGTATTATACTTTCCTATTGCTCTGTCTATCCCACTAAATCTAGCAAGCTTCTTAAAAAATGAGCCTATGACATGATCACTGTTGTATATTTAGCAGCTTACACAGGAACTGGTACATAGGAAGCATTTATATTTAAATCAATAAATCATCAATAAACTGCCTATAATATCTTTGAATCAATAAACTGCTTGTATTTATTCAATTCACAAATATTTATTGATACCTATTACATGCCAGCCACTATGACAGATAAATTAGATATAGTGGTGAACAAAACAAAGTTTCTGCCTTCATACAAATTAGTGTGAGTGGGAAAAAGATGAAAATTGTTATAAATGCCAACAAAAAAAATTAGAGAGCATATAAAAGAGTATCAGGGTAGGAAGACTAATTTGGATTAGAAAGTGAACATTCTCTGATGTTGAATTCTGAAATAAAGTTTACTCTAGTTCAATGAGCAAATTACCTCAATCATGATGTATAAATAAGGAAGTCATGTGAGTATAACATGGAAGTTGCATTGGTTCATACAGTTTTTCCCCTAGCATTTTACTATATTATTCCTCTAAATTCTCACACAGTTGAGTCCAGCTTGCAAGCGACAGAGCGGTATAGTACTACGCACACTGCTCATTCACCCCATGCTCCAGCTCTTAGCTTAGTCTGGCCACGTGCTCCATCATGAAACCAGTATTGCAGGAGTCTGCCTACTGGGTATACGTTTTCTCTTTATCTCTATAACTCAGCAGTCTCAACTTTTTGTTGAAATCCTTCCATAAACCTTCCATTACTGATTTTTTATGAGAAAATATCCTGTATTTACTCCTGTAGCCCTTTATGAATAAGGAGCTTAACACATTTTTAAAACTGTTCATAGTTTCATTGAGATTATTATTGATTTGTGTTAGTCCATCAATTATAAATTTTCAGTGTTTCATGAAAATATGAAAATTTCATGTAGTCGGTCCCAGATCTATTCTCATATATACCCTGTTATTTTTATGTATTTTATGGAATGAAAGGTTCTATAGGAACCTGTATATTTTGTTATAGTCAAAGATCTATACCTTCCCTGATTTTCCTCTTCCTTCTTAAATTGCTCCCATACAGCTTTCTCTGGAAGTTAATAGATGCCCTGCTCTTCTTGCCATACACCAAACACTGGGCATGTCATTTGGTTCCATCTGTGTACAGAAAACCTGTCCAAATCTACTTGTCTAACTGTGAACTTGGCCTCTCCATCCAACTTGGCAAGAGTTTTCTGTACACGGCATTTCAAACTGTATGTACTGTCACTAACAGAAATGAAATGTGGAGAAGACAATTCAGCTTATCATCTCACAGTGACAGAACTCTGTGCCTGGTTTCTTTGTCACACTAGGTAATGCCACTATATCAGCAGCCAGCCACACAGGAAATCTTGGAGTAATTGTCAACTCATCACTGTTCTTTGTTCTATAGTTTCATTTTCTTTAACTCCTTCTGTAATTGTTCTTATGCTTCCCAAACTTGACCTTTCTTTATTATGCTTTCACTTTATCCCCTTCTTACATATATCATATTAAAATTTTCTTATCACCAAACTTTGTGTGGGCCTAAAAGATAAGCATCAAAATCTTTGCTTTGTGAGACCCACTGCAGGTTATTTAACCTGTCTGAATCTCTACTTTCTCGTATGCAAAAATAGGAATAATTATATGCACAATTGTTATAACATTTGACTAATGGTACATAAACTAAAATCAGGTTCAAAAAATGTAAAATCAAATTAAAAAAAATGGGAAGACATTTGCCAAAAGCCTAAAAACATTAATATTATATCTTAATATGTTTACAAGCTGTTAAGAAATAGACTGAAACCCTAGTAAAAAGATAGACCATTGCAAAATATACATCTTTGGAGTAAATATCCAAGATACATAAGAAATTCAAACAACTCAGTAGCAAGAAAATAAATAACTTGATTTAAAAACAGGCAAGAGCCAGGCATAGTGGCTCACCCCTATAATCCCAGGACTTTGGGAGGTTGAGGCAGGAGGATTGCCTGAGTTCAGGAGTTAGAGACCAGCCTGGGCAACATGGTGAAACCCTCTCTACAGAAAAAAAAAAAAATACAAAAATAGCCAGGCGTAATCCCAGCTACTTGGGAGGCTGAAGTGGGAGGATCGCTTGAGGCTCAGATATGGAGGTTGCAGTGAGTGGAGATTGTGCCACTGCACTCCACCTGGGGCAACAGAGAGAAACACCCCATCTAAAAAGAAAGAAGAAGAAGAAGAAGAAAAAAAAGCAATGAACTTGAATTGACAATCCTCAAAAGAAGCCATACAAATTGCCAACAGGTATATGAAAAAATGTTCACCATCACTAATGATCAGGAAAATGCAAATAAATTAAAACCACAATGAGATATCACTTCACACCGGTTATTATAAAAAAAAATAAAAGATAACAGGCTTTGGTAAGGATCTGGAAAAAGGGAAACCCTTGCAAACTATTGGTGGGAATATAAATACATCTAGTCATTATAGTAAACAGTATGGAGATTACTTAAAAAAAATCTCTATATAATTACCATATGATCGAAGAATCCCTCTACTGGGTACGAGTCCAAGGAAAATGAAATCAATATGTCAAAGAGATATGTGCATTCCCTTGTTTACTGCAACATGATGTGGCTATACCACAATCGCCAAGATGTGGAATCAATGTAAGTGTCCATCAACCAATGGATGAATATGGAAAATGTGATATTAGATAGATAGATAGATAGATAGATAGATAGATAGATAGATAGATAGATACATAGATACATAGATACATAGATACATAGATACATAGATAGATTACTAGGCAGCCATAAAAAGAAGGAAATTCTGTTATTTGTGACAAGATAGATGGTCTTGGAAGACACTAAGTAAAATAATCCAGGAGCAGAAAGACAAATGCCACATGATATCACTCAGGTGGATTCTTATAAAGTTGATCTCCATAAAATTAGAGAGTAGAAAGGTGGTTAACAGGGACTGAGGTGGTTGGGGGGATGGAGACTGGGGAGATGTTGACCAAAGGATACAAAATGTCAGTTTGATAAGAGAAGTCAAAAAAAAAATCTACTGTACAACATTATGACTATAGCTAGTAACAATGTAATATTTCTTGAAATATGCTAAGAGAAAAGATACAAATGTTCTTGCCACAAAAATAATAACTATGTTAATTAGTTAGATTTAGTCATTTCATAATGTATGTATACTTCAAAACATCATGTTATACACAACAAATACATACAATTTTATCTGTCAATTACAAAAGAGAGAGAGAGCACTACAGCCTTCTGGGTATATTCCACTTCTTTGAGAAGTTTTACACTTGACAGTTATAGGCAAATATTATTGTAGGCCACAAGTTTATTACTCAAACTAATTGTTGTGCAAAACAAAATTGGTAAAGTGCAAAGTCTATCTTAATAAGAAATGTAAAGGTCTTATTGTTATTTTTGTATCATAACTTGCAGCTGATTAAATCGTGGATTGTTTGTAACAGGCTTGACCCAATCTGATGAACCATAATTGGAGGTGGTAAACTTCACAGAAAAATCACGGGACTTGGGGTTGGAAGATCTTTACTGATGTTTAGCTTTCTTACTAGCTGTTTGGTCACAGCGAGATACTTCTCCGAATTTGCGTTATAAAACACCAAAAATTTTTAATCCTCAGGATTCTTCAAGCAAGGTGACCATAGACAAATAGGTAGCTTTTGTGTTGTACAAAGGCACTCATACAAGAAAAAAAGCAGGCTTAAAGCTCAGTCTGTGCTTCAATGACCAAATTTTAAGTCCCGGAGTTGGGGCCATCTATTAGGAGAAGCTATGACATTTTTCTTTCTAAAGTTTCCTTTGGCTTATTGAGCCCTAAGGTTGCATCTGCTCAGAGAAGGTACTTTTTATAGTTTACTGAAAGTTTCTACATAGGTTACCTGATTGTGAAAATTATAACAACAACAACAACAACAAAAGAGCAACTGTAGAATTCTATGCTTATGTAAAGTATTGTTAATTTTAAAAACTGTTAAGGAAAAAAGAGTAACTATATGAATAGTTATCTAACAAACTAAAAACTAAAATACTAATATTATGGGAAAGACTTTAATAATACAAGTAATCAGGCAAATGACAATTAAAATAACTACAAAATATTATCTTTATAAAATTAGTGAATAATTCAGTAATAAAAGTCATTATTGAGATGAGGATGTATTGAAGAGACACAAACTGCTAGCAGTTTAATTGGTATAAACTGTCTTAATTATTTTCGCAAAATTTATCAGAGCCTTTTAAAAAAATTTTGACTTAGAACTTTAGAACTTAAAATATAATAATAATAAAAAATCTGACTTAGTAAATTTCCTGAGAGTTCATACTACCAGCATTCTCAGAATTCTCCTTTTCCTAGGAATATAAGTAAAATATAGGGCAATCTTGCAAGAAATTATGAAGACAGTCATATTGATGAGGTCCATAGGTAAAATAACTTCTTACCTAGCATTCTCCAAAAAATGAGAGCAATTTAAATAGATGCTTTCATGCCTTAGTGCTTCTTTATGTGATAGATTTACCAGGTACAAATCAATTAAAATCTGTAAAATGTACATGCATTTATATGTAGGAAACAAACTAACTTTTTTCAGCAGATAATTGAGAGAATATTGTTCAAATGTGTACTTTAGTTTACTAGCTGTCTAGCAAGAGGAGAAACTATCCCTTAGGTCTGTGTTCATATGCTTTTGTTACTATATCTTCAGATAAACTTTTAATATGAAGAATATTTGCTATTATTCTACTTCTTCCTGGTATAATTTCTTGTTTGGTAGTTTTAAAATTTAAAATAATTTTTTTTTCCTAATCTATCTAATTCCCTAGGGCCTCCCTCTTTCAGTAATTCTTTGAATTCACCACCAATTTGCTGGATTAACTATCCCCATTTTTATTGTCCATGATCTCCTCACATTCTCTTTCCCTTTAACTAGCTTAAATTCTATTTTATATCATTTTAATAATTACATTACATAAAATAGCCCCCTTGCCCCTTCTATCTCTCCACAGTTCTTTCCACTTAAATCTAATCCACTATTTACATTAGTTTACACCTTTGTTGCTGAACATGAATGGAGAAAAATCCATAGCCATGTTGACAGGTTTTACTTTTAATCAGTGACCACAAACTTCAAGTGAACCCTCACCCCTGCCTGATTAGCCTACCATGCTTCCCTAGTCATCTCCCATTTCTGTTCTCTTAAACTTCTACTCATCTATATTTCCTGTCCTCTTTTTTCTTCCAACCACTCCCAGCTCAGATTATGACTTTGTTTTCTATTACACTAAAAAAACAGAAGCAATCAGGAAAGAGCTTTCTTATTATCTTCTCACCAAATCTGACAAATCTGCATCTAATTTGATTATGGAGGCATTCTGTGTGATTCATTTCTTCTTATCTGAACAATGAAGCAGGCTTATGTGATAGGTCCACTTTTATTCAATCTATTTCTTTAAAGCTAATGTTAAGGTTTCAGGAAGTTACTCTGCAGTTGGTATAGGGTGTGTATAAGACTTTTCTGACCCACCCTTTTTCTTTAGTAAATCATGAATCTATCTGATGATTCCTGTGAAAGTTAGCCATAAATTATTATATATTGACATCATCTATTAATAAGAATATTCCAGCTTATGGGTCACATTGCATAATGCATAGAATTAACATTAATCTAAAGACTCTTATCTGTGCATTTTCCTTCCGAAGGCATTTCCAATTCATAGCCTTAGATTACAATTCAGGAAACTACTACAGTTGTGGAAAGCAGGAATCTGGTACAAATGCCCTTTTCTCTTTCCAACTTGGTTTCAAGATCTATACCACTAAGTAATACTGAACTATACGTGAAACTTGTGGCAGTTCTGAAAGAAGGATATGACAGTCTTTAGAGCTTTGGTTCCTTTAGCTCGTCTATAGTGTGCTACATATGTGAGATAATTAAATGTTAGTGAAAAAATGCTGTACTGCTAGTATGAGTAGAAAAATGATAAAATAAGTTTAGGTTAAGAAATGAAAGCGTACAAAATTAAATAAATGGAATTTGAACACAATTTCCAAGTATGTAAAATAAATAAGGCTGTATTCCTCAAAAAGATATTTTAAACAGTGGTACATTATAGACAATAGACAGGCACTTCTATCACTGGAGCCATTTGTTTGTAGATCCCAAGAGTTCTTTATCTTCATTTTTCCTTTTTCCTTGTTCTATGTTCATAAAGACTGCTAAAATAAAACAATAAGAAAGCAGCATGATGTACTGGAAAAGTTAAAAGGTTTGAATTCTGGTCTCAGTTTCACTAGTTTTTAGTGTTGTAACCTTAGCTTAACTCTGTAAGCCAGACTTTCTTCAACTGTGAAATTAGGAATGTAAGATACCTGCAACCTAGGGATATTGTAAAGATCTAATAATTTATGTAAGAAAGTGACTGTTGAAATGCCTAGCATACTCTGTATATTAAATAACTTTATTTTTAATAATTTCTTCAGTTTTGCTTGTACTGTCTTTGTCATTATTAAGTGAAACACCCTTCCTAAGCAATCTCAACCATTTCCATAGCAGCAGCTACCTATCCTTTACGCTGGTGCTCAAATCTATGTCATTGGTTCAGGGTTTTTTTCTGAACTTATTTCTACTTGTAAATGTCCCGCAAAAAGCTCAAACCCAAAGTGAACTGTCTTTTCTCATTTTACCTCAAAATGTGTCCTTCAGTAACCTGGGGATCGCCTTAGGGCTCTCTTTCTCTTTCACCTCCATTTCCAGTATGTGGGCAGGTTTTATCAGGTCTACCTTCTCAACATCCCTTTAAAACATCATTGATTTAGTCAGCATCTTTAACTCTTCCCCATGTCTTTGTTCAAGATCTTTGAACAAGAGTTTCAATCTTGTTTTCCTTCAAATGAGTCTCACTGTCACCAAAGTAATTTGTCTAAAGACAAGGGTACAATCTTCTGGCATCCCCATGGCAAACAGAGTAAGATCAAAATTCTTTAGTTTGATATATAGACTCCCCAATATCTGCAAACATATTTGGACTCATATGCTTCTTCCTCCACTGTAAGCTCTGGATATCATGAGTTTGCAGTTGTCTACACATGTGATATTGTCTCATGCTTTCTTGCTTCATCAGTTCTAGTCTTTCATGCCAGAATGGCCCTTCCACCTTATGCTCAGCTCAGTTATTTTATCAACCTACTGATGACCAGTTCATCTTTCCTGGAATCACTTAAGCATTACTCCAAGAAGTCCTCTCTGATGCCCTCTCCCTATATAGAACCAATCGCCTTTTGTGTGACCTCTTCCTATAATTTCCAATTCATTTCTGTTTACATAGTTGACTCCATTTCTGCCATTCAAGTTCCTTAAAGGTAACAACTGTATCTAATTCCTCATGGTGTACCCAGTCTGCATAGTCAGTTCAGGAGACAGATGCCACAATCAAAGTCTGTAATTTGAGAAGTATTCAGTAATGAGACTTTTCCCAAAGAGTGTGAGCAGGAATTTGGGAAACTAATAAGGAATAAGACAGAATCGGGAAGCTAACATAGAGGGAAGCCATACTGAAGGTAAGGGGAGAGAGTAAGTACAGAACACAGAGAAGATAATTATATGGAGAGGGTTTCCTGGGGCCCCAGAGCTGTATGGCCTTTTCTACAGGGATGCTACCAACCTGATGTAAACCCTGTAGAGAAAGTAACTAGGGCAATAAATACTCCTGCTTCAGTGTCCTCCCTCCATGCCAATATTTCCCATATTCTGAACACAGTCCAGAAGCCGGAGGGAAATGCATGCAGGCTATTAATGTAGTCCATACAGTTAGCTTTCGTGGAGTCCAGAGCACACTGGAACAACAAAAAATATATAGTACAGAATTTAAAAGAACTGACAGATCCTAATTGCTTAAAAGGTATATGTTGAATGGAAGTTCATTGAATTATTACTCATGTGCCTTTGAAACTTGTACAAAAATGGACAATAAAGAGTTAAGCACAAATGCTCTGAAATAGCATTTCTGCCAGCTTTATACAGGATTACGTTGTGCAGCCACTTAGCTGCTTCAGCAGAGAAATGCTTTAAAGGGAAAGAACAGGAAGCACTGGAGAAAAAGGTTTTGTCATATTTCCTGGGGGAGAAGTGTATTCCTGGTGGTGCTACCCAGAAGGTGGTCTTTTCTAACAAAAAGGTGATGTTTATGGAGGACAGCTGGAAAAAAAATTAGGAAGGCCTGCATGCAAACACAAATAAACAAGTAGACATAACAAAAGTGATGTCTAAATAAGAATACCAACAGCACAGGGATAAAGAGAAGTGAGTTTTAGTGACAGGTAGAGAAAAGCAGCAGCAGCATGACTAGAAAGGAAGGAGAAAATGGAGAAATAAAGTGAGATAATAAGGATTTACTGCAAGGAAAGCAGTCAGTAGTATCAGGAGGAAAATGAGATATCTGCAGAAGGAATCTGTAAATCGCCCACAAAACTCATAACAACTGTGAGAGCCTTGGAATAGCATGTCTGCCAGCTTGGAAAGATTGTCCAGGAAATGACAGCCGGCTCACCCAGCAGGATCTGCAAGGACAATGAAGGCTCTTCAGGAAAACAACAAAATAAGGCCAAAAGAAGAGAAGAAATGGTTGGGGACCCACACTATTCAAATCCAGACTAATGAATTCCTAACAATTAGTTAGAGATCTCTCTCATTAACTGTACATGTACAAATTAATTCTTTGCTAAACTGATTATCATTTTAACATTCTGGGTATATGAAACTATACTCAAATAAATCAAATTGTCGATTAAGCTTCTAATCATTAGGTGTTAAAATATCCCAGCCAGGTATTGTCTATGAAAAAATACATGACTTCATGGAAGTTAGAAAGGAAAAATTATGTGAAGCAGTGTAACACAGTGCTCAAGAATGTAGGCGTCGATATCAGACATACATTTATGTCAGTTCTTGCTCTACCACATAGCAGATACATTAATTGTGTTTCAGTCTTAGTTTCTTCTTTTGTAAAATGGACATGGTGCTTGTTCTTCTTTCACAGGTTTCTTATGATAATTAGAAGAGTTAAGACACTTTAAATCATACATAGTTAATGCATATTAACACAGTGCCTGGCACACATTAATTGTTCAAATCCTGAATTATTACTATTTCTGATGGAGCCTATTTTTATTTGATTTACATGAGGTTGAAAGGAAACTTTCGAAAAATTTTACGTTTTGAGGATTGTAAAATATTGTGCAAATTTAGGATATCATTGGCAGGGTGTGATGGCTCAGCACTTTGGGAGGCCAAGGCAGGTGGATCACCTGAGGTCAGGAGTTCAAGACCAGCCTGGCCAACATGGTGAAACCCAGTCTCTACCCAAAATGCAAAAATTAGGTGGGCATGGTGGTGCACACCTCTAATCCCAGCTACTCGGTAGGCTGAGGCAGGAGAATCTGGTTGCAGTGAGCTGAGATTGTGCCATTGCACTCCAGGCTGGGCAATAAGAGTGAAACTATGTCTTGAAAGAAAAAAGAAAAAAAATATATATATATACACACACACACACACACATACACATATCACTATTATATACAATTATTTATAATCTAAGGGGAGTGACTGAAAAAGTAGCTTAAAGATGGCAATTTTTAGCACATCAAGATGCCATATCTAAATTGTATTGTTGGGTCGTTACATTGTATTGTAATTACAGGGAAAGATAAATAAACGATATTGTTTATGAATTAACTACATATCAGTTAAACTACATCATCATAATATCCAGTTATCTCAGTTTTTTCAATCATATTTTTCTTGAGTTATATGGTTTGAAAAATAAAATATAGAGGAGCATATCATATTTGTATTATCTAAATCATATTAATAGTTTCAAGAGTCATTCTACTTTACAAAGTTACTTTAAAGTGTTAGACACATAGTGGGTGCTTAATGAATATTAAAATTTTTTGACTAGATGAGACTTGTTTTGATCAAAATTTTGGTATAAGTTAGAAATCAAGCATGTGGAAATAAAATCTTAGTGATTAATCATTTTTAACTAGATGAAAGTCTTTGTAAATATAACTAATGTACCTAGATGAAAAATGAACAGGTTTTGAACATTGAATTAATGGGTTTGAGCTGAGAAAAAAATTGTAACACATTCCACACTTGTATACCATATACTACACCACTTCCCAACTACCTCCAACAAAAAAGATGAAAGTTAGGCCAAAATTTATTATTGCTTAAAATAATACTTATCGCTGTGGAATGTCTTTGCCTTAACTCTAAAAAGTATGATTTTTGAGTCAAATCATTGTATTCTTTATTTCTATTTATTTATTTCTATTTTCTCTAGAGTAATTGCAGAGAAATGTTTGAGAAATACCCTTGTTTAATCAGAAAAAAAGCAAAGGAATGAATTAACTCTGGAGTACTTAAGTAGAAATCATTGAAGCCACAGTGTGCTCAGGGCACTAGATATGCCTCCTTGGTGATTTTCATAGTTCTTGCAACAAAAACTTTTAAAATATGAAGAAACCTGAGGTCAAATATTTGAGCTATTTTAATCTAGAACTGAATTGTATATATTCTGTATCTAGAATATCCATAAAATTAATTCAAAGCCATCTTCTATGCCAATGCCCCTGCATAAATGACACACTACACTCTCTTTCACTAACAATGACTCATTATAGCAGTGACATTACTTCTGAATTTGAGGTGTACAGGAAGAGAGCCAAAGGGATGCGTGGTTTTTAAAGAACCCCAAGTGATTCTACTCAGTTTTCCTTCTTACTATCTCCCTCCTGAGAATCTCCAGATGGAAAATGAGAATTTCAATGATGTTAAATGGAAAATACATCTTCTGAAACACACACACACACAATATTTATCTTCATAAGCTAAAATTAACTGAGCACTTTTTGTTAGACATATTTTGACTATTTTAAATGCATTGTCTTGTTTGAACTTCAAAATAGCTTTAAGAAGTTGACATTCTTTCCAACTTTGCAGATGAAGTGCCTAGACACAGAGAGGTTAAAATACTTAATTAAGATTGTAGAGTAAGTTAGCGGTCGAACTGAGGTATGAACCTATGGCGTCTGGTTTTAGAGCTTGCACTGTAAACCATGAGGCTACGTTGCAAAGAAAATGTATTTTGGCTAACATATAAACAAGTCTGATTTTTTTTTTTACATAAAATGCGTGATTGTGTTGTTTGGTACCATTCTGTTCTTGCTTATGCTGCCAAGCCTGCCCTTCTACTTTTTCTTTCCTTTCCCAACTTCTATCCATCCTCCAAGACTCACCTTAGTTACAACCTGCTTCAAGACTTCCATGGAACAAACAAAAGGCTCTAGGCTTCCCCACATAACTCCATCAGAATTCTGTATTCATTCCTTCTCCAACAAAGTTATCACAAGTATCATATGTCAGGCTCTGTGCTAGACATATACATCATTTAAATTGCTCATTTAAAAAAATCTCTAGTTTTGATGGCAAGGCTTTATTAAATTTTGCCTCTCTGGAGTCTGGCAAAATGGCTGGCACATAGGCTGCTTATTATTTCTAAAACTGAAATAAAGATTAATATGTTGTATCTAGTTACATCAATATCAGTGATCCACGGTAATAGATAAGGCCTTTCCAGAATACCAGAGAATGTAGGCAGAGATTCAGAGGGAACTGTAAGCCTCTGCTATAGCCAGTTTCCTGTAATTTGTTTCATTAGTATGATAAACGTTTTTAAGTACTTCTATGTGTCAGGTCCTATGTTAGGCACAGAAGAGAATATTCCAAAAATGAATAAGGTTTATTCTCAGCCCACGAGGACTATATATTCTAGTGGAAGAAATAGAGTATATACTCGCTATTTTAAATGAGTGTGATAAGGACCACAATAATACAGTTTCAAGAAAAAAATCCCTTTGAATTGAAGTGATTCAAGAGTACTTCCAAGAAAAGCAGGCTTCTGGATTGCAACTTAGAACTCCTCTTGGTGCCAAAGGGAACTTCAGGAACAGAGAAGAGCCTAAATAGAAACATTGTAGAGGAATAATACTTTGAGATATTAACTAAGATTTGTCTCCTGCATATATTTTATTTTACTTTTTGTCCCCTTTCCTATTCTCCCTATTACATTAGGGGAGAGATCTCACAATATGCAAAGAAAACCCTCTTTATTTTCAAAACCCAAAGCCTTCAAATCTCAAAACACAAGGATTTTGCAGTGGAAGAAGCTAAGCCCTGAACCATTAAAGGCATAAAGTTTATTCCATAAACAAGGAATAAAGAACCAGACCTCCCCACACAGACTAAATAAGGATTCCAGTAAGTAAAATGAAAAATAACGCAGAAGGAAGCTAGGGCTTAGACACTGATAGGTTTCTGGAAAGAACCCCTAATTCTAATCTACCATAACTTTGGAAGATATAATTAAATGCCTAGATAGGATTGAGATACCTAAACCAAGATGGGTCCTATTTAAACCTAAAAATAAGAATAGTAAGATCTAGCCTTGATCAAGAACTTAATAAGGCCGGGCATTATTCTTACCAAATTTTATTTGAGTAATAACCAGATTTTGAAGGAATCATCACTACAGTTTCACCATTTTGTGATGACAAAACCAGGTCACAAAGAAGTAATTTGCCCAAAGTCCCCTAATTAGAAATAGCAGAGTTAGTATTTGAACCACAGAAGTCTGATTCTAGACAGTGAAAGGGCCAAGGTAATGCTTTCCTTCTACCTTTTAGAGGTTTGCTGAAAGTAAGTTGACAATGGGCAGATTCAGAGGAGAAAAAGGCATAAAAAATGTATTTAAAGCAGACTAACACTGAGCCACACACAAAGTATAGGATTTAAAGAGGGGCCAGATGGTTGAGACTTTCAAAATTTCTCTATTTGGGAGAGATGTAGAGAGACTTTATTTTGTAAATAACACTCTTGGGAAGCTGGATGAGACTGACAAGTTAGGGAAACCTAGAGGTGGAACTGCACAGGAACAAAGGTGGTCTTTTTATGCAGATACAATTTCTTAGGTCGTCTCTTGAAGAAGCTGCTCCCAGAAGAATAGATGAAAATCTGTCTGGGTGTAGTGATGACTTTTAGTTATCTTCTCTCCAGTGATTATTGTTTCCCGGCTTGTTTGTTTGTTTGTTGCTTTTGATGAGATTATTAGAGAAGAAGTGTCTTAATGCAATTCCATTTCTTTAGGAAAGTTACTTACCTAGTCAGATAAGGAAATTCCGGAGAAAGTCTCTCCTGGTGCTTCAGGAGAGTAAGAGCATCAGAGAGACAGGGGGCCTGGGAAAAGTCAGAGAGAGACCTTAAGGCTGCCTGTTTAGTTCAGCATGCCAAAGCACCATGTTTTGGGGTATCATTTTCTGAGCCTCAACAATAGGGCTCAAAATCACTGTGCTAACTGAGGAAGACAGAATTACCTAAGATTTCATTTCTAACACTAGCTAGGATTAAAGATCAACATGAAAACAATGAGTTCAGTTATGAAAAAAGGAAACAAGTTACATTTTTTTTTGTTGAATAGCTGAACTGTGGACAAAATCATAATGACAGCTTTACCATGAATGACTTTTTAATCTCTCAAAATGGTTCTGTGAATGTAACTATTATTATCAATTTAAATATGAAAAAGTACATCACATATGTAAATTCATCTGAAATTTCACGATTAGGGTGTAGCTCAGCAGTATTTGTACTCACACAATTTGACTCCCAAATCTATGTTCTCAATCACTATTATCATCGATGTGCTAAAGAAATGGTCACAGAGGTGTACAATAAAATGTGCTGCTCAGGCCAGGCATGGTGGCTCGTGCTTGTAATCTCAGCATTTTGGGAGACTGAGGTGGGTGAATTACCTAAGGTCAAGAGTTCAAGACCAGTCTGGCCCAACATGGCAAAACCCCATCTCTACTAAAAATACAAAAAAAAAATTTAGCTGGATGTGATGGCGGGCACCTGTAGTTCCAACTACTCGGGAGGCTGAGGCAGGAGAATGGCATGAACCCAAGAGGCGGAGCTTGCAGTGAACCTAGATACCGCCACTGCACTCCAGCCAGGGCGACAGAACGAGACTCCGTCTCAGGAAAAAAAAAAAAAAAAAAATTAGCCGGATGTGGTGGTGGGTGCCTGTAATCCCAGGTACTTGGGAGGCTGAGGCAAGGAAAATTGTTTGAATGTGGGAAGTAGAGGCTGCGGTGAGCCAGGATCAAGCCACTGCACTACAGCCTGGGCAACAGAGTGAGACTCCATCTCAAAACACAACAAAACAAACAAAACAAACTGTGCTGCTTAGATTTCCTGCTATAGGGAACGTCACTGACTGATGGCCTCAAGCACTTTCTATTGAATGATTGTTCCCATTCAATACTGACCATGGCAAGACAATGTATGGGACTTCTCCAACATGGATTTTGTCCCTAGAAGGCTCCTCATCAGCCTAACCAAATCTTTATTGGGCTGTGCTACAGTTTGAGACTCTTCCTACCCAATCCACTTTCTTCTCTTTCTCCTCTCAGAGCTAACAAACTTATATCATATCTAAAGCCTACCCTCACACTCTGGCTGCTTATTTCCTCCCCAAATCTCTCATCTGTCCTGTTCTTTTTTGGCATTTGGTTTTCTGTGGGCTCCACTAATGAAGTAGTAGAGAGATGAGAGTGATGTGGAAAAGACATGATACATGGGAATTTGGCTATGGCCCACTAACCACTCATTTTCAGTGAAAGGTGAATCATGAAGAGTCCTTGACACAAGGCCCAATTGCTGAAGATTTCACTGGGTGATGATCTACCTTGCAGGTATAATGGTTCAAGCATTTGAAAGATAATCAAGTTGGCTAGTTAATATTAAATTGTATTGATACTGATTCCTTGCAGAGGGTAAGAAACTGAGGGCCACTAGCAAGTAGTTAATAAGTGTGAAAGCCAAACTCTTGATAGCCTACTAAAAGCCTTTTTCTCTTGGATGGAAGAAAAGCATAGTTAAGTAGTATACCAAAGATCCAATAAAGTCAATGAGATCCAGAGACCTTAGAATGCTTGGCAAGGGCAGTTCTGTTATGCTAGACTCAGGGTCCTGGTTTGAAAAATCTGGAATTTTGAAATATGGGATGGGGACATGACCCTGAGGATGTTGGCTCTGCACAATACCCTGATCCCTCAGAACATGCAGTGGAATCCTACAGCATTTCTCAATGTACTTTGCAAGAATTAGCTGGCATGTACCATCAAGGGTCTGCAAAATAGCCTTGGGTTTGCATTTAGAAAATGCCTAATCATAAGGGCTAGAAAATAAGACGGAGTAAGAAAGAATTCATTGACTTGGGGGCACATTCTCTAGACTTAACATTCTCCAGATTTAACATCCTGACAAAGGACCCCAGGCAATGAGCTATCTTGTGGATCAGCTGAGGCAGCTCTTTCTTTCTTTCCTTTAAAAATATTTATTTATTTATTTATTATTATACTTTAAGTTCTAGGGTACATGTGCACAACATACAGGTTTGTTACATATGTATACATGTGCCATGTTGGTGTGCTAAACCCATTAACTCGTCATTTACATTAGGTATATCTCCTAATGCTGTCTCTCCCCTCTCCCCCCTCCCCACAATAGGACCCAGTGTGTGATGTTCCCCTTCCTGTGTCCAAGTGATCTCATTGTTCAGTTCCCACCTATGAGTGAGAACATGCGGTATTTGGTTTTCTGTTCTTGCAATAGTTTGGTGAGAATGATGGTTTCCAGCTGCATCCATGTCCCTACGAAGGACGCAAACTCATCCTTTTTTATGGCTGCATAGTATTCCATGGTGCATATGTGCCACATTTTCTTTAAATGGAGTCTCACTCTGTCACCCAGGCTGGAGTGCAGTCTTACCATCTCCGCTCACTGCAAGCTACGCCTCCCGGGTTCACGCCATTCTCCTGCGTCAGCCTCCGGAGTAGCTGGGACTACAGGTGCCCGCCACCATGTTGGCTATTTTTTTGGTATTTTTAGTAGAGACGGGGTTTCACCGTGTTAGCCAGGATGGTCTCGATCTCCTGACCTCGTGATCTGCCCGCCTCAGCCTCCCAAAGTGCTGGGATTACAGGTGTGAGCCACGGCGCTCGGCCTGAGGCAGCTCTTTCTTGGAACTTTGTTATAATCCAAAACTCATCCTACCCAGCCTTCCATCGTAACCTGTTTCCTTACACAGGTGTCAGACATCCGTTATGTCCTGAAAGCTTCTCACAAACTTTTATCCTCCTTCCTGCAATAAATCTCTTGCATCTCTTATCCTGTCCTATTATCTGCTACTAGGTGGACTTATACTAACAGAAAAAGTAAACACAGCCATAGTTTCCATAGAAGAAAAATGGGAAATGAGGCTGGAAACTACGCTCTGGAACTGGTTTCGCACCTTAAAACCCAGGCTGAGGAATCGTGTCTTAACCTACTGAGAAAACTGGTGAGATTTATAGTTAGCATTTAACATAAACAAAATTTGTTGTCAGTATCATAATTTGGGGTCAAGGGCAGGGAAATAAAGAAAAAGGGTTATAAATCAAACATTTGAAAGTTGCTTAACATTTCAAAAATGTGAGGTATTGATGCAAGTGTTTAGTGTGGGTGTATGAGATAGTTATATTAAAAAGTTTGACTAAGCAATGGCAAGTAAAGGAGCTCAATAAGTCTCTCTCTCTCTCTCTCTCTTTTTTTTTTTTTTTTTTTTTTTTTTTTTTTTTTTTTTTTTTTTTTTTTTTTTGCTTTGCTTTGGACCTGTTTGAGAAATGTGAAGGCCCAGTTAGGAGGCTTTTCCATTTACTTCAATTAGCAGTGCTCTGGTAAAATAAGAGATTGGACAAGAGTTCATTTAAGTTAAGGAAATGTTACCAGATTGTACATGAAAAGTTAACACATTTGCAAATGAATATCCTGTCACCACAGATCTGTTGATGCCTGACAAAATACGATTAAGTAACAATTAAAGGAGTACTATTTGCCATTGGATAAAAAATATTTTCAGGGCTGAAGTTGGGGTGGAAAGGATATCCCAACAGGATAGGCTTCTTTCAAAGTTGTTAAAGTTTGTTCAGTTTAGTTTAGGTTTTTTTTACCCTCAGTACTTTCCATTACTTGAAATTCTTTTTTTTTTCTTTTTTACAAAATGCATAATTTATAAATACATCAATTATTTTTTTAAAGCAAAATAAATTGAAATTAAGTCATGCTGATATCATCAACCTTTAACATTGATGAGGCTTATTCAGATGTATGCTTATTTGGTGTCCACTTTCTTTAGAGTAATATTTTGAGAAAAATCATATTTTATGTAGTTACCTAAGTTTGTGACACTTGCATTTTGTGATATGAACTCTAAAAAGTTACCTTTTCTGGGATAAATAATGTAGTTGACCCACTTAGGTGACTTTTCATCCTAAAGAGGAGGTGTACAAGTAAGTGACTGAGTGTTAAATTAAATATTATGGACCAATAAAAACAGCAGTAGCTATATTTGAACTATCCACTATGAAATGTTATAAGAATCCTTTCTGTCAATTAATCAGTTAGGCTTTTAAGATGTACATGTTTTAATGTTATCAATGCTATAAACATAAAGTCTTTATTTTAGGATGCCACTTCTTTTTAAAAATCAGTGTTTATGTAATGTATGCATGTGTGCCTGTATGTGTATTATACTAATGAGTCAGGAATTGACAATTTGAAAATTGTAAATATGAATATAGATCCATTAAGTCTAAACTTTTTTTAAAAAAATAATCTATTTTATTTAGTTTGAAAGCTTTCATTATCACAAATAAAAGAAACCATGAATTTCTTACAGGTATATTTAAATGTTATACTTCTTAGATTTCATGATAATGTCCATTGGATCAAACTTTTCATTTTATCTGTAACAAAGGTCTGCCTATTTTAATCCAAAAAAAAGTCTCTTAACTGTTTGAATATAAAGAGAAACCTAACTCAGAATTCAATAAATTATTCTTTCTTTGCATTACCTATTTTAGGTGTTTTATTTTTACTCATACATTTATAATTCATTTGTCTGTATTAATATAAAAGGCCAAATTATCTTAGATTATGCAGTTATTTTCTCCATTCTAAATCGGAGAGCAAGAGGGAACAGTCTTTATGTGTTCACAAGAGTCAAATATAAGCCGTATCTTTATAAAGTGAGCATCTTCCTTTAGTTATTTTTTTCTATGTTAAATACTGACATGTTGGGCAACAATTAAAGTATGGATTCAAACACTTGAGAATACTGCTTTATTGCTCCAACAGTATCATAGGCTCCAGTTGCTGTGTAGTTACTTCCTCTTTCTCTACTTAATAAATTAAAAAAAACAAATAAAATAAAAAATAATAAATAAATAAATAATTTTTTTTTTTAAAGAAGTTTAAGTGCCAGGCACATTATGAGTTTCTATTTCCCCATGTAGTGGACAGTGAACTATGTTTCCTTGCCCTGTGTATATTCCTCCTTATTATGGTAACAACTCTCCACTTTTTCTCCTTACACTGGCCCTCCTTTCTTCCCAATCCTGTTGGGTCAGGTGGGCTGGTTTCACACCCGTAGCCCTGCAGAGGGGGAGGGACTGAGCACATTCCCCTCACCTGTCCTGCTTGAAGACTGCATTCTGTCTCCTTGATCAGTGATTCAGGGATAGGTAAAAAAATTTATGATGAGCCAAATGAGGATTTTTTTTTCTCTCTCTCTCTCAGAAACATTTTGCTGAGTTGCAACTGAAATACAGTATGACTGGAACTGCTGGTGACCATGTTGTCACTGAGAGTGAGACTTTGCCTGAAAATGATACTAAAAAGAGTGAAGGACAGATGAGGGACAGAGGGAAAGACACCTGACAATATCCCCTAAGCACCCAGACTTAGCCTTGCTGATTACTGGACTTTTCAGTTACACAGGTCAGTAAGTTCTTATTTTTCTTTAAGCCAACTTACTTAAAAGTGTCATTTACTGCTTAAATAGGCCATTTTAATTAGGTTCATCTATAGAGAGTAAGATAAAAAAAGACAAGGAAATGGTACTTAAACCAACCTCAGTGGAACTACAGCCATCTCTGTTAAAACTCTTCAGGGTAGGGATTTTTTCATATGGTAGAGTGGCATGAAGTCAAATGCTTTCCTTGCTGCCTTATGCCCAGTGGAAGCTGACATCTGTCAGTCAAACAAGCCACATATGCCTGAATGACCAAACATTATGTAAAAGGGACCTGAACTGCTAAACAAATTGTTGTCTTTATTTTCTAAGGATCTTCTGACATTTGCTTTTTAAATTAGAACCAAGTCTTTCAAAAACTTAGTTTTCCATTTTATTCATGTGAATTTGCTACACCCATTCTTTCACATCAAATATTATGTGGCATTACTTCAAAGTACCTTTTGTATACTGGATTTTCTCTTTTTTCCCATCCTATTTCAGTTTGGGGGATTTCTAGAGATATTTCTTCATGGTCATGGATTCTTCTTTCCTCGGCTGCGTCACTGAAGGCATTTTTAATCTGTTACTGTGTGTTTCATTTCTAATATTCCTATTTGAGCTTTCCTCATCGTCTCCATCTCTCTACCGAAGTCACCAATCAGGTCTTGCATGTTGTTCCCCTTTTCAGTTAGAGCCAATGTTTAGGTACATCTTTTCTTGGTAAGTTGGGGCACAACATGTCTCTTCTCTGTAGATGACTCTTCTAAGGCTTGGGGCCAGTTGGTGTCATGTGACATCAGCACTCCCATAGGCTCAAGAAAAGTCATGAATTTGCTGTTTGTCTAGGTTTTTTTCATTGTAAAGTTGGTAGTGATACTCTCTAACCCCTTATATGCCTAAGTAGAAGCAAGACTCATGTGTGCAGGATTTAGACTTTGACCTTTTCAACAACAACAACAACAACAACAAAGCATATTAAGCCAGCTAGCACTACCAGCCATGGTTTACTTCCTCCAATTTTGCCATCTTTGTCTTCATAGCAATGTTGGTATAACCATTTACATATTGGGTTACATATAGTTTTATTATCTGATAAAATAATAGCATAAAATAGGAAAATAATTTTGCTGTCCCAGAAATAATAAATAAGAATTTTCTCATGAGCATAATGTAATTGAGTTAAAGATGAACAATATTAAAGTATGCTTAAACTGGTAAACCTTTGGCTTCAATCATTCTCATTGGGTCGAATCAAGCAAAGTGTAGGTTCAATCATGAGGCAGCAAATACAATTAAAGAATCTGTGTAAAATGCATGTTAAAGTTGGTGGCTAAAATTTGATTTATATTTTAGGATGTTTGATCTTGTCTTAGTTCTCTGAAAAAAAGAACCTTTCATATATAAACCTACTGCTCATCTTCTATACAATCAACATTTGCACACATTTCTATAAGGAATAGTGTGATCATAATGGATAGAATTTTGCTGAAAAGGCTATCAAACTCATCATAAATTGTTTTCTTCATCCCAGAAATAGTGTTGTGTTCATGTAGACTCAATCATAGACATAATGGTATTGTGTATGCCTGTGTGTTGTGTGTGTGTGTTTATGCATATACATGACTAATTAATAAAAATAGATCTTTCAAGTTAACCAAATAGAGTTATCATACAATTATACAGAAATTAATGAACCTATTAGAATTCCAGCTAAGATCTCAGTTCTCTGCCTCCTCCCTCCTGCTGCGTCCTTGTCTATTAACCCTTCAGTATAACGTGATATAGGAGCCACATATTATTTCTCTTTCCTTCCTTCTGTCTTTTCTTCCCTCCTGCTCTCTCTCCGTCTCTCTTCCTTCTCTTTCCTTTGTTTTCTCTTTCTTCTGTTTATCCCTTTTAGTTCTTTCTTCCTTCTTTGCTTCATTTCATTCATTTTTTCCTGCCCACTATCAATTTTTATTTCTGTTTCTAATAAACAAACCCTGGTTTTCCCTGGAGAACTACTTTTCTTTCATTCTCAGTAAATGTCATAGGAAGAGGCAGTACCCCCGGCCCAATTTTAGGGATAGGCTAAGATAAACCAAATCTTTGCTTAGCCTCCTTTGCAGCTAGTTATGGGTTGAGCACATGATCCAATTCAGCCAAATGGATCCATTCAGTATTAATTCTGAGATTTTTTTCTGAACTTGTCAGGAACAAAAATTGTTCCCTATACAGAAATCACTAGCAATGGAAAATAAACTGTCAAAGTGCTAAAGGCCACAAAAGACATAAATAAAGCCTCAGAATAAAGCCAACTGAGAGTACTGAAAAGACAAAGAAAATAGGATAAAATAACATGAGTTTTACTTTAGTCTTTCCTCAGGACATTTCAGTCATCTGAGATGCAGTCCCCTTTATTGTTTCATCCATTGTGAGTAGTTACACTTTCTACCTTTTTAACAGAATAACTTAGTATGAAATAAGATATTCTAAACAGCTTCATTCTCATAGAAACCATTTACTCTTCTACACAACAGGAAGGCTGGATATATGGAGTCAAACCATCTGATTTAGTGGTTCTATTTTAGCACATCAACAAAAGACTGGTAAAGTTAGGAATAAGGTTATAAAGATAAGGAAAAATTTGCTTTTTATATTATCTGTTTTTTCTTTCATTCTTTCACTACATAACTCTGATGTAAATTGTAATCTGACTATAAACCTCAAAGTAATGAGTGATGCACTTTATTTCCTTTTAAATACTTTAGGACCTGTAGTGAAATGCCTTTTCAAACTATAGCCCATCATTTAAAAACCTATTTACTCACTCACTATTCTCTAAACAAACCTTTAAGTACTCTACTAAATTAGGTTCACCTGGAAGTCATATGTTACTTCTCTATTTAAAAGTAAGTAGATGGAATACTCATCTACAATATACGTATGAAAATGATCCAAAAGGTCTGTTCAAGGGACACTCCAGTAGCATTGAACAGCTTTACTTTCTTAGAGTTCATAAAGTAAGATATATTAACTTAATGTCATTAAAAATGCAAATTTATCTTTCAATTACAATTGATATTTTAGAGTTTACTGTGGGTGGCAGCTGTAGAGACAATTAAAGAATTCTATTTAAAGCTACTTCAAGCAAATAACAGCTATACCAGATTTCCCCATCGAATGAAATTTCTTTTAAAGATAGAAAGGATCAGCAGTCATTTTTTATCTAAATCAAGAGCAGGTTTATTTACCTATTATATGCCACTTCCACTAATAACATAAGGAATGTATACATAGATTATGAAATGAAAGATATAAATGTACAACATTGGCAGCGTGTATGATGATTACCCACAAGAATTAATCAGCATTTCTCATGCCATACACAATGCAGTTAGAATAGAAACAGCAAATCTGTTCAAGGAATGCAAACAAGCTGCATAAAAGGCTAAACAAGTAAAAGTATATCATCAACTATGACTCAAATTACATCTTTAAATTGTGTGCCAGCTTCCTTTAAATTAGCTATTTAAGAACTTGGTCCACGATAGACTTCATAAACTGAGAAGTACTCTATGTTCTCAGGTTCACAATTTTGTTATAATGTCAGTGTGAGAATTGCATTTAATAATTCTGCTTGTAAATTAACCCTTACTTATACAAGTGATATATTGCTGTGGATATTTTTGTATTTGTTAGTTATGGGATCTGTTGATAAGCCTCAGAAGTTCTGTAGTCATCCATGATGACAATATGGCCCAAGCTCCTAAAGAAAGTGTAGATTGTAGTTTTATTCCTAAGTTATTTTACAACTCAAATTTTTTCATTCTTGATATTTTTGTAACATTCTTAACATTTTCTACAAAGTTGTGAAATCAACCATTTCAGTTTTTGTTGTAGTCATTGCTTCTTTTCTTGTTCTGGATATATTGAGGTCCTTGGGATTTTAATGGGCTGCAGCAATTACTATTCAGTTCTTTGGGATTTGGAGCTAGTCACTCTTTAGTCCTCAGAACTCAAGTGGTAAGGATTCAACTGACATCTTGTGCTATGTAGAGATTCTGTCCAATAGCAGGTTTTAAAATGAAACTTAAGTCTAAGAAAATTCTGATGCAAAATACTTTCTCTTCCCATGTAAAATATAAAGAAATAATTATGGACTAACCATTTCCCCTGGAATGCATTTTGGCTATTAGTGAAAATGTTTATGATAAACTCTGTAAAGTCTAGAGGGTAAAAGAACAAGAACAGTAATTAGTGAAAACACTGCATTCGAATATTTCAATAGTCATGAACCAACTTCTTCCCTTGTAAAGGAAAGTTTAGGCGAAACTGAAAATCATATTATGCCTTTATTGTGATTGGGAGCACACCCAAATTCATCTCAATTCTCAATTTGTAGTTTTTAACATCTATCCACTTTTCTGTTCAAACATTTCAGCGCCCAGAGATGTTAAATAGCAATAATAATCTCATCTCCTTTAATGCAATTGCCAACAAAGAATATAAGGACAGGTAGATTGTGTTACACAAATTTTAGTAGAATTGTGCTTAATTTTTTAAATACACAAATTACACTCAGCATCAAACTTTTAACTCATGTATTTATATATGCGTTGAGAGAAAAATATTGTCATGTACAATGTAATTATTGCATCAGAATGTTGTGTATGGATAAACATAAATAAACAACTACATGCTTTTACATGCAGTGGAAAAGGGATAAATTGAGGGGGATGAAAAGTTAACCACCTGTGAATTAGAGTAACTAATAGTTAAAGGAATATGTGCTACCAGGAAAAGAAGGAACTGAAATAATTCACTTGCAGAACTTTTCCTTGAGTTTCCACTTATTCTCTACTTTGTTCAATAGGGGAGATGGGCAGCAACCATGTGATGATTATAGGGAGGGTGAAAGTACAATTGTTGTAGGTGAGCCCCAGGTCTGACTTTGACCTTTCTCCCTTGTATGTATCCACAATCACTTATTTAATAATCTCATCCAGGCTCATTATTTTTAAATACCATCCGTATCTCCAGTTTATAAATGTACCTTTAACTCTAAGTCCATATATTCAGTTGTATACTTGGTATCTTCACTTGAGTGTGTTAGAAGCAGTTTAAATTGTGTATGGCCATAAACAAAATTTCGTCTTCCCCATCTCAGTAGATGGCAACTGCATTTTTATAGTTGTCCATGTCAAAAACCTGAAGTCATTATCGATTATTCTCTTCTTTATATATGTAAATCCTGATTTGTCTACAAATCCTGTTGCCTTTATTTCAAATTATGTGCTGAACTCAACCTCTTTTTTGTTTTCTACAACTTCCACTGCTAACACCCTATTTCCACTATCTTCTTTCACTTGGATTACAGAATTAGCTTCCCCAAACTGGTCTCCCTCTTTTCCCCTTGACCTTTGATAGCCTATTCTTAACACAGTAGCCAAGGTTGTCCTTTCATAATATACATCAGATTATGTCTTCTTCTAATCAAACCCTCCAAAGATTTCCTTTCTCACACTGAGTATAAGTCAAAGTGTTTAACATGGCACTACACAATCTTGTCTCTTTTTTAACCATATTTTTTGCTATTCTCTTACTCACTGCACTTCAGACACAATGGGTTCTTTCCGGACCCTGAAAATTCCAGACCCATTCTTGTCACGAGGTCTTCATATTTGTTAATTCCCTTTGCCAGTTAGGCTATTTCTAAGGTATCCATGTGGCTTACTTCCGTGCTTCTTTCGTGTCTTATTTCCAATGTCATCTTCTCAGCTAGGTTTTTCCTAACTACTCCTTTAAAATTCCAATCATCTTCCTTACTTTCTCAGCTTACAGGTATTCCTAATCAATCTCATGTCCCCTCCTAAATTGCATTCATAGCACATATTACCATGTGACATTTGTATGTATATATATTTTTATATATGCATATATGCATTTATATGTGTGCATGTATATTTACTTACTACTTAATAACATCTTTTCTTCCACTAGAAAGGAAACTATGAGTTGCCTAGATAAATGGAGAGCACATGGTAAATATTTATTGAATGAAATAATTCATCAATAATTGCTATGAAGAGGTATAAGGTACTTCGAGAGCCTACAATAAGTTTTGGCAGAGCATGGTGGCTCACGCCTGTAATCCCAGCACTTTGGGAGGCCAACATGGGCGGATTATGAGGTCAAGAGATTGAGACCATCCTGGCTAACACAGTGAAACCCCGTGTCTACTAAAAATACAAAAAAAAAAAAAAAAAAAAATTCGCCAGGCATGGTAACTGGCGCCTGTAGTCCCAGCTACTCCGGAGACTGAGGCAGGAGAAGGGCGTGAACCCGGGAGGCGGAGCTTGCAATGAGCCTAGATCATGCCACTGCACTCCAGCCTAGGTGACAAAGCAAGACTCTATGTAACAAAAAATAAATAAATAAATAAATAAATAAATATAAATAAAAGTGAACAAAAATAAAAATAAAAAAATTAGATGAGTTTTGGCAGTCACAATAATTAGGAAGGGATTTCTTCTAAAAAGGAATCAAAGAGTTCTGAAGAATGAAGAGGCATTATCCAGGAGGAGAGAAAAGGAAAGGGAATTCTAGGTATTAAGAACAACATGAGTAGCCAGGGGTGGTAGCTCATGTCTGTAATCCCAGCTACTCAGGAGGCTGAGGCAAAAGGATTGCTTGAGACCAGGAGTTGATGGTGCAGTGAGCTATATTGCATCACTGCACGCCAGCCTGGATGGCAAAAAAGAGCACCGTGAACAGAATATTCTGAGGTGGGAGGGAAAGCCCATCTTGCAAATGTGGGAAACTCCAGTTTTTATTTATATGTATAAATAGGACTTGCAGAGACTGGAAGAAAGTCCAAGTGGCTGGAACTTAGAGAGAAAGGAGTGACATGATATGCAATAAGATTGCAGAGCCAGACCACAAATGGCCTTATAGATCACATTTTGGGTTTTATTCTAATAACAATGGGAAGTCATTGATGATAAACATGGAATCACATAAACGTGTGTGTGTTGTGTTTGTTGTAAAAGGTTAACTCAAGCTGAAGCATAGAGAATATGTTGAAGACAGATAAGAATAAATGGAAGGAGAATATTGTGGTAGCTATGAAAGTAATCTCCATGAGACACGATAGCAGCTCAGACTAAGTATTTCTCAGCACTTTGCACTTATCCTCTTCTTCCCCGCCATTCCTAATCTCTTTGTCTTTACTTCTAGGAGTATTCAGGTCTTACCTCCTTCTCTCAGTTGGAAAGTGTTGAAATCAAAGAGCTTCACTCTACTATTTTCTACCACTCCTCCACATGTTGCCTGCTCTTTTCATAACAAATGCTTTCCACAGTTATTATGTATTTGTATATTTGTTTTAGCCATTTGGTTGAGTTCCATGGTGATGGTAGAGTGTTGGGAATCATATTTTGTTCATCTTGATATCCTCAGTAGCTGCTTCATTGAAGACACACGATAATATTTGTTGAATAAATGAGAAATTATGTCAATTGGTAGTCTGCCAACACAACAAAATGTTCCTAATGTTCTTCTCAGTACTGCTCTGTAGATATCATAAATTCCTTTGAGATAAAGGCTTTTTCTGTATAGTCAAAGCATATATGCTCCAGATAAAGTTATATGTTAGTGTTGGATGTGCACTCAATGTTCAACTATACAAACAGCCCAACAGAATATAAATATGCCCCAAATGTTCAAATTACATGAAGATAAAGAAAGTATTAGGGAAATAAATTATACACATAATTTTCAACAAAATTCCTCAAGAGGCTAAAAATAGCATACAGTGAACTAAAGTGGCAACTCATTAAAGCATACCTAACAAGCCCAAAAGAGTTTATGTGGCCTCACCAAATTTTCTAATTCCCAAGGAATAGGTCAAGCATCATAAAATGTTGAATCATCTAATTTAATTTCAACTGTACAATAGCGACAGAATCCTTTCCCCTAGAGATTCTTAATAACCTAGGCCAGCCCTCAGCTATTCTAGAGCATGGCCTAAACTCTGTTGAATAAAACACACACATATATACACAGATTGATCTACCTACACGAAAACACACATTTGTGTGTATGTCTATATATGCACATACGCACATTAATTCAATATTAATGTTTTAAATAAAAGTATAAGGCAAGTCGTGGAAACAACTTTTTGAAAAAGTTGTTAAAAGATAAAATGAATAAGGATTTTTAGTTACATTTGTTTTAGGATAGTATCAACGGTTAACTAGTACCATTTAAATGTTCTTTACCAATTTCCCTTACAACTATGCAGTTTTCTGGAAGCTGTAAGATTTTAAATAGAAGATTACCTTTCAGAAAAGTTGTAAAGAGAAGATCATAACTCTAGCCAGGCAAACATACACTCCTACTATCTAACTGTTAAAGAAGTAATGCAACTCAGTTCAGTATTAAAAATACTTTATACTTATGTTAGACATAAGAATAGTTTTTAAAGTAGTGTTCTTGGAAAGAGATACATACATTGCTTCCAATTGGTGAAAGTATAACACCTGTTAACCAGAATGATTTTTTGTCATAAGTAACATATTGTAAACAAAGCACAGACCTACCTAAAAAGATAATTTGGTTGATACTGCATTTTATATAAATACATTGAAATTAAGAAACATTGACTTATAAACTGGCCCCCCAAATCTGAATTTTAAAAAGCACAAAGATAGATCACAAGCTATTAGAATAAAAGATTAAAAACAAAATTTTGAAATAAGCAAAAATTTTATGTATAACTATGCTACTTACGTAGCATATGCAAATATAACCTTAAATTTGTGCTCATTGTGTTTACTTCAAATAATATTTTCTTCTCCACTAAAAAAGACATAGTATCCTTAACACACACAGGAACAGAAAACCAAATATCACGTTTTCATTTATGAGTGGGAGCTAAATGATGAGAATACTTGGACACATAGAGGGGAACAACACACACTGGGACCTTTCAGAGGGTGGAGAGTGGGAGAAGAGAGAGGATCAGAAAAAATAACTAATGGGTACTAGGCTTAATACCTGATTGATGAAATAATCTATACAACAAACCCCCATGACACAAGTTTATGTAACAAACCTGCACACGTACCCTGGAACTTAAAAGTTAAAAAAGAAAAAGAAAGAAGACAAGACAAGAGTGGAAAAAAATGGAAAGCAGTTTCTGCAGAAAATACAGAAACAAAAACAACTTTCACCAATAAACACTTGAAAAAAATACATGTTTGTGCAAAGTTCATATAAAATTATTATCAGACACAGTATCTAAATAAGTTACAGATATTCCTTGCCCCACTTGTCTTTTTGGTTTATTCAAACTCTCTTGAAATATTAGTGTTTTATCATTACATATGAACATCCAAGTATTTGTATCTTTGATGATTTAAATTAAAAAATAAGTATTACCTTGAAAATCCATTTAAATCTATTTGTCATAATGTTGTTGCTTATACCAGAATATGATACAGAAGCATAGTGACTTACCTGAAAATTACTGAGTATTCAGGAACCCGCATAATAAAAAGTATCTATCTTTTCTCACCATGTATATTCCAATTCTGTTGCCTTAGCCCTGATATTTTATATTTTTGACATTACACTAACAGAACACATGCTAATGTTTAATAAATGTATAAAATGTTCTAATACAGTGTTATATTCTATAGATATGAACTCTTTCAATTGTATGAAGTTCTGTGTTTGAAACCATATTAAATACTTCCAAGATATAAAACCATGTTCTACGTATTTTTGTAGTTTATAAGGCATCAAAAAAACTGGACCTTGTACTGAGAAGCAGTGAAATAAGTGTTAAGCACATTCACTATCAACTAACCTGTGTGGACCACAATATTCCATAATAAAAAAAGTAACACAATAAAAATTTCATCTCAGAGTATTGCTGAGAGTGGCTGAAGACAGAATTCCAGTGTTTCATATTTCTTCATGCACATTAATGCTTTCAAGTAGCATCACCAAGACTGCATTCATGGTATTTAAAAAAAAAAATGCCTGAGATGTTTTCTCCCAACACACTTATGATGCAGAAGGAAGGAGAAATGTTTGGGTGCATTCAGTTCTTCCTCTATTTACACGTTTTGAGTTTTCAACAAAAATATATTCTCTAGAAACTAGGATAAGGAATCATGTTCTTTTTTCTTTTCTTTCAGTATATGAGAAAAAAATATATAAAGAGAAAAAAAAAGAAAAATCCCTGGAGTATTTTATGAAAGACTTATACAAAGCACTCATTCTACTGACATAAGGGCAAGTGTAGGATTATAAACTTTTTTATCATAAACAAAATTAAATTTTTATGATCATATGCTCATTGCTTAAAATCCCACAAATGAAAATTTATCATGGAAAAATAGAGATATTTTGAATACTAAAGTCCTTTATTCAACAACACAGAAATTTCACAAAAACAACTTTACTGGGCAAATTGAATGTGATTTTTTTCTACTTTTTTTTTTTTTTTTTACAGTTTTGTACATGCCCCATAAGTAATTTTCTTTAATAAATACACTGTTTTCCAAAACCGCTTTTTAAATAATTGCACAAGCATACATACACCTTACACAAATATCTATTAGAAAATTTAATAGATAACTGCACAGTTCAGAAGAGGAGAACACTGTGAAAGGAGTACATTTTGTGGCCCATGTTCCTGAAATATCTGTTTTGCAATTGTGAAAATGGAATCCCTCCTAATATAGTAGCTGTCTTTTATTCACTAGGAATACAGATCTCAGTGTGAAATGCCAAATTTAATAAAAAAAAAACTGAAACATTTAGCTGTTACATGAGAACCAACTGTTTGATATCACTGTGAATCTAACCATGATCAAAGACCCACTACGGCTTTTTGTTGAACATATTTGACCCTGAATACTGTGTTCATTTAATGGCTTTCCTTTTTTCATTATTTGATTACAGATACTTATCAGCTTAAAGACTTTATATGCTTTAGCATTAATTGCACAACTTACATATCAGGGTTTCTGATTGAAAGGAACAGAACATTCCTTTCTTTTAGTGATTGCTTAATATTAATTCATAATAAGCCCACCATCCCTTGCTCCCTATAAATGTGTTTAGAAGAAGGAAATTGAGTGTTGGGAATTAAGCAACCAGGAGACATCTTTACATACTCCTACAGTGGGGGAAGACTTCCTATTTTCTCTCCCAAGGATGGAAACATTTCTACTTTGAATCTGACTCCACTTGTAGACAGACAGGCAGAGTCCATTGGAAAGCCACTTTGGTCTGAAGGCCTAGTGAGAGGTTTGCATTAATGATGTTCTTCGTGATGTTACGGTGCTGAGTGACAATTGAAAAGGAAATTGGCTCACTGCACTATGTATCAATGCCTCAAGTATTTACCATGCTCTCCCCAAATGCTGGCAGATTATGGCATCTCTCTATCCACGCCTAGGGAGGACAAGATCCTGTGTGCGTAAACCACTCTTACAAAGTTTTTTATTCAGTTTATCTGATATATAATTATTAAGTTGTGTATAGTTGTCCACACAATCTACATTCTGAATTTTCTTGACAGTGAATATAAAGCATACAGCGAGGAATTTTTAAAAGTTACATTTCATTGGTATTTTAAAATCATGAAAAATGTAAACCTTCAAATCACTGCCTTAGGTTTATAATGACAAGCTTTACAAGTTCTCAGTACATGGACATATGAAAAAGAAAACTAGAGAAAGGCCAGAAGAGTCATCTCTTTCTTCAACATCACCAATGAGAACTTTATATGCACCCTACATTATATAAATGGAGTTTAACCAAAAACATTAAAAAGTGGGTGGTATAAAAGAACAATATCAAGAATAAAAAACATAAGAGAATGAATGAAACACTAAACTTTCTCATTTAAGTAATCAACAAATTTTCTTTCATTAAAAAATGAATTGACATGTAAAACACCACAGTTTACAGTATACAGATTCATTAGTTCCTTTAAAAAGCAAACAAACAAAAGAACACCAAGACATGCAATACTAGAATGTATTTTAGACTCTCAGTATACTCCTATGAGATCTTTATGTTATTGTATGCCTAATATAGCCTGACTAGAAGTTTGTTTCACTTCATTAATAACAATCATCATTTTCCAAAGAGCAAGGCAAGCTTATTCAAGTGTGAAAGTAAGTTTTCACTTACTTGTAATTAATTAGCAAATTGGTAAACAAAAAACAAAGAAAAATAAAATAAACTAATGGAAAAAGAAAAAAAAAAAACTCATACAGCTCTCATTGGTCCCACAGCAGAAGCTGAAATTCTAACTAGATTGAAACCCTGAAAGAAATATACATCAAGTAGAAAGCTATCTCAAAATTAATACAGTATATAGCACATTTTAGCTTGTAATCAGTTAATTCTCGTCTCTAAACATGGATGGGTGTAACACATCATGAGTTTTTCTTGAAAATGCTTGTTGACCATAACTGTGGACCATGTATTCATACTCTACGTGAGGTAAGTCACACTTGATTTTCAAATTGGCATGTGTGCATGCTTTGTCCACCCTCCCCCAGTACTTTCACCATGAAACACTCTTTCTGCTTTTTAAAAAATCTTTTCTGTCCTATCATATCCCATTCAAATCTACAACTAAATTTTTAAAAATATTCACTTACTAGTCTTACCTAATCTTTACAGCCTCTTTCATTGTACCATACCCATTCTCTTCTCAAATTATCTTTCTTCGCATGATTTACTTTGCTAACATTTTTCAGCAAGCTAATGGATGTAGTGGGTTAAATCAACTGGCTAGCGGACAAAGAACAAAAAGTTGCAGTAGGCAACTTTTATACTCTACATATTTTTGCTTAACCCTGTTCTACTCCTGAAACTGAAAATAGTCTTTATAATTGAGACAAACAAAAATAAAATGAAATGTAAATATTTGTCCTGATGGGATGGTCTTAAGAACCCTGACTGTGATAAGAAAACCAACTCCTACATGAAAAGGTAGCACAGGTTCTATGAAGCATTAGATCCTTTGTGTGTAGATTGTAGGGGGAGGAGTATGTCTTGCATTTATGAAATTCCACAGACTGCAGCCCTGCCTTCTCAGGATGAAAGCGTCAAGTGACAAGAATGGAAATGGCAGCAATGGAGCATTTTACTGAGGGACTAGGGGAAGACCACTAGTCCAACTGGGTGGCTATGAGAAAAGAAAATAAAAAGAGATAAAATGCCTCACTTTTATGAATATGTTTAATTCTTTGTAAATTAAAAATATATCAAGTCCTGCCTCAAGGCAGAAGCCTTCAACATATTCAAGTGTTAAAACTACCCATTTAATATCATACATGAAATGAAAACATTGGGGTAGTTTTTATTAAGATTTTTTTCCTACAGAAAAAATAAGAAAACAATTAAGAAACAATAAAACGTATACAGCCCATGTTGGGCTGGGGAAAAAAAGTCAGTTATAAATTTCCCCCTCCTAAGATATGATACTTTATTCTTTAGCCTAAAAAACACTGTTTTTATAAAAAAAAAAATTATACAACTGATTCTGCATTTTCCAACTACTCTGAGTACTCCGCCTTACAGTGCAACCCAGGACAAGTCAACTACACTAAGTATTTGGGAGGTATACCCTTCTGTACAGCTCGTTTGTAAGCAATGCAAGTGCATAACCACTACTCTAATATAGTGCTCAAAAGATTAATTGAAACTTTCATAACATCTTCCCCTCTTATAACAATAAAACTGAAGGTAACTGGTGGATGCATCATCATCTTTTAGTCTTGTAAAACTTGGCATCAAGTCTCTATGGAAAGATGCATGGCAAAATGGTGCCAGTGCTGTTGCTGCTTCTAAACCACTGGCAAAAAATAGTTAAAGCTAAAATTTATTGCTCCAGATTTAACTTGCAGAACCATACTGTTGTGTACAAACTGTTAATCTCCATAGATGCTCAGACATGATTGTCTCCTTGTGTCTAAACACACAAAATACAAGCTGCTATCTGTACAGTTTACAGTACTGAAACACATATATTTGAAAATGAAGTATAGATATGTACTTTGCAAAGATACATGATTTTACAGCAGGGGTTTACCCAAACTTATTTTTTACAGCCACTTTCAAAATAGACAACAACTTCACTACTATAGCTAAATTACATCAAAGAAAGAATCAGGGTATTGAAAGTAAATAGACTGGCCAATTCTCCAAGCTCCCACATTATTTTTATGTCTTTTTTTTCTTTTCCTTTTTTTTTTTCTTTTTTTTCTTTTTTTTTTTTTTTTGAAGAAACCCCTATATGTAAAGTGAAAATAATTTCTGGATATTTTCTTCAGTGGTGGACTAAGCAGTTTCTTAAAACAAGACATTAGTTTGCCCTTCATTTCCAAATGCCTTGAAAATAAGATATACTACTGCTTTAAAAGAACCATCGGAATGCTTCAGCGCTGGGAACAGGTGTTCTCTATAAAAAAAAGAGCAAGAAAACAAGTTAAGCTTTCTTTCTATGCCAATATAAAATTAGATTTTTCTCCTTTACACTTCAACAATATTTTTAGCTACCAATATACAACATAATGACTTGTATATTTCAACATTTAATAAAAAGAAGAAATGCTCAATCTTATAACATGACAATAATTAGAATATTGAATTTAATGCTAACTTGCTGAATATACTGATTAAAACACATTGGTTTAAAAATATAGGAAATGTAGCCTGAAACACACATAGGAAGCAGAATAAAGGGAAAGTTCAACCTCTTAACCAATATTAGGAAGACCAGTCAGCACAGGTACTTAAAATCTTTATCTGCCTTGCAGAATGCCTACATCATTTTGAGTGGATCATCTTACTGTCACGATAACATGCACACAGAAGGCACAATCACATCATGAAAAATGAAAGGATTCACTTTTGCTAGTTAGCTTTCTACATTAGTCATTTCTAATGATAGCTATTTATTTTGTATTTTTGTATTTCTAAAGACACAATCAGCTATGCACATGGTCTTAAACATGAGTGAGACATGTAAGCATTCCATGCAGTTAAAATGACTATGATTAAATTACTGTGCTTCTAACCACCCTAACAAAAATGCAACCGAAAACTGAAACTGAAATTTAGGCCACTGTTTTATGTACAAAAATCACAATATATACATACATATCCAATTATGTAAAGCTGATGTTCAAAATTCAGTTAAGTAATTTATTCTGAAGATTTTCTTAAATGACAGAATACTAACAAATATCAATATTACCTGCAATACTTATCAATTATTAAATTCTAAACACATTTTATAGTCAAATGAGAACTATACTGATAAAACATATCACTGTTTCAAAGTGAGTTTCTATTTTCAACAAATTAATATATATAAAAAGCACATTGATTACTAACCAATGATATTCAATGAAGAATAACCACCCTATTGAATTGTAAACATACTATAAATGGTTTCTCCAAAGAAGTATCAAGCTAGCACCAAAGTATAAACAATCCTCCTAACAAAAAGCTTATAGTTACTACGAGGTTTTCTTGTGAGGTAAATGGTAATTAAGCTTGAATTTTCTATGTACATTAACATCCAATAATTCCTCATGCCATATCCTTCTTTAAAATGTATTCTAATGGTATACATAAAACAATCACATGAATATACAGTGAAGATATGCAAGAAACAACAAGCTAAGAATACATTCTCCTGTAAAAGAAAGTTGATTTTATTCCTTAGACCAGCCCAACAAGCCTGTATAAATCGTAAAATGGCTGCTAAGGATAAATAAGTATATAAATTGATGTGCTGAATGTAAGTGCCAATATATTTACTAGGTAAACAAAAACACATGAACACATACATATACACACATTTCTTGTAATGCATCTTAAAACATTGTTAATAGCACTTGACTTTTGGATTTCAGAAAATAAATACAAAATTCTACTAAAAACCCTCTAATAATTGAGGTTAGCTTTTATTTACTTTCTCACACATGTTATTTGGTTGACATTGTCCTATTGTAATTATGTCATCTAGTAATAAAAGTATTGATTAGGATGTCAATTAGAAATCAATAAAATATTTTGGAAAGCAAACCTGCTTTTCACTATCTGTACTAAAATAAGTGTTAAAAAGACTGTCCTAACAACAAACACAATAAATTTCAAAATGACTGTATTAAGAACAAATCATTGACAAATGACTATCTACCTACTCCAAGTTTGCATATACGTATACAGAACAAATCTACCCGAGCAGAGTTTCCTAAAAGCAAAAACAAAAAAATTCACTATTCCCATGGAAATTGTACTGATCTTATTAATATGTTATGCCTTACTCCTGATGGTTTCATCGGTTTTCTCCTTTCCAGCTCAGTATGCATACCTGAATCTCTATCATTTGATTTAGTTGGTAAGAAAAACCTCTTCACTACTCTCTAAAGTTAACTTTTGAATAAAGTTAATAATTATATGCTTTGATTACATTAATTTAATCATTATTAGGAAGCTATATGAAGTAATAAGAAAGAACATTCCCATTCTAATATTCATGCCTTATACACACACAAAAGCAATAAATGAAAACTTAAAAGTTTATACCAGATGCTAACTCACTGGCTGATGCCAACTAAGAATAAATTTTATATAAGTATGCACACTTATATAAATGTAGTCATTTCTAACGAGATAAGTTAGATCCAAGCATATTCATGCAATTATAGATCTATGGTTACAGATTCACATATGAAAAATAAACATGTGCATATATATTCATATATATTCACATTTATGTGTATATGTATGACACAGAGATGCCAACTTACTCTCAGATGCCAACTGGAAACAAGATTATAAATATATACTTATGTAATCTTGTATCTTGATAAACATATATGTTTACGAAGATAAACAGCAAAAATATATGGAGTACATTTTTTAAATGAGATGAAGTCCTTATGTCTTAGATATACTTTTAAATCTCTTTTCCAATTCTTGCTCCTCCTGTGCCCCTTTCAGTTATTCAATTTTATTTGCAACATTTAGAAAAAGCAAGCTCATCAAATGCCACTTAGGGTCAAAGGTCATTGTTGTGGGAAAAAAAGATAATCATTTCTCAATACCTGTTAGCAGTAAAAATTAATTAAACAATGCAAACATGAGAAAAGCAGAGCAAAGGTTTTCTACACTTACTTGATATTACTGTGCATCGTGATATTACTATGCATACATTGAGACCAGTATGCATCCCCAGATGTAAGAATATGGACAGTTTATTGCAGGAGAAGTGAGAAGGTAAGCAGGGAAGCCTCTTTTAAAAATTATTTCTTCCTTATGTTAAGATCCTTGAGGTCAAGAAGCCTAAAAATGATTAGTTGGGAAATCACCAAATAAAATATGTGAGAAAAATTAGGAAAACTACTGGTGCAGTAATTAGAAAATAATCAAGGCACACACCAGAAATTTGTAGTAAGGTTTCTGTAACTAACAGTTGTATTTCAGGATTTTAAGTGTCAAAACTCTTTAGGGGCCTGTAGTCTACCCAAAACAGATGTATATTTAATCTCCTGCCCACTTTTCATCAGGAACAATGGAAATGTACTTTAGGACTGATTGAGTTTGTTTCAGCCAAGCTGGGTGAAGCATGAGTTTGTTTCAGCCAAGCTGGGTGAAGCAACAATGTTTTCATAGATAAAATGTGGAGTTAAAACTATAGGTGTCTAACTAAGTTTATACTAATTTGAGGACACGTATTTTTTCATTCTGTCAACTAATGAGGTTATCCTTGTAAGAAGACTTGTTTTTAAATGGTGCAGGGGCTCAGCACACCAATGTGGGAGATTAAATACCCTGACCAGCTAGCTACCTTTGGATTATATAAATTCAAAGTCCCAGCTAGGGATTCACACTCTTGATGAGATTACAGTGACTTTCTGGATCTCAGTGTTGCTTGCAGGGGATCTTTATCCTGAGTGACAGGAAAGCCAGATTCCCCTGAAGAGAAGGGGGTGGGGAGGTAAAGAATAGAATTGAGTTGATCAGCATTGTTTAAGGCAGCCTTCACTGTTCATGCAGGTGCAAACACTGACACACAGCCATCTTGCTCCCAGGAGGCCTGTGGAGAAACCTGCAGCCCCAGCTCTCTTTCTGGTACTGCTGTAAAGCACAGTGTTCCACAGAACTCATCCCTACACAGGCCAGGTACAACACTACCCTCAAGTCTAAAGGAGTCTTCGGTTTCTCCCTAAATTACATGAAAAATAAGGGAATTTCCTTGAATAAAAGAATGATAAAATCCAAGTCCAAGTACATTTTATATTTACTTTTAAAAATAAATTTAAAAAGTAATAAAGTTCCTGGAAGATATATATTTCAGTTTGATTTTCATTAAATCAGCAGTGAAGAAATAATTAAACAACCTAAAATAATAAAGAATACGAAAGGCTTTCACCTTAAGGATTTTAGCATGTTTCTCTTTTCATACCTGTGAAGAAGTCACATGGAAAGTGGTATCATCAGGTGAAGAATGCATCTACATATTCTTGTTATAAATATGTCAAGTCTAATAAAACATCAGCTCCTAAAAGCTGAAAATGGGGTATCTCTAACTCTGTACATAAGAGGATATGTGGATTGGCCATTCATATCTAGGTACAGTGTGTAAAATGTAGCAATATTTACAAAATTGCACTTAAAACTTTTAACAATATTAGACCTGAGATTTCAAAAAGGAAATTAATGATAACTTTTGATGCTGAAATTCACCTTACATACAATTTTAAATTGAGATCATGATTATGACCCTAGAAATGTCTAGAACTAGAGTTAAACCTATCTTTCCAATATTTATTCATATACTTTCAAATCAAAAATTTCAGTGACTCACCTAGGCCTTCAAAATTCTACTGTGGAACAAGACGGCTCTCATGATTTCCAACTGGAGGTCACTATTTGGGGATACCATTATTTCTATACTAATCAAAAATAATTTCCTGTTTTCCCATTTCTTATTAAAGAAACAAAAGTCATGAAATCATTTTATGATTCCCATATAATCGTGAAGCATGCTTTTATCCCAACCAAACTTAGGGTTATTTTAGGCTGTAGTTAGCCAACACCACCTATTGTATAACCTTTTGAAATACTGTTTTCACTATGAGGAGGCCCACTATAAGTTTCTTAGACTCCGGGGCATCTGAGGCCTTGCTACTGGAAACCTTCACTGTATTCAAGTCTATCATTTCACGCTAGAATGCAAAGACCTTAATGAATCACTGAAATTCTGCAGTAGAAAGTATGCAAATAAATATGACAAAACATAATAATGGACCCCATTGTTTGCCTTTAGTTATTCAATTATATAGATTTCATTTGTGGCTATATATAAAACTTTCAAACTTCAGAAATTTCTGGATGAACAAATGCAAGAAGGTTCCTTATGGTGAAAAAAACTACCTTTTTTTTCTGATTTGATTCATGAAGAATGCTAAAACATTGTTATACAGGTTCTTGATTATGTTACTGACAAAATTTCAAAATCTACTTGGAGAAATGGAAAGTTGTATTACATATACAGTATTGTGAATATGAACAATCAGACTGACACAAGTTAATGCATAGTAATATGAATCCTTGAATAATTAATAATTATGATATAAAATAATACCAAGCAAAGGTGAACACCTCCCCAACAAGTTTTTAGCAGAAAGATGTTTCTATATTCCATTTGTAAGTGATAAATTTTAGAAATCATAGTCTAGTAGCTAAAATAGAGTTATTAGAAAACACTGGTAAAGTATAGGCTAATAATATAAGAGAACCATTAATGATAATCACACAGTCCAATAATTTACTGCTATTATAAACAAGACAAGATTTTATTAATAATATCTAAATTTAATATTTGGAGTAATGTAAGTATATACTGTTTCCATTTTTTAAATTATACCTCACTTTTTTCTTCTGTGTTATAATAAATCCATATTATGTATTTAATGTATAGCAGATTAATTTTTCCCATAATCCAGATTCATTTATTACATAACTGTATGTCTTTGGTATAATCACACCTTATTTTGGTCATTACCCAAATATAAACTAAAAACAACTTTCAACATCATCCACTAACTGGAGTATTAGACCCCTATTTAAAAAGGGGGAAGTACCAAATAACTAGATAATTTTTATGACATAACTTTTGGAGGCTTTAAATATTATTATAGGAAACATTCCATATTTTGGTTTCCAAATTGCCATTTGTGACCAAGACTTCTCCAATTAATGATGGAGAACTAGAGATGGCCTTTTCATTGATAATTGATTCTCCCTTGGCTGTTACTCCTGTTGCTCTCTTTGCCTTGCACTCCTACACTGCAGCCACCGCAGTCACCATCACCACTGTGACAACATGATTTTAGACTGTGACAGTGTGACTTTAGGAGGTAAACCTAGCTAACTTTTGAAAATGGAAAGAGGACTTTATATATTATGTTGTAAAGGCACTAAGTCAAGTCCATATGGTGATAAAGCTTGTCATGAAAACAGATGTCTAAAGGAGAATGTGTGTACAGGGTGGGAGTGGGTTGGTGGGAGGTAAAATGATAGACAGATTAACACCACGATTCACATTGGTCCAGAAGTGACCAAAAAATACACCCAATTTTGGCCATAGATCTAATGTAACTAGTTAAGCAAGTCTCTTGATAATACTATGTGTGTATAATTCTATTTCAGTTAAATTTGGTAAAAATACTTCAAACCACATAATTCTAACAAATAAGTAAATTTAGTGTATTATAAATGGGTACTTTAGTGGTTAAAATGTTCTCACCCATATAAAAATAAAACATAGCATGGTGGTACCATGGTAAACAGAAAGAGGAAAATCTTTCAATAATTCACAAATTTAAAAGGTATTTATCAAAACAATTTTATATATTTAACCTTATGTGTAAGAGAGAATGTGAAAGAAAATTAGAAGTAAAATTAAGATTTATAAAGTAAAAATTAGGTTAATAAAATCAATACTATACCTTCAAGAATGGTTGAAAATATTTATATATATTCCTATGTTCATATTTCATTTGCATGTATACATATGAATAAATATATGTGGTTATAGACTCTAAATAAATATGTGTGCATATATATGAATATATATGTGTGTATAAAAGTTCAACAATTCAACTTCTTCTCAAGTAATTCCTGTTGAATGCAGCAATATAGCATTAGGTGAGTTCACTGTGAATTAGCCATTGAAAAACAATGAGTAGTCTTTTCCAGACCAAGTGGTTGGACACTTTTGAAGATCTGGTTAATTTTAAAGCAGTCAGTGTAAATATTCATATAAAATACTAGAAAATGAGAAGTCACTTTATCTTCGGAGGCAATGTTTAACCTGACTATCAAAGCTATGATTTGGACACCCTCTAATTTATATGAAAATAAAGTAGTTACACTTAACCTCCATAAGCAAATCAATATGGTGTATCTCTTTTATTATTACAGTTCTGAGATCTGAGAAATATTTATTTTTTAATTACATAAAAGCGAAAATAAGTTTAATAGAAAATTTCCTGTTAGGCTAAGTCAAGTAGCATTTTGGATGTAGTCACTGAACTTCATGTGGCTCAGAATCTGTTATGAACCATACAACCACTGGGACAGACTCCGCCTAAAATTCACAGCATGTTTTACGTTTATGAACTACTGAAAGGAATTTAGAAAACATTAATTCTAAATATTTCTGTCAACTAGATGCTATCACCAAAATAATTTACTTTGATTAAAACTATAGTTCTAAGAATAACATGTAGCTTTTGTTGTCCCTCCCTCTCTCCTTTTCTCCTTCCTCCCTCCCTCCCTCCCTCCCTCCCTCCCTCCCTCCCTCCCTCCCTCCCTCCCTTCCTTCCTTCCTTCCTTCCTTCCTTCCTTCCTTCCTTCCTTCCTTCCTTCCTTCCTTCCTTCCTTCCTTCCTTCCCTCCCACTTTCCCTCCCTCCCTTTATTCCTTCCTTTCAATTGCCATCATATGGAATGCTCAAATTCACAATCACTCTGACTTTGACTTTTGGTCTTTTCTGTTAATTATCTTTTAAAATAATAAAATTGAAAAATATACGGTCAATAATAATTTAATTTTTATCAAGTCTTTACATGTTTCTTAACTGTTTAGAAATATACTTTGGTACATCTATCTCATCAAGAAGATAAATACTATTAAGCATTTTCCACTACCATAACATCATGGTAGGCATTTGCTCTTATGCTGGAACAAATTCTCAAGTATTTAGATTCTAATTTATCCTCAGGAAGTTTTCATGAACTACCTCTTTTTCTGTAAGTATCATGTGCTCCATCCAGAGTATATAAATCTATGTAGAACATAGCCACATTCAGAATAACTAACAAAGGAAATTAATACGTTTAATTTTTCACCATAGGATTTATAAGATGTAGTGATTGATATCGTTCACATCATCATTCTTCGGTAGCCTTTTTTATATACACGATTCTGTATTTTCTTAGAAATTCTCCTTATGATTACTTAAAAAGTACACTGATATTTTGTACTATCAGTTTATTATAGGAGTTGGATAGCCTCGAGCTCCCTAAACACTGTCATTAGTTTCGAGCGCTCATTTTCCCATCTTGGCCTTTCTATGTTTTAATTGCAGATTGCAGACTTGAAAATTACTTTTAAAAATATTTTTTAAAAATCCTGAAAACATACTTAATTTTCCTGAAACTAGATTTTCCATCATGGTAAATGAAAAAACAAAAACAAAAACAAACAAACAAAACAAAACAAAAAAACAATGCTTAGTGGTTCTAGTGGATCTAAACCCAGACCCATGACACCTTTCCATAAATTCTGAGACATTAACTATTGCTTCTCATTTCTTATTTAAACCAGACTCAAGATGACCTTAAGTATGCCATTTCTTTTTGCCAATATGCCCCTTTCTGATTTCCCTGAAATAGTAGCAATCCTGTAACCTTCCTGTATTTCCTTCCTCTCTTCCTTGCTTTTATCTTCCCTCTATCCCTCCCTCCCTCGCTCCCTCCCTCCCTCCCTCGCTCCCTCCCTCCCTCCCTCCCTCCCTTCCTTCCTTCCTTCCTTCCTTCCTTCCTTCCTTCCTTCCTTCCTTCCCTCCTTCCTTCCCTTCTTTCTCTCTTCCAATATAATCTTTTCTCTTATTCAGGTAAAACAAAGTTTTCCAGCACTCTGTAAAATATGCCTTGAAATAAAACAGAAAATATAATACTACAGAATCACATGAGGTAGCAAGGCAGAGATCATATTAGTCTGTGTTACTTATCTAGATGTGGAGAACTAAACCAAGGATGAGTCAAGGAATTCTAAGGCTTTTAAATAGGTGTGAGATTGCTTACAGAATTTTCTAAAATTTCAATGTTAGTTTAAATGTGGCCATTTGTCCATTTCTTGGACTGAAAATTTAAAATATAAATAGGGAGGCCGGGTGTGGTGGCTCATGCCTATAATCCCAGCACTGTGGGAGGCTGGGGTGGGTGGATTGCATGAGGTCAGGAGTTCAAGACCAGCCTGACCAACATGGTGAAACCCCATCTCTACTAAAAAAATACAAAAATTAGCCAGGCATCATGGTGCACGCCTGTAATCCCAGCTGCTCAGGAGGCTGAGGCATGAGAATAGCTAGAACCCAGGAAGTAGAAGTTGCAGTGAGCTGAGATCATGCCACTGCACTCCAGACTGGGCAACAGACCAAGACCCTGTCTCAAGGAAAAAAAAAATATACATATATATAGTTTCATATATATATACACACACATATATGGACTAAGGACTAAGACCTAGAGCTAGAGAATTACATGCGTATTGTAAACAGAGCAGGAATAAAGAACATTTAAGGTTCTTTAAGCCAGGATGTGTGTATGTGTGTATATATGCATGTACATATATATTGGTATACACATATGTATACATGGAACTAAAGTCTTGGAAGATAACAGTTCCACCTAAACATTTGTTAAATTGAATTGAATTTATCAAGGGTTTACTATGTGCTAATTAATACCATATATTCACGAATAGGCAGCATAGGTATAGACCTGCCTGGAATAAGTAAAAGTACACTATTTGTAGAAACATTTCAATTTTACTCTGTATCTTGTTAACATTGTTCAAATATAATTTCTTTCCTTCTACAGACTTGTTCAATAGTGATGCTGCTGTTGCTAGATTAGTGTTTTTCAAACTTGACTGCAACCAAAAGTTATAAATACATTTTACATAGCAACTCAGCACATAGACACACATACATTTCTTTAAGTGTACATAACTGAAACAGAAGTTGAACAGTACTTGCTATTACTACATGTGATAAGCTCATACATTTTCTGCTCCATTCTATTCTAATCTACTTTCTAAAAAATCATGATGGTAAGTTAAAACATTGGTTTCATGGACCACCAACATATTGTCACCAGCAGTTTGATAAACTCACCTCCATACTATAGAAAAATGAATTCATGTGAAAAGAATCACATGAGGAAAATCTAAAACCACTCCACTTCATGATGAATTTAACTCTACATATAGCAGCATTACAAAGAAGAGCTAATGTATTTTTCCTATGATGGAAACAAGCCAATATTCTCTCTCTTGTTTTTCATGGACTAAAGGTAGAGCATACAAAATATTTCATGTTTAATGGAAGACTCCACAACTTTTCACTTCTTATACATCTACATATGACTGTTAATTTTATCCTTTTTTTCTTATCTTTACTCCATTAAGATAATCACTTCTCTAATTTATCCTAGTTTTTTATAAAAAAGCATTGCCAATAGAGAAGTTATTCCCAAGCATAGTTATTTTTCTACCCCGATTCACCCACACTAGTTCTTGCCATTTCCAAATGATTAAATTCATATGGTCTTCTATTCACTTAAAAATGTATTTAATCTTGTCTCATTCTCTAAATTTTGGAGAAAATATATCTTCTCTGGCATTTGCCAGATTTGCTGAAATAGAAATGTCCATAATTTTTCCTAATCTACAAACATATATCCCTTTCGCTTCTCATCCTTCTTGATCCCTGTCATTATAGTATTACCAATAATCCAGTTGTGGTTTGGTGTGGGTTTTTTGACTTTTTTTTGTCTTTTAGTCTTTGGGCAAGAAACAGCACTTTCAGCACCGTCTTTCCCATAGTCTGACACTTTACTTTCTCAAGAATGTTTTCTAAAATATGAATTTTAATGCAGAAGAGACACAAATGGGATACCATTTTCCACCCATCTTGGAAGTATTCTCTTTTAGTTACACTTTGGAATTATTCTACCAAATGTTTCAAATGCATAAGTAAAAATAATAACATCAGCTATAACACAATCTGTTTTTCCTTATCTCTAACTCATCTGCCACTCCACTCAAGCCTCAGCTGACTCTCATACCAAAAGTATTGGGTCGTCATTAAAAAAATATATCTTTTTAAAAAATATTTTCTATCATCTGAAAAAACTTTTATAACAGCTGAAGCAAAGCATAAATCCATAATTCCATCTTGTCAAAGTTCTTTCTATACACTGCATTGGATTCTGGCTTAAATATTCCTTTCTCCTTTGTTTCTCATCTTTCTTGGTCAGCATTACAAATCTTTTAGGGCTTATCACTATTTTTCCCCAGAAAAACACCAGCTATTCCTATTAATGCTTAGTAACTGTCCTCATTTTAAAAAATTTTCTGTTTTTAGCCAAAAACAAACAGAAAAACTTCATATAGCTACTTTACTTTTTATGTAAAATGATTATCTACCTGTTTTATTTCCTTATATGTATATATTTTCCAATTTTCCAAATATGTTAAATATGTTCACTTTCCAATATTTGTTACACAAGTTTTCCAACTGGAATTCATTTCTTTCTTACAAAAATTCTCTTGACTTCACAAATTCACATTTAGAATATCTCTGTGTCTTGGAAATATAATAGTCAAATAAAAGTATTGGGTTAGTAATGTGAAACATAAACACACATCTATTGAAATATATAAAAATTGATAGTGGTGATATGTCTGTGGTAAGGAAGGAGAAAGAGCACTAAATAATTGAAATTGGCTCACCACATTGACTGACTTCGCTGGATAATATGCTCAGTTTCCTAAGATATTTGACAATGCAAGTACAGGAACAAGGAAAACATGTTCAATTAGATTTATCTCTTTCCAAGTAAACTCAAGCCATATCTTTGCCAACTGCGTGATTAAAACAAATATTCAAAAACCACACACCACTAATGGACATCTGGACTTTAATGTCTGAAAACTATAAGTAACCTGTTGGTTTGTTATCTATAAATACGGTTGCCTTATTCTCCATTTTTATTGATGGTTTTAAAACTGGACTGAGAAATTATATAGCATCTTTTAGTTTGCCAACAGTATCAAACTACATATCATATTAAAACGTCATAAGGTAGGTTGATATTACTTTCATCTTATTGATGAGGAAATAAAGTTCAGAGAAGTTATGCTGATGTACCTAACATTGTTCAACTGTTAAGTTACTTGATACTAGTGGCCCTTTTTACAATTTTGTATCTATCTGGTCACATGGAGCACATATAATTTTAAATAAAAAGAAATTAAAATCTAGGAGCTTAGTCATCTATTTCCTGAATATAATTTATGTAGTTTATTATAAACCAAAGAAATACATCTTGAATATGAGGTCTTTGAAAAAGTAATTGCTTGCTTTGCCACAGTCTCTTTAGTAAAAACTGTAGTGGGAAATAAATGGGTTAAAGATTAAGAAAGAGGAAGCCAAAAAATTCAGCAGGCTTGATTTCATACCTAGCTATGGATTCTCATGTTCTTAAAATAAATTAAGAGAAAGCCCAGAAATTTCACAGAGGAAAAAATATTTCTCATAACATTTTACAGTAGAAGTTAACAAGCCTGCTGGGACCCTTTTAGCCCCTGCAGAGCTAAGTCTTCAACATTATTAAATGGCTGTCGCATCTGAAGTATGGTACAACATAACTCAATAAACAACAGAAAACATAAGATGCTGAATGGAGGGAGGCTTTTCGATTACCCCAAAGAATAATTCAATTTCAGGACAGGTGTTTGCATGTGATGGAACAAGATATGACTCAAGGATAAAATCACTCTTACGCCCCTCCCCCAATATTTTGAAAATCCTAAGACTAATAGCAAAATGCTAGATTTAAAAGTATGTTAAAAATGGGCAGAAACACTGAAGCACAAATGAAGGAACAAAATTACACATGCACAAAATTCTCAAAATTTACATGGATTACAAAAAATATATACTTTCTTGAAAACAATTTTTTATAAAAGATTATGCTTCCTAGAACACCCTGCTTCCCCACCTAAGGTCATCTGACATGTTAATCAGTGACTAAAAGTCACATTACTAATAAAATTTAGATTTTATTTTCAGTTCATTTTTGCTTTTTTACAAACTAATCTGGGAATATGAGAGAAACTATAAAAGAATTAGTCCTTTCTCCAATTTGTATATTTACATGGCCCTTCAAATAAATCTTGAATTTAACTCATGACTTTAACTAGATATTTCTATATGACAAATGCAAGCATTTATTTTTGGTATTTTGCATAATGCGAGTAAAAATAAATTTGAGAAATTAAAGCATATCCACTCATATTGAACAGTAGGACATTAGGTCAAGCTTTTTCAGAGCAAATTAAAGTGAAATGTTTCCTGCATATTCAGACAATCTGTCCAATTGAGGTTGAGCAGTAAATTCTAAGAGCACCAACAACTTTAGACAACTTTCTGAAAAGCACACTTTCAACCTATGCCTGAGAAATACTCAAATAGTATAATGTTTTACTTTGTATCCAGAAAGATACTTTGTATCCAGAATATTCCAACAATGTTTCCACCCCACCATGGATCTTCAGTCTAGAACCTGTTAAACAATGTTCCAACTGGAGCAAACATGGATCAAATGCCTGTTCTTTTTGCATGCCTTTCAATTTTCAATCTCACAGGCTATTTTATTAAATTGTTCTGTACTTATCAATCTATAAGTCTGACTATGCAAAACTTAACTATTAATTCAGAAAAGTAGATGACTGAGACTAAACAAAATATAGAGAAATACTTCAGCAATCTATTATTTAAGAATTTGAAAAGCCAGACAACTTGTATTTCTTTTATCACTAGAAACACTTTTCATTCTTAAAATATCCAAATATTTTTCTCGGATTAAATGGAAACCTAAAGTTTTTTGTTTTTTTTTTTTTTTAATTTGCTCTTATGTGCCTTGTGTTTGCTTGTTTATATTTTGTTTGATGATGGTTGAATTTCAAACATTCTTATGGCATAATTTACAAATTAATTTTAATTGCTTTATTTTACTATTCCTAATTGCCATCTAAAACATGGCTTAGAATTTACATGATGGTTGGATGGGTGAGGGTACTGTTTTCAATAAGGAAGTATTAAAAATGTACGCTTTGTAAGTTTTTAAACTGACAGTTAAAATTACACGTATTTACTGTGTGTACAACATGATATTTTGAAGTATATAAAAAACAACTTTAACTCCCTTGTATTAAATCCAGTGATGGAAAAATAATCTCATTGAACTTGTATTGCGGTTTGATGCCTTGGCCACAAATTCATTTGTAGCTTTAGTCAAAGACAAAATTTTCCAAGCTTTTTCTTTATTATTTACAAAATTGAGGTGCTTTTTCCTATATTATTTATATGTTACATTCTAATGTTAATATACTATCATTTTGTTTGAATTTTATTGAAAAAATTCCTCTTTCCCTTTCATACTTAATTATATATTTGCATTTTTTGGCTAAAATAAAAATATTTTTCTACTGGTCATTTTCTTAATCTTGAGATGAAAAATTGAGGACTCATTTTTAAAAAAAATTATGACATAAAAGAAAAATTGGTGGAAGTTTCCATTTAAGACACAAAACATTTGCATTTTATCCATAGATTTTTTTAAGTCAACAAACCTCAGAAATGTATGTGTTCAATTATTGACTAAAAGCTCTTAGTCTGAGTGACACACCTATTTTACATCTGGTCTACAAGTTAATTTCCTCAGGAGGCAGGTGCCACCTTCCTGCACCCATTACAGACGGTGCTTTGTCCAGAGTTTTACAATTGCCATTTATGGTTGGGGCTCTTAGAACTTAACAGCATATACAACATGTCCCTCCTCCCCTATTACACTCTTCTGAAGTAAGTTATCAAGTTTGAGACAGTATTCGAATTTTTTTCCACCAACCCCCTTAGAAGCTTAACCTAACTTGTAGAAAAATTACGGCTGGCCTGTACATTCGGCAGATAGATTTTTAAGAGATAAAAGAAAGTAAAGAAAAAAAGAATGGCACCATCCTTCTTCCTGACTTTCCAGTTTCTCAATGTCTTCACTACAACCTGCCCTCTCTAGTTTCTTCACCAGCTCGAGGAAAGCCTCAGCGGTGGCAGTGTGAAACTTACCGCAAAGAGAACCAAGATTGGAGGCAGGGAAACCTCCTGAGGCACTGCTTACTAATGTAATTCCATAAATCAACTAATGGGAGAGAAACCAGATCTGTGTGGTCTCTAATGCTGTCCCACAGAGATCAATCATGTCACCTGAACAATGTTCAGAGACTAAGAGGCTGGGGTTGCCCATGGGACAATTTTATCTCTTGAGCCATATCAGATTGGGAAAAGTTAGAAGTAGCAGAAATGTAACTGTTGCAAATAGAAAAACTGAAGGATTATCTTTGCAAGAGACAAAATGTTATCATGTAACGTATAAGGATCTCCTATATGATCATGTTTATTAAAACATCTAGGAACTTAATATTTTTCATTTAGGATACACATTTTTAAAACAGTTTTTGTCACACAAGGGGCAGACAGCATTTGTAAGGACTGCTTTGAACAATTAGTGGCTATTTTTTAACAGAGTAATTGACTTACTGAACAGTGGTTATGCAAATACATGGTGCACAGTATAACAGAAAAACTAAATGTTTTGTGTGCATTATCATATCAAATGTGATCAAGGGGTGACTTTATAAACACATTACTAGGGCATCATAAGATGCTCTTAAGGTGAGACTAAGCAGAAAAATAGAAGGCAGTTTTAAAAGGAACACTAGAGAGGAGGCTTTGAAAAAAATCTGGATGAGAGTCCCAACATATCCATGCAAGTCTGTCTTAATTTCAGTTTTCTCACCCTGAAAAAAAAAAAATGACTATCTCCAGTCTTTGGGATGAGAACAAGTCAATGGGAAGAGTGGCACATGAGGCTTGAAGTGATAAATAAGAATATATGTTGTTATTATGATCCAGATGTTAATGGCATCCATAATTCAAAGCCAACAAATATTAGCTATGGAGTTTACATCTGGAACCCACAGGTAATATCCACAATGAGTCCCCAAGTCACTGCCCTTAGCCAGGAACCCATCCAATCTCTAAAACATTTTCTCAGATGAGGATGAACCAAATTTAAGAGAGAAACCAGGTCAGCAAGGGGATTTTCACCTCCCTGCAATTCCTCTTCCAGCTTTAGTTCAGTCATGGAAGCCCTGTCACTCTGATGTGTGCTCAGCTGGTTTCCTACAACCATAACTGTATTTGCAGTTTAAGGCAGTCATGATGGCATTGTCTTTTTTAATGATCTAGATAGAATCTTACACAATTTTTTAAAGTTTTTATTTATTTTAGCCAAATAGTATTTCGCTAATAATCTTAGCCTTGAAACACGACCCAGGCTCTGATAGAAGGGGTCTGAAGTTAGAAGATCACCTTGAGAGTTCAAAGGAAAAAACCAGCTTCCTCTTCCATCCATACCTCACCTCGTGAAGATTAACAGAATTTTTGTGCGTGATAATTTTTAAAAAGAAGAAAATGGAATTTTGTGGGATTTTGTCCTCAAAATGCCTGAAGAATTTAAATATCACATCAAGCTTGTAGGAAAACCATCACATAAAAAAAATTACACCAGCATAGAAATTTGTGCAGAAAACCTACTGGTACTCATATCAAACTCCTCCAGGGTCATTATTTACTAAATAACTCAGAATTACTCAGTTACTACATATCCTAAATTGGGATGCAAGTAGTGCCACGAGTCTAGCTAAAGATGAGGCCTAACAGCAGAACCAAACTTATAATTCTAGATACTACATTTCAGGAGGAAAAATAAAAGCCATGTTGTCCTTATCATTTGGGAATAGAGTATTTCAGTATGAACTGAATTTTAATTTCCCGTAGTCCTTAGAAGTTACAATAAATTAATCCAGAAAGGAAGATTCAAAAGCTATGTTTTGCCACCTAAGAAAATACATGGACCTGAATTATAGTTGCTATTCTCTTTGCACAAAGAAAGTTGCCAAAGAAAATACAATAAACCATCCAGGAGTAAAGTTAAACTTTCCAAAAACAGCTGATGCATCTTATAAAGAAAAATAAATGCAAATGCAATATTTTGATGAAACTGATCATACCCAATAGTGAGCATCAACATAATTCTGATATTTTTAGAATCCTAGAGTGCTATCTAGTTTGATTTACACCATTAAAGTTTTTTTTTAAAAAAACCTGTATCTTCTTTGTGTTCAAATCTGTACCAAAGATCTTTAACTCTTCTCTTCATTATTTTAAAGACTGCTTCCCAGTTCATAAAGAAAACTCCTTTAAGCAGTACTCACAATTTTTAAAATAATTTACAGATACCCCTAAGATACCTTGTGAGAGCCACTCTCATCCTGCAATTCACCCCACAGAATGTTAAAATGTTAAAGCACAGAATGCTAAATCCACCACCTACAGTCTCATATATATATGAACATCTAATTATCTACCCTGTAAATTTTATCAAGAGACTATAACTACTTGTCCACATTTCTTTGCTTAATACACCATCAAAGTCATTTACCTGTGATTTTTCATTTTTCCCCTTTTTTGTTTTGATCAGGACACAATACAAAATTTGTATCCAACGTATCAATCTCTGTATGTAGCATAATTCATAGCCTAATTTAACAATTACTTTAGTGAGCATCTGTACAATATCTGTTTTAAAGACCTATAGGTAAAAGAAACTATTATTGACCATATAAGGTATCAACCAAAACCGTGCTTGGTGTATAGACCAACTTTGTAACCACAAAATGGTTACTTTGTCCAATGCAGAGCCCAAGGGAAATACTTTTTTTGTAACTGAGTTTTAGAAATTATTCATTCTGAAACTATATAAAAGAACTTTTTAAACAAAAACACTCTCATCTGCCCTGAAATTAACTAATTGCATCCCTTTATTCTATGTCACATCTCCTTAAAATTTGCAGGTGGAAATCCGCTTTCTACACAGTTTCAACTTTCTCCAAAAATATCAGATATGCAGAAAATGAAATAGGAAACAAACATTCTGCCTTGATGAGTAGAAAAACGATTCTAGAAGGGGGTAGGAAATCCCCTTCTGAATCCAGGTGTTTCAGCTTCAATGAATACCGTTGTGTGGTTTGTTATTGTTTTTTCAATGAGAACAGGCTTGTGTGCCACAAACTGTGTCCTCACTGTTATAACTGGGCCACTAACTTAGCCTGTAAACTTGCATAGGATGTGATGTGTCCAGTCCTTTGGTCAAAGATGCCCCACCCTTTTTAATAAGGAGCAGGAGGCATTTTAAAACACCAAGGGAAAACATTGAGCATACTGAATGTGAAACTTCTGATTCTTCAAACCAATTACATTATTTTCCCCCCAGGGATAAAAAGGAGGGCACTCTCTCTATCAGAAGGGCGGTGTCACGTGAAGTGCAGCTGGGGCGGGTGGTGGAGAGGCCAAGCCTTTCGCAAACCACCTACAACTCTTACCACCTGAATGAAGCTTCTGAGAAGGGGTACTGCATCTTGAAGCCAGACAAGAATCCCTGAAGGGGAGAGGGAGTGAGGAGGGAAGGGGGGAGACTGGGAAACAAGAAATCATCTCCTCTGACCTCTAGTGAAGTGCCAGGTTTTTTCTTTAGCTCTTCACATTTTCTAAATTTGCAGATCTGGTGTCCCGTTTTGCGATTCCTGCAACTGCTGCAAACGCCACAGTTGATGAGCCTCTTGCAGGGCACGCAGACCCCACACCTTTTCCTCTTCTTCTTGGCTGGGTTGGCTCCGCCAGCTCCCCCTGAGGAGGACGAGGAGGAGGAGGAATGATTCTGCGGGCAGTCTGCCAGATTGGCAATTTGAAACGCACTGTCTGTGACGGCTGCTGAGGCTGCTGCGGGGGAGTGAAGGGCTGTCATGACGATGACCCCTGGAGGTAATGAGATGCCCCCTAAAGCCGGGATAGCGGAAAAAGTCCCCACGCGCTCGGGGAGATTCATTATCTCTGCTTCAGCAGCGCCGCATTTGAGCTTGTTCATGCATTCCCCCGCCAAAGGTCTGCAGTGTTCAGGGGATAAGGTGGAGAGGAAATTAGTATTTGCCATTTGCAACGACGGCTCTGGCGGGCAGCCAGCTTTCCCCAGCCTCTGGGAGTCGTTTCGGTGGTGCATGCTGGTCCTGCTGCCGCCGCCGCCGCCGCCGCCGCCGCCGCCACCGCCGGCGGGGAGGATCGCCGAGGAGGAGGAGGCGGAGGAGGAGGCGGCGGCGGAGGAGGATTTCCTGCCGCCCCCACCGCCCCCGCCCCCGCCCCCGCCGCCGCCGCCGCCGCCACCCCCGCCGCCACCCCCGCCGCCGCCCCCACCCCCGCCGCTGCCCCAGAGCATGGCGGTGGCGGCGGCGGCGGTGGCCGCGTTGTCGCAGTTCCAGGGGGACATGCCGATGCGCGCGGCGGCCGCGGCGGCGGCGGCGCTGCTGGGGAAGATGGGGGTGGTGATGCGCGCGATCTTGGCCGCCTGTGGGAAGGCGCCCCCGTTGGTCTTGTAGAAGGAGGTGGCAAAGGAGCGGTAGCGCTCCATTTCCGAGTTGTAATCCACAAGGCTGTTCAGAGCCCCTTCGGGCAAGTGGCTTTCCTTGGGCAAGCCCGGGGCCTCCGGGCTCGGCCCGGGCTCCACGCAGACATTGGTGTTCATGGTGCAGGGGGGGAAGAAGGGGTGCAGGGTGGAAGTGGGGACCGCCTGGTCCGACACCTGGGTGGAAAAGGGGGAAAGGTGGGGGGGAGGGAAGGGAGTGATGGTGGTGTTGGGGTGGGGGCCGAGGCGGGAGGGGAAAGTGGGTTCGGGTGGGGAGAGCAAGGTGAGGGCTGCTTTATTCCTCTCTGGGGCTCATTTCCACAGACGGTGAATTCCCAGGCAGCGTCTTCCTTTGCATTATCCTCCAACTGTTACAACTAAAATAAAGAAAGTCATTCCAACGAGCTGCACGAGGAAAAAGATTAAAAATAAATAAACAACCTCCCTCACTAACCCACCGCAGACAGCAAAAGCTCCCACATTCTTCCATCAGGTCCTTTGCATAAGAATCACCAAGATGTGACCCCCCCCAGCCCATCCCCCCAACGCTCCCAACCCCCCTCCCTCCCTCCCCACAGCAAACCACAGCTCCTCCCCCCTATTCTTATAACCCTCCTGAGAAAATGTATTAATAGCCAGGATACCCAGGGAAAGAGGGAAGACGGGGGTGACAAACGCCTAAGGAAAAGGGCAATTGGAGTGCTAAAGACATGCAAATCATGGGTGGGAGGGCGATACTACCTAGAAGCAGAGGGCATTTAAACATTATGAAATGTGTGAACAAGTGCTGCCTGGGCATGCAAATGCTGTAAAGTAGAAAACAGCAATGGCCCTATGAGGAAAATGAACAGGAAATTAGCAAATGAAGTACTGAGAAAGTCTACAATACATCCGAGTATAAACTGTAAGCAAACACAATACAACTGAGAGCTAAGAGACTGCCCACATACAATCTGAACTAAAGAGGCAGGGAAAAAAGAACTACCAGCTGCCACGGTGTCCTTCTGTGTCTGCGGTCATTAGTTTGAATCCCAGCACAGCTGGCTCTGTTAGGGTCTTAATTCAATGGACCAAGGACAGGTCTCAATTGTACAAGCCATTTGGTGGTGGGGCTTGGTGGGGGTAAGAGGGTGATGTTCTACTTGATTTTTTTTTTTTTTAAGGTAGAAAATAAAGATAAGCCACATAATTACATAGATACATATTTGTATCAGCAATGTCTCAGGTTTTAAACCAAGTGCCTGCAGCCTCTTTAAGAATATTCCTAATCATTCCTAATAGAGATTGCTGTCTCTTCCCAAGACAAGAAGAAAGCATGGCACTTTTTGAAAAGGATCTCTCACAATCACTGATTTTTGCATTGAGTAAAAGAGGGGGGGGGAGCCCTTAAGGTGTTCTTTGCCAGAGAAAAATAACCATTAAAATTATTTTTAAATTGTGCTCTTTTTAAGAGGAAAGTTTAATGTTAACTGGGTGTTTGCATTCATCTCCTTGCTTACAGGCCATTATTATGCTTTAGGAAGAGGTATTTTAGTTGTTTATTGCAGAGGGAGAAGTACATCACAACCTTTTAAGAAGTAAAGCAAAAGCATAAAGTGTATATTCACCTAAAAAACCAGTTTCTTTGTTTCCAGATTTTTTGGCCAGAATATCTTTTTGTGACATCTTTTGAAGCCCATAGATTGGTCTAGAATGTAGAGTTCAGGGAATTCTACATGGGGGCCCAATAGTCTCAGTCTCAAATATTCAGAGTTCAAAATGGTTATCAATTATAGTAATTATGCTTATAATTAGGTTAATGAACCAGTTTTGCCCAAACTCCAAGTGCAAAAACTTCAAGACCTACTGATGAGGTGCTCTAAAAAGAGGGGTTTATGTAAACAAATCCCTATTAGGCAAAGTAAATCAAGATAAGGAACCTCACCCCGGGCTGGATTAGAAGCTTGCAGGCGTCTTTCAATCACAGCAAGTCCCTAATCACTCAGGAACCACCTCTGTGGTTTCGCATTAGGGAAAACTGCTCCCTTCTGAGGTCTGAGGGCAATACAAAAGGTGCCCCCAAAATGCTCTTGGCTAAATATTCTTGATGCTTGGAAGGGGTGGGGGAAGACACAGCAAGAATATGCATATAGCTTCAGTTTCTGCGAATCACATTGTAACTGCAAGACCATAATAACTGCTACTCAGTAAAAACTAGTTATGTCAACCATGCATTAGATATCATCACATTGAGTGGAGGGAAAATTTTCAACGTTTTAGTCTTTTGACCTTGTTCCAAATAAAGAAATAATTTAATGTCCCTTTTTTAGAGTCTTAGAGTGGTGTTTCCAAACACAAGCTTTCCTTGCTTTTCTGATTGCCATCACCACCCCCTTTCCTACCTCAAGGTTTAATACCACCAGAAACTGGAGAAAATGATTATGCCCAGTATCCAGGTCATTATTGTTTAATCAATGCATCTCTGGAGCATGAAAAAGGTATCTAAGCCACAGCTATTGTTTGGATTTTATTAAAAAACAAAATAAAACACACACAAATAACTATAGTTCTATGCCAAAGCTAAATTAGAGATGCATACTTCATGATCCTGTTTTGCCTTTAAACAATGTGACTGTACATGCCTAATATTGTATGTCTGGTCTACCAGAGACATAGAGATCAAAGGTCATATTTAACATTCAGGAGGAGGGGCGGGTGCAGATTAATTAATAAATTAATACAGCGACGCTTTTTCTTGCTGGAGTCCAGCATTAATAATCTACTTTCACAATCCCAACGGACAGCAAACATTTAAGAGAAAAAAAAGCCAGAGAAAGAGAAAGAACAATCACTTACCAGTCTCTTTTTATTTGGGGAGCCTTAGAATTTGCAGACGCTGCCAGTCTGCCTTTAATTAGTTGCACATCACCCCCTAACACAAAGAAACACAAATCCAGATGTGTCTTGGCAGCTCCCAATTACAACTTTAATACTTGTAAACAAACTGTTGGGGAGGGGGGATAAATAAATATGCGGATCAAAAAAAATACCTGTAAATGGCTTTTTTTTTCTTGTTGCAGAGAGAAGGAGGAGGAGATGGTGTTAGTGGTGGGGGTGGAAGGAGGAGGAGGTGGGGGGAGAGGAAAGAGTCGAGTGTGAGTGTATGTGTGAGAGCGCGGGGCTGTTGTCGGTGGTCTCTCCTCTCCCAGCGCGTTGCTCTCCGTCCGTCTCCAGTCGCTGTGTGCGAGGGAGGGAGGGAGCCGGGGAGTCTCTCCTCTCTCTCTCTCTCTCCTCTCTCTCTCTCTCTCTCTCTCTCCCTCTCTCTCACCCTCCCCCCTTCTCTCTCTGTTTGTGTGTGTGCGAGTGTGCGGTTGCTGGGGGAGGGGAGCGAGAGAGAAAGGCGAGGGAGGAGGTGTGGAGGCTGGGGGCGGGGGCGCGGGGGTGGGGGTGATTGGCGCCGAGGTGAGGAGGACGCAGGGACGTGGACACCTACTGATGATTGGCTGCAAATTACACGGGGAACAAGAGGCGCACGCGGGCCAGCGCTCCTTTTCACAAACCCTCTCCTCGGCAGAGGAGCCACGTTTTCCCTGCTCGCCTGCGGATCGCCCTCCCTCCTCGCGCCCGGCTCTCCGGCTCAGCCCAGCACACAGGGCTGTTGATTATTTTCTTTTGCTCTCGGAGATAATTGTTTGGAAGGGTTGGAAAGAGGGCGTTTCCGACACTCTGCGTGTGGGGTGTGTGTGCTGCGCGGGTGTGTGTGTGTGTAAATAAACTTGTCTGGGATTTTTTGGCTGGGTTGAGAAGAGCAATACAAGAAACAGAAAAGGTCATGTTTGTTTGAAGAATGCTCTTAGTTCGTACCCAATGGCGTGGTTTTAAATAAATTTCCTAGTGTACCCAGGAAGACTTAAAAAAAAAAAATACCATTTAGATCTTTAAAGTAAGGGAAAACGGACTGGTGTGGTTCTTCAGACCCTCGAAATACTAGAAATACTATTATTCCAGAATGTAAAAAATCGGTGATATGATGCTTGGCCAATCTCAAAATCCATCTCAATCTCTGTCTCTCTTCTCCTCTACTCTTCTCTTCTCTCTCTCCTCCCAAACTCCTCTTTTACTATTCCTACTGGTAGTTACAAAGAATAAATCCGATTTTTAACTCACTGCCCTATTTTTTAATTTCAAACTTTACTTAAACAAAAACTTTTGTATTTCAGTCTATTTTAGAATAGTAAGTGATTAACATTTCACTTCTTGCCACTTGGGAAAACATAGTTTATGAATTGAAATATAAATATTTTACTGCAGGTCAAATACAAATAAAGCTCGTTCATAAATGCAGCTGTAAATTAACCTCTTCACTGCTGCCTCAAATAAAATATTTGTGGACACATGTTATCCTACTATTAAAGTATACTCTAGTGGAAATAGTTATAAAAATAAGATACAGAATTATGAATACTTTTGAACAATTTTTTTTCTAAGAGAAAAACAGTGGCTAAGGTAAGTCATAGAGTAGGAAAGAAAAAACTTAAGATTATTTAAATTGGTGTTATCAAGCAGAGTGAAAGTTTTGTATTAAAATTAAAAGTGTTTATAGTAATGCAATATTAATTTTTCAGATAAGTGAGGAAAATATAATGTTTTCTTTCTTTAATAAGAAAAAAATGCTGAAAAGACATTTTAAACCATTTTGTATTTGAATTTCAAAAGATAGACTTTGACCATATCAAGACATTACCAACTATGGAAGATAAATTGTTGATAGCAAGTTTAAAACTGTGGTGTGTGTATGCCTAAATGAAGGTGTTATTTCAAGAGTGGGCTACTATTGCAATAGGAAACAGGTGTATTTTGTGACTCATTGATTAATATACATGTTTTGTAATTTTTTAAAGCATAAGCTGTTTGATTATTACTAGTTATTTGACATAGACAAAATAACTGGATGGCTATTAATTATTCAAGTTAATAAGATATTTTTATACTTGTGCTAACGCCTTATAAAAACAAAAAAGGAAATTTTCCGTTTGATTTTTTTTTGTTGTTGTTTTAGCTACGCTTCATAGGAAGTTTATCAGGAAAATATAGTCACTTTTTAATGAGTGAAAACATGCTAGAAAAATGATAGATTCTTAAACATCTTTTCACAATATTTAAAATATCAGTCCAATGTTAGAAATTTTGAAGTTTATAAATAAGCAATGTTTTTAATCAAATAAAGACATCATGCTTTCTTTTGCCAAATTTTCTTTTCTGGAAATTTTCCTTTTTGGAAATTCCTTTTCTCATGCTTTCCTTTTTGAGACTCTTTAAGCTTACTTTCAAAATGAAATCTTAAACACATGAGAGAAAATATGTTCTAAATTCCAATGAATTTTACTTTCTAGCTGATAAAGGAAAACTATAGAATGTTTGGTCTTAATAATTAATAATAATAGCCCCTATTAATGATCCATGAGTGTCAGATCCTGCGCTAAGTAATTTGCAGATATTCTATTTTGTCCTTGCAATAATCCTGTGAAGTGGCTATTATTTCCATTTTACAAACAAGGAAATTGGGGCCCAGAGAAATTAGGTAACCTGGATTAAGTCATAAAGTTAGTATGTAAAAAGTTTGAAATTTGTACCCAATCCAGTCTATTCCAAAGCCTTATGTTTATAACCTCTACCCTATTCTCACTATCAATAATTAATCAATCAATAAACCTTCTCTTGATACTAGAACCTCAGATTTAATTATGATTGTAGGCCCCTAGTTGATATGGCATCAATTAAATTTATAAAATAAATTATAAACAATATACCTCATGGCTTTGATATAGCATTCTATTGCCTTTCCACTAGGGAATTGATTGCATACTTAGCCAAATATGATCAGGGGAAATATTTTTTCTCATCTATCTCATATCCATTAATTTTTTATACCAGTGTAGACACGTATATGCACCATGCCTCTCACTAGTCTATGTCTGTCTTCTTTAAAATGACATATCAGGGTTTTAATAATAATACCTGAGAACACTCAGTTCTCCGATAACTCTCTCTAAGTCCACATTTTTGTGTGAAACACCAAAAAGTGAAGTTGTTTTCTCTGCAAAATGCCCATAACAGCTTCCAATTACCTGGAAGTGGTTTGTGCCTTTACCCTGATTTATGATTTTTTAAAAATCTTAACTAGGAGAGAGTTCAAAGCTTTCATAGATAACCTGATGGGAATTTTTTAAAAGCCCATCTTGAGCATCACCTGAAAAAAGTATCCCCACTCGGCATACATTTTTTGTTCTGCTCTGAAATATCTTTAAAATACTGCTACTTTCCATCATAATCATTATCAATATCCTCATCATTATCCAGAATCTTCAAAAAGGTAGCATATTCTGTTGAAATAAATAGACCTCAAAATTTAGCAATGCAAAATCCACAGAAGTATATCTTTTCTCATGGAACAGTCCAGGGTGGGAATTTCAGATCAGAGACCATTCTTCTCTATGAGTGATCCATAGATTAAGATTCCTTTTATCTTGGGACGTTTTTCATCTCCAAAGGACAGCTCATCAACTACATGAAGCTGGCAGAAGGGCATGAAGGAGCTATGATGGCTTCTTAAAGGTCTTGGTCTTGAAGTGGAACATAGCACTGTGGCTCACATGCAATTGTCAAAAACTCATTACATGCCACACCTAGCTGCAAAGATTACTGGGCAGCCAACTCCAAGATGCAGCTTTATTACTGTGGCGTAGAGAAACAATTCTGAGGGACAGCTGGCTGTCTTCCACATAGAGTAACACAGAAGGTGAATAATCTGATGAAGAGATTAAGTAGACCACACAGCCCTGAATGTGACCTTGAAATTCCTCTGCTCCCTGGAAGTTATTTTGCTGATTACCACTGAAAACAGTTTTAATGACTTTAGGGAAAGTTTGGCAACTGTGAAAGAACTAAGCTTTCTTAAATACTTGTAGGATAGCCAAGGCAAGGTTAGAATATTCAAACAAGAATTTACTGAAGAAAAAAGACAGCAGAAGTAACACAATCAGAGGAAATAGCATAAATAAAAAATTAACTGAGATAAATCTTGGGAACATGCAACTTGTCTGCTGGTGTTTTCAAACCAAGAGGTAATTTTTAACCTCCCACTAATGAGATGTTTACTATTAGTCATAAGAAAATACACAACATGAAGGTCAGAAAAGGTGTGTGGAGCTTTCTTACCTAATATCCAAGGACTCACATCTCAACTCATGTTCATGGGCTCTGCGGACCACCTCTTTTGCCACAGTAATTCACTATGAATATAGTAAATAATCACACTCATTATGGAAGGAATATTCCCTTAAAACAAATAGGGAATAATTTCTTTAACTCTTTTGACTGGCCAAAGATCTACCTAGGATTTTTATTTACCTGGCTCCTTTACCAGAATTTGAGTTGGTTGACATTGGGAATTGTGTCTTATTCAGCTTTGTGTCCCACCTCATACCTACTATGCCTACCACATGGCAGGTTCCAAACATTCTGGGTCATGCATATTGAAATAATGTAGTATACATGAGATGTATGGAAGTAAATTCCCCATTGCCTATAGGATAAAAGTGCAAAATTTATAAAATTAATTTCATGAAGCCCTTCTCCAACTGGTTCCATCTTTTGAATCTAATCTACTATTATTCCTTCTAAGAACCCACTATCCCAGCAGATCCACTTAGCTCAGAAAACTTCATTTGCCTTATGACCAGAGGGGGAGAAAATCTTTAATTAATAATGAACTGTGAGCTAAACTGAAGTACTATTATTTCCATAAAATAAATTTTTGCATATAAAAAATTATTATAGCATAATGAAATAATATTTTTAAATCCCTTGATTTAACATTTTCAGAACGTTTTGGGAAGTTGTCTTGGTGTCTTAACGATTGGGATTTGATGAAGCTACTTCTTAAAATCAATATTCTGCACACCTGTTGTTTTCTTTCACTTCTAATTAAATATTGATACATTGTTATCACAATGCTGACCTTCATATTCAAAGCTGGTACTTTTAACCTGCCAACACAGTAGGTCACGTGCTTTGAGCTGTTTTTCCAGCTATCTTTACTCTCTTACCTTGTCTTTCTAATGACTAATAGGAGGTACTTATGGAATGGCTGGCCACTGTTAAGGATAAAAACTGTGACAATTGAGGATAATGAAAATAATGGGTTCACAGGGTTAAACCCATTACGTTGGCCTCATTAACATCATATTCAAATCAACTAAGCTAATCAAGTACCACATATTCACATATTTTCATATACAGTTTGGACACTAGACAAATATGTATCAAGTATTATTCTGGGCATTAATTTTTAGAATTGTTCTTTGCCAGACCAAATCTGGTATAGCCCCATTTTAATTTACTCATGATATTTTTTCTCATCATATAAATTCCATTTCTATAAAACTATAGCTCTGATACTCCATGGAAAGTGCTATCCCCAAACACAGAAATCCAAACTTTCAATGATAGGCTAGAAAGGGAAAACTCCAGAAGAATGTTTTTTCTTCCATAGGCTCACTGACATAGCTTGATTTTTATTAGCTGTTGTTTTCCTTGTACTTTCCCATAAATATTTGTTATCCTTTGTTCATTGGATTATTAGAAAATATAAACAATAACATTCCAGATTTTGTCAAAGTAGTTACTCATGAAGGAAACAATGGATCACTTTTGCTACAAAACACCAAGTGATGGTAAATAGCTTCCAGGCACTAACAAATCTAAACACAGATTTGTAACGTGGGCCCCAAGCTCTTCTTTGGGGTCTCCCTTTTCCTTTGCCTGACAGAATCAAAGCATCCCGTGCTGGCCTTTGTCCCAGCAAAATTCTCCTTAATCACAGAACTACCTGCGTGCCTTCTGGAACATAAATCTCTTCAGATAGCTAAGTAATGGTAAAGTAATACAAAGTGAGGAAATCCTGTGGTGAAATTTGTAGTTAAGAGCTAACCAGGAAACACTTTGTCCACAGTGCTCAGTGTGCCAATAGTCCGTGTTCCCCTGACAGCAGTCCAGAATGTGATGGTGTCACTTCCTTCTGCTCTCGCCCATTCTCTTCTGCACACAGGACACTGGAAGTCAATAACATAGTCCCCTATCTCAATTCTTCCTATTCTCTATCAAAACTCCAAATTCAATAACTTAGGTAACCAATGTTCTATTAATACTCCTCTCAACAGGAAGAAGTGGACCTTTTATTTAAGGCAAGCTTACATACAGGCACTGGACATTTTATTAAGAGGCCTCTGAATCTTCAAATTGCTAGACAGGACTTACCCAGTTAGAAAAAATAATCTTCAATTTTTAATAACAGAGTTACTTCAAGAATGTACCTTGTGAAGACATAAAATTAGGTTTATAAAAGTCATATTGTTAAGCTCTGTGAAACTCCAAAATTAAATCTGTCTTAAACCATTTCCTATTCTATAATGTCACCCTTTTTGAATTTGCCATTTTTAAGTAGAATAAAGAAATGTTTACAAAATGGTTGTGAACACAAAAATTATATTTTTTTCCCTGGAGATTTTAGACTTCCAGTGTAACCTTGATATCTGCATTTGCAAAAGTACAGGTTTCTTAATATTAGTCTCAATATTTTATTTGAAATCAAAGCCACTCTTCATGCTTGTTTTTTTAAAGTGTGTTTCCATTTAGTTTATCTTCAATTAACTCCCTTTTTAAAAAAAGAATTATATTTTTCTTTGTTGAGAGGAAGAATTCAAGATACTATCCCTGAGTTGTTAATGTTCAGTCCAGAAAGGTTTTTTTCCTTCCCAGTGCTGACCTTTGTTATGCCGTAGTTATAGCAACAAGAAGAGTTCCTTCTGTCTGTCTGTTGTGTTCTCTTTCCAAACTAATGACAGTCTTTTATATGCTGTTGTGTAGTATGGGGAATGCTTTACATGCATTGATTTCTTGATTTACTGATGCATTTAGCTAAACCAGCAATTTGAATGGAAATTTTTAAAATAAATGCAATTAATTGAAATGGAATTTGCACATTATATATGTTATTTATGGAATACAGATCATTTATTTAGGCATTTTTCTAGTTTGTCTTTGAACTTCACTGATCAACTTGCAGTTTAACTTCTCAGTGACCAAGTTTATTTATCCTATCATTATATCTTCTTAATCAAAACAGGAAGAGAGCAAAGAGAGAGAAAGAGAGTTACCCCCCTAGAAGGGGAGTAACATGATGTAAGAAAACGTAGTTTTTCTGCCAACCTGGGTCATACAATCATTATGACCTTAGGCATTCTACCTCTCATTTTACCGATCTGGAATATCAGTTTAATTATAGTAATTACCTATCTCACAGGGTTCATGAGGTTTAATTAATGTTAGCAAAGTGTTGGAGCTATTTAGTAGAACAGTACTATAAAAAGCAAACTACCTGAAAATCACAACTATGTTCTCCCTACATAGTACTTAATTTTACACACTTCTTTTCTTTTTCCTTCAGAGTTAATTTAACATTTATTGCTTCTTTTTTCTGTCCCCTCCATATCTACGTCTATGGTCTTTGCTACTTGAGACTTACTTTGGATGTAAAACATAGCCTCTGTCCCACTTTTGTTAGATTGCACTATCACCTCCAGGAGCTCAACATTTCTGAATCTAACTGGATTGGGATTAACAGTAGTATCTGAGCAAGTAGCTGTGGCTACATACTTCCTTTAATTCCAGTTAGAAACTGCCAGTTAATAATCTGAATTTGATTCTCAAACACCTTGTGTTTGTATCCATGGTGTTAAAGCAAACTGAATTAGACTTCCAGTTTTTTATTGAAAGTTGGAAGTTCTGTAAGTATTGTGTCTGCATTCCATCCTGGAAATAGTAGCTGTAGCTATTATTAGTGATGGAGTCTCTAGTTTGCTGGCACTTTGAGCATTCCCTGCTGTCTAACACTTGCCCACCTAAGCATTGGAATTTGTAACTTAAGGCAACTAAGTACACTTGTGCTAGCTGTTCACTGCACAACAATGCCTGGCCAAATGGGCAAGTAGGAGCTGGAATCCAGCCCATTGCTCTGCTTGCCAAGCCATGTTCTGGTGGGTCTAATTTGCAAAAAGGCATTCTAGGGGCTAGAAATGGCCTTATCAGTATCCCCATTATAGGTCAGTTAAGTAAAGCAATGAACATTGCAGCCACCTTTATTTATATTAAAAGTTAGCATTTCCTCTTTGAAATTATATCCCACAAGATTATATTTAGATTAATATTAAAATCATATTCAATTTTATCTGTATCCCTTTTTTGTGAACCGATTTCACCTAAAACATATTCCAATATGAACTAATTTTCAAATAGAATGTAAATAATGTGAAATTTTCAATTGTATGAACTGATTACCACTGAATCAGGAGTTATATTTCATGGAATATCAACAAAATGACTAGTAATGTGAATTGGATAGTCGTAATAACATTGTATTTCTTTCTTTGGGAACAACTACTCTTTAAAAAGAGGGTGACATTGTTCAGACCCCAGTTCCTTTCTGTTATCTGCTAACATTTTATAGTGGTAGGACTGCTTGAAAGAGCAGTCGTTTTTACCTATTTGTTACTTGGCTCTTTTAAAATGCATGATGATATGATGGCATTTCCTTTAAAATGTTTCTATTTTAAAAGATATCCTATTCCTGTAATTCTTGGCTACTTTATATTAGTGAAAAAGAAATAACTCTGTTACCTAATGGGAACACTGATTGATTTACATACCTTTCTTTACCAAGTATCAAGAGTCCAACATTTGAACAATGTCCAAAAAAAGCTAGCCTCTAGATATTTTACTGCATGCTAATCTCCTTGCAGAGAAAATCAGACAGGTATATTCATTCATTAGAGAAAACAAAATAACTTCATTCTTTAATAAAGAATACAGAGAAAGAAGGTTTTGAGAATTCTGAGTACATGTAAGAGAAAATTACTCAAACTGGCTGGCTTAAATGATGAGGTCTCTTGTAGGGCAGACTCCAGGCAAGGAACAACCTGTGTGGCTTATAGATGTCACACATAATATAGGTTTCTTCCATCTCTTTGTTCATTATTCCCATTATCTTATTTTTTCCTTCAAGTAGTTCCCTCACAGTTACTGCTCCAACATCATATTCCACGCATTAAAAAGCATTCAGGAAAAGAAAAGGACTTTCTTTTTTTTTTATGTGTTTGTGTGTTTAGAGAGAGGAACTTTCCTAGAAGCACCACCACTGACTTCTGCTAAGATCCAATTACCCAAAATTGGGTTATGTGACGACACATAAACCAACCATTTTCAAACAGAATGAGATTGTCTTATTCCTAATAAGTATCTACCAGCCCTGGAACTAGAGGTGGAATCATTCTGAAACACGTGACAGTGTGAAGGATAGGAAATTCCTGAACATAGCCATGATTTGGTTAAGAAGGAAGAAGAAGATAGGGAATTGGATGGTTGTTGGTGAGACCAGTATCAGTGTCTGTTGTCTTATGTAAGTCTATTATCACTTGATTTCTATTGTCTTAGAAAAACTAACCAGCCCTAAATCACATGAAGCATGTCAGATTACATATAACAAGAGAAAGTCAGTTTATGGATGCCAGCTCTTTATTATGGGTTAATTAGTGAATTATAATTTCAGCTATGAATGCCTATAAGCAGGATTTATTTTTAGCAGCATGGCTTTCCCAGCAAAGTTTTGATTTACTGACCTATCTTTATTGAAACTTATCTCATGTTCATCATTGCAGACATTTTATACTGTGTTACATAAATCAGGGAGTATCTGAACTTGATCTATAAGGTATAGGGCTATAGGATGTGAGGAGAAAGCAAAGAGAATGAGGAAGTTAAAAGAAATTAAGAGAAACAATTTAAAAATGGCAAGGTACATCTATTTCCATAATTAAGTATATCTTGAATATTTTCCTCTTATACCTTCTACTGGCCGTTAAAACTATTACCTTAACATATTTGCAAGTAATCAGAAGCAAAGTAAATAGCCAGTCCTTAAAATTTCAAGTTGATCCCCAAACTGACTCAAATTTGCAAAAATCTGGCATAATTTAAAAGTAAATAAATAGAAGCAACACTTAGCAGAAGGTTCCTAACATAAACAAAGCTGTGCACGTTTTGTTTATTTATGGGATCCATGCAAAGTGTCATATTCATTTAAAAATATTCAGCACGAGAGTGATTGATTTTAAAAATTGAATAGAATTAAGGAACATAGGCATTCTTTAAAATTTAAAGTTCTGTAATAGAAAGAATGGCTATTTTTTCTAGTATTATACTTGGGAAAACATTTTTCTCCTTTATGTCTGTTCTGATTTTTTTAAACGTTGACTGTGAGAAAAATAGCCGCCATTTTATTCAAAAGTGCATTTTAATTGGGAGGTAGCCAACCCCACTATTCATGTAATACCTGTATGTTGCTCAAGATTAAGTGTTAAATATTAAGTATGAAATCTCCTAAATTAATCTTTTTTATTCAATATATTTTTATAGCATTCTTAAAAGACAAAACATGTTAAAATCCCTATCCTTATGGAACTTATATTCTACTGCCATGTCTTAATTCAACTAATAGCCATTTACTCTTTCTTTCCAGCCTAGATTATTCTCTATCACATTTTAATTGAATAAGTATTTTTTGAACACGTTATGTGCATGGCATAATGGCAAGTACTGAAGGAATGAGAAACTTCCTTGAAAAACTAACAATTTAATAGAGGGTACTCAGACAGGAAACACACAAAGACAGGTCTAATATTATAATTATCTCACCTCTTCTATATAAAGAAGAATTTCAGTAAGTAGAGTGTAATAAAAACCAGACCCTAAAAATCTCTGTATTGTAAGTATCAATATAGTGTAATAAAAGCAATGAGGAAAGCCTGGATAATTTGGAGGTCTGGGATGCTCCAGAGGAAAACCTCACAAGAGAAGTCTTTGAAGTGGAATGACTAACAACTGGAGAAGGGGAGAAATACTATTTGGCATAAAGGACAGGGTGTAAGCAAAAGCTGGGGAAACACAAGTGCATAGCAGAGCCCAGAAATGGTATGTTGTTGATTGTGGCTGCAGTAATGAGACATCAAGAAGAGACAAGTGATGGGAAATGAGACCCAGAAAGAAGAATACTGTTAAATTGCATACAGCCTTTAAGGTTATGCTGAGGAAAAAGACTTGCTTAGGAGTAAAAAGAGGCCAATATATGTTGTTTATTTCAATATATCTGTACTCCCTTGTGTGTTTTTGTTTATTTTTGTTTTAAAGTATCCTTCTGACTTACATTGGAGAAGATGATTTAAAGGACGTGAGACATTTTGTCCCTTAGCAGCATTTTAGATAAAGATCCCAGCAAGAGGATGGAAGAGGAAGGAGACAATGCAGACAATTTGAGGAAAACCTACAGTTTGTTTGAAGGAAAGACGAATTTCAGAGGACAAGAAGGGTGATTCACAAAAAGTCATCTGGAAGGGAGATGTTAACCAAAAAAAAGATTCCCGAAAGAAAGGATATTCCTAAAGTGAGTGAACCATTGATGCTGAAAGGTCTACAAAGGCTTGAAAGAAGTTTCTAGGGGCAATTCTAGAGTTGTGCTCAGAGCAGTTTTTAACCACTAGTTGGTTTGGGAAGAGATGGGAAACTCCTATTTCTACTGCTGCTTGGAGTACAATGCCAAAATTGGCTTCTGCTCATTTGTGTGCCAAAACTATGGTTATTTCATGATTTATTTTATGGGAAATTATTATTTATTTTACATGGAAAAACTGAAAAACTAGAGGCTTTTGCTACATATTTGAGCTTGCCCCAGATTGAAACCAATAAATGTGGCAATAAGAAAAACTTGTCAGTAAACAGTTTCAAAGACCTAGTGGTTACATGGATAAATGTGCAGTCAAGATCATTCCTTTTCTGGTCTTCATACTGCCATCAAGATGATTTATGGGAGAAGAGAATCCCATAAATTCTAACCTTTGCATACTCCCCAACACTTACCTCCTCCACTACTGGCCAAAGACCATTAGGACTCATCTCTTTATATACTTTATTACTGTTGTATCAGTCACAGCCATAAACCCTGGCTTCCCAGAGCATTGTTGATTTTTCACATTCCAGTTTCTATACATAGCTCTGTATATCCACCTTCTAGTAGCCATCTCCTGACATTGTTGGTTTTTGAGACTGAGTGTCTGCCATCAGCAAAGCCCCCTGTGTTCTCAATAGCTTCTCTGAAAATCCCCTTCATCTTGCTCTTGTTGAAATGTGGTTCTTTGGGAAGCACTTGCATGGCCTGTTAGTGCTGTCAAATTGTGATCCTGGGGAAGGTTCCTTCTTGCTCGTCATTGTCATTTCCAGACTGTTCCATGCTATTCAAACTCTGTTCTCCACTGCTGTAACAGTAATGTCATAAGACTACGCTCCCTACTTCTGTTTCTTGTTTAAATCATCTAAAGGACTGAAGGGCTTTCTTCAATCCATGAAAACTTTAGCTGTAACTCTTGGTTCACACCACCACAACTCTTTCCTTGATTCTGAGTATTTTCAGTATTTAGCCATACAATTCTTCGAGTCCTCTTGCCTCCTTGATCACCTTCCTTCGATTATTTTTTTCTCCCACCTCCCTTCTGTCACTAAACTCTGTGGTCACACTCTGGAACCACTGTCTACTCATCGCTTCCTGTATTTCTGGATCACTTCCTCAAATCATTGGCTCTCAAATATCCTTCAGTGGTCTCTCCCACTGAACCTACAATCCATTGATCCTGCCACTGTTACCGTCATCTTCCCATGCCTCTGTTTCCCTACATACTCAGCTTGGTCAATCATTATAAACACTCCCTTTCAAACACTCTAAATTTTCCATGATCAATCATTTTGAACACTCTCTTTCCTAAACCTCAATTTATTTAGCTATCTCTTGGCTAAACCCTTACTTTGGGATTTGTAAGCTGTGTTTAACCAAAGTAAACACAGTAAAGGAATGCCTGCTCCATTCCCTTCCCTGAATAGCTACATATGGCTGGAAAAATATTTACAAATCTAAGTCTCATGTTAGCTTCATGATAGTTACTCAAGTGGGCCTTTAATGTTGCAGAGCAATTATATTACATTTACTCTTCCTTTTTCTTTCTGTTTTATATCTTCTTTTCTCAAACCTCTAACACCATCTCCCTGTTCTTTATGCAAGTTTCTCCTTCACTGAGTTCATAGAAACTACTAGAATAGCAGTTTCCATGACCTCCTGCTGTCATGTCTACTTACCTTCTAATATCTGTATATAGACATTCTTCCTTTCCTCCCACTGGAATACATTCTGCATGTTTCTCTTCAAAGACACACTATCCCATTCTCACTGGACCACACATAGAGTCTCACTCCAGCAATTCTCCCCTGTTTGTCATCATCAAACTATTCCTCTCAACTGTAGTATTACCATTGGAATACATTTTTAAACAATTTAAACCATACTTTCTCCCTCTACCAATCACCCATTCACTCCTTAGTTAATTTTTTTAAAAGAATGGTATATACCAATGTCATAATTTGCTTTTTTCCTTTATCTATTAAGCTCACATTAGTCCATTTCTTTTCAAGGTTTCCAGTGACTGTACCTTGTTAAATTCAAAGATCAACTTCAGTCTTCCTCTTATTTTACCCATCAGCAACATTTGATGTTCTCTTTCCAGGGCTTTTAGAAAACCAGCCCCCTGATTTATCTCCTACCCTGCTACCCTCCTAACACTGAAGTGACCCAGGGTTTAGACTTTAGACTACTTTTTCTTATCTGTTTACACTCACTATCTTTCTGATCTTATCCAGTCTCATGGCTTTAAACTTCATCTGTGCCCTAGACACTCCAAAATGTAAATCTCCAGTCAGGACTTTTATATCTAACTACTTTAAAATTCCGCTTAAATTATCTACAATTAAACACCTCTCTCCCTTAACTACCCTAAAATGCACTCTTAGGTAATGGCAACTCCATCATTCTAGTTGCTCAGATCAGAAATCTTGGGGTCATTCTTGTTACTCTTTATCTATGCGATGGTTAATTTTATGTGTCAGAATGACTAAGCTAATAGATAGCTGGTAAAACATTACATCTGGGTGTGTCTTTGAGGGTGTTTCTGGAAGAGATTCGCATTTGAATCAGTAAGCTGAGTAAAGATTGTCCTCACCAGTGCAAGAAGGCATCATCCAATCCACTGCTGAATTGAACAAAAAGCGGCAGAAGGTAGAATTCTCTCTCTTCTTGAACTGGGACCTGGGACATACACTTTCTCCTGCCCTCAGACATCTATGCTTCTGTTACTTGGTTTTCTGGACTTGGACTGGGAGTTATACCATTGGCTTCCCTAGTTCTGAGACTTTGGGGCCTGGACTGGAACTATACCACCAGCTTTCCTGGGCCTCCAGCTTGCAGATGGCAGATCACGGGATTTCTCAGCCTCCATGATCTCAAGAGACAATTTCTTATAACAAATCTCTCTCTCTCTCCTCTATCTCTAAAAAGGGAACAAAAATGGAAGCTAAAGAAGCAACGAGAAAATGAGGGAATAAAAAGGCAAATTTTGAGGTGCAGTGATGAAAAACAGAATTCAATTCTGATTACCTATGATTACCTGTATTGTTTCATTGAAGCAAGAGGTGAGGAGTATCTGGTAAATGTAAGGGCAAATTCAATGCATAAAATCAGTGGTAAATATCTGAAACATTAGCTTTGGAAAGCAAGGAGGGAAGTCTAGGACTTAATATAATATATGTAGCATATTAAATGCTCAATGAGTATGTGTTGGCTTGAATTCAATTAAGTAAACAAAAGAAGGGTAAGCTGGTTGAAAGCAATATTGATAGTTCAATATGAAAGAAATGAATGCATACCTTTGCAGTGGATTTTCAGCTGCTCAGGAGCAGAATGCTAAGAAATGTGTTCTTGGATTCATGCAGAGTAGATGATAGGCATTATGAGTGTGGTCAAACTTCATGAAGATGAGAGAATTAGTATATGTTGATCTGCTGCTAACAGTAACAGCAAATGCTTAGTGAGCTCTTGGGCAAAGATTCCATCTGTACCCATCTCTTCATGTTCACAATAGCCTTACTTGATGCATACCTTACTTAACAACCCCCATTTTCCAGATAAGGAAAATAAGATTAAATAACTCCCTCAAGTGTAGCTGAGATTCTCCAGTGTTTTAAACTCTGTTGACATTTGGTATGCTTTTCTGGTTCTGAACTTCTGAACTTCGAGGAGATGAATCAAAATTCCCTTTATTCATAATATGTTAGCTATAGGCTTTGGGTTCAAAATCTTAAATTTATTCTGTGGTAATTTTGGCATTTAAAATAGACCCTATTTAATCTTCACAACTTTTTTTTTAATATTTTGAAGTTTTATAAATATAAAATGAATTATTTTCCATAATAATCTGATATTATCTTTTAAAAAATCTTACAAAGAATGTATTTGAAAATATATATAAGCCAGGATGTGGCTGGTAGGTCAGAAGAACAGGGTAGAGTAGGGCCAAAATTGATGATAAAAAGATGAAGTTTAGTTACACAAATTATCACTATGCTCAGCACTGTCTATATATAAATAATTCTTGGTTAGTCAGGATATTTTATTTCACTTATCTAATAATATATACTGCTCATGTCTGTTTCTGGCACCCCTATTGATTTTTCTCCTTTTTGTTATGAAATATAACAGGTATATTAAAAATAATAGGGAATAATATAATTAATATCATATAATCTTTACATATATTTTAAAACATCAATTTTTTTCCATTTCTTCAGAATTTTGAAAAGTAAGTGAAACAAAAGTTACAGGTAGATTTGAAAGCCTTTTTATATTCACACACTCTCTCTCTCGTTGGGTACATGATTCTGTACATATTCTTTACATATATGTAGCAATACTATTATATGGTGACCATAATTCTGCAGCTTGTGATATTAGGGTTTTTCCATCTTCAAATTTTCCAACACACTTAACAGGTTCATTTTTTGAGATTAACATTGGTTATTCCCTGTTCCAGGAGCATATTTCTTTCCTTCAGGTTTCAGCATGGCTAACTTCAAGTCTTTTCTCAAATGTTGTTTTTCAATAAGACCTACATTTTCCCACTCTTTATTGAAAGTCCAACCCACTACTTCACCTCTTCTCACCCCAGTTCAGGCATTGTGATCTTCCACACATAATTATTTTTTCCCTATAGATTTTATCAACATTTCAGTTAAAATGTGCTGCACTGCCTAGATTTTTCCTTTGCTCCCCTGGGAGAGTCACTCATTCCCCTATTTCTGGTGGTGACTTATAAAGCTAAACTGAGTTCCCCTCCAATAATTGCCCTGAACTAAGAGAGCAGCCTCACTGAAGGTTATGTCCCTCCTATGGGGCAGCCTGCATACAATGATTAGCCTTTGCAAGAGACTTGATTATCTGTCCCCCATGCCTAACGTTGCAATAACTATAATGGGCCAGCCAAACTCTAGAACTTCCTGTAGGATCAGCTGAATCTTCTGTTGCAACTGCATCACAGTTCAGCTTCCGCTTCTGACCAGTTCTTCTCCTCTCATACCTCACAATTGTTTCTGAGATCTCTATCCAATACTCCTTGTGTACACACCTTTTCTTGGTATCAGAGTTCTTTGGAAATTGACCTATGACTTTTGTACTAGAACTGATCCTAGAAAGCAGAATCTAAAATGGGATGTCTGTAGGTTCATGATTTTATTTGGTCAGCTGCCAATAAAACCTCCTTCAATGGAGGTAGATGGAACATTGTTAGGTCCAGATATTTGGTTGCAGTGAAATTATTAAAATTTTCAGTGATGTGGAACTGGGAACAGATAGGCATTAAGAGCAATTCACTGGCAGGTAAGCTGTCCTAGGAGTTTGAATTTTTCAGGGATAATAGTAATTTTAAGAAATTTGGAATTAGATGGCTATTTCTTCAGGCCAATGATACCTGGAGAATGGCAAGAAAAATGTGAGTGTTTTTAACAACTAATATAAAAAGGGTCTCCTGTGGCCAGAGGAGAGCAAAAGCTAGAGATTCAACACCTAATTAAAGAGCAGCACACTCTTTAAAAAGTGGAATCCTCAACTCCAGGATCTGCCATGCCAAGATTAGGTCCCTAATTTGGAAAGAGTAGAACTTTGAAAACCGGGATGTAGATATCTGGATTGAAGCACTTCCAAACTTTAAATCTCCAGATTCTCTTGAACTCTTTGAGACTGTCACAGTGATACACTCCTCTTTGCTAATTAATAGGCTAGCCTACCTTTGCTTGAGATGTCTTCCTTGCGAGACCAGTTGTGCTCCCTTTAGGATATGCCACCACTCTCCATCCCCCATGTCCCAAACAGTAAGCCAATAACTGGGTTAAGTCATAACCTAATCCATCAAGGGAAGTGCTGAAGTAGCAAAGGGATTGTAACCTGAAGGAAAAACTAGCCAGTGTATAGTGGCAGCATCCAGGAGAGTATACATGGGACTGGATTCTGAGGATGCTGGATAAAAGAGAGTTTATTGATGTGAGAACACTCTACAGGTTACACGATTTAAAACCTATGCAAGGTCTCTGGGATGTGGAGCAAACAAGGTACTAGGATGACTCCTAGATGCTTAGAGAAAGTAATGGACTGCACTCTGTGAGGTTGAAGTGCCAGAACTACTTTATCTTACAGATGTAGAGGGATCAAAGGGCTCATAGAAGTGGGCATGCTAGAGTGGTTACACTAACTAGGTCAGAAAACCTACCAGACCACTATGATCCATGAGAGGAAATTTCATTTACCAAAGGAAAAAGGCATATGCTGGTGAGAAGGGCATGGGCATTACTGAGAAGCTCGGTGGTGGCTGTCTTCTATCAGCCAGGGATGAGGGTAAGAGATGCTCTTAATAACTGGGCTCACTGATAACAATGGGACTCATAGGATCCCTAATTAATAGAGACCAGGTGGCAGTGCTGAACTGTCAGACACCAGTTGGGGCAATTATTATAATGAGCAGCAACATCAGAGTGGCAGCCAGGAGAGAGAACCTGCAGAGAGCTATAGAGGTGGTTAACAGAATACAGCATGTCTAGGTACAGTAAGACATATGTGCAGCCAACAAAGGCACAATGTATACAACCAAAATAAAGGATGGAAGATGAGGAGGCTGAGGGAAGTCACCCAAATAAAATGTTTCAATCCCTTTTCCAGATTCCTATGCTGAGCCAGTTTTGCAGACCTTGAAATTGCTGCTTGCAGGCTAGACTTTTGCCTCAGAAGGAAGAAACCTGCCACACCACAGAAAGTACACAGTAATGATTCTCCCAGTTCATCCCAATCGGACCTTGCCATTTACTTGGGTAATTGTACAGTGAAGTAAGGGAGAAAGAAAAACATACTTCAAGATTTGCTAGACACAAGGTCCAAGCTGACCTAGATACCTGGGAGGCCCAAAGCAGCAACACTCTCCTGCTTGGGAGAGGGCGGTACTTATTAAATGGAGTCAAGTCCCAGGTGTGGCTCATGGTGGACTCACTGGGACCACTGGATTTGCAGACTCACTTGGTTTCTGAATGAACAATTGAAATAGACATAATTAGGTTTTGAAAATACCCCACATTTGTTCTTTGGCCACAGGCTAAGAGCTATCATGGTGGGAAAAGCAAAAAGTCAAAGTCACTGGAACTTGCCCCTCACAGTGGTCATGGATTAATTGCTATTGAAACCAGGGGAGAGTAAGCAAATTATTGCCACTATTAAAGACATAATAGATTCAAGATTAGTGACTTGCATTATGTTTTCATTTAATTTTCCAAACAGTTCTCTAGAAAACCCAGATGGATCCTGGGTTTATGGCTTACTGTAACTCAATTAAAAGGAAACCCCAGGTGCAGTTGCTTTGCTAGATAGGCTATTTCTACTAGAACCAGTTAACAATGCTTGCCATCCATGGTATGTAGTAAGTGATCTAGCCAGGGTATTCTCTTCCACCTCTTCAGAAAAGGAGGGCAAGATACCATTCGTATTCACTCTGAATGGACAAGAGTATACTTTTCAGTTTTCATAAGCACTACCTTAACACTCCTGTCCTGAATCAAGAAGTAGTCTGAAAGTATCCAAATGCAGATTCTATCGGCCTACTTGTCATATTCTTAGAGTGAGAAAACTTCCAACAGGGGGCACAATGAGCATCTCTTAGTCATTAAACTTAGTCATCAAGCTATCATTTTGGGCTACTTGTACCTATTTCCTACTGTTCGCTTAGTTGTTCTTTCCAAGAGCATCCTCCAAAACACTCCTGAATGCAAATCACTGAGTCTGACAGCCTGATTTCTCAGGAACTGGGCTTCACCAACTTTTAACCTACCATAGTATTTAACTCACTTATTGCTCTTATTGTTTATTTTCTCTTTCCCTCCTGTAGAATGTGAGGTCCATGAGGGTGAGAATTTTTCTTTGCTTTCCATCCGGATGTAACTCTACACCTACAACAGATTCTGGCTCATCAAATACACTCAAGAAACATTTGACTAAATGTATATTGCATAAAGAAGCTTAACTTATTAACATTAACTTTTGGATATTACGACTGGTGTCACAACTGATGCCTCTGAAAACCATTTGTCTTTTTTTTTTTTTTTTTTTTGAGACGGAGTCTCGCTCTGTCGCCCAGGCTGGAGTGCAGTGGCGCGATCTCGGCTCACTGCAAGCTCCGCCTCCCGGGTTCACGCCATTCTCCTGCCTCAGCCTCCGAGTAGCTGGGACTACAGGCGCCCGCCACCACGCCCAGCTAGGTTTTTTTTGTATTTTTAGTAGAGACGGGGTTTCACCGTGTTAGCCAGGATGGTCTCTATCTCCTGACCTCGTGATCCACCCGCCTTGGCCTCCCAAAGTGCTGGGATTATAGGCTTGAGCCACCGCGCCCGGCCAACCATTTGTCTTTTAGAGCATCTTGCTACATGATTTAAACCTTTGGAAATCTGCTCTTTGAAAACTTAAGGCTTTGCTTTAATCAAGTGACCTTGTCATTTGCGATTAATTTTTAGTTTTGGCTGGGTGCAGTGGCTCACGCCTGTAATCCTAACACTTTGGGAGGTCAAGAGGTATAGATTGCCTGAGCTCAGGAGTTTGAGACCAGTCTGGGTAACATGGTGAAACCCTGTCTCTACTTAAAATACAAAAATTAGTTCAGCATGGTAGCGGACACCTGTAATTCCAGGTACTCATGAGTCTGAAGCAGGATAATCGCTTGAACCCAGAAGGTGGAGGTTGCACTGAGCAGAGATCAAGTGTCTGAATGACAAAGTGAGGCTCTGTTTCAAAAATAAAAATTAATAGTTTTATAATCTTTAAAATTATCTAAACAATACATGTTTATTTTTACTCAAAGAACATAGAGACACATAATGGAAAGGTAGTCACAACTTAGAGATAAATACTATTGGATGACTATTCCTTAATACTTCTAAGTATTATATTGATGCATTTTAAAGTTTACCAGTATAAAGTATTATGGATTCTTGTTATTAATATCTTTCCCTTTTGTTCTGTTTCGTTACTTATACTACCTCCAGCCCAATTGCTTTCCCCATGATCAAGGTTATATTCTACTTTTCTCCATGCATATGTAATCATTTACAATTATGGTTATACCTTTTGGGTTTTGGTATACTTTGTTTTAGGTATTGTGAGGGACAGAGGCACCACCCAGATTGCTCCTCAATGAAGGACTAAAAGCTGGGCGGTGGGGATGCTATCAATAGATGCCTTAGTCCCTTCACTGATTACTAGCTTCAGAGAACTGCCTCACCCATGGTCACACTATTTCCTAAGCAGCCCACATCAAATGACTAATCTAGTTAAGAGTGTGACTGACTGGCCGTTTGGACCTGATGCAGGGACACTCTGATGGCCGTTTTAGCTCTAGACCTCCCCACTGTGTCAGCCAAGATTCTCATCAGGCTTGCTTCACAACTCAATTTCACCCTCTGCCCAATTTTGCTGTTTTCCTCCCCTGTTTATAAATGTTAATTGCAAGACACTTCCAAATAAATATCTTAAACTTCATCTCAGATTCTGCTTCCTGGAAAATCTAACCTGTGTAAGGGATCATACCATGTATTCATTTCTGCTTCTGCTTTCCTCTCTCACTATAATCACAGACTCTGACCCAGACGATTGACATAGAACTAAGGCTTTCTTTTGAATGACTATGTAATTTTCCAGCATTTTCATGCACCACAATTTGTTCAACTTTCCATACTAGGGAACATTCTAGTAGTTTCCAAATTTTATTTTTAAACATACAAAAAGTTCTGAAATAAATGTCCCTGTCACAGATCAATTTAAACTCAAAATTACATGATTACTTGCTTCCAAAGTTGTTATTACATTTTTTTCACTAGTTAGTTCTTTTTTAAAAAAATGAAGTTCACGTTACTCCCCTTATCTTTATGTACTTTTTGAGAGTTCCAATGTTATCAACACAAGTCAATAATTTTTAAAATCCATGGCTAATTTCTATAGAATTAAAGTCTTCCACAATTTTTTGGTCATTCCTCTTTTCCTAATTTTGTGAAATATATGAAAAAAGTACTATCAGTATTCTTTAACTGGGATAAATCGCTCACACAAAAGTAACAAGGCTGCATTTAATCCTCTCAATCTAATTTATATGCAATGAAAAAATATTAAAAACTGTAAAATTTGAAATCACAAACACTAGGTTGGAATCCTGGCTATACAAAACATTACATGTGCAATATCCAACTTACTCAAACTCTCTCAATTTCAGTTTTCTCATGTGTAAAATGTGAATGCCTTGCTGGGTTTTAGTGAGAACTAGAGATTTTGTAGGTTCATTATCTGGCAAAGTACTTTGCATAGAGAAGGTAGTCTATAAATCATTATTATTTTTTTTTTCATGTTCTTGGATTTTCACACAGGGGTGTGTGTGTGTGCATGTGTGTGTGTATATGTATCAATGCTATACTCACATTTTTTTCTAATAGTGTTTTTTTTTTTTTCTCTTAAAGAAACCCACATTTGTTCTGCTTTATGGAAGTAAAGAATACTTTAGGTACTTAGGTTGGTGCAAAAATAATTGCAGTTTTGGACCATGAAATTTAAATCCTTATGACTAGGTTCAAACATATCTTTATTAATCAAAATAGGAACCATTATGATCAACACATTTTTGCCAATGAGAAATAACTTTGCTTATTCCTGTAGCATAAAAATCCATACTTCAGGATTTGACAAACTCTTGGAAAGAATTTTCTGCATCCTCCTGGCTGTGGAAGTGTTTTATGTGCAAACAGTTGTACAGATGCTTGAAGAAGTGGTAGTTGGTTGATGAGAAGTCAGGTGAATGTGAAGGATGAGCCAAAATTTGGTGGCCCAATGCGTTCAACTTTTGAAGCGTCGGTTGTGTGATGTGTGGTTGGACGTTGTCATGGAGAAGAATTGGGCCTTTTTGTTTTTTTTACTATACTTTAAGTTCTAGGGTACATGTGCGCAACGTGCAGGTTTGTTACATATGTATACATGTGCCATGTTGGTGTGCTGCACCCATTAACTCGTCATTATTTAGGTAATGCTATCCCTCCCCACTCCCTTCCCACAATAGGACCTGGTGTGTGATGATCCCCTTCCTGCGTGCAAATGATCTCATTGTTCAATTCCCACCTATGAGTGAGAACATGAGGTATTTGGTTTTCTGTTCTTGTGATAGTTTGCTGAGAATGATGGTTTCCAGCTGCATTCATGTCCCTACAAAGAACATGAAACTCATCCTTTTTTGTGGCTGCATAGTATTCCATGGTGTATATGTGCCACATTTTCTTAATCCAGTCTGTCACTGATGGACATTTGGGTTGATTCCAAGTCTTTGCTATTGTGAATAGTGCCACAATAAACATACATGTGCATGTATCTTTATAGCAGCATGACTTATAATCCCTTGGGTATATCCCCAATAATGGGATGGCTGGGTAAAATAGTATTTCTAGTTCTAGATTCTTGAGGAATCGCCACACTTTTCCACAATGGTTGAACTAGTTTACAGTCCCACCAACAATGTAAACGTGTTCCTATTTCTCCACATTTTCTCCAGCACTTGTTCTTTCCTGATTTTTTCATGATTGCCATTCTAACTGGTGTGAGATGGTATCTTATGGTTTTGATTTGCATTTCTCTGATAGCAAGTGATGATGAGCATTTTTTCATGTGTCTGTTGGCTGTATGAATGTCTTCTTTTGAGAAGTGTCTGTTCATATCCTTTGCCCACTTTTGATGGGGTTGTTTGTTTTTTTCTTGTAAATTTGATTGAGTTCTTTATAGGTTCTGGATATTAGCACTTTGTCAGATGAGTAGATTGCAAAAATTTTCTCCCATTTTGTAGGTTGCCTGTTCACTCTGTTGGTAGTTTCTTTTGCTGTGCAGAAGCTCTTTAGTTTAATTAGATCCCATTTGTCAATTTTGGCTTTTGTTGCCATTGCTTTTGGTGTTTCAGACATGAAGTCCTTGCCCATGCCTATGTCCTGAATGGTATTACCTAGGTTTTCTCCTAGGGTTTTTATGGTATTAGGTCTAACATTAAGTCTCTAATCCATCTTGAATTAATTTTCGTATAGGGAGTAAGGAAAGGATCCAGTTTCAGCTTTCTACTTATAGCTACCCAATTTTCCCAGCACCATTTATTAAACAGGGAATCCTTTCCCCATTTCTTGTGTCTCACAGGTTTGTCAAAGATCAGATGGCTGTAGATATGTGGTATTATTTCTGAGGGTTCTGTTCTGTTCCATTGGTCTATATCTCTGTTTTGGTACCAGTACCATGCTGTTTGGGTTACTGTAGTCCTCTCTGTTGACTAGTGCCAGTTACAGGCATTGCAGTTTTTGGTGCATCTCATTGCCTTGCTGAGCATAGTCCTCAGATGTAATGGTTTCACCAGGATTCAGAAAGCTGTAGTGGATCAGACCATCAGCAGATCAACAAACAGTGACCACGACCTTTTTTTGGTGCAAGATTGGATTTAGGAAGTGCTTTGGAGCTTCTTCCCAGTCCAACCACAAGGCTGGTCATCACTGGTTGTCATATAAAACCCACTTTCATCACACGTCACAATCCTATCAAGACATGGTCCATCGTTGTTGCATAGAATAAGAGAAGACAACACTTCAAAATGATGATTTTTAAAATTTTCATTCAGCTCATGAAGCACCCACTTATTGAGCTTTTTCACTTTTTCATTTGCTTCAAATGCTGAGCGACCCTGGAATGGTTGACATTGAGTTCTTCGGCAACTTTTCTTGTGTGCTTGTAAGAGGATCAGCTTCGATGATTGCTCTCAGTTGGCGGTTGTTAACTTCCAATGGTTGGTCACTACGCTCCTCATCTTCAAGGCTCTCGTCTCCTTTGCAAAACTTCTTTACCTACCACTGTACGTTCATTAGCAGTTCCTGGGCCAAATGGGTTGTTGATACAGAAAGTTGTCTCTGCTGCTTTATAACCCATTTTTAAATTGAATAAGAAAATCATGTGGGCGGAGCAAGATGGACGAATAAGAACAGCTCCAGTCTTCAGCTCCCAGCGCGAGCGACACAGAAGATGGGTGATTTCTGCATTTGCAACTGAGGTACCGGGTTCATCTCACTAGGTAGTGCCGGACAATCGGTGCTGGTCAGCTGCTGCAGCCCGACCAGCGAGAGCTGAAGCAGGGCGAGGCATCGCCTCACCTGGGAAGCGAAAAGGGGAAGGGAATCCCTTCTCCTAGCCAGGGGAACTGAGACACACAACACCTGGAAAATCGGGCAACTCTCACCCCAATACTGCGCTTTACCAAGGGTCTTAGCAAACGGCACACCAGGAGATTATATCCCACACCTGGCCGGGAGGGTCCCATGCCCATGGAGCCTCCCTCATTGCTGGTACAGCAGTCTGTGATCTAACTGCAAGGCAGCAGTGAGGCTGGGGGAGGGGCGCCCGCCATTGCTGAGGCTTAAGTAGGTAAACAAAGCCCCTGGGAAGCTCGAACTGGGTGGAGCCCACAGCAGCTCAAGGAGTCCTGCCTGTCTCTGTAGACTCCACCTCTGGAGACAGGGCACAGCTAAACAAACAAAAAAAAGCAACAGAAACCTCTGCAGATGCAAATGACCCTGTCTGACAGCTTTGAAGAGAACAGTGGATCTCCCAGCACAGAGGTTGAGATCTGAGAATGGACAGACTGCCTGCTCAAGTGAGTCCCTGACCCCTGAGTAGCCTAACTGGGAGACATCTTCCACTAGGGGCAGACCGACACCCCACACTTCACACAGTGGGGTACACCCCTGAGATGAAGCTTCCAAAGCAAGAACCAGACAGGAACACTTGCTGTTCAGCAATATTCTATCTTCCGCAGCCTCTGCTGCTGATACCCAGGCAAACAGGGTCTGGAGTGGACCTCAAGCAATCTCCAACAGACCTACAGCTGAGGGTCCTGACTGTTAGAAGGAAAACTAACAAACAGGAAGGACACCCACACCAAAACCCCATCAGTATGTCACCATCATCAAACACCAGAGGCAGATAAAACCACAAAGATAGGGAAAAAGCAGGGCAGAAAAGATGGAAATTCAAAAAATAAGAGCACATCTCCCCCTCCAAAGGAATGCAGCTCATCACCAGCAATGGATCAAAGCTGGACGGAGAATGACTTTGACGAGATAAGAGAAGGCATCAGTCCATCAAACTTCTCAGAGCTAAAGGAGGAATTACGTACCCAGTGCAAATAAACTAAAAATCTTGAAAAAAGAGTGGAAGAATGGATAACTAGAATAATCAATGCAGAGAAGGCCATAAACGAACTGACAGAGATAAAAACCATGACACAAGAAATACGTGACAAATGCACAAGGTTCAGTAACCAACTCGATCAACTGGAAGAAAGAGTATCAGCGATTGAGGATCAAATGAATGAAATGAAGCAAGAAGAGAAGGCTAAAGAAAAAAGAGGAAAAAGAAATGAACAAAGCCTCCAAGAAGTATGGGATTATGTAAAAAGACCAAATCTATGTCTGACTGGGGTACCTGAAAGTGAGGGGGAAAATGGAACCAAGTTGGAAAATACTCTTCAGGATATCATCCAGGAGAACTTCCCCAACCTAGTAAGGCAGACCAACATTCAAATTTAGGAAATACAGAGAATGCCACAAAGGTACTCCTCAAGAAGAGCAACTCCAAGACACATAATTGTCAGATTCACCAAAGTTGAAATGAAGGAAAAACTGTTAAGGGCTGCCAGAGAGAAAGGTCGGGTTACTCACAAAGGGAAGCCCATCAGACTAACAGCAGATCTCTCGGCAGAAACTCTCCAAGCCAGAAGAGAGTGGGGGCCAATATTCAACATTCTTAAAGAAAAGAATTTTAAACCCAGAATTTCATATCCAGCCAAACTAAGTTTCATAAGTGAAGGAGAAATAAAATCCTTTACAGATAAGCAAATGCTTATTTTGTCACCACCAGGCCTGCCTTACAAGAGACCCTGAAGGAAGCACTAAACATGGAAAGGAACAACTGGTACCAGCCATTGCAAAAACATGCCAAAATGTAAAGACCATCGATGCTAGGAAGCAACTGCATCAACTAACGAGCAAAATAACCAGTTAATATCATAATGGCAGGATCAAGTTCACACATAACAATATTAACCTTAAATGTAAATGGACTAAATGCTCCAATTAAAAGAAAGAGACTGGCACACTGGATAAAGAGTCAAGACCCATCAGTTTGCTGTATTCAGGAGACCCATCTCACATGCAGAGACACACATAGGCTCAAAATAAAGGGATGGAGGAAGATCTACCAAGCAAATGGAGAACAAATTAAAGCAAGGGTTGCAAACCTAGTCTCTGATAAAACAGTCTTTAAACCATCAAGGATCAAAAGAGACAAAGAAGGCCATTACATAATGGTAAAGGGATCAATTCAACATGAAGAGCTAACTATCCTAAATATATATGCACCCAATACAGGACCACCCAGATTCATAAAGCAAGTCCTTAGAGACTTAAAAAGAGACTTAGACTCCCGTATAATAATAATGGAAGACTTCAACACCCCACTGTCAACATTAGACAGATCAATGAGACAGAAAGTTAAGAAGGATATCCAATTATTGAACTCATCTCTGCAGCAAGCAGACCTAATAGACATCTACAGAACTCTCCACCCCAAATCAACAGAATATACATTCTTCTCAGCATCACATCGCACTTATGCCAAAATTGACCATATAATTGGAAGTAAGGCACTCCTCAGCAAATGTAGAAGAACAGAAATTATAACAAACTGTCTCTTAGACCACAGTGCAATCAAACTAGAACTCAGGACTAAGAAACTCAATCAAAACCGCTCAACTACATGGAAACTGAACAACCTGCTCCTAAATGACTACTGGGTACATAACAAAATGAAGGCAGATATAAAGATGTTCTTTGAAACCAATGAGAACAAAGAGACAAATACCAGAATCTCTGGGACACATTTAAAGCAGTGTGTAGAGGCAAATTTATAGCACTAAATGCCCAAAAGAGAAAGCTGGAAAGATCTAAAATTGACACTCTAACATCACAATTAAAAGAACTAGAGAAGCAAGAGCAAACATATCCAAAAGCTAGCAGAAGGCAAGAAATAACTGAGATGAGAGCAGAAATGAAGGAGATAGAGACACAAAAAACCCTCCAAAAAATCAATGAATCCAGGAGTTGGTTTTTTGAAAAGATCAACAAAATTGATAGACTGCTAGTAAGACTAATAGAGAAGAAAAGAGAGAAGAATCAAATAGATGCAATAAAAAATGATGAAGTGGATATCACCACCAACCCCACAGAAATACAAACTACCATCAGAGAATACTATAAACACCTCTACGCAAATAAACCGGAAAATCTAGAAGAAATGGATAATTTCCTGGACACTTACACTCTCCCAAGACTAAACCAGGAAGAAGTTGAATCCCTGAATAGACCAATAGCAGGCTCTGAAATTGAGGCAATAATTAATAGCCTACCAACCAAAAAAAGTCCAGGACCAGATGGATTCACAGCTGAATTCTACGAGAGGTACAAGGAGGAGCTGGTACCATTCCTTCTGAAACTATTCCAATCAATAGAAAAAAAGGGAATCCTCCCTAACTCATTTTATGAGGCCAACATCATCCTGATACCAAACCCTGGCAGAGACACAATAAAAAAAGAGAATTTTAGACCAATATCCCTGATGAATATTGATGCAAAAATCCTCAATAAAATACTGGCAAACCGGATCCAGCAGCACATCAAAAAGCTTATCCACCATGATGAAGTGGACTTCATCCCTGGGATGCAAGGCTAGTCCAACATACGCAAATCATTAAATGTAATCCAGTATATAAACAGAACCAAAGACAAAAACCACACGATTATCTCAATAGATGCAGAAAAGGCCTTTGACAAAATTCAACAGCCCTTCATGCTAAAAACTCTCAATAAATTCGGTATTGATGGAACATATCTCAAAATAATAAGAGCTATTTATGACAAACCCACAGCCAATATCGTACTGAATGGGCAAAAACTGGAAGCATTCCCTTTGAAAACAGGCACAAGACAGGGATGCCCTCTCTCACCACTCCTATTTAACATAGTGTTGGAAGTTCTTGCTAGGGCAATTAGGCAAGAGAAAGAAATCAAGGGTATTCAGTTAGGAAAAGAAGAAGTCAAATTGTCCCTCTTTGCAGATGACATGATTGTATATTTAGAAAACCCCATCATCTCAGCCCAAAATCTCCTTAAGCTGATAAGCAACTTTAGCAAAGTCTCAGGATACAAAATTAATGTGCAAAAATCACAAGCATTCTTATACACCAACAACAGACAAACAGAAAGTCAAATCATGAATGAACTTCCATTCACAATTGCTTCAAAGAGAATAAAATACCTAGGAATCCAACTTACAAGGGATGTAAAGGACCTCTTCAAGGAGAACTACAAACCACTGCTCAGTGAAATAAAAGAGGACACAAACAAATGGAAGAATATTCCATGTTCATGGATAGGAAGAATCAATATCATGAAAATGGCCATACTGCTCAAGGTAATTTATAGATTCAATGCCATCCTCATTAAGCTACCAATGAATTTCTTCACAGAATTGGAAAAAACTGGTTTAAAGTTCATGTGGAACCAAGAAAGAGCCCGCATTGCCAAGACAATCCTAAGCCAAAAGAACAAAGCTGGAGGCATCACGCTACCTGACTTCAAACTATGCTACAAGGCTAGGGTAACCAAAACAGCATGGTTCTGGTACCAAAACAGAGATATAGACCAATGGAAAAGAACAGAACCCTCAGAAATAATACCACACATCTACAGCCATGTGATCTTTGACAAACCTGAGAGACACAAGAAATGGGGAAAGGATTCCCTATTTAATAAATGGTGCTGGGAAAATTGGCTAGCCATAAGTAGAAAGCTGAAACTGGATCCTTTCCTTACTCTTTATATGAAAATTAATTCAAGATGGATTAGAGACTTAAATGTTAGACCTAATACCATAAAAACCCTAGAAGAAAACCTAGGTAATACCATTCAGGACATAGGCATGGGCAAGGACTTCATGTCTGAAACACCAAAAGCAATGGCAACAAAAGCCAAAATTGACAAATGGGATCTAATTAAACTAAAGAGCTTCTGCACAGCAAAAGAAACTACCAACAGAGTGAACAGGCAACCTACAAAATGGGAGAAAATTTTTGCAATCTACTCATCTGACAAAGTGCTAATATCCAGAACCTATAAAGAACTCAATCAAATTTACAAGAAAAAAACAAACAACCCCATCAAAAGTGGGCAAAGGATATGAACAGACAGTTCTCAAAAGAAGACATTCATACAGCCAACAGACACATGAAAAATGCTCGTCATCACTGGCCATCAGAGAAATGCAAATCAAAACCACAATGAGATACTATCTCACACCAATTAGAATGGCAATCATTAAAAAGTCAGGAAAGAACAAGTGCTGGAGAGGATGTGGAGAAATAGGAACACTTTTACACTGTTGGTGGGATTGTAAACTAGTTCATCCATTATGGAAAACAGTATGGCGATTCCTCAACGATCTAGAACTAAAAGTACCATATGACCCAGCCATCCCATTACTGGGTATATAGCCAAAAGATTATAAATCATGCTGCTATAAAGACACATGCACACGTATGTTTATTGCGGCACTATTCACAATAGCAAACACTTGGAATCAACCCAAATGTCCATTAGTGACAGACTGGATTAAGAAAATGTGGCACGTATACACCATGGAATACTATGCAGCCATAAAAAAGGATGAGTTTGTGTCCTTTGTAGGGACATGGATGCAGCTGGAAACCATCATTCTCAGCAAACTATCGCAAGAACAGAAAACCAAACACTGTATGTTCTCATTCATAGGTGGGAACTGAACAATGAGATCACTTGGACTCAGGAAGGGGAACATCACACACTAGGCCCTATTATGGGGAAGAGGGAGCGGGGAGGGATTGCATTGGGAGTTATACCTGATGTAAATGACGAGTTGATGGATGCTGACGAGTTGATAGGTGCAGCACACCAATATGGCATAAGTGTACATATGTAACAAACCTGCACGTTATGCACATGTACCCTAGAACTTAAAGTATAATAATAATAATAAAAAAAGAAAATCACTTGAATTTGCTTTTTGTCTGACATCATTTCCATTGTCTAAACTAAATATAAAATGAACAGCAAGTAATACGTCATTAGCAAAAAAAAAATAAATAAATAAAGCGAGAAATGTATTAAAATGATGCATAACATAACCACATTTGTTTAAAACTTATTCTAATATCAAAAGGCAAATTTCAACAATGCAAAAACTGCAATTACTTTTGTACCAACCTTATCTTGTCTTATCTTTTATCTTATCTTATGTGAGCTTTGTGATACCTAATTAGATGCACTAACCTCCTTATAAAATTTCCCAAGTCAACAGAGTATATAATCCTTCACCCACATGAAAAAAGCAGAAATGGGTAGAAACAGCTTGTGAACCAGAAGCTGCTTTTTGTTTTCAGATGATTCTGATTTACCTTATAGGTAATATGCAACCTGTTACACAGTTCCAGTGATTCAAATTTTTATTTTCCCCTTGATTTTGTGACGTATTATTAATTTGGCAACATTTTACTGTTCTTTTTTTATCCCCTTTGATCTCCTAGCTTTCTTTTTGGAATATTCCATCCACTCTGTCTAGTAACTCTACTAACCCAGGTATATACAAACATTGCTTATGATCTTTCATCTCTTCTCTAGGTGAACAGTGATTCAACTCACCCCAGAATCTCTCACGTGTTGGAGATTAGATCCTTAAACCATAGGTTGGAAAGCAGCAAATAGAGTGGAAGAAATAGAGAGCCTCCAAAAGAAAACACAAAAGGGGCAAAGTATTACCTTTCAGAGAAATCACTCTACATTTTTATCCAAAGTTTGTGGCAGGAGAGAGTGAACCCAAGATGGAACTAGCACTGAGAACAAAAACAAACCTAATTTTGATGTTGCCCTTCGTGAAATCTTACAGAGCAGAGCTGTACTAGAGTTTAGGTAGTATCTAAAAAGTAGCATTTTCGGATGGGCTTTAGAAGATCTAGTGTAAAACAAGATCTAAGAGTAAAACAAGGGTACACTTGTAAAATTTTATTAGTGTGACCTTTATGAAATCATTTATTTAGTAGTCCATAACCTGGGGTGTTACCTATTCCTCTTTGGAGTATTTGGAAATACAAAGGGACATTTTTGATTACCAGAATGTCTGAGAGGCATTACTTGCATTTTGTTGGCAATGTCCAAAACTATAAACGTCTGGTGGGTACTCCTGGAAATCCGGCCAACAAAGAACTGCTTTAAAAAAAAGTCATCAATACTCCAAGAAATACAGTGACAATGACACAATTATACTGCCAGGCTAATCATAACCACACTGTTGTATATGTTACCTAGTATAACTCGGTCTATAATGCAGCAGTTACTCCTGCACCCATCACCTCTAATTCTATGTAAATGAAGTCTACAGTTTTCAAAATGGTCAATTCAGTATCAAGGCTAGAAAGTCAAAATGGTCCCTTGTGATGAAAAATCAGAAAAAAATAAAAATGCCTAGCAGAAAGAATCTGCCATTTCTACTGCCTCATCAGCTGAGCATGCTTGTTTTCAACAAAATACAGGCATCCGAGAAAACAAACTAGCCAGACTCGGAGAACCAAGCCCCACCTAGGCCAAAAGGTTTTTAGGTATTACACAGATATATCTGTGCATACAAACACACAGATAGGCATATACAGCTTGTTATTCAAATCAGTAAGGACTAAGACAGTTATGCTGTGTTTATTTAAAAAAAGTTATCTGAGGAGAATTTTAATTAAAAATGTACATGATAATCCACAGTAATGATATTAAACATCCTCAAGATACTGATAGGTAAGAGATGAATTATCATTACCACAGTGTAAATAGAAAAACTAGTGAAAATTTCCCAAGCTGCTAAAAACTTCCCTTTATTCAGTTGAAAATGTTTTTAATTATTTGCAAAAGTGCTAATGTGCTCTTTGATAGTGGGACGGAGGTTTGGACATTCATATCATCATGTGGGGAAAGTTATACCTGACTGGATTAACAGCTGCAACATAACTTTTCTGATTAGCCTTGTGTAGAATATAACAATCTAGGCAATTAGAGTGACCTTATCTTCTTTTTGATGTGCATATTTTAGTAAAGGTACAAAAATTTTTCTTTATAACCTTTGATTCAACAGTTCTCATAAAGATTTAGTTTCAAGATATTTGAAACAAGATGATAGTGACTAGTTAATTAGAAAACGTACTTAGTATTTGAATAGTTTTCATCAAGGAAGGTTTTGAAGGGCAGTACTTACTTTGAAAATTGTGTAAATAAATAAAAGTGCTTCTTTTGCTTCTAGGATCATATTCTAACCTCTATATGCTAGTTTTAACATGCTAAAACTTCTCAAAAATTCTCCCCTCCCTCTTTTCCCTCTGCACTAGAAACTGAAGGAAAACACTATCATATAGAGGAGATTCCATTCAAAAGTACAAACTTCATAGAATTTCTTTAATAGAGCTCAAAACACTAAAATCAGATTTATAGCATGTAACCCCACTCTACATGCTTTAGATTTTTAGTAATGTTTGAATTCTATCCCATGCCTAAACAAACATCTAATATCTTTGGTCCAGTTTGAGATTCAACTTAAAAAGAATCCACAGGACACTTTTGCGAGACACAAAAAGTAACCAAGTACAGATGTCCCAAAAATTGTAGTCCAGCAGTACCAGGGAAGAGGTACCAGCCCAGAGACTCTAATCCTCTAGACTACCTGTAGAGCAAGATATCTTTCCATTTATATCATCTCCACATCTCCATGTGGTAACTAGTACTCTATGATGCATAGGTAAAATCCGAGATTCCCTAGCTTTGGAATATTAGATACTATTAAAAGAGATATTGATTGGGACCATGAATGTCACAAACTGCTCAGGAGTTGGGCAGACTTGCTCTCTAGCCTAAGCTGTACCACCTGCTGAGTTAGTCTTCTACCTCTTGATTCCTGGTCTTCCTCAATGAGATTTATCAATTGAAAATCCTCAATGAGATTCATCAGTTGAAAATGATCACTTATAATTTGAAATTTTATAATGTTGAAAGTCTTTATTTTCCTGAACTTTTTATAGAAGTTGCCATGGAAGCCTGGAAAATAAAACAGTAGAAAACACTCATAGTTTTAATAACCTAAATAAAATAAAACATTCTCTATGCTACCTAAATAGAATGAAATATTTTCTATGCCAAAAATTATGAGAAAAAGTATGAGGTAACTTCCCAAATGGAAAAAAAAAAATTATAAGAAACATTCCAGAGCATAATATCTTCATATATAAAAAACTCACACAAATTCAAAAGAAACACTCACACCATAGAAAGGTAAATAAGACAAAAAAGTGATTTATTAAAGTCAAATTTTAAATCCTGAATAAACTTCTGAATAAATGCACTAGACTGCCTTAAAAAACCTACCATTTTTCTTTTCCTATACTCTACTTCCCTATATCTTGAGACTTTTCTTTTGTAACTTTAATTTCTTCTCAATCATCATCGGCCACCCTTTCTTTTGCACCCAGTCCAATTCTTAATTATGTCTCTTCATTCTCTATTGAGAAGTAGAAATAATCAGGCAAAAATTCACAGCGGCGAATCTATATGTCTACTTGCATTTGTTCCTGTATTTTCTATCTTCCTAGTACAAGAGTTAAACTGTAGCTATTGCAAGATCCAGACAAACCCTGTACTTGTTTTCTGAATCCCACATATCCTTATCTTTTCAAGGGCATCTACAAGATACCCCTTCTCATTCCTGTGTAATCAAGGGTCTTTCTCTCCAGAATTATTCATATATATATATATATATATATATATATATAAACCTCACATCCAAAAAGCAAAAAAAATCTATTGCCAAAATTTTCTTGCCTTTAGTAACCACTAGACATCATGCACAAATGATCTGCTCTGGCTATATTCCTTCCTCCTCGCTTGTTTTTTCTTCCACTTGCTGCAAGTCAGTGTCTGAAACCACATCTCCACAGAAATTGCTATTGTCAACTCCACTGACCAAATGTAGTTCACTATTCTAATAACCACTTCTCTGTCCCATTTTACTAGCTCTCTCAGCAGCATTCCTCCCAGTGATGACTCCTGAAAAATTTATTTCTCTTGGATCGGGGATACCCCATTCATCTAGTTTCCAGGCTACTTGCTGTCTGATTAATTTCAGTCTCCTGTGCTGGCTCCTCCTTTTTGAACTTGATCTAAATATCACAGTTTCTCAGAGTTTTGTCCTAGACTTCTTCTTTTTTTGGTCTGCTTCTCTAGATGATCTTGCATAGTCTCATTCATGGCTTTGAATTTTATCAAAGTGCTGACAACTCAAAGCTCTCTGAATTCATCTATCTACCTGTCAATTCATATCTTTACTTTTATATTCCATAGAACCTCAGACATAAAAGATTCCATCCAAACTTCTTATTTTGGTGTGTCTCACTGCCTGTTTCTTCCACAGTTTTCCCATCTCGGTAAATGACATCATCAGCCATCAGACTATTCAAGACAAAACCTAGGACTGAGTCATCTTTGACATCTTTGCATCCATAACTCCTATAGGAAATCCAAAGTGAGTCAGATTTTTTTAAATTCAAAATATTTCAAAAATAGAAGCACCATCATGTCTTATAAGGTGCATAGCTATAGTCTTCTACTTTGTCTTTCTACTGTCACTTGAACCACTCTTTTCTACTTTCAACCCAACAGCCAGAAAGTATAACACATAAAACTCTCCAATGTCCTCTAGTTGTACATCTAATAAGATCTGACCACTGCACTAAGGCCTGCAAGGCTCCATATGACCCATCCTTTTCTATCATACTAACCTTATGTCACAGGATTTTCTCCTGCTAATTATACTTTGGCCTCATTGGCCTTTTTGCATTTCCTAAATATTAACTTTGTTGTTCTGAGGACCTTGACTCTTAAGTTCATCTCTGCCTGACAGGTCCCCCAATCATAAGATCAAACATGTGGTTCTTTCTTTAGACTTTGGATCTAAGTTACTTCCTCGGAAAGAATCTTCTCAGACTACCCATTTAAAATGCCCCAACTCAAAACAAGCCGTTGTTTTTCAACATTTTTTTCTTCATTACTATCTGGAATATTTGTTTACAGTGTTCTTTGCTTACTTGTTTATCATCTCTTGTACTAGATTATAAGCTTCTGATTGGCTACATATTTACTATTTTATGTATCACTTTGTATTAGCTACCAGAGAATGCAATATATATTTGTTGAATAAATTAGTGAGTTGAAATCACTTCAGATACCACAGGAAGAAGCTAACGAGCTACCATTTGAAAGTTTGACATAAAACCTTAAATGTAGCATTACAACATCATATAACTGACTTCTCCCCTGAGCTCCACATACATACAAACTGCTTCCTCAGTATTTTTACTTGGGAATCTCATAGACACAAACTCCACAGATTTGACACAGAATTTTTGATTTAAATCCCCACCAATACATTTAGTTCCTAATTCCCCTTCTCCTCTAAGATGCATAAGATGAAACCTAGAAAAAAACATATTTTTGTGTATGTATATTAAACACACACACATATATATCCCATTATATTAAAGTTACATATGCTGCAATATGCATTTATGGGTCTGTATTTATATGCAACTATCTATCTATATTTTAAATAAAATATACCAAAGTGTTCATAATGATTTTATTTCCTTGGGCTTGTGGGATTCAGAGTAATTATGTATACTTCAGAGTATAAAAAATATGTGTTTATATTGTTTTTTCCCCCTAGGATTTTGTTTTGTTTGTTTCTATGGTCTCTTATTTTTTTAAAAGTTTATTTATTTATTTGATACAAGGTCTCTCTCTGTCCCCTAGGCTGGAGTACAGTGCCCAGTCATAGCTCACCACAGCCTTGAACTCTTGGGCTCAAGCGATTCTCCCATCTCAGCCTCCTGAGAAGCTACAACTCCAGGTGTGTGCCACCATGCCTGGCTAACTGTCTTTTTTACTTTTTTAGAGATAGGGTCTCACGATGTTGTTTAGGCTGATCTTGAACTCCTGGTTTCAAGCCATTCTCCTGCCTTCACCTCCTAAAGCGCTGGGATTACAGGCATGACCCACTACATCTGGCCATGTGTCATTTTAATAGAAAAAAGTAAAACCTTAAAAAATGGAGGACTCAATAAATTTATGGACTATGGTATTGAGGAGAGGATTACTAAATTTTTCCAGTTCGATACTACAGATTTCTGTACTATTACATAGGTTTAACTGGATCCAGTTAAGTCCATGAGAGTACAGAAATCTAGAAAAAATGACAACTTTGTATGCCATATTTTGAGATGTCATTGTTATTGTGTATGTAAAGGAAAATGAAAAGTTGAACTGTAAGCTGCAAGAGCAGAATTATAATTTTCCTAAAAATATTATGTGTGTGTATATATATATAATATACATATTTTTTCTAAAGTAATGTTCAAATTACTTTTGTATCATTACCACCAAATTTGTAGAAAACAAAACAAATAGAGTTCTACCAGGAAATTATATCTTTTAAAACTATTGATTATCATTGTAAAGACAATACGTTAGTTAGTGTAGCCAGTTATCATATTATACTATTTTTGCAAGATGTGGGGTAACTGCCTTGAATGGTCAGGTTAATGGTGCATTTGCTGGTGGCTTGATCTGCAAGTAGAGAAAAAGTTTGGATTAAATCAATAATTTTTTTTGTAGAATCCCTGCTTTGTTTTTAAATTTATTAAAATGTAATTTTAGAATAATTACTAGTCTGGTGATTAACAGCAAAAAATAAATGGTTATTGTCCCAAATTGCTTACACTTTGTTAGGGATAGTATTTCCTTTTATTTTTTCTTCAACTTTCATTTTAAATTCAGGGGTACATGTGCCATGGTAGTTTACTCACAGATCATCCCATCACCTAGGTATTAAGCCCAGCATCCATTTGCTATTCTTCCTAATGCTCTTCCCCTACCTTGACTCTGACAGACCCTAGTGTGTGTTGTTCCCCTGATGTGTCCATGTGTTCTCATCATTCAGCTCCCACTTCTAAGTGAGAATATACCGTGTTTGGTTTTTCTGTTCCTGTGTTAGTTTCCTAAGTATAATGGCTTCCAACTCCATCCATGTTCCTGCAACAGACATGATCTTGCTTTTTGTGACTGTGTAGTATTCCATGGTGTTTATGTACCACATTTTTAAATCTAGTTTATCACTGATGGACATTTAGGTTGATTCCATGTCTTTGCTATCATGACTAGTGCTTCAGTGAACATACGCATGCATGTATCTTCATAATAGAATGATTTCTATTCCTTTGGGTATATACTCAGTAATGGGATTGCTGAGTCAAATAGTATTTCTGCCTCTATGTCACTAAGGAGTTGCCACACTGTCTTTCACGATGATTGAACTAATTTACACTCCCACCAATAGTGTAAGTGTTCCTGTAACTGTACATCCTCACCAGCAACCTTTTTTTTTTTTTTTTTTTTTTTTTACTTTTTAATAATCGCCATTCTGACTGGTGTGAGATAGTATCTCATTGGCAGATAGTATTTCTATGTGATAAGCATCACATTGCTTGTTAAAAGTGATCATATAGATATATGTAACACTTCAAGTTGGTGGAGACTAGCATTTCTAGGGAGAAGCAGCAGAAAATAAAGTAGAGAGCATTGTTTAAAGAATCACATGTGCTGTAATGAGAAATTTGGATATTACTCATAAGTCCAGTCATTTTCAACTGTGCTCTCATGAGCAATTAGGTGTCTCTCAGGGGGAACATCACTTTAGAGTAGCTTAAAATAGACTAAGCACTTGGTCCTTGTCAGTTCTGGTCCTCTGAGAATCAAATTTCAAGACAAGTTTAGGCATAAAAGAGATGTTCTTTGGGAGCTATGAAGGATGAAGGGAAGATAGCAGGAGCAGGCAGGGGGAGATATTTAGACCTCAATGCTGGTCTGTGAAAAGAGAGAGGAAAGAAGAATTGAATAGGAAGAGCCAAACTGCAAAACTGCGAGAAAGTCTTACCTCACCTATGAAGTATCACTTAGCCAAAGTTGCCAAAGAGAGGGACTCTGCATTTTTAGGAATGGGACAGCACTAGTATGCACGCTGTGCCTACTCATTGGCTGTAACTAGACTGGTAGAAAGATGGCCTCAGTACAAATATGGTGGATCCACAGTCAACCATGATTCTCCAACAGGTTTTCTAGAAGGAGATCCAAACAGTACCCACTCCATGGCTGCCAGCTCTCACCATGCCCATTTCACAAGAACTGCAACATTTTTGTTTGGTTTATAATTATGTTTTGACTAAGATCACATTTAACCCAAAGGCTCCATTTTCATTCATCAACAAATGTTTATCAAAATGTAATGCACATCAGTATCAACTAGTATCTTAGCTATATTACAAAGATATTGCATCAAAAATAAACAACAAATTCAGCGGCTTGAAATATTAATTATTTATTATCCCAGCCACAAGATTATAGGTTGGCTGGGACTGTTCTGCTTCATTCTGCACAACTACAGAATCACTAGAATAAATTGGTTCCATCATTCCAGTGAGGGAATGATGAATGCACATCAGTTTTCCAGTAGAAACTCTATGACAGAGGGAGAGCAAGAACACTAGAGGGAAGGGTAGAGCACATAGCACCTCTTATGACTAGGTTTGGTGCTGCATTTCTGTCATTCTGCCCATGTTGCATTGGTCAAAGCAAGTCATATGGCCAAGGCCAACATCAATGTGTTAGGAAAGAGTATTGTCTCTAAAGGAGGGAATGTAAAATCATATGGTAAATGGATACAGCAAGGAGCAAAGAATTAAAAACAGAAATGCAGTCTACCACAGTTAGACAGTTCAAAGGAGTGAACAAGAAAGACAAGGTTTTTGCTTCTTATAGAAATCAGTCTAGTAGGGAGATTAAAATTATAAGTAGAGTGGTATGGGCTTATAGCACATATTAGATTTGAGAATTATAAGGACCCTGTAGATACCTAAAGTTACTTTTGAAGATGAGTTCTAAAAGAGACAAAAAAAAAATAAAGAAAGAAAAGAACCAAGGACAGAATCACAGATTTAAGAGATGGTAAAGAATTAGGATCTCCTGAAAGAGATGGTAAGGAAAGGGCCAAATAGATAAAAATAAAACCATAAAAGTGAAAGAAATAACTGAAATCAAGGAAGAAGTGATTTTCCAGAAGTTGAGTAATATACCAAAATCCTCCAAACAGTTCGAGAAGATTGTGGGCTGTCAAGGGTCCACTTGATGTGGCCATTAAGAAGTTGTTAGTGATGTCGATGATAACATCAACGGAGTGATGGGACTAGAAACTAGACCAAAGTTGTTTGAGAAAATAGAAACAGTGAATATGGTCTCCTAAGTTCATAAACTTAGTTACAGAGGGAATGAAAGTGACCAGAAAGTTGAAAAGGCTTAAATAGATTAGTATAGAGGAAGGGATATAAGGTAAAACATAAGATCTTCTATGAACAAACCATTGCTTTTTTCCCCTCAGTTTTTACATCCTGTTTGTTCTCCCCTTCAAACTGCTTAATCACTTAGAGTTCCTCAAATACGCCATACAGTTACACTTGGACAAGTTCTTTTCTGTGTTTTTCCCTGCTTGAAGGGACTTTTCGTAGTAAGTCATCTTCTTGTTTTCCTACACGTCTTTACAGGAACAAGTACAAATATTTATGAATACCTACTATGCACTAGCTAGTGTGTTAGAAACATAAAATCAATTGTCTCAACGAGCCATCACATAAACTCTGTATTGTAGGCATAATTATTCCCATTTTAGAGGTAAAAAAATATATAAAGACTTGCGCAGATACACATCTTGTACCCAGTGGGTTAGAAATTTGAATATATTACTCTCCAAAGCTTGTGTTCTAGTCTCAATTTAATTAAACATATACCACTTTGTCAAAGGTCTCCTGTCTGAGGGTGTGAGCCCTCCTATAAGCGGTGGGGAAGACAGAGTAGGTTTTGCATTAAAATAGATCAGTGTTGATCTTGTCCTCCTTTGAAACACAGACGCATCTTGCATAAGTCAACTACAGCACTTGTTACACGGTTTTGTAACATTAAAAAGTATATGAAGTACTCTTGCTGGCAATAAAGAGGCATGTAAGTATTGAAGTAGGGTTGAGAAAGTAAAAGCACTTGTGCTAATGGGGAGGGTGAATTTGAAAGGGAGAGAGTAGAAGCAGAGAGATAACTAATAATTTATAAATCCAAGTGAGATAAATGAGGGCCTACCTAAAGCTGTCATAGAGAGCCTGGAAATGAGAGGAAATAATCGAAGGAGGTTTAAGAAACAGAATCACTAGGACTTGGCCATTTGGCTGGGAGGAGAGTGATGACACACAGTTTTCTAGCTGAATGGATTGAATGGATTGATGTATCTCAATGAAAATGGAAATATGGGAGAGAGAACAGATTTGAGAAGGAAGTGTGGAGCCAACTATGAAATATGTGTGAGATATGGAGGAGGGGGAAAGAGACCACAACAAAGAGATCCTGAGTCAGTATATTTACAACCAAGTCTGAGAAGTTTTTTATCCCATACTCATCTACAAGGACTTTTAGTTCCTATTATCTGTGGATTTTGACTCAGAAGAAGCTGGCAACCAAATAAATTTATATATAAGATTTATCAAAAGAACACTATTTCTCAAAGTTTCCATGGCAAAATTGAGATATATTCTTCAAAAATATTTCATTTTAGTTAGAAAATAAACTTTTTAATTACTATTTTATTTTAGTTTTGTGTTGCTGAAATGTTATATATTTAATGCCCACCAGCATCACCTCCACCCAATGGCTTCATGGTTCTGTGACAATAATGACATAACAATCTGGGTGTTGCTTTCTGGATTCATTTTGCATCTAAAAACTAGGACAGCCCTTTAGGATTGACTACAAGCCTCAGGGAACACACAATTGCTATTTGGTAAAGGAGAGAGCGTAGCATAATTCTAGATGACATTGTGCCAGAATATGAGCATTGAAAAGGTGTCACATTCCACACAGTCATATTTATCACTTTCCCTGTCTCGGTACTGACATTGTTTGTAACTTTGAAATATTTTGCACTATATTGAAGTTTAAAATAAAAAGACAGGTCATACTAATGAGTTTACAATCTACCTCTATTTTTGTTGTTGTTGTTGTTAAATACTGTCATGACACAAACCATTGAAGCCATTCTCTATTAAAGATTCTGTATTCATCACCATATATATTATTAGATCTTTAGGGAAGTTCATTGAAGTGGTGAAAATGTATTGAGGAGATTTACAAAAAGTGAAATTGTCTCTGCCAAAGTTCCAGCAGGAAGAGTTTGGTCATTAGTGCTCTCTAGTGGAGCAGGGATTTTGTGCTTAAATTTTCAGACATGTTTCAGAAAGCCGTTTTTCCAGCAAATCTCTTCAACTGCTCAGCATGGCTGGAAGCTCAGGGTCTTTATATGTTGTACTGAACGTAGGGTCATAAGGTGTTGGCAATGAGTTTTTTAGCATTCTGGACTTTAAAGCTGCCACTCTGTTTATCCTGTCTGTTTTGGAAGTGAGTGATGTTTCATCCTGTTACTTTGTTGAGAACCATGCATATGCACATTCATCTTTCATGCTCTAGGAAACATGGGACAATATAACTTCAACACCAGACCTTATTGTTTTAGCATCCTGCAGGCTTTTATTTTGTTACTCATAAGTTATAGGTAATTATTAGTCTAAATTTAATAAATTTTAAACATTTATTACTCAAATTATAAATGAACAAAAATTATAGCAGGGAAGAAAGAATAACTTCTGAGTCCAAAACAAATTACTTTGATAAAACTATGTTTCTTAGATTAATCTGAGTCTGAACTGAGAAAAAAGAAATCTAAATCCTTTCTGGCAAATGAACACAGGGAAAATTATCTGGAAGAATACCACTGGTGCTAATTTAACAAAGCACTCAGATTTTTCCAAGTTGACTTTAATTGGAGTACTGCATAATTTAGCACATTGGTGAAAAACTTAAATGAATGATGTGAAAACAAATGCTCAAAGGTGCCTTTTGAAAAAAACTTCATGTGGAAGAATCCTGGCAGAGTAACTTATATTTTGGATACTTTAGGTCATTTGCACATTATAAAACTGAGTGATGAATTTGCATTTGTAAAACAAATTTTGATGCTTAAATTTCCAAATCGGTAGAGTTTTTTTCTCTCTCTCTCCCTCCCCCGACCCCACACACACTTTTGAACTAGTTCAGAGTTTCTTCCACTCTTATTCATCACAGTTATTTCCTATACTTCTATTGCTTTAGAGCTTCCATTAATAATTTGTACCTCATCATGCATCAGTGCAACAGTGCAGTTTCATCTGTTTTTTCATCAGTGCTTTTTTTCTGATCACTAAGAAGCTACTTTAGTCTTTGCTTTTGGGCAAATAAATTTATTGTATAGAACAAAGTTTGTCCAGTAGAAAGCAATGGTGTGCAGTGAGTTTGAAAGACAAGACAGAGCTTTAGTAAGAATAATAATAAAACAAAAGTTGATGGTTGGAGGACTAAGATAAAGAGGAAGAGGTGGAGGTGAGGCTTGAGTTGGATCCTTCAAAAGACGGGAGCCAGCACAGGGCAAAGCAGGGCAAGGAAATGGAGTGTAGCCTGAATGCGATGGAGCAGGGGAGAGCTGTTTCAAGGAATACCATACACCAAAGAAATATATCACTTTAAAAAATTACTTTCCCTCTACATCAGCTGACAAAGACCAAGCATCCTGGACCTTGGGCCTCTGGTGATTTCTGTTTTTCAACAACCCTCGTATCAAAGTATTTCTGCTATCTGAATAGCGATCTTCATATAAAGGCCAGCTTCACTGTATAAATAACATGCAAGAACAGTTCCTATTGTGCTGTATTTTATAATGACAGTATGGTTAGGCTACTTTGCCAACTACCATGGTTTTATTTTATCAACACAGTCTATACCTCTACTCGAAATATTCCTTTCTATTGTTTCTATGATTTTTCACTCCATGTAATTCACCCTACCCACATCTGCAATTCTATACATAATTACCTAGAGGAACATGGTTCAGATCAACCCTCAGATCACACTAAAGACTGTGAAAGCCGTGATTAATAGGAGTTGAACCCCTGGAGACCTTTTCTTAGTGAGAAATTTTCTTGTGTCTCCTCTAGCTTACTCAGCCACATTAAAAACTCTGGTGACAGAAAATTATTAATTCTGTGGCTTTCACCTACAACTGCTGGCATCTGAAAAGACTTGCTCAGTGCTCTAAGCAGGACCAGGCCGGATCCTGACTCCATAGGGAACTCTGCCCAACACCTATGAGCACCAAACATTTCCATGGATAGAGTGTCCTAAATGGAAAAATGTTTTTCATCTGTTCCAGAAAGAATTTGACAAAGTTTCATAAACACCAGAAGCATGATTTATGGCAGCTAATGCTGGGACAGATTCCTCTAGAGCCTAGTGAAATAGGGGGTGCGCTCATCTAACATATGGGTGTGAGACCTGGCTGCAGTGCTGGGCACCATCTCTGACTCAATGTTTACCTCCAGCACTGCTTTCTAATGACCAAGGGAGAGAGAAGTGAGTCTCAGAAGCAGAGTTGCACCTTTAAAAATCCATATGTGGTGCCTTTTTAAAAAAGTTCTATATAGTGTGGAACACCAAAAATGTGCTAGGGTGAGAAGAATGATATGTAGAACCTAGCTTCTAATAATTGCTTTTTCTTCATCCACTGATCTCCGGTCCCTATTATATTAAGTGGTATGGGTAAATTGCTTGAAAAGGATCCTGGCAGCCTCATCTTTCTGCCTACTCTTTAGTCTCCTTCTGTTTCATGAATTGACCTCTTTTGTCCATGGCTTATCTGAATATTATGTCGCATGTGCCAGATTTCTGCTTCTGTCCTATTCCTATATCATGGAATATTTAAGAGTCCAAACATGGATTTTTTGCAGAGAGGCTCTGGCAATTTAAAATAGATTGTTTGGAAAGATAATTGATGGCAAGCACAATTGAAGAAAATAATACTTATTAACTATTAAAATATATAACTGGATGATAAAAACTATAGTTCCTTATGTTAGAAAAATGCACTGGTGAATTTTTTGGTGTTATGAAGATTGTATGTTTGTTTCCATGTTGAAAGTTGGAATAAAACTATGTGTAAGCATGGCATAAGTACAAACAGAATTGTTAAAGTAGTAGCTATAATGGGAATGGTGGTACATGCCTGTAATCCCAGATACTCAGGAGGCTGAGGAATGAGAATCACTTGAGCCTGGGAGGCAGAGGCTGCAGTGAGACAAGATTGTGCCACTGCAGTCCAGCTTGGGTGACAGAATGAGACTTTGTCTCAAAAAAAAGTAGTCATTTGATATATCATCAGAAGTTTGATAACAAACAAGTATATTATTATTTTAATTAATATATCAGATATTCTGCTCTTGGTGAAGCCAAAGCCATCTTGATAAAAAAAATAAACAAAGTTGGAGGAATCACACTACCAGGTTTCAAAATATGGTATAAATTTATAGTAATCTAAACAACATGGCAGTGACTTAAAAACAGTCACATCGACAAGTGGAGTAGGATAGAAAGACCACAAATAAACACATCTATGGTCAATTGATTTTTGAAAAAGGGGCCAAGAACACACAATGGGGAAAGGACAGTTCCTTCAATAAATGCTATTGGAAAACTAGATACTCACATGCAGCATAAAGAATATTTACAATTCTGTCTTCTAGCTATTAATATACAATACATTATTAGCTATAGTTAAACTACTGCCTAATAGAACACAATAACTTATTCATCCTAACTGTAGCTTTGTACCTGCTGACTAACTTCTCCCAATCCCTCCATCTCTCCTACACTCTCCAGCCACTGCTAACTACTAGTCTACTCTCTACTTCTATGAGATAAACATTTTAGATTCCACACAAGTGAGATAATGCAGTATTTGTACTGTGCTTGGCTTATTTCACTTAATGTAGTGTCCTCTAGGTCTATCCAGATTGTCACAGATGACCAGATTCCATTCTTTTAATGGTTAAATAGTATTCCATTGGGTATATATACCACATTTTAAAATTCATTCATCTGTTGATGGACACTTAGGTTGATACCATGTCTTGGCTATTGTGAATAATGCTGCAATGAACACGGGCTGCATATATCTCTTAGACATAATTGATTTCATTTTCTTTGGATACATTCCCAGTAGTGGGATTGTTGGATCATATAGTAGTTCTATTTTTAATTTTTTAAGGAACATCCATACTGTTGTTCATAATGGCTATACCAATTTACATTTCCACAAACAGTTTATATGAGCTTTCCTTTCTTCATACCCTTGCCAACATTTGTAATTTTTTTGTCTTTCTGACAATAGCCATTCTAACTGAGGTGAAGTGATATCTCATTGTGTTTTTTAAATTTCTGTTTCTCAGATATTTAGTGATATTGAGCATTTTTCACACATTTATTGACTGCTTGTATGTCTATTTTTGAGAAATGTCTATTCAAATCTTTTGCCCATTTAAAAATTGGCTTATTTGTTATTTTCTGCCCATTTTAAAACTGGCTTATGGAATACTTTTCTCCATTATGTAGGTTGTCTTTTCACTTTATTAATTATTTCCTTTGCTGAGCAGAAGCTTTCTAGTTTGCTGTAATTATGTGTGTCTATTTTTGCTTTTATTGCTTGTGCTTTTAAGGTCTCATCCAAAAAATTATTGCCCAGTAAAATTTCATGAAGCATTTCCCTAATGTTTTCTTCTAATAGTTTTATAGTTTCAGGTCTTACATTGAATTCCTTAATCCATTTAGAGTTGATTTTTTTAATATGGTGAGAGATTAGTCTAGTTTTATTTTTCTGCATGTGGAAATAAAGCTTTCCCCGCATCCAGATTCCTTTCCCCAATGTGTCAGTGGCGCCTTTATTAAAAAAAAAAAAAAAAAAAAAAAAAAAAAAAAAAACCACCACCAACAACAACAACAAAAACTTGGCTATAAATGCTTGGATTTATTTATTGGTTCTCTATTCTGTTCCACTGACCTGTGTGTCTCTTTTTATGCCAGCACCATGCTGTTTTGGTAATTATAGCTTTGTATCATATTTTAAAGTCAGATAGTGTGATGCCTCCAGCTTTTTTCTTTTGTTCAAGATTGCTTTGTGTGTCTGGGGACTTTTGTATTTCTATACAAAATTTAAGTTTGTTTCATCTATTTCTGTGAAGAATTTCAAGGGGTGATTGATAAAAATTACATTGAATCAACAGTTGCTTTGGGTTATATGGACATTTTAACAATATTAATTGTTCCAATCTATGAACATGGGATACATTTTCATTTCTTTGTACACTCTTCAATTTAGTTTATCAATGTTTTTGACTTTTCATTGTAAAGATCTTTCACCTCCTTATTTAAGTATATTCCTAGGTATCTTTTTTTTTTTTTTTTTTTTTTTTTTTTTTTTTTTTTTTTTTTTGAGATGGAATCTCACTCTGTCACTCAGGCTGGAGTGTGGTGGTGTGATCTCAGCTCACTGCAACCTCCACCCTCCTGGGTTCAAGCGATTCTCCTGCCTCAGCCTTCTGAGTATCTGGGACTACAGGTACCCACCACCATGCCTAGCTAATTTTTCTATTTTTAGTAGAGATGGGTTTCACCATGTTAGTCAGTCTGGTCTTGAACTCCTGACCTCAGGTGATTCACCCAACTTGGCCTCTCAAAGCACTGGGATTACATCTTTTTTTTTTTTTTTTTTTTTTTTGTAGCTATTATAAATGCAATTGCTTTTCTGATTTGTTTTTTCAGGAAGTTTGCTATTGTCATATATAAATCCTACTTATTTTTGGATGTTTATTTTGCATTCTGCAACATTACTAAGTTTATTTTTTAGTTTTTAGAGTTTTCCCACTAAAGCCTGTTTTTAAAAATAGCATTTCTAATGCATGCATGATTCTCCATGCCATGGATACAGACATTTTTTCTGTTTTATTTCCTCTATTTTTGTAAAATTAGGTTTCCCCTGTACCAAATTTTGCATTTAGGAGAATTGCTATTATAAAATTATATGTATTCTATGTATTTACAACTGCTACTTTTTAAAAAAATTCAAATGACTACCAGAACTTAAACTACTGGACCAAAAAGAGAGAAGCACTTCTTTTAAAATTTAGCACATATTTTTAAATTGCTTTGGGGAAAATATGACTTTCCCGCTTATACAGCCCTAGTTTTAAAATTGTTATGTTAAATTTAAAATTCAATTTTATTATATTTATTAGTCTATTTTAACATCTAGTTATTGAGCTTAATACAATTTAACATTAACTTTTAAATTTATTATTTCACTGTTAATTTGAAAGAAGATCTTAATGTGTCAATTCGTATTTCTTAATAGAAATTAGCATATTCTCTAAATTTATAAGCTTTTTATAATCTTCATGTCCTATCTGTTCAGTCACTTTATAATTTCACAGTATCAACATTAAGTCCTTGCAGCTCTACTTGTGCCAAGTAACATTTACTCTGTATAATTTTTTGCTTTTTTATTTGTATAAATTTATGGGGTACAAGTGTAGTTTTATTATATGGATGTAGAGTATAGGGATGAAGTCAAGACTTTTAGTGTATCCATCATCAGAATAATGCACATGTGCTTGTTTTAAAATTGTATTTGTAATATTTATGCCCTCTAAGTTTTAAATTTTTGTGTGATCTAATCTACCTGTTGTCTTTGTGATTTTCCCTTCATTGCCTTTAAATTCAATAATTTTGAGTTTAGAAAATTATTGCCTAGACCCAGAGTCAAAACATATGCATTTCTATTTTGTTATGGTTTTTCAAACTTTGATTAAGAAAAAAAAAAGTTTAACTATTTAAAGCTAAAACCTATTATGGTATGAAATATAATTTCTAAGGTACTTTTTATATACCCCATTTATTCATTCGTTTTATACATAATTATTTAGTGTTATACTCTACATTAAGCTCTTAGGATGTCAGTGAACAAAGCAGACAAAGTTGCCCTAAGAACTTAAGTTCTAGCCAGAGGGAGACAGAGATGCTGTTAGGTAGATAGATATAAACACATACACTGCACCACCCCTCCACCCACACCCATGTTTCTTTTTCTATATATATGTTTATGTTCTCAATGAAGTAGGAAGCAAAATCAACTACTATTAGATTGGAGAGGATCAGTTTGAGGGGAGAGGAGAAGGTACAAATTGTCATGTAGGAGGATGGCAGAATAGAGGTACTAGGAAAATACAGTATGATTTCCTGGCAGCCTGGAGATCCCATTTGAACTTAGTGATCATTAATTATTCAGCATGAGTGTATGTTTTTCTCCAGCTCCATTCAGCTGCATAGCTTTCAGTATGAAGTGGGCAGAGAGTTGAATTTACTCAGGTTTGTGTATTTTCCAAGTGAGCATCAGTAAACCAGAGAGAAGCAAGGGAGTAAAGGGTGTATATACTAGGGAATGATTATGATGACAGTCCATGGAATTAAAAATGGTAACAAAGAGTGTGAAGGTATCAAAGGGGTAAGGGACAATTAAGTTTATAGGAATAATCCATTGGTGTAAGTGAAGAATTATTGGAGTAGCAGTACTAGAAGAACTGAGCTGAAAAGTTGGGACATTGAGGTTATCATGGGGTTGCAGTTTTTCATAGTGACAAGACACTGGCATGCCTCTGCGGGTGAATACCTTCTTAAACTTTGTACTTGCCTCTTCCTAGTTCTAACCCTACGGTCTACATGAATATTGAAATGGTCCAAGATAGGAAGGCAGTATTATTGGATAGAATAACAACGACCTAGGAGATATACTTGAATATGAGAAAGAATGTCTTGGGGAACAGCAGATGACAGAAAAATGAGAGAAAGAAGATGATATTCTGTGATGAAATGAGACTCTTCAGGAACGAGAAAGGGAAATTTGCCGGCAAGCAGCAATGATCACAAACTCCACCCCCAGGCTCAGTGGAATAATCCCCAATAAAGGAAGCACAAACTACAGAAAACAGAAAAGTAGTAATGATGCTAAATGTTCATGAGACTGGAACCTGGCCCTTGAGCTCCCATAACTCCATCTGTCTCAGCCTGATCTCTTTTTGTCTCAGCAATCTGCTGCCTGCTCTAGATTTCCCAGTTTGGCAAACCAACCGTTCAGTTTCTCTGGCTCTTTAGTGTTTCTCTTCATCCCCCATATGATGGCTTAATTTTCCCTCTGGCCTAGCACTTGTTTTGGAAAATGCTTCTGGTAACTGACCTCTTTGTCTTGACTAAGATTTGCTTCTTGTGCATGGCTAGGCAGTTAGTCCTGTAAGGTGTGTACAGGAATCATGGGACGTACATTCTTCCTTCTTTGACTAAACACTTATAGCAAGAAAGCACCCTAATGGGCTGATTAAAAAAAAAAAAAAACTGATCTTGATTTCAATCACAGTAGAAAGTTATATAACTTGATCTCTACTGCCCATTTCGTTTTCATTGAAATTTATAGTGAGATTGAAAGCAGCAAAAAACTAAATTTCTATACCAGATTCTCAGAAATAAAAATCACCAAGGACCCTGATTCTCAATCATTCTCTCTCTCTCTCTCTCTTTTTTTTTTTTTTAATTATACTCTAAGTTTTGGGATACATGTGAAGAACATGTAGGTTTGTTACGTAGGTATACATGTGCCATGGTGGTTTGCTGCACCCATCAACCTATCATCTACATCAGATATTTCTCCTAATGCTATCCTTCCCCTATCCCCCAAACCCCCAACAGGCCCTGGTGTGTGATGTTACCCTCCCTGTGTCCCTGTGTTCTCACTGTTAAACTCCCACTTATGAATGAGAATATGCAGTGTTTGGTTTTCTGTTCCTGTGTTAGTTTGCTGAGAATGGTGGTTTCCAGTTTAATCTGTGTCCCTGCAAAGGACATAAACTCATCCCTTTTTATGGCTGCATAGTATTCCATGGTGTGTATATGCCACATTTTCTTTAGCCAGTCTATCACTGATGGGCATTTGGGCTGGTTCCAGTTTTTGCTGCAATAAACATACATGAGCACCTGTCTTTATAGCAGAATTATTTATAATCCTTTGGGTATATGCCCAGGAATGGGATTGCTGGGTCAAATGGTATTACTTGTTCTAGATCCTTCAGGATCACCACACTGTCTTCCAAAATGGTTGAACTAATTACATTCCCACCAACAGTGTAAAAGCATTCCTATTTCTCCACATCCTCTCCAGCATCTATTGTTTCCTGACTTTTTAATGATTGCCATTCTAACTGGTGTGAGATGGTATCTCATTGTGGTTTTGATTTGCATTTCTCTAATGACCAGTGATGATGGGCATTTTTTTCTATGTATGTTGGCCACATAAATGTTTTATTTTGAGAAGTATCTGTTTATATCCTTTGCCCACTTTTTGATTTTTTTTTAATTTGTTTAAGTTCTTCGTAGATTCTGAATATCAGTCCTTTGTCAGATGGGTAGATTGCAAAAATTTTCTCCCATTCTGTAGGTTGCCTGATCACTCTGATGATAGTTTCTTTTGCTGTGCAGAAGCTCTTTACTTTAATTCGATCCCATTTATCAATTTTGACTTTTGTGGTCATTGCTTTTGGTGTTTCAGTCATGAAGTCTTTGCCGATGCCTATGTCCTGAATGGTGTTGCCTAGGTTTTCTTCTAGGGTATTTATGGTTTTAGGTCTTAAGTTTAAGTCTTTATTCATCTTGAGTTAATTTTTGCATGAGGTGTAAGGAAGGGGTCCAGTTTCAGTTTTCTGCATATGACTAACCAGCTTTCCCAACACCATTTATTAAATAGGGAATCCTTTCTCCATTTCTTGTTTTTGTAAGGTTTGCAAAGATCACATGGTTGTAGATGTGTGGTGTTATTTCTGAGGCCTCTGTTCCATCCCATTGGTCTATATATCTGTTTTAGTACCAGTACCATGCTGATTTGGTTATGGTAGCTTTGTAGTATAGTTTAAAGTCAGGTAGTGTGATGCCTCCAGCTTTGTTCTTTTTGCTTAGGCTTGTCTTGGGTATACGGGCTCTTTTTTTGATTCCATATGAAATTTAAAGTAGTTTTTTCTAATTCTGTGAAGAAAGTCAATGGTAGCTTGATGGGGATAGCATTGAATCTATAAATTACTTGGGCAGTATGGCCATTTTCATGATATTGACTCTTCCCATCCATGAGCATGGAACGTTTTTCCATTTGTTTGTGTCCTCTTTCATTTCCTTGAATGATGGTGTATAGCTTTCCTTGAAGAGGTTCTTCCCTTATAAGTTGTATTGCTAGGTATTTTATTCTAGCAATTGTGAATGGGAGTTCACTCATGATTTGGCTCTCTGTTTATCTGTTACTGGTGTATAGGAATGCTCGTGATTTTTGCACATTGATTTTTTTATCCTGAGAATTTGCTGAAGTTGCCTATCAGTTTAAGGAGTTTTTAGGTTGAGATGGTGGGGGTTTCTAAATACGGAATCATGTCATCTGCAAACAGAGACAATTTGACTTCCTCTCTTCCTATTTGAATACTCTTTATTTCTTTCTCTTTCCTGATTACCCTGGCCAGAATTTCCAATATTATGTTGAATAGGAGTGATGACAGAGGGCATCCTTGCCTTGTGCCAGTTCTCAAAGGGAATGCTTCCAGCTTTTGTCCATTCAATATGATATTGGCTGTGGGTTTGTCATAAATAGCTTTTATTATTTTGAGATATGTTCCATCAATACATAGTTTATTGAGTTTTTTTTTTTTTTTTTTTTTTTAGCAGAAAGGGGTGTTGAATTTTATCAAAGGCCTTTTCTGCAACTATTGAGATAATCATGTGGCTTTTTTCATTGGTACTGTTTATGTGATGGATTATGTTTATTAATTTGCATATGTCAAATGAGCCTTGCATCACAGGTATGAAGCCAACTTTATCGTGGTGGATAAGCTTTTTGATTTGCTGCTAGATTCTGTTTGCCATTGCAAAAGGCTGAAAATTCCAAACACCAGAATGCCTCTTCTGCTCCAAAGGATCAACACTCCTCTCAAGCAAGGGAACAAAACTGGACAAAGATGAGTTTGATGAACTAACAGAAGTAGACTTCAGATAGGGGGTAATAAAAAAATTCCTCCTAGCTAAAGGAGCATGTTCTAACCCAATGCAAGGAGGTTAAGGACCTTGATAAAAGGTTACGGGAACTGCTAACTGGAATAACCAGTTGAGAGAAGAAGATAAATGATGTGATGGGGAGAATGGAACCAAGTTGGAAAACACTCTAAAGGATATTATCCAGCAGAACTTCCCCCATCTAGCAAGACAGGCTGACATTCAAATTTAGAAAATACAGAGAACATCACAAAGATACTTCTTGAGAAGTGCAATCCCAAGACACATAACTATCAGATTCACCAAGGTTGAACTGAAGGAAAAAATGTTAAGGGCAGCCAGAGAGAAAGGTCTGGTTACCCACAAAGGGAAGCCCATCAGACTAACAGTGGATGTCTCTGCAGAAACCCTACAAGCCAGAAAAGAGTTGGGGCCAATATTCAACATTCATAAAGAAAAGAATTTTCAACCCAGAATTTCATATCCAGCCAAACTAAACTTCATAAATGTGGAAGGAGAAATAAAATCCTTTAGAGACAAGCAAATGCTGAGAGATTTTGTCACTACCAGGCCTGACTTATAAGAACTCCTGAAGAAAGCCCTAAATATGGAAAGGAAAAACCAGTACCAGCCACTGCAAAAACATACCGAATTGTAAAGACCATTGACACTATGAAGAAACTGCATCAACTAATGGGCAAAATTACCAGCTAACATCATAATGACAGGATCAAATTCACACATAACTATATTAATCTTAAATGTAAATGGGCTAAATACCCTAATTAAAAGACATAGACTGGCAAATTGGATAAGGAGTCAAGACCCATCAGTGTGCTGTATTCAGGAGACCCATCTCACGTGCAAAGACACACATAGGCTCAAAATAAAGGGATGGAGAAATATTTACCGAGAAAATGGAAAGCAAAAAAAAAAAAAAAGCAAGGGTTGCAATCCTATTCTCTGATAAAACAGACTTTAAACCAACTAAGATTAAAAAAAAGACTAAGAAGTTCATTACATAATGGTAAAGGGATCAATGCAAGATGAAGAGCTACCAATTGAGTGCATAAACATATATGCACTCAATTGTTCTCTTTAAAGATTACTGCTGAAATTATACCTCTTCAACCTCCAGCCAAAGAAAGGATTCAAAATTCCATTTGATATTTATTTATATAAATTTATTTATATAAATTTACGTATTTTTATAAATAATATTTCAATATCTGTTTAATGTGGTTCCAGTGTTTTAAAATCACTTGACACTTTGAAATATCTCACATTGTATATCACTAAGGTATATAATTTAAGTTTGTTATAATGATGTTCTTTAACTATTGGACCTCTGATAAGAAATATTTCTTCTTTGTCATATACATTTCAATGTATAGTGTGTTTTAGAATTAGGAATTTGATCAATTGTTCGTTCACTTCAGTAAAAATATGAGTTTCACAGTAGAATGTCAACCCACCTCCACTTACCCAACCCACTGGAAATCAAGATTCCATTCCTCTAAAACACATTAAATAATGCTGTCACACACCCAATATTCTCAGCTGGCCAATCATCCTTCTATAGTCTTGAGTATGCCTATGCCACTGGTTAAATTACAGGTTTACCAAGAAGCAGTTGGATTTGCCCTCAAAGTTGTTTCATTCACTTCACTTGTTTTCATTTTAAATTTAGATAAATATTCCATAAATTATTAAGTATGTATGAAAGAAAAAAGAAAACAAAATACGTTTCTAGGAAAATTAAATGGAATGCTTTGAAAAGTCTTGAGAAAGTTAAATCATAAATTGAAGTTGAATTAGGTGTAGAAAAAAATCTAAAAATTTAAGAAATGTTTTTGTCTTCTAAGGGCTTTAATTTTAACGCCACTTTTACAGAATTCACTATTGAAAATTGTAACTTATGTGTTGTGATTGTAATTTATTCAAAAAGGAGAGCAAGTAACTAAGTAAAAGGCTTTGCCTATAAGAATTTGGTGAATAAATGTGCCTTTATATTCTTTCAGTTAAAATAACCTTTAAAAATATGTTATATTTTATGATTCCCTTTAAATCTATATTTTAGATTAACAGATTAACAAAAGTTTGTAATCTTGGATAGAATGGCACTACTGTATAATTAAATGCTGATTCATCTGACTCCAAATCCTTTGCTTTTTACCACTATGGTAACATTATTCAATTCTTGCCTAATTTTTCATACCTTAAAACAAACAAAGGACAACAACAACAAAAACCTTTAGTTTTATATTACCCTCTAGCCAAACCCTAAGTTTTCTTCTTTTCAAAGTTAAGCTTCTCAAAATAATGTACTATGATTTCTCCCTCCATTCACTCTGCAAGTTGCAGCAGCCAAAGTTCTGACAAATAAGTAATTCTGGCCAAGGCCTGGAACTGCTGTTGAAAAGTTCACCCATGAGCCTTTCAATTAGACTTACTAATGGGTTCTATTCATCCCCATCTTGTTTGATTTCAGTAGTATTTTAGATGGTTGGCTGTTTTCTTCCTCTTCAAAATGTCTCCTTTCTTGATAATTCCTTCTACAGTGCTGCGTTTTTTTGTTTGTTTGTTTGTTTGTTTTGCTTTCCTCAGTCTCCTGCAGGCCTTCTCTTCCTATTTACTTATTTTTCTCAGGATTTGTCAATGGCTCTTTTACATCCCTTTCTTTCATTCATTTTTCTGGTTATAAAAGTAAAATACGGCCATCATAGAATATTAGAAATTAAACATTATCTTGAAATCAATGCAAAACTTAAAATTATGTATAATCATGCCACCTATCAATTACTGGTATCACATACTGATTATATTCTCTGCCTTTTTATGCCTAACAGTGCTTAACAGAAATGAAATTATATTCATATTTAGTTTTGTTTTCTACTTTTTTCATTAAGTACTATTTTATAAAATTTCCAATAATATTAAATATTTCTTGAAAATGTGATTTTTATAGCTAGATAACATTGTATAAATTTGTGATGGTTTATTTAAGCATTCTGCCTTCCTTACTGACATTTAACTTGCTTCCATATATATTTATTTTTAACTCAAAATAAAAATTTTACTTTTTTTAACAGTAGAGTTTAATTCACATTTATTGTCATAATAAATGTAAATTCCTTCTCTTTTCAATAAAGGAAAGAGAGTGTTTTTTTCCCAAACACACACTAGAGAATGTATTTCTGTTTTTCTTCTCACAAATAGTTAACTCTTCGCTTGGCACAGAATTCTTAAGTCATATTTTTGCCCTATGAAAACTTGATATTTCAGACTATGCTCTGAAATTTAGTATAGTGAAGCAGAAATATCTAGTCACTATGTTTTCATTTTTATGGGAATATTTTTTCTTCCCATCTGTTTGCTTATAAAAACTTTTATTTACTTATGAACTTAACAATATTTACTAGGCTATGTCTAGATTGATTATCCAAAATTAACCCTGGTAGAGTAACTTCATCAAGAGCCAGCAGTGAAGAGTCATCAGCATTGACATCTTTTTCTAAAGTCATAAAACCAGGATTTTCTTAATGCAGAACTGGCTGACTACCAAATAACAGTATTATTAAATATATAGACGCTAACAAACATTCTTCGGACTTATGTAGCAATTTATACTTACAGAGACCTTGACAAATATGAAGATACATACATAATTCAACTCTGACCCAAAAATCATTTATTTGTTCATTTTTATGTTTCCTAGTTATAATATGTTTATATATGACTTAATGATTTATAGGAAACTGCAAGAACATCATTTAATTTGATTCTCCTCACAACTATGAGAGGGAAGTTTGATTACTTCCCTATTTTATAAATAAGAGAAATGATCCCCAAAGCAATTCAGTTGCTTTCCCAACTTTGTCCAACTACTAAGTCTCGGAGTAAGATTTGCAACCAGGTATTTGTTTCCAAACAGTTTGTTATTCCCATTATTTTGGATTTTTTACATGATTTGTATAATTATGAGCCCAAAAGACAGCAAAGGAGCCCCTGTGGACTGTAGCAAGAATGAGTGTGATTCTCAGTATGTGCTGATAGGTTTCATCCTATCCACCTGCAATTTCACCATCCTGGCTTGATTATACAGGCCCTTAAAGAACTTATTTTTCTTCAGAAAGCCCATATAAAACACAAATTTTCAAAAAAAATTATACCTTATTTTTTTAAGGGAGCATATGTTAGTAGGCAAAAAGAATAACAACTAGTGCAAGAAATGTATGTTGACCAAAAAAACAAACAAACAAACAAAAAAGGAAGGAAGTAATTATTGAAAGAGAATAGGCCTATATGTATATGTGTGTATATATATATATTATATATTTATATATATAATATATATATATAAATATATATATATATTTCTACTTCATTAGATACCTCTTGTATCAATTCTACTTGAAGATTCTTTAATACTCTAAATATCTTATAATTCACGTTTTGAATTGTCACTTGATATAAAGTAGTTTCTTCATAATTTAAATACAAAATATTTTAAATTTCATAGGCACTACACTATAAATCCCCCAAATATATATATATATAAAAGCAGATTTTCATATTAAATACTTCATAGCATTGCTAAAAATTAGAATATATATAATATATATTTTTAAGGTATTAAAAATTAGGACACACTATATTGTAACAAGTGTGTAAGTTTTGTACCACATGAAAGTTGATACACTTGCTATTTGATTACTACAATATACCCATTATGATTAAATAGTATTGCAGTAAAAGGGTTGTTTACTTTCAGGATATTTTACTTGCACTTTTTGCATTTACTTGTGCTGGTTTTTTAGGCCCCATTTTCCACAGATTCATGCTAAAGGGGCCAGGTGACAATCCCACACTCAATGCATTATATTACGGAAGAAGAACTCAGAACTTACGAATCCTCTCTTAGGGACAGAGGTGATGCCTGACCTTTGCTCTGGAGGAAAACACTATCTCTATCTTCCAAGGATGTTTGCTATACAATAATCTTTAACAAATAGCTCAGAACAAAGGAAAGTTAGTACTTCACGCTTAAGATGTGCATAAGCACAAGGTACCCATGAAAAATTGTCTCCCCAAAGTCATATGAAATACAGTTAGAACTTTGTGATAATTTCTGACTATATAAAATAAATACATATTCATATTAGCATTGTTGAGATATATGACCTTGCTTTTCCTTTACAGCTTTAATAGTTTATGTCTGGTAACAATGTCTGTGTGGTTCAAGATTAGGAATCTATTCTTCAACTTCCCAAATATACAAAGTAAATAGCTATATGATGCCTGAATTAGTTTTGACCATTATTAAAGTTAACTTATGTCTTTTTTTATCTTGCCACTGACTAGCATTTACCTCAATCAGAATGCAAAAGTAAAGAAGACGTAAGAAAACATTGCTTGGGAAAAGTGGTATTATGTTCACTAAATGTATATTTAAACATTTTTTTAAATTCTCTTTTTCCATCATTATATGAAACCGTACATAAAATTATAGTATGATAACTTATGAAAATCATGGAGAATATTGTTTGTTAAGCAAAATTCAAGTTCATATGTATTAAAATATTTGTAACTGATATGCACCTATATACATATGTCTATATACTAAATATTATTATTGAGAATGCTTACATCTTCCAAAAAGAGAAATCCCTCCAGTATTCCACTATAAAACTAATGCAGCTCATCAATATATTTTTATATAGAGTATATATTAGAAAGTAAATATTATATATGTACATATGTAGTGTACATATATGCATATACATGTATACTATATATGTAGAATATATACAGTATATATTACATGTATACATTGGACATGCATATATGTATATGTGTACACATGTAATGTATACTGTATGTAATATGTAGTTTCTAATACATACTGTATATATTATACATATACACAACATGTACATATATAATATACACAGTATATGATCATATATATTAAGTAATATATACACTATTTATAATACACAGATTATATATATATTTCAATATAAACAACTTATTTTTAATATTATCTTAGATTATCATATTTTGGTAATACATATAATTATCTAGTGTATAATTAATTAAATTCATGCTTTTCATTCTAGTTTTAGATGTTCTTAAATATATTGCTGCTCCTTTAAAGTGAAAACAATTGGGAGGGGTTGGAGAGAAATAGAGGTGAAAGAGGCTAGAAAATACTTCTTCAAAAATAAATAAATCTATCCACTATTCAAAAATGAGTCAAACTTTCATTATCACTCAAATAACTGCCAGGCAATTGAAATCCTTCTAATTGCAAGTACCCTAAACGTAGCTTATTGCCTTCCTTTCCTATTTCCTGACTTCTCTGGGTCGTTTCATTCGCACCTCTCTTTTAAGCCATCTGGGATCCTCTGTACAACCGAGCTTAAATGCTGGACACCTGGCCTTACAGTGTTTGCTTCTCTCTTTCACCTGCCAGCCCTTTGTTCCTCCCCAAGATTGAATGAGCCCTACGAGTCCTGTCAAGCATGCACATATAGCAGCTTTTCTTGCATTCAATCTTAGACTAGTCCTTAAGTCTGGTATAATCCTTTCATTATTTTGCCTACCCATTTAGCTGTTCTATTTCATGATCTCTAGAATCTTATAATCCACATGAGAATTATATCTAGATAAATGTGATACCTCTAGAACACCAGGGTGGAAGGAAGGAAAGGCATAACTGAAAATAAAAGTCATGTAAAACTCCCTGTTCTTGCTAGAAAACAGTTATAACTCATTGGGGTTGGTGCTCAAATTTAAAAATGCAAAAGATACAGGATTTGATATGTGTAATCAGTACTTAGGAAAATATCATATATCTCTTTCACAAAGCAGGTAAGTCCTACTTACCACTCAAGACATAATTTTTCATTCTTTGTCTGGTACCTCCCAAGATTTGTATCCCAGCTCTTTAGCTCCTCCTACACACAAAGCTCCTTTTACACTTCCAAAAATAATTTCTGATCTGACATCCCAGTGATATTGAGTCTATACCTCAACTTCCATCTGTTTCCCACTCTCAATTTCTATAGACTGTACAAGTAAGAATATGGTACTTGGCTTAGCATTCATTCCTTTTAATTATTCAGAAGTCTTTCCAAACTTTAGCCTTTTTCAAGTTCCTTCTTTCAGTCAATACAGACAACTTGCCTAGTTTAACTCAAACACAATTATACTTCTCAGAGGCTTCTGTTAAAATGATGTCACTCCAGTGCTCAATAAAACAAGTCCAGAAAAATATTTGTCACTCTAATTGTATGAAAAAAGAAAATAAAAATAATTATAACAAAAATTCTGTAAGCATTATTGAGTTTTAAAAAAAGAAGCAAGTAAGTTGGAAGGTCAAGGAATCTTATGGCAAGTCTTTAGTCAAATTAGATATTTCAATAGAACACTATGAAGAAGCCAGCTTTGGAAATGAGATAAGTGGAGTAATTGTAAATCATTGAAATAATGAGGATAAGAGTCCTGTTTTTCATGGTCTCAGAACTGATAAGTTGTGACTAGGTTTTGATAACTTGCACTTGATTAGCCAGTTCCAGAGAAATGTTTTCACAGTGAGTGCAGGGCTCAAGAGAACACTGATTTAGTCAGGTAACCATAGAGAAATTTTAAACACTGATTCTCTCCTACCTCCTCCTGCTCTGTAGAAATGCTCCCAGGTTCTTGTCTGCTGTTCCTCCTCCTGTTCCACGTCCCATTGCCTGTGAGAAATATCACCAATTTTCACAATTAAGTAAATAATCAGAATTAATTAATCTCTTAATGATACAATCTGAGAACCAAGTGATATTTTTAAAAGTTACGAGAGAGAGGAGAGGAAAATTCTAATCCGAGAAAGAAAGAGAAAATTTTCCAAATGTAATATCTACATATACTGTCATTTGTCTGCTGCCACATAGAGTAAGGACTATTGGTGGTGAAGGTGAATTCTAATTTACAGGAAAATACACTGGGAATGATGTGACAAGCAAAACTTGCAGCCTCATCTATAACTGTCTGGTATATCAAGTAAACTTAGTTAACTTGAGATTTTAAACTAAGAAACTAAATGAGCCCTCCCAACAGAACTGAACTTTTGTGAGGCCATATGTGAAAAGTGGAAGTAAAATGATTCTTGGTTTAAAAGATAAAGATAGGGGGGAAAAAAAAGCATAGTAGCACAGAATGCCATGGAGCTCCATAACTGTGGAGAAGCCCACGGGGAGGGGGAATTTAAATGAAGGACAAAGGAGACATAGATATAAATGTACTATAGGTCACCCAGTTAGACTGAGAAAATTTCAGAGAGCAAAAAAAAATGTGTTGAAATAAGACATGCAAAGATGTTTTAACTAGTGATAGGGAACCTCTGGGAAGAGGATTTCAGTAGTGTGTTTCAAGAATCCTTTTATTGTCTTTCTTAATGGACATGTTTACCAGTGACTTGGATGGGACCATGGATGCAAGTTGATATATCTGCACTAGGAACAAGGTAGACAGAAATCCTAATAACTGGTTTAGACTTTTCAGTTCTTCAACTGGTCCCTCATTTTTCTTTCGCTATTGCCCTTGATCTTTCTTACACTGACTCTTCCTTTCCCTTCCCATACAATCATTCCTAACAAAGTTGCTATATCCATGACTGTGTTTCCTAAATTATATTCACATCTTGGACCTCTCAAAATTGACTACCACCCCCACCATCCCACCAGCACTATCCTTGCTAATGTCCTTATTTAGGAAGGTGTTTTAGTCGTCAAATTTGATGGACTTCTTGTGTCATACCTCATCCTATTAGCCTCTCTTGTATTTACCTCCTTTGACAAATTCATCCTTATTACATCCTCTGTCTTCTCCTTTGTGTCATTCCTCTTTGATTCCTTTAAAACATGGGAATTCCTTATAGTTCCTTTTTTCTTCTTACTCTCTGCTGCCTTTTAGAGCAATCTCACTTACTTTCATGACCAAAACAAACACCAGATGCAGTCCTTTAACCCTGAGTCCCAGACCAAATATCTCCTCTATACGACATTCAACAAAACAAATTCGACAAAACTGCCATTGCTTTCTATGCCTAATCTAACCTTGTCCTCCAGAAGGCATGAGCTCAAAAAATAGAACCAGAAAACATGAGTCATCTATACTGGATTATAAATTCCTTCCCAACTTCATGCTCTATGTTCAGTGATGTGTTGGAAATCAGTTGAGTATAGTTAACCAGCTATAGTGTTTGTAGCAACAAGGAAGGCAATTTGATTACAGGTTACTTGAATTCTTATAAAATCTCCAATAAAACATCATCTTTAAAAAAGGATTAAAAGGGCCATTTCAAATTCTGAGTGTTCATTTTCTTACTGAATTATCTTTATATTGCATTATTCTTATGTTAATTATGTCAAAAAGTTTACACACTCAATTTTCTTTCTTGTATCATTCATATTTTAAGGATAAAAAGTTTGTGGTCTGTAAAGGCCATCTTCCTACATTAGGAAATTACTGATTATTTCTATGTATAAAATTTCAGGTTTGGTCTTTCAAGGAAAACAATGCATCTTAATTTTAAAATAGATGCTCTTATAAAGGATATGTTTTATTTTTGTACTGATATTTGGATGATATAAACATTCACGTATTCTTATTTGACAATTATTTGAGGGGTATCATAAAGGATTCATCAACAACTATACAAAACTTCCTTCTCCCTCTTATATGCAACCTTTCTAAAGTAGGAAGGGAAGAGCTGGGTTGCCAGATTCCAAACACACATGAAAACCATTGCACCTAAATTTAGAATTTTAAAAAATCTTTTCCATATTCCAATTTGGCTTTGATAAAATTTGAATTCTGAGCTACACTTTAAAAGTTATTCTTTTTTTTTCCCCTCTCTAGGCTTAGGAGTAGGGTAATGCTGTTCATGAAGCACTTTATGTCATTATGTGTGTTAAGTCTAATTCTACAGAGGAAGTGAGCTGTTATAAAATCAAAGTATGTTCATTGGATTTGATATAAGAATTAGAATGGTAGAGAGAGAAGGAGAATGATTATTTTATTCCATTCATGAATAACAGAGAAAATAGACTCTCCTGCATGTCCTCTTGGCCTATATACCATGAGCATAGAAGCATAGATATGAGAAAATCAAAAATAACTAGTTGACCACAAATAAACAGTGATTCTTATTTCCAACATTCCAACCATAGCTTTTTCCACTCAAAATATGCAAGAGTTCTACAACCTGGGAGATCTTTTACCACTTGTGATCTTTCTCCCCTGGTATCATTTAGCTATTGTTATGTAATAATCCTCCTCATCCAGTCCCCTTCCCCCAAGAATATCTCAGTGGCTTAAAATAGTAAGCATTTATTATTTTGCATGAGTCTATAAGTCATCTGAGTGTTTTTTGTTGTTGTTGTTGTTTTGTGGTCTTAGATGGGCTCACTCAGTCATACACCTGTGGTCAGCTGCAGATTAAGTAGGTACCTCCAATAATCCAGGCAGATCTCTTTCACATGACTAATTAGTCATAAGCATGTGTAAGTCAATAATTCTCCATTAGCCTAGCCCAAGCTCAAGGAGGAGGCAAGAGCACAAGGGCACAAGTTCTCTTCAGGCCTAGGCTCAGAACAGGCATACTTTCGCTTTTGTCTCATTCTTGGCCTAGATTTAAGTGGTGGAAGATGGACTCCACTTATTGTTGGAAGAAGCTGCAAAATGTATCACAAGGAGATTTACTCCAGTTACTATTATGAATAATAATATATTCCAAAACATAATGGCTAAAAACAATCTATTTTTCTCACAGATTCTGGGAATCAGGAATTTAGACAAGAATGCAGTCGCTATCCTTTACTGTTTTTAGGAAGACTTGAAGCTTAGGAGTAGCTTGGCAGCTGGAGGCTAGAATCATCTGAAGGCTCATTCATTCACATGTCTGGGACCTGGGTTGTGGAGGTTCAAAGATGAGTAGTCCTGAATGGGTAGCCTCCAGATGGCCTCTCCATGTAGTTTGGCTTCCACATAGTATAGTGGTCACAAGGCACTCAGACTTCTTATGGGGTAGTTCAGGGCTCCAAGCCCAGGACTCCATGACAGAAGCTGCATTGCCTGTTATAACATGTCTTTAGAAGTCATACAGCACCAATTCCATCATACTTAATTAATCAAGGCAATACAAGCCCACTTAGATTGAAAAAGACAAGAACTAGCCTCCATTCAATAGAATGTCAAAACCATGTTGTAGAAATTGTGTGGGGCAGGAGATACTGTTGCAGTCATCTTAAAAAAAATACAGTCTGCTGTAATCCGCATTTTAGCCTCACCAATTTACCTTCCTTTTATATGCAAAATACACTCCCACCTCCCCGCAAAACCTCTATTATGATATCAACTTAAAGACCAACAGTTCATTATTTAAATAAGGTCCAGGTGTGGATGAGGCTCCTTGAATATGATTCGTTGAGTTAGATTCCTAAAGTTTCTCTAGTTTTCTCTAATTCCGAGGATCTGTCAAGTGAAGAAGCCCCCTGTCAGGCTGCTATGGAAAAACGCCCTCAAGAGTCTTAGGAGACCTAATATTTAACTGAACAGTTTTGGGAGGCATGGCCTTGAGTACTTAGAATGACTTTCATCTGTGTGAAAGGGTTTATGAAGTATCATTGTTAATCTTTCTGAGGTGTTAGCAAAGGATTGTCAGGTCATCAGTTATCTTGACCCTACTAGCGGAAACAGTTATGAGCCCACTCTGCCTCTTGATGGAGAAGTCAAAATATTATATTATAAAAGGACATGTGATTTAGGAGATATTGGTGTTATCATCTTTGGAAAACATAACCTGCCATAGAGGGAAACCATGGGGTTAACTGAGTGGGATATAAACCTGATTAATCTACCACACCCTCTTAAGAAGTTATTGACTCACTCTTTGGACAAATATTTATAGTGTTTTTTATGTTCCAGGTACAGTTCTAGGTACTAGATAAAAAACAGTGAATAAGAAAGACATTCTATTCTCATAGTGTTTTACATTCTTATCATGGGATCAGAATAATAAGTAATAAGCAAAATATATAGTATATTAGATAGTAGTGTGTGAAAAGAAGGGGGGAAAAAGCACAAGGAAGAAGATAGAAGGTGTATGTGGTGGATTACAAGTTTAGGTATCATTATTAGGAAGTTCTCATTGAGAATATATTTTAGTAAAGACCCAAAAATGGTGTGAGAGTGAGCCATGTAGATTTCAGGGGAAGAGAACTCCAGGTAGAAGATACCTAGATAACTCTGTAGCAGGTAAAAAGTTGTATTGAAATTATGGCAATGGAGGGAGCAAGTGGTAAGAAATGAGGTTGCAGTGGTAATGAGGGGCAGGTCATGTAGAAAGCTATTGGTAAGTAATTAGATATTCACTCTGAATGAAATAGGAAGCTACTAATGGGCTTTTAGTTTATGAGTGAAATGAACTAATTTCCCTTTAGACAAAATGACTTTGGCTCCTTTGTTGAGAACAGAGTAAAGAGGAACGGACAGAGCAGGGAAAGTGGGTAAGAAATGATTTAATTAATGCAGATTAAATGGGCTAAGGTGGTAGCAGTGGTGGTGACAAGAAGTAGCCTGATCCTACATACATTTTGAAGGTAGGGACAACAGGACCCATTGAGGTATTGAATGTGGACTGTAAGGGAAAAAAAAGTCAAGAATAATGCCAACATTTTTGGTTTGAACTATTTGATGGATTTGCTGGAAAGATGAAGTTGAGAAGATATGAAGGCAGGAAGAAAACTTGGTGCCTAAATATTCTGCTGTGTTTTAAGAGGATCAGCTGGTATACAAATTGATTCTTCTTTGCAAAACCAAGAACAACTGTGGGTTATTTGTTTCTTTATTTGTTTGTGGCATTGATAAATGAATTATACTCAGTGAGAAATGAGAGAACCTAGAAAAAGCATTTAAGAACTCCCAATTCTTTGTCTAATAAACTAGCTTTTGTTATGCTAGGCTCAGTGAGTCTAAGATCAGTCATTAAAACAATCTTTAATACTTTGTGTCCCAAAATATCAAAATAATGCTATTGTTAGTTCTTAAAGCTAAAGGTAAAAGCACATTCTCTTGCTTTTTACTTGTCCTTTTTTTTTGTGGGGTGGGGGGAATAGTTTCATAGTCCATCTAATGGATAACTTGTGGATTCTCTGAATGGCAGCCCTAGATATACACACATTTGCTCTTGCCGAACCTTCAGGGTGAGTGTCATTCCCTTTGCTCTTTACTTAGTTGAAATTCTCTCTATGCCTGAAGACTCATTTCAAGATCTTTATCTTCCATAAAGAGTTATCTTACCAGTCTAGATAACACTTATTTTTATAACAATCACTTTTTATTCTCTCATTTTTTTGTGTTAGGTTTCCCTTTCTGTTTAAATTATAAACCAATTTTTGGGAGGCAACATATCCCATGCTGAGAAGGAATTCATCACATGCACTGATGCATTTGTGATTTCATAAAAACAGAACTGGACTTTTGGTCAAAAAGCATGATTTAAAATGAGTCTTCACTTAAACGTTACTGGTTATTGATCAAGTAATGTTAAACAATTATACTCAACTTTTCCAAGGTTTAGTTTGCTCGTTAATACTGGTGAAATATTTCACCGAGTTTGAAATGTGTTTGATTTCCCAGCATTATGGGGAGGATTGGATGAAGTGCTATGTCAATGTTAGGAATATTCTACTGCAAACGTAGTTGTGTTATACTCTAGATCAGAGTCTCCATTATGGACAGCACTGGTCACCCAGCACTATATCAAGCCAGGCTGCTCAGGAGCTATTCAGGCTGGTTGACTTTTTCCAATACTTCAGCAGTTCTCTCCTTAATGATTTCCACATAGCTAAAATTTCCATGTAGCTTCTTATTTATTTTACCTTGAATATTTTGAGTTTCCAAATAGCTAGAGTTTTAATATGTCACAAAGTTCTCTGGGTGAGTTTAGCATTGTCATAAATGGAGCACTTTGAGATATAAATGATGAGAGGGACAACTTCCCTTTAATTTCATTGATTATTATCAACCGCCAATCAGGTCGTACTTACCCCACCTGCTAACTAATCCAAAAGCAATGCTTAGCTTAGAGAAAAGCAAAGGTAATATGCAAAAAGCCGACAGTTTCAGCTGTTAACAATATCATTAATTAACCATCTTCCAGAATAGTTTTTAATTATTCATTGACATTTTATTGTTATTGACAATACATTTATTGAGCACCTATCAAGTAATAAGATTCCAAAAATGGTATAAAACACAGCAACTGCTCATGTGTCATTTACAGTCCATTAAAATATACACAATTTTTTCAGGTGTGTACATGTGCTCAAGGTTCTAGTGCATACTTAACTGTACTAAGGGGAGAGTGAGAAATCCAAAAGCAGGAGATGATAAACAGATTTAAAAAAAAAAGTTGCTTCCCTAAGTTTACATGAAGAATGTGTTTACCTAAAGGCTTCTCAGAGACATTTTGATAAAAACAGTTTATGAGATCCACTTCTGTCAATGAGAACTTTCTTTCCTCAAAATCTGCTTCTGCTTACATCTCTTTAAAAGGACTACTTTTTATATGCAGAGGGACATTAATTCATTTTCTAATTACAGAAGCAGAAACTTAGGGTGACATAAAAAAAAAAAACAGCAGAAGGAAGTAGAATTAAAGTACCATGAAGATAGAGACTATGACTATTTTGCAAATTCCCAGAACTCAGGAGGGAGATTAAAACATAGCAGATACTCTACAATAAATATTTTTCAAAGGAGTGGATGGATGGATGGATGGATGGATGGATGGATGGATGGATGGATGGATGGGTGGGTGGATGGAGATGTGAATTAATTGAATGAAACCCTTCAAATTGCGATTATTAAGTTTAGGACAAAAATCTGCATTTGGGATATGGAAATGAGAACTTTATTAGTGACAACATTCTGAATCTAGCTGTCTGGTTCCCAATTTCCTCATATCTTAAAGAAAATGATTGGATATTTAAGGTCATTTCCAGGTCTAAAATAAAATACTTTGATAATATGATGACTTAACATTTTGAGTCTTATGTTCAGCTATGATTAATCTCTGAACTAGTAATTTGGAATGTATTTTTAATAATAACAATATTAATTACTAACTGACTTCATGGATTAGTTAGCTAAATAATCAATAACATTTCTACAAGGTAAGAATCATTATGTGCCTCTTTATCCAAAATGAGGAAACTGAGGTTTATACAGGTAAGTAACTTGCCCAAGGGCACAGAGGTGGGCATGATAGAGTTGAGGCTATGGATCAGGTCTGGCTCACTGATTCCCATGCCTGGAACTGTTGTCTCTTATTGAACACACTTCCTTTTATAAGACATTTGTGTGTAAAAGATCCATAACTTGAGAAGAGGTACAATGTTGTTTCCTTACAGCTAGGCCAGTCACCAGTTTTGCTGGGCTGGATATAGGGTTAGGATTAGGAAATTCCATCAAGCATAAAACAAGACAAAGATGAATATCTTGTGTCCATGTGTTCAGGATTCAGTCGCAAGGCAAGAGAGCAGATAACAGGGCAGAAGGAACTAAGGGTATGGGGCAATTTGGGGGTACTGAGGGTAAAGGCAATTTGAAATTTTGGACAGTAGCCAGAAATCGGGGACTATAGAAGAACAAAAAAGATCAGAACGATAGCAAGCCAGAGAGCAGAGCACATGATAGTGCCCATTGACCTTAATCACCAGAGCAGATCCCTTCTGGTGGGATATTTTTATTTTTTTTATTTTTTATTTTTTTGTCATTGCATATAGGAATTTTCAATTGCAGGTCTGGGAACAGCATGAAGAAGCAGAATTGGCGGCTCCAAGCTAACCGGGGCAGGGGATCAGCGGCAGCTGCTGGTGAGCAACTCCTGACACCTTAGCATGCCTTCTTAGTGCTTGAGTTTCACTATCTGTTCAGTCCCTTTTGCAAGGGGAAATTAGTTCTGCAGCACATATCATAGCTTACCAGCTGAAAGAGTGTGATTATGGATTGCTGGAGTCCACCACAGCTGATGGGTTCTTTCTTTTTTCCCCTGTCAGGAAAAAGTGACTCATGGCAATCATATATTGGTGTCATATACATAACTCTTCCCCTCCCTGCCCTTCTGCACCACCCCCAATATACTAACTCACCATTGGCATAAATCTACTTTTGTAATTCTACATTGCAAGTATTTGCAAGATGCTCTTCTAGGTGGAGGAGATGAAAAGATGAAAGAGATATAATTCCTGCCTTTGAGGAGCTCACAGTCTAGATGGGAGAGAGACATGCATAAACCAGTAATCATAACTAACAGATATGGAGCACTTATAGCAAGGCAGATGCTATTTATACTTATTATGCATATTAGCTCATTTAATCCTCAAATCTACCCCATAAGGTAGGAGTCTTATCTTCACTTTATAGATGAAGATACTCATGCACAGAGGGGCTAAATAAATCACTCAGGATCACTCAACTAATAAGAGTTGGAACCCAGAATTCTAAACCAAACAATATGGCCCCAGGCCTGTCTTGTGAAGATGACATACTGCCTTCTCATAAATAAAAAAGTACTGAGTACAATTATCAGAGCAAGAATTGAGACATACAGAAAAGGAAAATGGCCACATGAAAAGAGTAAAGACTTGCAGTGAGTAGAGTAAGTGGGATTATGTTGACTGTCATATGACTTTTAACACACTTTTCAATTTTTCTGGGCCTTAAGTTATTCATGGGGAGGACAATACATATATTCAGGTGTTATTCTAAAGATAAGAAAGACTGTATAGAAAATACCTACCACAGTGCCTGGCATATTAGATATTTAATAAATGATGCTTATAATCGAATAGTGGTAGTTGTTCTTGCTGTTGTTATCATTGTGATGTTGTACGTAAGTACTGTAGGGACACAAAGGAATAGTGACTGATTCTGTCTGAAGAGGGGAGGTGGCTGAGGAAAGATATTGTGAGGCTTGGCATAAAAGATGGCATTTGAACTGCACCTTGAAAGATCATCATTTTCCAGACAGACACAGAGAAGAAATGCATTCTAAATAGAGAAAACATGTGCATGACATATTTGGAAAATATCAAGTTTTTGTTGGTTTGGATAAATCATGTGTGTGTGTGTGTGTGTTTGTGTGTGTGTATGTGTTGAGAGTGACTGCAGATGACACTATAAAGATTTGAAGAACACAAATCGTGAAAATCTTGCAAGTAATTGAATTTAGCCCTAAACACAAAAAATATGAAACGTTATGTGGTAACTAACTCAGCAGTTTTTTGGATCCCTCTAAACTAGTTTTTTAATGGAATGTTTCCTTTTCTTCCTTCTAAATATTTTAAAACACAGTAATACTGCTTTATAAGACAATTATATGGTGTTGAACAGCTAGCCAAACTTTCAGTTTCATTTTACTCTAGAGTTACTATGTGTAACTCTATCCATCTACAATTCATGAGCAAATCAGCCAGTGTTAGAAATGGATGATGAAGAATAAATGTGACAGAAATATTCCATTTAATGACTTGTTGGAACTGTTGCCTTTACTGGTCACCCACTCTACTTTTGACCCAGATATAAAATGGCAAAGCCCCATTGCTCAACATTTAGATAAGAACCCTTTTTTTTTTTTTTTTTTTTTTTTTTTTTTTTTTAAATTTTGACCTTTAGTTTAGATACAGGGAATACATGTGCAGATTTGTTACATGATACTATTGCATGATGCTGATGTTTGGAGCACAGGTCCTGTTACCCTAGTAGCGAGCATGGTAACTGATAGGTAGTGTTTTAACCCACCCACTCCCACCCTCTAGTAGGCCACGGCATCTATTGTTCTCATATTTATGTCCATGTGTGCTCAGTGCTTAGTTCCCACTTATTAGTGAGAACATGTAGTATTTGGTTTTCTGTTCCTGTGTTAATTTGCTTAGGATTATGGCCTCCAGCTCTAAACACGTTGCTGCAAGACATTATATCATTCTTTTTATGGCTGCATGGTATTTCATGGTGTATATGTCCACATTTGCTTTATCCAATCTACTATTGATTATCACCTGGGATGATTTCATGTCTTTGCTAGTGTAAATAGCATAGCTATGAACATACAAATACATGTGTCTTTTTGGTAGAATGATTTTTTAAATTTATACCCATTAATAGGATTGCTGGGTTGAAGAACCCATTTTTTGATTGTTGTTAAATTTAATTCTCCCTGTGAAGAATTAAAGTATGTGTGTGTCTATGTATGTGTCTTTGAGTGTGTGAATGACAAAATTCTTGTTTATATAAATATTGTATACACTTGTTTGAAACCATCTGATGTCTCACTTTCCCAGCACTAAAACAAAATGAAACAAAAGCACACCAATAAGTAAATAAATACTTCGCCAAAAAGATATTACTTCTGGGGACAATTACTAAGTAAAATAAGCCTAAAAGTTTTTGAAGGATGAAGAAATAGAAAAACAAAATGCTATTATTTCATTTGGTCTTTAGTCAGAAGGACAAATCCAACTACAATGATTTTGTAGCCTTATCTAAAAGCCAATTGGGGGAACCTCCATTTGCTCTCATTGCTAACATATTGTATAGTCAAGACACCTTTTGAACAACTATTTGATTCTTCAGCAGTTAATGCTATTGTAGCCGATTCTCATCACTTTCTTTTCTCATGTGACCCCTTGGAATATACAAATGATCACATAGCAGATAATTGTATACAATTGTTTATTTAGCATTCCATCAGAAATATCACTGTTACTATTGTTTTAATGAAATTTACCAAATAATCTTAATCTAGATTATTCAAAGGAATGCCTTCTGTTCCTTTGAGTGAATGGAGTTTTGCTGTACAATTCCTTAGCGAAGAAAGTTATTACATATGGTTCTTTGTGCTTCCTTTGCTTAGGTTTGCAGACAACAAGATGAATTATTTTAATTTTTTTCTTAGAAGTTCATCAGGCTAACTGTTTAATCATTTTTATTGCCCGTCTCATCTCAGTTATATTAAATCTAATTTTCCTATATTTGAGTACATTGGTAAATACCAAATTATTTTTAATATTCAAATATTTGTCTCATCAGAATTATATAAACAGTGTTTTCCTGTCATTGTAAAGTGAATATTTAACATGTCCAGTTCTCAAATACTGTTTTCGTTTTTGACTCCATTACATTTCTAATAAAGTCAAATCTTCCGTAAATGAAAGGTACATTCTTTCTGTCCATTATATATGCCTTGCTTTTGCTTCCACCGAGTGAATTTTTAAAAATTATTTATAACAATTGTACTAGCCTGATTTTTCAAGTATAAGGTCATTTTTACTTACATATACTCCTTCAAAATCATTCATCTACCTTGTCATAATGCATGCTAAAAACACCCTTCAATTCAGTATTATCTGCAAATTTCATTAATGTATCGTTTACTTCCTTTCCAGGTGATTGATATAGATACTAAATACAACTATAGTTAACATCAGTCTCTTCCTAACTTGATTAGAAATTTCTTCAAAATAAAATAGCATTTTTAGTATTAGTCCTAATTTGTAGTTCTTCGATCAATTTTGTTTTCTAATGGTATGAGAATGTCCAATGAAACTTAATTTTAACTTTTGAAAGTCTGTCTCAGATTGCTAAAATAAAACATGTTCTGCTTTCTGTATTTCTCACGTTAAGTGATTCCAATTCTGTAAAAATTGTAGGCAACTTCATTAACCCATAAAAGTAATTTATAAATCCAAGTTATCTCTGAAACATGACACGATCATCTTTGGGAGACTTAAATGTCTATAGAATTTCTCTAGGGCTTTACAATATTGCTGGTCTTCTGAGAGATTCCATTTATATTTCATTTGGAAATGTTAACTCCTATGAAACTAAGGTATTCTTGTTTTTTTTTTTTAATATACTTTAAGTTCTGGGATACATATGCAGAATGTGCAGGTTTGTTACATGGGTATACATGTGGCATGGTAGTTTGCTGCACCTATTAACCTGTCATCTACATTAGATATTTCTCCTAATGCTACCCCTCCCCTAGCCCCACATCCTCCGACAGGCCCCGATGTGTGATGTTCCCCTCCCTGTGTCCCTGTGGTCTCATTGTTCAACCCCACTTAGGAGTGATGATATGCAATGTTTAGTTCTCTGTTCCTGTGTTAGTTTGCTGAGAATGGTGGTTTCCAGCTTCATCCATGTCCCTACAAAGGACATGAACTCCTCTCTTTTTATGACTGCATAGTATTCCATGGTGTATATGTGCCACATTTTCTTTGTCCAGTCTATCATTGTTGGGCATTTGGGTTGGCTCCAAGTCTTTGCTATTGTGAATAGTGCCGCAATAAACATACGTGTGCATGTGCTTTATGGTAGAATGATTTATAATCCTTTGTGTATATACCCAGTAATGGGATTGCTGGGTCAAATGGTATTTCTGATTCTAGATCCTTGAGGAATTGCCACACTGTCTTCCACAAAGGTTGAACTAATTTGCACTCCCACCAACAGTATAACAGCATTCCTATTTCTCCATATCGTCTCTAGTATCTGTTGCTTCATAACTTTTTAATGATTGCCATTCTACTTGGTGTGAGATGGTATCTCACTGTGGTTTTGATTTGCATTTCTCTAATGACCAGTGATGACGAGCTTTTTTTCATATGTTTGTTGGATGCATAAATATCTTCTTTTGAGAAATGTCTGTTCATATCCTTTGCCTACTTTTTGATGGGGTTTTTTCTTGTAAATTTGTTTTAAGTTCCTTGTAGATTCAGGATATTATCCCTTTGTCAGATGGATAGGTTGCAAAATTTCCCTCCCATTCTGTAGGTTGACTGTTCACTCTGATGGTAGTTTCTTTAGATATGCAGAAGCTCTTTAGTTTAATGAGATCCCATTTGTCACTTTTGGCTTGTATTACCATTGCTTTTGGTGTTTTAGTCATGAAGTCTTTGCCCATGCCTATGTCCTGGATGGTATTGCCTAGGTTTTCTTCCAGGGTTTTTATGGTTTTAGGTCTTATGTTTAAGTCTTTAATCCATCTTGAGTAAATTTTTGTATAAGATGTAAGGAAGGGGTACAGTTTCGGTTTTCTGCATATGGCTAGCCCATTTTCCCAGCATCATTTATTAAATAGGGAGTCCTTTCCCCGTTACTTGTTTTTGTCAGGTTTGTCAAAGGTCAGATAGTTGTAGATGTGTGGCGTTATTTCTGAGGCCTCTGATCTGTTCCATTGGTCTATATATCTGTTTTGATATCAGTACCATGGTGCTTTCATTACAGTAACTTTGTAATATTGTTTGAAGTCAGGTAGTGTGATGCCTCCAGCTTTGTTCTTTTTGCTTAGGATTGTCTTGACTATACAGGCACTTCTTTGGTTTCAAATGAAATTTAAAGTAGTTTTTTCTAATTCTGTGAAGAAAGTCAATGGTAGCTTGATGGGGATAGCATTGAATCTGTAAATTACTTGGGCGGTATGGCCATTTTCACGATATTGATTCTTCCTGTCCATGAGCATGCAATGTTCTTCCATTTGTTTGTGTCCTCTCTTATTTCCTTGAGCTGTGGTTTGTAGTTCTCCTTGAAGAGGTCCTTCAAATTCCTTGTAATTTGTATTCCTAGGTATTTTATTCTCTTTGTAGCAATTGTGAATGGGAGTTCACTCATGATTTGGCTGTTTGTCTATTATTAGTGTATAGGAATGCTTGTGATTTTCACACATTGATTTTTCATACTGAGACTTTGCTGAAGTTGCTTATCAGCTTAAGGAGATTTTGGGCTGAGACGATGGGGTTTTCTAGGTATACAATCATGTCATCTGCAAACAGAGACAATTTGACTTCCTCTATTCCTATTAGAACATGTTTTATTTCTTTCTTTTGCCTGATTGCCCTGATCAGAACTTCCAATGCTATGCTGAATAGGAGTGGTGAGAGAGGACATCCTTTCTTGTGCTGGTTTTCAAAGGAATGCTTCCAGCTTTTGCACATTCAGTGTGATATTGGCTATGGATTTGTCATAAATAGCTCTTATCATTTTGTGATACCTTTCATCAATACCTAGTTTATTTATAGTTTTTATTATGAAGGTGTGTTGAATTTTATCAAAGGCCTTTTCTGTATCTGTTGAGAAAAATCATGTGTTTTTTTTCATTGGTTCTGTCTATGTGACAGATTACACTTATTGATTTGCATATGTTGAACCAACCTTGCATCCCAGGGATGAGGCTGACTTTATCATGGTAGATAAGCTTTTTGAAGTGCTGCTGGATTTGGTTTGCCAGTGGTTTACTGAGGATTTCACATCCAGGTTCATCAGGGGTATTGGCCTGAAATTTACTCTTTTGTTGTTTCTCTGCCAGGTTTTGGTATCACAATGAGGCTGACCTCATTAAATGAGTTAGGGAGGAGTCCCTCTTTTTCTATTGTTTGGAATAGTTTCAGAAGGAATGGTATCATCTCCTCCTTTTACCTCTGTTAGAATTCGGCTGTGAATCCTTCTGATCTTGAGATGATTTGATTGGTAGGCTATTAATTACTGGCTCAATTTCAGAACTTTTTATTGGTCTATTCAGGGATTTGACTTCTTCCTGGTTTAGTCTTAGAAGGGTATATGTGTCCAGGAATTTATCCATTACTTCTAGATTTTCTAGTTTATTTGCATAGAGGTGTTTATAGCATTCTCTGATGGTAGTTTGTATTTCTGTGGGATCAGTGGTGATATCCCTTTTGTCATTTTTTATTGTGTCTATTTGATTCCTCTCTCTTTTCTTCTTTATTATTCTGGCTAGTGGTCTATTTTGTTAATCTTTTCAAAAAACGAGCTCCTGGATTCATTGATTTTTTTTTGAAGGGTTTTTTTGTGTCTCTATTGCCTTCTTTTCTGTTCTGATCTTATTTCTTTTCTTCTTCTAGCTTTTGAATTTGTTTGCTCTTGCTTCTCTAGTTATTTTAATTGTGATATTAGGGTGTTAATTTTAGTTCTTTCCCACTTGCTACTATGGGCATTTAGCACTATAAATTTCCCTCTAAACATTGCTTTAGCTGTGTCCCAGAGATTCTGGTATGTTTTGTCTTTGCTCTCATTGGTTTCAAAGAACTTATTTATTTCTGCTTTAAGTTCATTATTTACCCAGTAGTCATTCAAGAGCAGATTGTTCAGTTTCCATGTAGTTGTGTGGTTCTGAATGAGTTTCTTAATCCTGAGTTCTAATTTGATTTCACTGTGGTCTGTGAGAGTGTTTGTTATGATTTCTGTTCTTTACATTTGCTGAGGAGTGCTTTACTTCCAATTATGTGGTCAATTTTAGAATAAGTGCAATGTGGTGCTGAGAAGAACGTGTATTATTCTAATTTTTGGTGGAAAGTTCTATAGGTGTCTATTAGGTCCACTTGGTCTAGAGCTGAGTTCAAGTCCCGAATATCTTTGTTAATTTTATTTCTCGTTGATCTGTCTAATATTGACAGTGGGGTGTAAAATCTCCCACTATTATTGTGTGGGAATCTAAGTCTCCTTGTAGGTCTATAAGAACTTGTTTTATGTATCTGGGTGCTTCTGTATTGGGTGCATATATATTTAGGCTAGTTAGCTCTTCTTGTTGCATTGATCCCTTGACCATCATGTAATGCCCTTTTTGTCTTTTCTGATCTTTGTTGGTTTAAAGTCTGTTTTATCGGAGACTAGGATTGCAAGCCCTGCTTTCTTTTGCTTTCCATTTGCTTGGTAAATATTTCTCTATCCCTCTATTTTAAGCCTATGTGTGTCTTTGCACATAAGACAGGTCTCCTGAATACAGCACACTGATGGGTCTTGACCCTTTATCCAATTTGCCAGGCTGTGTCTTTTAATTGTGGTACTTAGCCCATTTACATTTAATATTAATATTGTTATGTGTGGAGTTGTTCCTGTCTTTATGATGCTAGTTGGTGATTTTGCCTATTAGTTGATGCAGTTTCTTCATAGTGTCAATGGTCTTTAAAATTTGTATGTCTTTGCAGTGGCTTGTACAGGTTTTTCCTTTCCATGTTTAGTGCTTTCTTCAGGAACAAGGCAGGGCCAGTGGTGACAAAATCTCTCAGCACTTGCTTGTCTTTAAAGGATTTTATTTCTCCTTCCACACTTATGAAGCTTAGTTTGGCTGGATATGAAATTCTGGGTTGAAAATTCTTTTCTTTAAGAATGTTGAATATTGTCCCCCACTGTCTTCTGGCTTGTAGGGTTTCTGCAGAGAGATCCACTGTTAGTCTAATGGGCTTCCCTTTTTGGGTAACTAACTTGACCTTTCTCTCTGGCTGCCCTTAACATTTTTTCCTTCATTTCAACCTTGGTGAATCTGACAGTTATGTGTCGTGGGGTTGCTCTTCTTGAGAAGTATCTTTGTGGTGTTTTCTCTATATTTCCTGAATTTGAATGTTGGCCTGTCTTGCTAGGTTGGGGAAGTTCTCCTGGATAATATACTGAAGAGTGTTTTCCAACTTGGTCCCATTCTCCCTATTATTTTCAGGTATGCCAATCAGATGTAGATTTGGTCTTTTCACATAGTCCTGTATTTCTTGGAGGTTTTGTTCGTTCCTTTTCATTGTTTTTTCTCTAATCTTGTCTTCACACATTATTTCTTTAACTTGATCTTCAATCTCAGATATCCTTTCTTCAGCTTAATCAATTCAGCTATTGATACTTGTGTATGCTTCACAATGTTCTCATGCTGTGTTTTTCAGCTCCATCAGGTCATTTGTGTTCTTCTCTCAACTGATTATTCTAGTTAGTTCTTCCTGTAACATTTTATCAAGGTTCTTAGCTTCCTTGCATTGGATTAGAACATGCTCCTTTAGTTCAGAGGAGTTTGTTATTACTCACCTTCTGAAGCCTACTTCTGTCAATTTGTCAAACTCATTCTCCATCCAGTTTTCTTCCCTTGCTGGCAAGGAGTTGTGATCCACTGGAGAAGAAGCGTTCTGGTTTTTGGAATTTTCAGCTTTCTTTTCTCCTCATTGTGGATTTATCTATCTTTGGATTTTGATGCTGAGGACCTTTGAAAAAGGTTTTTGTGTGGGCGTCTTTTTTGTTGATGTTGATGTTACTGCTTTCTGTTAGTTAGTTTTCCTTCTGACAGTCAGGCCCCTCTTCTGCAGGTTTGCTGGAGTTTGCTAGAGGTTCTCTCCAGACCCTGTTTGCCTGGGTATCACCAGCAGAGGCTGCAGAATAGCGAAGATTGCTGCCTGCTCTTTTTTCTGGAAGCTTCATCACAGAGGGGCACCCACCAGAAATCCAGCCAGAGCTCTCTGTATGAGGTGTCTCTTGACCCCTGCTGGGAGGCACGGGGGTCAGGGACCCACTTGAGGAGGCAGTGTGTCCCTTAGCAGAGCTTGAGTGCTGTGCTAGGAGATCCGCTGCTCTCTTCAGAGCCTGCAGGCAGGAACATTTAGGTCTACTGAAGCTGCATCCACAGCCACCCTGTCCCCTAGGTACTCTGTCCCAGGGAGATGGGAGGTTTTTCTATAAGCCTACTCAAGCCTCAGTAGTGGCAGATGCCCCTCTCCCCACCAAGCTCAAGTGTCCCAGGTTGACTTCAGACTGCTGTGCTGGCAGCAAGAATTTTAAGCCAGTGGATCTTAGCTTGCTGGGCTCTGTGGGGTGGAATCCACTCAGCTAGACCACTTGGCTCCCTGGCTTCAGCACCTTTTCCAGGGGCATGAATGGTTCTGTCTCACTGGTGTTCCAGGTGCCACTAGGGTATAAAATAACTCCCGCAGATAGCTTGGTGTCTGCTCAAATAGCCATCCAGTTTTGTGCCTGAAACCTAGGGCCCTGGTGGTGTAGGCACCTGAGAGATTCTCCTGGTTTGCAGGTTGTGAAGACTGTGAGAAAGCTTAGTATCTGCACTGGAGTACACTGTTCCTGAAGGCAGGATCCCTCAGGGCTTCCCTTGGCTAGGGGTGGGAGTTTCACGACCTCTTGGACTTCCCAGCTGAGGTGAAACCCCACCCTGCTTCCGCTCACCCTCTGTGGGCTGCACCCACTGTCTAACCAGTCCCAGTGAGATGAACCAGGTACCTCCAGTTACCTCAGTTGGAAATACAGAAATCACCCACCTTCTGTGTTGATCTCCCTGGGAGCTGCAGACCAGAGCTGATCCTGTTTGGCCATCTTACCAGCCACCCACCCTCTTGTTTTTGTTTCTTTTTTTTTTTTTTTTTTTTTTTTTTTGAGACAGAGTCGTGTTCTTGTTGCCCAGGCTGGAGTGCAATGGCACAATCTCAGCTCACTGCAATCTCTGCCTCCTGGGTTCAAGCGATCCTCCTGCCTCAGCCTCCTGAGTAGCTGGGATTACCTCGTAGAATTCAGTTGGGTATTTACTTTATTTTAATTTTACTTGCCTTCTAATGTAAATGATTATATAAAGTATTTCTTCCAGTTGATGTGTATGGAAAAGGTGAATTGTGTATTAGTTACTTATAGAATTTTTGTTTGAAGTTGGCCTCCATTTTTATTGGTCACCTATAAATAGGCAATTGATAAATAATTTTTTCTATCTCCCCTACAATCCAGAGATTAAAACAATCTAATCACAGGTCACATCAAAATGATAATTTCAATGAGACTGTCTCCTACATAGCTGCCAAGAAGTTTTCAGCACATAACTTGAACCACGTAATTATGAGGTAATCCCCATGACAACAAAATATATTTTACGTAACAAAGACTCTAGTTTCCTGCGAAGATTTTAGCATTACAAATGAAGAAGTTTGGCACTGTATATTTTCCTGTGTCTTATTCCTTCTCCCCAAACGGATTTGGCTGATTGATTATGTTACTGTCATCCCTTGTTAGGGTTGAGGAACATTAAGACAATGTGGGTCAATGAGAGAGCAAGAGAGATTTGCTGGGTGTTCTGGAAAAGGAACTCCTCAATAATTCTATATCTTTTCCCTCTCTACTTCTTGATCTCTTCTGACCATTTTCTGATATTTCCTACCAAAGCACAGCCACAAAGCCCAGACTGCCACTGGCAACAAACCTGCCACCATGAGGGGAACCATCTAAGACTGAAGCCGGAGTGTAGGGAACCAAGTAGATGCAAAGAGCCTGTCTTCATCACCTCACTAAGCCAGCAGAAAAACCTGGGACCCACCCTGAAGCACACTGTTGCCTGCTCATTTACAAACACACAAATGCCCTTTCTCTATAAGTCGGTCCAAAGAGGATTTGTTACATGGAGCCAAAAGAATCCTAATTAGTCATTGAGCACACACTTTGTAAGCTAAAGCTAACCAAATAGGAACATGTTTGTATTGGTTTAGTAATCATGCAGATTCTTGTTTAGATTGGATATCAAAATCAAACTTTTCAAACTTAATGTATATTCTGTATCATAATGTCTATTAAAAGAAGATTTTGAAAACAGTCAAAGGTTACAGAGCTAGTCAGTTAAAGAGTCAGAATTTATCCCGAGGCAGTCCGGCTGCAGAGCCTGTGCTTTTAACCAGCAAATGAGCGAGGACACTGCAGGGATTTCGACAAGCATGCTCAAGATGGAGCAGAACCAAAAACTATAGTGTCCAAAAAAAACAAAAAACAAAGAGAGAGTGAGAAGGAGAGAGAGACAGAGAGGACAGAGTGTCATAAAGAAAACAGAGTGATCAGAAATGTGCAACGCAACAGAAAAATCAAATATGAAAAGATCTTAAATTAAGCCTTCATATGAATTGAATTTTACCTAATGCTGGATTTTGAAAAGCCAGGTACTCTAGTACCTGCTGGGCTGCTAATCTGGGGGTAGTAATTTAAATAATAAATTAAAAGAGGAGAAAAGTAAATGTATTATGTATTTAATTTTTGAGGTTACTAATACTGGTATGACTGTTATTATTATTATTTTATCTATATCACAAACCCAACATGGAGTCTTTTCATCCCTAAATCTTCTCCATGTGTTCTCCAAAAATATGTGTCCTCTTGAAACCCTTTTGCGTCTCTTAGTGTCTATTAAGTTAGTGCAAAAGTAATTACGGTTTTTGCAATTAAAAGCAATGACATTATTATTATTATTATACTTTAAGTTCTAGGGTACATGTGCACAATGTGCAGGTTTGTTACATACGTATACATGTGCCATGTTGGTGTGCTGCACCCATTAACTCATCATTTACATTAGATATATCTCCTAATGCTATCCCTCCCCACTAACCCCTCCCCACAATAGGACCCGGTGTGTGATGCTCCCCTTCCTGTGTCCAAGTGAGCTCATCGTTCAATTCCCACCTAAAAGTGAGAACATGCGGTGTTTGGTTTTCTGTTCTTGTGATAGTTTGCTGAGAATGATGGTTTCCAGCTGCATTCATGTCCCTACAAAGGACACGAATTCATCCTTTATTATAGCTGCATAGTATTCCATGGTGTATATGTGCCACATTTTCTTAATCCAATCTGTCACTGATGGACATTTTGGTTGATTCCAAGTCTTTGCTATTGTGAATAGTGCTGAAATAAACATACGTGTGCATGTGTCTTTATAGCAGCGTGATTTATAATCCTTTGCGTATATACCCAGTAATGGGATGGCTGGGTCAAATGGTGTTTCTAGTTCTAGGTCCTTGAGGAATCACCACACTGTTTTCCACAATGGTTGAACTAGTTTACAGTCCCACCAACAGTGTAAAAGTGTTCTTATTTCTCCACATCCTCTCCAGCACCTGTTGTTTCCTGATTTTTTAATGATTACCATTCTAACTGGTGTGAGACAGTATCTCACCATGGTTTTAATTAAGCAATGACATTTTAATGGCAAAAACTGCAATTACTTTTGCACCAACCTAAATCTATTTAATCTGTCTATCTGTCATTTATCTGTCTATCTATCTATATCTATCTATCTATATGTGGTTATCTAGCTGTTATCTATCTACATATATATCTATCTATCTAGTAAGTATACACATGTTGGAAGGAATCTATTAATAGGTCCTGTACTGGAATCCATATTTTTCTTAACAAAACATTCCAGCCAAACTTTTCTTACATACAAGTATATGTAGCCTCATTAGGGAAGGTTGCTAACCCTAACCATTGATTTGTTATTCTATGTACAGTCAAGGAGTTGTGTTGTGTAATCATATCACTCTGTTGTCTAAACAATAAGGCAAGTGGTTTTCAAGCACTTAGGAGAAGTGTACCTAGAATGCCACAGGGAAAAATAAAATAAAATTACATTGAGAAACAGAATGAATAATGGAAACAATTAAATAGTGTCTGAAGTAGTCTTGCTAACCTGGATTGGAATTCTGTTCTGCCATTTTTCAGCCAGGCAACCTTGGAAATTTCCTCAACCTACCTTGGATTGTAGTTTATCTTAAGTAAACTGAGGAGTAATACTAACTTCACAAAATTGTTGTTATAATTAGCCACACAATGCAGAGCCTGACACATAGTGGGTGTTTAGAGAACAACAGCCATTATCATATGTCTTATTGAGTTTGCCCTGATGTAACTCTTAAGGTTAGGGAAAGTATTTGCATGATATATAAAAAGACAGCTTAAAATAAGAAACCAAATAAAGTAGTTTCATCAATCTTAGTGCATTAAAGTACAAGAGTAAAAGAAGTGAGATAGTTGCTACTCCTCTGCAAAGAAATGATACAGGACCTCTTGCCCTGTAACAAACATGACAAACTGAAATATTGACCAAGGGATCAAGCAGACAATACAAATGATAAAGCAGAGAATTATCAAGGTTCTAGGCTTGTTTGCCTTCAGGTATCTATCTCCTCCTTGCCTTGCTCTGTTCTGTATCACGGAAGGACTCACCCATGCAAGATGCATTCCTCAGGTTTCTGAGTCAGCTGCCTCCAGCAGGGTGAAGACAATGGCAAGCCCTGGCAGGAGACTTGAGGGTAGGGGACTAGTAGGACACTCTATCAAGTTAACTCCATTCTCCCCACCCCTTCTTATTCGCTCTGTCTGGCTGTTTCTCCAGCAATGGCTTCATCTCTATGTGTTCCAGTGTACCCTTCACTTAACCATGGCCATGGGCTCCTACAACACTAGCTCCTCCTTTTTCTCTCTAGCCAAGTATTAGTAGTATCTTCTTGCTGTGTCAATCTCTGGTTTATGTTATTGTGAATGTGAGAATCCCTTATGAGTCTCACATTTTCTGTATCACCTGTATAACTAGTTGCCTATGCTACAGTATTGGCTTCTGTATTCCTGGTTAGACCCTGACTGACTGATACAATCTGTAAATGTTGACACAAGTAAAATTGACAGGATTTCACGAAGTGGTGAGAACCTTCTGGTCATCTGATACTCACCTGTGGCTAACTGATGCATTTTAGGAATATGGGTACCATATGGTCAAATCCTCCAAATTTTCAAGAAATGCTGAACTATGATGTGACCTGCAATTGTCATGATTTTCTAGGAAGATGTGAGGAGAGCTGTGACTGACTTAGTGGTTTAGTGTTATTGAACATGCTGATTTGTACGCTGGAATTAGTCAACATTGAGAATGAAACACTACCAACTTTCTTAATTTATACAATTGTTATTTCAAGAAACGTTTTCAAGTGTCTACATTGTATTACTCACCAAGGTAAATGCCTAGAATACAAGAAAGATTAGCTAATAGTTAACTACTATTAATTATCTAGTTTGATAAAAATACTTTTAGATACATAATAAAACATCATCTTTACTATGATACTTAATGGTCATTACCCATAAGTTTTGTTTTATTTTCAGTTTTTGAAAGCTGTGACTCAAAACAATGAACTTTCCAAGTTTACATAACTGGTTTGAAGGAGAGCTCACTGAAATCCATAGTTGGACTCTAAAAATTATGCTCTTTCTGCAGTGATATGCATAGTCTTCCTGGAGTACAGAAAACATAAAATGCTCATGATCAAGTAAGTTACACGCTAGCAGGGAGGAGAGATAAGCAAGTAGCTATAAAGCAATGAAGGGAATGTTATGTTTGTGGGTATATTTTAATGCTCCATTCATTATATTGGCACAGTAGGTGACTCAGTTGTTCACAACTTTACACACAGTTTTCTTTCTTGATCATACCCCAAGACACTTTCTATAATTTGTAGAAAGCATTTGTTCAGAAAAGCTGTTTAACAAAATAGTTGTGTACCATAGGTGAAGGAAGGATAATGAGATCATCTTTGATACTTGCAGCTAATGTACATTTGAAAGAGGTGTAAGTATTTATAACTGTATTTAAATGTGTGGCAATAGTTAGCATATAAGTTATTTGTGAACAAAGAACCCACAATTAATTGAACACTAAACTTTACTTTGTAATACTTGACAATAAAAATAATTGTATTTTAGTAAAGCATTTTATACTATCTTAACATTCAGTTTCCGTTCTCTTTTTAAATGTTCAATGTTTTCACTGGGAGACATTACAAAATGAATTTAGTAACAGTAACTAACACTTATGTAGTTCTTACTCTGTAGGATCTTATTTAATACAACAACCCTAGTAGGAGGCTAATATTATTGTCCCCATTGTGCAGGGCGTTTTCGTCAGGGTTCTCTAGAGGAACAGAACTATCAATAATAGGATATATGTATATATGAAAGGAAGTTTTTTAAGGAGAATTGACTCACAGGATCACAAGGTGAAGTCCTATGATAGGCCATCTGCAAGTTGAGGGGCAAGGAAACCAGTAGTGGATCAATCCAAGTCCCAAAACCTCAAAAGTAGGAAAGCTGACAGTGCAGTCTTCATTCTGTGGCCAAAGGCCTGAGAGCATCTGTCAAACTACTGGTGTAAGTCCAAGAGTCCAAAAGCTGAAGAACTTGGAGTCTGATGTTGGAGGGCAGGAAGCATCCAGCATGGGAGAAAGATGAAGGTCAGAAGACTCAGCAAGTTCACTCCTTCCATCTTATTCTGCCTGCTTTATTCTAGCCATGCTGGCAGCTGATTAGATTGTGCCTACCCAGATGGAGGGTAGGTCTACCTCTCTCAGTCCACTGACTCAAATGTTAATCTCCTTTGACAACACCCTCGCAGATACACCCAGCAACAATATTTTGCATCCTTCAAACCTTCAATATTGACAATATCCTTCAATATTGACTCTCAATATTAACCATCACACAGAAGAAGTAACTGAGTAAGAAAGAGGTTAAATAATTTGTGTAAGGCCACATAGATTCTAAGTTGCAGAGCTGTGATTCAAACTGAGGTATTGGGCACCACGCCTAAGCAATTAACCCTGGTACCTCACTGTTTCTTCATAAAGCAATAGAAGTGCTTACTGTATGCAAAATATTGTAGGGGCTATGCTACCACTCCTGAGTGTCTTGGAATCTAATTGGAGAGTTGTAACATACCACCACACAAGTTTATGTTGGTCTTAAATAAATTTTAAGGAAGTACCATACAAGAGGTACTGAATTATTAGTGCTGATTGAATAAGTAAGAAAGATCAGAGAATGGGAAGGTGAACCAATTAATTTTTATTGCCAGTGTATACCAAATATGGAATATATTTTGATCTTTATAAATTGCAATGACAGTCCAGTGAAATAGATACTGCAAGTCTTCCTATTTTAGAGATAGAGACTAAATAACATGCCCAAACCCATGTAGCTAGGAAGTTGTACTCAAAGTATGCTTCATGGACAGGCAGCGTGAAAATCACCTGAGAGGTTGTCAAAAATGCAAATTTAAGGTCTACCCCAGACCTGTTGAATCAGATCTCTGGGACTGATGCACAGAAATGTGTGTTCCAATCAGTTTTCTATGCGATTCTTGTGCACATTGAAGTTTGAGAAGTACCTACTTAAGGTATGAATTTGTGGTAATTGTGAGATCTGTGTAATGTTAAACCTCATATGATTGCCACTGCACCATGCTGTGACCTGGGCTAGTTGGAGAAGTTTGGAAGGAATTAAATATAAGAACTGTTCTTTGAAAGATTGGTTAAATACAGGTCAGAAGAAAGAAGAATGGAAACATGATAGGAGAGAACACTTACTGAACGTGTCATGCATGATGGTTGCCATATTCATCTTCCCATTGTAGCTATCATTATGTCACCCAAAACTCTTGGTTAGGTTTACTTATCAGACTAAGGGTGGGCACTTGATACAAAGGTAGGCCATCTGCAGTCTAGTGAGCAATGCAAACAGAGGCTTTGCATGAAGTGTTCTGCTAATGATTAATACTGGTAATGAAGTCAATTATTTAGATTTGCACCATGGACTGTGGAGGAGGAATTATCAGTGGGTATCAGCAAGAGGATAATGGAGCATACATATAGGAAAAGGCAAATACAATATAAGGAAAACTTTTAAAAAGACAAACTTTCCCCTATACCTCTTATTCATATTTTTTGGCTAGTTCTTATTTCTATTTATGACTATCCTTCTCTAGGAATCCAGAGTAATACTATAATCTAACACTAACCATAATCCTTTATGTAACATAATAACAAAGACAAAAAGACTTAAAGCAGCAAGATATTTGGAGGGGTCAGCTATGGGCTCAATATAAATGGTCAGGGGTCTTTTTTCTCCAGGAGTTACAGGAGACAGGGCTGGTGATAAGAAAGTTCAGAAGAGTAGAAACAAGTTCTCAGGCTGGAAAGTTACTTTCCTACTTCCTCTCTCTAATTCCCATTTCTCTTGTTGTAATTCGTATCTTCTACCATGTACCAGAGCAACAAACTATAAACATTAAAACCTTACAGTGCCAACTTCTTTCTGATAGATTTAATCGTCCCTGGTAGCAAAGACACTCTTCTCTGAAGGGCCAACTTGTCCTAAGAAATATAAGCACTTGCTCCCCTTGATTTTCCAAGATGTCAAGAAGTTGGCTCCTTTGTCCACACAGACCAGCCCTGACTTAGATCTCAGGCTACTTCGCAAAGCTTTTCTCTGTCCTCTTCTTGTCTGTTACATTCCTTTCCTCAAGCCAGCATTATTAAACATGGTAATAATTATATTCATAGTAAATATCACCTTTCTACAAGATTGTTTAGAGAATATAATGAGACTAGGTATATAAACACAATTAATAAAACTGTTAAGTAGATCTAAATTTTTAGTGATTGTAATGATATTATTTGTATGTATGATTCCATTAGAGTTTAAAGTTGTACTGGATTTGAGTGCTTAGTAAAAATGATTGGGTTTTACTTTTTGACATCCTTAAACATTTAGAGCATGGTTGTGACAGGTTGAAAGCTGGGATTTATTAATAATTAATCTAATAATGATGTAGGGGTGGAGAGAGGAAATACTAGGATTATAGAATTAATTTAGGAGTTTATTTCCAACTACTCAGGTACTTGGTCAAAAAGCTGAATAGTGGTCATTTCATGGTCACTACCATGGAAATGGAAAGGAAGGGGCACTTCGATGATACATTTAGGCTCCTAAAAATGTTAGTTATTGATGACTGATTGAACATAAATGACAACAAAGAAAGAGTCAGAGGTAACTATGTGGCTTGGAACCTGTGTCCTTGGGAAAATGGATTTATTCTGAATTACACCCTCATGTCTAAGCTAAACTGGTAGGTTTATTTGGTGACTGAACAACCTTCTGCATGATTTTTAAAACATTCCTGTGTCATCTTTAATGCATACTTTAGGATTTGGGGTATTTTTTATTACAGCATGGGCCTTACTTTCGATGATCTGAATACAAATCTCTTTTCTGGGATAAAGATGTGATCTCGAGATACAAGGGTCTTATTTTGTCCAGTATGAGGTCTGGTTGGAATAGTGTGCTCTCTAAGTCAGACTCTGTGAGGGTCTACAGGAAAGGGAATAAAATCCAGCTCAGCTTCCCCCGTCCTGTGCTTTCTGGTGTTTCACTGTGACCATTCCCTTCTGTCTTAGCTTACTGAAATCAGTGTCTTACTTGCCTCCAAACATATTATGTCCAGTTATAGAGCTAAATTCTTGTTCAGGCTTCTCAAATAAATTTAACCAAATATTTCAATGGGAAAAACAGAATAACTTACGTCTTGTGAAAATATAACTACCATGCTTTCATGTGTGTATGTGTGTATGGGTGTGTGTATGTGTGTATGGGTGTGTGTGTGAGAGACCATAATTTATTCAACAAAAAAATTTTGGCTTCTTTTTTCTCAAAAAAGAAAAAAAAAAAGCATAAAAGTTTATCTAATGCTGAAGGGTAGCCATCACCAGTTGATCTTAAAGGGACACCATATTCTGTATAAATATTTCTTTCTAAAGTTTACAGTTCAGTTTCATCCTGCTTTATCCTTTCTTTAGGAAAGGATAGTGTTAAAGTGCCATCAAGTAAAATATGGGATTTTTCTGCTGAGGTCTCCACATCAGTGAATTTACATTTTGTAAGAATACCCTAAGGGGATTTCAACTGCCTCCCTTAAAAAGTTAGGTGGATCCATTTCAGTTGTGCACATCCAACTTCATGCTCTAACATGGCCAGATTGCCATGGCTTCAATTTAAGTCACAGGTTACTGGTGATAATATACACCTACATTTTTACAGTATTGCCTGAAAATGGGAGTCTATAAAGAATCTGACTTGAATATTAATAATGAAAAACTTAAATTCTGACCCCAAACAGTGGGATAAATTCTGCTAATGTTTTAATGCATTCACTACTTCCTAAACTGATACATATTTCCAAGATAATATGACTAACTTTATATATAAAAATATTTTAGTTCTTTAATAAAAAGAAAAATTGCTCTTGAAGGTTAAAAGTCACAGCATGCTATCACAAATAAAAATATTAGTTCTCTAAAATATGGAACTTGATTTCTTTTGTATAGTTTAAAACATGTGTTGAAAATTAAATATGCCTGATTTTTATAAAACTGTCATTAATGCTAGAGTATATTTGAGTTTTATATATCATAAATTAGAAGTTGAGACAGTGAGTGTATCTAATTAATAGTTATGTCCTGTCAGTATGTATGTAAATGCTGAGTAGTCACAATTTTTAAAAATGTGTTTTCTTTGTATTTTATCATTTTCTGGTTATTTCAGATTAAATGGCCATAATTTATATTCTGTGGATCTGATTATTTGTGTCTCCATCAAGATTCCAACAAAATAAATTGGGATGACCATAAAGGGAAAGATGTGGGAACATCACAATTGAAAGGGTGGTCCCCTGGGGCTAATAGTGGAGATTTTACCACCCAGGACCTGAGTAGAGGTGGCCCTTACCTTAACCCAGCAGGAAAAGGTCTGTAAGGAATGTTATCTAGAGAGAAGCAGTGATTCATTTAGAGAAATAACTGTCCTATGGTAACACTAAAGGGAAGAATCCAGGAGATGCAGGAGAATAAACACGCTGACATCAGTTTCTTATCCATCTCTGATCTCTTGCCGGGCTCCTTATTGGCAGAGCACCATCAGCAGTCAGAGTTAGCAATCCCATGGACTAGTCCATACAGGTCTATAGTTCAGTCTCCCAGGTACAGAGAGCAAGGTGGGAAAGGAGGGAGAGTAGAGCTGGATGGCCAAACAAAATATATACTCACAGTGTGGCCACAATAAATACATTCTAGCCATGTAATGCCTCATTTTAAAATAATTTTCAAATAGCAATTTAAAAAACCTGTCGTTGCCATTCATTGAGAATACTTTCTGGAAGATAAGCAGTGTCTTCTTATCTGGGAGACATTGTTGGCCTCCTTTATTCGAGACCTCTGTAGCACCTAACATAGCTAACTGCAGTCATCTGAATATGAAAAGAGGTTTAGTAGGGTTAGAATGGATTAGGATAAGGGTGACTAAAATGGGCAGTTTAGTTGGCCAAGTGGGTGGCTGAACTAGCAGATCTATTCTTTCCTTCTGATGCTACACTTTTCTCCTTCTCCTTTGTGAATATTGATACATTATTTACCAGTTACATATTGCCACAGTAACTCTATTTAGCAAACCAAACTGCTCCAAAACTGAGTGGTTTAAAACAACAGTAGTCTCTTCTCACAAATCTGAAGATCAGCTAGGGGTCAATCAATCTAGATTGGACCTAAATAGGTGCCTCTGCTTCAAGCTGTGGGTCTGATTGGGCATGGTTCACTCAGTCCATTTTGGCTGAACGGTCATCAGAGAGACATTCCTTATGGAGAAGGCGCAGATAAACAGAGGGCAAGTAGAAAAATAATAATGCCACTTAAGGTCTAGGCTAAGAACTGGCACACTACCACTTCCATCCACATGTAGTCGGACAATGCAAGACACAAGGCTAAGGTCAAAATCAAGGCATAAAATAAACTTTATGCTCTGGATGAGATCATGACAAGGATGTAGATGCAGAAAGGATGAAAACTGGGGACAATATTTCAATCTACTCTAATCTATACTCTTGGCCACAATTACTAATTTACAAGACCACCCCATGCAAAACCAAACCAAAACTAAACTGAAACAAACACCCTCATCCCAGAATCTTTAAAAGTCTCATGTCACATGACATTAAGCTCAAGGTTCAGGATCGTGTAATCAATGTTAGTCCAGATGAGGTTCTTTTTGATTTGGAAACCTATAAACTAAAATGGCCAGTTATTTCACCCAAACATAATACACTTCTAGAACAGAGAAAGAATAATAGCAATAAGCTCTTCCATTTGGAAAGCCAAAGAGAGTAGAATGGAATACAGGCACCTAGCAAGCCTTGGTAGACAGTAATTTTGAAGTCCCATTTGGAAAATATTACTAAGTCTCCCTTCTCTAGGATTAGACAATGGTCCTTGGTAAAATTCCCAATTCTGCTTCCAGGGAGTGGTCCCCAGTTTTTTATTCTCCTGCATTGTCTACTAGTTTGGATGTCCCTTTTCCACAATCGTCCTTCTTGTCCATTTCTGCAGAGGACTTTGTCTGAAATGTTCTTTATAGAAGCTGAGTAATCTCCTTAGACTGCTTCTTTTTGGGAGACAGTTGGAAGGTCTTATATTTTCAGCAGGCCCAGTCCATCTTAGTCCTGGCTTTCATTGCTTTTTGCCATTCAAATCTCTCAAAATATTGTGGACCTTCTATATATATATTTTAGAACACTTCATGGGCCAAAAACCATACCTACAATTTTCTCTGATGTATGCTTCTCTCTCTACTCTTAATCTTGGACATATTAGGCTTCTATGGGATTATGCCAATAAACTTTTGTAATAGGATTATATTCTTATATAGGAAATACTTTATTTTCATGATAAAAGTTGCTTCTGAGAGTCAAAAAACAAAATATTCTACCAAAATAAAATGTTAACTTTCTAAAATATAAAATCTGGTTGTTTTATATAATTCAAGATGAATATGTTTAAAATTAAACTTGCCTGGTTTGTATAAAACTGTTACAATGTTAGAATTTTCTATATCATATATAGTTAAATCAAAGCAGGTTATTTTATTTAGAAAGCCCTTCTTTAGATCTCTTTCTATATTTGGAAGAAATCTACTGGAAACTACCTTAATTCTTTCAGAGATCTTAATAAATGGTGTGAGGGCTGAACCCTGGGTTGTTCTATGCCCCAAGGCTGTATACTAATATTGATTTCATCTTTGTTCTCATCTTGTATCTTAATCTGAGAATCTTTTCCTGGCTATAGAAACTAAAGATGAGGAATAGTTTAATTTCCCAAGCCAGCAATTTCTGGATTTATAACATTCTGCTTATAAACTTGTTAATTATTTTCTGATCTCTTTCTGTATATCTATCTCTTTATGTATATTTTTATAGAAATACATTATATACATCTAAAAGAGACGAGCTCACATTTTTCCCATATTGCCTAGAAACCATCCTGTCCAAGCCCACAAGTTTGTGAGATACAATTTTTATTTTCCTAGTTAGAGCAGGCAAAAGTTTTAGTAAATATTTTACCTCTACACAATGTTATTATTTTAAAAAATATATTAACTTTCTTCCCATTTTCTCAACCTTCATCCATTGCTCAGTCCCAAATCTCATGGTATATATTTTATGTGTATCCCACTTCCAGTACCAATTTCAGTATCAGTTGATTATTGCCACACACAATGAGGCTGATGAACAAACAACCCCAAATTAATCATTTATTTTCAGAGATCCAAGGTTGATATTGAAGGTGAGGCTTGGCTGGTTTGCTCTGTGTTAAGCTGTAGGTTCAGCGATCCCTGGTTCATCAGTCAGGTTGGATGCACAATTTTTCTTATAAAAGTGGCAGAACTGCAAAGAGAATTAGTAGAAGTCCTTGCTGCTCTTAACACCTAGGCTTGGAACTGGCTCTTTGACACTTCTTCCCCTAAATGTTTTTTGACCAGGTAAGTCCCATAGCTAAGCTCAAAGTCCCCAGTTGGAGAAAAGTATACACCACCATTGATGGGGTCATAGCAAATATCTATGTAGGGAGGGAGAACCAAGAAGTAAATCTACCACCTTTTTAGAGTCCCAAATAACCTTGGCTGCCACCTTGCAGATAGCTTTAAGAATTTATAAAGGAGGCCAGTGTTTTTTTGTTTTTTTGTTTTGTTTTGTTTTGTTTTTGGTTAAATCCTGAATACTAGAATCATAATCAGTCAATGCATTCACTCATTATTATTCTATATTTTATAGTGTGGCTCTGGTGAACAAGTATATGTTGCTGCCTATTTGCTCTTAAAAATACCTTCAATTTTCGGCTGGGCACGGTGGCTCATGCCTGTAATCCCAGCACTTTGGGAGGCCAAAGACGGTAGATCATGAGATCAGGAGATCGAGACCATCCCTGCCAACATGGTGAAACCCCATCTCTACTAAAATACAAAAAAAAAAAAAAAATTAGCTGGGCGTGGTGGCATGTGCCTATAGTCTCAGCTACTTGAGAGGCAGAGGCAGGGGAATTGCTTAAACCCAGGAGGCAGAGGTTGCAGTGAGCTGAGATCGTGCCATTGCACTCCAGCCTGGCAACAGAGTGAGACTCTGTCTCAAAAACTAACTAACTAACTAACTAAATAAATAAATAAACCTTCAATTTTCATGTAGAAATTCTAATTTGAATAAATGGAAAATTAAAGCTCATGGTGAAAGTTACCACCTACTTTCTTCTCATTGTCATAATGTTGGAACTGCACCTAGATTCTCAAAATGTTCGTCTTGTCTGCAATCACTTCAACAGAAGCTTATATTAAGTATCAGGTCATCCCTCATAAATCCCCCCAAATTTTGAGAATAAAAAGCACTGTATCTTTCTGTTGTCACAGAACTTTCTCCAGCCTTCATCTGAGAACCCCAATTAGGCCATTCAATAGTTTGGGTATATTGGGAAAGGGAATTATAAGAATAAAATATTCTTATAATAATAATAAGAGTAAAATATGCAAGAATAAATTTATCAAAAGTTGTTTCAAACTTCTACACTTAAAACAATACAAATTTGTTGAAAGTAAAGACAATTGAAACAAAAGGAGAAATATACTAGATTTATGGGCTGAAAAACAATATTTTAATGATGTCAGTTCTCCTCAAATGTATCAATATATTTAATGCAATTCCAACCAAAATTCCAGAAGGCTTATGTGACATGACCAGCTGATTCAAATAGTATAGTGCTAAAATGTGGTGTAGTGTAGAGTATTGGTTAATATTCAGATTCTAGACTCAGACACTTGACTCTACCATTTTCTATCTCTATGCTTGACCTTTATCCAAATAAAGTTTTACTAGTCACTGATCTTCCTAACTACTGACATTTGCTTCTTCTGTATTTTGATGTCACCATACTTTGTAAATAACACTTTTGGCTTTCTGTAAACTGATGTTTTGGTAGTTTTTCAAATGGGCCACCAACTATGGTCCAGTAACATAGAGCCCATATCAAAACTTGGCCATCTCTGAAATTTTCTTTACCCATTTCTAAAGAGCCTACTTAATAGAATTATGTCAAGGTTAGATGAGATAATGCAAGCTACTTAGACTAGTCCCTAGTACATACTGAGGACTCAACAAATATGAACTATCTAAAGGAAAAAAGAGGGATAATAGATGTCAATGTGATGCAAACAGTGCTTTTGTAGCTAACACAACACTGTATCATCTGAAATAATTAAACATGATCAGTTACTGGATCTCAGATATAGAAAAGGTCATCTATGCAAATCAAAACACTATATTGGGAGGAAGCAAGCTACTTAACCTATGACATATCAGTTAGGATTCAATCGGGCTAAAGGAACCACTATAACAAATAAGAAACAAGGGATTTCTTACAGAAGTTATGCAGTTGTGGGAGCTGATAATGACATCTCTGAAAAACTGTTTTCTCTGTTACTGGTGGTGGATCTGAATTCATGAAATGTAAGCAGGGCATTCATTAGAGATAAAAAAGGTGGGCATGAAATGGGTGAAAGCAAAGGTAAATTGTAATCCACAAGAATAAACAGAAACCCACAAAGACAAACTGGAAACTGCCTGCAGTTATCTCTCAATGCATCTAAACCTGACAGTATGGATGACCTGCATTTAAAGCTGGCACGCTTGACCTAAAAACTGTATTTGTGCCTGGTCCATGACTCAGAGAAGCTGAAGGAGACCATCCAGTAACAGTTCTGGAGCTTTGGACACAGCTGCTGCCTACTGTCAACAAAGTGAGTCTGTAAACCAGCAACAATGCATAAAAGTCAATAGAGTTCAATATTTTTCAGTAAGACCAATCTGAACTCCTGTGTTAATTTATCATCCTGTTTATACTTTGAACATTAAATCTTGTGGTAAACATATAAGAATAAATGCTTTGCGTGAGTTTGAGACATTAAGAACTATCATATCTTGATAAATAAATGCATAAAAGAGAAATTTACATTATTAAATGCTTATTAGGTACCAGGTATATTTCCTGACACATTTCACCTTATTATAATAATCCTCACAATTGCATTGTAATTTTTTCTCTAATTTTCTAGTATTTTTATTTAAAAATTAGGTTCAGAGGTTAAGTAATTTCCAAAAGACCCAGAATATATTGCAAAACTTAGATCTAAGCATGGGGGTTCCACATGTTAAAGAGTACTTACTACCTACTGTAGTATGTGAGAAACAAACATCATTGTTCAAAATATTTAAAAATATATATATTGAGAACTTTCTACAAACTTGAACATGTTTGTGGCAAATATGCAGAAGCATTGACGATTAGATGGCTTGAAAATAATTCATTTTTAAAAGGCATTCCATCCAGAGAAGGGAAAGTTGAAAGGTAGGGTGGTTTCCATATATCTGAACCTTTCTTACTTGTAGGATTGCATGGTTGTCAAAAAGATGATGATTATGTGATTGACAGAAAGACACCAATATGTACAGGCAAATGAAACACGTTCCCTTAGTGCAGTAAAAGATGCATAATTTACTACTCACAGACAGCTATACAAGCCAGGCAACACTCCAGCACACCCAGTCAGAGAGGCAAGCCAAGTCCCCTAACCCTTCAAGTCTTCATGAAATCCCCTTGAGCTAATCTGAGTGAGAATTGTGTCACATCCTTCAAACAACCTTGGTTTGTTAGTCTCAAAGATTTTGTAACCTCCTGCTAATTCTAGCTCTTCTTGAAACTTTGGCTAGGTGTTTGACTCTTCAATAGGTTCAAGACATTTGTAAAAACCACAGCACATGGCTGACTTGAATTTTTCCAGGCTCGTCGCATCCCTAGCTTACCCAGACTTGAGGCTTGCCCATGATCCATTCTACAAGGAGAGCTTCCATTTTGAAAAATGGATGGGTGAAACAGAGAAAATATTCTTAAACTCTGAAACTGAAGGTTTAATTTAGAGATAACAAGACATATGATAATGAGACTTTTAAGAGATAGAATGAGAGCTATAGAATATATATGACATGAGTCTTTTTAAATAGAATAGGCCCTTTCAGGTTTACTTTAATTGTGATTTTAGACTTCTCAAATAACCTCCAAAATTTTATTCATTTACTTATTTAATTATCCATTTAGAAGATGTTTATTGAATATCCACCATATACCACCATCTGCTAGATGTCAGAAGAAAAAAAAAACGGGAGATTTGATCACTGAGATTTCAAGAAGAAAGTGTAACAACTTTTCCTGATTTACATTAGTAAAATCATACTTCTACAACTCATACTTCTACAACTGACATTTTTTTCTCTCAGAACAAGTCTGTAAAATCTGTAGTTTGATATGTTCTCTTTCTTTGAGACACCTGGTTTCTCTACATAATTTTCATAAATTCATGTGTAAGTTATTTGTATATTGGCTACAAATATGGATTCCATTTGGATCAAGTTTTGCCCACCATAATAGCAAATTATTCATAGAAAACACATTTTCAGAATTATAGAAAAATTCCCATAATTTTTCTTAATAATATCTCAAACATTTTGATTTCCCATCAGCTACTAATAATATTTGAATTTTTACATTTTGATTTGCCATCAGCTACCAATAATATTTGAATTTTTTATTTTCTGGTTGAACAAAATGTAGCAGTGAGGTTTTATGAAATAATTGTGATGCTTGTGCAGTAATAGAGGCATTTGTGACTGTTTTTTATATTTCTTTACCTCTTTAATCATTTTCTTTCACCTTCCGGCATAGGTATAAATATTAAACCAAATGCCTGCCATATGCTGCCTACTTTACAGATGCTGATTAACATTGCCCTCCTTGTTTTAATAGCTTTCTAAGAACTTTCCTAGGTCTACATTAAGGGTTAACTAGACCTATGTGTATCCACCATTCATATGATTTCCTCTCACCATTCTAGTAGTATGTAAATTTCCTGCTTCAAATTTTCCCTATCAAACTTATAAAGACAAAAAGATAAATAGTTGCACAAGGTTTATGATAACAAAAACAACAAAAAAAGCAGTCTCCCAATTCCCTAAAGGCAACTGATTTCAATTATTTTCACACTTTTTTTGATATTTTCTTCCATATGCCTAAATATACATTCAGAAACCTCTTGAGTTTATAGTTTTAGCTATTATCTGTTGACTTGTTACTTTGGACGAAGAAAAGTATGCTTTTATATTTCCTCCAACTCCTTTCTATGTGTGTCTGACACACACACACACACACACACACACACGCACTCACATCCATTTTCCTAACAATGGCCATATAATAATTTTTGGTTAGATTAATATTCACTTTTAGCGTTATGAAAACTGTAAATAGCATCATAGTTTAGTTGTATAATATTCCATAATCATATTCACTGTCTCTTTCGTTTTAGTTGTTGTCGTTGTTTTTTACATTTCTTTCTCTCCTTACCGCTCTCCTATTAAGGATTTCTGGTTTCCTGGACCCCAGATAAGCCTTCTCCTCAGTTTACACACTTCTTTTGGTAAACACAGATTCCAGTGATTTCTTCAAAAAGAGTAAACGGGAGGCACGTTTCTTAAGATCTTGCATGTCCAATGTTGTACACTTATATTTGATTAAAACTTCAACTGGACTATAAAAATTCTATATGTCTTCTCAGAATGATTTTCCTCATAATTTTGAACACATTTCTATTTTTTTTTTCTAGTTATTAGGGTTAGTTTTGAGAAGTCTGATGCTGGTTTGATTCCCAATCCTTTTAATGAAATTTATTTATTTTTTCCTCCTAAGGTTTTAGAATCATATTTTGGGGGAAAAGGATATCCCGTAGACTGAAAACAAACTCCTTAAATTCTGAAAAATGTTTGTAAATAATTTACTTGATCATTTTCTGCACTTCATTTTTTTCCATGATCTCTTTAAAAATCTCTGATTTTTAAAAATGTTAACCTCATACAGTGACCTAATTTTATTAACTTTCTTGCTATTTTCTGTATCTTTGCTTACTGTGGGGTAGATTTCCTCAAGCTTGTAATTTAATCCTTCAGATGAATTCTTCATCCCTCCTATATTTCCAAAAGCACTTAAAAGTACTGCTTTCTTTTTTATGTTCTCTTCTTATTTCTAGGTTGCAGCAGCTTCACCATTTATATAAAGATATGAATTATAAAACCTTTTTTTAAAAAAATCTTCTGCTCTCTGAATTTTTAAAATGTTTCTGCAAAGGTCTTTTATGCTTTGCTTATTTGTGCTCTACCTTCCATGTCCCAGCTTTTTTTTTTTTTTTTTTTTATTCTTCATATATCTGGGCTCCTTGGCGGTCCATTCATGCTTAAATTGGGTGTTAAGATGCTGCTTGGATGTTCTGTGACCATGGGCTGTTTCTCTGCAGTGTGAGGTTATCAGGCTGAACAATTTTAAGAGGACCCCAAAAGCTCAATACTTCTGGGACATTATCTACCAAACTTATGCTCTACTCTTCTACCTGGGAGATGCAGGCCTGACTGATGCTGTTCTTAAATTTGAGTAGGGAAAGGGGCCAGGAGTCTCATTATTCAGAATGTAGATTTTTCATTTAATCTCAATTTTTGGCATAGCAGTCTCCACCATCAGCTGTGTGTTTCTTTTGTATACATTCACAAGAGATTAAACCGTTGGTTTTCAACCATTCTACAGAATATTATGTGGTTTGGCTTCTAGAGATGGGAATGTAAAGTGTGTTATAACCCTTGTAACAGAAATACTGTCCACATAGGAGTAAGGTATTTTCAAGCAGAATTACAAAAGACTCAATCCACCAACTGTGAAGATAATTTTCGTGAACAGTTCAGCATTGTTTACTTTCAAGCACTTATACCACAACATGCTAGAAAAGTTGCTAAATTAACATATCAGGAAATTTGGGGACTATAAAATGCAAGGGAGATCAAGTCACAAACTGTCAGATTCTTGAAAAATTATCCTACATAATTAGGATCATTCCCTTGTAAATCTGTTTTTATGATCTCTGTGTGTCTGCCTCATCTAGGTACTCAATTTCTATAACTTCAGTGGTTTTAGAGGTTCACACTTGGTTCCTTACTGCTAAATCATTTAATATCCCTCCTAGATATAGCTTTTTTTAAAATCTCCCAGGCAATATCAACTCTTCCTCTCTCTCATTATTTCCATCTTAATGAGGAAATGTTTCTGTGCTCTCTTTTGGTATTAAATTTACTAATATGCTTAAAGCAGAAAAATCCAGCAGTACTCAGAACCAGAGGACAAAAATCTTTCTCATCTTCGAGACAGGACAATACTCAGCCCAGGCCCACTGCAGCATCCTTTCCCGGCAAGGTTAAGTATATTTTATAATCACCTAAATTCTATTTCTTGGAAGGTCTTCAAGCAGAGGGGTGGGCAAATCTTAACCCATCTTTCTTCCTGAGGTCTCTCCTCTAGGATTAGATTCTTGATGTAGTTAAATAATATATACCATGGCTTCTGGTATTCTTTCCGGCCATTTAAAGTGTTCTTTAAGAAAGCAATTCAAATGCTGCATGGAGATAAACAACTCATGAATGTATTAAAGGTAAGTGATTGGGAAATAGGAAGCGCGCGCTCTCTTTCTCTCTCTCTCTCTCTTTCACACACACACACACACACACACACACACACGCATACACACCTGCCTTTAGCAGTTAAATTATGACAAAATACACTTTAGTAGCTCCCAGTTGCTATGCAAGTGTAAAAGAAGACAAATGATCTCTAAGGTAAAAGGGTCCAAGTCAAATAAAATCTTACAGATTGAAGTCAACACATTTACATTCAAATGAAATGGTATCCAGGACTGGCTCTGAAAGTACAGGTGTTCCATATTCTCTATGACCAGCCTTAACCAAACAAACTGCATTCAGAGCATCACAGTTCAATACTTCCAGCCAAATTCTTATTTGGTTCTGCCAGCTAAAGCTTTCGCTTACAATTGGGTAAGTAAATGTTTGAAATATCAAAGAAGTTCAGATAGAAAAGACAAAGGGTCTTTGAGAAAGGGACTTCTGTTTGTACCTAGGCTGGTGGGTGAGGGCTAGGAGTCAGAGTTTATGCCTTTTCATGGAGTGTCTTGAAAGAGAACTGAGGCCCTGATGCTGTATGCTTCATAGATGTCAGGGTCTGGGGTGGTTTTCTGTCAGCAACACAAATACGAATAACTTATTATTCTGCACACTTATTTTTTTCTTTCTTCCTCTCTCACCTCTCATTCATTCTCCCCATCTTTTCCATCTATCTCTACTCAATGCCCCATCTCCCATGGTAGAAACACAAGCACATAGTGAGAAAAGAACATGATTTAAAAAAGGAAAATCAGAAAAATCATTTAACCCCAGTGAGTCTGATTTCCACTATGTAAAATGAGGATAACCACGGTATTACTCTAAGGTCTAGGTTGAGGATCAAATGTGATTATATTCGCTAACTCATCTTGTACTAAACAGATGTTATTAATATTCTTTTGAGAGTCTGAAGGAAACAAGGATCCACAGACACATGAATTGAAGTTACCAACCTGACCTCATTAAGGAACATAGACGTCTACATTTAAACACAATATTTTTAGAATAATTTTTAAGTTGGATTCACTTCTAATTTATAGATAGAATTTGGAAAATGTTTGATCCAATAATATTAAATACTAGCCAATTTTTGTTAGTATTTCCTATATTACTAATATAGGAATATAGTATAGTAATATGGTAATATCAGAAATATAGTAATATATAGTAATATAGGTGATAGTAATATAGGAAATAGCACGAAGATGATTTTAATTACCATTTCCTTTAATTCATCAAAAAGGTATTAATTATAATAGGTACCACTTCTCAAGTGCTTACTGTGTTCCAAGCTGTGTTCTGATTTATGAGTATTATCTCATTAAATCATTATAATAGCTCTATGAGGTATCATCTCCACTTTACTGATAAAGAAACTGAAGAAAAGCAATAGAGCCAGGGTTAGAACAAAAGCATCAGATCCTGGAGTCTGGATTCATGATAAATGGACTAGAAGACCCCTCCATTTGACTGAGCATGATACGCTGAGGTCACTGTTAATCAGAGAAAGTTGGATTAAAAGTACTCTAAGAGAGGATCTAGTTTATCCTCCCCTCAAGTGGAGAAATTCAGGCTTTCTACAACATCCCTAAAGACTGTCACTCAGCCTTTGCCGGGCTGACATGTTCGAAATTCAACTGCTATTCTACTGGATCAGCCTCAGCCAGCTCTGGGTCGTATCAAAACAAGATATAAGAGGTTTCCTGGCCACTGAAACAGTAACCTTGGCCTAACAGCCCCAGTCCCCAAATTGTATTTCTCTCAATACGCGTATACGTATCTTTCCTTCCTTTTGCAAATACCTTCCTCTTGCCTTTCACCAGATAAAAGAAAAATTAAAGCTTGTTTCCTAAGGCCAAAAATAAGTTAGCTTTAGAATTTGATATTCTTTTATTATTTTTGTTTTCTTAAATTTCTACCCCCTCCATTTCTTAAACAAATGAAGGTTGCATGTGTTTTTAGAAAGTAAATTAAAATCATGTTCCTTTCTGTTTTTCTTTTTGGAAAATGTGGGCATCCTCTTTAAGAAAGACTATTTGTGAAGCCAGGGTCAAAGGTCCCTATTCTAAGTTCATCTCTCAGCTGGAGAACTGCGATCCCACTTCTCTGGGCTATGCCAAGGCAGCAGAAGGTGAGTGACAATGAAGTCAAGCATCAAGGACAACAGAGGCACCTTATTCCACATGCTGTTTTTCTCACAGGTAAAGTGAGAAATCAAATCCTCTGCTCTCCCTGCAGCACTGTCCTCTCTGAACATGACATTAACTTCCACAAAAGAGCCTTGTGGTAAAGGGGGTGATTAGCTAGATAGGCCTTAACAGCTGGGCTCCAGGAGATTGAAGCGAGGTGGAGGAGGGGCACTCTGAGGCTCTGGGTCTTGTAGTTCTATCAACAGCAGCAGCAGCAGCAGCAGATGAAAAGCTCCTAGAGGTGGGGGCAGGGGAGAGCCCAGATTGTAAACATCTCTTGCCTGTTGCCTAGAAGCAGTGGCAGCAAACAATCCAAAGACTGCTCCTAGATTTTCAAAATTTCCTTTCTATGCAGGGCTCTGCTTCTTTTTAAAATATGCGGCCATTTTATAAGGTCATCAGCACACATGCGACACATGCATATATCATAATAATTTCGTAGCCACCATGTGTAATTGCGTACATAAAGTGGTCAATTATTGCTTAACAAAACCTTGCTAATGTCAGTACATTAATTCTGAGGTTTTTATAAACCTTTTAATGACTACCTTGTATTAGGTACTCATATTTGTGAGAATCAACAAAAACCAGAAAAGATGCTTCTTTGTTTGTGGGGAAAACTTGATAATTCCTGAATGATAGGTTTCTGAAATAAGCTATGATGAAGAACAGGAGTAATGTATTATAAATTGGTTGAAAATGTGATAACAGTAATGTTATAGGCTGTCTTGGCAGAAATGAACTACAAATATCTCACACACACACACACACACACACACACACACACACACACGCATGAACAGAGCAAGAAAAGGGCAGGGTGGTAATAGTGGAAGATTTTAATTATCTAGCCATAGCACAGGATTACATCAAGTGGAGGAAGTGAGGCTGGATCTGGTGCAAAGCTGATTTCTAATTTAATATGTACATCACCCGAAAAGGGAGGAAAGAATGCTAGGTTTAGAATTAAATAATATTTAGGGTTCAAAGGAGAGTATAGGAAGCCGTGATTAAATCTCATTAAGCATATGATTTAATCCCAAATAGAAGCTAGAGGTGTTTAGAGACAAGAGGGAAGTGTAGGAAGACAGAAAATAAAATACAGCATATAATCATTAATTCAGAAAAAGACAAGCCACTGAATTAAGTTCAGGGTAAATAGCAGGGAAGTGGTTTTTAAAAACACAGTACCACCCAAAACGCCATTCCCACTAATAAGTGATAAATTTGTTTAGCATTTTACAAGACCAAAGTAGAAAAGTAAAGCTTCTAGAAGGAGGCAGCACAGAAAAAGCTCCCCCTTCCTTTATCAGGATCCACATTTTTAAAGGAATAGAAAATCAAATCCTCAATACTTGAAAGGGAACTCTAAAAAGGACCCAGGGGAGAAAAAGAGGCACCGAAATTACCAAATTGGAGGGCAAACTTCTTTTATACTGTAAAAGCATACAGCGTAGGCAGGCATCCACAGGGCCATTAAGGGGATGAGTGGGAAGTCAGGGACAGATGAGGCTGCAGTAGTCGAAAGCCTGAATGAATTCTCTGCCTGCGTATTTACCAAAGAAGCTGAAGGTCACGTCCCGGAAACTGGATACATTTTCTTGAGGGGAAAAGTGGAATGTTAAAAGGATTTTATGATCACACAAGAGCAGATAGTTGAGCAATTAGAACTATTAAAAGTTGACAGGGCACAAGACCCAGATTAAGTATGTCATAGAAATCTGAAAGAAGTGTAAAGGAAACAGGAAATGCCTTCAGCAGCATTTCTTGATAGCTTGCTCAGAAGCAGACTGAAGAATCGAATCCGGGCTGGTAGCTGTTCCGGGACTAGTTGTTTTAAATAAATCTTTGGGATCTTTAGAAATCTAGCCAGCAATAATCTGAGTCATGGTTGAAAAGCAGATAGTGCCTACCATCAGACCATCATTTTGCTTTTATAGAAATACATAATTTGGTAAGTTAACATAAGCTTGATAATTCAAAAATAATTGACATTTTCACAGAAATAGAGCTTTTTTGAGCTATTCTACACAGGTGAAAATGGAATTCACTTACTGCTTCTGAGTTTCTAACGTTATTTATTAGAGACAGTTCCTCTATAATTTGTCTGCATTAAGTGAAATAGTGGAAGAGTAAACAAAAATAAAACGAAACTGCCCCTAAATGCAAGGGAATGTGTATTGTGAAATGGAAAGGAAAGATTTTTGGAAATTATTGTCCTGATGATTACTTTTATTATCCCTGCCATCATTGAGCTGCAATTATGAAACACATACTGCATCCGACATGCTAGCAAGACAGAAGGCTGATAGAGGAGTCACTCTCTCCTGTCTCAAGGTCTGGATTTCACACTGATTCAGCTCAGACCTTTTCATCACTGTCTTACCAACTATCATGTCAGAGCATCATTTTTAAAAACAAAAATTAAAAACACTCCACTTTCTGAGGAAGCGCTTAGAATAAGCAACTGCTTCTTCCACCAACTTCCAGCTACATTTCTATGAACCAATAAAAACAATGTAAATAGTCACAAGATTGTGGAGTTAAAATCTAAGGGAAAAACATTATTACTTAATGTTTTTTAACCACTTAGAAACTACATTTTCTTTTCCTTTTGCCATTCCCACCTCTCTCTATCTTCTTTCTTTGCTTCCTACAAATGTCTGTTGAATTTCCTAGACCAGACTGTAAGATTTAACAATAAAAACATGCAAACGTGTTACTACTGCCCTGAAGTAATCCCCAATCTAATGGCAATGACAACAGTGTGATTGAGGCTAAAATAGTGTAAAGCCCAGGGTGTCCAGAACTACTGAAGGAAGTACATAACACAGCCATGGTCAAGTCAAGGAGTGAATGGGGCATAGAAGACAACAGCTGTTGATCAAGTGAAGAAGGGAGGACAGATATTTCAAATATAAAGAGTATACTTACAAGAGTTTAGAGGTGGAACAATGAAGTAAACTTCAAAATGACTTGACCAGATTGTTTCCCTAATTTTTAATTTTTGTACTTCTTTTCTGTCAAACCCTACCACACTAACTGAACTGCATTTATCATTAGATTTAATTTCTTATATTTTCTTAAAAACAAAAGAGTAAAAGCAGGAAATGAAACACAGTGAATAAGAGGTGGGTGATTTAGGAAAAGGACATACTAAAAGTGTTCATGAATTTCAGAAATATATACATTTTTGTTTAACTTTTTAATTAATTACCTGGGGTTGGGGGGAGTCATATAATGCAAAAGTGAAATTTCTGTTGCTTACCAAAAAAATAAGATAAAAGAAATAAGGGTAGTGAAGAAAGGTGGCAGCATTACATGACTGAATATATTAGGTTCTGCGGACCCGGACAGAACATGTGTAACTCATGCAGGAAAGTGGGAAATCATATTGCTAGGCTAGCCATAACCATATTTCATAAAGAGCACAGTAGGTAATATGAACTAGAGTACAAACATGGAGATAATTATATGAAGATCATCATAAAAATAATACTATCTAATTTTTTTCTTATCAAGCCATGTCATTAGAAACCAGTGAAATTATTCTTGCAGATGTTCTAAAAATCACTCAAATCACCTCTATTTCTAAAGCTGTGTTGCAACTCAAGACTTGAATGTGCATCCACTGTTCCTCTTCCTATGCCTACTGTGGAGTCCTGGCTGGGAAGCTGGTTCTGCTGGCTTTCACTTTCTTCTTTACTTACCTTCTTCACCTGAATCCACGAGTCACTGTACTAATTCATGTTCCTCAATCTCAGTGAACATCACCAAGCAGTACTCCCAGAAAATGGAAAACACATCTTTAGTATCCCCAGGTCTTTTATTTTATTTTTTTTTTACCTCCTCCACATTTTTTGCTTAATATTGCTCTATTTTCCCTGCTACAATGCATCTAACTCTGATATTTGGGGAAAATGCCTCTAATAATAATTTATTCCTAGTATGTGGTGTGGCAAATTTATGCAAGTTATTTTCTATTATGCTGTCACTAATTATAGGAGAAAAATCTTTAGTCTTCAGAGAGAGGAATTTTAGAAACACTGGGACAGAGGAGACAGATTTGCCTAAAGAAAAGGTGGGAACAAGGAAGGGGATGCAATGAAGTCTATAGGGGCTCTGTAAATATATTAGAAATACTGAACATCTGGTACCTGATTGGCCATAATGCTGGAGTGCAGACTGCGGCACATTGGCCAGTGTTTACATTTTAGTTGCTGGATCACGGGATGTCCATATTTGTAAATATTAATACTTAAAAGTGACTTATTTCATCTAGCTGACTCTGCAAGTAGGGTCTCTACTGAAAGGAAAAGTTCTTTTTGTATCCCACCTATAATTATTTCTATGCTTACCTGTGTAATTGCACAGCCAGAAGTTGGTTATAACAAAATACTAAATTTTATTAAATATTTATTGAATGATTAATTGATTGACCATTTGCAAATAAAATAAGATCTAAGTGTTGCTTAAATTATCAGAGGTAATAGAAGAATATAGTTATCAATTGATCAATAGTTATATGTAATTAATAACAGCTGATTTCAGCAAATTAGAATTCTGGGCCAAGAACTGCCTTTGACTTGCTTTCTGACCTTTGGCAAATCAATTAAGATCCATGTCTATTTGCTTTCCACACCTCTAAAAATAGAAATAAGAATTTCTTGTTCTCCAAACAATTGCTCAAAGGTAAGAGATAAACATTAAAAATAACTTTGAAATAAGTACCATATAAATAGTATTACTTTAAATCAGTGATATATATTCTTGTGAGACACATGAACATTTCTGGAAACAATACGGTAGTCTCTCCTTATCCACAGTTTCACTTTCTACAGTTTCAGTTACTTGTGGTCAACCTTGGTCTGAAAACATTGCAAGATATTTTGAGAGAGACCCTATTTACATAACTTTGATTACACTATGTTGTTATAATTGTTCTAGTTTATTAGTTATAATTGTTAATCTCTTAATGTGCCTAATTTATAAATTACATTTTATCATAGATATGTATGTATAGGAAAAACATTCAGATAGATGTTATCCTCAGTTTCAGGGAATCACCTGGGGAGGTCTTGAAACCTGTCCCCTGCACATGGAGTAGCGCACTACTGTACTCTAATAAATTAACTAAAAAGAGTCTTCCTTGGAATGAATGAAGTCTAAATCCAAACTACTAAAGTAAAAATATTTGAGATAGTGATAGAAATTCTGGCATGGTTTCTGAAAGAAAAGATCCTATAATAAGAGAAAAGTTGTCACCTATTGTCAACATCTCTCTTACATCTCTCCCTTGTTTGCAACCCTGGCCATCACTGCTGCTGCTAAGGGCAAATCCAGAGTGATGCCTCACTATATGTATGTTGGTTTCTTCAAAATATGGTTTTCAAAATATGGTTTTTCATCAAGAGATCATTTCATGATCTTTTTCCAATTTCATGTACACTTTCTTTCTACATAGAGATACTGGATATTTAACTATAATTTTGTCAAGCAACAATACTTTATTTTTAGAAATGGAACAATATTTGTATATCACAAAAAAGAAGTGATTTGTTCAAAGGTTAAATCTAGGTAAATAAAAAATGCTTTATACATATTTCAAAACTATTTTTTCAATTTTTCAAAACTGTTTTTGAAACTTTTAAAATATTTTTTAAAAGTATATAAATTATTCATAATTTTTAGTATTTGGCTGTAGAGAGATAGATAGAGAGAGTCTGTCTTCAACTTATACTTCCAAATGTCAATTGTTACGAAAACAGACTGAGGAAAAATAAGCTCTAATTTCTAGTAGAAAAATAAATCAGCCATATTTTTAAAAAAATTGCTAGGAGTAGTCTAGAAGAGATGAAAAAATATGGTCTAGAGTTGATATTAAGCCCTTTAATGTGAGTGAAAATTGATTTTAAGTCCATCCACGCACACACACACACACACACAAGTCCATTCACACACACACACACACAAAGAGTTGTGTGTCATACTATGTTAAACCTGATTTTAATTTGTGTGTGATATTGTTGTTAGAACAGCTTTGAAATTAAATATACACTGCTGACGTAGTACAGTTGAATCTCTATAGAATATATAGTGAACTGTATTTAGTTATAATATCTATGAGTACTTTGAATGAGACTCCATAGGACTCACTTTGTAAACTCTAAATCTAAAGTTACATCACATTTTTCAGACTGTGTATCACTTTTGTCTTTTTAGATGTCTGAAGTCTTTAAAAATATACCTTCACATGAGAAGTTTAATTTTCACATATGTCCAGTCTCAGAAAGACCCTCAGAATAAGGAAGGTTAAAGAAGGATCTAAGAGGTAATGTTTTATTTCCTTCCGCTGCTATAACAAAATACTATATGGGAGGCCCAGGCAAGAATATTACTTGAAACTAGGAGTTTGAGATCAGCCTGGGAAACATAAGGGGATCCTGTCTTTACACACAAAAAAATTAAAACAATTAGCCACGTGTGTTGGTGCATGCCTGCAGTCCTAGTTATTCAGGAGGCTGAGGTAGGAGGATTGCTTGAGCCCTGGAGTTTAAGGTTACGGTGAGCTTAACCCATTAATTTTGCAGATAAAAATGCTGAAGTTCAAAGATACTTGAATTAAATTAATAAACTACCCAAGGTCACTCATTTAGTCCCTAACAGTCAGTGTTATGAGTATTGTGAGCATTTAAGGTCATAGTTTATATAAAAGAGCCACATAGTGTTTACTTCTTTTTCTGAAATTCTTTGCTTTACATCATTTGAAGTTGTAAAGGTAACTTTAATTTTAAAGGACATGATTTATCCCTTTAAAACTTAAAAATATCTTTTTAATAAATGTGGCTTCCTTTAAAGCAATTTAAGGCACTCATGGTTGTAAAAATATATGTTATATATAAAGCTGTGTCTGCAAAAAGGTTTTGATCTTGTGTTCTCATTCCATTTTGTTGATTTGTTGAATTTTCAGGGGCAATTTAAAGATTTCATGCCTTATCATGCCTGTGCGTAAATTCGTATGTCTGACAATTATACATATAAACAGTTCCAAAATATCTTAGTGTTACACGTAGACATACATATACAGTTATAATGGTATATTTAGCTTGTTTTGTTAAGAAAAGATATCGATTATGAGAATCTATTTTAGTTCATGTTCTATATGAGCAAAAATTTTAAAAGTTTATCACATTTAGGAAGCAATGTTGCATAGGAGGATGTTATATTCAAGGTATATAACATCATGATTTTATATAGATATATATTGTGTAATGATTACCACAGTCGAATTAACACATCCATCACCACCCATCATTACTTGGTGATATGGTTTGGCTCTGTGTCCCCACTCAAATCCCATCTCTCATGGTAATCATCACGTGTTGAGAGAGGGACCTGTAGTTCCCATGTGTCGAGGAAGGTAGGCGCAGTTTCCCCCATGCTGTTCTCATGACAGTGAGTGAGTCTCACGAGATCTGATGAGTTTATAAGTGTTTGACAGTTCCTCCCTCACATACTAACACTCTCTTCTGCCACCTTGTGAAGACAGTGCCTGCTTCCCCTTCTGCCATGATTTCAAGTTTCCTGAGGCCTCCCCAGTCACGCAGAACTGTGGGTCAATTAAACCTCCTTTGTTTATACATTACTCGCTCTTGGGTACTATCTTTATAGCAGTGTGAAAACAGACTAATACATTTTTTTTGGGGGGGGGGGTGTAGTAAGATACTTAAAATCTGCTCTTTTCTAAAATTTGAAGTAAACATATTACAATATTATTAACTCTAGTTACCATTCAGTACATTAGATCCTCAGAACTTACACATTTTATAACTGAAAGGTTGTAGTATTCCCATTCCCAGAATCTCCCCATTACCCACTTCCAGCCACCCCAGAAGCTGGAAATCACCACTTTACTTTCTGTTCTATGAGTTTGACTTTTGAAGATTCTACGTATGAATGACATCATACAGCGTTTGTCTTTCTGTGTCTAGATTATTTCACTTAGGATAGTGTCCTACAGGTTCATCAATGCTATTGCAAATGGCAAGATTTCCTTCGTTTTATGATTGAATAATATTTCAAGGTATGTATACACCACATTTTCTTTACACATTCATCCATTGATAGACACTTAGATTGTTTCTATATCTTGGCTACTGTGAATAGTGCTGCAATAAATATGGGGGTGAAGATAATTTTCCAGATACCAGTTTCATTTCCTATGGTTGTACAGTGTACACAGAAGTGGGATTGATGAATCATACTATAGTTCTATGTTGACGTTTTTGAGGAAACTCCATACTGTTTTATATAACATCTATATCAATTCACATTCCCATTAACAGTATACTAGAATTGTCTTTTCTCTATATCCTCACCAACACTGATCCCTTATCTTTTTTATAATATCATCCTAACAGATATGAGATATCTCATTGTTGTTTCAATGTGCATGTCCTGATGATTAGTGATGTTGAATACCTTTCCATTTAGCTACTGCCATTTTTATATCTTTGAAGAAATGTTTATTCAGATCCTTTGCCCATTTCTCTGTTTTGTTTTTGTCTTTTGTTTTTTGAGACAGAGTCTCACTCTGTCACCCAGGCCTGAGTGCAGCGATGTGATCCCAGCTCACTGCAACCTCTGCCTCCCGGGGTTACGTGATTCTCCAGCCTCAGTCTCCTGAGTAGCTGGGATTACAGGCATGTGCCACCACGCCCAGCTAATTTTTGTATTTTTAGTAGAGACAGGGTTTCACTATGTTGGCCAGGCTGATCTTGAACTCCTGACCTCAAGTGATTCACCTGCCTCGGCCTCCCAAAGTGCTGGGATTACAGGTGTGAGCCACTATGTCTGGCCCCTTTGCCAATTTTTATTTTGGATTATTATTTTTTGTTTTGCTACTGAGTTGTGTAGTTCTTTAAATATTTTGGATATTAGCTTTTACCCCATTTACAGTTTATAAATATTTTATTCTATTCCATAAGCTGTCTCTTTACTCTGTTGATTGATTCCTTTGCTGTGCAGTAGCTGTTTAGTTTGATGTAATCGCACTTGTCTCTTTTTGCTTTTGTTGCCATGCTTTGGGGATTATACTCAAAATAAATAAATAAATAATTGCCAAAACTAATGTCAAAATGCTTTCACTCTATGTCTTCTTTTAGAATTTTTATGATTTCAGATTTTACACTTAATCATTTAATTAATTTTGAGTGAATTTTTCTATATGGTATAAGACAAACATTTTATACTTTTTTGTATTCAGTTGCAATGAACATTCAGTTTTCCCAGCACCATTTATTGAAGAGATGATCACTTTTCCACTGTGTATTCTTGGCACTTTTGTCAAAGATTAGTTGACCATATATACATGGGCCTATTTATGGGATCTCTCTTCTGTTCCATTGGTCTATGTGTCAGTTTTTATGCTATTACCATACTGTTTTGATTACTATTGTTGTATCATATAATTTAATATCGAGGAGTGTGATCTTAAGCATTGTTCTTTTTTCTCAAGATTGCTTTGGCTATTTGGGATCTTTTGTGATGTTATATAAATTTTAGTTTTTTTTGTATTTACATCAAAATTTTGATAAGAATTGAACTTCATCAGTAGATCACTTTTGACAGCATAGACTTTTTAACAATAGTAATTATTTTAGTCCTAACACAGATTTCTTTCAATTTGTTTATATCTTCTTCAATTTGTTTCATCAATATTCTATAGATTTTAGTGTACAGATCTTTAACTTCCTTGGTTAGCTTAATTCCCAAGTCCATTCTAAACATGATGGTTTTCTTAACTTCTTTTTTTAGCTAGTTCATTCTTAGTATGTAGAAACGCTGCAGATTTTTGTATCTTGATTTCAGATCCTGTAACGTGACTGATTTTGTTCATTAGTTCTAATCATTTCAGTCTAGGGTTTTCTGCACACAAGATTATGTCATCTGCAAACAGAAATAATTTAACCTCTTCCTTTCCTATTTGATACCTTTTATTTTTTTCACTTATCTAACTGTCCTGACTAGGACTTCCAGTACTATGTTGAATAGAAATGTCAATAGTTGCTACTCTTTTCCTTCCTTCCTTCCTTCTTTCCTTCCTTCCCTCCTTCCTTCCTTCCTTCCTTCCTTCCTTCCTTCCTTCCTTCCTTCCTTCCTTCCTTCCTTCCTTCCTTCCTTCCTTCCTTCCTTTTTTCTTCTTTCCCTTTCTTCCTTTCTTCTTTCTTTCTTTTTTCTTTCTTTTTTTCTTCTTTCTTTTTCTTTCTCTCTTTCTTTTCCTTCCCTTCGTTACTTCCTCCCTCCCTCCCTTTTCTTTCTTTCCCTTTCTTTTCTTCCTTTCTCTTTCTTTCTTTCTTTCTTTCTTTCTTTCTTTCTTTCTTTCTTTCTTTCTTTCTTTCTTTCTTTCTTTCTTTCTTTCCTTTCTTCTCTTTCTTTTCTTTTTTCTTTCTTTCTTCTCCTTCCTTTCCTTCTGCCCCGCCCTGCCTTACCTTGCCTTACCTCGCCTCCCCTTGCCTCTTTTTATAGGCAGGGTCTCACTTTGTCACCCAGGCTGGAATGTAGTGGCAAAATCATAGCTCACTGAAACCTTAAACTCCTGGGCTCATGTGATATTCCTACCTCAGCCTTCCAAGTAGATGAGACTATGGGCACGTGCCACCACACCCAGATAATTTTTAATTTTTTTTGTAGAGATATGGTCTCACTATGTTGCCCAGCCTGGGCTCAAACTCCTGGCCTCAAACAATCCTTCTGCCTTGGGTTTCCAAAGTGCTGGGATTATAGGCATAAGCCAACGTGAACAGCCAAAAATTGATACTCTCATCTTTTTCCTGACCTTAGAGGAAAAGTTTCAACTATTCGCTTTGAGTATTTTAGCTGTGGGCTTGTGTTATAGGGCCTTTATTGCATTGAGATACACTCCCTCTGTACCTAATTTGTTGAGAGGCTTCTTTTTAATCTTGAAAGGATATTGAACTTTGTCGAACACTTTATCTTCTACTGAGATAATCATATGGTTTTGGCCTTTCATTCTGTTAATGTGGAGAATGACATTTTTCGATTTCCATATGTTGAACCATGCTTACATCCCAGGAATAAATCCCACTTGATTATTGGGTATATAATCCTTTTAATGCGGCACTGGATTAGATTTGCTAGTATTTTATTGAGGATTGTTGCATCAGTGTTCATCAGGAATATTAGTCTGTAATTTTTTTTCTTGTGGTGTCCTTATCTGTCTCTGGTGTAAGGGTAATGCTGGTCTCATGAAAGGAGTTTGAAGGTGTTACCTCCTCTTCAAATTTTTGCAAGAGTTTGAAAAGGATCGACATTAATTCTTCTTTAAATCTTTAGTAGAATTCACCCACAAAATCTTCTGGTCCTGAGCTTTTCATTGATGAAAGCCTTTTTTTTATTGATTTGACTTCTGACTTGTTACTGGTCTTTTCATATTTTCTTATGTCATTGTGATTTGGCCTACATAAATTGTATTTTTCTAGGAATTTATCTTTTTTTCCTAGTTTATCCACTTTTTCAGCATAGAATTCTTCATAGTAATCTCATGATCATTTTTATTTATTTGGTATCAGTTGTAGTGTCTTCTTTAGTTTACAATTTTATTTGTGTGAGTCCCCTGTCTATTTTTGTTAGTCTAGCTACAGGTTTGTCCATTTTGATAATTTTTCCAAAAAATAAACTCTTCAACTTATTGATCTTTCTACTGTCTTTCTATTCTCTGTAAAATTTATTAATACTGAGATTTTTTTATTTTCTTCCTTCTGCTGACTTTGGGCTTAGTTTGTTCTTCTTTGTCTAATTCCTTCAAGTGTGAAGTTAGATTATTTGAGATATTTTACTTCTTTTTTGATTTTTGTGTCCAAGTTGATCATTTAAGTTGTAATTTTTTTTTTACATTTCAAAAGTTTTTGGGGGAAAAGGTGGTGTTTGGTAAGATCTACTTTTTTCTTAATGGAAGCATTTATCACTATAAACTTACTCTTTAGAAATATTTTTTTGCTGTGCCCCGTAAGTTTTGGTATGTTGCATTTTCATTTTCATTTGCCTCAACCTACTTTTAAATTTTCCTTTTGATATCTTCTTTGACTCATTCATTGTTCACTAGTGTGTTTTTACCTTTCCACCTATTTGCAAATTTTCCAAAATTCCTCCTGTTATTGATTTCTAGTTTTATACCACTGTTTTCAGAAAAGATACTCGATATGATTTTTGTCTTATTAAATATGTTAAGACTTGTGGCATGATATGTGATCTATCTGGAGAATGTTCTGTGTGCACTTGAGAAGAACATGTATTCTGCCGCTGTTGGATGGAATGTTCTTTTTGTGTCTGTTAGGTCGATTTGGTCTGTAGTATTAGTTAAGAATATTGCTTCTTTGGCCAGGTACGGTGGCTCACGCCTGTAATCCCAGCACTTTGGAAGGCCAAGGTGGGCGGATCACAAGACCAGGAGATCGAGACCATCCTGGCTAACATGGTGAAACACCATCTCTACTAAAAAATACAAAAAAATTAGCCGGGCATGGCAGCAGGTCTGTAGTCCCAGCTACTCGGGAGGCTGAGGCAGGAGAATGGTATGAACCCAGCAGACGGAGGTTGCAGTGAGCCAAGATCACACCACTGCATTCCAGCCTGGGTGACAGAGTGAGACTCCGTCTCAAAAAAAAAAAAAAAAGAATACTGCTTCTTTACTGATTTTCTTTCGGGGATGATCTATCCATTGTTGAAGGTAACATATTGAAGTCCCCTAGTATTATTGTATTATGGTCTATTTCTCCCTTCAGATCTATTAATATTTGCTTTATATATTTAAGGTGCTCCAATATTGGGTGCATACACACACACACACACACACACACACACACACACCCCTTGTAGTATTTCTTATAAGTTATGTCTCATCAAAATGAACTCCTCAGCTTTTATTTGTCTGATAATGTGTGTATTTCTGCTTATTTCTGAAGGACATTTTTGGTAAATGTAGTATTCTTGGTTGATAGGGTTTTTTCTATTAGCCCTTTGAATATATCATCGCACTGTACTCTCAGCTTGCTATTTCTTTCGGGAAGTCTGCTAGTGCCTTATGGGAGTTTCATTATATGTGATTAATCTATTTTTCCTTGCTTCTTTCAAGATTCTCTGTCTTTGACTTTTGGCGATTTGATTATAATGTGTCTCTGATTATTTTTCTTTGGGTTGATCTTGCTTGGGGAGATTAATGAATCTGAATTTCTATATACCCTTACAAAGTTTTAAATTTTTTCATAAAGTATTTAATGTTTTTGCCACTTTCTCTCTTTTCTTCCTGGAACTTCCATAATCTATATATTTATGTGCTTTATATTGTCCCATAGGCTCCTTATGCTCTTTTCACTCTTTAATTCTATTTTTTGTTCCTTTAATCTGTCTTCAACTGTGTTAATTTTTTCTTCTGCATGATCAAGTCTGCTATTGGAGTTCTCTGTCGAATTTTTCAGTCTTATCATTGTATTCTTCTGTTAGAAGATTTCTGTTCGGTTCTATTTTATGGTTTTCTTTTTTTTAATTAAACTTCTCGTTTTGCTCATGCATTATTTTCCCAATTTTGTTTAGTTGTTTATGTTTTTGTTGTGCCCCATTAAGCTTCTTTAAGATAATAATTTTGAGTTATTTTATAGGCAATTGGTAGATAATCATTTCTTTGAGGTCACTGATTTGAGCTTTGTTAGTTTCCTTTAGTAGTGTCATGTTTTCCTAATTCTTCATTATCCACATAGCCCTGCCTGGTGTCTGTGCATTGGAAGGAGCAAACATCTCTTATGGACTTTACAGACTAGTTTCAGTATGTAACACCTTCTTCCATTGGGTCCCTGGGCTTAGGATTGCCTCTAAGATTGTGGTCATGTGAAGTTGGAGCCAGGTCATCTGGCTGCTGCTCTGTCTTTGGTGAAGACCACAGTTTGAAAACCTGTTGACAAGGACTCAAATGGACTTGGATCCTATCTGGTCCACAGGTGGACTAGACTGACTCCAGAACCTTGGTCAGTAGAGCTACCACTAGGAGGAGTGTTCATTTTATGGTCCTGTTACCAGGTTCACATAGATGTGGCTTCCTCCAGGTCCCTGGGAAGGCTCCCACTGGGTCAGTGGTGAGTCCTAGATCAGGCAGTACCTACCCTGGACCATGGTTGAGACAGGCTAGAACTGAGTCACAGGGCTGCATCAAGGTTCACAGCCAATATCAATGTTGGCTCACCTCTTCTTGTGGGGACGTGGATAAGGAGATCTCCTGGTGTGTCCCTAGATAGGCAAAACTGCTCTCAGACAACAGATACAAAGGGCTGGAGCTGAGTTACAGGGATATTTTAGGGTTGATAGCAGAGACTAATGTTGCTGGGTCTGTCATCTGAGGCACATGTGGAAATGTCTCCTCATAGGTAATTTGGCAGCAAGACAAAGGCCGAATGGGGTGGTAACTGAACCAACAGGAGATGATTTCATTTACCTGTATGGAACTGATCCCCAGTTCAGCATGCTTGCCACCTGCGCATAATCCTGTTCTCTCAAAATGATCATCTTATGACTTGGGCCCTACCAGGGTTTTATAACCTCCTATGTGAATCCCAACGCTCCCACAAAGACACTTTTGTCTATAAATGGCTGTGTTACTGTGAAGGGAAAGGAGTGAGGGAGTCTCTTATTCTGCCATCTTGCTCTGAGATAATTTATTGTAGCTTATTTTTAATGTTTACATAGAGAATTTATAAGCAATTTTTTTTTAAATTTCAGAGAACTCCAATAAACCTATAATTTTCTTCCATTTTTACTCACCTAATTGCTAACTGTTAGGAAAACAATTTTCAGTATCATCTTATTTCATAGCTGCATACCCCATGAAAGAGTAATTATCAGTGAAATTCTGCTCTCCTTTGAGAAGAGTAGGAACTTTCAGAAAGAGAATACACTATCTATTAGTCTATTTTGTGTTGATACAACAATATAACACAGACTGTGTAATTTAGAACAGAAATTTATTTCTCACAGTTCAAGAGGCTGCGAAGTCCAAGATCAAGGCATTGATAGGTTTGGTGTCTGGTAAGGGGCTGGTCTTTGTTTCCAAGATGGTGCCTTGAACATTGCATCCTTCAGAGGAGAAGAGCACTGTTCCTCACATGGCAGAAGTGTAGAAGAAGCTGAACTCACTCTCTCAAGTTTTTTATAGTGGCATTAATTTATTCATAAGGATACAGCACTTACGAATTAAATACCTCATAGTAGGTCCCAATTCTCAACACCGTTGCATTGGGGATTAATTTTCAACATGTGTTTTGGAGAGGACCAAAGCATTAAAACCGTAGCATAGTATATATTTCATCTTTAAGGTTAGCCAACTCCTTTCATGTACACACATGACCAGATTGGAAATAATTCCAAAACTCTCCAATTTATAAAGTTTCCTAAAAATATATCATCCAAACTTTAATATCAATGCAAACAATACATGTTGCTGAGAATACAGGTATTAGCTATTTATATTTCTGGAGAAGAGTGAACACCTGACAAAAGAAGACACTGTAGCTATCTCCAACTATTTGAATGGCTGTAATGCTGCATCAGTCAGGGTTGCTAGTTGCAAGCAACAGAAATGGGCTTTGAATAATTTAAACAGAAAAACAAATTATGAAGGTTTTGGAGAGCTCACAAAATCACTGGCAAGGATGCAGAAACAAGCTTGGAAAGGCTTAGTATAGCCAGGATTGTATCCCAAATCATCCCACAAAACCAGTCCAATGAGCATACATTACTACCACCACAGTGGACATCTGATCTCTCAGCTTGTACTGCCCTCATCCTGGGGCTGAACTCTGAATACTATCACTGCTCTATTGTACTGCTATCCCTAGAAACACAACCCTATAACCTCTCTCTCCACTGTTTCCTGCTACAGTGCATAGTCTGTGGTGTGTCTTTTCTTGGGTGACCAGCACCAGATTTAAAGTTCAGAGCCACTACATCTGTTTGGTTGAGCTATGAAAGACTGAGAATAAATATTTCTGTCTGTGCCTCTCCCCAACCCCCTACAAAACTCACAATTCAGTGAATTCTCTAAACACAGGAAGAATTCAGATGTTGAACAGTCAAGAAAGTATACAAAATATCCACTACATAAGTGGAAGAGAAAGCAGAGTTTATCTGAGTTGTTACAACAGAAAGGTGAAGTAGAAAGTTAAATGTAGGACGGTTGCAGATTTGAAAATAAGAAACTTTCCACAGAATACACTTATTAAATAATAAAATAAATGCTCTAGAAAGTTGCAAGCTCCCTGCTCCTACTGGACTTTTAGTGAATGCTATATGACCATGAGAAAAGAGTACTGTGGAAAAAAAGCTGCAGTTTAACTCAAAATTTCTATTATTCTATCTTTCTGTTGAGGTAGGGATTTTGCCTCAGATTATGTTTTCTATGGGTTTCCACCACATTCTAGATATGGTCAGGTTGCAAATATATCTGGGTGCTCAGAATACCCAGAGTGCCCCAACTTCTTGTGCATACTCAGTCAGCTTAGCAAACACCCAGCTGATCCCAGGCAGCTGAATAAATCAGTTTTTTAAGTATGCTATGATATAGGAATGATTAGGAAGCTGATTCTATGGATGTGAAGGTCATTGTTTTTACAAACCTCATATATATTTATGTGGTATATATACACATCTATAGATCTCCATCTCTCTATAATGCACATACATAATATATGACATGATATGTATGACATGTGAGAGATATATGTACATATAATATTTCCTATTTAAAAGCAAAAGTGATAGTAAGGTAGATCTGCAAGCATGTAGTATACATTAAAAATAATAAAAATACAACAAATAGATCACCTATTGACATATATACAAAAATGTGCAATCAGACCCCTGACTTATAGATGTTACTGACATCTGCTAGCATTTGTAATTACTTATGCTTCTGAGATTTATTAACAATAATAATGGCACTGTGAATGTTAATAATATAGTTGTACTATTATCTGGTACTCTTTCAAGTGTTAAGTATACACATAACTTGAAGATATTGCAATTTCGTTTCAAATTTTCAAACAATAAAGTTAATATCACAAGAAAATGAATTGCATGAATATTTTGGTTACCTAATGCATATAAAATTTTTATTTATACTATGTTAGTCTAATAAATATGCAATGGCATTATATATTAAATAATGATATATGTATCTTAATTTAAAAACACTATTCCTTAAAAAAAAATCTAACAATCATCTGAGCCTGAGCCTTCAGGGTGTCATAATATTTTTGCTGTGGGAAGGTCTTGCCACCACGTTGATGGTTGCAGACTGATCAGGGTGGTGGTTCCTTAAGGTTGGGGTGGCTGTGGCAATTTTATAAAATAAGACCACACTGAAGTTTGTTGCATTGATTACTTCTTCCTTTCATGAAAGATTTCACTGCAGCTTGCAAAGCTGTTTGATACTATTTTACCCACAGTAGATATGCTTTCCAAATTAGAATCAACCCTCTCATACACTGACTTGCTTTCTGAACTAGCTTTATGTAATATTCTAAATCCTTTGCTATAATTTCAACAACGTTCACAGCATCTTAACCATGAGAATATTCCTTCCCAAGAAACCATTGCTTTTTTGTTCATAACAAGCAACCCTTCATCCATTGAAGTTTTATTATGAGATTGTAGTGAACCAGTCACATATTTAGGCTCTACTTCTAATTTTAGTTATCTTGCTATTTTCATGCCATCTGCAGTTACTTCCTCCACTAAAGTCTTGAACCCCTCAATGGCACTCAACAGTGTCATTATTATTGTTAATAAATTTCAGAAGCATAAATAATTACAAACCCCATGAGACTAAAAATTGCTTCTTCCAAAATCTTGTTAATGTTGATATTTTGAATTCCTGTAATGAATCAGAAATGTTCATTGTTTACATTTTAAAAATTTTGGAAGGTACATACTAGGTATATATATTTATGGGGCACATGAGACATTTTAATACAGGCATACAATGTGTAATAATGACATCAGGGTAAATGGGGTATCAATCACCTCAAACATTTATCCTTTTTATTACAAGCAAATTATACACTTTTAGTTATTTTTGAAATCTACAATTAAATTGTTATTGACTATAGCTGCCCTACTGGGCTATCAAATACTAGGTCTTATTCATATTTTATAACTATTTTTTGTACTCATTAGTAATCCCCACTTTCTCCTTAATAGCCCCCATCACTATCAGCCTCTGGTAACCATCCTTCTACTCTCTATCTTCATGAGTTCAGTTCTTTTCTATTTTAGTTCCCACAAATAAGTGAGAACATGCAAAATTTGTCTTTCTGTGCCTGGCTTAGTTCACGTAGCATAATGACTGCCAGTTCCATCCATGTTGTGGCAAATGGCATGCGCTCATTCATGTTTTTGGCTGATTAGTATACCATTGCATATATGTACCACATTGTTTAATCCATTCATCTGTTCACGTACACTTACGTTGCTTCCAAATCTTGGCTATAAGGAATAGTTCTGCAGTACACATGAGAGTGCAGATATCTCTTTCATATATTGACTTCTGTTCCTTTGCATGTATACCTAGTAGTTTGGTTGCTGGATTGTATGCTAGCTCTATTTTTAGTTATTTGAGGAATATCCAGACTGTTCTCCATAGTGGTTGTAATAATTTACATTTCCACCAATAGTGTGCCAGGGTTATCTTTTCTCCCCATCCATGACAGAATTTGTTATTGCCTGTCTTTTGGGTAAAAGCCATATAAACATATATCATTGTAGTTTTGATTTGCATTTTTCTGATATTAAACTATGTTGAATATCATTTAATTTTTTATTATATGGCATTATTATAAATGACAAACACCTTTTCATATATCTGTTTGTCATTTGTTTGCCTTTATTTAAGAAATGTCTATTAAGATCATTTGTCCATTTTAAAATCAGGTTATTATATTTTTTCCTATAGAGTTGTTTGAGCCCCTTATATATTATGGTTATTAGTCCATTATCATATGGGTAGTTAGCAAATATTTTCTCCCATTATGTGGATTGACTCTTCACTTTGTTGCTTCCTTTGCTGTGCAGAAGCTTTTTAACTCAATGTGATCCCATTTGTCCACTTTTCTTTAGTTGTCTGTACTTGTCGAGTATTACTCAAGAAATCTTTGCCCAGTCCAATATCCTAGAGTGTTTTCCCAATGTATTTTTGTAATCGTTTCATAGCTTAAGGTCTTAAATTTAAGTCTTTCATTCATTTTAGTTTGATTTTTGTGTATGGCAAGAGATAGGGTTCTAGCTTCATTCTTCTGCATATGAATATCCAGTTTCCCCAGCACCATTTATTGAAGATACTATCCTTTCTCCAATGTATGGTTTTGGCAACTTTGTCAAAATGAATTCACTGTAGACATATGAATTTTTTTTTCTGGAATCTCTATTCTATTCTGTTGACCCATGTGTCTGTTTTTATGCCAGTATTATGCCGTTTTGGTTACTATAGCTCTATACTATATAGTATAATTTGAAGCCAGGTAATGTGATTATTTCAACTTTGTTATTTTTGCTTAGGATAGCTTTAGCTATTCTGGGTGCTTTGTGGTTCCATATACATTTTAGGATTTATTTTTTTTTCTATTTCTGTGAACAATATCATCTGTATTTTTATAGAGATTATATTGAATCTATAGATTGCTTTGGATAGTATGGACATTTTAACAATATTGATTCTTCCAATCCATGAACATGGAATATATTTTTCATTTTTTGGTGTCCCTTCAATTTCTTACTTTAATGTTTTATAGTTTTCATTGTAGAAATCTTTAACTTTTTAAGTTTATTCTTAGGTGTATTATTTTATTTGTAGCTATCGTAAATGGGATTAGTCTCTTAAATTATTTTTCAGATTGTTCAGTGTTGACATATAGAAGTGCTAGTGATTTTTATATGTTGATTTTGTATCCAGCAACTTTACTAAATTTATCATTTTTAATAGTTTTATTGTGGAGTCTAGGTTTTTCCAAATATGAAATCATATCATCTGTAAACAAAGATAATTTGACAACCTCCTTTCTAGTTTGGATGATTTTATTTTATTTTCTTGTCTGATTACTCTAGCTAGGACTTCAAGTGCTATGTTGAGTAACAGTGGTAAGAGTGGCATCTGTGTCATATTCCTGATTTTAGAGGAAAGGCTTGCTTTCTCCTGCCCCTCCACTGCCACCCATTCAGTATGATTCTACCTGTGGGCCTGTAGTATATGGCTTTTATTATGTTGAAGTAGGTTCTTTCTATACAAAGTTTTTCCAGGGATTTATCATGAAGGGATGTTGAATTTTATCAAATGCTTTTAAGCATCACGTAAAATGATTAGTTTGTGTCTTTCATTCTGTTGCTATGATGTATTACATGGATGGGTTTGTTTGTGTTGAACCCTCTTGCACTCCTGGGATAAATCCTGCTTACTCATTATGAAAAGAGTTTTTAATGTGTTGTTGAACTTGGTTTGCTAGTATTTTGATGAGGATTTCTATATTAATATTCATTAGGGAAATTGGCCTGTAGCTTCTTTATTTGATATGTCATTTTCTGGTTTTGGTATCTGCTAATACTGGCTTCATAGAAAAAGTTTGGAAGTATTCCCTCCTCCTCTATTCTCTGCAATAGTTTGAGTAGGACTGGTATTATTTCTTCCTATATGTTTGGTAGAAATCAGCAATGAAGCCATCAGGTCCTGGACTTTTCCTTGCTAGGAGACTTTTTATTATGGCTTTGATATGGTTGCTTGTCATTATTGTGTCTGGGTTATGAATTTCTTCACAATTCAATTTTGGTAGGTTGCTTGTGTCTAGGAATTTATCAATTTTCTGTAGATTTTCAAATTTATTGGCATATAGTTGCTCATAGTAGCCAGTAATGATCCTTTGAATTTCTGTGGTATCAGTTTTAATATCTCCTTTTTTACCTCTGATTTTATTTATTTGGGTCCTCTCTCTTTTTCCATTAGTTTGACTAAAGGTTTGTCACTTTATCTTTTCCAAAAAAAAAAAACAACTTTTTTTTTTTTTTTTTTTTTGAGGCGGAGTCTCCTCTGTCGCCCAGGCTGGAGTGCAGTGGCACGATCTCGGCTCACTGCAAGCTCCGCCTCCCAGGTTCCCGCCATTCTCCTACCTCAGCCTCCCGAGTAGCTGGGACTACAGGCGCCGCCACCACGCCCGGCTAATTTTTTTGTATTTTTAGTAGAGACGGGGTTTCATTGTGTTAGCCAGGATGGTCTCGATCTCCTGACCTCCTGATCCGCCCGTCTCGGCCTCCCAAAGTGCTGGGATTACAGGCTTGAGCCACCGCGCCCAGCCAAAAAACAACTTTTTGTTTCATTCATCTTTTGCATTGTTTTCTTCATTTCAATTTCATTTATTTCTGCTCTGATCTTTGTTTTCTCTAATTTTGGGTTTGGTTTGCTCCTATTTTTCTAGTTTTTTAAGATGTATTATTAGGTTATTTATTTGAAGCTTTTCTTCATTTTTGATGTAGGCACTTAGAGCTATAAAGTTCCCTGTTAGTACTGTTTTGCTGTGACCCATAAGTTTTGGCATATTGTTTCTTCATTATCATTTGTTTCAAGAAATATTTCAGTTTCTGTCTTAATTTCTTCATTGACCACTGGTCATTCAGGAGCATATTGCTTAATTTTCATGTGTTTGTATGGTTTCCAAAATTCCTCTTGTCCTTGATTTCTAGTTTTTTTCTCTTGTGGTCAGAGAAGATGATTGATATTATTTCAGGGTTTTTAAAAAATGTTTTAAGACTTGTTTTGTGACCTAAAATATGGTCTGTCCTTGAGAATACTCCACGTGCTGAGAAAAAGAATTTGTATTCTGCAGCTGTTAGATGAAATCTTTGGTAAATATCTATTAGGTCAATTAGGTCTATCTACAGTGCAGATTAAGAACAATTTTTTAATCTATTTTCTGTCTAGAAGACCTGTTCAGTGCTGAAAATGGGGCGTTGAATTCTCCAGTTATCATTGTAATGTTATCTATTTCTCTCTTTGGCACTAATAATATTTGATTTATATATCTGGGTGCTCCAGGGTTGGGTGCATATATATTTACAAGTGTTTCATCTCCTTGCTCAATTGACCATTTATCATTATATAGTGACCTTTTTGTCTCTTCTTGTAGTTTTTGTCTTGAAAACTATTTTTTCTGTTCTTTTTTGGTTTCCATTGGCATGGAATATCTTTTTCCATCCCTTTATTTTAAGTCCATGTGTGTCTTCATTGGTGAAGCATGTATCTTGTAGCCAACAGATCACTGTGTCTTGCTTTTTATTCAATTAGCCACTCTACATCTTTTTACTGAGAATTTTAGTTCATTTATATTCAATATTATTATTGATTAATATGAGCTTTTGACATATGAAAATATGCCATTTTGCTATTTGTTTTCTGGTTGTTTTGTGGTCTTCTCTTCCTTCTTTCCATCCTTCTCATCGTCCTTTTTGTGAAGATGATTTTCTCTGGTGGTATGATTTAATTTCTTGGTTTTTCTTTTTTGTGTATTGGTCATATGCTTTTGATTTGAGATTACAATGAGGCTTGCAAATATAACTCATTATTTTAAGCTGATAACAAATTTAAACTGCTTGCATAAACTAACAAGCAAAAAGAAAACTAATAAAAATTCTACACTTCGACTTTCTCCCCCTACTTTTTAACTTTTTTTCATATTTATATCTTATTGTATAGTCCATGTCTTGAAACGCTGGCATAGTTCTTATTTTTGATTGGTTCATCTTTTAGTCTTTACTTAAGATATGAGTAGTTTATCTATCACAGTTAGAGTATTATAGTAGTCTGTGTTTTTCTATGTACTTGCTATTTATTACCAATGAGTTCTGTACCTTCAAATGATTTCTTTTTTTCTGATTGAAGTACTCCCTTTAGCATTTCTTTCAAGACACATCTAGTGTGAGTGAAATTCCTCAGCTTCTGTTTGTCTGGGAAATTCTTCATTTCTCCTTAGTATTTGAAGGATATTTTCACCAGATACATTATTCTAGGATAAAAGATTTTTTCTTTCAGCACTTTAAGTATGTCACGCCCCTCTCTCCTGACCTGTAAGGTTTCCATTGAATAGTCTGCTACCAGACACATTGGAGCTCCATTGTGTTGTTTGTTTCTTTTCTCTTGCTGCTTTTATAATCCTTTATGCTTTATCTTTGGGAGTTTGATTATTAAATGCCTCGTGGTGATCTTCTTTATGTTAAATCTGTTTGGTGTTCTGTAACCTTCTTGTATTTGAATTTTGATATTTTTCTCTAGGTTTGGGAAGTTCTGTGATATTATCTTCTTGAATAAACTTTATATCCCTGTTTCTCTGCTTTAAGGCCAATAACTCTTAGATTTGCCCTTTTGAGGCTATATTCTAGATCTTATAAGTGTGCTTCATTGTCTTTTATTCCTTTTTATTTTATCTCCTCTGAGTGTGTATTTTCAAATAGCCTGTCTTCAAACTCAGAAATTCTTTCTTCTGCTTAATCAATTCTGCCACTAAGAGACTCCAATGTATTTAGTATGTCAGTTGCATATTTCAGCTCCAGAATTTTGCTTGATTCTTTTTAATTATTTCAATCTCTTTATTGAATTTATTTGATAGAATTTTGATTTCCTTGTCTGTGTTATGTTTAATTTCTTTAAGTTTCCTCAAAACAGCTATTTTGGATTCTCTGTCTGAAGGATCACGTATTTCTCTTTCTCCAGAATTGGTTCCTTGTGCCTTATTTAATTTGTTTGGTAGGTGATGGTTTCCTGAATGGTGTTGATGCTTATGATTGTTCATCAGTGTCTGGGGATTAAAGAGTTAGGTATTTATTTTAGTCTGTGCTGTCTGGGCATGTTTGTACCTGTCCTCCTTGGGAATGCTTTCTAGGTATTCTAAAGGACTTGGGTGTTGTGATGTAAGCCATATCTGCATTAGGGACACTCCAAGCCCAGTAACACTGTGATTCCTGCATACATGTAATGTAGAAGTACTACATTGGCAGCCTTGGATAAAATCTGGAGGAATCCTGTGGATTACCAGAGAGAGAGTCTCGTTCTCATTTTTTCTTCCAAACCAATGAAGTCTCTCTTTGTGTGCTGAGCCATGCAGAGCTGGGGGAGGGGTGACATGAGCATCCTATGGCCACCACCACTGGGGCTGTGCTGGATCAGAACTGAAGCCAGCACGGAACTGTGTCTCACCAAAGGCCCACTGTAACCACTATCTGGCTATTGTTTATGGTCATGTAAGGCCCTAGGACTTCACAATCAGCAGGTGGCAAAGCCAGCCAAGTTTTTGTCCTACCCTTCAGGGTGGAAAGTTCCTCCAGGCCCTGGACAGGTCCAGAGATACTGTCCAGGAGCCAGGGACTGGAATCAAAATAATTAGAAATCTACCTGATATTCTATTCTACTGCATCTGAGCTCATCCTCAAGTCACATGACACAGCTCTGGCCACTCTTCTTTTGCTTTTTCAGAGGCAGAGGAGCTTCTCTCCATGGCCACCATCACTCCTGGCCCATAGGAAGTATTGCCACTCTTGTGGCAAAGTTCTCTTTACTTTTCCCTCCCCGCTCCTCAAGTGGAGTCAAAAGTCAATTTTGTTGCTGTGAACTGTGCTGCCTGAGGTTGGGGGAGGGGTGGTGCAAGCACTCCCTCAACCTCTATGGCTGGTGTCTCACTGTCACATGCCCCCCAGGTACATTGGCTCTGAGCCCAGCATAGCCTTCGGACTTGCCAATGAATTGCAGTCTTGTGGCCTACACTGCATTTCAAGTTTGTGTGTACTCCAGCACACATTAGCCCATGGTGGTGAGGCTTGCTGAAACTGAGGTTCTGACTGCTAGGATTTGCTAGGATTGGCAATTCCTCTCTGGTGAGGGCTTTTCTAAATGCTCCCTCTGTGGGCAGGGATTGGCTGAGTTCAGCCCAGTTTTGCTTTCTACTCTGACAGGGCAGCATAGAGTTGAACGCAACGTCTCACAGTCACTGCACACTGTCTCCCCACAAGCACACAGATCCTCTCTCTGTGCCATGCAGTTGCTGCCAGGGGATGGGTGTTAGGAGGTGTTAGACATTTAAGACTGTTTTCTACCATCTTCAGTGCAGCAACATGAATTTAAAACCAGATACTGTGAGCGCTCAACTGATTTTTGGTTCTAATGAAAGTGGTTTTCCTGTATAGATAGTTATTAAATTTGTTGTTCCTGTGCTGGGTGGTATTGGGGGGTGATAGGTGGAAGCTTCTATTTGGCCATCCTGCTTTGTCTCCCTCCTACAAATGGCATTTAGTATGGTGACTCTTTTCCATAAGGTTTTCAATTTACTTTGCCCACATTCATCACAAGAATCATTATGGCAACTATAGCCTTATAAAATGTATTTCTTAAATAATAAAACATGAAAGTCTAAATTATACCTTGATCCATGGGCTACAAAATGGATATTGTCAATCACTAGTAAATATTGTGAATCTTTCTTTTCTTTCTTTTTTTTTTTTTTTTTTTTTTCTGAGCAGTAGGCCTCAATAGTGAGCTTAAATATGTAGCAAAATCTGCTGTAATCAGATGTGCTATCATTCAGGCTTTGTTGTTCTATTTATAGAGCACAAGAAGAGTAGAATTAGCATAATGTTTAAGGGCCCTAGAATTTTCAGAATGATAAACAAACACTGGCTTCAACTTAGTCACCAGCTGCATGAAGTCCTAACTAGAGAGTCAGCCTGTCCTTGAAGATCTGAAGCCAGGCTTTGACTTTCCTCTCTAGCTATGAACATCCTAGATTGGTATTTTCCTCCAATAAAACACTGTTTTGTCTACATTAAAAAAAACTATTGTTTAGCATATCCACCTTCATCAATGATCTTAGTTAGATCTTCTGGATAACTTGCTGCAGCTTCTACATCAGCACTTGCTGCTCCAATTTGTACTTTTATATTATGAGGATGGCTTCTTTACTTAACCCTTGTGAACCAACTTTTGTTAGCCTCAAACTTTTCTTCTGGAGCTTCCTCACCTCTCTCTGCCTTCACAGAATTGAAGAGAGTTAGGGCCTTGCTCTGGATTAGGCTTTTGTTTAAGGGAATGTTTTGGATGGTTTGATTGTCCATCCAGATCACTCACCCTTTCTTCATATCAGCAATAAGGTTGTGTCACTTTCTTACCATTTGTGTGTTTCCTAGAGTAGCACTTTTAATTTCTTTCAAGAACGTTTACTTTGAATTCACCATTTGGCTGTTTGGTACAAGATGCCTAGCTTTCAGCCTATCTTGACTTTTCACAAGCCTTCTTCACCAAGCTTAATCGTTTATAGCTTTTAATTTAAGAAGGAATAGATATGTGACTCTTCCTTTCACTCAAACACTTAGAAACCATTGTAGGTTTATTAACAGGCCTAACTTCAGTATTGTTGTTTCTCAGTAAATAGGAAGGCCCAGGTAGGGGAGAGATATGGAGGAAAGGCTACTTGGTGAAGACGCAGAACACAGAAATATCTGTCGACTAAATTTGCCATCTTATGTGAGCACAGTCCATGCTGCTCCAAAATAATTATAGTCACATCAAATATCAGTGATCACAGATCACCATATCAGATATGAATAATGAAAAGTTTGAAACGTTATAATGATTGCCAAAATGTGACAGAGATATGAGGTGAGTACACGCTGTTGAAAAAAAAAAAAAAAAGATACCAATAGACTTGCTTAACGCAGAGTTGCCACAAATTTCAGTTTGTAATAAATGCAGTATCTGTGAAGTATAATAAGGTGAAGCACAATAATATGAGGCATGCCTCTATATCATCTAATTTAGTCATCTCCAGGACAAAATGAGTTTGTTGTCTTCACTGACAGATGAAGATACTGAACTTTGAAGCTGTTACATTTGTTGACCAACCCTGCAGTGCTGGCTGTGCTAGAACCAGGGATGGAATCAAGGCCTATCTGACTCTAACATCCCTGCTCTTAGTGACTTTCTCCCTGCTCACTGACATTTTGGCATCTTCCCTGAAAACTATGTCCTAGCCTTTCTGCTATTGTTTCTGGGCCACCATTAGCTGCTCTGTTTCTTGGTGCATAATTTTAACGTGTTCAAAGCATTTACACTGTCCACATGCTTATACCCACATAGTAAGTAAACATCCAGTCTTAGAGCTATGATTTACATTTTGCACAAATTTTTCCTGATGGAAAACAGTGCAGCACACTTCCTTATAATGCTGGGAAGGCAGCTGGGCTCCAGATTCTCATAGTCAGATATCCGTTATATTCAGCAGAATCCACACATGATGCAGATGCAACATTTAGGAGGCTTCTGGTGTCAAAGTGGAACCTTAGGAATCTCTCAGGGAAGGCTTCAGGGAACTCTTGAATGTTTAGCGAAAGAAGACAGAACATTTAGCAGTAGCACACAACTTTGTAAATACTAGTTACAATTCTGGTTGTTTAATCCTGTCAAATGGCATAGGCTCCAGAGTAAACAGCAAACACTACTCATAAGGCATAATCTCCTTCCACCCAGTGTTAAAGTCTCCACTATCACACCCATGAAATATGGGTTTTCACCTTGTTTGAATGCTTTCAGGAGTAAAGAACTCCGTTCAGTCTCATATTGATATAATAGCTTTTTGTTGCTGGTGCCCTAGGTTTTTCAGGACTAGACATCTGAATTTATCCTCTCACTAGGGAACTTCAAAAAAGAAAACCATATACTTGTATTCTGTGCACTATTTTTTCATATCCAGGTTTCTGAAAGCTGAATAAATAATCAGAAAGATGACTTCTAAACTTAGAATAATAGAAAATAAAATTACATATTATTATAAAATTTTTCCCTTGAGTCATGGAAAAAGCCTCATGAATTATCCCTGTCCAATTATAGAGAGAACATTTCTAATAATTGGAATGTACAGAGTCTTTCTCTTCTTCTCTGTAAAAATGCTGAATAAATTCAATCCAATTTCTCAAATAACAAGTATTTATCAGCCACCAAAACCATTACCTCATGCCAGACAAAATTTTACCAAGGTGACAAAGAATGTGCTAGTGAGGAGGGGTATTAACACATTGGAAACTCAGTAGTGGTTGTCTTTTGCAGGCTTGGACTAATAGAAGGAGATACTGTTATAAAACTGGGCTGTCTACTAGTAATAGGAATGATAGGACCTAAAATGTCAGAGACTAGGCAGCAGCTCTTAGCTTCAGAAGTAAAGCAAATGGAATTACTTTAAATAGCTGCAAGGGTAGAACTGGGGGTGGGAGCAGGGGTATGGTGTATGGAGTTGCCCCTTAAGAATCTACTGAGGTGGGTCTAAAACATGATGTTTCTAGAACAAGATGAACCACCAACAAGAGTACTGCTTAATATATATTCAAAAGAGATCAAGAATGATTGAGCAGAAGACTCCCATCAGCTGTTCCAATGGAAAATCATGACATCTCACTTAGTTTCCAGACTTGTACTAGCTCTAAGATCCTGAACATATCAACTAAAGGAGAAACAAGATCTTTGTGAAGAAGGATCCTGAAACACCACATGTATTAGTCTATTTTCACACTGTTGATAAAGACATACCAGGGCTGGGAAGAAAAAGAGGTTTTAATTGACTCAGAGTTCCACATGGCTGGGGAGGCCTCACAATCATGGCAGAAGGTAAAAGGCATGTCTCACATGGTGGCAGACAAGAGAAGAGGGCTTGTGCAGGGAAACTCCCCTTTTAAAAACCATCAGCTCTCATGAGACTTATTCACCATCAAGAGAACAGCACAGGAAAGATCTGCCCCCGTGACTCAATTTCCTCCCACTAGGTCCCTCCCACAACACATGGGAATTCAAAATGAGAGTTGAGTGGGGACACAGCCAAACTATATCATTCCACAACTGGCCCCTCCCACCACAACTGGCCCCTCTCAAGTCTCATGTGCTCACATTTCAAAACCAATCATGCCTTCCCGATAGTCCCCCAAAGTCTTGGCTCATTTCAGCATTAACTCAGAAGTTCACAGTCCAAAGTCTCATCTGAGACAAAGCAAGTCCCTTTCACTTATGAGCCTGTAAAATCAAAAGCAAGTTAGTTACTTCCTAGATACAATGGGAGTACAGGCATTGGGTAAATAAAGCCATTCCAAAGGGGAGAAATTGGCTGAAACAAAGGGGCTACAATACCCATGCAAGTCCAAAATCCAACAGGATCGTCACATGTTAAAGCTCCAAAATGATCTCCTTTGACTCCGTGTCTCACATCGAGGTCACACTGATGCGAGAGGTGGGCTCCCATGGTCTTGCGCAGCTCTGCCCTTGTGGCTTTGCAGGGCATTGCCCCTGTCTGGCTGCTTTCACAGGGTGGTATTGTCTGTGGCTTTTCCAGGTGCATGGTGCAAGCTGTTGGTGGATCTACCATGCTGGGGTCTAGAAGATGGGAGCCCTCTTCTCACAGCTCCACTAGGCAGTGCCCCAGTAGGGACTCTATGTGGGGCCTTTGACCTCACATTTCCCTTCTTCACTGCCCTAGTAGGGGTTCTCCATTAGAGCTCTGCACCTGCAGCAAACTTTAGCTTGGGGATCCAAGTTAAAGTTTTCCATATATCCTCTGATATCTAGGTGGAGGTTCCCAAACCTCAATTCTTGACTTCCATGTACCCGCAGCTCAGCACTACATAGAAGCTGCCAAGGCTTGGGGCTTGTACCCTCTGAAACCATGGCCTGAGCTGTACCTTGGCCCTTTTAGTCACAACTGGAATGGCTGAGATGCGGGGCACCAAGTCCCTAGGCTGGCTGCACACAGCAGAGGGGCCCTGGGCCCAGCCTATGAAACCATTTTGTCTTAGGCCTCTGGGTGTGTGATGGGAGAGGCTGCCTTGAAGACCTCTGACATGTCCTGGAGGTATTTTCCTCTTCATCATCTTGGTGATTAACATTTGGCTCCTTGTGTCTTATGCAAATTCCTGCAGCCAGCTTGAATTTATCCTCAGAAAATGGGATTTTCTTTTCTATCACATTGTCAGGCTGCAAACTTTCCAAATTTTTATGCTCTGTTTCTTTTTAAAAATGTAATGCTTTTAACAGTAGAAATTTCTCTTCTAGATATCCTAAATCATATCTCTCAAGTTCAAAGTTCCACAAATCTCTAGGGTAGGGGCAAAATGCCACCAGTCTCTTTGCTAAAACATAACAAGAGTCACCTTTGCTCCAGTTCCCAACAAGTTCCTGATGTCTATCAGAGACCGCTTCAGCCTGGATTTCATTGTCCATACCATTATCAGCATTTTGGTCAAAGCCATCCCACAAGTCTCTAGTGTGTTCCAAATTTTCCTATCTTTTGAGCCCTCCAAACTGTTCCAACCTCTGCCTGTTACACAGTTCCAAAGTCACTTCCACATTTTCAGGTATCTTTTCAGCAGTGCCCCACTCTGCTGCTACCAATTTACTGTACTAGTCCATTTTCACGCTGCTGATAAAGACATACCTGAGACTGGGAACAAAAGAGGTTTTAATGGACTTACAGTTCCACATGGCTGGGGAGGCCTCACAATCATGGCAGAAGGTGAAAGGCACATCTCACATGGTGATAGACAAGAGCAGAGGGTTTGTGCAGAGAAAATTACCTTTTATAAACAATCAGATCTCATGAGACTAATTCACTATCATAAGAACAGCATGGGAAAGACCTGCCCCCATGATTCAATTACCTCCCACCAGGTCTCTCCCACAACACGTGGGAATTCAAGATGAGATTTGGGAAGGGACACAGCGAAACCATATCACCATAGCATATTGAACACTGAAGTATTTGGAAGTGTTTTCTTCTTTCTTTCTTAAAAAGACTTACAGTCATTTACTCAAGTAATCATACACAGAGAAAAGAGCCTGAGCATGGTTCATGAATGGGATGGTATGTAGGTACAAACAAAAAATGGATTGCTCTTGCACTATAGCTTCTACTCAAGAGTAAACCTGAAACGGCCATGAGAGACTATCTTCCCAAAGGATGGATTTTTTGGGCTATACATCTATTCATCTTCTTCGAACAAAGTAGTGGTAAGAAAAGTTACTTTGAAAGGTAAGGAAAGTTCCAGTCTCATGGACAGTAGTGAATGACTTAGCTTGCTGGTCAGGGCCATGGAATGGGCAAGATTCCAAGATGACAGAAAGGCGTTCATGGAAAGAAGCAAGTGATGGGACATATGGATAAAGGTACAATGTGTTAGGATCTCTGTGTCACACATTAATGTTTATAAGAGATATCCACTGAAGAAGAAAAAATAAATAACAGAGCTACAGGATGATTTAGTCAGCAGATGTCACCCAGTCTCTCTCACTGGGCACCCCAGTAAATAAAGAAAGCATGGTGGAAGAGATGGAGGCCATGCATGGGTATAAAAGCACAGGCTTCTTCTCACAAAGACTGACCTAGCTACTGATGCTTATAAATATCCAACCTGCCAGTAACAGAATGCAATGCTGAATTAACCATATAAGAAAGTGTATAATAATATACTTTCTTAAGGAGGCTGATCAGAAACCTCGTGGCAAGTTGATCACATTAGGGCCTTTACATGCTAGAAAGGGCCATGTTTCATCATGACCTTTATTGACATGTATTTGGACATGAGTTTGTCTTTCTGGCCTAGTGTGTCATGCTGTCACCCTCCAAAGACTCACAGAGTATCTCAGCAATTGCCAGGGGATCCCTTATAATACATTGAATCAGAGAACTCATTCTATGGCAAAAGAAGCATGGCAATAGGCACATGACTATAATTTCATGGGTTCTGTCATTTATACCACATCATCAAGAACAGGGATGTCCAATCCTTTGGCTTCCCTAGGCCACATGGGAAGAGCAAGAATTGTCTTGGGCCACAGACAAAATACACTAACACTAATGATAGCTGATGAGCTAAAAAATATTACAAAAAAAGTCTCTAACGCTTTAAGAAAGTTTATGAATTTGTGTTGGGCCACATTCAAAGCCATCCTAGGCCACATGCAACCCACGGGCTGTGGGTCAAACAAACTTGATCTAGAAGCTGCCATCCTGATAGAGTGCTAGAATAGTCTCAAGACCTAGCAGAGGCACAAGGATGGGGTAGTATTCTTTGAGCTGTGGTATATACCTTAAACCAAGCCATTATATTGTGTCATTTACCCAATACATACAATGTATGGGTCTAGGAAACAAAGAGTGGAAGTAGAAGTGGTCCTGCTTACTATCCATTCTGCTTACCCACTTGGGGAATTTGCGCTTCCTGTCTCTTCAACTTTAGGCTCTGTAGATCTAGAATTCTTGGTTCTAAGTGGGGAAATGCTTCCATCAAAGGGCTCTTAGTGCCACTGAACTTTAGGTATAGTTACCATCTTAATATTTTGGGCTCTTCATGCCTGTAAACTGATAAGAAAAGAAAAATTTAATATCTCTGCCAGAAAGAATTGATCCTGATCATCTTGAGGAAGTAGGACTGACATTACATAATAATAACAGGAAGGAATATATTTGATGCTCAGGTCATCCACTGCAGCATCTTTTGATGAGCCCATGCCCAGTTATGATCTAAAAAGGTAACCAGTGCTCAGAACTGTCAGTGCTGAAGGTCAAATGACCAGGCATGCCACACAGACCAACATGATGAGGAAGACGATGAGTATCAATATTGAACTCAGGACAAACTTTGCAGTGAGAATGACAGTTTTTCTTCTTATTATTCTTATAAGTTTTCCCAGAAATTGTGACTAACCAGAAAATTTAGAGAAGCTGTGCCTGGATTTAGTAAACTTAATTAGGAAGCAAGTGGATCTGAGTGTTTGGTGGATTGTAGTAAATGTTCTTGGTGACACACCTCCATAGCCACTGCTCCCATCCCACAGCTGCTGTGAGTGTTGGCTAATAACAACTCACAACTCTCAGGGAATAGTGTTTGGTAAAACAGGAGCTAAGATATCCTGGATCTATGTTCCACATGAGTGAGGGCAGATCTTGGCCAATGATTGACTGACATTGATTTAATAAATTAGCTTTGTCAATTTGCACAAGTCAGGCTGAGGTCTTGCATTGAAATGTCATTCGTCAGGACTATGGCCCACCAAACCTGCAGGAGCCTCCTACTTTGCTTCCTTTAGTATTATTCTCCTCAAGTTCATCTTGTATACTTTGTGACATGGATCTCTTTAAGCTGCATTTTTACCATGTTACTTTTCTCTTTAGGAATCTATAATATTTGTTGTGGTGATCTGAATTATGTACACCCAAATTGTATGTGTTGAAGTCCTAACCCCACAGTACCTCAGAATGTGACTGTTTTGGGAGGTATGGCCACTAAAGACATAATTAAGGTTAAACAAGGTCATATGAGTGGGCTCTGATCCAATATAACTAGGGTCCTTGTAAGAAGAGGAAGAGATACCAGGGATGAGCCTGTGCAGAAGGAAGCCATCTGAAAGCCCAGGAAAGGAAAAACCAAACCTGCCAACACCTTAATCGTAGACTTTTAGCTTTCAGAACTGTGAGAATAAATTACTATGGTTTAAGCCACTCATTCTGTGGTATCTTATTATGCAGCCCTAGCAAAATAATGCAGTTATTTAATGCCCACCACATTAAGACTGTTTATTATTACAGGTCAGTTTGATAAATATTAATTGAGTATAGTCACTGAGTCAAAGACTGAAGACACAAACATCAATAAGAAATGGTACTTACCTTCAAATTCTCATAGTTTGCTAGGTGAACAAATGAACTAATTACATCTTAGAAGAGAACCTTACTTTGCCAATATTTGTATTAGTCCAGCTCATAGAAAACAATTATACCTGAAGAAATTAGGAAGGGCCTCAAAAGGGGGATGACAATTGAACCTGGTCTGAAAGAATGTAAGAATAAAAGTTTAAGTAGTGGAAAGTGTTGAGAGGTCTTTGCATATAAAGATTAGCATGAATCTGGGTACAAATGAAAGGGAATGCACAGAGTTTCCTGAATGACTGAAGCAATTGTGTGCTCTTTTTTTATAGAGGCAACCTGATTATACTGAATGAAAATTGCTTGTGAGGTGTCAGATGAGTAACTTCTTACTAATAATATTAGCATACTAAGGTTTGTGAATGATTCACTCATTGAAATAAAAAGGATTCAAAGCTCTCTCTCAAATAACATCAGTCCCTAATTGAGTTCTGATATCTTTTGTACAGTAGACTTCGGTCTTGCCCAAAGTGAAGTCAAGCCTTTGTCTCTGGTTCTTAAAAGATTACCTCCAAACCATTGGAATTTCCTGAGTGATAGGAGTATGTTTATTATTCATGATGGGCCCCTTAGACCACACTTAGTAGATTGTGCTAATGAGGTAACTCATGGTAGTCTCCTTGGGTCACATCATATTAGCCCAACCTCTAGAGAAGGGGGAGTAAAGACTGAGCTCAACTATGTGGCAGATTATTCAATCACTCACTGCTAAATTATGAAACTTGAATAAAATTTCTGGACTCACAGATGAGCTTTCCAAGTTGGTAATACTGTCTGTATATTATCACGTCAATGCTGGGAGAGTAGTGCATTCTGTTCAATAAAAACTTTGCATTTGAAATCCTCCCAGACTCGTCCCTATTAGTTTCCTCCTTTGGCTGGCTCTAGTTTGTATCCTATTCTTGTAATAAGCCATAACTGTGAATGTAATAAGATCAAATGAGTTCTGTGAGTCTTTAAAGCAGATTTTCAAATCTGAGGGTGTTTTAAGAATACCCCTGAACATCAGTTGGTGTCAGAATTAAGGGTGTTCTTGTGTGGACTCTTGCTTCTAGTTTTGTAGTTGAACTCTAATTCCTTGCAGTTGTTGTCAGAAGTTGTGGGCAGACTTGGCCATCTGGAGGCTTATACCTTTAACTTCACAGTATGGCTAACTGTGTGTACTTTCTTGTTGGGAATAGAAAAGAGTAAATCAGGGTGTATCAACTGATAATTCTGCATAACTCTAGGTCACACATGAAAATGCCATCCATCCTGATTGTCCTGCTGAAGAAGGATGTGTGTGGGTAAATGTGGTAGAAGATGGGATAACCAAAGTAGGCATTGGGTAAATCAGTAATTTTTTTTATATTATAGTATTCAAAAGGGACAGTCACATACTCTAGTTATAATCTATAATCTAGAAAAAACTCTATTGCTTTACTGCAAATACAGTATTTGAGAGAGTCCTATTGTTCTTTCTAGCTATTAGGTTTTAGCTTCTTGTTTAGTAAATGATTCTCAGTTTTTTTTAAATGTATGGAATCAGAATAAAATAAGACGTAATTCAGACAATTATGAAGTTTATGGAAAATGCACAACATAGGAAAGTGATTTATAAATCTTAAAATGTCACTGATGTTAGTAAATTAGAGAGGTTTTATTCCTTTTTCCCCATCAAACAGTCAGAGTTCTCCAGAGAAACAGAACCAAGAGGATATATACAGATATATGGAAAGACATTTATTATGAGGGATTGGCTTACACAATTTTAGAGGCTGAGAAGTCCCATGATGTTCCATCTGCAAGATAAAGGCCCAAGAAAGCCAATGGTGTATTCCAAGTCCAAGCCAGAAGACTTGAAAGCCAGGAGGGCCAATAGTGTAAGCCTTAGTCTGAGTCCAAAGGCCCAGGAATGCCTATGACTAAAGGTTGGAGAAAATGTCTGTTCCAGCTCAAGCAGAGAGCAGATTCACCTTGCCTCCATTCTTTTGTTCAATTCAATGGATTGAATGATGCCCACATGCACTGGTGAAGGCAGAACTTCCTTACTCAGTCAACTGATTCAAATGCTAAAATCTATTCTGGAAACCATCACAGACATAGCCAAAAATAATGAATTATTAGCTATGTGACCATCCCTTACCCCAGTCAGGTTGACACATAAAATTAACCATCACAAGTTATCTGACTCAAAAACTTATTTAGCCTCTTCATACTTAGTTTTCTTGTCTGTAAAATTATGAGACCACTTCCACCCCTCTGAGTTCATCTTAAAAGAGATACTTTTATTATAATATTTCACTTCAAAATTCTTATTTTTTTAATAACTTTTTTCAAAGACTAATATTCCTAATAGAAAGGAACAATGATGACACAAAATTGATCATGAGGTTTATAGCTGCCTTATTGGCCAAAACAAGCATAATTCTGGCCAAATACATGATCAATAGTGGGACATATATGTTGCCTAAAGGAGGGAAAGTAATATTAAATGTTTGACAAGCAAGAACTTTCCAATTAACTATTAGTGAAAATGTTAATTAACAAATTATATTTATATAATAATTATATAATTTCACACATCATTGGTTGTATTTTAAACAAATGGAAGTAATAACATTGATACAGCTTCAGTTGTTTCCTTAATTTCTTCATGGGAGCCAAATTGTTGCATTTTCAGGGGAATACAGGTTGTGTTTAGAGTCTGCAAGCGACGATTAGTGATTCTGAGAACAATATAAATTCATATTTTCACTTAGCAATTCTTACATTTATTGTAGCTGGTTACTCTTTTGAGAGTCTTTTTCTAGTCTCTACCAAGATACCTACTCTCTATGCATGGTACAGAAGCAACTGAAGTTGGAACTGAATGGACTATCAGTATGATAAACTGTAAGAAGAGATACCACACTGGAAGGCTGCCTCTCTGAACCTCCAATGCCTTGTCACTGTATATGATTCTGGAAGTTTGATAAAATCACAGTGAAGCCTCAGTTTTACTCTACTAAGGATTAAGTACCCCACCAGACCAGCAGGATTGGGATTTTTTGAAATACCTGAAAAAGCAGGAAATGCAGTATTTCTAGTTCATCTAGGTCTATACACCTTATGAAAAATAAAAGTGCCCAACTTCAATAATTTCAGAACTAAATGACTGAAATATATTGTTTAAATTATAGCTAACTATTACCAGAGAGATTATGAAACTGTGGACATCATAATTAATCAGTGAATTTAAAACTCTCAGTATTTGTCTAGACCGAATTCTTTTTTAAGAAAACCTCATCAACTAATTTCAACATTTTCTGTTTTTTTTTCCTTTCTAGTATTATCTTCTGATATGTACTAAATTGTAAAACTATCAAAATGCGGCCAGCAGAAGGAGAAAGGTGAGAAAGTCAAAGATCCAGAGAATGAATGATCTAGATTGCTCCTGTGCAAATGAAGATTATATTATTTTTGTGCTTTCATTTTTCGTATGTAGATGAACATTGATATATTTCTTATAGATTTATATTTTTATCATTCGTTTAATTTAAAAATTGCATTTTATTCATTTTCTTAATGTTTTTACAAATACATACTTGCTAACTATTTTTCAGAAAACATCAGGCAGTTATAGCCAGTCTGCCAATCCCATGACCTAGAAAATTTCTGCTTTTTTAGCTTGAAGTTTCAAAGAAAAAAAGATTAAAATAGAAAGTGAATTTTCAAACTGGTATGAATACTAATCTGGGATGACCTGTCTCTCCTTTTTTTCTTTCTAGACTATTAATGCCGCACACACACAAAAAAATCTTTCAGTCCTTTATTGTTTATTGAATCTCAGCTAACTACCAGATACTATACTATGCTCTGAGAATAAAAAGTTGGAATAAACAGCATGTCAGATCTCAAAGAACTCAGGTCTAGGTAGTAGGCAAAACCATATAAACACCTAATTGTATAGACCTAAAACAATCTGGTAGGTGGTAAAATGGAAACCTGTTTAATGTGCTGGGGGATCCCAGAAGGGGGCAAATTTGGGTGGCAAAGAGGCATCAGGAATTGATTCACAAAGAGGTTGTTGTCAGGGTTGGTCCTTGGAAAACATATTGTGAATATTCAGTTGTGGTTGGGGGAGGAAAACATTTCAGGTATAAGAACTTGCATAAGCAAAAGGGCAAAGACATGGATATAAAGATGTGCATGTCTGGGGATGTTAAGAAACAGGACATTTATGTGGGACAGAGAAAGCAGGCAGGCAAGGCAGATGGAATGAGGCAAGACAAGCCTAGAAAGGCAAGAGATTGGGTCCACAATTATGCTTCATTTTTAATACTTATTTCTTACCGTATGTTTCCACATTTTGAAGCAGTTGAAAAATTCTAGGTAAAGAGGAAAACCTAGTTTAAAATTCTTTCAACTAACTCTCACTTGTTTAATGGCATTTTAAGAAGTCTAGAAAGGCAGATACTAAATTTTCCTTAAGTCTTCTTTAGTACTGATGTGGAAAATCATGATATACTTGCAGCCTGGCTGCTGCTAAAAATGACTAAGTCATTTATAAAATCTTATTAATGTTTGTTTTGATATGGCTTCTCCATTTCCGATGTTACCTAACACGCATTTCCATCTTCATAATCCAAGCCATTCTTGCTTCAAATACTATAACTAAAACAGCTTTGTAAAGAATTTCCTGATACGTAAATCTCTTTCCTTTCTATCTACAGCTACTATAACTGTTAAAAACAAAACAAAACAAAATAAAAACTTCCTCAGGTGTGTCTTATATCAGAAACTTGCTTCACGCACACACATACACACACACACACACACACACACACACACACAAAATAACACACCATATTTTTTAAGTTTTAAAATCTCTTTATATTTTTATTACCCCTGTATCTATCTGTCTCACCACTGAGTTGTAAGCTCTGTGAAGACCCGGGCCTTTACTTATACTGATGTCTGCTCCAAGGTTCCTAGAACACTACTGAACAGACACGCATTCAGAATGTGTGCTGATTGACTCTTGCATCCTTGCCCGTTGTTCCTGGCTTTTCTTTTTTGCTTATTTCAACAAAGGAATACAGAGAAAGATAAGTAAATTTAATATAAAAGTTTGTTCAGGTACCTTTGCTTTTTGCTTTGTTGTTGTTGTTTTGTTGTTTCATCTATGAGTAAACATACTGTAAAATAGAGACTGAAAGAGATGTGCAGTTAAGACCATAAAAACTGTAAAATTCTGAGTTTCTATTCCTCTGTCTGGATAAAGTCAAATAACATTACTTTACTTATTTATGTACATACTAACTTGAAGTTCACATAAAGGAACAAAGTATCGGTCTTTTCACAGTCTCACAGGGGCTTGAAAACTTAAAGGAATTCCCAACAACAGTCAGCAAATTTGCCGTGCTTGGCCTGGTTTGGAACGTTATTAAGTGCTTTACCCTTTCCAAGTGCTTTGCAATAATTTATAAGTCACTTTTTAAAAAATCCTGAGGGGGAGGGAATAAGTATTATGGCTATTTTTTTAAATAACAAAATATAAAAGAAGAAAGGAAGAAAGAGAAGGAGGCTTACATTCTCAGTGCTCACTACCTTCTTTCATTTTGGCTTCTCTGGCTTTGGATTCCCCACTTGGTTCATGACTTTCCAGAACACCAGGGCATATTGATATACAAACCATAAATAAGGAAGGAAAAATCACAAACTTGCCTCCCACTGCTCAGGTTTTAAAGTGGTACACCCATCATAGGCTTCTCTATTCTATTTCTTCTGCTTAAATCACAGGAGCTTAGAGGTGCCCAGGACTACAGAGTCTGCTAATCTGGCCTCTTTCTACTCTCCAAATCGAGACCTCTCACTTGTTTTTATTTTCTGGAAAAATAGTGCTGTTCTATCGTGTTGGTCCTGCTGTAACAAAATACCTGAGACTTGAGAATTTACTAGGAGCAAAATTTTGTTTTGTACTGTTTAGAGGCTACGTTCAAGACCACGGAGTTGGCATTTGGTATCTGATGGGGGCCTTCTTGCTTCTTCTCATGGTGGAAGGCAGAAGAGAGTGAACCCATGTCCTCAAGCTCATTTATAAAGGCCTTCATCCCATCCATGAGGGCTCTGCCCTCAGGAATTAATCACTTCCTAAAGGCCCCACTTCTTAATACTACCACATTGGCAATTGTCTCAACATATGAATTTTGGGGGACACATTCAGTTCATAGCAGTGTTCTTTCGTAGGTGAACCTCCTTTGGCTTCTGGCTGAAGCTGTGGGTGCTGTCACCTGCTCCCCCACACTAACTTGGCAGAATGGTGCGGTGCACTTTCTGCAGGTTTACATTCTCCCCTAGATTCACTCTTCTGCCTTCTATTTAGATTCCTTTGGTAGCTGATTTCATAGCTTGCTCTCTCCTGATTAATTCTTCCAGGATTCTCACATCTGCTCCCTCCTCTGCTCTTTCTCTCATGGAACACCAGCTTTCTGAAAAGCTCACATAGGACTTCACTTCAGGCCTCACATAGCTATGAAACAAATTTTTGTGTGGGAGGTTCTTATGGTCTTTTATGAACACGTAAAATATGAAAACCCTACATGGTGATTTTTTCCTGATTAACTTGCTCTTCTTTATCTGAGGTTATCCCTCTATCTCAACTCATGGTTTACTTACTGACCCAATGTCTTTCCTCCCATTTTAGAACAAATATAATTATAGGTTTAAGATAGGTGTCAGGTTTTTCTTTAATAAAGAGAAGAATCATTTGTTGCTAACTAATCCCAATGAGAATTTGGGGGGATGGGGAAGGAAAGCTTCTCAGGAAACTAAAGAGCCTGGTGAAATTAGAAAGGCATCACTTCCTACCCTTAGTGTCAGGGATTTAACAGGAATTATCTCTTCTTTACTTTTCTCCCTTATAGACAATTGCTGTGAGGATAAGAAAAAGGCTGCTTTTATGCATGAGCTTTAGTCTGGATTAAGGAATGAATCACAACTGCTATTTTCTAGAGCCTCTTGTCACTGGGCAAGGCCGGGTCATACCATTTGGCTTCTATTTTATTAATCAATGAACAGTTTCAGAAAGTAGCACAAGCTGCAGCTCAGATTGGCACTTTGTCTTTATTTTTCCCCCCTTTTTAAACAATATCCTTGTTGAGCCACCTGTGATTTTGGAATTTACTCATGTATATGTATTCATTCAACAACATTCAACAGCAAACACGTCGTCGAGTACTATGGTGACTGAGTTCGTGAATTAGTGGTTTTAATTCTTCACTCCCCTGTAGCATAATGTACATTCTCATTCTTTTCATGGCTTCATGGTCAGAGGAGTGTACATAAAGCTCCTTGTCTTTAGACTTCTCCATGTATCTTTTTTTTAACGATGGGATATAGCATACCTGCCTTAAGTAAGGGCTTGAATTGTCCTTGTTCTTTTATCATTGCCATGACAAGAATAGCTGCTATCCCATTATCCAATGAGCCTCAGTATATGGTACATTGTACAGAGATGCCCCAGCCAACTCACACATCTTCACTGAAGCAGTGCCCTCCCAGGTGAACCACAGATGTGTGAATGAAAAATAAATAAATAAAACCATTGAGTTTGGGCTTGTTTATTATGCACTGTAGATATCATTTTCACAAAGCTGAGTAATATAGGCATTTAGATAAGGACATCAGGCCTAAAACCAAATACAGAGTTTTTAACTTTTAAAATAGACTTACTATTTAGACTCACAATTTATTAATAAAAATATATGTATTTTTATTTGTTGCAATAGTGTATTTAAAAAATACATTATTGCAATAAAATAAATTTTGCAAAGAAGTATGAAGAAGCATATGGGAGTATATAGCTGAAAATGCCTCATTCTGTCTTGAGAGGTCACGAGAAAATTGTCCATAGAAGAAACAATACTGAAACATTTGGATCTTGGGGAAAGAGACAGTGAGAACATTTCAGGCAGGAGAATACAAACAGGAAACAACACAGCTGGTTAAATCAGACATTAACCATGTTAATACCATATAATATTAAATCAGACATTAACATCATATCATGAAAATGATAGACAATCAAAGGGGCCATATCAGATATAGAGTAAGGAGCACTCTTAGCACTTATTTGTAAAGGGTGCTGAAACAGGGCAGGTGTTCAGAAAAAATAGAGAGCCAGTTAACACAAGGAGGAGAGTCCTTGTATAGCTGCCAAAATATGAATTGATCTCATTGCTGCCAACGTGGTCAGGGATCTCAAGTGAGGGGAAAAATCCTTGAAGCATTGACCTTATTGACCTTGGCTGTAGTAAATACATGGTGAACAACTGTTTGAGGTTTACCAGTTTGAAGGACTGCCAAGTCATTTGACAACTAGGAACTCCAAGTCTTGATCTAGCTTGCACCCTTAGAGATGATCTAACTCAACATTTTCATCTTGTGGATGAGAAAACTAAAATTCAGAAGACCAAAATGTACTCAAATTCAAAAACTTAAAACCAGAAACCAGGTCTGATTCATCACTCCTGACTTCTTTCTACTATACAATACATTTTCCTTCCTTAAATTTACCAAAGCCTATAGGGAATGGGGAGATCTGCACATGTAGAAGAGTCAGAATTGAGACTTAAGAATATATGTCACTATAATAATAAAGAATTAAGAGTTAGGAGAACAGAGAAGTTCCATATGCATAGAAATATCCATGATATCATGTCATTTTCCACAAGAATGTGAATGTTTAGAATTTTATAGAATGCCACCACACAAGGTAAGCTTTAGTTTAGGAAAAGTCACTTATGTTAAATTGACTAAAAGGATGGGGTAGGAATAAATAAAAGCAGCTCCTCAGAAACACATCTAGAAGAAGCTACAACCAGCCTAACATCTTGCTTATCACCAACAGAGCAGTTGGGAGTAAAATACCTTCTAAAGCCAGCACACAATGAAGAAAACTGAACAAAATAAACTGACACGATTCAGCAATAGTATCTTCTGGGAAAATCCAGAAGATGTAAAGGCACTACTCTGTGCTTTCCTCCTCTTAAGAACATCTAATATCTTCTATAACATTAAATATTTTGGCAGAAGATCCAGAACCCTTTTTTACAGCTTGATACAATTGTATCTATTCTTACAGATGATTTCAGATCCCTTCAAAGATCCCTTGGAGGGACAGAATAGATTTTTCCTAAGCCATAGAATTCCCAGTAGTACATATTATAGCAAGGGACACGGAATGAGCAACCAATTAGCATTAACTGAGCACAAGTGTGCCCAAGACGGAGCATGTGTTGTTCACTTCACATTGTCCTGAGGCAGATGTCATGTCTTTCTCACACCTGCTCCGTGGGACTGGTGCAGATACTGAGCTCTCATCTCTAAATGAAAGTTGAGCCATCAATACATGCAGGCTTGACAAAACAAACAAACAAAAATGACAACAACAACAACAACAAACAGGGCTAGTTTAGTCTAAGGAAAAGGACCCGAGCTTTGAGTGAATTTAATGAAAAAGTACAATTATGAAGATTTGTTATTTAGAATATTGACATAAAAATGGCCTCTTAAGAGAAAATAAAGGTTGATTGAAAGCATTTATTGTTGTAAAAATAAAGTGGAGAAGAGCAGAAGCATTTAAATAACATATTTTGATCCACAGATCCAGGGATATCTCTGAGACTAAATACCTGCCATGGGTGAGACTGGTGAACTGTAGCTGGCACAGTGGCTCACATCTATAATCCTAGCACTTCGGGAGGCCGAGGCAGCAGGATCACTTGAGCCCAGGAGTTTGAGAACAGCCTGGGCAACATAGCGAGACTTAGTCTCAACAGAAAACATTAAAATTAGGTGGACATGATGGTGCCCGCCTGTAGTTGGTACAGCTCTTGGTAACTGAGGAAGGATGATTGAGCCCAAGAGTTCAAGGTTACAATGAGCTTTGATTGCACCACTGCACTCCAGCCTGGGTTACATAGACCAAGTCCTTGTCTCAAAAACAAAACAAAACTAGTAAACCTCAGTAGACAGTTTTTTGCCCATATTTCTAATTCTCTGCTAAATATGACTACTTCACTATATCCAAGGTACTGGATAAACCTATTTATCCCTGAAACAACCACAGAATAGATGTACCTCCTTTTGGAAGATGCACTTCCTTTTGGATATTCTTCCTTTTTTCCTTAAGTTCAGGCCTCAGTGTTCTGCTCTAATTAGTTTAACTCTCCTCAACTCCCTGTTTCCTCCAGCTTTATCTGATCCTTCTGGTAACAAGACCCACGTGTTTCCCTCTACAGTGCCAACTTCATTCTGATGCTGTACATCACTCTCTAATCATTCCACTCTCAGGTAAAGTTCAGTTTATTCTACAAATACCAAAATGGGTGAATTCTCCTGTCCCCACAGCAGCCTCATGAATGATTTTCTTAGAAAGTGCTAATATTCCTCTTCCATGTACATAGCACTACCTCTTTTGGCTTTCCTTCTACTTCCCTATTTCTTTTCTCTCTTAGATCTCATTTTCCCGCTTCAAGATTATTATTCTCCATCTCTGCCCTTAAATTTATTTTTCTTATTTTTATACTTTCTTCCTTAACAGTCTAATTAATTTAATTCTATGCAATTGATAGGTTAATATCTTCAGATTCGATTTCTCTTTTACATTTTTGCCCTATATTTCGAATTGTCTGCTAAATACAACTACTTGGCTATTCTACTTACACCTAAAATCCAATGAACCAAAATGGAAACTACTGTTTTTCTCATGCAGACTCAGTTACCACTGTTTCTGTCCAAGGTGTGAACATTTTTCCTGGGTTTGAAACTTCAGCACTCTCAATGATTTATTTCTCTTGCTCCATGTACCCCCACATTCTGATCCAACCACTTTCTTAGTACTTTTGTATCTACATTTTTAATGTTTCCTTCATTCACCTTCTTATCTCCAATCTCATTGCCTATGTCCCAGTTCAGGTCCTCATTACTTTTCTCTTGAGTTATTATGAGAGCATCTTAACTGAAGTCCTTTTTTTGCACCAATTCATTTAAAATATGGTAAAAATATTTCTAAACAAAGAACTGCTCTGATATTGTCATGCATTTCTTCCTCTTTCCTCATATCTGTCAATGTGGCTGTTTTATATTCCTCGGCCTAACATTTAAAGCATCCAAATCTCCATGACCTCACTCCCAAGCTTATTTCACACTAATTCTTTTTATAGAACCATAAATTAAGCTAAACTTAACCACTGGATTGTTATTTGCTAGGATATAATGTTGGAAGTTAGATCTTATTGTTATTGTTATTATTATTATGTTGTTTCTGTTATTATTATGTTGATCATTCTGGTAAATATATTTTATTTATCATCTTTATATATTCAAATTATAGTAATTTGTCAAGCTCCAACTCATTTTCTTCCTTCTTTATAAATGCCTCCCACAACTGGAAATAATTCCCACTCCAAAATTCAATAGTGTTTTTCTATGCCTTTGTGTATTGTATATTTTGACTAAGAGCATCTCTCCTACTAGACCATAAACTCCAAAGGGTAAATCTATGTCTAATTAACATTGCATTTATCAGAGAAAATACTCCAGTGCCAATAACATACAATTAAGCAAATTTGTATATTTACTTAATGTACAAATTAATAATCATAGCTAACTTTTTTGGAAGGGTAGCTTCTCAGTGTTGCATGGAAGTATGTGCTATTTTGTTCTTCAATTTTTTAATTAGAAAAAAGCACTGAAATTCAAGTGGTTAAGTAAGTTGTCTAAAGTCAGAGTAAATGTCAAGACCAGACTCTCAAATTTATAGTTCTAACACAGACCTCTCCCTGAGTTCCACTCCCATATACCCAACTACTTTCTCTACATTTCCATTTGAGTGTTTAATACTCTTCTTTTGTGACAGCTTTCATACCTATCCCTTATAGTTCATTGTCTTCAATTTGGGTCTAGCTTAGCATGCCCTCATATCATATCAAGGCTACTGAATTTGTTTAATGACTTGGTCCTTTAACCCATACTTTTTTAATAATTCAATTTGTCCTACATTTATCTTTCTAAATCACTTCCTGTAATACTATCACTATCCTGCTCTAACATTTTCAATGGCTTCCTACTGACTATAAAAATAAGCCCAATTTTCTCTGTCTGGCAACCAATAAAATCCACTAATTGGCCTCAATCTATGTCTCCAGTAAAATGCTCCCTAACATGTAGCCTCTACACCCAAACAAATTAATCTCTTCATTGCATTTGAATATACCATGTGTATCTGTGTCCCTTTTCAGAAATTATGTGTAACATTTGGCTTTATTGGAACACATTCCTTATTCCTATCTACTTATTAAAGTCTAAAGTGTCCGTACTATTTATCTATCAAACTAGCATTCTTTTTGTGGGGGAGAAAGAAGAGGGGAAGGATGATTACTCAAAGACTGCCCAAGGTAAACTGGCATGTACAATTAACCTACTTAATACCCACATACTTTCAACATCTATATCAAATCTCACCTCTTCTAAAATTTTCAGACTCATGGCCTTTAGTTTTAGTGATCATTTTTTCTTTTAGAGCACTGTTGTGTCATAGTAAATCATATAAAAGTCAACATCCTAAGACAAAGAGCTGAATCCTGTCTCCTCTACTTAATAACTACGTGATCATGCAAAGACCTCTTAAATTCTTGGGAAGTTTTATTTGTAAATGGAATTATTTCTCTAATTTATTTTTATTCCTATAGTAGGATAATACATCTACATCCTTTCCCTTGTAACTTTGTAGTATCTGTCACTGTGGATGAAATATAACTTCGTTTCTGATGGATGTTGGCCTCAGCTACGTGACTTGGTTTAGTTAATAAGAGGTTAAGAAACATAACATAACAGAGGCTTTAAATGGGCATCCATGATTTAGTTTGTCTATTTGTGCTTCTGTAAGTCACTCTGAGGTTGACATACCTGAGGAAGTCATTGCTTCTTTATCCTGTGCCTTGGAATAAAGACGTATGAAGTGAAACCACTCCAACTCGAAGCTTGGAGTCAAGTACGACCCATCCAAGTCAAACAGACAAGATTAAGAAACCAATGCGAACCTACAGATCAAAGACCAGAAGAAAAAAAGAGAAGTAGTAGTTATAAGCCACTAATATTTGAGGTTCTTATATAGCCCTTTTCCAGGACAAGCTAACTGATATGACTATCTCACATATTTTTGTGAGACAAATGATAGATGTAAGTGAAGATGATTTCAGAAATTACAAAATGCAATACAAATGATATTTGATTATTGCTACTCAGTATTATGAATTTGTATCCATTTCTTGTTTCCTTATCTAAATTTTAAATATGAGAGAGATAAACTATTATATGAGAAATAGAATCATTAGATAATTAGATAAGAGATAATTATATTTCTTATATTTGCCAAAATGCCCTACATGATGCCTTATACCAAGTAGGTACTGAAGAAGTATTAACGTTGCTGCTGTTAGCATGCCTCCCAAGTATATTTTGTTTATGTCTTTGTTTTTGTTCTTTTAGTTCTTCAGTTTTTGACATTTTCATGGTAGTATAAGATATTAAGAGGGTGTATTATCAAATCAAACTACTGATTTCAGAAACTGCCTCAAACTCTTATTATCATCGGGTCTTGGGCAAACTGCTTAAACCCTCAAAGCATTAACTTATTTATTTATAAGAATAATATTATTACTAATAATACATTCATCAACTAAAATTAATTACAATAATCATTTGGCAGTGATTGTCACATCATAAAATACCCAGTAAATAGCAGCTTTTATTATATTTTTAATATTTTAAATGTTCCTTTCTCCTCTCCAGAAATTTCTAAACAAACTTCTCAGACCATCTTATCCTTCTCTAGCCAAATATAATTCTTCCAGATAGACAGAAACACACACACAGACATGCACGCGCGCACACACACCTCTTGCAGGGTTTTCCATAAATAGGTGGGGAACAGGAAAAAGTGATCTTAAGAACTCTGTGTTTTCTCTCTGCTTTCTGGTCATCTACTTGATGTTTCCAATGCCCCCCAAACAATTTCTATTCCTATTCACCTAACTAATGCTGAACCATCTTCAAATTTCTACTTAGAGGACACTGACCCTGGAGAAGCTTTCCCAGACTCTTCAAGGCTAAGCTGAACATCCCTCTTATAAAGAGCTTTCATAAATTCGTGATTGAGGGCACTTAAAACTGCTTTTTGACTTGTCCATTTTTAAAACTGTACTATAAGTTATTTGAAGGCATAGACTGTGTTCATCACTTTCACTAGAACCTGGAACAGTCCTGGCACATATTAATCACTTAAAAGTATAAGATAAAAGAATAAAAACGAAGAAAGAAAGGAAGAGAACAAGGGGAGAGAGACAGCGAGAGAGCGTAGACTGTGTTCAACCTTTTCACCAGGACCTAGCACAGTCTTGGCACATATTAAGCACTTAAAGATATAAGATAAAAGAATAAAAAAGAAGAAAGAAGAAAGAGAATAAGGGGGGTCGGGGGAGGAGAGAGAAGGGAGGAAAGAAAGAAAAAGGTTACTTTTGTTTTTTTGCTTTTCAGAAGAGAATGTTAAAAGAGCAAGACAATTACTATAACATCATCAAAACTCATTTTCCATCTAAATCTACATTTTGTTTGAAATCACATGTCAGTGTGTTCTCTTCCACTCATCAGAGTAACAGGCTATTTAAAAACACCAACTCATCATAAAACCTATTTGAGACAAAATGGAATGAATAGAGTAAGGTGGATTTCTATTCTTTTCTTCCTTATTCTCCTTCTTGCTCATTTTAGAAAAAGGCTCTTCTTCTTCACTAAAAACCCTCCAGCAAGAAACAAATATAGAATATTTATCTCATCTACTTTTTTAAAATTAAGAACAAGAAATTTAAGTAATTATTTATTTAAAATATTTATTTGTGCTTTATATTTCTGGATAGGAATTAGAGATAACAAGTCTAGATCTGGTTAACAATGGGTAAAAAAGAGGAAGATAAAAAATGGAGAAATTGATTAAAAAGTAGACAATACAAAGGAAAGAAGGAATACAAGAAACTTTAGAGTAATGTCTCTTCATAGCACTTCTGTTTTAATCCTAAATTCTAAATATCCCCCTCTGGGTATGAGGAGAAGAAAGGTCTACAGGATCCTAAAGTATTCTCTAATACTGAGGAACAGGACTGGAATGATATCCCTCTGGAGTTTGACAAAATCTAACTGAAATTAAAATATGGCTATCAAACCAGCAATTCACTATCTTTACTTAAAGGAATAATAAGTCAGGTGTTAATAACATAAATTAATAGTTTCCATTGTTCTTAATTTAAGTGGACAAGTATTAGATACAGCTTATCTGTGCTGCCTTTTATTTTCACATAACTACCTTCAAAAATTATTCAAAGAGTTTAAAGAAGAAAAAGTTGCAGAAAGAGTTGGATAAACAGACAAAAAAGAAAGAAAAACAGGGAAGAGCCAGTCAACTTAGCAACTTTAATTGTCCATGTGGATTATAACAGTGGATTTGTCTCAGTTAGAACTATCCAGTGCACTGGCCCTAAAATACACAGAAAATTACTAGGGGTGTTGTTGTTGTTGTATATTAATTTCTGCTATATAGACAGACTCGTTCTCTTCCCATATTTGTCTGATATATGCCGGCAAACAGAAATCTCTCAAGAAATGTTAGTGAATGTGTAAAAACAAGATTGCATAAATAATCTCCTTATTTATCATCAGGGCCAGGGCTATTGCTGAGTACCCAATTTATACCCAAAGTTGATTCCTCTGAAACAATGACACTTAATGTACACAGCCTCCCAGAGAAGAGGAGACAGCTCCTGTCTGTTATGTGACTGTAAGCCACTTGTCCAAACCAATTCTGCAGCAACAAGTGCCAAGTAGATTGGGAAAATGTACAGATGGCTGCCTGCATGCATCACTGAATTGGGCTGCCACCACGGCCCATTGTTTTATTTATTACTGACAAAGTAATTAACTGCTTGACTCCTTCTTTTAAATTGGTCATCCTTAATGGACAGCTGCACTGGTGGGGGGTGGGGGTTGTACTAATCATGCCTTTGACAGGAGCGAGCTCCACAGCCCCACTACAGCAGCTAGAGCCTTTGTGAGGTCATCCCTTTGCTGCTGGACAGAAACCCATGCTTCACTCTCCCCAGGGTCTTTTAACAGGCTTCCTCACTCCCAGAAAACACACAGCATTTTTTTTTTTTCTGAGAGCTTCTTTTTCTGAAGTATAATACAATGGTAAAAAAGTCATTTTTTAGTTTGTTTTCCATGTAATAATTTATTTTTTGTTCAAGTAATAATTTCTTAAATACAAACTGAAAAAATGCCTTTAATAATACTTGTGGAAGAAGATTGCAATAATCTCAGCAGATATTACCCAAATTATAAGGAAGCTAGAGGTCATGTGACGGCATCAAAAGCTGTTTCAACTCACTTCTCTGTCCAGCAACCAAGTATTTATTTTTATTTCTATAGCATAAAGAATGATCTTTATTTTTTCTACAGTATAATGAATATTAGATGCTTGCAGAATATTTTACATCACAGAATCCTAAAGATATTTTTATAGTGAGCATGCCTAATATATCAAGCTCAGGCTCATTTGTTAGTAATACAATACCAGATTCACGGCATAGGCAAAATTCTTCCTAGGGGTCTCATGCTTGTCTTTTCTTACCTGTGAAATGAAAGCCATTGTTCTTTCCTGCCCATACTTCTTCCTGACCTAAGTAACTTCAACTCTGTTCTTTAGGATTTATTCCATAAAATCAGGGGACTGGACATAGAGAATCTCTAATAATCTCTGACTATCTGGATATTGAGGCAAATAAAAATTATAAGGTATTACTCAAAATAATAAAAACTGTGAATATGCAATGTAAGGGGCATGTATTAATTACAAATACAAGTAAATCTTGATTTGTTTTTATTATTACAAATATCAGTGTCAGTGATTTGAGTTTGCTTGTGAAAAAGTCTTTTATATATTCCTTTCTGTGCTTTGCTAATTTTCCATTCTGTATTCCAAGGCAGACCAACAGATTGCAACAAAATCGGGTTAAACATTGATCTTCCGCCCTGACATTGCATTAACTTTTGTAATAAACATCTTCACTGTGTCAACCAGCACTGTGTTTACATATTGAACCCAGCAGCCAATTGTCTTACTTCTTTTAGGTGCTTTTGAATTCCAGAAGGAATCTTATCTGGAAGACTAGAATCATGCATCTGTCATGCCTTTCAATTTTGTATTTCAGATTAACTGCTCCTTTTCCTCCACGTTCTTAAGGTCTTCTAAGAAATTTCCTTCCCAATTCACTTGGTAAGTACCCGCTCAGGCTGTTATTCTATAATGAATTCATGTCTTTTCTCCTATTTTTCCTGTGCCGCCCTTTTTATCTGGAGTCAGGATTCTGAGCTCTGACCTCCCTCCTTGTCATGTTGCCTGAGGAGAATTGCAGACAGACCCTCAGACCTCAAATATTCTAAATTTTGAAGTCCCAGCTTTGGCTGAGAGGAGGCCAGCATTGGAGTACAAGTAAGCACTGATATGTATATATATATATATATATATATATATATATATATATATATATATATTTTTTTTTTTTTTTTTTACTTACAGTATCTGAAAATTAACTATTTCTGTTCAGGTTCAGGGACTGACTGAAAGTATGAGCCAATAGGTGTGCCTATCCGTTACTGATCAAATATTCTCTATTTTTGAATGTTATGAAGAATACACATTTAGGAATTGGTTTTCATATCTGCAGATAGGGTCCATGCTGCTTGCTTCACTGAAGCAACACGTAGAAGCTGACTAACAAAGGAGAAGGCTGAGGAGAAATTGCTCCATGAGATAAGGCATCGCATTTATCCCTGAATGTTTCTCTCTCTCCAAACGCACAGAAACATGTCATAAAGTGTGGGATTAGGGTCTCTAAAGGACATGTAATACCTCATTCCTGGAGATGTGGTCTAAAATGAAAGGGTCAAAATCGATGGTCAAGTCACAACATTTATTCCTAGAGTCTTATTTTAATAAAGATGAAGAGATCTGCAAAAATTGTATGCCTGGGAAAAAAATCCCATTCAGACCAACTGACCCAGACCAATTAATGACAACTCAGAGTAGTAATAATGAAAAATTCATTAGACTAACTCCCATAATTTGCTAAAAGGGTATTTATACAAAACACTGTACTAAGTATATAACACAATATCTCATTGTGTGATCCTTATAATAGCTCTGTGAGGTACATGTCCTTATTCCTATTTTTTAGACGGAAAAGTCTCTGATAAATAACTTGTCTAAAGTCACGTATTTACCACATTTACCAGAGTTATAACCCAAATTGGTCTGACTCTAAAAGCTCTTATCCATTCAGTCCTATTGTAAAATAAGCACACCAGTGGAGAGCAATAGAGAACGGGAGTGCAGTCACGATGGGAGCCTGTCATTGGATCTCATGTATGCAGAGGTTCCTCCTTCCAGGAGAGCTTTGCCCTTGTCCTCATTAACTTTTACGTCAATACATTCAATGCATTGTATTGGATTTCTAGATTGGGAGCTAAAAAAAGAAAAGATTTCTAAATATCAGCTATCTTATTTTACCAGTTTGCTTAAACAAGTTACAGAATATCTCTATTCATAATTTTTTTACCTAAAAATCGGAATAAAACTACTCTTCAATAAGTGATTTTTTTAAATGATGATAAAATTAAAGGAATTTAGAATAATCCTTGCACATATTGGGCACTTAGAAAATTTTGCTTCCTTACTGTCTCCCTTCTCCTTACATTTCAATTTTGCACAATGTCTCATGGCCTCTTCAGAGCAGAGACTATGTAGTATTTACCTTCATATCTTCAGACCAAATGCTTAGCATATAGTCAGTGGACAATTACTGGAAGTGATTTAGAGACATTGAGAATTACTTCCTTTGAAATTTTAAGAGGTATGGCAAAACTTTGGTTTCAGAATATATATTTATTGATTTTTTAAATATGTATTTTTCTTATGTTATGGTCAACCTCTTGGGATCTTTAGAAAAGAAAATTTTCCAGTATTTTTTTTTTTTTTTTTGAATCTCAGGCCAAGAGAATTAGAACACTCCGTAAAATTACATAGGTATATCTGATAAAGGCCATACTCTGTTTTTCCATATAAGTATAAAACTGATAAAGGCCATACTCTGTTTTTCCATATAAGTATAAAACTGTTGTATAAAAAGTTACCTTCTGGCTAGGTGTGGTGGCTCATGCCTGTAATTTCAGCACTTTGGGAGGCCAAGGCATGCAGATCACTTGAGGCCAGGAGTTCAAGGCCAGCTTGGCCAACATGGCAAAACCCCCTCTCTACTAAAATACAAATATTAGCCATGCCTGGTGGCGCGTGCCTGTAATCCTATCTACTGTGTAGGCTGAGGTGGGAGAATTGCTTGAAACCAGGAGGTGGAGGTTGAAGTGAGCCAAGATCATGCCACTGCACTCTAGCCTGGGCAACAGAGCAAGACTCTGTCTCAAAAATATAAATAAATAAATTACCTTCTAAAATGTTATCCTCTTCACTCAAATATATACAGTAAAAGATGTCTGTCCAATAGTATAATATATTTTGTTTAGCAAAAATACATTAGTCAATTATTTATCTTACATTTCCTTTTTCCTCCTCAGTCTAACATGTTTATTTTTATACTGGACTTTGGTCTATCCATTTCACATATGGCTTAACTATTTCCTATATAGATAGTTCAGTATCTGTTAGCTGCATAGCAACCTAATCCCAAAATGGTGTTTTAACATTTTCTCACCATCTCTGAGTTGTTTGGACTCAGCTGGACGGTTTTTCTGCTTCTTATGATGTCAGCAAGGGCTATAGTCATCTGAGGTCATGGGTGGCCTACAACATCCAAGATGGCTGCCTCCTATAACTGGCAACTGATGTAAGCTGTTGGTTGAGAGATGCTAATAAGCAGATCTCCTAAGTTTTCCTTGACATGACCTCTCCATGTGGCTGGCTTCTGAGAAGGAGTACCCAAAGGGTGAACGTTTGAAGGGAAGGAAGCAGAAGCTAAAAGTCTCTTAAGGCCTCCTTTCTGTGCATTCAGTTGCTCAAAGGCCATTGCAGATTCAAAAGAGGAGAAATAAACACTCCTGTTGACCTGATGTGCATTAAAGAGAAGAAATTGGTGGGTCATTTTTAAAGACTGATTATTAAATATAAATAGTTATTCTGTTATATATTTTTGTAAATGATTTCATTGTCCATTCTACTGCTATAAATTTTTCTTCTGTATGTAAGAATTTAAAATCCATGGTTTCTTTCTATGTACTAATCTACACATAGTTGTGTTTATCATTTGATAAATGATATGTCTTTGATGAATATATTACATGATACTGAAAACCTGATGTACCATTAAACATATAAATAAATATTTCACATTTTAGAATTCTGAGCTCTAACTCCTTCTTTAACCTCTGCGTTAGAATTAGACAAAAGCACTCAGATTTAAAATATATTAAATGAGGCAGTGGGAGAGGTAGGTGGTGAAATAAAGTTTTTCGTTAGTCTTATTTTTCTCTTTTTGTTTATACATTTTGAGCTCTCAAAATAGCTGCAAAATGCTTTATTACATTGCTAATATATGCTTAATTTAAAAAAAATCCAAACTCTACCAAATTTAGCTAAATGAAATAATTACATGTTATATTGGTGTGTAAGAGGTGGGGAGAAGGAGCACATTCTAAACTTCCTTGCTCTTTTCTAAATTTGTCTGTGAGAGAGCACCGATTAAGAGTCAGAATTTCTAACTCCAGTGTGGATGGACTTCACTGGAGTAACTATTAAACAAGATGCATTACAAGTGTTACCATGATAATCAGGTGAAGTTATTAAATAGAAAAGAACATATTTCTGTCTTTTGTAAGGAGAAATACATCATTTCCATGGAGAAATGAAGGAACTCTCTGAAGCCTGGAAACCCCTGGGAGGGGAGCACATGTATTATTCTAGATCAGAACTAAATATTCCAGCATGGAGGATGACCTCATGTGGCCTCCCTGTCGAAAGGTATGTAAAAACAAATGTTGTAACTATGAATTTGACATTAACCATGGGAAAATTTAAGACAAATGAAAGTTATACATTATTGATGAATCTCTTTGGGAAACTTGTTGAAGTTATATGTCATTTTTTCATTCACTAATCAGACAGTAAGGTTATTGGGTCATGAATGGTAGGTATACTTAGCAAATAGTATTTCTATTGTGTAAGTTCTTTTTGTGCCTTTTCTTGTTATTAGATAAATTATACCTGGGTATTCTTTAAATGGGAAATTGTCTGCGCTCGTGTAATTGAAGCAACATTACATCTGTTAATAGACAGCAGAAGATATAATCGGAATTTTGCTACAAGTGGAAAAGAAGGAAATTAATATTCTTTTTGTTTTTAGACATGCAACCTATGTATTAAGTAAGATATTGTTGATGGCAAGTACACACTGCTTGGCATTGATTTCTTCCTTGCTGCAAGGAGGTGGACCCAAGGTGAATTCAAAATGGAACACAGGAAATAAGAAGTAAATATAGTGAAAGGCAAGAATTTGATTTGATGAAACTCATCACTAAATGATGAAACTGATTACTCAACGTATGTTATTACTAGAGCTTTTTAGTAGAGATATGATACTATCGGTGTGAGCCAATATAAAATTGCATTGTAATAAAGAGCACTGGATCTAAAATGAGACTGGTTACTATCTCAGTGTTTGTTTGAATATCTTTAAGGTAGGGGTAAAAACCGAATATGAAGTAAGGTACATGAGAAAAAATTGTCATGATATTTAGGAGTTTTAGTAATAATTATATAAACATTAATGTTTCTGGGTAAGTTTCACAAAAGAGAAAATCTTGTAAGAAGCTAAAAGGGGTAAGGAAACCTTTCCTATAAAGGAACAAGGATGAGAACTATAGCAAAATTTCATCAGAAATCATGCAAGCGAGAAGAAATTAAAGCTAAATATTTGAATTGTTAAAAAAAAACCCACCAACCTAAACTTCTGTATCCAGTAAAATTAACCTCCCAAAGTAAAAAAGAAAGAACTTTCTCAGACAAACAAAAACTGAGGTAATCCATTTTCAGTAGACTTCCACTACAACATGTTAAAACACGTTCTGCAGGAGAAGGAAAGTGATATAATATAGAATCTCAAATTTACGTAAACAAAGGAAGGAAATCACAGTAGTCCATAAAACAAATCTTAACAAATTTAAGACAATAGGGATTATATCAAATATCTTTTCTGAGCAAAATGGTATAAATCTAGAAATCAACAACCAAAATAAATAAATAAATAAATAAATAAATAAATAAACCCCTCAGAAACTTTACAAATACATGGAAATTAAACAACATGGGTCTATACAACCAATGGGTCAATAAAAATGTTAAAAGAAAGATTAAAATTTTTACTGAGACAAACAAGAATGGAAGCAGATCATATCAAAACCTATGGGACACAGCAAAAGCAGTTCTAAGACGGAAGTTTATAGCAAAAACACCTATATCAGAAAAAAATAAAGACTTCTAATAAACAACCTACCAATGCACCTCAAGGAACTAGAAAAACAAGAACAAACAAAACCCCAAACTGGTAGAAGAAAGGAAAGAATAAAACTCAGAGCACAAATAAATGAAATAGAGACTTAAAACAATTTAAAAGAACAATGAAACAAAGATTAGGTTTTTAAAAAAGATAAACCAAATGGATGAACCATCAGTTAGATTAACTTGGAAAAAGGAGAGAAGACTCAAATAAAATAATTAAAAAGGAGACATTACAACTGATACCATAGAAAAACCAAGAATCATGAAATTATTATGAATGACTGTAAGTCAACAAATTTAATAACATATAAAAAATGGGTAAATTCCTCTACACATACAAGCTACCGAGATTAAATTATAAAGTAGAATATCTGAACAGATCAATGAGTGAGGAAATTGAAAGAGTAATAAAAAATCTCCATCAGAGAAAACCTTAGAACATGATGGCTTCACTGTCAATTCCATCAAACTTTTAAAGAACTAATATGAATTATACCCAAACTATTCCAAAAAATAGGAGAGAATACTTCAAAATTCAATTTATGAGCTCATCATTACCCTGATTCCAAAATTGAAATAGGACACAACAGAAAAAAAATACCACAGACTCATATTCCTGATGAACAAAGATGCAAAAATTCTCATTAAAAAGATCATTTACTATGATGTAGTGGGATTCATCCCAGGGATGCAAGTTAATAAGTATAATCCACCACTTTAACAGACAAAAGAACATATAATACAAAAAAGACAAAGAACATATAATAATTACAATAGAAAAAATCATTTGACAAAATTCAATATCCCTTCATGTTAAAAACTCTCAACAAACATCTATCTATGTCTAGATATAGAAAGTATGTATTAAACACTTCAACAAAATAAAGGCCATATATGCCAAACTCACAGCTAATATCATGCCTAATGAGGAAGAGCTGAACAAGTTTTCCTCTATGATCAGGAGGATCTTTTTCTGCTGTGATAAGCTAAAATTTCTATTATTTATTTAATTCTTCTCATGCATTTTACTCAGTACAGTTCAGTGATGAGAATGTTTGTTCTATAGTGCTTGGAACATCTGGATAACTACATACATGAATTAAAGTCACAGAGCACTTAATACAAATTTTCTACAAAAATAGGACATTTTGTTTATTAAAATTTTACAGATAGGCATACAAGATTACAATAAATAACTGAAGTGAAGTTCTACAGTTTTTAAGAAGTCAGATAGGCTGGTCACATAGGCTCACGCCTGTAATCCCAGCACTTTGGGAGGCTGAGGCAGGTGGATTCCTTGAGCTCAGGAGTTCAAGATGAGTCTGAGCAAATGGTGAAACCTTGTCTTTGCCAAAAATGCAAAAACAATTAGCTGGGCTTGGTGGCACACCTGTGGTACCAGCTACTCAGCAGGCTGAGGTGAGAGGATGATTTGAGCCCAGGGAGGCAGAGGTTGCAGTGAGCCGAGATCACACCACAACACTCCAGGCAGGTGACAGAGTGAGACCCCAGCTCAAAAAGAAAAAAAAAGTCAGATGGTTATCTAAGTCCAGGCTTTGTATATTCTGGTTCAGGGGTTATAGAGGAACATGGCCAATGTGAGAAACAACAGCAACTGTAAGCCCTTGGCAACACACTAAGAATATGGTTCCCCTTAATACGGAATCCATAGATACAGAAGCTGCAGCCAGCACACTTTATTTCTGTTAGTCATACTCTGTATAATTGATTTGTAATCTTTTTGGGGACAGGATAACTGTGGAGGAATTTTAACAAACTGGACTGATCTACTGATAAGGAGAAGGTCAGCCTTATCCTCACAAGTAAGCCCCCACACACTGGTACTGCCAATTAACTGAGGAGAACCATGTCTCTATGCCAAGTATCCCCTGCTGAGTAATCCCTTCCACTGCCCCAGCATCTGAGATGAGGATGTGGATATTTAGCTGAGCAGGACAAGGATGCCCACTTTCACTACTGCTGTTCAGCATAATACTGTAAGTCTTAGCCAGAGCAATTAGATGAAAGAAACAAAAAGAAGGCATCCAAATTGCAAAGGAGGGTTCAAATTGTTCTTGTAAAATTCATATGAAACTACAAAGACCCTGAATAACCAAAACAGTCCTAAGAAAAAAGAACAAAGCTGGATGCATTACACTACCTGACTTCAAAATATACTACAAAGCTATAGTAAACAAAACAGCATGGTACTGTCATAAAAACAGACACATAGACTAATGGAACCAAATAGCCTGCCCAGAAATAAATTAACACATCCACAGCCAACTAATTTTCAACAAAGGTACCAAGAACATACATTGAGGGAAAGACAATCTCTTCAATAAATAAGTGTTGGAAAAATTGAATATCTACATGTGGAAGACTATGACTAGACCACTACCTCTCAACATATACAAAATCAACTCAATATAAATTAGACTTAAATGTAAAACTAAAAACTATGAAACAACTAGGAGAAAACATAGAGAGGAAGCTTTATGAAATTGGGCTGGGAAAGTATTTTATTTTTTTAATAAGGCTGCAAAGTCACAGGCAACAAAAATAAAAATAGACAAATGGAATTAAATCAAACTCAAAAGCTTTTGTACAGCAAAGAAAACATTGACACAGTAAAGAGACAACCTACAGAAGGAAAGAAAATAGACAAAAACTTTATGTCTGACAAGAGGTTAATATCCAGAATATATGAAACTTAAACAGCTCAATAGAAATAGAAAAAATAACACAATAAAAAAATGGGCAAACTTTAATAGATATTTTTCAAAAGAAGACATGCAAATAGCCAACTGGTATATGAAAAATGCTCAGTGTCATTAACACAAAGTAAACCCACAATGAGATACCACCTTACTCCAGTTGGAATGGCTAATACCAAAAATATAAAAGAAATCAAGTATTGGCTAAAATGGTGAGAAAAGGAAACACTTACACACTCTTGGTGGGATTGTAAACTAGTACAGCCATAATGGAAAACAGTATGTAGGTTCCTCAATAAATTAAACACAGAATTACTATATGATTCAGAAATGCCACTACTACATGTATATCCAAAGGAAAGGAAATCAGTATGTCAAAAAGATATTTGCACTCTCGTGTTTATTGCAGCACTAGTTACAATAGCCAACATATGGAATCAACCTAAAAGTTTAACAACAGATGAATGGATAAGGGAATTGTGAGATACACACACACACACACACACACACGCACGCACGCACAATGGAATATTACTCAGCTATGAAAAAGAATAAAATCCTGTCATTTGTGACAACAGGGATGAACCTGGAGAATATCATGTTGAGTGAAATAAGCCAGAGACTAAATGACAGATACTGTATAATCTCACTCATATGTGGAATCTTTTTTAAAAAACTTGATATAAAACCAGAGTAAAACAGTGGTTACTAGAGACTGGGAAAGGGAGGAGGAATAATAGAATGGTAAGAAGTTGATCAATTAGTACAAATTGTTAATTAAATAAAAAAATGAATTGGATTGTTCTATTGTCAAATAGGATGACTATGGTTAATATTAAAATATTCCATATCACAAAACACTTAGAAAAGAGGCTTTTGAATATTCTCATCACAGAAAATGCATGAGATGATGGTTACACTAATTGCCCTGATTAGATCATGATACAACATAGATACATATCAAAACATCACATTGTACCCTGTAAATATATTCAATTGCAATATGTCAAAAATAAAAAATAAATTTTTAAAAACATTTAAAAAGTAAATAATAGCAACATTGTATTGGATAATTATATCATGAACAAGTGAAAGTAATGACAGCAATGTTGTTACAAGGAATATATTTTAAATATAAACATTCAAATAAATTAAAAGTAAAAGGAAGAACAATTATATATCATGCTAACACTAATTAATGGAAAGTTGGAGTAGCTATATTAATTTCAGACAAAAGCAGATTTTAGAATAGGGAAAATTATCAGGGATAAACAGGAGCGCTACATAATGATAGAAAGGTCAATACTCTATGAAGACATAACAATTTTTAACGTGTAGGCACCTAACAATAGAGCATCAAAATGCGAGAGAAAAACTGTTAAAACTATAAAAAGAAATGGACAAGTCCACTATTATAGTTAGAGATTTCAAAAGCCCTCTTTCAGTAGTTGATAGATTCAGCAGGCAGAAAATCAATAAGTATATAGTTGTTCTGAACAGCACTATTGATCAGTTCCAACTAATTGATATTTAAAGAATAGTTCCTTAAACAAAAGCAGAACACACATTCTCTTCAAACTCATATGGAACATTCATTAAAATAGGCCACATTTTTGGCCATAAAATATACCTTAAATTTAAAGGGATAAAAATCATACAAAGTATGTCCTCAGATGACAATGAAATTAAAATATAAATCAATAACAAGCAAATTATCAAATATCTGGAGATTAAGCAATAACACTTCTAAATAACACATGGGTCAAAGACGAAGTCTTAAAATGAATAAAATACATTTTGGACTAAGCGAAATAAAAAATACAAATTACAATTTGTGGGATGCAGTGAAAGTATTAAGAGGGAAATTTTTAGTTAAAACACTAAATACATATATCAGAAAAGAAAAACTATCTAAAATCAATAATATAAGCTTCCATTTTAAGAAGCTAGAAGAAGAATAGAAATTTAACCTAAGGCAAGCACAAGAAAAGAAACCAATAAAAATTAAACAGAAATGATTAAAATTTGAAAATAGAAACAATAGACAAATTCAATACATTTAATATTTGATTGTTTAAAAATAATTATAAAATTTAAAAATTCTAGCCATGTTAATCAAGAAAAAAATGAAAGAACATGCAATTTATCAGAAATAAAAGAGAGAGCATCCTTACTCGTCACAGGAACAATAATAGGATGACAAAGGAATGCTATGAACAATGCTATGCCCATGAATTTCCTTGAAAGACACAAACTATCAAAACCCACACAAGGGGAAACAATGTAAATATTTATATGTTTATTTAAAAACTTTAATAAATAATCTTTCAAAAAAAGGAAACCCAGTTCCAGATGGTTACACTGGTACATTTTACTAAACATTTAAGAAAGAAATAATGCCAATTTGTTACAATATTTTCAATAAAACAGAGCACTAACATTTTCTAAAGTATGCTATGAGGTCAACATTATCATATTTCCAAAACCAGATAAAGACATTACAAGAAAGGAAAACTACAGCTCAACATCTGTCATGAACTTAGATGCAAAAATCTTCAACAAAGCAAATTGAATTCAGCAATGTATAAAAAAAAAAAAAAAAAAAAAACAGCTACACCGTAGCTGTTTCAGTCTCTTTTGTGCTGCTACAACAGAATACCAAAGACTCTATAATTTATAATAAACAGACGTTTATTGGCATACAGTTCTGGAGACTGGAAAGTTCAATACCAAGCTGCTTGCTTTTGATGAAGGCCTTCTTGCTGCATTATTACATACCAAGAGGTGAGAGGGTAAGAGAGAGAGCTCACTCCTGAAGACTTTTTTATTTAAGGCATTGAAACTCCTATGAGGGTATATCTGTTGTGGCCTAACAATATTTTAAAGATTCCACCTCCCAATACCATTACACTGGCAATTAAATTTCAACATGAGTTTTAGAGGAAACAAACATTCAAACCAGAGCAATAGCTAAGTGGGATTTAGGTGGTATATCAGAAACAATCAGTACAACCCACCACATCAACAGGTTTAAGAAGAAAAATCATATGATCCTGTTAATTGTTGCCGAGAAAGCATTTGACAAAATCCAACACCTAATCATGATTTAAAAAAAAAAAAAAAAAAAAGAAAGAAAAAAAAAAAAGAAAGCCCTCGGCAAACTGGAAATAGAAGGAACTCACTAAACTTTATAAAGAATAGCTACAGAAAAACTAACATCATACTTACTGGTAAGAAACTGAATGCCTTTCTCCTGAGATCAGGAATAAGACAAGGATGTCCTTTCTTGCTGCTTCTATTCAACATTGTAGTGAAAGTCATAGCTAATGCAATAAGACAAGAAAATGAAATAAATACATGTTAGTTGAAAAGAAAAAAATAAAGCTGTCTTTATTCATAGATGACATGATTGCCTAGGTAAAAGCATTCTATAGAATCAACAACAACAAAAAAATTCCTGGAATTAAAACGTGAGCATTGAAATTTCACAAGATACAAAGTCAATATACAAAAGTCAACTGATATCCTACATATAAAAATAAACAATTGAAATTATACATGGAAGAAGGTACTAACTACTAACATCAGAAACAAACAGGTAGATTTATTTTACAGAATTTATTATAAAATATAAAAATACTATAAAGAGCTTACAACAAATTGAAACTGGAACTAAAAATTTCCAACAATATCAAAGACAGGTAAGAATCAGACAATGTAATAGTTATTTCTTCAAAGCTGTTTAAGAAAAATAGTACCATCCATATAAACTAGTCTAAAACACACAAGTAAAAGTTCTCTAATTATTTTTTAAGGCTAATGAAAGCTCGATACTAAAACTTGACTAGTTCATTATAAGAACGGAAAATTACAAGTCAATATATTTTATAAATAGAATGCAATGTTTGTGAAATTATGAACAAATAAAATTCAAATGTATATGCTTTAAAAACTATATTACAACAAACTTGAACTTACTCTAGAAAGCGAGGTTTCTTTAATATTATAAAATTAAAGTAATTCATCACATTAGCAAAATAAAAAGGGAAATTCTACAAAGACCTCAAAAGATGCAGGAAAAGCATTGGAAATGATTAAAGACCATAATTAAATTATCTCAGAAAATTATGATTAGAAGAAAAGTTTCTTATCTGATAGAAGGTATCTATAACATAATATCTACAATAAACATTATATTTAATGCTATAGTATTAAAAGTTTTCATCATGGGACTGGGAATAAGATAAGAATGTACTGTATTACCATTTGTATTCATTACCATTTTGAAGGTTTCTACTAGTACAATATGGCAAAAAAACAAAAAAAAAGTAAAAGAAGGACGGGACAGGGAGAGAGATACAGAGAGAGAAAAAAGAGAACAAGAGAAGAGGAAGAACAAGGAGAAGAGAGATGAAGAGAGATGGAAAAGTGACAGGAGATGGGGAGAAGGAGGTAAGGAAAGAAAAAGGAAGGAAGAAAGTAGAAGAATGGTAAATAAAGAAATAAAACTTTTATTTATGGTTTACATGTTTATACATTTAAAATTCCAAAGTAAATACAGATAACTTACTAAAAGCAGTACAACCTAAGCAATGTCTTTGCACAGATGAACAGTATTTAAAAAGCAAATGTATTTATATGTACCACCAATTAGAGATAAAACTAAAAACTCACATTTAAAAAAGCATAATAAATAAAATATGTAGGAAATGACAAAGTATGTAAAAGTTCTAAACATGCAAATCAATAAGTTATTGTGAGAAGCATTAAAGAGACCTGAAAAAACTGAGATGTTACCAATATACCAAGTTTTAGACTGGAAGACTCAGTATTCAAAAGATTTCAATTTTCTGCAAATTGGCTTATGTGTTTAATGCAATTCCTGTAAAAATTCTAGCAAGTATTTTGTGTTGTTTATATTTTTGTAAAAATGGGCAATCAGATTTTAGGACTAATGGAATGCAAAGAGTCTCAAGAAGCCAAGCTATTCTAAAAAGAACAAAATTTGAAGACATTACATAAATTAAGAGAGTATGGCATTGGCACTTGAATAGACAATTAAATCAGGGCAAAAGAGAGTCCAACAGCAGATTGTCACCACTACTAACAATTGACTTAGGGCAAAGGTGACACAATGCTGTGGAGAAAGGAGGGCTTTTCAAAAAAATAATAATGAGTTAATTGCATATTCAGAAGAAAAAATGATTCTTAACACAGAGTTCACTCTACACTCAAAAATCACTTCCAGATGGATTATAGATCAAAATTTACATGAGATAAAACATAGCTTCTGGAAGATAACATAAGAGAATATCTTCATAATTTTGCAGTGAAGATTTCTTCAACAGACCACAAAATGTACTAATCATTAGAAAAAAATATTGATAAGTTGGATTACATTACAATTCATGGATTACAGAAGACTAAAAAATTATATAGAATTATGTAAAACTATATTAAAATTTAAAAAATCCTAATTTCATCAAAGACAATACTCTTCAAAGGCAAACAAATAAGGGAAAGAAAATATTTGCAATACATACAACATATATATGTTATGTATGTGTGTGTTTGTGTGCGTGTGTTTATCACTCTTACAAGTTAATAAAAGATGACAGGCAACACAATTTTAAAAATAGGCAAGACTTGAAAAGACAGATCACTAAATAAAATACTCAAATGACTATTAAATATCTGAGTTGTTGCAACTTATTAATCACCAGGAAAATGCAATTTAAATTCACAATGTGTTGATACTGTTCTGTTTGTTGACATGGGTGGTGATTATAAATTTGTCCATTTTGTAAAAAATTATTAAAATACATTTATGATTTGTACACTCCATGTATTATACTTAAATAGAAATGTTTATTCATACAAGGGATAAGTGAGTTTGGGAGTTGGGGGGATTTGACTGGTAAATATGGAAGAAAAAATGTTGATAGTATTTACCCTCATATTTTCCACATGATTTCCTTTTCTCATCTCTGTCTCTTTTCTTCTCATCACATAATCACATTGTAAGTGTTTCAGTAGAAGAAGTGTGGTGATGGTGTTAGGATTAGGGATGGAAAAAGCAAAATTAAGGTTATTCCCTTCTCCGTTGTATTAGTCTATTCTCACACTGCTATGAAGAAATACCCGAGACTGGGTAATTCAAAAACAAAAGAGGTTTAATTGACTCACAGTTCCACATGGCTGGGGAGGTCTCAGGAAACTCACAATCACAGTGGAAGGCACCTCTTCACAGGGTGGCGAGAGAGAATGAGTGCGGAGTGAAGAGGGAAGCCCCTTACAAAACCATCAGATCTTGTGAGAACTCACTATCACGAGAACAGCATGGGGGAAACTGCCCCCATGATTCAATTATCTCCACCTGGCCCTGCCTTTGACATGTGGAGATGATTACAATTCAAGATGAGATTTGGGTGGGAGCACAGAGCAAAGTCATGTCACCCACCCATTTCCTCCTGTTTTAATTCTGTGTTCCATTCTGCATAATGAATACTTTAGCAGAAGGAAATGGAGGAGAGTAGGAGTTTCAAGTGAGAAGATCAAACTTTCCTCTTATTCTCCCCAGTCTTGATAAATTAGTCCTGCTGCTAGATTAACACTGGAAGAGGGTGCTTGAGGAGTCACGGTCAGTTATAGGGTCAACTGTTGTGAAGGGGAAGAGTCAGAAAATAACTGATGGTGACAATAAGTAGGGAAATGAAACACCAGTGAATATTCCAGGCTGTATCTAATGGAAACGGAATAGCTGAACAGTGGAGATCATGGTCATTAGAGATAGACCAGCATTGAAATTCTATTACTGTCTGACTTTGAGCAACTTACTTATTCCCCAAATTCTCAATTTTCCCATCTGCAGTATGTATGAAATACCAATGCCTATTTCAATTAAGTTGTAATGATTAAATAAAAATAATGTACATAAAATGCTTATGGATACCTGATATAGTTTGGCTCTGTGTCCCCACCCAAATCTCATGTCCAAATGTAATCCCCATGTGTCAGGGGAGGGGCCAGGTGGAAGGTGATTAGATCATAGTGGCACATTTCCCCTTACTGTTTCATGAATAGTGAGCTCCCAGGAGATCTGATGGTTTTAAAGTGTATGACATGTCCCCCTTCACTCTCTCTCTCTCTCTCCTGCCACCATGTGAAAAAGGTCCTTACTTGCCCTTCACCTTCAGCCCTGATGGTAAATTACCTAAGTCCTCCAAGTGTCATACTTCCTGTTAATCCTGTGGAACTGTGAGTAAATTAAACCTCTTTTCTGCATAAATCACCCAGTTTCAGGTAGTTCTTTATAGCAGTGTGAAAATGGACTAATACCTGATGCAGAATAGGCACTAAAAATATGTTAACTGGGAAAATTATGATAGTGATAGAGTGTTTCAGAATCTCACATCAACAGTCTTTTATGACCTTTTTAGGTTGAATAGCCCTGAGATCAACAATGTCACTGGTTGAAGAGGGCTGTCCATTTCATGTGATAGAGGGCTCTTTAGGCGGCTTCTATACTCATTAGGTTCACAAAATGAGAACTGTTCCAGATGACTAGTAATAAGACATTTTCACTGATGGCAGTTGATGTTTCTCCTTTCTGACACATCAAAGTCTATCAAAAACTGAATCCCTTGCAGTCTGACATCACTCCATATGCTGCAAAATGTCTTATACTAACTTTAATTTTTTAGGCACCTAGTATTGAGCACCTATTATCTATCTGACACTGCTTACACTGATAATTTAAAATTAATAGATACATTTGGTATTCTCTGTTAAAGGAGAAAAACAAAAAGATGAACATAACATTGGAGGATAAGTGTTATGACAGACAAAACCTGGCAGGTTATGGAAACACAGAAAGAGAATGTCCAAACCAGAATAACTGAAATGGGCAGAAGGATGATAAGTAAGGATGCCTGGAGAATGTGATGGGTAGTTGAGTTTTAACAGGTGAGCAGGAATTAGCCAAATTAGAAACCCGGTTTCACCGGGTTAGCCAGGATGGTCTCGATCTGACCTCATGATCCACTCACCTTGGCCTCCCAAAATGCTGGAATCACAGGCATAAGCCACCACGCCCAGTCACTTCTTTCTGATATTGTCTTGTTCTGTGACTCTGTATTTAATGGATATTCATCAAGAATGAAAAGGCAACTTCATTGTGTAAAAGTCTGAATGATTTTACGTGCAAAAACTGTAGACTACAGCCTATCTTACATGCATTCCAGGATTAGGTAAAACTCATTCAGAAAATAATAAGCCTTATTCTATTTAAACACCATTCAGCTGGAATAATTCTTGCCTGATTTTAAAATCTGAACACCCAAATACTCACTAAAATTTTAGTGGGTTTACCCAGATAAATAAATCTCTTTATAAATACCTGCTTTTTGAGATCCTTTTCTTCAGGACTTTATTTTTTATTAAACTCAAAATTACATGAGAAGAATAATTCCACAACATGAAATAAGAACTATGCACAATTTATTAGGAATGATAATACATCTGGCTGGATTTTCAAAACTACAAGCAATATCCAGAGTGATTCTGGTATTTACTTCCAGGCCATTCACATTAGATAACTGGTATCTCAAAATTAGTCTTGTCTGAATGTTCATATTCTGAGTCTATAATCTATATGTGTGTGCCATGCCAATTTGTATTAAATGGTGCCTAATTTCAGTATCTCTACTAGAAAGGCTCAAACTTCAGATTTCACCAACAGTCTTTCTATGGTCCTATAGTTTTATGCTGATATCTATGTGATACTGAAATTTAAGGTGTACTTTGTTTCAATATGCTCTGCAAAATGCCAACCATGGTTGCTTATTTCTTGGGGATGACATTCCTTGTGCGTTCTCCAATCTGTACTTTGGTGTTGTATATGTGTTCACACAAGTACCTAAATTTTTGGCAGAGAGAAGGCACCAGATTGTCAATAAAGCACCTGAAAATAGCTTTTCACTATGAAAAATGTTGGACTCTATGCTTCTTATAACACTATCAAAGATACTCATTTCACTACCATTTCATCTTAGTCCAAACCCTACCATGTAATAATTCAAGATTTTAATGTTTAGATTTTTGTGCCCCCTATAAACAGAATTCACTAGATATTTATAAGCTCTGTATTTACTAATTGAAGATAAAGTAAATACCATATCTTACAAGAAAATTATACAAGCCAATACTTAATATGTAATTTGCAGCGTAGCTCGATGAATCTAATATGTGGTTTCGTATAGTTTTACTTGGGCAACTTTGAGAACAATGAATGTGCATGGAATGTTCATTGAAGACTTTGATTTTTAAAAATTCTATTAATAAAATCTATGAACCATATTGTCCTCGCCCCAATCTATATTTTGACTGTCAAAATCTCTTTCCTACCTGATCACATATAAGTTTATAGACAGAGAAAGGAAAGTGTTTTCTTTGTTTTAAGAAAAAGAAAAGAAGAGGTACTTTTTAACACTTAGAATCCCACTAGCCTGGTCAAAAATAATTTTCTTTTTTTTTTTTTTTTTTTTTTTTTTTGAGACGGAGTCTCGCTCTGTCGCCCAGGCTGGAGTGCAGTGGCCGGATCTCAGCTCACTGCAAGCTCCGCCTCCCGGGTTCACGCCATTCTCCTGCCTCAGCCTCCCGAGTAGCTGGGACTACAGGCGCCCGCCACCTCGCCCGGCTAAGTTTTTGTATTTTTAGTAGAGACGGGGTTTCACTGTGTTAGCCAGGATGGTCTCGATCTCCTGACCTCGTGATCCGCCCGTCTCGGCCTCCCAAAGTGCTGGGATTACAGGCTTGAGCCACCGCGCCCGGCCCAAAAATAATTTTCATTGTTTACTTTTATTGCCCTCATCAATAGATCCAATTGTATTTCTGTTTAACCCCTTTATTTTTTGAATTCACTTTTACCTTTCTGATCTCATCTTTGCTTATTTCATTCAGGTTTTTAAGAATTACTTTACCTCTCTATGCTTATAAAACTTCTAAGGACTTCTAACTGGCAATTGTGTAATATCAAAGCCAATTGTCTCTAGTTAGACAATTTTAAATATGTGCAGTGATAGTTGTTACCCATAACAAAATTTTAAGATTAATCACATTAGGGTCTGTTAAAAAATGCAAATGTCATAATAATTTAGTTATATGCTCTCTTTTTTTATGTGGTTCTGTTTTTTGGGGAATACATATTTTATATAGCTTAAATTCCTTACTTATGAGCATAAACCAGAATAAAATAAAGGAGTGGATATAAATCTAGATAGTTGCTCTTTTAATTCAGGGTAAAGGGCTGCTTTCATGTCACCTCAGGCAGGGAGCAAAGCTACTCCATGAAAATTGATCCATAGCCATCCTTCTACCCTGACCATTAACACTAAGGTGGGTTCAGGGAAGGATCAGAACACGTCTGTGTTTTGCTTTCAAGTCACAAACTTTGCCATTTTATAGCTACAGAGGCAATCAGTACAACTGTGCAGAACTTCTGGAAGATTGGCACAAAGCATTTTAAAAATCACTTTCTAGTCTATATTAAATTCTTCAAAAATACTTATGAAGAAACAGGAAGTAACTAACTTTCTTTACCTTTGTGAGAATTGGCTCGTGAGAAAAGGTAATATATGAAACTTGTAGTGTTTTTAAAATCTTCATACTGTAGCCAAAAAAAAAAAAAACTTAATAGATAAACAAACTTTCCTAGTAATTTAATTTTTACTTTAGGGTTTCTTTAACTCTTAAAACTTCTTTATTAACAGTAAATTTTCTTTATTTTATTCTTTTCTTAATTTTCTATGACTAGTCTTTTTTATTCCAACTCCAAGCTTGTACAACAACTCAGCAAATGTCTTGGGGTGAATGCCTGAACCCAAGGCCTCTTTACTCTTGGGGCCAAGTCTGTCTGACAGATTCTGGAATTACTGATTGTCAGGCTGATTTCTCTTCCCATCTCCACACTTGGTCTGTCCTGCCTTGCACAGAGGCATGTAGACACCCCAGTATACTTGTCTAGACTCTGCTCACACCTATGGTAATAACTATTCCTCAGGCCAAGGTGTGCGGTACATGCTGGACCCAGTCTTGGAAAAAGAGGTACTGTAGGACCTAGAAGCAGGCTTGGGTGATTTGAGTGTGGGATTCTAGATTTCTGTGTGTCATGGCATCTGATCATAAAATCAGTGGGCAGGTCCTGGGTGAGTGCATCCTCTTGGCCCCATGGACTCCTGACCCATTGAAGAGGTGAGGTCCTGGAGAGCCAGGGTAGGCCCCTCTAAGTTCAGGGCTTAAAGCTGGGTCTCGGTTTTCCAGGTTAAAAGTTATTATTGTGGAGAAGCCATCTAGATACATGTGAGGAAATAATAGATATTATATAAACAGGATTATTCCCAGCCATGAACCAGCCCATGTTTAATTAAAAATGTGGAATTGAAAAGTAAATATGTTTTATAATGAACCCCAAGCTAAAGAAAACAAAATTATAACAAAGAATCAAAGAAGGAAGTGAGTTTTTTCATGTCAATGAAAATACTCTGAGAATACTAGGCTAGTAATCACTCATTCCATGAATGTTTTATAGGTACCTGTTATGTCTCCAATGCTGTACTATGTGCAAGGAACACATCAATGAAAGGAAATGACAACATATCTGTCCTCATGCAGTTTATGTTCTTCATTACATAACAGTATATCGAGAGACAAACAATAAAAAAGTATGCAGAAAGTTATCATGTATATAATTGGCATAGTAACTAGAAATATTTATAAGGTGAATAAATAAAATAAGCAGTGGAAGATGAGCGTTGCAGGCAGGGATGAGTAGTGCCAAGTTTCTGTGGTGGAAAATGGCTTTTCATGGGACAATATGAGATGAGGTTGAAGAAAAGACTATTCAGCACCTTGTAGACTATGATAAGGATTTTAATTTTATTCCAGGAGAAATAAGAAGTCCTTAAAAGGTTTTCAGCAGGAAAGTTTCAGATATAATGTACATTTTTTGAGAGATGGCTATATTAGTTAGCTTGGGATGCCATAACATAAAACTGTAAACTGGGTGGTGTAACCGGAAACATATTTTTCTCATATTCTGAAAGCTTGGAATTCTGAGATCAGGGTGTCAACATGGTCAGATTCTGGTGAGGAGGACTGTCTCCCAGGTTGCAGACGGCCATCCCTTCACTCTCAGTGTGTTTTTTCATGGCAGATACGAGAGAGAGACAGAAAAAGAGACAGTGGAGACAGCGCACAAGAGCGCTTTGGTGTGTTTTCTTATAAAAACACTGATCTCATCATGAAGGCTCCACCTTTATGACTTCATTTATTATAATTAACTCCCAAAGTCTCCATCTCCAAATACTATCCCATTGGGAATTAGGGCTTCAACATATGAATGGGGGGGGACACACACCTTCAGTCCATACCAGTCGCTGGTTGCTGTGTGGAGAGAGGTACAAGTGGCAGGAAGGAGACCAGAAAGAAGGCTATTGTGTTCCAAGAGTAATGACAGTAAAGAATGTTATCACACAGCACAAGTTACTCGAGAGTCTAACTAAGACAACATAAAATGCTTTTGGATATTTCCATCTGATAGCCATATTTTAAAAATCACCTTGAACATTTTGCAATTCTCAAGCATTATGTTTATGTACTATTTGTGCAGATAAAAAGTGGATGTGGGAGGAAAAGGCCAAGAGCAGGTCAGTCTTCCTTTTCAGTCCCTGCCCGTATAACGTGTCAGAAAGTGTGACAATATTAAATGGATGGGAATAAGAGAGTGGAGTGGATTTAAATCCAGCTTCTATGTAAAGATTTTCTGGGATCCTAATATCAACCCCACCTAAAATGTTTGCTTCAGGACACAGATTTCAGCCAAATAACAGACCAAGCTAGGATGAAAATATGGGGACGCTAAGTCAAATTCCTTACTCTTTTGCTGCCACCCTACCTCCCCCCGCTATCTTTCTTCCCCACCTTCCTGTATTTGCTCTGAATCTGTGTTGTTGCCCTCTTCTTGCTCAGCTCACTGATTCAACTTTACTGGACCCCAGCTGTTTGCAAAGCACTATTGCCTTTTCCTGAAATTCTCTCCTAGGTTCTCAGACACTTGTTTAAATTGTTAAATTGGGTATTAATTCAACTAGGGGTAAGGAGCGGGGGAAGACCACAAGCCGCCTCATTTCAGCAGTTCCCTGATAGCTTTCCCAACTCCAAAAAGTCAGTTTCAACCAAGTGTGCTACTACATGTGCAAAAAAGCAATGCTACGGCGGCTATCTGAGAGTATGACAGTGAAAAAAATATATACTATTTCCAGTCACTGAGTAAAATAATTATTAAAGTGTACACCATAGCTGCTGTAGACAGTTATGTACTATGGGGAATGCAGCAATAAATGAACTGGTGTCTGCATTTATGCCCCTATGCCCTGACAACATGGCCTCATTAATTCAAGGAGGCCCTATTAAAAGGGTGGCAAGTGGTTTGCAACCTTGTTTTCTCACCCATTAACTACAGCACCCTGACCACAAGATGGCCTTTTTTATGTATTATTACATAATGCCAGTCTGATTTTCCCAAACATAGCTCGCACAGTATAACAAAAAACCACTTGGCTTTGGCCAAACGAGGCTCAGCTGCCTGCAGCCCAAGTGACACGCCCTCCTGTCACTAGAGAGTTATGATCTAGTTGAGAAACGAAAAATGAAATAACCACTGAACAATTCCAGACAATGTAAAAATAATCTCTATTGAATTCAACTGTGAAAAGGACATCCCAAGCGAACTCTTATTCATACTAGCTCAAGAATACTGTGTTACTCAAGTTTCAACAATTCGGACTGATTCATTTCTCAAGCTGTCTCCATTGTTTTTCTCCTGAAGAAAGTCTATAAAGATGCTGCAAGTAAAGCCCGTAAGAAAGCTGTAGAGCTGAATTCCATTCCTCCTGGGCTGCTCTTCCAAAAACAGCCTTCATTAACCATGGATAAGTAACATGGAGGCATCAGGCTTAGAGAGCAAACCTTTGAAATTAGATATTATCATTGCCAATAAATCTATTTGGCAACTTAACCCCTAATATAACACCCACTAAAAGATGATATAGGTATATATGTAAATAGAGATATAGATACATAGATATGCATTAGATATAGTGACTACTACATGCAAAGTTCTGATGCTCTATCAGTGAATAAAAGAGGTGAGGGGAAATAGTCATTAAATAAATATGCAATTTATTATATGATCACTATTATGATATGTGCTTTGAAGAAGAAATTAAGTGCTTTGAAAACTTATAATGAGGCTTTGACCTAGTCTTGGAGACCTGAATTGGCTGTTAGGATTCGGTTTTAGCACTAATAATAATAAATAAACTTGCCCTCTTTTACTTAGAAGTGGTCTGGCTTCCCTGCTAGGTAGTGACTCTGCTAAACTCTACACAGGCCACAGAAGAACTTTGTTCATATTTCGCAAGTTCCACAGTCCATCTTCTGAAAAACTACATGACAGTGATCTCAGGAGGAAAGATAACCAGGACCAAGGTCCTCATACCTAATCTCTTTAGTTTACCTGTCTCAGCAGGACCAGCGCTGCCCTCCCAGTTATCCATCAGGATGAGGACACTTATCTCTATACAGTTCTATATATGCCCTTAAATCTGACCAAGTTCTACCTCCCCTCCACACCACTCTAAATTCTTGTTTTGTGGCTTTTGAAACTCATAGTCTGCTTGCAGCTAACCCTTTTATCTCTGTCTTTTTTCTGGTCATTCTTGTTACCTTTGGGCTCTCACTGAAACTTGGCCCTCCCCAAGGTCACAGCTTCCCCTGAAGCCTTCTCAAGTGGTTGCTCTTTTCTCAACCATACCTTATGTCTTGCTGGTACTTGCCCTTCCTTGCTAATTTCTATATGCTTCCTAATAAATACATACTCATGCACACACATACACACACTGAAAATACTCCCCTGTCTGATGACACTACCAGTTGACAGCAACTAACATTTACATAGGTTGAACATCCCTTATCTCATCCTAAGGACCAGAAGTGTTTCCTATTTCAGATTTTTTCAGATTTTGGAATATTTGCATATACATGCCTGTTGTTCACTCGATCTGAAAATTCAAGCATGGCAGGGCTCAAAATGATTACCTTGTTCCAGGCACCGATCTGACTTAATATACACAAAAACACTGAGTTACATATGTTCCTATCCTTATTCTACTGATGCACTTGAGGTACTGGGACATTGGATGAAATATTCACAGTTAAACAGCTAGGAGGTGTTAGAGTGGGGATTTGTACCCTGGAAGTGTGGCTCCAGAGTTCATCTTCTTAAAGACTATGTCATATTTGCCTCCCATCACTTGCTGGCCTGTGATGCAGTGATGATCTTAGTTCTGTGTATTAGTCTGTTTTCATGCTGCTGATAAAGACATACCCAAGACAAAAGAAAGAGGTTTATTGGACTTATAGTTCCACATGGTGGGAAGGCCTCACAATCATGGCAGAAGGTGAAAGGCACATCTCACATGGTGGCAGACAAGAGAAGAGAGCTTGTGCAGGGAAACTCCCCTTTTTAAAAACCATCAGATCTTGTACTACTTACTCACTACCATGAGGATAGCACAGGAAAGACCTGCCGCTATGATTCAGTTACCTCCCACCAGGTCCCTTACACAACACATGGGAATTCAAGATGAGATCTGGGTGGGGACACAGTCAAACCATGTCATTCCACTCCTGGCCCCTCCCAAATCGCATGTCCTCACATTTCAAAAACCAATCATGCCTTCCTAACAGTACCCAAAGTCTTAACTCATTTCTGCATTAACTCAAAAGTCCACAGTCCAAAATATCATCTGAGACAAGGCAAGTCTCTTCCACCTATGAGCCTGTAAAATCAAAAGCAAGTTAGTTACTTCCTAGATACAATGGGATTATAGGCATTGAGTAAATACAGCCATTCCAAATAGGAGAAATTGGCCAAAACAAAGGGGCTACAGGCCCCATGAAAGTCTGAAATCCAGCAGGACAGTCAAATCTTTCAAAGTTCCAAAATGATTTCCTTTGACTCCATGTCTCACATCCAGGTAACACTGATGCAAAAGGTGAGTTCCCATGGTCTTGGGCAGTTCCACCCCTGTGGTTTGTTAGGGTACGACCTCTGTCTTGACTGCTTTCATGGGCTGGCATTGAGTGTCTGCAGCTTTTCCAGGCACAAAATGCAACTGTCAGTGGATATACCATTCTGGGGTCTGGAGGATGATGGCCTTCTTCTCACAGCTCTACTAGGAAGTACCCCAGTAGGGACTCTGTGTAGGGGCTCCAACCCCACATTTCCTTTTCACACTGTCCTAGCAGAGGTTCTCCCTGAGAACCCTGCCCCTGCAGCAAACTTGTGCCTAGACATCCAGGCATTTCCATACATCCTCGGAAATCTAGGTGGAGGTTCCCAAACTCCAATTCTTGACTTCTGTGCACTGGCAGGCTCAACACCACATGGAAGCTGCCAAGGCTTGAGGCTTGGACCCTCTGAAGCCACAACCTGAGCTCTATGTTGGCACCTTTCAGCCATGGCTGGAGCGGCTGGGGCACAGGGCACAGGGCACCAAGTCCTTAGGCTGCAGACAGCACAGGGACCATGGGCCCAGTCCACGAAACCACTTGTGCCTCCTAGGCCTCTAGGCCTATGACGGAAGGGGCTACCTTGAAGAACTCTGATATGCCCTGGAGACATTTTGCCCACTGTCTTTGGGATTAACTTTCAGTTCCTCATTATTTATGCAAATTTCTGCAGCCAGCTTGGATTTCTCCTCAGAAAATGGGATTTTCTTTTCTTCGCATTGTCAGGCTGCAAATTTTCCAAATATTTATACCCTGCTTCCCTTATAAAAACTGAAGCCTTTAACAACACCCAAGTTACCTCTTGAATGCTTTGCTGCTTAGAAATTTCTTCCACCAAATATCCTAAATCATCTGTCTCAAGTTCAAAGGTCCACACGTCTCTAGGGCAGGGGCAAAATGCTGTCAGTTTCTTTGCTATAACATAATAAGAGTCACCTTTGCTCCAGTTCCCAACAAGTTCCTCATTTCCATCTGAGACCACCTCAGACTGGATTTCATTATCCATGTCATTATCAGCATTTTGGTCAAAGCCATTCAACAAGTTTCTAAGGAGTTCTACACTTTCCCACATTTTCCTATCTTCTTCTGAGCCCTCCAAACTATTCCAAACTCTGCCTGTTACACAGATCCAAAGTTGCTTCGCCCTTTTTTTGGGCATCTTTTCAGCAGCACTCCACTCTACTGGTGCCAATTTACTGTATTAGTCTGCTTTCCTGCTGCTGATAAAGACATACCCAAGACTGGGCAATTTACACACACACACACACACACACACACACACACACACACACAGAGGTTTACTGGTGTTCCACGTGGCTGGGGAGTCCTCACAATAATGGTGGAAGGTGAAAGGCACATCTCACATGGTGGCAGACAAGAGAAAAGAGCTTGTGCAGGAGAAATTCCCCTTTTTAAAAACCATCCTATCTCATGAGGCTTATTCACTATCATGAGAACAGCATGGGAAAGACCTGCCCCCATGATTCAGTTACCTACCACCAGGTCCCTCCCACAAGACTTGGAAATTCAAGATGAGATTTGGATAGGGATACAGTCAAACCATATCACTCTGAAACCATGGTTTTTCCCTCTGTTACTGGTCCTGTGATCAACCTTGGTGACTTCAATAGATGGGGAGAAAATTCAACACGTAGGCCTCGTGGTTCCTTAATGCCATTCCCCCAATCATGCACTCTCCTGGATGTCCTCTTGATCTTGTCATTGCCAATAGCTGTTCCATCTCCCAAATCCCACTCTCAAATACTCAAATAACACCTTTCATGCTTCCACTTATAGACTCTAGCACCTCCACTCCTACGATTGTTCTACCACACCATACTTCGTTTCTTCCTCACTCACTTGCATTCCATGCCTGATTACAATCATGTCCTTGCACTCTCCTCTTTCCTTTTCCTTTTCTTTCTCAATCCTTCTTTCTTGACAGGATTCTAATCCAGGTTGAATCTAGCTCTTCACCTACACTCATAATTCTGCGCAGCTGAACATGAAGTGAAAATGAAGTCATGATAATTTTAAATTTATAAAAGCAAACGTCAGCACCACCTAGTAACTCTACCTTTTACTAATCAGTTATCTTTCCTAGTCTACAACATAACTGAATTTTACTTACTTTCCTTTCTCTACAAACCTGAAACATCACATATTTAATCTTGTATAAGTGATAATTTTGCCTAATATTGTCTGAGCAAATATAAATCAGTGACCATCCTCATCCTTCCACCTTCAAACTTCCAACCTACCTGCATTCATGAATTTTTACTCTGTCTCTCCTCCCTTCAAAAGGGATGGTATTCCAAGCCCATTTCCAAAATCGTTGTTTTAAAAATTTCACAATATAATTAACTTTACTATGTAGAAATCCAGCAATGTATTACAAAAATGTAAACAAAGAAAACCAAATGAACCTATATCAATTTTTTTTGAGGTTTTTTTTTCTAGCTTCAGTACTGTTTTTCTCTCAGGATGTATCCCTGTGGTTTTATTTTGCTTTTCCCCAAAGTAATTGTGCACCTATCAACACGATTGATTGTGGAAATAAGTAATAGATGTAGCATCATCACTTTCTTATTGGATTCTCATAATGAATTCAGCATTTCTCAGCATATTGAGCTTCTAAATTATTAATCTTATACATAGTCCAAAAACACATTCATAACATAGAACATATACTATAGAGAAAACAAACTATACTCTGGTGTCCAGTGTTTGTGACAACACAAACCAGAAGAGAAAAGCTTGAACTGTTTGCATATCACCAACACAAAAAGATGAAAAAACATTTAAATGTAAGAGCAACTTAAGCAAACTTTTATCTGCTTATCTCCTAGATAGTTTGATATAAACAATATCAAATAATTTATTTCAATTTTCTGTCCAATTCTTTTTTTCTATTTATTTTTGGTTTTTATTTTTTATTTCAATAGGTTTTTTTGTATGAGTGGTGTTTGGTTACATGAATAAGTTCTTTGGTGGTGATTTAGTGTACACCATACCCAGTGTGAAGTCTTGTATCCCTCACGCCCCTCCCACCCTTCCCCCCAAGCCTACAAAGTCAATTGTATCATTCTTATACCTTTGCATCCTCATAGCTTAGCTCCCACTTATGAGAACATATGATGTTTGGTATTTTATTCCAAAAACCAAACATCACATGTTCTCACTCAAAAGTGAAGAGTTACTTCACTTAGAATAATAGTCCGCGGTTCCATTCAGGTTGCTGCAAATGCCTTTGTTTTGTTCCTTTTTATGGCTAAGCAGTATTCCATGGTGTATATACATACACATTTTCTTTATCCACTCGTTAATGGATGGGCATTTGGGCTGGTTCCATATTTTTGCAAATTGTGCTGCTATAAACATGTGTATGCAAGTGTCTTTTTCATATAATGACTTATTTTCCTCTGGGTAGATACCCAGGAGTGGGATTGTTGGATCAAATGGTAGACCTACTATTAGTTCTTTAAGAATCACCATACTGTTTTCCACAGTGGTTGTACTAGTTTACATTCCCCCCAGCAGTGTAACAGTGTTCCCTTTCCACTCCATCCACACCAACATCTATTTTTTTTTTATTTTTTGATTATTGCCATTTTTGCAGGAGTAAGGTGGTATCACCTTGTGGTTTTGATTTATATTTCCCTGATAATTAGTGATGTTGAGCATTTTTTCATATGTTTGTTGGTCATTCATATGTTTTTTTGAGAATTGTTTATTCATGTCCTTAGCCCACTTTTTGATGGGATTTGTTTTTTTCTTGCTGATTTGTTTGACCTCCTTGTAGATTCTGGACATTAGTCCTTTGTCAGATGCATAGTTTGCTAAAATTTTCTCCCAGTCTGTGGGTTGGTTGTCTTTTTACTCTGCTGATTATTTCTTTTGCTGTGCAACAGCCTTTAGTTTAATTAAGTCCCACCTATTTATCTTTGTTGTTGTTGCATTTGCTTTTGGGTATTTGGTAAAGTCTTTGCCTAAGTCAATGTCTAGAAGGGTTTTTCTGATGTTATCTTCTAGAATTTTTAGCTTTCAGATCTTGGATTTAACTCTTTGATCCATCTTGAGTTGATTTTTATGTAAGGTGGAAGATGAGGATCCAGTTTTATTCTTCTTCATGTGACTTGCCAATTATCCCAGCACCATTTGTTGAATAGAGTGTTCTTTCCTCACTTTATGTTTTTGTTTGCTTTCTCAAAGATGAGTTGGCTATAAGTATTTGGGTTTATTTCTGGGTTCTCTATTCTGTTCCATTGGTCTTTGTGCCTAGTTTTATACCAGTACCATGTTGTTTCGTGACTATGGCCTTGTAGTACAGTTTGAAATCAGGTAATATGATGCCTCCAGATTTATTCTTTTTGCTTAGTCTTGCTTTGGTTATGTATGCTCCTTTTTGGTTTCACATGAATTTTAAGATAGTTTTCTCTAGTTCTGTGAAGAATGATGATGGTATTTTGATTGGAATTGCATTGAATTTGTAGATGACTTTTGGCAATATGGTCACTTTCACAATATTGATTCTACACATCCACTATGTGTTTTCATTGTTTGTGTCATCTATTATTTCTTTCAACAGGGTTTTGTAGTTTTTCTTGTAGAGGGCTGTCACCTCCTTGGTAGGGTATATTCCTAAGTATTTTATTTTTTATTTTTTACAGCAATTGTAAAAGGGGTTAAGTCCTTGATTTGATTCTCAGCATGGTCACTATTGGTGTATAGCATTGCTACTGATTTGTGTACATGAATTTTGTATCCTGAAACTTTACTGAATTCATTTATCAGTTGTAGGAGCTTTTGGGATGAGTTTTTAGGGTTTTCTAGGTATACAATCATATCCTTCGGCAAACAGCAATAGTTTGGCTTCCTCATTACTGATTTGGATGTCCTTTATTTCTTACTTTTGTCTGATTGCTCTGCCTAGGATTTCGAGTATTATGTTGAATAGAAGTGGTGAAAGTGGGCATCCTTTCCAGTTTTCCAGTTCTCAGAGGGAATGCTTTCAACTTTTCCCCATCTAGTATAATACTTACTGTGGGTTTTTCATAGATGGCTTTTATTACCTTGAAGTATGTACCTTCCGTGTCAATTTTGCTGAGGGTTTGAATCATAAAGGGATCTGGATTCTGTCAAATGTCTTTTCTGTGTCTATTGAGATGATCATGTCATTTTTGTTTTTAATTCTGTTTATATGATGTATCACATTTATTGACTTGCATATGTTAAAACATCCCTGTATCCCTGGTATTAAACCCACTTGATCATGATGGACTATCTTTTTGATATGTTGTTAGATTCATTTAGCTAATATTTTATTGAGGATTTTTGCATCTATATTCATATTCATCAGGGATATTGGCCTGTGGTTTTATTTTTGTTATGTGCTTTCCTGGTTTTGGTATTACAGTGATACTAAATTCATAGAATGATTTAAGGAGTATTTCCTCTTTCTCTATCTTTTGGAATAGTGTCAATAGGATTGGTACCAATTCTCCTTTAAATGTCTGATAGAATTCAGCTGTGAATTCGTCTGATCTTGGATTTTTTTTTTTTTTTTGGCATTTTTTAGTTACCATTTCCATCTGACTGCTTTTTATTGGTCTGTTCAGAGTTTCTATTTCTTGCTAGTTTAATCTAGGAGGATTGTATATTTCCAGGAATTTATCCATCTCCTCTAGGCTTTCTAGTTTGTGTGTGTAAAGGTGTTCATAGTAGCCTTGAATGGTCTTTTTTATTTCTGCAGTATTGGTTGTAATGTCTCTCATTTCATTTCTAATTCAGCTTATTTGGATCTTCTCTCTTCTTTTCTTGGCTAATCTCACTAATGGTCTATCAATTTTGTTTATCTTTTCAAAGAAGCAGCTTTTTGTTTCATTTATCTTTTGTATTGTTTTTGCTTCAATTTCATTTAGTTCTGCTCAGATCTTTGTTGTTTCTTTTCTTTGCTGGGTTTGGGATTGGTTTGTTCTTGTTTCTCTAGTTCCTTGAGTTGTGATGTTAGATTGTTTATTTGTGCTCTTTCAGACCTTTTGATGTAGGCATTTAATGCTATGAACTTACCTCTTACACCATGTTTGCTGTATCCCAGAGGTTTTGATAGGTTGTATCACTATTATTGTTCAAAGAATTTTCTAATTTCTATCTGGATTTCATTGTTGACCAGTGATCATTCAGGAGCAGGTTATTTAATTTCCATGTATTTGCATAGTTTTGTGGATTCCTTTTAAAGTTGATTTTCACTGTGGTCTGAGAAGTATTTGATATAATTTTGGTTTTCTAAAATGTATTGAGACTTGTTTTATGGCCTATTATATAGTCTATCTTGGAGAATGTTCCATGTGCTGATGAAAATAACATATATTCTGCAGTTGTTGGGTAGAATGTTCTGTAAATATCTGTTAAGTCCATTTGTTGTAGGGTATAGTGTAAGTCCAATGCTTCTTTGTTGACTTTCTGTCTTGATGACCTATCTACTCCTGTCAGTGGAATAGACCCCAGTGTCTATTTTTCCCATCTTTCTATCTATAGGTACCCCATGTTTAGCTTCCACTTATAAGTGAGAACATGTTGTATTTGATGTTCTGTTCCTGCATTAATTTGGTTAGGATAACGGCCTCCAACTGCATCCACATTGCTGCCATGAACATGGTTTCATTCTTTTTTCTGGCTGTCTAGTATTCCATGGTGTATACGTGCCACATTTTCTTTATCGAATCCACCATTGATAGGTACCTTGGTTGATTCCATGTCTCTGCTATTGTGAATAGTGCTGCGATGAACATACAAATACATGTGTTTTAATGGTAGAATGTTTTATTTTCCTTTGAGTATATACCCAGTAATGGGATTGCTGGGTCAAATGGTAGTTCTATTTTAAGTTCGTGAGAAATCTTCAAACTTCTTTCCACAGTGCCTGAACTAATTTATTTTTCCACCAACAGTATATGTGCATTCCCTTTTCTTTGTAGCTTTATCGACATCTGTCATTTTTTGGCTTTTCAATCATGGTGATTCTGACTGGTGTGAGATAGTATACCATCAGGATTTTGATTTGCATTTCTCTGATCATTAGTGATGCTGAGCATTTTTAAAAGTGTTTATTGTCTGCTTGTATGTCTTCTTTTGAGAACTGTCTGTTCATGTTCTTTGCCCACCTTTTAAAGGGGGTATTAGATTTTGCTCGTTGCATTACGTTTCTTATAGATTCTAGTTATTAGACCTTTGTTGGATTCATAGTTTGTGAATATTTTCTCCCATTCTGTAGGTTGTCTGTTCACTCTGTTGATGATAGTTTCTTTTGCTGTGTAGAAACACTTTAGTTTAATTAAGTCCCATATGTCAACTTTTCTTTTTGTTGCAATTGCTCTTTTTAAAATAATTTCAACTTTTTTTTTAGGTTGAGGGAGTACATATGCTGGTTTGTTACATGAAACTACCCATGTCTTGACATCATCACTCACACAGGGATTACTTTAATCACTTCCTAGCAAGCCTCTTGATCCTCCAATTCATGCTATGCTTACTGCCAATATACATTTCCCTAAACATTGCTTATGTTAGTCTCTGCTCGAAAACAATCCAGATCTCCCTGCTTAAAATTCTGTGCAATGTAAATTTATTTGCTTAATTTTTAAGACATGTCAGAATGCCTATCCGTGTTTCCCACAAACTCTTTTGCCTAATAAGGTCAGTGTCTTCATGGCTATTTAAAAATCTGTTGCTTCTGAACATTTTCAAGTATTTTCCCGTCACCTAAGCAGCAGTTTTCATCTCTGCTTCCTTTTAAGTTTCAGTCTATCCTTGAAGGCTAAGACCTACTCTCTCCATATTAACTTCCCAATCTGCATTTTTTTTTCTTCTCCCCTCTATGGTCCTGTAGCACTCATGGCATGTTCCACATAGATCAACACATGTCCACAAAAGTATTCAAAAGCTCATTCATTTTATCTTGGTTTTTCCAGCATTACCTCCTAGGAGGCAGGAACTGCATTTCACACAGGCTCCACGGCACTCGCACAGTAATGAACATATAATGGGAATTTATTAGATAGACACTCAGAAGGTTTATGAACCCCCTTTTTGCCTATTTATATTTTCTAAAAAATAAATACATAATTAATATAAAATATTTACCTTTCATTTATTTCAGTAAAATATTACATACATGTATAGTATGAAATAGGTTTATAACCTCTATTTAAGAAATGTTTCCAGGACTCTCAAAACAAACTAATAAGCACTTAGAATGATACTTTTATTTCTTCTCACTTTCTTTTCTTTTCTATACAGAGAACCTTGGCAATATCCTGAATTTAGTACTAAAAGCAAAAGATAAGGAAGATGTTATGTGGCCTCTGTATAACAGAGACTGTTCTATACTGAAAACTTATGATATACTTTCCACCTTAGACAAAGCCAGACAGGTAAGATTTTCTTTATCATAGTGTTTAGCACAAGCTGGGGAATATAACTGCTCAATAAATTCTTGTTAAGTGATTGAATTTTTGATAATTCACTCAATAGAACCTTCCATTTCTGAAATATGCACATAATATCTTCAGGAATTAGACCTGAGTAGCATTTCCCAAGGCAATCCCTCATTCTAACTTTGAGAAGGAATGTGATTAATTTGAAGCTGCTATTCTAATTTTTCATTTTTAGATTTTTACTATTATCTTCTTTTAGGTTTTTACTATTATCTTGAGAAATAGCAGGCCAAGATCCTTACTTCCATACTACCAGCCATTTCTCTTGGGTAGCAAAACACTTTAGAGCTGTAGAAACAGTATTAGAAACCATGTATTCCAACCCATTCACTCTTCAGATGAGGAAAACATCTCTCAGGTTAGATGGGGCGGGCCAAGACAGAAATCAAACTCTTTTAAACAAGTAACTGCCTTACCTACATTTAAATAATGAAGGATGGCAAAATACCATGAAATCTCGGGGCTGAATAGAACTTACAGATGGTTCATTATTCTTTGTTTTAGCACTTCCAGTAATTGGCAAACAACTCTTTCTACAATGGAATGCCTCGAAAAATTAGAAATGTTCTCAAAAGAGTATTTCTCAGTGACTTATGTTGAATCAAAATTTGTCTTCCCAGAACTTTGCAGCAACAGCCCTAGTTTTGAATTCTCAAAGAGTAGCAACAATCCGCTCCCTCTTCCATGGGACTGAACTAAACAATTTATACAACCCTTAAGATTTTGTCCTCCCAAGTTCCTCTGAACTTCCTTTTTATGGCATGACTTCCCTCTGTTTTGACAATAATCTTATTAGAATTTTGTTCTTGAATCTTAGAATGTTCTCAATTAAAGGCGACAAAAAAATCAAACTCAAGTTGGCTTAAAGAATAACTAAAAACTCCAGGGTAATTTAGGCATAGTTCCATCAGAGCGCTGGGTCCATTTTCCTGTGGTTTGCTCTTCTCCTCTTTAATCAGTGTTAACTTTCTCCCCAGCCTGACTTCCCTCCTGGTTGTTGGATGCCTGCCAGCAGTAATTAGTGCTGCATGATGCCTCATTCAGCAAGAAAGGCAGGTTGCTACCCATTAACTGCTGAAAAAAAGGAAACACTGAGATTTACATCAATTGGCCACCCCTGAACCAATCCGTAAAACCAGGGGAATGCCACACACTGATAAGCTTAGGCCTGTATTAATTAAACCAATTACAGTGCAAAGGAAGATGGAATTTTCCTGATTGGCCTTAGCTGAGCATAGCTTACTGTTGAAGCTGGGGTGAGGTCAAGTTCACTCAAACCTTATCGCTGGTATCAACAGAGAAGGTGTAATGGATGTTGAGGAAAAAACCATAGCTTCTGTCCACTATGCATGTATACCTGTATGTAACACTCAGGATGGGTCTGACAAATGTTCAAGTTCAGTGAAATATTAGAAATTAGTCTTATGGCCATTTCCTTCATTTTGAAAATGTTCTTCTATTAACATAGTCTTACCTTGAATTCATTTTCTTTTTTAAAGCAGGTGTAATTGTTAGAGTTTGTGGTTACTGAAGTACCTAAAGTGGTTTTTTAAATTTCATTTTATACTGCTTTTGAGTTGAACTTTTAAAACCTCCCCACCAAGTGCATTCTTATGGAACTGTTTGCAAAAACCAAAACAGTACATTAATTCGGCTCCTCAATCTCCGTGTTCTGTTTTTTTATGCATTGTTCTATCTACTAAAACACTTCAAATTATGTTTCTAAAAGTCAATACGTTAGTTTACCCTTTGCAGACAGATGCCTCTTCACCCAGATTGGATTTTTATATGTGACCAAGACAAAGCCAAAGACAAAGCCATGAGACATACTGTGGGAAACCTTCCTGCAAGCTAATATCATATTAATAATTACATGCAGTTGTTCAACCAGCTTTACACATCTGCTTACATTCACTATTATTCAGTCATATTTCCACCCTTGTTCCCAAGGACATATGAGTGATTTCATCAAAATCCCTGCCTAAACACAAATATTGCAACCTCCCAACCCTCTAAAATCTCCCAGGCTACTCAACCTACAGAAAATGAAATAAGGCTAATTTGGCAGGAATGCTTTTAGTGCACTCAAACTGGATCTTAGAGGTTGTCTCATTATTTTCTAAGTGATTTCAATTCCTTGTTAAAGTAATCCATTCTAAAATGCTATTAAAGATCAACGTTGCTGATCTAATAGTTTCCAGAATCTACCTTTTAACCCTTTGAGAGAATTGGTGTGATATTTGCTTAGATCGCATCTTCTAGCAGTACTCCCCTTCTCTGTGATTTCTGTGGATTACTGCCAATCATTCTGTGATTACAACTGTAAGTCCTTTCGACACCTTGAAATGTAATTTGTCTATGACTGCAAACTTGAATTCATTTAGAATGTCTGGGTGGCTTCCTATCATCTCTTCTTTTTACTTTTTCTGGGACTTCAATTCATTGTTAATGGTGTTTTTCTAGCTGTTCTATTTTGATGATAACTTCTTCATAGTGGCAAGGACAGATTCAAAATAGGAGCAGAGTAATTCTGCCTCCTGCCTGTATTTGTTAGCCTCTCATCATCTTTTCTAAACAGTGGGCTGATGCACTATATTCTCATAATTATGATTCCTAGCTTTTGCAGAAGTACTTTTCTCTGCTGGGAACACTCTTCCTGTTCTGAAACTTTCTGTAATCTAACTTTTGTTCATCCATCAAGTCTTAGCAATAATCTCTCTGAGGAGTCTTCATTTATCCTGCGAAGCTAAATTAGATGCCCCTCCTATATCTTGTGATACCTTATGATAGCCCTTTGGTGGAATTTAGTAGATTATATTGTAAATGTCCGTTAGCATGTCTGCATTCCCCATTTGACTATCAGTGGTTAGAGGATAAGGATCTTTCCTTGTTCTCTTCTGCAGAGATTTTCATAGTTCTTGGCACCAAATAGGTGCTTAATATTAATAATTGTTCAATGAATTAAACCTGTAAAGGTCCTTTTGGTTAACTTTGAGCATTGTTTTCTTTCTTATATTTTCTTCCAAGATTTATTTTACTGCCACATCAAGTTTCCTTGGTGGTTGAAAGTAAATCTAGAATAATGATTTCTTCATACTTTTTTTTTTTTTCAGTAAAAATCTTCCTTGTCGAACCTCTGAGGTATTAATTTTTGGGGAAGCTTAAAATAATGTTTCTTATGATAAAAGGAAAAAATCTTCTACTATACATATATACTGGATCAGAAAATATGCTCATCAGAAATGTTTGAGGTGCATGGAGTATACTCCACAAATGGAAACATGAAAATAAAAGTGAGATGACTATTTTTGTAGAGACAAAAGGAAACAAAGTTCACTAGAATTTTTTAAACACAAGATTTTAAAAAAACACATTTCAGTCATTAAGACAACTTTAATATTTTGAAAGCTTGAAAACTATATTTTTTATCAAATGCACTCAGTAAATTTTACAATCTTTAGTTTTTCTATTTACCCATGGTATTTCCTACTGATACATTTTTCTTACAACAATAAATCTCCTTAACTTATTCAATTTGTCACCTGTTCAGTAGTTTATAAAATTTTAAAGCTAATGGTATAACAAACTCAAATGATGATATTTTATATTTGTAAGTGCATCCGGGGATGAATAAGTAATGAAAACACAGTCTGCTGCTACTAAAAGTGAGGGACTTAAGAAGTTTAGCTACAAAGAGATGGAATGCACTTGATTTCATCTGATTTTAAAATTCAAGTAGATTTGATCCAGGTTGGTTCTTAAGGAGGTCATCAATAGAAAACACCCTATTACTTTTTCTTCTGTTCAGCACTGGATATGCAGTAATTTTCCTAATCTACTGCCACAGATTGAATGCATCGTTGCATTTTTTTCAAACTATCTTGTGTTATATGACATGTTTGATGACAGACTTTCCTGACCACAGTTTTCAATTAAACTTATCAGTCAAAGGTCATTTACAAGCAACTGTGATTGACTGAGAGTCAGAAGTATTATTTTCATTGATTAGGGTTTAAAGAGAAAAATTGTTGCCAATTGGTACAGTCGAAAGATATAGTACAAATAATCTGTAGCTACTTTTTAGCCAAGTGTAATGACAGATTTCAAGAGAGAGGACTTAAAAATGTCATCTTTAAATTTTTTAAAGAAAAATATTATTAATATAGTTATAATTCATTTGTATGCAGCCACCAAGAGAGAGAATATCTGCAATGTAATACAATATAATGGCAACAACAGTGTAACACTAACACATAATATTTTATACCTCATGTTAATTGTCATTGTAAATATGAACTGTCATGTTTATATAAATTATAATATTTCCATAATAAATATAAGTCATCATATTATCTACTTTCAGTAGAATTAAGAAGATTGGCCTTCTAGTGCTGAGACACCATTAATTATCTGTACAATCTATGACAAATCATTTAAACTCTCTAGGTCTCAATGTTTTCTATGCATAAGTAGTAACCCCTCAAAAAATTAAAATCTACGAAGTTTGTAGTAGGGGGGCCTTGAGTTACTTTTAATATTTCATAAAGCTCTTGGGAACTTTGTACTTAACTACAATAAAAACTCATAAGCTCCACATAGTTTCTGATACATAAAAACTAGTTAATAATAAAGTATGAAATGAATAAGAGAATAAATGAAAAAGTAAATGAAAGAATGAATGAATGAATAAAAATTAGAACAGTAGGTTGATCTGCACTTTATATCAACTCTGTTGTCTACTGGTTATTTCTTGCTGATCTGATTTCCAATTATATGTGCTTGTGACTATTTAAAAAGGAATTAGTCCAGGCACAGTGGCTCATGCCTGTAATTCCAGCACTTTGGGAGACCGAGGCAGGCAGATCATGAGGTCAGGAGTTTGAGACCATCCTGACCAGCATGGTGAAACCCCATTTCTACTAAAAATACAAAAATTAGCTGGGCATGGTGGTGCACGCCTGTAATCCCAGCTACTCCGGAGACGGAGGCAAGAGAATCACTTCAACCCGGGAGGCAGAGGTTGCAGTGAGCTGAGATCACACCATTGCACTCCAGCCTGGGCGATAGAGGCAGACTCCATCTCAAAAAAAAAAAAAAAAAAAGAAAAAAAGAAAAAAGAAAAAAAAGTGAATTAACAATTACTTTTTCAATGTAATTTGAGAAGTAAAATATTTTTTAATACCCAGAGCAAGTCATGGGTATTAATAAAAATGATGCTTGGTAGCATTAATATTAGAAAATAATAGAAAAATGGAAATACATCTACCTATACAAGTACCATAAATCCTTTTCAGTGACTCTATTGCAGCTATGAGGAATTCTAAAGCTTTTTCACAGGGATTGTTGTCTATTACTTTCATCATTTTATGTGATATGATCCTACCTGTGACAATCCCTTATCCTAAAATCTCAACTAACAAATTGAAGAAATCAATAAAAATTATCTTACTTATAAGATATTAGTGGTTATCACTAATTTCATATAAACTCAATTTTATTTCATTTAAAGCTATATTTGCCTCCATAACTCCTCTTTTCACAATGATTGATTCCGAGGGTGAGGTATATTTTATTCCATCTAGAATGAGAGGTCCTGATCAGAGGGTAAAAGGTAGAAAAGTTTTTTCCCTTTATCTTTAAGGAAAATTGTTAGTCCTTCTCCTTATGTAAGGAAGAAAGTAAAATATTTTTTTTTCATTTTTTGAAGTAACGTATGACAACTTAGTGCTATTTCCTCTAACTTTTCCCTGAATATGTTCCTGATTCCATAACAACCGTACTCATTCTTTATTTTGCTTATAGCTGAGTTGATACTAGGCTCCAATATTGTTGTTATTATTGATTTCACTGGCATTCTCTGTTATATAGTCTTCACTAAAAAGCCATGAATACAATTTATTGTGGTAAATTATACAAATACTTGTTCACAAAGCGAGAGTATTAACTGACATTTGTCTTTCCTGTTAAGTCTGTTCATTGATGTTGATCAATTCATTATTGTTTAATACTTATAATTTTTATCAAATTTAAATGGACTAGACTGAATTATGCTGCTTTCTGGATAATAGAATTTTAAGTCAGCAGCATGTTTAATATGCATGGACAACCCCCCATAACCTCTCCAATTAATAAATAAACAAACAAACAAACAAATAAATGTATGGCATATCAGGAAACATGGTCTTTACTTGACACTGGGGGAAACACACATGTGTTTTCCCAATGTCATGTGTTAAACATATCTAAATATGTGTTGATACATTTAATGTGTGTTTTAATACATACATTTAAAAAATATAAAATCAATTAAATAAATATGTAAAATTAAATATAAAAATATATTTTATATTAAAATAAAATATAAAATTTATATTAAAATAAATATAAAAATATATTTTAACTTAAAAATATATTGTAACTTAAATATATTTTTATATTTAAGTAAAAATATATTTCTTAAATTTAATAACTATATCCTTGCTCTCTCAGGACAGAACTTTTCAAGGTCAAAAATTAAATTAAAATTCTTATTTAGAAAGTTAAGAAAGCACTGAAATTATTTTGACTTTAGACTATGTAGTTAATCTTATCGAATCTTAGTTTCCATTTTTTTTTTCTGTCCCACAGGACAGAAGGCACAGAAGACAAAGCCTATGGCTCACCAAAGTGATAAATCCAGTAGGGCATACCTACATAATGCTGGGATCCTAAATGACTCTACCCTGTGTATGGTGTGTACCAGTAATAAATCCACCCCACAGCACAAGAGAGGGAAATTCTTTGCTATGATTTTTGTGCTAAATTCAGACAAAGTATCTCCCCTGAACATTCATAGCCAAAGAACACTCCTCATGCTGATTTGTACACTGAATCCACATTGACCTAGTGGCCTAACAAACCTAAATCCAACAATCTGTTTAAAATGGTCCCAAATAGTAGTTACTTCAGAGATCTCAGATAAACCTAGGCAAATTATCTTTGAGGGAATACACATTCTATCCAGGCTTCAAAGGATTTCTACAGATAAAGTTCCAAGAAACATGAATTTACAGTCAAAATTTATAAGATAATACCCACAATAAATCACTTGATAGAGTCCAACAGAAACAACAGATGACAGAAAGACTTTAGATGTAGAATATAAAATTATATTTCAATCTGTCTAAATAAATAAAAGATATATATATAAAGCATTATAAAAGAGTAAAACTATACAAATGCAAATCATATTGCAAAAGAGCCAAATGGAACTTCTGGAAATAAGATTATGTGTAACTGAAGTAAAAAATTTCAATGGATGAGTAAACAGCAAATTAGATACAGTTAATGGGAAATGTAATGACTAGACTCAGTGCTGAAGAAATTGTCTATAATGTAACATGTAAACACAAGTAGTTGGAAAATATTAAAGAGAAGTTAAAATACATACAGAATAACATAAAATTTTTAATACACATGTCATTGGAGTACTACATTAAAAAAAAAAAAAAACTAGAAAAAAATGAGGAAGGGACAATATGAGAGATGGTGTCTTAGGTCAGTTTTCCCAGAAGCAGACCCTGAGGCAAGGATTCATGGACAAGTGATTTAGAAACGCAATACTCCCTGTAGAGATCAGCAAGGTAGCATGGAAAGCAGAAGGGGGAAGAGAAGAAAGTCATGCCAGGGTGCAGTCTCAGATAAAGTCCTGCAAATACAGCTTTGGCCTGATCTTGCCGGAGAATGTTGGAGTAAGTTAACCTCAGAGTTGCCCAAGGCAAAGAAGCTAACTTGCTGTACTCCTACTTCTGTGGGACATTGGTCAAGGGCTGTGTGGAAGGAGTAAATTCTCAGGGACTTCTAGATTTCTGTATATGTGGATTAAAAATCCCCATAGAAAAAGTACCATTCTCAAAGAAGAGGCATAGTTGCAATTTGCCAGATAATAGTCAAAATTGCTTTCATACTTGTTTATTTTTTCTTGGTTCCCTTTAATTTTGGCCTGGTCTCATAAACTCTTCAATGTGCATAAAAATAATGTCAAAATTTTGCCCTTCTTATAGTTGTCCTCAGTGAGACACTTGTTGTATTAAACTAATCCAACAATATTTTTAATTGAAAGTTTTACCTTTATTCTCAACTTTTATCATCTTTTCTTTGAAGTTTTCTTTTGTATTTTATATTTTGTTGGATAATGTTTCTTCTAATCCATTCTGAAGGTCTCTGTCTTTTGTCAGTGAGTTTAATACATTTACATTTATTGTAATTGTTACTAGGATTCATTTATTTCTTTATATTTGATTTTTTATTGCATATTTTCTGTGTATTAGTTTAATTTGCCTGTCATACTTTCCATTCAATTTCATACAAGAAGTTTCTTCTTCTCGTATGAAAGTTAATATTGTATTTTATTTATTGTTTGGTTACCAGTAAAACAATGATGCATATCTACATTAATTTTTTCTTCTACCCATTTCTTAGCTTATCCATATTCATATCTTCTCTCTCTACCTTGTCTCTTATCTTCTTCTCCCCTGCCACCACGTTTGCATTTTCTACATTTTTAACTCTGAGCTTTATGGATCTTTTATAGATTTTAAGTTTGTTTTAACAACAAGAAAATTTACTATGCTGTTTTCTTACCTGTATATTTCATATATTTCATAGATTTTTCTAGTTTCAACTTACTATTTTGCTACCTGAAAGTATTTTCAAGAGTCATTTGCTTGATGAAACTTGAGTTCTTGTTTGCCTGAGAATATGTAATTATGTTTCCTTTGCATGTAAATTATTGTTAGTTGCATATAGTATTTCAGATTTAAAGTCCCTTTGTTATGACTCTTGAAAAACGTTGTTCTCCTCTATTATGCATATAACATTAACAATAATTATATTAGTGTTTCATTTCTTGTTATTTTTGTTTTTTAAATAAATACTCTGTTTTCTATTAGAAAACTTTAATAATCTCTTCTTTATGTTTGATGTTTTAAAATTCACTTTAATATGTTTGTATTGTCTTTTTAAATCATGTGAAAGGTTTGGCACTGTGAAACTTTGCAATATTTTTCTTTTTTAATTCTTACAAATATTAGACCACTCTTTCTCCAAATATTTCCTCTCTTTCATTTTTTAAAAATATAGTTTCCTGGAATACCTTCAATGTGAAGGTTAACAATTATATATCCATCCTTCCTCTCTCCAAAATTTTGTTTTTTCTTCTTTTTCTTTATCTTTTTCTTGTGACATTTAAAAAATTTCCTCTACTTAATCTTCAAACTTATTAGTTTGTTACCCAATTGTATTTATTCTATTTTAATTTACCTATTGAGTTATTTTTTATTTTTTCAAAATGTATTATTCTACTCATCTTTTCCATTATTCTCCCTTATCTCTTTGAGAATATTTAATTCTTACTTATATTTATTTTAACATTTTATTTATATTTATTTTGAGTTTCTGTTCCACAATTCTCTTCTATCTGGTATAAGGTGAAGGAATCCACCTCAAGTCTGAGATTTTCTAACTTTGCAATCTGTATAGAATCACTCTCTGTGCTCACTGCCCCACAGTAAGCAATTATGTACTTCGAGGACTCTTGTTTTCTCCTCACTAGTCCTGATAGGGAAGATGGAGAAGAGAAAATCAGAATCCACCCAAAATATCTGGGAACCTGTTGTTATTCACCCTCCAACCCAGCTAGGTTGGAGTGCCTTTCTGCTGTTTCCTCCATTTGTCACTGATGCTGGGTTGGTGCTACTGTTTTTTCTCCTTACTGTAGGAAATAATTCTCGCAGGGCAATGTGAAGAAAGGCAGAAATTACAACTTAAAAGTTCTTTTCCAAGTTCCTGCTGTTTTTGCAGCCAGTTCTTTTCATATCTAAATTGTTCTTCCTTCCATATATATGATGAGTCAGCTTGTGTCTTTCTAAGAGTACTCAGTATTTCATTTTTTGTTTCTCAGAATCAACCAGACTAGCATTTGTTTCACATCTACAGAATTATATTAAGGGGAAGAAGACAGCCATACTCATTAATTTGTCAAAAACTGGGAGAGGTTTTTCCAGTGATCTTATTTTACCCTTATAACTAAGATCAACATTATTGCTGTATCTCCTTCAAGACTCAGTTTTTGGCTATTACGAATTAATTCATTTCCACAGGATTCTATGTACCTAGCTCAGTGTCATGGGCAAAAGTGTTTTCAATAATTCCTAACTTCTATATTTCTGGGGAGGCCAATTTTCATAAATCTATTACTAAATTTGCACACATATTTTACTCTGTGGAATAATACACTTGTCTAAATTGCAAATAAAAAAATCCTAAATATAATGCTAAAATTCTTCAGTATGACTTATATAGGCAGTAAGTAGATAAGAAATAATTAAGGGGCCCAACTAATGCTTTCTATGAATAAATAGGGATAGATAAGTAAGACACAGCATCATGAGACTTTCTGTGCCTTTATTTCATACAAATGTTGTGAAGTAGTTCACAGCTTCACAACGTCTTCTTTGAGGATGAAGGACAATCTTAACACTCACCTTGAACTGCTTTCTAGTTTTCCAGAGTCCATTTGTAAATTATACTTAAATAGGTTTAAAATTACTTCTCTCTCTCAGGTAAGTTTTTAATTCCACATGAAGTATTCCAAAAGAAAAAAAATTATGTCAGATTTATTTTTATATGTTTACAAATACGCATTTTTAAATCCACTTTGAGACTTTTACCTTGATCATTCCAATATGACAGCACAGTTGTATCTATTGACATTGACTGGTATTAAATTGAAGAACTGCTGTAAATTACCTCTCCATTCAGATCTATATGTCTAAAATGTAATTTTCTTCCTCTTACATGCAACACTATTTCTTTTAGCTCCTCAATATTTTGAAACCATCTATTTGTCCACGAAAAAAAAAAAATTCTTCCAGGATTAATAGAACAAACAATTTGGTGAAGACTTCTGTGAAATTACCACAAGAGATAGATCATAATAGGTGGTTGTAACAAGCAAAAAAGCTCCTAAGAAAAGGCTTTCAGAGGACTCTAAGGGTCAAAATCTCCCATGGGCTTTGCAAACAGCAGCCCCAGTTGCAAATCCAGGACCTGGCTTTAGGTACATGAAGCTCAGCTCAGGTTGTCGCTGGCACAAAGGGTCAGCTCTAAATGAAACTCTAAATAAGTGAATTCCATTTCAGTGTACTGCAGGGGCCTTTGAAAACAGTATGCTGAGAATAGATAGGGCTCAAGGAAAGTATCTCCAATTGAACTTTTAATGAACTCTCATAGGCGCCAAGAAGGCGAGCAGATAAGGAAGAGCATAGAGACAAGGAACTGAGTAGAAGGTTACATCTGGGTAAAGAAAGTTTGTTTTGCATTGTGTTCTTTCTGCTGACATGGGATTTATGGAGTATAAATAAAGTGAGGCGGAGGCTCTGAGCGTGGCCGCCATGTTCTCTGTTTGTCTTTGTCTTTTGTGTCTGTTCATTCTCCACCACCCCCGGCACGGACCCCAATAAGTGGCACAATGAGCAGGGTTCGCACGGGTGAGTAGGGGAGAACAAGAAGGGGAACCCCCTAGGAGCAGGTAAAGCCCGGATATTGTTAAGGGGAACCTTCTTAAGCTTTCATTATGGGGAATTCCAGTTCCTTGGCCTCAGAATATTTAAGATTATTACAAGGGCTTTTACTTTCAATTGGAGTTGATACCAAAGAGAGAACTTTATGGAAATTGTTTGCTCATGTGGAACAACATTGCTATTGGTTTCAATATCAAACTAAAGTGCAATTAAATAAACGAGATTGGCAACAGGTTGTTAAGACCCTTCGTCAAGTGCATTAGCGCGGCGATGTAATGTCGGCACCTTTGTGGGCCCTCTGTGCCTCTATTACTCAGGCTTTGGAGCTCTTAGAGACAGACTCTGAAAAAGAGGAGGGTGGAGATGAGGAATCTTTGAAGTCTCCAATAGCCATTTCCCCTCCTTTAGATAATCCTGTAACTGATGGGGAAGGTCCTTTGCATAATGATGTGTCTCAGGAAAGGGAATCAGAAATTCAAAAGGAGCTTCAGCCCGTTGTTCAATTGTTACAACAAATTTTACAATTGCAGTTATCTCCCCCTCACCCTTCTCCTCCACCCACTCCTGTTTTTACTTTTCCCGTGGGTCATCCACCCCCGTCAGCACCCAAGATGGAGGAGGAGAATAGTTTTCCACCACCACCACCACCGGTGGAAATGCTGCCTCGTTCAGGCATGGTTTTTACTGTCCCTGCTTCTACTGCTAAAGCTGTAATTGAGGTTTGGATTCTCAAGAGGATGAGGATCCTCTACAATTGTTCCCCATTACTAGGCAACCTTTTGGCCCTAATGATCAATTTCCTCAAGGAGGTGTGAATGTGCAGTATAATGTCCTTCAATTTAAGTTCCTTAAAGAAATGAAGGCAGCTGTTGCTAATTATGGCCCTCAATCTCCTTTTGTCATGGGGCTTTTAGATTCTTTCTCCTCTGAGAATTTGTTTTTGCCTCTTGACTGGGAGACTTTGGGGAAGGCTGTTTTGGACCGCTCTCAGTGGCTCCAGTTACGCAGTTGGTGGCTGGAAGATGCCAAAGAACAGGCCCACGGCAATGCCGCTAGAAATCCTCCAGGACCAACAGAGGAGCAATTAACAGGTACTGGTCAGTTTGCTATCGTAGCGGCTCAATCTGGGCTCGATGATATAGCATTATCACAAGTTAAAGGACTTTTTTTAAAAGCTTGGTGTAAAGTAGAACCATCGGGAAAAACTGTTTTGTCTTTCGTTAAGATTTTGCAGGGTGCTAATGAACCTTATCCTGATTTTGTTGCTCAGCTCCAAGATGCTATAATGAAGACTGTGGGTAATGGGGCAGCAGGCAAAATCCTGATAACCACATAAGCTTTCGAGAATGCTAATCAAGAATGTCAGAGGTTGTTGCGCCCTCTAAAGGCTGCTGGAAACTTACAAATAGAAGATTTTATTAGAGCCTGTGCCAGAGTGGGAGGGGCTGCCTATAACGCACAATTGTTTGCTGGAGCTGTATCTAAGGCACTCATGGGAAAAAAGGGGGTTTGCTTTCAATGTGGAAAGACCGGTCATTTTAAAAAGGAGTGTCGTAAGTTATCTAATAAGAATGACTCTCCCAAAATAGGATCTAAAAGGCTTCCCACTGAGCCCTGTCATCGTTGTGGCAAAGGGCGACACTGGACTAATCAATGTCACTCTAAAGTGAACAAATAGGGTAACCCTCTAACCTCTGGATCGGGAAACTTGCAGAGGGGCCCTTCAGCTTGGGGCCCCAGCAACAATACAAGCCCTCTTCATTTGCAATTTCCAGTCAGCTCGGGGGTCCAGCATCAGCAGGCCAATCAGTCAATGTTAATCCCCAATTTTCACTAACTCAACTTTTCTCTGCTACTTCTGGTAGCGCCGCTGCTGATGTGTCAATTTTGCAGGCCGTCGAACTCACTCCAGAAATGGGAGTTGTTAAATTGCCTACAGGTGTTTTTGGGCCATTACCTCCACATACTGTTGGATTGCTTATAGGACGTAGTAGTAGTATTCTAAAGGGTTTACAAGCTCATTTGGGTGTTATAGATTCTGATTATAAAGGGGAAATTCAAATTATGGCACAGGCTCATAAACCCATATCCCTTAAAGAGGGGCAACGGATTGTACAACTCCTTTTACTACCCTATTTCCAGTTTCCTTCACGGAGGCAAGAAAGAACCGGAGGTTTTGGAAGCACAGGTAAACATATTTTTTGAGAAACTTTAGTAACTCAACAAAAACCCTTGTTTCCTCTCAAAGTAGAGGGACAAATTTTTCAGGGCTTGGTTGATACAGGAGCTGACGTTTCCATTATTGCCTCCAACCAATGGCCTTTACAATGGCCTAAACAGCCTGTTGCTGTGTCTCTTACTGGATTAGGTTCTGCCTCAGAGGTGTATCAAAGTTCTCAATCCTTGAGTTGTTGAGGGCCGGATGGTCAAATGGCCCAAGTCCAATTTTATATTTTTCCTATTGCCCTAAATTTGTGGGGGCGAGATTTATTGCAACAATTTGGAGCTTTTGTTTCTATTCCTCATGTTTCTAATTCTGCCAAGAATATGATGTTCCGCATGGGCTACAATCCCCTTGAAAAGTCTTTAAACATGTAGCCACTGTTCAGCAGCCTCAAGCCCTTCCCTTAAAGTGGAAAACTAATATTCCTGTATGGGTTGAACAGTGGCCTTTAACACGTGAGAAGCTTGAGGCCTTGGAAAACTTAGTTCAGGAACAATTATCCTTAGGTCATATAGAACCTAGTACTTCTCCATGGAACTCCCCTGTTTTTGTGATAAAGAAAAAGAATGGTAAATGGAGATTATTAACAGATCTTCGTGCTATTAATGCATGTATTCAACCCATGGGATCCTTACAACCTGGCCTTCCTAATCCTTCTATGATTCCTCAAGATTGGGTGCTCATGGTTACTGATTTAAAGGATTGTTTTTTTTCTATTCCTTTGGATCAAAAGGATTGTGAGCGTTTTGCCTTCTCTGTCCCTGTTTTTAATAATTCTCAGCCACTTTCTCGATACCAATGGAAAGTTTTACCTCAAGGTATGTTAAACAGCCCTACCTTGTGTCAAGAATTTGTCCATCGGGCCTTGGATCCTGTTTGAAAGCGTCATCCTTCTGTTCTTTTATATCATTATATGGATGACATTCTTCTTGCTGCACCCACCAGAGAAAAGCAGCAAGATGCTTTTGCATCATTACAAACTCAGCTTTCTTTCTACTCACTTAATATTGCCCCAGAAAAAATTCAAGTGGATTTTCCTATTCAATATTTAGGTTATACCTTGGGAGCACGAAATATTCGACCCCAAAAAATTCAAATTCGACGTGATCATTTAAAAACATTAAATGATTTTCAAAAGCTTTTAGGAGACATTAATTGGATGCGTCCTGTTTTAGGAATACCAACATATCAGTTACAACATCTTTTTTCTATTCTAGAAGGAGACAGTCACTTGGACAGCTCACGTCATTTAACTCCTTTGGCTTTACAGGAACTCCAGCTTGTAGAAGAGCAACTTCAAAAGGCCCATTTACATTATATCCTTCCCGACGTTCCCCTTTCCCTTTGTTTATTTCATACTTTACATTCTCCTACAGGAATGATTCATCAAACCAATCGGCCACTAGAATGGATCTTTTTGTCCAATAAAACATCTAAACACTTGACTACTTATATCGACCGTTTAGCTGAACTGATCATCAAAGGACGGCATCGTTGTCGACAACTTTGGGGAGGAGATCCTTCCTTAATTATTTCTCAATTCACTCATAGTCAGATCACTTATCTTCTTGCAACTTCTGATTCTTGGCAAGTTGCTTGCGCTTCATTTGTTGGACAATTTTCTACCCAATATCCTAAATCTCCGATCTTTTCATTTTTTAGGCAACATTCTGTGTTGCCTTTCTCACCAATTTTGTATTTCCTGTTCAAGGTCCTACCTTTTTTACTGATGCTAGTAGCAATGGTAAGGCTGGACATTGGAGTGTTCATCAATCTCGAGTTACAGTTTATCCTTATCCCTCGGTGCAACAGGGAGAATTGTTTGCTATTCTCATGGTCTTACTTGATTTCCCTACTACTAGTTGTAATATTGTTAGTGATTCTCAATATGCCATTTATGTTACTTCTTATATTTCTCAGACCACTTTACCTCTTTGTGCTACTTCTTCTCTTCAAAAACTCTTTTCTTTGTTATCCTCTACTTTGAGCCAACGTCGAACTCCTTTATTCATCACTCATCTTCGTTCTCATTCTCAACTTCCTGGACCATTAGTTCATGGTAATACTCAGATTGATTTGCTTTTAATTGGCCACCTGCAGGCTGCAGAACAAGAACATGCTCTACATCACACTAATAGTTCTGGCCTTCAACGACGGTTTCATTTAACTCATAAACAAGCTTGTTCTCTTATTTGAGCTTGTCCTTCCTGTGCTCCTTTGAGCATTCCATCCTTCCATCCTGGGGTTAATCCACGAGGTACTCAAGTTAATCACATTTGGCAAATGGATGTCACACATGTCCCTTCTTTTGGACAATTAAAGTATGCTCATCATACCATTGATACCTTTTCTCATTTTCAATGGGCCACTCCGTTGCCATCTGAGAAAGCTGATTCTGTTATTACACATCTCTTAGCTTGTTTCGCCATCATGGGCATTCCTCTTATACTTAAAACTGATAATGCCCCTGCCTATGTCTCTCGTAAATTACAAGTTTTCTTACAGCAATACAATATTCAACATATCACCGGTATCCCGGGCAACAGTCAAGGTCAAGCCATCATTGAGCGTGCAAATTTAACCTTAAAAACTCAACTGCAAAAACAAAAAGGGGGAAATGAGTCCCCCAGAAACCAGATTCTGAAGGTTGTTTTTACCTTAAATTTTTTGAATCAATGGAGACAATTGCAAGACTCCGCTGCCGTAACCCATCTTTCCTCACCTCCCTCGGTGATAGTCCCCGCTGACAATTTAAGGGTTTGATAGCCTAATGAAGAAGGTAAGTATGTTCAAGGGCAAGTTCTAAAACAGGGACGGGGCTATGCTCTTGTCCTTACAGGGAGCGGACCTGAGTGGTTTCCTACAAGACCATTGAAACCCTGTGGAAAAGAAAACTGGATTCAGCATGCATTTCTTCCTTTGTTGGATGTGCCTCGGCGGGGGACTTATTTCCCTTAGTGAGGCTTTGTATGAATATTGGACTTATATTCCCTTTCCACCCTTGTATCAGGGAGTCACCTGGGGGGAGGCGGAAATTAAGGTTTTCACCAATGACACTACTTGGATGCCGTCCCTCTATATAGACAAGGACAACATAGAATGGAAAATGGGAATCATAAACAACACACCAATTTGGAGTGGAAGGACTTCCAATATGCATGGGAAATAGTCCTCATTGTCTCCGAAAATTGCATGAAGCCTGGGCTGTTCGCTATAATCATAGTCATGTGGCTGCTAATACTGTTATTATTGTAACTAGAAGCTTTCAGTATAATCATACTGTATATAGTAATGAGACTATTCCTAGTTCTTTACCTTTTTGTGCTATCCCAGAGGTTTCCCCTAATATTGAGGTGCTGGAGTGGCAACAATGTCGGGGAACTAAACCCCGGATTTTATTAGAATACAATGGGATGCAAATAACTGATTGGAGTGTGCACGGTGATTTTCAAACAAAATTTAGTCACATACCTTTGAAATGGCACCAGGTAAATAAAAGTATTGCCGCTAATGGTAATGAAATCTTGGTATGGCGTGAAGGAGGCCTGTCACCACCTATGCCTCATCTTAGACACTCTTTACAAGTACAGAGTCATCTTTGGAAGTTGTTAGCTGCAGGCGATGCCATTAGCACTTTTGTGGGGAATATGTCCCTTAATCTTTCTAACCCGAATAACTCCTTTCATATTCAGTTATATCGGAATACCTCCCGATATATTATTGCTTGTGTCCGTAAGCCCTACCTATTATTAGTGGGGAATTTGACATGGGATAATGATACGGGGATTGTTAATTGTACAGATATGTGTACATTTTTGTCTTGCCTCAATCATTCCTGGTGGCACAACTTTACTGGGGATATTTGTATCCTCAGGGCTCATAAGGAAATTTGGCTACCTGTTAACCTTACGTGACCGTGGGGGGCATCACCTCTTGAGACTTATATTTGGACTTCTCTCCAGAGAACCTGCCGTGCCCTTGGACTTATAATTGTCTTGGTGATGAGCCTTGTCGCCATCGCCTCCACTGCAGCCGTAGCAGGGCTCGCTCTTCATCAAAGCATACAAAATGCTGAATTTGTGCAGCAATGGCACGAACAATCTCACCGGTTATGGCTTCAACAACGAAACATTGATTCTCAACTTGCTGAAAGATTGGACAACATGGAGCAAGCATTGACATGGCTTGGAGATCAGCTCACTGACCTCAGTACTCGGATAACATTACAATGTGATTGGAACTCCACTCAATTTTGTGTAATGCCTGTGTCTTTTAATATCTCTTAGAATTGGACCGAAATCCGAAAATTATTAGTAGGCCATAAAAATATTAGTTTGGACATCCAAGAGCTCACTCAGAACATTTCCGAAGCATTTCGACAACAATTACATGTGTTGTTCGGAACCGCAACCCTGCAGTAGCTGGGTCAATGCCTTGCTGCCCTTAACCCATGGACCCAGATGAAAACATGAATTTCTACAATCTCTGGAAGTATATTGCTTTGGGCACTCGGATTGGGTCTACTTCTCTTGGTGATTCGATGCTCCCTCCGTCGCCTCCAAAAACAAAAGAAAACACAGGAACAAATATGGGCTACCTTTTTAGGACTGAGGCAAAACAAAAAGGGGGAAATGCAGGGGCCTTTGCAAACAGTATGCTGAGAATAGATAGGGCTCAAGGACAGTATCTCCAATTGAACTTTTAATGAACTCCCGTAGGCGCCAAGAAGGCGGGCAGATAAGGAAGAGCATAGAGACAAGGAACTGAGTAGAAGGTTACATCTGGGTAAAGAAAGTTTATTTTGCATTGTGTTCTTTCTGCTGACATGGGGTTTATGGAGTATAAATAAAGTGAGGCAGAGGCTCTGAGCGCGGCCGCCATGTTCTCTGTTTGTCTTTGTCTTTTGTGTCTGTTCATTCTCCACCACCCCCAGCACGGACCCCAGTAGTGTACACAGTGATATCTTTCTCCTTCAACTCGCTCCCCTTGAATTCTCCCTCAGACATTCAGGGTTCAAAGCTTCCCCCTTCACTGCCAACACGAAGTCATTTTATCGTGTATTCATTCAATGAACAATTTGTAAGACCAAATACCAGATGCTAGAGTTATCAAGACACATAAGGCAGAAGGTATATCCTTAATTCACAGTCTAACGGAGAGAAAGGTACAAAATAAATGCAATTTAATGTGACGAACACAATAATTAGGGTTAAATACTCTGTATAAACACAATCAAAGAAGTAAGTTATCAACTTCATTTAGATAGTTCAGGGAAGGTTTTGAATTGAAAAACACGTTTGAATCAGGTCTAGAAACATTGGGTATGGGAGACAGGGGTAAGGGAAAGGGCACTTCATGAGAATTAACTGGATGTGCAAAGCAGAAAAAACTTAACAGTAAATTGATTTACAGTGAGGTGTGAAATTTCTAGGATAAAAGAATATTAGGTCTGAGAAATAAATCACTAAAACATACATTTTTAGAACCTAAAAAATTAGGAATATCATTTGATTTTGCAGGGAGACCCTCCAACAAACCCAGAAAAATGATAGTTATTCTGCTTAGTCTTAAATATAAAAAATATTTTTAACTTAAAAAATATTGAATTGTTATAAATACATAATAGTTATACATATTTATGGGGTACATGTAGTATTTTGATGTAAGCATACAATGTGTAATGATCAAATCTGGGTAACTGATATATCCATCACCTCAAGCTAGAGGTGATAGAAAAATGCTATCATTTCTTTGAGTTAAAAATATTCCAAATCCACTAGTTTAGTTACCTTAAAATATGCAATAAATTATTGTTGACTATAGTTGCCCTCTTATGCTACTGAACACTAGATCACTAGAGGTCCCCTGACTTGCCAGCATTCATTATTTTTTGTCTATTAATAAAAGCCATTTTAACCAATATGAGATGATATTTTATTGCAGTTTTGATTTTCATCTGATGACTAATGATGTTGAGCATTTTTTCATATACCTGTTCACCATTTCCCGATATGTTTATCATGAAAAAATGTTCAATGAGAAAAAGGAAACCACTTATGGCTCATTCAGATCTTTTGCTCATTTTTTAATCATATTATTTGTTTTCATCATTATTGATTTGTTTGAGTTCCTTATATATTCTGATTATTAATTCTTTTCCAGATGGGTAGTTTGCAAATATTTTCTCCGACTCTGTAAGTTGTCTCTTTGCTTATTGATCATTTCCTTTGCTGTGTAGAAGATTTTTAGCTTGATGTGATCCCATTTGTCCATTTTTGCCTGGGCTGCCTGCACTGTTGAGGTCTTACTCAAGAAATCATTGCCCAGACCAGTGTGCTGGAGTCCTGTCTCAATGTCGTCAACTTCACAGCCTGATTTTTTATCTATTTATCTATTGATCTATTTATTTATCTAACTATCCATCTATCTATATAATCTACCTTACAATACACACACACACACACACACACACACACACACACTCTCAAATACACATAGTAAATGTAACCTAAAATGGACAATATAGGATATATCAATTCTACAATGCTAAAAAGAGTGTTTGGTAAGAACATTTGTTTGCTGTCATACTGATAGCAAAACGTCTAATCAGACTGCTTCTCTATGTTGATCTTTAGCCAAATGTTTGAACACCCAATTACTCATAAGTGTTTTCTCATACCATGTCTGTGCTACTGTTAAATTTTTGACCAACTACCATCACATGTTCCAATTTATTTTTTGTGGTAACTTTTTCTTTCCTTTTTTTCGCTAGAAACACAGAGCTTTTGGTATAATTTGGCAAGTCCTTTTCTTTCTATCTCCAACCATATATTACTATCCCTTCTGAAAACTATAACCTATATGAAGCTCATACTGAAGCACCATTATTGGGTGGTTCACTGTAGTCCTTAAAAAACATAGAGAAAAAGTCCAATTACAAAGAGTTTAGTTTAAAAGCAAGTGAGTCATTTCTTATTCACACTACAACACTTAGAAGTTTAGATTGATCCTCATATGCTCTGACAGAAATTTTACCAACCTGTATGTTAGGCGGAAAATCCAAAAGACTATCCATTTTCATCTGGAAATTAAATTGATTATGCATCTACATGAAAAAGATAAATTCAGGTCATATCACTGAGAGAAGCAACAAAATATTGTAAAAGTCTATAAACATCAAAACAATTAAAACTTTTGAAATTACCAAGTAAATGAAATCTATTTTATTGAATCACTGAACTTCAAAATCATAGATGCCATGGCTCTGTCTTTGGGTAAGCTAGCATCCCAGTTGTATGCGCTAATATTGTTTTTAAGTCAGTCATTTCGCAATCTTGAATCACTTTAATTGATGTTTAATTGCCATGTTTAAAAACTTTTGCCATAGAAGATATGAAGAAGTCTATTTTTAGGCAGGAAATAGAAGTTTCTAGGTCTTCATGAAACTATAAAATTATAATTTTACACAAATCCCTGCCAGCTGGATAATAAATTAGGATAACAGGGGATGAGCTATATACCCCCTTTTACTCTTCTGTGAAAACTGATTTTGTTTTAAAAACTTAGAAATTCCAAGTTAATATTCTACTATTGCACCAAAAGTTGACATCCTTCATTCACATTCCCAGCCTTCCAGTGGCCACTAAAGAAGAAACCTTCATCTAGTCTACATCACCACCAAGGGAGAACAATGACAGCTAACACTGCTCCAGCCTCTACCACCTTGACCTGGTACAGCCATAGAACACAGGAAGTCCTCTTTGCTTCTAATGAAATTGGAAACATGGGAACATGCCCTATAATGAATGGTCTATATCCAAGAGAATACACTACATTAAAGTGTAGGAGAAAATCAATATTTATTAACTATAAACTTCCATTATTTAAAACAAGTCTTTGAAATAGTACCAGTTGCCTCATTTTCTTCTTCAAGCATTATATTTATGATACAGAAAAATGGGTTTTCTATTGGTCTAATCATTTTCTAAATTCTCAAATTGAGTCTTTTTCTCCAGTTATAATACTTTTCAGATGCCTCTTTGATGTCATTTACAGGGAGTTGAGGTTTTTTAAGTGTATTATGACCTTCCAGGCTTTCTGGTTTCAAAAGAACCTGGTGTCTGGGATACTAACAAAAATAATCTGTCCTTCTTTGAATTACCCTAACGTTTTATCTACAAATCAACAGGCTTCTTGAGGGTAGGGATAATGCATCCCTAGCACTTAGCCTAAAGTCTCTGAAACAGTACACTTTAATAGATCTGTAGCTCTTTAAAGTATTATACTTATTTACATTTATACCATTTCTGCGACCAGGTATGTTTTCCAACTACACTTATCATTTTGTGTTATTACAAACATGTGACATAGTTAAAACAGAAATCATGAAAATACAGAAAACCACAAAGAAATAATCACCTGTAATTACTGCCTATATTACAGATATATTGTGTATTTCCCACATTAGCAAGCCAATTTACCAATTATTATTTATTGGTTAATTAGCATTTCATCATATGGCTGTCCATACTTATTTATACATACTATATATAACAATATGGTGGCGATGTGTATATTATTGCCTGTGATCTCATAGGCATGATAAACAATGCTTCTTAGTTGGTGTTCATTTAGTGTGAGTCCTTTGTAAAAATCATTACATCACTGATTTTAAATTGAAGAGAGAATAAGCCAGTGGATTTATTTATTGTTATAACAAAACTTTGTAAATTTTATACCGATATTTTCTTTCACCAAAAGTTCAATTCAAGGCTGGGCATGATGTCTCATGCCTGCAATCCCAGCACTTTGGGAGGACAAGGCAGGTGGATCACCTGAGATAAAGAGTTCAAGAACAGCCTGGCCAACATGGCGAAACCCCGTCTGTACTAAAAATACAAAAAAATTAGCCAGGTGTGGTGGTATGTGCCTGTAGTCCCAGCTACTGGAGATGCTGAGGCAGGCGAATCACTTGAACTCAGGAAGCAGAGGTTGGCAGTGAGCTGAGATCTTGCCACTGCACTCCAGCCTGAGCAACAGAGCGAGACTCTGTCTCAAAAAAAAAAAAAAAAAAAAAAAAAAGTTCAATTAAAAATTACTCCATTATAAACTATTTGATTATATTATCCAGAATTTTACAACTCATATTGAAATGCAAATTTTATAATATTTTTTCCAAATAGAGTCTTAATAGGGTTAAAGGTTGATAGTCTCACAATAATACACTATTCCACAATGTAGAGCACTTAGCAGTATCCATAACAACCATTATTATTTTTAAAATATTTGAATAGTAACATTCTTTAAAATAGTTGATGATTTATTGTGACAGAATGAGGAGAACTTAAGCAAGACTATCTATCGGTAAATTAATTTCTAACCATGCTGACGGAAAAGCAGCTTTATATTTTACTTTTGAAACAAGGTGATGGTTGTATCTGAAGAAAAAAGAGATACAAGCTACTATTTCTAGGCTATCCAGCTCAAGGAAAGCACTTTGTCAAGCATTTGAAGTAAAAGAATGTTGTCTTCAGAACCCAAACAGTTGTATCTCAGAATACAAAGGAATTTAATACATATATTGGTCTGTCAGTCAGAAAATAAAACACTGTAAAAAATCAAAATCATTTCAAATTAGTAGAATTTTAGTCATTTTTGTTGTTGTTGTTGGTTAACATGGCAGAACATGACACAACTGAATCTGTTTAGAACGTACTCCTGTGTTCAAGCAACAATATTTTCTGTGCATGAAAGAATGTGTATAGGTTGTCTAATTAACACTAATGAAAGTTCTAGTTTTCAATATACTCTGAATTATTGGGTAAGTATAACTGATAGTAACATCACAACAGTACTGGGAACAGAAATATATCTGAAGGAAAAGATGTTACTGAGTTTACTGAAAATCTTCAAAATATTCATAAAGGCAGAAGAGGAAAATAGAATCAAGGAAGACTAGTTTATACAGGAGAGTAAATGGAAGATGAGTATAAGGAGAAGGGGGAAAATCAGACTTGAGGAATGGCATGATTCATTTAGTGTGGTCCTTTCAATGAAGCTAGAAGATAAAAGAAATAGTTTATTGTTAGGTTTCTTATGTGAAACAAAGAAAAGAATCTTTGAAAATGTGACTGATATCTGTGTACAAAAGTAATATTATGTAAAAATTCTTAGTGTTCTACTGAGCCATTTGTTACCTTAATTTGCCTGAAACTGAAAATTCAGTTGTAAAGAATAAATGAAAAAATAATTTACTTTGGGAAAAATAACACCAAAATCTGCTGCTAAGTGTAATTATTTGATATAAACTTTATTGACTTTTTTGTGATTAATAAGACTTACCCAAAACTATCTTAATTGTTGTATTTCTATATGAAAATTTGTTTTGACAATTTAACTATTATTGATTCAGTCAGATAAAATAGAAATTTCATTTTATTTGGTTCCTTGATTTTTCATTTTAGTATATATTTCACATTTTGCCAATTATGGCAAAGACTGTGTAGATGTTAGCAACCCTGCATCCTCCTCTTGCCACACTGGAAGATTACATATTCCAGCCTCCCTTGTAATTTGGACAGGGCCATATTCCTGTGCTCTGTCAAAGAATAGGAGTGGAAGTATTTCATATCTTCTTCCAGGACTGGCCAAGAGTCCCCCTTCACTTGCTGTTTGCCTATTGCCAATTAAAAGCAAAGAAGCCTATGTGGGAATTTGAAGGAGGCCTAGGAGACAGCAGTGTCACGACATGAAAAAAGCCAGGATTCCTCAACCGTCATGCAAAAGGCCATCCACTAAATATATAAACTGTGGTATTACCCATAAATGAACAGTAATTTTGCTAAGTTAGTGAAATTAGGAAGTTGTTTTTATGTAAAGCTAGCATTAATAACCTCAAATGACAACCTGGCCCTTAAAAGGTTTTCTGTTGACATTATTAATTTTTTAATTTAAGATGGTGTTTGCAAGTTAGACAATTTTAGTATTGAGTTCAAAAGAAATAACTAAAATAAAAATAGGTTGCTCATACAACATTATTAACTAAACTGCCTTGTAATCAACCAAGGACTGTCAACTCTGCACATGTTTCTCTTGGATGTTAGCTCTTTAAAATACATCCGGTCTTAAGTGTTCTGAAATACATTACTTCATTTAGTTCACAGCTAAGTGATGGCAATACTTTCTGATTACTCATCAAAGCCAGAAGCTTTACAGAGCAGAGAGAACTACCTTACCTCTTTGTTAAATCATCAAATATTACATATAAGAATTGTAGACACTTTGGTATTGGAATGGACCTTAAAGACTACAAAACCATCACACTCGTCAGCTGAGCCAACTATGCTTTAAGGGAGGTTAAGACATTAGTATAAGGATCCAGAGCTACTTGGCAGCAGAGGTAAGGTTAGTACTATAAGCTCCCGAATGCCTAATTACATTCTTACCTGCAAAAGCTTTTTCACAGCAAGGTCAGTCATAGGACTCCAATATCCATATCTCATTCTGAGAGATACTGGCCAGCCAATGACAACTGTTGTTCAGTTTGACTCATTGACACCACCACTTCTTTCCTTCTTGCTCCAGCCAGTCACCCAAAGAGAGGATTCCAACTAATGGACAGCAAATCCACATGTTGACCAAGAATCTGCACTGAGGCCTTGTATATAAAGATTAACATGACCATACTCTTTGAAATCTAAATAGAGAAACATAGGCCCATGGCCAGTTAGCAATAGGATCTGATATTAAAAGTATATGTAAAGAGAACAAGACCGAATTAAATCTAAGTAAGCCATGAGGGACTATGACGAGTCAAAGTTATAAGTGGTCAAGGCCTTAGAAAAGTGAGTGGTGGCCTTGGAGAGATGCAGGTCACTTAATCAACAAATAAAGCTTTAGAAAACAAAACAGGAGATAGCTGGCACTGTAACATTCTGTTTTGATGGGGATTTCATTACATTTTGGAACATGCATACTTGACTTTAGCTTTAGTTGCTGAGAGTTCAATGAAAGAGGCCGACACTATATTTGTTTTGTGCTAAATGAGTATATTTGATGAAACACGTGACTTCTGTAACAATAACCACTACATGTACCATAAACATGGGTAACTATATTTATAGATTAATTAATGATAAATATGCACAGAGAAATCAGGCACTTAGCTAGACACTCAGCCTTCAAATCATTTTTCTTTAACTGATAGGGCACTTGTTGAAATTCCTACAAGCACATTTGCTTGAGTTCTCATTGAAATAATTTGGTTCATTTTTCAATTTACTTTTCTCTCAAGTCAGAGAAGATTTGCCATGCTAAGGAAATCAGACTTACTATGCCAAAGAAATACAACATTTAGGGTAGACTATTTGGGTAATCATGTATTCTTAAAAGAAGAAAGCTTTTCTAAATAGAAATCAGACCAATGAAACTTTCAACAAAGCATTGCATAGATAATTATTAAGATTATAAATATGCATGAAAACTAGAGGTAGCCAAAGATTGTCCACAGCTACTAATATGTTTTGACAGGACTATAATTTTGTTATACTTCAACAAGAGTTAAGGATAGTCATGAAGTACAAACTGTGGGCTTGCCTGTTTTATATGCTGAACAAAGAAAAATAGAAAAACAATTTCATTGAATCAGGATCAAAAGCATATATCAAGGGTATTCAGTCCTTAGAAATAAGCTGGTTCTCAAAAATACTTTTAAAAACTTAAATAAAGCAAATTTTAATTATTCATATGAATGAAGAATTAATACTTAAGGTGAATTTTAATGTTCAGTAGATATGCATAATTATGTGTCTATTGTATTGACTTTATATATCCTTATTAAAGCAGATAAGAGCATGTAAAGTTTGTTTCTTCTGCCAAGTAATGTTGATTACATCATTACTGGTATTTTTAAAAATATGTATTTCACTTGATATTGAACATCAATGTAATATTTTTCCTTTTCTATCCCAAGAACGATACATACAAGTGAAACAACTTAGAATATATATACAATATGGATACAGTTGTTTGCCATAACTCTGAATTCTAATTTTTGCATTAGGATATTTTAGGATAAGAAAATTCTGAGTTATACTAGGATTCAAAGATGAACATGCACTTTTATTGAATCCCTCTTATTTTCTCCTCTCTCCCTCTGAAGTTATCAGAAAGCTTATCACTTGTCAGTATGAACACATAAGGTTAGGAAAAAATAGCATGAAAATGGTATACATTTATTTTTCTGGACTAAACAACGTTGAAGATACATTTAAATTCTTGGTCATATTCAGTTCACCTTGCTATTGACTTATTTTCATGTAAAAGTACTGGCTTAACAGTTGCACATTGTGTAAAAACATTAAATACTAGTACTATTACTAATAGCTAACATTTGAGGATTTAGCATATGCCAGGCACTGTATTAAGTAGTATACATATTTCTTCTGATTTTCTCAGCCAAACATACTATAGGGCAGGGGCAATGTTATTATCCATAATTTGTATATAAAAATATTTTAAAATACTAAGTGTAAAGAGTCTGTATAACTAGCACAATGTCACACAACAGAGCGTGGATAGAAATCCACACAATCTGAGGGACTTCGGGACCATACTTTAAACCACCATGCTAGCATGTTGTAGATAAAATATGCTGTTGATACAATATTTAAATGCAAATAAGCATTCATGTAAAAAATAAGCCACACTGCAATTGTTTATGGACATGATGAGTTTAAGAATGATGAGACTTACAATAATAAAATCTTAGAATGTAATGTGCTATAGTCATACAAGTCTAACACATTTTTGCTGACTCTTATCATGGGCCCAACATTGTCCTCACCATTGTAGATATAGTAGTTAAACAAAGTTCTGCTTTTATGAATCTAACATTGCAATTAGAAAGCACACAAGAAGAATGAATGTTTTTAAAGAATGGCAAGGGCTATGGAGGAAAAAATAAAACAAAGAGCTATAACAATAAGAAGGAAGAATTCCTTTAGCCAAAGTAGCTAGGTAAGGCCTAAGGAGGAGGCTTTAAGTGCTATAAACTTCCATCTAAATGCTGCTTTAGCTGTGTCCCAGAGATTCTGGTACATTGTTTCTTTATTCTCATTGGTTTCAAATCAAAATCAATGTGCAAAAATCACAAGCATTCATATACACCAATAATAGACAAACAGACAAATCATGAGTACACTCCCATTCACAATTGCTAACACGGGAATAAAATACCTAGGAATACAATTTACAAGGGATGTGAAGGACCTCTTCAAGGAGAACTACAAAGCACTGCTCAAGGAAATAAGAGCGGACACAAACAAATGGAAAAACATTCCAGCTCATGGATAGGAAGAATCAATATTGTTAAAATGGCTATACTGCCAAAAGTAATTTATAGATTCAATGCTATTCCCACCAAACCACCATTGACTTTCTTCACAGAATTAGAAAAAGCTACTTTAAATTTCATATGGAACCAAAAAAGAGCTCGTATAGCCAAGACAATACTAAGGAAGAAGAACAAAGCTGGAGGCATCATGCTACCTGACTTTGAACTATACTACAAGGCTACAATAACCAAAACAGCATGGTACTGGTACAAAAACAGATATATAGACCAATGGAACAGAACAGAGGCCTCAAAAATAATGCCACACGTCTACAACCATCTGATCTTTGACAAACCTGACAAAAACAATAAATGGGGAAATGATTCCCTTTTTAATAAATGGTGTTGGGAAAACTGGGTAGCCATATGCAGAAAACTGAAACTGGACGCCTTTCTTACACCTTATACAAAAATTAACTCAAGATGGATTAAAGACTTAAACATAAAACCTAAAACCATAAAAACCCTAGAAGAAAACCTAGGCAATACCATTCAGGACATAGGCATGGGCAAAGACTTCATGACTAAAACAGCAAAAGCAATGGTAACAAAAGCTAAAATTGACAAATGGGATCTAATTAAACTAAAGTGCTTCTGCACAGCAAAAGAAACTATCATCAGAGTGAACAGGCAACCTACATAATGGGAGAAAATTTTTGCAATGTATCCACCTGACAAGGGCTAATATCCAGAATCTACAAAGAAACAAATTTACAAGAAAAAAAACAAATGACCCCATCAAAAAGTGGGTGAATGATATGAACAGACACTTCTCAAAAAAAGACATTTATGTGGCCAACAAACATATGAAAAAAAGCTCATCATCACCGGTCATTAAAGAAATGCAAATCAAAACCAGAATGAGATACCAATTCATGCCAGTTAGAATGGTGATCCTTTAAAAGCCAGGAAACAACAGATGCTGAAGAGGTTGTGGAGAAATAGGAATGCTTTTACACTGTTGGTGGGAGTGTAAATTAGTTAAATTGTTGTGGAAGACACTGTGGTGATTCCTGAAGGATCTAGAACCCAGAAATAACATTTGACACAGCAATCCCATTATTGGTATATACCCAAAGGATTATAAATCATTCTACTATAAAGACAGGTGCTCATATATGTTTATTGCAGCACTATTCACAATAGGAAAAATTTGGAACCAGTCCAAATGCCCATCAGTGATAGACTGGCTAAAGAAAATGTGGCGCATATACACCATGGAATACTGTGCAGTCATAAAATGAATGATTTCACATCCTTTGCAGGGACATGGATGAAGCTTGAAACCATCATTCTCAGCAAATTAACCCAGAAACAGTAAACCAAATACCGCATGTTCTCGCTCATAAATGGGATTTGAACAATGAGAACATATGGGCACAGGGAGGGGAACATCACACATTGGGGCCTGTCAGGGCATGGGGGCAAGGGGAGGGATAGCATTAGGAGAAATACCTAATGTGGATGACGGGCTGATGGGTGCAGAAAACCACCATGGCATATGTATACGTATGTAACATACCTGCACATTCTGCACCTGTATCCCAGAGCTTAAATGATCATCATCATCATCATCATCATCATCATCATCATCATCATCATCATATCATTTCTCTCTGGATTCTCTTTGAAGGATGGATTGGAGAAGTAAAAAGAATGGAAATAGGAAAACCAGATCGAAGGTTATCAATGCAGTTGACATAAGTGATGATTGTGTCTTGGACTGCAGTTTATGTGAAGGGAAAATGAAAGATCAGAATATGTTGTAGAAGTGAAGTCAACAGGGTTCGCTTCCTTATATTGACTTACAATGGTCTCCACATAATCTTAGCCACTGACCTTGTTTGGTTCTTGGAGGATATACAGAATAGATTTAATCCCTTCAGATTTTAAAAAGCAGGACACATGACCTCTCTTAAATATCCCTATTTCCATACTAACAAGCCCTACTTCCCTCCAACTATCTTCTGATATCTTTTTAACATTGCTGAATATCCTGGATACCTCCCATTGATTATCTTCTTTTTTGGCAACGTCTCTTTTAAAATGTGGTGCCCAGAACTGAATGAAGCACTTCAGGCATTCCCTGACAACTTTGGAGTCCAGTGGGGCGATTTCCTTCCAGAGTGTACTTCATTTCTTTTAATACAGCCTAGTGCATATGCATTGCATGCTTAACAAAGGAAGGTAGTGGTAGGACAATATAGTTTGAAGAGTCAAAACCAGGATTACCACCTGACTATTACTGGAGAATATTTATGAAAGTAGATTTTTTTTTTTTTTGAAAAGGGAAGTAGAGCTATGGAGAGGATGATTTTCTTGGCAACTGACAATCTTTAGAAAAGGTGCTAAATTAATAGTTAAATAAAAGTGCTGCTAAAAAGTTCTGCTGGGGTTGGAGGTGAGGTGAGGAGAGCAGATGGGGAAGCAGGACAAGAGAGCGAGCGAGCAAAGCAAGGTTAATAATGAGAGATGTTTCTGAGGAATGAGGTGAGTGAAGTGGAAAGTGCAGGTGAACATAAAACAATTATTTCAAGTTGAAAACAATGGTAAACATGATTTTTGCAGTAAAGTTATCTGGGTTCTTTAAGCACCTTAATTGGTTTGACTCCGTGTTTTGCATCAGTCGCAAATAATGCTTCGTGAACCAAATTTTAATCAATCACTACAAAGGAGATGTCTTAAATATATTTTAACTAATTTGTTTTCTTATCAGTTATTTCTATTCCATGGTTCCACAGGACATGGAATAGTCCTTATTGTTAATAGACACTAAGTCTATAAACTCTGAAGCAGTCTAAGGATGTGAGAACTTGTGGCATATTAAAACTGTCTCCTAAATGCCAGATCTGATTTTTTATCTTTGTTATATTTCATTTTTATTACTCCATGCATAATATTGCCTTATTGTGTGAATGAGCATCTGACATTAGGGGAAGACCACAAGACGGTGAAGAGGGACATTTTGAGAGGAAATTAACTCAGTCCCTAAGAGAAAATGTGCCATATTCAATGAATGAAAATGTATCATTCTATTTATCCTCATTCAGGAAAGAGGGCATTATACACACAGTACTTTTCTCAATAACACAATGAAATCATAAAAGTTAATGTTTAACACTAATCTTTCTAAAAATTTGTGCTGAAAATGTTGAGTTGGGGTAGACGTAAATAGGAAGGTCCCAAATAAAGCTTCCCAAACAGTCTTTTTGAGACAAAATAATTCCTCAATATTCATAATCTAGAATACAGTAGAATACAGTCCAGGAACCAAAATAAGTATACCATTTAATAAGAAGTAAAATAGCAACAATATCTCATTTTTAATGATTTCTAGAACTTGTGAGAATTTTATAGAAATTAATTCATTCATCTTTACAGCTTTCTGAAGAGTTAGTTGAAATAAAAAGGAATAATTTACAAAAACACTGGCATCTATTAAAATCTTACTGTGTGCTAACCTTTATGTTCAGTGGATTATCCTTATGCCTTAGAAAACACCTCAATTCATTTTTGCCAACTGACACAGACAGTATTTCAAGACATTTATATCACACAATCATTATATAAATTCCTTAATGAGGTACCCAAGAACTACACTTCATTGTACTGCCTGAGTAACCTATAACATCTATGTGTTAAATTCTGCAGCTTCATCATACTATGTCAACTCAATGTCTATAAGGAGATTTTAGGTTTGACTAATACCGTAAATATGTTTGAGGAAAAAATGTGATTATTAATATATAAGGAATAAACATTAGATTCAGTGTAAATATTCTAAATACTTTTGGCAAAACTTTACCCCAAAGGTTAAGGCCACTGTTTTGTAGATTGGAAACTAGTTGAGGTTTACAAAACAAAGGATAAGCATCAGTTTACTAAGAACTGTTAATTTTTAACCTGGAATGGGATAATTTTTATTGAATCTTTCATAAACTAACTGGAGGTGGTTTAGAAGTTGCAGACAACACTAAGTTCTTCCAGTTAGTGAAGAGGTAAACGGATGAGAGTACAACATAGCAAGATAACCTGAGACTATGAGTTGGTATAAAAGTGGTAGCCAGGCTCCTCATGGAGAAAGTGCAAAGCAACACATTTAGCTATCAGTTATATTGCTTAAAAAGACTAGACCTGAGTATCTTTTGGTAGTATTTATTTAAGACATCGGAGCAATTGTTTCTATAGCCAAAAAGACTTTAAAAAAAAAGTCAAAGTGCAAACATTACTTTGCCTTTTTATAAGTAAGACTTTCCATTTGCTGCCATGGTATATAATAAGGCAATAACTAATTAATATTCTACTGAAAACAGAGTCAGTGTGTCATTTTGAAGCAGAATATGTTGTTTCCAGTCCTGGCTCAAGTGCTTATTATTTTATTCAATAAGTCATTCATTTAGTCATTCATTCAGAGCAAGATTTATTAAGTATTTATTATGTATCAGACACTCTGCTGGGTACAGGCAAGTATGTGTAGATGATAAAATTACATTCTCTCTCCTGAAAGAGCTAATACTTTAATAGGGGAGATATACAAAATAGCAAACAATGACAATACATTGTCATTAAATACAAGTTTATGGAGCAAACATAATACGTAAGAGACAAAACTATTTCAGATGAGGGTAGAAGATGTTTTGTAAGTAGTTCAGTGTGGCCAAAGTGTGACGTACAAGAAGAATGGAAGAATGGCAATAAAACTGAGATATAGGAGGAAGAGCTGGTTTATGAACAACCTACTAGTCTAGGCTAAGGTGTTGGTTCATTTGTTTGTTTTAATATAGCTAAGGCAATGAAAAGTCATAGTGAAATTTAAGGAGAGGTGGGCAATGGCAATTGTTAAATTTATATTTCCAAAAGGGTAGTTCAATATGGTTATGGAAACTAAACTGGATTATATTCAAGTTTGGAGAGAAAGGAAAAATTGGAATACTACTGAAGAAGTTTGGATAAGAAATAAGAAGGACTTTTTAGGAAGATAAAGAGAAAAATAGCAGGACTTGATGACCTATTAGGATAGGAGATATGTAAGGGAGGAACCAGGGATAAACCCCAGGTTTCTGGGTTGGGCAACTGGGTATATTATGAAAATAATACTGACCAAGGTAGGAACAGTAGGTGTGTGTTAAAATTTGGGACCTATTGATTTTGAAGATACTCAATGTCCTCCAATAAAGGAAATGTGCACAAAATGTTTGCACAAAACAAAATTTTAGACATAAAAGTAGATATTTATGCTATAGACACCGATTTTGAAATTATCAAATTGGATAGTTGAAGCCAAAAGTTTGAATGAGATTTAAAAATGTTGTCTAGTAATGGAACCTTGAGCATCTTCAACACCATTCCAGCAATAGCACTATTCATAGATACAAATGTGTGTGTGTATATATTTATATTTTAAATTTAATTTTAAATAAATATAAATTTATTTTATATTTAATAAAAATAAAATTTAATAAATATAATTTTATTTATATATTTAAATTTATTTTAAATTCCACATTGAACATTTATTCAAAATGTGTCCTTGGATTATAATGGAATTAAAGAAGTAACTGATAACAAGAAGATATCTAGAAAATTATCAAGTATTTGGAATTTAAACAATACACTTCTAAGCAACCAATGAGTCAAAGCTAAAATTTCAAGGGAAATTAGGAAATATTTTGAATTGACTGAAAATGAAAATACAACATAGCAAAACTTGCAGGAGGCAGCTAAAGAAATACAGGAAAATGTACAGTATGAAATACTATATTAGAAAAGTATAAAGGTCTCAAATCAATAATCGAAGTTTCCGTGTTAAGAAACGAGAAAAAGAAGAGCATAGTGAATACAAATTAAGCAGAATGAAGTAAATAATAAAGAGCATAAAGCAATAAAGTTAGAAACAAAAATACAAAAAAATCAATGAAAACAAAAACCAGTGCTTTGAAAAATCAACAAAACTGACAAATTCTAACCAGTCTGACAAAGAAAAAAAGAGAGAGATAAAATGCAAATTACAAATATCAGGAATAAAAGGGATGATATCACTACATATCCCACAAACTGTAAAATAAAATCAGATACTAGAAATAACGGCATATTTTAAATTCAAAAAATAGATTTCATGGACCAAATTCTTGATACACAAACTATCAGAACTGACTCAAGAAGAAATAGATAATCTATAACTATTGAATTGAGATCATAGCTTAAAATCTTTCAAAAAAATGAAGACCCAGAAGAATTCTACTATACATTTAAGATGAAAAAAAAGGATTACATTCTGCATAATGTCTTTCAGAAAATAGAAGGTAACAACTCACAAGGCATTCTATGAGGCAAGTATTACCCCAATTTCAAAACCACAGAAAGACTTTGCAGAAAAAGAAAACTATAGACCAACCAACATCTCATATGAACACAGACTCAAAAATTATCAACAAAAATATCAGAAAATTAAATCCAACAATATATAAAAATAATAATATATCACAATCAAGTGGGTTCTTCTTTCCAGGGATGCAAGCCTGGTTCAATATTGAAAAACCAAACAATATAATTCTCCACATTAAGAGATAGGGAAAACCATATGATCACTTTAATACACACAGAAAACATTTTTGATAAATTTCAATATGCATATGTGATTTTAAAAATCCCCAGCAATCTAGTAATAGAGAGAACTTCCTTAATCTGTAAAAGGCCATCTTTAAAAAACAAAACAAAAAACCAATTAACATAATATAGAATTATGAAAAACTTAATATATTCACCTAAAGATCTGGGATAACATAAGAATGTCCTTCTCATAATTCCTTTTCTATATCTTACTAAAAGACATACAGCTTAGAATAGATGAAATAAAATTGTCTCTGTTTAGAGATTTTTATTTGTTTGTTTGTTTGTTTGAGATGGAGTCTCGCTCTGTTGCACAGGCTGGAGTGCAGTGGAGCGATTTTGGCTCACTGCAACCTCTGCCAACCAGGTTCAGGTGATTCTCCTGCCTCAGCGTCCTGAGTAGCTGGGACTACAGGCGTGTGCCACCACACATGGCTAATTTTTGTATTTTTAGTAGAGACAGAGTGTCACTAAGCTGGCCAGGCTGGTCTCGAACTTCTGACCTCAAGTGATCTGCCTGTCTCAGCCCCCCAAAGTGCTGGGATTACAGGAGTTAGCCACCACTCACTGTTTTCTATATGCTTGCAATTAATTCAAAAATTTTCAAAATACCTTTAACAATAGCACCTGAAATGAAATATTTTGATATAAATCTAAAAGCACAATATCAAAGTCTATATGCTAAAAATTACAAAACACTGATGAAAGAAATATCAAATCTATATAAATGGGGAGATATACTGTGTTCATGTGCTAGAAGAGTGAATACTACTAACATGTTAATTCTCTCCAATTTAATCCACAGATTAACATAAAGCAACTGAACATTCCAGCAGACCTTTTGTAGATACCAACAAATTGATTCTAAAGGAACTAGAATAGCCAAACAATTCTGAAAAATAAGAACAAAACCGGAGAAATCACACTACCTGATTTTAGGACTTACTATAAAACTACATTAATCAAGACAGTGTGATACTGATGAAAGATAGATATATAGATAGGTGAAACAGAATAGAGCCCAGAAATAAGCCCTTGCACATAGTCAATTGATGTGTAACAAATATATAAAAACAATTTAATGGGAAACGTTAGTCTTTTCAACAAATGGTGTTAAAATAATTGGATATATGTAGGCAATCTATTCCTCAATCTATTCTGTGCAAAAATTAGCACAGAATACATCATTGACCTCAAAACTATAAAACTTCTAGAAGAAAATATAGGAGAAAATCTGCATGACCCTGTGCTTGATGAGATTTTAGAGACATCACCAAAAACACAATCTGTAAAAGAAAATATAAATAAACTGAATTCTATCAAAATTAAAATCTTCTCTGCTAAATACACTGATCCAAGAGTAAAAAGACTGGAGGTAAATATTTGAAAATCACATTTCTGACAAAGATCTTGTATCTAGATTATAAAACAAATTCTCTAAACACAGCAGAAATAAAACAAACAACCCAATAAAACAAATTGCTGAAAGATCTGAAGAGGCACTTTACCAAACAGCGTATATGAATAGCTTATAAATACATGAAGAGACGGTTAATAAATAAACTGCAAATTAAAACTATGTGCTACAACCCACATCTATTAGAAGGAGGGCGGTTGGAGGAAAATGGCACTACCAAGTCTCGACAAAGATGCAGAATAACTGAAACCCTCATACATTGCTGGTGGGAATTGAAAATGGTACAGTCTCTTTGGAAGACAGTTTAGAGGTTTCATATAAAGTCAAACATATATGTACAATATGACTCCGCAATCTCACTTCTGCTTATTGACTAAAAAGAATTGGAAACTTCATGCAAAAATCTCTATATAGATATTTATAGCAGCTTTCTCATAATCATATGCATGCCCTTTAAATGGTAAGTTTATACACAAAATGTGATACATACATACAATATAAAAAGAAACAAGGCCGGGCATGGTGGCTCATGCCTCTAATGCCAGCTCTTTAGGAGGCCAAAACAGGCAGATCACCTGAGGTCAGGAGTTTGAGACCAGCCTGGCCAACATGGTGAAACCCCGTGTCTACTAAAAATACGAAATTAGCTGGTTGTGGCAGCAACCCAGCTACTCAGGAGACTGAGGCAGGAGAATCGCTTCCACCCAGGAGGTGGAGGTTGCAGAGAGCTGAGCCGAGGCTGAGACTCTGTCTCAAAAAAAAAAAAAAAAAAAAAAAAAGAAAAAAAAAAAAAAGAAAGAAAAAAGAAAGAAAGAAAAGAAAAAATTTTCTGCATGGCTGAATCTTAAATGTATTTTACTAAGTGAAAGAAACCAGACCCCAAAGACTACACATAACTTGAGTACATTTATATGGTACTCTGGAAAAAGCAAAAACAGATACATAGAAAATAGATTAATTGGAAAGATCAGTACTGCATTTTGACTACAAAGGGACAGCACAAGAAAATTTTGGGGATGACGGAACTCTTCTGTAAGAAAATGTGGTGATAGATATCTGACTCTATGTCTTTGCCAAAAACTCTAAAAGTGTACACCAAAAAGAGTGAGATTTACCATACATAAATTTAAGAAATGAACCAAAATGTCAGAGAAACTCAAGGAATGCAAACTATAAGGATGAATCTAACTGTATTAAATGTAAATTACATAACCACACTGAAGGAAGTCAGGAAGAAAGTAGTTGACTTCAGTAACCTTCGGCAAAATACTTTCATACTATAAGGCTGAAGAAGAAAGATCTGTACAAAAACTAAACTGTAGTTGATAAATGTACCTTTCCTAAGTATATCATTTAGCATTCATAAAATTACATGTATATTAGGCTTGAACAAATAAGCAAATATATTATAGATCATGATAACTAGATTGCTTACTGTCAAAGAAAGAAGTTACAAAGAAAGAAAGAAGGTTGGTGTGAATACTGGGTTGCTAGAGTCAAAGTTATCAGTATGGTCTCATGGATTTTGTTTTAGATAGATTACATAGAACAATGTTATAGAGATGATAGATGTCAGAGATTTGTGTTCATGTCTGGGTATGTATACATAGGTATATTTCCTAGCTCTTTTCACTGAAAGGAATTCAACACAGGGATATCTCCATGCAATGAGCAAAATTGTTGTCTAGATCTCTGGGCATCTAAATACCATTCTCCAGTAAAAGCAATCAGGGTTCTTTGAAGAAGTAGTTGATTTCAAGGCTGGAAAAATACAGGAGCAACCTGAAGCATCCTGTACTAGAAAGTAAAGAGGCATGCAATAAAACAAGTTGTTTAAGGTTGAGGGTATCACTTCCCATTGACTTCTTATCACTAAAATCAGGAAAACTTGAGCAACAAAATAAATGATGATGGTATTATACTGTAACTGAGAAAATAAATATCCATGAGTTGATACCATGATAAAAATAAGTGAATAAAGAAATCAGATAAAAAGAATGATACTTCCTTATAGAAAAATTTCAATTAATAAATGAAGGGAATGAGGAAAACAGAAAATCACAATTGGGACAGCATGGTAATAATTGATACAAGCAAGATCCACCTGTGGATGCTAAAATTAGCAGTGAAAATTTAAACAGAGGAAAAATATTTATAGATTCTCAAAGTCTGTTCCTCCAAATATTTATTAATTACAAATGGTAAAACAATTAGTTTACAATGTGGTAAAGCACATATACCACTTTAGCTAACTGATCAAAATTATCATCGTATGTATCCATATAACATCATTTAGTCTCTTATTTGACACCCTGAGAAGGCATGAAGCTCCTGTGGCATTCTTCCCCAAAATGCATAACCTTGATCTAATTATGAAAACACATCAGAACTTGGAACCAACCCAAATGCCCATCAATGATAGACAGAATAAAGAAAATGTGGCACATATACACCATGGAATACTATGCAGCCATAAAGAAGAATGAGTTTATATCCTTTGTCCATACATTGAAACAATCGAAAAAAGGCAAAGGAAAAAAAATCACAGAAAAATGAGAATTAGAAACCACAAAGTAAGATGGTAGAAACAAGTTTAAATATCAGCAATCAAAAATGGATAAATGAACTGGACTCCCTTTCAAAGAAGACAAGAATTCTCAGCTCAGGGAATAAATCCAGTCTTATGCTGTTTTCAAAGTGGCAAACCTAAAATACAAGCTGTTAAAAGGCTAAAAGTAAAAAGATGCAGAGATATACTGAGCAACTACCAATCAAAACAAAGCTAGGGTATCTGTTTAATTTTATGCCAAAAAACTCATAGAGATAAAAAAGATAGTGGGGCAGGCCGGGCGCGGTGGCTCAAGCCTGTAATCCCAGCACTTTGGGAGGCCGAGACGGGAGGATCACGAGGTCAGGAGTTCGAGACCATCCTGGCTAACACGGTGAAACCCCGTCTCTACTAAAAAATACAAAAAACTAGCCGGGCGAGGTGGCGGGCGCCTGTAGTCCCGGCTACTCGGGAGGCTGAGGCAGGAGAATGGCGTAAAAACCCGGGAGGCAGAGCTTGCAGTGAGCTGAGATCCGGCCACTGCACTCCAGCCTGGGCGACACAGCGAGACTTCGTCTCAAAAAAAAAAAAAAAAAAAAAGGGAGTGGGAATCACAAATTAATGATAAGGCTCAATATGGAAGATCTAGGTATTCAAAACTTGTAGCAACTTGTAAAATAGCTTAACATTAACCAAAAAAAAAAAAAAAAAAAAAAAAGAAAGAAAGAAAGAAAAGCCACACTAGAGTTACAGAGAGAAATAGATATCCCAGCATTGTTTCAACACACCTTTTTATATTATTCTTAGGTAAAGGAGACCAAAAAAAAAAAAAAAAAAAAAGAATGATGACAATAAAAAGGTGGTGAGAATACTAGCTTGATTTAGAGGAAATACATAGATCCTTGGATCTGACAAATAGAAACTTCACAATGTTCTCAGGCACACATGAACCATCTTTAAAACGGGTGAGGGGCAAACACTAGGTAATTCTCTACTAATTTCAAAGAATAGATATCATCCAGATTGTATACTCTGACTATGATGAAATTGCTACAAAACAAAAACAAAAGATATATTTTAAATCATATACTTTAAAGTTTTTTTAAAAAAAACATTATTCAAAACTCATTAATAAAGAAGATATCTGAAATAAGATACTGAAATAGGAATTTTGAACTGAACACTAATAAAATCACTTCATATTAAAACTTTGCAACACAATACAAGTAAGTCTTTGAGGGAAATTTTTGTCTTAAATGTTTTACATGCAAGAAGCTATAAACAAATTGCAAACCAAAAAAAGCAAACAAACAAAAACAAACAAACCAACTCTTTTTTTTTGTTTGAGACAGAGTCTCGCTTAGTCGCCCAGGCTGGAGTGCAATGGCGCGATCTCGGCTCACTGCAAGCTCCACCTCCCGGGTTCACGCCATTCTCCTGCCTCAGCCTCCCGAGTTGCTGGGACTACAGGCGCCCGCCGCCTCGCCCGGCTAATTTTTTGCATTTTTAGTAGAGACGGGGTTTCACCGTGTTAGCCAGGATGGTCTCGATCTCCTGACCTCGTGATCCGCCCGCCTCGGCCTCCCAAAGTGCTGGGATTACAGGCGTGAGCCACCGCGCCCGGCCACAAACCAACTATTTTTAAAAGTTAGTAACAACAGACTACATCCAGATCAATGAGGAGGAGACACAGGTAGTGAGAGAGAAAAAAGAAGTCTCAAAAAAGAAAAATTTGGCCATTATTTTTATTTTTTGAAAAAAAAAAAGTTGAGTATAGAATTTTGGAAGCATAGATTTATAAACAAAGGCTGACGACAGCTTGGTTGTAGAGATGGGAACCTCTGAGAGAGGGAAGCCCTCACTTGTAGCTCTTTAGGACTGAGAAAATAATCAACCGCCGCCATGGAAGGGCACAAGAGAAAGGTACACGTTCTTAAGCGAGATTCAGGCCTCAGCCCAGTAGGTAAGAAGGTGAAAGGAGCTTTCTGTGAAGAAACTGAGGGTGTGGGAAGCTTTGTTTACCATGATACAGAGGTCCCAGAAGAAGGAAAGAAAAGAGTTGGAAGGGAGTAAAGAAGTGGGAAAGCGAGTCTGGGAAAAACTGCATGATATTACTAGTATTAATAGTACTAGAATGAGCGCACATGAGAGGAACAGACATGAGGCTTTCTTATGGACTTTGGTTAAGAAAAAGAAAATGTGAGGAACAAGGTGTTTTATGTCCCTAAAACTCTGAAGGAAACCTAGGAGGAATGGTGTATTAATGCTCCCGCAGGCTAAAGAACCTGACATACTATAACCTTGTTGATTTTTAGCAAAATGTAGCCCTTGGCCAAAGTTCCAACAGAACACTGTTACAAAATAATTAAGAACTTTCTGAAGTCCTTCTGGCAAAAAGCAGCAAATCACAGGACTCTGGTGACTCTTAGAATCAACTAAGAACTGATTTGGTCACATGTCAGTGGAAATCCACCCCTGTTCAGGTGACAGTTTTACTGGTTTCCAGGACATTTTCCTGGTATGAATCGCTGGCAAGAGCGGATTTTGGCCTCAGTTGATGGAGGCAGTTCAGTTTGTTTCAAAACTTAACAGTTGTGTGACCTAGTCTGAAATATTTAAAATTTCTTAGTTTTTACCCCTTTATATTTAAAATTATAAAATGGACACAGGGTCCTTGCGATGACTGCTGATAACATAGAATAGTGCCTAGCCTTGAAGGTGCCTGCTACATAGGAGGTAGTTCATAAATTGTAACTCATCATTAGTATTAACACCTGTTGCAGATTATCACTTATCCACAAGTTACAAGCATGCTTAAGTGCTTTAAAAATCACTAGTCCTTTAGCACACAAGTACATGACAACCACTACCCCTTAGCTAGAGTCTACCAGATCAAGGATTTCACTTGCTTTACTGCATCCTGTTGATCAGGTCCAGCTTCCACTTCAAAGTTACCTCACGTCCACATTGATACTGCCGCCATCTCTCCCAAGGGATGCGGGGAGGGACAGTGGGACAGTCAGCAGCCTTTTATGCTGCCCTTTATATGCTTGCTCTAATTCTTTTATGCTCTGCTCTGCTTGCATCTCTTTTATCCAGCTCTTGATTCATTCATTTATCAAACATTTATTGAGTGCTCATGTACTAGGTTGGACACTAGGGATACAAAGTTGACAAAGGCATAGTCATGTCCGTAAGAATATCACAGTCCAGTGGGAGAAGGAGATGTGAGCAGATAACTGCAGTACAATTAGGTAAGTGCTAATGGAAGGTTTCCATGGCACTTTCGGGAGCAACTAACACTTCTGGGGCAGACAGAGAAAGTCTCACAGAGGTATCTGAGCAACTTTTAGAAAGGTGGGTAAGGGGATTACCAATCCAGGAGATGAAGGTGAGGATAGGGAAGGAAAAGAGAAAGAGAAGAAAACTACCAGAGACTGAAGCACTGAGCAGAAACAGGGTGGTTGGGTTCCAGTAGAGAAAAGCATGGGCATTTAACTTCACTGCAGGATTTTAGGGGGAGGTTTAAGAAAAAAAAAAAATTAAATTCAGGAAAAAAAATGAAATAATATTTCTCGAGGATATTTTGCTTAAATTAGAAGAAAAACATTCCATAAGATTGCCCAAGAACATACAGGTTCATCATAATTCCCACTGGAAAATTGAAATGTTTTAGATTCATGTCATACTTTATAGAAATGCAGTGGTGAACAAAAATTATCAAGGTATCTTTAGGCATCATTTGGGAAAGGTTTAGTTTAGCTTGCATAAAACATATTTTTATTCTTTTTCTGCCTTCTTTGGTGCAATATGTAGACTGCACTAGACTCTCTCATGAGTGTCATTGTAGTGAAAAGAAAAAAGATGATCATGGCAACCCGATGTCCCCCATTTACATCTGCAATGCCTTTACATTTCTTTTAGCTTTTGAAAAAAAAAATTAAAAGTTTAAAAGACTTTTACCACCTCTTTTGCCCCCATCAAAAAGAAACATAGCAAAGTAGGTCCCACCCAATGAGAAACAACAAAAACACAACTTTCTCCCTTTCACATTCATTCACAAGACCACTGGGTTACACAGGAGTTGCTGGGAAAAGCTTCTCTCAAGAGTTATTGAGCAGAAACTTCCATAGTATGGTGCCCTGAAAGGTAACCATACTATAAAATAAAACAGAGAAAAATGTCCTAAGACTGATAAGGAGCAGGAAGAATATGTTAATTGTGGTGAAAAATGACCCAAAACATAACTTTTGACTAATTTTTCAGGTTTCTTCCTTGTCCCCAGATCCTCTCCCTAGCTCTTACAACGAATACCCAGTTCCTGTGGGTTTGTATCATCTCTTTATTCCTGAAGAAACAGATCTGGAAGAAGGCAGAAATTCTGTAAGCCCAAAAATTCTTCAGGGTTCCTGGTAGGTTGATATTATATTCCAGACCAAGAAAATAAGAAAAGAAAGGCAGGATAAATTTTGTATTATTTTCTCACAAATATTTACAGGTCAAACACCCTAATCCTTAGCTACCGCTTAGGGCTATCATGTGTCAGCAGGGTTAGCTTGGATTTGTTTCATCTTGGTTAGAAAGCTGGTGTCAGCAGTTCTACGGAATATTAGAAATGTGCTTGTTTCCCAGATATAAAGACTATACACACATGGTGTCTTTTTGTCCTGTGGAGTTTTATTCTAACATTTACATTGAGAGAAAGATGGACCCTATTTAGATTCTAAATCATTAGTACAAGAAGATGTTTTAGAGATCATCTAATGAATGAGACCACTCATTTTTATGTGGAAATTGAAGCACTTTAACTTGGTATCTAATATTGTGGGACAGTAAACAGTTTAATTTTAACATGTGTAAGCTACAAGAGTTTCAGTATCTTTAAGAAGAAGAGGAGGGGATATTTTAATTACTGTAAAGCAACTCATAATCATAAAACAAATATTTTCATACTGTTTTGTATATAACACTAAAGTCTTTTTATCTCCATCAGCCTCAACCATGTGGTACCATTTTGCATGCAGACCACTCAGGCTGAGGAGCATTAAATTTAATTTGTGCTAAAGTTGAAGGTGGAAAAGCGTGAAATTAACTTGATGCATTTTTATGGCATTTTCTGTCTCCTAGCTTCTCTGAGCCTTTCCAATCCAGAATGATTTGATTGGCTGTGTCAAGATCTCCTCATCCCTGGAACTTCCCTCTACTCTCTGTTCAGTGAAACTCTGAGGTCTGTGTATGTGTAGCCCATTCTTCCTTACCTCACGGGCGACCCAGCTGAAGAAAACGCTGATTTATTTGGCTTGGTATTCACTTTGGCCAAGCTTCAGTCTGTGCTCAAGGTTCACTCTTCTTGGTGATTCATCCCTTTCAGGAATATGTGTGTGAACAGCAAAAGATGAGTCAACTCATTCAAGAAATCATTCAGCATGGTCCAAATAGCTTGCAAAGATTTCAAGAGAAAGCTAAACATTTTATAAGGCTATACGGTAAATAGTAACTTTCCAGCAATCAGTTGCTAGTATAACACCTACAAACTTTCAAGGTTTTTACAGATATGCCTCAATCTCTGGGAATAAAGCTGAGATATTCCATATTGTATTCATCAAGGAAGCACTTCTACACAGTTTTAAAAAACCCATAGAGCAAGAGCTGATTGAAGGCACTTATGTTTAGAAAGAGAGAGACAGATGGAAATGAGACTGTGGGTTGCCTACTGTAGATTTCATTTAGTGACCATTTGTTAAGTGTTATAAAAAAATGTCTATACCAGGAAATGTAAGCACTCCTATCCTATTATTGTATGTCTAGGAAGACATTGCTATCAATTCTGTTCATCTTCTGATATGATCATTCAAATAGTATTATTTAAATAACATGGTTGCACAGAGATTTTGGAGTTTTGTGTGGATAGATTTGCAATGGGGTGTATTTGCAATATTGAAGAGGATGATAAAAACAAAAATGAAATGCATGAATACCACAAATTGAGAATTTTACCTTATTACATTAGTATTTAAAAGGTAATGGTAAATGAATATTTTGTGCGTGTTTACAGAAGTAACCATATAGTAATTTTGTAAAGGTACCTATTTAAAATTTATTGTGCTCATGACCATGTGTCTTTTCCAGTACTGGCAAGTTTGCCTTTAAAGAAACTCTTTTACCCCACTAAACAATATTTTTTTTTTCAGGAAAACATGTTTTTTACCCTAAATAGGACTTGCACTCCACTTGCCAATACCCAACACAAACCAAATCTTCTTCATTAATTGATTCTGTCTGCTATACAGGGACATTTCCACAGGTGTTGGGCTCTAGCGGTGCAAGTGTTATGCGACATCATGCATTCATATCTGATACATGTAAACAAATAAGTTTATATGGGCTTATGCCTGGATTCTACCAAACTTATAAATAAAGGCCTTCCTGTTTCTAAAAGGACTGTAGAAAAAAAAAATCAAATGATTCTGTCTCGTGGCAAGGCCTTTCAAAGAAAGATTAAAGGACCTCATAATAAACCTATAATTTGGGAGAATAAGATCAGTACCTTTCCATTAATATTGGAAATATTGAGAACACCAATAACATGGAGAGAAAAAGTAGAAATAAGAGAATATTTATGTGTTGAGAAAGAAAGGGTAGACTTATTTGTCCTTTAAAAGAATAGTTTAATAAGAAACTTACAAGATAAGATTTTTTTTTTATCCTCGTTGAACAAATGAGAAAACTGAGGATCTGCAAAATAGTTATACAAGTAGAATGTAGCAGAAATAAGATGGAACCCAGTTCTAACAATCTTCAGAACTTAATCCTTGTAAGCTTAAGGAAAGTATCTCAGAAAGGGTGACATCTATGTTAAAGTTTGATGAAAGAATTAAAGGCTCATTTATGAACACCTAGGTAAACATTGGAGAAAAAGCATTCTAGACAGAGGGTGAGTAATTACAATTATAGCTATAGTTTATAGCATTTACTCTGTTAGACACCTAATGTACAAGGTACATAACTATTAAATAAACACATATTGAACCTCCCAACAATCTAACAAAGTAAGTAACATTACTTTCCTGTGAAAGAAGACAAAATGAAGGCCAGGTAAGGTTTCAGTAATCCACTATAGTTATGACATATCAGAGCCTGACTTGAAGCCAAGTCTGAAGGATCCCCAAAGTCTGTGCCCTGTCTAAATTCTTAGGGTCACTAGCATAGCAGGATCAGAGGTGATGGGAGGAAAACTGGTAGAATTGAGGCTGTTGAGTAGAACAGAGTCCAGGTCACAAAAAGCTGTGATAACAAAGCTAGGGTGTTTATGACTTATTCTTGACTAATGAGAAGTATTTGAAAGATATTAAATGAAGACATGACATGATCATATTTGTGTTTTAAGGTCATTCCGGGTAAGGGATAAATTGGAGAGACTCACTCAAATTATGAGGCAGAGACCTGTTAGTAGACAATTTAAATCACCCAAAGCAATAAATGCTATTTAGTTAAGTAGCCATGGAACTGGCATAGACAAGGAGGGTTCTAAATGTACTGAAGAGGTAAAATGACAAGGTAGGGAGACCAGCAGATTTTCTTGCCAAGAAAGAACTCTATAGTGATTCCAGGTCTCTGATTTGGTTAGTGGAAAAATCAAAGACAATAATGGAGATTAAAGATATACAGTAGTCATTAGGAAGTAAATAAATAATATCTAACAAAGATCTAATTATCAGCCTAGGTTCAAAATTCATGAAAAAGTTTTGTTGCAGTGAAGATTAGAATAAATTTGGAGAACATATGAGAAAGCAAATTGAATTGAAATCACAATATAGGGCCTGGCACAGTGGCTCACGCCTGTAATCCCAGCACTTTGGAAGGCCAAGGAGGGCAGATCACCTGAGGTCAGGAGTTCAAGACCAGCCTAGCCAACATGGTGAAACCTCATCTCTATTAAAAATACAAAAATGTTGCCAGGCGTGGTGGTGGGCACCTGTAATCCCAGCTACTTAGGAGGCTGAAAAGGAAGATTGCTTGAATCTGTGAGGCGGAGGTTGCAGTCAGCCAAGATTGCGTCACTGCCCTCCAGCATGGGTGACAGAGACTCCATCTAAAAAAAAAAAAAAAAAGAAAAGAAATTACAATATAGGTGATTTTTTGTATTTACAGGCATTTTATTTGTTTTTATGTTTAATTTTGTCTACTTCACATCCCTAAAGCATACATTTCTTCACAGCAAGGATTTTATATTCTTGTTACCACTCAAATCTCAGCACATAGAATAGTCCCCAGCATAGACTAAGAACTCAGTAAATATGTGTGGGATGGATGACTGTGCATTGCATATGCTTGAGATCCTGACTAGAGGAATCCTCATAGTTTATGCAGCATCTTCAGCCAAGTGTTAATGTGCTGTTTGTTTCCTGTCCTGACGAATGAAATCGGGTTTATTTCTGACATTCTGACAAATAAGAAATGTAATAACAAAACTCTCTGAACTCTGGTGCTACTTCTTCCTTCAAATAATGAGTACCAAATAAATTTTCACATTAGGTACTCTTCAAACTCCCTAGAAAAATCAGTAATACAAAGTCATGACACTAAGGTTAGATTATTGATTCATCAATTAATATTCTTTTAACTTTTCTGACAAGAGATGGTCTCTTCAAGGCCACTTATAACCACCTAATCTCTACTCCTTTTCCTAATCTTTATTCTCCTTGTTGTTTCATTTAACCTTCAAGAACATCCTGCATAGCCAGGGAGCCAAACCCTCCAATTCAATCTGCTCTAATGGAGTCAAGCTGAAGGTAAAGACAAGATCAGAAGCAGCGAGCCTAATCTGCCTATATGGGAGCAAAGTCAGCAAACAGGAACCAGCTCAGAGACCAAGAAAACCAAACAAGTTTGTTAAACCACATCAGAACACCAGACAGAGAAAAAGAAGTTGGTTCCAAGATGAGAAATACAAGAGAGAAGCAGATTGTGGAAGGAAAGAGAGGATGTTCCATGTTCATATTCACCTGATTGTACTTAGAGCCTCACCCCTCCTTTTACTCAGGTCCAACTCAGCAGGGACCTTCTGGAAAAGCTTTTTGTTCTGTGCACTTCCTTTCTCTGGCTTTCTTTGTCTCTAGATTTTCCTTGTTCTGTGCCTGATCTGTCATAATACTCCGAGGTTTTATTCTGATCCCTCTGCATTCCCCCCTGAAAATTATTTTCTTACAATTTCAGATATCCTATAATACTAATTATGGCTAAGTGCCTCTTTGTTTCTATGTGGATCTTTTCTTGAATCCTTGTTTCATATCATTAACTGCATACAACATATCTCTACTTCAAAATGATATTGCAATTTCAAACCCAACTGTATGAAAATATTTTTATTGGTATTTTAAAAACACGTTTCCATTGATAATACCAATATCTGAGTACTCCTCACCTTGTGTTCAGATTACTGCAATGTATTCCTATCAGGTAATTCTTCCTTCAATCTTCTGTACCTCAAATCCAACTTATTAATATATTCAAATTTAAAAGAATTAAATTCCATTTGTAGCATATTATTCCTCTGATTGAAAGGAAAAAATTCTTATTTTTTTGTTACAATAAAATTTCTTAACTTAAAATCAGTTGAGATCTCTTGCTGTGTTTGAGGTTACAAAAGTGCTTAACTAGAGACTGTAACAACACTATTCAGCCAACAACAGGGGTTATTTTTAGAATCCTACTTACCATTAGAAGTTAAATTTGAACCTGGTCTTGCAGGTTACTATGAGGACATATTTGTCAATGTCGGAGAATGCAACATATTATATTTAACAGTTTGTTTTCCTAGTTTGTTATTTTATGTATGTAGGTATAATATGCAATTGTATTCCTGCCCCGCCCTTGAAAATCTAGTGGATGAGCCTAGAAAGAAACCTGAGTAATCTGATAAGACATGAATAGAGACAAAAGCTTCAGCAATTGTGGTGGCAACAGCCACAATGGAGTCTATGAGGTAAAGTTTGAAGATCTATCAATAAATTTAAGTTAGAAGATTGAGGAATAAAGTCTATATTCATTAACCCATCATTACTAACCCTTCATACAGTTCATCAAACATTCTTTGCTCATGCTTTTAAGATGGAATACCATGCTCTGCCTCCCCTTTCCCACTTCACCCTACCTGCACATCACATACCCTGACTGCTTTGGATCTTTCTGCAAATCCCAAGTACTCAACCTTCTATAAACTCCTACTCCCTATATGTTTCTCCTAACTCCTAAGGCACATTTTTGTCTATCTCAGTCATTTGGAAGTTAACATTCCCAATTTTATTTGGCCTTTTAAGTTTCTTAATGTTATAAACACCATATACAATAGCTCTTCTAGATTGTGATCTTGTTGAGTTAAAGTACCATGGCTTACTGATCTCTCTTAGTGAAGAGGGAATGTCCCCAACATGTTAAATACCCAGATGAAGTGAGTTAAAGTTATGTTCCCAATGTTTGTTTCTTATGAGTGTTACCTGAAAAAGGATTTAGCATTAAAATAAGTTTGGGTGGTTTTTACAAAGTTAAGCATGTTTCTTTACTTCAATGCTTATCAGAGCCTTTAATATACTATTAAATATGCTTAATATCTAAAAATGAGTAATAATGAAGAGTTGATCATATTTATTGACCTTTTATTTCAAGAATATCTTACACAGCTAGTGTTACATAATAGATACTTTTGAAAATCCTGGCTTAAAAGCTAGTCCTCAATCAACTATCTACATATATATTATTTGTATAGAGTATATAATTCCAAATTTTCATATGTATTCAAAAGGCTAGTTTTACCTTGACATCCCCACTCCAACTCTGGAAAATTGTTCAGATTCTACAAAACTCCTATCTGATACACACATTTCCTGCTCACTCAGTTTTTAGAGATAAAAATTCAGGTCTCTTTTACAAAGTATAGTGATGGACTGATCTCCACGTCCATTGATAAAAGATCCAGAGTGAACAGCTTTATATCAAAACATAAAATATTAAGATTCCAGTTATTAACTGGAATGTGTTAAGGAGGCAGATGAGAGATAGAATCTTTGGCTCTGAAGAGCATCTGACTTTTCATGGCTAAAAATGGTTTTGTCATCTGTGAGGTGGACCTTATCAGGCTTTCTTAGGTTGTAAGCATCCTGTGGACAGACACAACAGCTTTCTTAGTTTTACAAAGTATCTTAAGAGAACATCATCTAAAAATATTGATAGCAACAGTGAACAGAATGCTTTTTGTTCCCTCCTTCACAGAGATGCTGTGAAAATTAATGACAGGCAGTCTGATAAGTTTCTTGAGTTCCTTTGGGTAAGATCATATAAAATATAAAGTACTTGCATATAATAATGTTTTTGTCTACGTCTGTAAGCATTTGTAAATTATACGACCTTAAAGTACATGGTCAGTGAAGCACTAACTTCTTTGAGAGGCAGACAGATAAAGTTTATGATTGGAATGTGCGTCTGAACATGAAGAAGCTACTTAGACTGGGTCCAGTGGGTCATTGACTTAGTAGTTCTGCTTTTCATTATTTACAGATATCAAAGTAATCTAAATTTTGGCATATCACTTCAGGGTCAACAATAAGGAGGATGGCCAGTCCCAGAAACACTCCCATTATTATCTTAGCTGACCTGCAAGTAACTACATTGAGAAAAACTCTATCTAATTTGTGATAATGCCATGGAATTAAGGTTTCCATTAGTACTCTCAGACATTGTGGAGTATTTTCCTCAAATACTGTCACCTTCATTTTATCTAATTGAATTTCTCACTTTTGAAGCCAGAGTTTCTTTTATCAATACTGTTATTAGCATTTGCATTCCTATTTTTAACTCTCATTTCAAGGCATGCCTTGAAAACATTTTGTTGAAAGCAGTTATTTGCCATGTTTAGTGTGTTGCAGTTTGGCAAAATTGAACAAATACCTCTACTGCATTAGTAACATAAGAACAAAAATGTATTTTATCACTTTGAGTATGTAAACACTCAGAGAACAGAAAATCAAATAATAGAAAGAAGAGGAGACATAGTCTAATGGACTCAGCAGAGAATTAGGAGCCAAAAATATCTCAGCTCTAACCTTGGCTCCGATACAGGGTTCTATGTCCTTGGGTCTGTTCTTTTCTCTTTATGGAAAAGAAGAACTGAAAAAAAAGTACTTCATTGTGGTAGAAATGGGGAATGGTAGTTGGAAGAATCACAGACATCTCAGTATGATTTAAAGCAAGATTTTTACCTTAACTGTAACAATGTTATATTCCTATCAATTTCTGTCACAAATTTGACACTCTGTTCATGCTGCCATAATTCTATTTGTTTTCTCTCTATATCCTTTGAACTTGAATGCTTTCCAGGTATAAATAAGTCACTGGAAAGACCTAATTAAACAGCCTTATCCTTTATTCTTGTTATGACAATGGTATGCAGTTATATATTCTTTAAGGAGACAACCAGTTCAGGCAACAGATTATATATGCCTTGTGGTGTCAAGTTTTTCTTAGGGTTTGACCAGGTTGAATATATTCTATTACACACAATCCCCATCTGTGATGTTTGGACAGAAAATAGAACACATAGTACCTCACCAGAATCTTGTATAAACTTGTTATTTTAATTAGCTAGAGACCATTTGTGTGCGGGCTTACACATCACCTCATGAAAAACAATTATCTCCTCATGTCAGCAAAACAATTCCAAAACGCAACTTGAAGGCAGGAACCGCGTGCTGCTCCTCTGTATTTCCAGCATCTAACAAAGTTTTGCTAAAAAGAGTGGCCAAATAAGTGTTTATTAAATTGACCTGCATAAGATTAAGTTTCTCTGCCTAACTGTATAATTAATAATACTTATCAGAGCACCAGTAAAGGGAAAACTAATGGGTAAAAACAAGAATGAAGCTCCCTTGAGGTTCATTTTCACAGATGCACCTGGTGCTACCTTAGCCACCGCCTCCTCCTCCCTCTCAGCACACATGGGCACAGAGTGGACGGCAGTGAGGACTCTGCTATCAAGGAACCCTTCTCCAGATGCAGTATCTTGGTGTTCTTGACAAACTGCAGTGCAGTACATGTCTCCTCTTCTGTCTCCACTTCTCCTATGGGCCTAACTAAATTAGGAAGTATCTCCTCTTCCCGCAAAAATGGGCTTCTCAAAATTTCTCTGTGCAGTAGTAGCAAATGTCCCTCAACTACTTCAATCTTTCTTTACCTTGCAAGTTCACACTACCAACCCTCCACTGTCCCCAAGCTAAATGGACAGATTGCTGCCTCCCCCAGAGTCTTCCTGTAGCCAGTTAGACCCTTTCTGTTGGAAGGCTTCCTCTGCAATGGAAAAGATACAATTTGAGTAAATCACTACAGTTACTGCCCTAAAAGTATCCTTTTATTTGGGTTTTTGCATAAAGACACCACCATATCTTTGGAAGATAAAATATGTACATACTTCCAAATTAAATTCCTTTTAAAATTCATGAGGTTCTTGGGGTTCTATATATAAACTGGAACTATTAGGGAATAGACTTTCTTCCCAGAATATTCCTTTGTTGGACCTCTTTCCTTCCCTGTCTCACTCAAATGAGACAAAGGCAAAATGTTACTGTCTCCCAAGGAGCTTGGTTTTACCAAATGTGCAAGTGGAAAGCCCCACACAAAGCTTCCTTTCCCAGACAGAAAGGGAAGTACAACGTTATTAATACTTTTAACAGGAAGTAAATCTGTTTGGGGACTTAACTGCTGTATACCAGCAATGAAAATATGGGGGTTCTAGAACAGGCCAGGCAATTTCTTAGTCTTTTGCCAAGCCAAAGTCTCTCAATATGCAGTAAGTTTAGAGGGACATGGGGATAAAATAAATCAGAGACTCCTACCTGTGCCAGATGGTAATAGATGGTAGATGGTAATCTGACGTAGTTAGAGATTTTCCCCCATCTAGTTATGCAGCTTGGTGTTGACTTCAGTGTTAATAAATTGAGGGTGGAAGAAACAAGAATAGACAGGAGCTCTAAGCTTACTGGGTAAAGGGGAACAGATTAAAAGAGACCCCATTTCCCTTTGAAAACTCTTGATATAATGGACTCCAACCATATATTCTCTGGAAGAGCTTTGACATTTCCCCTTTCTCCTCATACTTTGACAAGGGAATTCTTTTATTTTCTGCCTGCGCTCTTAGAAAGATGGCTATATAAGAAAGAAACAAATGGAATATATATGGCACACGCTTTTCACTTAGCTTGGGACAAGTGATTGATCGAATTTCTAAAAATGGGAATATGGGGTACTTTAGGTATAATTCCAACCTACTAACATGGTAATATAGATAGAAAAGTAAATATATGTAATAGCAACAGAGAGTAAACCTAAAATGCTCACTAACTATTAAGCATATATGGACCAACAGAGAGATCAAGAGCCCAAAGGAAGCAGAAATTCAAAACCATTGCTTTCATATCATCTATAACATTCAAAACACAAGGTTACATAAAACTAGAAGTATGATAAAAAAATTAGCAAATGACACTAATCACAGTATGATAGGCCGTTGAAATACTGTGTAAAGTTTCAACATCTTATTACAGGAAAAATATCAAAGAGTTGAAAGGTACAGAAATGACAACAAAATGATAAATGTATGTATGTTTATAACTGTGAAAAAATGTAGAAAAAAAATAGGTTTTTTTCATTAGAAAGGAAGAGATTAGAAGAGATAATTATTGAGGTGTCTAAAACTCTGATGTCTACTGAGAAAGGAGAGACAGGAAATGGCTTAAAAGCAAAAGAGAACATGAGCAGAAAGGAACAAAAGACTGCATTAAAGGGAATTCAGAAGCAATGTATTTGCAGAGTGTAATTACTATGGTCTGCAGAAAAGGCTACTGATATCAGATGGGCAATATTCAAACCCTGAGTGTATTTTTACAATGAGTCAGAGGAGGGTTTTGTTTGTTTGTTTTCGTTTGCTTTTTGTTTTGTTTTGTTTATGGCTGTGAGAGGTGGGAGTAGGGGGGACTCGGTGGGGAGGGTAGTGGGTCGGAGGTGGAAGAGGGGATACTCTATCAGGCACAGAACCTACATACAGGGATTGATTCATCAGGACGACATGGCTGCTTTCCTTCCTGAAACGCGAGCTGCTCTCGCTCATTAAGTTAACACACTGATCTGGCAGAGCCACATCCTGGAATCCTAAAAACATCAGCTTCCATCTAAACTTTTCATTTCTTATAAGCTTAATTTGGCTTAGTCAGCTTGATGGCAAGTTTGCAATATTATAAATATGCATATGGCCTGGTATCTGCCACCCATCTGATCCTGACTTAGTTGCCTATAGGAAAAAGCATAAGCCAGATAGGATGTGCCGGTGGGCAAAGCTCCAGGTTTGGAGTTCAGGTTCAGTCTTGATAAATATCAGATAATACTGACTGCTTATCTAAACTGCTCAGTCCCATAAAGCCTGTGACCTTTCTTCAATCACCTGACTAGGTCTCGTTCGCTCAGGGTAGAGGAGAAATTTTAAAAGCAATCTATACAAGCCACAGTTTTACCATAATTTTGCCTACTACTGTTATAAAATATTTTGACACTCAAATGTCTCATCATTCAGGGTCAAACCAATACTATGCTCTATGAAAATATATGCCCCTACATTACACTGTCCCCAAAAATTAAAGGCATAGAAATTCAGAAAATAGCCTTCCCACAGTGGGTGCTTGTGTCACATCAGTGCAGCCATAGGTTGGCAGTATCACAACAAAAAGTCTTTCTCCCCTCAAACTAATTCAACCCTCCTGCATCCACAAGATATTGCTTGGCTAATTTTCTTCGAAAATGTCAACCTCATTTTTCCTTCGACCTGTAAATGTTTTAAAATACCTCCCAAAAAAACTCCTCCTGTAGTAACAACTATATCCCATCCCTCTAAAAAACTTCTCTCTGTGGTAAAATAAATAAATAATTAATAAAATTTTTTAAAAATAAAAGGAACAGACTCACAGACTCTGCTTCTTCAAAGTCCCCAGCACTCATTTAGGCCCCAGCCTCTATTCAAGATTTAGTTTGAACATCATTTGTGGTGTACCTTCTCAATGCAATCCTCTCCATCCAACACTAGTCATGGCTAAGCATATTTTGGACTACATGCCCAAAGCATTTTGTAACAGTATCCATTAGAGTTTATATTACATGTGATCTCTGTATGGTTTGTGAGACTGCCTTTCCTATTCAATTCTGAACTTCATAAGGTCAGAAATGATGTCTTATCATTTTGGCCTCCCTTAGTAGAATGACTGGTACATAATAGACATTCAATAAATGTTTATCAAAATCAATAAAGTTGTATTAACTGTTCCCAATAAGGGTGGCTGCTGATGGTTAGGAAAGAGAGCCTACTGGTACTAAGGTCTCAATATTTGTACCCCTACATTCATATGTGGAAACAGTTCCAATGTGAAGATACTTGGACATGGGGCCTTTGGAAGATGCTCAAGTCAAGGGCAGAGTCCTCATGAATGCGATTACTGACTCTATAAGAGATCCCAAGGAAACTCTTTCCCTTTCTACCACATGAGGACATAGCAAGGTGCTGTCTATGAAGACAGAAGAAAGTCCTCACCAGACACCAAATCTGTTGGCAGCTCCAGCTTGGACTTCCCCACCTCCAGAACTGTGAAAAATATATCTCTGTTGTTTATAAGCTACCCAGTCTATGGTATCTTGTTATAGCATCCTGAAAGGACTAAGACACCAGGCGATTACTTTTACCATAAAAATCAAGAAGAAGGTGAGATTGGACAACGTTTTCTAAGGTAGTTAGGAAAATTACCATGAATTTAAGCCAGTAGAAAAAGTTTTTAATCCATACTCACCCTCCCCCACCAAAAAAAGTGCAAAAATTCAAGTTTTTGAGCAAATGCTTACTAACCAACCCCAGAAGGTATTTTAGAGGTGTCTAGATCTGAATTTTCTTAGAGAAGTTTAATAGTAGCAACACATGTGGTATATGGAGCATTTTTTCCTAAGTGTTTCCATCTTTATCTTGGCATATATTTTCACAAATCTAGCCAGCAGATATGAGAATATACTGAGATTTCATTTAGCAGATGAAGAAACCAAAGACTCAAGATGTTAGGCAATTTTCTCAGAATTATACAATGTGTCAACAACTGATTGGTATCCAGTCTCCTAAATCCACGCTGCACGTTCTAGCAACCTAAACTTGTCCTCTTTATAAAGGATTCTCCTTTCTCGTTTCATTTCTTTCTTTTATTAATGCATACATTCATTCATTAAACAAATATTTTATTAAGACCTATGATAAAAGAAAAAGACTCATCAATTTAGAGCTCAGAGGCTTGACCTTGAGTTCTTCTAACATGTACGTAAACATTCAAATGCAGCCAAATATAATGAAAAGAATACTTGGAAGATCTGGGCTAGATTCCACTCCACTGCTTTCTGGCTAAGTGATCTTGAGCAAGTCATTTCAATTCTCTGAACCACAATACCCTTTTTTACAAAACAGAAATGGAAGTGTTTATGTGGTTTACTTCATAAGGAGGTTTTGAGATGGAAAACCTGAAGCCACTTTGTAAAATGTAAAAGCTATATAGTGACACTGATAACATTTATTGAATGTTTACTATGTGCACAGTAATGCCATAGATATTTTATAGACACAGACTAATTTTAATCCTCACAATGATCCTGTGAGGTAGACACTATATTATTCATATTTACAGATGAGAAATTCAAGGAATGAAGGAGTTAGGTAACTTTTAGAAAATCAAACAAGTAATAAATGGAGCAAGGATTGAATCTAGACAGGGAAATGCCCAAGACCATCTCTAAACAATTTAATTATGCTGGCTTCCAAACGAAGACACCGAGCATTTTCATATTCTAGGGCCTTAGGATGTATTAACTCATGCAATAACTCTTTGTATGAATTATTCCACTCAATCCCCTCTACAACCTTCTAAGTGTGTCCAGAGGCAGTTAATAAAGATAACTAAGTTCCATGCTTGCTCCTCTATTCTTTCTGAACACAGCAGCTGGAGTGAGCCTTTGCTCAGAACCCACTAATGCTTCTCATTTCATTCAAAGTCGAATACAGTGTCTTTGCTATGGCCTAAAAGGTCCTGTACAGTCTAACTTTTTGTTGCTTGCCCTACCAGTCACCTTATTTCTCTTTTCAAGTCATACTGACCTCCTTACTGTTTCCGAAAAATGTCAGAAACATGTTTCTTCTCAAAGAATAACCTACCAGAGGTTCCTTCTTTTACTATTCAATATAAAAGAGAAACTACCCACCCCAACCCCAGCCAATTTCTAGCTGTTTCTGGGTTTATTTTTTTGTGGCACTTATTATCATTGGGATTTATTTTTGCCACCTTATATATTTAATATGTATCTGTTTATTTGTGTCCCTCCTACCACACATACATAAACACTCCCTCGCCACATGTGTGTGCACGCACGCACACACACACACGAATATGAGCTACTTAAACCAAACTCTGCTTTCTGCTGTTGCTCTCAATACTTAGAATGACATGCAGCAAAAGCCTCAAAACTTGCAAGTTTTATGAAAAATTGATTCTGTGCCCTCATAGATTTTTAACTCATGTTAAAAAGCAAGAGAAACTTCCTAAAGATTCCTAAGAAACAGTTTACAGTGAAAAATTGGGGGTTAGTATGTTTTTACTCCATTTCTTTAGACCCTTTCAGGAGCCCCAAATATAGTCCTCTATTGTGAAATAAGGTAAAGTAAATCTGATCAAATCAATATCCAACTACGTCTCTCACCTACAGGAGTCCCTACCTTTGCTTCCACCCAGATAGTAGCTAACTTTGTTTTCAGTGGCATATAAAGGATTAAAATTTACCTGATTCGAACCAGGCATAAAAAAAGAATTAGAGTTTAGGCATGTGTAGAATGTGATTCTTTTTATCTGTGATCTACTTCACGGGAAGGTTTGTTTCACTAGAAGTTGCAATGTACTCGTATCACAAAAATACCTCGTGCATCATTTTTCATCCAAAATAAGGTAGGTCCTAACTATTATTATTCACTTTATTTTTCTCTAAAAATGTATTTGCCTCTGTTTCATAGCACTATGGGAAAAATGAGGTGAGGAGGCAGGTGTCTCAATAAGAAAATGCTAACACAGTGCAAAGCATGGTGGAACTCTCCTGAGAGGAAGTGTTTGCAGAGGCTTCAGAAGGACCTTATATGGTGGTGTTATCATCATTTCATGGAAGAATTGTTCAGAAACCAGGGAACTGGAACATAAATCTCACTGTTTTCTGGCTAGGTCAAGTACCTCAATCTCTTTCCTTTCTATGAGGCATTAGTAGCCAGTGGAAAAAGCGTGAACTTTAGAATCAGACAAAATTGATTTTAAGTTTTGGATCTACTATGTATTAGCTGTGTGATATGAATATACCACCTAACTTTCCTGATCCTGTTTCTGCCCATCTAAAATTGCATTTATAATATCTGCTCCCTAGGACTTTTGTAGGGTTCCAATTAAGTTATGTCATAAACCACCTAAATGGTCTTGAGCTGTGAAGGTCTGTTTCCTTCTTTATTGCCTTCTCCCCTAATAAAAAAAAAAAAAAAAACATAAAAGTACTTCAGCTAACTCTTGATAAAGGCTGCAACTGTTAAAATAACATCTTATTTGTTTTTGAAGTAAATATTTCAAATATTTCTCAAAAAAACTCTAATAAAAAAGACCTAGGTGTCAAATAATGTGGTTAGGGATTAATGAAAACTTCTGCATTTACCTTCTATACCTTGAGTAAAGCATTTAAGATCCAATGGTTGGTACATGTCCTTGCAGTGTTCATCCCTTAAATTTGGTAAGAAAAGAACTGCTCAAATCTTTAGCTTGTAGGAGGAGACATAAGATAAAATGCACGAAAAACTTTGGTATAAAGAGGAACCGAAAACACGATTTGCCCCTGGGGAACGTCAGCTCTCCTCTGTCTGACTCTCTTTTCACTGACACACAAAAAAATACTGAGAAATTTCAAAGTCACTTGGTTAAAAGAAAACTTTAAAACAGCCAGGGTGCCTACAAAGCAATCCCTATTCTGCCCTGAGTTATGTAGAGAGCAGCTTGGATCTTCACATATCTAATACAGTGTCAGAGCCAAGCCAGTCCCAGGATTATCATGAATCTTGTATGAAGGCTAAGTGTGGCTTCAGCCTGCCACCATTTGAGGGGTAGGAATTGGAACCCCAAATTTAGCCCTGCGTCCTGCTCATGTCTCAAGGGGGTGGGAGCTTTGAAAGCTTATTTGATTGCCCAGTTTGATATTCCCAGTGTTTAGTAGTAAAATCTGCACCACAAGCTAGCAAAAATAGCAACTCTGATTCTAAGAGGAAAAAATAAGATGGATGCAATTATACAAGGAAGGAGAACAACAACAACTCTGAAGCTGCATGAAATAAATATTTTCTTAAAATCATGCTATGGTCCTTTTGAAAGGGAACTAGAGCTAAATATTAACAAACCACATAGCTTTTATTGAATTTATTTCATTTAAAATATGTCTAAAGGCATCAAAATAACTTTAGGCTCTAATTTTAAGGAAATTCATTTTAAATTCTCTATTTTGAAATTTTATTTATCCACATTGCTTATCTATTGAAATGTAAAGGTTTGATTTGTGACAATCACTTACTGTATAAGCACCCAAAATTGTTAATGATATCGTGGAGGTGTCCTAAGAATGCATCTAGCAAGAGGAATAGTAATGCATTCGGAAAGATTTCTAAAAAGCTTAGTGTATTTCCATATAACAAATGTATCTGTGCAATTTTTATCTTCCTAAAATACAAAGGATTAGAAGTTACATTGGGAAAGAATGAGAAATGAACAATAATTATAATATTTTTCTGTTTTGTAGTATCTTATAGCTCATTCAAATATTTTTTACAGACAATATAGTTTCTCATTTTTACATAACAACATGTTTATTTAAAAAATTCCCTCTTTTAACAGATGATGAAATTCGGGCCCAGAGAGCTAAAGGTTCTTTACCAAGTAAAAACATAGCTAGAAGATAGTAAAGCCAGGGCCAGCTGGCAATTCCTCTGGCCCTTTGAGTTATGGTCTAGGCCAGCGGGCAACGAGGATGAGCCAGGTACCCAGGCTAAATGATTTTTTATTTTAAACCATTTTTGTCCCATACCTATGATACTCCTATGTCAGTATTTTCCTTTTTTCTTTATACTATAAGGTTAACATACGTCTCAAATTTCTGATTTTATAATTCAGGGACAAAAGTAAAAAGGTTTACTGGAAGGGAATTTGATAAGATTGTTTTCAAATCATTATCCAAACATCTTACAGCTTGCAATTTGTTTAGCTTTATTACGTTTTTATATTTTAAATAACAACTGTTTTAGATAGTATTTTATTGCTGTTTGTTTGGTTTTTGAGATGGAGTTTCACCCTTGTTATCCAGGCTGGAGTGCAATGGGGCGATCTTGGCTCGCTGCAACCTCTACCTTCCGGGTTCAAGCGATTCTCCTGCCTCAGCCTCCCGAGTAGCTGGGATTACAGGCATGCGTCACTACGCCTGGTTAATTTTGTATTTTTAGTAGAGATGGGGTTTCTCCATGCTGGTCAGGCTGGTCTTGAACTCCCAACCTCAGGTGATCCACCTGCCTCGGCCTCACAAAGTGCTGGGATTATAGGCGTGAGCCACTGTGCCTGGACTTAGATAGTATTTTAAAATGTACATTAGGTATATTTCTTCACAAAAGGTGGTTTCTGTTTTTTTTGTTTGTTTGTTTGTTTTTTGAAAGTTACCTGTATATTCAGAATGGAAAGCTGTATATAATTTTTCCCAATGACATTTACTATGCTAAAACAAGACCGAGTTTTTTTATTTCATTCAACTAAGCAGAATAATAAAATATGAGACATTCCATTGTTCAGTTTGTCTCATTTGGAAAAGAGCATCTGCTTGTAAACATAGTCTTGTGATTTAGAAATAAAAATTACATATCTGAAGATGATTTTTTTCAGAATTTATACATCTATTTTATATTTATCAAAAGCCTATTTATGTATAGAAAGACAATATCAGATATTGTATAGCTGGAAAACCAGTATTCTACGACGGATTAAGAAAATATACATAGCAAAGGATCCAGGCCTGCATTTCTGTTTTACTTTTAAAATTTTAGTTAACTAGGAAATAGAGATTGAAGAAATGACATTCTCTTTCTGCTGTTTAATTTGGCAAGCAGTGGAAGGGACGTACAGCTGGCCCCTATCACTTGCACCCAAGATTAATACACGGTGATTTGGACAAACGTTAACCTCCCTTCCCTGGCCTCTCCTTCCAGGAATTAGATGGGATCAGGAGTGCCACGTCAGAGCTCTGGGACTGTTAACTATAGGAAAACTCTGAGAAATTAAGATAAGGAAAAATCTCCAGAAAACTATATGAGGACCTATTTCAAAATATTGTACATGATAATAATCAGAATTCAAAATATGAAAGAAGTACCCCCAAGATTGCCACTCCAGAACTTTCTAATAAATATTGTATTGGCTGTATGGACGTTTGGTGAGCTCCCCAGGTTTCCACCCCACTGTTCATGTGCCTACTATGAGTCAAGCACTATATTGGGTGCTGATCACACAAACATAAAGATGGTTCATTGTCTTTCTTCAAGAAGCTTACAGCCCATAATGCAATATTGTGAGATAAGTGCTGTGCTAGAGATTGGCAAGAGGAAGAGCTCTTAATCCAACCTCAGGGGAGAGGGAAGATTTGTAACTGGATTACTTGCTCCATATAAACAAAGGTCATGTCTCCATAACATCTATATCCTATATCCTCTGTACCAGGCACTATACCTGTTCCCTAATAGAGTCTCAATGAAGTTAATAACAACTGAACTGAGTTTTACACAATGAGCAGGATTTATATAGGTGATGAGAGGAAGGAATGGTGTGTCAGGTATGCCCAGGAGTAGAAACGGTAGAGAACATGAGATTTTGAAATTGTAAGCCATGTTTTAGATGCAGCTGAAATGATGAGTGTCAGTGGAAAACCCTGAGCAATATAAGGCTAGAAACATGTGCGAGTATATCTTGAAGATTTGGTAGACTAGGCTGAGAAATATAAACGCTTTTCAGAAAACTATCAAAGTCCTGACTTTCAGAGATTGAATAAAGCAATCATTACAGTATAGTATATGCATAGGTTACTGCTACAAGAGCACAGGAGAGACACAACATAATCAAACTGCCCAAGAGGCCTTACCAAAAATGTGATCCTTGAGTACTATGTTGTTGAACTTCACCTTGAAAGAAATGGGGAAACATGGAAAGACTTTATGCAGAGGAATCATATGTGCATGCTTCCATTTTAGAAAGGTCTGAATATGATGTGACTAAGAAAATCAGGGAAATGGTTCTCTAAGGGGCAATAAATACTACACCAGGAAGCATTTTGAAAAATTTTTGCTGTCACAATTATAAGAAGGCATTATGAGCATTCAGGATGCAGGGGTCCAGGAATGCTGGAGATCTTGCTGTCCAGAGGAAAGAAGAGCTTATTCGTGTGTCTAGCATTGCTTTCTAATGTTCCATTGCACATTCAAGAATAGAAAAACCTCTTTAATGATCTCGATTAGAATCTAACACTGATTTACTTATTAAAACAAAGCATTTTCCACTGTTTTAATATATACTGAATTATACATAAATGCAGGTACCTTATAATTTAAGATAAAATTTTGCTTTTCTTCGAACTTTGTCAAAAATTGTACCCCATTCAGAAAAAAAGAAATGCACCAAGGAAACATTGTTTATTACCAATACAGCACACCTGTATCAGTCAGCTCTTGTAGCTGTTGTATTCACAGTGCTTCCATAGGCACAGGCTTCCAGAATTGGTTTAGACATCTTTTCTTCCCCAACAGCCTTGCCTATGACCCAGCCCCAGTCCCAGCCACAAGACCAGTTAGTGGCGTCTCAGCAGGCCTCAATCCTGCTCTCTGTGAGGAGGGGTCTTCAATAGAGATCTAGAATTCATGAGAGACAACATCGTAGACAATTTGAATTGGGAAGAAAAGTGGATTTGAACAATGGCTCTCAAACTGGAGTGTGGATCAGCATCAGAATTACTCAGGTAGTTGAATTACAAAGTCAGGTTCTCAAGTTCTACTCTCTGAGAATCTGGGTCAGCTAGTCTGCGGTGAGGCCAGGGAGTTTAAATTTTTAACAAGTTCCCCAGGGAACTCTGTTGCAGATGATTAAATCTTGGAGTACCTTGGGAGAACCAAAACACTGTCTAAGGTCTCCTTGAACCTAACATTCTATGATTCCTTGAAGACTATAGCATGGGAGTGAGAGGCTTCCCTCTGTCTCCTGATTAGCCCCACCAGAACTCTGAGCACCACCATCCTGAACTTGACTCCAAATAAGTCACCAGATGAGTCATTTATGTGTTAGTGATCACACAAGCATGCTCTAAGCAACTCACAAAACAACTACATTTTTCTATTTGTTGTTAGGTATACAAAGTGCCACCCTTAGTATTCATAGACATTTATAAAAGAGTAAATGGTCAAAAATGACTTAAAATATATAATGTACGTCATAGCAGGTGTATAAGAAATAAAGTTTGCCAAACTGCACTGAAATTTACTCCATGACAAGAGCAGTGCATTTTCTCCATGGCTGTCATAGATTTCATGGATCCTGAGAAATCCAGCCATTTTTAGAAATCCCATGAAATTTACCTTTTCACTCGAATCCACATGAAATCAAAATTTTTCCCTACGAGTCCCCATAAAATTGGCACATTTCCTCAGAAGACCCCATGAAATTATAAAGAATATTGCAGATTCTTTGCTTCTAGCCCTTGTTGCACATCTTAAAGAAACAGGTTAGAGACTGCAGAATTATTTCATTTCTCTGATGATATTTCCCTAAAATCACTATGAATACCAGCAAGGCAACAGTTGTTAAACAGATAATTTCCGAGTGAAATAGAACTTGAACCTACTTTGCATAACCTGAAAAGATAACGGAAAATTTTTTCAGATGAAAACAATAGTAATATTCCAAACATCTAATAAAAATAGAAAGTTGCCCCAATTTTTTTCTTAAATAAAATGGCCATTATTACTCATTTTCTAATTGCTCTTAATTTATCTACACTTTGATATTATAAAAATTTCTGGGAAGCCAACTGAAGTTGGGATGTTAGAAATAAAGAGAATATTCCAATTTTCACATTAGCAAACTATGTAATAATCAAATCAAAACAAAATATTGCCCAAAGCAAAAAGTTATATTCTCATATATAGGTTTGCAATGGAAAACAATGTCTTTCCTAAGTTCTACTTCACAGGATGTTATGAGAATAAAATGAGATAATGAATGTGCAAATGCAGACTGTAAAGTGCTTTTAAAATATACAATAATAATTTAGTGCAATTTTCAGATTTAATGAAAAAAATTGATTATAATAAAGAAAAATATATATATTTCTGCTAAAACTAGCATGCATATTCCAATTAATATAAAATGAACACTCAGCCCTTTCTCTTCTCAAAGAAAAATTGAATAAGAAAAAATTTTAAAAAGGCATCACAGCAAAACAAAGCAAAATTGCAATACATCAATGGTTTTAAATTATTACTATTTATTCATTAGGAAAATAAAAGGAACACACATATTTCATATTCCTATAATAATCATAAAATTTCACCCTCCTGTTTCTACCTATATCTTGATTCCCTCAGGATGGTTAAGCAAAACAAGCTCTCAGTTCAAGTCAGTAAGGCCACACCTCAAATGTCATCTCCTGAGTGTGAACCAGAATTCCACTAGAAGGAGGAAGTTTTGCTGCAGATAGAGGCTCTTGAATGGTAATTGGCCTACAGAAATTTGAAGCTGCCTTCGCATTTGCCTCAGCACTTTCATTTTGAATCATGGGAATATGGAATCCTTTGTAAGGTTCATCATGCACAATCACAAATCCAGAAAGGTGCTAAGGATGACCACACAAATCAGTAAATGAAGAGAGGTACTCCATGCTGCCAGCCAGAAATTCTAGGAGCATATACAGTATTATTTAAATGTAAATAAACAGATGCAACTATAGAAAGGAAAGAAGAATTTAGCTTATTCTGATATTTGGAATTCCGATTCTGATCCAGATGGGAGATCTTGTGCTGTCCTGGTAAAAACATCATTGTAGAAAGAAAGTGCTTCTCCCAGCTCTCTACCAACATTGATTGGATTCCCCTTTAGGTTAATCAATCTGCAGCTGAATTAACTTTCTGTTGCGATAAGCTTTCAGGCTCTCCAACAACACCCAGCAGATAGAACATACCATTGAAAATCAGCAGAATGGAGTTCTAATCCTAACTTCACTATGAAATATTCATGTGACCTTGTGCACCTCAGTTAACCTCTTTGAGCTTCATTTTCCTTATCTCTAAAATGGGGACAATAATCCCTTGTGTGACAACTTTTCAGTTTTAATAAAGCTCATATAACATGCTTTCTAACTGAAAAGGACCGCACACCTTTCCAGGCTTTCCTCAGAAGGAAATTCAGTACGCAGAAGACCCCTAGGAGTATGCTTCTGAAGCCAGAGCCAAGGGGTGACCCTCAAGTACTTTCCAGGATCCCAATGTTTGGACTTAGCAGAAGGAGCACATATATCTGTAAGCAAGCCATTCTTTAAGCTTCAGATTTCTAATCTAAAATCAACCAGGACAACAAAATTGAAACCGGTGTTTCTTATGTTATAAGAGGTTTTGAACATTGATTGCCTAAACCAAACAAACAAATGAGAACCTTTGGCAAAATATCAATAATCCAGAGCTTTTTACCTGATGGATGAAGTGGTTTAGCCCATTGGCTCTACTTAATTAATCTGTGAGCTAAGTTATATTATTTTCCTCACTTTATGATGAGGCTTTGATGAGAAAACCAAGATGCAAAGATTATCCTAGGGTCCTCCAGTTAGGAAGTGATGGAGAAGGGATTTTTTCAAGTGGCCTTAGCCACCAAGTCCCAAGAGGCTTTTGTCTTTGTTTCCACTGATATTTGGGGATAGATTGTAAAATGTTTTGCTAACAAAGAAAGTTGTCTGTACCCTGCTTTTTAATTAATGAAGAGACAATTTGAGGGTAGAGATTGTAATTTAGAGATGTTTAAGGAAAATTCATAAAGGTGAAGTTAAAATGCAGGAGATACAGTTTTACCACTTTTTATTTTTATGTCTGAAAATCAGAATAAACCAATAAGGTTAGAAATTACCATAACAAGAATTTTTTGTGATTAGTCAAAAATTAAACTGCTACTACTACGTATTTCCTTGTTATCTTGCTTAGACAAATGAACAAACAAACAACAACAAAACAACAACAACAAAACAACAACAACAAAAACCCTGGCTGTCCTGAAGACGCACATGTAGAAAATCTATGCTAAAAAATTAAGCAGGTGAAATGCAGTGTGGAGTGAGGAAGCAGCTGCCCATAGAAATGATCCTTAGCCCATCATCAGAGAAAATTTGTATTTCTCCCAAGCTACAGAACTACTCATATCTGACTTTAGACATTTAAATGAAGTGATTGCTTGATTGAGGTGTTCCAAAGTCTGTCTGTCACACTGACTTCAGTACTCACAACTTGCCCCAAATTTTGATAAGTGTTTTTAAGGAGCATAAACATGGCACAAATAATGCCTAATTCATCTGAGTTGTCATAGGATTTTATATTTGATATTTTTTAAATATTAAATAACAGAAAATAGTTGATTAATATACTACAACTAAATGGTTATATTTCATACATTTTCTTTACTACATCATTTATATCCTGGCATTTTTCTTCATTATAAAAAGGCATTTGTTAACTTATCTACTTACTTATTTGACAGCTATTTAATGAACTGCTACTCTGTACCAGGCACTAAGTTAGGTTGTGGAAATTTGGATATGACCACAACTCTTTTCTCTTTTGTCCTTTAGATCTGTGCAACTGGTTCAAGGTAGTAAGGTATGTATAACTTACCAAAGAGGTTTGTTAATTAGAGCCAAGGACTAAGCCACTTCATCAACAGGTAAGAAGCTCTGGACTATTGACATTTTACCAAAGGTGTGTATTTGTTTGGTTTAGGCATTTGATGTTCCAAACCTCTTAGAGCATAAGAGGTTCAAAATAGTGAGGTGGAAATCAGCCATCAGGCAATTGAAATGGGATGTATAATTAGAATGATACGTGGTGCTATACTGGTTTCCTCAGGATTGGATTAACAAGGATTAGTGCTTTTCCTATGTTCTGAACAGCGGCAGGGCTTAAATCAGCATGCTAATACTTGTTAGCCTTATAAGAAGGCTAGCAACTGAGCATAGATACCCAAGCAGGTAGAGACTGTGGGTGGGGGTTCATCAAGAAGGAGCTGAGAAAAGGCCAGAAAAAGTTGATCCAGAGCAGATCCCCATGGCAGGACACTGTGTGATGAGGAGACTCTTGATGGATCCACACACATACCTCCCAAAAACTCAATCACTTGAACCATTTGCCACACAGATTGTGTCCATGCCCAATTGAAGATTCCCAGGGAAAGACAATGATTATCAATAGTCTACAGAGGTATCAATTAAAGAAACAGAACTAATAATCTCTGTGTGATCCTTCATGCCTGTGTCAACACAAAACCAAATGGTGAGAAAACAGGAGTTAAGTAGCAGGGAAGCTCCCCACCCCCATCCCCCATTCAAATTATCGGCAAACCTAAGCTAGAGAGAAGAGAATGTTACACTGCTTATAAAGCTGTACTTTTTAAATTTGACTGATTTTTTTTTTCAATACCTGAATGTGATCAGGCAGCCAAGGGATTCACCTGAGATGTTAATGAATGGGAAAACCATGTTTAAAGGTGGTCCTTCAAGAAATAATAAAACTCTATCTCCTTTGTCGTCCCTGTGGAGTTCGGACTGTTCAAAACCCTCGTTGTAAGTGCTATAAATAAGAATGTCATGAGACCACTTAGCAAAGACAATTAACATAATGTTGAGGTGTCAAAGAAGCCTCAGAAATGTTTATAGCTATGAAAAAACCATTACCTCAGTTAACCTCTCTAAGCCTCCATTTTACTTCTGTAAAGTTACTTGCCAAAGTCATTGAGTCATGTTTATTTTGGTCTTGACTCTAGATTGCTGACTTTAAAAATAGCAAAGGCCTTGCTTTACATAATGCATAGTCTAGTCCATTATTATTAATTTTTTACATAAGTGAGTTTCACTTTGGACAAAGATGATTTCATTCCTTTGACTGGCTTACTTGCCTTAAAGTATTTTGAGGATGGAGGGGTTTGTTCTTGAGTTTTAAAGAGAAACATGAGGTCTAGTGCAAGCACAGACTTCAAAAACCATATTATTTGGGTTACTCGTATTTCCCAAGCAGGAAAAGGAAAGTGAGCAGAACAAAAGAACAAATACAAGACATTCTGAGGAACACCAGAGCAGGACTCCAACTGACTTACTGAGGTTTTATCCACATTAGGATGGAAGCTGCCACTGAGGAGACAGATGCTCATCCTAGCCTCATTGTTCACAACCAGGTATGTGACCTAGCAACTCACACCTCCAATCTTACCCACGTCTCCTCTGTCTATTGTGGGTGTGCTTTAAGGTCCAGCAGCAGAAACAAAGATGTGGTGTTTTTTTTTTTTTTTTTTTTCTGTTCTCTTCCCTTTCTTTCTTCCTTTTAAAATGTTTCTTACGTCTGATTTTTATATTACGTCCCTTTTGTCTCCTCCCTTGTGTACTCTGCCTATGAGAAATGAAATAAACCCTCTATAATGACAGTGACTCAAGAGAATAAATTCTCAAACCAAAAGCAGTCACTTTATTCAGAAAAGTTTTAACATATCTTGGCCTGGCAATGCTTTTACTTTCATTTCATTAAGAGATTTCAAAACCTGGGAAACATTAATGGTTTCTGCTCATATATATGCCCATACATACCCATATATATGCAGTATTCATAATGAATCCTGAATTATTATTATTATTATTTTTTCTGAGACGGAGTCTCACTCTGTTGCCCAGGCTGGAGTGCAGTGGCATGATCCTGGCTCACTGCACTCTCTGTCTTCCACATTCAAGCGATTCTTCTGCCTCAGCCTACCAAGTAGCTGGGACTACAGGCTCCCGCCACCATGCCCGGCTCAATTTTGCATTTTTTATAGAGATGGAGTCTCACTGTGTTGCCCAGGCTGGTCTCGAACTCCTGACCTCAGATTATCTGCCCACCTTGGCCTCCCAAAGTGCTGGGATTACAGGCGTGAGCCACTGTGCCCAGCCAAATTATTTTGTTCTACTAACCAAACAGTATTCCTTTGCAGTGTTGGGGTTTTTGTTACAATTTTTTATTTTTAATTTTTGTGGGTACATAGTAGGTGTGTATATTGATGAGATACTTGAGATATTTTGATACAGGTATGCAATGTGAAATAATCACATCATGAAAGATGGGGTATCCATCTCTGTAATCATTTATCCTTTGTGTTACAAATAATCCAATTATACTCTTTTACTCTTTTATTTTAAAATGTACAATTATTATTGACTATACTCATCGTGTTATGCTATCAAATACTAGGACTTTTTCATTCATTCTATTTTCTGTACCCATTAACCATCCCCAGCTAACCCCCACTCCACTCCATTACCCTTCCCAGCCTCTGGTAACCAGCCTTCTACTCCCCTATCTCCCTCGGTTCAATTGTTTTGATTTTCAAATCCCACAAATAAGTGAGAACATGAAATGTTTTTCTTTCTGTGCCTGGCTTATTTCACTGAACATAATAACCTTCAGTTCTATCCATGTTGTTGCAAATGACTGAATCTCACTTTTTTCGTGGGTGAATGGTACTTCATTTTGTATATGTACCACATTTTCTTTGTCCATTCATCTGTTGATGGACACTTAGATTGCTTCCAAGTCCTGGCTATTGTGAACAGTGCTGCAACAAACATGGGAGAGTGCAGATATCTTAATATTCTCATTCCCTTTTGTTTGGGTACACACCTAGCAGTGGGATTGCTAATTGTATGGTAGCTCTATTTTTAGTTTTTGAGGAACTTCCAAAGTGTTCTCCATAATTGTTGTATCCTTTGTAGTTCAGGATTGATTGTTTTCATCTTTACTTGTTGCAAATTCTGGCCCAAGTTGTATATTGAATGTTAAAAACTGGCTTTGTGCTATAATTATTTAAATTGAAAAGAAATATTCTTTAAATGGAATGACAAAATCCTCTAGTTACAGAAACTGAAACTTTTTTGTCAATAAAATGGTGTTACATTTTTTTTGCACCTCCTGTAAATTACTACTTGTAATTTGTGAAGCTGGTATCATTTGCCATTTGGTTATACGGACTAGTAATAATAATTTTCTTCATAACAGATGATAAAAATTTAATATAAATTAGGTTATATCATAATGTGACTCCTTTATCTAAAATTAATTTAAATACAGAACATGAATAATAGAAAAATATTTTAAATGCAATTTAAAGAAAGTATACGCAAAATACAAAGTACATTTTCATCTCATAAGATGGTTACCAGATTTATTCAATGAAAATAGATTCTGGTTTTATAATTTGCACACTTATAGCTATATAATCCTTTTTACACTTTTGTACTGTATTTTCTTTTTAGTGTGCTTTCATTTGGGGAAAAACAACCAAATCTCTGACTCTCAAATCTCTATTTACAAGTTTAGAATAAGCGACTGTATTGACTCTAGTTGTTAAGTTTAATTACTTAGCCAATACATATTAAGATAAGACAGCCTTAATATGGCTCTTTTAATAATCATAATGATCAACTATCCCCAACTTCCTTTTCCTATTTTAGTTTGGGGGTAAAAAATTTCCATAAACACTTTAGATGTAGTTTTGCAATTTGGCAAATAGTTCTGAGTTTCCTAAAAAGTATCTGTTTCCCTCCAACCCCAAATAAAATGGAAGTGTACATCTATGCAAAGGCCTATATATGAATATTCACAGAAGCATTATTCACAAATAGAAAACGCTGGAAATAATCCAAATGCCTATCAAAAGGTGAACTGTAAAACATAATGTGGTATATCTATGTTTTAGAATACTAGTCAACAATAAAAATGAAATGAGTCACTGATAACATGCAACAATACGAAACCTCAGAAACATTACACTAAGTGAAAGAAGCTACACACAAAAGGCTACACATGGTATGATTACATTTATATGAAATTACTATAAAAGGCACCACAATAGAGGCAGAGAACAGACAGATCAGTGTTTGCCTGGGACTTGTGATGGGAGTGAGGATTGGCTGAAATGGGCATGAGGTAACTTTTCAAAGTGATAAAAATGTTCTCCAACTAGATTGTGGTTTTGATTGAACAACTGTAAATTGAATAAAACTCTATCAAAATGTATGCTTAACATTGGTGAATTTATGACAAGTTACACATACATAAACCTTTGGAAAAAATCTAGGCTTATTCTATTCTCCTTTTGTTAATATTTCATATATTTCTCTGCTTTTTATTCATGATCAGAGTAGAACATTTTTCATTCTGTGATCTTCTTCTACTGAAAACTTACCCAAATATAGCAGCTCTTTATATCTCCCTCCTTCTGTCTGCCTGGCTTGTTCATTCACTCAGTCATTCAATTATTCAACAAAACTATATTGAGCATCTACCGAGTATCAAGCCCTGTGCTAGGTGCTGAAAATGCAAGATGAATAAGTCATCTCCTAATGCTCCTCTCTTCCTTTCATTATGAACTCTGTCTTCATTTTATGGGCACATTTACCCATCTTTCCTATTTCTACTAACTATCTTATTTAGGTCAGTAATTTTCTATATTGGTTCAGTGCTTTGCAAAAAGTACTACCTTGAAGTGTCAATCTTTTATACTATAATGAATATATCTTTAAAACACTAAACCAGTTCAAAATTAAGTAATCAGTTAAATGTTTTATTTATTTTTTTCTCAAAAGACACACCAGACAACACCAATGGTTTGGAAAAAGGACTTTTGCTTTACTCAGCAACACCAACTTTGCTGTCCCTATCAGTAACATCTAAGGCAGTTCTGAATTTGTGTAAAAGTTTCCCTCTACTCTGATGGAAGGACTTCCAAGTCTTCTCTGGAGATGTCCCTAAAACCAGAATTAGCCTTTGGATTGGAATCCATTTTCTAGACTCAATGTGATATACTTAATAGTTTCCAGAAATTGTTTTTTACTTAATTACATTTTCTGGATTTGTTCATGCACTCTTTCTGCAAAAATTTTCATCTTGTAACTCTTGTGCACCAGACATCAAGCTAAACAAGATGTCTGCAAGATGAGGCCTAAAGTTTGCCCTAGGCATACAGTGTGAGAAACAGGCCAGCAAAATGACAAGACAGAAAAGGACAAAACAATAAAAGCCTATACAGAGAACAAAAATTACATATACAGTGTTAGATAAATATAGCTTTTTCTGAAGGTAATATTGAGCTGATTTTCAAAAACTAAGGGTGTCATAGGAATACGACGAGTAAAATGGTAAGGTATCCAAGCTAAGGTAACAACATATGCAAAAGTCATGGTCAGGGGAATTATATATAACACAGACAGATAGTTGTAATGTGTGGTGCAACTAGGGCAGTATCTGTACGAAACTGAACATTTCCTCAAGGGTTGAATAATGAGAGACCACATACACTACTCAAGAAATTATATTTTATATTATAGATAATGGCCACCCATTGAAGGGTCTTAAGTAGGCAAGTAACATGAAAAAGACCTGTTTGATGCCAATATAGAGGATATATAATGACTGGATTTGAATTGTTTAGATGAAGGAGATCAAGATATCTGGGCTGATTTCTCCATTTCACTGACTTTTCTACAACTGATTGTGACTTGGGTAAAAAGTAAACCCCTTCTCTACTAAAAATACAAAAACTATCCAGGTGTGGTGGCAGGCACCTGCAATCCCAGCTACTTGGGAGGCTGAGGCAGGAAAATCGCTTGACCCCAGGAGGTGGAGGCTACAGCAAGCTGCGATCACTCCACTGCACTCCAGCCTGGGTGACAGAGTGAGACTCTGTCTCAAAAAAAAAAAAAAAGAAAAGAAAGAAAGAAAAGAAAAGAAAAGTAAATCTCTTAACCTTAGAAAATAGGTATTCCACAGATTTTCCTTAGATAATGCCAGAAAACCCTGTTAAATTATTGGTATGCCAGCCTTCAAGGCCTAGATATGTAATTAAAGTCTATTTCTTCTATGCATATATATGTATTTAAGTTTCTGATTTCACTCATATTTAACAAAGATATTACTATTACTAGATATTACTGTCTTTGGTCTTCTTTCATGATTTTCTTTGCTGGAGAAATCATTTAGTGGCCAATCCTGCTAAAAGCACAAATATAAGGATTCTATCAATGCCACTATTAAAATCTGGTCTCTCCCCAATGTTTAATCAATTTTTAATTATCTTTCTTCATAAAATAGACATTAATACAATTTAAAGTTTTTAACATTTTAAATATATCGTCTTACATTTTGTTTATGCATATACTTTGTGGACTCTTCTTTCCCTTTATCAATCCCAGCATTCTGAAGAATAAGAAAAAATTTTATGGAAAAGAGAATGTGTATTCCAAAAAATGACACGTGAACAGGTGCCTTAAGGAAAAGTTGAGTATTCCAGGGAATTTTCTGGAGAACAGCAACTCAAACTTTGTAGCTCTATTGGTGAGAGATGCCCCCAATGATTGCCATGAGTTGTCCAAGGGGAAGAGTAATGTTAGGTACAGGGTTGTCTCAAACCATCAAGATCTATACAACCGAGTATACATGTGACCCAAAGGAAGAAGCCGCTGACCCTCAACGCTCTAGATGTTGGGAGGTCCATAAATCAGGAGGTGGTATTAAGCTTGTGTAAAAGAGCCAAAGGAGACAAAAGGTCACCCACTGGCCTCAGGCTTTCCCTGAATGATTGTCTCCTCAGGCCCCTATTTGTTTGGGGACTTTGAACCTAAAGGTAGTTCCTCCTTCTTCTTTATAACCTCAAGGTGTGGGTGAGTTTGAATTAGTCCCTTTTAAAGGACTGAGGCTTCCTAAACTCAGAGTTTCTCAGCTTTGACACAAACTTTGTAGCTCTATTGGTAAAAGCTACATCCACCTGAGCCACTCTGCATCTACCTGAGCCTCAACATCCACCAGAGCCTCTCTGCATGGCCACTATTAGTGCTTTTGTGGGGTCAGAAGAACCAACAGTGGGAACCTTATGCTGCCTGTTATGCCATGAGTAATAAGGTCATTTATCTTTTACCAAGGAGACTTGCAGCTTTGCAACGTCCAGAAACTATGGTAGGCTAACTTATCACCTTGCAATTATGTAAGAGTAACATCTTAGATTCTTCACAGTTCTTGAGTGTAACCACAAAAGAGTGTTTTTTATTTTTTTATTTATTTATTTATTTTTTAATTTGATAGGAAAAGAAGAAGTTCCTGATGTATCTATCACCTTTCCTTCCATGTAAACATTAGAGTTTACCTCTTCAGTTTTCGTGCTTGCCTTTATTCTGTTATTCATTGATAAAACTGGAAATTATGTTGACATGAGAAATCGTACAGCATCCCAACAGAATTATCTAGGAGTCACTTATAATAAATCTTTTACCCATTTACTGATTGAAGCCTTTATTTTTCCCTTAAAACAGCTCCTATGCTCCTATCTCATCTCATAGTGTTACTCCTTTGTAGTGGGCAGTTTGGCTTCTGATGGAACTATCATCTGCATATAATGATGTTTTTATTTCACACAGTACACAGACCCTTGACTCTATCCTCAAACCTGGTCAGAAGCATGGATGTCAAGTGCTAGAAGGATTCTCATTCATAGTCATGAATCAAAATAGAAGCCTTATATAAATCAATCACATTCAAGTTAAAAAAAAAATAAAGAAAAAGAAGGAAAAGAAAAACTGTAAAATTTGGTGTCATCTGCGAAAATTGTCTGCTTGGTTTGAATTCGTATGGAAATGATTTAAATTCAGGTTCTAGAATGATGTTTTGCTTCTATCGGTTTTAAGGCATCTGAAGGTGTGGGCCCCAGGAAAGATTTACATTAATAGAAAGACTCCAGTATTCATTGCTGTGACCAAACCCTTCATTTAAAAACAGTTTTGACATGTTATGTTCAAAATATGTCTAAATGTAAGAAGAAAAAGTTTATTCTTCCACAGAACTCAGATTTAAAACTAGGAGTTGGGTGAATCAAACAAGGCTCGCTAAAAACACATAGGATTTGTAATATTGGAATTGTACTTTCTAAGAAATACAAATTAGTAGGCATTAGCAAGGAACAATAAGTGAGAGGAGTGGTAGAAAAAGGGAGATTAATACTAGGAAAATTTCTTCTCATCAGTAATAATACTGTGAAGGTAGCCATCTTTTAAGTGGAGGTAAGTTATCATGGGCTCTTCGCTAACTAGGGGACAGATAACAGAAAGATGGTACTTTGTGTGTACATTTCTATTCTGAGATAGAAAAGAAAAAGATAAGAATATAAGGTGATTTAGAAACACAGCAGGTATACAGAAGCCTTGAGATGGGTTGCCCTTTCACAAGTACTAAGTAGATAGTGAGACCTAGGTAAGAGGTCAGGATCTTTTTTTTCTAATAAGAAGCTGAAAAAAATAACGAGGTGATGCCTGAAGCCAAAGCTGCAGGAGCCAGGCTCTGTGTTTCACAGAAATATTAGCATTTGTGAGCAGAGCAGCAAATATGTTCAATACAATGCAAAGAAGAATAATACATCAACATTTCAAATCTGACTGAAACAGAAATTCAAAATAGATTACAAACACACTATACGTAGCTATTAGCATTTTCTTCAGTCTTGCCTCCCAAGTCTAAGAAATAATCTCTTAAATGTCATTTGCAAAGTTGAAATCATATTCTTGTCTTCTAAATCAAAATTAACATATTAGTGAGAGAGACATCAAAATACACATTTCAAATATATATATGTGTGTGTGTGTGTACATATTAATTTTAAGAATTCATATTCCAATATGGAAGTGTAATTTTTTTTTCATTTATCTCAAGTAACCCTACTAGAAAAAAATAATTCATTCAGTCTGAGTTCCACAATCTGTGGCTAATCCTATCTACTTAGGATTGGCTACCTACATTGCAAGAATTATGCCTGAAAGGAAATGATCAGCCTGCATTGAAAATTCACTCTATTTTTGTGACGGCATTTACAAAATTACTGTCATTTTTGAAACTTGGTTTTGAAAATTTTAACATTTGTACACAGAGATTTAAAAAGAGAGGACATATTATGATGAATTGATGGGGAGTACCTCTGTTAACAAGGGAAAAAGCCATTCTGATCAATATTTTTAACATTAGTTGTCAGCTTGGAAGTGACCTTCAGCCATGCAATATGCAGTCAGAGGCATTTGAGCCACACACAGTGCACATCATCCCAGGGTCCTATGCTAATTAAATCTGTTCAGGGGATTGCATTCCCTCCAGTCTGTCTTAATCTACAACTGCACTGCGGGGACTAAATCTGACCTAGAAACATTTGAAACACATATGGTTAGTAAATTAATATACCATTCAATGTACGTGCTCCTTCCTGTCCATAATAGCTTTCAGCATGATAAAATTTTGGCTAAAAAAATCATTTCTAAAACTCCTCAAGCTACTTCCTTTTTCTCAGAAGAGTCTCTATTCCATATGCATTGGGCTATACCATGTTCCATATTCTCTTTCTGGAATCAGGCTATAGCAAGACTATATAATGCATGTGCTGCCAACACAACCTGGAAGATTGCAGGAGTTAATACCCCATGGGGCACACCTTGAACAGTAAACAGGAGAATCCAGAAGATAAATTCCTCTTCCTTTCTTCCCTTTGCAGGAGGTACAAGGCACATGATGTCATATGACTCTCCAGAGCAGTCCTCAAAGTAAATGTCTGTTTTTTTGAAGCTGTGGCCACCTCAATACCATATCGCATTACATTTGCTTTCCCTTTAGTCCTTCCTAACTTCCCATTTCCCTTCATTCCTGCTGCTCCAGAATTGCATCCTACAATAAAGCACTAGTGTATACATTTCATCTCATATCCTGTTTCTCATGGCTGAAAAAGGATGCCAATGGGTTTAATTAATTTGATCATTAATTTGATCTAATGCCGTCATAAGCGGAAATTATTAACTAATAATATCTAATCAAAAGTTGTTAACCAATTTAGGACACGGTGGAGCAAGTTTATCCCTATTATTTCACAGAAACACAAAGAAAAAGAAGCATGAACAAAAGGTTTTATGTAGGGAATTTATAGGGGTTACACTGACTTTATCTTTTGAAAGGAACATGAAGACTGACACATCTTGATTTAGAAAAATAGTCATTGTTTATTAATCCCATATGTTCACGTAAAATGGGGAAAAAAAAGTACTGTGTTATAGTCTCAGAACTATTAGGCCCCATAAGAGATTTTCCTGAATGTCTCCTTTATGTTCCTACACTCAAGTTCTGGATATACCAAAGTTCTCCAGACCCAATACTGTAATGTTCTCGGACTTCCGTATCTTGGCACAGGCTATTTACTCTACCTGAATGTCCTCCCTTCCCCTGCTCCCCAAAAAACACTTTCTGCCTGGAATATTCATGATTCAGATAAAGAATTTTCTTTTTTGGAGCTTTCTCAACCACCACTTCTCCCTATGGCAAACTTAAGTGTTCCTACCTCCACTTTCATAAACTCCTATTTATACTTCTATTCTAGGACCTACCTCATAGACAGTGTCTGTCTACATGTCTTTTCTAACTATATGGGGCCTCTCTGAAGTTTCGTATTGTGTTGCTTTTTATTTTTCTATCCCCCTGAAGTTTTATGTCTCCTCAAACATGGTATGAACTCAGTAAAACGGAAAAAATGGAAAGAGGCAAAGAACAAGAAAAAGGAGAAAACGAGAATGTACCTGATAAAGTTTCCTTCCATTCTTCCTTTCTCCCCAAATTTGGGGCTTGAGGCAGAGAATCCAAAGCTAAATAATGCTACATATTTTTGAAAGTCCTAGAAAATATCCCAGACTTCAATGCCCTGCATGATAAAATATCCTAAGTCAATCCTCTAGAGAATTTTTTTCCTATTTGAGACATGATTTCAACAGTAGAGTACAAATCAGTTTAAAAAAAAAAAAAAGGGATTTGCTTTCCAAAAATTTTGTTGGGAAAAGTTGTGCTGAAATGTTTTAAATATATAATCTAACAGATATTTTGCATTTGTATCTGAAGTTTGAGAGCACTATGGGGCATATAAACTAGAATGGATCATCCTGTAACTAATGATAAGCCTTACTTGTGCTAAAGAAGGAAAAAAAACTTGTAAATACAGTGTTTCAGCTACAAATTTGATTGTGAACTAACAGACAAACCCCCTTCTGATCTTGAACCTTTAGAGAGATAAGCCTAGATGCACAGAAATCCTTCCGAAACAAAACAGCCAGTGGTGCCATGTCCACGCTCTGAAACATCATAAGAAACAATCATTTCCAGAATAAGAGTCAGTACTCTAACACAGGTTAAAGACTGAGGAGGCAACTGCTATTTTTTCTTGTGCTAACCTGTGCATAATTATGTAATTACCTACTAAAATTTAGTCAGAGTGTTGCATATCTAAATCATTAACTTTAACAATTGACAAGCTGCTTTGATTAGTATTTTCATAGTGTAGGATAATATACTTTTGTCAGCTTTCATATGATTAGTTATGACTAGGAATTTGTTTATGCAAAATGTTTTCATTGCCTGTTTGAAGAAAAAGAGAGGGGGCTGGTGAGGGCAGGGGAGTCCTTTCCCTCCCTTGGCCAACTCCCTAACAGATTGGCTCAGGAAATGTCAATGATGAGAAAACACATAAAAGGTACACGTTATCAATCCCCAAATGGCAGATAGTTTTAGTGTCAAGGTAGAAGAGAATCTAAAGAATTCAACTTGGGAGATTAGGCTCTCATTTGCAAATTAGAATAACAGAACATCAGGGTCGGTGACAACAACTCAGACTGTCACATGCAACCCCTGGCTTGGCCAGACAGCCCTTTTAACAACATTGATCAGTACAGCTGCTGTTCTAAGGAAAAGGCATGTCAATATATTTGTTATTTATTTTCTAGCAGAAACACAGCAGCTGTGGCAATTTTTGAGAAAATTCTCTAACACGTCTGATTTGCTATCAGTCCTAGGTGCTATTGACTGTAGACACACATTCCTAACAGGCTAACATCTCTGAATGCAGCTAGCTATTGAAATAGAAAATCCCTTAATTTCTTGGCTATGAAGCGGCTGTGTGATGCCAAATTTCAACTCTCTATGGAAGACAGAAAGTCCTCAGGACATGAAGCGTTTCTTGTCTCCTAGGGCAAATTGGCTGGGCTCATTTGTTTGAAGCAAGCAATTACAAAAAGTGGCTTAGATAAATTTTAAAGTATAATTAAAACAAAAATACTCCACTGGCTACTATGCATGTATTCCGTTTCCCTTTAGAGGGAATATGTTTAGGGTGAAGACAGGAGTAATCAGAACAGGTTACTATAGGTAATGCATTCTAATTTGGAATGGAAAAATATGTGTGTGATTTACCCCTGAGATCAGAAGATGAGACCATCCTTCCAAAAGAATTTTTAAAGCAAAAGGGACCCTCAGCTCTCATTATTCTTTTCTTTCTCTCTGCATTTTTAGGATGTTATATTCTAGTGAAAATGACTAGAAAAGGATTGTTTCATAATATGATAGTCATTGTTGTCTCCCTACCCACAAGAGAAATAATACTTAAGTGCTGTCTTTCAAAAGGAGCCGAGAATGCTGTATCACGTGGGAGATACTTTTCTTTATCAGATTAGAAATGTCAAACTTCACAATCACAAAGTATTGATCTTTCAAAATCAGACATCTCTGTCTCCATGTCTCACAAGCATGAACATCTGCTCCATCTTTCACAATAAGACTCTTCCCCATAATCAGACACACTACTGTCTTTGAGATGGCAAGCTTAATTATACTGTTTTTAAACCTTCGTGATTGAGCACGCATGCAGCAACACCGCTCCCTCACTGTGGCTTTAATCTTGTCTTTCTATGTCTCTAAGTATAATTTAAATGTAAAACTCTTTCTTTGCAATTGCAAATCACCATCCAGTCTTAGAATTTTTCTTCTACTCTGTATTAATTCTACCTTTTGACCACAAGTCAGTGAAAGATTCTAAAAATCATAAAAGTTTCTGTTTTTTCCTAAACAGCAGAGACTTGGTAGTTTTACCAATTTAAGAAATAGATGCCTTTCTGAAAATCTGGAGAAAAATTCTACTCTACTTCTCTTCTTTGATAACATTTTATTTTCTATTCTGTTTTGCAAAAAGGAAAGTTACTTGATGCTCTGCCATATTCTTTTGCATTTTAAATAAAATAATCACTCATTTTTATTAATTACGTATCTCCTTCTTTTAATGCCCTACATATACATAAATATGTGCAGCAAATTTGGTGTAGCAATAGGCATTTCCTCTGTCAGAAGATTGGTTACCCAATAATACCAAATACTATGAAAAGAAAGGAGTACAAGTCACTTGAATATTACAGGTAACATGCATTAATTCCTTCTGCTGCATGGACATATCACAGCTTGGGTATATCATACTCGATGAAACCATTTTGTGGCCTAAAGAACTAAGCCACTCGACTTTCAACTTCTTTTTTAAACTACAATATATGTGAATCCAATTCCATAGTTGAAACTCAGGTATGAGATGATGCTTAGGAATGGGGTCAGGAATGGGCTACCGTTAGGGTCTGAAATGGAGAGAGATGCAAAAAGAGGTTTAGCAAAGAAGGAGAGAATGGAGTAAAATCTGAAATGGTATAAAATAAGGAGTGCCTGTACACACATTACTCAGTAACAATAAGCTATATTTATATTTTAACATGACTGGGACATCAAACAAAAATAGCAAAAACAGAAGAAAAGAAAGCAAAACTCTAAACCAAGATTTCTTTGTTCTGGTGTTGAGCAACACTTGTAGCTTCTACCCACCAGATGCCAGTTGCCCCCGTCAGGCAGTTGTAACAACTTAAGGCACTGTCAAATGTCCCCTGAAAAAATAAAACTGCTTCCAGTTAAGAACCACTGTTCTGAAAATTACCTTAAAATATCTCACTTTACTCTTGACCTCATAAATATCCTTAATACTACCTGCCATATGATTTTTCAGGGCAAAGGCAAGGGTCCCTTAATAATGGTTCCCTAGAGTGTAGCCACATGATCAGTAAGGGAGGTTGATGACCCAGCCCTATCATCGATTTATAAAGACCTAGTCACAGCTCTGTTCTCCACAAGAGAATCTACACTGGAAGCAAGCAAAACTTAGCTACGTGTCCCCTCCTTTCACATTTAGATCACTCTGGCTACAGGCACGGGGTACTCTTTGTCTACAGGACCACTCCTTTCCACATTCAGTACGTTGTTGATGAAAATCTCAAGAATGGTTAAGGCTGGACCCTGCAAGAGGGAAGCCAGGTTTTTTAAAACATTCTCACAGAGCCTGCCAGTTTTTCTCACTGAACAAGAGTCTCGTCTCTGGATAAAAATAATAGTATTTCCATATTAGCAAATTCAAAGGTCCATAATAAGGTTTACTTTCACTTAAAAATTCCCACCATGTTCTCCTTTATAGTTCAATAAATCTTAAAAATATGCCCTTTGTTTAAAGGATCTAGAGGGAATTGTATATAGTATGTACCTATCTAATAGAATATTTATTTAGAGTTTTATAGACAGTAGATTTGTTTTCAAATTGGAAAACTATATTACTACTTAGCTTATAGAAATAATTATTACACATTTTACACAATTTAACATTTCGGCCTTTCTCTTTCTGATCTCATAAGCTTTTCTAAATTTCTTAGGAATGAAAGATTCTAAAAATCATAAAAGTTTCTGTTATTTCCTAAACAGCATGCAAAGCTGTTGCATAATCTCAGAAAAAGATAGACAGGACAGACCTTACAAATATATTTAAATCTCTGAAATGTAGACAAGAATATGTAAATTGAAAGTAAATTTATTTTAGTGAACTGGCAAGAAGGGAAAAAATATAGGGCCATATGTTACCATCAGTTTTGCTATGCATATTTGGGGGGGGAGCTTCTTAAGCCAGACATTTTCAGGCCATAAAATGTCTTCCATAGGTAACCACAAGCTGGCAAAAGTAGTAGGCAAGTGTTGGAAGTTAGAAATGAGGACGATGCTTTTATTGGTGGCTGAGCAGAGTTGAGAACTTGGTGTAAGAGGAATGGAGATGAGAGTGTGATTTTATTTATGTGAAAATGGTAAGGAAACTCGGTGCTTGAAGCAGAAGTTCTTTGTTTCACCTGATTTCCTCTTGTTGGTCTCCCTCCATCATGAGGAGCAATTTTGAAAATAACCTACAATGTACAGAATGTGTACTCCAGTTCACCTACCTGTTCTAGGTGCGAAAGTCATTTCTTCTTTCATAGCTTGTCTCAGTAAAAAAAATCACAGCACACAAGATGTCAGTTTGAGTTCTAGTCATTGATGCAACTAATAAATTACATGAATTTTTAATATTAATAATAAGCTCTATGAAAGCAAGACTTTGTTCTGACTTTGATCTACAGTGTTGTGAATGATGCCAGGTATTCAATAAGTACTCAATAATTTTTTAAATAAAAAAGATATAATAAACAACAATTATGCTACAAATGGTGCCAGGAGTTTTACATATTTTAAATTAATAATTATTCTGCTTTGTGTGTATATGCCTGTGTTTGGGTATGATTATATTTGGACACCACACATTTTCATCAAAGATTAAATATTTCTCAACAATGACATAATTTTATATGTGTGTACTCCTTTAGCATTTATAAAGCATCTTCCCATAGCTTGTAATAAAGGAATTCACAAGACAAAATTCCAATTATTTCAAAAGACAGAATTATATTTGCTAACCAAGATCATGGGCAGATAACTGACTCTCTAAACTTCTATTTCTTACTCTATGAAGCGACAATAACACAACTCTCATAAGGTTCCTGTGAGGATTAAATGGACTGAAGTATAGAAATTGCTCGACAAAATGTAAAGTACTGAATAAACATAAGTAGCCTTACTGTAGTTATTCTCAAAGAAAAAGACCACAAGTAAACATGTAGATCATTTGCATATTAACAATTACATGACCTCTTGAACTCCAAGATGTTGGAAGTCTCAAGGAACAAATGCAGGTAACCAAGAATCCCAGGCTCCAAGTCTAATTTTAGCACTGATATGCTGTGATATTTGTCAGAATTCATAAGCTTTTTTGTACCTCAGTATCATCACCTGTATAAAAGGGTCCTCATAATTTATCAGAGGTTCCTTTGGCCCCAATGATTTATGATTCTGCAACAATAACAACAACAAAAACATTAATGAGGCACCTGGAGCAGAATCTAAAAATGAATAACTCAACTTGGGGAATGTTTTAATAGAAAGAAGGGAGTATAATTGGTCATTTCTTGTGCCCAATTTACAGCCTTTTACCACATCTTACACTCCAGTCATGCTGCAGCACTGTCTCTGTGTTGTAATCTTACTCCACAATGTGGGACTCCTTGGGGAACCCATTGGACACCCGTGTGAAACCCAGAAGTATAAGGAAATTAAAGGCCAACGGCAAAAACTCATCGATGGAGGATAAGATCAAATGGACAAAACTCCTCTCTTCTTTCCCACAGGTGACAATTCTGAGGCAATTCTGTAGGGCTCCTCAGAGGGTCCTGGTGGAATCAAGCCCCAGTTTCCCACAGTGGTGACCAACCTAATAATGCATACTTTACTGCCTTTTCTTCTTCCCTATTTCATGCTTCCTAATCCACTACTTTGGTTCTTTGGGGTCAATTCTCAAAATAAACTATCTGAACATAAGCCCTTGCCTTGAGCTTGATTTCGTTGATTGATCACATGCTAAGAAACAAGTGGCCCTGGAAAGCAGACCATTAGGATGAGATTTTGGACTGGATCATTCACCAAACACACAGAGATACAAACACCATCTAGTAGTAAGTGAGATGCTGATAACTCCTGGCATACTATCCCATCATGCCATGCTGTCATTATTAAGGCTGCCACTAGGGTTTAGCTGGAACACTACAACAGCCATAAGAATCTAAGAGAGGACTTTGTCAGCTGCAACCGCAGAGAAAAGTGTGCTGAAAATTAGGCCCTGAGTTCAACTGCTAAGAGTGGCGTTTCAAAAGAGACAGAATGTATGGGTTAAATAACTTTTATAAGCCAACATCAAAGTCCTGATAAAAAAAAAAAATCAATGGCGGCCGGGCACGGTGGCTCACACCTGTAATCCCAGCCCTTTGGGAGGCCGAGGCGGGTAGATCACGAGGTCAGGAGATCGAGACCATCCTGACTAATACGGTGAAACCCCATCTCTACTAAAAGCACAAAAAATTAGCTGGACTTGGTGGCGGCGCCTGTAGTCCCAGCTACTCGGGAGGCTGAGGCAGGAGAATGGCGTGAACTCGGGAGGCGGAGCTTGCAGTGAGCCGAGATCACACCACCGCACTCCAGCCTGGGTGACAGAGCGAGACTCCGTCTCAAAAAACAAACAAACAAAAAAAATAAACGGCATTTGAAGACCTGAGATAGGAGCATTTTTGTATCACTTTTAAGCTTTTAGGCTGCATGGGAGAAAATGTATTGACATCAAAACATTCATGTTTTAGGATTTAATGTTTTAACAAAGAAGCTAGAATCAGTCTCAATATGCTTCCAGGATGACAACTTGAAGCTTGGTCTGCAAAAATGGTATAGAGATTATCAGAGGTGCTTTAGCAGAGGATTGAGGGAGAAGTCAGAAGCCTCAGAAAGAAGAAATAATAGGATGGGTTTAAAAAAAAAAATATGAGACCAGATAATCTACCACTTTTGAGCCTGCTATCTCAATGAAATTCTAGAAATCCAAAGGTCTGGAGGACATCTTCAAGTCTTAAGCTAACCCTCTAGGATAAAAGAGACCTTGTATTTTTACTACTAAATAGTGGCTCAGCATGTAGTAAGCCTCTGAATTTTAGAGACAGTGGAAATACCGCACTTAGGAATACTTCTAAAATACTTTCTGATGACACAGAAAGTTGCCAGTTTGGGGCACGTGTCAGACCAAGAGAAGGCATTACAGAAGCTCCTCCCTCCAGTACAAGCTGCCTTGGCACATGGGCCATAGGACACAGCAGATCCAATGGTATCTGTGTTGGATTCTGATACGGAACAGTGCCTGACAGGTGCCAATAAGAGAGTCATGATTCAAACAACTGTTTTCATTTTGAAAATCAGTTCCTGGTTTGCTACTAATCCTCAGTGGGAAAACACCTTAACTATGTGACATAGGAGAATAGGCCACCAATGCAGCCTTTTCTGAGCTGAATATTATCCCAACCACTGAGTTGTAAGTTTGGGTGAAGGAGGCAGTGATCCATTGTATAATGGGTTGTGTGCAAGTAGGTCCAGAGGGTGCAAGGCAACTTTATGAACATGTGGCCCAGAATCCCACTTCTCCTACCTCTGTTGCACCAAAGATGTTCCTCAGTTACTACATAAGGCCCCATGGAGTGTTGCCTAACCCAAATGGCAGAAAATTTACAGATGTGGACTTTACTCACCAATTGAATGTCTTAATATATTGGTACTCGTCAATACAGACCACTGAAACAGTGGCAAAGCAAAAGCCTTCAAAGTCCTTTTCTGCTCTGATTTCATGGTTCTGTAACAGAACAAGTGTACTGGAGCATGTGTGGCAGCATCCAAAATAGAGGACTATATTTACAAATAGTTAGAAAGGAATAGTATTGGACTTCTCTTGGACCCCATCCCTTGGCCTATCTTTTATTCTAATTGTCACTGCAGTTAACAGCAATACAAGGAGGAACCCTGACAGAATCTTGTCTCAGCTACTCCAAATATTACTTGCTTTGTGCTCTGGAGCTTTTCAACTCCACAACGTGAAACACTTTTAGGAACCACCAGGCTCTCACACAAGAGCAACCTGAAAGTCAAAAGAGATAATGTCCTATTAGTAATCCTTTTGTTAACTTCTTAAGAACTTTAAAAAAAGAAAAGGCAAACTTGTATTAGCCAATTAGCAATTCAAGCCATGCTGTGCAGGTCAGAAGGCCTCCAAGGTGGTGTTTAAAGAAAGGGAACTTCTAGGCGTTAATGCAAGCACAGCTTGGAAGTGCAAGAAAGTTAATGCCCCATGAAATCACTTTCCAAAACAAACTACCTGCATGTAATCCCTTGTCTCAAGTTCTTTTACTGAAAGGAAAGCTAGAATAGGCCAGAGAGGTAAAAATAGAAAGCATAGTTCCTTAATTGAAGACGTGGCTCTCATATTCAGCAATTCATGAATGTATAGATTCAATATAAGAAAAGGCATTAAACCCAAAAGATCATCCACACTTGCTGATCTCTTGCACCTTAACCAAGAGATTTTGCATAGGAGAAATGTGCCCAAAGATTTAAAGGACAGACTGTGCTTAAAAATGAAGTTTCCATGTAGGGCTGTACTTTGCTGTTTTCTTCATTGTGATTCACTCATTAGTAATGTCATTTAATGAGATATAATTGTTGATAATAGCTACCATTTATAGAGTGTGCCTTCCATGCCGGGAACCATGCCAAGCTCTGTGTGTGTGTGCGTGCGTGTGTGTGTGTGTGTGTGTGTTTAATCACTCTTAAACTGTATGGCCACCCTCTGAGGCAAGTGTCATTACCCCTTTTCTACTGATGGGAAAAGTGAGCATCAGAATATTTAACCTGACAAAACACACATAGTAGGTAACAGAGATAGGATGTGAAACTAAATAAATCATTATACCATATAGCTGCCTTGTGAGACATTTCTGTGGAATTAGACATTGAACTAAAGCATGGGAAGCACAGAGGCAAGAATGGGAGAAAGGTACTAACCTGCTGAAGTTTTTACTAAAGGATCTAACTCAACTGGGGCCACCAAGAATTACATTTTAGTAGGAGGTCAGGGCGTCATTAATCATGCATTATTCAGTCAATAGTATTTATTTAATATTCGACTGTGTGTAAAGTACTTCTGTAGATATTTGAGATAAAACCAATATCTATCAAAATGAATCTTAGAGCACTTTCTCTAACTAAAATATAAATGCCACAAGAGTGGAATTTTATCCCCAGCACACAAAATTTGCCAAGCCTATAGTAGGTGCTAAGTGCATATTTGCTGAAATGGTTAATCTTTCAGGAGCAGTTACTTCCAAGCAAAAATTTAGCCTTCTCCTGTATTTTACTGTATTTGTACATAAGCATTTGATTTTTAAGCACACTCTACGTTTTGTGGAAAGAGGGGTGATGATCTCATGAAACGGTTGAGTTAAATGATTCAGAGACTCCCTTTCAAAGCATCATGTCTTGTTCTTATAATTCATCCAGAGTTTCCCTCTGTGAGTTTTTCACTTTTCAGTTGGTTTTCCTGTCTTCTTTCTGTTGACATTCATTGTATATTTCAGATATTAATCTTTTGTGGGGTTTTTTTACATTGTAAATATCTTTTTCCATTTCTCACCATCAAGTTAACTTTGTCTATTTATCCTTTCTTGAGCAGAAATCTTTAGTGGTGATGTAGTTAAATCTCTTGATTTACTCATTAATGTTCTGCCTTTGTTTTTGAAGCTCTTGCTATCTTCAGAGCTATAGTCATGTCTCAGATTAAGTTTTGTTTTGGCTTTTGAGTTTACTCTTCACGTTTAGGCCTGTCTTATCTTCATTCATTTGAGGCATTGCTCCAGTTATAAACCAAATTCCAGGATACACCAGATCTGTTCTGACCTTTCATTTTGCTTCCATTGGGCTTTTATACTAGAACTCTGACTTGGTAGTATATGTTAGAATTCGGGAGGCTTTAATTTATTTTTTAAAAATCCAGAATTTTTAAGATCCTATTTTTTCAAACACATAAAAATCAATGTTTCAATATCTTGTTTAAAAATGTTTGCAATTTTGATTGCAGTTGCATTGAATTTATATGCTACTTTAGCAAAATCGATGTACTTATATTATTAATCATACCATCCATGAACACGGGTCAGTATTTTGACCATTTACTTAGGTATTCCTTAATATCATTTAATAGACTTTTGTTTCTTTATAAAGATGTTGCACATTCTTCATTAGATTAACTCCTACAATTTTATAGTTTCGTTTTTACTGTGATTGGTCTCTTACTTTCTATTTTATATTCTAGTAAGCTGTAATACAGATGAATTAACTTCATTTCTGTAAACTGGCCTTATATCCAGCAACTTTGTTTTCTATGTTTAGGAGATTTTGTAATAAATCTGAATTGATCTTTATTAAAGTTTTTCTTTATTAATTCTGATAATCAAAAATTATTTCTCCTTTGGTCAATTAATGTAGTAAATTGTACTACTAGATTTTCTGATGTTCACATCTCCTTACTTTTTTGAGATGGACCCATCTTGATCAGTTTTTAAAATACACATTTGAATCCAGTTAATGAATGGTTTATTTGTACTTTTGCAACAACGTAAAGAATTGATCAAATTCCTCTAGAATTTCCTTTTTCTCTTATTTTTCCAACTTGTTAATCAAATTTATACTAACCTCATAACATGAGTTAATAAGATTTGTCTTTTTTTTTCTGTTTTATATAAAAACTTTAAAAGCATTGAATACTGTTTTCCTTGAAAGCTTGGTACAGTTCGCCTGTAGAATCTTTTGTTGATGGGAGGAAGGGCTTGGTTGAGTTTCAGTTCATTAGTAGTTTTAATAGTATGCATATTTTCTTCCTTTTTGCACCTGCAAAAGCCTGCAGGACAGGCTTTCTCCAGAAATTTATTGAAGTCATCTAGGTTTTCAAATATAATTGGATATAGATTTTCATATTCTCTTTATTATTTCATGTTAAAATTATGATGTTTCTACTTTTTTGTTGTTATTTGCATCTTTTCTCTTTTTTTCAAGATCAGTTTTTCCAGAGGATGGTCATTCTTATTAATATTTTCAAAAAACAAATTTTACTATTATTAATCTTTTTTTCTTTATTTCATTATGATTTATTCTTATGTTTATTCTTATTTTCCATATATCTCATGAGCATATTATGCTGCTCTTTTCCTAAGTTATTTGTTGGTCTCTGCTTTCTCAATCCTGTTTGGAACTGCTCAGGAGTATTTCCTTTCCACAAAGTCTCATTAAGGAATCAGCCTTTTTACCCTATTGCTGCATGTGTAATATTATTTCAAATTTATTTTCAGTCTTTATTACATTTAATGTTATTATTGTTTTTCTAAACATGCCTGCTGTAGTTCAACACATTAGATAGGTTGCATTTTCAAGGTCATTTAGGTCTAAGTGTTTTCCCTTTATCATAATGTTCAATCTAAAGGTTATTTAGTAGTAGGTTTATTAACATCCAGAGAAAGAGAAAGTTTTAAGTTATTCTTTTACTCTTGATTTCTAATTTTATTGAATCATAGCAAGTCAATATAATCTGAATAATATGGAATTTTAAAAATACACTGAGACTATCTTGAGGCCATGTTTGTGGTTAATTTCTATATTCTATATAATTTCTATATATATTATATGTTTGTTTGAAAAGACTATAATTTTTTCTTTGTTGATTGTAAAATTTTCTTCATCACTGTGTGGACCTTCCTCCCCCATACACATATCGCAAATTTGGTTCAGATGTCAAACTAATGACACCACACATGCACCGATGGGTATAAAATGTTTCTCACATAATGGGGTTTTGCGGGGAGGATACACTCCTAACCAGATCCAAAACCGGATTGAGAGAGCAGAGAAAGGAGACTGGTGTGACTTTTATTATGGTGAAGGAGTGGGGCTGAATTGAGAGTTCTCATACGTACTGCCCAAGACTTATGTGGCTTTAACTTACCACTGACTGGCACTAAAGAAGGGGACACCTGGATTTCTCATCTGCTTGACCAAATGTGGAGCAGAAAAGGAAAGGAAAAATGTGGTCATTAAAAGCTGTCAGCAATCAAACATCAAAAATGGAGTCAGGCACTTCATTACAGCCTCCTTCTCTCCCTCTTTCACTCTCTATGTATTTTAGCTTAATTGTGTTTTTGAATCTTCTAAATATTGAATATTTTTGGTTTGTATGACATATCTATTCCTCTGAATCTAGTACAAAATCTCTAGTTAAAATGTCTAATTTATATATTTCTGCCCACTATGTTATAGTTATATTAGTATTTTGTAAATTCCAAGTTCTTTCCTATACTAAAGTTCATGGTCTACAATTCTTAATTTTATTTTATTTTCCTAATGGTTACCCCTCTGGTAACCATCATTTAACTCTCTGCCGTCATTTTCCTTGTACTTTTCTCTTTGTATTTTTTTTTCCCAAAATCAGTTTTTCTAGAAGTTGGTTATTCTCACTAATTTTATCTCTCTGAACTTCAATTTCACTATATAACAATACTTCTATTGTGTTCAAATTATTACTCTATTAACTAACTTTAGTTTTCATTCAAATGTATGCTTCTTTCTTTCTTGATAAGTTTCAGACGTCAGTTCTCAAGTCAAAGTTTGACCAGTAGACCAGGCAAGCTTTAGGCTCAGCTCACCTCTTTTGACACTTTACAATCCTCACCTAGACAAGGCTTTGGGATCCAGTCTGGAGCCTGCACCCCACTCATACCCCACTCATGGTATGGAGAGTTCTATAAATTAATCCCCTGTAGGTTTCTGATGCTAAAATATCTTCTCCCAATGAAATGTTGTTTGTTTATGCAACAATACCATATTGTGATTTTTAAAACAATTACCATGGCTTTGTAAATATGTATTCATATCTGCTAGGGTAAGAATTTCTCTTTAAACTGTTCCTCAAAATTAACTAAGCTATTAGTAGATCCTTATTCTTTCATAGACATTTTAGACATGAATTTGTCTAGATCCTCAAAAAGGTTTTTAAATTAATATTGTATTAATGTCATAATCACACATATTTCTGGAATAAATGTGATATTTTGGATATATGCATACCATGTGTAAAATCAGGGTATTTAGGATACCCATTACCCCAAATATTTATCATTTCCTTGTATTAAGAACATTTCAAATCTTCTTCTCTAGTTATTTTGAAATATACAATAAATGATTGCTAATTATAGAGCTTTTTCCTTCCATCTAACTGTATGTTTGTACTGATTGAACAACCTCTCTTCCTCCCTGTAATCCACACTTCCTACCCTCTGGGAACCATCATTTAACTCTCTCCCTCCATGGGATCACCTTTTTTAGCTCCCACCCATGAGTGAGAATATATATTTGCCTTTCTGCGCCTGGGTTATTTCCCTTAACATGATGGTCTTCAGTTCCCTCTCTGTTGCTGCAAATGACAACATTTTGTTTTTTGTGGGTCTGAATAGCATTCAATTTTGTATATATGCCACATATGCTTTATCTATCCCTCTGTTGATGGATACTTATGTTGATTCCGTATCTTGGCTATTGTGAATAGTGTTGCAGTAGACAAAGGAGTTCAAATATCACTACCCAGAAATGAGATTGCTGAATCATATAGTGGTGTTATTTTTGTTTTTTTTTTTAAGAAACCTCCATAATGTTTTCTTTGTTGGCTATACTAATTTACATTCCCACCAACAGTGTGTAAGAGTTCTCCTTTTCTGCATCTTACCAGCATTTATTATTTTTTGTCTTTTTGATAACAGCCATTTTAACTGGAGTGAGATAGTATCTCATTGTAGTTTTCATTTGCATTTCACTGATAATTAGTGATGTTGAGCATTTTTTCATATATCTGTTAGTCATTTGTCTTCTTTTGAAAAATGCGTATACAGATTATTTACTTACATTTTAATGAGGTTATTTGTGCATTTGTGGGGGGGGGGGTGTTTGTTCATTTGTTCATTTTTTTGTTGTTTGTGTTCCAGGTATAAGAGCTTTTTGGTGAAATGTGTAGGTTTATACATACACACACATATATATGTATGTGCGTAAGATTATCTTGTCTGCAAAGAGAAATAATTTGACTTTGTTTGCTAATTTGGTTGCCTTTTATTTATTTCTCTTCCTGATTGTTCTAGCATTTCTAGTCCTTGTCATATTCCAATTCTTAGAGAAAAAACTTTCCACTTTTTCCCATTCAGTATGATGTTATTGGTGGATTTGTCACATATGAACTTTATTGTGCATAATTTGCTTTTTCCTGCATTTATTGAGATTATCCTATGGGTTTTATCCTTCATTCCATTGATGTGATGTATCACATTTAATGATTTGTGCATGTTGAAAACATTCTTGTATCCTGAGATAAATCCCACTTTATCGTAGTGTATTATCTTTTTGATGTGTTATTAGATTTGATTTACTGGCATTTTTTAAGGATTTTTCATCTATTTTCATCAGACACATTGGCCTGTAGTTTTCCTTTTTTGTTGTGTCCTTGTCTTGTTTTAGTATTAAGGTAATATTGTTCTCATAAAATGAATTAGGAAGAGTTCCATCCTTTTTAATTTTTTGGAATGATGTTAGAAGAATTGGTTTTAGTTACTTCATTTTTATAAGACTGGTTAGAATTCAGCAGTAAAGCCATTCAGTCCTGGAATTTTCTTGGTTAGAAGACTTTTGATTACTGATTCAATCTTATTACTTGTTATTGGTCTGTTCACATTTTCTATTTCTTCCTGGTTCAATCGGTAGATTGTATGTGTCTGGGAAGGTATCCATTTTCTCTAGGTTTTCCAATTTGCTAGAGTATAGTTGTTCACAAATAGTCTCTAATTATACTTTGCATTTTTTGTGGTATCTCCTCTAATGTCTCTTTTTTTTCAGTTCTGATTTTATGTGGTTCTTCTCTCTCTTTTTTGTTTTTTCCTTGGACTAGCTACCGCTTCATTAATTTTTTCTTTTTTAAAAAGAAATCTGTTTCATTATATTGATTCTTTGTAACTTTTAAGTCATGATTTCATTTAGTTCTGCTCTGATCTTTGTTATTTCTTTACTAATAAGGGTTTGGTTTCTTCTTGCATTTCTAGTTCCTTGAGGTGCATCAATTAGGTTGTTTACTTTAAATCTTTCTACTTGATTGATGTAGGCAATTTTTTTTGGTATTACATTCTCTCTTAACCCTGCTTTTGCTGTATCTCATAAGTGTTAGAATGGTGTTTTTCCATTTTCACTCATTTCAATAAATCTTTTTATTTCCTTCTTTATTTCATTTTTGAACCAATAGTTGTTCAGAATCATGTTGTCTAATTTGCATATATTTGTACATTGTCCAAAGTTCCTGTTATCAATTTCTAGTTTTATTCCATTGTGTTCTGAGAATATACTTGATAATATTTCAATTTTTTAAATTTGTTGAGACTTGTTTCGTGGCCCAGCATATGGTCTATCCTTGTGAATGGTCCATATGCCGGTGAGAAGAACATGTATTCTGTAGCTGTTGGATGAAATGTTTAAATGTCTGATAGGTCCATTTGGCCTAAAGTACAGTGTAAATCCAATATTTCTGTATTGATGTTCCTTCTACATGATCTATATAATGCTGAGAGCCTATCTTTCCCTTTACATCTACTATTAGGTGTATATATCTGGGTTCTTCCATGGCAGGTACATATATATTTAAAATTGTTATATCATCTTTCAAACTGACATTATTATATAATGGCATTCTTTGTGCATTTTTACTGGTTTTGACTTTAAGTCTATTTTAGCTTGTGTAACTATAGCTAGATACTCCTGCTGACTTTTCGATCCCATTTGTATGGAATATCGTCTTTATCCCTTTATTTTTAGTCTATATGTGTCTTTACAGGTGAAGTGAGTTTCTTGTAGGTAGCAGATAATTGAGTCATATTTGTTTTTATTCATTCGGCCAGTTTATATTTTTAAGTAGGGAATTTAAACTGTTTCCACTCAGGATTATCATTACAAGTGAGGACTTATTCCTGTCATTTTGTTACACTTTTTTTCTGGTTGATTTTCATATGCTTTGTCCCCTTTTCCTTCTTTTATTTTTTATTATTGGGTATTTTTTTTTTCAGTAGTGTTAATGTTTGACTCCTTTCCCTTTCTCATTTGTCTGCTCTCCCAGTGAGTATTATACTTTCATGTGTTTTCATGATTGTGGAGATCATTCTTTCACTTGCAGATATATGATTCCCTCAAGCACTTCTGGTAGGAAATGCTGTATCACCACTAGACCATGACAGGTCTACTGGAAATAAACTTCCTCAGTTTTTGCTTGTTTGGGAAAGACTTGATTTCTGTCTCATTTTTTGAAGCATGTCTTTGCTGTCTATAGTATTCTTGCCTTACAGTTTGTATTTTGTTATTGTTATTTGTATTTTGTTCATTTGCTTTTGTTTTCCACACTTTAATTGTCTCACCCCCATTCTCTTCCCTCCTATAAGGTTTCTGTTGAGAAAATAGCTGTTAGTCAGATGACGATGCCCTTATATGCGACTTGATGCTTTTCTCTGGCTGTTTTTAGGATTATGTCTTTGACTTTTCATAGTTTGACTATAATATGCTTTGAGAAGACCATTTTGGGTTGAATCTACTAGGGAGATTAAGCTTTCTGTATTTGGATGTCTATATCGTTTGCCAGAATTGGGTAATTTTAAGCTATTTTTTCATTAAATAGCTTTCAGATTCCTTTAATTTTCTCTTTGTCTTATGGGACACCACAAATTCAAATATTTGTTTGCTTTATAATATCCCATATGTCATATAGACTTTTCTCTTTTTTATTAACTGACTGGGTTATTTCAGAAGACCTATCTTCAAGTACAAAAAATTATTTCTTTGCTCGATCTAGCCTATTGTTAAAGTTCTTTGTTGTATTTTTATTTTTTTCATTGAGTTGTTCAGTTCTAGAATTTGTTTAGTTATATTTTACTATATCTATGACTTTGTTAAATTTCTCGTTCAGATTCTGAACTGTTTTCCTGATTTATTTCTATTTTTATCTGTATTCCTTTGTATCTCACTGACTTTAATATTGTTCCTTTGAATATTTTTCTCACATTTAACAGATTTTATTTTCTTTGGGATGTATTACTGAATAATTATTGTGTTCCTTTGGAGGTGCCATGTTTCCTAGCTTTCTCATGTTTCTTGTGTTTTTATATTGATATCTGTGCATCTGTGTAACAGATACTTCTTCCAATTTTACAATTTGGTTTTTGAAGGAAAAGGCTTTCCCTCTAGATATATCTATAGTGTTGGCTGGGTAGAGTACCTGTGTTCTGATGCTCGGTGGGCACAGTAGTGTAGTCTCCATATGATTTCTTTGGCTATAAGAAGCATCAGTGGTATTGGTGAGTTCCTCAGTGGCTTAGCCTGTGGTTGTTAATGGAGACTGTGGTGAAGCTTTGCTGAGGAATGGGACACCAGGCAGGCTGGTCCTCAGGTACCAGTGATGGTGGCAGCAAGCTAGGCATGCTTGTTATCAGATCTTGGGTGATGTACAAAAATGCCAATGGGGTGGGGGTTTGGGTGGATGGGTCCCTGGGCCCCCCAGCAACTTGCTTAGGTGCCAGCAATGGTAGTGGTGGGCCCAGAAGGTAAGTGAGTCCTCTAGTCCCTGGGTAGCATGCAGGACATCAGTAGGGGCAGTAGCAGTGGCAGGCCAACCCTCAGGCCTCCAGGTAGTACATGCAGGTACTGCTTATGTTTTTCAAAAACCAAAATTTAGTTTCATCTTTTTTTAAATTTTCTTTCCTTTTATTATAATTCTCCTTATATTTGTTATTTTTTTATAAATCCTATAGACTTATATTGCTCTTTCCCTAGATTTATTTATTTATTTATTTATTTTTTATTTTTTATTTTATTTTATTTTTTTTTTTTTGAGACGGAGTCTCGCTGTGTCGCCCAGGCTGGAGTGCAGTGGCCGGATCTCAGCTCACTGCAAGCTCTGCCTCCCGGGTTTTTACGCCATTCTCCTGCCTCAGCCTCCCGAGTAGCCGGGACTACAGGCGCCCGCCACCTCGCCCGGCTAGTTTTTTGTATTTTTTAGTAGAGACGGGGTTTCACCGTGTTAGCCAGGATGGTCTCGAACTCCTGACCTCGTGATCCGCCCGTCTCGGCCTCCCAAAGTGCTGGGATTACAGGCTTGAGCCACCGCGCCCGGCCTAGATTTATTTTTTATCCCAGAATGTAACTTTTTTCTGTTATGTTTGACTTGAATTACCTTTGGCCTAATATTGAAATTGTTACTCCATTATTGTTTTGGTTCATTTTCTCTGTTTTTTTTTTCATAATTTCTTTATAATTTTCTACCTCGAGAGTATTTATTTGTATTGTAATTTTTAAAAACTTTCATCTCAGAGTATTTATATTTTGAAATAAAATTTATTACAATTACTGTTACTGTTACTGTTATATTAAAATTACACTATATTATTTAATATATTTGTCATACCTTATTTATTTTTCTTCTTATATTGGGAAGATATTTTTATTGATTATAATATTATATGATTCAGTTTTATTCTTCTATTGGTTATTCCTAAATTGTTTAACCCATTTTTATGTTTATTTTACATTTATTTTAATTTCAATTTATTAAACTAATTATAGGTTATCTATAACTTCTTCCAATCCTTAGTTATATTTCTTCAAACTTTTTTCCATTATTTCTTTTTCCTCCTTGTATTTCTACATGTTTTGGTATTTCCTCTCTTTAACCTTATTTTAACGTCTACGTTTTAATTATCTCCTATTTTATACTTTTCTTTTGACTTTTCCTATTTTCTTCTCTAATAGCCACTTGACTTCCAGTTTACAATTCCTTTCTCAGTTATACACACTTATTCTGTCATTAACCCCATTTGATTGAGTTCTTTATTTCAGCAATTATATTTTTAAATTATAGCATCTACACTTAATTCCTTCTCTAACTACTTGTTCTTGCTTAGTATTTGTAGTAATCTCTTTTATACATTTAAGAATATATATTGAGCTTAGTTGAAATTCATATACTCTCTGGCCAATTGATTGTTTTATTTGGTTATATTATTGCATTCTTAAAATATCTTAACATTTCTCTCTCATGAATTAAAATTTCTTTGGAGGTGCCAGCAATTTTGACTAATTTTTTATTATTATTTTAGGGATTATTTGAAGGCCCAAGCCATAGGTTTTGCTCCTGTTAGTGAGTTTAAGAGTGGACAAATTTATATCAAAAGAAATGTGTCTCAGGGTAGAGAACCTCTAACGTTCTAATCGGGATTCTAATGTTCCCATTTCTGTACCATCACATCCAGGTTACCCTGCCTCTCCACATACATCTTTGTACCTCTTCCCCAAATGCTACTTTTCAACGTGTATTTTGCAGTCTACTAATCTACTGAGTGTGGTGGGGTTCCTTGGGAGAAAAGGATAACCAGGGAATAATGGTATCCACCTGCAATTTTGTTTTACTTCCAACTTCAGCTGAACACCAATGCTAGCCTAATACAATTCATCTTTTGGGGCTGACACTGCACTGATGATGTTTTGTCTGCTTTGCAGTGATGATGGGACAGGGAAATTCCTCAGAGGAATATGGGGGAGAGAATAAAGTACCTATCTAGAAAGCACTGGTCCAATCTGTCTTAATCTATGATGCCTGACCTTCTTCCATTCTAGACTGCTTTAAAATCCCTCAGTTGTATGAAACCACATTCCATCTCTACAGGATTTCTTGATGGTTTTTCTGTTAGTATTAAGAATTCCAATCTTCTCTTCATATTGTAGTATCTCCTATGGTAGGCTTAAAGAGAAAGTCATCAGCCTGGATTACTTAGCCTTCTTAACCAAAAGATATTTCAGTTTTCAAGTAAAAAATAAAATTCAACATTGTACTCTGTAGGATCATGGGTAACTTATTCACTTCAGTGTCCTCATCTTTAAAATAAAGGGTTGCTATAAGGATTACATGATGCATGTTAAGTACCTAGAGCTGTGTGTGATGTAGTCATGCACAATAAATAATAGCTGTTATTTTTAATATATTTAAGTTAAAATCATTATATAGCAAATATATCCAGCTGATCTATAAGGGATAAAAACACTTCCTGGTTTCTGGATCTACCCTGAAATTGAATACCTCTCACTATAGTCCTGCCATTGACTCTACAAGGTGTTGAAACTTGAAGAGAACAGTGGTATATCAAATGCTTTAAGACTTGCTTCAATAGAATACACATTCCCTAGAAACTTCTCCACGTAGTGGAAAATAAAGTTAAATGTACCATGTAAGACCTGGAAGGAGTAGGAAGGTAATAAAGCCCAATAAATATCTTTGAAGTTTCAGAATTAACTTATTGTGTAATCAGAAACTTGGACTTCAGAAGCATCAATATTTTTTACTTTTGTATTTTCTGAAATTTTTCTTGCATTTATTAATTGAAAGTTTTGTCTGTTTTGTTAAACTTTGAAGAAAATAGTGCCATTATTTGAGCTGAAGTGTAAACAAGAAAGTAATGTATCCCCAAGAGCCAGGCATGGTGGAGGCAGCTTATAAAAAGAAAGGTTGGTTTCAGGGTAGACAGTGAAGATGTATGGTTCAGCTAAATGTCTTTTATAAAGTCACATGGAGATCTCTCCCAGAAAGATCTAAATCCCTGGATGTTTCTGAGAGCTTATAAAAGAACACCAACCTCTTGAAACAGCATCATAATCAGACATCTATCTTGACTTCCATTTCTAACTGCCAATACCAAATATGAGTCAACACTTCCAATCTACACCCAGAAATGCAAGGCTCTGTGGCAATACTATATTATTCCAAAATAGCACATTACTTTGTTTAAAGATCATTTCTAATACTCAACTGTTCACTCATTTGTGTTTGACTACTGGCATTAGTATTAGCCTATGTCAAGGATGCCAATAACAACAAAGAAAATTTTTTAAATTAAATCAGTTTTACACTTTCCTCCACAAATATTACCAGGTTTTTCATGCAGTTGCTTGCTCTATATTTGTTCATCAACCTCGTAGGAAGCTTCTGCCTCAGTCTCTTTACTTCTTCCTTACTGACCCCTCATCTCTTTACCTCTATTTTCTATTCAACTTAAACTTTATAATTCATCATTAACACCCCTCTATTTATCAATATCTGCAAGTATCTTTTATCCATTTTCCTTCCAAGACAGAGAGTAGCAGCTAACACAACCCTGGGCTCAGACGAATGCAACTGTCCATCTTTTCCAGTTCTATACCAGGACTGCTGAGTGCCATGGGTGCATCACACATTTGTGCAAGCATCTGTTATTACACACCTGACATTTCAACCTCTGTTGAGTCTTCATCACTGACTGACTACCATTTATACTCAGGGGTTCTCAACCGTGGTTTACATGTTAGAATCCTGGGATGCTTTTTAATAATCCTAATAACTGAGGCCTCATACAAAAACAATAAAATCAGATCCTCTCATGATAGGATCCAGGCATCACTAACTTTTAAAGGTCTCCCAGATGATTCTAATGAGCAGCCAGGGTTTAAGGTGGTGTTTGCAGGCTTTGTAGCACATAATTATGACCTGGGAATTACTAAAAGTACTTATGTCTGAGTCCCACCCTCAGAGATTATGATCATTTTGTTTGAAGTACAACCTGATATGTTTGACAACCCTCCAGGTGATTCCAAAATGCAGACAAAGGTAAGACCCACTGGTTAGAGCCACTGTTCCTCAGCCTCCCACCTTTTCCCTTCACATTCACAGCAGACAACATTGCTTTCTTCTTCACAGAGAAAATAAAATCTATCAAAAAAGGATTTTCTTATCCTCCCTTTCTGCCACCAAAGTTAGAAACAGTCCTCCTCGTATCACTACTCTCCTCACTTCTTTTCTGGTTCTGTCTCTTCCCACAGTCTCTGTGCTTTCATTCCATTAATTACTCCCATTCTTTCCCTGTATCTACTTCACTTCTGTGAGTATTTAACATGATTTACTCAAACTCATCCTAAGGGAAACCCTTCCTCCAGTATCTGTTTCTAATTACCATCCTATCTTTGTTATCTGTTCAGAACCAAACATCTTGAAACTATTGTGCACCCCAGCTATCTCCTCTTCCTCATTTGTCAGTCTTTTTTTTTTTTTTTTTACATTTTATTATCCATTTATTCCCAACAACAAAGAAACCAGTGGCGTGACCTCATTGTCACAAAGTTTAGCATGTACTTCTCAACCTTTAACTTCCCTAAACTCTCAGCAATATTGGACCCTGCTAACTTTACCCAATCGTCTTGAAGTCTTTCATCTCCCTTCGGAGTTTATAAATCCATATTCTTCAGTTCTTCCCCCCCGCCCCCCAACTCTGTGGTTGTTCTTTCTGTTTCAGTTGCAGGTTGTGCTTCCTCTGTTCTTTTACATGATGGTGTCCCTCAGGCTTCTGTCACTGGAATTATCTACCTCTGATGTTACATGTTCATTGTTTTCTGTGGCTTCAATTTCATATTTTATGCTCATCACTCCTCTGTGCATGTAAAACTCACAGACACAGAGAAGAATTATAACTCATTTTAATTTCTATTTCAGAAATGTTATTCTGTTGATTGACATTGAGCTTGGGGATGGGGAACTAAGTAGAACATTCCATACCGAGAACCTCAAAGATTGAAACTATTTCCCCCAGCTTAGCCTGCATTGTGTGTTCAGGGTCTACAGATTTACCTGTTGTTTCAGTATTACACCTAGGATTCCGGTAATCTATTTTCTTTCTACTTGCAGAGTACAAATTTCCTATATAACCGCCATCCCGCTCCCACCCCGACCCTGCTGCCTCACCTATTCCTCTGCCAACTTCAATTGCATTTCTCACCCAGCTGACTTCCCATCATATTCCTCTAGAAAACCTTACTGAAACCCCTAAGGTTTTCTGCAAATTAAATCCCTATATTACTGCAGATCATAATACCATTAGGGAAATGTTCTCCCCAAGAATAAAGTTTGACTCTAAATTTAATAAAACCACACATCAAATTAGTTGATAATACATAAAGAACTTACCACAGTTGTAAACACATAGGGAACACTTAATAAATGATAGCTATTTAGAGTTCATTGAAAAATAATTTCTGATATCATATTAAAATAAATGATTAAAACAAATATTAAAATACTAATGCAAAGTAATGGATATTGTTATTTAATGTTTATCATAAGGATCATGCCTAATGACAGCTTAAATGGACAGAATAAAAATCCAAACAGAAGACTCATTCAGTTTCTATCAGTGTTTTGTAATAGAAAAAACATTAGCAAGAGACTCAGATGATTTTGTGTGATCATATGTAAAGAATTTACTCATTCTGAGCCTAGTTTGTTCATGAGTAAAACAGAAACCCAGGCTTGTTTATTGCAAATGTCCTTTCAGCCCTAAAATTATTTGATGCTGCAAAAATAATTTGAAATAGTCACCAATCAGCTTAAGACAGAGAACGTTGCTCAGAATGCTGAATCTCTGCCAGATGCCCTCAAAGATTGCATTTCCCTCCCTTCCTCACAGAGATGTCCACAATTGTAAATGTTTTCATGAATGAATGCATGCACTTACAAGTAAAGTGTTGTTCACTTTTGTGCTTGAACCTTCAAAAATTATATTTTGCTGTGTAAAATTTCTAAGTTAACTTTTTGCTTATGCATATGAGATTCATACATTTGGATGTGTACTCATGATGGGATTTGAACATCTATATTCATGAATTAGGTCACTCTGTATTTTTCTACACTGGTCCTTGCCTGGTTTGGGTACTAAAGTTTATACTGTGCTTAGTTGGCCCTCCTGGCTGTAGGTTCCACATGCATGGATTCAACCAACTGCAAATTTAAAATATTTGAAAAAATAAGACTTACATCTCTACTGAACATGTAGAGGCTAGTCTTCTTCTCATTATTCCCTGAATAATACAGTGTAACAATTGTTTGCATAGCATTTATACTGTATTCAGGATTATAAGTAATCTAGAAATACATTTAAAGTATACAAAAGGATGTGCATATGTAATATGCAAGTACTATACCATTTTATATAATGGACTTAAGCATCTGTGGATTTTGGTGCCCGCAGGAGGTCCCGGAACCAAACCCTATGAAAAATGAGGTACTACTGTGTATATATGTGATATATTTAAATATATGTGTTATATATGTTGTATATAACATATTTGTAATTTATATACATATATGCTTATATAAAATGAGGTAGAAAATGTTTTGTCACTTTATATTTTCTAGAAGAATTTTTGTGTATATGATCATATCCCTAAGTGTTTGGTAGAACTCACCTAAAAATCAGTCAGATGTGGTGTTCTCTTGGTAGGAAAATTTTAAATACTGATTTAACTTCTATACTAATTAGAGTTATTGGATATTCTCATTTTTCTTGAGTCATTTTTTGGTGTGTTATATTTTTCTAGTAATTTCATTTATTTAAGTTTTTGTATTTGTTTTTCAAGTTGTTCATCTTTTATAATGCTTCCAACTACAGAATGAGATGCCAGTTTCTTTGTTCAGATACCACTCACTTTATTTCCTTGGGCATTTTCCTTACGTGGCTTCATTCTATAACAAGCACCTATACCCTTTAAGGAAAGTGGAAAAACCAGCAAACTACTATTCAGTTCACAAGCCTGATGACTTCTATGTACATAGCTCTTACTCTTCTCATTGTGTCTGGCAGGAAGGTGGTGGAATATTGATGGGAGCCTGTCCAGTATTCAGTGAGGACAGCTAGGAGGTGGCTTTTCCCAACTATAGGTTGATTGAAAAAGTGGACCTTTTGTTCTCAGACTTAGACCTTAGTCAATTAAGGAATAATAGTAAAAAGTAGATTGGGCAGCCAATGATTGCCTTAACTATTAGAAGGGGCTAATAACTGAGCAATATTATTAGTTCCTAGTCTTTCCAATTCATCAAAGCACAAATTTATTCTTTCTAGAACAAAGTTATTTCTATAGCTTTGATATAAAACTTTCAGTTTCTCTACTGTACATCTAAAGTTCCAACTCCTCAGGGTGCAATTGTCTTCCACAAGTTATTCCCAATTTACCTCCTCTGTCTTATCCATCAGCCGACCCTCCCAAACCCTGAAGGTTCTACTTTCCCAAGCTATACACAATCCTAATACTTCCCTTATCTGTGTTTTTCTAAAGCTATTTGCTTTCAGACTGTCCTTGCTCTTTTCTATCCCCCAAAACTCACTTACTGAAAATGTTCACTGCTTTCAAAGACTGGGCCTAATTCTACTTTCAACATGAATGTCCATCATCCCTATAAGAATTAATAATATTTCACATGAATCATCCTCTTCATGATTAGTTTGTGTCCATTATATCACTGCTTCTAATTAATATTTGCTAAAGAAATAAATAAAAATTTTCTTCTTTTGGATTCTGAGATCCTGAAGATAGAAATTATTCTGTCTTATTCTATCTTATTCTATCTTATCTATACCCACCATATTCACCTATAATTCTTCAAAAAGAATTAAACAGTATGATCTACATAGTAAATATTAAACATGATGTCCAATAAATTAGATTGAAAACTAGAATTGGTGAATAAAGAAGAAACATGAGACAGTAAGAAAGTCACTGATGTTATAATGATATTAGTAATTTCTCATTTTCCCTCTACTTGCATTGTTAAATGAAAATAGTACTCAGTACCTTTCCAGGAAAAATACTAACAAAATCTAAGGTTATGGCAACATTTCTGATGGCACTCTGAGGATCATTCCTGCATGCTTAAAAGAATCTGCCATTTCGTAAGGACATTGCTATAACCTTAAAGTGGGTTATCTTCTCTCCTAGGAGACAGGGCAGGAAACTCAGGTGTACTTTGTTTCCACTTGCATTTCTCTCTTCTGACTTGGTGACACTGTGAATTTGGGTTAGGTCTGGGAAGGTGGTGGGTGACAATTACAAACTAGGCCTTTCAATCTTTCAATCACATCTCTGACCTTTCAAATGTGGAAATGTGCTTTCTTCCTACGCCCCAAATGGCCTCTTTTTGACTGATTTATGTTGGATTTACTTCCATTCAAATTGAATTTTTATTTTTCATTGAGCACATGAGCTAAAGTAGATTCCTCAGTAAAGGCTGGAGGAATTAAATGTCAGCTGAATGAATTTATGTTTTCCTTATTTGCATTCTATCTAATTATCTTTTTTATATGCTGCCTTAAAATTGTATATTTTTAAAAATTCTTGAAAATTAAAGTTTTTATTTTCTTCTCAATTATCTTCAGTGTTGAGTTCCTCTTTTATTTTAGTATGTGATGATTTCTTATACATGTGTGAAATACATTGGATGATAGAGAGAAGATAAAAAGAGGAAGATAGGAAGTATGTAAGGAAGAAAAATAAAGAAAGAAGAAATCTAAGTGGGATTCAAATATACTTGATTATATCTAGAGAACTGATGTGATCGGTTCAACAAAAGTCTGTTTTTATAAGAACAAATGAGCATCTTGAGAGAGAAAACCATCTTGAGTTGAAAAAGAACCACCCAGACATGATGACTTTGATCTGGTAAGAACGCATCAATGTAGAAGTAATGTACATTGTTCCTCAGTGCAGAGAAGAACAAAGCATGATTTCTGTTATCCAGTTTTGTTTCCTAGCCCAGATTTCAAAGATTATAGTTGAGTTCTATGAAAAGCAAAGAGACTATAAATAAAACGATGCAATTTCTTAACTAATAACACTATGCAGCATTAGGAGTAAAAACAGCTATCCTAGGAGGCTTCAGGTGGTGTATCATAAATAGATTCACATTGTACCTTGCTGTCAATCATGGGGTGGTTTTAGGATTATGAAGATCCTTTAAAGCAGTGACAATAATCAGGGAAACATGGAAAACACCCATCAGAAGATAGCAGTGTACCAACAGAGAGGCAGTAGTGCCCAAAAGACTGGAAAGAAGCCCAGTGAATTCTGGTTGAAAGGCATTACCACCCACTGGAGCCCTTAGAAACTGTTTTCCAGGAATTTATTGCAGTGGCCAGGAATAAATGAGTGCCAGCAGTAATGGCATAATGCCCAAAATGGTTGGACTCATTTCTCAGTACATTTGATTCACCCCATCAGGATTTCCAGAGTACTTGACATGGCATTTAGTATGAAATCCTGTATGAACAAATGAAAACTCCCGTATGAATTGATGAGACCCCATCGGTACTCTGAAGCAGATGAAGCCAGAAGAAATTCCATTTACCCACCACCAGCCATCCAAGAGCAAAACTGCTAGAGATCAAATCTTGGTGCTTCCTTCCTTTCACTTGATAAGCATGAAGTTAGAAATATCAGTAGACAAAACAAAAACTGTTAAAAAAAACTTTAGATCATTTCCTGAAAAATCTATATTAGGCTAGTACAAACATAATTGTGGTTTTTGCAATTACTTTTAATGGCAAAAACTTCAATTACTTTTGCACCAACCTAATAGATTCATTGTATTTCTTTTCTTCTTTATTTTTTTACAGACAGGGTCTCAATCTGTCACCCAGGATGCAGTACAGTGGCACAATCACAGCTCACCATAGCCTCAACCTCCTGGGCTCAAATGATCCTCCTACCTCACCCTCCTGAATAACTGAGACCACAGGCATGTGCCACCATGTCTGGCTAATTTTTAATTTTGTGTAGATACGGGGTCTCCCTGTGTTGCCCAGGCTCATTGTATTTCTTAAAAATGCAACTTCATGCTGCAAGACACAAACTTTTTTTAAAATAGCCAAATTCAACACTTTTAAAAGACATAAGCTCATTCTTTTGTTTGTTTGTTTTTGTCATTTTAAATCTTTACAGTAACCACAATTATGTTCCTTTTTTAAATTTTACTTTCTAATTTTGTGAGTACATAGTAGGTGCATGTATTTATGGGGTTCATGAGCTGTTTTGATACAAGCATGCGATGCATAATAGTCACATCATGGAGCACTGGGGTATCCATACCCTTGAGCATTTATCCTTTTTGTTACAACCTAATCCAATTATATTCTTTTAGCTATTTTAAAATGTACAATTAAGTTATCATTGACTGTTATCACCCTGTTGTGCTATCAAAACCAAAGTCTTGTTCATTCTTTCTAACTACTTTTTGTACCCATTAATCATGTCCCCTATCCCCCAACTATCCTTCCTAGCCTCTGGTAACCATCCTTCTACTCTCCATTACGTTCCTTTTTGTTGTTTGTTTGTTTGGGACGGAGTCTCACTCTTGTCACTTAGGCTGGAGTGCAGTGGTGCGATCTCAGCTCACTGCAACCTTCGCCGCCCAGGTTCAAGTGATTCTCCTGCCTCAGTCTCCTGAGTAGCTAGAATTACAGGCGCCCACCACCATGCCTGGCTAATTTTTGTACTTTTAGTAGAGATGGGGTTTTGCCATGTTGACCAGGCTGGTCTCGAACTCCTGACCTCAGGTGATCCACCTGCCTCAGCCTCCCAAAGTGCTGGAATTACAGGCGTGAGTCACCACGCCTGGCCCATTATATTCCTTTTTTATGCTTAGTATTTATTCCTTCTTTTCCTTGATCCATTTTTCCAATGGTTTGCATATTTTACTAAAGTTTCTAATAAATTAGTTTTCATGTTTTATATATATATATAAAAGTATATATATATATATATATATATACTTTTTTAGTTTATAGATTATGCTTTCATCTTCATTGTTTCCTTGTTTCTATTTTCTTTAGGTTTATTGTATTGACTTTTGTTCTACAATCTTGAAGAACACAAAACATTAATGTAAGCTTTTATTTTAAGTACTAACTGCCATACTTCAAAATATCATTTAACTATTCCAAAAAGTTGATATTTTGTATCATAGTAGCCATGGGGGCATGCTGCTCAGAATACCATCAAAAGGATGTGCTGTGGGTACAAGGTTGACTGACAACCTCTAACCACTCCACTCTCTGACCCACTGAGGCATTCACTAAGGCCACACTTTCCTAGGCTGCTCTCGACAGTGACCGAGCATAGCAAGAGTACCAGGTTCATTTTGGCTAGATGTAGAAAGCTGTTAGGACAGCCTGGTAACCATTCTTCTACTCTCCATTATGTTCCTTTTTGTTTGTTTCTTTGAGACAGCGTTTCACTCTTGTCACCCAGGCTGGAGTGCAGTGGTGCCATCTTGGCTCACTGCAACCTCCACCTCTCAGGTTCAAGTGATTCTCCTGCCTCAGCCTCCTGAGTATCTGGGATTACAGGCACCCACCACCACGCCTGGCTAATTTTTGTACTTTTAGTAGAGAGGGGACTCCCATCAGCATGACTGAGGCTTTCTCAGAATTGCACAACTGTCTGAATACCTTCCACCCCAATCCTCCTTCCATTTTAGTTTTTCTTTTCACAGACGTCAGTTCCATATCATAGTCTGAAGTTTCCCTCAGGTTATTCCTGTTCTCTCCCTCTTTATCCTTCAAAGACATTTCCCCAATGTATCCTTGTACATTTAATTCTTCATTGGTATCTCCTCAGAGGACTTGAACAGACAAATGGAACCAAGTATTTTTGTTATTATCCAGTTATAACTGTCTCGAATTTCTAGTATGAATTGTTTCTATGACTCATGATATATGTTTCTTTTTCCTAGCCATTTGAAAGGTCTTTTAACTTCTAACTTAATTTGTCTTGTACCCATAGAATGTGTACCTTTGAAATCTCTCTATATAGTTGTTATGGTGCTTGCTGAAGAATGGATATTCTATAATTGTTGAGTGTAGAGTTCTTTCTAAGTTCTCTGAAAAAGCATGTTGTGTTGCTCAGATGAAATATCACATAATGCAAGAGGTGTTTAAATATGCCCTTATAATAGTGATTTGTACTTTATACTTATATTGTTTTATACTTATATTGTATAAAGATTTTATCTTTATACTTATATTGTTTTGCCTTATATATTTGAGACTATTCCATCAAGTATATATAGGTTTTGATGAGTCTTTTGAAAATAACTATTGCTGAATGTTGGCATTTCATGCAATCTGGAAATATCAGTATTTTAATCAGTGAGTTCAGTATTTAGTTTATTTACATTTATTGTATTTATTAATACATTTGTATTTTTCTTTCTCATTTTATGTTTTCTGTCTATTCTGTCTTTTTATTCTACCTTTTTCTCATTTCTTCATTCTTTTATATTGACTGCATTGATTTTTATATTACATTAAAATTAGTAGTAATATGTTTTGGGGAGTATTTTTGAAAATTTAGCTTATATTCCTAATGTAAAAAGAGCCCCTTGATTATCTCTCCTGTTAAATACATTCAAAACCTTAGAATATTTTTAATTAACTTTTTAATTTTTAAATAACTTTAACTGCTGTTCCAAATGACTTTACATTATTGTCTAATATCTTTGTTCTCTCTTGCTTTCTTGGTAATTTTAATCTCACATATTAAAAATTATTACTTTTTATATAATATTTGTCTGTATTTATTACAAACCAAAATCTTTGCATGTTATTATTTTTTACTTCAGATTTTTTAGGATCATTGTCCTTTTTATTATATACATACTTTAGAAGAAGTTCTTTTAATAAGAATAAGTTTGCAATAAACTCTCTCTGGTATTAATGAAAAAATATATTGTTATTGTCCACATTCTCTAAATATTTTTCCTAGATTTAAACTTATTGGTGTGGTGAGATTCTTAGAGATTTCTTTTATTTTCCAGTGAGTTGATCAATACATTTAAAAGTATGTTCATTTAGAGTTGAAACTGATTTGCAGTGAAAGGCTTTTTGAATAGTTTAGTCTGCTATAATTCTAGAAACGGTAGTTATTTCTACTATTTTACCCATAAACATAATTAAGCTTATCAATGTTTGATATAGATCGATGGATATATCATCTCATATTTCATGAGTTCTAAGGTCACAAGTCATCTACATTACATGAGTTCCTGAGGAAAAAGAGGAATCTGCCACCTCAGAGTTGGGAGACATACTTCTATGTGTGCATTTTTGTGTGTAACATATTGATATAGAGTCAACATATGCCAATTAAGCAACTCTGTGATTTATATTATCTAGTTCAATGAAACAAAACTTAAAAAAGGAATCAGAGCCTGGAAAAGATTACTGTAGAAAAATCACAGTTTGACAATAACACTAACAATACAAGCACAGAAAACAATTAAAAGTAGGAGAGCTGGCAGTTCTATTCCTAGCATGAGGGCTGTTTTGGCCACTGTACAAGATAAAAATAATGACAGTTTAATCAGATCTGACAAGAAGTCAGCCAAGAACTTTAAAATTATCAAGAAGATGATTTTCCATAAAGAGTAACAATTAACATTGTTAAATATAAAACTGGCCTAATTGATTATTGCAGTTTTAAATAAAAAGCTAATATTAGATAAACACACCACAATTAGCAAATTATTTTTAAAATAAAACTTATTTCAAGGGGTGGGAAAAGATATTCCATGTAAATGAAACTCAAAAAAGATCAAGAATAGCTGTACTTATAAAATAGATTTCAAGACAAAAAGTATAAAAAGAGACAAAGAAGGTCATTATATAATGATAAAGAAGTCAATTCAGTGACAGGCTATAATAATTATAAATATATATGTACCCAATGATGGAGCACCCAGAGATATAAAGCAAATATCACTAAAGAGCTAGAGCCCAATACAATAGTAATTGGGAATTTTAACACCCCACTTTCAGTATTGGACAGATTACCTAGACAGAAAACAAACAAACAAACATCAGACTTAACCTGAACTATAGACCAAATTGACCTAACAGACATTTACAGAACTTTTTATCCAACAGCTGCAGAATACACATTATTCTCATCAGCACAAGGAACATTCTCCAGAATAGACCTATGTTCAATCATAAAACAAGTTTCAACAACAACGAAAAAAATAGAAATAATATCAAGTATTTCTGACCACAATTTTGACCACCATTATGGTCATAAATGCTTGATATGATTAGAAATCAATAACAAGAGGAACTTTGGAAAGTATACAAACACACGGAGATTAAGCAATATACTTACGAATGACCACTGGGTCAATGAAGAAATTTAGAAGAAAATAAAAAAAAAAAATTTAAACAAATGAAAATAGAAACACAATACATCAAAACTTATAGAATATTGCAAAAGTAGTGCTGAGAGGAAAGTTTATAGAAATAAATGCCTACATCAAAAAAAGTAGAAAAACTTCAAATAACATACCTAACAATGCATCTTAAAGAACTAGAAAAGTAAGAACAAATCAAAGATAAAATTAATAGAACAAAAGAAATAATAGAGATCAGAGTAGAAATAAATGAAATTGAGATTAAACAAATACAAAGCATCAACAAAATAAAGATATGGCCTTTTGAAAATATAAACAAAAGTAACAAACCCTTAGCCAGACACACTAAGAGTAAAGGAGAGAGAAGACCCAAATAAATAAAATCAGAGATGAAAAAGGAGACATTACAACTGATGCCACATAAATTCAAAAGATAATACAGATTATTATTAATAACACATGCCAAATACCTAGAAGAAATGGATAAAATCCTAGACACATACAATCTACCAAGATTAAGCCATAAAGAAATAGAAAACCCAAATCAATCAGTTACAAGTAATAACATAAAAGGAATAACAACAAGTCTCCTATCAAAAAAATCCCAGGACCTGATGGCTTCACTGCTAAACTCTATCAAACATTTAAAGAAGTAATATCAATCCTACTCAAATCATTCGAAAAAAGAAAAAGAAGGCAGTACTTCCAAACTCATTCAATGAGATCAGTATTACCCTCATAACCAAAACCAGAAAAAAAGAATGACAAAAACAGAAAACTACAGGTCAATATCTCTGACTAACAGAGATGCAAAAATCCTCAACAAAGTACTAGCAAACTGAATTCAACAACACATTAAAAAGATAATTCATTATGACCAAGTGGGATTTATCCCTGGGATGCAAGGATGGCTCAACACATGGAAATCAATAGATGTGATACATCACATCAACAGAATGAAGGACAAACCACATAATCATTTCAATAAATGCTTAAAAAGCATTTGATAAAATTCAACATCGCTTCATGATAAAAACTTTCAACATGTTTAGTACAGAAGAAACATACCTCAACACAGTAAAGGCCATATCCAATAAAATTAGCATCATAATGAATAAGGAAAAACTGAAAGCCTTTCCTCTAAGATCTGGAACAAGGCAAGGATGCTCACTTTACCACTTTTATTCAACACAGAACTGGAAGTCCTAGCTAGAACAATTAAACAAGAGAAAGAAATAAAGTCATCCAAATTGGAAAAGAAGAATTCAAATTACTCTTGTTTGCAGGAAACATGATCTTATATTTAGAAAAACCTGAATACTCCACTGAAAAACCATTAGAAAATAAATGTACTAAAGCTACAGGATACAAAATAAACATACAAAAATCAGTAGTTTTCCTTTATGCCAATAGCAAACAATCTGAAAATGAAACCAAGAAAATAATCCCATTAATGATAGCTACAAATGAAATAAAATACCTAAAAGTAAACATACCAAAGTAGCAAAAGAGGTTTACAATGAAAACACTGATAAAAGAAATTAAAGCACACAAAAATTTAAAAATATTCTATGTTCATGGATCAAAAGAACCAATAGTTTTAAATGTTCATACTTTCTAAAGTGGTTTACATATTCAATGCAATCCCTATCAAAATACCAATGACACTCATCACAGAAATAGAAAAAATAATCTGAAAATTCATATGGAGGCAAAAAAGAACTTAAATCGGGAAAGCAATTCTGAGTAGGGGAAAAGAAAATTTGAAGGCATCATATTACCTGACTTTAAATTATACTAAAAATCTAATACTAAAAGTAAGCAAAATAGCATGGTACTGGCATAAAAGCAGACACATAAACCAAAAGAACAACATAGATAACCCAGAAATAAGTCTGCACATTTACATTCAACTCATTTTCAACAAAGGCATGAAGGACACAGATTGGGGAAAGAGTCCCTTCAATAAATGGTGCTGGGATAACTGGATATTCATATGCAGAAGAAGAAAACTAGACTCTTTTATTTATTTATTTATTTGTTTGTTTATTTATTTATTATTATTATACTTTAAGTTCTAGGGTACATGTGCATAATGTGCAGGTTTGTTACATATGTATATTTGTGCCATGTTGGTGTGCTGCACCCATCAACTCGTCAGCACCCATCAACTCGTCATTTACATCAGGTATAACTCCCAATGCAATTCCTCCCCCCTCCCCCCTCCCCATGATAGGCCCTGGTGTGTGATGTCCCCCTTCCCGAGTCCAAGTGATCTCATTGTTCAGTTCCCACCTATGAGTGAGAACATGCGGTGTTTGGTTTTCTGTTCTTGCGATAGTTTGCTAAGAATGATGGTTTCCAGCTGCATCCATGTCCCTACAAAGGACACAAACTCATCCTTTTTTATAGATGCATAGTATTCCATGGTGTATATGTGCCACATTTTCTTAATCCAGTCTGTCACTGATGGACATTTGGATTGATTCCAAGTCTTTGCTATTTGAATAGTGCCGCAATAAACATACGTGTGCATGTGTCTTTATAGCAGCATGATTTATAATCCTTTGGGTATATACCCAGTAACGGGATGGCTGGGTCATATGGGACATCTAGTTCTAGATCCTTGAGGAATCACCATACTGTTTTCCATAATGGTTGAACTAGTTTACAATCCCACCAACAGTGTAAAAGTGTTCCTATTTCTCCACATCCTCTCCAGCACCTGTTGTTTCCTGACTTTTTAATGATCGCCATTCTAACTGGTGTGAGATGGTATCTCATTGTGGTTTTGATTTGGATTTCTCTGATGACCAGTGATGATGAGCATTTTTTCATGTGTCTGTTGGCTGTATGAATGTCTTCTTTTGAGAAATGTCTGTTCATATCTTTTGCCCACTTTTTGATGGGGTTGTTTGTTTTTTTCTTGTAAATTTGTTTGAGTTCTTTGTAGGTTCTGGATATTAGCCCTTTGTCAGACGAGTAGATTGCAAAAATTTTCTCCCATTCTGTAGGTTGCCTGTTCACTCTGATGGTAGTTTCTTTTGCTGTGCAGAAGCTCTTTAGTTTAATTAGATCCCATTTGTCAATTTTGGCTTTTGTTGCCATTGCTTTTGGTGTTTTAGACATGAAGTCTTTGCCCATGCCTATGTCCTGAATGGTACTACCTAGGTTTTCCTCTAGGGTTTTTATGGTATTAGGTCTAACAATTAAGTCTCTAATCCATCTTGAATTAATTTTCGTATAAGGAGTAAGGAAAGGATCCAGTGTCAGCTTTCTACTTATGGCTAGCCAATTTTCCCAGCACCATTTATTAAATAGGGAATGCTTTCCCCATTTCTTGTTTTTCTCAGGTTTGTCAAAGATCAGATAGCTGTAGATGTGTGGCATTATTTCTAACGACTCTGTTCTGTTCCATTGGTCTATATCTCTGTTTTGGTACCAGTACCATGCTGTTTAAAGGCTTTTGGCAAAATTCAACAGCCCTTCATGCTAAAAACGCTCAATAAATTCGGTATTGATGGAACGTACCTCAAAATCATAAGAGCTATTTATGACAAACCCACAGCCAATATCATACTGAATGGGCAAAAACTGGAAGCATTCCCTTTGAAAACTGGCACAAGACAGGGATGCCCTCTCTCACCACTCCTATTCAACATAGTGTTGGAAGTCTGGTTAGGGCAATCAGGCAAGAGAAAGAAATCAAGGGTATTCAGTTAGGAAAAGAAGAAGTCAAATTGTCCCTCTTTGCAGATGACATGATTGTATATTTAGAAAACCCCATTGTCTCAGCCCAAAATCTCCTTAAGCTGATAAGCAACTTCAGCAAAGTCTCAGGATACAAAATTAATGTGCAAAAATCACAAGCATTCATATACACCAGTAACAGACAAACAGAGAGCCAAATCAGGAATGAACTTCCATTCACAATTGCTTCAAAGAGAATAAAATACCTAGGAATCCAACTTACAAGGGATGTAAAGGACCTCTTCAAGGAGAACTACAAACCACTGCTCAGTGAAATAAAAGAGGACACAAACAAATGGTAGAACATACCATGCTCATGGATAGGAAGAATCAATATCATGAAAATGGCCATACTGCCCAAGGTTATTTATATATTCAATGCTATCCCCATCAAGCTACCAATGAGTTTCTTCACAGAATTGGAAAAAACTGCTTTAAAGTTCATATGGAACCAAAAAAGAGCCCGCATCTCCAAGACAATCCTAAGTCAAAAGAACAAAGCTGGAGACATCACGCTACCTGACTTCAAACTATACTACAAGAAAACTAGACTCTTATCGCTCACTATATAAAAAATCAAATAAAAATGGATTAAAGATTTAAATCTAAGACCTGAAACTATAAAACTACTAGAACAAAACTTTGGGGAAAAGCTCCAGGACATTGGTCTAGGCAAAAATTTCTTAAGACCTCAAATGCACAGGCAACCAAAGCAAAAGTATATAAATAGGTTAACAACAAAAACTTCCACACAGAAAAACAAATCAACACGGTAAAGAAACAACTGATAGAATGGAAGAAAATATTTGCAAACTGCTCATGTGACAAGGATTAATAACCAGAATATGAAAGGAGCTCAAACAACTTAATAGAAAAAAAAAAAAAAAGAAAAAAGAAAAGAAAAGAAAAAAGACAAACAAAAAACCATATAATTTTCTTTTTCTTTTTTTCTCTTTTTTTTTTTTTGTTTTTGGTTTTGGTTTTTTTTGTTTGTTGTTTGTTTTTTGTTTTTTGAGACGGAGTCTCGCAGTGTCGCCCAAGCTGGAGTACAGTGATACAATGTCAGCTCATTGCAAGCTCCGCCTCCCAGGTTGACGCCATTCTCCTGCCACAGCCTCCTGAGTAGCTGGGACTACAGGCACACGCCACCAAGCCCGGCTAATTTTTTGTATTTTTAGTAGACACAGGGTTTCACCGTGTTAGCCAGGATGGTCTTGATCTCCTGACCTCGTGATCCGCCCGCCTTGGCGCCCCGAAGTGCTGGGATGACAGGCGTGAGCCACGGCCCCTGGCCAAGTCTCGCTCTTACACCCAGGCTGGAGTGCAGTGGCATGATCTTGGTTCATTGAAACCTTTGCCCCCACAGTTCAAGCGATTCTCCTGCCTCAGCCTCCGAAGTAGCTGCGATTACAGGTGCCCATTACCACGCCCGGCTAATTTTTGTATTTTTGGTAGAGACAGGGTTTTGCCATGTTGGCCAGGTTGGTCTCAAACTCCTGACCTCAGGTTATCCACCCGCCTTGGCCTCCCAAAGTGCTAGGATTACATGCGTGAACCACCTCGCCCAGTCATAATTTGATTTTTAAAACAGGCAGCAGGCAGAGATAATTGGCAAGCCACATGTAGAAAAATGAAACTGGATCCTCATCTCTCACCTTATACAAAAATCAACTCTAGATGAATGAAAGTCTTAAATCTAAGACCTGAAATCACAAAAAGTTGTGGAAGATAACACTGAAGAAAACACTTCTAGATATTGGCTTAGGCAAAGACTTCATGACCAAGAACCCAAAAGCAAATGCAACAAAAGCAAAGATAAATAAATGAGAATTTATTAAGCTAAAAAAGCTTCTGCATAGCAAAATAAATAATCAACAGAGTAAACAACCCAGAATGGGAGAAAATCTTTGCAAACTATGCATCCAACAAAGGACTAATATCTGGAATCTACAAGAAACTCAAATCAGCAAGAACGAAACAAACAATCCCATCAACAAATGGGCTAAGGACATGCATACACAATTCTAAAAAGAAGATATACAAATAGCCAACAAACATATGAAAAAATACTCAATATCACTAATTATCAGGGAAATTCGAATCAAAACAGCAATGCAATAACATCTCATTCCTGCAAAAATGGCCATAATTAAAAAATCAAGAAATAATAGATGTTGGTGTGGATGTGAGGAAAAGGGAACACTTTTACACTACTGGTGGGAATGTAAAGTAGTACAACCACTATGGAAAACAGTGTGGAGATTCCTTAAAGAACTAAAAGTGGATCTACCATTTGATCCACCAATCCCATTACTGAGTATCTACCCAAAGGAAAAGAAGTCATTATATAAAAAAGACACTTGTACACACGTTTATAGCAGCACAATTTGCAATTCCAAAAATATGGAACCAGTCCAATGCCCATCAATCAATGAGTGGATAAAGAAAATATGGTATGTATATACCATAGAATACTACTCAGCCATAAAAAGGAACAAAATAATGTCATTCACAGCAACCGGGTTGGAGTTGGAGATCATTATTCTACATGAAGTAACTCAGGAATGAAAAACAAACATCCGACGTTCTCACTCATAAATGGAAGCTGCACTAGGAGGACCCAAAGGTATAAAAATGATACAATGAACTTTGGGAATTCCGGGGAAGGTGGGAGGGGGGTGAGGGATTAAAGACTACACATTGGGTACAGTGTACACTGCTCGGATGATGGGTGCACCAAAATCTCAGAAATCACCACTAAAGAACTTATCCATATAACCAAAAAACAACCTGTTCTCCAAAAACCTATTAAAATAAAGAAAAAAATAGCTCCTTGCCCATAAGATTATTATATAGTATATATAATTATTGTATTATAAATTATATATTAAATTATTGCATATTATATAGTCTATAACAATACAATTCATAATAACTATACAATTATTACTTTAATAACTAAATTCTATATAATTATGCTATTAATTTATAATAATTATATTACTGCCTCCCCAAAAAATCAGGGGCTAAACATTGATCATTGTGGAAACTGGGGGATGGGGTGATGGGTGCATGAAGTTTTACTGCACTATTCTCCCTTCTTTTGTATATGTTCTCTAATAAAAAGAAATTTTAAAAATGGGCAAAAGATCTGAACTTAAAAGTCAAAATTTTTTTAAAAGAAAAAAATCTGAATAGGCATTTCTCAAAAGAAGACATACAAGTGGTCAGTGGGTATATGAAAAATGCTCAACATCATTAATCATCAGAGGAACGTGAATCAGAACAATGAGATATCATTTCACCCCAGTTTGAATTTTTTATCAAAAAGACAGGCAATAACAGATGCTGGCAAGGATATGGAGAAAGGGGAACTCTCATACGCTGTTTGTGGGAATGTAAATTAGTATAACCACAATGGAGAACAGTATGGAGGTTTCTCACAAAGCTAAAAATAGAGCAACCATATGATCTAGCAATCCCACTACTTGGAATATATCCAAAAGAATGGAAATCAGTATATGGAAGAGATGTCTGCACTCTCATGTTTATTGCAGCAAAATTCACAATAGCCAAGATATGGAGTCAACATAAGTGTTCGTCAAGAGATAAATGAATAAAGAAAATGTGGTACATATACACAATAAAATATTATTCAGCCATAAAAAAAGAATAAAATCCTGTCATTTGCAACAATATGGTTGGAACTGGAGGACATTGTGTTAAGTGAAATAAGCCAGACACAGAAAGACACATATTGCATGTACTCACTCATATATAGGATGTTAAAAAAAAAAAAAAAAAAAAAAACCCTCATAGAGAGAGAGTAAAATGATACTCATCAGAGGCTTGGGAGGGTGGTGGGGAGAAGAGGGATAGAAAGGTGTGGTTAATGGGAGCAAAATACAGTTAGGTAGAAGGAATAAGATCTAGTGTTTGGTAGCACAATAGGGAGACCATAGTTAATAATACTCTATTGTATATTTTAAATAAATAAAAGAGTCAAATTAGAGTGTTCCTAACACAAAGAAATGATAAATGCTTGAGGTGATGGATATCCCAATTATTCTGATTTGATCATTACACATTGTATGCTTGTATCAAAATATCACATGCACCCATGTATATGTATAATCTTTATGCATCCATAAAAATTTTTAAAAATTAAAGATTTACAGGCCGGGCGCGGTGGCTCAAGCCTGTAATCCCAGCACTTTGGGAGGCCGAGACGGGCGGATCACTAGGTCAGGAGATCGAGACCATCCTGGCGAACACGGTGAAACCCCGTCTCTACTAAAAAATACAAAGAAAAACTAGCCGGGCGAGGCGGCAGGCGCCTGTAGTCCCGGCTACTCGGGAGGCTGAGGCAGGAGAATGGCGTGAACCCGGGGGGCGGAGCTTGCAGTGAGCTGAGATCCGGCCACTGCACTCCAGCCCGGGCGACAGAGCCAGACTCCGTCTCAAAAAAAAAAAAAAAAAAAAAAAAAAGAAAGATTTATCTTATCTCACCTTTTAAAATGTATATCACATTAATTTTATAATGGGCATAATACATTTTACATTTCATAAATAAATTAATGTACTTTGGGTTGAGTGCTCAAAGTATTTTTTTATAATCAGAATACATAATAAAAAATTTGGAGCACAAATTTGCTAGCAAATAAGTGACATGAGGTCTTGAGTCATTTAGAATTTATTTTTATTTCCTCCAGAAAGACTAAGTTTCAGTTTTGTATATGGTAGAAAACTAACAACTATTTGTAGAATTAATATGTTGTTCCTCTTACATATTTTAAAAGCTATTATTTTTCAGAGTCTGTTTTTTAGTACATGGTGGAGATTTTGAGAAGTATTCCCTCTTAAATAATTTAGGCTCTTCCCAGAATGTTGGTAAAATTGTTTTTTATTATTTCTAACTTATCCCTGATGGATGGGTATCTAGTGCTACTATGAATATGATTAGCAAAGGTGAATTTATTATTTGTACCTTTGCTTAATTGTTCTGATAGTTTAAAAGTTTTCTTATATTTCACTTAAATTTCCCTACTGCAGTTGAAGTTCATTACTTCCTGTTCTGCTCTCATCAACTAATAAGAATTGGTCCCTGTCCTCCTGATAACATCCCTTAACATATTTTCAGAAGCGATCGTATCTCCCCTTAGCCTTTTTGTCTCCATATTGGGAAATTCTCAGCTCTACTATCCTTTCACCATATAGCCTATCCTTCCTGAATTTCTCATAATTTGAGGTTTATATTTGAATTTAGGTTTGTTCATAAAGAGAAAATTTGCATTTAAAAACTTATAATTGCCTGAAAATGAAAAAAAATAGTTCTATGTATTATTTACCTAATTTGTTAGAAAGTAAGCATGCAATTCTATTGAGGAAATTGGGTTTGCTAAAAGTTAATTCTTATTACCAGTTTCATAAAAGACTATGTCAAATTATCCTTTTTTCTGCATTTATTAAAGAAGCAAACTTCAAGGGTCTGACATTTCTTGCAAACGTGTGTATGTGCACCCATCTCTGTTGAGTTCATGTGCAAAGTGTATTTTTCTGAGAAAATATATCTATAGCTTTCATGGTGGAGCACTGCCTCCCCCAGAAAGAAAAAAAAAATCTGACTGGATTCTACTCCTAGGATAAAATTAAAGTGGGTAGACACTAACTCACCTGTTTACCATTTCTGTTATTTTTTTGCAAATGACATGACTCATATAGCAGTGCATTTTAAGTAGAGTAATATTTATGATTCCAGCCTGAAAACTTTTCAAGAAATTTGAAATCAGTATTGTCTTGTGAACAGAGACTTCTTTCTCAGCATTATTTTCAATGTGTTTTTATTTCCCTCAGAGGAGTCTGCACATCCTCACTAGGGCATTGATTCAGAGCATCCTCTTTCTGTCAGCTATAATGTTGGCAACTATATGGCCAGCTGTTCTTAGCCACTCTCAAGTGTGTAATACGCAGCCCTCACATATGTGAGATCTCCTTGTAACAAGGCAGAAATTGTCCTTAAAGAGCACTCCTAAGAAAGCAGTCAAAGGAGAGAAGAAGTATGCTTCCAGGCATGTCCTTACATTCTTCCCTCTACAGATATGGCCCATAAGACTCTCCATCCATCTTAGAACATTCTCCATGCATCATTTGGCAGCAGAAATCCCATCAGCAATATACAATAAGGAAATAATCCCAACAAGAAAGAGGACATCTGCAGTCCAGAGACTAAGACCATGAGGTATTAGGATATGTTTAGCTCACACATGCTTGTAGAAAGAAATAAAGACCTTTGTGTCCAACACCAATTATCCTTTTCTTCAGACCCTTTTGACATCCCTGTTCCAGGTTTCCATGTGTTCAGACCACATTCACACAGATGTGCCTGGATGCTGCCTCATCTTCAGCCCCTTCCCTTCCCCCCTGGCTTCCCACCCATGGGCTGCCTCGCTGGTGATACCACAGGGCTCTGTTCAGCTCCTATGCCCAGCATGCACAACCTGGTGGTGTGGGGGAGTTATTACATCATGGAGTAAAGTTTACCAATTGCTAAGAAGGCCCAGTAGATCAATTATTTTTGCTTTTTGCTTTCTGTATTAGTCTGTTCTCATGCTGCCAATAAAGACATACACAAGACTGGGTAATTTATAAAGAATAAAAGGTTTAATGCACTCACAGTTCCACATGGCTCGGGAGGCCTCACAATTATGGCAGAGGGTGAAACTGAAGCAAGACATGTCTTACATGACAACGGGCAAGAGAGCTTGTGCAGGGGAACTCCCATTTATGAAACTAACAGATCTTGTGAGACTTATTCACTACCACGGGAACAGTATGAGGGAACCACCCCCATAACTCAATTTTCTCCACATGGCCCCACCCTTGACATGTGGGGATTACTACAATTCAAAGTGAGATATGGGTGGGGACACAAAGCCAAACCTTATTACCTTCCCTCTCCAGGCATTTTCATGGTGTAACTACAGTCAGCTCAATACCACAGCCCCATTTGGGCTCTACCTCTTTTCTTGAACTTTTTTTTATTGTTCTTCTTCACTTCTAGTCCCTGGAATTGTCTTTCCTATAAAATAAGAGCACATTAGACTGTTTGGGCTCTTCTTTCTGGGAAAATCAGGCTAAGAAGTTATCTTAGAACTTTTCACTAGGGAAACATAACAGAAAACTCCAAGCATTTATTGTAATTTCTCCCATATTATGACTTTTTGATACAAACTTCCCAAATTACAGAGACAGGGTATCTCCTATTCTGACCAGTAAAGATAACAGATTGAACACAGTGAAAATATATAATGACAATTCAACAAATATTACTTAGCTCCTAGAATATCTCAAATATTCTATTATAGTATGGACTTCTGTCCACAAATTGAGGATTAAAAATGTATATATAATACAAAATGTTAGCTAACTAATCTTAAGAATTTCCCTCTCAACTTCTGAAACAACGATATATCTAGGTGGAATGAATTTTACTAATCAGAGGTAATAGAACTAAGAGGAATAAAATGTAATTGAATATCAACTCTAAACCCAATCCGTTAAGGAGGTAGTTCCTTTGGAGAGTTCTTCAGAGACCCCATATGACAATAAAACTAGAATGAATGCAAACAAAGATTCTACTGAAAACAAATGCTTTAAAAATAGGTGCTATATCTGAATGTTTATGCCTGCTCCAAAATTTACATGTTGAAACTTATCATGAAAATGACCTTATTGTCCAAAGTAATTTATAGATTCAATTATATCCATCAAGCTTCCATTGACTTTCTTCACAGGATTAGAAAAATCTACTTTAAATTTCATATGGAACAAAAAACGGGCATGTATAGCTGAGACAATCCTAAGCAAAAAGAACAAAACTGGAGATACCATGCTACCTGACTTCAAACTATCCTACAAGGCTACAGTAAACAAAACAGCATGGTACTGGTACCAAAGCAGATATATAAACCAATGTAACAGAACAGAGGCCTCAGAAATAACACTACACATCTACAAACATCTAATATTTGACAAACCTGACAAAAAACAAGAAATGGGGACAGGATTCCCTATTTAGTAAATGATACTGGGAAAACTGGCTGACCATATGCAGAAAGGTGAAACTGGACCCCTTCCTTACACCTTATATAAAAATTAGCTCAAGATGTATTAAAGACTTAATGTAAGACCTAAAGCCATAAAAACCCTAGAAGAAAACCTAGGCAATACCATTCAGGACATAGGCATAGGCAAAGACTTCATGACTAAAACACCAAAGCAATTGCAACAAAAGCCAAAATTGACAGATGGGATCTAATTAAACTAAAGCGCTTCTGCACAGCAAAAGAACCTATCATCAGAGAATACAGGCAACCTACAGAATGGGAGAAAATTTTTACAATCTATCCATTTGACAAAGGGCTAATATCCAGAATCTACAAGCAACTTAAACAAATTTACAAGAAAAAAAGCAACCCTATCAAAAGGTGGGCAAAGGATATGAGCAGACACTTCTCAAAAGAAGACATTTATGTGTCCAACAAACATACTAAAAAAAGCTTATCATCACTGGTAATTAGAGAAATGCAAATCAAAACCACAATGAGATACCATCTCATGCCAGTTAGAATGGTGATCATTAAAAGGTCAGGAAACAGGCCAGGTATGATGGCTTACACCTGTATCCACAGCACTTTGGGAGGCAGAGGCAGGCAGATCACCTGAGGTCAGGAGTTCAAGACCAGCCTGACCAACTTGGTGAAACCCCATCTCTACTAAAATTATAAAAATTAGCCGAGCATGGTGGCACACACCTGTAATCCCAGCTACTCGGGAGGCTGAGGCAGGGAGAATTGCTTGAACCTGGGAGGCAGAGGTTGCAGTGAGCCAAGATCATGCCACTGCACTCCAGCCTGGGAGACAGAGCGAAACTCCATCTTTAAAAAAAAAAAAAAAAAAAAAAATGTCAGGAAACAGATGCTGGAGAGGATGTAGAGAAATGGAAACACTTTTACACTGTTGGTGGGAGTGCAAATTAGTTCAACCATTGTGGAAGAGCGGAAGACAGTGTGGTAATTCCTCAAGGATCTAGAACCAGAAATACCATTTGACCTAGTAATACCATTACTAGGTATATATCCAAAGGATTATAAATTATTCTACTATAAAGATGCATGCACACATATGTTTATTGCAGCATTACTTACAATAGCAAAGACTTGGAACCAACCCAAATGCCCGTCAATGATAGACTGGATAAAGAAAATGTGGCACATATACACCATGGAATACCATGCAGACATAAAAAAAAAAAAATGAGTTCATGTCCTTTGCCGGGACATGGATGAAGCTGGAAACCATCATTCTCAACAAACTAACACAGGAACGGAAAACCAACCACCACATATTCTCACTCATTAGTGAGAGTTGAACAATGAAAATACATGGACACAGGGAGGGGAACATCACACACTGGGGCCTATTAGGGGGTGGGGAGCAATGTGAGGGATAGCGTTAGGACAAATATCTAATGCATGGGGGGCTTAAAACCCAGATGACAGGTTGATGGGTGCAGCAAACCACCATGGCATTTGTATACCTATGTAACAAACCTGCACATTCTGCACATGTATCCCAGAACTTGAAGTATAATGAAAATAAAGAAGAAACTTAGTGATATATTAGAAGGTATGGACTTTAGGAAAGGATTAGATCATGAGGGCTCTGTCATTATGAATGGGATTAATGCCTTATAAAAGAGGCATCATCTGACATTCATTCCTTTGCCCTTCCACCTTCTGTCACATGAGTATACAGAAACAGTGCCGTCTTGAAGCAGAGAGGGAAGCCCTCAACAGACACAAAACCTGTCAGCACCATGATCTTGGACTTCTCAGCCTCTAGAGAGTGAGAAATAAATTTCTATTCTTTATAAATCACCCAGAGTCAGATATTTTGTTATAGAAGCACAAATTAACTAAGACAATAGGGAACACAAGAAAATGAAGGTTCCTCAGAGGGTAATGACATGAACAAGAAAAGTAAGTTATCTTTTACAAGAAATGAAAAAATACAAGTGACAACTAACTCTTTTTCTGATATCCTTATAGTATTAAGTAGAAAGAGAAAGGTATTAAGACAAGGTTACAGGTGATTCCAAATGCCTTTAGCTACAGCTAGTGTGTTGAGTGTTGTAAGGAGAAACTGCTTCGCCTCTCAGTTATTTGCTTATGTAGAGCCAATGAAGATATAGCCTATAAAAAGTGAGAATGATAGTCACTGTATAAATATGAGTAACTGAAGCTTTCAAGGAATAAGCAAGTTTGTTTCCCAGGAAACCAGATTGCATGGGTGCATGTCAGAGGATTTGCAAGAGCAGTGAGGTGAAGTTGAGGACAAGGAGTACTACAGAAACAAGACTGATGAGGTCTACTTTGGAACTTAAAAGGAACAGAAGGTATTAAACAGTGGCTGGCGACAGGGCACATGAAAAGGGGAAGCAGCGAGTACAGAGAACAGAAGTCTGAAGTGGTTCTTAGACTTTTTCATTCTGCGTTTTTCATTTGTTTAATATAGGAGAAGAGTCATGTATACTGGGCAAATAAGAATTGGTACTAGAAAAAAAAGGGGGGGGCTTACAGAAAACATCCAGAGATGGGTCTCTGAAAATACTTTGCATGATCATGGGAGATCTTCTTCCACAGAAGTTATCTTTCAGACATTAAGAAACTATTTAATAAAAAGTGAGAGAAAGTTGTGAGTATAAGTAGGAAGAGGTGCTGTTTCCTTGACTGATATGACACTAGATAGGATGGCCACGCATTCTAGCATAAAGAAAATAAAGACAGGAAGAACAAAGATAAGAGGGAGAGTGATTCCTGAGAAGGTAAAGTTCCCAGCTCGCATCGAAGTAGGCTGACCATCTAAATCAGCTTACTGGTGGGACTTGGAGCCCTATGACAGAGATACAGGTTCTAAAACCAACATTCAAAGGTGCTACATTACCAGCAGACACCCTCAAAAACTTGTCTATTGCCCCTACATTACTCCTATATAATAACACAAGCTGCATCCACAGCCTCCTATGCAAAGTATCCTGCTCTCCTCTTCATTGCTCCTGATATCACACATTGTCTTCACACCTGTTCACTATTTATTGAAATTAAACTTCTATTACGATGAACATTGACAAACTTTGCCTGGTCACACATTTTTAAAGTGCATATATATATATATATATACACACACACACACACACTTTGATACAAATACACACATTGTATACATACACATAAAGACAAATTTTTGAATATCTCCTTGGAATAAGTTGTATGTATCATTGTCAGGGTCCATATCCAATCATAATTGGCAAACACCATTATGCATTACTAGAATGAAAAAGAGAAGGCAGCTCCGACCACTTTCATCTAACACTGTTACTTGAACTTCTTATTTTAGGTTTGTAGGAATTGTATTTAAAAACAACTTCATTTAAGTATAAATAAAATAAACTCATTTTAAATGTGCATGGGATGAATTTTGACAAATATATGCACTGAAATAGCAATCCAGTCAAGTAATAAAAACATTATTACTGCCCCCTCCAAATTTCTCTATTATTCTTTGCAATCAGGTTCCCATTTAAACTCTGGCTACAGACAACTATGGTACTGATTTCCTTTTAGTAACAATGGGCTATATTTGTCTCTCTATTGCATAAAATTGAATCATAAACTATCTTCTATATTAGACTGTCTCTGTGACTCAGCACAATGACTTTGCTTCATCCATGTTACTGAGTATATCAGTAGTTTACTTCTTATAGCCAAATAGTATAAACAATATTGCATAATATTGAGGCTAATGGTATAAAATAGTATTCCACGGTATGGATATAACACAATTTGTCCATTAACCTGCTGATATATATTTGGAGTTGACCAAATTTGGAGCTACTGTAAATAAAGCTTCTGTGAACATTAGTATACAAGTCTTTGTGTGGACCTATGTTTTCATTTCTCTTGAGCAAATTTCTACTGTTTGTCAAAGCAATCGTAACATTTGGGTTACCCACAACCTATGTGTAGGGTCTCAGTTACATCACATCTTCAAATAGACTTGACTTTGTCAGTCTTGTTAATTTTAGCAATTCTAATGGAAATAATGTGGTAACTCATTATTTTTTTCAAATACCAAGTTTTCTTTTATTAGTGGGAGCTAAATAATGTGTACACATGAACAAAGAAGAGAATGACAGACATTGGAGACTTGGAAGTGGGGGAGGGGTAAGGGAGAAATTGATGAGAAATTACATAATGGGTACAATGTACACTATTCAGATGGTCGATAAAATAAAGCCAAGACTTCACCACTACACAACATATGCATATAACAACATTGCACTTGGCACTTGCACTAGCTTAAATTTACACAAATTAAAAAAAAAATCGAGAAGGCAAGGCGTTATCAATTATTTCGCCACCAAACCTAAGCCAAACTTTGGAATTTGATGGGACAGCTACAGAATTTTGAAATAATTCATTCAAATTTAGCACAAAGTAAAACTCAAAAGTCATAAAGAGACAGTCCCTTGTCTTCATAAACTTTGTTAAAGCCAAGGCATCCATCACAGTGGAAGCAAATGTAATCATTTCTGTAATTTTCCTAAGATTTTTTAAAAATCATAACTTGATAACTTTTTGGATTTGTACTGATTATTTTTCTTTGCTGTATATTTTGTGTCAGAGAATTCACAATTCAAAGACCTAGAAGCGGTATCTCTCTGCAATTCTGTCTTAGCACATATGCTTCTTTTAAAAAAAATTGTAAGTTCTGGGATACAAGTGCAGAATATGCAGGTTAGTTACATAGGTGTATGTGTGCCATGGTGGTTTGCTGCACCTATCAACCTGTCATCTACATTTTAAGCCTTACATGCATTAGGTATTTGTCGTAATGCTCTCCCTACCTTGCCTCCCATCCCCCAACAGGCCCAGTGTGTGACGCTAACACCTTCTTTGTGGTTTTTTTGCCTCTCATATTGTTGGGATTTCAGAGCAGATATCTATTATACAAGAGTGCTTGCCTGAGGAAAGGGAACCGCAAAAGTGAGGTTGGGGAAATGACAGGGAAAATAACAGACTAAAGTAAAATCTGTTTATTGAAGCATCACTTTAGGCCCTCTAAACTTTTTCAGGATTCCTTATATAGTAAAATGGTAATGTGAATATAAGAAAACATGAAAGAGTTACACAGTCAAACCACAGGGAAACAGAAAATGAATAGTATTTAACCTTAACTACTACTGAAAGGAGTACAGAAATTGATAATATCACACAGGAAGTAAACATCATGTAAATATCTCTGAGAAATGCAAGAAAAGATTCCTGATAGCATCTGTCTTAGAGACATGTTGTTTCCCACCAAAAGCAACGGGCTTTTAAAAACTCTCTCACTACAATACAGAGAAGTCATTTACAAGTTTTTGCAGCAGACATATTGCAGAATTCAAAGATAGTAAAACCATTATCGACTACAAAAATATGTATGTATAAAAGCAAGTAAAATTTTTTTGACATCAGCAAACATTTTATTTATTTGTATATCTCTTAAATATCATGCACAAATTGGAAACCTAATAAATACTGATTGAATTAAATTGTTCAGACTTAATCTGGCAATTTTTAAATTAAAGAATGCTTCATATTTAGGTCAAATACCTGAAAGTTGATGAAAATAATATTAGACAATAAATGTTCATGTACAGGACAGAAATTAATGAAGAAATAATAAACTGTATTAGCTTGTCACAATGACTGGCTTCATATTTTTTTCTATTAACAGATAGAAGAAGTTGCCATGGAATTTCCTAAAGGAGATATTGTGTTCCTAGAATTTTTTTGCATAAATTTATGTGATATATGTGCAGTTTTTTAAATGCATAGATTGTGAGGTGGTCAAGTCAGGACTTTTAGGGTATCCATCAGTCAAATAACATACATTGTACCTGTTATTTAATTTCTTATTATCCTTACCCCTTACAGCCCCTCAATCTTCCAAGTCTCCATCATCTATCACCTAGAATTTTAAAAGATAACTGAAGAGTTTTCTTTATTTAATGTCAGTTTCATTGGAAAATCTGAAAAATGCCACTGGGAAAGAATATTCCCCATAAGGTGAAAAATTTGCAGAACATCACAATAGAATATATCAACATATTAAAAATAAAAACTAATATTTTAATTACCCCAATTTCATTTTAGAATATTTGTCCATTTTAAGACTTATAATTTAACATTAAATTGGGAAAAGGAACTTGAGAAAGATAAAGCCAATAGGAGTATTTTCTGTGGATTATGTGAGTGAAAGAATGAACAGCCAATCAATACCATTTATCTACTGACAGTAGTAGGGCATGCGTACTCCCAGCTATCCTTAAGATGAGTTCTCTCTCTCTCTCCAAAGTGCTTATATAACATTCCTCTAAATGAGCTAATAGATTGGGGGAAACTATTATAAAATGCATTTATTAAGGTAATTTAATACTTCTATACCAACTCATTAGTTTGCTGAGGTTTTCTTTGTTTATTGACATCACTACCACATGTGAATGTGTTAGTGTCTTTGAAATTTTTACTACCCATATTACTGAATTGCTCAGTAGCAAGGTTCCAACCATCAATATTTTACTTTAAAAAAAAATTGTCATCGAGGCAACTGTTTTCTTAATCTAACAAAAAATTCTACTTTCTAATGGAAACAAAAAGAGAACCTTACTAATTAATTTTTAATGGCTACTCCCTGTTCTATATAAATTTTTCTGTTGGATCATTTTCTCTTTATTATGTATTTGTGTAAACATGCAACCATTTGTTAATTTCTATATTTTCCTATTTTTTATTTCTATGTTTTCAAGAAAAGAAAAAATAAAATCTATAAAACTAATATAGTCACGTTAAGTGAAGCTAAGTAGATATAGTCTTGAAGACTTTATATAAGAAACAAATATGGAACTTGGCATTCAAAGTCAAGCATTCAAGCTACCTGAAAAGCATTATGTGGAAGTTTATATGAAAAATTACTTTGCATTTGTTTTGTTTTTGTTTGTATTTAAGCTGGCTTTTTTAAAGCGTATTCCTAGAGTCAACGTGTGGGGAAAAAAAAAGATAAGCAACTGTCAAAAAAGAATATAGAGAAGGTTAGTTTAGTACAGACTCTGAAAGTCTGCAATTAGAACATAATGTAAGTCTGAGGAACATCACGAGTGTTTAGGATTATAAAATAAAAATTAAAACATTATAGATCTTGGTCAACCAAAATTAACATACTTGAATATCACTTTATCTGAAATGAGGTGGTGTAGAAAAACTATGTACAATAATGTATGTATGACATGTGTGGTTGAGTGATCTGGAAATTGAATGCCCCTCTATCTCTAGATAACAACAAAAATAGAACTAGCATTCTTAGCAGTAAGAAATTACAGTGTTCTGCTTAATATCTATGGTTTCTTTCCAGAGTTATTAATAGTGCTTTTCACTTGCATTGGGTTGGTTTTTGGCCTTATTGTTTCAGTGTTTTATTTTTCTTTCACATCATCTCAGATCTTTACTGGAATAACATAAGATATAAATCTAAGCACACGCATGCACATACACACACAGAATGGGTTAATGTTTTAATTAACACATTCCCCATTTTAAAATGTAGTTTCTTGCTACATGCCTATTTAGAAACTCTGTGAGATGAAGTAACATACATCTACATCCGGTAATCAAAGTCACATAGACAAATTTAACAAAGCATCTGCTCTGGTAGATTCATCCTACACACTCAAAAATGGTGTACAATTCACAGTAAAACATGTATGCGAATATAAAACACCTGAATGGAAAAAAATCCAGCGTTATCCTGCAGTTGTCAGGTTTCTTAATTTTCTTAAAAAAAAAAAAAACCAAAAAAGCCAAGCATATGGTAAAAGAAAAAAAAAAAAAAAAAAAAAAAAAGCCCTCATAAAAATGGAGAATGAGCTGAGTTAATGGTGTTTTTTAAAAGTATACCACTTTCTTGTTGAGAGGGTCAGTCTCTGCAGTTTTGGGAACCATCTGCTTTTGCTTCAGGCCTGTCCTGCATTGCCCATATCTTTCCATTGTTCTTCCAGTTGCTTGGTAGATCCATTTGCAACCACTGCTGAGAGATTGTTGATTATGTTGTCTTTTTTCTCTGATTGCTTTTAAGATCTCCTTGTCTCAGATGTCTTTATGCAGTAATCATGATTTCACTAGGTTGTGTTTGTGTGGACAGGTGTGCTTCAGTCTGCTTAAAGACCAGGCATGCTCCTCTCCATCTAAGGATTTATGTTTTACTGGGTATTTTGAAGCCTTTGTCTTTTGACTTCTATCTTCTTTTCTCTTGTCTCTCCTTTTTGGGACTCTTATTAAGAATATGCTTTAACTATGAGAACACATGGATACATAGAGGGGAACAACACGCACTGGGGCCTACCAGAGGGTGAAGGGAGGGAGGAGGGAGAGGATCAGGAAAAGAACTAATGGATAAAAGGCTTAAAACCTGGGTGATGAAAGAATCTGTACAACAAACCCTCTTGACACACATTTACCTATGTAATAAACATGCACATGTACTCCTGAAATTAAAATAAAAGTTAAAAAATAATTGAGTCAAAACCAAAAAGTAACTAAAAATATGGTTAGTTCAATAATCCTTTGGATATTCATCTAACTCAGTTGCTGACATCTGTGTCAATGCAAATAAAATCCAAATTTATCTTTAGATGTTACTGTTTGTTTAAATATCTTAATTCATTTTCAAACAGTATTCTGGTCTTTCATGATATTTTCTATCCTTCATTTTATCACTTTACTTTTTACTCACTTTATGAACGCTTATTTTTAGATTCTTTTGGATTTTTCTATTATCTGGAGAGCTAATCCTGCTTTTTATTGTATCTGGTAACTTAGAGTAAGTCATTTGTGTAGTTTGTAATTTATGTTTTGGAGCTCATTTTCTTTTTTTCCTTTGACCTGTTATTTAGAATTGTGTTGTTTACTTTTCAAGAATTTACATTTTCCTTCTCTCTTTCTGCTATTCATTTCCAGTTTGAGTCACTATAGTCAGAGTGCATGCTCTCTCCAGTTTCAATTCTCTCAGATTTGTTGAGCTTTGTTTAATGGATCTGGATACAGTTTATCTTGAGGTATATAAAAGCACTTGAAAAGAAAGTATATCTACTGTTCGGTGGAATGTTTGGAGTGTTCCATAAATAACTAAATATGAGATGTTGTTGAGTTTTCCTGTAACACTGCTGATTTTCTGTCTACTTCTTCTATTAGTTATTGAGAGAGAGAGAGAGTTGTTGAAGTCTCCAATTAGACGTGTGGATTTGTTAATTTCTCCTTTGAGTTCTATTAGTTTTTTCTTCATATATTTTACAGCTCTGTTGTTTGGTGCATACACATTTAGGGTTGCTATGACTTCTTGGGTAGATTGACCCTTTTACCTTACATAAGATCTGTTTCTGTCCCTAATAATTTTAGCTGCTCTTAAGTCTATCTTATCCTGATATAAATAGAACAACTCTGTGTTCCTTTGATTAGTGTTTACGTGATACATCTTTTTCTTTCCTTTCACTTTCAACTTGCCTGTATTGTTATATTTGAAGTGAGTTTCTTATAGACAGCATGTCTAGTAGGGCATATTTTTAATCCACTCAGTGAATCTTTATCTTTTGTCAGTATACTTAGACATTTACATTTAATAAAATATTTAATAAAATATTGATATTTTATTTTCTTATTTTTTTAACTTTTATTTTAGGTTCGGGGTACATGTGAAGGTTTGTTACATATGTAAACTCATGTCATGAGGATTTGTTGTACATCAGACCTGGCTGATGATTATTACACGACCCAGGTGTTAAGCCTAGTATCCAATAGTCATATTTTCTGCTCCTCTCCTTCCTTCCACCCTCCACCCTCAAGTAGACGCTGGTGTCTGTTGTTTCCTTCTTTGTGTTCATAAGTTATTTTATTTTAAGAGCTTATTTTCAAGGAGGATTATTTCTCCACACACTAGGGTATCCTGTGAGAATCCAGTCTGGGACTGGTATTTTTGTTAACTTTTCAACTTGGGATCTTTACTATGTGTGACCCAGGCTTCTTATGGGAGATTTTTTTTTTTTAATACTCAGAGACCTAAACAGAAAATTTTTGCCACTTAGTTGGACTGGCAGTTGAATTGTTTTACAGTTCCCTTTTCATAGGGAGAGCCACTTCAGCTTCCAGGCTTTACACAGGATCTCATTCTCTTCTCCTACAGACCCAAGGCCATAACTTCTGTTCCTACACGAACATTAAAATGCCACTTTTTAAGTAATATCAAAACATAAATATCTAAAATCTAAATATTAAAATCTATATTTTAGATATTATTTATGTGCTCTCTATTTTCCAAGTCCAACCTAGAAATGCCTGATGACTGATGAGTGATGAGCTTACTATATCTTTGTCCCTAACATTTGGGATTTCCTTTTATTTCTTTGTTCTCGGCTAGATATTTTAAAATCGTGGTTTGTATTCTCTCTTTTTTCATGCTTTTCATGTGTTGGTAGTGGAAAAGGAGTCCAGGACAACAGTACCCCATGTGACCAAAACTGGAAATTGCTGTTTGTGTAATATAGATATTCTTCCAGGTGCTGTTTCTATCCTTAGATATCATTTCTATGACATAGGAATCATTCCTCAGAACTTTTCTGTTCCTTGTAATCAGAATATTCTTAGTCTCTACTTTCCTGATTCAGATCCAAGCTGATTTTCTTGTGAGACAGTCAAACAAATCTTAGTTGTTCTCCTCCTTCTACCGTATCTGAGACAGCATTATTATTGTGTTTAGAATATTTATGTGTTGTAATGGATGTGTGTGTGGTGGGTGAGAGGGAATGCTTTCTTTCTTCTCTGTTTTCACTATTGTGGATTCATTTAAAGTTGCAGCATCCAATCATATACACACGGCCCAAATAATTATGTCATGCCAGGTATTTTTACTTCAGAAAGTGTTATTGTGGAACTCTATTTCCTGGAAAATTTCACTGTGCCTTAGCCTATGTCAAAATGTCAAAAAGCTGCTAAAAAAACTCAGGTCAGATTTTATAATCTCACATCAGAAAGCATGCATGTTTTGTGTGCTGCTGAATAATGCTTTTAGCAGAAACTGACAAGTTGTCCCTCAAACCCATTTCTCTTTCTTTCTGGTATTCAGCTACATTTCTTGGTCTCCTTTGCAGGTAGGTGTGCTCATGTGACTATGCTCTGGCCTACGGAGAGTGAATAACTGATAAAAAATCTCATGCATAATTCTCTATCCCTCAACTCTGCCATCAGTAGTCAATAAGACAATGTCTAGGTCAGCCTCGGAAGACATACATTGAAAATAATAAAGGTTCCTGAAATTCCTGTACCTACATCACTGCCTACTTCACTCTCACATAATTCCTCACTCCTCACCATCAACAGGATTGCAGAGAAGCTAAAAATAAATTTCTGTTTTTAGTCACTGAGCTATCAGAGTTTACTTCTTGTAGCAGCTAATCATAGTTAATTCAATGGCAGAAATATAAAGAACCCTTTCTTCTTTTCTGCCATGCATCTTCTTTCCTTTGATAGCATTGCTTTTACATAGGTGACTAGTTCACTGCTTCTGAGAGTTACTACCAACAAAATCTTAATAAAATTTACTTCTTACATAAGGATATTATAGGAATTAGTGCAGCATTTTTATAAATCTGTCAGGGGTCCTTGGAGCCAAGTCTTCATACAAAGTAAAATAATGATACTCATTTTACTATATACTATAATTTTAATGAATACTGTGTAATATAAATACAAAAAAATAATTTGTAGAAACAATTGTTTCCCTGAAGGAAACACTGAATATATCAGAATAATATTGTGAAACAAGAAAGTACTTGGTACAATCTATCCATTTTTTCTTTTTTATATTTATAAAGCTAAAATACTTAGAAAATACTAATGATTTGCTCTAGTAATAAAGAAAACTAATTTTTAAAATCCAATTTCCTTTTTTAAAATCTAAATTGTACTTTGCATAAAAGCAGCACAGAATTTCTGGCTCTGATTTGTATCTTCTGTTCATCCATTAAAAGTAGATACTTCCTACCCTGACCCGCTCTTCTAGGTCCAAAATTGTTTCCCTTTACTGGAATATATTTTCCAAGGGCCAATGGACTCCCTTACTCAGGATTTTTATTCTCATCATAATACCAAGGCCACTATCATGAAACATTTATCATGGTAAAGTCCATCTTCTAAACAGCTCTGAAAGTACAAAATATATTGTTTATACAACCGAAACAATCTTTGGTTTTTAGGCCTTTGTTCTTATTGGTCTCTCATTTTAAAGCATTTATTTGCTTTTTTCTGTCAAAAGTTCCTCATATCTAAGGTACCATACTATGCTATAAAACTCTCGATTGGATTTTATTTCTCTTTCTCTCTCTCCAAAGAGCCTCAAATCATAGACTGACCTATCTTCCCACTTATGTAACTATAAGGACCATATGGAAATAGGAAATAGCTACCATGGTAGTGTGTGAACACAAGATCCACATGAATAACACCCAGTCCAGGAACACTATGGCTGGCCACACTAGCTGTGCAATGCATACCTTTGTGGGAATAATCCATGATTGTAATGTAGATTGGAGTGGTATAGCACACAACTGTAAGTCGTGGCTCTGCCCAGCACCATATTGTTTGGTTCTATGACGTTCTGAGTTTTACTGTCCTTCGCTGATTTCATGGATATTATTGGAATCTTTTTTCTCTATTATCTAGAAGTGCTACATTTCTGAAAATATCTCTAATAATCCACTCTTTGACTACAATTCCTGGTGGGTGTTTTTCTAGTTTTCTCACCCCTTTATTCCTACAAAGTCTGTTTTTAAATCTTTCAAGACATTTATTCTCTTTTCCCCTTCATTTTTACCCTTTATTAGCCCCCATTCCAGGCCTCATTTGCTTTCCTATCCAGCCTAGTCTCTTTATTCAATCACTGCAAGAACATTGTCACAGATACTCCCCACCAACTCCCTAGTTCTCTCTGTTTTTACGTTACATACCCCACAACTCACTAAACCTGGGTCAAGTCTCTCTAGCCAACCTTGGAAATGTAGCAAGACCCATTTGTATTAAAAAAAAAAAAAAAGACATAAATAGACAAAATAGGCAAATTTTGCTGTCCAGGGGAATGTGCAAGAGGAAGGCAAGCACAGGACACTCATTAACATCACAGAAAAGAGGAACCCAAGTGAGCTAAAAATTCATCAAAGATGGTAAGCTCGGGTAAGGAAAATCCAGCAGCTATGCAGACTGATGTCACTGCCCATGTATGGGCTCTGGCCTTCTTTGGGCTTTCAGTAAATGCAGCAATCTTTTCTTTGTTCATGGATAACTCTTGTCTCCATTCCCCTCAGCATTACTTCAAACAGGTCCACTCTTCTCAAAATTAACCCCTACCAGACCTCCTCTCAGCAGGCATCATTACTTCCTACTTCACAGAGAAAATAGAGGTCATCACCCATACATTCCCTCAATTCATCACTCCGAATCCAATAAATTAATCTATTTTTGCACCACACTGTCTCATTTTCAGTTTTATAGAATGCCTTGTCCTGCCTCATATTCAAAACTAAACTCTCCCGTCATGCATTGCTCTCAACCTCTCCCACCTCCTTCAGAAACCTTGCCTCATTAACAATCATCTCATTTTATCACACTACAATCTGTCCTTCTCTATTAGCTTCTTCCCTTCTGCATAAAATCTAGCCAGGTATTACCACTCCTTAAAAGCAAAAAAAAAAAAAAAAAAAAAAAAAATCTAAATCATTTGCTGGCCTCCAATAAGTCCTATTATCCCTCATTCTTACTCTATCAATTTTCTTTTAAGAAAATGAAATCTATTTTCTCACCTACTTATTTTCTTAAGTCATGGTAACCTTTCTTGCTCACACTCTGGACCTAGACTGTTTGTTATTAACTCAGTACTACTATCACTCTTATCAAAGCCTGTGACATTCATTCCTCACAACCTGGTTCTAGGTTAAAACTTGTCAATGTGAGATATTCAGATGAGAACTTGCCTGAAGTGAAGCAGAAGCCACATTCCCTAGAAGCAATTGACACATGAGAGAGATATAGAGAGGTGAGTCACCATGGCTTTCAGAGAAGCTCTTGAGACCCACCTTCTTCATAAACTGAGACAGTTGCTGGGAGCTTCCCACAGATTGTTGAGACATCTACAAGTTTCCAGCAACTTTTGAAAATAATTTGCTTCAGTTTATTAGACTGTGATCTTCAGAGTCAATTTCTCTGACTTTTGGGCAATAGCTTCCTTTATCCTCAGTGGCAACTTCCCTGAGCTTCATTCCATCAGTCTTCCAACAAGTTCTGTAAACCCCTAATTTTACATTAAGCTCTCTATGCCTAGAGTACATGGAATGGTGTATTTACCCTGAGTGCTGAGGAAATATACCCAACACCTCCCTGAATCTATTCTAACAAATATCACCTATAATCTCCAAATTTCTCAAACTCAGTGCATTTTCATCCTTATCTGACCTCTCTGAAACTGTTGCCAATGTTAATAACTGCGCTGTTGCAACATCTTATCCTTTTCGAACTTTGAGACTTGTAGAAGAGATATTTACATATATAATCATATTACATATATGATATGCTATAAAATGAGTAATCTTCTATAAATGTAGAGAGAAAAAAGCAACTAGATCTATCTTGGGAAATTATTATAAAGCATTCCCACTGAATTATAGCTCCATAAATGCCCTGACCATTTTGAACTCTTCTGGGGCCTTATATGAGGCATATGGGACAGTATTAACGTATATAATGACTTTTTCTCCTTTCTCTTTATTTCATTTATGCTCTAGGACATAACTACACTATTTCCACAAACAAATACTCTGTATAGTCTATCCTGCATATCTTTATGTTTCTGACTGAGGCCATAAGTGAGAAACAAAATAAAAAATAAGCAAAAGAAGAATAATTTTGTATAAGTAAAGAAAAGCCACTTTTGAAATTATCCCTCCAGAGTTTACAGGCTCAAAAGGCAGGACTTACACAAACAAATACCTAAAATCTGAACTCAAATGCAAAGATCTTGACATTTTTCACCATTACAGTACAGTGCTTTACACAATAATGTCAATTGCATATCAGTATATATACAATAGTTATTCACAACCACTCCTTAAAGAAAAAGCAATTAAATCAAAAAGTGGTTTTATATATATATTATATATATATATAATATATATTATATATATATATAATATATATTATATATATATAATATATATATATTTGTGTGTGTGTGTGTGTGTGTGTGTGTGTGTGTGTCAAAAAGAGTCTTATTAGATTGTGTACCTTAGAAAGTCAAGGGCAAGATTCTCAACGACCTCATAATATAAGATGTTAATAAGTCAAACAGTTAACAATCAATTTAGTGTGTATGATTCACTCTTCCATAATATTTTGACTACAATGACATTCCACACTCTGTCAGCATGGGTAAAAAATTTCCATAATTTTGTAAAACTAGGTCAACATCCTATAGTTACATTCTACATAATCCAGCCCATTCTGTCGATATCTTAACTCTAGCAGAAATGTGAATTCTAAAATACTGTGAAATCCAACACAGGTTTCTAAAATAGAAACAATGAGAAAATGTCTTATACCTCCAAATTAAATTCAGATGTGGAAAATCTGTGTTTGATACAATAGATTTAAAAAAAAATACTACATATGAAATAAACAAGAATTTAGGTATGATAGTCATTTTAGTTGATTACATCATAGCCTGAATTTAGATAGTCTATGATGTTTCCATGGAAACTGTTTTTGCTTAAATGTAGTTTTAGATATTCTTTAAGTACAAATTAAATTAATTGAAGGCAGAGATACAATGTTGGAAACATTTAGAAGCCTAAAGAACAGTTTATTCTACTTACCTAGAAGAATTAAGAAGAGCAATGGCAAAGGAAAAAATACATAAACTAGTCCCCTAAGATGAACAATCAAACAGAATATTTTCAAACTAAATTGTACATACTTTGAAATTCATTTAGAATATGAACTCCAATACTAGCCAACCCAACTTCAACATAAAGTTTATATTCCAGTGGAAATAGAATCATGAACTCTCTAATAATGCCTATTTCTAGTTTTTAAAGCTCAAGTGGAAGAATTAATCTTCCTTGAGATTACCTGGCAAATAGTAGTAACACAATAAGTATTTGTTGCCTAAATGAATAAACGGATGAAATAAGCTTAGAATGCAGTAATGCTGTCGTGACAATGTTGGGATGCAATGAGGCCCAATAAATAACATTCTTTTTTTTTCTGAACCAGTTAAAAAACAAAAGAGAGAAAGGGAAATAGAAAACTTAATACAAATATGGCTGTTAATGCTAAACAATCTGATAAGAGAAAATGAGACTTATATGTAGCAAGCAGAATTTCTGTTTGTGAACCTAGATTTTAACAGGCACCAACCTGGACACAGGCAGCACTAAGTCATTGTAGACCTTCTTATACAATCCCCTGCTTTTGTCAACCTTACACATAAAAAAGCAGAGCAGACTGCATACTCTCTGGAAGCAGGTTTGGACCCAAAGAGAAAGACAAACAAGAAATGACTGAGCTAGCATACTCAACTTATTCCTCCAAAATATAGCAGTCGCATAACCCACTCACTCCCTCCAGAAAAAAAGCATGTTATGGGAAGATAGGCCATGATTGTTACATGAAAGGAATTGTTCACATGGCAAGAATCATTAGGATTGTGAAAAAAATAGTGTCCTCTCCATAGCAATTATGGGAAGACTTGTGTTATCTGATAATCAATTAAGCATATACTATCATGAAATTTAAGATGTTAAATCAGAACACTTTCCATCATTCATTCATTTAACAAGCATCTATTGAAACCTACTAGGTGCAGAAATTCTTGTAGATGTTGGAGTTAAGAGGATGAAGAAAGTAGACATGGTTTCCATCCTCATAACATTTATATCCTACAAGGCAAACGCCAATTGTATAAACAATTTTAGTTCAAAATCATAAGAGAGCAGTCTGGAAGTTCCTAGGTGAAATATTTAACCTTGTAAAACTGAAGAATTCTACACAAATAACTCAACTTTGAAGCAGATGGCCAAAGCATTGGTAAGGATTAGCCAAAGAAACTAAGAAAGTGTTTCTCAGATAAACAGGCAGTAAGCGAACAGGCCTTGAGCAAAGTGTGAGACTGTGGTGTAGTCAGTAAAACAAAAAAATTTCAGGAAAGCTAAAATGTAGTGTGAGGGTGAGAGAGATCCTGTTAAAGAGTATGCAGTAAAGAGAAATGCCTAGGTTCACAACTTAGAAAAATCACTCTGGCTTCAGAGAGGAAAAAAACTTTACAAAATGAGGTTAGAGACATTACTTGCAGTATTTAAGTTAAAATAATTACAGTATTTAAAATGAAAGAAAATTGATACTTTGAGGACTACACATAAAAATAAATAGAAAGCTTGTATTTAAGAAATATGTTTCAGGTAGAAAAATCAAGATTTGGTTATTTGGGAGACATATCCAATATGAGGATGAAAGAAAGGAAGATGGTAAATTTCTGCTTTGAATAGCTAAGTAGATGCCCATGTCATTCAATAAAATAGGAACCCAGGCAAATGAGATGGCAAACTGACAAGGATATGTTGGTACATTTTTATTCAGTCCTTTGTAGAATATCCAAATAGAAATGTCCAGTAGGCACTTGATTATATGGGCCTGAAGTTTAGAAAAATGAGTTCAACTGAAAACAGATATTGGAAACCAATAGCATAGAAATGGTGCCTGAAGTTATAACCATTTTTAAGTGGATTAAACTTGGTGGTATGCAATCAGCAAACAGCATTACTACTTAAGAATCACTTTTTTCACACTAAGTCTGTAAGATTTATCTTCATTATTTACAGCATCTAAAATTTTTGCTAGGGGCTGTGAACTTTGAATCACTTTTATTTATACAAGGAATTACATTTCTTGACGTTGCAATTTAAAAATCTGCATATATGGACTTTTTTTTCTATAGCACCTTAAATATACTATATTATAGACGTGAACCCAACCCAAACAATATCTATACTTCTGATGCTACATTGAGAGTGAGAAAGAGAGATTATTGAATACCTATTGAGGTCTATCATAAAAGAATTATGCCCCAGATGTTGAAAAAGAAGGAAAAGGAATGATTTAGCATATTCTTTAAATAACTGTAGAAAGAAATCTTAAGATCTTCAGAGAAAAATAGCACCAATATCTTGGTTTGTTTGTGCATTTTCAAATAACAATAACTTTGAAAAATATCACTTCACTGCAAAGAAAAAAATTAATTAATAACTATGTAAAAATACCTTAAATGAGGTTCAGATGTTTAAATATCAGGATGTTTTCATAGACATTAAATTTGGAGTTCTAGAAACTTATGTGAAATATTTATTAAAACAAGTATTGTAAGCAAAGCTTGAGAACACTAACAGGAAAAGAGAAAAAAAAAATGCATCATGTGAAATAGCTCCAGCTGTTAAAACACTTGTTCAATATTGACGGAATGTCTGTGATGTATAAGGTGTTAAACTTAACATATCCACGGCAGTTATTGATCCCCAGGATTTTCATTTTACTATGTATATAAACAAACAAGTGCAACATCTATGTAATTTGACTTTTAAAACCTAACATATTTTTGCCTTATTTCCAACTCGATTTTGTTCTATAGACCAGCAATGCCTAAAGAACTGTAATCTTAATTTTGTCCATTTTCATTTTTTTTAACTTTAAACAAATTTTTATTACACAAAGGTTTTCACATAATTGGATATTTCTCTACTTTGTACACAATTATTCTCACTCTCCACAGAAAGGCTGCTTAACTTCTCATCTGGTGGTGGCAAGCACTAAAATCCTGATTTTATTAACAGAATAGTAGTAAAAATGCCTCAGTGATTTAAGTTGAAAGCAGTACATTGGTACATGGCTCTTGTACCCATTATCAGGAATGTACAAATGTTTTTTATTCAAAAATACAAAATAAATTATCTGTAGGCATGGACAATGACAGCAGTAAACCATTATATATTTTGTCAACTGAAACCAGTAACTGATGGTTATAGTGGTTTTCAGCCAGCCTTTTTCTTCATTTTCTCCAACTGACTTCTCTGAAGTTATTGGTGAGGAACACTGCCTTGGGCTTCCTGTCACAGTTCATTAATAAAGGTAAAGCACTACTAGTCTAGGAGTTAGAACATGCCACCTCCCATACCACCTCCCATTCCACCCATTGCACCCATTCCAGGGTCCTTCTCTTCTTTAGGAATTTCTGTGACGACAACTTCTGCTGTAGTTAACAGAGAGGCCACACCAGCAGCATCCAATAAAGCAGTTCTCACAACCTTTGTTGGGACAATAATTCCTTTTTCCACCATATTCACAAAATCTCCAGCCATAGCATCATAACCAACTTCTGAGGAACTCTGCATAATTTTCTCAACTATCAAAGATCCTTCAACACCTGCATTCTTAGCAATGGTCATTGCTGGAATTTTGAATGTTCCTTTAATAATTTCTATACCAATTTTTTGATCTTCATTAGCTGGAGTCAATGAGTCCAAGGCTGGAATGCATCGAAGCAGGGCACAACCCCCTCCCAAAACAATGCCTTCTTCAACAGCAGCTCTTGTAGCATTAAGTGCATCTGTAACTCTGTCTTTCCTTTCATTCACTTCAACATCACTTGTCCCACCAACCTTCAGCACAGCTACTCCATCTGAAAGTTTTGCCAGCCGTTCATTCAGTTTTTCCTTTTCATATTCACTAGTTGTGACATCTAACTGCTCAATGATTTCTTGAATACGTTTTTCAATTTTAACCTTGTCACCTTTTCCTTTTAAGAGCATGGCATCGTCTTTGGTCACAATGACCTCTCCAACTTTTCCTAAGTCATGAGGCTGAACGTCTTCAACATTTATGGTCAACCCCTCTTCTCCAAACACTGCACCACCAGTAGCAATAGCCATATCTTTAAGCTGGTTCTTTCTATTGTCACCAAACCCTGGAGCCTTGACTGCCACAACCTGAAGACCAACCTTTAGCCTATTCAAGACGAGTGTACTTAAAGCTTCTCCATCAACGTCTTCAGCGATTATGACCAAAGGCTTACGGTGAGCATTGGCAATTTCAAGAGCAGGTACAATGGACTGGACGCTAGAAATTTTCTTTTCACTCAGCAGAACATAGGCATCCTGGAATTCACATTTCTGACCTTTTGATGTATTAATAAAGTATGGAGAAATATAGCCTCGATCAAACTTCATGCCTTGGATAATTTCTAATTCATCATTCAGTGTTTTTCCATCCTTTACTGTGATGACACCCTTTCTTCCAACCTTTTTTATTGCATCAGAGATGATATTGCCAATTTCTTTGTCTCCATTTGCAGAAATTGTAGCAACCTGTGCAATTTCTTCAGGGGTGGTCACAGGTTTAGACTGCTTTTTAAGTTCAGCAATTACAGCATCAACAGCTAACATCACACCTTTCCTGATTTCCACGGGATTAGCACCTTTGCTAATCTTCTGGAAGCCTTCCTTGGCTATAGAGCGTGCCAGTACAGTAGCAGTGGTAGTGCCATCCCCAGCCTCTTCATTTGTGTTATTGGCAACATCTTGAACAAGTTTAGCTCCAATGTTTTTATATTTATCCTTTAAGTCAATTGACTTTGCAACAGTCACACCATCTTTTGTTACTTTGGGACTTCCCCAGCTCTGCTCAATAATCACTGTTCTTCCCTTTGGCCCCATTGTAACAGCCACAGCATCGGCTAAAAGGTCTACACCTGGAAGCATTAAGGCTCGGGCATCTGCACCAAATTTTACATCTTTGGCATAAGCCCGAGTGAGATGAGGAGCCAGTACTCTGGACACCGGTCTCATCTGGCGAAAGACTGTGGGTAACCGAAGCATTTCTGCGGGGCGGCGGCGGGACGTGCGCGCGGCGAGACAAGTCGTCGGCGGCGAGTGAGGGCCATTTTATTTTCTGATTTTGATTTTTTTTTTTCAGAATACTGGCCACCATAACACTAAATATAGGCTGTGTCACATTTAGGAAGTCATATTTTGAACAAAAGAAGCCCTACCTCACTTCCCAACCCTCTCATATAGCTACAACTGGGACTATCAAATGTGGAATCCTAACCTATTCAAAAGTAGCTATTTCATAAGACAGCCAGGAATCCATAACATAGTCACATACACTCACATACACACACAATAAATGAGCAGGGTTGATTAAACTGTCTCCAGAAACAAAACTGCAAAATAAAGAGAGAATGAGATAGTGAGAACTAAGTCTGAAAAATCTATATATATAAAGAGAAACCCTAAGTAGAGGCCATGAGGATCTTCAAAGTCAAAGTTAGGATAAATCATAAAATTTATTTAGAAGAAGCTGTGAGATAATGTTTTCGCCCTGCTTTTTGTTTTTAATATACACAGATTAGAAGGAGACTATTGGTAATAAGAGTGGAACCAAACAGACATACAGATCAAGACATCATGGGGAGTGTTATTGGAAGGATACGGAGTACTCTTACTACTGGGTTCCCAGTACTACAGTGGATCCGAACTTACCTTCTGTACATCTAATTGTTCTGTGGTTCCTGTGAGGTTTAATGTCTCTTGTCTAGGACCACAGTGAATGTTTCTAAGGGCTGTGCTTTTGCAGAAGTGTCAGGACCAGGCTGGGAGACAGCAGTGATACACAGCCTACATTTAGTGTTATGGTGGCGTGGACAAAGGAGCACCTTTCAGGATTCATACATTTGGTCCAGGTGCCTTCTAATTTGCACACTGTGGCTCCACCCTTATCACCCCAACTGAAATGTTAGAATAAGCTTTTCTTCTGCTGATTGAATCTGTTTCACGAAGTCCAAAGAAACTAACATAGATAGCAAGTCATATGTATAAAAAGTGGGATCTGGTTGTTCATCACCAAGATTACTTCAAGTGCTATTATCTACTATTTTATTTAAATTTTGTGTAATGTTTTCAGGTCTTAGACTGTGTGATTTCATTCTGTTTTGATATACATGACTTAACCCTGTTTTGATCTGCTCATTCCAGGAAGCATGAGATTTCTAAATTTGTATTTTAAACTTATATTAATTGCAAGACTGTCATTCTCTGAATTATAAATGGTAGATACAAATATAATAATCTAATCACTACCTTAAATTGCACATAATCTAAGAAAGAGACAAAAAATAAGTAATTATAATAAAGTGGAGGTTATGACAGAGATAAACACATAGTATAATGGAAGCATATAAGATTCGTTTCAAGCCCAAATTTGGGGTTTAGGGATCAGAAAAAGCTTTCTGGGGAAGAGAACATGTAAGTTAAGCTTCAAAGAAGAGGAGATAGCCAGCTAATAAAAAGGTCAGGAAGGCATTCTAGGCAAGAGAATAGCTGTGAAAAAGAATCAATTGTTGAGAGAAAGCAGAGCTTTACATCAGTGGTGATCAAGCATTTTACAATTTATTGGCCACTTGGGTGGAGTCCAAGACCTACAGCCCTTCTAAAACAACTATTTCCTCTCCTTAGGGAAAGAAGGGATTAAGAAATTAAAAAGACATGAAATAAATAAGTTTCAGTAAACTTTTAATGTTAACATGTATTATTTTTATTAATATGATAATATCACTACATATATTTATATGTTTAAATAATAATCTACATATTTAAAATTAACTCTGTAAATCTTTATACTTATTTTAGCAATATGATGCCAGTTTTTAAAATTTTGCTCTTTTGTACAGGTAATACATGCACATGACAGAAAAAAAAAGAACAAAAAAAAAATTAAGTTTTATTCCCTGTCTCCCAATATCCCCACAGAGGTTACATATATTTAGTTTCCTGTGTATCCTTCCAAAGGTATTATATGCATTCACAAACAGATATATTTCCACACATATATACAGTTGGTGAACTTTTCTTTCCCAAAATTAAAATATATTTTGGAGAGCTTTCCAGACTACTTTAATGAATGTTATGCTTTTTTAATTTACTATTTTTGACTCTTTACTTGAATTAATTTTAGACATGGAAAAGTTGTGAAACTACAAGAGTTTTCTTGTATCTCTCACCACATTTTCCACAATGTTAACATCTTACATAACTATACTGTAATTATGAAAAACAGGAAATAAAGACTGTTACATTATTATCAATTAAACCACAGATATTATTTCAATTTCAGCAAATTTTCCACTAATGTCTCTATTCCAGGATCTTATTCAGAATCCTACCTCGCACTGAGTTGTTACTTCCCCTTCTGCCTTCCAGTCTGTAACAGCTCCTCAGACTTTCCTTGTTTTTTTATTCACTTCATATTTGAAGAGTACTAATCAGTTATTTTGTAGAATTTCCCTCAATATGGCTTTGTCTAATGTTTTCTCACACTTAGAATGATATTTCACATTTCTTGCATGATTGGCACAAAATATGATACCTCTAGGGACACTTTAAGAAGTAGTTCATTCCAGGCCTGAGACAGAGAACACTGGAATATCTGGTGGTATGGGAAAGTAAGAAAATGCTCAGAAGAAGATGGGAGCATTTTGAAAGAATACAGGGGCCAGTCAGACCTATGACCAAATGACCTAATGGTCTTAATGACCAATGCTGAATTGATTTGAGGGAATTTTAATCTATAAAATAAAATCATAATTATATAAATAATTAAGTAAATGAGAAAAAGAATAGCTCTTGCAATAAAATTCAACTTAATGAATTAAAAAGAAAAAATAAAAAATCAACATTAGGCAAACACCACACAATTTTCTGTGCCAAACTGTTGCAGACAAGATCTACAGATTTGGCAAAAAATTGTTGACAAAATTTGTGGGCAAAAGTTTGAGAAACAGAATTTACCTTTTCACAAGGTATCTCTTACTAGCAACTATTAACTACAAAAGACAAAATAACTTCACAGTGAAAAAAGTTGACATGCGCTAATTTAATCATGTGAAAATGATAAACATCACATAATAAAACGTGAGCTGCTTGATATAATGCATAGAGAAGAACACACTATTATAGATTAATTTTAATAAATAACTCATAAGATTTATAAATTTTTAAATATAGTTACTTTTTTAATGCAAATCTATACAGTGAAAGTCTCTACATATATATTAATGGCCTTATATATACATTGTTTCCAACATATGCAAGTATATCCAGAATAGTTTTCCAAGTGAATTGCTAGATCAAAATATATAAGTACTGTTATGTTAATATTTATAACCAAGTTGCCTTAAATACAGGTTACACAAATGTATATGCCAAGGTCTCAAAAGCAGAAAGCATTACTGAGCATTAGAACTTTTACTAATTTTACAGTTGATACATAATGTTTCAGTATAGTTTAATTTATATATGTCTTACTATATGTTTATGAGTCTTTGTACTTTCTTATCTATACATGTTTGTTCACATTTATGATCCATTTTTAATGCAGTAATTGGTCTTATTTATTTTTTATCAATTTATGGGAGCTATTTATGGGAGCTATATATTAGGAGATCAGACTTTCGTCTGCAGTACAGCTTGTAGACATTGTATCACTTAGAAAATCATTTAAATAGCGCACATTCACAGGCAGTGCATTCTGATGAAGAATCGTTGTACAAATAAATTTAGAGCATATAAACTATGTATATACACTAGCTTTAGCAATAAAATATAAATATTTCACACATGAACTATCGTCTAAACTCTCTTAGAAATTGGTGTTTACAAAACCATTGGCCATATAGATTTGTTCTGCTACACCTTTGATATAATTTGGATGTTATGTCTAAATCTCATGTTAAATTGTAATCCCCAGTGTTGAAGGTGAGGCCTTGTAGGAGGTGACTGGATCACAGGGTCAGATTTCTCATGAATACTTCAGAGACATCCCCTTGGTGCTGTCCTTGTGATAGTGAGTTCTTGTGAGATCTAGCTATGTATGTGGCATCTTCCCCCACTCACTCTCTTGCTCCTGTTCTCACCATGTGAAGTGCCTCCTTCCACTTCACCTTCCACCATGAGTAAAAGCTCCCTGAGGTCTCCCCAGAAGCTGAGCCAATGCCAGTGCCTTGCTTGTACAGTCTGTAGAAAATGAGCCAATTAAACCTCTTTTCTTTATAAATTACCCTGCCTCTGGTATTCCTTTATAGAAATGTAAAAATGGCCTAATACAACCCTGTAAGTTAAATAAAATAATCCACAGGAATACTAAAACTTACAGTAAAGATAATCCAAGTCAGAATCACAGCTGTTGGAAAACCACTACTAACTCACAACAAAGACAACCCACTAATAGAGACTACTTCTCAAAATGTGGACATTCTGCCTAAATGTGCACATGAGTAGTGGTAACAAGACTTTGCAATAAAATACTAAATTAGAGTCTTTAGTAAACCCTAGAGTATATTAATTTCATTTCATAAATATCAAATTTTAGTATCCATAGAGGTCAAAGTAAATATTGTTTAAAATAGAATTTATGACATTATATGTTATTTGAAAATAAGAAATGAAGAAAGAGCTTTCATGTTTAGAACAAGAACTAAAAAAAGAACCATCTCTTGCAGCTCATCACTTCACAGAGTTCAGGATTGGAGACTGGGGAAGAATGGAGACATGTGTCTGGGAAATACACAGGGCCCAGGACATGAAATGCTTTATGGTGATGTTAAGGAGTTTGAATTTCATCTTAGAGGCAAAGAGAGCCATTGACACATTTTAAGCAGAATGGAAATATGCTTAAGAGTTTGGGATTATAACTCCTTTTGTATCTGCCTCAGTGCAAATAAAAAGAGTATAGGAGCATACTTGAAAATACAGAGATTGGTCAGAAGGCTCTAGTAGACTCAGGGAGAGATATGACAAGTGTCTGAACAAAGGCCATGTCAATGGTAATGGAACACAGAAAAAAGAAGGTCATATGATAGAGAAAGAATTGAAAGGTATTCATCACAAACTAGATGGGAGAAAGTCAAAGATGACTTGAAGAATTGTGTAGTAGGTAACCAAAACCAAGATGGACTATATATACAAGATAAAGAGTATATTATGCAGTGTGACATTCAATTTGCCTTTGGGACAGCCAAGCAGATAATTCCAGTGGATCTCTGCTGTGTTGTTCAGGAGTCAGGACTGGGCTAGCAATTAGATGTTTATATCATCAATATGGAGGATAAATTGATTCAACTAGACTTTCCAGAAACTTGACAGTGAAGACATGTTAGGAGATAGGGCAACAATTCTGGGAGGCCAGATACCAACTTAGTTTTGAGGAAAACTGGTTTAGAAGGAAAGATAAAATGATATCAACTCACTCATAGCTCTTATGTCACCTCCTAAATGAAGCCTTCTGTATTAGTTTGTTTTCATGCTGCTAATAAAGACATACCAAAGATTGGGAAGAAAAAGAGATTTAATTGGACTTACAGTTCCACATGGCTGGAGGGTCCTCAGAATCCTGGCAGGAGGTGAAAGGCACTTCGTGCATGGTGATGGCAAGAGAAAATGAGAGGAAGCAAATGCAGAAACTCCTGATAAACCCATCAGATCTCAGGAGACTTACTATCACGAGAATAGCATGGGAAAGACTGGCCTCCATGATTCAATTACCTCCCCCTGCATCCCTCCCACAACACATGGGAATTCTGGGAGATAAAATTCGAGTTGAGAGTTGGGTGGGGACACAGTCAAACCATATCATTCCGTCCCTGGCCCATCCAAATCTCATCTCACATTTCAAAACCAATAATGCCTCCCCAACAGTCACCCAAAGTCTTAACTCATTTCAGCATTAACCCAAAAGTCCACCGTCCAAAGTCTCATCTGAGACAAGGCAAGTCCCTTCCACCTATGAGCCTATAAAATCAAAAGCAAGCTAGTTACTCCCTAGATACAATGGGGGTACAGATATTGGGTAAATACAGCTGTTCCAAATGGGAGAAATTAGCCAAAACAAATGGGTTACAGGGCCCAAGCAAATCTGAAATCCAGTGCAGCATTCAAATCTTAAAGCTTTGAAATGATCTCCTTTGACTTCAGGTCTCATACCTAGGTCACGCTGATCTAAAAGGTGGGTTCTCATGGTCTTGGGGCAGCTCCACCCCTGTGGGTTTGCACGGTACAGCCTCCCTCCTGGCTGCTCTAATGGGCTGCCGTTGAGTGTCTGCGACTTTTCCAGGCACACAGAGCAAGCTGTCAGTGGATCTAGTATTCTGGGGTCTGGAGGATGGTGGCCCTTTTCTTATAGCTCCAGTAGGTGGTGCCCCAGTAGGGACTCTGTGTGGGACTCTATGACCTCACATTTCCCTTCCGCACTGCCCTAGGAGAGGTTCCCCATGAGGACCCCACCCTATAGCAAACTTTTGCCTGGGCGCTCAGGCATTTCCATACACCTTCTGAAATCTAGGCAGAGGTTCCAAAACCTCAGTTCTTGACTTCTGTGTACTCGGAGGCTCAACAACACATGGAAGCGGCCAAGGCTTGGGGTTTCCAGCCTCTGAAGCCACAGCCCAAGCTGTACACTCGGCCCCTTTCAGCCACAGCTAGAGCGACTGGGACATAGGGCACCAAGTCCCTAGGCTGCACACATTATTGGGACCCTGGGCCCAGCCCACAAAACCACTTTCCCCCTAGGTCTTTAGGCCTGTGATGGGAGGGGCTGCCATGAAGGTCTCTGACATGGCCTAGAGACATTTTCCCCATTGTCTTGGGGATTAATGTTAGGCTTCTTGCTACTTATGCAAATTTCTGCAGCTGGCTTGAATTTCTCCCCAGATAATGGGTTTTTCTTTTCTATCACATACTCAGGCTGCAAATTTTCCAAACTTTTATGCTCTGCTTCCCTTATAAAACTGAATGCCTTTAACAGCACCCAAGTCACCTCTTAAATGCTTTGCTGCTTAGAAATGTTTTCTGCCAGATACTCTAAATCATCTCTCTCAAGTTCAAAGTTCCACAAATCTCTAGGACAGGGGCAAAATGCTGCCAGTCTCTTTGCAAAAAAACATAACAAGAGTCACCTTTGCTCCAGTTCCCAACAAGTTCCTCATCTCCATATGAGACCACCCCAGCCTGAATTTTATCATCCATATCACTATCAGCATTTTGGGCAGAGCCATTCAACAAGTCTCTAGGAAGTTCCAAACTTTCCCACATTTTCCTGCCTTCTTCTGAGCCCTTTGAACTGTTCCATTATTTGCCTGTTAGCCATTTCCAAAGTCACTTCCACATTTTCCGGTATCTTTTCAGCAATGCCCCACTCCACTGGTACCAGTTTACTGTTTCAGTTCATTTCCATGCTGCTGATAAAAGACATACCCAAGACTGGGAAGAAAAAGAGTTTTAATTTTACTTATAGTTGCACGTGACTGGGGAGGCCTCAGAATCATAGCAGGAGGCGAAAGGCACTTCTTACAAGGTGCTGGCAAGAGAAAATGAAGAGGAAGCAAAAGTGGAAATCCCTGATAAATCCATCAGATCCCATGAGACTTATTCACTATCACGAGAATAGCATGGGAAAGACAGGCTCCCTTGATTCAGTTACCTCCCCTTGGGTCCCTCCTATAACACGTGGAAATATGGGAAGTCTGGGAGATAAAATTCAACTTGAGATTTGGATGGGGGACACAGCCAAACCATATCACCCTCCCTGTCATCTTACCTGGAGAAGCTCCCAGACATTCTCCAATATTGCCTGTTTTGTTGTCTTCAGTGGGACTTACCATTGTCTAAAATACCTTGTTTACGCTTTCTTACTCGTTTATTGTCAGTGTCCCCTCACTAGAAAGTGTGCTTCCTACATTCAGAGAACATTCTCATTCTTCACTCTATACCCAGCTCCTAGATAAAATATCTTTAACATAGTTGCCATTCAAATATTTAAATATTTTTATACAAATTAATTTTCTTCTTTACTCATCAAAACTATCTGTCCCTATGCTCTCTCCTGCTATATTCATTGTATTTCTGTTATTACTACTTTCACAGAGTTTCTTAATGTAATTCTTTAGTTTTGACTCTGCCTACAGAAGATAAAGTACTACAGGATCACAGCCATATATTATTTATCTTTATATATTCCCATTCTATTCCCACATTCTACCCAATACAAACATACAATATGCCAGACACAGCGAGTATACAACTTAGCATACAGATTAATAAACACTTGAAATTTTTTTCTCTAGGCTTCTTCTCAGGTAGAGAAAAAAAAATTAATAGCACAAAAAACAGATAGAAAAGAGAAATATTCTTCAACAGAAATGGGAATAGGTGGAGTTGACTGAAGCATAAAGAGTTCCCAAGGAAGTACGAGATTCTCAAAGTACAAAAATAAAATGAAGAGAGTTAATGAGGATTTTAGCTTTGGTTAATTTTAGAGATTTTTACTTTAATAAGCAAAAACATTAAAAATTTTTAAATAAAAATATTAAAAGAGTATTTTAAAGCTGGAAAAATGCGGTAATAAAACATATATCCAAAAATACAGCCATTATTATGCAGTTCCTAATAGAGTTTCTGCTTGACAAATATTTGTTGACTTAACAAATTCATCAAATCATTATGGTTTCAGAGTGCATATAACTCCGCAGTATGAACTGAAATCAGAAATGCAGTAGTTTGGCATCTGTGACCATTGGGGTCACATTTACCACTGCTAATTATTTTTGAAAGACAGAATGACCCAACACATAACAGAATTTGTCCTGTAGGTGCAAGAATGAAGCCAAAATTTTAATACTCGAGTATTTTTGGCAATTACCAATAGAGTGCAATAGTTTTCATAAAAATGAAGTCCTACCTCTAAAACTACAAAAAAAAAAAAAAAGAAAGAAACAAACAAACAACTAAATTTCCAAAAACTTAGTGTTTTCCTTAAGTTGACAATAACAAAAGAGATTTTAATTTGGCACCTATGCACTGGATCAACGACATTTTGTGGGAATAATACTTTCATTTACTCATTTTGAAAGTGTATGTACACTTTATGAATATAGTCCGGCACCCCATAGCAATGTTTTCATCAATGATGGATACATATACAACTATCCCATAAGATTATAATGGAGCTGAAAAATTCCTATCTAGTGGTAGGCATGGTAACATTGTAGCACGACACACTATTCACATGTTTACGGTGGAGCTGGTGCAAAAAAACCTATTGTGCTGCCAGTCATATAAGAGTATATCAGGTACAATTACATACAGTACCTATTACTTAATAAAGACAACAAACGACTATGTTACTGGTTTATGTATTTACTATGCTATACTTTTAATCATTACTTTAGAGTATACTTCTACTTGTTGAAAACAAAAGTTAACTGTAAAACAGCCTCAGGCAGGTTCTTCAGAAAGTATTCCAGAAGAAGGTATTCTTTTAGGAAATGAAAGCTCCATGCACATTATCCCCCCTGAAGACCTTCCAATGGGACAAGATGTGGAGGCGGACAACAATGATGTTGATGATTCTGATCCTATGTAGGCCTAGGCTAATGTGTGCGTTTGTGTCTTAGTTTTTTTTTTGTTTTGTTTTGTTTTGTTTTTTTTTTTTGAGATGGAGTCTCGCTCTATGCCCAGGCTGGAGTGCAGTGGCCGGATCTCAGCTCACCGCAAGCTCCGCCTCCCAGGTTCACACCAGTCTCCTGCCTCAGTCTCCCGAGTAGCTGGGACTACAGGCGCCCGCCACCTCACCCAGCTAGTTTTTTATATTTTTTTTAGTAGAGACGGGGTTTCGCTATGTTAGCCAGGATGGTCTCGATCTTAACAAAAAAGTTTAGAAAGTTAAAAATAAAAATAATTTTAAAATAGAAAAAAGCTTATAGAATAAGGATACAAGGAAAATATTTTTGTATAGCTGTACAAATGTGTTTGTGTTTCACGCTGTTATTACAAAAAAGTAAGAAGTGAAAAAAATAAAGTTTGTAAAGTAAAAAATTTAGAGTAAGCTAAGATTAATTTATTATTGAAGAAATTTTTAATAAATTTAATGTAGTCTAAGTGTACAGTATTTTTAAAGTCTACAGAAGTGTATGGTAATATCCTGAGCCTTTATATTCACTCACCACTGACTCACTGACTCACCCAGAGAAACTTCTAGTCCTGCAAGTTCCATTCATGTTAAGTGCCCTATAGAGGAGTATCATTGTTTATACCATATTTTTACTGTACTTTTTCTATGTTCAGATACACAAATATTTATTATTATGTTATAACTGCCTATAGTATTGAGTAAAGAAACATGTATATAGGTTTGTAGCCTAGAAGCAATAGGCTATACCATATAGCCTAGGTGTATAGTAGGCTATACCATCTAGGTTCATAAAGGTACACTCAGTGATGTTCACATGATGACAAAATCACCAAATGCATTTCTCAGAACATATCCCTGTCATTAAGTGGCACATCACTGGACAGTCATGTGTATACATATATTAATATATGGATATATGTGTGTATATATATATTTACAAGCATATATATACACACACACACATATTATGAACATACATATACAATCACAAACATATATATACACACATACCTGAAAAATAAACATTAACAGATGAGTTAGAGCCCTGATTTCAAGATTATAAACACATATGAGGAAAAAATTATCAACTATAATCAAAATATTAACTTTGCAAGAAAGCTAATAATACCTTTGAACTTTCTTTTTTTTTTTTTTGAGATACAGCAGCTATTACAGAAAATTTCATAAAAGATAACTGCTTTTTCAACTGCTCTTAAACCCAGTTTTAAACTCCTCAGTTACCTGAATCAAACACGTAAGTGATGTTTGAAACTTGGATTAAGCAGGGCCAAACTTCAGTGAATAGCATCACTTAGTGTATTTGTAAAAGGCATGTCAGAAGTCCTGTCTTGTTGGGGGTAGGGTGAATGCAGGTGTGTGTGTGTGTGTGCGCGCGCATAGAGGTGTTATTTTTAATGATGGAAATTCAGGGCATTGAGAGAAGTTGTGGAACATGGCTGTAGGGATCTAACTGAAAAGCAAGATAGGACTTTGAGCTTAAGCTACAGCTGGTGAAACAAAACTTACTTAGCTACTGAGATCTTTAGATACTACTTTTCAAATTACTGATTTAATTTTAACTTTAAATGTAAAGTTTCCAAATGCACTAAGAAACAACAGTGGGTGTAAATGTGATAGTAGTCTAAGATAGATGTTGTTGATTTGTAATGTTTACTTAAAAGAACTAGCTTTAAAACTGGAAGCACCTAATTCATGTGCAAATAACATAATTTGTTGATGTCCCAAATCAGAATTTCTCCTCAAAATTAGAAATAATCTAAGTTAATTTGTGTCTTGAAAGTAATAATATGTCAAATATTTCAAAGATATAATTACTCAAATTAGCTATTTCCATCTACTCTAACAAAGGGTCTTTAGATTTCAAGAATGACAGAAGTTCTGCTTTATATCTCTTAGTCAAAAAGGAGCTACATCAGGACTTCATCAAATAAAATTTAACAAGAGTAGCTCTAGCATATTATTTTTAAGAGCTAACATTTATAAAAATTGAATATGAAACTAGATAAAACATTTCACAAAAAAATGCTTTATCTTTCCTACAACCAGAAAGTCTCTGAGTTCCTTTTGATTTGATGCCAGGTTGTGCTAGGATGCCCAATATATTAATAAAATGAGAAGCCACTGGTAAATAGACATTTGAATACTAATTTATTGTAGTAATTTTGGTAAATTGTCATCTAATAATTATTCCCATAGCCATATTCCTAACCAGCAACGACTGGGTTAGTCTCTGAATCCAAAGCATCCATAATGAGGACTCAGGCCAAACACTGATCGCCATTGCCTCTTCCTTCAGTGTTCCTTTCATTACTAAATGTAATACAAAGTATGTAATGAATATTTTGCATAGCACTCTAAAGCAGTGGTCTCCAAACTTTTTCAATTACATACTCATATCAGCAAAAAGTATTGAACTTATATCTCTAGACATATTTTATAAAACTATAAATTATATGTATAATGTCAATCTATTTATCAAATATTAATAAAATATATTCTTTTTTCCATTTTTGATAAACAACCAGAAGCTTTAATATTTTTTCTCTTTCTTAATGAATGCTTTTCCTCATACTCTAGAAAATAAACACCATATTGTGGAGATAATTGTAACAGAGAACCAGAAGGACAGGTTCTAGTTTATAAAATCTGATCCATAACTGCAGGACACATACAATCCATTTGGAATTCATGAAGAGAACAATAAATTAGCACACAATAAAAAGTAAAAGATCAAATTGTTTCTTAAGACTTACAGTGTCATCGAAGTTTAAAGATGTCTAAGGAGTTTTAAGAAGTGTTTATGGGTGAGGTAAGGGTCAAACCGAGCCTTAAATTAGAATAGATAAAGGCAGGAGATACATTAAATGGAACACTGACTGGAATATATCTGAATGCATTATTGTAGCATGTACACTAGAAAGAAACATGAGTTAAGAAGAGAAATGGCAATGGGGGTGGAACATCCGTGGGGCCAGTCTGGTGATACAAAAGGGTTAATGATGAACTATTCTGAATTTCTACAGCACGTGCAGGTGGTGCTGAATACTTTTACACAAATAAAGTTTTAAAGAGCAAGCTGTTTAGTCTTTAACGTGTATTAAAATTAACTGGAGATGTTGTTATAATGCTAATTCTGATAGAGTTGATCATGGGTGGGGCATGAGACTAGGGACTTAGAAATGCTCACAGATTATGGCAGTACCAGTGGTGCCTGGACCACATTTTGAGTACCAAGTGCCTAAAGGTCAGAGTCCCCACAGAACTTACTTTGTGACTTTTTATTCTTATATAATTTCCAAATTACAGAAGCATTGCAAGAATGGCACAAGGAACTGCCATACATTCTTTATCCAAATTCACTATTTCTTAATGTCATCTACTTTATAATTTTCTCAATAGATGATTGATGATAGATAGATAGATGAATGGAATGAGAGACAAAAATATGAATAATATTTTGGAACCATTTGAGAATAGATTGAAGATATTGTACCTCTTTGTCTTAAAATATTTCAGTGATTTCCCCCAAAAAGGGCATTCTGTTACATAACCATAGTACAATTATCAAAATCAGAATGTTTAGCATAGTAGCACATTTAACATACTACTGTCTAATTCATAGTCCATACACAAATTTCATCATATATCAAAATAATATGTTTAATAGCTATTTTTTTTCCAGACCAGGATCCAGTGTAGTATCATGACTTACAGTTAGTTATATCTCTTTAGTGTCATTTAACCCATAACAGTTTCTTCAGTTTGTCTTTGTTTATGGCCTCAAGACTTTTTTTTTTTTTTTTTTTTTTTTTGAAATAGTCGCTCTGTCACCCAGTCTGGAATGCAGTGGTGCAATCCTGGTTCACTGGTGCAATCCTGGCTCACTGCAGCCTCCAGCTCCCAGGGTTCAAGTGATTCTCCTGCCTTGGCCTCCCGAGAAGCTGGCAATATCAATTAGAATGTGAAATACTGTTTGTGATCACGGGATAGAGAATATCTACATTTTAGAAAGGTTTTTAAGTGTCATGAGATTCTTTCTTTGTGTTTGTTTGTTAGTTTGTTTGTCTGAGATGAGTCTCACTCTGTCACCCTGACTGGAGTGCAGAGGTGCCATCTCAGCTTCATTGCAAGCTCCGCCTCCCAGGTTCAAGCAGTTCTCCTGCCTCAGCCTCTCCAGTCTCCTGAGTAGTTGGGATTACAGGCACCCACCACCATGCCCAGCTAATTGTTTTTATTTATTTATTTTTAGTAGAGACAGGGTTTCACCATGTTGGCCAGGCTGGTCTCAAACTCCTACCCTCAAATGATCTGCCTGCCTTGGCCTCCCAAAGTGCTGGGATTACAGGCCTGAGTCACACGCCCAGCCTGACCTTGATACTTTTAAGAGTATAGTTGTCCCACTTTATCCTTGGGGGAGGCCTTCCCAGACACCCAGTGAATGCCTGAAACCATGAATAGTACCCAATCCTTATGTTTTCTCCTATATATACACACCTATGATAAAGTTTAATTTGTAAATTAGGCACAGTAAGAGATTAACAATAATAACTACTAATAAAATAGAACAATTATAACACTATAATAAAAGTTATGTGATCATGGTCTCTTTCTCTTTCTTTCTCAAAATACCATAATACTTTCAGACTGCAGTTGACAACAGGTAACTGACACCAGGGAAAGCAAAACTGCAGACAAGGGGGGACTACTGTGCTGACTTGTTTTTGACTTGTTTTTGTAGAACTTCTATCAATTTGGGTTTGTCTGATGCTTCTACATAGTTAAACTCAGATGACTTTTTTATCAGGTATATCATGGACATGATGCTGAATACTTCCCAGTATATCACATCAGGAGGCACATGATAGCGCTCAGACCAATATTGGTAATGTTAACTTTGGTCCCGTGGTTAAGGTGGTTTCTGCAAGTTTCTCAATTATAAAATTAAGAATTTTTCCACTGTCGCTAATTAGTCATTTGTGGGGCAATATTTGAGAACATGTAAATTTCCTACTCCTCATCAAACATTCATTCACTAGTTTTAGAATCCATTGATAATATTCCAATTCCATAATTCCTTCTACATACATTAGTTGATATTTTACTGTAAAAGGATTCCTTTCTCTCTCAGTTGTTTAGTTGTTTATTTATATCAGTAAAAACTCATGTATTTTTATTTTATTCAATGGATCATATCCATTATGTTATTTGTATTTTACTAATAATTTGTTCCATGTTTGGCCAATGGGAAGCCCCCCAAGCTGCTCCTTATGACTTTTTAAACAATAATTATTTAACATAGGTGTAGGCCAGGCACAGTGGCTCACATCTGTAATCCCAACACTTTGTGAAGTCAAAGTGGGAGGATCTCTTGAGCCCAGGTTTTTAAGACCAGCCCTGGCAACATAGCAAATTCCTGTCTCTACAAAAAATTTAAAAACTAGCTAGGCATGTGGCCTGCGCCTCTAGTCCCAGCTACTTGGGAGCTGAAGTGGGAGGATTGTTTGACCCTGGAAGGTCGACACTGCAGTAAGCTAAGATGGCGCCATTGCACTCCAGCCTGGGCAACAGCGCGAAACACTTGTCTCAAAGATAATAATAATAACTTTAAACAAAATAGTTTAAACCTATAAAAAATTGTGAAGATAGTGAGAATACCCATATATCCTATATGTAATTTTCCTTTATTAATATCTTACATTTATATGCTACATATGTCAAAATTAAACAATTCACGAAATCCCATAGTTTAAGATTTTTTCATAAACATTTACCTAATATTATTTTTTTATTCCAAGATTTCATCCAGGATATCATATTACATTTAGTCATGATGTCTTCTTGGCTGTGACAATTTCTCAGACTTTTCTTGTTTTTGATGATCTTGACAATTTTGAGAAATATTGGTCAGATATTTTGTAGAATATCTATCAATCAGGATTTTTGATCATAATCTAGGGTTACGGGTATTTTAGGAGGGAGATTACAGAGGTAAATGACATTCTTATCATATCACATCAAAGGTATATACTATCAACATGACTTCTTACTATTGATTACTTTGATTACCTGGCCAAGCTAGAGCTTGTTTTATTTTATTTTTTTTTCCTTTTTTATACAAAAGTATTTGGGAAGAAAAGTCTCTGTGTCCAACCCACACTTAAGGAATGGGAAGTAATACTCTACTTCTTTGAGGATGAAGTATGTGAATAAATTATCTGAAATTTTTCCACACAGATTGTCTATTTGTGCCATTTATTTCATCATTTATGTATATCAGTATGAACCTATAGACATTTATTTTGTATTTTCAGTTATAATCCAATACTACTACATATATTTTTTAGTTTTAAGTTCTGGAATACACGTACAGAACGTGCAGGTTTGTTACATAGGTAAACATGTGCCATGGTGGTTTGCTGCACCTATCAACTCATCACCTAGGTATTAAGCCCCGCATGCATTAGCTATTTATCCTGACTCTCTCTTTCCCCTCATCCCCTGCACAGACCTCAGTGTATGTTGTTCCCCTCCCTGTGTCCATGTGTTCTCATTTTTTAGCTCCCACTTATGAGTAACAACATACGGTATTTCGTTTTCTGTTCCTGTGTTAGTTTGCTGAGGATGATGGCTTCCAGTTTCATCCATGTCCCTGCAAAGGATGTGATCTCATTCATTACAACTGCACAACTGCTATATTTTATTGTTCAAATTGGTCCAACTTTGGCCATTGGGAACTCTTTCAGCTGACTCCAAATTTACTTTTTTTAATCTTTTCTAATCTTTATTATTTCTTTCATTATTTTGTTTGGCTTTAATTTCCTCTTCCTAGATTTCAAAGGTGATATTTAGTTTGATATTAACTCTAGACCTTTCTTCTTTTGTAATATATGTATTTCATGCTATAACGTTATGTATTTTTACATTTAGTTCAAAATATTTTTAATATCTAATTTTTCTTGAACCCATATGTTACTTTAGTGTTTATGGCTTAATCTCCAAATAGTTTAGAATTTGGAATGATAGTGGGGGAGGGAACAAAGACCAAATTAAATGAGTAGAAAACAGTTACAAATATGGTACATACTAATCCAACTACATTTGTAATCACTTTATATATGAACAGTCTACATACATTGATTAAACGAGATCAGGCCAGGCGTGGTGGCTCACACCTGTAATACCAGCACTTTGGGAGGCCAAGGCAGGTGGATCATTTGAGATCAGGAATTCTAGACAGTCCGGTGAACATGGTGAAACCCTATCTCTACTAAACATACAAAAATTAACCAGGCATGGTGGTGGGCGCCTGTAATCCCAGCTACTTGGGAGGCTGAGGCAGGAGAATCGCTTGAACCCAGGAGACACAGGCTGCAGTCAGCCGAGATAGCACCACTGCGCTCCAGCCTGCGCGACAGAGTGAGACTCCGTCTCAAAAAAAAAAAAAAAAAAAAAGGCAGAGATTGCCACAGTGGGTTACAAAACAAAACTGAACTATAACTTTCTGGTAATAATTTTTAGTTTCATTCCATCTGGTTGGAAAAAAATGTATTTTATATAATTTTTATTATTTTAAATTTGTTAAGGTGTATTTTTTGGTTCAGAATGTGATCTATCTTGATGAATGGTTCAGGTGGACTTCAGAAAATGTGTAACCTGCTCTTGTTATATGAAATATTCTATATATGTTGAAAAGATTATGTTGATTGACAGTGCTATTTCAGCTATTTCTATCTTTACTGATTTTCTCCCTGTTTAATCTATCAAATATAGACAAGAGTTTCCAACTGTAATCGTGGATATATGATTAGTCTATGTCTCTTCTCAGTTCTTGCTTCTTGTATTGCAAAGCTTGGTTGTTAGGTCCACAGATAGTTAGGACTGTTCGATCATCTTAGAAAATAGATTCCTTCATGATTTCATAATCTCCCTTTGTATTCTTGATAATCCTTCTTGTTCTTTAGTCTCATTTGTCTAAAATTGATATAGCAATTTCAGCTTTTTTTTTCTTTTTAAAACTTCCTTTTGAGTAGTGTTAGCATGGTATACCTTAACCTATCCCTTTACTTTTAACTTAGTTGAATCTTTATATTTAAAGTGGGTTTCTGGTAGACAAAATATAATTGGGTTTTGTTTTTTAATCCACTATGTCCATCTATCTCTTTTAAGTGATGTATGTAGATTGTTCACATAAGTGATTAAAAATGTATTTGGATTAGTATGCACCATATTTGTAACTGTTTTTGATGCATTTAATTTGCTCTTTGTCCCCTCCCCCACCACCATTCCCTACCATTTCTATCTTCTCTGGTTTTAATTGAACACTTTAGTGTCTTAGAATATATCAATTATACATTTTTTAAATTTAATTGTTGCCCTAGAGTTTACTATATGCAATATATATATTAGACTTATCTAAATCCATATTCAAATAGCACAATAGCACTTTACATATAGTGTATGTTATAACAGAGTATTCCTAATTTCTCTCTCTTGTGTCTTATGATACTGCTGTTATTTATTTTATTTATCCACATGCTGTATTTACTTAATACATTGTTATAAGAAATCCACTATAATTTTGCTCTGTTTCTCTATAGGTAAGGTTATTTTTCTTCTGTGGTTTCCTTCAATATTATCTCTTTGTATTTGATTTTCTGCAGTTTGACTATAATATGCCAGAGTATATTTGAGGGTTTTGCTGATTCTGTTTATATTATGGGAATTATTTTATTTGGTGTTCTCTGAGCTTCTTGGGTCTGTAGTTTGGTGCTTGTTATTATTTTTGAAAAGTTCTCAGCCATTGTTCTATCAACTATTTTTGTCTACTTCATTCTTTCTTTCTTCTACTGGTATTCTAATCACACATATGATATACATTTTAAGATTGCCTTTCAGTGTTTGGATGTTCTTTTATTTTTGTCTAATTGCATCACAGTTTGGGAAGTTTTCATTTACTTATCTTTATTATCATTAATTCCTTCCTCATCCATGTCAAGTCTGCTAATATTTCCATCAAAGGCATTCTTCGTTTCTGTTCACGTGTTTTTTATTTCTAGCTTTTGCCTGTTCAATACGATGTAGGCTGTGGGTTTGCCATAGATTAATTATTTTGACATATATTCCTTTGATGCCTTTTTCATTAATATTATTTTTCATTGAAAAATTATAATTGTGTTACATTTATGAAGCATGAAAATCAACTAAAAATGTATTAAAGACTTAAACATAAGATTTATAACTAAAACTACTAGAAGAAAACATAGGGGAAAAGCTCCACAACGCTGATCTGGGCAAGGATCTAGAGTCCTTGTTTTTGGCTCCCCTTTAATTTTGGGCTTCCTTATGTACTCCTGCTCAGAAAAAGACTGTGTCTTGCAGCTCTTTCAACTGTAATCCATGGTTACTAGAGCCATTTTAATGTGGTAATAAGACATTGAGGAGGGAAGACATTCTATAATATCTCAGTTAAAGTTCAGTCATCCAGTGGGCCTGTATCTTGAGGTTATAATCTTCAGAAAAGTCTCTCCAGTGGTATAGTTTTTTTCTACCTGCACTGTACTCCCTTCCCTGGTTGTAGTGTTATCAATCTACTTTTTTAAGCCTAACACCCTATTGACTATTATCTTCTTTTTTCTTTTCCCCTGGTGAGACAAGAAGACTGGAGGGAATGGGAATATGGAGAAGTTCAGCTAGGAAAAAGTTTCAGTAGTGAACTCTGGCAAAGTCCTTTCCCAAGGACCTTTTCATGAAGGCTTTGGGCATATTTAATGTTGGCTCTTTCCTTCTCCCTGCCAGAGCCATGAAAGGATATTTCTCTGATAGTCCCCCATGAGAACCTGGCAGTACTGTTTAAAGAGAAGCCTAGAAAAGTGTGTAGCCTCCAAAAGTTTCTCACTCTCACATTAGTGCACACTAAGCCTCCAGCAGGTCATCAAAATTGCTTCTACAGGTTGTTCACAGCTGATCACTAAGCACATTGAGAGGACTGAGACAGGCCCTTTTTGGCAAGACAGAGAACTATTCCAAAGAGCAACTTTGGCTCAAGAGCTCTTCATTTGTCTGGCAAATCTTTCCTGAACGGTATTGTATTACTCTTCTATCCAGTGCTCTTTCCTGCCTCTCTCTTTCCACAGGTGTTGGGCTTACATCCTCTCTTCTTGTACCCTCCTTGTTTTGCTCTCTTTCTCAATAAATCTAATCTTGCCTTGGATTCTATTTCTCCAAGACCCAAACTAATGCCAAAGTATGTTAAAATCTAATAATGATGGTGAATTTTATTTCCCATTGTTTTGTCAGCTTTGCTTTATGTAATTCTGAGTCTTTTTGTTAGGAAAATACACATTTATGTCATTCTGACATTAAGTGATAGAATATATTTTATATTTATCATTTAATGTTCTTCATTCCTTCCTAGAGATATGAATTTCCATCTACTGTGACTTTCCTTCAGCCTCAAGAATTTTTTTTGGCATTTATTGCAAGACAGGACTACTAGTGATGAATTTTCTGTTTTTCTTTATCTGAAAATGTTCTTTACTCCACTTTGTTTCGTTAAGGATATTTTCACTGGGAATAAAATTTTATGTTGACTCTTCTTTTTTACTTTTTCACTTAACATTTTAAAGACATTTCCCCATCGTCTTTTGGTGTCATTATTTCTGTTGAGAAATCAGCCATCATTCATATTACCAGCCTCTCTATAAAATTTGTCATTTTTCTTTGGTTGCTTTAAACATGGGTTTCTGGCAGGTGGCCCACGTGGGGTTTTAATTTATTTATAGGATAGTGCTTGCTTAACTTTTCCTCCATTTTCCTCCAAATTTGGAGATTTTTCTGTTATTATGTATTCAAATACTATTTTTGTTCTTATCTTTTTTTTTCCTTTCTCTCTCTCTGCTTAACTTCTAGTTCTCTAATTGCACACATATTAGAATATCTCCTATTGTTCCATAGGTGATAAAGTTCTGTTCATTATCTTCAATCTTTGTTTCTCAGATTGGACAATTTCTTTCAACATATTTCAGTGTTCACTGAATCTTTCTTCTGCTGTTTCCAACATGCTCGTAAGCCTTCCATTAAAATTTGTAATCTCAGTTACTGAACTTTTCAGTTTGAAAATTTCCATTTGGTTCTTATTTATAGTCTTCATTCTTGGCTGTGATGTCCTACCTGTTTGTTAAACATGACTATAATTGTTTTATTATTGAATATATTCAAAGCATACCACACACTGTTTTGATATACATGTACTAGTGAAATGATTACCAGCGTTAAACAAATTAATAACCTCATTAAAGTCTTTGTTTCCTAATTTTACCCTTTGTGACATCTTGGAGTTGATTTATATGAACTGCTTGTCACGCAATGCACCATCTTATCTTCAAAGGCTGGCTTCCCTCTAGTTTCAGTCTTCAAATACTTGTTGTTACTAGTGATTTAAGGTTTACCCAGAACTTATGATTGTTATCTATGCCAGGGCTAGTTCAGTACAAGCTGCTCTGCCATGATCAAAACCTGAATTACCTCAATATATTTTGGAATTGATTATGTGAGTTCATTTTAGTAGGTATCAAGCAAGACCATAATGTGTCCTGGGAAGTCGAGTTTTATTAGGGCTCATATAATATCAGTATGCATACATGTATATTATTTTTAAAAGTATTATGTATTTTGGGATACACAGTGTAGCACATTGGCTAAAAATAGCTGCAGATTAATCCTGCACTCAGGGTTTATATTCCATATACATTCACTCATAAGTTTCTACCAATTATTTATAGCCAGTGTGTCCATTCTAATTTCTTAGTGTCTGTGCTGTAGCAGTTGTTAAATATGTTTAAACTTATTCTTTTCCATATCCACTGTCAAATCACTTCCCTTTTGCTAGCATCTATTTCTAAGTTCTTTTTTTTATTATTATTGTACTTTAAGTTCTAGGGTACATGTGCACAACGTGCAGGTTTGTTACATATGTATGCATGTGCCATGTTGGTGTGCTGCACCCATTAACTCATCATTTACCGTAGGTATATCTCCTAACGCTATCCCTCCCCACTCCCCCGACCCCACAACAGGCCCCAGCGTGTGATGTTCCCTTTCCTGTGTCCAAGTGTTCTAATTGTTCAACTCCCACCTATGAGTGAGAACATGCGGTGCTTGGTTTTCTGTCCTTGCGATAGTTTGATGAGAATGATGGTTTCCAGCTTCATCCATGTCCCTACAAAGGACATGAACTCATCCTTTTTGTGGCTTCATAGTATTCCATGCTGTATATGTGCCACATTTTCTTAATCCAGTCTATCATTGATGGACATTTGGGTTGGTTCCAAGTCTTTGCTATTGCGAATAATGCCGCAATAAACATACATGTGTGCATGTGTCTTTATAGCAGCATGAGTTATAATCCTTTGGGTATATACCCAGTAATGGGATGGCTGGGTCTAATGGTATTTCTAGTTCTAGATCCTTGAAGAATCGCCACACTGTCTTCCACAAAGGTTGAACTAGTTTACAATCCCACCAATAGTGTAAAAGTGTTCCTGTTTCTCCATATCCTCTCCAGCACCTGTTGTTTCCTGACATTTTAATGATCACCATTCTAACTGGTGTGAAATGGTATCTCATTGTGGTTTTGATTTGCATTTCTCTGATGGCCAGTGACGATGAGCATTTTTCCATGTGTCTGTTGGCTGCATAAATGTCTTCTTTTGAGAAGTGTCTGTTCATATCCTTTGCCCAATTTTTGATGGAGTTGTTTTTTTCTTGTAAATTCGTTTGAGTTCTTTGTAGATTCTGGATATTAGCCCTTTGTCAGATGAGTAGACTGCAAAAATTTTCTCCCATTCTGTAGGTTGCCTGTTCACTCTGATGGTAGTTTCTTTTGCTGTGCAGAAGCTCTTTAGTTTAATGAGATCCCATTTGTCAATTTTGGCTTTTGTTGTCATTGCTTTTAGTGTTTTAGACATGAAGTGCTATTTCTAAGTTCTAAAAGGGGCCACGTGTCACATTTCCGGCCATGAGATGTAAGCAGAAGCTTCCTGATAAAAGCAACACACATGACTTTTCTACCTTTCCACCTTATTCTTTTGCTAAATACTGGCATAATGTTCTGAGCTACTGAAACCATCTTAAGTACCTGAAGCAAAGAGTAAATGAACCTCAGTGATGCTAGTTCTGACACCAATGAGCTTTCAAATCAATGTCAACTGCTACTTTTCTCTAGACTTCTTGTTATGTTAAAAGATAAATACTCCCTTCTCTATTTAGGTTACTATTCACTAGATATTCAGCTACTGGCAAATGAATGCATTTCTAACTGATATGGTACCTGATGGGGTTGTTATATATATCATGTGTGGTAGTGTGTATAAAATGCTTAACTGAAAATCTAACACGTAGCAAGCCATCAATAAACGTAACTATAATTTTATCTACTTACTTATAACCTAATTTCTTTCTAACATTATTTGAGATGGTATATGTGAACACATATACAATTCAACAGGAAAAAATAAAATCAAAAGAAGAAAAGGTTAAAAAGTAAAAGAGTTACAAAACAAAAGCCACAAAATGCATTCCTGAGGCATATAATTGCTACAGATAGTTTCCAAATTTTGTTTGAATTTCCTAGTAAATAAGAAAAAAAGGAAACAGTTCACGTGTTTTTCTTCAAGGTCAAGTAACAATGTAAAAGAGGAATTAGAACTTGGAGACACTACATTTTCAAGATATAGTCTAAGGTCTGAGCTACTGCCCACTGCCTCAGGTTAATGGGCCTCAATAGAATACATAGATTTATGTATACTTGTATCTCACATCTAGTAGAGAAGGAGGAAATTCACTATAATAAAAGCAAATTTTCTTATAGTGAAAACCAAAAATTATCTAAAAAGTTGTCTACCAGAATAATTTTCGGCAATGATTATTTCCTTAAACATTTATCTTAATATTCTGAGAAAATTACAGCCTGGGCAGTTTCTGAAAAACTCTTATCAAAACTAACTCCTTTTATTTCAAAATCTATTTATAACTTTTAACAACTTTGCAATAGTCAAGAAAATCAACAATCATGTAAGAAATAGAGAAATACTCATGTATAATAAATGCCCAAACATTAAGGCAATCTTTTCAAGACAGAATGATGGGGGTTGGGAGAGAGAGGGAGGAGAGGGCAGGGGGGAAGAGAAGGAGGTAGGGGAAAGATAACTCTTAAGAGAAGCAATAATATTTCCTCTGTTAGTAAACTCTCTATTTATTGTGAAGAGTACATTATCTAACAAGGATTTGTAATAAGTCTAGAAACAGAAAATGTGCTTTAGGAAAATCATAACCTCTTTTCTTAAAAGAGTCTCAAAAGCAAGGGAGTACCTCATTTTCTAACACCTTCCAAAAGAAAATTTCAACATTACTCTTAAAAATTTTGGCTGATTTCTTATAGTGAAAAAGTCTTCAAAGCAGAGGGATCTGAAAGTTTGTGACTATTTATTAATTCAAGGTAACTATGAACAAGAAAATGTTGGATATCACATATTTTGAGAAGAAAAGCAGAGAGGAATGAAAGTTAGAACAAAAGTCATAGAGAAAAGAAAAGACTGTGTCTGATCTTTGGTCCTGGAGTTTTTCTTCTCCAAGTGAGTAGATAGTAATGATTCAAAGTTAAGCTTGCAGAAATTGGCATGCCCATTACATAGAGGCTAGATGCCCAAGGCCCCACCTCCAGACACCTTGAAACATTTGCCAAAATAGAGATATCACAGCTTAAATTGTGGTTTCATCTAAGTTTTCAAAAATATTTTCTTAAAAATTATTCTAGTAGGGGATTATTTTTTGAGTATAGAGGTATATTTGAATAAATAAATGAAACAGACATCAATTTATTCTGTTTCAAGGATGCTTCAGTGTTTAATGGAAAGTTCTATGGATAGAGTTTAAATCCTCACAAGTTTTAAAACATAATTTGGAAGCCATCTTCTTTCACTTCTTCTAATTCATGAGGTCAGGACTCTGAGGGCAGAGACCATTTGGTTTTCCTGAAGCCATGCTGTGAGAACAAGAAATGATCATGTTTAGTTATCACGACCTCCTGCAGAGGAGATGGGCAACCTTGAACTCTGGTGTCAGCTGCTCCAGACATACTTTGCTCGGTTTTATGAATGGACACAATAACTAAAAAGCATCCTAATCTGATAATTATTTGTAAACCATTTTACATCCACTCTGTTCCCAATTTAGGTTTTGAAGCACTTCTGTAGTCACTGAAATTCTGTAGTTCACCCTGCAGTGATATATTTTTTTCACCTTCAAAGAATATAAGGAGTGTTTCAGCCTACATTTTAAATATGAAGAAGAAAATGTGTGAAATGAGGAAATAAAAATGCACTGAGGCTTTTTTTTTAGAACATATACTTATATACTTTCAAAGCATGCGTATTTTAACGAATGTAAGCCCCATGAGAATACAGCCCTTGCCTATCTTATTCATCAATATAGTCCCAATAATTCTATCAGTGTCTGGCATGTAGTAGGCACTCAATAAATATGCCTTGACTAAATAAATATATGCTTCTTTTCAGAGATGCATTATTAGGCATCCAACCCATTTTTCCATTCATGCTAATGATAACCTTTAAAAAAAATAATAAATTAATCTGCTGCGCAACAGCCAAGAATGAGCTCAAAATTCCTCCCAGCTTCTCCTGACTATCCATCAGAGACATAGAGTATCACCTGTCAGATGGCTGTCAGACCCAAGCTGAAATAACTGCTGTCCTCTCCATCAACTTACAGCATTTATGCCTCACACCTTACTCTAAATTTGAGGAAGGTATTTAAGTTTTGTTTTTAAGGTAAACACAGAATTAAAGTAAATGAGATAAGGAGTAGTCTCATCAAAGAATTTTATCACTTGCTTTGCTTAACTATGAACTTTAAAGCAAGATTTGCAAAGAACTGAGATAAATGAATTTGTTTTCATTATTGATTCATTAAAGGGTACTGGTAATCTCTGAAAGCAAAAGAAATCTCCACAATTTTAAAGAGAATATTTAAAATGTACCTACATGTATGAATGAATGTATTCCTTTCTATCTGACTGAAATCTGTGATAGAATATTTATTTTTAGGAGCTTCTCAAGCTCTATACAAGTGGAAAATTATCTCAATCCCTGTGAACCTAGTTCAAGATAAATAACTACTGCTTTTGCCATGCTATCTCTACCCTTACCTTTTACCCATGTTTTACCTTGCAAAAGACACCCCCCACTACCTACAGAGATATATGAGGACACCACTTTAAAACCCCACTTTGGCTAAGCTGAGTGGCACTGGAGCTATATTACAACTGCGGTCCCTCCCTTCTCTCTCTAGTGCAGGCAGCAGCACTCAAGCAGTTAACCACCTTCTAAGTGTCCCAGTAATACATTCCTGCCGCAGCACTCCTCAGCTCTCCAGAATCGGATTTCTGAAAATGTCTCTACATGGAGACATTCACTTCCCCGCTCAGCAGAAAGGGCTGTAGTCAGGGCCAAGGAGAGTAAAATACGAGCTTACAAATGTGGGGCAGGACATACATTGTTTTGTTTTGTTTTTTTCTCTTTGACTCAGAGAACTCAAGCTTCTGCATGACAGTGTGAGACTCTGGCAAACGCCAGTCTTTAAAATGCACATAAAGGATGACAATTTGTTCCCTGAATATCACTGGCTGGCACAGCCCCTGAACAAATTATTAGAAAGTGTGTGGGTGGAGGAGGATTTAGTCCCAATTATTAACCTACTGGAAGCTATATATATGCAACTATAATCATATATACTCATTATCATATCTCCAGTTGCCTCCAAATGCTGGCATTTAATGAGTTAAAGTCCAATGACTATGGCAATTAAGGTTATAAGTAAAATACTCCTCAGATATTTGACTGAAAGTATATGCTTGCTCTTTGTACTTTGTAGGAAGAGCACAGAGAGACTGGAAAGGAAGGGAATGTGTTTTGGAGAGCACATTAAGCCAAAATAACATACTTGTTCTGACCATCCTGGATACTGTGACAATAATTAGGAGGAAGAATACCCTTCTGTGGGTTGGAAAAGCCAGGAAGAACAGACTTAAGTTAAGCTAGCATACATCAAAAATAATTGACAATGGTTAGGCTTCATTGTAGAGAAGCCTGCACTGGCATTGCAGCCACCAGCCCACCACCCACCTAAGAATTATTATTTGAAAAGGATGTCAGAGGATTATAGAAGATCCTTGTGTCTGCTCCAATTAGGATCAACACTTCTGCTGCTTGCTCACTGAGCATTCAGTAATGATGAAAACATATTGACCCCTGCTGGAAATATGTAGAACTGCAGGCTTTTACTCTGGCCAAATACGATTTAAAAGCAAGGCATCTTTTTAATTACCATTTACATGTATCAAGCCTCAGGGGTATGTGTTTGTTTGTTTGCTTATTTGTCTTAAAGAAGGTTTCATATCACAATGCCAATATGAAACTAATTTACTCATTGCAAAAATTATTTCAAAACATTTCACAAACCCAAGACAAAGCTTCTTCTAATGATACAGCTTTATATTTTTTGTACGGAACTTAATCACTATCTTGTTTAAAATTGTAGGCAACAGCCAATGAGCATCAAACTTGGGTCCTCTCTATTATTTTTTAGAAGTCTTTGACTTACTGACCTCCAAATATATTATTTTCAAAGAAACTTAAAATCAGGAAAATGTTCTAACACTGTAGGTAATTATTTTGTTTCCACTCTAAATACTATCCCAAGGGTTAAATCTCTGTGACAATTTTCTTCTCAGAATTTTCCGCACAAATAAAGACTCTAAACTTGTCTTGCTGTGCTAGAATATTAATCAGACACTCTACCTTCTAAGAATTCTTACAGAAAAGTTCAGGGAAAAAAATCTTTTCCAGCATATTTGGGGATTACCAAGTTTCCAGCTAAGTGCTTAGAGGACATGGAACAGTTAACTTATATGGCACATGACTTGCTATTTTGTGGGATGTACTAAAATGATGTAGATATTATAATTTTTGCTCTGTGTTAGGGGTTTTAGAGAGGAAGTACTTCTCAATATAAGTTAACAGAATAATTATCAACGTCAGCAGTCCCTATAAGCTCTCCAGCAGCACCTAGACTATGGCCTCTTGGCGTGTTCTATTAGCTGGCCCACTCATGAGGTTCAAAGCTTGGCCAAGACTGGGAGACCATTCTGTGTACAGATCAGTAGCCTGACTCCATATAATGGTTGCCACAGCACCCCTCAACTCAACCAACTGTTCTGAAAATGCTATCAGTTAAATGCTATCTGTAAACACTATCAGTTAAATACAAAAAAAAAAAAAAAAAAAGTTACAAGCTCTATTCTTATTCCATGAAGAGAAATTTGAAGAACATATTGTATTTATATGAGTTCAGTGGTCATGTTAATATGATGTTCCTTTCTTTTAAAACAAATAAAAAGCAGTTCCATGATTAGGGTAAATTAAGGATAGGCATACCTCAGAGATCTTGTGGGTTCTGTTCCAGAAAGCTGCAATAAAGCAAATATCACAATAAAGCAAGTCACACAATTGTTTTTGTTTCTCTGCACATATAAAAGTTATGTTTACACTATATGGTAGTCTATTTAATGTGCAATAGCATTATGTCTAAAGAAACCATGTAAATATCTTAAAAATATTTTGTTGCTAAAAATGCTAGCAATCATCTTAGCCTTCAGTGAGTCTTAACTGTTTTGCCCGTGGAGGGTATTGCCTCAGTGCTGATCCCTACTAATTGATCAAGGTAGTGGTTGCTGGAGGCTAGGGTGGCTGTAGCAATTTCTTAAAGTAAGACAACAATGAAGTTTGCTGCATAGATTGACTCTTCCTTTCACAAGAGATTTCTCTGTAGAATGTGATGCTATTTGATAGTATTTTACCCCCATAACGCTTCTTTCAAAACTGGATTCAGTCTCCTTAAACTATGCAGCTACTTTGTCAAGTCAGTTTATGTAATATTCTAAATCCTTTGTTGTTATTTCAACAATTTTCACGGCATCTCCCTCAGGTATAGACTCCATCTCAAGGGACCACTTTCTTTGCTCATTCACAAGAAGCAACTCCTAGACCATTCAAAATTGCAGCAATTCAGTCACATTTTCAGACTCCACTTCTCATTCTCATTTTCTTGCTATTTCTACCACATTCGCAACTACTTCCCTCTGCTGATGTCTTGTACCCCTTAAATTCATTCATAAGGGTTGGAATAAATCTCTTCCAAATACATGTTAATGTTGCTATTTTTACTTCTTCCCATGAATTACAAATGTTCTTAATGATATCTAGAATGGCGAATCCTTTCCAGAGGGTTTTCAATTTACTTTGCCTAGGTACATCAGATAAATCACTCAAGGAAGCTATAGTTTTGTGAAATATATTTCTTAGATAGTAAGACTTGAAAATTGAAATTATTATTTGATCTATGGACTGCAGAATAAATGTTATGTTCTCAGGCAGGAAAATAACCGGAATCTCCTTGTACATCTCCATCAGACCTCTTGAGTGACCAGCTGGATTGTCAATGAGTCATAATATATTGAAAGGAATCTTTTATCTGAGGAGTAGGTCTCAACAGTGGGCTTAAAATATTCAATGAACCATGCTGTAAATAAATGTGCTGTCATCCATGCTTTGTTGTGTTATTTATAGACCACTGGCAGAGTAAATTTAGCTTAATTTTTAAGGACCCCAGGATTTTCAGAATGCTAAATGAGCATTAGCCTAAACTTAAAGTTACCAGCTGCATTAGCCCCTAATAAGAGGGCCAGTCTTTGAAACTTAGAAGCCAAACACTAACTTCTACTTCTGTCTATCTAGGAAAGTCCTAGATGGCATCTTCTTTCAAGATTTTTCATCTTTCAAGGTTTTTTAATCTACATTGAAAATATATTGTTTAGTGTAGCCATCTTCACCAATGATCTTAGCTAGCTAAATCTTCTGGATAACTTACTGCAGCTTCTCCATCAGCATTTGCAGCTTTATCTTATACTTTCATGTTACAGAAATGGCTTCTTTCCTTCAAACCTCACAAACCAACTTTTGTTTGTGAGGTTTTCTTCTTCCAACTTCCAGCTAGCTTCCAATTTTTCTTCTGCAGCCATTTCACCTCTGTCCACCTTCACAGAATTGAAGAGAGTTAGGGCCTTGCTCTGCATTAGATTTTGATTTAAGGGAATGTTGTTGCTGGTTTGATCTTCTCTCCAGATAATTAAAACTTTTTCTATATCAGCAATAATATGTTTTGTTTTCTTATCATTCGGGTGTTCACTAGAATAGCACTTTTCCTTTAGAAACTTTTCCTTTGCATCCACAACTTGGGTACCATTTGACACAAGATGCCTAGCTATCAGCCTGTTTCAGTTTTGGACATGCCTTTCTCACTAAGCTTAATCATTTCTAACTTTTCACCTAAATTGAAAGATGTACGACTCTTCGTTTCACTTAAACACTTAGAAATCATTGTGGGGTTCTTCATTGTCCTAAAATCAATATTGCTGTGCCTTAGGAAATAGAGAGGCCTAAAGAGAGGGAAAGAAATAGGGGAATGGCTGGTCAGTGAAGCAGTCAGAACATAGACAACATTTATGGATTAAATTTACTATCTTATTTGGCCATGGTTCATGGCACCCAAAAACAATTGCAAGAATAACATCAAAGGTCACTGATCACAGCTCACCCTAACAGATAATGAGAAAAAGTTGTAAATATTGTGAGCATTACTAAAATGTGACACAGAGACAGAAAGTAAGCATATACTTTGGAAAAATGACAATAGACTTGCTCAAGGAGGGTTGCATGAAACTTCAAAACAACATATCTATGAAGCACAATGAGATCAAGCATAATAAAATGATGTATGCCTGTAACTCCTGATAAACTGATTACATAAGCAATATTATCTGGGTTTTGTATTTATAAGGAAACAAATTGAGTCAAAATACCCAATTGTGGAATTAACTCTACCCTATCCCCAATGCCAAGGGCATTGCTTCACATATCTGATTTATTAAATATTAGGCTGTATGCTTTTAAAGTAATAATATTGCCTAGCTTATGTCCTGACTTTGTCATTTTCCAAAAGTATTACTATGGGTAAGTCGCTTACTTAATTTCTCTAAGCCCTGATTTTTTCAACTATAAAATAAGGACAATTACCTCTACCCTAGTAAAAAAATGACATGTGATTGAGTCTGTAAATATTTTATAAAACTTTTTAAAATGTAACATAAATTGTGTTATAAGTAATACTGTAAACATATAAAATCTTGAATTAATTTATCTTCTTAGAGTCAAAGAATATTCCAAGGTGAAAGAAGAATTGGAAAAAAGAAGAGGTTCATAAAAGTGGTAGAACTGGAACCAAAAATCAATATACGGAGTTAAATGGGGAAAAAAGTTAATAGCATTCATTAAAGGAAAAACAATTTCAAAAGAGTGACATGGATTATTATTATTGACCATCTTAATCAGAGATAAGGACACACGAGTAGTAATAAAGAGGATATGAGTAATCCTTTCAACAAGGAATGAAAAATAGAAATTAGCTTGATTTCCCAGAAATAATATTGTCAAAAAGGCAGAAAGAAACATTGCTGTCATGAAGGTATTGCAAATAGGAAGCCTAAGGTAAAATGGCTGTGAGTCATAGAATTAGCCATTTAAAATTTCCCTGTTCATGACATTTCCATTTCATATTTGTTTCAGAAACAAACAAAAAATATTAATGGTAATATAGAAAGACATTTCAAGCCAAATTAATCATTCAGGATAGAACATATCAAATAAAAATGACTATTTGTATTACAAGGAAGACAGACTTAAAGTCAAAGCTCAATATTTCCCTGAACTACTCTAGGTTGCCATGTGATTTCTTATAGGTCGTTTTTAATAATGGACAAAAGATGAAAGACTGAGTGAGAGAGCACTTGTAATGTGTTTTAAAATGTTCCTTCTGCTATGAGCAGGCTGAGGTACTACAGTAATAAACAACACACTGCTTCATTTAGAGTCTTGAAACTGTAGTGATACAATTTAGAAAACATACCACAGCAAAACATCCCAAACACTTACCAGGGATGTTGACAAGACCTGTTCATCTTAGTCAACCAAAGCCCTACTTGAATAAATCATTCCATAAAATCTTAACACATCTTAGTGCTTTGTGTCAACTTAATTCATCCTTTAAAATGCATGCCATTTCCCATTGCTTATTATTTTCAAAAGGAAATTTCATTTATATCCAAATGTTATGCAAAAGATCTAAGTGCTCATATTTCATAAACATTGGTGTCTCCTATAGCTAGATATAACCCACCTCCAATTATTCAGTAAACAATGAGCCCTGTACCAGAGAAATATAAATTTACCCCCCAAAAAATTCTTCAATAAAACATCCAGTGGCAGAAACCATACAGGTGATCACTTACTTAACTGCTAGCTGAATAAAACTTGGCATGAGAAGCACATGGAAACTTTAATTATAATTTACACTTTTAAAAACTATATCACAAATCAGAATTATAAAAGTTGCAAAATTCATCAAAAAGAAAGGTATGATCATGACAGGGAAAAATCAATTCCACAAAAAAATTTAGTAACTTTAAGCCTCAATTCCAGAACCCAGTCACTTTTCCAATATCATTCTTCAGGCTGACCCTATTTCATTTGTGCTTTACCTTGATAATGACAATTAAGCATTATTCAGCATTCTTTACTTTTAATTCTTCTCTATTGTCATTTTAACTGTAATTCATTATCATAATTTAGTCATTATTTAAATGACTTCTTTGATTAGTGGTTTGGGGAAGCTTGGCATAATTCAGTGTGAAAAGTATAATGTGTGTGCTGTAATTATCTTAAACTGGTCAAAATCATTTCAATAAAGACAAAATGTATCCTTCTATTTTCACTCAATTATCCCATATTCTCTGTTTACATGAAATTCCTGACTATTGTACTTAGTAGGGAAAAATAAGAGAAAGTGTGAAGATTTGCTATAAAAGAGAAATTAGCCATAAAGTATTGCTCTATTTGAGCATCTTTTATTAGGCACTACTCTGAAATATATACATATGTATGTATGTATACACATACTCCTACACATATGTTTACATTTATCTACATATATCCATAGTATATGTGTATAATATATAATATCAATGGAGAATATGGGTAATATATAATATGTAAATTCATTACTTACACATAAAGAAGGAGAGAGCTCATAACCACTCTATCATCTAGCCATGGCAATGTACCTATCTCTTATAGGTCTTTCGAATCCCTTTACTTTTTCCATACCCACTACCACTAACCGCTGACACAATATCACTTGCCTGGACTTGCCTAATAATTGCCTGCTGAGACTGCCTCCCTCTAACCTAACTACCCCATACTAGCTACAATTCACCACAAAGCAGCTAGAGTGCTTCTTTCAAAATGCAAGGCAGGAAGTTCGATTAAGCCACCTACCTTAGGATAAAGATAAATTCTTCATGTGGCCTACAAGGGCCTGTATGATCTGCTTTCTACTTATGTCCCCGGCCCCTGCTTCCCATTTGTCCCAGTTTTGTTGGTTTCTATTCACTGTTCCCCTACTCCTGTTTTCACTGTCAGGGACACACCTCGTCACCTATGTCTTATTCAACTTGCAGATCTCATTTAGGCATCTTCCTTGAGGAAGACTTCTCTGACACCCCAACTATTTAAAATCCCCTTATTACAGCACTACCTCCCGCTCAGAATACTTCTCACAGTTATGAATTTAGATTACCTAATTTCATTCATTAAAAAATATTTAATGAACATTTTTATGGCCTTAGCCTACCCATCCACTGCCCATCTGTCCTAAATTTGTAAGTCCTTATTATAAGTTCTTTTGGCAGTTAAGAGTAAATAGACTTCACTTTAAAATACACAGAAATCTTGTTCTCAGGTTCTAAATCTCCCCAAATATAAAGATAATATTTTAAGGTTTTAGTTAAGAAACATTGGCACCCTTACTTTTTGTTTACTGCTTTTATGAAAAACATAAATGTTTGACACAAATATGACTGAAAACTTGATGCAACTGATTTTAGTTTAATTTTGAGTGGGAATAAGTATATATTCAATATTCATTTTTGTTATTGCATGAAAAGGGCCACCTTGCTATGTAGGTTCAAATTTAAAGATTATATTAAGAGGTGGAATAGCTCTGATATTTAAGTTTATTAAATATACCACATGTAAGGTAAAAAATGCATCTAGAATTAGAAAGGAATTTGGAGTCTTTATTTTTTATTATTCTGTGAACACCAGTAGGTATGTAGGATCAAGAATAAAATGTTATTGGGGAACATGTGACCCAGAAGTGACTTTTAATCCCTCTATTTATTTCCATTTCCTTCCCATGGGGGACTACACACTAGTAAATGTGAAAATACACTTATTTTTAGCATTTATGAAGGGCACTAAAATGTATTACAAATGGATATTAAATTAATCTAGATTACTAAGAGAGGTGTTAACCCAAAGGTATGATTTTCACATCAAAACAAATAATTTTTCTGGTATAAATCCAGTCTATTCCATAAATAAAACTTGGTCTTCTCATTCACTATTTTCTCCCTCTGGCTTAAAGCTACTTTTTTCTTTCTTGTCACCCCTGTCTAATGATGGTTTGCTTTGTGCCATCACACAAGGCTCTTATTCATTATGTCTTATAGAAGGAATGGATAGACAATTGCTTTTTAATTTTTTTTTATTATTTTGTAATTTCAGGAGATACTCTTTAAAAATATCTATTTTCTCCTATATATTGTAAAATATACAAAAATGCTAAGACTTACTATGGATTAATGCACATCTATGACACATAGTTTATACTGTCACTCAATTCCACTAATGCCTAAATATTATTATTGAAGGTTTGGTAGCATTTTACATCATTGTAAAGGCAAACCTCTGTTGCCCCTTTCATTCCTATCTGTATCCTATCAGCATGCTTAAAAAAAAAAAAAAAAAAAAAGGAAAGACCCTGGGAAATATAGTGAGACTTCATCTCTACAAATAATAATAATAATGAACAAATTACCAGGCATGGTGGTACACACTTATAGTCTCATATGCTCAGGAGGCTGAGGCAAGAGGATCACTTGAGTCTAGGAGTTCAAGGCTGCAGTGAGCTATAATCACATGGTTGCACTCCAGCCTGGGTGACAGAATGAGACATTGTCTCATATATATACACATATATATGAAATAAAAAGAAATAAAATGAAACATATGTTTCATCATTTTATTCTTTTCTATAATATTCTAACTTGCTTTTTCTCCAATTATCTCTTTAGTTAATTTAACATGCTTTTCTGAAAAGGGGAAAGTAGACAAAAGGAGTCCTCATGATTTGGAGACTTTCCTTATTACAAACACATGTACCTCCTCTGAAGGAAATACAAAATTTGAATTCTTAAATATGAAAGACGCAAAAATAAAATAGAGAAGTGGAAGTGTCATCTTTGACAATGACAGAAATAGAAATTAACACAAGGAATTCGTACTAGCAAAGACCAGACTTGAATCGAGTCAGATAAGATATACTCCCATAGGATGGATCCAGTTGGTGAATATTCTGAGCAGTTCTGCCCATGATCATAGAAACCACACCAATAGAGTGGAGATTTTTTTCTTTCTTTTCAGCAGCACTGTGTGTGCTGGGAACTGGGTGGGGTGAGATAGGGTGGAGTAGAGAAGGGAAGAATTTGTAGGCTGACTTTCACAATTTCAAGAGCAATTTAAAAGGAATTCATGGCAAGACTGTGGATGGTTCTCTTTACTTCAGCATATATTGAATGTTAAGGTTCTCAAATACTGTGCTTTTCCAAGCTTTACCATGAAGGCTGTTCTAGTTGCATTTTTCTAATATTAAAGAGGATCGTAGCATACGAAGGATCATTAATCTACAAATGAAATCAAATTGCGTTTTCTTAAACCCTTACATGTTATACAAATATAAAGTGGTATTATTTTTGTTATTGTTGTTACTATTATCTAACCAGGATCCTAGAATTATAAATTTGAAAAGTAAAGGCTTATCTTTTAACCTAATTAGTTTCAGTCTATCTCTTACATTCACATACACAAAAATTATTTCCTAGTTTCCCATATGGATTCAAATTCACTTTCTTCAGGAAATGCTTCCAATGTGAATTACCTCTTTGGTTGAGCATACCTTCTCGGGTTTTGGAAATCTGTACTATAGTTACTACGGTCATTTATGTATTGTTTGGCAAGTACTATTTCATGTGTATGTTCTGAATCCTCAACTAGAATATAAACTTGAAGAACAAACAATGAAGTTAAATGTCCAAGGAAAAAGAGTAGGCTGTGATATCAGAAAGCAAGTTAACTTCTACTTTCATCACTTCCTGTTAGCTTAAAAATGGACAATTTACTTAATCTTCCCAAACCTTAACTTCCTCATTTGTAAAATGTGGAAACCAGTAGTAACTAGCTCAGAGGCCCTTTATGAGGACTAAATTATTTAATGTATAGGTTTAGTTCAGTGTTTGGCACATGATAGGTGTTCAATAAATGTTGTTATTATTATTAAATGACTCAGAATTAAACATCTATTTCTTTAGATTCTTCTGTATTCAAACATAGCATCTATTATAGTACTTAATATTTAGTTGGTTCTAATATAGTGTATGGTTTTAAATTTTAAGGACTAAAGATTATTTATTGTTATTACTATTACCAGTCTTATTGGTAATATAATTCTTATGAACATAAAATTAGCAGTAAAATAATAATCTGATTGCAAACACGTCATGTGACATTCTTTTGTTTTAATGGATTTATCTAAAAAATAATTTTTATAAAAGTATCTACCTCTTTACCTTAAGGGTTATTAAGAGTAATTCATTTGAGTTATTCGTAGGATGAAAATTGCATAAATGCTGGAGACTTGAGATGGTGAATTCTGGGCAAAGAGTTCCTAGAGCCTGGTATGGGTTTTGAGCTCTCCAAATTAGATACCACAGACAGTTGTTATGTACTAGTCATTCATATATTTAATACATTTTCATTGGACACATTCCATGTGGCAGGCATTTCTCTGAGGGAGAGACGTAGTAGAGAACAAGATAGATGTGCTTCTGCTTTCACAGCTTAGAGAGGAGTGCCATTGAACAGGGTCTGCAATGGAGAGAGGGGCATGAAATGCTTACAGTTTTCCTAAGTTTTGAATATCAAAGTCAGCTTGCAAGAATGACAAAACCATGTTGAATTGATCAGGAGCAAACAAGAAATGCTATGTCACTAGGCTGTATTGAAAACTTGGACCCACCTGCTTATTTTCTGTTAATAGTCTTAATATGGATGAAAAAAAAATCACTAACCTCTCAAATAATCATTTGGGTGTGGAAGAAGCCTCCTGAAACGAGGAGGGAAGACTCTGAGAGAACAGGTTTCTCACAAACATTCCCTGCTCAGACTTGTTTCAGGCAGACTGAAAATTTTACAAGAACAGGTTTCTTATTATATCCCCTTTAGCCTCCTGAACTGAAATCAGCTGGCTGTGGATCATTAGAAAAGTATCAAGCCTTTTCAAACGTCTAGTAAAAATAAGAGTTTTATTGAAAGCTTTTTCCTCTAGTTCTACCCATATATCTGTAAGTATGCTTCTGCATAACATATTCTGCATATTTCAGATGCTTTCTTAATTTGCAGTCTCCCAAAATGTGGTAAGTTAAATCAAATGTCAAATTCAAACACCTACAACAAATAAACAGGCTTAACAAAAGCTTCTCTGGCTTCCCTGGACACGCTGATGGCAAGATTTAACCCACTGCTGAGAGTTCATGAAACATTTTAGAGAGCAATATATTTTAGAGGAAAATCTCCACAGATATTCCTGGGGAGAATTTCCAGGAGTAAGCAATGAAGTCAAATCCTTGCTGTATTAATTTTTTCTTAGTATTTCCAAAGACTTTTATTTGGGAAAAATTTCAAGAAAGAAAAAATGAGTTTAGCCTGTTCAAAGTTAAGACAGTATGACAGTATACTGGTTCAAAAACACATCCTGACTTCACACAGTTCAGAACCAGGCTAAATTTTCTGCAGAGTTCATAACCAGAGCAAGTTCTTAAGAAGCATCTGGAAATCACTGGCAATTAGAATGTATTTTTACCATTCTTAGTACACACCAGTGAAACCTCTAGGCCTTTATATTTGCTATGCCTGCACCTAGGATGCACCATTTCATACATAGTTTGTTTCCTCATTTCATTCAGTTTTAACCTGTAACCCTGTCCTTCAAGCCCTCCTTATTCATAGCACCCCATTTCTTCAGTAAGAAGCCTTATTCCTGAGTCATTCCTCCTTTACTGACATCCTAATTATGCTTACCACACAATTTTCTTCCTGACCCATTTGCCATTATGTAAATCTTCTAAGCAATATGTTCTCCTTTAATTCCTACCACCAATTTCATACCTGCCTAGCTTTCCAGCCAACTGTGGGAAGAAAGGGACAAAATCATGTTGGAAGCAATAGTGAGGTGATGTGCTTTCTGTCTTTTCATTACAATAGTTGGTTCTGATAGGATTCAAGGAATATATTCCAAATGAGATGTAGGATTCTACTTCTCTACTAAAATAAGCCTTTGGTATTCTTACATGACATGTGAGATGTTTTAAATTTTGCACATCTCCTAAAGGTCTATGACAAATTTCTTTTAAAAAAAAGTAAAATTAACTTTACCATGAAGAAACATGATAAACATTACCTCAGCCAGATGATCAAGGTTAATATCAACATAAGTCAGATTAATAGTGTGTACTGTATTAATTATATGCTGTGATGAGAAGGGCACTTTGCTTCCTTTGTCTTCTCAAAAGCACATAACTCCAGTCTAGCCATGAAAAAATATCATGACAAATTCAAAACAAAGAGAATTATACAAATTACCCAATCAGAGCTCCTCAAAACTGACAGTCAACAAAAACAAGGAAAATCTCAGAAATTGTCACAGCCAGGGGGGACCTAAGGAGACATAATGATGGAGCATAACATAGTATCATGCACGGGAGCCCAGGATGGAGACACAAGAGAAAAACCAGTGAAGTCCAAAGAAGTATGGAATTAATAGTAGTGACTCAATGTTGGTTTCTTAGTGGTGACAACAGTACCATAGTAATGTCCAGGGTTAACAATGGGAGAAACTGGGTGTGGGGTATATGCGAATGCTCTATACTATCTTTGTAACTTTTCTGTAAATCGAAAATTGTTCTCAAATCAAAAAGTTTTTTAAATGAATCTACAATATTCCAATTATATACAATAATATATTAGGAACACTTACAACTAATATATTTTTGTCCCTTGGGAACTATGTAATAATACTAATAAGAATAATAATAACTATCATTTATTGAGCACTTACAAAGTGCTAGAAGTATGCTAAGTACAACATATGTTATTAATTTATTTTATCTGTGCAGCAAGCCTGAGCACTAGATACTAATATCACTCTCCTTCTACATATGAAGAAACTGAGACAGAAATAAATAGGGGTGGGTGGCAGAGTTGCTGATTAATGTTGATAATCAAAGAAAGGACTACTCCACAATGTAAGTTTCACTATATGACATTTCTCAGATTACACAGCCATACTCAAATATTAGAGGGATTATTTCCCATAGAGGGTGCTGGTTAGAAGATTATAATAGGATAAACTATTCCTGACAGAGAAAGTAGATGGAGAATATAATCAGATTTTCTACCCTAAGCCTTGGGTAGATTGCAACTGCCCAACAGAAGAATACTATACAATTCTGGAATGGACATATGGCGAGATATTCAGTCCTAGGGATCTGAGGAGTCAGTAATTAAAGATGAACCAGGATTCATATAAGCCAGCTTTTACTTACAAATGTCGATTATACGCCAAAGATACGGAAATGGCTTGCAATAAGAGGGCTAGCTAGCCAAGAGCTGCACTCTATTCTTAAGTACTAGTTCAGGAGCCAACCTTGTTTGAAAGCCTGAAAATCAGGAAAATTACCAGAATCACTTTGGACCGTGTCTGCTGAAGAGAGATTCTGTTGGGGAAGAAAAGGGAGGCTAACAGAGTTAAGAACCAGAAGAAACAGAGAGAGGGAGGACACTCGGTCCTGCAGCAATCCATGCTCAGAAAACTGAGCAGTGGAGTCTGGACGATGCCTCCCACAAAGTCAAGGTCATCCTGGTACAAACAACATGGGACCAGAGAGAGAACAGCACACTTAGCTCATTCCCTTCTCACTCTGGTCAAAGTTTGTCCCAGAAGGCTTAATGAGGAGAAAACAGAGCAGATTTCAGGCCTTAGCAGCCCTTATCATTTACTCTGCTTAGAAATACATAGAAAATTGTGTCTGATACCAGTTACAAAGAATGCAACATTGCGACTCCAGTACCTACAAGAATGCCCTACATGTACTAATCCCTTGATAAATATTTATTTACTGAACAAATAATTCCAATAAATCAGTTTTTGTTTATTAAATTTCACATTAGATAACACCATCTAATTATATATTGATGCGTTCTATCTAAGTCAAAATTCTAATTCACAGAATGAGCGGGAAAAGAAAGAAGGAAAGTAGTACCATAATTTTTAAAATCTTTTCACCGTAAGGCTTATTTTTGGATTGGTGGTCCATACATTAACTATGTTCTGACACTCTGAGAATAGTTAATATATATTCATTGCTCAACAAATATGCATTGATTGTCTGCTGTGTATCAAAATTATGCCTGATTATGAGGATACAGACGTGAATTACAAATAGTATTTTCCCTCAGAAAATTCACCTTCTAGAATAATAATAAAGACTAACGTGTATTAGGCACATGTGCCTAGCACTGATTAAGCATGCTACATGTGCTATTTACCAATAAATATATAAAATGAGATTATTATTATCTCCATTTTTCAGATGATAAATGTGAGACTGAGAGATCTTAAGTAACTCACTCAAGGTTACATGCTGGCAAAGTAAGAGTTAACATTTGAGCCCAGAAAAACTGACACAAGAGCCCACAAAGTATTGAAAAAAAATAAAGACATATATAATTTATAAAAATATATTTACTTGTAATATATATAATACCTAGTATAATAAAATGATGAATATTAAATATCAATAGTATAATCTGAAATTCCATGAACCTCACAAACTCGAAAGACCAAAGTAGGCTATATATGTCTGTGGGAATTGGGGAGAGAAAAGGAATGATTTCAAAAATCACAATATTGCCAGGCATGGTGGCTCATGTCTGTAATCCCAGCACTTTGGGAAGTTGAGGCGGGTGGACCGTTTGAAATCAGGAGTTCAAGACCAGCCTGGTCAATATGGTAAAACTCTGTCTCCACTAAAAAGTCAAAAAAATTAGCCAGGTGTTGTGGCACACATCTATAATCCTAGCTATTAGGGAGGGTGAGGCAGGAGAATCACTTCAACCCCAGGAGGCGAGATTGCGGTGAACCGAGATCACACCACTGCACTCCAGCCTGAACAACAGGGTGAGACTCCATCTCAAAAAATAAATAAATAATAAATAAATAAACAAAAGTTACAATGTGAGTAATAACACAATAATCTGAATTCTATCAGCAGAATCTAAATCTAAATCTTTCTTTTAGAATTAAGAAATACCCAAAATATCTCATATATGTTCACAGTCTGAGTCACCCTTCCTGTTATTCCTGACAATGATGGCCTTAAAGGAGGAAATAGTTAACTTTTTGTAGAGATTCCCATTGAAATTATGGAAAAAGATGAACTCAATGTGGAGAAGGAATATTTCTTTAGATAGTCAAAGAAGGTAAGATACAAAACATGAACAAATATTCCAGAATCTCTGGAACATGGAGTATGTAGTGTAGAGAAGAACATGAAGAAATGATGGGCAGAGGCAGATTACACATAATCTCATAAACTTTGCCAAAGAGCTATTGAAGGGTTTTAAGTAGAAGGTTAACAGGAACAGATTTGTGGTTTAGAAACAGGATAGAAACTGAAGTACACTATCTATTAATTTACTAAAATAGTGAAAATGCTTGAGGGAAAAAAGTGAAATAATACAAAGAACAGTGAGTACGAATAAAAGGGAATGGATATGGAAACATGCCATCTAGGTCAAACTGACAGTCTTCAGTGAGAAACAAGATTTTCTTTCATTCATATATTCGAAGGATATTTCTTGAGCACCTACTATGTCTCTGGCATGGCTCTAGTGCAGCCACAGACAAGACGAAGTCTTTGCCTTGTGATGCGTTCATTCCAGTGGAGGAAACAGAACACAAGTAAGTAAATCTATAATCATGTATTAGATAATAATAAATGCAATGAAGAAAAATAAAGCAGGATAAGGTATGTTGAAGGGGTTGTGGGTTCATGGGATAGGGAATAGAGGAGAGTATTGGAAGAAGAATTATGGTCCCTCAGAGATGTCCAAGTGTGAATATGGTATGTCACATGACAAAGATAAATTAAGGGTGTAGATGGAATTAAGGAAGATGATCAGCTGACCTTAAAATAGCATGGTTACTCTGAATTATCTGGGTAAGCCCAATTAGTCACAAGTGTATACTTAAAAGTAGGAGAGGAAATCAGACGACACAGAGACTATAAAAGGACTGTAAAGGACTCAGCTTGATGTTGAAGACTTTGAAGGTGGAAGAAAGGCCATGAACCAAGAAATGTGGGTGGCCTCCAGCTGGCAAAGAAAGAGACTACCCTCTAGAGCCTCCAGAAAGGAACACAGCCCTGATGACACCTTATATTAGCCCGGTTAGAAACGTGTCAGCCTTCTGACCTCCAAACTGTACATAATAAATTTGTACTGTTTAAGGTACTACATTTGTGGTGATATGTGACAACAGCAATAGGAAACGAGCACAGGGAGACAGGGCTTCCTCACTGAACCTGAATGATGACTGGTGGTGGTGTTACTTAAGGCAGAGGAAATAAAAAGAAGTTGACTTATTTGTTATTGAAGGTGAGTATTTGAGAAAAAATAATGAGTTTAAATCTGAAATTCTCAAGTGTGAGACACCAGTAAGGACATCTAGAAGGAAATATTTAGGATATAGTTGGAAGAAATGTCAGGAAAAAAAGGACACTAGATTGGGAAGTTTTGCACTATTTTTAACCAATTTGCATGTGGTGGTGGAAGCCGTAAGTAAGGATGAGACTGCCAGGGAGTGTGTGCAGTAGCATGAGAAGTAAGAATTCCTGGGACTGAGACCTTGCCAATATTCATGGTAAAGAGAAGTTGGGGAAACGGTGACCTGCAGAGGAAACTCACCTATATCTGTCAAGATACCTCTAACTCCACATCAGATCTCACTCTTGAATCCAGACCCCCATTTACAACAGCTGAGGGGCAACTTCCCCACATATGGATGTCACATATGCAATTTCTTATGGACTGAATGTCTGTCTTCCCCTCAAATGCATATGTTGAAACCTTGACTTCCAATGTCGTGGTATTTGGAGATGGGATCTTTGGGAGGTACTTAGGGTTAAATGAGGGTGATGCCCTCGTGATGAGATTAATGCCCTTGTAAAAAGGAGACACCAGAGAGCTTGGTGTCTCTCTTTTTCTCCACATGTACTCAATGAGGGAAGGCCATGTGAGGATACACAGTGAAGGCAGCCATCAAAAAGCAAAGAAAAAAGCCCTCATCAGACACTGATCAGGACTTCTGGCCTTCAGAACTGTAAGAAAATAAATCTCTGTTGTTAAGCCGCAAACTCTATGGTATTTTGTTATGACAGCCTAAGCTGACTAACACACCCATCAAATGTACTGTGTCCAATTAGAGCAAATATCAGCCAGGCATACCTAAGTATGTCACCTTAGCTCCTGTCCCTGCTATGCTCCACACGTCACAGGCATTTGGCTTTATTTGTTAATTAGGACATGAGTTTCCCCATTTGTAAAGGGGACAGAGATCTCAAAGACAGACCTTGGTTGAGAAGCCGACCATGGAGTATGCCTATCCTACAGCAGAGCAGTCACGGATAGGCCTCCTCTCAGCTGAATCTGCAGGAAAGATCACTTGAAAGCAGCTCTAATGAGAGGCACACTTCTCCATGCAGACTCATAGTCTGAAATCTAAAAGTCATGATGCAGAACATCTGTTTTCTTCTACGAGGATACTGAGTGTCTGGATAGCACACAGAACTTCTTCAGCGCTCTCATTCTTCTGCTACCAAATCCATTAACTTTCATTTTTAAATCTCATCTATTGATGGATACTAACAGAAACAGAACTGAGACAGTTAAACATCCCATTGACAGAAAGAGGTGCTTTGTTTTTTTTAAGGGGCAGCACCTAAGAGTGGAGAAACTATTAGAGAAAGAAAATGTTTGTATCCTGGTTTTTCTGCTAACTGGCAATGTTACCTTGAGCAAAATACTTAACTTTCTTCAAGTTCCTAACTTCTCTAATATGTATAGTGATGAGAATGCCATCAGATAGTTTATATAAAAGTAACTTGGAAAAGAAAAAGCATAAGCTAGTATTACCAAAAGCAGAATAGATAAATGCTTTGACAAATTCACTGTTTCACTCCAAAAATGTAATCACCACCTGATAATAATGCTGCTTTCAGATTCAGAAACTAGACAAGAGCTGCCTGTGTTCCCACTCTAGTATGATGCAGTTATTTTCCAGTTGTGCCAAATAAGTGTTTTGCCCTAGTATTGCAGACTTTTCAGTCAGTGAAAGTTTTGGTTATTATTTTCTCTAAAAATAAGAAAATAAAAACTTTGAAAAGTTTACTGAATTAGGTAACAACTTCTGCCAGATTTTATTTCTATTATTGTTTAGCTATCAAAACACAAGCTTTAAGAAATCTGGACACTTTACGAGCCAAGCCACTAAGTATAAACATTGACTGTTCGTGTATATAGGTACCAACATACACATGAATCTGAAAGTTTACTTTGAATTGATTCTGAAGCACTTTTTGAAGTTCAATAAATGCCTTAGAAATCAGTTGGAAGTTCACAAATGGTAATAGTATTTAGCTCATTTCAATAGAAATTGTCTCATTAACATGCCAGCTGCTAAAAATGTATGAGCCCAGCCACGTCCTTTGCCTGCCTCAAGGAAAGAAACCCTACTTGCACAGTTTTGCTTCAAAAAACAATCCTTGTTTAAATTGTTAACAGTTGCTCCAGTGGTGGCCCATGGCAAGAAATTTAACCTTCTCTCCCTCCCTCCTATATGAGCATCTCCATACCCTTCAGCTAGCTTTTATATATTGTCAATGCAAAACACATTTTCTGACTGCATGTTAAACGATTCCAACCAGCTTTAGCAATAGATACCCTCCTCGGTGTAGTGTTATAGTTTTAAACCTAAACCTCAGAACACAGAAGACCTAAGTCTTCTGTGAAATGATCTCAAAAGCCTTAAAAGTGATGATCAATATGAGTGATAAGGTCAGAATATTCAGTAAAAGGATCACCCAGCATTAACTAAGCAACTCTTTTAGATTATATACTCTATAAATATTTAATTAAGTTAAATGGAAATTTTTCAAATAATTTTCTTTTCACAGTTAAAAGGTTTCCTTTAAGGTAGATGCCTTAAGGGACAGGCTTTATTTCTGTATTTGATGACTTAGAACACTGGGATGTTTTGAAAAATATCATATAGAAGCTGCCTTGAATTAAAGCAATTTCAACAATGTAGTTTATACCAGAATTATAATTAATAATAAATATTTCCAAAAATTGTGATCAAATGGAATATTGAGATCTGCATTATTATAACCTAAGTGTATTAAATTTTAAGTTTTTAGAACTGCTCATTCAGTGCCAACATTGTTTATTCTGAGTCATTCTCTAAACTCATATTATAAAAATATAAAATCTCAATTACAGAGAACACAACATGAAAGAAAGAATATTTTAATTACACTTAAAAATTAAAATGCCAAGAAAGTTCTTCCCATTTCCTAGTTTTCTAAATAATAAATGCCACTGGTGAACATTTCAAAATACTGCATAAAACTGCTTTTGCTTTTTCTTGGAAAAACCGACTGTGAGTACATCTGAAACCTTCTTGACAAGTTCTCTGAAAGCAATTAGTGGCTTTCTTTTCTTAGTTATAATGTGAGGTTTCACAGAAAGTTTTCAAGTCTCCTGCTCCTGTCTTTTTTCTAATGCTTCAAATCCAAATGGCAAGTAGCCAGATTGCACAGAGCTATTGAATGCAGAGAACAGGAATCTCTTCACATCTACAAACCAGCCCTGCCACTTCTGCTCCAGGCACCAAGGAATAAAAAGAGAGAGAAACAGGAAATGTGGAAGAACGTGACCTTAGGTTAAGCTAAGACTCCTTGAGTACTGCACCAAAAGCAAGATCTATCAAAAAAAAAAAAAAAAAAAAAGGATAAATTGGACTTCACCAAAATTAAAAACCCCCTCTTTTTTTAAAAAAAGTACCATTAAGACAGTGAAATGCCACAGATTAGGAAGACAAGATTTGCAAATCATATATTTGATAAAGAATGAACTTAAAGGATACATAAAGAAATCTTAAAACTCAATAAGAAAGAAATTTTAATTGGCAAAATATTTGAACAGACACCTCCCCCAAAGAATTCATGCTGACTGCAAATAAACAGATGAAAAGATGTTCAACATCATTAGTCATTAAGGAAATGAAAATTAAAACTGCACTGAGGTACCATGACACACCTATTAAGATGAATAAAATTTTAAAATTTACCATATCCAATGTCTATAAGAATGTGGAAGAACTAGAACCTCACACACTGCTGATGGAAATGTAAAACACTGCAACCGCTTTGGAAAACAGGTGGACAGTTTCTTAAATAAATAAGATTCAGCCATTTTACTCCTAGATATTTACCCAAGAGAAATAAAAGAAACTCTCCACGCAAAGTATTATACTTGAATGCTCATAGCAGCTTTATTTGTAATAGTCAAAAAAATTGAAAAAATCCAAAACTGTCAACATGTGAATAAACAAATGGTACTTTATCCATGTAACAGGCTACTGCTCTACAATACAAAAGAATGAACTATTGGCACAATAATATAGATGAATCTCAAAATAAGTGTAATAAGTGAAAGAAACTAGACAAAAAAGAAGACATATTATATGATCCTATTTATATAAAATTCTAGAAAATGCAAAGTAATCTATAGTAACAAAAACCAGACGAGTGGTTGCCTGGAAAAGGGGAAAGAGAGTGAGGAAGATGGGGTGTAACGGGAAGAAAGGATTACAACAAGGCATAAGAAAACTCTTGGGAGTAATGAATATGTTAATTATCTTGTGATATTTCATGGATATATACATAACCTTTAAATATATGCAGTATAATGTATGTCACTTACATTTCAATAAAGTTGTACTTTAAAAAAGAAAGAAAAGGAAAGAAAGAAAGGGAAAGGAACACTCTCTCCAAAGACACTGTTAGGGTACCATGTAAGAAGAAATAAACCAAGCTGCCTACTCTTGGCACACACTGAATTTCCTTTTCCTTCTCATATTATCTGTAAATTTATGAACTATCAATGAAACTATGTAGTCTTCATTAATAATATACATGCAAAAGGCAGCAAAACAATTAGCCACTCTTCTCCCTACTTGCCCAGAGAATAACAAGGTCTAATGAGAAGCAAAGCATACAGATTTGATTTCCAATGTTTCCCTTCTCTGGGAGCATGGGCAGGTAAAACATGCTTAGACCTTGGAAAACGCTTGCTTAGTAGGCTTGACTAGGGAACAGATGCATGATTTTTTTTTTTTTTTTTTTGCCACCAACTTCTACACCAGTTATCCATTGCCTTGAAGCCTGGATGGCCATGTCCGTGAAGCAGATGGATCAGTTCTATCCTATTTCCAGTTAGATTTGATACTCACTGATAAAATAAACATTTCCTCCTTGCCGAGCATTCTTGTTCACATGTGTTCATTTGGCATTTTACCTGCTTACAAGATGTTCTAACAACATTGGTGCCAAGTCATAACAGTTCCACTCCAGGAGCCTAGGAGTCTTCAAGATATTATTTGTCTGCCCCTGATCCCTCCCCAATGATGAAGATGATGATAAAGCTTTAGACTCCCTATAATAAATTTTTGATATTTTTCAGATAAGTTCAGTTTAAGATATTTTAATGAAGATATCAGTTTTGACACCTTCAGTGTACAGTGAAGACCAGCTCATTCCCATTTTTGTTTCTCCCCTACCGAAGGTGCCAATGGCTTTAATTAAAAGGAAGGGGCTGCTTGCCAACTGGAGCTGCCTCATGTGCTCTGTGAAGCTGCCCAACATAGCTGGTGGGCCAAAGACCCAGGCTCTATCCTGGAGTGTGACTTTTGGCTCCTGCCAGAATTCACACCACCTGAAAAGCAGCAGAAGAGAGCCAAGATGTCTGTAGCATGTGGAGCTATGTTCTTGGCACAAGTGCAGTTCAGTTTATATCAGTTAATGTTGTCTATATAGAGTATTTCTGCACATACAAATAGGCAGTTCATACAACCTTGTTAGACAAAATAATAGTTTGTACTGAAAATTGACCCAGAGCTGAATTCTGCCAGTTATCCCATGATTAATTCACTGTACTGGCATAGAAAACACAGCCTTAGCTGTACCGTTGGCTTCAGGTTGAGAATCAGCCTACCAGGAGCTCTACCAGCATGGTCCATCTATTTAATAGAAAGTGACTCTGGAGGTTCTGAATATCTTTCAGACATTCCTAACATACATTAAATGGGAATAAAGCACAGTACAAGCAATGATTCTTCCTATCCCCTGCAGAGCTGTGGGTGCTTTTTTGTCATCCTTAAAAGGTTTAGGATATGTAACCAACCCACGCTCCCTGGATCCTTGGGGTTTCCAGTGTACAAACACACTCCAAGGACCACAGTGCCAACAATGGCCAAATTCCCTGGGATTCCTACCAGCCAAAGGATTTGAAAACAACCAGTTTGTCTTTAGAAATATCATGAGTATAGTGCTACTCAAAAAATGAGCTTTGGTTTCCTATATTTCTTCCCTTTCCAATACTGGTAGTATGAGCTTGCTAAATGTTTCTCCTCAGCCTGAAGGTAAAAGGATTCTTAGAATCTTCCCAGACCAATTTAATATGTCTCCAACCGAAATTTTAGAAACAAAGTCGTATTTTAATATTTAAAAAAACTACCCAGTTCATATTTACTTGAATTACTGCTGATTTTAAACTAAATTGAAATATTGGATATTTGGTTACTCTTTATCTCCTATGATTCTTTTTAATTACATATTTGCCAAGGTGAAAGTTCTCAAGTTTTTTTTTTTTAATATTTGGTGCACTTACTGAGAAAATACCAATTACTATGCTATTACTATGAGGTGCAAGATTAAAACTCTGATTTTTTTCCACTTGTTAAGGAATTGGAAATTTTCTTTGTTGACAAAAGCAATTTTTGAAAGTGAAAACCAAGCAAGAGTTGATGCATTTTACAGAGTATGTGTCGTCTCCAAGCAGCTGGCATAAGAGTAGTAAAGTCGTATACTTACAGTTGTGTTCCTTCTTATTCAGGCATTTCCTAATATATCAAAACAGCTGTTTACATAGTGAAAAGGTTCACACTGGCAGAATCTAAGAGTTCGTTCTGACTGTACTTGGAAAGAAGTGGGTGCTGATATAGGCTAGTAGTTGGAGTGTGCAACACAGGTGCCCCTGCTATTCAGTTATCAAGTATTTTTAACCTCATCCCAGATTATAAACTGTAATTGGTAATAAATTAGTAGTACTTTTTTCTTCCCCCATCGTACCATGTTATACACGGCCACCTTAGAGGATACTTGTCATGGGCTAGATTGTGAAGGGGAGAAAAAGACAAAATCCTCCCATGAAAACAGGAAACAGGAACATGACAAGGACATAAGTTGATTCACTGTGGCATTATTACTTCGCCCCATTTCTTAATTTTTTGTCTCTTTTACCTTTGAGACCTTGAGGCTTTCGTTGCATTTCTTCATCACAATATAAGAAAGTCACAATTGAGGCTGGTAATAATAACAGTTACCATGAGCTGAACACCTGCTGTGTCAGGTCCTGCATTAGCATTTTGCCCATAAATCCATACAATCCATCATCTTCACAACAATCCTCCAAGATAAGTATTATTACCCCTATTTTATGCACAAGGAACCTGATGTTCAGAGAGGACAAATTATTTACCAACAGACATACATAACTAAGTGGCAGAGTGGAGCTTCAAACACAGGACACTCTTCCTCCAAAGCCAGTGTTGGTTCTATTGCACATTATGGTGTTCCTTCTAGAAAAGTTATAAGGGCTATTGAACTTTCCTTGAGAGTCAGCATGTTCACTCTATTTCTGCCACAGCTTGCTTTATGAAGCAACCAGCCATTCCCCACCATTGAGGGTGAATCCTAATTATTTTCACATGGTTATGTTTGCCAATATAGCAATAATACCCCCAAGCATGGCTAATCAAGATGTGGCTTGTTTCTTACCAGAAAAAAAATGGCTCTGGAATTCAGGATCTAGTGAATTCTTATAAGTTGGACTTTCTTATACAGAAACAAGGCATAGTCACTCTTGACAGTTTCCAGTTCTCTGCCTCCTACCAGTTCCTCAATGGGATTGATCCAGATGTTTGCCTTATGCAATAACAACTTCCTGGTGACCCCTTCCTCATGGGACAGCTAGGTACAACCTACTTGACTGTCCCCACAGATCTCCCACTCTGTTCAGATATGTCACAGTGACCACTTCTCAGTCATAGCAGGACGTACTGGAACTCATGCCTGCTTGCTTTAAACCCACCAATTAGAACTTCCCCTGGGAAACTTGTATGGGTAACACCCTGAATCCCAATAAAGGCTTTGGCCCTTTGGTCCCTCCTCTCTCTCTTGCTCTCCACCTGCTAGTTGAGCATGTGTGTCCCAGACCCCACTGGTCCTACAAGACGTATTGCCCTCTTCTCTCTAAAATCAGTAAGTAGAAAAATCTCTTCTGTTATTTTATGTGTTTGTTGTGCTACCACCTCTGTCTCACTTGACTAACACATCTGAACCTAACTCTCCTTCTGATCATTGCTGTTCTGGAAGGTGGCTGTCTTGGTAGGGATAAACTGGGCACAGATCAGACAAGAACCACAGTGCATCCGATGGCATAAACAAGTTTTCTAGGAGAGGGACGCCTGGTCACAGGTCAGATACTTAGGTGTTAGGCCATCTGCCAGGATAAAGAAGAATCCTGTGAAAGCCACATTGTAAAAATCAACTATGATCACCCCTGGAACCCCATCAGGGCAAGGATAGAGCTTATAGCCACTCTCTAGAGAAGACCACAAGACTGAATTAAAAGTAAATACAAGAGAGAATATAGTCTGGAACAGGCCAGACACAGTTGGAAGAGAAAGACGGATGAAGATAAACGGGCCAATTTTTAAAGTTACTATTACAATGATGGAGACATTTCTCAGGCAATCCTAGAGTTTGTTTTGCTTAAATAAAGTGATGATATAAATTTTTTAGTAAGTCAGGAAAAAAACCCTCTGGATTTAGGGCAGGGAGATAGATTCAGGACAGGGATACTTCAGCAAAAACTGTTGTAGCTGAATTCTCTGTTCTCTATCAATTCTATCTATTGTCTTCAGACTAATTTATAGCTAATATAGTAATACAATTTTTGTCATACTCAAAAGTGTTATTACTAGAAGAAAACAATGTATTTCTGAGTGTTGTGATAAAAGGGTTTTATTTTCACACCAGTGAACTCAGTCATGTGGCTTCTGAGAAGGAAACACCAGAGTTCACTTCCTCCCCTCCTCAAAAGAAAAAAATAATGGGTTCAAAAATTTGGAATCAAAGGCAAGAAATCTCAGAGAAAATAAAACAATTGTGCATGAAGAACCCTAATACAGTTTTGTGTATTTTAAGACAGGACCTATAAACTTGCTTTAAATCTTGTTCTTCATGTGCTTAAACTATTTCCCACGAAGTTCAGAAGCAAGCTTCAACTCCTTTTCCTCTTTTTCATGTGCTTGCCAAACCCTCAAACACACCACATCAGACACGCAGACAGGTGGACGTGATTCCCTGAACACAGTAATTGATAGAGTTTAACAAGGAAGTCTTCCTTTCCTCTTAAAGTGTACAAGTATGTGTTACTAAAAGGAACCATGGCTCTCAGGCAAGATAAGACACAGATGGTAAATCTTGGAAGATGAAGAAATGGAAGAAATAGGTCCAATGCAACATAATACAATAGCTATGAGTACCAAGCCCTTGTGCTGTCTTAGGTTGTACAAGGGAATCTCTGTGACCTCCCTAACTTAGGATCCCAACAGCCTTTCAATCTTGGCATATGTGGAGACATCTGAGACCACATTATGTCCTGGTATGGTTCCCACAATTATCCACACTCCCTTTACAGGCTCCTTCTTGTAGCCTTCTTGTTTCCATTAGCTCCTTCTAAAGCAGTATTACCCCCACTAGAGGGCAGGAAATGGCATGAAGAACCAGTAGAACTCTATTAATGGAGGTCAAAGTTTTGATAGTGAAGAATGAGAATTAGAAAACAATCTCTTGTGTCCACAGGTTCTGTGGCCCTAATTAATACATATAATGGAGAAATGGATCCCACTTGAGTCCCAGAGCTATTAAAAATCATTCTAAATTATAACTTTTTGACCCAAACTTTTCCAAGCAGTTATTTTATTTGGTAAATCTATTCTTTCTCCAGAACTCTAAGCAATACCTTTGAGTAGGCTGTCTTATGCACATATGCAAGACCACTCACGTTTGTGATAAAATGTTGCTTTTATTTATTATAACATCCATCCATTCCAGGAAAAGAAAAAAAGCAAAGTAAAAGTTGGAATTTACAAATGATGTTGTGCTTTTCTTTTCATGGGACAAGTTCTAAGATTTTAAAAGAGTGAACAAGGTTTTGCTGCAAGTAATGCATTTATCCAATCTCACCACAAAATGAGAGAACATGGTGTTCAGGTATGATAGGATTGAAAAAAAAGAAAGAAGCTATAATTGCACGTTTTAGAATTGACTCCAACCTAAAGTATTTGTGAAGCCTTGATCATTTAAAAACAAATGGTGTCCTTGATTCAGGGCTTGATTTTTTAAAAATCTATACTACGTGAGCCCTTGGAGTATATAGATTAGTTGCCCTTTCCTTATAATATGAAACTACTGTTTCTATTCTATTCTATTCTATTCTATTCTATTCTATTCTATTCTATTCTATTCTAATTTCTCAGAGGTTAACAACCACACTGTCAAGTGTGGTTGCCTCCCCACCTACTCCTGTACAGGGTTAAGTACCTACTGATTTCTGACTGGGGTTTGGGTTTTTTTTAAGATCAAATGTATTTTATCTGAGAGGTCAGAGTGTGGCAATACAGCTACAGCCTGGGCATTCCCAGCAGGTGGAAGGTAACATCAACACATTTTGTCTACAGAGCCAAGCATGAAGAAAAACTACAATTAGCTTTTGCTGCTTTTCTGCAGAATCTGCATTTGCATTTTAAATTACATTTTGGTGTATTCATTTTCATCTTTCTTTTGGCTTTTAAAGCTTGAACAGAGACTCCTGACAAAAACACTGCCTAAGATTGGCATTTATTAGGGGGAAAAAAACACATCCACATGATTTTTTTTCTAAAATCTTCCTTTGAGATTAGTTATTTCAGAAAGTCACGTTGACAGGCAGATGGAGAGAGAGATGCAAGATGGTTTCAGAGATTCTAGGAATCTCAACGCCTGGATTTTCATTTTAACATTTCAATTTCTTACTAGTCAGTAAGTTTCTCTGGCTGACTATATTAAAATGTGTACTACTGTAATATATATTAAACTTGCTCTCCTGGTACATGCTGACAATTACACAGTTTATCACACCAATAAGTTTTTTGAAACAGAATCAAAATTTTTTGTCTCTTAAATCCTTGTAGAGATGCTCTTTCTACAAATATGTTAGGCTCTCTCTGTTATCTCTCCTCTTGAGTAGCCTAAATATTATCGATTGGTGATAGCCTTCTCCCTAAGTGGTCACTGGGTGTTAAAATATAAAGTGAAATAAAAATTCACATAAATCAGATTGTGAGTTTATTCTTCCTTCTTTGAAAGGGGCCAGTGACTCCGATATTAAATGATTAACACACTTGACATTCTCTTGGAATCTTAATCCCATGACTTTATGGATGGCTAAACCCCAAAACACCGTACTTTTAATTTTGTTATTAAAGGACAGATGTTAAAAGAAAAAAACTAAAGATTGAGTAATGTAACAAAGGAGAATAGAAAAATAGTACAACCAAACTGTCAGTCTTCTAAAGGAGATATTAACATTAAAATGTACTGTTATGATTGACTCAAGTGGACTTAAAGTTTGATACTGTTGGATATTTCTAATTCTCTACATCTTATTGGTATACCTTATTAGTACATGTCTGAGCAGATACTAGTCAATATTTCTCCAGCTCTCAATGGTTTTTTGCAATAGTTTCTTGTGGTGCAATAATAATAAAACTTGTTTAGGATTGAAGCACTTTTACATGCATGCATTTAAAAATATTGAATATAAATAGCACTGAATATAATTAGCATTTGTAAAAAACACAGATAAGACCCTTGTCTCAAAAAGTTTACTTTCCATTTGCCAAAAGGTTGGTAGGAAATAAATGAACAAAATCATTTCAGGGAATTATAAGTGCTATGAAAAATAAAGTACAATGAGGAAGTAGAACGACTTGGAGATGGTGAAGCTAATTCAGACTGAGTGATCAGAAAGGTCCATTGATATTGTAACACTTCAGCTCTATGACAAGGACACAAGTATGAAAAGGTCTGGGGTCAGAATTTGGATAGAGACTGTGACATGTGTCAAGGTGTTGGCACAGGAACAAGCTTGGCATGTTCAGAGAAGCCACAGCAGCTCAGGGGCAGCAAGCAAAAGGGAAAATAGAAGGGGATGAACTCCAAGATAGGGGAAAGAATTACACTTTTATGGCATGAGAGGCTATGGGGCTATCCATTTCCGTGACATATATCCAAACTTAGTGGCTTAAAACAAACATCTTCTTTTGCTCACAATTTAGAGTTCAGCGATATGGGAAAGTTCGTCTGGACATTTATCTCTGATGCAGGTAGTATTACTGGGGCAGCTGAAGCTGCAAAACTAGGTGATTTCATTCAATGTCTGTTCCCTTGGTGCTCTTTCTTCACATGGCATCTCCTATTCTAGGCATTTTCTACATGGCGTGCTCTTCTCACAAGTTGGTATCATGGCCGTCTTGCGGCTGTCTCTAACTAGACTTATGTGACAACTGGTTTCCCCTAGAGCAGGCCTTGACCCAAGCTCCAAGCATTCTTATGACCTCTCCTAGAAGTCTCAGAACATCACTCCTGCCACTTTGTCCTTTTTGGTTAATCATACAAGGCATTAAGGCCAGCCCAGATTCAAAGGGAAGAAAGTCAGACATTTCTCTTTTCTATGCGAATGTCAAAGAATGTATGGCCATCTTGAAGCTGCCTCAGACGCCATGGTAGGTAATCTGCATTTTATTCTAAGTGTTATGGGAAGTGGCTGGAGACTTTTCAACATGGAAATTACATGATTTTATTTTTGTTTTTAAAAGTCCATTTTGGCTGCTAGATAGAGAATAAATTGAATGAGGACAAGAGAAGAAGCAGGGTAACCAGTTAGAGGTGATTATAGTTTTGTGGATGGCCTACAATGGAATCATAGCAGTGGAGAAGGAGAAAGTAAATATGGGCTACATCTTAATGGACCTGTAGTTGGTTAGGTTTGGGGGAGAAGAAAAAAACCAGGATGACTCCAAAGGTTTTAATGAGGACTTGGAAGGATTGTGGTACTATTTACTGAGACAGGAAAAAAGGGGTAAAGTTATTTACATGTCTCATATAATTGTCCCAGCAGCTCTCTAACGAGGAGGTTCAGTTAGTTATGTGGTAGGCCTTATTATCCTCAATCTTTCCTCAGGTGAGAACAGTGGGGTTCTTAAAGAACAGAAGGAAAAGAGGGAAGGGAGAGGGAAGGAGAGGGGCAGGAGCGGGAGAGGGAATAAAGAAAGTCTTTCCTAAAACACTTAACTAGATAATGGGAGTACTGGTCTATAATAAGTTCTGTTATCTAGCCAACACATCTTCCCATTATACAACATAGTTAACTGCCAATCATTAGTATAACAAGCTGAGTTTTAAATCATCTATTCTTATTATAAACCTACTCAAAGAATGTTTCCCTCTGGGTAAAATAGGAACAATGAAGATGAACACAAGGTAAAGATATGTTCTTAGTCATTACAGAACTTAAACAGTAGAATGACTAAACCTTTTCAAGGTTCCCAACATTTAGATCTAATTGATTTGGGTTTTATGTCTGATAAACATCACCTTCTAAAGATGAAATTTTAAATTGAGAAAAGTGAACAGAGGGGGTTGGAAGTTCTAGTTCTTATTTTTTCTGCCTTTGGCTTAATTAAGTTTATCAGATTTTCTTAAACTCTGTGCTTTAATTTTTCTCATCAAAACATTACTTTTATTAACCATATTCTCAATTCCTTCAATTGTCTGTGAGTCAGCCCTCATAAGGACAGTTGCACTTGTCTCCCACCCATTCTCATGCCTGTTGTCACTCCTTTCACACCCATTAACTCATCTTACATATATAATAAGGAAAATGCTGGGGAGAAAGTTTTTATAGACCTCAAGAAAACAACTTATCATTGTTATGACAAATTCTTCAAAAACATTAATTTTAAATTTTAATTTTATTCCAATATTAGCTTATTACTAAATCTTTTTAAATCCAAGATAACCCAGTATAACTCTTTGACTGTAGGTAGAGTCCTTTTACCACCACTGTTGTGAACCACATTATTCAGTATGCAGCACTTTGAATTTTGCCAAAGTAATCATGATGTATGAAAACTTGCAACATGGTAAAAACAACAAATATTCTATGAAAATCTTAGTCACCAAGACTGTCCGGGACCTTTATTGCAATAACATAAGTAGTAGTCAAATTTTCATAACCACTGATAATTATTTTTATCTCTCATATACTTGCTTGATATTGAATTGTTTGCCACTGGGGGTGCTTTCCATCTGGTGAGGGCCTGAGACGTTGTGCTAATCACACACACACACACACACACACACACACACACACACACACACACACCCCTACATCTAAACACCTTTCTTCCACTTTTAGCAATGCCCCTGTACCCATGTGTTAATATTGATTGGGCCTGTTTCCATTCCGGGGGAGTATGGAAGTCAAGGAGTGTTACTGAATAATCATTTGGTAATGTATTTCAAATTGTATTTTCCTCAGCAGAAATAAGTCAGAACTGATGGTTACCTTTTTACCAGTAGTCTTCTATTGGATCTCAAATTTGTGCTATATGTAGATAAGGATGAAGGTAGCTCTAAACAAAGAAAACCAAACCATTTCTCTCCTACTTGTTTTGGGAACTAATTTAACTAACTTGGAAATGCTTAAAGGCAGGTCTGCTGAATGTCTAAATACACTTTCTAAAACTACAAGGTTTAATTACAGTTTCTGAGAAATTATAGCAAAAGATCTTTGGATTTCAGTGTAACCAAAATTTCATCAGACATTCCACCATTGTCATTATTCTCAAAATTCAAATGAAATAACCAATGTTGTAAAATGTAAAATTCCAAATGTATTTTCTTTCCCCTCAAAACCCATCTTTCTCTGTCAGACATCACAAATTCTTTTAAAGACATGACCATTCTCATTTCCTGCCGGGTTTGGACCCTCAATTCCTTCACTTGAATGTGAGTCAGCCTCACGAGGACAGTTACATTTGCCCCCCGCCCATTCTCATGCCTATGATCACTCCTTTCTCACCCGTTAACTCATCTCACACAGCCTCTCTGCATAGTACAATTCTGAAATAAAATTTGATTGTGTTACAGTATCTAAATATTCTTTCAGTTTTTACTTATTAATTATCAAACAGTTAAAAGTCCCTAATCTGGCTTTCCAGACCAGGGCCACCTCTGGGGTATATGCAGTCCTGGGTGGCAAATCATTTTATGCAGAGTCCCTGTCTATACAATTATTTTGATCAAAAATGTATTCAGAATCTGTAGTCCCATGTGAGGTAGAGTAATGTATTGATGGAGATTTAAAACAATGGGCAGAGGAGAGGGACTTACATATTTGTTTATCACTGATTTGGGGCAGGTGAAGATTCTTCATAGGGTCCTGGCACCATCTCTTCCTGTTCAGGTCTGAAAAACATCTTGTCATGTTCGTTTAATGGTGACAGCTCCTCATTTTGTGCTAGCAGAGTTAATTCTCCACTTCTTATTTTTACTTTTGACATTCCAGAAATTGCTGCCAGTTTCTGACCTAATTAGAGTTCAAAAATACTCAGTTTTTCTTATTTTTTCCACTGACAGAAGAAAGTAGCAACGCTGTTATGACTCACAATACCAAGGCTCTTTGGAGTCTGTATTGATACAATTTAATTCTTCCTGCCTCTGCAGTTTCCTAAATTTATTATTTATAAAATGATGATTACAACATCACTTACAATGCTTCCTCAACCATCAAGCCACCTATGAACACTTGTTCCCAATGAGTCTTCCCAAGTTTGTTAATGTGCCTCATGATGATGACCACAATGCAAGTCTTACCCAGAATTTGCAGGAAAATGTTAATAACAATTTATTTTCTGGCCATGTTAAATTTACTGTTCAGGCTTTTATTGCATAAATGTGCATAATACATCTTTTATCCATAGCTCTTCTTAAATTATTGATATCAGTCCATTCCTGGCATGTGCTGTTTTTCAGTGTTGACCCTATCCCTGTCTCCCATACACCACTACTAAGGGGAAAACAGGAGAGGGGCCTATAGAAAAAAATAAAAAATAAAACAAAACTGTGCTATTTATGTAAGAAATATCCATCCCTCATTCAGCATAGTGTATGACCAGCTGAAAGAACATTACATTACTGCATCAATTGGAGGCAAGAGAGGCCATGATTCAGAAGGGCTCAACAGCCTTTACTAAGGCATACATTCTGATAAATGTAACTTTAGATCTCAGTCCTGCATTTAGGATGAATTCATCCCTGAATAAAACACCTTGGTGAATGCACGTGGAGTATTTAAACAAACATAAAAGAGGGGGATGGAATTCAATCCTTCATTCTTAATTGTATAAGTTCCTCAAAAGCCATCTAGTGTTGTCTTTTCAAAGACACATCTACTAATACGTTGTAGTAATGAATTGTAGTAAAACCATTTTTTAATCTATCTGGATTGCTTATAATCTGACTCCTGTACCCTTGTTTTTCCCATGACTACACTGATCTTCACTTGAATGAAAACCAAACAGTGATCTGGTTTCACCTTCTGGATTAACTGACTCATTAATGATTATGACAGCAGCTGCTGATGTTCTGGGTCAGGCTGACCTGTTTAACTATGTGTAAATCTATTACGATGTTGTTATCTTTCAGGATAGCATGGAACATGGTTACAAAAGGTGTCTGGAAAAATGTCAGATGGAGTCTGAGTTTTCAAGGAAGCTGGTTGTTTTCCCTCAGTTTCTAACACCCATTCTGAACTATGAGAGCAGGAATACTGTATATTTAAATGCATCTGTTGTACAACTGCTGAGTTCAGAGTACTCTAGCAAGGGGTGGGTAATCACACAGATGGTGTGCTTCACGACCAAAACCACTTGCTGTAGATGCCACATTCAGAGAGAACATGTAAATACTTGGCACAGTTGTGAGAGTTTTCAGAGGTGTTATATTCATTTAGAGAGTTACAGCTTTGATGGTGACAGCTTCTCATTTTGGGCTAGCAGGATTAATTCTTCCTTTCTTATTTTTACTCTTGACATTCCAGAAATTGCCACAATTTCCTGATCTAACTTGAGTTCAAAGAGTTGTGTTTTTCTTATTTCCCCCTTATTTAAAGAGGATTACTGTATCAACAAGAATGGTGACGCAGAAGGACTGGGTGACCAGGAGTATACTGGCCACATGCCACAGTGGAGTTTTCAGTTTTCAGGCCTACATTGTGTGCCTTCCCACATTCCAATAAATACCACCAGCAGCCAATGGTATTGTTTTCTATTGCCTTTTACCCCAAACTTACTATAAAAAAGGAGCATTAAGTTTTTAAATATCTGTTTCCTCTGAGCATTCACTTGCCCACCCACCTATTTATTGAATAGAGTAACAATTGAAAGCTTGCTCAGTATAAAATATAATTGGTCTCCAGATCTTTCTCCAGGATCTGAACTTTCAAGCAAAAGCTGTGTCAAAGCAAAAAAGCTGGGGAAGGGGCATGATTGAGAAAGTCTAGAAGAGACAAGGGATGACGTATACCTGAAGGAGGGGAGAAGATAAAGGACAGCACAAAGTGCCACTGGAGTCCAAGAGAAGTGACTGACAATTGAGATATGGTGTGGCAAAATATAGGTCAGGTTCAGGACACTATTCTCAGAAAGTTCATTTCTGAGCATGCAATTTACGTGGCTTATGGTCTTTCCTACAGATATGGGTGTGGCTGCCTAAAGGAGCAACACAGGGTTGGACACCAGACAAAGATTAAAATGACGCAGTAGCCCTCCTAGATAAACCCAGAGTCTAGGCAAGAATATATACCAATAAACACATATCATCAAATACTACCAAATAAGAAAATAAAGAGAATTAGAAACAATAGTGTAATCGAAATGTAGAGGAGTGAGTTAATAATTCATTGAGTTGATAACTTCAGGTTTTATGAAGGAAATCACATTTATATTGGGTCTTATGGGATGAGATGTATGTCAGTCCAAGGAAAGAGGAGGAAGAGAAAAGAGCACAAAGTTTCCAATGTTCATTCCTCTTAATTCTACAGCACATAGAATAGTGGCTGGCACCAACAACATTTATTGAATGAATGAAGATGATGGTTTGATGAAACTTAGCAACAGAAGGCTCAAACTTCAAGAACAAACTTGAAGTTTGCAACATCATACCACAGACTGCATTCAAATGAAAAAAAAAATTGTAGACAGACAGTACATAGGCCAAGTGTGGTGGCTCACACCTATAATCACAGCACTTTGGAAGGCCAAGGCAGGAGGATCACTTGAGCCCAGGAGTTTAAGACTAGCTTGAGCAACATGGCGAGACCCTGTCTCTACTAAAAATACAAAAATTAGCCAGGTGTGGTGGTGGGTGCATGTAGTCTTAGCTACTTGGGAGACTTAGGTGGAATAATGGCTTGAGTTCAGGAGGTCAAGGCTTTGGTGAGCTGTGTTCACAGCACTGTGCTCCAGACTGAGTGACAAAGCAAGAACTTGTTGAAAGAAAGAAAAAAGGAGGGAAGGAGAGAAGAGGAAGGGAGGGAGGGAGGATCAGTCCATTTTCATGCTGCTGGTGAAGACATGTCCAAGATTGGGCAATTTACAAAAGAAAGAGGTTTAGTTGGACTTACAGTTCCATGTAGCTGGGGAAGCCTCACAATCATGGCAGAAGGCAAGGAGGAGCAAAGGCATGTCTTAAATGGATGGCAGCAGGCAAAAAGAGAGATAACTTGTGCAGGGGAACTCTTTAAAATAATCAGATCTCATGAAACTCATTCACTATCACAAGAACAGTGCAGGAAAGACCCACCCCCATAATGCAATCACCTCCCACCGGGTTCCTCCCATGACTGTGAGGATTATAGGAGTTACGATTCAAGATGAGATTTGGGTGGGGACACAGCCAAAGCATATCAGAAGGGAAGGAGGGAGGAAGGGAGGAAAAAGAAAGGAAGGCAGGCAAGCAGGCACAGTACACAATTAATGAACAAAAAACAACATGGGAAAAAAACTAAAAAGAAATGAGCTTAGCCAAAGGAAAAACTAGGTTAGGGAAATAGTATAAGTCAGAAAAGAAACTTGCATTAAAAATAAAATTAGTTTGATTTTTTTAGTATGATTTTAAATTTTTTCATTTATATATTTTCTATAGAAAAGTTAGAAAAACAAAGCAGAACAAAAAAACACACTAATTCCAACAGCTAGTGTCAATTACCCAGACACAACCACTACTACTTTTGTTCTTAAGACATTTATGATATTTAAAAGAAAAATAGGCTAATATTTGTCTGTAATGTACTTTTCTCTCCTTAGTAGTATATTGTGAAGAAAGATTACTAAGAAAGTGAAAGGAATTAGAAACAATTCTCATTTGATTTAGTACAATTTTCTGAATTATCTAAGATGATGGGAAATTTCTAGAAGTAAGTAATTTCTAGTTAACTTTTCCTGAAATATTTTTAAAGACACATTCATTATTCAACTAACAGTGACTTAAATCAATAATAATAATTATTATAAAAGTAGTAAACTCTTAAAATGAGAAGGCTAGAGGGTGGCAGCAGCACCCATGTAGTAGCTCCCTGGAGTCATCAGAGGCCCAGGCTCTTTTTCTTTGTCCTCATTCTCCATCTATAACATGTTGGCTTGTTCCCTCAAGGCCCCAGGATGTCTGTCCCAATTCATCTTCATGTTTAAACTTGTGGCAACAAAATATAAGGGAAGTGTGACATTAACTTTTCTGTTCCTTTGATCAGACAAGCGAAAGGCTTCCCAAGAGTCCCTCCTGACTCTACCCAGCAGGTAAACCTACTTCTAATTGTTCAGAACTAGGTCACATGACCACTTTCAACTGCAAAAGAGGCAGGGAAATTGAGAACACAATTATCAAGACTTACTGTTATCAACTATGAGCCATTGCTGAACCTGTAGTGTCACCAAACAAAAATTGGGTTCTGTTAACAAGGAAGGAGAGGAAAATGGACATTAGATAACCCACTTGCCTGACAGACATAGTAATAAGAACTATGGCAGTTACTGAAACCCACCTAACAACCTCACAAGTATATGTCAAATACCTCCTATTCTGGAGGGAAGGCTCCTGCTCCACCTCCTCTAGAAATAATTTGCCTAATTACCAAAATGCACACAGCTCTTCTTGCTCCCTGACACCTTATTTCACTGACCTCACAGACGTGGACAGGCAGTAATGCACAAGCTTCACTCTCAGTTGTACCATCAATATTTATGGTCCCGTATTTTTCTTCGGGCTTCTTCTATCCTTCACAGCAGGCAGCCTGTGGGCCAAATATGGTCTGGTACTAATTTTTTGTGAAGTTTTATCATAATAGACATACTAATTCATTTAGATAATCTTTGCAGCTGCTTCATACTTGTTGGGACAGAGACCATGTGACCTCCAAAGTCAAAAGTATTTTGGGTCTGGCCCTTTAGAGAGAAAAGTTTGTCAACTATCTACATGTACTTCAATTTTCTGATGGTAAGGTCCCACCCTGCATTTCTCTCGTATCTACATGAGCATATCCCTGGGGAGATAGGAAGCACTCAACAAATAGCTTATCACCGATGGAAATGGAAGGATTGATAGGCTAAGAAACTCTGGCATAGTAAGTTATACATAGCTGGTGCTTCATGAAAGTTTGTTGAATGAATTCAGGAATTAACTAAGTAATTGGCTAAGTAAGGCAAAATGCTCCAGTACTTAGAGTGTGGGTTGTGGATCCAAACTTCCAATATTCAAATGCTGTGTGTCCTAGGCAATAAACCTAACCTCTCCACGCCTCAGATTTCTCCTGAATAAAACAAACAATAAAACACACACACACACACACACACACACAAGATTTAACAGACTCTGGACTATTTAGAACAATGTCTGGCACAGAATAAACACTCAAAAAATACTAGCTATGAAGAATATTATGGAGAACAGTTATTTTTATATAGGGTATTATTTTTATTTTTCCTTTCTTTGTGGCACAGTTTGAAACCATTCTGTAAAAAGGTATGGACGGGATCAAGAGCAATTTCTACCTTTTCTTGGTGACACTAAATCAAGTTTGAACCAAAAGAAGGTTTAAGGTAGATGTCGCAGGACATCCAAGGACATAATTGCTAGTAACAGGGTCAGAGAATAAACTAGCACACACTGAGGAGGGGAACCAAAAAGTCACAAGCATGTCAACACAACACGACTGAACTCTGCTTCTGCTGATGAGAAGTGTCAGTGCCACAGACGTGAGGTGAATGGCAGGGGAGCTCTTTCATTGAACTGTCAACTAATGAAGTGGTGAGAAATTAGCAGGCCCTGTAATTTACACACTAATTCTCCCTAATGCCACCTGGGGGCTTCCTGCAGGCAGAGGAGCAGAGGAGTGGAAAATGGTGTCGTCCAGCCAGCAGCAAGCCTGCGCTGCTATTCTATCTTTGCCAAGCAACACAGCAGACCAGCTTGTTTCCATTCACCATTCAGGGAACAGTTGGCAGACTTCCCCCAGAATGTGGGCAAGCCTCAGCTATAAGAGCAAAATGAAGACAAAGAAGAGAATTTTAAGTCTTATACCTTTTTGCATTTTTTTGTATGCTCTCTAGAAGTTGACTCAGCGGGCAACCCTCTACCTTTTCATCAACCTGACATCTCCCTCTCACCAAAAGCGTAAGTCATATACAACTGGTTGCTGTAACCAATGCTCCCCTTGAAACAAAACTCAGAAATAAAATGGGTGATACATTACTATCACTGTACTTTCATCATTATTTAAAGGAGTTTTAAAAAGAAAAAAAGCTTTAACAAATGTGGCTGTGACCACCAACCTCCTCCCTGGGCTCTCGTTACAAACATAGCAACAGTTCTCACCCCAAAATCACACACTAAGGGAAAACAGGAAAGGACCCTCATGTGCTGGCATCTTTCAGGCAAGAGGCCAAGTCCACACTGAGGAAACAGTATATGAGTGGATATAGAACTGCTTCCCATATTATAAACATTTCCTTGGACATCCTCTGGACTGCCAAATGAATAATGCTGCATTTTAGTTATCCCTGGCAAGCTAGGGCTGATTTTAAGACCATTAGGAAAGGGGAGACTGTTATACTCTTCTTGGTTTCTCTAGGGTCACAGTGTAATTGTGTGGTGGGAGAAAGGGGGCCCTAGGGATGGTGTGACAGTCACTTCTCATTACCTCCCACTTGGTTCATTACGTCTGTAGACAGCGATTGCCCATGTGTGGGTCCTTCCATTACACAGAAGGATGTAATGTGCTGTAGAACTCGCACGGCTTTCAGAAAGGGAAAAATATGTTTATTCCAGGCACACACCTATCTTGTTTCCACAGGCCATGCCACAGCAATGGAAAGTGACATAAGGAATAGATTAATGGTAATCAGTACAGAAAAACCAGGCCCCACGTGTGCTTATACCTGGTGGGATATTTATATGTGTATATCACTAACATATAGCACTTTACACAAAAGGCAGAACCCTTACTTACAAATCTACCAAATTTTACTTTAGCAAGCAGATTCACTCACTTAAGTGCATCATATACAGGCTTCTTTGTGTCATCTCTCTGGACTGGCATTTACTTTATTCTCATTCACAATCTCTCTGTGTGTGTGTGTGTGCACGTGTGTGTGTCTCTCACACACGAAGACCTTTCTCGTTTGCAAGGATAAGTCCTAGACACCATGAAATATAGAAATACTATTTCATATTTTTTCTTAGGTGTAAAAAGCTGCAACTAGATTATAAACTAAGGGTAGTTGACAAGAGAGAAAACAAATATAGACAATTATAGAATGTTAGAATCAGGAATAAATATTAGAGATTATGTATAACAGAAGTGCTCAGACTTTTTCTTTAAAGAAAAAAAAAAAAAACCTCAAAAAAACCCCAAAAGCTAATGAGTTACCTAAAAAGAGATGTTCATGATGGAATAAATCTGTGACACTACATACTTTAGCCTGCTCTTGGGAACACACGATGATGTCAGCGTATTAAAGGTTCTGTGAACTCCTGTTACTTAAAAACCCATTTAATTCAGTATTACCTTATTTCATTATTTTAACGAACACTATTTTTCTAACTGCAATCTTATCAACATCATGTGGAACAATTATACTACAGCAGGGGAATCCTGTTCTGTTATAGTCTCATCACTTTTGGCAGATTTTTATGTACTGATAATTCTCTAATTTTAGCATGCATTTGAGTCACTTGGAGATCTAATCCTTAACAATCACTCAGTAAACTGGATAGGGCTGGGGAATTGGAATACAGTACTTAGCAAGTGTTCCTAATTCAGGGGCCTCATAAGTCTACTTTGAGAAACACCAATCCACACGTGTGCTCACTGTCTGAATTCAACAAGAATTGAACCACACATTCTTACCAAGAGAACTTCACAGTTAACAGGTTGAAAGTCCGTAGCTTTGAGTCTGGAGGTTGACAAAGTTTGTCTGGAATTACATCTGGAAGTTGACAAAGTTTGTCTGGAATTACAAGGGCTTTTGAATATGAAAATGAGTGTACACCTCTATAGATTTACCAAAACTAATGGTCCCTTTAACCTTTACACCCATCTTTAAGAGTGCATCTCTTTCACCATGAGACACGTCCACTCACTTGCTTCACTAATCCAGCTTTGTTCATTTATTCATACAATTATTTGCAAAGCATCCTCTATGTGTCAGACACTGGCTGAAACACTGGGAATAATGAACAGAAGTGACAAATCCTTGCCCTTGTTAGAAGGAGAGAGACAACAAAATATAAACATAATAATAGTAAATGTTATGGTAATTTAGAGTTAGAAAGTGGTGTTATGAAAAGATGGAGCAGGTTAAGCAGGATCACCATGTGAATGGGCGGGGGGTGTAACAGAGCTGCAATTTTTGTAAAGGACAGTGGAACTATTACTCAATGAAAGGTGACATATGAACAAAATTTAAAGAAAATAAGGGAGGAAGCCTGTTAGGTATGTAGAGTAAGAGTCCAGGCTTAAAGAACAGCCAGTGCAAAGAGAGCTGCCTCCTGTGGATAAGGAACCACCGGAGGGTGAGTGGGGGTGAGAATTGGGAAGCGAGAGGAGGCAGCCAGGACCAGATCTGTCAGGGCTTTGACTTTTACCTCGAGAGAAATGAGAAGCTACTGCAGCATTCTGAGTAGAGAAATGAGGTGATCCGACAACTTTTTTTTTTCTTTTCTCTTTTTTTTTGAGACAGAGTCTCTCTCTGTTGCCCAGGCTGGAGTGCAGCGGCCTGATTTTGGCTCACTGCGACCTCCGCCTCCCGAGTTCACGCCATTCTCCTGCCTCAGCCTCTGGAGTAGCTGGGACTGCAGGCGCCCGCCACCAACCTCGGCTAATTTTTCGTATTTTTAGTAGAGATGGGGTTTCACCGTGTTAGCCAGGATGGTCTCGATCTCCTGACCTCATGATCCGCCCACCTCAGTCACCCAAAGTGCTGGGATTACAGGTGTGAGCCACCAAGCCCTGCCGACAACATTTTTAAAGGATCTGAATTTATTCAGAATTTCTTAAACGTTGATTGGGTTTCTAGTCTTATGCCAGCCACTGGGCTTGGGGCCAGGTATACAAAGATGAACTCTACAGCGTCCTTGCCCTCAGAGCGCTCAGAGTCCCTAGGCCTCTGCTACAGGTCATTGCAGGTCAAAATGTGAACATTTAAAAATCCACTGTCAGGCCGGGCGCGGTCGCTCAAGCCTGGAATCCCAGCACTTTGGGAGGCCGAGACGGGCGGATCACGAGGTCAAGATCGAGACCATCCTGGCTAACACGGTGAAACCCCGTCTCTACTAAAAAATACAAAAACTAGCCGGGTGAGGTGGCGGGCGCCTGTAGTCCCAGCTATTCGGGAGGCTGAGGCAGGAGAATGGCGTAAGCCCGGGAGGCGGAGCTTGCAGTGAGCCGAGATCCGGCCACTGCACTCCAGCCTGGGCGACAGAGCGAGACTCCGTCGCAAAAAAAAAAAAAAAAAAAAAAAAAAAAAAAAAAAATCCATTGTCCTTGCCACTTACATAACCAGACCTCAGATAACTGCCCAGTGTTTACTTCAGATACTCAGCATTTACACATCTCCCTGTCCTGGGACTCCAGCAGGAAGTCCTCAGGTCAGATCAGTAAGGATGTTCAGGTGCTCAGCTCTGCCCTAAACATACCATGTGGCCCTTGATGAGACATTAGTTCCTTATTTTTCTTGGCTTTTCTGTCTGTTTACACAATTTTCCGCCAAAGTATGTTTTTTAGGTCTGATGAGATAACCAGCACTGAGAGCTTGAGGGTGTAATGGAAAACTGACAATTTTAATTTTCCCTCAAATTATCATACTCTAAAATAAATAGAGTTGAGTAACTTCTCCAGTTATTCTTTCTGGCAGCACTGCTTCAGCTGAAGACAGTCTACAAGTTGGCAGGCCAGAAGTGATGAGAAAATGATCTTAGTTCTTAGAGATAAAACCTGCTAGTTATCAACAACTGAAATTCTGAGAGAGGGTCTTCTGGGGAAAAGCCATTTGCAGCAATAATCTCCTTTTAGAATTTTAACACGCTTGCCTCCTGCTAAATCCTTTGTGTTGAGGAAGGATGTGAAAAGTCACATTTACTTTCAGCCCCAAATGCAATTCTAAATGATCACATTTGGCTTGCTCACCTCACCTGTCAGTCATCAATATTTAAGAGATGAAACCTCTGTTCTGAAGAAATGGAAAATAAAATGACAGAGCCTATGGAATGTTGTTCAGTAATCCAGAATTACTATCAGGGCTGTGTTTGCCTTCAGTGTGCATATGTAGCCTTTATGAAGAGCAACACTATTTTTTATCAAATGTTTATGATGTAACCTCACAGAAATCAGGGAAATTGGGGAATTTGGCAGGCAACTGGGAACAGAGAAATGCAATACAATGCTATTTCAGCCTGAGGTCTACTTCGGAGCTAAGCTACTCCAGATGTTTTTCTTTTGTCTTCATTTAATGGGTCTTCTAAATACGATGACTTAGTATCAGCCAAGGCAGCAAAATTTACAACGTACTAATTAATAGCAAGATGCTTAGCTAAGCGATTCTGTCTCTGAGTATGTAATTATATTTTTAGGGCTTTAATTTTTTTTCTCTTACCTTCCTTCTGCCAGATTTTACCAGAGGAATAAGGGAGTATTAGGAACATAAAAAAAATCTCATGTGGCTGAAGCATGATTAATTTTACTTAAGCAATAAGAAATAAGCTACACTACTTATCCTCAGCCATAGTTATAGTATTTACATCAGTTGTGAACTCCAGGGAGCAAGAATAGCAACTCACAAAGGATAACTACAGGTGATAGCTCTCTCTATATAGCTTATTCTCACCATTATCGCCATTATTTACCAACTTATCTTTTAAAATTAGAGGCAAAATTAGTTCTTTTTGCCTGTTCAGACTCCTGAACTTCAAATTATAAGTAAAACATGTTGCTGCACCTGCCCTGCCAATCCCCAGCCCTGCATCGATCCAACTGTTAACTTTCTCAACTCCTGCTTCCAGGCAGCTGAGCATGGGCAGAGAAAAATCACATAACTCCATTTACTGGCACTCTGACAAATCTATGTTCCCCAGCATCAGCTGGGCCCTCTGTGCTACTGGCGGTCCTTTTATTTCTCCCCAGTCAGCTCAGTTTCAGATTTCCCTTACAGCTGTTACAAACTATTAACATGCTCTACAATCCCCTCATTCTAAGCAGATGACCTTGCTCATATATCACAGACAAAATAGAGCTCCTCTTCTTCCCCTCCGTCAGCAAACTGACCCATGAGGACACCTAGCTTCTCCCTCCCTTTCTTCTAAGTCAAAGAAGAGTAATCTCTTCAAATCCCTGAAGTTAGAGAATATTGGACACCATCTCCTCAGGCATCTTCAGGGACCTCATTACATCAGGCATGTCCCCTCACACTTTGGTGTCTTTAATCTATCACTCTCTGAACTCTGCCTTCTACATTTCAGTCTACACATTGGCTCAGCTTTTTCCTTGTCACCATGTGTGAGCATGCATGTGTGCAAACGCACAAACACACAGAGAAGCACAATTCTTTAATCATTTCAGCCTCTCACTCATGCTGCAAATTGTCTTGTATAGCAATTATCTGTTTACATGGCAGTTTTCAACTGGTCCAGTGGTTTTTAATCGTTGTCGTGTCACAGATCCCTTGAAAATCTGATTAATGGATCTTCTCCCCAGAGACAAGCGCATACCGACACAGACACACACATACACACATACACACACACACACACAAATGTACACACAATTCCAGGTTGCTCACGGACCCCCTCTAGGAGATGCTACTGTCACTCATTCATATTTCCGGTTCTACTCCTCTTCCGGGCACACTGGAGAATTACACTTCCTTGCTGACTGGAGATAAGTCACAGCTTTGGCCAATGAAGTGTGAGTGGAAGTTTTCAGAACCTTTAAGAGCCTGTACGCAATTTGCCACGCTTTCTCTTTTTGCTTTGTCACCAAAACTCTGTGTTCCAGATAGTGACTACTCTGTCTGCGTGGGTCCTGGAGAGAGGAGGATGCAGAGCACAGCACTTAGCCACCCTGCAATGGACACATAGAGTGAGTGAGAAATGAACCTAGTGGTTTAGAGCATCTGGGATTGGGGGATGGTCGATTACTGTTGCTGGACCTAGGCTGTCCTGCTGCATAGCAGAGCACTCTCCACCTGATAGAAAATAATCTATGTCGGAAAGATCCTATTCAGGGGAGTTTAAGCTTTCCCCCGACCTTTTCTTAATGAAGTTCCTTTCACCTCATATTGCTATATTTCGTTCTCTTTACCTAGAAGAATCTGTCCCTGGTTCTTCCCAGGACTCATCCTTCAAATCTCAGCTCATGTGTTACCTTCTCACACCGGTCCTTCTTGACCTCTTTCCTACCCTTATCCCAGCCCCAGTCACTATGATTCACTCCAGCCATTTTGTTTTTTCATAAACTGCATCACAGTCTGTAACAACTTATTTATTTTCTCTTACTCTTCAGTTCTGAATTCACAATACGGAATTTTTGCTATCAAAAATGACTCATAAATAATGTCATGCTACTTTCATTTATGAACTTAAGAAAATGAAATGCATTCAAAACATGGAACTTTTTCATTTAACATGATAAAAATAGACCATGAATGTTCTATAGCAAGTCACATATTTTACATTTTTAAAAACTACGTTAGTAAAAATCTCTAGCTAAAAATATTGGACACATGTCCAAATGTTTGGATGTGCATCAAGAGCAAACCACTGAACCTTGGTATTTACCCAGTTACCATTAAGAGGTCAACTTGACATTTTGGTTTCTTTTCAGATAGTTGTGGCCAACAGCTCTTACAACCTTTGATCCCAACCCAGTTAAATTGTAGTTTTTGTTACTCATTGATATACAGTTTTTGTTTTCTGTGTTTTTTAAAATTTTACTCAGTATATGCACCAAATGGTTTTCCTTTACCATGACAGCCAGGATTAATCGTGATGTTTCAGAAACTATTAAGAGGCTAACCCTTTGTTCTGCATCCAGGGATATAGGTAATAATATCTTGTCACAGAGTAAATAATCAATTCATACTTGTTAAATTAATGAATGAAATCAGTATTATAAAATTACCAAATAGCTCTTTCATTTGACTTTAATATATATAACTAATGACAATAAAAGATAGTAACTGTTCTAATTTTAAAAACCAAAGTTTTAGCCTTATTAGTTTTACCTGTCTACAAACATGTTTATTGCCTAAGAATTTCAGATATGTAGAACTTAAAATCAGCATGTAAGTTTTCTATTTTCATTGCCTTTGTGTTAAACCATACTGACATTTGAGAAGAAATTCAGAAGCTATGATACTGTTCTTCCAGAGTATAACAGATTTGGAAAATATTCTCTAGAAATCTATCTCTTCAAATGTTACATTACAAAAGCAGAAAGCTTTAGGGTTCTCTTAATTAGTTATTAGAATAGGATAGAAAGTCTTGATGAGAACAACCAAACAAAATGTTTTAAAACTGCTATAGAAATAAGCTTGATTTGGAAACAAAATTAAGTTTATTTTTGTTTTTTTTTTTTCTTAAGCTTTATTGTTTTCTTTAAATTTTCTGTGTGGTAGTGTGTATTGCCAAATAGTGTCTCTTAAAATGTTACCTTATCTCTTACATTAAATGTGTAAGTGGCAGGTAATAGGTACATTTTTCAACCTATCTTTTACAAAAATTCTCATATGCAATTCAAAAATAACATGAAATTTCAGGATGGAGTTAGGTGTTTTTTCTCTCTTTTTAGATTGTCTTCTTTCAATTAACTAATTTTTAAAAAGTGATTATCTATGATCTGCTACCCTGTTTTAAGATAATATGAGTAATTAGATGGTACTTAATATCTATAACATTGGACATGAAGATGTGTGTGCACACACGTGTGTATGTGTAGGGTAGAGGGCTTTTAAAAATAATTTTGCATACAATGAAGGGCATCTCTCAATTCCTCATCACTGCAAAACAACCTTCAAATAAAAATTACAAATGATTCTTTTCTGCTTCAGAAAATTTCAACCAAACACATAACTTTCACAGAAATAGTTGCTATAGAAATGCAAAGGGGACAAATAACACTGAATTATGCTATCAAAAAATTGCAACTAAAGTCGGGCAGTATGAAGGTTTATGTTTAATAATGCTGACTGTATGTATTCTTGACTTGGTGTATACTCTAAATTGAATGTTCTGAGTCCCAAATTGGAAGGTACTTCGCTACCAAAAATAAGATATCTAAATGAAAATATGTTAGCATGCATTCCAGATTAGGAAATCAGTACATGCCAAGAAAGGTTCATTTGTACAAAAAAGGTAAAATTTAATAAGTAATGGATTCGAATAATGCCAATTACTTTTCTTCATTTCATACAAAATTTCATTTTTAATAATATACCAAGGTAATGAATGCTGTTTATGACTTATTAAATGTACATAGTACTGCAGCTTATTAATACCCTGTGAACTGTAAAAAGCCAAATATATTTACAGTAGTGTTGGTCACAAAAATAGTGGGGAAACTTTACAATTGTGAGAATGTGCAAATGTTCTCACTAAGGCAGTATTGACCCAGACAACCACTGAGTATGTGTCCCCTCAAATGCCTCAAAATTCTGGAAGGCTCATTGTGAAACATGTCAGTGCACAGTATTTCAAAATTTCAGCACATACAAAATGTCACTGTATCAAGTGAAGAAAAGTTACATTTCCTGTACAAAATTTGTAGACACCTTGGCTCACAAGAATAAATGCTGCTTCAGGTTTTGACATGTCTTTCATTTAATTTGCTAATGTACTTATTTTGAAATAGTGTTCTATGATAGCATTTAGGGTAACATAAACCTTTATGTTTATTAATGAAAAGAAGATCATAGGATAAATCTCCTAAAAATGTTTGCCTCTGTTTTTAGCTTGTTTGGAGATTATACTTTAAATACTGAATTGCCACCAAATCCTCTGGTAAATGTGAAGGTAGTGCTCAAACTCTTGCAGTCTTTGATCTTGTCAATTAGTTTTATATGAGAGAAAAAGTTTTATCAGTCAACTGCAACCTTACAATTTTAGGAAGAAGTGATTTTAGAAGATTCAGACATCCTATGTTCTGAAACCAAAATAGCCCCATTGTTAAAAATAAGACGCAGATATAGATCAGATAGTTGTGGCCAACAGCTCTTACCACCTTTGTCCCTAAGCCAGTGTAAATAGTCATAAGTAGTTGATTTTTATATTCGTGCTATGAATATAAAATTTATACCCACAATATAACATTTAACCTATTCATGTTAAAAAACTTAACTCCTGGTTACCAATATTATCAATAGAATCTGCTCAAGAGAATAAAAAGAGGGAGGAGAGAGAGAAAAAGAAAGAATCCTCTCAGAAATATGATAGAACATTAGTCACCTCTCTACACCTTCCTCTCTGAAAATATCAATCCTATGATTTCAATAGCCTTCTATTTTACCTGGCTTTAGCAAGATTATAATCAAAATTTTATCTGAATCCACCTATTACCTAAGTGAGGTTTTCAGATTCAGTTTGGAAGAATGGAAGAGCATGGGTTATGGTGTTGAATAGGCAAAAATTCAAAGCAAAGCTCCAACATGTGCTGTCAATCTTGGTCAAGATGTAACCCTTCTGTTTTTTCATTTATAAAATCAAAAGACACTTATCACATAATAATCCGAATTTTGTATCAATGCTCCATTGAAATTATCTTCATGAAGATCACCCATACTCTTTTAATTCTAAAATTTCATAAATATTTAGCTCTGATTATATTTTACCTCTTTGAAATATGATTCTTTATCATTTCACAATTCTTAAAAGTGTTCTTTTAAAGTGTTTAAAGTGTTTTTAAAGTGTGCTTTAATTCTAATTTGGTTTCTGTGACCTATCCTTTTCTGCCTTTTTTTTTTTCCGTTCTGAGGGTTTATTTTCACTTTTTTGCAGACTCTGCTCTCTCTGCTGTTCATTAAACAACCTCTGTGTTCTTCTCCCTCTGAATTGTCTTCCCAAAATATTTTATCCACTATTCCTCCCGCCTCATGGCTTCAACCATCACCTATAAGCTGATGATTGCCCTATATGTGCCTGCTTTCCACATCTCTGTCCCAAGCTCTTGCCTATTGGACAAATTCACTGAGTTGTTCTGAGTGCCATCCAAAACTCCACCCACTTCAAACCAAGATAGAAAGCTGGAACACATCCCAGACTCCTTACCCTACCTCATTCTGCTCTCATATCCCACTAGTGATAGCTTATTGATTCTACCTCTAAAATATATATTTCTTCTTATTTCTGCCACTGCCATAGTTCAGTTCCTCTGAGCTTATCAATGGAATAGCTTCCGTATTATTCAGAGTCATCTCAGTGTTGTAATAAAGAATGTTTGTGGCAAATGCTGGAATCAAAATCTCAATGGTTTAGCACAATAAACATACATTCCTTGTTCGTGTCACAATCCAGCACGGGTTGGTTGGACAGGATCTGCTTCATTCAGGTGACCAGGCTTCTTCCATCTCGTGGTTACACCACCTCCTATTAGCTTAGAATTCCCCCCAGACCCTTGTATCTGGCAGGCAGCTGAGCGGAGAGAGAGTGGAGTTTGGTTATGGGCTTGCTCTATATACAGTGGTGGCGCAGGGACAGCATAACTGCAATTAAAACTCCATTCAGAAAAAAGGAATCAGGGGATGTACATGTTCACTAGGACACTATAATTCTACAATCCTGTTTGGCAGGCTTCGTGATATCCCCTAGCCTGGGGAGATGATAAATTTGTAGATTAAACTTTAATTCTGCTCTCTGGAAATAAGTCTTTTGTCTTTTTCTTGCTTGACCCTCAAGCTTTTCCCTTTAGAAGTTCTTATTGTTTATTTATTCCTTTTGGACACAGCTGAAATGAGTGTAGCCAAAGCAAAAAGGTGATTTTATAGGTCAAACAGTCAAAGGTGTTTTAATCAGATATTTTGGATTTCTTGACAATACAAGTTCTTCGAAATCTTGGTAGGCTTCTGTTGTATTTGCTTCCTTGTACAACTCTCAGGTCTTTTCTCTTTTCTCTCCCTCTCTCCAGGTCTCTTTGTCTATTAATCAGATCTGTAGCTAAGTCATATTGTTCAGCTAAAAAGTCTTTCTGGGCCTTGTGGTTCTGTGTGGGATCTAGAAGCAGATGGATTTCCACCATTGTTCACTCAAGTCTGGATATTTTCTATTGTTTTCCATCTGGCTTGGAAACTAGCCATTTCTTTCTGAGTTCATCTCTTTCTTGAAACACCTTACCAAAGGAGGCCAATAAGAGCTATGACACAGTAACACTGTGGTTCTTTTAAAACAAACCCCCGCAAGCAGCAGTTTTCAAAGTGTAATCTGCACAATTCTGGAAATCCCGAAGACACTTTTAGTGGATCCATGAGGTCAAAATTATTTTCATAATAATATTAAGATGTACTTGTTTTTTCCACTGTATTGACATTTGCACCAACGGTGCCAAAGCAATGGTGAGTAAAACTGTTGGTGCTTGTATTAGTCTGTTATCATGTTGCTAATAAAGACATACCCAAGACCAGGTAATTTATAAAGAACTGAAGTTTAATAGACTCACAGTTCCACATGACTGGGGAGGCCTCACAATCATGGCAGAAAGCAAGGAGGAGCAAGTCACATCTTACACGGATGGCAACAGACAAGAAAAAGAGCTTCTCTTTATAAAACCGTCAGACCTCATAAGACTTATTCACTGTCATGAGAAACATTCACCCCCATCATTCAATTACCTCTCACTAGGTCCCTTCCATGACATGTGGGCATTGTGGGAGCTACAATTCAAGATGAGATTTGGGTGGGGACACAGCCAAATGATATCGGTTCTTTAGCATAAATCAAGGCAAAATTACCATATTGTATCATATCATTTTATTATGTCATTGCATCACTTTCATCACCAGGATCTCACAGGTTTAAAAACTCTTGCTTAAGAATACCCTGATGAAACAGGTAAAAATTATGCATTTTATTAAAGCTCAACACTTGAGTTATAAATCTTTTAAGTATTCTGTGGGACCACAAGGATAGAACACAAAGCACTTCTGCTGCATACCCAAGTACAATGGTTGTCTTGAGGAAAAGCAATGTGTGATTGTTTGAGTTGCAAACTGAACTTGTCTCTTTTTTGTGGAATACCATTTTTGCTTGAAAGAACAAGTGATAAACAAAATATGGTTATTCATACTTGGATATTTGGCAGTCATTTTCTTGAAAATAAGTGAAGTGAGCCTGTCACTTGAAGGCAAACAACCTGACAGTATTTGGTGCCAATGATAAAATCTGAGCTTTCAAGTGAAAATTAGAATTTTGGAAAACTTGTATCCACTACTATGAGCTTGACAGCTTCTGAATACTTAAAGAATTTTTATGAGATCCATGGTGATATTAACAAATGTTATTTTAAAAAATATTACATAATGAAATGTGCCTATTACATAACTCAGTGAAATAATATTTTCCAAATAATCAATACAAGATATTATAAAATCATGCATAGGTAAAGGATCCATTTAAAGTGGATTTAATGTACTAGAGTGTGAAAAGTTTATTGATATGGTTTCAGTTCCACACTGCAATATACTTTTATAAAATTATCATTTTTGAGTCATGATATAATACAAAAGAATGTCAACAATTATCTGAAAAGACTATTAAAATATTCCTTCAAAAGAAGGAGTATTGTTCTTCCAACAAGAAATACCTACACATCTATATGGGACTAGATTTTCTTCACTTATTTCAACTAAGACAACATATGACAACAGAATGGATGAAGAAGCAAATAAGAATCTAAATGTCCTCTATTAAGCTAGACAATATAGAGTTTTGCAAAGATGTAAAACAATGCTGTTCTTTTTACTATTTATTTTGCAAATACAATTATCCTAAAAATATGTTATTTGCAGAGAAAATAAAATTTTTATACACTTTTGGTGGTAATGTAAACTAGTACAACCACTATGAAGAAGAGTATGGAGGTTCCTCCAAAAACTAAAATAGAACTACCATATGATCCAGCAATCCCACTACTGGGCATTTATCCAAAGGAAAGGAAGTCAGTGTATCAAAAAGACATCTGTACCTCCATGTTTGTTACAACACTATTTACAAGAGCCAAGATACAGAATCAGCCTAGGTGTCCAACAACAGATGAATGGATAAAGAAAATGTGGTATATATATGTATGTGTATATACATGTATATACACAAACAATGGAATACTATTCAGCCATGAAAGAGAATGAAATCCTGTCACTCTCAGCAACATCGGTGGAACTGGAAGTCATGTTAAGCAAAATAAACCACTTTCTGGTGCTGACCAGAAAGTTGAACACTACATGTTCTCACTTATATGTTGAAAGTAAAAAATAAGTTGATCTCATAGAAGTAAAATGGAAAACAGAGTATACTATTAGCTGGAAGAGGAGGGGGAGAGGGGATAAAGAGAGATTCATTAAAAGATATAAAATTATAGCTAGATAGGATAAGTCGGTTCTTTGTGTTCTATACCACTGTAGAATGACTATAGTTAACAATAATACATAGTTTCAAATAACTAAGAGGAGGATATTGAATGTTTCCAACACAAATAAATGATAAACGTTTGAGATGATGGATACGCTAATTACCCTGATCTGATCACTTTACATATAGCAAAACCTCACTATGTATACCACAAATACATCCATTATATGACAATTTTAATTTTCTTTAATGTTATTTATGTTAACATGATACTTACTATTTTCAATTCATTATTTTTTAAATGTTTATTTCAATTTTAAATGGTACTTTTTGCTAGATATAACCTATAAACAACAGATTTTTATGGTCCTCAATAGTTTGTAAAAGGGTAAAACAGCCCTGAGAATAAAAAGTTTGAGAATCACTGTCCTAGAGATGGATCAGCAAAATATGGCCTGCATATAAAAAACAGCCCATTGCCTGTTTTATAAATAAAGTTTTTTTAGAACACAGCCACAACCATTTGCTTACCTGTTGTCATGGTTGCTCTCATGTTGTAACAGCAGAGTTGAATAATTGCAAGAGAGATAGAATTACTCCCAAGGCCAACTCCTAAAATACTTACTATCTGGCCTTTTACAGAAAGAGTTTGCTGATCCTTGCCCTAGAGCTTTGGTTCTCAATCCTAGCTGTGAAATAATACTAATGTCCCCTTCCCCTCAGCACATACACAGAAACCATTTAATTAAATCAGAATCTCTGGGAGTGGTCTTTGAGTAGGAATAAGTTTTTTAAATTCCTCAGGTGATTTTCAAATGCAGCCAAGGTTAAGAATCATTGTGTTAAACTGTAGAGATCCTTAGGCATAATGCCTGCCTTCCAAGTTATTCCAGACAGCAACTTACCAAAAAATGTTCCCCTTTATAACACACTTTATTTCCAGCCCCTAATAGAAGGATCCTGCCCATGGGCCAAACACTAAGTCAATGCCACCTGCACTGATTTGTATTTTTGTTACATCATCAACACCCTATCACTACATTCAAATTCCAAGGTCAGGTTAGAGTGTTTGCTCTGGCAAAGACTTTGCAAATTTCAGTGGCTTAACACAAGAAAAGCTTTATTTCTCATGCAAATCAGGTGCAATGTGCTTGGTAGGGATCTCTGCTCCTCTTAGGGTTCTTGCTGCTTCTGGCTAGAGACCCTGCCATCCCTCAGTGCCTCCAAGTACTGTGCCAAATCCCTCTACATTCAACCAGCAGAAGACAGAAAAGAAAAAGCATGGAGGATTGCATGAGAAGTGTTTTAGGAGCCTGGATAAGGCACACATTAAATCCTATTGCAGAGCTTTGTCATATTAGTCACAACAATACAAAAAAAGGGACCTGGATTATTCAGGTAGCCTCAATCTAATCACATTAGCCTTTAAAATCAAGTAACATTTCTGGTCTGTGGTTAGAGACATGTGAAGATGGAAGACTGGTCAGAGAGATGCAATGTGGCTGGAGAAAGATGGAGGAAGAGAGCCATGAGCCAAGAAAAATGGGCAGCCTCTAGAGGCTGGGAAAGGCAAAGAAAGGGATTTTGTCACCTCCAGCCTCCAGAAAGGAATACAATACTGCCCATACCTTGACTTCAGTACAGTGAGACCTGTGCTGGATGTCAGACCTAAAGAACTATAAGATAAATTGGTGTTTTAAGTCACTAACTTTGTGGCAATTTGTTAAAGTAGTCATTGAAACCATACACGTCTCTCTTCCATGTTTGTCCTGCTGTCAGTGACAGTCCTAAAAGTCAAATGTTAATGGGTTATTCCTTTCCTCAAATTCCTTCAACTGCTCCTAACTCATTCACTTAATAAAAACACCCTAAGCAACTACAGTGTGCCAGACACTCTCCCAGCCCTCTGGATTGCCACTTGAGTGAGGCAGGCATGGTTGCTGCTGTACTAGAGCTTAGCAGATAGCAACTACAAGACACAACTTAAAACTCTTTCACATGCCTTCAGTGCCTGCATGAGCTAACTCCAAACCACCTGCATAACATCATCTCTTGGCTCTTCTGTCAGAAAAAAAAAAAAAAAGAAAAAGAAAAGAAAAAGCCATAAGACTTCTAACATAATGAACTCATTAAACTTCTAAGATTCCACAGTATTCCATGGCACTTTTTAGGACATTCCTGGCCACAGTATGAAACTTTGTTCTGCCCTCTCAACTCCTTGTCTACGTGGAAAACAGTGACTTCTCTCTTAAGAGTTATCTCAAACATCACTCCAGAGAAATAAGTCCACTACTAGATTCCCTCCTGTATTTCTCATTGCAGAGTTTATACATCCAATTTTGTATTTATTTCACTGAATTACAATTGTCCCTTTCCCCACCTTCATTATGGCTTTTAACAGATTTAGAGAGAAGTTCCTAGTAAATTTACTTTTAAATAAAGGTTGAGAGTTCTCATTCATTCATTCATTCTCTCAAAATAAGTTCATTAAAACACATAATTTGCCAAAACTTAATCTGCAGGAAGATAGATCGTATCATTTAAAAAATCCCAAAATAGGAAAGCATGAATAACCCCCCTTTCATCCAATAGAGTTTCCAACACGTATTTACCCATCCATTTCAAAGATCATGCTTTCTAGATAAACAAAATGGTGAGGAACTCTGAGAAGGCTACGTAATAATCATCACACTCGATATGGCTATAAAACTAGGATTCTGCATGTTCCTCATTTACCAAACCCCTGAAATTTACAAAAACCATGTGAAGGTGTATAGTAACTGTAATTTCAACATAGACCTACAACAAATACTCCACCAGTGGATTAAGTTTATATGGATTACATCATTTAGATAGGCAAATTCCATATGCCTATAAGAACTGGCAGAAAAAGCAGCCTTTTTGTGAGCATTTGAAGTGTAAGACATGAAAATTATATTGTGAAACTATTTTGTTGTCATTTACTATTAACTTTTTCTTGAAAAATAAGATCCTGGTCTGTCTCAAACAGTGACACATTTTCACGGAACAAGCACTCTATGCAAAATTTACATCCTAGTTAGTTAAGTGGACAAGAATCATCCCCATAAATTATTAAATTCCCTCACATCTGGATACTTTATGTTAACCACAGTGAACATTAATATATTTTATTCAGTAATATATCTGTTATATATGAATGGTGATATGCTAAATAATTTACTGTTTATAGAGAACACTTTGATAAATTATTACTGTCACTATTGCAGAAATTAAACCATTCTTTAGAGCCCAATTTTAATACATTTTCAAGCATTTCTTGAACAGTAATTATTTTGTATCTATTGTGTTTAAGGTGCAGAAAGAGATTATTTTGGAAAAAAAAAGTATCACTTGTAAAATAATTACCAGTTGGTGGATAGAGAAAAAATTTATTTTGACCAGAATAAAATTTATTCTGACCACAGGCACAAATTTTTTAACATACAAATCCCAGCTGTCAATACATGAAGTTTCCCTGAACCTTTTCACTTCTCTTTTGGTAAGAACTCTCATCCAGCATCTAGCGGGATTCCTACCGGCCCTGTGGTTTAGTTTTCCTACACAGTGAATATTAATAGTAATTAGTTATTGTCCTCATCATCCCTTCCCAACATGCTATTAGTTTTCCAGTGGGCATTGATTCTGTAATATGGAGTCTAACCTTCTAACCACTATGGCACAGAATAACCAGGGAATTATCCCCTAGGAAAACATTGACCTCTAAGTCAATGATCATTAAAAACAACCAATACATTGTGAAGCTTGACAAATCACAATGGGAATAGGGACCCAACAAATTGCAATCATGAAGTCACAATTATCCGGCAATTAGGTTTACAGCTGTATCCACCCTTTAAATAATCAAGTCTACAAATGTGCCCACACTTCTTTCTGCAGAACTTAATCTGGAAGGTTTCTAAAGCTTTCTTTTTTATGCAGGTTCCTGTAAGCAACTGCATCTGAGTGAAGTAATAATGACAAACCTTATGAAGCAGAAAGAACAGTAATTCATTTACTTAACATAAGCCTAATTTTTAAAAGGGGAGAATCATTGCCACGCTCTATTTCCAAATGGAATACGCTCTGAGTCATCGTAAAAATTTGGCTGCCAGAAGAGTATCTAGTTTAGTAAATAATGAAGGTGAATGCCCAATGTTTTTGGAATGATTTCAGCAACAGGTAACAAACAGGAAGCCTGACTACAGTGGCTTAAAAAAAAATGAGAAGTATTTTTCTCCCATAATGAGAAATCCAGAGTTTAGCAGTTCTGGGCTGGTTCAGCAGATCAATGATGCCAAAGACTCTGAGATCACTTTACTTTGTCCTCATAATTACAAAAAAGCTGTTGTGGCTTCTACAATTATATCGCCTTTCCAACAAGAAGAAAGAGGATGTAGCAAGGAGAATGGGTGGTACCAATATTTGAAAGTAAAAGTTTTATTAGGAAGCTCCCAGAAAACTTCTGTGTATGTTTCTTTGGCTATAATTTTGCCCCAGAGCCAGTCCTTGCAGAAAGGTGGCTGGAGAGAAAAGAGGTGTAGAGAGAAAACAAAAAGCAGCTTTTGACATTCAGAAACTGCAGCTATATAGCTAGGCCTTGATGTGAAAAGCTAGCTGTGTTCATAAATAGGCCTTGATGATATCCTGTTGAACATAAACAAGCTTCAAAATCACCAACATCAGTGACCATGATGAACTGAACAAAAAAAGACCACTCTATAACCTTGTCTAAGCACATAAACGAGGTCACTGTGCAAACCAGAAAAATACCAAGCACCTTCATAGCCTGGCTAATATGAGTAGCTGCTGCTTCTTTCCCAGTTTAATCTTTAGCCTCACTTTATTTTTCCCATCTTATGGATAAGATTTTTAAAATAAGCAATCATATATATACCTCCAATTCCTGATAGCATCCAATTCAGAGCAAAGCCACTTTCTTAAGCCCTCCCCGAAAATCACCTGAGACCAGATCCTGTAATAAGCCTTCCAAACACCCTCTTACTGAAATGTCCCACGTTTCCCATGGTGTGTGGTCTCCTTTCTTTCATCTATTAATAAGTAAGACTTGCTTGATTACAGGTCTGTCCCTGGAGGGCTTTAGCTGGATAACATTAACAACAGATGGGATCAACCAAACAACAGTATTTGTCACACCTTGGTTTCATTCTAGTCTATTTATAATTAAAATGATGTGCCTTAATATGGCATGCTTCAAAATCCTTAGCTAGAAAAGCAGCCATGGTATACTGAACAGAGCATATGATGAACAATCGGGATGAAGACTCTAGTCCACTCTGCCCAATTAACTAGTTAAGTGACCCTGGGTGAGTCATTTAAAAGGAGAGGAACCGACCTCACAATGATCCAATGAACCAACTAACACTCATATGTCTGAGAAATGGCATAAAACTAAAAGCTCCAAGAAATTAAGTACATTTTCCTTCTATTTACATTTTTAAGTGACAGAACCAGGATTTGAACCTGGGTGGAGTATAAAAGCTTTCCATTGTACCACATTGCCTCACCGGGCCCCAGCTTCCTCTATGAACTGACTAGGTTGGTGAACCTGAACTGTAATGGCCCTTTTCATTCACCAAAGATTCTGCATGACAATTAATAATATTTATATTTATTCTTTTTTAGTCCCACCAAGTCTGTAGATGAAAGGTGCAAGACTAATTCGAGGTAATATGCACTTATGGAGTTCTGATTTTTAGCAAGCCCTTTTCTACACAGCATAAATCATAGATTTAACCTATCATTTGAACCTCCAAGTCAAATCGATTTTCAGTTCCTTGTAATTTAAAATATGACTAATTTACTTAAGGAATTGTGTGAGATGCTATACCAAGGACTGAAGAAGTAAAGCCTTAACTTAAGTAGGGAAAGCAAGTGACATATTCTTTATCTATATTCAATGCTAAATTTTAATACTTTTGCACACATTTGGGATCCTTTTCAAATAATAGACAAATACATACAAGAAATGAATTTATCCAATCACACAAATAATAAGGACAAATATAAAATTGTATCCATTCTACTAACAATTTAGTAAATATTTTTTAAAGAAATAAGCAGTGTAGAGGATTTGTGGAAATACGCACTGAAGGATCAGAGAAAGAAATGTTATCCTTTAACTTTCTTTTGGAAGGCAGTATAGAACATGTATGAAACGCTAGGATTTTTGCATATCATATTCGACCCACAAATTCATCCTATACAAAATCATAGCTGTGTAGAGAGTGAGCCACAAAATTGTTTGTAGAAATATTCATAGTGGATGAAAATTAGTAAAAAGCTAAAAGGTTAGAAATTTATTTTTACCAGAGTAAAATTTATTTACTACTACTAATTATTTATTATTCTAAGAAGAATGGTTTAATAAACTATGGTTTATTTATACAACGAAAATCTCTACAAGTATTAAAAAAATGAAATGAAAAGGCATTAAGCAACATAGTCAAATGTTCAAAATACATTACTAGGTTAAAAAATGTAAATTAAAAATATGTGATTGTGTTGTTGTTTTATACATGTGTGTATATGGGAGTAAATGAATTTTTAAGAAGAGAAATATACTGAGTAGTTATCTTTGACTGGTGGGACCATAAGTGGTTTTATTTTCTTCTTTTTATTTATCTACATTTTCCAAATTCTCTACATTTATAATAATAAAAAATATACTAAGCGAAATTTTAAAACAAATGCTAATATATGTCAGTCAATAAAATATACACTGTTCAGTATTTCAATACTAAATTCACTTGTCCTTTGAAATAAACAAACGACCCTGGATAAAAGACAAACATTCTCTATGAAGTAAACCTAGCTCACAGATGCTATACCAAGGGCCATCTTTGTTCTGTCAACCATGAATGTCCTTTTCTTTAGGGGTTTGTTTTTCAAATAATTGTTTTAATTATCTTCTCTACTTTATAATTTGGAAATCTAGCTTAAAAGGAATAGTGTATGTATAAACAAATTCTAAGAAACAAAATGATCAAAATAAGTATAGTTTATGTTATAAAAATTTTTCTTGTGGTATTACCCACATGAACTCTGAGTGTTGTAAAGGCGGTTTGTTTACTTAACATGTTGTATATGGGAGTATACAACATGTTAAGTATATGGGAGTATACAACATGTTAAGTATATGGGAGTATACAACATGTTAAGTATATGGGAGTATACAACATGTTAAGTATATGGGAGTATACAACATGTTAAGTATATGGGAGTATACAACATGTTAAGTAGTGTAGTGTTATTTTTTGTAAGCAAATGCAATGTTGCCAATCAACAATTGTGCAAATGATCTTTGGAAAAAGTTGGTGTCACAGGAGGAGGTTGTTTTCGGGTCTTTTGTTTTCTTTAGGCATTTTTCTCTTAAACATAGGAAGGATTTTCAAAAATCACCATCAGAAAAAACCTGTGCCTTATGTAACTGCCACATTAATGATAGAAATTTAAACGCCACTGAAAAGAGAAGTCGAATAATTTACCAGCACAGAAAACATTACAATAGCTACCTTGTATTGGTTGCCTACTGTTACTTATGTTCCTTAATGTTTATTACTTTATTTAAACCCCACAGGCATCCTGCAAAGCAAATATGATTACCACCATTTTGTAGATGAAGAAAATGAAGCTCAGGAAGTTTAAATAATTTGAAAACTTTGAAAGTTTAAATAACTTGAATAAAATAGCCATAAAAATAAGCCGGATTTGAACACAGGTCTCAGACTCCAGTCCTATGTTCTGTTCATTTTGTATACTATGGGACTGGATTCTAGATGTGTCTGTTTTTCTCATTTGTTCCATATTGAGCACCTTAGAAAATGTGTCTTCTCACATCTATAATATGAACTAATGTGAAGTTATTCAAATGCATGATTCTGAAAACCTTGAATGATTTAGGAAACAATGCACAATATAGTTTTGTATGTGACCAATGAGTATCACCATGTCACTGGTATCTTCTTCTTCCACAACTTGAGAGGTAGTGTTACTCTGCAGAAAAATTTCAAGTACAATTTCAAGTTTTCCAGTATTGTTTTTAATTCTTTGCCCCAGTATATCCAATTACTCCATAGTGTTTCTTCTGTACAAAGGATCAACACTGTTTGATTTCATATTGCTAATAGATCCAAAACTAAATGTCCCCTCTTAGCCTGGAGGTCTACATGACTGCTCTCAATTCTGGTTGTTCCAGATCCTCCTTCTGTGTTGCTGTTTTGTGTTCAATGCTGAAGACTTGGTGTCCATGCCTGACATAACCTGAAGGTGCCTCTTGAATGCATCACATTTGGCTTTTCCTTATGTGCTTACTCACTATCATGGCTACCACTAGAGCCAGGGCAACCCACAGAGATGGACTTGAAGTGAGAAATCCACTCTGACCTTTGCCAGAACATCCAGCTCAGATTTTGGCCTAAGTAAGGAGTTCTTAACTGTGTCAAATCTGGCTTGAACTCCCAAAGTTGCATCTCTTTGCATTCACAGATACGTCCACTTCTATTAGGCAAAAACGTTACCAAAAGAATACAGTTTAGTCAGACTCCAAGTAAAGCTGTTTGTAGAACCAGAAGGAAATTTTCCTTGATGCATCTATCCATTCACTGGATGCACTAAGTCACATCCTCTTAATGTATTCTTTATCATATCAGCATTTTTTTGCACTTTATTGACATCTTGACTAGGTCAACATTACCCAATCTATCCTGTAGGTTTTAATAACTTTTAAGCTAAAAAGAAAAAAATCTTAAAGTCGGGGTTTCTTTCTTAAAAGTCTTTCTTGTATGGTATCTCCTATGCAACATCCATGTAAACAGGCTGCCCACTTTCCTCTGCCAAAAATCTAAGCTCCATGTACCAAAGATATGCCAGGAGGTGTCATTTGGTGGCCTCTGTCTTGGATCCCCGAGCCCAGGGAACTTGCATAATAATATCCTGTTCCAAAGTTATATTGTCTTAGTCAGTTTGATCTGCTTTTTAAACAAAAATACATTACACTGGGTGGGAACCCACAAAACCCAGTTCCATGCCCATAAACATAAGTTACTCTATAGCTTTCCTTGAGGGAAAAAATAACAATCTTAATAAGTACTGCTATAATAAATTATATTATGTAGATATTAACTTATATATAATCTATTTTAAGAATAAAATAGAATAAACTATTGGTTTAAAGGTGAGTATCCAATCTTTTGGCTTCCCTGAACTGTATTGTAAGAATAAGAATTATCGTGGGCCACACACAAAATACACTAGCATTAGCGATAACTGATGAGCTAAAAAAAAAAAAAAAAAAAAAAAAAAATCTCATAATGTTTTAAGAAAATTTACGAATTTATGTTGGGGAACATTCAAAGCTGTCCTGGGTCACGCATGTGGTCTGTGGGCTGAAGGTTGGATAAGCTTAGTTTAAACAAGGAAGTACATTAAAACTTTCAGGCTAAAAATATATCATACAGAAAATTTTATTTGTGCTAGAAGAGATCAGAAGTTACAAGAGCATATGGAAAAAATGATAGGCAGGAACTGCTCAAAACAAAGACTGCATGAGGACCTACTGACCCTGATACTGTTACACATTTTCTCATCTTCTACAGGAAAGATTTAGGCAGAAAGACTGTAAATACTATATTTCCGTTTGATTAAAAAACTGGTCCTGCTTAAAGTATTTCTGAAGATTTCCTCCTGAAAAAAATCAATAATAACAAGAACAATAATAACAACAACCTCTCTCTTCTTTTCTTTGGTCGATCTGGAGATACATTTCATTTACATTTGTGCCAAAGAAACGTTCTTCTTCCTTTGTCTTTTGTTTTAATTAGGGGAAAAATGTTCTTATGAACTTTACATTATATCATCTTATCTCGGTTGGCCAGAATCCCAGTGAAACTTGTATAGGTTTTAAATTTCTTTACTTTTACTCCCTGTAGAGAAGCCATATTTTGCTACATTCAAAAAAATTGATTGCCAAAGACTGATGACTCCTTACATGGGAAATTTAAATGCACACAGTGTCTGCACTTTTAGACTGTTTCAAATAGTATATTTAATTTTACATTGACTTCTCTAAAATCATCTAATGATTTATTTTAACCTCTTTATGCAGAAGACATTCTGGTAACAAAATGTGTAAATTATTCAAGAGAAGGAAAACATGTTACTATCATTAAAAATATCTTATTTCTAAACAAAGCATGATTAAAATTTAGTCCTTACTTCTTTACTTATATTTTAATTGTTTTTTAAAAAAACCTTTTGTTTATAAACTAACACACTGTAGGAAAGTAGGGAAAAATAGCCTAACTCTTATTATTACAACGAATATTTTTTAAGACCTGTAAACTGCTAGTCATTCCTGAATCCCAGTGGCGGGGAGTAGGGGTGGTGGTAGAGAAACTTAAAAACAACAAAACAAACACATCAGCCACACTAAAATAAGAATTGCTTGAAGGACCTTCATTTCTTTTTTAAATTTAAGCTTTTCTACTCCACCTATTCCCATTGTGGTGATAGAAATAATAAAGCTTTAAAGTCAAAAATTAATATATTATAACAGATTTGAGAGCAAAACACTGGAACTAGTCAGACAACTTTCTGTAATCGAAACCCACAACAAAGAGAAATTAAACTTCCTATAATTTTATAAATTACAGAAGGAATACCTGTAATTACCCTCATAAATGATGACCAAAATATTTGCCCGTAAGGAATTGGAATACATTTGAAGGGAGGCTGCCTTGTTTGCCATGCTGAAAAAAGAAGGCATGTTGACACACAGGAAAATAGTAGTGCATTTTGGATAGCACCGAGAAAAAGCATTTTAAAGAAACCTGATAAACAGGACATGGATGTTTTCTATGAGGAGATTCAACAAGCCCAACTAAACAAGAAGCTACCTGTGACAAGCAAAACTACCCCTCCACACACACACACACACACACACACACACACACACACACACACCCTCCACCTTTTCAACCAGCTCCTCAAGCGCACTAGCTAGCAGATAATCACCTAGAGCAAACCAGGTGTGACGTGTATTTTCGTGTAGATCAAAATCGAACCATCCCACCCGCCTCCTACCCCCAGTAGAAGACAGTTCTACAGGCTCTAGAAACCACAGAATGCCAGCATCTAGACAACTGGCAGAGTTTCCAAACGTTAATCCCATCATAAAAGATGAACATCATTTCAGTCCAGCTAAATTAGACATATAAGATGATGGAAATGGCATGCATTACTCCTGTAACCAGTCATCCAAAATAAATGGGCTCATTTATATAGAGCTTTGCTATTTAAGAGCTATTTGAAGGCGGGCAAGCTTAAAGTATAAGTGAGAACATGTCATGTCAAGCAACTTAGAGAATCTCCTAACTAATGTTATTTTTACCCTGAGTGTACAGTTCGCATTCATTATTCCAGGTAGAAGCTTCATCAGCATCCCCTAGCACATTATGAATCACTAATCCAAGACTCTCCCATCTATAAGCAATGTGTTTCTCCTTTTGCGGTAGATGATATATGGACTCCAGAGAGCAAAGTTTCTCTGTAACACATCATTCCTAAAATGATCTTCCCACCTCCATCCCCAGTAGTAAGTAGATTCTTTGCAGAGTTTTCATTTACCTACTTGAATACAAAGGTGATTTAAAAATCTTTATGTTTATTATACAATCGTAATGGATCGACCCCCTTCATAAAGAATCCAGTGCTCTTCAAAACAGAAGTAACTTACTTGGTGCAGCTACAAATATCTTAGTATCTTTTTAAGGGAAAGTATCATCAAATAGAACTATTCTCAGAGTAGGCCCATTAAACCAGTCACAAGATAAAGAACACAGGTAAATACTGTTCTTAATTGCCCGGACTACATTCTGTAACTCAACTGATTACTTTCTAAAACTATATAGGTCCTTAAAATAGCGTATCGTTTGATTTTATCACCTAGTACTTAAAAGCAGTGTTAGAAAGTGCATTGAGTAAGAAGCGAGCAATTCAAATTCTACAGCTATGAGCCTCTCCATCTTTATTTTTTTCTTTTGTCAAATATTGTATGATTCTAGAAGCTAAAACAGTTCCTACAAATGCCTACCCAGAAAGGAGAAGCAAGCAAAGGAAAGAAGGGAGGGAGGAAGGAAGCATGGAGGGAGGGAGAAAGACACCATCTACTGGATCCTGCTATGTAATACTTGAAGGTTCTCACTGTGGTTTTAGTCTGTCTTTGAATCTCTAACAACGCAACAGCCACCATTAGTCACAAAAACACATCTGTGTTTAAAAAACTATCCACAAAAAAATTGAAATGAGTGATCTATATATCACAGAAACAAAAGGAGATATATAATCCTTTTTCTATACTATTATATATAATAGAGAAAAGCCCCAACATAAGAAATTAGGTGTGTGTATATATATACATATACATACATACATATATATATATATATATCCTTTTTCTATACTATTATATATAATAGAGAAAAGCCTCAACATAAGAAATTAGTTTATTATACACAAAACTTAGATATCCAGGCCAGGCATGGTAGCTCATGTCTAAAATCCCAGTACTTTAGGAGGCCAAGGCTGGATGATCACTTGAGGCCAGGAGTTCAAGACCATCCTGGGTAACATAGTAAGATCTTATCTCTACAAAAAAATACAAAAATTACCTGGGCATGCTGGCACGCACCTGTCGTCCTAGTTACTCAGGAAGCTTAGGCAGGAAAACCACTTGAGCATAGGAGTTTGAGGCTGCAGCAAGCTATGTTCATGCCACTGTACTTCTGCCTAGGTGACAGAGTGAGACTCTGTGGAAAGAAAAGAAAGGAAAGAGAAAGAGAAAGAGAGAAAGAGAAAGAAAGAAAGAGAAAGGAAAGAGAAAGGGAAGGAAGAGAGAGAGAGAAAGAAAAGCAAAAAATAAAGTTAGATATGCAGAGATTTTGAGATGGCCGACAGAATTCATCTGGATCCACAAACCTTATAGCTAGATCCTTATATGATTGCTCCAAAAATGTACATTCTGGACCTAGCACATTAGCTGGTACCCCCACCCAACAATTCTTAATTTCTAGTAGATGTGGCAGAACAATGCTACACGCAATGGTGGTATCACCCATATGAGAATAACAACATAGGAATTCTAATAAAATACTTGTAGATGGTCTTTGAGGTCAGTTAAAACTCACCAGATATTTTTGATAGCAATATCTCTAGTACTTGTACCTCTGTTGTACCTCTGTTTATCTGTCACTACCTCAAGTCTTAGTTCCTATTGATTAAATCTATTTTAGCAACAGTTACAAAACTTTGCTTCTAGATGTGAAATGGCCAGAGGGACTCTACTTCCTGGTTAACATGTCTTAATGAATCACCACATTTTCATGTTTTCCCACAAGAAAGGAACATGGTATAATAGAAATAGGTTAAGATGTAATAATCTCCCCCTTTCCTGAATATGCCTCTGATCTCTCTGTATATACCTCAGGATTCTTTCATTTGCATATAAGGAAACTACTATGACCTATAGCTTTTACAAACTGATGCCAACAGTAGTCACATTTCTTACAAAGATCTAGAATTTATTACAAAGTAATTAAAATCAACAACAAGAAAACAAACTTCCAAAAGGTCAAAAACTTTAACCAATCTACATAATCACTAAAATTTAGCAAAAAGTGTTAGAAGCAAAGACATAAAAGCAATCCTGTGATGAATTTCCATACACATAAAATATTCACTAAGTAGGAAAATACCTGGTTAAATTGTTAAATAAATTGTCTTTGTAGCACTTTCCTTAAAGGGATTTTTCTTTTCCAAAATAGTATAAATCATTATATTTTAGACCTCCTACTGTCTACTTTATTGGTCTAAATATTATTGATACCTTAATGATAAGTTAAATACATTTTAACAGAAAGATGATTAAATGAACACTTGAAGTATTAACATAATTACACCGAATCAGGCAAATTCTGTGTATGAGATCAGATGTCATTCCAAAAGCATCTCATTGCTATTTTTGTGTCACATTTAGACATGAGACACTGAGTATATACTTGTCAGCTGAGTATTCACAAATCCTATTAAGTACACGGATTGGGGGACTTGGCACTGCCAGGTTGCAGAGGGTAGTTCCATCTCCTTGCATCAAATTTGGATGAAATTCTGAAACCATATAGGCTGCTCCAGGATGCTTCTGGCTTCTGGTGGATAAATAGGTCCATCATTTCTGGTTATTTTGCTAAATAAGTTGTAAAAAGTCTCCCTATGTAAGGTCTATTTGACAAATATTTTTTCTAGTACATAAAACTAGAATATGATTGAAAATTTTTATAAACATAACTCAACCTAAAACTCTTGAAATATCTTATGGTTTATGACAACACACACATTCAATTACTGGAGACGCATACTAAATACTACATATTTATTGATAAAGCTGAAACTCCTAAACCTACCAAAAAGGCCTTCAACACAGCCACCAGTTCCATTTTCTTCCTCCACAGTGGAATACTAAAAACTGCCGACCAATGACTAATCTCCCCTGTTTCTGCAGTCAGAACTTGTCGGTATACAATAGCAATGTGCTCATCTCTAGGAGGTAATGAACAACCACTCTAAGGTGATAACCACAATGTTCTTTCCCTTTGCCATACAATCATTTTTTTCACTCTCCTTTGCAACTAGGAGGGATATTTTCTAATAAATGAGACCAGTGGAGCTGGAATATCCCCTTCCCTCTTCCTTCTTCCTGCATGGATATGATGCCTGGTGTTGTGGTAGCCATATTAAAAACCATGAGGCCTTCAGCCGAAGGGGAAAAAGTCAGCAAATGAAGGAAGGAGAATGCAAGGTAGAAAGAACCTATATCCTTGACAGCATCATGAACAATGGGAGCAATACCAGCAATTTTCTATATTCTTACTTCTTGTTCTGTGGGAAAAAATAATTACCTATTTATTAAAGCCACTGTTGGATTGTGGCTGGCAAGCTGGCTGAATAGGAACCGCTCCAGTCTGCAGCTCCCAGCGAGATCAACGCAGAAGGCGGGTGATTTCTGCATTTCCAACTGAGGTACCTGGTTCATCTCACTGGGACTGGTTAGACAGTGGGTGCAGCCCATGGAGGGTGAACTGAAGCAGGGTGGGACGTCACCTCACACGGGAAGCACAAGGGGTCAGGGAACTCCCTCCCCTACCCAAGGGAAGACCTAAGGGATGGTGCTGTGAGGAACAGTGCACCCTGGCCAAGATAACATGCTTTTCCCATGGTCGTCACAACCTGCAGACCAGCAGATTCTCTCCTGTACCTACATCACCAGGGCCCTGGGTTTCAAGCACAAAACTGGGCACTTATTTGGGCAGACACCGAGCTGGCTGCAGGAGATTTTTTCATACTCCAGTGGCGCCTGGAATGCCAGCATGACAGAAAAATGTACACCCCTGGAAAGGGGGCTGAAGCCAGGGAGTCAAATGGTAGCTTGGAGGATCCCACCCCAAGGGAGCCTGACAAGCTAAGATCCACTGTCTTGAAATTCTCACTGCCAGCACAGCAGTCTGAAGTCAATCTGCGATGCTCGAGCTTGGTGGGAGAAGGGGCGTCTGCCATTACTGAGGTTTGAGTAGGTTGTTTTTCCCCTCACAGTGTAAACAAAGCGGCCAGGAAATTTGAACTGGGTGGAGTCCACCACAGCTTGGATAAGCCACTGTAGCCGACTGCCTCTCTAGATTCCTCTTCTCTGGGCAGGGCATCTCTGAAAGAAAGGCAGCAGCCCTAGTCAGGGTTATAGATCAAACTCCCATCTCCCTGGGAAAGAGCACCTGGGGGAAGGGGTGGCTTTGGGTGCAGGTTCAGTAGACTTCAACGTTCCTGCCTGATGGCTCTGAAAAGAGCAGCAGATCTCCCAGCGTAGCCCTCAAGATCTGCAAAGGGACAGACTGCCTCCTCAAGTGGGTCCCTGAACCCTGTGCCTCCTGACTGGGAGAAGCCACCCAGCAGGGGTCAGCAGATACCTCATATAGAAAACCTCTAGCTAGTATCTGGCAGACACCCCTCTAAGATGAAGCTTCCAGAGGAAGAAACAGCAGCAATCTTTGCTGTTCTGCAGCCTCTGCTGGTGATACCTATGCAAACAGGGTCTGGAGTGGACCTCTAGCAAACTGCAGCAGACCTGCAGCAGAGCGGTCTGTTAGAAGGAAAACTAACAGAAAGGAATAGGGTCAACATCAACAAAAAGGACGTCCACACAGGAACCCCATCTGAAGGGCACCAACATCAAAGACCAAAGGTAGATAAATTCAGGAAAATGAGAAAAAAACAGCACAAAAAAGGCTGAAAATTCCAAAAACCAAAAATGCCTCTTCTCCTCCAAAGGATCATAACTCCTTGCCAGAGAGGGAACAAAACTGGATGGGGAATGAATTTGACCAATTGATGGAAGTAGGCTTTGGAAGGTGGGTAATAACAAACTCCACCAAGCTAAAGGAGCATGTTCTAACCCAATTCAAGGAAGCTAAGAACCTTGAAAAAAGGTTAGAGGAATTGCTAACTAGAATAACTGGTTTAAAGAAGAACATAAATGACCTGATGGAGCTGAAGAACAGAGCATGAGAACTTTGTGAAGCATACACAAATATCAATAGCCAAATTGATCAAGCAGAAGATAGGATATCAGAAATTGAAGATCAACTTAATAAAATAAAGCATGAAGACAAGATTAGAGAAAAAAGAATGAAAAGGAACGAACAAAGCCTCCAAGAAAATATGGGACTATGTGAAAAGACCAAACCTGTGTTTGCCTGGTGTACCTGAAAGTGACGAGGAGAATAAAACCAAGCTGGAAAATACACTTCAGGATATTATCTAGGAGAACTTCCCTAAACTAGCAAGGCAGGCCAACATTCAAATTCAGGAAATACAGAGACCACCACAAAGATTCTCCTCAAGAAGAGCAACCCCAAGACACATAATCATCAGATTCACCAAGATTGAAATGAAGGGAAAAATGTTAAGGGCAGCCAGGGAGAAAGGTCTGGCTACCCACAAAGGGAAGCCCATCAGACTAACAGCGAATCTCTCTGCAGAAACCCTACAAGCCAGAAGTAAGTAGGGGCCAATATTCAACATTCTTAAAGAAAAGAATTTTCAACCCAGAATTTCATATCCAACCAAACTAAGCTTCATAAGTGAAGGAGAAATAAAATTCTTTACAGTTAAGCAAATGCTGAGAGATTTTGTCACCACCAGGCCTGCCTTACAGGAGCTGCTGAAGAAAGCACTAAACATGGAAAGGAACAACCAGTATCAGCCACTGCAAAAACGTAACAAATTGTAAAGGCCACTGACACTGTGAAGAAACTGCATTAACTAATGGACAAAATAGCCAGCTAGCATCATAATGATAGGATCTAATTCACACATAACAATATTTACCTTAAATGTAAACGAGCTAAATGCCCCAAGACACAGACTGGCAAATTGGATAGAGTCAAGAACCATCAGCGTGCTGTATTCAGGAGACCCATCTCACATGCAAAGACATGTAGGCTCAAAATAAAGGAATGGAGGATTATTTAGCAAATAAATGGAAAGAAAAAAAAAAGCAGGGGTTGCTATCCTAGTCTCTGATAAAACAGACTTTAAACCAACAAAGATCACAAATGACAAAGAAAGGAGCACCCAGACTCATATAATAAGATCTTAGAGACCTACAGAGAGACTTGGACTCCAACACAATAATAATAAGAAACTTTAACACCCCACTGTCAATATTAGACAGATTAACGAGACAGAAAAGTAAAAAGGATATTGAGGACTTGAACTCAGCTCTAGACCAAGTGGACCTAATAGACATCCACAGAACTCTCCACCCCAAATCAAAAGAATATACATTCTTCTCAGCACCACATCACACTTATTCTAAAATTGACCACATAACTGGAAGTAAAACACTCCTCAGCAAATGCAAAAGAATGGAAATCGTAACAAACTGTCTCTCAGACCACAGTGAAATCAAATTAGAACTCAGGATTAAGAAACTCACTCAAAACCACATGACTACATGGAAGCTAAACAACCTGTTCCTGAATGACTACTGAGTAAATAACAAAATTAAGTCCGAAATAATTAAGCTCTTTGAAATCAATGAGAACAAAGACAACATACCAGAATCTCTGGGACACAGTTAAAGCAGTGTTTAGCAGGAAATGAATAGCACTAAATGCTCATAGGAGAAAACAAGAAAGACCTAAAATTGACACCCTAACATCACAATAAAAAGAACTAGAGAAGCAAGAGCAAGCAAATTAAAAAGCTAGCAGAAGACAAGAAATAACTAAGATTAGAGCACAACTGAAGGAAATAGACACACAAAAAGCCCTTCAAAAAAATCAATAAATACAGGAGCTGGTTTTTTCAAAAGATCAACAAAATAGATAGATCACTAGCCAGACTAGTAAAGAAGAAAGGAGAGAAGAATCAAATAGACACAATAAAAAATGATAAAGGGGATATCACCACTGATCCCACAAAAATGCAAACTACCATCAGAGAATACTATACACACCTCCACGCCAATAAATAAGAAATGGATAAATTCCTGGACACGTGCACCTTCCCAAGACTAAACCAGGAAGAAGTCCAATGCCTGAATAGGCCAATAACAAGTTCTGAAATGGAGGCAGTAATTAATAGCCTACCAACCAAAAAAAGCCCAGGACCCGATGGATTCACACCCAAATTCTACCAGAGGTACAAAGAAGAGCTGGTACCATTATTTCTGAAACTATTCCAATCAACAGAAAAAAAAGGAACTCCTCCTTAACTCATTTTTTGATGCCAGCATCATCCTGATACCAAAATGTGGCAGAGACACAACAAAAAAAGAAAATTTCAGGCCAATATTCCTGATGAACATCAATGTAAAAATCCTCAATAAAACACTGGCAAACTGAATCCAGCAGCACATCACAAAGCTTATCCATCACAATCAAGTCGGCTTCATCCCTGGGATGCAAGGCTGGTTCAACATAGGCAAATCAATAAACATAATCCATCGCATAAACCACCAATGACAAAAACCATATGATTATCTCAATAGATGCAGAAAAGGCCTTCGATAAAATTCAACACTGCTTCATGCTAAAAACTCAATAAACTAGGTATTGACGGAACATACATCAAAATAATAAGAGCTATTTATTACTAACCCACAGCCAATATCATACTGAATGGGCGAAAACTGGAAGCATTCCCTTTGAAAACTGGCACAAGACAAGGATGACCTCTCTCACCACTCCTATTCAACATAGTATTGGAAGTTCTGACCAGGCAATCAGGACAGAGAAAGAAATAAAGTGTATTCAAATAGGAAGAAAGGAAGTCAAATTGTCTCTGTTCACACATGACATGATTGTACATTTAGAAAACCCCATCATCTCAGCCCAAAATCTCCTTAAGCTGATAAGCAACTTCAGCAAAGTTTCAGGACACAAAATCAATGTGAAAAAATTATAAGCATTCCTTTACACCAATAATAACAAAAACAGAGCCAAATTATGAGTGAATTCCCATTCACAATTGCTACAAAGAGAATAAAACACCTAGGAATACAACTTACAAGGGATGTGAAGGACATCTTCAAGGAGAACTACAAACCAGTCCTCAAGAAAATAAGAGAGGACACAAACAAATAGAAAAACATTCCATGCTCATGGATAAGAAAAATCAACATTGTGAAAATGGCCATACTCCCCAAAGTAATTTATAGATTCTATGCTATCCCTATCCACCTACAATTGACTTTCTTCACATAATTAGAAATCACTACTTTAAATTTCATATGGAATAAAAAAGATCCTTATAGCCAAGACAATGCTAAGCAAAAAGAAGAAAGCTGGAGGCATCATGCTACCTGACTTCAAACTATACTACAAAGCTACAGTAACCAAAACGGCATGGTACTGGTACCAAAACAGATATATAGACCAATAGGACAGAATAGAGGCCTCAGAAATAATGCCACACATCTACAACCATCTGATCTTCAACATTCCTGACAAAAACAAGCAATGGGGAAAGGATTTCCTATTTAATAAATGGTGTTGGGAAAACTGGCTAGCCATATGCAGAAAACTGAAAAATGGATTAAAGACTTAAACATAAGACCTAAAACCATAAAAACCCTAGAAGAATACCTAGGCAATACCATTCAGGACATACGCATGGGCAAAAACTTCATGACTAAAACACCAAAAGCAATGGCAACAAAAGTCAAAAGTGACAAATGGAATCTAATTAAACTAAAGAGCTTCTGCACAGCAAAAGAAACTAGCATCAGAGTGAACAGGCAACCTACAGAATGGGAGAAAATTTTTGCAATCTATCCATCTGACAAAGCGCTAACATCCAGAATCTACAAAGAATTTAAACAAATTCACAAGAAATAAACAACCCCATCAAAAAGTGGGTGAAGGATACGAACAGACACTTCTCAAAAGAAGACATTTATATGGCCAACAAACATACGAAGAAAAGCTCATCATCACTGGTCATTAGAGAAATACAAATTAAAACCACAATGAGACACCATCTTACACCAGTGACAATGGCAAAAAGTCAGGAAACAACAGATGCTAGAGAGGCTGTAGAGAAACAGGAATGATTTTACACTATTGGTGGGAGTGTAAATTAGTTCAACCATTATGGAAGACAGTGTGGCGACTCCTCAAGGATCTAGAACCAGAAATACCATTTGACCCAGCAATCCCATTACTGGGTATATACCCAAAGGATTATAAATCATTCTACTATAAAGACACATGCACATGTATGTTTATTGCAGCACTATTTACAATAGCAAAGATTTGGAACCAATCCAAATGCCCATCAATGATAGACTGGATAAAGAAAATGTGGCACATATACACCATGGAATACTATGAGGCTACAAAAAATGATGAGTTCATGTCCTTTGCAGGGACATGGATGAAACTGGAAATCATCACTCTCAGGAAATTAATACAAGAACAGAAAACCAAACATGGCAGGTTCTCACTCATAAGTGGCAGTTGAACAATGAGCACACATGGACCCAGGGAGGGTAATATCACAAACCGGGGCCTGTCAGGGGGTAGGGGGTTAGGGGAGGGATAGCATTAGGAGAAATACCTAAAGTAAATGATGGATTGATGGATGCGCAAACCACCAAGGCACATGTATACCTATGTAACAAACCTGCACATTCTGCACATGTATCCCAGAACTTAAAATAAAATTTTTAAAAAGTTGATTGCATTAGATAAATAATTTTAAATGAAAATGCCACTGTTAGTCATGTTCTTTATTACCTGCAGCCAACACAGCCTATTTAATAACTTCTGCTTCATGCCTGCAATGCATTCCCATTGGACATTCATCATTGCCCCAAACATTATACACTTTCCTATCTTCATATCTTTTTTCTACCTAGCTTTGCATGTAGTAAGTATTTATTACACTTTATAAAAGGAAAGATATGAACTGGTTGATAAAATATTAAGTTTAAATAAGTAGTCCATAATCAGATAAATCAGTCAAAAATTAATCACTTTCTACCTATATGTAAGGCACAATGCTACAGTTGATTTAAATGTTGAGTTTTTAGCTAATCATTCTATATGTTCCCAAATGACAATTTCTTGTGCTTTGCTTCTATACATAAACAAAAGACTTCAATACTAGTTTGATATACAAGATGGTTGTCTAGAGGACAGGAACCAGCTCTCCTGCTGTGTTTTATAAAATGCTTGCTTATTGTTGATGCTCAACCAATATTAAATTATAATAATACTGCTGTGGGTATCATTTAGGTTCCCTGACATTGTTACAACTTTCTATGCTGTTTTTGAAGGGTATGAGATCCTATAATAAAATTGTTTTATGGAAGTGGATGCACATTACATACAGTTTGTCAGTCAGCTTACCCAGGTCTCTTTAGGAATGTGTTCTGCTCGAATAAAGATGTGTTTTAAAATTCTATGTTGGTATGATTCAATTGCAGGAGAGTAAGACTCATAATTTACTACAATAAATTACTTCTCAAAAACACTTATTATCAGACTGCAATGATTCTCAATCCTTAAAAAAAAAAAAATCATTCTTTCCTACAAGTAAACCAAAGGAGGGCAAAATGATTTTTTAAATATAAAACTAAGTTTAAATCATAGCTCTACCTAAAAGTATTCTTGGGAGATTTTGTTTTAATCATTTTATAAACTATTGCACTTAGAAGAAGCATGTAATAAAAAGAATTTCAAACTCATTCACATAGCTATTACTTTAAAGGGTATCATCAAAAGTTCTGAGATGGTCCAGCTGGCATTTGTCAAACCTCAAAGCTTCCAAGGAAGTCTTTATGCTTCATGGAATTTTGCTTGAAATTGCTTTAGCACATCAATTTAAGGAATTATTAAGGGAATTAAAGCACAGGGATTCTCTATTCAACTGTTTGTTCATCCACACTATTTCAGAAGCTCTACAAATACTTTTTCTTTGGTTGCTTAACTCTATCTTTGTAATCAACCCTTCAGCTGAAGTCAAAGGGGAATTACCTGTATTGAAGAACTCTAAAAAATGTTTGGAGAAATTCTTTGTGATGGAATAACCTTCACTTAAATCCACCTTTATTTTACTTTTTGACATTTATCCCAGAGAAATGAAAATATATTGTTATACATGAGCCTGTATACTAATGATTATAGCAGCTTTATGAGTAATTGCCAACACATGGAAGCAACCCAGATGTCTTGCAGCAGGTAAATAAACAAACTGCAGTATATCTATACCATAGAATACTACTCAACAATAAAAAGAACAAAATACTGGTACACTCAACAACCTAGATGACTCTCCAAGGAATCATACTGAATTATAAAAGCCATTTCCCAAAGGATACAAACTGTGTGATTCTATTTACATAACAATACTTTTGTAATGACAAAATTATGAAACTGTAGAACAGATAAGTGGCTTCCAGAGGTTTAGAATGGCATAAGGACAGAAGGGAAGTGGATATGGCTTTAAAAGGGCAACATAAAGAATCTTGTGATTAGGAAATTGTTTGTATCTTAACTGTATCAATGTCAATATCCTGGTTGTGATATGGTACTATCATTTTGTAAGATTTTACCATTGGGGAAAAATTAGGTAAAAGGATCGTTCTATATTATTTCTTATAACTGCATACAAGTCTACAATTACCTGAAAATCAAAAACCTACTGCCCAGCATTGATTTCCTCTTTTTATAACAACACCCTAACATTTCTTGCAACCACTTTTCCTTATTTTCAGTCCGTGTGGTTCAGATGTTCAAAGTCAACCTTGGACTTAGTAGGTGGACCTGTAATTCAGACCCAATCAATGAGCATAGTCTATCTTTTGGACCATAGTGATTGGTTCATGAATAGTCATATGATTCAAGTTGGTGTAGTATACGCAGACCTACTGGTTTTACTAAACTATAAGAAAGGAGAAGCTCTTTTGGCTGAAGTTGCTCAGTATTGTTAAGTAAAAGCTCCAACAACAGGCCCACCACATCAAATGTGCCAGTCAGAGAATGTAGTACAAAGGAAAGCAAAACCAAAAGATTCAAAGACTTTAGTCTTAATGACAAAGTTTGTGACCCTGGATTCAACTGTGTCTGAAGGTAGTTCATTCCCTAGACTTTTCAGTTATATGAACTAAAAGTGCCTTCTTTATGAGTTAAAAAAAAAAAAAAGTTTAATTTTAAAAGACCTTTAGTGAAGATTAGAATCACATTCAGTATCTAACAAAAGTATTTCTGTAAATGATATAGCAAAGTATGAAATGCTTTTCACCATAACAAAACTATATCATTATTCCACTATCAAGAATTCTGATTTATATTTTATCTCTTAAGTGCAATATTAGTTCTCCTCTTCAGATCTTGGTGTCTCATTAATTACCTTGAACAAAGTGCTTTTGGTGTATGCTGTATATTTGCTGTACATTTTTTATTGAGATGTAAACTCATTGATTTGTAAGAGATTTTTGTTTATTAAGAATAATAGGTCTCTTTCTATCACATACATGAAAAATGCTTTTTCCTACTGGCCGTTTGTCTTTCAATCTCACTTGGACTGTTTATCCAATATAGATGTAAATTTTTTAAATTTATTTTACTTTATTTATTTATTTATTTATTTATTTATTTATTTATTTATTTATTTTTGAGACGGAGTCTTACTCTGTCACCAGGCTGGAGGACAGTGGCACACTCTCAGCTCACTACAACCTCCACCTCCCACGTTCAAGCGATTCCCCTGCCTCAGACTCCAGAGTAGCTGGGACTACAGGCATGCACCACCACGCCCAACTAATTTTTTGTATTTTAGTAGAGACAGGGTTTCACCATGCTGGCCAGGATGGTCTTGAGCTCCTGATCTCATAAATAGATGTAATTTTTATAGTTACATTTGTCAATCTTGCGTTTTATTGTCTCAGTTTTTTTGTGTTATGCTAACAAAGGCCTTCCCACCCTAATATTACATTGAAAATCTAATTATATTTTCTTTTGTTAGTTTTACAGGCTTTTAAAACAAGTATAAATAATGTAAAGAACACTGTAGGAATGATGTGTTTCCCCAAATTATTACATATTGGATAAGGATTTATGCATTAATGCTTTTTTCCTTACTGATTCAAAATGCTAACTTTATTCTATACTAAATATTCCTATACATAGTTGGATATGAGGTTGGATGTTTTGTTTCTCAACCATCTATTTCTTAGCCAATTCTACATTGTTTAACTTCAGTGTTTTTATGGTACATCTTAACACCTGACAAGGCAAGGCTCATTTTTCATATTTTTGTTTTTCAGAATTCTTCTAGCTGTTCTTGCATGTTTATTATTCAAAGTAAAATTTTAAAACATTTTATCAAGTTCCTCACCACCTTCCCCTCACAACTGAGAATTTTGATTGACATTACAATGCAAATAGAATAAATTCAAACAGAATTGACCTCTTTTAAAAAATAAAGACTACTTTTTCTAAATTGTGTCTCCCCATTTAATCAAATGTTTTATAATGTTCTCAAATCTTTTATTATCAAATAAAATGTTATAATTTTACATATCTTGTTAACTTTACATTTCTTATTAAGACTATTTCTAGACATTAAATGTTGCTTAGTTGTAAATATAAATGGGATAATTTCCCTTTGTATTTTCTATTCAAGAACGTGTTAGAAATCTACTGATTTTATTTATTTTACAACCGTCTATCTTAATGAATACCCTCATTTTCTTAAGTCTGCAAGATCTATTTTATAAAATATATATTTTCTTTGTTCTTTTTCTTTTTTTTTAAATTATTATTATACTTTAAGTTCTAGGGTACATGTGCATAACATGCAGGTTTGTTACATATGTATACTTGTGCCATGTTGGTGTGCTACACCCAACAACTCGTCAGCACCCATCAACTCGTCATTTACATCAGGTACAACTCCTAATGCAATCCCTCCCCCCTCCCCCCTCCCCATGATAGGCCCTGGTGTATGATGTTCCCCTTCCCAAGTCCAAGTGATCTCAATGATCAGTTCCCACCTATGAGTGAGAACATGCGGTGTTTGGTTTTCTGTTCTTGTGATAGTTTGCTGAGAATGATGGTTTCCAGCTGCATCCATTTCCCTACAAAGAACACAAACTCATCCTTTTTTATGGCTGCATAGTATTCCATTGTGTATATGTGCCACATTTTCTTAATCAAGTCTGTCACTGAACAACATTTGGGTTGATTCCAAGTCTTTGCTATTGTGAATAGTGCCGCAATAAACATACGTGTGCATGTGTCTTTATAGCAGCATGAATTATAATCCTCTGGGTATATACCCAGTAATGGGATGGCTGGGTCATATGGTACTTCTAGTTCTAGATCCTTGAGGAATTGCCATACTGTTTTCCATAATGGTTGAACTAGCTTACAATCTCACCAACAGTGTAAAAGTGTTCCTATTTCTCCACATTCTCTCCAGCACCTGTTGTTTCCTGACTTTTTAATGATTGCCATTCTAACTGGTGTGAGATGGTATCTCATTGTGGTTTTGATTTGCATTTCTCTGATGGCCAGTGATGATGAGCATTTTTTCATGTGTCTGTTGGCTGTATGAATGTCTTCTTTTGAGAAATGTCTGTCCATATCCTTTGCCCACTTTTTGATGGGGTTGTTTGTTTTTTTCCTGTAAATTTGTTTGAGTTCTTTGTAGGTTCTGGATATTAGCCCTTTGTCAGATGAGTAGATTGCAAAAATTTTCTCCAATTCTGTAGCTTGCCTGTTCACTCTGATGGTAGTTTCTTTTGCTGTGCAGAAGCTCTTTAGTTTAATTAGATGCCATTTCTCAATTTTTGCTTTTGTTGCCATTGCTTTTGGTGTTTTAGACATGAAGTCCTTGCCCATGCCTATGTCCTGAATGGTATTACCTAGGTTTTCTTCTAGGGTTTTTATGATATTAGGTCTAACATTTAAGTCTCTAATCCATCTTGAATTAATTTTCATATAAGGAGTAAGGAAAGGATCCAGTTTCAGCTTTCTACTTATGGCTAGCCAATTTTCCCAGCACCATTTATTAAATAGAGAATCCTTTCCCCATTTCTTGTTTCTCTCAGGTTTGTCAAAGATCAGATGGCTGTAGATGTGTGGTATTATTTCTGAGGACTCTGTTCTGTTCCATTGGTCTATATCTTTGTTTTGGTACCAGTACCATGCTGTTTTGGTTACTGTAGCCTTGTAGTATAGTTTGAAGTCAGGTAGCGTGATGCCTCCAGCTTTGTTCTTTTGACTTAGGATTGTCTTGGCAATGCGGGCTCTTTTTTGGTTCCATATGAACTTTAAAGCAGTTTTTTCCAATTCTGCGAAGAAATTCATTGGTAGCTTGATGGGGATGGCATTGAATCTATAAATACCTTGGGCAGTATGGCCATTTTCATGATATTGATTCTTCCTATCCATGAGCATGGTATGTTCTTCCATTTGTTTGTGTCCTCTTTTATTTCACTGAGCAGTGGTTTGTAGTTCTCCATGAAGAGGTCCTTTACATCCCTTGTAAGTTGGATTCCTAGGTATTTTATTCTCTTTGAAGCAATTGTGAATGGAAGTTAATTCATGATTTGACTCTCTGTCTGTCTGTTACTGGTGTATAAGAATGCTTGTGATTTTTGCACATTAATTTTGTATCCTGAGACTTGCTGAAGTTTCTTATCAACTTAAGGAGATTTTGGGCTGAGACAATGGGGTTTTCTAAATATACAATCATGTCACCTGCAAACAGGGACAATTTGACTTCTTCTTTTCCTAACTGAATACCCTTGATTTTTTTCTCTTGCCTGTTTGCCCTAGCCAGAACTTCTAACGCTATGTTGAATAGGAGTGGTGAGAGAGGGCATCCCTGTCTTGTGCCAGTTTTCAAACGGAATGCTTCCAGTTTTTGCCCATTCAGTATGATATCAGCTGTGGGTTTGTCATAAATAGCTCTTATGATTTTGAGATACGTTCCATCAATACCGAATTTATTGAGCGTTTTTAGCATGAAGGGCTGTTGAATTTTGTCAAAGGCCTTTTCTGCATCTATTGAGATAATCATGTGGTTTTTGTCTTTGGTTCTGTTTATATGCTGGATTAAGTTTATTGATTTTCATATGTTGAACCAGCCTTGCATCCCAGGGATGAAGCCCACTTGATCATGGTGGATAAGCTTTTTGATGTGCTGCTGGATCCGGTTTGCCAGTATTTTATTGAGGATTTTTGCATCGATATTCATCAGGGATATTGGTCTAAAATTCTCTTTTCTTGTTGTGTCTCTGCCAGGCTTTGGTATCAGGATGATGTTGGCCTCATTAAATGAGTTAGGGAGGATTCCCTCTTTTTCTATTGATTGGAATAGTTTCAGAAGGAATGGTACCAGCTCCTCCTTGTACCTCTGGTAGAATTCAGCTGTGAATCCATCTGGTCCTGGACTTTTTTTGGTTGGTAGGCTGTTAATTATTGCCTCAATTTCAGAGCCTGCTATTGGTCTATTCAGGGATTCAGCTTCTTCCTGGTTTAGTCTTGGAAGAGTGTAAGTGTCCAGGAAATTATCCATTTCTTCTAGATTTTCTAGTTTATTTGCGTAGAGGTGCTTATAGTATTCTCTGATGGTAGTTTGTATTTCTGTGGGGGCGGTGGTGATATCCCCTTTATCATTTTTTATTGCGTCTATTTGATTCTTCTCTCTTTTCTTCTTTATTAGTCTTGCTAGCAGTCTATCAATTTTGTTGATTTTTTCAAAAAACCAACTCCTGGATTCAGTGATTTTTTGGAGGGTTTTTTGTGTCTCTATCTCCTTCAGTTCTGCTCTGATCTTAATTATTTCTTGCCTTCTGCTAGCTTTTGAATGTATTTGCTCTTGCTTCTCTAGTTCTTTTAATTATGATGTTAGAGTGTCAATTTTAGATCTTTCCAGCTTTCTTTTGTGGACATTTAGTGCTATAAATTTCCCTGTACACACTGCTTTAAATGTGTCCCAGAGATTCTGGTATGTTGTATCTTTGTTCTCATTGGTTTCAAAGAACATCTTTATTTCTACCTTCATTTCGTTATGTACCCAGTAGTCATTCAGGAGCAGGTTATTCAGTTTCCATGTAGTTGAGCGGTTGTGATTGAGTTTCTTAGTCCTGAGCTCTAGTTTGATTGCACTGTGGTCTGAGAGACAGTTTGTTATAATTTCCATTCTTATACATTTGCTGAGGAGTGCTTTACTTCCAATTATGTGGTCAATTTTGGAATAAGTGTGATGTGGTGCTGAGAAGAATGTATATTCTGTTGATTTGGGGTGGAGAGTTCTGTAGATGTCTATTAGGTCTGCTTGCTGCAGAGATGAGTTCAATTCCTGGATATCCTTGTTAACTTTCTGTCTCGTAGATCTGTCTAATGTTGACAGTGGGATGTTGAAGTCTCCCATTATTATTGTATGGGAGTCTAAGTCTCTTTGTAAGTCTCTAAGGACTTGCTTTATGAATCTGGGTGCTCCTGTATTGGGTGCAGATATATTTAGGATAGTTAGCTCTTCCTGTTGAATTGATCCTTTTACCATTATATAATGGCCTTCTTTGTCTCTTTTGATCTTTGATGGTTTAAAGTCTGTTTTATCAGAGACTAGTATTGCAACCCCCGCTTTTTTTTTTGTTCTCCATTTGCTTGGTAAATCTTCCTCCATCCCTTTATTTTGAGTCTATGTATGTCTCTGCATGTGAGATGGGTCTCCTGAATACAGCAAACTGATGGGTCTTGACTCTTTATCCAGTTTGCCAGTCTGTGTCTTTTAATTGGAGCATTTAGTCCATTTACATTTATGGTTAATATTGTTATGTGTGAACTTGATCCTGCCATGATGATATTAACTGGTTATTTTGCTCGTTGGTTGATGCAGTTTCTTCCTAGCCTCGATGGTCTTTACATTTTGGCATGTTTTTGCAATGGCTGGTACTGGTTGTTCCTTTCCATGTTTAGTGCTTCCTTCAGGGTCTCTTGTAAGACAGGCCTGGTGGGGACAAAATCTCTAAGCATTTGCTTATCTGTAAAGGATTTTATTTCTCCTTCACTTATGAAACTTAGTTTGGCTGGATATGAAATTCTGGGTTGAAAATTCTTTTCTTTAAGAATGTTGAATATTGGGCCCTACTCTCTTCTGGCTTGTAGAGTTTCTGCCCAGACATCTGCTGTTAGTCTGATGGGCTTCCCTTTGTGGATAACCCGACCTTTCTCTCTGGCTGCCCTTAAGATTTTTTCCTTCATTTCAACTTTGGTGAATCTGGCAATTATGTGTCTTGGAGTTGCTCTTCTCGAGGAGTATCTTTGTGGTGTTCTCTGTATTTCCTGAATTTGAATGTTGGCCTGCCCTACTAGGTTGGAGAAGTTCTCCTGGATCATATCCTGAAGAGTGTTTTCCAACTTGGTTCCATTTTCCCCCTCATTTTCAGGCACCCCAATCAGACATAGATTTGGTCTTTTTACATAATCCCATACTTCTTGCAGGCTTTGTTCATTTCTTTTTCTTCTTTTTTCTTTAGATTTCTCTTCTCGCTTCATTTCATTCATTTGATCCTCAATCACTGATACTCTTTCTTCCAGTTGATCGAGTCAGTTACTGAAGCTTGTGCATTTGTCACGTATTTCTCGTGTCATGGTTTTCATCTCTGTCAATTCGTTTATGGCCTTCTCTGCATTAATTATTCTGGTTATCAATTCTTCCACTCTTTTTTCAAGATTTTTAGTTTCTTTGAGCTGGGAACGTAATTCCTCCTTTAGCTCTGAGAAGTTTGATGGACTGAAGCCTTCTTCTCTCATCTCGTCAAAGTCATTCTCTGTCCCACTTTGATCCGTTGCTGGCGATGAGCTGCATTCCTTTGCAGGGGGAGATGCACTCTTATTTTTTGAATTTCCAGCTTTTCTGCCCTGCTTTTTCCCCATCTTTGTGGTTTTATCTTCCTCTGGTCTTTGATGATGGTGACCAAAACTGATGGGGTTTTGGTGTGGGTGTCCTTCCTGTTTGTTAGTTTTCCTTCTAACAGTCAGGACCCTCAGCTGTAGGTCTGTTGGAGATTGCTTGAGGTCCACTCCAGACCCTGTTTGCCTGGGTATCAGCAGCAGAGGCTCAGTTGAAAATGCAGAAATCACCCGTCTTCTGTGTTGCTCGCACTGGGAGCTGGAGACTGGAGGTGTTCTTATTCGGCCATCTTGCTCCACCCCTCGTTAGCCTTCTAAAATATATATTTTCAAAGAAAACTAGTTGATTTAAAATATTTCAGGAAACAACTAAGTGACTGTATAATTTAAAATGGAAAAAGTGACTGCTGGTTTAAAATATAAATTTAAAATTTAGACACGCACATACCCCAACACAAATATATCACAAGAATCCTTGGATTGGGACATGTTTTAAAATTTGAATATTAGCAAAAGCAAGGAATTCAATAGCTCTGTAAACCACTCACTGTTTCCAGAGCTCTTCCACTGGAGCACCATTTTGTTTCCTTACAAAGAGAATGGACTTCCCTTAGAGTGTCTGCTCCAAGCAATCAAGCTTTTTTAATGATTCTCCAAAAAAAAAAAAGTTCCATTTAAAAATCAGAAAAGAAAAAATATCTCATCTGATGCCTCTATTACATTTTCTTTTACCAGATTCATAGCATATGATTAACAATGCACATAAACTTGGCTCTGTGATTTTGTGTTTAGATAATGATTGAAATCCATTAAACTATCCTTTTATGGTTGATGTTCTGTCAGCTGAACATCCAGCAGATTCTTTTTATAGAAATATGATTTGATCTGCAATGTCCTGGAACATGTTTTTCCAGCTATTTGGCTTCAAGTTTATGGTAATTACTAGGCATTATCTCACAATTTCTATTGCTTCCAGGAACATTAAAATCCCACCACCCCTAGAAGCTTTTCTTGAGGATGAAACATTGGAAATCCTATCCCATTCCCTGCAGGTTCTACTTAAGTGATAGGGTTTGTTTTTGTTTTCTTTTAACTCTTTCTTGTATTAAGCCTTTTTTTTTCATAGTTCTTGTTGCCCCAAACCACTTAAAGTTTCCTCAGGAGGAATAAGGAGGAATTAATATTTTGGGGTTCTAGGTACCAGCCCAGTCTGATTGCTTTGTATACATTTTCTCATGGCAAATATTAGTTATTATTGACATTTTATCTCCTGAGATACCTACTTCAGTGCCCAATGAATAAGAGATACTTGTTAGTTACATAACAGTCATCAGAGTATTTTTTGCTTAAATAATTTCCATCTAAGTGAAACAATAGTTCTTTTATTTTTCCTTTAGTTGCCAATGTAACAATAAAAGTTCATTGTGAATCAAGATATGTAAGGAATTTGGTGGCATTTGTTTTCAGAATTACAAAACTTCAGTCGGTTTTTATTAGTGCTGTATTTTCTCAATGAAACACCCTGAACTATAGTAGAGCCTTGCTGAAGATATAGAAGATTCATTTGTCCCTTCATAGCAGTTCTTTTGACCAATAGTTTCTGTTTAACATTAGTCACTTATTCTACTTATTTTCTCACTGATTCTGCTAATGAGTCATAGATTATTTTGCATCTAAATCTCAGAAGTGTAGATCAAAGTCCTTCATGTGTACATGAAATGAAACTAATAACAGCAACCATTTATTGAGTGATTGTTATGTGTCAGGAACTGAGTGTCCTACTTGTGTAATTGCATTTAATTATCATAACTACCCATTAGGTTGATGCTACTATCATCATCATTTTAAGGATGAGTAAACTCAGTCTTACAGAAGTAAAGTCAGACAATGCAAAGCCTAAACTTTTACCCATTTACATACACAATGAAACAACATAAGAATTGCAAGAGTGATTATCTACCTTCCTAGTGAACTTTATAAGAAATCTGCGATACCTATGGGGCAGCCATTATGATAGAAACAGAACTGGGAGAGTGGAAATGAGCTCTCTCTGGAAATACTTTCATAAACATCTCCTGAAACCCCATCACCAGCTTGGCAAATCATTGTTGTCTCCATCTTACATAGGGAATGGCTCAAAGTCACATAGCTAGGAAGTGGCAAAGACAGATCCACACTCAGGTCTTATAGATTCCAGACAAAAACCCATCCATACCCCGCCCCCACCACCATTTAACCCAGTTTCACAGGCATGGTGGCAGCGATGGCAAAACTTGTCCTTCACAGTGTCACATCCATGACTTCCTAAAGGCTCACATTACCCTCAGTACAGACAGCATGGATGTCTCCAACATGTGTCAACCAAAGTAACTACTGATCTCTATCGTGATGTAAAATAAAACATCTCTTATTAGTGCATTTTCTTTTGTGCCCTGTTTTTCATCCTGGATACCAACAAAAGGCCATCAAACCAGTTAAAATGTTTAAAATTCTATATATAACTTTTAGTACTTTTGATGCTCTATATACTTACAAGCACATTTTATAAAATTAGCTGCTTGAATATAATGTAGATATATAGATATTATTTCAACTTAATTATTCTGTACAATATACCACTCACCAGGGCCAATTGTTTAAAGTGCCCCAAAGGCTTTCCAAACTCTCCTACATGCTCTACAAAGCATAGTTGTTCTGAGCCCCATCTGCACGGCAGAGACAGCTGTGTTCCTCAAATATTCTATGTGCTCCTCTCTATGCCCCAACCTCTCATGGAGTTAGATTCGGGACATGTGACCAGTCTGGATCATCCAACTATGTATGTGTTAAATCATTAAACCTCACAATAAGATAGGTATGCTGTGATTTCTTGGATTCTATATTCATCTATGTGGCATCCATTCAAAACAGGGCCAACTTTATTAAACTATATTTTCTTAATTTCTGTATTTCTTGATGCTGTAGAATCTGGTAGCCTTACAGACTCAGAAAGAGACTATCTTTCCTAGAGCTAGCTAATTCTGAGAGTCGGCAAAGGTCTTAGCGGAGAGCACAGCTCTCACGTACAAACCAACCAATCCTGAATCTACAGCCCCAACCTCCTTATCTAACTCTCACACACCAAACCAATATTTCCCTTGCCCTAAATCATCCCAGTTACCAGGCAACTAGAGATCACCCTTATAACCCAGAGCCCTCTGGAATTATTCAAACTGGCCAATCCTAAACTGTTTACTCTGCTCTGCCTTCCTTTTGGCACAGAACCCTCAAGAAAGGCTCTGGCCTAGACTTTCCCCTGTTCCTGTCTTCTGCCTCTTGACTGACACGGGTGCTTTCCCCCTGTGGTCCTGCACAGTGTGTGGTGACTACCTCATTGGGCCCTGTTAGTAGAATAAATTCCTTTCTAAGCCTTTATCTTATTTTCTCTTGCGACTGCACTAACTTTACCATACCCCAGTCAAAATATACATACTTAGAAGAGTAGGTACTATTTTTAACCTCATTTTAGAGATTCTAACCCTGGCAAGCCAGCTCGAGATAGTAATAAAAACAGGGCTTTGTCTTCTCCATCCTCCACACACCTGGAAGAGCACTTAGCTTTATGGTTTTTCTTTGCATTTAATTGATGCACTGCAAGATTACTTCTGTAGTTTTTCAGTGTTGTCAAAAAGCAATAGCCATAGATCTTGGTAATTGAATTGGTGACCTGCTCTGCTTTGCTAGCACGAATCCTAATTCTAGATTTTACCTTATTTCTAGCCTTTAGATTTCTAGGCACCTTTCTATTTCATTGTTTTCCTGGTCTTCTAGTCACCAACATCCTTTATTATTCTTGCCCAGCTCTGACACAATTCTAATCCTATTGTTTCTGATATGTATAGAAGGAGAAGGAGGGAGATTATTTATAAAGTACATTCACAAAGACAGGTAAAGTGACATTTTGGAAGATGAGAGCTGTCCTTTTTCTCTAGGCTACACCATATTTACACAACCTCTACATCAAGGCATCAGTATTTCTGCCATCATCATCAAAACTCCCAGGATTTCTTCTACATGCAAGAAAGCTAATCTAGCACAATCTGATATAAAACCAAATATGATAGTCCAACACTTTTGTAAAAAAGAAACTAGGGCAACAGTGATTGGCAGTGTATTAGGTTACTTCCCCCAGAGAAACAAATCTCACTATGATCTGAAGATTTCTAAACAGCCCTTCGAGCTTCATGAGCAAACCTTATACTAACTCATTCTTACAAGGACCTTTTAGAAGACCAAAACACTTCTATAGAATCCTTAAACAAGAATTAATATGTTTTCCCTAGATTAAGACCCAAGAGTCAGAAAAAAAATTCTGGCTAACTGATGCATAATTGTTTATGGACACCAGTTTGCCTTGAGTATATTCAGCTTTAATGTTAATAAGAAAAAGTGTATTTCTAATAAATATTTGCTGCCACAAGCAGAAAGATAAGAAAGTCTGTTAGCTGCCGGGCGCGGTGGCTCAAGCCTGTAATCCCAGCACTTTGGGAGGCCGAGACGGGCGGATCACAAGGTCAGGAGATCGAGACCATCCTGGCTAACACGGTGAAACCCCGTCTCTACTAAAAAATACAAAAACTAGCCGGGCGAGGTGGCGGGCGCCTGTGGTCCCAGCTACTCCGGAGGCTGAGGCAGGAGAATGGCATAAACCCGGGAGGCGGAGCTTGCAGTGAGCTGAGATCCGGCCACTGCACTCCAGCCTGGGTGACACAGCCAGACTCAGTCTCAAAAAAAAAAAAAAAAAAAAAAAGAAAGAAAGTCTGTTAGCGAAAAGTGTCAATGTCATAGTATCATGTTTCCAAGAAGCGGCTTCTAGAATAACACTTCCTCTAGTGTCCTCACATATCTTCTGTGTTTTCTAAATGAGGAGGAGAGACACAGATAATTGGGGAGATTAAAACAAGAAACTGCAAGTGTGGTTCAGCTGCTCTATAGTCACTCAAATCTGTAAAGAATAGGGGTCTTTTATGAGGTCAACAGGCTCTGGTGACAAATATTTTGAGGCCCCCAAGAAAGGGTAAACTAACAATATCTTTACAGAGGTCTGTATTCAGATCCATACCTCTTCCAGACCACAAATCCCAATTGTTTGTAGTAAATTACCCTCTTCTCTCATTGACACTGGCCTTCTCTTCTATATCCTAAACTTCAGGTAGTAAATATATGTGGGTCAAGGCTCAAACTTCCTTCTTGGAGCACCTTATCCCTCTGTCTCCTCTACTAGGGTTCAGCAGAGATGAGGCAGTAATGATCTAAGTTGGCCTTCTTTACATTGTTCTGACGGATTATCCCAAAGCATAAGCTTAGGGGAAAACAGAAACAATTCAATTTTCCACTACTTAGGAAGCATCTAACCTCACACACAAATCCAATGTTTATAGCTGATCATTTAATCCTGACCTATATCTGACTCTGACAATTTCTCAACCAGTTCCAAATTCAGAGAGGATTTATGGGGTCAGAGTAATGATCCTACACCTCTTCAAACTTCAACAGTCATGTCAAAAGTAATCTAGAAAGCTATGTATGTAGTTTTTAACACCTACCTAACAAGGCAGATGCTAAAGAAAAAAACCAAATTCATCAAACCCAAGTTTCCTTACATCTTCCTACATCCAAAGTCTATTTCCTAATAATATTAGGTAGAGTTATATGCCTTAATGCTGAATTTTCATAGTTGAGCCCACAGAATACTAGAACTGAAAATAACTTTATGGAAGACTGAATAGGTCACAAAGCTAACTATTGACAGAGCTAAAACTGAAACTCTAGTCTTCACATTCCTGACTGTATTCTCTTTCCATTATAGGAGACTCCCTCCTAATGCTTTTTGGTGAGCTAATTCTCTGTGTGTCTTCATTCCTTTTTAACATTCAAAAGGGATGTTTTGTGGTAAAAATAAATAGTTTGATAACTATAAAGAATTAGAATTTGAAGGAAATTTAGAGAAAACCTATCAGCCCTTCTTTCATTTTATTGATGAGGCTGTGGAGGGTCATAGATAACTCAGCTAGACTGTAATACTTCTGGATCTTAGCTCATCGCACTTTCCTTCACAAAAGAAAAAAAATGCCCATTCTAATCATTGCAAGCCAAAATTAATGTTGTATTTCTTTCTGATTGACAAGTTTCAGAGAAAATGGTAGATATTTAACCTCCTAAATAAAAGCATAAGCAATAGATTTCTGTAAGTATCATGCAACTCTCTACAGAGACCATTTTATTGATTGATTTAAATTAGCTTCTTCCTAAAACTTACCATCTACCTTTTTGGTGATATAATTGCCCACTCTAGCATAGACAACATTTAAAACACCAACCCAATTTCTTAGGTGGAAAACAATTCAATGACGAATGCTGATGAAAACCATTAGTTGTACAAAACCATACTAAGTTGTTTCAGTAACAAGACAGGGACTATTTAGTGAAGCATGTCTCAACAATAAATAACAACAATAAAGAGAAATTTACTGCTTTGTGCTATATTGGACATTCATCATACACCCCAGAGCATCGGAAATTAAAATGGAAAATACCTGTTAATGTGAAAGTAAAAAGATAGAAAATATTTAAACGAGGTCAAACTACATTTTGGGTATAATTTTTAAAAATAGGCTTATTTCTAATACATATATGTAAACTGAATAAGTGCTACATTTATTATACATTCATTTGGCATTTCTGCTGAATAATAATATGAACACTGAGACTCCTATGTAGTCGTAATGCTTTAGAAAGGATTTACTCCACAGACCATGATTTATTATTTTCACAGAAAATGCTGGGATATAAGAAGTACTGACCTCCCTAAGAACTGAAACAATGTGTATGTTCCAGGCTTGAGGGCTCTGAAACTGTCTGAATGTTTGTCTCCCCACAAAATTTGTATGGCGAAATCCTAGTCCCTAAGGTGATGACATTAGGAGGTGGGACCTTTGGGAGCTAATTAGATCATGAGGGCAAAGTCCTCATGAATAGGATGAATACCCTTTCTAAATGTCAATTTTATCATATAATATATATTTTAAAAATAGTATGTACCATTATTTTCTCAAAGTTATGATGATGAGTTAATTCATTTGCATCATTTGTGTGGTGCCTGGCACATAACTTTTCAATAAATAATAATAATCTAAGCTAGCTCAGAAAGCTAGCTAGCCCCTTTTCCACCATGGGAGGATACAGTGAGACTGTGCCTTCCGTGAACCTACAAATTGGAACTCACCAGACACCAATCTACCAATACTTTGATCTTGCACTTCCCAGCCTCAGGACATGAGAAATAAGATTCCGTTATTTATAATCTACACAATTTATGACATTTTTGTTACAGCAGCTCTAATAGACTAAGGCTCCATCTTTAGAAGAAAACACTGTAAGAACTCATGATTTACAGTGAGACTGACACAGAGGAACACGGGTCAATTTCTAAGAGATGAATCCCAGATGGGACCAATCATTAATGCTCCTTCTTCCCCTCTAAAGTATAAGCCACTCACCTAGACAGAAAGCTCCTTGTGAGCAAGGATAGCATAGAGCTAGCCATTGTGCACCCAACACAACCTGGACAAAGCTGTTTCTTTATATCTGCACCCTCTCTCCCTGCCCTCTGATCTCATTTTTCTCTGATCAGCTTTCTGCTGACTCCCTTTTTCTACTTCTTCTATCTTCCGGCTCTTCCAAATTTTCTCTTAAAATAAACTCTGGAAAGCAAGGGGCTGTGTCTTTTTGTTCTTTGTGTTTACCCATAGTGTTCAACACTAAAAAAGTTCTCAAATATTTGCTGAATTACTTATTGAATATATTCTCCTGACCTGCAAAGTAACATGCAATAGGCCCCTTGAACTGTGGTTAATGATATCTAAGACTTTGGTGTTAGGCAGAACTGGGCGTGAATCTTGGCCCTACAGCTTGTTTATTTATTTGTCTTTTTTGTTGACAATTTTATTTCTGATATTTATTGCAGTGCCTTTTCAATGTATTTAGTTAAGAAGTGAATAAATGATTTCACTTTGCACAATTAATAAACAATAGGAGTTCATGTCTTCTAGCGCAGCTGTTTCTGGCACATTCCTCACTGCCACCTGAGATGTGTGATACTACACTTTTGGAATCTTTGTAGTATGTCCTAGAAATTCATTTCCAAGCCCCAAACAACCCATTCTCAAGACATTAGGACATCTGATGCTTCCACTCATCCCATGTATACAACCTGACTATGAACTACATTGGCCCTATGGCTTATTAAATGTGTGATCCAGCTAAGTTGCCTAACTTTCTATAGAGATATAGGGTGTCAATTTAGCTAAATTGAAACTATGTTTCCAAGAATTCTTCCCCTGGTATGGTCTAGATTAATGTCAGTTAAGGGGAAACTTTTACAAGATTTGGAATGCAGAATCAAAGTGGTAGTCATTTTTATGCTGTAAACTTTGACTCAGGGCAAATACTGTTGCAGCCCATGAACGCTGTTACTGACCTGCTGGTTCATCTTTTGGTGCAGGACAGCGGCCAGGTCTCTAAGTCATCAGGCTCCTACTTCAGCAAGACAAACCTGAGTTAGGTGCAAGTGCAGCTATGTAGTGAAGGATGCCTGCTTCTACTGCAGATTACCTGCATCAATGAGGTTTGAGGCAGACAGATATTGATTCCAGTCTGTCCCCGTGGTCTCCAGTATGTCCTCAAAGTCAAGTCTGTCCTTGCTAATCCCCACTTTATGTCCATACTTCCTATCTTACTGCCTTCTCTGCTGACAGCAGGCCCAACATCACAAACAAAAGCAAGAGTCTTAAATGGACTGTTTTACTGGCTCCTATAAATGGGTAAGGTCTAACCCCTGTAATAAGTCCATGAGTCCCTATCACTCTGATTCTCCTTCTCTGATCTAATCTAAATGATACCCTTTCCAAATGTCAATTTTATCATATAATATATATTTTTAAAATAGTACATACCATTATTTTCTCAAATTTATGATAATGAGTTATTTCATGTGTATCATTTGTGTGGTGCCTGGCACATAACTTTTCAATAAATAATAATTTATTACATTAAAACTTATTTTATTAAAAAAATAAAAACTGTCTCCTGGGGTCAATCAATTCATCTGATGTATGTATACATAATAGGAACTGCCCATATATTCATCATTCATTAAGAGTTTACCTCATCATTTCTATTTTGTTATCCAAAGTACATAATGGGAAGATTGTTTATTTGATTTATAACCTGTTCACTATTCAAAGAAAACCTGGATTTAGCTTTCCTATGTATGTTGTATGAGTATTTGCTTTGTTTTGTGTGTGTGTGTGTTTGAGGGGTACAGAGCTAAAATTAAACAATATCTAAAGAACTATATGTTCCAATGAAAATTAGTATAAATTCCATACCCAAAATTCTCTAAGAATAATCTCCTGCAAATGCTACCATATTGAATATTTTCTGCTACTTGCAGCATTCCAGTTGGACTGATACGATAGCTATCAATCCAAACATTTAATAAAAATAGTATAAGAGGAGTAGAAGCAACAAGGATAATTAATATCTTGATGCTCCCAACAGGATAAAGTTTTTAAATAAGGGATGTACCTTCCTAAAGAAACACAATGCTTTAGACAACTAGATGGGCCTAAAATAAAGAGAGTATATTTTGGCTAAGCTGTATCTTTTGTGAACTCAGTACACAAATACAGCATGATAATAGCTGATGAATACTGTTTGTGGGATATAAAAAGTATAAAAGACTTGTAGTCTCCAGAGACCACAATCATGTCTTCTCTTGTCCTTTGCTGCAAGATGGTAGGCACAATATGAATATTTATTTACAATGTTAATAAGAATTTGAGGAGTAAACATGAACATCCATGCATAAGATTTATAAAGCTGCCTAAATGGCCCTTTTGTTATAATGCTGGAAAATGGTTGGCATATTTAATCCACCTTTATAAAACTGCTATTTTTAAGACATATTCAAGTGTCTGTCTATTTCCACCTAGGACTTAGATTAGTTGTCTTTAGAATTACCATGGAGTTTTGGTTGTATTATTATTTAAGAGATTATAGTCTTGAAGTCATACTTAATTGAAATATGCACTCAACCCTTAGTTTGATAGAACCTTCAAATATTTTCATTTATAAAATTGATCATGTTACAACAGTCAAACGTGAAAATACATCAAAAATGACATAATAGAATTTAATAGAAAAAGGGATTTAATATTTTATTTATTCTTTTTTCCAAGAATTCCACAAACTTATAAATACTGCCTAACTTTCATAAATATTTTATACTTTCAGATGTCACATTTTAAGATAAAACCCCAATGAAACCTATTATTTTGTTACCAATTTAGTAGAATTATTAGCCGTGACCTACATGGTAAAAAATTACATTTGGACACAGAGAAACTCTGGTGCATACCTGTTTCATCTCCTCTGAGGCTATATATTCTCCTTAATATGATGCATTCTGTCTTATCGTGATCCATTATATTGATCCCCCATATAAGGTAAAGTCCCAAATTCTTTACCTTATTGAGTACATGTCTATTTGTCTATTGTTTGATGACCATATTTGTTTACTGGTTACCAGAAGCATGAAAATATCTTCAAGTGCTCAAAATCTCAGTCTCATTGGTAACTAATAGGTTCCAAAACATGAAATCAGAAGGCACAGAATTTAGAAAGGTGAAGAATGTATAATCAAAGATTGTGTCTTTCCCAACAAGACACAAAATTAGCGTTCCCTGCCTAACATCATCTTCCCCTCTCCAACTTTTCTCAATTAGCAGACTTAAGCTTGTCTGTCAGAGTAGAAAAATGAGGCCACAGCCATCCATTTTTTTCTGTTTTCTTTATTTATCTTTCTAGCATCTCCCTGAGCATTCTGTCCTCCAGTATATTTGGGGGGGCAGTTTAACACTTATGCTCCAGTTTTAGGTCAAACTTGGTAACTTCTTTCCATCAAGTCTCCTCAAGATAGCTTCTATTCTGAGAATTGCCTTCCTCATTATATAGACTTCTTTCAAAGCCAATCAGAAATTTCATGTGTAAAAATTAAACTAAGGAAATGCTTCAACACTTCAAAAGAAATACTTGGTTAACACTTGTTCTAAAAATAACAAAAGAGATCCAATTTGGATAGTCACTTCTTTATAAAGTTTGTTGGTTTGCTATCTGTCCAGCAGATATGCATGGCTGTAAATGGTCAGAATTTTATGAGTGTCTTTTGAATCAGCCTGTTCTTTAATCACTCGCAAATGTGCTAAGAGGCTGGTGTCATTCTACAGGTAGCCAGTGACATAAAGTCATGGATTTAAAGAAAGAATACAAAGATCCTGCTTGTACTTCATTACTAGTCTTTCTCTGATTCTAAAAAGAGACTATTAAAAAAGTTTATTCTCACAAATGCCTTGGGACATGAAAACATTTGAAAGAACTTCAAATCTCATAGTATGATGAATATGTACTAAAAACTCACAACAGAAGAAAATAAGTTTGTTATCAACTTCTTTTGTTTTCAACTTCTTACTGAAAGTATGGCCTAGATAGTTTCCTAAATAATGCACAACTGAAAGTCTTCTTTAGCCTGAACTCTTAGATAATTTAGGAGACACAAATGGGACAAGGAATAAGAAAGAGGTTTGATGATTCTGACTGGCTATATGTTTTGTGCAATACCATTGCATATTTACAATAAGTAACCACTAGCTACGTCAGCCTGATAGCTGCTTATCGTACTGCTTCACAAAGGTTCCACTGCTCCACAAAGGTTTGGTACGTATTGGGAAAAAAAAAATGGATATTATTTAGAAAGTTACAGATAGCACAGTAAGATTTTATAGGGCATAAATACAGAAACTTTTTTTTTTTTTTTTTGAGATGGAGTCTTGCTCTGTCACCCAGGCTGGAGTTCAGTGGCATGTTCTCAGCTGACTGCAACCTCCACCTCCCGGGTTCAAGTGATTCTCCTGCCTCAGCCTCCCTAGCAGCTGCGACTACAGGTGCATGCCATCATGCCTAGCTATTTTTTGTATTTTTAGTAGAGACAGGTTTCACCATGTTGGCCAGGCTTGTCTCGAACTCCTGACCTTGTGATCCACCTGCCTCAGCCTCCCAAAGTGTTGGGATTACAAGCGTGAGTCACGGTGCCCAGCTCAGAAACCATTTTTTTAAACTATTATTCCTTCAAAACACTCTCTATATTCTTACTTTCATAGAATCTAAGGTCTGTTTATCCAAACCTCTAAATCTAATCTTTTCTGTAACATCATTTGCAATTAGTCTGGTGTCTATTTAAACACTTTTAGAGAAAAAGTTGTCTGCAATGATCCTATCCATTCATCTTATGACAACAATTAATAAATCGTTTTTTAACACAATCACTTTATTTATTTATTTATTCATTAATTCATTCATTTATTTTTGAGACGGAATCTTACTCTGTTCCCCAGGCTGGAATATAGCAGTGCAATCTCGGCTCACTGCAACCTCTACCTCCCGAGTTCAAGCGATCCTCCCACCTCAGCCTCCTAAGTAGCTGGGAGTACAGGCACATGCCACCATGCCCGACTAATTTTTGTATTTTTAGTAGAGACAGTGTTTCAACATGTTGGTCAGGCTGATCTCGAACTCCTAACATCAGGTGATCCAACCGCCTCAGCCTCCCAAAGTGCTAGGATTACAGGCATGAGCCACTGTGTCCGGCCTAATAAATCCTTCTTCAGAAAACTTACATGTGGGCATCTTATGGATGGTGTGAAGATGAGGATAGAATTTTGCTTCCTAGAAGTATATTTTCTCTATGTTATTATATGTAAGCAAAAATACACTCACCATTTTTCTTCCCTTTGGAACTATGCAAGCACTATAAGCCCCAACATTTAGTTAACTGAAGATAAGTAACATGTTCTCAACTCAGTATACCTCAGATTAAATATGGCCAGTTCTTCTTACTGCCTTTCATACTAACTTCTACTCACCTATTGTCTTAGTCTGTTTGTGTTTCTATGACAAAATACTTGAGACTGGTCAGTATTTTCTACAGTTCTCGAAGCTGGAAAGTCCAAAATTATGGTGTTGGCATTTGGTGTCTGGTGAGGTCCTTCTTGCCATGTCCTCACCTAAGGCAAAAGAGCAAAAAGGGAGGGTAGCAGTTCCCTGGCACCTCTTTTATAAAGGCACTCATCCCATCCCTAAGGGCTCCACCACGGCAAGGAAGTTTCAACATACAAATCTTGGGAGATGCTCTCAGACCATAGCATCTGCCTCATCACCTTTCCCTTTCCCTTTCTCATCAATATTCACTTCCACCTCTTCAGAAAATCTCTCTTGTTTACTAATGACACTAGGCAGGTTACTTAACCACTCCAATCATCAGTCTTTTCAGTTACAAAATGGGGATAATGCTACTTAACTCAGAATTGAAGATTAAAACTCAGTGACCAGTCTATACCACTCAATAAATGGCGGTTATTACATAAATCCAGCACATAAAATATGCAATGTATTTTAAATCCAATCATATTTTTAAAAATGTCTCTCATAGGCCACTAGCTACCATTTTGGAGTTAAGATTACTATTAGAGGAAGAGCTAGAAAACTGAGAAAGAGTTGACTCATTACTAATTTATCTTAAAGAGAAAATGAGTATCTGTGTGTTTGAAACAATATCTCTAAATGATAAAAATTAGGAAAATATCAATTTTATCCATTTGTAAACGCTTTAAGGGGATGATTCTTAGAAGAAATCAGAATGATTGATACCATGGTCTGTTTCTACCCATATTTCTGACATCAAATGCATAGTTTTTTCTTTTCCCCATACCAACAACTAATTCTCTAACTCTCTAGACACCAACTGGGTATCCAATGATTCCATTTAATTTTAACACTAACTAACCAGAGTTAATACAGACCCTACGCAGTCCTACAAGACTACCCTCACCTCAGATACCAATGCAAGTCCTGAGCCTCCTATAGTTCTGTCCAACTGACTATAAATCAAGAGTTTCCAAGACCCCCTCCTCAGGTTCAATAATTTACTAGAACAACTCTAACCCAGAAGCTCTCTAAATGCCATTGTTTAGGAGTTTCATGGAAATACCCCTATGACTGACTAAGTTATTAGCCATTTGTGATTAATTCAATCTCCAGTCTCTCTCTTCTTTCCAGAGGTCAGGGGCTGGGCTCAAAATTCCAACCCTTTAACCATATGATTGTTTCCTCTGGCAACCAGCCCCAATACTGAAGCTATCTAGGGACTCACCACAGGTTGTCTCATTAGCATAAACTCAGGTATGTGACAGGAGCTTATTATGAATAACCAAAGAAACTACTCTTACTCCCATCACTAGGGAAATTCCAAGACTTTCAGAAGTTCTATGCCAGAAACGAAGGATAAAACCAAAATATATATTTCTTAATATATCAAAATATCACAGTTGAATCAAGTTCCACACGCTATTCTAATCTTCTTTGACAAGGTGAAAAATTAGATAAAATTAATGATGAACACACCTTTAATTCTTATCACAGAGCATACTTATCCACAAAAGGTAAAATCTACCTATCAAACAACAATTATGGGGATAGAAACTTCACTAGAAACTACATCCAGAGGGTGGTTGATACTTAACCAGGAGACACGTAACCATGTTCTATACATTCTAGTCATGTAGGAGTTAGAATTGGTTCCAGTGCAATTTTACGATTTTATTCATGTGTCTTGCATGTGCATTTTTGGAATCATATCTGATTGCATATTCCCTTCTGCACACTCGCACCTTATACATTAGAATGAAGAATTTGGTAAAAAGCAAGGATGCATTTTATTTATACCGAGGGGTCTCAAGTTAAAAATATATGATACCTTTCCAAATTGAAAGGAAAAAAAAACAACAATGCTTGTTTTTCCAATCATCAAAACTTCAGGCTACATGTATTTCAAGAGCACCATAAGTGCAATTGAAGGTATGAAATATCAAATTCCTTTATGTGTTTTCCCCACATTGGCATTAATAAGTAAATCAAAAGTCAAAATTTCCATTCCTAAAACTAAAGGAATCTTCTTGTCTGCCAAGGTTTTACTTTGTAATTATCTATTCACAAACAGATCTGCTGTCGCTAAGATGGCAAGTTATTCCTATGGGTCAGAATTATTCTTGCCTTCCAAGATGCTGGTTTTGAGGGCGCAGTGCAAATACAGAACTGCATTAGCAAAGCTCTTGATCTTATAGAAGGGACTTCATACAAAAGAAAATCAAATACTCATTATTGTCAAATCTGCAAGAAATATGTTCACCAAAACAAACAGCAAAAAGATAATACATAATTAACATTAAATTAGAAACATTAACCCAAAAACTCTTCCCCATGTTCCACATTCATATAGAAAAAAATCTTCATTGCTCCTGTGAGTGAAAGTAAATAGGAGGACAGTCATGGACTCAAAATAAACAGAAGCATTCATGAATGAAACAAAATGGGTTAAAAAGCTGAGTAATATGCCAACAGCAAAGAATACGTAAATGTGTAGAATTATCAATCATTCAAGCTGTTCAAAAATGGAAAGTTCTACCTAAAGTAGTGCATATCTATCACTACATGAGCTCAAGTAGTTCTCCTAATGGATGTGGGAAAGGGAATCCCTACACTTGAAAATTTGATGAGGGGATTAAAAGGCCCTTCCGATACTGAAGAGGTGATCCTACTAGAACCTAAATTACTACTCCAAACCTAACCACTGCTTTTTCAAATCATGAATGGATGTATTTTGTGGCTTATTCTAATCGTGTGCTAAATAAATTCCATAGGTCATTTCTAATAATAGCTTGAAAGCATATTTTTTGTTAAGCCATTTAAAAATCATTTTAAAATGGAAAAATAGTACTTCTTTAAAATCCCGTAGAGTATAAGAAAAGATATATAACCTCTGTAGAGAGGGAGGCCAGCTCTTATTAGCTACATGACCTTGGGAAGGAAGCTTAACCTCTCTGTGTCTCAGTTTCGTCATCTGAAAAACAAGAGTCACAATTCTGTGGATTTGTTGGAAGGCTACACGGATGAATAATGCCAAACTCCCAGTGCTCAGTGGCCGCCCAATAAGTGGCATCCACTCTTTTACTGCTGTCCTCATAAAGAGAAAATAAAACAAAATCCTATGACGTTAATTTGTTTTCATGTTGAGCAAGCACTAAATACCTTAAAAAGAATTATAACTCTGAATTTGTGACAAGTCTTTTTCTCCTGAAGTATTCTTTTTTCAGATTTACTTTTTAGTTGAAAAATAAATGTTGTATACATTTATCATGCATGATATGATACCTTGAAATATGTATATTTCATATTTCATTTTGGAAAGGCCAAATTGAGCTAATAAATATATACATCACATCACATACTTATTTGTGGTGAGAACACTTAAAATTTATCCCCTTAGCAATTTTCAAGAATATAACACATTTGTATTAATTATAGTCACCATGTTGTACAATAGATCTCTTGAATTTACTCCTGAAATTTTGTTTCCTTTTGCCAATATCTCCCCAACCCCATTCCCTGCCCCCAGCCTGGTAACTACCATCCTACTCTTTATTGCTATGAATTCAATGTTTTTAGATTTCACATATAACTGAGACCATACAGTATTTGTCTCCCTGTGCCTTGCTTATTTCACTTAACATAGTGTCCTCTAGGTTCATCCACTTGTTGCAAATAAAATTTAAAATTTTGACAAAAATTTTCTAAGGCTATTAGTCATTTATCAGATGAATTTTGACAAAATTTTGACAAAAATTTTCTTAAGGCTGAATACTATTCCATTGTGTAAATATACCACATTATCTTAATTCATTCATCTATTGACGAACACTTAGGGTTGCTTCCATATATTGGCTATTGTGAACAATGCTGCAGTGAACATGGGAGCGCAGGTATCTCTTCTGCATACTGATTTTATTTCCTTTGGATATATAGTAGGATTATTGGATCATATGGTAATTCTATTTTATTTTACTGTTTTTACTTGTGTGAATATATAGGGGTACGTTAGAAGTTTGTTATGTGGATAAAATGCATAGTGATCAAGTCAGGGTATTTAAGGTATGCATCACCCAAGTACAATATATTTTTGTTAAGTATAGTCATCCTACCGTGCCATCAAACACTACATTTATTCCTTCTCTTACTATATGTTTGTACACTTTAACTCATTTCTCCTCATCCTTACACCTGCCCCTTTCCATATCTCCCAGTCTCTGTTATCTGTCTTTCCACTCTCTACATCCATGTGATCAGATATTTTAGGTCCCACAAAAATACGAGAAATGCATTGTTTGTCTTTTTGTGCCTGGCTTATATCACTTAACATAATAATCTCCAGTTCTATCCATGTTGCCTCAAATGACATGATTTTATTTATTCTTTTTATGGCTGAAAAGTATGCCATTTTATATATATTTATATATATATAATATATATATATATAATATATATATATACATACCACATTTTCTGTATCCATTCATCCACTAATGGACATTTAGGTTGGTTTCATCTCTTTGCTATTGTGAATATTGCTGCAAGAAACATTCAGTGCAGGTATCTCTTTTATGTACTGATTTGTTTTTCTTTAGGTAGATACTCAATAGTGGAATTGCTGGATTGCCCAGTAGTTCTACTTTTAGTTTTGGGGAAATCTGCATACTGTTTTTCATTATGACTGTACTAATTTACATTCTTACAGTGTATAAGAGTTACTTTTCTTTGCAACTTTGTGAACATGTGTTATATTTTGACTTTTACATGATAGCCATTCTGATTGGCATAAGATAATATCTCATTGTGGATTTGATTTGCATTTCTCTGATGATTCGTGATGTTCAGCATGTTTTCATAAGCCTATTGACTATTTGTGTGTCTTATTTTAAGAAATCTGTATTCATGACTTCTGCCTTTTTAATGGGAGTATTTGTTTTAAATCCTATTGAGTTGTTTGAGCTCTTTCTACATTCTGGGTATTAGTCATCTATCAGATGAATAGTTTGGAAATATTCTCTCCCATTCAACAGGTTGGCTCTTCACTCTGCTGATTGTTTTCCTTTGCGAGGCAGAGGACTTTAATGTCCATTTGTCTATTTTCAGTGGTGTTATCTGTGCTTTTGAGGACTTAGTCTTAAATTTTTGCCTAGACCAATGTACAGGAGTGTTTTCCCCAGGTTATCTTCTAGTATTTTTATAGTTTGGGGTCTTATGTGTAAGTATTTAATCCATTTTGATTTGTACTTTTGTATACAGTGAGAGACAGGTGTACGGTTTCATCTTTTGGCATGTAAGTATTAAATTTTCCCAACACAATTTATTGAAGAGGGTACTTTTCCCCAACATAAGTTCTTGTTGGCTTTGTCAAAGATCAATTGGCTGTAAATATGTGGGTTTATTTCTGCGTTTTCTATTCTGTTCCATTGGTCTATATGTCTTTTTATACCAGTAGCATATTATTTTTGGTTACTATAGTCTTGCAACATATTTTGAAGTCAGGTAATTTGATACCTTCAACTTCATTCTTATTGCTTAGGATTGCTTTGACTATGTGTGCTTTATTGTGGTTTCATAAGAATTTTAGAATTGTTTTTTCAATGTTGTGAAGAATAACATTGCAGTTTGATTGGAATAGCTTTGAATCTATAGATTGCTTTTGGCAATATGGTTATTTTAACAATATTGATTCCTCAGATCCACAAACATAAGATGTTTTCCCATTTGTTGATGTATATTTCAACTTCTTCTAATAGTGATTTTTGTAGTTTTTTTTTTTTTTGTAGAAAGCTTTCACTTCCTTGGTTGAAGTTATACTATTTTATTTTTTGTAGCTATCTTAAATGCAATTGCTTTCTTGATATCTTTCTCAACTAGATCACCACTTGTGCACAGAAATTCTACTGCTTTTTATACATTGATTTTGTATCTTGCAAGCTCTCTAAACTCATTTATTAAATATGAAAGTTTTTGGTGGAATCTTTAGATTTTTCTAGATATATGATCATATTATCAGCAAAGAAGGACAATTTGACTTTCTCTTTTTGCATTTTGATACCTTTTATTTCTTTTCCTTAACTGATTGCTCAGGCTAGAACTTCCAGTACTATGTCGAATAGGAGTGGTAAAAGTGGGCATCCTTATCTTGTTCCAATTCTAAGAGAAAAGGCTTTCACCATTTTCCCATTCAGTATAATGTTAGTGGAAGATGTGTAGTATGTGGCCTTTTTTATTTTGAGTAATGTTCCTTCCAGTTTGTTGAGAGGTTTTACATGAAATGGTGTTAAATTTTATCAAATGCCCTGCCTCTGTTGAGATGATCATGCAGTACTTGTTTCATTCTGTTGTATCACAATTTTTGATTTGCATCTGTGGAACCATCCTTGCATCCCTGGTATAAATTCCACTTAACCATGGCATATTATCTTTTTTATATGCTCTTGGATTTTGTTTGCTAGCATTTTGATGAAGATTTTTGCATCTAGATTCATTAGGAATATTGGTCGGTAGTGGGCTTTTTTTGTTTTTTGGGATTTTTGTTTTTTTCTGTGTGTCTTCATCTGGCTTTGGTATTAGATAATGCTGGTCTCATAGAATGAGTTATAAAAAATTCCTTCATCTTCCGTATTTTTGGAATAATTTCAGGATTGGTATTAGTTACTCTGTGTAAATTTGCTAGAATTTAGCTGTGACTTCATCTGGTCCTGGGCTTTTCTTTGTTGGGAGACTTTTTATTACTGATTTAATATCACTACTCATTATTGGTCTGTTCAGGTTTTCTATTTCTTTCTAATTCAGTCTTAGTAGATTCTATGTTTCCAGGAATTTATCTATTTCCTCTAGGTTTTCCAGTTTGTTAGCACATAATTGTTCATAATTATGTTTTTTTAAATTTCTATAGTATTGGTTGTAATGTCTCCTTTTTCTTCTCTGATTTAATTTTTTGGGTCTCCTCTCTTCTTGGTTAGTCTAGGTAGTTGTTTATCAATTTTGTTTATCTTTTTAAAGAACCAACTTTTTTTTAAAAGCAAAACAAGTTTATTTGGCTTAAAGTTTGCTTTTAAGTTTTCTATTATTATTATTATTATTATTATTATTATACTTTAAGTTCTAAGGTACATGTGCATAATGTGCAGGTTTGTTACATATGTATACTTGTGCCATGTTGGTGTGCTGCACCCATCAACTCGTCAGCACCCATCAACTCATCATTTACATCAGGTATAACTCCCAATGCAATCCCTCCCCCCTTCCCCCTCCCCATGATAGGCCCCGGTGTGTGATGTTCCCCTTCCGGAGTCCAAGTGATCTCATTGAAGAACCAACTTTTTATTTTGTTGATCCTTTGTATTTTTTTAGTGTATTTCATTTAGAACTCCTCTGATTTTTATTATTTCTTCTGCTAATTTGGAGTTTGATTTGTTCTTGATTTTCTAGTATCTTGAAGTGCATTGTTAGATTATTAATTTGTAGTCTTTTTTAATGTAAGCCTTTACTGCTATAAATTTCCCTCTTAGCACTGTTTTTGCTGTATCCCATGGGTTTTGATATGTTGTGTTTCCACTTTCATTTGTTGCAAGAAACTTTATTTCCATCTTAATTTCTTCATTGACCCAAGTTCACTTAGAAGCATGTTAGTTAATTTCCATGTATTTGTATAATTTCCAAAGTTCCTCTTGGTATGGATTTCTAGTTTTATTCCACTGTAGTCTGAAAAAATACTTGATATAATTTACATTTTTGTATGTGTGGTGACTTGTTTTATAGTCTTATATATGATCTATCCTGAAAAATGGTCCATGTGCTGATGTGGAGAATGTATTTCTATAGTTGTTGGATAGAATATTTGTTATACATTAGATCCATTGGCTTTGAAGTTCAATTTAAATCCAGTGTTTCTGAATTTCCTGTTTCAATGATCTGTCTAGTGCTGACAGAGGGGTGTTGAAGTCTCCTACTATTGTATTACAATCTAACTCTCTTAAAATCTAGTAATATTTGCCTTATGAATCTGGTTATTCAGGGTGGGGTGCATATATATTTAGGATTATACCCTCTTGCTGAATTGATCCCTTTATTATATAATGATCTTCTTTATCTTTTATTGTTCTTGACTTAAAGTATGTTTTATCTGGTGTAACTATAGCTGCTCCTGCTCACTTCCATTTACAAGAAATACCTTTTCCCGTCCGTTTACTTGCCAAATACATATGCCTTTACTGGTGAATTTTTTGCAAACAGCATAAAATTGGATTTTTTTTGTCCGTTCAGCCATTCTATATCTTAAGTGGATCATTTATGTTCAAGGTTATAATTGGCATATGAGGCTTTGTTCATGTCTTACTGTTAATGGTTTTCTGGTTGTTTTATATATTCTTTGTTCCTTTCTTTTTCTCTTATTGTTACTGTCATTTGATGGAATTCTGCAGAGGTACCATTTGAGTGCTTTCTCTTCCTCCTCTATGTAATTGCTTTACTACTGAGTTTTACACTTCTGTGGGTTTTCATCTCTTTGGTAAATTTCTCATTCATATCCTGATTTTTTTTCCCTGGTTGTTTTTTGTATTGTTTTTCAGAATTCTTTTGTATCTCACTAGCTTCTTTAAAATCAATCATTTGTATTCTTTGTCTTGATTTCCAAAACTACTTTTTGATTAAGATCTATTGCTAAGTAATTATTTTCCTTTGGGGACATCATATTTTCTTGCTTTTTTATGTTTTCTGTGTCCTTAACATTGATTTCTGCACATCTAGCGTAACTGTTACTTTTTCCTATTTTTCAATATCCTTTTATAGGGAAGGACTTTATTTCTAAAGATGTAGTATGGTGTTGATTGGCTAGGATACTCAGGTTTTGATTTTGGTGCATTCAGTAGTCTCTATATGATTTCTTTAGCTGGAAACAGCATTATTGATATACGTGATTTCCTTGGTAGGTTAGGTATGGTTATTATTGGAGGCTGTGGTGAAGTTGTGCTGAGAACTAGGATGCCGGGTAACTCAGTCCTCAGCCCTGACTGGTGGTAGCAATAGGCTGAGCATGCCTATCTTTGTGCCCCAGGGCAGCACAAGCTGGAACCTATGCTGGTGGTTACTGGCAAGCTGATTCTTGGACCCCTAGTGGCTTGCTCAGATACTGGAAATGGCAGCAGTGGATGGGGTGGGTAGGTGGGTTCTTATGCCCGGGAGGCTGGCATGGCATGGGCAATGACAGTTGCAGTGGTGAGACAATTCTCTGGGTCCCAAGTGGTATGTGTTGACACTGGTGGTGGCTGTGATGGACTGGGTGGGCCAGTCTCCAAGCCCACAGGTAGCACTTGCAGGTAAGTGCCAGCTGAGATGTTAGCAGCCAGGAGGTTAGGCCCAAACTCAGGATCTCAGCAGGAGTGCTCAGGTGACTGTCATGGTGAATTGATTTGAAGATCTATGTGCTCCGTCTTTGAGGGGGAGCAAAGCTGGGCCAAGCGGTCTTGTGCTTAAGCTCTCCAACTGTGAGAACAGCTACCAGCTGCAGCTGGTGAAGACATGGCAACCCTTAGGTCCCAGGCAGAGAGCTTGCATGAGGGGCCATAGCAGCCGTGCTGATGTCTTATCTTTGGAGAGTGTGAAGCCATCCTTAATGCCCACAGACTGGGCTGGCAAGTAGGGAATGCACATTCCTTTCACACCCCAGACCTAGCAGGGATTGTCCCCCATGCCTTGGTGGCTGCAGTTGGCACATGTAGATTGCACCCCACCTTGGCTGCAAGAGCACCCACCCAGCTTGTGACCAAGTTCTAGCAGCAGCTTGCACCTCACTTGCATCTCCATCTCAGATCCCAGCATCACTTGCTTCCTAAAATTGGCCACTGCAGCTCATGCCTCACTTGCTTCTTAGCCCTGGCTGACTGCAGGAGTGCGCTCAGCTTGCTCCACTGTCCTAGCAGTGGCAGCCCAAGTTTCCATAATTCCTCAGTCCTGGTACCACTGAGCTCCAGGACAGCATGCAGTTTGCTAGGTTTGGAAATGGAATCTTAACTGTAGCAGCTTGGGTCTCAGAAAGGGTATGGGACCAGTGTGAGCCCCCTCCCTGAAGCAGTTCTGTCCCATCATCTTCCCGAAGCTCCATATGTTAGTCTCAGGATTTGGGTGGGTCAAGGGGTTCTCCTATGGCCAGAATTGCCGGATTCCATGGTAGGGATGTAGGCCACTGAAAATCTCTCTCTCACCCATTCCCCAGGTTGCAAAGTCACTTCTGGCTCCCAGCCAATTCCAGCCAGGCAGGCTGCCACTTTTCCTTCCTCTTTCCTGCTTTTCATGTTTCCTGTCCTTTCCCTGTTGCATTCCAGCATTCTCTCTTGGATAGTATACTCAAATTATGACTGTCTGTGCATTATTCTGGTTCTTCTAAGTGGAGGAGGCAGGCATGAAATCCTTCTAGTCAGCCATTTTAAACCTCCTCCTCTATTTTTAAACTTGAGGAACCTCCATACTGTTTTCCATAATGGCTATACTAATTTACATTCCCACCAACAATGTACAAAGTTTCCTATCTCTCCATATCTTCACCAACAACTATCTTTTGTCTTTTTGGTAATAGCCATTCTAGCAGATGTGAGGTGATAGCTTATTGTGGTTTTAATTTGCATTTCCCTGATGATTAGTGATACTGAATATTTTTCATATACCTTTTGGCCATCTGTATGTCTTCTCTTGAGAAGTGTCTAGTCAGGTCCTCTACTTATTAATTAGGTAATTTGTTTTTATGCAATGTTTTTATGCTTTTTGATTTGAGTTCCTTACATATTCTGGATATTAATCCCTTATAAAATGTATTACTTGCAAATATGTTCTCCTATTTCATTTTCTCTTCCCTCTGTTGTTTCCTTAGCTATGCAGAAGCTTTTTAGTTTGGTATAATCCCATTTGTCTATTATTGCTTTCCTTGCCTATGCTTTTGGGTCATATTTAAGAAATCATTACCCAGGCCAATGTCACAGAGTTTTCCCCTATATGTTCTGCTAGTATTATTACATGTTCAAATCTTACATCTAAATCTTTAATCCATTTTGAGTTGATTTTTGTGTACAGTGAGATAAGGGACCATTTTTATTCTGCATATAGCTATACAGTTTTATCAACACTATCTACTGAAGAGACTGTCCTTTTCCCACTGCGTTTTCTTGGCATCTTTGTCAAAAATCAAATGGCCATATATATGTGGATTTATTTCTGGGCTCTCTACTCTGTTCCATTGGTTCACGTGTCTGTTTTTATGCCAGTACCATGCTGTTTCGATTACTATACTATTTTGAAGGCAAGTAGTACAATGCCTCCAGCTTTGTTCTTTTTGCTGCCAAAGTGTTTTTCATTAAAAATTTTCCTTGCAAGTGGAAAACATGATATAGGAAGAGAAAACACTTCTACAGCCAGAATGTTAGACAGTGTTACTTATTCTTGAAATTAATTCTTTTGAGCCATGTTCCTCAGAAAATGATATGTGGTCTTAACATAAACGCAGGAATAGCCTCATGGTAAAGAAGTCTGCTATGAATGATTGTTTTAGAGCTCTTGAAACTTCCAGGTTCCTGGAGACAAGGGCTTATCATAAAATAGCTCATTTCAAGGCTGAAAATAAGAGAAATATTTAGTAGTAATATATTGTAATCTCATAGTCTGTTTCTTACCTGTCAGATGCACAAGTAGAATGACCATCCAGAGTATCTTTTAGTTGAATGCTAATCTTCCTCTAAAAAAGAAAATAGAGTGACTATCTTTTCCCATCATACACACGTGAGTATTGCATATAATCAAATTGCTTTTCCACTCTCTGGAAAACACAGTACCCATGTAAAGAATATCAACACTGGAAACAAAACAGTTGGACTTACAATATTGTGAACTCTCTAAAACCAGAAGCATTCAGCAGGAGCTGGAGTTTCAAGTGCTAAAATGGAAATATAAAATCTTCCTGAGACAGGATACATTGCCAGATTTCTTCAAATCTCAGCTTGAAATTTTTAATTATTATGTTTAGATTTTCTCAAAGCCATTCTGTGAATTATGATTATTTGATAACTGAAGGTTGATGTCCTTGCTTAGGTACACAGCAGCCCCACCTTTATTTTTTTAACAAGTCTCCTCTCTTTCTTCTAGTCCCAACTCCTCAAGACACTGACTACTACTTACTCAAACCAGGGGCTGATAAAACTAGTTAACTTTCCCCTCAATACCCAGCATGCTGTAAGCAATTGGATAAAATCTAATTACCTGCCTTATAAGTGAAACTTTTAAATCTATTTATGTACTTCCTCCCAGTGTATCAGGCAGTGGATCCATAGAAGGTTAAAGAAATACTAGGAAACACTAATAAAACTTAAGAAGAAAGCATTCTTTGCTTTCACTGAGCTGAGAGGAAACTAGACGTCTTCTAGTCCCACCCCTCCATGCTAGTAATAAGGAAACTAAGTTGCACAACACCACACAGCTTGTTCAAGGCAGAGCTGAAACAAGAACCTGACGTCCAACCCCAAGTTCAGTTTTCACTAACACATGCACCTTGACTTCGCTTGAATTTCCTCCTTTTGATTGATAAAGAGTGAAAGTACTGGTGGCCTAATTTTATAAGAAACCACTGGAAATTCTTGAGAAAACTGGTTTACTGGTTCACAATTGACAGATTTAATTTAGGGAGGAGAAGAAAAGATGCTTCAAAGGCACGGCAATTACTGGACTAACACATGGCTGTGCACATTCATGGGGACATAGGAGTGCAGCAGATCAGTGAGGGAGAAAGTACAGGAATAAAATAATAAACAGCCTCTGCTAAACCATGGGAAAAACCCATATTTACAGAGTGGGAGGAGGGTGAATAACATTAATTGCCACTCTGGGCTTCTTCCCCAAAGTACTCTAGGACTGGTTTTTCAAGTGTAAAGAAAGAGACTAGACAAGCTAAAACCGCCTGTGGCATATTTTCTTGTTATATAGATATAAACACACACGTGATTTGTGCCTTGGCCTCACACCCTGCTCACTGCAGACTAGTTCCTGTTCCCTGGTCTCTATTCAAAGAATACAGACCATGCAGGATGTCAGTAGAAGAGGAAACTCTGTACACTGTTGGTGGGAATGTAAATTAGTATAGCCATTATGGAAAACAGTATGGAGTTCCTCAAAGTTAAAAGTACAAGTTTACCTACATAACAAACCTGCACATGTACCCCTGAACTTAAAATAAATGTTAAAAAAAAAAAATAGGCCATGTGAGGTTGCTCACACCTGTAATCCCAGTATTTTGGAGGCCGAGGCAGGTGGATCACCTGAGGTCATGAGTTTGAGACCAGCCTGGGCAACATGGCAAAACCTCGTCTCTACTAAAAATACAAAAATTAGCTAGGCGTGGTGGTAGGTGCCTATAATCCCAGGTAGTCAGAAGGCTGGGGCAGGAGAATCACTTGAACCCAGGGGGCAGAGTTTGCAGTGAGTCAAGATCCCGCCACTGCACTCCAGCCTGGGCGAAAGAGCGAAACTCCATCTCAAAAAAAAAAATTAAAAATTGAAAATATGTACCCATTTGTGAAGTTTTAAAAATCAAATATATATTTTAAAAGAGTTTAAACATTGTTTTCAGGTTTTTTAAAGCTTTATTCTGATTAATTCACACTGAATAGAAAACGAATAAGCTTCCAAGAGAAGAGGCCCCCTTAAATTCATTTTTTTCATCAAGAAGAATAACTGTGCTTTTGTCCAATTGCCCTGAATAATATCTGATATTAATCTGAAATATTTTCTCAGCTGTGAATTTGGATAGGTAGATATAATCCATTAAAATTATCATATGTACAGATAAAGTTATGATATTGGAAAATCAATGAACCTAGTCATTCTCCTGCCTTCCCTAAACAACTTACCTGAGTTAAAATCATTCTTTCCACCCCCTTAAACTCAGTACATGTAAAATATTTAACACTTTTTTTTTGTTCTGCTGGACAATGATTACATTTACATAGGGAATAGTATGTAATAAGATGAGGAAACTTAAGTCCAAGAAAAGGTCAATAATATAATATTATGGAACTTGTTCTATAGAATAAATTAGGTCAACTTATTAAATTATACATTAAATGGAAGAGACAACCCACTAAGAAATTAACATGTAGGAAAGTGTTATAAATCCTAGAATATCAGAAATAAGTTTTCTCAAAAATCAAAAATTTTATATCATGAATTTGGGAGTTCTGCATCCTTATAAACATACCCTGTGTCCCAAGCCTCTCCCTCACTAGTATTTACAGAACAAGTTGTGTGTACCTTTCACATAAGAGCCTCTCAAGTATTTGAAAATGGTGACTGGATGCTCCAGTTAGTTCACTCTTTTGCAGGCCAATGCCTCTTTCGTTTAACTATTCCTCACGCAGATCTCCTTACCCTCCTGGTTTCTCCCCACTGAATTCTTGAGATGTCTATGTCTTTTTCTAAACTCATGCTCTGCAGAAGTAAAAATGATACTTTAAATGAAGTTCAACCAAAACTAAGGAAAAAAAACTATAGCCCGCTTCATTTTTGTATTACATCTTTATTGATGCTAATTTTCTATTGTGTTTTTTCAAATCCAAGTCCTATTCTTAACTGATTGCTGATGTTCTCTATTAATAACCTCAAGACCTTCTCACAGGTGCTACAGCTAAGCCAATGGCCCAGCCCTATGCTTACACATTGATTTTGTTTGTTTTTACATGATGTTAGTTCCCTTCAACTCATTGTCAGAGTGGCTTAGATATGGCGAAAGAAAAGTCCATAGAACCAAACCCTACGCAAAATTCACTGAAGAAAATATAATACAGTTTTCAAGCACTTAAACTTTAATGTTCATCCTTCAAGAAGCTTTCAGAAAGTTTATATGATTATTTAAATATCAAAGGGATATTTACAAAATGACTCTTTTGTCTTCACAGAAAATGTCTAAAATCATCATGGGATATCACTGAAAAGGTTTCAAAACAAAGCCATGATCTCTAGAAATGTGTCCTTGATGGGTGGGTCTTCATTTGATGCGCGGTGAGTAACTGGTGTTTTTATCATGCCAAAAATTCAGGATCCATGGGTACCTTTTTCTACTTTTCATCAGGAGGCAAAATTCATACTGCATTTTACATGTAGAAAGGAGTTTGGCCAGATGAATAGAATGGAAGTTTTTCTAAGCTGGACCAAGCTTTCATGATCTCAGACAGCATCTCAAATGGTTTGAATGACTAGGCAGAACCAGCCTGTGAGATCGTGAGGGAACAGCGTTGCTTAACCAACAATCCAAGTAGACAGACAGGCCAAAAGTAAAGTGTGGTAAGAAAAAGGGGGAGAGCAATTTCAGGTGAGAAAAATAATAGCTGCAAAATGATAAAGTTACAGAGTGAAGAGATTTAGGAAGAGATGGTAGTAGAAAGAATAGATGATGATTTACAAAAGGGGTGGGGTAAATCATAGAAAATTGCTAGAGAAGAATAGAATAATAAAGGTTATAGTACCTAAGAATGTCTGTTTCCTAGGTGAAGAGTATGTACTATTGACTTAATATGAAATTAAGAAATATTTTACTTTCAGAAATTGAGGCTAAGTGAGCCAAGGAAAAGGTCATCCATCAAGAACAAAGCAGGATTTCTCAACCGTGGCAGGACATTAGGATCATCTGTAGAACTTTAAAAGATTGTTTAATTTTTTTCATTTGGTTTCCTTTATAGTTGATTTTGTTTAACTTTGCCAGTGAAATTTAAAAAAAAAAAAAATGCTTTTTTTTTTTAGTTAAAAGCTTAACTCAGAGTCATTACTAGACCTGTGGAAAATCACTGCTAGTTTTAGCAAATTTTTCTGGAGGGTTTGAACTTCAAGACGTCTTTTTTTTTGGCAACCTTCTTATAATTTTCATTTTGAAATTTTTATGTCATTGCACAGCAAAATGTTGCTTCAGTATTTCTATCCTGAATCAACACTAATTACCAATTCAAATGCTCTCCCTCATTGAGAAAGACATACTAATTTCAAGATCTACATGGCTAAACAGTGTTTCAAGTTCAAGTTTCCCACCACTATCAACAGACTGTAGAAAATAGAAAAATACTGAAAGAAAATTAATGGTTTCCAGGAAAAGCATGACATTCAGAAAAAAATAAGATGCTTTGCATGCAAATATTCTTGCTAAAAAATATAATTTTTCAGAAAAATTATACCTTTGCCACCACATATCTGATGATGTAGAATTCATAGTAAGCATTAAAAAGACACTAAAATGTAAATATCAAGGATTTCCATTTGCAATCCTAAGGTACAGGTAAAATTGTTTCTAGAATACTCCCATTTTCAAAAGAAAGGACCCAAACAGCCAGATATTTTCTTATATCAAACATTTTTAAATTTTTTCTTTTTATACTTGTGAAACATACCCTTCATGCATAAAACTGAAGAAATTCCTGATTAGTTGATTCTGAATGTTAACCTATAGATTAAAATAAATACATTTCAGCATTGTAGTACAGTGAGAAGGGGAACAGGTATAGAGTTTGAATATAAAAATAGAACACAAAATTCAGCCTAATGAATAAATGTGAAACAGGTCATTGTTTTCTGAATCACTAAATTTTGTCATCATTTACAAGCTAAACAGGCCATCCTTTACTTGATACTATGTAGATTGTGTATCCCCAGTGACTTTTAAATAAAGAGCAAGTTAGATTCATTTGGTTGAGCATCTTCTTGTCCTCACTGAGCATGAACTCCCTCTGCTCATGGGCACCTCATTATCATACAGCTCAACTTTTGTTCCTGTTTCTCTTTTTGCCCTGATTATTTTCCTACTTCACTAAACCTAACTATCTTTCTTTCAAGTATCACGTCTTCCATGCAGCTCTTCCAAACTGCCAAACTCTCTTTTCCTCTCTCTTGATCTTAGTAGAATCACAAAGCCACACCCAATGGGAAAGGAAAGTGGAAAAGCAGCCCTACTGGTGGGTTAGATATGTTTGTTGTTTTATGTTCATCCTGGCAATCACACCTGATGACAACACGAACATTGTCTGGTGCCTGATAGCTAGTCTCTTGCAGAGAAAATAAAGAGAACTATTGCCTATGTGCTGACTATCTACAGATACTTCCCACATGTCATAAGTAATGCACACAAGACCTGTTGGCTAGGGGCCATCCCTTAGAGGATGTCTTTATGTTGTATCTTACTAAGTCCCCCATTACAAATCAGAAGGAGCATCAAGATGTCTCAATCTCCTGCAGAAAAGAAAGGGTCAACATACCCTAAAATCAGTGTCATTGGCAAACTTTCTCAAAATTCAATTAGTCACCATAAGATCATACCACATCACAAACCGGTTATGTGAGAATGCATATTATGGCATAGGCATGTCCAGACAGCATGATACTTAGAATCAGACTTTCCCAGGCACCCTACAGAGATTTGTTTTTCTATGTCAAAAATGAATAAAACACATCTGCTTTAAAATTCTTCCAGACTAAAATACTATTAGTGTAGCATCTATCAAATCTGAGAAAAATAACAGATACCACATAGTTGATAGACATATTAACCATTTATGCTCTAGGAATCTATTTATTCATGTTCCTGACTCTTACATTCTAGAAAGCAGTATACTCAGTCCTTATAGTCTCTAACATTAAATTTACATTTTATTGTTTGGTCCTCAACTTCTCAAAACACACTCCCAAGAAATCACTTTTGAAGTCGACTACCACAATTGCTGTAAATTAGTAAGCTGGTTTACTCACTGCTCCAACAACAACTGTGAGGTAAGTTTGGAGCTGAATAAAAGAAACTATCACAACACTCATTTTTGCAGACCTTTTTTCTTCGATCCTGATTATCTGTTTACATTTAGCTCAGTTGTTTAAAGTTACTTGTAATTATAAGTTTCCTTATTGCCTATGATAGTCATTATATATGTAAATTTAATAAATGCTCAGCACTACTATGTTTATGTAACTGAAGTAATTATTTGTTTATTCTCTGCAACTCCATAAAAGGAAACATTCTAACATGCAAATCTTACTACATCACTCCCTGGCTAAAAATCGTCCCGTGACTGCAACTAGATCCAGAATTAAGTACAAGTTTCTAAGTGTACTTGGCCACTGCATTTATAAAAGTACGCAGAGCTCCTGTCTTTCTTTCCTGCTCTCTCAAGAAAGTTCTACCTCTAGACCTATTCTGGATCTTTTAGGATGTAGTTATTAGGAGGTTAGACAAATAAATGACCAGAGAATGAGAAAGACTTGGAGACATTAAGTAAACTTAATAAAGAGATAGATAAGTGAAAAGGAAAGAGAGGGAGAAGGGAAAAGATGAGAGCTGGATGTCAAGAAAATACTGAAGGATTAAGAGTTTACAGAGGTAGTTTTTGGGTGTTAGAAAATAGGAGGAATAGAAAACAGAAATTGGATAGAGGAAAGTAATGATTTTTATATTTTTTGAAAAGTACAGTTAAGATTAGAGTTGCTTGATGATTTTTTGATTACTCAGACTCGGCTTTTTTAGAGGCCCCCCTCCATAAAGAAACTGGGCTACACGGGACTGTGGGATCTATTAGGATTGGAGAAGTAAAATGCTCTGATCTTTTTCTCATTTGGCCACCAGGAATGCACTAATCTTTTTTTCAGTGTTAGCCCACCACACTCACTCTGGCTCCAATACTTGCCGACAGTTTGCAGAGGCCACCATGTTTATTCTCATATCCAGGTCACTGCATTTGTCAAATATTGCTCTGTCTACCTAGAGCACTCACAGTCACTTCCTCTTTTAACACTAAAGTCTACAGTTTCTTCCACAATCAGCTTAGTTATTCTACAGGAAGATTTACTCCTACCTCTCTTACATTCTCAGTTAAGATCTAATAGATACAAATACAGGGAACAGAGAAAGTACATGTCAGCTTTATCAGTCAGCTTACTTCAGACCCTTTCATTACCCTGAGCTTCATGAAAGCAAGATGGTAAAGAGCAATAAAACAAACAAACAACAACAACAACAAACCAACCAACAGAAAATGATTCATAAAGAAGCTAGTTTCTGGTTTATAGTAAAATCACTGGGATTTGTATTACCAACAAGTCTTTGAAAATGGTAGGGTGTCTATAAAATCGTCAAGAAACCAATCTTCTTAAAAGTAAACTCCCAAAACAAAAATGCAAGGAAAACAAAGCTTTGATTACACAAATATCTGAAATTTCGTTACCTGAAATTGATTATAAACAGACCTCCAGAAATGATGGTGGTATGGTAGCAGATATCCAAAATCCTTGCTAGAAACTTCCTAAGATTTCCTAAGCCAAATCCCAGAGGAAAAATAAGAATAGAGAAAATTATGCAAAGTTCACATTGGTTGAAGTCCAGTGGTAAATAATGTATCTATTCTAGTTAAGCAGAAACTTATTTTACAGTCATTAGGAAGCTGAATAAACAAACGCCAAACTGAGTTTTCAGATATGACTGAAAATCACACTAAGCTATGAATAAAATCGCTGCTCTATAATCAAAAAACCTACCTGCAAAACTTGACAGCCACCACCCCATGATCAGGACACAACCACCAAATTGGGTATGCAGGATAGCATTTGCCAGCAGAACCAGAAGAATGGCCTGAACCTCACTTCTTTCTTCCAAACCTTATGTAAGTGCATTTGTATAGTGAACGTGAATCACATTTAGTCCCCTATCTTAGAGATTCAAGGAATTAATGTTCTGTTTTCCAGCTCTTCTACACAGAAAGACACACAAGAAAGACACACAAGAAAGACACACAAGAAAGACAGAAAGAAAGACAGAAAGAAAGACAGAAAGAAAGAAAGAAAGAAAGAAAGAAAGAAAGAAAGAAAGAAAGAAAGAAAGAAAGAAAGAAAGAAAGAAAGAAAGAAAGAAAGAAAGGAAGGAAGGAAGGAAGGAAGAAAGGAAGGAAAGAAAGGAAAGGAAAGAGAAAAGAAGGAAAAGAAAAGAACGACAAAAGAAAGAAAGAAAGAAAGAGAGAAAGAAAGGAAGGAAGGAAGGAAGGAAGGAAGGAAGGAAGGAAGGAAGGAAGGAAGGAAGGAAGGAAGGAAGGAAGGAAGGAGGGAGGGAGGGAGGGAGGGAGGGAGGGAGGGAGGGAAGGAAGGAAGGAAGGAAGGAAGGAAGGAAGGAAGGAAGGAAGGAAGGAAGGAGGGAGGGAAGGAAGGAAGGAAGGAAGGAAAGGAAAGAGAAAAGAAGGAAAAGAAAAGAAAGACAAAAGAAGGAAAGAAAGAAAGAAAGAAAGAAAGAAAGAAAGAAAGAAAGAAAGAAAGAAAGAAAGACAGACAGACAGACAGACATCAGTCCACCAGATAATTCACACCATGTGGATGCCTCCTCGACAAGGCATAGTAAAAGCCTGAGGAGATTTTCACTTAGGAATAACGCAAATGAGATTAGTTTGGAGGAACTAATCAGGAACATACCCATGATACTCCTTCCCCCAAAGTAGTAAAGGAATATGGGAAAGAAAAACAACAAAACACACACATACCTCTAAAGTAGAGGGAACAGGGGTAGAGATGAGGTTTGCACCACTCAACGTGGTATTCTATCACCAGAATATACAAGGACTATGCTACGTTATTAAGAATCCTGGCCACACCAAATGGAAAATCTACTATAAAATGTTTTCTGATCTGGCTTATAATTTATGTGGCAAACTGGTCCCTACTGGAAGTACACTCTCCTAGAATATAAAAGCATTCTACATTCCTACTAACATTGTAGGACTGGCCCTGGTGACATTATATACCCGGACTATAATAAATATGAGTGCTAATACATATTAGCGTAGCACATAACACTAAAATTGGAATGATACAGAGATTAGAATGGCTCTTCTGCAAGGATGACACACAAATTTGTTAAGTGTCCTCTGAGGAGGGTAGGAGAGACAGTCTTGAGTCCCTGAGGCCATACATGTCCCATTTCCTGTCACCAGTTGTTTGGTATGGAGAGATAATCCTTGTACTTTGAGGAGGGAGAGTGCAGCAACAGGGTGACTATATTTAACTCAATGCTGCACTATCACAGTGGAGAGTAAAGTGGTGCTGGGCTTAGCCAGTGCCTGCACATGGAGATAGCATGTGGACCAGACCCAGTCAGAGGGGAATTGTCTATACTAACAGTCAAAACTTGAGTTACTTGGCAAGTCTCACCACTGTGGGCCAAAGTGTTCCAGGATTTTAGATAAACTGGCAAGGCAGTCTAAGGCCCAAGGACTGCAATTCCTAGGCAACTCCTGGTGCTAGGTTGGGCTCAGAGCTATTGTATTAGCATGGCACATGACTTGGGGAGACACCAGCCAGGTCAGCTAAGGAGTGCTTGCACCACCCTTCCCTCAGCCCCAAACAGTGCAGCTTGTGGGAATGAAAGTAACACCTTCCTTCTGCTTAATGTAAGAGTAAAGAGTAAAAAGGACTTTGTTTTGCATCTTGTACACCAGCTCAGCCACAGTAGGATAGGGCACTGGGCAGAGTGTTGAGACCCTACTCCAGGGCCTAGCTCCAAGACAACATTTCTAGACACACCCTGGGCCAGAAGGAAACCCACTGCCTTGAAGGCAAGGACCCAGTCCTGGAAGGTTTCATCACCTGCAAACTAATGTGCCTTTGGGCCCTGAATAACCAGCAGCAATACCCAGGTAGTATGCCATGGTACTTGGGCTCTTAGATATGCTGAATTCAGGTGTGCCCACGTACATTATCAGGTGTGGTGGCAACAGTGAGACACTCCTTCTGCTTGAGAAAAGCAGAGGAAAACGTAAAGAGAACTTTTTCTTACATCTTAGGTACTAGCTTGACCACAGTGGGGTAGAGCACCAAGCAGACTCTTGGGGTCCCCTATTCCAGGCCTTGGCTCTTGGATAGCATTTCTGGATATCCTCAGAGGGGGAGGAAGATAGGAAGAAAAAAAAGAAGGAAGAGAAGATCACAAAACAACAAGAAAACAAATGACAAAATGGCAAGAGTAAGTTCTTAATAACTTGAATGTAAATGAACTAAACCCTCCAATAAAAAGATATAGAGTGACTAAATGGATAAAAAGACGAGACTGAATGATCTGTTGCCTACAAGAATCACACCTTCACTTACACACACATAGACTGAAAATAAAAGGATGGAAAAATAGTATTTCATGTCAGTGGAAACCAAAAAAGAGCAGAAGTCACTATACATAAATCAGACAAAATAGAATTCAAGACAAAATCTGTAAGAAGAGACAAAGAAGGTCACTATATAATGATAAAGGGGTCAGTTGAGCAAGAGGATGTAAGAATTATAAATATATGTGCAGCCAACAGTGGAACACTCAGATATATAAAGCAAATATTATTAGCCCTAAAGAGAGAAAGAGATCCTAATATGATAGTAGCTAGAGACTTCAACACCAAACTTTCAGCATTGGTCTGAAATTTCAGAGAGAAAATCAACAAAGAAACATCAGAATTATCTGTATTACAGATCAAATGGACCTAATAGAGATTTACAGAACATTTCATCCAACGACTGCAGAATCCACATTTTTTTTCTCAGCACATGGACCATTCTCAAAGATAGACCATATATTAGGTTATGAAACAAGTCTTAAAAGCATTAAAAAAAAAAAGAAAAAACCCTGATATAACATCAGCATCTTCTTTGACCACAATGGAAAAAAAAACAGAAGTTAATAACATGAGGAATTTTGGAAACTCTAGAAACACATGGGAATTGAACACTACACTCTTGAATAAGCAGTGGGTCAATGGAGAAATTAAGAAGAAAATTTATAAATTTTTTGAAACAAATAATAATGGAAACACAACATACCAAAACCTATAGGATATTGCAAAAGCAATACTAAGAGGGAAGTTTATAGCTACTACATTAAAAGCAAAGAAAAACTTCAAATAACAACCTAACAATACATCTTAAAGACCTTGAAAAGCAAAAGCAAACTAAACCCAAAATTAGTAAAAGAAAATAACAAGGATCAATGTCCTTTGCAGGGACATGGATGAAGCTGGAAGTCATTATCCTCAGCAAACTAACCATAGGAACAGAAAACCAAACACCGCACATTGTAACTTACAAGCAGGAGCTGAACAATGAAAACACATGGACACAGGGAGGGGAACAATATACACTGGGGCCTGTGACAGAGAGGTGTGGGTCCGGGGAAGGAGAACATCAGGATAAATAGCTAATGCATACGAGGCTTAACACCTACGTGATGGGTTGATAGGTGCAGCAAACCATGATGGCACATGTTTACCTATGTAACAAACCTGCATGTACTGCACTTGTATCCTGGAACTTAAAATTAAAATTAAATTAAACTAAAAAAGAAGAAGTGTAAATGGTTTTCAGGGTCTGGAGTGGTAGGTAGAAAGGAGGAGTGACTACTAATGGGTATGGAGTTTCTTTTTAGGGTGATGACAATGACTTTGAACTAGATAGTAGTGATGGTTGTACAACATTGTGAATATGCTAAAAATCACTGAATTATACAATTGAAAAGGGTGAATTTCATAATACATTGTCGTAATAAAATTGTTATAAAAATGAAAATAATAAAGATCAGAGCAGAAATAAATAAAATTGAAATGAAGAAAATACAAAAGATCAATGAAACACAAGTTTTTTAAAAAATAAAATTGACAAACCTTTAGCCAGACTAAGAAAAAAACAGATAATCAAAGTGAACAAAAATCAGAGATGAAAAAGGAGACATTTCAGTCAATACCATAGAAATTCCAAGGATCATTAGTGGCTACCATGAATAACTATATGCCAATAAATTGGAAAATCTAGAAGAAATAGATAAATTCCTTGACACATACAACTTACCAAGATTAAACCATGAAGAAATTTAAAAAAAAAAAACAGAATGAACCAATAACAAGTAATGAGATTGAAGCCATAATAATAAATCGCCTTTTAAAATTTTTAAAATTATTAACATTGGGAGGCCAAGGTGGGCAGATCATGAGGTCAAGAGATTGAGACCATCCTGGCTAACATGGTGAAACCCTGTCTCTACTAAAAATACAAAAAATTAGCCGGGCGTGGTGGCAGGAGCCTGTAGTCCCAGCTACTCGGGAGGCTGAGGCAGGAGAATGGCGTGAACCTGGGAGGTGTAGCTTGCAGTGAGCCAAGATGGCACCACTGCACACCAGCCTGGGCAACAAAACCAGACTCCATTTCAAAAAAAAAAAATTAAACAAAAAAAAAAAAGACTTAAAAAAAAAAAATCTCTTAGCAAAGAAAAGCCCAGGTCCCAATGCCTTCACTGCTGAATTCTACCAAACATTTAAAGAAAAATTAATACCAATCCTACTCAAACTCTCCCAAAAAGTAGGTGAGAAGGGAATACTTTCAAACTTATTCTACAAGGCCAGTATTACCCTGATGCAAAACCAGACAAATACACATTGGAAAAAAATAAAAAAATAAAACTACAGGCCAATATCCCTGATGAAAATAGATGCAAAAATCCTCAACAAAATATTTGCAACAATACAATGAAAAGATCATTCATTACAACCAAGTGGGATTTATCCCAGAGATGCAAGGATGGTTCCACATACATAAATAAATCATCATGATACATCATATCAACAGAATAAAAAAACAAAAACCATATGAGCATTTTAATTAATGCTGAAAAGGCTTTGATAAAATTCAACATCCCTTCATGCTAAAAAAAAACCCTCAAAAAACTGGGTATAGAAGGAAAGTAACTCAACATAATAAAAACCATATATAACAGACCTATAAATAGTATCACACTGAATGGAGAAAAATAGAAAGCCTTTTCTCTAAGATCTGGAACATGACAACTATGCTCACTTTCATCACTATTATTCAACATAGCACTGGAAGTCCTAGCTAGAGTAACCAGACAAGAGAAAGAAATAAAGTGCATCCAGGTTGGAAAGAAAGAAGTCAAATCATCATTGTTTGCAGATGATACAATCTTATATTTGGGAAAACATAAAGACCGCACACACACACAAAAATAACTATTATAACTATTAAATTCAATAAAGTTGCAAAATATGAAATCAACATACAAATATCAGTAGCAATTCTATATGCCAGCAATGAACAATCTAAAAAAGAAATCATAAAGGTAATCCCATTTACAATAGGCACAAATAAAATTAAATACCTAGAAATTAACCAAATATAATCACAATTATAGAACATGAAAGAAATCAAAGAGAACACAACAAAATGGAAAAGTATTCCGTGTTCATGGATCAGAACAATCAATACTGTCAAAATGTCCTAACAATCCAAAGAATTCTACAGATTCAATGCAATCCCTATCAAAATACCAGCGACATTATTCACAAAAATAGAAAAAAAAAATCCTAAAGTTTATATGGAACCAGAACACCCAGAAAAACCACAGCTATCCTAAGCAAAAAGAACAAAACTGGAGGAATCACATTACCTGGTTTAAATTATACAGCCGGGCGCGGTGGCTCAAGCCTGTAATCCCAGCACTTTGGGAGGCCGAGACGGGTGGATCACGAGGTCAGGAGATCGAGACCATCCTGGCTAACATGGTGAAACCCCATCTCTACTAAAAAAAATACAAAAAACTAGCCGGGCGAGGTGGCGGGCGCCTGTAGTCCCAGTTACTCGGGAGGCTGAGGCAGGAGAATGGTGTAAACCCGGGAGGCGGAGCTTTCAGTGAGCTGAGATCCGGCCACTGCACTCCAGCCTGAGCGACAGAGCGAGACTCCGTCTCAAAAAAAAAAAAAAATAAATAAATAAATAAATAAATAAATTATACTACAGAGCTCTTGTAACCAAAATGGCATGGTACTGGCATAAAAACAGTCACACAGAACAATGGAACAGAACAGAGAACCCCAAAACAAATCCACACACCTACAGTGAACTCATTTTGGACAAAGGTGCCAAGAATGTACACCGGGAAAAAGACAGTCTCTTCAATAAATGATGCTGGAAAAACTGGTTATCCATACACATGAGAATGAAACTAGACCCCTGTCTCTTGCCATATGCAAAAATCAAATCAAAATGGATGAGACACTTGAATCTAAGACCTCCAACTATGAAACTACTACAGGAAAATGTTTGGGAAGCTCTCTAGGACATGGCTCTGGACAAAAATTTAAGTATACACCACAAGCACAGGTAATCAAAGCAAAAATGGACCAATGGGATCACATCAAGTTAAAAATATTCTGCACGGTGAAGGATACAATCAAAGTGAAGAGACAACTCACAGAATGGGAGAAAATATTTACAAACTAAGCACCTGACAAGGGATTAATAACAAGGAGCTCAAACAACTCCATAGAAAAAATCCAATTTTCTAACTTGATTAAAAATGGGCAAGTCTAACCTAATTAAAAACCTAACCTGATTAACTTGACTAAAATCTAACATGATTAATCTAGCCTGATCAAAAATGGGCAAAAGATTTGAATAGACATGTCTCAAAAGAAGACATACAAATGGCAAACAGGCATATGAAAAAGTGCTCAACATGGATAATCATTGAGAAATGCAAATCAAAACTACAATGAGCTATCATCTCACCCCAGTTAAAATGGCTTTTATCCAAAAGACAGGCAATAACTCTGGCAAAGATGTGAAGAAAAGGGAACTCTCATATACTGTTGATGAGAATGTAAATTAGTATAACCACTGTGAAATACAATTTGAAGGTTTCTCAAAAAACTAAAAATAGAACTATGATTCAGCAATCCCACTGCTAGGTTTATACCTAAAAGAAAGGAAATCAGTATATCAAAGAGAAATCTCCATCCCCATGCTTGTTGCAGCACTGTTCATAATAGCTAAGATTTGAAAGCAACTTAACTGTCTATCAACAGATGAATGGATAAAGAAAATGTGGTACTTATATACAATGGAGTACTATTCAGTCATAAAAAAGAATGAGATCCTGCCATTTGCAACAACATGGATGGAACTGGAGATCATTATGTTATGTAAAATAAGCCACACACAGAAAGATAAACACTTCATGTTCTCACTCATTTGTGAGATCTGAAAATCAAAGCATTTGAATTCATGGAAATAGAAAGTAAAAGGATGGTTACCAGGAGATGGGAAGAGTAGTGAGGTGGGGGGTAGGAAGGTGGGGACAGTTAATGGGTACAAAAAAAAGAGTTAAAAGAATGAACAAGACCAAGTACTTGATCGCTTAACATGGTGACTATAGTCAATAATGAATAAATTGTACAGTTTAAATGATAATAAGAATACAATTGGATGGTTTGTAACACAAAGGATAAATGCTTGAGAGGATAGATACCCTATTTTCTATGATGTGATTATTATGCATTGCATGCCTGCATCAAAATATCTTATGTACCCCATAAATATATACACACAATATGTAACCACAAAAATTAAAAACTGAAAAAAGAAAGAAATATGGTTCTAAGAAAGTAATTTCAAAACCCAAACAAACTGTTGAGACCAAGTTCTCTAGTGGGTATATTTATCTTCCTCCCTACTCCCCCTGAGGCTGGTATATGACTGGCAATTTAACTGAATGACTGGCACTTTAACTGAATTTATTCAGCTAAACATCTTAAGATCTAAAAGAAGAGTCCAACAATAGCCATGCAAGTACTTTCTACTTAGAGGAAACGGAAGGCAAGTACAGATCTATTCTAGTCGGTAATGAACATATAAGGAGAAGCCTACAAACTAGCACAGGGAACTCAACTATCATCTGTATCACCCACAGGGAAATTAAAACAAATTAATGAGACAAGAGATAATGACAATATACAAGATCAGAGATGAAAAGAGCACTAATAACAAAAAAGAAAACAAATAAAGCAATCGTAGCATTTTCAATGGCACCAGAAACAGCAAAGATGAAATTCCATTACAGAAAACCAACTGCAGATCATCTTTCAGAACTAGATAGAACAAGGGTGAATAAAGTAGATAAAACATTTGAGAAACAAAAACAGCTAGAAGACAGAATTTTTTAATGTTCCCAACACAAAATAAGAGGTGATGGATACACTAATTACCCTGAATTAATCATTACACATCGTATACATGTATTGAAATATCACTTTATATCCATCCAAGAATGTCATGCCCACCATCATGTAAACATAATGTAATTAACTATATATCCATCCAAGAATGTCATGCCCACCATCATGTAAACATAATATAATTAACTATAAAGTTATTTTAAAGTTCTGTAAAACATTTGTATGTTCATTTACTCTCTCTCTCTCTCTCTATATATATATATACACACACACACACACACACACATATATATATATAAAATATATATATACTAGATCCTGAACAAAACTCAGGATATAACAACAAAAATAAAAGAGCTGAGCAACAGTGGGAAGGAAAGTATAGAAGTCATGGTGACTGCTAAATATGTAATATGTGCATAATATGTACAATTATGTATCAATTAAAAATAAATTTAAGGGCCAAGCACAGTGGCTAACGCCTACAATCCCTGCACTTTGGGAGGTTGAGGGGGGCGGATCACAAGGTCAGGAGTTAGAGACCAGCCTGACCAACAGACCAGCATCTCCAGTATGGTGAAGCCCCATCTCTACTAAAAATACAAAAATTAGCCAGTTGTGGTGGTGGGTGCCTGTAATCCCAGCTACTTGGGAGGCTGAGGCAGGAGAATTGCTTGAACCCAGGAGGTGGAGGTTGCAGTGAGCCCAGATTGTGCCATTACGCTCCAGCCTGGGTGACAGAGTGAGACTCTGATTCAAAAATAAAAATAAAAAAATAAAAATGAAAACATTTGAATTATAGATGAATAACTGGCACTTATCTATACTGATTATAGATCAAAAACTGGTATTCATTTAATCAGTGTTTTTGAATATATATGGCTTAAAACAAAATATAGAATGTACAAAGATATTAAAAGAAAATTGCCCTAAACTGAGAAAAGATTTAAGCAGATAAAAAAAAAAAAGCTCATGATATACTAAGAAAAAAAAGGAAAAGTAGCCAACATTGTTACATCATGGTAAAATATGGGGGTGGGGGGAGACAAAGAAGAAAAATGAAGCTAGTCTTGAGCTTCTCAATGAATATGTTAGATGACAGAAAATAATGAGACAATTTTTATTGAAATCTTAGAGAAAATGTAAACCAAGATGTCCATACTGAAAGAAGTAACTCATATGTAAGGGCTAACCAGTCTCAGATATATGTCTTCAAATTCTTGCATACCACTCTTGCAACCGTCCTGAAAAAAGTACTTGAAATATTTCAAACAACCAACAATGCAAAATATAGAGCTGAAAAGTAGGCAAGTCGTGATATAAAAGACCATCAGGTGGTAAGTCACACAATACTTGTCCAAAACTAGCTGTGAAAACGAGAGCTTTAATATAGTTTCACACAAGGACTGGAGTACGTGATTGTCAGTTTGGTTCAGTGGACTAGTACAACAGTTTCTGTAAATACAAAGTTAATTTCCAGCCATCCTTGTATGCAATTGGTCAGATTTAGGTTACATGGCGATCTCTAACTACAGGGCAAGCTAGGAAAGTATTTGTCACTTTTAAGCTCTATGATGGACAGATGATCCCTGAGAGCAGGAAAGAGGGGAAGTAAATGATTATTAAGTAGTCAATCAAGAATATCATGCCCACCATCGTGTAAATATATAACTAACTATAAAGTTATTGTAAAGTTCTGCAAAATATTTGTGTTAGTTTTTAAAAGAAAAAAGATATACTATCTTTAAGAAATATATACTATATGCTGACAAAACTCAGGATACACCAACAAAAATAAAAGAGCTGGGCAGGGTTGGGAAGGAGAGTATAGAGGTCATGGTGACTGCTGAAACTCTTATGAATAAAACAGTCCCTCCTCTTGAGTTCTCTTTTCCTTGCTGATAAGGAAAGCTAGATAGACCTAAACACTAATCGTCACATTTGGGAATGGTTCACCTACAGGAACGGCTATCCATCTAGATAACATCCAAGAACCACCCTGAGAGTTCAGAGTGTCCCTGACTCCCACCCTCACTCTTCTTCAGGCTGCACCAAAACCAAATTATCGCTTCTTTAAGTAATTCGGACATTGAGCTTACATTGTTTGTCAGTGTTATTCACAAATACTACCAGCAAGGGAGGAAGTGAAGTCTAGGGCTTATCCACCCTTTGCTAACTCCAAGGAGAGAAAGTATCAGGAAGAACAGTAGACCAAGAACAAGGCCAATCCAGCAGAACTCCCATGTGGAGAGAAAGTATTGTTTGATTTAAAGAAAAAAAAGAAAAAACCTAATAGTAGTACAAAAACGCCTGATTTGCAGGTTCTGACTGAACCAGAGGAAGAAGGAAGCTACCTGAATTAGAAAAAATGTTGCAGTTCCAATTACAGAGCCTATCCCATGGGAAGACAACAAGGCAGCTGATTGAACTGACACAGAACAGCCCCAGGAAAGTAAAGGAGGAAGTATTCCATTCCAGCCAAGCTGGCGCTGGTCTCCTCACCTACTGAAAACTCTTCTCTGGTACTTACTCCCCACTCCCGCCCTCTGCCTACCTCTGTTTTCAAGTGTGAAAACTTACAGATGCTATTGGAGACTCTTAAACTCATGTTCCTAACTGAACTCTCTGAGTCCTTCATCCTGCCCTTACCGCTCCATTTCCACAAGGGCTCCTTCCTACTGTGGAACATCAGTTCTCTCCTCTAAACCTCCATTAAGATAAGGAGTTGAGAAAAGGAAGGGAATAAGAGTAAGATTTTAGTGGAGTCATGAAGAGAGCCCATGAATTTTATCCATTATTTTTTAGTCTTTGCCCAATATAAGAGATTTTATCTTATTTTTTGAAGGGAAAAAGACTTCATACCACCTTTTAATCTAAACTCCCAACATATTTTCTTCCATGACTCATTCTCCCTTAAAACCAATACACCAATCTGGTAACATCTGGGACACAAGGGCACCTGCCTGAGCTTTAGCAGAGCCCGGAGATAGAAGACGGAACAGAGCATGAAGAATTAGGGTCCCTTTCTAGAGCTTTTGAGAGAGATTGATGGACCAAGACAGACATCAAAAGAGGGCTTCAGTCAAAAGGACTAAGCCGGAAGACAAAATATCCAATGTCTGGAGATGTTTTCCAGGGTAGAAAGTGAGAAGGAGTCTAACAATACTCACTTCGGGGCCCTAGGGCATCAAGATAGGGATGTAAAATCTTTGGGAATTGTTGTGGAAAGAGATCCCAGTAGCTGCTCCCTCCAGAGAGATCCCACTGCAGCTCAGTGTGGACACTGAGGAGACATCAAAGGAGCCACAGAGGACTGGGGGCATCTGCATCCCAGAGACCATGTTGTAAACCCCTCTTTGCTTGTCTCTTAGCCCAGAAGGATAGCAGCTGCAATAAGGTGCTCTCTCTGCTTTACAGTGTGTTTGCCCATAGGCAAAAGGGGTTGGGGCCTCCTGCAACTTCTGCTCTGCCTCCAGGAAGTAGGAACCTTGGAGGTGAGCTGATAGCATCCCTCTAGAACTAAGCTGCCTCTGCACAAAGCAGTCCCCAGTGACTGAAGTCCCTGCCTTACAGCCTGAGCATAGAGAAGCCCCTTCATATCTCTCACCTGGAAGCACCACTGTTGCCAGTCAATGAAGTCCCAACCTTCTGTATCTCCTGCTGCAGCTGGACAAGCTCCTTGTCATGGTCATGGTCCTTGATGCTGATGCTGGTTCTGTTGCCTGGCCTAGGACAGGCCAGTGGGAGTTCATGTGAGGATGTAGAGTTCATGTGAGGAGGGTTTCAAGCCTCTAGCTCCCAGGGCTGTGTGTTTCATAAGAAAAGCACTGGTCCCAGCTCTTACCCACACAGGGAACCATCCGAGTCTCTGAGTACTCATATTTCCTTCTTGAGGCAACTCTAGTGCTTCCACAAGGCACCACAGTCCACAGATTTGGCCCCCTGGGTTCTCTGGTTGGTAAAAGAGGAGGGAAAATTGAGCCTGCTCTCAATAAAGAAATGTCATCAAGCTTGCAGTTTTGGAGGACCGAAGTAGACAACCTTTAGAATGTAGATTGTTACCTAGCTGTCTTGTGCTAAGCAGGGTAAGTTTCTGGAGAAAAGAAAATATCACTAGCTACTCTCATGAACAGTTGAAAAAGACCTGTTTGTGTGGCAGGAGCCTGGCCTGAGGTTTAATCCTGTTTCTACCACATAAAAATTCACAGTAGGTCTGATGAGAGGCAGCTCAAGAGTTCAGCTACATCTCTGTTTAGCTGTTTAGCATAGTCAACAACTTCTTGAGTTCCTCATTTTCCTTGGAAACTGCTGCTATCTGCTTCTCAAAGTTTCTCACCACCATCTAGAACAACTCACTTCTTTTCTACCAAATGGAGCAGACAGGTGAGAGAAGAGAATAGTTACAAAACTAACCCAAGCATGCTAGCTCTGTTTTTCCATGCTTTTACTCTCTGGCCTCCCTCCTACCTACACACAGGCATCCCCATATTACTTGCTTTGAGCTTTGCCAATTTTACCTGTGGGCTGGCTCCTATCTAACACTTCAGGTCATTGAGAATGTCAGCCTGTGGGTGGGAAAAGAGGAGAGGGAGGATGAATAGTGAGGAAGACTATTCCGGAAGACAAAATATCCAATGTCTGGAGATGTTTTCCAGGGTAGAAAGTGAGAAGGAGTCTAACAATACTCACTTTGGGGCCCTAGGACATCAAGATAGGGATGTAAAATCTTTGGGAAGAATTGTGGAAAGAGAATCCCAGTAGCTGCTCCCTCCAGAGAGATCCCACTCCAGCTCATTGTGGACACTGAGGAGACATCAAAAGAGCCACAGAGGAGCTGGGGGCATCCGGAAACGCCTCCCTCAACCCTCCTGATACTCACTTCCCAGGCAGCTCCTGTATCATCTGGTATCTCCTGCATTTGCTGCCCCCACTCCTTGAACTTCTGCAGCTCCCTGTCCTTCCTCTTCAGCTCATAGTCACACCGCACCTTCTGGCTGATTAACTAGTCTTGCAAACACTTCATCTGGTAGAGTAGAGGGGGCCATTAAACAGGAAAGGCACATGCAGGACCCACAGAGGCACCAGCAAGGAGAAATAAATCAGACCCTATGCATGAAAAAAAAGAACAAGATCTTCCACAAACAAGTGAAGCAGTCGTAGCCATGGGAGGCATGACATCCATCCCTGCCCCTTAAAGCCAAGGCCTGCTACTCTAACTCTTGCCAAGCTGGGCCCGGGCCACACCACAGCTGGTTGGTCTGTTCCTGGCCTGTACAGCAGCATCATTGCTCACATGTTTGCATCTGGGCCTAGAGTAGGGCAGGAAAGGGAAGCCATTCTCCCAAGATAGTGGTTCTTAAACATTATTGGGCATCAGTATCACCTGGAAGGCTTGTTAAATCACACATTGCAGAGCTCACAGAGTTTCTGATTCAGCAGGTCTGAAGAAGGCCCTGGAATCTCCAATGCTACCAAGTACCCAGGTGATGCTGATGTGCTGATGCAGAGACCACAATTTGAGAACTGCTGCTCTAAGCCTTACCGTGGCTACTTTTAGCCTTCCCATCCTCACTCTTCTAGAGTCTGAGCAGCCTTTAATGGCAGGAAATGACTCTGGGCACCTACCTTCTTTACATGCCCATTTTATCTTATCCTAAACCTTCAGGGAGTGATAAGACAGATGCCCATCACCCTCAGAGACCCCTCTGTAGAATGGTTAAGAATGCATTGGATCTGTAACAGAGATCTGGGTTCAAGTCTTGACTCTTCTACTTACAGGTTAGCACCACAGCAAGTTACTAACTGTGGAACCTCTGCTGCCTCATCCATGAAATGGGTATAAAGTCCTGCCTCCTAGGTAATACATGCCAATTGCTTTATCTCGTGCCAAGCACTAGTGTATGACTAAATATTGTGAGTTTATTGTTAGAAAAATCTTTTCAGGCAGATTTATTTGCCTCAGTCTTCTCTTTATTTAATCTATCCAACAGTCCCATCATGTGTGACTCAGCCCTCAAGCCCTATCTTTAATACTTGTTGACTCTTTCTGCTTTCAGTGCTCAAATTACAGTCTCTCTCCTAAACTATTGCAAGTCTCCTAAATTCTTTTTTAAACCCCTCTTTGCCAAATTCACTTTCCACTCTAGCATCCCAGGCCTCTTGCTAAAGCACAGCTAGCATTATGACACAACTCTGCACTGAAAACCTTCAAGGACTTCCCAATATGGTCAGTCTTTCCTCACTATGAGCAAATGAGTGGGGAAGCACTGGTTAGAGGGAGTGTCTCTCTGCCCTCTCCAGCAAGATCTGCTGATATCCTATTTTCTTTTAGGAGCAGATGTTAAAAGGCCCTTTCCTCCTTCTGATGCCCTAATATGCATTTTCTCTCCTTCCCTAAATTTTCATAGTACTTTGTATTCTATCAGTATTATAATAGTGTTCCTTAAATTATAGAGCTGCATGTCACTCTTTAGCCTGGGAGGTCTCTAAAGCCAGGAACCTCTTTATATCCCCTAGAACTCAAACACCATGTTATTGATTCACTTATTTAATAAACAGTGATTCTAAAACTACTTCAGAAAGTATTTTGACATATTTGAGATTCACAGTGTTTTCTCCTCATCGTAAAAACCATCCTCCAGCTTGTTTTTTAAGCTCCCTTGTTTTCATTTGGTGCTTTTCATGTTCTGCAGTCACCTTCTAGAAGTCTGAACAAAACCACAAAGAATGGGCATTTTGGTTCCTTTGCAACTCTCAAAATAGAGTTCGTTTTACCAGCCCTGGACCAGAGGGGAGCCCACCTCCCTGAAAGATGAGTCTCAGGCCTGGCAACATTCACCACAAACTGACGAAAGAGCCTTTGGGCCTTGAGTGAATATCAGTGGTAGCCTGGCAGTATGTTCCATGAACCTGTGGCCACAGGGTAAGTCCCTTCTGCCTGTGAAAAGGGGAGGAAAGAATGGGAAGGACTGTCTTGTGGTTTGAGGGCCAGCTCAACCACAGTAGAATAGAACACTGGGCAGATTTCTAAGGTTTTTTACTCTAGTCTCTGGCTCCCACATGGCATCTCTGGATCTACCTGGACTCTGGGGGAACTCACCGCCCTGAAGGGAAGGGCACAAGCCTGACTAGCTTTGCCCCTTGCTGATTATAGAGCTCTAGGGCCTTGAGTGAACATAGGCAGTAGCCAGGGAGTGGTTACAGTGCGCCTTGGGTGAGTCGAGTCCCTGCACAGTCCCAGTGGTGGTGGCCATAGGGGTACTTGTATCACCCCACCTGCAGCTCCAAATGGCTCAGTGCAGAGAGACTCCATTTGGGATAAAATAAGGGAAAAGAGCAAGAGTCTCTCCCTGGTACTCAGATAATTCTTCCAGATCCCTTATTCAAGACGATCAAGGCAGTACCTCTATGAGTCTGCAGGAACTACAGTGTTACTGGGCTTGAGGTACCCACTAATGCAAATCTGGCTTAGATCACAATACTCAAGACCTTTTAAATACCTGGAAATCCTTCCCAAGGTGGACAAGTGCAACCAAGCCCAGACTGTGAAGACTACAATAAATACCTTACTCTCCAATGCCCAGACACAGAAGAACATTCCCAAGTATCAAGACTACCCAAGAAAACATGACCTCACCAAATGAACCAAATAAAGCACTAGGGAGCAATCCTGGAGAAACAACGATATGTGACCTTCAAACAATGCAAAACAGAGATAGGTGACCTTCAGAGAATTCAAAATAGCTATCTTGAGGAAACTCAAAGAAATCCAAGATAACACAGAGAGGGGATTTAGAATTATATCAGATAAATTTAATGAAGAGATTGAAATAATTTAAAATAATCAAGCAGAAAATCTGGAGCTGAAAAATGCAAGTGGCATACTGGAGAACACATCAGAGTCTTTTAATAGCAGAACTGATAAACCAGAGAAAAGCAGAGAGCTTGAAAACAGGCTATTTGAAAATACACAGTCGGGGAGACAAGCCAAACAAATAAAAAAACAATGATGCATACCTACAGGATACAGAAAATAGCCTCAAAAGGACAAAATTTAAGAGTTATTGGCTTTAGAGAGGAGTTAGAGAAAGAGATAGGTATGGAATATTTATTCAAAAGTATAACAGAGAACCTCCCAAACCTAAAGATACCAATATCCAAGTACAAGAAGATCATAGAACACCAAGCAGATTTAACCCAAAGAAGATTCATTCAAGGCATTTAATAATGAAACTCCCAAAGGTCAAGGATAAAGAAATAATCCTAACAGAAGCAAGATAAAATAAACAAATAATATAAAATGTAGCTCCAATACATCAGACATCAGACTTTTCCATGGAAATCTCACAGGCTAGCAGAAAGTGGTGTGACATATTTAAAATTATGAAGAAAAAAATATTTTACCATAGAATAGTATCTATGGTGAAAATATCCTTTAAATACGAAGAATAAATAAAATCTTGGCCAGACAAACAAAAGTTGAGGGATTTCATGACCACCAGGCCTGTCCTACACAAAATGCTAAAGGGAGTTTTTCAATCAGAAATAAAAGGATATTAATGAGCAATAGGAAATCAACTGAAGGTACAACACTCACTGGTAATGGTAAATGCACAGAAAAATACAGAATATTATAACACTGTAACTGTGGTGTGTGAAGTACGTTTATCTTAAGTAGAAAGACTAAATGATGAGTCAAATAAAATAACTACAACAACTTTAAAGGACATAGATAGTATACAAAAATTAAACAGAAACAAGAAAAAGTTTAAAAGTGGAAGGATGAAGTTAAAGCATAGAGTTATTAGTTGTCCTTTTGCTTGTTATTTCATTTATGCAAGCAGTTTTGGGTTGTGAGATAGTATTTGCAAGTCTCATGGTGACCTCAAATCAAAAAACATACCACATATATTCACAAAAATTAAAGAGCAAGAAATTAAATCATACCACCAAAGAAAATCACCTTGACTAAAAGGAAGACAGAAGAGAAGAAAAAAAGGAAGAGAAGAACAAAAAACAAACAGGAAACAAATGACAAATTGGCAAAAGTAGGTCAGTCCTTATTTGTCAATTATAACAATGAATGTAAATTAACTAAACTCTCCAATCAAAAGACACCAAATGGTTGAATAGAGAGAAAAATAAGAGCCATTGATATGTTGCCTACAAGTATCACACCTTCAGCTATAAAGACACACATAAGCTGAAAATAAAGCAATTGAAAAAGCTACTCCATGACAATGGAAACCAAAAAAATCAGGAATTGCTATACTTATATCAGAAAAAAAAAATAGATTTCAAGACAAAACTATAAGAAGGGAACAAGCAGTCCTTTGTATAAAGGGTTCAATCCAGCAAGAGAATATTGTAACTATATTGTAATATATAACTGTAAATATATACGCACCCAACACTGTAGCACCGAAATATACAAAGTATATTAAACTAGTAAGAGAGATAGATCCCAATACAATAATAGCTGGAGACTTCAATACCACTCTTTGAGCATTCAACAGATCTTCCACACGAAAATCAACAAAGAAACATTGGACTGAATCTGCACTATAGATCAAATGGACCTAATAGTGATTTACAGAACAGTTCATCCAATGGCTGCAGAATACACATTCTTTTCCTCAGCACATGGACCATTCTCAAGGACAAGTCATATGTTAGGTCACAAAACAACTCTTAAAACATTCAAAAAAATGAAATTATATTAAGCATCTTCTCTGACCACAATGGAATAAAACTAGAAGTCACTAACAAGAAGAATTTAGGAAACTATAAAAACACATGGAAATTAAATAATATGCTCCTGAATAACCCAGGGGGTCAATGAAGGAAATTGAAAAATGTACTTAAACAAATGACAACAGAAACACAACATACCAAAACAGATGGGATACAACAAAAGCAGTACTAAGTAGGAAGTTCATAATTATAATCACCTAGATGAAAAACAAAGAAAAATTTGAAGTACAAAACCTGACAGTGTGTCTTAAATAACTAGAAACGCAAGAGCAAACCAACCCAAAATTAGTACCAAAGAAGTAATAAATATCAGAACAGAAATAAAATTGAAATGAAGAAAACAATACAAAGGATCAAGAAAACAAAAAGTTGGTTTTTCAAAAGTTAAACAAAATTGACAAACCTTCAGCCAGACTAAGCAAAAAAAGAGAAAATACCCAAATAAAAATAAGAGATGAAAAAGGCAACATTGCAACTGATACAACAGTAAGTCAAAGGATCATTACTGGCTACTATGAGCAACTGTATGTGAAACTGGAAAATCTAAAAGAAATGGATAAATTCCTAAACACATACAACCTATGAAGATTAAACCATGAGGAAATCCAAAGCTGGAATGAACCAATAATGAGTAATGAGATTGAAGCCATACTAAAAATTCTCCCAGCAAAGAAAAGCCTGGAACCCCAATGGCTTCACTGCCAACCATTTAAAGAATGAATACCAATCCTACTCAAACTATTCTGAAAAATAGAGAAACAAAGAACACTTCCAAACTCATTCTATAAGGCCAGCATTACCCTGATTGATACCAAAATCAAACAAAGACATATCAAAAAAAGAAAACCACAGGCCAATATCCCCAATGAACACTGATGTAGAAATCTTCAACAAAATACTAGTAAACCAAATTCAACAATACATTAAAAAGACCATGCATCATGATGAAGTGATATTTATCCCAGGGATGCAAGGATGGTTTAACATAGGCAAATCAATCAATGTGATAGATCATATCAACAGAACAAAAGACAAAAAATAAATAATGTTTGAATTGATGTTGTAAAAGCATTTGATAAAATTTAACATCCCTTCATGATAAAAACTCTAAACAAACTGGGTATAAAAGGAACACACCTCAACATAATAAAAGCTATATGTGACAGACTCCACAGCTAATATCATACAAAATGGGGGAAAACCGTAAACTTTTCCTCAAAGATGTAGAACATGACAAGGATGCTCACTCTCACCACTATTATTCAACATAGTACTAGAAGTCCTAGCTGGAGCAATCAGAGAAATAAATAAAGGGTCTCCAAATTGGAAAGGAAGAAATCAAATTATCCATCTTTGTGGATATGATCTTATATTTGGAAAAACCTAAAGACTTCACAAGAGAATTATTAGAATTCATAACCAAACTCAATAAGGTAGCAGGAGAAAAAAATCAACATACAAAAATTAGTAGCATTTCTATATATGCCAACAGCAAGCAGTTTGAAAAAGTAATCAAGAAGGTAATCCCATTTATGTCAGTCACAAATAAAATTAAATACCTAGGAATTAACCAAATAAATAAAAGATCTCCACAGTGAAAACTATAAAGCATTGATGCAAGAAATTGAAGAGAACACACACAAAAAAAGATATATTTCATGTTCATGGACTGGAAAAATCAATGTTGTAAAAATGTCCATACTACCCAAAGCAATCTATAGATTCAATGCAATCCTTATCAAAATACCAATGACATTCTTCACAGAAATAGAAAAAACAATCCTAAAGTTTATATAGAACCACAAAAGACCCAGTATAGCCACAGCTATCCTAAGCAAAAAGAACAAAATTAAGCAAATTTACAAGGAAAAGACAACCCCATTAAAAAGTGGGCAAAGGACATTAACAGACACTTCCCAAAAGAAGACATTCATGCAGCCAATAAACATAAAAAGAAGCTTAATGTCACTGATCCTTAGAGTAATGAAAGTTAAAACCAGAATGAGATAGCATGTCAAGTCAGTCAGAATGGCAATTATTAAAAAGTCAAGAAACAACAGATGCTGGCAGGGTTGTGGAGAAAAGGGAACACTTTTACACTGTGGATAGCAATGTAAATCAGCTCAACTATTGTGGAAGAGAGTGTGGTGATTCCTTAGAGATCTAGAAGCAGAAATATCATTTGACCCAGCAATCCCATTACTGGGTATATACCCAAAGGAATAGAAATCATTCTATTATAAAGATACATGCACATGTATGTTCATTGCAGCACTATTCACAATAGCAAAGACATGGAAACAACCCAAATGCCCATCAAAGATAGACTGGATAAAGAAAATGTGGCATATATACACCATGAAATACTATGCAGTCATAAAAAGGAATGAGATCATGTCCTTTGCAGGGACATGGATGGAGCTGGAAGCTGTTATCCTCAGCAAACTAACACAGGAACAGAAAAACAAACACTGCATATTCTCCCTTATAAGTGGAAGCTGAACAGTGAGAATATATGGACACATAGTTGGGGGGAACAAAACTCACTGGGACCTATGTAGGGGACCAGCGGGGAGGAAGAGCATCAGGAAAAATAGCTAATGGATGCTTGGCTTAATACCTAGGTGATGGGTTGATTTGTGCAGCAAATCACATGGCACACGTTTACCGGTGTAAAAAACCTTCACATCCTGCACATGTACCCAAGAACTTAAAAGTTGAAGGAAAAAAAAGAGAATCCAACAGAAAAAAAAAAAAAATGCTGTCAAGGATATGAAGAAAACGGAACCCTCATACAGAGTTGGTATGAATGTAAATTGGTGCCACCACTATGGAGAATAATTTGGAAGTTCCTCAAAACACTAAAAATTAAGCTATCATATGATCCAGCTATCCCACTGATAGGTATTCTATTAGTCTATTCTCACACTGCTACAAAGAACTTCCTGAGACTGGGTAATTTATAAAGGAAAGAGGTTTAATTAACTCACAGATCCATATGGCTGGGGAGACCTCAGGAAATTTACAATCATCATTGAAAATGAAGGGGAAGCAGGAACCTTCTTCAAAAGGTGGCAGGAGAGAGAATGTATGCAGAAGGAACTACCAGTTATAAAACCATCACATCTCATGAGAACTGCTCAGAGTAGCATTTTACATTTCTATAATATATGCTATCTTTCTATATGATGCTACAAGTCACAGATCACTTCTTCCAAAAGTTTGCTCACATTAGAACCATCTTGAGAGCTTTTGAACCTCCCCATCACTATCACTGATACCAAGTTCCAGTTGCCCCCCACATTAATTAAATCAGGATATGTGTAGAATTAGGCACTCAGGCAAGTGTAGTTTACAGAGATTCCCAGGTGATTCCAACACACAAGCAGGTTTCAGAACCAGTGGATAGATTGTAATCATTTCCCACCTCCACGCAGTGAAGAAAATCGCTGCCCTTCTCTCTCTAAATCTCTGCAACGCTTCTTCTGCTTTCATGCTGCACTATGATTCCAGAGGGGTTCAAAGTGGAGTCAGTACCCCAGAGCAATCCTCTTCCAATCAAGTGCAGAAAGCCTAGGAAGAAGGGGCTTCATTATTAAAGAAGGGAATTCACGGGGCCACCTAATGCCCCATCAGAGATAAGATCACTAAGTCTCATAAATATAGCACCACTGCCGTCCCAACCCCAATGCATCTGTCTCACCTCAAAGGGACAAAACTCTCTGTTTTTTGGATTCAGGGCAAAGCATCTCAGTGGGATCAACTGGACCTAATGGAGAACCAGAAATGGTTGAGCAGGAAAATGTAAATGTCCAGAAGTGGGAATTAAAATAGAGAAAAGCCAGGGAAAGGAATGCTGTGAGGGGATAGGTTATCACAGAGGTAAAGCAATTATTCCCACAAAGCAGAAAATCCATGGGCCTGGACAAACTCGGAGTCAAGGAAATGTAAACTGAGTAATGGAAAAGCCCCAGTTACTACCTGGGATCAGAAACCTTTCTTTCCTCATGAGGTTCCATGGTGCCCAGTAAAGCTAGGAAAGTGTTTGGAGAAGCAAGATTTCCCCCAGCTTTCTGCAAACCAGCCTTAAATCCAAAAAGGAGTGGAGCCTACCCCAGCATTGGTTACTTCAACCTCAATTATATCTCCTGCCTGTCTCCCCTAATAATAAAGTTAAAAAAAAAAACAAACTAGAAAATACTTAAGAGATCAAATAGTAAAATTTTCTTGTTCTACTCATAAAAGGAGAAACCCTTTTCACACAGTAAATGGCAAAGTCAGAAACAAATCCAAGTATTTTAATTACAAATTAAATTTTGTGCTGTGCCATGTGTCCTCACTCTCTAATTCATCTTTCACCATCTCTAATCTACTCATTTCCCAGCCAGCCAAGTCAGAGAATGAATTGTTACCTAGTTTAGCCAGTCTCAGAGAGCCTCTTTTCCTAAAACAACTCTTTTTAGAGGCCACCTTGCTTTCTCATTGGATGGTCTCTAAAGAGAGAAAGAAGAAAGAAAAAGAAAAACTGTGAAGAAATGATGTAAGATGAAAGTGACAAGAGTGGCTGTTCAATATCATTTCACCTTATGAATTCCGAAGATTTTCAACGTGAAAACCAGGCTCCCAAAGCTATCGTAGTTGTTCACTATTTCTTAACCTTGGTTACTTGTTAGAAATGCTTGGGAAAGTTTTAAAATTCCCCATGCCCAGACCAATTAAATCAGAATCTCTGAATAGGAAACCCAGACAGCAGAATTTTTAAGGCTTCCCAGGTGATTCCAATGTGTAGAATCACTGCTCTAACAAGACAAAGTTAGCTCCTCCCTCAGACTCTAAGGCTGATCAGCTGGGGTATAAGCTTTTCTGAATAGGGAACAGCTAAGTATGAGCAAAGGCATTTCTTTGGGGGCAGCAGGGTACAAAGTAAGGTTAAGCAGCCACCCAGCAGGGAATAAAGTTATACTTTAATTTCAAAATAAAGCTTCTTATTTTATTGAGTCAAGCTTCATTTTATCTTCTAGCTTTTTTTCTCTTTTTCTGTTCCATAAAATTATAGTGATAAAACAGTAATGTTAATGGGATCAATACCGTTTATTACTAAAGGTGGATATTATACCTTTTCTTGATAGTCCTCAATGAACAACCACAGCTAAAATAAACAGTGCATGTCCTACTACCTGTCTGCTAAGCTGGCTGTTGGTTCTTCATTTCCACCCCCCAAGACCAACACTTCCACCTATCAGGCTTATCTAAGGAGTCACCTGCATGCATGAAATCTGTGAAGGCTTTATAAGCGAAGTGTTCATCCGGTTAGCATTTATCTAATACCACCTCAAACAAGCACAGCTTGGATGTTATTAGTTGACTAGGACTTGGATAGTAGAAAATAATTAAGAGGTAATTAACAGGTCGGAGAAAACACGGAGGCAGAAAACCATATGTATATTTGGAAGTCCATAGTATCACACTGGAACCCCTTAAATTCATGGCTGAGCATTTCTCTCTGATTCCAGGTAAGTACACTGGACTATATTTCAGATGTGTCTTTATAAATGAGTTGGGAGAGGCAGTGTGGTCTCATGAAAGACAACAGGATTTGAACGAAGATTCAAATACGACCTCTGACAGTAACTAGTCCTATGTCCGTGGGGGAAGCTTTTTAATCTCCCTTAGCTTCAGCTTGCTCAACTGTAAAACAGGGATAATAGTATCTACCTTATCGGGTTGTTTTAAAGATTAGCATTCTTGTATGCAAGTACCTAATATGGTGAATAAAAATAATGGGTGCTCAATAAATAATTGACAAGATGAATAATAATAATAGCATTTGTATTCACAGCAGCAGTTGTTTTTGGAGCAGTTAGACAGAAATAGCTTACATCCCAAACTTAAAACTTCCACTTTATTCAGTTTTTAGTTGTTGTTTTTGAAAGCTTGACATGAGCAATATTCATAGATATGCAACTGAAGTTACTATAAAGTCCTTTTAATTTTTAGTTTTAAGATACTGAAACAATATGAGAAGCCTTAAATCAGTGAGACCAATTTAATCAAATGGTCTGATTTTTACAGCAATGGGAAAAAAGATTCTATAATGAATATGGTATGCAGAATTGGAGAAATGAGTATAAAATGAACAAATTTGATACTGAGAGATTTCTTGCTAAATATGTAGAGAAATAACTCACTTCTGCAGAGTATTTAGTAGCAAAATAATCCAACACAACCTAGCAAAAGGTGTACAGAAACTTCTTTCTGCTGGTTGTGTTTCAGACAAGTTACCAACAAATGAATAGTGTTTTATTGATGAAAGAAAGAATCAAGTAGCTGTATGGCCTTAGGATGTTTCTTAACTTCTCTGAGCATCCAGTTCCTCATCAGTAAGGTTAGAATAATAGTTATGATAGTTTGTTGTTATGTGTGTGGAACTAATAAGTTGGTGGTGCATGTAAAGCACTCACTATAGTGCCTATTACTTTCAGTTATTGGCTATCATTTTTATCTATGTTGCTAGGATTAAAACAATTTAATAGAAAGATTTAAAAGTATATCAGAGAACAATGATATGCTGATTTTCAATACCAGATTCTTCCACAAGATTAAAGGTTTAGGTATGGTACAAGCTCTTGGGGTCCTTGCTTATTTCATTTGTCAGGTAGGAACTACTAAACTTACAAAAGCACTAACAGGAGTTCTGTGTTTTAATCAAGCAGATTAGTTATGCTAAGAGATAACACTTCTGTTAACCCCTTCTATGACTTTTCCTACAAAGTTTGCATCAGAAAGTTTTCTTTTAAAAGTTTTTAATTTCTAACAATGAGAGATCCTTTATAGTCATAACTAGCCTTGTCATAACTGAACAATACTTGAGGAATAAGCACAAAGTTAAGGTGAAGAAGCAAACAAGAATCTGCTAGCATGGAATCTGCCTATCAGGGCATTCATCCTTAAGCAATGATCCCAGTGGACCTTGCAAAAGACATGGCAAGTCTTTCTACTTTATTTGTTTATTATCAAATATTCCTTAAGCACTTAGGGTTGGCCAACTTGCTATGACAAGCAGTCCCCAAATTTCACTGGTTTCACACTACAAGATTTAGTTCTTATATGGAAAATCCAATCAGATATTCCTAATCAGCAGCTTTTGTCCAACTGATGACTAAATTTGAGATACTTCCATTAGCAACTCCACTGTGTCCTAGGATCTCTTCAGAGCCCTCTACTAGATGCTCCGCACTCACCCAGACAACAGGCAAAACAAACATTATTTCAGAAAATTAAGTGCCCAATATTTAACCCCCTTATGGCAAAATACACAACCACTTCTGCCCACAGTGCATTGGCAAGAAGCAGTTATGTAGTCCCACCAAGATGCAAGAAAAGCTGGGAAAAGTAATCAGGTAACCACTTTCCAGAAAGAACGCTACACTATGGAAGAGAAGTGTGATTCTATGTCTCTCTGCTAGCTATGCCTGCCATAAGCACCTGGGTAATGGAGGTAGATTAAGTTTTAAAATAGAAATAAAAAGTCCCCTCTTTATGGTGTCTACAGACTAGATCATTCTTACTCTAATAAAGAACCCCCTCCTAATGGCTCCATGTGCTGAATTTCCTTTTATCATCTTGACATTAGCCTCATCCCTATCTATGCTGTAGAACTACATTTTCCAGAATTCCTTTCCAGTATCATTTAAGGTTAGATTCTGCCAATGAGGCATTCACAAATAGAAGAAGCCATTTTTCTCAGCAGCAGCTGTTTGCAGGCAGATGAGATCATTGTTGGCAGCACTCCTTGGCTTTCAATGCTTCTCCCAGGAATCACCTGCTATAAGCAGTCAGCTGAGATCATCAGCAGAAGCTTCCAGTGGCTCCAGGCTTCCCCCTGAGAATTACCGACTTCAGTGTTCCATGGAACAAAGATCACTGATAGTGGCTTGCCTGCAATCTTGCACTTTAAAATGTGCTGAAAATTAATCTGCCGGACCTTGCTCACACAGCCCTTCCAATGTTCTGAACTAACTTCTTCCCACCATTTTTGTCAGAAAATGACAAAACCTGAACACATTCAGTATGAAAAAATTAAACAAACATTCTGTAATTCAAAAAAAATATTTTCTGGTACCTGATATATGCCAGGTTCTATGCTAGATGCTGGCAATACAGTAGCAGCCAAAGAGATAAACTTCTGCCTTTACTGTGCCTATTTATAAACTACTCAGTGAGAAGTACATTGTAAAACATAATAAATCAATAAGTGCATACTCTGACAAGAGCTTTGAAGCAAAATTGTAGGATGCTATGAGAGAGAAGTTCTCATAGCATAGTCACAGTGATGACTTTTTTCAAATAGAGTAAAATAGGAGTTGGAATGCATAGACTCCCACTATCACGATCAAGTTAGAAAAGAAGAAAATCAACAGTAATTCAATTCTACATTACCAGTCAAAAGAAATTTGGCAAAATCCTTGGAAATAAATGGTCTTAATGTCTCTGATTGTAGTGACGTGACAGCACGTCACAATGTAATATTACATGTGATGGCGCATCCTATGTAATAGGACAAAAAATTAATATGGCTCAAAGATTTCAGTCATCAGGAAAATGGAAAAATAGGTGGCTACGAGTACAGTTTTTATATACTGAAATATTAGAATTTCCACATAAAATACATTGGAGAGGAAGGACCAAGTAACGCAGAGTAGGTAACTACTCTGAGTAATTCTGGTCAAGAAAAGATAGCATTCATATTGTTCATATACATTAATTCCATTTATCAGTCAATAGCTAAAATGCTTATTCATTTTATGTTTTATAAACTAGATTGGAGAAGATAATATTTATTATTGGAGTGTGAGCATACTTAATATTCTATTAGTAACTTGGAAAGACAAAAAATAATAATAAATCAGCAACTTTCAGGCTATATCCAAATAACAACTAGAACATATAAAATGTTTATTAAAATCTATGTGGCTTTTTAATTTATATCTCTGTAGCCTTCAGAGCTGAGCCTCTTAATTCACCAGTTCCTAATCTCTGAATATAATCAAGCAGATATCGACTGGGTGCGGTGGCTCACGCCTGTAATCCCAGCACTTTCGGAGGCCGAGCCGGGTGGATGAGGAGGTCAGGAGATCTAGACTATCCTGGCTAACATGGTGAAACCCCGTCTCTACTAAAAATACAAAAAATTAGCTGGGTGTGATGGCGGCGCCTGTAGCCCCAGCTACTACAGAGGCTGAGGCAGGAGAATGGCGTGAACCCGGGAGGCGGAGCTTGCAGTGAGCCGAGAGATGGCGCCATTGCACTCCAGCCTGGACAACAGAGCGAGACTCCATCTCAAAAAAAAAAAAAAAATCAGATATCTTGTTAATGTTTGACCAGAGTACTAAGCTTAGCATCTGGCCAATCTAACTGCTTGTCCTATATTGTCATTGCCCGGTACCCGACACTAAACTTGTTCTTTATAGTCAAGCTTCCATCGTACATTTATTCACGCAATAAATGTTTATTGAACATTTTGTGTATGTTAAGCCCTGAAGAGTATAACTGAGGAAGATACATACGGTCCCTATCCTGAAAGAGTTTGCTTGTGGTTTGGGGTGGAGGGAGGATGGGAGAATGTCAAGGGGGAAGTGAGAAGTACATGAGAGGAACTAATCCCATGGGAGGAACTAATACAAAGCCTATAAATCCAAACTCAGCACATTTAAAAGGGTTTCCCAGAAGACATGCCTTCTAACCAAGACCTAAGGATGCTAAAGAAGTTATCGTGGCGGAGAAGAGAAGTGAAATAATCCAGCAGGAAGAACAGTATTGAGAAACCATAGGTAAGAGGGACCACAACAGATGTCCTATTGAAGCAACTAAAAAACGTTCCATGTGGATGGACTATAAAGTTCAATGTTGAGCAATGTAATGGATGAGGACAGGTAATTAAGTAGTAGATTTTACAGGACCTGATAGAGAATATTAGGGAGTTTGAAATTTAAAAGCAATTTGAAGCCATTAAAAGTTACAAATTAGAACAGAATCAAATTTGTATTTGGGAAATTTCAATCTGGGTGCCAAATGGAGAATGAAAAGGAAGGGGAGACTGGAGGAGAAGCCATATAAAAGATTATTGCCATAATTCAAGCAAGAAATTGTCATAGTTTAATCTATGACAATGAGTCCTTGTCTGGATTTACTGACTACTGTTACATTTCATTTATTTTTATTTTTATTTATTTGAGATGGGAGTCTCACTCTGTTGCCCAATCTGGAGTATAGTGGTGTAATCACAGTTCACAGTAGCCTCGACCTCCAGGCTCAGCCTGTTGAATTTCATTTGGAACTGGGCTTCTGACTTGCCCCTTAAAGTACTTTCTGTATGTTAACATCTTACTCCAATTTAGTTTCAACAGCCGAATTTCTCCTATATGATACCAAATGTACCTTAATTTATTGCCAGGTTGTCCCTCTGCTATGTACATCAACCATATGTTTCCTAACCATGCCATACTATACTCAGCTACTGGGGCAAGTATTTCTTGCTTACCAGACCTTTTACTAAACAACTCCTATGTAATTATTTCCTATTTTCTGATAGCAGGAACTCTCAATTTACTGACATTCCTATGTGAAACTGTCTGCTTTCCAAGTTTTTACCATGTTTTCCTCTTCTCCCCATAACTGAGCTCCAATTAGAACAATAGCAATAGCATGGATAGCATGGACTCTAAGATACATGAATATATGTCCTGGAATTTTCAACTACCCCAACTTTATAGTTCTCTTTTTAATTTCCACTTTTATTTTAGATACAAGGGGTACATGTGTAGGTTTGTTCCATGGGTATATTGCACCAGGGTAGTGAGCACAGTATCCAATAGGTAGTTTTTCAACCCATACCCCTCTTCCTTCCCTTCCTCCTTAGTATTCTGCAGCGTCTATTGTTCTCATTTTTATGGTCATGTGTGCTCAATTATTAGCTCCCATAAGTTAGAATATGTGGTAGTTTTCTCTTCTGGAATTCGTTCACTTAGGATAATGCTCTCTGCCTCCATCCGTGTTGCCACAAAGGACATGGTTTTATTTATGTAGCTGCATAGTATTCCATGGTATATATGTGCCACATTTTCTTTATCCAATCCACCACTGATGGACCCCTAGGTTGGTTGTCTTTGCTATTGTGAATAGTACAGTGATGAACATAAGAGAACATATGTCTTTTTGGTATAATGATCTATTTTCCAGTGGGTATGTATATCCAGTAATGGGACTGCTGAACCAAATGGTTGCTCTGTTTTAAGGTCTTTGAGAAATTGCCAAACTGCTTTCCATGATGGCTGAACTAATTTACATTCTAACCAATAGTATATAAGTGCTCATTTTTCTCTGCAGCCTCACAAACATCTGTTGTTTTTTCTCTTTTTTGTAGTAGCTATTCTGACTGGTGTGAGATAATACGTCATTGTGGTTTTGATTTGCCCTTCTCTGATTAGTAATGCTGAGCCTTTTTGCATAGTTTTTGGTCACTTGTATGTTTTCTTTTGAGAAGTGCCTGTTCATGTCCTTTGCCCATTTTTTTTTCACATTATAAACCAGCCAGTTTATTATTTTCTAGTAAGATGCAGAACTTTTACCATGTAGACTAAAATACCTATGTCAGCAGGAACCGTATATTTTCTTCCTAGAGGTAGTTACATGGAAAACTAGGTTATTTAGTGAGTGTAAAATCCAAACAAGAGGAGACTAATCTTAAGACCTAAACATATCCGTGAAGGCTTGGAGCATACTTTCCCACTACTGGAACACTTCAGCCTCCAGAAATCTTGTTGACTCTTCCCTCCCTGTCTTGGTCTAGCTGAGCACTGCCACTGGTCAGTCACCTCCTGCAATCATACAGTCAGGCCAGCTTAGCCTAAGAGCTGTATCTCTGCTTACTGGTTTATGTTGTTACCACCACTGTTACTAACAGTTAAGGTTCTGAAAGGGGCATGTCAATTGCTCCCATGTACCCACTACGAGACATAATAATCCTGTTAGGTTGTTCTCTCAAACCCACTCCACTCAAGTTTTTCAGGTAATATGCTCTGTAAGGTTCTTTCCAACTCCATTAGCACATACATAGTTTACCTATAAATTTACCTAATATAACGTACTTTCTACTGAGGATTGAGGTTTTAAAGGTTTTTTTTTTTTTTTCCTACCTTCTTGATCAGTGATTCCCAACCACATAGGAGTTAATGAAACGAATTCTGTATCACCACTGCAACCAATACAGAGATACCAAGTGATACGTATTTTTCAAATTAATATTTTTAATTTATTTTTTATTTCAATAGGTTTTTGGGGAACAGGTGGTATTTTGTTACATGAATAAGTTCTTTAGTGATAATTTCTGAGATTTTGGTGCACCCATCACCAAAGTAGTGTACACTGTACCCAGTGTGTAGTCTTTTATCCCTCACCCACCTCCCACCCTTTCCCCTAAGTCCCCAAAGTCCACTGTATCATTCTTAGGCCTTTGCGTCCCCACAGCTTAGCTCCCAATTATGAGTGACAATATATGATGTTTGGGTTTCCATTCCTGAGCTCCTTCACTTAGAACAGTAGTCTCCAATTCCATCCAGGTTGCTGTGAATGCCATTGTTTCATTCCTTTTTATGGCTGAGTAGCATTCCATAGTGTATATATGCCACATTCTCTTTATCCACTCATTGATGGATGGGCATTTGGGCTGATTCCATATTTTTGCAATTGCAAATTGTGCTGGTATAAATATGCATGTGCAAGTATCTATTTCACATAATGACTTCTTTTCCTCTGGATAGATACCTAGTAGTGGGATTGCTGGACCAAAAGGTAGATCAACTTTTAGTTCTTTAAGGAATCTCCATACTGTTTTCCACAATGGTTGTACCAGTTTACATTCCCACCAGCAGGGTAAAAGTGTTCACTTTCACCACATCCATGCCAACATCTATTATTTTTAGATTTTTTGATTATGGCCATTCTTGTAGGAGTGAGGTGGTATAAAATTGTGGTTTTGATTTGCATTTTCCTATTCATTAGAAATTTTGAGGATTTTTTCCATACGCTTGTTGGCCATTTGTATATCTTTTTTTGAGAATTGTCTATTCATATCCTTAGCCCACTTCTTGATGGGATTGGTGTTTTTTGTTTTTTGTTTTTTGTTTTCTTACTGATTTGTTTGAGTTCTTTGTAGATTCTGGATGTTAGTCCTGTGTCAGATGTACAGATTGTGAAGATTTTCTCCCATTTTGTGGGTTGTCTGTTTACTCTGCTGATTATTTTGCTGTGCAGAAGCTTTTTAGTTTAATTAAGTTGCACCTATTTATCTTTGTTCTTGTTGCATTTGCTTTTGGGTTCTTGGTCATGAAATCTTTGCTTTAGATTCCATATTTTTGAAATTGCAAATCTAAGCCAATGTCTAGAAGGGTTTTTCTGATGTTATCTTCTATAATTTTTATGATTTCAGGTCTTAGATTTAAGTTTCTGACCCATCTTGAGTTGATTTTTGCATAAAGTGAGAGATGAGGATCCACTTTCATTCTTCTACATGTGGCTTGCCAGTTATTCCAGCACCATTTGTTTAATAGGGTATCCTTTTCCCACCTTATGTTTTTGTTTGTTTTGTCAAAGATCAGTTGGCCTTAAGTATTTGGCTTTATTTCTGGGCACTCTATTCTGTTCCATAGGTCTATGTGCCTATTTTTTATACAAGTACAATGCTGTTTTGATGACTATGGCCTCATAGTATAGTTTGTAGTCAGGTAATGTGATGCCTCCAGATTTGTTCTTTTTGCTTAGTCTTGCTTTGGCTATGTGGACTCTTTTTTGGTTTCATATGTATTTTCAGGGTTTTTTTTTTCTAGTTTTGTGAAGAATGATGGTGGTATTTTGATGGGAATTGCATTGAATTTGTAGGTTGCATTTGGCAGTATGGTTATTTTCACAATATTGATTCTACCCATCCATGAGCATGGGATTTGTTTCCATTTGTTTGTGTCATCTATGATTTCTTTCAGCAGTGTTTGGTAGTTTTCCTTGTTAGAGGTCTTTCATCTTCTTGGTTAGGTGTATTTGTAAGTTACTTTTTTTGTGTGCATCTATGGTAAAAGGTGTTGGATTCTTTATTTGATTCTCAGCTTGGTTGCTGTTGGTCTATAGCAGAGCTACTGATTTGTGTACATTAATTTTGTATCCTGAAATTTTGCTGAATTCATTTACCAGTTCTAGGAGCTTTTTGATGAGTATTGAGGATTTTCTAGTTATACAATCATATGATCAGCAAACAGTGACAATGTGACTTCCTCTTTACCAATTAGGATGCCTTTGATTTCTTTCTCTTGTCTGATTGCTCTGGCTGGGACTCAGATTCATGTTATTTTGTTCTCTATGTAAAAATGTAAAAAACCAAATTATGCAGTCCTCAACTTCGTAGTCAATAATAGTAAGGGTCAAGTTGTCAAAAAAATGTCTTTCAACAGTAGAAAAGTTTGCTTTCTTGTTTTAATTTTACTTTAAGTCCTGGAATACATGTGCAGAACATGCTGGTTTGTTACATAGGTATACATGTGCCATGGTGGTTTGCTGCACCTACCACCCTATCATCTAGATTTTAAGTCCTGCATGCATTAGGTATTTGTCCTAATGCTCTCCCTCTCCAAAGTTTGCTTTCAAATAAAAATAAAAGTTAAAAAGACACAGGTATTGCAAACATCATGTAATAATGATAAAATTACAGAAAAAAAAAATTCAGACTGACTCATGGCATTCACATCACACCAGAATTTTGATTTTCTGTTTTTGTAATAAAACAGTAAATTGTATCCCAAAAAATAGGTTAGGTCCATACTGGCTAAAAACTTCAGTCCCAGACTCAATGAATGAGGACGAACTATATAGTGCAGGCTTAACAGACATTCCATATACATAAACCATTTTTAACACCCCTCACTAGGGTTTTGAGGGAAGGAGGGATGAAATGTGGACATGTGAACTCACAAAGGCAGAATATTCTTTCAATTATAAAAAGTCATACATGTGACACTTTACTACATCTTGGACAATAGCTAAGATTTTATCTGTGGGAATCCACCTTTGAAAATCACAATGAAAATCAACAGGAAACGATTTAATATAAAATATTCAAATTTCTCAGTATAAGACTTTCACAGAAAACAAAGAAAGGGACAACAATGAAAATGAGTTTTCTTAAAAAATAACATTTCCTTTATTTTGTGCCTGCTACTCAAACCTCAAAAACAAATCTGTACAAAACTAGGAACACAGAAAAGGACCAGAGAGGATGTGATATTGTAAAGTCTTATGACTGAACTTCCACCCTCATCAAGACCTTCACTACAGAGCTGAGGGTTTCCAGATCGACTGGACAAAGTGAGTGGTCTCTGGTCATCACCCCTGCTTCACCAAAGATGGCCCAGGTCACTAACTGTGAAACTTGGCAGAATAGAGCTGGACAGAGATTGAGCTTCCCCAGTAGCTGCCCCACTTCTTCTTAGTTTTCTCATGCCAGAAGTATTTGCCTTTGGTGAACTTCAAAACCTGATTGGCTCGCTCGCTCCAGTCTCAAGCTGCACCTTGCTTCTTTGCCCATTTTTTATTATTACTATTTTTTTGCTTGTTGATTTGTTTTATTTACGTTTATTCTGGATATTAGAACTTTGTCAGATGTATAGTTCGCAAATATTTTCTCTCATTCTGTAGGTTGTCTGTTTACGCTGTTGATAGTTTCTTTTGCTATGCAGAAGCTCTTTAGTTTAATTAGGTCCCACTTACCAATTTTTGTTTTTGTTGCAATTGCTTTTGGGGGCTTAGCCAAAAATTCTTTGCCAAGGCTGATGTTGAGAAGAGTGTTTTCTAAGTTTTCCCCTAGGATGTTTAGAGTTTGAGGTCCTACATTTAAATCTTTAATACATCTTGAGTTTATTTTTGTATAGGGTGAAAGGTAAGGGTCCAGTTTCATTCTTCTGCACATGGTTAGCCAATTATCCCAACACCATTTATTGAATAGGGAGTCCTTTCTCCATCTCTTAATTTTTTCTCAGCTTTGAGGAAGACCAGATGGTTGTAGATGCATGGCTTTATTTCTGAGTTTTCTATTCTGTTCCATCAGTCTCCGTGTCGGTTTCTGTAACAGTATCATGCTGTTTTGGTTATCACAGCCTTGTAGTATATGGCTTAAATTTGGGTACTGTGATGCCTCTGGCTTAGTTCTTTTAGCTTAGGATTGCTTAGGCTATTCAGTCTCTTTTCTGATTTATATGAATTTTGCAATAGATTTTTCTAATTCTGTGAAAAATGACATTGGTAGTTTGATAGGAATAGTATAGAATCTATAAATTGATCTGGGCAGTATGGCCATTTTAATGATACTGATTCTTCCTATGCACAAGTGTGGAATGTTTCTCCATTTATTTATGTCATCTCTGATTTCTTTCAGCAGTGTTTTGTAGTTCTCCTTTTAGAGATCTTTTATCTTCTTGTTTAACTGTATTCCTAGGTATTTCATTTTTGTGGCTATTTTAAATGGCATTGTGTTCTTGACTTGATTCTCAGCCTGGACATTATTGGTGTATAGAAATGCTACTGCTTTTTGTACATTGATTTTTGTATCTGGAAACCTTGCTAAAATTGTTTATCAGTTCTAGTAGCATTTTGGCAGAGTCTAGGATTTTGTAAATATAGACTCCTCAGCAAAGAGGAAGAGTTTGACTTCTTCTTTTCCTATTTGTATGTCTTTTATTTCTTTCTCTTGCCTGATTGCTCTGGCTGGGACTTCAAGTACTGTGTTGAGTAAGCATGGTGAGAGTTGGCATCCTTGCCTTGTTCCAGTTCTCAAGAGGATTGCTACTGGCTTTTGCCCATTCAGTATAATGTTGGCTGTGGGTTTGTCATAGATGGCTCTTATTATTTTGAGGTATGTTCCTTCGATGTCTAGTCCGTTGAGGGTTTTTATCATGAAGGAATGTTGGATTTTATTGAAAGCTTTTTCTGCATCTATTGAGATGATCATATGGTTTTGAGCCAGCCTTGCATCCCAGGAAAAAAGCCTACTTGATGTTGGTGGATTAACTTTTGATATGTGGTTGGATTCAGTTTGCTGATATTTTGTTGAGGGTTTTTATGTCTAGGTTCATTAGGGATATTGGCCTGAAGTTTTATTTTCCTGTTGTGTCTCTGCCAGATTTTGGTATTAGGCTGATGCTGGCTTCATAGAATGAGTTAAGGAGGGGTCCCTCCTCCTCTATTTTTTGGGAATAGTTTCAGTAGGATTGGTACCAGTTTCTCTTTAAATGTCTGGTAGAATTCAGCTGTGAATCCATCTGATACAGGGTGCTTTTCTGGTTGGTAGGTTTTTTTATTATTATTATTACTGATTCCATTTCAGATCTTAATACTCTGACCTTATCGTTCCTAGCAAAGGTTTGGCTTCATAGAAATGTGTTCGGCCTGTATTTAATAGCTATTTTAACCTAGATAGGCAAATTCATCTTTTAAATAGTATTATGAGAGCAATTATAAGGCTACAGGTGCATTGCCTCATTCGGTAGTAGTCATTAAAGGTCAATCCTATGGTAGAATTTTACTAACCTCTAGGAAGGATTAAAAAATGTTATATGGCATGTAATTCTTTCTTCCAAAAAGTTAACAAGCTATTTGGGCAGCCAAAGAATATATATACTGAGCAGAAAGCTAATAATATATTTAATTATCTCAAGATGATAGATACTGATTTAATTTAAATGCTTTCTCTGTGCCAGTTTCTGTGCCAAATGCATGATGTGTCCTATATTTTTTAATTATAATAATCCTGCAGAGCATGTGTTATTATTCTAATTTTTAAAATGAGGAAATAAGACTCAGGGAAGTTAGGTGACCTGCCCAAGATCGTGTAGACGGTAAGTGGCAAAAGCAGATTCAAACACAAGTCTGTTCTTCCACAGAAGATTTCCTTTTTACTCCTTGCTATAGGTGTTGTCTCTTGTTACCCACCAATCACTTTTATTTCGTAGCCTAAAACCCACTATGTTCACTCAAAATAAGTTCTGAGAAAGAACATGGTGGTATGAACAAAGACAAGGATAGCAGAGTGCTTTCAACTTTCATGGTAACTCCGATTAACTTATTATAGCCAACTAAACACTGTCTTATGAGGAATTATATGACTTGAAACAACTATAAATGTATTCCAATGCTGCATTTAGACTTAGTGGGAAAGAACGAGAACTCAACTTAGTTATTGGAAATATTTAAATACGTTTAGAATAACTTGGGTATGTGGTTCTACTGCTTAACTAAATTTTATAAAATTTAACAGATCAAGAAAATTCAATGAAAATTAGAATTCACATTGAAATATATTCAACATATACAACACTCACGTGATTTTGAAGATTAGCACGTATGAAAAATAATATATCTCATTAATAATTATGTTGATTACATGTTGAATATCTTGGACATTGAGTTAAGTCAAATATATTATTCAGATTAATTTCAACTGTTTCTTTTTACACTTTCTTAATGCAATTGTTAGAAAATTTTATATTGAGTCTACATTTCGATTCCTTTGAATCTACATTTAGATTAAGTCTACATTTCCATTCCTTTAGCCATCAGACTAAACACTACAGACGATCACAGGGACGGGGGAATCGAGGGTAGGAGTGAAGTCACTGTTGATATCACTGAACATCCATATGCTTATTCTTGTAGGTCAGTGTTTATTAGTCTTTTTATCATCACCCATAAAGTGCCTTTTTAGACATTTTTTTCTCTAATCACTCTCACCGTGAAATTTTAACACCAAACATACATTGTATATCTACTTGGGCACTTATTCTAATGTCTAAGATGTTTTTACACATCTGAGTATTGAACAGCTTGCCCTTTGGGGGTGATATCGTTACCACTGGGAATTCATGTTTTGGGTGAATTGGGAAGGGTTAATTGACGAGACCCAGTGAGGTAAAGAATGTACCTTCAGACACTGTAAGGCAATGGAAAATAAAGCGTTATGAATTAAGATGAAAAGAAGTAAGTTGAAGAATAAAGATGTACAGGTACCGTAATGAGAATTTGATTTAGGGTATGAATCTATGATTAGCACCTACAATTATCCAACATATTTTGTCCATACGTTTGGACTATGCATTTTTCTAGACAGATGTTGGGGCAGCACCTAATTTGCATTAATGTCAGTTATAGAATGACTACATATCGTAAATGCAAGAGATGTTTTACATATCACTATTCTCTCATAGCAATATGTGCTAATGCTATATTTGAGATAGAATGAGGAAGTGAACAAAGGAAGCCTCAATCCTTATGGATCCCTCTGTGATTTTTACCTTCCTCTTCTTTCCACTACTCATGTACCTATATTAAAAGGTAACAGGATAATTGACCCTAAAGAAAAATGTATAGGAAGAAAAAGGTCAATAAGCATTTTCTTTAAGTGGGCATTTATGTAAACACAGTGTATTTCCAGTAATCCATTTCATAATATAATTTAATATAATCTATTTTATGGGACAAAAATGCAACCCCTTAGATATTGTCAGGTAGTAACTTTCTTAAAATATGTAGAGTATAAGTTTGTGACTTGAAATATGTTATGAGATAATGATGTAATGATAAGAAAGGAAAATCTACATTGAGTCTTGGAGATAAGGAGGGATGATAATTAACTTCCAGGTTTTTGCTATTACTGTCCAAGGGAACAGGTACTCCAACCAGCAGACAAAATAATCAAGTTTTCTTGACAGATCTATCCTTCTAGTGTAGATGAGTATTACAACTTTATAACAATTAACTGGCATCATCTAAACTTATTTTATTCTGACTCAAGCAAATTTCTGATTTAAGTTTAGCTTCACAAATAGGCCCTTCTAACGTGCAAGACTCACTAGCTGACCAGCTGTTTTTAGTTTTCCTACTAGTTGGTCGTGATTATTTTTCACTGAAGACTTATTAGCTGGCATACTAGATTTTAAATAAGTTCACTGCATGCACTTATAGTATGTTATAAATCTAAACCTATAAATTCCTGTCACTCTCCACCTGCTTCTCTATTTCCAATCTACATGAATACCCTCACTATCCTCCCATATAACCTAAACCCAAACTGGGAAGTTATCTGAAAATTCTTGCTCTCCTTGGTCCTTCCATTACACCAATCATTATAGCCTGCCAGTTCTTCTATGTAACATTTTTTTCGTCACCATTGCTAGTATCTTAGTCCCTCATAAATTCTCCCCAACTTCTAAAAAATTTTCTCCGCCACTCATTGTTCTTTCAAATCAATTATTGCCTTAAACAGGACTGTTTCTGTCACGACTGATATAGCTAAAATTGCTAAACCAAAAAAGGAAATTTATTGGCTCAAAGAAAACTAAGGATGGTAAGTGCTGTTCTAGCCTTAGGTGCAACTAGATCTACAGATTCAAAGCCACTATTATGTTTCTCTTTCCATTCCTCACTTCTGGTTTTGTCAGTGTATTGGCCCTATTCTCAAAGAATTTCTTTTTTTTTTTCTTTTTGAGCTGGAGTTTCGCTCTGTCACCCAGGCTGGAGTGCAATGGCATGATCTCGGCTCACTGCAACCTACGCCTCCTGGGTTCAAGCAATTCTCCTGCCTCACCCTCCCAACTACCTGGGATCATAGGCATGTGCTACCATACCTAGCTAATTTTCTTGTATTTTTAGTAGAGACAGGGTTTCACCTTGTTGGTCAGGCTGGTCTCAAACTCCTGACCTCAAGTGATTCACCCGCCTCGGCCTCCCAAAGTGCTGGAATTACAGGCGTGAGCCACCGTGCCTGGCCTCTCACAGAATTTCTATATGCAATACTGGATGTGATAGATAAAGAGATACACTGAGAACATTCCTTTTCTAGAAAATACTTACTGCCCAGGAGAGGGGAATTCAACCACCCAATAGCCTCCAGCTGTGAGCTGCTTTAGAGGGTGGCTCAGCTGCAGGGACTCCGCGCCGCACCCCCACCACCACTCGAGGTCACACTTTTCCCAGAATAGCATGCATACAGTGACCAACTGCAGTGGCCCAGCCACTTTAGGTACATGCAGGACACTCATGGACACTGTTCACTCCAGAACTCCCTGCTAGGTTGCTTGAGGCTTTGTTAGACCTGTATCACAATTCAGCTTCCCGCTTTGCCCAATCATGCATATTTATTCATTTTATAGGGGTTGATCCCTAATAAGTATCCTATACCCCAAATTCCAACTCATTGTCTGCTTCCAGGAAACCCAGTGAGTTATATGTCCAAAGTGGCTAGGGCTTCACAGAACCCCAGCTCCACAATCCCAGAATCAGTGGTCAGCCTTCCTCTGCTAGCTCTAAAACATGGATTCTGATTGACCCTATTTGGCTCACGTTTAATTCCCCGAACTAATTACTATGGCCATGGAGTCAGGGGCTGTGTTTGATAGCCCCACCAGGACCACATGGAGTGAAGGAAAAAAGTTCTCCAAAGGAGAGAAAAGATGGTCCCCTACAATATTCCATGCAGCCAACTGAGGGCTCTTTCTAAAATATAAATCTGAATATGTATGTTTGCTTAAACATCAACTTTCCCCATTGCCTGTGACAGAATTTTACCGTAAAACATTTGGCATGACATAAAACATTTTAAAAGGCACAGATTCAGCACAACATCCCTCATTTTTGTGGGATGTATTAGGAAGGCTTTTTACCTCAAATGAGGAATTGGTTTTTGCCTAAAAAGATATCTAGAGGAATGCAGCTGTTGCCTTTGGGTCTCCTGCCTCAGTGTTGTAGAGCCAGTGAACATTTTAGTATTTGTCATGGCTTTTGATTCATAGTTGCAACATTGCTACCAGGGCTCTAGCCATCATGACCTCATTCGAGGTAGGACCAAGCAGGCAGGTAGGGGGCGTACCAAAGCTTTTCCAAAACCACCCTCACCAGCTTTCCACTAACAGGTTAAGAACCAGAAATGAGTCCCATGAAAATTGCTAGCTGCAAGAGAATTGAGAAAGTAAGTCTGTCATAGGAGTCATCAAGGGAGAAGTGGTTGGAATTTAATCTAGATGGACAACATGATGATATGAGGGTAATAAGGACAACGAAAAGAATTGTAGAATTGTAGTTTCTAGGAGGCTAAGGATTCTCTGGAGTCATAGTATCAGATGGAGGAAAGCAGAATGATAGGAGTTGGTGAGCAGAGAGTGGAAAGCTTAAAATTGTGACTGACTGGAGTTAGTGGAAGTCATTGATAATAACAGGATATAGGATAGAAACATAAATTTCAAGGGCTAAGTGGAGGGGTGAATAGAGTCAAAAATCAATGGAGGAGAGGATGACAAGAAACAGACAAGGACATAGGCCTGTCTTAACAGTTTTTACAAGTGCCTATCACAGAGTAGACACTGGACATATGAAAGATAAACTGAATTATTTCCAAGGCAATATTTACCTACAATCTTGATGTCTCTCCTGACAACTAGGCCCTCTTGTCAAATAGCTTTCTCCTCTCCAATGTCCTGTAGGTGCCTAATCTCAACATGCTCAAGGTCGAATCACAATCCCTCAGTTTTGAGCACCTCTTCAGGGTCTAGGGTCAAAATTTTTTAGACAAATGCATGGATGGGTAAAATAGCAATACAAAATGTGTCACTAAAACAAGAGATACAATTTATTGATAATACACTATAGGCCAGTACTGTGAGAATGTACCATGTGCTTGCATGGATTATCTCTTTTACTAATCAGAACGTATGAAGTAAGTACTGTTACTATGCCCAGTTTAGGTATCAGAAAATTAAAGCTTACAGAAATTAAGTCATTTACCCAAGGATCACAGCTACTAAGTGAAGAACCCAGGATATTAATTGTGTCTGTCTGGCTCCATACTCTTCATGATTGTGGAGCTAACAAATTAGTTGCCTTTTTCAAAGTTTGGGGGCTAGGTGCGGTGGCTCACACCTGTAATCCCCACACTTTGGGAGGCTGAAGCGGGCAGATCACTTGAGCCCAAGAGTTCAACACCAGCCTGGGCAACGGAGCAAAAACCCCATCTCTATAAAAAATACAAAAATTAGCTGGGCATGATGGCAAGCTTGTAGTCCCAGCTACTTGGGAGGTTGAGGTGGGAGCGTTGCTTGAGTGCAGGAGAGCAAGACTGCAGAGAGTCGAGATCGTGCCACTACACTCCAGCCTGGGTGACAGAGAGAGACCCTACCTCGAAAAAAAAAAAAAGTTTCAAAATATTCCTAAAATATGCATTCTTATTTTCTTGCAAATTATTAGACCTTCTTTAATAAGCAATTTTAATTAATCAAGGGGTAGAGTAATAGAGGGCAGTTCAATATTTCTCATTTCCTGCAGCCTCTGTTCTCTACTGTGACTGAAGGGCCTTTACCACAGGCCTTTACTGGTAAACTCATAATAGTTATGTACATTAATCATATGAATTATCTATTTTGAGACAGATTTTAAATAATTGGACAATTTTAAAATCTGGTCCACAGATCAAGCAAATAGCGTTAGTAGTGTTTTATGTAGTAAACACTTTTTTCAAGACAAGTTTATTCCATATTAAATATGTTTTACTCTAAGGTTGAAGCAACTGTGACAGGGTGCACAAAAGGTTTCTTAAATATTCTACAAATGAAAACACTTCTTTTGTTCCTATATGAAACACATGGAGAATAGTTTGTTTTCCTGGCAGTTGGGAATGAAGGGTAGAAGGTGCTGAATTTCTTGGCAGCATTCCTCATAAACAATCCATGGTCCCTGAACTGCTTTCTAAAGAAATGGGTATGCTGAGCTGTGTAGTGCTAGACTGTACAGACTTTTGTTTGTTTTGCAAAAAAAAAAAAAAAGAAAAGATGAGAAACAAGGAACTCGGGCAGAGGATTGAGAACTTTAAAAACAAAGATTGTATTTTTCTATATGATGTATTACATAAATTCCCTGTGCAGAAAAGAGTCAACATAGCAGGCCTGACTTCCAACTTTTAAAAGCACTGCTTACAAGATTGGTCCTTGGTCTTTGTCTGGGAACTTGGATTTCAGAGGACACCCACCATTCCCAGAACTGACAAAAGTGTCTCTCTATGACTAACCTGTACAAATACTATGGTTTATGGTTAAAACCCTCTTTCCTTCTGGGATTCCAGAATTCAGGTGCCAGGTAGAGGGCTCCTGCATGATCAGCCCCAATAAATGCCCTGGGCACTGAGTTTCTTTTTTTTTTTTTTTTTTTGAGACAGAGTCTCACTCTGTCACCCTGGCTGGAGTGCAGTAGTGCAAGCTCAGTTCACTGCAACCTCCAACCCCCCCGGGTTCAAGCAGTTTGTCTGCCTCAGCCTCCCGAGTAGAGTAGCTGGGACTACAGGTGTGTGCCACCATGCCTGGCTATTTTTAGTAGAGACCGAGTTTCACCATATTGGCCAGGCTGGTCTGGAAAACTTGACCTCGTGATCTGCCCGCCTCGGCCTCCCGAAGTGCTGGGATTATAGGCATGAGCCACTGCACCTGACCAGCACTGAGTTTCTAATGAGCTTCCTTGGTTGGCAATAGCCAGAAATGTGTCCGCAGAACTTGCTGGAGGAATTTAATGCATCCTGTGCCTCCTCTGGGAGAGGATTCTTGGAAGCTTATGCCTAATTTCTCCAAGACTTAATATGCATTTTCTCTTTGCTGATTGTGCTTTTTTGCCCTTTGTGTAATGAACTAGAGCCACGAATAAAATTATATGCTGAATTCTATGTCCTAGCATATCCCCAAACCTGGGGATGATCTTAGGGACCTTCAACACAGCACCTTACTGTTATAAAAAATATTCACTTTATCACACATCTATTGAGTTTTTACTATGCCTAAGTATTTTTTAAGCATTGAGAGTATAATAACAAATAAGGTACAGCCCCTAGTAAGAAGCCCAGTGCCTAGTGGAGTGGTTCTCATTCAAGGCTGATTTTTAGGAACAATTGGCAGTGTCTGGAGACATTTTTGATTGTCACCACTGGAGCAATACTACTAGCATCGAGTGGATAGAAGTCTGGGATGTTGCTAAACATCCTACCATATAAACCCTCTCTCCTCTTTATTGGGAGAGAGTTTTGAGAACACCTCTCCCCCAGTAAAGTATTATTTAGCCTAAGGTTAATAGTGCTGAAGTGGAGAAACCTTGATCTAGTGGAAGAAACATAGGTAGAAACAAATTATTTTAATATGTTTATTTAATAGTAAAAATTATTTAATAGTAAAAACTATTCATTATCTACTTCCTCTTCAGTGATCATGCTTTCTGTCCTACCTCTACCACACACTCCCCAAAACTAGGGCCCCCACAACCTGTGCCTTTTCACTTGCCTTCACCATCATGACTGCATATTTTCCATGATGAGGTTAAATTCCATAGTCAATTACTATAATCATTACGTCATGCAGGGATTCAAGAATGTTTCAACATATGCAAATCAATCAATGTGATATATATTATATCAACATAATGAAGGACAGAAACCACATGGTGATTTCAATTGATGCTGACAAACCATTTGATAAAATTCAACATCCTTCATGATAAAAGCCATAAAAAATGGGTATAGAATAAACATACCTCAACATAATAAATGCTATTTTTGACAGACCAACAGCTAGTATCATGCTGAATGGGAAAAAACTGAAAGCCTTTCCTCTAAGATCTGAAATACAACAAGGATGCCCACTCTCATCACCATTATTCAAAATAGTACTAGCAGTGATCAACAGTATTGATTAACACTGTTAACCAACATGCCAAAATCAGTAGCATTTCTATATGTCAACAGTGAACAATCTGAATAAAAAATCAAAAATGTAATCCCATTTACAATAGACACACATAAATACATAGGTATTAACCAAAGAAGTGAAAGATCTCTTTAATGAAACTATAAAACACACATGAATGGAATTGAAGAGAACACCACAAAATGAAAAGGTATTCCATGTTCATGATTGGAAGAATCAATATTAATTGATTTGCATTTCTCTAATGATCCATGATGCTGAGCTTTTATTCATGTTTCTTGGCCACTAGTATGTATTCTTTTTTTTTTTCTTTCTTTCTTTTTTTTCTTTTTTTTATTATTATTATTATTATTATACTTTAAGTTCTAGGGTACATGTGCATAACGTGCAGGTTTGTTACATATGTATACTTGTGCCATGTTGGTGTGCTGCACCCATCAACTCGTCAGCACCCATCAACTCATCATTTACATCAGGTATAACTCCCAGTGCAATCCCTCCCCCCTCCCCCTTCCCCATCATAGGCCCCGGTGTGTGATGTTCCCCTTCCCAAGTCCAAGTGATCTAATTGTTCAGTTCCCACCTATGAGTGAGAACATGCGGTGTTTGGTTTTCTGTTCTTGTGATAGTTTGCTAAGAATGATGGTTTCCAGCTGCATCCATGTCCTACAAAGGACACAAACTCATCCTTTTTTATGGCTGCATAGTATTCCATGGTGTATATGTGCCACATTTTCTTAATCCAGTCTGTCACTGAACAACATTTGGGTTGATTCCAAGTCTTTGCTATTGTGAATAGTGCCGCAATGAACATACGTGTGCATGTGTCTTTATAGCAGCATGATTTATAATCCTTTGGGTATATACCCAGTAATGGGATGGCTGGGTCATATGGTACATCTAGTTCTAGATCCTTGAGGAATCGCCATACTGTTTTCCATAATGGTAGAACTAGTTTACAATCCCACCAACAATGTAAAAGTGTTCCTATTTCTCCACATCCTCTCCAGCACCTGTTGTTTCCTGACTTTTTAATGATTGCCATTCTAACTGGTGTGAGATGGTATCTCATTGTGGTTTTGATTTGCATTTCTCTGATGGGCAGTGATGATGAGCATTTTTTCATGTGTCTGTTGGCTGCATGAATGTCCTCTTTTGAGAAATGTCTGTTCATATCCTTTGCCCACTTTTTGATGGGGTTGTTTGTTTTTTTCTTGTAAATTTGTTTGAGTTCTTTGTAGGTTCTGGATATTAGCCCTTTGTCAGATGAGTATTCTTTTCAGAAGTGTCTGTTCTTGTCCTTTGCCAACTTTTTAATGGGGCTGTTTGTTTTTTCCTTATTGTTTAAGTTCCTTGCAGACTCTGATATTAGACCTTTGTCAAATGGATAGATGCTAAAATTTTCTCCTATTTTGTAGGTTATTCACTCTGATTTTTATTTCTTTTTCTGTGTAGAGCTCTTTAGTTTAATTAGGTCCCATTTGTTAAATTTTGCTTTTGTTGCAGTTGCTTTTGGCATTTTCATCATGAAATCTTTCCCTATACCTACATCCTGAATGCTGTTGCCTCGATTTTCTTCTAAAGTTTTTATAGTTTTGAATTTTATGATTAAGTCTTTTATTCATCTTAAGTTTATTTTTGTAAGGAAGGGGTCTAGTTTCAATTTTCTGCATATGGCTAGCCAGCATTTCCAGCACCATTTATTAAACTGGGTCACTTCCTTATTGCTTGTTTTGTCAAGTTTGTCAAAGATCAGATGGTTGTAGGTGTGCAGTCTTATTTCTGAGTTCTCTATTCTGTTCTACTGGTCTATGTATCTGTTCTAGTACCAGTACCATGCTTTTTTGGTTACTGTAAACTTGTAGTATAGTTTGAAGTCAGGTAGTGTGATTCCTCCAGATTTGTTCTCTTTGCTTAGGATTGCCTTGGCTATTCAGGCTCTTTTTTAGTTCCATATGAATTTTTAAATAGTTTTTCTTTTTTTATTCTGTGAAGAATGTCAATGTCAATGGTAGTTTAATGGAAATAGCATTGAATGTATAAATTGCTTAGGGTAGTATGACCATTTTCACAATGTTGTTTCTTCCTATCCTTGAGGATGGACGGTTTCTCTATTTGTTTGTGTCTGTTCTGATTTCTTTGAGCAGTGATTTGTAGTTCTCCTTGAAGAGGTCCTTCACTTCGTTTGTTAGCTGTATTCCTAGGTATTCTTTTTGTGGCAATTGTGAATGAGAGTTCATTCATGGTTTGGCTCTTGGCTTGCCGGTTGTTGGTGGATAGGAATGCTAGCTATTTTTGCACATTGATTTTATATTCTGAGACTTAAGCTTATCAGCTTAAGAAGCTTTTGGGCTGAGACAATGGGGTTTTCTAGATATAGGATCATGTCATCTGCAAATAAAGACAATTTGACTTCTTCTCTTTCTATCTGAATATGCTGGATATGCTTTATTTCTTTCTCATGCCTGATTGCCCTGGCCAGAATTTCCAATACTATATTGAATAAGAGTGGTGAAAGAGAGCAACTTTGCCTTATGCCAATTTTCAAGGGAGTGCTTCCAGCTTTTGCCCATTCAGTATGATATTGGCTGTGGGTTTGTCATAGATAGCTCTTATTATTTTGAGGTATGTTCCTTCAATACCTAGCTCATTGAGAATTTTTAACGTGAAGGATGTTGAATTTTATTGAAGGCCTTTTCTGCCTCTATTAAGATAATCATGTGTTTTTTGTCTTTAGTTGTTTTTATGTGATGAATCACATTTATTGATTTGCATATGTTGCACCAACTTTGCATCCCAGGAATGAAGTCAACTTGATCGTGGTGAATAAGCTTTTTGATGTGCTGCTGGATTTAGTTTCCCAGTATTTTACTGAGGATTTTTGCATCAGTGTTCATCAGGGATATTGCCCTGAAGTTTTTGTTATTGTATCTCTGCCAGGTTTTGGAATCAGGATGATGCTGGCCTTATTTAATGAGTTAGGGAGGAGTCACTCCTTTTCAGTTTTTTGGATTAGTCTCAACAGAAATAGTACCAACTTTGTACCTCTGGTATTCATCTGCTTCTAGGCTTTTTTTCAGTTGATAGGCTATTTGTTATTGCCTCAATTTCAGAACTCATGATTGGTCTATTCAGGGAATCAGTTTCTTCCTGGTTCAGTCTTGGGATGGTACATGTGTTCAGGAATTTATTTATTTATTCTAGATGTTCCAGTTTATGTGCATAGAGGTGTTTATAGTATTCTCTGAAGTTTGTGTTTCTGTGGGGTCAGTGGTAATATCCCCCCTATCATTTCTTGTTGTGTTTATTTGATTATTGTCTCTTTTCTTATCAGTCTAGATAGTAGACTATCGATTTTATCAATTTTTTCAAAATCCAGCTCCTGAATTTTATTGATTTTCTCATCAGAAGGATTTTTTTACATCTCTATCTCCTTCAATTCAACTCTGATCTTAGTTATTTCTTGTTTTCTGCTAGCTTTGGTATTTGTTTGCTCCTGGTTCTCTAGTTCTTTTAGTTGAGATGTTAGGTTGTTAAATTGAGATTTTTCTGGCTTTTTGATGCGGGCATTTAGTGCTATAAATTTCCCTCTTAAAACTGCTTTAGCTGTATCCCAGAGATTCTTGTATATTCTATCTTTGTTCTCATTAGTTGCAAAGTACTTCTTGATTTCTGCCTTAATTTTATTCTTTACCCAAGAGTCATGCAGGAATAGGTTGCTCAATTTCCACATAGTTGTGTGGTTTGAGTGAGTTTCTTAATCTCGAGTTCTAATTTAATTGTGCTGTGGTCTGAGAGATTGGTATGATTTCAGTTCTTTCACATTGGCTGAGGAGTGTTTTACATCTGATTATGTGATCAATTTTACAGTAAGTGCTGTGTGGCAATGAGAAGAATATATATTCTGTTGAATTTGGGTGGAGAGTTCTGTAAATATCTATCGGGTCCACTTTATCCAGAGCCGATTTCAGGTCCTGTATAATTCACATCTATTAACTGAGTTGTTTCCTCATAACTCTGCTAGTTTAAAAAGAAAAAGAAAAAAAAAAGGTGACAAGGGAAAAACTGGTAGAAGGGGTAAGAAGCTAAAACTAGTGCTTAGAAATGAAGTGTGGGAAGTGACCTATGGACTGGTTTTAATAGGAATATCCCTTTTTCCATCAAAATGGATCCTTGGAAGCCAGCCAAAGTATTCCCTATATGGTAAACCAGTTTATCAGACTAAGGGGAGCACAGACACTCAGCATGGAATATTTCATATGTGTAAGAAAGTCTGGACTTGGTGCAGTGGGTAGTGGGGTGGTAATAAGGGAAATGTGGTGGAAATGAGCCAGAAGAGCGAATTACACGCGTATTTGAGTTGAAGCTGCTCCTGGCAAACTATTAATTATGAGAGTCATTTATAAGAGAGTCCATAATTGCTAGAGGAATTTCTGTGTTAATCATCAGGAGACAGATCCAATAAGAAAAAACAAAACAGTGCCAGCTTAGGAAAGGTTCCCCCTCCCTTTCCAAATCAATTATTAGCTATTCTGTTATGATTAAGGAATGATAGAAACTTAGTTAGCTATTTTTCCATTTAAGAAAATCATATTGCTTTGATTCAAGCATACCTATACAAACTATCCAGAAAGTCTGTAACTACAGTGCAGATTTTAAATAATTCCAAAGCTGGTCCCTGTGGCTTAAATAAAATGACAATATAAAATATAATTTTAGCTCATTTAAGAACTTTAATTCTGCTTTAATACAAAATATCTCTTTTGCTCCACAGTTGCTATATTAGACTAAACATTTCCATAGAAGAATATCAGTGAATATTAGTTGTATTTATAAGAAGCATGGGCTTACCTGAATCATACCAACACAAAGAATGACAAATATCATCCAGATGGAAAAACTAATCATAAATTTTAAAGTGTAATCAGTTGAGACATGTTGATTTTCTCTTCTTCCCAGTGCAGTGAACTATTTTGTTTGTCAGTCTTGTTTGCTGTAACTCGAAAGTTTAAAATATTTTTTTAAAAATTTTTTACTTATCGAATAGTATCTCAAAAAGCACAGAAAACCATGGTAAGTCATAGTAGTCTGAGATGATATTTATTTTGAGTATTCACACAGCAGAAGTAAGCCTGAGTTTGGGCTTTTTTTTCTTTTTTTTTTTTTTTTCCTGTTTGCTATCCATTGCAATTGAATTGCCTAGGCTAGCTCCTAGCCTTTCAACAATTTTATTGGCTCTTTTATTATTCTTAACCTTTCTATTTTCCTGGGTTTAAATTTCAAATTTCTATATTTCTCTTCAATCTAGCTTAATGCTGTTTTTACACGTTCAGGTCAGTAACTCCATTTTAGTAAGCACCATGGGGAAATTCTGAGTTTATTTCAATGAGCGTCTTGCCCCAGTAATTTCATATTCTAAAAGAAATAAGTCATGGCTACTTAAAGGACTAGAAAGCAAAGATAGGCATAGATGATTGTGGTGAGGAGTGGTATACATAAACAGCCATGAGAATTTAGAAAATAGAAATGTTAAACCTGGATAAAGTAGGCATCACAGATGAAGTAGTGTTTGGGATGAATCTTGAAGGATAGGTAAGGTTTGTATATGCTGGGATAGCAAAATGGGCAGATATAATCATATGAGATAACCAAGTTTAGTAACTGAGAGCAATTTGTATTTTTCCTCTGTTTCAAGCTATAGCTATCTCCTACACATGGTATGGTTTTTTCAATATTGAGTTTGATACCCAGGAATGCCTTATGGGTGATGGCACATGCAGCAGTGAACTACCAGGAGCTGTTACAGCAATACTGACACAGATATACGTCTTCATCTTGGTCAACCTTTCAGATGGGGACAAATTAATATATGACAATAAATGGCCTGCACAGCATGACTTCTCCAAAAACAAAAGAGACATACCTTGTATTTTATTCAAAAGCATATTGAAAAATGAGAAGTTACTCTCTTTTGGTCACAGAAATATCTTCTATCCTTTTCTTAGCATTCTCAGTAGCATGCAGTAGTTGCTGGAGATAGCAGTGTTAGAAAGATAGAGAGGAAATGATAAACAGAAAGAAAAGACAAAATCGCTATTTTTAATGATGTTAAGGTAGCAAACAAGTTATGTCAATCCATAGCTATGTAAAATAGTCCTATGACTCTTAGAATCTCAGATTTTTTTGTTCCTATTATTATTCGACAATAAAATGTTGATGAAAATATTTCTATAATTCTTCCTAACCATGATATGACACCCAGAAACCCTAAAAAAAATGATTAACACATTTGACTATATGAAACTATATAACTTTATATAAGAAGACATTATGGACAAAGTTAAAAGACCCTGTGAACTGCCAGAAAATATTTTCAATATATATGGCAAAGGTAAGTATCACTTTATGTAGAAAGCTCTTACAAATCAATTTTAAAAAACATCATTAAGAATATGAAACTAGGGTTGGGAGTGGTGGCTCACGCCTGTAATCCCAGCACTTTGGGAGGCCGAGGTGGGCAAATCACAAGGTTAGAAGATCAAGACCATCCTGGTCAACAAGGTGAAACCTCATCTCTACTAAAAATACAAAAAAATTAGCTGGGTGTGGTGGCACATGCATGTAGTTCCAGCTACTCAGGAAGCTGAGGCAGGAGAATCACTTGAACCCAGGAGGTGGAGGTTGTAGTAAGCCGAGATTGTACCACTGCATTTCACGCTGGGCAACAGAGCGAGACTCCATTGTGCAAAAAAAAAAAAAAAAAAAAAAAAAGAATATGAGACTATTCCTAACCTCTCTAATAATTCTAATTTAGACAAAAGGAAATTAATTTTACTTATAAGACAGACTAAGATTAAGAAGAGTAATAATATCCAAGTTAGTGAGTATGAGGATATCAGCAAAGTCATGCATTCTTATGAAAATGTAAATTGCTACATTTCAGTAAGCTATTTAGCAGTATTTCTCAAAATAAATTTGCATATTGCAATAGAGTAACTATAGTTAACAATAATTTATTGTATATTTTTAAGCAAAAGAGTGGAATTGGAATGTTTCTGACACAAATAAATGGTTAATGCTTGAGGTGATAGATGCCCCTTTATGTATCTATTATGCATCGGTTTTGCATATATATATATATATATATATATATGCAACTATAATGTACCCATAATTAAAAATAAAAATTAATCATGTGTGCACATTCACTTTTAGCCAGTTGTTCTACTTCTATGAATGTATTATATGGTGATGCAGAAACATATGAAACATACATGCATAATCACCTTAATAGTGTTTGTCATTGCAAAAAAATTAGAAACAACCCAGATATTTGTCTCTAGGAATTAAGTAAACTGTCACATATTTTTACAAGCATGTATTCATTTTGTAATCTCAGAAAAAACTTCAAGTAGGGGGAAGAAAAGGAAGAGGAGAATTGCTTAAAAAAAAACTTTAAAAATGTATCTTTACCGTAAACTACAAAAACTTGTGAAGTAAAAGTTTAAAACATGGTTCATTCCCAACCCAATCTGACTCCCAGACTGCTACTGTTAACAACTGGTATGTATCCTTTTAGAAATATATCTGTATATACTTTTTAAGCATGGCCAGTTCTGCTCTTACTAAACCAAGATACAGTTGAATATTAGTTTTTAAATCTTATAATATGAAACAAAAGTAAGTAGTTGGCAAATAATGACAGGTCCCAAATCTACAGTATCCAAAATATACTTGTAAAAAGGAGAGTTTAATTTCTGTGCTGCTGTGACATAGTGAAGGTCACAGACAACACAGTGTGCAGCTTCTCTGAGCCTTAGCATTTTCCTTCCATACTTCCTGGTTTTCACTTCATTTATTACAAATGATTTGCTTTCTTGTTTTAGGCCAGTAATGTTTTATCACTTCCATCATCTCTTCTTACAGCAGCTCTTGTTTTTTCTCCACAGCCCTACCCTTCCTCTCTTTGTAAACCCAAAAGTTGAAGTGTTTTAATTCAACAAATGTTTAACAATGATTGAAGCGATTGTTATAACGAGTGGTTAGACTCCTGGCTTCCCCACAATTCCCACTTAAACCTATCAGTAACTGGAATTAATTTAATTTTTTATTTTCCTTTGAGTTGGTCTACTTTCATTGCCTCATAAGATTCTCCTTACTTCCCTCTACCCCTTTCTTCACTGCTGCCTTCCATCCTTTCCCTTGCTTCCTCTCCCCTTTTCTCCCTTGCTACCGCTCCTGCCTCTCCTACCATCACCAGCAAACCTATTTCCTCTTTTCATAATGTTTCAGCTAAACTATATGTTAAAACACAACTTGAAGATTGCTCTGGAACCAAAACACAATATATATATCGTGGTTTCTAGAAAATGTCTTTAGACTTTGTCAAGAAAAGATCATGAATGTAATTATGCCTCATTATCTTGGCTACAGCCTGGTACTGGAGAGGGAAGAACAGTTACTGGAGAGAAAAAATAAAATTTTTCACTTGCAGAGGTTAGGCCTGTGGAATTGCCATCTGAATATGAGGGCCTCTTCGCTTTGTTCATTATCTTCCATTAAATTATTTTAGACATCCTGTTGCTTTCCATTATACCATTGCTAACTCATTATCTGCAAGTCTTTGTCCATATGCACATTTCGCCTCTTTAGTAATTTACATCTAATTGTTACCCTCACCTCACATCTCCCTTCAGCCATTCCTTCGGCAATGCAATAGCAATAATCACAGTCAAGATACTGACTCTTCAATTTGTTGAGAAATGCTTCAAAGTTTTTTTTCCCATGTTTACTCATGAGGTAATTTTTTATTGCTTTCCAACAACAGGTGAAGGGGTGAGATAAAATTAAAATGTCACAACAAATGTATTTCAGATTATGAAAGATTTTTAAAAAGTTACTTGTTAGCTCTTAATATTTGAAAGTAGAAACACGCAGGTTTTCAATGCTATCAAAATCAGGACAATATGAAGAGAGATACAATTACAACCCTTTAAAATATGAAATTTACTAAGAAACACCACAATCCTAACTGGATTCTTTGATCCTTGCCTCAATTTCCTCTACCCTCTCCTCTCCAGAAATATCTTTCTAGTAATATTTGACTCTCTTCTCCAAATCCTAAATCCTTTAGTGTGGTATCCATATACATATTCAGAATGCCCTCCTGCCATTTTCCCCCCATGTATCTACCCCATAAACTTAGTGACTTTCTAGTATTCCCTGAGAAGGGAAGTACAGCCCTTGCTTTCCCTCTGTATAGAATCCCTCCCCAGTCCTTTGCATAGCTATTTACCTCTACCAGCTATTTCTCCTCAGCAACAGTCACCACCCTGTAAACTGCACCTGGCTGCCTAGGTAAGCATAGGCACTCCTTTCTCTGTGCCTCATTTCCTTATTTACCTCCACAATGGCTCTTTTACAAATTTTATACATTAATATATACTGTTGTAAACTTTTTGTTCTGTGTATCTAGCTCCTTACTGTATCATACTTTTCTGTAATCAAAAGCCATATGTTTTAATCTCTATGCCCTCATCATCCAGAATGGCACCTGGCATTTAGAAGTGCCCATATCAGTGAAAGTTCTAGCTTTTGGGCCACTAAAGCCTGCTACAGCTAAGTTAATCAGAAAATAAATTTATTAATAAAAAATAATGGTAAGATTATAAATGAAGGAGAAGGCTGGATAGAGAGACTCAGAAAATGAATAAAAACCTGTGGATTTAGGGCAAAAGAATCAAGATGAAAGCCATGCCACAGAAAGAGTCCAGTTACTTTGCTACTACTGTGCCTTCGTGTCTGTAGGGCTCACTCTTTTGGACAATTGAGCAAGAGAAAGAAATAACGGTCAGCCAAGTTGGAAAGGAAAAAGTTAAATTGTGCCTCTTTACAGATAACATAATCTTATACATATAAAACCCTAAAGTCTCCATTAAAAAACTGTTATAACTAATAAACATATTCAATACTTGAAATTATTTCTAGTTCCTTGTTTGATTACCTCAACATTTAAAATTCTAAAAAGAGGAGATCATTCCAAGATGGCCGAATAGGAAGAGCTCCAGTCTACAACTCCCAGCATGAGCGACGCAGAAGATGGGTGATTTCTGCATTTCCAACGGAGGTATGGGGTTCATGTCACTGGGACCAGTTGGACAGTGGACGCAGCCCACGGAGTGTGAGGTGAAGCAGGACAGGGCATCACCCTACCTGAGAAGTGCAAGGGGTCATGGAATTGCCTTTCCTAGCCAAGGCAAACCATGACAGATGGTAACTGGAAAATCGGGACACCCTCACCCTAATACTGTGCTTCTCCAGTGGTCTTAGCAAACAGCACACCAGGAGATTATATCCCACGCCTGGCTCAGCGGGTCCCACACCCGCAGAGCCTTACTCATTGCTAGCACAGCAATCCAAGATTAAACTGCGAGGTGGCAGTGAGGGGCGTCTGCCATTGCTGAAGCTTGACTAGGTAAACAAAGGAGCTGGGAAGCTCGAACTGGGTGGAGCCCACCGCAGCTCAAGGAGGCCTGCCTGCCTCTGTAGACTCCACATCTGGGGGCAGGGCATAGCTGAATAAAAGGCAGCAGAAATTTCTGCAGACTTAAATGTCCCTGATTGACAGCTTTGAAGAGAGCAGTAGTTCTCCCAGCATGGAGTTTGAGATCTGAGAATGGACAGACTGCCTCCTCAAATGGGTCCCTGACTCCAGAGTAGCCTAACTGGGAGACACCTCCCAGTAGGGGCCAACTGACACCTCATACAGCTGGGTGCCCCTCTGAGATGAAGCTTCCAGAGGAAGGATTAGGCAGCAACATTGGCTGCTCTGCAATATTTGCCATTCTGCAGCTTCTGCTGGTGATACCCAGGCAAACAGGTCTGGAGTAGACCTCTAGCAAACTCCAAAAGACCTGCAGCTAACCGTCCTAACTGTTAGAAGGAAAACTAACAGAAAGGAATAGCATCAACATCAACAAAAAGGACATCCACACCAAAACCCCATCTGTAGGTCACCATCATCAAAGACCAAAAGTAGATAAAACCACAAAGGCAGGGAGAAACCAGAGCAGAAAAGCTGAAAATTCCAAAAACCAGAGTGCCTCTTCTCCTCCAAAGGATTGCAGTTCCTTGCCAGCAGTGGAACAAAGCTGGATGGAGAATGACTTTGACGTGTTGACAGAAGTAGGCTTCAGAAGATCGGTAATAACAAACTTCTCTGAGCTAAAGAAGGATGTTCGAACACATCACAAGGAAGCTAAAAACTTTGAAAAAAGATTAGAAGAATGGATAATTAGAATAAGCAGCATAAAGAAGACCTTAAATGACCTGATGGAGCTGAAAACTATGGCACGAGAACTACGTGATGCATGCACAAGCTAGAGTAGCTGATTTGAACAAGTGGAAGAAAAGGTATCAGTGATTGAAGAGAAAATGAATGAAATGAAGTGAGAGGAAAAGTTTAGAGAAAAAAGCAAAAAGAAACTAACAAAGCCTCAAAGAAATAAGGGACTATGTAAAAAGACCAAATCTACCTTTGATTGGTGTACCTGAAAGTGACTGGGAGAATGGAACCAAGTTGGAAAACACTTTTCAAGATATTATCCAGGAGAACTTCCCCAACATAGCAAGGCAGGCCAACATTCAAATTCAGGAAATACAGAGAACACAACAAAGATACCCCTCGAGAAAAGCAACCCCAAGACACATAATCATCAGATTCACCAAGGTTGAAATGCAGGAAAAAATGTTGAGGGCAGCCAGAGAGAAAAGTCAGGTTACCCACAAAGGGAAGCCCATTAAACCAATGGTGGATCTCTCAGCAGAATTTCTACAAGCCAGAAGAGAGTGGCGGCCAATATTCAACATTCTTAAAGAAAAGAATTTTCAACCCAGAATTTCATATCCAGCCAAACTAAGCTTCATAAGTGAAGGAGAAATAAAATGCTTTACAGACAAGCAAAGGCTGAGAGATTTTGTCACCCCAGGCCTACCTTAGGAGAGCTCCCGAAGAAAGCACTAAACATGGAAAGGAACAACCAGTACCAGCCACTGCAAAAACATGCCAAATTGTAAAGACCATCGATGCTAGGAAGAAACCACATCAACTAACGAGCAAAATAACCAGCTAACATCATAATGACAGGATAAAATTCACACATAACAATGTTAACCGTAAATGTAAATGGCTAAATGCCCCAATTAAAAGACACAGACTGGCAAATTGGATAAAGAGTCAAGACCCAGCCTAGCACGGTGGCTCACGTCTGTAATCCCAGCACTTTGGGAGGCCAAGGCAGGCGGATCACAAGGTCAGGAGATCAAGAGCATCCTGGCGAACACGGTGAAACCCCATTTCTACTAAAAATACAAAAAATTAGCTGGGTGTGGTGGCAGACTACAGGGTCGCAGCTATTCAAGAGGCTGAGGCAGGAGAATGGTGTGAACCTGGGAGGTGGAGATTGCAGTGAGCCAAGATCATGCCACTGCACTCCAGCCTGGGTGAGAGAGCCAGACTTTGTCTCAAAAAAAAAAAAAAAAAAAAAAAGTCAAGACCCATCAGTGTGCTGCATTCAGGAGACCCATCTCACATGCAGAGACATGCATAGGCTAAAAATAAAGGGATGGAGGAAGATCTACCAAGCAAATGGAAAACAAACAAACAAAAAAAAGCAGGGGTTGCAATCCTAGTCTCTAATAAAACAGACTTTAATCCAACAAAAATCAAAAGAGACAAAGAGGGCCATTACATAATGATAAAGGGATTAATTCAACAAGAAGAGCTAACTATCCTAAGTATATATGCACCCAATACAGGAGCACCCAGATTCATAAAGCAAGTCCTTACAGACCTACAAAGAGACTTAGACTACCATATAATAATAATGGGAGAGTTTAACAACGCACTGTCAATATTAGATGGATCAATGAGACAGAAGATTTACAAGGATATCCAGGACTTGAACTCAGCTCCACACCAAGCTGACCTAATAGACATCTGCAGAATTCTCCACCCCAAATCAACAGAATATACATTCTCAGCACCACATCTCATTATTCCAAAATTGACCACATAGTTGGAAGTAAAGCACTCCTCAGCAAATGTAAAAGAACAGAAAACACAGCAAACTGTCTCTCAGACCACAGTGCAATCAAACTAGAACTCAGGATTCAGAAACTCACTTAAAATTGCACAACTACATGGAAACTGAACAACCTGCTCCTCAATGACTACTGGGTACATAATGAAATGAAGGCAGAAATAAAGATGTTCTTTGAAACCAATGAGAAAAAAGACACAACATAACAGAATCTCTGGGACACATTTAAAGTAGTGTGTAGAGGGAAATTTATAGCACTAAATACCCACAAGAGAAAGAAGAAAAGATCTAAAATCAACACCCTAACATCACAATTAAAAGAACCAGAGAACCAAGAGCAAACACATTCAAAAGGTAGCAGAAGGCAAGAAATAACTAAGATCAGAGCAGAACTGAAGGTGATAGAGACACAAAAAACCCTTCAAAAGAATCAATGAATCCAGGAGCTGGTTTTTTGAAAAGATCAACAAAATTGATAGACCACTAGCAAGACTAATAAAGAAGAAAAGAGAGAAGAATCAAATAGATGCAATAAAACATGATAAGAAGGATATCACCACCAATCCCACAGAAATACAAACTACCATCAGAGAATACTATAAACACCTATGCACAAATAAACTAGAAAATCTAGAAGAAATGGATAAATTCATGGACACATACACCCTCCCAAGACTAAACCAGAAAGAAGTTGAATCCCCTAATAGACCAATAACAGGCTCTGAAATTGAGGCAATAATTCATAGCCTACCAACCAAAAAAGTCCAGGACCAGATGGATTCACAGCCCAATTCTACCAGAGGTACAAAGAGGAGCTGGTACCATTCCTTCTGAAATTATTCCAATAAATAGAAAAAGAGGGGATCCTCCCTAACTCATTTTATGAGGCCAGCAACATCCTCATACCAAGTCCTAGCAGAGACACAACAAAAAAAAGGAGAATTTTAGACCAATATCCCTGATGAAAATCGATGCAAAAATCCTCAATAATATACTGGCAAACAAAATCCAGCAGCACATCACAAAGCTTATCCACTATGATCAAGTTGACTTCATCCCTGGGATGCAAGGCTGGTTCAACATATGCAAATCAATAAACATAATCCATCATATAAACAGAACCAAAGACAAAAACTACATGATTATCCCAATAGATGCAGAAAAGGTATTTGACAAAATTCAACAGCACTTCATGCTAAAAACTCTTAATAAACTAGGTATTGATGGGACGTATCTGAAAATAATAAGAGATATTTATGACAAACCCACAGCCAATATCATGCTGAATGGGCAAAAATTAGAAGCATTTCCTTTGAAAAGTGGCACAAGATAGGGATGCCCTCTCCCACCATTCCTGTTCAACATAGTGTTGGAAGTTCTGGCCAGGGCAATTAGGCAAAAGAAAGAAATAAAGGTTATTCTATTAGGAAAAGAGGAAGTCAAATTGTCCCTGTTTTCAGATAACATGATTGTATATTTAGAAAACCCCATCGTCTCAGCCCCAAATCTCCTTAAGCTGATAAGCAACTTCAGCAAAGTCTCAGGATACAAAATCAATGTGCAAAAATCACGAGCATCCATATACACCAGCAACAGACAAACAGAGAGCCAAATCATGAGTGAACTCCCATTCACAATTGCTTCAAAGAGAATAAAATACCTAGGAATCCAACTTACAAGGGATATGAAGGACCTCTTCAAGGAGAACTACAAACTACTGCTCAGTGAAATGAAAGAGGACACAAACAAATGGAAGCACATACCATGCTCATGGATGTGAAGAATCAATATTGTGAAATTGGCCATACTGCCCAAAGTAATTTGTAGATTCAATGCCATCCCCATCAAGCTACCAATGACTTTCTTCACAGAATTGGAGAAAACTACTTTCAAGTTCATATGGAACCAAAAAAGAGCCCGCATTGCCAAAACAATCTTAAGCAAAAAGAACAAAGGTGGAGGCATCATGCTAGCTGGCTTCAAACTATACTACAAGGCTACAGTAACCAAAACAGCATGGTACTGGTACCAAAACAGAAATATAGAACAATGGAACAGAATAGAGCCCTGGGAAATAATACCACACATCTACAACCATCTTATCTTTGACAAACCTGACAAAAACAAGCAATGGGGAAAGGATTCCCTATTTAATAAATGGTGCTGGGAAAACTGGCTAGCCATATGTAGAAAGCTGAAACTGGATCCCTTCCATATATCTTTTTTTTTTTAGGATTTTTTTTTTAATTATTATACTTTAAGTTCTAGGGTACATGTGCATAACGTGCAGATTTGTCACATATGTATACATGTTCCATGTTGGTGTGCTGCACCCATCAACTCATCAGCACCCATCAACTCGTCATTTACATCAGGTATAACTCCCAATGCAATCCCTCCCCCCTCCCCCCTCCCCATGATAGGCCCCGGTGTGTGATGTTCCCCTTCCCGAGTCCAAGTGATCTCATTGTTCAGTTCCCACCTATGAGTGAGAACAGGCGGTGTTTGGTTTTCTGTTCTTCCAATAGTTTGCTGAGAATGATGGTTTCCAGCTGCATCCATGTCCCTACCAAGGACACAAACTCGTCCTTTTTTATGGCTGCATAGTATTCCATGGTATATATGTGCCACATTTTCTTAATCCAGTCTGTCACTGATGGACATTTGGGTTGATTCCAAGTCTTTGCTATTGTGAATAGTGCCACAATGAACATATGTGTGCATGTGTCTTTATAGCAGCATGATTTATAATCCTTTGGGTATATACCCAGTAATGGGATGGCTGGGTCATATGGTACTTCTAGTTCTAGATCCTTGAGGAATCACCATACTGTTTTCCATAATGGTTGAACTAGTTTACATTCCCACCAACAGTGTAAAAGTGTTCCTATTTCTCCACATCCTCTCCAGCACCTGTTGTTTCCTGACTTTTTAATGATTGCATTCTAACTGGTGTGAAATGGTATCTCATTGTGGTTTTGATTTGCATTTCTCTGATGGCCAGTGATGATGAGCATTTTTTCATGTGTCTGTTAGCTGTATGCATGTCTTCTTTTGAGAAATGTCTGTTCATATCCTTTGCCCACTTTTTGATGGGGTTGTTTTTTTCTTGTAAATTTGTTTGAGTTCTTTGTAGGTTCTGGATATTAGCCCTTTGTCAGATGAATAGATTGCAAAAATTTTCTCCCATTCTGTAGGTTGCCTGTTCACTCTGATGGTAGTTTCTTTTGCTGTGCAGAAGCTCTTTAGTTTAATTAGATCCCATTTGTCAATTTTTGCTTTTGTTGCCATTGCTTTTGGTGTTTTAGACATGAAGTCCTTGCCCATAACTATGTCCTGAATGGTATTACCTAGGTTTTCTTCTAGGGTTTTTATGGTATTAGGTCTAACATTTAAGTCTCTAATCCATCTTGAATTAATTTTCATATAAAGAGTAAGGAAAGGATCCAGTTTCAGCTTTCTACTTATGGCTAGCCAATTTTCCCAGCACCATTTATTAAATAGGGAATCCTTTCCCCATTTCTTGTTTTTGTCAGGTTTGTCAAAGATCACATGGCTGTAGATGTGTGGTATTATTTCTGAGGACTCTGTTCTGTTCCATTGGTCTATATCTCTGTTTTGGTACCAGTACCATGCTGTTTTGGTTACTGTAGCCTTGTAGTATAGTTTGAAGTCAGGTAGCGTGATGTCTCCAGCTTTGTTCTTTTGACTTAGGATTGTCTTGGAGATGCGGGCTCTTTTTTGGTTCCATATGAACTTTAAAGCAGTTTTTTCCAATTCTGTGAAGAAAGTCATCGGTAGCTTGATGGGGATGCCATTGAATCTATAACTTACCTTGGGCAGTATGGCCATTTTCATGATATCGATTCTTCCTATCCATGAGCATGGAATGTGCTTCCATTTGTTTGTGTCTTCTTTTATTTCACTGAGCAGTGGTTTGTAGTTCTCCATGAAGAGGTCCTTTACATCCCTTGTAAGTTAGATTCCTAGGTATTTTATTCTCTTTGAAGCAATTGTGAATGGAAGTTCATTCACGATTTCGCTCTCTGTTTGTCTGTTTCTGTTGTATAAGAATGCTTGTGATTTTTGCACATTAATTTTGTATCCTGAGACTTTGCTGAAGTTGCTTATCAGCTTAAGGAGATTTTGGGCAGAGACACAACAAAAAAGAGAATTTTAGACCAATATCCCTGATGAACATTGATGCAAAAATCCTCAGTAAAATACTGGCAAACCAAATCCAGCAGCACATCAAAAAGCTTATCCACCATGATCAAGTGGGTTTCATCCCTGGGACGCAAGGCTGGTTCAACATACACAAATCAATAAACATAATCCACCACATAAACAGAACCAAAGACAAAAACCACATGATTATCTCAATAGATACAGAAAAGGCCTTTGACAAAATTCAACAGCCCCTCATGCTAAAACTCTCAATAAATTCGGTATTGATGGAACGCATCTCAAAATAATAAGAGCTATTTATGAGAAACCCACAGTCAATATCATACTGAATGGGCAAAAACTTGAAGCATTCCCTTTGAAAACTGGCACAAGACAGGGATGCCCTCTCTCACCACTCCTATTCAACATAGTGTTGGAAGTTCTGGCTGGGGCAATCAGGCAAGAGAAAGAAATCAAGGGTATTCAGTTAGGAAAAGAAGAAGTCAAATTGTCCCTGTTTGCAGATGACATGATTGTATATTTAGAAAACCCCATCATCTCAGCCCTTCCTTACATCTTATACAAAAATTAATTCAAGATGGATTAAGACTTAAATGTTGACCTAAAACCATTAAAACCCTAGAAGAAAACCTAGGTAATACCATTCAGGATATAAACATGGGCAAGGACTTCATGACTAAAACACCAAAAGCAATGGCAACAAAAGCCAAAATAAACAAATGAGATCTAATTTAACTAAAGAGCTTCTGCACAGCAAAAGAAATTACCATCCGAGTGAACCGGCCACCTACAGAATGGGAGAAAATTTTTGCAATCTATGCCTCTGACAAAGGGCTAATATCCAGAACCTACAAAGAACTTAAATTTACAAGAAAAAAACAACCCCATCAAAAAGTGGACCAAGGATATGAACAGACACTTCTCAAAAGAAGAGATTTATGCAGCCAACAGACACATGAAAAAATGCTCATCATCACTCACCATCAGAGAAATGCAAATCAAAACCACAATGAGATATCATCTCACACCAGGTAGAATGGCAATCATTAAAAAGTCAGGAAACAACAGGTGCTGGAGAGGATGTGGAGAAATAGGAACACTTTTACACTGTTGGTGGGACTGTAAACTAGTTCAACCATTGTGGAAGACAGTGTGGCGATTCCTTAAGGATCTAGAACTAGAAATACCATATGACCCAGCCATCCCATTACTGGGTATACACCCAAAGGATTATAAATCATGCTGCTATAAAGACACATGCGCACGTATGTTTATTGTGGCACTATTCACAATAGCAAAGACTTGGAACCAACCCAAATGTCCATATATGATAGACTGAATTAAGAAAATGTGGCACATATACACCATGGAATACTATGCAGCCATAAAAAAGGATGAGTTTGTGTCCTTTGTAGGGACATGGATGAAGCTGGAAACCATCATTCTAAGCAAACTATCGCAAGAACAGAAAACCAAACACCACATGTTTTCACTCATAGGTGGGAATTGAACAATGAGAACACTTGGACACAGGGTGGGGAATTGAACAATGAGAACACTTGGACACACACCAGGGCCTGTGGTGGGGTGGGGGGAGGGGAGAGGGATAGCATTAAGAGAAATACCTAATGTAAATGACGAGTTCATCGGTGCAGCACACCAACATGGCACATGTATACATATTTAACAAACCTGCATGTTGTGCACATGTACCCTAGAACTTAAAGTATAATTAAAAAATTAAAATAAAAAAATAGAATTCTAAAGAGAGAACCTCCCTGATGGCTAAACCTAGTTTATAAACCTATATCTTGTTTTACTGGTAGTGATGATAGACAAGATTAAAGAGAAGACATAAAATCTCACCAATCTATACCATTGATAGTGCTCCCAAATAGATCGGGAAATTATACATGGAGCAGCCAAAACTTCAGTGCTTGTGAGAATTACCCAAATATTATCATTTTATCACTATACTCTACAATAATAAACAGAAGACATTTAAGGTGTACTTAATAGTTTTGAGTCTAGCTTTCAGGCTAATAGAATCATTCTTACTACCTTTGTCTACTACTAAGACATGTAAGAGAAAAAGTTTCATCTAACAAATTGCTTTACAGAGCTTTTTTAAATAACCTAAACTATCTAAGTTTTCTCAAAAATGAAACAGCAAATATAAATCTAATTAGTGTAACAGACAAAGACTATTAAGTACTGATTAAGTCAAAGAGATCACACTGGTTGCCTATAAAAGAAATGACCATGTCCTTTATGGGAGTACAAATTATCTGTTACATGTCTATTGATGTTTTATACATAATGTCTGACATACATAGAAAATTACGACACATGAAAAAAGCAGGAAAGTGATCCATAACCAAGAAAAAAAAACATTCAAAGACGCATCCTCAAAAAGAACAAAAATATCTCTCAACCTAGAATTGTATATGCAATAAATTTCTTCTTCAAAAATTGAGGTAAAATAAAAATATTTCTAGACAGATTGAAGCTGATAAAACATGTTGCCAGCAGCCCTGCACTATGAGCAATAACTAAATAAAGTTATTCAAACTGAAGGGAAACTATCCTAGATAGAAGAGTGGATATTGAGAAACTAATAAAAAGCACAAAAAACAGTAAATGTGTGAGATAATATTAAACAGTATTTGTCAAAATTTATTTAAAAGATGATTGAAGGTTTAAAGTAAAATGATGATGATGATGTATTGCTGGCTTTTAAACACAGAGAATTAAAACACATGACCAAGCCCGTATCTAAGCCCTATAGCTTACAGTCAACATTTCTAAACATATCCTGGGCCAGAGTGGAGCCCACTGCCTTGAAGGGAAGGACACAGTGCTAGCAGAATTCATCATCTGCTAACTGAAGAGCTTTGGGGTCCTAAATAGCCAGTAGCTATACCCATCTAGTACATCATGGGCTTTGGGTGAGTTTCTGACACTTGACTTCAGGTGCTAGTTCAGCCACAAGCAAGTAAAGCATGAAGCGAGCTCTTAGGGTCCCCAATTCCAGGCCTTGGCACTTGGATGGCATTTCTGGACTTGCCTTGGGTGCCAGAGGGGAGTCTACTCCCTGAAGGGTGAGAGTTTTGTTGTTGTTGTTGTTCGTTTGTTTGTTTTTGAGATAGAGTCTCACTTTGTCGCCCAGGCTGGAGTACAGTGGGGCAATCTCGGCTCACCAGACGCTTTGCCTCCTGGGTTAGAGCGATCCTCCTGCCTCAGCTTCCTAAGTAGCTGGGATTACAGAAGTCTGCCACCATGCCCAACTAATTTTTGTATTTTTTTTGGAGAGACAAGGTTTCACCATGTTGGTCAGGCTGGTCTCAAACTCCTGACCTCAAGCAATCCACCATCCTTGGCCTCCCAAAGTGCTGGGATTACAGGTGTGAGCCACTGTGCCCAGCACCTGAAGGGTGAGTTTCAGACTAGGCAGCACTCACCACAAGCTGAATGAGAGCCCTTGGGCTTTAAGGGAAAATTGGCAGTAGCCTGGCAGTGTGCCCTGTGGACCTATGGTTGCACGGAGTGAGCTTCCTCTGCCGTTGGAAAGGGTACAGAAGAGTGGGAAGAACTGCATCTTGTGGTTTGAGTGCTGGCTCAGCCACAGTAAAACAGAACACCAAGTAGATGTCTAAGGTTTTGACTCTAGTCCCTGGCTCCAGATAGCACCTCGGGACCCACCAGGAGCCTGGGGGAAGTCGCCACCCTGAAGAGAAGGACACAGGTGAGACTGGCTTAACTACCTGATAGCAGAGCTCCAGGACATTGAGTGAACATAGGCAGTAGCCAGGGAATGGTTACAGCAAGCCTTGGGCAAGACCCAGTGCTGTGCTGGCTGTGCTGGCTGCAGGTCTGACGCAGCACAGTCCTAGTGGTGGTGGTTATAGGGGTGCTTATCTCATTCTACTCCCAGGCCAGGTGGCTCAGAGCAGTGATAAACTCCATTTGTTAGGGAGCAAGTAAGGGAAGAGAACAAGAGTCTTTGCCAGGGAATTCTTCCAGATATTGTCCAAAACTATCAAGGTGGTACCTCTACAAGTCTGCAAGAACCAAGGTGTTTCTAGGCTTGGGGTGCCCCCAAATGCAGATACAGCTTAGATCACAACACCCAAGTACTTTCAAATACCTGGTAAGCCATCCCAAGAAGGACATGTGTAAACAAGTCCAGACTGTGAAGACTACAGTAAATGCCTAAGTTTTCAATGCCCAGGCACAGATGAACATTCACAAATATCAAAACCATTGAGAAAAACAGGAATTCACCAAATTAATTAAATAAGGAACAAGGGACCAATCCTGAAGTAAGAGAGCTACGTGACCTTTTAGACAGATAATTCAAAGTACTTGTTTTGAGGAAACTCAAAGATATTCAAGATAACACAGAGAAGGAATTCAGAACTCTATAAGATAAATTTAACAAAGAAATTGAAATCATTAAATAGAAGCAGACATTCTGTAGTTGAAAAATACAATTGACATATTAAAGAATGCATCCATCTTCTAACAGCAGAATTGATCAAGCAAAAGAAAGACAAGCTACTTCAAAATAAATGCTACTTAAAAATAAACAATCAGAGGAGACAAAAGAAAAAACAGAAAACAATGAGGCACACCTACAGGATCTAGAACATAGCTTCAAAAGGGCAAATCTAAGAGTTACTGTCACTAAAGAGAAGGTAGAGAAAGAGATAGGAGTAGAAAGTGTATTTAAAGGGATAATATCAGAGAACATTCCAAACCTAGAGAAAGATAACAATATGCAAGTACAAGAAGATTATAAAACAACAAGCATATTTAACCCAAAGAAGATTACCTCAAGGCTTTTAGTAATCAAACTCCTAAAGGTAAAGGATAAAGAAAGGATCCTAAAAACAGCAAGAGAACAGAAACAAATCACATGAAATGGAGCACCAGCACATCTGGCAGCAGACTTTTCAGTGGAAACCTTACAGGCCAAGAGAGATTTGTGTGACATATTTAGAGTGCTGAAGGAAAAAAACTTCTACCCTAGAGTAGTATATATAGCAAAAATATCCTTCATACACAAAAGAGATAAAGACTTTCCCAGACAAACAAAAGCTGAGGGATTTCTTCAATATCACACCTTCCCTACAAGAAATGCTAAAGGGAGTATTTCAATCAGAAAGAAAATGAACAATAAATAATCACCCAATGGTACAAAACTTACTGGTAATAATACGTATGCAAGAAAACACAGAATATTATAACACTGTCACTATGGTGCATAACTATTCTTAAGTAGGAAGACTAAATAACAAACCAATAAAATATAATAACTACAGAGAGGTGGAGCAAGTTGGTGGAATAGAAAACTCCACCAATTGTACACCCACACCCCAACCCCCTGCAAGGACACCAAGTTAACAGCCATCTACGCAGAGAAAACACCTTCATTAGAACCAAAACTCAAGTGAGAACTAATAGTACCTAGTTTTAACTTCATATCGCTGAAAGAGCGAGAAAAAACAGCATGGAATTGCTAACACCAACCCTCCCTGACTGGGGCAGCAGTGGTGTGGTGTGGCAGCATCGCTGGACCCTGGGGGAGGGAGAACACAGAAATTGTGAGTGCTGTTCTGTTAGAGCAGGAAGGAAAACCAGAACAAACACAGTTGACACCTGCCCACAGAGGGAGCATTTAAATCACCCCTAGCCAGAGAGGAACCTCCAATTCCAGTAGTCCAAACTTTAGTGCTAGCAAACTTTGCCACTAAGGGCTAAAGTACTCTCAGTCTCCAAGTAAACTTGAAAGGCAGTCTAAGCCATAAGGACTGTAACTCTGAACTAGACCCAGAGACAATGGCCTGAGGGGTTACACAGCATACTGAGACAGCTGAGGCAGTCAAAGGAGTGCTGACATCACCCCTTCTCTAACCCCAGGCTGCACAGCTCATGGCTCCAAAAGAGACCCCTTCCTTCTGCTTGAGGAGAGGAGCAGAAAGAGTGAAGAGGATTTTGTCTTCCATCTTGGAATACCACTTCCGCCATAGCAGGATAACATGCCAATCAGAGTCATGAGGCCCCTGTTCCAGGCCCTAGCACCCAGATGATATTTCTAGACACATCCTGGGCCAGAAGGGAACCCACTGCCTTGAAGGAAAGAACCCAATTCTGCCAGCATTCATCACCTGACAACTGAAGAACACTTGAGCCCTGAATAATCAGCAGCGATAGCCAGCTACCACATCCGGGGGGTCTTAGTGGATCTCTGAGACTTACTGGCTTAAGGTGAGACTCAAACACACTACCAGCTGGTGCTAGTGGTTACAGGGTAAAACTCTTTTTGCTTGGGAAAAGTAAAGGGGACTTTGTCTTACATCTCAGGTACCAACGCTGCCGCAGGAGAATAGAGCACCAGTGGACTCCTGAGGTCCTCAATTCTGGGATTTGATTCTTGGATGACATTTCTGGACCTGCCCTGGGCCAGAAGGGAGACCACTGCCCTGAAGGGGGAGTCCCAAATCAGGCAACATTCACCACAAGCTGACTTAAGAGACCTTGGCCTTAGGGGCACATTGGTGGTTTTCTGGCAGTACTCCTCATGGCCAGGGGTAGCAATGACTATGGTGTGAGGCTCCTCTGCCTTTCAAAAGGGAAGGGAAGAGTGGGAAGGACTGGATATTGTGGCATGAATGCCAGCTCAGCCTCAATACAATAGAATACCAGGTAGACTTCTAAGGTTTTTGACTGTAGTCCCTGAGTCCCAGACACCACTTCTGGACCCATTTGAGGCCTGAGGGACCTCATAGCCCTTAAGGGAAGGAAACAGGCCTGGCTGGTTTTGCTATCTGGTGATTGTAGAGCACCAAGGCCTTGAGTGAACATAGGTAGTAGTCAAAGAGTGGCTACAACAGACCATGGGTGAGACCCAGCAATGTGCTGGCTTCAGGTCTGATCCAGCACAGTCATAGTGGTGAAGGCCACAGGAGTGCTTGTGTCACTCCACCCCTAGCTTTAGGTGGCTCCAAACAAAGAGTGAGACTCCAAATTTTTGGGAGAAAGTAAGGAAAGAGAACAAGCATCTCTGCCTGGTAATCCAAAGCATTCTCCTAGATCTTGTCCAAGATCATCAAGGCAGTACCTTTATAAGCCTGCAATAACCACAGAATTACTGGGATTTGGAGTGCCCCTTAAGGTAGAAATAGCTTAGATTACAACACCCAACTCCTTGCAGATATCTGAAGAACATTCCAAAGAAGGATGGCTGCTAATAAGCCCAGAGAATGGAGACAACAATAAATACCTAACTCCTCAAAGCCCAGACACCAACAAACACCTACTAGCATCAACACCATCTAAGAAAACATGACCTCACCAAATAAGGGTCTAAATAAGGCATGAGGGCCCAATCCTGGAGAAAGAGATATGTGACCCGTCAGACACAGAATTCAAAATCACTGTTGAGGAAACTCAAAGACACTCAAGATAACACAGAAAAGGAATTCAGAATTGTATCAAATAAATTTAACAAATACTGAAATAATTAAAAAGAGTCAAGGAGAAATTCTGGAGCTGAAAAATGCAATTTGTATAATGAAGAATGCATCAGAGTCCTTTAATAGCAGAATGGACCAAGCAGATGAAAGAATAGTGAGCTTGAGGACAGGCAATTTGAAAATAGACAGTCAGAGGAAACAAAATAAAAAAGAATATAAAATGGTGAAGCATTCCTACAGGACTTAGAAAATAGCTTCAAAAGGGCCAATCTAAGTGTATTGCTGTTAACAGGAGGTAGAGAGAGAAATAAGGGTAGAAAGGGTATTCAAACGGATAACACAGAGAACATCCCAAACCTAGAGAAAGGTATCAATATATAAGTACAAGAAGGTTATAGAACACCAAGCAGATTCAACCCAAAGAGACTACCTCAAGGCATTTAATAATCAAACTCCCAAATTTCAACAATAAATAATGGATCCTGAAAGCAGTAAGAGAAAACAAATAAATTACATAAATGGAGCTCCAATACATCTGGTAGCAGTCTTTTCAGTGGAAACCTTGCATGCCAGGAGAGAGAAGTATGACATATTTAAAGTCCTGAAGGAGAAAAATCTTCATACTAAAATACATTTATGAGCCTGAAAAAAGACAAAAAAGACAAAAAGACAAAAAAAAATCTCCAAATATGAAGGAGAAAAAAAGACTTTCCTACACAAACAAAAGCTGAGGGATTTCATCAATACCAGTCCTATCCTCTGATTTTTTCAATCAGAAAAAAAAAAACATAAATGAGAAAAAATCACCTGAAGGTATAAAACTTACTGGTAATAGTAAGTATACAGAAAAATGCAGAATATTATAATACTAACTGTGGTGTGTAGACTACTTTTATCTTAAATAGAAAGAGTAAACAATGAGTTAATCAAAAATAATAACTATAACTTTTCAAGATATATTACAATAAAATATAAATAGAAACAATAAAACTTTAAAAAGCAGGAAGACAAAGTTAAGACAAGTTTTCATTAGTTTTTTGTTGTTGTTTATTTAGGCAAATAGTGTTAAATTGTCAGCAGGTTAAAATAATGGATTGTAAGATACTATTTGCAAGCCTCGTGGTAACCTCAAACCAAAAAACATACAATGAATGCACAAAAAATATAAAGCAAGAAACTAAATCATGTTACCAGAGAAAATCATGTCACGAGAGGAAGAGTGAAAGAAAAAGAGAAGACCACCAAATAATGAGAAAACAAATAACAAAATGGCAAAAGTAAGTCCTTACTTATCAACAATAATATTGAAATTAATGGACTAAACTCTCCATTCAAAAGACACAGATCAGCTGAATGGATGAAAACACAAGAACCATTGATCCGTTGCCTATAAGAAACACGCTTTACCTATAAAGACACAAATAGACTGAAAATAAAGGGATAGAAAAAGATATTCTAAGCCAATGGAAACCAAAAAAAAAAAAAAAAAAAAAAATGGGATAGGGCCAGGCACAGTGGCTCACGCCTGTAATCCCAACACTTTGGGAGGCTGAGGTGGGTGGATCATGAGGTCAGGGGTTGAAGACCAACCCGGCCAATATGGTGAAACCCCGTCTCTACTAAAAACACAAAAATTAGCTGGGTGTGGTGGCACACGCCTGTAATCCCAGCTACTCAGGCGGCTGAGCCAGGAGAATCACTTGAACCCAGGAGGCGGAGGATGCAGTGAGCTGAAATTGTGCCACTGTACTCCAGTGAGTACACTCACTCACAGAGTGAGGATTAATCTCAAAAAAAAAAAAAAAAAAAAAAAACCCAAAAGGAGTCACTATGTTTATATCAGACAAAATACATTTCAAGACAAAAGCTATAAGAAGAAACAAAGGAGGTCACTATGGAATGATAAAGGGGTAATTTCAGCAAGAGAACATAACAATTTTAAATATATATGCACCCAACACTGGAGCAAATATTAAAATATTTATTTTATATTATAAAATGAATAAAATACTTAAATGAAGCAAATATTATTAGAGCTAAAGAGAGAGGTGGGCTCCAATAAAATAACTGAAGACTTCAACATCTCACTTTCAGAATTAGATCTTGCAGACAAAAAATTAACAAAGTAACATTAGACTTAATCTGTACTATAAACCAAATGGATCTAATAAATATTTACAGAACATTTCATCTAACAGCTGCAGAATGTACATTTTTTTCCTCAGCATATGGATCGTTCTCAAGGATAGAATATATGTTAGGTCACAAAACAAGTCCTGAAGCATTCAAAAAAGTTGAAATATTATCAAGCATCTTCTCTGACCACAATGGAATAAAACTAGAAAATAATGAGAAATTTTGGAAACTATACAAATACATGAAACTTAAACACTATGCTCCTGAATGACCAGTGGGTCAATGAAATAATTAAGAAGGAAATTGAAAAATTTCTTGAAACAAATGATAATGGAAACACAACATAGCAAAACCTACATGATTCAGCAAAAACAGTACCAAGAGGGAAATTTATAACTATAACTGCCTACATCAAAAAAAAAAAAAGATAAAAAGCTTCAAATAAACAATCTAACAATGAATCTTAAAGAAGTAGAAGAGCAACAGCAAACCAAACCAAAAATCAGTAGAAGAGATATAATAAAGATCAAAGAAAAAAGTAAGTGAAGTTAAAATAAAGAAAACAATACAAAAGATCAATGAAACAAGAGCTGGCTTTTTCAAAAGTTAGCAAAACTGACAAACCTTTAGCCAGACTACGGAAAAAAGAGAGAAGATCCAAATAATTAAAATTAGAAATAAAAAAGGAAACATTACAACTGGTACTGCAGAATTTCAAAGAATCATTAATGGCTACTATGAACAACTGTTAGCCAATAAATTGGAAAATCTGAAAGAAAAGGACAAATGTCTAGATACCCCAAGATTCACAACAGGAAGAAATCCAATATCTGAACAGACCAATAAAAAGTAACAAGAACAAAGCCATAATAAAAAGTCTCCCAGTAAAGAAAATCCTGGGACCGGATGGCTTCACTGCCAAATTCTACAGAACACTTAAAGAAGAACTAATACCAATTCTACTCAAGCCATACTGAAAAATAGAGGAAGTGGGATTACCTACAAAATCATTCTATGAGGCCAGTATTACCCTAATATCAAAACCAGAAAAAGATACACCAAATAATGAAAACTACATGCCAGTATCACTGATGAATATTGGTGCAAATATCCTCAACAAAATACTAGCAAACCAAATTCAGTAGTCCCTTAGAGAGATCATTCATGAGTTCCTGAAGGAAGCACTAAATATGGAAAGGAAAAACTGGTACCAGCCACTGCAAAATCATACCAAATTGTAAAGACCATTGGCACTATAAAGAAACTGTATCAACTAACGGGCAAAATAACCAGCTAGCAGCATAATGACAGGATCAATTTCACCCATAACAATATTAACCTTAAATGTAAACATATCCCAATTAAAAGACACAGACTGGCAAATTGGATAAAGAGTCAAGACCCATCAGTGTGCTGTATTCAGGAGAACCATCTCATGCTCAAAGACAAACATTGGCTCAAAATAAAGGGATGTGGGAACATTTACTAAGCAAATGGAAAGAAAAAAAAAAAAAAAAGCAGAGGTTGCAATACTAATCTCTCATAAAACAGACTTTAAACCAACAAAGATCAAAAAAGACAAAGAAGGGCATTACATAATGGTAAAGGGATCAATGCAACAAGAAGCGCTAACTATCCTAAATATATATGCAACCCAATACAGGAACACCCAGATTCATAAAGCAAGTTATTAGAGATTTACAAAGAGATGTAAACTCCCAAACAATAATAGTGGGAGACTTCAACACCCCACTGTCAATATTAGACAGATCAACAAGACAGAAAATTAACAATGATATTCAGCACTTGAACTCAGCTCTGGACCAAGTGGACCTAATAGACATCTACAGAACTCTCCACCCCAAATCAACATAATATAAATTCTTCTCAGCACCACATCACACTTATTCTAAAATTGACCACATAATTGGAAGTAAAACACTCTTCAGCAAATGCAAAAGACAGAAATCATAACAGTCTCTCAGACCACAGTGCAATCAAATTAGAATTCAGGATTAAGAAACTCAAAACCACACAACTACATGGAAACTGAACAATTCTGCTCCTGAATGAACACTGGGTAGATAACGAAATTAATGCAGAAATAAAGATGTTATTTGAAACCAATGAGAGCAAAGACACGACATACCAGAATCTCTGGGACACAGCTAAAGCAGTGTTTAGAGGGAAATTGATAGCATTAAATGCTCAAAGGAGAGAGCAAGAAAGATCTAAAATCGACACCATGACATCACAATGAAAAGAACTACAGAAGCAAGAGCAAACAAATTCAAAAGCTGGCAGAAGACAAGAAATAAATAAATAAGGTAAGAGGAGAACTGAAGGAGATAGAGACATGGAAAACCCTTCAAAATATCAATGAATTCAGGACAGGGATTTTTGAAAAGATTAACAAAATAGACCGCTAGCCAGACTACTAAAGAAGAAAAGAGAGAAGAATCAAATAGACATAATAAAAAATGATAAAGGGAATATCACCACCAATCCCACAGAAATACAAACTACCATCAGAGAATACTATAAACACCTCTACACAAATAAACTAGAAAATCTAGAAGAAATGGATAAATTCCTGGACACATGCACCCTTCCAAGAAAAAGAAGTTGAATCCCTGAATAGACCAATAACAAATTCTGAAATTGAGGCAGTAATTAATAGCCTACCAACCAGAAAAAGCCCAGGACCACATGGATTCACAGCTGAATTCTACCAGAGGTACAAAGAGGAGGTGGTACCATTCCTTCTGAAACTATTCCAAACAACAAAAAAAGAGGGACTCCTCCCTAACTCATTTTATGAGGCCAGCATCATCCTGATACCAAAAACCTGGCAGAAACACAACCAAAAAAAAGAAAATTTCAGGCCAATATCCCTGATGAACATTGATGTAAAAATCCTCAATAAACTACTGGCAAAACAAATCCAGCAGCACATCAAAAAGCTTATCCACCACCATCAAGTTGACTTCATCCCTGGGATGCAAGGCTGGTTCAACATATGCAAATCAATAAGCATGATTCATCACATAAACAGGACTAAAGACAAAAAACACATGATTATCTCAATAGAGGCAGAAATGGTCTTCAATAAAATTCACATCCTTCTTGTTAAAACTCTCAATAAACTAGGTATTGAAGAAACACACCTCAAAATAATAAGAGTGATCTATAACAAACCCACAGCCAATATCATACTGAATGGGCAAAATCTGGAAGCATTACTTTTGAAAACTGGCACAAGACAAAGATGCCCTCTCTTACCTCTCCTATTCAACATAGTGTTGGAAGTTCTAGCCAGGGCAATTAGGCAAGAGAAAGAAATAAAGGGTATTCAAATAGAAAGAGAGAAAGTCAAATTGGCTCTGTTTGCAGATGACATCATTGTATATTTAGAAAACACCATCGTCTCAGCCCAAAATCTCCTTAAGCTGATAGGCAACTTCAGCAAAGTCTCAGGATACAAAATCAATGTGCAAAAATCACAAGTATTCCTATACACCAATAATAGTAAAACAGAGAGCCAAATCATGAGTGAACTCCCATTCACAATTGCTACAAAGAGAATAAAACACCTAGGAATCCAACTTAAAGGGATGTGAAGGACCTCTTCAAGGAGAATTACAAAGCCCTGCTCAAGGAAATAAGAGAGGACACAAACAAATGGAAAAATATTCTGTGCTCATGAATAGGAAGAATCAGTATCATAAAAATGTCCATACTGCATAAAGTAATTTATAGATTCAATGCCATCCCCATCAAGCTACCATTGACTTTCTTTGCAGAATTAGAAAAAACTACTTTAAATTTCATATGGAATCAAAAAGAGCCCATAGAGCCAAGACAATCCTAAGCAAAAAGAAGAAACCTGGAGGCATCACACTACCCAATTTCAAACTATACTACAAGGCTACAGTAACTACAACAGCATGGTACTGGTACCAAAATGTATATATAGAGAGAGACCAATGGAACAGAACAGAAACCTCAGAAATAATGTCACATATCTACAACTATCTGATCTTTGACAAACCTGACAAAAACAAGAAATGGAAAAGGATTCCCTATTTAATAAAGGTGTTGAGAAAACTAGCTAGCCATATGCAGAAAACTGAAACTGCAACCCTTCCTTACACCTTATACAAAAGTTAACTCAAGATGGATTAAAGACTTAAATATAAGACCTAACACCATAAAAACCCTAGGAGAAAACTTAGGCAATACCATTCAGGACATAGGCATGGGCAAAGACTTCATGACTAAAACACGAAAAGCAATGGCAACAAAAACCAAAATTGACAAATGAGATCTAATTAGTTTCTGCACAGCAAAAGAAACTATCATCAGAGTGAACAGGCAACCTACAGAATGGGGGAAAATGTTCACAATCTATCAATCTGACAAAGGGCTAATATCCAGAATCTATAAAGAACGTAAACAAATTTACCAAAAAAAAAAAAAATATATATATATATATATATATATCAAAAAGTGGGCAAAGGATAGGAACAGACACTTCTCAAAAGAAGACATTTATGTGGCCAAGAAACATACGAAAAAAAGCTCATCATCACTGGTCATTAGACAAATGCAAATCAAAACCACAATGAGATACCATCTCACGCCAGTTAGAATGGTGATCATTAAAAAGTCAGGAAACAACAGATGCTGGAGAGGATGTGGAGAAATAGGAATACTTTCACACTGTTGGTTGGAGTGTAAATTAGTTCAACTATTGTGAAAGACAGTGTGGCAATTCCTCAAGGATCTAGAACCAAAAATACCATTTGACCCAGCAATCCCATTACTGGGTATATACCCAAAGGAATATAAATCATTCTACTATAAAGACATATGCACATGTATGTTTATTGTAGCACTACTCACAATAGCAGAGACTCGGAACCAACCCAAATGCCCATCAATGAAAATGTGGCACATATATACCATGGAATACTATGCAGCCATAAAAAAGTTATGTCCTTTGCAGAGACATGGATGAAACTGGAAATCATCATTCTCAGCAAACTAACACAAGGACAGAAAGCCAAACACTGCATGTTCCCACTCATAAGTGGGATTTGAACAATGAGAACACATGGACACAAGGAGGGGAACGTCACACACCAGAGCATATTGGGAGGTAGGGCACGAGGGAAGGGATAGCATTAGGGATTCCTAAAGTAGATTATGGGTTGATGGGTATGGCAAACCACCATGGCACATATATACCTATGTAACAAACCTGCACATTCTGCACATGTATCCCAGAACTTAAAGCATAAATAATAAAAAAAAGAAACATCATTCATCATGAATGAGTGGGATTACTGGTATGCAAGGTGGCTCAACACACACAAATTAATCAATGTGACACATCTTATCTACCGAATAAATGATTAAAAACATATGATCATTTAAATTAATGCTGAAAGTATTTGAAAATTTGACATCTCTCCATGATAAAAAAAAAAAACCCTCAAAAAACTGAAGATAGAAGGAACATACCTCAACATAATAAAAACCATTTTTGAAAGACCTCCAGCTAGTATACTGAATGTGGAAAAACTAAAAACCTTTCCTCTAAGATCTGAAACACAATAAGGATGCCCACTCTTATGACTGTTACTCAACACAGTACTAGAAGTCCCAGCTAGAGGAATTAGAAAATAGAAAGATATTAAGAACATCCAAAATGGAAAGTAATAAATCAAATTATGTTTGCCTGCAGATGACATGATTTTATATCTGGAAAAAACTAAAGACTCCACAAGAAAGCTACTATTGATAATTCAGTTAAGTTGCAAGATACAAAATCAACATATGAAAACCAGTAGCATTTCTATATGCCAAGAGTAAACAATCTAAAAAAGAAATTTTAAAAAATTCCCATTTACAATAACCACATATAATACCTAGGAATTAACTTAACCAAAGAAGCAAAAAATCACTATAATGAAAATTATAAAACATTCATGAAAGAAATTGAATAGGAAACCACAAAATGGAAAAAGATTCCATCTTCATAGATTGGAAGAATCAATACTGTTAAAATGTCCATAGTAACCAAAGCAATCTACAGATTATGTCCATCCTACCTAAAGCAATTCTACAGATGCATTCCTTATCAAAATATCAATAACATCATTGACAAAAATAGAAAAAAGTTCCTAAAGTTTATATGGGACCACAAAACACCCAGAATACCCACAGCTATCCTAAGCTGGAGAAATCACAATACCTCATTTCAAATTATACTATAGAGCTTTAGTATATCAGTACCAAAATAATATGGTACTGCCATAGAAACAGACACATAAACCAATGGAACAGAATAGACAACCAAGAAATAAATTCATGTATCTACAGGGAACTAATTGTTAATAAAGGTGCCAAGAATATACACTGGGGAAAAGACAGTTTCTTGAATTAATGAGGCTGGGAAAACTGGATATCCATATGCAAAAGAATAAAACTAGACCTCGATCTCTCCCCGTACACAAAAACCAAATCAAAATGAATTAAAGACTTAAATCTAAGACTTCAAACTATGAAACTACTACAAGAAAACATTGGGTAAAATCTCCAGGATATTGGTTTGGGCAACAATTTCTTGAGCAACACTCCACAAACACAGACAACCAAAACAAACAAGGACAAATGGGATTACATCAAGTTAAAAAGTTTCTGCACAGCAAAGGATGCAGTCAACAAAGTGAAGAGGCAACTGACAGAATGGGAGAAAATATTTGCAAACTACTCATCTGACAAGGAATCCATAACCAAAGTATATAAGGAGCACAAACAACTCTATAGCAAAAACTCTAATCATCCAATTGAAAAATGGGCAAAAGATTTGAATAGACATCTCTCACAAAAAGACATATAAATGGTAAACAAGCATATGAAAAAGTGTTTGAAATTATTGATCATCAGATAAGTGCAAATCAAAACTACATTGAGATATCATCTCACCTGAGTTAAAATGACTTTTATACAAAAGACAGTAACAAATGTGGGTGAGGATGTGGAAAAAAGGCAAACCTTGTACATTGTTGATGGTAATGTAAATTAGTACAGTCATTACGTAGAACAGTTTGAGGTTCCCCAAAAAACTAAAAGATAAGCTACCATATGATCCAGAAATCCCACTGCTGGGCATATACCCAAAAGCAAGGAAATTAGTATATTGAAGAGATATCTGCACTCCTATGTTTATTGCAATACTGTTGACAATAGCTAAGATTTGGAAGTAGCCTAAGTGTCCATCAGTAGATGAATGAATAAATTAAATGTGGTACATATACACAATGGAGTACTATTCATTCACATAAAAGAATGAGATCTAGTCATTTGCAAAAACATGGGTAGAACTGAAGATCATTATGTTAAGTGAAATAAGCCAAGTATGGAAAGACAAACATCACATGTTCTCACTTATTTGTGGGACCTAAAAATCAGAACAATTGAACTCATGGATATAGGGAGTAGAGGGGTGGTTCCCAGGGACTGGGAAGGGTAGTAAGGGCCTGGGAGGGATATGAGGAAGGTTAATGGGTGCAAAAAAAAAAAAAAAAAAATAGAAAAGATAAATAAGACCTACTATTTGATAGCACAGTAGGGTGACTATACTCAATAATAACTATATATTTTTAAATAACTTAGAGGGTAATTGAATTGTTTGCAACTCAATGGATAAATATTTGAGAGGATGGATACCCCATTCTTCTTCATGATGTGCTTATTTCACATTGCATGCCTGTATCAAAACATTTCATGTACCCCATAAATATATATACTTACTATGTACCCACAAATATTAAAACTTTAAACTTCAAGACATAGACAATATAATAAGATATAAATAAAAACAACAAAAAGTTAAAAAGTGGGAAGATACACTTAAGGTGTAAAGTTTTTAATTAGATTTTTTTTTCTTGTTCATTTGTTTTTGCAAACAGTGTTATCAGGTTGAAATAACAGGTTCCAAAATACTATTTGCCAGTCTGATGGTAACCTCAAACCAAGAAACATACAATGGATACACAAAACATAAAAAGCAATAAATTAAATCATATCGCAGAGAAAATCAACTTCACTAAAAGAAAGAAGGAAGAGTAGACTGAAAAACAACCAAAAAACAAATAACAAAATGGCAGAAGTAAGTCTTCACTTATCAGTAATAATATTTAATGTAAATGGACTACCCTCTCTAATTAAAAGACAAAATGGCTGAATGGATGAAGAAACAAGACTGAATGATCTGTTGCTTACAAGAATCACAGCTTTGTCTATAAAGACATATACACTGAAAATAAAGGGATGGAAAAAGATATTCCATACCAATGGAAACCAAAAAATGTACAGAAGTAGCTTTTATTTATTTATCAGACAAATTAGATTTCAAGACCAAAACTATAAGAAAGGACAAACAAGATGAAAAAAGAGTCAATTTAGCCAGAGGATATAACAATTTTAAACATATATGCACCCAACACCAGGACACCCAGACATATAAAGCAAATATTATTAGAGCTAAAGAGCGAGAGAGTCTGCAACACAGTAATAACTGGACACTTCAACACGTCACTTTCAGCACTGGACAGATCATTGAGGCAGAACATCAACAAAGAAACATCAAACTTATTCTGCACTATAGACCAAATAAACCAAATAATTGTTTGGAGAATATTTTATTCAAGAGCTGCAGAATATACATTCCTTTTATCAGCACATTAATTATTCTCAAGATTAGACCATATGTTAGGTCACAAAACAAGTCTTAAAACATTCAAAATAAATGAAAATAATATCCAACATCAGAAGACCTGACCACAGTGAAATAAAACTAGAAACCAGTAAAAAGAGGAATTTTCTAAACTCTACAAATACATGGAAATTAAACAATGTGCTCCTAAATGACCTGTGGGTCAATGAAGAAATTAAGAAGACAATTGACAATTGTCTTTGATAATGGCAACACAACATACCAAAGTATATAGGACACAGCAAAAGCAGTACTAAGAGGGAAGTGTATAGCTATAATTGTCTACATCAAGAAAGAAGGAAAACTTCAATTAACCTAGTAATGCATCTTAAAAAATTAGAAAAGCAAGAGAAAAATCAAACCCAAAATTAGTAGAAGCAAAGAAATAATAAAGATCAAAGAAATACATAAAATTGATATGAGGAAAGTAGTACACAAAAATCAATGAACCAAACGTTGTCTTTTTGAAACTTTAAACAGCATTGCAAATGTTTAGCCAGATGAACAAAGATAAAAGGGAGAAGATGCAAATAAATAAAATCACAAATGAACAAGGAGACACTATAACTGATACCACAGAATTTCAAAGAATCATTAGTGGCAACAATGAGCAACTACATGCCAATAAATTGGCCAATCTAGTAGAAATGATGAAATTTCTAGACATAGTACCTGCCAAGATTGAACCATGAAGAAAGCTAAAGCCTGAACAGACCAATAACAAGTAACAAGAGCAAAGCCATTCTAAAGAGTCTCCCAGCAAAGAAAACCCTGGGACTCACTGGTTTCATTGCTGAATTGTACCAAGTATTTAAAAAAGAAATAATACCATCAGAGAAATGCAAATCAAAACCACAATGAGATACCATCTCACACCAGTTAGAATGGCAATCATTAAAAAGTCAGGAAACAACAGGTGCTGGAGAGGATGTGGAGAAATAGGAACACTTTTACACTGTTGGTGGGATTGTAAACTAGTTCAACCATTATGGAAAACAGTATGGCGATTCCTCAAGGATCTAGAGCTAGAAGTACCATATGACCCAGCCATCCCATTACTGGGTATATACCCAAAGGATTATAAATCATGCTGCTATAAAGACACATGCACACGTATGTTTATTGCAGCATTATTCACAATAGCAAAGACTTGGAAACAATCCAAATGTCCATCAGTGACAGACTGGATTAAGAAAATGTGGCACATATATATATACCATGGAATGCTATGCAGCCATAAAAAAGGATGAGTTTGTGTCCTTTGTAGGGACATGGATGCAGCTGGAAACCATCATTCTCAGCAAACTATCGCAAGAACAGAAAATCAAACACTGCATGTTCTCACTCATAGGTGGGAAATGAACAATGAGATCACTTGGGCTCGGGAAGGGGAACATCACACACCGGGGCCTATCATGGGGAGGGGGGAGGGGGGAGGGATTGCACTGGGAGTTATACCTGATGTAAACGACGAGTTGATGGGTGCCGACGAGTTGATGGGTGCAGCACACCAACATGGCACAAGTATACATATGTAACAAACCTGCACGTTATGCACATGTACCCTAGAACTTAAAGTATAATAATTTAAAAAAAAGAAATAATACCAATCCCACTCAAACTCTTCTGAAAAATATACGAGGAGAGGATACTTCCAAACTCATTCTACAAAGCCGATATTACTCTGATACCTAAACCAAAGACACATCAAAAAAGAAAACTACAAGCCAATATCCCTGACGAACACTGATGCAAAAATCATTAAGAAAATATTCACAAACTGCATTCAACAATGTGTTTAAAAAATCATGGTTCATGACCAAGTGGAATTTATCTCAGGGATGCAAGAATGGTTCAACATTAGTGAGTCATTAATGTGATACATCATATCAATACAATAACGGACAAAAGCCATATGATCATTTAAATTGATGCTAAAAAAGTATCTGACAAAATTCACCATCTCTTCAAGTCAAAAACCCTCAAAAAACTGGGTATAGAAGGAATATACCTCAACATAATAAAAGCCACATATCACGAACTCCATAGCTAGTATCATGCTGAATGAGTAAAAACTGTAAGCTTTTCCTCTAAGATCTGGAACACGACAAGAATACTCACTTTCACCGCTGTTATTTAACATAGTACTGGAAGTCCAAGCTAGAGCAATCAGACAAGATAACAATATAAAGGGAATCCAAATTGGAAAGGAAGAAGTCTAATTATCCTTCTTTGCAGATGATATGATGTTATATTTGGAGAAACCTAAGACTCCACAAAAACTATTAGAACTGATAACCAAACTCAGTAAAGTTGCAGGATACAAAATCAACACATGAAAATTTGTAGCATTTTTATATGCCAACAGCAAACAATCTGAAGAAAAAAATTTAAAAAGTAATCCCATTTACAATAGCCACACATAAAATTAAATACCGAGGAATTAACCAAAGAAGTGAAAGATCTCTACAATGAAAACCGTAAACCATTGATGCGAGAAATTGAAGTGGGCACCAAAAATGGAAAAACATTCCATATTTATGGATTGGAAAAATCAATGTTGTAAAAATGTCCATACTAACCAAAGCAATCTACAGATTCAATGCAATACTAATCAAAATACCAACTACATTCTTCACAGAAATAGTAAAAGCAATCCTAAAATTTATATAGAACCATAAAAGACCCAAAATAGCTAAAGCCATCCTTACCAAAAAGAACAAAACTGGAGGATTCACATTACATGACTTCAAATTATACTACAGAGCTAGAGTAGCCAAACAGCATGATACCAGCATAAAAACAGGCATATAGACCAGTGAAACAGAATAAAGAACCCAGAAATAAATGCATACATCTACAGTGAACTCATTTTTGACAGTTTCCAAGAACATATATTGGGGAAACAATGGCCTCCTTAATAAATGGTGCTGGGAAATTGAATATCCATATGCAGAAGAATGAAACTAGACCCCCGTCTTTTACCATTTAGAAAGATCAAATCAAAATAGATTAAATACTTAAATCTAAGACCTCAAACTGTGAAACTACTACGAGAAAACACTGAGGAAAATCTCCAGGACATGGGACTGGACAAAGATTTCTTGAGCAGAACCCCAAAGGCACAGGCAACCAAAGTAAAGATGGACAAATGGGATCACATCAAGTTAAAAAGTTTCTGCAAAGCAAAGGAAACAATCAACAAAATGGGGAGAAAACACACAGAATGGGAGAAAATATTTGCAAATTCCCCATCTGACAAGGAATTTATAACCAGAATATATAAGGAGCTCAAGCAACTCTAGAGAAAAAAAATCTAATCATCCAATTGAAAAATGGGCGAAAGATTTGAATACACAGGTCTCAAAAGAGGACATGCAAATGGGAAACAGGCAAATGAAAAAGTGCTCACCATTATTGATTATCAGATAAATGCAAATCAAAACTACAATTAAATACCATCTCACCTGAGTTAAAATGGCTTTTATCTAAAAGACAGGCAATAAGGAATAGTAGCAACAATGTAGAGAAAAGGGAGCCCTTGTACACTTTTGTTGGAAATGTAAATTACTACAATCACTATGGAGAACAGTTTGGAGTTTCCTCGCATAATCAAAAATTTAGCTACCATATAATCCAGTCATCCCACTGCCATGTATATATACAAAAGAAAGAAAATCAGTATATCGAAGAGTTATCTGTACTCCTGTGCTTATTGCATCACTATTCACTAGGCAAGATTTGGAAGCAACCTAAGTGCCCATCAACAGATGAATGAATAAAGAAAATGTGGTATTTATACACAATGTAGTACTATTCATTCATTAAAAAAAAGAATGAAATCCAGTCGTTTGCAACAACATGGATGGAACTGGAGATCTTTATGTTAAGTGAAATAAGCTAGGCCCAATAAGACAAGCATCACCTGTTCTTACTTATCTGTAGGAGCTAAAAATTAAAATTGAACCCATGGAGATAGAGAATAGAAGGATGGTTACCAAATGCTGGGAAGAGTAGTTGGGGGAGTGGGGAGTAAGTCAGGATTGTTAATGGGTATAAAAATAGTTAGAATAAATAAGACCTAGTGTTTGCTAGCAGAAGAGGGTAACTGTGGTCAAAAATAATGTAATTGTTCATTTAAAAATAACTAAAAGCATATAATGGTTTGGAACACAAAGGATAAATGCTTGAGGTTATGGATTCTCCATTTACCTTAATGTGATTATTATGCATTGCATGCCTGTATCAAAATATCTCATGTAACACATAAATATATATACTTTTTGTGTACTCACAAAAATGATAACTTGTTAAAGAAACACATAACCAAAAAGCATGAAGAATAGGAGATAAATGACATTATTCCATATAAAGTTCTTGCATTATTAGTGAAGTTGCATAATATTAATTCAAGGTTAATTGTGATAAATTAATGATTGATATTGTAAATATCTATACTAACTTCTAAAATTAATCCAGAAATAGAGATTTTTAAAATCCAATAGAAAATACACAGTAAAAATATACTCAATCTCAAATGGAAAGGAAATAAGGAACAAAGTGGGGAGTAAAACAACCCAGAAGGAACAAATAGGAAACAAAATAGAAAAATGATAAACTTAACCATATTCAATACTTGCATTAAGTATAGATTAAACAATTTTATTAAAATGTTGTCAAACTGCATAAAGAAACAAGACCCAATAATAAGTTATTTACAAAAGACAAAATTTAGATGAAAGGTAACAGAAAGAAATAAAATTACAGAATGGAAAGAGATATACCATGCAAACACTAATAGTGGCAGGGCATACTGTTATTATATTAGTGTCAAATGGGCTTCAAAATAAAGAATCTTATGAGATATAAAGGAGTATTCTATGATGATAAAATGTTAATTCATCAGGAAGAACTATATATGTTTATTTATTACATACATCATTTTTCTCAAAAAGTAATTTCTAGAATTCATTTCCCCATCCTGGTTTTAAACATGATGCTTTCAAAATCTAATTTTCCTTTTCCAGTCTTTTTTCATTTTGAAGGTGATTTTGGCACATTTTATTTTTTATAGTAGTTTCCAGAGTATGTAAACCTTTTAAAATCAGCTCATTAATTTAATATAAACAAAAGATGATTTCCTAAATTAGATATGAAAAATATGCTGTCCCTAATTTGACTGTATTATGTCTAAAATATAAATCAGTTATCTGTTTCATATACATATATAGTATACTAAGACTTTCTGTTCCTACAAAGCAGTCAGCATTGTTTTTTCTTTTTGGTTTTCTCCTCTTTAATAGCCATAATAATAATAAATAACATTTTGGGGCACTCTATCAAGCGCTGGGATTTACAGAATATCATTAAGCAAAAAAGTGTTCCCACTATGAGAATTTCAGAGGGAGAAGACATAGAGAGATTCATAGAAGGTATATTCAATATGACAAATGCAAAAAATCCCAAGTTTTTGGAGAGATATTAACATTTGGATCCGTGAAACTCAAAGTTATCCAAACAGGCTTAAGCCACAGAGGTCCTCACTGAGTCAAATTATGATCAAAATGTCAAAGTCAAAGAAAAAGAATTTTTAAAGGAATAAGAGAAAAAACATCAAGTGACATACAAGAAAATCGTCATTAGACCATTAGCAGCTTTCTCAGCAGAAATCTTGCAAGCCAGGGGAGAATGGGATAATATATTTAAAGTGCTGAAAGAAAAAATACCTGTCAACCAATAGTACTATACCCAGCAAAACTGTCTTTCAGAAGTGAAGGGAAAATAGCCTTTCCCAAACAAGCCAAAGCTAAGGGAGTTCATTATTATTAGACCAGCCAAATGAAGGGAGTGATTCAACCAGAAGCAAAAGGGTGATAATTACCATTATGAAAACATAAAACAGGTAGAGGCAAATTTGTAATCAAACTCAGAATGCTCTAATACTGTAATGGTAGTGTGTAAATCTTTCAAATCTCTAGTGTGAAGTTTAAAAGTCAAAATAGTCAAAAGTGAACATAGCTACAATAAGTCATTAAGAAATATACAATATACCCTTACAAGCTGCAATTTGGTAAGTTGGTCTCCTCAAGGAATGGTACCATTTCAGGGGCTTGGTGTTGGTATAAGTTGCTAGCAGAGAAGAAATTTGATATGGGGAGTAGTAAGATAAATTTTACTAAATGGGAATCCACGCTGAAGGCTTTGTGCAGAATCTCCATCCCTATCACCATAACCACTTTGCTCATGCGCCTATTGTTTTAGCACTGAGGTAGCTAATGACAAAATCTGTTGACATCAACAAGCCAAGTTATTTGGTATACTTCATTTTTTGGTGCCTTTCCTATGGTGTTTGCTCTTTGATGGGTGCTAATATGAAGGTTTTAAACTCTATGTCCACTCCTGTAAGTCCATCTGTATACCTCTGCCACATACCTTTTTGACCCTAGCCATGCAATCTTTTTCCTTTAAAGCCACTGACTAGCCACCTCAGCCATTCACCACTGTTCATAGGTCCATATACTGATCTTTGCAAAGTAGGTGACTAAATGCATCACCAAAGTTCTGCCTACTGTGGGGGTGATTTTTTCTAATCACTTTCTTTCAAAACCACTGCATAAGATTTGTAATGAATTTGCTATCTCTTTTGGGCAGGCACCAATATACCAAACTGTTCCATCATAAGCCAAGTTTTGACTTTGTTTTTCTCACTTTTCTTATTGTAAGGAATATCTCAAGTAGAAAAAGTTGTGAGCTGAGTAGTTTCTGGTACAATAATTGCAGATAAAATGGGAGCCTGGGCTACTTGCTCATGCAGTTGACTTTTGCCCTCTGCTCGTAATTCCAGATGGTATCACTGCTATTTCACAATGGATTATTGCTGGGCCCACCTGATTACACAGTTCCATGAATCTGACAGACCCCAGCTTATTGCAGGCAGTTTCAGATGCATGGTTATTCACTTCATCTCTGTCATGGCACAGTAGCATGCCAACAGTTGTTTTTCAAAATACATGCAATTCCCTGGCTAACATTGATGTTCTTCATTTTCCTATCATGCAAATTTTTTTTTTAGATGTAAATTTTTTTATGTCCCTGTTTGAAATTTGCTGGATTTGGATTTTTCGTTTGTTTGTTTGTTTGTTTCTTTTTCAATTTTACTTTAAGCTCTGGGATACATGTGCTGAACATTCAGATTTGTTACATAGGTATACATGTACCACGGTGGCTTGCTGTGCCTACCAACCCGTCATCTATGTTTTAAGCCCTGCATGCATTAGATATTTGTTCTAATGGATTTGTTGAATGATACTGCTATCATTCATCACTTACGTATAAATCTCAGCAATAATATCTTCAAATATTTCCTTTTCATCATTCTCTTTCTTCGCATACTGAAACTTCAGCTAAACACAGACATACACGTAAGTTTGGCTTTTTATGTTTATTATTCTGTCTATATTTTGATGTATTTTTTATATTTTCCACCTCTGCCTTTCTGGTGGGCTTCTTAGATAATTATCTTCAGTTGTTTATTTTCTAGTTCACTCATTCTTTTTTCAGATGTGCATAATACACTGCTTTGTGGCTTTTCAAATTTGTTCAGATTTTATTTTATTTATTGAAATATATTAATGTACATTTATATGGTGTCCCATAATTTTGAAATGTGAGTATCTGTTTTCTTTCTCACATAGGATAGTTTCTGTTTTCTTTCTCACATAGGATAGTTTACTTCCTTGTGTTTAGTAATTTCTTTTAATTATAAACTGCTATTTTACCTTGGAACTTTATATATGCAAATGTGTTGATGCCTGGTTTGAAAGTAGGTTATTCCAGAAATAATTTGTCTTTGCTCTGTTCAGCCATCTAGAGACACTTTATGTTGGATTCTCCACGTGGAGTTTTGGCAATCTAGATAGCATCAATTTAAGAATTTTTTTCTGCTAAATACTAAAGTTTGAAACTGGCTTTTTTTTTTTTTTTTTTTTTTACAGTTTCCCAAAGAGAAAGGGGAGGCAGATTCACTTATAGTCAATACTGTACATATTCTGAATGTGGAGTCCTTCGTAACCCCTGCTTGTGTAACAGATTTTTATTAGACTCACTTAGGGTGGCTTCCAAAATGCTTTTTTCTCTTCATTGGACTTCAGAACCTCACTAAAACCGATGCTCAAGTTCCCATGGTGTGAATTTATACCTTCAAGGGGAGAGAGCCTGTTCTGAATATTCTCTGCACACTTATCTGGGCACCCAGATTTACAACAGTTTCTGGACTACATATTCCTTACTCTTCACCAACTAATGAATGCAATTATAGAATATTTTTCCATATCTTATTCACCATTGGGTTCTCAGAAGGACAATCGATATAGACATATAGTCAGCCCTTTCTCCAGAAACCCTTTTTGTCCTTTTCCCACTCAACTTCTCAGTATCTCTTTGAGCAACCACTCAAAGTCTATGTCAGGTATGAATTACATATTACATATTCTGACTGAATAGAACAAAGACAAATTATTTCTGTAATAATCCACCTTCAAACCAGGCATCAACACATTTGCACATATAAAGTTCCAAGGTATAAGAGCATTTCTTTTCTGAACCATTCAGAAAAACATTCTGAAAATAACAAAGATTAAATTGTAGCTACAAACAGTTTTTTTCCTCACAAAATAAGAGGCCTGGAGTTAGGCATTCCAGGCCAGCACAACTGCTCAATGACAATGACAAGATCCGAGGCTCTTTGTACCTTTCTGCTAAGCAAAGCTTAGTGGCTTTTATCTTCATTGCTTCTCAAAATGGTTTCACGTTAACGACTGCTCTTTTAAAAATAAGTCCATTTTATAAACAAAACAAAGAGGAAAAGCCAAAAGGAAAAAAAAACTGGGCCAACCAAGTTTGCTTCATTTTACTAAGAACTAAAGTAAACTTTCTGTTATTTCTTATTGGCAGAAATAAATTACATGGCTACCCATAGAACAATCAATGGCAAAAGTGCATAAAAGCACTTCTGATTTAGACCAATCACAACTCATTTCCTAGAGCTAGGATAAGGTCCTTCTCCACTTAAGATCTCCATTGCTACCTGAATAAATGTGGATTCTGTGAGCAGAAAATAGGGGATTGGAGAATATACATTGGGTAGGCATTAGATTATGTCTGCCATAACATCTAACACATTCTCAAGATCCAGCACTTCCTACCTGGAAGGCCTTCCCTTCTCCCTTCATCTGTTTACCACTTTAACTCCAAGCTTATGGCTACCTTTTGTTAAAGCCTTTGACATCATCTTCTGTCCATGGAGCTTGCTCTCTTTCCATGTATCAACAGCTAACAGCTATTACAGTGTGTACCTTTCTTCTGAGTATTAATGACTTGGTAATTTGTTATTCTTTCCATCTCCCAATCCAGAATAGAAGCTCCTCTAAAGTAGGTATCATGTCTTAGGTAACCTAGTATGGTGCCTTGAACATATATTATATGCTAAATAGGTCAGTGTTAATTCTTCACTAGCAAACTAATTGGCTGCCTCATTATTTATGCTCTTCATAACTCCTTCTGCTTAATGACAACATATTGACATTTATCCTAGACCCCAATTCCATGACCTTATTTTATACCTTAATCTTATTGATCTCTCTGTTTTTAGACTCTGTCAACCACTCTCACATAGAAACCCTGTTCCTCCTCACCCCTTACTACTATAATGATTTGTTACAGGTTACCATCTCTTCTGTTGGTTTATGTGATTGTATAATATTCTAGTTATCCTGTGTTTCCAATTATCTATGTTCTGCCTCTTTTGCTGGTTCCTCATTCTATCTTATTCCTCCTGGGGGGTTTTGTTGTTGTTGCCACTGTGGTATCTCTCATGCACCCCCTCACAAACTTCAGTTATGTGGTTTGTAAATTTGAAGATGAAAAGAGTTTGCTTGAAACCACTTAGCTAACTGGGTATTTGTTCCTCTTTACCTGATTCTAGTTTTATCTTTAAAAGAAAGCAATTCCATCTGAATATTGGCCTTTGGGGGGACCTTTATGCAGATGGCAGGCCACTTAACATGGTGAAGATTTCCTTTTAATTATGTTCAAGTTGAATGCCTCCTACAAAGTAAATAATCTGGACTAATTTTGTCATCCTAAAGGAGTGTTCATACTATGTTTTTTCTTTCTTTTGAGACTCTTTAGTGAAAAAAAAAATAGATTTGGTTTTGAAGAATCAGATTTGTTTGATCTTAATTTATTTTCTTTCCCCATAGAGCAGAGATATTTTGAAAATGTTTCACTTTAATTGTTTTTTATTTAGACTAATCCCTTGTTAAAAGTGCAAAGTGTCTACATGCTAAAACAAATGTGCATTTGAATGCACAATTGATTAACCAATATTCAAATAATTAACTTTTTAGATTTTGCATGTGCATTTGTTGCTCATTTGACCATATAATAATTAATTAGCCTTAATTATAATGGATTACACCTTCAAATCTTGCATGCATATTATAACAGAATGATAGTATTTTACATCACTTTTCATATTTTAGTCAAAGAGCAAAGGAAGTGAATTTTTAAGATGGGGGACATTTTATATCTGTGGAAGTTGACATTTTGATTAATGAAGTGTTACATTTGTTTTTAATGTATTTATTTGATGGTGCATTCAGCAAAATTAATTCTGATAGATGAAATGTGTTTAAAGCACTGCTTACAAAATGAATGGTGTCTCTAAGCTAATAGAGTTACAAATGCACAGAAGAAAAAAATGAAGACTTTATAAATGAGTCAAGTGAAAATAAACGCCAGATTAAAAAACAATTTACTGCATGTGTCTAGAGAGCCAAAGGGAGCTCAACTGCAAAGAATTTAACTTATGTACAAAGTGAGCAGCTGAAATATTTAAATTCCATCCTAATGCTCTTCAGCCATAATGATAAAGGGCTACAGAGTTGGGCTTCTTACCTGAACTTGTGAAATGTGGAGCTGAAAGGCAAAAACCAAAATTACTTCCTTAAAGATATATTGAGTCAAGGAGTGTATCACTGCCACTCATTAGTGGTTACTGGGAGCTGTGATCTAGCTTGAGAATCAGGAAAAATAGGAGCCAGAAACAATTGCTTGGCTCAGGCATCCAATAAGCAATGGGGATGAGTACTGCAACCTGAGGCCAACTGTTCTGCAGGAACTTTTACCCATCTCACCTTTTGGGTTTTTTGTTTGTTTTGTTTTGTTTTGTTTTGTTTGTTTTGTTTTGTTTTTGAAATGGAGATTCACTCTTGTTACCCAGGCTGGAGTGCAGTGGCACAATCTCGGCTCACTGCAACCTCTGCCTCCGGGTTCAAATGATTCTCCTGCCTCAGCCTCCTGAGTAGCTGGGATTAGAGGTGCATGCCACCGCACCTGGCTAATTTTTGTACTTTTTTAGTAAAGACAGGGTTTTACCAGGTTGACCAGCCTGGTCTCAAACCCCTGACCTCAGATGATCCGCCTGCCTCAGACTCCCAAAGTGCTGGGATTACAGGCATGAGACACCATGCCCAGCCCTCAGCAGAATAGGTCCATTTAAAGCAACCATCACAGAGCAGATATGAGTCTACAAGATTCTTTATAAAGGAGGGCTCCCATTTCATGCATAATACCTTAAATCCACATTAAAAGTTCTCCCAAGATTTTCAAAATATATAAATAGCCAATTTTCCCTCTTAGGAAAGGCGAAATAAATATAAATATTATTCATACAGTAAAGTGTGTAGCTTGAGAGAAAGCTACATGGGTATAAACTCTGATTACATCACTCACCACCTATTTGGCTCACCTATTTGGGTAAGTTAAAAAAAAGAAAAAAAGAAAAAAAAAACCTCTCTCTGTGTCTGTTTTCTCATCTGTAAATGAAAATAAATAATTTGTTTTATCTTTAATCTTACCAGAATTTAAGATCTATGAGGCAGTCATTTTGATGTTGTTATTCATTGATGTAGCTCATATACTCAAAAAGGGCATAGGAGTATATTAAACACTTTGAGATGTTCTAAGTGACATATCGGTAGAGTCTCATAAGAAGGAAAAGAGAAAGAATATGATAGAAGTAATATTTTAAGAGACCCTGGTCACAAATTTTCTAAATCTAATGAAAGAAATCAATCCACAGATACAGAAAGTTTTATGAACTAAACAGGATACATATAAATTTAAAATTTTCTGAGCATATTAGAGTAAAAAATGCTAAAAGCCAAAGATAATGAGGGAACAGTTGTGGTGGCTCACACTTGTCATTTCAGCACTTTGGGAGACCAAGATAGGCGGATCACTTGAGTTCAGGAATTCGAGACCAGACTGGACAACATGGCAAACCCTTGCCTCTACAGAAAAAATTAGCTGGGTATGGTGGTGCCTGCCTGTAGTCCTAGCTATTTGGAAGACTGAGGCAAGAGGATCATTTGAGCCTGGGAGGTGGAGGTTACAGCGAGCTATGATCTCACCACTGTATTCCAGACTGGGTGACAGAGTGAGACCCTGACACAAGTAAAAGTAAATAAAACAAAAAGATAATGAGAAAATCTTCAAAACAGCCAAATGAAAAAAACAAAACAAAACAAAACACCCTTTTTAAAAGAAGGGATAATAAGAATAATACCTAAATTCTTGATAAAAACTGTGGAAGCCTGGAAGCAGTGCAATATTTTCAAAGTACTGAAAGAAAATAACTGCCAAACTAAAATTCTATGCACTGTGAAAATGAACTTCAAAGGTGAAAATACATTCCAGTTGAGAAAAGAAACAAAAAATCCAAAAAGTTTATTCCCAGAAGACTCACACTATAATAACTATTAAAGAAATTTTTCAGGCAGGAACAAAACATAAATAAATAAATAAATAAATAAATAAATAAATAAATAATAAAAACATAGAAATGCAGAGAAGAATGAAAAGCAATAGAATGGTGGAAATGTGGATAAATCTAAATGAATGTTGACATACAAACTATAACATTAGTAATGTCTTGGGCTATAAATACTTGTAAAATTAAAATAAATGATAATTATTACACAAAAGAAGATGGATACAGTGACTCATGCCTATAACCCTAGCACTTTGGGAGGCCAAGGCAGGCAGATCACTTGAGCTCAGGAGTATGAGACCAGTCTAGGCAACATGGTAAAATCTTGTCTCAAAGAAAAAAAAAATATACAAGAGGGCAGGGTGTAATACAAGATGGTCAATTAGAAGTAGCTATGATGCATGCCATCAGAGAGGAATGAAAGGGGTGAGTAAATACAGCACATTCAACAGAAATATCCAGATACTCACACTGGGACTGATCAGGAGAACAACTTGACACACAGAAAATGAAAAGCAGAGCAGAGCGACAGTGCACCTGGGAGTGACTCAGAGCCTAGAGAACCCCCTCCCCTAACCAAGGGAAGCAGTGAGTAACTGTAAGACTCCAGGAAACCATGCTTCTCCCACAGATCTTTGCAACCATTGGATCAGGAAATCCCCTCATGAGCCCACTCCACCAGGGCCTTGGGTCTGATACATGGAGCTGTGTGGAGTCTCAGCAGAGCAGCTGCTCAGGCACACACAGAGACCCAGGAGATTTTCATACTCTGGCTCTGGATCCCCAACAAAGGTGAATGCAACTCAGGCAAGGCAAGAGGTCTGTATGTACCCCTGGGAAGGGGGTTGAATCCAGGGGGCCAAGTAACATCTGTCTGCAGGTTCCACTTTCATGGCCCCTCACAAGAAAAGACCTACTGGCTTGAAGTTCCAGCCAACCACTGGCACCAGGGTAGAGCCTGCCTGAGATGGGACATTACCCCCAAGGGGAAGGATGGGACACCATTTTTGCTGTTTGGACAACTCAGCCACTCTACTTTGTAGGTTTTGGAGACTCCAAATGACTGGGATGAGGAAGCATCCCCTGAACTGCAGCACAACTGCTTTACCAAATGTGGCCTGGCTACCTCTTTAAGTAGGACCCCAATCCATTTCTCCTCACTGGGCAGGACCTCCTAGCCAGGGCCTCCAGCCACCCCCACTGGTATTCTAGGACAGAGCTCTGATCTCTCTGTCCTAGAGATCAGGGATAGAATTCTCAAAAGGAGGAGCAGATTGCCACCTTTGTTGTTTGGGCAACTCGGCCATTCCAGCCTGTGGGATTTGGAGAGTCCAAGCCAACAAGGGCAGAGGCAGTTTGCCAGCATGGCACTACTGTTTTGTTGAGGAGTGGCCAGATTGCTTCCTTAAACAGAACCCTGGTTGATTCCTCCACAGTGGGCAGTTACTCCCAGCCAGGGCCTCCGGCCACCACTGCCCCAATTCTATAAACAGAGTTCTGATTTCTCCCTGGGACAGAGTGCCTGTGGGGAGATGTGCACCACTATCTTTGTTGTTTGGGCTACTTAGCTGGTCCAGCTTGTGGGCCTTGGAGAGCCAAACCAATCAGGAGCCGAAGGGATCCCCAATACAGCACAGCTGCTCTACCAAAATGCAACAAACCACTTCTTTCAGTGGGTCTCTAATCCCATTCCTCCTAACTGGGTGAGATCTCCCAACCAGGGTCTCCTGCCACCTCCTACAGATGCATTTGGGCCAGCCAACAGGTCAATACCCCTAGGACACAGTTCCCAGAGGAAGGAACAGACTTCCATCTTTGCTGTTTTGAAGACTTCACTGGTAATACCTCTAGGTACTGGAAAAACTGAGGTGACTAGGGTCTGGAGTGGACCCCCAGCAAACTACACCAGTCCTATGGAAGACAAACTAGAACAACAACAAAAACGCACAGAAACCCCATTCACACCCATCAGCAACCTCAAAGAGTGAAGATAGATAAGCCCACAAATGAGAAAGATTCGGTACAAAAACACTAAAAACTTGAAAAGCCAAAGTTTCCCTGTTCTTCCAAATGACCACACCTCTCCAGCAAGGGTTTAGAACTGGACTGAGGCTGAGATAGCTGAAATGACAGAAGTAGGCTTAAGAATGTAGATAAAAACAAACTTGACTCAGCTAAAGGAGGACATTGTAATCCAATGCAAGGAAGCTAAGAATCATGATAAACAATGCAGAAGCTGACAGCCAAAATAACCAGTATACAGAGGAGTATAAATGGCATTATAGAGCTGAGAAACACACTACAAGAACTCCATAATGCAGTCACAAGTATTAAGAACAGAATAGACCAAGTGAAGGAAAAAATCTCAGATCTTGAAGTCCGTCTTTCTGAAAAAAAGACAAACAGACAAGAATGGAAAAAAAAAGAATGAAACGAAATGAACAAAATCTCCAAGAAATATGGGACTATGTAAAGAGACCAAATCTATGACTGATTGGGCTACCTGAAAGAGACAGGGAAAATAGAAGCAATTTGGAAAATATTTAAGGATATCATCCAGGAGAACTTCAAAAACCTAGTTAGACAGGCCAACATTCAAATTCAATAAATGCAGAATACCCCAGTAAGATACTCCACAAGAAGATCATCCTCAAGAAACATAATCATCAAATTCTCCAAGGTTAAAATTAAAGTAAAAATCTTAATGGCAGCCAGTGAGAAAGGCCAGGCCACCTACAAAGGAAGTCCTAACACTAAGAGTGGACCTCAGTGGAAACCCTACACCCAGAAGAGATTGAGGGCCAACATTCAAAATTCTTAGAGAAAAGAAATTCCAACCCAGAACTTCATTACTGGCCAAACTAAGCTTCATAAATAAAGGAAAGATAAGATCCTTTTCAGACAAGAAAATGCTGAGGGAATTATTTACCACCAGACCTGCCTTACAAGAGTTCCTGAAGGAAGCACTAAACATGAAAAGGAAAAATAATTACCAGCCACTATAAAACACTGAAGTACATAGACCAGTGATACTCTGAAGCAACCACATAAACAAGTCTACAAAATAACCAGTTAGAATCATGTTGACAGGATCAAAACCACACATAACCATACCAACCTTAAATGTAAATGGCAAAATTCCCAGTTAAAAGACACACAGTGGCAAGGTGGATTAAAAAACAAGACCCATGAATATGTTGTCTTCAAGAGACCCATCTCACATGCAAAGACACATATAGGCTCAGATAAAAGGGATGGTAAAGAGCTAATTGTCCTAAATATATATGTACCCAATACAAGAGCACCTGGATTCATAAAGCAAGTTCTTAGAGACCTTCAGAGAGACTTAGACTCCCACACAATAATAGTGGAACACTATTATTATTAACACTCCACTCATAATATTAGTTAGATAATCAAGACGGAAAATTAACAAAGACATTTAAGATCTGAATTCAGCTCTGGATCAGGTGGGGCTGATAGATATCTACAGAACTTTCCACCCAGAACAACAGAATATACCTTCACATTGCCACATGGCACTTACTCTAAAATTGATCACATATTCAGAAATAAAACACCCCTTAGCAAATATAAAAGAACTGAAATCATAACAGACTCTTGGACCACAGCACAATCAAATTAGAACTCAAGATTTAAAAATTCACTCAAAACCATACAACTACATGGCCATTGAACAACATGCTCTTGAATAATGAAATTAAGGCACAAATCAAGAAGTTATTTAAAACTAATGAGAACAAAAATACGATGTACCGGAATCTCTGGGATGCAGCCAAAACAGTGTTAAGAGGAAAATTTATAGCACTAAATGCCTACATCAAAAATTCAGAAAGATCTCAAGCTAACAACCTCACATCACAACTAAAAGAACTAGAGAATCTAGAACAAACAAATCCCAAGGCTATCAGAAGACAAGAAATCACCAAGATCAGAGCTGAACTGAGGGAAGTACAAGAGACACCCTTCAAAAGATCAATAAATCCAGGAGATGGTTTTTTAAAAATAATAAAATAGATAGACTGCTAGCTAGACTAATAAAGAAGAAAAGAGAGAAGATTCAAATAAACAATCAGAAATGATAAGGAGGATATTGCCACTGATTCCACAGAAGTACAAACAACCATTAGAGAATATTACAAACACCTCTATATACATAAACTAGAAAATATAGAAGAAATGGATAAATTCCTGGACACATACACCCTCTCAACATGGAACCAAGAAGAAATTGAATCCCTGAATAGACCAATAATGAATTCTGAAATTGAGGTAGTAATAAATAGCCTAGCAACCAAAAATAAAAAGCCAAGGAGCAGACAGATTCACAACTGAATTCCACCAGAGGTACAAAGAAGAGCTGGTAGCAATTCTACTGAAACTGTTTCAAAAAATTGAAAAGGAGAGACTCCTCCCTGACTCATTCTATAAGGCCAGCATCATCCTGATACCAAAACCTGTCAGAGATACAACAACAACAAAAAAATTTCAGGTCAATACCCTTGATGGACACTGATGAAAAAAATCTTCAACAAAATACTGGTAATCCAAATCCAGCAGCACATCAAAAAGCTTATCCACCACAATCAAGCTGGCTTCATCCCCAAGATGTAAGGCTGGTTCAACATACACAATAAATAAATATAATTCATCACATAAACAGAACTAAAGATGAAAACCACAGGATTATCTCAATAGATGCAGACAAGGCCTTCATTAAAATTTAATATCCCTTCATGTTAAAAGCTCTCACTAAAATAGGTATTGAAGGAACATACCTCAAAATAATAAGAGCTATCTATGACAAACCCACAGCCAATGTCATATTGAATGGCCAAAAGCTGGAAGCATTCCCCTTGAAAACTAACACAAGACATGTTTGCCCTCTCTCACCATTCCCATTCAAAGTAGTATTGGAAGTTCTGGCCAGGGCAATCAGGCAAGAGAAACAAATAAAACAATTGAAATAGGAAAAGAGGAAGTCAAATTATCTTTGTTTGCAGATGAAATAATCTTATAACCAAGAAACTCCATCATCTCAGCCCAAAACCTCTTAAGCTGATAAGCAATTTCAGCAAGTCTCAGTATATAAAATTAATGTGCAAAAATCGCTAGCATTCCTATACATCAATAACAGGCAAGCCGAGAGCCAACTCATGAATGAACTCCCATTCACAATTGCTACAAAAAGAACAAAATACCTAGGAATACAGTTAACAAAAGTCATGAAGGATCTCTTCAAGGAGTACAACAAACCACTGCTCAAAAAAATCAGAGATGACACAAACAAATGAAAAAACATTCCATGTTTGTGGATAGGTAGAATCATAAAAATGAACATACTGCTGAAAGCAATTTATAGATTCAATGCTATTCCCATTAAACTGCCATTCACTTTTTTCACAGAAGTAGAAAAACATAAAATTTATGGAACCAAAAAAGGACCCGAACAGTCAAGGCAATCCTAAGCAAAAAGAGCAAAGCTGGAGGCATCATGCTACCCAACTTCAAACTATACTACAGGGCTACAGTATCCAAAAGACCATTGTAGTGATACAAGAACAGATGCATAGACCAATGGAACAGAATAGAGAACCCAGAAATAAGACTGCATACCTACCAACATCTGACATCTAACCTTTGACAAACCTGACAGAAACAAGCAAAAGGGAAAGAACTTTCTATTCAATAAATGGCGCTGGCATAACTGGCTAGGCAAAGGCAGAAAATTAAAACTGGACCCCTTCCTTACACCATATACACAAATCAAGCAAAGATGAATTAAAGACTTAAATATAAAATCCAAAACTATAAAAATAACCTAAAAAAAACCTCAGGCAATACCCCTCAGGAAACAGGTATGGGCAAAGATTTCATGATGAAAATGCCAAAAACAATTTCAACAAAAGCAAAAATTGGCAAATGAGATTTAATTAAACTAAAGAGCTTCTGCACAGCAAAAGAAACTATCAACAGAGTAAACAGACAACCTATAGAAAGGGAGAAAATTTTGGAAAACTGTGCATTTGACAAAGGTCTAATATCCAGCATCTATAAGGAACTTAAATTTACAAGAAAAAAGCTAACAATGCCATTTAAAAGTGGACAAATGATATGAACAGACACTTATGAAAAGAAGACATACATGTGACCAACACACATATGAAAAAAAGCTCAACACCACTGATCATTAGAGAAATACAAATTGAAACTACAATGAGATACCATCTCACACCACTCAATAGCTATTATTAAAAAGTTCAAACAACAGATGCTGGCAAAGTTGTAGAGAAAAATAATGATTTTTACACTATTGGTGGGAGTGTAAATCAGTTCAAACATTGTGGAAGACACTATGAGGATTTCTCAAAGACCCAGAGGCAGAAATACCATTTGACCCAGCAATCCTTTTACTGGGTATATACCCAAAAGAATATAAATCAGTCTACTCTAAAGACACATGCAGACTGTATGTTCATTGCAGCACTGTTCAAAATAGCAAAGATGTGGGATCAACCTATTATATGTCCATCAATGATAGACTGGATAAAGAAAACGTGGTATACATACACCATGGAATACTATGCAGCCATAAAAAGAAGCAAAATAATGTCCTTTGCGAGGACATGGCTAGAGCTGGAGGCCATTATCCTTAGCAAACGATGAAAGAAAATCAAATGCTGCATGTTCTCACTTATAAGTGGGAGCTAAATGATGAGAATACATGGTCACATGGTGGGAAACCACAGACACTGGGGCCTGTTGGAGGGTGGGGGTTAGGAGGAGGAAGAAGGTCAGGATGAATAACTGGTGGATCCTGGGTTTAATATCTGGGTGAACAGATAATCTGTGCAGCAAACCATCATGTTTACCTATGCAACAAGCTGCACGTTCTGCATACGTACCTCTGAACTTAAAATGAAAGTTGAAAATTTAAAAGAAGAAAGAAAAGGACTAAAAAGCCATGATTCTAAGTGTTTATCTTGAAAAACGGAAAAATAAATAAAATGAAAAAACCCAGATAAGATTTTTTAAACTGAAAACAAATGTAAAATATGGAAAATCAACAATGCCAAAGATAAAATTCATAAAAGTTAACTTCTGGGCTTTGGTAATTTGTTTTTAATTGCTGGTTATGTGAATGTGTTTACTTTGTGAAAAATCATCAGTCTCTGCACTATGTTTTACACATGTTTATGTGTAAAAAGTTTACTTAAAAAAATAATAATTTTTAGACATGGTCAGGAATTCTTCTTTCTGAGCTGCATCTGCCATTTGGTAGCATCTTTCCAGCACTTTGAAGAGAGCTTAATGAGATACTCAAAGTCTGTCTTTGCAGATCCTCCCCTGTTTCACCATTCTTCCAAGTCTCCTGTAGCCTCATATCTTCATTACACAAGGCCAGCTTTCCTGAACTCATCCTCTAGGGACTCTGATTGAAACAATCCCTACAGCATGCCAACAGGCCTCACTGCTACAGGAGTAAGGCTGTCTAAGATTTCCCCAATTGTGTCTCTTCACTGAAATGTACTTATCTCATAACATTAGGCCAAAAGCAAAAAAATTCTGTGATCAAAGAAGTTGAGGGAACACAAAATATTTTATCCCTATCCTGAGATTCATAAAACACATATAGTTTATTAAAATACCCAATGAGTCCTGCAATAGATAAACTTGATTATCTTTATTTACTCCAACATTTTCAAAACGAACTTTACCATAGAAGTCTTTTTTTCACGGTCCGGCACAGTGGCTCACTCCTGTAAACCCAGCACTTTGGGAGGCCAAGACAGGTGGATCACCTGAAGTCAGGAGTTTGAGACCAGCCTGGCCAACATGGTGAAACCCCGCCTTTACTAAAAATACAAAAATTAGTCGGGCGTGGTTGTGGGCGCCTGTAGACCCAGCTACTCAGGAGGCTGATGCAGGAGAATCACTTGAACCCGGGAGCCAGAGGTTACAGTGAGCCGAGATCACACCATTGCACTCCAGCCTGGGTGACAGAGCAAGACTACGTCTCAAGAAAAAAAAAAAAAATCTTTTTTCACATCATCACATCATGAAACCTTTTCATTTATTCAAATATTTATATAATGTCTAGTAAGCCAAATACTAATTTCTGTGCTGGTGATAAATTCATGAGCTCCTGGAGTTTATGGTCTTAGTAATGAAGGCAGAAAGTAAAGACTAAAATCATATATGATTTCGTGTAGTAATAAACATTATGAAGAAAAATTGAGAAGGGTATGGTGATTAAACAATGACAACTGAGGTTGGAGTATAGGAATCCACAGAACAAAACTTTGGAAATTCTGCCTTAGTGTGTAACCATGTGCTAATTGAAGTAACAAAGTCCTATAAAAGGAGAAGGTTTGAGAAAACCTTCAACACTCTCTCTTCATGCCAATTAATGTATGTGAAAAAGTACAAGGACACTTACTACCTGACCTTGAAGACCAGTGCTATTGATAGGGACTACTGGCCAGCTAGGAGAGTAGTGTTGTATAAGGCATTCAAAAGACTCGGAGCCCCTACAATTATACTTTGTAGATGGAACTTACTCAGTGCACTCCTAAGGCAATTGTCCCTTCTTAGAAAATTGGATAAATGTAATGGTTACGTAGTTTCTTGAACACACAGATCTCAGTTGCTTCTTTTATTTTACAGTGTTTTTTATTAGCAGATAGTTGACTAGTATAATTTTTCCTTTCTACAGACATGGAAACTGGATTTCCAGGTTTCATGCTGTTCCTCACATAATAAATCAGGTCAATCTATGCATTCTTTTGTTCACTATTTCACAATACCTATTAGATATCTCCTGTCTCTGTAGCTCTGACTCAGGTATGCAAAAATAAATGTGACCCAGAGAAACTTACGAGCATATTATAGCCGGAAGGTCAGGTACTTTCCCTTTGTGTTTCCCAGCCTCTGTCTTAAGAAATCAGTAAAGGTCTCACAAACAGATGTAATTCATTTGTTTATGACTTTCCCAGGCCACACAGAACACAATAAACAGAGTAGATGCCTGAGATATACTTAGAGTCTTCACCCAAGAAGGCTTTGGATGGTTTTTAAATACTGAGGGTAATGATAACTACAATAATCTTTTGCCAATCAATAGAAGTACGATATTACAAAAACAAAACTTCTCCTTATTCTTCTCACTGGGAAGGATTTGCTCAGCAGCATAACTTTTAACACTGTTACGACTTAAAAGAAGATACTCAAAACTGGTTAGGGCAGATAAAGCATCGATTCTAATCCACCACCTGAAGTCATATGACTCATCTGAAGCAGAAGTGGAAAAAAAAATCTACACCAGGAATCTCAAATTATCACAGGCAGCAAAGAAAGTCATAATGATTGTACTGATGAGTCATCTGCCATCTGCTTCTCTTCCAGAAAATGTAAGTCAAGGTGCAGATAAGCAGGAGTAAACCAATATCAAGAAAATGCAAAACGCAGTGTTCTTCTAGAATGATAGAAGGAAATATGAAGTGTATTCAAAGCTATCACAAGGAGATTAGATTGACTCAGAACCTCACTGAGCAGGCTGGGAAGATAATAGGTTTTGTAAGACCCAATACCTGCAGTAAATGATAGGGGAAAGGGAAGGAGGCCTATACTATGACTAAAAAGAGAACTGAAAGTCAAGAGACTCAATAGGTGAGTTCCAGTTTACCAATTTATTCTTCCCACTCCATTTGCTGGCTCAAGTTGCAATACAGAAGATAGGAAATCTCATCTTCCTAATGAGAAGACTCCATTCCGATGAGGAAAAATAAGCTGAGAGTTCTCTTGAAATCTCTTCTCGATACCTCCACATTTATCATCCCTCTTTTATGATCCACTTTGGCTACCTTACTAGAACAGAGAACTGTTCTGTGGAATTATTCATTCCATTGCTCTTGTTTTATATTGATAGTTTAACCCTCATCATACTGTATTACAGGGCATTTCTTGTGCTTTGTCTCTTTAATGTATATAAATTCCTTGAGAGCAGAAGCAATAACTACTTCATGTTTCATAGCAATAGCTAATTAATACTCATTCTTTGATCCTACAGATATTTATTGAGCATCTGCTATGGGCCAAATACTGTTCTTGGGACTTAGGATACATTAACAAACAAACAATGATCTCTGCGTTTGTGAAGCTTACATTCAAATGGGAGGCAGGAATAGAAAATAAACATAATAAGTAGATATGCTAGTATGTTTGAAGATGATAAACGTCATTGAAAAGAAAAACAGTAGAGTAAGAAAGATCAGGAATGCCAGAAGTTAGGGTTGGGGAAGGGGTAGTTTGTAGCACTAAAGAGGACAATCAAAGCAGGCTTTATTGAGAAGGTGAGATTTGACCAGACTTGAAGGAGGTGATGGAGTTAGTCAAGTGAATATTTGAGAACAGATGTATTACACTTTCTTCTCCAAGCTCCATCAAGGACTTTCAGCCAGTGCTACCTTGAGACTCAGGAGATTTGGTAAGTTCGCCAAGCTGCCAGAACACTTGTTTTTGGCTCACATAATACATTCAGTGAGTAAGGCTTTAGTCATTTTGTTACTATTGTGTGACACGGGAGGTTGAGAACAGGAACAGAGAAAGGAGAAGCAGCACAGCATTCAAGAATGGGGAGAAGAGGGAGCTCCACTCTCATCTGAATCAAGAAAGATTCTGGAAATCTTGTGGGTGGAATGAAGTCAGCCCTTCCTATTTCCTAAAGGTTCTTCCCTGCGATGAGTTTTAATTATCTAAACCTGTCCTAAAACTCTACAGAGTCTCTTTGCTGTCTTTAAAGGCTTCTTTTTGCTAGCTCTTTTTCTTCATTCTTTATTTCTGTGGTGACCAAAAGGATCAATCTCAGCTATATTTTCTGGAGAGGCCCAGGAGAGGGAATTCCAGTTTTGTTGCTCAGTTTCATCCCTGTACTAGTTTTATAAAATTATATCTATTTGGGGGGACTCTTTCAAAGAAAGTATAACTAATCAAAATATATTTGAAAATGTACTGATTCAATTAAAAATGTTTATTAAGTGATTGACAGGTTTCAGGCACTGACTGTGTAACAAGCATACAAAGATAAGGAAGATATGATTATACTAGAAGTAAAAACCTATCCTTAATAATATTCTGGGGCAGCTGAGCACGGTGGCTCAAGCCTGTAATCCCAGCACTTTGGGAGGCCGAGGTGGGCGGATCACAACGTCAGGAGTTTGAGACCAGCCTGGCCAACATGGTGAAACCCCGCCTCTACTAAAAAAAAAAAAAAAAAAAGTACAAAAATTAGCCAGGCATGGTGTCATGCGCCTGTAATTCCAGCTACTCAGGAGGCTGAGGCAGGAGACTTGCTTGAACCTGGGAGGCGGAGCTTGCAGTGAGCTGAGATCACACCACTGCACTCCAGCCTGGGCAACAGAGCAAGACTCCGTCTCAAAAATATAGATATATAATAATAACATTCTGGGGCATTGCATACCACAGAACAAAATGGCCCCAAGTAATAGGAAAACAATGAAACAGATTTGTCCTACTCTAGAAATAATTCAGTCAAAGGTACTAAACATTTTTTCAATGAAGCAAGAAAAGTCATGTTCTTACTGATGACTATTTTACTACTGTGATTATCTTTTATGTAAAACTTTGAACCCTAGCAACATTTAGCCATTCCTCCTGGTTCCTGTTAATAAGTCTGTGCTTCACTGAACATCCTAATCACCCATTTACCATCACTTTACAATGAAAGAGGAAGAGAATGGAGACTTCACAAAAGTCATTAAAGAAGAAGTGGAAACAGTGAAGCGAAGGGAAGCCTCAAGGCAGCAACTAAGAACAACTATAAGCACAGAGAATAATAGTGGTCAGGTTTTTAAAGACCACAGGACCTCTGGGAGTGACTCATTTGGAGAGCATACTATTTCTGCCTTTGACTCCACAGTGAGGTCTGCTCATTCGGTGCTGGTGGTGTTATTTTATGTAAGATGTAGCTCAGTTGCCAAAGAAGTACATGTTTTCCTCAGCCCTGTATGACTTAAAGATCTCTCTAAAACTCAAATTAACACATAACGTGTAAATCACATATACACAGTGTTTAGTGTCATATCATAGAATGTTTTTGCATCAATGAGCTGGTTGTTACTGCTTCTGCAGTAACATCTTCTGCAGAGGGAATTGCAGATATGTGAGTATAGGAGGAGAAAATAAACATATCTCTCACAGTCTGCTTTCTTTGTTTAATTCATTCACGAGACTCACTACTCTAAGGAGGATTTTGTGCTGCTCTTCTTTTGTTGCTGGGCCTATCCTGTTTCCATTCCCAAATCAAGTATTCCTGGAATTTAAGGTATCACTTTACCAGCCTGACCACAAGTTCCCATTGTTTCCTCTGCTCTGCTCATGCCCTGGAATAATGCCTCTCCCTAGATACTAAATTTACTGACCCTGCCTAGGACCCAGAGAAGAATGCTGAGTCCTCAGCCCCTGCATATCTTCAAAAAGGTAAGACAGACCAGCAAAGCAGTAAAATGACAGGCCCATTGTTTGAGCCCAATGCAGGGACTTCCCCTTTTGTATAAGCTGAGTCACATTTTTCCTGTTGTCAACTTGAAGCCTGTTCGTTGATGTACGATAGGGCTATCTTGCTGATATATAAAGCCAGGCAGACAGGTTTCCTTGCATTTGTTTGCCTTACCTTGGACCCTTACCAATTAGAAACTGTCCACTGGCCAAAAGAGATAAGACATGGTTTATTAAAGCTCAGATACTACATTGAATGAACTAATTTCTGACAATTTTCTTCTGTTAAAGTGCTATCCGAGGTTCCTGCCTTGTGCAATCTTACTGATTTTGACAGAGGTCTTTTGGGATGTATACATGCATTTTATTCTTGATATCTGTTCAGTTGACACATGTTTTAAAACCACGGATATATTTGATTGGTTGGCAAATTCTGAAAACAGGAAGTCAAATAATGGAATCAACTGTGAAACAACCATAACAAGTGAAGCTTTTCTGCTTAAGTGCCAAGATGGGAATACTGTTATGAGTAACAAACAAAATGAAATGATAATGTCAATATAATTTCAACAGGAAGAGTGAGCATCTGGACTGCCCTAATTATCATATTTCCAGTGCTTTATAACCAATGAAATGGTTTTTACATTTTACTCTCCAATATTGTTGTTAGGCATGATAAAAATCTCCAAAATTCAGAGTGAGATGTGGTGACGTTTGCTAGCTAGGAAATATTTGAGATTTTTTTCTTTTTTTTCTTTTTTTTTTTTTGGCCCAACAATCACCACTTGCATTGGGCTTTAAAAAAATACCTTGCTGGGGCCAGGTGCAGTGGCTCACGCCTATAATCCCAGCACTTTGGAAGGCCAAGGCAGGTGGATCACCTGAGGTCAGGAGTTCGAGACAGGCCTGGTCAACATGGTGAAACCCCTTCTATACTGAAAATACAAAAATTAGCTGGGTGTGGTGGCGGGTGCCTGTTGTCTCAGCTACTTGGGAGGCTGAGGCAGGAAAATCGCTTGAACCTGGGAGGCAGAGGTTGCAGTGAGCCGAGACCGCGCCACTGCACTCCAGTCTGGGTGACAAAAGCGAAACTCCACCTCAAAAAAAAAAAACAAAAAAACTACTGATTGCTTACTGTAGAACAGGCACTGTTGTAAGCATTAGGGTTATGAAGGTCATGGCAAATTACCTTCTTGCTTATAAGCATTTGCACATTACACAAAGACTTTTCTTGTAATGCCTCAAGGTTTCCAAGTACCAGTTCTCCTGTGATAGTCATTCTTCCATGATGAATTTTCAAAAGGTTATCAAGCAGTGTAAAGAATAAAAAGTATCCTCTAGTCAATAGATATGAGGAACACAGACAAATATTAGAATAAAATGAAAAAGACAATTTTTAGACAAAGACCAAGAAATACTATCTCACTAGTATATATTAAGTTTATAAAACTTATTACTTCAAAAATTTCAGGAACATAAGCAAATTTTAAAGACACCTGAATAAACTTGAGGCAGGACAATTGTTAGTAGTAGATTGGGGGAAGGGTGGAGCATGTACCATGCCACAGATGGGAAATCCTGTTCTTCCATCTTCTGAGAATTTCTATATGAAATATGTTATGGAAATGATGGCATGTGCCACCTATTCAGACAATTGAGTTTTTGAAGTATGAACAATATTTCTCAGGGTCTGCGTCTGCCAGAAAAGAATTTAAAATATTACAATGGGACATTTTTATGTCATCTTGTTGGAGGGAGAGTTAACAAGGAGTTGGCACAATTGATTGATAGTTAGAAGATTAAGTCACAATGCACATATTAATCTATTTAACCTTCAAACAGTGTTTTAAGAGACTGTTTTAGGAGAAAGTACTTTTGGGCCAGTTGGATATTTATTTCAGTCAACCTTAATTATATTCAGAAATCTAACCCTAGAAGAGTAAATTTAAAGGTGGAAGAACTGAAAGACAACCTACTATAAAGCTCTCATCTTACAGATGAGGCACAACAAATTAAATGAAATCCAGAGGTTACAACATTTATACAGGGATGAAGCCGAGCCCAAACCTAGGTCACCTGGATACTAAGGCTTGTCTCAGTTCTCTGCATGGACAAGGAGATGAAATAAAACCGCATCCAGAATTATCCAATTAGCCTGTATCTCTTATTGTGAAATGACTCCATTTGGGGACAGAATCAGTCACTAATTGAAAAAAGCACTGCATTGACTTTCAACTCATGAATCTGTCCTAAGAGGTGTTATACTTGTCATCATACCCATAGAGCATTACAGCACTGCTTACCAACCCTGTACTAATCAAACAGTCATTTTTATTGTTTCATAAAGGTGAAAAGTAAAGAAAATTTTTTCTTAAAAAAGACCTCCCAAAGAGAAATCCAGGGAAAATAGTAATAATAATGCAAAATACTCAACTATATAATTTCCAAGACTTTCATTTCACTGTATAGTCAAGTAACACTATTATTCATTTCACAGCTATAGATCAATTTGCTCATGTGTGAAACCTATGAAATACAACCATTTTCTCTTCAGATGAGTAATCCTGGTTTGAGTTGCCCATACAATTTCATAAAAATACATTATTCCAGATGGACTCCAGTTGCTGGGCAGATGGAAATGTTTAAGTAAAAGACTAAAAACTTCATTATCCTAAATTAGGTAGTCAGAGAGAAAAAGTATAAATATAACTATAACCCAAATAATTTTTAAGTTTTATGAATATTTTCAAAAATTCTACTTTCAAGAGAAAAGAACTTGAAAAATAATCACATATATTTAAGTATTTTAAAAGTATGTACTTTAACAGTCAAGTTTTTATCAATTAGTTGTAGCTACCATAATTATATATCTCATAGTCACTTTCCATTTTTACATACTGAGCCAACCTGTCCATAAGCCAAGCTCAGGTTTATCCCATTCCTTAGGTTGATTGGACAGGATTTCCCCGTGGGCATAGGTGCAATTTCTGTGAGCATCATTGCTGTGACTGTGGTGGTTAATGTGGGAGTCTTGTCTACCTTCCCACATAGCTTGCCTGTGCTCATTGTCATTGCATATGACATTTCTATCTAATGAGAAACTGCTGCTCAGCCAATTCATATTTATGCCTGGGCTAGTCTGACAGAAGTTAGCTCATAATGGGCAGGAAAATTGGTGGCCCATGGTCAAGAGCTCTGTCTCTAGCAGGATCTAATATTGCTCCAGGAGCTGCTTTGGACCTCTAAAAACATCACTGAAATGACAGGTCTCTAAAACTTCATAAGGTTTATCTCCCACTCTCAGGCATTGCTACCTCTTACTGTAAAGGAATGAGCCGCCTCTGTAAACTTTGAACATTCAGGGATGTCTACAGAGCCAAAATCTCTGGGGAAATCTACCCTTATGTGTTCATCCCATGTTTTAAGATCTTAGGTTTTTTCATCCGTGGTCTGCCTTGGCTGAGCATCCAAGTATGTCTGATGCTCTGGAATTCTACTTGTGAAATCCTGGAGTCTGTTTTTCACTGTTCATTATTTCACTGCAAGAGAAAAGAACCCCTTCTTAAACCACCAGAGAGGTTCTCTGACTCTTGCCCTTAGCATTAGTTTGATAATGGTTCTCTGTTTCTCATTATCCCATTCCAGAGCATCAATATAACTGTAATACCCAGCCAACTCTCTGTCCTTGTGCTCCCCACTCCCATATCTCTTTCAAATCCTTGAATCATCATGACTGCAAGGGTATTTTCCATTGGGATGTTTCCTCAAGTCACCCCTGATGAAATGTTCAGCAATTGGATTGTCACTTTGTGCCAGGGACTATCTAGGCCCCACATTCCTCTCATGATGCAGTCCTCTTTGCCTGCTGAGAAATGAGTGAGCCAGGCCCCAAGCTCCATCTTGCCACTTGACTTATCAGAACATGTTTGGTATCTACGTCAACTCAGGTCAACCCAGGAGGAGCTAACAAAACAGGATTATACATGTAAGATATATATTGGGGGAAACTCCTGTGAAAGATGAAGAAGGAGGGAGCAGGAATAGAGAGGGCCTTCAGACCACAATGAAGAACTGGCTTCTGTAAAAAGAGAAACAGAATATTTGTAATCCTGGTCCAGACCATCTCTAACTCTGTAACTCTCCTATTTCCACATCTTTTGACCACAAAGTTGTTAGAAGAACTGGAGATCGATGTACATGGGAAGGCTCAGGCTCTGTGCAGAGTGGGTCCTAGCAACTGTTACGTTATATGTTCACTGCACAGAACAGGGGAGTAATAAGCAGAGCCCTGGGTTTCCTTCAAAGAAACGCAGTGACCTTTATGTGTAGACAGGTAGATATGGAGGCTGCCCCTCTCTGCATCTACAACAACCCCTGTTTCTCATTAAAGTCACGGTTGAACACTATGTTTTGAATAACACAACAAAGAAAACAGGATGCACTTATCTCCTTAGACATGACCTCAAAATGTATTCTTCTTTATAACTGTTATTACTAACTAAAATACATCCTTCCTATTCTTTTTTCGGAAAGAAGAAAAATAAGGCTTGTGATGGAAGGTAGGATAAAGCCAGCATGTATTGAGTGCTGGTATGTGCCAGGTACTACTTTAGGTACTTTATGAATGTTTTCTTTCTTCATCCTTACAATCTTCAGAGTTAGAATTATCCACATCTTACGTAAGAAAACAATCAAGGTTATAGAAATTAAATAACTTGTCCACAATAGCGCAGTTAATTATCAGAAATGACTATTGACTCTGAAACTTTGTATATTTCAGTTTTGCAAAAATCTTATCTGTAAGGTGGACTTTAATTCAAGAATTATAGAAATGTTTGGGTAAGAAATTTTTCCTATGTTATATATTTAAAATCTATAATGAATTTTGGCCCTATCCCTGCTAAAACCACATTGTTTTAAATACTTAGTTGCTCATAGATCTATTTCTCCTCATTATAAACCCTTGAGGGAGACTATTATATCTAATTCATCTCATTGTAACCAACTAGAATTAGGCCTAAATGTCATCTACACTCAGTTTATGTATGCTGAGCCAAATAGAATAACAAACAACTCAGTTCATTTTTCTGCTAATTCTCCACTTACTCTGATACAGCAAATTAGAATGATAGAGAGGAAAACACATCCTCTTCTTTATTCCATGGGTCCTGTATCATAGTGGACAGACTCTCTCAAAAAGGCCTTAAAACTCTTCTATTTGTTGAGAACCCACAGTGTTTAACTAGCTTGTCATGGCTAAAAGATAGATGTGGATTATGAGAACCAACAGGAAATCCTCATTGCAGGAACACATCTCCTAAATTTCCCCACTATGCAGAGAGATGGCCAATTATTATAAAAGCATAATTACTATAGAAGTTGTAACTACCATAATTATATTTCTTATAGTCACTTTCCATTTTTACATACTGAGCCCACCTGACCATAAGCCAAGCTCAGGTTTATCCCTTTCCTTCAGTTGATTGGACAAGATTTCCCCACAGGCATAGGTGCAATTTCTGTGAGCATCACTGGTCAATATGGTGAAACCCCATCTCCACTAAAAGTACAAAAATTAGCTGGGCATGGTGGCCTGTGCCTGTAATCACGCTACTGGGGAGGCTGAGGCAGAAGAATTGCTTGAACCCGGAAGGCAGAGGTTGCAGTGAGCCAAGATTGTGCCAATGCACTCCAGCCTGCATGACAGAGTGGCGAGACTCCATCTCAAAAAAAAAAAAAGATAAAAGATAAATGTAGAGTACTTGTGATTTGGGGAAAGATCATGAAAGGTAATCTTACAAAACGTGACCTTCACCGCAACTTTCAAAGTTTACATTATGGCGAAGAGCATAGACTTTGGACACAAACCAGCCTTAGTTTGAATCCTGTCTGCGACACTGAGCTGTGTGACCTTGGACATGTTACTTAGCCTCTCTAGCCAGAGTTTCCTTGTGTGTAAAGCAGAGATGATAATAATAGTGCTGTTTGAGAATTAAAAGGAAGACAAAATGTAAAGCACTTAGCACATGGCCAGCAGATGATAAATATTCATTAAACAGGAATTTACTGTTATTATTATTTTACGATGCATGCAACTAGCTGCTTCATGTGTCTGAGCTGAATGATAACAACATTCGAATTCACAATTTTAATAGATCTTTGCATTCCCACAGCATCTTTTATCTCAGAGGAACAACGTTCTGGAAAATATTAATTCTTGTCTATTTTGTTTGTACTAGTAAAGGCAGGAGCACATACAATGACCTAGTTATTAAAAAGAACTATGATGTAAAGCGCTAACTCCACATGCACAAAGTTTTATCTATAACAGAATCTAGGTCTCTCATCTTGGATTCCTCATTAATTGTATCAGATTGTTTCCAGTGGCTAAATATTATTTATTGGCAGTGTAAGTCAATGCTGCTGATATATTACTCTTTTGGGGTGTGTTTGTTTTTTTGAAAACTGCTCTCAAATTTTCTAAATGTGAATTTAAAAGTCTGTCAGTCTATGTGCCGATAACACAAAACAGATTGTAAATGTAGCAGGATGCAATCAAGTCAAACAAATCCAGTGAGAGCGCCAGAAGTCTTTATTAGGACTGCTTCTGTTCACAGGCTTTGCTAATGATGGAACAATTGTTTGCGCTGATTTGTAGCTGGCATTGATATGCCAGCAGCAACACTTTCATCTAAAATCCAGCTCCAAATTTTTTTAATCCTGTCAATGAATTTGCTGTGTCTGCAAAGAGCAAATGCAAAGAACCTTTCTAAATAATAAGAAATGGGAATATTCAAGCAGTCTTTAATTCTAAATCCAGAGTGTTAGTTGAAATATACAATGATTTTTCTCTTTGTCATTGGTTTGTCATCTACTGGGATGCCTGCATCTCAACAACTTGTATGAATTAATAACTAAACACAGCTTTAAAATGCTTAAATTGGCAGATGTTGAAGGGAAGTAAATGCTGAACTGCAGAAGGATATTCCAAGATTCCAAACTTATCTAACATTTTCTTCACAAAATAAAAAAATGCAAATGTGCTCTGACTGCTGTTCACATTTACTGTGGGGACCAGTTTTTTTTTTTTTTTTTTTTTTTTTTTTTTTTTTTTTTAATCAAACAGCACCTGCCTCTCTATTGAGAGATGTCTGCGTGTGAGGATAAGTGCAAACAACAAAGGCTTCGACTGTGGCAGAGGCTGCATCATTTTCTTGGAACTTGCCATTATGTTTCAGGTCAGAGATTGAGGTTTGGTGCAGGGAATGGAGCTTTTAATATCAGGTGAATGGATTTTTATAAGAGGTTGGGAAGCTTTGGGTCTTAAAGAGAAAAATGGTGCTTTAAAAATAGCCACATTTCTTTTGTACTGTAATTATCAGTGCATGACCAATCATTTTTTATTCTGCCTGTGTGGGCAAAAGGAAATATCCTCTACCCATCGCTGTGGGCTGGCCATTTGAATAAGTCAAAATGTTCCCATATTTAATCAGTTTATTGAGGATATATAATTTAGCTAGAAAATTGATCCTGAAACATCACTTTTAAGGGAGCATGAAAAATGATACAAATTCATCAATTTGTTTAAGAAGTCATTGCCATATGTTTGCTGCTTAAACAGGTAATGTTGAGTAAATCAGCGATTTTTTCACAATTTCTATTGAGGAAAGGTTCACATTGTGTAAGTGACAAAATGTCTGAAATGGGAATAGTCAGCCTTTAAGAAATAGAATGGTAAAAATATGAAGGAATAGAACAATAACTTGAGCTGATCCCAGCTCTAACATTGATGGAGAAAACCCAGGCAAATCACTTAATTCCTCTGAGTTTCCATTTGTGCATCTATAAAGTGGAAATGGTAAAATGTTCCCTTCCAGGACTGTTGTGGACAGGAAATGAGAAAATGTTTGTGATGTACTTTGCAAATGGTAAAACATTTTAAGAGCATCAGGAAGAAAAAGAGAAGCAAATGGCATGATAAAAATAATTACAATGTGTAACAATTATAATGACGTTATAATATTAAATACAATAATTATTATTAATGAAAATACTAAATGCTGCCCAGAAGTGCTAGAAATTGGTAAATCCTCAGACCATGTCTTCATTATGTTCTTAACTGGAGGAAAAGGAGACATACATACATTTCATACATGAAAAAGTGAAATCTATTATAACTTAAGTGGACTACAGACTACATTAACACCTGTTCTTTGAAAGAAACTCTTAAATTAAAGTTACATCTTTCTGAGAACTTTTCTCAAAAGCAAAGTGTAGACTAATAGAGGATCCCATTCTTGAAATGGCTTGTTAGGGTTTCAGACAACCTTTGCCCACAAAACAGGGAGTCACATTAACTTGCTAAGGTTGTGTTTTTCTCTCGTTAGATCGGTAACTCACATGTTATGTAGGGTTACATGAAGTCACCAGTCAACGACAAGCAATCATTATTATATGTTTGCTCCAAAATACAAAGCTTCACATTGTTCCAAGAATAAATTTTTTTCAATAGTGTCCTTTAACTGTTGCAAGAATTATGGATAGAAAACTATTGTACTTGTTTGCTACCAACATCCCAAGAAAATAAATACACTTTTAATAGTAGTTGCTCGAAATATACAACTTCCCACACTCACTCTCTGGGTAATAAGTTGTGTGCTGAGAAGGTAAGGCAGTTGGTGGTTGCTTATGAAGAATTTATATCACCACCATTCATCTAGTTAGAGATGAGAGAAAGATGCAACTAGCATATATAGGTTGCCAATTCTTCCTCCTCCTCTGGTAGTTGTATATTATCTGCCTAGATAAGCTAGAAATACATTTCCCCAAATTTCTTTCCCTATAGAGTCCTGGGTTAGTGTTGGCCACAAGAGAAGTTTAGATGAGATTTGGGAGGGGAAATGTACCAATGGCCATTATGCTCAAAAGATCATGGTTGCTCAAGACAGGGAGGAACAGACAAAACTAGAAACTGGCAGTTTTGGTTTGTCCTGCTCCTCCTGACCCTATGTCCCTAGCTGAATGCCTGTCCAGCCAAACAATAGCAACATTAGGTTCCAGCTGAACTTTGCAGCTGAACTCAGAGGCACTAGCCACAAAGATCCAGCAACCTTCATCAGACTTCTATCCCAGTACTATTTATTATTTTTTTATTTTTGTGGGTACATATTTTGTGGGTACATAGTATATGTATTTATAAGGTACATGAGATGTTTGGATACAGTCATGTCATGTGAAATAAGCACAACGTGGAAAATGGGGTATCCCCCTCAAGCATTTATCCTTTGAGTTACAAACAATCCAATTACATCCTTTAAATTATTTAAAAATATACAATTACTATCGACTATAGTCACCCTGTTGTGCTATCGACTGTAGTCACCCTGTTGTGCTATCTAATTATTTAAAAATATACAATTACTATCGACTATAGTCACCTTTCTATATTTTTAATCCATTAACTATCCCCACCTCCCCCCTGCACTCCTCTTACATCCCCCACCCACCCCCACCAACTATCCTTCCTAGCCTCTGGTAACCATCCTTCTACTCTCTATGTCCATGAGTTCAATTGTTTTTATTTTTAGATCCCACAAATAAGTGAGAACATGGAATGTTTGTCTTTCTGCGCCTGGATTACTAAACATAATGATCTCTAGTTCTATCCATGTTTTTGCAAATGACTGGATCCTAGTACTATTTCTGATTCTACTCTAGCAGTTGGACATGCATGGCTTCCTGCAAACTAACTCTTTAACTTGCTTACCCACTCTAGACCTGGTTGAAGTCAGGTCCACTTATCAACACAAGTCATTTGAAGGCATTTGGTATAAGGGGAAAATGGCCTTCAAAGTCTTACAAATCTATTCATCCTCTTTCCTCTTCTATCTGTATGACTTTAACCTCCTTAAGCCTCCATACCCACCTTCAAAATAAATGGTAAGAAATCTTGCCTTGGTCCTAAGTGAAAAAAAAAATTTCTTTCATGAGAATCTTAATCCTAAATTAGTCTTCATGTAGATTTGAGGCTAGAATGCACTCTACCTGTATAAGCCATAAAAATCCCAAGTGCAGAATTTAAAGTGACCCATGGTGGTTAGTGCATCCAAGGCAAAGGAAAAGAGAAAATACAGAAACTTTTCAAAGGAGAGCTCCTTAAACCCAGGACACAAAGTATTTCCAAATAAATTTCTAAGAAACATGAGCTTACCATAAAAATGTTTTAAATCACCCAAAGAAACAAGTCACCATTAGCAAAAGTCAGCAGAATCAATAAATAAGAGAATCTGACCTTCAAATGTGCAATTTTTGTGATATTATCTATATTTAAATTTTAAAGAATGAATTTAAATTTCTTAAAGAAGTATAAGAGATTGTCAGTATGTCAGCAGATTTGATAAAGGAATAGAACATGAAGAAATAGAAATAATAATCATTGAAAACTCAATGGACAGGATAAGCTATAGATTACAAATGACCGAAGAGAGACCTCAAGCTTTGAACCAGAATGCAGCACAAAGGGACAGAATATGAACAAGAGGTGAAAGGACATAAAGAACAGGGGGAGAAGTTCTAATATATATGTAATCAATGCTTTAGTAGGAGAAACTTGAGGCAGAGAGGTGACATTCCAAGAGATAATGGTTGAGATTCTTCAGAAGTGAAAGGTAGCAATCCTCACACTCAAGAAACCCAACAAATCACATGAGCTAAAATGAGGAAATAAAAGTTTTATTTGGCAACACATGTAATGGCAATATATTTTGTAATATTTGGTTTAGGTAACAACATATATTTTTTTATTTTATTTTATTTTATTTTTATTTTTATTGTTATTATTTTCAGATGGAGTTTTGCTCTTGTTGCCCAGGTTGGAGTGCAGTGGCGTGATCTCAGCTCACTGCAACCTCTGCCTCCCAGGTTCAAAGAGTTCTTCTGCTTCAGCCTCCCAAGTAGCTGGGATTACAGGCATGTGCCACCACGCCCAGCAAAATTTTGTAGATACAGGGTTTCACCATGCTGACCAGGCTGATCTCAAACTCCTGACCTCAGATGATCCACCTGCCTCGGCCCCCCAAAGTGCTGGGATTACAGGCATGAGCCACCATGCCTAGCGGTAGCAATGTATATTAAAAGATGAAATGAAATTTTAAATTCTATGAAGTCACCAAAAAAGGACGAGGCAAATGCAAATGAGGTACTCACTCTTAAGAGATGTGCAAGTACAGGGCTGGGGCTCTCAGGAACCTGAGAGTGAGGGCCTACCTTAAATTTTGCAAACTGAGTCTCTCACTTGCCTCACTCTTGTCCTGGTTCTTAGAGACAAAAATCTGCATCTGTGGTCTAATATTCAGAATTGTCTAATTAAATATATTTTTAAAATATAGTGAGCTGTTGTACGAAATTTATGCTCATCTTTAATCTACTATGTTGTGATCCCATTGACATTTGGTATAATGCAACCATTGTAAATGTAGATTGTTGAATTTAATGATGTAACCACCTCAACAACCAAGACACAGAACATCTCCATCAGCCAAAAAATGTCCCTTGTAATATTTTGCTATTACCCACCCCTACCCCTGATTCTTGGAAACCACTGACTGCTTTCTGTCATTATAATTTGGATTTGACTTTTTGCAGTTTTATGTAAATGTAATCATAGAGTATTTACATTTTGTTTTTAAATAATAAGATATGAAAATATCTAAAACAGCAATTCTCTAAAAATGTCACATAACAGATATGGGTTATCTTTAGTTGCAAGAAGTAAAACAACTTACTTATTGGATATATTCATATATATGAATGGTTTATCCATTTACACTTTTTTTTTAAGTACTTGAGAGATTTTAGTAAGCAATATAAACTGTGACTCGGCTTGGCATGGTGGCTCACAAGTGTAATCCTAGCACTTTGGGAGGCCGAGATGGGTGGATCACCTGAGGTCCGGAGTTCAAGACCAGCCTGACCAACATGGAGAAACCCCATCTCTACTAAAAATACAAAATTAGCCAGGTGTGGTGGCACATGCCTGTAATCCCAGCTACTCGGGAAGCTGAGGCAAGAGAATTGCTTGAACCCGGGAGGCAGAGGTTGCAGTGAGCTGAGATCGTGCCATTGCACTCCAGACTAGGCAGCAAGAGTGAAACTCCATCTCAAAACAAACAAAAAAATTGTGACTCAATTAATGAAACAATATTGTATAAGACAACTTGAAACAAATTAGCAGAATTATCATTTTTTGCACTCCTAGTTAAGTTGCATTTAGCATCAGCTTTTGTTTTTATCAAAGGTTCCATCATGGATGTAGTAAGTTAAACTCTGAAGATGCTTAAAAATAAAAAGAATCTTTCACTCTACAGTAATTAAAATCAACGCCAGGGTTAGAGGTATTCAATTGAGTGACCAAATCATAAATATAATTATCTTATATCAAATGATTCCTGTACATGGCCACTCAATACATTTCATAAGACTCAAAATGTTCCATTTGAAAGAAAGAAATAATCATACCATCACTTAATTTAAACATTTTTAAAACAAAAATTAAATATTAACTTAATTTTCTATACATCTCTGTTTTTTAATGGGATGTATCACTTTTGAAGATTTTTTATAATGTGTTTTTATAAACATGCCATCCAAATAAAGAATTTTTAAAGCATACTAGAAATCAAAACAGATACCCTTGCTATTTTTAATGAATCCTCTGTGACATTTTCACAAACCTTTGAGGATTTTCAAACCACAGTTTGGGAAGGAAAAATTAATGTATGTTTACAGGCCACTCATGGGTCCCTAATTACTGTGTGCCACCAAATAAAATAGTCTCTTTTGTTAGTTGCCTTCTTTGAAGTCTCTGTATTATTTGATGCCATTTATCAGACCTCTCCTTCTTCCTTATAATCCTCTCATTTTTTATTTCAAGCCAACATTGTATTATTGCTACTCCAACCTGTCTGACTGATCTATCTCTGCTCCTTCAGAAGCTTCCCTCCTTTCTCCATGGCTTTTCCTACCAGTCCGTGCTTTCTTTCATTTGCTTAATCCTCCATAGTGATCCTGGGCCTGTTCTCCCAGTTCTGCTTCATCTTGCAGGCTGCATTTCCTGGGTCCCCTATTAGCTAGCTTCATTGACCAAAGGCATGCACTAGAGGGAGAAAGAAGGCACTGGCGGGAGACACTGAGGGAAAAATAAAGGATGGGAAAAGCCAAGATATTTCTCTCCCTCCCTCTCTCTGCTTTGGGTGCCATCTCTGATGTCTTGACTGGAGCTGGATGCCTCAAGATAGCTTCACTCACATGTCCGACAATTTTTTCTGGTAGTTGGCTTGATTCTCCTCCATGGGACCTTTTGTCTTTTAGTAGGCCTGACTGGATTTCTTCACAGCATGGTGGTCTAAGGGTTTCATGAGGCAAGACTAGAGCTGTAAGACCTCTTACCCAGATGTTCCAGAACTTACACAATGTCACACCCACCACATTCTGTTGGTCAAAGCAAGTCACAAGGCCAGGCCTTATTCAAAGGGATAGAAAAACAGACTTTGTTTATCGATGAGAAGAGCAGCAATATGACATTGCAAAAGACATGAAAACAGGGGAATGTGGTTCATTGGAAGCCATTATTGTAACAGTCTACCTCACTGAGTCCCTTAGTTCCAGAAACAGCACCTCTCTCCTAAACACAGTGTATACTATTCCTAATCTCTGGGTTGTTCCCCATTTGTCTCTTTTGCTCCCTTGTCACCTGTTTAACCAACTCCTTGCATTAGATTGCTTCTGGTTTCCTAGTTTGACTGTAAATGTGCATCTACTTTCTTACTTTAACAGTGATAACCCTTAAATCTGGATCTGAATTCCAGATTTAAAAGTTCTAGAGTTCTGATTTCTAGATCTAAATCCAATTCTATATTTCCAAAGGCCTCAGGGTATTTCCACTTTAATTTTTTCTTCTTCATCTCAAACTCAGCATATTCAAAACTGAATTCAGAATTCTCTCCCCTGGACAATGACCCTTCTCAAATTCTCTATACTCTAAACCAGGGGCCAGATATAGTAAGCAGCCAAGTCCATCATTGCCAATTTTATTGGAACACAGTCAAGCTCATTCATTTTCATATTGCCTATGTCTCTTTCACTCTACAATGACAGAACTGAGTACTTGCAACAGAAACTGTGTGACCTGCAAAGTTCAAAATACATACCATCTGGCCCTTTACAGAAAAATTTCCCAACCCGTTTTAAAGCTCTGATCCTTTATTTTTCTTCTCCACGTACAATCAGAGACTAAAGGTTCTCAATTCAATTCACACTCTTCATTTCTAAATTATTTCCATATTCTTTTATCTGTCTCTCCCTGTCTCCATCCTAATCTATTCTGCATATTTCAACTAAACTGACTGTTGCAAAATACCATTTTAATTCTGTTGCTCATCTACTAACAATTCCACAGTGACTTGTTTTTATTACAAGTCACTGATCATTGCAAACTCAGCATCCTTCAACCAACTCACCTCAATTTACCCAACAAAATCTAATTTGCACTTTTCCCAAGCCATCTTCTCCAATCAGGTGCATCTTCTCTTTCTTCCCTTACTTGATTTCAGAACCTCTGAATGAAGAAATTCTGTCTCATCGCTTATAGCTCTAGCACAAGGCACAGTGGCTGGCATATGGTAAACAGGGAATACTACTTATTTTTTTTCCTACTTCTGTCACTTTATTTATATGCTGCCCCTACTTAGTACATTCTTTCCTTGCTTTCCTATCTATCCAACCCTTTCTATTGTCTCTAGTCTCGTATTTTCTCTGAACTGTTCTAAGCTTAATGATCAATTTTTTATTCAAATCCCTGACAGTAAAAATTTATATCATCCATCTCTTCACTGCCTCAATGCACAGGGAGATAGAGAATTAGCCCAATATTGATTCTTGAGACAATCAGAACCTGCCATCTATTTATGCACAATTTCTAACATCCTTTCACATACCTCACGCTATCCTTTGAGGTATTTCTTCTTTGGGATTTGTCCAAAGTTACAAGGCTTCATAACTATTAGGAGCCAACGTGACAATCTAGATTCTAAATTTATACATTCTATATTCAAGATTCTAAATTTATAAGGCTTTCTAGGAAATTTCAGATAAGTTGTATGATAGAAGGTTTTATTCTACAATCTTTTTGTAAATTTGATATATAATATTTCAGATGTGGCAAGAAGAAAGAGATGAGAGAAGTATATGAAAGCACTTATTCACAGGTTATTACTCAGAAGAGAAAAAGTTCACTTACACAGAATCTAAAACTTACAACCTGCATTTTCAGTATTTGTGAACAAAATTCTACAACAATACAGATATCCCTGGAAACCAGCTCTTATGACAGTTGTGTGCTGGAGCAATTTCCTACCAGCTTAAGGGGACAGATTGTTAAATATTCAGGAATTTTACAAACCAAGTGTCAAACCATTGGCAACTTGAAATCACCCATCATATGGGTATTTTCATCAAAATTGGCAAATGCTGTAAATCAAGGGGTTTTTTTTCTTGAGAGTTTTCCAGCACATCACTGATATATCTATATCCATATCCATATCCATATCTATATATATCTATATCTATATATATAGATATGGATATAAATATACACAAAATATGAGGAAGAGAGAGACAGAGCACAATTATAATCACAAGAGGAATAATAATTGATAAAAACACACAGTGTAGACTTTACTGCGTTCCAGGCCATGTTCTAAGCATTTAGCATATATTCAGTGGTGTGCTACAGCCAGCTAGTACTAGCTTACAAAAGCCAACGGTGCACATCTCTTTCCCAACTCCAAGTTCAGTGGCCTCACATTGGTAGCTTGAAATCAGCCATAGTGGGAGTATTTACACCACAGAAATCAGTAAATACTGTAAATTAGGAATTTTTATTCAGATAGCCAGTTGTTAAACATTCACCAGCACATCACTGTTCTTAAGCCAGACTTTTATAAGACAGCATACTCACTTTTGGCCTCCTAATACATTATTCAGTATAGTTTGATAAACAAGAAACCTGTGCCTAAGCAGAGGAAAGGGAAGAAAACATATGAGATTATAAAAAGCGAGTGAAGACTTTGAGTTTGGTACAACTAGTCTGTGATAATAGAAGGGCTAGGAAATAAACACATTACCTTCCTTCTACCATATTAGCTTCTGGGGAAGGTTGGAACTATGTTCTTTCCATCATGCTGGCTGTCTTAGTACATTTTGTGCTACTATAACAGAATACCTAAGACTGGGTAATTTACCATGAACAGAAATTTATTGGCTCATGGTTCTGGAGGCTAGAAGTCCAAGATTGAGGGTCTGGCATCTTGCAAGGACCTTCTTGCTGACTCATCCCATGGTGGAGGGCAGAACAGCAAGAGAAGAAAGGAGAAGGAGAGGGAGAAGGAGAGATAAAGGAAGAAAGATAGAGAGAAAGAGAAGGGGGCCTAACTTACCCATTTATAATAAACCCACTTCCAAGACAATACCGTTAATGTACCCACAAGGGTCAGAGACCTCATTGCCTAGTCACCTCTTAAATGTCTCACCTCTTGACACTGTTACAATGGCAATTAAACTTCAACATGAGTTTTAGAGGAGACAGATATTCAAGCCATGACACTGGCCCTCCCCATGAAAGCCAGAATTGTGAATAGTTCAATCATTTGACTTCGGTTTCTTGAGAACCACTGACTCTTTTGATCAAATAACAAACACCCTTTGCCATCAATAAGTAGGTACTTCCTAAACCCGGCACTTTGAATTTAGTCAAGTTCAAAGTGCGAATAAAGTAGGGGAAAAGGTGGGACAGAGATAAGGGGAGGAGAGAACCAGAGTAAGGAAAGAAATTAAGAATGGCACCTAGAATAGGATGAGTTTCTAAAGTTAAGTTTTCACTATAACTAGGGCTTCCTTGATGTTTTGAAATCAAAAGTGATGCCTGCATTTGCCACTCTTCCTTCCATCCCCAGCAATTCTCTATATGTCTGTGAGAGAAATCTGGGCCAGTGCATGCAAGGACAATTATGACAAGCTTATTCTGTCATATTTTTGCAAAAGGAGAAAACTTCTACATGCCTGGGCCTCAGAAACAATAGTTAATTTTCAATTCAAGTTTATGTTTCTTTTAGGGAAAGAGCTGTCCAATGGATTAGATAATTTTCAAAATTTCCTAGCAGAAATAAAAATCCAAGAAATTAAAGAAGGAAAATGAAAACAATTACAAATGGTAAGTTATCTGCCATGAACAACAACTGATGGGTCTTGAGAGTAGGAGAGGGAGGTGTACAACTTAATTAGGAAGTGTCCTCCCAGAATACCAATGGTTTCCCAGCTGTTCTGCTTAGTTTGCCACAGACCATTGTCTTTCTTCATAAATCTAAATTAGCATCTGCAGCCACTCTCCTAGAAATGAAGATTTTAGCTCAGGGCTTCATTTTGAACACCCACTGGTCTTGAACTAAATTTGAATCATGAATGGAGTATTATTTAAAGGTTGATGCAGCATCACTTTAGTAATGAAACTAAAACTCCCTGAACTAAATTCTGCTTTATAGCCAAGAATGCCATGGTTAGGTTCCAGTTTAATAAAATTGTCTTGCTTTTGTAACTTTAAGTGCCTTCCTTCTCTCCCACCCCTCAAGAGCATTTTTTTTTTCAACATGCTATTGTAATGTACACAACATTGAGCATGAAGTGATTAAGCAATAAAACCTTGAGCTAATTTGCAGGTGGGGGTGGATAATAGAGTCCCATGGGAAGCGCCATCGTCCTTCCCAAATTGAGGGAAGAAAGGTAGAGTCTCTTTTCATCTCTAACTTCAAAAAAGACCAACTCTTTTGTCCCCAGGGGGATTTTAAGCCTCCATTCCAAAGGGAACACTGATTCCACTGAGAAGATTCAGGGTCCAGTGTGATCACAAAACTTAACTTATTTGTTATGCTTGTGAAATCTAGAAGTAGAGTGTGTTAGTCTGTTCTTTCACTAGTATAAAGAAAACCTGAGGCTGGATAATTTATCAGAAAAGAGGTTTAATTGGCTCACAGTTCTGCAGGCTGCACAGGAAGCATGGTTAGTGAAGCCTCAGAAAACTTACAATCATGGTGGAAGGCAAAGGCGAAGCAAGCGTGTCTTCACATGGCCAGAGCAGGATAAAGAGAGATGGGGGAAAGGTGCTACACACATTTAAACAAATAGATCTCATGAGAACTCACTCAATATCATGAGAACAGCAGCAAGAGGGATGATATTAAACCATTAGAAACTGCACGCATGATCCAATCACCTCCCACCAGGCCCCACTTCCAACACTGGGGATTACAATTTGACATGAGGTTTGGGCAGCGATACAGACCCAAACCGTAACACAGGAATTATGCGTGGAAGGGTGTCGTTGGGAAAGGGCAGGTAATCTTATTGTTAGACAGACACAAATCTGCAGAGCCCAGAGATGGTACAGACCTTTTATGTTTCAGTCTATAAGCATTGGCCCTATGGAAGATCCAAGGCACTTTCTTGTTGTGCTGAGTCCCAGAAAGAGGCTATACATCCTACAGACTTTTCAGCTACAGTTGGGCATCTAGAATGTGATATTTTTGATGTATTATTATGCTCTTGAGGGGCGGGAGAGAAGGAAGGGTACCTATAAAAAGAAAAATCCCACCCTGTCAACCTAGGGAAGAATCAGAATTACCTAGAGGAGTCAAAGTGGACTTAACAGAGCAAGGTTCTACTTCATTTTTGTTTTTCCTCCCCATTGGAAAATATAGACCACTCAAGTTTCATTAATGCACAAGTCAAAGGTAATGGTGCTGAAACAAGAAGCAAGCATCTCAGCTCAGGGTAGAACTTGAGCTAAGAACAATGGGGCAGACAGACAGAGAGTGTTCACCTGGCAAATGTATGCCAACCTTCCACATGGTCTTGAGATGTGAGGCCACCACACGTAACTTAAATGTCCACTTGAACAATTCCAGCATCTTCCATATTGGGTATTAACAAGATCAGCTTTTCCTCTAATATCTAATAGTATCTAATATTCTAAAAGTACAGAATTCATCACTGGATGACATGGATACACTCTGGAAAATGCATCACTGGGCAATTTTGTCATCGTGCAAACCTATTAAAGGAACCTAGATGGTTAAGCCTACTACACACATAGGCTATATGGTATAGCCTAGTGCTCCTAGGCTACAAACCTCTGCAGCATGTTACTGTACTGAGTACTGTAGGCAATTTTAACACAATGGTAAGTATTTGTACATCTAAACATAGAAAAGGTACAGTAAAATTATAGTACAAAAGATAAACGATAGTGCACCTATATGGGACATTTACTATGAATGGAGCTTACAGTACTGAAAATTGCTCTGGATGAGTCAGTAAGTGAGTGATGAGTGATTACAAAGGTCTAGGACATTAATTACTATACAGTTCTATAGACCTTATAAACACTGAACACTTAGGCTACATTAAATTTATTTCAAAATTTCTTCAATAATAATCTTAGCTTACTGTAACTTTTTTACCACATAAACATTTTCCAACTTTTTGACTCTCTTTAAATAATATAGCTTAAAACACATTATTCAGCTATACAGAAATATTTTTTAATCCTCAGAATTTTTTTTTTTTTTACTTTCTGAAATTTTTGTGCTAAAAACTGGAACATAAACACCCATATTAGCCTGGGCCTACAGAATAATCAACATCTCTGTTTTCTATCTCCATATCTTGTACCACTGGAAAGTCTTCACAAGTAATAAACACTCATAGAGCTGTCACCTCCTGTGACAACAATGTCTTCTCTGGAATACCTCCCGAAGAACCTGGCTGAGGCTCTTCTTGAGGAGGTATCACTCTTTTCAGAAACATGTTCATGATGGTTTGCTTGGTTTGTTTCTTGTTTTCATTACAGATTTGCTTGGAAGCAGAAAATGCACCATGAACATTCCTCTCTATAAATGAAAATCTTTCAGTGTTAAGGTCCATGTTTTCAAACTTTTTAAGGAGCTTTTAAGCTCTGCAAAAGCTTCTGCTAAACCCTTTGCTGTGAATTTTCTTGGAGGTCCTTCTTTTTCTTCTCCTTCAGTTTCCTTTTCTCTTGCCTCTTCTTCAGCTATGCATCTCTGTTCCAGTTTCAATTCATTAATCAGTTCCTCAAGAACCACCTGCAGGAACTCCTCGATAGCATCCTTATCCACATCCAGGTTAAAGTTGTTTGCCATCTCACCACAGACTTGTTAATTTTTGCAACTTCATCCTTAACAATTTATTTGAAATCATAGGCAAACCTCTTGAGTGTCTTCTTCCAGATACCATGTATACACTTTTTGGTAACATCACCTGAAGCCCAAGCAAGGTTCCTGATGCAATCACAGATGTTGTAACCCTTCCATCGGTATTTTCTCAGTGCCTAGTTGCAGCAATAGCCTGGGCAAATGTCTTCCTTAAGTAGTAGACCTTAAAGCTGTTATAACTCCAACATCACAAACTTTTTGTTTTGGTTGTGATCATCAAGGTGCTGAGAGGGATATGCTTCTGTGTCTGGTCTTCAATTCAGGCCAGTAGAAGTTTCTTTCTCCATATCTGGAGATATGTGCTCTTGAATTTGTGTTAGTTTTGTTGCCTTTAATGAAGCAGATACTTTAACACCTTCCATCATTTTGTTCTTGTCCTTCAATATGGTAGCCACTATGAGAAACACAGGTTATCAGAGCAGAAATAGCAGCCCTATGAAGAAAGAGGAATGATGAAAAAGAAAGAAAAGAAGGAGAGAAATGTGAAGAGGGGAGGAAAAAAAGCAGGAGGTAGAGGAAAAGCTGTCTACCCATCCCTTGTTATAATTGGATGTCAATCTTAATCTTAATATCTCCTAACAAATCTTCCAAGGGTTAAGATCCACATAGTTCTTTTTACTCTCCAGTAATAATTGCTTTACAAATTTTAAGTAATATTATTATCATCATCACCAATCTTAGCTAGAAAGTTTTCTTATAAACTCATATATAAAGCTGGGGAAGCTTCAGAATAAACAGAGCACAGTGAAGCACAAAGTTGAGGTTAAAAAAGCAAGCAACAAGCACTAGCTTTCTTTATAGTCCTCAACATCTTTCTCCCTGATGCGCTGTGTAGCTTAGTAAGCTTACATTAAAAACGGGATTGTAGAGTGAGTTTGCCTGAGAATGCCTCTCCAAGACCAGCCTAGGAAGCGCAAATCCCTCCCACTTTGTCCTCAGTTCAACTCCCAAGATTCCCAGCCTCTGTGTGTGAGTCACATTGCAATTGCCTATGATATGCATCTGCACGGATTCCTTCTGCTTCAGCAGGGAGTTTCAAGCTCCTGCCTGCCTATAATGAAGAAGAAAATTAGTGCGACAATGTGTCCGGATGCTGAAAAGCTGGCAGCCAGCAAAACAGTAGTGCATTTGGCTAATTTTCTTTTGCAGGGCTTTTTACTGTAAAGAAAATTGGCCTCCATGGATTAAAAAAATTTCAACATTTGCATCCCTTTCTTGAATTCGATCTCTTTGTTTCCATTTTAATATGTCGTGGGAAGTTTCCTGTGAAAATGTAAACAAGCTTTGTGTTTATTTTAATCACTTTTTCCTCCTGTTTTCGAGCTGTAGACAACCCCGGCCCTTACTCAAATTCTGGTGGTTAGAGTAGAACACAACTACGTTGTAACTCAAGCCTGTCCTTTTGTAAGAGGAAGGGGTGGGATAAATAAAAGGAAGGCATTTCCTAAAGTAGCTGAGAGTCCTATTAACTGGCTAAAGATCTAACACCTCAATGAAGAATTAGTCAACTGAACTAGTTGAAGAAAACCTTTGAGGTGAATAATTCACAGCTTTGGAACCTAAACACCCACCCAAGAAGGAATCTTCCCTTTTCCTGTTAATCCTGAATATTGTGTCTCTACTTTGCTTCTGGAATCACCTTGAAAGTGTTGCCATCTTCAGTGTTTCTACTCCCTCTCATCTGATTTATTAAGCCACTATAGTCTAGCTTCTATTCTTACTACCTTACTGAAATTTACGAAGACAGATATCAACAATGATTTACTTTTTGTATAAGTAATACATTATGATCAATACAGTGAATGTTTCTACTACCTATTTTACTGGATTTCTCTGTTCTATTTGAAGATGTAAACCACTCTCTCCTTTGAGAATTTTGTCTTCTTTTGTTTTCTGTGGCATCATGCTCTCCTGATTCCTTTTCTACATTGCAGATCATCAATCCTTAGTCTTATTCACTGAATTCTCTTTTATTGTCCTCTTAAAATAGAAGTTATATTTTACAATCTCATTCATTCTCATCTTTTCAATATCACCTCTATATAATTTTCCCATTTATATGTCTAGCCTAGACTTCCTTCCTAAATCCTTACATCTTGATCTGCACGCTTTGATTCTAGCAGTGCTATTGTGAACAATTCCAAACCACCTCCTGCTGCCAAAATCTCACCTCAAGTGTCTGCTTCTCTTGTCTTTTCCTGTTGCAACTCAAGGCCTTTTATAATGTCATAGAAGCATTTTTGCCCACTTAAACAAGAGCAGCTCACAAGAGGGAAGTCAGAAGACAAATGTTTCAGACTCCCACCTTTCAGATGGGTAATTCTTGCAGGCTTTCTTTGTTTTTCTCAAAAGTCCCATGTTGCCTAGAGCACTGACCTCAATAAAGTATCCTTACACTGGCTCTTCCTTTTTCCCTATCTCACTTTCCCTCTGTGACCACTCAGGTTTTGTGAGATCACTTGCCAAACAAACTACCTATGGCCAAATTCCTTGTTTTAATATATTTTATTTTTTAGACCACTTTTAGTTTCACATCAAAATGAAACAGAAGATACAGAGAACTCCCATATACTGCTTGTCCTCACATATGCAGTCTCCCCCATTATCAACATCCTGCCCCACAGTTGAACATTTGTTACAATCCGTGAACCTACATTAAAACATCATTGTCACCCAAGGCCTATCTATCGTTTACACTAGGATTCACTCCTGGTGATGTATATTATTATAGGTTTAGACAAATTTATAATAACATGTGTCTACCATTATAGTGTCATACAGAGTTTTTTACTGCCCTGAAAATCTTCTGTGCTCCTCCACCTATTCATCTCTTCCTCCCCGTAACCCTTGGCAACCAGTCATCTTTTTACTGTCTTCATAATTTTGACTTTTTCAGAACGTCATATAGTTGAAGTCCTGTAGTATACAGCCTTTTAAAATTGGCTTATTTCACCTCATAATATGCGTCTTAAGTTTCCCTCATGTCTTTTCATAGCTTGATAGCTCATTTCTCTTTGGTGTTGAATAGTACGTCAATGTCTACATGTACCACAGTTTATCCACTCACCTACTGAAGGACATCTTACTTGCTTCCAAGTTTGAGTAATTATGAATAATCAGGCCACAAAAATCTGCATGCCCCTCATGTGTTTCCCCCATGCTGTTCTCGTGATAGTGAGGAAGTTCTCACAACAGCTGATGGTTTTAAGTCTGACACTTCCACTCTCTTTCTCTCTCTCTCTCCTGCTGCCATGTAAGAAGTGCCTTGCTTCCCTTTTGCCTTCTGCCATGATTGTAGGTCTCCTGAGGCCTCCCCAGCCATGCTGAACTATGAATCAATTAAACCTTTTTTGTTTATAAATTACCCCGTCTCAGGTAGTTTCTTTATAGCAATGTGAAAATGAACTAATGCAAATGCAAAAGGATAATTGCTGGATCATACGTATGCTAAGAGTATATTTAGTTTTTTTTAAAATAAAATTGAGACAGGGTCTCACCATGTTGCCCAGTCTGGTCTCAAACTCCTGGGTTCAAGTAATCCTCCCCCCTTGGCCTCCCAAAGTGCTGGGATTACATGCATGAGCCACAGTGCCTGGCCTATTTACTTTTATAAGAAACTGCCAAACTGTCTTCCAAAGTGGCTGTATCATTTTGCACTCCCACCAGCAATAAATGAGCATTCCTGGTGCTCCACATTCTCACAAGCATGTGATGTTGTCAGTGTTTTTGATTTTTGGTTATTCTCATTGATGTGTAGTGCCATCTCATTGTCACTTTAATTTGCGTTTCCTGGATGAGGCGGAGTATCTTTCCTGGATGAGGTGGAGTATCTTTTTATTGTTTATTTGGCATCTATATATCTTATTTGGTGAAGTTTCTGTTGGGGTTTTGGGCCCATTTTTAATGGTACCCAAGTTCTTACTTTAGGCATTGCTTTAAGGGAAACCAAAAGATAATTGGTACCAGCAATGATCCTGCAAAGCAGAAGAATGAGATCCTATCACGAGATTGTTTGCATTCAGATGACACCAATAATTGAATGACTGGTGGTAAACAGGATGGTGATAAGACCTAACATGCAGTACCATTCAATTATTAAGCCCAGCCTGTCCCTACTAAAAACGCAAACATTAGCGGGGCATGATGGCACACCCCTCTAATCCCAGCTACTCAGGAGGCTGAGTTGGGAGAACTGCTTGAATCTGGGAGGTGGAGGCTGCAGTTAGCTGAGATCATGCCACTGCATTCCAGCTTGGGCAACAGAGCGAGACCCCATCTCAAAAAAAAACAACAACAACACACAACTCTCATCTGTAGTGGATGCGATAAAATACAGAGGAAAAGAAAGGTATTGCTTTCATTGATATTGGGCAATAGTAATTATAAGGATTATGGAATTCACTGGCTTTCATTAAATGCCTTAAAGGTCTTGAAAAAATATGAGTATGAAATAAAAATAATATGCTGGGTTCAGCTATCTCCTGTGAGGTGCACCCTGTGAAGATCAGAAGGCCTCCATGGATGGGTAAAAAGAGACCTTCAACTCCTATAATCAAAGGGTAGTTCTATGCTGAAAGTCAGGTCAAATATTGAAACCTTCTGAAGAGACTGAATGTGCAGCCTTGAAAAATCTTCAAAGCTGAAGACACAGCCATAACAGGAGAGTAGTAGAATCCTAAAACTTGATATGGGGATATTTATAGATTCATTTAAAAAGATTGAACCCTAAGTTCTCCTGGATCCTCCAGACTGGTATAAGCAGCCACTGCCCCTGCCAGAGAGGAGTCCTTCTTACCTGAAGATATTATCCAGATCTCACCTGAAGCAGATGCCTAGCAAGATGATGTTTCTTCCTCAAGACCCACCATTGCCTTTCCTTATAGTTTCCAAACCAATAATTAAAGTCACATTTCAGGGTACACTAAGTGGGGAAATACAAGCCCTCTTCCAGAAAGAAATAGCTGATTCACATTTTGTATTACTGGCTTATATGTTCTGGCAGAAATTGGTAAAATATGTGTGGGAGTGGATTTTGAGGGTTAAGTTGGGCAGACAGTATATAAATCTGAATAAAGGAGAGGTTGTTGACATTGGAGTACTCTTTCATGACTCAGGATTTAATGCCTTGGCAAGAACACCTGGACCCAGTCCTAATACAGAACTGGGATCCCTCTTTGAAACTTAGTCACATTTATGGCCCATAGTAATAATGGTGGAGATGCTGGAACTGTGTTGGCAGAGAGCTGGAGAAAGATTTAGAAGTGGGAGCAAAACTGGCTCTGTGTTCTTCAGAAGAGCCCAGAAGATACGCCTTTACTAACAAAATAAAGTATAAACTTGTGTGGGAGAGTAGCCAGTTTTATCTTTGAAAATTTCAATGGCAGCTCTTCTCTGTAGGACAGAGTAGATAGAAGGAAATTATATCATGGTGGAACTCATTTCCTCTCTATCAATGGCAATGTAGAATTCCAAAACATCAGACACAGGTTGCAACACTTAACAGTTACAGGCAAGGTGGAAATAATAACCATAATCGGCAGCAAATCTAGAATAACAATCAGGAGTCAATCAAGAGTGAGGTAGATGGGCAGCTGACTACAGACAAAAATCAATTGCTGGTGAACAGAAGGCTGATTTCAGCTGCTACAGTGGAAAATCACAATTATTCATCAAGCTTCAAGCTTTAAGATCTGATCCAATTCTCAAAAAAAGAGTCATTAAAGAGGATAATGTTCACTGCAAGGAAAGATCCCTAAAGGTCCCCTTAAGGAAGGTATATTGTATATACTGCTACAGCAAATATATACAATCAACATGCTCCAAATTTATTATCTGAAGAAACTGTGACCACTTACCAGACTAAGTTATGCACTGGGGAAAGAGGAGGACTCTGACCTTTCAAGGACTATTAGATATGTTTCTAAGCTGACAAAAATACAAGGAGACATGCTATGTCATCATACCCCACTACCTCAATTAGAGTGGGGCTTTTGAAGGGCAGATGGATCCTCTCCAAAGACTATCTCACGATGAGTTTGTATACCCATTCTGTTATTTCCCCTGTGCCTGAGTGTACAGTTGGGATGAATATGATTAGCAGCTAACAAACACTCATTCACATGGTTCCTTGAGCTGTGCAATAAGAACAATTATTATGTGAAAGGCCAAGGATAAGGCTTTGAAGTTACCCTTAACCACTTAAGATAGTAAATCAGAATACCATGTTCCATGAAAATCCAAGCTTAATGCTACAATCAAGATGTGAAGGCACAGGTATTGTGGTCATCACCATATCACTGTCTGGTTGACATCAATATATATAATAGCTGATTACCATGAAATTACTAAATGAGAGCCACAGTTGCATGTCTGTATCAGATGTTATATGTTGACTAGAACTGATCAACATCACTTGTTGATCAGGCAGTGGCAGTTGGTATGTAGCTATTAATCTGGTTAATGTGTTCTTTTCAATCCTCATGAATAATGAAGATAAAAGAAAATCACATTTATGTGGAAAGGACAGCAATGCACATTCACTGCCTTGTCCCTGAGCTATGTTATTTATCCTGTTCTCTGTCAAAATGTAGTAAAAAGGAAACGAGATCATCTTGACATTCTAGAGAAAATTATGCTGGTCTACTATATTGATGAAATTATGATGAACAGGAAATGGTGAGTAGCTCTGTTACCATTGTCAAATCATATATTCCAATGAGTCAGAGTTAACAGCTACAAAGATTGAGGGGCTGCCACACACTTTGAAGATTTTTAGGAAGCCAATGACCTGGCACATATTTGAACATGTTCTCATGTACTCCAAAAAAAAAAAAAAAAGACAAGTTATCGCACCTTGCAACCTTGCAACTAAGAAAAAGACACATTTAGTCGTGCAACAGATGCTCTCAGTGTTTTGCACAGAACATCTTATCAATTTCCATTTCTTTGCTTATAGGTCTAACTTCTAATTGCCAGCACTGCAATTTTTTGCTTGAAGGCTCCCTTTCTGACCACCAGACTATGGAGAAGACCAGAAATACCCAATAATTAATTCCACCCAGGATTAATCCTCAATTAGTGACTAATAACAGTTGGTGGATATTCCCTCAGCCCTTAGGTGGGATAAGTTGTGAGTACTGCATTTCACAAAGTCTACAAGTGTTCCTGAGAAGGATTAAGCTCTAGTTGCCCTCAGTGATAACTTGCTTGGAAATCTCATCTTTATGAGATGCAACTCACACAGTGCTTAGAGAGGAATTTATAGTTGTAAACACCTATACCTAAAAAAGAAGAAAGATCTCAAATCAATAATCTGAAACTCTTCCATATGAAACTTAAATTTAAAAAAGAGCAAATTAAACCCAAAACCAGAAAAGAGAAGGAAATAATGATAATTAGAACATAAATAAATAAAATAGAGCATAGAAAAACAACACAATCAACAAAACCATAGCTTGGTTCTTTGAAAAGATCAATAAAATTGAAAAATCTTTAGCTAAAAAAAGAAAAAAGAGAATTACTAAAATAGGGAATGAAAGAGGAAACATAACTATGGACCATAGAGAAATTAAAAGTAATCTAAGGAAATACAATGAACAAATGTATACCAACAAATTAGATAACTTTAAAAAAATCTACCACTTCTTAGAAGGACACAAGGCCAGGTATATGCCTGGTGGCTCACGCCTCTAATCTCAGTACTTTGGGAGGCAAAGGTAGATGGATCACTTGAGCTCAGGAATTCAAGTCCAGCCTAGGCAACATGGCTGTCTGTCTCTATACAAAATACAAAAATTAGCCAGCCATGGTGGTTGCATGCCTGTCGTCCCAATTACTCAGGAGGCTGAGGTGGGAGGATCACTTGAGCCTGGGAGGTCAAGGCTTCAGTAAGCCAAGATCACACCACATACTCCAGCCTAGGGGATAGAATGAGACCCTGTCTCAAAAAACAACAACAACAACAACAACAAAAAAAGATACAAATGACTGAAATTGTATCAAGAAATAGACTGAACAGACTTATAATAAGTACAAAAAAGTTAATTAGAAATTTGGAAACTTCCCTCCATGAACAGCCCAGATGCAAGCCTGGGCAATGTTGCAAAACCTCATCTCTACAAAAAAAAAAAATCAGCTGGGTGTGGTGGCATGTGCTTGTAGTCCCAGCTGCTTGAGAGGCTGAGGTGGGAGGATTACCTGAGCCAAGAAAGGTCAAAGCTGGTGATCAGGGCACTGCACTCCAGTCTGGGCGACAGAGTGGATACTCTGTCTCAAAAAAAAGAAAAGCCTAGATTCAGATGGCCTCACTGGTGAATTCTACCAAATATTTAAGGAAAAATTAACACAAATCCTTTACAAATCTTCTAGTAATGTAAAAGAAAGGAGCATTTTCCATCTCATTCTATGAGGCCAATTTTACCTTAATACCAAAACTAGACAAAGACAATAAACCTATAAATAAAGACATAAAAATTCTCTATAAAATACTAGCAAACCCAATAATAGAAACATTAAAAGAAGTTACAGACCAGGAACAAATAAGATTTATTCCAGGAATGCAAGGTTGTTTTGATACCCAAAAAATCAATTAATGTAATATCCAATATTAATAGAACAAAAGACGAAATCATATGATCATCTCAATAGATGCAGAAAATGCATTTGACAAAACTCTAATACTCTTTCATGATGAAAAAGAAATATTCAATAAACTAGGAATAGAAGGGAACTTCCTCAATCTGATAAAGAGCATCTATGAAAAACTTCATCTAACATTATATTTCATGGTAAGACACTAAACTTTTTCTCCTCAAGATCAGGAACAAGACAAGGATGCCAGTTTTTGCCTCTTCTACTCAACATTGTATTGGAGGTTCCAGCCGAGGCAATTAGACCAGAAAAAATAAAATGTATACAAATTGGAAAAAAAGAAGTAAAACTACCTCTACTTTGGGGTAATATGATTCTGTATATAGAAAATCATAAGGAATTTTAAAACTAGCAGAAATAAAGTTGAAGATTACATGATATAAGATCAGTGTGCAAAATCAATTGTAATTGTGTACACTTGCAATAAATATGAAAATAAAATTAAGAAAACAATTACACTTATAATAGCATTAAAAAGAATAAAATCCTGGGAACTAAATCTAACAGAAGTGTGCAAGAAATGTATACTGAAAACTAGAAAATACTGTTGAAATAAATTGAAGAAGAATAAATAAATATCAAGACATCTCACGTTCATAGATGAGAAGACTTAATATTGTTAAAAAGGAGGTATTCCCCAAGTGTATCTGTATACTCAGCATAATATCTATTAAAATCCCAGACAACTCCTCTGCAAAAATTAGATATGATTCAAAAATGTATATGAAAATGGAAGAGATCCAGAATAGACAATATAATCTGAAAACAAAAGAACAAAATTGGAGAACTCATACTTCCCAATTTCAAATATAATCGTAAAGCTAAAGTAATCAAGACAGTGTGTTCCTGGAGTAAGACTAGAAATATAAATAAATAAAATGAAATAGACATTCCCGAAATAAACTCTCACATATAAACTCAATTGATTTTCATCAAAAGTGTCAAGAAACAGTAACGGGGAAAGAACAATCTTTTCAACAAATGGTGCTGGGATAACTGAATAACCAAAAGGAATCCAAAAATTGAATTTGGACTCAGAATTTTTACCATATATAAAAATTAAGTCAAAATGAATTATAGACCTAAATATGATAGTTAAAATTATAAAACTCTTAGAAGAAAATTTATTTGAGAGGATCCTCATGACCTTGAATTAGGCAATGATTTATTTGACCCAAACCACAAATGACAAAAAATAATAATAAATTGGACTTTATCAAACTAGCAAACGTTTGCTCTTTGAGTGCTACTATCACACAAAAAAAAGACAGCTCTGATGGTTAATTTTATAGGACATTTTTCTAGATCATGATACTCTGTTGTTTGGTCAAACATCAATCTGGATGCTGTTGTAAAGATATTTTTTAGATATGATTGATATTTAAATCAGTAGACTTTGAGGAAAGCAGATTTACCCTTCATAAAGCAGGTGGGCTTTCTCCAATCAACAGAAGTCCTTAAGAGAAAAGGGTTCTGGGAAAATGAAGAAATTTTGTTTCTAGACTACATTCCTATTCAAGACTGCAACATCAACTCCTGACAGAATTTTCAACCTGTCAGCCTGCCCTACAGATTACAGACTTACCAGCGCACACAATCATATGAATCATTTCATAAAACAATGTCTCCCTCGGCCGGGAGCAGTGGCTCACGCCTGTCATCCTAACACTTTGGCAGGCAGAGGCAGGCGGATCACAAGGTCGAGAGATCAAGACCATCCTGGCCAACAGGGTGAAACCTCGTTTCTACTAAAAATAAAAATAAAAAATTAACTGGGTGTGGTGGCACGTGCCTGTAGTCCCAGCTACTCAGGAGGCTGAGGCAGGAGAATTGCTTGAACACGGGAGGTGGAGGTTGCAGTGAGCCAAGATCACCACTGCACTCCAGCCTGGTGACAGAGAAAGACTCTGTCTAAAAGAAAAAAAAAAAAAAAAAAAAAATCTCTCCCTCTGTGTTTCAACCTCTCTCTCAACATATGTGTGTATGTATACATATGTATGCTAGAAGATATTACAAGTTTGATTCCAGACTACAGCAACAGAGCAAATATCACAAATAAAGCAAATCACATGAATATTATGGCAGACAGATTCCCCAGTATATATAAAAGCTATGTTTACATTCTACTTTGGTCTATTAATGAGCAGTAACATTATATATTAAACATGTACATACTTTAATTTTAAAATATTGCTTAAAAGTGCTAACAATCATCTGAGCCCTCAGGAAGTCATAATCTTTTTTGCTGGGGAAGGGTCTTGCCTCCATGTTGATCACTGCTGACTGATCAGGGTGGTGGTTGCTAAAGTTTGGGGAGGCGGTGGCAATTTCTTAAAATATGACAACAATGAAGTTTGCTGCATTAATTGACTCCTCCTTTCACAAAAGATTGCTCTGTTGCATGTTATGCTGTTTGATACATTTCCCTGCAATAGAAGCTCTTTCAAAATTGGAGTCAACTCGCTCAAGTCCTGCTGCTGCTTCATCAACTAAATTTATGAAAAATTCTAAGTCCATTGTTATCATTTCAACAGTTTACAGCATCTCCACCAGAAGTGTATTCCATGTCAAGCAACCACTTTCTTTGTTCATCTATAAACAACAGCCCTTCTTTCATTCAAGTTTTACCATGAGATTGCAGCAATTCATCCACTGAAGTGGAATCTTTAGAATCCACTAATTCTACTTCTCTTGCTGCTTCCACCACATCTGCAATTATATTCTCCACTGAAGTCTTCAACTCCTAAAAGTCATCCTTGAGAGTTGGCATCAACTTTTTCCAAACTCCTGTTAATGTTGCTATTTTGACCTCCTCCTGTAAACAACAAATATTCTTAATGGCATCTAGAATGGTGAGCTCTTTCCAGAAGATTTTCAATTTACATTGTCCAGATTCATCAGAGGAATCACTGATCTATGGTAGCTATAGGCTAACAAAATGTGTTTCTTAAATAAGACTTGAAAGTCAAAATTACTCCTTGATCCAGGGGTTGCAGAATGAATGTTGTGTTAACAGGCATGAAAATATTATTCTCCTTGCACATCTCTCTCAGAGATCTTGGGTGACCAGGTGCATTGTCAATGAGCCACAATATTTTGAAATAAACTTCTTTTTTGAGTAGTGGGTTTCAACAGTGGGCCAACAATATTCAGTAAACTGCCAGGCATGTTGGCTCACACCCAAAGTGCCTGTAATTCCAACACTTTGGGAAGCCAAGGTGGGAGGATCACCTGAGGTCAGAAGTTCAAGACCAGCCTGATCAACATGGTGAAACCCTGTCTCTATTAAAAATACAAAAATTAGCTGGTTATGGTGGCACATCCTGTAATCCTAGGCACTTGGGAAGCTGAGGCAGGAAAATCACTTGAACCTAGGAGGTGGAGGTTGCAGTGAGCCAAGATCATACCATTGAATTCCAGCCTGGGCAACAAAAGTGAAACTCCATCTAAAAGAAAAAAAAATTTTCAGTAAAACATGCAGTAAACAGACAGACTGTCATCCAAGCTTTATTGTTCCATTTATAAAGGATAGGCAGAGTAGATATAGCATAATTCTAAAAGGCCCTAGGATTTTCAGAATGGTAAATGAGCATTGACTTCAACTTGAAGTCACCAGTTACATGAGCCCCTAACTAAAGAGACAGCCTGTCCTTTGAAGCTTTGAAGCCATGCATTGACTTCTCCTTCCTGGCTCTGAAAGTTCTAGATGGTATCTTCTTCCAATGTAAGGCTGTTTTATATACGTTGAAAATCTGTTGTTTAGTGGAGTCAACTTCATCAATTATCTTAGCTAGATGTTCTGGATAACTTGTTGCAACTTCTACATTAGCACTTGCTGCTTCAACTTATACTTTTATGTTATGAAGATGGCTTCTTTCCTTTAACCTCAGGAACCAACCTCTGCTGGCTTCCAACTTTTCTTTCTTTTTAAAGAAAAAAAACTTCAGATGTACTAAATACTTAAATTCCAAAGTAATCATTATATATTTAAAAAAAACCCACAAAATAGAAGGAATTGCTGTTTAACATTTATATAAACCTAGGATAGGGACAGCATGATGCCAGGGACAGGAATTGCAATGAAAGAAATTTATTGTTTTTACCACAAAATGCAAACTTCTATGAAAAGCACCATAAGTAAATCCAAAAATAAACTGAAAAACACTTGTCATGTAACCAAAGGAAAAAAATCTTCATATATAAAAAGATATTGTAAATTAATAAGAAAATGCCAAACTACCTCAAAAAATGAAAACAGCTAAAGATAAGCAAGTTTTATGTGTGTGTTTATTTGTTTATTTCTTTTTGAGGCAGAGTCTTGCTCTGTCACCTAGGCTGGAGTGCAGTGGCGCAATCTCAGCTCACTGCAACCTCTGCATCCCAGGTTCAAGCGATTCTCCTGCCTCAGCCTCCCAGATAAGCCAGTTTTAAAAGAAATACAGATTAAATTGACATTATAGCATTGATCATAATGGTGAGAAGCTAGAAACATGAAGTAATAATAGGCAACCAACTGAAATAAATTATGATACACATACGTATACCTTAGAATATTAAGTAGCAGTTCAAAATGATAGTAAAAAAAAAATGTGTTTACCAAATGTATAAGAAAAAAACAACCACATTAAAAAGTGGGCAAAGGACATGAACAGACACTTCTCTAAAGAAGACATTCATGTGGGCCACCAACATGTGAAAAAAAAGCTCAATATCACTGATCATTAGAGAAATGCAAATCAAAACTACAATGAGATACTGTCTCAGGCAGGTCAGAATGGTGATTATTCAAAAGTCGAGAAACAACAGATTCTGGTGAGGTTGCAGAGAAATAGGAACACTTTTACACTGTTGGTGGGAGTGTAAATTAGTTCAACCACTGTGAAAGACAGTGTGGTAATTTCTCAAAGACCTAGAGGCAGAAATACCATTTGACCCAGCAATCCCATTACCAGGTACACACCCAAAGGAATATAAATAATTCTGTCTTAAAGATATATGTGCACATATGTTCATTGCAACACTGTTCACTATAGCAAAAACATGGAATCAACCCAAATGCCCATCAGTGATAGACTAGATAAAGAAAATATGGTACATATACACCATGGAATACTATGCACCCATGAAAAGGAACAAGATCATGTCTTTTGCAGGGACATGAATGGAACTGGAAACTGTTATCCTCAGCAAACTAACACAAGAACAGAAAACCAAACACTGTATTTTCTCACTTATAAGTGGGAGCCGAATGATGAGAACACATGAACACATTGGGGGAACAACACACACTGGGGCCATCGGAGGGTGAAGGGGGAGGGAGAGCACCCGGAATAATAGCTAATGGATGCTGGGCTTAATTACAGGGTGATGGGTTGATCTGTGCAGCAAACCACCATGGCACACGTTTACTCATGTCACAAACTTGCACATCCTGAAAATGTACCCCAAAACTTAAAATAAAGTGTAAGAAAAAAAAAGATTAGAGCTTTTTCAATGTGTAAAACATAGTAAAAAATAATCTATATGTTAAAAAATGTATTTACTGCTAGGAAATGTGAATCCCCAAAAAATAACACAGATGTTTTCATTTTTTATAAAAAATTATATATATTGACAGGAAGGAATATGAAAATAATATTGTCTGTTTGAAATTGTATTTAAATTTTTCTTTTGACTATATTTTCTTTTCCTGCAATGAATTACTTTCATAGTAACAAAAAGTCTTTTAAAAATTACTCCCAGCACAAAAAAAAAAACCCAGCAATCCCTGAGGTAAGGTGGCATTTTTAAAACTGAAAATATTTATTTGGACAGAAAAGCAAAACTTCACCATAATTCTGACTATTGTAATTATAAAGTAAATGAACACTTCAATTATGTAACAGTTGTGATTTATCATTAAGGTTTTAGGTCTATAATACATTTAAAATCTAATGAACTTTGGAAAGACAATGTCATAAAATTGTCTTAAAACACTATGTTAAGTCATTACTAACATTGCAGATAAGGATAAAGATGGCAAAATTCTTTACTCTTACCACATCCTCATATAATTATCACATTTGTTATCAAATTTTAGTTTGGAAGTCAGTCCACTTATCAATATCAAATTCTACTTTGTTGCACAATGTCCAGTTGGGCAATTTTCAACTACGTTGTGAAACTCAAGAAAAATAAAGTTGAGTCTAAGCAGTTGACACAGTTCTGCTCAAAAACCTATTCTTACAAAATAACTTGTCAAAACATTTTTATCTTTAAAAAATTTTGAATGCAACTATTAATGTTTCACTTTTGCTCTACTCAATTCTTCCTTTAAAAGTTTATTAAAATTATTAAGGAAATAAAGTGTAGAAGGACTATAGAAAATATTTTCAATAAAAAGAATAATCATTAACACTGGCAATTGCCACTAGGAAGGAGTATACATACTGATAAAAATTATAGAAACCTCTTGGTTGTTCCCCTAACTACCACTGATGTTGGGTTAAGTCCCACAACATCAAAAATGAAGAAATAGTTCCATGAGCTGTCAATAATTTTCTGAAGGCAATGTATTATTCATTGGCACCAGAATCCCTCTGATGTTCTTCCGCATGTTCACATGTTTTACCATCGGTCATCTATCAGATTCTGCAACTGTTGTGGGAATATCCAGCTAACAAAAGCCAAAGCTGGGCATTGACACTGACGGTAGCTTACTGATGTTTCCCCTACAAATGTCACATTTTCTGATAATAAAATTTTGCACAAAAGGTGGAATTCAAAAGGCCAATTATACATTTATCTAAAATCTTATAATTACAGTAGTTTATGAAAAAAGTTGCCCAGTACTATAAACTGCTTCTGCATCAGTTCCACAAACAAGACAAGGATAAAGATGACAAAAACGCATCCAAACGGTTCACAGACAGGGTTGAGAAGTAAGCTTGTGATTTCAATTTGGTCTTTTGTAGGATCAGTGCTGAGCCAAGAACTTTGAGAGACTGGTGAACATTAGCTTGCTTACTAATGCTATGAGACAAAAAAGTACTAGCTCTTCCTCCTTGGTGAAAGAGTGATGGTACATCTGTGGAAACATCCCAATGTCAGAGGAATTCATCTTCAGAACAATAAATGGAGGATCTGGGTTTAATGGGTGAAAGTGAACTTCCTACATTTTAGCTTCGTAATTCTTCAGCGAAGATACAGGCATAGTACCTTGTCTAACATTCCAAATACTCAACATTCCATCCTGGCCACCAGGAGCTACAACGTGCTGTTTGGTGAGATTTCTATCAATGCAATGGAATGGCACTCAGTCACCGGTCAGTGACAATATCTGAGAAGGCTCATTTCCTTGTTGTGTGAAATCCCATATTTTTAACTGTCCAATCGAATTTACAGTAAGAATCTCTCAAGAGTTCTAAGAAAGATTACAGCATAGAGTATACTACTATCCGCATTGCCTACAGTTCTTACGGTTTCCTTGTGATAAGCTTTGAAGAGATTTATTCAACCATTGTCTCCAACGTTAATGATTTCTGGGTTGTTCCACACAACAGCTGTACATGGTGCACTGCTACACGAAGGACTTTCTGGGCCTGTGTGGTAATGAGCTGTAGTTCACAGCTGGTTGACTGAAAGAGTCTGGTTATTCAGATGATGAAGGAAAACTGATACACATCCTGTTGATGAAGCAGCTACAATTCTTTCCTGGTCAGACAACTGTCAATCCATTATATCACCATAGTGTCTAATATCACACAGTAATTGATTGTCTCCTTCAAACCCTCTATCAGAGTTCAAGTTTCCAAAATCTCCAATAGACCGCAGTGAAACATAATTTTCCCCATTGTCCCAAGAGCCCGTAGAGAACATCTCTGCAGTCTTCAAGCTCCCCAGAGGCACTGGTCACCAGCATGTTTTGCAGATTTTCTGAGACACAAACAGCATAAATTTCCTCCAGCTGAAAGCAACTGCAGCAGGTACAGCAATAAGCAAGCACTGCTTCCAACTTCTCTTCTGCAGCTTCCTCATCTCTCTCAGCCTTTGTAGAATTGAAGAGAGTTAGGACCTTGCTCTGGATTAGGCTTTGGCTTAAGGGAATGTTGTGGCTGGCTTGATCTTCTATCCAGACCAACTAGAACTTTCTCCACATCAGCATTAAGGCTGTTTCCTTGTTTTTATCATTTTTCATGTGTTCACTGAGGCAGCACTTTTAATTTCCTTCAAGAACTTTTCCTTTGCACTCACAACTTGGCCAACTCTTTGGCACAGAGGCCTAGCTTTCAGCCTATCATGGCTTTTGACCTTCCTCTCTCGCCAAATTTAATTATTTCTAGCTTTTAATTTAAAAAGAGAGGCATGCAACTCTTCCTTTGACTTGAACACTTAGAGGTCATTGTAGGGCTATTTCAATATTGTTGTGTTTCAGGGAATAGGGAGGCCTGAGGAGAGTGAGGGAGATGGGGGAATGGGTGGTTAGTGGAGCAATCAGAACATACACAACCATTACTGATTAAGTTCGTGGGTATGGTTCATATAGCCCCCCCAAAATTACAATAGTATCATCAAAGATCACTTATCACAGATTACTATAACAGATATAATAATAATAAAGTGTAAAATATTGTGAGAATTACCAAAATGTGACACAGAGACACAAACGGAGCATATTGCTGTTGGAAAAAATGGCATTAATAGAGGTGCTTGCTGCAGGGTTGCCACACACCTTCAGCTTGTGAAAAATGAAAGCTCTGTTCAGTACAATAAAGCAAAGCACAATAAATTGAGGTATGCCTGTGTATGTCTGTGTGTGTGTGTGTGTGTGTGTGTGTGTGTGTGTGTGTGTGTCCTATTGGTTTTCTTTCTCTGGAAGACACTAATATAACAACCTAAATAATAGAAGAAAACATTTGTAAATTATTAATTAGTGACTTTTATGTAGAATATATGTTTAAAGGCTTACAACTCAGTGATAAAAAGACATCCTAATTTTTTAATTTTTTTTATTATACTTTAAGTTCTAGGGTACACATGCGTAATATGCAGGTTTATTGCATAGGTATACCTGTGCCATGTTGGTTTGCTGCACCCATCAACTCGTCATTTACAATAGGTATTTCTCCTAATGCTGTCCCTCCCCAAGACCTTCACCCCACGACAGGCCCAGGTGTGGGATGTTCCCCACCCTGTGTCCAAGCGTTCTCATTGTTTAATTCCCACCTATGAGTGAGAACACGCAGTGTTTGGTTTTCTGTCCTTGTGATAGTTTGCTGAGAATGATTGTTCTAGCTTCATCCATGTCCCTGCAACAGACATGAACTCATCCTTTTTTAAAGGCTACATAGTATTCTATGGTGTATCTGTGCCACATTTTCTTAATCCAGTCTGTCATTGATGGACATTTGGGTTGGTTCCAAGTCTTTGCTATTGTGAAGAGTCCCACAATAAACATATGTGTGCATGAAGACATACTAATTTTTTTAATGAGCAAAGGGTTAAATATACATTTCTCCATAGAATATATATGAACAGCCAATAAGGACATGAAAAGTACATTAATCAGTAATTAGGAAAATGCAAAGCAAAACTACAATAGTGTAGCACTTCACATTAACTAGGATGACTAAATTCAAGAAGACAGCAATAACAAATGTTGGCAAGAATGTGGAGAAATTGTAACACTCATATATGTTGATGTGACTGTAAAATGATGTGACCATTTTGGCAAATAGTTTGGCAGTTGACTGTTTACTGTTAAATATAGAGTTATTATATGACCCAGCCATTCCATTCCTTGGTATGTATCCATGAGAAGTGAAAACATGTCCACATAAAAATTGGTACATAAATGTTTATAGCAGCATTATTTGTATTAGCCAAAAACTGGAAACAACCAAAATGTCCATCAACTAATGAATCGATAACTAATATATGGTATATCCATACAATAGAACATTATCTGAAAGTTAAAAGGTGAAAGCGGTTTCTGTCTGCTGTTAAGTCTTCCTCTACAGATACAAGAAAAAAGTCTCTTCACACTTTCTGTCTGTCTGATTGTAGCAGCCTGAGATTGAATAGAGGAATACAGGGGGTAAAACACAGAGAGAATTTTCACAACTCAGGAATAATCTTGTAAACACTGAAGAGCCTGTTTTACTACAAAGGAAAACCTAAAATTTGGTTTACATGAGAAGTGTCGGGAAATAGCTCCTCCTATCCTAACCTAGTTGGTTACATTTGTAAGAGCTTAAAGGCTAAAGGTAATTAAAAGCAAGCCAATGATAAAAAGAAAAGAAGGAACACAAAAAGGAAGGAAATTCCAATACATATTACAACTTGAATAAAGCTTGAAAGCATTATGTGAAGTGAAAGAAGTCAGTAGCAAAAATATATATATATATATATAGCACGATTCCATTTATATGAGATGTCCATAATAGTCAAATCTATAGAGACAGAGAGTTGATTCGTGGTTACTAACAATTGGGTTGGGCAGTGAAGAGAGAAGTGTGAGGAAGGGTGAATGACTGGTAATAGGTGTCAAATTTCTTTTTGGTATTATGAAAATGTTCTAAAGTTACATTATAGTGACCTCATTCCATCTTACTTGCCATCTATCTTCATAAATAGCCCTGCTTGTGTTTTTGCCCGTTTCCTCCCACCCCAGCTTCTACTTTGATCTTTCTATTCCTCTTGTTTCTTCTAGTCTTGCATCATAATCCAAGCTCCAAGCACAAAAACAAATTATCTGTTCCCAACCTCTTTGAATCAGAAGCATTAGCAATTACATGAACCATCATTTGCCTTGGGTCCACCAAACCAGCCCCAATTCCTGTGGCCAAATCTGTGGATACAGTTATTTGGAGTTTGGAATTTATACCTTCACAACTCTATGGTTAGGTTCTGTGAATTGCAGAGAGTCTAATCAACTCATGATGTAGCTAAAAATATACAAACCAAGAATTGAGTTACAAGTCCCTGTTATCTTTCAGTCTTGACTTACTGGAAACTCTGAAGGTGGAAAACCAGAGGAACAGCAGATTTTGCAGTAGTCCAGGAAGGTGGTGCTTATGACAACAGCCATCCATACATAGTTATCCAGAAAGCATGTTGCCAGTGTGAGCTAAAATTTCTTTCCTAAATACCCAAAATGGTACATCTATCCTTCATTTGCCCTGGTAGAAGAGCTTACATAACCAGAGAAATGGTTCTGGTTTCCTGTTTCAGAACTTTGGCAAAAGTTTCTTAGAAAATATGAGGAACAAGGATGAAATTCTGTCTTAGTCTGCTATTCTATGGGATGATAGATGTAATCTGTGTTTCTTAATCCTTGTTCCCACTTTTGATGCCAAACAAAGTAACAATGGTTGACACTGAACGTGGACTTTTGAGGCTATCTGACTCCTCCTAAGAGGCTGACTCTACTTCTTCCTCTTTATTTGCTGGTGATCTTAATAATGACTATAGAATCTGTTTTAACTAGATAATGAATAAGAGAGAGGAAGGAACAAGGACATAAATTTGCAAAATCTAAAAAAAGATGAAGTGCACAAGGAAATTGATTGAAGCCACCAATGCCAGCAAATAAATCCTATGCCTCCTCACCATCAGTGTGCCAGCAGGGTATTGATTTCCGGATGCACAATGGGGAAATTAGTGCTGGCTCCAGTATGATTGTGCAGCAGTAACAGGTCAAGGAGTATCTGGGGAGACCTGAATGACTAAGAGAGTTTTGGGAACTTTCTCTGGGAATTTTAAAAATAAAAGTAGTATAATTCTTCATTAAATTATAAGTAGTTGAAATATCTGCTTTTGGAAAAGCCATAAATATAAAAAAGTCTCACGATCCAGAAAAAGTTCCCAGGATTGAGATATAATTCCTTAGAAGTCAGCCAAGAGTGAGGAGAACAAGCTTTGTACTTTTAAATAAACTATCTCCCATGGGCCCTAAATGGACACAGCATCTGCGGTCCCCAAAAATGTACATACTTGATAGAGAACAATATATTACATATATTTCATAAATGCATAGAAAGTTTTAGAAACAATTAGATTAAAAACAGACTGTGTTCCAAAATGCCTTTGTATGTCAGTCAATTGGAATTAGAAAGCTTTTTTCCCATTAAATCCATAGTTCAGGTTCCCAGGTGAATCCTAGAAATTCTACTTAAACCATATGCAGTTGAAAATCTGGACTTCCCTAATGTTGAGTACTAAGTCCCAAGTTCTTTGGGTTCTAAGCCACTGTGACCTCTGAGGGTAGGAACCAGAAAAAAAGAGCAGCTTTCACAGTAGCCCAGAAATATGATTCCTATGGCAGCAGGCATAGATAGATAGATAGATAGATAGATAGATAGATAGATAGATAGATAGATAGACAGATAAACAGATTAATGAATGGATGTACATCAAAGTATACATGCTATCCAAATCCCAATATGACAAATTGAACCTAAATTTTTTCTATTTTATTTTTAAAAAAAATAATGTAATGCAATTTTAAATAAAATTGCTGCACATTCAGGGTTTCCTTTTTTCAATGCTTATTTTCCTTTATAAAACTAAAATGCAGATCTTTTATCCAGTAGCACTTTTCTCTGTGGCCCAAGGACCCCACTGATAATTTAACACAGATCATCCTTTCAATGTAAAAAACAGCTGGGTGCAGTGGCTCATGCCTATAATTCCAACATTTTGGGAGGCCAGGGCAGGAGGATTGCTTGAGCCCAGGAGTTCAAGACCAGCCTGGGCAACAAAAATGTTTCCTGTCTCTCCCAAAAGTTTTAAGAAATTAACCAGGCATGGTGACACACACCCGTGGTCTCAGCTACTTGAGAGGCTGAGGAGGTCGAGGCTACAGTGAAATAGGTTTGCACCACTGTACTCCAACCTGGACAACAGTGTGACCCTGTCTCAATTGATAATAATTAATAATAATTAGCCTTAGCCTACCTTTTCCTCACAAAGGTTTTTACTGCTGTCTCTTTTATCACCTTTCCCTTGAAAGTTCCTGAGAACTTGAGACCACTTATTTGAATGTAGTGAACTGCTTAATACTTGTGTTAGGTATATCACAGAGCTCTGCCTCAGAAAACAAAGTCAGATTTTTATGCTCTTCAACAATAAATCCTCTCAGCAAAAATGTGGCATTGCCTTACATGTTTAGATTCATACATAAGATTCCCCACATAATTTGTTGTATAATGAACATGGCATATAAGATTCTGGAATTTTATGCAGCGTCTAGAAGACCCAAAAGGAATGTTTAGCATTTCTCTTTCCTATTATTCTCATCTTTCTTTCTCTGTCCAGGTCTTTCCCCCAGAACACTTGCTCAGCCATGCACTCTTCCTGAGTTGCACTCTTACACTTCATTTTGCAAGCAGGACATGTTATTGAGATAAGGCTTTGGCTGACTTACATTCCAGCCAAACTGTAATTACCTGCTGTGTAGGCTGCTTCCCAAAAGAGTAGGGGAAATTTTATTGGAGATGCCAGTCATTTTTGTACAAGTAGTCACCCCAAGATGTTAGTGACCATTTTGTTTTCCATATTGTCAGAAAAAAATTGTGTGTACTGTCAAACTTAATTCAAGGTGTACCTTAAGTCCTCAGTACCTTGTCAGTCTCAGGAGCCCCTCTATGCCTCTTTGCATCTTGAGGTAATCTTCATCTTTTAGCCTACACAAAGCTGAGACAGACACAAATAGGGGGACAACTTTGTGAAAGTTACCCAAATTCTTCCCATTTTTTAAGTATCATTTCCCACTTGCCATAAATTCAATAGAAGGTCACTCACTATGGAGTTGTACATTATTCACCAAGTATATTATATTACAATTCTTCCTTCTAGAGGTTTCCGAAACAGTCAGGACTTAGATCATCAGCTGAAAATTTATTCCTGTGTTAGGTCAACCCGGACTGATAATTCAGATCATATGTCATACACCTGGCCAAAATTTCCATTTTCTATTATCTACTTAGTTATGGACTATAGTAAAGTTATATCTAGCCTTATTGACCTTTTGAAAAAAAAATCCTTTGTAGCAATAGCCATATAGACATTGTTAGTACTTTAATGAAAATGATGACCAAATTCATCATAAATGAGGCATGCAGAGTTTAATTTAGTGCTATTTTCCATTTTTATTTTTTGTATTTTTTTTTCTAAGAGATGTGGTCTCATTATGTTGCCCAGGCTGGTCTCAAACTCCTGGGCTCAAGCAATCCTCCCACCTCGGCCTCCTAAACTGCTGGGATTATGAGCATGAGGAACCACGTTTAGCCTTTTCCATTTTTAAAAGAAGGATGTTAGTTGGTTGAAAATATCTGGCTCCTAGCAGATACTAGTAACTTAGTTCTGTATAGAGAAAAACAATTTCATAATAATAGGCGATATAAACTACAGACAACCATCTTGCCAATTCACATCAGCAAGAAGAAACAATGTGATCAACCAATGTAACTGTGAATAAAATTTCTGGGGAAGTCTCACCAGATGTGGCAATCCGGTTAGAATGGGGGATATGACACCTTTGTGATTTGGGGAAATTTTCAATATGAGGCAAAGTTAGTTTGGGATATCTATTTGCATTTATTGACTGGGTAACATTAAATAAAACATTTAAACCCATTTGTGCGTCAGTTTCCATATTTGTGAAAGAAAAAGAATGGCCTTTGTGTTTGAAGCTCTTAAAATCAAGAGAGGCAGTATATCACAGTGGCTAGGTGCACGGCCCTGTGCATTCTGATTCTTCCTGTTACTAAATGCCCCTAGAAAAGTTACTTAAACTCTTTGTGCCTCCAGTTTTGCATTTGTAAAAGGGAATGATAATATATCAACTTTTAGGGATATCATGAAGATTAAATTAATGAATGCATGTAAAATGCTTAGAACAATGTCAGATACAAAGCAATAATTCAATGTATGTTAGGTCTGCAGCAATAGTCATCAAAGCAAGACTATCTTTTTAAACCAGATGCTATAGCTAATGAGGTGTTCTTAATTCTTCGTTGTCACATATTTCCAAGTGCTTTCCAAGGAGTTCTCTTATATCTCTGAATATTATTTCCAGGAAAATATTAAATTGAAAGAGTGAGAGCAAATAATATATGCTGAACTGAAAATCAGGATATGGGATCCCTTGAATTTTCCCCACCAATTGCGACCTTAAGTAATTTGGGCTCTTATTTTCCTCATATGAAAACTAATGGAAGTAAATTAAGTATCTCTAAAGCTCCTTCAGCTTTAACATTCTTTCAAATAAGACTGTATTTGGTATTATTATCCCGAAATAATTGGAATGACATTTTACAATAGCCATTTTCAATATGCATGTTTGCTTAGGTATGTTAAGCTCTTTTTTTGTTTTTTTAAACCTCAAATCCAAGGTTTGTGTCAATTAAAATAGACAAAATCTTATGAATGTTGAACCAGAAATATGACAAAATGCATTTTTCCACCATAGAGTCAAAGTTAGCATAATATACTTTATCTAAATGAACACATTTTAGTAAAAGTAAAGTTCTGATTTAGGGCAACTTGGAAAATGAGAATTTCAGTTAAGACCTGCCTAAAGGAAAGGAAGCTGAGGAAATGAGAGAGAGAACAAGTGTAATCTTAAAGGAGAATTTAACTTACAGTTTGGAAAATACTTGTAAAAACAGAGTCTTTACAGGGAGCACATCATCTTGAGGGGAAGTGCTAAAAAGTTAGAAAAAAGACAACACCAAACAAATTACAATTTTTAAAAATAGTATTATCTCAAGGAAACAGATGAGAGCCTACAGGGAAGGGAAAAAGTTGAGTAAGAAAAGAAAATGAAAAAAATAAATATAAAACAAAAATTTGTCCTAAAAAACTGATGAAAGAGAAAAACAAGGAAATAGCACAGAGATATGAGAGGAAAAAGACATAAAAGAATGACATACATGGAGTCATAGAGTCAAAAACACATTGATCTGACAGTCAGAAAGACAGCTTCCATATTCCAAAAAATAAGGTAGTGGTGGAGGTGGGTTGTCATAAAGAAGAGCCTAGAATGTTCAAAAATATCATGAAAACAAAAAAGTTAGGAAACTGTTCTGACTAAAGGAGACTAAAGATAATACATAACCCTTGATAGAATCCTACATCGTAAAAAAAAAAAAAAAAAAAAAAAAAAAAAGACATTGGGACAACTGGGGAAATTTGGGTATGGATGGATTGTATATTAAATAATAGTATTATGTTAATGATAAATAGTCTGAGTGGCAATGGTATTATGGTTATATATACACACACATACATATATATAGTATGTAGGTTATATATATGTCTTATCAGGAGATGGAGATATACTCTGTGTTATTTAGGGGTAAGATGTCTGCAACTTACTCTCAGCTTTTTCAGAGAGAAAAATGCAGTATAAGGAAAAGAAGACAAAGTAAATATGGCAAAATGTTGACAATTCATGAATGTAGAGGGAGAATCTATAATATGCATTGTCCTATTCTTGTAATCTGCCTGTAGGATTGAAGTTTTCAAAATAAAAAGTTTCTCAAAATTAAAAATAACATATAATCTTTCAATAAATAAATTGTGAAACTGTTAAAAAAAATATATGTAGCATAAGCTACCTTGCTCAACCCTTGTCCGTCATCCTTCTCCACTAGAACTTCATCAAAGAGAGAGTACTTCATCAAAACCAAATTATTGATTAGTTTTGCAAATAAGAACCCTGAATTCTTTGGAGGTTAGTGCTCTTCTTATCATTAGAACCACAACAGTTTTCTACTGCCAGTCTGGACAGAAGCAGTTACTTTGTGGTATCTATTGGGTAACATTGAGAGGAAGAAATGGGAACCTCTAAATGCAAATTAAGCCTGTGGTTAAAAAGTTTTTTTAATTAAATAAAAAAAAATAAGCTAACGCAGGAGAACTTCTTTTGTTTCAACTAAGATAGTTGTGTAATATCTTGAGTGGACAAGCAAGGAGGGGTAATTTGACAGACATAGCAATGTGTCTTATGGGTGTCAGGCATATATGGTGCAGAACAGACTGGTTTTGGTAGTCTCTCTCTAAAAAGAGAAGTATAGGTAACTGAATGTGTTTTACTTCAATTTTACAAAAGATTTACTTCTCTAAGAATCTAAAAACTGAAAACCTTTAAAAGGAACCCTCTCTAAAAGAGGAGGATTTTTCTTAATGAGGAAGCATTCTATCATTACATTAAGTTTAAAATTATAATGAACAACTCTGGCAAATATGAAAAGGGATGATGCTCCCATACATTGGTGATTTCAGCATAAATTGGTATAATATTCTGGGTAAATAATTTGGCAACAGGTTTCAAGGGTCACAAAAATATTCTTATCTTTTGGTCACGTTTTATGTTATGGGAAAAAAAGAGAAGAGTAAGAGAAAGGGGAAGGGAGGTAAGAGGAATGAAGAAAGGGGGATGGGGGAGAGAAGGAGGGCAGGCAAGCTGTGCATAGATGGTCATTTCAGAATATTTACAGTTAAAAGAGAGAAAGGAAGAAAGATGTTCAGTGATAAGGAAATGTTTATATAATGCACATCAACATTAAGCATGTATAATATCTTTCAAGCCTTAAGACTGAGCAGGAAGAAAAATGCTAACATAGCACTGAGTGGAATTAAAAATTGCATTTGTTTGATGATTCATCTATGTAAAGTTATGTAAGCATGTAAGAGGTTTATCCTCTTTTTTTCTTTTTTCTTTTTTTTCTTTTTCTAAGACAATTTCACTCTGTCGCCTGGGCTGGAGTGCAGTGGCATGATCTCAGCTCACTGCAACCTCCATCTCCCGGATTCAAGCGATTCTCCTGCCTCCGTCTCCCGAGTAGCTCAGATTTCAGATGCCCACCACTACACCTAGCTAATTTTTTGTATTTTTAGTAGAGAAGAGGTCTCACCATGTTGGCCAGGCTGGTCTCGAACTCCTGACCTCATGATTCGTCTACCTCAGCCTCCCAAAGTGCTGGGATTACAGGTGTGAGCCACTGTGCCCGGCCGGTTTATCCTTTTAAAGTCCCCATTGCTATTGTTACAAGAGTAGAGTTTAGTTAATTGCTTTCTATTTACGACAGGGCATGGAGTGCAGCAAAGTCTACCAAATTGAATACACTTTTGGAGTGTCGACAAAATATGAATTTCCTCTTCACTTCTGCTGCAGACTATCCATATGAAATTATATTTAATCCGTATAACTAACTCCTCAGCCTATTCTGCTGTAATAAAGCATCTTTTCAAGAAATGAAAATAATATCTGCATGATTAGAAAAGCTGTTTATACCAATTTGATGAAGTATTTATTTTAGGTTTGCACCTATACAATATGGTTTTGGAACTGGCAACACTTCTATTTCCATCTGTCATTTAAAGCAAGCTTGGTTTAGAAGAGCCACATAGTGTACTGGAGGTTAGAACAAAGACTCTAGAGCTAGGTAAATCAGGGTTTTAGTCCCTTACATGCCTTCTAGTTGAGTATCCTTGGACAAATTTCTTAATATCTCTCTGTACTTCTATTTCCTCATCTGTAAAGTGGGTAGAAAAATTACACCTACTTTATAGGGATATCATGAAGATTAAATGAGTTGATGCATATGAAGTTCTTAATACAGTATCTGGCATGCAGTGATGTTAGATGATCATCAGGGATTACTGGTTCTCTTTAACACACTGCTTTTACACAATGAGCAGTTAGGTCTAAGGGTGATCAAACTAAAGCACACCTTTTAATACTGTGGGGCTTGGGTCTATATTTAGACTCATTTCTAGAATAGTCTCATAGCCAGGATTTAGACTTACAGCCAGAATAGTCAATGGCTAATATTTTTTGAGGATATCTTCAGTTCCATAGTTCTATCATTATACATCACATTAAGCAATGTAATATTAGTGTTGTGGAGATATTTTTTCAGGAAAATTATGTAAATTTATGTTCACATACATTACTTTTTGAATTTCATGGAACATATATGATTGAAGGGAAGCTGAAGAGTAAATTTTGGTTTTCTTGAAACCCCTACTGAAAAGAGTTCACCTCCATAATGCCTCTTGCTATATTCCCATTATTCAAGGTCTATCTAGTCTGCCCCAAAAGATTTTCAGATATTTTAGGTAATCTACACTTCTTGATTTTTCTAGAGAAGTCAGTCAGGGAATCATGGGAATTAATCTAAACTTCTTACAGGAATTATTCTAATTTTCTAATCCAACCATAATCAGGAAGGTGAGAATGAACCAGGAAAACTTCTTAGTACTAAGCAGAAAGAATTTGCTAAGAAAGAAGATAAGTACACAGATTGCATTCTGTTTTTATTTACCAAGCAGTCCTGAATATTTATAATGAACAAGGCTGTATACTGGCACAGCATAGAAACAAGTGGCACCATCTTTGCTCTCAAGTAGCTAATACTTCACATGACAAAAAGATATGCATGAACAAATATATAGCAAATGAGGAAATGCATACAAAATAGGGTCCTATCAAAGCATGATTGTGAATAAGCTTTAAATCCTAAAAGAGTCATTCCAGCAAGTATTAATAGTAGTTTGACTCTCATTAGTTCTACCAATAACTTGGGTCTTGAACTTTCAACACTTCATTAACTGAAAGAAGAGGCTGGGGTAATCACTGTTGCAATAGCATGACTGCTATTTTTTTTTTTCTCTCACAGCCACCAACTGATAGCTACAAAACTGCACTTCTTAGAGATGTGTTGAGAGAGGTTTAAGGCTCAACAAAACTTACCCTCTTGCTGTCAGAGGTACAATTAGATGTTTGATGTAGCTCCCAGGTTAATTACAAAGGGAGCATTACATTGGATTAATAAATGCTGAGGTTGTTGCCCTTGCAATGAGGGAAGACAGTACCGAATAACTCAGCTCACATTTCTGGTCGGCACTTATCAATGTTAGTTATTTGGCAGGTCAGCCTGACCTGGGTTATGTCACAAAAGGCCACATGGGGCAGCTATGAAAGCAAATCAGTGATCCTAGCTCAAGGGTTGTACAAAGCATGCTGTGCACATTTAACAAGTTCAAGCACCATACAATACAGGCTGGTTTTTCCCTGGGATTAAAAGTAAATATGTTTTTCCACTTTTTAATTGGTCAAATATTTTATTGAAACATTTAATTGAAAGTAATCTCCAAAAGTATTTCCAAGTTCCAGGAATTTGAACAGTATGCTGACAGAATAAAGGAGGCTATGACTGTAAAAGCTCCTTCTGTATATATAACCTATATCCAAAGTACATCAGAAAGAAACTCTGCTTGAGCATATAGAAAGTGATGTCTAAGTAAGAAAAAATTTGGCACTAGGCCAGGTGTGGTGGCTCACACCTATAATCCCAGCACTTTGGGAGGCAGAGGCGGGTGGATCACTTGAAGTCAGGAGTTCGAGACCAGCCTGGCCAACATCGTGAAACCTCGTCTCTATCAAAATAACACAAAAATTAAACAGGTGTGGTAGTGCACACCTGTACTTGCAGCTACTCAGGAGGCTGAGACACGAGAATCGCTTGAACCTGGGAGGCAGAGGTTGCATTAAGCCGAGATCATGCCACTGCACTCCAGCCTGGGCGACACAGCAAGACTGTCTTTAAAAAAAATTTTTGTAATTGGCACTTTATTTTATTATAACAATAGAAATGACAGTAAAAAAGTTCATCTTTTCTTTTAATAGAACAATGACTAGCATATTGTAAGGTCTTAATAAATATTCCTTGAATAAATCTTTGGTTAGCCTGAGAAAGTAGAATTCATTTGGCATTTATACCTAATATTAATTTCCTGATGATTTACACAAATATTTTAGGGTCAAGTTTGGACACCCCAAAAACCTAATTCCTTACTATTCCACAGTGTAGTCCACAAACAAGTGCCAGCATCACCTGGAGCTTGTGAGATCTGCGAAATCTCAAGCCTAATTAATCAGACCTGCTGAATCAGAATCCACACATTAAAGTTTGATAAAATCTCTTTTAAAAGAGATAAAATAAGGCCAGGCGTGGTGGCTCACACCTGTAATCCCAGCACTTTGGGAAGCCAAGGTGGGTGGATCACTTGAGGTCAGGAGTTCGAGACCAGTCTGACCAACATGGTGAAACCCCATCTCTACTAAATATAAAAAATCAGCTGGGTGTGGTGGTGGGAGCCTGTACTCCCAGCCACACGGGAGGCTGAGGCAGGAGAATTGCTTGAACCTGGGAGGTGGATGTTGCTGTGAGCCAAGATCGTGCCATTGCACTCCAGCCTGGGCAACAAGAGCAAAACTCCATCTCAAAAATAAATAAATAAATAATAAATAAAACAGGTGAAATAGTCCTAAAGTTAAGATCAAAGTCCTCTTTAAACAGAGAAACCCAAGGGAAGTAGATCTTAAAATATGACAATGGAACCAGAAAGGATGTTTGGAAGGTACAAAATATTACTTGCATGTGTGATGTGGCAGGTACATACAGTCAAATGCTCATACCCAAGTAATTATTGTGACTTTGGGAGAGTTTCTCAACCTCTGTTGGAGTTATTTGTAAAAGAAAAAAGGTAAGATAGAAAACTTCTAGTTGTAATGTGACTTTCCTCTTGTCTTCAAGTGTTTTGGGTCTTATTTCCCACAAATTAACAAAAGCATCCCTTTCACCCTAGGTCATACCAGTTTGGCCACTGTGTGTGCCTCTTGTCCTCATTTTTACCTAGCCCTCACCCTACACTACTCTGCCACACACCTGAGACATATGCTATAGGCATTCCGGATATACTTTTAGCCCATTAAATGTGAAAACAGCATTTATTCTGGAAAGCTCCCTTCATTTCAGATAAATCAGAAAGACATTTACTCTTAATATTATATATATGAGTAAATATTATATGTATATCACCTGATTAATTGTATATCACCTGATTAATTGGGCAAAATAAAATGAATAACCCTTGTAATATCCCCTTTTCAACACATACTCCCTTCTGTTGTACTTCGTACTATCATTGGGGAAGCAAGACAGATGTCTTTTTTTTTCTCTGCTCCGTACAAATTTTTAAAGAAATCTTTCATAAAGATCTCTTTTTTACTTTTTAGTTTTATATATTTGTTCTACTAACTTAATAAAGTATTTTAATGAAGATTCCATAGAAAAATAATTGCTAGCAGAGCTTTAAAGAAAGTTGAAGTCATTATTTATATCCCGAGAGTAGAGGAATATTGTTTGACATGATTTAAGAAATCCATTGCTAATGAACATAGTCATCAGCAGATTTTGACTTAAGGGGCACTGAAAAATCCTCTAATCTTATCTTCTCTTCCAAAAGATACTATCTGCTGGGACCTTCTATTTCCATAGTACAAAGACAAAGAACTACTAAGCCATATGGCTCCAAGGTAATCCTGATGTAGTAACTTAAAAGATGTCATCAAAGTCTTGCCACACCTTTCATCAGGAGGTGAAATCTATTTCCACTCCCCTTGAATCTAGACTGGCCCTGTCACAGACTTTGACAAATAGATTGTGGCAAAAGTGACTATGGAACTTCTAAGAGTAGGCCTTCAGAGATCTATAGACTATGCTTTCTCCCTCTTGGAATGCTCTCTATTGGAAGTGAGCAACCATGCAAGAAATAACAACTACCCTGAGTCCACCCTGCAGGGAGGAAGCCTGAGCTAACCTCATGGAGAGAAAGAGTGTGTGAAGGAGTACTGAAGGGCCATACCTGTGAGTAAAACTTTCTTGGAACTTCCATTTCAGCTTCACCCCCAGGTAAGCACAACTGAGTGAATGACACCAACCAGTGCCAAGAAGAGCAGGACTACCCAACTACACTTTGCCTAAATTCCTGATTCACAGAATTATAAGCAAATAAAATGATTGTGTAAAGCACTAAGTTTTGGGTTAATTTGTTAGGCAGCAATAGAGAATCAAAACACCTGGAATCCAGTTACCTTCTCTTTTATTACCCACATGGTCTCTCTCCTGTAGTATCGCTGTTTTTCCTGACTAGCTTTCTCATCCTGCTCTTACACACTTACTAGGAATTTCTCTCGGCAATATCCAGTTAAAATTCCGGAAGGAAATAGGCTGGTTGGCTTTGCTCATTGTCTCACTTTTCTTGGGCAGAATGTTTTGTACCAATCCATTTCATCAGCTTTTTTTTTTTTTTTTTTTTTTTTTTTTTTTTTTGAGACGGAGCCTGGCTCTGTCTCTCAGGCTGGAGTGCAGTGGCGCGATCTCCGCTCACTGCAAGCTCCACCGCCTCCCGGGTTCACTCCATTCTCCTGTCTCAGTCTCCCCAGAAGCTGGGACTACAGGCGCCCGCCACCACACCCGGCTAATTTTTTTGTATTTTTAGTAGAGACGGGATTTCACCGTATTCGCCAGGATGGTCTTGATCTCCTGACGTCGTGATCCGCCCACCTCGGCCTCCCAAAGTGCTGGGATTACAGGCGTGAGCCACTGCGCCCGGCCTCATCAGCATTTTTATGGGTGAATCTCAGTTGACCAGGTACCGACTCTAGTCAAATTAGTGTCTGACTCTACACAAGAAATACACAAAGAGCCTGGTGCTGCTTTCCTGAGCAGGACAGTTCATAGGGACATTGAGCATGGTTGGCATCTAGCCTGGTTATCCTGAAGATTTCATAATTAAATCCTCAGTCCTATGAATTAATCAATTGTCCAGTGTCAAAATACAGACACCCCCTGCACACATGAAACTACTCATCAATTGTTTAAACTTTAATATATGTAAAAGGTGTCCAGTAAGATCTAGCTGAATCTGAGCATTAATACTGGAAAAGGAGGAGGAGGCCTGAGATCTTTGACTGCTTGGTAGAGCAAAGGTGGTAGAAAGAAGTCAACAAGGATTTAAAGGAAAGATCAAAGGACAGTGAAAGAACATTTTTCCTAGTTTTGCCTAGAGCAGGCCTTTGATTAATGGTAGAGTGCTGACTCTCTAAAGATAGGTATCTAAAAGGATTCTTCTAGATACGTGAGATCACAGGAAAGATTGTGCAAGGACATAAATATAAGTATACTATAGTGATTAAGACCATGTGACATTAAAGGAAGAGGAGAATGGAAGAAAAGATACATGAAGAATATAAACAAGAGGCTGGTGTCCCGAAAAAGAGGAAGATAGTAGAAAGTTTGGGAAGTATAGAAAGTATAAGATCCTTCAGGAGTTGTTCTTTGTATACTACTATTTGCTAAACCTCATTGTTTAAAGTTCAGCATTTGTACAGCAAGCGTAGGTATACCGTTATTATTAAATTCTAATACATAATGGTCTGTATACTTCCAGAAGTTTTTGGAGTTTTGAATTGATATTCCATTATACATTTTTTAGGAATTCACCATTTGAAATGTACATCTCTAGCAATAATTCTTTCCCTCAGCCCCACCCCCTAGATCTTTGTATGTCTGGTAATTTCTTGTCATTCAGGCTTTCGTTGAAATGGAAATGCCTCAGAAAGCCTTTTGCTTTCTTAACCATCCTTGACAAGAAGAATTCTATGATGAACCCTCCAGGTTCCTGGCCTTGATATACGTACATCTCTCAGTTATTCAGTCAAACACTAATGTAGCTATTGCTGTAAAGGAAATATGGAGATGAAATCAAGGTCCCAAATCTATTGACCTTTAAATAAAGAGATTAACTGGGTGGAACTGACCAAGTCATATGAGCCCTTTAAAATAAATGTTCTCAACCACAGTGAGATATGACATCATAGCTGTTACAATGTCTATGCCAAAGAGACAAGAGAGGCTGGGTGTGGTGGCTCACGCCTATAATCCCTGCACTTTGGGAGGCAGAGGAGGGTGGATTACTTGAAGTCAGGAGTTTGAGACCAGCCTGGCCAACATGCTGAAAGCCCGTCTCTACTAAAAATACAAAAATTAGCCTGGCATGGTGGAGGGCACCTGTAATCCCAGCTACCCGGCTGAGGCAGAATAATTGCTTAAACCCAGGAGACGGAGGTTGCAATGAGCCAAACCGCACCACAGCATTCCAGACTGGGCAACAGAGTGAGACTCCATCTTAAAAAAAAAAAGACAAGAGATAACAAGTTCAGGTAATTTAATGTATAGTATTCCAATTATAATTAATAACAATGTAACATACACTTGGATATTGCTAAAAGAGTTGATTTCAATGTCCTCACCCCAAACAAAAAATATGTGAGGTAGTAGATATGTTAATTAGCTTGATTTTGTCATTTCACAATGTATACATATATCAAAATATATTGTATACCATAAATACATACAATTTTTATTTATTCATTTAAAATAAGTAAAAATAAAAAAGGGGCTTATACTTTTAAAAAATTGATTTTGTCCAGGCGCAGTAGCTCATGCCTGTAATCCCAGCATTTTGGGAGGCCGAGGTGGTGGGAGTTCTGAGGTCTGGAGTTCGAGACCAGCCTAACCAACATGGTGAAACCCCGTCTCTGATGAAAATATAAAAAATTAGCTGAGTGTGGTGGCAGGCTCCTATAATCCCAGCTACCTGAGAGGCTGAGGCAGGAGAATCACCTGAACCGGGGAGATGGAGTTGCAATGAGCCGAGATCGTGTCATTGCACTCCAGCCTGGGCAACAAGAGCAAAACTCCACTCAAAAAGAAAAAAAAAGGAAAAGAAAAAAAGACTCGATTTTATCTGGCTGTTTGAAGAAGTCAGAGATGTGAAGTTTGTGAAGGTTATCACATGCCATTGCTGACAAAGATGGAGGAATTCAAGGAATGTGGCAGGCTACAGGAGCCCAGAGTAGCCCTTGGCTAACAGCCAGCAAGGAACAAGGATCTCAGTCCTACAACTACAAGGAACTGAATTCTGCCAATAACAGCGATGAGCTTGGAAGCGGAATTTTTATTTCAGCCTTGTGAGACCCTGAGCAGAGAACCCAGCCATACCATGCCAGACTTCTGATCTACAGAACGATATAAAATAAATGAATGTTTTTTAAATGGCTGAGTTCATGATAATGTTACATAGCAACAGAAAACTAATTTACCATCCTAATCTACAATAAGACCCCATAGTCACACTCCAGTCATTATTATACATTAGTTTGTTGTTCCTTCTTCAAAAATATATATAACAATTTATGTATTATATATAAAACATAAAATTAGTATTATTTATTTGCTTGCTTGCTAAATATCTCTTTCCTAATATTATGTTAGACGATAAGCTCAGTGAGGGAACATAAAAGCTACCCAATCAATTTACTTAAAAAAAGATAAATGCCTACATTTAAACAAATATTTTTCACAAAAAGGTTAATCAAATCTCAGAGACACCATCCCCCCCCAAAAAAGTTTTTAAATATGTCTTCTAGGCCAGGTGCAGTGGCTCACACCTGTAATTCCAGCACTTGGGGAGGCTGAGGTGGAAGGACTGCCTGAGTCCAGGAGTTCAAGACCAATCTGGGCAACATGTTGAGACTCCATCTCATAAAATAAATTTGTTTTTTTAAAATGTCTTCCACTTGTCAGACCTGCTATAGTTGTCCCTTAAAGACCTACATATACTTCCATAATATGAATTTCAAGTTATACTCAGAGCTTAGCAAAATGGAACACACATAAAAGTGAAAAGTTACAATTGGAAAGAACTCAGCTGATTATGTATTCCACCCTCAATGCTGTTTAAAAAGAAAAAATGTATATGAGTCTTCATGTAATATGGAATGTCCTGACAAGTTTCCTAACAAATTATTTCACAGACCAACAATAGAAATCACCAAGAAAAATGTCCACTTACTTAGGGTACATCTTTCTAGGTTTAATATTCTTTATTAACATCTCTGTTGTTCTCTCCTGGGTCACTCACCCTCCTTCTCCAACCTTTTCTGTGCTCCAGAAGCTGGCCTGTAATTAACTGTATCAACAGACTCCCACATCCTCTACTTTCTAGTAAATTTAGCCTAGTCCTGTCTAACAGAAATTATGTGATCTGGTATAATATTACGTGATATGGTATGATATATGTATAAATATGTTTTTTAATTTTATAATTTTCTAAAAATTTAAATTTTCTAATAGCTATGTTTTAAAATTAAAAACCAAGTAAAAATAATAACATGTCAGATATTATTACATATTACATATATTGATATATACATATTTAATGTGTTAATGTTTAATAATAATGTGTATCAAATATATATGTCCATACTATTGATACCATTTTTATTTAACATAAAATTATTAAGGTGATATTTTACATTCTTTTTTCATATTAGGTTTTCAACATTTGGGATGTATTTTACACCTAAAACCACATTTCAGTAGCCACCTATGACCAGGCTATCGTATCAGGCAGTGCAGTGTAGCCCAGAAGAAGCCCTGACAATGGATCACAGACAGGGTCAAGAGTAAATATGGGATATTTCTTCCCCTGACTCCTTTGCTGTGGAATCACCTCAGACTGGCACTGTCGTCCATCCTAACATCATAGTTCCTTTCAAGGTGGGATAAACTATACATCTCTTTCCTCTTGGGTTCTGGTAACCATTTTCTCACCTTTCCCCTTGAGCCTAGGGGTGATAATAGTGTTCCCCTTTGTGATTCCTACAAACATTTTCCAAACATCTGTAATATTTCTATATAAAACCCTCCTCAAATTATCATAATGTAAATATGCCCTCTATTTCCTCCTGGGACCCTTTCTGATTCGTGGCTCTTTTATTGGGATTTTCCCAAAACCTCTGAGGGCTGTATTCCCAATATTTCAAGAATGACCAATTCTGAGTATATACCCATCAAATGATAGGGTGGTATGCCTAATAAGTATGCTGATAAGCAGAACAATTAAAAGTACAAAACAAGGGTATATATTCTCTATTCAATGAAAATTGAAATAGCTGCATGGAAAAGTTGCAAGGTTTTTAACAGAAGCTTTAAGTGTGTGTGTGTGTGTGTGTGTGTATGTGTGTGTGTGTATATACATATATATTATATATATATAATTATTTATATATATATATAAATAATTATATATATATAATTATTTTTTAATGGAGTTTTGCTCTTGTCACCCAGACTGGAGTGCAATGGTGTGATCTCGGCTCACTGCAACCTCCGCTTCCCAGGTTCAAGCAATTCTCCTGCATAAGCCTCCTGAGTAGCCGAGAATACAGGAGCCCACCACCACTCCCAGCTAATTTTTTGCATTTTTAGTAGAGATGAGGTTTCACCATGTTGGCCAGTCTGGTCTCAAACTCCTGACCTCAGGTGATTCACCCGCCTCGGCCTCCCAAAGCTCTAGAATTACAGGCGAGATCTTATATTTTATGGATAAAAATATCTACTTCCAAAAAGGATATGGAAAACAAAATAAAAACATTCATTTATCTCACATAGATATTGACTCTTTTTGTCTTATATAGATATATTCTAATTTTTTTTTTTTTTTTTTTTGAGGCAGAGTTTTGCTCTTGTTGCCCAGGCTGGAGTGCAATGGCACAATCTCAGCTCCGCCTCCCAGGTTCAAGTGATTCTCCTGCCTCAGCCTCCCGAGTAGCTGGGATTACAGGCATGTGCTGCCATGCCAGGCTAATTTTGTATTTTTAGTAAAGACAGGGTTTCTCCATGTTGGTCAATCTGGTCTCGAACTCCCGACCTCAGGTGATCCACCTGCCTCGGCCTCCCAAAGTGCTGGGATTATAGCCATGAGCCACCGCTCTTGGCCTATTTTAATTTTTTAGACAAAGGGTCTCACTCTGTCATCCACAATGGTGTGCAGTGGGATGGCCTTGGCTCACTTCAAGTGATTCTCCCACCTTAACCTCCCAAAGTATTGGGACTCTAGGCTCATGCCACCATGTCCAGCTACTTTTTTTATTTTTTGTAAATACATGGTCTCAGTACGTTTCCCAACTCGTCTCAAACTCCTAGGTTCAAGCATTCCTACAACTTCAGCCTCCCAAAGTGTTGGGATTACAGGCATGAGCCACCACTCCCAGCATAGTCTTATATTATTAATTTCTGAGGTGTATTTATATTGAGAAGGATTGTTAACTAGTTCTAAGAAGGAAATTATACATAAATATCTTTCTAAGTTGTAATCTTTGGCATTTTTAAAATAAGAAAACTTACTGTTTCCCTCTGTGGAAGAATAGAAGTTGATCCAATTGTGTAGCCTAGTCCCTCATGTAAGCTGTTTAGGGACAGTTTCTGAACTCATATTTGACCCAAGGGAAATGGCATATCTCTTTTATCACAAACTCTAATCATAATTTTATTTTTTTTATGAAACAAAAAATTCAATTGTTTACACTTCTCTAAAGAAAACCAGACATTGCAGTAAAATATTTGCCTTTGAGGTTGTTTTTCTTGGCTAAAGAAGTTGTCCATGAAACAGATGGAAAAATCTATGCTGAAATGAAAAGTAATTGGAGTATAAATTGACCTTAACCTAATGTGATAAGAACATTTCTTCTCTAAAAAGTAATAAGATTATCTTTCTCAGGGATCAGTAAATAGTGACCACACTATTGAAAAATAAATTTGAATGAGGTTCTGGGAAGCACAGTAGAAACAAAAGCACTTACAAAGTCAGTTTTCTAAGCTAAACTTCATTTGTCTCACTGAAGCTAGCCAATCCCGTCCATGTTTTGAAATAGTTGGCAGGTGTCCCTAGGACCATGACATTATGAGTATGTGAGGGTAACCAATTTTCTTGTGGCTAAACCTACACTTAGATACTGGTTAAAATAGAATGGGGAGTAGAGAGATTACTTTCTAAGCTGGAATCTTCACTAATATATATGTGGATTCACATGAAGAAACTTAGATTTTTAAGGACAATCACTTGTAAAACCACAAGAGGGTTACCCCAAACCTTGGTCACTTATAACTAGCCACACAAGCCTGCTTTTGAATAACAGACTCTGTCAAACAGTAAATTAGGCTTCATGCTTATGAACCTCTGCTTCTGCTCAAAGGAAAACATTAATCTAGATTAGTAAGCAATTTCATTGTTGAATAAGCTGTCTCAAGAATATTTCTATGCTACATTTACAATCCATTTTTTCTAAAAATGGGCACAATGAATTACCTGAAATACTCTCTGACAATTGTTCATGCAAATATCTCTTGGTCAATCATTAAGCAATGACCCAGATTTTTGGATCACTCTTCCTCATTAAAATGTCTTGAGAATTATGGAGAAAAAAAAGACATTGTTACAAAGAAGGAAATCTTGTTTCAAGAAGCATTTGGGGCTGAAAGGTAAGTAATAAACCAAAATATATGTGGGTTAGTATCTTGACACTAAAAGATTATAATGGGAAGCCAAGATAGGCATTACAGCATCAGAACTTTCTAGATTTTTCTAATGATAATGAAATCATGTGATTTTTACAACAGATTTCATAAATATTAGACCTAATGTTGATAATGTTGATAATTAAATCATGTGGCTTAACACATCTTTCTATAAATATGAGACCTCAATTTTCTAAGACCTCAGAAGAATAGAAAAGCTTGAATGCAATAAAATGGAGGAGGCGATTTTTCATCTTTAATATGAGCTTACTTTATATCTGCAATAGTACATTCAGTAAAAGATATATGAAACTCCCAGGAATAGTCATATCAATAGAGATTTATTCTAAGGAGTAAGTTATTCTCAGTTATACATTGAGATGGAACTTTTTCTAATAAATCTGGGGAAAAAAATGCATTTAAATGAGTTGTGTCATCTGCTTAAAGAAGCTTGGTGACTTTTCCAAAAACTAAGAGATAACTAGAAAGTGGTAAACTGGTGGTAACATTGTTTGGAAAACAAAATGAAACTTTCTTTTAAGGTAAAAATTATGTCTGAATTTTTTTCAAGATTATATAAAAAGTCACTAAAAAACTGACTTATTTTCTCAAAATTATATTTCCTAAAATATAATTTTAGGAAAATTGTTGAAGAAAATATCTTTCTTCAGTAAGAAAGATATTATATTATTGGATCGTGTTACATAAATATCTCTCATAGCAAATGTAAGCAGTTACATTTTGTCTCATTACAAACATTCAGTACAAACATAGGTACAATCAACTAGCTGACTGAGTATTCTTATTTATGACTTTTAGAGAGTTAGATGGTGTTCATTCAAGATTAATTACTCAAAATTTGTTCTTTAAAAATCTCAAATCTGATCACATCCCAACCCTGCTTACATCCATTTCATGACATCCCATTGTTGTTGGGTTAAAGACTTTTTAGGTTGGGAAGGACATAAACCCGACAAAAAGTCGATTGCTCCCCAAAAAATGGGAAGTGGAAGAGGGATTGACTAACATAGTGAAAACTTGCATAAATAGGTCATCTTCATGTTTAGCTAGAAAAATGAGCTCAAATGATGACACCAGGACTCCATCTCACTCTGCATTTCCCAGCTCTTATTTGGTCTATTTTAGCTCTGTTTTCAGGTAGGTTCTTCATTTATGATAGATGCTAGAAACTCTAACCAAGAAATCTAATATGCATTTATTTGGAGGAAACAAAATAACTATCAAAAAAAAACTCCTGCTTGAAAAAGGGGATATGGGTGGGAGGTGGCAGAAAATGATCACCATTCTTTAGCATATATACTATCCTGCTGGACAGGAGCAGCAGTAACCCCTTGTCCTGGCCTTGGGGCAAATTCCTTGGTCAGCCCTTCAGTCTCCTCTTGGATCTGTCTTTTGGGATTCCCCTGTTGCTTGTCCTTTATGGTCACAGCTGACAAAGGCACTGGGGATACCCACTTTCTGGTTATCATACCCTACTGATAGTGCTGTTTCTGTTGGTATAGGTTTAGGATCCTGACTGAGTATTGCCTCAGGGGTTGAGCAATCATAGTACTCAGTTATGGGTATTTGCATTTCTCTGGAAACCTCTGTTCCTTAAAAGTTTACTAAACTCTACAATCTGTTTCCAGTAAATTCAGTAAGTTTACAACAAAACTGAGTCAGTATTGCATTCCAATCCTTGATTCTAGATTCCAAATTTGTTGTTTCTGTATTCTAACAATTGGCCTCAGTGCTCTGTCTCCCCAGGTGGGCAGAATTCCTAGTTTTACTCATAGCTTCCAATTTTATTCTACTCTCCCCACCTTTGCTAACACTAAGTTTAGGTAAGAGTGAAGCAAAAATGCTTCTGATTCTTGGCTGGCTTGTCTATCAGGACAAGGGCTGAAAGGGTTGCTTTTAGTGTTTTTACTGCTTCCAGAGAAGCCAGCTTTTAATGCAGCTGTTTCTTGCATGTAGGACATCATTAAACTCTACAAAAAGGAACAAATACATTTCTGGGGCTTTTTTTCATATACCTCCTTTAATCTTCAGCCTCAGTAGAAATATGGTCTGAGCCCCAAGATACAAAAGATAGGTTAATCAACATCTGTGTCAATTTCTCAGCTAAAGAAAGAAGGGTCCTCATTGCCTCTTTACTACCTGAATTGAGGCAATTCTACATTTAAGGGTCTGTTACCACGCTTCAAATCTTGCACCATTTAAAAAATATACAAATCAGGATTCTTTCAGATCTAAGTGACTGAAAAAAACTCAAACCGGCTTGTTTGGTGAGAGAAATTTGCTGGTTCATAAAACTTAAAAGTTATGGAGTAGATCTGCTCAATGATATCAACTTGATTTCCGTCTTATCTCTCTGCTCCACCATCCTCTGTGTTGTCTACGCCATAGAAAAGGCATTTCCTTTGAGAAAATGAGTTTTTTCCTTCTGGCTGCCAGTAGTATTAGGTTTACATCCCATCACATCAGCATCCCCAGCAGAGAGGGAATACTTTTCCCCAACAACACAAGCAGAAGGCCCAGAACTAACTTTATTGGTTTTTATTGGCCTGGCTTGGGTTGTGTGTTTTCCTCTCTTAGTAATTTCTGTGGTGAAAGGAGGATTAATGTCAGATTGGTCAAGGCTGGATTAACACATGTCCAGTTTTAGGCCGGGCGCAGTGGCTCATGCCTGTAATCCCAGCACTTTGGGAGACCGATGGGGAGAATCACTTGAAGTCAGGAGTTTGAGACCAGCCTGGAGTTGCACCAACATGGTAAAACCCTATCTCTACTAAAAATACAAAAATTAGCCAGGTGTGGTGGTGCACTCCTGTAATCCCAGCTACTCAGGAGGCTGAGGCACAAGAACCGAGGAGGTGGAGGTTGCAGTGAGACAAGATTACATCACCGCACTCCAGCCTGGGTAACAGAGAAATACCCTCTTCCCCTTCCAAAAAAAATGCCCAGCTTTGAAGCTGAAGATAGACAACCTGAGCCCTGTGATTTGAAGGTAGGTTTTCCAAGGATAAATCATAGTGTTATTACTTGACAAAAGAGGGGATAGATCTTGAGTAGGTAAAACAATAACAATCTTTTAGAAGACTCAATGTGTCATATACGGCCCTGGATGATCTGACCCCTGCCTACCTTACCTGTCTTGTCTGAATGTAGTCTCCTGCTTACCCTTTGGGCTCCAGCCCCACTGGCCTTATGTCATTTCCCATTCTGCTTGTGGACATTCACATGGGCAATTTCCTCTGTGAAAAAGCAAAGCTCCTTTCTTCAGGTTTCATTGGATTGGTTCATTCTTACAAATTTTTCAAAGGTCAGCCCAACTATCACTTCCTCAAGGAAACATTAGGTTGACTCATAAACTGGCTTGTATCCCTCCTGTTATCATCCCCCAAAGTCTCCAAACCTTTCATTTGTATCTCTTACCATAATTGTAATTTAAGTATCTAATTGAGTAATTTTAGCTCCATGAGGACAAAATTTCTCTGTAAATTTAAAAATATGTTATTAGTGAGTGAATAAATGAAGGCATGAGAAAATGGGAAAGGTGAAGGGATACATAGGTGCTGAAAGTAATTACTTTGTTTTTCCCATTGATCTATTTCTGGATCTAGTTTTTCATCAACTCTCTCTTTCTTTTGTATACCAATACCAATATCTCCCACTGTGGGTTGTTCACTATTGTGTAACAGAGAAGATTAGTTGTAAAACATAACACTGCCATGAGGGTAATTTGAAGCACAACATTGTCTATTTCAGAAAATGAGCACTTTACACTGGTGCTCATCATCTGAAATGGATAAACCTAGGTGAAGTGCTAGTTCAGTGATTTACCAGCTCTTTTGAGACAGAGGCTGGCTCTGTCACCCAGGCTACAGTGCAGTGGTGCAATCTTGGCTCACAGCTCACTGCAACTTCCACTTCCTGAGTTCAAGCAATTCTCCTGTCTCAGTCTCCCAAGTACCTTGGATTACAGGTGTGTGCCACCACACCCAGCTAATTGTTTTGTATTTTCAGTAGAGATGGGATTTGCTATGTTGGCCTGGCTGGTTTCGAACTCCTTGCCTCAAGTGATCCACCTGCCTTGGCCTCCCAAAATGCTGGCATTATAGGCATGAACTACCATGCCTGGCCATTTACCAGCTCTTTGATTGCAGGAATTTATTTATTTTCTCTGAGCTTTTACTTACCTGTAAGCTGAGGATAATAATATTCACCTTGCATAATTCTTACAAGAATATGAAGGCAATACAGTCATACCTCAGAGATCTTGTGGGTTCAGTTCCAGACCATACCAATAGAGCAAATATCACAATAAAGTGAGTCACATAATTTTTTTTGTTTCCCAGAGGATATAAAAGTTAAGTTTACACTATTCCATAGTGTATGAAGTGTGCAATAGATTTACGTCTTTTAATTTTTGAATATTGCTAAAAAATGCAATCAACTGAACCTTCTGAAAGCCATGATCTTTTTGTTGGCAGAGGGTCTTGCCTCAATGTTGATGGCTGCTGACTGATCAGGGTGGGGGTTGCTGAAGGATGGATTGGCTGTGTGTGGCAATTTCTTAAAATAAGAAAATAATGAAGTTTGCTACATTGATTGACTCTTCCTTTCACAAAGGTTTCTCTGTAGCATGTGATGCTGTTTGATAGCATTTTATCCACAGAACTTCTTTCAAAGTTGGAATTAATCCTCTCAAACCCTGCTGCTACTTTATACACTCAGTTTACATAATATTCTAAATTCTTTGTTGTCATTTCAACAATGTTTATAGTGTCTTCACCAGGAGCAGATTCCATGTCAAGAAACCACTTTCTTTGCTTATCTACAAGTAACAACTCTTCATCTATTCAAGTTTTACCGTGAGATTGCAGCAATGCAGTCATATCTTCAGACTCTCCACTAATTCTAGTTCTCTTGCTGCTTCCATCACATCTGCAGTTACTTTCTACTGAAATCTTCAACTCCTAAAAGTCATCCTTGAGAGTTAGCATCAACTTCTTCCAAACTCCTGTTAATGTTGCTATTTTGACCTCCTTCTGTGAATCACAAATATTCTTAATGGCACCTAGAATGGTGAGCTCTTTCCAGAAGATTTTCAATTTACATTGTCCGGATTCATCAGAGGAATCACTATCTATGGTAGCTACAGGCTCACAAAATGTGTTCCTTAAATAAGACTTAAAAGTCAAAGTTACTCCCTGATCCAGGGGTTGCAGAAAGAATGTTGTGTTAACAGGTGTAAAAACAACATTATTCTCTTTGCACAAGCCTCCCAGAGCTCTTGGGTCACCAGGTGCATTGTCAATGAGCAGTAATATTTTGAAATAAATCTCCTTTTCATGGATAGTAGGTTTCAACAGTGGGCTAAAAATATTTAGTAAACCATGTAGTAAACAGATAGGTTGTCATGCAGGCTTTATTGTTCCATTTATTAGAGCACAAGCAGAGTAGATTTGGCATGATTCTAAAGGACCCTAGAATTTTCAGTATGGTAAACTGGCATTGGCTTCACCTAAAGTCACCAGCTGCATGAGCCCCTAAGAAAAGGGTTGGTCTGTCCTGTGAAGCTTTGAAGCCATGCATTGACTTCTCATCCCTAGTTATGAAAGTCCTAGATGATGTCCTCTTCCAATATAAGGCTGTTTTATCTCCATTGAAAATCTATTGTTTAGTGGCGCCAACTCCATCATTTATTTTAGCTAGATCTTCTGGACAACTTGCTATAGTGTATCCATGAGCACTTGCTGCTTCATTTTGTTCTTTTTTTTTTTTTTAATTTTTTTTTTGAGACAGAGTCTGGCTCTGTCACCCAGGCTGGAGTGCAATGGCATGATCTCGGCTCACTGCAACCTCTGCCTCTTGGGTTCAAGCGATTCTACCTCAGCCTCCTGAGTAGCTGGAACTACAGGCGTGCGCCACCATGCCCCACTAATTTTTATATTTTTAGTAGAGATGGGGTTTCACTATGTTGGCCAGGATGGTTTTGATCTCTTGACCTTATGATCTGCTGGCCTCAGCCTCCCAAAGTGCTGGGATTACAGGCATGAGCCACCGCGCCCGGCCTTCATTTTGTTCTTTTAAATTAAGGAGATGGCATATTTCCTCAAACTTCATGAACCAACTTCTCCTAGCTTTCAACTTTTCTTCTGCAACTTCCTTACCACTCTCACAGACTTAACAGAGTTGAGGATTGTTACAGCCTTGCTCTGGAGTAAGTTCTGGCTTAAGGGAATGTTGTGGCTGGTTTGTTCTTCTATCCAGACCAATAAAACTTCCTCCATGTCAACAATAAGGCCATTTTGCTTTCTTATCATTTGTGTGTTCACTGAAATAGCAGTTTCAATTTCCTTCAAAAACGTTTTCTTTTTTTGCATTCACCACTTGGCTAACTGATGTGAGAGGCCCAGCTTTCAGCCTGTCTTGACTTTTGACATGCCTTCCTCACTAAACTGAATCACTTCTAGCTTTTAATTTAGAGTGAGGTGTGCAACTCTTCCCCTTGAACATTTAGTGGCCATTGTAGGGTTATTACTTGACCTATATTTCAACATTGCTATGTTCTAGGGAATATGGAGGACCCAGGAGAAAAAGAGATAGGGAACAGCCAGTCAGCAGAGCAGGCAGAACACTTATTGCAATTAAGTTTGCCAACTTAGGTGGGTACAGTGTTGCACCCAAAATAATTACAATAGTAACATCAAAGATCACTGATCACAGATCAATATAACGGATATAACCATAATGAAACTGAGAATATTATAAGAATTACCAAAATGTGAAACAGAGAAATAAAGTGAGCACATGCTGTTGGAAAATGCACCAATAGGCTTGTTCAACTCAGGGTTGCCACAAACTTTCAATTTGTAAAAAGTGCAGTGTCTGTGATGTGCAATAAAATGGAGCACAATAAAACAAGATATGCTTGCATATTCTTTGTGCCCAGCACAAGCAATATTCTTATGATTATTCTTGGATCACAGAACTGTCACTGTAGTAGCAAGCATAGATTTAAAACCATAACCATCATTGTACATCACCCAGATGAAGGTCCTTTTGCCATTGTAAGAAACATGGCGGCCAGGCACCGTGGTTCACACCTGTAATCCCAGCACTTTCGGAGGCTGGGGGGGCGGGTGCAGATCATCTGAGGTCAGGAGTTTGAGACCAGCCTGGCCAACATGGTGAAACCCCATCTCTACTAAAAATACAAAAATTAGCCAGATATGGTGACAGGCACTTGTAATCCCAGCTACTCAGGAGGCTGAGGCAGGAGAATCGCTTGAATGTGGGAGGCAAAGGTTGCAGTGAGCCAAGATCGTGCCATTGCACTCCAGCCTGGGGACAACAGCGAGACTTCATCTCAAAAAAAAAAAAAACCCAGAAAACAATGAAGAAAGAAAGAGAGAAAGAAAGAAAGAGAGAAGGAAAGAAAAAAGAAAGAAAGAAAGAAAGAGAAAGAAAGAAAGAAAAAGAAAAAAGAAAAACATGGCATGGGAGGGGGAGGGCACAATGAAAATAACTATTTTAGTCTATGTCAGTAACTATGGAGACTATACACCAATTCTGGAGAGGCATGTGGTGAAAATTCCCTCAGGTCTTAGGATTTAATCTACATACTTACCTGAACCATATGAAGAAAACTTTACACTGAGTCAATTGGCTCTGGAAAACCAAAGAATTTCTGTGACTTGCTTCATTATGATACTCTTTTTATTTTAGTGGTCTGGAACCAAACCCATGGTATCTCTCATACTTTCTTATCAGACAGAAGAAATGTATTGAAACCATTCTCTTTTATTGATTAAGGCTGAAGGGGGTGAGGTTTGACGGGTTTAGTCCTTTGTAAGACCTCTCCTCTGCCTCAGCTTGTCAGTGGAGTGATTTTTTAAAAGACCCAGTTTTTCAGGGACTTTATTCAGTATGTTATCTTTTCTTCCCTTTAACTATGCACCTCAGTTTGCTCTCTCCCATTAGCATTTAGACATACTCAATTCTTTCCCATCTTAAAAAATTCCTTTCTCAATCTCACATCCCCCTGTAGCTACTGTGCTATCTCCTTCCTCCTCTCTGTAGCGAACATTCTTTAAATAGTCATCTGCACTCACTATCTCTACATCCTCACTTCCTGTTTAGCATTCAACCTCAGGCAATCTGGCTTCTGTCACCACTGCTCTTCTACTAAACCTCATTTTGCCAAGGATTGCAATGAATGCACCACCATCTATCCAAGGGATACTTCTTATTACTTGTCTCAGGTGATAATTCAGTAAGTATGTGGCCCTCTTAATGTTCTGTCAGGAAGCATTTCCTTAATTTGGCTCCCATAAAACCACACACTTCTGGGTTTCTCCTTTGGGGGCTCCTTCTCTTTCTCTCAACCCCAAGAGTGGTGTTCTGTTTCTCTTTTGGAGTTCCACTTTTCTTCTCCCTCAGTGTATGAGATTTTCTTCTTCAACTGCCATCTTTATGCTGATGATTCACAAATTTCTAACTCCAGTCTGGATCTTTTTTCTGAATTTCGATCTCAGATACCCACCTACTCACTGTGTAGCTCCTAATGGATGTCCTTCCAGTGCCTGAAACTTAACTTGTTCGTTGTGATTGTTTCTTCCCACAACCCCTAAACTGCTACTCCCATGTCCTTCTATCTTCTTTTTATCTCCAGTGAAAGCTACTACCAACCATTTTGTTGGCCAGGTCAGAAACCTGGGTGACATCCTCAATCCTGCGTCTGCCTCGCCCTGCTCCAAAGTAGTTACTGTGCTCCATTCCTGCTACTTCTGTTAATACTTCTGGATCTACCCATTTCTGTCTTCTCTATTATTGCCTAATTTCTCATCTAGACCACTCTAATTTTTCTACTCTCTCCTCACAGATGTCTTAGCCTCTGTTATTGTATTCTCTCAATCCACTTTCCCCACAGCAACTACAGAAATATTTTCAAAGCCCGAATCTAATCACTTTCTTCTCTTTTCAAATTATTGATTTCTCAGTCCACTTAAGCCAGCATCCAAACTCCTTACCATGATTTAAAGTAACCCTCATAATCTGATCCCTGCAAACTGCTGCATCCTAATAGTATGAACTCTTCCTCTTTACTTTCTATAAGTCTTTTGGAATTAATTTTATTTCATCAAACATGTCATGCTGTCTTATGTCTTTAATATAGATACAGTCGTTTATCTAAAGCAAGCACTTTCCTCTGACTTACCACTTGGCCTGAATAATTCCTATTCATCCTTAAGATCTCAGTTCAAATGTTACTTCCATGGAAAGATCTCCCTGAACCTACAGGATGAATATTAAGCACCCTTCTTATTGCATCCTGGCATACTTTTCTTCACATAACTCAAAATATAGAACAAGGCTGGGAAAATAGAGCATGAGAAATGCCACTACTAATGTGAAATAAGAATGAAGAACAAATATGTCATTCTTCCTTTTCTTTGGGAAAAAAAAAGACATTTATTTAGCATCACAATCAGACTATTACATTTAGCAATCAACAGTATGGGTGAAAAAAAAATCTACATTAAAACCCTTTGTTGGAATGCTTTACATTTTCCACAGAACAGAAACTAAAATACCCTGTTATACAATGAGTCACAAATACAGTCCTCAAGTTTTTTGCCCATATACATGAGTATTTGTCTAAAACATGTCTTCTTTGTAGCAGCTAGGCCCTGCCACCACTGTGCTTGGCTGAGTTCACAAATCTGTTGTAACCTGTAGCTTCCCTGTCATTCTTATAACACACTTGTGAGAGATGTTCTATGACAGAATTTCCATCTACTTAGGATCCTTCTGTATTTTGGGGATTTCCTGGGCAGACTTCCATGAGGATACAGTTTATTCTGTTTGCTTTTGGTCATGCACTGATTAAACTGTCTCTCTAGAATGTAGAAATCAAAACACAAATGACACATTAGTCTCTTAATATATCAACATAAACTATGATAAATTAGAAACTCGCATTTGAGCAACCATTTATGCAATGGAAAATGAGAAAAACAAGCCTTCATTTCTACATTTTTTTAAACAAAAAAATTCTGTAAATGTGTCCTGACTAGGTTAGATTTTATTCATCTCAAATTCTTTGGTAAGCTCCTCCCTCCTCTCAATTCATGGCACATACCTTTCAGGAGCGAAGCAATTCAAAAGTCCCAACTAAAAGTGGGACCTATAACGATTTCCCTTGTCACCTCACAGCTATGATTTTGAATTTTATAAATTACTACAAAAATTCACATCTTTCCCATTGGCTGCCACCAATAAAGTCTCTCAAAAGTAAAAATGTATGCTACCAAGTAAAGTAATTATTGTTTCCAAAAGCTAATAATTCTATAATAAATACATTCTACATTTGCCCTTTTTCTAAAGATATTGGATATGTAACAAAGCATTATTGCTTGGTAAGCAGCCTTGTTGGAGAACACTATTATTTGCCAGAATTATATGAAATTTGTCTTTTCATAAAACAGTTTAGAGCAAAATGTTTCACTCATTCCAGATTGTATTCATTAAGTTTCATTCTGAGTTTTTGTTTCATTAGAAAATAAGTGAATTTGAAACTCTAAACTAAATCCACCAAGCCCCATCCCCTCCAGCCTTAATCAATAAAAAGGGAAATTGCTTCAATAAATTTCAAATTTTTTTTTAAAAAAGATTTTTATAAAACTTTCAATTTATAAACTTCTGGTCCAATGGTTTTTTCTCATTACTTACACTTTCTCTCTCTCTCTCTCTCTCTCTCTCTCTCTCTCTCTCTCTCTCCTCTCTCCCCTTCATCCAAACATCTTTCTCAGTAGCTTTTGAGGGGAGAGAGCAAGGAAGAGCTCCAACATTTTGTCTTTCATGCCTTTGAATAACTTATTTTTTTCCTCAGAAATGCTTTTAGGGAACAGATTAACTTTCATCTCACATTTGGAATAAACAGAATTACTATCACAGTGGATGGCCTACTTTAAAAAAAAATACACAAAGCACTCTCTTCCTAAATGTTTCCTTTACTGTAGCATTCTCCTCTATCTGTGTGAGCACAGGCAAGGAATGAAAATGTATCAACCTGAGATACAATGTTACCAGTTGGTAAGAGCTTCTTTTCTGCCTTCAGGAAAGAATTAAAGTTGGCTTATTTCCCTTTAGTTTGTAGAAAGAATACTGAAAAAAACTTGAATTTGAGAATTTTTCACCTGCTTTGTCACCCTGGGCAAGTTCTTAATCTCTCTGACATGCTCCTTCATATATTAAACACATGTTCCCTGGTGTTAAAAAAATAAAATTCAATAAAGTGGAAATTATAATGGTCTTACCTGTTTTCAAGATTACTGTAAATACTAAATGAGATAATGCATTTTAAAAGTTTTTTGTAGGTTTTTAGTAGTGGAGGCTGGACTATAATCTTGGATCCTATCATATACTTATTGCCTGAGTTTAACACCTCCAATAAGTGTGTTTTTGGAGTTTCTCTTTCTAAATTTTTTGAATATCTATTTTTGACCTCACTACCTTTACCTTTACAGCAGTTCTCACTTATCAACATTATGACTTTACTGTTTCACCAATTTTAAATTTAGAGACTCTCTAGTTCTTGTTCATTAGTAGACAGTGTCTATTGACATTGTGTTACTAAAGGGGTTTCAGAAAACTTCCCTTCATTAAAATATATCATCATCACCCTAGGATCAGCATGTGCCTGACCACTAATCCATGCTAAAGAAACCCTTCTTCAATAGTTCTCACTTTCTTACCTCTTCCTATCCAGTCAAACTAGGGCCAGTGGTCATAAGATTTCAGAGAACCTCAATGAAATGCTCCTTTGGGATTTGTTTTTGCTATTCTGATGAATGGGTGTGTGTGTGTGTGTGTGTGTGTGTGTTTTCACCTTCTACCCTAGCCTGTCAGAAACCCCTGTTTTGTGGTCCCTGCTTGGATATAATTTATTCTCTTGAGGATACAAGTCATTGTGAAATGCAGAACAATTGCCTGGCAACCAACCCATGTTCACTTTAGAGGTATGCCTAATTACTAACAGATCAAGGAGGTTTTCTGCCAAATCATAATAATATTGTGCTCTGAGATATAACATAAGAAAACAAATTAAACAGAGGTTGGTAGTGCAGAGCTTCGCAGGAAACTACTTAGCCTCTCATGCTTCCACAGGCTTTGAGTTGGATCTAAGTCAGAGCTCAATTTTCCCACACATCTCCAGAAAATATGAAAACACACTTTAGAAGATTTGAAGAAAATTGGGTATCAACTAATAGCTACCTTACTTCCTTTTTAATTTGCCTTCTCCATATAGGGTGTCTGTAGGAAAGGGAATAATTTAACTTATTGGGGCCTAAAAATTGTTTAATCTCTATAGGTCTTCCTTCCAGGAATAATTGCATTAACTGTTAGCATGATGCCACATAATAACAACTCACACACTATTGCATGACGATTATTTTGGAAAAAGAAAAAAAATCATATTCAACTGGTCTGATTGCCAAGATTATAGGAATGGCTTAAAAACTTTAAAATTTTTGACAAAATTCTATCAGAATTTTCCCATGAGAACAACAACAACAAAACAGAATATTCTTCACACATGGAACTCAGGCAACTTCCAGTACTTCTTTCTCCCCACTGCTTCAGAGCATTGTTCCTGTTACTTACATTTCCCCCTAATCATTCTTATTCACTACTGATAATCTGAGTCATTCTTCAGCTGCTATTTATCTCTTCCTCAATTTTTAAACCTATCCTAAGAGAATTCAGAAATATTTAATCAATATGAAATATCAAAAGAGTTACAGGCAGCTTTGCAGGATCTTTGCAGAGAAAAGAGTTCCACTATACTAAAGAGAGATATACAATGTCTGTTCTTTGTCATGGGATGTTCTATGAAAGATAATATTGTGTGCCTATTAACTATTCATAATAGGTGTAAACACCAAATGTTTTTATTGCATTCTCACACATTAAGCTATCCCAGTGATTTTCAAGCACAGTTTGTACATCTCATTGTGAATCACTGGAAAAGTATTGTTACTCCTGCCCCGTCCCAGACCTCATTAATCAGAATCTCCAAGAGGCCTGTGGAGGTAGAGGAGTGGAACCTAGTCATGCATATTTTTCAAAAGCTCCGTAAATTAGATTTTATTTGTTTTCCCAGTTGAAAGGTTTGGTGCTATCCCATTCTGAGTATTTTATTAATATCACCAAAGACCCATGTCCGATTAACGATTTCAGTAGATGGCGCTCTTTCCACCTGCCAGCTTCCTCGCTTGGCGCAATGAACCCTAAGTCATTCATAAAAGTCAAGGGCAGGTCAAAGGTGTGATTCCATGCCAATATTGAAAACATACACTAGAACTTACCTTTGCAAACCAATTGTTAGTCAGTTAAGACACATGTTAAAGTGGTTGTGGGGAAGGGGTACAGTATCACATTTGCTTATTACATGAATGTAATTATTCTTCTGAAGATTTCAAGAATGTCAACTTCCTGGCACAAAATTAGAAACTAAAGAAACAGAGTAGAAAGCAATGATTTTTTTATATAAAGTAGAGATTTAGACAAAAGAGGTTTCTTTTAATATGAGAAAGACATAGGAAATACTGATGTTATTGCTATAAAACATACTGTATGAAAAGCATATCATGGGGCAAACATAGATGTCTGTATCTGCCAAATTGGGAAACAATACCAGGTAGCCTGCAAGATCATCAGCTTTAGAGTCAGCTAACCCTGATTGAGAAAATTCAATTATTCCCGCTATTTTATCCCAACCAAGTTACTCATCCCTTAATTCTCAACAAGATATTACCTACTTTACTTGGTTATAATAAGCATTAAATTAAAAGAGATAATGAATGTAAAAGAATTAGTTCAATGCTTGGTGCATAACCAGTATTTAACAGACAAAATTACTTTCGGAGTACTAAGTAAATGTAGGTGCTGAGTTTTTAATTTTTTAAGTAGCAAAGGACAATAGAAAATTACCATGAGGTTTTGAAGGGAAGATTCCTTTATCAGTCAGTACTAATAATGGTGAGAAAAAAATTAGAGGAAGATAAGCAGGAAACAAACTGAAGGTTAGCTTTGGTATAATAAAAAAAGCCTAAACCTTAATTCACAAAATCTAGATTGGTAAGGATGTCTGACCCTAAGTAAATCAATTAATCTCATCTTTAATATTTATATGATGGAAATTACATTAAATAAATCGCTTAACCTCACCTTTAATATTTATATGATTGAAATTACATTAAATGCCATTTTTAATATGACATGATTTTGAATATTAAGTCATAATAATGTACATAAAATGCCAAAAAACTATAGAGTCCTATAAAATGGTGCTGAGGTAATTATTAATAGTTAAATTTTATTGATTATTGAAATTCATCATTGAAGTTAAAAATTATTCTTTCAACATAAAATGAGATACTAAGTGAGTTACTAAATTTGGATGAGGACAAAAAGAGCAGTTACTGGATTGTGAAGTCAGAATTTATAAAGAGAAAAAATATTCCCTAAAATTGTGAGAGATTGGTATTAGCAATATTTGCAATAATTGTGGAGTAATTTCCATAATGTTGTCTCACTAATGATTCTAATATTCTTTCATTTTCTTTTTGAGACAGGGTCTCGCTCTATCACCCAGTCTGGAGTTCAGTGGTGCAATCATGGCTCACGTGGCTCACAGTCTTGAATTCCTGGGCTTAAGTGATCCTCCCTCCTCAGTAATATTCCTTCTATAATGCCTTTGCCAATACTTTTCAGTTTATCTTATATTCTACTTTGCCCCATTAAATTAGTACACACATTGGATAGTTCCTGATTTCATTAATTTAATACTAATTTTCTTTATATAATTTGAAAATTTTAAAGAAACATACAAATTATATTAAACCAATGAAATATTAATTAATTAAATATTATTTAAATTAATTATTTATGTTAATATTAGCTAAATTAATATTAAATTAATTAATGTTAATTAAATATTTCATTAGTTTAATATAATTTGTATTTTTTCTTAAAATTTTTCAAATTATATAAAGAAAAATTAACCAGATAAAATCAGATTAGGAAAAAAGTAAGTAGAAATCATGAGATTCTATCGAGACTCTCATAATATTATAATCCCTGGGTTTAGACAATAATTTTTATTAATAATAATTTATATTAATAAGCTAAAGTATTATATCTCAATATTTAATCTATTGGAGACTGTTAAAACTTAGTATTCTGTGTTAAATATGTACCTATATATAAAGTGTAGTAATGTAAACAAAGAAAATAAATAAGAAAGCTTCTTCACCGCAGTGACTGCTATGCTGTTTGATAGTCAACTGTCTTTTAAGCATGCAGAGAATCTTTATGTTATACTTTAGAAACATGTTTTTGGAGATGGGAAACAACAGGTCATGATTTTGTTTTTGTTAAACCACTACAATTTTTTCAAAGCAGTGTATATCACAACTATTTCTCTGTGTTGAAGAGAGTATCAAGTCCTTAAAGAAAAATATAATCCCAGAACTTTGGGTAGCCGAGGCGGGCGGAGCACGAGGTCAGGAGTTTGAGAGCAGACAGGAGAATTGCTTGAACCCGGGAGGCGGAGGTTGCGGTGAGCAGAGATCACGCTACTCACTCCATCCTGGGCGACAGAGCGAGACTCCGTTTCAAAAAAAAAGAAAAAAAGAAAATGCCCTGCCCTGCCCTGCCCTGCCTTGCCTTGCCTTGTCTTTTTTTTTTTTTGAAACGGACTCTCGTTCTGTAGCCCAGGCTGGAGTACAATGGCGCGGGCTTGGCTCCCTGCAAGCTCCGCATCCCGGCTTCACCCATTCTCCTGCCTCAGCCTCCCGAGTAGCTGGGACTACAGGCGCCCGCCACCATACCCGGCTAGAAAGAACATTTTTTAGTCTGCAGGAGGGGAGGAAATGAAGAATGCACCTATTACTTTTGCGTTAGTACAACATTAAAAAAAATTGCATTGTAAAGCAAACTACCATCATCAGCTCTTTAATGGACAGCAGCAGACAGGAAACTGCCTTCACCCTAAGAGACTTAAAGACTGAGAACTGAGTTAGATAGCAGGTGCACAGGCCAATCAAGTCAATTTTCTAACACAGAGTAGCATGTTGTGGAACTTGTTCTATTAGTCTTTTTTCTCCATTAAGGAAGCAAGGATCTCTCTATATGGAAGCAGTGCTATTTCTAGTTTGAGGGAAAAAAAATGGTAAGGAATTTGATAATTAATTGTTCTTTAAACAGCAAATTATATTTTAAACATACATTTTCCACACCTATAGGAGAAGGAATCTCAAGAATGCACACGATTAATAAAAGCTAGCTCTGAATTACCCATACAAGCGCACACTGCGTTCAGTAAACAACTGATTATGCAAACTATATCCTTTCTTTCCCAGAAATAGCAACTAAGGAAGAAGTTTTTAAAATCAAAAAAAGAAAAAAAAAACAACTAAAATTTTTATACTTGAAGGCCTTCAGAATTTTATTTCCTTTTGCTGTTGAAAGGTCATAACAGCCAAGAGGAGTAATGTATTTTATTTTAAATTTCAAAACGTCATGATGGTTAAGGGTAGAGTGGAGGTGCAGAGAAAGAAGTTGGCAAGAAAATGTTCAGGGCCTGTTGTAAAACCAACTGCAAGCCAAATATGATTCCAAATAGGCAAGAACAACCTGTTACAACAGAGAGCAGTTTTCAAAGAAGAAACGAGAAGGAGGTGACCTGAAAGATCATTTGCCAAATATAACTAAAGGAACATGCGGATACTTTTATATTAAACACATGTTAATATAATATTTTCCATACATTATTAAATGCAAGAAGATATATAATTATATAATCAGAAACAAAATAACTCCTAGAAGTAAATGGTTTGTTATTGTAGTAGTAATAACTACCTGGGCACTTACCTAGTGCTCTTATTAAAAACTCACCACAACCCTCATGTCTTACAGGTTGTTCAACAGATTAAAATAGAAACCGATACCGACAGACTTAAGTAAAATGCACAAGGTCACACTGGAAAAGATAGAGTTAAGGGTCACTTAGCTCTGTAAAACTCCAAAGCCCATGTTTCAACTCTACAATCTGTGCACTACATAAATGTATGTCGTGGTCTTGAGAGAACTTTATTTCCTGGACTTGAAAAATAAGTCACAAGCCGAGCGCGATGGCTCACGCCTGTAATCCTGAGGCGGGCAGATCACCAGGTCAGGAGCTCGAGACCAGCCTGGCCAATATGGTGAAACCGCGTCTCTATTAAAAACACAAAAAATAGCTGCGCGTGGTGGCGCGCGCCTGAGAGGCTGAGGCAGAAAAACCGCTTGAACCCGGGAGGTGGAGTTTGCAGTGAGCGGAGATCGCGCCCCTGGACTCCAGCCTGGCTGACAGCGCGAGACTCTGTCTCAAGAAAGAAAGAAAACAAAAGAAATAAATAAAGAAAGAAAGATCACAAAGAACTTTCCAACAGCTTGGATTTTAGAGTGTATTAACAATTGCCAAGACCTAAGTGACACTTTAGTGTACAGCTAGAAAACATGGAATGACATTCCCATAAACATGAAATGTTTAAGGGAAAATGTACTATTTTCCTTAGTTTGTGCAAAATCTGAAATCTGAGTCAACTTTGTTTCAAAATGGAACAAACAATGTTTGATTGGACACACTAAACATTCTTATTAGCAACAATGCGACACTTACAAGGAGTTCCCTTTTTTACACTCTTCGAAGAGGAAATATTTCGATTTCGTAAAATTAGAGCTTCACTTCTAAAGAAAGATAAAAAAAAAAAGTGTGGTTACACAATGTAACTAGTATTGACTTAAGGGTACTGTGATCACTATGCAGTGATCCCATAAAAGATGTGACCAAAATACTTACTTACAAGTTGAACGTCAGTCATGTGACAACATGTTAACGATGAAGGGAATATTTCAAAAACTACTATCTGACATAATATGATTCTTACGATGATTCATAGGGGCTTTGTTCTTCATCTCATCTTCAACCAAAAAGTTGATGATTAGAAAAAAGAGCATTAGAATGGAAGTAACACTACTCGACAATAGAGAAAAACTCCGGTCAAAGGAGGAGCATAGTTATAGAGCTCCGAATGTCAGGGAAAATCAAGCATCCGTCATTCGGAATTAGCTCTGTATCGGTCGGTTTCTTCGTTACTTAATCGTACGGGTGGAAACTACTTCAAAGTAGAGGCTCTTAAGAGAGGTAACTTAAGCATTTGAAAGTGCAGGTTTATTTCCTCCTAGCGAGAGAAGGAGAGGGTCACTCGTGAGAAACCCATCTTGAATCTGTGAGACGCCCCCTTCTACTCAGCCCACGTGGCTAAAGTAAACAGAAGGTGGGCCGGGGCGGGGAGAAACAGAACTCGGTCAATTTCCCGATTTGTCGGGTCTTTAAAAATACAGGCCCCTAAAGCACTAAGGGCATGCCCTCGGTGAACCGGAGGAGCGCTTCTGCTGAATGAGATTAAAGCGACAGAAAAGGGAGAAGATAGCGCCGGCAAGGGGATCTAAAGGGAGATAGAGACGCGGGCCTCTGAGGGTAAGGTGGGCGCAAGCGGGTGTGTGGTGCGGAGAGAGGTGCCAGTGGATGGAGGCGGGGGCCAGTGCGAGGGCACGTGCGGATACACTCTCGAGGAGGTGGATGCGCGCAGGGGCGTGTGCGCGGGACCTCGAAGTGGTGGTGGAGTGCAGACTAACAAAAAGTTTCAAAGGGAAATCTTGGATGTCACGTCCTTGTCCAGGCACCCATGCCATCCCATCCTCCCACCTCGCCCCGACCTTCGCGCCTGCACTGCGTTTTCTCCCGGGGGTGGAGACCCGCCGAGGTCCCCGGGGTCCCCGAGGGCTGCACCCTTCCCCGCGCTCGCCAGCCCTGGCCCCCGCCCCGCGCTCATCCGGGCGCACCACTCCCTCCGCGCCACTGCACGGCGTGAGGGCAGCCCAGGTCTCCACTGCGCGCCCGGCTGTACGGCCCCAGGTGCCGCCGGTCTTTGTGCTGGACGCCCGGTGCGGGGGGCTAATTCCCCGGGAGCCAGGGCTGAGGGCCCCAGGGCGGCAGCGCAGGCCGGGGCGGAGCGGGAGGAGGCCGGGGCGGAGCAGGAGGAGGCCCGGGCGGAGGAGGAGAGCCGGCGGTAGCGGCAGTGGCAGCGGCGAGAGCTCGGGCGGCCGCCGCCGCCTCCTCGCGAGCGCCGCGCGCCCAGGCCCCGCTCGCATGCGAGTCACGTCCGCCCCCTCGGCGCGGCCGCCCCGAGACGCCGGCCCCGCTGAGTGATGAGAACAGACGTCAAACTGCCTTATGAATATTGATGCGGAGGCTAGGCTGCTTTCGTAGAGAAGCAGAAGGAAGCAAGATGGCTGCCCTTTAGGATTTGTTAGAAAGGAGACCCGACTGCAACTGCTGGATTGCTGCAAGGCTGAGGGACGAGAACGAGGTCAGAGCGCTTCTCTTATGCCGCGAAACTCTCCCTTTCCTCTCCCCTTCGCTTTTTCTCGGGCTTCCAGGGACTGGGGAGCAAACCCTGTAGTGTCACCCACAAATACCAAGAGGGAAGAGGGAAGCTTCACAAATTACTGGAGCCTCTTCAACATGGCTGACAAATATAGTTTTAATTCCCTATACCCCTTTTAAACCTGTAGTTCTGTGTGCTCTTCTCTCCTCCTAATGCTCGTCCCTTCCTCACCCAGAGAACTTACCTTTGTGCCTCCGACGAGCCGGTTTCCCGGCCTTTTAATCCGCAGAAAAGTGATTTTTAAATTTGCTTTCCTTTCTAAAATAGTTCAGCTTTGGGGGGCACTACTTTTCCCTTTAATCCTCTGCCCCCGTTTCTCTCGTGTGAGTGAAACGACTCTCCCGTTTATCCTGAACAACCTCAGAGAGAACACTGATACGGTGTTTTTCTACCCTTTTATCAGCTGTAGGGTCTGGGTCTGGGTTGGTGTCTGCCTCCTCCTACCTCCTTATCCCCCTTTAGGGGGCTGTACGAAGTGAATGTCACAGGGAGTGGAATTAGAGTACACTGAGTGGGGTTTTGTGTGTGTGTGTGTGTTTTTTTTTTTCTTAAGTCCGCGCGTTTTGTTAGCGGCGCTGAGTGAAAGAGGAAAGAATAGTTTCTCCGGTTCCCCAAACAAGACCAGAACTCACTTTTCTCAAGGTACATAAGTCTGCGCTGGGCTGAGCCTTCCAGCCTGGGGTATGTATGTAAGAGAATTTATGGACAAATCTGTGTCCCGGCTTTGTGCTTCTCCCGAATCAGCTTCGTTTGGTTCCTTGGTAAGTGACAGGCAGACACAAAGGCAGGCGCAGGCCCGGGGAGGGGGCGGGAGGGGGTGGGGAGCGCAGCGTTGAGAGTTGCAAGACTGCAAGGTCAGGGGCGCCGAAAGAAATGAAACCCAGTCCCAGCAAAGAAGTGAAGAGCAGATTTGTAACAGTCCCATCCAAATTTTTCTTTTGGCCTCTCTCTTTGGTCTTTCATCTCTCTGCCTTTCTCTCTGTGTCCCCTCTCTTTTCTTCTCTCTCATACACACACACACACACACAGGCACGCACAGACTCCTCGCATCTTGCTGAATCTTTTCACTGGGACTGCTTGTCTAGTTTTATTAAGCTAACAGGGTTTCTATGGAGAGTTTTCTACCTATGACATAATAAAGTGTGGCCTAGATAGACTCCTGGAAAGGCCGCAAATGAAATATAAGTGTTACTTGCTGGTTATTCCCCTCATGATATACTTTTAATTACATTGAGTTCTCCCTTCTTCATCTAATGTTTGGGAATTGAGAAAAGGCTTATTTTCCAGCGGTAAAATTTAGTGAAATATTTATATATTTTACCTGTTTAGGGAGTGGAATACATTCATGAATTTAATATCTCAAATCACACATTGTGCTTTTTCGCCTTCAATCAGGGATTATAATGGGAAACCTACATTCAAAGATATTCATCAACAAATGATCCAACATAGAAATAAGATTGTATCTTAAAGGAAGTTGGGATTCACAGAGAAAAGACATTGGTTTGGTTTGGTGTAAGACTGGTGGTATTGTTGCCTGGCTAATGAAATCATTACATTTGCATTTTAATGGAAAGTTGAAATACTAAGGGGAGTTATGTTCTTTTACATGTTTGTATATGTGCTTAATAATGTTTGGAATAGAATATAAATTTAAACACAATAAATATTGATTTTTAAAATGTTAAGCAGAGAACTGTTACTGAAGGGTTGGATAATCAAACTGAAGTTTAGAAGACAATTTATAGGATTTAAAAAAGGATAGAAGGAAAAACACAATAACAGACATTTCTCCATAAGTCGAATTTGCAAAACTATTTGTCCTTGATAGTTCACTTTGTAATTTTCTGTTATGATCTTTGTTAATTTCATGTAGTTAAGTTTGCTTTAATCATTGATACGCGGGGTTCCTTCACATGATTACAAGGGAGAAGCATTACTTATCTCTGTGGAATAGAAACGGTTCATTGGTTAGTTCTTATTTGTCAAAAAAAAAAAAAAAAAAAAAACAAAAAAAACTTAGGATTTTACTATTAATGCTGTTCATGGTAAACTATCGAGAAAACTATGGTTAATTATTCCAGCAATTCCGAATTGAAAACAATTCCTTTTGCTAACAAACTAGTATTTACTTTTTGGAGACAACTTTTCAAATGTGGTATATACTGTCTTCAGGCTATTCAACTAATAATAGATGCAACATTTTCCACTCAATAAATAAGAATAACTACATTGGTTAATAATTTTGAATATGAAGGCTTGTTTTTTCCTGTCATCAAATTTAGATTCTTGTTATTTTGTGCATCCTACTTTTATGCTGAAAATAGCTGCTAATTAATACTGTATAAAGTATTTCAGTGATTATAAGGAAGAGATGTGTGTGTTAGTCACCCCTGTGAATAAAAGTAACATCCTTTGTTGGAAAAGAGAAATTATTTTAATAAGTATGAGATAGTTTACAATAAAAGTCATAATCCTCAGTTCTTTCTTATATGTGATCGTACTACCTAAGTGCTCCAAAAATTCCATAGGACTGTCTTGGGTTATTGAATTTTAGGAGCATGAAAATGGACAATAACAAGATAGATAGCTTTTCTTAACTATGACATTGTTTTGCTTATTTTCTTATTGAACTAATCATTAATGAGAAATTAACTTGCAGTGAGAGAAGTCCCTTGCTTTGTTTAAATTGTCATATTTGCCAAACTCTTCTTAAAGCTTTAATTAGGTCTGATGTGCCAGTTTATGCCAGAAGCCAGAGGAATTGATATGATTTCGAGGCAGTGGCACATGGTCCTACTAGACATTGGCAAGTGAACATCACTTCCAGAACAAGTGAAGTGCACCTGCCAAGGAGGTGTTATGAAAGAATTCCAAAGTCCTTACTGGGCACTGGTCTTGTATTAGGTAACAAGAACCAGAGTTAATGTTTTAGTTTCACTTGTTGAAGTTAAAAGTTCCCTATCAATTCTTCTAAGACTCCACCCCCAAATAATGTTAAAAGTCAAATGTCACTATTGAAATGTATTTCCTTATTTGCTGACCTCATTAAGAAGCCCTTCTTATGATTCATAGGCACACCTCACAGAAACTCTTATTTTCCATCCTGCCCAAAGTCTGAGTAGGTCAATTCTTATGAATTCTTATGAAATTACCTTGAAATAAAATACCTTCAAAAGTTATGGACGCTTGACATTGTATGTCAATATTTTATAATATCTAATATTTAGAAAATATTAGATCTACATTTTGTGCTTTAATTGCTTCTAATGCAATTTTTTTGTTATTAATAAAATTTCATAGTCGTATCTGGGAATTTCAAATTGCTGGAAAGAGTCATCTTTGTTTTATAAATAACCATATAGACTGTTTTAATGTAATTGTTTCCTACCTTGGGAACAGGCTAAAACTTTGGACCAGCTGTCAGTATTTGTTCATCAGAATAACACTTTGTCAATGATTATTCTACCATTGCACAGTAGTTCTTAAGGATAGTAATGGTACCAAACCCAGCAGCAATAGAGTATCTCCCAAGCCAACTTTACAATTGGAGCCTTAACTGTGGGAAAGACCAGTTGCCAAGTAGAGCTGGTGGTTATCTGGGAAACTGTGCTGAAGAACACAACCACAGATGATTTTGCCAAATATACAGTATTTACTTGGTCTAGATCTCCAATTTCTATTTCGACTCACTGCCAAAACTGAGTGAATACTGCGACATTATTGAAGGAGGTTATGCAGTACATCTGTTGGTTTGGTGTATAGTAGGAGAGAAGGATTCCAGGAGGGAAAGGGGAAAGTGAGAGCATGTTAATCACTGTGACTGCAATCCAAAAAGAATTATGTATATCTGCTTATTTCCAGCATTATTTTTGTCCTATATTGTATATTGCAGAGACTTGCTGACTTAAAATAGATATATAATCTTTTTCTCAATAGAATAGATATTTGGTTATCCATTCCAAATAACAAATTTTGGATGGGCGTGTTGTCTCATGCCTGTAATCCTAGCACTTTAGGAGGCCAAGGTGGGAGATCACTTGAGGCCAGGAGTTTGAGACCAGCCTGGGCAACACAGCCAGGCGCCAGTCTCTACAAAACATTTAAAAAAGTAATGGGGCATGGTGGTACATTCCTGTAGTCCCAGCTACTCAGGAGGCTGAGGTAGGAGGATGGCTTGAGCTCAAGCATTCTAAGTTACAGTGAGCTATGATCACACCACTGCACTCCAACGCAGGCAACAGAGAGAGACCATATCTCAAACAGTAACAACAACAGCAAAACCAAACAAACAAAAGAGCACATTCTATCAGCTTTGATTTATGTTTTCTTCATTTGTAATGACATGTAGTTAAATGTGTCATGCTTCAAAAATAAGGAACAGATAGTAGGTGGATTTTCAATAAAATATATATTACATATGTTATATATTTTCAATATATAATATATGTAAAAATAAATTTAGTGATAATATCATCCTACCTGCAGTTTTAAGAATTCAGAACTCAGGCTGGGTGTGGTGGCTCACTTCGGGGGGTGAAGGCAGGAGGATCACTTGAGGCCAGGAGTTCTAGACCAGCCTGGACAACATAGTGAGATAGCTGTCTCTATTCAATAAAAAATAAAAATAAAAATAAATTAAGAACTCAATGCTTTATACTCACTGAAAGTTGTTCCTCTAAACTGACTTGAAATCATGTTCCAAATAAACTGAGAATTAAAGTAAGAGACGAGGCTGGGTGCAGTGACTCATGCCTATAATCCCAGCACTTTGGGAGGCCAAGGCAGGTGGATGACTTGAGATCAGGAGTTTGAGACCAGCCTGGCCAACATGGCGAAACCCCATCTCTACTAAAAATACAAAATTAGCTGGGCACGGTGGTGCATACCAGTAATCACAGCTACTTGGGAGGCTGAAGCCTGAGAATCACTTGAGCCTGGGCGTGGTGGCTCATACCTGTAATCCGAGCACTTTGGGAGGCCGGGGCAGGTGGATCACCTGAAGTCGGGAATTCGAGACCAGTCTTGCCAACATGGTGAAACCCTGTCTCCACTAAACATACAAAATTAGCCCGGTGTGGTGGCACATGCCTGTAGTCTCAGCTATTCTGGAGGCTGAGACAGCAGAATCACTTGAACCCTCCAGGAGGCAGAGGCTGCAGTGAGCTGAGATGGCTCTGCTGTACCCCAGCTTGGGTGAGACAGAGCGACTCTGTCTCAAAAAAAATAAATAAATAAATAGGAGAAGAATAAATTGGGATGAAGTGTTTTTGAAGGACAGTCTAGGATATAAAATGAACTGGTTGTTTGACTAAAAATACTACAAATGTTTCTTTCAAATTGCATTGCTTTTTTGTCTATTGGAAGGTAGGCACTGATTTCTATGTCTTTCTATTCCCTAATAGAACCTACTATTGACCTCTCCGTCAATATTTAATGGATGATATAGAACTAGTGAAAAACCATACAATTTAACTAGAACAAAAAGTATAATCTATTTTCTTTTCCTTTTTTTTTCCCCCCGCCCGAGATAGTATCTTGCTCTGTCACCTAGACTGGAGTGCAGTGGCGTGATCTTGGCTCACTGCAACCTCTGCCTTCCAGGATCAAGTGATTCTCCTGTCTCAGCCTCCAGAGTAGCTGGGATTAGGAGCGTGCCCCACGAAACCTGGCTAATTTTTCTATTGTTATTAGAGACAGGGTTTCACCATGTTGGCCAGGCTGGTCTCGTACTCCTGTTCTCAAGTGATCTGCCTTCCCCGGTCTCCCAAAGTGCTGGGATTATAGGCGTGAGCCACTGTGCCCAGTCTAATCTATTTTCAGTGTATAAGAGAAAAATGTGATGATGGTAGGAGTAATGGTGTGTTTTCCTTACATTTAATTTCTATAGGCTATGGCAGTTGCCCTATAAAAGCCACCCATTTTAAGCGCAAAAGTGAATAGTTTTTAGTAAACTTATATGGGATCATATATTTTTAATTAAAATATTTATTGAGATAATTATAGATTCATATGCCATTGTATGAAATAATACAGAGAGATTCCACATACACTTGCTCAATCTCCCCCAGAGGCAACATTTTGCAAAACTATAATATCATATCGCAACCATGATACTGACATTGATATGGCCTACTAATCTTATTCAGATGTTCTCAGTTTAACTTGTACTTATTTTGTGTGTTTTGTTTTATACCCTTTAATCACATGATCACATATTTTTAAGCCTTTTTTTTCTCAAAACAGAAGTTTAGCACAAAGGTTTAGCAGCTTATCAATCATGTGATTGTGCCATTATGCCATATTAAAATGTGTGTCAGAATATAAGTTTTTGTTTTCTTAGAAGTCCTTTTTTTGATAGAATGGCCTTTATGTTAAAAATATTTTAAGTTGCTTTGTGACAGAGTAAGTTGATGTCATTTAATTCTCATCACAACCCTAGAGATAGGTATTATTATTATCCCTGTTTATGAATGAGGAAACTGAAGCCCAGTGAGGTTAAATAACTTCCTTGAGTTCATACAGCCGATATATGGCTTAGGCTTAGCCAGCATTTGAGTTAAGCAGTCTGTCTCTAGGGCCAAATCTTTTAATCACTATATTATACTTCCTCATTATCATTGATAGTTGTAAAAGTGTATAATGTGGACTATGTAGAACAAGTCATAAAAGGAGATTTAAAATGCATACAGTTGTTCACATGAAAACTTGTAGCCAAATGTTCATTACAGCATTATTAATAATGGTAAAAGATGGAAACTACCCAAATATCTATCAGGTCATGAGTGAATAAACAAATTGTGGTATATCCATACAGTGAAATATTATTAAGCAATATAAAGGAATGGATTATTGATAAATGCTGTGACACAGGTGAATCTGAGAGGCATAACAAAGGCCCCATATGATATGCTTTCAATTTTAAGTAACATTCAGAATAGGCAAATCTAAGGAGACAGAAAGTTAGCTAGTTATTACTAGGGGCTAGGGGTGGGAGGGAGGTGACTGCTGATAAGTATGAGATTTCTTTTGGGGATGATGAAATGTTCTATAATTAGATAGTAATGATTGCCCAACTCTTTGAATATGCTAAAACCCACTGTATTACATGCTTTAAAAGGATGAATTTATTGTATGTGAATTATATTTCAAAAAGCTGTTGTTATAAAAATGAATATAGTTGAGTTATTTGGTTTATGTTATGTCAGAAAATGTCTTACATCTCATTCAAAAGAAATGCAGGAACTGTTTGGATTGAATGAGGCTAAGCGTTATCTTTCTAGGAAGATGGCATTAAGGAGTTTTATTATGCCTGTAATCCTGGCACTTTGGGAGGCCAAGGCAGGAGGCCAGGAATTTGAGATTAGTCTGGACAACATCCTCTTATAGATGAGAAAGATACTTAATCACTCAAAAGTTGGCATTGTGTTTCGTGATAACAATAGCCTTTAGAGTTTATATGGGAAGATTCAATAGATAGTGATAGGTTATATGACTTGGTAAACAGGGCTTAATGTATAGGTGCAAGAAACTTTTTCAGATGTCTTTAGTTACCCAGCCATTCAGTTCAGGGGATGTAACCCAAGTGTTAAAAGGAATGTGACTGGGCGTGGTGGCTCACACCTGTAATCCCAGCACTTTGCCAGCCCAAAGTGGGTGGGTCTCTTGAGCTCAGGAGTTGGAGACAAGCCTGGGCAACATGGCAAAACCCCATCTCTACAAAAAATGCAAAAGTTAGCTGGGTGTGGTGGCACATCCCTGTAGTTCTAGGTACTTATGGGGCTGAGGCGGGAGGATAGCTGGAGCCTGGGAAGTTGAGGCTGCAGTGAGTCATGTTGGTGCCCCCACACTTCAGCCTGGGTGACAAAGTAAGACCCTCTCTCTCACAAAAAAAAAAAAAAAAAAAGGAATATCTATAAAAATTGCTGTTCTTGTTTGAATTGCTACAAAGTGCAGTTTAATCTACAAATAATAACAAATTACTAGATTTGGGGGGGTATTAATGTCTTATCTATGCGAAAACAGAAGGGCAATGCAGGGCAGAGAATAAACTTCAAAACTTTGAGTTTGTTAACTGTTGATATCTCCACTTGTCATGTTTCAGATCTTAAAATTAAAATGGCAAAGTATCTCATAGGGCTTAAGCAAGTGACTCTTTTTCTGTTAACTGATGTTGTGACATGTTGAAGATGTAAAATAAGGTTGAAAAGGGAATTGCTCTGCAGCAGTCTTCATAATGCCAGGACAAAATGAGAAATGGTTAGGGCCCGAATGATGATGGCTCTCCATCTTTGCTACGCGTGGCCACAAGTATTTACAAATACCAGCAGAACTTCTACAAACCGCTTAATGGTAAAATGAGTGCAGATTTTTAGCACTAGTCCCTATGGAACTATGACTTGTAGTTTTGGACACACAGGGTGAATTACTTGGGGTTGATTGTATTTGAATTTCTAACCTTATGTAATTCTAGATACCAGACATTCTTGTTTTGCAATGCTTCTCTCCCTTTTTATTCTCATGAGAACGTTGGGTTGCAGCCAGTTGGATCCCATACCTTGGGACCATGACTGATAACCAGAATGGAGAAAATTCACTGATCTGGAAACATTGAGCTTTAGGCTAAGGTTCAGAGACATATTTAAGATAAATATGTGATTGTACCCTATAAGGAAGTATATTGTCTTTATATAATTGTTATGATCACTTTTTCAATGAGTAACTATAGAATTTTGCTTTTTAAGAGTATGATCATAGCATCTATTTGTAGATTTGTTGAATATGTGTGGCAAGCCCAAGATAGATGCTCATGTTAGACCCCTCAAGAAGTTGGTGTAGTGATGGTTATGGAAAGCAGTAAAATATAATTTAGGTTCTGTTCTCCTTACTGGAGAAATGAGTAGCTTACTTATCTTCACCCTCTCTTGTTTCTCTTAAAACTTTGGGAACCGCCTCAGCTGACTATAAATTTTTGTACTAGTATCTCTATAATTCTAAAAAAGTTGTTCACAAGTTTGAGTGTCGTACTTCATCTTTGCTTTTTAACGCCCTTCCAAAAAATGTAAATCTGTTCTCACATATTAGGAATATTTTGATTTGTTGTTAATTTTTAGCTTTGCTTTTTATAAGTAATTTATACGGAAGATACACCATATTCAAAAGAAGAAAAATGGGCTGAATTTTTGCTGATGTACTACTCTCTTCAAAGGGAATTGCCTATGTTCAGGCATAGAAATGCAGGCAGTCTGACATTTAGGTATGCCATACAGAGTATTGATATTTTTAATTTGCTACTTTTAACATTTTGAGATTTGTCACAGTTTGTTCTGTGGGTGGGTAAAAGTAATGGTAATTTTAATTACAGTTGTCGTGCCTCATTAGCCATTGCTAAAACCTGCCTTACCAAATCACTTATTTTCTTGATGCAGTGTTAAATCTAGCTTCTATGTCCACATTATACATTAATGAGAACATTCATCCATCTCTCAAATGAGTTATTATTATAGTAGTTTCTCCTGAAATAGATAATGCATTAAAAAAAAAAAAGCTTCAATAGGGATAATGAAAGCCAGATAACATAGCATGGTATCTGAGTTATTCCTCCTGTTTTTCTTACCTGGCTGCACTAAGAAGGGCACTCATTAAAAATTACCATAATTATTAGTTGTGCTGCCTCTGAAGTAGAGCACCAGAATTTGAGAGTAATACAGTGATACCACACCCAGATTGTATCCATAATATACTGTCCTCGTCTTATTAATTTTTTTAACCTGTTTGTTCTTTTAGCACTTTTCCTGCTTTTGTTTGAAGTCTCTTGCTTTGAAGTTATAGAATTTTTATATTTTCCATTGACTGTAAAGTTATCTCAGCTCTTTTATAACTTTTCATGATATTTGCATTAAAAGGATCACTTTTAGCAGCCTGTAATTAGTTCAGATGATTATTAGCTTTTTGTTTGTTCTACTGTGTACTCTACTATATACATTATAACAGAAGAAGAAATCATTTTGACAAATACAGTATCTGATAGTTCATCAAATCAGAGTGAACATCTTAAAACGTGAATTGAGTTATTAAAATATTAATTCATTTACATTCCTATTTTAATATACCAAATGTAACTGATGAAAAGAAGAATACCATAAGTGGGTACCTTTCAAAAATGAAGGAAGAAAAAATCTCACAACTAAAGATTCTTACCACATAAATTATTTATTTTAGTAAATAATTATTTTAGTACAAACAGATACATTGTAGCAGGAAAAAACATACTTTAAACTTTGTCTTGTCAATTTTATCTTTCTTCCAATTTAGCCACTGAAATGTTTTTTTCTCCAGTGAAGTTATATTATCTACCTAAGTTGAATGTAAAACAAGGTTGTACTTTACTTTTGGAGTTGTCTCCCACATTACAGCTTGTGGAAAAACACTGGCAGAAAGCAAATCTAATAGACATTTTGCTTTTGGCTCACCTTATTAATGGCTAAGATTTAATTATGTATTTCTACTGAAAAGCAAACTTGAAAAAGACATTTGGTTAGTAACTGGGAACTAAAAATTTCTGTTTGTTTTTTTTATTTTATATTTTTTGGTAGAGTCTCACTCTTTTGCCCAGGCTGGAGTGCAGTGGCATGATCCTGGCTCACTGCAGCCTCCTTCTCCTGGGTTCAAGCGATTCTCCTGTCTCAGCCTCCCGAGTAGCTAGGATTATAGGTGCCAGCCACCATGCCTGGCTAATTTTTGCATTTTTAGTAGAAACAGCATTTTGCCATGTTGGCTAGGCTGGTCTTGAACTCCTGACCTCTAGTGATCCACCCACTTCCACTTCCTAAAGTACTGGGATTACAGGCATGAGCCACCACTCCAATACCAACTTATTTACTGTTACAACTTATTTACTTTGAAACAACTTATTTACTGTTAAAAAAAAAATGTGGTTCTTGTTTCAAATAAGAAATTTTGTGGACATCAATTAATTTTTTAAACATATATTGTAATTTTAAAACATTTTTATCAACATGTTTTTCAAGAGCATGGGAAATCTAGGGTATGGCATTTTAAAGTGACTTTAAAGACAATTCTTGGGTTTTGTTGAAGTCAGAATATTTTTAAAAATACATTGAGTTTAATTTACTACTGACAGTTTTTCTTCATTTAATTTTTTTTTTTGCATTGTTATAATTAGTCATGCCTTAATCCTCAGGGTTTTTTGGAAACTCTTTGTATTTAGGAGTTAAAAACTTAGTTGTTGACATTGAAATTTTTCTCTAGTATTGATAAGAATTCAAGTGTTTAAGGAATGGAGTTTACTTGTTTTCTGTTCACAAACCCACTGTAAAAGATATAATAAATGTAGATGAAGGTGAAATCTGAGATAGGAAGAGAGGTAAAATACTTTTTTTTTTTTCTTCACCCATGGAAAGCCATTGAATGCTGAATAGGTCATGTTGTAATTTAATTGGGTGTAAATTATAACTTTGTAAGTCATTTGCCTACTTAGTGTATATCTCTGGTTTTTATGTAATCCATCTCTCATATCCCAGTTTACACTAAAGTAAATGAGCAAGCAAGAATAAGTCTTGCAAATAGAGGAAGTAGAAAGTGCATTCAGAATGGATTGCTGAAATTATAAAACTGATCCTAAATTGAATTAGGTAGAGCAGTTAATTTAGATTACAATAAATGCAACAGGAAAAAAAAATTCCAGTTCTTCCTCTTTTTTTTGGAAAGAAAGAAAAGAAAAGAAAAATCACTCTTAGTTAGAGATAATTCCTTGACATCTGTATGATCATTTTTAGGGCCAAAAAATAGTAGGTTTCTCTTTGGAAATTGTAGAAGCTTTCTCTGCTTCCAGTTACACGCGGTCACATCAACATTTGACACGTGGGTACCGTGCACGTGGCAGCACTATTTACAAACACTATCCTAGGATTCCAGAGACTCTTATGTAACAGTGGAGAGAGTAAGCTTTGAGTGTCTGTGGGCGGAGGAATCAACACAGTTTAATTCATGGTCAGCGAGCCCTTGTCTGACTCTGATAGGGTCATGAACCAAAGATCAAGGTGTTTGGGTCAGGATCTTCCCTAACGCACGGTTTTCCTACAAAACCCTCAAAAGCTGTGCCTAAATACAAGATTAATCTTTTTTATTTTTATTTATTTATTTATTTTTATTTTTTTGAGACGGAGTTTCGCTCTCGTTGCCAAGGCTGGAGTGCAATGGCGCCGCGATCTCGGCTCACTGCGACCCCGCCTCACGGGTTTAAGCGATTCTCCTGCCTCTGCCACCCAAGTAGCTGGGATTATAGGCATGCCCCACCACGCCTAGCTAATTTTGTATTTTTAGTAGAAAGGGGGTTTCTCCATGTTGGTCAGCCTGGTGGTGAACTCCCGACTTCAGGTGATCCGCCCGCCTCGCCCCGCAAAGTGCTGGGATTACAGGCGTGAGCCAATGCTCCCGGCTAAGATTAATCTTTTTATGCCCTGCAGCAAACAGAACTAGTCATGCCAAACCATTTTTGTGATGTGGGGAAATGTGAGCAGATGATGCTTTGGATCTGATTATAATTCACAGTACCCTTGTTATTTCCGTGAGGTTTGCATACCTGCCTCCCAGCCTCACAAAATGCCTTTAAAAAATTACATCTTGGCCGGGCGCTGTGGCTCACGCCTGTAATCTCGGCATTCTGGGAGGCCGAGGCGGGTGGATCATGAGGTCAAGAAATCAAGACGATCCCGGCCAACACGGTGAAACCCCGTCTCTACTAAAAATACAAAAATTAGCCGGGCGTGGCGGCAGAAGCCTGTAATCCCAGCTACTTGGGAGACTGAGGCAGGAGAATCGCTTGAACCGGGAGGCGGAGGTTGCAGTGAGCCGAGATCGCGCCATTGCACTCCAGCTTGGGCGACAGAGCATGACTCCGTCTCAAAAAAAAAAAAAAAAAAAAAAAAGTTGATATTTGTAAGCATCTTAAAAAGCAAGAGAATTCATGAATGACTTCCCAAACTAAACAGTCGGAACAGAAAACACTCAAGAAAACTCTTGGTTAATCATGCTCCTTAGTATACTATTATACCTGTCTCTCCCCTTTCCGCATCCTCGGTAAATTCTCTCAACCCTCCTTCATTTTTAATTTCATATCAAGACCTAGAGCTAAAACAACGACAACAAAGCCTTAAGTCTCTATATTTAGGGAATGTGTCTTCTATCCCAAATTGATTTTTAGAGCTTTTCATTTATTTTTATCAATACAAAGCAAGTTGAAATTAAAAAAAATAAGGCATCAAGAATTTAAATGTCTAACCATGTGTATTTGGTGTATGTGTATTGGTGCTATTCTTTAGCTGTAAGCAGACTGGTTTGAATATTTAAAGTATGAACAGAATTTGAGTTCTTTTTGTATTGCATCTAAGGATCATTTGAGATGGATGTCATCATTGATCATCCAAAATAGAAGGCTTCTTGCCTAACAAAGAATTGAAATTAGATCATGAAAGATGAAATTTATAGTTAATTGAAAAGTTAGCTCATTTGACTGCTTCTTTCATAGAATTTGCTTTTGTAATTACACTACCTTTCTAAAGATAGGAAAAATCAGTCTTTGAAATGTGATACTATAAATGACATATTTTTAAAAAATAAAGGATCTTTTCCCAAGAGCTAAGCCAATCACCAAACCTGTTTTTTTAAATTATTTTTATTTTTATTTATTTATTTATTTATTTATTTATTTATTTATTTATTTATTTTGACATAATCTGCCTCTGTTGCCCTGGCTGGAGTGAAGCAGAGCGATCTCAGCTCACTGCAACCTTCACCTCCTGGGTTCCAGCAATTCTCTGCCTCAGGCTCCCGGGTAGCTGGGATTACAGTCACTTGCCATGACACCCGGCTAATTTTTGTATTTTTACTAGAGACGGGGTTTCACCATCTTGGCCAGGCTGGTTTTGAACGCCTGACCTCGTGATCCAGTCGCCTCAGCCTCCCAAAGTGCTGGGATTACAGGTGTTTTTCTTTAAGTAATATTTGATATAAGAGAACTTTATATTTGACATAATTTAAATATTATCTGACCAAATCTTTTACATATGGAAACTCAGGTTTTAGCCATTTAACATCTAAAGCTGTTCTCATTTAGAAGAAATTACCAAAAGAGTGACTCATTTAACAATGAAATCTAAGGATAGATATTTTTTCATTCTGTTGCAGAGCAAAAACAGCCTTCTGGGTATGAAAAGATATTACTTATTTAGTGTTTATCACTTACAATTTATTATTGTACATTTCCGATACATTGAATTAAGATATGGTGAGAGTAGGTTGTAGATTTTTAAAAGTTCTTATTTGCTTGATTTATCAACTTGCTTTTTTAGTGCCGGACTAGAAATGATGTATTTCTCTCAATTATCCTCGGCCTAAATAGTAAAAGCTTGGGTGAAATTACTTATGGGTGTACTTTTCCTGCACAGAGCAGAGCCGTGACTGAACACTCTTGAGCATTAACAAAAATCATCTTATCTTATATTAGAACATTAATATTTTCCTTCTTTCTCAGACCTCCATTTCACAGTAAATCATATATGGATATAAGCTGCAAGTGCTCAGAATTTGATTAAGGCTATAAGTTAATGAATTTCTGCTAAAAGGATTTAAATATAACTTTCATTTGACTGTACTTTAGTTTCACTTGAAGGAGCAAGCAGGCAATAAACATTGATGTATTCAGTGCATAGACTATCTTCATAAAGATGAGACTGAGTGACAGTTGTCTCTGTATTATAAAATATCAAAATGGTAGATTGAATGTGATGCATACCAAGGAGCAATGTGGAAATTTTAGGCTGTTCATCTTTTTTTCAGTTACTACTAAGTGTGTGTATGTGTTTTGAACTTTTCATATTTAAGCTGAATCCTCTTTGGTAGAAGTGGTTAAACAGACTATAGTAAAAGTCTCTGTCTAGAAATATAAAACGAAAATATACTGATGTCTTGCATTTTCCCTAATATCTTGAAGGTGCACAAAACCTTCGGGGTTTTTTGCATAAACTACTTTTATGTGGTTCCTGTAGAAGACAACTGAGGCACCAAACACACAAAACAAACAGTTTGCTTCGTGATGGTAACATTCGTGCGAGGGAGTTCTCTCTTGCATAGGAGTCCCAGGTTACCCTAATGCCTTCCCACATGGGTCAAACACATGGAGCTTTCATATTTACACACAGCTCCAGAATTCTGAAGCCTGCAGTTGTTTAACAGTGGGGTACAGGGATAAAGAGTGGTGTCTGTCTCACTAACTGTTTAATGACCTGGATCATGAATATTGATACAGAATAAGAAAGCACTGTCCTGACTGAAGGGGAAACATGGTAGATGCCTAAAGGAGGCTTTTACCTGCCTCACATTGTTTATTTTAAACTATCATTACCACCTGAAAGGAGCTTTTCACTTTGAACTTAAAATAGTAGCTTTTAACCCTGACAAGCAAGTAAGCACTTTAGTATTCAAGAACCGAAGGTGACAAGCCCTGAGGAGTGTTACTGTCTTTCATAATCAAGCTGACTCAAACTCTTTTAGAAGCTAGTATAGTAACTTCACCATCTTTATTAATAACGTTGCTGCATACCTTCATATAAACAGAGAGTTGGAGCAAAAGCTGCATTTTCTTGTTTTAAGTGTGTATCTATTATTTACATTTTATTTGTGAAAATATGCCATTCGTATTACATATAGAAATACTTTCCAAAATCACTGTTTGTATAGAACTATTTTGCTTAACATTAGGATTCTGTTGAAGAGCCTATATCTGCAATAATATGGGGAGAGAATCCCCTTTTGTGTGATAGCTTAATGATAAAGAGAAGGAAAAGGTGAGAAGTAATTTTGGAAAATATGCAATGATAAACTAGTGGTATTTATTGAACTAAACACCAGCAACTGTGCTTAGCATGGATAATTGTCTAAAAGGATGAGAAAAAAATGTAAAAATCAGGAGACTATAAATTTTTCAATTAAGAATAAATTTTCTATCACAAATTATGAACGTTTAAAATACCTGTTTTAAACTCTTTTTCCTGCTTGTAACAAATTATCAGACTTTTTAATCTACCTTTTTTGAGCTTTTCATCTTTTTCCCTGAATTACAGATTTAATTCTGTGTATGTATGTGTGTGTTTGAATATATTTTTATATTTTAGATCTAGATTTGTAAACTAGAGCTGTTTCTAACTGCTTATAAGACACTGCCACCTGGATTGCCACCACCTTCACTTCAGTATTTCAGTAAACAATTCATCAAAAATGTAGTTTATTTTCAAACATACAATCATGGATTGTTACCAGCCGAAAGGACTTTAGAGACTCATTAATCCCATTCCTTGCATTCACAGATGAGAAAACGAAGGCATGGGAAGGTAAAGTCAGTTGCCTCAAATAGCATAAAAGCCATGTATATTTCTAATAATAGCTACTATTGATTAAGTTCTTATGTTGGGTTAAGTACCATGCTAAGCACTTTCCAGAGATTATCTAATTCTTACATCATCTATATTTTTGTTGGTGCTATTTCTCTCCCCACTTTACTAAGGAAGAAACCAAGACATGGGGTTAAATAACTTCTCTATAAATTTTGAATTATCTATGGCATCTCCCTATTTGTAAATCTCCATTGTCTCTTTGTTCATAATCAATGTAAATCAACTCTTAAACAGTTGTATGCCAACAAATAGTCTGGTGTTTGGAGCTAGAAAGATTCAAGAGTGTATATGTGTGTGTTCCAGCTTTATTGAGGTATAATTGACAAATAAACAGTGGACAAAACTGTACATATTTAAGGGATACAGTGTGATGTTTTAATATACATATACATTGTGAAGTGATTTTACAATCAAGCTAATTCACATATCCATCACCTCTCAGTCATTTTTTTGTATTTATGGTGAGAACACTTAAGAGCTACTCAAATGTAGTCAAGGATACCAAACAGTAGTAACTGTAATCACTATGATGTACATTAGATCTCCAGAATATATTAAATATTCATCTGGTATAACTGAAACTGTGTACCCTTTGACCAACCTATTTCCCCTACTACCCAGCCCATGGCAACCACCATGTTACTCCCTGCTTGTATGAGTTTGACTTCTTTAGATTCTACATGTAAGTGAGATCATGCAATAGGAAGATCTAGTTTAGAATCCTGACTTTCTCCACCTGTAAAATGAGAACAACTAATAATTCTTATCTCTTGGATTACTGAGAGGATCAGATGAAGTAACATAAATAAAACAGCCAGCATGTTACTTGGCAAAATTGTAGTGATTGAACGAATATTTGTTTACTCTTCAAGCATGTGTTGAGCAACTGTGTATCAGGCAAGAAGAAAGCCATTGTCTTTACCCTTCTGGAATATAGAGGCTCATAGGAAATAATCAATACTTTGATTTTTTTAAAAGCATAATGAGATGAAAATTAATAGGACTCATAGACCGGTCAGTTGAGGAATTTCCCAGGATGCTTCTAGCCTCTGCTCAAAAGGTGTGAGTTCCCAGTTGCCTGAACAGGTGCTAGAGTTGGCATAGCTTTCTCAGTATTGGGACCTGACAGGGAGATTGCACAAGTGTAACAGCACAGCCTCTGAAGATTGGCTCACGGGGGAGAGATGAAGGATTACTTCCATCCCTTTTATTGTTTCAATCAAGATATAAATTATGAGCTCATAGTACCATCCTTTCACCATCATCCTTTATTGTCTTTATTAGATACAATGAAAGGATACAAGTTTGTCCATAGAAATATTAAACGATAGCAGGCATTATTTAGAAAGTACTAAGATCTGTAGATATTACTGGTTTTTCCTCTATTTTATATCATATTTTTAGAAAGAAGAGACAAAATTTTGGCATACCTTGCTTAAAGATAGATGATAGTCGGCCGGGTGTGGTGACTCACACCTGTAATTCCAGCACTTTGGGAGGCTGAGGCGGGCAGATCACCTGAGGTCAGGAGTTTGAAACCAACCTGGCCAACATAGCGAAACCCCGTCTCTACTAAAAAATACAAAAATTAGCCAGGTGTGATGGCGGGTGCCTGAAATCCCAGCCACTCAGGAGACTGAGGCACGAGAATCACTTGAACCCAGGAGGCAGAGGCTGCAGTGAGCTGAGATCATGCCATTGCACTCCAGCCTGGGTAACAGAGGGAGACTCCCTCTCAAAAAAAAAAAAAAAAAAAAAAAAAAAAAGATAATTGTCTTGGTGTGCTAATCAGGAGCTTCCTGTGAGAATGGAAATTCCTTACCTGGCAGTGTCACGGAATTTTGGGCCCATGTGAAAGATGTTTTTGAGTGTCTCTTAAAATAGTTAATGGTTTAAAAATACATTATTTGTATGTCAGAAACTGTTAGCTTTCATTGAGATTGAAGTTTCTTTGAGATCTAGGATCACATCTTGTATATCTATTGAATTTCCCACAATAATTATCGTGCAAGCAAATGAATAGCAGACCCTCAATAACACTTACTGATTATTGCCATGTATAAGTTGGGAGACTCTTGAGTACCTTTCTAAGTTTGCACTTAGGGAAATACAGAACACTAAATGAAATGTTTGATTGGTTGCTTAGTTTCCACAGTAACTTTTCAAAATACATAGGAGCATGCTAACGAACAAACAAAAAAAAACTATTTTAAATACTACAGTCATAAGTATGCCTTTATTATTCTTACCCACAATAATGCATTTGCTTTAAAAAATTATTTATCAGTGTCAGACCATACCTTTCTGAGTCTCCACTATGTAAGATGTGAAAGTTAATATTCTTCAATTCCAGCTACTTTTCTTGCCTTCTGTGAACTCCTGTATTCCATATCATTACTTCCTATTGCTAAATTTATAATATTTATATTCTGGTTTGCATCTATAGTTAATTCTCTTGTGCTTCATTTCTCAGTGCTAATTGAAGAAGAAAACCCATCATTTACAATGTCATGATTGTAATAAATAAAATTCACTGTAACACCAAGCAGTATGGTTGAACATGAAAAGGAAAAACTGATCCCGTGACACTAAAACTTAGCTTGTTCTAAGGATGCTACTTTAAGCATTAGGGTAAAATGGATTCCCTTTTGCTAAATTCTTTCAGTTCCTCAAAATTATGCCACATTTTTGTTTCTTTCACATTTGGACTTAGATTTTCCTGTAAGCATTCCAGTTTTCTTGAAATTTTTAATTGCATTTTTTGTTCTTGTTGACAGAAGAAACATTTTCATCATATCACAATGATTTTTTCAGATTTCTTAATTATACCATTTGATGAATGAAATACACTTTCTTCTTGAAGTCTGATTTTTCTGTTCTAATTTAGAGTTTCTTCTCATTTTTCTCCCGGCTATGTCTATTATTGCTTTAGTCTCATGTCTTTGTATTTGATTATTATTTTTCTTTTTACTACTGTTTTTCTTCTTAAAAAAAAAAAGGTTTTTACAAATATTGTGCTGAGTCCTTACATGTTCAAAATACCTTTTATTTTTCCTCATAGTGCATTCATAAATTATTGTGATTAGAACCGTAAGTTCAAAGTAATTTTCTCTCAGAACTTGGGAAACATTGGTACATTGTTACCTTTCATCTAGTATTGCTTATGAGATAGATATCTGATGCCAATCTGATTCTGTCTTTCTTAGATAACTTTTTTCCCTATTCACACGTTTATTAGGATCTTTATCTTTTCACTTCTGAAATTTCTCCAGATATGGCTCTGTTAAAATGTATTCTTCTCAGGACTTCATGATTCTGTACAATCTGGAAACAACTGTCTTTATTTAGCTTTAGGTACTTTTCTTCCATTGTACCTTTGATCATTTCTTCTTTTTTTCTCCCTATCTTTATGAAACTCATGTTAATGGTGCATTGGAACTTGTGAACTGATTTTTCTTATTTATTAAGTTCCCTCACATATTTTTAATCTGTTTATCTCTGAATATTTTATTTTCTCAACTTTTGATATTTTTGTTAGTTGAAATTTAATTCCCAAAAAGTCAATTTTCTATTCTCTGATTGTTTCTTTTTAATGGTAGCCTATTTTGTGGCTGAAATCCTATAAAATGTATTAAATTTTGTGGGAAAATTAGGCAAACAAAGAAAATTAAATTTTACCTAACTATATCTGAAAACAATACAACTAAAATTAAGAAAAGTGCATATATGTGTACACGTATACGTATGTGTATATAGGTGTACACATATGCTACGTATACATGTAGTATATGTAGTATATGTACATGTAATATATGTAGTATGTATATATGTATATACACATGTATATCTATATACATGTATATGTACAAATACAACATGTATATAATAGTTTCACTGTACTTTATTTGCTCCCCTTTTAAAAATAATACTGCTGGAGTTCATGATTGACTAATTTTCAGAACTTGGTGTGTGTGGTTGTTTATTAAGCCCTCAATATTCCCATATAATGCTTTAGTATTATAGTGCCCAGGCAGAGTCGACTGTGCTAATAGTCCTAGCAGTAGAGGTTCATCCTGTACAGATCTAAGGTGTAACTATTTTCATTTCTGGGCCCTTGAAGATACTTTGCTAGTCTTCATATCTGTTACCTATCTTGCTGTTCAATAATAGGTAATAGAAAAGAGATAAAACTTAAATGTCATCATTTTCCACTGCTTAGCAATCTTTAAAAATAAATGTGAAACCCAAAAGGACATAATCTTGCCTAGCTTTAAGGAATGAAGGAAACACTAGAAACAACAGAGAGAAAAGGAATAACCAATCCTCCAACACGTTCTATTGACTCTACCTGTATAGTCAAGATCTGACTACTTCACACCATTTCACCAATTTCCATCTCTGTTCAAACCACCTTCATGTGTTACTTTGAAAAGTGCAGTTTCCCTGTCGTGGGTTTCCCTGTTTCTAGCTTTGCTCCCCCTTCTTACCTCACTGTGGGTTTTTACCCAAACAAAAATTCAAGTGATCATTTAAAAATTAAGTCAGGTCATGCCTCTCCTCTGCTTAAAACCATTAATGGGTCTCTGTTTCACTGAGAATATAAGCCAAAGCCCTTTTCATGACCCACCAGTCCTTGGCTGCTATTTGTGTTTCTGATTCCATTTCTTGCCACTACTGTCCCTCATTCTATTCTAATTTCCTTGGTTTTCTTGCTGTCCTGGCAACAAGAAGAGCATCCTTTTTCCTCTAGGCCTTTACACTTGCTGTTCCCTCCTCTTGGAGCACCCTTCCTTCAGAGAGCCACAGGTATTGCTTCTATCTTTCCTTCTAAAATCTCCTTGAGTGTTACTTTTTCAGAGATAAATTCCCTAACCATTCTGTCTAACAGAACTATCACTCTTGACCTTGCCTTATTTTCTCTCTCTCTTTTTTTAATTTTATTTTTTTATTTCCATAGGTTATTGGGGAATAGGTGGTGTTTGGTTACATGGGTAAGTTCTTTAGTGGTGATTTGTGAGATCTTGGTGCACCTATCACCTGAGCAGTATACACTTCACCCTACTTGTAGTCTTTTATTCCTCACCCCCTTCCCACCCTTTTCCCCTGAGTCCCCAGAGTCTATTGTGTCATTCTTATGCCTTTGCATCCTCATAGCTTAGCTCCCACTTATGAGTGAGAACATACGATGTTTGATTTTCTATTCCTGAGTTACTTCACTTAGAATAATAGTCTCCAATCTTATCCAGGTCATTGCAAATGCCATTAATTCATTCATTTTTATGGCTGAGTAGTATTCCATCATATAAATATACCACAGTTTCTTCATCTACTCACTGATTGACGAGCATCTGGGTTGGTTCCATATTTTTGCAGTTGTGAATGGTGCTGCTATAACCATGTGTGTGAAAGTATCTTTTTCATATAATGACTTTTTTCCTCTGGGTAGATACCCAGTAGTGGGATTGCTGGATCAAATGGTAGTTGTACTTTTAGTTCTTTAAGGAATCTCCAAACTGTTTTCCATAGTGGCTGTACTAGTTTACATTCCCACCAGCAGTGTAGAAGTGTTCTCTCTTCACCAAATCTATGCCAACATCTACTGTTTTTTGATTTTTTAATTATGGCCATTCTTGCAGGAATAAAGTATCGCATTGTGGTTTTGATTTGTATTTCCCTGATCATTTGTGATATTGAGCATTTTTTTTCAATATGTTTGTTGGTCATTTGTATGTCTTCTTTTCAGAATTGTCTATTCATGTCCTTATCCCACTTTTTGATAGGATTGTTTGTTTTTTTCTTGCTAATTTGTTGGAGTTCCTTGTAGATTCTGGATATTAGTCCTTTGCCAGATGTGTAGATGGTGAAGATTTTCTCCCACTCTGTGGGTTGTCTGTTTACTCTGCTGACTGTTCCTATTGCTGTGCAGAGGCTCTTTTGTTTAATTAAGGCTCACCTATTTATCTTTGTTTTTGTTGCATTTGCTTTTGGGTTCTTTGTCATGAAGTCTTTGCCTAAGCCAATGTCTAGAAGGGTTTTTCTGATGTTATCTTCTAGAATTTTTATAGTTTCAGGTCATAGATTTACGTTTTTGATCCATCTTGAGTTGATTTTTACATAAGGTGAGAGATGAGGATCTAGTTTCATTCTTCTACATGTGGCTTACCAGCTATCCCAGCACCATTTGTTGAATAGGGTGTCCTTTCCCCATTAATTTATGTTTTTGTTTGCTTTGTCAAAGATCAGTTGGCTGTAATTTTATGGGTTTCTTTCTTGGTTCTCTGTCCTGTTCCATTGGTCTATGTACCTATTTTTATACCAGTACCATGCTGTTTTGGTGACTATGGCCTTCTAGTATAAAGCCAGGTAAGGTGATTCCACCCAATTTGTTCTTTGTGCTTAGTTTCGCTTTGGCTATGTGGGTTCTTTTTTGTTTTCATATGAATTTTAGAATTGTTTTTCCAATTCTATGAAGAATGATGGTGGTATTTTGATGGGAATTGCATAGTTTATCAACCCTTGGCAAAATGTTTCTGCTTTTCTTAAGACATTTTTATTGTCTGCTGTCCCCAGTAGATGTGAGTACTATGAAATGAGGAACATTGTTTGGGTCACTGACATGTAGCGTCAGCATACCAAACAGTGGCTAGCACATGGTGGGCACTCAATAAATATTTGTGGAAAGTTGGAGTGAATGAAAATGGTTTCTAAAATGGCAATGACTGTAGTCCCAGCTACTCGGAAGGCTGAGGCAGGAAGATTGATCCTCAAAGTTTGGGGCTGTAGTGCACAATGATTGTGCCTGTGAATAGCTACTGCACTCTAGCCTGGTCAACACAGTGAGAACCCATCTCTTTTAAAAAATGATAATGAAATAATCTTATTTTTACTGCTTTTTTCTTTAAGGCTGCCAGTGTTGTCTTGTCTTTACTGATTTCTCCTCATTGGAAATTGAAGATAGATAAAATATCCATTGATTATTTATAGGTAAAATTAGGCTTTTGGATCCATGAGGTATAGCTGAGACAATCTTCCAGGAGCTTCTGGAGCCAAGGAAACACTGGTCACTAAAATACCATTTATATTGGCAACTACTCTTTTTTGATGCTAGTGTTTCAATTACATTGTGTGTTTACAAACCTGTTGTGGCTACTTCAAAATATAAACATGATGTGCGACACTACTTGTTAGTTTTGAATAACTGATTTATAAATAGACTTAGGGTGTGCAAGCCTCCTGCAAGATGAGCACTGCCTGTGTTCTTCCTTCTGCTTCCTTTATTTCAGTTGTGTGTCTACTAACTTCCTCCTCTTTCTGCACTAGGAGAAATTGCACTGTTTCCGATATCTTTAACATCTGCTATCATGATGAGAAAATATCTTTTCTGGGTTTGAAATACCTTCTTCATTCATTTTTTTAAATGGCGGAAATAAATTCAGAGTGTTTTGAGCTCAGTTTTCTTCCTGCTGTTATTGCTGGCTCAAAATCCAGGAGAATTTCAATGTTATTTCTGAGCTCCATGATGGGAGTTCCATTTCTGTTTTATTCAAAGTGTTATCCCCAGTGTCTAGCACAGTGCGTGGCACATTATAAGCCTGTAATGTTTATTTAGTGGATGTAGACCAGTACTATTAAAGAATTCTCATTCCAAAGATTTAGTGGCATGAAAAAATGATACTGATTAATGCTCTGCTCCATGCTAAGAAAATGAAGTGCAAATTGTTACAGTAGTTCTTTATTTTGTTTCCAAGTATAGGGAACTTTCTGAAATTAGAGAAGCATTGATTAATGAGTTTTAATATATGTTATTGATCGAAATAATATGTAATCATATAACCAAATAAGATAAAACAAGCCAGTAGTTCCTCATTCATCTTTTGTTCTTTAAAAAATGACAGGAAGATTAGAATAAGACAAAAAATTAGAGGTTAAAACAGTTTTCTTCGAACCATCAGTGTAACTTTCTTCTGTAATCCTTAAATTCTGTATTGGTGCTACCAAGATGCAACTCTTGAGCTACAACTGCCTCTTTATAAAGGATGATGTTCCCTGCTGCCTGTGTAATGATTGCCCATTTACAGTCAAATGAACAATACAGTACCTGGGATGGTGAAGAAGGTGAAGCAACAACTTTAAAATAGCTGTGGGTAAACCTACAGAAACAGACTATTCTCTTTCTTCCAGATTGCATTATTCATTTTCATACGCCTGCCTTTATCTGCTCTGGAAGCCTATTTCCTAATCTTCCGAGACTTATCATCACCTTCATATGTCCATAGCATGCATTTCTCGGACAGGTAAGATAGAATTGGTATATATTTGGTATAGCAAAAAGTCATGGTTGTCTTTAGATTATATATTTGGTGTTTTGTGTGATACTGGGCAGAAAGCCTACTGTTTCTTCATCTATAAAATGAAGGACCTGGGCAAGATAAAATTTTGTGAAATTTCACTGAACTTTGAGCTCAGCAAAGTAGATGTGTGTGTGTGTGTGTACATGCATGTGTGTTCGTGTATGTCTATTTGCAATGCATCACAGACCTTAAATAAATACACTTGACCCTTGAATAACATGGAAGTTAAGAGCACCAACCCCCTGCACTGTCAAAAACCCACATGTAATTTTTGACTACCCATAAACTTAACTACTAATAGCCTGCTCTTGACTGGAAGCCCTGCTGATAACACACACAGTTGACTAACATGTATTTTCTATGATATGTATTATGTACTATATTCTTACAATAAACTGAGCTAGAGAAAAGAAACTGTTATTAAGAAAATCACAAGGTAATGAAAATCTATTTACTATTTATTAAGTGGAAGTAGATAATCATAAAGGTCTTCATCCTTTGTTGTTTTCATCTTGAGTATGCTGAGGAAGAGGAGGAAAAGGATGGGTTGGTCTTGCTGTTCCAGGGGTGGCAGAAGTGGAAGAAAATTCACATATAAGCAGCCCATGCAGTTCAAACCTGTATTGTTTAAGGTCAACACTATTTGTTAACGTTGCATTTTGTAAGTGACCTTGTTTTTTTTTTTTTTTTTCAATGAAAAAGAATAGTGTTCCATTCAAATGCCTGTATGTTTATGAGAAACATTTCAGAACTATGAAAGTTGAATTCAAGGTTTCTCTTGCAGATTGTTTGTATACTTTCTGTAATACAGAAAGTATTGTAATGTACATGTAATGTAATATAGAAAGTATATGTAATTTTGTCATATAATGAGAATACTAATGGTCTTAAGACTTGAAACTGATTAACTGATAAACTCTTTACGCAACTTAAAAAAAATATTTCGGCGAGGAAAGAGTATTCATCATAAGTATTCTAGTAGATGACATACTTTTGGTAATAAAATTGATATGGGCAGTTAACAGCATTTTCCAAGTTGGCTGTGCTGCTACTCTCTTATTATACAATGATACTATTTTTCAGAGCAGAAAGCAAATTAGTTTTATTTTTATAAACCAAATTTTAAATATCCCTTTAGAGAATAGAACATATGAAAAAGTATCTGCTTCTCAGACCTCTCAACAATATAAATTTTCTTCTTAAGAGGAAATTTATTCCTGCATGCCAACACAAAGGATAAAAAATTTACCTGTCCTTAGTTTCTAAGAGGAAAATGTGCATAAAATTTCCATCCACTGTGTGCCAGTTACCAAAATAAGTTCGTAGACTAATCTTTTAAGAAAAACTCAATCTTGGTTAGGCGTGGTGGCTCACGCCTGTAATCGCAGCACTTTGCGAGGCCGAGGTGGGCAGATCACAAGCTCAGGAGTTTGAGACCAGCCTAATCAGTATGGTGAAACGCTGTCTCTACTGAAAATACAAAAAAAAAAAAAAATTAGCTGGGCATGGTGGTGCGCACCTGTATTCCCAGCTACTTGGGAGGCTGAGGCAGGAAAATGGCTTGAACCCAGGAGGCGGAGGTTGCAGTGAGCTGAGATTGCACCACTGCACTCCAGCCTGGGCAAAAGAGGGAGACTCTGTCTCAAACAAACAAAAAAGACTCAATCTTACTAAAAATCTGCAAATAAGAATGAGTCATTTTAGTCAGTAAAGGAAATAAAGAAATTCTAGTTTTGAAAATGACGTAATTTGCTACAAGAATGCAAAGGTGATGACATGAGGAGAAAAGGGATTTGCTGATTTGTTTTCTCTACTACTTAGCAAATGCAGACCAAGAACTCATTTATTCAAATATTACATGGTAAATTACAACATTTATTAAATTAGGCTCATATTCTTAGGATTCCTGTTAAAAAAGTGACATATAAACAAGATTATAATCTAATGGAGATTAATATTGGTTGAGAAAAATCTTGAGACTTCTTGAAGACTTCAATTTAATAAAATATTGACTTAGGTAGATATATGTGAGGAAATATATGCATGCAAAAATGTTGTATATATTTCTTAAAAGAGTAGGTAGCAATGACTTCAAAGAACCATAGCAGTCCCTATCAATATATATATTAACAAAACAATTATAAACATGAACTTAGTATGCTAATTATATTTCTACCCAAAGCCTCAATTTGTTCTATAGCTATACTGTTCATATATAAATAAAATTTTAGGGGTATCAGAGAGAGTTAGAAAAGAGCAAATACATGTATGAATTTCATAAGCCTACCCCTTATTTGATAGATCTTAAAAGATATTTTATCATTGTGTTCTTCTAAAGAAATGTATTTGTACATTGCAAAACAACCCTTTTCGAGAACTAGACTATGCTTACAGATTTTCTTGCCACTATTATTTCCTAAAATGTATTTGGAATAGGAGATCAATATTTTTCTGGGATGACATATGGTTAAAGTAAAAAACAAAACAAAACAAAACAAAAAACTTAAAAAAAAAATACTGAGACTTTGGGTTTCAACCTGGCATGTAAGGAGCTTAGAAGCCACCACTCCATCCTAACAATAAGTAAAAAGCTGAATAAATTGGAAAATTAACGACTCTTCTTAGATCTGTCAGAAAAATGAGATTATAGGGCAAACAACTGCATCAGATATTAGAGAAGCAGACAGGTAGATATAAAGAATCACAACTTACTGGGGCAAAAACCTACAAGGAAAATTTTTGTGGGAACGAGTGCCAGGTAGGAAAACTTGAACCGTAACTGAAAAATTGCTCAGTGTGGGCAGTTGTTCAGTGTGGGCAAGTCGGAGGGTTAAAAACTCCAGGAGGACTCAGTTATGGAAGGACCTGTATTTTTGTGAGTTTAACCTCTAGGAGTGTTCACAGTGAATACTGGAGAAAATTCCCTAAGGGGAGAAGAAAAGGAACCATCTTGAAATATGTCAGAGCATTTTGTTGGACTCAAGCCTGCCCTCAAGTGAAACTATTTTATCAGAGCCTAAACTTTTGGGATTTTATAAGAGCCTAACCTCCCAAAGGGAAGGGAAATACCTAAGTTCAGCCCCCTTTTAGCTTTCCACATAGAGAAGGAAAATATGTAAGTGTAGACAACTCAAACCATCCTGTCCATGTTAGGGAGCCTAGGGGAACTGAAAACACTGGTGAAGTTCATAGTCCATGGGTAGTTTCACCACAGAGTGAGACCAAATCATAAGGCTAAAGAATGCTTCCCTTTCCCACACATTTTGCTATCATATTACTAAAAGCCTATTTACAGCAGTTTCTTTTACTGAGTATATCATGTCTGTCATTCAACCAAAAAATTATAAGGCATGCTAAGAGGCAGGAAATGCAGTTCGAAGACACTGAATAAGCATCAGAAGCAGAATCAAATATGGCAGTGACATTGGAATTATCAGACCAGAAACTTTTTAAAAACTATGGTTAGTATGCTGAGGGATTTAAAAAAAATGACATACAAGAACAGATGAATAATGTAAATATGGAGATGGAAATTTTAGGAAAGAACCAAAGAGAAATGCCAAGTATCAAGCATAGTGTACAGAAATGATTAAAAATGCCTTTGATAGGCTCATAAGTAGATTGAACATAGCCGAAGAAAAAATCTTTGAAATAAAGATATAATAATAGGAACTTCAAAACTAAAATGCAAAGAGAAAAGAGACTGGGGGAAAAAAAACCCCAGAATATTCAAGAATTGCAAGGGAACTACAAAAGGTGTAATGTACATGTAATGGGCATACTAGAAAAAGAAAGGATTAGTCGCAATATTTGAAGCAATAGTGTGTGAAAATCTCCCCCAGTTAGTGTCAGACACCAAACTACTTCTCCAGAAAGCTCAGAGAACACCAGGCAGGATAAATGCCCCAAAACTGCACATGGGCATATTATATTCAAACTTTAGAAAATCAAAGATTTAAAAAAAAAAAATTGAAAGAATCCAGAAGGAAAAAACACCTATAGAGGAGCAAAAATAAGAATTTTATCTTACATATCCTCATAAACCATGCAAATAAGAGAGTAGAGTGAGACTTTGAAGATGTTGAAAGAAAAATCCAGCTGTTTACAATTCTGAACCTTGCAAAATTATCCATCAGAAGTTAAGAAATAAAGACTGTCTTAAAGAAACAAAATTTCAGGAATTTGTTGAAATTCAACAAATTGAATTTGGACACCCTTGAAAAAAATGTTTAAAGTTCTTTAGAGAGAGAGAAAATGATATAGGTTAGAAACTCAGATCCATGTAAGGAAAATAAAATTAGGGATATGGTAGTATTTCCCATCTTCATAAAGAAAATACACAATAACCTATAGCTTACATCATACTTAATTTTTAGAAACTCAAAGCTTTCCTGCTAAGATCGAGAACAAGATAAAGGTGTCTCCTCTTACCACTTTATTTCCTACTGGAAATGCTACCTAGTGCAATAAGACAAGGGAAAGAAAATGAAAAGCATACAGATTCAGGAGGAAGAAATCAAACTGTCTTTGTTCACAGATGTCAGTTGTTTATATAGAACATCCGAAGGATTAGAAAAAAAAAAAAAAAGCTGGAATTAGTAAGTGATTATTGTAAGGTTACAGAATACAAATTTAATATAAAGAAAGCCAACCACTTTCCTATATACCAGCAATAAACAAGTGTAATTTGAATTAAAAACACATTACCATTTACATTAGTACCCCAAGTAATGAAATACTTTTGTATAAATCTAACAAAATATATACATGATCTATATGAAGAAAACTACAAAAGTCTACTGAAAGATACCAGTGAACTAAAGAATGAAGAGATGTTACATGTTCATGGATAGGAAGGCTCAACATTGTCAAGATGTCAGTTCTTCCCAATTTGATCTATAGATTTAGTGCAATGCCATTAAAAAACACAGCATGATGTTTTATGGATATCAACAAAAGGATTCTAAAGTTTATATGGAGAGGCAAAAGAGCGGAATAGCCAACTCAGTGTTTAAGGAGAACAACAAAGTCAGAGGACTGACACTACCTGACTTGAAAGCTTACTAGAAAGCTCAGATAATCAATGTAGTGGGTACTGGTGAAAGAATATTCAAATAGACCAATGGAATAGAATAAAGAGCCCAAAGAAACCCATATAAATATAATCAAATGATCTTTGACAAAGGAGGAAAGGCAATACAATGGAGCAAAGATGGGCTTTCAACAAATAATGCTAGAAAAACTACTCATTCACATACAACAACAAAATTTTTTTAAATCCAAAATGAGTATAAACACAGATCTTATACCCTTTGCAAAAATTAACTTGAATCATAGACCTAATGTAAAATGCAGAACTGTAAAACTCCCAGAAGATAACATAGGAAAAAACCTAGATGACTTTGGTATGGCAGTGACATTTTTTAGATACAGCTCCAAAGGCACGATACATGAAGGAAATGATTGATAAGCTGGACTTAACTAAAATTTAAAACTTCTGCTCTTTGAAAGACAATATTAAGATAATGAGAAGACAAGCCACTTCTGCTCTGTGAAAGACAGTATTAAGAGAATGAGAAGACAAGCTACAGATGGAAAAATTATTTGCAAAAGATACTTCTAATAAAGGACTATTGTCCACAGTGTGCAAACAACTCTTACAACTCAACAATTTGAAAATGAACAACCCAACTTTAAAAATGAGCAAAAAACCTGAACAGACACCTCACCGAAGAAGATACACAAGTGTCAAGTAAGCATATGAAAAGATGTTAAACATCAAACGTCATTAGGGTATTGGAAATTAAAACAACAATGAGATACCACTATATACCTGTTAGAATGGCCAAAGTCAGAACACTGATGAAACCAAGTGCTGGTGAGAATGTGGAGCAACAGGAACCTTCATTCATTGCTAGTAAGAATTCAAAACGGTGTAGTCACTTTGGAAGACAATTTGGCAGTTTCTTACAAAACAAACATACTGTTACCGTATGATTCAGCAATAACTCTCCATGGTATGGACTTGAAAACTTATGTCCTGGCCAGGCATGGTAGCTCATGCCTGTAATTGCAGCACTTTGGGAGGCGGAGGCAGGTGGATCATTTGAGATCAGGAGTTACAAGACCAGCCTGGCCGTCATGGTGAAACCCCATCTCTACTAAAAATACAAAAAATTAGCTGGGCATGGCAGTGTGTGCCTGTAATCTCAGCTACTAGGGAGACTGAGACAGGAGAATCACTTGAACCCTGGAGGGGGAGGCTGCAGTGAGCTGAGATCGTGCCACTGCACTCCAGCCTGAGTGACAGAGCAGAACGCCATCTCAAAACAAAACAAAACAAAACAAAACAAAAAAAAGCAAAAACAAAACTTATATCCACATAAAAACCTGCATACATTGTTAACAGCATTAACAATGTAACATACACATTGTTAACATACAAAACTTGGATGCTATCAAGATATCTTTTAATATGTGAGTAGATAAATAAACTATGGTACTTCCAGATGAAAGAGTATTATTCAGCACTAAGAAATGAGCTATTAAGTCATAAAAAGACATGGATGAAACTTAAATGCATATTATAAAGTGAAAGATGCTAATCCGAAAAGGCTAAATACTGTATGATTCCAACCACATGACATTCTGGAAAAGTCAAAATTATGGAGACAGTAAAAAGAACAATGTTTTCCAGGATTTAGGAGGAGGGAGGAATGTATAGGCAAATTTTTAGAGCAATGAAATGGATCTATATAATAATACAGTGGTAGATTCATGTCATTGTACATTTGTCCAGAAACCTAGAATGTAATCACCAATAGTGAACCCTAATGTAAACTATGGGCTTTGGGTATCAAAATGCGTCATTGTAGGTTTATCAGTTGTAACAAATATACCACTCTGGTATGGGAGGTTGATAGTGGGGAAGGTTGTGGGTCTGTGGGGACAGGGGTATATGGGAACTTTCTACTGTTTTACTGTGAATCAACTTGACTATAAAGTTTATTAATGTTAAAAAATGTAGGCAATCTGAAAAAATGTTAATAAAAAAAAACTAGTTGAATGTATCAGTTCATTTTCACACTGCTATAAAGTACTGCCTGAGATTGAGTAATTTATAAAGGAAAGAGGTTTAATTGACTCACAGTTTAGCATGGCTGGGGAGGTCTCAGGAAACTTACGGTCATGGCAGAAGTCGACTTCACAAGGTGGCAGGAAGGAGAAATGAACACAGAAGCAACTACCAAACACTTATAAAACCATCAGATTTCATGAGAACTCACTATGATGAGAACAGCATGGGGGAAACCACCCCCAGGATCCAATTACTTCCACCTGGTCTCTCCCTTGACACATGGGGATTATAGAGATTATGGGGATTATAATTCAAGATGAGATTTGGGTGGGGACATAAAGCCTAACCATATCAGTGATAAAAGTATGTCTTTTCTTTTATCGGGTGCTATAGTGTTTCATTTTGAGTTGTCTTTTTGACCTCCATTTTCCAATTTGGGGTTAGGAAAAATAACTTCGTCTCCTTCTTAATTGACCCACAACCTTGTTTGCAATGAAGAATCAACACAAATCTTTCATTAAAAGAAGTAGGGGAGGTGATCGGGATATCCCTTAGAGTCCATGAGCATAATTCAGTTGCCTTCATTCAATGCCAATGATACTGCAAAGGCTACAAGGCAAATTCGTGTACCTACAGACAGACTCCATCCTTTTTCTCAAAGTATTCAAGATAAAAAATCTTGTTTAATTTTATGTGAGGATTTTTTTCACCATCCTCAAAAAATGAAAAATATCCTCTTCATTTGGGAAATGAGCGCTTATAATAGAAAGTAATTTGTAGTCAGCTGTTACACTTAGATGATTTGTGTCACCTCTGACATGCTTTTTGATAATGCATGACTTCATTCATGGCTCTAGGTGACCTGTGTACCCTGACCTGGCATAAACCTAGAGTATTAAGTCATTTCAGTGGCACATGTTTGAGGGAAGATTGACATCCCACTGGAAGACTATCTACAGTGAGATCCTCTAAAGCAGCTGCATTCCTAGTGAGGCATGATTAAGTTTATCCCACTATTAGGTTCTTCAGTATTACTTGTCTTGCCCAAGAGGAAAGTTTTTCTAGCATGCAGAGTATCTGGTTTTTAATGGCTACTGGGCTGAAATAAAATGTGTCTGCTAAGGGTTGTTCATTTGTCTGTCTCCCTGCTTTCACTGGTTTTTTCTTGGAGGTTGCAGTAGTTATGCCTTTCTGGTCAGCTGGCTGTTAACCTATCATAGAAATGACACTTTCACATCTCCAAGTGTAAGGAATTAGATGCTCCAGGCTTCACTTAGTTTCTCATCCAAAATCAATGACAAGACTTTCAGTATTGATTTCTCATGGCCTATGAACCTGAGTCAACTTGGCATGAAGGACTTTTCAGACAAGCTTCTTTAAACACAGAGTCAGTGGCTTCTTTTTGCCAAATTCTACTTTGCTCAGTGATAACATTAAAATGGTGATTTGATTCATTCCTGGTCTAAAAATACTTTCTCATATTCCAAAATCTTAATCATTAATACATGGAGGAAAATACAAATTCTTACATGCCTGTGCTTCTCTGATGTTGTAGATATATGAAATATATACAAATGTGTTTTACAATTATTGAGTTCTTTTAAATTTTATCTTTTTTGTTTTACTAGGAAGCAAAGTTATGTTTATTTCAGAGCTTATTTACTGCATTTAGAATCTTGTGACACTTAAAAATCTTTCTAAAATGTAAATATTCTCCATGATCTCCGTGGTCACAAACAGTATTTCACATTCTAATTGATATTGCCCTTTTATCTTTTTTTTTTTTCTTTTTTTTCTTGGAGGCAGTCTCACTCTGTTGCCCAGGCTGGGTTGCAGAGGCACGATCTTGGCTCACTGCAACCTCCACCTCCCGGGTTTAAGCAATTCTCCTGCCTCAGCCTCCTGAATAGCTGGAATTACAGGCACGTGCCACCACACCTGGCTCATTTTGTGTTTTGAGTAGACACAGGGTTTCACAATGTTGGCCAGACTGGTCTCGAACTCCTGACCTCAGGTGATCCACCCACTGCAGCCTCCCAAAGTGTTGGGATTACAGGTGTGAGCCACTGTGCCTGGCCCTTTTCTCATTCTTTTAACTCAGATCCTCAAATTTATCCCTCCATGTGAAGTTGCCTTCCCTAATTATGTACTGTCCTAGTTTAATCTTTATTCCTTGTTTGCCTCTATAAAACCAAGTTGAAAAATAGTCTCTGATTCTATAAATCATCACTCTTATGCTCATTTATATTTCTATCTCGAATATTTTAAAGCCTTTAACAAAGTTTCTACTATGCAGTCTCCCTTTCTAAGCTACGATCTGTATGCTTCTTGGCCATGTCTTTTATTATTGTGTGTGTTTGTCTTTGTGTGTGTCTGTATGGTAGTGGTTTGTAAATTCTCCATTTAGTCACAATATGCTTTTGGAGGATTTTCCTTCTCCTGGGAATTTCTTGATGATTTTTATTTTGTCATGTGATGAAGAATGTATGTCAAAGCACCATTGCAGAAATAGTGCTTTTCTATTTACTTGCACTCTTCCATCTTAGAAGAGCTGGTGATAGACAACCAACTCTTCTTTTATCTTGGTTTCTACAACACAGAGGTTGCTAAGCGACTTTAATCCCTTTTAACACAGGACAGTCAACAACAACAAATTCCTGCTTTCTTTAGATTCAGATATTTCACTTAGAAAATCTAGCAAATAAAAAAATGGTTTAAAACTTTGTATTAATGTGTAATTCTCTACAATCTCACATCTGCAACATTGCCCTAAATATTTTTTACTTATGCTGCTGTTTCTTGAGCATTGTGATATGCTTATTCATAAGCAGTCAACTTGTAAGTAGCAATAGTGTACCTGCCCCCTTCTAGGAAATTGAAGATGTGAAAATCCAGTTTAATATGATAATGACAGTTACTTTGACGAAAAATATGTCACAATTTGTTGTAAAAATACTCATTTGAATTTCTGATTCATTTATATCACCTTCCAACCTTAAGTATGATTGAATTTATAGCTTTTTATACTCCTTTATTTAGGGAGAAGTGTATTTAAATTATGTTATCTTGGTTATTACTTGAAAGTTCAACCTCATACCTTCATTTTTATATAATTTTAATATTATGAAAATATTTTATGTAATTTTATGTGTAATTCAAAAACATTTTTAAATATTGCATCTTTAAATTTTAATTTCTTTTATCAAATTTTCCCCATCATTTCTTCTCTAGCTACAGCCAAAGTTAATAGTTACATTTTTTTCCAGTGACAAATGGTAGATTTGCAAAGACTTGTAACAGTTGCTTAATACTTTTTTTTATCCCTTATTTAAGAATCATGCAAACAACTGGAGCTGATAGGCAGCAGGTGCACATGAGTGTGGCTGTGCTGATGGTTACTGAAAGATTTCCAAGGTAGCTAGTAATTCTGCTACTCTAAGCCACTATAGCTCCTTCCCCATTACTCCCTGGGTCTACCCACAATCCTGCAGCTAGAATAATAAATGGCATGTAGGTTCCTCTAGGATCCTCCTCCAGCACTATGTCCCATGCCTTGACATATGAGCTGTTAAATATTTTGATTATCACTCCTGTGTGGCAAGAGAGACATCTATTTGTCATAACTTGATGTTTACTAAACTGCTTTTAAGAATACCTTATGATAAAAGTAGACACTTGCAGTTTTGCAGAATGCATAGTTTGTTTTTAACAAACCAGGTAAATATAACTGCAGAGTTTTCCTGTATGTTTTGAAATATTTTAAAAAGTATTTTTTATTTGCCTTTCTATTAGAAGTAAAATTAGATAAAAATTTCCTTGTTTCAATTTTTAGATGAAAATTAGAGAATATTGTTAATGAAGGAATTTTTTTTAAAATAGTGGCTGATCAAATGTCAGCAATTTTATACTATAGTGTAAAATTGTATTTTGTAGTTGGCCATCCCATTAAGTGTTAGAATTTTTATAATTGATCTTTTGATATTTATATTGATGATATTAATGTAATGTCTTTAAACCTTAGCTCATGTAGGTCATGTGACTTAAAGCATCCTTAGATGATGATATTATTTGGGCTATAAATAATTTATAACATAAGTGATTTAAAAATTCATTCTTTCCATCCATTTTTAAGAAACTATAAGGTAGGGTTCATGTGTACCTAATACTTATCACCCAAAAATAGGAAAAATGAAATCCTTTTAAAAATACCTGGGTTAATGTTATAGATTGGAAGCAGTTTTTAAAATGCACTTAAAGTCTACCAGTTTATTGATCCTCAATCTATGTCTGTTTTAAATGGATGCAATTAGCAGTTCAATCTAAGAGAACCATGGTAGTAGACTCATTACTCCCAAGAAACCATTACATCATTTTGTAATATGAAATTACTAAATATAAGGAATAGAATATATATTGTAAAAATTCCTTTGGAATCAATAATAAGCATTGTGGCTATCAGTTATAGTTATATATTACAATGTAAAGGATATCCTTTTATAAACTTAATATCACACAAGTAGACTTAAATTAGAATAATTCCATTAATATAATTTTGCTTGTGTTTTTATACCTATTCATTTGTTCAATAACTCTTTTTCCTATATATATATTTTTATCTCAAATTCGATAGTATCTAAATCATGGAATGATGAAACCTTAAAGCTGGGTTGGAACAGAAATAATACAATTTAACATCTTACAGGCTCTCTAGTCCTCGGTTTCCTTAAGTGATCAGCTCAAGATCATGAAGTTATGGAGGATTAGAGTCAGAATTAGAACCTGAGATTAGTTTGTACTTTGTTAACTCTTCTACAGCCTACCCCCTTAGTTTGCCTATGGGTTTCTGGAAGTTACAAGAGAGACATTCTGAGATTCAGCTAAAAACCTAGCTCCCAATATAATTAATTGTCCTGCAATCAGCCACACAAATACAATTACAAATACTTGAAGTTCTTTGTGTGAAGAAAAAGAAAATGACTAATAAAGCATTCAAATCAATGCAAGTTACCTTTCTTTGCCCCTTTCTTCCCCTTTCACTCCTTTCTTCTCTTATAGTACTTGAAATTTCTAGTGGGGATCTCTAAAATGCCTGAATGTTAGGAATGGTAAGTGTATTGTAGAGAATTATATTTTCTATTTTAGTGGATGAAAAATAAACCATACCCTTAAGAAGCTTTTCAAAGTAAAGATTTTGAGCACACCCTTCATTGGCCCAGTCTCTGACCAGTGAGGTCAAGTATTAGCAAGTGTCAGAATGTCATGTAAAAGTTTGTGTTTCAGATGCGGAATTTCTTTTGCTTTTTGTGTGTGATGTTTACACGGTATTTTCTTCTGATGTGTTTCCATCTTGGTTTTTAAAAATAACTATTATTTTAAAAAATATTCCCTCATAACTTCTTTTATTTTTGGCAACTATATAAATTGATCTGATAATCTATACACAATGCCTTGTGACTTTATACTTGTACCTCTCATGTTCCAGGGTTTGGTTCTTAAATAATAACTTTGTGTAATGGAAATACTATGTTAAATAGTTTATAACTGGTGGTTGATATTTCAGCCTTGTTTGGCAATTGTAGTTATATAAAGACTGTTGATTAGAAACAATCTCATATGGTGTATACTTGTTTTTATCTTCATGGAATTTGTTCTGCAAACACTTTCTGAGATCTTCACTGGGAGCCACCACTTTGTCTATGTTAGGAGGAGCAGGAAGTGAATACATTTAAGGTCTTTAATTTTCTTCTTAAAACTTTGACTACCGTAGTGGTTTTTTAAAATGTTAACAGGAGAATAGCCATCACTGCCAAGTAGCTGACATTCTGAAATAGCACTTCCCTTTAGGCACTGTACAGTTGGGATCATTTACTTGCAGAGAGAGATGTGTGTGTGTATGTGTGTGTGTATGTATGTATGTGTGTACACATGTGTATAAGAATAGGAGAACTACTTTGTGGGCATATCCTGCTGAAGTGAGTAACGTGCTGTTTAGTGAACTCCAGTCTGACCCCATTTAAACCTGGAGGAGAATCACATCAAGCAGAGAAGCAGCCAAGGCAGCATTTCAACAGGAAGGAAACATCTATTACTGGGGCTTTGAAGAAACATGCCATGAAGGTGTACTAATATCACAAAGGGAAGGGAAGGACTAAATCCAGCATGATAAACAAAGTCCCTTGTTTTTAACGGAAGCGTTTGATGATGTTTGATCAGTGGTGGATCTATCTCTTGAAAGGAAAATGCATATAAAACCCAAATGGAGGATTCCTATGTAAGGTGCCTAGCTTGTAATGATATATTCATGTTTATAGGTAGAGTGGTTTTTAGAGAAGAGGTTGGTTTTTTTTTTTTCATTTTTCATCTTTCAGAAAGAAAACTTGTCTGTTTCTAGGCTTTGAAATACAGAATTACTTACCTTTCACCAAAATGAAATGTTTCATTGAATCTCCTACAAGCTTGTGGAGGGCATGAAGCGTGTTGAATAAGAGCACAGGCTCTGGAGGCCCTGCCACCTGCAAAGGTGTGCTAAGGTAAACAATTGATAGTATTTTGAAAATTAAATGACTTAGAATGCATTCAATAAATTTTAGCTATTGTCTTGTTTTTTCTAAATCTATTTGGAAAATATTGCAGATAAAGTATATAATACCTTTCTAAAACACAGTGAGGCTGGGCGCGGTGGCTCACGCCTGTAATCCCAACACTTTGGGAGGCCGAGGCGGGCGGATCATGAGGTCAGGAGATCGAGACCATCCTGGCTAACATGGTGAAATCCCATCTCTACTAAAAATACAAAACTTAGTTGGGCGTGGTGGCGGGCACCTGTAGTCCCAGCTAGTCAGGAGGCTGAGGCAGGAGAATGGCATGAACGGGGAGGCGGAGCTTGCAATGAGCCAAGATCATACCACTGCACTCCAGCCAGGGGGACAGAGCGAGACTCTGTCTCAAAAAATAAATAAATAAATAAATAAATAAATAAATAAATAAATAAATAATAAAAATAAAACAGTGAATAGTTTATAAAGATAAAATAGAATAGGCTTCAATTTAGGGAACAAAGGAAAATATATTTAAGAATGATATTATGCTCAAAATGATTAAAACTTTGATGGTGAAGTATATTTTATTCAATTAAAAATGTAGCTATGCCTGGGCATGGTTGCTTACGCCTGTAGTGCCAGCACTTTGGAAGGCCAACGCAGGTGGATCACTTGAGCTCAGGAGTTCGAGACCTGCCTGGGCAACATAGTGAGACCTCATCTCTACAAAAAGTACACAAAAAATGTGCTGGGTGTGGTGGTACATGCCTGTAGTCCTAGCCACTTGGGAGACTGAGATGGAAGGATAGCTTCAATCTGGGAGGTCAAGGCTGCAGTGAGCCGCGATTGTGCCACTGCACTTGAGCCTGGGTGACAGAGCAAGACCCTGTCTCAGGAAAACAAAAAAAAAAATAACAAAACAGTAGATATGTGTGTGGGAATGAGAACATTTAAATGTGCTCATTGGCTTAGTTTTTTTTTTTTAACCCTCTTCATGGCCCTTTCCTTAACCTCTGTCTTCAGCAGTTACCCTTCATATGTTTGTTCTGTTTTATCTTCCAAGTGCTTTTTTTATAACTTTCAATATATCATGGCAGAAGGAAAACTCAATAAGCTGAGTGTATTTTGCATTTTCTTTGAGAATTTTTTTTTTTTTTTTTTTTTTTTTTTTTTTTTTGTGAAGTGGAGTCTCACTCTGTCGCCCAGACTGGAGTGCAGTGGTACGATCTCAGCTCTCAGCTCACTGCAACCTCTGCCTCCTGGGTTCAAGTGATTCTCCTGCCTCAGCCTCCCAAGTAGTTGGGACTACAGGCTTGCACCACCATGCCTGGTTAATTTTTATATTTTTAGAAGAGACGGGGTTTCATCATGTTGGCTATGCATGTCTCGAACTCCTGACCTCAAGTGATCCACCCACCTTGGCCTCCCAAAGTGCTGGGATTGCAGGCATGAGCTCGGCTTCATGATCCAAAATAGCCTCATTAAGCTTCTCTTTCAAAACATGTGTATAAGCCTGTGAGTCATCACTGTATTTATTCCTGAATATTATCATATTGGAGACTTTTCAAAGCTGAACAAAGCCAGAATTATTGGCTACTGAGGAACTATATTCTAGCAAGAGACTATTCTATTTGTTGGGGATCACCTCCTTTTACTAAAGGGGACTGTTTTGGGCAAATAAAACTAGAATTCATGGTTTCTCCTTGATAGTTTGCCAGCTTGATTCCCAGCCAGCCAGATAACTGCTGATAGTGACACTCATGTCCTCTAGGACTCCCAATCTTGTGCCAGCTCAGAGAAGGAAATCCCCCTAGAACTGCTCACATCATTCCCAGAACCACAAGCACCACCTTGGTATAGTTAAAAATGTGATACCAACTCAAATTCTGATAAAAACAAGTACTATAAAGCTGAATAAAGATATATTTTTTACTTTTGAAGTTTTGTTTTACTATTTTAAACAGAAAACAGAAGGCAAAAACTCCTCTGCCTTCCTCAGTGTTTGGTTTATCAGTTGCTGAACTCAGATTTAAGAGTCTAATCATATACAGGCAATAACCCTCTTCTAATCTTAATAATGTTTCTTTGATCATTTCTTTCAAAAGAAAAATAAAATAGCCTATTGACTCCAACCCTGACCTCCTGTACTTCACCTGCCTGATGAATATGTCTTTGGAATACTAAGGTTTTTCAAATACATCATGTCAAGAATTTATTTTGTCATTTCAGATTCCTTTCTAGAATTATCTATTTATCTGATTAATACCATCATTCTTCCAGACAACCAAACTCAAAAGCTTCATCACTATAATTGAATCATTCTTTTTTCTCCCTACATTTAAAATGTTACTAAATGTCATTCATTTCTTTATCAGTAATATTTCTGTTTGATCATTTTATTTCATTTATTCTGCCACCCTCTTATTCCAACTATCACTTATACTTGAGTACTGCAGTAAGCCAATATCTTGCATATGATTATTTATAACGCCTAAATCTTCTACCACTTCACACTCACTGGGATGGATATAATTTTTAAAACATACAATAACAGATGTTAGTGAGGATGTGGAAAAATTGGAACCCTGACACATTGCTAGTGGAATGTAAAAAGGTGCAGCCACTTTGCAAAACAGCTTGGCCGTTCATCAAAAGATTAAGTATGGAATTACCATAAGACCCAGTAGTTTCACTCTTAGGGATTCCACTCTCAAGAGAATTGAAAACATATGCCCACACAACAACTTATAAACATTATATATCCATGTTTGTTGCAGCATTATTCACGATAACCTAAAGGTAGAAGCAACCCAAATGCTTACAGATGGATTAATGGATAAACAGAATGTGGTATAGCCATACAATGGACTATTAAAGAGGGAGAAAATTCTCACACATGCGAGAAAATGGATGGATCTTGTATACCTTATGCTAAGCGGAATAAGCCAATCACACAAGGAAAAATATTATATGATTCCACTTGCATGAGGTACTTAGAATTGTCAAATTCATAGAGGCATACAGTAGAATAATGATTGCCAGGGCCTAGGAGGAGGAGCAAATAGGAAGTTATTGTTTAATGAGCATAGAATTTCTGTTTAGGAAGATGAAGAAGTTCTGGAGATGGGTGGCAGTGATGGTTGCACAGCAATGTGAATGTACTTAATGCCACAGAATAGTATACTTAAATATGGTTTGAATGGCAAACTTTATGTTACATATATTTTATCACAATTTAAAAGTTTGAAGTGAATATCCAAAGAAGCATTATTTATGAGGCTAAAAGTAGAAGTAACCCAAATGTCCATCATTGATAGCTAAAGGAAATATGGTATATCAATACAATAGAATATTAGTCATAAAAAGGAATAAAGTACAGACCCATGCTACAACACAGATAAACCTTAAAAACATTAAGTGAAAGAAACCAGACATAAAAGGCCAAATTTTGTATAATTTCATATATATAAAGTCGTTCAAAATAGGAAAACCCATAGAGACTGAAAGTTGATTAGTGGTCACCAAGGCCCAGGGGAGGAATGAATGAAAACTGGCTTCTAATGGGTACTGGGTTTTTTGGGGGGAAGGTGACAGAGTGATGAAAATATTGTAGAATTTGATAGTAATGATACGTGACAGTGGCATAATTTTTTTAATATAGTAAAACCCACTGACTCATATTCTTTACAAGGATGTATTTTATGGTATGTGAATTATATCTCAAAACACCCCTTAAATCTTAACATATGACTTTTATGATGCCATGGTTCTAAAAAAACAACATGTCCCAGTCTCAGCTTACTATTTCTAGGCATGTGACTTTGAGAAAAAATTAAGAGACCTCCCTTCTTACTCTGTAAAATGGGAGTAATAATGATGATGATGATGATCATGATGATAATGATCTCACCAGAATTTTTTGAGTGGTAAATGAGGTAACACATGTAGTGCATCTAGAATAGTGTCTAGCATTTACCAAGAACCCCTGGAACCTGAGCTTCAACAGCTTCCAATACTATTCCAGATACTATTTCAGGATATTCCAGTACTGTTTCCATATATTCAGGAAAATGGACCAACTCCTTTAGCCATTTTATCAAAACTCTTTAGATTCTGTTTCAAATCGGTCTTTCCAAATTCTTCTTATGCGTCTTTGTAGACACTCTGCAGTCAGAGAGAGCTTTTTAATCTCCTCCAATTTGCTGCAGCTGTATCTTTGCCTCAAAACAATGCTTTCTCCCTGTTCCTCTTTTCTCACTGCCCTTGGAACTCAGTGAACTTCTCTTATGTTTTTAACCTACTCCCTTGTTTCAGTGCATAGTCATTTCCACTTATTTGTAGCACCCAATGTTTTTACTACATCTTTGCCAATTAAGTCTTACTTGGGTTATGTTTTTAAAGGAGGTATCTTATTGGGTGGTCCTTTTAAAGTATATATCCAGTCTCTCCAGCTAAATTAAAACCCTTGAGCACAGAGACCACATGTTATAATGTTTTACCTTTTCCATTGCACTTAGCATATTACCTTGACATGGCATATACTGAATGAATACTTGCTATTTATGAGTTTAGTTAGTGCCACATCTTATGAAGTACAGGGACTTAATGATTCTCAATCCTGACTTCATCTTAAAGTCACCTGGAGAAAAAAGTTTCCTCTTAGCTCAACAAGTCAGAATCTCAGCAAAATCCTCAGCTTCGTACCTAGGTGATACTCTTGTGAGCCACACTGTGAACCACTGTATTCAACAGATGAAGTAATATAAGCCACTGGCCTTAAGCTTCATTGATTATTGCGGTGAAGATGTGAAGACTAAAGATGCTTTAGGCATTTCAAATGCTCTACAAATATTAGAATTTTATTATGGTACATTTAAGAGTGTCATTGCTTTGAGAAAGATCCTCTAAGTTTTTTAACAGCCACTGTGTAATGGAAATATCCAATTATAGGTATCTAAAACCTTTAAAACTCTTTATATCAGGTGTATATACCCTGTTCCTTTTTGCTAACTTAAAAATGTTCAAACTCTGTCTTCTCTAGGCTGGCAAACATTCAGCAGCACACCCTCTCAAGATTGTTTACTTGCCTTTGCTCCTGTTGAGTTACGACGCTTGGATGCAGGAGATGGGCTCAGCAGCAGCCAACAGGACATGATCCAGGAAGAGCAGTAAGGGACTGAGCTGCTGGTAAGACAGTGGAGACAGTTGACGCTTGTTTGTCAAGTATAAATTTATTCCTAATTTAATGGTTAATCTCTCTCCCAAACTTCAACTCCAAGTCACCCTACACCCTCTCAAATATTTTCTTTGTTGTCTATGCTTATGACACATGGATTAGATTGTTAAGATTTGTGAATTTGCTAAAGTGATGTGCTGACTTATGTATAGCTGTATTTTTCTGGAGATAGATTTTTATCAATTCTCAATGTCTATGGAGTTTTTAAAAAGAGGTAAGGATTATTCAAATAGAACTATAAACATGAGAAAATGTGATATCTATAACCAGTTGTTACAGTATTTATCTCCTCCATTTTGATTCACTTGTAACCACTTTGTCTCAATCTTGTTAAGGACCAAATAAATGGTATTTGTGGTTACTTGCTGGCCTGACAAGTGAGTACCTCCTGCATCTGGCTAGTCAGTCGTGTGACAATTGGGTGCCATAGAACTAGCAGAGAACTAAATTATGGAATGGCAGATCTCAGGAACAACTATGTGATTTTACATATGGTTTGTTTTTAATAGATAGAGACAGAGTCTGGCTATGTTGCTTAGGCAGCTCTCAAACTCCTGGGTTCAAGCCATCATCCTGCCTTAGCCTCTTAAGGAGCTGGGATTACAGGTGCATGCCCCCAGGTCCAGTTCATATGGTTTTCTGAAAATACAAAAGAAAGAGGGAGACACAAAATACTTTTTAAAATCATGTTCTTATAATTATCTTAATAAAAATCAATTTGCTCTGAATGCCATGACCTGCTGAGTGTCCCAACCTAAGGGTTGCCAGACCATTTTCTCATATATGCATGTGTAGAAGTAGGGAACTAATATATTTTTGTCTAAAATGTTTAAAATGAAGATGAGACTGAATTGTACAATATATAATTTTGCCTGTGCTACATAAGCCAGTTAAAATTATAGAGACATTGCAGGAAAGAATCTGGATTAGGTAGAAAAAAGGAAGAATTAGGCTTTTTTTTTTTTTTTTTTTTTTTTTTGGTCTATAACCCTTTTAGTAGGTAATTGAGCTTCAGTTTCACTATATCTTGTTTATGCATTCAGCATAACAAATATTCTAATAAGCCTTTATAGCTCTAATCTCTGCCTTACTGCAGACACCTGAGGATATAAGTATCCACTCTGCCACTTGATATTTCTTAGAGACTGTCCTGGTGCTGAGAAATTCTTTCCAGGGTGTCCTCGGTTAAACTCCCATGATTCCTGGATGTTGCCATTTTCAAGACACAGGGCAAGCGCATCTGTCTAGATTACCTCTCTACCCTGGGAATTTTAAGTCACTCTGTGAGGGAAAGAGAACTCAGTATAGTAGTAACTCTCAGAATGAAAATTTTCCCCTTGCATGTTAATATTTTTAGAGTAATCATTGTCACTGAAAATAGACTTCCTCTTTCCCCTCTCATGCTGGAAAATGTTAGGTAATTATGAATAAAGCATTCTTTACTTTCCCCCTCCTCCCCTGATGATTGCTTTACCTCACTCTGTGAGAACTGTGACTACTCATTCTGCTCTTGTCTTTTACATGAGAACTGAGAACTCATTTTTAAGATGGAATTTTTACTCCTTAATGAAATCATAACATTAGTCAGAAGATTTTCTCTTCTTGAACGTTAAGCCTGGGTAAGGAATAAAGTGCAGAAGTTTATGGAACATTATAAGATAACTTACACAAAAAAGAGGACAACAAATTAAAGTATTAGCCACTGGGGGAAAAGGTTTTACAGGTAGCTGTCTGAGGAGTTCTTCCCTCATATCTCCTCAAAAATCTTGTTTTGCATTTAGTTTTTTACAGTTGGATAAGCTCAGCCTTTGACATATTTTCAATAGCAAATAAGCCTAGAGTTTATTTTTAGTACATTTATTAAGAATGTGTTCTTGGGAAAATTATTTAACCTTTGTAAGCCCTGCTTTATATGGCAAAGAAGAAAGTAGGTAATAATAGATAATAACAGGATTATTTTATGCATTACCTGTACATTGCCCAACATATGGTAAGTTCTTAATTGTATATTAGTATTTGTTTTGTTATTAACCACTTTTATTAATGTTGCTTTCAGTTTTTAAAATATGAATTCATTCAAAAATATTTCTTGAGCACCTGCCAAATACCAGGCACTCTTCTAGGAACTAGAGTGGCATTAATGAGCAAAAGAGACAAAAATCTCTTCCCTTGTTGAGCTTAGAATCTATTAGAGTAAGAGACACACTACAGAATAAAATGTGTAATATACTAAATACCAGGAAGTGCTAAGTATAAAAATATAAAGGAGAAAAAGGAAATTGAGTGCAGGGTTAGGTAGTAATTGAAGATATAGTAGTCAAGTAAGGCAGCTTCAAGAGAAGATTATATCTTAAATAAAAATCTGATAAAGGTATAGAAACCATAAAGTTATCTGAAGGAATTGCAGGTAGTGGAGAAGAGCCAGAAAGACCTGGAGTAGTAAAAGGTTTCATGCAGAGTGATTTAAAAAGAATCACGGTATTTTATACATCAGTAAGTAAATACACTTAAGTAAGTGATATGGACAAGAACTTTGGAAGTTGAATAGCAAGGTCCATCCGGACTATAAGAGAGGAGGCTTCACAAAGGAAGGTGACCGGGCATGGCCTGGATCCTGAAGGATAGGAAGAATTGGCATTGATAACAAAGAATGACATCCCAGTGGAGAGAAGTGGAGGGGAAACAGCATGAAATGGAGTGAAATGAGAATGTTGGCTTTTTGGGCAGGAATGGGCCAGGCACAGGGCAAGTGGGAAGCAGGAAAAAAGCGACATTGTATAGAGTTCATGTTGGCAAATAGAGAGAAGATGGAAGAGCAGGGTAAGGCCAAATTTTGTAAAATCCTAAAGTCAAGCTAAAGATTATTGCATGCTATCCTGAAAATATTGAGGAACAGTTAGAGCAGATGAGAACAAAGGTGAATTCTTGTATTTAGCAATATCATTATTTTTACAAATTTAAACAAATAAGGAAATGGAGGCATAGTTGCAGTAATTTAGGAGATAAATTGAAAGTGGATTTTGATAAGAGAGAAGGGAAGATAGATTTTATATATTTTAAGGAAAAATCATGAGGATTTATTTGCTGACTGCACATAAGAGATAAAAAAGAGGAGTCAGATTTCTCTAAAATTTTCAAAATGATTGATTACATGGTGGTATTAAAAGAAATAGGGAAGTTGGGACATATGAGTTTGAATTCAGCGTGAGTCAGTTAAGACAATCAGATGCAGATATTCTTAAGGCAACTAAAGTTCATTGGATATTTGTCATATAGGCTAAATTAAGTTTCTAAGAGTTGTTTTTACTGTGCATTAAATCCATGTAATACTAACATAGTACAAAAATTGTTTGCTATCCAAATTTTATATTTTTATAACAAGTTGGAGAGACAGAGAATCAAAACATTATTGATTGGGAACCATTAGACATCAGCTAATCCAATTAGTTCATTTTGTGGAAAGAAAAAGGATACCCAGAGATGTTACATGACTTTATAGCCATGCCTCTAGCTATTACATAACTTAGTCTAGCCCAGGTCTTCATATTGAGACTCTCCTCCTGCTGTCTATAAAAAGTATTCATGATTTGTATTTTGCCAGCTTGCTTGTGGAGAATAGGATTAGAAGGCTTGACTTGCCTGTTAGCGAGCTCTCTTGTAGCTGTTTTTCTAATTAACATAGACACATTTTATCCTTTCTCATGAAACAGATCTAACTTGTATAGAAGCTTGAGTCTTCTTGATTTAATTAATCGCTTTCTCCCACCTGTAGTCATTGTTGAAGTTTCCTGATTTACCATGTTATCTTTTTATCTCTTCAGTAGTTTAAGGAGGAATAGCATTTCTAATGTACTATTTTTCTGTTTATCTTTCAGAAGAAAAATGATTTTTCTTATTGGCCCAAAAAACCATCACCCTACGGGAAATAAATCACACTCTTTGCTTGATTTTCCTGATCTGGCTCGTGATTTCTCTTCAAATTTAGGTCAATACTTAGACTTTAAGACTTCATTGTTACTTCCTTACAAGTCATTCTTATGAACTAAAATCCATAGTCATTGTTTTAACAAGCCTGAGCAGTTTATTCTTTGAGTCACGGGATTGTAAAAGAAAAAATAGGCCTTAAAGATCATCTAATACAGTGCTCTTCAAACCGTACTCTTCAATTTTTCTACTACTCATCAGTTGTTTTTTATTCTAATAAAATGTAATTACCTAGCAAGTGAGCAGACATATATTTACAGTAGCTTTACAATTCTTTATACACTTCTTTACTCTCTCCATTACACATGCCACATGGTATGATGCAAGTCATAACTCAACTATGGGAAGCAAAACCACTCTTATATATGGTGTCTTGCATATATTTTAAGCCCAGAGTCATATCAGTAGTCTCTGTGTCCCAGGAGACTGAATTAAACAAGACTGTTGACATTCTTGTGGCATTTATCTGACAACCTTGGCAATCCCTAAATTCACAAATAGCTGTATAGCATTTTTTGCATTTGATGCATATCCACATATGATGTGTCCTTTGATTTTAGAACATGTAAAGCATGCTAAAATAGATTGCACCTTATGAAAGTCATTTTCACTATTCTTGTGTTTCAGTTTCCTCATCAAAAGGTGAAATATCAGGTGCCTCTATTGATCTCAGGATCTTTTAAGCAGAAATGGAAGAGTCTTGGTGAAAACAGCTTGTATTCTGAAAGAAAATTGTAATGTAAATACAGGCACTAAAAACATTTATTCATCTTTACAGATGCTAATCTGACCAGACATTTTTCTCAAAATGTGAAAATAGTATGGATTTTCTTAGCTCATTTAATATTGAAAAGACTAGAAAAACAAGTAATGATGCTCTAGAAGAATCTATGATCATATAATTACAGTTGTCCTTCAGTATCTATGGGAGATTGGTTCCAGGACCCCCCATGGATATCAAAATCTGTGGATCTTCAAGTCTCTTATATAAAATAGTGCAGTGTTTGCACGTAATTTACATATACCCTCCCATATACTTTGAATCATCTCTTGATTATTTATATTACTACAATGTGAATGCTATGTAAGTAGTTATTATACCGTATTGTTTAGGAAATACTGACAAGAAAACTAATCTGTACATGTTCAGTACAAACACAACAATCCATTTTGTTTTCTGAGTATTTTGATCTGTGATTGACTGAATCCACAGATGCTGGAATCCATGAATACCCATGCGGGGTTGACTATAATGTTGTCTATGTGTGTAGCAATTTTGTAAATCTCAACCAAGGACATGTATAGTCCTTGAATCTTGGTTGGAGTCATGGGGACTTTTCTTAAAATACTTGGACCATCTTCTCAAGATCTTGACTCCTACCCCCACTTGCACACGTGCACATACTTGTGCACACTCACACACAATACCCTTCCTTAACTGCTGCTCACCAGCTTGCTTCCTGTTGCATTGAGAGCATTCAGCTTGTAGACCAAGAACTTCTACCATTTTTTTCCACTTTTACCCAAAAACCCAGTTTAGACATGCCCATTCTTTTCACTCTTCAGAGTCATCTCACCACTTCCAAAAATTATTTCCTGATTGTTCCCTCTGCCTCTGTTCTTTTTTTTTTTTCTGATGATCAGTTTAAAGTACCTGTATGTTCATTCTTAAGTGCAAATCTGACCATCTACACCCCTTCTTAATATCCCTTCTTTTATGGATACCTATTTCAAACTTTATTAAAGGAGTGGAAGCTTCCCCCTCCCCACCTCGCCACTTGAAGTTTGCAGTTAAAATGGAGTTTATCTGTTTAATGCAAAGATAGATGTGATGTAGAATTCTTGGGGACACCTACTTACCCCTCTTCAGAGTGGCCCTGAACAGCTCTGTGAACCCAGGAATCTGAAGAACTCAGTACAGAAAACCATCAGCCTACAGAAAGTAGATCAAACTCTATGCTTGATATTACTGATCTGGCTCCTGGTCAAATTCTCGTCTTCAAATTCCTCCTTACTATAGTGTTCCTTCAGATTTGTAAATCTTTACCATGACATCATATTTTACACATCTGAGCCTTTGTACCACTGTTCCTCTTCTCATGAACTGCCCTTTTCTCTTAATGACACAGCTCAGATTTCTCGTAAGGGAAGCTTCATATTTGTTGTGGCACTGTTGTTCCTCAGACATCCCACGTACTGTAATCATTTGTTTGTGCTTGTCTCCTCTTTAGATTCTGAAATTCCTAGGACAAAGGCTGCATCTTGTCTTCTTATTCCTAATATTTTACACAGTATCTGGTTTACATAGTAGGCATTCAGTCATACAATTTAAAAGAACAGGTTGACTTTGTGATCTTTTTCATATGTTTTATTTTCCCTCTCCCCCTACTGGCAGCTTCTTCCTACTTGTTAAAATAGATACAGCACTTGCCCATTAAGTGGAGGGAAGAGGTGTGGGAGTTGAGTAGTTGGAACTTCAAGTGTCAAAACATGATAATCTCATTTGCAAAGTTACATTATATCAGAGCTTGAACCTCAGAGATACTTAATTGTAAGTAACACTTGTGGAACATTTGATACCTATGTTTTTTTTTCCCTGAAGTATCCTATCAAAATTAAATGTGTTGCAGTTGAGATTTGTGAGGTTTTAGCTATTTGGAGACTTTAGGGATGTGTTTAGTGTTCTAATTCTAATAGTATTGATGAAATGTTTCACTGTAGAAAGAGAAATTTGAGAGCTGTTGTGAATGATATTTGATGTCTATTGGGTGATAATTTTTGGTGACTAAACATGCGCAAGAGCTTAGTGAGAAATACATGAGTACAGAAAATATTTTGAAAATTATGACAAGTTTAATTGATTATAGATTATCTTATCGAGCAGTTTTTGGTTGTGTTCTGTTTTTCACTGTCAGAGAAGCAGAAAGTGGTCAGTGGACTTTAGAATGTAGGCTCTTGTAGGAGGCCATATGTTGGAGATTGCTGTCCAGGTGCATTGTGATGTGGCTGAGAATGGGTGCAGGCTTGCAGGGACAAACTAATATGATAGATCTTGAGAGAGCATTTTAGGAAAGACCTCTAAGCTTTAGGTTCCCTGACCCAAAGAGTAAAAAGTGATTCTTAATATCCATAGCTGTAGAGGAAAGTAAATACACTTCCCACATCAAATTTAGAATTGAATATTTAGGCATTTCAAGTGTATTTAATTTAGAACAAAATGAAATCATATATTCATTAATGAAATGTAAAACCAGATGGCCTCTGAAAAGTTTTTCCCTTTACTCACTTTCAGACTTTAAGGCAAGGAAGAGTAGTTTTCTTTGTTTTTTAATTTATATTTTAATTGTCCCTTTCTGTTTTTCCAAAAGCTTTATTTGTTGAAAGTGAGTCACGTTGTAGACATTTGAAAAATTAGAATTACTATGATGTTTATTCTATTAGTAAGTCTTCCTAGAGTAGCAAGATGGAAAAGCATCTCTGAATTCCTACATAGTAAGTATTTAATAAATGTTTTTTTGGGCCAGGCGCGGTGGTTCATGCCTGTAATCCCAGCAATTTGGGAGGCCAAGGTAGGTGGATCACCTAAAGTCAGGAGTTTGAGACCAGCCTGACCAATATGGTGAAACCCTGTCTCTACTAAAAATACAAAATTAGCCGGGGGTGGTAGCGCATGCCTGTAATCCCATCTACTCGGAAGGCTGAGGCAGGAGAATCGCTTGAACTCAGTAGGTGGAGGTTGCAGTGAGCCAAGATTGTGTCATTGCACTCCAGCTTAGGCAACAAGAGTGAAACTCTGTCTCAAAAAGAAAATAAATATATTAATAAATGCTTTTTGATTTAATGAAGGTGCCATTGTCCTATGAAAAGGAAAATAATATCAAAATATATAAAACTTAGCTTTTAATAATGATATGGAAGATATTTCTCTTAATTAACCTAAGTCAGAAACTAAAATATGTTCTAAAATGCTAACATCAAATATTTGAGACCAGTTAAAGGAGACAGAAGGAAGTTACGGAGAAGGAAGCAGTAGCCAGAAAATAAGGGCACGAGAATGTTTTCTAAATTTATGAGAATAAAAATGTTTACAAAATTGCTATTATTATCATCTGGAAAAAAATATGCATTGTAGCCTGAAAAAATGAACATTCCCTTTCCATACCACGCAGGAACCTTCTTTACTGCATTCCTAAGAGGACTAGTCTAGCACCTAACTGGATACTTGTGGCAATAATTGGGAATTCACTGATTTGGTACATCAGTGTGGGAGTCCAGTAGTTGGAACTTCAAGTGTCAAAACATGATAATCTTATTTGGAAAGTTACACTATGTTAGAGCTTGAACCTCAGAGATACTTAATTATAATTAACACTTGTAGAACATTTGATATTTACTTTTTTTTCCCCCTAAAGTATCCTACCAAAATTAAATGTGTTGCCGTTGAGAGTTGCAGAGAGAGTCTTAGCTATTTGGAGACTTTACGGATATGTTTAGTGTTCTAATTCCAATAGTATTGATGAACATAAATATTTTACTGTAGAAAGAGAAGTTTGAGAGCAAGTTGAGCAAGAATCTGTCACTCTAGGTATTCTACTCTTTATTAAAGAATTTTAGATTCATTTATAACTTATTGGTCCCTTAAATATTAAAGTTTGGTGTTTGGTATCTTAAACATGATCATATACTTATAGAGCTCTCTTCTAATTGCCTGGATACTGCACATCTATTAATACAGTCCCAAAGCACACTTGCTTTTTTGATAGTAAGAGCATACGATTTAATCACATTGAAGTTACAGTCTGCAAAAGTTTTTGTCTTTTTTCCAGGCAGGCAGCTGATAAATGAGTCTCTTCTATCCTTCACTTTGTGACTGTGATTTTCTAAATAAATGTTGGAGATTTTAACTTATAATTTATTAATTTACATCTTGTAACTTCAAGTTCCTCCTTTAAGTCTAAGGAAATTTATGGAAATCTTTTTCCATACCATCGAGTGGCTTCTTTTTAACTTTTTTTCCCTTAAGTTCAGGAGTGCATGTACAGGTTTGTTGCATAGGCAACCCTGGGTCATGGGAGTTTGTTGTACAGGTTATTTCATCACCCAGGTATTAAGCCTAGTACCCATTAGTGATTTTTCCTGATCGTCTCCCTCCTCCCACCCTCCACCCTCCGATAGGCCTCAAGTGTCTTGTTCTCCTCTCTGTGTCCATGTGTTCTCGTCATTTAACTCCCACTTATAAGTGAGAACATGCAGTATTTGGTTTTCTGTTCCTGTGTTAGTTTGCTATGGATAATGGCCTCCAGCTCCATCCATGTCCCTGCAAAAACATGATCTCATTCTCTTATATGGCTGCATGGTGTTCCATGGTGTATATATAACAGTTTTTTTTTTTTTAATCCAGTCTATTATTGATGGGCATTTAGGTTGATTCCATGTCTTTGCTATTGTGAATAGTGCTGCAGTGAACATGTGTACATGTGCCTTTATAATAGAACCATTTTTTTTCCTTTGCTATATACCCAGTAATGGAGTTGCTGGTTGAATAGTATTTCTGTCTCGAGGTCTTTGAGGAATCACTACACTGTCTTCCACAATGGTTGAACTAATTTACATTCCCACCAACAGCATATAAGTGTTCCTTTTTCTCCACAACCTCACTAACATCTGCTATTTTTTCACTTTTTAATAATAGCCATCCTGACTGGTGTGAGATGGTATGTCATTGTGGTTTTGATTTGCATTTCTTTAAAGATCAGTGATGTTGAGCTTTATTTCACATGTTTGTTGGCTGCATGTATGTCTTCTTTTGTAAAGTGTCTGTTCATGTCCTTTGCCCACTTTTTCATGGGAAAATTTGGGTTTTTTTCCTGTAAATTTAAGATCCTTATAGATGCTGGATACTAGACTTTTGTCAGATGCATAAATTGCAAATTTTTTTCTCCCATTCTGTAGGTTGTCTGTTTTCTCTGTTGATAGTTTATTCTGCTGTGAAGAATCTCTTTAGTTTAATTAGATCCGATTCATGAATTTTTGCTATGAACTGAGTCTGATATGAGCATGTTTAATTTTAACTCCCAGGTCTTTTTGTTGGTTTGTTTGTTTTTGGAGATGGAGTCTCACGCTGTCACCTGTCTGGAGTACAGTGGTGCAATCTTGCGTCACTGCAACCTCCGCCTCCCGGGTTCAAGCAATTCTCCTGCCTCAGCCTCCTGAGTAGCTGGGACTACAGGCATGCACCACCACTCCCAGCTAATTTTTGTGTTTTTAGTAGAGACCGGGTTTCACCATGTTGTCCAGGGTGGTCTCTATCTCTTGATCTCGTGATCTGCCCACCTCGGCCTCCCAAAGTGATGGGATTGCAGGCATGAGCCACCACGTCCGGCCCCAGGTCATACTTTTATTCAAAATGAGAAAAAAAGATTGACTTCACTGGAGCGCTTATGTCTTGTTCTATATTTAAGTTTATATTCTTGAGATTATTACATCTTTTTGATAATACCACAATTGAAATCCATGTTGTTGAATCCTTCAACCCCTTGAGGACTGAGAATTCCCTTTAATGATATGTCTGAATCATTTAAATTCTTTTAAATCAAGAGTTCAATTTAGAAATATTATATTTGATACATTTTTTAAAGCTGGATAAATTAACTTATTAAACAAAATTACCTCTTCTTCAAAAAAAGGCATCACTTCCCCCACCAGATGTGTAATTTAGGAATTGTTTTCTATTGGAGTGGTTCATGCTTATATATTTTAGTTGCTCTAATGCAAGGTGTTTCCTAAAAAGTTTAAGGAAAGTATAACTTTATTTTCATGTATGATAGTAAATAATACAGTCGATGTGAGACAAAACAAAAGATTTAAAAGACTGTAAATAGGGGGTGCATTTGTGCTATGCTTGTTTTTGTTCCCATTTCAGTGCTCAATTACTGTAGCTTTTAATAAATAAAATTATCAGTTGCTAACATTTAAATCAAACAGTTCCATAAGTGGAAGTATTGCTTATTTGTTAGAGTTGTGTTTTTTTAAACTTAACATTACTGAGGGGTTTTAAGGACTGCTAATTATAGATTGTACTAAGCAAAGTATAAAGTAATAGAAGGTTACTAAGTTGAGGCTAGAATTCAATTGCCAATATAGTTAAAATGGTATCATTAGTGGAACATCTTCATCCAGGACCTTTTTTTTTTTTAAGACAGGGTTTCACTCCTGTTGGCCAGGCTGCAGTACAGTGGCTTGATTGAGGCTCACTGCAGCCTCAACTTCCTGGGCTCAGGTGATCCTCCCACCTCAGCTTCCAGCGTAGCTGAGACCACAGGTGCATGAGACCACAGGTGCATGCCCTGGCTAATTTTTTGTATTTTTTGTAGAGATGGGGTTTTGCCATGTTGCCCAGGCTGTTCACAAACTCCTGGCCTCAAGCGATCCACCTGCCTCGGCCTCCCAAAGTGCTGGCATTATGGGAATGAGCTGCCACACCTGGCCTATCCAGAATCTTTAGATTACCAACTTCTGTCCTCCAGGTTTTCATGCACTTGGAAATTTCTGTGTATTTTTAGAGGTAAGACCCGTCCTCACCTTCTTCCTAATCCTTGATATATTATGAACACAGATGTATATCCAATTAACTAGTTCCCTGAGTTACAAATATACTTAAATATACTTTAACTTATTATGGAAGCCTTACAAAAACTGTGGATAAATAACATATATTTATCTTAATGAATAACTGATGCTGAAAATAATGTGAATGTCAAATTAGTTCTGTTTTTTTCTAACCCTCACCTTTGAAAAGCCTGAGCCTCTGAGAGATGAGATGACTGCTCTAAAGTGAAGCCAAGTGAAGCTACGTACTACCCTAAAAAAATCTGTAAATCACAATTTTATTTTTTAATCTTTTTCCATAACTTGTTACATTTTTATTGAACAAATACAGGAAACAGTTTTAAATTACTCATTGCTCTTGAATACATTGGTGATTATTTTCCTCCTCTGAAATTCTGTTTTCCTTAAAGGCAGTCGATTTTTGACCTATTCTAAATGATGCTTATTATTTTTAGTAACATCATAACTTCAGTGGCCACAGTGAGCCCTCATTCTGCAGCATATGCCTACTTTTCATATCAGGCCTGCCTTTTGTTCATTATTTATAATTTAATGAAAAGAAAGTACTACTCTTTCCATAGTTTTGTAATGGAATTGCTGTCAAAAAAGTAGTGGATGCACTATGTTATAAAGATTTCATTGTGGAAACATGAAATGGCAGTTAACTATATAACAGGCAAAATAAAAACAGGAAATGTAAACATTTCCTGGAACAGGGCAGAGTATGAGTAAATAAGGTATCAAATATAATTGGATACCTGACCAAATGTTTTTAAATGTCTTAAGAAATGTCACTGGAAAGACTGGAGTACTTGGACTTGTCTCTTATTCTTATTTTGATTCCAAACACTGTGCTTGGCACATGGTAGGTAATTAACAAATGTATGCTGGATGAATAATGATTATCATTTAATTAGTGACTAAGAGAGTTGGGAAAGGGCTATCAATTTCAAATTGGTTCCTTTAAAACATTTTTACATAAGATTTGAGAGACAAGTAAAAAAGCACCATATGATTATGCTTTACTAAGAGCTACTTCCATTCCTACATTGACCATGTGGATTCATATTTGGCCTATATAATTACATTAGAATAAACAAAGCACCAAAAGTTGGAAAAGGAAGTGGTAGTAGGAGAGGGTTTTAAGCTGTGTATTTTCTGGGAAAAAAAAGTCATATTTTCTTTTTTAAAAATATCATAAACAATACTGTAATCGGTTGGGAATTGAATGTGCTTTGTGTCAGAGAAAGGTCTTTGTATACAATACATTATGTTTTGTATACCAATACATTACATTACACAGAAGGGAGTGCCTGGCTTTGGGGAACATATCTACGTAAACTCTTAACATAGCACTGATGCTGCCATACAGTAGGTAATATCAAGACAAATCAGGCCCGTTATTAACAACCTTGAGGAAATGTCTTGGGAAATATTTAAATAATTTTTCTTTAATTATAATAAGGAATATACTGCCTCTGTGAAGTCATTCCAAACTCTTTGAGGCAAATCTAGTCTCCTCCCACCCCTATTTTTTAATGTTTCTAAACATTAAAAATATAGTTATATATAATCTATTAGAAAACTGGCCGGGTGTAGTGACTCATGCCTGTAATCGCAGCACTTTGGGAGGCCAAGGTGGGAAGATCACCTGAGGTCAGGAGTTTGAGACCAGCCTAGCCAATATGGCAAAACCCTCTCTACTAAAAATACAAAAATTAGCCAGGTGTGGTGGCAGGTGCCTGTAATCCCAGCTACTCAGGAGGCTGAGGCAGGAGAATCTGTTGAACCTGGGAGGCAGAGGTTGCAGTGAGTTGAGGTCACATCACTGCATTCCAGCCTGGGTGACAGAGAGAGACTCTGTCTCAAGAAAAAAAAAAAAAAAAGAAGAAGAAAATATATATATATATATAAAATTATATATATATTAGAAAACTAATTACATTGTTTTCTTAAAATGTTTTAAGCATCTCTCTTCCTCAGGGACAAGAATCTTGAATCATTAGTGCATACCAGGTACTTAATAGATATTTAAATGAATAATGAGCTACTATTGCCTAAAAATATTAGATATCATGTAATATCAGGCCTACAGTTGATAGAAAAAAGTATTCTCAACTACTCAGAATAATTTACCAATGGAGAAAACTGTTAGTTTTCCCTTCTTTTTCTTTGCTTTTTAAAATTTAAATGACATTAAGAGTTAGGTTTCTTGGAAAATTGAAAAGAGTATCTGTGGAAACAGTGAGCTCTGGGTGTAATTGCAGGATAATTTGAAAAGTTTAAAGAATATTTTCCATAGGTATATGTTTATTTAGGCTCTATGTCTCCTCTTGAGATGACTTTAGCAGTATATATTTCCCTGGAACACCATTCACTCTAGGTTTTCTAATTTATTGGTTTAAAATACATGACTTTGTAAATATTCTCTGTATCTGTAGGTACAGCATCTCTGTGTACACTAAGTTAGTTTATGTATTTTTTTTTTAATTGCCTTAGTTTTGCTGTTTACTAGATTATTTTCCAAGGAACCTACTCTTAGATTTATTAAGCCTACTATATATATTTTTGTTATTAATTACTTCTCTTATTTCAAAAAATTACTTTTCCTTTCTCTTCTTAAATTTGCTTTGTTTTCCTACATTAGTGAGTTGGAATACTTTAATTATTTTTATTTTGTTTTGTTTTGTCAACAAAAGAGTTTTAAGACTCTAGTTATACTGTAGCTATAGCCAATGCATTTTGAGAGGTGTTTACATATTAACAATTATTTTCAGAAATTCCTTATTTCAAAGCTTTGCTTTCTTTGAACAAAGAGTTATTTAGAAAAAGAAAGAAATAAAAATCTCTTCAACCTATTCTCCACTTGACTAGCTTTATTATTTGCAGTATTCTGTTTTTTACTTCTTGTAATACTTCTTTATATTCTGTTGTGGAATTATGTCACCTAAAAATAGTTTCCTTAACTTCTCAATTTTAGCCTGTTTTACAAGTTAATCATTTATCTGTTGTTTCAATGAATACCTAAGAAAACTGTCTTTGTCACGATAAGGCACATGAGGTCTAAGATTTATTTCTAGAACAGCAAGCAAATCATTTCTGAAAATGTGTTCTTCTACTATTAAGTAACATGTTTATTTTTGTCTTTTAGTTGAAGTCCCCCCACCCCGCCAATAGATACTATTCTGATTTGTTCTCCTATTCACACATTCCTGAAGGAGGACTGATTCATCTGTACCCACAAAATTATAATTTTCTCAAAGTATTCAAAACATTTTTTTTTTTTTTTTTTTTTGAGACAGAGGTTTTCACTCTTGTTGCCCAGGCTGGAGTGCAATGGCATGATCTTGGCTCACTGCAACCTCCACCTGCCGGGTTCAAGAGATTCTCCTGCCTCAGCCTGCCGAGTAGCTGGGATTTTAGGCATGCACCACCACTCCCAGCTAATTTTTTTGTATTTTTAGTAGAGATGGGGTTTCTCCATGTTGGTCAGGCTGGTCTTGAACTCCCGACCTCAGGTGATCCACCTGCTTCGGCCTCCCAAAGTGCTAGGATTATGGGTGTGAGCCACCGCGCCCAGCCCAAAATATTATCTTAATGGAGCAGTTAGACTGTTACCACCGACGAACATTTTTCTATTGAAAATATTGCTTAAGAGATCAGGTCATGCCCACCCCCACCCCACACCCTTTGTATTTCTCTTTTACTTCTCATGGCCTCTAGTTCAGATTTATAGTTTGGTAATGTCTGATTTTCTTTTTTAGTGCTGCAGCCCATCTGGTTGGGAAACAGCTCTATCCCTTTGTACCTCTCCCTCTCCCCATGAGTGAAGCCAGGGTCCGCTGCCCCTAAGCATTCTGTTTGCTGAGTTTGTATATATTTCTTTTCCGCAGCTTTGCTGCCTTTGGCTGCTTTGTGGTTAAATAAGACATCCCCATGTTTTCTAAAGCCTCCTTTACCTTTAGTCCTTGATGCTGGGGACCTTTTGGTTGGGAAGACAGCTTCCTTATGTCAGGGTGAGCCTGCTACACAAGTATGTAGCTCAGACAGTGACCTACTGTTGAGTTTCTGTTTAGTGTTTCTATGTCTCCCTCAAATGGTACACATGTGGAGGGCTTCAATTTCAGTCTCCTACTCTCCTGTTAGTTTTGTCTACCCCAACCCATGCCCTCCAAATAAGAGGTGATGGAGCAGTCTTTACTTACTTTGTGTAGCACTCCACAACTGACTTTAGAAGAGGGACTGTGATTGGGCTCTTCGTGACGACTTTTAATGTGGATTTATCTGCATTTTCTCTAGAAATTCTTTAAACTTTCTGCCTCTCAGCTGGCACTATTCCATGGTATTTTAGTGCTAATGGGGGATCTTTTCTAATTTTTGTTTTTCTTTGACTGTTTAAATCATTTACTGGAAAGAGGGCTTAGATATCTGCTCATATGTTCCTGCTAGTCTACAAGTCCTCCAGCCTGATTTTGTTCATGAACATGATGGAAATAAGCTTCTTAAATGCCTTTAATATTGGATACTGCTTTCAAGGAAATTTAAAATAGCAAGCAGGCTTTCAAGAAGAGAGAATAAATTATCAACCAGTCTCGCAAGAACAAAAATAAGCCAAATCATATAAAACAAGTTTGGAGTAAACTTGTTTTTACATTTCAAATTCAAGTTGAACTCTTCAAGTGAAACTTCAGAGATATAAAAATCTTTAACTGATAAAGATTCCAAACATTAATATATGGAAATGTGTGAGCTCACTGAAAATTTTACATAAATTTTACTAGAAGAGGTGACTGACCAGTTGCTTTTATAAGATTCTCAAAAAGATCTCAAATCTTAGGGACTAATACTGTAAGTATATGGGGAAATTAAGACAAAGATTTACCATCTTTTGAGTTTCTAGTTTGGATAATACACTTAATTTCACAAGAAATTGCTTTAGCACAAATATGAAAATCTTAAACATGACAACTCTCCTTTTGAAGTACAAAGGGAGACTAAAGTGCATAACTCAAACTAGAAATGTAGAAAATTGAATTTGCTATGATTTGAAGTCCTTTCAGAATAGCCAACAGATCTTAAACAAGAGTTTGTATTGCATAGTTTCTTTGAGATATATATTGAAGGAGAAAGGAGGAGGGAGTTTTAAAAGACAAGTGGAAAGCCATTTCTGTGTGGGTTTTTTTTTCCCTATGGCTTCCATTTCAGTGTCTGTATTTAAGGGATCACAAAAGGAACTGAAAAGATAGGCCATAATGGCAACTCTGTACCGGTATGATTTTGGATGTGGAAAGAGTTCAGCAATTTCCCTGTTAACCTATATCTCTGTGGAAGTCATTCATTATGCAGTTAGGTGTTAGCAGAATAAATAAAGTTCACAGCTCTAGGAACCAAATTTAACTTTATCACTCTTCTGATTTAGAATATTTTCATATGCTTTCGTATGTCCTACAGACAATTAAAAGATAGAATCAATACTTGGTGATCGATAGGTTATTTTTTAAACGGGAAGAAAGAATTAAACATCCGTGGTTTCTTCTTAAGTAACTGGATGGATGGTAGTACCCCTCACACCAATGGGGAGTATAGATGACAGGTTTGGAGTGAGAGACGATGAATTCCATTTTGGAGAAGTTGAGTTTGAAGTGCCTGTGGGACATACAGGTACAGATGACTAGGAGACAATTGAAAATCCGAATTGTGAACTCTGCTGAAGGTTAGAAGTACAGGTCTGAGATTGAATTGCTACTTGAGTTCATGGGAATAAAATAGGTCATTCTGCAAATGGTTATTTTAGTATCTTCCTGGCCATTTCTTGGGTCACCTTGCCGACTTTTCATTCTCTTTACAATCTCTAAATTCTCATGTTTTTAAGGCTGCAATCTTAGGCCAGCTTTTCTTGGGTCACCTTGCTAACTTTTCATTCTCTTTACAGTCTCTAAATTTGTGTTTTTAAAGCCCCAATCTCAAGCTGGCTTCTCTGTTTTGGTGGGAACTGGTAGAAAACATCCATTTGTAAACAACCCAAATGACTAGCATTGAGCAGGACTCCCCAGCATACTTCTCTGAATTACATTTTGAGTTTTCTGAAGGATCAATATCCCAAACTAGGAAACTCTAGCTTTCTCATTTATTTTTATCATCTAATTATTTTTCTTTCCTTTAAGTATAAGGGATAGAGACTTGATTGATTTTTATGTACACCAAGTTAAAAATTAATTAGGCATCTTTGCCATTTAATCTGTTTATATGTCTTGAATCTTTTCCAGTCATCGAAAAGTTGCTGAGCATGCGCAGCTTTACTTACTAGCTTATAGCATGAAGAAGAGTAAAATAGGAGTGGGTAAATTCACAGTGGTAAGTAGGCAGTGTTTCCAATTAATCTCAAAGTTTGGGATTAATTTAGCATGAATTCTGTTCTTTGGTGTCTTCCTGCTTTTTGACGTGGTAACCTGCCATAACAAAAGGAAACAGCAGGGAACTTGGTTCCAATTAAAACAGTCTTCTTCCACCAAAGAACGAACTGTCAGCAAACAATCTCAAATTCAAAGTGATAAGTGTTTTAGAATGAAACAAGGATAAAGAGACAAAGCTATTAAATTTTAACATCTGCTAGAACACAAAGTGCATGCCAGTTGAATTAAGTTGGGCATTTAATAAGATACAATTTGCACATCAGAAATCAAATAGATGCCTCAAGGCATGGTGTATATGTTTGAGCGAGGGGAACTTCTAGCGAAACTGAATACGCTGGTATAAATGTCTGCGTGAATATTTTTTTATCCACTCACTTGTGGTGTGTATTCCAGCTATGGGTTATTCAACCAGGCTCAGTAAGTTGGAGTCTGATTAATAACGTTTAAGGTTGCATCTGATTAACAGTATTTGAAGTTTGAATTTGTTCTAAGATGATTCAAGTGCAATAACATTTTCTATATCAAAATGAATCTCCATCCAGATAGGGAAGAAATCTGAAATTTCTGTTCCTATGCTGACTGAGATGCTCTGGATGAGCCTGAACTCAGAGCCCACCAACTTGGATCTTTATATTAAATAGTCAGTGGGGTTGACTTCTAGGACTAGAGATCAAAATGTTCTACACCTCTTGATATAGGTCAGTGGCTGATATAATGTGCTTCCAGCAACTTTCTTTGAACTAAAATAGTACATATACCTAGTTGGTTTGACACAATGGAAAAAAACAGAAATCTGACAACAGATTTCTCTCATATTTTTTGTGTATGTTTCTGAATGGAGCTAAAATACATAATTTTACTCATCCTTGGTGAAGATGCTTTTATAAAAGAGGACGTGTTTAAGAAAATTAAGAAGTCTTGTAGCTAGCCGTGATAGAATTATTTTAAACAGAATTAGTATTGGGGTGTGAAGATCTACTGAAGGGTGATAAGTAACTATGGAAGAGATGGTGTTCAGCATTGGGCTTCAGTATGAAGAATAGGTAGGAGATGAGCAAAGATTAGAGGCAAGAAGTTCGTTCAATAGGCTGTTGCAGTAATCCAGCAATGAGATGGTGACAGCATGAGCCATGGTAGTAAAAGTAAGGACATGGATAATTTATGGGTTCTACAGACAATAAGAAGATAGAACCGATAGGTTATTTTTTAAACGGGAAGAAAGAATTAAACATCCATGGTTTCTTCTTGAGTAACTGGGTGGATGGTAGTACCCCTCACACTGATGGGGAGTATAGATGACAGTTTTGGAGTGAAAGACTATGAATTCCATTTTGGAGAAGTTGAGTTTGAAGTGACTGTGGGACATACAGGTACAGATGACTAGGAGACAATTGAAAATCCAAATTGTGAACTCTGCTGAAGGTTAGAAGTACAGGTCTGAGATTGAATTGCTACTTGAGTTCATGAGAATAAAATAGGTCATTCAGCAAATTGTTATCTCGATATCTTCCTGGCTATTTCTTGGGTCACCTTGCTGACTTTTATTCTCTTTACAATCTCTAAATTCTCATGTTTTTAAGGCCCTAATCTTAGGCCAGCTTATCTTGAGTCAACTTGTTGACTTTTCATTCTCTTTACAATCTCTAAACTCTAGTGTTTTTAAGGCCCCAATCTCAGGCTGGCTTCTCCAACTGTACTCTTTCTTGGGATGATCTTATCCAGTCATGGGGCACTAAATACCATTGGTAGGTTAACACAGTTCACAGTTACTCCAGCTTAGACCCCTTACTGATTTCCTGACTTGTACACTCAACTGCCTGCCTAATATACCTGCTTTGATGATAATGTATATCTCAGACTGAGCTTGTTCAAAATAGAAGTCTTAATTTTTCTATCAGTCATATTATTCCCATTTACCCGTCTCAACAAATAGCACCATATCAACCTTTTAGCTCAAGAAAAAACTCTAGGCATTATCCTGCTTTCTTTCCTTTCATGTACTTTCTCACATTTAATCCATTACCACATTGTTCTGTTTCTACCTCTAAAATATGTCCTAAATTTATCCATTTCTCTGCCACTGCTATTCTCTAGTTCAGGACATTATATCCTTTCTCTTGGATTACTGCAGTCTCTAAACTTCATGCATCTACTTTTTATTCTTTTAATTCATTGTCTATACAGCTACCAGAGTGATCTTTTATAAGTCCAAATCAGTTCATGTCACTGCTTTATATATAATGTAATGATGGCTTCCCACTGGATTTAGATAATAATCTTAACACTTTACCCCTTCCTGGCCTTTATATACTTCTAACCTCACCTTAAAACACTCCTCTTGTTTACTGAGAACCAACTAGAACAGTTTCTTTTCTCCTCAGCTATACCATGCTAATTTTTGCTTCAGTGCCTTTTGTACTTTTGTTCCCTCCAGCTGGATCGTTCTTCCAGGTCATTCTGTCATTGGCTTTTTCATTCAGTTCAGATAGATATCAACAAATCAAGAGAGTCTTTCCTTACCTGCTCTATCTAAATAGTTCTGTTTTAGTCCTCTCTGTCTCATCACTGAGATTTATCTCCCTCATAGCACTTATCAGTCTGAAATTGTTTGTTTGGCTAATTTGTATAGATAAACTTCACTGATGAAGGAATCCAGACTATCTTGTTCACCCCTACAACCCTAGAACCTAGAACAGTATGTTAAAGATAAATAAATAAATAGATGAAAGAATGTTGAAGAGAAGAGGGTCCAGTCCAGCCCTGAGGTGACCAGAATTTAGGGAATAAGCCGAGGCAGAGGGAGGGACGTTACGAAGGAGCAGTGAGACATAGAGAAAAACTAAGAACAAGGTGTCGCTAAAGTGAGAGTGTCCTAACACAGGTCTAAATGAAAGGATAGTTCAGAAGAGGGCACTGCAGCTGGCTGAAAGAGAACAAGAAAGGCCATAAAGTGGAGGTGAATTTTTAATTGAGCCGTGAAAGATAGGGAAATTCTGTATGAAGCAGTAAATGGAGGCACAGAGGCATAGAGGCAGAAGATACATACCTGTTTGGGGAATAGAGAGTCATCCCGTTTGTCTTTCACATATCTCATTTAATACTTCTCATTTAATCTTTTTAGTGTTAATGTTATCACTAGATTAAAAACAAAGTCTCCATCAGGATCACACAGTAAACAGAAGAATATGGATTTAAATGGAGATCTATCTGACTACAGAGACTACTTACGGCAACTTAAGTCATTGAGATTCCTTATGGGCACCTCATATTCACCCTGCACATAACAGTATGCCAATGTTGGAATGAGGTGTGAATAAGCAAGGCAACAATAGAAACAGATATGCTTACCTTGATTATTCCTTTGGTAGTTTCAAGGAAAATTGAGTTTGAGAATAAAGTAACTCTTCCCATGTCAGCACTTTATCTGTCCTGAAACATGAGAAATTGCAAATGTTCAAGCCATGCAGTTTTCATCTAGTCAGATGGTTGAGAAGTCCAGGCTACCCATAACTGTAATGAATACCTCCTCTTTATCTTCCTAATGTTCTGCTCTGCCAAATGATCTATAAAGATTACTCAGTATACCTTTCAGATTGAGGTACAGCAGACTTTCAGAACATTACATTTAATTACAAAAACCCAACTAATAAAACAATAAGCTCATGTTAGTTTCAGGTGTTGATTTGTTTTTAATGTAGTCAATAATATTTACATATAACAATTGGCAACTTAAGAGAGTTATAATAGATTATTCACACATTTGTGTGTATACACACATATATATACTCTTTAAACTATAGTAAAATCATTTATGCATACTAAGTCAGATTTGAGAGTCCCAAAATTTTCAAATTGTATATGACTGGTCTGTATTTTCTAGGACTGTCCTTTCTGGTTTAAGTGAAATTAAAAATTTAATTAATGGTATTAGTCTCTTTTAATTTTCTATTATTTCATGATTAAGAAATTAGTTTCCAGCCAGGTGCTGTAGCTCATGCTTATAATCCCAGCACTTTGGGAGGCTGAGGCGGGTGGTTCACCTGAAGTCAGGAGTTCAAAACCAGCCTAGTCAACATGGTGAAACCCCGTCTCTACTAAAAATACAAAACTTAGCCAGGCATGGTGGCACGTGCCTATAGTCCCAGCTACTTGGAAGGCTGAGGCAGGAGAATCACTTGAACCCAGGAGGTGGAGGTTGCAGTGAGCCGAGATCGTGCCATTGCACTCTAGCCTGGGAGACAGAGTGAGAATCTGTCTCAGAGAAAAAAAAAAAAAAAAGATTAATTTTCCCCATTCCCCCACCCACCCCCAAAAGACTCCATCGGAGTTTTATTTTACAAATGCATCTGCTCATCTACTTCTTTTTAAGTGCATAAACTAGTTTTACAAGCCTGAGTTTAAATCTTAACTCCTCAATTCTTTTTCTGACATAGAAATATACTGGTGCATTGTGAAATAGCTAATAGTGACTATTTTCTAGGGCTGTAGCTCAATATTTATAAGCATAATGATACTGCTGAAGTTTGACACGTCAGTATAGTTCTTTTGTTATCCTAAGTCATAAAGGCAGAATTTGGGAAAATTCACAGCTTTTCAGATATGCAGAAGAGGAAAAATTGAGAGGAAGCATCCTAAAATTTCTTTAGCCAATTTTAATCAAGTTGAGTTTGAAACTTACAGGATTATGCTTCAAAGCTTGTAATGATCATCACAAATAGCCTTATTCAAAATGACACACTAATTTCTACCACATCTGTACTCTTCTTATTGTAAGATGCTGCATATACCTATGCTTGACCAAATGGACTTCCTGCTATTTTAAGATATCTTTCTGTGTTTTAAGTCTTTTTACAAATTTTCTCAAGCATTTTCCTTTATCTAGGATGTTCTTCTTTCACTGCAAGTGAAGAAATTCTAAAAATTCTTAAAGCACGCTACCAAAAGCCCTTCATTTGGATGACCCACCTTCCTATGAGTCCCCATAGTTGCATGTCTGATGCCATTTATTTTATTGTAACTCTATGATCTGCTTCTAAATTAGATAAAAACTCTCAGAGAGGACTATGACCAATTGTCATTCTGTTTCCCATGGCACCTAGTGCAGTACTCAGCTCACAGGCTCGGTAAGTAATGAGTTGAACTACGTTTTTTTGAGGCAAAGTCTCCCTCTGTCGCCTAGGGTGGAGTACAGTGGTGCGATCTTTGCTCACTGCAACCTCTGCCTGCTGGGTTCAAGTGATTTTCCTGTCTCAGTCTCCCAAGTAGCTGGGACTACAGGCCCATGCCACCATGCCTGGCTAATTTTTAGTAGAAACAAGGTTTCACCATGTTGGCCAGGCTGGTCGCGAACTCCTGGCCTCAAGTGATCCGCTTGCCTTGGCCTCACAAAGTGCTAGGATTACAGGCGTGAACCACCATGCCCAGCCCCTATTTTTGAAAATATATGTAAAAAAATATACCACAAAAGTTTGCCATTGTCGGGTTATGATATATATTGGTTTTTGTCCATGGTTTCTGGTTCATAGCTCCCATATCCCTTGTTACAGTCTTTTGTTAGAATGTGGGGTGTGTTGGGCCTCAGGGCAGGCCTCAGAAAACACAGAAAACTGAATCTCTCCTGCCTTCCTTTCACTTGCCCCAAGGGAGATTTTTTTTTTTTTTTTTTTTTTTTTTTTTTGAGACAAGATTTCCTTGTGTCACCCAGGCTGCAGTGCAGTGGCATGATCATAGCTCAGTGCAGCCTCAACCTTCTAGGCTCAAGCAATTCTCCCATCTCAGCCTCCCAAGTACCTGGGACTACAGGCACGTGCCACCACACCTGGCAATTTTTTTTTTTTGGAGAGACGAGGCTTCACCGTGTTGCCCAGTCTGGCCTCCAGCTCCTGAGCTAAAGTGATCCACCCACCTTGGCTCAAACCACCACACCCAACCCTGAGGCAGATTCTAAATCATCCCCACCCTTCTGATTTTAAGTCTTAAAACACCAGAGAAGGACCCACCCTTTGCACTGGGGAAAGGAATGCTGATGATCGGAAGCCTCCATAAAAACCCAGGAGGATTGAGTTTGGGGAGCTTCTGGATAGCTGAACCAGTGGAGGTTCCTGGAAGGTGGCTCATCCAGGGAGGACTTAGAAGCTCCATGCACTTTACTTATACCTCACCCTACGCATCTCCTCATCTGTATCCTTTGATAAACCAGCAAATATAAGTAAGTGTTTTCTTGAGTTATGTGAGCTGCTTGAGCAAGTGTATTGAACCCAAACAGGGTGTTGTGGGAACCCCAACTCAAAGCTGGTTGGTCAGAAGTTCTGGAGGCCTGGATTTGTGACTTGTGTCTGTGGCAGGGGCATCTTGGGGACTGAGCGTTTAATCTACGGGATCTGACACTATCTCAGGGAATTAAATTGGAGGACACCCAGCTAGTGTCTGCTGTTTGGTGGTGGGGAGAAACCCTCACACATTTGGGCAAAAAAGAGAAGTTTTCTGTGTTGAATATTGTTGTGATGTGAGAGCAGAGGAAAAATGAATTTTGGAGAGGTTTTGTTGTACACAGCCACATACAGTGATAAGAATATGATTCTTTTTTCCAGAAAATGCTACATGAGACCTTTTTATAAAATCTAATTGTCTTCAACTGAGTAGCATTTAAACTAAAAAGAGGTTATTTCAGTGTCTCTCTGTAATAACATCTTACAATCACTTGTCAGACCATGAAATAATGTTCTAGAAAATTAATGAAAGAGCTTTTTAAACTTTGTGACATTTGACTTTTATTTATTACCAGAAAGCCTGAATTATTATTCAATACATGATAATTTTACTTAAAATTTAAATTAGAGATGAAATACTTTTAAATGTTTATAAGATTGGTAGCTGTGTGGGCTTCCAGAGTTAGAAATGCCTCTGAGGAAAAATTCAGAGTTTTGAAAGTATTTTGAAAAAAGAAACAGAAAGGAATATAACATTTTCCCAGCACTGCTTCGATAATGCCATCTTCAGCATCATCTCAAAGCAATAACTGCAGTACAGATGAGATCAGCCAGTTTTTTTTTTTTCCTTATCTGCAGTGATTTTACCGTCTCTTCATGCTACATCTTACCACAAAGAGAACATTGAAACATGGGAAAGAATTTGCTTTGATTTCAACCAGAATGCCAACTCATTTCTGGGGTTCTAAACCATAACCTTTTTTAGCAGAGCAGTGTAGAATTTTTATACAATACCATAAATGGTTGGCCTGAGTAATGTTTTAACTGTAAGTCAGTACCTTTGAAGAGACATGTCTGACAATTCAGAGTTCTGTTTTCTCCATGTGTGACTAAAGTACCTTTTCTATTAAGAGACCAACCACCATTTCCTTCTACCCTTTGTTCTCCCCTTAAATAAAGTTAATTCAGCTTCAGAATATTTTATGATCTTGATTACTAACTGTGGGTCTTTAGAAGACAATGTAAAACATTTCCATACTGTGAACATTAGAGCTAGTATACTTGGAGTTTGACTAGTATTTTGGCGGGAGGTAGAAGAGGACAGATAGAGTGCAAATGAGTATTTTTAAAGCCACACTGACTAAAACAAAAGGAATGTTTTATACATGTTTATTTCATTGTACTTTGAAACAGGTCAGGGGGAGGAGAGTTAAGTTAAATATTGCTTTGAATTTTAATCGAAGTTCTTTCATGGAATTGTTGGTGCTTCTGGTAATAACATTTCTGTAATCTTTGTGAGTTAATCTGACATGTTCTTTTTCTTCATCATAATTCAGTGCTTATCTTAACTGGTAGACTTATTTTATGGTACCATGTTTATAAGATGGCACTAAAATCAGATTTTTTATACTCCTAAAAGATCGATATGATAGAGGGGAAAACGGGTAAGCTACAACTTTTAGGTGGTTGGTGATATTTGAAGTATTTATTGCTTCTGATTTACATTTATATATTATATTCAAATATAAAGTTTAAGAGTAATGATTTGCCACAGGTTAAAGCAGAACATTTATGTGATATTTCCTAGATGTTTTTCTTTAGAATCCTGTTTTTGTTCTATGAAAAATGCCATAAACTTGGATCATTCACTAATTAATTTGAAGCTGTTTTCAAACAAAAAGCTAATTCATCTTTTAGCAGATTTAGTTATAATCATGATAACAGATGTATAACTAAGTCTGTTCGACAAACTGTTGGTCACATCAATCTTAAATGCATCATACAGTATGATGTGAATTTATGATATTTCGTAGGTAATGCTAAGGTTATATGGAAGTTTCTCTGCAGCTAGTTAAGTCTCATTTTGAATTCAAATGTTATTTTCAATACATTCTTGGAAGTATATTTTTTGTTTGTCCTGAATGGTTTAGATTTTCTGAGTTTACAATTTTTTTGTGTGTTCTTTCTTCGTTCTTGCCCCTCCCTGCTTTCCCTATGAAGATATGTATCAGCGCTGTGCAACACTAAAATAACAATCAGCCAAATTATATACTATGAACAGACCTTTCTCTTCATTTTAAAGGCATAACTTGGATGGTCTGTTTAGCTCACGGTGAAAAAAAAAAATAATGATTTTGTATCTGGGCAAAGTACAGGTAAAGAGCGTAAATAATTACAACAGCAATATAATTGGAAGATAGTTTAGTTTTTACAAGTTAAATTTGACGCTAAAGCAAAACTTGCATAGGTACATGTCCTTTGCTCTTGAAGATGAACTCAGAACTCGACATCTGAGTGGTTATATGAATTTTTACTCTCCTAGTCCACAGGTTCTCGTCAGTGCCTCAAGATCTATGCACATTTTAAAATTACATGAGATACCATATACTACATCTGAAGTAGGGTTTTCCAAAGTATGCTATTCCATGGAAATACTGTTTTTTCAGGGTGCTCCGTAAACAATGATCACATACGTCATTATGTCCAGGAAATGCCACACAGCACCTTTCCAGACATTCCATCATCATATGAAAGACTTTGAGGCCATGCATTAAATAAAGTTTTAAATTAAAAAAAAATAAATTTTCTTTCTTGAGCACAGAACTTTATTCTCTCTCAGGCTTGTCCTCCTTTTTTAAAATTACACGTTAATATCCCAAAGAACCAGTGTCCCATAGATAGATATCACATATGATAAGAATTTCTTTCAATAGTGTTGGTGTACATGTGTGGTCAGGTACCTGCACATTAGGACACATCTCTAGCTTATTAATACTGTACTTATAAAGAGACATTATAGAGACATCAAGAAGACATCATTTTAGGGTGGACACCATTGCCTAGGACCTGCGTCTTAATGTTAAAAATTCAGAAACCCAATTTTATCTCTCCCACAGAGTTGATTGGATTGAAGGAAATTGAGTTGTTTTAATTAAACTCACATGAGACTGATGTTTAAACAAAATTGTAAGTTTCTCAGTTAATAATCAGGAATTCCCATTTTTAATTTTCAAAATATTATTTATGTCCACTGTCCAGGGTACTTGCTTTAAGGGCACCCAGTGTTTCTTGAAGATGAAGAGTCTTAAGGAATATTTATTATCTAGACCTCAATGAAGAAAGCTTTTTAATCATCCTGCCCCATAGAAGAATTTATGTGCCTAGTGATGTAATCATATTGGCCAATCCAGTGTTTATTTTCCAAGGACAGTACTAATAAGGAGCACCAAATCTGCCTCTTTGTCCTGAACAGATCATCTCTGTCTATTCATAGTTTGACTCAGAAGTTGGACAGGGCTGCATTTTATATCTACTTCTTCCTCATGTCGGCTATGCCATGCCACTTCATTCTTTTAGCTTCTGTTTACTTATGTGTAAAATGAGGTAAAAATTATACCCTTCAAACCGAAAGTGGTCTTTGTGATGACTTATTTAATTGAAGCCCTAGTAGATGTTTATCATTGCCACTTTTAGAGAATCATAGCTTTTTAGAACACAAGATGACCTTAGATGTAATCTTGTTCATTCCCCTCATATTACATTATAGATTTTTAAAAATGGAGATGTGGGGTGGTTATGACTTGCTCACAAATCCACATTTAGAACCAAAACTCAGCATTCTTATTCTGACTATGTCTATGTCCTGTATGTATGTGTCTTGTCTTCTCAATTAAATAATTAAAAATTCTTAAAGATAGAGACCATATTTTATGCAACTTCTGGATCCTATAGATATGTTTCTAGAAGAACCTTTTGTAATGAAAAATATATACATATATAGTCTTCCTATTACTATTTAGATAATCTAAAACATGCTCTATAATTTTAGGCGATCTTAACCTATTTATCAGAGCTTTTCAGATCAAATAAAATTAGAGTAATCTTCATCATGTATGGGAACATTAATGTGTTTTTCTGATGAACACGTGGTTATATGATACTCTTTTAAAGCATCTGTATAGTTGAAATTTGTCATTTTCCTAATATTTAACCTACTAGAGAATTTCTTCTACTCTTTCTTTGGATGGACTGAAATTATTTTGTTTATTTTATGAAATAATGTTGGCAGTTTTTCATTAGAACTGGCATATATTGAAATTTCTTAAATTGATAACTCATGGATGTGCAGTTGGTTTAATGGCATCTCCATTATTAATGTTCAAGAAGATCTTCATCTTACTCTCAAAAATAACTGTAATATCCTACAAATTAACTAAAACATGATCATTGCTAGTTGTTCCAAAATAGGAAGAATAAAAATGACCAGATTGTTATGGTAACCAGTTGATTAAGACTAGATCAATAAGAAAATGAATTTGTTCAAGTCTGTACAAAACTTCTCCAAAACATCGATGGCATGCCTTTTGAGGCAATGGTAGGGAACAATGTATTTTTTAGAAGGAGCAGGTTTTAGGGATACAGTACAGTACATAATTGTCAAAATGCCTGTGTTGCAAGGATTCCTGGTACCGAGTTTTTAAATAAAATGCTAGGTATGTCGTGTTTGTTTCACATTAGTATTTTAGAAACCCCTGGGGATATGACAATTTAGTTGACTCTAATATGGTTAATTTCTACCTTTTGATAGCTTTGTGGGGTTTTGTTTGTTTGTTTTCTGTTTTGCTATTCTTGATTTTAGGGCTGAAGATATGAGACAGTGTATCCAACAATAAAGAATTATGCATTGATTAAGATCATCTTGGTGAATTAGATGTTTATTATATAACTCAACTTTAAGACTTTGTTCAGATCTCACTATCTTAATGAGATTTACTCTCACTATATAGTATTTAATAGGGCAGCCACTCCCCAATACTCTTGATTCCCCATTAGTTGCCCTATTATTTCTTTGTTTTTCCCTTAGCACTCAACATTTTCTTACCACACCACATAATTTACTTTCTTATTGTGTTTATTGTTGTTCTCCTCATTAGAATATCAGGTCAAAGAAGACAGGAATATTTGTCTCTTTTGTTCAGTGGTGTATTACTGGTGACTACTAGAGTGCCTGACACATAGAATATGTTCAATAAATATTTGTTGCGTGAAAGAATGGATACCTTGACAGATTATTTTTATAACTCTACCAGTGTCATTATATAACTACATTGAATGATTATGAAACCTCCTAGAAATTACATAAAATTCATATATATTGTTAGAACCCATTTGTTGGCCTTATGTAATGGTTCTATTGGAAAAATCATACCTCAGTATATAAAAATGAAAGTATTTTTTTTCTACAGTTGCCCCTCAAAAATACTATTATAGTCTCCTTCACCCCTTCAGCCTCTGGTGTCTTCTTGACCAGATAACATAATTTTTACAGCACCTTTTGGTTATTAGAACAATTTTATTTTAGTCTTTGAAACTCAGTCCTATTCATTTTAAAACTCCCAACTCAAGCCTGAGTCAATGTTCTTCTTCTCCTAGCACAAACTTAAACACTGACTCCAACCCTTGGAGTTGAGAGTAGGGGAGCCTCCCTCCTGATACTTCCCCTCCCTCTCTACCTTGAACACCAGTGTCTCGGAGATTGGGCAGGACTGAGGAAGGATGAAAAGGAGCTCAGGGCTCCTTAAGCTCCTAAACAAGACTGCAGGACTTTGGATGTTGCTGTTTTTCTGCCAGGCATTGACTGACTATTGGACACCCTCTATGAGGCAGGCATCCAAATACTGGCTCTCTCTTGACACACATGGAGGGTTCTTTAGAGAGGCCTACAAGGGCTCTCACTGCACAGTACCCTGATATGAGAGATCTGCCCCTATCTCTTCTATCACTATAGCTACTTTAGCTTTGTCTGCTGAGTCTACCCCACAGTCTCTTTCTGCTGGGGCTTCCTTGACCCGGACAGATTCTTAGAGCATGACCAAGCCTAAACAGTTTCTGCAATTTTTGTAAGTACACTTTTATTTAATTGACGGTTTCAAGCATTGGATAATGTAAATGTATCCTAGACAGTGTTCCAGTAAGGACAACCAGCTCACAGTTATCCATTCTAAAATGGGACTCAACCGAAGTGGAAAAAATCTAGATTTTTAAAATAATTTATGAGAAACAAATAATATTTGTGACAAGTTACATTTCTAATTATGTTTCTCTTTTTAAATAATAATAATTATTATTATTATTTCCTTCAGTACACACTAGTTTGGTGAGACTTGGAGAAAGGCCAGGAATAAGCCAAATTCAAGAAACAATTCCAGGATTAACAGATACGTGGATAATAGAGAATTGACAAAAGATCATGCCCATTTTACCAATGAGAAACTGGTTGGCTAACTTGGGTTGCAAACTAAAAGCAGATTTATACTAAACTGGCAGGTGTCTCCAGTTCTTAAATGCAAATCTCTATCTCTGAGCTAATCTGCTTCTAATCTTCAGTGGCATTCCTCTGAATTTTTCTCCCTCAAATAATCTATATGTTATTAAATTTTGTTTATACTGCCATTTTAAGAAACACATTTTAAAACTTTAAACATGGGAATTAAAGAGTCCCTACTGAGGATTATGAAAAACCTGACAAAGCCTCCTGTGCACATGATTTAGATTAGAAGCAGTGCACACGCTATATGTGTATGTGCAGCTACTTGTCCAATTAACACCTTTTCAGAAATGGAGGAACTTTCTCTGAGGACTTTAACATATTTGTGTGTTCAGCAGTCCTTTTTCAAGAGATGTGAAGTACATCTTCACAGATTTTTTAATATTAAAATAGAAAGTTCTTACAAAATGAGAAATAGAAAAGTTAGCTTTGCCTTAAAAATATTAATTCACCTTATATTCTCCATACTTAATCCATATAGTAAACACATTATATTCCAAGTCTAACATGTAGCTTGGATACATTAATTTTGCTGTTGAAAAATACGTGTTTTGGATTATATTTTTAAAATTTTAGCTTTAATATTTAAATATTAAATAATGTTAATATTAATGAAGAATAGTTTCTAATTTTGTAAGAAATGCCCTATAAAAAAACACTTTCTTTACCTCAAGAGTGAGACTTGGCAACCATCCCAATATTACATAGTAATTTTAAAAGTCAAACTAAATGGAGAGAACTTAATAGATACAGAAGATAAGAATTTAAACCAACATTTTGCTTGGGATTTTAGAACACTATCCAGAGGGAAATTTAGTAGACGATAATGAAGTCCATTGCATTGCACACATCTTGAAATAAGTGTATAATTGACACAAGCTATATCCCATGTTGATAGGAAGAATCCAAAATAGTTTTAGAGAATAGTGCCATCTGTGCAGGAGGTGTGGCCATATACATCATCTTTACTTAGTGTTTTCCATGTCAATAAACATTTAATTCCTAACACCCTGAATCACTAATAGAGTTAAAGCCTGTCAGTGGAAGTCACAGGGAGATATACAGTGATTCCCATAAGTCTGATCCTGATACACAGTGCCTTTAGCAGATATAGTTCCCATAAGTAAGCAGTCTGAAGTATTTACCCTCAGTAATCTGAATATATAAACAAACAGGATTCACGATGGTAGAGTAATGTATATATACATGTAGTATTAGGACATGCAAAACTTTTTTATAGAAAAAAAAAATTTACTACCTTATAGAATGGCAACTATACAAATCTATAAATTGACTCTTTTGTCTCCTTGAAAAAAAGCTAACATAAAATTTAAATGATGTGTATTTTTTCTCTTAGAGCAATAAAAGATACACCCCCACCTAGAAAATCAGTAAACCAAAAAATAAAACAAAAGCAAAATCAAGCCCTCTTCACAAATTTGAGCGTATCTACAGCTTTATGTGGTGAGAGATACAGCTACCATTCTTGAGTAATCCAAAGAGTCAAATGGTATGGAGCAAATTACAATCCTAAATGCATATTGGTGAAATGAGATGCTGATCCATTTGCACACTAATGTGCTATTTTTAAGTCATGCATCATAGCATCTTCAAAGAGGCCTGTCATAATTATGATGGATTAGACTGCAGAGTCAGTCCTAGTTGCAGTAATTGTTTCACAGATGCTGCCTATGCAACTTGAATTTATAATAAATTATTTTCAGAGAGGAGGGAGAAGGAACAAAATCAAAGGAAAACTGCTGTGGCTAAAACCTGTTTTGGTCTTAGGAAACCAGAATGTTAGCTAGTAGTCAAAAGGCCAGTATTTTCTGTTGAGATAAACATGCTTCATTAATACATGCCTCTGACATAGAAGATGAAGGTTAACATAATTGACATCTCAGCCACTCTTTCTCTCTCTCTCTCTCTCTCTCTCTCTCTCTCTCTCTCTCTGTCTCGTAGCTTATAAAAATTTATTCTGGGGCATTAGCTGAAATTATTGAGTGGCCATATAATTGTTGCATGTTTCTATTTATGTTAAATTGCCTGGTTATAATTTGACCTTTAGAATTTCTGAAAAAAAAAGGTGGCATTTATAGTAAATAGAAATACTCTTTTTCGTTCCTTGGAAGTCCATGCATTGCAAAGAACATTAGATTATTGGAATAAAAGGATAGACATACATAATATGACTAGTGGGATCTTTATTATGACATTTTAAAATTGTGATTTAATTAATCATTTAGGCAAATGATAATTTCTAAAACTGCCGTTTTAGACTTAAAAAAATACCAAAGTTCTTACAACTTTAGCATTATATTTTGTTCATTCTTAAAGTTTAATTCACTTTGTTGTCTTTTTGGTAAACCTATGAAGAAATCTCATGCTGCACCATATAGTCGAAAATCGTGTGTGTCTGTGTGTGTGTGTGTGTGTGTTTTTAGTTTGAATAATGAGCTATATGTTGTATTTTGATAAGCAAAGATAAGTTTATAGTGAAGCATATAAACATGTCATGTATTTCCTAGGTTAAGGGTTCAATAATCAGAAGAGCTTCCACAACTCATTTGTTGTCTTAATAGTTTTTTAAAAATTGCACTGTATTGAGTTTTTTATGTGGTGTTCTCTGTACCTGATGACTACTGATGCACATTTCTACTTAGGTCACTGGTTCTCCTCCCTCAGTAATGTTGTAGGTAGCTTTGATGAACATTTGTTGTCAGCCTTTTACCTTTGACTTAGTGTTTTTCTCTCATACTACAGCAAGAAGAAATGAAGTTAAATTTTACAAGAGTGACTTGGGTGGCTGATATGCCCACATAGACAGGGACAAGTGCTCCACTCTTCCCCTCTCCTGTATTCCCATGGCACTTCAGTAGTCTCATTGCCTCAGCATAACCACAGTTCAGGGCAGTAGAGGATGTATGCATCTTTGAGTTAGCTCCATGCCATAGCAACTGCACTGAGTGAGGATTCAACTCAGTGCAACAGGACTGAAAAACTAAATGAACTAATGTGTCTTGAGCTCCAGTTCTCTTAGTGACACTACCTGGGGAGATTTATAAATCATCGTTAAATATTCTAGAGAAAAATCATCAGCAGTCCAGCATTGCAAAGATAATCTGGGAATGTGGCAAAGAAGGGATCAGAATAACTCTGTGGCAGCTTCAAATTCCATGTCCTAAAAGTTTACATTTTCTTTTTTATTCTATCCCAAACCACATAAAGAAGTGATTTGTTGGTAAAATACATGCAGAATGCCCTTAATCATCTTAATAATTACAGACCTACAGATACGTAACCAAAATACTTTGTTTTTTTTTAAAAAAAGCTTAAATTGTTGGCTAAATGTGAATTTAATAACAAAACTTACTCCCTGAATTATGCACTTTTCTTAGTATTATGTGGTGGGAAGAGCTTCAGAGAGCTTCCAGAGTGCTTAGGCCTACCCGCTGTGGGAGCCTCTGTTTTGATGCTTCACCGTGGGCAGATTCCTCAGTTTTCACATCTTTAAAATGAGAAAATGGTACTAGATCCTTGCTGCTACTCTGAAATGTTTATACATTGTTAAGATCATTGTTACATATTATTACTCATATTTGAGTGTCAGTTTAGAATTTCTTAGCCTTGTGATATGGTTTGGATGTTGGCTCCTCTAAATCTCCTGTTGAAATATAATCCCCAGTGTTGGAGGTGGGGCCTGCTGGGAGGTGTTTGGGTTATTGGGGCAGATCCCTCATGCCAGGGTGCTGTCCTCCTGATAGTGAGTTCTCAGGAGATCTGGTTAAGGGTGTGTGGCATGTCCCCCTCCCTGTCTCCTTCCCTCCCTCTCTTCTTCCCTCCCTCTTCTTCTCTCTTCCTCTCTCTCTTGCTCCCACTCCCTCCATGTTAGATGCCTGCTCCCCTTTTGCTTTCTGCCATGATTGTAAGCTTTGTAAGGCCTCACCCAAAGCAGATGCCAGTGCTATGCCTCCTATACAGCCTGCAGAACCATTAGCCAATTAAACCTATTTTCTTATAAATTACCCAGACAGCTATTTCTTTATAGCAGCTCAAGGACAGCCTAACATACCTTTCAAAAGGTTAAAATGCTATTTAGTCATTCTAGAAGCAAGAGCTTCTAGAATTTGTCCAGTAGAATTCTGAAAATAAAGATGCCAAAATAATATGGCATGTATTTGATCTCAGGGAAATTTCATTTGTATTTTCAAAAGGAGGAAAAAAGAGTAGTATAATTTATTAATATTTTGGTAGCTCTGACAGTGCTTAGAACCAGTTCTCAAGAGCACATTGTGAAATTTTCAGGAATTGCATGAGCTGTAGGTTGATAACATGATACCAGCTATATCCCATAAGAGCATCTCTTAAGGAATATGTTAAAAGCTATATTCATTCTTAAATTTTAACTAAGTGCAATGAGTGAAGTATTGACATCATGAAAATCATCCCTGGGTAAACAATTAGTCACTCCATGTTTTCCCAAAGGTTCTTCTGTCTCTGTTTTTGTATATAAACTTCATAACCAGTTTAACAACCCAAAAAAAGGCCTTAATTTTGATTGGCCAGCATCCTCTTAGGAAAGGCATTGTCCTCTTGTAAAGTTGCTTCTCATTCTAAAATAAAAATTGTTTCCATCTAGGGAATGATTTTTATAGGTAGAATCTTACTTGGCATGGACTATTTTGCATACAGTGAATTACAATGTATAGACCTTCAATAACTGGCTTTAAAAAGTGTTTGAATATTTCGTTGCACAATAGAACAGTATCTTGATTAACATTATATACCATATTAATTTTATGTTCTCTGGTGTAGAAAAAAACAGAAGGATGTTTAATTTCAACTAAAAACAAAATCATGGTATTTCAAAATATTTCCGATGAGTCATTTATAAGAGCAGATATGAAGTAAAATTATATTTTTGTTCTTAGTCTCTGAGAAGCAAAAATCACACAAATAATCTCTATAGCAAAAATTTATATTTATCTGAAAAACAGTTTAACTTTGAAAAAGTTTTCTTTGCAATCATTTAAATTTGTAAAAAAAAAAATCATTACACTTTCACTGAATAGCAGGTGAATAGCAGGTAAATATCTACAAAAATTCATCTCTGAAGATTTTATCTTATGCAAAAATTATTGACTTTATGTAGGCTTTTTATGCAAGCTTGAAAACACTGTGTAAATGACCCCATAAAAGCTACAGCATGAAAGCTTTTTCAGTATTTCTACAATAAGCAAAATGCATAGGTCTCATTTCCTTCTTTTTTATTAAACAAAGTAATACTTTATCAACATCAGTATGCAAGCACTAAGAGCTTGAAAGAGTACTGTGCAAGTGGGTTACTGGATCATAATATTCCAGGCTATGTATATAAAAAGTGTGATTTACCACATATTAAAGTAAAAGAAAATATTGCCTTTTTCTCCTTCTAAAATGGCAGTTTATTAGTTTAAATTTCCTGAAATAAGATTTAAAGACCAATAACAAATTTTCCTCATTCTAACATATAACTTTCCTGCCCTTCCTGTGAAAAAGTTAACCATTAAACTTTTCACACAAATGGTTGTATAATGAAAGGACTTGCTGTCACAGACAAAATAGTTCTGTATAACGTTTAAAAATGGCCATTGTGTTTAAAACTCCATATTGAAATACATTTCATTTTAAGTCACCTTCATTTCTTAGTAGCTATTATTATACGTATCAAAGGATTTGCCCTTGACACTTTAAAGAATGTCCAAAATTATGTGGAATGGATCATAATTAAAGGTAATATATTAAATGCTTAACATATTTTTTACCTTAGAAAGTAGAAAAACATGTATTATGTACAGATCCTACAAATTTTATATAATTTATCATAAATGTACACATGTATATACATGTAAATACCTTTTGATTGCTCTATAAATGAATTGGTTTTACAGTTACCAAAAGAAAAGTGCCTTTTTTTTGTAGTATCTGAACAGCTAATTGACTTTGTCTCTACAGGATTTATTTAGATTTATTTCTATGCTCCTTAATTTTTGAAAAGTGGTGGTGTCCTGATTTTGGAGAGGCCTCTCATATCAAAGACTACAGATCAGTTTTCATGATTTTAAAACCTCAAGTTTCTTTATTAGGTCTTATTGATGATTAAGAGCCATTGTCTCACTCAAATTTTCTTCTTGTTCAATAGAAACATAATGTAAGCCACATGGAATTTTGCATTTTCTAGTACTCACATTAAAACAAGTGAAAAAGAAACAAACTGATGATACGTTTGATTTAGCCCAATATATTTAAAATAGTTCAACATGTCTTAAATATTTCTTGAGTATTTTTATGTTTTTTTCACACTAAATCTTTGAAATCCAAACTAAATGTTTACACAGATACCACATCTCAATTTGAACTAGACACATTTTAAGGGCTCAACAGCTATATGTGACTAGTCACTGTGCTGGATGATGTATATCTAGACCATCTCTTAACGTATGGGAGGAAATAAATCTAGCAGAAATAAAGACATCACTTTGTTTGTCCAATATGAGTTACAACTTTACTTTTTTGAGACAGTCTCGCTCTGTTGCCAGGCTGTAGGGCAGTGGCAGAATCTCGGCTTACTGCAACCCCCGCCTCCCGGATTCAAAAGATTCTCCTGCCTCAGCCTCCCGAATAACTGAGACTACTGGCACACGTACCACGCCCAGCTAATTTTTGTATTTTTAGTAGAGGTGGGGTTTCACCACATTGGCCAGGATGGTCTTGATCTCTTGACCTCATGATCCGCCCACCTCAGGCTCCCAAAGTGCTGGGACTACAGGCCTGGCCTTTTATTTTATTTATTAAGTAATACACATGCTTGAAACTTATTTAAAAAAAAAAAAAAGGAATAGTTAAAAGTAATCCCCCTCCCAGTGCTTTTTTCCAGCTGCCGCATTCTTTTTCCTGAAGGCAAATTATTATGGCCAGTTATATATTCTCCAGAGATGATTTTTTTTTTACAAAGGTATAGGTTGTAGCATTCTTATATAAACTGTTGTGTGGCTTCCTTTATTCCATTTAATTACTTAGAGATACTTCCATCTGAAAATATAGAGATACTAATTTTAATAGCTGCATGGTATTGTGTGGCTGTGCCATAAATTATTTAACATAACCTTATTGATGTAGGTTGTTTCTAACCTTTTATTATTGCAAAAGATTGTGCCTACATCATTTAATGTATATATGAGCATATTTGTCTGAATTTTTTTTTTTTTTTTTTTGAGACAGTGTCTCACTCTATAACCCAGGCTAGAATGCAGCATCACAGTCTCAGCTCACTGCAATGTCCACCTCCCGGGTGGACATATAGGACTTCCTCAGCCACCCAAGTAAGTGGGATTACAGGTGCCTACCACCATGCCTTGCTAATTCTTGTATCTTTTTAGTAGAGACAGTGTTTCACCATGTTGGCCAGGTTGGTCTCGAACTCCTGGCCTCAGGTGATCCACCTGCCTCAGCCTCCCAAAGTGCTGGGATTATAGGCATGAGCTACCACACCTGGCCTGTCAGATAAATTCTTAAAAGGGTCAAGTAAAGCGTTTCTGAAATTTTATAGATATTGCCAAATTGTCATCCTACATATCTGTGGCGGTTTTGACTCTCAAAAGCCATGTGAGAGAGTATCTGTTTTCCCACATGCTTGCCAAACATAATGTAGTATTAAACTTATTTATCTTAACTAATTTGAGAAGAGAAAAACTGTATCTTGTTGCAGTTTTAATTTGCATTTCTTTTTATGAGCAATAGTAGGACATCTTCTTAAATACTTAAAAGAGCCATTCACATTTCATTTTCTATGAACTGTCCATGTCCCTTGTCCATTTTTTTAGTAGGTGGTTATTCATCTATTTGTAGGAGTCCTATATGTTAAGAAAAGTTTTATACAACTTTTAACTCTTTTTACATGTTTATTTTGACATACATAAATTTTAGCAAACTTTCCCATCTTTTATGACTTCTAGATTTTGTTTCACAAAAAAAGAACTTACCCAGTCATTAGACATTTTTTAAGTTTTCTCTGATTGTTTTTAAATTTTGGGGGAGTTTTATTTCCTGAATTCATATATTAAATTCATCTAGAATTTATCTTAGTATAAAGTATAAGGGAATGATCCCACTTTATCATTTTTTTAGGAGATTACCCAGTTGTTCTAATATCAAGTATGTCTTTGAAATCCCATCTCCTTATCTTGTAGCATATTTCTGTGGTTTGGGTCTATTTTTGAACATTCAATTTTATTCCATTGATCGTGTTAATATTATTTATGTGCAAACATAAGCTGTTTCAAGTATAGTAGCTGTGTTGCTTTTAAATATCTTTTAATTTGGCTACTAGGCCCCATACAATTCTTCTTCAGAATATTCCTGGCTACCCAATTTATTTTTCTACATGAACTTTGGAGTCAATTTCCTTAATTCCTCAAAATATTGTGCAAGTACTTTTAGTAAGAGTATTTTAAGTGAATAATTTGACAACTATCTAAGAACATATTATAGCTTTTCACTTGTTTTGTTTTTGTACTTATATATTACTTAGTATAGTTTTAAAGTTGTATTAAAATAGGTTTTCCACATTTTAAAAACTTATTCCTAGTGTATTAATTTCTTCTATTATAAGTACAGTATTTTATTCCAGTAAAACTTCTGACTGGTTGTTGCTCTTATAAATCAAGGCCATGAATTCTTCTTCAGCTACTTTACTGAATTCTCAAAAACCGTAACCATTTTTTACTTGATTCTCTAGGTTGACCTGTATATAATCTTCTTATCTGTAAATAATAACTTTAGTGTTGCTTTTCAACATTTATATTCTTATTTCTTCTATTTCATTTTTCTTGTTTATCAAGCAGTAGCTGTTTTAATAGTTATTTTTTGCCCAAAGAGAAAAGTCTTTTTTTTTTCTACTTATGTTTTTAAAATAAATGTAATGAGAAAGACTGTGGGAAAATAAAGCAGATACCTTATACAATGGATTAATTTTTTTGGTGCCATTTCTTCTGGCTTTCTGTATTATTGGGACTCTGAAATCTTCATTAGTACTACTCTCAAAAATGTTCGAATGAATGAAATCAGATTCAGGGGTACAGGTGCAGGTTACACAGGTGAATTGCATGTCTTGGGGGTTTGCTGTACAGACTATTTTGTCACCCAGGTAATAAGTGTAGTACTTGATAGGTAGTTTTTTGATCCTCTCCCCTCTCTCATCCTCAAGGTATCCCTGGTGTCTGTTGTTCACCCTCTTTGTGTCCATGTGTTCTTGCTGTTTAGCTGCCACTTAAGAGAACATGGGGTATTTTTCTGTTCCTTTGTTAGTTTCCTTAGGATAATGGCCTCCAGGTCCATCCATGTTGCTGCACAGAACATGATCTTGTATTTTTTTTATGGCTGTGTAGTATTCCATGCTGTGTATGTAACACTTTCTTTATCTGGTCTGCTACTTATGGACATTTAAGTTGATTCCATGTCTTTGCTATCGTTAATAGTGCTGTGGTGAACATATGCGTGCAATGTGCCTTTATGGTAGAATGATTTATATCCCTTTGGGTAATATACCAAATAGTGGGATTGCTCGGTCAAATGGCAATTCTAAGTCCTCTGAGGAATTACCGCACTGCTTTCCACAATGGCTGAACTAGTTTACATTCCCACAAGCAATAAGTGGATAAGTGTTCCCTTTTCTCTGCAGGAATGATTAATTCTTTTAGAGAGTCAAAGACGGAATCCTAGGGAAGATGATAGCTGAGGCAGGTTTAGAGTTCTATATAGAGTCCTTGGGCAAATAAGGGGATTAAGAAGGCATTCTAGGCAGACAGAAAACCAAAGGCATGAAACTCTGAAACAGCTTACTATGTTTGGATATTTATAAGCCGTTGTTATTGTTGGAGTATAAACTGTAAGAGAGAGTAGGAAGACAGAAAAAACAGCCTGTATGCGGGGGGAAGAAAACATTTAAATTAAACCGAAATTCTCAAAAGATTTGGGCAGCTAGCCCCTGTAGAGGAAAACATAGAATCACCTAGAAAGGGTTTTTCATAAACTACACTTTTCATCACCCCTATTCTGTCACCTGGAATATTGATAACACTGAAGGGAGTGTGCCTTATCTGTTAGGTGTATTTGGATGAAATAGTTTGAGAACCATGCAGGCAAGTTGAAGCCAGTGTGTTAAAGAGAATATGACATCAGATTTGCATTTTAGAACATTCCTTCTGATAACAAATTAAAGGGAACCTTCAAGGGCTGGAGGGGAAGGGCAGACGGGGCTAGGGGAGGAGAACCCTTTTAAAAAGCTACTGCAGGTGGGGTGCAGTGGCTCACGCCTGTAATCCAAGCACTTTGGGAGACCAAGGCGGGCAGATCACCTGAGGTCAGGAGTTCAAGACCAGCCTAGCCAACATGGTGAAACCCCGTCTCTACTAAAAATACAAAAATTAGCTGGGCATGGTGGCAAGCACCTGTAATCTCAGCTACTTGGGAGGCTGAGGCAGGAGAATCGCTTGAACCTGGGAGGCGGAGGTTGCAGTGAGCCAAGATCATGCCACTGCACTTCAGCCTGTGTGGCAGAGTAAGACTCCGTCTCAAAAAAAAAAAAAAAAAAAAAAAAAACTGCAGTAGATCAGATGGCACAGTGATAAAGAGAAGATCTGAGCTATGAAGTAGCAGTCAAGATGATTAAAGGAATATATAGGAAGTAGAGTTGATAGAACTTAGCAAGTGATTAGATAAATGAAGTGCTAGAGAAAAGAAAAGTTGGTATTTTTCAATTATTTTTAGCATTTTGGCAAAAAATTATTTGGGAATGAAATTGATGCTAACAACTAAGACTATGAACTTCCCACATTAGCTGGTAATTTTGATCACCCTTGTTCTCCATGACCATAAATATTTGAGAGTTGCTGGGTAGACAAGAATGGTTATTTCCTGAGTAGCTGTCAGTTGTCACTATGAAACATGAAAATAAATATCAGTTTGCTATGTCTAGGTATTCTAATATTTATGCACAATTATTCCTTAAGATATATTAGTATTTTTTATATTATATATATATATTTATATAAACACATTTTAATTTTTGTTTCCATGCTCTTTAGAATTCAACTAGAGGGCAGCCTTGTGGATGGCCCCGAAGCAAGCCTGATGGAACAGGATAGAACCAACCATGTTGAGGGCAACAGACTAAGTCCATTCCTGATACCATCACCTCCCATTTGCCAGACAGAACCTCTGGCTACAAAGCTCCAGAATGGAAGCCCAGTGCCTGAGAGAGCTCATCCAGAAGTAAATGGAGACACCAAGTGGCAGTCTTTCAAAAGTTATTATGGAATACCCCATATGAAGGGAAGCCAGAATAGTCGTGTGAGTCCTGACTTTATACAAGAAAGTAGAGGGTATTCCAAGTGTTTGCAAAATGGAGGAATAAAACGCACAGTTAGTGAACCTTCTCTCTCTGGGCTCCTTCAGATCAAGAAATTGAAACAAGACCAAAAGGCTAATGGAGAAAGATGTAACTTCGGGGTAAGCCAAGAAAGAAATCCAGGTGAAAGCAGTCAACCAAATGTCTCCGATTTGAGTGATAAGAAAGAATCTGTGAGCTCTGTAGCCCAAGAAAATGCGGTTAAAGATTTCACCAGTTTTTCAACACATAACTGCAGTGGGCCTGAAAATCCAGAACTTCAGATTCTGAATGAGCAGGAGGGGAAAAGTGCTAATTACCGTGACAAGAACATTGTATTACTTAAAAACAAGGCAGTGCTAATGCCTAATGGTGCTACAGTTTCTGCCTCTTCCATGGAACACACACATGGTGAACTCCTGGAAAAAACACTGTCTCAATATTATCCAGATTGTGTTTCCATTGCGGTGCAGAAAACCACATCTCACATAAATGCCATTAACAGTCAGGCTACTAATGAGTTGTCCTGTGAGATCACTCACCCATCGCATACCTCAGGGCAGATCAATTCCGCACAGACCTCTAACTCTGAGCTGCCTCCAAAGCCAGCTGCAGTGGTGACTGAGGCCTGTGATGCTGATGATGCTGATAATGCCAGTAAACCAGCTGCAATGCTCGATACCTGTCCCTTTCAGAAACCAGAACAACTACAACAACAAAAATCAGTTTTTGAGATATGCCCATCTCCTGCAGAAAATAACATCCAAGGAACCACAAAGCTAGCATCTGGTGAAGAATTCTGTTCAGGTTCCAGCAGCAATTTGCAAGCTCCTGGTGGCAGCTCTGAACGGTATTTAAAGCAAAATGAAATGAATGGTGCTTACTTCAAGCAAAGCTCAGTGTTCACTAAAGATTCCTTTTCTGCCACTACCACACCACCACCACCACCATCACAACTGCTTCTTTCTCCCCCTCCTCCTCTTTCACAGGTTCCTCAGCTTCCTTCAAAAGGAAAAAGCACTCTGAATGGTGGAGTTTTAGAAGAACACCACCACTACCCCAACCAAAGTAACACAACACTTTTAAGGGAAGTGAAAACAGAGGGTAAACCTGAGGCACCACCTTCCCAGAGTCCTAATCCATCTACACATGTATGCAGCCCTTCTCCGATGCTTTCTGAAAGGCCTCAGAATAATTGTGTGAACAGGAATGACATACAGACTGCAGGGACAATGACTGTTCCATTGTGTTCTGAGAAAACAAGACCAATGTCAGAACACCTCAAGCATAACACACCAATTTTTGGTAGCATTGGACAACTACAGGACAACTGCCAGCAGTTGATGAGAAACAAAGAGCAAGAGATTCTGAAGGGTCGAGACAAGGAACAAACACGAGATCTTGTGCCCCCAACACAGCACTATCTGAAACCAGGATGGATTGAATTGAAGGCCCCTCATTTTCACCAAGCAGAATCCCATCTAAAACGTAATGAGGCATCACTGCCATCAGTTCTTCAGTATCAATCCAATCTCTCCAATCAAATGACCTCCAAACAATACACTGGAAATTCCAACATGCCTGGGGGGTTCCCAAGGCAAGCTTACACCCAGAAAACAACACAGCTGGAGCACAAGTCACAAATGTACCAAGCTGAAATGAATCAAGGGCAGTCCCAAGGTGCAGTGGACCAACATCTCCAGTTCCAAAAACCCTCACACCAGGTGCACTTCTCCAAAACAAACCATTTACCCAAAGCTTATGTGCAGTCCCTGTGTGGCACTAGATTTCATTTTCAACAAAGAGCAGATTCCCAAACTGAAAAACTTATGTCCCCAGTGTTGAAACAGCACTTGAATCAACAGGCTTCAGAGACTGAGCCATTTTCAAACTCACACCTTTTGCAACATAAGCCTCATAAACAGGCAGCACAAACACAACCATCCCAGAATTCACATCTCCCTCAAAACCAGCAACAGCAGCAAAAATTACAAATGAAGAATAAAGAAGAAATACTCCAGACTTTTCCTCACCCCCAAAGCAACAATGATCAGCAAAGAGAAGGATCATTCTTTGGCCAGATTAAAGTGGAAGAATGTTTTCATGGTGAAAATCAGTATTCAAAATCAAGTGAGTTCCAGACCCATAATGTCCAAATGAGACTGGAGGAAGTACAGAATATGAATAGTAGAAATTCCCCTTATAGTCAGACCGTAAAATCAAGTGCATGCAAAATACAGGTTTCTTGTTCAAACAATACACACTTAGTTTCAGAGAATAAAGAACAGACTATACATCCTGAACTTTTTGCAGGAAACAAGACCCAAAATTTGCATCACATGCAATATTTTCCAAATAATGTGATCCCAAAGCAAGATCTTCTTCACAGGTGCTTTCAAGAACAGGAGCAGAAGTCACAACAAGCTTCAGTTCTACAGGGATATAAAAGTAGAAACCAAGATATGTCTGGTCAACAAGCTGCGCAACTTGCTCAGCAAAGGTACTTGATACATAACCAAGCAAATGTTTTTCCTGTGCCTGACCAGGGAGGAAGTCACACTCAGACCCCTCCCCAGAAGGACATTCAAAAGCATGCTGCTCTAAGGTGGCATCTCTTACACAAGCAAGAACAGCAGCAAACACAGCAACCCCAAAGTGAGTCTTGCCATAGTCAGATGCACAGGCCAATTAAGGTGGAACCTGGATCCAAGCCACATGCCTGTATGCACACAGCACCACCAGAAAACAAAACATGGAAAAAGGTAACTAAGCAAGAGAATCCACCTCCAAGCTGTGATAATGTGCAGCAAAAGAGCATCATTGAGACCATGGAGCAGCATCTGAAGCAGTTTCAGGCCAAGTCATTATTTGACCATAAGGCTCTTACTCTCAAATCACAGAAGCAAGTAAAAGTTGAAATGTCAGGGCCAGTCACAGTTTTGACTAGACAAACCACTGCTGCAGAACTTGATAGCCACACCCCAGCTTTAGAGCAGCAAGCAACTTCTTCAGAAAAGACACCAACCAAAAGAACAGCTGGTTCTGTTCTCAATAATTTTATAGAGTCACCTTCCAAATTACTAGATACTCCTATAAAAAATTTATTGGATACACCTGTCAAGACTCAGTATGATTTCCCGTCATGCAGATGTGTAGGTAAGTGCCAGAAATGTACTGAGACACATGGTGTTTATCCAGAATTAGCAAATTTATCTTCAGATATGGGATTTTCCTTCTTTTTTTAAATCTTGAATCTGGCAGCAATTTGTAAAGGCTCATAAAAATCCGAAGCTTACATTTTTTGTCAAGTTACTGATGCTTGTGTCTTGTGAAAGAGAATTTCACTTACATGCAGTTTTTCCAAAAGAATTAAATAATCGTGCATGTTTATTTTTCCTTCTATTCAGACCCTCTAAAATTTGGATGTATCTGTTTTAGATCAGTTCATCTATTTAGCTCTTTGTATATTATCTCCTGGAGAGACAGCTAGGCAGAAAAAATAATCTATTAAAATGAAAAAATACCATATGCAGTCTAATGTGGGAATTTTAAGTATTTTTTAATTCAAGGTAAAATATATTAGTTTCACAAGATTTCTGGTTAATAGGGAAATTACTATCTTCAGTCTTCCTGAGTTGGAGGAAATTATAATGCTGACACTCTTAGTGCTCCTAAAGTTGCCTTTTCTCCGTTTATACATTTGGAATGTTGTGATTTATATTCATTTTGATTCCAGTTTCTCTAAAATTTCAACTTTTTGATTAAAAAATATGATACAGGCATACCTCAGAGATATTGTGGGTTTGGCTCCATACCACAATAAAGTGAATATTACAATAAAGCAAGTTGTAAGGACTCTTTGGTTTCTCACTGTATATAAAAATTATTTATATACTACACTGTAATATACTAAGTGTGCAATAGCATTGTGTCTAAAAAATATATACTTTAATTTAAAAAATAATTTATTGTTAAAAAATGCCAACAATCATCTGGGCCTTTAGTGAGTGCTAATCTTTTTGCTGGTGGAGGGTCTTGCTTCAATATTGATCGTTGTGGACTGATCATGGTGGTAGTTGCTGAAGGTTGCTGGGACAGCTGTGTGTGTGGCAATTTCTTAAAATAAGACAACAATGAAATGCCATATCAATTGAGTTTTCCATTCACAAAAGATTTCTCTGTAGCATGCAGTGCTGTTTGATAGCATTTTGCCTGCAGCAGAATTTCTTTGAAAATTGGACTCAGTCCTCTCAAACTATGCTGCTGCTTTATCAACTAAGTTTTTATAATATTCTAAATCCTTTGTGGTCATTTCAGAAGAGTTTACAGCATCTTCACTGGCACTATATTCCATCTCAGACATTCTTTGTTCACCCATAAGTAGCAACTTCTTATCCTTTCAAGTTTTTTCATGACATTGCAGTAACTCAGCCACATCTTCAGGCTCTACTTCTAATTCTGGTTCTCTTGCTACATCTCCCTCATCTGCAGTGACCGCCTCCATTGAAGTCTTGAACTCCTCAAAGTAATCCATGAGGGTTGGAATCAACTTCTAAACTCCTGTTAATGTAGATATATTGACCCCCTCCCATGAATTATGAATGTTCTTAATAACTTCTAAAATGGTGATACCTTTCCAGAAGGCTTTCAATGTACTTTGCCCCAGTCCATCAGAAGACCATCTTGACAGCTGTAGACTAACAATATATTTCTTAAATGATAAGACTTGAAAGTCAAAAATACTCCTTAATCCATAGGCTGCAGAAAGAATGTTGTATTAACAGGCATGAAAACAGCATTGATCTCCTTGTGCATCTCCATCAGAGCTCTTGGGTGACTAGGTGCCTTGAGCAGTAATATTTTGAAAGGAGGTTTTTGTTTTTGTTTTTTTAGCAGTAAGTCTCAACACTGGACTTAAAATATTCAGTAAACTATGTTGTAAACAGATGTGTTATCGTCCAGACTTCTTTGTTCCATTACTTTACATAAGCAGAGTAGACTTAGCATAATTCTAAAGGGCCTTGGAATTTTGAGAATGGTAAATGAGTATGGGCTTCAACTTAAAATCATCAGCTGTATTAGCCTGTAACAAGAGAGTCAGCCTGTCCTTTGAAGCAAGGCATTGACTTCTATCTATGAATGTCTTAGATGGCATCTTCTTTCAATAGTAGGCTGTTTGGTAGAGCCACCTTCATCAGTGATCTTAGACAGATCTTCTGCATAACTTGCTGCAGCTTCTACTTCAGCACTTGCTGCCTCACTGTGTCCTTTTATGTTATAGAGATAGCTGCTTTTCTTAAACTTCATAAACCAACTTCTGCTAGCTTCCAACTTTTCTTCTGCAGCTTCCTCATTCTCTTCATAGAACCGAAAGGAGTCAGGGCCTTGCTTTGACTTAAGGAAGGTTGTGGCTAGCGTGATCTTCTATCCAGACCACTACAGCGCTCTCCATATCAGCAGTAAAGCTGTTTTGCTTTCCTACCTTTCATGTGTTCACTGGGGTAATTTCCTTCAAGAACGTTTCCTTTACATTCACAACTTGGCTAACTGGCATGCAAGGCCTAGCTTTCCGCCTGTCTTGGCTTTTGACATGCCTTCCTCACTAGCTCAATCATATCCAGCTTTTGATTTAAAGTGACAGACATATAACTCTTCCTTTCACTGGAACACTTAGAGGCCACTGTAGGGTTATTAATTGGCCTAATTTCACTATTGTTGTGTTTTAGGGAATAGAGAGGCCCAGGGAGAAGGAGAGAGCCAGGGGAATGGCCAGTTGATAGAGCAGGCAGAATGCACACATTTATCAGATTATGGGTACGGTTTGTGGCACCCCCCAAAAATTAGAATAGTAACATCGAAGATCACTGATCACACATCACCATAACATATATAATAATAAAGTTTAAAATACTGTGAGAATTACCAAAATGTGATACAGAGACATGAAGTGAGCACATGCTGTTGAAAACGTGACACTGATAGACATAGTTAACATGTTGGGATTGCCACAAACCTTCAATTTGTAAAAGTCACAGTAACTGCAACGCACAAAAGAGCAAAGCACAGTAAAACGAGGTATGCCTGTATTTTTTTTAAAAAAGCTTTTTGTTAAAATTCAGGATATATAATAGGTCTGTAGGAATAGTGAAATATTTTTGCTGATGGATGTAGATATATACATGGGTAGAGATGAAGATCTTAATTACAGCTACGCAGCATAGATTTAGTAAAAGACATTTGAAAACACAAATGTTAAATTAGTGTGGCTAATGGCCTACCCGTGCCATGTTTTCCCTCTTGCAATGAGATACCCCACACTGTGTAGGAGGATGGAGGGAGGACTCCTACTGTCCCTCTTTGCGTGTGGTTATTAAATTGCCTCACTGGGCTAAAACACCACACATCTCATAGATAATATTTGGTAAGTTGTAATCGTCTTCACTCTTCTCTTATCACCCAACCCTATCTTCCCACCTTTCCATCTTTGTTGTTTTGCAACAGCCCCTTCCTTTTGCCTGACTCTCCAGGATTTTATCTCATCATAAATTGTTGTAAAGTACATACTAATATGGGTCTGGATTGACTATTCTTATTTGCAAAACAGTAATTAAATGTTGTGGGGAAGTAAGGGGAAAAAGGGGTATCTTTGACAGTAAACCAAGCAATATTCTGAGGGTGGGATAGAGCAGGAAATTTTATTTTTAATATTTTAAAATCCAAGTAACAGGTAGGCTTCCAGTTAGCTTTAAATGTTTTTTTTTTTCAGCTCAAAAAATTGGATTGTAATTGATACTACATATAATACATTCTAATTCCCTCACTGTATTCTTTGTTTAGTTTCATTTATTTGGTTCAAAATAATTTTTTATCCCATATCTGAAATGTAATATATTTTTATCCAACAACCAGCATGTACATATACTTAATTATGTGGCACATTTTCTAATAGATCAGTCCATCAATTTACTCATTTTAAAGAAAAAAAATTTTTAAAGTCACTTTTAGAGCCCTTAATGTGTAGTTGGGGGTTAAGCTTTGTGGATGTAGCCTTTATATTTAGTATAATTGAGGTCTAAAATAATAATCTTCTATTATCTCAACAGAGCAAATTATTGAAAAAGATGAAGGTCCTTTTTATACCCATCTAGGAGCAGGTCCTAATGTGGCAGCTATTAGAGAAATCATGGAAGAAAGGTAATTAACGCAAAGGCACAGGGCAGATTAACGTTTATCCTTTTGTATATGTCAGAATTTTTCCAGCCTTCACACACAAAGCAGTAAACAATTGCAAATTGAGTAATTATTAGTAGGCTTAGCTATTCTAGGGTTGCCAACACTACACACTGTGCTATTCACCAGAGAGTCACAATATTTGACAGGACTAATAGTCTGCTAGCTGGCACAGGCTGCCCACTTTGCGATGGATGCCAGAAAACCCAGGCATGAACAGGAATCGGCCAGCAAGGCTGCCAGCCACAAGGTACTGGCACAGGCTCCAACGAGAGGTCCCACTCTGGCTTTCCCACCTGATAATAAAGTGTCAAAGCGGAAAGAATGGTAAAGTGTGGTGTAAGAAAGGAACCACTGAATTAAATTCACCTAGTGTTGCAAATGAGTACTTATCTCTAAGTTTTCTTTTACCATAAAAAGAGAGCAAGTGTGATATGTTGAATAGAAAGAGAAACATACTATTTACAGCTGCCTTTTTTTTTTTTTTTTCCACTATCAATCACAGGTATACAAGTACTTGCCTTTACTCCTGCATGTAGAAGACTCTTATGAGCGAGATAATGCAGAGAGGGCCTTTCATATAAATTTATACAGCTCTGAGCTGTTCTTCTTCTAGGGTGCCTTTTCATTAAGAGGTAGGCAGTATTATTATTAAAGTACTTAGGATACATCGGGGCAGCAAGGACATATTCAGTATCATTCTTGCTCCATTTCCAGATTATTCATTTCTAAATTAGCATGTAGAAGTTCACTAAATAATCATCTAGTGGCCTGGCAGAAATAGTGAATTTCCCTAAGTGCCTTTTTTTTTTTCGTTTTTCTTTTGTTTTGTTTTTTAAACAAGCAGTAGATGGTGCTTTGGTCATAAGGGAAGATATAGTCTATTTCCAGGACTATTCTATATTTTCAATATGGCTGGATACTAATTATTTGCCAGCCTCCTTTTCTAAATTGTGAGACATTCTTGGAGGAACAGTTCTAACTAAAATCTGTTATGACTCCCCATGTTTTAAAATAGCTAAATTTAGTAAGGGAAAAAATAGTCTATGTTTTAGAAGACTGAACTTGGCAAACTAACTTGAATTTTGTGCTTTGTGAAATTTTATATAGAAATGAATTTTCCCATTATTTTCACCCACATGTAATTTACAAAACAGTTCATTACAATTATCAGTATATTTTGATACTGAGGTAAAACAAGGCTTAAAAACTATTATCCAGTTTGCTTGGCGACCTGTTTTAAAAAAAATAATAAACCGTTCATTTCTCAGGATGTGGTCATAGAATAAAGTTATGCTCAAATGTTCAAATATTTTGATTGCCTCTTGAATTTATTTGCTAATTGTATGTGTGTGTGTTTCTGTGGGTTTCTTTAAGGTTTGGACAGAAGGGTAAAGCTATTAGGATTGAAAGAGTCATCTATACTGGTAAAGAAGGCAAAAGTTCTCAGGGATGTCCTATTGCTAAGTGGGTAAGTGTGACTTAATAAAGCCTTTGGTCTTAAATCTTGGGCATTTTGATTTGTAAATCTAACCCTGAGAATTGGGTTACCCAGATCAAAGACCCATGCCAATTAAAAAGAATATTACCTGTATTTTTTATCATGCGTTATCTCTTAAGAAGAGGCAGATTAATTCTAAAATCAACAAACTGTATTTAATTGAAAGAATTTAGTGATGAGGAGGAGGTCCATTCTAGTGCCTGCTAAATGTATAATCCTTCTTAGAATGTGAAGTGGTCCTTAATCTTTTAAACACCTTCAATTAATCTTTACATTGTCATTTGTGAAAACCTTGAACTAAGACTTACATATCTTTCATCTGGCTCTGGTTTTAATGCAGGTAGCATTTAATTGTCCCCACTGTACTGGGTATAGTATAACTATAAACATTGTTACAGTTGCTAAACATTAAGGAATAGTTTTGCATCTCTCCTTGTTCTGATACCAGGGTCAAAGCCCACTTTTTATAGATGGGCAGCAAAAGGCAAATTGCACATGGTGATAACTGTTGCCCTAATTGTGACCTAGACATGAAAAAATATACATACATAAGTGCCCTTATCTGCTGCAAGTGACCCTTGTTTTGTTTTGGTTGGGGTGGGGGGTGTTTGGGATGGAATGGTGATCTGCACAGGTGGTTCGCAGAAGCAGCAGTGAAGAGAAGCTACTGTGTTTGGTGCGGGAGCGAGCTGGCCACACCTGTGAGGCTGCAGTGATTGTGATTCTCATCCTGGTGTGGGAAGGAATCCCTCTGTCTCTGGCTGACAAACTCTACTCGGAGCTTACCGAGACGCTGAGGAAATACGGCACGCTCACCAATCGCCGGTGTGCCTTGAATGAAGAGTAAGTGAAGCCCAAGGCCTCTACCCTCTTTGCGGCCACTGATAGGAAAGCCCAGTCTTTGGTTGGAAGGAAGAGTTCAACACGCACTTTTACATTTATAAAATGAGGATCAAAATGCCTGTTTGGCAGTCATGGGATAAGAAGTTGTATTTGCTAATGTGAATAACTTGAGATGATTTCATTACCTGAATTGTACAGACAGTTTAGCCACTAATTAGGAGCAGAGTGTCTGTACCCACATGGCCTCAGTTATACCATAAGCTTGAAATTATTTATGTGCTCACATGCTACAAGTGACAGCTCCTGTGTGCCTGGCCACTATATTAGTATGTATTGACTCCACTTCCATGTTGCAGTATCTGAAACAGAAAGTAAGTCTAATAAGAAACTTTGGGATTCGCAGGTCAAATACCTTCCATATGTATGTAGCAAAAACAGAATACAGTGCCTTAGAAGTTCTGTAGAAATAGAACGGATTTTTACTTTCATTCAAACTATTCATTGTTTCCACAATAGTAATCAAAACTGCTTCCACTTTTACTGCTGCTAAATCATCAGGAAATTACTGGGTATGGATATAGATTATTTTCCAGGAATATAAGAATTTAGAATAGAACTGCAAGAGTATGCGCTTAAATATATTTAGTGCATCCAGTTGCTACTGTTTTGTTTTCAACACCGTCCACTTTGCTCGAAGTCTAAACCTTCACTTGGAAAAAGTTTGATTTTTAATATTCCTCTACTGTGTTGATAATCCTGTATAACACTAAAAGAATATATGAATGTTCATGGTGCTACACAGAAATCTTACAAGTTATTTTGCTCACAATTGGTTTTAAAATAATTTTAATTTTGCACTATTTCCTTTAGTCTTGTTTTCTCTGCATCCACCAAACTATAGAATCATTTGCTGAACTTATAAGAAATGCTCATATTGCTCATTGCAACAACTAGCCAAATTTGCCCTTTGCTGTTTAAAACTCTAACTAGCATGGTTTTACTAAATTTATCTTAACACAGTTTCTCTCTCAGGGTTGTGGGGAGACAAATCAACTATAAATAATCTCTTTAGAAAAGTTACTCTTTCTATATGAAAGTGTGACTTGACTTTCTATGATAATTATCCAAAAATTTATGGTGTATACCTGACCACTTTTACAAATGATGAATTGGAAAGTAGAAATTGCTGATTCATAACATGTAACTTATAAACTTACGATGGACTACTTTAAGCATAAATTTTTTTTTTCTTTTTTAAGACGGAGTTTCGCTTTGTCACCCAGGCTGGAGTGCAATGGCGCTATCCGGGCTCACTGCAACCTCCACCTCCCAGGTTCAAGCAATTCTGCCTTAGCCTCACGAGTAGCTGGGATTACAGGCATGCGCTACGATGCCCAGCTAATTTTGTATTTTTAGTAGAGACACGGTTTCTCCATGTTGGTCAGGCTGGTCTGGAACTCCTGACCTCAGGTGATCCACATGCCTTGGCCTCCCAGAGTGCTGGGATTACAGGCATGAGCCACCATGCCCAGCCTAAAATATTTTTTTAATCTACCCTGATTCCTCTTGCTCTTTCTGAAGAAAAATTTTAGAAAATGTAGTTAGGTGCCTTTAATTAGAAAAACAAATAAAAATTAAGGCAACTTGGGCTCATACTGGTAATAGCATTTCTCTCAGGAACTCAGTAATACTGCATTGTCTTTAAAGCATAATATCTCTTAGACTTGATGGTTTGAAATTTTAAATCACTGAAGAACCTCTTGTGAAAATGATAGTTTTAAAATTTCTTTTCAAGAATAGTCCTATTGCAATACGTTTGAATTTATTGAAGTTTCCTGAAAACTATATTTCATTCATTGTAATGAATTTAATTTTCATTAGCATAGATCTCTAATATTTTTCTCGGCTCACTGCAACCTCTGCCTCCCAGGTTCCGGAGATTCTCATGCCCCAGCCTCCCGAGTAGCTAGGATTACAGGCACCCACCACCATTCCCAGCTCATTTTTGTATTTTTAGTAGAGACAGGGTTTCGCCATGTTGGCCAGATTGATCTCGAACTCCTGGCTTCAGGTAATCCATGTGCGTTGGCCTCCCAAAGTGCTGGAATTACAGGTGTAGGCCACCACGCCCGGCCAGCTTTTCCATAATTCTTGTAAATGCCAATGCCTGAAATGGAATCTGTCATATAAAAAAATTACATGAAGAACTTTTATTATTTTGCATTTGAAAACCATGAAATATGGTTGGACCAGAGTCTCAGAAAGCTTGTAGTTTGTTAGTTTAACTGCTCTAAATGTCAGGCACGTACAAAACTATTAAAAGACATGCTTCAAATATGAAGACAATGTAAAAGCACAGCTGTACACTTTTGCTTTTTGTCTAGTTTCAAGGTAAAGATGAATAGTCATTTAGATAATGCTTAAACTATGCTTATGCATACTTAGAGCAGTTCTCCAAAATAAAAAATTTTAATACTTAAATACATGATTAAAATAGACATGTATCCAATGTCAATACAGAGTTTACTCAGAAATAACTTTTGAAGTTTCTTCTACCCCATAAATAGATTTTATTTTATGGCTGGCAGAAGTGAAAATTACAACTTTTTGCCAAGGACAGAGAATAATCTCAAACTGGGCCTGCGGACTCAGTTTTATGTTCAAAGCTATGTGAACCTCATCACTGAGTTCTTACAAATCCCTGTGTCCACATGCTCCAAACCACCCACTGTGAGTTCAGAAAAGAACTCTGAGTGCATCTATCAGTGGGAAAGTAAAAACTGATTTTTACATTTTCTTTGAGCCAAACCAGCTGTTTCTTCTTTAAAGATTTCCCTTTGAGATTTCTATTTTATGACTAAGTCTAACCAGTAATTTTTTGGCAAGTAAGAATTGTGGGAGTGTATCTGTCATCATAAGGAAATCAAAGCCAGAAATGCCTTCTGCCGTGGTGGGTGATGTTAAACATTTCAAGGAACTTTGTATTATAAAAATTGTCAAACGTAAAAGGAAAAGTGCAATATAATGAATTCCATGGACCCATCACACAGCATCAATATTTATCAACATTTTATCAATATTTTTTCATATATTTTTCCCATATCCCCTCCCACTAGTGTTTGAAAGCAGAAGACAGGTAACATATCATCTTACCTGTTAACACTTCAGGATATATTTCTAACAGGTAAAAACTTTATCATTTAATATTTAGACTGTCTTTGTTCAAATTATCTGATTAGATTCTATTTCAAAAAACACCCACATAAACAAAAATGATGTTGAGAAAGAGCCCTTGCACATGATTGACACTTCTGAGTAGTGTGATCCCAGTTCCTGTCCATTGTCTGGGATAACTATTAAATAAAACTTCCTGTCGTAAACTTGTCTCCATTTAGAAGATAAATTATATCATTCACAAGCCTCTTTTTATTTGTAATAGCCCTTCCCCTTTTTTTATGAATTTTTTTTTTTTAAAGAAACTGTGATTTTTCTCTGTAAAATTCCCCACATTTTGGATTTGGCCGATTTCATCTTGGTTCTTTTGTTTAACCTATTCCTTTCTCCCCAGTATCTTCTGTGGACTGGTAGTTTGACTGGTTCTTTTTCTTTTCCTTTCTTTTCTTTTTTTTTTTTTTTTTTTTTTTTTTTTGAGACAGGCTCTCGCTTTGTCGCTTAGGCTGGAGTGCAGTAGCCCAATCTCAGCTCACTGCAACCTCCACCTCCAGGTTCAAGCTATTCTTGTGCCTCAGCCTCCTGAGTAGCTGGGACTACAAGCATGCGCCACCTCGTGCAGCTAATTTTTGTACTTTTCATAGAGACTGGGTTTCGCTGTGTTGGCCAGGCTGGTCTCAAACTCCTGGCCTCAAGTGATCTGCCCACCTTGGCCTCCCAAAGTGCTGGGATTACAGGCATGAGCTACCACACCCAGCTGATTTTTAAGTAATATAAGTATGTGTGCGTGTATAGTATACATTGGCAAAAACGCTTCATAAGTAGTGCTAAAATCATCTTATTTATATACATCAGGAGACACATAATGTCTGCTTGGTTCCCATTTTAGTGATGTTAATAGTGTTTAGCATGTTTAATTGTCAGCTTGATCAATCATTATGTTCCTCGTCAAACTTTCACCTGATAGTTTCACATCAATTGATAATCATTGCCTGTTTCCATTATTTTGTTTTCAAGTTGACAGTTTTCTCTCTCTTGATGTTGTGTAAATTTGGTTATATAAATTATTTTGCTAGTTTTTCTATGCTGTATACATTTGAATAACTGACCTAATTTTACTTTAAAAATATTTTACAATTAGAAGTCCAAATAGTAAATCAAAGATTAAGAATTCTTGCAGAAATCTGTTATATAGATGACATTTTAATATTTGCCCTTTATATTGTTTAACATGAGCCCAATTTCAAGTCATATTAAAATGACTGTTATGTGCTAATTCTAACAATATTTGAAAGACCCCTATCGAAACAAAAATAACTTTTAGTAGCCACTTTATGTAGAAAATCACCTTTGTTATTCTCCAATGTTTTTTTCTGATTGAGATATAATTCACATACCATAAAATTCACCCTTTTAAAGTATACAATTCAGTTGTTTCAGTACATTCACAAAACTGTGCAAATGTCACCTCTACCTAGTTTCAGAACGTTTCCATCATTCACATAAGGAAACCCTGTATTTATTAGGCAGTCACTTCCCCTTCTCCCCTTCATCCTTCCTCTAAGTGGCAACCACCAATAAACATTCAGTTTCTTTGGATTTGCCTATTCTGGGCATTTTGTATTAGTGAAATCATATATTTGGCCTTTCTGTCTGGCTTCTTTCATGTACCTTAATGTTTTCAAGTCTCATTCATTTTATTTAAAAAAAAAAAAAAAGTACCTTTTTTGGACCATATATCTATTCACACCACATTTTTTGAGACAGTCTCACTTTGTCACCCAGGCTGGAGTGCAGTGGTGCAACCTTAGCTCACTGCAACCTCCATCTCCCAGGTTCAAGCGATTCTCATGCCTTAGCCCCCAAGTTGTTGGTATTACAGGTGTGCACCACCACACCCAGCTAATTTTTGTATTTTTAGTAGAGACAGGGTTTCACCATGTTGGACAGGCTGCTCTCAAACTCAGCCTCAAGTGATCCTTCTACCTTAGCCTCCCAAAGTGCTCTGACTTACAGGCATGAGCCACTGTGCCCAGCCACATTTTCTTCATCCATTTATTAGTTAATTGCCATTTGGATCATTTCCACTTTTTGGCTATTATAAATTATGCTGCAATGAACATCAGTGTACACGTTTTGTGTGAATGTATTTTCAGTTATCTTGGGATATATCGCCTAGGAGTGACATTGTCAGTAATATGGTAACTCTATGTTTAACTTTTTGAAGAACTGCCCAACTATTTTCCAAAGTAGCTGCATCCTTGTACATTTCTGCCAACAATGTATGAAGGTTCCAGTGTCTCCACATCCTCAAGAAAATGTTATTGTCTTTTTAATTACAACCATCCAAGTGGGTATGAAGTTTATCTCTTGATTTTGATTTGCACTTTCCTAATGGCTGATATTGGGCATCTTTTCACGTGTGTATTGACCATGTATTTTTTTTTTGAGAAAAGTCTACGTATATGTTTTTAATTGTGTTATTTTTAGAGTTGTAAGAATATGATATATGTTGATACTCGAACTTTGTCAGATGCATGGTTTGCAGATATTTTCTCCTATCCCACAGGTTGTCTCTTCACTTTGATAATGTCCTTAAAGTGCAAAAGTTTTAATTTGATTTTGATGAAACTCAATTTCTTATTAATTGGTAGCTTGTGCTTTTGGGGTCATATTTAAGAAATCATTGCCTCATTCAAGATCTGAAAGATTTACACCTATGCTTTCTTCTCAGAGTATTATAACTTTAGATCTTATATTTAGATTTTTAATTAATGTTAATTTGATGGTGAGAGGTAAGAGTCCAACTTCATTCCTTTGCAAGTAGCTGTCCAGTTCTCTCAGCATCGTTTGTTGAAGAGACTATTTTTTTTCAATTAATTGACCAAGATGTATGGGTTTATTTCTGGACTCTTAATTCTCTTAATCTGCGTGACTTTTCTTATGCCAGTACCACACTGTGCTGATTCCTATAGTTTTGTAGTAAATTTTAAAATCAAGAAAGGTAAGTCTTCCAACTTTGTACTTTTGCCTACCATGTTTCTTGTGTTTCCATATGAATTTTAAGATGAGTTTGTCGTTTCCCTTCTGGATTTTTTTTTTTTTTTTTTTTTTTTTTTTTTTTTTTTTTTTTTTTTTATAGAGCTAGAGTCTTACTCTATTACCCAGGCTGGTCTTGAACTCCTGGGCTAAAGACATCGTCCCGCCTAGGCTTCTCAGAGTGCTGGGATTACAGGCGTGAGCCACCACATCCGGCCCCCTTCTGGGACTTTGACTGGGGTTCTGTTGAATCTGTAGGTCAATTTAGAGAGTATTGATATCGTAACATTAATGCTTCCAATCTATGAACACAGGATATTTTTCCATTTATTCTTAAATTTCTTTCAGTAATGTTTTGGATGAAACATGCACAAAGTCCTGCACTTTTTTTTTTTTTTTTTTTTAAAGACAGAGTCTCCCTCTGCTGCCTAGTCCAGATTGCAGTGATGCCATCTCAGTTCACTGCAACCTCCACATGTGGGTTTAAGTGATTCTCCCGCCTCAGCTTCCCAAGTAACTGAAACTACAGGTGCGCGCCACCATGCCTGGCTAATTTTTTTGTATTTTTAGTGGAGACAGGCTTTCACCATGTTGGCCAGGCTGGTCTCAAACACCTAGCCTCAAGTGATCTGACTGCCTTGGCCTCCCAAAGTACTGGGATTACAGGCATGAGCCACCACACCTGGCCTGTACTTCTTTTGTTAAAATTTTTTTCTATGTATTTTTTTTTATCCTATAGCAAAATCAATTTTTTTGTCAATAATATATAGTCATATATTTCACTTTTATATATTGGTCTTATATCCTACCAACTTGCTGAACTAGCTTATTAGCACTAACTTTTTTTTGGTAGATTCCTCAGGATTTGCTACATACAAGATTATGTCATCTACAAGTAGAAATAGTTTCATTTCTTCACTTCCAATCTGGGTGGCCTTTTTTTTTTTTTTTTTTCCCTTGCCTGATTACCCAGTTAGAACTTCCAGAAAATGTCAGGTACAATTAACAACCGCAAACATCCTTGTCTTATTCCTCATTTTAGAAAGAAATTTTTAGTTGTTCACCATTAGGTACGATACTAGTTGTAGGTTTTGTTTAAAAAAAGACTGTGTCAAGTTCAGAAGTTCCTTTCTGTTGCTAGCTTGTTGAATAATTTTATCATGAAAGGGTGTTGAACTTTTCTCAAATGCTGTGGCTATATCTGATGAAATGATCATGGGTTCTTCTCCTTTATTCTGTTAATATGGTGTATTATATTCATTTTTGTACATTAGATTAACATTATATTTCTGGAATAAATCCCACTTGGTCTCAGTGTGTATTACTTTTTATATATTGCTAGAGTCAGTTTGCTAGTTTTTCATTGAGGACTTTTGCATCTCTGTTGATAAGGTATATTGATCTTTAGTTTCCTTGTGATGTCTTTGGTTTTGGTGTCACAGTAATTCTGAGTTCGCAAAATGCATTGGGCAGTGTTCCCTTCTGTATCTTTTGGAAGAGCTTACAAAGGATTGGTTTAACTTTTTTTAAATGTTTGAGGAAATTCTGTACCCATGGGCTTTCCTTTGTGGGAATTTTTAAACATTTTTAAAATAGATTATTTTTAAAGCAATTTTAGGGTAACAGCAACATTGAATGAAAGGCACAAAGCTTCCTCAAGTACATGCTGCCCCTATATGTGCATAGCCTCCCTCATTATCAACATCCTTTACCAGAATGGTACATTTGTTGCAATCAGTGAACCTGCATTGACAATTATCACTGAAAGTTCATAGTTTAGAGTTCACCTTTGTTGTTATGTATTCTGTGAATTTGGATCCATGTCTAATGATACTCATTCACCATTACAGTGTCATTCAGAGTAATTTCACTGCCTTAAAAGTCCTCTGTACCCTATCTATTTATCTCTCCCACCCCACTAACCCTTAGCAACCAATGATCTTTTTATCTCCATAATTTTGCCTATTCGAGAATGTCATATAGTTGGAATGATACAGTATATGTAGCCTTTTCAGACTGCTTTTTGTCCCTTAGTAATAAGCTTTTAAACTTTCCACCATGTCTTGATAGTTCATTTCTTTTCGGCATTTAATAATATTCCATTGTCTAGTTTATCACAGTTTATTTATCCATTCACATAGTGAAAGACATCTTAGTTGCTTACAAGTTTTGACAATTACTCCTTTGAGTAAATACCACAGAGCACGGTAGCTTGATTGACAGTAAGAAATATACTTTCTCAGTCTGTATCTTGTTTTTTCATTCACTTGACAGTGCCATTTGCAGAACAGATAGTTTTAATTTTAATGAAGTCTAGGTTATTGGTTAATTCATGAATAGTGTTTTTGGTATTGTATCTAAAAAGTCAACACCAAACCCAAGGTCATCTATATGTTCTGTATTATCTTCCAGGAGTTTTATAGTTTTACATTTTACATTTAGGTCTATGACCCATTTTGCATTAATTTTGCAAAAACTATAAAGACTGTGTATAGATTCACCTATGTGCATGGAGTTGTCCAGTTGTTCCCGTACCATTTCTTAAAGACTGTCTTTGCTTTATTATATTACCTTTGCTACTTTGTCAAAGATCAGTTGATTAAAATTAAGTGGTCTGTTTCTGGACTCTTTATTCTTTTCCATTGATATATTTGTCTAGACTTTCACCAATGCCACACTATCTTGATAACTTGAGCTTTAGAATAAATCTTACAATCATGTAGCGGCAGTCCTCTGACATTGTTTTTCTCCTTCAGTATTGAGTTGACTATTATTTTGCCTATTACTAAGTGACAAAAACCAGTCTGAGAAGACTGTATATACTGTGATGTATTATTGGTCTTTTGCCTCTCGATATAAACTTTAAAATTAGTTTGTCAATATCCTCAAAATCTTGTGGGAATTTTGATAGAATGCACTGCATTTCTAGATTGAGTTAGAAATACTGCCATCTTGACAAAACGCATCTTCCTATCTATGAACATGGAACATCTCTTTATTTCTTTGATATCCTTCATTAGAATTTTACATTTTCCTCATATAGACCTTGTACATATTATATTAGATTTATACATAAATATTTAATTTTGGGGGTGCTGATAATGTATTTTTATCTCAAATTCTGCTTGTACATTGTTGGTATGCAGAAAAGTGATCAACTTTTGTATATTAAACTTATTTCCTGCAACCATGTTATAATCACTTTATATCCAGTTTTGGTGGTTTTGTTTTGTTTTTGTCATTCTTTTGTATTTTCTAGGTGAACATGTCATCTGCAAGACAACTTCTTTCTAATCTGTATACCTTTTATTTTCTTGTCTTAATGTATTATCTAGGATTTTCAGTGTGATGTTGAAAAGCACTGGTGAGAGGCAACATTCTTGCCTTGTTCCTGATCTCAGCAGGAAGTCTTCAATTTTATCAACATTAAATATGTTAGCTGTATGGTTTTGTAGGTATTCTTTATCAGGTTCAGGTAGTTCCCTTCTTTTCCTAGTTTACTGAGAGGCTTTTGAAAATCATGAATCAGTGTTGGATTTTGTAACTACTTTTTTTTTTCACCTATTGATACTACCATGTGATTTTTAAAAACTTATTAATGAAATAGATTACATTAATTGATTTTCAAATTTTGAACTAGGCTGACATACCTGGGGCAAATCCCACATGGTTGTGATACGTTATTTATATATATTGTTGGATTTGATTTGCCATTTGGTAAGGACTTTTGCATTCATGGTCATGGTTGCTATTAGTCTGTAGTTATCTTTTCTTGTAAAGATGTTGGTGTTGGTATTAAGGTAATGCTGGTCTCATAGAATAAGTTATGAAGTATTTTCTCTGCTTCTGTCTTGAGATTGTAGAGAATTGATATAATTTCTTCCTTAAAACTTTGGTAGAAATCAGAATGAACCATCTGGGTCTGGTACTTTGTTTTTGGAAAGTTATTACTGATTCAATTTCTTTCATAGATATAGGCCTATTTAGATTATTATTTTGTGTAAATATTGGTAGTTGTGTCTTTCAAGGAATTGGTCCATTTCACCTTATTAAATGTGTGGGCACATTTGTTCATAATATTTATTTTCCTTTGTTTTTGAGACAGGGTCTCACTCTGGTTGCCCAGGCTGGAGTGCAGGGGCATGATCTCAGCTCACTGCAGCCTCGACCTCCTGGGCTCACGTGATTCACCCACCTCAGCCTCCCAAATAGCTCGGACTACAGGCACATGCCACCATGCCTGGCTAATATGTTTTATTATTATTAGAGACGGGGTTTTCCTTTGTTGCCCGGTATGATCTTGAAGTCCTGGCAAGCAATCTGCCTGCCTCAACCTCCAAAGAGTGATGGGATTACAGGCGTGAGCCATGACACCTAGCCTGATGGCAGAACTTTGTAAGAAGAATAGAATGGTATATGTCATTTCCCAAAATTTTTTTCCCCTCCTCCTATGGAAGCATGAAGGTATTTTTCTCTAGTATTCATTGTGAGAATGTCATCTGGCTCTTGAATGTAGAAAACTCACAGAACTGTGAGGAACCTATTATGACTGGATGCCTCTGGAGTTGTTCACACTGAACCTCCAGCAATTCATCACTTATAGTTCAGATTTTCCTACCCCGACACTGGTTCCCACAGAGGTTTCTGCTCCGGTAAGTTGTAATTCTTTTTATCCATCTGTCTCTTTGGTTTTGAGGGCAGTGATTTTCTCTGTGACCTCATTTGTCTGACAGATCTAAGTAGTGTTGATTACATCTTTTAACCTGTTGTAGGTATATTCAGATTTTCTGTTTCTTCTTGAGTCAATTTTAGTAGTGTTTTTCTAGAAGTTTGTTCTCCAGCTCAGCTTTAGCTCCATCCTATAAAATATGAGTATGTTGAGTTTTCATTTACAATAAGATATTTTCTAATTTCTATTTCTCTAGCTCAGCTTTAGCTCCATCCTATAACATATGAGTATGTTGAGTTTTCATTTACAATGAGGTATTTTCTGATTTCTGTCATTTTTTTGATTTCTGTTTATATGAGTATATTTTTACCTATTACCCAAATTTGCTTTTGTTATTCATTTATAATTTTATCAGAAAACACACTTTGCACAATTTTTTCAGCATTACATTTATTTAGACTTGTTTTATAACCTGTCATACAGTCCATCCTGGAGAATGTTTCATGTGTACTTGAGAAGAATGTGTATATTCGGCTGTTGGTGGGTGGCATGTTTTATAGATGTCTGTTAGACCTAGTTGATTTATAGTGTTTTTTACAATTTGTTTTCTTTTTAATCTTCTGTCTACTTTTAGCCATTATTGAAAGTGGATTAGTGAATTATCTATCAATTCCTTTAATTCTGCCCTTTTTTGCTTTATGTATTTTGGTGCGCTGTTGCTGATTACATGTATGTTTACATTTGTTGCATCATTTTAATGGCTTGAACTTTTTATTATAAAATGTGTATATCTTGTAGACATCACATAGTTAAATCTTTTTAAAAATCGATATTGCCAGTCTCTGCCTTTTAATTTTTCAATTCACCATTCATATACATTTAATATAATTATTGACAAGGTAGGATTTGTCTGCCATTTTGTCTATATCTTTTTTTGTATTCAGTAGATATTTTCTAGTGTACTGTTTTAACTCCCTTGTCTTTTACTAAATTTTTTGATGTTATTTTCTTAGTGATTTCCCTGGGGATTACAACTTACAAAAGCTAGTCTGAAGTAATACCAATTTCATTACAGTATAAGGAAACTTTGTTCCCATATAGCTCCATTCCCTCTTTTTACTCTATGCTATTTTACAAATTACATTTTATATATTTTATGCCCATTAACACAGATTATGTTTTGTCTTTTAAATCAGATTGGTATTGTCATTTAAATCAAATATGAGAAAAATAGTTACAAACAAAAATACATATATGATTTCATATTTACCTATGTAATTGTCTTTACTGGTGCTCTTTAAGTTCTTAGGTGGATTTGAGGTAATGTATAGTGTCCTTTACTTTCAGCCTGAAGTACACGTTTAGTATTTTTTATAGGACATGCCTGAAAATAATAAACTCTTATTTATCAGAGAATGTCCTAATTTATTATATAATACATTTCTGAAAGATAGTTTTGCAAAATACAGAATTATTGGTTGACAGTCTTTTTCTTGTGGTTCTATGTCATCCTACTGCCTTCTGGTCTTCATTGTTTCTGATCAGAGATCAGCTATTAATCTTATTGGGATTCCTGCGTACATGATAATCATACAGTTTTCATGATTTTCTTGTGTTGTTGGCTTTCAGCAATTTGGTTATGATGTTTATATGTATGCATATCTTTGGTTTTATGTTACATGGAGTTAGTTGAGCTTCTTGGACATGTAGATTGATGTTCATCAAATTTGAGAAGTTTTTGGCCATTATTTTTCAAATATTCTTCCTATTCTTTATTCTTGATCCTCTACTTTGGGGACCTGCATTGTCTATGTTGGTATGCCTTATGGTCTTCCACAGATCTCTGAGGTTCTGTTTAATTTTATTTTTTCATTTTTCAAACTGAATAATCTCAAATGACTTATCTTCAAGTCCCTTTTTCCCCTCCCTCCTTTTCAACTCTGCTATTGAACCCCTCTAATTTTTTATTGCAGTTTTTACACTTTCAGCTTTAGAATTCTATTTAATAATATCTTTTTCTTGAGTTTATCTCATGTATTTAGTAAAATTCTGTATTCTTACTTTAGTTGTTTAAATAGTTTTCTTTCATTATGTGGGCATACGTGAAATAGCTGACTTAAAGTCTTTGTCCAGTGGCCTAACATCTGGACTTTTTCAGGGATAGCCTCTATTGACTACTTTATATGGTCCATACTTTGTTTCTGTTAATTGTTTAGACATTTTAAACATTTTAAATGTAATGGCTGAGAGCAGTGGCTCGTGCCTGTAATCCCAGCACTTTGAGAGGCCAAAGCAAGAGGATCGCTTAAGCCAAGGAGTTCGAGACTTGCCTGCGCAACATAGTGAGACCCTGTCTCTACAAAAATAAAAATAAATAAAATAATCTGGTAAATCTGAAAATCAGATTCTACCCCCTGTCCAGAATATGTTATTGTTTCTGGTGGTGGTGGTTTATTTCTTTTTCACTACTCCTATAAAGTTTGTATTATTTCTCATAGATAGCCATCGAAGTCTTTGCTTGGTTAGCTTAGAGGTCAGCTAAGGATTAGACAGAATTCCTTAGGTGCCTGAGACCAATAAGTCAGTCTTTGACAAAGGGGTCTGTATGTGTGTTGGGGCATGCATTCAACACTTAGCCAGGCTATTTACAGCTCTGCATTAGCCTTTATTCCCTGCTTGGGCGGTCTCACTCAAGGTTAGACTGTGGTGAGAGTTTAGGGCTTTCTCAGGTCTTTTGTGAACCCTACATTTGTATGTGGCTTTCTAAATTCCCAGGAATATATTTTCAAAGCCTCCTATGTATGGATCATCTCATTTCCCAGGTTTTACTTTTAAGTTTTTTTGTTATCTTATTTTTTGCTCCAGTTGTTAGCTACACTTCAGTGACAATATTCAACAGTTGCCTATGATTATTTGATTGTGGAAAAGGTGGTTCACACTAGATGAACTCCAAGTTAGATAAAGTAAAGATAACCTTACTAGAAGGATCTTCCAGGAAACTACCAAACAGGTCAAGTAACGTGAAGTCTCTGTGAATGGGACTTTAGAATATATCCAACCAATCTGGCCTCCTCTAGTGGCAGCATGGCTGCTGCTTTTCATAATAAATGTGGGCTGTTTTGATTTGAAGGCTACCATAGAGCTGTGGGGAAAGTTAAAATACCACAGAGTTCACTGTTCTCACTGAAATCCTGTCTTTTTTTTTTTCCCTTGAATAAATTCTCCCTATATTGCTGCAAGCTTTTTGCTAATTTCCAGATCTGAAAAAGCTGATTTTGACAGTATTTATCAGTACTTTTATTGCTTTTATGGAGGAGAAAATTTTCAGATATCCTCATTCTGCCATTATTGCTGACATGTATAAAGGGATCATTTCTAATTGTAATATTCCTTTTGCATTTATTAGCTGGAATACTTTATAGGACTTTTCCTCATCAACTGTTTAGTTACCACTTAATATTAGTTGGTAAGAATGACAGAATAAATGCATGGCAAGAATCTTGTCAAATTTCAGAGATTTTGATGGGAAATTATATTTAGAGATCACAATCAGTGTCTAGATGTGCTCCCTGCTACGGAGATGTCATTACTTTTAGGCTTTTTTAATGGGCAAATCCATGAAGTAGTTATTTTTTAGAAAGAAAATCTGAGATTAACTCAAATAATTAATTCATACTGTTTTTTCCTGTTCATAGTTAAGATGACAGAGTATTATTATCTTTTGTTTTGCTTCTCTTGTACACTGAAATTCTTGGTTTTTGATATTAACAATTATTTCTTTCTGTCACAATATACATACAGTAATTTAAAAATAATTTACAGTGTTACCTGAATATTTTTTCTTTGTAAGTTGTTTTATCTTTCTTTTTCTTTGCTTACTTGTATGTTTGTTTATTGTCATTAGGATCTATCAAACTAGGGCTATAAAGCTGTAATACTGTATTTTAGCCAAAAACTAGGAAGCACTCAAATGCCCATCAATGGTAGAATAACTTGTCACATTTTTATAAGATGGAATATGGTACTCAATGAAAATGAATAAAGTACAACTACATGCAGTGATTTGGATGGATATCCCAAACATAATGGAAAAAGAAGACAGACGCAAATAACTTACATAATTCCATATACCTATGTATATATCAAGTATAAAAGTAGGCAAAACAAGCCATCGATGGTGGCACACACCTATAGTCCCAGCTATTTGGGAGGCTGAGGCGGAAGATCACTTGAGCCTAGAATTTCAGGTTCAACCTGTGCAACATTGCAAGACCCCATCTATAAAAAAGAAAGCAATATTAACATACAAATAGGCAGAACTACTATATTCTTAGAGAAGTTACTGTTAGGGAGACAGACAGTGACTGAAAGGCAAAATGAGGGGAAATTCCAGGGGATAGTAAATATTTTATTTATTAGTGTGGGTTCTACTTACCTGGGTATGTTCCATTTGTAAACTGTAAAATTATGTGCACTTTTCTGTATGTGTATTATATTGCAATAAAATTGTTTTAAAGTCAGTTGGAATAGTTCTGTGTGTGGTTATGCCACGGCTTAATACAGAGTTAGATTAGGCTTCTTTTCAAACTCATTTTGCATATAGACACTCAGAATATCAGCTGCACAGCCTATATAATGCTATCCATAGCAATGAATTTGGTCTTTTGATTTCTCAGGAGAACCTGTGCCTGTCAGGGACTGGATCCAGAAACCTGTGGTGCCTCCTTCTCTTTTGGTTGTTCATGGAGCATGTACTACAATGGATGTAAGTTTGCCAGAAGCAAGATCCCAAGGAAGTTTAAGCTGCTTGGGGATGACCCAAAAGAGGTTTGTTTACTTCCTGATGTATAATCACTTTATTTTTCATGGAGAATTCATTAGCATAGATGGAGTGAACAATATGACATATCTTGGTAAGCTCTTATTAATCAAAGTTCTTCCCAAACTGTAGATACACACTATTTTTTGAGTTGGCATAATAATCATATTATGCCAAAATAATAGATAAAATTTGAGCAACAAAAACTTCCTCGTTGGTCTTTTATGCTAACTCCAAAGTTTTAAAGGGTGTCACTTCATTGTTAAAACTAAATGAGAATTGGTGGTTTTTTTCATATTTTGACTTTGAATTATGGAAGTTACATAAGTACTACACTCAGAAAAGACCATTTTTAGTCACATTTATATGCCACGAGAATCAAATAAAGTCACTGTAATGAATGCATTTAAGTAGCTAAAACATATTTAGATTTTAATGTAACTCTGTAATGGAAATAAATGGACATTGATTTCTCACCAAAGTCATTGGTTTTTGTCTTGTCTCTAGAACACGTATTTCTTAAAATATAATTTGCAAATTGATAAATTTAACAACTTTTGGGTTGGCATGTAGTCTAGAGTATAGTTACTCCTTGACTTATGAGGAGACTACATCCCCATAAATCCATTGTAAATTGAAAATCCATTTAATACCCCAATAAACCCACCCTAAAGTAAAAAAACAAAAAACAAAAACAAAAAAAAACAAGCCATTATAGGTCAGGGACTGTCTCTGTACTAATTGAATGATTAGAAAACCTCAATATATTTAGCATTTAGATATGACCACATTTTCAGTCATTCTATACACTTACAATTATCTTTTAAATTTTGAATACAATTCAAATATTTCCATACTATAGATATTATAACATTGATGAGTCCCTTTAAATGAAGAATTTGTTAACCTTATTTAGCTTTCATTTACTATTATAGTCACAATTAATAAAGCAAGTGCAAAAACTCCTGAAAGTTTTTTTAAAGGGTGTTTTCAATAATTAAACATTACTTAAATGTGTGAGACATCATTTCATAAGACAAGAACATGAATACTAACAACAATGAAAAGTACTGATTTTGCATGCCGCCATGTTAATTTTCTACAGATAACCTTTTTTTGCCACTATTTTATCAATTAATAAATGTTTATCACTTTCACGAGGTTTCATGTAAACCAAATCCAGAGGATCCCAAGTAACTTACTGCCTCTGTTAGGTGGGAGAGCTCTGTTCAGAAACCTCCTCACCTTCTAAAATTTACATCTCTGCTAGGTGGTTATGTCTCCCAACTTTTGTTTTAGAGAAATATCAATCTGAAATGAAGACGTTAAGTATAAACGGAGCAGCTAAACATGATCACCTACCATTCTTCAACAGCATATTACTTGGAAAATCTGTTCATGAGCAGGGCAGGTGGGGGTGTAACTGAGCATTTCCCCTTTCGAGTAAATTTTGCAGTTTTTCGTGTATCCTGCATTCTAGTTCTGAAGCATTTTATCCATATTTGAAGTGTCCAGTAAATTTTAATTGCTCTGTGGAGAGATCATTTCAAATTTTTTAAATACTATCTTTATAAACATAAAATGTAAAGAGTAGAAAGAGAAAAATTAAGCTAAATAAGTTCTTTTAATAGTTCATCTTCCTTGGTAGCTAAAAAATGTGACCTCTTTAAGACCATACTTCTTCATTCCCCTAACCCTACTCCTAGCACAGGCTTGTATGTATAAAATGCAAAATATCCACATGCAAGTAGAAAATCAATCTTATGAAAAAAACAAATAGCTAGATATTTACTAGCACATATAAAATTAAATGATAGTCATGTTTTAAAGATGCTTTATTTCATAATAAAGGCACCGTATATTGTGTTTTGGATTCAAAATGTAAGGGGAATAATCTAACTGATAGCCTGTTTTACATATAGAGAAAATGGACTTAGAATTTAATATGTAGAATTATTCACTTTATACAGGAAGAGAAACTGGAGTCTCATTTGCAAAACCTGTCCACTCTTATGGCACCAACATATAAGAAACTCGCACCTGATGCATATAATAATCAGGTAAGTTTAAATAATAATTGGCAGTGATTGTAACAATTTACTTGTTACTAATGACCTACGTATGTCCAAAAATAGTTTTGAAAGAATGATTTTTAAATATTATTCTAACTTTTCCTCTTAATTGTTGAAACCACTGTAGTGTTCAGTTTCGAGTATATGAAAATTATACCATACAAAAGTATATCTCTTTTGTCTTTTAGCTGTAAAGACATGAGCTTTTAAGAGTCACAGGCTGTTCTATCTACTAATCTTGTTCTCATATGAATAATTTTGTTTCTGTAAACAGACTGGAGAGTACATCAAAATTATGTGGCCCAAGCTATAGGTTCTAACCACCTATTTTTACTGCATGTCTATAAGTATAAATGAGTATTCATAAGAATTTACAGACTTACAAATGCTCATGTAAAGCTATGCATATACTAATATTATAAGTACATATACTTGTGTCCAGATGTGTCATATTTTGCCAGATATTCCTTTTTTATTTGACCTTGACTTCATACACCAAGCAAAAATATTTTTTTTCTATTTTATATGTGTATTCTAAGCTATAGCTAGTTAAGACAGGTAGATGATTTGGTCAGAAATTGCCCATGATGAAGGCAAAAAAATAAATCTTCACTGTTTCAGTAACACCAACAACAAAAGCGTTAAGTGAAAGTCTGTTACAAACCAAACATTGTGTTTAGTCACTGGGAACATAAAGGTGAGCAGTGCCATCTCTGTCTGTCTTTAATTCTGTCTTTGCCGGGTGTGGTGGCTCACACCTTTAATCCCAACACTTTGGGAGGCGGAGGCAGGTGGATCACCTGAGGTCAGGAGTTCTAGACCAGCCTGACTAACATGGAGAAACCCTGTCTCTACTAGAAATACAAAATTAGCTGGACATGGTGGCAGGCACCTGTAATCCCAGCTACTCGGGAGGCTGAGGCAGAGATTGAACCTCGGAGGCAGAGATTGGACCTCGGAGGCAGAGATTGCAGTGAGCCGATATCGCACCACTGCACTCCAGCCTGGACAATAAGAGCGAAACTCCATGTCAGAAAAATAGAATTCCATCTTTAACTGGGTGCAGTGGCTTACACCTGTAATCCCAGCTACCCAGGAGACCAGGAGTCTGAGGCTGCAGTGAGCCATGATTGCATCACTGCGTTCCATCCTGGGTGACAAAGAAGACCCAGATTCTAAAAAAAAAAAATGCAAAAACCAAAAGAATTCCTTCTTTAGTGGAGACAGAGACATATAAAATAGCAGTTTTAGAATTACACAATTCCAGCTGGAATAGAACTATGTGCACATTTCTAAAGAAAATTAAAAAAAAAAAAAACCTAAAAGTAGACTAGATGTAATGTCACAAGTGGCCTTAGATGCTAAATAAAGATCTTTGAACTTTATTCTGTAGGTAACCATTGGGCTGTTTCAAGTGCGTGTTGAGAATGGAGGGGTAAAGTGATGTAGTTTATATTTTGAAAAATTTACTTAAAAGCCAAGTAAGGGAAATATAACTTAAATCTATGTAAGATTAGAGAGAGAAGAAAGCTATTGCAATCATTGGGTAAGAGATTTTAAGGACCCAAAGAAATGGCAGGAGTTATAGCAAAAAGGAATTAAGTATGTACACGAACCAAGGTGGAGCTTAGAGAACTTGGTGACTAATTAGATGTGTGGATGAGAAGAGAATTTGGGGATCCAACAAATTTCCAGTTTGGACAGGTAGTTCTATTAACTAGTATCTGAAATCGGTAAGAAATAGTAAGTTCTGGGATGGGGAGAAGATATAAAAATTTTGTACATGCTAGGCTTGACATGCTTCTAAGTTAATTAGATGGAGAATCAGGAGAAAAATTCAGGCTAGCACTGTAGATTTGAGAGTTGGAAGAATGCTGGCAGGACTTAAAGTTGAATACATAGGAATGAAAGGAGGTTTTCAAAGTAGAGATTATAAAGAGGAGAAAGGGCTGATGATGGGATTCTGGAGCCATCAATCATTTTAGGCATGAGTGGAGGAAGAGAAGCCAATGAAGTAAGCACTGGGGGAGGGAGCAGAAGAAATGGAGTAGGAAAAGTGAAAGAGGGAGATAGATGGATGGAGGAAAGCTGGAGGTGATGAGAAGATACCCAGAGTATACAGGAGCAATAGGTATGGGGCTCTGGGATGTGTGCTCTGTCATTTACTTGATAACATTAAAGACTCTTGTGGGATTAGATTAGTTTACACAGCGGACATGGACAAGGGACTAATCATTCCTAAAATGATTTAGCTACTCTTCTTTTCCACCGTGGACTTTAACAGTCCTCAACAAACCTTTTGTTGGTGGTGGTGGTGGTTGGAACAGTAGAGGCAAATTAAACAATGGTCTAATTGTAAGTTATTTTATGTCATAAATTATGTTTTTAGAAATGTGTATGAATATCTATGAAAAGTATTTTAAACACTATTAATAGTTGGATTAACACTGTTATTTTGTTTAGCTAGTATCACAAAGTATAAGGAGTGCTTCGATACTGTTGTAAAAGTTTAATTCTCAGCAAGAACTTCTGAAATAAATCAAGCTATAAAAATAAGGAAGTGAATGAGTCTATGTTGCTAGATTTAAAGTTGGGCCATTTTCTATTAAATTAATTTTTAATAGGTGCTATTAATCAAATGGCTTTACTTGAGGAAAGAGGCAGAATAACAAAGCACTGATGTTCTTTTTGCTCCCTTGATTCTTATTATGGACTGTCTCATACATGAAACTATTTTATACATTTCCTAAAACTTAAGTACCCAAAATATGAAGCCATCAAAAATTTTCAAGTTATAACAAGATGAGTAGATGTAATTCCCAATACGTGTTTTAATATTTATATATGAAACAATGTGTTGATGTAATATGTAGATAAATTAAGTCAATTAATAGTTGTAAATGGATGAGGTACTTCTGAATGGATAAAATATTTTTATATTGCATGGTAGGTACTATTGGTAGTGTTCATCCATGTATGTTAATATGCTTTAGAGATCAAAATGATAGCCATGTGATGTTTCCACACAGTACATGGGAAGACCATTTGATGTTATAGATGCTGTCATAAAACCTATTATTTGATCTTTACCTCCTTTCCCCAGCTGAATGTATTATCTCTATTTCTCACATCTGAATATTCTTCCTTGCTTTATTCCTTGATTTCATAAAGTCTTATTGTTAAAGCTTAGTTGACTCTCCACAGCTTCTCTTCTGTCAGTCCCATGGAATTAGACCTTCAGTTTTCTCCACTTAAATGTCCTTTCTTCATGTCTATCCAGTAGACATATATTTGGCTCTGTCTTTTCTATACCTGTCTTATAATTTAACAGTAGATTTGAAATAGCAGGTTTGAATCTCAAAATCATATACTATTCATCATACATGGAGATGACATTTTAGACAAATGCTTCTAAGAGAGCTTTCTATGAAGATGGAAATATTCTCTATTTATGCTGTTCAGTATAATAGGCAGTAGCTACATATGGTTATTATTTAACAGTTGGTATATGACTAGTATAATTGAGTTTAAATTAATTTAAAAATTAACAAAAACAGCCACATGTGGATAATGGTTACCATACTCAACAGCACAACCTTAGACCATAAGAAAGACATGCATTTAGAGTTGTCTTCCAAACATGTAGATGGATTTCCAGTAATTCATTCACAAAACTCTGCATGGTATTTTTTAGGAGATGGCATAAGTCTGATTTCCAGCTGATTGTGTATCTGTTTTTGTTCAAGGAACAGAATAAAGCTAACTAGACCACAGCATGAACTGAACAGCCACAAACCACACATCTATGTTAAAGAGTAGTTGGTACCTTCACTTTCCTTTGGCCAGTTTTATGAGGTTAAATAGACAAATGCATATATGTACAAATACATATATGAATCCAACAGTAAATAATATGAAGCCATCACAAACTTTTATCATAATGCAAGTTCATCTTCTAGCCATGATGGAGTAACAGAGACTAGATATGCCTTTACACATTTAAGAAAAAACTGACAAAATATATGAAACAATGGTTTTTAGACATAGAATAAGAAGTTTAAGAGACCAGTGGCACCAGAGAGAAAGGAAGTAAAAAGGTGAACCTATAATTACCCCAGTTTACTTCCTGAAGAGAGTATTAGGCCCCAGAGTAGGCAGTAGGAACCCAAACACACCCCAGCATTATCTCTGTATTATAAGGAGACAAAGTTCAAAATTTGGAGAGGCCAAGGTGACGAGAGTTCACAATTCAGAATACCAGAGAGGAGAGAGTGTTATTGAGAAGAGTTCCAGAGACCTGCTGAGGGTTCTAATCCAGTCTTCAGCTGAGTATTGAACAGCACATGCATGTGAAAAAACTTCCAAGGCTAGGTAGGGAAAGAACCATCAGAGGAAGCAGGCAGAATAATCCCTTGATCTCACACAGGACCTAGAATAGTTCTTGATCATACCAGCCAGCCAGAGAAGACTTCATAATACTATTCATAATTGTATTGCCTTAGTAGTAGAAGTAAATTTGACTTTCTGACCTCATCTAAAAATGCTTAAAATCAAAACATAGAAGGACCAAACTGATTCTAAGTAATTGAACTGCATCCCAGTACAAAAATTAAAAAAAAAAAAATCTATCAACAAGGTAAAATTTATAGTGTAGTATTACATCAAAAAATACAAGACATACAAAGGAAAAAGAAAATATAACCTTTACTGGGGAGCAGGGAGAAATCAATCAATAAAAATAGTCCCAGAACTGACATATGTGATACAATATATAGATAAGTTCATTAAAATGGCTATCATATTTCATATGCTAAAAATGCTAGAGGAAAGCATGAGAGTGATAAGGCAAGATTGGAAGATATTAAAATACCCTATAATGACCTTCTAGAAGTGAAAAATATATATCTAGATTAAAAATACACTAGGTGGAATTAACATATTAAGGAACTTGAAGACATAGTAATAGAAATATTTCGCTATAAAGAAAAACAAAACTGAAAAAATGAATATATAAAAGACCTATTAGCCAATATTGTTACACTAATATATGTGTAATTGGGTTACCAGAAGGAGGTGGGAGACAGAAAAATATTTAAAGAAACAATGGCCAAATTTTTTTCAAATTTGTTCAAAACTGTGAACCCATGGATCTCAGCAGCTCAGCAAACCCCAGATTTAAAAACAAAGACATACAAAAAGACTATTAAAAATTTATAATCAACTTGCTTACAATCTGTGATAAAGAGAAAATCAGAAAGGCAAATGGAGAAAAAAAGGACATGTTATACTTGGTGGGAAAAAATAAGTCAGGAGACTTCATTCAGAAAAAGGCAAGAGAGAAGATGTAAGAGAAACACCTTTAACATGCTAAAAGAGAAAAGACTATCAACCCAGAAATATATAACCAATGAAAACAACTCTCAAAAAAGACAGCAAAATAAAGAATTTTTTTTCAGACATACAAAAGCTGAAAGAATTCACCACCAGCAAACTAGCACTTTAAAAGTGTTAAACAAAATCCTTCAGGAAGAAAGAACATGATACCAGATAGAAATCTAGATCAACATAATGAAATGAAAAGTATCAAAAATAGTAAACATGGTTAAAAGACTTTTTAAAAAATGGTAACTTGCTATCTTAAAAATATATTAATGTATTATGAGGTTTATAACATGTAGACGTAGCACAGAGGCTGAGGAATTGAAAGTATACTTGTAAAGTACTTATACTATATATGGACCGGGTATATTACTTGGCTGTAAACTGTGAGAAGTTAGAGTACACTGTATACTTAAACCACTTAAAAAAAAAAAAAAAAGAAAGAAAAGAAAAGTATATAGCTAATCAGCCAGTTAAGACAGAAAAATGAAATCAATCCAAAAATGTTTTTAAAAATATATAGGACCAAAAAAAGATAAATATAAAAATAAATAGCAAGATGGTTTATATAAACCCAACTATATCAACAACCACATTAAATGCAAATGGTTTTAACACCCCCACTTATAAGGCAGAGCTTGTGATACTGAAAAAACAAAAACCTAGAAAACCACTTTAAATAAAAGATACAATTAAATTAAAAAGATATTTTTAACACAAAAAAAGATGTTAAAAAGACATAACAGGAAAAAATATGATTATTGTAGTAGGTGCAGCAAAACCACTTGATAATATTCAACATTCATAAAAGGAAACTTTCTCAACCTATTTAATACATAAATGAAAAGCCAAAAGCTAACGTTATACTTAGTGGTGAAAGACATACTTTACCCCTAAGGTAAAGAACAAGACAACAATGTCCATTTTTAACAAACCACTTCTATTCAACATCAAACTGTAAATTTTAGAAAGTACAGTAAGGCAAGAAAAAAAGCAGTCAAGATTGTGTAGGTAAAAATAAAACTGTACTTATTTGCAGATGACATGTTTGTCTACAGAAGAAGTCTCAAAAAACTACCAGAAAATGAAATTAATATATGAATTTAGCAAAGTTGTAAAATAAAAAATTCAAATGTATTTTTATATACTAGCAATAAATAAATCAAAATAAATGATTAAAATAGCATTAAAAGTATAAAATTCTTATACATAAATTTGACAAAAATGTATAAGATTATATACTGGAAACTAAAACATTGCTGAGCTAAATTATGGAAAACTTAAGTAACTGGAGAGATACACTATGTTCATGGATCAAAAGACTTATTAAGATGTCAGTTCTCTCCAAACTAATCAATATGTTCAATATATGATGTTTCAGAACCTCAGCAGGTTTTTTGAAAGAATTGGACATGGCTCTAAAATATATATACTTGGAAATGCAAAGGACTCGGAATAGTCAAACAATATTTTAAAAGAAGAGCAGAATTTGAGACTATATATTGCATGGTTTTCAGATTTACTAAAATCTATACTTGCTACTGTCTGTCAAGACAGTTTGATATTGCCCTGGTGCAGTGACTCACGCCTGTAATTCTAGCACTTTTGAAGGCTGAGGCGGGTGGATCACTTGAGGCCAGGAGTTTGAGACCAGCCTGGCCAAAATGGCAAAATCCTATCTCTAGTAAAAATACAAAAAATTAGCAGGGCATGTTGGTGTGCTTATAGTCCCAGCTGCTTGGGAGGTTGAGGCCTGAGAATTGCTTGAATCCGGGAGGCGGAGGTTGCGAGGCAGAGGTTGCAGTGAGCCCAGATCACACCACTGCACTCCAGCCTGGATGACAGAGTGAGACTCTGTCTCAATCAAGCAAGCAATAAAATTTTTAAAAAGTTTGATATTGACATACCTACATACACACCATTATACACAAGTGGATCAATAGAGAATCCTTAAGTAGACCCAACATATATGGTCAATTGATTTTTAACAAAGATGATTCAGGTGGGAAGGGAAAACCATTTTATCCAGTGGTATCTGAACATTTGGAAAGCCATAAAGGAAAAAAGATCATCTTGACCCTTAATTTCACACCATTTGTAAAAATTAACTCCAAATAAACCCATTTATATGAAATTCTAGAAAATGAAAATCTATAGTGATAGATTAGTAGTTGTCTGGGAACAAAGCAGGAAGCATGAATTACAAAGGGGCATGATAAAATTTTTAAGAGTGATGAATATGTACTTTGTTTTGGTTGTGACAAATATATATCGAAACTCAAATAGCACACTTTAAATATATGCTATTTAGTGTATGTCAATTATGGCCTCAATAACACTGTAAAATAAAAACTTTACCATGTCAAGATATTTGCTCCGTTTTGTGTCATTCCATTTTGTTTCTGGATATAAAGTTCAAAACATTTTTTAAAGTTCTAAATGGTCTAAATACTAGTGAGTTTTTGGTCTAAGGGTAAAACTAACTACTTTCCCATTCACTCACACTTTTATTTTTCAGATTGAATATGAACACAGAGCACCAGAGTGCCGTCTGGGTCTGAAGGAAGGCCGTCCATTCTCAGGGGTCACTGCATGTTTGGATTTCTGTGCTCATGCCCATAGAGACTTGCACAACATGCAGAATGGCAGCACATTGGTAAGTGGGGCTGAGGACAGCTTAGCAGCTGTATGAGTCTGTTCTCACACTGCTCATAAACACATGCACAAGACTGGGTAATTTATAAAGTAAAGAGATTTAATTGACTCACAGTTCCACATGGCTGTGGAGGCCTCACAATCATAGCTGAAGGCAAATGAGGAGCAAAGGCACGCCTTACATGGCGGCAGGCAAGAGAACATGTGCAGGGGAACTCCCCTTTATAAAATCATCAGATCTTGAGAGACTTACTCTCACGAGAACAGAATGGGAAAGACCCACCCCCATAATTCAATTACCTCCCACTGGGTCCTTCCCAAAACGTGGGAAGTTTGGGAGCTACAATTCAAGATGAGATTTAGGTGGGGACAAAGTCAGACCATATCAGCAGCATCTCATGTTGAGGAGCAGAACACTGGAATTTAGTAGCATTTGGTTAGAATATGTTGTCTGCAGGTTTCACTGGACAACAATATTTTCATGAATGAATTCCTGTTACAAAGTGACCTGCTTTGGCATAACTAACACTCTCATGATAGGTTGGCACATTGGTGTCCTGTCAATTGTGTTGACAAGCACGTGAGAATCATGGAAATCCTTGGTGTTAACCTAAACCAGTGACTATGCATTGCCAGTTACAGTTAACTGCCAGGAAAATCTCAAAATTCAGTGCCAGTTACCTGGTAGGTTATAATCAGTTAAACAAAACACCATAAACAAGCCAAGGTACCCATTCACCTTACAGAGCGAGAAGCATCAATGAGAAACACATCATCATTGACCCAGTAACTATGGTAACCTACTGTAAAAGATTCACAGTGCAAAAGAGCCTGACTACATATTACAATGGGTAAAATGGATTTTTATATTTAAATTATATATTATATGTTTATATAATTATATACATATTTATGTATAAATCACATAATTAAACATTTATATATAAATTATATAATTAAATATATAATTTATATATATTATTTATAGAGAGAACATACACCAACATATTTGTAGAGATAAAGAACAAAATGTTCTGTTGAAAAACCTATAAATCAGTCAACCTAATGAATCATCAACATGGATGTAGGTGTAGTTGAGGAAGATGGCCAGTGAGAATATGGAAATAGGTATCAGGAATTAAAGTCATATTCTAGGGCAGAAAAGCATTCAGGGAGGTATTAGATGATAGCTGAAGTAATTTGAAGAAGCTGATGTGAAGTTTTTGTTGAGAAGCAGAGAAGGTATTCATTTAATGGTCTAGATCAGAGATTGGAGAACTCTTCTCTATAAAGGGCAAGATAATAAATATTTTAGGCATTGCAGGCCACATAGGATTTCCGTCACATTGTTTGGTGGTTTTGTTTTTTTAAAAACTCCTTGAAAATGTAAAAACCATTCTTGGTTTAGTGGCCATACAAACACAAGCTGTGAGGCACATTAGCCATAGGTTCTGGTTTGCTAACTTCTGATCCAGGAGAACAAACACAAGGCCTACCAACCACCCCAACATCTAAAATCATCACTAATCATGTGCTCAGCACCTGCTCATTATTAGGAGGCTATGCTAGTTTCTGAAAAGCAGAAGTAGTAAATGATAACTGGAGCTATAGTGCATCCTAATATAACCATGTTTCATTCCAGCAAGGTGACAGAGAGTAAGATGATGATAAGGATGTTTAGAATCAAGAAGATTTTGCCTCTGATAGAGCATGGGTTCTGTGAAGTGAAATGGAAAGGAGCACTAGATAAGAACTGAATAGGGTTAAATATGTATGGGAAAAGTAACAAGGTGCTCAGAGACATGACTTTGAAGACTTTTCTGGGCAGGAAGTGACAGAGTCATTAATGCCATCTCATGTTAAAGTTATTTCTGAAGTCAGTCCATTATGATCACATTTCTAAAGTCAGTCCATTATGATCACATTTCTCTCAAGAATATCTTCTAATTTTATATTAGATCACATTGTTTCCATTGATCAAAAACACTAAATACTAAAAAGCTAGTGTTTTAAAACCACAAATAATCTTTTACCAAAGCTAATGTAATTGTGGTAACCAAAGAAAAAAGTACCATTTAATTATCAAAGCAACAGAGGTAGCTTTCCTCCCTCCACCCCATACCCTTTTCAGAGTACCCACTTATATGTGGTCATATTTCAGAAAAGAAATGAAGAGAAAGGTTTGACAGAGTACAAAGGAGGAGATAGTGAAAATAGTATTAGGTTGCATATTACCTATATCAGCCAAATCTTTACCTTTTCATTTTTTATATTTTTACTTCAGTTATCTTATGGAAATTTCTTAAACATAGAGTTAGGTGTCAGGTATGTGGAAAGACATTAAATTTGTGTTCAGAAGTATGAGATGAGGCAAATGTGATACTACCAAAAACAGAGGAAGTCATTTCGTAGAAAAAAACTTTTAGCCTCTTTTTGAAGAGGCTTCACATCTAGCACATCTATTTTTGAAGTGTGAAAAGCAAGAGAGTGCTTCATTTTGGGGGAGTGTTGCTTCTTCCCATAGACAGAAACATATGTGAAGAACAAGGGTCACCACAGGTAACCTGTTCCTGATAGACTCAGAGAAAGGGTGGGTGGGCAATGTCAATTCCTCTTATCTCCCTGTACCATTTTGATACTATTTTCATTAATAACAGGTAGAATGGTTTTATGGTAATATACATGTCACTGATCTGGATCAACTAGGCCACCAACACAAATCTGGATACTGAGAGGAGAAAGATACACACACACACATTTTCTTTGGGACCTGTAGCTGAGGCTGTCACGTCTTACTTCCCTACCAGGTATGCACTCTCACTAGAGAAGACAATCGAGAATTTGGAGGAAAACCTGAGGATGAGCAGCTTCACGTTCTGCCTTTATACAAAGTCTCTGATGTGGATGAGTTTGGGAGTGTGGAAGCTCAGGAGGAGAAAAAGCGGAGTGGTGCCATTCAGGTATTGAGTTCTTTTCGGCGAAAAGTCAGGATGTTAGCAGAGCCGGTCAAGACTTGCCGACAAAGGAAACTAGAAGCCAAGAAAGCTGCAGCTGAAAAGCTTTCCTCCCTGGAGAACAGCTCAAATAAAAATGAAAAGGAAAAGTCAGCCCCATCACGTGCAAAACAAACTGAAAATGCAAGCCAGGCTAAACAGTTGGCAGGTAAATTGAATGTAAAGCATTTATAGATAAATGTCTTGTGTGGTATATTAAAAATGAACATTATTTTGGTTTTGCCCCCATCAACTTGTAAGTTCTGGGATACACATGAAGGATGTGCAGGTTTGTTACATAAGTAAACATGTGCCATGGTGATTTGCTGCACAGATCAACCCATTACCTAGGTATTAAGCCCAGCATCTTCCTGATGCATCCCTACCAACAGGCCCCAGTGTGTGTTGTCCCCACCCGCCTACTATGTGTCCATGTGCTCTCATTGTAAAATGAACATTGTTAATTTTGGAAAGTTAACATCAGTCATGGTCTTAGTTCTGTGCCAGAGTCTTCTCTAAAGTAGCAAGGGCCAGGCTTTGTTCTCAGAGATGGTAATGAGATATTGCACCATCAACATGGAAAACATGGAAAAGTTTGGATTTTATTCTATAATAAACAGCAACATTTTTTAACAGGTAAGTGATATGATGAAATTCATTGTAATTTGGCAGTAGGCCAAATTAGTAGAGGAGCTAATAGTCTGGAGATAGATACAGTAAACCAGGACTGAGGTAACAAGACCTTGAATTTTGTTGGTTAGTAGCAAAGATCTAGCAAAATGGTGCAAATGAGCTCTTCAAAATAGGAAAATGAAAATCAGTATATTGGTGACAAAACATTGGGATGAAAGAGTAGAAAAATTTAAAGATGACTCCAAAGTTTTAAACCTAAACTTAGCCTACTGTTTTAGGGTTCTAAAACAGTACTATTTATTGAAATAAGAAGTTTGAAAATATGATTGAGAGAGAGAGGATAATAAAACACCTTTCCTTAGACATGTTGAGTCTGTGGTTTAGGAGGGGTTCTACATGTAGATATCCTATAAAACTTTTACCCATCGAAATAGATTACAGGTGTAGTAATAACAATAGAACATTATTCATGAATACCTCTTGCTTTATGTCTGCAGTTTGTAAAAAGAAAAAAAAATCCAAAATTTGGAGATGGTATTGGCCTGGCCATTAACAAAAGCAAACCAGTTTGCTTAGAACTAGCCATCTTTGCTGCTTCATGATGTAAATTTCTCTACTGATTCATTTCCAAGCTCAGAGGAACTAATTTCCAAGCTCAGAGGAACTAAGTTAAATAATTTAGAACAATATGCTAAAGATGCTTGATAAGTGTTTATTGATTCATTGACTTCTCTAATACTGTTCATTTAGGTTAGCTGTGAAATATAATCAGATAGAACCTTGTCTCTGCTCCCTTTTAACTGGCTTCTGCAGGTAATAATCACTTCTGTTCTCAGAACTGCCATTGCAGTTTCGTCTATTTGTTCTTAACTCATATGACTTTTTAAGCTGAGGTCAAAACAGAAATATGACTTTTATAAGTTTCATTTACAAAGCTGAAAGTTTCTTTAAAGTGTTATCTACAACTGTGTTAACTTCCTTTCTGGAAAGCCTGCTCATAAAGTAGCATTTGTTGATTATATAAGATGCTTTTTGTGTTTAAATGCATGTCATTCTTTTTTTCACAACGTTCCTGAATCTTACATAATAAATATTATTTTAATTATGTAGCAAATTCCATTGCATGCCAGGCAATGAAGAAGTAAAATAAAACATTGTCCCTCCCATTTAGGAATTTACTTACCAGTGGGGGTGAAGAGAGGGCTAAAAACATACCTATAATACATTGTGAGTATTGCGTTATCAGATCTATCTTTGCAGTTGAGTATTACAAAAGCACTAGAAGATGAGGTCACAGTGGTCACTTGAGGAAGGGATGACTACACCAAGGAAGGGTAGGGAGAGAGGGAGGAAAAAGGAGGGCACTTCAAGCAGAGGCATGTTCAGAAGTTCCAAAGAACGCGTTGCTCTCAATGGAATGACTTTGGATGTTTATTACATTTTTTTTTCCACTAAGTTCTCCATTTTTAATGCCTTAGACAAAAAATTGTGCTGGATAATGAGCAGAACCCTGACTTTGCTCTTACCTTTGCTTAATGGGTGTTGTATATTCCTAGTGGAGTTTCTTACATACATTTAAGTATCCTCAGTAGACTTCATAAATAATCATCAACATCAAAGATATGTTTCTGTTCTCTCTTACCCTGTCCACAGAACTTTTGCGACTTTCAGGACCAGTCATGCAGCAGTCCCAGCAGCCCCAGCCTCTACAGAAGCAGCCACCACAGCCCCAACAGCAGCAGAGACCCCAGCAGCAGCAGCCACATCACCCTCAGACAGAGTCTGTCAACTGTTATTCTGCTTCTGGATCCACCAATCCATACATGAGACGGCCCAATCCAGTTAGTCCTTATCCAAGCTCTTCACACACTTCAGATATCTATGGAAGCACCAGCCCTATGAACTTCTATTCCACCTCATCTCAAGCTGCAGGTTCATATTTGAATTCTTCTAATCCCATGAACCCTTACCCTGGGCTTTTGAATCAGAATAACCAATATCCATCATATCAATGCAATGGAAACCTATCAGTGGACAACTGCTCCCCATATCTGGGTTCCTATTCTCCCCAGTCTCAGCCCATGGATCTTTATAGGTATCCAAGCCAAGACCCTCTGTCTAAGCTAAATCTACCACCCATCCATACACTTTACCAGCCAAGGTTTGGAAATAGCCAGAGTTTTACATCTAAATACTTAGGTTATGGAAACCAAAATATGCAGGGAGATGGTTTCAACAGTTGTACCATTAGACCAAATGTACATCATGTAGGGAAATTGCCTCCTTATCCCACTCATGAGATGGATGGCCCCTTCATTGGAGCCTCCTCTAGATTACCACCCAATTTGAGCAATCCAAACATGGACTATAAAAATGGTGAACATCATTCACCTTCTCACATAATCCATAACTACAGTGCAGCTCCGGGCGTGTTCAACAGCTCTCTTCATGCCCTGCATCTCCAAAACAAGGAGAATGACATGCTTTCCCATACAGCTAATGGGTTATCAAACATGCTTCCAGCTCTTAACCATGATAGAACTGCTTGTGTCCAAGGAGGCTTACACAAATTAAGTGATGCTAATGGTCAGGAAAAGCAGCCATTGGCACCAGTCCAGGGTGTGGCTTCTGGTGCAGAGGACGATGAGGTCTGGTCAGACAGTGAGCAGAGCTTTCTGGATCCTGACATTGGGGGAGTGGCCGTGGCTCCAACTCATGGGTCAATTCTCATTGAGTGTGCAAAGCGTGAGCTGCATGCTACAACCCCTTTAAAGAATCCCAATAGGAATCACCCCACCAGGATCTCCCTCGTCTTTTACCAGCATAAGAGCATGAATGAGCCAAAACATGGCTTGGCTCTTTGGGAAGCCAAAATGGCTGAAAAAGCCCGTGAGAAAGAGGAAGAGTGTGAAAAGTATGGCCCAGACTATGTGCCTCAGAAATCCCACGGCAAAAAAGTGAAACGGGAGCCTGCTGAGCCACATGAACCTTCAGAGCCCACTTACCTGCGTTTCATCAAGTCCCTTGCCGAAAGGACCATGTCCGTGACCACAGACTCCGTAGTAACTACATCTCCATATGCCTTCACTCGGGTCACAGGGCCTTACAACAGATATATATGATATCACCCCCTTTTGTTGGTTACCTCACTTGAAAAGACCACAACCAACCTGTCAGTAGTATAGTTCTCGTGACATGGGCAGTGGGGAAAGGTCACAGTATTCATGACAAATGTGGTAGGAAAAACCTCAGCTCACCAGCAACAAACGAGGTTATCTTACCACAGCACTTAATTTTCACTGGCTCCCAAGTGGTCACAGATGGCATCTAGGAAAAGACCAAAGCATTCTATGCAAAAAGAAGGTGGGGAAGAAAGTGTTCCACAATTTACATTTTTAAACACTGGTTCTATTATTGGACGAGATGATATGTAAATGTGATTTCACCCCCCTTACAACTCTACACATCTGTGACCACTTTTAATAATATCAAGTCTGCATAGTCATGGAACACAAATCAAACAAGTACTGTAGTATTACAGTGACAGGAATCTTAAAATACCATCTGGTGCTGAATATATGATGTACTGAAATACTGGAATTATGGCTTTTTGAAATGCAGTTTTTACTGTAATCTTAATATTAACTTTTATTTATCAAAATAGCTACCGGAAGCATAAATGAATAGCAGGAAAACACTGAATTTGTTTGGATGTTCTAAGAAATGGTGCTAAGAAAATGGTGTCTTTAATAGCTGAAAATTTAATGCCTTTATATCATCAAGATGCTATCAGTGTACTCCAGTGCCCTTGAATAATAGGGGTACCTTTTCATTCAAGTTTTTATCATAATTACCTATTCTTACACAAGCCTAGTTTTTAAAATGTGGACATTTTAAAGGCCTCTGGATTTTGCTCATCCAGTGAAGTCCTTGTAGGACAATAAAAGTATATATGTACATATATACACAAACATGTATATGTGTACGCACATGTATATGTATAAATATTTGAAATGGTGTTTTAGAAGCACTTTGTCTACCTAAGCTTTGACAACTTGAACAATGCTAAGGTACTGAGACGTTTAAAAAACAAGTTTACTTTCATTTTAGAATGCAAAGTTGATTTTTTTAAGGAAACAAGGAAAGCTTTTAAAATATTTTTGCTTTTAGCCATGCATCTGCTGATGAGCAATTGTGTCCATTTTTAACACAGCCAGTTAAATCCACCATGGGGCTTACTGGATTCAAGGGAATACGTTAGTCCACAAAACATGTTTTCTGGTGCTCATCTCACATGCTATACTGTAAAACAGTTTTATACAAAATTGTATGACAAGTTCATTACTCAAAAATGTACAGTTTTAAGAATTTTCTATTAACTGCAGGTAATAATTAGCCGCATGCTACAGACTCAACAAAGCTAGTTCACTGAAGCCTATGCTATTTTATGGATCATATGCTCTTCAGAGAACTGAATGGCAGTCTGCCTTTGTGTCGATGATTATGTACATTGTGATGTTGTCATTTCTTAGCTTAAGTGTCCTCTTTAACAAGAGGATTGAGCAGACTGATGCCTGCATAAGATAAATAAACAGGGTTAGTTCCATGTGAATCTGTCAGTTGAAAAGAAACAAAAACAGGCAGCTGGTTTGCTGTGGTGGTTTTAAATCGTTAATTTGTATAAAGAAGTGAAAGAGTTGTATAGTAAATTAAATTGTAAACAAAACTTTTTTAACGCAATGCTTTAGTATTTTAGTACTGTAAAAAAAAAATTATATATATACATATATATATGAGTTTGAAGCAGAATTCACATCATGATGGTGCTACTCAGCCTGCTACAAATATATCATAATGTGAGCTAAGAATTCATTAAATGTTTGAGTGATGTTCCTACTTGTCATATACCTCAACACTAGTTTGGCAATAGGATATTGAACTGAGAGTGAAAGCATTGTGTACCATCATTTTTTTCCAAGTCCTTTTTTTTATTATTAAAAAAAAAAACATACCTTTTTTAAATACTTGATTTCTTAGCAAGTATAACTTGAACTTCAACCTTTTTGTTCTAAAAATTCAGGGATATTTCAGCTCATGTTCTCCTTATGCCAACATGTCACCTGTGTTTATGTAAAATTGTTGTAGGTTAATAAATATATTCTTTGTCAGGGATTTAACCCTTTTATTTTGAATCCCTTCTATTTTACTTGTACATGTACTGATGTAACTAAAACTAATTTTGTAAATCTGTTGGCTCTTTTTATTGTCAAGAAAAGCATTTTAAAAGTTTGAGGAATCTTTTGACTGTTTCAAGCAGGAAAAAAACATATTACAATGAAAATAGAATGCACTGAGTTGATAAAGGGAAAAATTGTAAGGCAGGAGTTTGGCAAGTGACTGTTGGCCAGCGACTTTTAACTCTCTAAGTTTTTTTGATCCTGTAATCACTGAAGGTACATACTCCTTGAGGACTTCCCTTAAACAGGCATGCTGTGCAATAGATTGTACAATTACATTTTGGCCTAAATACACTTTTGCTTACTAGTATTTAAAATAAATTATTAATCAGAGGAGGCATTTGGGTTTTATTGGTCAAATCTTTGTAAGCTGGCTTTTGTCTTTTTAAAAAATATATTGAATTTGTGGTTGTGTCCAATTTGCAAACATTTCCAAAAATGTTTGCTTTGCTTACAAACCACGATTTTAATGTTTTTTGTATACCATAATACCTAGCCCCAAACATTTGGTTACTACATGTGCATTTGGTGATTTTGATCAGCCATTCTTAATATTTGATTTCTGTATCACCTACTGTCATTTGTTAAACTGCTGGCCAACATGAACAGGAAGTATAGTTTGGGGGGTTGGGGAGAGGTTACATAAGGAAGAGAAGAAACTGAGTGGCATATTGTAAATATCAGATCTATAATTGTAAATATAAAACCTGCCTCAGTTAGAATGAATGGAAAGCAGATCTACAATTTGCTAATATAGGAATATCAGGTTGACTATATAGCCATACTTGAAAATGCTTCTGAGTGGTGTCAACTTTACTTGAATGAATTTTTCATCTTGATTGACGCACAGTGATGTACAGTTCACTTCTAAAGCTAGTGGTTAACTTGTGTAGGAAACTTTCGCAGTTTGACACTAAGATAATGAACTTCTGTGTGCATTTTTCTATGCTTTTTTTAAAACTAGTTTCATTTCATTTTCATGAGATGTTTGTTTATAAGATCTGAGGATGGTTATAAATACTGTAAGTATTGTAATGTTATGAATGCAGGTTATAAGAAAGCTGTTTATTATTATATCATTCCTGACAATGCTATGTGAGTGTTTTTAATAAAATTTATATTTATTTAATGCACTCTAAGTGTTGTCTTGCTGAAGTATTTTTAGTGCTTGAATGACTGCCACCTCAATGAAGAAGAGGGAGTAAAAAATTTTTAAAGACACTTTTAAGATAGTTAGTCTTATGTTAAACTGTATCTAAGATAATACCCAAATAATTAAGGCCAAAGTATTTCTCTGGTTAAATGGTGTAGATATTCACTCACTTTTTCTTCCAACTAACTTTTTAGTGTATTCACTTTGCATATGTAGACAGTATAAAACAGATATAGAGTAAAGCACCTCTAATCTGAGATTGGGAAGTCCCCTCCAGTGTTCTGGGAAGGGTTTCAGTGATAGCAAGTACACTAAAGTTGAATTCATATTGCTTAGATCTAAGGCCAACTCTGTTTTCAGACTCTCATCTTCCACTTCTTGCCTACTTCTTACAGGAAGATACTTCTTCCTGTATGTCAGAAAGGCAGAGCGGCAGGCTGGAAGAATGAGGAGAGGTGGCCTGGAAGGTATCAGACAAATACCCTTGTCCTCATCTAGTCCCACTTGGCTTCAAGAAGCTTGAGGCTAAATCATCCTCATCTCTACCCATTCTCTGCCATGTGAATCATCCCATACATAATATCAGTGCACTCCAGCTGAAACACTTACTAGAACCACAAGATGCTAAACAATAGTTGTGGGAATCTTCCAGCCCTCCATCCTTCCCAAATTGGCAGAGAAATCATTTTCATCATGCATGAAGTAAAGGAATTCCCTTTCTCACATTTCTTTCTGTTCAGTCTGGGCCAAATCTGATTCAAATAGTGCAATCCAGGAAATGACTACCATTTAGTAACCTCTGAGCTTATTGACTGGGAGATTCCTCCAGGACTCTGCAAGCCAGGATATTAGGAGAAGCCACAACATCTCTGTTAAAACATAGTGATCTAATGACTTGGCTTTCGTTTTAATTTCAACCCTCTGAGTACATTGTCAACCTTCATTTCACCACGCATCATCTGGCTGAACCTTGGGAACCTCCTACTCCACATTTGTGAGTCTCCACTGCCCAGGGCAGGGAGAATTTAAGACTCCACAAGCCTTTGCGGCTAGAGTCCCATTCTGCTAGGATCTCTACTAGTGGAGGCTGGTGATGCTAGCACACTATAAATGAAGGTGTGGGAAGGCTTGCTGCTTCTGAGCCTGCAGGTGGACTTGAACAGGGGAAACAGCTGGAAATGACAGATGAGCCAGCATTCACAAAGCTTTATTGGCCCCTTGCCTCTCCTGGAAAGACATACCAAGGACAAACCTTTTCTTGTAGGCACACAGAGCTGCCCTGTCACACAGTACTACCCATTTCTTCCTCACTTTTTTCAGTTGGTTTATAGTAAAAATCCTTCCACTTTCAGCTTATCTTTGAGTCCTGCTTGATTCCGCTGCCCATCAGCTGTGTAAGAGCCAGACTTAGTGAGAAAAGTCATTTTTCAACAAGGGACCTAATCCTTAGAGTGTGGAGAATTTTAGATTGATTTTGTTGGTTTAAAGGCCATCTGGAGGCAAGTATCAAAAAAAAAGGGGGGGGTTCTAGGGAAGCATCTTTTCTTCCCTTAATTGATTTGAGGGGAGTGCTTGTTTCATGAAGACACTTGCTTATTAACTTAAATCACCAAACTTATCAGTAAGGAGTCAGGGACTTTCTTCCTACCACCCCCCAACACCGTCAATACACTCAAAGTTGTTGAAAGAATGAGAAACTGTTCACAAAAGATGCTTAGAAGAGAATTAACTCATTTATGTTATTTTGGTTTTACTAGGAGAATTCTGTTTCAAAGAACAAAGATACTTTTGTTCCCGTATATTAGAGGCTACCTGCCTAAATTCTCTCTAACCAGGTAATTTCTCACAAACTTCCTTGGTTTTCCCATCCAACATTTATTTACTCTTTAAAAGAGCCACACTTTCCCTCACCTATATACTCAATAAATACGTTTTTTTTTTTTTTTTTTTTTTTTTTTTTTTTTTTTTTGGAAGGGCTTCTTTTTATGCTGTTTCAAAAGGAGTTAATGTCCTCAATTTGGCATTTTACTCTCTAATGAATTTTTTTTTATACAAATGTATGAGGTATGTGAGAAAGTTTGTTACATATATAATGCATAGTGATCAAGTCAGTGTATTTTAGGGTATCCATCACCCAAGTACATTTTTCTTAAGCATAGTCACCCTATTTTTTTTTTTTTTTTCCTGAGATGGAGTCTTACTCTGTCACCCAGGCTGGAGTACAGTGGCACAATCTCAGGTCACTGCAACCTCTACCTCCTGGGTTCAAGTGATTCTCCCACATCAGCCTCCCGAGTAGCTGGGACTACAGGCGCATGCCACCACACCTGGCTAATTTTTTGATTTTTAGTAGAGTCAGGGTTTCGCCATGTTGGCCAGACTGGTCTCAAACTCCTGACCTCAGGTGACCCGCCCACCTCGGCCTCCCAATGTGCTGGGATTACAGGTGTACACCACTGCGCATGGCCAAATATTGACTTCATTCTATCTTACTATATATTTGTATACTTTAAGCCAGTTCTCTTCATTCTCTCTCCCTGCAATCACCCTTCCCAGGCTCTATTACCTGTCTTTCCACTCTCTACCTCCGTGTGATCAAATTTTTTAGCTCCCACTTATAACACGTGATATTTGTCTTGTGCCTGGCTTATTTCACTTAATGACCCCTCAGTGCCATCTACGTTGCTGCAAGTCATAAGATTTCGTTCTTTTCTGTGGCTGCTCCATCATGTGTATACCACATTTTCTTTATCTATTCATCCACTGATGGACATACACATTATTCCATGTCTTTACTATTGTGAATAGTGCTGCCATAAATATGCAGTGCAGAGATCCCTTTGATGTACTGACGTCTTTCCTTTTAGGTCGTAGGAGGATTGTTGGATTGAATGACAGTTCTATTTTTAGTTTAAGAAATTTCCATACTGTCTTCTATAGTGGCTGTACAATTTACATTCCCACAAACAACGTAAAAAGAGTTCCCTTGGCCGGGCGCGGTGGCTCATGGCTGTAATCCCAGCACTTTGGGAGTCCGAGGCAGGCGGATCACGAGGTCAGGAGATAGAGACTATCCTGGCTCACACAGTGAAAACCCACATCTACTAAAATACAAAACAAAATTAGCCGGGCGTGGTGGCGGGCGCCTGTAGTCCCAGCTACTCAGGAGGCTGAGGCAGGTGAATGGCGTGAACCCGGAGGCGGAGCTTGCAGTGAGCCGAGATCCCGCCACTGCACTCCAGCCTGGACAACAGAAGGAGATTCCGTCACAAAAAAAAAAAAAAAAAGAGTTCCCTTTTCTCTGCATCCTTGCCAACAGTATTTGTTTTGTTTTGTTTTGTTTCAATAATAGCTACTCTGAATGGCAATAAGATGATATCTCACTGTGGCTATAACTTACATTTCTCTGATTATTACTGATAAGCCTGTTTGCCAAATGGCAAATAATCAGTAATAATCTATATCAGTATAGACTGTATCATTCTGATTACTGATTATAAATCTGTTTGCCATTTGTATATCTTCTTCTGAGAAATGTCTTTTCACTTACTTTGCCTACTTTTTAAAAAGATTTGTGCTTTTTTCCTGTTGAGTTCCTTCTATATTCTGGACATTAGTCCCCTGTCAGATGAACAGTTTGCAAACATTTTCTCTCATTCAACAAGTTGTTCTCTCACTCTGTTGATTGTTTCCTTTGCTGTGCAGAAGCTTTTTAGTTTAATATAGTCTCATCTGGCTATTTTTGTCTTTGTTGGCTATGCTTTTGAAGTCTTAGTCAAATTCTTTGCCTTGACCAATGTCCAGGAATGTTTTCTCTATGTTTTCTTTCTATTATTTTCATAGTTTTAGGTCTTACATTTACATCTTTAATCCATCTTGATTTGATTTTTGTATACGATGAGAGATCGGGTCTAGTTTCATTCTTCTGCATGTGGCTGTACAATTTTCCCAGCACCATTTATTGAAGAAGGTGTCCTTTTTCTACCGTAAGTTCTTGTCAGCTTTGTCAAAGAACAGTTGACTGTAAATATGCGGCTTTATTGCTGGGTTCTCTATTCTGGTCCACTAGTGTGTGTGTGTGTATGTATTATACACACACATATATATTTTTTTACCAGTACCATACTGTTTTGGTTACTTGTAAATGCATTTTGAAGTTAGGTAACATGATGCTTCCAGTTTTGTTCTTTTTGCTCAGGATTGCTTTGGCTATTTAGGCTCTTTGGGTTTCATATGCATGTTAGGATTTTTCTAATTCTGTAAAAAAAAAAATTAGTATTTTGATAGGAATTGTGTTGAATCTATAGATTGCCATGGCCAATGTAGTCATTTTAATGATATTAATTTTTCCAATCCATGAGCATGGGATGTTTTTCTATTTGTGTTGCCTTTCGTTTCTTTCATCAATGTTTTGTTCTTTTCCTTGTAGAGATCTTTTACCTCCTTGGTTAAATTTATTCCTAGGGGTTTTTTTTGGAAGGGAGGGTTATCTATTGTAAATGGGATTTCTTTCTCAGCTACATGATTATTAGTGTATAGAAATGCCACTGATTTTTGTGTCCTAGTTTTGTGTCCTGCAACTTTACTGAATTCATTTGTCAGATCTAAGAGTTTTTTTCATGGAGTCTCTAGGTTTGTCTAGCTATAAGATCATCCCATCAGCAAAGAAGGAAACAATTTGACTTCTTCTTTGCCAATTTGGATGCCTTTTCTCTTTCCTGATTTCTCAGGGAACACTTCCAGTATTAAGTTGAAAAAGAGGATAAAAGTGGTCATTTCTGCCTTTTTCCAGCCACTTAGTAAAGGCTTTCAACTTTTGCCAATTGGGTATGATGTTAGCTGTGTGTTTGTCATACGTGGCCTTTATTGTTTTGAGGTGTGTTCCTTCTATGTCCAGTTTGAGTTTTCATCATGAATTGTTGAATTTTATCAAATGCTTTTTCTGCATCTATTAAGAAAATCATATGGTTTTTGTCCTTCATTTTTTGTCAATGCGTCGTGTTTATTGATTTACATATATTGAGCAATCCTTGCATCCCTGGGATAAATCCCACTTGATTGTGGTGTATTATCTTTTTGTTGTGCTGTGGATTTGATTTCCTAGTATTTTGTTGAGGATTTTTGCCATCTATATTCATCAGGGATATTGGCCTGTTTTCTTTTTCCTCATATCCTTGTCTGATTTTTGGCATCAGGGTGATGCTGGCCTTGTTGAATGAGTTAGAATTCTCTCACCTTTAATTTTTTGGAATAGTTTCAGAAAGATTGGTAGTAAGGATTTTTTGTACATTTGGTAGAATTTGGCTAGGGATCCATTCAGTCCTGAAATGTTGTTAGGAGACTTTTTATTACTAATTCAATTTTACTACTCATTATTGATCTGTTCAGGTTTTCTATTTCTTTTTGATTCAATCTTAGTAAGATGAATGTTTCTAGGAATTTATTCATTTCATTTAGATTTTCCAATTTGTTAGTATATAGTTGTTTGTAATAGTCTCTGATAAACTTTTATAATTCTGTGGTATCAGTTGTAATGTCTCCTTTTTCATTTGATTGTGTTTGGATCTATGCTTCTTGGTTAGTCTACCTGGCAGTTTATCATTTTTGTTTATCTTTTTGAAGAAGCAACTTTTTCTTTTGTTGATCCTTTGTACTTTTCTCAGTCTAGATTTCATTTAGTTCTTCTCTGATTTTTATTATTTCTTTTCTTCTGCTAATTCTGGGTTTGATTTGTTCTTGCTTTTCTAGCTCCTTGAGGTACACTGTGAGATTGTTAATTTGTAATCTTTCTACTCTTTTGATGTAGACATTTACTGATATAAACTTCCCTCTTAGTACTGCTTTTGCTGTATCCCACAAGTTTTGGTATATTATGTTTCCATTTTCATTTGTGTCAAAAAATGTAATTTGCATCTTAATTTCTTCAGAAGCATGTTAATTTTATAACTACAGCTTTCAAAGTTCTTAAGTATTGATTTCTAGTTGTATCCCATTGTGGTCTAAGAAGATACTTGATATGATTTTGATTTTTTGACATTTGTTGAGACTGATTTGCAGCCTAACATATGGTCTATCCTGAAAAATGGTGCATTTGCTGATAAAAAGAATGTATATTCCACAGTTGTTGAATAGAATGTTCTCTAAATGTCTGTTAGGTCCATTTGGTCTGAAATCCACTTTAAACTCAATGTTTGTTGATTTTCTGTCTAAATGATCTGTTTAATGCTGAGAATGGAATGTTGAAGTAACTCAGTATTAACATATTGCAGTCTATCTGTTCCTGTAGATCTAGTATTTTTTAATATTTGCTTTATGAATCTGGGTGATCCAGTGTTGGGTACATATATATGTAGAATTGTTATATGTTCTGTCACTGAACTGATCCTTTATTGATATATATAAAGCTTTATAAAAAACCTGTTCTTGACTACAAATCAAAACCACAATGAGATATCGTCTCACACCAGTTAGAATGGCAATTATTAAAAAGTCAGGAAACAACAGATGCTGGCAAGGCTATGGAGAAATAGGAACGCTTTTACACTGTTGATGGGAGTGTAAATTAGTTCAACCATTGTGGAAGACAGTATGGCGATTCCTCAAGGATCTAGAACCAGAAATACCATTTGTCCCAGCAATCTCATTACTGGTCAAAAGGAATATATATATAATCATTCCACTATAAAGACACATGCACACATATGTTTATTGCAGTACTATTTACAATAGCAAAGACTTGGAATCAACCCAAATGCCTATCAATGATAGACTGGATAAAGAAAATGTGGCACATATACACCATGGAATACTATGTAGCCATAAAAAATGATGAGTTCATGTCCTTTGTAGGGACATGGATGAAGCTGGAAGCCATCATTCTCAGCAGACTAACACAGGAACAGAAAACCAAACGCCACCTGCTCTCACTCATAAGTGAGAGTTGAACAGTGAGAACACATGGACACGCGGAGGGGAACATCACACACCAGGGCCAGTCGGGGGGTAGGGGCAGGGCAAGGAAGAGCATTGACACAAACGCCTAATGCATGTGGGGCTTAATAGCTAGGTGACAGGTTGATGGGTGTGACAGACCACTGTGGCACATGTATACCTATGTGGCAAACCTGCATGTTCTGCACATGTATCACAGAAATTAAAGTAAAATAAAAATTTAAAAAAGAAAAAACTGTTATTGACTTAGACTGTTTTATCTGATACATAAGTATAGCCACTCCTGCTCACTTTCAGTTTCATTTTGCACGGAATAACTTTCTATCCTTTTGCTTTTTATCTATTTGTCTTTATAGGTGACATTTTTGTAAGAAGCATATAGTTTGATCACAGTTTTAAAAAAATCCATTCAGCCATTCTACAACATTTAAGTGGAAAATTTAATCTATTTATGTTAAAGATTATTGATATGGGAGGTATTGTTCCTATAATATTGCTAATTATTTTCTGGTTGTTTTGTGTATTTTTCATTTCTTTCTTTTTCTCTTATTGTCATTGTGATCCTGGTGGATTTCTGTAGTGGCACCCTTTGAGTCCTTTCTCTTCCTCCTTTGTGTGATTTCTTTACCAGTAGGTTTTATACTTTCTTGTGTTTATTATATGTCCTTTTGCTTTTAGGTTTAGGACACCCTTAAGCATTTTTTGTAGAGCTATTCTAGTGGTAAAATATCCCTCAGCATTTGCCTGTCTGGAAAAGACTTTATAAAAGATATTTTGCTAGGTATAGTATTGTCTGGCAGGTTTTTTTTTTTTTTTTTTCTTTCAGCACTTTGAATATATCATCCCATTCTCTTCTGGCCTGAAAGGTTTTTGTTGAGAAACTCACTGTTACTCTGATGGGATTTCTTTTATAAGTGACTAGTCACTTTTCCCTTGCTGCTTTTAGAACTTGCTGTTTATCTTTGACTTTAGTCTGGCTGTAATGTACTGTAGAGACCTTTTTGCCTTGTTTGGTCCAGGGATCACTGACCCTCCTGTATCTGAATATCTAAATATCTTGCTAGAACCAGGAGGTTTTCATATATTATCTTGTTAAATGAAGATAATATATGAAATAATAAACACAAACTATAAATGTTTTCTAATATTTTTTTCCTTTTCCCTTGGGGATACTAATAATTTAAATATTGGACCACTTTTTGTCCAAAATGTAACTCAGGTTTTGCTCATTCTTTCCAATATTTTTCTTCATTATTGTCTGGCTAGATTATTTCAAAAGACCTGTCTTCAAGTCTTAGGATTTTTTTCTTCTGACTAGTCTAGTCTATTGTTGAAATTTTCAAATGCATTTTCTATTTCCTTTAATGGAATTCTTCTAGAATTTTTTTTTTTTGGTTGGGGGGTGGTGAAGAGACAGTCTTGCTCTGTCACCCAAGCTGGAGTGTAGTGGCACAATATTGGCTCACTGAAACCCTGCCTCCCAGGTTCAAGCGATTCTCCTGCCTCAGCCTCCCAAACAGCTGGGACCACAGGTATATGCCACCACACCTGGCTAATTTTTGTAGTTTTTGTAGAGACAGGGTTTAACCATGTTGGCCAACCTGGTCTCAAACTCCTGGCCTCAAGTGATCCATCTGCCTCAGCCTCCCAAAGTGCTGGAATTACAGGCATGAGCCACCACACCCTGCCACTTCTAGAATTTCTATTGGGTTCTTTTTTTCAAATATCTCTTTGAAAAGTTGTTCATATTCTGAATTGTTTTTCTAATTTCTCTGTATTATTTGTCAGAATGCTCTCATATCTCACTGATCTGCTTTAAAATCAATATTTTGAATTCTTTATCTGGAATTTCAAATATTTCTTTTAGACTAAGATCTTTTGCTGGAGAATTATTGTGTTCCTCTGGAGATGTTGTATTTTCTTGCTTTGTGTCTGTGTCCTTGCATTAATATCTGTGCATCTGGTTTAACAGTCACTTTTTCACATTTTTAAATTTACTTTCACATGGGAGAATTTTTCCTGAAGTTGCATCTATGTTAGCTGAGTAGGGCACTTCAACTTTGATTCTGGGTATATGCAGTAGGTAGTCTCCATAGATTTCTTTAGCTGTAAACAGTGTTACTGGTTTCTGTGATTTCCTCAATGGGTTAGGGTGTAGTTATTAGTGCAGGATACAGTGAAGTTGTACTGGGGACTAAGATGCCACGTAGGCCGGTCTTAAGGCCCCGGTGGTGACAGTGGTGGGCTGAGCATGCCTGTCTTTGTGCTTCAAGATGGTGTACCCTGGCACCTATGTTGGTGGTTACTGATTCTTGGGCCTCAAGGTGGCTTGCTCAGATGCCAGTAGTGGCAGGGGTCGAGGGGGTCTCAGGCTCCTAGATAGCTGGTGTGGCATGGGCAATAGCAGTAGCCATGGCAAGATGATTTCTTTGGGTCCTAATCGGTGTGCACTGTTATTGACAGTAGTTGTGATGGGCTAGGCAGGCCTGTCTCCAAGGTCCACAGTTGGTGCTGGCAGGTATATGCCAGCTGAGGAGGTACAGGCTGTGAGTTAAGGCCCAACCTCAGGCCTGCAGGGGTGCTGAGGTACATGAGGCAGTGGATTGGTTGGGCAATCCCCACATCCCCAGGCCATGTGCTCTGTCTTGGATTGGGGGAGGGCAAAATGAGCTGGGCAGGCTTGTGTTCATGTTCCCTAATGGTGACAGCAGCGACCAGCCATGATGGGCATGGGTGGGCAATCCCCAGGCCCCAGGTGGAGTGCTCTGCTTGGTAAAGAGGCAGTAGCAGCTGCACTGAGGACTTGCCTGGGTGGTCAGTCTGAGCCAATGGGTGGGAAACATGCAAACCCCACTCATACCCCAGTCCTAGTGGGGCTGGCCCCTCCAGCAGTGAAAGCCCATGACTAGCTTACACCTTCTTGGTCATAAGAGCAAGTCCCAAAGACAACTCACACCCTGTTCATATCCTAATCTCCATCCTGGGGTTGCCCACTTCCTGGCAGCAGCAGCTGCAGCCCACACCTTGCTCACTTCCTACCCCAGGTGAGAAAACACTCCTAGCTCACTCCTGAGTTCCATCAGCAACAGCCTGAGTTTCTGTAATGCCTCAGTCCTGGCACCACTGGGTCCTAGGACAGTGTGTAGTCTGCTACAGGCTAGATTTGGAAATGGTTCCTTGCTATAGCTGCCTAGGTCTCAGAAAAGGTATGCGACTCAGTGCAAGATCCCTTCTTGGAGTAGTTTCATTCTGTGATCTCCCTGCAGCTCCCTGTGTTAGTTTCAGGGGTTGGGAGGGTCAAGGGGTTCTCCAACAGCCCAGATTGCACAATTTTACAGTAGGGATGTGGAAGTCTCTCACTCACCCTTTCCCTGAGTTGGGAAGTCACTCCAGCTCCCAGGTGATCCTGGCCAGGCAGGTTTCTAATCAATTCTTAATTCACACAAAAATGAGAATTATATTTAGTGAAATAGTAGTTATATAAAGTTACTTGACTTCCTACCTCACTCCCCCAAAAAGAATGAATTCTGGTAATTCATGAAATTAAGGACTTACAGGTATATTCACTAAGCACTTGCTTTTATTCCTTGCAAAAAATAGTAATGTCAATAGAAATTTGAGTGTTGGTGCTTGAAAACTGAGTTGTCTGTGGTGCTCTCACACCCTTCTCTCATTGGGAGGCTCTTTATTTTGGTCTTAAGGATTGAAATGAAGCACAGAAAACAGTACACAGTTGATGCTCCACATATGTGGATGCAATCAACCATTGGGAATATTTGGGGAAAAAAATGAATGGTTGCATCTGTGCAGAACATGTAAAGACTTTTTTGTTATTTCCCAAATGATACATTGTAACAACTATATACATGGCATTCCTCTTATATTAGGTATTAGAAGTAGTCTAGAGATGATCTGAAGTATAGGGGAGGGTGTGTATAGGTTATTTACAAATACTAAACCATTTTATATGAGGGACTTGAACATCCCTGTGTTTTTGGTATCTTTGGGGGATCAAAGAACCCCACAGATACACAAGGGACAACTGTAGTAGAAGTTACCTGGCTTTGGATTCAGACTTGAAGCTTTTTCAGTTGTGGACATTGAGCCTCATCTGAAAAAAAATCCAGATAATATGCACCCATCATAGGGTTATGGTGAAGATTAAACATGAATGTAAAGCTTTAAGCATGAAGTAACAATAAATGGTTTTTTCTATTAATACAAAAGATGTTTTTCATCTCTCTTCCTCCTCTTTGCTTCATATTAGGAGGTTTCTTCTACTGACCACATCTTAGAGCTCTGCTAGCTGAGCCCTATAGCCCCTTCTCCCCTTTTCCCATAAGCAAGATCCCCAATTCCTCCTCTGACAAAACAGGTTTACATAACAGCAAAAAGAACACTTGATCATGGAGCATAACTAGGACTCCCAAATTAGAAGATAGTCACAAAGCAGGGAAATAATTCCCTATCTGTAATCTTGTAATGCCTTAAATTGCTCTCAGATGAGGTTACTATTCCCCAGTGACTGTGTGGGAACTCTAGTAGTTGGAGGGACATCACAAGTTTCTAACATACCAAATATATATCAAACACTAATAAAAAGCACAAACAATTCAAGAGCTAGCAGCAGAAAAAAAAAATCAAAGAGAAAAAAGTGAGGACATGATATGTGTATTTTCATTTCATAAAATTAATGTTTATAATATCTGTGCCTGAAACAGATATATTAGAATAAAGTATTTTTAAGGCAGAGTATGTTAAAAGGGACAGGATTAGGAGACAGAGGATATACTTTTTTCTCCTACTGAACTGGGAAAGTGAAAGATCTAAACCAAAAGTTAAATGTTGGTCAAATCTATTAAATTGGCAAATAAAGCATTTTCAAATTTTAAAAAATTAGAGGTAAAAGGAGAATTTGGCTGCATGTGGTGAGACAACACAATGCGAGTACAACCTTTGCTGGTGCCAAATGGATGTCTCCATCCTCTTGCTAATATCTCGTACAAACTGATGCAAAAGTAAGAGTTGAAGTGATCCTGGAGAATGTTAAGAGCTACAAAAATGGAGAAGGCCAAACGTTGGCCCAAGGAAACCTTAATAGGAAAGAGAGTTCTTCATTCTTAGTGGTGTGCTGAAAACAGCTGGGAACTAAATACAGTAAATCCCTGGCTGGAAGATTTTGCCTCTGGAGAAAAGTTCTACAAGATGCAGCTAATAACTTGACAGAGGAATCTTATTCTCAATGGGGACTGATTGAAACCAAGGTCACCGCCTCCTACAAAAAAATTGAGAACAGCTGGTATGGAGTTGACCTCTAATAGGGCCTGTACCCTGTGATTATGGGGGTTTCCGGAAGCAGGACATGGCTGGAGACAGTCTTTCCTGACTTTATCCTGAGGCCCAAATCTGTAATACAGAGCCCAGGAGGCCAGGTCCATGCCTCTTTCCTCCTAGGCTCAGAGTTCCTGAGTTAGCCTGTTGTGACGAAAGAACAAGACCTAAAGGAGTCTGCAAACACACAGTTCATGACAGCAAAGAGGCCCTGGCAAACTGTTCTATCACGTGGTGCACATGGCTACAAGACAGCTATCTCTAAGTTAATACAAGCCTCACTTTTCCCCATTCTTTACCTAAATGCATGTTCAATTAAAAATTTATTAACAGAGTCTCACATGAGAGAGACAAATAGAGTGGTGATTAGTAAAGCATAAGCATGGTTGACTGAGGGACCTGGGTCCAGACAGGGTTTCATCAACTACAAGCTTGTTATTTATTAGCAAGTTAGTAAACTTCTCTATGAGTTTGTCAGTAAAATGAGGATAATACCTACACCTCAGGAAACTTGAGAGAATTAAGTGAGATCATTCACGTATGTCAGTTATTGGCATAGTCTCTGTCATTATGTGTTTCAAAAATGATAGCTATTGGAGTTTAATTTTCTATAAATCTGAGTTTCACTTGGCATTCATTAATTTCAAAGCAAAATGTTTTTATAAAGTTTCAAAAGGTAACAAAGTTCAACTACACCTTCATTCAATAATATGGATGAATCTAACAAATATTTAGCTAAAGAAGCCACACACAAGAGTACATAGTGTATTATTTAGTGCATATGAAGTTCAAAATAGACAAAGCAAAACTATGTATTTTGAAAATCAAGGTAGTTACACTTTAGAGAAGATGGGGGTTGGTAGTGGGTAGTGACCAGCAGAGGGCTTGAGATGGAGGGATTTCTGATTCTAAAGTGCTGATAATATTCTGTTTCTGTATCTGGAAGCTGGTTACATGAGTGTACGCACTTGATGAAAGCTCACTGACCTTTGTACTTACAATTGGTACTCTTTTCTGATATAGGTTAGACTTCATTACAAAGTTCACTAAATAAAGTTTTAAAAAGATAACAAAGTCGTCATCACTTTTCCTATTATGGACAACTAGCTCCTCCCATTCATTCATTTTACAAATACTTATTAACTGCCTACTATGTATGTTCCAGGCACCATTCTAGATGCATGAGGCACATCAGCAAATAAGAATCCTCCATTTTCAGGGAGGGAAAAGAGGGGCAGAAGAAACCTGGCTAAAACTCCTGTTAATTAAGTTTCAATTTCTTCATGAGGCAAATGAAGATGATAAATATCCTGTCTACTTTTCAGAGTATATTTACGCATTCTAAAGCCTATCAGAAAAAGAAAAATCTTCTCCCCCAAGATTTCATAAACAACACACATTGAACTCGTGAGTAGTACCCTCAATGATTTCCTCATTGAGAGAAAGAGGAAATGAGATTGAGAGAAAAGTATTTTTCTCACTGAATGCTGAGGCTCAGGCCTGTAGCCTCAGCTACTGGGGAGGCTGAGGCAGGGGGATTGCTTGAGTCCAGTTGTGGGCTGTAGTGCACTAGGCTGATCAGGTATTTGCACTAATTTTGGCACCTCTCTGGCAAGGCAGTCTTGGTCTGGAAGAGGAAGCATCCCAGTTTCCAGTTCCTTCCCATAAACTAGAAGGGCAGAGAAGACCTTATTTGTAAAGTTCTAACCTGTCTGGGGGCTGCCTGAAGGTCTAGTCTGTTTTGCCTAACTTACAGCTCAAATAAAGAGAAGCAATAGGTGCTGTTTATGAAAGCTACAGAGAGACTAAGACCAGCAGATGCCTGGAGCAAAAGGTTATGGGTAGAGACCTACAATAGGCCATGTAAGGTCCTAAGAAGCTAAAGGTGAGACTCTTTGGAAAAGTAAAACATTCAAGAATCACCTTGTATATGGGGAAAATTGAGAAAGTCACACAAAGGCTCAGAATAGACCCATATACAAAAAAGACTGAAGAAGAATTTGTTTTCCATTCAGGCTGGTCCCAGGGCCTAGAGAACCAGCTAATAAAAGGACTACCCCTGCTCAGAGACAGTCCATAAAGACTGGGAGACATGGCTGTTTTTCTAAATGCTCAATTTTAAAACAATTTTAAACAAATTCACAAGGCATACAAGGAAACAGGAAAACATGTATAACCCATACCAAAGAAAAAAGTAAATTTCCAGAAATAAATCCCTTTTCCATCCTCCCAAAACCACAGATTTACTAGGTAAAGACTTTAAAATAATTATGTTATTCAACAAAACAATCATACCAATTAAAAATGAGCAAAGGACTTGAATAGACATTCTTCCAAAAAAGATATACAAATGCCCAATAAGTACATGAGAAGATGCTCATCATATCATTTGGGAAATGCAAATAAAATCCACAATGATGGCCAGGCATGGTGGCTCATGCCTGTAATTCCAGCACTTTGGTAGGCCAAGGCAGGTGGATCATCTGAGGTCAGGAGTTTGAGACCAGCTTGGCCAACATGGTGAAACCCTGTCTCTACTAAAAATACAAAGATTTGCTGGGCATGGTAGTGCATGCCTGTAATCCCAGCTACTGGGGAGGTTGAGGCAGGAGAATCGCTTCCACCTGGAAGGCAGAGATGGGAGTGGGCTGTAATTGTGCCACTGCACTCCAGCCTGGTGACAGAGTGAGACTCTGTCTCAAAAAAAAAAAAAAAAAAAAAAAAAAAAAAAAAAATCACAATTCACAATGAAATGTCATTCTATCCCCGTTAAAATGGCAATTATAAAAAAAAAAAAAGAAAGAAAGAAAAGAAAAGAACAGGTATTAGTAATGATATGGGGAAATTGGAACCCTTGTGAATTAATAGTGAGAATGTAATGGTGCAGCCACTGTGGAAAGCAGTAAGGCTGTTCCTCAAAAAATGAAACATAGAATTACCATATGACCCAGCAATTCTACTTCTAGGTATATATCCAAAATTATTAAAAAGCAGTGACTCAAACAGTCACACTTGATATATACACTCATGTTCGTAGTAGTATTGTTCACAATAGGTGGAAGCAATCCAAATGTCCATTGACAGATGAATAAACAAAAATGTATATACACACACACTATTCAAATTCTTCAAAGAGGAAGAAAATTCTTCTAAAAGGAAGGAAATACTTGCACATTCTACAACGTGGATGAACCTTGAACACATTGTGTTAAACAAGTCAGACACAAAATGACTGATACGGTATAATTTCACCTACGCAAGACAATTGGAGTAGTTGAATTCAGAGAGACAGAAAGTAGTATGTTGGTTGCCAGGGGCTGGGAGTAGGAAGAAACGGGGAGTTACTGATTAATTGGTATGGTGTTTTCATATGGAAAAAAATTTTTTTAATTCTGTAAATGGATGATGGTGATGGTCCATGGTTAAAATGGTAAATTGTTGTGTATATTTTACCACAAAAAAAAAAAAAAAAAAAAAAACCCTTGGTTTTTTGGTGAAAATGGTAAATTATTGTGCATATTTTACTACAATTAAAAAAACCTTAAATTTGCTAAAAGAACTAAAGCAAAACATGGACAAAGAACTAAACAAAATCAGAAAAAAACAATTGTATGAAAAAGAAATTATAAAAAGGAACTAAAATGCCGGAGCTGAAAACAATAACTGAATTGAAAAAGTCACTATTCAGAGGTGGCTGACAAAATGGCTGAATAGGAACAGCTCCAGTCTGCAGCTCCCAGCGAGATCAATGCAGAAAGTGGATGATATATACATTTCCAACTGAGACACCTGGCTCATCTCACTGGGACTGGTCAGACAATGGATGCAGCCCACGGAGGGCTAGCAGAAGCAGGGTGGGACGTTGCCTCACCCAGGAAGTGCAAGGGGTTGAAGAACTCCCTCCCCCAGCCAAGGGAAGCCCTGAGGGACTGTGTCACAAGGAATGGTGCACTCCGGCCCACATACTATGCTTTTTCCATGGTCTTCACAACCCGCAGACCAAGAGATTCCCTCAGATGCCTACACCACCAGGGCCCTGGATTTCAAGCACAAAACTGAATGGCCATTTGGGCAGACACCAAGCTAGCTGCAGGTGTGCTTTTTCATACCCCAGTGGCACCTGGACCTCCAGCGAGACAGAACCCTTAACTCCCGTGGAAAGGGGGCTGAAGCCAGGGAGTCAAGTGGTCTAGCTTAGTGGATCCCACCCCCTACAGAGCCCAGCAAGATAAGATCCACTGGCTTGAAATTCTCACTGCCAGCACAGCAGTCTGAAGTCGACCCGGGATGCTCAAGCTTGATGGGGGGAAGGACACCCACCATTACTGAGGCTTGAGTAGGCGGTTTTCTCCTCACAGTGTGAACAAAGCTTCCAGGAAGTTCAAACTGGGCAGAGCACACGGCAGCTCAGCAAAGCCGCTGTAGCCAGACTGCCTCTCTAGATTCCTCCTCTCTGGGCAGGGGATCTCTGAAAGAAAGGCAGTAGCCCCAGTCAGGGGCTTTTAGATAAAGCTCCCATGTCCCTGGGACAGAGCACCTGGGGGAAGGGGCGGCTGTGGGTGCATCTTCAGCAGACTTAAATGTTCCTGCCTGCTGGCTCTGAAGACAGCAGTGGATCTCCCAGCACAGTGCTCAAGCTCTGCTAAGGGACAAACTGCCTCCTCAAGTGGGTCCCTGATCCCCATGCCTCCTGACTAGGAGACACCTCCTCAGCAATGGTCAACAGACACCTCATACAGGAGAAGTCCAGCTGGCATCTGGCAGTTGCCCCTCTGGGACGAAGCTATCAGAGGAAGGAACAGACAGCAATCTTTGCTGTTCTGCAGCCTCCATTGGTGATACCCAGGCAACAGGGTCTGAAGTAGACCACCAGCAAACTCCAGCAGACCTGCAGCAGAGGGGCCTGTTAAAAGGAAAACTAACAAACAGAAAGGAATAGCATCAACATCCAGAAAAAGGACATCCACACAGAACCCCCATCCAAAGGTCACCAACATCAAAAACCAAAGGTAGATAAATCCACAACAATGAGAAAAAAAGAACAACAACAACAACAGTGGAAAAAGGCTGAAAGTTCCAAAAACGTGAATGCCTCCTCTCCTCCAAAGGATCACAACTCCTTGCCAGCAAGGGAACAACTGAACAGAGAATGAATATGAACTGACAGAAGTAGGCTTCAGAAGATGGGTAATAACAAAATTTTTCGAGCTAAAGGAGCATGTTCTACCCCAATGCAAGGAAGCCAAGAACCTTGAATAAAGGTTAGACAAATTGCTAACTAGAATAACCAGTATAGAGAAGAAAAACAAGCTGATGGAGCTGAAACACAGCATGAGAACTTTGTGAATCACTCACAAGTATCAATAGCCAAATCAATCAAGCAGAAGAAAGGACATCAGAGACTGAAAATCATCTTAATGAAATAAAGCGTGAAGAGAAGATTAGAGAAAAAAGAATGAAAAGAAATGAACAATGCCTCCAACAAATATGGGACTATGTGAGAAGACCAAACCTGTGTTTCACTGGTGTACCTGAAAGTGATGGGGAGAATGGAACCAAGTTGGAAAACAGTCTTCAGAATATTATTCAGGAGAACTTCCCCAACCTAGTGAGACAGGCCAACATTCAAATTCAGGAAATACAGAGCACACCACAAAGATACTCCTTGAGAACAGCAACCCCAAGACACACAATCGTCAGATTCACCAAGATTGAAATGAAGGAAAAAATGTTAAGAGCAGCCAGAGAGAAAGGTCTGGTTATCCACAAAGGGAAGCCCATCAGACTAACAGTGGATCTCTTGGCAGAAATCCTACAAGTCAGAATAGAGTGGGGTCCAATATTCAACATTCTTAAACAAAAGTATTTTCAGCCCAGAATTTCATATCCAGCCAAACTAAGCTTCATAAGTGAAGGAGAAATAAAATCCTTTACAGACAAGCAGATGCTGAGATGTCATCACCAGGCCTGCCTTATAAGAGAGCTCTTGAAGGAAACACTAAACATGGAAAGAAACAACCAGTACTAACCACTGCAAAATCATTCCGAATTGTAAAGACCATTGACACTATGAAGAAACTGCATCAACTAATGGGCAAAATAACCAGCTAGCATCATAATGACAGGATCAAATTCACACATAACAATATTAACCTTAAATGTAAATAGGCTAAATGCCCCAGTTAAAAGGCAAAGACTGCCACATTGGATAAAGAGTCAAGACCCATCGGTGTGCTGCTGTATTCAGGAGGCCAATCTCACGTGCAAAGACACACATGGGCTCAAAATAAAGGGATGGAGGAACATTTACCAAGCAAATGGAAAGGAAAAAAAAAAAAAAGCAGGTGTTACAATTCTGGTCTCTGATAAAACAGACTTTAAAGTAACAAATATCAAAAAATACAAACAAGGGCATCACATAATGGTAAATGGATCAGTGCAACAAGAGCACTGATTTAATATATATCTTAAATATATATGCACCCAATACAGAAGCACCCAGATTCATAAAGCAAGTTCCTGGAGACCCACAAAAGGACTTAGACTCCCACACAATAATAGTTGGAGGCTTTGATACTTCACTGTCAATATGAGATCAACAATACAGAAGATTAACAAGGATATTCAGGACTTGAACTCAGCTCTAGACCAAGCGGACCTAATAGACATCTACAGAACTCTCCACCCCAAATCAACAGAATATACACACTTCTCAGCATCACATCACACTTGTTCTAAAACTGACCACATAATTGGAACTAAAACACTCCTCAGCAAATGCAAAAAATAAAATAAAAAAACCCAGAAATAATAACAAACCATCTCTCAGAACACAGTGCAATCAAATTAGAACTCAGGATTAAGAAACTCACTCAACTACATGGATACTGAACAACCTACTCCTGAATGACTACTGGGTAAATAACGAAATTAAGGCAGAAGTAAAGATGTTCTTTGAAACCAATGAGAATAAAGAAACAAAATACCAGATTATCTGGAAGTGTTTAGAGGAAAATTTATAGAACTAAATGCCCACAGGAGAAAGCAGGAAAGATCTAAAATCGATACCCTAACATCACAATTAAAAGAACTAGGGAAACAAGAGCAAACAAATTGAAAAGCTAGCAGAAAACAAGAAATAACTAAGATCAGAGCAGAACTGAAGGAGACAGAGACACAAAAAAAACCTTAAAAAAAAAAAATCAATGAATCCAGGAGCTGGGATTTTTTTAAAAAAGATCAACAATTTGGATAGACTGCTAGCCAGACTAATAAAGAAGAAAAGAGAGAAGAATGCATAGACACAATAAGAAAAGATAAAGAAAATATCACCACTGATCCTACAGAAATAAAAACTACCATCAGAGAATATTACAAACACCTCTACACAAATAAACTAGAAAATCTAGAGGAAATGGATAAATTCCTGGACACATACACTCTCCAAAGACTAAACCAGGAAGAAGTCGAATCCCCGAATAGACCAATAACAAGTTTTTAAATTAAGGCAGTAATTAATAACCTACCAACCAAAAAAAGCCCAGAACCAGACATACTCACAGCCAAATTCTATCAGGGGTACAAAGAGGAGCTGGTACCATTCCTTCTGAAACTATTTTAAATAATAGAAAAAGAGGGACTCCTCCCTAACTCATTTAATGAGGCCAGCATCATCCTGATACCAAAACCTGGCAAAGACACAATAAAAAAAGAAAATTTCAGGCCAATATCCCTAACAAACATCGATGCAAAAATCCTCAAGAAAATATTGGCAATTCGAATCCAGCAGCACATCAAAAAGCTTATCCACCACGATCAAGTCAGCTTTATCCCTGGGATGCAAGGCTGTTCAACATACACAAATCATAAACATAATCCATCACATAAACAGAACCAATGATAAAAGTCACGTGATTATCTCAATAGATGCAGAAAAGGCTTTTGATAAAATTCAACATCGCTTCATGCTAAAAACTCTCAATAAACTAGGTATCAATGGAACTTATGTCAAAATAACAAGAGCTATTTATGACAAACTCACAACTAATATCATACTGAATGAGCAAAAGCTGGAAGCATTCACTTTGAAAACCAGCACAAGACAAGGATGCCCTCTCTCACAATTCCTATTCAACATATTATTGGAAGTTCTGGCCAGGGCAATCAGATAAGAAAAAGAAATAAAGGGAATTCAAATAGGAAGAGAAGAGAGGAAGTCAAATTGTCTCTGATTGCAGATAACATGATTTTATATTTAGAAAACCCCATAGTCTTGGCCCAAAATCTCCTTAGGCTGATAAGCAACTTCAGCAAAGTCTCAGGATACAAAATCAATGTGCAAAATTCATAAACATTGCTATACACCAATAATAGACAAACAGAGAGCCAAACAATGAGTGAACTCCCATTCACAATTGCTTCAAAGGAATAAAATACCTAGGAATCCAGCTTACAAGGGATGTGAAGGATCTCTTCAAGCAGAGCTACAAACCACTGCTCAAGGAAATGACAGGACACAAACAAATGGAAAAATATTCCATGCTCATGAATAGAAAGAATCAATACCGTGAAAATGGCCATACTCCCCAAAGTAATTTATAGATTCAATGCAATTCTCATCAAGCTACCATTGACTTTCTTCACAAAAATAGAAAACAGACTAAATTTCATATGGAACCAAAAAAGAGCCCGTATAGCCAAGACAATCCTAAGCAAAAAAACAAAGCTGGAGGCATCATGCTACCTGACCTCAAACTATACTACAAGGCTACAGTAACCAAAACAGCATGGTACTGGTACCCAAACAGATATATACACCAATGGAATGGAACAAAGGCTTCAGAAATAATGCCACACATTTACAACCATCTGATCTTTGACAACCCTGACAAAAAGATGCAATGGGGAAAGGATTCCCTATTTAATAAATGGTGTTGAGAAAACTGGTTAGCCATATGCAGAAAACTGAAACTGGACCCCTTCCTTAGACCTTATATAAAAATTAACTCAAGATGGATTAAAGACTTAAACATAAATCTAAAACCATAAAAACCCTAGAAGAAAACCTAATCAATACCATTTGGGACATAGGCATGGGCAAAGACTTCATGACTAAAATACCAAAAGCAATGGCAACAAAAGCCAAAATTGACAAATGAGATCTAATTAGACTAAAAAGCTTCTGCACAGCAAAAGAAACCATAATCAGAGTGAACAGGCAACCTACAGAATGGGAGAAAATTTTTGCAATCTATCCATCTGATAAAGGGCTAATATCCAGAATCTACAAAGAACTTAATTTTGCAAGAAAAAGACAAACAACCCCATCAAGAAGTGGGCGAAGGATATGAACAGACACTTCTCAAAAGAAGACATTTATGCGGCCAAAAAACATATGGAAAAAAGTTCATCATCACTGGTCATTAGAGAAATGAAAATCAAAACCACAATGAGATACCATCTCGTGTCAGTTAGAATGGCAATCATTAAAAAGTCAGGAAACAATATATGCCATAGAGGATGTGGAGAAATAGAAACGCTTTTACACTGTTGGTGGGAGTGTAAATTAGTTCACCCATTGTGGAAGACAGTGTGGTGATTCCTCAAGGATCTAGAATCAGAAATACCATTTGTCCCAGCATTCCCATTACTGGGTATATACCCAAAAGATTATAAATCATTCTACCAAAAGGACACATGCACACATATGTTTATTGCAGCCCTATTCACAATATCAAAGACTTGGAACCAACTCAAAAGCCCATCAGCGATAGACTGGATACAGAAAATGTGGCACATATACACCATGGAATACTATGAAGCCATAAAGGATGAGTTCATGTCCTTTGCAGGGACATGGATTAAGCTGGAAACCATCATTCTCAGCAAACTAACACAAGAACAGAAAACCAAACACATGTTCTCACTCATAAGTGGGAGCTGAACAATGAGAATACATGATACATGGAGGGGAACATCACACACCAGGGCATGTTGGGGGGTGGGGGGGCTAGAAGAGGGACAGCATTAGGAGAAATATCTAATGTAGATGATGGGTTGATGGGTGCAGCAAACTACCATGGCATGTGTATATCTATGTAACAAACCTGCACGTTCTGCAATGTATCCCAGAACTTAAAGTATAATTTTGTTTTAAAAGTCACTATTCAGGTTCAACAGCAGATTTGAGCCAGCAGAAGAAAACAACAGTGAACTTGAAGAAAGGACATTTAAAATTATCAAGTCTAAAAGCAGAAAGAAAAAAAGACTGAAGAAAAGTATAGAGCCTAAGGAATTAATGAAATACCATCAAGCTAAACAATATAAACTGTATGGAAGTCTCTGAAGTGTGGGTGGTCAGAGAGTTTCTTTGAAGAAATAATGGCCAGAAACTTTCTAAATTTGATGAAAGACACAAATATACATCCAAGAAACTTGAAAAACCTAATTAGGATAAACCCAAGAAAATGTTTATTATGTACAAGGGAGGCCCAATATGATTATTAGCCAATTTCTCAGCAGAAACTTTGAAGACTAGAAGGCGCTGGAATGATATATTTAAAGTGCTGAAATATAAAACTCAGCTAAGAATTCTATATTTGGCAAAACAGTGCCTTTAAAATGAGGGAGGAGTAAAGACATTCCCAGATAAAAAACATAACCACTAGACCTGCCCAGCAAGAAATACTAAAGGGAGTCTTTTGCATTGAAATAAAAAAAAATTAGACAGTAACTCAAAGTTTTATGAATATATAAATATCTCTGGAAAAAGTAAACACATGGGCCAATATAAAAATCAGTATTTTTATAATCTTGGTTTCTCATTCTACTTTTAATTTTCTACATGATTTAAAAGACAAATGCATAAAATAGTTATAAATCTGTAGTTATAGGCATGTAATGTATAAAGATGTAATCGGTGATGTCAATAACAAAGTGAATGAGAAAAAAGAACAGCATAGGTGTAGAGTTTTTGTAAGCAATTGAAGCTGAATTGGTATAAATTCAAAAAAGATTGTTATAACTTTAGAATATTATATGTAGTCCCTATGGTGACCATAAAGAATATAAAAAATGTACACAAGAGGAAATGAGAAGGGAATCAAAACTTGTCATGACAAGCAGTCAACTAAGGCAGTAATGGAGAAAAAGAGGAAGAAAAAGCTGCTAGAAGGTAGACAGCAACCAAATAAAATGGCAAAAGTAAGTCCTCTCCAATGAATAATTACATTAAATGTAAATGGATTACACTTTCCAATCAAAAGACATAGACTGGCAAAACTGATTAAGGAAAACAGGATACAATTTTATGCTATCTACAAGATATTCATTTTAGAGCTAAGGATACACATAGATTGAGAATGAAAGAATGAGAAAAGGTAATCCATGCAAACATTAACCAAAAGAGAGTAAGGATGACCATATTTATATTAGACAAAGTCTACTTTTTTCAGATGTACAGGGAACATTCTTCAGAATAGACCATATGTTAAGCAACTGAAGCTTAACAAATAAGTCTTAATAAATGTTAAACATTTATTAACAAAAATCTTAATAAATGTTAAAAGGTTGATATCATACAAAGTATCCCTTACAATTATAATGGAATGAAACTAGAAATCAGTAGCAGAAGGAAAACTGGAAAATTCACACACACTGAAATTAAACAAGATATTCAAACAATATCTTAAAGAAGAAATCATAGAGAAACTGGAAAATATTTTAAGAGAAATGAAAACACCCCCCCCCCACACACACACACACTTATGGCATGTACAGAAAGCAGTAGAAAAAATGTATAGCTGTAAATGCTTACATTAGAAAGAAAGCAAGAGAAAAAATGTATAGCTGTAAATGCTTACATTAGAAAGAAAGCAAGAGAAAAAATGTATAGCTGTAAATGCTTACATTAGAAATAAAGATCTCAAATTAACAATGTACTTTACACTTTTAGGAACTAAAAAAAGAAAAAACTAAACCCAAAGCTAGAAGGAGGAAGGAAATAAAGATTAGAACAAAGATAAAATACAGGATAGAAAAATAATAAAACAAACAAAAAATTAAACTAAGAGTAAGCTCTTAGAAAAGATCAACAAAATATTTAGCTAGAATGACTAAGAAAAAAAACTCAAGCAACTAAAATCGGAAATGAAAGAGGATATTACTACCAATTTTACAGAAACAGAAAAAGATTATATCAGTGATTGCCAGGGTTAGAGGTGAGGAAACAAATAGGGCACAGAGGATTTTTAGGGCAGTAAAACTACTTAGCATGAGACTATAATGGTGGATAAAGGTACATATTTGTTGAAATTCATAGAACGTACAACTCAAGTGAACCCATGTGTAAACTGTAGGCTCTGCATAATTATGTGTTAACGTAGATTCAGTCAAGCAAAAGTATCCTTTTCATGATAAAGATTCAAAATGATGCCCCTCAATGCTAACTCAATTAAGCATCTACAACAGGCCAGGCTTTGTGTAGAACTACAAAGAGGGTTGGAAATAAGGGTAAGTTTCAGCCCCTACAGACTCCAAGTACTGCTGCAGGTTGAGAAAATCACATGCAATGAATGTTCAGTTGCTTATGGGTTGCGATGACACTGATGGTCAGTTCAAGTATTTTCAGGTCAAGGCACACAACTTTCCAAAGGTTATGCTTTCATCAGCCATACAGGTTGTGATATTACTCACATACTTGCAGCTTAGGAAGTTCCCAAATTAGAGGCTTACTATAGATACTACAAATCACTAACATTTAACAGAATTTTACTGTGGCCTAACTATTGGTTTCAGTTTTTTACATGTATTTATTCTTTCAATCCTCACTAACCACAATTTAAGGAAAGTACAATTTTTATCTCCATTTCATCCTTGAGAAAACTGAGACACAGAATATCAATAATTTTCTTAAAACAGAGCTAATAAGTGACTCCAGAGCCTGGTAGAAAGCAAGGCAGATATGAGGAGTTCTATTTTATCAGGACAATAGGATCTTGGGCTGACCAATCAGAACAGTGAAAAGCCCAGTAGGCCAGCCTTTCCCCTAGCTGTCCAATTTTTTAATAGAGCTCCTGGTGGCCATATGTAGATAAGCCTTATTTAGACCTGTCAGCAAAGTCCTGGGGATCATGTCTGGGCCCTATTAATAAACTGGCTAAGTACACTGCCTACCATTTCTCTGTTCTGCAGAAAGGGGTCTGGGTCAGTGAGAAAGAGAGTGGGAAGGAAAAGACAAAAACATCCTTGGTTCCAATGACAGAGCTTATGATGGTGAGTATATGTCACATACACATTAAAACCCCCCTAACTGGGTTGTCCACTTCTGACTCAGAAAAGCATCAGTGGAAAAACATTATACCATGATGCTACAATACCTGGGATTCTGCTCTGTTCAGCACTTCCAACCTTGAAGGACAAAAGCAAAACAGTGTGGGTGTAGGTAGGTGTGTGTCTGTCTGCAAGCACATGCCAGCCACTGTCGTCACACAGCCTTGCCTATGCTTTGGTATATTAAAGAGTGTTGAGTCACTCACATTTGTGATAACCATTCATAATTAGAATTTTAGAAGAGGGGAAAACCCCTAGGGCTATACAGAATGACACCCTCCAATGGAAGGATAGAAAGACCAGAAGTCACTTGCTAAATCTAACCATGAGATCTTTCAGAGAAAAGAGGGCCGTTCAGCTTTTCTGAGTCACTATTAATGTGACCCATCTGGAAACAGAAAGAATGACTCAAGAGAGTACTACCTATCCTGGAAATGGGGTCAAAGCAGGTATGGTGGGGAAACTGGTTGTGGGCGAGACTGAAGGAGGAAGAAAGAAAGATGAGATGTGTGTTTCCTCAAAGTTGATGCTCCTCTCAGTTATTTATTCTTCTCAAGGGTGACATCGGTATTTTCAGAAGGTCTCAAAAGTGGCAGGGTTCCATCTACCTCAGAGTTTTAAGAGACTTAGCCCAGAGGAAAAAAAAAAAAAAAAAAAAAAAAAAAACTTGCCCTCACAATCCAGTTTGTACAGCATCTACATCTGAAAATCAGGAGAGAAAAGCTGGGCTAGGCAAGAAAAATCCTCCTCTATTTCATACACATGGAATCATTATACCAATTATGCCTTCCACGAATAATAAGGGAACAAGGGAAGGAGAGATGGAGGAACGGAAAGAGTTTCCTTTCTCTACTAGGAAGTTAGAATGTTTAAAACTTTGGAACAGGGAAAGGGACTATTCCTATTCCTCTTTCTCTCCCCTCATCCTTTGCACACCCCCACCCCCATATTTGCTAGTCTGTTAGAAAATGTTTCTAAGTCTAATTTGGCCGGTAAAAAGTTGTTGGGCAAACTACCTCTTCTGGTGATTAGAACCCCTGGGGAAAAAAAAAAAAGTCACTTACAGTCTTCTTGAGACTCAGGTGAGAGACTATATAATCTGCTGCATGAGAACAAGAGCCTAATATCAAAGGCAAAGCGGTAGCTCTGCAGTCAGGCCTGGGTTCAAATTCTGGTTCTGCCATGTCTGAACTTGAACCATTTAACCTTTCTAAGCCTTAAAGCCCTCAGTCTGAAAAATATTGTAAAAGCTATCATGCAGATTAATAGAATTAAATGATATGATGTATCTGAATGGCAACACATAGTAAAAGTGGCTCTTATTTTAGATATTTCTTTTCCAATGTCAAATAAAGCCTCCTAGGCCTTCCTGTCTGGCATTGCACCCCATCAAAGAATAATCAGAACCAGATAAAAAAATTAGTCTACACTTACAAATCCCAGAATAGACCAATAATAAGTTCTGAAATTGAGACAGTAACTAATAGCCTACCAACCAAAAAAAAGCCCAGGACCACATAGATTCACAGCCAAATTCTACAAGTTATAAAGAGGAGCTGGTATCATTCCTTCTGAAACTATTCCAAATAATAGAAAAATACGGACCCCTCCCTAACTCATTTAATGAGGCCAGCATCATCCTGATACCAAAACTGGGCAGAGACACAACAAAAAAGAAAAATTTCAGGCAAATATCCCTGATGAACATCTATGCAAAAATCCTCAATAAAATACTGGCAAACCCAGAGAGGTTCCAAGATGGCCGAATAGGAACAGCTCCAGTCTGCAGCTCCCAGCGTGAGTGACGCAGAAGACAGGTGATTTCTGCATTTCCAACTGAGGTACGGGGTTCCTCTCACTGGGGTTTGTCAGACAGTGGGTACAGCCCACAGATCAGGATGGGGCATCGCCTCACCCAGGAAGCACAAAGGGTTGGGGAATTCCGTTTCCTAGCAAAGGGAAGCCGTGACAGATGGTACCCGGAAAATTGGGACACTCCTACCCTAATACTGCTGGGTGAAACCCACCGCAGCTCAAGGAGGCCTGCCTGCCTCTGTAGACTCCACCTCTGGGGGCAAAGCGTAGCTGAACAAAAGGCAACAGAAACTTCTGCAGACTTAAAGTGCCTGTCTGACAGCTGTGAAGAGAATAGTGGTTCTCCCAGCATGGAGTATGAGATCTGAGAACGGACAGACTGCCTCCTCAAGTGGGTCCCTGACTGGCAAGTTGCCTAACTGGGAGACACCTCCCAGTAGGGGCCGACTAACACCTCAAACAGCTGGGTGCCCCTCTGAGAGGAAGCTTCCAGAGAATCAGGCAGCAACATTTGCTGTTCTGCAGCCTCCGCTGGTGATACCCAGGTAAACAGGGTCTGGAATGGACCTCCAGCAAACTCCAACAGACCTGCAGCTGAGGGTCATGACTGTTAGAAGGAAAACTAACAAACAGAAAGGACATCCACACCAAAACTCCATCTGTACATCACCATCATCAAAGACCAAAGGTAGATAAAACCACAAAGATGGGGAGAAACCACAGCAGAAAAGCTGAAAATTCTAAAAATCAGAGCGCCTCTTCTTCTCCAGAGGAACACAGCTCCTCCCCAGCAACGGAACAAAGCTGGACAGAAAATGACTTTGATGAGTTGAGAGAAGAAGGCTTCAGACTATCAGTAATAACAAACTTCTCCGAGCTTAAGGAGCATGTTCTAACCCATCGCAAGGAAGCTACAAACTTTGAAAAAGATTAGACAAACGGCTAACTAGAATAAACAGTGTAGAGAAGTCCTTAAATGACCTGATGGAGGTGAAAACCATGGCACAAAAACTACGTGACGCATGCACAAGCTTCAGTAGCCAATTTGATCAAGTGGAAGAAAGGGTATCAGCGATCGAAGATCAAATGAATGAAATGAAACGAGAAGAGAAGTTTAGAGAAAAAAGAGTAAAAAGAAGCAAAACCTTCCAAGAAATATGGGACTATGTGAAGAGACCAAATCTACGTCTGATTGATGTACCTGAAAGAGATGGGGAGAATGGAACCAACTTGGAAAACACTCTTCAGGATATTATCCAGGAGAACTTCCCCAACCTAGCAAGGCAGGCCAACATTCAAATTCAGGAAATACAAACACCACCACAAAGATACTCTGCGAGAAGAGCAACTCCAAGACACATAATTGACAGAGTCACCAAGGTTGAAATGAAGCAAAAAAAGTTAAGGGCAGCCAGAGAGAAAGGTCGGGTTACCCACAAAGGGAAGCCCATCAGACTAATAGCAGATCTCTCGGCAGAAACTCTAAAAGCCAGAAGAGAGTGGGGGCCAATATTCAACATTCTTAAAGAAAAGAATTTTCAGCCCAGAATTTCATATCCAGCCAAACTAAGTTTCATAAGTGAAGGTTAAATAAAATCCTTTACAGACAAGCAAATGCTAAGAGATTCTGTCACCACCAGGCCTGCCTTACAAGAACTCTTGAAGGAAGCACTAAACATGGAAAGAAACAACTGGTACCACCCACTGCAAAAACATGCCAAATTGTAAAGACCATCAATGCAGGAAGAAACTGTATCAACTAACAAGCAAAATAACCAGCTAACATCATAATGACAGGATCAAATTCACACATAACAATATTAACCTTAAATGTAAATGGGCGAAATGCTCCAATTAAAAGACACAGACTTTTGGATACAGAGTAGCAAAGTGGATAAAGAGTCAAGAACCATCAGTGTGCTGTATTCAGGAGACCCATCTCATGTGCAGAGACACAAATAGGCTCAAAATAAAGGGATGGAGGAAGATCTACCAAGCTAAAGGAAAACACAACAAAACAAAAAAAAGCAGGTGTTGCAATCCTAGTCTCTGATAAAACAGACTTTAAACCAAAAAAGATCAAAAGAGACAAATAAGGCCATTACATAATGGTAAAGGGATCAATTCAACAAGAAGAGGTAACTATCCTAAATATATATGCACCCAATACAGGAGCACCCAGATTCATAAAACAAGTCCTTAGAGACCTACAAAGAGACTTAAACTCCCACACAATAATAATTGGAGACTTTAACACCCCACTGTCAACATTAGACAGATCAACAAGACAGAAAGTTAATAAGGATATCCAGGACTTGAACTCAGCTCTGCACCAAGCGGACCTAATAGGCATCTACAGAACTCTCCACCCCAAATCAACAGAATATACATTCTTCTCAGCACCACATCATACTTATTCCAAAACTGACCACATAGTTGGAAGTAAAGCACACCTCAGCAAATGTAAAAGAACAGAAATTATAGCAAACTGTCTCTCAGACCACAGTGCAATCAAACTAGAACTCAGTATTCAGAAACTCAATCAAAACCGCTCAACTACATGGAAACTGACAACCTGCTCCTGAATGACTACTGGGTACATAACTAAATGAAGGCAGAAATAAAGATGTTCTTTGAAACCAACAAGAACAAAGACACAACATACCAGAATCTCTGGGACACATTTAAAGCAGTGTGTAGAGGGAAATTTATAGCACTAAATGCCCACAAGAGAAAGCAGGAGAGATCTAAAATTGACACTCTAACATCGCAATTAAAAGAACTAGAGAAGCAAGAGCAAACACATTCGAAAGCTAGCAGAAGGCAAGAAATAACTAAGATCAGAGCAGAACTGAAGGAGATAAAGACACACAAAACCCTCCAAAAAATCAATGAATCCAGGAGCTGGTTTTTTGAAAAGATCAACAAAATTGATAGACTGCTAGCAAGACTAACAAAAAAGAAAAGAATCAAATAGATGCAACAAAAAATAATAAAGGGGATATCACCACCGACCCCACAGAAATACAAACTGCCATCAGAGAATACTATAAACACCTCTATGCAAATAAACTAGAAAATCTAGAAGAAATGGATAAATTCCTGGAAACATACACTCTCCCAAGACTAAACCAGGAAGTAGTTGAATCCCTGAATAGACCAGTAACAGGTTCTGAAATTGAGGCAATAGCCTACCAATCAAAAAAAGTCCAGGACCAGATGAGTTCACAGCCCAATTCTACCAGAAGTAAAGAGAGAAGCTGGTACCATTCCTTCTGAAACTATTTCAATCAATAGAAAAAGAGGGAATCCTCCCTAATTCATTTTATATGGCCAACATCATCCTGATATAACAGCCTAGCAGAGACACAACAACAAAAAAGAGAATTTTAGACCAATATCCCTGATTAACATTGATGCAAAAATCCTCAATAAAATACTGGCAAACCGAATCCAGCAGCACATCAAAAGCTTATCCATCACGATCAAGTTGGCTTCATCCCTGGGATGCAAGGCTGATTCAACATATGCAAATCAATAAATGTAATCCATCATATACACAGAACCAAAGACAAAAACCACATGATTATCTCAATAGATACAGAAAAGGCCTTTGAAAAAATTCAACAGCACTTCATGCTAAAAACTCTCAATAAACTAGGTAATGGTGAGACGTATCTCAACATAATATGAGCTATTTATGACAAATCCACAGCCAATATACTGAATGGGCAAAAACTGGAAAAATTCCCTTTGAAAACTGGCACAAGACAGGGATGCCCTCTCTCACCACTCCTATTCAACATAGTGTTGGAAGTTCTGGCCAGGACAATCAGACAGGAGAAAGAATTAAAGGGTATTCAATTAGGAAAAGAGGAAGTCAAATTGTCCCTGTTTGCAGATGACATGACTGTATATTTAGAAAACCCCATCGTCTCAGCCCAAAACTTCCTTAAGCTGATAAACAACTTCACCAAAGTCTCAGGATACAAAATAAATGTGCAAAAATCACAAACATTGCTACACACCAATAACAGACAAATAGAGAGTCAAATCATGAGTGAACTCCCATTCACAATTGCTTCAAAGAGAATAAAATACCTAGGAATCCAACTTACAAGGGATGTAAAGGACCTCTTCAAGGAGAACTACAAATCACTGCTCAGTGAAATAAAAGAGGACACAAACAAATGGAAGAACATTCCATGCTCATGAATAGGAAGAATCAATACCATGAAAAGGGCCATACTGCCCAAGGTAATTTATAGATTCAGTGCCATCCCCACCAAGATACAAATGACTTTCTTCACAGAATTGGAAAAAACTACTTTAAAGTTCATATAGAACCAAAAAAGAGACTGCATTGCCAAGACAATCCTAAATCAAAAGAACAAAGCTGGAGGCATCACACTACCTGACTTCAAACTATACTACAAGGCTACAGTAACCAAAACAGCATGGTACTGGTACCAAAACAGAGATAGAGACCAATAGAACAGAATAGAGCCCTGGGAAATAATACCACACATCTGCAACCATCTGATCTTTGACAAACTTGACACAAACAAGCAATGGGGAAAGGATTCCCTATTTAATAAATGGTGTTGGGAAAACTGGCTAGCCATACATAGAAAGCTGAAACTGGATCCCTTCCTTACACCTTATACAAAAATTAATTCAAGATGGATTAAAGACTTAAATGTTAGACCTAAAACCATAAAATCCCTAGAAGAAAACCTAGGCAATACCATTCAGGACATAGGCATGGGCAAGGACTTCATGTCTGAAACACCAAAAGCAATGGCAACAAAAGCCAAAATTGACAAATGGGATCTAATTAAACTAAAGACTTCTGCACAGCAAAAGAAACCACCATCAGATTGAATAGGCAACCTACAGAATGGGAGAAAATTTTTGCAATCTACCCATCTGACAAAGGACTAATATCGAGAATCTACAAAGAACTTAAAAATTTACAAGAAAAAAAATCAAACAACCCCCTGAAAAAGTGGGCAAAGTATATGAACAGACACTTCTCAAAAGACGATATCTGTGCAGCCAACATACACATGAAAAAATGCTCATCATCACTCGTCATCAGAGAAATGCAAATCAAAACCACAATGAGGTACCGCCTCACACCAATTAGAATGGCGATCATTAAAAAGTCAGGAAACAACAGGTGGTAGAGAGGATGTGGAGAAATAGAAATACTTTTACGCTGTTGGTGGGACTGTAAACTAGTTCAACCATTGTGGAAGACAGTGTGGCGATTCCTCAAGGATCTAGAACTAGAAATACCATTTGACCCAGCAATCCCGTTACTGGGCATATACCCAAAGGATTATAAAATCATGCTGTTATAAAGATACATGAGCATGTATATTTATTGCGACACTATTCACAATAGCAAAGACTTGGAACCAACCCAAATGTCCATCAGTGACAGACTGGATTAAGAAAATGTGGCACATATATAACATAGAGTACTATGCAGCCATAAAAAAGGATGAGTTCATGTCCTTTGTAGGGACATGGATGAAGCTGGAAACCATCATTCTCAGCAAACTATTGCAAGGACAGAAAACAAAACACCACATGTTCTCACTGATAGGTGGAATTGAACAATGAGAACACTTGGACATAGGGTGGGGAATATCACACACTGGGGCCTGTTGTGGGGTCGGGGGAGGGGGGAGAGACAGCATAAGGAGATATACCTAATGTAAATTATGAGTTAAAGGGTGCAGCCCACCAACATGGCACATGTATACATATGTAACAAACCTGCATGTTGTGTACATGTCCCCTAGAAGTTAGAGTATAATAATAACAAAAAAAAAAATACTGGCAAACTGAATCCAGCAGCACATCAAAAACTTATCCACCACAATCAAGTCAGCTTCATCCCTGGGATGCAATGCTGGTTCAACAAATTCAAGTCAATAAATAAAACCCATCACATAAACAGAACCAATGATAAAAACCATGAGTATCTCAATAGATGCAGAAAAGGCCTTCGATAAAATTCAACACCCCTTCATGCTAAAAACTCTCAATAAACTAGGTATTGATGGAACATCTCAAAATAGTAATAGCTAGTTATGACAAACACATAGCGAATATCATACTCAATAGGCAAAAGCTGGAAGCATTCATTTTGAAAACCAGCACAAGACAAGGATGCCCTCTCTCACCACTCATATTCAACATATTATTGGAAGTTCTGGCCAGAGCAATCAGGCAAGAGAAAGAAATAAAGGTTACTCAAATAGGAAGAGAGGAGAGTAAGTCCAGTTGTCTGCTTGCAGATACATGATGGTACATTTAGAAAACACCATCATCTCAACCCAAAAACTCCTTAAGCTGATAACCAAATTCAACAAAGTCTCAGGATACAAAATCAATGTGCAAAAATCACAAGCACAAGCATTCCTATACATCAACGTTAGACAAGCAGAGAGCCAAATCATGAGTGAACTCCCATTCACAATTGCTACAAAGAAAATAGAAACCACGGCTCAAGGAAATAAGGGAGAACAAAAATGGAAAAACATTCTGTGCTCATTGACAGGAAGAATCAACACTATGAAAATGGCTATACTGCCCTAAGTAATTTAGAGATTCAGTGCAATTCCCATCAAGCTACCATTGATTTTCGCCACAGAAAAAGAAAAAATACTTTAAATTTCATATGGAACCAAAAAAGAGCCCATATACCCAAGATAATCCTAAGCAAAAAGAACAAAGCTGGAGGCATCACACTACCTGACTTCAAACTATACTACAAGACTACAGTAACAAAAACAGCATGGTACTGGTACTAAAACAGAGAGACAGACCAATGGAACAGAACAGAGGCCTCAGAAATAATGCCATACATCTACATCTGATCTTTTGCAAACCTGACAAAAACAAGCAATGGGGCAAGAATTCCCTATTTAATAAATGGTGTTGGGAAAACTGGTTAGCCATATGCAGAAAACTGAAACTGGACCCCTTCCTTATACTCTATACAAAAATTAACTCAAGATGAGTTAAAGACCTAAATGTTAAACCAAAATCTTAAAAACACTAGAAGAAAACCTAGGCAATATCATTCAGGACATGCATGGGCAAAAATTTCATAGCTAAAACACCAAAGCAATTGCAACAAATGCCAAAATCTACAAATGGGATCTAACCAAATCAAAGAGCTTCTGCACAGCAAGAGAAACTCATCAGAGTGAACAGGCAATCTACAGAATGGGAGAAAATTTTTGCAATCTATCCATCTGACAAAGGTCTAACATCCAGAATCTACAAAGAACTTAAATTTACAAGAGAAAAAAAAAACATCAAAAAGTGAACAAAGGATATGAAGAGACACTTCTCAAAAGATGGCATATGTGGCCAACAAACCTATGAAAAAAAAGCTCATCATCACTAGTCATTAGAGAAATGCAAATTAAAACCACAATGAGATACCATCTCACGCCAGTTAGAATGGAATTAAAAAATTAGGAAACAACAGATGCTGGTGAAATTCCATGGGGAAATAGGAATGCTTTTACACTGTCAGTGGGAGTGTAAAGTAGTCCAACCATTGTGAAAGACAGTGGGGCGATTCATCAAGGATCTAGAACCAGAAATACCATTTGACCCAGCAATCCTGTCACTGGGTATATACAAAGGATTGTAAATCATCCTACTATAAAGACACATGCAAACATATGTTTATTGCAGCACTATTTACAATAGCAAAAACTTGGAACCAACACAAACGCCCATCAATGACATACTGGATATAGAAAGTGTGGCACATATATGCCATGGAACACTGTACAGTCATAAAGAAGAATGAGTTCCCTTTGCAGGGACATGGATGAAGCTGGAAGCCATCATTCTCAGCAAACTAACACACGAACAGAAAACCAAACACTACATGTTTTCACTCATAAGTGAGAGTTGAACAATGAGAACACATGGACACAGGGAGGGGAACATCACATACCAGGGCCTGTCGGGGGAGTGGCAGGCAAGGGGAGGGACAGCATTATGACAAATACCGAATGCATATGGGGCTTAAAACCTAAATGATGGGTTGATAGGTGCAGCAAACCACCATGGCACATGTATATCTACGTAACAAGTCTGCCTGTTCCGTACATGTATCCCAGAACTTAAACTTTAAAAGAGAAAGGAAAAAATTAGTCTAGACTTAACATATTCACTTTTTAAAAATATTTCTGTGTTGTTTATATTTTCCCCACTAGGAAAAATAAAAAGTGATAGTGAGAAAAAGAGGTGGAGGTGTGAACGCACCTATTCCAAGGTGTGGATCCAGTCCTCCTGGGGCATTCTGCAGGTAGCCTCAGGCTACCAAAAGTTATCTTCCCGGTATCTGAACTGACAAGCTCAACATTCATTTTGATTTCATTTGAGTCTGAACATGTTTATGCTCACCTTCAAGGAGAAGGACATCATATTCCTCATTCCTTGGAAATGGTACCTTGGATGCAAGGACATAGAAAGCAGAGACACATAAAGCCAATAAACTGTTTCATTCTTATGTGTTGATTACATCTAGGGCCAGCTTCAAGTATGCAATCAGTCACACAGGGCCCTATCCTCAGAGGGGTTTAATGTTCTGCTGTCACCCTCTTGAAATTCTTAATGTTACTTTGAATCTATGTAAGTGAAGTCTGATGTGATGATGGAAATGTGCTGGGAACTTAGAGCCAGGCTCATACCACTTCCCTAGGGTGGGTGCTGAGATGCTTACTTTCTTACTTCCTGGAGACCTGGTCTGCCCAGGTTCCTCCCTCCCTGTGACCACAGCTGCCCTCCACCCCCTGCAGGGAGTAGAGATGGGATGGGATCAGGCAAGTACACTGGATGGCAGCCACACTAGCAACACTGTGGTGCATCTGGTGAGCAGCTGACCAGTCTGTATCTCAGAAGAGGAAGTCTCTCATTTGCGCATCCCTGATCCAAGTACCAATCTTCTTGTGACATGGAAGCTGAAAAGATCCTTGGGTTTCTCCTGTCTTTCATGGGTTGGGGAATGTGCCCATGGGAAGGGGACGTGCCTGGCTTGATCTTCCCAAACCCCACCCCCAACCAAGGCACAGCTCAGCAGTTTGGCTGCTGGTGGGAATTGGTATCTGACCTGCATGGCAGGTCATGGCCTCAGGTAACTATGAAGGTCTGTACTTGTCCATGGAATATTCTCATGCCCAGTGTCTATACTTATTCCTCAAATATTCTCATGCCCAAGTACCTGTGGAGAGAAAAGGATCCTATCTTCTTCTTTCTAGTTTTCCTGAATCTGGTGTTTATCTTAGGCACTCTTTGAAGGGGATTAGCCACAAAATTCAAATTGTGTAATTTCAGTGTTTCTGTGTATGAGTTAGATGCTCTGATATTTGAATTTTAAACTAGCACTGCATAGTATAAATGAATGGTAAAACATGTTAATAATTTAAAATTTTAATTTTTTTCACTTAAAACATTAAATAACAAATAGAATACACCAGGCTAAGTCAAGAGGAAGAAAGGAAGTTTATGTGAATCTTTAGTGGACAATATTTTCCTGCTTTTTGAACAAGAGGCCTCAAATTTTCATGGTACACTGGTCCCTTAAATTATGCAGCCTTGATGATTAGATTGATTTTCAATCAGCAAAGGAGTACCTTTTAAGTGTAGATATCCTTCTAAGATCTCCTCAGAATGTGTAGATTTTTCTCCATGCCTTATAATACTTCACTTATCTCTATATTTCTGTTTTAAAATTCTGCCCTAAGTTGTAAATTCTGTAGACAACAACTATCTTATTCACCTTTTATCTAATTCCTCTTAAATCTAGAGCAATGGTCCAAATATGGAAGATACTCAATTAAAATTTGCTGCATGCCTGAAAATCACAAATAAGGAAATATTTAAAATGCCCATATGGTTTGGATGTTTGTCCCCTCCAGATATCATGCTGAAATGTGATCCCCAGTATTGGAGGTGGGCCTGGTGGGAGACATTTGGGTCATGGGGCAGATCCCTCATGAATGGCTTGGTGACAGCCCCATGCTAATGAGTTAGTTCTTGCTCTTTTAGCTCATTTAGTGGTGGCTGGTTGTTTAAAGGAGCCTGGCACCTCTGCCCCCCCTCTCTCCCTTCTCTTGCCATGTGACATGCCTGCTCCCCCCCTTCACTTTCTGCCATGAGGAAAAGCTTCCTGAGGACTCACCAGCAGCTGAGTAGATGAGGATATGATGCTTGTATAGCTTACACAACTGTGAGCCAAATAAACCTCTTTTCTTTATGAATTACCCAGTCTCACGTATTCCTTTATAGCAATGCAAAATGGATTAATGAAAATGCCTCCAAGGAGCTTGTTGTCATTATAGAAATAAGAACCCAGAAAGGAGATAAATCCAAACTTTCCATGTTCATCCCTGTTTCTTTCCTGAGCTTCAGGCTATAGTTCCAACTGCTTGCTGGATAAACATCTTCATCTGAATGCCCCATGGACATCTCAAATTCAACATGCCCAGCTTATCTTTATCTACCTTCACCTCATCACCTCTTTCCCTCCTTCTGGGATTTATAGTAAATGGCTCCACCATTTCCCTTGTTACTCAGTCCAGAAACGTGGCCACTGTGCCTGAATCTTTCTTCTTCCTATCTCCCATATCAATCTTTGAGTCTATTCATCTTACCAGCTAAGTCTCTCTTGATATTTACTTTTAAAATCTCTTCAGTTCCTCCTATTGCCAATCACCTCCCCAACCCCCAGTTCAGGACATCCCCATCTATTGCCTGGACTGTACTTGTCATTCAGTCTCTCCACTTTTATTATTTTCCCTCCTTATCCTTTTACCTACATTTAATCGATAGAGGATATCTTGAAATAATTGACTGAAAAGTTTTAATTCTGTTTTATATTGGTAAATTGATAAAACAGTTATACTCAAAAACTGCTTTTATAATTCCTCAAAACCACAATGAGATCTCACTTTATACCTATGAAGATGGCTATAATTTTTAAGTTTTTTCATTGGGAAAAAAAAAAAAAACAGGCCAGGCGTGGTGGCTCACACTTGTAAACTTGGCACTTTGGAAGGCTGAGGCAGATGGATTGCTTGAGCCCAAGAGTTTGAGACCATCCTGGGAAACATGGTAAAATCTTGTCTCTACAAAAAATACAAAATTTAGCTTGGTGTGGTGGTGTATGCCTATAGTCCTAGCTACTCAGGAGGCTGAGGTGGGAGGATCACTTGAGCCTGGGAGGTTGAGGCTACAGTGAGCCATGATTGTGAAGAAAAAGAAGGAAAAGGGAAAGGGAAAGAAAAGAGAGAAAGAGAAAGAGAAAAAGAAAAAAAAAAGGAGAAAAAGAAAAAAGTGTTGGTAAGAATTTGAAGACTGAAACCCCTGTGCATTGCTGGTGAGAAAGTAAAATGGCACAGCCAGTGTGTAAAATAGTTCTGCAGCTCCTCAAAAAAAGGTAATTATAGAACCATATGGGTTAGCAGTTTTTCTCTTATGTACATACCCAAAGGAATGAAAATGGATTCAACCAGATACTTGTATGCCAATGTTTGTTTTCAGCATTACTTACAATAGCCAAAAGATGGAAATAGTTCAAGTACCCATCAACAGATACTTGGATAAAGAAAATACCGTGTGTCTATGTATACAATGGAATATCACTCAGTCATAAAAAGGAATGAAAGTTCTGATACCTGCTACAACATGGATGAACCTCAAAAACATTATATTATATGAAAGTAGCCAGGCACAAAAGGACGAGTCCTATACAATTCCACTTATACAAAATAACAAAAACAGGCAAGATCATAGAGACAGAAAACAGATTAGAGGTTTCCAGGGGCTGGGGTGAGAGGGAAGTAGAGAGTTATTGCTTTATGGATACAGAGTTTCTGTTTGGGTAATAAAAGAATATTGGAAATAAATAGTGGAAATGGTTATACAACATAGTGAATGTAATTAATATCACTGAAATATACACTTTAAAATGGTGAAAATGTCCAATTTTATGCTACAGTTTACCACAACACATAAAATTCTTTCCAGAAATAACATTCTTGTACATTAAAGCAAAAAAAAAAAATCCTTCTTTAAATGGATTATCTGAAATTTAAAATTATATTAGTAGAATAATTGTTCTTGATACATATTTACGTGTGGTATTTACTTTCTTTGCTGTAAATTACACTATGAATGCTATTTTCCCCAAAACATTAAAATTTTCATTAAATTATCTGAATTTTTTTATAGCTGAATTTTATCGTTAAAAAATTTGAAGTTGTTACACCTTTAATGGACTCTTCCCTGAAGTCTACATTATATTTCATTGAGAGAGCACTCTTATTGATTATTTATTTATTTAGAGACAGAATCTCACTCTGTCACCCAGACGGGAGTGCAGTGGCACGATCTTGGCTTACTCCAACCTCTGCCTCCCTGGTTCAAGCGATTCTCCTGCCTCAGCCTCCCAAGTAGCTAGGACTACAGGTGTGCGCCTCCATGAACAGAAAACTTGTATTTTTAGTAGAGATGGGGTTTCACCATATTGGCCAGGCTGGTCTCAAACCCCTGACCTTGTGATCCGCCCACCTCAGCCTCCCAAAGTGCTGGGATTACAGGTGTGAACCATCGTGCCCAGCCGAGAAAGCACTCTTCACAGTACCTGGTAAGCCCATACCAAAATTGAATGTTGCATATTGAAATTATAGGTATTTCAGGTCAAATATTTTCACAGATACTATCTTTCTGCTATTCTTTAGAGTGCTTTTCTGCAATATATAATTTTACAAAACAAGTTTGTCCAAAAAGTTGCCTCTATTTATGATCCTTCTGAATGTTACATCGAATTTAGATGTTAAATATCGTAAACCTTTTCACGTCCTTCCGTCTTAGCATAGAATACTGATTCATCCAGTTAAAAACAGGAGCTCCATTAAAAGGTTGTTCCCACAAATGGAAATATTGCAAAGCAAAATTTAGAACTTGAGAATTAGATATTACATGCCACTTAAGTCCTCATTAGGTATTTCCATTCTTATGTTGCAGAGATAAATTTGAATGTCTTCCTACTTCTAAGCTTTCCTTTGTCACCCCCAGTAAATATAATTTGCTAAATAATTTTTTGGTGTTCCATTTATTAAAAACTTGCATTAAATATTCCCAACTTATTTTAAACAAAACAGTCAAAGGAATTGTCCACAAAATTTTAAAACCACTGTAGGTCACTTAGGCTGATTTGCAGAGAGTCCTCCAAAGGCTCAGACATGTCTAAAATACAATTATTGATGCGAATAGGAAACAATTGTGCCATGAAAAAGTAGTCTTGTGTATTTAACATTATCAGCATCATGAATTCGTACAGATTTTTTACATATTGATTTTTATATATTCAGAGTTCTATTTACTCTGAATATATTAAAAATGTATTTAATTGGTAGAATAGCAGCTTGTTTAGTTGCATTTATAAAGTATGTATGCACCACAAAAAAATCCAAGTACATACGTTTCAGCTCCATAAGTTTCTTAAATTTACTATAAATATAACGGTTTATACCATGCCTGTTGTCCTTCACCAAATTTGCATTTCTCTTATCACAAAATAATTTCTTGCTCAAAGTTGAACTTTTAAAACTAAACTTGAAATAGTATTCACAATCATGCCAACCAAATGAACTTCCAAAAAAAGTATACTTTTTATGAATTACATGTTTTTTTAAAAGGGAACATTACTGGAATTGGTTTCTATTATTTAAAGCATCTGATAATACCAGCATAAACTGGCATCATTTGACTGAGAATTTTTCTTCTATTAATGGAGCCAATATATTAAGAATTTTCACTTCACTTTTGGTAAGTTCACTGGAAACCTTGGAAACGAAGATGAGCAGAGCAGTTATTTGCTATAATACAAAGTCATGTTTCATAGACTAATAAGGAAATGCATTTTCTGCATCTGTACAAATTAAATTGTTATACAGTTTTCTTATAAATATTAAGTTTTGTGAGAGATTTTTCAGCAGATTTTTTCTGGTTTCATTTGGTTGGTGATATCATTTTATGCAAGTTATCCAATCACCATCTACTTTCTCAAGAAACCATTCACTACTTAATTCTTCATTGAATGTAGGCTTTTGACTATTTAAACTCATGGCTACTGAAAGCATTGTTTGCTAAATAAAAGAACACCATCAAACAATGAAATTAAGTAAATAATTGTAGATGTATACCCTCTAATAAATCACAAACCCACTGTAGTAAATATTGAGAATTCTCTTTTTATGCTTTACCAAAAGACCACCCAACTTCTAGTTCCTGCTCATTATTTCATGTACATTTAACCTTTACTGACCCTTATTTTCTACTCACCATGATGGTTTCCTATGTCTCATAGACTGGCATAACTGGCTGGCACATCAGATAGAGAAGTTTCAAATACTTCTCCCACCACTGCCCGAGACTTAAAAGACTCGAACATAGTTGCCTGGCCCCTTCAACGGCTCCTTCTAAGCTAATGTTCAAAACCTTTGGGATAGCCTATGACATTCTTCATGCAGTGTACTTTCTCATCTCTTGCCATCCTCACCTCACATAGTAGAGTTCACCTTCTTTGAATAAGGAGAAACGTAGTAGTATAGGGGGAACTAACTCAATTTCCTTAAGCTATCCCGCCATGATTTCCTTGCAAGATCTAAGATCTGCCTGTGGGTCTGGCTGACTCTTCCCCTTCCTTGAGGTATCAGGCCAGATGTAACTTCTACTAGGAAGGTCTTTTGGACTGCAAGTCTGAGTAAGGAGCCTTTCCCATCTGCCCTTGCTGTGCTCCTCCTTCATAACACTCACTGCTCTCTAGTAGAATCTAACCTGTGTTCTTTTCTGATCCTTCTGTTTTAACTAGTGTCCAAGAAAGCAGACATGCCTTACTTACCATTATATAGCTATATAGTACACATAGCCCTTAAAATATTATTTACATACATGAATGACAATAAAAGACAGCATATAATCAGTGCCAAATTAGTAGTATAGAGAGACAATAACTACTGTGAGTACAGAGGAGTAAGAGTACACTTTAGACCCATTCCATTTCACTAAAGATATATTTGGTCTAGATCCTAAGGAACTCAAATAGGAAGGGTCAGGGTCAGAGTTAAGGTTAGGGTTAGATTTCAATAGGGTAGGGCCCAGGACGTACATAACTATTGGAGCAGCTTGCCTGTAGAGTATGTGAAAGGACTTGGAACATAATGAAAAATATCAGTGAGGCCCCGTTGTAGGTCTTGGATTCCAGTCTAAGACATTTACTTTATCTTGTAGGCATGGGGAAGTCACTAAAAATTTGTGGGCCGGCATTCCAGCATTTTACAATACAGCTAACTAGATTTAGTTTGGTAAAGAACATACTGGAAATCCTGAAGCTGTACATTTCTAACAAATACTTTCTCAATTTAGACTCAGAGCTGGGTCTGCCTTCCATAACCACAATCACACCCACAGAATAAAAACTAGTCAATGAATTTCTATAGATGCCCAGAAATTCCTAGGAAGCTGAGGAGTATCATCTTAGTCTCAAAAAAAAAAAAAAAAAAAAAAAAAATGCACGCAATGTTAACATCTCAGTAATTGGGAAGGGTCCTCAAATCCTTACAGTAATGGAGTTAGATATACCTCATGTTGGCAGTGACATTCAAACTAGTTTCTCAAATATGAATTTGAAAACTCATTATATAGATGTACACAAGATATTCTCATCTTTTTGCCCCTTATTCTTAAGGCTGTCAGAAACTTCTTACCAGTTGAATGGGAGCCACTATAGAAATGTAGTGTGTGTAGACTCACACACACACACACACATACACACACAGCACCAATGTGATTCAGACGTGAAATGACTTGGCATAAAGCTGTTGTCAGCTGTGTTATTAAATGCACCACTCTAGTAATGCCTGTCCCACTTCCTGTGCCTTCATCCCACCTCCCACTAACCTTGCTGTCTTTCATTTTGAATGGAAGTACGTATTAAGGAATCCAGAAGGGCTCTTTCTCCTTTAACACTAGCAGCATTTTATCGTATACTATCTGGTTGGTTGGCCATATGTATCTACCTTCGTACCCATAACACAAACACACATGTGGCAAATGTGTCCTTACTAAGTACCAATGCAGATGACAATTTGGGAGGAGTTCACTTAATGGCAAAGCGGATAAAAATGGTAAATTTCACAGTTCAGCAGTAAAATAATAGTACCCTGTTATTTAACCGACATGGACAACAATCCTGTCTTAAAAATATGCATCTGACCAGTTTCTTTTATATTCAAAGACACATAGTTACATCTCTCCTCTTCTCTTGCCATCCCCACCTCACATAGTAGAGTTCACCTTCTTGGAATAAGACCTTCCAGAGACACAACCAATAATTTTGCTCATCCAGAGCCAATAATGTTGTCTTCCACACTCTAGGTTGACAATCTGTTCTTGAAATGAAGTTGTCAATATTATACCCATCAGTCATCACCAAAACTTGTCACAGCTAAGATGGTGCAGCTGAAGTGTTTTTCATGCTTTTAGGATAACAGCCTTTCTCCTAAACCAATGTTTGCTCATTGCAATAAAAGAAAAACAAGCCCATAAAAGTTTGCTTCTGAAAATGAAGATGAATAATTCCTCAAAGCTGGCTTGCACATACCACCTTGTTTTCACCAGCTGTTTTCTATTTCCACTGTTAGGAATTGGGACTGTGGTTTATTTTGATGCAAAAGAGGTATTGATTCCATTACAGGAGTGTTTCCCATGTATTATGGCAGGATCAGCAGGAAAGCCTATTCTACTCTTTAGGATAAAAATACTCAGGACTTAGTCATTGAAGATGTCTCTTTTGCTGTGAAGATTCAAAATGTAAAGATGAGTTACAGTTGGAAAAATTTAGTAGAAATACAACATGTACTATTACCTTTAGACTATCAAATTCCCAGAATAACAGACCTATCAGTCCACTGTAACTAAACTGGATGTCTGAGCATCCCATCTTTCACTGAGTCTCCCACATCAACCTCGCCAGCAGAGCTGGTTGGCACTGTTGCCTACTGCCCTCCTCTTGCAATGACTAAGGGAGACAATTAGGAGAATATAAGGTAAAACAAAACCTTTTTTTTGATATAACATGTTTTTAAAAAAATTATATAACTCATGCTACTTCCACCTCATCCTCTACACGTGGGGGCTCTCATGTGAAAGCAGAAAATTATTAGCAGAGCAAATCATAAGCAGTAGTTAAGACATCAGAAACCACCCAGACAGCTCTGATCACTTTTGTTCTTTCTGGCAGATGGGTTAAATTCCAATAGCCGTAATGCCTGTGTCCTACGCCCTCTTTAAGAAATCTACTTGATGCAAAGTACTCTATTAACCATTTTCAATTGTAGCACACACAAGAGAGCTGGATAGTCTTCGAATACAGCCTCTGTAGGCAGGCTGCTGACAACACTCCTCCTTCCTTACATTCCTCCATCCTTTCTGGCTCATTCTTTCATCAACTTCTTCCTGCTCTCCCCTTCCTAGGAGGGAGTCTTGTTTTCAATTAAAGAAGAAAAACAGTTTCTAGCCCCTGGTTGTCCTTCTCAGAGCATCTTGGGACAAGAACAGCTGCTCATCATCTGTGGGAAATGGTTTTATTAAAGAGATGGGGAGCATTGATTCAATTCAGTAGACAAGATAAGTCAAAATTACCATGAGCTATATTAGTGCACTTACTGCTCCAGATTGTGAAAGGAACTGTGAGGATCCTCACTCAGAGGCCACATGAAGGCAATGAAAGAAACCACAATTACCTCCCTGAAGATCTCTCACCAGGACTGTAATTGGGCATGCCACGAGGTACTCAGTGTTAGCTGCAGTGAGAACTCAGTGTTAGCTGCAGTGATGAACAGCCAGCCTGTCATTACATGTACAGGAACCATCCTGGAACTAAAAGTCTTGGTGACTTCTGAATCCATATCTCATAATGTAATCAATAAAATCCTTCACTATGACCCGCCAAATGCTGCAGACATTACTAAGAAGCATAAATGATGCCTTGCATTAGATTCTAACATCTCCACAAAGGAGAAAATGGAATTCTCTGATTTCGCCATTTACAAAACCTATAGACAAGGGGAAAAAACCTACCCCCACTCCCCAGTTGGGACAACCTCCTACTACAGACCTATTTTCTTTATTTCCTCTCCTTCTCAAACTAGCTTTTATTTGGGAGGCACACCATGTCAAATACAGACTTCTTTAAAAATCTATTCTGATTTTCTTTTAAATTGGTGCTACATTAAAGAATCAGCAACATTAACTATATTATGCAGCGTTGTGGCTCTTTACAGCTTAAGGAGAGAAAGCCCCACATTTCCAGCACTTTCAATTTCTCACCTTCCCTCGTGAGAACCCAAATTCTAAATTTCTTAGGTCCTCACTAAAGAGAGCCTGAATCTGAATCCCAGACCAAAAGACCGCTTAGAAATGCTTAATGAATTAGAAGCATCATGAATTTTTTATCCAAAACTACAAGCTTGAAAAAGATAACTTAGATCACAGATCCAATCATGTGGACTTTTCTTAGAAACAGCAAACCATATTCTCTTGGAGAAAAGGGCTTAAAACCAGCCCAGGGTAGGTTATAACTTCCTCTGTAGTCACAACTGAGTTGACCAACAGTGGCAACTTTATAAAAGGAAATGAAGATGTAAACTGAGCACAGTGAGCCAGATTCTCCCTCAAGAATTTGAGCTGTAAGGCAGACTAAATAGCAAATATGATGACGGGTACAAGAAGCGGAAGCAGTAGCATGTAGAATTGGGTCATGCAGCCATAATGGGCATGTGCTGATGAAACCACTTAGGTTTAGTAGGAAATACTGCTAAGCACTCGTGAAGAACATGCAGATTGGATGAAAGTCCCAGCCTGCCTGTCACTGGCATGCAAGCACACTGTCCCAAGGCCCTGGGGGTTGACATGCCTTGCCTGTGGCTTCTGGCTCCCAATTGGACCATCAGAGGACCTAACAACAGGACCAGAACACCTGCCACCTGCACTCAAGATGCCGCATCCACCACAGTCTGAACAGGCACACTATCTGGGGGCCTGAGAATAGGACTGCACTGCCTAGCGCCACCATCACCACCCACACAACCTACCAACGTTGGGACTGGCCCTCCTGGCCTGCTACTGCCACTGCTGGAAACCACACAAGCCACCTACCATATGACCCAGCAATCCCAGTACTGGGGATTTATCCAAAGGAAAGAAAAGAAAATCAGTATCTCAAAGGGACACCTGCACTCCCATGTGTTTTGCAGCACTATTCACAATAGCAACAACACGGAATCAACCTAAGTGTCCATCAGTGTATACATGGGTAAAGAAAAAAATATACACATACACACACACACAAAATGGAATATTATTTAGCCATAATAAATCCTGTTATTTGCAGCACCATGGATGGAACTGGTGGTCAATATGTTGTGTGGAATAGCCAGGCATAGAATAACAAATGTTGCATGTATTCACTCATATGTGGGAGCCAAAACAGTTGATCTTATGGAGGTAGACAGTAGGATAATAGTTACCAGAGGCTGGAAGGGTGTGTGGATGGGAGGAAGGGATTAAGAGAGGTTGGTTAATGGGCACAAACATACTGTTAGAAAAGTAAGCTCTAGTGTTCGACAGCACAGTAGGTGACTACAGTTAGCAATATATTGTATATTTCAAAATAGAAGATTTGAAATGTTCCCAACACAAAAGTTTTCAATATCATAAATAACCTCGCTTGATAATCATGTTTTCTATGCATGTATCAAAATATCACATGTGCCCCCTAAACATGTATAAATACTATGTAGCAGTTGAAAAAAACATGTAGACTTAAAGGACAGAGGAAGCGTCTTACTTTTTAAATTTCCAGTTCGGGTTTCTACATGACTTTGCTCTATTTTGTTTTCTATTCCTAATGTATACATTCTACTTTAAGTGGGCTTTCATTTCTTCCAAGCAATAAACTTTAAAAAAAAATTGGATTATAACTGGTCCAAGTTACCAATTCACATATAAGGACAATTTGTGTACTAATTGAGAATGAAACCACTACAAAACTAGAGGTAGAAATATCCTTCACATAATTGGTGTTTCCCATTTTTTTAATGCACTAGGGAGTAACAAAAGTCTCACCACATTTCCAATTTCTCCCTATCACCACTTCCAAGCAGCCCAGTGTTGTGAAACTTCTGGACCATATAAATCATATACTAAAGTCCCTGGATTAACAGTCACATTTAACTTTACTGGTTGAAGCTCCAGTGCCTACTCCCGTGATTCCAACAAATCTTTTGAGAAAAAGTTTATTTTATTTTTTCATCATTCCATTCATTTTTTCAACCCTTAGAAATCCTGCATGATGGCTCATGCCTGTAATCCCAACACTTTGGGAGGCCAAGGCAGGCAGATCACTTGAGCCCAGGGGTTCGAGACTGGCCTGGTCAACATGGTGAAACCTCATCTTTACTAAAAATACAAAAAAATTAGCAAGGCAAGATGGCATGTGCCTTTAGTCCCAGCTACTTGCGAGGCTGAGGTAGGAAGATCACCTGAGCCCAAGAAGCCAAGGCTGCAGTGAGCCATGATCACCACTGCACTACAGTCTGGGTGGCACGAGTGAGACCCTGTCTCCAAAAGAAAGAAAAAAAGTAAAAGAAATCTCAAAGATGCTCAATGTCTCAAAAATTACCAACTTCTTCTTTCATGGCCCATACTGAGAAAAATGACATAAGAAATTTTGGGTACAATCAAGATGGAACATTATCAAGCTTGGGGAAGCACTGGTTTTATGTTTCTTCTTTTCCCACCTACTCACACATATACCTGTGTTCGCTCCCTTTGCATCATGCCTCATTTGGCTGGTGAACTATTCCTACTCACATGAACCCACCACTGTCTTGTTACTTGTCATGTCTTCCTTTACTTTTTCTTATTAGGAGGCCCTGCTTGTTTTATTTCTTCTTTCTCTGTAAATCTCTTGAGTTTTCCCTCTTGGTGTTTCTCCAGCACATTTTTGTATCCTTATTTGTATCCTTAATGTGATGGACATCTTCCATATTCTATGATGTTCAGAAAAATGAACTAGACTGAGACTGAAGGCACGTGTATCAATCCCAGCTCTGCCACCAGTTGTATGATCTTATCCCTTACTTTTCTCGTCTCTACAATGATGAAGGGTTGAAGCAGATGATCTCCAAAAGCCTTCCTTCTTAATTTCTGTAACTTCATAATAACATTTTTTCCAAAAGGAAAAACCTTTTTAAAATGTTTCTCCCATGACTATGTCTTATATTTGTATTTCCAGTACTTAATACTGAATATTTGGAGGATGCCTAAACACCTGTTAAGTGAGCATATCACCCCTGGCACTGATTTGTGGCATGAGCTTCAGTAATGTTACATTTCATTATCATTAGTGCAACAAAATGAAAAAATGTACATTCTCCATAATTCCAGGTGGTAGAGGTGAGCAGAATAACCTGAAAAGAATATCCTCCATAAAAGAAGTCAAACTGATAGAACTCTACCAAATTTTCAATGGGTCTGCAGGTCATGGAAGGGTTTTGTGTCAGAGGCATGGGCATTTAGAAGGTGGCAGAGTCTAAAGGTACAGGCAAACGTTGGAAGACTGTGATGTGATCTCTTCCTACAACCCTTCACATCTTCAGTAATATTACTAAATTCACAAAATCATTGACTGGACTTTCATGGAAAATGACATAGTGAAAGTTTTCATGTTGGCTGGCGTAGGCTGGATTGTAATGGTATCAACATGCTAAGATTGATGATTAGAGATGACCATAAGAAAAATGGAATTGGGAAGTCATAGAAGTTATGTGGTGAATACACATACACAAAAAGTGGCATATTCAGCACTATGCACAATAACAAAGACAGGGTATCAACCCAAGTGTCCATCAGTGGATGAATGGATGAAGGAAATGTGTTATACACACAATGCAATACTATTCAGCCATAAAAAATGAATGAGGTGTCATTTGCAGCAACATGGATGGAAGTGGAGGTTATTAAGTGTAATAAGCCATGCACAGAAAGATTTCTCATTTTCTTACTAATATGGGAGCTTACAAACTTGATCCCAAGGATATAGAGAACAGGGTAATAGATATCAGAGGCTGGGGAAGATGTATGGGTGGGAGGGGTGATGAAGAGAGTTTGGTTAATGAGCGTAACATATGGTGAGATCGAAGGTGCAAGTTCTGACATTACATAGCAGAACAGGGTGACTATAGTTAGCAATAACATACTGTATATTTCAAAGTCTCTAGAAGAGAGAACTTGAAATGTTTACAAAGCAAATAAGTGATAGATATCCCAAATACCCTGATGTAATCATTGCACATTCTATACATGCAAAATCCAGCATATTGAGAATTTGAGCCCAAGTCACCTAAACCTTCAAGAAACTGAAATCCCAAGTGACATCTGGGTTATATGTCTCATTCCTTGCCAACAATTAGGGCCACAAATGCATAATTGGATGATTATAAATGTGATAAAATAAGAAATTAATATATCAAACTTATATGGAAATGGTAGGATGCTATAATTAGGCCAACATCAATTATAATGGAAATACTTTCTTTGAATAAGGCAGGATGCATAGTGATACAGCTCATAAAAAACAAGCCTTTGGGCTGGGCACAGTGGCTAGCTCCTGTAATCCCAGCACTTTAGGAGGCCAAGGCAGGTGGATCACCTGAGGTCAGGAGTTTGAGACCAGCCAGACCAACATGGTGAAACCCCATCTCTAATAAATACAAAAAATTAGCCAGGTGTGGTAGGGCATGCCTGTAATCCCAGCTACTTTGGAGGCTGAGGCAGGAGAATAGCTTGAACCTGGGAGGCAGAGGTTGCAGTGGAGCCGAGATTGTGCCATTGCACTCCAGCCTGGGCAACAAGAATAAAACTCCATCTCGAACAAACAAAAAACAAACAAAAAAAAAACCCACAAGCCTTCTCTGTGTACTAACTAAAAAAAAAATTGCCTTAACAGTATGTGCAATACTGCATTTGCTTTTCTGCCTACACCAAAGTACTAACTATGATTAAAAAGGAAATTATCTCTGGATCTCTGCCTTTTAAAAATTTACCACACCAATAACATCTGAAATCAAAGCAGTTGATCAAAGGAAAGAACCACTAAAATAAGTTGGCATTGTATTGGATAGCAGAGAGATTGAAGCAAAAGATATTCCACCAACCTAATGACTGGGAAACTCTTATTGAATGTGAACTTAAGCAGGCTGAAATCTAACGTGTCATGTGGTATTAGCCCTGTCTCCCAAGACCCTGACTATTCTTTCCTCAGGAGTCACTTACCATAACATCTAAGATTATTTATCTCAGGATACACTTGACTTACCAATAAAATCACTGAGTGGGAATTATCATGTCCCTACAATCATAAGAGTAGCTGAAATGTGACAAACCAGAAAGGTAAAAAAAAAAAAAAAAAAAAAAATGGAGTTATGCTGAGGTTGGCTTCAAGAGGCACTTCCTTTTTTCCCTAAAATGAAAACTTTTTTTTTTGCTTGACAATAAAAGACACAGATGTTTACACAGAAAGTCAAATAATATAAAAGATACTCTGGTGTCTCTGTCTTCCTCTTATAAGGATACAAATCCTACCAGAACAGGGCCCCAAGCTTTTGACCTCATGTAACCTTACTTACCTACTTAAAGGCCTTGTCTCCAAACACAGTAAAAATCTCAGGTGCTTTCCAGCTCTTGACGCACATTTTCACTAACAGTTTATGTTAGTGTCCATTATCCCTTGCAAATCAAGTATTCTCTACCTCCTCCCACATCAGACTGACAGTTTTAGGATTTTTTAAAAAATTTTCTTTGAGATGGAGTTTCACTCTTGTTGCCCAGGCTGGAGTGCAATGGCGTGATCTCGGCTCACTGCAACCTCCGCCTCCCAGGTTCAAGTGATTCTCCTGCCTCAGTCTCCGAGTAGCAGGGATTACAGGGACCTGCCACCACATCCGGCTAATTTTTTGTATTTTTAGTAGAGACAGGGTTTCACCACCTTGGCCAGGCTGGTCTCAAACTCCTGATCCACTGCTTCGGCCTCCCAAAGTGCTGGGATTACAGGCATGAGCCATCGTGCCCAGCCTGATAGTTTTTAAAACAATAGAATCTTGTTTTTGTAAATTTTTATGTCACACTGGCGGCTAGGCGAAATTTTGGGCAGACATGGTTTAGTTCACCCCTTCCCATAAATATTTCAGATATTTAAATTCATGTCAATATAGACCTACATGATCATTTTAATGGTTTCATAATATTCTCTTGTATGGCTATACCATCATTTAAACAGACACTTACATTTCTAAATTTTAATATTCTAAATAATGCTTCAATGAAAATATATGCCTAGGTGCATTTATGTTTGTACCCTATTCTAATAATTTCCTTACAGCATATTCCAGGTAAAGAGTCACCTTGTCCCTTTGGGCTTAGAAAATTGGCATTAGGGCCGGGCGCGGTGGCTCAAGCCTGTAATCCCAGCACTTTGGGAGGCCGAGACGGGCGGATCACGAGGTCAGGAGATCGAGACCATCCTGGCTAACACAGTGAAACCCCGTCTCTACTAAAAATACAAAAAACTTAGCCGGGCGAGGTGGCGGGCGCCTGTAGTCCCAGCTACTCGGGAGGCTGAGGCAGGAGAATGGCGTGAACCCGGGAGGCGGAGCTTGCAGTGAGCTGAGATCCGGCCACTGCACTCCAGCCTGGGTGACAGAGCGAGACTCCGTCTCAAAAAAAAAAAAAAAAAAAAAAAAAGAAAATTGGCATTAGAAGATGTTGCTATTCTGGTTATTGCTGTGAGTAATAAAGTTTTTTCTCTGGCCCAGGCATCCATGAAACTGTTATGGCCTAACCTGTTGGCTATGCCAGGAATGTAAAAATCTCAGGTGCTTTCCAGCTCTTAACATTTTAAAATCCAACAATTTATGATAGTGTCCTTTATCATTTACAGATAAGGGATTATCTACCTCCTCCTTTATTAGGCTGATTGCTTAGAAAAAAAAATCAATAGAATCTTATTGTATTTACAAATTTTTGGGTTTTGGCCATTCCCATTGCTTTTTTGGTAAACATCAATTTTTCTATTGTGTATTTTCTGTACAAAATTTAACATTTTTGTATATTAGAAATATTGGCATTTTATCTGCTAGATATTAATGACTTTTTTCAACCTAAGTATGTTTTTTATTTTTCTAAAGCCAAATGTAAAAATATTTTGCTTTGTGAGATTTTGTCTAGATATCATGTCTTCTCCCCTTTAAAATGAGTGCTTAGTGACATATCTTTGCAGATATTCAGGTAGGCCATCAACTGGCAGGAAGAGTGCACCTGTACTCCCCTCTTCCTAATTGAGTTCTCCAGTTTGGTGAACGAGAGGCAGCTGAGCAAATGTTTCATCCCTCAATGTAGCTTTCTTTGGCTACACCTCAATATGCCAGTGGCAGGGGCTCGTGGCCCAGCAACACTATCCTGTCCATGCTGTGGCTTCCCTGTGCTACACCACAACCCTTTATACTTGGAATTTACATCCCAATGCCAAAAGGCTTATGCAAACAGTTGCTGAACTTAAAATCCCACTTTTATCAAGATCTGGCTCTCCTGAACCAAATTCAGTCTGCCCATGTCGTCACCCCTTTTACTCCTCTTTTGCAGACTTCGAGCTATTATCATACTTTACTTGTCCAAAAACTTTTGGAGTCATTTTGCAAATATTCCCTCATCTCACTCCCTGAGCTCAATGCCAGTAGAATCTTCAGTGGGGTTGCATTAAATATGCAATTTAAAAAGCACTGATGCCTGAATCCACAGCATATTCCTATACATTCTTGCAAGAATCTTTTCATAGCCCTCATATGTCTTTTTCATATTATCTCACACATAATAAACGTTTCATCTTTGTTATTGTTGATTATTCTTATACTTATACTTATTATTCTTATAACAAGTAAGTTTCATCTTTGTTATTGTTGGTTATTCATGTTTTCCTACTGTATAACCAGTTAGTATATGTAAACACCATTGACTTTAATATTTTATAGCCAGCCATTTAACTTAATTTTATTGGCATTAATAGTTTTCCAGGTGATTATTTGCAAATAATAGTCAGATAGCTATAGTCATTTTCTGTAGTGGCATTTAGGGGTAGCCAGATGAAATAGAGGATCAAAAATTATTTGCTCAGGTAAACTGATAAGTTTTTAGTATGAGTTTTTCCTATGCAATGCTTTAGAGTACTATTACTAAAAAATTGTTGTTCATCTGAAACTCGAGTTTAACTAAGTGTCTCGTATTTTTATTTGGTAAATCTGGCCAAGTTTGGTTGTGGTGCTAGCACTACAAGAATTGTGCCAAATAATGATGATGATGGCATTGCCGTACTATTCTGTTTTACTAGAAATGACTCTACAGCGTTTCTCTGTCAAGTATGTTAATAGCTGCTAATTTTAGTTATTATAAATTCAACAGGACCAGAGACCACTCACAAGTTTGTAAGCACAGTCCTAGCACCATGCCGGATACACAGTGTATGTTTAAAACATATTGACTGAATAAGTAATAAATATGCTTTACTAGGTTAGCAAAGTTTAAGAAAGAAATTGTATAGCTGCCTGGGCATGGTGGCTCACGCCTGTAATCCCAGCACTTTGGGAAGCTGAGGTGGGCGGATCACAAGGTCAGGAGTTGGATACCAGTCTGGCCAATATGGCGAAACCCTGTCTCTACTAAAAATACAAAAATTAGCTGGTCGTGGTGGTGCGCACCTGTAATCCCAGCTACTCAGGGGGCTGGGGCAGCAGAATCGCTTGAACCCGGGAGGTGGAGACTGCAGTAAGCTGAGATGGCACCACTGCACTCCAGCCTGGGCGACAGAGCAAGACTCCATCTAAGAAAAAAGAAAAGAAAAGGTATAGCTTACATTGTATTGTTTTGTGAAACTATATAGGAATGTGTAACTCAAGTGGCAAATAAGAATGCATAATCAGACATGAAATAACCGTATAAGAAGTTAATAGCAGCTAAGAGTTTAGGTTCAGAGCCATACTGCCTGGGTTCGCATTTTACCTCCATTTTACTGACTGCCTGATCGCGGGCAATATCGAGTCCCAGTTTGCACATCTGTGAAACGAAAAGAACGACAGTATCTACCTCATAGGGTTATTATAAGAATTAATTGGGAAAATTCATGGTAAATAATCAGCACAGTATCTGGCACGGAGCACTTTCGTAAGTGATATCTATTAGAAATTATAACTACTTTGGGAGACCGAGATGGGCGGATCACGAGGTCAGGAGATCGAGACCATCCTGGCTAACACGGTGAAACCCCGTCTCTACTAAAAAATACAAAAAAAAAACTAACCCGGCGAGGTGGCGGGCGCCTGTAGTCCCAGCTACTCGGGAGGCTGAGGCAGGAGAATGGCGTAAACTCGCGAGGTGGAGTTTGCAGTGAGCTGAGATCCGGCCACTGCACTCCAGCCCTGGCGACAGAGCAAGACTCCGTCTCAAAAACAAAACAAAACAAAACAAAAAGAAATTATAACTACTATTTATTGAACATTCTGCAGGACTAAGTACTGTTCTATGTATTTTACTTATGCTATCTCATTCAAAATAATATCACTCTGCACTTGTTTGCCCTGTTTCAGAGAATGAAACTAAGAAAATAACTGAACTTTTTCAGAAGCCTGTAAATTGATAATAATACAAGACTCTCAAAAGATAAGCCAGTGATTCTTAAGTTGTAACGCTGGGACCAGTGGCCTCAGTATTACCAGACATTGATTTTCTGTTGCTGCTGTAACAAATGACCACAAATTAAATGACTTAACATAACACAAATTTGTTATCTCACAGTTTTTGTAGATCAGAAGTCTGAACCCAGCTTGGTTTTCTGCTTAGCGTTTTTACAAGGCCGAAATCAAGGTTTCAGCAGAGCTGCACTGCTTTCCAGAAGCTCTGAGGATGAACCCACTTTCGTGCACATTCAGGGTATCAGAAGCCAGTTCCATATAGGACCAAGGTCCCTGTTTCCTTGAGCCGTTGGGGGTCATTCTGTTTCTAGAGGCCAACCACATTCCTTGGCTCACAGCTCCTTCCTCCGTCTTCAAAGCTAGCAAGGACAGAGTGAATGTTTTTCATGCCCTAAATAGCTCCGACCTCTTCTTCGGCCTCACCGCTCCTGTTTGCCTCACCTGCTTTTAAGGGCTCATTAGATTACATTGGCAGTCTGGGCTAATCTCCCTATTTTATGGTCAGTTCATTAGTAACCTTGATTCCATCTGCAAAGTCCCTCCACAGCAGCATCTAGATTGGTGTTTAAATAATCAGGGGATGGATTCCTTGGTGAGGCATCTTTAGAATTGTTCCTTTCACACCTGAGAATTTTTGGAAATTCAAATTCTCTTGCCCCATCCCAGACATACCAAATCAGGAATTCCGGAGGAAGGCCCAACAATCTGTGTTTTAATGTAATTCAGCTGATTCTGATTCGTGCACACCACAGTTGGAGAACCATTGAAATAGTGGAAGGGTTGGGGCATGCCATCTGATTTCAAAACCTAAAGCTAAGCCAAGGATATCTGGTCTTAATTTTAAAGTAGATCTCTGAGAGAAACTCACTTTAATAAATTATTTTATAATACATGACTATATTAATTACATTATAGCAACCATTACTGATTTGTTTTCTTCAGTGGTGATATATTTCAGTTTAATTTTTTACTGATGCCAATGAAAATTTTGCTTCCTCAAAGAAAAAAGGTGTTTTATATACATCTTCTTGAAAAAGAGGCTAATTTAAGGGGAAAGTTTTACAATCATGGAGGATAACATGTAATTAAGAGCATATGAGAAAATCCATAAAACAGCCTAGACACTCCTTCAACGCTGGTTAGTTAGAGGTAGCTGAGCAGGATTTTCCAGGTGCCACTCATCTCTTATCATTCACTTCCTTCAGTAGCTTGCTTCTCATTTTTTGACTTTCAACACTTACATGAGAGGAGACTGATACAGAAGAAAGGGACTACAAGGGACAAAAGAGAACAGAAGACAAAAGCTGGCTCTAGAAAACAAGTCTTCAGAGTTAGTTGCTACACTGGCCAGCTTGTGTACACATAGTTTGCAAATGCAGGCTAGCGAGGAACAATTTCCTGACTAAATTATTTTAAACACAACTTTTAATCCTATATAACTATACTAAATGCTTTAGAGACGTTTTAAAATGAAAGAAGAATAAAGTGGCATAAGACCTCTTTGCAAATGAAATGGCATAAGATTGACATAGCTGGTCTAGCCCGTAATGTCATATACCTACCCAAGTTGTAATGAACCATCTTCAAATACATTGCCTATTGTTTTTAAAATTGGGGGATGTGCAATTACAGCTACATAGTAAACCTGACATATGAATCTGATAATTTTTTAAAGTTCATTTTATATACCTTGAAAAATCTATCAAAACTTCAGAGGGCTGTGGGCATATGATTGATTATTTTATCATATCTCCCTCCTTGGGATCCAGATCCTAGATCAAGCTCAAAAGCCATCACAATGCTAGCCTTCTAAGTCCACAAATTTAATTGAACTAACCTATGTTTTGTTAGTTTCTAAACATTTTCTTAGACGGGTTAGACTATGAAAACTGTTTAAAAATATGATAAAGGAGAGGGCTCCCTGCAATGTGTTTTAAAATATATCTCTACTTAAGCAACCTCACTGCTAAACTTGTCACTTAAGGGGGAGGTTAGTTTAGAATAGAATAATATAAAATGGTCTTTCTTGCTAACCTTTTCTTCTCCCTTGTGTATTTCTGAGCAGAAACTGTTACAATTCTATTTCAAGCTTCAAAAAAAAAAAAAAAATGTTTTTTAAAGGCTCACCCTCAGCCCCTTGGCATTAGACCTGGTTTATCACTTTCCCCTGTAGACATTTACACAAGAGTATTAATGTGGCATGTCAGTAAATTGAGACTCTCAGAGTTAAGGGTTAATCAAAATAATTTAGGTGATAGCAGTTAACTCTCTGGAGAATCTGAGACCTGAGTCCTCATCAGAAGCTGGCTGCACATGAGATGGAAAAACATGTAAAAGCCAGGGCTCTTTCAGTAGAAATCTCCAGGTCTCAGCTGGCACACAGGCTCAATTATTGGCTTTTAGCTTGGTGGAAAGTCAAGCCCCCCCAGGACCCTGCTGCTCCAGGCATTTTATTGGCTCATTAAATATAGGATTTTGTTTTTCAGCCCCAGCCAAACGTGATATGCTATCCAAACAGAAAGTATGATGAGAGCTGGAATAGCTAACACATGCGCTTCCTTTACCCCTTCTCTGCACTTCTCTCATCCCACCCCACCCGCTATGCACTTTATTACAAGCACAAAATTCCTACAGAAAGAAACAGTGAGAGGCTTCACTGCAGGGACTGTTCGTAAGAACTCCGACCTCAGTCAGGTACTCGGAAAGTATGTTCTCAGCATGTGTGTTAGATTAATTCAACTAGAAATGTTTTTGCCCCAAAGGGCTCAGAAAATAGAAGATGACAATGAAGAAACGAGACCCAGAAGACTTGAATACTAGATAAATATCAATTAAGCATGCTAAAATGTTCCAAAGTCAGAAGCCATCAATGAACATGAGAAATCTTTGGAAAACTGCTTGATAAATCAGGAAAAGTGGAGAAGAGTTTTTGCTTCCATTACTCATTGAAATGAAGACTAACTTATCCCCTAGATTGAAATATTCAAATTATTTTGTAAAAAATAATTTGTAAAAAATATGTAAAAAATATTCAAATTATTTTGGAATAGGGACCTGTTCTATGCATGCATAGGAACTGACTTTTGATGGTTAAAATAAGTTCAATACAGTGGAAGTAGAGAAGACAATTTCTGGATACAATCCAGCAGACCCCAGAGCTTCCTGCTACTCTGAACAGACAGACACATTACTTTTTTCTCTTTTAGAAGTAAGCCGTTTACAAGAACTGCAGAAATATATCTTGAAACAATCTGCCACGCCATTTGCCACACACATAATCCTCCTAGATTAATTTAAAAAATAATAATGAGTGTTGATATAAACAGTGTGAGTGACATGGTGGTAAAATAAAATGCATTCGTGTGTGGCTGCTGACATCCTAAAGTAATAAAACTCCTAATAGATAAAATCCTAAGAGCACCCTGAGAATATGTGTTATAAACCAAAAATATGTTTATACCTTTTGACTGAGGAATACCAGCATGAGGATTTATCCTAAGATAAATAAATGAGGAGAAGAAAAAGTCACATACTTAATTTATGTGAAAAAAATTATTGGGCTCTATACTGGCCCTGTGTGAAATACTTATTTAGCAAAGAGACAAATAAGAAATTGTCTTCAATTACACACTACCTAGTGGGAGAAAATAGGGGCATAAATAATCACGATGTGATGTAATAAGCACATCATCTGAGATATATGCTAGGTTCAGCAGTAACACAGGAGGTGGGAGAAGAACTAAAGGGACATTTATTCAATGTATATTGTAGAGCACCTCCTAAGGGCTGTGCTAGGCTCTGAAAATAAGAAGCAAGGCAGATTGCCCCTGTGCTCATGATGCCCATGGTAGTCTAGTGACTCCAGATAAAAAGGGCAGCACATGCCCATAAGAGATGAAATAGCCTAGTATATTTGAGGAACTGGATGTAACAAGGTATATCTGGAGCATAGAGTTAAGGGTTAAGGTTAGAAGGAGTGAAGAGAGAAGCAAAGCCAAACTGTGGGGAACTGGAATGCACAAAAAGCTGTTTAGACCTTACCCTGTATTTGATGTAGCTTCACTGAAGGATTTGTAGAGGAATGACAAAGTCAGATCTGCATTTTGAAAGGTGATTCTGTTACCAGCATAACATGAGTTGGGTTAGGGTGGCTGTGAGCAGTGAGATTAGCGTCAGGGAGACCAAATGAGAGTCTACTGGTCTAGTCCAGATGAGAAGTCAAAAAAGCTTGAACTAGGTGAGTGCCAGAGAGTACAGAGAAAAGAGAAGCAATTCAAACAATCTGGTTAAGCTGGCCTTTGACTTTCACAAGAGATTTGTCCTTGCAAACCCCCAGTCTGATGACTATGGCAGTGTTTATAGAAGGGCCTGGCTTTCTCTCAAACAACTTTCCATTACCACTTACAGATTCCTTTCCTGTGCCTGTCTTGATACCATCAGTTAAATGACTATTAATTTTTCATTATATCTTTCTCTTTCACTTGAGCAGTTTTTGCACTCAAACTGGAATGGCCATTGAAGTGCTTTCGCAATGATGAAGTTGGTTATGATGCTCATCTGAACCACTGCCAAATATGACATTTCACTTCAATTTATCCAAATGACTGTCTTAGACTGTGTTCTCTTTCTTTTTACCTTTGCCATTAGCAATGGGTAATAAGTTCTTTATAGAATTGTGTTCCATAAGAAATAAAGTTTTGTTTTTGTCACTGTATATGCTAGAACAAGTAAGGAATCACAGAGCTGAATATGGAGGCAGGATGGGTTTCTGTGACAGCTAGAAGCAGTGACTCCCTTCTGTACCTTAGCTATACATCATCCTACATTAAATATTGCCTCAGGATGTAATGAAATAATGCTTGTAAGGTAGTTAATATTGTATCTAGTATACCAGAAGCGTTCAAAAAATGTTAGTAATACAGTGAAATTGAATGCAAGTATCAAATTAGTTTTTTTTAATTTAATGGATATGAACTCTCTACCTCAGGCCAAAAAATTTTACATACAATTTCAGAATACATACAAATGTATGAAAATAAGTGCTATGCAGGTATTACCGCATATGCTAAAAACTAACACACATGCGTGCACACACACACATATACATGCTAGTACATGAGAAAACCAAAGACCATTAAGTTAAAAAAGAGAAAAGTGAAAACACATAAATTGCATTATTTTATTTGTGTAAAAATTTTTATAAATCTACGGCTAGACAGGAGGAATAAGTTCTAGTGTTCTGTACCACCGTACGATGACTATGGCTAACAATACTGTTACATAGGTTCAAATAGCTAGAAAAAGGATATTGAATGTTCTCAACACAAAGAAATGGTAAATGTTTGAAATGATGAATATGCTAATTACTTTTATCTGATCACTTTACATTATATGTATCACATCACTATGTACCCCATAAATATATGCAATTAGTATGTGTCAATTAAAAAGATTTTCTCTTAGGAAAATAACAAATTTTTACAACTTTTAGAATATCTCTTTGCATTTTCAGAATAAAGTAATGAATAATTTCACAATTATTCTGGGAAAAATATTCATGTGCTATTTTCAGGATAACATGATTTATGTCATCTGACATTTTGGGGGTCTTTCGCTGGCAATGAAAGTTCACATGCAGAGAGTAGCTAAGCATGCTGCAAAGTGATTTCTCAGTTGCTATTGAGGTGTTTTAAGGTTCATTCCCTGTAAACACATGAATTTCTAGAGTGTTGCTTTTTCAGACCTCTCAAGAGTTTACATGTCTGTAAAATGTCATTTAATGTCACTGGGATTCATGCAAATTGAAGCTTTTACCTCTGGTATAAAAATAAAGGTTATCACCTACAATGCAAAATGTGAATGTGTCATCTCTGAGGTGCTGGTTCACGAGACCCAAAGCATCAGAGCAGTATTCCCAATATTAAAGAAAAAGAGACAGATTTGAAACTTTCCCCAGTAAGACAAAGATAGTCTGGGGGCAAGAATTCCTTGAGATACATTTAGCGTAAGTGAGAGTTGTAAGGCTAGGGCCTTGCGATTGAAAATATGGTCTTCTAACCATCAGAGCATCAGCAGCATCATTGACACCTGTCAGAAATACAGAATCTCAGGCCCTACTCCAGGCCAAGTGAATCAGAATCTGCATTTTAACAAGATTGTTAGTCATTTGGAAGCACATTAAGGTTTGAGGAGATCTGAGCTTAAGTTAGTGGCTGGTTTGGGCACTATCATTAACATTGTTTCTCATTAAACAACTTCATATATTTATTTTTCTATAAATTGTTTTTATTATTTACATTTCTAAGCACTATATGGCTATTTAATTTTAACTACTTGAATATATACATCAAAATGCTGTGTTTTTCTATGGAAAACTAATGTGTATATTTTTTAAATGACTCACTTTTAGGAAACTAACCATGACTTAAATTGAGTCAGAAAAAAAATTACTATAATAGGTAGACTTTAAAGGTAGCCCAGGAATACTGCAAATTACAAAGTCAAGGATTTACTAGGAGGTAGAATTGGCATGTCCTAATGAAACTGCAGGCCGGATGCAGTGACTCACGCCCATTTTCTAAATTTCATGACTTAAAGAGGACATTTAAAATCTAAAAACTGACAGCCCAATTTAAGCAGGAATGAAACTGCCTATCTTGTGTTTTAGCTAAGCTTGTCCATTGGGAGACTGCCTGCTTCTTTCTGCCTGGGAGACATACTTTCTCATAGCCAGAGCAGAGGTGCTTGTTAAGAGTAATATTTCAGGCTGGGTGTGGTGGCTGACGCCTGTAATCCCAACAGTTTGGAAGGCTGAGGAGGGTGGATCATTTGAAGTCAGGAGTTCAGGATCAGCCTGGCCAACATGGTGAAACCCAGTCTCAACTAAAAATACAAAAATTAGCTGGGTGTGGTGGCACACACTTGTAATCCCAACTACTCGGAAGGCTGAGGCAGGAGAATTGCTTGAACCCGGGAGGCGGAGGTTGCAGTCAGCCAAGATCATGCCACTGCATTCCAGCCTGGGCAACAGATAAAGACTCCATCTCAAAAAAAAAAAAAAAAAAGTAAATAAAATTTCAATGTTAAAACAATGAGCTTTCATTTGTGCCCTGTCTTGCCTCTGATGGGGATGCAAGCGTTCTCCAGGTTGGAGGACCTGATCACAGCAACATCAGCTGCCGGAACACCTCCTTCTCAGAGTGACCACTTTGGATAAGAAAATAATTTTTCATAGGTATGACATGACCAATGTTTCTATGAGCTTCCTTCTCTGATGACAGGTGCAGCAAAATATGGTTTCAAAGATTAAGCCAATGAGATTTTATGGCCTTTGTCCATCAGCCCTGTTATTTCACAGACTATTTTAGAGCAATGTATCAGGTAGACACTATTCTAGATGCTTCACATACATTATCTCATTTGATCCTCATATTGTTCCTAACAAGTCAAGTTTCAGTTATAGAGATGCGTATCACTTTTTCTTTATTCCCACCTTATCATCACATTCCAGGAAGGGGTAGACCTTCATATGACAAGACCCTGATCCACCAAGTCACAGTTGACTAGACCAGAGGTCAACACTTAATATCAAGTAAACTATGCTAATCAAATTCATATTTGTAGGAATTTGCAGCTGGATATATAAAATATTAAAATCAATAAATGCTGTAATATAGAGGCTATATTTGATCCGTTTGTAAGTCTTTAGAGAGAATAAAAAACGATGTAGAGACAAAAGACCATTTGGCTCTAAGACAAACTCACTCAGTACTCACTGATGCCTATGTTTCAATTCCTAGATTGACTTGTTTCTGAGGCCTACCACATTTCATGTCCTTGGGGGTTCATAAGGCACCCTGTATCTTTACAATGATTTCTCCTTTCTTCTTAAATTACCTTGAATAGATAAGGTCATCTACTGAAAACATTCAATACAACCCAATGGTCTCTAAGAGAGTATTCTTATCCTCATTTTATAGATGAGGAAACATACTAAGAGAGTTTAAGCAAGTTACCCAAGATCATGCAGATAGGAAAAAGTGGAATTCAAGTCCAAGTCTACATGACTCCAAAGTTTATGCATTTCACCACTAGATTAATTTAGATCCAAAAATTGTAATATACCTTGCTGTCTGTTAAAGCTGTCTAAATCTAAGCTAGAGGCTTTGATTTACAGAAGTTATTGCCATGTCTCCTTAGAGTTTAATACTCAAAACAACTGCTCATTGTAAACAGACAGACGTAGAGTATCCATATTTTCATCTACATCATTAAGTTTAGGGAAGTGAAACTTCCTGCTTTCTGGCTAAGTTGGCCTTCTTTCAAGGACTCCAGTTCTAATTGCTTTTGCAGAACATGTATATTTCTACTATGTTAGACTCATCTGCTCCCAAGGAAAAATTTGATTTTTTTCTGGTCAATTTGCTATGCACAATTTGTCATCACTAGACCATTCCTATTGTTTATCTTTATGGATGGTTTCCCAGATGAAATTGACATATATTTTTTTCTCTTTCTAACTAGCCATGAGGCTAGAGTTACTCGTATAACTCTTCAACAATTCAGCTCTGGAGTTTAGTTATTAGCCTTCCTTTATGGAGAAAAAAACCCCACTTAAGCAATCCTATAACCGTTTCTGAGCTGTTTTGGTTTTTGTCCTGGGAGATGGGGCCTCACCACTCTATCATCCTACATAACTGCTTAGCTTACAAGAATCTGGACTTGGGCCACTCTGATTCAATGATTATGATAATGGTTTAGGTTAAGACATTTTTTTTGTAGTTCAAGCAAAAAACCATCACTTGCTATAAATCCACCAATTTTGGTTACTTTAAATTTGTTATACCCATAACATTATAACATCAACAAGAATTGGTAAAAATCATCCAGATGTCCACCACTCCAAGAAATCACCTTCATTAGTTTCCTGTATTATTTTGTGTTCTGTTTGTAGACGTGTATACCTATTACCTAGTTTTAATCATAACAGATGGTACTTTTAGTTAGCATTCCTTCATATAATTTGTCAGGAATCACTTTTTTGAACTGCTAATTCTTTTAAATTATTGTTTGCGTAGCCACATTCAACCATGTCAGATGTTAAACTTTAAGTGTTTCCAGTTACTTCTTTAAACAATGCTAAATCTGGTAACCTAGCCTTTGAGGTGACAAGCTCATGCTTATACCCCCTCACCATGAGTGTTGACAACCATTGGCCACATGTAAGCAAAAACTAAACTGGCAGCAGGAGAGCTCATCCCAGGATGTTGCCAGTTTTTCATTTGCCTGGCAGGGGATCAGTATGCACCCATCTCTTCCTTGGCAGTAATCTAGGCAGATTTGGAAGGTTTTCATCATACTTAACTTGGGGTTCAAAAGCAACAACAACAAAAAAGCAGCTAGGGATCACTGCAATAACACATTTCATACTGAGGGCAATACGGGTCAGTAGGTGACATGCAGTACCAATGGAAACTAGTGTTTTCCATAAGCACTCAAAGTTGTATGCCTCTGTCTTCTCTCCAAATAGGTCCCAAATATGTTACAGAAAAATCTAGGATGGCATTTTCTCCCTTTGACCACAGCTGTGACTCAGAGAGACTTGAGGTCTTTCTGGTACTATTAGTGATCATTTTTGAATTTTTCTCCTCTGGACCCTCAGTCAGTGCTTCTAGAACTGTGTGCCTCTTTTGGCTACTGTAAAAGGCACAGTGATTTAAGCCTGGAGAAACATAAATCTGGGCAACCAACAACCTCCCGTCTATCCTTCAAACACATATACACACACTTTTTACACATATCGGTTCATTTTCTTATCAAACACAAATACATGGAACAACACAGTAACAAGAAAAGCAAAGAGACCAGGGGTAGATAAGAGGTAATCTACATTTCCTAAGGTGTTTATACTGACCATCCCTCAACCTTAGCTTTACAGGGGGATTCTCTCCTAAGTCAGGTTGCAGTGTTTAAAAAGCTATGCAATTTGCTACTATGTTACTCAGTTTCCAAAAGCCACAATCTATTCAGTTCACCTGTTCTGAATCTTTCTTGATTCTCAGAGAAGGCTGTCTCTGATGAGCTCCATCCTTCTGGATCACACTTCCTTCTGATATGGGGTCCCTCTCTTCTGTGAAGGTCTCTATTCTAGTCTTCGTGAAGCAGCCTGATGTACCCTTCTTTCTCTGTGTTTTTCAAATGGCCACAGTGATGTCACTCTCAGCTGTTTCTAAGCTGGTTGCTAACCTCAAGACTAAGGGAATGACTCAGCCGGAATCAGTAACCTTGTCTTTAAAAGGTCAGACTATTTTGAACCACCACCACCATAGACTTAATGCAGTACACCATTTACCAGACAGGTATACATTAAATACAGGTATACTAAACATGTGTTCTGAGTAAAAGAGACTTATAAAAGATGGAACATTGCTTGCCAAGATTCAAAAAAGTTTTAACTTTGAAATTTCATTAAAGTTAGTCTGTTGAAGGTGCTGGAGAGGATGTGGAGAAATAGGAACACTTTTACATTGTTGGTGGGGTTGTAAACTAGTTCAACCATTATGGAAAACAGTATGGCGATTCCTCAAGGATCTATAACTAGAAGTACCATATGACCCAGCCATCCCATTACTGGGTATATACCCAAAGGATTATAAATCATGCTGCTATAAAGACGCATGCACACATATGTTTATTGCGGCACTATTCACAATAGCAAAGACTTGGAATCAACCCAAATGTCCATCAGTGACAGACTGGATTAAGAAAATGTGGCACATATACACCATGGAATACTATGCAGCCATAAAAAAGGATGAGTTTGTGTCCTTTGTAGGGACATGGATGCAGCTGGAAACCATCATTCTCAGCAAACTGTCGCAAGAACAGAAAACCAAACACCGCATGTTGTCACTCATAGGTGGGAACTGAACAATGACATCACTTGGACTCTGGAAGGGGAACATCACACACCGGGGCCTATCACGGGGAGGGGGGAGGGGGGAGGGATTGCATTGGGAGTTATACCTGATGTAAATGACGAGTTGATGGATGCTGACGAGTTGATGGGTGCAGCACACCAACATGGCACAAGTATACATATGTAACAAACCTGCACGTTATGCACATGTACCCTAGATCTTAAAGTATAATTTAAAAAAAATAAAATAAATAAATAAAGTTAGTCTGTTGAGAATGGTAGACATTTTTAAAGCTACTAGTGAACTCCCAAAACTCAATTCAGCAGGCTTTCCTCTGACCTCATCTTCCTTGACCACTAGGCCCTAGAGTCCAAAGGCTGGAGGGGCCGAAGTTCTGATGCCCAAAAGAAGGAGACGAAGGGTGTCCCAGCTTCAGGAGAGAGAGGAGAGGAGAGAGAGAAAGAGACTAGCATTCAACACAATTGTCCCTCTAACCTTCCATTCCTATCCTGGCTTCTCTGACATCCACAATGCCAAGTTACTTTTGCTCTCATTCCTTTCCTGTTCCCTCAGGTAGTTTATTCATGCCAAGTACCTGCAGTTATCACCTGCATGTGGTTTCTTGGTATTAGTTGGGAGTTGCAAGTAATAGAAACCTAACTTGAACTAGGTTACATTTTTCAAGGATATTTAAGGATCTTAGGCAAGAATGAAGCTGCCTAAATAAGGAATACTTGGGATCAGAGACTCAAACATGTGAGTTTTCTACCAATTTTGTTTTCTTTTTCTGTGTGACTGTTGCATTTTCCTGTGTGCAGACCATTTTGAATTTATATCTCTTTTGTTCTAGAGAGCTGGAAGACTGGGTTCTAATGTCTTGGTCTCAATTCCAGATTTGTAAGTAAGGCTATTGATTGGCTCAGTTTAGGCTCAGGTCTCAAATAAATCAATTTCAGCAGGCAGTACAGTCAAGGGAAAAGGTTAGGTGATCACCTTGGATCAATCAACCATGGCTGGGTGGTCATAAGAACATGGCGTCTCTAATGTCACCTCCAGACTTAGCCTCCCATCTGAGCACATACAGAATTTGCTAGATATTGTCACATGCTGCCATCTCCAATTTAAGCCTGAAACTGATCTCATAATTTCCCACCCAAACTATAGGCCACCTTTACTATTTGTGAATGAATAGTATCATCATTCTGTCATCATCCTTGGCCCAAACCTTGGATTATCCTGCCCCATCTCCTTCTCTTCTGAGTAGAGTCACCAATTTGTAAAATAGTAATGATTAATATTTAGTGAATATTTACTGTATACCACTAAATGATATATGTATTATCTCCTTTAATTCTCAAATAAACTCCTGAGATAGATTCTATAGGTAAAGCCATTTTTACAGTTTAAGAAACTAAAAAAGTTAGCTTGCTCAAGATCATACAACTACAAAGTAATGGGACTTAGGAGTCAATTTAAGTCCGTTCAAACTCTGAGCCAAAGCTTTTGTTTTGTTTTGTTTTGTTTTTTGAGACCAGGTCTCACTCTGTTGCCCAGACTGGAGTGCAGTGGCTTGGTATTGGCTCACTGCAACCTCCACCTCCCGAGTTCAAGTGATCTCCTACCTCAGCCTCCCAAGTAGCTGGGACTACAGACGTGTGCCAAGACTCCCGGCTATTTTTTATTTTGTATTTTGTATTTTTAGTAGAGACACACTTTCACCAGTTGGCAAGGCTGGTCTCGAACTCCTGACTTCAGGTGATCTGCCAGCCTCAGCCTCCCAAAGTGTTAGGATTACAGGTGTGAGCCACAGTGCCTGGCCTAAGTCAAAGCTTTTAACAATCATGCGATACTGTCTTATCACTTCTCAAACATTTTTGTTACATAATATTTCTGATACCTCATACCCTACAAATCCCTCCCCAATCAGCTTGTACACCCACACAAACAGCCCTGGCACTGCCATTCCCCTACAGCTGGAAAGCTAGAGTCCAGTGTGAGTAGTCCAAACTTTTTCAAGGGTTGCAGTGCTATGTTCCTTGACGTTATACGTTAATTTTTAAAACAATGTGTTCATTTTTTTCTTTTTTTTTGGAAACAAGTCTCACACCCATCACCCAGGCTGGAGTGCAGTGGCGTGATCATGGTTAACTGCAGCCTCGACTTCCTGGGCTCAGGTGATTCTCCCTCCTCAGCCTCTCAAGTAGCTGGGACTACAGGCACATGCCACCACTCCCAGCTAATTTTTTTATTTTTTTGTAGAGACAGGATTTCACCACGTTGCCTAGGCTGGTCTTAAACTCCTGGGCTCAAGCAATCCTCCTGCCTTGGCTTTCAAAAGTGTTGGGATTACAGGCATGAGTCACGGTGCCCTGCCAGGTTTTTTTCTTTTCTTTCTTCTTCTTTTTTTTTTTTTTTTTTAAAGCAGTGAAGTGTATTAGCTTGTTCTATTTCTCTTTAAATCATTCATTCCTCTGTTATATTCTATATTTTTCATGACTCACTGGACACCTGCAAAAATTCCAAAGCATAAAATGCTTTCGATGGATATAGCCACTTATTGTTGGCCTATGTGTTGAATATATCATATTTTCTTTGACTAGATGCCCCTCACTGTTAAGACTATTCCTAGGAAAGACTTTCTCATAATGTGCATCAATTTTCAAGTCTGGTGAACCTTGCAACTCCTCCACTAGGGCACATTTTCCCTTGGAACATGGCTGTGTAGATCTCCTCTCACATATAACCATTTGCTGGCCTATGTTGAATTTCTATTGCTTATGGTTAGTAGTTATAGTAGGGGGACTTCAAAATGGTGCCCAAGGACCCTCTCCTCCTGATCTTCACTCCTTTGTTTAATCCCTTCTCTCAAGTTTAGATTGAACCTCATGGCTTGCTTCTACACAATAGGATACAGGAAAGTTGATGGATGTCACTTCCAAGAGTGATTACAAAAAATGGTGATGGCTGTCTTGCTAGGAGACTCTATTTCATTGTTGGCTTGTACACTTTGATGAATCAAGTTGCCATGTTAAAGAGGCACATATAGTAAGGGGATGAGCAAGAAGCCAAATCTTCCTATCCACCAGTGTAAGCTTGGAAGCAAATCCTTCCCCAGTAAAGACTTGAGATGACCCTGGTAATAAGAAACCCTGTTAGGCCCTTCCTGGATTCCTTGACCCACAGAAATTGTGAGATAATGTTTCTTGTCTTAAGCCACTAGGTTTTATGGATTTTTACTCAGAAATAGATTAATAATATAACAAAATTCAAAACATCAACCTTTCCTGTATTAAACTGATGTAATCATATATTTGACTTTTTGGGAAAAATTATTTTTACAACTGTTTAACTTTTATTTGAGTCACACAATAAGCTATTTTTGTTCATCCTTAGAGTGTTTCCAGTTGGTGACTTCCATTATCCTATGCTAGGAACAGGGAAAGAGGCAAATGCAAACATGTGGCTCCTTTTCTCTTAACACTCCAACATTTGAGAAGCTGCAGCAAGTACACTTCCAACAGAATTATGTGAACCTTTCAATGTGACTTCTTGCCAATCCAAGGTCCCTCAACTAACATTCTTTCTACCATCAATTTCTTCATGTAATATTCTTCCTACTAAATACTAAACACACACTAAAAATTTAAATTTCAAAACTTAAAAACATAGCATATTAGTTTAGAAAACTAATGAGAACAGTAGGGAAAAATATCTTTATAATCTGAAATGATTCCAAAATTAATTCCAAAGTGCATACAATTCAGGCTGCCAAATAACCTGTTAGTTATCAGTTGTAGTGAATACATTACCAACTCCTTTTTGTGATGTGATGACAACTTTGGCTTTAGTGACCATATTCTCTGTGATAACAAAGAGCAAAGGGGCACCCACTACCTGTTTCCTTAGATGTAAAGTGTTGTACTCCTATTTTCACAAATTACAGAAAGATAATTGTTTTTGTTAATTATTTTCTTGGGAACAGAAATTTTACACTGATCCTGCCATCAAAGATTTGTATTCTACATAAAGCCAAATCTACATAAATAGCCAAATTTCTGTTTGTGGAGAAAATAAACAAATATTTACTGTTTCTCCCTTTTTTCTCCAAGAAGCACCACCTTAAGCCACATGTATCTGTGCACCCCCATAAGCCATCAAGTGTAATATTAGCCAGTTAGATGATCCTTTTCAGGGGAGAAAAAAGGGTCAGAAGCCAAATAGCATCTGCATGTAAAAAGTACTTTATTTCTCCAAAAAATAAGAAATCTAACTTTAAACTGCATTTTAAAACCAGATACCTTTTAGTGTGCATGCAGGTTTCACTAAATAATTCTTTGTCTCAGTCACCCCAAGCATCCAACCCTGAGACCAACTCTTAACACTCCTCATAAAATATGTTCCTTGTAATAAATTGCAAATAGCTTTCATGGGATGGACAATTGGTTAGAGAGGATGAATCTAATCTGTGCCACAGAGTATTTGGCCAACATCAATTCCAGCTCCCACACCACCTGTTATCTTTGGAATTCTGTCTCTGTTTTAAATCATTCTTTCAATGCACATTAGAAAGAAGCACTAAGGAGTGGCAAACCTAATTTGTTGCACTTTTTGTTTTATACCATGGGAAAATATCCACACAAACAGATGCTAATATAAAGACAGTATTTTTTAATAGAATGGATGGTTTATGTTCCTCCCGTTTGCTCAAACTACTAACACATCATTAACATTCAACACTGAAGAACTTAGATTGACACACACTTTTATTGTCCAACAAAAGTGTTAAGGGAAAGACAGCCACAGATTTGCATTCATCTCTTTCCTGTTCCCAGCATAGGATACTAGGAGACACAGATTGGAAGCATTCTAAGGATGAGCAAAAAGAGCTTACTGTCGGACTCATACATAATAATTAAACATAATTTTGCCCAAAAAAGTTGCTGTGAGTCAATCACAAGTAATATTTTAAAATTTAAAATGTTAAATCACACAGTATTCTTGAATTTACATTTGATCTTTAATTCATAGTCACATTTACAAGCAATATTATCAGGTTGGGCAGTGGTAAAAATCAAATTATGGTTTGAGAGTCTACCAACTTCTTATTACAAAAAAAGATCTCTGTATAAAGAATATTATTTTGTATTAAAACTATCAGTTTTAAATAGCTGCCAGTTGGAAAGAAATTTACAACAAAGAATGGTAAATGATGTATATCTTCTTTTTCTTAGTCAGGACAACACAATTATTTTTAACCACATACAGTATGAAGGGGCAAATAATTACGTTTCTACATTAAAGGAGGCAAAGTACAGAAGAAACTATGACAAAAAGCAAAGGCAAAAATAAAACAAGTTTGGATTAAGATCTGGTTTCAAGCCAGTCCCCATCATTTGCTAGTCATGTGGCTTTAAAAAATTAACCTCTGTAGATTCTACATTCCTCCTCCAATAAGCAAGATTCTTTCCAGTTCAAAAAGGGGATTTATATTCTAAATCCCCTTCAGATTCAGAAAAGCAACCTACAGTCTATAGTTTTGTACTTTCTGCAGATTCTGTATTAAATAAAATCTATTTGTAAATGGTTGAGTATATTCTAGAGACAAATTAACAGACATTAATGTAAATTGCATTAATAGTACTTTGTTTTGTGGGGCAGAATACAAGCTGGAGTAGGTATTGGTAAAAATGAAATTATGGTTTGAGAGCCTACCAAGAGTTCTAAAATCTTAATAAAATAAGAGTAAAACTGTTCTTAAAAAACTAAAGAAAATGAGAAGTCAGAGGAATGACATGTAACGTTATAGAAGGAAAAGGAAAAAAAAAATTAACTTTTCTTTGAGAAAAATATCCCCTAAAACACAGTAGTTTCGAGTAAGTGGGGTTTTAAGTGCCACAGGTGGCCTTTAAACTATTTTTCATGAGAGTTTATCAACTGAACTAATTTATATTACATCCGGGTGGATTATGTTTTTCTCATTTTCACTATATATTATTCTTATTTGTCCTACCACTCTCTTCACATTATTTAGGTCTTCTATCACTGTGGTCAAATCGTAGTATTTCTAATCAGAAAATCAAAATATGTTACTGCTACTTTCAAGATCAGGAGGTCAATTTTCAAACATGGAAGTGAGAGGTGAAGCTGGCTGGGCTTCTGGGTTGGGTGGGGACTTGGAGAACTTTTCTGTCTAGCTAAAGGATTGTAAACACACTAATCAGTGCTGTGTCTAGCTAAAGGTTTGTAAAGGCATCAATCAGCACTCTGTAAAAATACACCAATCAGTGCTCTGTGTCTAGCTAAAGGTTTGTAAATGCACCAATCAGCACTCTGTAAAAATGGACCAATCAGCAGGACGTGGGCGGGGCCAAATAAGGGAATAAAAGCTGGCCACTGGACCCATGGGCGGCAACGTGCTCAGGTTCCCTTCCAGGGTGTGCAAGCTTTGTTTTTTCGCTCTTCACAGTAAATCTTGCTGCTGCTCACTCAGGGTCCGCACTTAACACTCACTGCTGTTAACACTCACTGCGAAGGTCTGCGGCTTCCCTCCTGAAGTCAGCGAGACCACGAACCCACTGGAAGGAAGAAACTCTGGACACATCTGAACATCTGAAGGAACAAACTCCGGACACACCATCTTTAAGAAGTGTAACACTCACCGTGAGGGTCTGTGGCTTCATTCTTGAAGTCAGACCAAGAACCCACCGGAAGGAATAAATTCCAGACACAGAAGTTAATATCAGTAATTACACAGAAACCCATATAAGAAGTCACTTTGGAACAAGATTTTTAGCCTTTGAGCCCTGAGTCTATTTTTATTGTGAAGTATCTCATGTTTATTTTTTTCTCATCCTCTACAAAAAGGCAGTAGTAAACACGTGATGACCAGCCCTTGTCAGTTAAACTTTTCCCCAGGGGCATTAGAGGAATTTTGTATGAGAACTCTCAAAATGCCTTACATACTGCTGTGACTAAGATGTTACCCAGAGAATCTTACTTTCTGGATATCATTTATTTACTTGGGGGGGAGAAAAAGCAACCCATAACTGGTAACACTAATTATTGTTTCAGAAAACACAAAATACTCTAGGCTGCATTAAAAGGTATGTAGAATGCGTAAAGAATGAGCTATTGGTTTTTGTTTTGACATTAGGCAAATGTTTACTATGTTCATTTGGAGGCTCCATAGCAAATAACATAATAAAATAATTTGACTTTAAGTAAAAATCTCAATGATGAGTAGAATTTTAGGAGGCAAGAATTATGCAAAAATTTAATTCGTTATAAAATTTATTTCTATTTTGAAAAGAATAAATTTATTAATTTTTATACCTTAAGATTTACAAGGAGCTCTCTGAATACAATGATCAGCTACATATATGTTAAAAAGAAGCTAAATTTTAAAAACCTGGTATTTAAGTTAGATATGTTAAGTCTCCTTTTTTGGAGATCCTTAAAATATATATATTCTTATATTTCAAAGATATTACATGGGCTTTTGAAACAGAGCAGAGAGACACCCCTCCAAATGCTTTCAAATGCAGTATTAGAATGCTGACAAGATGCAGAAGGCCTGATTTCCAGGAATCCACTTAACTTCTCTCTAAACTTTACTCAATGTAATAAGTAAAGTGGAAAGAATATTTGTCTTCCTCACAGGATGTTGTATCTGTTAAATGCAATAAACATGAACTGTTAATGTGCAAAACAATAATGCAAACATTGTCATAAAACAATCTCTGCTCTCAGTGAGTTTATAATCTAGTAAAAGAGACAACAGGAACAATTTTAATACAAATCAGAATGACCTAAAGACTATAATGGAGGAATAAATAAATAGGGCTATTCACCTCTCACAGAAAAGAAAATAATTGATTTCAATGTGAAGGATTGGGGACAGAAAAGGCTGCATTTGAGCTGGACTTTGAGGATAAGTAGTAGCTCAAGAAGCAACACGATAAGAGTGAAAGGGACATTAATCCTTGAATCAAAAGCCAGAGCTCTGTTCTACTTCTGCCTCTACCACTCACTAGAAACTAGCAGGAATCCCTTGCACAGAAGAGGCCGTGAGCATGTGGTCTTGTCTGAGTTGCTGTTGTTCACACAGGAAGGGACAGCTCGGTCTACTTGCTGATTTCACAGTGGGCTTAGCTGTTTCTGTCCACCTGTGGACCGAATGCTCCTGATGCATGAGATTCTGGCCTGAATCCTAGTATTCATGTTCTACTCTCCAACTGGGGAGAATTCCTGCATTAGGATGGTAATCCCTGGTCTTGCCAACTACTAAGTTCTCCTAGTAGAAGACTACAGATGTAAATCAGCCATCCAATTTTAACTGCTTTAATTAGGTAAGACTCACTGTTTGGCATTCTGCATGATTCCTTTCAAAACTGTACTGGTATTACTATTTAGCCATTTTCAATTTACAGTGTTATTAAAAGCTTAAACATTTTTATCTTATTTTCATTTTTAACTTTTAAAGAGAACAGGAAGCAATAACATAATAGGGAGAGTCCTACAGCTAGTCCTGCTGCAAGCAGGGAAAATTAGTATATTCCCACCCTGGCTTCCTTAGTTAGCTTGGCATAATATTTTCAGGGCTCAGGTTTAGATTTCTGACTTGAAAGTGGGCTAATCTCTTTAAACTTGGATCCAGTATTCAGGATCCAAACTTTGCACCTAGAACTAAGGAATACCATTATAATTGATAAAAACATTAAGATCAGTGGATAAGTTGGCAAAGACAAGACGAAGGACATTCATAGAAGACACTATGATTAGTAAATATGTAGGGAAAAAAATTAAACCTATTATGAACACTATAACAATAATAAAATATTCTATCCTAGGAAGAACAGGAAAGAAGAAAATAGAAATCTCATATATTGCTGGTGACAATATAAGTTGGAATAACCCTTGTAAAATTCTATTTGTCTATAAAATGTTCTCTTTCTATTTCCACCTTAGGAAATTTATAGAAATCTCAGTCTTCTCATTTCCATCCCTGCTCCTGCCCCCAGCACAATCAGTTTTCAATACCACAGTGGGAATGATCTGCTTCTTTGTTCAAGACCCTCCAGTGGCTTCTCATTTTACCAGGGTAAAAGGGCAAGTCCTTAGATGATCCATAGACCCCATGTGATTTCCCTGCTCCCTCTGGGGCCTCATCTCTGCTCCTCTTCCCTGCTCCCTACACTCCGGCCACACAAGCCTCCTTGCTGTTCTTGGAACAAGCCAGCCGCACTCTTGCCTTAGGACTTTTGCTCTTAGCATTGCTACTTCAATGCTCTGGACCCACACGGGCTCACTCTTGTTTCTCTTCACCACTTTGCTCAGTTGTCATCTTCCCAGTGAGGCCTGCCTTGACCTACTCAACTCAAAATTTCAATTTGCTACTCTTATCCTTAGATTCCCAATTTCTCCTTACTCTGGTCTTCCTTTTACATATTAGACAAATTATTTATTATGTTTATGATCTGTCTTCCCCACACAAAATGCAAGTTTTACAACAGCAGGGATTTTGTCTGTTTTGTACTCATGTATGCTAAAAACTTAAAATAATAGCACCTGACACATACACATAGGCAGTCAATAAGTAATGGCTGAATGAATTTTAGAAAAACATAAATGAGAAATCATGTCTGAAAACAGCAGACTTGTTAATTAAAATCATTGTAATGGCATGGCTTCTGGATGGATCCCTCTTTATCTTTCCGCCTGATTCAAATCAATCTTTTGTAGCCAGGTATTCAAAAGAGGCGAAAGAGCTCCAACTATCTATGTATTGGGTATTCTTGAATGGAGAAGCGACATTGACATTTTTCCTCTCAGGGTGAACAAGGATCCTTTTAGAGTCTTGTTTACTACTCATATTATAGAGGGCATAATTTGAGAAGTGGAGTCTGGTCTTAACAGGTCATCAGAACAGGGTAAATGTCAGGTCAACCACAGAAACCTTGATCTGTGGTTATGGCTCACACATTTTACAAAGCTCTTCTATCTTTGGTGGCCACCACTGTCCCCTCCCACCCTTGTTAGAGCAGAGCTGCTTCTTCACTATTCTAACTCCTCCAAGGCTGTTACATCAGAAGCAGAGGATTATCTCTCATTGTGTCCTAGGAAGACATAAGTCTAGGTGTGGGGCTGATAGGGAGCCCAATTATTATGTGCTTACTTTATCTAACACAGTTTGCTAACTTAGAAAACAAGTTATTCTCATCAAGTAAATTTTAAAGTTTTAACCCAAACCACATTTAATGTTTAGTACTAAACTTAGTGTAACTTTTATTCCCTCCGTCTTTTTATTTTCTAACAGGAGGTAATAATAATATTCTGTGTATGAATCCACTACACAGGCAGACACCTCATTTTCTTTCTCCTTTTCTTGGTGGGGAGATAAACTCAAACAGAACATTAACACTGAAAAATTCCCAATATGATCTACCCTGTGAATATCTAAGTCTAATCTAAGACTCATGGAGGAAATGAAAAATGATTGTGGCTCTACCCTAGAAATTCTGATGAATAGATCTTTAGAGAACGCCAGGAATTTGTTCTTTAAGAAGCATTCTTGGTGATTTTGATGCTGGTGTTTCACAGAGCCCACTGGCAAAACAGAATATGGAAAGAAGGATGAAAATAATAGAAGCCAACTGGAATTTAAAGATTTCATTCACAATGTAAGTCATTATAAAACAGCATAATAAGTAAAGATAAACTAGTAGTAGCAAGATGTACCTTGACCTATGGCAAGACAATGAAGCCCCTTGTGAAACTAAATCATCATATTATTAATAAGCATGTAAGCTGCTAAAAATGCATGTAGTCATTGTTGGAGGAACAGACTTTAAGTGCTCCTCAGTAGACTGAAGAAATGCTACTAAATATATGATATATGAAATGTTTGTCTTATGTGAAAAATAAATGAAAGCTCATAAAAACTTCAGATATTTGTAATTATAGCAAGTTTGAGAATGATTCTTGGATAGTCCACCCCCTTTACTTTTTCACATCCATGGGAACTGGCTGTGGGTATTACCTAAAATTGCATCTATGGATACATTTTAGTTTCCTAATTTGTTTTAGAACGTTTTAACAATAATTCACTCTATATTTTCCCAGTAGTTTTTCTTTATAAGTATTTAGTATAATGTCTATTCAATTTGTTTCATGGGATTGGACTGGCAAAAATTAATGGAAGACATTTTGAAACAATCATGAAAGAGCCACATTGTCATCATAATAGTGATGACTATGTAGCAATGTAGAAAGATGTTTACAATTTTAAAAATTTCAAAATTATATACCAAGATTATAATTACATAACATCACACACTATGAAGACAATCATTAACTGGGTAACATAGACAGATGGTATATTAGTTTGTTTATGTGTTGCTATAAAGAAATACCTGAGGCTGAGTAATTTATAAAGAAAAAAGGTTTATTTTGGCTCACAGTTCTGCAGGTTGTATAAGCACAGTACCGACATCTGCTTGGCTTCTGGTGAGGGCCTCAGGAAGCTTACATCATGGCAGAAGGCAAAAGGGGAGCAGATGTGTCACATGGCAAGAGAGCATGAATGGGAGTTGCCAGGCTCCCTCATGTGAGCTCTCATGTGAGCTACCAACGTAAGTGATATGGCCTGGCTCTGTGTCCCCACCCAAATCTCATAATGATTTGTAATCCAAGTTGTAATACCCGTGTGTTGAGGGAGGGGGCTTGTAGGAGGTAATCTGATCATGGAGGTGGTTTTCCCATGCTGTTCTCCTGGTAATGAGTGAGTTCTTATGAGACCTGATGATTCTATAAGGAGCTTTTCTCCCTTGTGCTCTGCACTTTTCTCTCCTGCTCCCATGTAAAGAAGGATGTGTTTGCTTCCCCTTCTGCCATAATTGTAAGTTTCCTGAGGCCTCCCTAGTCATGTGGAACTGTGAGTCAACTAAATATCTTTCATTTATAAGTTACCCAGGCTCAGGCAGTTCTTTAGAGCAGCATGAGAATGGACTAATACAGTACATTGAGTGGAGTGCTGCTATAAAGATAACCAAAAATGTAGAAGCAACTTTGGAACTGGGTAACAAGCAGAGGTTCAAAGTTTGGAGGGCTCAGAAGAAGACAGGAAGGTGTGGGAATGTTTGGAACTTCCTAGAGACTTGTTGAATGGTTTTGACCAAAATGTTGATAGTGACATGGACAATGAAATCCAGGCTGAGTTGGTTTCAGATGGAGATGAGTAACTTCTTGGGAACTGGAGCAAAGGTGACTCTTGCTATGCCTTAGCAAAGAGACTGGTGGCATTGTGCCCCTGCCCTAGAGAACTGTAGAACTCTGAACTTGAGAGAGATTATTTAGGGTATCTGGCAGAAGCAATTTCTAAGTGGCAAAGCATTCAAGAGGAAGCACAACATAAAAGTTTGGAAAATTTGTAGCCTAATGATGCACAAAGAAAAACATTTTCTGGGGAGAAATTCAATCCTGCTGCAGAAATTTGCTTAAGTACAAGAAGACGAATGTTAATCACCAAGACAATGGGGAAAATCGCTCCAGGGCAAGTCAGAGAACTTCACAGCAGCCTCTCCCATCACAGGCCTGGAGGCCTAGGAAGAAAAAATGGTTTTGTAGGTTGAGCCCAGGCCCCCTTGCACTGTGCAGCCTTGGGACATGGTGCCCTGCATCCCAGCTGCTCTAGCCATGGGTAAAAGGGGCCAAGGTCCAGCTTAGGCCATGGCTTCAGAGGGTGCAAGCCCCAAGCCCTAATGGCTTCCACCTGGTGTTGAGCCTGGGGGTGTACTTCTCAAGAAGTGAGATTTTGGAACCTCAGCCTAGATTTCAGAGGATGTATGGAAATCCCTGGCTGTCCAGGCAGAAGTTTGCTGCAGGGGCAGAGCCCTCATGGAGAACCTCTGTTAGGGTAGTACAGAAGGGAAATGTGGGGTTGGAGCCCCCACACAGAGGCCTCACTAGGGCACTGCCTAGTGGAGCTGTGAGAAGAGGGCCACCATCCTCCAGACCCCAGAATGGTAGATCCACTGACAGCTTGCAACCGTGTACATGGAAAAGCCACAGACACTCAACGCCAGCCCATGAAAGCAACCATGAAGGTGGTTGTACCCTGCAAAGCCACAGGGGTGGAACTGCCCAAGGCCATGGGAGCCCACTTCTTCCATCAGCATTGCCTGGATGTGAGACATGGGGTCTAAGGAGATCATTTTGGAAATTTAAGGCTCAATGACTGCCCTATTGGATTTCGGACATGTATAGAACATGTAGTGCCTTTATTTTGGACAATTTCTCCCACTTAAAATGGCTGTATTTACCCAATGCCTGTACCCCCATTGTATCTAGGAAGTAACTAACTTGCTTTTGATTTTACAGGCTCATAGGCAGAAGGGACTTGCCTTGTTTCAGATAAGACTTTGGACTTGGACTTTTGGGTTAATACTGGAAAGAGTTAAGATTTTGGGGGACTGTTGGGAAGGCATAATTGTGTTTTGAAATGTGAGAAAGATGAGATTTGGGAGGATCAAGGGGCAGAGTGATATGGTCTGGCTCTGAGTCCCCTCCTAAATCTCATCTTGAATTGTAATCCAAAAGTGTTGGAGAAGGGACCTCATGGGAGGTGATCAGATCATGGTGGCAGTTCCCCTGTACTGTTCTTGTGATATTGAGTGAGTTCTCATGAGAGTTTATGATTTTTATAAGGGGATTTTCCCTGCTTTGCTCTGCACTTGTCTCTCCTGCCACCATGTAAAGGACACGTTTGTTTCCCTTTCCTCCGTAATTGTAAGTTTCCTGAGGTCTCCCCAGCCATGTGGAACTGAGTCAATTAAACCTCTTTCCTTTATAAATTACCCAGTCTCAGGCAGTTCTTTATAGCAGCATGAAAATGGACTAACACAGTGCAAACTTACTCATTACCATAGAGATTACATTTCACCATGAGATTTGGAGCAGACAAAACACCTAAACCATATCAAATGGATTTACCTCGCTAGCAAGGCTCACTAACTAGGTAGCATCTGAGTACTACTGACTGCTAGAAGGAGAAGGGGAAAAATACTAGGTGTGCCTTATGCCACAAGAGGACCACCAGGCACAGCTTACTTCTTCGAGAGACTAACGTCACATGCCATAAATCCACTATCGATCTCTTGATAATTCCAGCTAACTTTTTACAACTATTGCAATAATAGTACTCTATTCTCTATCTTTCTGTAAGTTTTATTTTCACAATTTAAACAATATATCAAAAAAAGTAAAAAGAATTCGTTCTTCTCTTACACTCTTTCTTGTCCCTCCAAGAGGTTCATACATTACCAAAGACACTTCAAAGAGAATATTTACTCCTGGAATAATCATTTAAACTCTCTGTGCCTGTTTTCTTATCTATAAAATAGAGGAGTGCTCTGCGCTTTGCCTACATTGCAAGGCAGTTGTATGTGAGAAACTGCATGCATAGAAGGATGGAAAAACCATAGGATTTACAGCCACAGAGTAATGGGTTCTATCTAATCCTGGCTCTGAAACTGAACTAGTTGTGTGACTTTGGACAAGTTATAGAACTTCTCAAGTACAGGCATATAGGGTATATGTACACATAGTATCCAAAACAGTGCTTGTTATACAATAGGTGCTCAATAAACAATAACTGTTATCATAACAGTCTTTTGTAAACCACAAAGCACTTTAAATGCAATTTGTTAATGATGATATATAGAAAAAGGGAGAAAAAGTAGTGAACAAAACTGGTAAGAAAGAAATGCAGTATTCAGAGTGTGAGTATTAGATATGTTTGAGGAGTGAGTAGCATTGCATAGCTGCAGGATGGGTTTGCTGACAAAAGGAGAGAGTCTGATTTTTATTGTCAAGAATATAGAAAACTATGCATAGAGGGCATTTTGAGAAAAATATAACAAAATAGGATCTATGTTGTAGGAAAGTCACTGTTTAGAAATGTGGAAGATGGTATGAAGGGAGAAAAACTGGAGGCAAGACAACCACTTGGTTAGGAGGTAAGAGTGCATGATACTGATCTATAGCAATGGGGATGAGACAGAGGGGCTGGATCTGAGTCATGGAGAAGAGATAGGAGCCTGTTAACAAGAATCCAGTGAAGTAAGGGAAAAATCAACAGAGTAGGGGTATCAACAAATGAGGACAACAAATAAACATTTAGATCATCTTCATGAGTAAAGAGAAGTTCCATATGATTTCAAGGCTTCAAGTGGAAGATTTAGAGAAAGTCAATTCCATTGTTCAAGAACAAGGAGAAAGGAGCATAAGTGCAAGTGAAGATGAATTCAGGTATGGACAAGAGAAGCCAAAGGCATTTAAACTGATGACCAATAGGTAGACACCAGAAAGAGACCTGGGCTTCTTATGGAGATTTGGGAGTCATTGTTACAGAGGTCACCGTCATAGAGGGAGTTGTCACTACAGAGTGACATCCCATAGAGATGATGAGAGTCATCCCCAGAGTCATCACCATAAGCGGAATGAATGAGAATCAAAAAGAGATTAGGATTTCCAAAACAATAAGTTACAGGAAGGAGCCTGAATAAATGTAACACATTTACACAGGCATTAATAAGAGTAGAGGTTGACCAAATATTTAAAGCCTCTACCAGCAATGGACTTGAAAGGAATAATACAGTATGAAAATGAAAGTAACAGTTGTCTACACAAATTTTATTAATTTATTGAATTTGTGATTTTTACATCCAATCTATAGAAATAAAAACTAGTAAAATCAATGGGTTCCTTTAGGTATAGAAACTAGAATTGGTCAACTCAATGCCTCTAAATTTGTGCTATGAAATGAAATAAAATCTTTTTTTTTTTTTTTTTTTTTTTTTGAGACAGAGTCTCTCTGTTGCCCAGGCTGGAGTGCAGTGCCATGATCTCTGCTCACTGCAACCTCTGCCTCCTGGGCTCAAGCAATTCTTCTGCTTCAGCCTCCTGCATAGCTGGGAGTACAGGCATGCACCACCAGGCCCAGCTATTTTTTGTATCTTTAATAGAGATGGGGTTTCAACATATTGGCCAGGTTGGTCTCGAACTCCTGACCTCGTGATCTGCCCACCCCGGTCTCCCAAAGTGCTGAAATTACAGGCATGAGCCACCGCGCCTGGCCAAAATCTTGTTTTTATATCAATAAATGTCCAAAGGAGACGAATTTAAAATTCTGTTTATTTATATATTGCATAGCTCAAAAAGTTTGAAAAACTGAAGTTTTAACAGGAAGTCAGTAAATGCTCACAGATCCCCTTAGCACTTGGGGAAAAAGAGTCTTGGAGTCCTTAGAGATAGGAATCTTGACAGCAGAATTTCAGATGTTTCAATCACTTGCCAAGGAAGTGCCATACTTGCTCTGCATTTAAAATGGGGAAAGAGGGTATTGGGGAAGGGATAAAAGAAAGAAGGAGGGAGAAGGGAGTGATTAATAAAATTTAATTTAGACTTTTAGGAAATATTTAGGCAGATACAAACAGTCATAAGCTCTCTATCTAAAGTTGCATTTCTCTATTTAAAGCTATTTCCCTTTAAACTTTTGTCCCAAGTTCTCTAATTTGGCCCAAGCCTTATATAAAGCTATATTAAACATTCTAGAACCTTCCTACTTTATTTCTTGTATCTTTCTGGGTCATTTTAGTCTCTAGCAGACAACACAGAAGTGCTACAACATGAAAGGTTTAGATAAAGCTCGTATAGTAAAATTTGACTACACAAAAAATACCCCAAATGAGATAGTATTGCAAAGAAACAATTTGTTAGCTTACCATATAAGGAATACAGTTTGCTTTCCCATGAAATCATGTCTATGGATTTACTCCTTTCTAAACATGTCATACTTGACTCACAGTAAATAGTTCTCATAGTTCTTCCAAATCTGCAACTTGAATATTCTTCTAATATTTTATATTAAAACAAAAAACCAAAAGCCTTGCAATATTTTGAAAGACAAATGATGTGTGCACATGCTTAAATTTTGAAAATTTCACTACAGAGCATTTTTACTTGTTTATTAAAATAGCTTCAAATAATGGTAATAAAAATATTGTATTTATTTTTAATTCTACAATAGTATAGGTTTTAAGATCTTCAGCTAAAATAAGTGATTCATTAAAATAAGATAAATATCTGAATGTAAGAGTTTTTTTTTTTAAATTAAGTTTTTAAAAATTAAATGTGTCAGAACTGGCTGGAATATCTCAGTACTTCACCAAAAAAAGTCACTGTACAATCAAATCATTTTCTAGACTAGAAAAGTAGTTAAATGCATTCTCTTTATTTTCTGAATTAGAAAATATTTCATCTGAAATTTCAGCGACTATTTAAAAAATATTTCACTTAGCTTATACAGCTTTTCAATTTATCTATTTTTATTTTTATGTTTTGACTTCCGCTACTGTAAACAAATAAATTTATACGCCTCACTCTTAATGAATCAAAATATACCATACCTTCTTCATTACTTTCTTTATTCGGTGAAGATAATACCTGAAAATAAAAACAGAGAAATAATCTCTGTTACAATAAATATTTATATGTGGAAAGTGCATCCAGAAAAGTTTTTTCATGAAATTATAGAACAAAGTTTACACACAATGAATCCCTAACCTGAAAAAGGTAAATATTCCCCTTTGTTTTTCATTATCATTGTTCATTCTTTCAGATAAACAAACCACGGACTTAAGAGTGAAATAAAAATACTTGAAAATATTTTTTTAATCTTAACCCATGGAATTCACTGAAGGTCTTGCAGCTGGGAATGAGAAGAAAGGTTTTCTTTCAATTGCTTCCACAGCTGATGTCTTGAAAGTTAAAATCAAGCACACACACGCATATTTAAATATACGTTTGTTCATGCTTGCTATAAAACACACACTTGCTATAAAATTTATCTGTTTTCTAGAACTTTAAATTATTGTTTCTGTTTATTCTGATGGCTGGACCAAGATTCTTAGAACATACAAGTTTGAAGAAACATTTTTCTGAGATAGTTTTTTTCCCCATAATTAGGAACAATACTTTTTAACACTCCATTGGAAGATCCATTTTCCATAAAGAAGAAGCCACAAAGACTATTTAGTTTAAAGAATCATTAGAATTTACATCTATGTGTCCACCATCCAAGTAGAGAAATGAAACATGCCAGGCCCCTCCCCAACTATGACCCCTTCCTTCCTAGCGATAACCCTACCCTACCCTGATTTTATAACACACTTTTCAGATTTCAAATTTAATAATTAACTTCTAATTCTCTGAATTTGCTGACCTTCAATAGACAGGAAATACCTGCCTCTAGCATTTGTTAAGTCTGAGGCAGAGGTACAAATGTACAAATATACATCTAAATATTTAAAAGTTACAGTAACTCAGGCTAACAAGTGATGAATATATATATGAAATGTGTTCCATCTCACTATCTTGATACAAGTACCTTTGTAATGACCTAGAAGCTCTCATTTAGGATTCCAGACACCTTAGAGACATGTGTCTGGATATGGCAGAGGAAGGAAAAGAGGCCCTCATCCTGCTCCACTTCTCTCCCTATTCTAGGCACCTTTCTGCATTTCAAGGGCCTCATCTGCACATGGGTAGAAATTCAGTAGCCCACATATCTAGGCACCTTTTACCTCCAAACAGCCACCCACTGGCCCCTGCAGAAGTAACGGTGGGTACAAAGTCCACAGAGTCAGGAGTGTGGACCTGGGGAGATGTGTAGCCTGGTATCTACAGAGGCCCCGGAAACACGCTTAAACCTGTCTGGGCAGAGGATTCCAGAGTCCTGGGTAGCCAGGATGTGGTCTAGAATGGGGGCATGCCTCCTGGTAAGTCTATAACTTTGGCCCCTTGGTCTTCTTGCCCTGTGGTAAGATATGAGACTAAATAAGGGCCAAGTATGACCCTCCAAAAAGCAGGATCTGAGAAAGGCTCTCCGTGCTTAAATCTGAGGGCAGTACTGAAGAGCCACCACTCCACAAGAAGAAAGATTTACATTTCAGCAATATTAAAATATTCCCTATGATAGTTAATTTTGTGTGTCAACTTGGAGGGTGTTCTTAGATGAGATTAACATTTAAATCAGTGAACTCTGAATAATGCAGATTGCCCTCCATAATGTTGGTAGGCCCCATCTAATCAGCTGAAGGCTTTAATAGAACAAAAAGACTAGTCTGTCCCAAGCAAAAGGGAATTCGCCAGCAGACAGCCATCAGATTTCATCTGTGCAGCTGGCTCTCCTGGGTCTCCACGCTGCTGGCCTTCACACTGGAACTGCATCATCTGCTTTCCTGAGTCTCCAGCCCGCCAGCCCAACTGCAGATTTTGGACTTGCCAAGCCACTATAATCATGTAAGCCAATTCCTTATAATAAATCTCTTTCTGTATATGCACATCCAACTGGTTCTGATTCTTTGGAGAATCCTAATAAATTCCCTCAAATCATAAATAGTTTAAAGTTATTACTCTTTCTACTCTGTTTTAAGAAAAAATCTGAACAAACAGACTTTGTTTTATTTTCTTTATATCAAAAAAAAAAAAAAAGAAAAAAAAAAAGGATGGTATAACCATGTAAATAAAATTACAATTTTATCTTTTTTTTGGTTTGTTTGTTTTAGAGATGGGGTCTCGCTAAGTTGCCCAGGCTGGTCTTGAACTTCTGGGCTCAAACGTTCCTCCCACCTTGGTCTCTCAAAGTGCTAGGATTACAGGCATGAGTCACCGTGCCTGGCCTAAAATTACACTTTTTTAAAAACATCCTTTAGTTTTTCCAAGTACTTCAAAAAGAATAAAATCTACTCAGCTTGTGCACAAAGAAAAATTCTTAACCATCATTGATTTTCGGGATGGTAGGATTTAAATCTGGGTATGACAGTAACACAACATAAAAATTGTACTCCTTGAGATTAGGCATTTGGGATTTGATGGCTCTATTTTTCTAAACAGACTCATAAAACGGGGTAACCTGCTTCTTCTATGAAATTGCTATATACTCCTTAAATTGTGCAGGATGCCTATTTGTGTCCTGAACAATTTAAGGAGAGTATAACAGTACAAAATTTTTTTCTTAAATTAGCTGTTTAGATTTCCAAGTTCAAATTAGCAGCTGCTTCTTGTTGGAGCTGCCAAACATTTCAGAGGAATAAAATGTATAGTGTATAAAAATAGAATAATTGAGCAGCTTCTCGTAAACCTAAAAAGTATTACAGAAAAGAAATGAGCAAGCTACTCTAAAACATTTATCGTTACATTTTAAAATAATTTCCAGAATGGTTTTTTTTCTTTATTCTTAAAATAAATTTCTCAATTGATAGAATATATTCAGAATATGCAAAGCCATATGATATATATTTAAATACACACACCCACCCACCCACCTCATCATAGGTAAGTCTGACACTCAGAGATAATGATAAAAATGTGAAGGTAATTTAAAAAATTACCATATTAAAAGAGAAACTATCATTTAAATTTGAAAACATCAATTATAATGGATTCATGATAAACATTAGCTATTTGACTCTTTACCTACAGTCGATGATTTTCTGGTAACTAAACATAATGACAAATATAACATTTACTTACAGAAAACGGAACAAAGAAATGTATGGAGCAGTACCCAAAAGATCACTAATCCCAATTCTTCACTCTCAGGGGATACTATGATTACATTTTCATTGTAAGAAACTAAAAAAAAATAACTTTTAGTTACTTACTTCTAATTTCTTTTAATGTAATACCTCATCTAATTTCTTAGTAGGAAAAGAATGCGGACATCCTCTACTCACCCAAGATAAATTATCCACCAACAATGAGTATTGTTTTATAGTCTCATTCTAAAAATGCTATTTCCATGGCTGGGTGTGGTGGCTCATGCCTGTAATCTTAGCACTTTGGGAAGCCAAGGCAGGTAGATCCACTTGAGCTCAGGAGTTTGAGACCAGCCCCGGCAACATAGTGAGACCATGTCTTTAATTAATTAATTAATAAAAATGCTATCTACTCCTCTTCCTCATCCCAAAAATCCTTCTCATTATCTTTATATCTTTAATTGCTTTCAAACAAATCTAATGGTTTCATTACCAAAGTATTCCTTTCTTTTCTATTTATATATAAACTGTATTTTAAATATAAACTGTTAATACAACTGCTCTGTGCTTAAGTGTCTCTCTTTCAAATAACTCTACCAGGTCCCTATAAGCATTTTCACCTGCAAGTTACATTTGTTCAAATGAACAAACATGACACACTGAACCAATATAAAGTATCCTGCTTTACTATATCTAACACAGGGATTGATATTATGTCATTTTACTAAAAGAGTTCAAAATTAAAGGGAAAGAAAACAGGTTCCCAATTTTTCATTCAGGTGATGCAAGGTTTTAGTTGAATTAAAGTGTCTTGGACATTGTCTTTCTTTTTCTTTTTTTTTTCTTTTTAGAGACGGGGTTTTACCATGTTGGCCAGGCTGGTCTCAAACTCCTGAACTCAAGTGATCCACCCGCCAAGGTCTCCTTAAATGCTGGGATTACAGGTGTGAGCCACCGCGCCCAGCCAGACATTATCTTTCTGCATTGTATTTCCACACTTCATAAGGCAGTTATGCTACATTCATTTTACTTTTCACATAATCCTTTTCTGATTTTTTGCTTTAGAATCAATAAAATGTCCAATTCTTAGTTATTCATAAAGAAGACATAAAAATATTTTAAGTTCATGTAAGTTTAATCTCTTAATACTTCCTCATCAAGCATGCATTTAAATGGCTAGTAGCTAAGTAAGTGATTGGTTTTACTTTCACTAACTTTGTCTACCATCTGGTGGTAATGCACAGCAGGGCTGTTAAGGGGCAAAAAGAGAAAGAAGAGGGAGAAATAACACTAAAATAATGTCTTTTCTTCAGAAGTCAGGGTCTGGTTCTAATCAGACCCTGACTTACGAAGAAAACACATTATTTAAAACATTTTTAAATGAATTCCCATAAGGATGTTCATTCTCAGGGTCATAAAACAAATCTGTGTGACATAAATATTGTAGGGTGATCTTACTAGAAAATTGCATCCTAAGATCAGTTCTACTCCAAAAGAAAATACAGTCCTCTTTGATGGAGAGATAGCTTTGATTAAAGTGAGTGCCCTTAGAGGGAAGTACTTCTTGTCTAGGTAGTCTGAGGGGTCAAAGCAGCCCTGGTGATAAGAGGGTATCCCAGTCAGACTAACCTCAGAGATTAGTTCTGAGCTGGCTCAATTTCAATAACCAGAAGCCAGGGAATGCCTTCTCCTTGTGGACCATGCAAGGAAGCTGTTATTGTCATGTCATCAGGAAAGCCCTAAATAGAGATAAAGGCTTTGCCCAAAGGAACCATATAAGGAACATGCTGTTATAAGTCCTATCCAAGAACTCTATAATGAACCCCACCATTCTTCTGCTGGTCATTACTTCTCCTATTTATAACTATTTAAAATATTCATTAATTGGTATTTTCTTATTAGAATGCAGAACCCCTAAGAGTGTGGTTCTAAGCTGACTGCTTTATTCACCCATCTTGTTGTGACCCTTAGGAAAAATAAAACACAGCTTTGGTGTGATTTTTTTTTAAGTGCTATTATTCTGAATGATAACAATGCCTCAGACTCACATGAGATGCTTATATTGATGGATTCACCTAAAGTCCTTCACCCGGATTCATCTTTGAGTCTCTACATAAATGCCAATATGCATTTTGGGATGAAATAGATGGCCACGCTACATGCTGATGTTAACTGCCACTGGGATTCACCTTATGGCCTTGGCCTTCTGAATGCACTGCTTTTTACCATTCAGCTAAGAAGTCTTGCACCAACTATAAGACGACCATCCAAATTTCATACAACACTATGGATATTGTTGCTTTACTGAAGAAATAAGATCTACCAAATGTAGCCAGAAATAATACATTTATACTGAAGTTCCAATTCTCCCTTGACTTTTTTACTTCAAAACACTATCCATTTAGCATCCCATGTACCATCATCACTATCATCTGAGTCTTGTGTGCTCCAGGTTTATCTGAGACTAGTTTTAGTGGAAATCTGTCCATGAACAGGCAAAAACAAAATCAGACTGAGGGTGCTAAGACCTCTCTGAGAGGCCTTCTATCTGCCCAGTTTTAGAAGTCTTTAACCTTTTGAACTTCTTCCATCACTACTACGAGCTAGAGGTTCACAGTGGCATGGGTCTGGTTCCCTAGAACTGAGCAAGTGTATAACTACTTACTCTTCTTGGCCTGAATTCCAGACTGTAAGAGTTTTAAATCCCTGGAGTTAGGCTGTGCACATGTCTGAGGCAGGTCTGGGAATCCTTTAGCACCGAATATGGCTCTCTCCTAGCTCTATATGCCACGAGTTTGTGTGTGGAACCTCATAAAGTTCAATCATTTTTCCAGCAAAATGACTACAGTACCAAGTATTAGCGAACCTTACACATTGTTTAATTCAAATTTCCCCCAATTCTGTATAATGCCTAGAGTGTTCAATTTCCTCAAAGAGGAAAGTGCTTACACAAAGCACAAGGAAGAATTTTGGGAAAAGAATTCCCAGATGGGAAGAGTGGTTACACCAACTACTTTTCCCCTCCACTTGTTCCACCTCTTCTTCCTTCCTTTCTTCCTATTAAATTCTCTGAAAGTAGGACTAATTCTCATATGTCTAGAAAAATTAGTAAGGCTGACTTTTCCAATATCCAACCATGGAATGGGTCAACTCAGAAAGAAGTGATATCCTCATCAGTAGAAGTATTAAAAGAAGAGGCTGGAATAGAAGGGATTTCTCTCTCTGTGGTCAATTTAACTCAACTAAACCTACAGCAGTAATGACAAGTGTAACACCCAACATTTATTGAATACCTTATCTGCTGGACATTTTTACCTGGATTAGTTCATTCAATTCTCCACAACAGCCTGATAAGATACTATTATTATAAGCCCCATTTTATAAATAAGAAATCAAAGATGTAAATAAATTAAAATTTGCCTCAGGTTATAAATTAAAGAACTGAGATTTGGACCCAGACAATCTGATCTCAGAAATTTTTTTTTTTTTTTTCCAAAAGACCTGTCATTAGACTAACACTGACCTGAAATAAACTACATGTAAAGTCTGTAATTTGGTAAGTTTTGACATATATACACTCAAGAAGCCATCAATATAATGAAGATAATAAACATATTCACCACTATTCCTAAAAGTTTCTCCATGCTCTTAAAAACGAGACTGGAAAATCCTCCTTCCTGGCTCTGTCTGATCTGGTTTGCATCATTATACCTTAGCTTGTATTTCCTAAAATTTTATATAAATGGTATGATAAAATGTATATGATATGTCTATTTTCACTCAATATATTTTTTTAAAAGATTCAGCCATGTTGTGGCATGTATCAATAACCTATTCCTTTTTATTACTGAGTAGTATTCCTCATAAATATACTACAAGTTGTTTATCCATTCATCTACTGATGAACATCTGGGTTGTTTTCAGTTTCTATTACAAAGAAGGCTGCTGCAAGCATTTGCGTACAAGTCTTTGTATGGAAATACACTTCCTTTTGTCTTGGGTAAATATATACGAGTGGAACAACTTGATCACATGGATCACATGGTATGTACGTGTTTAACTTTTCAAGAATATACCAAACTGTTTTCCAGATGGTTGTACCATTCTGCATTCTAACCAGCAGTAAATGAGAATTGTAGTTCCTCCACATCCTTGCTAACAGTTGGTTTGGCTGGTCTTTTTACTTTTAGACATCCTAAAAGTGTATATTAGCATGCATTGTGGTTTTAAATTTGCATTTAATAACTAAAGTTGAGCATCACTTCAGGTGTTTCTTTGCCTTCTTTATAGATTTGGTGAAGTGCTCATTCATATATTTTGTACTTTTAAAAAAATTCTTTTTTGGGGTCATCCATCCATTTACAGAGCCATATATTGTAGATCTTTGAAAACTGAATGTTTTGTTTTCTTGAGTTGTGAAAGTGCTTTATATATTCTGAACACAAGTCCCTTTATCAGATACATAATTTTCAAATATTTTCTTGTAGTATGTAGCTTTGCATTCTCCTAAGAATGTCTTTTGTAGAACAGAAATTTTTTTATTTTGATGAAGTCCAATTTATCATTTTAAAGAACAGATTGTGCCTTTGGTGTCATATCTAAGAAATACTGTCTAACCCAAAGTCAAAATAAGTTTAAGTTTTGTGCCTTAAATTTAGGTATAGGATCCATTTTAGACAATTATATACAGTGCAAAACTGAAATGTGTTTTTAAAAATATGAATAACCAATTATTTAAGCACTATTTGTTGAAAAAAAATCATTTTGAAAATCAGTTGTCCATATATATGTAGGTCTATGTGTAGATTTGGTTACACTAATCTATCTATATGCCATTACTATATTCTCTTGAATATATTCTCTTGATTATTGCAGATATATATATATCTCTCTCAAAGCAACTAAGCAACTATTTTTGTATACTGGCTCTTGTTGCCCAGGCTGGAGTGCAATGGCATGATCTTGACTCACTGCAACTTCTGCCTCCCAGGTTCAAGCGATCCTCCTGCCTCAGCCTCCCCAGTGGCTGGGATTATAGGCGTCCACCACCACGCCTGGCTAAGTTTTTGTATTTTGTTTTTTTGTTGTTGTTGTTTTCTTTTTTTTTTTTTTGAGACAGAGTCTTATTCTGTCGCCCAGGCTGGAGTGCAGTGGCACGATCTCAGCTCACTGCAACCTTCGCCTCCTGTGTTCAAGTAATTATCCTGCCTCAGCCTCCTGAGTAGCTGGGATTACAGGCGTGCGCCACCATGCCTGCCTTATTTTTGTATTTTTAGTAAAGATGGGGTTTCACCATGTCGGCTAGGCTGGTCTTGAACTCCTGACTTCAGGCGATCCACCCGTCTTGGCCTACCAAAGTGCTGGGATTACAAGTGTGAGCCACCGCAACCGGCCTGCAATTGTTTGCTATATTAATCTCATGTCCTGCAATCTTACTAAGCTCACTTATTCTAGTCGTTTTTAGGTAGAATTTGTTGAACTTGCTACAGAGACATTCATGCCACTTCCCTCACAATCTGAATGCCTTTTACATCTTTTTATTGCCTTATTGCACTGGCTAGAACCTTCAGTACAATACTGAACAATAGTAGTAGAAGCCAACTGGGCTTAGAGTTGTGCTTATAGAAAGGTTTTTAAGTACAAATTTAATTTGTTTATGCCTATGTCATCTTCAGTGAGCCTTGGTAGTTTATGTATTTCAAGGCATCTATCAATTTCATGCAGGCTGTCAAATTTATTTATATAAAATATATTCATATTTCTTATTTTTCTCTTAATATCTGTAGAATTAGCAGTGATACTACTTGTTTCGTGCCTTACTTTGAAAAATGTGTCTTCTTTTCTTTCCTGATCATTCTGCCTAAAGGCTTATCAGTTTTACGGTCTTCTCAAAGAACTAGCTTTGGCTTTATTAATCTTTTTAAATTGTTTTTCTGGGCATATAAATTTTTTAAATTACAAAATACTTCAAACATATTCTGTATGCAGAGACCATTACAACACATACCTACTCTCTAGATTTAGAAGAGTTAATATTGTCATTTCAGATCTTTATAACTGAACTCTTTCTCCCTGTATATTAAAAATAAAAATCTTATTTATTCTCCTCCCTTCTCAGGGGTAACTTTTGGCCACAGTGCTGAAATTGACATTTACTTTTCTTATTTATGTTTCTAAAATGTAATACCATATGTGTTTGTATTCATAAAAAATATGTGCTACTGCTTTTTAAAAAATATATAAACGGTACATACTGTATGTATCCCACTTTTTTCACCCAGTCTCTTATCAATAGACATTTAATTCCGTTTCTAATTTTTCCATTTCTGATCATAAACACATGTATAGTGTCTCTGTAAGATGTGTACCTAGAAGGTAATTTCTGAGTAGTGAATTATAAGCATCAAGTTTAGTAGAAATTACTTAACGTTCTTCAAAGTAGTTGTAGCCATCTATATGCCCATCATACCATCAAGTATGAAAGGTTCCCTTTCTTCACTTGCCTAAAAACTCTTGGTATTAACAGACTTTTAAACTTCTGGTAATCTACAACTGTAAAATTGTATTGTGTTTTATTTTGATCCCACTAATTACAAGTAAGATAAAGCAAATTATGATGTTTAGTGGTCATTGTATGTTTCCTCTTTTGTGAGCTGTCTATTCATGCTGTTTACACATTTTTTTTTCTACTGGGTTATCTTTATCTTGTGAGTTTGAATAAGTTATTATTTTAGATGCTAGTCCTTTTATCATTTATATGAAAATATCTCCTTCCAATCAATGGCTTATCTTGTGACTTATTTTAAGGTTTCTTCTACTGTTTACAGTTTTTTTCCCCCTTTACTTAAATTTATTAATCCTTTCTAGTTTATTCTTGGCCCTTTACTATTTCATATACATTTTAGAATTACCCTGTGAGGTTCAGTGAAAACCTCATTGGGATTCAGATGAAAAAAACAGACTGACTTCATTAATTAATATGGGAAAAATGGCCATCTTCATGATTAAGTATTGTTTTACAAGTTTATTTGGGTTTTCTATTTATTCTTGATTTGATATTGGCAATTTATATTTTAAACAAAATTCTCAATTCATCTGTGTTTAGAAAGTTGTTGCAAAAAGCTTTTCAGTATTCTCTTCTGATTATTTAAATATGTCTTATGCCTGTAGTTATGTCTTCATTTTAATTCTTGCTATTTTTATTTATGCCTATTCTATTTCATCATCTTTCTTGCCACAGGTCTATATAATTAGTCTTAAAAGAAAGAAAATGCAGCTTTTGTTTTAGTTGATCCTGTCATTATTTGTTTTCCGTTTCATTAAATATTTACTCTATTTTCTTCTAATATAAAAAGTCAGAAAAATGAACAGAGTAATTGTTAAGTTGAACTTCTATAATTTTCTTTCATTTCTGCTATATTGTATACATTTAATTTCTCAAGAACTATTTTTGCTGCATTACATAAGTTTTAACATACATTGACTCAGTTGTCTTTCAATTTTAAATATTTTAGCTTTAAATATAAATTATTTATATTTTTCAGGCCTGATTTATGTATAAGTACTTTTAAATTTCCAAACACATGAACATGTGTTTTCTCTTAATATTTTCATAATGGATTATATTGTAGACAGAGAATGTGGTCTGCATGACAGCAAGTCTTTTGCAACTCTATCTGTGGTCTAATATCTATTCAATTTTTGGAAATGTGTACATATACTTGAAAAAATCATGTATTCACTAATTATGTATGTCCATTAGATTAATCTTGTACATTTTGTTTGAATCTTCTCAACATTCCCAAAATAATATTTAGCTAAAGGGTCCTAAAAGTAGCATCTTAACCCCCAATAGTCAAATCAAACATCTTTAAAGACTATCAACTAATATTATCTGAAAGGCAAATCATGTCTTTGCATACACATACACACATGCACACACAAACACACATTCTTTGTTCTCTATAAATGCTCTGAGCCTTGCTCCCTGAAATAAAGATCCAACTGTTAGTCACAAAATTCTCAAGTATTGGGGAAGAATCTCATATCTTTTGGCTATAAAATCAGGTGGTTAAAAAGAAAAAAAAAAACTTTACAAAAAGAAATGTAGGCTGGGTGCGTTGGCTTACACCTGTAATCTCAGTGCTTTGGGAGGCTGAGGTGGGAGGACTGCTGGAGGCCAGAAATCTGAGGCCAGCCTGGGCAATATAGTGAGACTGCCCCCCCCCAACTACCAAAAATTAGAAAAACTTCGCCAGGTGTGGTGGCACACTCCTGTAGTCCCAGCAACTTGGGAAGCTGAGGTGGGAGGATCAATTGAGCTCAGGAAGTCAAGGCTGCTGTGAACTATATGATCATGCCACTGCACTCTAGCCTAGACGGCAGAGCTAGAACATGTGTCTCAAAAAAAAAAAAAATCATAATAATTGAGTGGTCCTGCAGTTGAACTATTACATACAGGGTCCTGTTGCCAGGGTCCACATGCTGTAGCCCACTGAGAGCACTCTCTCTGCCTTTTATGGTTCCCTAGTGTGTTGGGATCAAATGAACAAAACTTGTTACGATACAGTCATGCTTTCTGTGATGATATATAGTTCAAACATCTATATTTGTAAACAATGCCCAATAATCATTTTGATCATTTAAATTCTCCTTCTGAAATCTTTTTAGATCTATCCTTCTTAAGATCTCTAACCTAAGTACAATAAATTACTTCTGTAGATATTTTCTATTTTGTTTCTAAGATGGTTCTTAATAATTTTCATCAATTTGTCAGTTTATATTTTATTTTTCTTGGATATTCTGACAATATTTTTCCCAACTGATTTGTACGCATTGTTGGATGACTAACAATTTGTTTAGTCTCAGTGTTACACTTAATTGTGTTTTGATCAATATATGTTTATCCAGCATATACTTCCTACAATAGTTCTATTAACCACTGAAAAGTTTAGTCTATTTCTTTTCTTTTCTTTGTCTATTTTAAAAGTACAAAGCAGTTAACCATATTCTAAAATCTCAATCAACACGTCCTAAGTATTCTAGCAATATGCATCTCAAAAGTGAAAACTTCCATTATTGTCTGGCCTTTTAGTGACCATACTTCGGACTCATTTAACACCTACAGATAAGTCTCAAGATAATATTACTTAGGTACATGTTAGACTTGTTAATTTGCTCATTCTAAGCTACTAACAAAATCTGGGTCTTCTAATTTGTTTCATACAAACCCAGGACTTGATACGGTCTGAATCTGATCAAGTATGATGAATGACTTCTGCTTCTGTGTCTTCAATTATTCTTAGCAATTAAAGGACAAAAAAAAAAAAAAAAAACCTGACAGCACTTTGAAGACTGCACAATATTCAGTATACAGCAAAATGAAGAGACATGGAAATATACACCTAAATAATCTGATTCAAACACTTCAATGTGATTCTGAAAAGAGGAAATGAGACAAAATGCTTTTATGACAAAGAATTTCATTATTACAAATTAAACTTTATATGAGAAGGGTGTTAACTAATCTGGGCTCTAAGAATCCCAAATCATTCATGAGGGTGCTAATGGGGTAATTCTTTGACTTACAAATATTTAATGATGAAAACTGGCATACATGAAGTTCCACTGAGCTAGTGAAGAGGCACTGGTTTCTCTAATTTGTGAATTTCTGATGCAGTATTCTCAGTGAAAAATTATTCAGTATAGTGTCTTCTTCATTATTATAAAGCTCAACCAAGTTACCAAGTCAGGTAATTAAGGCTGTATGTTAACCTTTCTGAATTATAATCTTATTCCTCTAATCTAAATAGATCATATATATGTCCTCCAATTTTTTTTTATTGTTTTGCCACTAAAGTGACAGAAAGCAATGAAAAAAACAGGATCTAATATAGAAACTTTGAGCCTGTGGCTAATTTTAAGACAAGTATCTCCTGTATTATTTATGAATCTACAACTGAAATACATGGAATAGACTTAATCTGAGATTAGTGAGACAGACTGCTTGTACAAAGATGAAAAGTTTTTGTTTCCCTTCATTTTTATCCTTAAAGAAGTAATGAAAACCAAATTCTGAATATAATCTACATAGATACAAAACTGATAACTTGGAGAAAATAATGTGGCCTGCATTATTGTGACAGCTTCCTTGTATCTTCTTGAATCTAATTATGGCCTACAGCCCATTCTCACCAATGCAGCCAGAATGATCTTGTTAAAATCAAAGTCAGATTAGACCACTCCTTTGCTGAAAATATTTTAATGGTTCCCTACCTCATTCAGAATAAGAAACGCAATCCTTAAATAGCCTGCACAGAGTCTTTCATAACTGACCCCCATTTTCAAACCCAGATCCAAACATTTCTAATCTCATCTCCTTTCTCCCCATACTTTCTCTTCTCTACCAGTCACTATGGTCACCTTGGGTGTTTCTTGAATACCTCAGAAATCCTCTTGCCTCAGGGCCTCTGGGAGTGTAGCCTTGAATGTTCTTCCTTCACCTGACCTTACCTTCTACAATTCTTGGCACATATTCAGCCCTCTTCTTAGTAAGGCTGTGGCTGGCCGCTTTTTTAATAACTACAACTCCTATCCCATTTCCGGCATTTTATCCCCTTGTCCCTGCTCATTTTTGTCATTTTTCAGAAGGCATTTTTGCTCTCTGAAACGCTCATTATTTTACTTGCATATTTCCTTCTTATCCATCTCTCCAGATAAAATGCGAGCTACACAAGGGCAGAGGTTTTTGTATCTTTTCTTTAATACTGCATTCCCAGCACCTATATCTTACCACATAACAGGCACTAGATAGTCACTACATTAGTGAAAAAAAAAAAAAAAAAAAACAAAACCCAATAAATTAAAAGCAGCCACAGTGATCAGCTAACATTTAGGAACATTTTAGTTGTTCTTGGTGTAAAGATCTAAATTCACTAGTTTTTCAACTTCATAGTTCTTAAAAACCCTTAATTTATAAATGATATTTCTAGCCTAAGACCACTCCTAAATATACTTTATATAAGCAATATTACTTGATTATCTGAATATAAATTTTCTAATTTAGTAATCTCCGAATCAGTCATTAATTTACTAATAAATTCAGTTGCCTCTATGCAGCATTATCACTAAGACATATAAAAATCTAAGCATATCATCTCAGCTTACAGAAAGAAAGCATGTGAGACAGCCAAACTAAAGGGAAATAAAAAAGCAAAGGGTCTTACCAATTTTATTTTTCTTAAGGTGAAAAACGTAATTTTATTTTATTTTCAATTTTTTTTTTTTTTTGAGACAGTTTCACTCTGTCGGCCTGGCTGGAGAGCAGCAGCACAATCTTAGTTCACTGCAACCTCTGCCTCCCAGGTTCAAGTGATTCTTGCACCTCAGCCTGCCAAGTAGCTGGGATTACAGGCATGTACCACCAGGCCCAGCTAACTTTTTATATTTTTAGTAGAGATGGGGTTTCGCTATGTTGGCCAGGCTGGTGTCAAACTCCCGGCGTTAAGTAATCCACTTGCCTTGGCCTCCCAAAGTGGTGGGATTACGGGAATGAGCTCCCATGCTGGGCCAATTTTTTTTCCTAAGCTGGAACTGTGCCAATAGCCAGTTCCAATGTAGAGGCTGGGCAGAAGATAATTCATGGAGATACAACAGTACAGAGGAGAGCATATTTATATAAACAATAATAAACTGATGATAAGAAAAGCAGCATCATATGAAATTAGCTAAATGGTTAATGTACTTTCAAATACAAAATTTAAAAACTCAACTAAAAAGTTTTAAAGTTTTTCATTTAAATTCCTTGAATTTAAAAAGTAGATTTCAGTGTGATTTGTAAACTTTATGCTTCTCAAAAGGACTTGACACATTTCATTGCTAGAGATTTCAGAATTTCTACTAGACTTCCTATGACATTTGTAAGATTAAAGGATGTCTTGGACGTTTGCCCCTTACCGATTCAACTAATGATCTTGCTTCCTCTTGAGTGCAACGGAAAGGGCTATCAGATATCTGCACGTTTGTGCTGGAGAGGAAAAGAGAATGTTATTATTAAACAGGATAAAAAGAAACAATTACCAAAAAAAAACCCCAAAAACTAACTAACTCCAAATACTCCACATCAGTTGTATTCTTTCAACCAATGACTAGAAACTGAATGAATAAAAATTAAGACAATGAAGATTATTGTATATTCTTTCAGGCAAGGTTAAAAGTATAGAGTAGTCCACAGCAAAGCACTCTCCAGAATGACAAAAGATTTTTAAAAATTATATTACACAAATCCTAATAATTTCCAGGTATATATAAAAAGCTATACCACAATTGCACTTCACCTTTATTGAAGAAAAGAGGAAGCAAATTTGACCCACTGAATGGGACCTAGGATAAATTTTCCTCTAAGCAAGGTGACAAACGTAGTAATGAGCTACTTAAAGTTTTTGCAGAATCTCTTTCACAGATAAGGAGATTAAAGAGGAAACTATACAAATATAAAGTTTATTTTCTTATACGTAGGGAAGTTCAGCCAGGCATAGGAATAGCAGCTCCTTCCCTGACTAGGGAAGCCTCCATAGAGTCAAACGCCACCTTTCCTATACCTCTAAAAGCATGCCACTCATTACATATTGCCAATCTCTAGACGAAAGCAAAAGCATTATTCCTCTGAAACATATTAAGACTGATTTTTTAAAATTTCATCAAAGGAACAGGCAGATTAAAATGGATAAAGAAAGAGGTGGTAGAGAAGGGAGTTAAAGCCAAATTAACTTTTTTAAATAGAAGAAAAAGTGATTAGCAGATCCCTAAAAGATAAAATAATAGGTAAAACACACGTAAACATATTCCCCCTCAAGTGGACCTAAGGATATACATTATCAAATTTATTTTCACAATAGCTTTGTGAAATATATTGAGATATCAGTGATAAAAAACATCTGTCTATATCTCGCTGTAATTGATGACACTGAGTATACAGTGATTATAATAAGTGGTCATTTTGGTTTTTATCCAGACTCCTAATGTGGGATTCATTTTCATTCTTGGCATGAATAGAATTTGATGAAAGTTAGCAGTAACATCTTTAAGGCTAAGCTTTTTTGCCACATGGCACGTTTACCTATGTAACAAAACTCCACATCCTGCACATGTACCCCAGAACTTAAACTAAAAGTTGAGGGAAAAAAAATGATGAAGTTTTCTTGTATTCTCTTTTCTACAGCTCACGTTTAAGCAAGCTGAAAATTGAAAAAGGCAGAGCCTTGTAAGTCAGATGTTTCCTTGATGACTGTCAAAAATAAATTTAAAAAGAACCAGGCAAAAAATTAGACACTGTAAAAAAAGTGCTGGTCCTGTGAAGAAAGTATGGTATACAAAGTACTAATTACAATACATATAATGCTTTTAACATTATAACTAAACCAAAGTAAAACATTCCCTGGAAATTCTGGGAAAAGGATGGTGGATGGAGGGGGTGAGTCTTTTCTAGATACAGTTGCCATATAAAATACAGAACAACCAATTACATTTGAATTTCAAATAAGCAACAAACTATTTGTTTGGTAGTATAAGTATGTCCCAAATGTTGAAAGAGACACACACACTTACATGGAAAAATATTTGTTATTCTGAAATATTTAAATAGAAGAAAAAGTGATTTAACTGGTGTCCTGTATTTTTAATCTGTTAAATCTGATAACCTTACTTCTTTTTCTTTTTTCCTCTCTCTGTCTCTTTTTTTTTTTTATTATACTTAAGTTCTAGGGTACATGTGCACAACATGCAGGTTTGTTACATACATTTACATGTGCCATGTTGGTGTGCTGCACCCATTAACTCGTCATTTACATTAGGTATATCTCCTAATGCTATCCCTCTCCCCTCCCCCCACCCCACGACAGGCACCAGTGTGTGATGTTCCCCTTCCTGTGTCCAAGTGTTTTCATTGTTCAGTTGCCTCCTATGAATGAGAACATGTGGTGTTTGCTGACAACCCACTTCTAAAGTAATCCTCTACTCCTACGACAAAATGAAACTATGAATAGGAATATCAGAAAACAATGACAATATTTAAGCCAGCACAGTAAAATTTAAAAGTATTTAAAATTTTAATTTTAAAAATTAAAAAAATTTTAAAAAATATCTCTGATAAAATGTCTTGACAAGTAACCAGTAGTGGATATCTTGGGAAAGTAAACTGACCCTGCTATTTTTTCACCTTAAAAAAATATATGAGCGGTTGGGTGCGGTGGCTCACGCCAGTAATCCCAGAACTTTGGGAGGCCAAGGTGGGCAGATTAGCTGAGGTCAGGAGTTTGAGACCAGTCTAGCTAGCATGGTGAAACCCCATCTCTATTATAAATACAAAAATTAGCCAGTCATGGTGGCACACACTTGTAATCCCAGCTCCTTGGGAAGCTGAGGCAGGGGAATCACTTGAACCTGGGTGGTGGAGGTTGCAGTGAGCCGAGATGGCGCCACTGCACTCCAGCCTGGGTGACAGAGTGAGGCAATGTCTCAAAAAAATATATATACATATATATATATATATTATATATATGTATGTATCTATGTATATGTATATATAAAATAGGATGATACATAAAAATCATCCTAATAGAATGAAAGATTACAAAGTTTCTTCTATTTACCAAATAGGCTCTTCGACAGCTAAAAACAGTGCCAACATCCTCACTCACGTCCTTTCAGTCAATAATATATGTAATCTAGCTTGTAAGAACATATATGTATGTAAATATGTGTGTGCACATACATATATGTACTTTACCCCCTCTTGGATTTAATAATTTGTACTTTGAATGTTTAAAAGTGTAATAAAAGGCATGATACCAAGAAATATTTTTATTTTTTCTGAACTGGCCTTCATGTAAAAATAGTTGTTTAACATTGATTCATATTTATTAGCCAATTCAAAAAAATCATACTACTTGTCAGGGACTTTTCTAGATGCTGGAGACACAATACTGAATCATGCAGCCCCCTAAGGAGCTTTTAATCTTTAAGATTCTTTTTAGTTCTCAAACTATGACTATGACCTGCCAGGGGAAAAGCAGTATAATCATTTAAAGGAGGGATGACTAAGCTTTTAGTGCCCACTATAAACGAAACTTAAAAAAAAAAAAAAAAAACTAAAAAGAATGCACTGCTTTCCTTTTTATATTAAGATACTAAATATTATATTTTAAATGTATAAATGTTACATGACCTATATACACCTTTGTTGACCAAAACAAGATGATATTAGAGCAAAAAATCAGTAAAACCAAAAATGCTGTGTACAACAAACCCAAATTACATACAAAAATAATAAAGTATATTAGTAGACAGATAATAGTGCTTTAGTGAAGGGAAAACCATTTTTTTCAAGTAAATCTCAAATCAAATAATGGCCCACAGTTACAATCCTCAAAGACAGTGTCCAGGATAAAGATATGTCAAGGCTTTTTATTCTAAAGCAAAGTGGTCAAGAAAAAGGGAGAGAGAAAATTTAAAGAGATCAGAATGACAAAAATTTTAGACCATAACCTCCAGAGTTTATAGAAGGAAGTGACCTTGGGATAAATGTACACAAAGGCAAAACAACTGAGGCTATCAATACATGAAAAAGTATCATATTACTGGTACCAAAACAGACATATAGACCAATGGAACCCCAGAAATAACACCACGCATCTACAACCATCTGAGCTTCAACAAACCTGACGAAAACAAGCAATGGGGAAATGATTCCCTATTTAATAAATGGTGCTGGGAAAACTGGCTAGCCATATGCAGAAAACTGAAACTGGACCCCTTCTTTACACCTTATACAAAAAACTAACTCGAGATGGATTAAAGACTTAAATGTAAAAACCAAAAACCATACAAACCCTAGAAGAAAACCTAGGCAATATAATTTAGGACATAGGCATGGGCAAAGAGTTAATGATTAAAACACAAAAAGCAATTGCAACAAAAGCCAAAATTGGTAAGTGGGATCTAATTAAACTAAAGAGCTTCTGCACAGCAAAAGAAATTAGCATCAGGGTGAACAGACAACCTAGAAAATGGGAGAAAATGTTTGCAATCTATCCATCTGACAAAGGGCTAATATCCAGAATCCACAAAGAACTTAAATAAATTTACAAGAAAAAAAAAAAACCATTAAAAAGTGGGCAAAGGATAGGAACACACATTTCTTGAAAGAAGACATTTATGCAGCCAACAAACATATGAAAAAAAGCTCATCATCACCGATCATTAGAGAAATACAAATCAAACCCACAATGAGATACTACTTGATGCCATGAATGGCAATTATTAAAATGGCAATTATTATCAGAATGGCAATTATTAAAAAGTCGAGAAACAACAGATGATGCTGAGGCTGTGGGGAAATAGGAATGCTTTTACACTGTTGGTGGGAGTGTAAATTGGTTCAACCATTGTGGAAGACAGTGTGGTGATTCCTCAAGGACCTAGAACCAGAAATACCATTTGACCCAGCAATCCCATTACTGGGTATATATCCAAAGAAATATAAATCATTCTATTATTAAGACTCACGTGCACGTATGTTTATTGCAGCACTATTCACAATAGCAAAGACATGGAACCAACCCAAATGCCCATCAGTGATGGAATGGATAAAGAAAATGTGGTACATATACATCATAGGATACTATGAAGCCATAAAAAGAAATGAGGTCAGGTCCTTTGCAGGGACGTGGATGAAGCTGGAAGCCATCATCCTCAGCAAACTAATGCAGGTGCAGAAAACCAAACACTGCATGTTCTCACTTACAAGTGGGAGCTGAACAATCAGAACACATGGTCACAGGGAAGGGAACAACACACACTGGGCCTGTTGGTGGGGGGAAGGGAGGGAGATTATCAGGACAAATGGCTGATGCAGGCAGGGCTTAACACCTAGGTGATGGGTTGATGGGTGCAGCAAACCACCACGGAACATGTACACCTATGTCAACAAACCTGTACGTTCTGCACATGTATCCCGGAACTTAAGGTAAAAAAAAAAAAAAAAAAAAAAAAAAAGGAAGTGCGAGATTAAATATACCTTTCTCTAGGAATGTAAAAAGAAACAACTTCAAGACCTAAATAATTTAGATGAATTGAATATATTTATTTATTCAGTAAGCATATTTAGACTACCTACTATGTCAAGTCCTGCTATCAAGTGCTGAGGTAAAAACTCAATACAAAGTGTTAAAAAAAAAATCCGGCCGGGCGCGGTGGCTCACGCCTGTAATCCCAGCACTTTGGGAGGCCGAGGCGGGCGGATCACAAGGTCAGGAGATCGAGACCATGGTGAAACCCCGTCTCTACTAAAAACAGAAAAAATTAGCCAGGCGCAGGGGCGGGCGCCTGTAGTCCCAGCTACTCGGGAGGCTGAGGCAGGAGAATGGCGTGAACCCGGGAGGCGGAGCTTGCAGTGAGCCGAGATTGTGCCACTGCACTCCAGCCTGGGCGACAGAGCGAGACTCCGTCTAAAAAAAAAAATAAAACAAAATAAAAAAATAAAATTCCACCCCCAGTTCTACATAGAGGTATGTACAGCAGTGATACAACAGCCCAACAAAAATGAAACTGTGCAGAGATGACATCTAAACTGCTTCTTCAAAAATATGAAGATGTCCACTGAAGACAGACAAGGGGATAGGAAGGAAGAGCCCAAGAGGCTGGAGGGCAGGTTTGGACACATTGTTTAAGAACAGAAGGGTTGGATGAAATCCCATTTTTGAAGGGAATCATAAGGTGTTTTTAGGCATAAAAATGAGTCATATTCATACTTTTGAAAGATAATTCTGGCAGTACTATATAGAATATGTTAAACAGGAGAATGATTGTTAATAAAAAAAGTTTATGAGCAAAGAAATGCTAAGCAACTGAATTAGTGCAGTTCCCCCCCGCTCCCCGGAAATGTCTGGATTAATTTTATTACATTGTAATGGTTTGCACTTTAAATGTAAGGATAATACTAAATTTCCAGTTGGCCATTATTCTCTTCTTCCCTTTAGGCTTTTTGAATTAAAATATTAAGAAAGCGATTTGCTCAATTCATCTTGTCAGAATTTATAGCCAAATTCATAAAATGTGCAAACATTTTATAAGAAAGTTTACAAGGTATGTTAATAATTATATTCATGCATTGTAAGTGTACTACCTTTTTAAAAAATCACTTTTGATTCTATAAAGTGAATTAAAATGCCTTGTATCTATTCAAAACGAAAGGTGACATTAAATGACATTTTAGAGGCCCATGTTGAAAATGAGCTAATAAAGCCAATTAATCCATACTAAATATTAAAGAAACACGTTTCCTCTTTTTGAAAGCTACAAGACACTAAATTCACCGGTTCCCTTATATTAAAATTTTCAGTTTAATTCTTTAAACTAGTGCTTTTCATGGACAAATACAAATGTTAGCACTAAGAGCCATTTTCATACCCAAAACTGAAAACTTCATGCACATGGACATCAGAATAAAAAATGATGCAAATATTTAATATGAAGTGACTTTTGGCATCTGCGTTCCCTGAATAGAAAAGACGGTTCCCTTTATGTCAGGCATTGCAACAGCCAGAATGGGACTTTTATGAATTCAGGAGTTGACCCACACTGCATCTACTCTGAGAATAATAACCATGTTAAACTTGGAATTCATTAAGTATTCTCTCTCCATAGTAGTAATAACAAACAACAACAACAAGAAGAAGAATAATAATAGCTAACACTTAAGTAGCTTTTACTCTGGACCAGGCACTGTTTGAAGCACTTTCTATTTATTTTATTTTATTTTATTTATTTTTTTAAAAAGTATTATTATACTTTAAATTCTAGGGTACGTGTGCACAACGTGCAGGTTTGTTACATATGTATACATGTGCCATGTTGGTGACCAATGGAACAGAACAGAGCCCTCAGAAATAATACCACACATCTACAGCCATCTGATCTTTGACAAACCTGACAAAAACAAGAAAGGGGGAAAGGATTCCCTATTTAATAAATGGTGCTGGGAAAATTGGCTAGCCATAAGTAGAAAGCTGAAACTGGATCCTTTCCTTACTCCTTATATGAAAATTAAATCAAGATGGATTACAGACTTACATATTAGACCTAAAACCATAAAAACCCTAGAAGAAAACCTAGGCAACACCATTCAGGACATAGGCATGGGCAAAGACTTCATGTCTAAAACACCAAAAGCAACGGCAATGAAAGCCAAAATTGACAAATGGGATCTAATTAAACTAAAGAGCTTCTGCACAGCAAAAGAAACTACCATCAGAGTGAACAAGCAACCTACAGAACGGGAGAAAATTTTTGCAATCTTCTCATCTGACAAAGGGCTAATATCCAGAACCTACAAAGAACTCAAACAAATTTACAAGAAAAAAGCAAACAATCCTATCAAAAAGCGGGCAAAGGATATGAACAGACACTTCTCAAAAGAAGACATTCATGCAGCCAATAGACACATGAAAAAATGCTCATCATCACTCGCCATCAGAGAAAAGCAATCAAAACCACAATGAGGTACCATCTCACAGCAGTTAGAATGGCGATCATTAAAAAATCAGGAAACAATAGGTGCTGGAGAGGATGTGGAGAAATAGGAACACTTGTACACTGTTGGTGGGACTGTAAACTGGTTCAACCATTGTGGAAAACAGTGTGGTGATTCCTCAAGGATCTAGAACTAGAAATATCATTTGACCCAGCCATCCCATTACTGGGTATATACCCAGAGGATTATAAATCATGCTGCTATAAAGACACACGCACACATATGTTTATTGCAGCACTATTCACAATGTCAAAGACTTGGAATCAACCCAAATGTCCATCAGTGACAGACTGGATTAAGAAAATGTGGCACATATACACCATGGAATACTATGCAGCCATAAAAAAGGATGAGTTTGTGTCCCTTGTGGGGAGGGAGCAGGGGGGAGGGTAGCATTAGGAGATAGACCTAATTTAAATTAGTGCAGTTTTACAGCTAGAACGCACCCAAGAATCAATCAAAACTTGGAAAATATGTAAGACAGATGGATCAAAATAAATAATGGTTAATAAAATAAAGTAGTAAACACAATAGTACATTTCTGATTTCTTAATAAGGTATATCAACTGGTTGAAGAGAGAGTGGGAGAGGACTGAAGAATAAACTCAAATGTCAAAAAATGACTTCTCCCAGAATCGAGTTTAAAGTTTTCTTAGGTAAGACTAGAAATAATAAAATTCTCTCTGTTAAAAGAATATTTAGCTTTCAGAGTAAACACTCAGCAGTGGAAAAAATAAACAACAACAACAACAACAAAAAACTTATTCTGAGAAAGAGAATTTTCAAGGAATCAATTAAAAGAACTTAATAAATGCAGTGCTCCTGAAAAGAGAAGAGTCACTACCTGGATTAAAAAAAAAACAAAAACAAGGCTAGGAGTGGTGGCTCACGCCTGTAATCCCAGCAGTTTGGGAGACTGAGGCAGGTGGATCACCTGCAGTCAGGAGTTTGAGACCAGCCTGGCCAACATGGTGAAACCTCGTCTCTACTAAAAATACAAAAATTGGCCAGGCATGGTGGTGGGTGCCTGTAATCCCAACTACTTGGGAGGCTGAGGCAGGAGAACTGCTTGAGCCCGGGAGGCGGAGGTTGTGGTGAGCTGAGATTGCACCACTGCACTCCAGCCTGGGCAATAGAGTGAGACTCTGCCTCGGAAAAAAAAAAAAAAAAATTGTTGGCTTTAAAATATTATTCAACAATTTACTCCAACAGATATTTATTGAGTAGCTACTACATGCCAGGCATTAGGAATATAAAGATGAATAAGGCATCTTTATTCATCTGCTCTTGAGGAACTTATATTCTAGAGAAGAAGATAAATTCATGAACCAAGTACTTAATAACTGTGACAGATGTAATGACGAAAATCCGCAGAGAACAAGGAATACAGAGAGTACTGGCATTTCAACTAGCAAACTATATGAGGGAATGTTTCCTAGAGAAGACAAAGTAAAAATTAAATCTTAAAAGATGAGTAACATGGCCAGTTCAAGAAATGAGAAGACAATCATGGCAAAGGAAACAAAATGAATAAAGGCCTAAAGATCACTACAAGCACAGTGTTTGTAAGGAGTGACAAGTGGCCTTCAGTTATTGTAACACAAAATAGGAGACGAAGTGATGGAAAATGAGGCAAGAAAGGTTATCTAAATCTTGGAAGGCCTTGTTTGTTTTTCCATGAGAACAAGTTTGGATTTTATGATTCTTAAGGCCAGGCACAGTGGCTCACACCTGTAATCCCAGCACTTTGGGAGGCTGAGGTGGGTGGATTGCTTGAGCCCAGGAGTTTGTGACTATCCCTAGCAACTTAGCAAGATCCTGTCTATATAAAAAATTTAAAAAGTAGCCAGGTACGGTGGTGCATGCCTGTACTTGGGAGGCTGAGGTGGGAGGATCACTTAACTCTGGGAGGTCGAGGCTGCAGTGAGTCATGTTCGCGCCCCTGCACTCCAGCCTGGGCAACAGAGCAAGACATTGTCTCAAATAATAATAATAATGATAATAATAATTATAATACAGTTCTTAAGCAGAGAGGCTCATCAGAATCACATGGGGGGCTTGAAAAACATACATGTTTAGACTCTACCTCCTAAAGATACTAATACTCTAGGTTTAAAGAAGGGGACAATGCATCTGCGTTCTCTAACAATTTCCCTGCTTAATACTGTGTATTACATATACATTGAGAGAATGTCTACAATAGTTTGGACCTAAACTGAACTGAGTGAGAAAAATGGGTTTCAAAAAGGAAGGCAGAGGAAGCTTGCCAATCTATAATGGTACAGTTTAAGGAATTAAGAAAGAAAGGCAATTCATTATAGAAAGGCAAAAGAAATAAAAACTAACAACTCTGACTACATTTCCAAATTAAGTTATGATAAAAAAAAATAAGAGAAATATGGATTAAAATAAGTTAAAATTCTGAAGATCTTGACTTTAAATTTTCTAGATGCATATGATGTATATACTGAAACTTACATCCTAAAAATTCTTACACTAAAAAAAGTTATTTTGTTGTAAAAAATGTAGAGGAGGTAAAAGAACATAGCTATTAAGAGAGTAAGGTTTAGGCCAGGTGTGGTGGCTCATGCCTGTACTTCCAGCACTTTGGGAGGCCGAGGCGAGCGATCACTTGAGGCCAGGAATTCGAGACCAGACTGGCCAACATGGAGAAACGCAGTCTCTACTAAAAATACAAAAATTAGCCAGGCGTGGTTTCAGGCTGACGTAATCCCAGCTACTTAAGAGGCAGGAGAATTGCAAATCACTTGAACCTGGGAGGTGGAGGTTGCAGTGGGCCAAGATCGCACCACTGTGCTCCAACTTGGGCAACAGAGCAAGACTCCATCTCAAAAAAAAAGAGAGTATGGTTTAAATCCTGGCTCCACCATGCATTGTGTGACCTTCGGTAAGTTACCTAATTCTTTATGTGGACTCAATTTCTTCATGTGTAAAATGGAGATAACAATACATATTTTATAGGATTCTTGAGTATTAATTACATAACATATAAATCACTCAGAACCTGGAACATAGTATAGAGTTAATAAATGTTAACTCTTAATGTAATCCTTATCATTACTCAGGAGGCTACAGCAAAATGATTCCAGAGTTTAGAAATAAAGTTACCTTCACAGTAAGGACAATTAGACTCAGTACAGAAGGAATGAATTCAAGTTATAGATATACTAACCAAACAAAGGTCTCTGGCTCTGTAGCTGAGGAAACCTGGGGAAACACTCAAGTCTCATCAAAGACTGCATAAGTGTTTTAGAAAATGTGATCAGGAAGGAGATAAGACAAGCAAAGAGCAAGCAAATATTTCCTCTGACAGTCAGAGACCCTCCCCTTCATACTGGAGGGACTCATTACACTGTAGTCTTAATTTTAGACCATACAGAATAGCTCAGTCCACCATTTACTAGGATAGACAAGACTAGAGGACATTCAATCATATCCAGCTTTGCTGTGAATAAAATATATTATTTATATTAGAAACAATTACCTACAGTTTAAGATTATGCTTAAAAAAAAAAAAGAGTGCTCTGCATAGGAGGTAAGAAAAAAGGGAGAAGGCCAAGGAGTTGACAGTGTTTCTTTAGTAAGCAAGAGAAACAAAGTCAGTATCTTGAATGCCAAGCATTTGTGTTGTAGGCAAAACGGGCCTTCTTGATGACTTAGGTAAAATATTCCTTGAGATTAAGTAATTCTTTACTCCATCTGATTACCTTATTCTAGTGATTTCCTTAAAGACCCTCTTGATTCCCAGAGTGTGCTCAGAGAGCGCGGGGACTTTATCGTATTCATAGTAATATCTTTAGTACCCCCACAGGACTGCTTTTGCCTCCTATACTTAGACTTACCAAGAGCCAGTTGTTTTTGTTCCTAAATGTGTTTGTCAATTGTACTTGTTACTATAATTTCAAAATTTTAGTATTAATTATGTTCACAGATGAACTGTGAAAGAGTGTGGAAGAACTGTTTCTATGAACATTAAGTAGGTTATAAAACTATCAGGCTTTAAACAATACCGAGGCCCTAAAAAGCCTCAATAAAGGTGAATCACTACAAAAATTTGATATCAAATTGGGTGTGGATAACATAGTTTAAATGATTTTTTAAAAAGAACTTTAAAAATCTGTCAGGGATTTTAAGCTATAAGGAGTTTAAGGAGTACAGAATCTTTATTTTCTATCCTATGTTATGTTAGAGTATATACAAAATCTATATGGAAATGATATTAAAAGGGACTCAGCCCTATATCCAAAAATGGGTGAATATGCATTTCAATGTTTTAAATTACATGTTTGATTTATGTTACTATTAATTCCTCTTAATCAACTAGTGATCATGATGAATAAGAAGGCTTTTACTTTCTAAGAAATTATATGGTTGTTATCAGATTAAAAAAAACATATAGATTTACATGTTGAAAAATTGCATTTTTCATCTTTGCACAATGTATTTCAATTAAATGTTCATTTATTTGTCAGTATTCCCACTAAATTATAAATCCCTTGAGAAAAAGGATCATGTCAATTCCTAGTTTAATAGTGCCCAACACTTAGTAATGCTCAATAGGTAGATACTCTGTATTGTTTACATTAAAAAAAAAAAAAATGAAATTTTCTTTTAAAAAAAATCTGAAATCTGAGTATTATGTGGCTGTTTAATACCAATTAATAATAAAAGTGTTACTTACATAGAAAGGACAAATTCTTACCAATTTATAGCTCCTCCATTACACTTCTTCATAAGCAATGCTTTCCAACATTGATGAGTGGATTTAATAACTTCAAGAGCAAAAGCCTAGCTCCAAACAAACAAATAAAAAAAAAGACGTATTTAATATCAGTCACATTGTTATACTAACACAAAACTAATCTTGTGATGACAGTTAACTGTTAAGAGCATGAAACTCCAGAGTCAGGCAAAGCTTGGTATAAATTCTGGCTTCCTTATTTGTCAGCTGTGTGACTTTGGGCAGGTTACTTAAGCTCGCTGAGTCTCAATTTCTTCATCTATGAAGCAGAATGTAATAGGGATAATCTACATCAGGGTTGGCAAACTAGGGCCTATGGGTCAAATCCAGCCTGCCCCCTGTAAAGTTTTACTGAACAGTCACATTTGTTTGTGTTTGGCCTACGGCCTGCTCTAGTGCTGCAATAGCAGAGTTGAGCAGCTGTGACAGAAATCATACGATCTGTGAAGCCTAAAATATTTTCTATATGACGCATTACAGAAACAAGTTTGCCAACCCCTGATCTAAGTCACAGAGTTGTTGAAACAGTAAGTAAGATGACATGTGTAAAGTGCTTAACCCAGTACCCGGCTTGTCAGTAAGCATGCACCCATTAATTTCAGCATCATCAAAACTGCAGGCAGTCTAAATGTAGTTTTTCAAAGTAATTTTAGACTATCCACTGTCTGAAAGTAGTATATCTCCTTGACATTTATGACATTGTCTAAAAATGCATTAGCAACAACAGATACACCTCTTTTGGATATACATCCAGTAAGAACATCTAAAGAAAACTTGCTTTATAATTCCAAAGCAGAAAGTTCTGTAGAGTTTTTTCCCAAAAAATGTTGCTCATTTTCCTTATGGAGAGTCCCTACTGGTTAGTTCAAACTCCTTTCTTCTCCAATGATAACTACACACATTATGATAATAAAGAAACCAAAGAATCTTGGGAACTGAGACACAGTAATAATGGGAAATTTATCCTCTGAAAAGAGAATTTCTCTCAGGTCTTCTATTGCCTGCGATGGAGGACGGCTTATATCTTAATGAGATAGTGTTGGGCGGGGATCTCACTTCAGATACAGGACAAGAAATCTCATACATTATCTGATTATGTAAGGATAGATTTTTAATCCAATTATTTGGATAAGTGTGATTATTTAAAACCAATTTCAATATCTGCTTAAAGGAGTTGCAAGAAAAACCCAGAATAAAAGAAAGGAGCCATCTTTCCAACCATGTTAAAGAGGCACAAATTAATTCTTGAGTTATGCCCTGCTATGGTTTGAGGGGATTTGTCCTCTCAAATCTCGTTCAAATCGATCCCCAATGTTGGAAGTGAGGCCTAATGGGAGGTGTATGGATCATGGGGGTGGATCCCTCATGAATGGCTTGGTGCCTCCTCAGAGTAATGAGTGAGTTCTTGCTCTGTTAGTTCCCACAAGAACTGATTGTTAAAAAGAGCCTGGGCACCTTCCACCTCTCTCACTTGCTTCCTCTCTCACCCTGTGGCATGCCTGCTCCCCTTTTGTCTTTTGGCATGATTGGAAGCTTTCTGAGGTCCTTACCAGAAGCAGATGCCAGCACCATGCTTCTGGTATACCCTGTAGGACTGTGAGCTAAATAAACCTTTTCTTTATAAATTACCCAGCCTCAGCAATTCTTTCATAGCAATACTAAAGGAACTAGGCTCTATATTTTAAATAGCAGTAGTAAAAAGCAATGCATAAAATAATTATTTTCTGGAGAAGTTGTATAAATGACCTCATCTTTATACAGAAAAGAATTACTATTTGTCAAAACAAACGAAAACCAAAAACTACCTCATTCTTTACAAATTTGTGACTTAGCAGACTTACCCTGAGGCAATAAGGAGACACAAAACTACTATATAGGTTTGAAATTTCAATTATCTCAATAATAAAATGTAAATTTTTTAAAGAAAAAATAATGTATTGTATAAATGTTTAATCCTTTCAGGAAGATAATTTAGTCTAAAATAATAATTTTGAAGGGGCGGAGCAAGATGGCCGAATAGGAACAGCTCCAGTCTCCAACTCCCAGCGCGAGCGACACAGAAGACTGGTGATTTCTGCATTTTCAACTGAGGTACTGGGTTCATCTCACTGGGGAGTGCCGGACGATCGGTGCTGCTCAGCTGCTGCAGCCCGACCAGCGAGAGCTGAAGCAGGGCGAGGCATTGCCTCACCTGGGAAGCGCAAGGGGGAAGGGAATCCCTTTTCCTAGCCAGGGGAACTGAGACACACAACACCTGGAAAATCGGGTAACTCCCACCCCAATACAGCGCTTTAAGCAAACAGTCACACCAGGAGATCATATCCCACACCTGGCCGGGAGGGTCCCACACCCACGGAGCCTCCCTCATTGCTAGCACAGCAGTCTGTGATCTACCGGCAAGGCAGTAGCAAGGCTGGGGGAGGGGCGCCCGCCATTGCTGAGGCTTAAGTAGGTAAACAAAGCTGCTGGGAAGCTCGAACTGGGTGGAGCTCACAGCAGCTCAAGGAAACCTGCCTGTCTCTGTAGACTCCACCTCTGGGGACAGGGCACAGTAAACAATAACAAACACAGCCAAAACCTCTGCAGACGCAAACGACTCTGTCTGACAGCTTTGAAGAGAGCAGTGGATCTCCCAACACGGAGGTTGAGATCTGAGAAGGGACAGACTCCCTGCTCAAGTGGGTCCCTGACCCCTGAGTAGCCTAACTGGGAGACATCCCTCACTAGGGGCAGTCTGACACCCCACACCTCACAGGGTGGAGTACACCCCTGAGAGGAAGCTTCCAAAGCAAGAATCAGACAGGTACACTTGCTGTTCAGAAATATTCTATCTTCTGCAGCCTCTGCTGCTGATACCCAGGCAAACAGGGTCTGGAGTGGACCTCAAGCAATCTCCAGCAGACCTACAGCTGAGGGTCCTGACTGTTAGAAGGAAAACTATCAAACAGGAAGGACACCTACACCAAAACCCCATCAGTACATCACCATCATCAAAGACCAGAGGCAGATAAAACCACAAAGATGGGGAAAAAGCAGGGCAGAAAAGCTGGAAATACAAAAAATAAGAGCGCATCTCCCCCGGCAAAGGAGCGCAGCTCATCGCCAGCAACGGATCAAAGCTAGACGGTGAATGACTTTGACGAGATGAGAGAAGAAGGCTTCAGTCCATCAAATTTCACAGAGCTAAAGGAGGAATTACGTACCCAGTGCAAAGAAACTAAAAATCTTGAAAAAAAAGTGGAAGAATTGATGGCTAGAGTAATTAATGCAGAGAAGGTCATAAACGAAATGAAAGAGATGAAAACCATGACACGAGAAATACATGACAAATGCACAAGTTTCAGTAACTGACTCGATCAACTGGAAGAAAGAGTATCAGCGATTGAGGATCAAATGAATGAAATGAAGCGAGAAGAGAAACCAAAAGAAAAAAGAAGAAAAAGAAATGAACAAAGCCTGCAAGAAGTATGGGATTATGTAAAAAGACCAAATCTACGTCTGATTGGGGTGCCTGAAAGTGAGGGAGAAAATGGAACCAAGTTGGAAAACACTCTTCAGGATATCATCCAGGAGAACTTCCCCAACCTAGTAGGGCAGGCCAACATTCAAATCCAGGAAATACAGAGAATGCCACAAAGATACTCCTCGAGAAGAGCAACTCCAAGACACATAATTGCCAGATTCACCAAAGTTGAAATGAAGGAAAAAATCTTAAGGGCAGCCAGAGAGAAAGGTCGGGTTACCCACAAAGGGAAGCCCATCAGACTAACAGCAGATCTCTGGGCAGAAACTCTCCAAGCCAGAAGAGAGTGGGGGCCAATATTCAACATTCTTAAAGAAAAGAATTTTCAACCCAGAATTTCATATCCAGCCAAACTAAGTTTCATAAGTGAAGGAGAAATAAAATCCTTTACAGATAAGCAAATGCTTAGAGATTTTGTCACCACTAGGCCTGCCTTACAAGAGACCCTGAAGGAAGCACTAAACATGGAAAGGAACAACCGGTACCAGCCATTGCAAAAACATGCCAAAATGTAAAGACCATTTAGGCTAGGAAGAAACTGCATCAACTAACGAGCAAAATAACCAGTTAATATCATAATGGCAGGATCAAGTTCACACATAACAATATTAACCTTAAATGTAAATGGACTAAATGCTCCAATTAAAAGACACAGACTGGCAAACTGGATAAAGAGTCAAGACCCATCAGTCTGCTGTATTCAGGAGACCCATCTCACACGCAGAGACATACATAGGCTCAAAATAAAGGGATGGAGGAAGATTTACCAAGCAAATGGAGAACAAAAAAAAGCGGGGGTTGCAATACTAGTCTCTGATAAAACAGACTTTAAACCATCAAAGATCAAAAGAGACAAAGAAGGCCATTACATAATGGTAAAGGGATCAATTCAACAGGAAGAGCTAACTATCCTAAATATATATGCACCCAATACAGGAGCACCCAGATTCATAAAGCAAGTCCTTAGAGACTTACAAAGAGACTTAGACTCCCATACAGTAATAATGGGAGACTTCAACACTCCACTGTCAACATTAGACAGATCAACAAGACAGAAAGTTAACGAGGATATCCAGGAATTGAACTCATCTCTGCAGCAAGCAGACCTAATAGACATCTATAGAACTCTCCACCCCAAATCAACAGAATATACATTCTTCTCAGCACCACATCGTACTTACTCCAAAATTGACCACGTAATTGGAAGTAAAGCACTCCTCAGCAAATGTACAAGAACAGAAATTATAACAAACTGTCTCTCAGACCACAGTGCAATCAAACTAGAACTCAGGACTAAGAAACTCAATCAAAACCGCTCAACTACATGGAAACTGAACAACCTGCTCCTGAATGACTACTGGGTACATAACGAAATGAAGGCAGAAATAAAGATGTTCTTTGAAACCAATGAGAACAAAGATACAACATACCAGACTCTCTGGGACACATTTAAAGCAGTGTGTAGAGGGAAATTTATAGCACTAAATGCCCACAAGAGAAAGCAGGAGAGATCTAAAATTGACACTCTAACATCGCAATTAAAAGAACTAGAGAAGCAAGAGCAAACACATTCGAAAGCTAGCAGAAGGCAAGAAATAACTAAGATCAGAGCAGAACTGAAGGAGATAGAGACACAAAAAACCCTCCAAAAAATCAATGAATCCAGGAGTTGGTTTTTTGAAAACATCAACAAAATTGACAGACCACTAGCCAGACTAATAAAGAAGAAAAGAGAGAAGAATCAAATCGACGCAATTAAAAATGATAAAGGGGATATCACCACCGACCCCACAGAAATACAAACTACCATCAGAGAATACTATAAACACCTCTACGCAAATAAACTGGAAAATCTAGAAGAAATGGATAATTTCCTGGACACTTACACTCTTCCAAGACTAAACCAGGAAGAAGTTGAATCCCTGAATAGACCAATAGCAGGCTCTGAAATTGAGGCAATAATTAATAGCCTACCAACCAAAAAAAGTCCAGGACCAGATGGATTCACAGCTGAATTCTACCAGAGGTACAAGGAGGAGTTGGTACCATTCCTCCTGAAACTATTCCAATCAATAGAAAAAGAGGGAATCCTCCCTAACTCATTTTATGAGGCCAACATCATCCTGATACCAAAGCCTGGCAGAGACACAACAAAAAAAGAGAATTTTAGACCAATATCCCTGATGAACATCGATGCAAAAATCCTCAATAAAATACTGGCAAACCGGATTCAGCAACACATCAAAAAGCTTATCCACCATGATCAAGTGGGCTTCATCCCTGGGATGCAAGGCTGGTTCAACATTCGCAAATCAATACACATAATCCAGCATATAAACAGAACCAAAGACAAGAACCACATGATTATCTCAATAGATGCAGAAAAGGCTTTTGACAAAATTCAACAGCCCTTCATGCTAAAAACGCTCAATAAATTCGGTATTGATGGAACGTACCTCAAAATAATAAGAGCTATTTATGACAAACCCACAGCCAATATCATACTGAATGGGCAAAAACTGCAAAAATTCCCTTTGAAAACTGGCACAAGACAGGGATGCCCTCTCTCACCACTCCTATTCAACATAGTGTTGGAAGTTCTGGCTAGGGCAATTAGGCAAGAGAAAGAAATCAAGGGTATTCAGTTAGGAAAAGAAGAAGTCAAATTGTCCCTGTTTGCAGATGACATGATTGTATATTTAGAAAACCCCATTGTCTCAGCCCAAAATCTCCTTAAGCTGATAAGCAACTTCAGCAAAGTCTCAGGATACAAAATTAATGTGCAAAAATCACAAGCATTCTTATACACCAGTAACAGACAAACAGAGAGCCAAATCAGGAATGAACTTCCATTCACAATTGCTTCAAAGAGAATAAAATACCTAGGAATCCAACTTACAAGGGATGTAAAGGACCTCTTCAAGGACAACTACAAACCACTGCTCAGTGAAATCAAAGAGGACACAAACAAATGGAAGAACATACCATGCTCATGGATAGGAAGAATCAATATCGTGAAAATGGCCATACTGCCCAAGGTAATTTATAGATTTAATGCCATCCCCATGAAGCTACCAATGAGTTTCTTCACAGAATTGGAAAAAACTGCTTTAAAGTTCATATGGAACCAAAAAAGAGCCCGCATCTCCAAGACAATCCTAAGTCAAAAGAACAAAGCTGGAGGCATCACGCTACCTGACTTCAAACTATACTACAAGGCTACAGTAACCAAAACAGCATGGTACTGGTACCAAAACAGAGATATAGACCAATGGAACAGAACAGAGTCCTCAGAAATAATACCACACATCTACAGCCATCTGATCTTTGACAAACCTGAGAAAAACAAGAAATGGGGAAAGGATTCCCTATTTAATAAATGGTGCTGGGAAAATTGGCTAGCCATAAGTAGAAAGCTGAAACTGGATCCTTTCCTTACTCCTTATACGAAAATTAATTCAAGATGGATTAGAGACTTAAATGTTAGACCTAATACCATAAAAATCATAGAGGAAAACCTAGGTAGTACCATTCAGGACATAGGCATGGGCAAAGACTTCATGTCTAAAACACCAAAAGCAATGGCAGCAAAAGCAAAAATTGACAAATGGGATCTCATTAAACTAAAGAGCTTCTGCACAGCAAAAGAAACTACCATCAGAGTGAATAGGCAACCTACAGAATGGGAAAAAATTTTTGCAATCTACTCGTCTGACAAAGGGCTAATATCCAGAACCTACAAAGAACTCAAACAAATTTACAAGAAACAAACAAACAACCCCATCAAAAAGTGGGCAAAGGATATGAACAGACATTTCTCAAAAGAAGACATTCATACAGCCAACAGACACATGAAAAAATGCTCATCATCACTGGCCATCAGAGAAATGCAAATCAAAACCACAATGAGATACCATCTCACACCAGTTAGAATGGCGATCATTAAAAAGTCAGGAAACAACAGGTGCTGGAGAGGATGTGGAGAAATAGGAACACTCTTACACTGTTGGTGGGATTGTAAACTAGTTCAACCATTATGGAAAACAGTATGGCGATTCCTCAAGGATCTAGAACTAGATGTACCATATGACCCAGCCATCCCATTACTGGGTATATACCCAAAGGATTATAAATTATGCTGCTATAAAGACACATGCACACGTATGTTTATTGCAGCACTATTCACAATAGCAAAGACTTGCAATCAACCCAAATGTCCATCAGTGACAGACTGGATTAAGAAAATGTGGCACATATACACCATGGAATACTATGCAGCCATAAAAAAGGATGAGTTTGTGTCCTTTGTAGGGACATGGATGCAGCTGGAAACCATCATTCTTAGCAAACTATCACAAGAACAGAAAACCAAACACCGCATGTTCTCACTCATAGGTGGGAACTGAACAATGAGATCACTTGGACTCAGGAAGGGGAACATCACACACCGGGGCCTATCATGGGGAGGGGGGAGGGGGGAGGGATTGCATTGGGAGTTATACCTGATGTAAATGACGAGTTGATGGGTGCAGCACACCAACATGGCACAAGTATACATATGTAACAAACCTGCACGTTATGCACATGTACCCTACAACTTAAAGTATAATAATAATAAATAAATTAAAAAAATAAATAAAATAAAATAATAATTTTATATTTACAATTAATAATCCCAGACAAAGCCCTCAAAATTTGAAGGATTCTTTTAATGTGCCTTACAAAAAAAAACACTGAGTCCAGCAATCAATTCTTTTACAGCAAAATACCCATCATAAATTTTAAGTTTTCATTAACATGCCTTATTTCACTTAAAAACATACTTACTGTTATCCACTTAAAAGTTGGTTTCAAATATTCAACTTACCTAGTGGTAATAACTTTAAAAAAAATTCCACGTTTTAGACTTTAACTCCTTGGACTATTCTCTCCATTTATGTCATATTAGAGATGCTTTGTGGTAACTCTGTGGTATTCTAATAGAAAAATCCTATGACAGTAAGATAATTCAGGTGTCCTTTCAATTGTTAAGCAGCTTAGTTCCGTCGTGGTAGAATGAACACTTAGGAGGGAGTGCCCTACGGATTTATATAAAGGGTGCATAACTTTCTCCTCCACAAAACAGTAAATAGAAAGTTTTTCTATGTACACAATTTGCAAAATTAGACTGATCATGAAATTTGTTCTTTTTCTAACATGTAGGAGCTATAGACAGATAGATGGACACAGATATTGTTCAGCCTTGGTGATTCACTTAGAGAGATCTTCTGAAGCAAAATTTAAATAATAAAATAATGTTTTTAAATATGTCAGTCAGTAAAAAGCACTTTTCTTACCATACTATATATACATATTCACATAAGAAACTCCCCAAGTGAAATGAGTATTGTACGGGAGGTACATTTTAAAATAAAGATTCTCATCTTCACCTTGTTTTTGAATTCTCCATTAAAAGCAAACTGGTTTTCTGGTTTTCCATCTGGTACCTTATATAATCTAAACCAATTAAGAGTAGCTTCTAGGTAACCTGGTTTGAACTTCTCAACATCATCAATATCTGTAAAGAAAAAACAAAAAGATGTTTTGTTAAGAACCAAAATTCATTCCATTTAGTGGCAGAGCATTGGACTGAGGGAGCCAGGAAACATGGGGCCCAGTCTAACTGGCAGCACAATTGATTATGATACCTAGAGCAGCATCACCATTGATATGTATATCACCTTCAGACTTTCGTGTTTTCGTATGTATAATACTATTCCTGCACTCTACAAACATTTACAAAGCATCTTCAGACAATGTGCTATGTATGGGGAATAAATGGATGGATACAACAAAATTCTTTTCATCAAGATACTTGGAGTTTTTACCTCAGGGAAAGAGACAAAGAGTTAAATTGCAATTAAAATGTAATGAGATTTTAACAGAGGTAAACATAAGCAATGTTAATGTCATAGAAGAGGGAGTAAAAGAAAGCATTATAAAAGTGAGAAGTACATCACTAACTGGACAAGAGGGGAAAAGGTAGAAGGAACAGCACACATAAAAGCAAGGGACTATATTTTAGAATATACAAAGATGGTTCGGCATGGCTAGAGCATCACTGTTAGGAGGGAGGGGAGAAGGAGGAAACACCTAGGAGAAGCCAGTCACTGAGGATCATATACACAGTAATCTCCCTTTATCCACAGTTTTGTTTTCTGCAGTTCCAGTTACCTACGGTCAACTGAATCCAAAAATATTAAATGAAAAATTCCATAAATAAACAATTCGTAAGTTTTAAATTGCATACCATTCTGAGTAGCCTGATGAAATCTTGCGCTGTCCTGCTCCATCCTGCCTAAGACATGAATCATGCCTTTGCCCACTGTGGCCGCATTCTATATGCTACCCGCCATTAGTCACTTAGCAGCTTTCTCAGTTAGCAGATCCACTGTCTTGGTATGGCAGTGCTTGTGTTCAATTAACCCTTATTTTGATTCAGAATGGCCACAAAGCACAAGAGTAATGGTGCTGTAATTTTATTACAGTATATTGTCACAGTATATTGTATTGTATACAATATATTTGTTACAGCATATTGTTAAAATGATTCTGTTTTGTAATTAACAAAACAAACAGGGATGTTTTGCAAAAATTAATAAATACTGAGTTCATTGAACGTACGGTTTTCTTATTCAGAGGGGAAAAAAATCTTTTAGTCTACTGACAGTGAGTATCTAGAAATGCAATTTAATCAATGCCCAAGATAAATAATTTTCTAGGCCGGGTGCAGTGGCTCACGCCTGTAATCCCAGCACTTTGAGATCACCTGAGGTCAGGGGTTCCGACCAGTCTGGCCAACATGGTGAAACCCCATATCTACTAAAAATACAAAAATAATTAGCTGGGCATAGTGGTGCTTGCCTGTAGTCCAAGCTACTCAGAAGGCTGAGGCAGGACAAATGCTTTAGTCCAGGAGGTGGAGGTTGCAGTCAGCCAAGATCATGCCACTGAACTCCAGCCTGGGCAACAAAGCAATAAATAACTTTCTGTTGCTTAAGTCTGATTTATGACTTCATCATTGTACCTTACTCAGACTATCATTTTCTGTTCCACTGTATATAACTTATACAAATCATATAACTTTTATATGATTTTTGTTACTTAACTCACTGACTTCCAAGGAGAAAATGAAAGCTAATTATCTAATATCTATCTCAATCTAGGAGGCTTTCTCCCCAAAAGTCATAAAGAGGAACCCATTAAGCAAAGACACTAATTAGGAAAAAACCTGAAAATTTTATAATGGAAATAGGAAGTATAACTCTCCAAATATAAGCTAAACTTTTCCATTCTCAACTAATTACACCCTAGGAGAAAACAGCTGCACTGTCCCAAATAACAAAACAAAAAAATTACAGTAAGATATTTAAACACTTTTAAAACCTCAATAGCAAATGCCTGAAGCCAAATTCTTACATCCAATGCCAATAGTCAGTTCAATAACCCCTCTGAAATTATAAAGTTCCAGCTAAAGTATATAAACTTATTTGTGGTTTATGAAAAGCATACATAGATATATATAAAACTTAAACTTGTTCCTCATGAAATTCCTGAGAGTTAAGAACAAGTATGTTTACATTCAACATAAGAAAACTACAGCTAAGATAGTTGAAAAGGTTTGCCAAAATCCATCCAACTCACTCATGATAGAACTCCTATTACATAAATACAAGACTTCTAATTCCATGACTTCTGCTTTTTCTTCTATACTGCATAGTAACATTGCCTAAAGGTTTTATTTACATTTAAAAAACGTAAGTAAAGATGTATTTTTTCAGTTTTACTGTGATAAAATATCCATAACATAAAACTTGCCATGTTAAGCATTTTTAAGTGTATAATTCAGTGACATTAAGTATGTCTACAATTTTGTGCATCCATCAACACTATCCATTTGTAGGACATCTTTGATTAGATACATTTTTTACAATCTATGTTATTTTAAGAAAAGTGGCAATTCTCTAGTAGTCATTTATTCCCACTTGTGGAATTAATTTTATAGGAATTTTAAAGATGAACTAATCCAATAAAGTTAGGATAATCTGGAAAAGCTATATATGTAATCAAGCTAAATCTATTTCAGTTTCTAATGTTGATTACAAATTAAGCTCTTTTAATCGAACTCTACTTGATCAACTTACTGGACTGATTAGTAAAGACTCTACTTCTGTAGAACATTCTGATTCATGTTCACATGTTATGTATGCTGACTCTGGCAGAATACTCTAGAATGAAGCCAAATTTTTGTTTCCATCAGTTAAGTTTTAGCTTTACCAAGCATCAGGTGTGTTTATTCCCAAACCATTTATGCTAACTGTATCTTTTATTATGAGATGTAATTAAATATTACATAAACCAGTGAATTTATGAGTACAAAAAAGTTTTTGTCTTTATGAAGTTAATTTGAATGTTCTGAAAGAATTCAATAAAACGTTGCTAAAAATATCTGTTGTCAAATTAAGCCTAGAGCTAGGTGCCATGGCATGCCCCTAATCCCAGCTACATGGGAAGCTGAGGTGGGAGGATTGCTTGAGCCTAGGAGTTCGAGACCATTCTGGGCAACATAGTGAGACCCTATCTAAAAAAAAAAAAAAAAAAAAAAAAAAAAAAAAAAAAATTAGACCTGGGTAGGAAAACAGTTAGATATTAGGAGGAAAAAGAAAAAAACATAAAAATCTGCAGTTAGGCACATAGGCTGCTTTGCAAGTAAGGTAAGAAGAGAATTTTAGATATGAGAGGTCAGGGATATCCTCTGGTGAAATCATTTTAGTAGAGTCTTGGATGAACTGTGGGAGCAACTAATTCAGGTATCTGAAAGCAGTACAGTCTGGGAGGAAGACAGTAAATGCAAATATTCTGAAGTAAGGGTGTGCTTTTAACATTTCAGGGAGAGAGTAAGAAGTCATAGCTAGAGCACTGTGAAAAAACAGAAAGAATTAGGAGATAAGATTAGAGAAGCAGCCATAGTCCAGTCACAAAGGACTCTAAGGGCCATACTAAGGACTACAGCTTTAACTTTGGGATGGTTTTGGGCAGAGGAGTAAATGTTTTAAGATCTTTCTATCTGGTGTGTAAAGAAAAGACTACATAGAGGAAAAAAAGGAAGCTGGAAGTCCAATAAGGGGCTGCTAAGAGTCTACTTAGGTGAACTATGATGAGGGCTTAGACAAACGTAGTTGTATGGAGATAGTGATGATTGGTAAGATTTTGGATATTTTTTACAAAGTAAAACTAAGAGGAATTACCAATGGAAAAAAAAATAACAATAATAAACCAGTAAAGATGGGACTTACATGAGATTCAAAGTATCAAAGAGCAGAAAAGGACAAGCCTGTAACATTAATAACCTAAATTAAAGTAAAACTAAAAGCAGTCCTCAAAATTTCTTTTTTCTCTTTCTTTCTCTTTTTCTTTCTCTCTCTCTCTCTCTCTCTTTCTTTCTCTCTCTCTCTCTCTTTTCACAGTGTCTTGCTCTATCACATAGGCTGGAGTGCAGTGTGCAATCACAGCTCACTGCAACTTTGACTTCCAGGGATCAATCAATTAACCCACTTCGATTTCCAAGAAGCTAGGACTACAAGTGTGCAACACCATGCTTGGCTAATCTTGTTTTTTTTTTGTTTGTTTGTTTTGTTTTGTTTTTCAGTAGAGTTGCTTTGTTTTGTTTTAGTCACTCTGTTACCCAGGCTGGTCTTGAACTCCTGGGCTCCTCCTGCCTTCGTTTCCCAAAGTGTTGGGATTACAAGTGTGAGCCACCACGCCACCCAGCCTATCACCCCAGATTTTTAAGAAAGGCTTTATAAAGAGTGTCATAACTTCTGACAAATAGTGTGCAGTCATGATTTACTTTCAAATTTGAAAGTTTAATTAACAAAGATTATATAGAATCTCCCTAAGGGAACGTTTATATTAAAACTATAAAAATACATTTTATAAATAATCATTTTTCTATATAAATACATTGAAAATATCATAAATTTCTCTCTAAAATTCCAGTTGAAAAACAGGTAATAATGAAGCAATATAACAGAAAAATCTTAAGGTTCCATTGGGTTTTTCCAAGTTCAGAGCTCTCATTTTAATTTAGTTTTTCTTAACTAACTTCGGTTTATGTTTCTATAAAAGAAAACCTAAACTTACCTACCATTTTATCTCTGTAGACATGAGATAAATCTAACACAACATGTTCTAAGAGAAACGTTTATGACTTATTTTTTCCCTTCACTGGGGATACTGTATATCTTTCATATAACCAAATTTCCTTTCCATATAAACCAATTCACTTGTTTCTAAAATCTAATTAGAAAATTCTTTCTACTCTTTTTTTTTTAATCCAAAAACACACTCTGTTAAACCAATGGGAGTTTCTAATCTCATGCGTTTGCCAAGACTTCAATATTACCCAAACTTCAGAATAAAACATACTTTACAAGTAAGTTAATAGTAACGATATGACTTCAAAAGCCAAATTGATAAGGTATATTTTATATATGCAGACCATGAACAGTATACATGAGAGAAATCTAGAGAAAGTATGAGACCTATTTAATCTAGAGACATATTAAAACAATAAGCTTTAAAAATAATTATATACCAAAAACAAAGAAAATGTTAATAAATTTTAAACATAAGGAAATTAAGACAACACATTCTATAAGTACAATATAATAAATTTAAAGATCAACAATAAACAAATTAAAAAACTCTTGCCTACTGAAAAAGAACCACCTCCTGTCCCCTGATTTTTTAAATATAATTAAAACATAAATATTAAAAGGATATAAAGAAGAAAAAGTCTTATTAAATAAATAACTTTTGGGTCCAAAAGAAAATAAAAACTCTAAAAATATTCAGAAAATAATGACAATGAGAACACTCAGGAAGTTTCTAAGAAGAACTAAAGAAAAACATGTTTGGAATCAGACAGCACTAAGTTTAAATTCCATTTCTGGTACTTATATATTGTATCACCTTGGGGAAAATATACTACCTTGTTTCTTCAAATCCAGAACGGGGAAGAAGAAATCAAGGTTGTTATGTGGATTAAATAATGGGTGAAAGTCACCAAATAAAAGGCAATAATTCTTAACAAATATCAATAATTCTCTCTCCAATTCCCCAAAACTTTGTCTATGAATGCAACCAAAGTTATACTTACAGGCAAATTAATAACCTTAAAAGCTTTTATCTTTCAAAAATAAATATACAAACATGAATTAATTTTTAGAAAAATACTAAACAGATTTTCATTAATACTGAGTTACTTTAATTTGCATAATGTTCCTGACAAATCAAGGTAGGTAGGCATAGTTATAAACAAACACAAAGACTAAAAATAACATATAAAAGGTATCTGGGCATACATATATACACATACACATGCATATTTATTAATAACTTTTTGCTATACACATACAGTTTTTCACTTAAAGACCCTAAATGAATTTGTAATTAATTTCTTATTTAACAACAGACATGCTTACTTTTATCCCTAATATTATTATAATTTAGTTCTTATAAATTTATTTTTTTCCAATGTGTTGAGGTTTAACCCCTTTTTTAAACATGTGGAATGGAGAGGGAATATATAAATAGAACTACTTGAGTGAAATACCTATAAATATTTATTTCTGGAATGAGGCTTTCACTGAGTTCAAGTATATTAACCAAACTATCAGCAAATAAAAACACTCCTCAAGTTTCCAAAGCATTCTGCTTTGGAAAAAACAGAGACCTTTGACAGGAGGGGCACTAAATTCGTGTTTCAATGTACTCCCTCAGGCTAACCTACCTAAAATAGATACCTTATAAAAAGATAAACATCAAACAGACTCAAAAACAAGATAAGTAACTTTGTAGACCCAAGAGGGAACAAAAATACAAAACAACATGTAGGGCTGCATCCAGGGGCACACAGGAATCCTGATGTGCAGGCAGATAGGACAGGCTGTAAGCCCGGCTCCTGCCAAGTAAAGGCAGGATGACTATGCGATTTATTGTATATACTGGAATATTTCTGAGACCTGTATCTAGAGAAAAAGCAGTTAACAGAAATCAATCCTTATATGACCTATGCAAATAAGAATTTTAAAGTAGTTATTACAAATATGTTCAGAACTTTCAGGAAACATGGTCACAATGCACGAACGTATGGAAATCTAAGATGAGGAACTGATACTATAAAACTTCAAAAAAAAAAGAACCAAAAGGAGGATCTGAAATGAAAAATCAGATAGGCTTAACAGCAGAACGTGGATATGGCAGGAAAAACAACAACAACAACAACAAAAAAACAGGGAAGTAGAAGACACATTAACAGAAATTATCCAGTCTAAATAACAGTAAGGAAAAAAAAGATGAAAAAGACAGGAAGAGTGGTAGTGATTTGTAAGACAATAAAAAGTAGTCTAAAATATGTATATTTAGTCTCAGAATGCAGGAGAGAAAACGGAGCCCCCCCAAAAGTGAAATAATAGTGGCAAACATTTCCCAAATACGGTGGAAAAACAGGAACTTACAGACCCACAAAGCTCAGTATACCCTAAGCAGAATAAATACAAACAAAAGGCAACCTTAGCACATCAAAGAAAAAAAAATTGCTGAAATCCAAAGATAAGGAGAAAATCTTTAAAACAGTCTGAGAAAAAAATAATACATTATACACTAGTAACAAAGTGTACATGAAGGATTAGTTCCAGGACCACCATCTGCTCCCCGAAAATCCATGCATAAGAAAGTCTCACAGTAGCCCTGCAGAAACCAGCTATATGAAAAGTAGACCCTCATTATACTGTGTTTTGCAACCTGAGAATACTGTTATTTTCAATCCACATTTGGTTGAAAGAAATCCATGTATAAGTGGACCTGTACAGTTAAAACCCATGTTGTTCAGGGGTCAACTGTATATGAGGTAACAATACAAATGGCTGTTCACTTTTCATTAGAAGCAATGGGGGCCGAAAGAAAATCGAACATCAATATAAAGCTTAAAAAAAACCCTATAACTTTAAATTCAACATCAAGCAAAATTGTATTTCTAAAACAAAGGCAAAAAAAGATTATTTTAGATAAATAAAAATGGAGAAAATTTGCCACCAGCAGGACTGCACTACAAGCATATGTGAAAGTCCTTGAACTGAAAGAGAATGACACCAGGTGGAAACTGAGATCTACAGATCTTCAGGAAGAAACAAAATACATGGTAATGAAAATGGCAAATATGTGGGCAAATGTGAAAGACATATATGTACAGGAAATGTCTTTAAAAAACATTTTGTTATTTAAGACAATCTGTAACAAAGTATAAAGAATGAACACATGTTCTGACAGCAACTGGATACACTGCTGGTAGAAATACAAATGGTAGAGCCACTCTGGTAAACAATTTGACAGTTTCTTACAATGTTAAACATATAATTACCATCTTACTCAGCAAAATTATTCCTGAGTATTTCCCCACCAGAAATGAAAACATGTTCACATGAAGACTTGTACCTCTCTGCTCATAGCAACTTTATTCATATTAGCCCGAAACTGGAAACCCGAATTTCCAACAACATGTGAATGGATAAACTGTGGTATATCTAAAAAATGGAAGACAGTTCAATAATAAATTAGGAAGAACCACCCTGATACATGCAACAATATGCATGAATCTCCAAAGCATTAGTTAAGAGAAAGAAGTCATATACCCAGCCATGTGAATGATCACTGATGCCAGAGTCCATTGATAGGTAATTCTAGAAAAGGCAAACTATTGTGACAGAAAGTAGATCAGTGTTTGATAATGGCCTATGGTAGGAAGAAGGGATTGATTGCACAGGGTTATGTGGGAATTTTGGGGGTTATGGAAATGTTTCGTATTATGAATGTGATCGTTGCTAGAAGACTATATATAGTTATCAAAACTCACTGAATTGTATACTTAAAATGGGGTGAATTTGACTGGATGTAACTTATACCTCAAAGTGAGCTAAAAAATATAAATGAGAGAAAGTCCCAGCCCTGAAAGAGTTCATAATCTAGATAGGTGGGTAGATAAGGAAACAAACAAATTATAAATCTGTGAAATCAAAGACATTTTACAGAATCAAACAAAATAATGTGGAAGCAAAAAAAGTGGCAATTAACCAACTGCCTTTGCCTTGTGGAGTCAAAGGCAATTCACTGAGAGATGATATTTAAACTGGTTCTCAAAAGATAAAACTACTAAGGTGCAAAACTACCTGGTATGTATAAGAAAGGGTGAAAATCTCAGTGTGTTAAGAACTTTGGATAAATAGTGTGAATGGCTAGAAAATAAAAAGTATTTTACTAAGTTAGAGAAACTGGATTTTTCTGTAAGCTCTGAGAAGTCAAAACATTTTTTAATATGTTGTCTTTAAAATAAGATAAGTCTGGTAAACAGTGTGGGAGATAAATTTTTTTGTCAGGAGGCTAACTAGAGAAATGTTAACACTGATTCAGTGGAAAAGTAAGATATAATTTAAGACAACAGGAAGAAGGAGGGAATGGACTAAAAGATATTTGAGGTCAAATTGAGGGAATCTGGTGACAAATTGTGGTACCAACTTAATAAGAAAGATCAGTGAAGAACAAGATGACAAAGTTTAGAATGTATATATGACTAAAACACAACTGTAATAGTTAAGAATGGCAAAATTCCAAGTATAAATGAATGCTTTCTCCCTTTAAAATAAGTTAAAACATACCTATTTAACATGTTTTAAAACTGTGCCAAAAGATATACAAGATATAAAATATATAAAAGAATTCCTGAATAAATGGGAAACATATATCAACAACTGATATAAAAATTAATGTTTTAAAGATACCAAAAATCCTTGACAATTAGGATTCTAAAACCTGTACACAAGAATAAAGGCAGTCACTTCCAAGACGGCTGAATAGGAACAGCTCTGGTCTGCAGCTCCCAGAGAGATCGATGCAGAAGATGGGTGATATCTGCATTTCAAACTGAGGTACATGGTTCATCTCATTGGGACTGGTTGGACACTGGGTGCAGCCCACTGAGGGTGAGCAGAAGCAGAGCAGGGCATCGCCTCACCTGGGAAGTGCAAGGGGTCAGGGGTTTCTCTTTCCTAGGCAAGGGAAGCTGTGACAGAGTGTACCTGGAGGAATGGTACACTATGCCCAAATAGTGCATTTTTCCCACAGTCTTCACAACTGGCAGACTGGGGTATTCCCTCCTGTGCCTGGCTCAGTGGGTCCCACGCCCACGGAGCCTTGTTCACTGCTAGAGCAGCAGTCTGAGATCAGCCTGCGAGACTGCAGCCTGGCGAGGGGAGGGGCATCCACCACTGCTGAGGCTTGAATAGCTAAACAAAGCGGCAGGGAAGCTCGAACTGGGCAGAACTCAGTGCAGCTCAGCAAGGCCTACAGCCTCTATAGACTCCACCTCTGTGGGCAGGGCATAGCTGAACAAAAGGCAGCAGAAACTTCTGCAGACTTAAAGGTCCCTGTCTGACAGCTCTGAAGAAGGCAGTGGTTCCCCCAGCATGGCATTCAAGCTCTGAGAACAGAGAGACAGCCTTCTCAAGTTGGTCACTGAACCCCATGTAGCCTGATTGGGAGACACCTCCCAGTAGGATCCGACAGACACCTCATACAGGCGGGTGCTCCTCTGGGACAAAGCTTCCAGAGGAAGGATCAGGCAGCAATATTTGCTGTTCTGCAATATTTGCTATTCTGCAGCCTCCGCTGGTGATACCCGGGCAAACAGTGTCTGGAGTGGACCTCCAGCAAATTCCAGCAAACATGCAGCTGAGGGGCCTGTTAGAAGGCAAACCAACAAACAGAAAGGAATGGCATCAACATCAACAAAAAAGGACATCTACAGCAAAACCCCATCTGTAGGTCACCAACATCCAAGACTAAAAGTAGATAAAACCACAAAGATGGGGAGAAACCAGAGCAGAAAAGCTGAAAAATCAAAAAACCAGAGCACCTCTTATCCTCTAAAGGAACGCAGCTCCTTGCCAGCAACAGAACAAAGCTGGATGGACGAGTTTCATGAGTTGACAGAAGTAGACTTCAGAAGGTCAGTAATAACAAACTTCTCCGAGCTTAAGGAGCATGTTCTAACCCATCGCAAGGAAGCTAAAAACCTTGAAAAAAGGTTAGATGAATGGCTAACTAGAATAAACAGTGTAGAGAAGACCTTAAATGACCTGATGGAGCTGAAAACCACAGCACAAGAGCTTCATGACACATGCACAAGCTTCAACAGCCGATTTGATGAAGTGGAAGAAAGGGTATCAGTGATTGAAGATTAAATTAATGAAATAAAGAGAGAAGACAAGATTAGAGAGAAAAGTGAAAAGAAACAAACAAAGCCTCCAAGAAATATGGGACTATGTGAAAAGACCAAATCTATGTTTCATTGGTGTACCTGAAAGTGACAGGGAGAATGGAACCAAGTTAGAAAACACTCTTCAGGATATTATTCAGAAGAACTTCCCCAACCTAGCAAGGCAAGCCAAAATTTAAATTCAGGAAATACAGAGACCACCACAAAGATACTCCTTGAGAAGAGCAACCCCAACACACATGATGTCAGATTTACCAAGGTTGAAATGAAGGGAAAAATGTTAAGGGCAGCCAGAGAGAAAGGTCGGGTTACCCACAAAGGGAAGCCTATCAGACTAACAGCTGATCTCTCTGCAGAAACCCTGCAAGTCAGAGGAGAGTGGGGGCCAATATTCAACATTCTTAAAGAAAAGAACTTTCAACCCAGAATCTCATATCCAGCCAAACTAAGCTTCATAAGTGAAGAAGAAATAAAATCCTTTACAGACAAACAAATGCTGAGAGATTTTGTCACCACTAGGCCAGCCTTACAAGAGCTCCTGAAGGAAGCACTAAACATGTAAAGGAAGAACTGGTACCAGCCACTGCAAAAACATGCCAAATTGTAAAGACCATCAACATTATGAAGAAACTGCATGAATTAATGGGCAAAATAACCAGCTAACATCATAGTGACAGGACCAAATTCACATATAACAATATTAACCTTAAATGTAAATGGGCTAAATGCCCCAATTAAAAGACACAGACTAGCAAATTGGATAAACAGTCAAGACCTATCAGTGTGCTGTATTCAGGAGACCCATCTCATGTGCACTTTGCTCAAAATAAAGGATGGAGGAAGATCTATCAAGCAAATGAAAAGCAAAAAAAAAAAAAAAAAAAAAAAAAAAAAGCAAGGGTTGCAATCCTAGTCTCTGATAAAACAGACCTTAAACCAACACAGATCAAAAGAGACAAAGAAGGCTATTACATAATGGTAAAGGAATCAATTCAACAAGAAGAGCTAACTATCCTAAATATATATGCACCCAAATATGGGAGCACTCAGATTCATAAAGCAAGTCCTTAGAGACCTACAAAGAGGTCTCAAAATAATAAGAGCTATTTATGACAAACCTACAGCCAATATCATACTGAATGGGCAAAAACTGGAAGCATTCCCCTTGAAAATCGGCACAAGACAAAGATGCCCTCTCTCACCACTCCTATTCAACACAGTGTTAGAAGTTCTTGCCAGGACAATCAGGCAAGAGAAGGAAATAAAGGGTATTCCATAAGGAAAAGAGGAAGTCAAATTGTCCCTGTTTGTGGAAGACATGATTGCATATTTAGAAAACCCTATCGTCTCGGTCCAAAATCTCCTTAAGCTGATAAGCAAATTCAGCAAAGCCTCAGGATACAAAATCAATGTGCAAAAATCATGAGCATTCCTGTACACCAATAACAGACGAACAGAGAGTCAAATCATGAGTGAAATCCCATTCACAATTGCTACAAAGAGAATAAAATACCTAGGAATCCAACTTACAAGGAATGTGAAGGACCTCTTCAAGAACTACAAACCACTGCTCAACAAAATAAAAGCCACAAACAAATGCAAGAACATTCCATGCTCATGGAGAGGAATAATCAGTATTGTGAAAATGGCCATAATGTCCAAGGTAATTTATAGATTCAGTGACATCCCAATGAAGCTGCCAATGACTTTCTTCACAGAATTGGAAAAAACTACTTTAAAGTTCATATGGAACCAAAAAAGAGCCCGCAAGACAATCCTAAGCAAAAAGAACAAAGCTGGAGGCATCATGCTACCTGACTTCAAACTATACTACAAGGTTACAGTAACCAAAATAGCATGGAACTGGTACCAAAACAGAGATATAGACAAATGGAACAGAACAGAGCCCTCAAATAATACCACACATCTACAACCATCTGACCTTTGACAAATCTGACAAAAAGAAGCAACGGGGAAAGGATTCCCTATTTAATAAATGGTGCTGGGAAAACTGGCTAGCCATATGTAGAAAGCTGAAACTGGATCCTTTCCTTACACCTTATACAAAAATTAACTCGAGATGGATTAAAGACTTAAATGTAAGACCTAAAGCCATAAAAACCCTAGAAGAAAACCTAGGCAATACCATTCAGGGCACAGGCATGGGCAAGGACTTCATGACTAAAACACCAAAAGCAATGGCAACAAAAGCCAAAATTGACAAATGGGATCTAACTAAACTAAAGAACTTCTGCACAGCAAAATAAACTCTCATCAGAGTGAACAGGCAACCTACAGAATGGGAGAAAATTTTTTGCAATCTACCCATCTGACAAAGGGCTAATATCCAGTATCTACAAAGAACTTACATAAATTTACAAGGAAAAACCCCATCAAAAAGTGGGCAAAGGATATGAACAGACACTTCACAGAAGAAGACACATATGCAGCCAACAGACACATAAAAACATGCTCATCATCACTGGTCATCAGAGAAAGGCAATTCAAAACCACAATGAGAAACCATCTCATGCCAGTTAGAATGGCAATCATTAAAAAGTCAGGAAACAACAGATGCTGGAGAGGATGTGCAGAAATAGGAAGCCTTTACACTGTTGGTGGGAGTGTAAATTAGTTCAACCACTGTGGAAGACAGTGTGGCGATTCCTCAAGGATCTAGAACAAGAAATACCATTTGACTCAGTGATCCCATTACTGGGTATATACCCAAAAGAATTGTAAATCATGCTGCTATAAAGACACATGCACACGTATGTTTATTGCAGTACTATTCACAATAGCAAAGACTTGGAAACAACCCAAATGTCCATCAATGATAGACTGGATTAAGAAAATGTGGCACATATACACCACTGAATACTATGCAGGCACAAAAATGGATGAGTTCATGTCCTTTGCAGGGACATGGATGAAGCTGGAAACCATCATTCTGAGCAAACTATCACAATGACAGAAAACCAAACACCACTCATAGTTGGGAGCTGAACAATGAGAACACAAGGACACAGGGCGGGGAACATCACACCATCACACACCAGGAACTGTTGGGGGGTGTGGGGCTGAAGGAGGGATAGTATTAGTTGAAATACCTAATGTAAATGACGAGTTGATGGGTACAGCAAATCAACATGGCACATGTATACCTATGTAACAAACCTGCACTTTGTGCACATGTACCCTAGAACTTAAAGTATAAAAAGAAAAAAAAAAAGAATAAAGGCATAAGAAAAATCAAATATGAAAAAGTAGAACAAAAGTTGGAAGATTAGTCTCATATATGCCTTATTACAAGACTTCATAATTAAAATAACATGAGGCTGGCATAGGATTATATCACTGACACCATATAGAATCCAGAAACAGACTCCTGTATAATGAAATGCGTAAGAAAGACATTCCAAAACAGTAGGAAGAAAATGACTTTCTGTTCAGCAGTGTTAGAAAAAATGTATACATGGACAATGTAAATTCCACATAAATTCAAGACTCGATTGTAAAGATAATAAAATATAAAAGAGTGAAAAGAAAATAAAAACATCTTTCTGACCAAGAGGTAAGAAATCTTTAAACTAGAATCAAAACACTAAAGTTATGTATAAAAAACACTGATAAAATGGGATACATCAAAATTTAAAACCTCCGTAAGCCAAAAGTCAATATAGCATCTCTGCAAATAGAGAATATTTGCAACCTAAATAATAAAGGATTATTATCCAGAAACTCTGGTATACCAAAAGAATGTCAACCCCAATAGAAAAAGTGCAAACAATTTATATACTCAATTCACAGAAGGGAAGATACAAATAATCCAATAAAAATACAAGAAAGATGCTCCAACCCAGTAGTAAGCAGAAAAATAAAGAATTAAAACAAGATAAATCATCTTTTACGTATCAGATTGGCAAAAAAATAATAAACTATTATTTAGGAAGCATTTACTCTCATACACTGATGATACAATCACTGCAAAAGACACTTTGGTAATATCTAGTAAAATTTTGAAATACTTTAAACCTATGGCTCAGTAATAGTGCCACAGGATTCTTCAGCTGTCGTTTTTCCAGCTGGAAATCTCTGTAGCCAGCGGCGCCTTTTCGCGAGTTTTGCTTAGCCCGCTGGGCTCCTTCCACCCACTTGGCCTGGCAGGCTGCACTCCGCTCATGCTAAGCCTGGATCCCATGCACGCCAAGGGCAAACCAGGCACAAAGTGGCAAGGAGCAGGCAACTCTGGGCACCAGCACAGGCACTGGCTCCCTGTGAGGCTGCAGCTGGACCAGGGAAACACTGCAAGTGGCTTCCACTGGAGGCTCCAGGAAACATGGTGGCACTTAGAAGCTTGGAGGCACCAGGAAGTGCAGAGCCCCAAAGAGGATGTCACAGCCCTGGCTCAGGGAGTCATTAGGTCTGGGATCCCTGAAGGCGCCCAGCTCTTCTCTTCTCCTTGTTGCCTGCAATGTGGTGAGCAGGATCAGAAGGTAGCATATTTCAGCCTTGTTTGCCTTAGGGTTCCTTCAGTTTCACCATTTGGGGGGTCCCGAGTTCTTCTCCCATATAGAGGAAGACTGAGGTACCTGGGCAAATGGAGGGTGAGCAAGGCAAGGTGCTTTACTGACAGTACAGATCTCACAAGATCAGAAGTAGGTAGCTCCTATCCACAGGCAGGTCATCCCATTGAGCCTGAGGCCCACTGAGACTGCAGCCCTCAGTGGAGAGGAGACCCAAAGTGGGTAGTTCCTATCGCAGGCAGGTTGTCCCGTCTTCCCGAGTCTGGTTGAATCCCAGGTTTTTATGGGCTCAGGAGGGAGGAAGTGTGTGCTGACTGGCCCATGGGCAGCCATGGTTAGGCCCAGAAAACACACCATAGGTTCTCACTCCAGGCCAGATTTCACCCAGAACAGACAGCCTGGTCCCCAGGCTTCAGGCCGTTCCTGGCTTTAAGGTGGGGCTTCAATGTGGACCCACCTCCTTCCGCCCAGAAGCCTCTCTGCCTCCCGCTATCTATACATCATCTACTGTACCCAGGCTGTTTGTGCCAAGGGGCACCTGCAGGCCTGCACCAAGCCACCCTCAGCACCCCTTTGGCCTCCCTCCCATGTTCGTCAGTGCCAAAAGTCCAGAGGGGGCAAAGGTGGCAGGGGGCTGGTGTGTCAGTGCCACTCTGAGTGAGGGCACACCTGGCTGGGTTGCAACAGCACCCAGGTTCAGCCATGACTTCACTCCAAAATCAGAGTGGGGAGAGGCCAGGCAGCATTAGCAGGCACTTCTGAGCTTGCAGAGGTCGGGCGGGGGGCTTCCCAGGCACCCAAGAGTGCAGGGATGCCCAGGTCCACAGCTGTGGCTGGGTGGCTGCAGCTGTGTCCCAGAGGGTGGTGATCCCACCCTGTCAACTCAGAAGGGGATGGGGCTCCCACTTGTTCCTGGCTCCTGCAGCTCGGTGGAGCTCGCAGTCCTGGCTGTGCCTTCCCGGCTGCAGCCAAAGTCTTTGCTGTGGCTGCTCCAGATGGGCCGCCGCTGCCAACAGTAGTATGTCATTTAAGCTTCACAACTTGTAAATTAGGTATTATCTCTTTAATGCAAATTAATAAACTGGGACTCTAAAAGGTTAAGTAATTTGCTCAAGATCTCAAAGGGAATCAATATATCAGCTTTAAAAATGGAGTAACAGGTGTGTGGGGGGCAAATATCAAATTGAATTAGGTAATTACATCTTAAGACCTTCTTCTAACTGAATAAATATCAAAATCATTACCTATTGTTCTATATCCAGGACTAGAATGTCCAACCAGCAGAAAAGAATTCATTAACGAAATGGTTCTCAATTTGAAGGAAATCTATTAGAATCACCCATGGAGCTTTATCTGGCTATATAAATTCACATCTCTAACCTTTCTATCCACTTCCACAAATTGACAGCTACCTATACTTCCACAAAGATTAGGAGAAAAAAAAACATTAAAATGCTGCTTTACCTGGATTATCTCCACCAAACCATAACACAAAGTGAAGAAAGCATACAATCGGCTGAGAATTTTTTGTTTTTAGATAAAAACCAGTGACATAAAAGTAATACCGTATCTCTTTGCCTTTATTATATAAAAGGGGAAAAAAGACACCAGGATATGGCCTTATGCTAAAATTTTGTCCAAAGGGGAGGAAAAAAGAAAAATGAAAAAGGAGTTTCCATTTTACTAAAGGAAATGATGTTGATTCATTCGCACAACACTCTCATCCCAGTACTACAAATGTTGCTCCCACAGAACTAAACATGTGCACAACTAGTACCCTCTAAAGAAACTCTGTGGGAAGCAAGAACATGTGTTTTTAATGACTTACAAAAACTCACAAGAAACAAGTTTCATTTAACAACATTCACTGTATTTTCTGTATCACAAATAGAGGTCCCTGCAAAGAGAAATGATTTTCTTAATAATTTCTGCTTACTCAGAATCTCTAAAAGATTTTCATGTTTTCCAAACAGTTCTGCATATCTACGTTTAACATTCACGGGCTGATGAAGAGTATCTTTCATTGTTCTTGCCCTTTCCTTCTCCATTCTCCTTTTCACAAACTGTACTCTTACCAAGACAAAACCTGTACTAAGAATGTGTATTAACATAATGAAAAAATAATGGAATTAACGCATGTCAAAGTGAGTATTACCAAACAAAGTAATTCTACAGAGAGACTATATGCACTGTATCAGAAAAACCTCTCAGAAAAGACTTAGATTTTTCTCAAAATATAAACATTCATTACCAGTTTACAAGTAATTTTACATGACCAGTAAAATGAAAACCATACAGATGCCTTGTACATGGAAGGAATTCAAATATTTCTAATCTAATTTTGATTTGAAGCATATAACCAAGTGGCTAAATGCACAGGTCTCGGGTCAGATTGACCTCCACTGAACTTCCAGCTTCATCACTTAACAGTTACCCTAAAGCACTTAAAAATGTGCTCATATCCCCAAGAAATCTTCTAATCCTTTAATTTAAACTGGGTTTCCCATAGCACTAACTTTGAAGATAATTTAGGTCTTTCTACTAATAGAAGACAACAAGCTAAAAATAATGGATTAAAAATATTTCCTAGAACAAAAATTTAGAGATGGGAAAAACCTTGGGGATCTTTTACTGATCAGAAGATGAACTCCACAGTTTTAAGAAATAAAGAAGCAAAGGCTTTGAGAAGTTATGACTTTTCCAAGGTCAGATAATTAATAAACAGAAAGAGCATTTTAGAATTTAGGCCTCCCCCATACTTCACTATATCATAAGAATGACTGAAACCTAAAAAAACTGTAAGAGGTCAAGGTTCAAAAAAGAGACAACAGGTTCTTGGTAATTTAATTCCATCTTAATTATAGTTTTTGAACTCAATTTGTCCTTGTTCCTCAACTGCCTCCTCCCACAACCCATCCCTACATACCTACACCTATTAATGAAATAAGAGGAATAAAGATCAAAAGAGCTATCTTTTCACTGGAATCTCTATCATTGTCCCACTGATGCCTAAATTACTTAAGAGCAAATGGTCAGCACTCTTAGAAAGCAACAAGGTCCAAGGCCACAAATACAGCTGACTAACCCAGCATTTTTCAGAGCCAGACTGGAGTGGAATGACTGGCCATATGATTTAGGCTAGTTACTAACCATGCCCCATGCCCCTTCCACCCGGTGCCTCAGTTTCTCTATCCTTTAAAAAGAGAATAACATATCTTGACTGAAGTTGTGTGAAGATTAAACATAATCCAAAAGAAGCACTTTGCATAGTTTCTTCTTAGGCATATTGCGATTGTCTGACAAATGTTAGAGCTCTTAGGTTGATGATGCTGATATGCAAGCCCCTTTCCAAGCCAGAGTACATTCTGCTGTCTTCTAACACACACAGAAAAGCAAATTGAACTTTATTCTTTTTGGTTACAAAATATGAATATTTTCCCTTAAGATCACTATGCTATTCTTTTTCTCCCCCTATATGACAGTATTAAGTTGTGTTTTAGGAGGAAAGGAAATAGAACACTACATTAATTTGCTTATTTTTAAACAATAATTACAGAAGCACTAGAAGTGTTTACTTAGCAAATGAACATTTAAGCCAAATAGATTGTGTCTCAACATATTTAGTTTTGCCTTGAGAGTAAGTAGTTTTGAATTTTAAATTTCTCTAAATATAAGCTGAAATTCTACATATATAAAAGACATACCTTAATAATTTTAGGACAAGTGTGATGCCGGCCTATGAAAATGTCAGAACTGTCTTATTTTAAATAATTGCTCATATGATTTATTCATCTACAATGTATCTATATCAATATAACTGTTCTGATTTCAGTTGTTTTAAATCTTTCACATATTCAAACTATAAAATCACTGCACAGGTAAACAGTTACTGCAGCACAACAGACAATAGTTTTCATTTATTTAAAGACCAAACAAAAGAAATCTTCATTGCTCTGCAAGTTGAAACAGCATCTAGGCCTAAATTAGCTCCTCGTGACATTAGTTCTCCTGACATAAGGTCCTTAGGCCCAGTGGCAATACTGAAGAGGCACAAACATCTGTTTGGTGAGTATCTGAAGCTGTCCATTATAGAAGGAGGTTAATTTAACCACGAGAAAAATTACACATGCCCTAGCATTTCAATCCTCTTAAAAAGCTCTAAACTTGGTTATTTGATAACCGAAGCTATTATTCGCACTGGCCAAGGTATTTTCTAGTAACAATTTAAGTGTCCTAAAAGTCTTATTAACTCTTACAGGCCATTAGGGTACCAACAAGAGCATTAGGGCCTGAAACCTAATTACAGGGCATAAAATGGTCTTCGTGCTCTGTTAATGAGCCTGCTGAAGTGACCAATTTTGTATCACGGAGTACAGGGAGTTTCATTTCAAATGTTATTTGGACATTTTTTAGACTTTTACAGTGGCTACTCCATTTTTAGAAGGTGAAACTAGAAGACTTAAAACAGTAACGTTAAAATTACAGAACTATAACCATAAAAAAGTTTTTTACTAATTGAAAAATGTTCTCTGATGCAATGGCTAGTTTAAGTTCAGTCATCATAGGTAAAAACCGTAAATATTAAAACAGGAGTATACAGTCTACCAAAGTCTGTACATATGTTAATCAGGATCAAAAAAGTTACTTCATTTTATTTATTTCCCAAAAAAAGTTATTTTATTTGTTCACAAATTTAAACAACCCCAAAACATCTTCGAAGAACCACAACTTAAATGTGTCTATATGAATAAAAAGAAAATACACAGATATAAGGACATACTATGAACTAAAACGAGCTTCATTCTCAAAAAGGAAAAACTTTGACAAACCATGCCAAATAACAGCTTCTTTTTCTTTTGGGATTTTTTTTTTTTTTTTTTTTTTGAGATGGAGTTTTGCTCTTGTTGCCTAGGCTAGAGTGCAATGGCGTGTTCTCGGCTCACCACAACTTCCGCCTCCTGGGTTCAAGTGATTCGCTTGCCTCAGCCTCCCAAATAGCTGGGATTATAGGCATGTGTCACCACACCCAGCTAATTTTGTATTTTTAGTAGAGATGGGGTTTCTCTACGTGGGTCAGGCTGGTCTCGAACTTATGACCTCAGGTGATTCGCCTGCCTCGGCCTCTTTTTCTAAAGATAGTAGAAACTAATAGGATGGATATGAATTTTATTATTTATTTATTTATAGAAACGAAGACTCACTATGTTGCTCAGGCTGGTCTCACACTCCTGCACTCAAGTGACCCTCCTGTCTCAGCTTCCCAAAGTGCTGGGATTACAGGTGTAAGCCACCATGCTGGCCAAGGATTTACTTTTAAAATGTCTAATAACAATAAAAACGTACAGGAAATTTAAAAAATCTCTATGTACTCCTATATTACACACATCCCCAGAAAACTACACAATTAAAAAGAAAATTCCTGATAGCTGCCCTCCCCTAAGTGTTTTTAAATTTTTCTCGTTTATCTGACAAACAAGCCAAGAAGTATAGATGACAAATGTTTAAACAGTCATAAAATATAAAATCACTTATTCCTTTATAATATAAATTTCAATTTATACACAGTAATTTATATTTTAAGTTACTGCATTAGATATTTTTGGAAAATGGACACCAGCCAACAATGAAAAGGGAAAACTAAAGAGGGAATGGTAGAATTTAAGTAAGTAGAATTAACCAAGCATTGAAAAGAAACCCGCAGGTGATAGCTATGCAGGAGGTTCAGAGAACAGTCTGTCCAAAGATGATCACTTAATAAATAGTATGATAAACTAAATGAATAATATTTACATAATAATACTGTAAATGCTACTTAGTTTTTAATTTTCAGATTCAACCATGAAGCAAAATAGGAAAAACAATTATACTTCACGTAATGTAAACATTATAAATTTTGACACTATAGAATTGATAGTGGAGCTGAGAGAAGTTAGGTTGTAAGGGACAGAAAAGGATAAAAATATAGAAACTGAATGTTCTAAGTTCTACAGTGGGCAGTTAAGAGTTATTGTTCAAAGTCAATGAGGCAATAAATCCAGCTCCAAATATACAACTTAGAGTTATTAGGATAACAGTAGAAATATGGTAACACAGTTGATAAATGTTTAAGAATTTAAGTTCCTTGTCTTCCAAAGTAATAATTTGAGTCAACAGGGAAAATGCATAATTTAAGAAATTTAAGCACATCATTTACAGAATAGAAGCAATCATTCAAAAGAACAAAAAACATTTGCGATAAGATATGAGAAGATGAGATGGGAGGTAGGAAGAAAAACTTTACTTTTCATGTTATATACCATTTTTTACACTTCTGAGTTTTTATTTCCATGTATAAAATTAATTTTATAATTTTAAAAATGCCATCTAAAATCCTGTGTTTGTGATTTTAGATGGTAAATATGAAAGACATAAATACCAAATCATTTTAAAAGTTGCTTGATTTAGGATTAAATACTGTTGACTACAAATAATTTTTCAAAAATAAAAAACATTTATACTACAATCTCTTCTTCCTTTCAATTTGTGCCTACATCAATTTTTTTCCTGGGTCTCTGTAAAGTAAGAGAAAAGAAAGAAGAAAATTCAACAAAGGTATGCAGAACATATTAACAATAATGTGAAGGTAAAAGGAATGAGAAAAAAATGTGTTATTCTTAAAACTATCAAACTTGCCGGGCGCTGTGGCTCAAACCTGTAATCCCAACACTTGGGGAGGCTAAGGCGGGTAAATCCCTTGAGGCCAGGAGTCCAAGACCAGCCTGGTCAACACGGTGAAACCCCATCTCTTCTAAAATACAAAAAATTAGCCAGGTGTGGTGGCACACGCCTGTACTCCCAGCTAGTCAAGAGGCTGAGGCACAAGAATCACTCGAATCTAGGAGGCGGCGGTTGCAGTGAGCCGAGATCGTGCCACTGCACTTCAGCGTGGAAGGCAGAGAGAGACTCTGTCTCAAAAAAACCCTACCAAACTTATTTCATAAAATCTAGATGTAAGAGAAGAGTACTTTAAGTATTAACTAATATGAACAATATACAAATATCCTTAAAATAAACAATTTTCATTTTCCCCATATACTTTACTCATTCTTTTAGGATTTCAAAAACATATTATGAATAAGTATTGTTATATTTTTCATGATGAAAATAACACATGTGTTCACTTTTAATACAATGATAAATGTACTCGTTTTCTAAAACAATAACATCTTGTTTTAACTATTCAAGTTCAATAATTTCTTCTCAACCCAAATCAGCAACTGGCTTTAGTGTTTCTGCATATCTTTTCATAAAAGCAAATGTGAAAGGAATTTAGAAAGATGTCCAAAGTGCAAAGTCATCTCCATTCTGAGTACACAACAGAAATAAAATGAATAGAGTTAAAACTTTTTATTCTAACACTTAGGAAACTCAAGGAGTCGTGCTGGGCTTATGTGATCTGGTTTCAATACCTCTAGTTACAAATATATAAATTACTAGAATCAAGGATGAATTGCTTGGTGTAATAGTATAGATGGGCTATATATTGCTCAGTACAGTACTGAGCAATTCACACTTTAGAATCAGACAGAAACGAGTTCAAGCTGTATACTATTTACATGTTTGCAAACGTGGGCAAGTCACTTACATTCTCTGAGCATCTTCTAAGTTAAGAACAATAATATCTATTATAACAGGCACCAGTGCTTGTTATATGCTGGACAATTTAAAATGTTAAATCACATCTCCAATAGTACTGAACTACTACTCTCTAAATAATATTTTCATTTTCATTCAAGTGCTCAGCTGTTTCAGCTTAAAGGGGCATCCCTTAGTACAGTTTCATGACTTTAGTGTGGCAGATCACAAATGAATTAGGTGGATGATTTGTTTCGGCTGCCTGTGGCACTAATAGATTATCAATTCTCATTTGAGGAGCAGTTAAGGTGCTAAAAAATGTTTTTAACTAAATAAAATTTATTTACTATTCTCATATATATGTATATGAAAAGTATAAAAATAGACAAAATCAGGGTAAAATAATGAGATAAGAAATATATATGGTTTATAGACTTGAGGCTCCTATTTTAATTGTAGTTTTCACATTTTACTTTTGACCCTCAGGTTACATGCACTTCACCCTACCAGACCTCCCCCTTTCTCAATTATATGCAAGAATGACAACACAGAAATCTCTCCTGCTGTTTCAAGTGCAAGAAAAGGTACATAAACTAAGATTAATACATTGTTAATGAGGTTCGGTCATCTTAGAAATGGTAATATTTCCAGTTTTAGAATTGAAGTTTACAAGGAAAAAGGATCCTGAGCAAGAATAAAACAGGAAAGAAAAATGGAGGAAAAATTGGTCAAAGAATAATAATAGTTGTCATATATTCGACACTGGTATGTGAAAGCCAGATGCTTTAAATAAATCATTTCTTATATTGCCAACAGCTTTACAAGTAGGTATAATCATCTCCATTTAGAGACGAGCAACTGAAATTCAGGAATGATCTACCCAAAGTCACTCATCCAGGAAGTAGCACAGCCAGAACTTAAACTGAAGTCTGTCTGACTCCAAACAAAATTAAATCATACCAAGCTATTTCCAGAACTTAAAATTTCTAGCACATCAAAATTTCATTAGAAGGCAGTTACTTCTTCCTTCATTTGTACAAGAAGAGACAAAAACTAGGTGCAGAAATAGCTTTTGCTGTCAATGACACTCCTTCCTTAGTTTCTTCTTGTTAGTCATATGAACAAAAGAGATTTCAAGGTACAAATGCCAGTATTGTATGCTTTTATTCCTAGTCAAAGGATGCTTTCAAAACAATTCCCAATAGCAGGTGGGCCATCAAAACCATGGAAGGAAAGAAGAAAGGAGGGAAGGAAGGAGTGAAAGGGAGAGGAGGAGAGTGAAAGAGAGGTGACAGGAGAGGGAAGAAAAAGGGAATAGAGGGAAACCAGTAGAATGTACTTTCTTCATTTAAAATATAATGTGTCTATCTACCTCTTTTCTTCTCTCGTTTTTAAAAAGTACATTTAACTCCCCTATGTGAACTTCTTTTAAGTTCTAAGAATTCCAATGACATACTAATTTACTTTCACTTTCTGGAAAGTAACAGTCTTACCATGAAACTTTGAGGCTTCAGGATCATTCACATTGATAGCAATTAATTTCCAATCTGTTTCACCTTCATCAATAAGAGCCAAAATTCCGAGAATCTTCACATGAATAACTTCTCCACAAGAAAGAATCTTTAAAGAGAACAGAAATTCACTATAGGCTTTGGAGAGTTTACTCACATATCACAAAATCCATATAAAAGATGAAAAGAACTACAGACTGAAATGTAATAAAGCCTCAATAATTAAAAATAACATGAAAATAGCCAAAGTCTGCCTTGCAATGAATGTCCCTTTAGAGTTAACTTTCTCAAAATTTCCACTTTCACCAATGATTGAATTACTTTACTGATAAACAAACAACTTGCCCTCCCATTGCAAATAGCTAAAAAACTGGACAGAATATATGAAATCACTCATTTCAGACATTAAACAACAGGCAGTACAGGACTGTGACCCCAGAGAGAAGTAAACAAACGAGAAAAGACATCTGATTGCCCTGGCTTTCTGCTCAATACACGTTCCAAACCACGGTAGAGAGAAAGGAACCCTGTAAGAGGACAGGGATCTCACTGAGGTTAAAGAACAGAGTTTAAAAAAAAATGGAGAGGATGAGGCAGCTGGAATTTGTAGGGCATGGTACTAGAGATAAGAAATAACTACAGCAATATACATTGGGGTTCCCTTGAGACACGGATTAAACACTAACCTGTGCATGCATGGGATGAGACTCTATAAGTCAAGAGAAGAATAACTGCCAGAGATCTATAAAATGAGTTCCAACCACCCAGGAAAACCTCATTCAACACAAGGGGCATTCATTAGTGAACCTATAACAGGCATGCCTTAATGGTAGGACTAAACTGGCTCTCAAATAAAGGTTACTCTAGACCTGTGCTAACAAAGTTTTAAAAGTGCCTGGATACAACCAAACTGACTCACAATTAACTACCTGTAAAAACAAATATTCTTTAAAGGAAGACAACAACATCCAGGCACTCAACATAACACAACATCCAAAATTCTGTCAATACACAAGAAAATGTAAGCTCTAAATGGGGAAAAAGATTAAAAATCATTCAACAGAAACATTTCCAGAAATGTGAGATGATTTAACAGATAGGAACCTCAAAACAACTACTGTAAATATGCTCAAAGATTTAAAGAAAAGCATGACAATATGGAAGGGAGAAATAGAAAACATAAAAAGAACCAAATGGAACTTTAAAAGCTAAGACATACATGATCTGAAATGAAAAATTCTCTCAATAAGCTTAACAACAAAATAGATATTGCCAAAGAGAAAATTAGTGAACCTGAAGACACTGTAACAGAAACTTTCCAAAGTGCAGCAGAGAAACAAAAAGGATAAGAAAAAATTAACAATCCCAGTGTCCTCTCGGACAGCATCCAGCACTCTATCTCATGTATAAATGGAATTCCAGAATGGGAAAGAGGAAGCAGAAAAATACTTGAATAAATAACAACCAAAAATTTTCCAAATTTGATGAAAAGTATAAACCCACAGATTGAGAAAGCACGCATGCACACACACACACACACATGTGCACGCCCATCAGAATAAACAAAAAAAAATCCAAAGTGAAGCACATCATAATCAAAGTTCTGAAAACCAGTGACAATGACAGAGAATAAATCTTAAAAGGAGATAGAGGGGAAAAAAGATTACATAAGGGTATGTTGATCAGAATGACAGCCAATTTCTCTTTAGAGGCAATGTAAGCCAGAAGACAAAAAAATGAAATTTTTAAAATTCTTAAAAACACTACCAACCTAGAATGCTGGGAATCAGAAAGACTTTGCAAAGGGGAAAGGGGGACCCTTCTGGGGTGATGGAAATGCTTCATATTTTAATTGAAGGAGGAGGTTATGTGTGTGTATACATAGGTCAAAACTCACTATATACTTAAAATGAATACACTCTATTGTAATATATGTTATATATATACACATAATGACTTAAAGTTTATTTTAATGGTTAAAAACAAAATAGAAGGTTGCTTCCAAGATGTCTGAACAAGAACAGCTCTGGTCTGCAGCTCCCAGCAAGATCAACGCAGAAGACAGGTGATTTCTGCATTTCCAACCGAGGTACCTGGTTCATCTCACTGGGACTGGTTGGGTTGGACAGTGGGTGCAGCCCACGGAGGGTAAGCCGAAGAAGAGCAGGATGTCGCCCTACCTGGGAAGCACCAGGGGTCGGGGGATTTCCCTTTCCCAGCCAAGGGAAGCCGTGAGTGACTGTACCTGGAGGAATGGTGCACTCCTGCCCAAATACTGTGCTTTTCCCACAGTCTTCACAATCGACAGACCAGGAGATCCCCTCCCATGCCTGGCTTGGTGGGTCCCACGCACATGGAGCCTTGCTTGCTGCTAGCGCAGCAGTCTGAGATAGACCTGGGACGCCGGAGCTTGGTGTGGGGAGAGGTGTCCACCATTACTGAGGCTTGAATAGGCAGTTCTATGCTCACAGTGTAAACAAAGCCACAGGGAAGCTCGAACTGGGCGGAGCCCACCGCAGCTCAGCAAGGCCTACTCCCTCTCTAGATGCCATCTCTGGGGGCAGAGCATATCTGAACAAAAGGGAGCAGCCAGCTTCTCCAGACTTAAACGTCCCTGCCTGACAGCTCTGAAGAGAGCAGTAGTTCTCCCAGCATGACGTTCAAGCTCTGATAACAGACAGACTGCCTCCTCAAGTGGGTCCCTGACCCCTGTGTAGCCTGACTGCAAGATACCTCCCAGTAGAGGCTGACAGACACCTCATATAGGCAGGTGCCCCTCTGGGACAAAGCTTCAGGCAGCAATATTTGCTGTTCTGCAGCCTCTACTGGTGAAACCCAGGCAAACAGGGTCTGGAGTGGACATCCAGCAAACTCCAGCAGACCTGCAGCTGAGGGGCCTGTTAGAAGGAAAACTAACAAACAGAAAGGAAATAGCACCAACATCAGCAAAAAAGTCATTCATGCCAAAACCCCATCCGCAGGTCACCAACATCAAAGACCAAAGGTAGATAAAACCACAAAGATGGGGAGAAACCAGAGCAGAAAGGCTGAAAATTCCAAAAACCAGAACGCCTCTTCTCCAAAGGATCGCAGCTCCTCGCCAGCAATGGAACAAAGCTGGATGGAGAATGAGTTTGACAAGTTGACAGAAGTAGGCTTCAGAAGGTCAAGAATAACAAACTTCTCCGAGCTAAAGAAGCATATTCTAACCCTTCGCAAGGAAGCTAAATCCTTGGAAAAAAGTTAGACAAATGGCTAACTAGAATAACCAGTGTAGAGAAGAGCTTAAATGACCTGATGGAGCTGAAAACCACAGTACAAGAATTTTGTGAAGCATACATAAGCGTCAATAGCCAATTCGATCAAGCAGAATAAAGGATATCAGTGATTGAAGATCAAATAATGAAATAAAGAGAGAAGACAAGATTAGAGGAAAAAAGAGTGAAAGGAAACGAACAAAGCCTCCAAGAAATATGAGACTACATGAAAAGACCACTACGTTTGATTGGTGTACCTGAAAGTGACGAGGAGAATGGTACCAAATTAGAAAACACTCTTCAGGATATTATCCAGGAAAACTTCCCCAACCTAGCAAGGGAGGCCAACATTCAAATTCAGGAAATACAGAGAACACCACAAAGATAATCCTCAAGAAGAGCAACCCCAACATATATAATTGTCAGATTCACCAAGGTTAAAATGAAGGAAAAACTGTTAAGAGCAGCCAGAGAGAAAGGTCAGGTTACACACAAAGGGAAGCCCATCAGACTAACAGCGGATCTCTCGGCAGAAACCCTACAAGCCAGAAGAGAGTGGGGGCCAATATTCAACATTCTTAAAAGAATTTTCAACCCATAATTTCATATCCAGCCAAACTAAGTCTCATAAGTGAAGGAGAAATAAAATCCTTTACAGACAAGCAAATGCTGAGAGATTTTGTCACCACTAGGCCAGCCTTACAAGAGCTCCTGAAGGAAGCACTAAACATGGATATAAACAACCAGTACCAGCCACTCCAAAAACGTGCCAAATTGTAAAGACCACTGATGCCAGGAAGAAACTGCATCAATTAATGGGCAAAATAACCAGCTAGCATCATAAAGACAGGATCAAATTCACATATAACAATATTAACCTTAAATGTAAATGGGCTAAATGCCCCAATGAAAAGACAGAGTGGCAAACTGGATAGAGTCAAGACCCATCAGTGTGCTGTATTCAGGAGACCCATTTCATGTGCAAAGATACACATAGGCTTAAAATAAAGGGATGGAGGAAGATCTACCAAGCAAATGGAAAGCAAAAAGAAGCAGGAGTTGCAATCCTGGTCTCTGATAAAACAGACTTTAACCAGAACTCATGTTCTAACTCACAAGTGGGAGTTGAACAATGAGAACACATGATACATGGAGGGGAACATCATACACCAAGGCCTGTTGGGGCTTGGGGGCTAGAGGAGGGATAGCATTAGGCGAAATACCTGATGTAGGTCACGGGTTGATGTGTGCAGCAAACCACCATGGCACACATATACCTATGTAACAAAACTGCATGTTCTGCACATGTAACCCAGAACTTCAAGTATAATAAAAAATAAAAAATAAATAAACGGAAAAAACTCAACTGAAATGGAAGAAACCACGAACAGGCAATTCACAGAAGAAATGAAAACAGCCTTTAAGGGTATAAAAAGATGCTCAAGCTCATTCATGATATAACTACCTTGTGGTTTAAATTAATATCCCTGCTTAGTGTTTGCAGAATTCTCACACAATAGGTAGTTGCCTGTCATTTTGATCTTCTCCTCCATATTTTGCTTTCTCTGTTCTGGAGGAAATTTCTCTGGCTGCCAGACCTAAGTCTACAAAGGGGATCATTTTTATTATTCTATCCAGAGGAATCAGCAGTTGAAGCAAAACTTTTAATTTCATTCCACTGAACAAGCCTGGAAATTATGGACATAAGACAGCCTAGGCAAGTGTGGCTAGAAGTGCATTATTTTATTACCAAGAAAATTTAAAGATAAATGAGAATCAAAGATGACCAAGAGGCAGAATACAAGGAATGAGTAGATGACAGTAACTAACTAAGCTGGCACATCTTCCATTGGCAATACTACTCCAGTCACTGGCAGCTATCATCAGTGAACCTGAGATTTTCAATATGTGTATAACTTATTCCCTTATGCCTACCTACAAAGTTTCATATAATGGTCAATATTCTAAAATTTAAAAGTTAAGAAAAATGTCATTTTAAGGTCTAAGAGCAATTTTTTAATTAACAAATCAAAATCTCATCACATTATGTAAGTAAAAACAATCTATATATTTAAAAAGTTAGGCACCAAGAAAGTGGACCTGTTTACAGTTTCAACCTATTGCAATCTGTGCTGAAACTGAAGTTATTTACATGTCTTGAAATTTAAGATATCCACTAGGCCTAGAAGCTCACACTAAATAGAAAATAAAACCATTACATAATATAAACTTGATTCCTCCTGCTTGAGGGGAAAAGAGACCTGAGAATCCTTTTAAATTGCTTCATAGTACCTTTTTTACAAACCACATTTATCAGTTACTAGTGAAAAGTAAAACATAATGGAGTAAAGCCTTAAGAAAATAATAAATGATATTGACAAAACAGGTTTCGCAAAATACTTCAAAAATATTTTAAGAGAAATCCAGAAATAGTGTGACTTAAGCAGATGTTCCATGTGCTTAAGAAAGTTATTTCAGTGAGGCTCCCTCAAGCTGCCAATGTCAAGTTTATATGCGTGCATTCTTTCTATACATCCTTTTATTTTTAAAGGTTTGGTTGGCTATAGATTTTCACTGTAAACCTAGAATTTGAACACATGCTTCAGAACAAATTTCTTCATAATTCAAAATGCAGTTTCACATTTAGAAAACAAGGTATGTAGAAAAAAAGTCACTTCTCTGTCCTGAAATTATTTATTTTGAGGGAAAAAAAACTAGAATTTTAAGTCATAAAGTCAAATAAATCCTGTCAGAATATTTGGAAGTTGATTCTAAAATATTAACATAAATCTGTATGGAATTGTAATTAGCTAACACAACTAACGTGACTGTATATACTAACTGAAATCTGAATTCCAGGGGAATATACACAATTATATTAGACTCTTACATGTTTAGCCTCTATTAAGTACTCAGCTCTATATTAGGCACTGTGTATTAAAAGAAAGAATGAATTGTTCTCAAGGATTTACAGTCTTAATTTGGGTGACTTAGATACCTCAGGGCAGAAAAGAATATAAGACTGAACACATAGTGAGTTTAAACATGTAATATCAACACTATGTGCCTCATTTCTCATAGCTGTGCCTTCTTCATTTCTAATGCCACTGCCCTGATCTAGGAACAGAGAGTCAAGGTAGGTTCTCCAATATGATAAAAGGACAAGATAGAGGCTAACAAATCAGAAGACTATAACACTATAGACATGAGGTAATTTGGATCTAGATTAGAGACGTGACAGTGGATAGTCTAGATAAGGGTAGTGAAATATTTAAAAGGAAAAACAAATAGTACACAAGGAGAAAAGAAAATGATTTACCAAACACATACTGTGTGACGGGCACTAGAGGATATCTTCTATGGGTACCATTTTATTCTTCACTTACAAAAACTAGTGTAGAGTGTAGATATTATCCCCATCTTGGAAATAAAGATACTGGGATTCACAGCAGTTAAATAACTTTTGCCTGAGACCACAGAACTAGTGAATGGAAGACCTGGGATTCACACCCCAAACTGAGCCAAAACTGCTTCTCTTGTCAAACTGTACTGAGAAAGCGGATCAGTCCTTGCCTGAGGACAGAAGGTTGGGAATGTCAAAGGAAGAGATTACAAAGAAGTGTAAGAAAACATTTGGGGGTGATAAATATGTTCATTTTCTTATTTTTGATAATAATTTTGCATGTAATTATATCAAAACTCATCGATTTGTGTACACTTTAAATAGGTACAGTTTATTATATGTCCATTATAACTCAATAAAGCTAGAAAAAAATCTACTTCACATTTATGGCTAAAACTATTTTTTTTTTAATGCATTACTTTCTTGGATAAAATAATTATTCACATTTGTTTAAGATGAAATCAGACATAAGCTTGTTTTAATTTCAAAAAATCACAATACCATTTCACTACCACTAGGATGATTGCTATAAACCAAAAAGGGAAAATAATGAGTACTGGTAAGGATCTGGAGAAACTGGAATCCTTGAATATTGTTCGTGGGAGTTAACATGCTGGGGAAAACAATTTGGTGGTTCCTCAAAGAGTTAAATTCAGAATTACCATATGACCCAGCAATTCCACTCCTAGGTGAATAAAATGGATAAGAGTATTCAAACAAAAACTCGTACATGAATGTTCATAGTGGCGCTATTCATAATAGCCAAATGGTAGAAACAAGCCAAATGCCCAACAACTAATGAATGGAAAAGTAAAAGGTAATATATCCATCAGTGGACTATTATTCACCCATAAAAGGGAATGAAGTGCCAATACATGCTACAACACGGATGAATCTCAAAAGCACACTAAGTGAAAGGGGCAGATACAAAAGGTTACATATTATATGAGACCATTTACATGAAATATCCAGAATAGGTAAACCTATAGCATAGAGACAGTAAATCAGTGGTTGCCAGGGGCCAGTTAGAGAATGAAATGGGGAGTGACTGCTAATGGGGATGGGGTTTCCTTTTGAGGTCATGAAATGTTTGGGACTAGACAGATACAGGTGATGGTTATACAACACTGTGAATGTATTAACTGCCACTAAAATGTATACTTTAAAATGGTTAATTTTATGTGAATTGAACCTCAATTTAAAAATTAATCACAAATTATTTTTGATGATAATGAAGGTTGTTATATACATGTCAAAATGAACCATAATAAAACAGCTCCTATCCCTTAAGTCCTCTCTCGAAACTGTTATCATTAAGTGAATGGTTCACTTCTTTCCAATAGCTACCTTCAAGTTTATTCTATAATGAACAAAATACTTAATTTTTTGTGTTTAACTACAAAATTGATCAGATAATTTCTTAAAAATGTCAATCAAAAAATACAAACATTTATCAAATTAAAGCAAAAGAACATAAACTTTAATGCAGCTGATTTAAATCAAGACTTGAATTTAATCAAACGTATCTTAATAAAGCAAATCTCAAAAATTAGAATTCTGTCATTTTAAATAATAAAAGTTGAAATCATATGGCTATAACCTGCAAATTGTAAAGAATATAAATAGGATGGATATAAATATGTGGATCAATTCTCACAAATATTAGCAGTAGAGGCAGAAGGGGATAGGGCAAGCTTGTCCAACCCGCATGCCCTATGGGCAGCATGTAGACCAGGATGGCTTTCAATGTGGCCCAACACAGATTCATAAACTTTCATAAAATATTATGAGATTTTATTTATTTATTTTTTAGCTCATCAGTTATTGTTAGTGTTAGTATATTTTATGTGTGGCCCAAGACAATTATTTTTCCAATGTGGCCCAGGGAAGCCAAAAGATTGGACACCCCTGGTATAGAGACTAGGAACACAGGCTCCAGGACAAGATACCTGGAATTCAATCCCAATTCTGCCAACTTACTAGCAATGTAAGTTTGGGGAAATTACTTAACTTCTTTGGAATATAATTTTACATTAAATTTGAAAATAAAAATACCTGTTTCACAAGGCAGCAGTTTTAAGAATAAAATGAGATAATCCATATAGAGTACCTCAAACAATGGTTTACAGACTAGTACTTTACTATAAGCATCAGTATTAAGGTTTGGGTTCCTAAAGGAAATCATTCATTTTTCCCCTTACCATTCTCAGTAAACAAAAATGCTAGGAGAAATTTTTTTTTGAAAAGTATGTGCCTCATGAAGTATATGTATCTTAAAGGATCAAAGACAAGGAAGTAGATTTTCTGAGGGATACTTTATATGTTATTTCCTACAGTGATCTAATTCTATAAAAGGGCATGTAACCATTGTTTATAGCATTCTTAAAAAAACACCAAACCTCTGATTTCTTAACCTGCTTTTCTATTTCTTAATAGAAAAAGAAGTTTCATCTTTCTTAGTCTGCAAATTACAGGTAAACAACTAAGCTGCTTCCACTACAAAATTAGACTCCTACTTGAAAAACTACAGAAAGATGTCTCTGGAGATGGAAAATGGGAGATGTGCAGACTTATATGGGCTCCTCTGAACTGACACTGGCACCAACTCACAGAAGCCACTGTGTGATTAGCTCAGCTGCTCTTTTTGCATGCCTCCAGGGGTTAATAGCTAAAGCTACATCTGTGGAGGAAATATAATGACAACACTATCCACGGGAAAAGACATTATAAACAAAGAATTTCCCTCTACAGTTGAGGTCTCCATTGTCTGAAATACTGTCTGTTCCTTTCCCAGTCCCCGCCCTCCGGCATGCTTCTTACCAGCTGCAATCACAAAGTATTTCTGATACATTTCCTCAAGTTTGGACTCTGGCTGCTTAAATTCTAGATTCTCAAGTCCAAAAGGAACATACGACAAGTGATTATAAAGATATGGACGATATTTGCAGCTCTGAATACACATCAAAAATAAAGTACTCCATAGAAAAATTTCACAACTGCGTATGTAATTGCTAACTTATACAGGCTGGATCATATTTAGAGAGGGGCGTTTAGCTGTGGTAGTATGCCATTCTATTTATTTATTATTATTTTTCTGAGACTCAGTCTTACCATGTGGCCCAGGCTGGTCCTGAACTCTTGGGTTCAGGAGATCCTCTTAGCTTGCCTCCCAAAGTGCTGGGATTACTAGCATAAGCCACTGAGCCCAGATTGCTCCATTCTAACAGGGGCATTAACAGAGATGATCTAGTGAAAAGTAACCAGAGTGGAAAATAATCTAGAAACTGTCAGATAAACAACTAGAATAAAAAGCCTGGAGAACAGAAGGCTTCGGGAGGGTATGGTATATTGGACCAAAAGACATGTAAGATCCTTTATAAAACAAAAATGTTCAAATTTGAAGTTATCACATAATTGCCAGTTTAAAGTCGGCTATACTGGTTAACACACTAGATACACTGGATGAGAGGGTCTCAACCAAAGCCAATGTTGCCCTCTAGGGGATATCTGGCAATATCCATTTTGGGTTGTCACAACTGGGGAGGAGGTATTACTAGCATCTCCTAGGAAATGGCAAGGGATGCTTCAGAGGACAGTCCTCTCTCATAAAGAATTATCCATCTGTAATATCAATAGTGTCAAAGTTGAGAAATCCTGTAGATGACTCTGGCAGCAGGGTATCAGAATTCCTGGAAATCACATATAGCTTTTAAAAACCACATTCTAGGCCGGGCGCGGTGGCTCACGCCTGTAATCCCAGCATTTTGGGAGGCTGAGGCAGGTGGATCGAGGTCAGGAGTTCGAGACCACTCTGGCTACTACGGTGAAACCGCTTCTCTACTAAAAATACAAAAAATTGGCTGGGCATGGTAGCAGGCGCCTACAGTCCCAGCTACTTCGGAGGCTAAAGCTGGAGAATGCCATGAACTCGGGAGGCGGAGCTTGCAGTGAGCCGAGATCATGCCACTGCACTCCAGCCTGGGCGACACAGTGAGACTTCTGTCTCAAAAAAAAAAAAAAAAAGCACATTCTAAATTATTTTATCTATTTTTATTCACAAAATTTACTTTAAAATTTCAAACAATATAAGAACAGGTAAGACATGTATGGGTTATAAAGCAAGCAAGGAAGCATGCCCAGCAGATTTACCAAGTTGCCTCAGAATGAGACACACCCTTTGACTTCACATGCAACAGAAAGGCACAGTTTTATTTCAAACAAAGCACTGTTTTGCTGTAACACTGTTAAAAACTAGAAAGGAAAACTCAATCAAACCAAAAAAGATGCTTAGGAATAAATGGTAGAATTCTTACAAAACCACCACACTTCAATTCAATCCAAATCAATTCAACAAATCTATGCTCAAAGTATAACATTTAGTTTTCTTAGACACTGAATAAGCAATACAAAAATCCCTCAAGGGACTTACAACATTAAAGTTTTCTATATCTGTGGTTCTAAGTCTGTTACCAACTTCCAGGACTCTGCTTCTTTCCCTCTGCCTATTAACAATGTGGTGTTAAAAGAGACTTCCTACCACTATGTTTCTTACAGCTGATTCAACCACTCATCTCATAGCCAGGCATGAAAGAAAGGAGCATACCACTAACAAAGAACTATTCTTTAGATGGTAATCATATATTTATTTCATATTCAGTAAATATTATTTCAGGTCTTATTAACTAAAGGAATAAACTGCTCTGGCTATAAGATGCAAGGATGATAGGCATATTCATGAAGTGTTCCATATTCTTCACCCAGATACAAGAAATTCAGAGAACACTTGAGAGATACTATGCAAGATGAATATCACCAAGGCACACAGTCATCAAGGTCTATCCTAAGTATACATGCATGCAACATCAGAGCACCCAGATTCATAAAACAACTACCACTAAACCTAAGAAAACTGAGCAATACAATAGTGGGAGGCTTCAACGCTCCACTGGTGCTCTTGTGTCCTTTAAAAGCACATTAAAAAGGTAACACAATTCATCATGATCAAGTAGGGTTTATTCCAGGAATTCAAGGATGGTTGAACATATACAAACCAATAAATGGGATTCACCACATAAAGAAAACTAAGAATAAAAACCATATGATCATCTCAATAGATATAGAAAAAGCATGTGATAAAATCCAACATTCTGTCATGATAAAAACCTTCAACAAACTAGGCACTGAAGGAACATACCTCAAAATAATAAGAGCCGTCTATGACAAACCTATAATCAACATCATATCAAATGTGAAAAAGTTGAAAGCATCTCCCCTAAGAATCAGAATAAGACAAGGATGTTCAGTCTCACCACTCCCATTCAACACAGTACTGGAAGTCCTAGTCAGACCAATCAGTCAAGAGAAGGAAATAGAAGGTATCTAAATTGGAAAAGAGGAAGTCAAATTCTCTCTGTTCACTAATGGCATGACAGTGTATATAGGAAACCCTAAAGCCTTCTCCAAAAGACTCCTAGACTTGATAAACAACTTCAATAAAGTTTAAGGATACAAAATCTCTATATAAAAATTAATAGTATTTCTACACACCAATTAACATTCAAGCTGAGAACCAAACAAAAAAATCTCATTTGCAACAGCCACACACACACGCATACACACACACACACATTACCCAGGAATACATTTAATCAAGTGGGTAAAAGATCTCTGCAAGAACTACAAAACACTGATGAAAGAAATCATAGATGATACAATCAGAGAGAAAAACATCCCATGCTCATGGACTGGAAGAATCAATATTCTTAAAATGCCAATATTGCTCAAAGCAATCTGGAGATTCAATGTAATTCCTAGCAAATTACCAATATCATTTCTTCACAGCATTAGGCAAAAACAATCCTAATGTTTATATGGAACCAAACAAAAGCCAGAACAGTCAAAGCAATCCTAAGCAAAAAGAACAAATCTGGAGGTATCACATTACTCAGCAACAAATTATACCACATACCTGTAGTACTGGTATAAAAATAAACATGGTACTGGTACAAAAATAAACACATAGATCAATGGAACAAAACAGAGAACAAATACATGAAGTCACATACCTATAACCAACTGATCTTCAACAAATAACAAAAAAAAAAAAAAATGGGGAAAGGAGACTCTATTCAATAAATGGTACTGGGAAAACTGGCTAGCCACAGGCTGAAGAATGAAACTGGACCCCTACCTCTCACCACATACAAAAATTAACTCAAGATGGATTAAAAACTTAAATGTTAAGATCTGAAACTATAAAAATTCCCAAAGAAAATCTAGGAAAAACTCTCTGGATATCGCCTAGGCAAAGAATTTATGATGAAGACCCCAAAAGCAAATGCAATGAAAACAAAAACAGACAAATGGGACTTAAAACTAAAAAGCTTCTGCATAGCAAAAGAAATAATCAACAAAGTAAACAGCCTACAGAATGGGAGAAAATATCTGCAAATTATGCCTCCAACAAAAGACTAAGACAACTCAAACAACTCAACAAGAAAAAAAAAAAAAATTAAAAAGTGGGCAAAGGCCATGAACCGACATTTAAACCACATTGAGATTTTTTACATGCTGGTTTCTGAGCTCTACACGATTAAAGATAAGATGTTATTCTAGGAGTGAGAAAAAACGGGGAAGAGTTGAATGTCTGCAGAGAACAAGAAATAGTAACAATAAATGTAGTAGAAAATAGAGAAAGAACTAACCAAAGACATATAGAAGGATTGATGGGTAGCATCAATTTCTGAAATTGCGGATTTTGTTTTTACTCAGTAGGATGTGGCAACCTGGAAGCAGGCACACAGAAACAGAAAAAGTATCAGATGACTTTCATGAGAATTGAAGTTTCCATCTAAACAATAGGCAAGGAAGGTGAAGACAGGACTTGGCAAATTTTTCCATACAGGGTCAGATGGTAGATATAAAATAATAAAATAATAATAAAAGGCTTTGTAGACCATACAATCTCTGGTACAACACCTCAACTCTGCTGTTGTAGTATAAAAGCAGTCACAGACAGTATGTACATGAACGGGCATACCTGTGTTACTTATAAAAACAGGTGTTAGGCTGGCTTTGACTTGTTACAGGGCTATAATTTACCAACCCCTGGTTTAAGACAAGAAAGTGAAGATAAAAAGAGGGACTGATAACACAGAAATCAACAGGCTTGAACTCTGAAGAGCTGAAGAACTAGAGGCTAAAACGAAATTTTATGGCATGAATAAACCAAAACTCATGTTAGAATTAATACAGTCTATAAAACAAACCTTTGAGCCTATTTCACAAACATCAATAGGATCATTATCTCCAAAGCAGTTCGTGCTCTTATCTTTTTCACCGGGATCTTCCCAAGTCTAAAATTAAAAAAAAAAAAAAAAAAAAAAAAGCAGAAATGTAACTTAATACTATAATGTACTTTAATCTTTCCACATAATCACAAAGTTTTATAGATAACAATAATCCGAAGAAAACATTATCAGAAATTACATAGGCACAAGGCCAACAGGCCAGTATGTCCCTAAGGATCATAATAATTAAAACAGATGTATAGTATTTCCTCCCTCTGTCTCTCAATTGTCAGTATAATTGCATCTGCGAGTGGGTGGTATATCCAGACATACTCATCTTCCAAGTTCAGTCAGGGAATAAATTCACATTCACTTTTAGAGTTTCAGTGGATGTTCCCACTGTCTGTGCCCTTGTTTCTGTGTTTCCACTGACTGCCTCAACTGTGGCTTCCGTCATTCACTGCTTCCTTTGACGTGGTAACAGCACAGGGATCTAAATTATTAAAAGGAACCCAGTTTTTCCTTTATAAACGAAAGGACAAAACACTACTAAAGAAAATTAAAACCTATTTCGTCTCATTCATTCCATTAAAAAATCCTCTACCTGTCAAATCTCAAGGACCTTGATAAAAACATGAAAAGACATCAATTCTTTAGTTTACTGGCAAGATTAGTTACAAAATAAATACATGGGAATTTTTATAAATGAAGACCATAATAGAAATTTGCTAGTAAGATTAAAGATCCCTTCGGCACTACCTCTCCCAAAAAGCCTCAGAATTGCCTGATTCTAAATGGAACTGTAGAAGTTCCCTAAAATTATTTGCTTTAAATTCAAATTAAAAGGGATACAGAGACTGTCATCCCAAGATTCAGATTATCATTATTATCTAAGATTTCAGGTTATCTAAGTTTATTTCCTTTAATTTTATACAAATAATTACAAATAAACTTATTTACAGCTAAGCATTAGAGAAATTCCAATATTTTCCTTCTAGTACTAATAATAGTTTATTCAGAAATAACCTGGCCTAACTTTATCTTTAAAAAAAATTAATAAATGAAGTCCAACAACATTTCACTGCCCCCAACACTAATACTACCAAGAAAATGTAAGAATAACCACAATTGTTAATCTTACATACTGGCCATAGGTGACAAACACTTTCTAGCTTATACACACACAACATATACATATATACATACATACTGCATGAATAATGTACCATAACGAATTCCACTTTATAGACAAGTAAATTGAAACACAGTTTAAACTTGCACAAACTCATGGTTTCTAAATGGTAAAGACTGTATTAGAACTCATGCTACTAATCATTATTTTTTATGTGCAAATTATAACAACAATTGAATGGCATTTATTTCAAATATAACCCCATCTACTTCACAGTTCTCTTCTTTTAAATACTTTCTCTTACTCTGAGAATCTCCTAGGTAACTTTCCTATAGAGGTTCTGTTCTTCCCTAGTCTTCCCTTTACTGCTTCTTTTTTTCTATTAACAGGCATTCACTCATACAGTAAAATATTTATTGAGTACCTATTTCGGGCCAGTAACAGAGATGTATAGGGAACAGTCAATGACATGGAGAGTGTCATGTTAACAAATGGTATGGCATTTGTGACAAACACTATAAAGGTAATCTTAATGTGCTGGGGAAACCAAGATGGGACACCCAGGTATAATCAGAATCAAACAACCTACTGCAGAATCAGAAAATATCTGAGAGGTTCCTCCTTGCTAATGCAGAAATCCTACCTCATAATTTTCCTTATCCCTACTCCCACTTCCAAGAGAACAAATGTGACAAGCTAGAAGTCCCGTTGGCTTAAAGGAAAACATCTAGATTCTACCACAAACTATCTTGACTAAACCATCTACATCCGTTTCTTCAGCTACTAAGAATGGCTTAAATAAGAGGACCTTTTTTTTGTTTTCTTTTTCTTTTCTTTTTTTTTTTTTCCCCAGACAGAGTCACACTCTTCTCTCCCAGGCTAAAATGCAGTGGCACGATCTCCGCTCACTGCAACCTCCGCCTGCCAGGTTCAAGGGATTCTCCTGCCTCAGCCTCCCAAGTAGCTGGGACTACAGGCGCCCACCACCACGCCTGGCTAATTTTTTTTGTATTTTTAGTAGAGACAGGGTTTCACCATGTTAGCCAGGGTAGTCTCAATCTCCTGACCTCGTGATCCACACGCCTCGGATTCCCAAAGTGCTGGGATTACAGGTGTGAGCCACTGCGCCCGGCCAATAAGAGGATCTTTAGACACATCCTAGCCCTAAAATGCTAACATTGTTAGTGCTCATTCACAATCTGCATGAATGCTACCAGTGAATAGGAAGCCCACATACTTATGACCTACTTAGGACAATTTTGATGGGCATTAATTTGTTTTTTTAAAGTCCTTCCTCACACAGAGACAAACACTGTCTTGACATTAACTTGGTTGTGGTGGATATTTCCGTTGGTTGGTTGGTCCTCAGAACTCCAATTTCAACATTACCTAGCAATATGGTTACATACGTTGAGGAATTAAGTACCCAAGTAGAAAATTATTAAACTCTACAATATTGTTGTGTTTAGGGCCAATTCTTCATGATTTTACTTACCAGCAAAAATACCAGACTGGTTCTCTTTATTTCCAACCTTTAATACTCTGCATCTACAGACCTCACTTTTTACTACAAAAAGAGATATACACTAAATCACCTCTAATTTAACTTGAAAATACAGTATAATTTCAACAGGAAAGGAAATCCTGACAAATTTAAGCTTTGGGTATGCCCTCTTGTGGAGTCTTATGTGTACAACTATTAACAGACAGACAACTAGAAAAGAACAAACGCTGAAGAAGAAATATCAAGAAGCAGAAGTTCAAAATCTTAATATTGGTTTCACAAAAATGACAAAAGATTAGCTTCCAGACTTTAGAAATAATTTTGACAACTAAATAAGAAAAAGGGAAACCCAACTAAAATGGGCTGAAGATATGAACAGATAATTAAAAGAAGGGGAAACATGAATGACTTATAAATTTATGAAAAGATACCTAGTCTGATCAGAGAAATGCTAAAATCACAGTAAGATACTATTTCAAAAACCTAAAAATCTTATAATCTAAAATATTAGTAAAGATGTACGTTATCTGGAACCCTATATACTACTGGCAGGAGTATAAATTGTCACAGCTTCTTTTTTGTTTGTTTGTTTTGAGACGGAGTCTCGCTCTGTTGCCCAGGCTGGAGTGCAGTGGCACAATCTCGGCTCACTACAAGCTCTGCCTCCCGGGTTCACGCCATTCTCCTGCCTCAGCCTCCCAAGTAGCTGGGACTACAGGCGCCCACCACCATGCCCAGATAATTTTTTGTATTTTTAGTAGAGACGGGGTTTCACCGTGTTAGCCAGGATGGTCTCGATCTCCTGACCTCGTGATCCGACTGCCTCGGCCTCCCAAAGTGCTGGGATTATAGGCGTGAGCCACCGCGCCCGGCCCACTTTTTTTTTTTTTTTTGAGATGGAGTCTCACCTTGTCACCCAGGCTGGTGTGCAGTGGCTCGATCTCGGCTCACTGCAAGCTCCAACTCCAGGGTTCAGGCCATTCTCCTGCCTCAGCCTCCCGAGTAGCTGGGACCACAGGCGCCTGCCACCAGGCCCGGCTAATTTTTTGTATTTTTAGTAGAGAAGGGGTTTCACCGAGTTAGCCAGGATGGTCTCTATCTCCTGACCTCCTGATCTGCCCACCTCAGCCTCCCAAAGTGCTGGGATTACAGGTGTGAGCCACCATGCCCGGCCTGTCACAACTTCTTTTATAAACAATCTGGAAATATTTAGTAAAGTAAAATAGTTACACAACTCATAATTTGACTAACAGGTATATAACTATACATACTATCTATCCAGACAAACTTTAGCATGGACTCAAGAAAGACAAAACAGAAAGCTACACACAACCTATCAACAGGAAAACAGTATTATAGAAAAGATGTTTATAAAGCTATAAAAATGAATACATCAGAACACACATATTATTGTTATACCCTAAAACAAATCTTCTCATTTTCATGCAGGTGTTTGTGATTATTACCTTACGATCTATAAGTATTGGTGAATACATTTGTAGTCACCACGCCCTGGTCCTTAGGTCTCTTAAAAAATCCCTGAATCATACAAAGCCATATATAAAGGTGGTTCTTAAGAATATCTTCCTGATTAACCAGCATTCCTATCACAAGTCAAAGGAAGAAAGACCTCTGACTTTCCCACTACCTTCACCTTTTTATTTTTTAAGAGAGGGTTTCACTCTGCCACCTAGGCTGAAGAGCAGTGGTCTGACCATAGCTCACTGCAACCTTAAACTCCTGGCCTCAACTGATCCTCCCATCTTGGCCTCCCAAAGAACTGAAATTACAGGGATAAGCCATTATCTATGCTTTCCCAGCTTCAATTTGGAGCAAAAGCCTCTACCAGTGTTTTTACTACTAGCCGCTAACATCAGTAGCAGAAGTGTCATCATCATTGAGTTAATATTATTAAGAACTCACTACGGGGCCAAACACCTCTGATCAACTCATTCAATACTCACAATACCCTTGTGGGGTAGGTAATATGATCATCCACATAAACAAACAGGCCTAGAGAGATTTAGTCATTTGTCTCAGGTTATAAAGCTAGTAAGTGGTACTATATATTTGATTGGGGAGGTCAATGAACCAAATTTATAATTAAGCACAAAGTAAACATATCAATACTAGATTAAGACTGAAGAAATTTTGAATTTAAACTGAATCTAGTCTTTTAATATTTGCCAGACAGGTATTCTAAATATTCACTCAATGAGATGTAACACTGAAATAACCCATTATATGTGGGCAACAGGAATAAAATGGTAGGAAGACAAAGATGAATTTTTGCCCAGGCAAGCTCCAATTTTGAGGAAGGCATTATTAGGAGTGTGGGAGATGCTATTCAGGTTAACAGTCTAGACAGCTCAAGGTCTGAATAATGATGGCATACTGATGAATCACAAGCTAAGTGGACAGACTACTACTTAACAGTATTCTGCTGCTTAAATGTTCTTCCAACCACACAGTTGGCTTCGTAACTGCTCTGAACAAGTTTCTTGCTGCTACAAGACAAATCACAGAACAGCAAAAGTACCCACACAAGCCTATGAAACAAATGTGACACACATACACGATGCATTAATTTATTCATTTCATAGTTATTGATCACCTACTCCATGGCAGGCACAAAACAGACAGAATCCCTGCCCTCGTGAAGTCTGCATTCTACCTGGGAGAAATTAACAATAAACATAATAAATAAATTATATAACAGGTTACAAATTGGTAGTTATTATGGAAAAGGGAAAAAAGAAGTATGAGACGGGGAATGGGAGTAGGGTTAAAAGTTTTAAAGGATGGTTGGCAGATACCATAAAGAAGATGACTTAAGGGCAATTTAAGGAAGCCATGTGCATACCTGGAAAGGAGTGTTCCAGGGAGAGGACACAGTGAAGGTCAGGGCCTGAGACAGGAGTGTGCGTCAAGCACCAGAGTGCCAGTGTGGAAGTGAAGCAGAAGGCAGAAGGAGAGTTGAAGATGAGATTTAAAAGGTAAATGGGACCGGGGCTGGCTTTCATTTTAACAGGGTCATGTCTGAACATCGACAATCAAGAAAAAAAAAAAAAAATTAGGTAGAGCTACCCCTTCCCATAAGCAACTGGCATGATTTCAGCATTCTTAAAAACATCATTCAATTTAGTTTCTTTGATAAATAACTAACTTATATGCAATTTATGGTGTATTCTTTCCCTGAAGACTTCACACACACATACACACACACACACACACACACACACACACACACACTCTCTCTCTCTCTCTCTCTCTCTCTCTGTCTCTCTCTCTCTCTCTCTCTCTCTAAGATCAGTCAGGTTTAAAAAAATAGTACAGATCTCTGGTTGAAAACAGCAGAGAGAATGCAGGTCTATTTCCTTTCTTTCACTTCCATTCTAGATACATTGACTTCCTTTTTGATACTCACACATGCTAGGCCTATTTCCACCTCAGGACCTTTATACTTGCTGTTTCTTGTTGGACTGTTCTTCCTCTACATGTCCACACTACTTGTTCCCTCACTTCCTTTAGGTCTTTCTTCAAATAACACCTTCTCACTGAGATTTTCTCCCTGTCTAAATTGCAACAATCCTAACATTCCCTAGCCCCATTCCCTGCTTAAATTTTGACACACTTACCACCACCTGAGATTTTACTTGGGGTTTATTTTGTTTACTGTCTGTTTATCTGACTAAAATAAAAGCTCCAGAAAAATATATGTCACTTTTTATCACTGTTTTACCTGCAGTACTTATAAGAACACCTTGCAAATACACAGGCCTTTAATAAATATGTACGGAATAAATGAACAGTTTGGTGAAGGCCTGGTGTGGACACAATGAGGTAAGTTAAAAAGACTGAAGAAGACTTTGTAGTGGATAGAAGTGAGAAAGGAGGAATGCTGCAAAATGAGGATAGAGAAGTAAGCAGAAGCCAGATCACGCAGGGTTGAGTAGCAATGTTAAGAATTTTGTATTTTATCTTTTAAGCGACAGGAGACCATTAAAGCATTCTTGTACAAGAAAAGCATCTGCAAATTTGTGTTCTAAAAAATATCAATTTGGATGTTGGATGGAGTATGAAACTTAGGTAGGCAATGGTGAATGCAGGGTGAATACTGAATTAAGGGTCTACCACAGTCTAATTCTGTTTTATTAATTTCTATTAATAAATTAAGAACTACCATACCTGCCAGATTAATACCACTGCATAACATCTTGAAATTCAAACACATCCCGAGGAGTACAGAAGTTTGGCAAGACTTTAAACAGAAAACTAGAGAAGTTTCTTTTGCATTTACCTACATTCCTCCCCTTCTCTCCTTCCTGTCAACAGGTTTGTTTTCTTATTTTTTTCATAATTTTAAATTAGTAGATGAATTAGTAGTGCCTATTATACCACATCATAACCAGCAGTTTAATTGTTGATTGCCCCAATCAGACTACAAATAACTTTAGGGAAAGAATCATACGATAATAAAAGTACCAGTCTTAATTATAATAATTGATTACTACATGTTACACACTATTCGAATGCAGTAACTCATTTAATCTCAACACAAAGATAAGAAGCAGATATTTTATGTTCTCCATTTTACAGATGAAGAAAATGAGGAAAAGTATCTTTCCCAAGGTCACATCACTAGAAAGTGACAACCTCACTCCCAAACCGACATTTTCCAGTCACTTATTATAAGGCCTTGATGTTACATCTATATCTCATCCGTCTTTTATATTCCCAACACCTAATATCCTGCCTGGCACATAAATGCTTAATAAATGTTTAAAGAAATAAATACATGCACTATAGTTTATTCTCTAGCTCCTCTACTTACTTCTCTGTTTCTGTCGGTCTCTAATTCACTGGCTTATTCAGCATTCCCCTCATCCACACATTTCCTACAGGCTGCATCCCCTAAGCTTCAGAGAACTTTCGTAACCTTTTGCTGTTGGGTCAAACGGCATATCTATTGAGGTACCTGGAGAGTTAGGAAACCTGCTTTCATGGTTTCCACAGGCATTCTCATTCTTAGCACATCAATTTAGAAGTGCCCATTTTAACCAAGAATGTATCCATGTGGGTGGTCTAACTGAATCAGAGACAGCCTGACTCTTTAGAAAACAATTTTTTTTAAATTTTCCTGTGAATGTTTATTCTACACAGGCAGCTGCTTATTCATGTTGGATAAAACAAGACCTCTCTTCTCTGATATTTCCCCAATACCATCTTGAAATTTCATGCAAAATAATAAAATAAATAAAAATATAAAAATTAAATTTCCAGACAGATGGTCTACGGTTTTTATAAACATAAAGGCAGATGGTTCTCTGTGTCCCCAAAACCTAGAATTTTGATTCAGCATATTCTGAGTTTTACTCACTAAATAATCTGGAAGAGTTACCTCTTTCCAGGAATGAGGAAACATGAGAGAAAACCAAAAGAGGTAAAGAAAGGAAGAAAAGCAAATTGTTGTTATTCTCCAATAGGAATGCTACCTTACCATTATTTAGCTCGTTTTCTCTGCTTTCTACTTAAAAATTATTAACTCATAACAGTAAATAATATAAGTTGTGCAATTCAATTTACAACAAGTTCCAGGAAAAAAGTTAATAATTTAACACATTCATCTGTTAAAGTTTAAAATATAAAATTCATGCTATCATATACAAATGCATATAAAAGCCTAACTTGTCATGTTCAAAGGAATGACTGTAGATAAAGCCTCGCTTAAAAGTTTTTCACTGACACTTAATAGCCACGACCAGAAAAAAAAAGTATTCAAAATGTTAAATGTGAACGTTCCATATGCCTGACTCTAAGAACTTGAGTATAGACATATATGTGGTTTCAAACAAAAATTTATTGATATACTAAAACTCCATCCACATTAATAAATTCCAAATTTACAAACCTCTCCAAATGACGTGTCCTCAGAACCAATTTAAATTCAAGTAGTTCACAGGATTTATAAGGCAATTTTTTCAGACGACAGGAACGTTTTACCATTGTAACAAAAATGTTACCTGAGGGAGGGTACCATAATTCCATATATAACCCTTGTAAGGGAAGATATTCGCCACATAGCGTAGCTTTCCATCCTTTACATATTGTTTAATGGGATTCAGTGGCTCTTCGGTGGCAATCTAAGCAAATCACAGAAGGAAAAAAAGGAGACAGGATAAGAAATAATTAATTCTACATCCAAATAGTACTTTTAAAAATCTGCTATTTTCAGACTAAACATTCATATTCCAACTTAATGATCAAAGGTGCTTTAAAAGAAATTAAGCCAGCTCTTACTACTAATTTATAGTACTCTATGAGAAACTGTTTGGAAAGGAAACACCAGATTATATATTTAGTCACTCTATTATTTATGTACTCCATTATTTCTAACACAAATAATAAAATGATTGAGATGGCAAGAAGATAAAGATTAATCAACTTGCCTTTTGTTACTAATCTCAGGCTTTATTACCATCAATATTATGATAATAAAGCTAATTCAAAGATTCCTACCATATATTCAATAGTGAAATGCTGAAAGCCTTTCCTCTAAGATTGGGAAAAAGAAAAGGATGCCCACTTTTGCCACTTTTATTTAACATACTATTGGACATCCTAGCCAGAGCAATTAGGCAAGAGAAAACAAAAAAAGGCATCCAAAGTAGGAAAGAAAGAAGTGAAACTGTCACTGTTTGCTGATGATATGATCTTATATATAGACAACTCTAGAGACTCCATCAAAAAAATTGGAAATAATATATAATCAACCTAAGTGTCCATCAACAGATGAATGGATAAAGAAAATGTGGTACATATACATAATAAAATAGCACTTGGCCTTAAAAAAAGCAGAAAATTCTGTCATTTGTGACAACATGGATGAAACTGGAGAACATTATGGCAAGTGAAATAAGCCAGGCGCAGAAAGACAAATATCTCATGTTCTCACCTATATGTGGAATCTAAAAAATTGAACTCATAAAAACAGAGAGTAGAATTATGGTTACAGAGGCTAAGGGTAGGGGGAATAGGGAAATGATAATCAAAGGATAAAAAATCTCAGGAAGAATAAGACTTTTTGTTATTGCGACAACAATACAACTTGATAAGTATAGTTAATAACGTACTAAGAGTAAATTTCAGATGTTCTCACCACAAAAAATGGTAAGTATTTAATGTGACAGATATATTATTTAGCTTGATTTAGTTATTCCATACTGTATTCATAAGTCATAATGTCACTTTGTACCCTATAAACATATACAATTATCAATTGTCAATATAAAGTTAAAACATCACCAAAAAGGAGACTCTCACCAACTGATTTGATTTCAAAGTTAGTTTTCAAAGTTAGTTTTCTTCTTCTTCTTTTTTTTTTTTTTTTTTTTGAGACAGAGTTTCATTCTGTCACCCAGGCTGGAGTCCAGTGGTGCGATCTCAGCTCACTGCAACCTCTGCCTCCCAGGTTCAAGCTAATCTGGTGACTCAGTCTCCTGAGTAGCTAGGATTACAGACATGCATCACCATGCAAAAATTTGTGCCCAGCTAATTTTTGTATATTTAGTAGAGACGGGGTTTTGTCATGTTGGCCAGGCTAGTCTCGAGCTCCTGGCCTCAAGTGATCTGCCCACCTCGGCTTCCCAAAGGGCTGGGATTACAGGTGTGAGCCACTGCACTCAGCCTCAAAGTTAGTTTTCTATCAAGTATATTCATATTGCTATTTTTAAAAAGTATGCTATATAGGAAACAAAAAAATAAGCCATGTTGAATGAAGAAACACTCCTTAAGTTAGGTAGATTCTCACAGATCCTCGGATCCTACACCTAACTGAGGTAGAGTAGCAAGAATGATGAAAGATTATACACGAAACAACACCAAAAAAAAAAATCTAATATCTTTACTTTTTCCTATTAAAGTGTTAACAAAAAATACTGCCAGGACCTGATGATAGTACTGACAATTCTCTTCCAAATATAAATTCTGAAAAATATACACCTACATAATAATGCCTAATTAAAATACTTAAAATAATATTTGCTATCACACCCAAAGTTATAGAAGGTTTATATAACTAAACCAAGTAACATAAATTAAATTTCATTTAGAACTATAAGGAAGCTTACCTAACTGAAGAAAGCACAAGAAAATTCTGAAAAGCAAAAGGGAAGTTCTTATAGGTTCATTTCCCAGAAAAATTAAAAAAAAAAAAAACAACAAAAAAAGCTAACCAGAAAAACAGCAGATGCTCTGTGATAGTCAAAAATTGAGTAAACCAGGAAATGATTTATTTCCTGGTAGAATAAAATCTAAAGGAGAATTGAGTCCTAAGAAATTAAAATTGCCATCGGCCCCAAAGAAAAGTTTCAGTTGCATCTGTGAACCAAATATATCTCAGAATCTACTTAAATAACCTTTAAAAGTATTTGCCATTTTCATAGGAGAAAAAAAGAAAATTAATATGTATATAACAAACTGAGAGGCAAAATTGAAAAAAAAGAAAAAAACTCTCTAAAAAACCATAAAGTATATACTTAGCTTTATTTTTCTCAACTATCCCAAATTGAAAATATTATGCCAAACAACTTACAACAAAGTTTTATATCATTATAATCATTTTGGTTGTATATTAATAAAGTATATTGGTACCTCCATTTTAGCATTTGTCCACCGAGGTATTTCTACAATCATATTAAACAGATTCTGCAGTTAAAAACAAAACAAAGAGAGAACATTAAAAATTTGACCTTTTATTTTTTCCCTTACCTCCTTTACAAGAATGCTTTAGTTGCTTCTCCCCCACAAAAAAAAAAAAAATGTTTACAGTCTCCATCAGACATCTACCTATGCCTTAAATTTTTTCTAGAAATTAGAGTTGTCTAAAACAAAGCCAAATTTAGGCCACCATGTCACTTGAGCACTAATACACAGTGTCAGAGGTTACAAGTCTGAGAATATCTTTGATGTATAGTGACAAAACTAGAATGGAGTCAAGAAATGTGTTTCAATTTTTATTTTCCAACTAAAATAGAAGTGAGAGAACCAGTCCCTCATGTAAGGATTCAGTCTCACTTTTCCAATCTGTAAAGTAAGTGTGATAATCTCTGTCCCACTCACCACACAAGGTTGTTATGAAGACCAATGGCAATATACAGAAAATTATGACACAAAATATATTTTAAAATGATAAAACAATAATTAAATCCAAGTTACAATCACAACGTAAAATTAAGGACATAAGTACAGCTATTACAGAGATCACAAAGAGCTACACTAAATATTCTAGACTTAGTTTGCATATCTAGTGAGTTCAGATTCCCTAACGTTACGAACCGACTATGGCTTCACTTTTTTTTTCTTTTTAATTCCTGAACTTTGTAGAATGCTTACACCAAAGGAGACCCTAGGTCAATGACAAGTAAAAATAATTCCCTACAGTTTGCCTTACAAAGAGAAAGTCTTAAGGTTAAAGACGATTTGCACACATTTTGACATTAGTAACTAACAATTTATCAGGGAAACAATGATGGTTTAAAACACTGTACTCCAAGGGTAGCCAAGAAGGACCAGGGTCAGTCTGCAAACTGATTGTTACTGGCTCATTTACAAACATTGGTAGCAATTAAAAAGAGCAATTTTTATACCTGTTGAATCTAATAATAAAAAATTGGAACCTGAATTACACTTTCCTTTTTTTTTTCCCTCCCAAGATGGAGTCTTGCTCTGTCACCCAGGCTGGAGTGCAGCAGCACGATCTCAGCTCACTGCAACCTCCACCTCCCGGGTTCAAGCAATTCTCCGGCCTCAGCCTCTAAGTAGCTGGGATTATAGGCGCCCGCGCGATTATAGGCGCCCGCCAGCACACCCAGTTAATTTTTGTATTCTTAGTAGAGACAAGGTTTCACCATGTTGGCCAGGCTGGTCTCGAACTCTTGATCTCATGATCTGCCCGCCTCAGCCTCACAAAGTGCTGGGATTACAGGCGTGAGCCACCGCGCCAGGCCCACACTTTTCTAATGATTCATGTTGATTGTATTTTTTTAAAATATCAGTTTACAACCAATTAGAAATAAACCAGCCAAAAAACTAGTCCTTCATCCCAAATCATTTGAGAAGCAGTGATTTAACATACTTATTTTCGATCAATACCATCTCACCAGCTTCAATCAATTTAAAAAAAAAAAAGTTTCCCAGAGCCCCATCTCTCATCTATCTAAATTAAATTGCTCTGGGTGGAGCCAGGGCACTGCTTATTTTTATAGGCTTTCCAAGCAATTTTAATATGCAGCCAAAGCTGGACTAAAGCATTGCTGAACAGTATCACGGAGGTTTTCTAGAGTAACATGGAATGTTGTTATTTCAAAGAATGCTATTTACACAATTAAATGTAGATATATATTGGGCCATAAAAGTAATGATGATTTATATTGTTTTTCTACATAAGACTAAAAGTTACAAATGCCAAAGCTGTAAGCCCATAATGAGATAAACAACAAAGCTGAGAATAAATTCTCAATAACTGTTCCTTAGAAGTATGTCTCATACCTATCTTAGCAACCTTACACATAGTTCTGCTGTTATGTTTCATTTTCTATGCTCTTTCATGAGATCCCCCTGCACCTGTTTAAATATGTCTGAAGTAGCTGTTAAAAAGAAAAACCGAAGTAAATGGCAGATGTTCACATAATTTATTCATCCCTGAAAGCCTGGCTATAGGAAAACAAATGCTTGCAGATGAATACTCAGAGGTGACCAAGAAGACCAAGCTGGTGACAATCGTTTTACACAATGACACCTACCAAAACTACTCAGATACTTGAATTAGGCCAAATGAACAATAAATGAGGTTTGAATTTTAAGCCTGCAAACCACACTCTCCCTCTTCATTTGCTCCTAATCACTAAGAGCTTATTTCCAACCTGCCTTTCTTCTCTCCAGCTAAAATGCATTTGTCCTGTAATTAATTTTTTAAAGCCAATGCTAGCCTAGTTTTCCTAAGATTAACGTTAATTATAAACCAACAATGGTCTGCCAAATGTTACATGAAAATAAAAAAGACAAAAGGAGCACAAGTCAAATCAGCAAGTTGCGTATGTGGCAAGGACCGTGAACTACTCCTTCAGTCCTTTTCTTTCTCTCCATTTTTTCCTTGTATTTTGTTGCAAAAGTCAAAATACAAAAACTAATAAGACATATGAAAAAGCAGTCAGTACATTTTATATACATGGGGAAAAGGCAGGAAGAAATCACTCTTCTTTCCTCTCTAATCCTGAAAATTTCAAATAAACTCAAATCAGACAGTCTCTATCATAAAAACTGTGTTCTAAGAATTAAATTTTAATTTGAATGTCTGAGCTCAGAATATGTTTTTCCCACTAATGTATTTCATTAACCTGAAATAATCGTTTCAGGTTAATACACTAAGTCCCTGGGGATCTAGAAACCCTTGTTCACTCAACATCTAGGGCAGTGGTTCTCAAACTTCATGTCTAGGATGCACCTAGAACACTTGTTAAATACCTAGATGAACCAGGCCCTATCAAGCAGAGAATATGACTTAGTATATAGGAGATGGGGCATGGAATCTGAATTTTTAACAAGCACTCTAAGTGGTTCCAGTGTAGATGGTTCAAGAACCACACCAGTTTAGAAAAATAGAAGATAGATAGCAGGCAAAGGTTGTAGGAATTTAAAGGCTCCCACAGGTATGTTTGGAAGTAGATTCAAATGCTGCAGCTGTAAATTTCAGTTGGGGTAGAGCATAAACGAAAATGAAGCTGGAGAGCTAAAGGAAGACAGGAAGGCAGCAGGAAAAGCTGCCTGGCATCAGAATTAGAGGGATAAAAGGACACTTGTAGCAGAAGATGGAATGACAGGTATCAATCAAATGTTCTGGTCCTAAGTCAAGAACTATTAAAGGTTTGACGGCCACATATATTTACCTAGATATATTTAGAATGTACATATTTAGAATATATTTATTTTAGCATATAGTTGGTATAAGTGTTTTTCTTCTCCTCTACTCCCAAAAGATTATTGTTCCTGGGTCCTAAAACAGCCCCTCAAACCATCTTCTCTCTTATAATTTAAAGTGAAATGTTTCATTTATAATGAAGTACATTTACATTAGACCATCTTCCATGATCATTAACTCACTACTAAAATCTGGGTTCCTGTGCTAATTCTCTCAGGTTTTCCCATTGTAAAATGAAGTGGAAACGAAATACCCAGGACAGTCAAATTCATAAGACAGAAAGTAGAATAGTGGTTCCCAGGGCCTTGGGGGAGGAAAGAGGAAATGAGGAGTTGTTGAATGTGTAGAGTTTCAGCTTGGGATGATGAAAAAGTTCTGGAGATGGATAGTGATGAGGATTCCACACAGTGTGAAAGAACTTAATGCGACTAAATTGTACTTTTAAAAAGTTAAAATGGTAAACCTTTTGTTATGAATATTTCACCACAATAAAAAAAAATTAAATGGCAATAGTGGCCCTAGCTGCCTTAAAGAAAAACACCAGAATGCACATGAAAGTCTTTGCAGGGGTAAAAACCTTAGAATCATTTTACAAATGCAAACTATCATCAAGGTATTTAACAAACAATATAAAAGTGATTCACAAAAATAAAAACCTTTGGATATACCTCATATTCATCATTTCGTGCTTTCTTCGTAGGAATGCCATTTTCCTATAAAAGAAAAGACAGTGTTTATGACTATAATATTTCATGAAAGTATACAGTGGCACTGCATAGCAATAAAAATATGACTATTGTATAGACATTCTACACAAAGACTGTCCAGAAATCTGAGTCAACAGAGAACCTACCAAATGCCCACTTCGTTTTCCCCTGAGCATTTGTATCCCCAGAATAGAGCATCGAAATGTTTCATAAAATAAATGATCAGAAAAGCTAAATCTCTTTCAAGTATATTTTCCCAGTTTTTATAAAATAAGCAAAGGCTCTATTCAGTCTTTAAGAAAAGAGTGGTAGTTTCCAGTGATTACGCTTAAAACAGTCATTTCATTATTGAAATGAAGCTCCAGGGAGCATGACTAACAAGCCCTGAAAGTACTCAGCTGCACCTCCTGCCTGCGAATTCTACCAAGGTGTGATTACTACGCCTCCACCAAGCACTTTTTTTCTTTTCCCATTAAATCAAGCACTTTTAAATGAAAACTGACTTCGTGGTGGGTTGGGAAGAAAAATTATGCCATTCACAAATGCTCAACCAGTATGTGTAACGTTTATATATCAAAATGACTACTAATGAAGAAAACAAAACAAACAGAATATCATTATTACAAATCAGCTCTGAAGCATTATGTGTGTGTGTGTGTGTGTGTGTGTGTGTTTGTGTGTGTGTGTGTGTGTCTTTTTTGAGACGGAGTCTCGCTCTGTCGCCCAGGCTGGAGCACAGTGACCGCGATCTTGGCTCACTGCAAGCTCCGCCTCCTGGGTTCACGCCATTCTCCTGCCTCAGCCTCCGGAGTAGCTGGGACTACAGGCACCCGCCACCATGCCCAGCTAATTTTTTTGTATTTTTAGTAGAGACAGGGTTTCACCGTGTTAGCCAGGATAGCCTGATCTCCTGACCTCGTGATCCGCCCGCCTCGGCCTCCCAAAGTGCTGGGATTACAGGCATGAGCCACCGCACCCAGCCATTATTTTTATTCTTAATACATCACGTCCAAAAGTACAAAGCAAGAGTTTTAATCATTACTGGCTGAGATCTAGGGAAACTTATTTATACAACCACCGTGTGTACCCATTTCCATATCTCCAGAATTCACTGGCATATCCCGTTGTATTTGCCAGCTCTATCATCAATTTTGTCTAATTCCAAATTTCGTATTTCCCAAAACCTATCCTTAGACAAAATGTTATTCTCACTGACATGTTTCTAGCTTACTCTCTTTTCCACCTCCACCTCTATCTACTACACTATTCTCAAAAATACGGCTTTATTATTATTGTTGTTATGATGAGATATACAGATTTTGCTGTAGCATACCCCTGACAACACTACCCACCAGTCATATTTTATCTTTCATTTCCCTGTTGTATTTTTATAGCACTTAACATTATCTGACTGACTTGTTTTATGGTTGTCTCCTCCAACTGAGTGGAAACTACATCTATCTTATTCACTACTACTCCCACAGTGCCTAGAACAGTGCCTGGCTCATAATAAGCCTTCAATAACTATTGATTGATTGAATGAATAAATTAATGAATAAGTGAATGCATGTACTTTTGGTCAAAAGCAAAGAGAAGTGTTGGGAGACATGAGATATTTAGGTTTGAAAGTTCAGTGGCCAAAACAAAACACAGGAACACATATACACACACACACACACACTCGCACGGACACACACAGTAACACAGAGTTCCTTTTGCCTCTAGTTTCCTTCTATTGTCCTGGAGTTGCACACTTAAAAGTAATGAGCTGGAGGCATTACACAAGAGAAGTGAGGAGTACAAACTCTGGAGTTAGAGCACCTAAATCCAATCCCACCTCCAAAACACACGGGATTTGTGATGATGGGCAAGGTACCTAGCCTCATTAACAAAATAAGGGTAATAAATGTAGAGCCAGAAGGATTGTGATAATGCATGTCAAGCAGGGAACACAGTGCCTGGCTAAGCACCACAAGCACTTGATAAATTATCGATATTATTCTACTGCCAGTTCCTTATTCTGAAGAGCTGGGAAGCAGCACGAATCCTACTTCACATCCCATAACCTCACTATGATGCATAATATTCAGCCTCTGAGGTAACACCAAGGTCAGATAACCCTTGCATCTGAAGCAGCCTCCTCACTTCTTCACTGGCTTCTACCCCTACATTGATCTCCCCACATCCGAGAAAACCCAACCCCATTCACCAGTTCCATATAATTTCAACCTGGAATGTGGTCCTGGTTATTTCCTTAATAGTTGTACCCCCTTAAAAAATTTGGTAATTCACTACTTGGATTTTAAGGAAATAACTTACAACTTAATGATGATCATGAATACTACCAAATATGCCATCTTACCAACTAATCAGGAGAGATCTCAAAATACCTCAACGATTTTGAGGTCCCAAATCAATTATTTTGATTTGATAGCATCAGTTCTCCTGGCATCTTTCACACCCTGACAACTGTCAAGTGATTTTCAGTTCTAAGAGAATAGCTATTCAAGCACCATCATTTTTACCCCTGCTTTATTTCTCTAGCACCTGTTTCATAGAGTGGTTAAAGAGCATGAGCTTTGTGGTCAGAAATGCTAATTCCAAAACTAGCTCTGGCACTTACCAGATCTAGACAAGTCAATAAAAATGCCTTGAGCCTCAATGTCCTTGGAAAGAACAATAGCAACTCATAACAATTAAATAACATTATGTTCACACAGTGGCTAGCAAATAAAAAATAATCCACAAACGTTAGCTGATTATTATAAATAAACCTCTTGTTAACTTCCTAAATTACTACCCTTAAATCTTTATTTCCTACTGAATTCTAAGTTTTATGGACCAGTAATACCCCATTCTCCCAATTCCTCATGGAAGAATCCTATTCTCATACAAATTTTAATTCATATCGGAGGCTTATGATCCTGTTATAGTAACTCCTGTTTGTCCTCCTGACTTCCAACACTTTTTCCTTTCAAGGTGCTTCCAAAGAGCATCTTATGGTGATACTGGCAGCACACATTTTCATTCCCAAAACAAGTCAAAACAATACCTCTTTAGAGTTCACCTTCAGAGGAATATCATGAAAGGGGGAAATGTAGTGACCAGTTACATCCTCTGCAAAGAAACAAACAAAACAAAATAGAATTAAAGCAACAGACACATTGTTCTGTACAGCAATAATAAATATCCTTACCTACTTTTAAACTTACCCATTTTTTCCAAAGCTAACTTTAATTCCCAACTTAAATTCAACTTTTAAAACTTGCCACAATCTAAGAACCGAAAAGAAATATATACCAGCTAAACCACATTTGGGTTGCTGAAATAATTTACTTATCCCTGTGGCTTAAAACACCCAAAGCAGAAAATATCTACAATAGACTAAAACCTAAAATATAAAAAACAAACAAACAAAACCATCACTTTTGAAAAAGAGACTCATAACTAAGTGAATTCTATTAAAACTGATGTCAGTTTCCCCTTGGGGACACCCAACAATAGTATTCCCAATTTCTACGTACTATCCATAGGACAAAAAAAAAGTCCAAAGTTCCTATTCAATTAAAAGAAAAGAAACATTGTTTCCATTCAATGTGGTGAGGATGCTAGTACTAAAGTAAGCTTAGAACAAAAACAAACTTCAATAACAGAAACTATCTTATCTTAAAAGTTGTATACTAAAATGTATATTTTAAATACTTTCAAAAGTATGTATTATTTAATTAAACACAATGCCTTTTAAATAAATACACTGCACTTTTACTGGAATATATCTGTTTCCAAAAGCTAGGTTTAATAGAGCCCTATAAAATTTTCACTTTGTAATTTCCTAAATCAGGTTGTTTTACTTCTGGCCTGCTACCTGTTTGGCACAATTTTCAAATTTAAATTTCAAGAATATTTAACAAAATAAAACAAAGACTGGCTACATCCCAATAGCAATGAGCACGCCAGCAACCACATCTTGGTTTCTTTCTTTTCTTTTTTTTTTTTTTTTTGTTTTTGAGACAGGGTCTGGAGTGCAGTGGCATGATCATGGCTCACTGCAGCCTCAATCTCCTGGCCTCAAGCCAGCCTCCCACCTCAAGCCTCCAGAGTAGCTGGGATTAGTGGCATGCACCACCACACCCAGCTAAGTTTAAAGTTTTTTGTACAGACAGGGTCTTGCTCTGTTGCCCAGGCTTGTCTCCAACTCCTGATTTCAAGCAATCCACCCACGTTGGGCCTCCCAAAGTATAGGGATTACAGGTGTGAGCCACTGCACCTGACCCAGATTTTGGTTTTGAAATGCCATTCTCCAGTAAAAGGAACTAGGCCTCCTTGGAGAAAGGCTTGATTCTAATGCTGGAGCAAAGAATACCCAAGATGAGCCTGGAGCATCTTGTAGGGTCAGAAGGCAACCAAGTGCTCAAAAATCAAAAGATTGGAGGTATGGTAAAGGGAAATGTGAACCAATCTGAAACAGGCCAAAGCAGGAACAATTTGAGCAACAAAATATACAGCAAATATGCATGAATCCACACTAATACAAACAAATGACAAAATAAATAAATGAGAGAGAAGAAACAAATCCAAGATTGAGAAACTGTAACAGATTGTTAGACAGTAAGGAAATATGATGACTAAATGCAGTCTGGTATGCTGAACTAGATCCTGGAACAGAAAAACGACATTAGTGGAAAAACGAGTGAAATCCAAATAAAATCTGGAGTTTAGTTAAGGCTATGTGCCAATGTTAGTTTCTTAGTTTTGAAAAATGTACAATGGCAATGGTAAATGATGTTAAGATAATATTAGGGAAAAACTGGGCTGCGGGGTATGGTAGAATCCTGTACTAACTTTGCAGCTTAACCCAATCTAAAATTATTCCAAAATGAAGCTTATTAAACAACAACAACAACAAATAAGCCTTGGCTTCTCCCTAATAAAAACAGAGGCATGGCCGGACACGGTGGCTCACGCTAATCCCAGCACTTTGGGAGGCTGAGGCGGGCAGATCACCTGAGGTCAGGAGTTTGAGACCAGCCTGGTCAACATGGCGAAACCCCATCTGTACTAAAAATACAAAAATTAGCTGGGTGCGGTGGTGCATGCCTGTAATCTCAGCGACTCGGGAAGCTGAGGCAGAAGAATTGCTTGAACCCAGGAGGTGGAGGTTGTAGTGAGCCGAGATCACGCCACTGCACTCCGGTCTGGCGACAGAGCAAGACTCCACCTCAAAAAAAAAAAAAAAAAAAATACAGGCATATAACTTAACAATGAAGTTGTTAATTTCCACCAATATTTTATTTTCCCCTACCATGCTCTGTGCTTTACCTTAGCACTTATCACTAGAATTAAGTTCTGGAGTTTTTGTAGTTCATTTTTGTTTGTTCTGTTATGCTTTCTACTGGATCTCTAGCATCTGGAAAAGTACCTAGCACTTAATAGGCATCCAATATACACTTGCTGAGCAAATATCTGTTAGATAAATGTCTCTATTACTATTTTTTTTTCCCTTTAAACTGTTAACAAAATTTTTATTTCCCCACCTTAGCAACAAGGTAATTCCTGAAGGATGTGTGCACAGGTAGGGATAAAAATGAGAAAGAGCACACAAATGGCAAGTACATAAAACTTCGGCTATGGTCTATAAAGTTCTTTGCATCAATTAAAGGGACGCACTTAAAAAAAACCTCTTCTTTCATATATTAAATCAGATTTCAAATTCTCTGCCTGCTTTTCAAAGTTATCTATGTTATCTATAACAAAAAAAGTTATCTATAACAAAAGAACACAAAAAACAAAATTACCAATTTTTTGCATGATTATTTACTTTTCTAAACATAATAGATACTAAAGTGGGCCACATTTACATGTTTTCGATTAAAATAAAATATGGTGATGGGAACTGAAAATGGTGCGCTCGCTTTGGCAAACAGTCTGGCTCTTTCTTGTAAAGTTAAACATACAATTAGTATGTGACCCAGAAATCCCACCAAGTATTTAACTAAGAAATAAAAACATGTTCACCCAACAATCTCTAAACGTTTACAGCAGCTTTATTCGTAATCACCAAAAACGGTAAACAATGCAAATGTACAACTGGTAAATGGACAAAAATTATGTTACACTCATATAGTCATCTTTTAATCAATGATTAATTACTCCACAATAAAAAGGAATGCACTATTGATACACATAATAAAATGGATGCATCTAAATACATTATATCAGGTGAAAGAAGCTCAACTCAAACAGTTCCATTTACATGACATTCTGGAAAGGCAAAACTATAGGATAAAGTGCAGATCGTCAGTTGGTTGCCAGGGGCTGATGGTAAGAGAGTAGGGCTGACTCTAAAGGGGGCCACAAAAAATTTTGCAGGGAGGGGTAGACGTGTACTGTACTTTGATTGTGATGCTGTTTACACAAATCTATGTTCTGTCAAAACTCAGAAGTGTCTACAAAAAAAAGTAAATTTTGCTGTATGGAATTTTAAAAATAAGTAAATATGGAGCTGAAAGACAACTAGGAGGAGGTTAAGAAGACATACACAGTAAGTCTTCTGAATCTGCAGATTCAAACAATTGCAGATTGAAAATATTCTGCAAATTTTTAAAAAATAAAAATACAACAATAAACAATACAAATAAAACAATACAATATAACAACTATTTACACAGCATTACAAGGCATCAGATATTGTAAGTAATCCAAAGAGGATTAAAAGTAGACAAGAGGGCTCCTTTCTCTTGGTTTCTTTCTCCCCTCCCCGACCCATAAGAAAAAAAAAAATAGGAGGAGTGCATAGGTCACATGTAAATACTATGCCCTTTTATATCAGGGACTGGAACATCTGCAAATTTTGGTATCCATGGGGGTTCTAGAACCAATCCCCTGCAAATACAGAGGGACAACTGTAATGTATAAATGGAAGCTCTTATTCCAAGAACAATCATCAATCTGTGATTGTCCTCTCTTCAAGTCACTTAAGTAAAAAAGGTAGAATTCTGAAAAGAAAAAAATACAATCCTTTAAAAGATTACTTCAATTGTTCATTTGGGACCTATCGTTGTCCCAAACCAATTTATCAATTTCAGCTCTAACAATCCAGGAAGTTACACAAACAAGGGAAGTTTGTTATGATGGGGGTAAAAGAAACTTGACAGAAAAGCTAGACTGCCTTTATAATTAATAGTAAATAAATCTAGGACACTGATTTGGTGTCAAATTTCCCTAAAGATCCAACGCTCTTGTTAACTGTGGACAAGCCCAATACTTATTAAGATGTAAGATCATATATATATACACATAGTTTTCTAGTTGTCATTTGGAAGGTAAAAAGATTACAAATGAGTGAATGGTCTGTATTTACTGACTTACATAACCATATCTACTAGAAGCTATTTCATGAAATAGTATTAATAAATAAAAATGTAATAATGAAGAAAAAGAGTAAAAATATAACTATTCCTAGAAAACAAATATGGCCTTAGATCTCAGATAATGATAATGCTTTAATGGGCAATATATCTATAAATTTGCATAGGAGCAATGACTAGAAAGGTCAAAAGCCTGACTTCTAGTTACTCAGCTTGATAAAAGTGGCAACTGAAGAAAGATGAAGTTCATAAATTTGGAAAGCAGAGCTTTATTTCTCATAAAGGGCTGCAACCTGCAAGCATGCTCAATTGAGCTTCATGCTTCTCCACAGGACTCATGTTCAAAAAATGGTGGTGTTACCATGATCCGAGGGTGGAGTTTTCAGCTCTCTGATGTCAAAAGGTGAAGTGGAAAACATGAAAACCCTCACTGCACATTCTCCATAGATTTGCCAGAACCACTCTTATCAGGAGGGAATGCTGGTGAGTTGTTTTGTGGAAACCACAAAAGGGAGGGGCAGCTGTCAGGCTTTTGGTTGGTATCATCATCTGTGGAGTCTTTTGAAAGGGCTGGTTTCTATTTAGCCCTTAGGGAAGAAAACGTAATGGCAGTTAGTGAGGGAAAGGGCATAAGCAGGCGTATTTGACCTCCCCATTCCAGTCGTGGCCAAGAACTCAGTTTTCAAGGTTTCTCTAGGGTCCCCTTGGCCAAAACGAGACCCATTCAGTCAACTGAGGGGCTCAGAATTTTAGTTTATTTCTCAACAGTTACTCAATTTCTCTGAAGCTTAATTTTCTCAATAGTTTCTTGCACTAAGCAATATGTATTTATAGAGTGTTTCACATGAAAAGGAAATGTACTAGATTTTGGAATACAAAAGTGCTAGACAGTGATCCATACCCATAGCTAAGACAAGACACGTTACATCACTGTCATCATCATCATCACCTAGTAAGTTTAAACACAAAGGCATCCTCTCAGCACTATTAGAGAACTAGACATTTCCCTAAAGTGCAAAAGGATAAGAACTCATTAAAAGTTTTCCAGGGCCAATCATGTTAGTATGCTATTATGTTCCATTTAAAGGGTATTAAAATCCTCTAAAGGTGGATTTAAAGACATGTAGTATCTATCCTGATCCTCTACAAAATGAATAACATAATCTATATGGTACATATGCGCCACAGACAGAGGGATATGGTATATGGAGCAAGCGCTGGGGCAACATATGCCATTATGTTTTAAAGATAGTAGAACTTATCTAGCACTAGGTTAAAAAAAAAAAAAAAAAAAAGATGGTAGAACTGAAGCACACATCAGACAGCCCTTCCTCAGAACCACAGAATACATTAGTGATACATTTTAGGTTGGAACTTTCTTATCTGAAGCTCAGACTGCTTGTTTCTCAACAGCTGAAAATAAGCTATTGTCAATTTGCTTTTTAAATTACCTATTTTGCTGTTGTTAAGCCAAAGCAATGCAGGTCCATGACTGAAAAAATAAGTTTCCACCTCTCACCAGTCTAGTTCCACTTCTGAGAGCAACCCATTTTCAACTCTTTGTATTAGGTCTAGTGGTTACCTTCATCTTTCAAAATAGCATATTTAGTAGTTTTTGTTCATCAACTGTAGAAACTACCTACTGATTCCAATTCTGAGAGAGAGTTTACTTCAGCCTATTCCGCATAAGTTCTTAATTGGCTAATGTTAATACTTCATACCTTTTTATTCCACCAAGTACACTGATACGGTTTGGCTGTGTCCCCACCCAAATCTCATCTTGAATTCCCACGTGTTGTGGGCGGGACTCAGTGGCAGGCAACTGAAACATAGGGGTAAGTCTTTCCTGTGCTGTTCTCGTGATAGTAAGTCTCACGAGATCTGATGATTATATAAGGGGGAGTGTCTCTGCACAGCTCTCTTGTCTGTCACCATATGAGACGTGCCTTTCACCTTCTGCCATGATTGTGAGGCCTCCCCAGCCATGTAAAACTGTAAGTCCAATAAACCTGTTTCATTTGTAAATTCCCCAGTCTTGGGTATGTCTTTATCAGCAGCATGAAAATAGACTAATACAGTAAATTGGTACCAGCAGAGTGAGGCGCTGCCAAAAAGATAACTGAAAACGTGGAAGCAACTTTGGAACGGGGTAACAGGCAGAGTTTGGAACAGTTTGGAGGGCTCTGAAGAAGACAGGAAAATGTGGGAAAGTCTGGAACTCCCGAGAGACTTGTTAAATGGCTTTGACCAAAATGCTGATAATGATATCGACAATGAAATCCAGGTTGAGGTGGTCTCAGATGGAGATGAGGAACTTGTTGGGAACTGGAGCAAAGGTGATTCTTGATAGTTTTAGCAAAGAGACTGGCGGCATTGTGCCCCTGCCCTAGAGATCTGTGGAACTTTGAACTTGAGAGAGATGATTCAGGGTATCTAGTGGAGGAAGAAATTTCTAAGCAGCAAAGCATCCAATAGGTGACTTGGGTGCTGTTAAAAGCACTCATAGCCTAAAAGTTTGGAAAATTTGCAGCCTGACAATGTGATGGAAAAGAAAATCCCATTTTTTGAGAAGAAATTCAAGCTGGCTGCAGAAATTTGCATAAGTAACGAGGGGCCAAATGTTCATCCCCAAGACAATGATTAAAATGTCTCCAGCGCATGTCAAGAGGCCTTCACAGCAGCCCTCCCATCACAGGTCCTGAGGCCTAGGAGGAAAAGGTGGTTTGGTGGGGCCCAGGGTCCCTCTGCTGTGTGCAGCCTAGGGAGCTGGTACCCTGCATCCCAGGCAGTCCAGCCCTGGCTAAAACGGGCCAAGGTACAGCTTGTGTTTTCGCTTCAGAGGGTGGAAGCCCCAAGCCTTGGCAGCTTCCAAGTGTTGTTGAGCCTGCGGGTGCTTGGAAGTCAAGAATTGAGGTTTGGGACCTCTGTCTAGATTTCAGAAGGTGTATGGAAATGCCTGAATGCCCAGGCAAAAGTTTGCTGCAGTGGCAGGGCCCTCATTGAGAACCTCTGCTAGAGCAGTGTAGAAGGGAAATAAGAGATCACAGATCCCATACAGAGTCCCTACTGGGGCACTGCCTAGTGGAGCTGTGAGAAGAGGGCCACTGTCCTCCAGACCCCAGAATGGTAGATCCACTGTCAACAGCTTGCAACATGTACCCGGAAAAGCCACCGACATTCAATGCCAGCCCACGAAAGCAGCAAGGAGGGGGACTATACCCTGCAAAGTCACAGGGGCGGAGCTGCCCAAGACCATGGAAACCCACCTCTTGCATCAGCGTGACCTGGATGTGAGACATGGAGTCAAAGGAGATCATTTTGGAGCTTTAAGATTTGATTGCTCTGCTGGGGCCTGTAGCCCCTTTGTTTTGGCCAACTTCTCCCATCTGGAACGGTTTGTTTACCCAATACCTGTGCCCCCATCGTATCTAGGAAGTAACTAACTTGCTTTTGATTTTACAGGCTCATAGGTGGAAGGGACTTGCCTTGTCTCGGATGAGACTGTGGACTGCAGACTTGAGTTAATGTTGAAATGAGTTAAGACTTTGGGGCACTGTTGGGAAGGCATGATTGGTTTGAAATGTGAGGACATGAGATTTGAGAGGGGCCAGGGGCAGAATGATATGGTTTGGCTGGCTCATCTTGAATTCCCAGGAGTTGTGGGAGGGACCCCGGTGGGAGGTACTTGGATCATGGGGGCAAGTCTTTCCTGTGCTGTTCTTGTGACAGTAAGTCTCACGAGATCTGATGATTACATAAGGGGGAATTTCCCTGCACTAGCTCTCTTCTCTTGTCTGCCACCATATGATACATGCCTTTCACCTCCTACCATGATTATGAGGCCTCCCCAGCCATGTGGAACCGTAAGTCCAATAAACCTGTTTCTTTTGTAAATTGCCCAGTCTCAGGTATGTCTTTATCAGCAGTGTGAAAACAAACTAATACAAATATATAGTATTTCTTGACATAAATAACCTGCCTTTTACCTCCCTTTCTTCATTCTTCTAATTTTTGTCTTCTGTCCTTTTATTTTTTCATGGCAAGGCTGACAGAATGTTCTGTAGTCATATTGAATTTTCTATGCATTTCCTATTATATATATCCAAAATTTCTCTTAGATAAGAAAAACTTGGAATGCTCATTAAAATGTAGATCCCTGAACCACCATCCTACATCTAGTGAAGCAAAATCTCAAGGAGAAACGAATATCTGTATTTTTAGCAAACATCCCAAATAATTCTTATACTCAGGTGTGTGAGAAGCATTCTCTATGTGTCTATTTTTGGTGAGGAGGATACTATAATTAAATATCCTTTTTTGGTTCAGCTTCTATTTTTCTTTGTGCTTCTAATTATCTTTCTTACATTGTCATAATCACATCTATAAATTATTCCAATGCCTCACGGGTATCATCAAAATCATGGAATCTTCTCCTTACCCAAACAGCTCCCTCAGGAGCCCTCTATCCTCGGGCTACAATATGAACTGGATGCTTTCTGGGCATCCTAAGACTGCTTCTTTGCTCTCCAGCGCAGATCTATCATTTTCTGGATCCCATGCATTCATGTTTTTTGGTTTACTTGTCTTGCAGAAGCATATTCCTAATAAGTGTTCTGTAAGAAGGAATGCGTGTGAGGCCAATTTCTCAAGTTGTTAAACGTCTAAAATGTCTTTACTTAGTTCTCACTCCAGATTGACAGCTGGCTAGGTAGAGAATTCTAGGAGGAAAATTCTTTTCCCTCAGAATTTCAAAGGCATTACTCCAGTCTTTGAGCATTCAGTGTTGCAGGCCTATTATTTAACCACTCTCAAGCCCTGCACCCAGCAAGACATGTAGGATTCTCTCAATAGTTGTATAATAATGTCACTGGGAGGTCAGAACACTTGGGTCCTTCAATTCTTAGATTTTTTTTCTATTATCCCTTTTACAATTTCTTCTCCATTTTGTTTGTTCTTTCCTTCTGAAACCCATATGAGTCAAACGTTGGACTTTCTGGATTCAATCTCTATGTCACTTCTTCTTGCCTCCTTTATCTCTGATGGTTTGTTCTACTTTCTGATAAGATTTCTTTCCCTTATCTTCTAATTCATCTATATTCATTTTTTAGGACTGCTGTAACAAACTACCACAAACTTCGTGGCTTAAAACAGAACACCATTCAACCCACTACACCTTCTACTGAGTTACTTGTTTTAACAAGTTATTTGTTAAAGAGGTCTTGGTCTTGATTGCCATTTCTTCACAGCCCACTCCTTCCTTTCCTTTATAACAGATGTAACAAAGAACACCCATTTGACCTTTTAAAATTCAAGTTTCTTGTTTTTCCCATTTAATTTTTAAGTTTTCCTTGAATTCATTCAGTAAATATTTATTGAACATACGCACTGTACTAAGCATGGTTCTAGATACTAGATACAAATTCCAATTCCCTGCTCTTATGGAAATCACATTCTAGTTGGGGAGCAAAAGAATTGATTATGTGTTTATTCTATCACATATCATAAGTACTATAAAGATAAAGGAAAACAAATTAGGGAAAGTGAAGAATGAATAATTACCAGTGGCAAATCCCTATGGCTCTGCAACAACCTCAATTCTTGCCTCCTCAGAAGAAAGAATTCAACTGAGGGACAGAAGCAGAAGGAGAGGCCAAGGCAAGTTTTAGAGATGGAATGAGTTTATTATAATAAAAGGCTTTAGAGCAGGAACAAAGGGAAGGAAGGTACACCTGGAAGAGGGCAAAGTGAGCAACCTGAACAGACGAATGCACGGTTTGACATTTCGACGTGGGGTTTTATACATTGGCATACTTCCGGGATCTTGTGTCCCATCTCCTGAGTCTTCCCTTGGAGCAGGCTGTCTGTACACACAGTAGCCTCCTAGCACTTGGGAGGGAGACCAAGTGCAACGTGTTTACTGGAGTTGTACGCATGTTCACCTGAGGTGTTCTTCCCTTACCAGTCGAATGTCCCTAGGGGGTCATATACAAAACTCTGCCATTTTGTTCTTAATGTTCTCAAATGCTTGAGCCCACTCACCCAGTTCCTTAGATCTCATGGGAAGCTGCTGACCACAAGCTTCAGATGCTTCTGTTTATTTGGAGACTACCTTTCCCTGGTGCAGGCTGCAACCAATTAATATTTTAGAGAAACAGTTAACAACTGCCTGACCATCACCTGATGGTTGCCTGTCATTCCTGGTGTATGGTTGGGGAGACGAGCCCTTTTCTGCCCTGCTCATGCCTGACTATCTACCTACTGTAATAGAAGGAGTAATATTTGATATCGAATGGTCAGGGAAGATCTCTCTGGTGGGCAACAGTTCAGCACAGATCTGAATGAAGTGAGGGAAGAGATCAAGCAGACCTCTAGGGAGGAGCACTGAAGGCATAAAAAGCACAGGTGTGCAGAGGAAAGAACATACATGGCATGTCTGAGAAACAGCAAGGAGGCCAGGATGGCAGGAGGACATTGATCAAAAGGAAAAGTGGCAAGCAATGAATTCAGAGAGGAGCCCAGTATTAGATCCAGTAGGACCTTGCATACTATGATACATATTTCAAAAAAAATTTTGAGTGAAATGGAAAGCCACTGGCATTTTCAGCAGAGCTTGGACATGATCTGACTTACATTTTAAAAGGATCAAGGTGATTGCTGTATGGAAAGTAGACTCTACAGGGATAAGGGTGGAAGCAGGGTGAAGAATCAGGAGGTTACTACACTTGATCAAGGTGTATGATGGTGACACAGAGAAACTGACAAGGGTGGAAGTGGAGAGAAGGAATTATCTTTTGGTACATTTCAAAAAATATGCTAATGAGTTAGCTGTGGGATAAGAGTAAAAAGTGACAAGAATGATTCCCAAGTTATGGGTTAGCAACTAAAGACAGAGAAAGAAACAAGTTTGGTGGGGATGGGGGATCAGGAGTTCTGTTTTGTACTGTTAATCTTGAGTTGTATCTTAAATATTTCGGTAGAAACACAGAGTAGAAAGCTGGATGTGTAAATTCTGAGTTCAAGAAGAGACTGGGGCTAATGTTGTAAATCTGGGAATTATAAAGTGTCTAACACTATGGGACCTGATAGGATCACCTAGAGTGACAGCAATGGTCAGCAAACTCTGGCTCATGGGCTAAATCTGTCACATGGCCTGGTTTTATTTCTGTAAATACAGTTTTATTGGAACATAACCACACCCATACTTTTACTGTCCATGGCTGTATGTTACAAAGGCAGAGCTGAGGAGTTGTGACAGAGACTGAATGGTTTGCAAAACCTGAAGTATTTCTTATCTGGCCCTTTACAGAAAAGTTCGCCAACCCCTGCCCTAGAGAGGCAGTATAGATAGAGAACTGGGCTGAGGATTGAGCCCTGGGCACTTCAAAGGTTAGAGTTCAGAAATATGACAAAGGTTCAGCAAGGGAGAATGTGAAGGAGAAGCATCAAAACTAAGACAAAGTGCCTTCCCAGTGGAAAGCAGTTTCTTCTGGGAAAGACAAAAAAAGTGTTTCAAAGAGAAAGCGATCAACTGTAAAAATTACTGCTGATTGATCATATGAGGACTTCAAACTGACCATTAAGGTTGCAGCATGGAGGTGACAGGTATCCCTGACAAAAAGCAGTTTGGTAGAACAGTAGTAATGAAAGCCTAACTTAGGTGATCCTTGGCTATTTGGTTTATATTAAAGAGACTAGAAAACAACGACTGGGAGCTCTATGTTCCCACAGAAATGAATGGGTAGGAGGCTGGTTGTTATGCTGGGGTCCCCAAATGCCAGCATGCAGAGTACTGCTGGGGCACCAACACCATCAGGGGTCCTACTTCCCTCTCAGCTCTTCATTCAACTTTTATAGGTGGAACTAGCACACCCCTCATGCATTAGACCTGCATGGGAAATATTTGTGTACTATTTGTAATACAACTTAAACTAATCCCCCTGTGTTAAGTTCTACATCCATCTAACTCTCTATCCTATCTGATATCAACACACCCACAACCTCTCTGAGGTTCTGCAGCAGCTCGGCTTCTTCCTAAACTACGTCCCCTGAACACATATACTTAAGCTGGGACTTCTTCCACACTGCTTCATTAATAACCATACCTCCATCGGTTTTTTCATCTTTTATACATATTTCAAAATGTCAAGCTTTGGTGGCTCCCTCTTATCTGTTGTTTTAGGGTTACCCTTTCTTACCCTCACTATCACTTTAATAGGATATTTATTATAGGGGAAAAGAGATAAATGATTGTAGTCACTGCGTCATTTTTGCCTTGGCATTTTCACTGTTGTCAAAAATCAGATTGTGTCCTTAGGCATTAATTGCTAACCTCTATCAGGCCCATCAATCTACAAGATATTGCCAAACAGTGATCAAAATTTTCCCTTCAACTGGTTTGAGATTAGATTTTATTCTAGCATTTCCTAAGTTATCTATGTCATTCTTTCTCTCACAAGAGCAAGTTGTATCAGGATGAAAGTTTATTACTTACACTAGAGCAAGTGAAAAAATTGAATGGAATGTGAAAAACCATACCTAATTTTATGTATCTATACCAGACAGCTAAATGCATGCCATATACCAACATATGATGACACACTATTACAAAACCACTTATAGAGATTCTTACTGGAAGTTTCAGCAATGACTGAAGCTAGCTTTGTTTTATTTTCTGATAAAAAGATTGAGAAATGTAAAGAAGCCTAAAAACTTCAATAAAAATGCTTCCTCTGTTTCATGTAGATCACACAATTCCTATTTCACAGCATTCATATAGAAAACGTTTAAGGTTTTAAGGACTGAAAAATCAAATAAAATACTTTTTCTATATTCACACAAAACCCATTGTGTTCTATTATATCAGTTGAAGTTCTATGACATAGGTCAACTTTAAAAAGTTACAGAAACTCATATTTAAGACTCAAACATATTTTGTGGATTATTCACGGGAAGTTCTCTTTTAAGTCCAAAGATAGAGCACTTTCAATGGCAGATTCCACCTACTACCCAGATGACGTAAAGAAAACTTACAGTAATTTGAACACAAGCACATGCTTACTGTAAGTGACAAAGCAAATTAATTTTAAAGAATGGCTTGGTTCATTTCCAGACTAAATAAAAGCAACTTGAATTATCCACAGCACTATTTCTCTCAGTAAACCAGTTGCCTGTCCCATAATAACAAAATTCCAAATTATAGAAAGCATAGCTTTTCCCTATCCTCGGAGAAAAGTTTGAAATCTAAAATAAAATTTCAAGTTATTAACAAAACAAAACAAAAACACCCAAGATATCAAAGGAATATATGCAGTGTTAGGTCTTTGGCTCAATATAAGTGAATCTAACTTCATTATGATTTCCCAGTTAATTCAAAAGACTGCAAGTACCCATTAAAACTTTAAGATCTAGGAAGCCGGGCAGAGTGGTGCATGCCTGTAGTCCCAGCTACCCAGGAGGCAGAGGTGAGAGTATCGTTTGAGCTGGGGAGGTCAAGGCTGCAGTGAGTCGTGAGTGCACAACAAACCAAACAAAAATAAATAAAATGAATAAACAACAGCAACAAAAACCCCTCTGAAACCTATAATTTAATAGGAACACTTTCAAAACAATCAATTCTATCCACATCCCTTATTTTCTCCCTTCACAGAATGTAACAATAAGATTTTAGTCTAATGCCTTAAAGTCAAAAGGGAAAAATAAATAACATTTATTAAATACCTATCATGTGTGAGACACTGATAATTATACACATAGTCTCATTTAACTGCCACAGCAATTCTATAAAATTACTAGTGCTTTCCCCATTTTATTTATGGAGAAACTGAGCTACTGGATGTCATCTGAGGTAAGGGATGCCATCTGGTGGTTAATTCAGTCGAGTGACTTGTCCAAGATGGTAGTCAGGACTACAACTTAAGTGGTTTGACTATTAGTCTAGAACTGTTACAGCACAGTTGCTTCTGGAAGTTGCAGAAATCATAACCCTGGTGTCACTAAGATGTTAACAAATGTTCTGAGAAATAAGTACTCTGTGGTTCAGGTTTCAGAGAAGTTACATCCGAATTTTCCAGAACTTCAATAGGCAAATTACTCTTTAAAAAAGCAATAAAATGGGACGTATTCTAATTTATTAAACCATGAAACCCTCTGTTTTAAAGAAAACCTAGTAATACACCATGGGATGCTTGTGTTCAACTAAGCAGTTCGGAAAATGATCATCTGGTCCAATCTCCTCATTCCGTGGTTTAAAACAATGAGATGCAGGGAGGTGAAGTGACAGCAAGATACTAACAGGGTCAGGGCTGGCACAAGGAGGCCTGATGATTCCCACCAGGATGTTCTTTCCCCTAATCATCCTGTCTCACTGTTTCTACAGAGCTTAACACCAATTTTTTTAAAGTATTACATGAATCACTTATTCTGATTTTACTGAATGACAGTAAAGAGAAACCATTTACAGACATGAAGCTGGAAAATGTTCTACCTCCCAATGCACTAGTATTTCAGAGACTTGGAATATATCTGGAAATGTGGAAAATGATTCCACTTCAGTAACAACGAATAACAATTTTAGGCCAAGTAGTACTACACTCATATTTGTCTTTGAAGTGAGACATTAGTCCACCCTAGTACTGCATACAGACATACTGAGTAAAAAATATCCAATCTGTGACCATCTTTATAAAGGGTAATTTGTTCATTGTTTTCTCCTTACCCCATTCGCCCTAGAGTGGCTTCCTTTCACTTTGCCCTACCCCTTCTAGCAGGTAGTAAACGGTCCTGGCCAGTGATGCCATCTGGCGGTTCGTTCAGAAACTGTTTAACCAACACACTTTCCAATCAGGATCTCACCATCCGGACCCTCTCCAAAACCACACTCCCCTTTCTTCCAATTTTTGCCCATTTACCTTAGTAAAATCGGCTTTTCTTCTTTCCTGTGCTGTTTATCCAGCTGAATAAAAACGTATTTTATTTGTGGCACTCTAGTTACAGAAAAATCATGAGTTCTAAGTACATTTGAAGCTAAAGAAACAAACCGACGAGAAGAGGCCAACATAATCCCGAAAATGCCCCCATTCGACATCCTGTCCTAATAGAGACTGTTAGAATCTCCATTATTCATCCAGTGCCTTCAGGGAATACCAGTGCTGAGAAGAACCTTGAGGATCATCACTTCAAGGTCAAATGCTTCATTTTACGGCTGAAGAAACTGGCTCTGTGAAAAAGAATTGAAGTAACCACCCACCCAACAGCACACAGCGAGTTAATGGCAGAGCCAAGATTATGGCCTAGGACTCCCCATTCCAAATCCGGTACTGGGTCAACTACTCTGTGCGCGCCAGGCTTCTCAAGCCTGTTTTTGCTCAACCAGTGTATTTACTTTTTCCATAATTAATTATAGTAAAATTGTGAATCTCTGTACTATGCCTAACAGTGTCTAGCACATTTCATATTTATTGATTATTTGGGTATCTATTAATTACTGTACTTATTGCAAATCTAGAAGACTTGCAGCAGACAGGCTTTTTTTTTTTTTTTTTTTTTTTTTTTAATCTGCTTAAAAAGCGAACTGCCACTTTAAACATTGTTTCTATGACTATTCCCATTATTCATTATATGGTAACCTTTTGGAACACAATCCATTCAGAAATTTGAGACTTCCTGTTCACCTGATTAGTCTTAACCAAAGACAGAAGAAAATATGTGGCACAGGGTGAAAACTGCAACCAATTTTGAAGAAAACAGAAATTCTAGTACTAGTTGCATTATAATCACACTTTAGGCAAACTTGTCTTCTCTCCCACAAAATAATCCTCGACCCTAAACTCATGTAGGATAACTGCAAATCCTTCATAAATTACAAATATCTCTAATGATTATAGTTACTAATAGTAATTTATATTTTAGACCCTGTGACTAATCACTTTACATATACAATGTCATGTAATTCTTGCAGCCCTATTTTACAGATGGAAAAAACAAGGCTTAGCAACTTAAACTCGTTCGGGGTCACAGAGTTAAGACCTGAAGAACTCGGAGGGCCTGCTTAGAAGTGAAAGCCTCCAGGGCCAGTGCTCCGAAAAGGGGAGCAATAATGCAAGGCCCACTTTGATACTACCACTCCAAGGCTCTGCAGTCAGTGGGGCGTGAAGGCAAGCGACCAAGATCACTATTTTCAGTTACATTTAACGTACACAGTGAAACAATGGGGTACACGGAAGACCTGGGTCCTTTCTCTGAGCTGGACAACTCAGGGACCCCCCCCCCAAGTCGCTTAGCCCTCTGGGCTGTTCAACTTGGGGAGGAAAAGGGGCTGCCCCGGGGCCAACGAGGCTTTGGATGGTGGATCATATTCAGGGTGTAAACCTGTGCGTACCGAGTCAAGCTTCTGGGAAAGAACCTTCATCAGAGTCCCTCCAAAAAAGAAGACACGCTGGATTAGGCATCTGCAAAGTTCCGCCCGCCTCTCCGACGTCAGGGAGCTCCGGCAGTAGGCGCTTTCTTATGCCACTAGAAAGGCCGGCGTGTGGGCGGGCTCTGCCTTCCCTTCCTCACTAAATTGTGTGAACCCAGAACCGCGGCCTGGCCGGCTAATGGCTGCGGGCCGCCGCAGGGTGGCCGCTAGCACTCTGCCCACCCCTCGGGGAGGGCGGCTGGCAGGGCACAGGGCGCTGTGTACCCCCGGCCGGCAGCCCTGAGCCTCTGCGCTCGCTTTGCGGTCTTGATCCGCCGTCTCCTCGCTGTCAGTTCTCGTGACTCGGTGCGCGCTCCGGCGAGAAGGAAGGTTGCCTGGACCGCGCAGGTAGCGCCGAGGGCCCCAAAAAGAGAGACAGGGGAGACCGCGCGGGGCGCCGCAAGTGTCCCCTATTCCATCCCCCACCCAGGTTTCTTCGGTGCGCCGCTCAGCGAACCTCCACGAGCTACTTACTGAAGAAGAGGCGATAATTCTGCGAGCAGGGCTGGCCGCGCTCCTCGGTGTGGTACAGGGCCATAGCACGGCGCGGCCCGGTCCCAGCACTGGTCCCCAACCGCAGGCACGCAGCGGCGGGGGCACCCTTGCGCAGCAGCCGCAGCAGCGCGCTCATGGCGTCAATGACGGTCCGGCTGTGCGCGCGGAGCTACCCGGGGGCCCGACCCGGCCGCGCGCCGGTGCCCCCTACCGTCCGGAGTCATCCCTCCCGCCCCGGCGCTTGGGCTGCGATCCTGGTGCCTGCCAGTGAATCTGGGCCACCAGCCAGTTGCGCGCACTGTGCCCTCAGCGAGGCCGCAGCTCAAAGACGAGTAAGACAAGACCCACCACCCCTGAAGCGCTCACTGTCACTTGTTAATTTATACATTTATTCATGCCTTCATTTATCCCGTCAAGATTTGCTATCATGATTTTTTATTACAGTGATGTAATATTGAGTGATTACTCTGTGCCAGGAACTGCTCTAGACCCCGTCCAATATAGGAGATGAGCGCACATGCACACAAAGACATCACTATAAGACAAAATGATCAGGCCACCACGTGAAAACGTGACGTTGACACCGACTTATAGAGCAAAAAAACCCTAAGTAGCTTACTCAAATGCCATCTTCTCCATGAGACCATTTCCCAACCCATAGAGATAATTTATCCTTTCCTTTTTTTGTTGTTGTTTTTGTTTTTGTTTTTGAGACAGTCTCACACTGTTGCCTGGGCTGGAATGCAATGGCGCAATCTCGGCTCACTACAACCTCCGCCACCTGGGTTCAAGCGATTCTCCTGCCTCACCCTCCCGAGTAACTGGGATTATAGGCACGCGTCACCACGCCTGGCTAATTTTTGTATTTTTAGTAGAGACGGGGTTTCTCCACGTTGGTCAGGCTGGTCTCTAGCTCTTGACCTACGGTGATCCGCCTGCCTTGGCCTCCCAAAGTGCTGGGATTACAGGCGTGAACCACCACGCCCGGCTGGGAGAATGGATATTGTAGAACACCAGTACTCTGCCCCTATTGTAGAACACCAGTACTCTGCCCCAAGTGTCATTTTATTTTTTTCTAGTCCATCTTCTTTGGGACTATCATCATCTAGACCACTTTCCTACTGGGCAACCAGGTTCTTTCAGCATCTCCAATTATCGTGTGATCATTAAAATTGAGAAACTGGTCTACCCAGGTTCCAGAAAGGATCCCTAGGAGATGTTGTGACCAGCTACTTAGAGACTCTCTACTAAGATTATAGATACTAAAATGTTTTTGTCAACAGTGGTACCTTTGTAATGTGTCAACATGAATAGGCACAACTATAAGGCAAATGCTCCCATAAAAAGGAGAGAAAATCTCTTTTGTGCATATATCACACGGTTGTATAATTTTATTGTTTCTTTATGTTGGGAAAAAAAAAGCTTAATTTTTCTATTAACTTTTGAGGATTAGATATTTGAATAAGACAAATTCCTATGGAGGCAGGGTTGTGGGCTAATTTCTAATGATCTATGGATACTTAAAAGTATCCAGGCTGGGCATGGTGGCTCATGCTTGTAATCCTAGCACTTTGGGAGGCCAAGGTGGGAAGATCACTTGAGCCCAGGAGTTTGAGACCAGCAGCCTGGGCAACATGGTAAAACCCATCTCCACAAAAAATACAAAAATTGGCCAGGCGGGTGGCACACGCCTGTTGTTCCAGCTACTTGGGAGGCTGAGATGGGAGGATGGTTTGAGTCTGAGAGAGGCAGGTTGCAGTGAAGCCAAAATCAGCCACTGCACTCCAGCTTTGGCAACAGAGCCATGCCCTGTTTAAAAATAAATAAATAAATAAAAAGTTTTCTATTGAGATAATCCAGCGTAAAGTTCCAAGGTCCCTCTTGCTAATAGCTTTTCTTAACTCTGGCGACATATTTAATTAGTAACTGATGACAAGTTATATGCATCCTGATTTGAAGAAACCAACAAAGATACTAAACATTTCTGAATATAAATGTTTACTTAAAATGAAATCTTGACACTAACTTGTTATTTTGTAAATTACACTGTAAAATGTTACCAAGTTATCATGCATTCAGGAAAGGAAACCCTGACTTTTGTTAAGTAGGTTTACATTTATTTTTAATCACTTAAATTTCCATCTTTCATTCTCTATTGAAATATTTGAGAATCAAAATTAAAAATGCATAATATAAATGATAGGAAATAATAAGTATCAGGTTAGCTTTTACAACTTTTAAAAAATACTCTGAGGGTAATGTTTATTACATAATATTTAATTATGTACTTATTCAAATTTAGACGTTTGGAGTCTAACACAATGGATTTCCATTATTGACAACTCCTGTTGTCATCATGTAGCAAGTACAAGTCTTAGTCCCAGGAGTTTACAAGTTGGAGAGTAAAGACAAATACACAGAAAATCATGAAATAACATTTCCAGAGTTTATGAAATATCAAACCACCAGAGATTCATCAACACAGAATTGAAACTGGTGGCTCAGGAAAACTATAACTAATATGTAGGAAAGACCAAAATATAAAATATGAGTTATGGTGTCCAGGTATTGACAGTATCTCAGGTACCAAGCGGCAAGGACCCAGACAGTAGTTCTGGCAATAGAAATAGAAAGGAATGTTGAATTTGGAAGAAATGACCAAATTTGATATCTCACTGGAAGTTGTAAAATGAGGATGGAAGAGTTTAAAAAATTATACATAATAAATAACCAAGAGATATGTGGTGTTATTTTCAGATATATGTTAATAAAAATGAGAGAGAAATTTTGACACTAAGATGGTAAACGTAGCTTGGGACATGTTGAGTTTGAAACAATGCAGAGTTCCTGCTGGAGATGAAACTATTTTCACCACTGGAATTCTCTGACTAGTAGACTCTGAGATTGAATTTCATATTCATGTGCAGTGTTTATTAGGTTGCACACCTGTAATCAGTATGTGAAGATGAAGCTAAGAAAGCAAGATAGAGCTGAGAGAGAAGTCGAGCTGTGGTGCAAGCCCAATAGCCTCAGCCAACCTCATAGAATACTCTGGAGTTTAAAAGGCTAGTTACAGTTGTCCAATGGAGAGCACAAATTGATGGGCCTTTATAACCTCAATGATTGGATGGATATAAGCTGACCTCAGAAAGGACATGATTTGGACAAGGCAGCTATGGCCATCCCTGAAGAAGCTCACAGATAAATGCTATTTGCTGCCTGTACTCCCAACAGTTCAGCAAAAATTCGTTAAGCCACGTCACATCACAGTGACTACCACAACTGTGAAACTGCAGTAAAGGTAATAGTTGGAACTAGAGAAAAATTACATAATTAGTGAATTCCAGTTCTGTTTCTGCTTTTAGCATTGGTAAGCATAACACAAAATCTACCATGGTTATGGTTATTGTTTTTTGCAATACTAGATTATCCTAATAGAAAATAAAATAATTTTGAAATTGTGGAGTACTCATTTATGTGTTTACTTTTATAAAAGCAGTAAATGTCCCTAAAATGAATTATTATTATTACCTACATGATAAATAAGCAAATTAAGAAATCTGCTAATTGCTCATCTTTGCTCGCAATAGCTAGCTTGTGGGGGGAAAGAAATAGAGCAGTAGGCAATAAAAGTAATGAGAATTTTAAAACAATTTTGAATATTTTCTAATTAATCAGTTCAGAGACACACAGATTGATATTTCACTAGCCTTTGGAAGACTTTAACCACAAGGGAGACTTTAAAAATAATTTTCATGTTACCAAACATTTAAAATATTTGTCAAATTACAAGATTTCAAAAATATTTTAGAATGTTACAGAATGTTACCTAAAGTTCATGTTCATCTGATATTCATCAACCACATTTTTTTCCTAATAAATCATGTCACAGTTCTATGCCATTTCTCATTTAAATACTGGCAATTATCTACTGATACAATTATTTTCACAATACAACAAAACTACAAGAGCTTGACTAACTTTAGGCCTTAAAATGTATATAGGGGTGTGTGTGTGTGTATGTGTGTGTGTGTGTGTTTATTGCTGTAGTTAATTTATTTTTTTTAGTAAAACAATGATGCTTCAAGATGAGAAAACATGTCATAGACTGAAAGAAAATGTTTGCAAAATATGTGTCTGATAAGGGACTGTTATCAAAATATACAAAGAACTATTAAAACTCAAGAAAAAGAAAACTACCCAATTTAAAAAATGGGCAAAAAGTCATCAACAGTGGACTGTACAAAGAAAGTATAGCACAGCTACACTATGGAATACTATGCAGCCATAAAAAAGAAGGAAATCGTGTACTTTGCAGCAACACAGATGGAAGCCATTATCCTAAATGAATTAATGCAGGAACAAAAAAAAATACTGCATGTTCTCATAAGTGAGAGCTAAACATTGAGCACACATGGGACACAGAGAAGGGAATAACAGACATTAGTGCCTCTTTGAGAGTGGAGAGTGGGTGGGAGGGTGAGGCCAATAAACTACCTATCAGGCACTATTTCCTGGGTGATTAAATAATTTGTACACAAATCCCCATCACACACACACACACACACACACACACACACACACACACAGTTTTAATTAGTGACTGCAAAAATTTGGGGCAAACAGGATGTCCTTCAGTAGGTGAATGGATAAACTATGGTACATTCAGACAATGAAATATTATTCAGCACTAAAAAGTGAGCTATTAAGCCATGAAAAGACATTAATAAACCTTAAATTTACATTACTAAGTGAAGAAAACCAATCTAAAAGGCTACATACTGTATGATTCCAGCTGTATGATATTCCGGAAAAGGTTTAAGTGTGGAGACTGTAGAAGCATCGGTGGTTTCCAGGGGTTAGAGAAGAGTGAGGGATGGATAGATGGAACCCAGGGAATTTTTAGCGCAGTGAAACTGCTCTGTATGATACTCTATGTGTGGATATATATTATTATACATTTGTCCAAATCCACAGAATGCAGAATACCAAGAATGAAACCTAATGTAAACTAAGGAATTTGAGTAATAATGAGTTGTCAATGTAGGTTTGATTGTAATAAACGTAGTGCTCTGGTGGAGGATGTTGATAGTAGGGGATGGTGAGGAGATGTGTAGGGTAGGGAGAATAAAGGAAATCTCTGTACCTTCTGTGAAATTTTTTTGTGAACCTAAAACTGCTCTAAAAAGTAAAGCCTATTTAAAAACAACAATAACAAAAACAAACTATTATAGGAAATGGCTTGCATTCAGAAACTATGAACCAATATGTAGTATTGATACTTTGATATAGAAAAGTTTTCTATTTCTTTTCTCTCGCATTAACTGTATTTTCCATAAACATATTTTCTTTTCATCTAATGAAAATCATTGTTCTATTTTAACTTCCTATCTGACTGTCAGAGTGGCATTAGGACCTTTACATGTCCCATTTATAACAGGCATCTGTTCTTAACCTGAATTGCCATTGCTCGAGCATCAGTATACACTGCCTCTTCTGCAGTCATCTGAAAAATCATTAATCATTTTATGTTAAATGGAACTAGGCTCCCCTGAGGGCCTTCTATGGATGGTTTTACTCTTTCAGAGATTCTAACGTATAGTTCTTTATTATTATTGAGAAAACTTTGTATAATTTTATTTTTAAGCAAATGCCCTTTCTAATTTTCATTTTGTAGACTTTTACCTGTCTCTTTCACCATTCCCACCTCTACTAACTTAATGAACAAAGCTTAAAATCTCAAAGGCCCTTTTATGAAAAGTTTCTGAACACCTAATTTGAAATGTCAAAATTCTCTTTTCAACATAGGCAACTATTAAATTGCAGCTAATTTTAGCTCCCAATTTCAAGGCCGCTTAATATAAATAGGCTGAGTTTCTGAATGAGGCAGTGGTTCACTAGTAATCATTTTCTTATGTTTCTTAGATCTCATGTATTTCTGACAGATCCATACCTGTGTGATAATTTAGCAGGGTGTCTTTGGTGAAAGCTCTTTAAAAGACTGCTCAAGTCAAATATTGGAACATAGTTCTAGGTACCTTAAATGAAGAAAATACATATTTGGTATAGTGAAAAAGAGATTTATAATGGGCCTGATGCCTCTAACCACCTGAAAGAGAGCAAAGGATAGGTCTCTGAAACTCAATTTTGGTGGTTCAGACTTAAAAATGCCTAATAGCAAACAGTGAATTTTGTTTTATTTTTGGAAGTGACATTGTTTCAAGTTGTTTTCCTGACTTTCCACTATTAGAAGAGTCCCTGAGAACAAATACATTTGTTTTAAAGCAATTCTTAATTAGCAGCTTAGAGGAGGATGCTGTGAGCTGCCAACTCTATAATTCTTTCAAAAGTCAGAACAAGCCAGGACCTAGGATGAGGCCAGGAACAAGGCTGGAGAAAGCAAATTGGAGAGCTGATATGTTCTTGTAGGTCTGTTCCTAAACCCAGAAGCCTTAATAACTAAGACTCAGATGACTAAATATCTTATTCTACCATTTCGCTCACCAAAAAGTGACAAGAGGACAAATATCAAGACAATTCTTTGAAGAGTTTGTGTCCATCTGGAGGGAGGGAACAAAAAACCTTGTCACAGCATTTTATTTTGATTTGAAGCCAGCTTGTCTGATGAAGCTGAATGATAGGTATTTGGGAAGTGAGACTTTGAGAAAGGAACAGAAAAGCTTACAATGGATTCTAGGGAAGTTTTACTGTATATGGCAAAATGTAGCTCTTTCCTAACTCCCTTTGAAGTCTACAGAGCCTTCAATATTACTCATTAGTGCTTTTGGAGTTAGTCTTGTGTTTTCAGGAAGATGTAATATACTGAGACTGGCCTCCATGTGGTTCAGATACATGAGGGTTACATGCACATTTAAACAATCACCCATATACTGTATGGGTAAATACAGAATTTGCATTTAATTTTAAGAAATAAGCATAAATCTTCAGAGAAATTTAAGATTCAAGGAGTGTCATTGGGTCAGAGGTTCTCAAGGGGGCAGTACTGCCCCCAAAAAGGCATTTTTGGAAATTGTCAGGGTGTTTCTGATGCCACAATGATTGAGGAGCGTTATTTCTATTTAGTATGTAGGGACCAGGGATGCAGCACACCCTGTAACACTCAAAAGACAGCTCTACACAAGAAAGAGTTGTGTGTGCACATTGCTCTCAGATGTCACATCAGAAATTTGTGTAGGTGAAAGAAGCCTGTTTTTTAAAATTATGTATCTAAGCCTAAAAACTGTCATTTTGCAAATAAATACCAAGTTGTTTTTTGCATTGTTTTCATATGTGCATGCTATTCGAGTCACTAATACTACACACTATCAATCTGCATTTATATCTGTCAGTTCCTAGTGGTTGTACATCGAGATGTAAACATAAGATTGCTTTATATGTCTTTATATGTCTATTATTCTCCATCATACCTTCTTATATTTTTTGTAGCAGTACTATTTCAGTTTTTAATCATATCAATAGAGTTATGTGATTATTTAATGTCTGAATCCTTTACTAGATTCTAATCACCAGAAGGGCGATAAGTTTCCCATTTTTTTTTTAATCATTCTATATCAGTCACTACCATTCCCCCTGACACGGTACATACTTAGTGAAGATTAGTCAAATGAATGAAGGGTTGAGTAAAAGAGGGAGGGAAAACAATCTTCTTTCTAAAAACATAATTTTTTTTTTTTTTTGAGACGGAGTCTCGCTGTTTTGTTTTTGTTTTTGTTTTTGTTTTTGAGATGGAGTCTCGCTCTGTCGCCCACTCTGTCGCCCAGGCTGGATGGAGCGCAGTGGCACGATCTCGGCTCACTGCAAGCTCCGCCTCCCGGCTTCATGCCATTTTCCTGCCTCAGCCTTCGGATTAGCTGGGACTACAGGCGCCCGCCATAACGCCCAGCTATTTTTTTTTTTTTTTTTTTTTTTTTTTTTTTTTTGTATTTTTAGTAGAAACAGAGTTTCACCGTGTTAACCAGGATGGTCTCGATCTCCTGACTTCGTGATCCGCCCGCCTTGGCCTCCCAAAGTGCTGAGATTACAGGCGTGAGCCACCGCGCCCAGCCCTAAAAACATAATTTTCAAACAAAAAAGACTTCTCAGCCAGGCACAGTGGCTCACGCCTGTAATCCTAGCACTTTGGGATTACCTGTCTTGGTGGTGTGTGCCTGTAGTCCCAGCTACCTAGGAGGCTGAGGTGAGAGAATCACTTGACCCCAGCAGGCAGAGATTGCAGTGAGCTGAGATGGTACCATTGCATGCCAGCCTGGGTGACAGAGTGAGACCCTGTCTCAAAAAAAGAAAGGAAAAGGAAAACAAAAACTTCTCAGCTGCTGAGCTCCTAACCCTTCTCATCACATGCATCATCAACCAAAATTATGAACCATTCTACATTATTTTTGGGGGGGCTGAAGTTCTTTTTTGTTGTGGGCATGAGTTCTAATATAAATAAAACCTTTTCATAATTTCTTGCAACGAATTACATAAGATTTATTTTAAGGAATTGCTTTTGGAACCCAAGGTTCTTTTGAATCCAATTTGAGATCTATTATTCCATGTAATTAGAATATGTATAAAAGAGAAAAAAATAGAAGTTCTACAGTTAAACCATTTAAAAACAAAATTAATTCCCACTGCTGAAGGCTTAAAGGGGAAATCTAGAAAATGGGCAGAGAAAATGGGTTGTATCACTAGATTTTGTTCAGGACCTATTTTTACCAATTTAGTAGCTCAACCCTGGAATTGGAGTAGAGTATTACCATGATTATTATATTTATAATATTACAAGGGACTTATAAGGTATCATTTGGAGCTGAAATTTCTCATAATTATTTTAGCCTAGAAGTAGTAATACTACTTAATCAAGTAAAACATTCTGGTTTTTTTCATGCCATTTAACAATGTATAGTTAAATCACATGTGATTCTTCTATGACAGATAAATTTTATGTCTAATTTAATCAATATCTAGAAAGACTAAAAGCTTAAGACCAAATATATTCTTCATGTCATTTGGACTTAGTTAAAATCAACTTAATTGTATTCTTTCCTATTTCCAAGGAATATATGGGCCTCAGGACATGAGCTTAATTTCACATAGAAAAAATCAATCAGAAAAGAAAATTCTACATGCCAACCACTCCTTTTTTTTTTAGACAAGGGGGAATAAAATTAATTTCTCATTTTTCAACCAATTAAGTTTCTATTCTCTAAGTCAGTCTGTTTCTTGGACCATTTGTTTCATTGAAATTTGGATCAAAATTTATTTTAAAATAAGGAGGAAAAACGTATTTAGATAAGAAATAAAGGATAGTGCTCACTTGGGCATCACATATACTAAAACCGGAAAGAAGTAAAGGATAGATCTCTTATCTTCTCTTTAATCATGACAGTCTTAAAGGGGAATCCAATGCACCAACATAGTTGCTTTTTGTTTTGTTTCGTTTGCATCATCCTGCATTATTCTCCTATTTAGCTCTGCTTAACCACTTCTGCCAAGGTATTCCAAAGGGCAAAGGAGAAAGACTGTATGCCGCTTCTGTTTGCTAGGTGTTTGCAATTCTGAGGCAGAGTTTAGGGGGGTCAGTGAACCTGGATTTTATTTAAAGGATTACATTTTTATTTTCATTAACTTCTAACTAAAACGTAGCATTTATGAATGCAGGCAACAAACCCTGTAGCAGTGTTAATATTATAGTGCCTATGATTCGTGCCTCCAACAGAAATGGCATATAATTGTTATATCACTTTCCGGATGTTGCAGATGACTCTATCATTTACACCCATCACTACTTCAAAATTATGGTAGTTATATCTGCTGCTAGATCTAGTTATTTAGGTCTTCAGTGAAGAAGCATGTTATTAGATCACAAAATTATTTTCTAAAATATTTTTGTAAATATAAAATCAATATCATGAGTTTCTTCTTTATATATTTAATGGATTTACAAATGGTATTTTGAGAAGGGTTTCATAGGCCTAATAAGGCTGCCCATGGGATGCATGAAACAAAAGCCATTAAGAACCATAAAGCAGTTATTTTCAACCTTATTAGACCTAACTTTCTCCTCTTTAAAAAATTGAGGTGAAATTCACATCACATACAATGAAGTATTTTAGAGTGTACTATTTAGTGGCGTTTAGCATAGTCACAATATTGTACAACTGTCACTTCCTTCTGGTTTCAAAACATTTTCATCATCACAGAAGAATACCTCATATCCTCTAAGTAATAACTTCCTGTTCCCCCCTGCCACCCGCTGACATCCGTTAATCAGCTTTCTATCTCTATGGATTTGCTTATTTTGGATATGTCACAGGAGAGGAATCATATGATATGTGGCTTTTTGTGTCTGGTGTCTTTCACTTAGCATAATACTTTTGGTGTCCATCCACATTCTAGAATATATCAAATCTTCATTCCTTTTTATGGCTGAATAGTATTTCATCGTGTATCATTGTACATTACAATTTGTTTATCGTACTCAGCAATAAAAAGGCAACCTATAGAACAGGAGAAAATTTTTGCAACCTAGTCATCTGACAAATGGTTAATATCCAGAATCTACAAAGAACTTAAATTTACAGGAAAAAAACAAACAACCCCATCAAAAAGCAGGTGAAGGATATGAACAGACACTTCTCAAAAGAAGACACTTATGCGACCAACAAACATATGAGAACAGACACTTCTCAAAAGAAGACACTTATGCGACCAACAAACATATGAGAACAGACACTTCTCAAAAGAAGACATTTATGCAGTCAAAAAACATTTTAAAAAGCTCGTCATCACTGGTCATTAGAGAAATGCAAGTCAAAACCACAGTGAGGTGCCATCTCATGCCAGTTAGAATGGCAATCATTAAAAAGTCAGGAAACAACAGATGCTGGAGAGGATATGGAGAAATAGGAATGCTTTTGCACTATTGGTGGGATTGTAAATTAGTTCAACCATTGTGGAAGACAGTGTGGTGGTTTCTCAAGGATGTAGAACGAGAAATACCATTTGACCCAGCAATCCTATTACTGGGTGTACACAAAAAGGATTATAAATCATTCTACTATAAAGACACATGCACACGTATGTTTATTGCAGCACTGTTCACAATAGCAAAGACTTGGAACCAACCCTAATGCCCATCAATGATAGACGGGATAAAGAAAATGTGGCACATATACACCATGGAATACTATGCAGCCATAAAAAAGGATGAGTTCATGTCCTTTGAAGGGACATGGATGAAGCTGGAAACCATCATGCTCAGCAAACTAACACAGGAACAGAAAACTAAACACCACATGTTCTCACTCATAAGTGGGAGTTGAACAATGAGAACACATGGACACAGGGAGGGGAACATCACACACTGGGGCCTGTCAGGGATGGGGGGACTAGGGGAGCGATAGCATTAGCAGAAATACCTAATATAGATGATGGGTTGATGCGTGCACCAAACCACCATGGCACGTGCATACCTATGTAACAAATCTGCACATTCTGCACGTGTATCCCAGAACTTAAAGTAAAAAAAAAAGAAAAAAAAAAGACAATATAAATTTTTAAATGAACAATGGATTTAAGTAGACATTTCTCCAAAAATATATACAAATGGTCAACAAACACATAAACAGATATTAACTTCATTGGTCATTAAGGAAATACAAATCAAAAGAAGATACCAAAACAAAACAGCAACAACAACTAATGAGGTACCACTGCACGGTCACTAGGATGGCTACAATAATTAAAAACAAATAAAAAATAGGCATGGAGAAACAGAAACTCTCGTGCATTGCTGGTGGGGATATAAATGCTGCAGCTGCTCTGGACAATGGTTTGGTGGTTCCTGAAAAAGCTAAACATAGAATTGTCATATGACCCAGCAATTCCTCTTCCAGGTATAGACCACAGAGAAATGAAAACATATAACATATATCCACACAGAAACTTGTATATATCAATGGTTATAGCAGCATTATTCCTAATACCCAAAAGAAGGAAACAACCTAAGTGTCTATCAACAAATGAATGGATAAATAAAACTCCATTTTAATAGAAAATATTTTGTAACTTTTTTTATTCTTCCAAAATGAAACTGATAGATAATAAAACCTATTACACTCAAAATCTTCAAAAAATCAACATAATGCCTATTAAAGAAGGCATAAAAAATTTGTAATAAAACTGTATGTATCAAATAAAACTATATGTTCAATATGCAGATGTGCAAGCACCAGTCATATGGGGGCAGTTAAAATAATCCAGGGAAGAGATCTTACTTTGTGGACATCTCATGATGTAAATGGCATACTCACTGCTAAAGGAGACTTGTGGCTGCCAGACAACCGTTTGCTTAAATATCAGGCTCTATTAATTGAAGGTCCAGTGCTGCGACTGCACACTTGTGCAACTCTTACTCTTCCAGACAATGAAGAAAAGATAGAACGTAACTGTCAACAGGTGATTGCTCAAACCTACACCATGTGAAGGGACCTTCTAGAAGTTCCCTTGACTGATCCTGACCTCAACTTGTATACTGATGGAAGTTCCTTTGTAGAAAAAGGACTTCGAAAGGTGGGGTATGCAGTGGTCAGTGATAATGGAATACTTGAAAGTAATCTCCTCACTCCAGGAACTAGCGCTCAGCTGGCAGAACTAATAGCCCTCACTCGGGCACTGAAATTGGGAGAAGAAAAAAGGGTAAATATATATACAGACTCTAAGTATGCTTACCCAGTCCTCTATGTCCACGCAGCAATATGGAGAGAAAGGGAATTCCTAACTTCCGAGGGAACACTATCAAACATCAGGAAACCATTAGGAGATTATTATTGGCTGTACAGAAACCTAAAGAGGTGGCAGTCTTATACTGCCGGGATCATCAGAAGGGAAAAGAAAGGGAAATAGAAGGGAACCGCCTAGCGGATATTGAAGCCAAAAGAGCTGCAAGGCAGGACCCTCCATTAGAAATGTTTATAGAAGGACCCCTAATATGAGGTAATCCCCTCCAGGAAACCAAGCCCCAGTACTCAGCAGGAGAAATCAAACGGGGAACCTCACGAGTACATAGCTTCCTCCCTTCAGGATGGCTAGCCACTGAAGAAGGAAAAATACTTTTGCCTGCAGCTAACCAATGGAAATTACTTAAAACACTTCACCAAACCTTTCACTTAGGCAGTGATAGCACGCATCAGATGGCCAAATTATTATTTACTGGACCAGGCCTTTTCAAAACTATCAAGAAGATAGTCAGGGCCTGTGAAGTATGCCAAATAAATAATCCCCTGCACTTCAGGCCGTACATTTCAATCCCGTATCTTTAACCTCCTTGTTAAGTTTGTCTCTTCCAGAATCGAAACTGTAAAACTACAAATGGTTCTTCAAATGGAGCCCCAGATGCAGTCCATGACTAAAATCTACCACGGACCCCTAGACCGTCCTGCCAGCCCATGCTCTGATGTTGATGACATTAAAGGCAACGCTCTGGAGGAAATCTCACCTGCATGACCCCTACTATGTCCCAATTCAGCCAGAAGCAGTTAGAGCAGTTGTCAGCCAACCTCCCCAACAGCACTTGGGTTTTCCTGTTGAGAAGGGAGACTGAGACACAGGACTAGCTGAATTTCTAGGCCGACTAAGAATCCCTAAGCCTAGCTGGGAAGGTGAGTGCATCTACCTTTAAACACGGGGCTTGCAACTTAGCTCACACCAGACCAATCAAGTAGTAAAGAGGGCTCACTGAAATGCTAATTAGGCAAAAACAGGATATAAAGAAATAGCCAATCATTATTGCCTGAGAGTACAGGGGGAGGAACAATGATCAGGGATATAAACCCAGGCATTCGAGCCGGCAAGTGCTACCCCCTTTGGGTCCCCTCCCTTTGTATGGGAGCTCTGTTTTCACTCTATTAAATCTTGCAACTGGAAAAAAAAAAAAAAAAAACCTTTAGATGGTCTGTAGGTCTTCCAGCAAAAGTGATGTCTTCCATTATAACTATTTTCCGATAGCCCCATGTGAACAATCTCTTTTTTTTTTTTTTTATCAGCTTAACACATTCTTTAAGAATCACTACCACCTTGACCACCCCTCCCCTCAGAAACATTTAGAATGAAAGCAAGAGAGAGGAGGGAGAGGACAAAAAAAAAAAAGAAAGAAGGAAAGAAAATGAAAAGAAAAACAGTCCAGTTGGATGGATCCTAGTGAGTAATGAAGGAAAGTAGTAGACAAATAATATGGAGATTTATGGGGCTTATTTAAGCATGTTGGAAGATATCCTATATGTTATGGTAATCCAGTAAGGGGTTTTAAGCAGGTAGAGCCATGATTCAGCCAGGGATCCCTACCTGGTTGGAATGTGGCCAATGAATTGAAAGGGTGCAAGTGTGGAATCCAGGGGTCTGTTTAGGAGGCCATTAGAATAATCCAAACAGGACACAAGAAGGATATTGGGGGTGATGTGATAGAAACAGACTGCTCTTCTGCAGTCATAGAGTCAATGGGAAAGATTACAGAAGCTGAGATTCCCAGGGTGGAACAGAAAGAATAAATTCAGCACAGAAGAAGTTAGAAGACTCTAATACGAAGAAGGACAAAGAGGACTGGGCATGGAGATGAGGAAAGGAATTAAGAAGAACTGTGAAGCTGAGAAAGAATGAGTTAAAGGGAAAAATGGAAATAAAGTTAGAAAGATGGGTGGAACTGTAATTTGGAGGCCTTAAAACAGTAGTGGTTTATATCTTTGAGCACCAAGTACGAAAAAACTGAAATGTTTGTGTACTTTTAAAAAAATAAATAAATAAAGTTTTATATTTTTAAAACTTTTTATTAGAAAAACCAATATTTGTCTCTCAGTTAAACAGGTTATTTCCCTCTTCTTGAAGAATTTCACTTTTGTTTTAAAATATCAAAATCATATAACTCATCTGCTCAATGATGTCTGGTGAGATGCAGCAGATTTCGTAGTTGAGAAAGACACTTCTGCAACCAGTCTGTTGTGTCTCTATTGACTTAGTTTCTAAGCTACTTAATTATAAAATACAATTTTTTCCTGGAGACACATAATATTGTGTTCTCTATGATAAGAGATTTTCCTGTTGCACATGAGATAAATAGCAATACTTCTAACACAAAGAAGTGTGCCTTAATTAACATACCTTGAATTAAAGGCCTTTCATGGCAGTAACCATATTGGAGTTTAAATTTTATGAAAAAAATGACTTCCCTTAGCCCCATTCCTGGTCTTAGGTTAGAAACTGCCCAAGGAGAGGTCTCCCAGAGCATGGGATCTGCACTTCTTGGTATGTTTTATTCATGCTATAGAAGTTAGCTTCCTTTATCTGGGAGGTTTCTGGCTTTTGCTTTAGCCAGCCCTAACCAGTTGTGAGGTGAATGCCATGAATAGATTCTCCTTATCTGCCAGAGAAGCCAGCAGCTCAGTTAGCAATAGCTGTGGTCTTGCACTGCCTAGGACAGTTTGGCTCCATCTGAAGGGGGCACAGGAGAGTGCGTAACTGAAATTAAACGGAGGCCTTGCTCACAAAGTGAAGTCACTCAAGGATCTCCAGTAGCTGTCACTACCTTTCAGTTTTAGAAGAAAGGGGGTGGGTATCCAATGGTCTTCAGTGATCCTTTTAGGACAGTATGAAATCAGCTAGAATGTTAATCCAATGCATAATCCTAGTATATACACTTATAAAAGCTCTGACCTAATTCTAGTATGTACACTTATAAAATATATCTACCCTGTTACGCCATATACAATGTATGTAGAATATTATTTATTGTACATTATTTTATTTTTACATTTTCTCTTTAGTTTTTAATCTAAACTTTACTCCAAGTGTAAATAATATCAAAATTACCTAACCAGTCTGCTCAGACTCTTTTTGGCTGGCTTTGATATCACAGTGTCATCTACAAACAGATAGATGAGACTTCCCTAGAGAAAACAAGCTACAGTCATGCACTACTTAACAATGGGGATATGTTCTGAGAAATGCATCAGTAGATGGTTTTGTCATTGTGTGAATGTACTCACACAAACATAGATGGTATAGCATACTACACACCTAGGCTATATGGTGTAGCCTATTGTTCCTAGGCTACAAAGCTTTATAGCATGTTATTACTACTGTACTGAATACTGTAGGCTAATGTAACACAATGGTAAGTATTTGTGTATCTAAACACATCTAAATATACAAAAAGTTACAATAAAAATACCATATTATCTTATGAGATCACCATTGTATATGTGTTCTGTCACTGACACAAAAGTCCTTATATGGTGCATGACTATACTAGCATATGCCTTTAACCGACTAATCTCTTGGTACTAATTTTTCAGTTATCAGCATGTTCTTTGTTAGAGGCGCTTTGCTGTTTCTTATTTTTTGTTTTAGTGACTAAGAAATAAGTTTTTTTTTTTAAGTAAAAGTTCAAATAACTTTAAAATAACTTCCCATTCACTATCTCCAACATTTAAAAAATATGTATTTGTATATGTATAAGTAAAAAATAATATGAAAAAAACTTAATCTAAAGAAAAAGGATATAGAAGTGACTAAACTAAGATGCTTTTCTTGTAACTTCTGGAAAACTATAGCTAGTCCTTAGCTGTAATTATAATTATTTTATCTAATTCCTCGCTTTTAAAATTACTACTATTAACTGATCACTAGTAATATTTAAATTTCTCCATCCTAGAAATGAAGCTTAACTCTTTCCTCAGACGCTAGATAAGAGAGCTTATGATGAAACTTTCAATCCCATTTTTAAACAGATAATTAAATGAGCATTTATCTCTTCATTTGCAGCAATCGTACATTTATATCAATTACTTTGCCTTTGCTTAAAACATTTTAGGTAGTCTTTTCTCGGAAATGTCTTCCAGACTAAGTTATCAGCCACTTTAAAAATGTCAGTCTTATCATCTCATAATGCTATTTCATTTTAGGCCCAAAAATGTTAATACCCAATGTAATCATATATCTTTTCCCTGCTCATATCTCTAAATGACTTTCAGCTTTTTTCAGAAACCAAATTGTTTAGAAGACAAAAATTTGTCATCATTGAGCATATTCCAAAAAGAATGCCTTAGGCTCTGGAAAAAAATACAAGTACCCATAGATGTTTGCCCTTTCAAATGTTCAAAATATCTTCAATTCTCTCATCTCATTTATTCTTCAAGACCTTTCTTAGGTACTATTAGTCTCATATAGGGGAATAAACTGAGGCCTGAAGTTACTCATTTATTCATTCATTTGATGAATACTTATGTAATGCCTGCTGGGGGCCAACACTGGCAGATCAGATATGTCCAAAGTTACATAGCTAGCAACTGGTAAACCAAGACTAGAACGCAGGTCCAATTTTTTGCCCTACCATACTGCCTATAGCAGATTATATATTCCAAAAGGTAAAAGCAGCCACCAATATTTCTTATTCCACATGCTCTAGAAGTTTGCCACTCCTCTCTCAAGAGGTAGGCCAGGTGTGGTGGCTCACACCAGTAATCCCAGCACTTTAGGAGGCTGAGGCGGGCAGATCACCTGAGGTCAGGAGTTTGAGACAAGCTTGGCCAACATGTTGAAACCCCATCTCCACTAAAAATACAAAATTTAGCCAGTCATGGTGGCACATGCCTGTGGTCCCAGCTACTCAGGAGGCCAAGGCAGGAGAATCACTTGAACCCAGGAAGTGAAGGTTGCAGTGAGCTGAGATTGTGCCCTTGAACTCCAGCCTGAGTGACAGAGTAAAAAAAAAAAAAAAAAAGAGGTGAAGCTTAAATTCTTCTCCTTTTTAACCTAAATAGGCTGTGACTTGCTTGTAATTAAGAAAATGCAGTGATAGAGTGATGCAATATGAGGTCTGCCTTATGAACTAGAATCCCTGCTCTTAAAACCTTAAAGCCTTGCTCTCAAAGTAAGCAGGTTTTGTGCCTTGAGGCTGCCATGCTGCGAAGAAGTCCAGACTAACCCATGGGGAGATACCACATGGTAACACCATGAGAGCAAGATACACAGCCAGTCCCCATCCATGTCAATGTCTCCTCTGTTCCAAACCCCACCCTCATCTGATGGCAACTGCATGAAAAACCCTGAGCCTGAACTTTCCAGGTGGAAATCTACAGCAACAGTTAACAGAACACTATCACTAAGAAAATTCCAAAATATTTGTGATAACTGTCCATGTGGTAGAGTGTATTAATTACCCTAATTTTTTATTCCTCCCTGTATTTCTGCCCTTTCCAATGTGTCTTTGTAGTTCCTCATAGTATTCTTGATAGCCCTTTGACTATTGACATCTATTGGCTGATTCAAAATTGTTGGTAATCATCACCAAGTACATTATCTAACACCCACATGACTAATTCATAACCCATTATTGCAAAGCAATCCAATATTAGTTTCTACCACCTTAAGCGCAAGTGTTACACAGCACACTAACAAACTGTTCTTGTTGACACATGATTTGGACAAGTCAGTGAAACCTTGGGATTTTTCCTAGTTTTCTGAGATATTTTGGTCAAAATCCCCTTTGTTGGCCTAAAGCCCCTTTTATCATGGAAACAAATGAAATTAGCAAATGATACCTTTTAACTATCGTACTTAAGTAAATCACACTAAGATCCCTGAACATCTACCTCAGAGGGTAAATTATACATATTGCAATAAAATGGACAATGTAATGTAAGATCTATCTTTCTATGTACATATACTTAAAAAAAAAAAAAAGAAAGAAACTTACCTTTTTTTTTTACTTAGAAGTTGCAGGGGACATTCCCAAGTGATAAACTTCTATACTCTCAATCATCAAAATAACAAGTAAACAAAAGGCCCCCAAGCTATCAGACCCCACTCTCACCCCAACTTCCCTCTTTAAAAAGCAGATGTTATAAATAGCAAGCAGTTTGTAAATATCACCATCTCCTGAGAAAGTATTTTTGTCACTCTGGCTAGTTCTCTGTAAGGTAATTGGAGAGAGGATAATGTGGTAGTCAGGCCTCCAGTGACAGGACTCAACTTTCTGCCCTTCCTCCTTCACTATGACTTAGGCGGGATTTTCCTGTGAGCACCCATCTCAGGAGAGTCATAGATTCAGCTCTGCCTATTTAGAACCCGGAAACAGTTTTCTGTTCTTCCCTCCTGAGTATTAGAATGACCTCAGCCTGATCAGGGAAAGGTTCTCCAGTTGAAAAAAGCTTGTGGAGATTTTTAGGGAAATTGATATGGTAGACATTAATTGGTGTGATTGCCTGGCTCTCAGTGATTCCCCAGTCGTCAGCCTCTGATGCTCCTTATCTTTGAAAAGGGTTGCTAATTCTTCTACCCCCATTCCCATTCTAGCATATGGTCCAATGGGAACTGTATGCTCTTGTCTCCAGGGTGGGGGGAGGCTGAACATGGACTCATAACTCAAGCTAGGTACTATGGTCTGAGTATTTGCATCTTCCCACAATTCCTATATTGAAATCCTAACTCCCAAGGTGATGGTATTAGGAGTTAAGGCCTTTTGAGAGGTGATTAGGCCATGAGGGCAGAGTCTTCATGAATGGGATTAATGCCCTTATAAAATAGAGCCAAATGAGCTTGTTTGTTCCTTTTACCATGTGAGGACACAGCCAGAAGATACCAGCTGTGAGCAGGAAACAAGCCCTCACCAGACACCGAATATGCTGGCACCTTGATCTTGGACTTCCCAGACACCAGAACTGTGAGAAACACAATTCTACTGTTCATAAGCCACCCAGTTTATAGTACTTTGTTATAGTAGTCCAAATGGACTAAGATACTAGGCCCATCAGAGTCCTTCCTGGGATTGTTAAAACTGGAGCAGTAAGTAATAAAGACGTAAGTCTAGAAGTACCAGCAGCCATTCCCTGCCCTCCACAATGTGAGAAACCTGTGCAACAAAGAAAAGCAGAAACAGCAAGAGGCACAGAGCACGTCCTAACAGCATTCAAGTCCTTGGTTCTAGTTATTGAAATTTCTGGAACTATCCTAAGCCCTGCCATTCCAAGAGGGAGTTGTTTAATCTTGCATTGACTCTGGGGCCTTCACCAGCACCCTTCCAAGACATTCTTTTTATTGCACAATTTTGGTTGGATTTCTTTCACTCACAACAAAGAATTCTAACTTCTTACGAAACAAATAGCCATCTTGGATTCAAACAAGCAGTGTGAGAGTCCAGAGTCATCAGAGCCCCAGCCTTTGTCCCTGCCACAGTTAGTGCCAGAAATTGCTCCCCATTTTGCACAGTGAAAACTAACATGAATCCTAAGGCTCCTGTCTATAAAGAGCTCCTTATTTCAGAAGAGGAGAATGATTGTTTACCGTTTTTTTCCCCTTGTAGCACTGAAATCATTCCTAATTTTCAGTTCTTTCATTGTTTTCCCTTTTAGTGACTTCAGCTTTTTAGAGGAGTTCTCAGTATGGCATGTGTTCTTCCACAAGTTAACAATCATTACCAAAACCAAAACTAATGGATAAGCACTTTCTCCTCAGATACCTGAGCAATCTTTTGATTTTGTTTTTTTCTGTCAAGAGTATCTGTGGGAAGAAAATAAATAGTTATATTCTCTTTCCAAAGCCTGAAACCTATCTGAGGAACCCACTAACCAAGGTTAAGAGAACTCTGCTTGTTGGTTTTTTGTTTGTTTGTTTTCTTTTTTTTGAGACGTAGTCTGGCTCTGTCGCCCAGGCTGGAGTGCAGTGGTGCAATCTCCGTTCACTGCAAGCTCCACCTCCCGGGTTCACGCCATTCTCCTGCCTCAGCCTCCCGAGTAGCTGGGACTACAGGCGCCCGCCACCACACCGGGCTAAGTTTTTGTATTTTTAGTAGAGACGGGGTTTCACCGTGGTCTCCATCTCCTGACTTCATGATCTGCCTGCCTCGGCCTCCCAGAGTGCTGGGATTACAGGCGTGAGCCACCGCACCTGGCCCAGGGTTTTGACTTAGTTGGTAGCAGGGAGTAGATAGAGATAGGATAGTTTTATATCTTCATGAACTGTAGTTTCCCAAATATGAACTGGTGCCTTCCATTACAACCCTGCTGTTTGGTCTTGTAATCTGGAATCCACTAATGTAATCTCACTTGTCAATGTCTATAGAATTAACCTCATAGGTTAAGATGATCTCTAAGGTTTAAAGGTGAGAAGAGAGAGGGGGGCACAAAAATATACCAATATTTATGAAAATTAGATCTGTTCATGCTGGCTACTTTGGGCTAATTCTCTTCAGGCGTGATTAGTGATTCACTGCTAAGGAGCCTGATTTTCCCAAACCACACCTCATAGAATCTTGTCTTATGTTTCACTGCAGAGGGCCCTCAACTCTCATGTTTGTTTTTTCCTTTTTCTGTTGACATGTAATTGAATCCTTTTCAGGCAACTTTCAGCATCTCCCCATATTATTAAAAACCACCCCCTTTGAATGCTGTAAGGTGTTCTATCCACAGAGATGGAGGCATTTAGGCACCAGGTTCTCAGTGTCTCAATGGTACTGGACACAGAAGAGACTCAATAAAAATTTAGCAAGGAATGAATTTAATGTTTTGAGACCATAATGAATGCCAGAAAGAGACCCACAGAAAGGAAGTATGGCTACTTCAGGCATATTTTATTTTATTATTATTTTTATTTTTTTTGAGACATGGTCTCACTCTGTCACCCAGGCTAGAGTACAGTGGCATGATCATGGCTCACTGCAGCTTCAACCTCCTGGGCTCAGGTGATCTTCCCACCTCAGCCTCCCAGGTAGCTGGGAATTTAGGCACATGCCAACATGCCTGGCTAACTTTTTGTATGTTTTGTAGATATGGGATTTTTGCCATGTTTCCCAGGCTGGTCTTAAACTCCTAGGCTCAAGAAATTCATTTGCCTCAGACTTGCAAAATGCTGGGATTACAGATGTGAGTCATTGCACTCAGCCAAGGCTTATTTTGAAGTGAGTGGGACTTAGTATTTTTGGGGCCACAGACCCATTTCAGAATCTGAGGAAAGGGGCAGACATTTTCTCCCAGAAAGTGCACAATATATACAAAGTTTGCTTATAATTTTAGGAGATCTATTGGCCTAAGAATCTGTAGATTTTAGGTTATAAATTTCATTTTTTTCTCTCCAACATTTATTTTAAGTTTATGGGTACATGTGCAGGATGTACAGGTTAGTTACATAGGTAAACGTGTACCATGGTAGTTTGCTGCACAGATCATCCCATCACCTAGGTATTATGCCCAGCATTTATCAGCTGTTCCTTCCTGATGCTGTCCCTCCTCTCAACTCCACCCTCTGACAGATCCCAGTGTGTGTTGTTCCCCCATGTATCCATGTGTTCTCATCTTTCAGCTCCCACTTATAAGTGAGAACATGTGGTATTTGGTTTTCTGTTCCTGTGTTAGTTTGCTGAGGATAATGGCTTCCATTTCCATCCATGTCCCTACAAAGGACATGATCTTGTTCCTTTTTATGGCTGCGTAGTAATCCATGGTGTATATGTACCACATTTTCTTTATCTAGTCTATAATTGATGGGTTTTTAGGTTAATTCTATGTCTTTGCTATTGTGAATAGTGCTGCAATGAACATACATGTGCATGTGTCTTTTTAATAGAATGATTTATATTCCTTTGGGTATATACCCAGTAATGGGATTGCTGGGTCAAATGGCATTTCTGCCCCTAGGTCTTTGAGGAATTGCCATGCTGTCTTCCACAATGGTTGAACTAATTTACATTCCCACCAACAGTGTAAATGTGTGTCTTTTTCTCTACAACCTTGCCAGCATCTGCTGTTCTTTGATTTTATAATCATAGCCATTCTGACTGGTGTGAGATGGTATTTCAATGTGGTTTTGATTTGTATTTCTCTAATGATCAGTGATGTTGAGCTTTTTTTTTTTCATATGTTTGTTGGCAACATGTATGTCTTCTTTTGAGAAGTGTCTGTTCATGTCCTTTGCCTACTTTTTAATGAGTTATTTGTTTTTTACTTGTAAATTTGTTTAAGTACCTTATAGATGCTGGATGTTAGACCTTTGTCAGATGGATAGATTGCAAAAATTTCCTCCCATTCCATATGTTGTCCATTTATTCTGATGATAGCTTATTATGCTGTGCAGAGCTCTTTAGTTTAATTAGATCCCATTTGAAAATGTTTGCTTTTGTTGCAACTGCTTTTGGCATCTTTGTCATGAAATCATTGCCCATGCCTTGTCCTGAATGGTATGCCTAGGTTGTCTTCTAGGCTTATTTTTATAGTTTAGAGTTTTACATTTAAGTCCTTAATCTATCTTCAGTTGATTTTTTTATATGGTGTGAGGAAGGGGTCTGGTTTCAATTTCCTGCGTATGACTAGCTAGTTCTCCCAGCACCATTTACTATATAAGGAATCTTTCCCCATTGCTTGTTTTGGTTAGGTTTGTTGATGATCAGATTGTTGTAGGTGTGCAGTCTTATTTATGGGCTCTCTATTCTGTTCCATTGTTCTATGTGCCTGTTCTTGTACCAGTACCATGCTGTTTTGGTTTTTATAGCCTTGTAGTACAGTTTGAAGTTGGGTAGCATGATGCCTCCAGCTTTGTTCTTTTTGCTTAGAATTGTCTTAGGTATTCAAGCTCTTTTTTTGGTTCCATATGAATTTTAAAATAATTTTTTTCTAATTCTGTGAAGAATGTCAATGGTAGTTTAGTAGGAATAGCATTGAATCTATAAATTGCTTTGGGTGATATGGCCATTTTCACAATGTTGATTCTTCCTATCTATGAGCATGGAATGTTTTTCCATTTGTTTGTGTCATCTCTGATTTCTTTCAGGAGTCATTTGTAGTTCTCCTTGAAGAAGTCCTTCACTTACTTTGTTATCTGTATTCCTAGGTATTATCTTCTTTGTGGCAATTGTTGATGGAAGTTCATTGATGATTTGGCTCTCTGCTTGACTGTTGTTGGTATATAGGAATCCTAGGGACTTTTCACGTTTATTTTGTATCCTGAGACTTTGATGAAGTGACTTATCAGCTTAAGAAGCTTTTGGCCTGAGATGATGGGATTTTCTAGATATGGGATCATGTCATCTGCAAAGAAAGATAATTTGACTTCCTCTCTTCGTATTTGAATACCTTTATTTCTTTTTCCTGCGTGATTGCTCCGGCCAGAACTTCCAATACTATGTTGAATAGGAGTGGTGAAAGAGGGCATCCTTGTCTTGTGTGAGTTTTCAAGGGCAATGCGTCCAGATTTTGCTCATTCGGTATGATATTGACTGTGGGTTTGTCATATGTAGCTCTTATTATTTTGAGGTATGTTCCTTCAACACCTAGTGCATTGAGAGTTTTTAATATGAGGGGATGTTGAATTTTAGGTTACAAATTTTTATTGAAGCAGAATATTAATTAATATAGAAAAATATTCATAAGTATTTGAAAGTGACTTTTGGGGCTAATTTCTGTTCACACACCTCATCAATTCTCCCTAGCCTACTGTCATGATTTAAATGAATTAAGCATTCTTCAAAACAGGCAGTTAAAAAAAAAGGAAAAGGGCCCCATGTGTTGAGTGGTCAGCAAAACAAAACAAAACAAGAAACATGGAAAAGAATATTAATTCTTCCTCCTACGAAGTTCCACTCTTTATCCCAAGTTAGGAGATTCTTACCATATCTGGCCAGGCACGGTGGCTCACGTCTGTAATTCCAGCACTTTGGGAGGCTGAGGTGGGCGGATCACGAGGTCAGGAGTTCGAGACCAGGCTGGCCAATATGGTGAAACCCCATCTCTACTAAAGATATGAAAAATTGGCCGGGCATGGTGGCATGTGCCTGTAATCCCAGCTACTCGGGAGGCTGAGGCAGGAGAACCGCTTGAACCCGGGAGGTGGAGGTTGTAGTGAGCTGAGATCAAGCCATTGCACTCCAGACTGGGCCACAGGGTGAGACTCCATCTCAAAAATAAAAAATAAAATAAAATAAAATAAAACAAATTTAAAAAAAGAGAAGATTCTTACCATATCCATACCCTCAGGCTGGATATGACTGTCAAGATTGGTGACATTAACGACTCCCTTTTAACAAGATTTTACCATCTGAATCCAAACATTTGCATGATCTGTGACACTCTGACTCTTTTTTATTTGTTTTTTTTGTTTGTTTGTTTGTCTTGAGATGGAGTCTCGCTCTGTCGCCCAGGCTGGAGTGCAGTGGCCGGATCTCAGCTCACAGCAAGCTCCACCTCCCGGGTTTACGCCATTCTCCTGCCTCAGCCTCCCCAGTAGCTGGGACTACAGGCGCCCGCCACCTCGCCCGGCTATTTTTTTGTATTTTTTAGTAGAGACGGGGTTTCACCGTGTTAGCCAGGATGGTCTCGATCTCCTGACCTCGTGATCCGCCCGTCTCGGCCTCCCAAAGTGCTGGGATTACAGGTTTTATTTGTTTTTTTAAAGGTAAGATAAAATATTTTGCAGAGGAAAATCTCTTATAAGCCTACTGGCATTGGTTTTACCCTTCCTCATTTAAATTAAAATTCAATTACCCTAATCAGCATTAAAAAAAAAACTTCTCTAGCATTACGCTTCGATAACTCTGTTTTCTGAGAACCAAGAAGGAAACACAAAATGATATGGGATAATAGGAACATAAGTTTAAAGCTAAAGGTATAGTAATCTATCCTGACACTATAGTTTCACAAATTTAAAAAACAGAGTCACAAAGGTAAATGTAACCTTTCTAAGATCTCTATAACTTGTCCAAGATCTCCATAAGAGATTCTTTACTATTTCTCCATTCAAAAATTATTCATTCACACTCTTCACCAAGTGTCATTGCAATTCCTCTCAATAGAGTATGTATATTTCCCCATCATATTGTTGTTGGACTTGGCCATGTGACCTGCTCTGGCCAGTAAAATATTAGTAGAGACTTTAAGTGTGCTTGCATGATTTAGTTTAGCCTCTTGCACTTTTGTTATTCAACCTTGAGAAGAAGATATTTCATGTAGCTGCTGGACTGAAAAGTTGATGATAACTCATATCTACTCAAAAAGTAATGATAAGAACATGTGGAGCAGACCTAATCTGAACCTGGAGTTTGGAGTCGAGGCAAGCCCAGCCAAAAGCATTATCATGTCCAAGATCAGATGAGTAACAGGCAACATGCAGACCCAAAGAAGAAAAGAATTTGCTGTTTTAATCTCCTGAGATTTCAGGAGCTATTGCTATGCAATAGTAACACAGTGAAAAATCTGACTAATAGTGTCTCATAAAATTAACAATGATAAAATATTCTAACACTTTTTTCAAATGGTTGGATTGACTGCAATTTGGTTTACTTGCATATAACAGAAAAACTCAAACAATAATGTCTAGTCAAAATTAGAAAAAAGTCTAGGATTTTTTCACTGTCTTAGAAAAAAGTCTGGGATTAGGCAATTCAGATATAGTTTAGTGATTCTAGGAGGAGATTACGCACTTTCCAGTGCATGGTTCTACCATCCCTAGGATATGGCCTTCCCTTAATGGCCCATTGCCAGTAGAGCTTCTGCCATCCTATCCAAGATTCAGTAAGAATAAAGGAGAAAACAAGCAAGCAATGATGCATGCCCTTCCTTTTAAGGAGGCTTCTTGAACATTCCACAGAGTCCCCACTGAATTTTATTGGCCAGAACTTAGTCTAAGTACTATACCAAGATTCAAAGAGGCTGTGAAATATGGTCTTTAGCTGGGTAGTAAAGCACTAAGCAAAAATTATGGGGTTCTATTACCAAAAAGAAGGGGGAGAATATATACTTTGAAGCAACTGGCAGTTTCTACTGCAATGAACAAATAGTTGTTCTCCTATAGGAAGTAGACAATATCTGAAGTATCCAACTCAGATAGATGACAATAAAAACATTAGTAAACTTTAGTGAAATAAATCATCAGAAGGGATGAGTGATAATCATGGATTTGATTATGCCATTTATTTGAAATTTGTTTTCTTGTCAATATGATGTTTTGTTATACATTATAAATGTTTGCAGTTCCATGCAGTAAATAGTACTGAGCACAACAATATGAAAAGCACTGTGTTTGGAACTCTTAGAGTCCAGATATGAATAAAACACAGTCCTAAACTTCATGAAATTTAGCAGAACTATTGAGTTTACCAACTGTACTGGACATTTTTCTTACAAGCTGACAGCTTTCTACCTCAAGCATCTGGTCTATTGACCTTTTAATTTTTTTCTGAATGCTTTTTCCAGTGTCTCTGAGGCTTATCCAGTTCACTAGTAGAAGAGATCCAAAACTTTCTGGGATTTGGTTGTTTTGGAGGAGGGCTATGGGGAGCATCCTGTGCACTATAGGATGTTTAGCAGTGACCCTGGCCTCTACCCACTAGATGTCAGTAGTACCCTCAGTTGTGACAAATGGAAATGTCTCTACACTTTGCTAAATTTCTCCCCATTGATGGGGGTAAAATTGCTCCCAGTTGAGAATTTTAAGGGAATTCTACTAGTCAAATTTTTATAATTTGAAAACCAAAATATAATTAGTAGCATTATTGTGGTTACTGAAGAGATTGAGTTTCTGAAAAGCCTTGACTTTATAATAATCAAAGGTTAAAAATTAATTGAAATGTATAAAAAGCAGTCATAATACAAAATATTGTGAATATAATGAGTTAAATTTTATTGATTTAAATAGAGAATACTGATGTATAGATACTTATCTATCTACTCTGAATGTAAGGCTACAGTGAAATAATGAGAGAAGGGAAACAAATGAAATGAGCCCTACAATTTAGGCTTTCTGCCTGAAGACACATTCCACATGACGGTACTGGTTGGCGGACCCAAGTAAGCACAGCGGTCTCTGGGAGCTGAGAAAACTTCCTCATGATCAGGAACTGGGATCCTCATTCCTAAAATCAGGAACATGACAAGAATGTCCGATCTCTCCATTTCTAGTCAACATTTACTGGAGTTACTAGCCAGTGCATTAAGCATGAAAAAGAAATAAAAGCCATAGAGATTGCAAAGAAAGAAATAAAAAATGCTATTTGCAGACAAAACGATCATGTACATAGAAAAATCCTCAAATATATACAAAATATTACTCGCTAATGAGTGGCTTTAGTAAGGTCCCCAAATGAAAGCTAGCATACAAAAATCAATTGCATTTCTATATATTGGCAACAAATAACTGGAATATGTTATAAAACATTCCAATTACAATAGTATCAACACATGACATTTTAAGAGATAAATATAACAAAGTATGTGCAATATCTGCTTCTGAAAACCAACAAACATCACAGAGACAAATTTTTAAAGACCTGAATAGAGAAATATGCCATATTCATGAATATGAAGAGCCAATGCTGTTGACAGTTCTCCCCAAATTGATCTATAGAATGAAACTAATCCATATCAAATCCCAAGATGTTTTTTGTGAGCGATTGACAAGCTGATTATAAAATTTATATGGAAATGCAAAGGACAAAGCAATTCTGAAGAAGAACCACGTTAGAGAACATATACTACTCGACTCTAAGATTATAAAGATAGATCAATCAAGAGTGAGCTGTTGATGAAAGAATAAATAAATAAGTAAATATATGGAACATAATGGAGAGTTCAGAAATAGCCCTACATATCTATGGTTAGTTGATTTTCAAGAATGGTAGAAGGTAATCCAATGGGGAGGACAGTCTTTTAAAAAATAGCACCAGAACAATTGGACACACATAGGAAAAAAAAAATTAACCTGCACCTTTACTTCATACCGCATATCAAAATTAATTAGAAATCAATCATGGATATAAATGAAAGAAATACAACTCTAAAAATGTTTTAAGAAAACATAGAAATAAATGTTTTTGAATTCAGGATGGACGAGAGAAACAAAAAGCAGGAGCCATAAAAAGAAATGATAAATCAGTGTTTATTGAAATAAAAAAAAATTGACTCTTTAACAGACATTGTGAAGAAAAATGAACAGGCAAGCCACAGAATGGAGAATATATTCACATTACATACATTTGACAAAAGATTTGAATCTGAAAGGGATAGCTTTTATAACTTATAATTTTATAATTTATTTTATAATTATTTATAATTTTATAATTAAATTTATATTTGTTTACTTTTATAATTATATCAATATTTAATTACAAATAATTATTTTATTATATTGTATAATTTGATGATTAACTTTATAATTTTATAAATTTTATAATTATAAGTAAGTTACTTTTATAATTTAATAATATGAACAAACCAATACAAATAGATACTTTACCAGAGAAGATACAAATAGCCTATGAGCACATGAAAAGATGTTTAATATTATTAGTCATCAGGAAAATACAAATTATAACCACAGTGAGGTATCACTACATATCCAATAAGATGGTTAAAATTTTTAAATCTAACAATATTAATTATTGAAAAGACACAAGTAATTAAAATTCTCATACATTGCCGGAAGAAATGAAAAATGGTATAGTCACTGTAATAGTTTGTCAAATGTTTATATAGTCTATAAAAGGTACAAATTGTATTAATAACAAAGAGAACTAATTAGTCCTGTAGTCACATATAATATCAACTGGAAAGTAGCTATAACGGAAGATGAGCACGCAATAACCAAGAAGAAGGCATGCTCAAAAGTATTTGAGTGGGCCGGGTGCGGTGGCTCACGCCTGTAATCCTAGCATTTTGGGAGGCCGAGGCGGGTGGATCACGAGGGCAAGAGTTTGAGACCACCTGGTGGTCTCAACATGGTGAAACTCCATCTCTACTAAAAATGCAAAAATTAGCCGGGCATGGTGGCACATGCATGTAATCCCAGCTACTCAGGAGACTGAGGCAGGAGAATTGCTTGAATCCTGGAGGCGGAGGTTGCAGTGAGCCAAGATTGCACCACAGCACTCCAGCCTGGGCGAAAGAGCGAGACTCTGTCCTGAAAAAAAAAAAAAAGATTTTTGAGTTAGCCAAATGTCTTAAAGAAAAATGTGCGGTCTCATTCTTGCACCTCAAGAAATTAAACTGTCATGAGGTTTTACAAATTATAATACGAATAAAAAAATTTTTTAAGTTGTAATAATGCTAACGGACCAGGTCAATAAGTTGTGACGAGAAGACATAGATGACACTACTAACCAATGAATACTTGAGAAATGCATCATTTTAGGAGAGACAACTGGCTGCAAAATTTAACCACAAAAAATAGTCATTATTTTGATTTTGAATCTACTTGGGAGAAATTAAGTTCTAGTCTCCATCCCATCATCAATTGATTGCTACCCCAGATCCTATGACCTTGGTTTGAAAAAAGTCATTTCTGTTAGTTTGTTTTTGTGTTTGTTTTTTCGTTTTTTAGCAAGAAAGATTATCACTTCTAGAAATATTATGTCAACATAGTGTTAGTAGAACTTTAGAAAGATACAAAATTAAGTAAAAACATTATAGTAAAGTATAGTAAAAACATTATACAACAAAAGAAATATTGAGACTATTAATCAAACTCATGTTATTATTTTAGAACAAATTTAAAGGTATGCAGAATAATGTTTTATAGTCCTTGCATTTGTGTGTATTTTCTCTGCTATTTATGTTTAGTCATACTAAATGTGGAATTACTGTTTATCTTTTTTAATTTAGTTAACCCAATTTACCACTAATGTAAATATGTGAGTTTAGTAAGTACACTAATACATGAATTTAATAAGCTAAAAATTAAACAAAGTACAAATACTTTTGATTGTTCCTCTCCATACATCAAAAAATTCTTCACAAAAAAGACGTATATAATCAACTACAAATACATAGAGCTAGCCAATACATTCAGCTCAAAGTTAAGCACCTAGCTCCTAGCACAGAGCCTGAGGTTAGTAAGAATTTGATACACATTTGTTAAATGAATATTACAAGTTAAACTGTGGCAAAGGAAATGAATTATAGAGTTCCAGGTATATAAGCCATGACGGGTCTTACAAGTGTGTATTTTTATTATTATTATTATTATTATACTTTAAGTTCTAGGGTACATATGCACAACGTGCAGGTTTGTTACATATGTATACATGTGCCATGTTGGTGTGCTGCACCCATTAACTAACTCGTCATTTACATTAGGTATATCTCCTAATGCTATCCCTCTCCCCTCCCCCCACCCCACAGCAGGCCCTGGTGTGTGATGTTCCCCTTCCTGTGTCCAGGTGTTCTCATTGTTCAGTTCCCTCTTATGAGTGAGAACATGCAGTGTTTGGTTTTCTGTTCTTGCGATGTGTGTATTTTTTTTTCTTTTTTCTTTTTCAGTAATCTTTACCCTAGCACTGGATAAATATGTATTTTCTAATAGTGACACAGAAGCATGATGGATAGCAAAGAGAAGCTAACCTAGAATGTTCTCTTTTAAAAAAGAATAAAGCACAATTTGACTAACTTATATTTGGTAAATTACAAGCCAAATGTAATAAAAAAAAATTAGGACAGTAGTTTTCTTTGGAAAGAAAAGAATTCTAATGCCAAATCTAGTACTTGGTAAACTAGAGTAGAATATACATTTACCATTACATTAAAAAAGCCAGTTACCATGACTGTTAAAATATATATTGCAATGAAAAAGTGAACTGGCTACATTTTTTCATATACTTCTAAATTTGTTTCTTATTTTAGAAACCAGGAACAAATATAGATCACAATGTATTTAAAGGTTCGGATTCTTTTTTCCTATATAATGACCTCTAGAGCAGTGTTCTGTTAATTACTAACTCAACCACTTTGAAAAGACTTTGAAAAGAAAATATGTTTCAAATATGTACAAGCATATTGTACATATTGTATGTCAAACTTAGCTTTCAGAGATACAGTTTTGTATCGGGAATAATTCTTACAGGGAGAAGACATAGTATGTCCATATTTTGTATAATCAACAAACATGAAAACCTTGAAAAATGCTATGTACCAATTAAAATTTAAGAGACTAAATTAAGGTTTTATTTTTCCTAATACTCAACTCACCAACGAAACTTGTTTCTCATAGGTTCAGACCTTCGACACATCAGGAATTGTTAATTCTTATCAGTATCACTGAACTTTGCCTTTTTTGGAGCTGGTGAGTTTTGCTGAAAGGGATCCATAAAATCAATTCAATACCTGTAAGAATGGTGACCATTCCATTTTGGTGAGCTTATTTAGGTCAATGAAAAACTCTCAAGTTTTGTCCTTTGCTTTGGCTCCAGACTTACTCAACATTACCAAAGTTGTTAAAATTAAAATTTCTAGTATCTTTGTGTTTCCTGGCCACTTCTCTTCAGACTTGCTTAAATACACTTCTTTTTCCTCAACAGGTAGCTTTTAGGCACTTGTATATTCAGTAAAATAAATATTTTAATAGATTAGAAGAGGCTTAAGTGAAATATTGTCAAATGCTAAGAAGGCCCATTTCATCATTAAGATCTAGTCTTGTCCATATCTCACAATATCTATCATCCACTTTTCCTCCTTCCCCCATTCTCAGGCACTTGTTACCTGTACTATTTTTTCTGGATATTTTAACCAGCTTCCTGTTGCAGAGGCTTGTAACTACCTATTATTTTACAGTTCTTCCTTAATAATAGAACCCCAAATTTATCTTGAGTGGCAAGGTACCCAGCTAGTAAAATCATTCCCTAGCCTCACTTGTAGCTAGGCATATCCATGTGATGAAGTTTTTGCCAATGAACTTAACTCTCATGAACTCCAGTGAAGATGGAAACAAAAGTGTTACAGAAGACTTTCTGGAAGACTTCTTGAAATCTGCTGGGAATTGAGCCCATTTTGCCCTCCTCCATCCTCCTTCCTGCTGTATATAGATTGGTAGTAATGGTCAGTGTGCCAATAGCCATCTTGGAAGCCAGCACTAGTGTGACGAAAGAATTCTAGACACCAGATGGCCATGAATCTATCATACTGGCTAGTCCCACTGCTGACTTCTCTGATTTCTTTTACTTGAAATAAAAGTAAACTATGGAGTTATAATGGCAAATGGATGGCAGGCTCAAACAGGGTCACTGAGGACAGTTTAATGAAGGGACTCTGCAGGGGTGTGAGCAGGGTTAAGTCAAATTAACAAGGGACCTTGAAGCATCCTCTTTTAGTTACAGCAAGGAAGCCTGTTTGCCCCTGGGCCAAAAGAGACGAGAGAGAGCAGACCCCAGGTTCCTGATAGGAGTTCCTTATGGCCTTCAAGGTAACACTCCTGGCAGGGAAGGACTCAGGATAATAACCACTCTGGCCTGGTTCTCTACCTGCTCTCATTTCTCCTGCTGTGTTTCCTATGGTCAACATCAATAATAAATTACCGGGTAAAATTAGCCTGTTTAAATAGTCCATAAAAGTTAGCCATTAGAAGCACAAGGCAGGGTAGAGAAGGATAGAAAGCAAATCTAGAGAAACAAATAGAAAATGTCCAGCACAATTGCCTAATTGCCGTCCTGCTTTCAAACTATCCGTCCCCCTCTGCACCGCCCCTCAAATATCCACCCACATTTTACTATTATCTTCTTGAAGTAGAAACCAATATTATCATTTTCCTCCTTTGCCAAAAATTCTTCAGGGTATACTACTTGTCTAACAAATCAAGTCCAAACCCTTTAACTGAGTACATAAGGCTATCACCATCTTGTTCCAGTCTGCTTTTCCAAACTGATTTCTCTGCAGTTTCCTACATGTATCGTGTGCTGCAACCAGATCATAAGAATCACCATTCCAAACACAGTCTGGGCTTTCCCATTTCCTTTGCCTGTGTTCTTCTTAGCTCAAGAGGCAGGACACTGCTTTCACTTTCTTACTTTCTTGCCTTGAAAAACCTCACCTATATTTTAAGGCATAGCTCAAAGTGTCATGAACTCTAAGAAAACTTCTTGACACCCTGAGATAGGTTTTCCCTCTCCTTTTTTTGAACTTAGCACTTTGTTTCTACCCCTCAAATTGATGGCCAAATACAGATTCCCTCCTCTACTTCCCACAACATGCTCCTCAATAAATGGCCCCTTCATCCTGCCAGTCTCCCAAGCTACCACTTTGGAGTCATCCTTGGCTCCTTTTTCTTCCCACTTCCCATATCCAGCAAATCCAAGTTCCTGTATCTTCAACATATATCCTGAATTCAACCCCATTACTACCTATCCTAGCCAACCACCATCCAGTTCTTGCTGTGTTATTGCAATAGTTGCTTTCTCATCAGTCCTTACCTACTACTACTCTCTTATCAACATGACAGCAAGAGCCATTCTTTTAAAATCTAAGTGAGAGCATGTCACACCTCTGCTCAACATCCTCCACTGGCTTCTCACCTCATCCAAAATAAAAGCTAGAGGCTTTTCAATACCCTCCAGGCCCTAATATAATACGATCCTCCATGTCCCCACTGTCTCACATACCACCTCTCTTACTTCATAATTCCTGTCTCACTTACTCCATTGCAGTGATGTTTGTCCCATTGCCATTGCTACACTCATCACACCTATGTCCTTCTCAAGTCCTTTGCACTTGCTCTGACCTGAACATTTCTTCCCCAGCACCCCCATGGCTTATTCTTTGAATTCTTGAAGTTCTCTGTTCAATTACTAACTTTCCAGTGAGGCCATCCCTAATTACAGAAGCCCATGTCCTCATCTCCAACATTTCCTATTCTCTTTACCCTACTTTACTTTTTCTGTAGCATGTATCAACATCCTACTTACTTTGTATGTACTGGTAGTTTATATATGATCTCTTTCCTCACTATAATGTAAGCTCCATAAACCACAAGCATGTTATTCGTTGCCTCAACATTAATGCCTGTACACAATAGGCACAGAGTACATGAAAAAACTAATCACATAAGTTTTTATTCATTTTGTAAAATTATGTAATCTCTATCACTTTATAATAGAAATATAATGTGAGCTACATATATAATTTAAACTTTTCTATTTCCTACATTTTCAAAAAGTAAAAATAAACAAGAAATTGATTTTCTATTTGATTTAACTCAGTGTATTCAAATCGTTATCAACATATAATCAATGTAAAATTATTTGTTAAATATTTTACATTCTGTTTCTCATACTAGGTCTTCAAACTTTGGGGTGTGTTTTACACATGGAACAGATCTCAATTTGGATTAGTCACACTCCTAGTGCTTAATAGTCACATGTATCAAGTGGCTACTGTATTGGTCAGTGCACAGAATAGCTATAATGGTGAAAAATTGCAAGAGAGGAAGGAAAAGTTCTAATATTCCAGCAAGCTCTGGGACATGTGGCAAGTGAGGGAATGAAGAGTTTTCAATATGAAAAAACCAGAAGGAAGATGGCACCTATGAGAAATGTCCAGGATCAGTTAAGGCAAGCCGATAGATTGTTTTTTAGAACATCTGAAGTTGTAAGAGGATGTGTTTACATGGAGATAGAAGTTCCAAGGACAGTATGGGAAGAGTGATTCGCAAAGACAAGAATGGGTAATGAATTCAGAAGGAAGTGCAGCAGAGAGCTCTGCTGTTCAGGAAATGGTGGAAGGTAAGAGAGATGAGAAGACTGGTGGGCTACCTGATCCAAGGTTCCATATGGAACTCTGGAAAAGTGTTCCTTTGTGTTTGTTTGTTTGTTTTGTTTTTTTTTCCTTTCTAATATCAGTAGAGGCCAATTGCTGGGATAGCCATGGTCCAGTGAGCAATCAGAGGGCTTTCTTCAAACTTTCAAGTTAATTCGTGGTTTTCTCAAGGTGGAATAACAGTTTAAGAGAAGTGCTTCATTAGAACTACAATTCAATGGGAGGGTGCAGTACTTGTCTAATTTATCTATAATATTAATCCTTTAATATTTTATAGATGGCTTCTTTACTCACAATTTAACCAAGCATGTCATCATCTATGGCAGAGGAGAGGCAGAGTAATTTTCTTAGCAATTATTTCAGAAGTGTTGGCAAAAAATAAAGGTTGACACAAAGAAATAAAACATCGGAATTTGAGGGGAAAAGAAAATTTAGTTCCTTTCTCTCCTAGTCACTATGCTACTTGTGGCTTTTGCAGTGATGGTATGGTAGAAGTGAACAGAAATAGAAAGTAGAAATATTGCTGTTTAGCTTATATAGTTTTGCCATTTGGCACCGCTCCCCCCCCCCAAAAAAAAAAAAAAAAACCTGATACTTTTTCTCATTGGATAGTTTTGTGAGTTCTTAGGAGACCGTCTGTGTCATCTCACATTTCCAGAAAGTCTTCTTGAGCAATTCCTTGCAAGACAGCCAAAGTGGTCCACACTTGGCCTATGTGATACATGCATACATCCTTGCCCTACCAGATTGTCTCATTATAGCCTTGTCTTTTTTCCTCAGCCATCATAGGTCCTCTTATTCAGCCTCCCCTTTCATTTCAAAGTCAGAACTCAGAACACTAACACTGACAATTCCTGAAATTATTATTTGAAATTCCAAGTGAAGTGCTCTGTTTCTGTATTGTATTTACAACAATTTACTAAAGATGTTATTTTTTTCTCTCACTTCATTCTTGTAAGAGGTTAGGCTGAGCAAGAAATGGACAATTTTGTTATTTTATTGTATAGAAAAAAATGGAAATTGTTGCAATTGCTGCTGTTGTGCATAAAGCTAGCTCATATTCTTAACAACCCACCTTAGATTGATTGATTGATTGATTTTTTTGAGACAGAGTCTTGCTCTGTCGCCCCAGCTGGAGTGCAGTGGCATGATCTCAGCTCACTGCAGCCTCCACCTCCCGGGTTCAAGCAGTTCTCCTGCCTCAGCCTCCTAAGTAGCTGGGATTACAGGCACCCACCACCACACCTGGCTAATTTGTGTATTTTTAGTAGAGATGGCGTTTCACCATGTTGGCCAGGCTGCTTTTGAACTCCTGACCCCAAGTGAACTGCCCACCTTGGCTTCCCAAAGTGCTAGGATTATAGGTATGAGCCATCATGCCCGGCCACCAATCCTAGATTTTTGAGGCAGTCTTTTAATCTGAGTACATGTTGGTCTCTCTGTGATCTATATTACACTGCTTTTCACAGCAGCTACTAGTAGTGGAAATACATAATTGTGTCTGGGAGTCATAGCAAATGAGATGAGCAGGACCAAGTTGGACTTAGTCCTGAGGGATCTAGCCATGCTAAGGAGTGTGGATTTTATTGTGAAGGCGTATGCCTTAAGGGAAAAAAAAAGAAGAAAAGAAGGGGAAGGAAGGCGAAGGGAGGGGAAGAAAAGGGAGGGGAAGAAGAGGGAGGGGAAGGAGAGGGAAGGGAAGCAGAGGGAAGGGAAGGAGAGGGAAGGGAAGGAGAGGGAAAGGAAGGAGAGGGAGGGGAAGGAGAGGGAAGGGAAGGAGAGGGAGGGGAAGGAAAGGGAGGGGAAGGAGAAAGAAAGGAAGAGAGGGGAGGGACTCTTGTTTGCCTGATTGCTCATTCTAATAACTATTTAATTTATCTTCCACTTTTTGCTGCCAAACTTCTCAAATGAGTCCTCTTTACTGATACTTATGTAATAGGATGTCATAGGACTTTTACTGTTTTATCAGTTTCTGAGTGAGGCTCTAAACTTGAGAACAAAATGTTTTGTTATCCACAAATTATAAGAAGACATATCATACTCTCCATAACTGAAGAGTGACTCAAAAGAGGCAGCCTAAAAATTAATCAGGTGATTTGTTCTGGCCTACCTTGATGAGGGGAGACTTAAAGATTCAAAAAGATGAAAAAGGACTTTTTCACAGGAAGAATCATAAAGGCTGAATATGCAAACAAATAATGGCTGGACTATATATGCATATATGTCCAAAGAACTCTAACCCACAGCTGCAACAATCAGCCAGAGAAGCCAAACCACAACCTCTGTAGCAATTGGTCAGAACAGTCAAGACTTGGTCAGTGACTGCCAGCTTCTCTATTGTTGATGTTGAGACAGGGTCTCACTCTGTTGCCCAGGCTGTGAGGGTAGTGGCATGATATTGGCTCACTGCAGCCTCAATCTCCCAGGCTCAAGTGATCCTCCCACCCCAGACTCCTGAGTATCTGGAGACTAATGTTTAGCCCCATGAAGTCTGGTTAATTTTCATTTTTTAATTTTTCAGTAGAGATGGGGTTTTGTCATGTTTCCCAGATTGGTCCAGAACTGCACTGAAGTGATCTGCCCACCTCGGCCTGCCATGGTGCTGGGATTACAGGTGTGAGCCATGGCGCCCAGCCACGTCTCTATTTCTTGCCCCCTTTTTCAACTCAGGACCAGCCAGAGAAAGCCAAGTATACTCCTCAAACCAATCATGTAAAATGCTGCACTTCTAGTTTGCCTTCCTCTAGTTTCCTTGGGCCAACAGTTTCAATCAGAGCATACCTGAAAGGCTTCCCACTGTCCTGCCTGTCTGCCTTGAGTCTCTGCCAAATGTAACTGATGGTGGCTGACACATCTGCTATAGCAAAGCTCTAAGTAAATAACCTCACTTCTCATTTGGGTGTCCTTCATTTATTTCCACAGTTGATAGAGTGTTATGACATTTCTCCTCTCCTCTGCTTGGGGAACAGAACAGGGTGCTCCCCCATAAGCTACAGCCAAAGGCCATGGAGGCTGACACCTTACTCAATTCCAACAAATGTCTAAAGGGGAGGCTCACTTTGACTTCTGTGTGGAGGATAAATTATTAAGAAGACATGAGTTCTTAGCAGCATATGATGTAACTATTTTAAGGCTTATTCTACTAGATGACCAACTTAGAGGCTATTGCCATCATCAGAATAAAAAATGATAGATGAGCAGTATTAATGGCAGTATATTTTAGAGATAGAGCCTGTGGGATCTACTGATTAACTGGAGGGAGTTGTATGGCAAAGATAAATTAAGGAGCCTCTTAAGTTGGGAGCCTCAGCAGCTGGATGGATAAGGTCATAATTGAAATTGGGAAAACCTGTGGGGAAGTGAATTTGGAGAGCAGACAGAAAAATCAAGAGTCCTATTTTGTCCAGTCCGATTTGAGGTGCCTATTAGATTTCAAAGGGATACACCAAGAAGGTACTCAGGTAAACATGATGAGACACATCAGCTGTATTACTCGGCACTCTCGGTTTCATTCCCATTCCTGCTGCTTAAAAGGTGGGTACCTTTGGTTGATTTTGTTAACTTCCTGAGCTTCTATTCCCTTATCTTTTACTTATTCATTTATTTAAACTTTTTTTTTTTCATAGTTTAAAATATGGTGGCATTTGGGTACATGAGTAAGTTTTTTAGTGGTGATTTGTGAGATTTTGAGCATCACCCAAGCAGCATACACTGAACCCAATTTGTAGTCTTTTATCCCTCACCCACTTCCCACCCTTTCCCCTTGAGTCCCCAAAGTCCATTGTGCCATTCTTATGCCTTTGCATCCTCATAGCTTAGCTCCCACTTATGAGTGAGAACATATGATGTTTGGCTTTCCATTCCTGAGTTACTACACTTAGAATAATAGTCTCCAATCCCATCCAAGTTGCTGCTGATGCTATTAATTCATTCCTTTTTATGGCTGAGTAATATTCCATTGTATATATACACCACAGTTTCTTTATCCACTTGTTGATTTATGGGCATTTAGGTTGGTTCTACATTTTTGTAATTGCGAATTGTGTTGTTATAAACATGCAGTGCAAGTATCTTTTTCATATAATGACTTCTTTTCCTTTGGGTAGATACCCAGTAGTGGGATTGCTGGGTCAAATGGTAGTTCTACTTTTAGGTCTTTAAGGAATCTCCACATTGTTTTCCATAGTGTAGAAGTATTCCCTTTTCAGATGAGTTCGTGTCCTTTGTAGGGACATGGATGCAGCTGGAAGCCATCATTCTCAGCAAACTATCACAAGAACAGAAAACCAAACACCGCATGTTCTCACTTATAGGTGGGAATTGAACAATGAGATCACTTGGACATGGGAAGGGGAACATCACACACTGCGGCCTACTGTGGGGAGGGGGGAGGGAGGAGGGATGGCATTGGGAGTTATACCTGATGTAAATGATGAGTTGATGGGTGCTGACGAGTTGATGGGTGCAGCACACCAACATGGCACATGTATACATATGTAACAAACCTGCACGTTGTGCACATGTACTCTAGAACTTAAAGTATAATAATAATAATAAAAAAGAAGTATTCCCTTTTCATCGCATCCACGCCAACATCTATTATTTTTTGAGTTTTTTAATATGGCCACTTTTGTAGGAGTAAGGTGGTATCGCATTGTGGTTTTGATTTGCATTTCCCTGATCATTAGCAATGTTGAGCATTTTTTCATATGTTTGTTGGCCATTTATATATCTTCTTTTGAGAATTGTCTGTTCACGTCCTTAGCCCACTTTTTGATGGGATTGTTTTTTTTTTTTCTTGTTTATTTAGTTGAGTTTGTTGTCAATTCTGGATATTAGTCCTTTGTCAGATGGATAGGTTGTAAAGATTTTCTCCCACTCTGTGAGGTGTCTGTTTACTCTGCTGGCTGGTCCTTTTGCCATGCAAAAGTTCTTTAGTTTAATTAAAGTCCCAGATAATTATCTTTGTTTTTATTGCATTTGCTTTTGAGTTCTTGGTCATGAAATCCTTGCCTAAGCCAGGGTCTAGGAGGGTTTTTCTGAGGATATCTTCTAGAATTTTTATAGTTTCAGGCCTTAGATTTAAGTCCTTGATCCATCTTGAGTTGATTTTTGTATAAGGTGAGAAATGGGGATCCAGTTTCATTCTCCTACATGTGGCTAGCCAATTATTCCAGCATCATTTGTAGAATAGGGCCCTTTCCCCACTTTATGTTTTTGTTTGTTTTGTCAAGGATCAGTTGCTGTGAGTATTTGGGTTTATTTATGGGTTCTCTATTCTGTTCCATTGACCTATGTGTGTATTTTTATACCAGTGCCATGCTGTTTGGGTGACTATGGCCTTATAGTATAGGTTGAAGTCAGATAATGTGATGGCTCCAGATTTGTTCTTTTTGCTTAGTCTTGCATTGGCTATGGGGGCTCTTTTTTGGTTCTGTGTGAATTTTAGGATTGTTTTTTCTAGTTCTGTGAAGGATGATGGTGGTATTTTGATAGGAATTGCATTGAATTTGTAGATTGCTTTTGGTAGTATGGTCATTTTCACAATATTGATTCTACCCTTCTATGAGCATGGGATATGTTTCCATTTGTTTGTATCATCTGTGATTTCTTTCAGCAGTGTTTTGTAATTTTCCTTGTTGAGGTCTTTTACCTCCTTGGTTAGGTATGTTCCTAAGTATTTTTTTTTTTTTTTTGCAGTTATTGTAAAAGCAGTTGAGTTCTTCATTTGATTCTCAGCTTAGTCACTGCTAGCGTATAGCAGAGCTATGGATTTGTGTACATTAATTTTGTATCCTGAAACTTTGCTGCATTCATTTATCAGTTCTAGTAGCTTTTTGGAGTCTTTAGAGTTTTCAGCAAACAGCAACAATTTGACTTCCTCTTTACCTATTTGGATGCCCTTTTTTTTTTTTCTTGTCTGATTGCTCTGGTTAGGACTTCCAGTACTATGTTGAAGAGAAGTGGTGAAAGTGGGCATCCTTGTCTTGTTCCTGTTCTCAGAGGGAATGTTTTCAACTTTTCCCCTTTAAATATTATGCTGGCTGTGGGTTTGTCATAGATGGCTTTTATTACATTAAGGTATGTCCCTTCTATGTCAATTTTGTTGAGGGTTTTAATCATAAAAGGATGCTGGATTTTGTCAAATGCTTTTTCTGCATCTATTTAGATGATCATGTGATTTTTGCTTTTAATTCTGTTTATGTGGTGTATCACATTTATTGACTTGCATATGTTAAGCAATCCCTGCATCCCTGGTATGAAACTCACTTGATCATGGTGGATTATCTTTTTGATACATTGTTGGATTCCATTAGCTAGTATTTTGTTAAGGATTTTTGCATCTATGTTTATCAGGGATATTGGTCTGTAGTTTTCTTGTTTTGGTTATGTCCTTTCCTGATTTTGGTATTATGGTGATACTGCCTTCATAGAATGATTTAGGGAGGATTCCCTCTTTCTCTATCTTGTGGAATAGTGTCAATAGGATTGGTACCAATTCTTCTTTCAATGTCTGGTAGAATTCAGCTGTGAATCTGTCTGGTCCCGAATTTTTTTTGTTGGTAATTTTTTTTATTACCATTTCAATCTTGCTGCTTGTATATTGGTCTGTTCAGGGTATCTGATTCTTCCTGATTTAAGCTAGGAGGGTTGTATCTTTCCAGCAATTTATCCACCTCCTCTAGGTTTTCTAGTTTATGTGTGTAAAGATATCCATAGTAGCCTTGAATGATCTTTTGTATTTCTGTGGTGTTGGTTGTAATATCTCCTGTTTCATTGCTAATTGAGCTTATCTAGATTTTCTCTCTTCTTTTCTTGGTTTTTCTTGCTAATGATGTATCATATTTTGTTTTATCTTTTCAAAGAACCAGCTTTTTGTTTAATCTATCTTTTGTATTTTTTTTGTGTCAATTTCATTTAGTTCTACCTTGATTTTTGTTATTTCCTTTCTTCTCCTGGGTTTGGGTTTGTTCTTATTTCTCTAGTTCATTGAGGTATGACCTTAGATTGTGTATTTGTACTCTTTCAGACTTTTTGATGTAGGCATTTAAGGCTATGAACTTTCCTCTTAGCATGATCTTTGCTGTATCCCAGAAGTTTTGATAGGTTATGTCAGTATTATTGTTCACTTCGAATAATTTTTTTTTTTTTTTTGAGACGGAGTCTCGCTCTGTCGGCCAGGCTGGAGTGCAGTGGCTGGATCTCAGCTCACTGCAAGCTCCGCCTCCCGAGTTTATGCCATTCTCCTGCCTCAGCCTCCCGAGTAGCTGGGACTACAGGCGTCCACCACCTCGCCTGGCTAGCTTTTTGTATTTTTAGTGGAGACGGGGTTTCACCGTATTAGCCAGGATGGTCTCGATCTCCTGACCTCGTGATCCGCCCGTCTTGGCCTCCCAAAGTGCTGGGATTACAGGCCACTTCGAAGAATTTTTTAACTTCCATCTTGATTTCATTTTTTACCCAATGATCATTCAGGAGCAGGTTATTTAATTTCCATGTCTTTGCATGGTTTTGAGGGTTCTTTTTGGAGTTGATTTCCAGTTTTAGTCCACTGTTGTCTGAGAGAGTACTTGGTATAATTTCAATTTTCTTAAATTTACTGAGACTTGTGTTGTGGCCTATCATATGGTCTATGTTGGAGAAAGTTCCATGCACTCAAGAACAGAATGTATATTCTGTGTTTGTTGGGTAGAATGTTCTGTTAAATATCTGTTAAGTCCATTTATTCCAGGGCATGGTTTAAATCCATTGTTTCTTTGTTGACTTTCTTTCTTGATGACCTGTCTAGTGCTGTCTGTGGAGTATTATAATCCCCCACTATGATTTTGTTATTGTCTTAGGTCCAATAGTAATTGTTATAAGTAATTATTATAGGGAATTACTTATAAGTAATTCTTATAAGGAATTATAGTGAATTACTTATAAGTAATTCTTAGGTCCATTACTTAGGTACAGTAGTAATTGTTTTATAAACTTGGGAGCTCCAGTGTTAGGTGCATATATATTTAGGATTCTAACATTTTTCTGTTGGACAAGTCTTTTATCATTGTATAATGTCCCTCTTTGTCTTTTTTAATTGGTGTTGCTTTAAAGTTTGTTTTGTCTGATACAAGAATAGCTATTTCTGCTCACTTTTGATGTCCATTTGCATGGAATGTCATTTTTCCACATTTAAAGTTTATGTGAGTCCTTTGTATTAGGTGAGTCTCTTGAAGGCAGCAGATACTTGGGTTGGCAAATTCTTACCCATTCTGCAATTCTGTATCTTTTAAGTGGAGCATTTAGGCCATTTACATTCAACATTAGTATTAAGATGTGAGGTACCATTCCATTCATCGTGCTATTTGTTGCCTGTGTAACTTTTTTTTTAAATTGTATTTTTGTTTTATAGGTCCCGTGAGATTTATGCTTTTGATGTGTTTCCATGACTTGTTTCAAGATTTAGAGCTCCTTTTAGCAGTTCTTGTAGTGGTGGCTTGGTAGTGGTGAATTCTCTCAGTATTTTTTTGTCTGAAGAAGATTGTATCTTTTCTTCATTTATGAAGCTTAGTTTGACTGGATACAAAATTCTTGGCTGGTAAGTGTTTTGTTTAAGGAGGCTGAAGATAAGGCCCCAATCTCTTCTAGCTTGGTGGGTTTCTGCTGAGAAATCTGTTATTAATCTGATAGGTTTTCCTTTATAGGTTGCCTGATGCTTTTGCCTTACAGCTCTTAAGATTCTTTTCTTCATTTTGACTTTAGATAACCTGATGACAATGTGCCTAGGTGATGATCCTTTTGCAATGAATTTCCCAGGTGTTCTTTGAGCTTCTTGTATTTCAATGTCTAGTCTCTAACAAGGCTGGGGAAGTTTTCCTCAATTATTCCCCCAAATACGTTTTCCAAACTTGTAGATTTCTCTTCCTTCTCAGAAACTCTGATTATTCTTAGGTTTGGTCATTTAACATAATCCCAAACTTCTTGGAGGCTTTGTTCATTTTTTTCTTATTCTTTTTTCTTGGTCTTTGTTGGATTGGGTTAATTTGAAAACCTTGTCTTCAAGCTCTGAAGCTCCTTCTTCTGCTTTATTCTCTTGTCTTTTAAAATTGGCATAATTATAATGAAGAAAGCAATATTTAGAGTCTCAAATTTCCCAACTCTAATCCCAAACTATTTCACTCCACTGCTATCTTCTTATTCCCCAGGTATCCATTTGCTGCCTTTTATTTTTATTTTTATTTTCTTTCAATTTTTTTAGAGGCAGGGTCTTACTCTGTCACCCAGGCCGGAATGAAGTGGTGGGGTCATAGCCCACTGCATCCTTGAATGACTGGGCTTAAGCAATCCCCCTGCCTCACCCTCCTGAGTATCTGGGACTACAGGTACACACCACCATGTCCAGCTAGTATGTGTGTGTGTGTGTGTGTGTGTGTGTGTGTGTGTGTGTGTGAGAGAGAGAGAGAGAGAGAGAGAGAGTCTTGCTTTGTTGCTCAGGCTGGAGTGTAGTGGCACAATCTTGGCTCACTGCAACCTCTACTTCTTAGGTTCAAGCAATTCTTGTGTCTCAGCCTCCTGACTACCTGGGATTACAGGTGAGCACCAACACACCTGGCTAATTTTTATATTTTTAGTAGAGACGAGGTTTCACCATGTTGGCCAGGCTGATCTTGAACTCCTGACCTCAAGTGATCCACCCGCCTTGGCCACCCAAAGTGCTGGGATTACAGGCATGAGCCACCGTGCCTGGGCACCCAGCCAATTTTTTAAAAACTTTTTTGGTAGATACAGGGTCTTGCTATGTTGCCCAGGCTGGTTTCAAACTCCTGGCTTCAAGCGATCATCACACCTCAGCCTCTCAAAGTACTGGGATTACAACATCAGCCACCTAACCTATTTGAGAATATGTCTATTATTCTCTCTTATCCCTCATTGTCCAGATACTCTAGAGATTTATTTAATCTACATCTCATGCACTCACACTGTTTCTTCTTATTAGCTCATGATGCCATCATTTGAAGACTTGTTCTGCCAATTTGACATACACTGATGGCAAGGCCTCATGGGGTCAATGTTGGGCACCCAGCTTACCACTTTTTAGCTTATATCTAAGCTCAGATATTTTTTCCTTAAAAATACTGCTGTGTCAGAATAGCTGGGTCCATGGAAGTTTACAGCATCAACCACACTCTGTGGCCATGTTATGTACTAGGCCACCTCATTGTGATTTGGATATTTGCCACTCAGGGTGATTCCCTCTGCTAATCCTGTAATTGGGTCTCCTAATTGTTGCACTCTGTACAACAGGGGTCCCCAACCCCCAGGAAACGGTACTGGCCCCATCCCTTGCTACTGTTCTGTAGCCTAATTAGAACCAGGCCACACAGCAGGAGGTGAGTGGTGGGTGAGTAACTTCATCTGTATTTGCAAACACTCCTCATTGCTCACATTAGGGCCTGAGCTCCACCACCTGTAAGATCGGTGGTGGCATTAGCCTCTCATAGGAGCATAGACCCTGTTATGAACTGTGCATGCAAAGGATCTAGGTTACATGTTCTTTATGATAATCTAATGCCTGATGATCTGTCACTATCTCCCACCACCCCTAGATGGGACCATCTAGTTGCAAGAAAACAAGTTCAGGGATCCCACCAATTCCACAAGATGGTGAGTTGTATAATTACTTTATCATATATTGCAATGTAATAATAATAGAAATAAAGTGCACTATAAATATAATGCACTTGAATAATCTCAAAACCATCTCTCTGTCCTGGTGCATGGAAAAACTGTCTTCGGTGAAACCAGTCCTTGGTACCAAAAAGGTTGGGGATTGTAAAATGTTTGGGGACTGTTGCTGTACAATATTATCTTTCTCGGCTCTCCATGAAAAGTCCCAAATGCCAATTTCCCAAACTATATTCACCCTAACTTATATAACTAAGAGACAATTATAATTAGGTATTTTATCACAGAGTAAAAATCTACCTAAAAGTGAAATGTAATATCTACCATTACATACAGGGAGACCAGCTTAATTTCTAAGCATAGAATCCTATTTCAACTCTAACTCAACTATCACTTTATTTCAATGTATTAATACCTATCTTCTGTTTCTTTATTATTTGTTTGGCTTCTCATCAGAATTCAAGTTACTTAAAGGCATATTCACTATTATTTATCTTTAGATCCTTAGCCCTAAATACTTAGTAAATAAATGATAAAATAGGACAAAGAGAAGGGAGATTTTTTTTTTCATAGTCGGATAGTTTTGGTTGTCTGCTATAACTATCATTAGATAGAACATTTTACTTTATTAAAGCAAAATGGATCACCATTAATAATCAGAGAAAACCTCAGAAGCTGATTGGCGATGGTCTTTTATACATTTTGAGAAGCATCGGTAAGCATTTTTGTACCTACAAAGCAAAATGTGCTGTACCAAGTGCTGATGTTATAAACTCCCTAGAATGTCACAGTCTCCTGCCATTCACCATCTCAAAATAATCATCATACTTCAATATTCCATTTTTATTGCTTTTATCCCTTCATTTAGAGGTCATAAAAATTATATTTATAATGTAATAAAAACATAATGTAAAAATTATGTATTTAAATATGTAAAATTAGATATACTTCTGGTAACAAAAGTGTTACATGCCCATTGTAAAATATTTAAACAACGTAGAATGTTTACATAAAAAGTGTTACTTTTTCATAATCTCACCCCCAAGAGATAATTATAAATTTTCCTATGATGTACACTCTTCTGGATTTTTTAAGTACACATTCAAACACCTAGATCATGTATTTTACAAAAATGTGATCAGGTTGTATATAGTTTGGCAATTTTTATCACTTCAGTAGTTATCTTTGTCAGCATGTATAGATATAACATACTATTTTAAGAATTGCATAATTTCCATAGAGATGTATGTTTTTTAATTGGCTCGCAACTGATGAACACTTAAGAGGTTTCTAATTTTTACTATGAAAACAGAGTTGCAATGAATACCTACATAGATAAATCTTTCTGCATTTGTGCAACTTTTTCTCAGGAAAACTTCTTAGAAGTAGAATTTTTGACTTGAAAATCATCAATATTTTAATTTTGAATATAATTTTATTTTAAATAGATATTTCCAAACTGCGTTGCATAAAGTTATGCTAACTTGCATTGTAGAATGTAATGTTTACACAAGAATGGAATGTTTTCATCACTAGGCTCATCGTTTTAATATTTTCTAAGAAAAATATCTCACTGCTTGAATTTATATTTCTTTCATTGGTAGTCAGATGTAGCATCTTTTCATATATTTGTTAGTTATTTGCATTTTTCTGTGGGTTATGTTTTATTACTCTTGCCATTTTTTATTTCCTGTAGTTATTACAATAAAGTAATTTTACATTGTAATATTTCTTATAATTTACAGCAATTAACCCATAAATCACGTGTATTATAAATATTAATTACTAGTTCATTGTTTCTATATCCACCGTTCTTTATAGTTTTATGTACTCCATTTTAATTTCGAGGTAGTTAAATTTATCTTTTTTTATAGTTTCTGGTTTTTATATCAAGGCTATGTAGAATTTTAGCAACTTATGAATTATTTATCCATATTTACCCCTACTGCTTTTATTGTTCCCTATGATTTTATATTCAAGATAAAAATAATCATCCTTACACACTTATTTTCTATCACATCATTACATATTTCTTTTTTTCTTTTCTTTTTTTTTTTTTTTTTTTGGAGCGGGGCAGGACGGAGTTTGGCTCTTGTTGCCCAGGCTGGAGTGCAATGGCGCGATCTGGGCTCATCGCAACCTCCACCTCCCGGGTTCAATCGATTCTCCTGCCTCAGCCGCCCAAGTAGCTGGGATTACAGGCGTGAACGCCACCACGCCCAGCTAATGTTTGTATTATTAGTAGAGACGGGGTTTCTCCATATTGGTCAGGCTGGTCTCAAACTCCTGACCTCAGGAGATCTGCCAGCCTTGGCTTCCCAAAGTGCTGGGATTACAGGCGTGAGCCACCATGCCCGGCACATCATTATACATTTCTAAGTAATATAGTCGCGTATTCTATAATTTGTGATTATAACTTTCAGAATAGAGACAAACAGTTGTCACTCAAGATCCACAGAGGATTCCTTCCAGAAACAGTGTAGATGCCAAAATCCATGCATGCTCAAGTCCCTGTAGTATATGCAAATAATCTGAACGTATCCGTCTGTATACATTAAATCATCTCCAGATTACTTATAATACCTAGTACAATATAAATATTATGTAAATAGTTGTTATTCTAAATCGGTTTTGAAAATCTTTAACTTTTTGTTGTATTTTTTTTCCAATACTTTTTATTCATGGTTAGTTGAATTCGTGGACATGGAACACACAGATACAAAGGGCTGACTGTATTAAAAAATGACATCTGACAACTCAAGACAATACTTTTCGAAGAAAAATGCTGAATATTTTTAAAACAGATGAATTAAATATTAATAAATATTTGGTAATATTTAAAAAGACAAAAGTATTTTGTTCCTTACAAACACTGGACTTTTTGATATTACGCTGAGTGTTTTATGAGCCGATTATCGGTGGAGATGCAGGTCAGTTGAACAGATCTTAATCAAGAGTCTTCATTTTGCCCAGTGTTGGGAATACAGCAGTATCAAGGCTTTGGGAAAAAAAATCTGCTGGAAGCTGCTAAAGAAAGAATTGTACTTGTTTCTTCCAAAACAGCCTCTCTTGTCTCTCTCCCTGGTCATGCACAGGAAAAACATAAAACTGTGATAATTTGGTAATCACCCAACACCACAAGGGGGAGCCAACAGTAGATCCATACTGAGCTGACCCCCATGGATTGAAGAATTTAGAAGGGGTAAGAAATTTGCTAGTGGATGATGTTTTTTAGCTGTTGAATCAAACTTATCCTGATCTACCTTTAAACGTGCCAGTTATTCAAACCAATAAATTTCTATAATTGTTTAAGCTAGTTTCTGTTACATCCAGAGGCATTCTACTCAATACAGTGGTTCTCTTACATAACTGCATTAATGCTGTACACTTCCACATGTTGACAGTTTTTCTTTTTATGCTATTGTGATTATCATTTAACTTGCCTGTGTTCTCTTCAGAGTTTCAGCCAGAATTGTATCTATCTTGTAGACAATCCATACACCCAATATAATGCCCAATGGAATCTAGATACCTTAGCTATTTGCCAAAAGTGTGAGAAGAAACTATGCCATCAAGGAGCCTTATGTTATTTGATTTCTTTTTTGTAATGTTACTATATGATAGAATTGTTACAGTTTTCTTTCTTTTTTTTTTTAGATTTAGGAGGTACATGTGCAGGTTTGTTACATGGGTATATTGCACAATGCTTTGAGGTTTGGGCTTTCATGATCCTATCACACAAGTATGGAACATAGTATCCAAGGTTTTTCAACCCTTACCTCACCCCCTCCCGACTTTTGGAGTCCCAAGTATCTGTTGTTTTCATATTTGTGTCCATGTATACCCAATGTTTAGCTCTCACTTATAAGTGAGTACATGCAGTATTTAATTTTCTGTTTCTGAATAAATTTGCTTAGAATAATGGCCTCAAGCTGCGTTCATGTTGCTGCCTTAAAGGACATGATTTTGTTCTTTTTTTATGGCTGTGTATTTGATTTCTTAACTTCTGTTTATTATGCACTATTTTCCTTAATTCATTTATTTTCTTTTTAAACTATAAATACAGAAAAGCACATAGAGGCATGCATGAAACACCAACAATGAATAAATGTTTACACTACATATCAAGTTGAACGCCCAAATCCTAGTTCCCTCTCTTTGAATCCAAAACCAAATATTATCATTATCTGCCATGTAGGCTGGCTAGATTTTTAAAATAATATTGTTTTGTCTGGTGTCCAAAATATGTGCAAAAGGAATCATTCTCTACTTAACACTTGGAAACCTATTTTATACACTCAACCTATGTATCCCTGACATTTATCAATGTAAATTCATATGGCTCTTGCTTATTCATTTTAAATGCTGTGTTGTTTTGCATCATAGGAAGACACCACATCTTACGCTTTTGGTCACCTGTTAGTGGAGATTTGTTTGGTTCTAGTTTTCACTATTACAAACAATGCGTCAAATGGACATCTTTATGTCTCTGATGAGAGCTTTTCCATGATAATAGGACTAAACAAGAAATTGATGGTCATAGGATATGCACATTATCAGATACACTGGATATTGCCAAACTCTCTTGTTTCAAAAACAGCTGCAGATTTTGAAATGTTTGTGTATTACAAAATTGCTTTCCAAAGTGGTTGTACCAATTTATACTTCCACTGCAATCTAAAAAAGTAATCATTGGTCCACATCACTGCTTAATATTTGGTATTATTAATGTTTACATCTCACTAATCTGATAGGTATGAAATGATTCTTCATTTTCATTTTTTTTTTTTTTTACCCAGATTACTAGTGACAGTACTATCCTGTTTACTCATCATTATGCTTTCTGTTTTGGTGATTTGTCTGCTCATATCCATTGCCTATTTGGGGTGGAGGGGATGTGGTTGACTTTTTAAATCATTTTTCTACTTTGTCTGTAATAATTCATCATATATTTGATATAAATCTCTTTTCTGTGTTGTGAATTACTTTTCCCTGCCTGACAATTATCTTTCAGTTACATTCATGATGACTTAAACTTTTACTATTAGAAGTTCATTATCAAGTAGTCTTTTCTTTTTTGGGGCGCTTAGTTAAAACATCCTTCCCTATCTCAATATAATAAACATATTCTCATTTTTTAATCTAAGAATTTCAAGTTTTGTTTTTCACATTTAAATCTTTAATCTGTATGAAATTTATTTTTGCTTAAGGCATAAGTCAGGGAAATTTTTTTCATATAATAAATCAATCACACCAACACTTTTCTCTGTTAATTTGTTTTTTGTTTGTTTGTTTGTTTTGAGACAGGGTCTTGCTCTGTTGCCCAGGCTGTAGTGCAGCAGCCACTGCACCCACCCTTTCCTCTGTTAATTTGTAAAGCTTTCTCTATGATAAACCAAATTTCTTGTACACTTCCATCTGTTTCTGGATTTCCTATTCTATTTCACTTATCTATTTGTCTATGAACCAATATCACATCGTCCTGTAAATATTATGGTATCCTGTTGCTATATGGTAAGACAAGTCTTTAAAATGGTCTTAACTATTCATGATACTTTACTCTCCCATATTAATTTTTTAAAACAATCAGTTTCCATAAAAATATATTGCTCGGATTTTAATGAAATTCCATTTAATTTACAGAAGTTCAGAAAATATTTTCTGATATTAAGTATTCCTATTTATGGGTATAATATGTCTTGTAATTTAGTTAGGTCTTCTATCATATCTTTCAATAAAATTTTGTACTTTTTTCCAAAAAGATTGTGAACACCTTCTATTAGAGTTATTCCTAGGTTCATTTTTGGTTGTTGTTGGTTTTGTAAATTATATCTTTTCAAGTTACTTTTTATGACCTTCGTTTCCAAGTCCTTAGGCAAACTATTAATTATTTTATATTCGCCTTGTATTCAGCAAGTTAGCTGAATTATCTTAATTGCTTTAACAGTTGTCCTTTAAATTCTTAGATTTTCTGTACAGACAACCATATCATCTGACGGTCACAACTTTCTCTTCTGTTCTAATCCTTACACACACATCTTATTTATTTTACTTTATTTAGGTCTTTTATTATATGATGAATTGAAGTAGTGTTAACAGATATCTCTCACTTGTTCCTGTTTAAGTGTACTTGTCAAAAGGTAAAATCATGACTCACGCAAATATAAAATGGGTATGTGTCAAGGATTTTGTTCAATTGATTAATTAATGGGAGAACCAAGAAGATGTTAAAATGAGTTCAAAAATGAGTTCGCAGTGGCTCACGTCTGTAATCCCAGCACTTTTGGAAGCCGAGGCAGGCAGATCCTGAATTGAGGCCGGAAATTTGAGACCAACCTGGGCAACATGGTAAAACCTCATCTGTACAAAAAATACAAGAATTAGCCCGGTGTGGTAGTGTGCACCTGTAGTCCCAGCTACTAGGACAGCTGAGGTGGGAGGACCACTTGAGCCTGGCAGGTTGAGGCTGCAGTGAGCCATGAGTGTGCCACTACACTCCAGCCTGGGCGACACAGCCAGACCCTGTCTAAAAAAAAAAAAACCCTTCAGAGCTAAAGTGTTAATAGGCAATTTAATAAAGAAACTTTAGGATAAAATTGCTGGGTTAAATACAAAACTGGTTAGTATCCTACAGAGCAATAAACCTTACTTGTAGGTTATATCTTTCACTGAAGAGAAATTATTTTCATCTGTACTAGACAAATATCTGCAAGTTAATCTCTGTATTTACAGAGCTGTAAAACAGCACCGTCAATAGAAAAATTAACTAAAGGTGCAAACCCAGAAATGTGCTGAAAGAACACCTGGTATTCTTTTTTGCCGAATTCTAAGTTTTGGATAATTTTTCTGATGTTCTTTACACTAAAGAAAATGCTTACAAAATTTCACCATTAATTATGGTGTTTGTGGAGTTTTTGGTAAATACCTTTTCAAGTAAGTTAAAGAAGCTCTCTTCTAATTTTGGTTTCTAAAAAACAATTTAGCATAAATGAGTATCTAGTGCAATAAATACTTTTTCGGCATTTATTAAAATGATTTTTTACTTTTTCTCCTTTTCTTGTGTTAATGAGGTGGAATATATTGTTAATTTCCTTATGTTGAAATATCACTTTATTCCTCAGAAAACACGACTTGGTCATGATGTGTTATGTTATATACTGGTGACATTTATTTTCTAATATTTTATTTGAGAATTTTGCATTTATGTTCATAAGTGAAATTGCTCAGTACTTTTCTGGTTCTGTCCTTAGATTTTGTAAACAGATAATTTTCTTTCTTTGTCTACTCTTTGGAAAGTTTTAAAAATACGATATAGAATATCTTTTTACTCATAGACTTGGTTGAAAAATCACTTATAAAACTAATTTTGTATGGTTTCATTTTTAAGGGAGAAATTTTTGACTACTGATGTAATTTTTAATGGTTATTGGCTTATTATATCTTATATTTTTTCTTGAAACAATTTTGATAATTTATGTTTTCCAGAAAAAATGAAATTTAAACATTTTTAAATTTATTGACACAAAGTTGTTCAAGGTGCTGTCTTGTGACTTTTAAAACATTCATTCTTTTCATTTTTCCTAAAATTATTTGTGGCTTCTTTATTATTTTGATTAGTTTTGATAATGTATTTTTATTTATCTTTTAATGAATCAATTGATTTTATTAATCACCTGTTTTTAAGTTGGTCTACTAGTCATTAATTTCTGTTCATATCTCTTGAAAAATAATTTCTTTCCAAGTTTTCTCACTATTATTTGTGCAGTTTCTTGATTTGAATGTTTAACTAATTTATTTTAAGTGTTTCTCTCTTTTTTAAAAAAAAAATGCAAACAGTATTATGAGAATGCAATGTTATCTAGGAAAGTCACACGCTGGTTTCTTTCTAATAAAATGACAAAGGTGGTTTCTTAAATAATTTACAAAGGGCAGAAATTGCTCTTGAACAGGGCTACCCCTCCCAGCACACCCACAGTACTCTGCTTTGGGTATATAAATAGGTACCCGTGAGCCCATGGTCTTAAGCCTGGAAATATCTCCTATGCCTTCCTTGGAGTCCCTGGTAGGAAAAGCAGGGATGAGAGTGGGACCCCTCAAGAGCCTTGGCATCGGAAACACAGTGGGTGAGTGATTCTGTGGATGACTCCCCAAAAACCAGGCACCCAGGTACACAGCTCGGAGCTCTCAAACATCTGATGCTAGCACTTCACATTACAGATGAAGCAAATACAAGACTCAAGGTCAAGTGTATGGTGAGTTTCTAAGCCCAAGAGTCCCTGGAAAAGTAGAAGGAACAATTGTCCCTACCTCTGCAAGATCTCCACAAGACACTCCCAGGCTGTGGCAGGCAGTCACTGATGGGTCCAGATGCGGCTGGAGCAGGAGGGCACTGGGCTCCTTGTTAGTCAGATCCTTGTTAGCATGGCCCAGGGGTACTGATGACTCCTGGGGGTTTCCTCCAGGAAGCTCACTGGAAGCACAGACATCCTTGGTATGAAGCCTGGGTGGTCAGACAGGTCTTGTTTCCTGCAAGACAGAGCTGCAGAGCACTTCCTCCGTCATGAATGAGAGAGACGGTCATGTGACCACTCTCTTCCGCCATAATAGCTTCGTCCAGTTCTTAGGAGAGCTTCTGGAGGTGCTGAGTTCCTGCCCCCGCAGGCCCTCGGTCACTGTCAGACTCACTGGGAGAGCAGAGGGGCTCTCTTGAGGAGTAGGGGCTCCGGAAGGCAGCCTCCCACCTCGACAGCCTTACTGGGTGGGCACGTGAGCCTATGGGGCAGAGAGGCGGTGATGCTCCTTCTCCCAGGGGTCTGCGGCTGAGCGGGCAGGGGCGGCTCCAGACAGCTGGGTGCTCTCGTGGCTCAGGCTGTGAGTTGGTGATCCACTGCCTTTCTGTGCCCCTCTCTTCCTCCTCCTGGCCTTCACCTGGGTCTCCACCAGCCATTTGGTGCCGCTTTGGCAGGACTCCTGGATTGTCTGGGACTTGGCACCCAAGGCACTCTTAGCTGAGGGAGCCGCAGCCTGGAGGCCCTGCTGCCCTGGCTCTGTTGTTTCCTGGCGTTCCCAGAAGGGTCCTGCCTGGAGGCTGAGGTTAACAGCTCTCAGGTGCAGCCTCCTTTGGAACTGTCTGCTTAGGGAACTCAGGGCTCCGGCGGAGGTCTCCTGATGGCTGACCAAAGGCTGCAGTTCCTTGCTGTCCTCCAGCTGTTCCTGGTGCTGTAGAGATTTCCGGCACACAGAGGCCCCCATGCCCTGCCACCAGGAAGCCATCTGCCTGGCCAAGAGTCTTCTCCGCCCACTACACCCTGACACCTCCAACGCCCACCCGAGCCCAAACACGTCGTGTTTCTCATTTTTTAAAGAAATATACTTAAGGCTATGAATTTCATCCTTAGTTATAGTTTAGCTACACCCCATAAGACTTGACAGATATTCATTCTACTTTGTAGTTTTGTTTCTATGCCGTTAACCCATACAAAAATTTGCGCATATTTATTAAGTTTTTAAAATATCAGTTTCCAAAATTTATGGAGGGTTTGTTACTTTAAAAATATTTAATTGAATCAAAATTAGAGAATATGGTATGCATCTCATTAATTTTTCAAGAAATGTTTATGGCCTTTTATGTGGTTATTTTAAAACATGATGAAAACTTGGGCTGGTAAAAATAAACAAATAAAACTAAAAAATAGAAAAATGAACCATGTGGTTTTCTTTATGGGGGTAAATATATTGATATACTTAATATTTAAATAGTATAAATAAATGAGAGTACTATATAATATAAATACTAAATAATACATATTGAATACATAAACATTAGATAAAATCTGATAATTTTATTGTTTGATTCTTCTATATCTTAACTGACCTTTCTCCTCTCCTTCACCTTTTTGGTAAAAATTTATTAAAATCTTTCTGTGATCATCTGTTAATTTCTTTCTGTAATTCTGTACATTTTTGCTTTTAATAGTTCAAAACTATGCCATCCAGTGTATACAGTTCATGTAGTATCATTTTCTTATTGGACTATTTCTTTTATTTTTGTGTAGCACTTTCCCTCTATTTATATTTTACATGTTAAAATGCTATTTTTGGCATTTTGATATTGATAAGCCTATGTCACTTTTCTTATTCTTCGCATTTGTTTTTCCCTTATTTTGTCTTTAATCAGTTTAAACATGCATATTTTTAGTCTTTACCCAGTTATTTTATAACAAAAAATCTGCAAATGTTTTGTGATTTTAGATTTGTTTATTCTATTGACAAATATTAATTGAGTTCTTATAAATGCCAGATCATTTTCTCAGCGCTGAGAATGTATAAATGGAAAACAGATTAAATTCTCTCTTCTCAATGGATTCCACATTGTAGTGATAGGAGATGCACAAGTAGCATAACAAATAAGCACATTTTATTATATATTATAAGATGATAGGTCATATGGCAAAAATATAGAGCATGTGACAGTTTTACAGTGACAGTGGGAGTGATTGCAGAATAAATGAAATAGCCATGTTTGGCTTCATTGGAAAATACTATATGAGCAAAGACTTGAAACAGGTGAGAAAGTGAGCTCTCCAGGAGAAGATCTTTTCAATTCCTAATGAGGGAGAGTGACTGGCATCTTCAAGAAACAGCAAGTAGGTCAGTATGGCTGTAGAAAATAGAATTTGGGGAAAGTAGCAAGAGATGTAGTGCATTTAGTGGATAGGGAGATTGCATACAGTCTTGTAAGTCATAATAAGTAGCAATTGAATTTTCATATTATTTGAATATAGATGAAAGGAGTCAAGGGTAGAAGCATGGAAAACACTTAGGAAACTACTATAGTTATCTAGGTGAGGGATGTTGGTGGCTTGAACCAAAGTGGAAACAGTAGAAATGATAATAATTGATCAAACCAATGTTATATTGAAGGTAGAGCCAATAAGTTTCCCTACTGGATATGGATGGGGGCAGTGATAGAAGAAGATGTGTCAACAATACCTTTAAGTTTGGGGCCTAGCAACTTTAAAAAAAGTAATTTCCATTAAGTAACTACATACAGCATGATTTGAGGGTGGGAAAATAAAGGCGTTCAGTATTGGACATCTTAAATTTGAGATATCTATTAGACATCTGAGTGGAGATTTCAAATAGGCAATTTGCTACATAAATATGGAATTCACAGGAGAGGTCCAAGCTAGAGAATTAAAATTGGCAATCATGACATAGAGATGATATTAAGTCATAGATTGGATGTCATCACCATAGGTGCATGTATAAATAGTCCAGAGACTGAGCCCTGGGGCACTCTAACGTTAAGAGATTCACTGTAAAGAGGATGAATTAGCAAGAGAGGCTAAGAGAAGTATCCAGACATAGAAGAGAAGAAACAAGAGAGACTGGAATTCTGAAGTCAAGTGGACAGTGTTTCTAGGAGGTGGGAATGACCAGTTGTGTCAAATGATGTTGTTAGGTAAAGTGGGATGAGGACTGAAAATTGACCCTTGTATTTGTATAGGGAGATCAGTTAGGATGAAGTGGTTGGATCAAAAGCCTGATAGCAAGAGGGAAGTTGTAGTCAATGAATACAGACAACTTTTTCTAAGACTTTAATTACAATAAAGTTCAGAAAATGAGGGAGAATCTGGAGGGGGAAGTGGAATCGAGAGACATTTTTCTCCTGGGTATGTGTGTGTTTGGGTGTGCATGCATGCACACATATTTTAAGACGGAATTATAGAAGCATATCTACTACTTAAAGTGTCCCAGAAGAGAGGATAAGTCGATGATGTAGGAGAGGGAAAAGAGAATTGCTGAAGTCATCAAATAATCAGGAGGGGATGGTGTCCTGTACACAATTTGAAAGGCTAGTCTGGAGTCAAAGCACGAATCTTTCAACTATAGTTAAGAATAAAGGCTGGCAGTCTGACTAGTGTGAGCAGATATGGTAATGCAAGTTCGTAGAATGCAAGTTTGTAGATTTTTTTTTTCTAACTTCTACTACTCTCTCAGAGAAGTAGGAAGCTGACTTGTCATCTGAGAGGATGGGAGGGAAGGTGCCCAGGATTTGACAACAGAGAACGCATAGAACACTGATGTAGGAGAGGAGAAAAGGAAATGGACTTGGAATGTGTAGTTAAATTCCTTGGCAGCACTAAGGGGCCATTTGAGGTTTAAGGTCATGAATTTAAAGTGGGACCAGTCAGTGTTTCAGTGTTTTTCCCAGCCATATTCAGCTGCAGCATGCCAGGGCAGTGAGGACAGGGGGTTTTAACCAAGGTTGCCGTTCTACCAAGTGAATACCATAAAGGCAGAGAGATGCAATGGAGTTGGCAGTGTATACTAATTGTAAAGCCAGATCATGGATTTCAAGCAGGGTAAGGAGAAGAGTAAGAATATCTAAAAAGTGCAGGATCATGAAAAGGTGATAGGATCAATAAATTAGAGATTCTGGTGGAGCTGAAGGATTGTTGTGTTCGGGCTCTAGAGAAAGTTAAACTGGAAAGATAAGTGAAAAGATAGAGTTGATTTTTAAATAGCTCATTCTCTGGCAATCCATGTGGAGAGAGCTGCTCTTAAGAAATTCCTGGCCAGGCATGGTGGCTCCTATTTGTAATCCCAGCACTTTGGGAGGCCAAGGCAAATGGATCACCTCAGGTCAGAAGATTGAGACCAGCCTGGCCAACATGGTGAAACTCTATCTCTGCTAAAAATACAAAATTAGCCAGATGTGGTGGCACATGCCTGTAATCCCAGCTACTGGGGAGGCTGAGGCAGGAGAATCAATCGAACCCGGGAGGCAGAGGTTGCAGTGAGCAGAGATTGCGCCATTGCACTCCAGCCTGGGTAACAAGAGCAAAACTCATCTCAAACAAACAAACAAAAAAATTAGAAATTCCAAAATGGTCTTATATTTGCTCTTGTTGGTGATTCAAGTGTTTTGTCACTCGAGTCTACTTTTCATGTTAATTTCTCAGTTTGGGAGTAAATTTTAATCCCAAGTCACAAAAAGACTATGAAAAATCTAACTCAGAGTCTTAACATCGTATGTTTTACCAATAAATATGTTAGTATGTATCTCTAAAAATTATTTTAGAGATTTTAGGACAAACTTAGGACTATTTATTTAGCACAACCATAATATTATCACAGAAAAAACAAAAACAAGTACAAACCATCATTAATTTCTTAATCAATGTTAAAGTTTTCAATGATCTCATATACATCATTATTTTAACAGTTTTTTTGAATCAAGATCCAAATAAGATTATAACATTGCATTAGTTAATGTATCTTCTATATTTCTTTAAGTCATTAGATTTTTCCTCCAACTTGTGTTTTCTTATAATTCTTGTAAATCAGGTTCTTATTTTCCTGGTTGCTGATATAATTTAACATGTTTCTCTGTCACTTATGTTTCCTATAAATTAAATCAGCTTTATGTTAAATTTTTTTATGTGTGGCAAATTGTTTCTTTTCCATCAAGAAGACATAGTTCCTGTTCATCATTCTTTTTGTGATGTTAGCAGACATTGATGTGCAATGTGTAAATTTTTAATGTTTTCTTACTATCAAATTTTTACATACTAAGGACATAAATACAGATCATTTTATCACATTTCACTGAAGCATTTATAATTTATCATTCTATTATCTTCAACAAAAGAAGAATTGCTGTTGTTATTGTTGTTTTGACCAGCCTGTGATCTTCCAACGTGTTAGCTGCAGAGATAGCTGAACTGCCATTCAATATTTTTTTTAATTTTTAATTTTTTTGTAGAGAGGAGTCTCCCTATGTTGCCCATGCTGGTCTTTAACTCCTGGCCTCAAGTGATCCTCCTGCCTTGGCCTCCCAAAGTGCTGAGATTACAGGTATGAACCACTGCACCTAGCCCACCGTTCAATATAGCTTGAAGATTTGAACCAATAACAAATCTTGATCTGCTGTCATGACATCATGTGGATGTACTGGTAACAGACTGGGCTCAGCTATGTCAAAAACTCCCAGATCTGTGCAAAAGTAGTAAGAAATACACTGATGACTGAAGTCAAAGCAAATGCTGAAAAAGCTCCTGGTAGCAGCACAAAAATGGTGAATGTAAAAAAGGAGTAATTGTATACTGACTAAAGCTTGAAATGTTACACTTTTAAGGTGGAGACCTATGAATATATAGTATGGCAGTTTGAAACGTTCTCATGTCATGAAAAATAAAAGGTCTAAATTAAGGTGTGATTTTTTTAAAGTACATAATTATTTCCTACATTGGAAGAAATAGAAGAGATAAAGGCATGATATCAGCTCCCTCATGATATATATCAACTGGGACAAAGAAACTGGTGACTGACCTTTTAGTTGGAAAAAGAATACACAGAGCGTGCAGAACCAGAGAGGGGTTCCGAAAGTAGGAAGATATTGAGAGGAATAAAAGAAGATGAGATAAGTAATAAACTTGAAGTAAAAAAGAACACAAAGGTAAAAAATGACTTGACCTCTCTGGGAAGTATCTTTACAATATGTAATAAGCAAGTAAACTATTAATACTCTTATTTTTATTTTAAGTTTCAGGGTACATGTACAGGATGTGCAAGTTTGTTACATAGGTAAACATGTGCCGTGGTGATGCACCTATCAACCTATCACCTAGATATTAAGCCCAGCATACATTAACTATTTTGCCTAATGCTCTTCCTGTCCCCCTACCCCACCCCTTGACAGGCCCCAGTGTGGGTTGTTCCCCTCCCTGTGTCCGTGAGTTCTCATTGTTCAGCTCCCACTTATAAGTGAAAACATGAGGTGTTTGGTTTTTTGTTCATACACTAGTTTGCTGAGGATAATATCATCAATTATTTTACAAAAAATTTTGGAATGACATACTATATGCTGTTATTTATCTAACCATTTTCCAGATGTATACCTTGGGATAGTAATTTTTAACTTTTGTTAAACCACATGTTAAACAACTCAAACTTGGAACTATCAGACTTTTTCTTTAGGATAGTTTTTTAGAAGTAGAATAACTAAGTCAAAGAGTATTAATAATACTATTTGATACTTTTATTACTAACTTTTAATAAAAGTATCAAACAGTATTATTAATACTTGTATATAATACTATTTTGACTCAATTATTCTACAGTTTTCTAACATTCTTTCAGCATGTAATACCAACTTCCTTCTTCTTAACCTCATAGAAAATGAAGAAAGAAACACAAATGTTTTCAACAGAAGAATAAATATAATTCTGTTTTAGAAAAAAAAAACATAGTGGTAGCAGAATGACCATTTGCCATTTCCCTTCCTGTGAAATCTTTTTGATCTTTGCCCATATTTTCTTATTGAGGTATTGATATATTTCTTATCAGTTTCCCTGAACTCTTTCCATCAAGGTATTATTAAAGATAATAATTCTTTTTCATATGTGTGATGAATTTTTCTCCCAGTTTAATATTTGTCTTATGGTTTTATTTTTATATCTTTGGGCCTTTTTTTCTTTGTATGTCTTCATGATGAATGTAATACACATTGCTTATAACAAACAATACAGACATTCATAAAGTAAAAAGCAAAGCAAAGGGTAGGATAACACAGTATAAAAATCATTGTGTATGTAAACTATCCTACTTTTTTATGCTTTCTCAATTTTGTGTAGCGTTGTTTAAGATTCTGTATATGCCCGTGTGTTTTCATTGGAGATTTCCATTTCTCTAGGATGGCATGGTGTTTTAGATTTAAAAAAGACGAAGGGGGATTGTTGCCTCAGTTGAATTCCTAGTATTCCCTTCTACCCAGCGTTCTGAGAGGAAATCTTACTGATCGTAAGTCATTTTTCTGGAACTTTTAGCAACTGAAGAAACAATTTGAACCAACTCTTAGTTTCGAACATGGCTTGTTAGGTCATCTATAAAAACAAATAGCAGGGCCGGGCGCGGTGACTCACACTTGTAATCCCAGCACTTTGGGAGGCCGAGGCGGGCGGATCACGAGGTCAGGAGATCGAGACCATCCTGGCTAACACGGTGAAACCCTGTCTCTACTAAAAAAATATACAAAAAATTAGCCGGGCGAGGTAGGTCCCAGCTGCTCCGGAGGCTGAGTCAGGAGAATGGCGTCAATCCGGGAGGCGGAGCTTGCAGTGAGCGGAGATCGTGCCACTGCACTCCAGTCTGGGCGACAGAGCGAGACTCCGTCTCAAAAAACAAACAAACAACAACAACAGCAAAAAACAAATAGCAAAATAATAAGACAGTATAAGGGAAGGCTGTATTAACATAGATGTATTTAATATGTCTCATCTACAAACACAAGCCCACCAAACAATCTGTTTCCACAAGAAAGGGTTAATGTACTTCTTAATACTCACAATACGATAGAATCCATTGCATTCAGGAGTCAAGGGAACATTAAAGCTTGGCAGGCATGCAAAGCCACATATAGTGTAGCTTTAGGCTGCTAGTATTTGCTGATCTTTGTTCTCTTTGCAAAAGGATAAAAGAAAAAGGGAAATTTGTCCAAAGGACCCAGGTAAACAACTTTTTACCCACGTTTAAAACCTTCATAAATTTGCCAGGATGATGAATTTTTGTTTCTATTGTTGAAATTTGTATTGTGTCTGTTTAATTGAGCAGGTTGCATATGAGTTCCTGAACACAAACAATGAGACCGGTTGCATTTTGATTATCTGTGAAGAAGTCCTTTTTTTTTTTTTTTTTTTTTTTTTTCCCTAGTTCTGTCCCTTCTGGCAAAAAAGTCCAGGAATCAGGTAATAAATCTCGTGCAATAGCTTCTTACCCTTGTCCCTATCAGAACAGTAATTATAACTTCTTTTTGGAAATGGCAGATGTTGCCATTTCCAATCACTTATTCATTCTATACGTTTTTGTTGAGTGATTTTTATATACTATCTTCTTTTTAGTCACCACTGATATACAAGTGAATAGAATGTAGTCCTTGCTTTTGAGAACATTCCAGAGGGCAAGTTGGAGCTACAAAATATTATTACAGTGATATCATATGTATTCTACTATACATAAAGGAAAGTTCTTTTTCTTAAAAAAAAAAAGACTAAGAAAGTACCCATTTAGAACCACTTCATACACATGGAGAAATGACGTTATAGCTGAATGTAAATATAGGAGACTGGAAAAAAGCTATTTAGGTAGGAAAGGCAGGGACAAGTATTCTGGAAAAAGGGAATAGTAAGAGTAAAAGAATGAGGCACAAAAAGAGTTTTCCATTTTTCCTTCTCTGTCCTCTCACTCCAGATCCTTTCCTGCTACATTCTTTATTCCTGTCACTAAAAGAAATTGTTCCATTAAACAACAGCAAGTTTTAATGTATATAAAACCACTCAAAATGTTCAGAGGAAGAATGTTCTGTAACTGTAAATATGAACAAGTAATTTATAAAATATCACTGAGCTAACAAATTAATGTTTCTGAAATCATATTTTAGTTTTCTAAAAGGCATCGTTCTTGTCTGTGGAAAGGTGAGAAAAGATCTTATACACAAAGATTTATGTGCAAGGATGTTCAATGTCATATTATCTGTAATAAAGAAAAAAATGAGAATACCTAATTCTAACTCAAGACAAGTAGTTACATAAAGTACGCCTACTAATATATGACATAGGCGTATGATCACTACATATTCTTCATTTAAAATAGTTATAAAATATACAAAGTATAATTTTATATTTGCATAGAAATGTACATAGACATATAGAGAAAACACTGAAAGGATGTCCTATATATGAAAAAACAGTATTCTTTCTAGGTTTTGGAATTACTTCTTACATGTTTTCAATATCGTCTATACTGAACACATCTCACTTTATAATCATAGGACAAATCGCAATAAATTTCAGTGGCAGGGGTTGGGGAATAAACATATTCATTAGGAGTTTAATGAACTTACAATATTTTAACTTTAGTCTTTGGTTTGTAAATTATAGGTCAAATGTAAATATAAGAAATGCTGCCTGTTTGTTTCTTAAAGGAGAACCATGTCTTTGTATTTTAATCAATTAGATAAATGTTTGAAAAAAAAAAGTGAGACCTGTAATACCGATTTGAATACTTGTGCTTGCACTAAAAATTTCAAATATTTTTCTGCCCTTGACCTTGAGTAAACAACTTTAGAAAAATAACACATATTGTCAGTTATATTCATCTTTGGATGAACTTTAGGAGACTTATCTGTTGGATAATTGAGACTGAGTTATTAGTGGTCTAAGGACGATTTTTTTCTACTATAGCTTAGCAGCCAGATACAGATTAGCATTTATCAATAAAGACGAGTTTTGTTCTGTCAATAATATTGCTTAGAGATAGGCTATTAAAATTTGTCATTGTTACTGTCAGTGCCTGTTCTGACTTATAAAATAAAATTCTAGCAATTTAAAAAGTTATTCTCTTTTTCACGGTGAGAAATATGTGGTCAGTGAGGATGTGACTTATTTATCTGTTCAAAACCATAGGAATAATAACTATATTTACTCATTGTTTACCGTGTGTCAGTCTCACACTGGTCCTGAAAGAGGTACCCTAATAATGAAAAGATAATTAGTCCAAAACAATTAGAAAGTAGTTCCTTTAAAAAGGTAAGTGTTTTATCAATGATATATGTGGCATAATAATTTGGAATTTTTATACCTGTGTACGAATTGTGATATCACCACCCAGTATTTATGATGTTGGACAAATTATTGAAACTCCCTGATTTAGTCATCCCCATCTATAAAACAAAAGAAGCATTGTACCTGATATGTTTGGATCTGTGTCCCCATCCAAATCTCATGTCGAATTAATCCCCAGTGTTGGAGGTGGAGCCTGGTGGGTGGTGATTGGATCATGGGGGTGGTTTCTCATGAATGGTTGAACACCATTCCACTCAGTGCTGTTCTCATGACAGTGAGTTTGTTCTCATGAGATGTGGTTGTTTAAAAGTGTGTAGCTCCGTCTCACCACTCTCTTCCTCCTGCTCTGGCCATGTGAAGTGCCAGCCTCCCTTTGCCTTCCACTATGATTGTAAGTTTCCTGAGGCCTCCCCAGAAGCTGAGCAGATCCCAGCACCATGCTTCCTGGACAACCTACAGAATCATGAGACAATTAAACCTCTTTATTAATTACCCAATCTCAGGTATTCCTTTATAGCAATGCAAGAGCAGGCTAATACAATACCTATCTCATAAAGTTATTGTGAGGATTAAGTGCCATAATCTACGAGCACCATTTAGAGTGCCTTCTGTTCAATAAATGTTAGCTGTTAATACAGTTTCATAGCATCTTTGCCATCAAATTTAAAATGAAACATTTAAACACCTCCATGTATGTTTTGATTCTCTTATTCAATTATCTACTTATGGAATAACTTTTCTCATTCTTTGGAATGCAAAATACTAAATAGAAAAGATATTACCTTTCTGTAGCAAGTGTTAAAAGCTCTAGTAGTTTCTCTCAAACAGGTCTCCTTAAATCTGAATTGAAATATTTAATATCTTCAAACCATCCAAATTGCACTTACTTAGTGTGTAACAGTAAGGGAAGGTTCAGTTGACTTTATTATCTGCTTAAAACAGATAAGATACTAAGAATGTATAGATATGGTGCCTTTGGAGAGCAAACTCAGGCATGATCACTAAAGATACTAATACAGGATTTGCTAGACACTTATTTCGGAAAAGGCTCAACAATTTATCCTGTGAAATATCCCAACTTCCAGATTTTGTGTTAAATACTCTTTCTGGTGTTATTTACTTTGTGCCTTCATCCCTGTAATGTCTACAATCTAGAATTCAAAGCAGATGCCTTGAATCCTTGGTTAGAAGCCATCATCGATCATGTGTTTTCTTTTTGCATCACATCAAGAGACACCCAATTCTGCTAAGAAAATAAAAGTACTGATAGACTGACCCTAGAGAAATAATGGTAAACAAGACAGAAAAGATTATGCTGTCATGGAAGTTGCATTACAGTGGGATAGAGGCATGATCAACAAGTAAATAAGTATGATAATTCAAAATACTATTAAAGTTATAAAAAAGAAAAAACAAAGTGAGTGAGATAGAGTGTTCAAGGTGAGGTTTTACAGGAAAGTCTCTTTGAGAAGGTAACATTTGAGTACACCCTGAAAGATTAGAAAAAAACAGTAGAGAGAAAACCTGGGAAAGGGGACTTCAAAGACAATGGAAATAATTTTCCACAATGGCATAAGTAAGTCTAATGTGTTTGGGGCGGGGGGGTGGGTGGGGGAAGAAGACTTTTGACTGAAGCATTAGTCATCTGGGGAAATCTAGTTCCTGCAATGTGGTAGACCAGATATTGTAACTCCCTCTGCCACTAAACCCATAGAAATGATGAAAAAAAATGTGTATTTACTTTTAAATGTATAGCTGAGCTTACAATAAAGTAAGCCAAGCTCCTACTTGTCAAAAATGAAGAAGGCAAAATAAAATGGTAAGGTCAATTTGAAGGTCATGGATGAAAGAATATTCTCAGCCTTGGTAATCATGGAAATGGATTATAATAACCATAACAGAATATGAAATGAGGCCACGAGCCTAATGGAGTCAGGGAGTGAAAACTGAGATTCCTGCTGGAGGACTAGAAAATTTCCTCATCAGCACAAGGATATTATTCCAAAATATAACTTTCATGAGAGCAGGGACTTTGCCTGTTTCTTATGATATCCCTAGTCTTTAGCACAGTAACTTAGTAAACTTTTATTGAATAAATGAACGTCTTGGCTTGGGCTCTAAGTAAAGAGGAAAATGTCTTCCCTATGAGTTTGTAACTATGCCTCCCCTCACATAAATTTGGGGGCTTATAATTGAAATAGGTAATATATGTGGGGTTTGCCAACCTCTAAGTAAGAAATTAACACAAAAAGTGCTCTGAAATTGGAATATCCTGGGAAGCCTAGCAAAAGGACAAATTATCAACCAAGATTTTCTATAGGAGACAAAACACACATTAAAAATAAGCTTAGAACCCAAAATTATAAAAATACATTGGGAAACTCTCAGGTACAAAGAGGCACTTCAGTCATCTTTGCTTCTTGATGCATCGTATGAGAAAACAAAAATGTCTTGAAATTGATGAGAAAGTGATGATATCAACCATTTAACCCATACCTAATGTACTGAGAGTCCTGGTAATTTAACCATGTCAGTGCAGTCTTTTTAACCATGTCAATGCACTCTACATTATTTACTGAAGAAAAATGATTGCCCTTGAAAGATTTTTTTTTTTAAGATTAAGAAACAAAAATAGGTTAAAAGGAGCCAAATCAGGACTATAAGGTGGATGCCTAATGATTTCCCATTGAAACTTTCACAAATTTCCCCTTGTTTGATGAGAGGAATGAGGAGGAGCATTGTCATGGTAGAGAAGGGCTCTTTGGTGAAGCTTCCCCAGGCATTTGTCTGCTAAAGCTCTGGCTGTCTTTCTCAGAACACTCTCATCATAAGCAGATGTTATCGTTTTTTGGCCCTCCAGCAAGTCAACAAACAAAGTGCCTTGAGCATCCCAAAACACCGTTGCCATGACCTTTGCTTTTGACTGATCTGCTTGTGCTTTGACTGGACCACACTCCACGTCTTGGTAGTCATTGCTTTGATTGTGCTTTGTCTTCAGGATCATACTGGGAAAGCTATGTTTCATCTCCTGTTACTCTTCTTGGAGAAACGCTACAAGATCTTGGTCCCAGTTGTTTAAAATATTCATGGAAAGCTCTACTATTGTCTGCAGTTGATCTGGGTCCAATGGTTTTGGCACCAATTGAGTGGAAGGTGCTCGACTTTGATTTTTGACTCAGGATTGTGTAAGCTGAACCAATTGAGATATCTATGGTGCTGGCTATTGTCCAAGCTGTTAAATGTTCGTCCTCTTCAGTTAGGGCATGAACAAGATAAATTTTTTCCTTGCAAATTGCTGTGGATGTATTTGCCAGCACAGGATTTATCATCAGCATCTCATCCCTTCCTAAAACAAGCTATCCATGTGTAAACTGATGATTTCTTTAAGGCATTGTCACCATAAACTTCTTGTAAAGTATCAATGATTTCATCATTCTTCCACCAGAGCTTCACCATAAAGTTGATATTTGTTCCTGCTTCAATTTTAGCAGAATTCATTTTGCTCTTAAGAGGGCTTTTTTCAAACCAATGGCTTATTCTTCTTAGTACTTCAAATGAGATCCTGTTCAGACATGTTACCAAAAGTTAGCACAAGTGTAATTTTGTCCCAAAAACATTTTTGAAATTCATGCATAGTTTTTTTATAATATGCATTTTTCCATAAACTTTTTGAGGATCACTTGTAGTAATGATTTTTAAAACATCTAACTTCCCTGCTTAAACTACACCTTGTATTTCTAAAGCTATGGTTAGTCTATGAAGAATGTACAAAGTCCACTTAAAACACAGAGATTAGTTATTGTTTAAAAATAAAACTGTGGAAATTCAACATGCAATGGATGAAATCTGATCTGATAGCTATATAAGTAAATTCACCCTAAGTGATACTAAATAAATGGTTGGTTTATTAATTGAGAAACACTAAAATTCAAATCAAGACATAAACTTTAGCAAGAAGCACTAGACAAATGTAAAATACTATTAATAAAATCACATATAGAAAAGATTACAGAGAGAATGGCATTTCAGGAAACCCTCAGACCTATCGTGGAAGTAGACCATAGGGACCTAGAAAAAGATAATTTAGCATGAGTATTTCAAATCACCTTGGACGGTACCTGAATAAGTCTGGAGGAAACTATACAGTAGGCCTTAAATATTATAATTTGAGGGAGATTGCCCTTCTCTTTTGTATTAGCACTCTGTTATATTTTTATGGGAAATTGGTGCTTATCGATGGAGGAAACACTGAATTAATCAGCTACCAAGAGGCACTTCAGTCATCTTTGCTTCCTGATGCATGAAGAACAGTAGGAAACAATGAGGTAAGAGACTAGGTAAGGCAATAATACTAGTAAATTGAATGTTTCCCATGCATACTTTTTGCCCCCATACAAAGCTTAATTTATGGAAAATGGTGAACAGCAAAGCTTTGTTATGGTCCTGATCCAATTTGCTTTTGACAGATTATACATCTTTGGAAAAAATGCGACCAATGCCACCAAGGTCACAACACTCACCAAATGTCATCAAGGTCAGCAGAAGTACAGATTATTCCACTATATCATCATTACTTGAGGTCATTTTGGCAATCCCAAAAGAGATCAGAATTCTGAAAAGTAGGTATCTATTCCTTGCCTGGGAGCAGTCCTGCTATGTCCAGCAAATACAGACACTTGGTAAGTATTTGTTACCTGACTTAGTGACTTCTCCTTTCACTTTGCTTTACTTTCAGAAAAAATGATTTAAATGACATAAATAATTTCTTGAAACTGACATGAAAATGAGTATCAGTAAAAGCTGTAAGACATAAGTACAGACACATGTGGGTTTACTCACCTTATCTAAAGGTTGCAATTGCATATGACTTTCCTGTGACTTTCTAGCCCATCACACATGTTGCTACACCCATTTTTCTGTCAACCCTTGAGTATCCCCACCTCCTTTCTCTGTACTCAAGATACACATAGTCATATATCTCACCATAATTATATGCTAAATGTTTCTTTCTTAAACTTTGGTCACAGCGGGGTCAAGATTTCTTTTTTTTATATCCAGCTCCTTTTCCCAGTAATAGGTTAAAGTTGCTACCCTACAGTCTACCCAAGACTTGATTACATATTAGCCTATTTAAAAGTCTGCTTCTAGAATTCCCCTGCATAAAGTCTTCTTTTGGGGTGGACATAGTCTCAGTTCAGAATCTCTGAGCTGTTTCTCTTTTTTTGCCTTTTACAGTCTCCACTAAATCTCTCTTATTATTGCTTGTTCAATAATCTTCCGTTTTCTCCACCTGCTCTTTTTCTAAAAACATTTCGGCTTTTTTACAATGAAGGATTCATAATGTTATAATCCCACCCCAAGTAGTGTGCACATCTTGTTTATACATTATTTATACTAACATCAGGACAAAATTTAGCACATTTAAAACCAAATGACATATTTGTTTTTAGTTTACCTTTGGTTGCTGTGGGTTACTCCTAATCCACACATATATTGCCACAAAAAAGAAAGGAGAAGGCTGTGCAAATAAGGCCTGTAAAATGAGCTATTTGCCTTTAAGAGTATAGCCAAATTATGCGACAGCTTGCAACAGGGAATTAGATGAGAAATTGTTTTCAATATTTACACCATTTTGTAGTAAAAGAAAAAGATGTTTAGTTCTAGATTTGCACGGAAGCCACTGAAGCCCCTTTCACAATCATTTACACTTCTTGGATCTCAATTTCCAAAAATGCTAAAACCGAGTTCAACAGTCACTGGCCTTGACTACTTTCTTATGGAATCAACCACTTAGAGACTACAGAAAAGATGAGATGTAAGTTACCCTTTTTATGAAGAAAATGTGCTTTCATGGGAAGGGCATAGGTTTTAGAGCCTAACTTCTCAGGGCTAGATCTCCTTTAAATCCTCTACCAGATGATCTAGAGTGAAGTTACTCAACTTCTTTCAGTCTTGATTCTGCATCTGTAAGACAGTAATAATAATATTTGCCTCACAGAATTGTTCTGAGGATTGCCTGAACAATCCTAAGAATATGCAAATGGCATGACACAGGAGGTGCTCAAATAAATGGTAGTTATTCTTAAAGCTGTTGTTCTACTTATTGATTTAAAGAGGGGACAGTATTTTGACTTGGTGACTTGAAGGAGAATCCAGTGCTCTAAAAAATTTAGTACCTGCTAGATTATTTAAAAATGTCAAACACAGAGTGTTTAAGGGGAAAAGGGAAAATTCTCCTCACCTTCCTTCCAGTTCCAGTGTCCATGTACACATCTGTTCAATTTTTTCTATATCTGAAATAGAAGTACATAAATATAATTGATTTTATATTAAAAAACAGTTCATGTTATATATGCTGTTAGATAAACATATTTGGGTGGTAAGTGGAAAGGAACAATAAATATTTCTTGGTTCAGTAAGAAAATATCAGGTCTGAAGGAAAAAAATTAGCTGTGACCAAAGTGGAAAGAGGCACCTGCATACCACTGCAATTATTTTTACAGAAATTCCCTAGGTCTTAATTTTATTAGACATTAACCACAATATTTTAAAATAAACAATTAAAACTTTACTAGTAAAATCATTACTTAAATATTCATGTTGGTTGGGTGAAGTAAAATCACATATACATTGCCTAATTTTCATGAAGTTTGATGGGTGTGTAGATCACAAATGAATAAGAAAATCACTCTCTCCTGGATGCTACTAGGTCTTTTTCTGCAAAGCTACTTACTTGCAGCAGCCTAACAAGGTTTTGCAAACACAGAGGATGGTTGGAAAAAGGATACAGATTCTCCGCTGTTATTTGTTACTCCAAGTGCAAACTGACCTAGTTATGGTTACCATGGATACTATAATTTTAAATTTAATCACATTCTGAACAGGAGTAGCAATACAGCTCTGTGAAACACTGAGATCAATCTGAAGCTCAGCTTTAAAAGGTGAAGAAACTGAGTCAGGGAGGGTAAGTGGCTTATCCTATACCGAGATAATGTAGTTTTCAAAGTCACTCAAGTCATAAAAAATGCTTCTTAGCTTAAGTGATTTACATGAGACTTTGTTGCACTTATTAAAAATACACTTTTTCTCCTAGTCATCTATAACTACTGTTTTTCAACTTGAAGCAAAAAAAAAAAAAAGAACAAATATATATTTGGAGTCAATATACCAAGCTGTCACAACAAACAGTTTTCTGCACAAATGAAAACCAAGTGAAATAAAAATGAAAATGCCTGGGCAGTGGAAGAACAAAGGATCATTTGTTTTAACTTGAGCTTCTAGGATCATTTGATGGCAATATTTTATGAGTCTGCAACATATAATTCTGCATATAAAACATGATACTACTATAACATGTACATTTAAATATTCAACCATAATATTAAGATTTTCTTTTAAGTAAATCTTCCTGAATTCAAATACTTAGAGTAAAAGAAACAGGAAGCTGGCTGCTTATAATTAAAATAAAAACTACCTGTAGTTCTATCTCAGAAGTGACCTAAAATCAAGCAGGTGCAAATTTTAGGACATAAAAATGAGAGAAATTATACAGAAGGAGCAAAAAAATTAATTCTGAATTCTCCCTGGAAAATAAAAATAGTTCATCTCCTGTATTGGTTGCTTTGATACAAGTTGCTGTTCTGCTGAGTAACTCTTAAATGGATTCTCTAAGATCATATACTATTGGAAATTGAATCCAGTGATCTGACTTAGACCCTGGCAACATTATATAAGCAGTTTTCAAAGATCCCAATGGTATCTTTTCTTGCTTATGTAGATGGTTTTGATAATAGCCAGGCCACCTCATGCACTTGCAAAGACTCTTCCCCTTCCCAAGATAAATTTCCCCCCAATAACCTTGAAACTCTTGTAATGGATGATTCATTACAGCTGAGACAAAGGCCCAAGTACTGTCATATGTCATTGCTAAAATTACTTCAGTCAAGAGGATGAAAACATTAGAAGGTTTACCTCCTTTCAATCCCCAGCTCCCATCCATTGTTGGCTGACAGGATTATTATGCTGCTGCTTGGTCAGTGCATTAGCAGAAATTGTTGCTTTCAGGAAGCACAGCGGTGAATATAAAAACAGAGCTACAAGATAGCAGGGCCACAACGAACAATTTATAGTTGAATAGAGAGCTCTCAAAGCTGGCTTTATGGTCATCTCACAAATACATTAATGATCTCATCTTTGAGGAAATAATATTCCCTGAATTTCCTTTGTTTCCAAATCTATATTGTTTTCTTTCCAGGAGAGAGGGTACTGATCATAGAGAGGGAAAAATAAATTAGCAGCTTGCATGTAAGCCTCTCCCCATACATTGGTAGGCTGCACATGATCTTAAGCTGCTATGCCTGACTCCCAACAATGGCAAACATTTATTGATCTCATATTGCTAGTTATGATGAGAGTTTCAAAGGCACATATCTTGAAGAGATCATAATGTAACTAGAGTTACAGAATGTACAGAGCTCCCTCTACTATGATGGAAGTATGCTGTTTTGTGATTTCAGAGGAGGCAGGGAGTGATTGTAGCAGGAGGGAAATGTCACAGAGGAGGGAACATTAAGTTGTATCATGAAAGATGTGTCATATTTCATGAGGATAGAGAAGGCAATTTCATGTATAATAAACATCTTAAACAAAATCAATCCTCAAAGAAAACAGAATACATGGTATGTAATGAGTATGTGAGTGTATTAATCAGGGTTCTCTAGAGGGACAGAACTAATAGGAGATATATGTGTATATATATACATATATCTCCATATATATATATATATCTCCTATTGTATATATATCCTATTTTATATATATATATAGTTCTGTTAGCAGATAGGCCATCTGCAGTCTGAGGAGAAAGGAGAGCCAGTCTGAATTCCAAAACTGAAGATCTTGGAGTTGATTTTCAAGGGAAGGAAGTACCCAGCATGGGAGAAAGATGTAGGCTGAGAGGCTAGGCCAGTCTTGCCTTTTCACATTTTTCTGCCTACTTTATATTCCAGCTGCGCTAGCAGCTGTTCAGGTGGTGCCCACCCAGATTAAGTGTGGGTCTACCTTTCCCAGAACCCTGACTAAAATGTTAATCTCCTTTGGCCACACCCTCACAGACACACCCACAATTAATACCTTTGTATCCTCAATCCAATCAAGTTGACATTCAGTATTAACCATCATAGTGAGTCAGATTGCATTTTTCCAATAGCCAGAGCAACTTCTCCCATTCCATATGCTCTTATAATGTGACTTTGATACTCCTTTCATTGAGAAGAGAGACTCTGTGCTCATTGAGAAAGTAGGCTTTGTGACAACAGTGGAAGTAATGCTATGTGACTTCATAGAATAGGTCATAAAGATGGTACATTTTCTGCCAGGGTCTCATAGGAGAACCCCTTCAAACCTTGAGCTACCATATAAATGTCTGACTTCCCTAAAGCTGCTATACTGGGAGAAAAACCCAAACTAGATCCCATGGAGAGATCAAAACGAAAGGCCCTGAAACTATCAAGAGAGGAGGATGCCTGATCAACCCATAGCTATCCTAGCTACTTGCCATTTTAGCTTCAGCCAATATCTGCCAACAACCACATGAAAGATCTGAGTTAGAACTACTTAGCTGAGCCTTTCCCAAATTTCTGGCCCACAGAAACTCTGAGAGCTGATGCAATGATAAGTATTTTTTTAAGCAACTAAGTGCTGGAAGTGATTTGTTATTCAGTAGTTAAAACTCAAACAGTAAGCAACTGGAAATGAAACTAGACAGTCTAATTGAGGCCTACATAATATTTGAATTTTCTCCTACATGAATGGGAAACAATCCAACAAGCTTTTTTAATCTGAAGAATGACATGATCCAATTTATAGTTTAAAAGGACACTCAAGTGACGTTAGGCAAGATGAACAGGAGTAGAGAGACACTGAAGACAAGGAGAATGCTTGCAGGAATTCTCAAAGTTGAACTGTGCATAAAAATCACTTGAGGTGTCTGATAAAATTTCACATCCCTTGAACTCATCCCAAAAAATAAAGGAAAGGTAATGAGGAATTGTTTCTAAATACCTTTAATGGAGAAAAGTACATTTGTTGTACACTTGCTGTATGTCGGGCAGTTTTTAGGCACTTGGTATACAGCAGAGTGGCTAAGATCACAGGCTTTCCTGTAAAAGGGGGCTGAATTTGAGTTACTTCATCATTTACTAGCTATTTGATCTTGGGAAAATTACTTAACTTCCCTGAACCTGTTCCCATATTTTAAAATATAGATATTATCCTACCTTTCTCACTATTTTACTTAGGTATAATCCTTACATATAGTAATTGCCCAATAATAATAAATGACTGCATAAAAACACATGCGCACATATGTTCATTGTAGCAGTATTCACAATAGCAAAGATGTGGAATCAACCTAGATGCCCATCAATGGTAGACTGGAGAAAGTAAATGTGGTACATATGCACCATGGAATACTAGGCAGTCACAAAAATGTATGAGATTATGTCCTTTGTAGTAATATGGATGGGGCTGGAGGCCATAATCCTAAGTGAACTAACACAGAAACAGAAAACCAAATACTGCATATTCTTACTCATAAGTGAGAGCTAAACATTGAGTACACATGGATGCAAAGAAGGGAACAACAGGCACTGGGGCCTAGTTGAGTGTTTTGGATGGGAGGAGGGCGAGGATTGAAAATCTACCTCTAGGGTACTATGCTCATTACCTGGGTGATGAAATCATCTGTACATCAAACCCACACAACATGCAATTTACCTATAAAACAAACCTGCTCATGTACCCCCTGAAACTAAAATAAAAGAAAAAATAATAATAAATGATTGCAAATGTTCTCAGCAGTGTCATTCCCACATTTCAATGTTCTTATCTCCTTTAGCAAAATTCCTTCTATTCCTGCTTTCTCCTCTACACATTACTAAAACTCCTTTGGAAAAACTTATAAATGATCAACATGTGCCAAATTAAAAAGAATTATTTTCATTTTATTTGGTTTCCTGACAGGCTATCCTTTCATTTGGGAAAAACTTGCATCTAGACTTCTATGTACCACATTCCACTGTTTTTCTCCTACCTCAATGGTTGCTTTCCTACTTTCTTTGATGCATTTTCCTCCAAAACCATCTCTAAACTCAGAGTCTTTCAGGGTTTGATTTTGATCCTTCTCCTCTTGACATATTTTCTTCTTAAATGACCTCATCAATCTATGACGTAAAATAATATGTATATTTTGATGACTCCAGTTTTTATCTAAAATCTAAATAGTGACTCTAAATTCATAAATCTGAAGCATACCTGATATTTCTCTTTTATCTCTTATAGGCATCTTAACACTAATGTATCCTAAATCGAATTCTTGATAATCTCACCAAATTTACTCTTCCTCTGTACTTCTTCCCTCCTATATTAGTGCACAGCACAAAATATCTTCCCAGTTATTCAATCTTAAAACCTAGAATTCATCTTTCATTCATTTTTTACTCATCCACTTCAATCAAATCATCTACAGGTTGTGTCAGTTCGACTCTTAAAAGGTATTTTGAATTCATCAACTCTTCTCTATTCCTACCGCTACTATGGTAGTCCAAGCATTTCTTGCCTGGACTGCTACAATAAGCTCCTAACTTTTGCCCTTTCCTTCCTCTGATTTAGTTTATTCACAACATTGTTCAAGAGATGTGACTTCTGTTTTGGAATGATGAGTTTTACAATCTAGAATCACCTTGGATTATTTTGGAATCCTGAGATCACATAATGCTAGACATAAAAAGATTTATGTATCAAGTAATCTACATCCAACATTAATAAGAATAGTTGAGGTTATGTTAAGTCTAGGTAATAAAAACGTCCCAAATCTCAGTAGACTAAAGCAACAAAGGATTCTTTCATGATCAAACTATACAATCATCATGGGGTGTCTGGGGGTTTTGTTCTGAGCCATCTACATTCCAGGACTCATCCTGATGGAGCCCCCACTGCCTGGAATCTTGCCAGTACCAATAATGACAGAAAGAAAGCTATAGCAAAAACACCCACTGTGTTATTAAAACATTCCCTAAAAGTGACGTACATCATGTTCAATCAATTTCTTTGGCCAAGGCAAGTTGCTTGACCATGTCTAAATCAAAAGGGTGTAGGGAAGTAAAATACTTCCATGTGCCTAAATGGAGAACTAAAAATATTCAGTGAATAGCACTAATGATGAGTTCTCCCTTATATTTTACAAATGAATAAATTAGGACCTAGAGAGACTATGTCAACTGTAAGATCATGAAGCTGATTTATGTCACAGTCAAGACTAAAACTGAGTCTTGTACTCACTGTCCAGTGCTTTTCCTAATAATCAACTGGGAATTGTTTGTTCCTTATCCAAACAAAATATGTTTAAATGTCTTAATATCAATATTTTATTTATTTATTTAAGTAATATCAACCTTCTGTATTAAAACATTTTTATACCTTTGCTAAAAAATATGAAGCTTAGAGGCCTTGCTCCTCCAGTCTCATTGATGTTCTAGCAAGATGCCCCAGTGTCAAAGCACTCAAAATCTCTCTGACCTGGCTGTTCTCATTTCTAGAAAAACTAAGTCATGTTTTACGCTAGGGATTCTAAACACATTGGCTTAAGAAATGTCAAGGAGATAAGCAAGAGAACTGTGAATCTGTATGTAAATTAAGCACCATCTGTTAAATCCACTAGAAATGTATTCGCAACAAGAACTCCAATTAACAATAGCTTAGGGAGGGAAGATCTATTTGACCCTCATAACAAGTCTAAAGGTGAATGGCTACTGATGTTGGTTCCATAGATCAAAGGTATCAGAGCCCATGGATCTCCTGGTCTTTTCCCGAGGACACAGGAGGGCTGTGACTGCTCCATGCATTACACCTATGATCAGTCTAGAAGAATGGGGAAGGTTGAAACCAGATGAGATTGCCCCTTTTATTGGAGAACCAAAAACTTTCCCATGATCAATAATCCACCCCTTATTCTAAAGGTCCTATTTGCCAGGACCGGGGTTACATGGCCAACCCTAGCAGAAAGGGAGATTGAAAAAAATAGGAAAAAAGATTATCATTGATTGGCCAAGCCTAATGCTGCCTTGAACAAGAGAAGGGTTCTGTTGACAAAGAATAGCATGGGGGTAGGAGGCGGTAAAAATGAAGACTAAGTAAGCAACCAACAGTGTCTACCTGATTCCCTGATTGAATAGAAGATTGTTTTGAGAGAATTTATCTACCGTTGTTAAATTTTACATTCAAAATAATGTGAATAAATAAAATATATATTTACCACTGAACTCATAGTAGCTATGTTATGTATCTTCATAATTGGTGAAATTAAAAAACATAATCAGGTGCTGCACAATGATGTTTTAGCCAATGATGGACTGCATATACAATGGTGGTCTCATAATATTATAATACCATACTTTTATTGTACTTTTCTATGTTTAAATATGTTTAGAGTTACAAATATTTACCATTGCATTACAATAGCCTACGGTACTCAGTACAGTAACAGGTTTATAGCCCAGGAGCAATAGGCAGTACCATATAGCCTAGATGTGTAGTAGGCTATACCCTTTAGGTGTGCGTAAATACATTCCATGATGTCCACACAATGACAAAATTGCCTAATAATACTTTCCTCAGAATGTATCCTTGTTGTTAAACAATACAGGATGGCATAATGAAGCTACTTTAAAAATATATATATTCCATAATGTTCACACAATGACAAAATAGGCTAATGATGCTTTTCTCAGAATGTATCCTTGTTATTAAACAATATAGAGTTGTATAATGAAGCTACTACAATAAGTTCTGCCATAACACTTGTTTTGAAAATACAAATTTATTCCAACAATACTGAAATGTTAGGGAAGTGTTTGAATATAACATAATTTCACATTTGTTTGTGTGCGATTTTGTCTACTTGAAACACTAGTCGAATGCAGAAAACTACCCAGATGACCTGAGCCACATAAGAATGCACAAAACTCACACAGGTACGCTCCTCAAACATTACCAGTGACCTCAGTTCACTGCCTGAGTTATGAGCCACACCCATCCACATCTGTTGTAACAAAATTCCCTCTGATTTCAAATAATGCTTCTTTTGCCATTTCACAACCCATAAGCTGTGACCTTTCTGAGGCCCATTTCCACAAGTAATGCCATGTCTTGTTCAAGATAGAGGGTTATATCTGCTGTAGTATTTATGCATTTCTTAAGCATTTATCATGTGTAAATTTATGCTACCATTTTTATTAGGTCTTGATCTGCTTTGTATGGTCCATTGGCAAAGTTTCTGAGTGCTGTGTCCTAAACCTCACATTACGCATTAAGTCGTGTAGTTTTAATTGCACATTTTTTCAGTGGTACTATATCTAAATAAATCCCTGGTAGCTACCAGGCAAATATAAATAAGTGTGTATATGCATACATACATTCAAACATATATAATATTAGAACACAACTGAGGCATTTTGACATAAATCCAAAAAAATCCTTTTATATTTTAGAGGTAAATATGCCTTTAAAAGTATTTATTAAATGTACTTGGGAAGATTTACTCAAAAAAGACTATCAATTATATGAAAGAAAAGCCATTCAATACGCCAAGCTATATATAGATGTCTCCTTAATGGGTGAAGATTTGTCATTTATCTTTTAAGATAATTATGTAAATTATATTCAGCCCACACATCCTGAGCTGCGAAATGACTTTTATATCTTTCTCCTCATTTATAAATCTTTTCTAACAGAAGTTATGCAAGATTCAGACTGGTCAGCACACAGCTGGATTTTGGTGGTCCCTTTACAATAGGAGAGAATCCATATTCCTCCTTAGGGCCTTTCTTTTCCTTAATGAAGGCATACAGAGCACTCAGTACATTCCCAGAGCTTCTTAGAATTCCTCCCTTGAGAGATCTCAGGAAATATGAGGAAAAACAACTTCAAAAAAAAAAAATTAATGAAAGGCCTATCACTGTTCGCCATTCTCTCTTTCAACAGCTGCCCTATCCTTTCTACTTTCTAGAAGTGTAGTGCCTCTTCAGTTTCAAACATTTTTCCTCTTCTTATATTCCCAAGGTGAGATGCCCTTTTCTGGGACTACACCTATGAAAGGGACAGGGAAAAGATCTTATAGAAATTGAACCCTGACACGGGGCTTATTTTCCTAAGGACCAGAACATAGAAGGACAGGGTGGGACCATGGAAGGATTAATTTCAGGCAAGGGCAGCCTGCGGAGAGTGAGAAATCTGAAAAGGCTCTAGGCCTCTATGGGCATTCCCCTCCACTTCTTTTGCCTGCTGCCAGATGACTCTCACGTGTGAATCCTTATTTCCTCAGGAATGCGGATCAGGGTTTGGCAAGTATGTTTTTAAAAAATAATTGTTGAATGTTCAATGTTCACAGGAAGAAGCATAATTTCGAGTGTGCACAGTAATCACTGAAAATGATTCTGTACTCACTGTTAGGATGCAAATGCAAATTCGTATAGCCCTTGCACTGACTCCGTGGGTCACCTGTGAGTAACTCTAGCCAAAAACCACGCACAAGCCCCAGTCTGCTTCCAGGCAGCAGACCACAACATAGTGTCCTGAGCGCACCTGCACACACCCATGGGCACACATTAAACCCATAAACGGCGGGTTATGCTAACGTGTACTTCCTTCCTCACTGCCTCACCTTGTTCACTTTCCTTTTTCCCCACCCCTCACCCCACACAATGGGATTTTTGTTTGCTTCAGTAGCATGTGACAGCGCAGTCCCTGCTTTGCCTAGCTCTGTGCTGCAAGTCTCTCAGGTAACAGGTGGCAGCTTCCCCTGTTGGATTCTAGGTTTAAAAAAGAATGACCTCATGTGGGTGGAGCTCTGGCACTTCGTAGAGGTGGTGGCAGTCACAGCCAGGTAACCCTGGAGTGAAGCAGTTTAGTTAGAAGGGGGCAGATAAACTCGTCATTCTAGTGGCTTTAACCCTCACCCTGAGGCGCCTTAGCAACCAGTCATTGCCTGCAAGCCTCTAAAGCTTGTCTTTGCCTCATATGGAGCCCAAAGAAGCCACTGGGAAAGAAAACATGGTCACCAAGAAAAAGAATCTGGCCTTCCTGAGGTCCAGACTCTATATGTTGGAGAGAAGGAAGACTGACACTGTGGTTGACAGCAGTGTTTCTGGGGACCACTCTGGCACCTTGAGGAGGAGCCAATCTGACAGGACCGAATACAACCAGAAATTACAAGGTAACCAAAAAGAAATCAATTGTCCCAGTTACTGCACTCCCTGCTCCATTTCTGCTACGTTTCCATTTGCAAAGAAAACACACAAGGCAGAGGAGAAAATCAAATACCACCTCTCCTTCCCACAAAATAAGAAGATGAAAGTAAATGTGACCTGTAAATTATAGGAAAAAATTTTTATCATGTGATTCAATGTTAAAGAGTCAATTCTCAATTACTCTTAATATTGCTGGGGTGTTCTTTTTTTTCCTGGTGAGGGTAATCATTTTTCTTCTACCTTCTTCTTTTCTTCTCCCTTCCCTACCCAACTTAAGAAGTGGGAAACACTAGAAAGCAAATAATTTAGAAATCTACAAAAGATTGTTTATCTCAATGAGTAGATATGTGATATTACACCATGAGTTCTATCTAGGTAATTATACTGAACTGTAATTGTGGTTATCTTAAATAGGGGCATGAAACTATAATCGTGTCTATGAAAAAGAAGGAATGTTATAGTCAGAGAGATGGTATAACAAGATTTGCTGAAATTCACTTAGGTGATCATTTCCTTTGAGTAAATTGAATAATACTCAAATATGGTAAGAAATGTTTAGGAGGCTTATTTTGAATGATATTTGAGGAAATAACTTCAGTTTATTTTGTGATGGTACTAAGATAATTTGGCACAGTTATAATAGCACATCGTGTGTTTCAGGGCCTTAATCTATATCCTGTCCTATCTATCCTTTCTTTCTCTCCTCTGTTTCCTGAAGGTCATTTTTTTCTAGTAAAACTTCATTTTGATGTTGATATTGGGCAGCATTTTATGTCTTCTCTTCAGTACCTGTTATGTGGTCCTCCAGAACTTGCCTCTCCTGCTTTTAGCACAAGGTGTGTTTGAACTCTCATCATCCCACCGTGAGCTGTCGTTTTGTATTTAAAAACTATGATGAGATCAGAAAGACCGACAGGACATGCTTGTATTTAACAAATCTCTTTCCATAAATATGAGCTTAGATTTAGTTATGCAAATTAATTAAGTTAAATAAGTTGCATTAAGTGCATTTAAATTAAATCTAAAAATTATTACTATAAGTTAATATTTAAAAATAAAGTACTGGTAGTTCAGGACTAAAGCACAGCATCAAACTTATCCTCAAATACTTTTTTTTTTTTAAATGAGGGAGAGTGTTGTTTAATCTTTGAAATTAATTTTTCTCAAGGCAATGGATACATTGGAAAGAATGGATGTCTTAAAATTTCAACTTTTATTTTAGATTCAGGGGGTATATATATGTGTTTGTTACATGAGTATTTTGTGTGATGCTGCGGTTTGGGGTACAAATGATCTCATCACCTGAGTACTGAGCATAGTACCCAGTAGGTAGTTTTTCAGCCCTTGCCTTTCTCCCCACTCCAGTAGTCTCCAGTATCTATTGTTGCCACCTTTATGTCCATGTAAGTCTAATGGTTAGCTCTCACTCATAAGTGAGAACATGCAGTATTTGGTTTTCTGTTCCGGCATTAATTTGCTTAGGATAATGACCTCCAGTTGTATCCATGTTGCTGCAAAGGATATGATTTTGTTCTTTCTTATGGCTATGTAGTATTCCATGATGAATAGGTACCACGAGAATTTAAAATCATACACATTTAGTTTCTAATCGTGGTTCTTCAACTTACTACCAAATAGAACTTCAGCAAATTACTTTAAATATCTGAGCCTAAATTTTCCTGTCTGTGAAAGTGGGACTAATGATACTTGCCACATAATGTTGTTGGGAGATTGAAATTAGATAATTACATAAAACATCTAGTATGCTGGCCGACAAATTTTAGGAATAATGGCTACCATAATGATAAAACAGAACTTGCCCAATATTAATCGAAGTTTGTATACCTTATTTCTCTTTTTCAATTATTTCTTGTCCTTTGATAAAGAGACCATGTCTAAAATTCAGGAAAAGCCCATTGCTTTATCCCTAATGACATGTGTTTTCTATCTGAGTTTCACTAATCAGCATCTATCAGAGTCTCTATTAGCAAAATAAAAATAGAAAATAATTTTTGCTACTGACAAATTTTTGCTTACTACATTTACCTAAAAAAATAAGTCTATGACCACACAATAGAGCAGACAGGGGTTGGTTACTTTGCAGAAGACCTCAGGCTTCTTACACACTTCATTTGATTTGTGGCTTTCCTATGCTCTGTTGGAGTCTTTGAAGGTGGAAGGCAAAACTCAGGAGTTAACACATACTTCTAGTCTGTGCTTGAGAAAAATCACCAAGAAGTATAGAGGAGCACATAAGCCATAAAGATAGACTGGCCTCCTGATAAGTAACATTTTAAAAATGTAACCCTTAAAAAAATCCAAGTCTGATTATTGAATGCCTAATAGAGCTTTTAGCATGGTTCGACTAGAACAGCTTTGGCAACAAGGGAAGGCATTTTCGCATTAATGTTCAAAGCAATCAGTTCTGTGTGTTTGTTCTGTGGCCTGTACAATACCCATTATTATGCAGATGAGTCCTAAATCACCTTAAGAAACTCTTTATTATTCAAATGTGAGGGCTTTTCCTTCCCCTTTCTTGGAACTGGTAGTCCCTGGGAGGCACTGAATAAACACCTGGAATGGTTAGAGCCCTCGGATAGATGGCCTAAAGCTCTTGTGAGGTCAAAGAGTGCTTTCAAATACTGGAATTTCTGGCAACACCACATTCCTCAAATTATTTAGCTGGTTATTTGATTAGTTATTTAATTGGTTGTCCTTCAATGCTATATTACTTGAGTAAAATTCACTGTCCTAACTCTCTGGGGAAGCAAGTTCTCTGGGTTCTGGAAAATGTAAGATCTTTCTCTGGCGTTCTTGAGCTTGTCTTTTAACTCATAATACATAGTCTATCTGCTCAATTCAATTTCTCACATCACTTTAATAGCATGAAACTTAAGTTGTGATAACAATTTTTAAAATGGTACGCTGGCTGAATTAAAACGATAGAACATGGCTCCAACGAGGACATACTAAAATCTTTGCAGAAGATTGTGATCGCATCAACATAGTCATTCCTACTACGCCTCGAGTAGTACAATAATAGAAAGGCTACCCTTAGGCTCCTTTACTCCTTGAACAGATTAATTCAGTTGACTAGCATTTATTGAATATGTTATACCTTGTTCTTTGAAATTAATTTTTCTCAAGGCCCTTGATACATTGGAAAGAATACAAATTATAAAATCATACACGTTTGGTAAATTGACATTTATTGAATGTTTTATATGCTGTGTCTTGAGGGTTAAAATGAAGAGGAAAAACAGAATATGTGCCAGGAATTACAACTACAAAATCATTAAGAAAACATGTCTGACCTTTACTCCAAAGAGGCTCAAAGTCTGGTTGGGAAAGATAAGACAGGTAAACAAATAAATGCAATAAAGTAGCACGATAGAAGTGGAGGTGGGATCAGTGCGTCCACAAAAGGAGGAAATAGTCTATTCAGGACTGCATGAAGGAGGTTGTCAGAAAATGGTGTTTCTAAGGGATGATAAGGATAGGGATGATGGAAGGTACAGGAAAGAGAAGGACATTTTAACCTCTTCACTGGATTTAGCTGTGTCTGAAATTGTTTTTGTTTCCTTGTTTATCACCTGTTATTGACTGTCGTTCCCCTCCCTTTTCTCTCCCTCCTCTCCCATACACCATGAAAGAAACCCTATCTGTCTTGTTAACTGTTTCATTTCAGCAGCCCAGAATACAGTAAACACTTAGTAACTGTTAAATAGAATGAATGACTTGAATGATCAGGCCCAAGCAGGAAACTGCTGTGAAGAAAGGCACCAAGGCCTGAAATAAGAGCCACTGTATGTATCTAAATATGTAGGGACACATGTTTCTATCAGAAAGATGATTCTTCAGTTAAATGAACATCAGAGATTAAAATGTACAGAATTTGTATAATAAGTAATTCCCAGTGGAAGCCTGTTTCATTCCCAACTCGACCTTTCAGAGCATACAACAACCATATTTCAAGTATTCCTCTTCTATTTGTAACAAGAGCCAACTTAGCTTCCACTAGCTCAATTCCTCATTTCCATTCTACTGGGGGCCGTAGAAATTACCTAAATACAAGAAATTTAGTGGTTGAGTTGTAAAAACTCAGAAAGGGTTTCATAAATACTTATATACATGACCTCCATATTTGAAATATGCCTAATTTAAATAGTTATACAGAAGTGTGTATGTGCATATGCAGATATGTGTGTGTGTGTGTATATATCCAGTATGTAGATATAGATATACATGTATGTGTTCATGTGTGTACTTGAGACACTTTTTTTTGCAATGATTAGACTTTTTATTGAAAGTTACTGTAAAATTTAAAGAACAAAAAGAACAAAAGTTTACTAACGTTCAGGAGTCTTTTCTGAAAACCATATATGAATTATGTCACTGATATTATAGGTTTCCTCTCAGTATGGCTACTATGGACTGAATGTTTGTGTTCCTCTAAAATTCCTATGTGAAACCTAATCCCCAATGTGACAGTATTACGAGGTGGGGTCTTTGGGAGGTAATTAGGTATTGAGGGTGAAGCTTTTGTGAATGGGATTAGTGTCCCTTAAAAAAAAAACACAAGAGAGAGCTTGCTTCTCTCTGCTCTCAGCCATGTCAGGATACAAGAAGGTGGCTATGTGCAAACCAGGAAGTGGGCTCTCAGCAGGAATAAGATCTGCTGCATTAGGAACAAGATCAACTTGATTCTGGATTTTCCAGCCTCCATAACTGTGAAAAATAAATGTTTGGTAAACTTAAGCCACCCAGTCTCCAATAATATTTGTTATAGCAACCCAAACCAACCAAGACGGGTCGATTACCTTTATCCTCTATGGCCACACTAAACTTCTGTTTAATTTTCTGGCCAATGCATATTTTTGTTTATCCAACACCAGATGAAAAGGTGAGAATATATGGGTAAAATGCTATTACCCATTACCACTGCTGGTAACACAAGGCAAAAATTACTTCTTCATTTCATGGTGGGTCTGTGGTACTTTCTATTTTGCAAAGGCTATTGTATCATTCTCATTAAGAATGATTATCTTTATGATGCCCAAAGTTGTCTTACTATGGTGCTAAAGATGAACGACCCTACTGTGTGAACTTTATACAAAATAACGTATTGTGCCATGTGGGGACAAGGGGCTCAAATAATAAATTAGACTTGGTAAGATTATGAGGCCATTTAATTTAAAATGTTTTTTAAAGAATATAGACAGTCTGTCAGGAAGCAGAAATTAACACGGGAAGACTTGCTGAGTTTTGTTCAAGGCTAAATGAAGAATGGAGTAAAACAAATTGTCCAGCTTCCTGTGCTTGTTTCTATCCCAGTGCTACAAACCCTTTTTGTTCGTGTCTGTTCTTTGATTAGTGAGTAGCTCCTTCCGCTTTATCTTTATCTGTCTTCATACACTCTATAGTGAAATGGGAAGTATTTGAATCAGTAATGTGACACCAGTACAAATAGGTGTGTGTCATAGTTTGAAGGGCGAATCTTTCTAAAAGGCAAGACGCTGTAAAAACTCAGTAACTTTTGTCTTACTTCAGGCATAGAAACCAGTGTAAAGCATGGTATTTTACTTTCCTATTTTTTTCAGTAGAGGCATCTTGCAGTTTTTAGAAGGACCATTTGTGTCAAATAATGTGTGAGTCACAGAAATTGAGACTGAGCTATTCTACTACTACCACATTGTGATGGGCAAATTTATTCCTATGTTTGACTGATATGACTTTAGGCGTAACTTTCTTAAAAGTAGCAAACACAATTTCTAGTTGTGTTTTTTGTTTGTTTGTTTATAAAAATTATGGGTTTATCAAAATGAGACACCAAGCGGAAGAAGGAATGAAAGAAAGGAAGGAGAGAGAGAAGGGGAGAGATAGATAGAAACCAAGCAAGCAGCAAGCATGAATAGAAATATACCTTAAAATAGTAATATAGCTGGATAAAAGATGGAAGAAAAGCACCCAAGCTACATTCATCTTTGTTTCTGATGACACAGGAAAAGAAAAAAAAAAAATCTCTGTTTATAGAATTACTTTTTCTTGATGCCACAATCATGTTAACATCAGTACCTTTGTGAATATTGATTTCTTGATAAAAGTAAAATTATTGCAAGAGTTACTAAATTTATAAATAGCATCATTCTTAGAAATAGTCAAGACTCAAAGTTATGGCTTATTTGGGAGTCCTACCTTCACTTCTAGACTGTATCTGAGACTGTGGAATTTTCTGTTCAACAGGTCTCAGTACTGGCTCCAACATTTGCTTGGACCTCTTCCTATCCCACGTTCTCAAGGGCAGACTGTGGTTGCTGGTGTGCATGCTCTTAGGCCTAAGGGACAATTGATTACGGAGGTGTTTCTGGAGCTGAATCATGCTGGAGTGTTCAGACCATGCCTACCAGGTTCCTCTGGGTGGGAAAGCTGGTAGAGAGAAGAGTAGGGGGTTCAAGCCTCAAGACTGGGTAGGAATGCATGTGTCCCATGGCCCCCTGCCAAATTTTGGCATAAAACTCTGAGGGATATGAGAAATCTAAATTAGAAATTGGCCTTTCAGGTTGTTATAAAATATATTTATCAAGATAGAAGGATATATCACATTTTATTTAATAGTTTGCCAGCTTGATTTGTAACTTTTGAATATGCAGATTTGGTATGTTGGCCTCTATCTGTATCCTTGCTGCAGGTCCCACAAAGGAGGCAGCTATGTGTGGTTTTTGACTGTAATCTATTTCAGGATATAACCCTTCTTCTACACTAGGTTGTGAAAGTAAGAGGGAAGGCAAGGGAAGGGAGAGATTGAGTATTAATGTTATGTTATCTGCTAGGAACTATGCTAGCCAGACACTGTCACACACACTGTTACTGAATCCCAACATCTCGTCTCTTCAGTTCTGATTTTATCATTGAGAAAAACAGGTGGTAGGCCTTGGGTTTGAGATGTCACATGCTTGAAATATTTGCAAAATAGAATGAATTTAATTAGTTGACTCAGTAGGTATTTTATACATATGATTTACTAAGAAGTCAAAGCCATTTGATGGTTGCAGCACATGTTTTGTAATGTGATGACATTTCTCCGCTACCATAATAAAGCTTAACTTGCTGTTTTTCACTTTGGAATATATATTCTTTCTTTTGACTTATAGTGGCATGTCCCTGCCAGAGTGTCACTGTTTAATAAATACGTTTTTGTTTAGTTGTCAGGGAACAAAATTACAAAGGTAGGTTAAGCAAACCTGTCTTATAGTAATAGCTTAATGATCTCCATTTCCTGCTTCATTGAGTATCTTGACACTGAAACTCATCTTTCTTTAATTTTATGCCTGTTGTTATTTATTTGCATCTCAATAAAACTTAATATCTATCAGAATAACTGAGAGTCCTATTCTACAGCAATGAGAGGAGGGAATACATTTGCAAATGAAAAGAATGGAGTTGTATGGGGGAAACAAGCAACTTTTTATCTGAGTAGGTGATATTTCAGTAGAATTCTATGAAGTCAGCTTAAATTGTGAGTCATAACTTAAATGCAGCAGGAACATAGAGTGCTATGATTAAAAGCCTTTGTCCAAAGTTTTCTGAACAATTTTTTTCTTGATTAATGAATCAGAGTATAAATGAATACTCTAAGATACCTGCATTGAAGCCCCCAATAGAGGATGCAATCTTAGACTGACATACAATTCTCACTTAAAGAAGAAAACTTAAAGGTCATGTCATCTAGCTACTACTCTAAGTATTGTGAGTCATTATAGCACCTCACAGAAACTGTCTTTCCTGAATGCTTCTTAATGTTAGGTCTCCAATGTCCCTACAAAAAGCCATCACAGATTTCTCCTTCTGTGTTTGTTGTGAAATGGTTGATGAAGACATTGTTTACCTCTCTCAGTGCCATCCAGATTTTATTCAATGGAAAATTGACTCTCCTTAAGAATAAAAACATATCCCCTCCCAGATAAAAACAAGCCATTTACTATATTTAGCTGCTGGGAACTTAGGGTCAAATTTGGTTTTGTTCCCTGGCCTTTATATTAGCTATTTTGTCTGTCTAAAAGTTTCTTTCCCATATAGGCAGGGTCTGGTGGCTCATGCCTATAATCCCAGCACTTTGGGTGGCCAAGGTGGGTCTATCGCTTGAGCCCAGGAATTTGAGACCAGCCTGGGCAACATGGTGAGACCCTGTTTCTACTAAGAAAAAAAAAAAATTGGCTGGGTGGTGGTGCATGCCTGTAATCCCAGCTACTCGGGAGGCTGAGGCACAAGAATCACTTGAACCTGGGAGGCAGAAGTTGCAGTGAGCTGAGATCGTGCCACTGCACTCCAGCCTGGAGTCTCAAAAAATAAAAAAATTAAAAAAAAAATAAATAAATGACATAATAAAATAAAATAGAAGTTTCTTTCCCCAAATCTCTGCAAGTGTGGATTTTTATCACTGAAGTATCTGTTCACCCTTTTTGGGAGTCCCTCCCTGACCATCCGACCTAAAGTGATGTAGGTGAGGAAATACTTTTCCTCTATCCTCTTAAATTCTGTGACCAGGACCTATGAATTATACAGACAAAAGACATACTAACAAAAGAAAAAGCATACAAGTTTTACTTGAGGTTAATATTTTTATGTGTCATGGTGGGCTTTGTAGAAAGAAAGAGGTAAAAACCTCAAAGAAGCAGTTAGACCTAGGGGCTTATATAACATTTTAACAGAGTCATAAATTGTGGAGATATGATAAAGCCAAAGGAAAAGAGTTTAGGGTTGGGGAAAGAAATTGTGGAAAAGTGACTAGGAAATACATGGGAGAAGCTAATGGAAGATAAGGGTTATTTTTGTAAGATTTGTTTGTGTAGGCTCATCTCTGTGTCAACTCCCTGTCTGTGATGATAAGAATATTCCCTTCTTGGTGATACAGGGAGGGCACTTTTCTCATGGTAAACTTACACTCTGCTTTTAAGTAAAAAAGGAAAAGGCAGAGAGCCCTTCCTGCGTCTGCTATTGAGCATCTCCAGCTCAAAATAATCAATATCCCAAAGTGGCATATTTAGGGATGGCGTGTTCTGATCCCCCTCAGTGGCTTTCACACTACCTATTACTCTATTAAATTATACTGCTTTATTCTATTTTTGGCTTTTGCTGTCAATTGAATATAACTCTCCTTGGGGAAAAAGACTTAGCATTTAAGCAATGCCTGGTATACAGTTATTCTGCTCAATGACTATTTATTGAATGACTTTATAATATCCAATGAATAATTACAACTATATTGATCCTGATGACATACTTGCTTTTACAATTCTGTCATTCTCACTTTCCCACTATGTAATGGTAGTTAACTTTCAGTTAACTTCTTTACATTCTTTTCCTGTAAAGAAAGATTATAAATAAATACATTTAATTAAAGAAGAGAATAGAGTTTCCTGACCAAGAAAAATAGGATCTCTTTTTAAATGAATTTATTCAACAAATATTTGCTAGGTATTCACATGTGCCAGGTATGACTAGATCCTAAGAATATTTTTTTAAATATCAGAAGCACACCCAGCCCAATGAGTGAGACAGGCTGTGAACAAATTATTGTAGTAACATAATAAGTGCCTGAAGTATACTGCAAATTGGGTTTCCGAGTTGCAAATTCTGAAATAGAGATTAGGGTGGAGGGGACTTACTAGGAAACATTCTTGGACCACCACCTGGGGAGGAAAAGGGAAGGACATAAGCCTGGGCAGAGGGAGAGGCCGAGCTGTGATGTGGTCTCATTGGAAGCTTTAGCCAACTCTGAAGGGAGTTCTAAAGATGGATGATTTTTTGGAGTTGTCCCCAGTGTTGTGAAGGACCTGGGCCCTTGTATCACACTTTATGTTTGGGGATGTGGCTATCTTGGGAAAGGGCATGACCTGAGAGGTGCTCTCATCTGGGATAATTCCTAAAGAGGGCATATCTGCTGGTTGTACTCCTGGCAGCTGAAATAATAATTTATCCCTTCCTTTAAGGGGAACTGGTACTAACATGGCATCCACCACATATTAAGTGGTTATTACTATTAGAGACATAAATAAAGCAATACAGGAGCTATGATAAGAAAGAACTTAATTGTACCTCTGAAATGCCAAAAGAAAATACATTGAAATCTGATTCTTGAAATCCAATTAGGACTTTTAGGGCAGAAGGCATTCCAGGCAGAGGGATTATGCTGGTCCTCGTACATAGGACAAGGTAATAATACTAGTTTTTGTGTTTGGGTATTTCTAAATGGAAGAGCAGGTACAAACACCAACTGAACATCTGTAGTAGGCACTTAAGTGCAGTACGTCATTTCATGCCCTTAGCAACTTTGCAAAAAAGTTATTGCCATATATTTATAGATGATAAAACAGAGGTTAAGAGAGGTATAGGCATTCTCCCAGTGGTCACATAGCTATTAATAGTAACTGGTGAAGTGAGAGTTTTCCTGAGGTACTGCTTGGCTCCAAAGTCAGTGCTTTTTCAACTATCATGCAATTTTCCCATTCTAACCTTAGTTTTTAGTAGTAGTACCTGTTTTGTGGTTTGCTCTTAAGAAAGCAACTGATTTTAATAAATCTTTGAACAATACTCACAAGCATCAAGAGAACCGTAAGTTCTGCCAATACATTCATCTGCAATCTTGAAGTGAACAGTGACCAACAAGTATTTTTCAGTAGCTGTGTTATTTTATGCTTCTCAACAAAAGGTTCTATATGCTTGGAAATTAGAAAGATATGCACTTGCGTTGAATAAGGTCTATACTTCACAGAACCACTAAAATATTCTACTCTAAAAAAACAAAACTGATTATCTGAATTATCTAGTCTTCGAAAACTCCTTGTCATCACTAACTACAGAGTACTTACCTGGATTAGGGTGCTTGGTGAAAGACTGGGTCAGAGTGTCAAACGACATGGCTCCTTTGCTTAACACTCCTCATTGCTTTTCATTTTTCTATAGCTAGCAGCGGTACCCAAAGAGGGGAATATATAAACCCCAGGAGATTTTACAGACAATCTATTGTGCAAAGAAAAAAATAAGTTTGTTTTTCAGTATAGCTCTTTGAAAATATTTATTGTTGTGTATGCTTCATAATGTGTATGATACATTTATACTATACATACATTAGAGGTGTATACACAGAACAGTTTAACTGACACAATAAAAACATTTGCAATGAAATTCTGACACGCTACTACATGGATGATCATCAAAGACATTGTGCTAACTAAAATAAGCTAGGCACAAAAGGACAAACACTATGTGATTCTACTTATATGTGGTACATAGAGTAGTCAGATTCATAGGGACAAAAAATAGAATGGTGGTTTCCAGGGGTTGGGGGAAGCAGGAAATGGGGAGTTATTGTTTAATGGGTAGAATTTCAATTTGGGAAGATGAAAAAGTTCTAATGATTGCACAATAATGTGAATGTATTTAATGCTACTGAACTGTTTACTTAAAAGTAGTTAACATGGTAAATTTTATGTCATGAATATTTTGCCACAATAAAAAATAATTAAAAAGTTTGGTGGCCCCTGGTTTGCAGCATTAAAATGGAATGTAAGGCTTTTCCCAATTTGACTCTGTCTCTTCTCTGGCCTGGAGGACAGTGTTACTTTTGTCAATGAAAAGAGTCAAACTCTGTGAAATATTTGAAGATATTTATTCTGAGCCAAATATGAGTGGCCAATGACCTATGACACAGCCCTCAGGAGATCCCGAGAACATGTGCCCAACGTGGTCAGCCTACAACTTGGTTTTATACATTTTAAGCTTGGGTCAGGAAAGGTGGGACAACTGGGGGCTTCCAGGTCATAGGCAGATTCAAAGATTTTCTGGTTGGCAATTGGTTAAGTTATTATCTAAAGACCTGGAATCAATAGAAACGAATGTCAGAGTTAAGATAAGGGGTTGTGGAGACCAAGGTTTTATCATACAAATGAAGATCCCAGGTAGCAGGCTTCAGAGAGAATAGACTGTAAATGTTTCTTACCAGACTTAAACAATCTGTTCTGTGGGTCTTCAGATCAGTTTTAATGTTAATGTTAATTCAGCTGTGTCTGAATTCGAACAGGGATGACGGAATAATGAGGCATATCCAACTCCCCTTTCTCATCATGGCCTGAATTAGTTTTCCAATTTAACTTTGCAATGCCCTTGACCAAGAGGAGGGGTTTATTCAGATGGTTGGGGAACTTAGAATTTTATTTTGGTTTCCATCATGCAGGACAGTTCTACTTTGGACTGGTATGACTTGATAAGGAGGGCTCACCCCCATCCCAGTTGTTTTATAAACCCTGACTCATCTTTCTATGTCTAACCTTCTCAGTCATTACCCCTAAAGGATATTCATGTCTCACGCCCTCTCTATATGTCACATAGTTGGTATTTACATGTCAATATCTCTCTCAGTTGAACTTCTTGAAGACAGGCATATTTATATCTATAGTTCCTAGAAAAGTTGGTATGTACTCAATTACTATGTTTGTTGAGTTAATGAGTGAGTAAATGAATACATGAATAAACAATCAATGAATGGTGTGGCAGTTGTGCGGTGAAAGTCCTGGTGAATAAAGGAGGCCCTTCTCCGTGGCTCATTCCATCTCAGCCAGCTCTTGATTACCTCTTCTCTGGCTTCAGGGTCACAGCACCTGGTTATGAATCTAACTCAGCTGAAGGAATTATTTATCCATTTTTCTCATGTCTCACATTTCTCTTCTCTATACTATGTTCTGTTGAATCATCCTTTAAAATTCTGCCATCATTAGCAAGGGCATAAAAAAAATCACATCTACCCATGTACTGGAGAACTGATAAGTTATTCCTCTGAACATAATATCACATTTTCATAACCAGATATAGATATAGAAATTAAATTATTTTTGTTCTGAGATAATCAAACATTCTAAGTGATTTTCTCATTTCCTTCTTTCTGTTAACCAGATCCATACATCTAAAACTATAAATAACATATTTGAAATACTCAGCATTTGAAGAGCTTGTTAATGCCACTCCAATCAGACATTTAGGATTGTCATTGTGTTACAATGGTGCTACTGTTTTTAAACTATTGAAAACTTTACTAAATATTTTTTAAAATACTGCAATTATAATCTCATAGTATGCTTTTGCTTCTTTATTATGAGCATTTCTGCATAGAAGTAAAATATTAACTTAAGATGTAAAATTACATTGCTTTTAATAAACGAATCCTTGGAAAAAAGGCAGAACAACTCTGAGAAATATGAAGCTTCATTAAATTGCAGTTGTGAGCAAACATTTTTAAGTGTTTGTTTTTTTTATATATAGAATATAAGAATCATACAATTGTAGTTAGATTTTTCTTTCAGTGAATCATAAATCAAACAAGATTTTGGAATGGGTTAAATCTATAAGAAAAGCTCAAATTCTATATCTTTTTTGCTATGTGTTCTTATAAGTGTGTGCAAATGAAAAACAAAAAAAAATTCAAATCATAATTTGATCTTATTTTCAAAATATCCTTTTCCACATTTATATGTTTACGTTCAAACCCTGATGACCTTTTCTGCCCTCATATTACCTCATGTGTAGTAAAGAGTATGTTAATATATTCACTGTGTATACTATATGCATATTTAATGCACACTTATGAAAAATATATGTGTGTATATACATACACTGATGCATCAATCACTGTTTTGTATATAGTGTTTGGAACCTGTGACCTGCAATAATTAACTAAGTTGAACTAAAAGAGTCTGTTTCAATTGGTTGAAAGGAAAACTAACTCTGTTTCTCATTTTTCTAAAATGGGTAAAAAATGGAGAATTGTATTCCTCTACATCTAAACCTATATAAAAGTTTTAGTGATAAAAAGTGGTGTGTGGAAGCAAGAATGCTCTGATAATTTTCCCAGAAATTATTTCAAACTTACCTTTACCTTGAATTCATGCAGTACTGGAAGAAAAATCAACACAAAACAAAACAATGATAGGATCAGCCTTCACTATTGTACCATGACTTGCTTCTCTTTAAGTTTCTGCTCAAAAATCACCTTAGTAATGAGGTCTTCTTGACCTTTCTATACAATAGTAACCACCAGCAGCACCTGCTTTATTTTTCTTCATAGTGCCTTGTCACTATCTGGTAGCTCTATGTTTCCTTATTAACTGGTTTATTGTTTCTCTTCTATCATTAAAATTTAAGTTTCATAAGGGCTGAGGTTTTTCTCTCTTTTTTCTTTTTTTTCATTGCTCTATTGCTAGCATCTAGAACAGGATTTCTCAATATTTATGCTACTAATTCTTTGTTGTGGGGAGTGGTCCTGTGCATTGTACGATATTAGCAGAAGCATGACTACCAGGTGCTGGTAGCCACCCCTGACCCCAGCCGTGAGAACCAAAAAACTACTCCAAACCTTGCCAAACATCCTCTGGGGTGGGGGAGATGTACAATTGCCAGATTAAGAACCACAGGTCTAGAACAATGCACGGCACAATGAACACTCAATAAATATTAGCTGAATGAAAGAACAAATGGATAAAAGCAGTATTTCTTATCCAGCCAAAATTTTGCATTCTCAATAATAGAACAATCACAAGAGAATAATTGAATACAGGGAGGCCTTTATCAAGTCAAGTTTCCCTTCTATTCAGGGCTCAGAATCTTCCCCTTTTCACTCATCTTCTGCTAAAGACTTTAAATAAAAACATTTTCGGAAACACTCATTTATTTAACTACTAATTGCTCTGTCTGTGCTATGCTGCTCACTGTTGGAGCCTGTAAATTCAAACCAATGCCACTTAAGTATTTTTCAAGACACATAAGCTTTGTTTAATTCCTTTTTGAAATCCACTAATCTACTTTCTGTGCCAATTAGCAGTCAGAGGAAATAAATCACATGCCCTTCCAATGAGGATAAAATATTCCCAGCCCCAATGTTTGAGCTTTCAAATTCAGAGTCGTGGAGGGTCTGTTCCTCCACATTTTCACTTAATACCTCACTGGCTCCTCTCCAAACCCTGTCTGACATGCAATTATTTTCAACCTATTTCACAGAAGGCTGCTCCATTCATCTTTCTGTGGGTCATATTTCCATTGAAACTGATTTTAAAAGATAAAAGATTTTACTGTGTGAAACTTATGTCGGTAGGGTTCAACGCAATGCTAAGCCAAGGTTTTTTTGGGTTTATGGGGGCAGATATGAAATTGGCAGCAGGGAGAGGGATGAAAGAACATGTATAGTAATATCTGGGGGTTTTGTAATGATCTGTCTGGAATAAAACCGTAGATTGAATTATGGGTGGGTGTTTGCACTATATGGGTAGAAAGGGAATTGGACTGATAGAGGCAGGGAGGGAGTGTTGGTCAGAAGTTCTGAACTCAATTTCTGGCTTTGTTACTTGAGGTAGAAGACTTACTCTCTCTAGAAATTAGCTTCCTTTTTTAATATAATGAGATAGAGCTGAGCAGAACTTATCACCTTATCTCCTCTGCCTGCTCTTTTCCCATTGTTCCCTATTTCTTTAAATGGCACCGTGACCCAGTTAACAAGTCAGAAATCTGAGAGTCAGCTTTGACTTCTCCTTTACCCTCCGCATTGATTACTCACCAGTTCATGCTAATTTCACCTCTTGAATTTCTCTTGATCTGTTCAGTTCTTTCTATCTTCTTGGCAATTAGACTAAGCTTAACTCCCTCCTTCTTTCCCCTAGTGACTAGACTGTCCAGGCGAAGAGCCACTTCAATACTCACAGGCTTGCTCCTCACCCTCCCCTCCCAAATCTAGTTCTGTGCAGGCCAAAGTGATCTTGCTAAGAGAATCTAATCATGCCCCTCATTTATTAAAAAATTCCTCATTGTCGAGATCTGTCTCCTGAGAATTTCTCTAGACTCATCCCCTTTTCACAACTTCTATCACTTGTAATTCAGCTGCCCTGAGCTGTTTTCACATCTTTTTTTTGCCACCAAGACTTTAAATACACTATTTCTTTTGCTCATGACACTTTTGCATCTCTCTTCACCTTGTGCTACCTCTTTCAGATTTCAACTGTGTCACTTCTCCAGTAGGACTGACATCCAGGCTGTGCTATGCTTGCATGAGTCACAGGTTATTATAATTATATGTGTACTACGGTTTTAATTTTTTTAAATTTTTGTGGGTACATAGTAGGTGCATATATTTATGGGTTACATGAGATAATTTGATACAGGCATGCAAGGCATAGTAATTCCATCAGGATAAATCACCTCAAGCATTTATCCTTTGTGTTACATATAATCTAATTAAACTCTCTAGATATTTTGAAATGTACAATTAAATTATTTTTTATTGTAGTCACCCTATTGTGCTATCAAATACTGGGCCTTACTTATTCTTTCTATTTTTTTGTACCCATTAATCATCCCCCTTTCCTCCACTATCTCCCCCAAACTACCCTTCCCAGCCTCCGGTAGCCATCTTTTTTTTTTTGAGATGGAATTTCGTTCTTGTTCCCCAGGCTGGAGTGCAAATGGCGCGATCTCGGCTCACCGCAACCTCCACCTCCTGGGTTCAAGCGATTCTCCTGCCTCAGCCTCCTGAGTAGCTGGGATTACAGGCATGCACCACGACACCCGGCTAATTTTGTATTTTTAGTAGAGACAGGATTTCTCCATGTTGGTCAGATTGGTCCTTAGGGGATCCTCCTGCTCTGGCCTCTGAAAGTGCTGAGATTACGCACCTGGCCTGCCATCCTTTTATGATCTATCTTCATGAGTTCAATTGTTTTATTTTAATTTTTAGCATCCACAGATAAGTGAGAACATACAAGGTTTGTCTTTCTGTGCCTGACTTATTTCACTTAACATAATGGCCTCCAGTCCCATCCATGTTGTTGCGAATGATGGGATATTATTCTTTTTATGGCTGAATAGTAAGTACTCCATTTATACCAGTTTTTAAATACTGACCAGTATTTTAAAATGCAAGGTGATTTGTTTGCAGAATCTTTCTGGAATAATTCTTAATCTTTTAGATTTGTCTCACTCAACTCTTAATATAACAGCAGTGCTTTGGCAACTCGACTTTATAAAATTATTTCAAAACATTAAAGCAGTTTTCACAGAAACATACACATGCTATTTTACTCTCATATTTCATTAATTTATGTAAGTTTAGTTAAAGTAATATAATTACAAAGAAGTACAACTGACATAATGAGGTCAGTTGTTGAACACAATTAAATCTTGAAAAATATACCCCTTGATTGTTAAGTGGAGAAGTACATAGACATCAGTTTGTGTATTTTAGGGAGAGAATGGAAAAATGTTGATTTATCTTATGACTTTAATACCCTGTCTTTACTTCTAGGTTATACATATCTTGATGATAAGAGCTGTTATTTATTCATTATAGTATACACAACACAAAGCACAATATCAACTCAATAACCAATATATTATTTAAAAAATTAATATTAAATTAGATATAAGGTTTTTTAACTCCAAAGACTATGGAATTTGTAAAATCGTTAGCTTCAAATTCTAATATTCTTTGATTTGTATGTAATCATAAACATATTTGTGTTGTGATGAAATTATATATTAGTTAATGGCCAGGTTCTTATGTTGTATTATCTTTGTGTTCTCCACAGTCAAATGACTGTGAAAGTTGCTCAATAAGTATGTATCAAATGGTGTATGTGTGCCTGCCTGGTCAGTTGTTGGGAGTATGAGAATGTTCCAACATTCTCGAGGTATGTCTTTATTAGCAGCATGAGAACAGACTAATACATACTGCATTTTGTTTATAAAAGTGCATATTCCTGAAAATTATTTTTAGGGTGAGGGCAAGTGTTGTTAAGTAAGGCATTAAACAAAACCTTAAGCTTGGTATATGAAATTATTCACTACAACTATTCTTTACTAAGAGATCAGTAAGATTTCAATACAATTAAGAAAATCTAAATTCAGGATTATTTATTGGTAGTTATTGAAAAATAATATCAGAGGGGAAACTTAATCTAAGTAAACAATGACTTAGAATTTTAAAAGTAATAATAAGTTGTGTACTTTAGCAGGACACAGCTATTTAATCATCTCCTTGCCCATTAAACTTGTTTGAAAAGCACATTTTCAGTGAATTCTCAGCAACTTATTTGCATTGATGATTTAGCTTTGGGGTAAATGGGAGAGATTCAGATTTTTAAAATTCAGATGTTATTACATTATGCCAAACAACATGCAAGGGCTATATCCCTAGCTCATTTGAATTCAGCCTGAATAATAGCAGTGCACATTAGGCCTGGTGTTGAACCGACTTCGTAGCAGTCTTTGCTGTTTTTGCTCTTCCCAGCCAAGGAGGGCAATCTCCTGATAGATGCTCAATTTCCCCTCTTGCCCTTGGAACATTTCCAAGGAAAAGTAAAAGAGGGAAAGCAGGTGCAGCCATTCAGAACCAGATACAGAATAATGGCAAGTAAATCATGGTCATAAAAACAATGACTGACATTTTTTGAGAGATTTCTGGGGTGTCAGACATTGAGTTAAGCAATTTTCACGCTTTATCTCACTTCTCACAACCTCCTAGCAGTGAGCAGTGGTTAACATCCAGGTTCAGGAGCCAGACTGGCTCAGGTTTGAATCCTGGCCCGCTACTTTCAGTAGTGTGACCTTGGGCAAACTACTTAACCTCTGTGTGTGTGTCAGCTTCTGCATGTGTAAAAGGAAGGGCATATATATACATCTTACTGTGTTTTTGTGAAGATTGAAGAGCAAATGCAAAACAAACTCAGTGTTTGCACTCAAAAATGTTAGCTTTTATTATCATTAATATAATTATTATTGTTATTCTCCTTCTACAGTGAAGCAATTTCGTGAAGCCAGATGACTTGGTCCAGGTCACACAGGAAGTGGGTGTCATTGCTCAGAACTGAACTCTGTGCTTCTCTGTTCAGCAAAATTCCACTACATAGAACATAATGTACCATGATCACAACAGTTCCAGGCAGGGAGTGAAGAGAGAGAGCCCAGACTTCGGAGCTAAGCACGTAAAATTTGAATCCCAGCTCTTCTGCATATTCTATGAATCACTGGATATATTTACATACACTCACTGTATTCAGTTTCATCTCTAAAATTAGCGTAATATCCCATTTTTAGAGTTGTGAGAAAGATAATAAATAATGCATATTTTAAAAACTGGTTAATAAAAAGTTCTTGAAACTGGTTGCTCTTATTATAGGCTTTCACAATACATTATAATCAAATATAATTGCAGTAATTCTGTATAATGCTTTAATATCAAAAATAATTTGGGGGAATATACACATTTATAAACAAAATACAGTATGTATTAGTCTGTTCTCATGCTGCTGATAAAGACATACCTGAGACTGGGTAATTTATAAAGGAAAGAGATTTAATTGACTCAGAGTTCCACAGGGCTGGGGAGGCCTCAGGAAACTTACAATCATGGCAGAAGAGGAAGCAAACACATCCTTCTCATGGCGACAGGAAGGGGAACTATGAGTGAAAAGGGGGTAAAAGTCCCTCATAAAACCATCAGATCTTGTGAGAACTCACTCACTGTCCAAGAACAGCAGCCTAGTGGTAACCATCCTTATGGTTCAATTACCTCCCACCAGGTCCCTCCCATGATACGTAGGGATTATGGCATCTGCCTTTCAACATGAGATTTGGGTGGGGACACAGCCAAACCATACTGTGGTATATATACACAATGGAGTATCATCAGCCTTAAAAGGAAAGGAAATTCTGATAACTTGAAACAACATCAATGAACCATGAGGAAAATGATACAACATAGATGAACCTTGAGTACATTCTGCTAACTGAAATAAGCCAGACACAAAATAACAAATACTGTATGACTCTACTTATATGAGGTACATAGTAGTCAAATTCATAGAGACAAAAACAGAATGATGGTTGCCAGGGTCTGGAGGGAGGAAGGAATGCATGAGTATTGTTTAATAGGTATAAAATTTGTTTAGAAAGATGAAAACATTCTGGAGATGTTTGGTGGTAATGGGTTGGCCAACAATGTGAATGTATTTAATGCCTCTGAACTGCACACTTAAATATAGTTAACATGGTACATTATATGTCATGTGTATTTTACTACAATGAAAAAGTCAGAGAAAAAATAATATATCCATCTATAGGAGGAAAATTTTGTTATTAAAATTATTGAAATGAGAATTGCAGTCCTAAAATGAACTCATGCCTTTTTTTTTTTTTTTTTTTTTTTCTGAGATGGAGTCTCGCTCTGTCACCCAGACTAGAGTGCAATGGCGCGATCCTGTTTCACTGCAATCTCTGCCTCGTGGGCTCAAGTGATTCTCCTGCCTCAGCCTCCCAAGTAGCTGGGATTACAGGCATCCACCACCATGCCCAACTAATTTTTTATATTTTTAGTAGAGACAGGATTTCACTGTGTTGGCCAGGCTGGTCTCAAACTCCTGACCTCAGGTGATCCACCTGCCTCGGCCTCCCAAAGTGCTGGGATTACAGGCATGAGTCACCGTGCCCTGCCTGCTCATGCCTCTTTAGGAAGGTTTTTGATCTTTTGCGTTGAATTCCTCCAATAAGTGACTTCAGTCTTTATATTTCATAATAGTGAGAAGGAGTGCATGACTATTCTTACCCACACATATATTCCTATTCGAATTGGCGGATGAGTATTTATCAATGTAGATACTATTCTAACAATACTGTCAGAGGAGAAATAATATTGTTGTGACACCAAGGGAACATTTTTATTATACACATTACCTTGAAATAACATTTTTGCCAGGAAATTTGATGCAGCATACATATGGTGCCTGATAGAAAGAAGCCAGGTGAAAGTACATTAGTCCTGTGTGCTGCACATGATATATAGTCAAACAGCCTGTGAGATAGAAGGATATCATTAACTATGAAGGTCATTCCATCACTAGTATAATGTTTGGAACAAAGATGTATTCAGTTATGCTGTTTACTCTATTTATACTTCAACTCCTCGTCTTTATAAACCTGCCTTTCTATGTGATTTTTAAAACTCCCAGAATATTTTTTTTTTTCAGAAGAGAAGATCTGTCTTGTTTAAACTGCCTTGCACTCCAAATTCAAATCAAAACCATTATGAATTTTAAAGCATGACTTCTTCTGACATTGAAACTTTTCTTTTTTTCCAATTACTACTACAACTGTTAAAATTTTGGAAAAATATTTTAGTATGCCCAGGAAGCCTTGCTATGTCTATTCTATTTGCATTTGTTTCACAGTCTCATTAGGTTCATTTTCCCCCTAATTTTTCATTTGTGGTAAAATGCACATAACAACATTTACCATTTTAGCCACTTTAAAGTGTACAGTTCCGTGGCATTAAATGCATTCATAGTGTTCTGCAGCCGTCACCACCACCTCCAGCACTCTTTTCATCTTGTAAAAGTGAAACTCTATAACTATTAAACAATAACTGTCTCTTCTCTCCCATCCTCAGCCCTAGGCAACCATCTCCATTTTCCATTTCTATGATTTCGACTATTCTAAGTACCTCATACAGGTGGGATCTTATGTATTTGCCCTTTGTGCCTGGCTTATTTTACTTGCCATAATGTCCTCAAGGTTCATCCAGGTTATAACATATGTCATAATGCCCTTTCTTTTTAACGTTGAATAATATTCCGTTTTCTGAATATTCCACATTTTGCTCATCTATTTATCCATTAAGGGATACTTGGGTTGCTTCTGTGTTTTAGCTACCGTGAATAATGCAATCCTACCAACAATGCTCGAGAATTCCAATTCCAGTTTCTCCACATCCTTGCCAACACTTCTGGCTTATTTTTAAAAATATATTAGCCATCCTAATGGGTGCAAGGTGGTATCTCACTGTAGTCATGATTTGCTTTTTCCTTATGATTAGTGATGCTGAGCATCTTTTCATATGCTGATGGGCCCTTTGTATATTTTCTTTGGAGAAAAGTCTATTCAAGTGCTTTGCTCATTTTTTATTCTGATTGTTTATTTTGTTGTTGTTGTTATTGAGTTTTGGAGCTCTTTCTACATTCTGGATATTAATCTCTTATCAGATATACAAATATTTTCTCCTATGCTGTAAATTGCTCTTTTGTTTTGTTGATAGTGTCTTCTGATGCACAAACTTTAACATTTTCAGTTTAAATGAAATGAAAGTACAACTTTTCTGTTTCTTCTTTTGTTGCCCAAGCCTTTGTTATATCCAAGAAATTACTGCCAAATTCAGTATCATGAAATTTTTGCCCTATGTTTTCCTTTACGAGTTTTATATTTTTAGATTTGTGATCCATTCTGAGTTAATTTTGTGTATGGTGTTAGATAAGGTTCTAACTTCATTCTTTTGCATTCAAATATCCAATTTTCCCAGCACCATTTGTTGAAAAGATTGTCTTTTCCCCATAAAATAGTCTTGTCACCCTTGTAAAATATAATTTGACCATATATGCAAGGATTTATTTCTGGTTCTTTATTCTGTTTCATTAGTCTGTATTTATGCCAGTACCATAATGTGTTGATTTACTGTAACTTTGTAGTAAGTTTTGAAATCAGGAAGTATGAGTTCCTCCAGCTTTATTCTTCTTTTTCAAGATTGTTTTGGCCTATTGTTGTCCCTTGAGATGCCATATGAGTTTTAGGATGGGTTTTTTTTTAATTTCTGCAAAAATATTTGGAATTTTGATAAAAATTACATTGAATCTGTAAATCACTTTGGGTAGTATTGACATCTTAACAATATTAAGTCTTTCCATCCATGAACATATCTTCTCATTTATTTATATCTTTAATTTCTTTTTTTTTTTTTTTTTTTTTTTTTGAGACGGAGTCTCGCTCTGTCGCCCAGCCCAGGCTGGAGTGCAGTGGCGCGATCTCGGCTCACTGCAAGCTCCGCCTCCCGGGTTCACGCCATTCTCCTGCCTCAGCCTCCCGAGTAGCTGGGACTACAGGCGCCCACAACCGCGCCCGGCTAATTTTTTTTTTTTTATATTTTTAGTAGAGACGGGGTTTCACCGTGGTCTCGATCTCCTGACCTTGTGATCCGCCCGCCTCGGCCTCCCAAAGTGCTGGGATTACAGGCGTGAGCCACCGCGCCCGGCCTTATATCTTTAATTTCTTTAAATAATATTTTGTAGTTTTCATTGTACAAGTCTTTCTCCTCTTTGATTAGGTTAATTCATAAGCATTTCATTCTTTTTGATGCTATTGTGAAATGGATACACTTTCTTAATATTTTTTCAGATTGTTCATTGCTACCGTATAGAAGAAATGCAACTGATTTTTGTGTGTTAACTTTATATTCTGCTATTTTACTGAATGTATTAGTTCCAACAATTTTTGGGGTGAACATTTAGTTTTCCACACATGAGATCATACAATTTTAGAACAGAGAGAATTTTACTTATTTTTTTCCACTTTGGATGCCTTTATCTCTTTTTCTTGCCTAATTGCTCCAGCTAGAATTTTCAGTACTATGTTGAAAAGAAGTGGCAAAGGCGGGGCGCAGTGGCTCACACCTGTAATCCTAGCACTTTGGGAGGCCGAGGTGGGTGGATCCCGGGGTCAGGAGTTCAAGACCAGCCTGACCAACGTAGTGAAACCCCATTTCTACTAAAGATACAAAAAAAAAAAAAAAAAAAAAAAAATTAGCCATACATGGTGGTAGGCACCCATAATCCCAGCTACTTGGAGGCTGAGGCAGGAAAATCGCTTGATCCCATGTGGCAGAGATTGTAGTGAGCTGAGATGGTGCCACTGCACTCCCACCTGGGTGACAGGGCAAAACTCCATCTCAAAAAAAATAAAAAAAAAGAAGTGGCAAGAGCAGGCATCTTGTTTCTGATCTTAGAAGAGAAGCCTTCAGTCTTTCACCATTGAGTATTATGTTTGCTGTGAATTTTTTTATATATGGCTTTTATTATGTTAAGGCAGTTTCTTTCTATCCCTTGTTTGTTCGATTAAAAATTTTTTTTTATTTCAATAGCTTTTGGGGTACAAGTCATTTTTGGTTACATAGATTGATTATATAGTAGTGAATTCTGACATTTTAGTGCACCTATCACCTGAGTAATGTATGTTGTACCCAATAAGTAGTTCTGTATTCCATATAGAATAATGGCCTCCAGCTGCTTCCAGGTTGCTGCAAAAGACATTATTTCATTCTTTTTATGGCTATATTCCATAGCATGCATATATATAACATATTTTCTGTATCCACTCATTGGTCAGTGGGCACTTAAGTTGACTTCATATCCTTGCAATTGTGAATTGTGCTGCAATAAACATACATGTACATGTGTCTTTTTCATATAATGACTTCTTTCCTTTGTGTAGATATCCAGCAGTGGAATGGCTGGATCGAACGGTAGATCTACTTCTAATTCTTTAAGGAATATCCATACTATTTTTCATAGAGGTTGTATTAATTTACATTCCCACCAGCAGAGTAGAAGCATTCTCCTTTCATCACAACTACATCAACGTCTATCATTTTTTGACTTTTTGATAATAGCCATTCTTACTGGAGTAAGGTGGTATCTCATTGTGATTTTAATTTGCATTTCCCTAACAATTAGCGATGTTGAGCATTTTTTCGTGTTTGTGGGCCATTTGTATATTTTCTTTTGAGAAACGTCTGTTTATGTCCTTTGCCCACTTTTTGATGGGGTTGTTTTTTTCTTAATTTGTTTGAGTTCCATGTAGATTCTGGATATTAGTCCTTTGTCAGAGGCATAGTTTAAAAATATTTTCTCCACTCTGGATTGTCTGTTTATTCTGATGATTATTTCTTTTGCTGTGCAGAATCTTTTTAGTTTAATCAGGTCTCATTTATTTATTTTTGCTTTTTTTCCATTTGCTTTTAGGGTTTTAGTCATAAATACTTCACCTAGGCCAATGTCCAGAAGAGTTCCTTCAAAGTTATCTTCTAGAATTTGTATGCTTTCAGTCCTAGATTAAGTCTTTGATCCATCTTGAGTTTATTTTTGTATAAGGTGAGAGATAGGGATCCAGTTTCATTCTTCTGCATGTGGATATCTAGTTTTCCCAGCATCATTTATTAAATAGGGTTTCCTTTTCCCAATTGACGTTTTTGTATGCTTTGTTGAAAATCAACTGTTTATAAGCATTTACTTTATTTCTGGGTTGTCTATTCTGTTCCCTTAGTCTATCTGCCTCCTTTTGTGAGTGCCATGTTGTTTTGGTAACTACAGCCTTGTAGTATAACTTAAAGTCCAGTAAATACGATGTCTCCAGATTTGTTCTTTTTGTTTAGGATCGCTTTCGCTATTTGGGGTGTTTTTTGTTTCCATATGAATTTTAGGATTGTTTTTGCTATTTCTGTGAAAAATGATGTTGGTATTTTGATGGGAATTGCATTGAATCTGTAGATTGCTTTGGGCAGTATGATCATTTTCATGGAATTGATTCTTCCAATCCGTTAGCATGGAATGTGTTTCCATTTGTTTGTGTCATCATTATTTATTTCAGCAGTGTTTTGTAATTCTCCTTGTAGAGATTTTTCACCTCCTTGGTTAAGTATATTCCTAGTTATTCAATTTTCTTTTTTTTCTTCTTTCTTTCTTTCTTTCTTTCTTTCTTTCTTTCTTTCTTTCTTTCTTTCTTTCTTTCTTTCTTTTTTTTGTAGCTGTTGTAAAAGGAATTGAGTTCTTTATTTAATTCTCGGCTTGCTCATTGTTGGTGTATAGCAAGCAGCACTGCTGATGTGTGTACTTTACTGAATTTGCTTATCAAATCTAAGAGTCTTTTGAAGGAAAATTTTGGGTTTCCTAGGTATAGAGTCATGTCACCAGAGAGCAGTGAAGTTTGACTTTCTCTTTTCCAGAATGGATCACCTTATTTCCTTCTCTTACCTGTTTGCTCTGGCTAGGACTTCCAGTACTATGTTGAATAGGAATGGTGAAAGTGGGCATCCTTGTCTTTTTCCAGTTCACAGGAGGAATTCTTTCAACTTTTCTTCCTTCAATATGATGTTGGGTTTGTTGAGGGTTTTTATCATAAGGGGATACTGAATTTTATTGAGCGGTTTTTTCCTGCATCCATTGAGATGATCACATGATTTGTGTTTTTAATTCTGTTTATGTGATGTATCACATATATTGACTTGTGTATGTTTAACCATCTCGGCAACCTCGGGATGAAACATACTTGATCGTGGTGTACTATCTTTTTGATTTGCTGTTAGATTCAGCTAGCTAGTATTTTATTGAGAATTTTGCATCTATGTTCAAAAGAAATATTGGTCTGTAGTTTTCTTTTTTTGTTGTACCCTTTCCTGGTTTTTGTATCAGAGTGATGCTGGCTTCATAGAATGATTTAGGTAAGATTCCCTCTTCCTCTATCTTTTGTAATGGTTTCAGTAGGATTGATGACAATTTTTCTTTGAACGTCTGATAGAATTCAGCTGTGAATCCATCTGGTCCTGGTTTTTTGTTGTTGTTGCTGTTGTTGTTGTTGGCAAATTTCTTGTTACTTCTCCCATCTCGCTGCTTATTATTGGTCTAATCAGGGTTTCTATTTCTTCCTGACTTTATCTAAGAGGGTTTTATGTTTCCAGGAATTTATCCATTTCCTATAGGTTTTCTAGTTTGTGTGCCTAGAAATGTTCATAGTAATCTCAAATGATCTTCCCCACTCCCCCCCCCACTGTGGTGTCAGTTGTAATGTCTCAATTTCATTTCTAATTGAGCTTATTTGAATCTTCTCTCTTCTTGGTTAATCTTGCTAATGGTCTATCAATTTTGTTTATCTTTTCAAAGAACCAGCTTTTTGTTTCATTGATCTTTTGTATTTTTTGTTTGTTTGTTTGTTTAATTTCTTTTGGTTCTGCTCCACTCTTTGTTATTCCTCTTCTTCTGCTAGCTTTGGATTTAATTTGTTATTTTTTCCTTAGTTCCTTAGACTGTAACATTAGAATGCCAATTTGTGATCTTTTAAACTTTTTAATGTGGGCATTCAGCGCTATAAACTTTCCTTTTAGCATTCCATTTGCTGTATCCCAGGGTTTTGATAACTTGTGTCATTATTATCATTTATTTCAAAGACTGTTTAAATTTCTATCTTGATTTCATCATTAACCTCAAAATCATTCAGGAGCAGATTGTTTAATTTCTGTGTATTTGTATAGCTATGAGGGTTCCTTGTGGAGTTAATTTCTAGTTTTATTCCACTGTGGTCTGAAAGATAATTGATATTATTTTGATTTCTCAAAATTTATTGAGACTTGTTTGTGACCTATTGTATGGTCTGTCTTGGAGGCTGTTGCATGTGCTCATGAGAAGAATGTATATTCTGCAGTTCTTGGGTAGAATGTTCTATAATACTTGTTATGTCCATTTGTTCTAGAATATAAGTTAAGTCTGTTTTTTCTTTGTTGACTTTCTGTCTTGATGATCTGTGTAGTACTGTCAGTGGAGTATTGAATTTTCCCACTATTATTGTGTTGCTGTCTTAGGTCTAGTAGTAATTGTTTTATGAAAATGGGAGCTCCTGTGTAAGGCACATATGAATTTAGAATTATATCTTCCTGTTGAAGTTATCCTTTTATCATTATAAAATGACCTTTTTGTCTTTTTCTGTTGTTGCTTTAAAGACTGCGTGATCTAAGAATAACTATTCCTCTTCGCTTTGGTTTCCATTTGCATAGAATATCTTTTTCCACTTTTTTACCATGAATTTATATTGATCTTTACATTTTAGGTAAGCCTCTTGAAGACAGTTTATATTTGGTTTGTGATTTTTGTATCCATTATGCCAGTCTGTATATTTTAATTGGAGCATTTAGCCATTTACATTTAACATTAATATTGAGATGTGAGGTGCAGTTTCATTTATCATGTCATTGTTACCTAGATACTTTCAGTTTTTCTCATTGTGTTACTGTTTTATAGGCCCTGTGGATTTTATGCTGTCAAGAAGTTCTGTTTTGGTGCATATCAAGCCTGGCTGTTCTTGGTGTATAGGAATGTTAGTGGGGTTTTTTGGTATGTTGATTTTGTATCCTGAAACTTTGCTGAATTTGTTCATCAGCTGAAGGAGTATTTGGGCCAAGATTATAGGGTTTCCTAGATACAGAGTCATGTCATCTGCAAACAGGAATACTTTGACTATTTTGATCCCCTTTCTTTCTTTCTGTTGCCTGATTGTTCTGGCCAGTATTTCCAATACTATGTTGAGTAAGAGTGGTGAGAGCGGGCATTCTTGTCTTGTGCCAGTTTTTAAGGGGAATGCTTTCAGCTTTTGCCTATTTAGTATGTTGCTGGCTGTGGGTTTGTCATAGATGGCTCTTATTAGTTTAAGATATGTTCCTTCAATACCTAGTTCATTGAGAGTTTTTAACACGAAGGGATATTGAACTGTATCAAAAGCCTTTTCTGCATCTGTTGAGATGATCATGTGGTTTTTGTCTTTAGTTCTGTTTATGAGATGAATCACAATTGCTGATTTGCATATGTTGAACCAACCTTGCATCCCAGGGATGAAGCCTACTTGATTGTGATGAATTAGCTTTTTGATGTGCGGCTGGATTTGGTTTGCCAGTATTCTGTTGAGGATTTTTGCATCGATGTTCACCAAGGATATTGGCCTGAAGTTTTCTTTATTTGTTGTGTCTCTGCCAGTCTTTGGTATCAGGATGATGCTGGCCTCATAGAAGGAGTTGGGGAGGAGTTCCTACTCCTCAATTTTTTGGAACAGCTTCAGTAGGAATTATATCAACTTTTATTCATACCTGTGGTTGAATTTGGCTGTGAATCACTCTGGTACTGAGCTGCTTTTTGTTGGTAAGCTATTTACTACTTATTCAGTTTTGGGGCTCATTATTGGTCTGTTCAGAAATTGAATTTCTTTCTGGTTCAGTTTTGGGAGGGTATATATGTCCAGGAATTTATCCATTTCTTCTAGATTTTCTAGTTTGTGTGCATAGTGTATTCAGAATAGTTTCTGATGATTGTATTTCTGTGAGGTCAGTGGTATTACCTCTTTTGTCATTGCCAATTGTGTTCATTTGGATCTTTTCTCTTTTCTTCTTTATTAGTCTAGCTAGTAATATATCTTAATAATTTTTCCAAAAAAAACAGATCTTGGATTCATTGATCTTTTGAATGGTTTTCATGTCTTGACTTCTTCTATTCAGCTCTGATTTTGATTAGTTTGTGTCATCTGCTAGCTTTGAGGTTGGTTTGCTCTTCCTTCTTTAGTTCTTTTATTTGTGATGTTAAGTTGTTAAACTGAGATATTTGTAACTTTTCGATGTGGGCATTTAGTGCTATATATTTCCCTCTTAACACTGCCTTAGCTGTGTCCCAGAGATTCTGGTATGTTATGTCCTTGTTTTCATAGGTTTCAATGAACTCCTTGATTTCTCCCTTAATTTCATTATTTACCCAAAAGTCATTCATGAACAGGTTGTTTCATTTCCATGTACTTGTGTGGTTCTGGGCAATTTTCTTACTCTTTAATTCTAATTATATTGTACTGTGGTCTGAGGGAGTGGTTGGTATAATTTTCAGGGGTTTTTGTGTATTTGCTGAGCATAATTATATGTCTGATTGTGTGGTTGATTTCAGAGTATGTACCATGTGACAATGAGAAGAATGTATATTCTGTTTTTTCTGTTTGTGTCTTTGTTTTTTTGAGACAGAGTCTTACTCTGTTGCACAGGCTGGAGTGCCGTAGCATTATTTCAGTTCACTACAACCTCCACTTCCCTGGTTCAAGTAATTCTCTTGCCTCAGCCTCCCGAGTAGCTGGGACTACAGGTGACCACCACCACATCCGGCTAGTTTTTGTGTTTTTAGTAGAGGCGGGGTTTCACCATGTTGGTCAGGCTGGTCTCAAACTCCTGACCTCAAATGATCCACCAACCTTGGCGTCCCAAACTGCTGGGATTACAGGCATGAGCCACCAAGTCTGGCCTATTCTGTTGTTTTTTGGTGGAGAGTTCTGTAGAGGTCTAGAGGGTATAATAGAGACTGTAAGGAAGAAGCATTATTCGAAGTACTCCTTGCCTGTTTAACTCACCCCTCCTGCAGGAGTAGTTGGGGGCCAAGAACAAGTCCCGGTGCACTGTAGCCCCATGCAGGATTCTCAGCTTTCTGTGCCTTGAACCAGCATCTGTGGCTTCCTTCTGTCCCCTCTCAATGCCTTTTCTTTGAAGATTTACTAGGAGCGCACCAGTCTTCCCAGTGTTTTGGTCACTTGGTGGGATATGTTCCTCCTGCTTGCATGTAGTTGGCCATCTTGGAATGAACTCAGGATTAGCATTTTTCAAAAATTCTGAAAAGCTCCCAGCTTTTAGCACTTCAAATAATGCTCTTCCTTATATTCTCTATTATACCCTCTAGATCTCCAAGTAAACATTAGTTGTACCTTCTTATTCAATCCTCAACATCTCCTAACCTCTCTCACATATTTTACATGTCTATTGCACTCTGTAAAATTTTCTTGGCTTGTTCATTAATCCCTTTAACTTTGTATAATTTACTATTTAGTTCATTATACAACTCAACTCTTTATTCAACTTAGTCATTTATTGATTAAACAAAATAATTAAGTTTTAATTATTATGAGCTTTTATTTTAAGATTCTGTATTATCTTTTAAAATCCACTTGATCATTTTTATAGTCTCTTGTTTCTTGCTCACAATTTCAAACCATTACTTGTTTTTTAGACCTATTAAATACCCTTTTTATATCTCTAATAATTTCAGTATCTCAAGACTTTGTGGATATAATTATGGTGTGTTTTAGGATTTTTTAAAATCTTGTATTCCTATGGCCGGGCATGGTGGCTCATGCTTGTAATCCCAGCACTTTGGGAGGCTGAGGTGGGTAGATCATGAGGTCAGGAGTTCGAGACCAGCCTGGCCAATCCAGTGAAACCCTGTCTCTACTAAAAATACAAAAATTTAGCTGAGTGTGGTAGCGGGCGCCTGTAATCCCAGCTACTCAGGAGGCTGAGGCAGGAGAATCACTTGAACCCAGGAGGCAGAGGTTACAGTGAGCCAAAATCATGCCACTGCACTCCAGCCTGGGTGACAGAGCTAGACACCGTCTCAAAAAAAAAAAAAAAAAAAAAAAAAAAATCTCGTATTCCTTGCAACGTAGCTGCGAGGAACAGTTGAAGCCTGACTTGAATTTCTATTCAATTTCAGTAAGCTTTGTTCTTAATTTCCTTTATTCTATTTTCTTTTGGCTTATTGTATTTGTATTTTTTTTTAACTTACTTAGTTAAGAGTCAAATCATTTTCACTCTTGCTGCTTTTCTTGTACGTGAACTTAAGTCTATAAATTTTCTGTAAGCAGTGCTTTACCTAAATTCCACATTTTAGTTTGTAATATTTTTCTTATCCTTATAACAGATATCTTCTATTTACTTTAGTCATTTTTTCTGTGACCCATCAGTTATATAGTAGGAGTAAATATTTTCTTTTTTTTCTTTTTTTTCTTTTTTTTTTTGAGACGGAGTCTCGCTCTGTCGCCCAGGTTGGAGGGCAGTGGTCGGATCTCAGCTCACTGCAAGCTCCGCCTCCCGGGTTTACGCCATTCTCCTGCCTCAGCGTCCTGAGTAGCTGGGACTACAGGCGCCTGCCACCTTACCCGGCTAGTTTTTTGTATTTTTTTTAGTAGAGACGGGGTTTCACCGGGTTAACGAGGATGGTCTCGATCTCCTGACCTCGTGATCCGCCCGTCTCAGCCTCCCAAAGTGTTGGGATTACAGGCTTGAGTCACCGCGCCCGGCCTGAGTAAATATTCTCTATCCTAACAGTCTATTAGTTACTGAGAGTTACGTTTAAAATATCACTATTAAGGCTGATTTGTCAAATTCTACCTTCAGCTTTTTCACTTTCTGCTTCTCGTTTTAAAAGCATGTTATTCAGTACATACAGAATTAGAATTTTCATATCTTCCTAATGAATGGAACACGTTATCACTAGATAGTGCCTGCTTTTATTTTTGCCTTAAAGTCTATTTTATCTGTATAAAATAGCTATATCCCACACTTCCTTTAATTAGTATTTGCTCAGTATATATATATTTTTACTTTCATCTTCCTGTGTGCTTACGTTCTCTACTGTAAATGGCATATAGTTGTTTTTTGAATACAGTTTGATAATATGGTCATTTGAGTTATGATTACGTATAGATTTGGATCGACTGCCTTGTACTTATTTTTCTCTTTCGGTTTTCTCCTTTCTTCTGCTGAATTGCTTTCTTTCCTCTACTGGTTTTGAAATTTTACATGCTATTTTATTATTTTAATGGTTGGCCTTGAAATTTTAACATATATCCTTAATTTAAAAACATCTAAAGTTCATTAATGTCTTTAGCTTTTCTGCAATATCACAAAAATGTTTAAATGTTTAAAATACTTACAATTCTCCACAATCTCTCCCAGGCTGTCCTGTCCACCAAATCGCTTATCCAGTCCCCAATGTTCTCCCACCTGCCCACACATTGGTCTGCTTCCTGATCCTTAAATAGGCCATGCACATCCTCACCTTAAGGTTTTCCACTGACCAATTCATCTGCTAAAAACCACCTCCCCCAGATAACTGCATGACTCTCTCACCTTTCAACTCAATTTCAGGCTTTTCCTGCCATCTTAATTAAAATTGCACGTTTTTTAAGCTCTTCCTAGCAGCTTTCATAGCATTATTTTTCTCTATACCACTTATCACCTTTTAGTATACTAAATAACTTGTTTAAATTATTTGTGTTCTTCTTCCCCAACTAGAAGTTAAGTTCCATGAGGAAAGGAATTTGTTTTATGATTTTTTTTAAATTGCCATATCCCCAGAGCCTATGATTTTGGGCTCATAGTAAGCCCTTAGTATTTATTTGTTAAGCATTCAATAATTTCAGATCTCAAATCCATGTGACAGCCAGTTAGTGTCCTTGAATTGTTAAGGGATGCTATTTTTTTTTTCTATTGATCACCACCAACGCTGAGACAAATCATTTTATTGATGTCTCTTTATTTGGAGCATTATTTTTACTTAGTGTGTTTCGTTTTCGGATCCTTTATCTGGATATATTTCCTAAGTATGTTCCCTTTTCCCACTCTTGATTTAAAAATTGTCCAATAATTAAATATTTTTATCTATTTATGGTTCAGTTCATGAAAAACAAATGGGAGAATAGATATTGAGCAGGCAACAGCAGTGTCTGACACAATTATGCTGATGTTACAAAAAAAGATCCCTACTATATACTGTTACAGTTGCAAAAGCAAGTTGCAGGAGAATATGTATATGAGCTTGTTATTGTTAAAAAATAAAACAAACAAAAAACTGAACTTCTGTAAATACGTGTATTTGTATGTGAATGGAGATATTTTGAGAAGGCTATACACTAAACTAGAATACAATCAATAATACAGTAATTATCACATTGTAATTAATAAATAGGGATTGCATCTAATAATAATAAAACATTTACAAGATATCCACTATAATGCCAGGCACTGTTACAAGTGTTTTACAGACATTAACTAATTTAATCTTCAAAATCACTTTATAAGGCTTTACTAACATAACGTTATCCTTAACTTACATATGAGAAAATTGATATAGGAAGAGCTAAGTAACTTGTCTGAGGTAACAGATCTAATAAATGGTAGTGGTGGAGTTTGAACCCAGGCAGTCTGGCTCCCAAGGCTATGCACTTAAACCCCTACTATATCTACATCTCTCTCTCTCTCTCGATCTGTATCCATATCTATCTATAGCTATAGCTATTTCTATCTCTATATATAACCTATCTAGATAGATATCACAAGTGTATATTATTTTATAATTTACAAAGAAAGAAAGAAATTACCTTTCCTTAAATCCACTCCCAAATGGCAGTAGTAGTGGCAAAAGCAAGATGAAAGGAAAAAGAGGATAGGACAAATTCTAAGCAAAACCTGGCTATCAATGAAGATTGTCTTCAGTCCTCCCCCAACACCCCTTTGCCTTTGGGTGCTGTTGCACTTCTCTAAGAGATCAAGGTTCTCCCGATGCATATACCCAAGCCAGATAAAATGCTCAGAATTCTAAACCCCAGCTTTGTTCTGACTTTCCTCTGAAAGCAGCATCCCTATTTTTTTTTTTTTTTTGCTCTTCCTCTTCCAACTGAACTAGCTGTCCACCCACTTTAGAGTCATGCATTTTTTCTTGACAAGTTGATAACCACAAAATAATGGGATAATTGTTTGCTCTAGACAGTGGGAAAGTTTGAGACTGTAGAGAAAGTAACCCTATTGTTCCCATTCCCACAGAAATAGTTAACATTTGTATTGTTTTAAAGATCTCAAAGAACTTCCACATGCAGCTGCTCATTTAATTCAATCTTCATGATCACACTGTGATGGTTTTCATGCATAGTTTACAGGTAAGGAAACCAAGGCTCTGTGAGGATAACTAATAGTTATTACTCTACTGTGTTCTCACAGTTGAGTGGTAGAGCTGATCTCAAGTCAGATTATCCTTTTCTCAAACTGCAACAACCTCTTTTTTTTTTTTAATTTATTTATTATTATTATACTTTAAGTTGTAGGGTACATGTGCATAACGTGCAGGTTTGTTACATATGTATACTTGTGCCATGTTGGTGTGCTGCACCCATCAACTCGTCATTTACATCAGGTATAACTCCCAATGCAATCCCTCCCCCCTCCCCCCTCCCCATGATAGGCCCCGGTGTGTGATGTTCCCCTTCCTGAGTCCAAGTGATCTCATTGTTCAGTTCCCACCTATGAGTGAGAACATGCGGTGTTTGGTTTTCTGTTCTTGTGATAGTTTGCTAAGAATGATGGTTTCCAGCTGCATCCATGTCCCTACAAAGGACACAAACTCATCCTTTTTGATGGCTGCATAGTATTCCATGGTGTATATGTGTCACATTTTCTTAATCCAATCTGACACTGATGAGTTTCTTCACAGAATTGGAAAAAACTGCTTTAAAGTTCATATGGAACCAAAAAAGAGCCCGCATCTCCAAGACAATCCTAAGTCAAAAGAACAAAGCTGGAGGCATCACGCTACCTGACTTCAAACTATACTACAAGGCTACAGTAACCAAAACAGCATGGTACTGGTACCAAAACAGAGATATAGACCAATGGAACAGAACAGAGTCCTCAGAAATAATACCACACATCTACAGCCATCTGATCTTTGACAAACCTGAGAGAAACAAGAAATGGGGAAAGGATTCCCTATTTAATAAATGGTGCTGGGAAAATTGGCTAGCCATAAGTAGAAAGCTGAAACTGGATCCTTTCCTTACTCCTTATACGAAAATTAATTCAAGATGGATTAGAGACTTAAATGTTAGACCTAATACCATAAAAATCCTAGAGGAAAACCTAGGTAGTACCATTCAGGACATAAGCATGGGCAAAGACTTCATGTCTAAAACACCAAAAGCAACAGCAGCAAAAGCCAAAATTGACAAATGGGATCTAATTAAACTAAAGAGCTTCTGCACAGCAAAAGAAACTACCATCAGAGTGAACAGGCAACCTATAGAATGGGAGAAAATTTTTGCAATCTACTCATCTAACAACCTCTTTTTATATAAACTTCCTTGGCCAGGAATCTCCACATATATTATTAATGAATTTTGTGGCTAGAATAGTAAAAATTCACACCACCACTGGAAAAACAAAGCTTGAGTGTGAAAGAAATGCAGAGTGAAGTCAATTACATGGTACTGCTTTAATATACAGCTGCATATTTCTGTTATAGCAATCTGAACATCCTTTTAACCTTAGTTTCACTTTGGCTTTGACATTGTGTTTTATTATATGCATATTATTGGAAAACATTTATTCTTAAAACTATTTTTCCTTCTTTCCTAAATAGCCTCTCTGCTGCTTTTTCTTTTTTCTTTTTCTTTCTTTTTTTTTTTTGAGATGGAGTCTCACTCTGTCACCCAGGCTGAAGTGTAATGGTGCAATCTCGGCTCACTGTAATCTCAGCCGCATGGGTTCAAGTGATTCCCCTGCCTCAGCCTCCCAAGTAGCTGGGATTACAGTCATGCACCACCACACCTGGCTAGTTTTATATTTTTAGTAGAGACAGCATTTCTCCATGTTGGTCAGGCTGGTCTGAAACTCCCGACCTCAGATGATCCGCCCACCTTGGCCTCCCAAAGTGTTGGCATTAAAGGCATGAGCCACCGTGTCAGGCCCCCTCTGTTGCTTCATCCAGAAATAAAAGACGGGCTATAGCTGACTGCTGATTTGGGTTATATATGTTGGTAATATTGTTGAGTTACAAATACTTTTATATATAAAAGTTAGGTGTAACTAACTTTTAAAAGATACAATGTTTAAATGCAGAGAAAGATCTTATAAAAACAAAATGTGTCCACAATGCATCGCAGAGAGTTTGTAGGTTTAAGAAATGCAAACATAGGAAGTGTTTAGAAACCTGACCATAAAATGATGCAAGTGAAGTCTTTGTTCCTACCATAAACTTGAGTCAAAAGAGCAAGCAAAGATATCTCATAAGGTTGCTCAACTCTAAATTCCCTGAGAGATTTTTATACCTGAGGGAGAAGTTGAGTATTTTCACTGACACTTCAACCACCTTGCCCCCACAAATTTGTTCTCAACAAGTTGTTGAGCAGTATTGGAAAATCTAAGCAGTTTTTAATTGACACAATCTGACGTGGTACATTTTAAAGTGCAGCAACTGAAATGTCTGTGAAGCAGGTTAAGTTAACATAGTGATTGAGTCCTGGAATTGAGAACTAAAAATAACCCAAATGCACGTTTTAGGGATATTCCTTTGCCGACGATCAGGAAAAACTTCCTTCTCCTTGCTAGGATCCCAAATAATTGATAGATTAATCTTATAAGGCATAAGAAGTTTAGAACCTGGAAAAGCAAATGTCAGTCAGAGCAGTTTTTCATCAGCATCATTTTTATTTTCAAGGAAACTTTAAGTAATAATTGCGCAGTGTCCATACTGGTTTGTCACCTCTCTTACTTGTGAGATTTCCTTCTGTGCTCTATTTCACATACCCCAGGAGTAAAGGACCTTCCTCACACCTTTCTGCCTTCCGTCTCCCACCCCCTACCCAATCATTTCACTATGTATACATACATCAAGATATTATGTTGTACATCTTGAATATACACATTTTTAAAAAGAAAGGGCCACAATGGTGGTAGACGCAGCCTCCTCACTGTAGCTCCCCTCATAAGGTGTCCTGTCTTCCTCTTTCATATCCAAAATAATTCATTGTAATGACACCTGATTGTAACTTGCTTTTTCAAATTTGGGGCACTGAGAGGCAGGCTGCTTCTACTTTCCAATAAAAATATTACAAATTAGGCTGGTGCAGTGGCTCATACTTGTAATCCCAGTGCTTCGGGAAGCTCAGGCGGGAGGATTGCACGAGCCCAGAAGTTTGAGGATGCAGTGAGTTGCAATTGCACCACTGCATTCCAGCCTGGGTGACAGAGTGAGAACCTGTTTCTGAAAAAAACAAAAAACAAAAACACAAATTAGCAAGCACCCCCAAATTCTCATAATGTAGATCAAGATTTGAGGGCTCCAGGACATCTCATGCATTCATTCTCTCTCCTTGAATAGATTATCTGTTCTTATATAGCTCATATGGATTATTTCTTTTCTCTTTTTTTTTTTTTTTTGAGACAGAGTCTGGCTCTGTCGCCCAGACTGGAGTGCAGTGGCACGATCTCGGCTCACTGCAAGCTCCGCCTCCCGGGTTCACGCCATTCTCCAGCCTCAACCTCCGGAGTAGCTGGGACTACAGGCACCCGCCACCACGCCTGGCTAATTTTTTGTATTTTTGGTAGAGACGGGGTTTCACCGTGTTAGCCAGGGTGGTCTCGATCTCCTGACCTCATGATCTGCCCGCCTCAGCCTCCCAAAGTGCTGGGATTACAGGCATGAGCAACTGCACCCGGCCTCATGTGGATTATTTCTTTAGCACTAAATAGCCCAAATCTCATAAAACCATGTGCTTTTGGATGCTATTTGTCAAAACTTCCTGCTTTCCTAATGAAGGAAGGATTGGTAGGAGGCAAATGATTCCGAAACATACTCACCTGCAGGTCTGGATTGTCCAAAAATCAACCTAGTGTAGCTTCCAAACTGATGTTGGAATTACTCTCCACAGATGTTTGAATATTGAGCCTCTGCCTGAAATGCTGAAGTCAGTGGGCCAGAGAGAAAGAGCTCATTACTTTTTAAAGTGTCTGTTCACGTTCCTGGGGCAGTCTCTTGACATCACACCATTAACTCCTCTACTATATTGTTTCTCTAGTTGTCTTAGCTTTGTTCCTGGAGTCAGCCAAGAAAACACTCTTTATTTCCACTTGCATATATTGTGACCTGTACATTTATTTTTTACTGTACAGACTCTTTATAGGCCCTTTTGTAAAGTTCCATGTTCTCAGGGAGTGGTGTCAACATTGAAGATGTCTCATATACCAGTTACTAGAATCATATTAACTTTAAATGAAATATAATTACTTCTGCAACTGCAGAGACTAAGATGAAAATAAAGCTTCAAGCTTGAAGCAAATGTATTTACACACACTCTTACATACACAGACTCACACACTGCCCTGATGTTTATCGCCCCTTTGATTTCATGGTCTGTGATCTGGTTTGTGGCTTCCAAAATTGTACATTGCTGTGGCGAGTTCGTCCTTGAAGATATTTAGCTCTCTTACTTGAATACTTCATATAAACTTTTGCTATGTGTGAGGCTTACCATTTATCTCATTATCTCCCCAGTACTGAGACTTTTTAAATTAAAACTTTCTGTTTGACAGTTCAAGAATTTTGAAATAACAAGTTATGCTTAGTATAAAAGATGAACCATGAAAAATTTCAGTTGAAATTTATTTAATCCACCACTGCTTCACTCCTCATGGAATCTGATGATGAATTGAAAAGAAAAACTCCAATCATGTAATTGTTTTCCATTTCATTGAGATTTGGATATTACCCACTGAGAATGAGAGGTAATTATTTTTAATAACGGTGACAAACAAAATTAGAGGCACTTCATTTACTAATTAAAATTCTTCCCTTGATTTAAAAGCAAATGTGAACGGAAGTTCTGAACTGTTTTTTTAATGTATTTGACCTCCAGGCTGAATACTGGCTTTATAGGCTAAGCTACAAGCAATGGGATATTTTAAAGAAGCCACGATAATTGAGTATCATTTAACTCACTTGTTAGAAGAAGTTCACTCCTATTTTTCCTCTTGCTCATAGTTTTGTAAGGGAATGTCCATATATCACTTCCTAAGAACACATCATGAAGATACCTTCAGCCTTTCTCCTTGTTAACAAAGTCCTGCGAAGGCGTTGTTTGTTTGTAATGAAGGAAAAAGAACCCTCAGGAGAATGCCTCACCTGCATATGTTTTCATTTAACAGAAAAGATGACTCCACAGGGTGAGTGTTCTGTAGCTGAGACCTTAACCCCAGAGGAAGAGCATCAAATGAAGAGGATGATGGCAAAGCGGGAAAAGATCATCAAGGAGCTGATACAGACGGAAAAGGATTATCTCAATGATCTAGAGCTGTGTGTTAGGGAAGTGGTTCAGCCCCTGAGAAATAAAAAGGTAATTCATATTTGAGATTTTTATTTTTTTCAATTTTTTCTCTCCTACATCCTAAATAGGATCACTAGCACCATGAAATTGAAGCACTCAGGTGTATCAGCGGGATGATGTGTCTTTCTCCCCAAAACAGCACTGTTCTCAGCTCTGGGGTTACAGTTTAGTACAAAACGAAGTCCTGCCCTTGTGGAGTTCACTTTCTAGTGCAGAAAAGGAGGAGTCAGACAATACACAATAAATAAATAAGCAAACACAGTTAAGATATGTTTTATGGTGTGAAGTATAGCTGAGAAAACTAAAGCAGGGAAAAGGAATGAAATATGGGGACAAGGCCAGGCACGGTGGCTCATGCCTGGAAGGAATCCCAGCACTTTGGGAGGTCGAGGCAGGTGGATCACCTGAGGTCAGGAGTTCAAGACCAGCCTGGCCAACATGGTGAAACCCCATCTCTACAAAATTACAAAATACCAGAAAATTAGCTGGGCATGGTGGCACACGCCTGTAATCCCAGCTACTTGGGAGGCTGAGGCAGGAGAATTGCTTGAACCCGGGAGACGGAGGTTGCAATGAGCCGAGATCACGCCATTGCACTCCAGCCTGGGCAACAGAGAGAGAGACTCAGTCTCAAAAAAAAAAAAAAAAAAAAAAAAAAAGGAAAAGAAAAAAATAAATATGGGGACAAAGGGGTGGTCGTTCTATTTCAAATAGAGTGTCAAATGAAGACTTTTCCAGTGGAGGACAATTGAGCAGAGAACTGAAGTAGGTAACAGAATGGTCCAGGCAAAGTGGACTACAAGGGCAAAGACTCTAAGTAGTGATAACTTATCATTAGGGTTGTAAATACACAATTCAAACAATATAGAAAAACAGAAGCTAGAAAGTGAAAATGATCAGAAATTCCATGGTCAAAGAAAATTACCATTAACACGATCAGACATATCCCTTCAGATATCTATTTGAACACTTACGTATACATATACATATACACATACATACACAAGCACATATATTTTTACATAAATGTGATCAAAACTACAAATAATATCTTGTAACATACTTGTTTCATCCAGAAATCTGTTACATGTATCTTTTCATGAGTACTAATATTTTTCAATATCTGTCTACTATTACAGTGGCTAAGATGTTTTGGGTGTTTGTTTCCTTATATCCTTAGAATAAATTCCTAGAAATTGAATTGCTAGGTCAAAGGGTATGCATATTTAAGATTTTGAATAAAACGGACAACTGCCAAACAGAAAGTCAATATGATTTTAATATTCATTCCTATTAATAATGATTCAGAGAGCATTTTCTCTGCATCGTCTTTAATGCTGAGAATTATTGATTTCATAAATGTTCTTTTGACTCCTTCTGACAAATATCTTCTCATATATTCATTGGCTTTTTCTGTTATTCATATCCATGTTTTTTGCTCTTTTAAAAAATGATGGTTTAACATTTTTCTTATTATTTTATGAGAACTTTCTGTATATTAGAGATATTCTTTTTCCATCCTACATGTTGCAAATAATTTTTCTGGTAAGTCTTTTGGTTTCTAACCTTGTTTAAGATGTATGTTTATTTTGTTTTTGCCATGTTTAGTCAAATATATCCAACTTTACTGATTCTGAGACTGGTATTTTAATATGTTACCCATGATTATAAAAGCATTTCTAGCCTGTTGTGCCCCCAACTACTTACAACATTCAGGAGCAGATTTTATATTTCTTAATACAGTACTCTTCTCAGAAATATTTTTTAAAAAACCATCTGGACTACAAATTAGGGAAAACCAGTATAGGTCAAGGCATTTCTGATACAAAAATTGTTTTTTGATCTAAGACAATGTTTAAAGAGGAGTAGCAAAGAAGGCGTGGAAGCCTTTTCTTACACAGGAAGTCGTCTTCAGTTTGACTGCCTCATGACTTTTATTTAGTACTGACTATATGTCAGATCCTGCTCCAAACACTTCATTAGCATTCTCGTTTAATCCTCCACAATTCCCTCCCGCAGTGCCAGAATTACCAGGCACTTTCTGAAAACCTGGAAATTTCTTATTTGTGATGTAGAGTAGAAGTAATATTGATGGTCATGATAAATTATAAAAAAAAGTAATATTGATGGTCATGATGCTCTTTAGTGTCATTACTAAGTATATAAATGTTTTCTGGTGTGTTTTATTTCATTTTATTAACATATAAACCAGATGTATTTGATATAACTGCTATTCTGACAGATATCAATGGTTACTAACATGTTCATTTACATACTTATTAAAATGTTGATTTTAAATGCACATGGCATCAGACTCTGTCACTATCTACCTTTCCTCATGGTACAGTCCTACCTGTTAACTCTTATTCTTTGAAAAATTTGGAACCTAGCCCACTGTGTCTATGTATTCTCACTCTCTCTCTCTCTCTCTCTCTCTCTCTCTCCCCTCCCTAATTCTGACATCTTTTTTAGGTTATTTCAATATTCATGCAAATAACCCATGCAACATTCGGGCCTCTCAGTTCTTTCACTTTTTCATATCCAACAATCTTTCCTCAATCCCATTCAGCCACTCATGCCAGGGTCATAACCTAGAACTTGTCATTACCAGCAACTTCGTCCCCTCAAAATCAGAATTTCAAGCTTACTATTCTCTGATGCCTAAGCCTACTCCCACTGGTACCATTTCTGACAACCTTCTGATGGCGCCGAGACCTCCAAGCTATGGACCTTACTACCATTTCACTCTTCATCCGGCCCAAAGATGCTTTAATTTATATGGGTCCTTCATTATAATCACTCCTTGCAAATGATCTCAATTCCTTTTTCTCTCTTTCTTTCCATTTACTCCCCTGCAGCAACTTACTCGGGTGAGGTTCAATTTTTCATCTACTTCACATCTTTACCTGTGCAGCAGAATTAATCTCTTATAAAATTCATGACCACTTGCTACTGGGGCCCCCAGTAATGTTTCTGAGGAGATTCTCTCACATCCTTTTCCTCACATGTCAAACACCCCCTTTTCTTCTCTCAGCCTATGCCCTTTCCCATCATTTCATAGAAAAACTAAAAACAATAAGATGTGCACACTCCCAACACCAAATCTACCAACCAGCTGCATCTCTACCTGTGTAAGGTGGCTTCCTCTTAATACCAGAAGCAATGGTTCCCGCTTCTACTGAAGGATGACTTCTCTGCTAGTGCAGTGGATTCTACCCCCTCAGACTTAAGGGTTTTACTCTGGCCTGTGTCCTTTCTGTCTCCTGAATAATTAGTTTACCCTCCTTATTGAATATTTCATAGCACCATTATCTACTATCTTAAAAACCAAAATCAAACACAAACAAGCCAAAAAAATCCTTTTCCTCGATCCTTAAGGAATCATCTATATTCACTGTCTATTTTAAAATTAAATGTAAAATATTTACTAGGTATAAGAGCATTTGTGACTAAAGCATGTTTCAAAATAAGCACAATTTATAAAAAATCTGTCCTTGTGATTGGCTAATGATCAATATAAAACACAGTAAAAAACATGCCCAGTTGCAGTGGCTCACACCTGTAATCCCAGCACTTTGGGAAGATCAGCACAACCAGGAGGATTGCTTGAGGCCAGGAGTTTGAGACCAGCCTGGGCAGCATAGGGAGATCTCATCCCTATTTAAAAAGAAAAAAATAGCCAAGTGTGGTGGCTTGCTTCTGTAGTCCAAGCAACTTGGGAGGCTGAGGTGGGAGGATCGCTTGAGCCCAGGAGGTTGAGGCTGCAGTGAGCCATAATCACACCACTGTACTGCAGACTGGGAGACAGAGCGAAACCTTGTCTCCAGAAGAAACAAGCAAACAACCAGAAAAAAACACCAAACATACAAGAAAAGTCTTCCTTTGAATTATTAGTCCACATTTGTATCAAATGGAATGAGTTTATTCAGTATGAAAATGTTGCCAATTTAAATAATCTGCTACATTGGTGAGTCAAATTAGCCCCACTAAAATGAATGTCATTGCTGAGCTGTATTCTTCTATATGCTCTCCAATTTTCGTTTGTGTTTTTACTTTTTGTTATTTTTCTTCACTTGTTTTTGGCTTCGTACGAAACTCTTACAAGCAGTTCTCAGATTGGTGTCTTAGACTGTCAAGTAAAACTTTTCCATTATAGTAACATTTATGGTCGTTTATTTGGCACATTTGGCTTTTGCTCTCAATGCTGTGAATTACAATTCTCACAGTTCTAACTCACATTCTCTAGGTTGTTTTATTTGAATTGTTTATAGATTGTTGATTTTTCACACTTGGTACCTTGTTGTTTAGGTGTCTTTCAATGCCTGTCTGCTCTCTGCCTTCCTCATTGTGGACTTTAATTTCATTCTAATAGTTCTCTCGACTAAGGTAGTAGCAATTGTCTTAAGGTTCTCAGAATTCTCATGTCAGATCTGCCTTTTTCCCACTTCTCAAAACTTTTAACCTTTGATTAAACAAATAAATGTTCGGGTACTCATGACTCTTATAAGCATTTAAATGAGTGCTGAGGTACTTAGTTGACACCACCAGTTCATTCAGTTCACCACCTTTTCAATGTTCATTAGTTCTTTCCTGTTCTCACCTCCCTTCTGGACATTTAACTACCAGTGTCTTTGAGCACAAACCACCTGTCATCACTGACAAAATTTGTAAATTAACACACACAATTTTCAGATAACTATAGCAACAATCTGCAAACTATGCTTAGCTAAACCTGGGGCAACATCAATAAATATTTTACAACTACAGGTTAACCTAGGAGAGAATTTGGGTATCATAGGATTCATCATCTTTTCTCTATAAAAAATCAAACTCAGAACACTCCCAGTAAAAACAGAGCAAAGCAAGTCTTTTATGTAAGTGAAAATTGGATGAAGAAGTTGAAAACTGAGGAAAGTACCAGACGTACCTGGCTTACCTGAGTGAACTTTTTGTGAATGAATCAGTGTACAAACAAATGATTGGATTCAACCCTTGACTGACAACTGTTCTGTGACAATCGTGCTGTAAACGTTTATCTTAACTTCAAGGCTTTTCTGTGTCAGACCTTTACTGAACCAATAATATATCACACTCAGCAGTTACTTCTTCTTTAATAGCAGCATTGTGAGAGGTTTTACAAAGAAGGCAAATGTTATTCACAACAGTTAGTGTTGAAACATTTAGTGGGGAAACAGGTTCTAGTTATTTATTATCCAAACAGGGCAATGAGAGATACTCTATGTTTTTGGCTATAAGTCAAAATAAATCAAACTAGAGTAGACTAATCTAACAATGGAAAGGACAAAAAGTGATTGAAAGGAATAGCTGGAGGAATTTGAGTACTATACTTATTTTTATTTTTCTTTGTTTTTAAATTATTTTCAGTTGCTAAAATTCACATAGTGCAAATCTACCAAAGATCCCAAGGGGGCTATAGAACCCCTCAGCTACTCGGTTTCCTCCCCTAGAGGCAAACTCCAGTACCAGCATCTTTTTACCCTTCCAACGATATTTTAAGTGTATGTGTTTGAATGCACACTTGGTAGATTTTATTTCTATAACAAGAAAGTTATGTGTATTTATTTTGAATTTGCTCATATTTGGTTTAATAATGTGCCTTATGCTCAAAAATTTGTATTTGCTAAAAAATGGTTTAAAAAATATAATTTTGCGGGAGGCTGAGGCAGGAGAATGGCGTGAACCCGGGAGGTGGAGCTTGCAGTGAGCTGAGATCAGGCCACTGCACTCCAGCCTGGGCGACAGAGCGAGACTCCGTCTCAAAAAAAAAAAAAATATATATATATATAATTTTGTATTGGCAGAAATCCAATTGGAATTTTCTGTTAAAATTTTGATACACTATATGGCAACATTATAGAAATAATTTTCACTAGAAACAATATATAGAGGCAAATAATCACCAGTAGTCTTGCCACTTAGAAATAAGCACAATAATTATTTTGGCTTATTGTTTATACAAACATACTGAAATATTTTCTGGAATTGTAATTATACCATACACAATTGTCCCTCAGTATCTGCGGGGCATTGATTCCAGGACCAACCAAGGATACCAAAATACATGGAAGCTTAAGTGTCTGATATGAAATGCAATGTAAATGCCATGTAAATAGTTGTTATACTATATTGTTTAGGGAATAAGGACAAGAAAGAGAGTCTGTTCAATACAGATGTATTTTTTAGAATATTCTTGATCCACAGAGGACTGATTCTATAGATATGGAACTCAAGGATTCAGAGGGCTGACTGTATGCCATTAAGGAATATTTTCCTCTGAAGACAACAATATATTTACACATTTTATTTTCAGCCATAAATAACAAATATTAATTTAAATAGAAATTTTAAAAAATTTATTAAAATAAAGGACCATAAATTTGATGTTCATGCTCTCTCTGAATTCAGAGTTCTTGAATGTAAAATGGTGCCCATTACTGGTGTTATCAGTCGTACTTTGGTTAGCAGTGGGCTGTTTCAATGTCAGGATGGTGGGGACCGTATTGAGCAATTGTTCTGTGTTACATCCTACAAAATCTCTCCCTCAGGGTCCAAAGTGGGTGAGGAAAGCCCTGGGATAGGGAAACACAAAAGAGAGGGAGTTAGGGAGGGAAAATTCTCAACTGACCCCTTCTTCAAAGGAGCAAGGAAGGGAAGGCACTCCAGGGCTCAGGCATTCAGCTTCCTGCTTGTATCCCCCACCTCAAACCAAGTTGCTATAGCGTCAGCCATCATGTCAACCCTGACAGAGAAGGCTGCATGTGAAGAGAGCTCACCAACTCCCAGAGAACACAGTATAGATTCAAGTATCCCTAAAAGGAGACAGAGAGGAGGGGGATATAGATGTACTATAATAATAAAAATACTGTTCAAAGACCATAGTACAATGAAAATTGGTATATAATAAAGAGATAGTGAAAGTTCCATTGACTTCCTATGCATTTAAGCTATATTTACTGCCAAAGTATTCAGTGAAACTTCTATATCCCTTTGCTGTGTTTTTCATGGCTGCTCCTTCACCAGTGTGAGCCCATTGCTGTCCTATACAACAGGAACTACAGCTTCAGCACATGTCATGGGAATCTTCCAGGTTTCCATATCTTGCCCTCTCTTCCGATCCTTTCTAGCTGGTTGGGCATCCCTGGTGTCTGTCACAACACCTCAAAGCTAGGTTGTACCTCTATATCCAGCCCCTGGCTGTCTTGCTGTGGAGCGGTACTCCCAGAAATTATACAGTGCCTAGCGGCTCTGCAGAAGCCCTGGTGCACTGCTTGGTTCTAAATTTTAGCGTTACTCCCTAGATGCACTCTTTGAGATGAAACTCAGTTCTATCTGAATACTCTTACCACCCTTCTCTCCCAGCCCAGCTCCTCAGACCCACACTTGTCCATAACAGGAATTCAGACAATGAAATGTAATGAAATTTTGCTACTTTCATTGAGCAAAGGACAGCATTACTGTTATAGTAGCTCACTGAAATACAAGATAAAAGGACCAAGGCAAAAATATTTTATCTAGTAATTATCAAAATATAGCCAGTTTTCCTAGATAGATAGGTGGATAGATAGATAAATGAAGCTTCTCAAAGTTATTTGTGAAAATTTTGCCCACATAACAGATAGAAGAAACCAGATGTAAGCAAATATCTTTGAGCATGAATTTTCAATGTTCACAGAGGACTCTTGTCAAAATTGTTTTCTCCAGCTGTTACCTTCACTAAAAGACATTTACTATTTCCAGAAAGAATGGTCTTTCATTTTTGCTTAATAGGCAACTGTGGAATTCTCTCTCTCTTTCTTTTTAAATCACCCAGCTACTCTTCCCATCTCTGCTCACTTCCAGAATTTTCTGATTGTAGTCTGGGCCTGAAAACACATTTCATCTTGGCTCACTGACCACAACTTTCTTAAAGTTGGCTACTCTCTAAAACTCTGTCTCTTTCATGAAAGTGCCCTGAACTAAGTGGAGTTAAGGTATTGATTTCTCACAGACATGTCTTATTTATGCAAACAATTGCCTTATGCCATTTATAATACATTCTACCCCACAACATCAAAATCCAATGCATACATTCTATTGTTTTGCAAGATGTTACCCTTGGGGGAAACTTGGTAAAGGGTACATGGACTCTCTGTTTCATTTTTTTACAACTGTATGTGAATCTACAATTAATTCAAAATAAGAACTTTAATTAAAAACATAATGCCTTTATTTTTCCATCTTCCTCTCTTTCTCTCTTTAAATTACCCTTTTAAATACACATGTAAAATTTTACATATAAGGATAAAGTTTTTCCTCTGATCCTTTACCTTGTTTACTCTCCCAAACTTTTTAATTGATTAAAAATCAATTAAAAAATTGATTTTTAAATATTGTGTTTTCAGAGAGGTAGAGACTACATTTTAAGAATAAGGGTATACATTAGGTTGTTTGGAAGAAATTTTATAATGTATAAAATGTATAACAATCTCCTGTGTATCTTGGCTATTTCTCATGCTTGCTTGAAATACCAGAAATCCATGTAAACTGTAAAACAAACTGATGAAAAAGCTAAGTCCCTTTCTCCACTTCCATCTCCTATTCGATCCAGTCCCACCTACTGTAGAGTAAGGCAGTTCCTGAGATCAAACTCCTCAGTCACAAGACCTCACAGACTTTAGTGAGTACAGATATCCAAACCAGGTTGATAATCCCAAAGTAAAAGATGCCCTAAAAGCCAGAGAAAAACAGGGATTTTGTTCACTACATTAAATAAAAATCTGAGAAAAACAGCAATTCCTGCCAAGTATAATTGAGATGCTGGGAGAAATGACTCAAAAGAAATATACCTGCCTTTCTCATTCTACTTTGTGCTGGCTTTTCTAAACTAAGGTGCTGACTTGAAAATGTTATACTGCTGCTGGAAGTCTGCTTTACTATCGATACAAATATTCTTCAATCCTTTACAAATACCGATTTTCTTTCTTTTTTTTTTTTTTTTGAGACGGAGTCTCACTCTGTCCCCCTTGCTGGAGTGCAGTGGCCGGATCTCAGCTCACTGCAAGCTCCGCCTCCCGGGTTCAGGCCATTCTCCTGCCTCAGCCTCCCGAGTAGCTGGGACTACAGGCGCCTGCCACCTCGCCCGGCTAGTTTTTTTGTATTTTTTAGTAGAGACGGGGTTTCACTGTGTTAGCCAGGATGGTCTCGATCTCCTGACCTCGTGATCCACCCGTCTCGGCCTCCCAAAGTGCTGGGATTACAGGCTTGAGCCACCGCGCCCGGCCACAAATACCGATTTTCATGAAGAGTAAGATACATCACAACAAAGAATCCTGTAATCTGTATGTCCAGGGTAGAACTCCATTTCTTTATTTTATCAAAGACTTGATTTTCACCCTTTCTGTGGAATCCTAGCATTTATTATATAGTCTGGGCCATTGTTCCTCCATAATAAGGCCAGATACTTGAAGTCTCATAAAGTCAGAAAAAAAAAAAACTCAATAATTTTTTTCTTGATTTTCTGTGTGTTAATAAGGGCAGTTCCTAACCTCCAACAGGAGGTTATAGATGTGAAACATTAAATTTAAAAATAAAAGGCACAGTGTTGCCAACCACAATGTGACTATGTTGATACATAATATCTAACTGGCCTCTTTCTCAAGTACTGAAACCCAGTCATCACACTTCACTTACTTTCCCATTTTCCCCTGGAGGGACATTTCTGTTTTGTCAACCTGGAAAACATAGAGTTTGCTGTCATATTGGATTCAGATTTAGTTGGGTATGAAAGTGATGCATCAATATTCTAGTACATGAATTTTCTTTTTATGGGAAGAAAATCTCTTATCTTTGCTTGTTCAGAAAGTCTCAACTCAAAAAAATGAGGCATTCATTTTTATCCTTGTACTACAGTTTTATGATGGAAACTATCCTCCTTGTTGTTACATTTATAAACAGCTCCTAAGCTCCATTTCAGGACAGCTTCAGTGTTCTCTAATTTTTATAATCTATAGTCCAGATCAGAATCTGCTGGACCAAGTGAGGAGAAAAATGAATGTATTTCCCAATTCAGTGCAGGATTTGGGATGCCCAGAATTGAAAAACATAGATATGTTAAGCAGATCTGTTTTAATATCCAGGAAAGTCATCCCTCAGCCTAGGCAAGATGATCTTGTGCTCATTACTTTACTTCCCAGAGTGGAGATGATGTATAAACCACAATTTTCATTTGCTTTGTGTGTGTGTGTGTGTGTGTGTGTGTGTGTGTGTGTGTGTGTAGAATAAGCAACAAAATTTCAGTGGCTGTGATTATCATAATATTGCCATAAACTTCTCTAATGAAATGCCAGCAATGTTGAGGCAGCTTTATTCAGGCATAGATCAAAATAGCCATGCATATCACTACACGGCCATAAATTCTGGACTCCAAACAATAACACTGGGCCAGAAAGGAAGCAGATATTAAGAAAATAATTATTTTATTAATATGCACTTACATAAGGCACTTTAGACACAGGCAAGGTAGATGATTACATGAGTTAATTGATTAATTAATTTTAGGTCATTTAGAGTATGTAAGGATATATGAAACACATTTTTGTGTCATCAAAAAAACTAAGAATCCTTAGTGAGAGGCCTCTTATAACTAAGATAACTTGTAATGCAAAGTGATAATTGATAAGTATAGACAATAAGTGCAATTGGGGTTCAGAGAAAGGACAGATCACTTCCAGACAGATTAACTGAGCTATATTTCATGAAGAATGTGATATTTTCGTTGAATACGCAAATTAAAAGATTAAATGTTTGTCAAGTGCCTATTGCATGCAGTGCCTGCTCCTGAGCTCTGCGTGGGTATCAAGGAAATTTATGTCACAGTCTTGCCCTAGTAAAGTCTATAATGTGGCCAAGAAAATGACTCATAAACACATAAAACACAAATAACAATCAAAGATCTATTTCAAGGCAACACTAGAAGTGATCATGACAGAAGGCAGTCATGATTAGTTGTGCTAATTAGTTATGCAACAATTAATTGCTTTAGATATTAGCAGAGGGAGGCACTCACTTCCCTGACCTGTTGGCAGCATTTGACAAAAACAGTGCCTTCTGTCTTCCAGGACTCTACACACTCTTTGTTTTCCCCATAATCCTCTGGCTGCTGCTTCTCGGTCTCCTTTGCTGGTTAATACTCATCTATAAACACTAAAGTAATTGAGGGCTCCGCCTGTGGTCTTCTTCTCTCTTTTGTCCACATTAGCTCTATTGCAAATCTGATGTGGTTTATGGCTTTAAATTCCATCTACATGCTGATGATTGGCAAATTTTTATCTCCAGCCTAGACATTTTCCCTGAAGTCCTCCTTTGTTTCTCCAATTATGCACTCAAATCTCTACTTGATTGTCTACAAGGGATCTCAAATTTAGCATGTTCAAAACTGAGTTCCTAATTTCCTCTTTAAAAATTTCTCCATTGTATTCTATCTCATCTCAGAAAATGGCAGCTCTACCTTCCAGTTGCTCAGGCAAAATTCCCTGGAGTCATCCTTAACTTTTTTCTTTCTCTTAATTCCCATATTAGATCGATCAGCACATTATTTAGTTCTGCCTTCAAAATTTATCTAGAATTAGACCATGTCTCATCTCCTCTCTTACTGCCACTCTGGTTCAAGAACCTGTCAATAACCCCCTGGACTTTTACAACTGTCTTGTGACCCATGTCTCTTCCTCTACCTCGTTTCAACCAAGCAGCCAGAGTGATCCTTTTAAAATATAAGTCAAATTATGTCACTCTTCTACTCAAAACCCTCCAATGCTTCCCCTCTCACTCTGATTAAAACCTAATATACTCATGATGACCTACAAGGTCCTACAGGGGCTGGCCCTCATTCTCACTGATGTCATCTATTTCTACCTTCTGGCCTCTTCACTCTTTCTTGAACAAACCAGGAGCACTACTGTGTCAAGCTCTTTGTTCTTGCTGTTTACTTTGCCTTGAATGCTCTTCCCCAAAATAACTTCATAGCTTGCTCCTTCATGTCCTTCAAGACTTTACTCAGTAAAGCCTTCCTTCACCACCTCCATCTTAGACTGGATTCCTCAGAAGCAGAGCCTGATAAAAAGGATTTTTAGATGGTATTGATTTGGGAGATGATACCCTGAAATAGCAGTAAGGGAAAGGGGAAATGAGACAGAGAAAGAAGGCAATAGAGGGTACATTAATGAGTGGGTTAACTCTGTGGCCAAATGGGGCTCATTTCCCACTGGGACCTTGGGGAGGCTGTACAGAACACATTGTCCCATGGGAGGAGTATTTACCCTCCTCAATTCCTGTTAGACACTGGCTAAGGGATGCTCCTGGGAGTGTTAATTCCTGGCACTTCTAGCCTTGTCTGTGTGTAGGCAGAGCAGGCATCAGTGGTCAGAGAAAGCCTTTCGGTAGAAAATCAGAGATGCTTACACCAGAAGGCCTGCCACATGTTAAAGAACATTCAGAATCAAGGAGATATAAGTAAGGCATTGCCAGTGCTGCAGCCTTCCCAAAATTCCCTATCTTCCTTTTGCTGTTTTTGTTTTATCCCTCTAATATTTAACCCTATATTTAATACAATATATTTTCCTTTCTTATCCTGTTAACTTTTCTCCTTTATGAATCATGAATTTTGTCTCATTTGTTCACTGCTATATCCCCAGCATCTAATACAGTGCTTTATACATGAGCAGCAGTAAATATTTATAGATTGAAAAAAAATGAGTGGATGAACAACTTCAGGATGGGTAAGTGATCCATGAAGTCTTAGAGAAGGGATGGGATTTGCACTGAGTAAACATTGGTTAGGTGGAGGCAGGGTCAGGAGAGCAGCCCAGCAGTGGAGAACCACAGGAGCAAGAGTTGGTGAGCTAACTAATAGGGTCAGTTTAAAAATGAGTTAATTCCTTTTGATAGGAGCAGATGGTTCTTATAAAAATAAAAATAACTGGAGTAAGACAAGATAGGTCTTGTCCAGGCAAACCGTCAGATTCAGAAATTTGAGGTCTTTTCTGTAGGCAACTGGGAAGAAACAAATGTTTTAAAACAGAGGAATTGATAACTGTTTGTAAACCCAATTAAGCATGTTTTAGGAAGACTAATCTGAAATTATTAGTAAGCTGATTTGGAGAAATAGGAAATAAAAATGAGTTTAGAAGCTTTTTCAGAGGTAGAAACTAGGGCCTGATAGAGTTTTACAAAGTGACTAAGAAAAGGCTAATTGAACGTTGGAGATAGTGGGGCTAAGCTATCAAGATGAGAGTTAGGGGTGATGGAGGGGAGAACCTGCACTGACCCTAAGGTCTGGAGTCTGGAACTTAGTGGTACAGCTAATAGATGGTGCACCCAAAGACCTGTCCCCACTCCAGGGCTCACGCTTGTTTCCATCATCCTGGGCATACCCAGCAAAATCCAAACTCGGCTGAGTTTTGAGAATCTCCTGGAACTCAGGTCACTTAACATTGGTTTGGGCACCTTGGATTTTTGACAAAGGCAGTTGCTTAAAAAGAAAAAAAGAGACAAGTGAGAAATTATTAACAATTTAAAAATGTTTCCAGAACTGGCTCTGCTTCCTAAAATCAGCACTCACTCCTGCTCCCTTCCTTATGCTTATTGTCTATGGTTCTTGGGATTCGTACTGCAGCATAATGCTGTGGGGAGCATCGGTCCACTTAGTAGTGCAAAGATCCTGCCCTGTCTCCAGATGAGGACTCTGGCAGGCCCATCACTTCACAGATCAATGAACATCTGAAGCACTCATCTAGTTTGGGAACTGCCTTTAGCAGCTAGCAGTTTAGTCAAAATTCATTCCAGTTTTCCTAAAAATAACAATAATAACTACAATATATTGAGTACTTATAAGAAGCCAGGCGTTATTCCAAACAACTTGTTTATATTAGTTAATATGATACTTACATCAACTCATGAAGTAGGTTTAAGTGTTCCTACTTGACTAATGAGGAAACCAAGGAACAAAGAGGCTAAGTAACTTATCCAAAGTCACACAGCTGGAATGTGACTCCTCCTTGACACCAGCTCACCAGCCAGCTCCTGACCCTCGGGAGGATGGGTGAGGAGAGGTAAGGGAGGGGGAAGGTGTACTTGAACTGGTACCATCATAGACTAGCTTTACATTCTTTGGAGTTTCCAGATATAATAATGTGGCACTCTTACAGGTAACTTCCTGGCCTTTTTCAGGCTATTCTCATGATGGTGGTGTTGGGGAGATTCTCTCTTGAAAGCCACTCAATCCAATTGCATCTGTCCCAGTCGGTGATTTGCAACTCTTTCCAGAGCCCCGAGGCATCCAGAGTGTACCTCCGTATTCTGCCCTTCAGCTGTGCAGACAGAGTCATAGATATGTTTACACTAGCTTCACCACCTCACAGGGTCCACAGCTGGTCCATAGGAAGCATTCAAGCATCCCTGACCCCCAAGACCTATGGGAGTACAGATTCATCCCAACATAGCCATCACTTTCCTGCTGCCACAGCTCCTTTAGGTTTCGCAGGCATGAGGTCAACAGAGGTGACTTTGAAACAGTTCGCTGAATCCTCCTTTGCAAGTTCATCTTGGCAAAGGAAGTTCATCTATGGCAAACCGTCTCCTGCTCACTTTGGTATCTGATAGCTAAGAAATTGATGCCTCAATTGAAATTCAGGCAGGAAGTGTTTGTTTTTTAACCTTTTGTATGTTTACTATCTTCATGGGGTTCCATGGAGACATCCTGGGGAAGAAAACATGATATGGACTAGCATAGTATGTGCCATGAGATCGAACAGCTCCTGGAGTGCCATGCTGCAGGAGGCAAAGCAGAAAAGAGGTGCAGAGGCAAGGCCACGGAGAGCCCCATGCCAGAAGAACTGACTTCATGTGTGTGGGGAAGGGAAATCATTGGAAATTTAAACAGTAATGCTTAACTTAGATGTGATGATCAGAGTACTAAAACAAGTGACATTCTCCAAGGGAAAAAGTGTGGGAATTACAGTGGTCAAGTGATTAAATCCTGGAACCACCAGAATTTACAACACAGATGGACTTCATGGATATTTGTTCTATGTTTTACCAGTTTTGTCCCTAATTCCTGTGTTACCGCTCAAGTGTACTGTCACATACCTGCCCACCACATCTTTTTGTGACTTCCATTTCACGCTTCTTTTTTCCTCTCATTTATCATCGCTAGCAAATTTTTCTTTTCCTTTCTTTTGCAAAAGCGTTTCCTCATTTTTCAAATTATTTTCAATGAGTTCTAGTTTTTATTGTATCATTGAAGATTAGAACTTTGCAACTGTGTCATTAAATCGGGAAAAAAATAGGTGGTATGCTAAGTCATCCCTGATGTCAGTAGTTTCTTTTAGATATTAGGCCTAAAGGATATGAATGCTTGTTGAAAAAGTTATGAGAATTGCTATAAGCTCTCAGTTTGAGTATGTACAGGAAGAAGAAATAAACACACATGTACACACATTCACGCACACACCCTCACAGTGAGTACTCAAGTGATCAAAGCATAAAATGTTTACCCCATTCATCATGCCCAACCACAAGCCTTTAAATATAATTTTTTGGCTGATATGGGTACATTAAAAAATTATGAATTTTTCTTATAATCTCATTGATTGTTCCAAAGAGTTTCCATATTACTTTCTCTATATTTCAACAATATAAATCATAGTGTTTAGTCTATGCTTTCTGAAGAATTTCAGAAGAGATTACAAAATATACTAGCCCTCTAGCTCAAAAGACCTATTTTTAGCACAACTGTTTGTCTTTGGAACATTTCATATAAAATTCAAAGTACGAAAAGGAAGGCAAGACCACCCCAAACCTCTGCCACGTAATTTCTTTTCTGCCTGTCTCTGTGTCAAGGCAGAGAAGAGAAACAAAGGCAGAGACCTTTAGTCAACTACCTACCTTTTACCCAAGGATATCAATACAAGAACTTTGCTTTTCTATTACTAGTCAAAACAAATTTTCTGTTGGACTTGTTTTTAATTTTAATTTTCAGTTCCAGGGCTGTTGGACTTCTTAACTCAGGGACTTCTCAAGTTTGAACCCAGCCTCTTTGTCTGGCTTTGACTGTTGCCTCTGCCCTTCCTCACACACATGCTGAGATTTCTGTTTCAGAGACCCCACTCTCCTTTCTGCAAAGGGACTAACATCTCTCTGCTAATGTAGGTCTGTCCACATAAATATCTTCTGGCCTGGAATGTTTTCTGGCAGTTATCAGGTAACTTAGGCATTTATCTGCAAGATTAGTTAAAAGACTTACTGTATAGCTGATTCAACTCATAGTTTGACTCAATTAGCCAGTTTCAAACCCAGTTTCACAGCAGGAAATTTCACACATACAAATCAGCAGTTTTGAGAAATCTGATGAAATAATGGCTAGTTTACCCTGAAAATCTTTGTATTCTAGAAGCCAACTGTCTCAGTAAATGCCATAGTAATGAGTTAATTATCCTACGCCAGTGGTTGCTAGGGCTTTCTGCCAACATCCTTTTTTTCCACTTGCTGCAATTTCTGTTGCACAAGCATTCTTCTTCTCAACTTCCTCACTAAAAAATAAAACAAAACCTATTTTATCCTCTCAGAGTGTCCCCATTGGGTCTCCACTTCTCAAATATTTTGCAACGCACGGCAGCTTTCTTCCACTTCCACCTTACTTACTACAGTCTCAATATCATTGGGTTTTGATGGCTTCAGCATTAATAATGGATCAATCTAATTTAGAGGATGCATTCAGGCCTCACCAAAATGTTGTGTGTGGAACTGCCCTACAGAAGGAGTAGATGGCATCAAAGTTCTATTAGACCAAATCAGTTGATGGCTAAGGAGAATTTGCCCTATGTTAATTCTAATGTAATCACTACATAAGTTCAGAGCCCAGAATTGGGGTCCTATTTGAACTTGGATTTACTGCCAAACTACACTGAATCCAAACACTGAAGACTTTTCTAGAAACAATTTCCAGAGGATGATTTGGTTGGTGGCAATCACCGTGGCCCTTGAAAGCAGTGCTGTTTATTTTCTCCCTTCTTCTACAATTGTTGTATTAAATATATATGTCATGTACATATATATAGAATTTTTAAATTGTGTGATTTTGATCATCAAATTAGGAGCCCAAAATTATAGTTCCAACTGAGGTCAGGACAGCAATATCCAACTGACAATTTTAAATCCATTGGTTGTCAGAAGGAAAAAACAATGCTTATTTGTTAATACTTTTTAAAATCCTTTAAAAATTTAATAAGTTTAGCTCAGTGATAGACATGAGTGTGAACAAGAGTTTAGCAAAGAGAGCTGATTATAATAATGAAAAGGGTGATCTATCTAGATTTCAAATTTTATGAATGGTTAAGTACGTTACAGTATTTCCACATAATGTTGACATTAAAAATAGTGCAACTGAAGGAAATTACTGACATGAAAAGATGTTCATGTTATGTTGTTAAGGCAAAAACTGTAAACTCTATTAGAAGTATATAAATTTTTGTATGGATGTACACACAGACACACAGAGAAAAATTATCTGGAAAAACATACCTGAAAATGTATCAGTGGCTACTTCTGTGTGGTAGAATTATAGGTGATTGTATTTTCTTGCTTTTACTTGTCTGCAGGACACCTAAGAATGTTTGGTTTTTCCTCCCTGTGATGAGGTTTAGGCCGATTCATACAGTGCTCGTTAAACAGAAACCTGTAAACAGACATGTCCCAGGTGTAAAGTAGGAGAAGGCTGGCTTCCATCAGCAAATTAGCCAGTTATACCAACGGCCAAAATAAGCACACTAGTGTGCCTTTGCAGACAAAATTAAGTAGAAAATTATAAAATATCCATGTAATAGTTGTGAACAACTAAATTAGGTAATTTTTTTGCCTTTAAACCACTTTTGATCTTTGCATGCTTGTTATTCAGAGCCTGGTGAAGTGATTACAAAGAATATTCATTTTTGGCTCCTACAAGAGTAAATAGATCATTTAAATTGTACAGATTCAATTCAGTTCATATTTTTAAACTTTTACTGAGTAACTATGCACATACCCAGAACTGTGTTAGACACAGTAGAGTACTCACAAAGGCAACTGTCTTAGAGGAACTCACAGTTTTGTCATAGAGACAGATAAATTAAATTAATAAATATTTCTGATAAATAGAATGGGCTTCCATATAAGCAGTGAGTAATATGAAACAAGAGTCATGGAAGTGTGGGAGAAAGAGAAGTTAATTCTAACCAAGGAACAGGAAATATTTCCTAGAGAAAGCAACATTCTGGCTACAATTAGAAGTGTATTAATCTTCTTTGGGTCGTAGGTAACAGAAATAAAGTTCAAACTAGCTTAAATAAAAATACACTTTGGGCTGGGTGCGGTGGCTCACATCTGTAATCCCAGCACTTTGGGAGGCCGAGGTGGGCAGATCACGAGGTCAGGAGATCGAGACCACCCCGGCTAACACGGTGAAACCCCGTCTCTACTAAAAAAATACAAAAAATTAGCCGGTCGTGGTGGCGGGCGCCTGTAGTCCCAGCTACTCGGGAGGCTGAGTCAGGAGAATGGCGTGAACCCGGGAGGCGGAGCTTGCAGTGAGCTGAGATCTGGCCACTGCACTCCAGCCTGGGTGACAGAGCGAGACTCCATCTCAAAAAAAAAAAAAAAAAAAAAGACACTTTGTCAGCTTATGGAATAGGATTTCTTGCTTTAGGCAAGGCTAGATCCAAGGGTTAACAAGACTTTGCCAGGCTTAGCTTTCCTCTTTGTGACTTTTTCACAGACAAGTTCTCCACAAAGATGACTGCCAAAGATAGAAACTTACATACTATGTTAGTCCAGTTAGGCTTCTATTTTTAAAAAATTGCCATAAACTGGGTAACGTAGGCAACAGAAATTTATTTCTCACAGCTCTCGAAGCTGGGAAGTCCCAGATCAAGATGCCAGCAGATTCAGTGTCTGATGAGGGCCCACTTTCTAGACAGCCGTCTTTTAGGTGTAACCTTTTTAATTTGTTGAGTAACCTCCATACTATTTTCCATAATGGCTGTACTAATTTACATTCCTACCAACAGTGTGCAAGAGTTCACTTTTCTCCACATCCTCACTAACACTTGTTTTCCTTCATCTTTTTAAATAGTAGTCATTCTAACAAGTATATGGTCATATCTCATAGTGATTTTAATTTGCATTTCTCTGATGATAGTGATATTGGGCATTAAATACCTATTGGCCACTTTTGTGTCTTCTTTTGAGAAATGTCTATTTAGATCTTTTGCCCATTTTTGTAATTTAATTTATTTTTATTTACTTATTTTTAATTTTTATAAATACATAAAACTTGTACAAATATGCAGGGTACATGTAATATTTTGATACAAGTATACAATGTGTAATGATCAAATCTTAGTAATTGGGATATTCATCCCCTCCAACATTTATAATTTCTTTTTAAAATTTATTTTCAAGTATGGGTTTCAGAACATTTATAATTTTGTTTGTGTTGGGACATTCCAAATATTTTCTTCTAGCTATTTTGAAACATAACAATAAATTATTGTTAACTATAGTCGCCCTGTATCTTCTTTCTTTCTTTTTTTTTAACTTTTATTTTAAGTTCATGGGTACATCTGCAGGATGTGCAGGTTTGTTATGTGGGTAAATATGTGTCATGGGGGTTTGTTGTACACATTATTTCATCTCTCATGTATTAAGCCTAGTATCCATTAGTTTTGCCCACTTTTTCATAGGATTATTTGCTTTCTTACTGAGTAGAGTTCCTTATATATTATGCATATTAACACCCCTTATCAGATGTGTGGTTTGTAAATGTATTCTCTTATTTCACAAGTTGTCTCTCAACTCTGATTATTGTTTCCTTTGCTATGCAGAAGATTTTAAGTTTGATGTAATACCATTTGTCTGTGTTTGCTTTTGTTTCCTGTGATTTGGGATTCTATGCAAAAAATAATTGCCCAGACCAATATCATGAAGCTTTTCACCTGTATTTTCTTCCAGTAATTTTACAATTTCAGGTCTTATGTTTAAGTCTTCATTTTGAGTTGATTTAGTGTGAGGTAAGGGTCTAATTTCATTTTTCTGCCTGTGGATAGCCAGTTTTTCTAGAACCATGTATTGAAAAGACTGTCCTTTCCCATTGTGTGTTCTTGATATCTTTGCTGAAAATCAATCAACGGTAAAAGTGTGGATTTATTTCTGGGCTCTCTATTCTGTTCCATTGGTGTATGTGTCTGTTATTATGCTGGTACCATGCTGTTTTGATTGCTATAGCTTTGTAGTAGATTTTGAAGTCACTGAAAACTAAGTAACACTGATAAAATAATTTGAAGAAGACGTGGATAAATGGAAAGATATCTGGTGTTAATGAATTGGAAGAATTAATACTGTTAAAATATCCATTCTACCTAAAGCAATCTATAGACTAAATGCAATTTCTACTAAAATTCCAATGATGTGTTTCATATAAATAAAAAACAACCTTAAAATGTATATGCAACCATGCAAGACCCTGAAGAGCCAAAGCAACCTTGAGCAAAATGAACAAAGCTGGAGGCATCACATTACCTGATTTTAAAACCTAGTAATTATTTAAATGTAATGGGAACTAGCTATTTGAAGTATATCTTGCAATAAGTACTTTTGTAAAGCAACAAATTAAATTGCCGATTGAAACACTGGCCTTTAATCTAGAACCAGAAATACCATTTGACACAGCAATCCAATTCTGGGTATATACCAAAAGGAATATTAATCATTCTACTGTGAAGACACATGCACACGTATGTTTACTGCAGCACTATTTACAATAGCAAAAACATGGAACCAACCCAAATGCCCACCCATGATAGACTGGATAAAGAAAATGTGGTACATATACACCATGGAATACTATGCAACCATAAAAAGGAATTGGATCACATCCTTTGCAGGGACATAGATAAAGCTGGAAACTATCATCCTCTGCAAACTAACAAAGAAAGAGAAAACCAAATACGGCATGTTCTCACTCATAAGTGGGAGCTGAACAATGAGAACACATGGACACAGAGAGAGGAACAACACACACTAGGGCCTATTAGGGAGTGGGTGGGGAGAGGAGGGAACAAAGAGGATGGGTTAATAGGTGCAGCAAACCACCATGGCACATGTATACCTATGTAACAAACCTGCATGTTCTGCACACGTATCCCATGTTTTTTAGAAGAAAATTTTTAAAAAGAAACATTGGCCTTTATTTTTTATGTTTTGTAAGTCTGAATTATTATGTATTGACTTGACTTAGAATAGCGTGTACTCAGACTGTCTTTTTTTAAAAAAATGAATTTTAATCCATTTAAAATGTAATACAACTTAAGCTTTAGAGCGTTACCTGTTTCCAGTGAATGATTAATAAATATAAATACATGCTTCTTTGAATTTATATCAGTAATCATAAAATCATCTATCAGTTTTAAAAGCCTATTTGTACCAGGCACTTGTTTTTTCCTTGGCATAGCAGTGACTGGATATGAATTAATTTTATGATTCACAGAATCCCTGTGGGCTCATGGTGATATGGGCGTTTGAAATCAGGCCAATTGATGTTTTAATCCTTTCTGTCCTTCAGGAAGAAGTGGAATTAAAATCTATGTTTTTGTTATTTAATATTTGTTGCACTAAGCTAAGATTACAGATAAAATGTAGAATTGGATCCTTGCTAAATGGATTCATAATCTAAATTAAACAGATATACAGGATAGTGACCTTGAGAAATAAATTGTAGGAGTGACAACTTGGTGAAAAAACTCAGGAACAAACCAAAGAATCTAAATGGAGATAGTAAAGTATTCATTATTAATATTTGCTGGTAATGAACGAAGGCATAGAATGAAAAGGTCAGTTTCTGAATCCGGTTCTCCCCTGAAGTTTTTGCATGAGTTTGAGCATGGCTCCTCTCTTCATCCTGCATTATTTTCTGTATCTTCAAGATGGTTCAACCTTTACAAAGAAGTTGGAGTCATGTATGAAATAATAAATATGAAACACTCGAAGTTTCTCAGAATAAAGTTTCCACAGCAAAATGAAATAATAATAGGGATACACTGCATGATTTACTGCTGATAGTTTATCTTATAAAGCAAGTAAATTAGGGGCTGAAATTTTACATATTAGAAGGATTTATTTCAAAAACGATTTTAAGAAATATACAATCAGTAAATTTGAAATAAACCAATCTATAAAACTTTGATTCACATACAACTTTTGGAAAACATCTTGAATTATTCAAAGTTATATCTTTGTGGATTTAATTAATACCCAACACATGAGGCAATTCTTTAGGATAAGTAATGTGTTAAATCGGTGGTACTCAGAGATATATTACATTTGAGCCATTGATAATAGTAAAGTATTATTAAATGACAATTTCATGTTAACTAGTTAATAATTTATTATTAAATAATAATTAACCAAATCCATATAACTGTTATGTGTCTTTTAAATATTTTCTATAATATTAAATATACTTTCTAATATAGAAATTGAAAGTCTTGAACCTCTCTAGATTACAAGCAAAAAACCATATGTGCCATCTCCTATTAAAGTGAATGGTCAATTAAGGAACATTTTGTGATGCTGGATTAAAGACCCTAAGAACTAATAGTGATTATAATGTAGTAATTAGTATGGAATCATAGACAATTTCAGAATACATAAAATTAGTTTTTTAAAAGTTGTCTAATCCTATATTGAAATAAACCACTGCATATGATCATATGAATTTTTTTTTAATTTATAAGAAAAGAGATTTAATTGGTTTTGCAGGCTATACAGGAAGCGTGGTGCTGGCATCTGCTTGGTTTCTTTTTTTTTTTTTTTAATTATACTTTAAGTTCTAGGGTACATGTGCACAACGTGCAGGTTTGTTACATATGTATACTTGTGCCATGTTAGTGTGCTGCACCCATCAACTCGTCATTTACATCAGTTATAACTCCCAATGACATCCCTTCCCCCTCCCCCTCCCCATAATAGGCCCCGGTGTGTGATGTTCCCCTTCCCAAGTCCAAGTGATCTCATTGTTCAATTCTCACCTATGAGTGAGGACATGCGGTGTTTGGTTTTCTGTTCTTGCGATAGTTTGTGAAGAATGATGGTTTCCAGCTGCATCCATGTCCCTACAAAGGACACAAACTCATCCTTTTTTTGTGGCTGCATAGTATTCCATGGTGTATATGTGCCACATTTTCTTAATCCAGTCTGTCATTGATGGACATTTGGGTTGATTCCAAGTCTTTGCTATTGATATAGTGCTGCAATAAACATACATGTGCATGTGTCTTTACAGCAGCATGATTTATAATCCTTTGGGTATATACCCAGTAATGGGATGGCTGGGTCATATGGTATTTCTAGTCCTAGATCCTTGAGGAATCACCATACTGTTTTCCACAGTGGTTGAACTAGTTTACGATCCCACCAACAGTGTAGAAGTGTTCCTATTTCTCCACATCCTCTCCAGCACCTGTTGTTTCCTGACGTTTTAATGATTGCCATTCTAACTGGTGTGAGATGGTATCTCATTGTGGTTTTGATTTGCATTGATCATATGAATTTGATTACAAATGAGGCTGTGAGTTATCCTGAGGACAGGATGAATGATGGGAAAGTGAAAAATTTCCCAAGATGGTTGAAAGACTTGTATACAGAAAAACCATATTGCATAAGAAATAACTGACATAGTCACCACATTTTGGAAAGGTGCAATGTGAAGTCATGCTTCCATGTTCAATGATAGAATATCCTTACCAAAATAATATTGGTATCTAAAATGGAGAACAGTAGATTGGACAATGTCAAAAAGGGATGGGATAAAAAGATGAGCAGGTTGCTTTCTTCCTTGCCCCTTAAATAGACCCCACACACACCTAAAGAAACTGAGTCTGAAATAATGGAAAAAAAGCTGTAGTTGTTGGCCTTCGTCTGCAGAATTCCTCCAGATCTCCCTCATACCTCCCTTGTTCCTAATTCCCCTAATTTCTTGGTACATTTTCTTTAATTGAATTCTCTGTCTCTTTCATACCCCTAACTTTGCTGAGCTGACTTTAAGCCAGCAACTCTGGTTTTCACTTGTGCTACTCCTCCATGAGTTGATTATTAATGAATTAATTATCCACCTATGACCTCATTCACAATAAGTCATGAGTAAAAGGCACCTACTCCTGTTCCCTGATGTTGCCCAGTAGAGTCTGCACCAATATGGCTGTGGCCTGACCAGTCACTATTTGATTATGAAAGGAGATCCAACTTAAACTCAAGGGAATGATGTCAAAAAAGATTCATCAAAATCAGAGCACATATCTTACCATACTCAGATAGCTGAGGATGGTTGTCCATTCCTCTACTAACCAATCACTACCTATGACACAATCTGGCTTCTTTTGTAATTCTTGGTACATAGAAGCTTCTCAGAAAATATTTGGTGAAAGGATGAATAAATGAATAAATAAATTATTATAAACACTTGCTATAAGATCTAAGAATAATTACACTGGTTGTTAAGGGTGTGCATGAAATAACAAAATATAATGAATGCTTAATTAGTAGAATATATTTAATGATTTCCATTTACATTTATATCAAGCAAAAAAAAAAAAAAAAAGGAAAAAGCAACCCAGCACATCTACTTGTCATCACTTTTCAAACATCTGTGATTTAAAAACCAGCTTTGAAAATAGTTACTTGCCTCGGGTAAGGTCTGACTTCTGCTGTATAAGCAGTAAAATATTCTAAATCCTTACACACTACTACATACCCTCATAGAGGGCAGTTAACACCAATTAGGCTCAAATCTTCCCATTCTGGTTGTTATAGGAATATATAGATGTATGTTCAACACAAAACATATTCAACGTTTTTTAAAAAGACAGAAGTAACAGATGCATCATCCCAATTTCTTGGGGAAAAAAAAAAAGCAAACTGCACTCTAGAATTCCTAAATAAGAATGTTAACAGAAATGGTTAATGGAGACAGCATGGGCTGGCATTTAAAATGCTTACTGTTTAGCAGGAGAAAACATCCTAAATACAGTGCTTCTCTATCAGCTCAATGTTTTTTGTTTCTTCAGATTGATAGGCTGGATGTGGATAGCTTGTTTAGCAACATTGAGTCCGTGCATCAGATATCAGCCAAGCTGCTGTCATTGTTGGAAGAGGCCACAACAGACGTGGAACCGGCCATGCAAGTAATTGGTATGTTTATTCTCTTCTTGAGTTCTACAATACAACAGGAAATAATTTTTTAATAACCTTCCTTTGCTTTGGTTTTTTGTTCCTGACTCACCATGCTTCCCAGGAGATACATAAATGCTAAACCTATCTTTGGGCTCATTGTAATTATACAGACTCTGTATTTATTTTCAAATGGGTTTATATTCATTTGCAAAGTCCCTCAGTAGCACAAAACATACCATTTGCTTTTTAATTTCCAATCTTTCAATCTCTTTACTTTCCAGATGTTCTGTAATTTTTTAATGGCTAACACTTACTTGATCCTTAAAGAATTAATTATTTAAATATTCTAATAGCTTTACTGATTTTTCGTCACAATGTTTTTTAGATCTTATGCCCATGAATCAATTTCTTTTTAGATTATAAATTTCTTACATGAGGAATGTAAAACTATTAAAGGAATGTAAGTTCTTAAAAATTTATACAAGTTCTACTTTTTTGATGCTTTCCTTTTTTCTATATTATTTACCTTCCAACTATGTTTTTACTCTTAATCAGATATATTTATTTTCTTACTCTGGTAAGATTTCAGAAGTAACAACAGAAAATATAATTTGAAAAGTATTGAGCCAAATTTGTATGCTCTCCATTTCTTGGGAATTTCCAAGGGAATAAGTGCTATGAATTCCATAAAGGCAGTTTGCACTTTAAGACATCATGCAAAGATTGCCATGTAGACTAAGAGTTTTTTTAAATTATCGTTTCTTTATTTCACACTTAATATAAAATAACACCTCATTACAAAAATACGAAAACAATTCAGGAGCACATACAGTAACGGTAAAATTTCCTTTCATATATCCCTCCAATGCCACTGTCTTCCTCATAAGTAACCACTTGTTTGATGTAGATCCTTTGAGATAACACACACAGAGACTACACACAAACACCTTATGTCTTTACTGATTATGTCTTTGTTACCTTTTATTTGTTAGAGTTATAAAAATGGCATGAAACTTGTCTTGTTTAATATCTATAGAGAACCAAAGTTTAATGAGCAAAGCTGGTCATAGATATGAAATATAGTGAAAGAAATGACTGGGCAATAAGGCCCGCCCACTCAGAAAGATTTCTTCCACAGACAGGTTTAAATTCAGTTGTTCTTTGTGATGAAATGTCCCCAACAAATTGTAAAAATATTTCCTGAAAGAAGAACTCTACTCATTACCACACTAATTCATTAGTGTGAATTCCTTGGACATTCATTTATTAATTTAATCAATGAATAGTTACGAAGTAGCAGCATATTCACAGGGTTTGGTATTGTATGACATCGCTTGGTATCAAAAGGTGAAAGAGCTCATTTTTGTCCTTCAAAAACATTCAACCAAACAGCTTCTTGAATTGAAGGTATGGGTATAATACACGATCAAAGCAGTTTCTACACTACTGCAAACCTCAGAGGATAAAGAGAACATTTCTAGATGGGGACTCGAAGGATTCTTGAAGACGTTACTTGGGCTTAAAGTATAGGTTCTATTTCAACAATAGGGTCCACGTTGAGGAGAAGATTCTAAATGGAAATGACAGTATGAAAAACAAATGCCAAACGAATGTCAAATGCCAAGCGTGTTTAGGAAATGAAGAGTGATCAAGCTGGAGTGAAGGACTGATGTAAGCAAGAAGTGAGAAATGAATCTGAAAGTGCAGAGTAGGGACTGGCAGCACTTGGAAATGAAGTTTGGAATTTACAGGTAATAAAGAGCCATTAAAATATTTCTAGCAAGGGTGTGATGAGACACAAAAGTTTCTGGAGAAAGAAAAATATGGTGGGTCTGAAGAGAATGCAGAGGAGGAACTGAGTCCTAGACTAGTAAATAGGTTATTATAAGAAATGTAGGCATGTGGTAATAAGCATTGAGACTAAGGAAGATGCAGTGAAAAATTTTAAAAAGGGGGTCATTTCAAGAGAAATGTAGAGGAAAGCATAAACAAGTGGTTGATTCATGTGCTGAAGTCAAAAACAATTCCAGATTTAAGGTGACCATGTATCGTGGTTTGTCTAGAGCATACTGATTTTAGTGTATTATGTAAGCATTCAGTCCAGTTTAGCATTTGTCATGGACTTTTCCTTTTCAAAAAATTATTATTGTTATTAGTTGCATCAGAAGAAGTTTTATAAGACCTTTACATCATATGTCAACTTCTGACACAATCTCTTTTAGTAGAGTGTAAGGCATGTGCAGTTAACATTTCTCACTGTAACACATGATAAACTCTGAAACATAGTCCATCTTTCCTATGCCAACCTTTTCTAGTCTCAAGGAAAGTTATATCTTTCTTTGAATTGCCACATGCAGGGAACTGGCTGATTAAATTACGCTATTTGGATATGAACAGCTAGAAACTGCAACTCCTTCCTGTTCTGGTGGTGGTGGATGTGTTGGATGCTGCAGACCCTGCCATCTACTGGGTGTGGCAGCTAGTTGTGTCATGACCCATGCTGGGTGGCCCATGTCATGACCTATGAGAGGCATGAAGCCATCAGGATGCCAGACAATGGAATTAATGGGACACGTTGTTACACATTATTACAGAATAGATGTAAATAAAATATGTATGGAAAATAGGGCCTGAGCAATCATGCTACAGAGTGTCTAGAGGCTTTTGCTACGGTAATTTGGTTACCTATTGCATGTTATAAATTGACAGCTCTTTTACAAATTTTTTGGTTATGTTTCATTCTGAAATAAACCTTTGCAGAAACAAGAATTTAATATATTCATGTTTGTGTTAGTCTGTTTTCACACTGCTATAAAGAACTACCTGAGATTGGGTAATTTATGAAGAGAAGAGGTTTAATTCACTCACAGTTCTTCAGGCTTAACAGGAAGCAAGACTGGGAGGCCTCAGGAAACTTACAATCATGGCAGAAGACAAAGGGGAAGCAAGGACCTTCTTCACACTGTGGCAGGGGTGGGGGGAGAGAGAGAGAGAGAGAAAGAGAGAGAGAGAGAGATCGCGCTAAGTGGGAAGTGCCACGCACTTTCAAACAACCAGATCTCATGAGAACTCACTCACTATCACAAGAACAGCAAGGGGAAAGTCCACCCCCATGATTCAATCACCTCCCCCCAGGCCCCTCTCCGCTCACATGGGGATTACAATTCAAGATGAGATTTGGGGGGGAACACAGAGCCAAACCATATCAATGTTTTAGAAAAATTTTGATTTTCTTTTTCTCAAGAGTTGCTGAGCCTATAACACACAAAATACCATCCACCAAAGGGTCCTCAATGCTATCATTGACCATAGACGATCAGAAGATAGAAATCTGCTGAAGCAGCAGCAATATCTATGTCAAAGTTTAGTCATTATTTTTAAAAGACTGTGCTCTAAGCAAGTGATGAAATGCTTGCAGCTGCTTAAGGTGTGTTTACATATCATTCCATGCAGCATGACTTTTCAATTAGGTCAGACAACAGTTTTCCTAAATTAATTTCATTCATTTTTAATTCTGACTTTCCTTAGGCCTATGAGAAATATAAAACAACGGTTACTAATGAGTTGGCACCATTAGCAAAGGAACACTGCAAACAGTTAAATGATGACAGTTTTATATCAGTGTGAGCAGATGAATCGAATAATAGTTCCAATAGCAGTTAAAGTTTTAAAAATCCAATTCACAGAACCAAAGAAAAGCTTTTAGAAGTTTATCATGTCAATGGTGAATTGTCTGACCTTATTATAAATGCAACTGTCACTTTAACTTAAAAATTAAGCATTGTGACGGCAAATGATAACATGAACACAAATATTAGTGGAGCACAGCATCACAGTAAAACAATGCTTTTATTAAAATAAAAATCTATAGAGCAGACGTGTACTTGAAAATGATTGGTGCATATATGATGAAGCTGTGGAATTTATTAATTGAAGTAAAAACTATAGTGAAAATTTGCATTTATTTTTATATACACAAAATTAGAGTGAATAACAATATCTGAAGAATAAAGTTGATATTGAATTAAAAATAATCTTATGTATGACACTATACACTCTCTTTCCTGCTGGTCATCAATCAGTCTTTGGAAATATTTGATTCTTTGAAGCACCACTTTACAAATCAACCAAAGTGTTCTAACATGGCATTGGACTATTTTTGTAAACAAGGCCTCTGAAATTGAATTGCATTTTGTTAAAAATCAGTTGGAAGTCTTTAGTTAAGGTGCTCAACAAATGGAGAAAACAACTTCAATTTTTAATCTTCACAAATAATAATTATTAAAAACAAAATTGCAAATAGGAAGACATTGAAATGTATCCCTATGAAAACAAGGAATAAGTTTAAAAAAATAAGCAATGAGAGCTCATGTATAAAATATTTAATTTTGAAAGTCCATAATCATACTTTGGAAAATCTGACTTATGAAGAGAAGCCTTTGATGGAGCTCCTCTTTAGTAGGATAAAGTAATATTCTGTACCAGATTTCACAATCTCAACATTTGGGAAGATATTCCAAAATTACAAATAGAAACAACTTATTAGGTGAGTTTTATTTTGCAAAAAAAAAGAGAGAGAGAGAATGAAAGAAGACAATTCCAATGGAAGCAAAAAGATAATGCCTATGAAAATATTTCGGTTCAAATATTTACTTGTTTTAATACGTATAGATAATGAGAATTTTAAAAGTTTCTGTTTACCATAATTTTCTCTGAGTTCAATAGATATTTCCTTGTTTATAAAGTATTTTCTCAATTTTAAATATTATGGTTTACAAATTTCAGTATTAAATAAATATGCTGATATTGAATTATAACCCTCAAAAATTTCAATGAGTTCTTGCTGATATAAATAAATGTGGAGAAAGGACAGCTGTTCCTTACAGATTTTAATTAATAAATATAGAGAGAAAGAAGAACGGCTGGGCGCAGTGGCTCACGCCTGTAATCCCAACACTTTGGGAGTCTGAGGTGGGTGGATCACGAGGTCAGGAGTTCGAGACCAGCCTGACCAACATAGTGAAACCCTACTCTACTAAAAATATAAAAATTAGCAGAGTGGCACTCACCTGTAGTCCCAGCTACTCGGGAGGCTAAGGCAGGAGAATCGCTTGAACCCAGGAGGTGGAGCTTGCAGTGAGCCAAGATTGTGCCATTGCACTCCAGCCTGGATGAAAGAGCGAGACTCCGTCTCAAAAAAAAAAAAAAAAAAGAAAAACGAAGGAAATGGAAAATCACATTCACATTACATAAACACTACAGTCAACTATTACAGATAAAACCTACTGATTGATGTCATGTTTAGTGGGTGAAAGTTAGAGGAAAAATATGCTTTTCATATTCTCAAACTTTCTCCCCAAGTAATTATTAACCTCAAAGAGAAACATGGTAACTTTACATTGAGAAACTTAGCAGGGGTCACCTTTATCTAGAAATCTAGAGTTAATTTTCCTTCTCTGACAATCGTATTTTGATATGTAAGATGTTAATATCGGTGAAGCGGGGTAAAGAGTATTTGAAAAGTATCTGCACTATTTTTTTCAACTTTTCTGTAAATCAAAAATTAGTTCAAAATAAAAAATTGAAAAACATGATTTACAGAGAAAACCCAATTGAAGATGTTCATACTTCCAGATTCACTAATCATAAAATTTCAACTTTGAGGAAAATTACAGAAAATTTTATTTAAAAAATTAGGACAATGAGGCCATATTTGAAAAAGCATCAATTGGAGTCTCATTTTAATATCCTTAGCCTTTGTATCTGGGTTGGCCTTGCAACTTGCTTTGATCAATGAAATGAGGCAAAATGATGTTCTACAATAGCATTATCACTTTTGCTTTCTGCTTGTGAAGGGAAAAGCCCAAACTGCCCAGCCATTCCAAGCAACACAGCCAAGGCCACAGGCTTAAGAGTAAGGTCCTTGTTGACTGGCCAGCTGGCCCACAGCCAGTCCACCAACTGACGGGAAACATAGAAGTAAACCCCATCAATGCCAGTTAAACGCTGACCAATTGTTGACCCATACAATTGTGAGCAAATGAACAGTTACTGTCTTAAGCTTTTAAGTTTTGGAGAGATTCTTTTTTTTTTTTTCCTGCGGTAATTGCTAACTAATACAGATTAACAGATGAGAGATTAATTTATTTCAACTCAAATGGTGAGGGAAAACTAGATTTGGAAGGTGGTTTTTGAGCTTGGACTTGAAAGATTTAGAAAGGTGGAGATTGGGTGCAAAAGGCTTTCTAAATGAGAAATAGGGTGAAGGTCTCAAAGCAAGAGTACAGGAAATTCTGAAAAAGGACAGCAGCAGCCCTATGTGACTGGAGCATAGTGCCGAGAAGGCCTCTCTGAGCCAAACGTTGAAGACACACCAATACGAGTTCACTGGCAATTTCCATGACTAAACCTTTTACCAAAGCACTTATATTCCATAAGATAAACTGATTGTTGGTGGGATGTTTCCAAAATTATGTTATCACAAATGAAAAGCACAGGCGTCCCATTTCTTTGTCCTTAGATGGCACAAATGAGAGTTTGTGATTCACAGCTGTAGTGCCAAAGGGGAAATTTTCCTGATACCTAGATAAACGAGGAGGAAAATTTTACTCAATAATAACATTGGGGTTTGGATAAGGTTTAAGTTTAAACACAGAGGCATATGCTTGCAGATCTGAGAGCTCTGAGGAAGTTGTCTGTACTGTCATGTCAAGATACAAAGTGGATTTTAAAATCTTGACTTAAGCACAGTGTCTAGATAGGAAATGGGTTTTCAATCTTTATAGTGGGAGTATGAGATGTGGCTCTTGTTTCCACTTAGATGGCAGTGTAGAGTTTAAGAACACATGGGTTTTAATATCAGGTTGACTTCGGTTACATTTTGGCTTGTCCTGTTGCTAGATGTGTGATCTCATGCAAGTTACAAAACCTAATTGAACTTCAGTTTCTCATCTGGCAACTGGAGGCAATAATACCTATCCCATATGGTTTTTATGAAGATTTGACAAAATTATGTGTACAGAGATTTGGGGGACACCCAGATGCAACAGTTGAAAGATCGGAATGCAGATGTTGGAAGTAACAGGAAAGCTGTCCGCTTCAGAGAAAATGACAATGGGGAAATGGGGTTTTCAGGATCAGGGATACACCAATCCTCATAAGAAAGAGAAAAATCAGCAGTTGGCAGGTACCAGGCTGTGATATGGGAGATGGACTTCCAGTCTCCTGAGCAGGGTGAATATGGGTCCCAGTGCTGCAAGGACTTATTTCTTACAATAAAAATAAAATAAAGGTGGCTTAGTAAAAAGTCTTACAGTTCTGATTTCTGAGGAGAATGGTAAGTTCTAGGACGCTATGCTAATGGAGCCTGCCAGTGGAAGTCAGTGGCTTAGCTGTGCCAGGAGTACTGGAGAGTTGAGGTCAGATTTGAATGGACCTGTGAAAAGTCAAATATTGCACAAGATACACATAGAAATACATTTCTAAATCCCAGGAAGGAATGTGAGAGTCTGTGAGTTTCTGAACACTTTCCCAGCCTCCAGGAAGCTAAAATGAGAAGTACATAGAAAGAGTAACAGACCTTGAAGGTGCCCAATAGCCTGGAAAGAGCATGGCCTTTGAAGTGAAACAGATCCGTATCTTAATCCTGGCTGTCATCACTAGTTTGATGGCTGTGAGCAAAGTCACTTGAGCCAGTGAGGATTGCATTTGCCTGCCTGTAATGGAAACCTGTTCAAAAGGGTTTGACCAAAAAGAGGCTTATTTTTCTCACGTCACAAGAAATCCATAACTCACGAGTCCAGGACTAGTGCAACTGCTTGCTGCTCCTTGAAGCTCTTGCCTTCACAATGCTCAGCATGTGGCTTTTGGCATCGTCCTTTAGATGGCTACTCCAGTTCCAGGCATCACTTCCTAAAGGCAATGAAGCAAAACTACCTCTTCAGAAGGTTTTTTTCATTTTGGGGGAATATAACCATTTCTCCAGTGACTTCTACATATATCTCATTCTATTTTGCACACATGTTATTTTATTTCACATACATGCACACACAAACACACCTTTCCACACATGCTTGGCCATCTAAATACCAGAGATTTGGGGAAAGGTCAATATTTTTAACTGGGTGTGTTACCAGTCCAAATTCTATGCATTTGGAAGAAGGAGGAACAGATAAGTAAATAGCAATGGATTCCACATTCATTTGTTCATCTTTTCAATGGAGATAACAACACTTCCATGGCAGGAAAATATCAAACATTGGGCAAAACCCCTCCAGAATGTACGCTCCATGAGGGAAGGAATTCTAGTCTGTTTTGTGACTGTTGTGTCACCAGCACCCAGAACAGTGTCTTTAATAACTATTTAATGAATGGATGAAATCAGAGATAATAGTAAGTGTGCAGTGCATTGGCTGGCACACAGAGGGAAAAGGAGATGATCGTTGTAACTGTCATCACTAAGTCTGTCTGTGGTCAATGTCACTGTCAAATGTCAGTGTCAACAGTCAGTACCATTTCCAGAGGCTGCTAGGTAATATAGAGTAACTAGCTGCAGAAGAGGCAAGCTTTCTCAAGAGAAGTATTTACTAAAACAAGATAAATGGAAAATCATGATTTGGTCTAAGACACGGTCTTCCTCAGTGTTATCAACCTTACATTAAAAAAACTTATTGTACCTTTTCCTGATCCAGCCAGCCAAAACCTTCACTTTTTCAGAGAACCAATGTTGCCTCAAGATGTCAGTTGTTAAAGAATCCCGACCTGGAGTTAGTGTCTAGGAAGTCAACCAAGGTTCAGGAAGAGACTGTGAGCTATCATCAAAATATACAGCTGTATTCATGAATGTTAGAGCTGGACTAATAATTAAAGGTATCTATTCCATTACTGAGACAAAAACAGTAAGGGCTGATTTGCCCAATTTACATTATTAGTAACTCTGGACACAGTCAGAAGGGACTCTAGCTGTTCCAAATACAGGCCAGAGCTCTTTCCTCTCCAACACTGACCCTCTCCACAGCCCACTAGCATCCCCCAGTTTGTCCTGCTCAGCTGCTAGCCACCTCCCATGGCCAGATGTGCTGGGTGGATGCCACCTTAGCTTCAGAATGGCCCCTTCTTTGAGAGCCCCACCACAATTATGACATTGTCCTCCCTGGCACTGGACACAGAGATGACCATGACAGGTCCCCATCCTCCACTCTGCTCCTTTCCTTTCTCTGTTTCTCTCTTTAGGGTCCAGCTCCCTTCATTGGTCCTACTTCCTCATCTCTCATTCCCTCATAAACCCAGTCCTCTAAAAATGCTATTACCATATCACCAGGGACCTCAGAATTGTCAAATTGAATGGACACATTTTTTTTCTGAACTTATCTTACTCTAGTGCTTTTGAAAAAAAAATTACCAAAATATTCTTGATATCAAAAGAGAAATATCATAAGCACCAGGAAATGTGGAGTTATGACCTGAAGCTAGAGCCATAGGCATGAAATAACTTGGAAATCTCATTTTGTCGTAAGAATTCATGTCATTTTTCCAGTCTACTCTTCTAGGAAACCAGCATTTTTTCCTTCAAATATCTTAATAAAATTGATACTCAAGGGATATACTTGTTTTAATTGCGTGGCTGCATGTCTCACCTGCCACCTGTATTTGGTTTGAATATTATAACCCTAGCCAGGGTCTCTTGGGTATCCTCAGCAGCCAATTTCATCCCCTAGCTTAGGTAGAAGCTAAATGAGACTGAAGGCAAGGGAGTGTGGCTTGTTCAAGCAGCATTTACTCTTTCAGTTTCTTTCTTCTCACTTCCTCTCCTCGTTTTATGCTCCTTGGGGAACAGAATGAGGCTGGGAAAGAAAGGGAGAAAGTATTCAGATGATCTGGCATTTGGGCTGGCGAATCTACTGCCTTGTTTAGTCATGGCGGCTGGGCTCCCATCCAAGGAGGATAAGCAGACCGTGGGGAACAACTCTTGAACTCGAGGTGAAAGCTGCCAGGAAACCTCTTTCACTGGAGATGGCATGTCATGGCACTTTCACTCAACCGTGTGTGTCACTCAGGGAAATGACAGTCAGAGGCCTGTATTGTTGCACCCAGATCTTAGACCTTCTTTCCAGAGAGTGGGCCATCTCTACCCTTTCTCCATCCCACCCCCTTCTCTGTATTCTAAATACCCTGCCTTGACAACAAGTTTTGTTTAGAACCACAGATAACTTTCTTTCAGAATATACCTCAGGCCATAATTTATACTTGAGATTTTAACTAAAATGATTTTTGTAAACATCATCTTAGTTGGTTTTTAGAGTTGAACTTACTGCATAGTTTTTCTTGTTAATACAAGCAACATCCAACTTTAAATCCTCCATAACTAACAGTTCATGTCATATTTTCATAGAATTTTTAAATGAATGTAAAAATGGGTAGTATAGAGGGGGCCTTAACTCATCAGGATTTCTCCCAAAATATTTTCCTGTCAAAGAGAAAACAAAACAAAACACAGTGAGTTGATTAGAATTAAGTTCAGCTGGGAGAAAGAGAAAACAAAAACAAAACATTACAAGCATAATAAGACAGATGTTGATTTCTCTATGTGTAGAAGTTCGAAGGCATGTGTTCTGGAGCTGTATGGCAGCTCTACTCCACAAGGTGCTCTGGGATGCAAGCTCCTTCCAGCTCACAGCTCCACTCACCAAGGGGTGGCCGTTATATTCATGGACAAAGTAAAGGTATTAATAGTATCCAAATCCTAGGTAGCAGATGGAGACAAAGATGAAGGCAGCGTAAAGGCTGAATCATCTGCCTCTTGAGGAAAATTTCTGGATATTGTCATGGGACACTTTCATTTATATCCCATTGTGGGCTTTAATTATATGGCCACACCAATTGGATGGGAGGATGGGAAATGTCATTTTGATTTGGGGCAGCCAAAACTTCTATTTCTTTGGAAGCCGATTATGACCATGAGGAGACAACTAGCAAATCTGTGTCACCCAGAACCCCACCAACTTAGTCAATCTTGGCAATATTTCTCACTGTTTTGTTCTTGTCCTTCCTCACGCTTCTTTGTGGCTATGCCTTCTCAGGCTTCTCTGCAGTCTCTTTTTCTTCTCTACTGTCTGCAGTGTTGGTGTTTGCCAGCATCTGGTCCTCAGGTACTCTTTTCTTCTCACTCTGTGAACATTCTTGCATGACCACATAAATTCATGTCTTATACTACCCAATTTTTACAAACCTACATCTCTGTCCAAGATACTATTTTCTTAAATCCTAGATCATATATCCAACTTCCTAAAGGATTTCTCTGCTTGAATATACAATAAGAAACTCAAACTCAGTACATCTGAAATTAAACTCATCATCTTTCCCATTAAACTCTGTTACACCATCAGTGTCTACCCACGTGGTCACTTAAACCACAATTCTGGAATATGCCTGGAATCATCTCTCACACATGTTCAATGTCCATTTTTCTCCCTTTCTTCTGCATCCTCCTTGCTTTCGCTTTGCTGTAGTTATAGCTAACATCTATTGAGCATTTGCATATGCCAGCTACTGATGCAGATATATTACATATTTTAACTCATTTAACCTGCAAACAACCCTATTATTATTATCTCCATTTTGCAGATGAGGAAATTAAGGAACAGATAAGTAACTTTCCCAACCGTCACACGTCGAGTAAATGGTAAAACCAGGATTTGAACCCAGGCAGTCGACTCTAGTGCACTCTCTCTTAACTGCAATAACTTTCTGTTTTAGTCCCTCATTGTCTATTTATTTTATTATTATAGAAGCCTTTCAATTTGTTTATCTTCTTCAATCTCACCAACTCTTCCCTGAAATTCCATCTTTCCTACTAATAACTACCAGAATAGTTTTTCTAAAACACAATCTGGTCACTTGCCTAAAATCCATTGGTGCTTCCCCATCACTTTCAGGTGAAAGTTCCACCTCCTTAATGTGGCACAAGGCTCTTCATGATCTGGCCCCAGTCCACCTCTACAGTCCCTTCTGGAACTTCCTCGCAGACATGGTCCCATCCAGCCACACTAGATCATTCCAATTTTCTGAACAGACCTTACTCTGCACAACTATCTCCTTGCTTTTTGCACTCACTCAGAGGTCCTATTTTAAGAGTACACTGTTATGAGCATTGCTCAAAGCTCCCCAAGGGCTGAATAGGTGGCCCTCTGTACTTTATTTACTTTTCACATAGTATGGTAAATGAAAGTTCAGTCTTCTCTCTCTCCCTTGGTACCCTGTATAATTTCTTGAAGGAAGAGTTGGTTCTTTGTATCTACAGTACCTACCAAAGTGTTTGGTGCATGATGATCATCCAGTAATTTTCAAAAAAGGATGAACTGAGGAACACAACTGCTCTTCCCTTTCATGGCAGTTTCCTAAACAAAACCCGGGATAAGGAGATCTCTTGAAAATCACTGACTTTACCCTTGTTTTCTTACCTGCAGGGGAAATTCATCTTGGAGCAGGATTACAATACTATAGAGGCCACCTGGTTTGGTATGGCACATGTCGGGGCTGCACGTGAGGGTATGGAAATAGAAAGAGGAGTGTATGTTTATTCACATCAGTAAAGGAAACAAATTGAAACACAGGAGTCATGATATCCAGACATAATATCAATATTTTGGGAAGTTATTTTTAAAGAAGATAACTAAGGAGATTTAAAAGGGTGCATTTTTTTTCTCCTTTGCATGGCAATTGCTTTTTGGGGATGCCAATGCAGAAATTCTTGGGTTGTAGAATTTTTAAAAAGAAGAACACGCTAGTTTTATTTATTTTATAGGATTCTGGTGCCTTTGTGACAGGCAACCACAAGTGAAATTACCTTTAATGGTCTTGGCTTAGTCCCTTCTCTGCTCCGAATCATCCCCTCAAACCCACGTACATTAGACAGAGCAGTTGTCCTTCATCACTAAAGAAACGCAGCCGAGAGTTATGTTACCGTGGAAACAGAATCACTTTTTGCTGCAAGACACACTGCTTCATCTGCACTATTATGAAGCAGAATACATTGGTAGGGCTGGGAGGGAAATAAAATATTCTGCCTGCTAGTGTTGTACTTGGCCTTTGGGTGAATAAGTGACTTTCAATTAGAGTACTTAAATATCTTTTAACTTTAATAATTATTATTAGAGCCTCAACAGAATTTTACTTAGAAAAGAGGGGGAAAAAAAGATTCTTCTGTTAAAGGAAGAGCTATAAATTCTTTCAAACTAGACCACTCCTGTTAAAGAAAATTCAAGAGAATTTGCAATTAGTGGGTTCGTTGTGTATAAAGACAAGTGTTTTAGTTCTTGTTTTTTGACTTTCTGATTTGATCACCTTGTGGATTTGTGAGATTGTCCTTACCTTCTTTTAGTCTCTGCTTTTAGCTTCTTTATAGTGAGCACACTTATTTACAGCTTCATCTTGTGTTGGTCTGTGTGTATGCAGGTCCACTGTTGTCGACTTGCTGCTGAGTGTCCAGCTAAGTATGTGATCTAAGCCTGTCACCAGTCCCACTTCTGAGCCCTCCCAGCCTAAGCCACTAGTTCCCATTTGCTACCTAGTTCTACTACTGGGAGACTCCCTTCATCTTAGGCCCAACCCTAAATTCAGTCACAGTCCTATTTTGTTTTCTTTCCTCTACTTGATATTTCTTACTGTTTGTGTTGTTATCAGTCTTGAAGAACAAATCTATATGACCTACACTAGTTGAAGGATGAACTCTGTAGAATATTAGAAACAAAACAAGAATCCTGTATCCTTCAGCTCCAAAGATGATCACAGTTATTGAGTTTTCTTATAGGCCCCCAAAAAGCACTACTAAAACAAACAAACAAAAACCTTAAAACACACACACACATAAACACACACACATACTTGCATGTGTGCACCTTATTTCACGTTACCTCAGAGTCTAACCATAATCATATAATCACAGGAAAATCCCACATAATGAAAAGGAAAAATCTTTTATTGGCTGTAAATAAATTAGAAAAGAATGTGATGCTTTAAAAGTGTTAGTCTTTTAATTCTAGAGGTAGCAAAGCAACCTTAAGCGACAAATGACAATTCTTGAGCAACTAGTCAGTGGTGGGCACTTTTTATATCTATCATCCCATTTCATTCTCAAATGAATCTCAATAGCTAACTATTATTTTAATTTTACAAATAAAATGAAGGCACTAAAACTCAAATAATTTATTTAAAAAATCATTCTCCGATTGTATAATTCATCCATGTAACCCCAAACCACTTGTACCCTAAAAGCTACTGAAATTTTGAAAAGTCATTCCAATTTCCCCACACAAACCCTAAATTGTTTCTGATTTCAAGTTTAGTGTTCTTTCCAAGTGCATCACCTCATACAGTGCTCAGCAAAGCTCTGAATTGCATAGCTGGAGTGGGGTACGTGCTAAAATCCAAGGGAAAAATAAGACTATGGCCTCTAATTCTGCCTTTCCACCTCTAGACAGGACTTTGGGAAAATCATTTATTTCTTTCAAACTCAGATTTATTAATCCTTAATTAATATGGATAAATAACCTCTTATCTCTTCATGCAAGTAGGAAGTTAATGTGTGAAAAACATGTTGAATATTAAGGGCACTTTTATTTCTGTGGAAAGAATGAGTTACTCCTGTTAACTATAATAGGTCCAGATTAATAGGTCCAGATCACTGTCAATCTATTCAGCCATCCCAATTAATTCAGCCACCAAGTCATTATCAATCTCAAATTTGCAATGTTTTGAGAGCTGACCCTGTCACATATTTCTTGGGTATCTGCCAAATAATTTAATGTATTGTGCTGGATCGTGTAGTGGATGCATAGTACTCATCTTTAAGTAATGAAGTGTGAGATCAAATCAAACTATTGCCCAGTATCTACTTTAGCCACCAGTTATAGACCCTATTTTATCATAATATCAAAAAGGATTCATTAAATGCCTAGATACAATTAGCCTAAGTTGCTTTATGAATATACAGTCATAACCTTGGTTCACAGTATTAAACTTATTTTTAAAATATGACCTTTTTTATTATCACATAGAAGGAAATATTTTATTTCTCTAAACTCCATTGCGTGCCCTTGAGAGAGCCTCAGGAAATATTAGTGCAGTAAATATTGAAAAATAACTTACCCAACACCTGAAATTTCGCCTTCTGTACCTCTTATAAATTAATAAAAAACTGCTTCATTTTGAGCATTTCATATGTATTTACTATACTCTGAACTTTACAAATACCACCTCTTTTAATTTTTACAATGACTTTCTAAATTGAGTATATTGGTGTCATCAGGTTTAAAGAGTTAAAACAACTTGCTCAAGTCACAATGCCAGTCTGTAGCACAGCCTGACTCAAATCCATACACACCAACTCTAAACTGCAACTTTTTTTTTTTTTTTTGAAGATAGAATCTTGCTCTGTCACCCAGGCTGGAGTGCAGTGGCACAATCTCGGCTCACTGCAACCTCCGCCTCCCAGGTTCAAGCGATTCTCCAGCCTCAGCCTCCCGAGTAGCTGGGGCTACAGGCACCTGCCACCACGCCTGGCTGGTTTTTGTATTTTTTGTAGAGACAGGGTTTCACTGTATTGGCCAGGTTGGTCTCACACTCCTGGCCTCGTGATCTGCCCACCTCAGCCTCCCAAAGTGCTGGGATTATAGGCATAAGCCACCACACCTGGCCACACTGCAACTCTTAATCACAATTCTGCACATCGACCTTGTATGTAAAGTCACCTTTGAGAAAACCACCTTTCTTTTGTTGCCCATCTCTGATAACTTGTTCATCCTTTGTTTTATAAAAGAAAAGAAAAAAGAAGGACAGAAAAAGAGAGGGAGCAAAGAAGGAAAGCAGGGAGAGAAGGAAAAAGGAAGGAAAAGAAAGAAAAGGAAAAAAAAAATCACTCAATGTTTTCCACGCTTCCTGAATAACCTGGGGATAAAGTAGTTCCCGTCCAACTTTTTGACATGAGTCAACATTGTTGAAAATAATCATGGGAAGTGCCAGCTTTGTCAGATGATGTCATTTTGCCTTTGTTTTGCATTTATCAGGAGAAGTATTCTTGCAGATTAAAGGGCCACTGGAAGATATTTATAAAATTTACTGCTATCAACATGATGAAGCACGTAGTATACTGGAGTCCTATGAAAAGGAAGAAGAGCTGAAGGAACATTTGAGCCACTGTATCCAGTCCTTAAAGTAAGGCCTCTTCAAATGATGATTCCCATCTCCTCTCAGTCGCCCAGCAGGGAGCTTTTTAAATGGGTGTAGATGAAAGATCTCCCATAAATCCTATGTTTTATGAGGCTTGCTGGGAGCTCTGCTTTGCATTCCCTTTATAAAAAGCTGACATGCCAGAAGCCCTGATTGACTTTTTTTTTTTCCCCTGTGAGAATCACTAAAAATAACATGGGAGAAGATTTAGAGTGCTGCAGAGATTGAAAAATGCAATATCAAAATATAAAATGTGGAAGAAAAGCCTCTTCTTAAAGCTATTGTAGCTTGCCTGGCCCCACGTAGTTCAAGGAGTATATGAGATAACATGTGGCCCTGTGACCACTGGAGCACATGGGTTAATGGAGTTAGTGGAATGGCCTACGACTCTCTGCATGGTTGTCTTCTTTCCCCAAACTTACTGTGGGGAGACTGGTGAAGACAAGTCAGGCCTTGCTAAAGTGAGTTTCAGAACAATTACTCATGCCTTCCTTTCTCATCTCTATTTATTTATTTGTTTATTTGTTTGTTTATTTATTTATTTTTTTTATTTTTTTATTTTTTGAGACGGAGTCTCCCTCTGTCACCTGGGCTGGAGTGCAGTGGCCGGATCTCAGCTCACTGCAAGCTCCGCCTCCCGGGTTCACGCCATTCTCCTGCCTCAGCCTCCCGAGTAGCTGGGACTACAGGCGCCCGCCACCTCGCCCGGCTAGTTTTTTGTATTTTTTTAGTAGAGATGGGGTTTCACTGTGTTAGCCAGGATGGTCTCGATCTCCTGACCTCGTGATCCGCCCGTCTTGGCCTCCCAAAGTGCTGGGATTACAGGCTTGAGCCACCGCGCCCGGCCCCTTTCTCAACTCTAAAACATTGCTGGGGGTGCTACACTATGTACTTTTTCTTTTCTAGAGAAAATATCTATTCACTGTGAAAATCTGAAAAATATAAGAAAGTATGTGTAAGACAAAAACCCCTTGCTATTTCACTATTAACCATTTTTTTTAAGTAATAATTTTCTTCTGATATTATTTATATGCATAAGTGTGGGTATGTGCTTGGACTGATTCTTTTAAATGGAATTGGTATCTTACTGAATATGCAGTTTCCTACCACATGAAGCTTAAAGCCAAAATCACTGCCATACTCCACATCTTACCCAGTGGCTCTCTTACAAACTCTCATTTATAAGTAGAATCCACTGTCAAATAATTTTGATTAGACCAGGAATTAACCACAGAGAGCTGTGGTGTATAAGTCAGTGCACACCCGTCTGATCCTGTAGCACACCTCCCCAGTTTACTCTGTGTGGTGGGGGAAAGAGGGATCCCCAGTGGGGACTGGGATGGGGATCCTAATGTGGTACAAGAGGTTTTTAGCTGCATTAAAGAGAAATCATGATACTACTCTGGAGGAAGAGTTTCAGGCTAGAACTGGGTCTGAAAGTGAGTTTAAAATGAGCCCAGTGAATTTTTTTTTTAATAAATAAAATTTCAACTTTATTGCCCTCTACTGGTCATTAAATTTTAATTACTCTACTGGTCATTAAATTTTAATAACTGCGGTTTTAAACCATTCATGCCATGGAAAAGAATTCAAGTCACCAAATCTTAAGCATTTATTTAGTGTTTGTGCTATGCCAAGCTTAGCTCTGGGTGCTAAGAATACAAAAGTAAATAAGACTTAGACTCTGCCCAAAGGAACTCAGTATGATCAGGTAAGTCTTAAATATAAGATGTAATGAGCAAGTAGCTCCAGTTAATTATTTCTCACTATTTTCAGCTTAGTTCAGTGTTAGCATATCAATTCAGAGAAACATTCAAGTTTGAAGTTGTGTTCATTTTAATAAATTCACATATTAGAAGCACAGTCATCTACATATTCAGGTGTTTTATCCTTTGGGTAAAAAAGGAAATGGTGCTATCCTGGGTTTGAACTAACACCTTTCCTACCTTCAACAAGTGGCAAGATCTGATCCAATAAAAGCTGGAGCCATTGTCCTTCTTCAGGTTCTAGAACCAAGAGGAGAAATGTCACAACAAGTGAACATTTAGCACCTTTGATCACCACCCCCCAAAGCCAGCCCTGGGGATGGAGGTCCTTGCCTGAAAAGAATGTGGTACATCTACTTTGAGCATGTGCTTCTAACTGTTCACCAGGAGTAGAGCTGTCTGTTCAGAGAGGAAAGGACATCAGTTTACTATTCATTAAGCTTTTAACTTTTAAGAGAAAGAAATAGACACTGCCAGAAGATTCCACTAGGCAGTATGGCCCAGTATCATATCTCCAAAAAGCAGCTAAAGGCAGAGGCAATTTCAGAACCTCATGAAGTCTCAGTTACTGAAAATTATTTTCAGACCCAATGGCTTATTTGGTCTTTTTCTGCAAGTTTCAGGTAATTCCCCTGGCCATGCCCCAAATTTTGTGTTTAGAGCTACTCTGATTTTAGGTAACAGTTGCAGGCATTGGAAGGTGTTAAGGTTTAGAAAGCAAAAAATCTGAAAGAAGCAATATTGGCACAACTATTTCTTAAGGGAAAGAAAATCAAATAAAATAGCTGAAGTTAGAGCTATTTTTCCAAAAGTTGCCTTTCCATGAAAATAAAGTTAATGATGGATTGTACTGGTCTGCCTGAAGGCTGAGGGCAGTAGAATTATTGGTATTACTATAATACTGACCTCAATCGAGCTAAGCTTTAAATTCTGAGAAACAGGTTTTCAAACAGGTTTTCAAACAGGTTTATAGGCCAAAGAGAGACTGGAACACCCTAAGGGCTTGGTTTCCCTTGCCAAGTAATCAGTCAAAGCTATTACTGTCGTTCTGCCTTTTCCTTGTGGCTAGATAACACAGCCCAAGTTCAGTTTCCAATTTCTAATAAATACTAGGTGTGGCCTCCATTTTATCCTGTACAAGGCGATACTGGAAATCTTTGTTCGAAGCAATATCCACGAGAGAGGTGGCTTCATGCCTCAGAAGTTAAGGTGGATTTTAAAGCAATTTAGGCTGTTTTTTAAACCAAAATTGCAATATGTTTATTGGGGGCCTAATAAATATTTAATAAGAGTGCTAAATAATGTTGAAAATATTTTTAAAAAATATATAAGCATAGTTCTTGCCTCCCAGAAACACAAACTCTAGTTGAGGAGATAAACAACACCATGTGGAAAGTTTAATAACAATACAAGAATTAATTTAAATAACACCAGAAGCTTTCACGGTGGCTGCAGTTCAAGACTAATTCCCAGAAGAGTAGCAGAGATATTACCTGGTTCTGTAAAAGACCCAAGTTTCTAACTTTCAATTATTCTTTGAAGCCAATGATCTTTCAAAAGAGAGAATAATGTTGAATACTTTCACAACGTGAGGGCAATATTTTTCCGTGTGTGAGTTCCCTTGCGCCAGATCCACCAAGATCGTGTATTAAAAGTAGATTCCTATGCTCTGCCTCAGACCAAAAAAAAAAAATAGTATTTCTGGTGGCCCAGTTCAGGGTCTGCTGTTTTAACAAGCCCCCTCCGGTGATTTTCCGTACACACTCAAGTTAAGAACTACATTAGAGGGAGAAATCGTGTCTACAGTACTCACTTGCTGCTTCCCCTGAAGCAGCTGGGTTTTTTCATCAGTACTGATACAATCTAAGCAGTAATTTCAGAGTTTGGAGACCTTCAAAAAGAAAAGATCCTAAGACTATCCAAAAGCAAATACACATCTGCATCTATAGCCTACAAATTGGAAATTAGCAAGTTTTTATTTATTCAACAAGAAGTTTTGACGGTCAAATTAGTGACCCCTAAGATTGTGTGAAATACCGTATTAAAATAGTCTCCAAAGTTATGGAAGTTATTTGCTAAAGATCTTATTACTTAGCCTTCTTGGGGTTATTTAAGGTTTCTGATCTGTATGAGGAAAGTGAAAGATAGCGTGGCTATAAATGCAAATGTAGCTATAATTAGAATAGCCTGTCTGCTGCCTCCTTTTTCTGCTTTTCCATTTATAAATACCACTAAAGTCCCTGCTGCATTTCAGAGGCCCCAGAGATCTGTTTATTTTGTAATAGAAAGAGAATGAAGAATGAAGGGGATTTTCTAAGTTTTTCAATGGGTGGAAGACACATTTCTAGCTTCATGTCTAGTTGTTATAAATGTATCTGTATTTTTCTTCTTGCTAATCAAGGCCATCATCACCAGGAGGAAAACTTCTAACTTCTAGTCATCTGGGCACTTTGGCTGCTCACATTACTCCTGGAGCTTCTCCATTCAGGGAGGAAGATAACAGCTCATGCAATGCAAAATCCAAAGGAATACATTTCAATTTGTTCACCACATTTTATACTCATTATTCTAATGGAGTGTTCCAAGTAAAAATTAAAATCACTTTTGGAAAGCCCTTCAGTTCCTTGTTATATGGCATCATGTTTGAACAAAGACTATAATCCTTAAGGAATAGTCACATGAAAACTTGTTAATTGTGAGTCAAATTATAATGTGCTCATAATGGTAGGAGGTATAGTGATAGATATATTAAATTACTTTATCCCATAAAAGGGTAAATGGACACAATTTAAATTCTTCCTCCCTGAATTGCCTTTGTTTGGGATTAGCTTCTGCAAAATTTCAGCCTAAAAGAGATTTTTTTTTAAATGACGAACAAATAAAAAGATGTTACAATATAGTGCCCCTACTCCACAGACTGTGGTTTTATCCTATTGGAAAATCTGTCAGATTTCCTTTCATAAAGTGTTATACTACATAAACACAATGTTGAATTTATGTTATGATATTTAGGTTTTACTTGGCTGAAATAAATGAAATAGAAAAAAAATCATGTTTTCTATAGAAGTTTAAAAAATAACCTTCTCTTTCAAATTCAATGTACGTGTTTTGGTTCCTTTATGATCACATTATTCACTTATTTGTTTGCATGAAAAATTGCATTTTTATTTGGATTCATTTTCTTCCACAGATTTTCTGACCTATGATCCACAAAGCATATTTGACAAATAAAATTTCCTGTTAGCAGAGGAGAGAAGGAAGCGTGTGAGCCTAAAGTAAATGATTGGAAGGAAATACTGGGCAGGAGGTGGTGGTGGTGTTTCTTTCATTGCAATAGGAGAGTTCTTTAAACAGTCGTGAATAATTGCCTAAAATTATAGCAGCTGCTGATTTTTTAAAAAATTATAATTCTGTACTTGATTCCCATCTAATAGGTCTTAGACTCAGCAAAACCTAGTTATATTAAGATGTCTAGCAATTCATTCATATAGCATATCTGAAGATTGAGAAAACAGTTGCTTCACACATGTCCCCCACCATTTCCCACATATACAAAGTACTGAGATTAATGGAAAAAAACTTATTATTAAATCCATTAAATTTTACAAAATGCAGCTTAGGCACTTATTAAATTTTTCCTCAATCACTGAATGTAAAAAGACCATCTATTATTATGGGATGGATCATAAAATTTTTTATATTGAAAACATTTATTGTACTCCAAATGGTTGGAAACCAAAGGCCACAGTGATCAGATAATAAACACAGGATATTATTTTATTTATCCATAGCCATTTGAGGCTTTTAGATAAAAATTTTCATCTTCTTTATTTGTTAGGGACATGATTATAAAATAATGAGACTACTTCTATAAGGCATTCATGAAAATTACTTATTACTTTTATTTTACATAAAAAAAATTTTAAAAGATTTATAATGTTTGTATATTACCTTAAATATACAGATTTACATGAATTTACTTTCTTTTTCTTCTCTTACAGGAAAATATACATGCAAGAGTAAGTACTTTCTAAAATAATATAAATCAAATATAAAAATCATGAGAAAATGCAGCTGACTATTCCTGTCCAAATCAGAATTTCTGATTTTTCTAATCATGAGTATTGCTTTTAATAAATAATCCAAGATTGAAAAGGCATTTACTCCATTATTGGTGCATATTTTACTTATTAAATTATTATCACATATACTTTACCAAACCTTTTAGAAGAATCCCAATATATAAGCTCATGCCAGAAAGTCTTTGGGAATTGTTCATCATACATATGTTTGGGAATCTTAATGTGTCCAAAAACAATTCTTTCTATGAAACATATTAGTCTTTTCAAAATCTCAGATTAATATCATAATGTATTTGAAGTTTCCATAGATGAATGCATAAGAAAAGATTATTTTATGAAAATATTAGATTTCTTCTAATTTGGGGTCTTGTATGATTTATGAAGAAAAAAGTCATACACATTATAGCATGAAAATGAAATACTAAGGTGAAATAGTTGGTTACTAGAACAATATAGAAATTATTCTAGGAAAACAGCACATACAAACACTCTGAAAGAGTTCCATTATTCTAGAAGAAAAGTGTGTCCAGGCTGATTAAAGCTGAAAGGATGAAATTGACTTAAATACAAACTCAAATTTATTTAACAGGCACGTGTTTGGCTTATGATGAGCAACTCTTTAAGGTCCCAAGCTTCTAGTGTGTGTTTGCTTGTGCGTGTATGTACTTTAAACTCCTAAGAGTTTATATCAAGAAATAAAAAGTTAACAAAATGTAAATTATATTAATGTAAGCAGCAAATACCTGTCATTCATATTTTGGTGCAGAGCAACAGTGAGAACGGAATTCTGGAACTGAAGTGAAGGAATCAGGCATCATACAGATCTGTAGACCAAGGCAGTATATCTCAGTCAAGTTGAGAAGCTGATTTTTGAGACACCACACAGGCAACCAGTTCTCTCACTTTATCAGTCTTTTCTTTCTTTTTTTTTTTCAAAAGGAAAAACTATCCTACAGGATAAACAGATATGAGTAGATTTGTCTAATGAGTTTCCAAATCTAGGCTCATTTGAATTCGAAGAGGTGCCTCGGCCTCCTGGCTTCTCTTCAAAGAGAGTTGATGTGGGGTGGGAAATGGCACTGCCTCATTATAGAGCCTGTGTCCCTGGCATTGTGCCAAGGACTGGAGTTTTGCATTACTGAGTGGTTAGAGAAGAACTTCATGTGCTACAAATTCTGCTTAGGTTTCTTTTTCTAAAGCTTACATTAGGTCTTTGGAACCAAGAAACAAAATAAAGAGAGAGGAGAGAGAGATTCAGAGGAGAAGAGGGAGATATTCTTCTTAGTATAGTTAGCATGCACAGACTTCTCCATACAGAATACTTAAACAGTTCATTGTATTGAAACACTTGCTTAAAAATGGCCCTAGCACTTGCCACAATCCTGCTGTGTAGGAGTTAGCCAGGTTGTGTCTGCTCCCTCTAGACTATTCTATACATCAAGAACTAAAAAAGAAGAGCAATCCCAGCATGTGGCTGGATGCACATCAAAGCCAAGTTTGCTATGAATTATTTTTCTTCCTGTTCCTTTCATTCAGGTCATGAAGCACACATACTGCTACAGGAAAGGGCAAAAGGCAATGTCAAGTGCTGTGTAATTATTGGCCTCTTTAGTGGCAAAGGCCAGCAATGTTGCAGCCAAAAGGGCATTTAAGAGTACAAGATGTGGGTTTTTAAATGGCATTCAAAAATCCCTAACTTATGGCAATCAAAAATTATCTGTTTTTAGTGTTTTTTTAATCTACCTTTTAAAAAATGCAAAGTGAAAGATATTTGTATTTTCTAAAATGTTTACTTTGAATTATAACCTCATGCAAACATCAGACAGTATTAAAGTGACAGGAATCATACAACTTCCCACTAAAAGCAAGAAAAAAATGCCTATTCTAAACACAGCTATCTTCAGAAATGCAGTGTTTTGTTATCTTTATGCTTTCACTCTTTTCTGTATGTATTCCCTGTCAGACTAGCTATTCTCACCTTGGATTTCAAGGTTCCTATTAATCACAAAATATTATAAATTATTTTCTCTTTTCTTTGTACTTTAAAAATTATTGAAGAAACACTGCAAAAAAAGGAAAATAAAAATGAGGACAGTAAAGACAATCAGCAGTCACATTCCAAAGCTAACTATTGTAGCATTGCAGTGAGTCCCTCACTTCACCATATTTTTTTCTTTACACACATACATTGACTAAAATAGGAACACTGTATACTTCCTGTATGTCGACTTGCTACCTCATTCATCATCAATACCTTGTGAATATCTTTCCATATCAGTAAATATAAATCCACATTGTTTTATACTTGCATAATATTCTGTCTGATATATACGCCATAATTTAGTTTACCCAACCCTTACGACAGTTGAATTGTGTCTGTCTTATTGATGTCATAAGTTTATTTTTGTATATGATCTTGGTACAATAATCTGATTTTTTGATCAATTTCTGAAAGTGAAATTGCTAGATCAAAGGACTTTTGATACTTATTGTCAGAACATTTCCAAAAAAGCTGAGCTAATTTACATTCCCACTACTCTTATGTGAATTGTTCATTTATCCACTACTTGACAATACTAGATACAAATAATATTGGTATCTTTATAACTTGTAATGTATAGGCCCAAATGGTATCCTGTTATTTTAATCTCCATTTTTGCTATGTACTTAACTATTTCTATTTCATTTCTAATGCATGATGTTTTTACATGATTATTCACTTTTACTGAGATGTTCATCTTTTTCTAATACGTTTATAATGTCTCTTAATTAGTGCATATTAAACTTTGTCTTATGTATTATATATAATTTTTCCAGTTTATCATCTGACTTTTAATATAGTTTATGGCTGTTTTGGGCTCTGTTTTTAATCTATAAAATTTTACAGAGCTAAATTTTTAAATAGACATCACTTTTTTTCTACTGTGTCTTTCAGATTTTGTGTCTTCCTTAGAAATTCCAGTGTTAGTTTATAAAGGATGATCCTATGATTTCTTCAAATTCCTATATGGTTTAATTTTTAGATTAAATATTTGATCTATCTTGAAATTATTTTAGTGTAAAGAATGAGGCCAAAATCCATTTTTCTTATTTTATTTATGGCTAGCTAATTCTCATAACATCTGATATTGAATAATTCATTTTTTCCCACTGAATAGGATTGTCAAATTTACCATGTACTCAATTTCTATACATATTTGTATCTATTTCTTGATTTTCTATTTTGTGCTACTCATTTGTCCATATATGTATCAATACCAAACTGCTTGTATTTTTGTAACTTTATAATATATTTTAATATTCAGTATCATTAGTCTCAGCTCAGTAGTTTTCTTTTACAATTTTTTGAGTATTCTTGCATATTCCCTTTTTATAAAAAAAGTTTTATGAAAAAAATGGTATATAGCCATGTTTCAATAGCCAAATCATTCTGCAAGATTTGTCAAGAAAAATAGTAATCCCCTCTTTTCCTACCAGCCCCTAAATTCTCATTAGAATACATTATTTTCACATCTTCAGCTGACTATTTTGGTATTTATCTTTATTACTTTAAAAACATGCTTGGTTGTTTTCTTTTTAGATATTATCTATTAACTTTCTCCTGTGGAAGACAAGAATTTATTTCTCTTTACTATCCCTATCTCCTCTACACAACAAGCACACACACAAATGCTTTTTCCATTTCTCCATTCCCCCAAGTGGTTACATTGTAATTTTGTTAGAGCAATAATCAATGTCTGAATTATTATATCTAAGTAAATTTCTTTTCAGAGCTAAACCTCGAAGTGATTACTTATTTTTCTATAAGTTAACAATTGCTGATTATCGTTTTCATTGTGCCCTCCTCCCCCTCCACTTCATCTACTTTCTCTGCATCTTCTTGTTCTTCATTTAAACTCACAGCCAGTTAACTAAGTCATCTTTCAAGACAACCAGATGCATTATGTATGCTATCAATTTCATCTCCGCAAAAGAGCCCCTTCCAGAGTCTTCAGTCCAGTTGAGCTTGGACTGGTGACACTGGGTGCAGCCATCTTGTAGGAATTCCCCTCTCATCATCCTGGAGATTCTCTTTGCCTCTTTCCTGTGTTGATTCTTCCTCATTTTGGTGGAGTACATCCTTCAATAGTGTCTTCTATTTCTCACAGAATGCATGGGAAGTAAAATGTTGAGAACTTTGTATCTGAAATACTTTTCTTTTAGTCTCACACTTGGTTTGTAGTTTTACTTGGTATTGAATTCTAAATTGGAAACCATTCCCTTCAGAATTTAGAGGTAATTCTTTATCATTTTCTAGCTTTCAGAGTTGCTATTAGAAATCTGAAACATTCTGATTCCTAACCATGCATTAATGCCTATGTGCTTATTTCTTTCTCTGAAGGATTATGGAGTCTTCTCTTTGTCCTTAGTACTCTGAAGTTCATGAATTCCAAGGTGTGACTCCATTCTTCCATTGTGCTGGACACTTAGTGAGTTCTTTTAACCTGCAAATTCCTGTCTTTTTCTTGAATTATTTCACTCACTATTTACTCCTCCTATTTGCTTTGTTTTACCTTCCTGTGATTCTTATTAGTAGATGATGAGCTTCCTAGACTAGTCCTCTAATTTTCTCATTTTTTTTTCTATTTTCTATTCTTTCGTGTGTGTGTTCTTCTCTTTGGAAAGTTTCAAAACATTATCTCCAACACTTGTAAGAATTAGACACTTTCTTAAGCAGATTTTCAATGGACCCTCCTTATTTTGGTATCTGATCCCTCATTCCCTATTTCCATGAGTAACCAGTGCCTCTAATTGATTAACATTTGCAAAATGATTAAACATTGCCTTACCATTTCACTGGTTCTCTCTGGTCTGTTACATCAATTACTATTCATTTATCTCCTTTATATCTTCTAATTTAATTATAATTATTATGTATTTATTTTCACTATTATCTTTTATTTATGACAAAAGCTGTTAGTTTATTTGTGTAACAATATGTAGTTTCCTTTAAAATTAACTTAGGTGTTTTAGAAGGAGAATAAATTGAAAAAAACTCAGTGACAGCATAGATGCTTGTGGCTACTGTAAAATAAATATTAAATTTAGGATGTTTGTGATCATGAAATAAAGGAAATTCAAAGTAATATAGTTAATAGTTACATAATTATTCTTTTTTTTACTTATTTTCTCCTTCCCATTAAGAAATTAGATGTATTGCATGTTTAATATCTAATTTTTTTTGTTTTCCAGCATAGTGTTTATACTATTTAAATGTCATTTTAATTTTCATTGTACTTTTTTCTTGTATTTGATGTGAAACTCTGCAGCAAAACTGGATGCTGCTAAAACAAAGCCAGCTGTGTTTACTTGACTTTGTAAAGATCCAAAAATAATTTGTAATGAGATTAGTGTAGCTACTTTGGCACTAAATACTTGCCAAAATATTCATGATAAGACAGAGGAAGATGAAATAGAATTACAAATTAATAAGTAGTTTAGTTTTTGGCCCAACATGTATGGACAATTGTTACACATTTGTTTACTTACTGTGGGGAGTCATGGGATAATTGACTTCCTGGCTGAGATGGATTATACCACACATAGGACTCATCTGCCTCGCATGATTATCAGAACTTAATCTTACTGTGGGAGATTAGATGGGGTGAATTTTGTGGCATTGAAAGCATGGAGTATTATTATCTTATAACACTCCCTCTATCTTTTCTACCATATTGCTTCTCTGTGTGATGCAGATATCCGAATATCATTGCTCATCACTTGGGCAACTGTCTCAAATATATCTCCAGACACAAAAGTGTCTGGGAGATTTCTCATTTTTGAGAATGCCTTTCTTAAGATTTGTATTTATGACTTTTTTAGGAGAAACAACAATCATTTATAATTAATATTATTGTCATTTGAAATATAAAAGGGAGAGCTAGAACTTTGATCCCAAAGAGTGATGAAAAAAGTAATGATACAATCTAGACAAAACTAAAGAGCCTAAGTTGGTTTTTTGATAGATCTGGATAAGAAAGAAATGAGGGAAGTTCTTAACATTTAAAGTTAAAGTTCTTAACATTTCACTTCCCATGCATTCTGTGAGGAATAGAAGAAACTACTGAAGGATGTACTCCGCCTAAATGAGGAAGCACCAACAAAAGAAAGAAACAAAGATAATCTCTAGGATGGTGGGAGGGGAATTCCTGCAAGATGGCTGCACATCTGGGTTTTTGTTTTTTATAATTAAAGCAAAAGCACATATATGACAAAAGACCACACTAATAAACTATTTTATTAAAGTTGAATTTATATTGATTTAAATATTTGATTATATTTATATTTTGATATAAAGTCTTTTAGTGATTTTAAAAAATTAAATACGCTAACATTTGATAATAAAAAACTCAGAAGAAATTCTGATTATATTCATATAGATAATATGATTTCCTCTAATCAAGTTAATACCTTTCATATCCTTGACTTGTTCTTATTTAAGGGAATTATTTCTACTTAAATGACTAAACTGTTGTATTATTGAAGAATCTCTGCTTACGATATATAAGAAAATGTGGGAGGGATTGCATTGGGAGTTATACCTGATGTAAATGACGAGTTGATGGGTGCAGCACACCAACATGGCACAAGTATACATATGTAACAAACCTGCACGTTTGCACATGTACCCTACAACTTAAAGTATAATAATAATAAATAAATTAAAAAAAAAAAGAAAATGTGCTTTATATTTAAAGGTTTTGCTACTGATATGCCATCAGTTAGAAAATACCTTTTGGGGTTTTTTTTTTTTTTTTTAGTTATTTTTTCAGTATAAATACTGAAAACAGTTTTCAATATTTATAACAGATTTATTTTAAAAATCTACTTCACTCAGTCCTCTTGGAAACCAATAATCAGTCTCTCCTTCCCTCCCTCTTTCCGAGTCTCTCTTTTTCCCGCTTTCTGCCTCCTTCCCCTTCTGTCACCTTCTCTCCTTACCTTCCTCTTTTTCTTCCTTAATAGATTTGGTGCAAATAGGTATGAAGTAGAAGATACAGCCTATTAAAGCAACTCTTTACTCCCTTGCAGACCTTTAATATTTATTCTGGTTTTCTTTTTTAAAAAATGTTGCCTTTGGGTTTGCTTTAGTCTTTGTCTCTCTTACGCTATCATCATTTTCTCTGCATGTGAACAAAATTCCTCAGTCATTTATTCACATTTTTGGAAAAAATGTTCAGTATAAAATAAAAGCACATTACAGAAAATCTAAGAACTCTATCATTTCTCAGTCTACAAATATGCATTGAGAGAATACTGTATGCCATGCGGGAGGTATAGTGGTGACAGGGAAACTGATCATAAACTGGCAAACAGGGAAACAAGATGATTCCAGATAGTGATCAGTGATATGATAAAATCAAATGGAGAGATGTGATAGTGACTAGGTTACATTTGTGAATGTATGTGCGTGTGTATTTCTGCACATGTGTGCATGTACATGTGATAATACATTCTTTTGTTTCTTATTTATCAAATGAAATTAATTAGATGGTCTCTAAGATGCCTTCCTACTTTTTTTTTTTTTTTTTTTTTTTTTTTGCGACTGGCTGTCACTCTATTGCCCAGGCTGGAGTGCAGTGGCTCACTGCAGCCTCGACTTCCTCAGCTTAAAAAATCTGCCTACCTCAGCCTCCCGTGTATGTGCGACTACAGGTGCATGCCACTGTGCCTGGCTGACTTTTGAAATTTTTTCTAGAGTGGGATTTTGCCATGTTCCCCAGGCTGGTCTTGAACTCCTGGGCTCAAGTAATCTGCCTTCCTTGGCCTCCCAAAGTGTTGGGATTACAGGCCCGAGCCACTGTGTCTGGCCCCCGACCCTTTCTAATGATGCGACTTTTCTAATTTTGTTCAATGTTTGTACAGCTGTTTTACTGTTATAATAATATGGTCAGTCATTTATCCATAGTAATACTTTAAAAAATTATTGAAGTATAAAACATCCACCTATTGGGATTTGAAAACAGTGTCTGTATTTCCTATCTACAGTGTATCTTTACTTGTCTCTGCATAAAGAAGCTTTCAGAAATCACTGCCTTGTGTCTGAATGATCAATGAGAGTGGGTCAGACAATGGCATGACCACGCTTGTAGCTTCTTCCCCTCCTGTGAACTGCCTAACCGGTTGGAATGGCTCCAACCTCGTCTCAGAAGTTGCTAAAGGAAAAGTCAGGCACAAGTCTCACTTTTGTATAGTCATTTGAAGATCTGTTGACTAAGAATTCCACATGGAATGTCACTGTGTGATAGCAATGATTAGTGACAGGGATAGTAATAATAATAACTAGAGAATTATCACATTCATCAGAAGTCCCTTTTGGGGACTGTGGTAGAATCTCCAAAACATTGTAAATGCAACTTCTCAATTTGGTGGAAGAGAGAGGCCAAGACTTCCTTTTGACTATACCTTGCAAGTCTCTGTTTAGATTTTTAAATGGTTATTCTCCTCAATAATAATCACAAAAATGCCATCAGAAAAATGCATTTTTCTGTGTTGTCATGGTAAAATACTTTCTGAAATTGTTTCCCATTATATTATAAAGCCAATTATTAAAAACCTTGTAAACTGTACATGGCATATGGATGAAAATCATGCTTTCAGACCATTTGGTGGAAAGATATACTTGTTTCTTTTAGGTTTTTGTTTCATAGTAGGGTCTTTCAGACTTGCTTCTTTCTGTCATCTTTTGTTCTTGCTTTTGTTTAGAAATTTTAGATATACAAATGGAAAAGAAGAGAAAAAGTTTTAGAAGTAATCATAAAAACACACAAAAATGAAAATGAGTTAATAAAACAAATGTTTGTGAAACGATATCATTTATCTGTATTGTAGAGGCAAACCAAACTTACTGGACATGGGCTCTTTGATGATCAAACCAATTCAACGTGTGATGAAATACCCCCTATTACTATGCGAACTTCGGAATTCCACCCCTCCCTCTCACCCAGATTACAGAGCACTGGATGATGCTTTTGCTGCTGTGAAGGACATTAATGTTAACATCAATGAACTTAAAAGAAGGAAAGATTTAGGTAGGAAGAGACATGATGAATTGGTTGTTTTCCATTATTGGCGTGTTCACTTTATGTTTCTGAGAATCAGAATGTTTAAGTAGTTATAGCAGCTGCAGTGAACTGATCATTTGAAATCTAAAATTAGAAGCTGGGGAGAAGAGTGTGGTTTTGCCTTGTCAGCTGGGTTAAGGAGAAGATTAAGAGGCACAAAAAATGAAATGTAAAAAATAAATCAAGCAGCCGTATACTCAACTTCATTGGACCACTGCAATTCTGGTGACATATTGTGGGATGCAGATACCCATTGCATATAGTCCTCCTGTCACTGGAAATATGTGTTGTAAGAAGGAGAAATGGCCACGTTGCAGTAGCAGTGGGAAGCGAATCCTGAAAGCATCCAGGAAAGGGGTAGATCCAGGTGACGGGGGCCATCTAGTATGTTGGATTAATCTGGTTCTAGCACACAGAGAATGGAGCTTTGGGGGCAATAATTTCTCTACTGATGTGAGCAAGTATACTTCTTTCTAGAATTAACAAATTGTTGTTAAATATTTGTAAACTAAAATAAAAAATTAGTATTTAATGTAAAATTTCAAAACAGAAGGGATAATTACATGGTTCCTATACATCCCAGAGGTAGTAATGCATTGAGCTAGGCTGTGGGTCCTCCCTCAGTGTGATTTGTGTTCATATAAGTTCTTAGTTGGCATTGTACTCCTAATATTAAATCTCAGTTTGACATTAAAGCCACAGCAGTACTTTAGAACTAAATGATCCAATCACTTTATTTATTTTTGTTTTATTTTCTGATATTTATTTCAAAAGTCGTATATTTGTATTAGTAAATTAAAAAGAAAGGTGCAGAGTAAAAAGTAAATGCTATGGAGGAAGAAAACTCCATGAACAAAACAAAGAGATAGTACACAAAGGATCACCGTCCAGACTATATAATCATTGACATTAAATCAATACAAAAACATTTTAATACAAAAATGTTCATCAGAAAAAGAAGCAATTCACAGTTTTAAAATTCTAAGCTTCATTTATACTCAGGGAAATGTAATCATTGAAATCACGCTAACATACCATTTCCAGTCCAAGAGACTGAGGGGAAAAAGTAATGAATACATTAAATGTTTAATCTCAGTGTACAAGTGAGAATGTACTTGGAATCACTAGTTTAGAGAACAACTTGACAACACCTAGTAAAGTTGAAGATGCACACATCAGAGACTCAGAAAATGAATTTCTAGGTATTTGCCCAAGACAGACTCTTGCCCATGTGCTCAAAGAGAGATGTACTGGTAACTAGCATTGTTCATAAATGCAAATTAAAAAGACACATTAATCCAGATAGTGGATAGATAAATGGCATATTATACACTACAATACCACAAGAAGATAAAAATTAACTGAATAAAAAAGTATATGTATCAATGGGTTAATCTCAAAAACACAATCCGGAGGGGTTTTCTTAAAGTAAATTTGTAAGTGGTAGAATAATATGTGCAGTATGATACTATTTTATAAAGTTTTAAAACATCCAAAATGTATTGTATGATTCCAAACATCCACAGTAAAGGCATACAAATAGATACAGATATAATAAGCCCAGTTATTTAGGATAACAATTCCCTTTAGGGATCATCCATGGAGATCGGGGTGCCCCAACTGTTAGGTGAGTTATTTTAAAAATAAAAAGACTGGAAACAAAGGAACATGTTAAGACTTGACAAGGATTTGGATAATGGCTGTTATATTATTCTTTATATTTTTCTGTTTGCTTAAACTATTTCAAAGTTATGAAGAGTAAAATTCTTCCCTTCCCACAATGATTCCAGTTTGCATAGCTAACATTTTATTGTTTTCTTCAGACGTACTGTGTCTTCTTTTCTCTTTTCCTCTCTCTTTCTCTCTCTCTTTCTCTCCCTCTCTTCCTTTTCCTTCTTTCCATACTTCTTGCAACATAAGTGGTACAACAGTTCGCTTTTTTAAAAACTTAATCATATATCATGAAAATTCTTTCAATTAATATTGCCTTCTTTTTAATGTTTCCATAGCATTTTGTTTATGAGTATATCATTATTTATTAAACTGTTTCTCTAGGGATAAACATTTAGATGTTCCTAATACCTTGCTGTTAGAAAAAATGCTCTAGCAAATAAAACTTTGTATACTTGATTATAGAAAGTAGATTTCTCTGCATGAACTTCCTGGTAATAGACTATGAATATTTTCCTTTTTGTTAGTTTCTGCCAAATTGTTTTCTACAAAAATGTGTTGGTTTAATCCTCATCAGCAGTCTGTAAGATTGTCCATCTCCCTACACCTTTACCAACACTGAATGTTAGAGACATTTAATCTTTTCAACAATATGAAAGGTGAAAATGATTGCAAAGATAAATAAGTGAAGCTCAGAGAGGTTATTCACCTTGCCCCAAATCTCTCAGCCAGTGAAGAGCTGCTCTAGGATCTGAGGCCTCCTTACATTGGGTATAGTTGTCTTTCTTTTCTTCTCTTTTCTTTTCTTTTCTTTTCTTTTCTTTTCTTTTCTTTTCTTTTCTTTTCTTTTCTTTTTACAGAGTCTTGCTCTGTCATCCATGCTGGAGTGCAGTGCCACGATCTCAGCTCACTGCAACCTCCGCCTCCTGGGTTCAAGAGATTGTCCTACCTCAGCCTCCCAAGTACCTGGGACTACAGGCGCGCACCACCATGCCAGGCTAATTTTTGTATTTTTAGTAGAGACGAGGTTTCACCACATTGGCCCGGCTGGTCTCAAACTCCTGACCTCGTGATCCTCCCACCTCGGCCTCTGAAAGTGCTGAGATTACAGGCGTGAGCCACCGCACCAGGCTGAGTTGTCTTTTCTTTAGTTAGATCTTGATCCCCATTCCAGAGGCCTCAGATAATAAATGTATTATCTGAGATGAGAGGGAGAACTTTTTCTAGTATCAGGGATTACTTTAATATTAATAAATAAAACTTGAACCTTGAGGGGCTTTTGTCCTTGTTTCTGGAGGTCATTGGGGTGGGTGTCTGACTGGGACATGGCTGGGCAGTGGGGCTAGAGCATAGGGCCTCTGCAGCAGAGGCTCAAAAATCATATACATCTTTATCTTGAATGTAAATACTCATCTTGAACACTTTGGGTGAAGCGCACACTTTCTATGCTGCATGTGTTCAGCTACGTTATTACATTCTTCCTTTTCAGTTCTAAAATACAAGAAGAATGACGAGGATGAATCACTTAAAGACAAATTGTCTAAACTAAATATTCATTCAATTAGCAAGAAATCAAAAAGAGTGACAAATCATTTGAAGATTCTGACCAGAGGAGAATCACAGGTAATTTTTCTTCTTGGACCACCTACGTTTTCCCAGGGAACATGAATGCTGATATTTTTGTGAGGTTTTGTTTTGTGAGGACTATTTCTAGAATACTGAGAATCAAGGTAATTGCCCAATGCTGTTCTCTTCTCTCTCTCTTTCTCTCTGGAAAATAGGGGTGGGAGTGGGAATACGATTGACACTGTCTTAGCTGTGGTGCTTCTACTCAAGAAACAGATAAAAGAGAGACATGGACACAGGACATGGGACATAAGATTGCCCCAGGAGTCCTGATGATCATCATCAACTAGCACATATTCTCCCTCAAGGCAATGCCCTTCTTCCATCCTGTTTTACTTCTGCTCTTAAAAGTCGTACTTTTCTTCAGGGTTCCCTTGATATTCATTTTATCTTTATTTCATCTATATAAACAAAGTGTTTAGAGACATAACTTAGTGCGATTTTTTTTTCTACTCCTTATCCCCTTCCTCTTCCCTCACTCCCCAGATGCACATTATATTAGTAACAGTCCTGTGTCAGCTGTTTAGCCTAGTTTGAGCCACTTTCACCCAATCCCTAATAAATAATAGATGGATTAGCAAAGACTCTTAAACTTTAAGGTGCGTTAAGAATTACCTAAAAAGCTTGCTGAAAGACAGATTCTAGGGTCCACCTGCCTCAAGGGTGCAATCTAGAAGTCTATATTTTTGCAAACACTCTAGGTATTTTGAAGCCAATGATTTTAAAGTAAATTATCAATGGAACACACTTGCAATTCTTTGAGAATCACAAGATGCAAAGTTCATGGTCCTGAGATAGTAATACAGTGAGCTTCTAAGCAAAATTGGGGAAGATAGTTCTTAGTATACTATATAGTCCTTATTTTTTCCTTCTCCTTTGCCTATTTTTATCACTCACATATTAATATCGCTAAGATTTTTAGTTTGAACAAGAGGCAACCCTATGGTGGTTCATGTTGGTTTCAGACAGCTTTGGGAGCTGCTGTGGTCTTTTCTCCTTCCATTAAGTCTTTGCAGCTTTCTGACCACTTAGGTAGAAGTAGCCCCTTCAACCTCTGGAAAGCGCTAATATATTGACTCTGTATTTCAATCTTGACACTATTCATATGTGCAGGGGTCAGCACAGGGAATAAATTAAGAACAACATCTTTGAAGGTTTGAACCTTACCTCGGCCACTTAGTAAATATTTGTTTGGGGCACATAACAAATTCAATGTAATCATCTGTAAATTCGGATTCTCCTAGTACTTAACAAATGGGATGGTTGTGAGGATTAAATGAGATGATTCATATATAAAGAAAGCACCTAACACAGTGTGTAAACACTCAATATACTTTGGCTGTCATTATTATCATAAATATCATCATTATTATTTTATATCATCGCCTGGTATGGTTATTTGCCTTTGAATGTGCAGACTTTTCTTCTTATGTGATGTAAAGTCCTTCATACATGGTGTATTAATCGTATTTTTTACTTCCTGTATTTTATAATGTTTTGACATTTTAAAATACCTTTCTGGCTGAGCAGACTGCCCTCCTAGGGCTAGCCGATTCTTAGGGATAGCAAATGACTGGAACACAACTTCCATATGCAAACCAATCAATCTTGAGTCTATAGCTCTAACCACATCCTTATCTAATTCTTACACATCAAGCCAAGGGTTGATTTAGGGCATCAACCCTTGCCCTAAATCATTTCAGGGCCCAGTACCAGCAACTAGAGATTACCCCTATGGAGTAATTTAAAATAGCCAGTCCTAAACTCTTTACTCTGCTCCTGCCTCACCTTTCCCAAGGAAATCCTAACAGAGGTTCTGGTCTAGACTTTCTCTTTACTCCTATCTTCTGCTACTGTACCAAAACCTGGTGCTTTGCCTCTGGCCCTGTGTGGCATGTGGTGACTCCTCTCTCTGGGACCTGTGAGTATAATAAACTTCTTCCTTCCAAGTCATGTTCTTGTTTCCTCTTGTGATTGTACTGAATTTACCAACATGTACATTCTTAGAACATAAGGCTTGAATTATTTTTGTATTTACTTCTTTATATCCTTCTAGGGGCTAACTGAGTCCATTGCATGTAAGAGGTTCTTCTTCTCAATGTGGAACTATAATGTAAGAAGTTTGGGACATTTATGGGATATGCTTACATATCAGAGAAAGGACAATGAAGACATTTCAACTAAAGACAACTATATTAAAATCAAATTGGAAATTTATTTAAGAAGAGATTGTAGCCATAATAGAGATAGGCATGTGTAAATGTGGTGCAAACAATTCTCCCCCAGTCTTTGGGATTTTGCTTCTGACTCAAGACAATTCTATTAAGGAATAATAGGCAGCCTCTAATTCTGGGCAGGCTTTTGAATAAGCTGTTATATTCTTTAACATATTTATCATCAGCTTCTTATATTTCTCAATTGTGAACTAAAAGTGAATTGTAGTTAAAGTAGCCTGAAGGGATATTAATTAGATTTTTCCCCTTAATCTTTTGAGAGGATGTCCTGTCAGCAATGAAGCATTTTACTGTTAATCAGAAAATCAGCTGCATAGGCTTGACGGGAAAAGAGATAAATCTCAAATCAATCAATTTTGCACTTGTCAGCAGCTCAGGTGAAATATTGGTAGAGTTAGGGTATAAAGCTATTACCCAAGAGGAAGGTTCTCTTCGATTCATCGTACATATATTGAACTCTCTTGCACCCAGCACCATGTTAGAGATTGGGAATACAAAGATGAACAGGTGTAGGTTCTGAATTCAGACTGCTTGGGGTTGAATCCTGATCCTACTACACCATGGGTAAGTTTCTTTAACTCCCCATATTAACCAGGGTAAAGACCACATATCTGTTCACAAAGAGATTCCAAAGGCATAGTAGGCTAAATCAGGTAGCTGTTTATTTCTCTCTTTCTCTCTCTTTTTTATTTTTTTAGAGACAGGGTCTTGTTCTGTTGCCCAAGCTGCACAAGAGTGCAGTGCCATTATGATAGCTCACTGCAGCCTCAAACTCCTGGGCTCTAGGGATCCTCTCTCCTCAGCCTCTTGAGTAGCTCAGACTACAAGCATGTGCCACTGCTCCTGGCCCCTTTCTCTCTTTTAAGAGTCCTGAGATGTGAATCCAGATGACCTCTGCTTCATAAGATCCTTCAGGAACCCAGTTCCCTCAGTGATTTTTCTAAACATATTGTCTTCATCTGCCTGGTTGAAGCTGGATTCCTGCCGTGTGTTCTTTCAAGTCCCAAAGAAATGTTATAAGGCCAAGATTCAGACATGAAAAACAAGGCTTCATCCACATCCTATTTGCACAAACCTGGTTACCAGGGCAGAGACAGCTGCAAGGGAGTCTGGGAAATGTAGTCTCTAGCAGGGCAGCCAAGTGTCCAACTTGAACTAGAGGTGTGCATTCTATCAATAAAGGGACAGCAGGAGGAATGTTAACAATCTCTGCCACACCTCCTGAAGCTTCTGTTTCTTTATCTCTAAAATGGCATTAGTCATAATTCCATTATATGTGTGTAAGGATTACAATGAGAAAATGGAAGAAACGTTTTAGCAGTGTCTGGAACATAGTCAGTGTTTAACAAATGTTCGCTATTATTTTCATTAAAACAACAATAGTTAATCTGAAACAACCAAAATCCATCAGTGGAGAGAATCACTTAAACCATTAACCAGGATTATGAGAGCAAATAGGAGAGAGAAATTAATTCTCTACAGTTCAAAGAATAGGAGAAAAGGGAGGATTTACAGAATGGGTGACATTTGAACCAGTCCTTAAAAATAAACAGGATTTTGCAAGGCAGGAAATGAACAGCAGCATATTCCAGCAAAAGAAAACAACATGGAAAAGGCTTGCTTATAGGAAAGTAGAATTGGGCAATATTTCTCTCAGTGTGATTCTTGAACCTTCTACTTTGGAATCATCTGGGTCCTAGCCAGATGATGTACAAAATAAAATATCTGATGATGACTCCTAGGAAACTACATTTTAAAAAATCTGCCCTAGCATATTGTTATGCACACTAGACTGAGTTGGAGCATAGCAACCCTAAGGCAGAGGATGCTGGATTTTGTGGGGATTACAAAGAACTCTGCTGCCTATTTAATCAAAATCTTTCTAAATAAACAATATTAAGAAATTTAAAAATAAAATAAAATGTCACCATTTTTGATCCATTTAGTTCTAATATCAACCATCTTAAATTTAAAAACATATGAACCAAGAACTGCTATGGTTACAACCCAGTGCCAAACATAATAATACATACTCTATTCCATAAAGCATTTGCATGTTCACACAGATTTTGCCAGGATGAGACTGGTTCAGATCTTGTTTTGTAGCCATTTTAATTGCCAAGAAATACTGCTTGCTATTAATAGCAGTAATAAATGTGTGCTCCTAGAAATTGCCACAGCATAAAAACCATATCTTTCTGAATTCTAATGGATGTACATGTAAGATGACAAAAAATAACTGAATATATGTGACACTATCTTAACTCTGCTGAGTTATCTTAACAGAAGGATTCTTTTTGCTAAGATTATTTATTATCCTTCAAATTTGAGTTGATAAATGATTTTCACATTTCTTTCCTTTTTTTTTTCTGAGACAGAGTCTTGCTCTGTCACCCAGGTTGGAGTGCAGTGGCATGATCTTGGCTCACTGCAACCTCTACCTTCTGGGTTCAAGAGATTCTTCCGCCTCAGCCTCCTGAGTAGCTGGGACTACAGGTGCGCACCACCACGCCCAGCTACTTTTTGTATTTTTAGTAGATGCAGGGTTTCACCATATTGGCTAGGCCAGACTCGAACTCCTGACCTTGTAATCTGCGTGCCTTGGCCTCCCAAAATGCTGGGATTACAGGCCACATTTATTTAACCATGAATCTAAGAATATTTTCTAAATAAGCACTGTGAAATAAATTGGAATGAATCATACGAACAAAACAATAAGTTCTAGTCAATAGATGAAATGTGGCTATTTTATAAACCCAAAAATGTGATACGGTTTGAGTCCGTACATAATACATGCCATTAAAAACTACAGAGAAAGTTTTACAATCCCACATCTACCATAGCATGGGTAAAGCTATGTGGAAATTAACAACAGCAATTTGAACTACAGGACTTGGCTTTGCTACACTAACTGAACATCAGTTGTGCTATGTACCAACAGAGACAGTATGTGTTAAGACAGCGTATCATCAAATGTTTTCATATCATCAAAGAATTTTCTTTTGTAATGTGCTGGACCAATATGGTCTGTGCTATTTTTAAAAATATCTATTTCATTTGAGTTATGAAAATAATTTCATATATATTTTAGGTTAAAGACAATACCTTTAACAGAGAAGAAAAGCTGTTTAGAGCTTTAGAAAAGACTGTGAGGCTTTGTGTGAAGAACATTTCACTCTGTCTTCAACACATACAGGTAGGTGAGACACAACTATTTTCAGTGTTCTACAGGAACATCTGATACAAAGCATTGATTTCCATGGTTATTTTGAAGAGTAAATGTGACTGTTCCTTCCTTTATATTATGACACTGGATCAAAATTGGAAGGATGCAAACTCCTGGTAAAGGAAGCCAATATAAAGAGGTGTTTTGCTGTTTGACCTCTTACCTTCTCCACTCCCTCCCCAGTCCAAATAGTCATATTGTGGGACTTTTTTGCTCAGATGATTGCCTTATGGACCATTAGCATGCTTTCTTTATAACAGAGATGAGCTCATTAACACAAAATTGCAAGACACAGAAAATTTGTTTGTTTGTACTACTAACACATCTCTTTGTAGTACCTAAAATAAGTATAAACATCAATATAAAGGAAAATAAATTGAACTACAAAATCCTATTAACTATAATATGCAAATGCTTCCATGAGATTATGTTAGAAAACAGAAATACTCCCAGAAATTTCCAGTCCCATAAGAAGTTGTCCTGACCCTTTGAGAAACACTGATTTCAACCAGCTAATTGGAGTACAGTATGATTATGCTCAGTAGAAAAACCAGTCAGGTTTCTTCTAATGGATCTCATAAAGAGGAAACAGTGTCCTTCATGCCACCTTGACAATGGCTATGACCATGAGACATAGAAAGTTAGTAGTGTTACATGTAAATTAGTTACTAAACGGTCCCCTTCTATATTCCAGAAGTTTTTCTCTTGTATATCTTGGATATCTGTTTCTGGAAGCAGTTGTTTGCACTCTTTGATAAAATATCAGAATGATTTGGAGACAAGTTTCCATGTTATATAAGAACATATACTACTCTGTTCTTATTTATTATCTGATACAAAGCCTGCCTTACAATCAGGTTTGCTATTTGCTTCCTAAAGTGCTGCCTTCTGTGAAAAGAAAACCAAAAACAGTTATAACAGCCAGAGAGCAGTGAGACCCCTGTCCTTTACATATCTTTCAAGGAGTAAATGGCTCTTGGGAACATCTACAGGAAAGTCTTCTATTTCCACTAATTGATTCAACAAAAAATGTGAGCATCTTCTCTTAAAGAGAGCATTAAATTTTCTAAGGAAAATTGATGAATTTAAATCAAAGAGGAGTGATTTTTAAAATAAGGAATTTGTAAGAATTGCAAGCTAAAGAATAGCTAATGAGGGAATTTAAGATGGACTGTTTAATCAAAGAGGGTCTTATACTGAGTACTAGGAGAAAGTGGCATAAGAAAAATGTAAGGAAAGATATTCTTCCAAGCAACCTGATTGCACAGAGCATTTATAAAATGTTTGTTGTTCCTTTTTTAATAACCTCTCAGTGATAATTAAGGGTTATGCTGACGAAGTCCACATTTGGGATACGTTAATTATACTGACCTCAAAACTTGCCATTTTTGTAACTTTGTTCTTGGGTTTCAGGATGCCATGCCCCTGGCTCTGCAGAGTGTAATGGACCTTCAGGAGATTTCATACAACAAAGACGATGAGATGGGCTATTCTGAGACCCTAAGTAATGCCTTAAATTCGTGTCATGACTTTGTAAGTTATTTATATTCACAGATAAATGCAAATTAAATAGTGAGGTTGAAAGGAAAGCTACTTTTCATTTATTTTTCTGGAGTCAGAAATAAAACATGCACTCAAGCAAATGCTAATGCCAAAATTAGTAGATTTAAACGGGATTTTTAAAATCATTTAATATTTTTTAAGTGGATTCGTGAGGATTTTACTATGATAGAAATTTAAGAGGACCACAGATTGTGTTTCTAGGCGTAACCAGTGGCAATGCTGTTTTTAAAATCAATATTTAGTTTATGTCTGCATGTGAAATATTAATAATTTATTAAGTTAGAAAGCTATGCTTTTCTTTTTCTTTTTTCTGGGACAGGATCTGACTCTGTTGCCCAGGCTGGAGTGCAGTGGAACAATCTCAGCTCACTGCAACCTCTGCCTCTCGGGCTTAAGCAATCCTTGCTTCTCAGCCTCTCAAGCAGCTGCAACTATAGGGGCACACCACCACATCTAGAAGATTTTTTGCATTTTTTGTAGAGGCAGAGTTTCACCGTGTTGCCCAGGCTGGTCTCAAACTCCTGGGCTCAAGCGGGCTATGCTTTTCTTAAACAAGTTTCTGGAAATGCCTTGAGTCCTTACAGAAAGGGCAAAAGTACTCTCTGAGGATATGACACTTATTAACATACTACATATTGGAAGGCAAAGCCTTCCTATTGAGAAAGACTTTTATTTGAGAGTCATATGTTATTTATTTTGTTCCATGGTAAAACATTTATTTTCTAAGAGTTCTATAAAATATATCTTGGGAATCATAGAAACATGCTTGAGCCAATAACACATTTTAGTAGTAAGTTACTCTGGGTAACATCAATTTTAATTTCTGTAGGTATTATTATTTCATAGCAGCATTTCAAGAATTATATAGAAGATAGACAGATCATCTTGAAAGGGGCATTTTTGTGTTGGCATTATAGGCATTTTGGGTAAAACAAATCTTCATGGAGTGGCCCTTTTATTGGAGGATGTTTAGTATTTTTGGCCCACCAGGCTCAAAATCTCAGTAACATCCCCCCACATCAAGACATTGTGAGAACCTGTGAAGAGTCTCACATACTTCCAAACCCTAGGAAGTCATACAGCCCCCAGTCTAGTAGAAAAACCACACTGAAGTATTTTGCTTTTCTTGCACTGGGGAATGGAAAGTCAGGCTTACATCTGAGCTAATATGATAGAAAAACAGGTCAATGACGGACGGATGGATGGATGGATGGATGGATGGATGGATGGATGGATGGATGAATGAATGGATGGATGGATAGATGGACACAGACAGATAGATGATGGTGATGATGAGATAGATAGATAGATTAGATAGATAGATAGATAGATAGATAGATAGATAGATAGATAGATAGTTGTTTTTACAGTATATGTTTAATGGAAAAGGTGTGGCTAGTTCTTTATGTATTTTCTGCATTTAATTACAGAGAGCACACATTCTAGAAAAGTCTTTAAAGTTTGCTCTTTAGCTTAATTCCAATACATTAAGTTAATATGTATTTATTGAGTAGCACCTGAAAGTGTGGTATGTGGCTTCTCTCTCAGCAAGCATGCTGCAGACTTTGATAGAAAGAAGACAGAAGGTGTCTTGCATACCTTGCCTAAAACCACAAGATGATTAATTAGGCTAAGTTAAAAAAAATTGTGAGAAGGCTCAATATAAAAGTAACTTTTATGGATAACATATATAGAACTCTGTTTAAAAATCAAATATTAAGAACTCAAAATCTATCTAAAGGCAGAGCAGTTATTCTTATCTGACCATGAGTGATACATATCTACACATTTTGTTAGGACAAAATATTAAAATCTAGTTCTTATTTGTTCTAACCACAATTCCTTTGTAAAGGTGAATCATTTTGTGTCTATGAGTCACTGGATTTTATATATATATAATTATATTGCAATACTGTAATTAGATTACCTGTAGAATCCAGTCAAGTCACAAACATAGTAATTTATCCCAGATATGGTAAATACAGTAAATAGATTCTTTGTTTACCAAGGGACTCATTAAACAGTCTGTGGGTGTATATTGATTATCTCATAAGCTGGACATCAAATTTAATTTGTGTTGGCTATTGCTGGTGCCAATAAGAGATTGGTTTCTCTCTCTTCTAGATTTCCCATGAGTTCAGACCAAGTTACCAGGGGCCATTTAAGTTAATTAATACAATCTGCTGCTCAGATACTGATTCCTAGGATATCGTTTGGGTTACAAAAGAGAAACCTACTTCCAAATTATCATAAAATATCATATAAGCATACATGATAAAGGGTAAAGTAGGGCAGTCAGCAAATGTAAAACAGAAGAGAAATAGAAGAAATCAAATCTAGGATGATCAGGTTATGTCATGAAGATGGGCAGTTCTATGAAGTTCATTTTCAATGATTCAGGCCAAAAAGTGTAAACAATTTAAGACACAGAAATAGCTTCAGTTTAATCCTTTAATGTATTTAAAACAGAACTTATAGGCCAAGGTGAGAGAATTGCTTGAGCCTAGGTGTTCAAGACCATCTTGGGCAATAGAGTGAGACCGTATCTCTACAAAAAAATTTTAAAAATTAGCCAAGCATGGTGACACATTCCTGTAGTCCTAGCTACTTGGGAGGCTGAGGTGGGAGGATGGCTTGAGAAGAGGCTGCAGTGAGCTGAGAAAGTGCCACTGCAATCCATCCTGGGTGACAGAGTGAGACCCTGTCTCAAAGTTAATTAATTAATTAAAAATAAAACAAGTTACAACTCTGTTGTCTTTTCTGTCTCAAGGTTAAAATACCTTTATTAAGGGGTTGCTATCTTTATAGGGGATATAATTCCACTACCAAAAATAAGCCTCCAGGGTAGCCAGGGATTTGGGGCTGAAATGGGAAGAATAGGGTACAGTCTCCTACGGGATTAACTATATTCCTTTTGCTACCAGCAAAAGATGGGAGCGATGTGGTGAATCTTTTACACAGCTTTGGTAGTCAAAGGCTAGAGATTCCCCCTACCCTCAAGTGCTGGCTCTGGGATGCGAAAGAAGGGGAATGAAAAAGTGTTGAAGGAGATGACAATGACAAAACCAAAGACGGTAGAGAAAAAGGTGGAGTTATATTTTGGGTGAGCAGGCTTTAACTTTTGAATTCCTCTTCCTGCTCACTTTTTAGGTTCAATGTTACAACCTAGAGCGCCTGTTTTAAGTCTTTGAATAGGTTTAGCCAGACACAAAAGTGATCAGATCCTCTTTTAACCTGTCTAGGGCTTTCCTGTTTTCTTTTGTGCTTCTCGTGGGGGAAAAGGTAAGCCTATCGATAGCAGCACTGGACAAGCTACAGGCTGATCTTCTCTCCGAAATGGGCTCTTTTTTTCTTTTGGCAGGCATCTCACTTACAGATACTCATCCTGACGCCCTTGTCAGCCCTGCTGTCCTTATTCCCAGGGCCTCACAAGCTCATCCAGAAACGCTATGACAAACTGCTGGATTGCAACAGCTACCTGCAGCGATCAGCAGGAGAGGAGTCAGACTTGGCCAAAAAGGAGTATGAGGCCCTCAATGCCCAGCTTGTGGAGGAGCTCCAGGCGTTCAACCAGGCTGCTCGGAAGATTCTGTTGAACTGTCTGTGCAGCTTTATCACCCTCCTTAGGGACCTGATGCTCGTGGCACAGCAGGCTTACTCCACACTTGTGCCGGTAAGCACAGCACCAACACGCAGCTACTTTGGCCTACTGGATCTGCTAGAAACCACACCCGTACGAAAGCCCTGTTCAGAGTGTGGACTTGTGTTCAGTGTGGTGTGTGTGTGTTTATTTTAACTAAAACCAGTCAGATAGTCTCCTGCTCCTTATCTGTCTTCTACATGGGAAGCTCAGAGGGTTTCCTACTTCAGGTTTACTGTGACTTACACATTTGTAATTCTTTTTTGGAGATTCCTTTTCAAATACCAAACACCTTTCAGCCTTGCTCCACCTGACTGATGCAACATGAAGTTTATCAACAATTTATTTTTTGTATTTCTTTCTGATCAATCGTTCTTAGATGTTAACTATGACTATTTAAGATGTGGCTCTAAATAGAAGGCCATCTCAGCATAATGAAAGACGCAGGATAATATTCAAACCATGCTTTGTTTTGATTTCATTTTTCCCCAAGAAAGAGAAGCCTGGTTGTGTGTGTGTGTGCAAGTGTGTGTGTGTGTGTGTGTGTGTATGTGTGTAGCTTCGCCTCCCATTAGGATATAATTTTATAATTATTTTCCTGATGAGGAAGAAAGATATTTACAATTTATATCAACTTCTTAAAAATTAGTTTGGTTTCTTGGCCCTACATTTCCAGTATACTAGTTCTTAACTGAATGAGATGGATAGCTATTCAATGGGTAACACCTGGAGCAGAATTAATTGTCCCTACTTTATTTTCTATTGTGGATTAATTAACTTTTAACTTATACTTTGAATTAAATTAAATTGAATAAACAAGGGCTATGTTTACAGGATTCAAAAGTCAAAATTATGTAAATGTATAATCAGTCTCACCATACCTGTTCCTCTAGCATCCCATTCCCCACTCTCATCCCATTTTTATTAGTTTATTTTTATGCAGTTAGTGCTTTCTCATGCCAGTAAAAATAAATACAAAAATATATTTTTATTTCTTAAAAGTAAAAAACAGCATATTATATATACCATTCTGCAACTTGCTTTTTAACAATATATTCTGAGAATGCATCTACGATAGTACATGGAGACCTTCCTCATTCTTTGTTTTTTTTTTTTTTTTTTTGAGATGGAGTTTCACTCACCTTACCCAGCTAATTTCTTTCTTTCTCTCTTTCTTTCTTTCTTTCTTTCTTTCTTTCTTTCTTTCTTTCTTTCTTTCTTTCTTTCTTTCTTTCTTTCTTTCTTTCTTTTCTTTCTTTCTTTCTTTCTTTCTTTCTTTGTTTCTTTTTCTTTCTTTTCTTTTCTTTTCTTTTCTTTTCTTTTTCTTTTTTTTTGTAATTTTTAGTAGCAGGCCAAGTGCGGTGGCTTACGCCTGTAATCCCAGCACTTTGGGAGGCCGAGGCGGGCGGATCATGAGGTCAGGAGATCGAGACCATCCTGGCCAACATGGTGAAACCCCATCTTTACTAAAAATACAAAAAAAAAAAAAAAAAAATTAGTTGGGTGTGGTGGCACATGGCTGTAAACCCAGCCACTTGGGAGGCTGAGGCAGGAGAATCACTTGAACCAGGGAGTCGGAGGTTGCAGTGAGCCAAAATCACACCACTGCACTCCAACCTGAAAAAAAAATTGTTTTAGTAGTGACTAGTTGCCCAGGCTGATCTTGAACTCCTGGGCTCAAGTTATCTTCTGGCCTCAGCATCCTGATTAGCTGGACTTCAGGCATGCACTACCATGCCTGGCTAAGATTTAAAAATTTTTAGAGACAGGGTCTTGCTGCGTTGCCCAGGCTGGTCTCAAACTCTTGGACACAAGCAGTCCTCTTACCTCAGCCTCACTGTTGGCTGTGATTACAGCATGAGCCACTATGCCAAGCTTACCCAGTTTTTGAGGGGTAAGGATGTAAACTCCATTTCTTTGTAGGGAGCATTGTTGAAGAATTTGTTTTAAAACCAGCACAGGCTCTTAATCAGTGCTCTTTCTCTTAGCTGCTTTCCCTTGCCACCATCCTACCCAACCACAAGGGAGGCATCTACTGTCATGAGCTCCTGAGCTTTTCTTCCAAGACTTCATTGCTATTTTTTCTCTTCTGTTCTTTTATTTAGGCTTGAAACTTAAAAAAAAAAAATCCCTATCATGTTTGTGGGGTTTCTAGAGACAATAAATTAGACTGTATTTATCTAGAAGTTCTAACGTTGCCCTAACTTTTCACAATGGAACTATCATACACCTCCTCAACTGTTCATCACAACTCAATACATTTAACACCTGATATGATTATCTCATTGTCTGGAAACAATGCCATATTATTTCTACCTATAGGTGCCACTGTTGGTTTCAAGCATTTCTGAGATTCAGAATCAAGTACTAGAAGAGGTCCAAAATTTGAATTGTGTGAAAGAAAACAGTGCCACCTTTATTGAGAGGAAACTCAGTTTTGAAAAGAAGAAGCCTGTGCAGATTCTGGTGAGTGTGGCAGCATTCATGACAGTGGTAACTTTCACCTCTTTGCCTTGTCCAAGTCGTATTATCATACTATTTTCCAGATCACTTATCTCATTCTAATATCCTACAATTTATGTATATGTAGAATTTCTTGTACATTTCTATCCTGTATATCATAAGCTCCATAAGATTATGAATTTTTTTTTCTGCTTTGTACATAATATATCCCTAAAAATGCCTAGATGACTAAAATGGTGCTTGTCACTAGGTAGGAGGCACTCAATAAATATTTGTTGAATAAGATTTTATAAAGATAAATCATATAGTCCAGCCCTTTCCTTTTCTACATAAGGCATACCAGGCCCCAGAGATAAGTGGCTTTCTCAAAGTCTCTTAGGGCCCGAGCTGATGGGGGAGTATAAGCCTCCTGATTCTTGTCTAATTTGCTGATGATATTTCCCAGATAAAGACATTTACATGTACAATGTACTTAATTGAATATTATTTATCAAGTGCTTAATATGCAAGGGGTTGTCTACAGAATGGCAAAGAGTTAAAAATGGTTGTGCAACATCCAAGAGAGATTAGAACCTCTGCCTTCTTATTCTTGTTATTTCTTCTCTACAACACTGCCCTCCTGTGCTTACTAGAGACATTTTTCACTGAATAAGTGAGCTGGGTACTTCACAATAATAACCTGCTCTATGCCTGCACCTTGAAATAATCCTCTAAAAATATATGACTTCTACATTTTAAAAATCTCCAGGGAAAAATTATTTACCAACTCCATGAGGATTTGATTATTTATCTGTCTAAACCAAAACTTCTCCTTATTTCTCCCAGCCAGAAATGCCACGTCAAACTGACATTCATCGCTCCAAACTTCTATCCACATATAGTGCAGAGGAACTCTATCAAGCTAAGCGCAAGTGCAATGCTACACAAGAATATGACATCAATCTTCTGGAAGGAGAGTTGGTGGCTGTGATAGAACAGAAAGATCCACTGGGGAGTACAAGCAGGTGGCTTGTGGACACAGGAAGTAAGTTTTTCCCTAGAACTATCACTCTTCTTTAAACTGAGATTTTCTGAGGGACCTCCACGTGCTTCTCTGAGCTCATGTTTGGGAAGAGTATACCCATGAACTTGGTTCTTTCTTTTTATTTCCCATCCAGATGTGAAAGGATATGTTTATTCCTCCTTCCTAAAACCCTACAATCCAGCAAAAATGCAGAAAGTGGATACTGAGAACAGGTTCTGTGATGATGATTTTGAGAACATCAGCCTCTTTGTGTCTTCTCGGCCAGCTAGTGACAGTGTCACAGGCACCTCAGAAAGCAGCATTGGTGATAGCAGCTCATCTCTTAGTGGCACATGTGGAAAGTTTGAAACAAATGGTACTGATGTTGACAGTTTTCAAGAAGTAGACGAACAGGTAAAAATTTGATGTAAAAATATGTGGTTGTTCAAATCATGAAAGTCTCTCTCTACTATGTTACTGTAACACTTGGTGGAAAAGGGTCAGCTTTGACATCAAGGAGACCTGGCTCTATTAGCACATACTTCCAGTGGATCTTTTTGCAAGGAGTTTAATTCCCTGAGCCTGTTTCCTTAAATAAAGCAAAGGATTGGAGATAAAGTGTGTATGTAAAGTAGCCAACACAAAGTAGATACACAATAAATAGGAGCTATTACTATTACTACCCTGCTGTTACATACTTAGAGCAAAGTGTCTTTTTATACTCCCCCATCAAAAAAAAGCAGTTCAATACTGAACAGATTGCTGCCATCAATAGCATGTGGGAAATCGTCCATGATTCCTCTAAGAGCAATATCTTCATTGAGCTATCTAGTAATTGGCCATTTTTAATCTCATGTATAATGCCACACACTATATGCTGAAACTTTTTCTTTCTTTCTTACTTTTGTTGTTGTTGTTGTTGTTGTTGTTGTTGAGATGGAGTCTTGCTCTGTTGCCCAGGCTGGAGTCCAGTGGCACGATCTCAGCTCACTGCAACCTCCACTTCCCGGGTTCAAGCAATCCGGAGTAGCTGGGACTACGGGCACGTGTCACCATGCCCAGCTAATTTTCATATTTTTAGTAGAGACGGGGTTTCACCATATTGGTCAGGCTGCTCTATACTGAAACTTTTAAGAGCTATATTTCCCTCACTGCACTAATGCAAAGGCTACTGGTACAATCTTTTTGCAAAATGGTATGTTCATTATAGTGCCGGGTTTGTTTTTGCTATATCAGAAAGTTTCAGTATACTTAACTGTTCATTCCCCAGTGGTGACCATCTAACTAATTATTTATTTACCTTGCTTTTTCTTTAGTGTTATATTAATAATTTATTTAAATTTATTTTTGTAGAGGTTATGTATATGTATATGTATATGTGTAGATAGATAGAGAAGTTAAAATGTAGAAAGGCATACATAACTTAAAAGTAAGCTGGGCTTGGAGGCTCATGCCTGTAATCCCAGCATTTTGTGAGGCTGAGGTGGGAGGATTGCTTGAGCTGAGTTTGATACCAGCCTGGGTAACATAGTGAGACCTCATCTCTACTAAAAATCAAAAAAATTAGCCAAGGATGATTGCCCACATCTGTAGTCCCAGCTACTGGAGAGGCTGGGGTAGGAAAATCGCACAAGCCTGGGAGGTCGAGGCTGCAGTGAGCCGTGATCATGCCACCGCACTCCAGCCTGGGCAACAGAGGGAGATCCTGTCTTTAAAAATAACAATAATTTTAAAAAGTAAAGTTTTTAGTCCTTCCTCCCCTTGTCCTACTCTTCAGAGACAATGCTTGGATATATCCTTTGTATATTCTGTGCATATACAAACACGTTTATACCAGTGGGAAATATATCATATATGGTATATTATAGGGGTTTTTTTTTTTCATTTAACAATATATCTTAGACACAATTAAACCTAAATAGCTATCTTATTCCTTAAAACGTTCAACACAGCATTTAATTTTGTGGATATATTATGACTTATGTAACTATTACCCTAATAATAGATATGTAGAATGTTTTGGGCTTTTAAAAAATTCAAACAATATTTCAAGGAAGGGCCTTGTCCATCTATTTTTGTACATTTATATGAGTATATAAGTGTAAAACAAATTCCTAAAATATTAGAGGGTCAAAGGTATATACATTTAAAGTCTTTATAGACATTGCCATGCTGACCTCCAAAAGTATGGTATTTATTCAGTTTCTTTCATTAACAGTTACTGATTGCTGTCCAATTCATGACACTTTTTTTTTTTTTGGTTTGGTGTTTTTTTTTTTTTTTCCAAAAGCAGCTTATCAATATCTTATATTCATATCACATAATTCATCCATTTTTAAGTGTACAATTCATGACTTTTAGTATATATTACAAAGTTGTGCAAGTTTAGTATATTTACAAAGTTGTGCAACCATCACTTTAATCCAATTTTAAAACATTTCTTTCATTCCAAAAAATCATTTGCACCCATTTGTAGTCCCTCCTCTTTCCCACCCCAACCCCAAAGAAACACTAACCTATTTTCTGTCTCCATAGATTTGCCTTTTCTGTATCTTTTGTATAAACAAAATTGTACAATACGTGATGTTTTACAGCTACTTTTTTTCACTTAGCAAAATGTATTGAGTCTTCCATGTTGTCGTATGTATATGTACTTTGTTGCTTTCTATTGCCTACTATTATTCCATCCTGTGGATATATTTTGTTAATCCACTCACCAGTTGATGGTCATTTGGGTAACTTCTAGTTTGGGGCTATTATGAATTACGCTGCTATGAATATTTGTGTGCAAGTCTTTGTGTGAATTTAATTTCCCTTGAGTAGACACTCCGAAGTGTAATTCCTTATTGGTTTTATTTAAATTTTTAAGAAACTGCCAAACTGTTATCCAAAGTGGCCTCACCACTTTACTTTTCTACCAGCAAAGTATGAAGGTTATGGGTTGCAGTTTCTTCACATGCTTGTCAATACTAGTTATTATTTGTCTTTTTAATGAGACCCATCTTGTGGGTATGAGGTGGTATCTCTTTGGGGTTTTAGTGTACATTTCCCTAAAAATTAATGCTATTGAACATTTTTTCATGTGCTCATTTGCCATTCTTTGATTTCCTTTGGTGAATGTCTATTCAAATATTTGCCTATTAAAAAAAAAAAACTGGGTCATTTTCCTTCTTATTTTCCCATTGTAAAAGTTCTTTATAAACCTGAGTGCAAGTTTTATTTTTTTAAATCAGATATATAATTTGCAAATATTTTCTCCTGGTTATAACTGACTCTTAACTTGTCTGGGCATTACTATGTGTTCTTACTGCCCTTCTGTCTTGAAGTTTCAAAACACTCTTTCTCTATTACTTGTTCACTCTGTTGTTTATTCAGTTTCTAAAAGACATATTACAATGCTAACTAATGCATTTTTATCAGTGAAATCTATGTACCTGATTAAATGTCCTGTCAGACTTTGCCTTGTCTCAATAACCTAGATGGACAGAAATCTGAGAGCCAAATTTATCAACACACTCTAAAGCTGGCTTGATGTTGAGTTCTAGTTCTTACTTGGCTCTACAGGGACTTTGGACTAAGCACCTCACATAGACTCTTTCTGCCTGGTGTTCGTAGTATGAGACTGCATTTAGTTCCTACTAGCTGGTACTTCAAAGCAATTTTCTGCAAGCAATCCTATCAATATATATAATGTGAATTAGGTCCATTAGAGATTTCCATTACCAAGAGAAGAAAAAAATGAGATAGTATTTCAAAACAAAAAATATATTAATGACATCTCTTCATTAATTGTTATTTACTTTCTTTTTCCTCTGAGTTTGGCACCAATTCAAAATAGGCATAGCATTAGGAATATAAATATAAGCATGTATAAGCATTATTACTAGTAAAACGGGATTGAAGATGCATCTTGGATCTGTAGCACATGGAATCCCTGATACTTTCCCTCAGAGTAGAAATTACCCAACTCAAATGGAAGGTGAACCCGGTGCATGGACAAAGTCTGTCCCAATAAACTTACTGCAAGATGAGGAAGAGGATGCACCTGTTGGAAACTTCAGTACAAGGAAGAAAAGAAGAAAAGGCTGCATAGGGATACCTCCCTTAATGTCTTAACTCCAGTCAATAGACGCACATAGGCCAGTGGTTTCCAGACTCCCCCTGTAATGCATAATGCATAATATTTCATTGAAAACAGAGAGAAAGGATTATATTTTGTTCCTAATTCTTGCCCCAGGGCTGATGTTTCCATTCTGTTGGCTTTTAGAAGTTGTGGGGAGAAGAAAATGATTAACCTCTGTATTTGTGGTGTGATAGTATAAGTCAATACAGTATAGAGGTCCCTGTAATGTGATCGAAAGTAGAAGAAAATTGTATCTTCTTTACCAACAATGAGAATACAGTACATGTTGTAACATTTCACATTTGCGGTATCCTACAAAGCAGTTTTCTGGGTGGCTATTTAGACTTTTGTTCTTGATTTTATTTTATTATCAGGAACATCAGCGGAAACTTGTACTGGCTTAATTGGATGCCACTTTTGGTTATCATTTATTTCCCTTTCCCTTCCTACTGTGGTAGCACGTTTTTTGATTTCCTCCAGAATTGCTGTAGCATGTTGCCAAGGGGTGTTGTAGGATGTAGTCTGGTTTTATTGATGGTTCTAGTGGACCCTGACACAAAGGACAGGTGGCCTCTACCTCATACTCAGGGGGTATCTTCAGGGCCCTAAAGATCATTCAAATATAGGCAATTTCAAACTAATTTAGATTCTAGTGGCTCCATGATTTTTATACCAGAGCTGAATTTTTAACCTGAATGCGAGGACCTGAAGTGGTCTATGAATGAGTTTTGGGAGGATTTCATGAATCTCCTCAAATACGTTGGAAATATTGTGCTTATTTGCATATATACACATCTATGATAAAAGAAGTCTACCTTTTTAAACAGACTTTTAAAAGAAATTTTTATCTAAAATGTTAGAAATCACTGCTGTAGAGGTTTAACTTGCTTATCCATTCTCCACCTCAAGTAAGAAGAGAGACTGCTATAAAAAAGTTCCCCCAAAATTATGTTCTGGAGCCTTTGTTGAATAATGGGGATGAGCGACTGGATATTCACAACCTAGCGGTACCGATTTATACCAAGGATCTTAATTTTTAAGTTCTTCATTCTGTTTTTTTGCTATATCAAAGAATATAACAAAAGCATTCAAGTAAATATGCCTTCCAATTCCAAGGTATTCTCTCTTTTTGTCCATCAAATAGTAATGGCATGCTCTGCATTAGTGTTCCATGCTGCATAACAGATTACCACAAACCTGGTGGCTTAAAACAATACAAACGTATTTCTTAGGGGCTGTTGTCAGGAGTCCAAGCACGGTTTAGCTGGGTGCCCTGCTTAAGATCTCACGTAGCTGCAATATAGGTGTTTGCTGGTTTTATTGCTTCTGAAACTGGGGGTTCTCTTCCCAGCTCATGGTCATTGGTAGAATTAAGTTTCTTGTTCCGGTTGGACTAAAGACTCCTTTTTCTTGTTGGCAATTAGCCAGAGACCACTTTCAACAACCTGAGGCTGCCCTCAAATCCTTGCCATGTGGCTGTCTCTATAGGCAGTTTGCAACATGGCTGTTTGCTTCTTCAAAGTCAGTGGGTGAGCATCTCTCTGGCTTCAAATCTCTCCCTTCAGAGGAGGCCTCAATGCACTTTAAAGGTCACATCTGAGTAGATCAGGCCCATCCAGGATAATCCCTCTTTTGACTAACTCAGAGTCAATTTCCTAGGGACTTTAACAAGCACCTCTGCAGAATCTCTTTACCTTTGCTAGAGAGTGTAGCCTACTCACAGGAGTAATAACACATCTATTAAGAAGTTCCAGTCACAATCAAGGGGAGGAGATTATGTAGACCATGTACAGTAGGGGGTGAGATTCTCAGGGTCCATCCTAGAATTCTGCCTTCCAGAGTGTCTAAGATGCCTTGTTTGGCAAGCAGAATCTTGTCCTTGGCACTTCTCAAAAAGGACTCGGTTTAATAATGGCTAAAACCCAGTTTTGGGGGGCAGTTCAGTGTCCGAGAATCAGTGCTGTTTTCTTTTTCCATGTAAGTAATATTGAAAATATAATTTTTGACTTCTAAAAAAAGTAGTCATTTTGTTACCAATCCCACGTTCATCTTTACATTTTCCAACTACCTATGATGACGATGCTACATGCCTACTGTGTTATTGTTTAGAAAGTGCTTCAAAAAGTTGGCTTATTAACATGAAGAGATTTTCAAAAATAGTATGAGGTGGAAAACCACCTGCAAAGTTATGTATACTATAAGTCCATTTTTATTACCACTTCAGGTAGGTAGGTAGAACACAAAAATGGAAGGAAAGAAGGAAGAAAGGAAGAGAGGAAGATGGGAGGAAGGAAAAGAAGATGCTAATAGCAGTTGGGTGGATTTTGTTTTGCTTAACTTTATTAAAAAATTTTTTCTTCATCAAAATTGCTTGTGTAATTAAAACATATAATTGTTAAGTGAAGAACATGAAAGCTTGCTCCTGAAAGGTGAGAGAGAATAATGAGCATTTTTCATGCAATATAACCATCTTAGTTTCCAGAGATACGTATGATATACCATAAATGCTGATTCTCTACCTTTTAGTTTTAGAAAAGAAGATTAACATATATTATGACTTTTGTTGCTGTTAATTGGAGAATTGGGATAAAAATAAAATGATATTCAGTGAAGACAGGTAATGTGGCTCACTGAAGAAGGAAAATTAAATGCACAAATATAGAATAAGGGAATGCCGAACTGGGAATGTTACCACAGAGAAAGATCTGGTGGTTATAAGCAGTGGGTAATAAATTAGGTATGAGTCAATAATACAGTGTTATAAAAAAAAAAGTAAGTGTGGTAGAAAACGGAGTTGTATTCACAGAATACTGCACATAAAATGAGTTAGAGCTTTATAGAGTACAAAGAAGCAATCAATAAATACATTTTTAAAAGTGCCAAGGAAAAACAGAAGAAAATTAGGTGATAATGGCTCAAATTAACAACATTGTAATTAATGTGCCTGGACCAAAACGTAGCATTTAAGATTAGAAAGATACAGACTAAAACAATTAAAATATTGAAGATAATGAGAAACCTTACAGTTCTTAAATGCATGACATGTTAAAAATTTATAACTTGTAGTCTAACATTAAGGAGACTAAAAATACTAAAAAGGAGACTTCAAAAAGAGACTGAAAATAGACTGCTGCCTCTTTAAAAGCAGCTTACTTCCATTTCGAGTATATAATATATGCCCCCATATAACATAAATTATATAAAAACTAAAAAGTGCTCATCCTAAATAAATTTTGGGTCATGGTTATCTAAAGCATTGAAAGTATATAATTTTGTACTTTAAATTTACAATTGCATGAGAATATATATTTAATATTTAGAATATAAACTATAATTTCATACCAAAAAGATCTAGGTGGAAGAGTTTATATGTCACTTGAGAGAATTCTGCTAAAGTGAAAGACTACCACAAATATTTAGAAATGTTCTATTAGTAGGCTATCTAACCTGCTAAAACATCTATAGTTGCATTGGTAAAGCATTACTTATTATTTATAAAAATTATAAAAGATGATTACCAACTACTAATGCAGGCTCTTACAGATGTTTCAGATGTATTATAGTACATTACATTCCCAAATACTTTTGCAAACCAAATCTTCCATTCCGTTCCTGTGGATTTATTCAATGTTTTCAATTTCTAAACAACAAAACAACACCGTCTACAATATACTAGAAACTCCAGTCCCTCTCTGCAAGAATACACTCTGTACATACTTGCTAGAACAAGAGTTTGGTCTCTAAAGCATTATGAGAAATAGACTAAGCACAGGATTTGAAGTTAGAAGATATTGGTCATAGCAGCACCAATTAGCTCTATAATTAAAAATATGTTTCTTCTGTAAGCACAACTCATAGGGTTGTTGAGGACAAAGCACATTTAACATATAACTGCCATGCACTCCATAAAAGGTGTTTATTATTGCTACCACTCCATTGCTAAAGAATTTATAGTACTTTTAATTTTCTTGTTTACTTAAAAAATTATGTAATAATTTGACCATGTTCATCAATCTCTTGTATGTATCTTTTATGATACAAGATGATCTCTTGTATGATAGCCATGCCTTTCAATAAATATTTGAATATTCCTACTAATTTTCAGGTCAAATCAATCAATATTTGAATTCATACTTCGTACCACAATGTGGTCAATGGAGAAAAGTTTAATTAAATGTGTGTCAGTCCATTTGGGCTGCTGTAACAAAATACCATAAACTGGTTGGCTTATAAACAACAGAAATTTATTTCTCACAGTTGTGGAGACTGGAAGTCCAAGATCAAGGCAGCAGTTTATGTGGTATTTGCTGAGGGGTAACTTTCTGGTTCATAGAGTAGTACCTTCTTGTTGGGCCCTCACATGGTGGAAGGGGTGAAGGGTCTCTTTCAGGTTTCTTTTAAAGAGAAACCAATCCCATTCAGGAAGCTGAAGGCTGATCATCTCCCAAAGGCCCCACCTCTTAATAGCATTACCTTGTGGATTAGGCTTTCAACACATAAACTTTGAGGGGAAACAAACATTCAGACCATGGCAATATGGTTCTTTCCTTGGGGAGCAGGTCATATTAGTTGATAAATCAATATACCAATCAATGGAATCAAAGTTTCATCAAAAGTTAAATAAGTTTAATATTTAAATAACAACTTCAGCTACAGCTATAGTCTCCTCTCCACAGTACCCATTCTCTTTTCCTGCTTAATGAAGTAATGAAGTCATCTTATTTCTCATAGTTTCCCTTATATATTGAACCTCAAGTTTGAGAGTTAATCTGCTTGTCTTTTCCTATATGTTGTTTTCATGTATTCATCTCTGTACCTTCAAATATGACATATTCACGCCTTTTGTCAGCTTTGTCATTTATGAAAGATAACTTCTTTCAAAATCCAGCTCACCATTGGCTGATGTATCATCTGTGTGCAGAGTTGTTGCTGTTTTGGTGTGTTTTGTTTTGTTCACTGGCATTTTCTTTTCCTGGCTAAGTTGTAAGTTCGCCAATAAAATAATACCTGGTACTTAGTAGGTACTAGAAAAATTTTCATTAAATAAATGAATGGGAATATATGTTGCTTAAATAAATGAATGGGAATAAATTAAGCCAATTGCTTAATTTTATGCCATAACTAAACATTTTCATTATCAATCTTATGATTTTATTGGAAGAATAACTAAACACTTATTTTGGGGCTTCTTACACACTTAATAATTATAAAGGATTCTTTTGAGGTCAGAAAAAATTCTTTTGACTGAAATATTTTATTATTCTAGGTCACAAAATAATTTTTAAAGTTATAAATTTAATACATTGTCATTATAAAGGTTTGGAAAAAAAAGAAGGGAACAAGGAAGTAAAAATGAAAATCAGCTATAATTGTACCATTCAAAGAAACAATAACAATATTACACTTATAATGTACATCAAATTTTTTGTTCTTTTTAAGGTTTACAATTTTATCATAAGTGTTTCCCATATTATTAGTCTCAAACAGCATCATTTTTCTTGTTTGTTTTTGTTTGTTTGTTTGTTTGTTTTTGGAGACAGGGTCTCACTCTGTCGCCCAGGCTGGAGTGCAACGGCACGATCTTGGCTCACTGCAACCACTACCTCCCAGGTTCAAGCAATTCTCCTGCCTCAGCCTCCTGAGTAGCTGGGATTACAGGCGCACACCACCATGCCCAGCTAAGTTTTGTATTTTTTAGTAGAGACAGGGTTTCACCATGTTGGTCATGCTGGTCTTGTACTTCTGACCTCATGATCTGCCCACCTCGGCCTCCCAAAGTGCTGGGATTACAGGTGTGAACTACCGTGCCCAGCCTGCACTGTTTTTAATGACTACAAATTTCCTTAGTATGAGGGTCTGGAATTTAACTATTTTGCTCTTGCTGAACTTCTAGTGATATTCCTACTACTCTCCCACTTTTGCCATTTGTATGGGTAATCCAGTAACATTGGTATGCAAAAATTTCTGCCAATGTTTCTGTAGAAGAGATTCTTCAAGCTATTTTGATTCATAAGGAATTAACATTTTAACATTATTAAAAATCTTTTAATAGAAACTGCCAAGTTGCCTTCAAGCATGGATAATTTATACTCCTCCTAACAGAATAATGACAATACCTATTTCGTTCCATTCTCACCTGGGTCATATTTTAGCAAAATACATCCAATAGAAGGAGTTGGACAATGTGACTTTGGAAAAATAAGAAAACTTTAGCATTGCTTCTAAAAGCTTGGAAACTCTTATGATGTTTCTCTTAATATTCAGGTTCCAATTCCAATAATGTCATTTGTTTCTTTGTCTAGATTTTCTATGCAGTTCACGCTTTTCAAGCACGGAGTGACCATGAACTCAGCCTTCAGGAATATCAGAGAGTTCATATACTTAGGTTTTGTGACCTAAGTGGCAATAAAGAGTGGTGGTTAGCTGAAGCTCAAGGGCAGAAAGGATATGTGCCTGCTAACTACCTTGGAAAGATGACTTATGCTTAAGAAAATAAGACTTCGACTTTTATTTTCCAGCAAGTTATTGATTGACTACCTCATAAAACTGACATTACAAAACTTTGGACCAGAAAGCAAGAAACCTCCAAACTACAGAAACTGATACTCTACTGGGTTTTCAGGAATACTGTACTTCCTAACAGGGTTATTGCAAGAATGTATTATAAAGGATACATGTTGAAAGAAATACTAAGCCAACAGAAATAGCAAAGCAAATGACCCAAGCTTCAACTATCAACTACTTAAAAGTGAAGATCTTTTGAAAGAGTAATTATATCCTTCTATCATCAAGAAAGGTTGGATCCAAAGGTTTTTCAATTTACTTTTTTTTTTTTACTGTATGATGTATTTTGCCTCAAATGTTTTTGTTTTTCATATTGCTCTCTTGCAAATGCATACATGTTCATATACATACATATAAACCATATATATTATGTAGCTTTATACACATATGTGGATAATATGAATTACACACCTATATGTGTAAACCAGAGTATACATCAAATATACATAATAGGAATATATCACCAACTATAAGTCTTTGATAATGTATTTTGTTCATTTTTTGTTTATATGTTTTGAACTAAAAGAAAACTGAATAACTTGATATTAACATATAACATTACTAAATGCATACTATATGCCAGACATTGTTCTAAGTGCTTTATATGTAGTAACTTGTTTAATACTCAAAACATTATGAAGAAACCATAGTCCAAAAGGGTAAAGTAATTTAATCCAAATCACATTGCTAGTAAGTGGTGGGCCTGGACTTAAACTTAGGTAGTATAAATAAAAAATAAAACCTAAGGCTTCCAACCGTCTAAATAGACCTCCCCCTCAGCCAGGGCTCTTTTTTTTTTTTTTTTTTTTTTTATTCAAAGGTATAACTGGATAAGTAGATGTGTTTACAACCATTCTTGTGAAATACATTTTTATAAAAATACTATCAACTTCTTTGCTAATAGCAGACACATACCTCAACTATGATGACCTAATTTTTGATGGATAATGTACATGATTAGGTAGAAATAGGCAAGCTCACACTGGTAGATTAACTATCAAATACTCAGTTAAATCTCCGTTTGTGGCCCCCACTTCTTGATCGGTTTCTATTCCACTTTGTCTTCTACCACCTTGTCAATTTCCTGAGTGACGCCCTCAGACTGACCACCTGACCCACCTGACCAGCCACTCCTCTGTCTGGAATTAGAAGATGTTTCCATCATAATATTCTTCAACCTCAGGTAATTTAGCTGGCACTCAGAGTATCCAGCCGGAATCATGCCACTCTGCCTGTAGCCTTTCTGACTCAGTTGGAGGAATATCAAAGCAAACACCCATATTTCCTTTCAGGAGGCACACTGGTAATCTGAGACACTGCATTACTACTTAGCTTTCTGTTAAGTTCTTTCCAAGCACAGCTGACATCCTGTATTTCCTCTAGACTTTCCAGAGTCATGATCACAAAACCCTTATCAGAGTTGATTAAAGATCATGGTTCAAAGCTTGATACGCCAGAAATGTGGGCTAAAGCTGAAGCCAATGCATCCATCGCCCCTTTCTCTTCTATCAGTATCTGAGCTGATGGTTGGAAAAAATCAACAGCAGCATAAGAAATGGAAGCCAGAGACCTTACGGCATCCATGCTTTTAAATTTAACTAAATCCATTGTAGAAGGAACACCTACATGTTTAAAAGTAATTCCTGTTTTTTGTTCCACGTATCTTAGTTGACCTCTTTCTCTTGGTTGATAAAAACATATACAAGCCGAGCGTGGTGCCTCACGTCTGTAATCCCAGCACTTTGGGAGGCTGAGGTGGGCGGATCACAAGGTCAGGAGATCGAGACCATCCTGGCTAATATGGTGAAACCCCGTCTCTACTAAAAATACAAAAAATTAGCCGGGCATTGTGGCGGGTGCCTGTAGTCCCAGCTACTCGGAGGCTGAGGCAAGAGAATGGTGTGAACCCGGGGGCAGAGCCTGCAGTGAGCCGAGATCGCGCCACGGCACTCCAGTCCGGGCAACAGAGCAAGACTCCGTCTGAAAAAACAAACAAACAAACAAACAAACAAACAAACAAGAAACCATATACAAACTTCTGTCTGTCCAGCTCTACCTGTGCATCCAGAGAGATGGATATGGATATAGGGCTCAATATCCTGAGGAGGAGAACTTTGAATCACCAGGTCAACTACAGGAATGTCCAAACCACAAGGAGCCACGTTGGTTGCCACCAAAACTTTATAATTATCTCTCTGAAGCCTTGTAGTGTAATTTATCTTTGTGACTGTGCAATGTCCCATGTAAACACAGTGCATTCTGTTTTGTGTGGATTCATGGCCATGTCAGTTACATTCTTCTTGGTCTCACAGAAAATAATAGCCCCCCCTTCAGATCCACTATGGACTTGAAGGACATCTCATTATCATCTACGTTTTATAAAGGAGGAAATTGAGGAACTCACATGGAGGGACTGGGATTTAAAACCAGGTCTTCTGATTTTAAGGCCTTTTCTTTTAGTGTTTTCCCTTTTCTTTTCCTTAAGTCACTAAAATCTACAGTTATATAACCTTACAAAAATCATGATATGCAAAATAGAAAAATGATAGTGACCACATATCTACTAATGGCATTAAAATGTACAATCCTAAAAGCTTACTTGTTAGCACACTTGCTTATCTGTCCATTCATTCATTGAACCAGTAAGTATTTATTGAGAGTTACAGTGGGAATACAATGCTGTGAAAGACAAACAAGATCCCTCCCTTCACACCACTTAAATTCTAGTGGGGAAAACATCTGCACATAACAAACTAAATAAAATGATCATAAAATAATAAATGTTATTTATATAAAACTGGCTACTTTCTTTACTGCTCAGTTAAAGGGTCTTGTAGCTCATTTTACGATATGAAAAAAATCAAGGTCTAAAAGCTCCTTGAGACAATTTAAACTCTAATACCAAATATACCTCTATAAAATACCAAACTGAGCTAATACTGTATATGTGTACTTATACATATGTACATAACCTAAATATATGTATGCACATATTATCTATACAAAGAGCCATACTCAGTGAAAGATAAGTTACCTCCTAAACTAAAGTTCCCTCTGAGGTACAATAGAAATTAAAATAATTGCTTCTTTTCTCAACTCTATCTAGCACGTGTTTTCTGTGATGGGATAAATGTTTTCATTTCAAGTGCCAGTGTGTGAACTGTAATAAACATTACTGCTTTCATTTTTTTGTAGGTACAGAGGTTACGTTAACTGTTATAGTTGCTGAACTGAGTTTTTATGTCAGGTAATTTTGTTTAGTCCAAACTGGTTTTGAACTATAAACAATTATGGATATGCATTTTTTGGTTTCTTTGACCCCGAAGGGAAATTGGGGTTTATGTCAAATTGATGTTTTATCACAATAAATCTGTTTCTCAAAGCAAAAGTCTCTGTAGGATTGAGATAATTCATTATTTACATATGGGGTAACAGACATTTACTGCCTATTGAGATAATGATTGAGATAATGGATTCTCAATCCTGGATTCTAATTTACTACAAATAATTTAGCACCATTATTTAACAGAGCAGTTTAAAATAATAATCTTTCCTTTAAAAAAAAAAAAAAGACCAAGCTTAATTTTAAAAGCTTTGTGTTTATAGAGATCACCTATCAATATACTTTAGAATAATGCTGTTAGAAAAACCTAGGGATTAAGGAAGACAGTTTGAGATTAGAGATCTGTAGAGTGAAGATTTAGTAGCACACATTAAGGTTGATGGAACAGGCTGTTCACAGTCCTTGTGAATGTGGGAATTTGTTGGATATCCAGTTTTTTTGCTGTGAATAATAAACTGTTTCTCTGATGCAGAGGGCTGCCTATCGTCTCTCAGAATATACATGTGCAACAATTGCTGGTTAATTTGTTAGCTTGCAAGTAAGACAACAACTCAGACTTTCCACATTTTCTGACTTAACCCATTTATGCCTAGTGTTCCATTATTGCAATCCTCAGCTTGTGGGAGTTATTTATATCCTACTGTTCAAGGTCATCTCCAAGGTCTGATTTTTCACCAAAAAAATTTGCAACCTCTGGCATAAACGGGTTAACAATGTACAAAACAATCTCAAGAATTAATCATTATATAGGAGCTTATTGTATACAAAGTTAGCTAAAATTAGGTAAAATACTATAACATTTTGAGCACTAAGTAAGATAGCCTTTTCTTTCATGGTATAGGAAGAAGCCATCAGTGTGTGAACAAGTCATACATTTTTATCTGCAAAGACCCTTGGGAAATGATACTTTTCTCCAAAACTTATCAGGAATGTGCATAACCAGGATGAATCAAAGTTCAACATTTATTACGTACTATGTGCATATATTACATTGGCAATGTAGGTAAAGTGAGCAACTTGAGAAAAAATACTGTATTAAACACCAAGAGTTCACAATTTATTGGAAAAAGATGTATCCTTCAATAACTGAAATGAGGTGATAAAAAAAGGTAAAGATACAATATGAAGTATGATAAATCAATTAGGAAAATCCATTGATATGAGAAATCAATAATGAAAAAATAATTTTAAAAAAGACGAAATAATTGGGAGGGAAAGGGAGAGTCAGTTGAAATGGGGCTAGCACAGAAAATGAACACCCAGAATACGGGTAGGAAAATAGAAAAACTATGTTGGGTCATCCCTGCCACCACATAAGGCACCTCATTCATCAGGATCAACTCTTGGGGCTTTGCTAGAAGATGAACTAATTCTTTTTCCTTAAATTCACAGATGCTATCAATCTTCTGAAGTTCTCATTGAGAACCAGTCATTCTAATCATTGTTTTCACACACTATGGAAATCATTAAAATAAAAATGTTGAAGACTGATTTAAAATAAACGTTTCCAAGTTTTGTTATATATATTTAGCATTTTAAGGCAAGAAACAATAGAAATTTGATTATGAAGACTTTTATTAAATTACAGTATATTATATATATCTTAATAATAAGCCTTTCATCTTTAGGCTAATATGATATAAAAACCTACTTGGCCACATTACTTCTTGAGTTTCTTTTGGGCAGCTTTCTTCTTGACCATCTGTAATCGCTTCATAGCATTGAGCTGTGATTCTTGTGAAGTTGGACCTTTAAGGGATGCTGAGGGAGAGCTGCTGGATTCTGAAGTAGTTTTGCTAGTAGTACTTCCACTAGGTCCTGATGTTCCAGTATTTCCATTCCCACTTAGTTGGCTGCTGTTTCCTGGAACTAAACTACTTGGACTAGGAAGACCTACTTTGCTGACATTGTCACAACTAACTGAGCGACTAAGGCCAGTTTTACCCAAGGTTAGAGGTGGAGGTGGTTTTAATGGTACAGTGGGCGTAGTGCTGTTATTGGAACCTATTTTGGAACCTATTCCACCTTTGGATGATGTTGCCAGACCAGTCAAACCCACAGGTTTCTGGTTAGCTGATGAGGTAGCAGGTTTCCCAGTACTGTTTTGTGTTGTTGAACTCAATTTTGCTGTTGAGGGACCAGCAGAGGAAGTTTTGGCTGCAAAAGCTGCCCATCCAGTTAAGCCACTAGTTACTGACGAGGAAACGCTGGCACTAGAAGAATTTCCTGAAATAACTGTGGATGTCTGAAAAAATAAGGTAAATATTACATTAGAGCCAAGTATAATCAATACCTATATAAACATCCTTGAATATACAAAAACTCATTAGACTTTTTATATCTAAGTTATGAATTGGGAAATTTAAATCACACCACTAAATTAGGTTCTTATGAAGCAGATCTGAAAAACCACACAGAACAAAACTTATCTGTATCTAGCGGATATTATCATTTCCAAAACAGAAAATTTTTGATACCATATTCTTGTTCTAATGATTCCAAAAGAAAATATATGAAATTCCCTCTTGAGAATTGCTTTTAGATTCAATTCTAAGCTATATCTGAAAACCAGATTTAGTGCTTTAATATACTTTTTACCCAACAAAGTATTATCTAGCTTAATTAAACATCTAATTATTTTAGACTTTGCTCCAAATAACTAGGGATCATTTCAAAAATTTAATTCATCCTTAAGGGGCAAAAATGCCCATACCCAGAATATTCAGGAGAACATATCCAAGATGAAGAGATTCAGTCAATGTTTATTTACTGAGTGACTGTGTGAGAGAAAGAAGACAGCTGTATAGATTCTAAACCCATTTAAAAAAATGTTCTCCTAAATTCTGAGCAACAGTTACAGGAGTACAAAATATATGCAAAGTTAATTACTTGGAAGTGTACAACTTGCATGATGTATTAAAAAGGTCTCATGATTTTAGTTTCACAATTTGCCCATGATTCCAGTTAAACTATCATACAAAAGTCTCCTGCTCCTTTAATAAGGATTTTATCAATTGCCTCATTAGGCTGCACAGTGACATTTTCGGTAGGACTGATCTCACTCTCTGATATATTTCATAAAGGTATAACCCTTCAACTTTTCTGATTAACTTCCCTGGCTAATCAGAAGCTCACAATGATACCAATGCCACTATATAAACACATATTGCTCTTGTTCACACAAGAATATATTTTTTCACTTTCACATTAGGCACAAATGTACGTAGTTCAAATTAATTTTGAATTGAACTTCTTATTGACACCTTTTCTACCTTTACACTCTTAAGAAGATTCACAAAAGTGTTAAGTTCATATATAGATAAGAGATAAAATTTTACAAAATAATATCCTACTTAAAAAATGGTAGTTATACCTAAAATATATCCAGTTATAATTTAGAACTTCACTCTGAAATAGTTGATAAAACATTTTGAGCTCTTGAAATCAAGGTAGCCTTCAATATTGTCTGCATGCATACATTTTTAATCAATGTGAAAAGTAACAAAAATAGAGTTCTGAGATCTTTGTTTTATAAGAGAAGGAATCCAGATATTTGTCCACATACTCTGAAAATTGATAGGATGTTTTCTTACGGTAATATATTAATTATCTTACGAAGTTATCCAGAGAAGAAAAACTACATAAACCATACATTCCTAGAGGAATATATACCAGCAATGAGAGAAAAAGTTAGTCAAGAAGTAAACATTTACTTTTCAGTTATGAAACACCTAACTTTTTTTTTTTCCTTTTCTTGCTATTAAAGATAAAGCTGTCTGCCATATGGTTAAATGATCTTTCAACAAACTTCACTAAGGAAAACCCATCTTTAGTAATTACAAGACCAACACTTAGGAAGTACAAGCAAGAAAGCAAGTTCTATGTGTCTGGCATTTCATTTTAATGGCTTGCTGTTGCTTAGTATTGCTTTTCAACAGGATGACAGATGGTTTATAATACTATCAGGACACATAAGAGTAATATAACACAAACAATGGAGACCAAGTGATTTCTTACTATTTCAGCATAGAAAACAAATTTCTCAAGTTTTTAACTATAAATATTTTTTTGCCTATTTGCTAGATGGGCAAGTTAGAAAAGACATTTGCTTTTTATATGTGAATGGGAACCATTTTTTTATGGTATAAATTTATTCACTTTTATAAAAAGTGAATTTTTTATTAAAAAACACAAAACCTCTTTATCAAAACAAATATAACAGCAAAGTCTTTAATTTGTTTGCCATAAAATGATTTCATGTTGAATTTTCTAAAAATAAACTTTAGTAGTAACAGATTAGTCTAAAAATCTCCTAAAAAGTGATTATGTGCAGAATACAGCAACTCTAATTACTTTCAATAAACTGGTCATTCTTACTTCTATTCCAATTCACCAAGTTCCTATATGACAAATCAATAATGGATATGCCTTGGATAGCAAATCTTCCCGGGCAAATTAAAATGAAAAATAACCTCCAAATATAATTATCAATAAGTTTTTAAAAGTACTTTATATTCATAATCTTTTTCATCATATCAAGGGTATTAAGCTTACTATTTACAGTCACTTAGATAAGGTAGTAACTTTAGAGTTTTCTCAGGTCAATCTTTGAGAATTTGAGGCTAATATTTTTTTCTTACATGTTTAGTGCTATGCTTAACATTGGAATGTGTACCTCAGTAGAAGTCTTCTTTTTGTTATAAAATTAGATTAGAAAATTATTTTTTCATGATATAAAAATGCCAAGATAGTAAGAATAATGTAGTATGATTTCAAGGATGCAACCTTAGGAATGAGAAAGGTGATACTCTCTCTAGACAATGTGGTCCCTTGGTATAAGGGACTGAAAGTTTATTATAAAGAAACAAAACAAGACAAAGCAAGAAAAATCCTTCAATAGCCAATAAGAAGGGAGAAAAAAAAATTACAAGACCACTCTGCTCAAGTAGTGTGGGGGGCAAAACTGTTGCTACTGAGGGCAGAGGTATTTTGAATTTAAACCAGTCTTTTTTTTTTTTTTTTTTTTTTTTTAAGTCAGAGTTTCGCAATGGCACTATCTCAGCTCACTGCAACCCCTGCTTCAGGGGTTCAAGCAATTCTTCTGCCTCAGCCTCCCAAGTAGCTGATTACATGCACCCGCCACCATGCCTGGGAATTACAGGTGCCCACCATCACGCCTTGATAATTTTTGTATTTTTAGTAGACACGAGGTTTCACCATGTTGGCCAGGCTGGTCTCGAACTCCTGACCTCAGGTGATCCACCCGCCTTGGCCTCCCAAAGTGCTGGGACTACAGGCATGAGTCATGGCACCTAGCCTGAATTTAAACCAGATTTCTGATTGGAGATAAGTATTGAACCAGATGAGAATGGTAAAGAATATCATTTTGGAATGATCATAGACTGCTCCTATTTGTGATAAAAAGAAAAACAGCAGAGTTAGAGATTAATTAATGATATAAATGTTCCCTTTCTACCTAATATAATAGTAGTAAAGTCTTAATTTCTAAAATATAGCCATTTAGTATATAAAGTTTCTCATTAAATTTTTTTTTTTTTTTTTTTTTTTTTTTTGAGACGGAGTCTCGCTCTGTAGCCCAGGCTGGAGTGCAGTGGCCGGATCTCAGCTCACTGCAAGCTCCGCCTCCCGGGTTCACGCCATTCTCCGGCCTCAGCCTCCCGAGTAGCTGGGACTACAGGCGCTGCCACCTCGCCCGGCTATTTTTTGTATTTCTTAGTAGAGACGGGGTTTCCCCGTGTTAGCCAGGATGGTCTCGATCTCCTGACCTCGTGATCCGCCTGTCTCGGCCTCCCAAAGTGCTGGGATTACAGGCTTGAGCCACGGCGCCCGGCCTCTCATTAAATTTTTTATCAAGCAACTATTGTTTAATTAACTAAACTTTAAGATACAATCTTAGATAAAAATAGAATCTACTATACCTTGACTTCTGTTCTCTTAAATGCTAGAAAAGTTGTCTCTTGTTTCAGTTTAGTTTCTGGTTTCTTAACCAATGGATCTTTGACAGCTGGAGTTACAGAAACAACTGCAGGGGCTGGTTTCTGTGGTGGTTTCTGAGTTTTTTGAGCCTGCAAAAATCAGTGGATTAAATCAGATACAAACTCTTAACTGAACATACAAAAAGATAATAATCTCTCACAGGACTCATCATTGAAATTAAATACAGTTGAACATTTAAAAAAGTACTGTGATGATAATGAATATATATGCTCTTTGACAAATTATTTTTATCATATTAATGGTTTTACAGATTGTGTTAGTTTCTAAACAGTAAAGATAATATTAAGCTTTAGAAATAATACAGAATAGGGTTAAATAACATTTTAACAAGATAAAATTGTTTTTTAAAAAGAAAAATCACAAACTATATGTAAGCATTAGCTTTACTCATGATGAAGTACATTTATTTCTCATTGGGGTTGGTCAAATATGTAGGAGTTTTCTTCTTGGGGTCTAGGCATAAGTCCCTCATTTGCTGAGGGCAAATTAAAACACAGCTCAGATCATTTATAAGGTTTTACATGAAGAATAGGGAGAAAAAAAACTATTGATAAATGATGAAACTTTTTGAGGTTTTTCCACATTGCAAAACTAGGCACGCTAAATCTTTAGAGAAAGTTCATAAATACAAATTTCTACGTTATCAAAGAATTTTCACCCACTATTACTTTATAAGCATCTTCAGTTATATTTTGACCAATAATTGATTTTTTCCTTTATTTTATAACTAGGCACTTTACTAAATTTTCCTATAAACTCTAATCATTTTTGAGTTTATTTTTTAGTGTTTTCTAGGTAGATAATTGTAACTGTTTATAAATGGTTATGTGCAGTAATATTAAGAGTAATTTTCGGAGTCAAACAGAGCTAGGATTAAAACCCAGCAACTGGCCAGGTGCAGTGGCTCACGCCTGTAATCCCAGCACTTTGGGAGGCTGAGGCGGGTGGTTCATTTGAGGTCAGGAGTTTGACACCAGCCTGGCCCACATGGTGAAACCCTGTCTCTACTAAAAATATAAAAATTAGCCGGGCATGGTGGTGAGCACCTGTAATCCCAGCTACTTGGGAGGCTGAGGCAGGAGAATGGCTTGAACCCATTAAGTGGAGGTTGCAGTGAGCTGAGATCACACCATTGCACTCTAGCCTGCAGAACAAGAGCGAAATTCCATCTCAAAAAACAACAGAAAAAAACCCAGCAACTATTTTTCTAGGTACATTATCTCAGGCAAAACATGTAAATCTCTAAAAGCCTCATTCTCTTCATCTGTAAAATGGTAATAGCATTTGTTTCAAAGGTGGGTTATGAGGATGAATTATGTTTATGTAAGAGTTTAGCACAGTATCTGGAATATGCTGAGTGCTAACAAAAAGTTACTGTTTATTCATCATTATTATTTAAAAAGGATAATCAAACTGAATCCAGAAAAATCCACGCATACTGAACGGGGAAAGATGCTTCCCACCAGCCATTCCATAGTCTTTGCTAATCTTCATAAGTCTATATAGTACTGTACTAGACAATTTATTAACAATTTGTCACCATTTCTGGAAACCAGAACTTGGCCTATTTTGCTCTTGTTTGGGTCTTCTTGTGTAATTCTGTGCTACCGTTTGCCATACTATATAGTTTTGGTCCTTAAATCTCAATTCGTATCACTTTTTATACACATACCTTCCACATCAAAGTACACCTACCTTCAATACCACTTATAAACCAAAAATCAGATCAAGAATATTAAGAATGTTCAAAGTAATTCACTGTTGATTACTGGTACTAGCAGGAAAGGACAGCCATCTTATCCTTTATTGCAAAACCATGTTACGAGAATGCATCCCTCACAGTAAAACAGAAACATACGGCTCCAAAACCATGGCTTTTGATCTTTATACTGCATTCCACCCACATCTAGCACTCCTGAGCTTAGACTCTGAGGACCCACCTAACTTGTATGTTTTAACAGATAAAGACTAATTATGATGAAGCCCCAGGAAGTACTTCTGCCTGAGATCATGTTTGGATCTTCTGCCTTCCCTGTTTTATCCAGCCATCTTAGAAACTGAGTAAAAAATCCTTTGTCCTTCACTGGTAATACCAGTTTAGGGAACTAGGATATAATTACTGATTCAGTTTTGTTCAATAAAGGAACTAAAAGTTTCATTGCGTGACTGCTTCAAACACTGCAAAATGTATAAAATTCTCCACTAAGGCACTAACTGCCAAAATGGCAGCACTAAAAACCCCATATATTTTTAAATGCTGTGAAACAGGAGTGTATTACTACCTTAGATTGAGAACCACTGCAAAAGTGATATGAGTCTCTCACCTGAAGCTGGGGAAAAACCCACTACTGGGTAGAGAGAAAATTATAGAACTGAAGAATAACCTTGGACCCTGCCATACACGATAACATTCTTAACTAGGTCTTCCTACAACAATGTGTACTGCAGAACTTGCCCCAGTTTGAGGAATCTGTGCAAAGAGAAAGGGGATATCAGGTGCTATTTATAATATCTTTGAGATACCTTGGAACACCAACCAATGCACATATGAGAATCTCACTCAAAGCTATTATAGTTAGAATGACTCAATTTAGAATCCCCACTGTTTCAAAATTATCTCATTAAACCTTACATTTCCTGGATTCTGATCTTTAGGCTCACTTCAGATCATGTCTTTTGGTATTTCCCCACATTTACTCTTGGTGTATTCTAGTCATGTTTTAATATTAGCCATGACTCCCCATTTAGTACTTTGACTTTTGGACACACAGACCAGATTCACTGTTGGTTTCTGGTACTAATCTGCATTTAGCCTGACATGGTGGCTCATGCCTATAATCCCAGAACTTTGGGAGACTCCATCTCTACAAAAAATAAAGAAAATTAGCTAGGCCTGGTGGCACATGCCTGTAGTCCCAGCTACTTGGGAGACTGAGGTGGGAGGATTGCTTGAGCCTGGGAGGTCGAGGCTGTAGCGAGCCATGGTCACGCTACTGCACTCCAGCCTAGACACCAGAGTGAGACCCTGTCTCAAAAAAAAAAAAAAAATTATATTTGCTTCATTTTATTTAACTTAAGAACAACAGAATGTAGAATGTGTCAGTCTTGAGCTCCATTTAAGTGCTATGCCAATGAATTACATGATCTTACTGATAAATTAGATATTATTTGCAAAGCAGATAAAAGAATAAACAGTATCCCAGATGAAGAAGCTGAGAAGCAGAACATGAAAGTTCTCCACATATTCAGGTAATTACACACTTCGTCTGTGTCAGAGTGGCCAGAGTGTATGAATGTGTATGGTGAAGCAGTGAGAGAAGGGGCTGTAAGGTAGAGTCGGGTCAAAAAGAGAAGGTCCATATATGCATCCTAATGAGTATAACCTCATTATATAAGTAATTGAGAGCCACTGGGCATATATAAGCAGATAAATATTTTAGAAGAATTCTAATGACAGTAATCAAAGTGGATTGATGGGAAGCAAGGAGATTTCTTAAGTGGTTATTGCAATAGACAAGTAATGCATTTGTGGAACAGGGTAATAAAAGAGAAATGAATAGATTTCAGAGACATATAAGAGGGAGAATTAACAAATCTGGTAAACAAAGGGATATGAATTAAGAGAGGCATCAAAGATGTTTTCTAATTCAGGCAATTGCAGAAAAAAAAAAACTGGATAATAGAACAACTTTTATTTTTAAATATATTGAACTTAAAGTATCTATAGACTATCTAGTTAGCTATAGAAGCTTACCCAGGAAGAGGGTTAGAACCATAAACATAGATTTGACATAAAATAAATCCCCAAAAAATGGAGGAGAAAAAACTTGGGGGAAGAATAGTGCTTACTTTAGATATTAAGGGAGCTAAAGTGATAATAATAATGAAACAGTTGAGTACATACTAAAGAAAGACAGATTATTGTCACAATTTGTTCTTTTGACAATTTCCAATTCTTAGTGGTTTCTTATCAATGCTCTGGAATTCATTGCTCATCTATAATAATTTCACTTTAGATCCTGGAGGGCTAGTTTAAATAATAAATTAAATAAAAATCAAACTGAGCAGAACAGATTGTAACTTGTCACAGAAATTTCCTGTTACAAGTAAGAAATATACACTATTGATATCCACACTTTTCATTTACTACTTTTTATTTCATAGGAATAAAAACACTTCCTATTTCTGATTTAACTGATTAAAAAGTAAAATGGTATCTCGAATTTTTACTTTTAACTAAGTACTTCTGACCTTTAAAGATATATTGGTTAGACAAATTTATGTAGAAATTCATTTGATTAACAGACATGAGAACTCTGCAATTGAGAATCACTAATTTAAGGCAGGGGAAGAGAGATGGAAGTGTGAGGGAGAGGTAGCGAATAAGACATTATGGCAATTTCTTGTTTTCTTTAAAAGAAAATTATGAAATTCTTTTATCATTTATCTATTTTATAAGTGAATAAAAGTTAGAAAACTATCCAATATAACAAATGAAAATGTATTTCACTATGATATTAAAGGCAGGTATGTTAGTGAACAGTAAAAAGAGAAAGTATGTTGGAAGAATGAGGTAATGGTCACTTGAGGATAATGAGAAGGAAAGACTAAGCAATAGAGAAATGCAGCTGGAAAGACGGATATGCACATATAAATATCGCCTCTGTACACATCTTATTCATTTGGTGGTTTAAGCTCACTCAGGAATTTTCTATATTTCCTTACCAGACCTCAACAAAGAGTGGCGCTTTGTATCTCACCAATTCTCAGTGCTGCATGGTATATTAAAATGTTTATAAATACATTGACAGACTAGTAAGGAATATTCATAATTTGTGTGTCACCAATCTTGTTTGTTTATCTATATTAGAAGTAGATAAAACTAAACAGAGAAAAATGCACATAACGTGGTCTGGTTTTTAGCCATAGAAATATTAATCACACATATATACTATACATATAAACATTTAAATAATCAGCTTATATTATTTATTTTTTCAATATCTTAAATATTCAAATCTTTGTTTTGAAAGCACATACCAACAGAAACATTGACAGACTGTTTAAAATAAATAAAAATACGATTCCTACCATTCTTTTCATTTGTCTGGTACATCGGGCACAGTACCACACCAGGCGAGGGTCATTCGCTTCCTTGTCTGTCACCTGGGGTTTATGGCAATCTCGGTGGTAGAGATTATGGCACTCCTGACATTCTACTAATTGATTGCCAGATGCCACCATCATTTGCCTAAGAAAACACACCATTAAACATTACACTACTTTTTTAATGCAATAATTTAAAGTTATTTCAGGTGTACTGGCTCATGCCTGTAATCCCAGTACCTTGGGAGGCCAAGGCAGGCGGATCATTTGAGGTCAGGAGTTCAAGACCAGCCTGGCAGACATGGCGAAATCCTGCCTCTACTAAAAATACAAAAATTAGATGCGCGTGGTGGTGCACACCTATAATCCCCACTACTCGGGAGGCTGAGGCAGGAGAATGGTTTAAACCCCGGAGATGGAAGCTGCAGTGAGCTAAGATCACACACTGCACTCCAGCCTTGGTGACAGAGTAAGACTCTGTCTCAAAAAAAAAAAAAAAAAAAATGTTATTTCAGGGTTGTTCTAGTAAAGTTTGGTATACTAAAAAGAAAAAAAATCCCAGAAACCCAAAGATCAAAATAACAAACTCCAACACATAGCATGCACAAAAGCATAAGCTTTTAAAGCTTATGGTCAACCATTAATAAATACATGGAATGCCATGATTAAATTTGGCTATTTTCTCCTTGTCATTTCTCATTATAATTTTTGTCTTTCTCTCAGAAGGTAGTAGACTCTGATTAGTCTTCCAACAGTCTCATAACATTTTGTATCTCTATTAAATTCCCTTATATTAGTTAGCTATATGTTGTTGTTGTTCTTCATTAATATGAGTTACCTAAAGGTGAGAACTGGACCTAACTATTCACAGTCCTTAGCACGTTACTGCACACACATAGGGTGCTCAATGAATGTCTGATCAGATTAATAGAATGAAGCCATATGTATATAAAAAAGTATAAATTCCAAAAGCACAAAAGGCAGTCACCATAGCCTTAGATTATCATAGGCACATATATCATAATATAATAATCACTTTCCCTCTGGAACCCAAAAATGCAGAAAATGTTACAACATAACGGATTTAAAAGCCATAGTTGGTAAAGACAAAATATTTGACAATTTTCAATATGTTAAATTGTTATATGGGCAGTTCATAAGACATCTACTTATCTCCACCCCAGTTCCAAATCGTAAAACAAAATAGAAAATGCATAATTGTTCTGATTTTGGGGGTTGAGGAGTGGAAAGGGGTCCTGTGTTCTTCATAAAGTAACAAAATAATCTGTGACAAGGGACAACTTACCTACAAACAACGCAGGCCAATCCCATCTCCATGGCAAAATCATCAGCACTGGTCTCCTCAAAACTGGAAAGGTCAGCCATAGCTAAATCCTTGCTAGTTTGGACAGTAATGGGAGAGGACTGTGTTTCTGGTTTCTCCAATCTAGGTTTCTTTGGAATATCAACTCCTTCAGTGATGTCTGATTTCATCTATAAAAAGCATCAGAAAATGATAAAGTGATGTGGTAGAATAAATTTTAAGTCACTGAAAGATGAATAAAAAGGACAATAGGCAATGATCAAGTCCATTTTACAGATATATTCACATAGTTTGGGACATATGTGCACATTAACGATCTGTAGAAGAATTATAACGAATTTATCGGTACATTAAATGAAACCAGCAAGACAGAAATAAATAAATCAGAACAGTTTAACAAAGATTTGTATTTCTCTTTGTACTCTTCTATCTATTAAAGATTTCTGGAAGTTCGATGGATTTACTTAGACTAGTATCTACTGTACAGAGTTAACACATATTTGCTTCAAAGCAAATTCGGATTCCCTTCTTTAAGATATAAATATTATCAATATACCCATTAGATTTGGCAAAAATCAAAAAGTCTGATAAGACATGGAATTTGGAATTCTTGTACTTTGTTGATGACAGTGTAGATTTAGTACATCTACTTTTGATAACAATTTGGCAATGCCTAGCAATGTTGAAGATGTCATATCCTATTACATTCACTTATAGGTATACATCCTATAGAAACTACTAACATGACATTTGTATAAAGTAGCTCACTTCAACTCCATTGTAATAGAAACAAAGGAGAAATATCTAACTGTGCATCAGTAGGGGAATGATAAGCTGGTTAATTCACAGAGTAAGTATTATGTAGTAGTTAAAAGAAATCTAGATCTACATGCATCAACATAGATACATTTCAAAAGCACATAGTTGAGTGGAGAAAAAGTTACCAAAGGATATACACACACACAGTATGATATCATTTACATAATTTTTTTTTTTTTTTTTTTGAGACAGAGTCTTGTTGTGTTGCCCAGGCTGGAGTGCAGGGGCACAAACTCTGCTCACTGTAACCTCCGCCTCCTGGGTTCAAGTGATTCTCATGTCTCAGTCTCCCGATCTGCTGGAACTACAGGTGTGCGCCACTACACCTGGCTAATTTTTGTATTTTCAGTAGAGATGGTGTTTTGCCATGTTGGCCAGGCTGGCCAACTCCCGACCTGCTGACCTCAAGTGATCCTCCTGCCTCAAACTCCCAAAGTGCTGGGATTACAGGCATGAGCCACCACGCCCAGCCTCATTTATGTAGATCTAAAAGCAGAGAAATAATCTAACGCAGTTTATGAATAGCCACTATTTAGCAAAAGTATGAAAACATACAGGATAATATACTCCATCTTGAGGGCAAAGGTTACTGAAGATATCGTTCAAGTGTATTTTTTTCTAACTAAAATCTTAATTACTATATGTAGAAATCATCTAAAAATAGACAATCCAAGAATCATCCGTGGCCCTGCTCAGGTGCATACCATTCTATAAAGTTTATGTTTAGTCATTTACATCTATACTCTCCTATCTTTTCTTTCTTGCTTGCTTGCTTTTTTACTTGAGACAGCGCCTCACTCTGTCACCCAGGCTGGAGTGCAGTGGCATGATCTCCGCTCACTGCAATCTTTGCCTTCTGGACTCAAGCAATTCTTCCACCCCCTACCCGCCCACAAATAGTTGGGACTAGAGGTAATTGCCACCATGCCCAGATGATTTTTGTATTTTTTGTAGAGATGGGATTTCACCATGTTGCTCAGGCTGATCTTGAACTCCTGAGCTCAAGCAATCTACTTGCCTTGGCCTCCCAAAGTGTATCTATCTTTTCTTCTTAACAACTGTACCATCTAGGACCTCTGAGGCATAGATAAAAGTTTATACTCAAAATTACTATACTCCCTAGGGTTCAAATATTTATTGACAATAGCTTTTAACCATTTAACTTTAAAATTTGTAAATTTTACTCATTTTTCAAAGTCAAAATCTATAGCTATCAATACATATTCACTGAGTGATGATTATTATATACCTATACTCATTATTATATAAAAGAAATAGACATAAACCATTGTTCCTTTCTGCTTATGGAACAACTAATTTACCTTTTTTCTTTTAACAAGATTAAAATAAAATCTTACTTTATCAGCAGGTCTCTTTTCGGCTTCTTTCTTTACCTTTTCAGTTGTGAGGACCTTGCCATTATTATTACCAGAAGGAAGACTGGATGATATTTTGGGCTCTTGCTTAATGGAAATGTTTTTTGTGCTTGAAATTTTGGGTGGCTCCACATCCTAAAAGATGAAAAAAGGTACCAGTAATTAAATATTCAGACTGATCATCATAAAAAATAGATCATTAATCTAAACAATTTTCATTTAAAACTAAGACATCTCATTATAACCAATGTAATATTCCTTTCTTAAATAGATAAATAGCTTTATTGAGAAATAATTGATATACAAACTGTACCTTCATTTATTTATTTTTTTTGGGGGGGATGGAGTCTCACTCTGTTGCCCAGGCTGGAGTGGAGTGCTGTGGGACAGTCTTGGCTCACAGCAACCTCTGCCTCCTGGGTTCAAGTGATTCTCCTGCCTCAGCCTCCCGAGTATCTGGGACTACAGGTGCACCACCACACCCAGCTAGTTTTTGTAGTTTTAGTAAAGATGGCGTTTCACCATGTTGGCCACGCTGGTCTCAAACTCCTCGCCTCAAATGATCCACCCACCTCGGCCTCCCAAAGTGCTAGGATTACAGACATGAACCACCACACCCGGCCCAAACTACACCTACTTAAAGTGTAACATTTGATAAATTTTGACATATGTATACATCTATGACACCATCACTACAATCAACATAATGAACAGATCCATCATCCCCCCAAATCTCCTTGTGGCCCTTTGTAATTACCCTCTTACAGGTATACACACTAGAGAAATTATGTCTCCCATCCTCAAGCAATCATTTATCTGTTTTCTGTAACATTATATTAGTTTGCATTTCCTAGAAATTTATATAAATGGAATCATAGAGTATGTATTCTTTTTTTATCTGGCTTCTTTTACTCAGAATATTTATTTTGAGATTCATCCATGTTGTTAAGTGTATCAATAGTTCATTCCTGGCCGGGCGCGGTGGCTCAAGCCTGTAATCCCAGCACTTTGGGAGGCCAAGACGGGCGGATCACGAGGTCAGGAGATCGAGACCATCCTGGCTAACACAGTGAAACCCCGTCACTACAAAAAAAAAAATACAAAAAACTAGCCGGGCGAGGTGGTGGGTGCCTGTAGTCCCAGCTACTTGGGAGGCTGAGGCAGGAGAATGGCGTAAACCCGGGAGGCGGAGCTTGCAGTGAGCTGAGATCCGGCCACTGCACTCCAGCCTTGGCGACAGAGCGAGACTCTGTCTCAACAACAACAGCAGCAACAACAACAACAACAAACAGTTCATTCCCTTTTATTGCTGAATAATACTCCATTGAATGAATATACCACAATTTATCTATCAATTTACCTATTGATGGATATTTGGGTTGTCTGCAGTTTGGGACTACTACAAATAAAGCTGTTATGAATATTCATGTACAAGTATTTGTACATACCTATGTTTTTACTTTTCTAGAATAAATAGGAGTGGGTTATATGGTAAGTATTAAATATATGCTTAATTTCTTAAGAAACTGCCAAACTCTGTGGCAGGACCATTTTATATTTCCACCAAGCATATATGAGAGTTCCAGCTCCTTTCCATCCTCACCAATAATTTGTATGGCTAGTCTTTTTAAATTGTAGACATTCTAATAGGTATGCAGTGGTATCTCATTTAGATTTAATTTACATTTTCCCAATAACTAATGATGCTGACCAGTTTTTCAAGTGCTCATTTGGCATACATATATCTTCTTTGGTAAACTATTTGATAAAATATTTTGCCCATTTAAAAAAATGAATGTTTGTTTCATTATTGAGTTTAAAGAATTCGTCATAGATTTTGGGCACAAGGCCTTTATCAGAGATACGATATGAAAATATTTTCTCTCAGTCTGTGGCCTGTCTTTCCGTTCTGTTTAAAACTTTGATCCCTTATTCATGTATTATAGCTTTGCTGATATAGATAACTTATTTATTGTTACTAATATTAACAGCTCCTTGGAATTTCCCCTCCCCAGAAAGGAGGGCACTCCTCCACCATTCTAAATAAAACTAAAGCAGCTGAGTGCAGTCTATTTTACTGTGATAATATGTAAAAGTACAAAAGTATAAATGGGGATAATACACATCAATTTCAGAAGAGCGTCTACCTCTGAGGAGCAAGAGAAGAAAAAGGAAGGAGGAATGGCTCCTCAGATCTAGTGGTGGCAGGGCTTGATATATTATTATGCTGACTGCTTAAAACTGAGGCCTATAAATAGTTTTTTATAAACAGTTTATATTAGAACGCAGCCACACCCATTCATTTATGTATAATGTATGGCTGCTTTCACATTACCATGGCAGAATTAAATAGTTGCAATGGAGACCATCTGGCACACAAAATCTAGAATTCTTACTGTTTGGCTCTTTATAAAGTCTGTTGACCACTGGTGTAGACTTAGTCAAGTGTTGAAGAAAATGTTAATAATGCAGATTAAACTTAAAAGTGTATGGTGGGCCAGGTGTGGTGACTCATGCCTGTAATCCCAGCACTTTGGGAAGCCAAGGTGGGCAGACCGCTTGAGTACAGGAGTTTGAGACCAGCCTGGGCAACATGGCAAAACTCTGTCTCCACAAAATATAAAAAAATTAGCCGAGCATGGTGGCATGCACCTGTAGTCTTAGCTACTCAAGAGGCTGAAGTGGGAGGACTGCTTGAACCTGGGAGGGAGAGAGCGCTGTGAGCCAAGACTGTGCCATTGCACTCCAGCCTCGGTAACAGAGTGAGATCCTGTCTCAACAAAAAACCAAAAAACATGTATTGTGCGTAACTAAAAAATTGAGGACAAAGTCATGCAGTATTAAACTATTACCTATTCAGCAAAAAAGTTGTTCTAGTTGTTGACAGATGAGTTAAGTTTTAACTGCATTATTTCACATTTGCCTTCCTCATTAATGTAAATGAATATCAACCAATATTCATGTTAGAATACACTTGGAGACCTGGTAATGTTTATAAGCATACCACTGCCTCCAGGTGATTATTATCCATGCTAAAGTTTGAGAAACACTGGCATAAATCACTCTTCTCACATAAATCTAGTGATGAAAATATTCAGCTGAAGGCTAAAATTAAATGGACCTGGGCTTTAAAAACCTGTAACAAAAGAGTTTCTGAAAACTGACCAAGAGAAGTAAACTCTAGCTAGAAACCTAAGGGCAGCATGCTTTTTAATCACAACAAATTTTTCACGTTTTTTAAGAGATAAACTTCCATTTTAGAACTCCATTGAAACATTTTTTTTTTCTTTAGTAATAATAGGTTTTCCTAACTGGACAATACCAACACCCACAGTGGAATGAATTTGGCAGTATGCTTTGTAGAGCCATATTGATTTGCTCGATCTGAACTCACTGAACCTACTGGAATCAGAATAGATAGAAGAAATGAAGTCACAATGGTTCTGTTATTCAAAGTACAATAAAAAGGCTTCAGAGTACTAGACCTAGTATTGAAAGAAGGCTGGGGACAAAATGCCAGTGTTTACTTGAGCTTCAGATTCTGGTGAGACTTGAGCTAGTCATGTTCTATCTTTTCCTTCTCGGTTTGGGATCTAGGTCCACAGACCTGAGTGATTTGGAGTTTCAGGACAACAGCTTAGAAGAATTCGAAAGAATGTCTTAGTAGGTATTAGGGAATATAGTAAGAGTTGTCATTCACTGACAGCCTATTATGTACCAGGCAGATACTACACTAGGTGACTCATTTACTGTATCTCCTTCAATTTTTACAACTCTGCAAAGTAGTTCTTATCATCCCCATTTTACCAATTAACAGACTAAGTGAAATGAAGTTGCTGTGTACCTCAGTTTCCTTACATAAAATGAAGAAAACAGTATCTATCTTAAAGGATCATTATTATAATTAAAATTAATTATTCACATAAACTACTCAGAAAAGTACCTGGGACATCAAGATACATTGTCTATTATCATCACACAATTATAAGATGTAAGTGGGATTTAAAACAGGTATGTTTGGTATCAAAACATATATTCTTTTCACATAAAGTTGCCATTGCCTGTTTTGTTATTATCAAGACAGGAGCTACAAACTTCTCAGAGTTCATCCATACCTCCTTTTCTCTTAAATTATTCTACCCATATTCAATTTATATTGTTGAAAAATCTGTGCTTTTACTTGATTTTTTTAATCCTTAAAACAATAGAGAATAATTAGAAGTAATCTGTGGTTACATTCAGCAGCTTAAAAAAAATTCTGATCATAAAGAATCGGAAATTAAAGTAAGCCGTAAACAAGTGAATTCATATACATATAAAGCAGTAGAACAGAATATCCCACACCCCCAGCTGATTTTTCTATGTGGTGTAACAGTTCTCTGAAAACTTGAAGGAAAAAAAGAAAATATAATTTCTCCGTGCCACAAGGAAAGATTATTTCAGCAGAGATTGTATTGAGATGGTCTATATGTTATCAATGTACTACTACAGGTCTTATAAAACTCTCTTCAAGCTTTTTATTCATGCAGGTACCTTTTGAGATGGACGGTAACTGGAATCAATGCCCCGAGCCAAAGATTCATCAAGCAGTGCTTTTAGCTTTTCAGCAGAATCTTTACTCTTTGAATGTAAGAAACCTAGTGCTTTCAAAAAAATGGGATCAAGTTCCAAGTTCACAGTAGCAGCCATTGCAAACACCTGAAGGAAAAAAAAGAGGACGTAATTTAGAAGACAATGCACAATTATCTATGTCAAAGTTTTACTTTTCTGTTTTTAAATTTATAATAAATAATACTGTGTACATGATATAAAATGTAAAATTATCAAAAAGTTATTACAAATAAAAGTAAATTTCCTTCTTATTCCTGACAGGCATTATCTAGTTCCTGCCCCCGAAACAACTAGCAGTATCAGTTTTCTGTGTATCCATATTGATGGTAACCTTTTAAATCCAGGTAGGCTTCTCCCTGCCACAGAACTCCTTCCTAGCTGTGTTTTAAAAGATACACTTTGCAGTTTCAGTACATAGAACTTGATGGGTTTAGGTCAAGTTTACTCTGTATCAAAATTTCTTCTCTCAAACCTTATTTCCATAACACAAAGGAAGTCTTAGTGTGCATGTGTTTGTGTGTGTAAGGGGTATCACAAGAGGGCAGCGGTGAAAGGGTGCGTTAAGTGATTAGCTGTCACGGTCACTGCTGCCACTTTTACCTCAACTCTTTTTTTTTTTTTTTTTTAATTCACCTCTTTAGTTCTCTGCCCCAACCATGAATGTCTCAGAAAACATATTAATGATAACCTTATTTGATAACATTTAGATTGTGGTATCTTATGCATTAACCTATTTTTAAAAGTAAGGTCTCTGAGGGATAATATCATAACTACTTAAAACACACACACACACACACACACACACACACACACACACACACAGAGTCTATGACGCTTTGTGTCCTAAAGAGCTTAAAAAATAGCCAAGATGGATAAAGATATACATCAAAGGCTTATGAAATTCCACAGTACTAAAAAGTTTTGTTTTTAGTTAATACCAATACTATCATGTGGTTCTGCTTCTGGTTGTCACTTTTTCAAAAACCTCTCCAGGCAAGAAATGATCAAAATAAAAATGTATTCTTTGTGTTCAATCCTTTGATCAATATACTATGGCTTGAAATCTTCTATCCTCGAGGTTAATATTATATTAATGCAACACACTTGCACTACTATAGTTAGAGAACTGTCAGCAATTCCAGTTATCTCCCATTTTCAGGGGTTTATAACACCATTAAAACTTGCTGTAGGTTGAATCCTAGCATATGAAAGCACATCTGAAAATGGATTTTGTTGTTCCCTCCCCTCCAACTTCACTCTTCACCCCTCTCCGCATCTGACAAGAAACACACATACACATCACTAGGTTTTTTTTTTTTTTTTAAAGTTCCCAGGAAGGTATTAGTTATCTACCTGATAACTACAAAATTATTGTCAAATTCTGTACTGTACTAAAATATTATCTGAATCACACATGGAAAGGAATCCAAAGGTCAGTACTACAATGAAAAAGTTACCTTATCTCAAACTGTTGTATTTGTAAGAATTTAACAAAATTGAAAAGCAGCCTCTGTCACTTCTTAAAATTATATTATTACATACATCACCTCTACATAATGATAGGTATAGGAAAGTTATTTTAAAATTTACTCAAGGCGCTGGTCACCATGTATGTTCTGAGGAAAAAAATAGCTCCTTAATAAAATGTCCATGACTGAAAAGGTAAACATGCCATTCCTCCAGCATATACAAGGGTAACAGCCACCTAATGTCTTTTTTCTTTAAATTCCACTCCTATGACAGTTTACTAATCTTTCTACTGATCTAATTTCATATAGGTAAAGGGAATAGCAGTTTACTTATCCGATTGTTATGAAACAGTTTATTTTATTGGGTACCGACCAAAGAGTTGACACCTAAAATAACCCTCGTAATATATTAGAAAAAACATTTCTTGAAATTTGTATGCTGAAAAATGAAAGCCAAGTATTTATTGCTATGTATTTCTACAATCACAGGTAAGAGGTTTACATTACAGATTAGGTGACAAGAGTCAGCACCTAGATTACAAGACGACAGAAGTCATCAACACCAACATTCCAGTTGGAACCTTGGAGTCAGTTCTTTTTATGTAATCTTACCATTATAAAACTTAACAGGCTTTGTACCCCTCCCCTAAATTACTAACATGGCCCTCTGGCCCAGTGGTCCCCCATGGTGAAATACAGAGAAAAAAATATTAATTTTTAAATTTATTTCTATTTCTATTTTTAAAAAAATCTATTCATATACAGAATTATAATAGTGTATTATATAATTGATCTTTAACCTCAAGGAGCTTTATCTTCAGCCAGTGAAATCTGAAACTGCCACAAAAAAAAACTATACACCTCTTTTATTACAATCAATTCTCCTTTCTGACTATAATCTTCCATTACTCTATCTCTTCCACTGCCTTAACCCAGGGACCTCTTCAAAGTGCCAAGTCAATCTTTCTTCTGTATTTATTTATTCATTTCTCTGTTCCCATTCCACTTGCTCTTTGTTACAGAAGCCTCCAATTTCTTGTCCCTTCTGCTTTCTCCTTATTGGCACCCTCTTGCCCTGACTTTTGCTTCCTCACCAAACAGAAAACAGTAGTTGAGCCTAAAATAAAACACTCATGGTTATGTGGTTTACATTTTATATTTCAGTTTTCTATCTTACTTTTACTCCCACTTTTCTGTTGCCTTCTCTAATTTCTGTTACTTTTCCTTCCTTACTGGCAAATATCCATATAGTGAAAGAACTTTACTTTCTACAGCAGTCATAAAGAGGTCAGCAACTTGGTGTAACTGTGTTGATCTATATATACAAAAACATTTTCCTGGAGTTACACCAAATCATGTTACTTCCATACAATTCCTTTCCTGTATATTCATTCCTAAACCCACGGCCAAAACAGACTGTAAAAAAGCCATATCATTCTTACTATGGATTAGAGTTCTAGAAAACAAGTCCTATGTGTGTGTATGAAAGAAAAATGTATATACAAAGGAAATTTAGTATATGAAATGTAGCTTTCATTTAACAAGTAGATGTTGCTTTAAAAAAGGAATGTGAGAAAATTAATATTTACCACTTTAAAGCTTTCACTGACCTAGGGAACTGGTAGTAGTAGTATTGATAAGAGTGAATTCTTAGGTGATGCTGGGAATTAGCTGTGTCAAATGCATACAGCACAAAAACCCCCACTACTAAACAATGATCTTTTTTCTCTTTCTTGTATTATCCTTGATTTATTGCAGTATGCCGTTTACTTCCTATCCAGCTCACATTCTGTGGTCCAACCTTTCAATAACTCTTTCAGTACTCTAGGCACCCGAAAGCCCTGTAGTTTCCTTACTTTATAGACATCCACCCTGCTAGTCATTCTCTCTCTGCCTGCACCCAAACTCTAAGTGCAACTGAGAGGAATACACATACACCCTATCTTCAGAATCACCATTCTCAGGTTGGCATTCAATACAACTTGGCAATTCTCTCATCCTTCTCTGGTCAACTCACTTCCTCATTTTCTGCAAAGATCAGTTATGCTTTCTCCATTTTCTTTTAAAATTGCTTCTGTGTTTCAGTAGATGGCCTCACCTACTTCACAAAGAAGAAAGGCTGTCAGAGAGGAATTAAGTCAACTTCCTTCCAGCACATCTACAAACTTACTTACACTCATCCTTTCAAACTCTTTCACATCCGATAAAAAAGGAGAAGGTGGCTCTCCATGCAATGTCACCTGGATCTGGATCCTCTCTCTTCTTGTCCCCTCTTGAACCTTGGCCTATGGATTATTGCCCATATCTTTTTTTTTTTTTTTTTTCCCCAGCCTTTTCTTTCTGCTGGCATCTTCTCATTGACATTTAAATATATTCAAACATCTATCTTTTCTCTTTTATAGGAAAACTTTCTCAGAAATCATCTACTTTTGTACTCTTTTTCTTCATTCCTTCTCCTTATACAGCAATTTGTGCAATTTGGCCTTTGTCCCACTATTCCATGAAAATGCTCTCATGAGTCATTCGTGGCCTCAATCAGTAAACCTAATACATATGATTTTCCCTCCTACTTCTTTGTCAGTCATCTTTGTAGGTTCCTCCTATTCCAATTAAAAATGAGATCCTCAATGCTAGGTTCTGGGTCTCTCCTTGTTCTACATCTTCTTCCAAAAATGTGTCTCTGAGTCAGCAGCATAGGCATTACGTCAGAACTTAGAAATGCAAACTCTTGGTCTCCATTCCTAGGCCTACTGAAGAAAAAACTCTGGGAGTAGGGTCTACAAATCTGTGTTAAGCCTTCCAGGCAATTCCATCTACTCTAAATTTTGGGAATTATTACCCTAGACAATTTGATCTATACAGTCCTTTGCCAGTGTTTACTAATACATCTCTGCAGTCCATGTGTCTCTCTCCCAAGATCCAACTGCCAGCTTGACATGGATATCTCATTGGTGCCTCCTATTGAACGCGTCTCCAACAGAGCCACTCATACACTCTTCCCTTTTCTCCTAAAGTAATTCCTCTAGTAATTCTTCCTCTAGTAATCCCTTTTTCAAATGATATTTACCCTATTGCCCAAGCCAGTAACCCAGAAGCAGCTTTATCTCTTCCCACTTCCTTAATTCCCACCCCCAATTCAATAACCAAACCTCTTAAACATATCTCAAATCTATCCACCCTTTTCAATTCTTACTACTACCACTCTAGACCAACCTATCATCATCTATTATTTGGCCCACTGCAATAGCTTAATCAGTCTCCCACAACCACTCTTGTCATCCTCTAAACCTTTTCATATCACTCACTTGCTTAAAATCCTTTTATTCGCTTCTCACAATCCAAAGGTTCAAGAATAAGATTCTTAACAAGGTCTCTAATTCTCTACATCAGGGGTCCCTAACCTTCAGGCCATGCAGCAGGAGGTGAGCAGTAGGCAAGCAAGTGAAGCTTCATTTGTATTTACAGCCACTCCCATCACTTGCATTTCTACCTGAGCTCTGCCTCCTGTCAGATCAGTGGTGGAATTAGATTCTCACAGGAGTGTGAATCCTATGTGAACTGTGCATGTGAGTGCTCTAGGTTGTGTGCTCCTTATGAGAATCTAATGCCTGATGATCTGTCACTGTATCCCCCATCATCCCCAGATGAAACCGTCTAGCTGCAGCAAAGCAAGCTCAAGGTTCCCACTGATTCTACATTATGGTGAGTTGTCTAATTATTTTATTATATCTTACAATGTACTAATAAGAGAAATAAAGTGCATAGTAAATGTAATGCACTTGAATCATCCTGAAACCATGTCTTCAATGAAACTGGTCCCTGGTGCCAAAAAGGTTGGGGACCATTGCTCTACATGATCTGATAATACACATAAAGCTGTTACAACAGTACCTGGCACATAGTTCACACTCATTAAATGTTACCTAGTATCTCAGGCCATTCTCACTCTCTGTTATAGCTATATGACTTATTTCAAGCCCTCCAATATACTCTTTCTTACCTTAGTACTTCAGTAGAAAGTGTGCCACCCCCACCTCCATCTTAGGTCACCTCTCAAGTTTCTGTTTTTCCTGCACATTCCTTCAACAAAACTAGAAGTTTTACTGTTACATAGTCCAAAAACATTCTGTACTTATTTATAATATTAATCACACTGTTAATTATGTAAATAATCTTTCTTTCTCATCAGAATGTAAGTTCCATGAAGGCAGGCAGTGGATTGGTCTTGCCTACTGCTGTAATCCCTGTCTGGCAGAGTTCCTGGAAAACAGCAAATAACAGTAAATGTTGGCCAAGTAAATACTTGTTATCTACTTCCAATTTCATAAAACTTTCTCCTCCCTTGAGTTCTGTTACACTCAACTTTTCTGTTTTTCCTCTTCTATCTCTGACTACTCTTTCTCTGGTTTGTCTTCTGATGCTTGTTGCTTTCGGTATTGTCCAAGTGTTTGTCCTTGGCTATCTTCTTAGTTCTGCTAGCAGTTTCTTCTTGGTAATCTTATACACATCAGGTTTTCAACTATCATCTCTGGGTAGATGATTTAATATGTTTTACCCCAACTCCAATCTCTCTCTCTCGCTTTTTTTTTTTTTTTTTTTTTTTGAGACATGGTCTTGCCCAGGTTAGAGTGCACCGAGATCATGGCTCACTGCAGCCTCGAACTCTGGGGCTCAAGCGATCCTTCTGCCTCAGCCTACCAAGCAGCTAGGACTACAGGCATGTACCACCATACCCATGCCCAGTTAATTTTGTTGTTTTTTAAGTAGAGACAGGGTCTTGCTATGTTGCTCTCATCTGGTCTCAAACTCCTGGGCTAAAACAATCCTCCTGTTGTGGCTTCCCAAATTGCTAGGATTACAAGTACGAGCCAAATCTCTTAAATATGAATCTCGTGTTTCCAAACGCTTAGTGTATGTGTCTATCTGGTTCCTTAAAGGCATCTCCAATTCAGTTACAACTAAAATTGAGATTCTGATTATCCTCCTGAAAAGTTCCTTGTCCTGCTCTTTCAATAAATGACATAACTTACTTTTAGTCAGGTTTGAGACCAAAGTCTTTCCTTCACTGAGTCTTTCCCTACTCCTTATATTCAAATAATCAGCAGGCCTTTCCTGTGGATTCTGCAATATTTTTCACACTTGCCCTACTTTTCACTTTCACTGCTACTAATGAAATTCAGGTTTTATTAGCTTACTTGAACTATGGCAATAACCTCGTTATTTTCCTTGACTTCAACTTTGTTGCCATACAAATTTTCCTGAAACCCAGTTTTCTTCCTTTTCATTCAAATAAAAAAAAATTCTTGCTGAGAAGTTAGGGCTTTCCACCACCTTCAAAATAAAGTCCACATTTCTTGGCCTAGCATTTAAGACGATTCAGTAATTGGCACAAAAATTATCATTCATCATCCCCAGATCTGCCTTATAGCTAGCTGGCCCTACCTCTCTTTTTTTAAATTTTTTGTCTGGGAAGCTCTTTACCTATTTTTATATATCTACATCCTATCAAGACCCTGTTCAAATACTTCTCATGAAGATTTGACTGACAGTTGCTGTGCCCCTCTCCATTCCAAACCCTATTAATAGTCTCTCCCTTCAAGGATATCTCATAGTGCTTTTTCATGGTAGTGCAACTTTCTCCCTTGAAGTATTTTTTTTTTTTGGCACAAGTGTTATGTGCCCTACAAAACTCTGAGTACTTTAAGGGCAGAGTCTATATTTATGCTTTTGCCTATCCCTTTGCTACTTTGCAGAGTACCACAAATAATGGCTATAGAATTACTGGAACTAAGTGATCAAAGTATAGTGGTCTTATCTCTCCTTCTATACAACTGTAGCCATTTCCAAGGTCCCTTCAGCAGAAATCACAAAAGTAACTCACCCCTGCCCCCACAAAAAAACTCCAAACATCAAAAAAGCAAAAGCAAAGCAATCACCCATTTCATGACTGGAGACTTGTAGTACAATGTTCCTATTTGTAAAACTCTCATAATCTTTCACCTAGCTTGCTTAAATTCATTAATCCCACTGGCCTGTAAACTTGATGAGAGCAGGAACTTGTTTTGTTCACTGCATTTCCCTAGTGCTTGAAACTTAATAAGGGCTCAAAAATATTTACCCAACGAATGAACTAGGTTTTTTGGGTAAATGTCACCTTATAAGGCTTCTGTGATTTCTCCAACCTGAATTGGGCATTCATATATAAATGTAAGTATATGCTTTCTCCCAGATCCATCTTTCACCCTACCTGGCAATCTCAAAAGAAGTCTAAAGTTGATCATATGCATGTGCCCCAGATGAAGGAAACCGAATTTATGCACACAGAGTGCAGTATTACCGTTGCCATTTCATAATGGCTCTAAAAAACTTTGTTCTTCATGACTTCGCAAACTCTTGCAACACCTTCCAATAAACATTCTTTTAAAGATGCTGCCTTTTTCATTCCTCCAGAGTTCTTGGTTCTGGGTAACAATGATACCTTAGGGACACCTGGAATCGCAGGAGAAAAGGCTCCGATTCCAAACCAATCAAGAGACTGAAAGCTGACAGCAAACACTTAGAAAAAGAATGTCAATCCTTTGATCAAAGTATCACACATCGAAGGCCTAGAATGGGGGATGGTCCTTGACAGGGGAGCTAAAAGATGAGAGACAATGAGGGAGCTACGTAGAGAAGTGACTAAAACCCTCCGACAAAGTCCGAGGCAGGATTCCAAGTCCCTTGTCCCTAGACCTAGAAATATCCTCGGTCCGCATGCCCCGGCCCGCAACTCCCTCGGAGGAAGCACAGTCCTCACTGAAAGGGGACAGCAGTCAGTCTAGGGAACGCAACCGCCCGTAGGTTATGATGATTCCGCTTGAGGAGCGAGGAAATACCCCACGTAGCTACTCTCCCACCTCGCTCCTAGCGGGGGGTCTCGAGCCTCCAGGAGGCGGCCGGGAGCAAAGTCGCTCAGCACAACTCACCGTTCCGCCCCGCCCTGCCGATCCGTCTGTTCCCGGTGGTCCCTTCGGAAACGGTCCCCGCACTGGCCGGCTCCGAAAGCAGAAAAACAAAGGTTCCCACAGTAGGGGCGGGGGAAACGTTTGGCAGTGCGACAGTAGGAAGTGACGTTACTTCCCTTTTTCCGGTCCGCCGGATTATGAATGACGGCCGGCGGGAGTGTTTTCCAGATAAACTAGCTGTCGTTTTTCTTCTGGCCTCTGTGGAAGCGAGTGGTCTGCGGGCAGCAGCTCCCAGAGGCAGCCTGGGAATTCCAGCTCGGGCTGGGCGGGAAGGCGCAGGCGGCCCAGGTCGCCGACACGCTCACGCACCCTACCTGCCTGGCCGCGCCTCTGCGACCAGGTAAAGAGGGCGCTCGGGCCGCCGGCTTCTCAGCCTCCGCGACCCCCAAAGGACCGCTCTTTTCTTCGGAGGTCTATAGGGCTGAGGATGCGGGGAAAGGGTGGGAAGGATAAGGGCGTGGTATCATCGTCCTGACGTTTCACCAGCCCTGGGGCCGCCTCAAACTCCTTTTTGGCCACTCCTGCTGAAGGTGCGGGTTGAGGGCTCTGGGCTCCTCAGTAGTACGCGTTTCCCAGTTTCCTCCTAGCCAATCCCTAGTGTCTTCCTCTGCTGGAGAAATGGGACAGCTTCCAGTTGGAGGCGTTGGTGGGGGTGGTTTGATATTTGCTGTTAAGTGTAATTTCAGACCTCTTGGGTCACACTTTTAACTTCTCTTCTCTCTTTGGCATTGAGTTTTCCATTCCAGCCCTTCCTAATTGCAGAAAGCAGTTCTATGTGAATACTACCTAACATTTACTCCAAAGGACTTGCCTCATTTTGGGCCATTCGCTTATGTTTTGTCATCACAGCAGTATCTCTTCGGTTTTTAACTTCTGTAGAAAGTTTAACTTGCATGAAAATTGCTTTGGCTTCAAAAACTTTTGCTAATACACGTACTTCCATTCCAACTTTCCACCTGGTTTTGGGATTAGATGACTTGTTTTTTTCCTCTTTATTCTTAATGCCAGGATCCCATTCCTTGTCATAAATTCTTGAATATCAAGAAAATGCCAGCCTTAGTAATGTATCGTGTGCTACATTATTGATAAAGAAGGTGGTGTATTTCTATTTTATCTAAGCTTATCGGTAAAAGCAGTGCTTACAGGAGAAAAGGCAAAAGCTAGCAAGAACTAGTGATGTGATAATTTTAAACATGTAAACATGGTTATTTAAATCCATGATAATAAACTGTTATAACACAACTAAATGATTCGCTGTCATATTTAATAAATCAAACATTAAGCTATGTGGTTTTTTTTTTTTTTTTTTAAACTGCCTGATTGGGGGCACACACCACTGAGAGGATTGCTTTAAGCATACTCATTACTAAAAATCGTGTATTACACCTGTAGGTATCATTTTGTGAGGTCTCACTTCAAAAATAAGACTGAAAAGGTCAATGAGATTTGAGAATCATCTTATCAGTTCTTTTTATTTTATATATTTTACACTTTTTTTTTTTGCTTTAATTTAAACAGAGCTCAAACTTGAGCGTCTCTAGTAGTGGGCCCATCAAGTTTTTGTTTTGTTTTGTTTTGTTTTGTTTTGTTTTGTTTTGAGACGGAGTCTCTCTCAGTCGCCTGGGGATGGAGTGCAATGGCCTGATCTCTCCTCACTGCAACATCCGCCTCCCGGGCTCAAGCAATTCTTCTGCCTCAGCCTCCCGAGTAGCTGGGATTACAGGCGCCCACCATCACACCCGGCTCATTTTTGTATTTTTAGTAGAGGCGGAGTTTCACCATGTTGGCCAAGCTGGTCTCAAACTCCTGACCTCAAATGATCCGCCCGCCTCGGCCTCCCAAAGTGCTGGGATTACAGGCGTGGGCCACCGCGCCGGGCCTGTTTTTGCTTTTTTAAATTTGTTTTACTTGTAGCTTTTGTATCATCTGTGATTTTTAAATAAAAATAAATACTGAGTATCCAATTAGCTTTTCTAACAAAGAATAAATACTGAATATCCAATTAGCCTTTCTAATAGCAACAATTTAGCAGCCCTCAAAATTAACAAATTCTGGAGCCAGCTAACTAATACATCTGTAGTATACACGGTTCCCTGGTGTGTGTGTGTTTATTCTAAGGTATTTAATGTAGTTTATGGAATTCTGTTATGCAGAATATTGGAACACTTGGAATGCAGATATTTAAACCATGTACATTAAAACAAGCACAGGTATTGTTTGCTGTGAAAATTAAGTAATTTTATTTCGTACTTGATGTTAGCCATTTGCGCTGTGGATCACTGTTAATTATGAGGTCTGGTTTAGCTGCAGGCATTATGACTCCATGGCAACAGATGATTCCCTGGGGGGTCTCCAGAGAGAAGATTACACCCTTTGTTTATGGCTAAGGTTACAGTAAGCTTTTCACTTAAAAACTTTTTTCCTACTTCTTTACCAGATAAGAAAACAGCTAATTTTAATCATTGGCTTTTGTTCTCTAGGACTTAACTGCATCCCATATTACATATTTAATGAGCTTGAAAAAATCTCAGTTTTTTTCTTATCTTTTTTGACTTTAAATATTTAAGGTAATTGGCTGCTATCTGTTGAGGGGCAAGCTTTTTTGTTGTTGTTGTTGGTTTTTTTTGGTTAAATCTATGTTATTGTAATAAAATAGGGTGCAATATTCAACCAAATAGTGTTGTTTTATGAAAAACATAAAACCCAAGCTAAGTTATAAAATTCAAAATATTGAACATATGATGTAGGAGAGAGTTTTTAGCAGGTTTAAATTTTAATCTTTAAGAAAGCAGTTTGTGATTTTTCATACTTATAAACTGTGTTGAACTTCTTATTTTGTACAATGGGTTAGTATGCACATGGATTACGGGTTTCACATTTATATTTTACCTTTCATGATTCCCTGGCTTTCAGTCTCAGTAACAACTATGTTTTTTCAGTGTTTGGGTGGGAAAAACTTTTCAGTCAATATAAATCCCTTACCTTTCATGGAAAGACGCTTGAAAATATGAAGCATAATTTGGGTTTTGCCCATCAAAGTTTGCATTTTTTTTTTTTTTTTTTTGAGATGGAGTTTTCCCCTTGTTGCCCAGGCTGGAGTGCAATGGTACCATCTCGGCTCGCCGCAACCTCTCCCTCCCAGGTTCAAGCAATTCTCCTGTCTCAGCCTCCCGAGTAGCTGGGAATACAGGCATGCCCCACCACGCCTGGCTAATTTTTTTTTTTGTATTTTTAGTAGAGACGGGGTTTCTCCATGTTGGTCAGTCTGGTCTCGAACTCCTGACCTTAGGTGATCCGCCCCAGCCTCCCAAAGTGCTGGGATTACAGGTGTGAGCGACCGCGCCTGGCCCAAAGTTTGCATATTTTAATAGTGCCAATTGGTAAGGAATTTGCTTATAAATTATAAAGAAATAATAGTAGCTAGTATTTATTTAAGGACTTAATATGTGACAAGCTTTGTTCTGTACAGCACACTACATGGTAGGTACAGTTATTGTCTCCATTTTATAAGTGAGGAAACAGATATGCAGAAAAGCTTTTTATAGCTACTAAGAATCAGAACCAGGATATTTGCACCCAGGTAGTCTGGCTCAACAGTCTCGGCTCTAATCTATTACTTTATAATTCTTGTTTTATAAATATTCTCGCTAGGCACATGTATGAAGTCTAGTTAAGATTCTTAGTTCCTTTGCCCTGGATATAAGTATACATAAAAACTTCTGTGCTTGCTCTATTTATGAGTTTGGTTAGATTCCATTTATATTTTTCCCAATTCACCTTACAAAGGTGATCTTATTTCTTCATTTTAATTTATACTTAGTTGATCCTTAAAATAGATTTATTAATTTGGAAAAGAAAGAATGGTGTCATGAAGAACGAAATTCATGTTGTACCAAGAATAAAGTTATTAATAATACTCTCAGACAGTGATTTCTAACATTCATGTATGCACATTCATTCCTTGAACTAAAGTTTGAGTTCATTAAACACTGGAGATATTATAGTGTTAGGTGATAAGAGCTATGAAGAAAAAGGGACGCTAGGTAAGAGGCTAGGGAGTGCTTTTTCAATTCAGGCAGTCAGGAGAGGCTGTTCTGAGTTAATATTTATGCAGAGAAATCAATGAAATGAGGGAGCAAGCCATGTGAATCTCTTGGAGAAAAGCATTCTAGGCAAAGAAATAGCAAGTACAAAAATTCTCAAGTGGGAGCATTTCTGGCACCTTCCAAAAACAGCAAGGACAACTGTGGCTGGAAGGGAGTGAAGAAGGATAAAAGATGAGGTCAGAAAGGGATAGCTAGGGTCACAGTAGGCCTATAGGCCATAATAGGAAATTTGGATTTTATTCTGAGTGTGCTGAAGAGCCACTGGATGGTTTTGAGCAGGAGACATCTGATTTATGTTTTTAAGGATCATCCTGTTGTTGGAGAATGGACTGTTTTATGGCAAGTGGAGGAAAACAGTTAATAGGCTTTTGCAGTAGTCCTTGTAAGCACTGGTGATGACTTAGATTAAGGTGGTAGTGGTAGAGGTGCTAAGGAGTTGGATTTAGCGTATACTTCAAAGGTAGAGATGGCAGGGTCTGAGAGAGAGAAGAAAAGAAGTTGAGTGGGACTTTTGAGTTTTCGGCCTGAGCATCTGGTTGATTGGTGTTCCCATTTTACCAGGAAGTAGAACACTAAGGGAAGAGGAGCAGGTTTAGAAAAACATCCACATGGAGATGTCAGGTAGAATACAGGAGTCTGAAGTTAGGGGAGAAGATATGGCTGGGATATACATGTAAGAGTCAGATAATATTTAAAGCTATGGCACTGGAGATCACCCAGAACAGTGCTGTCATATTGTGAGTTGTGCCCCATTAATGAGTCAGGAAATCAATGTAATGAGTAACAACCAGCATTTAAAAAAACAAGTACAGAGGAAAAAATATCAGATTTATCCCATATAGTAGGATAAGTATTGCTTCATGACATTTTTGTTTCCATTTTATTCAGTGTATTGTGTGTTACATTATAAAATGTGTAACTAATTGTGTGGCATGATCACAAGTGTGAAAACCAGTATTCAAAGGATGAAGTGTGGATTGAGAAGAGGGCAAAACACTGAGCTGGGGTCACTGAGCCATCTGCAGAGTAGCCAATAAAAGGAATCAGGAAAGAATTGCCAAAGGATTTAATCCAGTGTAGAAACTTGTCAAATAACCCAGGGATGGAAGTTTATATCAAGGATTACTGAGACCAGCATACTTGCTTAGAATAACATAATACCTGACGATTTTCACTTTGGTAAAATTGCTTCAATTTATGAAATTTTATTTATAAATAGTACTATTATATTAGAACAATACCTATTCTTAAATGTCTCTAAATAAGATCTTTTATAAATTTAATTAATACTTTTGGACTGATGTACAATTCTCATCTCTATAATGGAAATAAAATACTTTTAAGGATTGTGAGCTTTAGAAGTAATGCACATGTTCTGTGTGCTCAGCACATAGTAGGTAGATGATAAAATGTATGTACTATTTAAAACTTTATTTACCTAACATTTATTGAACTCCTATCAAATTGTCACAAAGATAACTCATTTGAAAAAACAAAAAACAAAACACAGGTTGATAATTTGCAGCAATTATGCACTTTTTGGTCTACATTATATAATATATAATTTATCTAATATATAATGTTGTACATAATGCCATAGATCTTGACTTGAATTTTGATCACAAAATTTTCAAGCTTTGTTTTTTCTGGACTGTGGAGAAGTATGCTTATTTTTAATAGTTTACTGTTTGTCTCTCTCATTCTCTGTGTTTTATCAAGGCTAAGATATATTCATTAGAATGAAAGTGCAAAAAAAATTTCTGAATGCCTAAATATTAAACCTATGACTAATTCCACCATTTAAAAATACATTAGAACTTTCCTGAGTAATGAAATCAAAGCCATAATCTTTTCTTTTTACCTACTTATTAATTCACCAAGATTCCCAAGCAAACTGGCATGTCCGGGAAAGAGATGCACACTCTATTTAATATCCTGAAGTTTGTGGTTTTGTCTGCTACTTTCTGATTCCCTCTCTGGAGAGTGGCACCTGTCAAAGCTGAGAAAGAGCAAATTACTCTATTTCTGTGCTTGGCAGGAATGTAATATGGAGTAACAAGAGCTATGCCCCAGAAGCCCTAGAGACAGAAGTTGAGTCTATAGTACCTACCTTCTTAAAGATCATGACGAAAAATGAATGAACTAAGGCATTCTCAAGCTAGGAAAGAAAAAAGAGGAGGGATTTTTTTTTTTTTTTTTTGTCTGTGATATTTGCATACTTGGAGCAAATAGTGGTTCTTCTCTCTAAAAAGGCACAGTGCAAGCCAAAAACATCACATTTGTACAGGTTTACTAAATAATATTTATTTTAAAAATTATATTAGTACATAATAGGGAAACATTCAAGGAGAGTAATTTTTTATTTTTTTACTCTAAGATCATTAAGTAACATTTTTAATCTCCCAGGGGAAAAACCAACATCTATATTTTTAAGAAAATACGTTAAGAATCAACAGTACTTTGTTGCATTGTCTCTCAGGCATCTCATTAATTTTTAGATATCACCGTGGGCAGGTTATTGCTATTCTGTTTTGCTGACATTTAGCATTTTAAGTGCTAACAATGAGAAGAGTTTATAGAATATGTCTAAAACCCTATTGTCATATTCTTATGTGCCTTGCAACATGGCAAATATAGACGTACTTTTTAAAAAATATATTTCTACATATCTTAAAAGCTATTAGATAGCATGACTTTGTTTCCAGTTTTTAAAAAGTGTTACGATGAGGCTCATAATTACTATTTTTTAGACTGCTGGGCAAATGATGAAATCAGCCATGTTTTCTTTCAAATCTGCTTTCTTGAAACACTTAGGGATCAGTCTTCTTTTTATTATCCTACTGGCAGGAGAGTGAGTCCAGAGCAAATTCCTCATAAAGACTGTTAATTCCTGGAAAGTGTGGTTGGTTCTTTTTGCCCTAGTGTTGTTACAGATCTCACTTTGTTTGACTGTTTTTAAGGACTCATAGCATAAAGGTGTTATATTAATAATGAAAATGTTTCCAGAGCTCTATTCAGCTTTATTTAAAAAACAAAACAAAACAAAACAAAACAAACTCTGACCTTTGATCTTTAATAAATACCTTTTTGTTTAAAAATTATCTCTCGGTGACAAAAATTTTAAAAAATAAGCTCAGGGAGAAAATGGCATCTGTAAGTTAAAAAGTTGTTCCTTTTACAGTACGTAAAATAATTTTCCCCCAGATAATCTTTTAAGAAGTAACAAATCATGGTATGTATCTGTTACATTTTAATAGAATAAATATAAAATAAAGCAGTAGTGATTATTTGTATTATTAAGAAACTTTATAAGATAATACTTTACTAACTATATTTCTTTTTTATAATGGATTATAAGTTATTTGCTTTTAAAGAATGAAGAACTAAGAGGCTTAAAGTGTTCAGGTTTTGTTTCAGATTTTTTTAAAAAAGGAATTTAAAATATTAAAGAAAATTTAGTATGATGAAGGTTTTCTAAAATTAAGTGTACACTAACATTTTGAATACACTTAAAAGATGAGAGGAGCATGTGTACTTTTTAAAAGCTTTTAAAGTAATTTTCCTTCTAATATGTCATGTTTCTGGTACATATTTCCATGATGAATGCTTTTAAAGAGTGCCATCTAGTGTCAGTTTTGGAATAATTGTAATTTATGGATTAGAACATTGGGAATTTTTGACCCAGGAAATGTATAAACATAAAAAGACAGGACAATTGATAAAAAACTTAAGGAATATGACTTGAAAATAGCCATGAAGAATCTGATCTCAAGACTGTGTGTGTTTGCACCTTTAACCAGTGTGTATATTTATCTCTGCTTTCATTTGTCAAATACTGCTTGCTTATATATATAATAAGCATATAAAGCAGTGAACAAAAAATTTTTACTCATGGAACATTCTAGTTGTGGGAGACAAATAATAAAATATGGTATATCACCAATTTTTCAGGGAGCGTGGGGACTGGGGTTTGTGATTTAAATTGAGTAGTCAGGGAGGATCTCAGTAAGAAGTTGCCATTGAATAAATAAATACCTGAAGGAAGTGAGGAAGTGTTTTAGGTACTGGAAACACCAAGTGCAAAGGCCCTGATGTGGGAATGTACCTAGTGTTTTAGCAGGGGTCCCTCAACCCATGGCCCAGGACTAGTACCCGTCTGGGGCCTGTTAGGAACCCCACCTCAAAGTGGGAGGTGAGCGGCAGTAAGCCAGCGTTACTGCCTAAATGTCGTCTCCTGTCAGATCAGCAATGACATTAGATTCTTATAGGTGCTCCAACCCTATTAACTGCACGCAGGAGGAATCTAGGTTGCACGTTCCTTATGAGAATCTAATGCCTGATGATCTGAGGTTTCATCCGGAAACCATCCCCATCCCCCTACCAACCCCTCATGGAAAAATTGTCTTTCATGAAACTGGTCTGTGGTGCCAATAATGTTGGAGATGGCTGTTTTAGAGGAATAACAATCTACTTTGGCTGGAACAGTGAGCAATGAAGAGAGTTAATGAGACAAACTCAGAGACATAAAAGAGGATTAGATCAAGGAGATTTTTGTAGGCTGTTGTAGAAACTTTGGCTTTTCTCTAAGGACAATGGGAAGACCTTGGAGGGTTTCGTTATGGGGGTGTAAAGGAAAAGAATGGTGTAAACTGAGATGGGAAAGACACATAAGGAGCAGGTTTGAGGGTGGGAGAGAATAAGGAACTAGATTTTGGACATGTTAACTTTAAGATATCTCAGCTCTCACTATCCATGTTATGGGGAAATTTAAATATTTTTATATTATGATTTAGCACTCAGCAGCTATCACTTGAGTAGAATCTACTTCTCCTAAAAGAATGAATGTTCCCTCCCTATTATTTTGTAGGGTCATAAAAAAGAAGCAGTATGGAAGGACCAGCACTGGCAAAACTTCTCAAGGATATTATCCCCAGACAGCTCTCAGTATTCTTGGTTAATTTATTTCCCCTTCTGTTTATCTCCTGTTCTCACCTATAGTGAGACCCCAAAGTACTTGATTGGGAGGGCTCTATTGGGAAGCACTGGGGTTTGCTCATTTTAAAGGAGCTGTTGTAAAATTTCCTCTAATGCTAGTCAATTGCAAAGGGTGGAATTTTTTCTTTTGGAAGTCATTTAGTCAGTCTTCAGAAACAAACCTCATAGCATTATTATCTACTGCAAATTTTTACTGATTTCTAGAAAAGGCTTTTGAAACATTCATCTTTTAGCTTCTAAATGATTATATTCTAAGACCATAATCATTACAATTTATACTTTAGGTGACTCAATGAAAGAAGAAAATGAAAGCCATAAAGAAAAGTCTTACAGAAGAAGAATACCTGTATCTGGACTTTTCTCACCAAACAAAAGGATGCATCTTTCCTCTTCATACATCTGTAACTTTATTTCTGTTATCTTACTGTGACTGTAAAATCTTTAAAATTTGCTTAGTTGTCACCAAAGAAGTGAGTACAGATAGTTCACTACTAAGAGATGATCTGATCCAGGATGTTGAAATACAGATTATTTCAAGGCAAGAGCTCCCACCAATAGTCCAGAATTGCTGTTTGCCTGCAGTAGTAGAACGATCAGACAATTTTTGTAGAGCAGGACTTGCCGTTGTATTGAGACACATAATCCAGAAATCCTATGAAGCAGACCCCTTAAAGAAGGAACTTTTGGAACTTCTGGGCTTTAAAAAGACTTGCTTGAAAGCCTGTGCTGAAGTAAGTATAATGTCTCTTTTCTGTTATTTGAAGCTATAGAGTGGAGTGATAACATAATTACTTGACCATTTAATATTTTAACTTCCTATTAGGAATAAAAGTTTATTTTAAAAAACCACAGTAACCAATGAAATAAGGTAGCCCTTTGATATAGTTTGAATATTTATCCCCTCCAAATTTCATGTTGAAATGTGATCCCCAATATTGTTGGGGGTGGGACCTGGTAGGAGGTGTTTGCGTCATGGGGGCAGATGCCTTATAAATGACTTGGTGCTCTCACTGGGGTAATGTGTGAGTTCTTGCTCTGTTAGTTCACTAGAGATCTAGCTGTTGAAAAGCGTCTGGTACCTCCTCCTTACTCTCTCTTGCACCCTCTCTCCCCATGCGACACACCTGCTCTCTCTTTGCCTTCTACCATGACTAAAAGCTTTTTGAGGTCCTGACCAGAAGCAGATGCTTCTTGTATAGTCTGCAGAACCATGAGCCAAATAAACCTCTTCACTTTATAAATTACTCAGCCTCACCTATTCCTTTACAGCAATGCAAAATGGGCTAATACACCCTTTACGTGTGCCAATATTTCAGTGCAGTATTGAAAAATAAGAATTAAGACTTAATTTATAAAGTTTGGAGACATTTTTAGAAAATAACTTTTTTTTCTTTATTTTAGTTATGTTGATTTTTAAACAGAATGTTTACATATAAATAGGAACTCAAATAGTAATGCTTTGGAAGTCCTGCTTATTGTAGGATCTAGGAGAATGGCGGGACAGGAGAGGTATATTTTTAAGGCTGTAAGAAGTAATGATTTATTTAGTAAGGGGAATACAGGAATGCTAAACCTCTTTTGCTTAATGTTTTTACTTCTAAAACACCGTGATGTGTCTCCTGATGTAACATAAAAGCCTAACCCAGGGATGATTTAGCTCAAAACTTATTTCCCAATAAGACAGTTATTTTTTCTCAAGTTATGTTGAAATTAAAAAATCCTTTCATTTCTTGTTTTGTTTTTGTTTTGTAGGTTAGTCAGTGGACCAGGCTATGTGAACTCACCATCCCTTTGGCTATTGAGAATTTTCTCAGAGAATCTTCTGACCAGCCCCCAACTATACCTGTAGAAATACTACAGCTAGAGAAAAAGCTTAGTGAGCCTGTTAGAGTGCATAATGATGATAAACTCCGCAGGCAGAAACTCAAGCAACAGAAGGCTGATGGAGTTGGGCCTCCCCTTACTAAGGGAAAGGCAAAGAGCAAGGTCCACACGCAGGAAACATCTGAAGAGTTGGACTCTTCATCTGAGAGTCTGGAACTGAAAGTGGCGTTCTCAAAGCTCACAGTGCAGGAAGAACCAGCTACTACCAACAGAGAGCCTTCTCACATCAGAAAAGCAAAAGCCTCCGACCTTCCACCTCTGGAGCATGTGTTTGCAGAAGGGCTTTACTTCACTCTGGCAGATATCGTGCTCTTGCCCTGTGTCCATCATTTCTTGGTAAGGTTTCGTCTGGACTGTACACATTACTATGAGTTTCGGTCTATGAAATTGCCTAGGTTTGAATTTTTATTCTCATTCTTATTGCCAGTATGCTGCTGGGCAAGTTATTAATGTCTTTCTCCATTTTCTTATCTGTAAAATGGAGATAATAATAGTACCTATCTAAGAGGAAAAATGTAAGGAACAAATTAAAGTTTGTGTAAAGTATGGAGAACAGTGCTTGGCACATAGTAAGCTGTCAATCAATGTTAGTAATTATTATGACTTTTAATGTGAAATTGCTAAAATGTTAACAGTTGTTATTATTAACTTCGTTTCTATTGTGATTACTTTCTAATATTAGAAGGTCCAAGTCGGCTCTGTGGTACCATGGATAGTCCGTTGGACTTCTACTATTAGAGGATCCAGTTAAAAAAAAACAAAAACTAAAAATCTTGTCAGCTAAATTTTATAATTATTAGTCACTTAAATTAATCTTATGTTAGGTATTATCAAATTGAAAATATTTTATTCTGACCTGTATGCTTCTCCGTTCTCTCTGAGATTAAAGTAGCTGGCTCTGTTATTATGTGCTGGGGGAGGATAGAAAGTTTTCTGAGTAGGAAGATCTCTCTCTCTCTCTCTCTCTCTGTCTTATACACACACACACACACACACACACACACACACACACACACGCACATGCACACACACATTCCCTCTGTGCAGGAAAAAAGAACAGGGTGAAAATAATACCAGAGTGAACATAGGAAGCTTAGCTCTCTGCAGCCTTCCAATTGGTTTTCAAGAGCTGCATTGTTTTTGCTTTTGTTTTGTTTTTTTTTCTTGGAAGCATTTCCCCCTTTTCCCTACTAAGGAATCAGATATTAGATTTCATTCTCATTATATATCACCAACAATTCAGGTATCTTTTGACAGAAGAGACTTCTATTGAAAATCTATGTATTTGAAGGCTTTGCTTCACAAGTAAATTAGGCAGTATTGATCAATTGTCATTTTCTTAAAGAACATTTCTCTTTTCCTCAAAATTGAACCAAACTTGGCAACCAAAACAATGTAAAAATAGGGAGATCCAGGAATTGTTTAGATGTTGATTGGTATTTTAAATGCCAAATGTCATAATTTAATAGAGTCCACAGAGTTGAGTGGGAAGAAGACATTGATTTTTAAATTTTTTCCTAGTCAAATGATTTCTAGATTCTCTTCTCCATGATCCCTCTCCTCTATTACCAAGTTCAGTCATTAGAGCAGTCATTTGATACATTATGAAATACTTGGTCTTCTGTCTTCTTGACTTCTTTGGATAACTGTGTTTACAGTTTCATCAGAATTGAATGAAAGTAGCATATCCATTCCTTTATTGAAGAAATTTATTAAAATGATGTGAATATGTAAACTAATTCTCGAAATATTTTCCTTCATTCCTTTGTATTTTTACTGGATTTTTTTTTTTTTTTTTTTTTTTTGAGATGGAGTCTTGCTCTGTCACCCAGGCTGGAGTGCAGTGGTATAATCTTGGCTCACTGCAACCTCTGCTTCCTGAGTTGAAGCAATTCTCCTGCCTCAGCCTCCCAAGTAGCTGGGATTACAGGTGCACGCCACCATGCCCAGCTAATTTTTCTATTTTTTAACTAGAGACAGGGTTTCACCATGTTGGCCAGGCTGGTCTCGAACTCCTGACCTTGTGATCCGCCCACCTCATATTTTCAGGAATTCATCTTTCTTTGATAAAGCCTTGATACTTGTTATATTTTTCTCCTTTAAATCATCTTGGGTAGTAAAGAAGTCATTTTAATTCATAGAGTGGTTATGTTGGCAAGCCTTTTTGCTTGAATTAACATACATTGAGGTGAATGGAGTGACCATCCAAATGATCAGAATCAGGATCAAGTTCATCATCAGTAATCAAGGTCAAGTTACCAGAAGCATAAAACTGAATCTAGGGACAGAATATTTAGTCACAGAAATAAAGTCAAGGACATAAAAGTAAGGAGTCAGTTTTGCTAAGTCAAGGTTTGAATTCCTAAGGGACAAAATGAGAAGAACTAGGGAAAATACCCAGTTCTGATAAACAGAATAAAACCAAAGATGGAAAACAATAACAAGTAGAATGGATGAGGTGTTTTTTTGGTTTTGTTTTTTTTAATTAGTCAGAGACAAACATGGAAGGGCTAAGGTATTATGTATAAAGCTGCTGCAAGCTCTTTTTTTCCAGAAAATACTTTATTACTTTACAAAGTTAACCCGTGATGGCTCAGCACCTCTTAAGGAAAGGGGCCTGACGATACCCTCTCCTCTGAAAAGTCTTAGAAATAGATTTAAAAGGAATAAATTAATAGGTACACTCATGTTTCCCCCTCTTTAATCCATTTACTAGAATTTTCTGGTAGATAGCGTATCAAGCATATGGGAGAAGTAGCAATGAATAGCTATACTAGGGCAAAATCCTACTGTTCCAATACTAGAAGATTGTATGTTATTTTTCAAGTGGTACTAGTAAGCAAATACACTTTGATAGAAGTATTTAAAACATTATTGTACTCCTATAAGACAGAAAGTTTGCATTTTATAATTTTATAAAATCTTACTTGTAATTTGAACACTTATGATTTGATTTTCTACATTTTAACTTCTAATGCTTTGAATTGAGTTTAAATACACACACGCACACACACACACACACACACACACCCCTTTATTAGCTTAGGTAAAATCATTCCTCTTTTAGAAATTGATTTTTTAGCAAAACTAAATACCTCTTCCTGTGTTCCCATTGGCATAAAATTGGGAACCTCACTTTTTGCTGGCATATTACAAAAATGGTAGCTGCTACTTATTTAGTGGTAAATTTGTATTTTCTGTGTCTTCTCCTATGCATTAGGTCCTCAAGAGCTTTTAGCTTTAACTCACTACTTCTAATTTATAAGTAAAAAATGGAGAGCTGGGATTATATTTCCATTTAGATAGGTTGTTTACTGTTTTTTCTCTGCTTACACTGCTCACCTAAACATCTGTGAGTATATTTTCAAAAAAAGAGGTATGACTAAGGAAATGATATAAAATAACAAAATATTTTATATAATAAGTGATTGTAAAGGAATGCAAAGGAAGAAATATTTTGAATAGATGCAACGTCTTGCTTCTCTTTTTATTCAGACAATTTTTTTTGCCCTTTATTGACAATTAACTACAGAGTTACTAAAATATTATTTTTGCTTTGGTAGCTGTACTTTTTTTTTAAAAAAACCATTGTTTTAAAAATAAATTATCTTTTTTTTTTTCTTGTCCTTAAAGAACTCTGTGATATTTATAATGGTTTTGATCTTATGAGCCAGGTAACTATTTGGTAATCATTTCTTATGAAGAAATTTAATTTTCATTTCACAGAGTTTTCATTAGCAACTTCCTTAAATATATCTTCATGAGTGTAATGAATGTGGTTCAGTACCTTCTGAGCTGTCTAGATATTAGTAGAGTGGCCTGGCATGTTGATTAAATGGAGTGGCCTGTCACACAGAGTAAACCTCCTCAATTTCTTTTAAATATGAATTATTGTTATTTAATTGCAACTTCATTTCAAAAGAAAGGAAAGATGCCGCGTACATCTAACAAATCAGAATAAGTCACTAAAAAGAAGAGTACAGGAAAGATGAAGAAAAGAGAACATTTATAGTGTGATTATCATGTCTAAAGATCTGTTCCCGTAGTACCTAATCTATTTCCAAGCAATTCAGAAATCTTGAGAGAATTAATAAACTTTTTGGCTCTTAGGGTGCCTTAGAGAGTATTTTTCAAACTTTTTTTTACTTTAACTCAGTAAATACAGATGGCCCTCCATATCCATGTGTTCTGCATTCATGTATTCAACCAACCGCAGATTTAAAATATTTGGAAAAAATTGCATCTCTACTGAACATGTACCGACTTTTTTCTTGTCCTGATCCCCTAAACAATACAGAATAACTATTTGCATAGTGTTTATATTGTATTAGGTATTAGAAGTAATCTAGGATTTAAAGTATAGGAGAGGATGTGTATAGGTTATATGCAAATACTACACCATTTTATATCAAGGACATGAGTATGAGTGTCCGTGGATTTGGGTGTCTGATACAGGTCCTGAAACCAATCCTTCATGGATACTGAGGGACAACTGTAATACATTTTACAAGTTGAATAAGTGTAGAAATAAATGTGTATCTTTAAATAATATGTTAAAAAATATATAAATAATTACAAAAAAACTTATGGGATGTGTACTCTGATATTTTCTATTTCATTTTTTAAAAACCTGCTATGTTGATTTCACAACCCCTAAATGAGTGATAAATAGCAGCTTGAAAAATATTGAGGGGATTATTCTCTGAATAAATGGATTCTTTATCATTTGTTTATTCACTCAACAGGGTATTATTTGCAAGGCAGTGTTTTAAGTGCTTCAGTATTCAAAGAGAGTTAGATACAGTCCTTGTTCTTATAGTCAATTACTTGTGCTCATTTAATCTTAAAGTCCACATAAAATACAGTATAATATATATGTATGAATTTTTTATAAATTTTCTGTCCTTTCTGTCTCATGCTCTGATATTACTGCTAGATATATTTGTAGAGATTTCCTGTGACTTGACCTTTTTATTTATCTATCTGTTCATAATCATAAGTCATAATGTGTTTGTGACATAGTAGTTTCTATGGAAACAACATTTATTGCCTCTCAAAGAAGCAAGAACACTCTAAATTTTAAAGAAAATAGAATTTGGTGGTAGTGCTAGGGAGAAAGCATCTGACCAAGGGAAAACAAAAATATATGAGTTTGTGTCAGGAGGAACAATTTCAAATTTTTCTAATTTGAAAAAATGAAAGTATTACTTTAAGTGCTGCTTTTGAAAAAAAGTCTTCCAAATAATGCTAGTTATCTTTTTTAGTTTTAAATATTTACAATTTTCTCTTTTATCTTTTTACTATTTTCTTTAGTAAAATGTTCTCCTTACCTCATTGTGTAATTTTTAAAAATACGGTTCTCAAAGATACTTCTTACATTATTGGTAAGGAATATCATTTAGATTTTGCCTAATAGTTCACATACAGAGAAGATAGCTTCACACACACAAAAAAATGGAACTTTAGATCACTATTAATAGTACAAGCTGTCCATTTTTACACTTCTGCAGTAAGCTGAAAAATTTCTTTTGAGACCCCTCAAAATACACCAATGATTATAGACTACAGATATTAAATTGTGATAATTTAAAAGCGTTACATTATTTGTGTTGAGGAAGTTAATACTGATTTTAATTCTTTCCCCATTAACCACTTAAACTAATTTGTGTAAGTATATATTAAGGATTTTAGGTTTTTGATATAATGTTGTCCAATTAACTCTCTATATGCAGTGTGTTAATAACTTATCAAGTATACTGAGGGTCAGGAACAGAGGAATGTGTTCATGGCCATGAATTATAGATGAAAGGGTTTCCAGGTTGGAATGCAGTTGATTACAGAGGAGTTCTTAGAGAGAGTTAAAAACATACTACCAATGAAAGATGATAGACAGTTGAATGTAAGGTGTAAAATTTTCCAAAATGATTTTCAATTGTACTATTCATAGACATTTGCAAATGCCATTGTTATTTATGTTGATTCTTTTTGGAATTATTATATTCTTCTTTTTCTATTGATGGTTGTTTTCCATTGTATAGCTGTACGACAGTTTATCCATTCATCTACTGAAGGGCATCTTGGTTACTTCCAAGTTTTGGCAATTATGAATAAAGATGCTGTTAACATCTGTGTTCAGGTTTTTGTGTGGGCATACATTTTCAACTCATTTGAAGCACACTTATTGGATTGTATGGTAAGAGTATATTTACCTTTGTAAGGAACTGCTAAACTGTCTTTCAAAGTGGCTGTACTATTTTTCATTCCCACCAGCAATGAATGAGAGTTCCTGTTGTTCCACATGCTCACCATCATTTGGAGTTGTCAGTGTTTTGGATTTTTGCCATTCTGATAGGTGTGTGGTTGCATTTCCTTGTTTTAACTTGTAATTCTCTAATGATATATGATGATGAGCATTTTTTAATATACTTAGTTGCCATCTGTGTATCTTTTTTGGTTGTCTACTCAGATCTTTTGCTCATTTTAATTGTGTTCATTTTCTCATTGCTGAGTTGCTCCAATTTTTATGCTGTGAAATTAATCATAAAAACATATAAGACACATCACTAAAGAAGATATACAAATGGCAAATAATCACATGAAAAGTTGCTCAACATCATTAGTCATAGGGAAATGCAAATTGAAATCACAGTGAGACACTGCTATATACCCACAAGAATGACTAAAATCAAACAGACTGATAATACCAAGTGTTGACAAGTTGTGGAGATACTGGAACCTCCATGGATTGCTAGTGGGAATTGTAAAATGGAATGGCAACCGTGGAGAAGATTTTAATTTCTTTAAAAGTTAAATATACAGTTACCATAAAACCTAGCAGTTTGACTCTTAGATTTCCAAAGAAATGAAAAACAGTTCCATATAAACACTGCTACATTATAATGTATAGCAACATTATTTATAATAGCCAACAACTGGGAAAATGCAAATATCTATCAACAAGTGAATGAGTAAGGAAAATACAGTATATCCACACAATGACTACTACTCTTAATAAAAAAACAAACAATTGGTCAATGTAACTATATGGATTAACTTCAAAAGCATAATACTGATAAAAGAAAACCACATTTTATGATTCCATTTGTATGAAAATCTGGAAAAGGCAAAACTATAAACATAGAAAGCCCATCAGTGGTTGTCTGCAACTGACTGTGGAAGCACAGATAGAGTGCACATGGTCACAAGGGAAATTTCAGGGGTGACGTAAGTGTACTAAAACTAGGTGGTTGCATTACTGCATACATTTACTACAACTCATTGTTTGAACTATACATTTAGATGTTTGAATGTTGTGGTTTGTAAAGTTACCTCAACGCAGCTGTTACAAACAAAAGATATATAATAATGTGTTTTATTATTTTCCTACCTAGGTAATTATCTGCAAGAAATTTTCTGAGAAGCTGGTAGAATTTCCATTGCTAGCCTCTTGGTACCAGAGGATTCAGGAAGTGCCAAGAGTAAAAACAGCAGCTTCTAAGTGTGGGATCCAATTTCTCCATTTACCAAAGTTGTTGACAGTCTCAACTGAGCAGCGTCCAAACTTAAGTGAAGTCCCAGGTGTAGAAGAGCACAGCGATCCTTTATTTATAGGAGGACCAAGACCAACCATGGCCAAGTTAATGGTACTTAATTGTGTTATTAACATTTTCTTTCAAAAATTCTATATGATAATGTTGCTGAGCATTCTGCTCAAACTTGTACATTTGTTGACATTTTTTTTTTTATAAATTTTATTTGTAGCTTTCTTACTTCACTCTTTGCCAGTTAATATTTCTGCTACTTTTTTCATTTATGTGAAGTATACTAAATTTAAAACTTTTAGTATTATGTATTTTTGGAGCCAAGTAAGTCACAATATATACTTTTAAAAAGCATTTTTCTCAAAACTTTTTTTTTTTCTTTTAATATTCAGGATATTGACCAAGGTAGCATCATACCTGGTCAAGTGTACTATTTTAACATAATCTTTTTCTGTTGTAAAGTTTTGGTCTCAGCCTTTTTTAGTTTGGATAATGATTTCAAGTTAAAGAAATATAAAGATGAGGCTGGACATAGTAGCTTACACCTGTGATGCCAGCACTTTGAGAGGCTGAGGCAGGCCTATCACTTGAGGTCAGGAGTTCGAGACCAGTCTGGGCAACATGGCAAAACCCTGTCTCTACTAAAATTACAAAAATTAGCTGCGTGTGGTGGCATGTGCCTGTCGTCCCAGCTATTCAGGAGGCTGAGGCACCAGAATAGCTTGAACTTGGGAGGGTGGAGGTTACAGTGAGCCGAGATTGTGCCACTGTACTCCAGCCTGGGCGACAAAGTGAGACTCTTACCTCGGGAAAAAAAAAAAAGAAAAGAAATATAAAGATTAATATCTCAATTTACTTTCCAAGGTTTTATTTAAATTTATAATTTTGGAATTCTTCTAATTTTATTTTTACTTCAATCTTTGATTTTAATGTTTTTGTTATATAACAAGCCTGGGCGACAGAGTTAGACCCTGTTTCAAAAACAGAAAAAGCATATGCTTTATTTTTTTCTCACTGGGGCATAGTTTGTTTTCAGTAGTACTAATTGTAAAGTTTTCAACAATGGGCTTTCCTTTCCCTAACATTTGAAATGATCTGCAAAAATATTTTTGCTTTTAATAGGTGATGTGAAGATTTATTTGAATAGAAAATTCATGAAGTAATTTAAGTTATCCATCGAGTTGCACTGGAAAAATATTTTATTTCCCTATTTGGGTTAGGAAGTAATTGAGTTCTGTAGTTAACAGAGTTTACTGATTTAGAAATGGACAGGAAGACTTTGGTAAGGATACCAATTCCTTAACTCTTCATCTAAGCTCTGTGGCCTATTGATTAAGTAATGAAACATGATTATATAGTTGATTTTAGAAGTTATTGAGGCATGTCTAGATTTTGATGTGTCTTGATTATATGACTACACTGCCAAGGGACCTCTGGTTCACCTCTTGAGTGGATATCCAACTTCTTTTGGAAATGATGAAATGATGAAAATATCTTAAAATAGATAGTGGCAATGGTTGAATTGTGAATATTCTAAAAACCACTGAATTGGATGCTTTAAAAGGAGAAATTGTGTGGTATTATATATAAATTATATCTCAATATAGTTGTGTTTTTTAAAAGACCCTAAGGTAAGAATGAGTTTAGTGAAATGAGAAATAGCAAGAAAGTCAGTGTGGCTAGACTGAAGGAGATAGAAGACAGGTAGATGATGTCAGAGAGATGTGTTTATCTTTCTGGAGGCAAATGAGTGCACAGGGCTTGTAATAACCATATCTCTAGCCCTAATGAAAGATTCTTTGTACTATCTCCTTTGGGACACAAATTCAGCTAGTTTTTGTAATGGAAAGTAATCTCATAAACTGATACAAAGCATTTAATGCTGGAATCTCAGAGATTTTTTATTTGAATAGGTTATTCCTAAAGATAAAAGTAACTGAGCCATGGAGATATCTAAACATAGATATAGATGTAGCTGTAGATATAGATATAGATATAGATATACACTGTGGACTATGGACCTGGAATGTGATTGGAAGGGATCTGTGAATCCATGTGTATGCCATGCCACTGTACATAGATCAAATAAACAAATGTACAGCTTCTAAGACAGAGAAGGATCCTGCAATTTTTTTAATATATTGAAAAGTGGTTCTAATTCTTGAAAATATTGGGAACTATTTGGTTAAACCGGAGAAATTTTTCTCTAGTGACATTAAAGATGCTTCTAAAAGACTAGTATGAGTGGTGTTTTGGGGTATGTGTTAAAGTGGTAGCTTTTAGGCTGTGGTGGTTTTCATATATGTAAACGGAGACCTTGATGGACATATGCAGAGTTCTTTATTATTTCTATGTGGATTGTTTTTGATAACATTTTCATCTTCACCTGAACTTTCTCTTTGATATCCAATATATTTCTAGGTAGCTTATTACTTCTATGGATCTTCTAGTAATAATTTTAAAATAGCATTACTTTTTTTTTTTAAATTTATTTATTATTATTATACTTTAAGTTGTAGGGTACATGTGCATAACGTGCAGGTTTGTTACATATGTATACTTGTGCCATGTTGGTGTGCTGCACCCATCAACTTGTCATTTACATCAGGTATAACTCCCAATGCAATCCCTCCCCCCTCCCCATGATAGGCCCCGGTGTGTGATGTTCCCCTTCCCGAGTCCAAGTGATCTCATTGTTCAGTTCCCACCTATGAGGGAGAACATGCGGTGTTTGGTTTTCTGTTCTTGTGATAGTTTGCTAAGAATGATGGTTTCCAGCTGCATCCATGTCCCTACAAAGGACACAAACTCATCCTTTTTTATGGCTGCATAGTATTCCATGGTGTATATGTGCCACATTTTCTTAATCCAGTCTGTCACTGATGGACATTTGGGTTGATTCCAAGTCTTTGCTATTGTGAATAGTGCTGCAATAAACATACGTGTGCATGTGTCTTTATAGCAGCATAATTTATAATCCCTTGGGTATATACCCAGTAATGGGATGGCTGGGTCATATGGTACATCTAGTTCTAGATCCTTGAGGAATCGCCATACGGTTTTCCATAATGGTTGAACTAGTTTACAATCCCACCAACAGTGTAAAAGTGTTCCTATTTCTCCACATCCTCTCCAGCACCTGTTGTTTCCTGACTTTTTAATGATCGCCATTCTAACTGGTGTGAGATGGTATCTCATTGTGGTTTTGATTTGCATTTCTCTGATGGCCAGTGATGATGAGCATTTTTTCATGTGTCTGTTGGCTGTATGAATGTCTTCTTTTGAGAAATGTCTGTTCATATCCTTTGCCCACTTTTTGATGGGGTTGTTTGTTTTTTTCTTGTAAATTTGTTTGAGTTCTTTGTAGGTTCTGGATATTAGCCCTTTGTCAGACGAGTAGATTGCAAAAATTTTCTCCCATTCTGTAGGTTGCCTGTTCACTCTGATGGTAGTTTCTTTTGCTGGGCAGAAGCTCTTTAGTTTAATGAGATCCCATTTGTCAATTTTGGCTTTTGCTGCCGTTGCTTTTGGTGTTTTAGACATGAAGTCTTTGCCCATGCCTATGTCCTGAATGGTACTACCTAGGTTTTCCTCTAGGATTTTTATGGTATTAGGTCTAACATTTAAGTCTCTAATCCATCTTGAATTAATTTTCGTATAAGGAGTAAGGAAAGGATCCAGTTTCAGCTTTCTACTTATGGCTAGCCAATTTTCCCAGCACCATTTATTAAATAGGGAATCCTTTCCCCATTTCTTGTTTCTCTCAGGTTTGTCAAAGATCTTATTTTTATCTCAATATAAAAAAATAGGATAGTGTGATGTCAAAATACTCAACACACTGTATTTTTATTTAATTAAAATATGTACTTTAGGGAATAGCTGATGATTATTACTATTTATCCGCCTCCTTACCAATATAGAAATATAATTTTTAGCCTTCAAGAATATAATAAGACTATATTAATTCTTTAATTTAGAAAAAGGCTGTTTCCTTTTCTAGGAAAAGGGCATTGAAGTGATGTTTTCTCCCCACCCTTGCCCTACTTGGACTGTTGATTGGAATGTTCTCCCTGCAGCAGTCAGCCCAAAGGAAGGTGAGTTTTCTTTTCTCTTTAAGTTTTATTCATAATTTGGATACTGTCTTCAGATCTGTCTAATAATTCTGTAAATCTCCCTTTGGCTTTATCTAACATTCTGATTACACTATCAGTTGAGTTTTCATTTTATTTTTATTATGAAAATTATGTATACACACACACCACTTAGATTTAATATTTCTCACATTTTTCTACATTTGTTTTATTTGTTACTGTTTTTTTCTTTGCTGACATATTTTGAAAAAAAAAATTCCAGGTAACATGTCATACGTTAGGACTCATATTTTAAAAATACTGATATCTTAAATAATCACAATGCCATTATCATACCTAATAAAAATTAACAAACTTTAATGATCATCTAATGCCCAATTTATAATCCATTTTCTCCAATTGTTTAAAATATTGTTGAGAAATATTGTTTTATTGTTTGGTTTTAAGTTGAGTGATTATATTTTTCTTTGCTGGAGATTATATTTGGTTTGTTTTTGTTTCTTCTTTATAATTTTTCAAACATAGTTATTTTATATTTTATATTTGTTATTTCTAATAGATAATCGTTATTTTATATTTTGTACTTGTTATTTCTAATACTTAATGTTCATAGAGGTATAATTCTGCTGTTTGTTTTTTCTGTTGACTTTATTTCTGGTACCTTATTTTCCTGTGAGTTTTGTAATTTTAGACTGTGAATTCATTTGGGGTTACCTCAATCTGTGGTGTCTTGTGGGACTTGGATTAAGGATAAATTCCCACAGAAAGGGATTATATTTGCTTATACGTACTACGACTTAAGACCACTTAGCATTGGTTTTTCAGCTTCAAATTTCTTTAAAAAATGTTTAAATTTAATTATATTTATTATTTTTTCATTGACACATAATTGTGCATATTTATGGGGAACAATGTGATATTTTGATACATGTATGCAATGCGTAATGATCAAATTAGTATAATTAGCATATTCATCATCTCAGACATTTATCATTTCTTTGTGTTAGGAACAGTTGAAATCTGCTCTTCCAGCTATTTGAACTGTTATTAATTATAGTCACCAAACAGTGCTGTAGAACCCAGGAACTTATTTTTCTTATCTAGCTGTAATTTTATATCCATTAACCAACGTCTGTCCTTTCCAGGCTCTAGTAACCACTATTTTACTCTCTAATTCTTTAAGACCAACTTTTTTTACCTTCCAAATATAAGTGAGAACATGTGATATTTGTCTTTCTGTGCCTGGTTTATTTTATTTAGCATAATGTCCTCTAAGCTCATCCGTGTTGCTGTGAATGACAAGATTTATTTCATTTTTATGACTGGATAGTACTCCATCATATATATGTACCATATTTTCTTTATCTCTTCTTCTGTTGATGGACACTTAGGTTGATTCCATATATTGGCTATTGTGAATAGTGCTGCAATAAACATGTAAATGTAGATATCTCTTCACTATACTGATTTCTTTTCTTTTGGATATATATCCAGCAGTGGAATTGCTAGATCCTATAATAGTTCTAATTTCATTTTTGAGAAAAGTCCATACTGTGTTTCATAATGGCTGTACTAGTTTATATTCCTACCAACAGTATATAAGAGTTTCCCTTTCTTTGCATCCTCAGCATGTTATTTTTTGACTTTTTAATAATAGACATTCTAACTGGGATGAGAAGATATTGTGGGTTTGATTTGCATTTTCCTGATGACTACTTATTTATTTTTGCTATTTAGTTGTTTGAATTCCCTGTGTATTCAGGATATTAATCTTTTGTTGGATGAATAGTTTGCAAATATTTTTTCTCTTTCTGCTGATTGTCTCTTCACTTTGTTGATTGTTTCCTTTGCTTATATAGGTTTTTAGTTTAATATAATTCTATTTGTCTATTTTTGCTTTTGTTGTCTATGCTTTTATGGTCTTATTCATAAAAACTTGCCCAGTCCAATGTCTAGAAGCATTCTCCTTATATTTTCTTCTAGTAGTTTTATAGTTTTGGGTCTTACATTTAAGTCTTTAATCCATTTTGAGTGGATTTTGGTATATGATGAAAGATAAGGTCTACTTTTATTCTTCTACATATGGATATCCAGTTTTTCTAGTACCATTTATTGAAAAGACTGTCCTTTCCCCAGTGAATGTCCTTGACACCTCTGTAAAACATGAGTTGGCTATAAATGAGTAGAGATACACTTTGGATATTTGTCCTCTGTAAATCTCAAGTTGAAATTTGAACCCAAATGTTGAAAATGGGATCTCAAGGCAGGTGTTTGGTTCATGGGAGCAGATTCCTTATGATTGGCTTTGTGACATCCTCATGGTAATGTGTGAGTTCTCATTCTTAGTTCCCATGATAACTGGTTGTTGAAAAAAGCCTGGTATCTCCTCTACTCTCTCTTTCTCGCTCCCCTTTGCTATGTGATGCCTGCTCCCCTTTGCCTTCTGCCATGAGTGGAAGCTTCTTCCTAAGACCCTCATCAGAATCAGATGCTGACCCTATGCTTCTTATACAGCCTGCAGAACTGTGAACCAAATAAACCTCTTTTCTTTATAAATTACTCAGCCCCAGATATTCCTTTATAGCAATATACAAATGGACAAAGACAAGTGGATTCATTTCTGGTTCTCTATTCTGTTCCCGTGGTCTATGTGTCTGTTTTTAATGCCAGTACCACAGTATTTTGGTTATTATAACTTTGCAGTATATTTGAAAATTAGGTTGTATGAGGCCTTCAGCTTTGTTCCTTTTGCTCAGGATTGCTTTGGCTATTCAGACTCTTCTGTGGTTATACATGAATTTTAGGATTTTTTTTCTATTTTTGTGAGGATTGTCATTAATATTTTCATAGAGATTATACTGAATCTGTAGATCACTTTTGGTACTATGATCATTTTTATAATGCATGAACATGGATGTCTTTTTTTTGTGTATCCTCTTCAATTTCTTTTATCAGTGTTTTATAGTTTTTCTCTAAAAGTCTTTCACTTCTTTAAATTCGTTGTTTTTTTTTTTTTTCTCTCGTTTGTCTTGTTTGTTGTTCCTGCATACAGATGCTACAGAATTTTATATGTTGATTTTGTATCCTGCAGTTTGGCTGAGATTCTTTATCAGTTCTAAGTGTTTCTTGGTAGAGCTTTTTGGTAGGTTTTTCTATATATAAGATTGTGTCATCTGCAAATAGGGACAATTTGACTTCTTCCTTGCCAATTTGGATGCCCTTTATTTCTCATGCCTAATCGTTCTGGCTAGGACTTAGTAGGATTCAGTATGGTGAATAAGAGTGGTGAGAATGGGCATCCCTTGTCTTGTTCCAATTCTTAGAAGAAAAGCTTTCAGTTTTCCCCATTCAGTATGATGTTAGCTATGGGTTTGACATATGACCTTTATTATGTTGAGGCATGTTCCTTTTATACCCAGTTTGTTGAGAGTTTTTACTACAAAGGATGTTGAATTTTATCAACTGCATTTGGTGTATCTATTGAGATAATCACATAAGTTTTGTCCCTCATTCTGTTGATATAATGTATCTGATTTATTGATTTGCATATGTTGAATTATCCTTGTATTCCTGGGATAAATTCCACTTGATCATGGTAATGAGTGTTGTAGTGTGCTGTTGGATTTTCTGTTTGCTAGTATTTTGTTGAGGATTTTTGCATCACTCTTTATCAGGGATAATGGCCTATAGTTTTCTTTTTCTGTTGTATAATTTTCTCTTTTTCTGTTGTATTCTTGTCTAGTTTTTGTATCATGGTAGCGCTAGCCTCATAGAATGAGTTTTGAGTAATTCCCTCCTCTTCAATTTTCTGGAAGAGTTTGAGAAGAACTGGTATTAGATCTTCTTTGAATGTTTGGTATAATTCAGTTGTGAAGTCATCAAGTCCTAAGCTTTTCTTTGATGGGAGACTTTTTATTACTAATTCCATCTTGTTACTCATAATCGGTCTATTTCTAGGAGGTAGGACACTGCTTCAGCGTAGGCACTGGGAAGACATGACTGCAGTTGGTGGCCAAGGTACTGTTTTTCCAAGAGACTGTGTACTTTTTCAGCTCACACACAGAGGGGCATGACTGCTCTTGTTGGTCAAAGCCCCATTTACCTGGGATGTCTTGTGTTGCTTCAGTTCTGGTCCAAAGAGGCACAGTGTAGCAAAGACTGGGAGAGATTTTTAGAACAGCTCTTTCAGGCCATCATTTTCCTTAGAGGCAGTGTGCAGCTTCGGCTCAGTCCCCTAAGAGCAGGTGCATACATGACTGAGGGATGGAACGATTCTGCCTGAACACCATTTCTCCAGGATGAGTGTGCAGCTTCAGCTCTAGCTGTGAGTGGGGACTAGGAGGAGTGCATGAAGCAGCTCCACTACTGCTTGAGCCCACAGGGGGTGGTATAAGAGCTGGTCACAGCTAGGCTCGGGGATGTCAGGGCACTGGGCAAGAGTGGTTTGGCAGCAGCTTAGCCTCAGAGATGAAGGGATATTGTGGGTACTCGCCTCCGCGCAACACTCCAACAGTAGTTCCAGTTTGAAAATGGCATTGTGCAGTAGCCACATAGGCCCCAGGGTGCAAGGCATAGTGTCAGCTCCTTCTCTGTGGGAAGACGGCTATGTGGACTATAGGCAGCTCCCTCAGCTGGACTTCAGTACACCGATCAACACTTTGAACAACTATAGTCCTCACTACTGGAGTGAGGACTATAGTTTTGCTTGCCTTTTGCTAGCCTTTCCCCACGGGGAGAAGTTCCTCCTAATTCCCATCTGATCCCTGCTGGGGAATGGGGTGGTGGAGACCAGGTGTTTCCTTCAGTTCTCTGTATGGCTATCCTGAGTTCCTGTGTTCGCCTGCGTTTCTGTTACTTCTTTGATGTACTCCAGCACTCTCCTTTAGTCATTTTCATTGTGATGTAGATATTTATTAGTTGTTTAGGCTGTTTTTGTGGTGGGGGTATGGGAGGCTCAGGCATATGGAGTGTTAGGGGCTTCTTAAGCACAGATTCTTTAAACATTTTTTCATCTAAAACTGAGACTTAAACAGACAAGTTACCTTTTATCATCTTCCTTTGTTGTTGGGTAGAACTTTTTTCATGTGTCTTTTCAGAGGGAATATAGCTTTTGAAGGTTTCTGCTTTCAGGTAGTGATATTTGTTCCAACTCTCCATCATGCTGGGATAAAGGACTGGCCTCTTTTTGTCCTACTGTTAAAGTCTGGGTCCCTATTATTAGCAAATACCCTCAGAGCAGCCATAGTGTCAGTTCAAGACTTATTATACAGATTTTCAGCAATCCCCCCAACTTTTTACCCCCTCATGTTCTTAAAGCCCTATAAATTTTCCTTATTCTGAGAAACCCACCTAGGCATGTAAAGGATGCTTGTTTAATTTTAAATACCATTTTAGGTGTTTTTTAGATAGAGAATTCTTTAGAATAGCTCAATTTCTTCAATTATTCACTTATTCTTTAGTTTTATATTTAGCCATATATAACTTTTAATTTTTAATCCTCTTTGAAGTAGTTGCCTTCCCTTTTCATATTCTTTTTTTCTGTGATACTACCTAATATTGCCTGTATCTCACGGGTCAATTCTATTCTGCTAATCAAGGAAATAATTTAGAATTCTCTCAGTATGGAAGAAGATCATGTTGGAGAATTAATATTTCTGCCCCAAAGATATTTTATAAAAACAAAATTGTTTTTACTGTTTTTAAATAAATATATTTGAAAATTATATATATGTATATTTGAAAATTAGGTTGTATGAGGCCTTCAGCTTTGTTCCTTTTGCTCAGGATTGCTTTGGCTATTCCGACTCTTCTGTGGTTATACATGAATTTGTCATAATACTGTGACAAATAAAATTGAATTTTTGGTCTTTTATTAATTGTATACAAAGATAGTAAATAATTTGTTAGTGTTTTAATTTTATATATTTTCTGATATTTCAAAAATTTAAATGTTTTTATGGTACTTACAATTGATTTTTGACAGTACACACTTAAGTTATAATATTGATTTTGAACAAGCTAAACTTAGAATTTACTAAGCGTAAAAATCCAATTTTCATTAATATTTATGTTTATCAAGAAATGAAAACAGAGTTTTCTAAATGCCACATGTTTTGCTTTATCCATAATTTATTTACTTGGAGCCAAAATAATATTTTCACTTATTAGTATGAGCAAACAATTACATCAGCTACGAACTGAAGGAGATCTCACATTAAACATTCATGACTGGTCGTTTTTCTGGTTAGAAGTTAATATCTAACAGAGTTCATGGAATATATTACTCATTGTATCCCTATAATTGGATCATCTTGTTTTCATAATATTATGACAAAGAAGCAACTCTAATAGCAGGGCTATAGGGTTTACTCACATTACATTCACTGTTTCTTAAAAGGTTTATAGTCTGTTAAAGTAAGGCAGAATTGTGGCATTTTAAGTTTGTTGTTTTCAGTTCTGGTAATTTCAAACATTGCATGATAATAGGATCTTTGTGAAATAAAACTATGTAGGGGTGTGAAGGATCACTATGAAAACACTCTTAAGATGTATGTTTCTGTACTGTCAGGAGAAATCTCTAATACAACCTGTATTATAGTAAGATTTTATTGGTACTTGGTTCATTTGGATGTCCCAACGACTGACTCCTCATACTGAATTCATTGAATTACATCAAGATTTGGGTGCATATTATAATAACCATTCTTTTTACTAATAAATGCTGTATTAATCCTCATGATAGAAGCTATTTTTTTTAGGCCTATCCAATCTGCCATCCTCTGCTCTTACCCATTTCTCTCCCCATATCTTATCTACCATCCCTTGAACTTTTTATTGTTTCTTTTATACAACCTATATTTACTATTTACATGTCTTTCCTTTTTTCTTCCAGCCTTGAATATTATTCTTCCCACTCCCCTTGCTGGTTGAAATTATACTTGCCTTTTAAGGATCAATTCAAATGCTGTTTCCTTCATTAAGTCTTCTTTATGGAGTCAACCTGCCTGAAATTTAGTTAACTACCTAGCTAGATAACCCATGGCCAGATGCTCATCTTCTCTGTGCCTTGGTTGCCTCATCTGTGGAATGGAGATAATAGTGTATACCTTATGGAGTTGTTGGTACAGTCAATGCATTAATATGGAAAGCAATTAGCACAGTGCCTACGAAAATTGTGAATGTTAAATATTTGCTCATATGGAAGTCACATTAATTACTACCTCTTGATATCCTGTTAGTGCTTTCTCTTTTTTGTTGTTTTTACTTTTTTTTACTTCTTAGAGATGTGGTCTCACTCCGTCACCCAGACTGAAGTGCGGTGGCTCAATGATAGCTCATTGCAGCCTCTAACTATTGAGTGCAAGCAATCCTCCCACCTTACCTTCCCGATTAGCTAGGACTACAGGTGCATGCCACCACACCTGGCTAATTTTTCAGTTTTGTGTAGAGACAGAGGTCTCACTGTGTTGCCTAGGCTGGACCTTTTGTAATTTCTTTCTTTTTTCTTTTTTTTTTTTTTGAGGGAGTCTTGCTCTGTCGCCCAGGCTAGAGTGCAGTGGGCAATCTCGGCTCACTGCAAGCTCTGCCTCCCGGTTTCACACCATTCTTCTGCCTCAGCCTCCAGAGTAGCTGGGACTACAGGCGCCCACCACCACACCCGCTAATTTTTTTGTGTTTTTAGTAGAGATGGGGTTTCACCATGTTAGCCAGGATGGTCTTGATCTCCTGACCTTGTGATCCACCCGCCTTGGCCTCCCAAAGTGCTGGGATTACAGGCATGAGCCACCGTGCCCGGCCTGTAATTTCTTATATTTCATACTTGTATTTATATTATGCTTCTGTTACACTGTAATTATTTATGTGCATGTTTTTCTTCTTCAATAGACTGTGAACTCTTTGAATGTAGGACTCCTTGAGCTAGATACTCAATTATTTTTTATTAAACTGAATGACTTGAAACTACAGATTCTTTTTTTAAACGTCCCAAATTTCTGCTTTATCTAGGAAAGTCTTTAACTTCTTTTATCTCATGTAGATTTCAAAGGCTGAAATAATTGAGATTTTTTAGTTTCAAGAAAAGAGAACTGAGAATTTAATGTACATTATATATATATATTTTGTTGTTGTTGTTGTTGTTGAGATGGAGTCTCGCTGTGTCGCCTGGGCTGGAGTGCAGTGGCGCGATCTCGGCTCACTGCAAGCTCCACCTCCTGGGTTCACGCCGTTCTCCTGCCTCAGCCTCCCGAGTAGCTGGGACTACAGGCACCCACCACCACGCCCGACTAATTTTTTGTATTTTTGGTAGAGACGGGGTTTCACCGTGTTAGCCAGGATGGTCTGGTTGTCCTGACCTCGTGATCCGCCCACCTCGGCCTCCCAAAATGCTGGGATTACAGGCGTGAACCACCGCGCCCAGCCTATTATTGTATTTTTAATAGACTGGGAGTAGGTTGCAGACATTGTTCACTTTGACTCCTAAATGCTTAAATATTTCCTAAAAACAGGACATTTCTTTTTTTGTTTTGTTTTTGAGATGGAGTCTGGCTCTGTCGCCCAGGCTGGAGTGCAGTGGCGCGATCTTGGCTCACTGCAAGCTCTGCCTCCCATGTTCACGCCGTTCTCCTAACTCAGCCTCCGGAGTAGCTGGGACTGTAGGCCCCCACCACCACGCGTGGCTAATTTTTTTTTTTTTTTTTTTTTTTGCATTTTTAGTAGAGATGGGGTTTCACCGTGTTAGCCAGGATGGTCTCGATCTCCTGACTTCCTGATCCGCCCGCGTCGGGCTCCAACGTGTTGGGATTATAGGTGTGAGCCACCGCGCCCAGCCGAAACAGGACATTCTTTTACATCTTTATAGTATAGATGTCAAACAGGATCTTTAATTTAGTACACATTATTATGTAACCTATAGTCTGGCAGATTTTGGCACGTTTAGTTGCATTAAGGTGAAACAGTTTACAGCCTGTGTCTTTAATAACATGGTCATTTTTGGAATAGTTCAGGCCATATTTTTATAGAATGTCTCTCAATTTGGATTTGTCTGATTTTCCTCATGAATAGATTCAAGTTATGCATTTTGGGCAGGAATATCATAGATGCAATGTTTTATTCTTCTCAGTGCAGCCTATCAGGAGGCACATTATGTCAGTTTGCACACAGTGCTATTTGGTTAAGCTTTATTGAATTAATAAGTAATTTGTAGAGAGATACTTTGAGACTATGTAATAACTTGTTTTTTTTTCAACCTTGCACTCACTAGTTTATAGTCATTGGATGCTTCTTGCCTATGATAGTTACAAAATGGTGATTTTCAACTGTCATCCTTCTATATTTATTAGTTGCCACTCTTCTGTAAGAAAGTTTTTTTCTCCACTTTTTATTTCCTTATTTACCGTCAGTATCAACTCATAAGTTTTTATTTTATTAAGTGACTTATAATTCAACACTATTATTATTAGTTTTAATGCTCAAGTTGTCCCAGGTTGTGAGTGGCAACCTGACTTTTGATCCCTTGGAAATGCCCCCAATCATTCTATGGTGACTTCCTTAATTTCTGGCATAACGACATATTACAGGTTTATCTTGTCATTTACCTGCCCCAGCCCTAGAGTCAGCTGTTTCTCGAAGGAGTCCTGGATCCCTTTACTAGAGAAGGGCATTTAGAAATTAAGATTAGAGCACTAGATGTGCTCATTGTTAATGAACTGTTATAGCTTCTAGGTCATCTCAGTAGGGACCTGTATGTATAGATCTATTAGGAAATAGATGTATGCATACATTCAGGTACACATACGTATACAACTATACACATCAATGTCTACTGATATATCTATATCTTTTATCCATCTATCTATATATATGTATACTAAAAATCGTGAGTTTATACAGATACATCTAATTCAAATCTAATAATACAGGATTCTTCCTGCTTTTTCCGAATTCAGTATCTGTATCTGCCTTTTCCAACAGTAAAAATAATAGCCCTTAACATCATTATTGCATTTGCTCATTTAGTCAGTCTCTCAATATATGAACAGTAGTTTCAGAATTACTATACCCACATCTGTGTGAAAAATATACCTACTGAGTTGAATTCCAGATGGTTTACCTTTATTTTCATCTTTGAAGTGAGATATATAGTCAAAGTTCTCATGCAGATTCTTGTGCTATTCTATACAAAATGAATTTTATAAAGTAAAGAATGAAAGGTTTTAGTTAGTATTAATCATGTTCCCTAACACAAAGAGATTTGGCTGTGATCATCAATATTCAACTAATAGTCTTCTACTTCACTGAGAACATCCAGGCTATTGCATACTCTTTTACTATTTGGCCTCAAATACCTGTGTGATTTCCTTCTCTGTGTGATGAATGAGGGTAAATACTGTTTGAGCCTGAGGACTCCTTTGTTAAGTCCAGAGTCACCCTCTGTTTTTGCCTTGTGAATTTTTGTCCTCTGAGTATAAAAGAGGGTTATGGTCTTTTGCCTTAAGACCTAGAACAGAGCTGGCCTAAGCCACTTAATCCATGTATTATTTCACTGTGGCCCTCTCTGTTCTCCAGTAGTTCTTAGGTAGGTGGTTCCTATATTAGAGGTTGCTACTAGCTCATAATAACTATATCAATCATGTAGGAGGGAGGATAGTCAGAAGCATGACCTTACATAAGATAAAGAAGACAAGAAGGTGCTTAGGTGTTGTTCCAGTTATAATCTCTTTTATTCACACATTCAATGTCTTAGAAATATGGCCCCATTAAATGTACCTGAGAACTTAATTTTGCTTTTAAGCTACATGAAAGTACCATCTTCTAGGGAGAGTAATATGGGGAGAGTGCATAAAAACCTTAAACATTACCACCCATTCACCCTCATCCCTTGTCCCCTACTTTAGAGTACAACTGACCCTTGAACATCATGGGGGTTAGGGTCGCTGAATCCCCATGCAGTTAAAAATGTGCATGTAACTTTTGACTCCCCAAAAACTTAATAGCCTGTTGTTGACTGGAAGCCTCACCAATAACCTAAACAGTTGATTAACACATATTTTATATGTTATATGTATTATAATAAAGTAAGCTTGAGAAAAGGTGATAAAAATCATAAGGAAGAGAAAATATATTTACTATTTATTAGGTGGAAATGAATCATCATCAAGGTGTACGTTCTCATCATCTTCATTTTAGGTAAGTTAAGGATGAGGAGGAAGTGGAGGGGCTGGTCTTGCAGTCTCGGGGATAGCCGAGCAGTTCAACTGTCGGTCAAGTGTATGTACTTCTCAGCTGAGATAAAAGGAAAAAATTTAATGCCAGAGTTTTATCAGAAGGAGATATTATAGTGTCTTCTTTCTAGAGGGCTTTAAAGCTAGCAGATGACATTGCTTGGGATAATAAAATATGAAATCTTAGAACAAGAATTATGAACTGGTATATTCTAACTCTTTATGTGGATCACTGATTGAATTGATGTTTCTAGGAAAAATGAAATTCTTTAATTCTAGTGGCAGATTATCCTCTTAGTAGTGAGATATTCTTATCAACCTTTATGTATAGTTATTATTGTTGACTAAAGTTTTAAATGTAAAGACTTATCCTTATGAGGATCATTTATATAAATACTCTGTTTTTTTCCCATTTATTTTCTGTAAAATATTTGGGGTTGAAAAGAATGAACTGACACTTAACATTAGGAAAAAATATAAAACAAGATAGTGATGTATAACTAATAAAAATTGACTTCAATAAAAAGTCTGTGTGCCATAGTCCCTACTCCTTTGTTGTGTGTTTCTATAAACCAACAGCAGCACCCCTTCTTTCTTCTCCCAGCAGAAGTGATTTGGGGAAGCAAGGGAAGAGTGTGGTCAAGGTCTTTGGAAAGAGGTGAATACAAGGTGAAGAATGAAAGGGCTAAAGGCAGCCTTTTCCCCTATTATTGATTCTTAACTAGGTTCTTACCAACCCTTGAGTATATGGTAAATATGTAGGCACATTATTTATTGCTATTCTTGCCAGAAGGCAAGGGATGCTAAAAGTTCACCAAAGAATGGTCTCATCCACAATGTCAGTAATGCCGTCCTTTGCGGGGAATCCGAAACGCAAAAGCTTTTTCTAAGGCTGGTAGGCAGGACATCCAGATGTTGCTTTGTCCTAAATCATTACTTTTCAAACTAGGATATCTATCAGAATCGTTTGAAAGTCTTGTTAAAACAGATTGCAGGGCTCTACCCCACAGTTTCTCTTACAGGTCTAGGGTAGAGCCCTAGAATTGCATTTCTAAGAAATATCTCTGTGATACTGCTTCTGCTGCTTTGGAAACCACACCATGTGAAGTATTACCCTAGGGAACCAATATAATGCATGCACTGGCTGCTTGATTTCACTCTTTGCCACCCAAATAACATGAATAGTATCAAACCTGTCCAAATATTTCTTTACAACTTATTCTGTTTTTAGCAAAGAGTAAGTCATGTATAAGGACTTGTGCATATCTCTGTGCCATTCGCTAACTACAAGAATGTCTATTTTAGACCAATTGTACTGACAAATATAAGTGGAAGTAAAAGTATCCTAATACTGTAAATAAAAATAATGGTCTATTTTAAGAAAATTTTATTTCTGAAATACTCATCTTGCGTTCTTATTATTTCTACTTTACCACACTAGATGAGACTCAAAACTAGCACATTTGTTTTCTTACTCTTAAAAAATTATCCAGTTAGACAGTATAAACTGTTTTTTTTGTTGTTGTTGTTGTTTATATTATATAACTTTAGATTTTAAGGCTATTACGTTTTGAACTTTTTGGCATTTAAAATACTAAAAGTGGCCAGGCATGGTAGCTCACGCATGTAATCCCAGCACTTTGGGAAGCTGAGGCAGGTGTATCACTTGAGGTCAGGAGTTCAAGACCAGCCTGTCCAATAAGATAAAACGCTCTCTCAGCCTAAAATACAAAAATTAGCTGTGTGTGGTGGTACGTGCCTGTGGTCCCAGCTACTTGGGAGGCTGAGGTGAGAGAATTTCTTGAACCTGGGAGGTAGAGGTTGGGGTGAGTCAAGATCATGCCACTGTATTCCAGCCTGGGCGACAGAGTGAGACTCCATCTCAAGAAGAAAAAAAAAAATACTAAAAGAATATCAATAGTATGAGATCAAAGAGGTGATTTTTGTTTTGTTTTGTTTTGTTTTTTCACTTTCTGGGAAAAATGTTCCTAACTTAAATGTTTTTCATTTCTCTAAGTTATATTTAGCTGTGAAATTCAAAACCTGCCCATATTTGACTCAGAACTCTACCAATTTTTGAGTATTTTCTCTTCTATTAAGAGTGAAATTCTCAATGCAAATTTTGTTGCTTTGTCAAAATATTTTTTAAAGTATTTAAACTTATTTTTAATCTGAAATTAAGTGCTTCTAAATAATTCTATATATAAATATGGGCACAATTTATATTAAATGGTTTAACATATAACAAGATTGGCAAGAACGTGGTTTTTATCTGCTTAATAATACTCTTTGGATTTAGTGCAAAAACATTAATGTGTATCAATTATAGAAATTGAAATAGATATATATTACATATGATATGTATTATATATATGAGTGATATATATAGCCATGTGTTAAATTCATTATTTTTCTGGTAGAAAGTTAGAGAAGTCAGCCAGAGTAATAGGAAAAAGAATTTAAACTGGCAAAGCAATGGATAAAATTGTATTGGGCAAAATTATCCCAGTTATGACATTAAGCATTCCTTATATTAACATGTTTTTTTTTAAATAGAATAATTATTCTTGGCAATTAAGAGGTGTTACTGTTGATAGGAATATTTTACAATAGGTTTGAATGAAAACCATAACTCATTTGGTGAACTTCTAAAAATAAAAAAGTAATGTACCACATAATCTTTTATTGGTGAGGAACATAACAAGGAAGTAGAGAGCTAGTAGAAAGGTACCGTTATTTTTCAGTGTTACTGTCTTCTTATGAAACATTAAAAGGTTTAATAAGAAAAAAAAAAACCATGTAAAATGCACAATTTTATAATTGTTTGATAATAATATATTTTATTATTTAAATTTTAAAAGGTTCTTAAAAATTTCACATGAAGTGACACAAAAAATAATTTAATTAAATTCTCCTGAAATGTATCTGTAGGTACAACATAATTTTTATCAAAATCTGAAGACTTTTTGTGGCTGTAGACAAGCTTATTCTAAATTTTATATGGAAAAAACAATTTGAAAAAGAACAACAGAATCACTCTAGTCAGTGTTAAGACTTACTACATAGCTATAGTAATTGGAGAGATAGACATATAGAACAATAAAACAATAAAACAGAATAGAGGAGCATAAAAGGTATAAAAGCAACTCAATGGAAGAAGGATAGTCTTTTCAATAACCATTGCTCTACAATTGGACATCCATAGGCAAAAAAAAAAACAAAAACAAAATACAAAAAACAAAAAACTTTACCTAAATTGCACACCTTATATAAAAGTTAACCCAAAATAGATCATGGAATTAAATATAAAATTTTAAACTATAAAGCTTTAGAAGAAAATATACACAAAATGCTTTGGGACCTAAGCAAAGAGTAAGCAATATGTTCTTATATGTGACACCAAGAGCATGATCTATTTTATAAAAATTGATAAATGGGACTTCATCAAAATTAAAAACCTTTGCCCTGCCAAAGACTATTAAAAGAATGATAAAACAAGCTATAGACTGGAAGAAAATATTTGCAAACCACAAATATTCACAAATTCGACAAAGAACTTGGATCAAGAATATATAAAGAGTTCTCAAATCTCAACAGTTAAACAAATAAATAAAAGTCCAATTATAAAATGGGCAAAAGACATGAACAGACATTTCACCAAAGAGCATATAAGATGGCACATGCATATATGAAAATTTCTTCTCTTTTCGCAATTAATATGAGGAAAATGTAAATTTAAACTATAATGAGATATTATCTCATTATAGAATGACATTATCAGAATGTCTAGAATTGAAAAGTAACAACACTGAATGCTGACAAGGATGCAGAGAAACTGGATCACGCATACATTGCTGGTAGGAATGTAAAATGGTACAGCCACTCTAGAAAATAGTTTGTCAGTTTCTTACAAAACTGAACATGCAACTACCATAAGACTCAGTAATTGCACTTTTGGGGATTCATTCCAGAGAAATAACAACTTATATTAACATGAAAATCTGCACAAGAATGTTTATAGCAATATTATTCTTCGTGGCCCCCTAACTGGAAATAACCCAAATATCGTTCAATAGGTGAATGATTCTGGTATATCTGTGCAATGGAATACTATTCAGCAATAAAAAAGAATGGACTATTAATACTTGCAACAAGTTGGATGGATCTCAAGGGCATTGTGCTTAATGAAAAAAAAAGTCTGAAAAGGTTACCTATACTGTATGTTTGCCTTTATATAACATTATCAAAATGATAAAACTAAAAAGATGGAGAATAGATTAATATTTGACAGGGATCAAGAATGGCAGTAGCAAGGTGCCCCCTTGTGGAGAGGGGTTTGTTACACAACTTTATACATGGAATCAAGTTGCATAAAAGGATACCTATACTGACAAGTGCGTACATGTAAAAACTTGTGAGAACTAAGGTCTGTAGTTAACAGTATTGTACTAATAATGATTTCCTAGTTTTGTTATTGTACTAAAATTATTTAAGGTGTCACCATTGGAGAAGCTGGGTAAGGAGTTCATGGGAGTCTTATACTATTATTGCAACTCCCTGTGAGTCTATAAACGTTTCAAAATAAAAAAGTTAAAAATAATTTAAGCAGAAATATTTGGAAAAATCAGGAAAATTAAGAATATTGAAATACTTCTCAGCTCACCTTTTTTCAAACAGAAAAATTGGGGAGATGGTGTAAATCAAATGATAGTTTAATACAAGACAAGAGCTGCAAAGACATCTGAATATATTTTCTTTGTAATTAATAGCAATGCAGTACTAGTATACACAGGTAAGCTTTGACTTTTACCTTTGACAGACAGTCAGACTTAACAAGTTGCTATTCCTAAACTCACAGAGAAATGGATAAAGTCAAATTGACGTAGCATAATTTGAGTTTCTTTATCAACATTTTTTCAGAACAGTGATTAATATAGTCTAGGAGTGGTTCAATAATTAAGCCTGGCTGATAGTTTACCCTAGGCTCCCTGAAAACTTCAAGGATGTTATGGTGTTATAGATGTTATGTTCATGGAGAAGGAGAAGTAGGGGAAAATCTTTCATACTGAAAGCTTAATAGTATCCAATTTCAATTATACATTTCCATTCAAAAAACTGAAAACTGAAACTAAGTATCTTATTTTGACTGTAAAAATGACTGAGTGAATGAGATCGTTTTGAACTTTAAGTTTAGCTTAGATATGTAGAGGGCACAGTTGTATAACATTATACTGTTACCTAAATCCCATGGAACTACTTTGCTGTAAGCAAGGCCTGAAAGAGTAGCAAGATTAAATTCAAGTTTTATACTTTAGAGTCCTCAACAAAAATAGGCACATGCCCTGTATCTAACATAGAGACAGCAATTCTTTAGCTAGGACAGCATTGGTAAAATGGGCTCACAGCTTTAGTGCCTCATTGCCACATATTGTATGGCCCACTGGGTTTCTCTCTCTCTTTTTCTTTTTTGAGCCATGAAGCCCGATTGTCTTCTTAGGAAAATACAATGCTTTTTGTTTGTTTGTTTGTTTGTTTTTTTGTTTTAAGTATACTAACTGTAGCATGTGATTAAAAGAGAAAAGTTAAAAGTCTTTTTTCTTCTTGGAGTTAGATTTGCTGTAATTCTTCTCAGTTTTATGTTATGCTTTGTCCTCTTCTGTAGGGTTAGACTTCAAGAACCCTATTTATAGACCATGTTTTTAAGTACTTTACAGAGACCATAATGACTGATTATCAGTAAAGGTTTTAATGGCCAATATCAAGGGTATATTACATACAATCTTCTAGAAGTATTGCTTTTTAAAGCAAAATACAGTTATTTGATGTGAGGAAACATCTATGTGATCATACAAATTTATCTGAGGTTTATTTTATTTAGGTCATATGTAGGGTATAAAAACTGGGATTTTTTTTTGTCTATGGGAAATGAACAAATTGAATGTTTATTGAATAATCAAGGAGATTTGGGTTTGGTTTTGACTTCACTAAGTTGTTTGTCATAGCACTACGCAAGTTTGAAAATTATCGTGGTTTATTTTAGAGATATTATGAGTTTACTAGTAAGAAACTTCAAATTATCCATTCAAAGGTATACTTAAGTATTAATAGTACTTACTATTTTTAAGTATTAATATGTTTCAGAGATCATTTTGCTTCAAAGGTTAAAACAGGATTTATGTGAATAATGAAATACTTGTTTCTGAAAACCTTTACCAGCCAAGGGTTCAATTCTCTCTTCAGTTAGTATTGAAATGTAGTTGTGTGGGGCCATTTTAATTTAGCAAGGCAAGACTTCCTGGTGAATTTATCTGGAGCAATTCCCAGTTCTACTATGTTTATAGCAGCATCTGCATTATCTTAGGGTAGAAATATGTACCCACTTCAAGATAAGACTTTTCCTAAGCACTTTATATTTTTTTCTTTATGAGTTTTTCCATTGATCACAAATCCTGGATGCCATAATAAAAGGCTGTGGTGTTTTAGAATGAGGCAGCTTTAGATGAAAATTTGTAAATATTTGACATAAATTATTAATGGGTAAACTTTTAGCAAGAAACCACTTTAAGTAGAACAAAACTTACTGTTGAGAGTCATCCAGAAGCAATGAGGGACAGGAAAGAACGTTTTCTCTAAAACAAAGATAGTTGCAATAAAGCATTTAGTTCCAGCTTTCAGCATGATTTCTAATAAAGATAAAAGAATGCACAATGGCAAACATTCACAGAGTTATTTGTAGCTATATATAAATTATACATGCAGTTGGATGTATTCATGAACCAACCTGGGATTAAAAATATTTGAAAAAAATCTGCATCTGTACTGAACATGTACAGACTTTTTTCTTGTCATGATGCCCTAAATAATACAGTAGAACTATTTACATAGCATTTACATTGTATTAGGTATTACAAGTAATCTAGAGATGACAGTATATGGGAGGATGTGCATAGGTTATGTGCAGATATTATGCCGTTTGTATCAGGGACTTGAGCATTCATAGATTTTAGTATCTGTGGGAGGTCATAGAATCAATCCTTAACTGATATTGATGGATGACTGTAATTTATACATAAACTATACATACCTGCTCTGAAAACCCTGAAGTTTATTTCTGTTTATAATTAATGAGAAACTGGCTCTTTATTAATTCCATTTTGTACATTTGCAAAAAGGCATTTTCTTGAATAATTTATCTCTTGTATTACCTTTCCAGAATTCTTTTAAATATCTCACAGTAATATTGTTTTTAAGCTTAAAAATTTTTGACATTGCTACACTTTCCAGAATTTTTTTTTAAATCCTAATGCTTATAGGAGTTGGAGGGAAAACTAATGATGTGGATCCCTGTTTTTCTGCTAATGGGAACTAATTAGTACTGTTCATTACAATTGAAATTGGCATTCTCTGTGCTATTCCAGACAGTTATGATAAATATCAGCTCAACTATACAAGGAACTATTTTATTCCATGCTTTGAACCAGCTCCTCTTAGCACCCAAGCCCATTCATTATTTTTATTTAATTAGGCCAACTCACATTGGAGAGATACCTGAAGCAAAGAAATTTCCTTAATAGCTATGTAATTACAATAGCTCACAAGCACTTAAACAGTACAGTTGTCTAAGATTGAATCATCAGAAGAAGGGGAAAAAAGTTATCCTTAACTATAGGGCAAAAATGTAGTCATAAATAGACAACCATCATTATTTAAATGGCATAAATATACAATATTAGTAATCCATAGTATAATGTTTATAGATGTGAATTTTGTATGCTTATTTGGGGGAACATTGTTAAATGTATTTTTATGTTGAAATTTGTAGTCACATTTGAAAGTTGACTGTATTCTGTACACAAAAATGCAAACATATGCTTCCTAGGAAAAAATAGAAATTTTGCATATGATTACACAGCAAGTATTTTCTAAAACTAGGGCAAAGTCTTAATTCCCAGGACAACTCCTTATCTTAAAAACAAATTATTTTATATGAAAGTTTTACTCTGACTTGTCTGTTGAAATGAGAAAGCAAACGTATTTTTGTGGCAGTGTGCACTCTAATAAGCAAGACATTAAAATGTTTGGAGGGGCTAGAAATAGGGTCATGCCCCACCCCTTTTTAATAACTTTATTGACCCAATACTTCATGTCCTAGGGAAATAATTCACATTTTGATATTTTTCAGCAAAACAAGAAAAGGAGAGAAAACTTAACTGTAAAAGGCAGTATTACAGAAAATGACTTAGAAAGTTGCTTTCTGACTGGGTGCAGTGGTTGCAGTGGTTCTTTCCTGTAATCCCAGCACTTTGGGAGGCTGAGACAGGAGGATCACTTGTGTCCAGGAGTTCAAGATCAGCCTGAGCAACATAGTGAGACCTCATTTCTCCAAAAAAAAAAAAAAAAAAAAAAAAAACCAAAAACTAACTGATGTGTTAGTGTGCACCTATAGTTCCTGCTACTAGGGATCACACCACTGCACACAGCCTGGGTAACAGAGTGAGATCCTGGGAAGGAAGGAAGGAAGGAGGGAAGGAGGGAAGGAAGGAGGGAGGGAGGGAGGGAGGGAGGAAGGAAGGAAGGAAGGAAGGAAGGAAGGAAGGAAGGAAGGAAGGAAGGAAGGAAGGAAGGAAGGAAGGAAGGAAGGAAGAGAGGGAGGGAGGGAAGGGAAGGGAAGGGAAGGGAGGAAGGAAGGAAGGAAGGAAGGAAGGAAGGAAGGAAGGAAGGAAGGAAGGAAGGAAGGAAGGAAAGGCGGGAGGAAGGGAGGGAGGCAATGAGAGAACGAGGGCAACAGAGTGACACCCTGTCTAGGAAGGAAAGAAGGAAGGGAAGGAGGCAGGGAGGGAGGGAAGGAGGGAGCTCTAGGTGATTCTCAGGCATAAGAGCCAGAGGAATAAATTCCCTGACCTATATCTCCTTTACTATCTGATCTCCTGCTGTGACTTCTTTGAGATAGAGGAAAAACCAAAGTGTTTTTCATACTCTAACGCAACACATTACTTCTGATACTGAATGCATGAAGGGATTTCCGCACACATCAAGAAATTCTCCAGCAGAAAAGAGCAGGGTATCCTCCAATTCAATTCTGACATCATCTACCTGGAGATAGTGTTAGATCTCACATGTTAAAGGCTCAGTTCCACAAAACTGCCCCCCATTTCAGATGCCAATCACAAGGTCTAGGTTGTGACATGTACCCATATCACATGGTTCCCACCACTGGCCATGGTTCCCATGACACCCTCCTAAGATTCAACTAATTTTCAAGAATAGCTCACATAATTCAGGGAAACACTTGAATTACATTTACTGGTTTATTAATAAAAGATGTAATAAAGGATACAGATGAACAACAGATGAAGAAATACACAGGGCAAGGTCTGGAAAGGTCCTGAGCACAGGAGTTTCTGTCCCTGTGGAGTTGAGGTGTGCCACCCTTCTGGCACATGGCTGTGTTCACCAATGTAGAAGTTCTCAGAACCCCCTGCTTCAGGGATTTTTATGGAGGGTTTAACCACATAAACATGATTGATTATTAATTCAATTTCCATCCCCTCTCCCCTCTCCAGAGAATGGGAGCTGGGTCTGAAGTTCTCAGATTAGAATCATGTCTTGGTCTTTCTGGTGACTACCCCTTGTTCAGAAGTCCACCGAAGAGTTGTCTCATTAGAACGCAAGACACTCCTATCACCTTGAAAATCCCAAGGAATTTTGGAAATTTGTGTCAGGGACTGGTAGCAGAGACCTACACACACACACACACACACATGTATATACATATATACACATACATATATGTGTGTGTGTGTGTGTGTGTGTGTATATATATATATTATATATCTTATTATTTCACAGATTTTCACTGACCAAAACCATCGGTATGCGAGAGGGCAAGGAAGCCACTTGAGTAGCCCATGCAGATCAACCTTCAAAGCAGAAAGCAGGTTAAATTGAAAGGGCAAATACTCTTGCAGATATCTGACAGAGTAGTTGTGGAAATTCAGAGCCAGGAGAGACATTAGAAATCACCTAAAATCAGAAAATTTGAGGTACCTCGTGAGAGTAAGTAACATGCATTGTGTAATTTACAATTAAGACACACTGTCCGTCAATCAGCGGAGTTGAGAACTCTAGCTCTACATGCATTATAGTTCATAATTATGTCACAGTCACCACTTATAGCATCTATGCAAATTGCTTGTTGTGTGTGAAGTTACAGTGATCAGCATTGCTATTGCCTACAAAATTAATAAAATTTGAAATGTATTAACCTAAGGGGCTGGAGTTTGGCCATATTAGAGGAAGCATTTTGGAAGAGTAGTTTGTCCCGCATAACTTATTTCAGTTTGTACTATAATTCTCTGAAAATTACTTTCAGTGACCATACCTGTTATAGAAAATTGCTGTTTAAGGTGATTATCTTAGACAGGGGGAAGAATTACAATAACCCTTTATTAGAGTCATTGCTTAAGAGGCTTAAAATTTGATTAATTCATTTGATTAAAAGCAGCATATAAAACTCTTCAATGTATTAAGCATTTCCCATTCTCAAAATGAATTCTACCCATTGTTGTTGAAATGTTTCCTTTTAACATTTTCCTACCTTATTGTTTTCACTAATCTGTTAATACCATCTGGCCAATTATATCAAGTAATTTTACATTTATTGAATGTTCCTATGTGTGGAGACTATGAAGCATCTCTTCAAACTCTGCTCACATTCTGGAAATCATTGGCCAAAACACTCACTCTGAAATCAAAGATTTTACTTGTGAACAGCAAACTTTGTGTATTTCTCACACAAATGTTCTTTTTGCATTCTGGGGTCTCTTCATCCTTTCTTATATAGCTTGTGTTATATAGGTTCTTGCTAAGATCTTTTATGTCTCTGTATCAAAAAGTAGAAATCATCAATGTCAGCTGAGCTTTTCTGCTACAATTGTGATTATTATATTTAATTGTAAATGCTACATTGTACCCAACCTATTTCACAAGGAGATACATTCCCTTGATTGTGTATTACAATGAAGCCATTGTTAGGTTTGAGTGCCTATAGAATATAAAGGTTATAGTCAAAAAAAGACTATTTCAATATAAATGAACCATTTCCTCCTTTTTAAAAAGCAGTAAACTAATTAGCCAAAATATATTGTAGCTTTACAAATGCTTTTACTGGGCCTTTAGACATGTTCCTACTATACTTTCTTTTTATTATACAGTGAGATAGAACTTGCCATTTAATGTCAAAGTATCAAAGAATTCAGCTACTTCACATGTCTATAGTGTTTGCTTTTAAAACAATTAATTTTAAAAATTTGAAACGTAATACAAGTACCCCTAATATAAATGCTGATTTTTAATGGTTCCATAATATCTCACCAAACAGATTTGATATATTTTGCTGAATTAACGGCAACTGAATATAAAGTTGCCCTCAACTTATCATTACCACAGGTAACACTACAGTGAAAACATCCTACACATAGCTTTTTCTATACTTTCAGTTATTCCCTGTGATATAGTTTTTTGAATATTTGTCCCTGTCCAGATCTCATGTTGAATTGTAATCCCCAATGCTGGAGGTGGGGCCTGGTGGGAGGTGTTTGGGTCATAGGGGCAGATCCCTCATGTCTTGGTGCTGTCTTCACATTAGTGAGTTCTCACGAGATATGGTGGTTTAAAAGTGTGTAGCACCTCTCCCGTCACTCACTCTGTCTTGCTCCCGTTCTCGTCATGTAATGTGCCTCCCGTCACTCACTCTCTCTTGCTCCCATTCTCGTCATGTAATGTGCCTGCCTCCCCTTTGCCTTCTGCCATAAATGGAAGCTTCCTGAGGCCTCCCCAGAGGCAGATGCCGCTATGCTTCCTGTACAGCCTGCAGAGCTGCAAGCCAGTTAAATCTCTTTTCTTATGAATTACCCATTCTCAGGTATTTCTTTATAGTAGTGCAAGAATGACCTCATACACTCTGGAAGGGCGGTAATAGGGTTAAAGGATGGGAAATTTTTGCTACTAATATTACATATTGCTAAACTGATTTCCAGTAGGGCTTAACTAGTTTATTTTACCATCAGCAATGTTAAATAACCTCTGCTTCATTCCACCTTCAGTGACATTAATTCATTCAACTTTTTGTAAGTTTTACAGGCTGATAGGGAAAACTCATTGTTTTATTTTGTATTATTTTATCATCACAAGGTTGGATATTTGCAGGTATTTTGTTTAATATCTGACTTATCATTTTTCTTGTCAACTTGAATTCTTTAACAAAATAAATATGTTAATCTTTATTTGCTAAAGATATTTCTGCAGAATATAATTTGCTTTTTAAATTTCAGTTAGCAACATGTTCTTCTTAAAGCTGAGACATTCCACAGGTTTTGTGTTTTAGTTCCACTTTGTATACAGACAACTATAGCAGAAGTAGGCAGCTTCTGTTAGTTCTTAAGAGTATGACAGTCTCAGGTTAAACAACATAGAGCCTAAGCTCTATAAGTCAGCTAGTAATGGTAAAATCAGAAATCTCAGAATTTATTTAGGCTACATGTTATTTGTTATATCTTTATTAATTTCCTATTTATTCTACCTTAACTATTTAGAAAAGCCTTTTTTAAAATGTCAGCCTCTCTACATTGTGCTGACAGAATTCCCAGGAATATTTATTATTATTATTATTATTATTATTAAAAGAATAACCTACCTCTAGGGGGCAGCATGAAGGTGGTGATGATAGTTCAAGTGAACCCAGTTTGAGAGATGAAGCTCAAGGGACTAAGTGGAGGCTGTTGGTCCAGTTGTCTCTTACTCCTGGAGGATGTTAGTTGTGTTTAGTTTCAATAAAGGAGATGCCCTTACCAACTGGATCCTCCTTGAACAAACTGAGCTCCTTGAGGGCATCAGCTGTTCATGTTTGTAACTTTTATGCCTAGCTGAGTCACCAGCACAAATAAGGCAGAGATTTAATGAATACTGAAATGAAATAATGAATGAATTGTAGGGGAAAATAGTATGGGAGGCAATTGGAGTTATAAACTATAATATTGAATGTGACCACCATGAGTCATCAAAGGAGGAAAATAAATTTAAAATTTTTAATTATCTCTAAGATCTGATTTTTAAAATTTTTTACCAAAATTAGAATATCTGTAAATATCCATGTGGACTTAAACAAAAAATGGACTTTTTTGATTAATAGAATACAATGACACTCATTTTTTAATGTAATAGCTAGTGAAATAAAATACAGTACATTAGTTCCTCAAAGCCAGTGTTTCAAGATAATTCAGTCTTATATAATTGTGACCTAAAGCAATACAAAATTGGTAGTTATTTTCCAGTCCTCTTTAGTAGGCTGGCTCATTGGATCTGAGAAGCAGTGCACAGACAGGAAACCTATGTGTTCTCTACCTTTGCAGTGTTTAGGAGACCAGTCCAAAAAACTATGCCTTATGCAGCCTAGTAATTTGATCAGTTAATGACATGAACATTTGGCTAAGATTTGAGGAAAAAAAAAAAATAGGCAAAAAAAAAAAGAGAGAATTCAAGTATAAAATGTAGTGAATTCCAAGTCCATTAGGGCTACCTCAAGGACAAGAGATAAAGCCCCCTAATATTGAACTGTGGGAGAATCTGCTTCAGCTGCAGGGTTTTCTATTTGGAAGCCTGTGGGAGCAGGTAACTTCAATAAATCTATATTGTTTTGGAATAGATGCCTTTTAAAACTTTTCTTTTTAAGAAAACATGCTTAAAAGCATAATTTTTTCTCTTAATCCTCTCTTTTCTATGAGACTTTGATCTTACCAGCTAGATTTTACCAACTGCATTGCATTTTAAAAACATAATTTATCTGTTTGTTAAGGGATTGCTAAGTTGGAAAGACAGAGGCGGTAGATGCTGTGAAAGGCCAGAAAGGAGGGGGATTGATTCTTGGTTGGGAAAGGGTCCAAGCAGGTCAACCAGGTCTTGAATTTGGCCTTGAATCAAAGTAAACCTTAGATTAAAAAGAAAGAAGAATGTAAAGTATCTTAGTGAGAGGGAACAGCATAAATGAAAATGGACTAGAGAGAATGAATGTGGAAAGGGAATTTCAAGTGAATGTCAGAAAAATAGTTTACGAAGTAATGCCAGCTATTGATGGATTGGTACAGTTGAGAACAGCTCACTGAGAAGCTTTAATGTTATAATCTATTTTTTAAATAATTAAAGCCAAACTTTACAGTGTTTTTTTAAGTGGGAAGTGTTATGGGGCATTGTTTTCTTTTGATATCAAAACCATTTTCCATGATCTCAGAACTCCTGGACAAAGAACCTCTAATAATTTTGTATATCTCATTATACTTTTTAAATTTTTTTTTTTTTTCCCCGAGATGGAGTCTTGCTCTGTCACTTGGGCTGGAATGCAGTGGTGTAGTCTTGGCTCACTGGAACCCCAGCCTCCTGGGTTCAAGTAATTCTGCTACCTCAGCCTCCAAAGTAGCTGGGATTGTAGACACTTGCTACCATGTCTAACTAATTTTTGTATTTTTAGTAAAGATGAAGTTTCTCCATATTGGCCAGGCTGGTCTCGAACTCCTAACCTCAAGTGATCCAACTGCCTCGGCCTCCCAAAGTGCCAGGATTACAGGCTTCCACCACTTGGACTCAATATACTTGTAAATGTAGTTTTCTAAAAACAGCTTTTGGAGAGAACAGAGGCATCAATACTGTTACAATCTATTAATTATCTGGCCCTATGGACATTAGTAAGTGACATTCTAGAGTATGAGTATCGGAGACCAGTGGTTTGTCTATTAAAATAGTAGAATTATCTTACTTGACAATTCTTGAGAAGGCTGTGACTCCGTTTACTAAATTTACTGTATTTATTATAGTGTTTGACTTCTTGATTCTGCAAACCTTTATTTGACTCTGCCTGTTGTCTTTCACATAAGGACTACAGCATTTTTTACTGACTCCTCCTTGACCATCATTTTTTTTTCTTAATATAATAAAAACCTGGCATTTCCATGAAGTTGACTTACTGGCTTGTATTGCTATTTACTTCTGGGATGTAGTAATGTAGGGATATATTATGGAAAGAAACTTAACAAAAAAACAGAAAGAGAAAATTATCTGTAGTTGTCAAGGGCTCATTAACCTTTCTGTGCCTTAAATCGAAGCCACATTTTTGTGTCTGTGTAGCTTGTCATCCTCAATAAAATCTGCTTGAATTTGAAAATTCTATTTCTAGAGCTGCTTTTTATTTGCTCATTACTGACATCCCTCATTTTCTCTTCTCAGGGAGGGACTGGATATTGGTGGGTCTCCCCACCCCAACTCTCCCAAAGGGAGAAAATTCCTTAGAGGTTTTGAGTGACACAGCAACACATTTTTTGGCTTTGTTGTCAGATTGGAAGTGTGTGAATCCTCAGTCCCTCAGGCCAGATTTCAAGAAGTTCCAAAGGAACTTCTCATATGGAAAATAGTCAGTCTTCCCTTGCATAATTTTTATTACCTAATAAATGATTCAGATTGGGCACCTAACTGAAGGAGGCATATGAGTGGCAGATTATAACAATAGGTTATATATTTTGGCCATCAGCCTGAAATTCTAAATGAATATATTCTAACTCATTTAGTTTCTCCCCAAAGCTTTGTAAGGATATTCTTAGCATTTAATTATACCAAACCAAACTACAGTTTATTTGGAGTTAGTTATTTGTTCTGGGTTCATTAACACATCTGATTTAAAAGTGATAAGCACTTAAAATAAATGGAAAATGATTCCTGGGTAGATAGGTCTAAGTGGATGCAGTTTTGTACCTGACCTGGTTCATGTGTCTGACCTATTACTACTTCAAGGAATGTAGTAGCAGGTGTTGATATTTTTCCTAACAGCAGATTGGTCATGTTTGGTGGGATATGCTTAGTGCAGTGTGAAATTGACATTTCAGAGCTCCAGGTTGCTATTTACAGTGACTGGTTTCTATTGATCAACTTTTTGCTTCTTTTACTTACAGACCCACATAAACTTTTAAAAATTGATTCTCAGTTTTAAATTGATTCATGCTTTTCTTTCAGATAAGGTAGTTTGAATTTCCCTGAATAGTTTTATTCTTGAGTATAATACCTTTTGGGGGATGGTGTTCGTTTCACTCTTTCCTATATGTTTCTGAACAAAACAAATTTAGATTTTGAAAGGTCAGTTAGTCCAGCTGCTTTCAATCTGAAGAGACTTAATTCTCCCCAGGCAAGCACAATGTATCTCACTTAAAAAATATATTTTAGAGATAAGTAGCTTAAGAATAACTGTACCTATTGAATACCTAGCATGATATCTCCCTCATTTACCTAATAAACAAAACAAACATTAGGAACCAACATCAAAATGTTTTTGTACCATATGAAAGCTGTCACAGTTTCTCTTTTTACTGTAAATGGCTCATCAACTTGGAAATTTCACATAAGCAGATCAGAATTTAAGAGTGCAGAGGATATTAGTATCCTAGAAATTTGTCTGTTATGAAGCCTTTTATTATTTCATCTTTCCACCATGAAAGATATCTCTATAAGGATGACGCAAAGCAGAAGTAAGTAAAAAGGCAAAGGAAATAACTATACTTAAGGAGATAAGAGTTAAGCATTTTTTTTCTCAGCCTTTATGTATGTCTGTCTTTAACATTTATAAAGTGCTTAGTGTGTGGGAAACATTATCATAATATCAACTCCTAGAGCACACATTAACAACCCAATGATGTGTGAACTGTTGTCATCCCATTGTACAGGTAAAGAACTGAAGTATAGAGAAATTAGGTTATTTTCACAAGGTCCCACAACTAGTAAAATGCAGAGTTGATTTAAAAGCATGGCCTCTGGAGCCAGACTGTCTGAACCACCATTTACACTATGCTGCCCTTATGTGTCCACAAGCAACAGTTTACATACCATTTTTCAATGTTTTACTATATCATGTATCTTATTTTGGTACCAAAGGAGTAATTATAAACATAACACAGTTACTCTGGTATTTTTAGAAATCTAAACTATTATGTCTGAGGTATACAGAGTTATATGTTACATTAAAATTTGGAATCAAATTTGTACTCTTTTGAGTTTTCTGAACACATTTCTCTTGTCAAGCCATTCCAAGGTTTTTATGTTGCTTTTACATTGAATCAAAAAATACATGTTTAGTAATAATTTGATTTTTCCCCAGAAGTAGTTGTAGCCCATCAATTTCAAGGGTCACTTCTAAAGTCATCTTAGAATTATTATTGGTCACAAAAAAAAAAAAAATTAGTTTCAGAATCATTGTTTGGATTTGTTTGTATTCTTTCTTATACATATTTCCTAACATTTCAGCAGTTAATCTTTTTCTTTAGCAGTCATAAAAATTAAAGAGGGGCGGCTATAATTTATAAAAAGGACAGAAAGTCACATCAAAAGTTTAACAGTGTACCTCTAAATTACATGTTTAATATCAACCGATCACCTAATAATGTATTTAGTTATATATGCTTTATATTAGCAAAAAAGTGAACAAGTTTTATAGAAAAAAATATTAATCTATCAGAAATTAAATGATTTTTTGTGTATTTTATTTTACCATTATATATCCAACTCAGATATACTAAGTGTAGTCTTATATAAATGCTAATTTATACTATATCTCTCCAGTTGCCCATACTTATTTTAAACTCCGTAAGAATTTGTTCGTTTATGAGTGGCTGCAACAGATTTAGAGAAAGATGTGGGATAATTACTCTGCTCAGGCTGCCATAACAAAAGACCACAGACTGGTGGTTTTAACAATAGAAATTAAGTTTTTCACATTTCTGGAAGCTAGAAGTCCATGATCAGGGTGCCAGCAGGGATGCTTTCTGGCAAGGCTTCTCTTGGCTTGCAGATGGCCACCATATTGCTGTGTCCTTACACAGCTTTTCCTCTGTGTGCACACACTCCTTATGTCTCTTTCTCTTATGAGGACACCAGTCCTGTCAAATTAAGGCCCCACACTTATGACCTCATGTAACCCTAATTACCTCCCTAAAGGTCCTGTCTTCAAATATAGTCATGTTCGAGGTTAGGCCTTCAGCATAATTTTGGGGGCACACATTCAGTTCCTAACAATTAGCATCAGTGATTGTGGGTAATCTGCCAGGTTCTGCTGATCATATTCTCTTATTTTTATATTCAACATACTAGCATTGTGCAACAAATGAAGACATTTTTCTTTAACTTACCTCACTTAGAGAAAACCTTGAGGTGTTTTGTATTCACTTTATATCTTTAAGTTTAGGCAAAGTACTAGTATGATGGCTTTCAAAAATTTTTTTTACCTTGATCTGCATATAGATATAGATTTTTCATTACAACTCAATTCACATGCACCCACAATCACACATACACATGTACTGTATAACAGAAACAAGAGTTTACGTTATGTATCTTACCCTCTTAAAAGCATTACACCTTGGTATTTTTCTTAAATTCTATTATAATTTATTTTTAAATTTAATAAATTTAATCCCATTAATTTAATTAATAATGGTCATGACCCATTAAATTGACTCATGAGTTAACACTCATTTAAAATTTGAAAAACTGCTTGCAAGGTAAAACTCATTTGATCAGTATTGTCTCAAGGTAGCAATGTTACTGTATGTGCATTCCTAGTAACTCCCCTAGAATTTAACATTTAAACGTATTTTTGGCGCAGAGTTTTGCTGTTTGTTGTTGACCACTCTCAAGTACTCAATGACTGGAAGAAAACTCTCTAGAAAGTGTAACCCTTCATTTAGAGGGTGCACTAGTTTCTTTCAAATCTTGAAACAGCACAAATAAGAGATCTAGGAGACTGCTACATTGTTGAGGTTGGGCTCCTTGAAAGCCAAGTTCCCATGAAAATCAGGTGCATATGCACAGTGATATAAGCTATTCAACAAGTATCTCAATGTATTTGTCATCAATGATCTTTGTCCCTGATATGGTCTGGCTCTGTGTCCCCACCCAAATCTCATCTTGAATTGTAATCCAAACTGTAATCCCCACATGTTGCGGTTGCGGGACGGACCTTGTGGGAGGTGATTAGATCATGGGGCCGGTTCCCCCATGCTGTTCTCCTGATAGTGAATGAGTTCTCATGAGATCTGATGGTTTTATAAGGGGCTTTCCCTGCTTCGCTCTGCACTTGTCTCTCCTGCCACCATGTGAAGAAGGACATGTTTGCTTCCCCTTCCACTAGGATTGTAAGTTCCCTGAGGCCTTCCCAGCCATGTGGAACTGTGAGTCAATTAAACCTCTTTGCTTTATAAATTATCCAGCCTTGGACAGTTCTTTATAGCAGCGTGAGAACAGATTAATACAATCACTTTTACATTAATTGGAGATACTCTAGCATTCAGGGTCCTTTCAGAAAATAGGAACCATTCTAAATACTTCAAGCAGGGATAATTTAATACAGGATATTAAATTATATAGATGATGAAAGCTCTAGAAGCCAAACCAGGAATGGTGACTCATCCCAGGGAATGGCAACAGCAGGAAGCTGCTGGCAGGAGGCAATGTTACTGAAACCGGGGAGCTGAGGTCATGTGGCAAAAAGCTGGAACCACGGAGAGGACTGTCTGGATAAGCTTTAGTCACAAATGAGATGGAGCTACTGCTGGAGACAGTATGGGAAACAAAGACAAGAGAGAAGAAATAATCTGACTTCTCCCATCCTCCTACCCTCCATCCTTTTACTAATAGCATTCATTGGTCAAAACTACTGGAAGCCCAGAGACCAGGGGAAACAGAAAAATGTAGTTCCCTGCTGTATAGAATAGAACCAAGGAGAGGCAGGGATTGGATCTAAGATCAGCTAATCTAAGCAAATGATTGGCATAGATACTTAGAGTAATCTGGTTTTTTTTTTCTTATTGAATTAATTTTATTTTTGTCATAATACCCACGTAAAAATTCACCCTTGTAAATTATGCTCATGTTTATAGATTCATAGGATATGAGTTTTAGGCTTTTAGAATACGCCTTTCTCTCTCATGTTTTCATTGAATATATGTGCCTTAATTTATCTATTTCCTTCTAATGGAACATTGAGGTTGCATTTGACATTTTGCTGTTATAAATTACTCTGACATGACTATATTCATGGAAAGATACTTTCTCCTATACTGTTTTGTTATTTTAAAAGTTATACTCAGAAGATGGATTAGTGTCCCAAAAGCATGAATAGGTTTTTGACTCTTTTTTTTTTTTTTTGAACCAGATTGCTTTTCCATAGCATTTTTCCAGTGTTCCAGTATATAAGTATGATAAGTTAGAAGAAAAGCTTTGGACAAATTGAAGTGCCAGAGTTTAACTGAGCAAATAATGAATCATGAATTGGGTAGCCCCCAAAACAGAATATGTTGAGAGCGATTCCTGGATGTCACATGGTCAGTTAAGCTTATGGATGGACAGAAAAAAGAAGGTGATATGCAGAAAATGGAAGTGAGGAACAGAAACAGCTGGATTGGTTACAGCTGGGTGTTTGAATTTGAATAGGGCTTGAAGAGTTGACCACCTGTGATTGGCTGAAACTCAGATGCGGTGATTGGCTGAGACTTGGCTACTTGTTATAGGAGTAAGTTACAGTCTATTTATTCATCCAGTTAGGTTACAGTTCACTATGTATGGAGAAACCTTTAGGTCAAACATAAAATATGTAAGGAGTCAGCTTAAGGTTAAATTTAATTTAAACAGATAGAACCAATTTTACTTTTATCTACATTAGAATTGTTTCATTAAAAAAATTTTGTTGCTTCATTTAGTTGGTGAGTTATGGTAACTGGTTTTCAATGGTTGGTTCTTTGATAATTAGGAGATTGAGCATATTTTTCACAAATTTATTGACTAGTGGCATTTTTTCTTTTGTAAATTACTTATTTACTTTTTTGCACATTCTTCTAACAAATTTGCTAAGACTGTGGATCTAAGAAGACAGAAAACGGTTTAACATGGACTCTCATATTGAAAAAAAAAAAAAACCTATAAATCTGTATCTCTCCTTCAGCCCTGTAGCCTGGGTGGTGGACTAGAATGAACTATATTGAAAGATCCCTAAAGTCCATTTCCTAAACCAGCCTGACTGGTTCCCTTACAATTCACAATAATAGCTTCCTTTGTCTTTTTCTTCTCTGTGCCCTTAGAACTGGGGTTTGGGGTTAGGGAGGGTCAGCCTTTCAAAAAACAAGCACTTAATTTCTCGAAGTGTCATCTTGAGAAAATGATGTGGTTTTTTTTCATGAAAGAATTCTAGTTTTTTGCCTTTTTAACTTAAAAACATTTTGTTTCACAAATAAAAATGTTTCGAGAAGAAATAGTATAATAATTTTTATATTCTTAAATCTGTGTCTATGTGTTTTTATACATAGTGTGAATTACGGCTTTATTGTTCTGAAATTAGTTCTTAGCAGTCTATAGGTTTAAAAATTTTCCTTTAGAATTTGAAAGGACCTTAGAGATAATCAGGCCTATTGTTTTATTTCCTTACCTATTCACTAGCACAGGAGACTATCTTTGTTTTGTAAGAAAAATAAAACATCTATTATACGTATATGAGGTTTGCAACAATAAAAAGCTTAATTTAGCTTCCTTAAATGCTTTAATTTCCTTCCTTTGAAAGTATTAGACTGCATACTTTAAGTTAAACTCACAATAATTAATTAGCATTCAAAATATATATATTTTATAGTTGGCTGAGATATGCTGATTTTTACTTAAATGTTAACATGGTTAATTTAAGATTTATTTCCTACTTCTAGCTGTCATAAGGTGTTATTTATGATTTATTCTTCCTTTGAGAAAATTATTAAGGATTTATATTATTCTCATATAATCTATCTTATAAAACAAGTATGGAACAAAAAATAAAAGTATGATTTTTATAGAATAGATTATATGAAAATAATACAAGAATAAGAGATATAAGCTATTCAACAATTGATATAAGCTATTCATTATTTTATAGAATATAGAATATATTATTCTCATATAAACCATTCTATAAAACAAGTACAGAACAAAGAATCAAAGTATGAGACTACATTTGTTTTCTAAAATGTTTTAATTCAAATGAGGAAATTATTTTACATTTAGGAAAAACATACAAAAATTTATACCAACTAATAATCCACTTACAAATTTTATTAAACAATATTTTATTTTCAATCATTTCTATTTAATTAGAGAAACTAGGAAGTTATTTTTAAAAATATACTATACTATACATGTACACACACACATCACTTTTCCTTTCCTGCCAAGAGGAGAAGGCCATCATAAGGCGAGGTCTGCAGAGGGGCAGTCTTCATGAACCAATGACGGTTTGCTGATAAAGGAAGCAGCTAGTAAAGCATGGATAAAATTAACCTACCCATGGTAACCACATTTTATGGATCTACAACTGGAAGATGTGGTTTATGATCAACTGAAGCTTCATCTTCTTCTATTTCCCTGTCCTCCCAGGTTTTTATTCCAAGTTTCTATTTTCAGATTCTTGAAAGTCTCATGATTTCCTTCCTCTGCACCTTTGCAATTGCTGTTTTCTCTTCCTAGAATCCCCAGAATTGGTATCAATTTTGCAAGCAAAATTTGTAATAATAGCTTTCTCTGGCTGGTATAGTTTATAATAGATTATTTAATTTGTTTATTTATTTGTTTTTTGGTATTCCACATTTTTTACCCCTGATTTTTTGTGTATATGTTACCTTTACAATCAGAATACAGATCTTATTTTATTTATTTTTGAGACAAGGCCTCACTCTGTCACCCAGGCTGTAATGCAATGGCACATTTATAGCTCACTGCAGCCTCAATCTCCTGGGCTGAAGTGATCCTCTCACCTCAGCCTCCTGAGTAGGTGGGACTACAGGCCCACCACCATGCCTACCTAATTTAAATAAAAATTTGAATAGAGATACCATATTGTTACGTTTTGCTGGCTGGTCTCCCAACTCCTGAGTTTAAGCATTCCTTCCACCTCAGCCTCTCAAAAAGCTAGGATTACAGGTGTGAACCACCACACCTGGCCCAGATTTTTTTTGTTTGTTTATACACATCATCTGTATTTTAACATGGTTTGACAAATTGGCAGAAGAAAAAACTTGCTTTGAAAGTCCATTTTCACTTAACCACACAGTGGCAAACTGAATTAAATATGAAACTCAGATCTTAAAAGTTCAGCATGTTTATAGCTGTTCATTCTGTTTTATTTCTTATGTTTTTCTTTTACTTAGCGTTTAGACTGAGTGTCCTCTATTTTAGCATTTCCCCACATAGCACCTTTCTGAGAGTTACTTGCTTAACAAAAATTAACTGTCTGTTCCTTATACTCTTTTTTTTCTTTCCTTTTTTTTTTTTTATTATTATACTTTAAGTTCTGGGATACATGTGCAGAACATGCAGGTTTGTTACATAAGTATACATGTGCCACAGTGGTTTGCTGCATCGGTCAATTCGTCATCTACATTAGGTATTTCTCCTAATGCTATCTCTCCTCTAGTCCCCCAGACTACAACAGGCCCTGGAGTATGATATTCCCCTCCCTGTGTCCATGTGTTCTCATTATTCAACTCCCACTTATGAGTGAGAATATGCAGTGTTTGGTTTTCTGTTCCTGTTAGTTTGCTGAGAATGATGGTTTCCAGCTTCATCCATGTCCCTGTAAAAGACATGAACTCATCCTTTTTTATGGCTGTATAGTATTCCATGGTGTATATGTGCCACATTTTCTTTATCCAGTCTATCATTGATGGCCATTTGGGTTGGTTCCAAGTCTGTGCTATTGTGAACAGTGCTGCAATAGACGTGTGTATGTGTCTTTACAGTAGAATGATTTATAATCCTTTGGGTATATACCCAGTAATGGGATTGCTGGGTCAAATGGTATTTCTGATTCTGTATCCTTGAGGAATCACCACACTGTCTTCCACAATGGTTGAACTTATTTACACTCCCACCAGCAGTGTAAAAGCGTTCCTATTTCTCCACATCCTCTCCAGCACCTGTTGTTTCCTGACTTTTTAATGATTGCCATTCTAACTGGCATGAGATGGTATCTCATTGTGGTTTCGATTTGAATTTCTCTAACGAACAGTGGTGATGAGTTTTTTTCCGTATGTTTGTTGGCCACATAAATGTCTTCTTTTTAGAAGTGTCTGTGCATATAATTCGCCAACTTTTTGATGAGGTTTCTTTTTTCCCTTGCAAATTTGTTTAAGTTTCTTGTAGATTCTGGATATTAGCCCTTTATCAGATGGATATATTGCAAAAATTTCCTCCCATTCTGTAGGTTGCCTGTTCACTCTGATGATAGTTTCTTTTGCTGTGCAGAAGCTCTTTAGTTTAATTAAATCCCGTTTGTCAGTTTTGGCTTTGGTTGCCATTGCTTTTGGTGTTTTAGTCATGAAGTCTTTGCTCATTCCTATGTCCTGAATGGTACTGCCTAGGTTTTCTTCTAGGGTTTTTATGGTTTTAGGTCTTATGTTTAAGTCTTTAATCCATCTTAAGTTAATTATTGTATAAGGTGTAAGGAAGGGGTCCAGTTTCAGTTTTCTGCACATGGCTAGTCAGTTTTCCCAACACTATTTATTAAATAGGGAATCCTTTTCCCATTGCTTGTTTTTGTCACGTTTGTCAAAGATCAGATGGTTGTAGAGGTGTGGCATTATTTCTGAGGCCTCTGTTCTGTTCCATTCATCTATATATCTGTTTTGGTACCAGTACCATGCTGTTTTGGTTACTGTAGCCTTGTAGTATAGTTTGAAGTCAGGTAGTGTGATGCCTCCAGCTTTGTTTGTTTTGCTTAGGATTGTCTTGGCTATACAGGCTCTTTTTTTGGTTCCATATGAACTTTAAAGTAGTTTTTTCTAATTATGTGAAGAAAGTCAATGGTAGCTTGATGTTGATAGCATTGAATCTATAAATTACTTTGGACAGTATGGCCATTTTCATGATATTGATTCTTCCTGTCCATGAGCATGGAATGTTTTTCCATTTATTTGTGTCCTCTTTGATTTCCTTGAGCAGTGGTTTGTAGTTCTTGAAGAGATCCTTCACATCCATCGTAAGTTGTATTCCTAGCTATTTTATTCTCTTGGTAGCAATTGTGAATGGGAGTTCACTCATGATTTGGCTCTCTGTCTGTTGTTGGTGTATAGGAATGCTTGTGATTTTTGCACATTGATTTTGTATCCTGAGACTTTGCGGAAGTTGCTTATCAGCTTAAGGAGTTTTGGGGGTAAGACAATGGGGTTTTCTAAATATACAGTCATATCATTTGCAAACAAAGACAATTTGACTTCCTATCTTCCTATTTAAATACCCTTTATTTCTTCTTCTTGCTTGATTGCCCTGGCCAGAACTTCCAATATTATGTTGAATATGAGTGGTGAGGGAGGGGATCCTTGTCTTGTTCCAGTTTTCAAAAGAATGCTGCCAGCTTTTGCCTATTCAGTATTATATTGGCTGTGGGTTTGTCATAAATAGCTCTTACTGTTTTGATATATATTCCATCAATACCTAGTTTATTGAGTGTTTTTAGCATGAAGGGGTATGGAATTTTATCGAAGGCCTTTTCTGCATCTATTGAGATAATCATGTTGTTTTTGTCATTGGTTCTGTTTATGTGGTGGATTACATTTATTGATTTGCCTGTGTTGAAACAGCCTTGCATCCCAGGGATGAAGCCAATCTGATCGTGGTGGATAAGCTTTTTGATGTGCTGCTGGATTCGGTTTGCCAGTATTTTATTGAGGATTTTTGCATTGAAGTTCATCAAGGATATTGGCCTGACAGTTTCTTTTTTTATTGTGTCTCTGCCAGGTTTTAGTATCAGGATGATGTTAGCTTCGTAAAATGAGTTAGGGAGGAGTCCCTCTTTTTCTGTTGTTTGCAATAGTTTCAGAAGGAATGGTACCATCTTCTCTTTGTACCTTTGGTAGAATTCGACTTTGAATCCATCTGGTCCTGGACTTTTTTTGGTTGGTAGGCTATTACTACCTCAGTTTCAGAACTTATTAGTCTATTCAGGGATTGGACTCTTCCTGGTTTAGTCCTGGGAAGGTGTATGTGTCTAGGAGTTTATCCATTTCTTGTAGATTTTCTAGTTTATTTGCATAGAGGTGTTTATAGTATTCTTTTATGGTAGTTTGTATTTCTGTGGGATCAGTGGTGATATCCCGTTTATCATTTTTTATTGTGTCTATTTGATTCTTCTCTCTTTTCTTCTTTATTAGTCTGGCTAGCATTCTATCTATTTTGTTGATCTTTTCAAAAATCCAGCTCCTGGATTCATTGATTTTTTTTTTTTTTTTGGAAGGGTTTTTCATGTCTCTATCTCCTTCAGTTCTGCTCTGATATTAGTTATTTCTTGTCTTCTACCAGCTTCTGAATTTGTTTGCTCTTGCTTCTCTAGTTCTTTTAATTGTGATGTTAGGGTGTTGATTTTAGACCTTTCCCGCTTTGTCCTGTGGGCATTTAGTGGTATAAATTTCTCTGTTAACACTGCTTTAGCTGTGTCCCAGAGATTCTGGTACATTGTGTCTTTTTTCTCATTGTTTTCAAAGAACTTATTTATTCTGACTTATTTTTGTTACTTACCTACTAGTCATTCAGGAGCAGGTTATTCAGTTTCCATGTAGTTGTGCAGTTTTGAGTGAGTTTCTTAATCCTGAGTTCTAATTTGATTGCACTGTGGTCTGAGAGACTGTTATGATTTCCATTCTTTTGCATTTGCTGTGGAGTGTTTTACTTCCAATTATGTGGTCAGTTTTAGAATAAGTATGATGTGGTGCTGAGAAGAATATATATTCTGTTGATTTGGGGTGGAGAGTTCTGTAGATGTTTATTAGGTTCGCTTGGTCCAGAGCTGAGTTCTAATTCTGAATATCCTTGTTAATTTTCTGTCTCGTTGATCTGGCTAATATTGACAGTGTGGTGTTAAAGTCTCCCACTATTATTGTGTGGGAGTCTAAGTCTCTTTGTAGGTCTCTAAGAACTTGCTTTATGAATCTGGGTGCTCCTGTATTGGTTGCATATATATTTAGGATAGTTAGCTCTTCTTATTGCATTGATCCATTTACCATTATGTAATGCCCTTCTTTGTCTCTTTTGATCATTGTTAGTTTAAAGTCTGTTTTATCAGAGACTAGGATTGCAACCCCTGCTTTTTTTTGCTTTCCGTTTCCTTGGTAAATATTCCTCCATCCCTTTATTTTGAGCCTATGTGTATCTTTGCACATGAGGTGGGTCTCCTGAATACAGCACATTGATGGGTCTTGACTATTCAAATTTGCCAGTCTGTGTCTTTTAATTGGGGCATGTAGCCCATTTACATTAAGTGTAATATTGTTGTGTGTGAATTTGAAACTGTCATTATGATACAGGCTGGTTATTTTTCCCGTTAGTTGATGGAATTTCTTCATAGTGTCGATAATCTTCATAATTTCGTATGTTTTTACCGTTGCTGGTACCGGTTTTTCCTTTCCATATTTAGTACTTCCTTTAGGAGCTCTTGTAAGGCAGGCCTGGTGGTGACAAAATACCTCAGCATTTGCTTGTCTGTAAAGGATTTTATTTCTCCTTCGGTTATGAAGCTTAGTTTGGCTGGATATGAAATTCTGGGTTGAAAATCCTTTTCTTTAAGAATGTTGAATATTGGCCCCCACTCTCTTCTGGCTTGTAGAGTTTCTGCTGAGAGATCTGCTGTTAGTCTGATGGGCTTGCCTTTGTGGGTAACCCGACCTTTCTCTCTGGCTGCCCGTAACATTTTTTCCTTCATTTCAACCTTGGTGAATCTGGTGATTGTTTGTCTTGGAGCTACTCTTCTTGAGGAGTACCTTTGCGGTGGTCTCTGTATATCCTGAATTTGAAATTGGGTTTGTGTTTCTAGATTGGCTGGGGAAGTTCTCCTGGATAATATCCCAAGGAGTGTTTTCCAACTAGTTTCCGGTCTCCCTGTCACTTTCAGGTACACCAATCAAATGTAGGTTTGGTCTTTTTACATAGTCCCAGATTTCTTGGAGACTTTGCTCGTTCCTTTTCATTCTTTTTTCTCTAATCTTGTCTTCATGCTTTTTTTTGTTACATTGATCTTCAATCTCTGATATCCTTTCTTCTTGATCGATTAGGCTATTGATACTTTTTTATGCATCACGAAGTTCTTGTGCTGTGTTTTTCAGCTCCATCAGGTCATTTATGTTCTTCTCTAAACTGGTTATTCTATTAGCAATTCCTCTAACCTTTTTTCAAGTTTCTTAGCTTCTTTGCATTGGGTTAGAACATGCTCTTTTAGCTCAGGGGACTTTGTTATTACCTTCTGAAGCCTACTTCTGTCAATTCGTCAAACTCGTTCTCCGTCCAGTTTTGTTCCCTGGCTGGCGAGGAGTTGTGATCCTTTGGAGGAGAAGAGGCATTCTGGATTTTGGAATTTACAACCTTTTTGCACTGGTTTTTCCTCATCTTTGTGGATTTATCTACCTTTGGTCTTTGATGTTGGTAATCTTTGGATGGAGTTTCTGTGTGGACATCCTTTTTGTTGATGTTGATGCTATTCCTTTCTGTTTATCAGTTTTCTTTCTAATACTCAGTCCCGTCTGCTGCAGGTCTGCTGGAGTTTGCTGGAGGTCCACTGCAATATACCCTGTTTTCCTGGGTATCACCAGTGGAGGCTGCAGAACAGTAAAGATTGCTGCCTGTTCCTTCCTCTAGAAGCTTTGTTCCACAGGGGCACCTGACAGATGCCAGCCAGAGCTCTTTTGTATGAGGTGTCTGTTGACTCCTGCTGGGAGGTGTCTCCCAGTCAGGAGGCATGGGGGTCATGAACCCACTTGAGAAGGCAGTCTGTCCCTCAGCATAGCTTGAGCGCTATGCTGGGAGATCTGTTGCTCTCTTCAGAGCCAACAGGCAGGAACGTTGAAGTCTGCTGAAGGTGCACCCACAGCCGCCCCTTCCACCAGGTGCTCTGTCCCAGGCAGATGGGAGTTTTATCCAGAAGGCCCTGACTGGGGCAGCTGCCTTTCTTTCAGAGATGCCCTGTCCAGAGAAGAGGAATCTAGAGGCAGTCTGGCTACAGCTGCTTTGCTGCACTTCGGTGGACGACGCCCAGTTCAAACTTCCTCGTGGCTTTGTTTATGCTGTGAGGGGAAAACCACCTACTCAAGCCTCTGTAATGGCAGACACCCCTCCCCCCCCCACCAAGCTCCAGTGTCTCAGGTTGCCTTCAGACTGCTGTGCTGGCAGCGAGAATTTCAAGCCAGTGAATCTTAGCTTGCTGGGCTCTGTGGGGGTGGGATCCGCTGAGCTAGACCACTTGGCTCCCTGGCTTCAGCCCCCATTCCAGGGGAGTAAATGGTTCTGTCTCGCTGGCATCCCAGGTGCCACTGGGGTATGAAAAAAACTCCTGCAGCTAGCTCTGTGTCTACCCAAACACCTGCCCAGTTTTGTGCTTGAAACTCAGGGCCCTGGTGGTATAGGCACCCGAGGGAATCTCCTGGTCTGTGGGTTGCAAAGACTGTGGGAAAAGCAGAGTATCTGGGCTGAAGTGCACCCTTCCTCATGGCACAGTTCCTCAGGGCTTCCCTTGGCTAGGGGTGGGGGGAATTCCCTGACACCTTGCAGTTCCTGGGTGAGGCAACGCCCTACCCTGCTTTGGCTCACCCTCCATGGGCTGTACCCACTGTCTAACCAGTCCCAGTGAGATGAACCAGGTACCTCAGTTGGAAATGCAGAAATCACCCGCCTTCTGCGTTGATCTTGCTGGGAGCTGCAGACTGGAGCGGTTCCTATTCAGCCAGCTTGCCAGCCCAATGTTCCTTACATTCTTAAAGATTCTAAGTTTATCTTGTCTTGATTTCCTCATCTCTAGGATAAGGCAGCTGTGTTGAATGTGGGGCCATCCATCTCTACTATGCTGCAGTGTGCTTTCGGGGAGTCCTATTACTTTATAACTACCCGCCATTCTCCATTCTGTATCCCTCCAACTCAATCTATGATGGCTGTTGGATTAATCTTCATAATATAGAACCCTAATCACATTGAGCATCTGTTCTGGAATGGAAAAGAATAAATGTTAATAACTTTCTTCATGCAATGGGAATTTTGTGAGTTACCATTTATTAAAAGCTGACTAAATAAATTCTACTTACTAAACAAAAATGTATTGATACATTTTTGTGTCTGGTAAGTTTTGGCACTAAGGATAGCGAATTGATTCAGAATTTATGCATATCACACTAGTAGGGAAATTAAAATTCTATAATTTTGTATTTAATCATAGCCGATGTGTGTGTGTGTATATATATAAAATATATATGCTTATCTTTCTGATATTAATTTCCTTACATAGAATATGGATCCTCCAGGCATAACTAGTTTCTATTTCACATGTACATCCTCAGAATTCCTGAAACCTCTTTGTTATTGCCAATCTGGAATGACTTTCCTCCCTTTATCACATTTCTATTTGTCTTTCAATATGCAGCTTAGATATTAGATAGCAAGTCTTCCTTCCTTTCTCAACGTCTTCCTTCTTTTTCTATGGAACATTACTTTTTAACCTTGAACTATAATTGATGTAGGTTCACATTTTCTCCTCCATGAGACTGCTACCTTTTGCAGGCAGGAAGTAGCTTAAAAGCATAAGCTTTTGAGTCAGGTAGACCAGACTCTGTCATTTACCAGTTATGCCTACCTAGGCAAGTTACTTGATTTCTCTTAAGTGTTGGTTTTCTCATCTGCAAAATGGGGATGTTAATAATGACTTTTGTGTAGGGTAGCAGAAGGAGTTAAAGAAGACAATGTTTGTAACATACTTAGTACCATGCTTGGTTCATTGGTAAGTGTCCAATAAATTCAAGGCGTTTTTAAATGTTTTATTATATAATTTTAATTATTTTATATATTACCCTGTGAACTCTTACAAATAACTCAATATTTTGGATGTAGCAAGTGTTTAATACATATATTTAGGAAAACTTTAACAAATGTTGTTGAATAAAGGCTTGTAGGAATTCAGAAGCAAGAATGATTAGTTCTGATTGTTGGATTAAGGAAGACTTGGCTGGAGTTGGCATTTGAACTTTCACATCTGAGTTATGATTTGACAGAAATGAACAACAGAAAAACATTGGAAGCCAATGACATGTAATTTCAGGGAGAAGTGTGAGCTAAGCTTTACATTAATAATAAAACCTACTCGATGGGTTGGTTTGTTTAATAAATGCATCTAAAGCATTGGCATAGTAAGAATACAGTAAATATTAGCCTGTGTTTTAACAGCCCATAAATAGACTACATGTTAAATAACAAAAACTCATTTATACTTATAGTATATATGTGTATATATATACACATGCACACTTCATCTTTGACACTAGCTTGAAGGATCTCTGTATGGCAACATTTCCTTAATATTTTTGTTTGCAATATCCATTTAGAAGTACAAAGAAAACGTTTATTTTAAAATATTGTTTATTTCAGCTATATATTATTCTTCCTGTTTGTTTGAATTAGTGAGACAATACTTTGCAAATGGCTTTAAGTTGTCAGCTGTTAAGGATTATCATGCCATTTTTTTCCCCACTGGTATAGCTAAATTTGAGAGAAATCTATATAAGTGACAGCTTACAACAGCTGCAATTGCTTGATACGCAAAAACAATCAAGGGATATATATTATGTGAAGTTCAAGGTAATTTTATTTTAATTAAACATGTATTGAATTATAGTATGTTACATAATAATGTAACTAAGATTTTTTTCTGTCATACTCTTTTTAAATTTTTTATTTTAATATACTTTCCAGACATATGAAAGTTATAAGAATAGTACAATAATTCTAATATACCTTTTATCCAGATTCCTCAGTGTTAACATTTTAACACCTTTACTTTATTTCTCTCCCTTTCTGTGTCACCCACACATACTCATTCTCTCTCTGAACTATGTGAGATAGTTGCAGACATGACAACCATCATTTGCTCCTGAATACGTCAGTGTGAGGTTCTTAAAAATAAGAAAAAATAGGATATTTTCTTAAATAACCGAAAAACAATTATCAAATTAAGATTGATGCAATATTATTATCTATTCCACAGACCTTACTTAGATTTTGCTATTTGTCCCAATAATGTCCTTTATAACAACAGAAAAATCCCATATTTATGTTTTGCATGTAGTTGTCGCATCTCTCTGCTTCTCTTTTAATCTGGAACACTTCCTCAGTCTTTCTTTGTCTTTCTTGACCTTAACATTCTTGAAGAACACAGACCAGTTATTTTGCAGAATGTCTCTCAATTTGGATTTGTCTGCTGTTTTCTGATAATTAGAATCAGGTGATGCACTTGGAGCAGGAATAGCATAGAAGTGATATTTTCTTCTCAGTGCATCATGTCTGGAGGACGACAAAAATTGTAAAACATAAATTTTGGAAATTTGGAAAGAAATTCTTTTATAATTTTTTAGAATGTTTGAAAACTTATATTTCTCAATTCTTTTATTTTTATTTAACATTTTTCATTTTTTAGCCAATCAGCAAAATATTAAGTATGGAATAACACTTTCCCTGCAAGGTTCTCTGTCAAATTATTGCAGTTTGTCAAGTATATTTATTGTTAAATGAAGGTATATATAGAAAGACACTCTTTAGTAAGAAATTTAGTTATCTATGGTATTAAATAGTAACATGGGTTTGATATGAAATAGAACGTTGTAGCAAGAATGTTTTTGAGAGTTACAAATAAAAAGCTTGAACTAAGTAATTGGTTTGACAGATTTACTTTTGCCAAATTTTGCCACCCAACTCTGAGGCCACTAACAGGGAAAAGATTCAGGCGTTGCCTATTAATGCTCACTTAGTATTAGTTAGTTTTTTCAGATATTTGAGAGAAGGAATTTTCTTTTAAGTCAGAATTAATTTTAAGTCAACAGTGCTCCTTTATATAGAAAGATATATGATACTCAGATTTTAAGCCTGATCTTTCTTTCTTACTTATTTTCCCCTCAAGAGAGAAAAAACTACTGCCTGATTACAAACCCTGCAGTGCATATGTTGAATCTAATTACATGTGTCATATTGCTCCTTGCCAACAAATACATGTTAATAATAATGAATAATCAACCTCCCTTAACAAGAGCAACACAAAATGTATTTCTGCCATTTCTCATGATGAATAGACCCAGGAGTACGTCAAAGATGGTATCCTCACCACATCAGTTGCCTATGACTTATTACCAGCAACCTGCTCTAGATGATGAAGTGTGAAATTGATGGGCACTATAGGGAATTCGAACTGAGATTTCAGGCTAGGGAAGAGCTGTCTCACAATATTCGACTGCCTTGTTCATTGACTCACTGGTTTCCCCTAAGGCCTCTTTTTATAATGCTCTGGAAAATGTTTCTTGGCTAAGTTAATGTATGTGCTACTGTATCTGGCTAGCAACCAGATTGATAGAATAAAACTTATAGGAAATTTTACTATATCCTGTTCCCCAGCTGATAGCAAGAAGTCTGAGCCATATAAGAACTGACTGAACAGAATGAACGGATGAAATATTTGAGCGTGTCATTGTGAGAATATCTTTCACTGCAGAAGATATTATAGACACTAAAGGGGAAAATGTGCTGTTATCACCTCCCATCTTTTTTTAATTAACCTTTAGAGATTAGTTTGCTAGTGATTCCCACATTTAACTCATGTCGGATGATTCTTTTATAATAGAAGTATTAATTTATAATTTATATTTGATTTATGAAATTGCTTGAATAGTCAAGTATCGATTAATTTAGCAGAGTCTGAAAATATAGTACATACTATATCCTTATAATTTATTTCAGAAATTTTCATTTACTTCTGGAATTATTTTCCTCCTGCTTTATTTGAAAAGTCAAGATATTATGTTGCTATAGCATTAGTAGAAAAATTCCAGGGAAGCAGTCATATAAGCAAAACTCAAGTTTTCAAGCAGGCCTGAATTTAAAGCTGTACCCTAGCTACTTAATCTCAAGCAAATTACCTAATATTTCCAAGCCTTAAATTTCTTAGCTTGGAGAATCATAATATTTACTTCACATTCTTAAGTAAAATAATGTATAAAATAACTTGCACAGTGCCTAGCTTTACTTTCTCCTCTCACCCAGTACTTTGATATTTTTGTTGAGGCATAAACAGTAGAATATAAATGTTAACATTATTTGATATTTTATTCCATCATGAACTTACTAAATTTTTTGAACTTTGAGCTTACTAAATGTTTGCAGTAAAAAACTTTAGTAAGAAACTTTTGAACTTACTAAATTTAATTTTCATTTTCTTTTTAATTTTTGAGACAGGGTCTTGCTCTGTTTCCAGGCTGGAATGCAGTGGCACAATTATAGCTCACTGCAGCCTCAAACTCCTGAGCTAAAGGGATCCTCCCCCTCAGCCTCCCAAGTAGTTAGAAATACAAGCATGTGCCACCATGCTCAGCCTTTTTTTCTTTTGTTAAGTTTTTGTAGAGATGGAGCCTTTTGCTTTATTGCCCAGGCTGGTCTCGAACTCCTGGCCTCAAGCAGTCCTCTAGCCTTAGCCTCGCAAAGTGCCCAATCACAGGCATGAGTCATCTTTCTTGGCCTAATCTTCCTTTCTTTAGAAACAAAATTGGACTCATGAATCTATTAGCATTCTTAAGAAGTATTCTACAGCAGAACAGAAGTAGAACAAGCAAGGAAAAGTGAAAATACATCTATTGCTAAGGGAAGGAAGAATTAAAACACAAATATATTTTTGTTAAGATTTTTTAAAATAAAATGTAAATTTTTGGATTTTATAATTCTGTCTCTTAGTTTGTTTAACTACTAATCTTTTTTTTTTTTTTTTTGACAAAGATAATGCGGGTTTGGGTGAAGCACTTCTAAGTCAAAATGAACTTTTCCCACAGTGGTCAGGAATTGCCATAGTGCTGTTTTCTAAGGTGCATAGCATGTCTGTGTGGGATAGTTCGTATTCTGAAGCCCAGAGGCTCTTTTCCTAGCAGGAATAATTTTTCTGTGAGATGCTTTGAAAGATATTTTGCTTCACTTATATGCCCTGTCAGAATAAATGTGCCACTTCTTGCGCATACCTTGTATAAGGTCCACAACCTCTGTAAACTCTGAGTGCCACTGGCAAAACTAAGCAATGTTCTGGTTAACCTTCACAAGCAGGGTAGTTGGGAGAAACACAAATGAAGAGAATATGAGAAACAGGGGAAGAGAAAGAAAAGAAAAAAGGAGAAAGACGGCCGGGTGTGGTGACTCATGCCTGTAATCCCAGTGCTTTGGAAGGCCAAGGTGGGGGGATCACTTGAGCTCAGGAGTTCAAGATCAGCCTGGGCAACATAGCAAGATCTCATCTCTACAAAAAAAATTTAAAAATTAGCCAAGCATGGTGTGCGCACCTCCCAGCTATGTGGGAGGCTGAGGCAGGAGGATCTGTTGAGCCTAAGAGATTGTGGCTGCAGAGAGCCATGTTCATGCCACTGCACTCCAGCCTCGGAAACAGAGTAAGACCCTATCTCTAAAAACAAAACAAAACAAACCCACACACACAGAAAAAAAAAAACAGGAGAAAGATAAAAACATCATTCATGGCTTCATAATATATGGAAATTATGATTACTTGAGAATCCTGGGATTCTCAAGCTGGGATTATAGGCGCACACCTCATGCCCAGGTAACTTTTGTATTTATAATAGAGACAGGGTTTCACCATGTTACATGGGCTTATTTGAGAATTGTTAATAATCACTTCTGATTTTTTGTCTTAATAAATATGTAGATAGTTTATTTCAGAACTTTCACTTTAAGTTTTATGAAAAGAATTATTGTGTTTGCGTATATATAATATATTTTTAAAAATAACTACCAATTTGGGCTAACCTCAAGTAATTTTTTTCTGTAATGTCAAAGTCATGTCATTAATAATAACTATTCTGGAACACAAGTTCATTTTATTTGTACAAAGCACATCTCACATTCTTTCCCTCTGTCTGAGATGGACAATTTGTTCGAATTTGACCTTTATTCCTCCTAGAGGCATAAGTTTGGGCTGATTTATTTGGATAAGATTGGATATTGCACCTGGTGTGGATAATACTAGATTACATCTTCAGGAAATTGAACTTTTTCTGTTTACCCTTTAGAACAAACAGCTTTCTGAAATGAATATGTTGGAGACAGTGTTAGCTTCTTTTTTTGTTTCCATTCTGCTACATACGATCTTTTCATTTTACAATACAAGTAGCTTTCTGTTGCTTTAGCAAGTTGGTATATTATACTTTCTGAAACTAAATTTCCTGATACATTCTTGGTAAAATTCAGGGTGGTTTGCAGTTGGTGTTGACCTATATGCCTTAAAACTTTTTTGTATTAATGTAATCTAAATTTACAGAAAATTACAAAAATAGGCCGGGCACGGTGGCTCAAGCCTGTAATCCCAGCACTTTGGGAGGCCGAGACGGGCGGATCACGAGGTCAGGAGATCGAGACCATCCTGGCTAACACAGTGAAAAAACCCCGTCTCTACTAAAAAGTACAAAAAAAAAATAGCCGGGCGAGGTGGCGGGCGCCTGTAGTCCCAGCTACTCGGGAGGCTGAGGCAGGAGAATGGCGTAAACCCGGGAGGCGGAGCTTGCTGTGAGCTGAGATCCGGCCACTGCACTCCAGCCTGGGCGACAGAGCGAGACTCCGTCTCAAAAAAAAAAAAAAAAAAAAAAAAAAAAAGTACCAAAAAAATCCAGATTCACTGTTTACATTTTTATTTTGCCCCATTTTTTAAAAATCATTCATGATCCAGTTCTTTTTCTTTCTCTCTCCCTCTCTATATGGGTGTATGTGTATGTCTATATTTTTCTTGAACCAGTTGAAAGTGAGTTGTAGGCATTGTACCCGGTTAACCCTTACATTCTTTTATATAACCAGAATAGAATGATCAAAATCAGGAATTTTAATGTGGATACAGTATTATTATCTCCATAGCCTATATTCAAATGTCATCAATTGTCCCAATGTCTTTTATATTTATCTTATGTCTTATTCATGATTCAGTTCAAGATTACATTGTATGTAGTTTTCAAGTTTCCTTAGTTTCCTTTAATATGGAATTAGCTTCTCTTTTGTCATTTATGATCTTCATATTTTTGGAGAGTACAAGCAAATTAGTTTGAAGAATGTCCATCAATTTGAGTTTGTCTGATTAGATTCATATTATGGATTTGGGGCAAGAATACTACAGAAGTGATGCACCACAGAAAAGGCATGGGATGTTCGTTTATCCTGTTTTTGTTAATGATGATGCTAAGCCTAGTTAATATGGCACCTGCCAGCTTTCTCTTCTGTAATGTTACTATTTTTTACTTTGCAATTAAGTAATTTGTGATAGTTTGAGACTATGTACATATCTTATTCCTCACCTGCTTTTCATTTAGCATCTGTCTTAGTTTGTTTTTTGTTGCTGTAACAGAATATGATAGACTAGGTAAATTATAAAAATAGAAATTTATTTGGCTCATGGTTTTTGAGGTGGAGAAGTCCAAGAGCATAGCACTAGCATCTGGTGAGGGTCATCCCATGGCAGAAGGTGGAAGGCAGAAGAGAGCACATGAGACAGAGAGAGACACCAGGGACCAGACTAGCTTTATAACAATTCACCCTCCCAATAAATAACCCATTCCCTCAATAATAACATTAATCCATTCATAAGGGCGGAGCCCTCATGACCCAATTACCTCTTATTAGGCCTCACCTTCCAACAAAGTTGCCCTGGATTAAACTTACAACACATGAACTTTTAGAGAACACATACAACCCAAAATAGCATCCATTGATGATTGTTACCTGAATTAATTATCATTAACTACTATAATGTTTGCAAAATTGTGACTTTCTAGCATCCATAATTTATTCTACATTCATTAATTGGCAGACTAAGGAAAAGCTTTCCCTTCTCTTCCCCACTTATCATTTGTTTTCTTTATTTGTATCAGGATAAATTCATGGATTCTTATTTTTTCAATGGATTACATTCTATTATTATCAGTATTTATTTTGATACTCAAATTTTCCCGCATTTGGTCAGTAAGAACCCCTTCAAAGTAACTTCTACATCGTTTTGACATGTTCTTATCACTCCTGGAGCACTTCGTTAATTTCTGACATCACAAAATGTTCCAAGATTATCTTGTCATTTGTCTGACCTAGTGCTGAAAGTAGGCTTTATTCCAAGATCTGGATGTACACTCTAATAATAGCTACTAGTATGCTACTGCTTTTAGGCCTTCTCTTGGACACAACTAGGATATATGTGTGTCAGTTTGTGTATATGTTCGTGTGTAATCAGATCAAACAGATACTCAGATACTTCTAATTCTAATCCAGAAGCAGAGGGTTTGTTTTAGTCTTCTCAGGTTGAACGGTAAGAATCCTGAGAAATTTGCTCATTTGTAGAATACACAGAAAGCATTTTCAAAATTGTTGATTTATAACATTTTTAAAACAAACTAATATAAAGGCATCATAGGAAAAGAAAACAGAGTAGCATCTCTTATGAATATAGATGTGAAAACTCTCAGCAAAGTATTAGTTAACTAAATCCAGCAAGAGATTAAAAAAAAATCATACACCATAACCAAATCAATTTACCCCAGAAAGGCAAGGTTGATATAGCATCTAAAAGTCAATTAAAATAATACATCATATCAATAGTATACAGGGCAACAACCACTTTTATTTGTATCAATATCGATTCATGGATTTTTATTTTGTTCAATGAGTTGTGAAATATTTTGACACTCAATTTCCCTAATGCCTACATAAAAAAGGCATTTGATAAAATTCAACACATTTTCATGCTTAAAACACTTAACAAACTAGGAAAAGAAGGGAACATCCTCAACCAGTTAAAAGACATCTACCAAAAACGACAATTAACATCATACTTAATTGTAAAGGCTAAATGTATTCTCCCTAAAATCAGGAATGACGAGGACGTCTTCTCTTACCAGGACAACTAGGAATAAAAAGAAAAAAAAAAGGCTTCTACTTTGGAAAAAGAGAAGGGAGAAAACTATCTCTCTTTGCAGATGACATGATCTTCTATACAGAAAATCCTAAGACATCCACTGAAAAACTATTACAATTACTAAACAAGTTTACCAATATTGCAGAATATAAAAGCAATATACAAGTTAGTTGAACTTGCACCTGCAATGAACAATCTGAAAATGAAAGGAAGAAAATAATCTCATTTACAACCCTATCATAAAGATTACAATAACCCTTATATTACGTCATACTCATAAATTAACTCTAAATGGACGGAAGATGTAAAGTAAGATGTAAAACTATAAAACTCTTGGAAGAAAACAGACAATTATTTGTGATACTGGATTATACAAAGCCTTCTAAGAACGACACTAAAAATATGATAAGCAATAAAATAAAAAATATAAATTGGACATGATCAACATTTTAAAACTTTTAAGGCCGGGCATGGTGGCTCATGCCTGTAATCCTAGCACTTTCAGAGGCTGAGGCAGGCAGATCACTTGAGGACAGGACAGGAGTTCAAGACAACCTTGGTCAACATGGAGAAACCCTATCTCTACTAAAAGTACAAAAAATTAGCCTTGCGTGGTGGCTCACACTTGTAGTCCCAGCTACTCAGGAGGCTGAGGCAGGAAAATCCCTTGAACGCCAGAGGCGAAGGTTGCAGTGAGCAGGAGACTGTGCGCCACTGCACTCTGCCCTGGGCAACAGAGCAAGACTCGGTCTCAAAACAAAAACAAATAACTTCTGTACTTCAAAGAACACCATCCAAAAAAAAAAAAAAAAAAAACCACAATCCATATAATATGAGACTATTATGGCAAATTATATGCCTGATAAGAAACTTGTATCTGAAAAATAGAAAGCAATATTATTTCCATAACAAAAGACAAACAACCCAATTTTAAAATGGGCATTTTAAAATTGAGTAGGCATTTCTTCAAATAAGAGATATGGATAAATACTAAGCACATAAATATATGCTCAACATCATTAGCTGTTAGGGAAATGCAAATCAAAACCATAATGAGATACCACTCCACACCTAATAGTATTGCTACAAATAAAATAACCAGATAATAACAAATGTTGGCTAGAATGTGGATAAATTAGCATCCTCATATATTGCTGCTAGGAATGTAAAATGTTGCAGCAACTTTGGAGAACATTTTGACAGTCCCTTAAAGGTTAAACATGATAATATAACTCAGCAAGTCTACTCTCATGTTTACACCCAAGAGAATTGAAAACATACACCCAAACAAAAACTTGTACAATGAATGGTCATGTATGTGCTATATGTGATATATCGATCAACAGTAATATATTTATGTAATTTACATATGCTGAGAATGGGGAACATACTCAAAATATTTTTTTTTTTTTTACTGATAAGTGTTCAAAAAAGTTTGGAGACCACTGCCTTAGAGCAATAGTTCTCATACTTTCCATGCATGAGATTCAACAAGGTGTTTGTTAAAGATTTCTGGGCCCTAACCCCAGAGTTTCTAGTTCAGTAGGTCTGAGGTAGAACCTAAAAGTTTGCTTTTCTAAGCAGTCTCCAGATGATGCCAGTGCGTTGGTCCAGGGGACATGCTTTGGGTACTTAGACTGTTGTCCCTGTTATGCTAAAGCTTACTAAGGATGCCTGTTAAAATACATATTTTAATGCCCCACATCTAGAAATTATGTATGAATAGGCCAAGAATTGGCTTCAGAATTTGCATTAACGGTGACCACAGGTGATTCTGACTCAGTAGGCCTAGGGATCATCACTTTCTGAGTAATGCTACTTAGGAGCTTAGAGAGTGGAGTTACGAAATGGTGGTGTCAGTCAGGAAGAAGCAGCATTGTCCCTTTTGAAAATTGGGAAACTGTTCTTCAGATATTCTCAGAGTCTGAGAATAAATTCAGAGTCAGGAAAATTCTCCTTGGATTCTCTCTTAAAGGCTACTGATGGAAAAAAAAAGACATGAGCTAATGAGAAGCATTCAATAAAATAGAAATGTTTGAAAGCTTTCCCCTCCTTGGGAATTAGATTTATACTTTTGTTTGCAAATAAATTTTCAAGAATATAGAAAATATGTAAAGCACGATTTTTTTGGTATCATTATTACTATTTTAAAACTGAACATTTAAAACTTTTATTCCATTAAGACATCATAACCTTCACATACATTTACTGACTACAAAATTGATAAAGAAAAATAATTACCCCTGGTCTTACAATCATTGTAAGACTTGCAAATTTCTTTACAGGTTTTTGTTTTTGCTTTTAGTACAGAGTTGTGTTATTGTTGTTATTTGGTTTCATGATTTCTTTGTATTAGTGATGATAGTATATATGATGTTTTGTTTCCTTTTTTCCTCCTGAATTGTGTCATAAGTATTTTTCCTGTGGTTTCATAAATACTTTACAAGGATGGCCCATTGAATTATAGTGTACCGTCATTTATTTTACATTTTTAAATATTTAGAAGTTATATTTCCTACATTTTCCATTAGATTCATAGAGTTTTATAATTGGAGTTACCAAAGATGATTTCTATTTGTCCATTTTACAGATAGTTAAACCAGTTTTCCCGAAATCATAAAATTAAAAAATGGCAAAGTTAGAGCTAAAGCCCGTTTTCTCACTCTTGTTGTACTGGTTATTCCACTATGTTGTGCTGTTTTCTCTAATAATTTAAAATTTACTGGAAAGAACATTAGATCTGTGCCACTTTGTTTCCTACTTAACCCATTTTTTCTTTGTTCTTTTTTCCTCTTTCTCTGCCTGCTTTGAGGTAGTTTGAGTATTTTTTATGATTCTGTCTTATCTCCACTATTGACTTATTGAGTATATCTCACTTTAAAAAAAGTAGTAGTTTCCTTAGGATTTAAGATATACATCTTTATCACAGTCTACCTGAAAACACTGTTTTCAGAAAGAGCTTTAGAATAAAGCAAATATTAAGATTTGTGTATATTATTGACATTTATAATAACTAAATTTCTTATATTATCCCTACTTTTTTTTAATGCAAAGACTGCCAAACATGTTATATTCCTTAACCCAAATATGTCAAGTTCTTATAGTGGACGAATGTGTATTTTGTATCTCCCCATTAACAAGACATTTATAAGAAGACTGTTTTCCTAGGTTTTCTTTTTAATTGCAGTGCTGCTAATAGAGATGACTTATATTCAAGGGGAAGTGACCAAATCTTGAACCTTATTTAAAACTACCATAGAATTTTGAACTGTGAATTTTATTATTAAGACATGAAATTGTAGTTTGTGTGTCTATGTGTGTTTTCTCTTTTTTGCCTTTGCAACCAATGTAAGTGTACTCATTGAATCTTGGAGTTAGAAAGGGACTCAAAAGCTCATTTAAACCAAACTCTTTGTATAACAGAAAAGGAAACACAGGCTATACTAATTATCTATTGCTGCATAATAAATTACTCTAAAACTTAGTGGTTTATACAGCTAGCATTTATTATCTCACAGTTTCTGTGGTCCAGCAATCCTGGGATGGCTTAGATGGGCCCTCTGGCTCAGAGCCTCTTACAAGGCTACACAATCCGTGTGTAGGCTGGGCTGTGGCCTCATCACAAGGCTCAACTTGGAGAGGACCCACTTCCAAGTCTATTTACATGTCTGTTAGCAGGATCCTGTTCAAGTACTGTTGGAATGAGGGTCTCAGATCCTCACTGGCTGTTCACTGGGAGCATTAGTTGCTACAGGCCTCTCTGTAGGGCAGCTGAGAGCATCGCAGTTGGCTTTCCTCAGAGTATGCCATGGAGAAAGCAAGCCAGAGAGGGAATTCACAGTCTGTTTATAACTTAAACAGACTTGGAAGTGACATCCCATCCCCTTTACTATATTCTGCTCATTTGAAGTGAGTCACTAGGTTCAGCCTATAATGAAGGGGAGAGGATTACACAAAGGTGTGAATACAGGAGGGAGGACTACTGGGAAATACCTTGGATGCTGCCTACCACAGAGACCCAGATAAGTGAAATGCCCAGTCATACATACATTTTGTTAGTGGCAAAGCAGGGCCAGGTTCCTGATCTTTCAATTCACAGTCAGTCCATGGTTCTTTTGAATTTTCTCTAGTCATTAAAAAAAAAAAAAAAAAAAAGTTAATGACATAATAACCCTTACTTTTTGAGAGGATAAATTACTTTTAATTCACTACAGCTCACCAGATTACTCTTAATATTGCAATAGGGGAAAGATGCAGAGAAAAAAGAATAGTTTGATATCTTTACTAGTTTTGCTTTTCTACTCAGTGGAAATCCGTACCAAGTCTCATAGAAGCAAGGTTGCAAAGGAGAACTAGGAATGTTGACAGTGACTAACTTAGAGATCCCCCAGTTAAAACTTCAAACTACACACCTTGATCTGGATTTGTTAGTTGGGTGCTTCTACAATAAACTCATATTTTTAAGAAAATGATAGATATGGACATTAGTATACTTTACAAATCCTTACATAATTTACATTATGGTTCAAATAAAATAGGTTGAAACCAAGGAAGAGCATTAGTATGATTTAAAAATGTGAAAGGCAAGATTGGGCACGGTGGTTTATGCCTGTATTCCCAGGGGGGATCGCTTGAGGCCAGGAGTTTGAGACCACCTTAGGCAACATAGTAAGATTTTTGTCTGTAAAAAAATTTTAAAACAATTAGCCAGGTGTAGTGGTCATGCCTGTAGCCCCAGCTACTCAGGAGGCTGAGGCAGGAGGATCACTTTAGACCGGGAGTTTGAGGCTCCAGTAAGCTATGACCGCACTGTTGCACTCCAGTCTGGACAACAGAGGAAGACCTTGTCTTCCCGCAAAAAAAGAAAAAGTGAACGGCAGCAGTAGCACTGTGCTTGGATCTATGAGTGCTTATCGCCATCAAATGTTTGGGAATAAACTTTACAGAGTGGTGGAGGTAAAGTAGAAAAGGGAACACACCCAATTTGTGATTTGTGGAAAGATACTAAGGATATAAGCAACACAAATTGCCCTCAGCACCTTTTTTAAAAATTTTATGTTTTCAGAGCACTTGTTAGCTGAAAAGGAAATGATAACCAACATCCACTCATCCTTATTGTTTTATTGTCTTATCACTGTACTAAAGCATGTACTGTACTTATCACTGTACTATATAGCTAATATATAGGTAGCAAACAATGAGTTGTTATGCCTTAAGAACCACTTTCTCATTTAGGTAAAGTGTACTGATTTTTCTCATGGCCAAAAAAAACAATCCAGAACAGAAATAGAAGACAACCATTCCTCTGATATAATTGAGAAGTCTATTAAGAAAAAGGAGAGAACAAGGAATGATAAGATGTAGAACTATTTGGTTGTTGATGAGTAAAACACATTTGTGTGTGTTTTTTTTTTAATGGCTTTGAATGTCATTGATGTGTCTCAGTGCAAAAGTTACCTTTTCAGAGAAATGCGCCTCCAGCATCCTAACTAAACTTTGTCCTTCCACATTCCTGTCATTATCAGGTTATTCTGTGTAATATTTCATAGCAATTACACATTTTAAAAATTGTCTATTTTCTCTCCTTGAGAACATATACACCATGAGAACAGACGCTTTGTCTATCTCATTCACTACTGGATTCCCAGAACCTAAAACAGTTCCTGAAACACACTAGGTATTTAACACTTTTGTTGAATGATTAAATACAGTATTCCAAATACATAAAAGAATCTATATGTCAGAGCTTTCCGAACTTTCACTTTTAGCACGTTGGTAATTTTTTCATAGCAGTACTAGACCCAAAGGAAATATATAACTTTGTCATTTATTAGATAATTATGTCCAAACAACTTAATAAGCATTTATATCTAAAAAACTTAGTAGCCCTTAGGGAAAAATACACCTTAATTTAAGAAAAATAATGTTTTATGTCATTCTTAACCAGTTACTTACAAGTGTAATATATACTTCTGTTGTGGACTTCATAACTTCTCAAACAATAGGATCAGATTGGACACTGCTCTTCATGTCCTGTTCCACAGTGATTCTTATGCTTATTATTACATCTACTACCAAAAATCCAACTTTGTAAAAAATATGATATCAATAAAATTAATGTAGTGTGATCTGCTGTTGAAACTGAACTGTCTCATCTGGTAGTCTGTGTGGTATCCAACAGATATTCAACAAAGCTGTATTTTCTTTGATAATTTAAACTATCCCACAGCACCCTGGTAACCACAGTTTAAATGGCTTAAGTTTACCTCATTTTTTTATATGGTACATTGAAAGCCTGAATGTTCAGGGAAGAGGCTCAGACCTTTCTTTTTAAGCTGGGGGGAAGAAAAACAAGCCATGAGCTACAAGAAGCAACCTAGGATTAGGGCACTATTAGCAGATCAGGGTCAGAAACACTGACCTGGAGAAAACAGTCATAGTTAACACTTAAGAAATCAGAATCTGGGCATATTAAAAAATACTAGAGCAGAATTAGACTGCTAAACAAATCAAGAACCTTTAAATTAGAACAGACAAGGCTAGCATGAGTTGATTTTGGTATCAAAACTTAGTGTTAATTATAAAGTATTAATGTCATGTTGAGTAGGGTTTCCCTGCATTGAAAATGAGATTGGGCAAGATGACCTATAAGATCCCTGGTAAATCTCTTGTAAAATGATCTACATAAAAGAGCAGTATTTTTTAGAATTGTGAATCTTTACTGCCAGAAGGAAACTTAGAAATTTTCTGCTTAAATTCCTTCTACATCATTCTAGTTATAATGAAGCTTAGTCTAGCAATTGCTTTTACGTGCAAATATGAAACAATCATTCTGAAATTCACACAGCTTGTTTTTAATGAACAAGGAAAGCCTACAGTTTCTATGACTTAAAGCTTTTTAGTGTTGATTTCAATTGTGTAATAAAATCTGTAATCTTAATATTTATATAAATCTAAATTAGAATTTATAAAAATAGTCAAGCTTATAAAAGTCTCATATAAAAGTATGAGAGTAATACTAACTGAATTGCATTACATTTGACCATATGCTGGCCTTTATAACTGTTATCTAAATCTTAACTCTCTAATCAGCCACTACCAATTAAATGGAGTTGAAACATCTCTGACCTATAACAACCTATAGCAAGATGTTCACTAGTATATTTAATATATACTGACACCAGACTTCAGCAATTTTGTCAAGACCTTTGTAAGGTTTTCTTTTATTCTGTTACCTTATTTACTAAGCCCTATCTCTGATCAATCTGTTTTCAAGCTTACAAATAAGAAATTATTGCTAAGTTTGGGGGGTGTGATGTCATGATTTTTTTTTTAATGTCTTTATAAGAGATACATACTGACATATTTCAAGGTGAAATAATATGGTTGTCTGGAATTTAATTTAAGATTACAACAGAGTTCATTCTAAAAAATGCCTATTTTGGTGTTAACTGAATTGAATTGAATTGAATTGAAAAATGCCTTACCAGTTTTATTTCATATTGACCCTACCACCCTACCTATATTTTTACATGCATTATTAAGGGAATGCTCTTTATAGTGTACAGTTTCTACCTGAAATCTCCACATATGACATAATCTTGCTTCTCACTCCCTGCCCCCACCCACCCCAGCCAAGATCTAAGTCCCTTTTCCACAAGCCAGTAAAAAAGATTAATGAATTTCTGGTTACTTTTTATCTGCATAAATGATGTGAGTATAGCATGAAGCCCACCCTGACAGAGCTATGCTGTGATCTTTTCAAGTTAGATTAAGGGCCCACTAAGCAGGGCGTGCCCATTAAATTATAATGTTGTAAAGCTTGAATTCTGGAACACATATTGCTGGTATTTTTGTTTTTAATAGGATTATCCCTACTATGAAATTATTTGAGAACATATGTTATATTCCTGTGAAACTGTGAGTTGATCTGGTATGAAAAGAGATGAGCTGCTTTTCTCTCTATGTCCAGAAACTATTTCTTTTTAATACTTCGGAGATTATGAGACATATACAGAAAATGTGCATCTCATGAAGCATTCTGATCCTTATTAATCTTACATAATAATGTTTTCTTATTCATGTACCTGAAATATAACAGTAAAAACACATCTTAACTGTATAGCAGTCTGAAAAAGGCAAAACTATGGAGACAGTGAACAGATCAGTGGTTTCCAGACTACTGGGAGGAGGGAGAGATGAACAGGTGGAGCACAGAGGATATTTAGGGCAATGAACATCCCCTGTACAATACTACAATGGTAGATATATGTAATTATATATTTGTCCAAACCCATAGAATGTATACCACTAAGAATGAACCCTAATATAAACTCTGGACTTTGAGTTATGATGTGTCAATGCAGGTTCATCAGTATTAACAAAAGTACCACCATGGTTCATGATGCTGACAATGAGAAAGGCTGTCAAGGATAGGGGAGCAAGAGTTAGATGGGTATATAGCAAATATCTACAGGTTTATTATGAACCTAAAACTGCTCTAAAAAATAAAGTCTATAACACACTCACATGTTTTAATATTTTTGGTGTGTTTTTTTCCTGAAGTACCCAAGGCTTTAACAACTCTGTGGCCTATAAAATGTCTTCTATTCAACATGTCCTCACCAAGAAAGTATATTCATATATGAAATAAACTTACTGGAGTGTTTCGCATTTCCAAAATTTGAGCTGGATTTTTCTTTTGATTTCTACTGTGTTTGTTTTTACTTTTTACTTTTTCTGCTTTTTTATCTATTTATTTATTTATGAGACAGTCTCACTCTGTCACGAAGGCTGGAGTGCAGTGGCGGGCTCAGCTCACTGCAACCTCCACCTCCTGGGTTCAAGCAATTCTCCTGCCTCAGCCTCCTGAGTAGCTGGGATTACAGGCACCCGCCACTACGCCCAGCTAATTTTTTGTATTTTTAGTAGAGTCGGGGTTTCACCATGTTGGCCAGGCTGGTCTCAAACTCCTGACCTCAGGTGATCCACCTGCCTTGACCCCCCAAAGTGCTGGGATTACAGGCGTGAGCAACCCTTCCTTGTATATTGTGGATTTTACTTGATATATTGGATCGAATGCTTGTTTATTTTTCCATGCTTCTTGTTTTCCAATGAATGTATCTTATAAAAGCTGTAGACATTTTTCTGAGACCTGCTTTGGTTGTATCTCATAAGTATTGCTATATCATGTTCTCCTTGTTCTTCATTTCTTAACAGTAGTGGTTTTGTTCTGATTAATATTTTAGAGTATTTATGAAGTGTTTTTTATTTGTAGGTGTTTAGTGTTTATTGTTGGGATGAGTTTAAGGACAGTTTTTGTTGCACTGTGATCAGAATCTCTAATCCAATGTATGATCAATTTTATAAGTGTTCATGGGCATTTAAAATGTATATTCTGCCTAAACTGGACACAAAGTTCATACCTGTGTGCATGTGTGTATCTATTCATAAAGAAGACATCTTTAGATTCTTCTGAAGCATCTAGAAACATTAGGCCTGTAATCCATCTGGCAACAGTTGACTAGATCCAAGTAGGAAACCTGCCTTCACATACATTTAGGGAGGTTGATCCCTTCTCAACTCCAGCCAGTTGTACACATACATGTAAACATTTATAGATCACCTTGTTAATTACTTAAACATTCAGTCCTCTGACCTATAGATTGTTAATTTAATTGCAAAATGTGTATTTTAGCTTCCCATGCTGACGATGGCTTTTCAGAGTCTTTTTTTCTAACACTATTTGTTTTACATATTTTGATACTTTGCTGCTCTCTCCATAAAAATTCACATCTGCTGCATCCCTGTAGAATCTAGCTTTCATTAGCTATGTAATATTTTAGCCTTGAGTTCTTTTTTCTGATATTAATATTGTGAATTTTGTTTCCTTTTGTTAATTTTACCTGTGTATTAGTTCATTTTCATACTGCTGATAAAGACATACCCGAGACTGGATAATTTATACAGGAAAGAGGTTTAATGGACTTATAGTTCCATGTGGCTGGGGAGGCCTCACAATAATGGCGAAAGGCAAGGGGGAACAAGTCACATCTTACATGGATAGCAGCAGGCAAAGAGAGAGAGAGTGAGCTTGTGCAGGGAAACTCCTGTTTTTAAAACTATCAGATCTCGTGAGATTTATTCACCATCATGAGAACAGCACAGAAAAGAACTGACCCCATGATTCAGTTACCTTCCACTGGGTTCCTCCCATGACATGTGGAAATTGTGGGAGTTACAATTCAAGATGAGATTTGGGTGGGGACACAGCCAAACCATATTGACCTGGAATGTTGATATTCACTCTTATTTCCATTTTTTGTCGTATCATTTTTATTTTAACTGATTTTTATGTTTTTATTATTATTAAATCTGAGCCTTCGTATCTTTTGGTAGCCAAATACAACATTTGCCATGTCTGGTTTTATTTAGGCAATGTATCTTTTTCCTTTATTCATCATGTTTTCTTACTGTGTTTAGTTTCTCTTTTCCTGAATTTTGCCAAATTGATCACATTTTTTTGCTTTCCGACCCCCTTACTTTTGGCTTCTGGTATAAAGGTCCCAAACTGATGGTCCTTGGGCCAGAAAACCACAGATATGTATTGATTAGGCCATATACTCCTAAAACATCTTTTTAAATTATTTGCCAAATTTCAAAAAGCTACAGATTTTTACATCAGTAATTTTTGGAAATGGGTAAGAGGAAATTGAATTAGATGTGCATTTAGTTTGGATTGGGGGCTATATTTATATGACATACAGTCACTTCTATGTATAGAGGATCGGCTTCCAAGAAGTTCCTACAGTCACCAGGCTGACTCTATTTCTTCTGAGGCAAGAAAAGCTCCAGTGCCTCAAAAAGATTGACTTGGGTATGGAGAAAGGTTGAAGAGGAAATGATAAGAGACAGAGATGTGTGTGTGTGTGTGTGTGTTTGTGTGTGTGTGTGTGTGTGTGTGTGTGTCTGGGTTCAGCAGAGGAGGCCAAGTTTGTCAGTATAGGCTCACAGACACCAGGATTTACTATTCATACCTATCACATTAGGTAGGTAGTTAATTTCTTTCCCACTACCTCAACTTTTTTCTTGCCATTTTTTTTCTCCTGTCCTATTTTATTTCCTGTTGGAACGTGTAAATAAATAATTGGAGTAAATATCACACATAGATAGTTGTGTTCATATACCAGCATACCCTGGAGATATTGCAGGTTCAGTTCCATACTACTGCAATGAAGTGAATATTGCAATAAAGTGAATCACATGAATTTTTTGGTTTCCCAGTGCACATGAAAGTTATGCTTACACTATACTGTAGTCCATTGTACAACAGCATTATGTCTTTAAAAAGCATACATAATTTTGTTTAAAAATGCTTTATTGCTAAAAAAAAAAAATGCTAATCATCATTGGAACCTTCAGCAAGTCATAATATTTTTGCTGGTGGAGAGTCTTGCCTTGATGTTGATAGCTGCTGACCGACCAGGGTGGTGGTTGCTCAAGGTTGGGGTTTGTGGCAAATTATTAAAATAAGACAGCGATGAAGTTTGCTGCATGGATTGACTCTTCTTTCACAGACTATTTCTCTGTAGCATTTGATGCTGTTTGATAGCATTTTATACCCAATAGAACTTTTTGGCTTTTTTTGGGTTTTTTTTTGAGACAGAGTCTTGCTCTGTCACCCAGGTTGGAATGCAATGGTGCGATCATGGCTCACTGCATCCTCCACCTGCTGGGCTCAAGCAATTCTCCTGTCTCCCAAGTAACTGGAATTACAGACACGCACCACCATACCTGGATGATTTTCTGTATTTTAGTAGAGACAGGGTTTCACCATGTTGGCCAGGCTGGTCACAATAGAACTTTTAAAATTGGAGTCAGTCCTCTCAAACCCTGCTGCTACTTTATCAACCATGTTTATATAGTGTTCTAAGTCCTTTGTTGTCATTTCAACGATGTTTTCACAGCATCTTCATCAGGAGTAGATTCTATCTCAAGAAACCACCTTTTTTGCTCATCCATAGGAAGCCACCTCTCATCTGTACAGGTTTATCAGGAGATTGCAACAATTCAGTTCCATCTTCAGGATCCACTTCTAATCCTAGTTCTCTTGCTATTTCCATTACATCCGCAGTTGCTTCCTCTTCTGAAGTCTTAAACCCCTCAAAGTGCCATTCATGATGGTTAGAATTAACTTCTTCAACACTCCTGTTCATATTCATATTGTGACCTCCTCTCATGAATTATGAATGTTCTGAATGGCATCTAGAATGGCAAATCCTTTCCAGGTTTTCAATTTACTTTGCCAAGATCTCTCTAGAGATGTTACTACCAATAGCAGCTATAGTGTTATGAAATAAAGTTCTTAAGTAATACGACCTGAAAGTCAAAATTACTACTTGAACCATGGGCTGCAAAATGGATATGTGTTAGCAGACATAAAAACAACATTAATTTCCTTGTAGATCTCCATCAGAGCTCTTGAGTGACCAAATGCATTGTCAATGAGTCATAATATTTTAAAGGGAATCTTTTTTTCTGAGCAGTAAGTCTCAATAATGGTCTTGAAATATTTATTAAACCTTTCTCTAAGAAGGTGTGCAATCACCCAGACTTTGTTATTGCATTTCTAGAATACAGGCAGAATAAATTGATCATCATTTAGAAGGGCCCTAGGATTTTCAAAATGGTAAATGAGCACTGGCTTCAACATAAAGTCACCAGCTGCATGAGTCCCTAACAAGAGTGGTCAGCCTGTCCTTTGAAGCTAGGCATTGACTTCCTTCTCTAGATATGAAAGTCCTAGATGACATCTTCTTCTGATCGAGGGCTAGTTTATGTACATTGAAAATCTGTTCTTTAGTGTAGCCACCTCATCAGTTATCTGGATCTTCTGGATAACTTGCTACATCTTCTACTTCAGCACTTGCTGTTTCATCTTGCACTTTTATGTCATGGAGATGCCTTCTTTATTAAGCCTGATGAACTAATCTCTGCTAGGTTCCAATTTTTCTTGTGTAGCTTCCTCACCTCTGTCAGCATTTATAGAATTGAAGAGAATTAGGGCCTTGCTCTGGATTAGGTTTTTGTATAGGGGAAATACAGGGTTAAGTTCTTGTAAGCCTCCGGTCCCATTTTTATCAACTGATCAATACATAGCCTTATTTTATATGTGTTTCTATTTAAAGACATCTTATTTAATATATATAGTTGATTCACTTAACACTGAGTTCACAGCCAGCAGCACCATAATGCATGCCTGAACAAAGCTTATCTAACATAAATTTTCTCTATGAGGCGCATCACAGCCTTCTTGTACTTAGGAACACTAGACAGCATTTCAGCACTGGAAGCCATTTTAATGGCAAAATACCCCCAAAAAGCACAAAAATTTGAAAAATGAAGAACTAAATAGACCATGAGAAGTATACTTGTTTATAATATGAGAGCTGAAACAAGAAAGATAGTCATCTTGTTCCACTTCAGCTAGGACTGCTTCTCGACCTTTTGGCTAAGATCAAGTGCAACCTCGGCTAGGAACATGTAATCAGGTGTCTCAAATATTTCACTGTCTGTGCATATTCACAAACGACTACAAATGCAACTCAAGAATGGAGTTTTGAGTTACAAATAAATTCTAGCAAGTAAGAAAATGCCCAAATATAGAATCTGCAAATAATGATAATTGACTGTGTCTCATTTATCCATTCTACTCTAGGCCTTGGAGATATCAAGACGGAATGAGTGCAAACCTTGTTAAATGAATTGTATTAGGGTGGTAGTGTTAAAGAATAAAGGGTAGTTTTCTTCTTACAAGTTTTTTTAAAGTAATAAAATGATTTAAAATGACGTTAAAATTCTGATTTAATTTGATGAAATCGAATTAAGAAGTAAATAAGTATCTATTATGGGTAACATGACTCCTGTATAAAGTTCATTAATATATTGTTTGATTCATTTTTCTGCTGTAATGAGCATACAGTATTCTCTGATTTTTTTTAATGAAAAGAAAAATGGGTAATATTGGGAACAAAAATTTAAAGTAAATAAAATTAAAGTCAAACTTTTGATGACAGATTTAGAAAAATTATCTGCACCAAGATTACATAAAATCCACTTTTATTTTCTGGTGATAGTTAGCATCATTTTATAACTTCTCTTTTAAAAATTTTCTTTTCCAAGAGCCATTCAGTGGGTGCTTTTGAAGCCAAACCTATGAGTCCTGACAGACCTGGTTAGACTTCTACTTTTCTATTTACTAGCTATGTGACTTGGGAAATTTATTAACTTTTGTAAGCACACTCTTAACTTCATTGTAAAATATAGATAATGAAGGATATCCCTAATTGTAAAATGAATATAATGAAGGATATAATTTATTCTTATTGTAAAATGAAGATAATGTTTATGAGGATGAAATGGGATAGTACAGTATATAAAAACTACTTAGACTAAAGCTTGGCACATCATGATATTGTTTGTTTGGTTTGCTTGTTTTGTCAGAGAAGGTATCTCTCTAAATACTTGAATATGGTTCTAGTGCCTTCATATATAAATGCAGCTGTGTAAAGTGTTCTTAAGTCACAATTGTCTCTTCAGTGTTGCTCCATTATGTGGCATATAATACTATAGAGCGATCTGAGGCCAACCTGTCTTTTCTATACTTGTGCATAACCTGTTTTCCGGCCTTCATGCCTTAATACTTTAAGGGTTCTGTCTGATCAAAACCTCTTCCTGTTTATTCATTTTTTTTCTTAGGATACTTAGAGGCAGTAGAATCTTTTTGTTATTTTTACCATACCAGGTGAGTTCTTTGAAATATAATTTATATCTGTTTTCTCTCTAGTAATATTTCCTTCCTTCAAGACAATTTATGTTTTGAATAAAATTTTCCTTCCACGTATTCTGGTCTTCTCTTCAGGAACACTGGTTATCCATAAGTTTACATTTCATCATCTATTCACCATACTCCTCATATTTCTCTTCTCTTTAACTCTTTTTTTCTGTCTGTCCTCTTCTTTGTATTCAGGAGGTTCTCTTAAGCCATAATACAGTTTTCCTGCAGTAGCAGTCTGCTTCTTAACATTTATAATGAGGTGTTTGCTATGTTTGTAAAGCTATAATAACACCACATTGCCATAAAGATTGTCATATATCTGGGATCACATAGAATGTATCTGGAATCAGGAGTAAGCCAAGAAGTCTCTGATCTCTTGACGTAGTTGGGCAAACACCGTACTTTAGTGTGAGGTGAGTAGATGTGGACATTTACTGAAGGCCACTGGTTTGCTGGGACTCTGCTGCAGTACTATTTATTTCTCACAATAGTCCTACAAATACTATTGTTATTTACATTTTACAGATGAAAAGGCAAATATTCAGAAGTATTTGACAAGGTCAGACAGCTAATGAATGGGCCAAATATGAAATATCAAACCCTTTGTTCCTTCCACAATATTTTTTATCTCATATGGCAACACGCATTTCCCCAAGAAAAGCTCCCATTTGGTTTTTCATTCAAAATCTATTTTTCCTTCTTGTTGGTACTGTTCTCAAATGGCTGGCCTCCAGTTCTACAGGGGAAATAGTGAATGTAGAGAATGTTAAAATAAACATCGATAGCATCAAGAAGCTTCTTGCCAAAAGCTTCAGAGTGAGAGGAGATAGAAAAAGTATAAAAAGCAGACTAAATTTACTGATTCTCATAAAAATTAGAATGTATATCTCTGTAACCTGAGGACATTATTATAATGCTATATTATTTATAATGGATACTCATAAATATGACACAGTCATTAAGAAAAGATGAAATTATGTTCAAGTTTTTTAAAGAAGGCTAAGAAACATGTAACTGGCAAGAAATTTCAAAGTTGTAAAAAATGTTTTGGGTTATTTGTAATAGCAGAAAAAATTGAAATATCCCAAATGACTATCCACAGGAGAATGGACAAATTATATTATAGCTCTACAATGTAATACTAAGAGTAGTGAAAATGAAACGTAGCTCCATATGTCAACATGGATGCAACTTGAAAACATGATGTTGTATAAAAAGTTCAAGAAGTATACATATAATTCCAATTATATGAAGTTTAGGAAACTTCAAATCTGAATGATATATTATTACAAATACATATCTATGTGGTAAAACTCAAAAGAAAACCAATAGAATGGTAAACACAAAGTTGAGTATAGTGGTTATTTCAGGGCTGGGAAAGGTGAGGGAGATACAGTTGGTTAGGGACATGTACATAGGACTTCAAAAATACTACTAATTTTTTGGTTTTGTAAAGCTGGATAATGGACACTTCAGTAATTTTTATCATTACCATTATTATTTATAACTCATGTATGTTTAAAATATATTTCTATGTATGAACAAAAAAATTGGTTCTTAAGAGTATATTTTAGTTATCTGGTAGTATTTCGTTATCAGAAATTTTCCAAAAATATCAGATCGGTGATTCATTATTGTTATTATTACAATGTAAAACATAAACAGATGCCTATATCAGGAAGCTTGCTTTTAAAATAATATTCATTTACTTAAAGAAACTTTTCTATTAAATAGAGTATTGGATGATAGTATATATTAGATGGTTTTTATGAAAGGGAATTATTCAAAATAAAATAATCTCCTAAATTATGGTATGTCTTCTAAAAATTCTGGTGCTTTGGGTTAGTGAAGAGTAAATTTCAGTAACAAAACATTGCGTTAAATTTTAGAGAGAGCGTCACCTAATTCAGAGGATTTATATGTCATGATTATTTAACGTCAGTTACCTGAGGGTATTGTGGAAATTTCTGTTAAATACCTGAGGGTGCTGTAGAAATTCATGGAGGACTTTTTTTTGTCCTCTAGTAATCATGACTGAGCATCTACACATTGCAATACTTATTCTATTCTAAAATAATGATTCTTTTTTCTTCAATCTTTATTTTAAGTTCAAGGGTACATGTGCAGTATATGCAGGTTTGCTACATAGGGGAATGTGTGCCACGTTGATTTGCTGCCCAGATCATCCCGTCACCTAGGAATTAAGCCGAGCATCCATTAGCTATTCTTCCTGATGCTCTCCACCCTCCCCTCCAACAGGCCCTGTGTGTGTGTTGCTCCCCTGCCATGTGTCCATGTGTTGTTATCGTTCAGCTCCCACTTATAAGTGAGAACATGCATTGTTTGGTTTTCTGTTCCTGTGTTAGTTTCTGATGATGATGGCTTGCAGTTCTATCCATGTCTCTGCAAAGGACATGATCTCGTTCCTTTTTTATGGATGCATAGTAAAATACTGATTTTATTTCTTCTTTATATTACACCTATTATATTTATTTTTATTTAGATTACATAGGTCAGTAAGCTAAATTCAGTAATTCAAAAGGGATATTATAAAATATTTATTGTAAAAGGGTGTTAAAACTGATAGGGCTAAGAAAAAACTAATCTGAAACCCATATGGATTATATGGACTAATTTTTCTGAAGGGTTAAGACCAAGCCAGAAATCTCTTTAAAAAAATTACATGAAGATTTAGAAGCTTTATGTGTTTCTCCACTGTTTTTATTTTAATTGCATTATAACCCATAATTAATAATCTAATGCAGATTGACATCCATGAATAAGAAAAAATCTACTTTTCATTTCTTGTTTATGAATAAAAGGATTCAGCTTCCCTTTTATTAAAATTCTAGAAAACATGTCTATTTTCGAAGATTTTCTAATATATTTTTCACTGAGAATTTTTTAATATACAATTATTTTTAATTTCATCTGTAATTTTGGGAGGGAATAGAATGTAAGATTCGCTTTGGTTTTTATTGTTTTTTAACAGGTGGTTTGGGAACAGAGTATACTCTCATGCCTTGTATCAGGATCGCTCTTTTATGCAAAATGCTTTACTTTTCCTGGAAACTAATCTCCTTAAAAGCTAATACCCAAATCAAACAATGTACCCTTTTCAGTGCTGAATAAAAATGGGTCAGGAAGGGATTAAAAAACTGGCATTGCTCTAAAGTGAGGCAATGCAAGTTTTACTTTTTAAGCTCCCTTTGTTATGTGAGAATTTATAAATTACCAGTTAATTTAGGCTCCATTCTTCTGCCTCATCTTCTTTCCCTCCCCCTGTGTAAGCCGTTATTGTTGATACATGTATGAAACATTGTTTTTTAAATAAATTTTCCCATAACATCTGTTAGAAATTTAGAATGTCAATCAGCATTGAATCCAGTTTGCTTCATCTGTATATTTAATCAGTGAAAAAACTTAGGCTGATTTTGCATTATATTTACTACTTTGGTTTCTGCCTGTGTTCCTTCTTCATTCATCCGCTTTTCCTTAGTGCCTGATGATCAACACTGTGTCTTTAATAGGCGTCAAGTTTACTGAAGTGTTTGATTCAATAAACATATCTGAAAATCTACTAGGTACAAGGACCTGTAACAGTTGGTATAGAGTTGAGTAAATATAAGAGTTTGCAGTCTCATTGAGAATCCCTCAAAATAAGACTAACTTAGATATCTCCAGTACAAATGAAAACAGTTATCTGACTATGAAGAGAGTATTTACACTTTTTGAGCTTCTTTTATTCATATGGAAAATGGAGGATAAATGCAGACCTTCATATAGTTTTCTAGAGCTTGTTTTCAGTACAGGAGATAAAGTATACAAAGTTCTTACCATAGTACTGGCATGTAGGAGAATTCCAATAAATGGTTTATATTCTTGGTACTGTTTTTATGTTTGGCCACTAAACCATGCTTATTTTCTCCACATTATCTGTTTCCCTACTCTGAACCTATCAATTAAAAAGAATATCCAAGTCTCTATGTTTTTACCTATGAAATAACTGGATTAGACTTGGTAAGTTTTAGAGTTTCTTTCATCTTTATAATTATACAGAACTTTGTTTAAGGAAGTGGGTACCATCAATCCGTATACAGATTTTCCAAGTCAACTTAGTGTACGTAAGTATTTCATATCATCTCTTCCTCTCTTCAAATGTTCAGTACTTCCTCCCTTTCTCTCTTAATTCAGAGAGAAAATAGAAAAATTAAAAAGAGCTCTACCTATTTTATCAGTAAACACACCAACATACCTGTTTCTATGTCCATACACTACAGGCCCTTCGATCTTATTCCTATTAGCCTATGTCTCACTGTGCACTTATTTCATCCCATTGTGTCCTCAACAGTTTTTCTCATCAGTTATGTCAATCAGATAGCAAAAATTCTAAGGTAACTTTCACTTTTTAAAATCTTCCCTTACCTCACTTAACCCTACACCGACCACGCCATTTATGTGTTCCCCTTTAACAAAACTCCTTAGATATTCATGATTTCATCTTCTCTTCCTCCACTCTCTTCTTCCAATCTTTTGTTTAAAATTATAAACCCATTTTTTAAAGTTGTAAAAGTAGTACAATGAGTACCCATGTAGCCTTCATATGGAATCACTAGTTTTTACTATTTTGTCTTACCTTCTGTCTTTATCTGACATACACATTTTTCTTCAACCATTTGAGAGTTCCCTGCAGACATCATAACATTTCATCACAAAATACTTCAACGTATGTCTCCTAAGAAAAAGGGCATTCTCTTATGTAATCACAATCCAATTATCACCTACAGGAAATTTGACATCAATCTAATAATATTACAGAATATACTGCCCATATTGAAATTCTCCCAATTGTTCAATAGCGCTCTCACTCTCTCTTTGAATATGCAATAACCAATCAAAGATAGGCATTGTTTTTTATTATCATATATCTTAAGTATCCTTTAATATAGGATCCTGTCCTATAAAATTTATTTTGTCTTTCTTAACTTTAAAATTTTGAAAAAGAATCTATTCCAGGTATTTTACAGAATGTTCTCAATTTGAATTTATCTATTTCCTCTATTAGGTGAAAATTAAACTATTGGCAATACTACAACAGAACGACTCAAACATTTTGGCCAGCATACTATAGAGCTAATGGTGTATGCCTTGAGTGTACCACAGCAGGGAGCACATGATACTAGTTTGACACATTGTTTGTGGTATTAGCTTTGATCACTTGGTTAATATGGTGTCTGTCAGATTTCTTCATTGTAAGAATACTGGTTTCCCTTTGTAATGATAGTCTCTGAGAAGCTACTTTGAAACCATTGTGTCCTCCAGTAAGTTTTCCTCAATGGTTTTAGCAGCCATTGATGATTTCTATGCAAATCAGTTATTTAAATGGTGATTTTTGTATTTCTATTATGCCTTGTGCATGTATCAGTTTTCCTTCTTCTCTCTTGATCCTATGATAATCAGACTTCTGTCCTATCATTATAATAAAACTGCTGTTGTCAAGGTTACTAATGACTTCTATTTACTAAATCTAATAGACTAGTCTCAGTCCTTATCTTATTTGATGTATCAGCTGCATTTGACAAAGTTGATCATTTTTCTCTTGAAATACCCCTTGGTTTGCCTCTGAGAAACCAACAGAATAACCCCTTATCAGTCTCCTTTTCAGTTGTTCAGCTTCCAAATCTCTAAACATTGAAAAACTCAGGGCTTAGTCCTTACACCCCCACTGCAAAACAATATATGGAAGTTTGATTCTTTCTAATTGCTCAGGCTCAAAACTGTAGAGTTATCCCTGTCTCTTTATTTTACCCTCTACATCAGTCCATCAGCAAATTCTATCAGCTCTGTTTTTAAATATATGTCAAGCCAAATCACTTCTCACTACCTCCACTACTGTATCTTAATCTAAGCAACTATCATGTCTAGCCTTGACTATTTCAGTAGTGACCTAGTTAGACTTCCTACTTAAGTCAAATAATGTCCCCAAATCCATCTAATTCAAAATAAAATCCAAAGTTTCCACATAGATTAAAAAGCTTTGCATACTCTAGCCCCTGGCTACTTCTTTGATCTTCTCTTCTGTGGTCTGGAATTCACTAACTGCAGCAGTCCTCCCTTATTTGCAGTTTCGCTTTCTGTGGTTTAGTTACTCGCAGTCAACTGTGACCCAAAAATATTAAATGAAAAATTCCAGAAATAAATAATTTATAACTTTTAAATTGCACATCATTCTAAATAGCATGATGAAGTCTGGCACAATCCCACTGCATTCTGCCTGGGACATGAATCATCCCTTTGTCCAGCAAATCCACACTGTGTACACTACTAGCCTGATGGTCACTTAGTAGCTATCTTGATGATCAGATCGACGGTTGCAATATTGCAGTGCTTGAGTTCAAATTTTACTTAATAATGGGTCCAAAGCACAAAAGTAATGATGCTGACAGTTTGGATATACCGAAGAGAAGCTATAAAATGCAAGCATTAAGTGAAAAAGTAAAAGTTATTGACTTAATAAGGACAGAAAAAACTCATATGCTGAGATTGCTAAGATCTGTGGGAAGAACACATCTATCCATGAAATTATGAAGAAGGGGAAAGAATCCATTCTAGTTTTGCTGCTGTACCTCAAGCTGCAAAAATTATGGCAACTTCAGTGTCTGATAAGTGTTTGGTTAAGATGGAAAAGTCCTTAAATTCATGGACAGAAGACATGAGCAGAAATGTGGTCTAATTGATGGCAGTCGGGTTCAATACTATCTAAGGTTTCAGGCATTCACTGAATGTCTTAGAATGTGTCCCCAAGGATCAGGGGAGACTACTGCATACTTGTTATTCTCTTTGTTTGGAAAACTCTTCCCCTACATAATCCATGTACCTTACTCTCTCACTTTATTCAGATGTCAATGTCACCTTATTAGAGAGGCCCTTTCAGATCAGCCTATCTGTAGTAAGTTTCCTCTTCCTTGCTCTTTCTCCCCTTTCTAATTTTTCTTTTTAACCCCTAATATAGTATATTTATTTGTTTTGTGTGTATCACCTATCTACCCCCACTGGAATGTGTACTCCATGGCAGCAAGGACTGCGATATTACCCAACCCTTAAAACAGTGCCTAGCACATCGTAAGCACCTAATAAATATTTGTTGAATTAACTATTGAAATTCTTAGTATTCTATTAATGATGAAAAGTAAAGACAGGTTTTTGTTTTCTACTTTCAATGTAAGTCTTAATTTTATATCTGGTCTTTTTTCCTTCTAAGACACTGTTTACATTGTCTCAAAGTATACTTCAGTGAGAAATTGTGTTTTTCTGGGTTGTATAAATTAATGGGTTATTTATAGTGTTGCTGCTTCTACTACTAATCCCAGTATGTTTTTCTCAGTATTTGGATATGATTCCTTAAAAGGTAACAAATTTCTTAGATGCTAACCTAGTTTTTTTTTTATTATAAATAATAGCACAAAGTCTTTTATTAAATCATTCATTTGTGAATTTTAGAGGCCATCAATACAAAGTGTTTATTTTACTGCCCTACATAATTCTCTAGGAAGTCTACCTGTCTTATATTGGCTAATGAAGGGAGAAAGTTCTAACTTTTCTTTATTGAATCAAAATTAAAACTAGCCACATGTTTATAAGATTAAACTAAGGCAAAAGTTTGACTCACCAACACCTCCCTGGTATTTTTTTCTTCTATTTGGTTTCTCTGTGTATCATATATATGTGGGATTTAAATAATAGGAGAAATATGTAAGACCTCAAGTCTGATTTTAGCAGTTCTTGGTTTGTTTGAACGAGTGAGGAAATTATCATGCTTGTTCTGTGGGTATGCAGATACACGAATGTTACTTATGAATGCCCTCATGCTACCATGTCTGTGTCTCTAACATCAGGGGATGGATTTCTGAGAAGAAAATGAGGTGTTTATATTCTATTTTTTTATTGGGTATCCAGAAATGTTAAATTTTAAGCATTATCTTCAAGAGTTCTTATACACAATTAGCTATTTCAGTATAAAATTAAATGATTGATTTTAACTGGTGAACACTACTTATGACTTTATGTTCTCAGGATATTTTTAAAGTTTACATTGTATATGTCATGTTGTTTTCCTAAGTTAATTTTCAAGAAGAAATATTATAGTAACTAATATATTTGAACTTTGAACTTTTAAACATAGTTTTTATAGCTCTCAATTTCAAGGAATAAAAATGATTTTGGTGCCTTTTATTCCTTTATATTAATATTACCTTCTCAGTGACAGGAGCCCAAGTAGCATATAACTGAATTTTGCATTTTAAGTAATTTCTGGAGGTCCCTGAGAAACACAGTTATCCTGAGATGGAAGGGTCTGTAATCTAAAGAGTCTGATCTGTGTCTTTGTTGACTCACTGCATTCATTGGAACTGGATTTTAAAGAGCAAGTAGGCATTTTTAGGCAAAGAGGTAGATAAAGCAATATTTCCTGAAGTAGATTTCCTAAAATAGTCCCTAAAGATAATTAGATAGTAAAAACATTCAGTTGTCAAGTAATTTGGGGAAATACTGTGTTATTCTGGATTAACCAGTTTCTGTACTGCAAGACTCCTTAGCACTTTCACTGTGCTGGTGGGCGCTGTGATTCTCCAAAAAAATAGAAAATGTATTAAATTTCTAAAGCTACCTGATGGTAGAACTCACTATTTTTCTCTCTAAATATCTCTTTATATCTCTTTCCTTTTAATATCTTGAGAGACTACTGTTCCACAAGTGTGAAATTTCTGAAATATTAGTATTCATGACAAAGTAAACTGCATGTTTAAAACCTTATAAAGATGGTACGGCATGGTGTGTTTGGAGAATAACTGGCAGTTTCATCTGACCAGAGTATGATGAGATTATGGGAGTAAAAGAGTGGCAGGAAGTGAGCTCAACCAGATGATGAAGTCTCAGTGTTAAAAATCTGTCCCATCAGCAGCGGGGGAACCAGTGAAGACTTTTAAGAAGGGAAGTAGCATGAACACATTTGCATTTTAGAAGGAATGGGCATGAAAAGGTGAGACTTAAGGGCAGAGTGTTTAATTAGAAGACTATTACAAGTGATAAATAATTGTGAACTGAAGATGTGGCTTTGGTTGAAGGATGATGAGTGGATGATGATATTATTAACAAATAGAATATCAGAAAGAAAACAAGTTTCATGGTAAAAGAGTTCAGTTTTTGGACATGTTTGGCTTGAAGTCTCTGGATGGCACAGGCATATATTAAGAATGCAATTGGAAAATCTGATCTACAGTTCTAGAGAGCAGTGTGAACTGAACTATGTATAGATTTGGGTATCGGTATGATGTTTCCAACCCTAGGAGGACGAGAGAGAGAGATATAATAGACATCCTTCCACTGAGAAATGTTTATGCATCCCACTTGAGTTTTTCTGTGGTTACATTTACTTCAAATCCAGAATCTTTGGTTCTGAGTTTCTGAAAATTTTTTTAAATGTTATCTAAATCTAGAAAGTATACCTTTAGCAAGTAAACATCAGGAGTTCTGTGATTACTTTGGTTATTTGGTCAGTTAGTTTTGCGTATGCATGCTTGTGCATGCTTACACACTATAGTTTTTTATTTATTTTTATTTTTATTTTCATATAGAGATAGGGTCTCACTATGTTGACCAGGCTGGTCTCAAACTCCTGGCCTCAAGCAGTCTTCCTGCCTCTGCCTCCAAAGTGCCAGCATTACTGATGTGAGCCACCACACCTGGCTGTACACTATGTTTTAAATAGCTATTGTCCATTATTTTGCATTTAAAAGTCTAAACAGTGAAGACATAGGAGAATTTGTATTTATTGAATTAGGTTGTGGCCAAAAGAAGCACCTACTCTGGGTATACAATAACCATTAAGGTAAGTCTTGAATATATATATTTTTTTTTACTAAATCCAAGCCATTTATATACATGTTTTAACTCCAGCACTCCCACCATGTGACATTTCCTTGAAAAATATACTTTAGCGTGTCTCTCATGCTGATTTTAGATGGAAATCAAATATATTATCAAAAGGATAATGTTTAATAATGATGAAAATTTCTCTGGTGTCAGAAAAACAGATGAAATAAATACAGAGGGGAGGCAGCATAGTGCATTCTAAAGTAGAAAAAAGTTCTATTTATTTATTTTTCTTAAAAAGACAGTAAACTTTACTACTATTAACAGAGAAATTGTTAGGACTATGTATATTTGGGTCCTATTCAAAATATTTTACTAATAAAGGATTTATGGTTTCTGGGGTAGTAGATAAGAGCACACACCTTGAAGTGAGACCAGCAGGATTCAAATCCTGACTCCATCATGGAGTAACTATGTGACCAAAGCAAGCTACTTCATTGTTTTTGTTTACATTTATTCATCTGACAATGCAATAACAGTACCCAACCTCATTGAGCTGTTATGGAAAAGGATTGATATAATAAATAAAGCATGCTTAGCACATTGTAATCATTCAGTAGTGCTAATACCAGCAAATAAGAATATCCATGCAGTTGACTGCATATATACAGGTTGAGCATCACTAATCCAAAAATCCAAAATCTAAAATGCTCCAAAACCTGGAACTTCTTGAGTGCTGACATGATGCAACAAGTGGAAAATTCCACGCATAAGTACTTATCACAAACTTTGTTTTGAGCACAAAATTATTTAAAATGTTGCATAAAATTACCTTCAGGCTATTTGTATAAGGTATATGTGAAACATGTATGTGAAACACAGATAAATTATGTGTTTACACTTGAGACCCATCCCCAAGATATCTCATTATGTACTTCCAAATTTTCCAAAATCCAGACAAAAAATTTCTGAAACCCAAAATTCTTCTGGTCCCAAGCATTTCAGACACTCAATCAACATTCATGATGAGTCTAAGTATACACAATTGTAATGATCTGCTTCAAACATCCCTAGCTCTTTTCTACCTAAAGACTTTTGCATCAGCAGTTCTGTTTATATGGAGTGCTTTTTCTCTTGTTTCCCATGGCTGGCTTCTTGTTTTTATTCAAATTTCAATTGAGTTACCTGCTCAATGATGGCTTCAAGATTACCTAATATAAAATATTCACCTAGTCAATTTCAACCATATTATTCTATTTTAATTTTCTCCATATCATCACTTAATTTTTTATTGTAAAACTCTCATCACTGGAATGTAAACATCACCCTTGTTCTCCATTGTTTCCAGCACCTTGATCAGGGCCAGGCATATAATAAGTGCTTTAAAAAACATTTGCTAAATTAATGAACTAGTCTGTTCAGGTTGTAATGAAAGACCAGAGAAAAAGAGGGAATCAAAATTTCAGTTTTGGAAAAAATGTCTTCACCTGCCCTACCTAGGCCCTAAACCAGTATACCTATTTCAGTAGACTCAGACCTCCCAACTGGTATAGTTTGAGTATGGTCCTGCTATTTTAGATCTGACATCCATTATTACTTAGGATAAGATATGGTCACCCACATGTCTCCTATAGTGCAAGCTTTCTTTGCCTAGCCCTTTGTATCTTTCCCTTTTCCTAAACCCTGCTGGCTGGAGCACTGCTAAACACTACTGCTGGCCAGGGATAGTGGCTCACACCTGTAATCCCAGCACTTTGGGAGGCCGAGGCGGTGGGATCACCTGAGGTGAGAAGTTCAAGATCAGCCTGGCCAACATGGCGAAAACTCACCTCTACTAAAAATACAAAAATTAGCCAGGCGTGATGGCATGCACCTGTAATCCCAGCTACTTGGGAGGCAGAGGCAGGAGAATTGCTTGAACCCTGGAGGCAGAGGTTGCAGTGAGCTGAGATCATGCCATTACACTCCAGCCTGGGTGACAGAGTGAGACTCTGCCTCAAAAAACAAAAATAAAAATAAATTTTAAAAAAATAAACACTACCACTGCTAGGTACCACCCATCAAATTAGGGCTGTGCGGATATCAATACTTCCCCAGTTTGAGTCCTTTTTGAATACTAATTTGAACCACTGTTCCCACCCCTACCCATGCCTATAGCTGGGTTCATTCCCAGAGTCTTTTCCTTTCCACCATCCCTTGCTGCTGAGATCCTAACATTCTTTACAGTTAGGCCGATAAAGTTAGGCTCCTTAGAAAGGGAAAAGGAATGGTAGAACTGGAATGCAAAACTGCCTTTGAGGTTTATACAGACCCTATGTAACTTGTATGAATAGCCCTGCCTTTGAGTGTTAACTTTTAAGTTTAATAACCATTCTCTCTTTTGGTTATTGTCATGGTATTGAACAATATTTCATGTCTAGGTAGGTGCCCTAATAGATATTATTCAATGATGCTAATACAAAGCCAATATTATGGTATCTGTCTGATGCTCCATTGCCACATAAATAACCTCTGCAAAGCTTAGTGCCTTTTCATAACAATTATTTTATTCACAGTTCTGCAGTTTGGTTAGGGCTTGATGGGAAAGCTTGTCTGTTCTCCATACAGCAAGAGCAGAGGAGGCTTGACATCTTAAAGCATGGTTCTGTGTTCCAAGAGCAACCATCTCAAAAGACAAAAATTGGAAGCTGCCAAAAAAAAAGGGCACAGTGTTGTTTCTGTATTATATAGGTCAAACAGTCATGAAGCTGAGATTCAAGAACAGACATAGATGCCACCTCTAGATGGGAATACCATATTTTAATATAGTATTAATATTGCCAAGAATTTAGGCCCATGTCACCTTAGATATTCAGCATTTCATTTTTTAAACAAAATAAAATATATGACAAAAAATCAAAGAAGAAAACCTATAAGGTCAGATCATAGTGGAAATTAGAACACCATGTGCACAAAAGAAGTATTTTTTTAAAAAAAAATCACTTGACTCTGGGAAAGCTGGCAACATTTCAGACCACTACAGTGGCATTTAACCTAATTACTGTGAAACATCAAATTGGAAGCCAACTGAGGATTACTTGAATGGCCTCAAAAAGTTAACAAAACTATTAAGAAAACTTACTGTTGTTAACTTAAGCCTCTGAAAAACAGGGAAAAGAAGTAAATGCCTAACTATTTTCTACAGTTAGCTTTTTTGTTTTAAAAAATTTCAGTTTGGTCTTGTGGGCAACTTAAACAATATTATGGAGTTAAAATAACAACAAAAAACCAAAATGCCAGAGCAAAGTAATGTTTACTTTATGTGGTGTACATGCTATTTGGATAAAATGAAAATATATGTGTTCATTTAACTGTGGATTCTGGTATTCTGAAGTTAAAATGTTTCCTTCATTTTAGAGAAAAAAATAGCAGGAATAAGAAGGTTTTACAATTTCCATTATTCACTGTATCTAAGCTCTTCTATAAACAAAGCAGAAGCTTTGACCTGGTAAGAAATGTGATTATACTTTCTTCAACTTTTGTCCCTCAACCCAGCATCTTGCCTAAACGGTTTTTAGTTATTGACTTTTTAAAAGATGCTTTAGAATTAGATATGGAAGGGTGAAAGGTGCATGCTGTTTTTAGTCAGCATCTGCAGTACTATAACATGAAAGATCTTTCCAATCTATTTTCATTTCTTTCCTTCTGGATAATCCGATTTTGCAACAAATTGATTGCTCAACCTCTCCGTGTCACTTTTCAATAAAATCAAAAAGGTTGCTACAGTCCCAAGGTGGGGAAATGGTCCCTTTCTGGAAAGGGTGAGACCCAAATGTCAGTTCATTAAACAGAGTGACTTAGGAGACCTCTAATGCCTTAGCAATATATTCTAAAATCCTGACATTCGAAACTTAAATTGATCCTTTTCACTGATAAGCCTACTCTTGAAAATTTTATTTAGAGGAAAAACTGAAGTAAAATGCATGTTATAACTGACTCTGAATAATTAAATTTTTCCCTAAGATATAATTACTAGGGAATCCCTCATTTTCCTGCTGGCAAGCACCTCATTTCCTTGAACTCTTACACATGAATAAGACACCAGCATTGAAATTCTGACATCACAATTAATTAAAAGCATCTGTCTAAGACAGACATAACAGATCATATTGAAAAGAAGACTGAACTTGACATTAGAAACCTACCTTAGAGTACCAGCTTCACCACTGACCAGTTGCATGTCTTTGAAGAAGTGTGAAGTTTGAGCAACCTATTTAGTTAGCAGTGTCCTCATTTGTCAAATAAGAAAAATGTCATCTACTGTAACAACCTGACAGAGTTTTGAGGTTAGATGGTGTATCAAATATGCAAATACTTAATATATTGCAAAGCGTCATATAAGCAGAAAGTATCCATTTTAGGAACTTTAATGAAACATATATGGATTTTTGTAAGTTGTGGCTGTTAAAATTTCTTTTAAGAACATTGTACAATGTTAATACAATACATTTTCTAAGCACAAATATAATGTTTTGTACTAATTAAACAAAGTATATGCTCATTAAGGATAGAAACTATGAGTTATATATCTTTATGTCCCTAACATTTTAGAGAACAGTTCTATATAGGCCAAGTTGGTTGTTTGATGTGTTGAATGCATGACTGAGAAAGATACTTTTGAGGTCATTATTCCTCAGTTTGGAAGTATAAATTAGCTGTTTTTAACATTATGAATTCCAGTGAATTCTGCTGTCTTTTTAATTATTGACTAATAGTATATATAACAAAATTATAAGAGTAAAAATGCCATCACACTGTTAAGCTGTTGATGATTTCATAGACTGAACTATGGGGTTTGTGAATGGGGGATTGTATCAGATTATTAGTATCCACTGTTACACTGTCACACTGAGGTCAGTGCAGCTAAGAGGATTAGTGATAGTAGCCTCCAATTGACTTTAAAAATGTAAAATTAAAATAAGTATTCTAAATTTTTAGTATTTTCAACAAGTTATCTTGAAAATTTAAACAAAGTTGCCCTAACCTACAGTGTAAACTTTATGTTGCTGCCTAATTTCATGTATTTTCTCAGGAGTTTCTTTAGGAATTCTGTACTTCCATTCTAGCTTTTGAAGTCTACTCATACAGCTTTAAATCGCTGTTTTCTTATTCTCTCACAAAAGTTTTCACAAACTTTTCTATCCCTACTTAAAATACTGTTTTATAGTTGACTTCTTTTACTGTTTTGACAAATGCATGCATAGCATTGATATCTAACTTATTTTCACAGTTAGTACCTGCAAAAATTAGCATAATGCCTTGAAATGCAGTTTGTCATAATCGCAGAGAAAATTCATTCATTAAACTTTTATTGAGAACTTTTTATGTGCTTATCAGTCTCCTGGTAATCTTTTCATTTAATTGGGCCCAAGTTTATGCAGTTCCAGTAAAAAATATTCATATCTATTTCAGGGAGACAAAAGCAATTTCAGCTAACGGTTTTTTGGGGAGTTATTTTAATGAATTATACTTAGGTATCATTTTATAATAAATTGTTTCATTGGTTAACAATAATAGACTATAGTATAAAAGATTTGTTATTTTGGGTAGTAACAAAGAGTTTGAAAAAGTAACTTTTTTCTCTTTTGTCTTTAAAAAAATTGTTATTATGACAAAAGACATGTTTTAAATTCATCCTGGAATAAGGAAAGGTGATGGGGTTCCTAAAGTTTTAAAGCAAGGAGATAGGTTTTAAGCAAAGGGAACAAATTATATAAAGGAACTAACACATAAGGTGTGACACATTCAAAGAAATGTCACTTGTGTAGAGAGGCTGGAACAATGGGCAAATACCAAAAGTAGCAGATGAGGTTAGCAAATTAATCAGGGTGCAGATCATTAAAGGCCTTGCTTTCTTGCCAAGACATCAATATTTTTTTCTTAAGGCAGAGAGGAGCCTGTAAAGGTATTTAAGCAAAGGAGAGATACTTTAATGGGTAGGTTTGGAAGGGACTTTAGTAATATACTGAGGAAAAGCATGCTCAATGATTAGCTATGGAACAACAAGACAGAATGTGGTGAGCATAGTGCATCAGGGGTATAACAAGGGAAGAGGATCCTGAGAAGGAGAGTGAGGAGAATTCAACAGGGGTTCAAAAGATTTCTTGATCTACAACACTGGGGTTCAAAATGATTCAATGAGTTCAATTGATTCAATTTTATTTTTTAATTAAATCACTTAATGGCAGAGAGCATCAATTGGGGTTCAATGCTCCAGATAATTTTATGGATAATCCTATCTAATTTGCGGATATACTATATCCAGAATAAAAATGATGCAGACTAACATTATAAAAGAACACCTTAGTTTGTAATAATGTAAAATTAATAGTGCTGTCTATTCAGATTTAACTTGTCCCTAAGCAGCTCTAAGCACATTAAATATGAAAACAAGGCCATGTTTTTGGTAAGACACAGAGAGGCAAACAACAAGCAATGTCATTTCCTATCTGGCTCTGTCTGCCTGTATTTTCACATCAATCTGATATTCTCCTCCTTCCCCCATTGATCTCTCATTTTTAGGTGCAAGTGAGTTAATTGTAATTTTCTCCTAAATATGTCATATTGTTCTTGGCATGCCTTCCCCATCCCCATTCTATCTGGTAAGTTTCTGATCCTCCTTAAATGCCCAAGTCTCTGTAAAGGCCATTCTAATGTCTCAAGACATTTCTACTTTATCTTCAATGCACATACTTTTGCACATAATTAACACACACTTTCTTCTTAAATACACTGTTAACTTCTTAAGGACAGAAACTATGTCTTCTTATTCATTTCTGTTGAGATGTGTCCTCTGCATATAGATACGTATTGGGCATGTAAGTAGGTACTTGCTTATTGTTCCAAGCATGAAAACCATAGCAACTGTGGGGATAGAACCTCGGCTTTGCTGTTGATTTGCTCTATAAAGCATGATAAATGACCATTCATCAGCTTGTCTTTCTTAATGGTGTTAATCAGACCTCTTTTGAAAACATTAACATTTGTGGTTGTCGCCTTCCCTCTCACCTGTTCAAGGTTCTATTAGTGACACCTTGTCTATTCAGTTGTCTTACACCTTCTCTAAAAGAGTGGTGTATACAACATTGACCCCTTTGAAAAAATTTGTTTTTGCTCTCAATTTTTTTACCTTTTGGGTGTGTTTTTAAAAGCTCTAAACATAGTTTTAGCCTTCTTCTTTGTCTCCTTATTTAAAAAAAAACACACAGAATATTGTTGGTGTGCTATATCTCAAACAAATGTTTTGGAAACAAAACAGCAAAAGAATATTTAGTAAAGACATCTAATGTGTATCCATACACTCTTTTATAAGTAAGTTATAACTTGTAAGATACTTGTTATTTCAAGCTAAGAAACAAAAAATTTAGAGCTGCCTGATTTGGGACATAAATTACTACACTTAACACGTGTGCTGGTGGTACCTGTGCACATTTTCCAGTGATTTTTTTTTTTTTTTCATTATTTGATGCTTTGGATGAACCAAAAATGCTGGTGTTTTAACATGGCTTCCCCCTTGCTTAAAAATTGTCTCCTTTACCCCTGTACTTTCTTTTCCGGCAATGCAAACCACACTGAAGTGTCTAATCAAGTACCTCCTAACTGGAATTACACAAAGAAAAAACTCATTTGCGGAAGAATTGCATTGCAGAACAAATGACATCATTTGCATTAAAACATTCTATGCTTAGATTTCTTTTTCCATGACACTAGAGATCCATCATTTTTAGTCAAGCTAAAAATAGATTGTAATTTTATGCTTGTAAATAATGTCTCATGCACAAGGATATTGGATAAAAATAGAAAGTGGGATTTGATTTTTAAATTAATACTGTATCCCAAAATACCACTTCTTTACCTTATTGAATATATTTGAGATCCTGCTCATATTTCCTGGAGCTTCATAATATTTATAAAACTAGAATGGGCAAAGAGAATGCTTTATTAGAGGCAGCTTTTCCATAAAGCATCTGAGCACCTTGCTGCTGTATTTTTAGCTCAATCTCTGTGAATATTATATGCAGCGTATGGTCTCTCAACTTAAACACAACACTGAAAACTACCTCTTTTCCTTCAACTTTCATTTCAACATGTATTTTATGTGCAAAGATGCAGTATTAGCAAGAAAAACAGATCTCCATCAGCATTTGCTTTTGAAACAGACCTAAGGAAGTTAGGTAATTCTAAATTTCTAATAAAAATGTGGTATAGAACTTGATATTAGATATTCGATTTAATAATTGTTTTCCTATCTCCTTACCCTTAACAAAAACATTCCTTTTAACTGTCTTTTATGAAAATTCTTTGGCTAGGAACTGTTAAGAAATCTACAAACAGAGCAAAGACAGAAATACTCGTGCTCAATCCTTACTTCATGGTGACTCCATTTAATAGCGGTATTTTTTACTCTAGGTCTCCGAAGAGCCTCAGAGTACATTGCTTTTTGCCTTCTGACACCTCCTTTCCTCCCCCCTTCTTTCTTTCTCCTGCAAATTAAAACTGCATTGCCATAAAAATATAAGGCATATTTGGATGAATAGAAGGATGGATAGAAGTATGATAAATCAAGTATAGTAGGTTGTTAATGGTAGAATGTAGGTGGAGGGTATAAAGGCATTCACTCTAAGATTCTTTCAGTTTTGCTAGATGCTTGAAAGTTGTCATAACAAAAATCTCTTAGGAGTGGTTACCCATGAAGGGTGGGATTACAACTTTTACTTATTCTGTGTTTAAATATTGTACACTTATTAGAGAAAAATGAAGATAATTCTTTTAAAAGCTACACAAATCTGTTTTCACAAATGAAGTCATCAGACTGTTGACTTAAATATTCTTCATATTTGAAGTTTATCTTCATCCATGCTAAATAAGGATGTGACAAAAGAATCAGCTGTGCTCACATCATACAATAGGAAATTGGGTACTTCAATTATAGTATAGTCAACGGAATACTATGCAGCCCTTAAAATATATAGATAGAAACAAATGCATTGACATGGAAAGATAATATAATATAATAATATAATATATATAAATAATAATATAATATTTCATATTTTGTAATATAACATTTTATATTTTATACCTAGCTAGAACACATAAAATTTATGAATGTAACTGAAAGTAACTGTATATATACATAAAATGTTCTCTGAATTATGATGCTATAAATATTTCTTATATGCTAGAACACATAAAATTTATGAATATAACTGAAAGTAACCATACATATACATGAAATGTTATCTCTGAATTATGATGCCATAAATTTTTCTTATATAAATTTATTTACATTTAAAAATCTTTCCTAAAATAATATTTTCCTGTGCTTTTTAACTTACTAACATAAGAGAGAAGGAAAACAGAAAAGAGAAGAAAAGAAAAAGATCATGCCATTTTTCTGGGAAAAAGGAGCAAGGAAACTTAGTATGTTTAATTTTTTATCAAACCAAAAAGATTATCTGGATTTTCCCTTTTATCTATATCATGGCAATCTGGTGTCTTACATTTTCTAAATTTTGCTCTTGTAAAGAATGCACTTGAAATATGTAAAAACAAATAATTTCATTCATTCTTCTGAAGATATTTTCATGGACTTGACTAGCGATTTTGAAAGGAAAGTTAAAATGTTTTTATGTTGTGGGGCCCCAGGCATTTCATACTTGGAAATGCCCTATCTTGAATCTCTAATTGCATTACATTTCTATGTCTGACTCACGAGGAAAAGAAGCTTCAAAGCAGAAAACAGAAAATCTAATTTCTCTCTAAATACAATAACCATTTATTTATTTCAGACAATGCAACACCTATGTTTCAAGGTTTCCCAGTGTCCTACACAGAAGAATCAAGAGTTCAAGGATGTGTCAATTAAGCAATAAAAATATTTTTACTGATTATGGATCTCTCTATAAGGAGATTAAGCAATGTGTTGAAATTAGGTACTCTTTAAAATATGTCTCTGAAAAAAGATAAAGGGAGAAGACAATTACTGTTATTTTTTCCATTCTGCCAACATTTATTGGATACTTGGTTTATGACCCTAAATTTAGTGTTTCAGTTATTGTTTCCACGCTTTAAAAGACATATTTTTCCCCATAGATTTTCTTTCAATGGCTATTGAAAGAAATGTTGAATAGACATAAAAGTAAAACAAGCAAAAATAAAGTTCATCTCAGGTTCTAGTCCTCTAGTCCTCATAGTCTGTTATATGGAATTCATCATTTATTCTTTTATATGTATGTATGTGTGTGTATGCTCCCCCCCTTCCTCCTCCTCTATGCTGGTAGCCTATTTTAAGTGTGTCTTCTTGTTCCCTCAAAATATATAATGTTTTGTGTTCTTTATGTCTTGTCTTTCTCAGGTAAAATGTCCAGTGATCGAGCTTTGAGGAAGCAGCAACAGTTGAACAACCTTGTCTATGTGGTAACAAATCAGGCCAAACCTGGTGACAGAATTGTGGATTTCTGCAGCGGTGGGGTATTATATCTCTCCTTTCATCCTTTTTAGTCTTTCTAAGATTATGAGACTTTTCTATATTATATTCAGGGTCACATTTTTTTTTGGCAAGATTGTGGTTTCAGAATGAGGAAAAGCTGTGGGGACCAAAGCTAACTTGTTTATCTCACTGACTTTTTCAGGGCCATGTTGGAATTGTCCTTGCTCACATGCTGCCATCATGTCAGGTAAAGCCAGAATAAGAGATAAAAGGAAATATTTAAAAACTATACAGTTCAGCTTGCCACATTTGGTTTATCCCTGGGGTTTCTAATCACCCAAGTCAAATATGTGGCACAGGCATTGTCTTTTCTTTCAAATAAACTTCCAAGACTCAGAATCTTAAGGAAAAAAAAGTAAAGTAAGATCATAAAACAGTTATCAATTTTTAAGAGGTTTATAGGTTTAAGTAATTTTTCAAAGAAATAGCTATTTTATTGCTAAATAAAATAATTATGATTCAACTAGTTTAATTTTCAACATAATTTTAAATGGAAATACTGACCTCTGAAACTTGCTGAGCATGTTCTTTTGGTATCTTGATTTAGATGCATTGCATCGAAATTATAACAATAGCAAAATTTTTTAAGGAAAAAAAAAAACCCCAAACCTACAATACCTGATCCATCAAAATGCTTTGCTTTTCTTTTTCTCATTAAGTCATTGTCCATATGGATGCTTATTGTTGCAAATTTGAAATATGCAAACAAAATTTGTCCCTTGCTTTCACTCAATATTGTATCATAAATGTTTTTCCCTATTACTAATAGTTTTACATATCATCATATTTCAGAGAGTACCAAATATATTTTCAAGTAAATATGTCATAATATATTCAATCATTGCCACAATTTCTTAGAATTTTTGGCTGATTTTAGTCCTCTGCCATGTTAAATCAGTTCCTCACTGTGACCACTTTTTAGCATAAAAGTCTGTTTATTTTTGTTTTTGTTTTGTTTTTAATACAAACTCAACTGCAACAGAGTCTTTGCTGTGAGCCCTCTGGAAGGTGTGAACTAATTATAATGAATACTTCCGGGAGAAAAAAAATGTGGAAGAATTAATAGACTGGCCAGAATAACATGTAACAGAATGATGACAAGGGGACAGGGAACAGCATTCTTTTATTTTTCTTTGCTTAGAGAATAAACAGGAAAATAAATAAGGAATCCTGGGAGAAGAGGCAGGTGTTTGTTTTATTATTAAGTAAAGCAACAATTTTGTGATTGAGTAGGAGGAAGAGAGCTCACAGAGTAAAATTCTGAGAAGCCGAGTCAGGGATGTAATATCTTTTCTTCCCTTATTAGTATTTCTGGAAGCTTAGAAAGGTTGGAACCAAAAATGAGTAATCTTGTCTAGAATAGAGTCAGGAAAGCCTTTCCTATCAAGTATCAGGTTTTTTAAACAGATTTTTTCTTACAGACAAGCATAAGAACAAAATAAGAACTAGGAATGATTGTGATGAAAGTGACTTAATTCTTTTCATTTTTCTCCATTCAAACCATCTTCTCTGCCTAGATTATCACTGGAGGCTCCTAACTGGTTTCTCTGCCCTCTGGCCTTGCTCCCACCAATCCATACCATACATTACAGACTGTGCCCTGGAAATTGTGTACCAATTTTCTCAGTTCTTCAAACACGCCATATTCTTTGTCATCTTGGGCCTTCATGTGTGTTTCTCTCCCTAAAATACTCTTCCATTCCCCCAACTGATTTGTATTCATTTTTTAGGCCTCAGTTAATATGTTACTTCCCCATGAAAATAGTCATCAAGTTTGAGTGCTCCCGTCGACATTGTTTGTCTTTCATTTAACGCTTATCACACTGTATTATTATTATTTTTTGATGTTTTGTTTTTGTTTTTTTTGTTTCTTTGTTTGGTTGGTTGGTTTGTTTTTGTTTTTGTTTTGTTTTTGTTTTTTTGCTGGTTTTTTTTGAGACAGATTCTCCCTGTGACACCCAGGCTGGAGTACTGTGGTGCGATATCAGCTCACTGTAATCTCTGCTTCCCGAGTTCAAGAGATTATCCTGTCTCTGCCTCCCGAATAACTGGGACTACAGGCGCACACTACTGCACCCAGCTAATTTTTGTATTTTTAGTAGAGACAGAGTTTCACCATATTGGCCAGGCTAGTCTAGAATTCCTGACCTCAAGTGATCTGCCTGCCTCGGCCTCCCAAAGTGTTGGGATTACAGCGTGAGCCACCACACCTGGCCTACACTGTATTATTATTGCTTGTTTCACTTATATCACTATGCTATAAGAATAGTTCAAGGACCTTTAATTTTTCCTTTCTGTACCAGATTATGTGACATACTTCCTGCCACAGAATAGAGGCTCAATATAATATGTTCTACATTATTAAAGCTATGAAATATAGTAATAATGCTTTGCCTAATGTCTGAGTTATGTTACTAAATATACTATTGTTTTCTGGGTAAAATCTAGGTTACATTAATAGAAAACAAGGAATTATCATTAATTCGTGCTAAGAAGAGAAGTGATGAACTGGGTTTAAGCAACATTTGGTTCATTCAAGCAAATATGGAATATTTTACTGGGATGTTTAATATTGGAGTAAGTAATCAAGTAATTTCAATTTCTTTAATTAGCTAAATAAGAAAAATTACATGCCTTAGAGTAAATAATAAAGATAACTTTGTGTTATTTGCTAAACAAATAAATCTATAATTTTGTATACTTATATTATCTATGAAATATAGCATACTAATGAATATTATTTTATTCATAGCACTTCGTCATTATATAATAGAGATAACATTGGCTCCTCTATCAGACCAGAACTTTATTTTCTTCACTACAGAATCCCCAGTAGCAGGTGCTTAAAACTGGTTAATAATTGAGTAATTGATTCTGATGAACATGACTTGCCTTGGTTTATTCTGCATTTCTAGAAGACAATGAAGGAAAAGAAAAAAGAAGAAAAGAAAAGAAAAATAACTTGTTAGTAATCTCTAAATACAAGCATTGCCTTGTGATGTTTTGTAGCTAAGATTTTATATTTACATGTATTTTCAGATTCCAAGAGAGAAAGTATATTGATCGTGTTTCTAAACCTTTGGATCCAATTGTTATTATTTGATATTATGAAAAATCCCTAAGATATGTATTTCTGCCTGAGCATTAAACCCCAGGGTTTTATTCTTTCTTGTAGAATTTGAGTTTTATGAACATGTTAGTGTTGCTGCTATTTCTATTTGCTTTAAATAATTTTTTTCTGATTTTGATAGGAATATACATTTTGATAGTAATACAGAAAAATATATAATAATATAAAGAAGAAATAACCTATATGCCTATTATCAAGTGATAAATACTATCAAAAATCTTTAGTGTTTATATATTTATGCACACATATAAATGCATATTTTACACATATATGAACATTGTTAAGACCATACTACATAGATCCTGCATTGACTGAATACAGTCTTTTACCTTTTTAATCATACTTTTATTTTCTCATTGTTATAATGCAATTATTACTATTATGGATATTTTGTGCATCCTTTAAGAATTTTGATGCATTTGCCAAACCACTTTCCAGGAAGGTTCTTACTGACATCCTTTCTAATTACATATGTTCATATAAACATGGGGTTGTCTAGGTAGAACTTTTATCAACTTAAGTAATTCAGACCTTTTATAGTATTTCTGATTTTTACCCAGTGAAGTTTACTTCTTAAATATTGACTACTGCAAATTTGGGGGTTTATTGTAATTTTTTTTCAACCTAAAAAGTATGCTATTGGTCCTTTGTAGACACGATCTACAGTTTACTTCTGTCTGTATAAGCCTGGCTATTAATAAGGAAATTCAGGAAAATGTAGACATGTAATCTAGAAAATTCAAATTAAAAATATACCTGTGCAGCTTTAACTTTACATAAATGTTGAGGTAAAGTTTAGAGCTTCTCCCATGAAACAAGCCATTAAACCAGTCCAGGTATTACTAGTACACCAGACAGAATGGTAGCAAGTAAATGTCGACTGCTACACATTTATTTACCTCACAAAGCATGGAACTTCCAGCCTATGTCTGGTCCATCTGTCTCTTGGCCCTTCATGACTTACAGATACGAAATCACTCTAGTATATTCTTGTAACTTCCAAGTGTATAATTTACTAACGCCAACTAAAAATGTATCTCTCTCTTTGGAAGTGAAATTTTTCTCTACATTTCGTAATACATCTATAATGACTTTTTTCCTTTCATAATTACCCTTGTCAAGGTGTATAGAAAATGGATTAAAATTGCTTAGAAGGTTAAATTAAAAGTAGATTCACTCTGAAGAAAATAATTTGTCTAGGAGAGTAATTGAGGTATTGTCACTAGGTAAATCAGACTAAATGCATCAGAGGTTCTAACTCCTGTGTTAAATGCATTCCAGTAAAAATAGTGTGGCTGTTCAGTAAAATACACACACACAAATTTAAAAAAGAGTGTAGCTAGAGAAGAAACCAGAATAACCAGATATTAGAAATGCATTAAAACTGCATAAATTCATGGTTTTGTGATATTTCAGTAAGGGCTTAGTTAGCATTTATCTTTGCTTAGTAAATGCTTTTTTTTTTCATTTACGATTTTTCTTTAGATAAAAAAATTAATAGTATAAACAAGATTTTAATGAAGGAATTTTAAGACTTAGAAACAACTAAGTCTTTTTAAATTATTAAGTTTTATAATATGTGTATTAATACCCATGCTCTCAAACAATATTACAAATATTTATTTGCAAATAGTATTACATAAAGGGCCATGACTATGGAAAAATGCTCATTTTGCATTAAAAACAAAAACTGTATGAAGGCTAAACAGCCTGCCACCAACATGTTTAGTTGGAAAATTTCAACAATAACAAACAGTCATTTCAACCAGATGATAAGGTACTGATTTCTAACAGTATTGGTGAATCCTTTCTATTCATCAACATGTATATGAAAATCTCAAAAAACAGTTTTATTTTCTAGTTATTGGTATTTGCTTTTTGCTGTTTTGCCCACAACATAATTTTTAATTATTGTTTATGACTCATAAGTGCTGACTACTTAATTATAAGCTCATTTCTATTCATGTAGGTATGTTAGTGTACAATTAAAAGAAGCATGCAATTATAGACTGCACTTCGTAACATTTTTGATGAGTAATTATATAATCCTTGTTTTAAAAGATAAGGACCTTGAGAAATTATATATCCTGCAGGCACGCTTTCTAAAAATCATTAAGGCAAAATAGGGGACTTCTGAGATGAAAATAGCAGATAGAGGTATTTCAACCCCACTTCTCCCCGAAAACTTTCAGATCCCTAAATAAGAACAAGAATCAGAAAAATCAAACTCTATCTATGATGTAGCTATATTCAACATTCTATAACTTGAATTACAATATGAAGTAAGAAGGTGAAAAGCAGATTGAAGAAAAATGGTAAGCTATTGAGTAGAGGAGAAGGAAGATAAAGTTGAAATGCATGCCAGATGGAGTGGCAAGAAGGCTGTCAGGACGCAAACCACTTTGCTCCCACAGAATCCCAGAAAAGTTTAGGAATTCAGGACATGTGAAACCTCAGAGGAAATGAATAGGGAGGGACTGAAATCATGTTTAATTAAAAATATTATTTAGAGACAAGATTCCTGCTCTCATCTTGTGTAAACAAGAAACTACCTCTCCCCAGCTACTAAGAGAGACAGGAAGTTTATTCTATGAAGAAACTGACCAGAGAGGCACCAAGTATAGAGATAGGCATAGAGAAGGGCAACGGTGATGTGCCATACCAAGAATAAGAATTAAAGGAGAATCTGCATACTGACGGATAGATCTCTTCCCTACCCATCTGCCTTCTAATTCCAGAACCACAGAAACAGGATCATTTCCACAATCATCAGGATTAAAAGATTCCCCTCTGTAGAAGCAGAACTGTCCCCAGAGAAAAGAACTACAGATACTGCAGCTATAATTTAAAAAAAAAAAAAAGGCACCCGTCCAGGCTTTTTGATCACCCAGTCACTAGTGAAGCCCACCAGTTTTCAAAGCCTTACGCTTTCATTCAGAACTTCCAATCAACTTTTTAGTGGTTTATTCTTTAATATGAACAGCTAAAGGAATACCAAACATGGAAAACTTCCAAAATGGAAGATAGAGACCTGTATTAGTCTGTTCACACACTGCTAATAAAGACATACCCAAGACTGAGTAATTTATAAAGGAAAGAGGTTTAATTGATTCACAGTTCTACATGGCTAGGGGGGCCTCACAATCATAGAGGAAGGCGAATGAAGAGCAAAGTCATTTCTTACATGGCAGCAGACAAGTGCATGTGCGGGGGAGCTCCCCTTTATAAAACCATCAGATTTCATGAGATTTATTCACTATCATGAGAACAGCATGGGAAAGATCCACCCCCATCATTCAGTTACCTCCCACTGGGTCCCTTCCATGACACGTGGGAAATATGGGAGCTACAATTCAAGATGAGATTTGGGTGGGGACATAGTCAAACCATATCAAGACCAAAGCAACAAACATGATAAAGGGTCTTAGTCAAGGAGAGACAAGAGAAGATAATACATTAGTGAAATAAGGATATACTAGAAAAAGAGTGAATGATCAGAGAAAAAGAAAGGATGTCTTGAAAAATAAAAGTATGTTAGCCAAAATTGAAAACAAATTAAAAATTAAGAGATAATGTATTTTTTAAAAGAAATATAGCATACCACTTGAAAAAAAAAAAAAAAGAAGAAAAAATGAAACTGGAAAGAAGCAAATTTTTTAATTAGAGATTCAGTCCAGGAATCAAATACCTCAGTAATAGCAGGACCAGAAAAAGAAAACTGGTAAATGGTGGGGAGGAATACCTCAAAGAAAATATAGGAAAATGTGTTAATAATTAAGAATGCGTTTCTCTTGATAAAGTTAACTTACAGAATAGCCTAAGCCAAGGTACATTGTGAAATTTCAGAACACCAAGGGTGAACAGATTTTCCCAACTGTTTCCACAGAGGGAAAAAAAAATAGTGATATACAATAATTTATAATCCAAATGCTATCACACTTCTTAATAGTAGTGTGGAAGGCTCGATGACAGTGAAACAGCACCTCGAAAATTCCAATAGAAAATTTCTAATCTCAAATTCTATACCTAGCTAATCCATCAATCTAGTAAAAAAGTAAAATAAAGAAAAATTCGACAGTCAAGGTCTCAATAAAATGGAAATTGTACGTACCCCTTTTCAGCAAGCTACTAGATAATGTGCTTCATTAAAATAGAAAGTAAATGAGAAAAAGGATTAAGTGGTATCCAATACAAGAGAAAATTTTTTAGCATCACGGGAGACGGAAGTCTTAGGGCAAGAGCTGGGCAACAGGCCTAGAAAGCATTGAGTCCCTATTTTAGTAAAACATCAGAAAGCCCAGGAAAGATGTCTCTAGGAAAGAAAAATGGAGCTGACCAATTATTTGAAAGTTTTCAAACAGTGGGAAATTATATTGTAGAGCACTTTACAGAGCTTTTGGGCAGGGAACGACTTGAATGTTAAAAAAACAAGCAGATATCCAGCACTCTTCCCTCAGCCGTGAACAGTATATACAAAGCCATGAGAAAAGATGGGAAAAGGGAAGATAGTGTATAAATGTGCATAAAAAGCCAAAAGCTCTTTTCTCCTAGTAGAAAGATAATAAATAATGTCTAATATTTACAAATCAAGAGATATCAATATACATTCATCATATAGAAAAACAGATTTTCAGGAAGTAAACCAATGAATTGAACAGCATTGACTGATTTTCTTTCAGGGGTGTGGCAGTGTGTACAAAAAAGGGGCTTTTAATATAATTGCTTACCTTTTAGCAATTACCTATTATTTGAATTTTAAAGCTGATTACCTATAATATTGTTGTATGAAAGTTTTAAAAGAGGGGAACAAGAGTACACAGGTGGGACTAGCCTGCTTCTCTGTCTAAGGTATCTATAGTTAAGAATCCTTCTTCGAAAAGCAACGCCAAGAGAGAATGATTGGGCTGGGGCAAGTTCAGAGATCATTCAGTTCAACCTTCTGCTTTTACAGATGGAGAATTTGAGGCTACCAGAAAACAAGAGTCACCTAACAAGTTAATGTGGGAGCGGGGTCTAGAAGTCCAGTCAGTGACTTCCTGTTTACTTCCCATATCTAAAGAAAAGAGTAAATAGAGCATAGAGAACTAAAAAAAGAAGTTTGATTTGAAGTCAGATTGAGTTTAAATTTTGGCTCTTTGTTAAAAAAAAAATTAACAGTTATTTCTCTTACTTGGAGCAATATTGACCAGTTTTTGTTTAAGGACTATTTGCTTGTTTTTGTATGTGTGTTCACATCTCTTGCTCATTTTACTCTCACTTTATTGGGCTTTTTCTTTCTTTTTAGAAGTGTGTTATATATTAAGGATATAAATCTTTGCTTGTGTTTTGTCAGTCTTTTCCCTACTTTGTCATTTGTCTTTTTACTTATGGTTTGGTTTTCTGCTAGTCTCTACTAAAAATACAAAAAATAGCTGGGTGTGGTGGCAGGCACCTGTAATCCCAGCTACTTGGGAGGCTGAGGCAGGAGAATTGCTTGAACTCGGGAGGCAGAGGTTGCACGGAGTCGAGATCACACCATTGCACTCCAGCCTGGGTGACAAGAGCAAAACTGCATCTCAAAAATAAATAAATAAAAATAAATTTTATCTTGTCAGATTTATTAACCTTACCCCTTATTGCACGTAGATTTTTAGCTTAGTTAGGAATTACATCCCATTCCCCTTGGTTGTGCAGGAATTTACTCATATTTATTGCATTTTAAATCTCTTATGCATTCAAAATTTATTTCCCATGTGTGATGACAGGAAAAGATCTAATTTTTAGTTTTTTATATGGCTATCTGGTTAACCAAACATTACTTATTTTAAAAAAGTCCACCTTTTCTCTCTGGTTTGAAATACCACCTTTATTGTATGATAAATTTCCATAGCAAATGGTTTTTTTGTTCTATATCTCTCTTCATTATTTGCCTGTTATTTCTGAGTTTCATTTGATAACAGTGAAAACTAGGAGTATGTGATGCAGTAAAACCTTTTATGAGTAGACAATTACTACATTATCTATAAACTATTGGGTAAATACTTATTCAAGTTACTTATTTTCTTTAAATGAAGGAAATAAACTCACTTTTTTGCATGTAGTGAAAGGAATGTGAACCTAAGTAAAGAGAGACTTTTAAAAGTAAATAAACTCCTTTTTGCTTGGAGCCTGAACAGGGTTTTGTAGAGAAGCTGTCTGATGCATGGGGTCAGGCTTTGAGGTCAGTCTCCTGCCCCTCAGTAGCTGTTTTGTTGTGGGCAAGTTCTTAATTTCCCAAGACTTCATTTCCTCACATCTAAACTGGAGATAATAAAGTCTTTCAGGGATGTTGTGAGCATAGTTCTGAGTGCCATCACCCCACATAGCATAATGCCAGCACATAAACACTCAGTAAATGTCAGTTTGCTTTCCTTCCAGGGGAAGATGTGTCTATAATTTTTACTATGAAATTTTTCTCCAACTAGTCATGAAAATAAGGATTAACCTGTTTTTTACTCGAAAAAGCTGACTAAAAGGAGCATATGAGAAATCAAGATTATTTACTTTCCCAATTCCCTGTAGTTGTTGGTGCCTTTACTGGATACCAGCCTTCCTAGGCTGTTTTCAGAGTGAAACAGGAAAGGTGGGATGACAGCAACATGGAGATTGTTGACTTCTATGTGGCTCATGTAAGTCTAGAAGGAGGAGGAGGAATTCAGGAGGACAATTAAGAACAGAGATCAATGGGTGCAGCACACCAACATGGCACATGTATACATATGTAACAAACCTGCACGTTGTGCACACGTACCCTAGAACTTAGAGTATAATAATAAATAAATAGATAAATAAATAAAAAAGAACAGAGATCTTGCTTTCCTCTTCCTGATAGAGTATTGTTTTTAGCTTTCCAGTTCAAAGGAGGCATCTGGCTTATAATATTTTACGTTCGCTGAGTGTGGTGGCTCACGCTGTAATCCCGGCACTTTGGGAGGCTGAGGTCGGGAGTTCAAGACCAGCCTGACCAACATGGTGGAACCCCATCTCTACTAAAAATACAAAATTAGCCAGGCGTGGTGGCACATGCTGCAATCCCAGCTACTCGGGAGGCTGAGGCAGAAGAATCGTTTGAACCTGGGAGGCAGAGGTTGCGGTGAGCTGAGATTGTGCCATCGCACTCCAGCCTGGGCAACAAGAGCAAAACTCTAGCTCAAAAAAAAAAAAAAAAAAACATTACTTTCTAAAATTTACAGAAAATCTCCTCTTTACCCTAAGGGCCCCTCCCTACCCTGAAGTTGGTGAGGGAAGATTATAATTTATTACAATTTATGTCTGTTCAGAATGAAATGGAGATGTGAGGGGTTTTTTGGTGTTGGTGTTTTTTGTTTGTTTGTTTTGCCAAAATCCAGTAAAGGTTATTCATCTTTTAGAATCCCTACGTCTGATTTTCATTCAGAGTCCTATTTAGGCTTTATTTGGCCTAAGAATTTTCATAATTATCTCATTTGTAGTAAGATTGTAGTAAGTATAGATATACTTAAGGATATGTGTTTTAAAAACACTTAAAAATCATTTTGAGTTATTTTTATGAGTTATAGAAGCCCCACTTATTATTCTAATTCATAATTTCATTCAATCCTTTTAAAATAAACTCATTGAAAATAGTTCCTGTAACTCATCATTCAATGTTAAGGATTGTTATTATGTGAAAACATCTTAAAAGACATGACATGATATGACTCAATTAGTTTTAATACAGCCCTGATTGGATTATATTAACGTGGCATTTGAGGAAGTGTTTTCAAATACATTTTTATTTAATTTTTACAACAGCATTGTGATATGTCAGTATTGTTAACCATCATTTATAGTTGAAGAATTTAAGGCCCAAAGAAGCTAAATTTTAAGTGGCTCAGGGTTACACAGCCAACCAGAGTAATAGACTCGAAATTCTCGTTTCGAATCCAGTGTTCCCGGAATGATGCTATAGTTTAGATATCCACTTGTGTTAATTTTTCCACACTAAAATTGCATCAGATTTTCCATTGAATGAATCCTGTGCTTTATTTGCAATATTCCATGTGTAACCTTTCAAACTTGCTTAGTTTTCGTAATTAATTTATATGTGTAGCTAAGTAGTCCTTTGGTATGGCCAAATGAGAACTATTTAAAAGGCATGAAAATCGCACTGTGAGTTAAGAGGGAACTTAGTGCTAAGGCCTGTTTTTATTTTCTAGGTAGCATTGCATGCTTGTGGAGTGGCAACAGACATGGTGATTGAGCACTGTATCAAAACACGGGCTTCCTTCGTCACATGCCCTTGCTGTTATGGTTTCATTCAGAACACCTCAAAGTTTAATTTTCCAAAAAGGTGAGAAATTTAGTGTTCTTCCTAAGACACCAACACGGGTATAAGCCAGGACACAAAACTTGTTTGATATAAAGTTGCAATGACTTCATTTGGAGCTCATTTCCTCTTTTCACAATGTCAAATTTTGTTTATAAATTGTATAAGGAAGAGAAGAACTCCTTTATGTTTGTCCCTGATTTTTCCCTTGGATCCAGTTTTTGCTGAAATTTAGAAGCAAGGCTATCCAGGAGTCAGGCAACTAGAAGTCTATCGGCTTTAGCACTTCTCTCTGTATTTCTGAATAAATTTAAAACTATAACCGTAATATCTATGAGAGGCAGTCAAGTACAGTAAAGTGTTTAGGACCTGGAAGTATAGTGCCTGGGGGAAAATACTAGCTCCTTATCATTTTATAAGGCAAATTACTTAAACTTTTTTTACCTTAGTTTTCTCGTCTACAAAATGAGGGTTATGATAATAACTACCTCAAGGTTTTTGTGAAAATTTAATGATATGTGTAAAGCCTTTAGAAGTGGCAATAATAAGTACTCAATAAATATGAACTGTTGCTAATAATGGTAGTAATGTCACAGGATTCTTAGGGCATTGCTTTGCCAGCTGGAACCTCTGTGGTTGGTGGCGCCTTTGCCTGAGTTTTGCTTGGGCCCACTGGGCTCATTCCGCTCACTCAGCCTGGAAGGCTGCTCTTGGCTTGCACTACCAGCCCAGATCCCACACCTGCCAAAGATGAGTCAGGTACAGAGTGGTGAGGGGTACATGAATGAGCAAGCACAGGGTCCGGCCACTTCACACAGCCAGGCATGCTGGCTGCTGTGGGGCAGGCATCTCCAGGCACCAGCATGGGTGCTGGTTCCCTGTGAGGCTGCAGCCGGACCAGGTGTACTGAAAGCAGCTTCCACTGTGAGCACTAGGGAACACGGTGGCAACCAGAAGCTTGGAAATGCCAGGAGCCGCAGAGCCCCTCAGAGGGTGTCACAGCCCTGGCTCAGGGAGCTTCTATGTCTGGGTTCCCTGAAGGGCCACATCTCTTCTCTCCTCTCTTCTCTCCTCATGCTTGCAACATGGCGAGTGGGTATATTTGGGGGCAAGGGGGCATGTCAGCCCTGTTTGTGTTACAACTCTTAGTCCTGCCATTTGGCAGTTCCTGAGCTCTTGTCCCAAATCCAGGAAGAATGAGGTACACAGACAATTGGAGGATGAGCAAGGCAAAGAGGTGCTTTATTGAGCAACAGTACAGCTCTCAGGAGATACAAAGTGGGTAGATCCTCTCCACAGACAGTCATCCCAATGTCTGCTCAGCTCTCAGCCGAGAGGAGACCCACAGAGGGTAGCTTCTCTCCATAGGCAGATCATCCCAATGTCTACTCAGCTCTCAGATGGAAGGAGACCCACAGTAGGGAGCTGTTCTCTGCAGGCAGGTCCCCTCCCCTCCCCTCCCCTCCCCTCCTCTCCTCTCCTCATCTCTGCAACCCTCAGCAGAGAAGAGATCCAGAGTGGGTAGCTTCTTTCTGCAGGCAGGTCATCCATTGTCTGCCCAAGTCTGGCAGAGTCTGGGGTTTTTATGGACTCCAGAGGGAAGGAAGTGCATGCTGATTAGTCCATAGGTGGCCATGGGTGGGCCTGGAAAAAGCACTGTAAGTTCTCACTTTGGTCCACAGAGCTGGCAGCCTGGGCCCCAAGCTTCGGGCCATTCCTCAGTTGATGGTGGGGCTTCACCAGGGACTTGCCCCTTTCTACCTAGGAGCCTGTCTGCCTCCTGTTGCCGTCAACCTACCATCCATGGCGCCCATGGCACCCAGGCTGTTTGTGCCAAGGGGTGCCTACAGGCCCATGTCAAGCTGCCCTCAGTCCCCCCTTGGCCTCCCTCTCATGCTCATCAGCACCCAAAGTCTAGAGGCGGCTGAGGCGGGGGTGGGGGCTGGCATGTCAGCACCACCTTGAGTGCACGCACATCTGGCCAGGTCACCACAGTGCCTAGGCTTGACCTCAACGTTTGGTGACCTTTACAGTATGTTACTACCACTTCCCGTCTTTTTCACACCTATGTAGATTTACTGACATTTGTCCTCCCTTGTCCTTTGAACTGATCTCTTTAGGAAGTTTCTTTGTGAATAAGACCTATCTCAATCACCAAAAATAGAGTTGGGAATTTATAAATAGCATACTGTTTCTACAGTATGTGGAAAGAAGTACTCATTTCAAACAAACTAATTGACACTAATAAATTTAGTATCAAATGTATAAGTTAATGTTTTTGAATGACTTAAGAGTGAAGGCTATAGCATTAATAAAAGACAATGTTTATGGAATATGTTTATCTTTATTAGCTATGACAACAGTGATTTCCTGATGTATTAATCACACCTTTTAAAATTTTCTGATGTTTTATTATTTGCTGATCCTGGAGAGACTGTTCCTCCCAGGGCTAGCCAATTCCTAGAGATAGTAAAGGTCTTATGAACAAGCATACCTTGCATAAGTAAACCAACCAACCCAGAGCCCTTACCCCACAACTACCTCCTTTATTAAACTCTTACTACTTCCAGACCACTATCCCCTCGTCCTACTACCCTAGGGCCAGATATCAAACAAGTAGGAACAGCGCTATGCCTGAGTTCACTGATATTGTTCAAACTAGGCACTCTCAAACCTGCTTACCTCACCTTTTTCTTCCCATGGAAACCTCTGCCTCCTGACCTATACTGGTGTTTCCCCATGTGGCCCTTCATCACATGGCGTGCCCCCTCTTCTTGGGGAACTGTGAGTAATAAAGTATCTTTTCAATGGCAGTCCGCTCCTGATCAGTTGGCTGTGCCACATGTTAAAACACCTGGATCTTAGTGTTCCCATGAGGTGTAGAGACAAAAAAAGTGCTTCTCTAACATTGTAAACAATCTGTGGAACAGATTTCTTAAAATTGATAACATATTGATGATATGCTTTTCTATCTTTTTATAAAAGCATTTCAAACTGGCATAGTTTTTACTTTACCATAGCATTTTATACTTTTTACATACAAAGACTATTTATATAATTTAGTTTCTTCAAGATTATTTTACTCTTAATACTTAGAATGATGACTAATTCTTTTTTTTTTTCTGTTTCAGTGAGCAATTCAAGAAAACTTTATCATACAAGGTAACCTTAAAAAGATGTCATCCTAATACACTTTTTATCCTTTATATTTTTCCCTCTCATATTTCTAGTGGAGTAAATAATCTGTAGTTATAATTGAATAACTCATGAATGTCTACTGTGGGTTTCTTTTTCTCTTTCTTTTGCAAATCCAGATTAACTCTTCAAGTAGGTAACAAGATTTGTGAAGGGTCTGACATTTTAACTCTACTCGCAGTCTAACAAGTTAGCCTGCCAGTGGATGCTGGCAGAAGATATGAGACCCCTAAGTCAGAGACAAAGGACAGTTTGTTGCTCATGGCAGTAGTGGTAGCCACAATACCATTGTTTTCACACTGACTCTCTGCCACCCAATTCCCACAGGGCAGAAGCAAATGGGCCAGGTAACACCTGCCCTTTTATTCCAAGGGGAGATACTATATATTGTCCAAGGCTGTTTACTCTGCAAATGTGCTTGAAAAGATAATCTATAACAGAGGAAAATTCTGTTGTAAAAGGTCAGATAGTAAATATTTTAGACTATGCTGGCCACAACAAATCTCCAAGTATTCCTCTTCACTGTCCTTGACATTCTTATTGTTTTTGTTGTTCTTGGTTTACAACTCTTTAAAAATATAAAAACTTTAACTCACAAGCCACACAAAAACTGGTCATAGGCTAGACTTGGCCTGTGGGCCACAAACCTTGCTGACTACTGATCTGGAACAACGACAGTCAGTGTCTCTGCTTGTAAAACATGAAGAAACACAAGAGACCCACAGAGAGTTGTCTTCCAAAAGTAGTCAGAACACATACAGTTTTTAGTCACCAATCTGATCAAAACAGTTTCTAGCTTCCTAAACATCACCACTATCCAATTAACTGGTCAATAGCATGATATAATATAATTTAAGAAATGATAATATTTGAGAAAAATATATAAATAATTCCATTAGAAGTTGATAAATTCATTTGGATTCTTAGTTAATGCCACTTTTTGCACGGACTCACTAAAAAGAGACTCATTTTACATATCAGCCCCTATATTTTAGGACTTTAACTTTCTCTTCCATCAAATAGTTGAAATATACTGAGGTATAGTGACCTAAAAATGTTCATTGTTACCACCTCAGCAGCTGTATCTCCTTCATTCCTGCTTTATAACTCAAATGCCCACTTCCAACTCTGTCTCTTACCACCTCACGTGCTACTCACACCTTCCTCCCTTCCTACCAACCCCGCACACTGTACAAATATGCACAGATATGGAGGGTGAGAACCTTTAGTGTTCATGCTTTCAGCCAAAACCACAACATTGCTGGCCTTCACCTACTGGATTAAAACTTTACATATTTTAGGAAATATATGATTTTGGAGGAAACATTAGGACCCAAGAAACTTTGTTTGCATAGCATTCAGAACATCTCACCTTTCTCTCACAAGGCTATGCCAATAAAGTAGAAAATAAATTAGGAAAACAGGCCAGGTGCGGTGGCTCACACCTGTAATCCCAGCACTTTGGGAGGCCAAGGCAGGCAGATCACTTGAGAACAGAATTCAAGACCAGCCTGACCAACATGGTGAAACCCCGTCTCTACTAAAAATACAAAAATTAGCTGGGCATGGTGACACACACCTGTAATCTCAACTACTCAGGAGGCTGAGGCACGAGAATTGCTTGAGACCAGGAGGCAGAGGTTGCAGTGAGCTGAGATTGTGCCATTGCACTCCCACTCCAGCCCGGGTGACAGAGTGACACTCTGTCTCAATAAAGAGAGAGGAGTGGAGAGGAGAGGAGAGGGGAGGGGAGAGGAGGGGAGGGGAGAGGAGAGGAGAGGATAGGAAGAGGAGAGGAAAGGAGAGGGAAGAGGAGAGGAGAGGGAAGAGGAGAGGAAAAGAAAGGAAAAGGAAAGAAAAGAAAAAAGAACTTGGGAAAACAAAAACTAAACCCCTGTTTCTAATCCCTCCTTGAGTGATACTAGTTAAACCAAACAATGAGAGGATGTATGGAAAAAATCAAGGGTGGTGAAGAGATAGGCTGCTAATGGTCTCCTGACTAGAAAAGAATATAAAATTTCTACAGTAGGGGCGGGGCACACACAGTCTTTCAGAAAGCAGAAACTCTCCAGTACACCAGTCATAACCTTTTTACTCTTTCTCCAACACCCCCAAAAGCTGCTTGGCCTTTTGAAGGCCTCAGAACTTTGTGCCAAAGTACCTTGAGACTCACTTAGGAAGTGTTTTTCTCTATAGTTCAATTTAGACAGCAACCTTTCCTGAGTACCTACCATGTGCCTTGCCCTTTCAGAACTTGATTTTGACCAAAGAGAACATACACACAAATAATTCCAATAAAATATGGTGAGACTTACCAGTACAAGAGAACTGAATCTTATCTGAGATTGCGATTGCCTTGACATTACCGTTATATAAAATGAATCTTAATTTACAAACACCATGAGGACAAAGTGCACACTGTTTCTTCAAGTCATGTAATTCTGAATTATCCTTCTCTCCCTTCATTGATGCCTGTTAGTTTGTGGGGAGTTCAAGTTATTAATTGAAACCATTTTATTAGTTTCTCACCCATTGTCATGAAATTTTATAGTTAGCATTAATTTTTTTTAAAGCATACAAGTTGAGACAAAGATATCCCTTTTTAAAAACCAACATTGCCACAGTCATTTCACTTATTAAAAATGGAGGGTTCAAATTTTATGTACAGAATACTAAAGGAACAAATGATGAATCTGAGTTTAACCTGTTTGCTAAGCTGACAGGTGAGATTATGTACACACTTAGAAACAACAGCTGTTCTGAATGAACAGTTGTTGTGGGATCATTGCTTCATTTCGACTCTGCCTAATCACTCACTTTTGGCTACATGCAGATTTAAGAGTACTGTGCAAAATCATCAACTGATTTTAAAGCCTTCTTTTCTTTTTCATTAATGCACTCTTTCCTAAGATTGTTAAGCAGAAGTAATAATCAGGTGCTTACCTCAGGCTGTCTTTACAGTTTGTCTTAAAGCAGAAAGGGATACATTTCTGCAGCCTTTTGGAGTGAGAGAAAGAGATTCAGGTTTCTCTCCTCTAAAAGGACTGAGTAAAGGGAAGAGTCAGGACAAGTCAAGAACTCCCTACCACCCTGCTGGATATCCCAGAAAACTACAGAAACCACACAGAGATCTGCATTGCTTCCTTTTCCTCTGATAGAATGAAAAGCCACTTAGCAGGCCAGGTGCAGTGCCTCATGCCTGTAATCCCAGCATTTTGGGAGGCAAGGTGGGCAGATCACAAGGTCAGGAGTTCGAAACCAGCCTGGCCAATACAAAAATAAATAAATAAATAAATAAATAAATAAATAAATACAAAAATTAGCCAGCATGGTGGCGTGCACCTATAGTGCCAGCTACTCAGGAGGTTGGGGCAGGAGAATTGCTTGAATCCAGGAGATGGAGGTTGCATTGAGCCAAGATTGCAGCACTGGACTCAAGCCTGGGCAACAGAGCAAAACTCCATCTCAAAAAAAAAAAAAAGAAAAGAAAAGAAAAGCCACTGCCTGGAACCACATTCCAGAGTTGCAAATAAATTTTATAAAAGAAAAATATAAGTGAATTTTTGGTCTTTTAATTTAACACATTATAATAGCAAAATGTAACTATATTTTTATATTTCAGCTAAAAGCAACTGGGCAAAATGACCCTGAGAATTTTCTGTGCCTCTATTCTTAAGAACTAAATCTGGGCCGGCTGGGCATGGTGGCTCACGCCTGTTAATTACAGGACTTTGGAAGGCCAAGGCGGGCGGATCACCTGAGGCCAGGAGTTCGAGACCAGCCTGGCCAACATGGTGAAACCCCGTCTCTACTAAAAAAGAAAAATAATAATAATACAAAAAATTAGCTGGATGTGGTGCCATGTGCCTATAGTCCCAACTACACGGAGGCTGAGGCATGAGAACCACTGGGAGTCTGGTAGGCAAAGGTTGCAGTGAGCTGAGATCACACCACTGCACTCCAGCCTGGGCGACGGTGAGACTGTCTCAAAACAAAACAAAAAAATACAGTGTACTTGAAGGGAAGAAATTATTAAGTAGCATCTTCTGAAAGTTTACTTTTTTCAAAAATACTATTTGTGCAGTACTTTATTCAATTAAACAATGTTGAACTCCAGAAAAATGAGTTAGTTTTTTTGGTGGTTGTTTTTATAACTTTGAAGCAGAAGATAAAAATAAACCCACATTCTATTGCTTTTTCTTTTAGGAACACATGATTCTGTGCAGATTTGCAGACCAGACAGCTGTCCAGCTCCCACCCCAACGAAGGCTCATAGGTATGTGTTTTCACAGAGCAGCTGTTGAGTGTATTATGCACAATATGACTGGGAATTATTGGACCAAGTCTATATGGGAAAAATTTAGCAACATGAAGTCTATTTTTCAATGAGAAACTAAATATGTTCTTCCCCCAAAAACTTAATTCATATTGAAAACGGTATTGTAACTATAACATTTTATCCTATTTTGGTTAACTTTAATACTTTTAAATATATTTTGAATGTCTGTACATTGAGTAGAATTCTTACATTAAATCTCTTATTGTTATGAACAAACTGCAAGATCTATCAAAAGCCATGAAAGAAAATAATAAAGATTAAAAAGTCAACTATATATACCAAAATTGATGCATTATAAAATGTATACACAGGGATGATAATGTTTTCTTTCTCAGGAAAAAGGATACTTGTGTATCATTTATCATAGACCAATTTGTTTGACAATATTAAACATTACCTAAATTGGAAGACCACAGAAACATTTCAAGTTTAATAAGTAATTGATTTATTGAAGACTTCATTTTAGAAAAAGAAATCACATTTAAAAGAATAATAGCAGTTAATAGTTATACATTTAAGCACTGAGCTAAATGTTCTCGCCTGTTATCTCAGTAAATTCTTACAAATATACATATGGGGTAGTACTATTATTTACATTTTAATGACAAGAAAACTGAGACAAAAGCTTGCCTGGGGTCCTTCATCTGGTAGATGATGGAGCTATACTATGAACCCAAATTATTTGATTCTGGACATGAAGTTCTTGTCTACTTTAGTTACTACTTCCCAGCATACTGGTGTCACATAAGGGTTTAAGATAAGTGGGTTCAGCCAAAACTAATCTTAAAATTATTCAGAGAAGCCCAACATTGGACACCATTATATTTTTTCTCTAAATTTCTAGTGTAGCCCCTTTTCCTCCATGATATACTAGAAGACAGATTATTGTTTCTTTGGCTGAGCACCAGATGAAGCTGTTAGCTTACATTCAGAGACCAAGTTGTATGAGAAATAGCTATCTTTAAACTCTAAAATCAAAGGCAGCATAGCAAGATGCTCACACTTGGTGACCTGAGACCTGAGACTGAAGGAGTAAGTGATTCCTTCTCTTTCTCACTGTCTGCAGCATAAACATTTGGAAAGAACTCATTCTCTCCTGCCTGCAACCTCTGTCTTTCAATGCCTTTCCTTCTTGCTCCTCCTTTTCCCATCTCCAACACTTTGAATTAATCGAACATACTTTGATGAGACTCCATTCACTAGACCCATGTCTTAGTCTGTTTTGCACTGCTATAACACAGTGCCATAGACTGGGTAATTTAGAATGAACAGATTTTTATTTGACTCACATTTCTGGAGGCTAGGAAATCCAAGATCAAGGGGTTGGCATCTGGTGAGGGTCTTCTTCCTGCATCATAACATGATGAAAGGCATCACATGGCGAGAGAGAGAGAGCAAGAGAAGGCTGAACTTGTCCTTTTATAAGGAGCTCACACTCTTGATAATGAACCCACTACCATGATAATGGTATTAATTCATTCACTTCACCCTCTTGGCCTAATCACCTCACATTAGGCCCCACTTCCTAACACTATTGCATTGGGGATTCAATTTCCAACACATGCTTTCCAGAGAATACATTCAAATGATAGCAATCCAATGAAGACATAATTAGTGTGGTGGATGGATGGGTACGTGGTAGATGTGTGTCTTAGGTATCAAACTAAAGGGGAGTAGCTGGCAGGGAAGTTGCTAGAGTGGCAGGGGGCAGGGGCTTTTGGCAATGGGAAGAACAGGGGGAATCACATTGAGAGAAAGCTGTCACGTCTACATCTCTGCTTTACACACAGGCCATTCCTGTGTTCTGCAAACATTTTTAGGAAACTCCCCAGGCCCACAAAGGTAGACTACCAGCAGCTAAATTTCAGTTGTAGAGACACTTCAACATGTGAAAACATGAAATTCTTCTACATAATGGAAAAGGAAAAATTAACTGGACTGGGATCAAAGCCAAGGGTAAATGAGCTGCAATGTAAACCCCGGGTGGGTACTTAAGGAATGTAGAGCATCCCATTCTGACAGAGAGTGTTTCATTTTAAACTAAAAAGTAGATGGGAGAAACATTTACAGATGTCTTAAAGGAAAGACAATATTTTAAGGGAAAAAAAGGAATGTCAGCCATAAGGCTGTTAATGAAGAAGCGATGATTTTGCCTAAATGGAATTCTAGACATCCCTTTTTATATCATTTCTAACACAGTTTATTCTTTGTGGGATGGGCCCTTTTAAGGAAAATGTACAAAATAAACATTTTAAATGTGAGTCTCTCATTGCTAATTCTTACCTACTGATTTCACCTTCCACTGTTTTTTTCTGTGAGGATTCTGTTGTTCACAGAACTTTCCTATTTTGGTGATCTGTCTTCATTTCTGAAGTTGTTTAATTTATCACTTTCCACTATCATTCAGTGTTGACGCATTATTATAATTATTTAGGAAAAATCGAATGAAATTCTGCATAGTCGGTGATCTTTTTCCAGGAGGATGAAGAAGCTTATATATTGAATTTAGAGCAATTGAAAGTATAAAAGTAAATCATGGCTTTGAATATATTCAGCCCCAAATCATTTTTCCCAAGCTACTTTTAAAGTTTGTGTTTGCCAAAGGAAAACAAATTAACTGCTTTTCTTGCCAGTCAGGTTTCCTCTTTTGTCTTCCAAAGATTGTAAAGGAAATACAATACCACTATTTTATAGAGGTACAGGAGCTCGGAAAATTAAGAGTATACTACACTCAACATTACATTTCCACCTGAAATAAAAGGCATGTAATTGAGAATTTTCTCAAATATTTTTCATTTCTCACTTCTTTATAGCCCTAAAACACTTCAGCTGGAAAAGCTAACACCCCTTAATCAGCATGTTATTTTAAATATTCTTAAAGGCACATTTTTTTCCCACAACTTTACAGATAATGTAGTTTTACAGGGAAAGCAGAGAAAAGGTCTTTAATTGTATTTTTAACCAAAGTAGGAAATACAGTCTGAGGCTGTAATTTGAGATTTGCTTATAAATACATTTGAAAAGGTTAACATTCTTTAAATTATTAGCAGAGGCAAATATATGAAGTGCCATGTTTTTGTCACCATCATCTTTCCACACTGATCAAGAATTAAATTGAAAGAAACTAAACAAGACTTAAGGGTACAAAGCATGCTCCATAGTACCTGCAGATTTTGTCACTATATAAATTCCCTTAAACAAGCTGAAATTGTCCTGCTAGTGAAAGGGGGTCTCATGATACCATTTGACTGTATTTCAGGAAAACAGTGCATGTGCTTGGTGGATCTGGATCGAGCAAGAGCTGCAGAAGAATGTGGCTACTCCGTTCAAGTGATATCCATGGAGCCAGAGAGCTGCTCTCCCAAAAATAACATGATTGTGGGAGTCCCCATTTAAAATGAGACATTCACATTTGATATTTTGCCATCCGTCTTCACGTTGGATGCCCGGTGGCATTCAGGAGGTTCTTGGCATAACCAGGAAACAGCATGAGCCATCTTGAACCTATTGTGCTCAGGAAGGAAAGCAATAGGAAAATCTTGGAAGAAAGGCTCCCTGCAAAGCATCACAAATGCTCTTACAATGTATGATTAAAGGACTGCTGGTTTTCATAGTGAGAATCCCCTGAAGTCTCGGCTGCCAAAAGAATAATACCAGTGGAGGCTCCATCACAGGAATAACAATTTCCTTCTCACTTCACAAGCTCTTCTGATCTTGCCAATGTGATGTTTAATTCAAAACAGCGCACTTACAGCCTTTATTTTATACTTACTTAAATATTCACATGGGGACTGAAAGTAGACTCAGTAGAGTTTTTTTAAATATATTTTTAACAATTGTACTTTTTCTATCACTTTAAAAAAATCTAGTCAGGTAATTATAGTTATTTTTAAGCTGGGGTTAGTTGAACTTGTATAGCATTTAATATACTCCTTTTAAATATATTTCTGCCAGGCATGGTGGCTCATGCCTATAATCCCAGCACTTTGAGAGGCCAAGGTAGGAGGATCATTTGAGCCCAGGATATCGAGACCAGCCTGTGCTATAAAAAAATCAAAAAAAATGAGGTGGGAGGATCACTTGAGCCCAGGAGGTCACGGCTGCAATGAGCCATGATAGCACCATGGCACTCCTGCCTGGGTGACAAAGCGAGACCCAGACTCCCAATGAATGAATGAATGAATTTCCCATAAATTACCAAATGAGACCATCACTGGTTCAAATTATTAATAATTGCAATAAATTTCCTATTATGGGAATGTGGAATTTGAGGGTCCAGTATTTTCAGGACCTTGGCCTAGATTCTTTTCAATTCAAAGATGAGTTGCAAAAGACATAATGTTTTGCCTATGGAAGTAAATCATCTAGAAGAAAAAGATTAAAGAATTAGTTAAGCTTTTTTTTTTTTTTTTTTTTTGAGACAAAGTTTCACTCTTGTTGCGCAGGCTGGAGTGCAATGGCACGATCTTGGCTCACTACAACCTCTGCATTCTCCTGCCTCAGCCTCCCCAGTAGCTGAGATTATAGGCACCCGCCACCATGCCCGGCTAAATTTTTTTGTAATTTCAGTAGAGATCGGGTTTCTCCATGTTGGCCAGACTGGTCCCAAACTCCCAACCTCACGTGATCTACCCGCCTCGACCTCCCAAAGTGCTGGGATTACAGGTGTGAGCCCCCGCAGCTGGCCAAGTTCTTTATGTAATACTACAATGTGTTGTCACAGAATTTGTTACTCAGATATCAATCATTTTTATTGGTATATTTCTGGGTAAAACTTACTAGTGGTGTGAGGAGTGCAGAATATGGAAGCTTATTTGAATAGTTCTCTTTAAATTCTTTTTCTGCCAGCCAACATTTTAAAAGACAAATGATGCATCCTCTCTCAATGCTGCTAATTCTTTAACTTTTACATGTCTCAGTTTATTCCATATGAGATTTATTTTAATGTTTTCAACCCCTGTATAATATGTATCATGAGGAGAAAGCACTTTCATTGATCATCACTATGGATTAAAATATAGGAATATTTTACAGGGCAGTATGGGTTGGGGTGGGAGACATATTGGAATTGTGTTTTCTGGGATAAAATTTTTAAAAAGAATTAACCATTAGCCCTGAGTATTTTAGTCATTTGTGCCTACAGATAACAACATGCTCTTTTATTCTGGACTTTCTTCTTTTAATTGAGGTTTAATTTATATACAATACAATAACAGATTTTTAAGTATTCATTTGAGATGTTTTGACAACTGTATATACACATGCAACCATCACTGAAATCAGATATAGAATATTCCCATTAAATATTGTCAGGTAAACACATTGAGAATATTTTTTCAAGTCTGTGGCTTACCTACTTATTTTCGTAATGAATGTTTTAATTGTGATGAAGATTTAATTTACCCTTTTACTTTAATGATTAATATTTTCTGTGTCTTTTCTAATAAATTTTACCAACTCTGACGTTATAAAGATTTCTCCTAAGATTTTCTTTGTAGAAACTTTATGGTCCTTGCTTATTACATTTAGGTCTACGATCGATCTCAAATCAAACTCACATATAAAGGTAGGTAGGTTTTGAGGAATATATAGTTGTTTCAACATCATTAAATAAAAATCCCTTCCTCTCTTCATTGAACCGCCTTGGCACTTCAGTTGAAACTCAGTTGATCTGTATGTATGGTTATATTTCTGAATTCTCTAATCTTCCATTCATCTGTTTGTTTTGATTGCTATAGCTTTATAGTAAATCTGGAAATCAGGTAGTTTGTCTCCCAATTTTATTTTTCATTCTCTAGATTATTTTGGCTGTTCTGGATCCACTGTATCCACAGATAAATCATAGAATTGGCTTATCAATTTCTTTTTTAAATTTTACCAAAAAAGCTTGTTGGGATTTTTGGTATTGCCTGTTCTCTTCAGATTAACTTGAGGAAAATTAATGTCTTAACAAGACTGAATCTTAAAATCTATGAAGATATCTTTGCATGTGTTTAGTTCTCCTTTAATTACTCAGAAATATTTTGTAATTTTCTGTGTAGAGGATTTATTTCATTTATTATGATTTTATTTTTTTGATGTTATTACCCTGAGTTTTTTATATGGTGTTCCCCATACTTAGAATAACCTCCTTTTACCCCTCCCACTAGCTTAATGTCATTCATCCTTCCGCTCTGAGACTTGACCTCCCTGGAATTAGGTATCTGTTATAAAATGTCTACCATCCAGACTAGTCTTCTCAGTCCTCCCGAGGTGACTCAAGGTACACCCCACCCCCACTACCAAAAACAGAAAGCCTATCTGATAAGTATGGAGAAGAAAAATGAAAGGGGAGTCGGGCGTGGTAGCTCGTGCCTATAATCTCATCAATTTGGGATGCTGAGGCAGGTGGATCACTTGAGGTCAGGAGTTTGAGACTAGCCTGACCAACATGGTGAAACCCTGTCTCTACTAAAAATACAAAAATAAGCCTGGTGGTGGTTGCATATGCCTGTAATGCCAGCTACTAGGGAGGCTAAGGCAGGAGAATCGCTTAAACCTGGGAGGCAGAAGTTGTGGTGAGCTGAGATCGTGCCACTGCACTCCAGTCTGGGTGACAGAGTGAGACCCTGTCTCAGAAAAATTGAAAGGGGACCCCATTGCTCTCCCACCCTTGTTCTTGGCGTGGCATTCTCCTGTTGTGATGGCTGTGGCTAGTAAGAGATATGGATATTGTGATTGCTCTTCAGGCATTGTTTTTCTATGTAAATCCTTGCCAATGTTTCTTCCCAGCCAGAATTAAAAGAGTTGGATGCAGGGAGCAGGATGATTGTTGCAATGATAAAAGCCCAACAAGTGACCTGATCTTACCCTTGCCTTTTTCCATCAAAAGTCAGGCTACTGCTCACTGATCTATCTCTCCCAAGGCTGTAATAATATTTAGAAACCACGGCTCATCTTTCATTGACTTTTGAGCCTGACTCAGAAACAGGGATATAATTATTAATGGCTAAACTACTTTATCTTACCTTGGGAGACACATTTCAGTCATATTAGATATCAAAACATTTTCAGGGCACATATGCAAGATAAATATGTAAATAACACTAATTAAACATTTAGTTTCATTCTACAGATTTTGGCTACAGGATTTGCCCATTCCATGCTTCAAGAAAATTGCTATTAATAGAGCTTTCACATACTGAAACCTGTTTTTCTACTGACTTTCATGATGAAAATGTTTTTTCATCATGAAAAAATGTTTCTGTAAAGAGATGTTTCTGTAAAGTGATATAACGAAATTATAATAAAGTGATAATTTTTAAATTACAATTTTTTTAAAGAATACAAAAGTAGTTTGGAATTTTGTAATACACTTTTTTTCTTTTTGAGACAGGGTCTCACTCTTGTCACCCAGGTGAACATGGCTCACTGCAGCCTCCACCTCCCTGAGCTCAAGCAATCCTCCCACCTCAGCCTCCAGAGCAGCAGGGACTACAGGCACATGCCACCATGTCCAGCTAATTTTTGTATTTTTTTATAGAGATGATGTTTCATTATGTTGCCCAGGCTGGTTTCAAACACCTGGGCTCAAGCAATCCTCCCACCTCAGCCTCTCAATGTGCTGGGATTACAGGTGTGAGCCACTGTAACTGGCCAAATACACATTTTTTAATTACAAAGAAATACATATTTGTTGTAGAAAAGATGTGGCTAAACAAAAAGAAGAAAATTCTTAAATTCACGATGTTAATACTTTGTTGTATGCCTCCTAGACTTTTTTTAATAGACAACACACATACATATACACACACATTTGTTTTTATTCATTTTTCATTTTATAGAGATAGGAGTCTCACCATGTTGCCCACACTGGTCTTGAACTCCTGGGCTCAGGCAATCCTCCCACCTTGGCCTCCCAAAGTGCTGGGATTACAAGCATTACCCACCTCACCTGGCCCATTCAGATTTATTTAACCGACATTCACACAGTACTTAATATTTGCTAGGCACTATTCTAAACCCTTTACAAATAACTCATTTAGTCTTTTAAGTCACTTTTTCCCCGTAATGACCCTATGAGCTAGACATCATTAAAAATCCTATTTTGCAGGAACTGAGGCTAAGTTTACACAATAAATGCAGACCTGAATTTGAACTCAGCCAGTAATTGGTAGAAATAATATTCAAATTCAGGCTATTTAGCCATCTGATCAGTATTGGCTGGGATAAACTATGATAACAAAATCTCTATGTCTTTACCCAAGAAGGATGTATTTTTCACTCATACCACATATCTGTCCAAATTGCTATGACTACTTTACATTATCATCATACCATGACTTAGCCTGACTAGTTAGCCTCTGCTAGGAACATAACTGGTCTCCTGGCAAGGGAAAAATTGGCATGGCAAACTACCAGCTAGTTATTGGAGATTCAGCTCAGATGTGATACACATTACTTTCCTTATTTTGTTGGCTAAAGTGAGTTATATAGTGCCTCCTGATATTAATGGGGTGGGAATATATAGCTTTATATAATAATATGACATGCCACCCACAATGTAGTTGAAGGAAGAAAGGGAAGGAGAGGATGAGGGGAAAGATAAAAGTAAAAGACCATCACATATTCCAGTTTGGAAATAGAGTTCTTACATGCCATTGACTTGGTGTAGGGCATTCTCTCTAATCCGTCAAAGAGAAGGAAGGCATGTGCTACAGGCATTTCCAGCTATGGTTGTCCCCACCTTATCAGCAGAAGATATGTTCGAAGACCTCTAATAGATGCCTGAATCCTTGAATGGTACTGAACCCTATATATACTGTGTTTCAGTCTGATAACCAAGATGGCTACTAAGTGGCATGTTTAGCTTATATAGTGTGAATACACTGGACAAAGGGATGATTCAGGTCCTGGGCTGGATGGAATGGGACAGCACAAGATTTCATCACTCAGAAGCATGAAATTTAAAACCTATGAATTACTTATTTCTGGAATTTTCCAATTAATATTTTCCGACCACAGGTAACTGAAATGGTGGAAAGTGAAACCATGATTGAAAGGGAATTAAATATATTGTTTTGTGAACATTCACACTTACCTTTGAAAAGGAATTTAGAAGGTTGGAGAAACATTAAGTGGAGTTTCAAATTTGCCAAGTCCATTTCTGACTCATATATTAATTAAAGTATTTGATCTATGCTACCAAATATTCCATTAAGAAGGTACAAATTTACATGCCTATGAGGAATATATGAGTATTTCCCTAAACCCTTCATCGATACAGGCATTATCAGATATCTCTTTAAGTATTGGCCAATTTAGTGGGCAAAGAATGCTATCTTGTATAAAAGTGTATGATTGCATACTTTTTCATATGTTTTTGGGCAATTTATAATCTTTGAGTTTTCTAGGCAATTATCAATTTATTTATATAATCAACACATTTATTGACCTTTGAGCCTAGGCATTGCATTTATGTCTCTTACTCATTTTTTACCTGGTACTTTCATCTCTCACATAAATTAGTAAAAGTTTATGTGTGGATTAAAGACTTTTTTATTACACTACCTTTTTTTGAGTTGGCCTTTATGGGGGAAGGTGTTGTTTTGTTTTAGTTTGCTATTATAAAGTATATGTCACTCTTTCTTGTGGTTTCTCAGAAAAAATTCCCCAATTAAAAAAATTCATCTATATTTTTGAAATTCTAATTCTTTAATAGTTTTAGTTGTTACATTTAAATCTTTAAACTACCAATAATTTCTTCTGGTTGGTAGTTTGAGGTGGAAATGTAATATTCTTTTTGATGTTAGTTACTTTTCAAAATACCATTGTAAAAAAGCCAGATTTGTATCCGATTGATTCGAAGTGCCTTTATTATGTACTAAGTACACCTGGGACTTTCTTCACTTGCATTCTGTTCTTTTGTTATTATTATTATTTTAATACTTCAAGCTCTAGGATACATGTGCAGAACGTGCAGGTTTGTTACAAAAATATATATGTGCCGTGATGGTTTGCTGCACCTATCAACCTGTCATCTACATTAGGTATTTTTCCTAATGCTATCCCTCCCCTTGCCCCCAACCCCTTAACAGGCCTTGGTGTGTGACATTCCCCTCCCATGTCCATGTGTTCTCATTGTTCAACTCCTACTTATGAGTGAGAACATGCAGTGTTTGGTTTTCTGTTGCTGTGTTAGTTTGCTGAGAATGATGGTCTCCAGCTTCATCCATGTCCCTGCAAAGGACATGAACTCACTCTTTTTTATGGCTGCATAGTATTCCATGGTGTATATATGTCCCAATTTTTTTATCCAGTCTATCATTGGTGAGCTTTTGGGTTGGTTTCAAGTCTTTGCTATTGTGAATAGTGCTGCAGTAAACATACATGTGCATGTGTCTTTATAGCAGAACGATTTCTAATCCTTTGGGTATATACCCAGTAATGGGATTGCTGGGTCAAATGGTATTTCTGGTTCTAGATCCTTGAGGAATTGCCACACGGTCTTCCACAATGGTTGAACTAATTTACAATCCCACCAACAATGTAAAAGCTTTCCTGTTTCTCCACATCCTCTCCAGCTTCTGTTGTTTCTTGACTTTTTAATGATCACCATTCTAACTGGCAAGAGATGGTATCTCGCTGTGGTTTTGATTTGCATTTCTCTAATGACCAGTGATGAGGTTTTTTTTTCATATGTGTGTTGGCCGCATAAATATCTTTTGAGAAGTGTCTGTTCATATCGTTTGCCCACTTTTTGATGAGGTTGTTTATTTTTTTCTTGTAAATTTGTTTAAGTTCCTTGTAGATTCTGGCTATTAGCCCTTTGTCAGATGGATAGATTGCAAAAATTTTCTCCCATTCTATAGGTTGCCTGTTCATTCTGATGATAGTATCTTTTGCTGTGCAGAAGCTCTTTAATTTAATTAGATCCCATTTGTCAATTTTGGCTTTTGTTGCCATTGGTTTTGTTGTTTTAGTCATGAAGTCTTTGCCCATGCCTATGTCATAAATGGTATTGCCTAAGTTTTCTTCTAGGGTTTTTATGGTTTTACATCTTACATTTAAGTCTCTAATCCATCTTGAGATAATTTTTATATAAGGTATAAGGAAGAGGTCCAGTTTCAGTTTTCTGCATATGGCTAGCCAGTTTTCCCAACGTTTATTAAATAGGGAATCCTTTTCCCATTGCTTGCTTTTGTTAGGTTTGACAAAGATGGTTGTAGATGTATGATGTTATTTCTGAGGCCTCTGTTCTGTTCCATTGGTCTATACATCTGTTCTGATACCAGTACCATGCTATTTTGGCTACTGTAGCCTTGTAGTATACTTTGAAGTCAGGTAGCCTAATGCCTCCAGCTTTGTTCTTTTTGCTTAGGATTGTCTTGGCTATACAGGCTCTTTTTTGGTTCCATATGAAATTTAAAGTGTTTTTTTCTAATTCTGTGAAGAAAGTCAATGGTAGTTTGATGAGGATAGCATTGAATCTCTAAATTACTTAGGGCAGTATGGCCATTTTCACAATATTGATTATTCCTATCCATGAGCATGGAATGTTTTTCCATTTGTTTGTGTCTTCTCTTATTTCCTTGAGCAGTGGTTTGTAGTTCTCCTTGAAGAGGTCCTTCACATCCCTTGTAAGTTGTATTCCTAGGTATTTTATTCTCTTAGTAGCAATTGTGAATGGGTGTTCACTCATGATTTGGCTCTCTGTTCATTATTGGTGTATAGGAATGCTTGTGATTTTTGAACATTGATTTTGTATCCTACTACTTTAATGAAGTTGCTTATCCGCTTACGGAGTTTGGGGGCTGAGACAATGGGGTTTTCTAAATATACAATCATGTCAGTGCAGACAGACAATTTGACTTCCTCTCTTCCTATTTGAATATCTGTATTTCTTTCTCCTGCCTGATTGCCCTGGCCAGAACTTCCAATATGTTGCATAGGAGTGGTGAGAGAGGACATCCTTGTCTTGTTCCGGTTTTCAAAGGGAATGCTTCCAGCTTTTGTCTATTCAGTATTATATTGGTTTTGGGTATGTCATAAATAGCTCTTACTGTTTTGATATATGTTCCATCAATACCTAGTTTATTGAGTGTCGTTAGCCTGAAGGGGTGTTTTTTTTATTGAAGGCCTTTTCTGCATCTATTGAGATAATCATGTGGTTTTTGTCATTGGTTCTGTTTATGTGATAGATTACATATATTGATTTGTGTATGTTGAACCAACCTTGCATCCCAGGGATGAAGCCAACTTAATCGTGATAGATAAGCTTTTTAATGTGCTGCTGGATTTGATGTGCCAGTATTTTATTGAGGATTTTCACATCAATGTTCATCGAGGATATTGGCCTGAAATTTTCTTTTTTTGTTGTGTCTCTGCAAGGTTTTGGTATCAGGATGATGATGGCCTCATAAAATAAGTTAGGGAGGAGTCCCTCTTTTTCTATTGTTTGGAATAGTTTCAGAAGGAATGGTACCAGCTCTTCTTTGTACCTCTGGTAGAATTCGGCTGTGAATCCATCTGGACCTGGGCTTTTTTTGGTTGGTAGGTTATTAATTACTGCCTCAATTTCAGAACTTGTTACTGTTCTATTCAAGGATTCATCTTCTTCCTGGTTTAGTCTGGGAAGTGTGTATGTGTTCAGGAATTTATCTATTTCTTCTAGATTATCTAGTATATTTGCATAGAGATGTCTATAGTATTCTCTCATGGTAGTTTATATTTCTGTAGGATCAGTGGTGATATCCCCTTTATCATTTTTTATTGTGTCTATTTCATTCTTCTCTCTTTTATTCTTTATTAGTCTGGCTAGCAGTCTATCTATTTTGTTAATCTTTTCAAAAAACCAGCTCTTGGATTCACTGATTTTTTTTTTTTTTTGAGGGGTTTTTTGTGTCTCTGTCTCCTTCAGTTCTGCTCTGATCTTAGTTATTTCTTGTCTTCTGCTAGCTTTTGAATTTGTTTGCTCTTGCATCTCTAGATTATTTTAATTGTGATGTTAGGGTGTCAATTTTAGATCTTTCCCACTTTCTCCTGTGGATATTTAGTGCTATAAATTTTCCTCTAAACACTGCTTTAGCTGTGTCTCAGAGATTCTAGTACACTGTGTCTTTGTTCTCACTGGTTTCAAAGAACTTATTTATTTCAGCCTTAATTTTGTTATTTACCCAGTAGTCATTCAGGAGCAAGTTGTTCAGTTTCCATGTAGTTGTGCAATTTTGAGTGAGTTTCTTAATTCTGAGTTCTAATTTGATTGCACTGTGGTCTGAGAGACTATTATGATTTCCATTCCTTTACATTTGCTGAGAAGCATTTTCCTTCTAAACTACATAGTCGATTTTATAATAAGTGCTATGTGGTATTGAGAAGATTGTATATTCTGTTGATTTGGGGTGGAGAGTTCTGTAGATGTCTATTAGGTCCACTTGGTCCAGAGCTAAGTTCAAATCCTGAATATCCTTGTTAATTTTCTGTCTCATTGATCTGGCTAATATTGATAGTAGAGTGTTAAAGTCTCCCACTACTATTGTGGAAGTCTAATATAGTGTGTCTCCCACTATTATTATGGGAGTCTAAGTCTCTTTGTAGGTCTCTAAGAATTTGCTTTATGAATCTGGATGCTCCTGTATTGGGTGCATATATGTTTAGGATAGTTAGCTCTTCTTGTTGCATTGATTCCTTTACCATTATGTAATATCCTTCTTTGTCTTTTTAAATTTTTATTGGTTTAAAGTCTGTTTTATCAGAGACAAGGATTGCAACCCAGGCTTTTTTTTTTTTTTTTTTTTTTTTTTCTTTCATTTCCTTGGTAAATATTCCTCCATCCCTTTATTTTGAGCCTATGTGTGTCTTTGCACATGAGATGGGTCTCCTGAATACAGCACACCAATGGATCTTGATTCTTTATCCAGTTTGCCAGTCTGTGACTTTTAATTGGGGCATTTAGCCCATTTATATTTAAGGTTAATATTGGTCTTTTTGTCTGTTTGTTTTGTTTTGTTTTTTGGGACAGATTCTCACTCTGTCATCAGGCTGGAGTGCAGTGGTGCAATCTCAGCTCCCTCTGCCTTCCAGGTTCAAGCAATTCTCCTGCCTCAGCATCCTGGGTAACTGGGACTATAGGCACGCGCCACTATGCCCAGCTAAATTTTTTGTACTTTTAGTAAAGATAGGGTTTCACCACTTTGGCCAGGATGGTCTCAGTTTCTTGACCTCATGATCCACTTGCCTCAGCCTCCCAAACTGCTGGGATTACAGGCGTGAGCCACCGCTCCTGGCCAAAGGTTAATATTGTTATGTGTGAATTTAATCCTGTCATCATGATATTAGCTGGTTATTTTTCATGTTAATTGGTGCAGTTTCTTCATTGTCATTGGTCTTTATATTTTGGTATGTTTTTGCAGTTGCTAGTACCCGTTTTTCCTTTCCATATTTAGTGCTTCCTTAGGCACTCTTGTAAGGTAGGCCTGGTGATGATAAAATTCTTCAGCATTTGCTTGTCTGTAAAGGATTTTATTTCTCCTTCGCTTATGAAGCTTGGCTTCATTTGGCTGGATATGAAATTCTGGACTGAAAATTCTTTTATTTAAGAATGTTGAATGTTGGCCTCCACTCTCTTCTGGCTTGTAGGGTTTCTGCAGAGAGATCAGCTGTTAGTCTGATGAGCTTCCCTTTGTGGGTAACCCAACCTTTATCTCTGGCTGCCCTTAACATTTTTCCCTTCGTTTCAACCTTCATGAATCTGACGATTATGTATCTTGGGATTGCTCTTCTCGAGGAGTATCTTACTGGTGTTCTCTGTATTTCTTGAGTTTGAATGTTGGCCTGTCTTGCTAAGTTGGGGAAGTTCTCCAGGATAATATCCTGAATTGTGTTTTCCAACTTGGTTCCATTCTCCCCCTTACTTTCAGGTACACCAATCAATTGTAGGTTTGGTCTTTTCACATAGTCCCATGTGTCTTAGAGGATTTGTTCATTCCTTTCATTCTTTTTTTCTCTAATCTTGTCTTCACATTTTATTTCATTAAGTTGATCTTCAATCTCTGATATCCTTTCTTCTTCTTGATTGATTCAGCTATTGATACTTGTGTATGCTTCACGAAGTTCTTGTGCTGTGTTTTTCAGCTCCATCAGGTCATTTATGTTCTTCTCTAAACTGTTCATTCTAGTTAGCAATTCCTCTAACATTTTTTCAAGGTTCTTAGCTTCCTTGCATCTGATTAGAACATGCTTCTTTAGCTCAGAGGGGATCATTATTACCCACCTTCTGAAGCCTACTTCTGTTAATTCATCCAACTCATCCTCTATCCAGTTTTGTTCCCTTGCTGGCAAGGAGTTGTGATCCTTTGGAGGAGAAGAGGCAGCATGCTGGTTTTTCCTCATCTTCATGGATTTATCTACCTTTGTTCTTTGACGCTGAGGACCTTTGGATGGGGTTTTTGCGTGGGTGTCCTTTTTGTTGATGTTGATTTTACTGCTTTCTGTTTGTTAGTTTTCCTTCTAACAGTCTGCTGGAGTTTGCTGGAGGTCCTCTCCAGACCCTATTTGCCTGGGTATCACCAGCAGAGGCTGCAGAACAGCAAAGATTGCTCTCTGCTCCTTCCTCTGGAAGCTTCATCCCAGAGGGGCACCTGCCAGATACCAGCTGAAGCTCTCCTGTATAAGGTGTCTGTCGACCCCTGCTGGGAGGTGTCTCCCAGTGAGGGGGCATGAGGGTCAGGGACCCACTTGAGGAGTCAGTCTGTCCCTTAGCAGAGCTTGAGCACTGTGCTGGGAGATCTGCTTCTCTCTTCAGAGCCGGCAGGCAGGAACACTTAAGTCTGATGAAGTTATGCCCACAGCTGTCCCTTCCCCCAGGTGCTCTGTCCCAGGGAGATGGGAGTTTTATCTATAAGCCCCTGACTGGGGCTTCTTTCTTTCAGAGATGCCCTCCCCAGAGAGGAGGAATCTAGAAAAGCAGTCTGGCTACAGTGGCTTTGCTGCACTGTGGTGTGCTCTGCTCAGTCCAACCTTCCCTGAAGCTTTGTTTACATTGTGAGGGGAAAACCACATACTCAGGCCTCAGTAATGGCAGACACCCCTCCCCCATCCAAGCTTGAGTATCCCAGGTTGACTTCAGACTGCTGTGCTGCCAGTGAGAATTTCCAGCCAGTGGATCTTAGTTTGCTTGGCTCCATGGGTGTGGGACCCACTGAGCAAGACCACTTGGCTCCCTGGCTTCTGTCCCCTTTCCAGGGGAGTGAATGGTTCTGTCTTGCTGGGGTTCTAGGTGCCACTGGGGTATGAAAAAAATACTCCTGCAGCTAGCTCGGTGTCTGCCCAAATGGCTGCCCAGATTTGTGCTTGAAACCCAGGGCATTGGCCGGGCGCGGTGGCTCAAGCCTGTAATCCCAGCACTTTGGGAGGCCGAGACGGGTGGATCACGAGGTCAGGAGATCGAGACCATCCTGGCTAACATGGTGAAACCCCGTCTCTACTTAAAAATACAAAAAAACTAGCCGGGTGAGGTGGCGGGCGCCTGTAGTCCCAGCTACTCGGGAGGCTGAGGCAGGAGAATGGCGTAAACCTGGGAGGCGGAGCTTGCAGTGAGCTGAGATCCGGCCACTGCACCCCAGCCTGGGCGGCAGAGCAAGACTCCGTCTCAAAAAAAAAAAAAAAAAAAAGAAACCCAGGGCATTGTTGGTGTAGGTACCCAAGGGAATCGCCTTGTCTGTGGGTTGCAAAAACTGTGGGAAAAGCATCGTATCTGGGCTGGAATGCACCATCCCTCATGGCACAGTCCCTCAGGGCTTCCCTTAGCAAGGGGAGTTCCCCAACCCTGTGCACTTCCTGGGTGAGGCGACACCCCACCCTGCTTTTGCTCACCCTCCATGGGCTGAACCCACTGTCTAACCAGTCCCAGTGAGATGAACTGGGCACCTCAGTTGGAAATGCAGAAATCACCTGCCTTCTGCATTGATCTCACTGGGAGTTGCAGACTGGAGCTGTTTGTATTCAGCCATCTTGCTGGTGTTTCCCACAGTCTGTTCTTATAACAGAAACTCACTCACTCAATTATTGCAGCTATCTATTAATTTTTTACATCCGACAAGCTATTTTGTGTTTGGTAATCATGTTAAGGGTTTTTTACCTGAGATACATAGAATGTATGAGCTCTCCTGAAATTGTACCCAGTTTTTCAAAAATACAGGTATATGGATTTTCCTTAAGAGATGGACAAAATTTTAATTAGATTCTTAAAAGGATCCATGACCCAAAACATTAAATATCACTAACCTCAAGGAATCAAAAGCATTGTAAAATAATCCAATGTTCTGCACTAAGAAATTAGCTGAATATTAAAATCTTTTCTTCCAATATTTACACAAAAAGGGTTATTTGCTTTTGTAAGACTCCTTTTTCATAGCAATATAGGAAAGCCAGGTTTTGTTCATTTGTTTTTGGTTTTTTGTTTGTTTGCTTGCTTTTAGACATGGTTTATCTGATCTGAATAACAATATAAAATCAAGCAAGAAAACAAAATTCAGCAGCAAACAGAAGAGTATATTTAGTGGATGACTCATCTAAAAAGTCTTGAAAATTTCCAGTGAGTCAGATATTGTGTTAGTTGCTATCACATACTTTCTGTATGCCTTTCTGTCCAACAAAAGTGTTCTCTCCCAGTTACTCTCTCTTTCCCCACAATACATTTGTATATATGTGTATTTTGTCTTCCTCACTAGAATGTAAGCTCCAAGCAGTCCGTTTTATCCACCATTATACTCTCAGTACTTAATTTGGTGTCAGGTACATAGTAGGAATTCAATAAATATAGAATGAGTAATATATTTTAATCTCTTTCATGTGGGGAATTGTGTTGCTTTGGTTTGTATTGTTTTATTTTGTTTAATGTCCTTAAAATAGACTGATCAAATCAAATGCTAAAGAACATAAAGGAGTAACAGTTACTGCGTTATATCATCCAAATAGTTTTTATAAAGAGGATGCTGGTCAATTATATTCCCTGTCCATGAAGGAAAAGGCAAAAGAGCTTTTTTGAGTGAACTTATGCCAAAGTGAAGAGAGAAGTTTCTCAAAAAATGTTAGTTTGATATTTACCACCATAAATCTGGCCCAGCATAGAGCATGGCTCAAACTAGGTGCTTAATAAATATCTGTTGAATGAGTGATACTGAATGACCATCAAGGGAATAAGACAGTGAAATGTGCAATCTGTAGGGCATGCCACTTCTCTGTCACTAGTACGTCTTTAATAAGAAAAGGGAGCTTGCTCTTCCACATGTCTGATAACTAGGTTCAGTCACAGATCATTTCTCACCATCTGCTCGTGTTTCAGTCAGAGGGAAAACATATGTGGAGCCTACAGACTAATTTTCCTGCTGGATGTTTTCTACTTTACATAGAACAGCTAGCTCAATTATCTGAGAATAATTGATAACTCAGTACAGTTTTGGAATGTAGCACATATTTTGTTGAGAACAACAACTTTATCCCTTAAAATCTTCTCGGTAATTAGAAAAAGTAAGCTAGAACTTCTTGGGTGGGCAAGGACACCCAGTGTAGGATTAAAATTTACCATGGATAATTAAAACCATGGTTTATATATATAAGCAACTTGGAGTTAACTATATATAATAATAAGTGAATTTGATACATACATTTTGTCACTGCAAATTTATAAATGATCTTGTCAGTTATTTATTTGATTCAAAACTATTTTTCATATTAGATCCCTCACAAATCATCCCACAACTTAAAGTTGAATGAGACTAAACAAACATAAGTACATTCCTGAATATAGAGTGACCGCTCTTTTCTTACTATATTTTGAGTTTAGTACTGCCACAATGCAGAGTGATGTCACTGATACTCTGAGTCGGCTTTCAGCTGACTACGTGGAGGGATGTTTGTTACTGAATTAAGAGCAGCCAGTTGCTTTCGGAAAGTGTGTATATATTTTGGGAAAGGAAAGGGAGAGAGGAAATAATGCACGTGAATTACTAAAGCTTGATTTTTTCCCCCAGTCTTTGGACTATTTCTAGAACTGCACAACTGGAAATAGTTCATGTAACCAAATAATGAATTTCAGCATCTTCATTAAACATCCAAATTTCCTGACAGAATAAAGTCAATCTGATTTCTAAAGGTATCCAGAGCAAAAAATTTTATCCTCTCTCTCAGTAAATCTTTAGCGTATTTTCCATAGCTCACCTCAAGGAAATTCTATTTTAGACAAACTCTTCATGCTATTAATACATTTAAAATACATCTCAGAAACTAGGTGCAGTGGCTCACACCTGTAATCCCAACATTTGGGGAGGCTAAGGCAGGAGGATCGCTTCAGCCCAGCAGTTTAAGACCAACCTGGGCAACATAGCAAGACCTTATTTCTACAAAAAATAAATTAGCCAGTTATGGTGGCACACACCTGTAGAGTCAAGTACTTGGGAGGTGAAGTTAGACGATTGCTTAAGCCCAGGAATTCGAGGCTACAGTGTACTATAATCATGCCATTGAACTCCAGCCTGAGTGACAGAGCGAGAACCTGCATAAATAGATGATAGATAGATAGATAGATAGATAGATAGATAGATAGATAGATAGATAGATAGATGATAGATAAATATTGGGAAAAACAAAATGCATCTCTCAGGTGCTTATGTCAATAGAAAGGAACAACAACTATCGACTAACTTCCCTTGCTTTAAATAAGAATGTACTTCAAAAGTACTATTTTTAACCTGTGTTTTCTTTATTATTGTTTATATAGTAGCGTTAGAATTATCAGACTAAGCAGTTCTAATTTTACTTTTTGAGTCTTATTTCCTACGTCTTTCAATATTTCTAAGGCTGTCTACCAAGTCTAGCCCAATTTTCAATTTCTCCTTGGCTATAAATCCTACAGAACTAGTAAGTGATCTGAACAGAATAATTAAGGTCAATTATTCATTCTCTTAATTACTTAAAGCTCTGTAATTCTTGTTGTCTGACAGAGAAGCCCTGCCTTGTTCTTCCTTATAATAGTCTTGGCTATTCTTGTCCTTTTGCTTTTTGATCTGAAATTAAGATCTGCTCTCCACGTACCATGAAAAATCCTTTAGGGATTTTTATTGGAGCTGCACTCAATTTAGAGATTAACAGGGAAGAACTGACATCTTGTTAAGTCTTCTTATTCCTGAACATGGTATATATGAACAAGATAGTTCCCTTCAATTCCTACTTTATCATGAACAGATTGCAAATTTTAGCAAGTGTTTTTATATATCTACTGAGGTGATCATCTAGGTTTTCTCCTTTTGGTACCTTAGTGAGGGTAATTCCATTAATATATTTTATAATGTTAAATTGTTCTTATATTCCTGGGAAAAACTTAACTTGCTCAAGAAAAGATTTTCTCCAGTTACTAACATTTTATTTTTAGTTTTATTATCTTTGCTCTTAAGTGTGACTGGACTTTCTGATATTATCCTGATCTGTTTTGGATCAAGATTATTCTAGCACCATTAACTGATCTGAAGGATATTTTTTCTATTCCCTGGAACTGTTTTTATAAAACAGGGATAATTTTTCCCAAATGCTTGGTTCACTGGCCTATAAAACCATCTAGCATATTTGGGGATGGGAGAAAACGAGTTAGATTTTAAGCTATTTATTAAATTTCTTTAATGATTATTGGTATATTCAGATTTTCTATTTCTTCTTGAATCACTTTTCTAAGGTATATTTTTCTAAGACATGACTTTATTTCTTTATCTAGGCTGGTGATGAAAACTTTTAAAAAATCTAGGCTTCTAACTAATTTTGAAAAACACCTTGTATTATTTTTTGACCCTCTAGCAATTTGTGTTCTCACCTAATAGTTACACTGTCTAGACCATATTTTCTTAATTTATTGCCTTGTACAAGTGAATCACCTAACCTTCCTAGAGCCAAGATAAATTAGAACTATCTCTTCTTTCTGATCTACCTGGGACTTTTATCCTAATAGATCAGGTGAGTCTGACAGTATTTATTCTTCATGAAGAGTTGCTGGCAGCTATCAGCAAGGTGCTTGCAAGGTTTTTTCTTCAATGATTTTTAAAGGTACAGACATTTACTGTATAGAATTTATACTCACCTTGCTATAGTTCTTGGAGGCCTTTGCTATGAATATCATCAAAAGTGTTTTTCAAGACCAAATTTTAGAAACAGTAATAGAAAATGTACAATAGAATGAAACCTTGAACAGTTTTCTTGAAGAGGCACATGGTCCTTAAGAAGATATGTTGGAATGCAAGTCCAGAGTAATTTATACTCAATCGTGTGTTTTCCTATCTCCCAGTCATATATTAAAATGTACTATAAATTTATGTCATTAGTAAGAAGCACTTATGGATGTCTCTGATGATGTGCCAAAGCAATTGAAAGATTGCCAGTTGCCATCAGATGCAAATTAAAAGATTATTATCAAATGTCATGGGAGAAGAGAAGCATTTCAGTGTCTTTTTTTTTTTTTTTTTTTTTTTTGTCCCATCCTAAGGATTCCAGAATGAAGAAGATATAGCAGCAGCTGCTCTTTTACAATGTATTTGTATGGCCTTCACAATGAATTCACTGATTTTTGTAATCTAGAGAAAATCTTCCTCTCATCTGTGTTTTCCTCAAAGTCACCCTTTTACCTCTTCTCCTTGTCCTTTATACATAGCTTTGTCTTATCACCAAGCTCAGACTTTTGGAAAAGATAGAAAAAAAGGAAAAGGTCATCTTTAAGTTGCTAAATTTGAATTTCTAAATACATTATCCTGTGACAGTCTTATTTTCAATAAGAAGCCATTCATTTATTTGAGGAGGGAAGTAATGGATCAGATTATTTTAAGAAATGGGAAAATCCAATGTATTTGAAAACTCAAAGACTTGACCATCATCTCACAACAAAATAGATGTGGACTATCTCAGGAGGGGCAGGAACTAGTGCTTCAGGATATCTTGCTACCTGTGGCTGAAATAAATGGGCTGATGCAAATTAAAGCAGGTTAAAAAAATCTAAGTAATGAGTAGCAAAACTTTAACCTGTTGGGGATTTTATTAGGCATCAGGGATTATAAAAGCAAAGGAGTAACCTAATGGAGACGGCATATTTTCTACTCAATTCTAATCAACAATCTCTTCCTAATCTTCAGGTTACCTAAACATTACACATATGGTGAAAGCTGAAGTTATTAAGAAATAAAGTTTACTTAGGTTACTTGAAAATAATTGCAAAGACACAAATGGTCAACATTTACCTTAAATTGTAACTTGCAAATGAAATGCAATTGAATGGGTTTTCTTACTTTCTGCCTCATGCCTTACACCTTTGGTGTCTTTTCCACATGAGAAAAAGAAATGAAAATAGAAAAATGTAGCTTTCCTACTATAAAATTACTAATTTTTTTACCTCACTCTTTAATAACTAGTAACTAGCATATTGCTTTGTGGTACTAGTGTTCACAGCACAAGTGTTTTTTCAGCTGTTTTCTTGGGAAAGGCATACTGCTTTCTGAATGTACAAATCATTTATATGATGCTCAATCTATCATTCTGGATCAAATTGCCTTTGGTCTTTTTATATCACTGCTCTTGAAGAACATAAGGTCCTTTCAATGACATTTGTGCTGCTTGAAGTGGGGACCAATCCTTCTGGGTAACCTTTTATGAAATCACTGAATGGCAGCTAGACTAATACTGGTTGTCCTCCTTTAGGCGATGACATTTGAGCTGCTGTGATCTTCATCTTGCAGCATCTCAAAGCCAATTATTCATCCAGGTTTTCAGCAGCATTAGCAATGATTCCTTCTCTTTCTTGCTGAGTTCCTAAAATGTATTTTGGCACTCTCAATTAGCCATGTATTCAAAAAGACAAGCTTTGGGTGAATGTTGACTCAGGCTCACATCCATGCTAATGATGGAGGTGCTGTAACTATATAGCCAACTCTCCATAATAAGAGGGAATGTACACATAAATTGAAAAATTTATTAATTCTATTATTTTAATCATTAAAGTCAAATTCTCAATTATCCATACTAAATTAGGGGAGCAATTTATAGGTAATCCAAAATATCTTTTTGTATTAGACTTGGCTTTTTGCTTGCAATTTACTACAAGTAATACGATACCTGAGAGGTGGCAACGTAAAAAAGCATGTAATTCTAGCAGCTGGGATTTAGTAAAAACATAAAAACTTGTCTGCAACCAAAAAAACTTGGTTTAGATTTAAAGACAGCCATGGATCCACAAAGCAGTCTATGTATAAAGAATGGAGTATATTTTTAAACATCCACTCTAAATTGTTTTTTTTGTTAGAGAGTTTGCTGGATTAGAGAGTCAGTGGGTGTTCCTTAAATTGTCCACACATCCCTTATCCATTTTCTGCCCGGCTAGTGTCCCCAAGAAGCTGACACTGGGAAACATCAGTAGAAAATCAGAAGACAGAAGAAATAGAGATATAAGGGTACTACTCTCTGCTCCCTGTGTCCATGAAGATGTTGCTGGCACTCTGTATGTCTTAAGAACTATAGCTCCTATCTGAGGGGTCTTCCTCTAGGGTTGCAGTTGTCAGGGGCTGTGGTTTCCACCTTTGTCCCTTTACACCCAAAGATGTTTATGTGCTTCCCATTTTTGCTAGTGTCTTTGTGTCTTACCACCCCTTATTCCCTTCATTCAGCCTACACATCCTACACATCCATCCATTGTCCCTGCATTAAAGTGTTTGCATTTGAACCACGCTATGGTCTGAATATGCTGCCCAAAATTTACATGTTGAAACAATTGCCAATGCAATAGTATTAAGAAGTGGGGCCTTTAGGTGGTGATTAAGTCATGAGGGCTCCACCCTCATGTATAGGTTTAAAGCCTTATTTAAAAAAGCTTTGCATAGCATTTGCCCCTTTTGCTTTTCCACCTTTTGTTATGTAGCAATGCAGAAGAGGTGCTATCTTGGAAGAAGAGAGCACCCCTTACTAGACACCAAACCTACCAGTGCCTTGATTTTGGACTCCCCTGCCTCCAGAACTGTGACAAGATAAATTTTTGTTCTTAATAAATGTCGCAGTCTTCATATCTTGTTACAGCAGTGAACAGACTAAGACAAGCCACCTGATGTTACTTATTACCTGCTGGAACCCTGATTCCTGCAGAGAAACTAAAAATATATAGACATAAACTGCTTTGATTTTATCTTTTTAACTCTCTAGTTATCAGAATTGCCTGGAGAATATTTTTTAAACACAGGTTACTGGGTTCAATCTCAGTCCTTCTGTAAAGGATGGAGCAGATAGGACTAAGTCTGGTTCATTGATATGGTTTGGGTCTGTGTCCTTGCCCAAAGCTCATATCAACTTGTAATCCCCAGTGTTGAAGGTGGTGCCCGGTGGGAGGTGATGGATTGATGAGGGTGAAGTTCTCATAGTTTAACACTATCCCCTACTTGGTACTGTATAGTGAGTTATCACGAGATCTGGTTGTTTTAAAAGTGTGCAGCACCTCCCCCATCTCTCTCTTCCTCCTGCTCTAGCCATGTAAGACGAGTCTGCTTCCCCTTTGCCTTCTACCATAATTGTAAGTTTCCTGAGGCCTCCCCAGAAGCAGAAGCCTGTACAACCTGCAGAACCGTGAGACAATTAAACCTCTTTTCTTTATATATTATCCAGTCTCAGGTATTTCTTTATAGCAGTGCAAGAACAGACTAATACATTCATTCATTACTGTGTACCCAGCATTTAACCTAAGACCCTACATTGTGTACCCAGCATTTAACCCAAGACCTTCAATAATCATTTTTAAAGCGTTGTTTATACATAGTAAAACAAATTAAAGTAGCACAATGAGGTTCATAATTGAAAGTAAGATTCTATACAGAATGAATGTATATATTCATATAATTATATATATAATTATAATCATATAACTATATATAATTATATAAAATTTATATAATTATATATAATATATAAATATATAATATAATTATATTTTTATATATTATATATAATTATAATAATATAACACCAATAATTATATGACATATAAAATAAATTTAATAGTATTTATATTTACTTAAATAAATCATTCCGGGCTGATAGTAAAACATGATTAATATTGTGGTGGTCACAATATTCAAAACTGAGAATTTCTCAAACAATTCTCATCTTCTCTATACAGTATATATTAGGCAAATAGTAATGAAGTTATTTTTTCTTCCAGAAATCTAAATGAATTAGAATGTCTAAAGGTAGAGTCTAAGAATTTGTATTTTTAGAAATTCCTTCAGATGATTCTGATGACCAGTTACTTCCACAAAGTCTAATCTTTTACGTACAATGTTAGATCTGGAGGAGATTTTAGCCATTATCTAGTTCTCCTAATGTATTTAGAAATTGACCAACTTTAAGTCTGAGAGATTAAATAACTTGTCATATATAATGGTAATATTTTCATACTTAGCAATACATTTGGGGATAAAAGACAAGAAATGAGAAATGGAACTAAAAGAAAAAGTTTTTACCAAAAAAGGCAAAAACTAATCTACAGCTTGGCCTGAAGGACTATGAGAGTTCAGCTCTGTGAAGGCTGCAGGGCATTCTAAGGGTGGGCTCACCACAGCTCATGCCCACTCTTAGACCCTTGATCAGGATCCTGCCACAAGGTAACTAAGGAGAGTTTCTTCCTTCATGTCCTTTATTTTCTACAGGCATTCATCCAATTATGCCCAATACTTGAAAAGAAGTATCTATAATGATCTTCTCTTCCATAAGAATTTCTTAAACAACTCTTATCTCCATGCAGCATGAATTAGGCAAATAGTAGTGAAGTTATTTTTTCCTCCAGAAATCTGACAGTAATTTAAAATTCATTTGCTAACATAATATTTTGTGAAAATATGCCAAAAATGTTTAATACCTACCCCTCTTACTTCTGCCCACATATTAACATGATTAGAAAATATCTGTGCCTCGATATTCATCAGAAAGTAGACATTTAGTCACCTAGCTGATATTCACAAAATTATTTTACTCTGTTCAAATGGAATTTGCTGCTGACTATAGTAATTCTTCTACGTTTTAAAAGGAGCTCTGTGGCTACTATCTTCAAAAATATTCAATAGCTCCAAATAAATGTGTTCACATAATTTTTAAAGTACCAATAAAGTAAAATTTAGTATCTGCAAGAAAATGATCCTCATTCTTTTTTAAATTGTCTTAAAGACTGTAAGTATTAATAGCATTAATAGTAATTTGCATTGATAAAACACTACATGTGATTATATGCTGAGCATTATGCACAGAGTACCGCATTTATACAAAAAAATGCAAGATACTTAGGCAATTATCATTTGTGAATATTTGCACATATATATATACACACATATATGAGCATAAATTATATTAACATATTATAAAAGTATAATACTTTGTCAATAGTTACATAATGACATATATTACATTATATAGTATTTATAGCTTATTAAGTATAGAGAGAAAATTTCTGGGCAGATGTTAAGACACAATTAATATTGTAGCAATCACTGGTGTTTGCTCACCCAATAGTCATTCTCCTTCTTTTTTGCCAACATAACAGAGGATGAGTTATGATTGACTTAAACCAGTCATGGCAATCTTGTTCTGTTTTACCAACGGTGAGTCTAGGTTCTTGCCTGGAGATCAGAGATAAGGAGAAGTCTGCTTACAGCTTCTGGAAAGGATTTCCCACCTCATAAAATACAGATGTGCGTGAGCATCCTTCCTGCTTAGAAAATTTTCATTTCACTTGAGGCCTGAGTTCAAGACCAGCCTGGCCAATATGGCGAAACCCCGTCTCTACAAAAAATACAAAAATTAGCTAGGAATGGTGGCGCCTGCCTGTAGTCCCAGCTACTCGGAAGGCTGAGGCATGAGGTGGAGGTTGCAGTGACCCGAGATTGTGCCACTGTACTCCAGCCTGAACGACACAGCAAGATCCTGTCTCAAAAAACAAAAACACAAAAAAGCAGACATGTGCCTGGTCTCTCTCTAGGGCAATTCACTTAAGAAGAAGAAAACTGCTAGGACCTGGAGCTAGGCTCTGAGAAAATAACAGGGGGAAGAATGTGACCATCTAGCTCAAATGCTTCTGTGTGTAGTCCTTTGAGAAAGGACTAGCTCTTTATACACTACTTTAGTTACTATATATGTGTTACACTTTGGTAGAGAGGCCATATGAATGTGTTGGTTTTACATAGTTCCCCCTCTGACTCTCCACCTTAATGTATAGATGATGCTGTAACATACCTATTTTTAGCCCTCACTTTTTACCCAGTTGGCTGAGTATAAATGACCTTGAGGCCTTTCCCCAGTAAAAAAGTCTCCAGAAACCCAAAATGTAAAACAATGTTCCTTTTTACCCTATTTTCAATACTGTCAACCTTAGAAAACTCAGAAATAGAATTGTTTGTATGTTGTTGTTTTTGGATAATCATACTACAATGTCTGTGAGTTTACTTTAGCTATGATAATTCAAACTGAATGTGAGTTTACTACACAAAGCTCTGTTGCCAATATCTATTTTCTCCTATTTTATAGGAGAAAGTGGGTTGTCCAGTTATAGAAAGTGTTATTTTATAATGATAGAGTGAGAAAATCACTTCCCTGTCACCCCAGCATGCTCATACATACACACACACTCAAAATGGAGCTTTTAAATTGAATTGTGCTATAACTAATTCAAGCCTACATTTTCTTCCGTCCTAGCAATATGTGCTGTGAATCTACAGTCTGTGAAACCATCAGGCCACAGGGCGTGGTAGACTGAGCCCAGTCTTTGGAATCAGACAGACCTGAATTAGAAACCAGACTTTGCTGTTTACTAGCTGTGTGACCTTGGGTGAGTTACTTAACTTCTCTCAGTCTCTGGTTCTTCACTGGAAAACCAAGGATAACACTGACCTAGAAATTGTTTTTCCTAGAAAAGGAACTTAAAAATTTAGCTTAGTTATCCAGCTTTCATTCTCTCTACAAATAAAGGTCAAGAAATAACTGTATGCCAAGTATGAATGTCCAATCAGATATTACAGATACATTTTCTTCCCTCTTTGGAAAAATATTGTCATTCATTAAAAACTATAGTTGGATTTAAAATAAGATATCCTCAAGTATTAGGGCAATATAAAAAATACCTAATTTTCTTTAGCTTTTAGTTGAATATGACAGCTACTAAATTATACACAAATGTTTGATATTAAAGGATTCAAACATAAAACACTAATCCAGTGATACACTGACATTGAAACTGGATTTCAAAAGAAAAACAATCAATCACATATGCTTCAAACACAGAATACAAAATCAAAATAATAGGTGAAAATTAAAATTTTCTTTTTAATTATATCTGAAAATCTTAGAGAAAACATTCCAAGTTTCAAAAGTTTCAAAAAATATTTTCAACTATGTACTCAAACAAATGGTTTTTTTGCTTGAATAGAAGGAACCATTAATTTAATAAATGGAAGTAAACAATTTACTATTTAAGAGACTACATATCTTATATTTTAAAGTGATTCAAATTTTATTAAAATTTGATAATGTTATTTTGCTATTAAACTATTTTGCTGACACAGATAAATTCTGATCCTGACATGACAGCCCAGGACAGTTGAAGTCAAGCTGGCTGACCACATCCTTTGATGCCCCCTCTGGCCATCAAATCTAGGCAGGCTGGTATTTAGCTCTGAGCTTTGAATCTGTTTCAGGCAGATGGCAGCAGCAGAAGCTGCTTCTCTAGGAAATTTTTGATCCAGGGCCTGTTCTGATTATAAGCTTACTCTAACCCAGGTAGATGAAGGTGTCAGAAGAAAGGTGTCAGTACTCTCTGCTGACTCCTCTGGAAGATTTCACATTGTCTCAGTTAAGCTACATCACAACAGCCATTTTGCTTTAAAATCATATGTTGAGACAGAACACAGTAGCATTCTTGTAGTCCCAGCTACTCAGGAGTCTGAGCTGGAAGATCACTTGAGCCTAGGAGTTCAAGGCCAGCCTAGGCAACATAGAGAGACCCTGTCTCTAGAACAAAAACAAAAATCAGAAAATAGTTTATTGATAATTGTTCACTGCATGTACATGAATTGAATATTCTCTTCCTAATCTGTCACATTCTATTGATTTTAAATATATAACTTCATTGGTGTTTATTCTAAAAATCTTTGGTTAATGTTCAAATGTGTCACTAAAACTTTTATTTCAATTTTAGAATTTCATTTCATTGGTAGAGAGAAATGTATGAGTTTAAACCTCATTTGGTGGGGAATAGTTTACATATATTTAAAATATCCACTTTTCCCTTAAGAAGTTTTGCCAAAACCTGTTCCAATATGTGAACTTGTCCTTAATAGTGACTTAAGATTTTGTGAGGATTCCAGGATACTGAAACACTAAGTCCAGATCGTAGTGATTACAGAGACATTTTCAGATTTCTTCCCAGTTTTGTTCAAGAACATCCTCTTTTCCTCCTTCAATTATAACATTAGGAGTGAGCCCTTCTTCCTACATTTATACCAGATAAACCCAACACTCTCTGATTTAAAAAAAAGAGGGGGTGAACATCTGACCCATGAGCCAAGTCAGTCTGATTATTTTTCTCCTGAAAATCTGATTCCCCATGGCACTCAACGGTCCTTCATCTCCTGAATTTCATGAGGAGCATCTGTATAATAAATCCTCCTGTATTTTAAGTGGCCAGAATGACTTTGTTTCTTGCAACCAAATGAGCTCTAAGAGTGAAGCAATATTCTGTTAAAAATTCTACATGTCTAACTCTATCCACAGCAAGGGAGTATTTGATAATGACATCTTTGAAATGCTTCCATCCAAGATTTGTGTTCATTCTTTTAAGACTACCGACATTTAAACTTAATGTTAATTACAGTATTGGATTAGATATATATGGCCTTAGAGAAAGTCAGACCATCATATTTTGTAATTCAATTCCTTTATAGAGAGTGAGTTGTAAAATTTATGACTCACTTTACATTTGCCCTACTCTTTTCAATGTGAAGATGCTTCCTTTTACTTGATGAAGAAGAATGGTAGGAGTTGAGTAACTATGCCTTCTTCATAGCATCTGTTAACATTTACTGTCTTTTCCAAGCAGTAGGCCTATTCTTTTCATGATGAACTTCTTCTTCCAAGCATTGCTAAATAAGCTTTAGTGTTTTTGTCAAGCCTCAACTAATTTGGTACCTGACAAAGGACTATTTTCATTTTGAGGGATAAGGAATCCTTTCAGTTTGAGGGATAAGGAATCATTTATCTTTCAATCTAAGGTAAGAGTAAATGAATTTGGGAGGATACAACCAAGTTTCTTTCAAAAAATAGAAAAAACAAGTGTTAAAAATAATTGTGGCAAATAGATAAATTGGGAATTCACTTCATGGAGAAAATACACATGACTGCACAGGTTCTGAAGAATATCCCTATAGCCAAATGGAATAGCCCAAAATTTCTGTGATCATTTGCTTTTTCTTGGCATCTCTAGAACTATGATTTTTCACAGCCAAGGTGCATGCTGCTTTAACAGTCACAAATTAGGATGTTTTCAACTTGGTCCTGGTGAAATTGTCCTGTTTCAGTACAACACACATGTGTTATGCAATAGATATCTGTCAAATTATTTACTGAAAAAAAGTAAATCTCTCTTCAAGACTATAAAGACATTTGAGCTGATTGTACCAAGGATTGACATGAGTTGAGAGAAATCTCCTGCCTGGCAAGCAGCATTTGGCCCTGCTCCTAGAAGCTAAACCTGGAGAGCAAGTCCAGCCAGGCCTTTCTTTTTTTTTTTTTTTTTTTTTTTTTTTGCCTTTCTTTTCCTTCTTCTGAATTGGTATGTGCCAATTTCATCCCTATTTCATTAAAAATAACAAACTCTTTATGTCTCTAGTTCAGGTGAATCCTTCCTTCTCTGGAAGCTTCCTAAGGCCTACACTGGCTATTCTGCAAGCAATATTCATACCTGTTGTTGAAAGACAGGAACCTCTGCTTCCAGCTTCTACTAATATCAAAGTAAGAGACAAAGCAAAAACAAAAACCCTGTGCTGAGAGAGAAAGAGAGAGACTTATGAGAATGCAGAAACAGTCCAGCATTCCTCCCTATCCAGATGCTGTGGAAAGAAATAGAAGTATAGACGCTCCATCGCTTTATATTCGCATATGCCACAGCATAGACTGTGATCTGGATAATAAATGCTGCAGTTGCACTTCCTATGTTAAACTTTACAGCTACCATTAATTGAATGCCATCTATGTAACAGACACTGTAGTGATGGCATTATATATTTACTCATTAAATTTTCACAATAACTGTGCAAGACACATATTATTATAGTATTTCTATATAATAGAAGAGGAAACTGAGTTTCAGAGAGGGTAAATGATTAGTCAGAGTTCAGCTGGTATTTATGAGTGGGGTTAAATCTGCAACTTGACAGACCCTAAAGTACTGTCCTGAATTAATTTTTTAGTAAGTAAAATTGTTCAGAATCACACTGTACCCCTAGACATACATTTTGGAAGATGAGATAATACTTCTAAGATGATTTGATTTCTTTGATGAAATTATTTTGCAAATAATTGCAGTTAACAGGCACATTTACCAGAATTAAAGATACTATAATGAAAAACATTAATCTACCAATATCCTCCAACTTCTCAATTTCAATGAATTTTACACTTCAGATTATTTGCACTGGAGACTAAGGTCTTGCTCATACAATAGATCAGATAGCTCAAGCTGTGTATAGAATGGTGTTTAGTTTTTTCCACCTTCAACGGAACAAGTAAAAGTAGTCTTAACTGATGTAGATTATGCACAAATATCTTTCCATTAAAGAGGTGTGAGATCTTGGAATTTTGCTTGCCATTTCTGTCTAGGGAAAGGCAATCTATTCTATGAGAGACAGATTTTACTTTTTAAACAAGGGGCAAGGGTGAACTGTTATAAATGTGTAGTACCTGTATGTAGTAAAGCTGGTACAATCAGAAATTTTAAATTTTTTCATAAGAACAGAAGTTGTATTAAGAAACAGGAAAAAAAAGGAGGAGGTTCCAAGATGGCCAAATAGGAACAGCTCTAGTCTATAGCCCCCAGCATAAGCAACGCAGAAGAATGGTGATTTCTGCATCTCCAACTGAGGAACCGGGTTCATCTCATTGGGGCTTGTCAGACAGTGGGTGCAGCCCATGGAGCATGGGCCAAAGCAGGGCAGGGCAACATCTCACCCTGGAAGCTCAAGGGGTCGGGATATTCCCTTTCCTAGCCAAGGGAAGCCGTGACAGACGGTACCTGGAAAATCGGGACTCCCACCCTAATACTGCACTTGTCCAACGGTCTTAGCAAATGGCACACCAGGAGATTATATCCTGCACCTGGCTCAGAGGGTCCCATGCCCATGGAGCCTCGCTCACTGCTAGCACAGCAGAATGAGATCCAACTGCAAGGTGGCGGCGAGGCTGTGGGAGGGGCATCTGCCATTGCTGAGGCTTGAGTAGGTACACAAAGCAGCCAGGAAGCTCGAACTGGGTGGAGCCCACTGCAGCTCAAGGAGGCCTACCTGCCTCTGTAGACTCCACCTCTGGGGGGCAGGGCATAGCTGAACGAAAGGCAGCAGAAACCTCCACAGATGTAAACGTCCCTGTCTGACAGCTTTGAAGAGAGTAGTGGTTGTCCCAGCATGGAGTTTGAGATCTGAGAATGGACTGCCTCCTCAAGTGGGTCCCTGACCCTCGAGTAGCCTAACTGGGAGACACCTCCCAGTAGGGGCTCACTGACACCTCATACAGCCAGGTGTCCCTCTGAGACAAAGCTTCCAGAGGAAGGATCAGGCAGCAACACCTGCTGTTCTGCAATATTTGCTGTTCTGCAGCCTCTGCTGGTGATACCTAGGCAAACAGTCTGGAGTGGACCTCCAGCAAACTCCTACAGACCTGCAGCTGAGGGTCCTGACTGTTAGAAGGAAAACTAATAAACAGAAAGGACATCCACATCAAAACCCCATCTGTACATCACCATCACTGAAGACAAGATGAGGAGAAACCAGAAAAGAAAAGCTGAAAATTCTAAAACTCTGAGTGCCTCTTCTCCTCCAAAGGAATGCAGCACCTCACCAGCAACAGAAAAAAGCTGGACAGAGAATGACTTTGACGAGTTGAGAGAAGAAGGCTTCAGACGATCGGTAATAACAAACTTCTCTGGGCTAAAGGAGGATGTTCAAACCCATCGCAGAGAAACTAAAAACCTTGAAAAAAGATTAGACAAATGGCTAACTAGAATAAACAGCATAGAGAAGACCAAAAATGACCTGATGGAGCTGAAAACCATGGCACGAGAACTACGTGATACATGCACAAGCATCAGCAGCCGATTCAATCAAGTGGAAGAAAAGGTATCAGTGATTGAAGATCAAATGAATGAAATGAAGTGAGAAGAGTTTAGAGAAAAATGAAAAAAAAAAGAAATGAACAAAGTTTCCAAGAAATATGGGACTGTGTGAAAAGACCAACTCTACGTCTGATTGGTGTACCTGAAAGTGATGGGGAGAATGGAATCAAGTTGGAAAACACTCTGCAGGATATTATCCAGGAGAACTTTCCCAACCTAGCAAGGCAAGCCAACATTCAAATTCAGGAAATACAGAGAATGCCACAAAGATACTCCTCAAGAAGAGCAACTCCAAGACACATAATTGTCAGATTCATCAAATTTGAAATGAAGGAAAAATTGTTAAGGGCAGCCAGAGAGAAAGGTTGGGTTAACCACAAAGGGAAGCCCATAAGACAAACAAAGATCTCTTGGCAGAAACTCTACAAGGAGAAGATAATGGGGGCCAATATTCAACATTCTTAAAGAATTTTCAACCCAGAATTTCATATCCAGCCAAACTAAGCTTCATAAGTGAAGGAGAAATAAAATCCTTTACAGACAAGCAAATCCTGAGAGATTTTGTCACCACCAAGCCTGCCTTACAAGAGCTCCTGAAGGAAACACTAAACACAGAAAGGAACAACCGGTACCAGCCACTGCAAAAACATGCCAAATTGTTAAGACCATCAATGATAGGAAGAAACTGCATCAACTAACGAGCAAAATAACCAGCTAACATCATAATGACAGGAGCAAATTCACACATAACAATATGGGCATTAAATGTAAATGGCCTAAATTCCCCAATTAGAACACACAGACTGGCAAACTGGATAAAGAGTCAAGACCCATCAGTGTCCTGTGTTCAGGAAACCCATCACATGTGCAAAGAGACACATATAGACTCAAAATAAGGGGATGGAGGAAGATCTACCAAGCAAATGGAGAACAAAAAAAGCAGGGGTTGCAATCCTAGTCTCTGATAAAACAGCCTTTAAACCAATAAAGATCAAAAGAGATAAAGAAGGCCATTACATAATGGTAAAGGGATCAATTCAACAAGAAGAGCTAACCATCCTAAATATATATGCACCAAATACAGGAGCACCCAGATTCATAAAGCAAGTTCTTAGAGACCTACAAAAAGACTTAGACTCCCACACAATAATAATGGGAGATTTTAACACCCCACTGTCAACATTAGACAGATCAATGAGACAAAAAGTTAACAAGGATATACAGAAATTGAACTCAACTCTGCACCAAGCAGACCTAACAGACATTTACAGAACTTTCCACCCCAAATCAACAGAATATACATTCTTCTCAGCACCACATCACACTTAGTCCAAAATTGACCACATAATTGGAAGTAAAGCACTTCTCAGCAAATGTAAAAGAACCGAAATGACAACAAACTGTCTGTCAGACCACAGAGCAATCAAGCTAGAAATCAGGATTAAGAAACTCACTCAAAACCTCTCAACTACATGGAAAATGAACAACCTGCTCCTGAATGACTACTGGGTACATAATGAAATGAAGGCAGAAATAAAGAAGTTCTTTGAAACCAATGAGAAAAAAGACACAACATACCAGAATCTCTGGAACACATTTAAAGCAGTGTGGAGAGGGAAATTTATAGTACTAAATGCCCACAAGAGAAATCAGGAAAGATCTAAAATTGACATCCTAACATCACAATTAAAACAAGAGAAGCAAGAACAAACACATTCAAGAGCTAGAAGAAGGCAAGAAATAACTAAGATTAGAGCAGAACTGAAGGAGACAGAGACACAAAAAACCCTTCAAAAAATCAATAAATCCAGGAGCTGTTTTTTTGAAAAGATCAAAAAAAAATTGATAAACACTAGCAAGACTAATAAAGAAGAAAAGAGAGAAGAATCAAATACATGCAATGAAAAATGATAAAGGGGATATCACCACCAACCCCACAGAAATACAAACTACCATCAGAGAATACTGTAAACACCTCTATGCAAATAAACTAGAAAATCTAGAAGATATGGATAAGTTCCTGGACACATACACCCTCCCAAGACTAAACCAGGAAGAAGTTGAATCCCTGAATAGACCAATAACAGGCTCTGAAATTGAGGCAATAATTATTAGCCTATCAACCAAAAAAAGTCCAGGACCAGACAGATTCACAGCCAAATTCTACTAGAGGTACAAAGAGGAGCTGGTACCATTCCTTCTGAAACTATTCCAATGAATAGAAAAAGAGGGAATCCTCCCTAACTCATTGTATGAGGCTAGCATCATCCTGATACCAAAGCCTGGCAGAGATACAACAAAAAAATGGAATTTTAGACCAATATCCCTGATGAACATCGATGCAAAAATCCTCAATAAAATACTGGCAAACCGAATCCAGCAGCACATCACAAAGCTTATCCACCATCATCAACTCGGCTTCTTCCCTGGGATGCAAGGCTGGTTCAACATATGCAAATCAATAAATATAATCCATCATATAAAGAGAACCAAAGGCAAAAACCACATGATTATCTCAATAGATGCAGAAAAGGCTTTTGACAAAATTCAACAGCCCCTCATGCTAAAAACTCTCAATAAACTAGGTATTGATGGGATGTTTCTCAAAATAATAAGAGCTATTTATGACAAACCCACAGCCAATATCATACTGAATGGGCAAAAACTGGAAGCATTCTCTTTGAAAACTGGCACAAGACAGGAATGCCCTCTCACCACTCCTATTCAACATAGTGTTGGAAGTTCTGGCAAGGGCAATCAGGCAGAAGAAAGAAATAAAGGGTATTCAGTTAGGAAAAGAGGGAGTCAAATTGTCTCTGTTTGCAGATGACATGATTGTATATTTAGAAAACCCCATCGTCTCAATCCAAAATCTCCTTAAGCTGATATACAACTTCAGCAAAGTCTCAGGATACAAAATCAATCTGCAAAAATCACAAGCATTCTTGTATACCAATAACAGACAAACAGAGAGCCAAATTGTGAGTGAACTCCCATTTACAATTGCTTCAAATAGAATAAAATACCTAGGAATCCAACTTACAAGGGATGTGAAGGACTTCTTCAAGGAGAATTACAAACCACTGCTCAATGAAATAAAAGAGGACACAAACAAATGGAAGAACATTCCATGCTCATGGATAGGAAGAATCAATATCGTGAAAATGGCCATACTGTTCAAGGTAATTTATAGATTCAATGCCATCCCCATTAAGCTACCAATGACTTTCTTCACAGAATTGGAAAAAACGACACTAAAGTTCATATGGAACCAAAAAGAGCCTGCATTGCCAAGACAATCCTAAGCCAAAAGAGCAAAGCTGGAGGCATCACGCTACCTGATTTCAAACTATACTACAAGGCTACAGTAACCAAACAGCATGGTACTGGTACCAAAACAGAGATATAGACCAATGGAACAGAACAGAGCCCTCAGAAATAGTACTACACATTGAAAATCATCAGATCTTTGACAAACCTGACAAAAACAAGAAATGGGGAAAGGATTCCCTATTTAATAAATGGTGCTGGGAAAACTGGCTAGCCATATGTAGAAAGCCAAAACTGGATCCCTTCCTTACACCTTATACAAAAATTAATTCAAGATGGATTAGAGACTTAAATGTTAGACCTAAAACCATAAAAACCCTAGAAGAAAACCTAGGCAATACCATTCAGGACATAGGCATAGGCAAGGATTTCATGACTAAAACACCAAAAGCAATGGCAACAAAAGCCAAAATTGACAAATGGGATCTAATTAAACTAAAGAGCTTCTGCACAGCAAAAGAAACAACCATCAGAGTGAATAGGCAACCTACAGAATGGGAGAATATTTTTGCAATCTACTCATCTGACAAAGGGCTAATATCCAGAACCCTCAAAGAACTCAAACAAATTTATGAGAAAAAAACAAACAACCCCATCAAAAAGTGGGCAAAGGATATGAACAGACACTTCTCAAAAGAAGACAACAGACACATGAAAAAATGCTCATAATCACTCGTCATCAGAGAAATGCAAATCAAAACCACAATGAGATACTGTCTCATACCAGTTAGAATGGTGATCATTAAAAAGTCAGGAAGCAACAGGCGCTGGAGATGATGTGGAGAAACAGGAACACTTTTACACTGTTGGTGGGACTGTAAACTAGTTCAACCATTATGGAAGACAGTGTGGCGATTCCTCAAGGATCTAGAACTAGAAATACCATTTGACCCAGCCATCCCATTACTGGGTATATACCCAAAGGATTATAAATCATGCTGCTATAAAGACACATGCACACGTATGTTTATTGCGGCACTATTCACAATAGCAAAGACTTGGAACCAATCCAAATGTCCATCAATGACAGACTGGATTAAGAAAATGTGGCACATGTACACCATGGAATACTATGCAGTCATAAAAAAGGATGAGTTCATGTCCTTTGTAGGGACATGGATGCAGCTGGAAACCATCATTCTCAGCAAACTATTGCAAGAACAGAAAACCAAACACCGCATGTTCTCATTCATAGGTGGGAACTGAACAATGAGAACACTTGGACCTAGGAAGGGAAACATCACACACCAGGGACTGTCGTGGGGTGGGGCGAGAGGGGAGGGATAGCATTAGGAGATATACCTAATGTAAATGACGAGTTAATGGGTACAGCACACCAACATGGCACATGTACACATATGTAACAAACCTGCAAATTGTGCACGTGTACCCTAGAACTTAAAGTATAATAATAAAAAAAAGAAACAGGAAAAAAGAAAAACTGATAGGAAATACCAAAACAACAAATAAACAACTAAGCTGGAACCTTGAAATCAAACTCAAATGTTAACAGTTGAGGGACTATGCTTTTATCTTCTGCATATTAAGTTTATCTTAGTCCTGCTTCTTTCCAAAATGGACTTGGAGAAAATCCTCAAGAAATCACCATATAAAATAAGGCTAATAAAACAGAGAGAAAATCAAGACCAGGGCAAGCACGGAAAGAACACACATGCTAATCTACCCTCAGAGTTAAAATAATTCTAGTGACAGAATTTAACTCTGAGATTCCTGGCAGTCACAAAAAAAAAAAAAAAAAAAAAAAAAAAAAAAAAAAAAAAAAAAAAAACTTTCTCTTTTACAGAGATTTTAGGTTCACAACAAAATTGAGCAGAAAGGACAGAATCTTCCCATATACCTTCTGTCCCTTGGTGCACAACCTCCCCTGTTATCAACAGGTACATTTGTTATAAATGATGAACCTACACTGCCACATGATTATCACCTGAAGTGCATAGTTTACATTAGGTTCACTCTTGGTGTTGTACATTCTACAAATATATATTGGGTTTTGACAAATATAGAATGACATGTATCTACCATTATAGTGTCATACAGAATAGTTCCATTTCCCTAAAAATTCTCTGTTTTCTGCCTAGTCATCCTTCCCTCTAACACTGGAAACCACTGATGGTTTTACCATTGCCATAGTTTTCTGGAATTCACTTTTAAAAGGAAAGTTTGATATAGTATGTTTAATGAGAAAAGAGAAGGCATAACATTTTCTCAAAGAGACAAAATTTTTTGTAGCCCTAAATTCTATAAGAAATGAGTTACCTGATGGGATCAAGATAGATACATCAGATAACATCCACAACAGTCTTTCAGAAGGTATAGGCAGATCTCATTTGACTATTTCTTGTTTAAAAAAAAAAAAAAAAAAAAGGTCATAAAAGCTAAAAGTTCAAGTCAGTAAGAGAAGAGTCTTCCAAGTTCTAAATTTAGTTATAAGAGACTAGCTTGATCAAAGGTTAATACTTATGAAACCCAGAGGAGTTGACAATGTATCTCCCATCTAGACTCACTTCCATAAATATTTATTTTAACAAGGATTTTTACAAGCACTAAAGTTTTGTAAGAAAAATAGGTCTTCTGTGTTGTTTGAGAACAGATGCATGTTTTGGAGTCCAGAAGGGTAGAATGACAATTTATTATGAAAGGTGAAAAGCTAAACTAGTACTTTCTCAATGTAGCAGTGGGATGCAAGGGTATTTTAGGCAACTTTACGTTAGCACAAATACTTTGATTAAAAACTCAATTGTGATTAGTGATTCACAACACAACATGCAAGATCTGGTTTAGGCACAGGGAATGTTAATGTAAGTGTTTGCAATGGTCTGTCTTGGAAATAGAAAAACCTGAGTATAGAACCATTAAATTTCCAGCAGGAAAGTCTCCACTTGAGTTAAGGAGGCAACTAATATTTGTTGAGTACTTACTACATGTGTCATGTGCGGGGCTACGTACTTTATGCAATTTACCTAGTTTAACTGGGTGAGTTACATGTTAAGAATTCCTCAGTGAATATATTGACTTGCTGTATGAGGAGAATCCTTGACTAAATGGACTTTGAAGAATGATTTTCAAAGAAAATATTTTTTTCAGTAATGTCATAATGTTTAGCTATTTTCTGACAGTAATTAAATACTAAGTTCACTGGCTTCTTGAAGAACATGGAAAAAAGAAGGCTATGCATTCAATTAAAGGTTTTCATTTTCCTCCTTGGCACACTAGAAAAATACATAATCCAGTTTCCCTTGCAGTTAAGTTGGGGGCCCTGTGATTAGGCAGTGGCAAATGGCAGACCACAAATCCCCAGGTCTGATTGCCCATGTTCTCTCTCTCCCTTGTCCATGTGTCTATAAAAGAACTCCTAAAAGAGAGAATGATGGAAGGAGCTCAGATACTTGAGTGGCCACTTACAGAGAGTTATTTAAGAGAGCTGTCCAACCTGTATTAAACTTTGCACTATTGAAAGGAATTTTTATTGTGTTAAGCCAAAGATGTTGGGAGTAGTGTGTTACAGGATATAAGTAGCTTTACCACTCCTGGTTTTGTGATACTAAAAATTTATTGTCAACATAGAATAATCTTCCAATTTTATAAATAAAAACATAAAACAACAATTTAAAAACGTATCAGATCATTGACACAATTTTTTAAAGGCTGAAAGGTTAAAATATAACTACTTTGTAACACTTGAAACTGCTTTCTTATTTGTTGGTCAGCCATTTCTGCCTATTTCAGTTCTTCTTGTGATATTAAAATGGAAGTAAAGGTCCCTTAAATATGGTCTTCTATTTTCTTTGGCAAAATTATTTGAAAATAGGTGAGAAACATCCACAGTAATAGCTGTGCCTGAAGCTGTTCATTTCTCATGTGTGCTATATTAGACCAAAAGATCAATGCTGTATTGGTCCATTTTCACACTGCTGATAAAGACATACCTGAGACTTGGTAATTTCCAAAAGAAAGTGGCTTAATTGGATTTACAGTTCCACATGGCTGGGGAAGCCTTACAATCATGGCGGAAGGCAAGGAGGAGCAAGTCATGTCTTACATGGATGGCACATGCAAAAAGGGAGCTTGTGCAGATAAATTCCTGTTTTTAAAACCATCAGATCTCATGAGACTCATTCACTATCATGATAACAGTGCAGGAAAGACCTGCCCCCATAATTCAATCATCTCCCACCAGGTTCCTCCCATGGCATGTGGGAATTGTGGGAGTTACAATTCAAGATGAGATTTGGGTGGGGACACAGCCAAACCATATCAAATGTTTTCAGTTTGTAAAGAGAAAGTCAGCGTAAAATTTTGAAGATCAGTCTTTTAAGTTGGTAATTTTTTCATATTTTTAAATTTTTCATATATATGTGTATTTGCCCATATTTAAATTACCAAGTTTTATAACTATGTAGCTTATTGAATATTCTTATTTTTTTTCTATAGAGTTTAAACGACTATATGGTCTAGTTATATAATCATATCATCTTCAGATAATGAGAACTTGGCCTCTTGCTTTCAAGTATTTATATATATTTTCCTTGTCTAATTACATCAAATAATATTTCCAGGATATTCCAAAATAAAAAATAGTGATTTCAGCACCCTCTTCTTGTTCCCGACATTAATAAGAATTCTCCCGAGATTTCACCATTATATAGTATTCTGGCTTTTTGTTTCAGATAGAAATATATCTCAATAGATCCATCTCTCTTCTATGAATAGGGTTTTTGGTTTTTTTTTGTTTTAATCTGGATTCTATAGTGCTGATCATAGGGTCTGTAGCACCCTTAAGAGGTCTTCTTGAGTTTAAGTAAACTTTCAGGCTCACGAGACTATCATGGCTACATTTGGCATCTATTTATACAGAAGGATACAGGACAGTGACCACAGTTGGCAAGTGTAGCATCAAGTGTGTCTCTTTGGTGGAACACTTTACACAGCAGTACAGCTCAGGTGTAAGATGTGACCCACTTTACACGGGTGGGAAACTGTCCTGGCTTGATAGACTCATGCCCCTCTGGAGCGTCTCTTGTGACAACCCCTTAGGCATAGTGCCCAGAGTCCCTTCAAGGGATATGCCCCTTAATAGTCGCTGTACACAGGAGATCCAGTCATTTGCTAACAGGTGTATTTGGTTCTTGCGGTTTAAATGTGGTTTACCAATCAGGGGGCCATTTTAACCAGCAATATAGCAACAGATGTAGCCATGCATAGATAACTAAGTAAAGTTTTTATCAATACATTCTAGATATTCTGTACTTTCAGTTGTTATTTATAATTTTTTATTTTGACTTGAAGACTGAATCTAATCTCATCTCACCTCTAAAGTACTTTGCTTTTGAAGTTATTTTCTCTTTTCAAGACAGTAGAATCAGGCACTCATCCTCACCATTCCACTAAAACCAGCCTTATCAAGATCATCAGCGATCTCCTTATCAAGTCTGATGATCACTTCTTAGTCCTGATCTTATTTAACCTTTCTATCTTTGGCTTATAAGACAATATACTTGCTTGAGTTTCCCATTACACCCCTATCTCCTCCTTTTCATTTTCCTGGATTTCTTCCCTACTTAAATTTTGGAACATCCTTAGTTCTTAGTCCTTAGTTCTCTCTCTTTTTTTTTTATTATTATACTTTAATTTCTAGGGTACATGTGCATAATGTGCAGGGTTGTTACATATGTATACTTGTGCCATGTTGGCGTGCTACGCACCCATCAACTCATCAGCACCCATCAACTCGTCTTAATTAGATTTCTTCTCTCTCCCTCCACTTTCTTCATTCTACATCTACATTTACTTTCTCTCATCCAGTCCCAGGGACTTAAATACTATTGTGACTAACAATTTACATCTTGAGCCCTAGGCTCTCTGAGTTGCAGAGTTGTGCAGCGTACTGCCTATTTGACTTCTCCACTTGAATGTCTATAAGACATCTCACACTTTACTTGTCTGAAGTGTAACTTCACATAATAGTCTGTGGTGGCGACTATTAGTTGCTCTCTAAATTCTGCTCTTCCTTCTTCCATAGCGATAGAAGGTTGAGTTAATGACTAGGCTATGTTTTCCAGTCTCCCTTGCAATTGTATGTGACCATCTGATCTAGTTCATCCCAGTGAAACTGAACAGCATTAATAGGTGCTATTTCCTGGCTCTAGTCCTTATGAGAACAAGTGTGCCTCCTCCATACTTTCTTTTCTTCCATCTCACTAACTAGAATGGTAACTATTAGAGTGACTGTGAAGGTGAGAGAGTCACTGTCAGGTTGGGACCTGAAAGACCTCATGGAACAGAGCTGTCCACCAACCTGATACACTCACTTCAGACTGTTACATGATGAAGAAATAATTTCTATCTTTTGAAAGTCATTATATTTTGGGTCTCTTTGTTACAGCATTTTAACTTTTCACCTTAACTGACATAGAAATTGGTACCAGAAAAGAAAAGATGATGTCTTAATTTAAAACCCTGCATTTTCTTAATGGTTAGGCAAATTTGCAATTAGAGATACAGGTAGGAGGACAGAGCAAAGAGTTTTTTTACTCCACTTATGATGGGAAGTCATTGGAGGGATTATACAGTTGGATTGTGGTTTTACTAGGCATAACTATAGCTGCTCTGTGTAGGCTAGAAAGCTGGTGATGCTTATGCTATTTCATAAAACTGTTATCTATAATAACTTGGAAGGCACATCACATATCCAAGTCAAAGGAATATAGTTGTAAAAAATGAGAATGTTAGCGTACTTCACTGTTCTTTGTTGATTTAAGTAAGGTACCATAAGAAAGATGAACTCAGGTAAGAACTGGTTGCTTTGCAAGCAGAAATGGAAGGAAGTGAGAATGTCCAGAAATTTAGGGCCTCTCAGGGCTGAAGAAGACAGCTGTTTTTGTGACTCAAACATTAATAAAAATGAGGGGATCCAAGCCTTGTGGCAAGGATCAGAGTAAGGTATCGCCTTCCTAAACAACACTATTATTTCAGCTAGCCTCAAGGTGGCCTCCATTAAGATGAGAAAGTAAAGTATGGATACAAGGAAGCAAAGAAATAAAGCAGGCTTCAGAAACTAGGACTAGAAAAGACTTTGCTGTTATTTCCACAAGCAACTGACTGGAAGCAATTAGATCAGAAGCTTATCAGTTTTAAGGAAATCTAGTTGCCACAGAAACATGAATCTGTTAGCTCCTTAAAGCAATACTCAAGTCTTCAAATTTTTACCAGCAGAAAAGGCGTTGTAAATGATATACAGCCCCCTAGGAAGGCATTTTCTCTAACAGTTACTTCTGATATGGCTATGGAAGATTATGGACAAGGTAGTTCCTCTAAAAGAAGCAGAGTATCCCAATTGTCTAACAAAGGCACTTTCTGCACTGCCAGAACAGAGTCTCCATAATTCTTGCTCAGCTAGGAGTCAAAATTGCTGTGAACAAGCAGCTATGTGTATCTTTCTCTTAATAGGAGCTTTTAAAAGCAGTTATCCTATGCCTGTGCCACTACTGTGTATGGGGTGTGGGAAGAGGGAGCAATATCTTGTTTAATGGTTTGTATGACACCAACTATGAGAAGTCATTTCAGAGCTTGATGGAGAAAACACACCGCTTTTCCCTCTGCATGGACACGGGCTCCATCCCACACCCTCATGTGGCTCTCTCCCTCACTTCATTCAGTCTCTGCTCAAATGTTACTTCCCCAAAGGTGACCAAAGCACTCCATCTACAATCACACCTCCATCATTTTCTACAACCCTAACCTCCCTTCATCCTCTCGTTACTCCTTTTTCCTCTCTACATTGTCCTTTTGTATTGCTCCCCCACTGGAATGTAAACCCTTTCAGGGCAGGACTTTGTTCTTGTTCTTAGCTGAAATCCTAGTACCTAGCTAGAAATTGCCAATACATTATAGGTCCTTAATAAAGATTTACTGAAAAGAGAAAGGACTATGAACTTCTAAATTTTAAAGGTTTGAAGTTGTGTTTGTGTCGTTCTATTTTGCTATTTATATGTATCACATTGTGGCTGGTCATTGAAAATTATTTGTGCAAGAGAAAATTGGGATTACTGCCTGCAAGGTGTCATTACCTGGTAAGAAGCCTAATCAAAGTTTTTCCTCCTAAAACAATAGAGTTATTGCTAAAAGCTTGCTGTTTTGATCTTGTTCTTGTTCGTTTGTTTTTAAGACTGAGATAATGAAATGTCACTCCCATGGCAACTCTGCCTCTTTTTTGGAATGATCTTTGGTGGTCATAGTTGCAGCATAATAACCAGTTAGACCTTGGAAGTCCTTTAGAGTCTCCTTATTTCATGATTCAACAAAGACTGGTATAATTAGCTACATTTTACTCGAGGGAGAAGCTAAAGTTCACCAGGCAGAATTCAATTTAATCCAATCCATCTATTTAATCTTTGCTGAACTTAAGCCTTGTGCCAGGCATTGTGCTGGGGATATAGTGACAAGATAGGCACTGCCCTGGCCCTTCTATTGGTTAGACTAATGTCTCACAGGACCCAGAGTGGTAGGGAGGGAATTACAACACAATACATTAAGAGCTACCTTAGAGGATGCAAAGTGTAATAGAAGTATATAAAACACTAGTCTCAGCCAAGCAAAAAGTCAGAAAAGGCTTCCTGGGAGAGTGTCAGCTAAATTTAAACTCAAAGGGTAAGTGGAGACTGTCCAAATGAAGAAGGAAGAGGAATGGAGTGTTTTCTAGGCCAAAGCAAATATATGGAAAACAAAAGAAAGACACATGCAGATGGGGCATTACACTTTTTCCTCCAGTTATTTATCCTGTTTTCACCCACCACTCTTGCTCTTTTCCTTAGATCTCCAGTGTTTTTAGCTGTATATTACCCCCTTTCTCCCTAATCATCCATTGCTCCAGTGAGGTTTATTTGTAAATCTAACCCAGGCACCAACTAACCAACCAACAAACAAAAACAGCTAAGGAGTAGCCACTGGAACCTGGAACCATGCCTACACTTACAAAAATTTGATTTTCTGCAGAAAAAATATTTGGACTCCTACATTTTTGGACTTCATTAGAAGGACCTGAAATGGATGACACCAAGCTGTTTGCCTAAAATAATGTCCCAAGCCTGAATTGGCATGGATCTTTCTTGAGATTAAAATAGAAACTTGTTTTGCTAACTGAAAACAACTTAGAAATCAAAGAGTCATTTAAGTTGAAACCATTATTTTTCCTTTCCTTGAAGAAAATTCCTGTTTTTACACACACTGAATGATCGGGATAGTGAGATCACCCGCCACAGAACTTTCCATTAAAAATCTGAAGTTGTAGAAACCTCAAAAAGAAAATGAAGATGGGGGGAAAACGTTTGTAATGTAGCAAATGAATGGAACAAACATTTATGAGTACCTACTATGTGCCAGACAGAGTTCTAGATACCCGCCTTTGTACAGCTTGCATTCTAGCAGAAAGAAAACATACCAACAAAAATTATGCAAGTTATATAGTAATACAAAAGATGAGTGGTATGGAGAAAAGACAAAGTAGGGCAGGCCAAGAAGCATCAGAAGGAGGGCAAGTTAGAGGTTTAAATAGGATGGTCATGACTGGCCTCCTCAAAGAGGTGTGACATTTGAGCAAAGACTAAAGGAAGTGAGGTTGTATGCCATGTAGATATTTGCAGAGGGCAAGTTGCAGTTTTAAATAGGATGGTCATGATTGGCCTCCTCGAAGAGGTGACATTTGAGCAAAGACTGAAGGAAGTGAGGGTGTGAGCCATGTAGGTATTTGGGTCCAGACAGAAAACAGCCAGTCACTGGCCCCAAGGCAGGGGCATGCCTGGAACGTGCAAGAAAGGCAAGGAGGCCATGGACTAGAGGAAGAGAAATTAGGACATTGAGAGGTATGGGAGATGACAGATGATCACTGCACAAGGCTGTCACTTGAGGTAAGGTTGGGAAGAGGGGTAACTTGACTGGACTCATGTACATCTTAGGATAATCTTGTTTTCATTTGAACACAGTCCTTTATTTAGCACAATACTTTTTACTCTGCAACAACTGAACAATGATTACTTAAAATGGTTTCTAAGTGATCCCCTCAAGATCAGGCAGCACAACACTACTAGACAGTAGCAGCCCTTCCTCTCTGGCGGGCACTGGTCCCTAGAGGGGCAGTCCTATCCTAATGTGCTCGGGAGTTGAGCTGGTAGAGATAGAAACAGTCTGCTCATTTCTTCTTCAAAACCCGACTGGAGAGACAAATATTTCTTTTGGTTAGTTAAAAAATAAAAAATATGCCTTTGCCAACTCTGTGGGAAAAGCAAACTCCCAGAGTTTGCCTTTGCTAATTTGTCCAAGTCGTGCTGTGGTTTCAGTAAATGCAGACACTGTTCAGCTCCAGCCCCATGAACCTCTCTGCTCTAGGTCTTCTCCGCCCTCCGGTGAAAGCTACTGCTCGCCCCTGCAGTCACCACCTGTTCGGGCGGAACCTGCGGAGCTTGCACCTACGCCTCGGGCTCCTTTCCTCCTCGACTCCTTCTTTCCCGCTGGGCACCCTGCTTTCCCTCTCCCAGAGAGGGTTTGCAACTTTTCTCCCAGGCTAGGGCTCGCTCTGCTTGGCTAACCCCCAAGAGCCACTGCCTTCCCGCAGCGCCCCTGCCCCGGAGTTGCCTGCCCCGCTGGGCCCCCGGGGAGGAGCCGAGCGCGCTCACCCTTCGCCCCGGGCTTGGGGGGCGGCGAGTCGGGCGCACGCGCACCCCCTGCCCGCCCCTGGCGCCCCTCCCTGCGGGCGACGCAGCTCCCCCTGCAGCGCCTCCCCTAGCTAGGAGGGAACCGGAGGGGGCTCCCAGCGCCGCTCAGCAGACCTGCTTCGGCCGCACGCCTAGCCGCTGCCCTCCGGGAGTGGCAGCAGTAGCCCGGGCGGCGTGGGCTGGGGGTTCCCCGAGACTCTCAGAGGGTCGCCTCCCATCGGCGCCCACCACCCCAACCTGTTCCTCGCGCGCCACTGCGCCGCGCCCCAGGACCCCCTGCCCAACATGGATTTTCTCCTGGCGCTGGTGCTGGTGTCCTCGCTCTACCTGCAGGCGGCCGCCGAGTTCGACGGGAGGTGAGCTGGGCCCCGATGATCCCTCTCCTCCTTCCCGCGCTAGTTTCACACTCACTGTCTTGGGTCACTTTTCCCCGCGGAGTTACGCGGACAGAGAGGCGTCTCCCCATCCAGAAGTTGGGCCATCGCACAGCGTGGCGCGAGGAGAGCGGTCCAGCGGCTCCAAGTGCCCGCCCGACGCGGGGCGGGCGCGCCCCTGCGAGTCTGGGACCCCAGCCGCGGCCCCCCGAGGGCGACTCGCCCTGGCTCGGGAATTAGGAATGGGGGAGAGGAGCGGCTAGAGCCCGGGATCTCAGCTCGGAGGGCGCGATTGAACCACCTACGCCGAGGTGACGCGCGGAACATCCCTTACCCGGGAAACTCCCGCGCCTGAACTAGACGGCTCTTCAGTGAGGAAGCTTCCAGGCGCCCGGGGGGAGGTCCGGGCTCGGCTCGGGGCTCTCGGGGCCGCTCACACAGAGGGTGGGCGCGAGTCAGCGACTGGGCTACGGGGGAGATTTGTGGGCCTCCCCATTTGGTTTTCTTGAGGGAAGGAGGCTCAAAATGAGGACCGGAGGGTAGGCGCTCCGTGAGTGTGAGCATGAGTGTGTGGATGTGTGTGAGAGAGCGCCCACACTGCGCTGCTCCTCAGACCCGGGCGAGCCTGACGGCGGCGTGCCGTGACAGGTTCCAACAACCTCGGGCCGCGTCTCCGCTGTCACTCAGCCGGTCCTCCCGCGCTCCGGGGCCGCTCCAGTGTGTGAGAGACACTGGGTCTGTCGGGAGGGTGTGCTCGGTCCCCCTCATCTCCGCGCAATTACAGACCAGGCTCGCCCCGAGTGCAGATGGCTGCTGCGGGAAGAGGTTTTACTCTGGCGCACACCGCCGCCCGGTCGCCTTCCTTCAGCGACTCCTGCCCCCACCCCTCCGTGTAGGTCCCTGCCTAGTCCCAAAGAAAGATGCAGCACCTGTTTTACCTGCAATCTTGGAACGAATCAGTTCCACAATTGATTCGCTTTCTTGTACCCGGAGGCGAACGGAGGGGAACCAGTGGAGCGCCAAGAAAAAGCACAGCTGCTTGTTTACTACCTGGTCGGAGGAAATAGAAAGTTCGGGGTTATTTTGTACTTTGGAGCTGGGGGTAGAAAAGGCAGGTAAAAGAAAAGGGGAAATGAAAAGATAAAGAGACTTTAAGAAAATGTGAGAGCAGCCAGAGTCTAGACCTTTTCATTTTATTTTTAAAAGCAATTCTGTGCTCACATTTGGGTATGTTATGCATTTCTTGCACACATATTTGCAACAATAAACCCATCACAAGATATGCATATGATGTGAATGCATATAGCTTTTTGTAACTTTAAAAAGATGTCTAAAACAGCCAATTAAAATGTTGATACCCAGAGGAAAAAAGTCATTTAGGTGTGACTCTAAACAAGGAAACAATTTAGCAAATAATGTGTCAACGTGTAATCAGGTATCCTGAAATCTGTATCCTGAAATTACTTTCTTTAGGCATTATTTACATTAGAGAGGAAAATACTATGAATTGTTGTTCTAAGCAAGTTTCAAACCACAAGGACACTTGAGTTATCAGCTACACTTTAAACTCTCCTTAGTTTTATTTAGACTTTTTTTCTAGTACTTTTTTTGTTTTTTTTGTTTGTTTGTTTTTTGTTTCTGCCACAGTTATGTCTCAAAAAGAGCTCTGTTACACTTGATTTTTGAGAAACCTTCTTTCTGCTCCTCCCCCCATCCACCTTTTATATAAGGCAGAAATTTTTTTCTGCTTTGACATGTCTTATTTAATACTTTTCAGTTTATGGTGAATCAGTCAAACCTGGCTTTCCCCCCAGTAACAGGTGTGGGTCTCTGAGGACTCTGTTTTATTTCAAGCTTCAGAAACTATCCTGTGAGTGGCAGCCTTGAGAATTGTTGGTGTTAGCTGGTGCTATTTCTAGTTAAGAAAGCATCTTTCCCTCCCCTTTTTTCTCCTACCCTTGTGTGTTGGGGGATGGAGTATTTAACTGTCTGCAATTTGACATTAGATCATAGCAGAGCTATTTCTGTGAAGGTGTTTTAACCTTAAATTTCTGCAGGCGTAAAAGAGTTTGTAGAAAATTGTTGGGTGTGGTTGACATTTTTTCTAAAGTAATAATAAAGAGGAAATTACCTTTCTTCTCAAAAGTGTCCTTATTTATTTTGAATCTTTTTGTTTGGTAGGTGGCCCAGGCAAATAGTGTCGTCGATTGGCCTATGTCGTTATGGTGGGAGGATTGACTGCTGCTGGGGCTGGGCTCGCCAGTCCTGGGGACAGTGTCAGCGTGAGTATCAAGCCTGGAGACTTCAGTTCCCTGGGAGGTGGGGCTTTCCACCTTGTTCATGGCTTCACCCCACATATCAGAGGGCTCATTACTGAGCAAGGCTTGGCCTTGTAGGTCTGACTTGGGGATTTTCAGATAAAGTCCGGACTCCTTATTCTGCTTCTTTTCAACTTAAGCCACCTGTATTACGGCCCATTCACAGAGAGCCACCTTAAATGTTTATTTTAGCATTTTCCCTCAAAATCTGCAGCTCCTTCCTGTTTTCTCACCAGGTTTATTCCTTTTCTTTTTCTTTTTTTTTTTTTTTCCTCTCTCTCCGGGCTTGGAGATGGAGGTAAGATAATGAGTCTAGACCATATTTACACAAAATAAGCTCCGAACCTTAGAGTACTTATATAATCCTCACCATAGCTGTTGTGTAAAGTGGCCCATTTGTAAATCCTTTTTTGAAGTGGAGTTGTATTGACAGTGTTTTAAATGGACCACCCAGTAAAATGAAACAAAGCTTCTGAAACAACATTATTTGTAAGTTCTTTAAGTAACCAACCTCATGTAATAAGTACCAAAGCAGAAAAGTGATTTTCACCTTTTCTATGACCACAAATGGATATTTTAATGGTAAAGTTTAGAGCTATGTCAAAAGAGTTTGAGAAATTTAGGAAATTTGTCCCCAGCATTTTATTGTGATCTTAAAATTGTATCTCGCTCTTACTGCAAAAAAATAGTCTTCAAATGATTAAGTACATTTCCAGAGCACCCTTAGAGTGCTGGGGGCGGGGTGGGGGCACTTCTGGTAAGATAATGGGAACTAAGTTGGGTTCTACATTGGGATATATATTTTATTGCTAGTGAGGAAGGGGCTTAGAGGAAGAGAGAAGGGTAGTTACAAAGGCTAGAGCTGGCAATGGAGAAGCCTGCCTTGGAGAAGGGTTGCTAGTGTGAGGAGTCAGGCAAATTTAAGTTCAGGAAGATTAGGAGTTCCCTCTGCTATTTTAATTTTTGAGGATACTCGCAATGTCATGCTTAATTTTGTGAAAGAGGGACAGTGAGAGTCACATATTTACTCTAATTGCACATAAAGACCACAATCTCTGGTTGGGGATAGAAAGGTGAAGCAAATGAATATTTGCCTACCTGGTACGGAATTTGAGAACCCACAGACTCTAATAACCAAAATGTGAAGAAAGGACCCTTCTGTTGGCCCAACACACCCACACATAACCCTCCTGAATGAAAAATGAGTAGTTCTATACATGCAATCTCCAGCTGTGCAAATACTTCTGACACTGTAGAAGACTAAATTCCACCAGGCACCATTCTTCTTTTTGGATCATCTTCCCTTAAAACAATATTGAATAGACTAACCAGTGATTGCACAGCAGCTTTGCCTACTTCTTTCGTTTACTGGAAACTGGAGTTACCACCATCTCCCTTTAACAGAATGCAATTGACCCACCGTACAAAGGGTCTAGCCCAGCGGCTCACACATAGCAGGCAGGCAAACATTTGCTTCACCTTTTACGTTTATACTTCCAAAATCAAAGTAGTTTCAAGGTTCTCTGTGTTACAATGAAATAAAATTCCTTTCAATTAAAAAGGCACAAATGGTTCTTTACCATTAACATTGAAGTTGGCAAGGTTGTGAAAATTAGCTCAAAGGTGAATGTTTCCTTCTGTGTATTTTATTTTTCTAGCATCTTAGATGGCCCAAATGTCTCTTGTCAGTTCGGAGTTCTGCCTGTCTTTGTTTTGATATAAACAGGTAGAGGAATGTGGGCTGAGAAGTCAGCTCAAAGGGGCAGAACAAATCAAAAAGAGGCTGCTCGGAGGGAATGAAATATCTCTGAAAACTTGTGATTTTTTTTAAAGAAAGGCTTTATGAAATTAAAAGTTTTGTCACTATGTTTGTTCAAGAAAATGCCTTGCTATTGTATCACAATTCAATCTATTATGATTCCTTGTAAAGATTCCAAATAACTTCTAGAGAATTTAATGTGAAAAATGTTTTTGCCCTTTTGACCTTTAGATAATCATGTCGTTCTTTCCCATAAGGAAGGGATAGTCTCCCTTCCTCATCAGAGATGCTCTGGTTCTCTTCTTTTCTGAATGATTCACTTTGGAATTTTCCTTCAAAACAGCATAGCAAAACAAAAAGAAACTATTCCCATTACTGCATAGATCTTCCCAACTTATCCCACAGAAGCTGTGTTTGTAGGTAGGGAAAGGTGGTGGTACCCTCATTATATTATTTAGCAGATCTTATGCCTTAGTGCAGTGACCCTTTGGTGAGTGTTTATTCCATTTGGTTGAGCATTTGTGAGATGTTTAACTTAATTTTCTTGTGAGTCAAATACACATATCTGTACAAAACATGCTGCCCTTCATTTTTACTTGCTATCTTCCTATTTATGGACTTGTTTGGAGAAACCGACTAATGTTGCAGGATGCTAAAGCTGGTAAACCTCTCCTTCTGGCTCACTATGTCTAACCAGAGCCAGATATAGCTGGGAAACTTTACATTCTTCCCTCTAAGACTGAGGAAGGAAGGATCAGTGATGCTACTCAAATGGACATAGAAACTGTCCTGCTGCTTCCTGCCTGTACCACCCAACGTTCTATCCAAATATTCCTGCCTGCTGGGGAAAGCATGACCCGTTCCAGAAATAGGCAGGTTGTGTATTCATAGTTCTTTTGTAGGTCATACCCTTTTTTTTTTTTTTTTTTTGATTCTTTGTTTTATGTTCTTGACTCTTAAACAGATCTCTAGCATATTGAAAATTCAACATTTGATTTTCTCACTGTCATGGGCTTTGCTTTTATTGACTATTGATGTGGCTGTTTATTGTCAGGTGAAAAATTTTTAATATGTTCACACACCGATGATTGCATATTTACAGCACACAGCATCTTAAGTCACTCAGAGGTTTGTCACAAAATGTGTGTTTCTTGCTCTGTAATTTTTTTGTCATCTTGATGGCATGTTTTAATTATGTTATTTCTCTCCTTCTACCAAGTGGAGACCTCTGTAATAAAGATTTTTCAGGGTTGTATATTTCATCTTTAAAAGCTGTGTATGCTGTGGAAACAATTGTTAACCAAAAGCACTAGATAATTTAGGATAACTGAGTTCAATTCTGACTTTTGTACCTGAAGAGCTGTTTAACATTTCTCAGCTACAGTTTTCGTATTACACAAGCATGTTCCTAAGGTATGTTGAAGCTCTAAACTGCATCTGAAAACTTCCTTAATGTAGAAAAACTATACAGAGTGTAAATATTGTATTTTTGTATAGTTGTCCTTCTGTTTACTCGGAGGTTTGACTGTATATGTGGCTTATGACAATAGCATTTTTGTTGAAAGCATTTTATAGAAGTGTGAAGAAAAACTCAAAATACAACCAGTTCCAAGTTTTAACAAAACTATTCCATTTCTGAGTTCTTTGGTTGTCATTGAGCAACTTGTGGTTTCTGAAGGAAATGATGTGAATTAGGATGGTTTTATATCATTTATCCTTAAGAACAGGGAAAATTGAGATGTTTTCTTATGTTTCTACTGGAGATTTTGGAAAGATGTGAAACCTACACCTACAGCTTGACATTGCTTAGTTAGCTCTGAACCTCATTTCCTGCTGCCTCTTCCATGTAAAGTGAAAATTTTGGATTCTTATTGGCTTCAGATAAACTTACAGTTTAGTGAAACATAGGGACTGAGATACAGTAATTCATTCTGAAGCTATTTTGGAGTGGTCAAGTAATTTTAGTTGTATAACATATTACTGGCTAATGATTAGGGATATTGGAAATGATGAAAAATTATTGAATTATTTCTTTCTGCATTTCAAATGACATGGCTATTGATTTTGAGGAGAGAATTTTGATTTAGTAAATAAAATATTTAAATTTTCATTTCTTACTCCTATCTGGATTCAGATACTCAGTCTTATAAATGGAACATGATTTATTTTTGCTCCCTATACTGGTCATTAACTTCCTGTCCATAATCACAAAACTATATAGATTATATATTTCTTTGATTATTTGGATTTTGAATGCTTCTTTGATTATTTGGATTTTGAATACTCTCTTTAAAATAATCAAGAGAAAATTAGAGCTGTTAGAACATTAGAATTTGTTTTGAAGACCACACATAGTGTTCCCTCCACAGAGAGGTTATACTAGTAAATGCCTTTCTATTTGAGGTCAACAACTATGACAATTTCCATTGAACATGAATTAGTATTTAAAATGTAAAGCAATTTTTAGGCCGGGCGCGGTGGCTCACACCTGTAATCCCAGCACTTTGGGAGGCCGAGGCGGGTGGATCACAAGGTCAGGAGATCGAGATCATGCTGGCTTACACGGTGAAACCCCATCTCTACTAAAAATACAAAAAATTAGCTGGGCGTGGTGGCAGGCACCTGTAGTCCCAGCTACTGGGGAGGCTGAGGCAGGAGAATGGCGTGAACCTGGGAGGCAGAGCTTGCAGTGAGCCAAGATCGCACCACTGCACTCCAGCCTGGGCGACAGAGCAAGACTCCGTCTCAAAAAAAAAAAAAAAAAAAAAAAAAAAAAAAAAAAGGCAATAATTATACCTGTATGCACCCAAGAAGTAACAGGGGATCTCAAAAGGGGTGAGGATTGTACTGTTTATATCTATGTTGAAGATTGCTAGCAGAATTCTGGGGTCAGCCTAATGGAGCAAAGTACACTTCATTGTCCTTAGTGTATTAGTTTCCTCCTCTAATTTTGAGGTGAGAATGCAGAATCTGGTGTTTTTTTTTGTTGGTTTTTTTTTTTTGGGGGGGGGGTAGGAATAAAAGCAAGGCAATGGGTAATTTTATGATTACTTGCAACACTAAACTTGAATCCACAAATCCTTAGGAAGTGAAGATTTTGATTAAGAATATTTAACTGCTACTTTCCTTGAAAGGTTGTTTAAGAACATCATGTACCTTTGGGTAACTTCAAGTGGTCTTGGAATGCAGATTCCAAAGTAAGATCAGCGTTGAAGAGTCTTGACCTTTTCAAACAGGTAATTTGTTAGTATGTGTAGTCTTCAAAGTTAAGTTTCAAAGAAAGTGCTTTGCTCTTTTATTCTTTTCCCCAATTAGAACTGATCTTATGTATTACTATTAAGATCTACTAATTTCCTGAGATGCCTTCATAAGCTTAATCTGGCCAGGTCTTAACCTTTATGGATTAGAAGTTTTAGTACTTTTTAAGCTAGAAGGCCAGGCCAACTAAAGGGAAGCACTCTCCTCTCTGCCAGTTCAGCAACTAGATCTGTCCTCAAATACCTGCCACAGGGATATGCTGCTTGAAGTTGCCCACGCATATACACACTGGGACCAAGAAGGCACTTCTGGTGCCAGAAACAACACTGTGTTTGCTTTGTGGAAATTTTTGATAAGCTTTCAAAAATGTAGGTGGCTTCTCCCTCACCTCCTGTAACCAGTGTAACTTCCAGCATTTCTTTTTGTTGCTTTTTATCTATAGAATTCATGTTCTTTGCATTTTGAGTTAGTTGAATCCACTGCATGCTTTCCAGATGATAAGTGATGCTCAGTGATTCTATGCAGTGTCTTTCAGTGGCTAAGGGAAGATATTCATCACAGGGATGGGCCTTCATCATGGGGAAAATGGAAGGGCAAGGGAGAGGGATTCTGATGGCCTAACCCTCATTATTGCCTCCCACTGTGACATGCAGACACTCTTGCCCCTTTCCCATTGATTTTCTGCAGTGTTTTAAATTTTTCCACCACTCTTTGGAAAATATTAATTTATTTTGTAGGAGAAAATATATTCATTTCCTCAAATATCCCTCCTCAGAGCGACAAGCATGATCAGTTTTTGGTATACTTTTAAAAATATTTTACCTACTTATGGGTAAATTGCAATAGATCTCTCCCCTACCACCTACTTGTTTTGTGCAAATGAAAGCATACTATATACACTGCTTTGTATGCTGCTGCTTTTTCTTAACTACCTGTTGAAAGGTTTTCTTCATAGACCTCCTTACTTTTTTTTTTTTTTTTTTTGAGACAGGGTCTTGCTGTGTCTCCCAGGTTGGAGTGCAGTGGCACAATCTTGGCTCACTGGAGCCCTTACCTCCTGGGCTCAAGCCATCCTCCCACCTCAGCCTCCCAAGTAGCTGGGACCACAGGCATGAGCCACCACACCTGGATAATTTTTGTATTTTTTGTAGAGACTGAGTTTTGCCATGTTGCTCAGGCTGGTCTCAAGCTCTGAGCTCAACTGATCTGCCCACCTCAGCCTCCCAAAGTGCTGGGATTATAAGCCTGAGCCATCTTGCCCGGCTGCCTCCTTACTTTTTAATGGACTCAGCATTCTATTGTATGGGTATACTGTAATTTATTAGCAAGTCTCTTACTGATGAACATTTGTGTTGATTCTAATCTTTTGCTAACACAAGAAATTATAAAAAAAACTTTGAACATATGTTAAAAATGTTGTTTTGCGTGTTCTCGGTGTTTCTGCAGAATAAATTTTTATGTGTGGTCAAATGGCAGTTACATTTGTAATTTTTATCAATTGCCCAATGGCTTCTTACTCAGTAGAGAAGACAGTTTAAGGGGAAAGACTGAATGGCAATACTGACCCAAAGGCACCAACAATCCCATATCCAGAGTCTGATCTTTCCTTGATTTTAGTATTCTCTGATCCCTTTTCTTTCCCAAGAAATCCCTCTGACAACTCAGTGAATGTCCATCTGCTCCCATTTATCATCTGTTTCCTATCAGACCAGAGGCAATGGGCTGAAGATAGGAGAATGGAGTGAGACGTGTCCATTTGCCAGGGTCTTCCAATGGCTTCCTGCCTATGCTATACTTGTAAGAAAGATCCACACATTCCTTTAGGAATTATTTAATTCATTGATATTTTATTATCTTTGTAGTTTAGCCATAATTTTTTTTTTCTTTGAGGTGGGGTCTCACTCCATCGCCCAGGCTGGAGTGCAGTGGCAGGATCTCGGCTCACTGCAACCTGCACCTCCTGGGTTCAAGCAATTCTGCCTCACTCTCTCTCGAGTAGCTGGGATTACAGGTGTGCACCACCACACCTAGCTAATTTTTGTATTTTTAGTAGAGACAGGGTTTCATCATGTTGGTTCGGCTGGTCTTGAACTCCTGACTTCAGGTAATCCACCCACCTTGGCCTCCCAAAGTGCTGGGATTACAGGCGTGAGACACCAGGCCCAGCCGTTAGCCATAATGTTTATACCTATGTATGTAGTATAGGCTTTTTTTTTTCCTAGACCCATGACCTATTAAGGAGGAATATGTAGAATTCTGAGATCTGAATAGCATTTTGGGGACACCTTTTATGATAAAAATATTTTCAGAAAATATTAAGATATTTTTGTACCAAAATACTTTTTGTAGTGTCCTTAAAACCATAGGGGCATATATTTTCTATTAGTTATTCTGATCCTTATTCCAATTATATACTTAAATTGTCTCCTTTTAAAAAAGCAAGAAATGCATGGTTAGGTGAAAAATTAAAAGACACATACTAAGAGCAAGACGGCAGTGAAGGTAAGTATTTCTAACTTTGCTGTTTTCTTGACACCTAGTTCCACCTTCCAACAGGCTACCACTGTTTCCTATTGATCCTTGTAGAGATTTCTTAACATTTTCAAAATTTCCCTTTTTCATAAATGATGGCATGAAGTACAAACGATTCTGTATCTTGATTTTTTTTTTTCATGTAATGCTACATTTTGGAAAGCAGTCCTCATCAGTTATTTAAACCTGACTCATTCTTTTAAATGGCTATACAGTATGCCATTACGTGAATGAATGTACCGTAATTAACTTAAAAATACCCTAGTTATGTACCTTTGAGTGGTTTTCAATATTTTGTTTTTATATAACATGCTGCAATCAATATCTGCGTATATCATCGTCACTGTTGTGTACCTTTAGATATGGAGGACATATCTAAAGACATTTGATTTTTGTATTAGTATAATAATTGAAGAGCTTTCATTTTATTGTTACAAATTTTCTTATGTTAAATATGTGATGTAAAGGAGTGTAAATCATGGCTAATATTAGAGTAGAAACTTTCTGTTCAGTCACCTTCTATTTTTGGTTCCTTAGAAGATACCTTAAAAGATAAATTGATTTCTTTATTTCTATTTGTTTATGCCCTGTCTTGTTTGGGAAAGTATATAAAGTGGCTTCTAGGAATTCATACAATTAAAATAAGGAAATAGGGGCTACATGGAGGAAAATTGGAGTAAAATAGAAATATTAGGTGGAGGGTTTTTCAAATGCAGATATGTAAGCCATAGGATCCTATATACGTACTACAATTTGGTTATTAGCTTCTGGTAGCCAAAGGTAAAAGATGTTGTTGCTGATTTAATTTGTGTCATTTGTTAGGGAAAAAGCAAACCAGTTATCTGGCAGAAATTATGGTTTTCGTTCATGTAGTTCTGAAGGAAGACTTTCACGTGGCCCTTTGCAGAGTGGGAGTAAATGATGGAATGGAAGGGGCCACAGCAACATTCCTATCATGAAGCCAGTGGTGGTTTTTGAAAAGCTGTTTCATAGAATATCCGTCAGCATAAGATGAGGCCCTTACTCTAGAAGTATGGTTCACGGAAAGCTGTTCTATACATAGTTTAAGAAGCATTATGTACATAGCTTTGTGACAGCTCAGCTGGATTCAGCCCAGAACATCTAGCTGTGATGGGTGAAGTGTATAGGGTTTTGGATGGACAGCTCCAGAATAGACAAGATCATTTCAGGTTAGAATCACTAACAGTGTTCTGAAGTTCGCTGTGTTATTTAACAGATTAAAGGCCAGTTCATTTTTTTTTTCTTTTTTAAGTCTATATATTTTGAAGATCAGTAAACAACTGATGGAGTTGATATCCAGAGACATTGTGAATAGAGCATGGATAGGGCCCCGCCTAGGCTCCAGTATAAGGAGGATCTGCAAAGAAAGCAGTGGGAGATTTTTTAAAAACAATTTTGTATCCATTGGATAGCAATATATAAATTCATCACCATTTTGCTATATACTTATTCATTTCCATGCCAATTATGGCTTGGAATAAAGAGGAAAGGCATGAACATTGTTCCTAGGCATCATTTACCCTACTGATGCTGATACATGGATACGGGCCAGTGAGCCCAGGAACAACAGAATCCCTGACCAGTGCTTATTTCCCCAAAGTTCCTGATTGCTATAGGTGTTCCAGGGAATCGAAGTAACCTCAACTGTTTTCTTAATTCACCTGGATTTATAAGGGTTTATTTATATAAGTTGCTTAGACCTGAACAGACTCAAAGCAGAGTCTATAGGCAATACTCTGCATATCAACATCCCGTACCCAAACCTAAGTCATCTTTTCACTGGGTGTGCGGAAGGTCTGATTCTCATGTACTGTTGAAGCCCTAGGCAATAGAACCTGAAATCCTGATGCACATATACCCTAGGATAATTTCTCTCTCAAAAAATGCAAATAGTAATTTTTAAAAAGATGACTCAATGATATTCTGAGAGGGCAGCAATCCAGTAAGGTTCGCATCTCCTTGGGAGTAACAAAAAGGTCTTCAAACGCCTTTTCTGCAGAGACTAGTGTGAACCAAGAATCTGCCTGTCTGAATTGTCACCCTGTATCAACGTGGCGGCAAGGTGACAAAGTTAGCATTGCCAGGGCCAAGGTTTTCTGTCTTCACGGGAACAAACAAATGATCAGTCCTCAGAGATAGTAAAATGTAGCCAAGATAATTTGGCTTGAAAAAAATTCGAAGTGATATAAATCACCAACTACAGCCATTGAAGATACTAGTAGCATATTGACGGTACATCCCTGGGAACATGCCAGGGCAAATTGGGGTGCAAAATACACCAGTTATTTAAAAATTGGTATGTTATAAGGTAAATAATTCAATTAAGTAATATCAAATACAAATAAACTTTTTATTTTAATTCACTAAGACTTCTTTTTAAGTTTTCTGATTTTATTGCTACTGATACATAATTAAAGACACAATTATGGCCATAATAGAATTCCTAATAAAATTTCTAATAAAGCCAGAATGAAGGAGTATATTACAGGCCAGACATGATAAAGCATTATGATGTGTGGTAAAATAGTGACATCTATTTTTTCATTCTATATTATTTTACAGATTTTCTGAAGAATTTTAGTTTAAACTTAGCCTGCTGAAATACTGTTAAATCAACCTGTTATTCTTAACTCTGATGGGAGGAAAGAGATATGAATAATCAAAGTGATTTCTTAGCTTTAGAAGATAGTTGTTGTTTCGGAGAACAAACAGTTTTTTTCTGATTATATTTTATTAGAAGCCTTCATTTTCTGCCATACATTAGCTTTGGTAGTTACTAGATGCCAAGGGAGTGCAAATTTGAGAATAAGGATTTGGCATGGGTTATTTGCATGTTGAGAGTCAAGATTTAACTAAATTTTAAAACCAAACACTTCATTTGATCAATATCTTTTTAACCATTCTGTAGATTAATAATATAAATTCTCCAGAACTGACATTACTTTGCTGTAATATCATCAGATCACAAGGTTAGGGTTGCCTTTTGTAAATGTTATTCACTTACTCTGAAATGTTAGGAAATATGTCATCACAGTTTAAATTTGTGATAATATACACAGAAGGAAAACACAGCTAGGAATTTTGGATTTATGCTTACTTTGCCAAAAACCATGTTGATTTCTGAAAAGCTTTAGCCCTTTTTTTTTTTTTTTTTTTTTTTTTTTTTTTTTTTTTTTGAGGTGGTGTCTCCCTCTGTCACCCATGCTGGAGTGCAGTGGTGCAATCTCAGCTCACTGCAACCTCTGCCTCCTGGGTTCAAGCGATTCTCCTGCCTCAGCCTCCCGAGTAGCTGGGACTACAGGCACCTGCCACCACAGCTGACTAATTTTTTTGCATTTTTAGCAGAGACGGGGTTTTACCATGTTAGCCAGGATGGTCTCGATCTCCTGACATCGTGATCTGCCCGCCTCAGCCTCCCAAAGTGCTGGCATTACAGGCTTGAACCACCGTGCCTGGACTAGCTTTATTTTCATAAATCAAAGTTCTTAAATTCAGTTTCTAAGGAAAGCCCCTAAATGGTCAAAGGTTTGTGTTGCTGAATTTCAGAAACTCCATGGATGGGCTTTCCAAACATAAACTTCCCACCAAAATAGTGTTCCAAAGTGTTTAGTGCCTCTATTTTATTTTAGTGTTAAGATTTTTTAGGTACTTGGTAATTATCTGCAAAATATTTACATACCAACAAATAGCAAAGCCATTGATAATTAATAGAAAAACACAAATCACAGTTTATGTTTATTTATATTTTTTAGTGTATTTGGGTGTTTAGAGTTGATTTTACATTGTGTATACTAACTATGGTAACAGATTATTTCAAGTTTACATGATTATAGAAATATTTTATGATGTTTGACATAGATAGTGGTGGTTTCAGGGTCCCTTGTCTCTTGGTTGAGTTTTTACATCCCTGAAGAATTAAAAGATTGTGTCTTGGTGTCTATGTATGGCCAAGAATTAAGACATTCTGATGTACAGTTTTATTTCCTAACTAAGGCAGAAGTGATTTTTGAAACAATTACTTTTTGGGAGAAAAGAATAAAATTATGAAGAAATAATGTGTAGGTTTGCTAAATGTTGTGTTCTTAAATCTTGTGTTGAGGTGTGAAGAATTTTTTTATGTCTTTAATAGTTCTAAACTAGTGTACTGAAAGTTGGGATCATCCACATTGCTACTTAATTTGTTGTCCATAGGGTCTATTGTCTTGGATGTTGGTGTTATAAATGTACAGAGTTAGGTAGTTGTCTGTGAAGAGTTTGCAGGCTAATATCAATGTTTTTGACAATGAAAAATATAGCATGAAAATTAAGGTTGGGGTATAGAGACCTTTTTAGAGCTATTGCTTTTTCTAGGTGATGATTAAGGTTGGGAGGCAGAAGTACATTGTGTCAGGGAGGACCTTTCCCTTTTATGCATGCACCTGGCATTTATCACCTTTAACAAAGTGCATGTGTCATGCTGTGCTGCTTGCTTAAGGGGGTGTATGCCTCCAGTCTGAGTCATGTTGTAACTGTGTCTTAGCTTGTAGCATTTTATTATTTCTTTTCCAAAGTTTATACTTGGCCTAATATTTAGACATTTTATAATTCTTTACAGTAAATGAAACTATACATCAGAAGATGGGCATACCTTTGGATTTAAAAAAAAAAAAAAAAGGCTCAGTTCTTTAAGGTTTCTTATCCTGGATTTTCCTAACACTGTCCAAAGTTCAGGACTGGCTCCAAACCCATAAACCTGTGTTTAGCAAGCAAGAAACATAATCCCCAAATAGTTTAGTTTCTCTGGTTTATGAGTCACAATTTCATAAAATCATCAGAGTGCTTATTAATTTCAACCACATATAGTAAAGTGAAGAACCTTCAGATGAACTGAAGCAAGGGTTCTTAGGCAAGTTGCCAGAGAGAGTTCTAGAGTTCTAAGCTAGCTGAGTAGCTTTGTGGAAATGTTGCTTGTATTTGCTACTGTGGCCATTTTATGATAGCTATAGAGCAACAGATTATCAAGAGAAAATGAGACAGATTTTTCAATATTATGTGCTATGAATGAATCCTATTTTAGTGAATCTTTTAGTGGGGTTTATACTGCAAAAAAAATGTATGTAGGGCATTTATTTCTGGCAACTTTCATAAAAATTGTTGTGATGGTTGCGTATAAAAATTTCCTTATCCTTCAATAGAGAATAGATCCCAGAAACTTCCTAGAAGTAATCTATTCCAGATTTAACATTGCTTTGACATAAAATGCAGTTTTGTGTAGTTTTAAAATGCAAATTAAAAAATATAAGATATTGACTAAAATTTTATCTTGAAGTCAGTTATATATTGATACCATAAAACTTACTAAATCTAGATATTTCAAGACTAACTTATGGTAAGTAGGAAAAATATGACCCAACCTTAAGATACTACAAGGATAAAATAAACTATACAAAACTGTTTGGCTATTTGGTACTAATACAACTAGTTAGAACATAATGATGTTTGCTATTCTTTATTAAGTTGTTTTACCTTTGCTTACAATAAAGTATTTTTCCTTATAAATTTGATGATTCAAAATTGGCAATTAAATACAATTAAAGAAACGGTATCCTTTTATGTTTTTTCTTTCTCATATATAACCATAGTCATAACATGTGTGATCCAGAATGTAATTTGCTATTTACACTTTGATTTCAGCTGTTTGCTTAGATTGTACCTGATGTATTTTGTTATTCTATGTAAGGAATATGTCAACATCAAGATATGGTGAGTTCTTTTCAAATTAACACTAGAAACCTGACCAATATGAAAAAAAAAGTCTAGCAAGCAAATGTAATATGTCTTTAAAAATACATAGCAATCATTCTGGATCAATAGTTAAATTATTGCTTCAATTAAGTCAAATTAGACTTAGAATTTTTTTCTTCTTGTATTACCCAAAAGAAGGCCCCACTCACCTAATTTTAAATTATACAAATTATACAAATAAATATATAATTGTAAATTACAGTGGTTATTTAATCCTTTAAAGGCATTAATTAGAAGAGAAAAATAAAATTATCCCTTTTTTACCTCTAAAATCTCTAGGTTGATCAAACACTGACCATTATTAGTACCATTTCAAGTTTCTTCTCTTTACTTTCATCAAACTGGGTTATTTATGTATGTTCAAATGAAATGGCTGTGCTTTCATGGTAATTCTTGTTGCTATTGACAACCAAAGCAGCCATGCAAGAAGAAAATGCTGTGGAAGGGAAGAAAAAAATTTATAGTTCCTCCCCAAAGTTGGAGAGAGAAGGGAACATACAGTATGTAAGAAACAGGTAAGTAAAAATGTATCAATTTTAAAACTATTAGCCTTTCTTACTAATTGATCAAAAGTTTAAATTTTTTCAGATGTGTTTTCCAACTCCCATTTAAATAAAAGGATACTGTCTCTAGGAATCAGAAATTAATATTCTGGAAATGAAAAATTGGATTTGAAAGTACAGCATCATAAAAGGTCTGAAATATTTTAATTTAGAATTTGGACTATAGAAGAATAGCATAACTTCAATTATTGGTTAATATTTTTGTTATGAAATGTTTTTTAAATAACAAAATGGTGACTAAAATATTACTATTTTAAACATGTCCTAGATTTTTTTTTTTGTTTCAGAAAAGCACTGAAAGTTGAATATGTGTAAGTCTCCGGGAATGTAACAAGTTGATAAATACCCAAGTCCAGCCTTCTTACAGAGAAAAGATCTGGAATTTCTTTTTTTGGACATTTGTTTTGCAGCTTTCTACGTCTTAAGGCAGAGAATAGCCAGGATAAGGTGCCAGCTCAAAGGTTAGATGAACATATTTCTTGAAATAATTTTGGCTAACCTATGTCTTGAAAGGCATACCTTCTAAATAATTTTACAAAACTATAAACAAAACATTAGTTGTGTTTTTGAGTTGCTTCTCTTTAGGAAAACTATATTTCTTAGAGATGTGTTTATTCCATACATAATTATAGTAAGTTAATTTTAATTCAATTATTACATTAAACTTTTCCCTTTCAGTTGATAATTCCTTTCTTCTGTTTTATGAATCTAATAAATTGACCTCCATTCTAACCTAAAGGACAGTTTATGTTTTTAATACTTAAAGAAGCAAATATAAAAACAAAGTCCACCAAATGAAATTACTAACACCAGCCTATCATTAACCTGAGGGAATTATATTTCATATTCATTAATTCTCCATGGAACAATTCAGGTAAGAAATATTTTTATTGTATGACATATGTAAACAGTTATAATAGCACCTATGGGCATTTATGCTCTTGTTTTAGGTACATAAAGGGTTCCTTGTTTAAGATATTTTTGGCAGTAAATAATGTCACTTATCACCCTATGACACTTTAGTGAAAAACTTTGGTGAAATATGTGGAATTGTAATGTTTAATGGAATTGGTTCTAAGAAGACAGTGTTCTTTTTGTTTGTTTGTTTGTTTGAGACAGAGTCTTGCTCTGTTGCCCAAGCTGGAGTGCACTGGCATGATCTTGGCTCACTGCAAACTCTGCCTCTTAGGTTCAAGCGATTCTTCTGCCTCAGGCTCCTGAGTAGCTGGGATTACAGGTGCCCACCACAATGCCTGGCTAATTTTTTATTTTTAGTGGAGATGGGGTTTTGCCATGTTGGCCAGGCTGGTCTTGAACTCCTGACCTCAGGTGATCCGCCTGCCTCGGCCTCCCAAAGTGCTGGGGTTACAGGCATGAACCACTGCACCCAGCCTGACAATGTTCTTTAAACTGATTGAACAAACTATGACATGTCATGAAAAATGTTTTTAAGGCAGAATTTTAATAAGAAAATATTTGGGAACAAAATTGATAGTACTAGAAATAAAAGTTCAGAAATTTCTTTGTTCAGGGAGACTTAAAGCATATGTATCTTAAAGTTACTAGCAATTATAAGATTGACTAGTAGAGCTATGGCTTATGTTAGGGAGGCAATGCCAAGGAAACAGTAGAATGTATGCTTGGTCACCAACATATGACATAAGTCATAGGAACTGTTCCTATGACTTACCACCTGTGAGAAACTAGACATTTTAACTTTTCTGAGCTGCAATGTTGTAATCTTTAAATCTAACTTTGCAAGATTCTTACTGGTTATAAGGAGGGTGCCTTCCACAGTTCTTGACAGATGTTTGCTATTATTAGTGTGTGTTCAATATATACAATACAAGTGGAGAATTCTGAGCCGAGTTTTTCTAGGATCCATCTTAGGACAGATAGTATAGCATGTTATCAAATGGTTTTGTTTACCATAATCATGTTTTGGAAATAATCAATTGGAAGTAGAAAAATTATTGAGTTATTCATTTCTAAAATAAAAACTTTCATGGGATAGCTGTCTGTGCTTCTGAACCGTTTTTTCCCATTTCTCTAATAATATCCATCCATAAACCTCCGAGTGGAACAGTTGTGGTTATCTAACAGTGTTTACACTTGGGAAATGAATTGAAGGGAGATGGAATTGAATTGTGGAACGTTAGCATTTAGAGTTCCTATGATTTATCTGGTAATTATTCGAGAGCTTACTAGAGGTAAAGAGCTAAGTTAGGTGCTGGGAAGATACAAAGGTGAATACGACAGGGACCCTTACTTTCAAGCAGTTCAATTTAGTAAGATGATTGGCTCTTACTCCTTCTATGATTCTTAAATAGGAATAAGTTAGGGATAAAGATTTGAGGAAGTTCAGGGAAAGAATCATTTTCTGCTGCTGAGGATCAAGGAAGACTTCATGGACTCAGTGGTATTCAGTTGATACCATATATATAGTATCTATATATTATATATAGTATCTATCTCTATATATAGTATCAGTATATACTGATAGTGAGTGATGTGAATGCCTAGAGTGTCATTTTACTGGGATGATTTCTGCAGTAGTTGGTCCTGGATCATGCAGGTAATAGCTGGCTCTCTCCATTCTCTCTCTCTCTCTCTCTCTCTCTATATATATAAATATATTATCTTATGTATATATAATACAGATTATAATATATAATATATATTTATATATTATGTATTACTATATTTATATTTATAATAAATATAATATTTAATATAATATATAAGTATATAATATATTTAAAAATATATAAATATATTATTTATATATTATATATTATTATAATATATTATATATATATATATAGAGAGAGAGTATGGAGAGAGAGAGCCAGCTATTACCTGCATGATCCAGGACCAACTACTGCAGATATCATCCCAGTAAAATGAAGCTCTAGGCATTCATGTCACTCACTATCAGTATTGAAAGCCCACAGAGGAAGTCAATACTGAATAAGAGGCATGTTTTGGGAAAGGCATGTTTTGGTATAGGATTTTGTGAGAACATGTCTTAGGGGGCAGTAGCCCAGACCAGCAGTGATGGAGTGGTGATGGCCCAGCTGAATCTCAAGGGATAAATCAGTCATGTGAAGAGTATCCTGGGCACACAGAAAAATGCATTTAAAACTCAGGAGCCAGAGGGAGGAGCACATTCCGAGAACTGTAAGAATCTCAACCCAGCATATGTGGGATATATGTATGAAGGGCATCTGATGAGAGATGCAGTGGGAGAAGTGGGAAAGGGCTGACTCTTGGAAGGCTTTTGATATCATATTAAACACATTTGCATTAATCACAAAATTGTAGAGGAACACTGTAAAGATTTTAAGCCAATAAATTACATAATATTTCAGAGGATACCTGGTGCTAATGGATCAGATCTAGCACTCAGGTGAATTTAATTTTGCTTGGAGTGTTTTAATATTTTTTTGAAATTCATGTAGTTGTCAGTGTTTCACAGGAGACATGGATATATAAGAGTTGGTTGAAAAATCAGTAGGTCTGCATTGCTGCGAGGAGTCTATCAGCTGGGGCCTCTTCAGTAGCTGGCCCATTTGGAAGAAGCATGTGCTTCATTTCCCTGTGGGGCTCACTTCCTTTAGTGCAAATGCCTGGGACCTGTAGGAAGTCAACCTGGTGAGAAATTAGGCTGCATTTTAAGTAGTGGTGGTGGGAACAAAGAGAAGGAGAGGGATTGAAAGATACTTAAAAAAAAAAAAAAAAAAAGATGGACAGGCACACAGTGTTAGGGCAGCGGTGGGGCACATGGGCTTGGCAGACAGACTTGCTGCCACCACAAATTGTGTTTTTGAGAAACTTAACAGTCTGAGCTACAGCTTCTTTTTTGATAAAATATAGATAACAGTTCAGGATTTTTTATGAGGATCAAATGAGGAAACCCAAAGCATTTGACTCAGCAACTGGCTTATATTCACATTCACATTCAGTCACATGGTGGCTGCAGTATCTGTAATGCTGGTCGTGAAAGGTGAAGAAGATGTAATCAAGATGACTCCCAAGTCTCTGGGACATCATTTGGTGAGCTAGAGAACACAGGAGAAGGTGCAGATAATGATTTCAATTTTGGATGTGTTCAGTTTGAAGTGCTTGTGAGACTTTGAAGTAGAGAGATTTGATATGTGCATGGATTGCAGGGTGAGATCTGAACAGAACACAGGCTATGATTTTATTTCTTTCCACTATTCTCCTACTCAAACCTTCCTTCCTTTTCCTTCATCAACTTCAGTCAACATTGATTATTGCCACAAGTATCTCCATGGAGGAACAGCTTTAACCCGTAGAAGAAGAATGTGGGATAGGTAAAAATCCACATCTGCTGAAATGTTATCTAATAGTTTTAAGTTCTTGAAAAAAAATCTTTCCAGTTTACCATTTTGGTCTGCAGTTGTAAGCAACTAATAATTCAACATTTGTTTATATCAAGGGCTGAAAAAAAGTCATCCTCTACAAACATATTTTCTTTTTTTCCCTCTTTTGGTTGCCTTTTTTTGGTTTACCTCACCACCACTCCTAACTCTAAGAAAATATTTGACTAAAAGTGAGTCATTGTTAATAGTGAATGAGTACTTTTTTTTTTTTTTTTTTTTTTTTTGAGACATAGTCTCATTCTGTCACCTAGGCTGGAGTGCAGTGGTGCGATCTCAGCTCACTGCAGCCTCTGCCTGCCGGGTTCAGTGGACTCTCCTGCCTCAGCCACCCAAGTGGCTGGGATTATAGGCATGCACCACCATGCCCATATAATTTTGGGGCTTTTTCTTTTCAGTAGAGACAGGGTTTTGCCATATTGCCCAGGCTGGTCTTGAACTCCTGAGCTCAAGCAATCCACCCACCTCGGCCTTCCGAAGTACTGAGATCATAGGCGTGGGCCACTGTACCCAGCCAAGCACATTTATTTTTAAAGTTTGTATTCTGTCCTAATACAATGTATTAAAAATAAGCCCTGCCTCAAGTCCTAGCCTAAATGCCACTTTTCTCCAGTCTGCTTTCCGGATTTTCACAGCAGCAAATCTTCTGTACTTCCTCTACATATAACACCTGCATGAAGCATATCTCACACTGCCCTATATTGTGGTTATTTATGGATCTATATTATTTGTTCTGCTAGACTATTAGTTTCATGAAGGTGGGGACTGTGTCTTATACGTCTTTACACCAGTGTAACAGCTTCTGCAATGCCTCGTCCACTTCAGTTCAGTACACTTTTGAAGGTGTAAGAGCTAGTCATTTCTATTTATTAATAAAAGGGATTAAAAAAAAAGATGGACAAGGTGTAATCTTAATAAACATATTGTGGTTTTCAGGAAACAATTTAATGAGAAAATGAATATATTTGTCTCCGTACCTTATGACCTTATTACATATCATAGATCTTCTCTCTTGCTTAAGGTTCTAAAAAGAAATCAATTGATGTGCTTGAAAACATATAAAGGTAATCTGATTGTGCCATCTACTGCTTACAGACCATCGGCTGTTCACAACTGGGGGTAGAATCTTGATTATTTGAGTAGAAGCCTTTTCAGGCTGACATTGCCTTATCTGTTGAGGACTGTTTCTTGCTGTGGGCCCAGTCGCAGTGGACTGTCCTTGCATTTCGAGACTTCTGCTGCTTCATGCCTGTTGGCTTTTCTTATGCTGCTCAGTCTGAGTCAAAGGTCCTTCACCCATTCCTGTGGCGAATTTCTACTTATCCTTTAAAATTCAGCTCACATTTCCTCTTGAAAGTTTTTCCTGGTATCTTTCCTATTCCTGCCTCCCTGCAGAGAAATTCCTTCTTCTTTATTCTTTTAACACCTCGTACACCTGTCATGTCTGTCTTTGTCAGGAGACTGTACACTACTTCAGAGCAGGTGCTGTGCATTTAAAGAGCTCAAAGTCTAGTGAGGGAGCTAGATAAGAAAAACAACTCTGAAAATATGGTGTAAGATATATATATTTAAAAGTAAACCTGTATATACATATAATTTATGATAGAAGTATGCACAAAGGCTTATGAAAGCACTGAAGAAGGTACAAACTCAGCATGAGGGATGAAAATCTTGGGGGTGATAATGGTCAAACTAACAGGTGAAGCCCGTCTAGATATTAGTGTAGCAGACAAGGGGGAAAATGGCATTCCATGTGAAAGTGTGGAGGCACTCGAGTGTATTTCTTTTTTTTTTTTTAAGAACGATGTTTTTATTTGGTCACAAAATAAGGTCACCAGTCTTAGTCGTTTTGACCTGATTATTTACATAAGAGCGGAAAGAGTGTAAATTTCTATACAGGCCTTCTTAAGTTGCCTCCCTGGATGTTTTCATAAGGAGTCTCAGATTGGACTTTTTTATTCCTCTGTTGCTGTCCTGAAGCTAGGAAGACAAGCCCAAGAAATTATCTCCACGAGATTTCACCTACAAATAGTATAAATTTTGGCAAGTTCTTCTCTTTTCAAGGCCCCCAAATACGCCATTTCCTGGACTCTCGTGTATTCTAAGAACTGCAATTAGCTGCTATATTTGTGAATGTGGTTGGAAATGAGGCCAGTGGGATAGGCAAGGGTCACATCATGAAACGTGGTACTGAATGCCATGCTGAGTGTTTGAAATAGTATAATGAGCTAAATCAACATGACGAGGAGCCAGTGAATGAGTATAAGGAGCAGAATGGCATGCCGAAATCACAGGTTAGGGAGGTCCCTCTAACAACAAATCAGGCCTGAATTGAAGTCCACAATGTTTGACACAGAAAGACTGTTGTGCCATCACTTCCATGACCACTCCCTTATTGATGGACATTTAAGTTGTTTTCAAATTTCTGTTTAAGGTTCTACATCAGATAAATTTGGAGTAATTATCATTTTCTTTAGAAAACAAGTAGGCAAACTAAAAACACCGAAGGTCAAACTGACAAATCTGACATCATATTAGTCAAGACCCAGTAACAAAATTGATTTAATTTTAAAAATAATTAATGTATACTTCAACTCATGTATCAGTGACTCTTTTAAACACAGAGACTTTGGTTGCTTAAAGAGGTGATGATAGTTACATTAAAATTTTCTAGCCTTTTGTGATGATTCCCTAGCAAACCTGCTCAAAATTACAGTATCAGATCTTTAAAATATAATTTTCAAATAAAAGAAATACTGTAATGTGTTTCATTATATTCTGTGAATTCTTACATTGTGAAAGATACCTTTTATATATCTTTCAGATATCTATTAAATTTCCTTTTTGAAAGAACTTTTTTAGCACTACGTCTTTTTCAAACCTTTTTGACTTTCCTAAACCTATGTAATTAATCACTGCCTCTTCTGTGTCCTTAACATGCATCTGTTATCGGGACATCTTTGCTTACTTCTGTTTCTCCTTACTGGACTTATGTGCTTGAGGATGAGAACTTGCTCTCCTATTAATTTTTATATCCCCAATTTTTAATATAGTGTCCTAGATACTAGGGCATTTCCTCCTTGTCATACTTATAATCCTTATCATAATTAGCATTTTATTGAGCTCTTACTAATGAGATGGGTACTGTTCTAAGTACTTTATTTGGGTTTTCTCATTTAATCCTCCCAATAAACCTGTGAGTAAGCTCTATGAATCTTGTGAATTTACTGCTTTTTAAATTAAAAATGACAATGAGAGCAGAGAGAAGCTGTGTGATCTGTATAGGTCACACATTTCCCAAGTGGTAGAGCTGGGATCCCAGCAGTCTAACTCCAGCATCTGTACTTGTAAACCTTTCTCTAAATTACATTGAAAAGTCAGCAACTACTCACAAGTTAAATAACAGTTGTCAGTGTATTCATGTTATTGTACTCCTTTTTATATATTTCTTCCATGTTTTGTATTAAAAAATCTTTAAATCCACAGAAGAGTTGAAGCAATAGGAACAGTAAATACCCGTATATCCTTATTGTTAATGTTTCACACATTTTCTTTCTCTCTCTTCCTTCCCCACCCGACCCTTCTCTCTTTCTCCCTCAGCCATTTTTAAGTAACCTACAGACATGATGACACTTCGTGCCTAAACACTTCAATGTTCATCTCCAGAGAGCAAGGACATTTACTTACAAACCACAATATCATTTCACACTTGAAACATTTAGTATTGATATAATACTATGTAATAAACAATCCATATTTAGATTTCCCTAATTGTCCCAATAATGGTTTTTATGGATTTTTTCTTTTTGGTCCAGATCCAATTACGAATCAAACACTGCATTTAGTTGACATGCCTCTTTAATTTCTTTAAAACAATTCTACCGCTTTTGTTTGTTTGCTTCTTGACAATGATATTTTTGAAGAGTCCATATCAATTGCTTGGTAGAATCCACCATCATCTAAATTTGACTGTTGTTTCTGCATCATTAGATCAGAACTAAATTTATTTGTAAGAATATTGTATAGATGATGGTATGTTATGATATTTCTTTTGCACATTTGTCAGTTTGTCCTACTATTGGTGACATTAAGTTTGATAACTTGATGAAGTGGTATTCATCAGATTTCTCTACTGAAAGACACCTTTTTTTCTTCATAATTAGTAAGTAACCTTGGGGTAATACATTCACACTGTTTTGATATCCTGTTCCCCAACAAACTTTCACTTGGTGAAAGTTTTAACATCTATGGATAATCTTTCCTCAAGTTAATTATTTCAATGATGATTGTAAAGTTCTGTTTTTCAAATTTCGCCATTCCTTCTACGTGTTAGTAGGTATTCTTCTTTGAAGAGGAGCTCAGTCGTCTTCCTTTTTAGAATCACTTCAGAACCATAGATTCTTTTTTTATTCAATTGTTATCAGTAACTACTATTATTCTTCTTGATGCTCAAACAATCCCAAATCTAGTTAGTGGAACTCCTCCAAGCCAGCTTCTATTCTTTTCACATGTCTCTACCATTCTTTGAGTACTTAATTGCTTTTTGCAACAGAAAACGTATTCTAGCCTCCCTCCCCTAGCCCTCATTCCTCATTATTAGGGAATGCAATATTTAGAAGCAAAGATCCAGGTGCTAGCTGTGGGCATTGCTACTGTTACTCTACTAAAAAAAAAAACAAACCATTTCCAAATACATAGTAACACTTTCTTACGTGTTCTTAAAGTCTTATTTGGCATTAATCTAAATTCCACTCTAGCACAATGAAAACAGAAAGAGAAAGTTAAAATTTCTAGTAAACTGAAAACAACAATAGTGCTCAGAGAATTTCTTTAAGTGAAAAGAGAAAGTGCTTAATTATGACAAATAAAACTTAGCTTGAGATGCACATATGCAGATGCTGCCACTTATTTTCGGGGGGACACTTCAGGAATTTAAATAGTGAAAGATCAAATAGATACTGGATAAATGTGTCCGAATTGGATGTTCCCAGACACAAAAATAAAATGAGTTATTGACAGCTCTTGGGAGACAACATTATAAAGACTGGACACTTCATTTAACTTTATGTTCTAAATTATCATTGAGTAATTGACATTGGTATTTGACTATGGTTTGTGGTTAAGTTCTTAATTGCAATGATGTTAAATAAAATGTGAAGCCCAGAGCAAACAGCAACAAAAATTATAGCAATACTTCAACAGAGATAACAATAATATGCTGCCTCGATGGTTCAGAATCCAGCATCTACATAAAACAAGCAACAGGGTAATGAAATTATTTTCTTTTCAAATATTCTGGCAGAGTTACTTTAGTTTTCTTAAGTTATAGATTGTGGTCTTAACTGCAACTTTTCCCTCCTTTTAAGACGTATTTAAGTTATGTAAATGTTACTTACTTTTATGTTTTTAATCATTATTAACATTCTCTACCCCTCTCATCCTTTCCTGCTTAGTATTTTGTTATAATCAAATGCACTGAAAATGCTGGACTTTTTGGTCTTTTTCTGACCACCAGAAGACGTAGTGGATTGAGCATGGAACTGGGATAAGACATTTTTTCCTGAAATTGGTCAAGTCACTTAATCTTTTGCATTTTTACTTCTTTACTTGTAAAATGAAGATAGTGTTCCTCTCTCCTGCCTTATATGGATATCATGAGGATAAATTCAGTCAGTCATATAAAATGGTTTAGAGTTCTGTATTCATGAGGGCATTTACTATGTCTTATAGTGATAACAATCAGAGGCATTGTTATTCAGCTTTTACTGCAGCAGGAATTTAGATTTGACCATCAGATAATTGACACTATAGTACAGGGTATTAGGAAAGCTGGAAAGATGTTTTCCCCTGGGGATCTTGGACAGTAGGATTCTTTCATCTAAGTTTTGTTCTATATATGTTATGCGATGGCTCAGGGCACTTTTCAATGGACCACTGTAAAATTTCCCTCCATTCCACCCAGGTCCTATTAATATAGTAGTGAGTTGTTTCATATTGCTTTCAGCAACTTCACTCTTCCAAGGCCAATTACCATTTGAAAAAGTCATTCCTTATCATATTTTCTTGTTCTCCTCAAATGAATTTGTCCATATCTGAATTCTGTGAAGCTTGTTGGGTGTAATAACAGCTTTGTGAAGTCTTCCAGTTTCCAGTTTCATATCTATTTATTCTTCTGCCCTGCCCTTGCATGTTTCTCTGCCCCCTTTTATTCTGTGAACATAACCTGGAGGACAAGGTTTTTCGTTCTGCTTTTAGTGGTGCCATGTCTGCATAATAACATGATGTAGATTGAAAAAATTACAAATGATTCTTGGAATTCTAAAGATAATCTTATTTATATTGAGAAAATCCTTCTCAAGCTACTAACTACCACTGAGATTGGATTGGCGTTTCCCTTGTTACTTTTCAGAGCCCCCATCTCCTTGGGCATCTCAACATATCCTTAGTTTTCAAATGTTGGCACTTTACTCCCGGCACGATTACCTTACATAAGAAACATTATAGGATTGTTGTGGGAGTTTAATTTTCTCATAACTTATTTGATAATTCACTGCTTATGTTAGAGTTAGAAACTATTGTCCAACTCTCAGAGACCCAGTTACATCAGTTAGGATGGATTTTTTTTATTTTTATTTTTTATTTTTGAGACCAAGTCTCACTCTGTTGCCCAAGCTGGAATGCAGTGGCACAGTCTCGGCTCACTACAACCTCTACCTCCCAGGTTCAAATTATTCTCCTGCCTCAGCCTCCCGAGTAGCTGGGATTACAGGCGCCCCCCACCACACCCGGCTAGTTTTTTGGTAGAGATAGGGTTTCACCATGTTGGCTAGGCTGGTCACGAACTCCTAGGATGGATTTTTAAGACTAAAATTTTAGATTGCGATCAAACAGAAGAGGCTTGGACATGTGACGTTAAATAGTTATGTTTGTTTTGCCAGTTGAAACTTGTTTCTTTTTCTAGTTAAAACAATGACTTAGAGGTTATTTTCAGGGCACTTTGGAGATTATGCTACAGGAATGTTAAGAGAGCAAATTTGAGTGTGATTGCCCATTTGGACTTAATTCTGGCAACTGATTTTGGAGGAAAATGTCTGTCATTCGTTGATTATCTGTTATTTTTACCTGGACTTTATTTAAGCCTTATTAAGTTGCTAAACCCTATTTGGATGCTAGTGATAGCAGACCATCAAATATGGCCCAAACTTCTTGTTCCTGATCCACACGAAGGTCAGAGAAGTAATGCTGCCTTTTCTGATAGCCAGTAGCACCAGCAGGCACATTGTTTACTCCAAGCAAGAATATACTCTATTTTTAATACTTTTGAAGACCACTGAAAATGGATCATTTATCCTTTTTTATTTTTTTGAGAAGGAAAGGATGACCGGCTATTCACAGAGTAATGCAGTTTGCTGAAAAGGTTGGTTTTTGCTGACCCCTGACAGCTCACATTACAGTGGAGTGTGTTATTGGAAGGTGGGCCAGTTTATACAGAGGTTGGGAATTACTTTTCTCTAGTTTTGAAATGGTTATGCACTTTCTAATCTAGATGTAGAAATTTACTTACTATTTACTTAGATGTAGAAATAAAGTTTCTTTTTTTACATTCCCCTGAGTATATACAATACATTTGACAAGTTTTATTTCTGTACTAGAATCTACTCATAACACTTCTATCCTAAATTTGTATCAAAAGGAAGCCTTTGCTGGCTTGATAATAAACACAGACGAAGTCCAGATTCCACAGCCTAGTGATCAAGGAAAGTCAGGAATTGTATTTAGCTACGAGTAATGTGACACAAAGAACAGTGCCCTAAATTGCTAGGATGGTGATTTAGGGTTAATATTATGACTTCTTGCTCTACCCTCTTTCCATTCTCAAGATCGTCTCATGGTCATAAAGAGGCCACTGTGGTTCAGTCATGACATGCACATTCTAGGCGAGAGCACAGAACAAGCCATGTTTTTCAGCCCTCCTTTTACACAGCATTCCAAAGCCCCACCCCATCACTTCTGCTTTCATCCCATTTAGCCAGAATTTAGTCATGTGGCTGTCCACATCTGCCAAGGAGAATAGAGAATATAGTTTTCCATTACTAACACATCCCCCACTCAAAAAAAAAAAAGCCATTCTATATTAAAGCAGAAGGGAAAGAGATATTGGTAAGAATGCAGCTGGCCTTTTATGATCTGTCTCGGCCTTTCTTTTGATCTCATCTGCTGTTTTAAGCACTTTACAGTGTAACCCCACGAGAACACTTTGCACTCACTAAGAAGCAGTCCCCTTTACTGCCCCGCCCCACTTTGCTTATATTCTGAAAGTCTTTTGTCTCCTATTCCACTGCTCTTACCTCTAACGCACTGCCTCTAACACACCGACCTGCCGTTGTAGTTATTACACACCCTCCTTGGTTCTTTCACCTCTCTGTCAAAGCCCCTGTTGTGGTTTCGCTGAGATATTTTAGTTCTACAGCTAATTTTTCATACCCTCTGTGACTCTCTAATCCCCCACCACACTTGCCTACTATAATACATTATATATAACAAATGATTGATATATATTTATTGAATTCCATTCCAGACCTAATGCCAGCAAGATAACTTTGTGCTATAAAGGAGAAAATCTTTTTGTGGAACAGTTTCCAAAGGGTTTTCTTTTTCTAAGAATAAAGAAATTGACTATATCAACTTTAGAAGTATCCTACCGCATTTAATAGCCATTGGCTAATCTAAGGGTTCTTGGTTACTTCACTGAATAGCCTATCAGATGGAACTGCAAACAACAGTTTGTTTTGAAATAGGACTCCCTAAACATGGAAGAAACATTAACAGTCTTGGCCTGTTGGAATGTGTGCATTTGATGTGCCCAAGATTAGGGCACTCTGCTTGAGAACAAATAACAAAAAGGGGAGAGGAAACAATAAAAACTTTGTTCCTATAAAGCACCTGAAAGTACTATAAATTGATGGTTATCAAGCTGGTCGGGGGTCCAAAGGCTACAGCCTGGGGGCCTCAAGTTTAATTGTTTTATAAAGTGTACTAAATAAATTTTTTTGTATTTTTAAGTGGTATTTTTAAAACTACTTTTTCATGCTTTGAGAGAGTTTTCCAAATTCCAATTATTTTAAGGGGTTATTTCCTGGACTTGCACTTAATGATTTTGAGACATTTACATTTTTTTCAATATGGCATTCTGTGTGCCTCAGTGATACATGGTTATTCAGGTTGCATGAATATACATATATGTGTAGATTTATGGAACATCATCTTTTTAGATTAAAAATAATTTTTTAAGCTGATATTTCTTGGTGATAGAGCCTAGAAATTACATAGAGTGGCTTACTTCTGGGACTTATTTTAAACTGCACATAAACCATCCGCCAAGTGTACAGTTGGCTAAAGAGTAATATTAGAAAGGCCCTCCTGGACAGTTTATTTCATTTCACAGATATGAACACAATTGTTTCCCTTTGAATTTAATGCCATGTTTAAAATCAGATTTTAAGAATTTTCCAAGGGCATTTCCCTATCGTTTACACTCTCCTCGTCTTTTCTTTCTGCAGTCTTTTATATTAAATACCTCCTACACAGCACTGTCTAAGGATTTGTGGTGGTACAGGGTCCAGTTGGGATGACAAACAGGCAAGGAAGACCTGAAACTAAAATTAGCAAAGAAGCCCTGTGGAATGGAAGGTGAGGGAAGGGTTAGTGAGAGTTGGGCAAGGAAATGTAGAAAACAAAAATAACATGCACGTCAGTTTCGCAGCAGTATAGAGTCTTAAAGGAAACAATGTTTGATAATTATCAGAGAGGAAACTGGGAGCATATCCCAGAATGGAGAACAGCATGGGTTAAAATGGGTAGGAACAGGTGTCAGGGGCTTCAAAATTCGGGGTCATTGTTGAGTCCATTGCCCTTGGTCTTCAAGGACTATCTGCTCTTCACTCAATGATTATTGAAGCTCATTTCTTCCCGTCACCAACACAAATCATACCTTCTTCATGTCAGACCTAAACTATTTCACTGGCCTTGCAACTGTCCTCTCTGCCTCTAAACTCTCTCCAGTCCATCCTACATATCATCACCAATGCTTTGATAAGATTCCCAGAGCTTTGATTTTTATCAGGCAGTTCTGATGATGATAAATGTATGGAAACTTCCCATTTCCTAGAGATAAAGTGCATGTTTCTCATTCTGAAATGTAGGGAACATAATCACCTGATACCACTCACCTGCTTGTTTCTCACTCTTCCTCCACCATTTACCCATGTCTTTAGCTTAATGAGCCCCCTGTGTGCCTCCTAACTAAACAGCGGCTTACTTGGCTGTGAAATATTCTTCTTCTTGGGTAGTCTGCTCCCTTCTCTGTCTACTCAAGCCTCCTCTATGAGGCTTTCTGCACGAATGTATATGGATTTGCTTGTGAGATGATTTCTTCACAGACTTCATATTGCTGATGAATAAATATTGTTTTGAATAAGAAACGTGGTTTCGTCTTTTTATCTAGATTGTAGACTCCTTGAGACCAGTCCCATGCTATACAATTATTTTTCATCTATTATAGTGTCTGGCATAGGGACATGCACATATTTGGTACGGAACAGGGTTTCCAGGTCTGGCACGATGACATTTTGGGCTGGATAATTTGTTGTTGTGGCAGGTTGTCTGAACATTTTAGGATGTTTAGCAGCATCCTTGGCGCCTATCCACTAGATACCAGTAGTATCCTCTCCCTAGTGTGAGAACCAAAAATGTCTCCAGACATTTCCAAATTTCCACAGGGGTAAAAAGTACCCCCCAGCTGAGAATTATTGATAGAGAATAAGCAGAACAAATTCCAATTAAGCAGTGAAAATATTTGAGTGATGGTTTACAGTATTTTGAAGTCTTGAGAAAGTGGAACTCAGTTGATGGAAAAGAGTAAATGTCAAACTGAGAACATCCTATTTGCTATGTTAGGGCATAGAAAGGCCATTATAGATTGAAAAGCAGTTGTAATGAATGTTAGGATTAAGAAAGATCAAGATACAGAAATATCCTTGAATTGAAGTCCCAAAACAATGTTGTTTCAGTTTTTGTTTCATTTTGAATCATTTCATACTTAGGAATACTATTTCTAGTAAAATAAATATTTTATGTTTAGTTAGAAATTTATCTGTATTTCATACATACTTAGTACTTGTGGACTAAGAACTGCTATTTGAAGTATATTTGAGAGATTGAGTTTGAAATTGTGGGTGCAGGACATTGTAAAGTTGTAACTATGAACAAATATCAGTTATGCTTATGCATAGTTTTACCTAGTTTTTCTTTTATTTGACTATTTGAGTATTGTCCTTGAATTTAAAATTCAGCCTCAACTGATACACACATCCACACATATACACACATAACACGTGTGTGTGTGTAGCTTACAGAATGTTTATAGGAAACTGATTTTGTATATTTTGGCTACTTTGTTGTAAATTCTCTTTTTTTTCTTTTATTATTAAACTAATACACGACATTAGTGCTATATGATTGGTGTTTCGCTGACCTAGAAATAACGCATGCCATCTTCTTTTCACAGCTGTGTGCCAACCACGATGCAAACATGGTGACTGTATTGGGCCAAACAAGTGCAAGTGTCATCCTGGATATGCTGGAAAAACCTGCAATCAAGGTAGGAAAATAGTCTGACATAAATACACAATCAAAGACACCTCTATTACTCCCAAATTAAAAATATTCTTATCTCAAACTACTTTCCCTAGCTATTTTTCCACAAATATGTGAGCTGCCATTTTGCTGATAAATAAAAATGTGTTAATGATAAATGTTGTAAAATTTTTTTTATCAAAGGACAATTAAACAAATTGTATCCTCTTATTCTCTGATACTAGTTCAAATGTATTTTGAAGAAAAGAATCACTGCATCAGTAATTTAGAAGCCTTCTGGTACTCCTTGTTCTTCCACTAACTAGTTGGAAATCCTTGGCCAAATAATTAACCACCTCAGACCCCAGGTACTGCTTCCCTTTAATGCCAAAGTCAGGTAGGGGGTTTGATTTGAAATTTGGAGTTTCCTCCTAACTCTGAGCCTTTTGATTATGTGATTAAATCTCCCTTCAACTACTGACCACTTTGGAATGTTTCCATGATAAATAAAAATGATTAATTTAGCAAGCACTTTTTTTAAAACTCAGCATCAGTTGTTTATAAAAGCAAATATTTATTCAACACTCATAGTGCTACAGGTATTTTATATATATTATCCATTTTTATCGTTAAAACAACATTAGGAAGTAGAGCATTATTTATTATAATTAAGGTATAATCTATTAATTGTTAATCCATTTTTTATTTGGAGAGACTGAAGGATAGAAATATTAAGTGGCTTGCTCAGGTTCACAGAGTTAGTAAAAGAGCTAGCATGTCAACTTAGAGCTATGGCCTATATAATCCATATTTTTTCTACTATCTTAGTTTTGGATGAAAAAATATATTTGGAAATGTGATCCTCGAACTCATGCTAACAAGTCAGACAAGGCTTGTCTTGTTAATTAAATTCAGTAAAAAATTTCCATTATTGGCCGGGCGTGGTGGCTCACGCCTGTAATCCTTGAACTTTGGGAGGCCAAGGCAGGCAGATCACCTGAGGTTGTGAGTTCAAGACCAGCCTGACCAACATGGAGAAACCCTGTCTCTACTAAAAATACAAAATTAGCTGTGTGTGGTGGCACACGCTTATAATCTCAGCTGCTCAAGAAGCTGAGGCAGGAGAATCACATGAACCCGGGGGGCGGTGGTTGCGGTGAACTGAGATTGTGCCATTGCACTCCAGCCTGGGCAACAAGAGCGAAACTCTGTCTCAAAAAAAAAAAAAAAAAGAATGGAAAGAAAAATTTCATTATTAGGAATTAAACTAGAAATAAAGATTAGGGTTAGATTTCACTAAACAGATAAGAGTCAAAAATAAAAAAGATGAGTCAATTTTTACTTATTTCTTAAATTATACACCCTATCATCTTAAATGTCAGGTGAAATAATGATATGGTGTCTAACTATCCCTTACATACTTACTTGACCTCATCTGATATAGAAATGATATTGCTGAAATACTACTGTTCTTCAGTGTCGGATACTTATTTCAAGATATTCCTTGAGGTATGTCATGTAAACTAGTGATTTACAGACACAGTTTTTTTTCACTATTTACTTTTATTTTTTAAATTTTACTTTAAGTTCTGGGATACATGTGGAGAACATGCAGCTTTGTTACAAAGGAATACATGTGCCATGGTGATTTGCTGCACCTATCAATCTGTCATCTAGGTTTTGAGCCCTGTATGCATTTATTTGTCCTAATGCTGTCCCTCCCTTTGCCCCCTGCCCTGACAGACAGTTGTGAAGTTCCCCTCCCTGTGTCCATGTGTTCTCATTGTTCAACTCTCACTTATGAGTGAGAACATGTTGTGTTTGGTTTTCTGTTCCTGTGTTAAGACACAGTTTTTGCAATCATCCAGAACGTTGATTTTTGAAAACATACTCAAAATGGTGGTTCATGAACCATCAGATGGAATTATTCATGAACCATCAGATGAAATCCACACTAGCAGAAATGATATGTCCCAATGGTAGAAGTTGCTATTCTAACGTGTGTTCTTGTATTATCTGCTATTTGATTTAGAACTGATTTTCCCAAGGCTTGTTTTCTCTCTTATAATACTCTTTTTAACTTGAAATTTACCAAACATACCTGCATAATCTTTTTAAATAAGTGGTGCTCTTATTATCTCAGTTTGCTCTTTTGAAAAATCCACTTGATTTTTCTTCCCCAGCGTAAATTTACAGGTAGCAGTGTGTTAGGTTCTGGTTATTGAATGCCAATGTTCATCTTAGAATCTCAGTATACTTCTTTTTTTTAAAGTGGTGAACATAAGCCCTCAGATGTTTCATTAATGTCAGCACTGTAAAACGTTGTTGTCCAAACGTGAGGATATAAAATATAAAGAAGACGATTAAAAGAAGTCACTTGAGATTGCAGAGAAATTCATGTAAATTTCTTTGCAGGAGGTGCATCAACTTTAACATGCTTCAAAGACATGCTAAAACTATTATTGAAACAAGGGTTCATTTGGATAGCTCTTATTTTCAGAAAACCAGTTTAACATGTACTTTTTTTTCTGTAACACATACCTATTTCTCTAAAGAAAAAATCAAATATATCAAGTTAAAATCTTGTTCTCCAAAACCATATTCCTTAAAGAGAAGAGGATTTGATTAGTAGCAAAATGGGATTTTACACCTGCAAAAATAGTGCTGGCACTGAAAATATAATTTCAAGTCCAGTTTTGAAAATAAAACTATAGCTTAAAATAAACTTAGGTGTTGTAATCATCTCTTATTTTGCCCTCCTCACAAAAAAAGCAGTGTGACAGGTTCCTGATGGCTAGGTTTATGCTCCTTGAGAGTAGAAACCCTTTTTGTTGTCTCTCTGATTTCTAGGTTCCTGAAAACTATTATTAAAGTGACTTGCACATGGTAAATGCACACTAAATATGTTAAATGAATGACAGTTTCATCTAATGGTTCTTAGTCCTGAACACCGTGGAAACTTGAAAGAGTTCCACAGGTTCTTGGTACAGCACCTTAGAGAGTCTCTGCATCCATAGACTGAGGGCCCTGTCAGGATAAGGGAAGCTGCCATGTGTGGCCTGGTTGAGTGTGAGAGCTGCCTAGAGACTCCCATAAAAGTTGTTAGAGAAAATGGTTGATAGTGCCTACATAGCAGATTAACTTAGACTGTTTTCATTCAGGCCCACACATTTTAATAAAGTAGAAAATATGCTTCACAGATAAGGGAAATCAAAGAGGCTCCGTTTTTCTCGAGGAGAGAAATGTCAAAAAGAAGTAAATTTGAAATAACTTTACAGAACTGGAAATTAGCTTTTGATTAAAAGCAGCTTTAGGTATATGACAAGTTTTCACTGAGAATTTTGTAGCGAGTTATGTGCTTTAAGAAATAACCCCCTGGAAACTTGCATCATGGCATAAACAGCTTGAATAAACAAGTGCTTAACCAGTGCCTTTAGAGCTGCCTGGGAAACAGCCAGAATACCAGGGAAAGCTGCACTTTGGAACTGGTTTAATTTAGCAGCCTTGCCACTGGCTTAATGTGATCTGCTTTTGGTGGCTTGCTCTTCCCCACTAAGTCATTTTCTGGATTTGTTACACCTAGAACTGTTATGAAATTACAGGCTTGGACTGATCATTAACATATTCTATAAGGCACATGTTACCTTTCAAAGCAGATGAAGTTCTAACCCGAATTCTGGCAAGATTCTCTTCGATCATTTGCTTCCTTTACTTTCACTTTTATTTATGCATATTTCCCTCCTCCTTGAGTTTCTGTACCGATACAAACCTCTTTTTCCCCCAGCCAGAAAAAAAAATATTATTATAGGAAATAATCTTTTTATAACTTTTCCATTGGGGAGTGATTTTTAGTATGTAAATATATCATTGCATATTCTCAGAAATGAAAGACATTCTTAGGAATTTACAGTGTACTTTGTAATAATTTCAGAAGAAAATATTTACAAATGTCAATTCCTAATGTTTTAGTATGGTTTATATTTCATATGTTGAATTCTTTATCATAAGGAAAGAATTGGAGTCTTGTAGGTCAGAACCAGATACTTATTTTGTGGACTAGTTACATCTGAAAGTTGATTGCTTTGCTAAGCACAAAAATCTAAGAGCTTTAACCCTAATATTAAGGTGGATACCTACAGCCTTAGTTTTTGAAAGATGTATGGTTCCTGCCGGGCACGGTGGCTCACGCCTGTAATGCCAGCACTTTGGGAGGCCGAGGCAGGCGGATCACGAGGTCAGGACGAGACCATCCTGGCTAACACAGTGAAGCCCCGTCTCTACTAAAAATACAAAAAAAAAAAAAAAAGCCGGGCGTGGTGGCGGGCGCCTGTAGTTCCAGCTACTCCGGAGGCTGAGTCAGGAGAATAGCGTGAACCTGGGAGGCGGAGCTTGCAGTGAGCCGAGATCGTGCCACTGCACTCCACTGCACTCCAGCCTGGGCGAGGAGTGAGACTCCGTCTCAAAAAAAAAAAAAAAAAAAAAAAAGAAGATGTATGGTTTCAGCTCCCAAAACCAATGTTCATTTGATCTGGCCATTTAACTGGCTGTAAATAACGTAATGGTGTTGAAACAGAACGTGATTGTCAAGTCTCAACTCTCTACTTTGAGTCTCAACCATCTTATATTTTGGTAAATGAATAATGGCAACAGTTAACCTTTTTTTTTTTTTTTTGCATAAAGCTTCTTATGTATGTTCTAGAAACATACTTTCTTACGTTTAAATGATAATATTGACGGTCTATTATGCTCTTATGTAAATAAAATCTTTATGCAATTCATACATTTGTTCATAATTTTGTAGTATTTTAAACTACTATTGTACAACTTGATAATGTAGGGAAACAAATCTTAGGTTGGTCGTTTAAGACTTCAGTGTCCTTAAATAGAGCAGGTGGATTATAAGCAATATTTTTATAATTTGTTTTTTGTTTTCTTCCTTCTGTTTATGACTAAATAATACTTTTAAAAATGATGATCTCTTGTTTGGAGTTTTTAAAAAAATTGTATGACAATGGATTGCTCATTTATAATGTGTGTGTTGTCCTTGGAAAACAAGATGACAGTGATACATTTTTAAGAAAATTAAAATAAAGGAGAAGAGAAACCAGAAGAACCATAAAATAAACTATTGTTTATAAAGTATCTAATGCATTATTTTTAAAATCTGCCAACTGTATGTAATTGTTTAATATATACTTGTAAAGATTTTTAGGGCTAAAATTGACATCAGTTCAAAGTTGACTCTTATTACCTTCTTCCTGGTATGAAGACGAGCACATCCCAACTCCTCTTGACCAAGGCAGTGAACAGCCTCTTTTCCAACCCCTGGATCACCAAGCCACAAGTTTGCCTTCAAGGGGTGAGCGTGTATTGTCCCAGGTGGTCTGCTTTTCCCACCTGCATGGCTTCCTGCAGTTATGTCACTTCTTGCAAATGTTCTGAAGACTAGCGCAGGAGTGTCCAGCCTTCAGCCCTGAGCATGTACAGCAAGCAGCAGGAATTGCCACCTGGTGCTGATTCTCTGTGCTCTGAAAAGTATGGAGCTCTACTGTCCTTTTAATGCATTGAGTATCATTGCTTTTCTTTTTCTTTTCTGAATTTTGAAATATTTTCTAAAAATCAGATAGCAAAACAACTTTTTTCATATGTAGGCAAACTGAGGAGTTCCAATGCAACTGAAATTGGGGATTTGATGCCCTTTGCCAAGTAGATTTTGGAAATCAAGTCCTCTTCCCCACTCTCGAGGTATAGAGTTTTAGGTTACCTGAAAATCAAAGTATACATTAGTGACCTTCTTTTGGTATACATTGTGTAACATCAGATAGCCTAAGTTCTGATTCCAAGATGGCTTTTAGTTGCTATTTGATTATAAGCAAGTCATTAACCAATCAGTAACAGGGAGACAGTAATTCCTGCCCTATTCGCCTGTGGGGTTGGCGTAAGAATAGAAACACCGAAAATATTAATGTCTTCATCATGCTGGAAAGCTTTGTAGGAAAATAATGTGTAGCATAATTTTACAGTTCCTCTTCTAGGATATTTTATCTGTAACCCATTCATAGGTTTAAGAACTTAGAATAACTGAATTAAAATAGTTGAAATTATTAATCATTGTCTCTGCTGAGAGGAAATTTGATGCTTTTGTATATTTTCTGCACAAGGAATTAGGGCAAAAGAATTAATTTCAGTCCTTAATAATTTAAAAAATAAAGTTATGGTAGTTGACATATTGACATGTTTGCCTATGACTGCCTGGTTTTAGCACCAAAGCGGAGAGACAGTCCAAATGTGTTAAATGAAAGTTTATGTAAAAAAAAAAAAAATCCATTGAGCTAGTTATCTTACTCAATGATCTCTTCCTAATTTTTCAAGCTACTTTTCAGTGTCTGCATGCTAATAAAATTTCTGATTTTTTTCCTGAAATTTAATAATAATGCTATGCAGCTTGCATTTCCATTCTGGACCAGTTCCCTTCTCCCTCTCCTTCTCCCATCCAAACTCCTGAATCCACCAACCTACTGAAATGTATTCCTGACAATAATAGATGCACTTTAAGACTTGTATACATAATAATTGAAGCATTATGAATGTAAGTGGCTTATTGTAAAGTTCTATCCTTTAGTATAAGATAAGCACATGAAATAATTCATTACATTTTTAAATTTTCCTATTTGATAGATTTTCCTTATATGTATTATAAACCTCCAGAGAAAAAGGAACATAAGTAAATTTACAATAAAAACACCAAAGTTTTATTTCCAGGTTCTCTTATCAACTTTTAAGATTTATTTGAGACAGTATGATCAATGACTTCATTTTGTTCTGCTTATTATTGTAGGAGTAGTTACTATAATTTGGAAGTAATGTATTTTTAAATTTCTTGCTTAATTGAAGAATATCCAATAGATTGTGATAATGAATACAGCATTTATAGAAAGCAACACATATTAACTTACTCAATATGACACTAGTTCAATGAGAAAAGAAGGTAACATAATTGAAGACAATAAACTCTTAAGAAAACTGAGGACAAAAAGGCTTCTTAACAGGACACCAGATACATTTAATCTTTTGAAGCTCTGTACTTTAGGAAAAGTCTGATATTTGGCAAATTTTGATAAACATGGATGACTGTGGAATCTTACAGTATCTGAAGTGTTTTTCATAAGGGTCATTGTGAAGTTTTAGGAGACACCTGCCTGTGGCAGATGGGGCAATGATGGCAGTCACTAGGGATATTAACAACAGTCAGCTGTCAGGGCATGTCATCCAGACCATCAACAGCTGGTGGAGTACAGCTTTCTCAATTGCTTTCCATGTTTTGGATACTCATATGCCCATTAGTAACAGGTAAAATAGCCAGTATATGTCCACATTTACCCATTGAATGTTACATGCATTCTTCCTTTCTCGTATTATTTCATACAGTCCAGATTTTTTTAGACTCATGACAGCATATTGGCTTTTCTTTCCTTTCAGTTTCGTGATTCTTAACCCCAAAGTGCTTTTGCTATGGGAACAGAAGGATAAAGTTGGGTTGAAGCCATTCTCTAAAACCACCAGCAGCTCCAGTCCAGATTATGAATACTACCATAGCAATCCTAAGGGGCCCTTTATTGGCCCAGACTGGAGCCAAATTGTAGAAGAGCTGCCCCAACTGGGCTTCAGGTTTAGTTCACCGACATAGTGTCTGAAGAAATTTCCATGAGCGTAAATATTCCTTGTTTATGAGCTGCCTGGAACTGTAAACACCTAATCCATTCCCATCAGGAACGCACAACAGTTTCTGTCACGCTCTGAAAATAAACATAGGGATTCTTAACTGACACATAAACAAAAATCCATCAATATCCTTTTCTTGAGATATAGGTTTTGATTTTACTGTGTTATTTTGTGGTTTTGTTCTATTTTTGTTTAGTGCAGAAAAAATATTTGAAACACAAAGCCTTTCTCTAATGGCATATTTGGTTTTAAATGCTATTTATTATAATATCAAAAAGATTTATCAAAGACAGGTGTGACTCTGCAGGAACATATTAGGAATAGTCATTAATTCCTCTTAAAAGATGAGAAAAGGTTCCCTCTCATTTTTAGTAAATACTGAAATACAAAGTAAAAGAATATGGGAAGGGTAGAAAATTTCTTTCTCAGTCATTCTTCCTTGATTCTTGCTTCAATTAACAGAGGGAGAAAACATTTTTGATACTGTAATCTGCATGGCACTTTCTATGAGGAATTTTTTTTTGAAATATTTTAGAATGTGATTTTGTTTTAAAAACCCTTAACTAGTCAAGAGACAATAAAGTAAAAATTTGAAGAAAGCATAGGAGATGACAGAAGTTTTTGGTTTATTTAGCCTTTCCAGGATTTGCGCAGCTGGGGGTCTGCTTACAGTTGCATTCAGGGCAGAAAAAAGACCTACTTGGAAAATCAGTAAGATATGAACATTTTTTTAGATGTGATAATTATTTGGTGGTTTTAAAACATAATGGAACTTGGTGATTTAGTTAAGTGAAATATACAGATTTCAAATAAATGAGCAGATCAGATTAAATAGATTAGATTTGAAAACAATTTTGCAACTAGACAAATTATATTTCTTATTCAATGACATGGGTTAATAGATGATTAAATTATGCTAATTGGGTACTTACGCTGGTGGTTCCAGACAAACATGTGGTCACATTTCTTTTTAATGAAGCATATATTTTAGGCATTACTATTTCAATGTTTATTTGTCATTATGAGTTTTATGTTCACTTGAGGCAGTGTTTAATTTAGGTTAAAACCTTTTTATAATGTGAAGTTTATTAATTCATTTCATATTGATACTTAAACCAATAAACCTAAAATACATGATAGTCTATTACATTTTGTCCATTAGTGTTTCCATATGCCTTTCTTAACTGTGGAATAAATGGAAATATGCTGGTGGGTGTTTTAAAGTTCATTTTGTGACTTGAATGCATTACTAAAGCAGGAAACTGAAGTTTCTTCTTTAATCTTAAATCATATAAAATCTACCAGATTGAACAAGAAAAACTACAATAATGATCACTCTTAATTTATTTCTTTCTTATCCTCTGAAAATATAGCCTATGTAGCCTTCCCTTGGGAAGGTCAAAGCAGTCAAATGTTTTAAAATCTGTATACTTCCTGTAAAGTAAAATATTCTCATGTAATATGTTCTTTAAACAGAGAAAGGAAGACATTGAACGAATAGGGTTACATTGTCAGGATTAAATCTAGCAATAGAACCCAGATATTGTAAGAATGTTGGCAAACAGATGGTAGCTGATAGAGCACCTCTGCCCATGAGGAGGTTAGTATGCTGCTGTTTCTAGGGATGGTAAGGTAGGCACCTGTTGTTGAGAATTTTCCTAACTGGCCTTTATAAACAGAAATCCATAAAGGTCATGGCGACTCCTGGTTGCCCCTAGTGTAAACAACCTTCAAATTAATATTGCATGAACATTCTCTATCTCTTATGTAAATGATAGTTACTGTAGCTTGACCTATTTTTCTCTTTCATTTTTTAATATAGAAAAGAATTTTAAATGGTTTACATTAGTGCTGAGGTTTTGTAATTTTTCTGCTTCGACCCACATTGTTTTCAGATCTAAATGAGTGTGGCCTGAAGCCTCGGCCCTGTAAGCACAGGTGCATGAACACTTATGGCAGCTACAAGTGCTACTGTCTCAACGGATATATGCTCATGCCGGATGGTTCCTGCTCAAGTATGTCAAGAATCTTAACTCTTTTAAAAGTGCTTTGGGCTTGTTTCTGTTGTGCTCTGGGAGCTTGCTTTTGTGAAAGTGGCCTCCCGGGTTCTGCTAAACAAGATGTGTGCATGTGTTCATATATGTGCCTGAGGAACTGAAAATCAAAATTAGTGGCACCATTTTTGATGTATAATATTCTTCTATCATGGGTGCCAATATTAAATTGATTAGGAAATGGTATTTAGATCAAGAATTACAAAACTAAGTATGTTTTCTAATTTTTTTTTAAACATGTTTACCCCTGTCTTCTATCTGGGCATAGAAGAATGATTCCAGGTTAAAAAAAGAAAAAGAAAAAAAAAAGAACACTATTGACTATTTAGGGACTGCCAGACAGAATCCATCAGGTCTGTTTTGTGATTTTAAATCATTCATAAATACTTTCTTACTTAATTTTTGTATTTCATTATAAAGGCCTTTAGGCTTTTATAGAATTTTAGACTTTAATAATAATCTAAGACTTCTAGAAAACAATTTCAAATAAAAAATAAATGAATATATACCAGAAAAGTAGAATTCATGTATATCTTTATAAGGAAGAAATGTGTGTTTTCTACCATTTGGATGTATAAGATGGATACATTAGATTTGAAAACAATTTTGTAACTAGACATATTATTGTGTGGAACCACCAGCATAAGTACCCAATTAGCATAATTTAATTATCTATTAATCCATGTCATTGAATAAGAAATATACATAATATGTCTAATATGCTCTAAAATTCTATACAGGATGATCATTGAATTGAGGTATTCATATGATATCCAACAATTAATGACTTGATTTTTATTTTTACTGAATTATCATTTAACTGAGTTGCATAAAATAAAAATAGTTAGCTAATTTTATTTAACATTGCGTAAGTGTAGCATGAAACTTTTTGGAATGAGGTGAATACATGTTTAACATTGTGCAACTCAGTGGGAAATCTGCTGTTCCCCTAGAGAAATTTCATGGGCAGTTGAGACAGTTACTTGGATGTTTAGTTAAGAATAGCACTTAGCTTGAGTACTCTGGAGAAATACCTCAATTCTTCACTTTCCTTGGCCACTGGAAAAATTTCCAGATAATCTATGCACAATAGTTTTATATTTGTCTTTTAATGCTTTCTTTCCTTTCCTCCTTTACTTTCTTTAGATGTTTGATAGTTAGGGCCTCTTTGTCTTCCTTGTTGTTCAGTGTCACTGATTTCAGGACAAGTGAAAAAATATAGCTACTTCCTTTACAGATTTTGTTTTCTACCTGTGTGAGTCAGCCAGTCACTCTCTTTCCAGGTGCCCTGACCTGCTCCATGGCAAACTGTCAGTATGGCTGTGATGTTGTTAAAGGACAAATACGGTGCCAGTGCCCCTCCCCTGGCCTGCAACTGGCTCCTGATGGGAGGACCTGTGTAGGTGAGTTGTAAAGTCAAGCATCTCTGTCAGCAGCCTCTATAGGATAAAGGGAGGAAGTGAAAGGTGATGGGAGTAAGGAAAAAAAGGCAATTACTTATGTCAGGTAATTAGCTATCTTTCAGAAGATGTCAGATGTCTCAGAAGAGGACATCTCTGTGAATGGATGATGGGAGCCTTATTGTTTTTAAAATGAGAAATAGGAGGAGGCCTCAGGCAGAGGGAACCCTATGTGCAAAGGCGCTGCAGTTCAGAGAAGCACAATATTTAGGGAAACAGTATTCCTAGAATTTAAGCGGCAAGTGTGAGCAATGAGTGATGAAGCTGAAGAGGTAGACAGGGCTAGATTGTATGTGTTGTACTTCTGGCCTCAGATTTTTTTCTGGTGAATTAGGAAGACAGTGTAGGATTGAGAGTCTGGACTCTTCCATATACTAGATACGTAACCTTAGGCAAGAGACTCTGTTTCTTTGAGCTTGGGTCTTCTTATCTTTAAAATGGAAATAACACCACATAGAACTGGTAGGAAGATTGAATGAGATTGTGGATGCAAAGAGTTTAGCACAATACCTAGCATGTAATAATCCTTGAATGAATGGAAGTGTTTGGTGATTAGAGATATTTACTGAGTACTTTCTATACTCCAGACACTGTGCTGAGTGCTAGGATGTGTAGCAGTGGACTAAACAGATAAGATTTTGATCCCCACAAAGCTGACATGCTAACAGGGGAGACAGAAGAGAAATAAATACCCCTTAAAATTACAGACAATGCCAAGTGTTAACATGAGGTATTGAGAGAAAAACAGAACGTGTCTATTAGCCTTAAGGTAAGACCTGTATCATTAGCCATGTGAAGAAACAGCCAAGCAGCTGAAGAGATTGCAGGGCACTGCAGTGAGAGAGAGGTTGGCCTATGTGAGGTTTTTCAAAGAAGAACGCCCATGTAGCTCAAGTACAGGGTGTGAATATGAGGAGTGGTGGCTCTAGATATAATGGGTGAAGTAGGTGAGGGTGATTTGTTGCAGGGCCTTCAAGGACATGGGGGAGGAATGTGGATTTAATTCAAAGTGCAAGTAGAAATAGTTAAAAGGTTTTGAGCATAGTAATGATCTGATTGTATGTTTTAATGGAATCATTTTGACAGTTGGGTTGGAAATGCTTTGGAGGGGTTAAGTAACAGCAAAAGAAGCAGTTTTGAGGCTTTTGTAATGGTCTAACCCAGGAGATGGTGGCCTCAAATAGGGTAGTGATGGTGGATTAAGAGAAAAGTAGACAGAATCAAATAATTTTTTTAGAGATAGAATTAACTGGACTTGATGATTTGGGAGTTAAAGGAAAGAGGGTTGTTTCTAGTTCAAGAATGACTCAAGTTTCTAGTTTAAGCAACTTGGTAGATATAGGTGCATATGTGCTAATATATAGGGTGCAAGAAAATAATAACTTGGCTTAGAAGGATGAGTTGAAATTTGGATATGTGGAATTTATGTTGCCTATAGGGGCAACCAGCTGGATACCATTTATGACGAGCTGCTAGATGCCAGGCAACCGTTTGTAGTCAGTTATTTATTTTGAAACCCACTCTGTCTTAACATGCCCTTGCTCTTCCTAAAATGCTATTGACTTATGTTTCTAGATGTTGATGAATGTGCTACAGGAAGAGCCTCCTGCCCTAGGTTTAGGCAATGTGTCAACACTTTTGGGAGCTACATCTGCAAGTGTCATAAAGGCTTCGATCTCATGTATATTGGAGGCAAATACCAATGTCATGGTAATGAAACCCAACCATTGTTTTGTGTTGTTTCTTCCTAGAGCACTGAAAGATCTTGTAATTGTGGTGATGGCTGGTATGTCAGGGGCAGGGGAGAGTACTGGCATTAAGTTGAACAAACCAACAGACATCCAATTCAACCACTGGTAGTTCCCAGTCTACATGTACTTTATTTCTTTTGTTTATCTGCCAATTTTATGTAGATCATCACATTGCCAAAAAAAATCATTTTTGAAACTGTATATATTTTTCATGTCATATTTATCTCCTAAATAAGCCTCTTCTTTTCCTACTTTCTGATGCAGACATAGACGAATGCTCACTTGGTCAGTATCAGTGCAGCAGCTTTGCTCGATGTTATAACATACATGGGTCCTACAAGTGCAAATGTAAAGAAGGATACCAGGGCGATGGACTGACTTGTGTGTGTGAGTAGCACTTGTCTCTCAGCTTTAAATTCTAGCAGGAAATACAGGATTTCACAAAGGCCATTGCTAGGGAAGATAAGGAATAAGATTATCAAAGAAGTATAATTGCCATAATTGGTTATATTTGTCTTTGATTTCCACAAACAATAAAATCACTTGCTCAGGTACTTGTAAAAACTAAGGACTCAGTAATACACCATAATCTTAAGAGTATTTGAATCTCTTCACTGAAATCTCTCAATATTTTCTTTTTAGCTAAAAAGAAATTATAGAGTCCTCCCTGAGAATTTGCTTTTGTTAAAATCAGAAATACATGTTTGCCATTAGCATTAGATTTTGATGGTGAGATAATCTGAATATATTCTACATTTTTCCCTCTGTTGTATGCCTCCGAACTCTACTATTAAAAAAATCATTCCAGCCAGGCACGGTGGCTCATGCCTGTAATTCTAGCACTTTTGGAGGCCATAGCGGCAGGATTGTTTGAGACTAGGAGTTCGAGACCAGCCTGGGCAACATAATGAGACCCGTCTCTACCAAAAAAAAAAAAAAAAAAAAATTAAAAATTAGCCAGGTGCAGTGCACATACCTGTAGTCCCAGCTACTCAGGAGGCTGAGGTAATAGGATCACTTGAGCCTGGGATCTTAAGACTGCCATGAGCCCAGTGAGCTGTGACCATGCCACTGCACTCTAGCTTGGGCAAGAGAGCAAGACCCTGTCTCAAAAGAAAAAAAAAAAAAAGTCATTCCCTTATTTATTTCCTCTACATTCAGAACTGTTTTGCTTTTAAATGTTTTAAAAGTTTTATTTGGAGTAGTGATTATGTAGTAGATAAACATGAAAAAACCCAAAAGTCATAATTTAACATACATTTCATGTGACAGAAGATAATTTTTTAAATTTCCTGAGTAAAATATTTACTGAAAACCATGGTGCATAAAATCTTGGGGATTAAAGGGTTTTTAAAGAGTCATCATTCCAGGAATCCTGGAATGAAGTATATCATTCCAGGCAGATTAAATATTGATTCTTTTTGGTGAAGATTATCAAGGAAAAAGATGCCACAGATGATCTTTGCAACCTCTGAAAATGTCTTTTTAAAAGCAGTTGTATCTATCAGTAAAGGGGAAGAAAAACCGACCATAAAACAATATGTAGAACATTTACTCAAACTGTATTTATGTGAATTGAATTTATATAAAGTGTGGATAAGAAAAGTATTTGTCTTTAGACAATTCTAAACACACTTTTATAATATACATGTAGCATAGGGATACAGCATAGATTATAACTATGCTTTTTTAATATTAAAAAAACTTAGAATGTCTCTGCATTTTAAAAATTCTCATTAGTTGTTGTCTGTTTCCACTGCACAAATATTTAAAACGTTTTTATGTTGCAAATAATACATATTCTTTATGGAAACACACCAATATATTTGTTACATACATGCAAAGGATGAATATATGTATATATATGAATACGTATGTATGTGTTTTATATACACACACACATACACACACACATATATTTGTTATTTGGAAAATAGTATGACTTACAGTAGGTAATATTCTAAATTTGAAAAATGATACTAGTTGTCATGAGATGTTTTTATGTGTCTGTCAGTATAATGCTTCACTTTTTAGGGAGGAATGGTTACATACCAATTTAAGTCTTTGACTCTTTCAGATATCCCAAAAGTTATGATTGAACCTTCGAGTCCAATTCATGTACCAAAGGGAAATGGTACCATTTTAAAGGGTGACGGAGGACATAATAATAGGATTCCTGATGTTGGAAGTACTTGGTGGCCTCCGAAGACAGCATATATTCCTCCTATCATTACCGACAGGCCTACTTCTAAGCCGACAACAAGACCTACACCAAAGCCCACACCACTTCCTACACCACCACCACCCCTGCCAACAGAGCTCAGAACACCTCTACCAGCTACAACCCCAGAAAGGCCAACCACCAGACTGACAACTATAGCACCAGCTGCCAGTACACCTCCAGGAGGGATTACAGTTGACAACAGGGTACAGATAGATCCTCAGAAACCCAGAGGCGATGTGTTCAGTAAGTCTAATATGTTAGCACATTTTCGGTAGGCTCATTTATAATGACTTTTCAACCACAGGCCATGCCTTGAATAAGAATGAAACTTGTAAGAAGAACTAGCTATGTAAAATCATATGTCCCTATTGACAAATATTATAAAGAGCTGTATAAAGAGTCAGTCTAATTGGGCAAGTAAAAATGTATGTAGCAACGGAAAGAATATCACAAAGTCATATGGTAGATGACAGCTCTTAGCCAGTATGGGAATTCTGACATAGTTGGATTTACTTGAAAACTCTCAGAGGTGGGGAACTTAACTGTATTCCATGCTGTGTTACTTTTAATCTAACCCTTAATTCATTCAGTCAGTGAACATTTTTGAATGTCTTTAGAGTGTCAAGGAGGCCTTGTATTAGCCATTGGGTTTATGTAAAGATGAAACAGAAAAGGTCACAGTCTGGTGGGAAAGATGGTTACTCAGAAGATACCAGTGGTAGTATGTTAGTGAAAGAGATCTGTGTAGGACACTATGGGAGGAGAATGAAGGGATACCTCATCAGTCTTTGGGTAGGCAATATTCAGGGAGGCCTTCCCGAGTGAAATGGGGTGAAGTGGATGAGGAAAGGGAGATATTACAGTTAACGGGGACAGCCCAATAAATGCAAAGAAGTAGAAAGCAATGTAACAGGCAGTAGACTGCCAGTAAATTGGAGGGTCATGTCAGGGACAGATGAGAGAAGCTGGACAGCTACCCCTTGGATTGCTGTAAACTGGTAGTTAGACCTACACTGGGGTTGGATTAGATCAAAGACTCCCAGATTCTTAGCAGGTGACTAGGTAAAGGGTAGCACCACCAATGGAAATAGAGGATTCAGGAAGAGAAGCGAGTTTTGAAGGAGAAAAAGGTTAATTTATTACCAGACCAAAATTTGCATTTTATAACTTTCATCTGTTCCTCATATTTATCTGTTTGTCCTGTGTCACTTCGCTTATTCTTAGTTACCTTTGCATTCACTCTACCTGTCTCCTCCTTTATACATTACCAGTTTATTTTGTTCCTTTTCTCATTCCTCCATGATGAAGCTAGAGTTTGTGCCTTTTATATTAATACCTTTATAACTTTTTATCAGGTGATAAAATATTGACATTTATTATTATTTAAAGGGGAAAATTAAGCTGGTGTGGCAGCTCACACCTATAATCCCAGCACTTTGGGAGACTGAGGTGGACTGATTGCTTAAGCCTGGGAGGTTGAGGCTGCAGTAAGCTGTGACTGTGCCACTGCACTGCAGCCTGGGTGACAGAGTGGGACACCGTCTCAAGAAAATGAATAAATAAATACTAAATAAAGGGGATATTAGAGCTGAATTTTGCTTGTATGTGACTCTCAATTAAATTTTCTCCTCTGGGTAATTGTCCATTTAAAGAAAGATCGAGATTGTCTAATTCTGATATAGTTGTGTCAGATGTATTTGGATAATCAATATAATTTTCAGGGGAATTAGATGGTAATTCCCAAAATATATGTAAAAATATATTACACATGCTAGACTTAATAAGACTAGACTTAAAAATTATATCAATAGTTCCCACATTTTATATGTGCATAACTATTTTCTGAAATTTGTATTTTTGTAATTTTCTCCTCACCCCCTCTCTGCATCTCAGATACTGTCTTTTTCTCCCTATTACTCTCCTTTTTAAATTATCATCTCATTGTGATCATACAATGGGATTTTTATTTATGAGTGCTTAAGTAATTATGGTATTTATATTATTTTGCTGCCTTAGGGTAACAGGGAAATTTGGCTATTTAATGTAAGATGATTTGCTAAATATTTTTTTCATTATGATGAAAGAATACATCTTTCTGGGAATTTTAAAAAATGCTTTCTCTTTTTAAAATGTTTCTCTTTATTTCCAGTATTCCTCTCTATGCCAATACATAAAAATGACACTGAAGTTCACCAATAAAATTTAGTTCAATAAAATTGGGGAAATACAGAGTTCCAATGATGTTTGGGAGCATTCATTATAAGAGAGTGTGATCTTAAAGACATGCTCTGGGAAAGGATTGCCTTGATCAAATGCCAAGGCTGTTGCATGCCACAGATAGCATTGCTGCCTTTAGAAACTCCTGCCAAAAATTAAATTCCACTCTCATTTCATCTTCAGCAATAGCTGCTTATTAAGTCTAGCATGTGTGAGAATGCTTTAGATGCTTTTTGACTTGCTGTCTCATGGTTATAGCGTATATTCTAAAAAAGGCAAGGGCGCTAAGTTTTTAATTCAGGACAAATAACCAGTGTCTATTCACTGTGAAAACAGAAAGGAACCTTAGCACTATTGCAGTTCAACACCTTTTCTTTACTGAACATTTTCTTCACTTCTGGCATAAATTCTTAAACCATCCTTATTCTCCACAGGTCTGGGAACAGAATTTAGCTCACCTCATCTCATAAATTTTTAGGTGATGTGAATTATGGCCACTATTTGACAATCTCCTTCAAATAGCCCTCTACTTTAATTGTGTTTTTCTTTACATTGAAAGATATTTTTAAATTCTAATTTTTAATTAACATAATAATATATTTATGGGGTATGAAAGATTTCTTTTAATGGAAAAGGTTGTGAAAGAGAGCTTTTCCTTATAATGTATGTGCGTTGTCGCCCTGATAAAAGACGGTAAAGATATTCTAAAAGAAAATCAAGGAGGAAAAACATTACAACAAGAACACGTCTTCAGCCCAGACCTCTCCCCCAGACTCTAGACCTGTATATCAGCTGACTGCTTAATTTATCCAGTTGGATAAAAATAGACGTCTCAAACTCAACGTCTATTTTTATAGACGTTGTATATATATATGTAGAATTGTATAGAATTGTTCCTCTTCTTCCCTTAAACATGCTCTACTCTCAGCCTTTCTTATCCCAGGTAATGGGACCTCCATCACCTGTTGCTAAGGTCTGATAATGTGGATTCATCCTTAATTACTTTCTTCATACATACATCTAATATGTAAGGAAATCCTTTTAGCTTTACCTTCAAATTATATTTAAGTATGACCATTTCTCACCACCTCCAATGCTACTACCCTGGCCCAAGTCATCTCTCCCCTGGAGTACAGGTCCAAAATCCTTTATCCAAATGACTTGTGGAATACAGCATTTTTTAGATTTCAGAAAATCAATAAGGTGCATATACTATATAGTACACACTGAAGTAGTGATACATACTGATTTTTCTCTAGTGTTTTTACTGTGAACATACCAATGTTAAAGAAAGGAAAATGATATTAACTCAGAGGTGATGTCTCACAGCATATATTTACTAGCTTGCACAAATTTTTTAATGTTAGCAAGATTTAAGGCAAAGTTTTTATTTATATTTTAATTGGATCCTATGATGATTATTAAAGAAAAAAGTAGCTATCTCAGAAAGTATAAATTGAGCTCTTGGCAAATGTGACCAAAATCAGAAATCAGATTTTTTCATAAAGTTACGTGTACATTTGTCTAGAGTTACAATTAAAAGTATTGTGCTCATAGCCAGTCTGTGATCTGTGGCATATTATTATATCTTCCTACGCCTTAAAACAATGTTTCCTGTAAGTATAAACAAAGTACCATTGACACTGGAGGTTTTGTCCATTTGCTACTTCCAAAAGAAAGGGGTACAAGACAGAAGAGTTATTTAAACTTTAAGCAGTTGGTTAGATGTGGTAGTTATAATGGACTTTTGGTATTTTAATATGGGGCCTAAAAATTTTCATCTAAACCAACATTAATTATCTAAGTGTGATATTCTTATGACGTCTTTGTTAAATCCTCCCAATTATATCCAGCATCTCCAAAGGTGACTGAGGTCCCTTCTAATAACTCATCCCACCATTGGAGCAGTCTTCCTTATATTTAACCTAAATTTATGAAACTACATTTTATGCCTTTTTAATATTGTCAGATACTCAAGATTAATGGACACAGTTGTTCATTGTCCCCAGCTCCCATACTACATGTACTCAAAGACACTTTCAGGAAATGACTCACTCTTTCTTCACTGGGCCCAATAATTTATATTTTATTAATCTTTTCTTAGAAATGCTGTTTTTCAACCCACTTAACAATCTTTTTGGCTGGTCCTTTGCACATTATTTTCCAAATCTGTCACAAATGATGGCGTCAAAGATACATGATAGTCAAATCTGACCCAATACTGATCACAGGGCGGGTGTCTTTTAACATGGTTTGTAATCGAAATCATTTCTCTTTGTTGCAAAGTAGAGAATTATGGGCAGCTATTTAATCTCCAGATGTTTTTTTCCTCAAATGGTCACATAGTGGGCACGCAAAAATATTTGTTGAACGGAATGAAATGGAATTTTATATTGGGTTTAATTTTTTCATTCTAAGTAATCCTTCATATGCTTAACTAGCTAAATTTTACTCGTTGGTTCTGATATTCCCTCCCCAAATAATCAAAGTTAATTCAGATTATGGTTTTTTTCTTATCTTGATATAGCTTAATATAGCCATTGAAAATAAACAATCTCTAGAAAATTCTAAGTCTAATATACTTCAAAATTTTAAGCATGACACTGAGAAATAGTGAAAAGCATAGAAAAGGAATATGAAAATAGCATTGAAACATTTGGAATTGAGGGGTTTTAACTACTACTAAAGATAGAATATACTGAATCAGAAAACCTAGTCTTGATTTTCACCTCTATTTATGAGGTATGTGACTTTGGACTAGTATGAGTATTTATGAGGTACGTGTCTTTGGAAGAGTTACTGTGCTTTCCACCCTAATTTTTTCTCTGTAAAATGGAGGGAATATTCCTAGCTTTCCCTTTCTCATAGGGTAGCTTCAAAGATCAGAGATAAGGGATCTAGTGTTTGTGAATTCTGAGTTACTATGAAATGTAAAAGATTACTGTGTTTTGTTTATCACTGTAAATAACTCTGATGGGGAGAACTTAATGTGTGATTAAGGTTGCAACTTTTTATGTGTGATATGAAATATTAAACACATTTTTAAAATAATTCTTTTTGAGACAGGGTCTCACTCTGTCACCCAGGCTGCTGCAGCTTCAGTCTCTCAGGCTCAAGCGATCCTCCTGCCTCAGCCTCCCAAGTAGCTGGGTGGCTATTTATTTTTATTTTTTGTGGATATGAGGTCTTACTATGTTGCCCAGGCTGGTCTCCAACTCCTGAGCTCAAAGAATCCTCCCACCTTGGCCTCCCCAAGTGCTGGGATTCTAGGCATGAACCACTGCACCCAGCCTAAAAACAATTTTAGCTTGAGGGACCCTAGGTTTTTTTAGGTTATATGACTAGAAATATAATAAGATGTATTTACAGGGCTAATGCGGTAGGCATGATTTGAGCAACACCAAAGTTATTTGATATAGCATAAAATTCTTGTTCTTTTATTAATGAGACAGAATTGTGCTTCTCAAAGTGTGTTTTATAGAGCATTATTTCTCTAAAACATTATGCAATTGTATGCATTAAAAACTTCTAAGGTCAAATACATTTAAGAAATCCTAGGTTTAGCTAAGTTAAATAGGTTTGTTAACTGTAAGACTTCTCAATATTCTAATGTGCTAACAGTATTGTAAATCTCTAAGAGAGGCATATAATGTATCTTTTCCCAAGTTGTTTTAACCATGGGATTATTTGAGTCTTGGGATTAGAGTTTACTGGAATCACCTTTAGGTCAGTCTGGGCTAAACTAGGAAGTATGGAGACCACACTCCACAAAACCCAGTGTCCATCACCAATTATGGCTCTCATTGCCTGTTTTTTGAGACTAATGGATTGACCTTGGATTTAGGAATGAGGGTTGGGGAGGGCGGAAACGTGCTGCACAAACTTAGCCTGGAAAGCAGCCGTAAGTGGTGGTATGCCTGTATGGACACCATAGGTTTGCTGCAGGGGATTGTTAAAAAGCCGCTTTGCAAAGACAAAACTCTGGTTTCAGAGGGGTAGGAGCTATCCCAGAGCAAAGAAATTTGAAAAAATTTTCTGCAGAACCCAAACTAAAGGAAGTTAGGGGGACATACTTTCTGGTCTAGCAATATGTAATGAAATCTTTTACAACTATTAACCATAATGTTTTTTGGAAAATATTTAATAATTTTGTAAAACACCCATGTTACAAAAATGTTACCTGAAAAGTACAAAACTGTACTTGCCATTTGACTCCAATTAGATATAAAATATATGTTTGCATATGTCTGGATGTATATAAAAGTCTGGAAGAAAAAAGACCAAAATAGTAACCATGAATATATCCAGTTTATAATATTTCGGGTGATTTTCATTGTCTTTTTGTTGACTTTATGCAGTAATTTTTAAACTGTCCAACTGCAGTATCATTGATGACAGTAATTCATTATAGCAATAATTCCTTCAGAGAGGGGGCAGAGGAATAGAACCCTGCTCTTCTCAGCAGGAAAGTGAGGATTCTGATTCTTAATCATGTTTATTTTATTTTGGACATACTGATTTTTAAAAATTCATTGAATGTTTTATTAACTTCTATTTTTAACCTTTCAGATTTTCCTTTACAATTGATTGTGATAGATATGTCCAATTTTAGCTAGGAAATTTGTACTACTAGAAGGAATATAACGCAACTTGGACCAGGAAACAGATTTTTTTTTCCCCCAGTGTTGTCAGAAGCCCATTTTAACTAAAATAACATAGGATGTTTATTAACTAAAATAACATAGGATGCTTATCTTAAGATGTAGATTCCTAATCCTTATGACACATTTACTAAATCAGACTTACTAAGGAAAGTATCTCTCAGTCTTTATCTTTATTTATTTATTACTTATTTATTTATTTTTCTGAGACACAGGCTTGCTCTGTCACCCAGTCTGGAGTGCAGTGGCATGATCTTGGCTCACTGCAACCTAAGTGATTATTGCGCCTCAGCCTCCTGAGTAGCTGGGATTACAGGCATGCGCCACCACACCCAGCTATATATATATATATATATATTTATTTATTTATATATGTTTATATAAATATATTTATATATGTTTATATAAATATATAAATATATTTATATATATTTATATATTATAAATATATATAATATATATATTTATATTATATATTTATATATATATTTATATATTTATATAAAATATATATATATATATTTTTGTAATTTTAATAGAGACAAGGATTCACATCTGAGTAGACACACTTGGTCCCCAACACTCAACTTTTTATTCAACCAGCCATGACCTGGGTGTGAACATGACAGACCCAGCAGGGTTCCAACGCCTGACAACCTACACCTGTCAGGAAGAGCCCCCTCCTTTCCTGCTCCCCCTGCAATACATGGTTATTTTAATAGAGACAGGGTTTCACCATGTTGCCCAGGCTGGTCTTGAACTTCTGGCCTCAAGCAATCCGCCTGCCTCAGCCACCCAAAGTGCTGGGATTACAGGTGTGAGGCACTGCGCCTGGCTGTTCTCAGTCTTTAATGTGTACACAAATTACAAGGGGATCTCGTTAAAATGAAGACTGACTCAATGTGTCTGGAGCAGGACCTGAGACTCTGCATTTCTAACAAACACAGGTAATGTTTCTGATCTGCAGTCCCCACTTTGGATAGCAGGGCTCTTTCTAAAACAGAACGGCAGCTCCAACCCAGCAGAACCATATTCTGGATGGAATCAGAACTAGCCAAATGTAGGATGTTTAAAATATAGCATTTGTGCCTAGGTATGTGTCCACCTGACTCACGTAAAATAAAGAGAAAAGGCGTTAATAGAAGCCAGATTATAGAACATAATGTTATTAATATGTATCAGGTGCTCTTTTGAGTGGCCATATCAGAGAACCAGCCTCATTGTTGCGGTTATTACACAACATGAGAATGTGCTGCAATTCCAAGTACCAAGCAGTAAGAAGAAAATTGTTTTCTTTTACTGATTGCTGCATGTTGTCCTGAGGTTTTTCCTCTCATCTCTCTTCTACAGATTTTACAGAGTCTGTGGCTAGTTCAATCAGATTGTTCTTGGTCATGGAAATATTATGGTCTTTCTGATTCTGTATAGTGATAAGTAAAAAGATTGTTTCTGCTGAGGGGTGAAAAGGTCTTCAAACTAATTTGCTTTCTTGTAAACAGTAAGACCTGCAGAGACCCTGAGAGGGATCTGATATCTCCTTGAAAATTAAATTTCTGCTAGTGTTTTGAAGGAGCGAATTGTCACTTCTCACAGGTTAGGATCTGGTGCTGTGAATTCTGAAAGTTTGCAAGATTTTTTTATTTATATTTTGATTAGATCCTATAGTAGATAGTAAAGAAAATATCATTCTCTCCAAAAAGTATAAATTGAGCCCGCGGTGATTGTGACCAAAGTCAGAAATCAGATTTTTTTTTTTTAAGTTACATGCACATCTGTCAATAGAGTTATAATTACAAGTATTGTGCTAATTGCCAGTCTGTAATTTGGGGCATATCACTAAATTTTCCTGCGCATTTGTTTTCTCATCTGCAAGTCAGGGATAGTAATAGTATCTACCTCACTGGGCTGTTGTGAGAGTTAGATGCAAGGGTACTTATAAAACTTTTACTGTACGCTTGGCACATAATAATAACTTAATACATATTAGCTATTACTGCTGCTATTGATGTTGAATTCATTTATATAGTAATGATAACATTTCCTACTTAATTCATAAAAAGACAACCTATGCCGTTTTCTAGTTCTGAGTTTATACGTTTCTCATGCTTTTTATTATGGTTCATTACAATTTTAATGTTATTTTTAACTAACTAGATCCTTTTGAAACAAATTGGTTTGCAAGTGTGAGCTGTTAGGTGCACGGAGAAAATGAAAATAGAAACTCGCTATTTTATTCTAGGCTTATTACCAAATACTTAGAATACTGTGTTTTATTCAGGTGTTTATAGTATCATTAGACAGTTGTGATTTTAAAATAGAGACTGCATCATCTCAACTTCTTTACTGCGAAAATAATAATAGCCTTTTCAGAGATGAATCTGTCTAGATGGGAGATTTACATGGTGGATCTGATGAGTGCATCCAGCCTGGGCAGCAGAGTGAGACTCTGTCTCCAAAAAATAAAAATAAAAATAAATAAATAAATAAAAGAATAAAATAAAATAAAATGTAGTTTCCTTCCCCAGAAAGTCCGATTCAGTAAATGTGCCATAAGGATTTAGAAATCTACATCATAAATAAACATTCTATGTTATTTTAGTTCAGACCCTATTTTAGTTCAGACTTTCTGTGGGATAAAAACTTCCATTCTTTCTTTAAATAGATTCTTTTGGCTTGAGTGCATTTACACCTGTCCCCCACAGCTGGTGGGCTTCTGCTCACCCTAGATGGTGTTCATGCTGCACTCAGTCCAAGCAGCCCTTACCCGAGAGTCTACTTACCACTTGCATTCTGGTGCAAAGGACTCATTCCTGGCAGAGCCTAACCTTCATGGTAACCTTTGGCTTAGAAGAGAGGAGAAGGGGAGGCCGAGGCAGGTGGATCACTAGGTCAGGAGTCCAAGACCAGCCTGGCCAACATGGTGAAACCCTGTCTCTACTAAAAATACAAAAATTAGCCAGGCGTGGTGGTGTGCACCTAGAATCCCAGCTACTCAGGAGGCTGAGACAGGAGAATTGCTTGAAACCGGGAGAGAGAGATTGTAGTGAGCCAAGATTGTGCCTCTGCACTCCAGCCTGGACGACAGAGCAAGACTGTCTCAAAAGAAAAAAAATTATCCTGTCTCCAGGCAGTGCCTCTGTGTCTTTCTAAGAGTTTATTAAAGGTTCGTACAATACATAAAGGAGAAATAGGTGTGTCACAAAAATTAGGCTCATTGTTGATTAGCTATGTCTATGTTCCACCTTTCACCAGAGATTTAATTTTTTTTTTTCCAATTTTGCTGTTTACTCTCAGCCCAAAGGTGTCTGTGGAACTTTGTAGATTCTTCCAATGGGATGAAAGCTTTGACAAACAAGGTCTTATTTCTGTGAGTCCAACAACCCTTTTCTTTTGGCCTATAATGAATAGATGGCTAAAACTTTTCTCTAACATGGTTAAAGAAATTTCAGAAACTGATTTCCAGCCCTTTTATTTGCTTTTCTCTCTGATCACTTAAAATTATGATGCATATGTCCTGCATCTGGAGAGAGAATAGAGGGAAAGAGAGACAGGGAGAGGAGGAGAGAGCATCTCATAAAACCCTGGTCATTCATCCCCACCCTCCAATCTGTGTCTCCAAAAGTCTCTAGGTTTTGCCACCGGAAACAGCCTTCAGAATATTAGAATAATTACATATGTACTATTCTCTTCAATGAACTAAACTTCTAAGCATAGAAGTAATTTAAGACAGTGTTATCTTTAATCATTTAGTCCAGCAACAAATGCCAGAACTGGCCTGGGTAATGCCATAGGAACCACTTTGCTTCCTATGAAACATAAAGAGAATTTGCAAACCTACCTTTACTGAATAATGCTTACATTTCACTATAGTTACTCTTGGCAAGAAGTTGAGCAGTGGGAGGTGTATATGATAATATTTACATTTACTTCTCTGTGCTTACTCTTAATGTTTTCTGGGTAAAAATATACAATTGACTATTTGGGAAACCTCATTTGTGAACACAGGTTATATATGATCACATCCCTGGGGAAAACACATATTTAGTAGAAAGTGCCTCGCAAGCATTTCTTACAAGGACTTTCCTGTTCCTTTTTGTGGCTGATTTTACCCCTGACTCCAGGGCCCAGTAGCCATTAGAAGGTACTCTGTTCCTCAGCCCAGTCCAACCTTGCCTTTATCCAGCTGTCACTTGCTTCAGTACCTGTACATTCCCTTTCTTTTAGTTTATGCAGAAGGCTGTAAGAAGCAACAGGCAAGACATATCTTTTGGTGGGTAAAACATGGACCAATGGTAGAAAGATTCTGGGGACATTTTCTAAAAATATATGAACATTCATAGTTGATGTTAATTTTAGTCATAATTTCCCTATGACACCCACTCTCACCTTCTTCCTGTTCATTCTCCAAACTACTACCAGAATGGTCATTTCAGCATGCAAACCTGTTCTTGGCACTCCTCTGTTAAAATCCTTCAGAGGCTGCCAGTTTCCACCAGGATAATGTCCAAAATATTTACAAGGCTTTAAAAGCTCCTGCACACTCTGCCTCTATCTCCAGTTCCATTTGATGCCCTTCTTCCTGCACCCTGCCTCCCTCCCCCTCTAAGGTCTACAGGTGATTCTGGTGTTTCAATCCCTGCTCTTTTCATTATCCAGAGCCATAGCTCATAGTACTTCTTATGTCATAGAGAAAGCATCACTTCTCAGAGATTTTCACGACGTGTATCCTCCCCAGCCTAGCTTAGCCAGTCCCTCACACCCCACTCCCATACTCACGTAGCATCCTCTCCTTCTTTAAGACACACATTACCTGGGGAAATTGTTAAAAATCTGCCTTCACTTCTAGAATATAGATCCCATGAAGGCAAGAGTATGCCCAATGCTTTATAACACGCTCTTAGCCCATGCTTTGTATAGCTGATGCTCAGTTTCTTGGTTGACTACATAAATGAGTGGATGGAATAGAAGGAGGCAGGATGCATGGACAGATGGTGGAGGAATTGTATTGCTAGCACTTCTCTGATTCTTTTTTAGTTTCTAAATTTACACCATTCTAAGAATTAATGGTGCAACTACAGAGAATAGTAGGTATGCATTTGTCTTTATAAAACACATATATTGTGTATTTAAGTTGAATATTAGCCAAAGTCTGAAGCAGGGAAATAATAATTAGAAAAATCATGTACCAGTGTCCATCCTGGTTATAGTTCATTTTTGGGCAAGGCTAGTCATTCATTTTAATTAACATTTTCTGCGTTGATCAAAAAAGCTCCCTTGAATCAAAGAAAATGTTTGAATTTCACAAACATATTTCAATTTCATAGCCTTGCATTCAGCAACTATTAAGTCTATTCTGAGTTCTCTTTGAATACTTAGAATTGCCAAAATACAAGTAACAGACATATAATTGCTATTTATATATGATCTAACAGCACCCTCTTTTATTTAGAGGTTTTAGTTAAGTTTTTTATTCATATTTATATTTTTTCTTTTTACAAAGAATCCTAAAAACATAGAATTACAAAAAAAGGTGAACCAACACATATGAAAAAAAAATTCATTTCTAATTCTTAGATTACCACTATTAGCATATTGGCATATTGGTGTATTTATCCCTCTTTCTTCTAGTCCTTTTTTTTGGTTTGTTTTTCTTGTACATGATTGTGATAATAACATAATACTGCTTGAATGATTTGTTCTGCTACTTTTCACATAAACTCTAAAGTGTATCAGGGAGTGGGTAGTGTTTCTTCTCTTGACACTTCAGTGGGATGCTCTTAGTAATCCCATACTGGTATGTGTAAGGAAGGAAAATTAGTTAAATAATTTGGTATGGTTATAGAGTAGAGCACACAAAATTGTAAGAACCAATAGCTTCTGAGCACTTCTGGTCTCTAAATTCCTTGGAATGTTTCCCAGTGGATTGTAATTAAGGTATACATGATTATCTGCTGCTAAATTAAATGGTTCTTGGAAACCAAGTACATACAATATTAATAAACCATCTGACATTTTACAAGTTGTTACATGACTAATTCTTTGTGTTGCCATCTTCTAACTGTATGATCTAATCTGTTCCTTTCTCTTCAGCCTCATCCCATGCTACTCTCTTCATTTCTCAGCATCCTCCAGCCATTGTGAACTCCTTTCTCTATATTTTCCAAGCACTTTCTTTGTACTTTGTACTTTGTCCTCCCTCTTCCCCAACCCCAATGCTATGCTTTTTGCTTGGAAAGTTTCATTCTTCCCTTTCAGTTTAAATTGTGCTTCCTCAGAGAGGACCTCTTGACTCCCTTTTTATAAAACAGGCTCCAAGAGCCAGGAAACCTTTACATCAAGACTTGATTTGCCATTTGATAGTCCTTCATCTGGAAGGAAAAAAAGGGGGGGGGGGTGGAGCTTGAAAAACTGTCATAACGTCCCTGGAATATGATACTTTAAGAGTTGAGCCCATTCCATTTTGGAGATGATTTATATAAGTTACAACAATAGAAGGAGACAAAAACATGATTGTTCTATTGAGTTTTTATAACTTTCTGTCACAAGAAAGAAAGCATGCTTGCCTACAATTTTGTAATATTTCTAGTAAATGAAAGAGGCACTCCCCCTCTCAGAGCACCAAATAAGGAAAGTGTAATTGGATGTCATTGCTGTCAGTCATCTGGGCTATAAAAGAGAGAGTGGGGTTGCCTCATCCCCTGGGCACCCACAGTCAGCTGTGTCCCTAGAGCTTCTCTTCTTTCTTTGCTGCCCAGCTGGGTATATTGCGAGTATGGATTGTAAGAAGGGAAGGGACTTCACTGTTTTAATGTTTGAAACAAAAAGAAAAAAACTCAGAAGTAGTAAGCTAAAAACAACTTGTGCAAATATTATGGGATTATTACTTAATTTTAAGAATTTTTGCTAAAAACAATAGGAAAGTCATTGAAAAAAAGAACCCCTTTGAGTGATGATGGTTTCATAGTGTTCTACATCTCCTACTCCCTGCCTTATAAAAATAAAGCTAATTAATTGAAGTTCTGGCAAAGAGAAGGGAGTATTCCTTGGCCTTTGACCAAGAATTCCCCTTACCACCATGAACATTCCCACGCATTTCCCCATCAGTTACTCTCCATGATATCTTCCTTCCTAACCCTTATCAAAATCTCAAATTACAGCACTCGTTTATCTCCATATTTAAAGTCTGCTTCTCCCATTAGAATTCAAACCACGTAAGACCCAGACCCTCAGTCTTGTCTATCCCATTCACCCTGTCTCCTTAGTGCCCGCCACAGTGGTTGGCATCTGCGTAGCCATCAAATATACACTGATTGAATAAATAAATCAATGATTTAAAGAAATCAATTATTTTTTTTAAAGTAGATTCTTATGCTTTGTCCCACTTGTGTCCTTTGACTAAAGTGTTGAAATACTACATGGCTTTCTAACAGGATATTGGTATTCACTTAGTAAACAGTTATTGAGTGCCTGCCACCAGGTCAAGCCCTGGAAATGCCACCCAAATAAGACATGATTGATGCCCTCCAGGACCTCAGAGACTAGCAGAGGGACAGACACATATGTGTAAATAGCTGCAATTCTTTATGAAAGTGTGTAATAGGGGCTTATAAGCATGAACTCTCGAGGTACATGAGGGAAGAATTTTATTCTGCCTGGGGCATGAAAATTTCTGCAGAGGCAGTGATATTTATGCTGGGCCTTGAAGGAAGAGATTTTTGGCAGGTTAATTAGCAGGAAAGAGAGCATGGAGTCTGAGACGTGAAAATGAATGGCATGTTTGGACAGCATTGTGTATTTTGGTGGGGTAGATTGTAAACTCTGCCCCAAGAAGTTTGAATTTGATCTTAAAGGAGCCAGGGAAACTGTTTAAGGAAGGGAGGCCATGGTAGGAAATGTATATTAGAGTGCAACAATGTGCAGAGTTCATTGGGGGTGGGGAGTAGATGCTGTGATTAGAAACCAAACCATTCACTTCCATCATAGGTATTTGCAGTTAAAACAACCTTAATTTAAAGATCATAATAATGTATCTTTCATAGAGATGAACTTTAGAATTTCATAGAGGTGAATAGTTGGCTGGAAATTGGTTGCTCTATTAAAATATATCCAAATAAAGACTTTTTAAGTTATTTTTGTTGAATTTTAGAAACTTTTGAAAATCATTTTTAAAAAATGTATCCAGATCAATGTTGCAGTATAAATCGCTGCAGAACAAAATTTGTGAATCTTCATGTGAGATATGATTAAATATTTTGGATTCATCCAGATGAAAAAATGACTAGGTCTTTTCCTCCCGCCCTTGTTAAAGGTAATGCCTCTTTATCAATACCTCAAAGACACACATACACACAAAAAAACTCAAAACTTTTCTCTTGCAGTTCCACGGCAACCTTCAAATGACTTGTTTGAAATATTTGAAATAGAAAGAGGAGTCAGTGCAGACGATGAAGCAAAGGATGATCCAGGTGACACTTACACTCTTAGTGCCATCATAATGACATTTTATTGTTTCTCTCCATGAAAATAACTTTTAAATGTAGATTGTTTGGACCATTTGGGAAAATTATACCTGTTTTCTTTAACAACTCGGATTTCCTTTGTAGTTAAATCATCATTTTCTTTTTAAAAAATATATTAAAGTAGTACTTAAATTGTAAAAAAGGAAATCCTATTTTATAAGTGATGATGTAACATGGTTATAATTTGGCAACATTTGTGTGTTCTGTTTTTATAGATGATGCACTATTGTGCTGAGAAAGGATTAATGTACTTTCCCTTTGGTCTCGTGGAAAGAAGCTCTGGTTATATGGATAGGAGAGAACACGTGTTGTCTAGATACCCCTAGTTCATAGATTCATTTGTTGTTTTTGATTTTCTTGTAGGTGTTCTGGTACACAGTTGTAATTTTGACCATGGACTTTGTGGATGGATCAGGGAGAAAGACAATGATTTGCACTGGGAACCAATCAGGGACCCAGCAGGTAAAACCATTTCATTTAACGTTTTCTGGTACACATTTCAATGTGATACTATCTGAAGACTTCACTGCTACTAATCAAGTCTACTGTAATGCATCTCTGTGTTTATTTAATAAAGATGGTCAAAATGGACCATGCCTAGCATTTATACTCCATTTCTTTGAGAGAGTTAAATTTGTTAGCTATCAACTAGCACTATATTATGGGAGACAAGTAGTTAATTAAAAGGTCAGCTAATTTCTCTCAAAAAGCTTGATAAATAAAATATTTAGATTAATTCTTGAAAATAATTCTCAAGTTATTTGTAGCACCCATTCCCAGGAATAAAAATAATATAGTGGTATATAAGCCATGGTAATAGGTAGTCCCAGTTGTTTTTTCTTTTCTTTTCTTTTCTTTTCTTTTTTTTTAAGATTTGAGTGGTAGTAGAAGGACACAGTGGAAATTTCTATAAAGTTGCGATTATCCCTCTGAAAAAATTTCACTCTAACTTGGATGCTGAAGGAAATGGTTACAAATCACCACCACTCATTTTATAACAAAAGGTAGATTTAGACATAGTTCCTTCAAAATCAACAGAGTTTTAAATTGCACAATTCCTATTAATCTAAAGTTTTAGTACTCATAAGACATCTTTTCTTCTGGATTCAAGATAGCTTTTCTCCCTCAGTAGTTAAATCTTTTTTTTTTTTTTTTTTTGAGACGGAGTCTTGCTCTGTTGCCCAGGCTGGAGTGCAGTGGTGCGATCTCAGCTCGGCTCACGGCAACCTCTGCCTCCTGGGTTCAATCAATTCTCCTGCCTCTACAGGCATGTGCCACCATGCCTGGCTAATTTTTTGTAATTTTTAGTAGAGACGGGGTTTCACCATGTTAGCCAGGATGGTCTTGATCTCCTGACCTTGTGATCTGCCCGCCTCGGCCTCCTAAAGTGCTGGGATTACAGGTGTGAGCCAACACGTCCGGCCAGTAGTTAAATTTTTTATGGATAAGGCCTACTTAATGGAAGGGTGAGGAGTTTGGTTTCATTTTTTTTTCCTTTTTATACTCCTGATTCTAGATTTTAAGAAGAAAGATACAAAATGTGAAGAAAAAACATGTTGTTTCATTTATTTTAAAAGCCTAGTTCTTCAGAAAACCACACACTGCATGTTCTCACTCCCAGGTGGGAATGGAACAATGAGAACACTTGGACACAGGAAGGGGAACATCACACAATGGGGCCTGTCGTGGGATTGGGGGAGGGGGGAGGGATAGCATTAGGAGATATACCTAATGTAAATGATGAGTTAATGGGTGCAGCACACCAACATGTATACATGTATACATATGTAACAAACCTGCACATTGTGCACATGTACCCTAGAACTTAAAGTATAATATAAATAAATAAATAAATAAATAAGAAAAAAATCAATTGAAAAACAAGCAGATTTTAAATTTTGAACTAATTAAAATAATGGAAAGTGTCTGTTTTGTCGTGTATATACTATGAATAAAATCACAGTATTTTCTAAGCAATTTCCCCCCACAAAATAAACAAATAAAAGCCTAGTTCTTCAGTACCATACCGGGTAAGAGCATCAAACACACAAAAGTTAACTTCAGAGAACTCATGATATCTTAAACCAGCTCTTCTCAAACTTCACTGTGAATGCAGAGCAGCTGAGGGCCTCATTAAAATGCAGATTTTCATGCATTTCTAGCAGGCTCCCTGAAGATCTCTATGGTGGTCCTCAACGCACATTTTGAGTAACAAGGTATTAAAAAATTAGTCCAAAAATATATTCATTATATCCCCTAAGGTTGAAATAGAGATATACTTAAAAATTAAAATGTAATTTCCTAAATATAGGAATATTCAATAAATTCAAATTGGTTCATACATTTCTTTTAGTTGTAAAAGACAATATCATTTAGTGCCTCACACACAGTACTCTCAGTCATTCTTGCATTACTGTCTTAGTCATTTAAAGTTAACTCTGAGCAGGACAGCATTATCATTAATGTCACAGATGCTGTGAATAAGAGAGAAACCAACATATCTACGTGTGTGTGTGTGTGTGTGTGTGTGTGTGTGTAAACAAGTAATATTGTCTTTATTTCACAAAGGAAATATTGACACCCAGAGAAGTTATCTGTTTCCTAAGGCCACAGAGCTAGAGAGTGGTGGAATTAAGTCCAAACCACTGTGTACTACTCATGCAGGCTCCTAGACAGTTCAATACTCAGAACATCTGCAGCATTATTGTGTTTTTGACTGTACCACAGGCTGGCCTCAGTAGGTGTGCATGTGGTAGTGTGCACAATCTGATTAGCAGATCACAGACCTGTAGATTAGACTGACTGACCACTGACCTTAAACTGACTGACCACTGACCTGGAGTAGCTTGCTACAGAAGGAGGGATATTTGGCAGTCATGTATGATAGAATGGTGAATAATATTTATGGTCATAATGAATGATTCCTTCAAGTAAGGTACATTGGGGAGAGTAATTCATGCTAAACTCAGGAGAATTCACTGCACTTCTCTGTAAACAATCTATGTAAAATCTTGATTTTTAGAATTTGAACACTGTATTTTAGAACCAATTTAGTCCTTTTCAACATTCTTTAATTATTCATTATATTTGTAAATGTTTAAATTTGTTGTGACCCAATCTCCCTTTCCCTCTGATGGAAAAATGAGAAGTGGGTTAGAAATTAGAATGGTAAACAAAGAAATTTGAAATGGTTATTGGACTGTGTTAGTACAGAACAAATTGAAAGGAAGAGATGGCTGCTTGAGTGATTGGATAACCCGTGATGATTGGCTATGGTCCCTAGAGGATGCTTTTCTAGAACTGGTTCAAGTTTTTACCAAGAACTTAGATAAATGGGACATTGAACTTAAATATTAAAGATAAACTGACCAAACTACGGTTGACTCAAATCTGGAGAGGAAAGTGAGTATGTGTGCTGACACAGCCAGCATTAGAAAGATTAGATTAATGGGTCACAATTAAGAAGGTAAAATGTAATGGGGTTGAGTCTAAGTTACGGCTCATAGTCTAGAAACCAGTCACACACTTGAATGAGGGGAAAGACCTGACATATCACTCAGTGTAGAAGATTTTAGAGTTTTAGTGTGTGATGAAATCAATCTAAGCGAACCTTGTGATGTTGCTGCCAGAAATATGGACCATCTCTATAGAAATATGGTATGTTTCAAGAATGAAAAATCCTCTTTGGTTAAGTGGTGAATCTACTTTTGAGAATGTTTTTTCCTAATATGAGAAGAATAGAGTTGGTCACTTAGAAGAGGATGACCCGCATGGAAAAGTATCTCCAAGCTTGTGAAAAACAGACAAAGGAACCATGACGTTTAGTCTAGAGAAGAAATGATGCAGCAGGGTTCCTTTTTGAATAATTGACTTGGGTTAGAGTTGTTCTCTGTGACCAAAAGGGGACGAGAGTAGGATTGATGGGTAAAAAATACAGGGAGATTCATTTTGGCTCACTGTCATCTAAAAACAGAACAGGCTGACATGGAAGGAGTGAGTTATCTGTTGGTGGAAGCATTTGACTGGGTGACATATGGCAAGATATTGTTAAAAGATTTTGAGCATCAGATAAGACTTGGATTAGAAAACCTCTAAACCATCTCTGAGAGCCTGATTCAATATGGAATGTGGAAATAGTCCCAAGAAATTCAGTGAGCAGGGTTCTAGCTTGGAAAGAAGGATGGGAAGACCAAAAGATGGCAGAGAGTTGGAAGGTAGGACTGCATATGTGAGAATGGAATTGCAGAATATATTTTTAGAATATGTTGACAGAATTATAACCCAGCACTGATGGGAAAATACTAACAAAGCTTACCTTTTCATGGCTTTTTCTTCTAGGAAATTCAGGCAGATGGAGTGTGTGTTTGTGTGTGTGTGTGTGTGTGTGTGTGTGTATCACATGTGAAGGCCAGAGGAGAATATAAAAAAATCGGCTAGACATGGTGGCTCACCCCTGTAATCCCAGCACTTTGGGAGGCTGAGGCGGGCGAATCACCTGAAGTCAGGAGTTCGAGACCAGCCTGGCCAACATAGTGACGCCCCGTCTCTACTAAAAATACAAAAATTAGCCAGGTGTGGTGGCAGGCACCTGTAGTCCCAGCTACTCGGTAGGCTGAGACAGGAGAATCTCTTGAGCCTGGGAGGCAGAGGTTGCAGTGAGCCAAGATCACACCACTGTACTCCAGCCTGGGCGACAGAGCAAGACTCCGTCTAAATAAATAAATAAATAAATAAATAAATAAATAAATTCTGTGTATTATTCTAATTAACAAGCTAATTGTTTACCTATGTCTATCTAGATTATACCAGTTATAAAAGAATATAGGTTTGGATATCCAATTATGGATGATTTTAATGCTGTGCAGTTCTAATCCAAGATCCAGATTTGTAAATATTCTTATATGTTAATATTTCTAAGAAAATTCTCAAAACTCACAACCTGAAGAAACAGCTGCAAAAAAAGTGCAATTTACTAGCTGCCTTTCATGGTGCTATTATGTTTTATTACATTCAGTCACAGTGAGATGTGAAATTAACAATGCCTCTAAGAAATGGAAAATTGTGCTGTTGACAGACATGGTGATATGCCGCAGGTATGTAGCTGTGGCCCTGGGGACACACCCTTCTCCTGTGTGTGTCAAAGCTAGAACTAAGCCCCTTTTCCTGGAACCTTGATCTCTGGAGAACAAGGATTAAGGGCAACTGACTCAGCACTCTGTCTGCCACCGATAGCTACAAGGAATTTGCTTACATATGTATCAAGTATGCCAGCATGTACATACAAGTATGTCTGTTTCAGCATTAAAACATTATTTTAAAATATACATAAATGTAAAATAAATCAACAATATCAATGAAAGCTTTCTACCATCCTTGACTCCCATTCACCACCTGGCAAGATGCAGCCAGTTTCTTGATTATGTTCCCAGAGAGATATTTTTGGATGCAATGGCATTCTCTTCCGTGCCTTGCCTTTGTCACTTATTGATATTATCTCAAGAGTTAACAGGAACAACATGGACTTTGAAGCCAGAATACCTGATCTGGAACCCAGCACCACCACATACTAGCTATGACCTTGAGCAAGTTACTTAAACAGGGATAATCAGTACTATCCACTAAACATATATAAGGCATTTCAAGCAGTGACTCGTCCAGAGTTACCGCTGAAATAGTATTAGCCATTGTGGTTGAAGCATGTCCTCTATCAGCACATACAGAACACCCTCATTCTTATTTATGGCTGGCTGCTATTCCATTACTCATCAGATGTACCACAATGTATTTAGCAAGCCCTCCACAAAGGAACATACGTTGTTTCAAGACTTTAGGTAGTTCAGACAATAGTGCAGTGAAAAACCCTGTACATTCATTATTTAATATATGTTAGACTGTATCTATAAATTCCTAAATGTGGAATTGCTATGTCAAAAGAGAATTTGTATTTTGAATTTTGATAGATTTTATTAAATTGCCCTTTATAAAGGTTGTAGCAATTTACACTTCTGCCTACAATATTTGAAAACCATCCCCAACATATAAAAGTATTTTCAAAATCTTTGCCAATCTTATAGGTTAAAAGGGATCTCTTTTCATTTTACTTTACAGTTCTTTTATTGTGAAAAGTTGATCACTGTTTCATATATTTGTCATTTTTTCTGTGATGTTCTTTATTTTTATTTAGTATTATTGATATATGAAAATTTTCTATACAAAAAGAAAAATTATCCTTTTTTAATGTGTTGCAAATATTTTAAAACATTTTTGTTTGTCTATTATATGGTATTTTTTACCTTAACATGCAAATTTGGAAACTTAAATGTTCTTCAGTAAGAAATTGGCTAAATGGTTACTGGCATACTTGCAGCAATGCAAAGTGTATTTGCTACCATAGAAAAATGGTTATACAAGAAGCAACTTACAACACTGCAAATATAGTATTCCTTTTTTTTAAAAAAAGTTCATATTCATGTGCATTTGTGTGAATGTATTACATAAGAAAAGTTCAGAAGTCAAAACCTTCAGAAATACCTCTAGGTTTTGTAAATTGAAAATTTAAAGGCACCAACCACTACAGAATTAAAAATAAATAAACTACCATTTATAACCCAACTTTCTGGTCAAGTTTTGCAGCATCTATTATTTCTCCTCCCTCCCCAAAGTTATTTAGATGTTGTGATACTGTAAACTGAATGAATGTTTAATATAATCATATATTTATCACCAGAATTATGAAATCAGAAGTGAAAATTTTAATAGGTAACTTGCTTGACACTGAATCAATTTTTCCCTTAGTTAATATTCCAACTTGTATCATTTCCTTTGTTAGAAAGGGAATGAATTCTTCATGGCAAAAAAAAAGCAAAAGCAAAACCTGGTACCCATAGAGTAGCTCTATAGAGGAAGAACAATCGTAACCTCATTTATCATGTTGTAAATTTTAGAGTTTTAAATACATATGCAAAGAATACCTTGGTGTGTTAGGTTGTCTTGTTTGCAGGTAGCGTCTGGCAGAATGGTATCAGTGTACATTCCACAGAGACTTAATCCTTGTTTTCTCGAAACTTGCAGGTTAACTGTAATACCCTTATATCTTAGTCTTAACTAGAGTACCTGTGATGATTCAAAAGCTGACTTATAGTGAGACTTTTAAAATCCATGTAAATATTTTGGCCCAAAATATGTTTGGATTAGTTTGTGGAGGAAGGGGACAAGGGAAGTGGGAGAAAGATTCTTAAGACATTATGTATTTTTAGTGATTCAAGTATGTGAATCAAGGATCTGTTTCCTTGCAGTTTTTTGCTGTACCCTTGGAACATCATTCATTGATTCAAACATCCTTAAACACCTGCTACCTGCTAGCAGGGTAACACAGAGGTTTGGGGGAAACTTTGGTTCAGACTTTAAGTTGTTCACAACCTGCTGGGGAGCCGTCAGCACAGAGGCTGGCACATAGTCAGTGCACAGAAATCACCTATGACCTGTAGAGCTCAGATGGTACTTGTTAGAGAAGAAGACACTGGAATAAAAAGATATACCAAATTTTATCAGGTCTTGTATAAATTAAGCATAAGAAAGAGATAATAGTTTATCTGTTAACTGAAAACTAAATGGGATTTCTGCCAAAACAGATACACGTGTTCAACATTCCAACCATTTTTCTATGGAAAAACCAGTGTTGAAACATACAGTGTGTTTTCAGTAGACTGAGATAAAACAGCCTGAGGGAATGTCATTTGTACATGGATCAAGCTTCAAAATACTACCTGCAACTTTCTCTCTGGAGAAGCAGCACCCCCCACTTCACTGCTGCTTAACCATTTTTTAAAATGCAGTTTCCTTAACAGCGGAGGGAAGAAAACTCTGTAGTCCTAGGGGTCTGAGAACATCATCAAAGTGGTCTATCTAAAGTGAAAGTTTTTACTAATATTTGTGTTCACGTATATATAATAGGACATATTTATAGAATAGATATGATATAGATTTGTTTTACTATAAAAATGTTTTAAACGGCTTACCTCCAAATAAAATTGATGCTCCAGGAAGACATGGAGGGTTTCCTGAGTACTTCTGTATCTTCCTGCTGTTAGGTTTACACCAGTGTGAGAAGCACTGCCAACTCTGAATTTTTTTTTGTTTTAAAGAACCTTTACCTTTAGAAATTTGTTTTAAGTTGGAGGAGGAGAGAATAAGCAGATATAGGGCCCTTTAAATCACCATCTGCTTTACTGTCTGGAGTTAATTATCCACCAGAAAATTCTCCCTGGAAATTTAGGGTCCGTTTTACCAAATCACCAAGCCAGATAGGCAGGGGTGTTGGACAACATAATCATAAATTGGTGAGGGTCATAAATTGGTGGTGAATGTGTATATGTTGTTGTACGCCTATATGTCTGATCATATTCAATTGGAAATATTCATCGTGTTTGGATTACTAATTATTGTGTGTCTCTGGCATTACTTCTGCTTTCCATGGGCAAAGTAAGTGAATGTTTTCTGTAAACACATACCATAGAACTTCAGGCATACAAATAAGTCAAATTTTTCTTCTTCAAAAATCTGGAATTCTTTACCAAGAAAACAAAAAAAACTAAAACTCCTGTCCATGCTGCTTGTTCTAGAAAGGGATATTGGCACATACACACAGCTCTGCTTTTCCCATTCCAGGTGGACAGTATCTGACAGTGTCGGCAGCCAAAGCCCCAGGGGGAAAAGCTGCACGCTTGGTGCTACCTCTCGGCCGCCTCATGCATTCAGGGGACCTGTGCCTATCGTTCAGGCACAAGGTGACGGGGTTGCACTCTGGCACACTCCAGGTGTTTGTGAGAAAACACAGTGCCCACGGAGCAGCCCTGTGGGGAAGAAATGGTGGCCACGGCTGGAGGCAGACACAGATCACCTTGCGAGGGGCTGACATCAAGAGCGTAAGTAGATCCACAAAGGAGGCGAGACCTGGATGTTTTCCTTTCATAGGAGAACTCTGGAATCTGAATTGGAAGAAGCCTTGCTCTGTAAATTCAGGCTCAGACAAAGGTTTGGATTTTTTTCTGGGCCTGATGACTCCATTCAGTGTCTCTTTTTGAAACCCCTTTCTGCTTCTTCATCCTTCTTCATTGTAACCTGTGATCACCACCTCTCCATAACCCTGGTAAAGATCCATTTTCTTTTTTGAATGGAAAAAAATCTAGGAATAGAAATGGTTTTTTTGTTTTTTTATTTTTTTAAGTTGATCAACAGAAACTTCCAAGGGTGGCGTGGTGAGCTTAATTGTTCCTGCTTTTCCTTTCCTTTTAATTCGTTATATTTCAAACTTTTACTACCATAAATTACCCAGGAGATGGTTCTTTTTTCGTTTTTGAAATGTTTCTTTCAAGTTCAACTTTTTTTCTTTGTTTCAGAGATCACAGTTAAGCAGCATAGGGTGGGAACTCAGAACTACAATTGGAAAGCACTACTCTATTCGGGACAGGATGTGGGAAGTGCTTTGATGGAATATATAAATTTGATCTTAAGTAATCAAGACATAGGTAGCAAGAAAATGGTCTACGGCATCCCAGCAAAATCATGAATGCATTTGGGAAAATGTCATCTTTATGCTGGTGCTTAGGAAACTTGCTGTTGGGAGATACCTATGCCTATATATAGGTATAGTTTATAAGAAACTATTCTAGAAAGAAAAGATAGATTCCATTAATACAGATTTTACCAGAGTACTTGGATTTTGTTTAATTCTTATATATTTTTTCTTAAAACTCTTCTCAGTATTTTTATTGTTTAGAGAAATAAAACAAGATAATAAATCATTTTAAATCATAGCACTCAGGTTTTCTCTTGTTTTATAAGAAGCAAGGATGCTCTATAGAAAATATAATGTAAGAACAATAAAAGTTTTTGGTTTTTACATAGGTAAAACAACAGTGTGATTGGATCATGGTGTTTGATTCTATTCCATTTTCAGCAAGAAAGCTATGTTAACCAAAAAAGAACTAAGAAACATCTAAGATAGGCTGCGTGATTATGATCTTTCAGATCTTTGGCTCCTAATATCTGTTCCTTTATATTCTATCACACTCTTCTTCTAACTTTGGTAATCCTTGACAAGTGTCCACTTTATAAACAATCCTAAATCGAATTGGTGTATAGCTTAGAATGGCTTTTTAAAGAGTAATTGATTCTGAGTAATGTGGTCTGATGAACAGTTTGATGATTTCAGTTTCTACTGAAAACTTCAGTGATACTGGCAACTATATTCTGTTTTTTTCCTCCTGTAAAATAAGTTTAAAATTGGTTTGGGGGAAGGTTTGCCTTTATTTTTGCTTAATAAGGAGGCATTAGAAAGGGGCAGAGGAGGCTTGACTGGTGTGTGCGTTCTCTCCCTAGGTCATCTTCAAAGGTGAAAAAAGGCGTGGTTACAGTGGGGAGATTGGATTGGATGATGTGAGCTTGAAAAAAGGCCCCTGCTCTGAAGAACGCTAACAACTCCAGAACCAGCAATGAACTCCTATGTTGCTCCATCCTCTTTTTCCAATTCTTATCTTCTCTCCTCTTCTCCCTTTTGTCAGGCCTAGGAGAAGAGTGGGTCAGTGGGTCAGGAGGAAGTCTATTTGGTGACCCAGGTTTTGCTGGCCTGCTTTTGTGCAATTCCAATGAACAGTGACACCCCCCTTGAAATACAGGGGCATCATAGACACATCAAAGCCATCTGTGGGTGTTGCTTTCCATCCTGTGTCTCTTTCAGGAAGGCCTTCAGCATGCGTGACCCATACCATCCTCCATCCTGATTACAAGGTGCTCCTTGTAGCAAATTATGGGAGTGAGTTACGGGAGCAGTTTTTAAACAAAATCTTTGCAAATGGCCATGATGTTATCTGTTTGGTGTTGTACCATGAGTAGTATTGACTTCCCTTGAGATATGATGCACAATGTGCTTGTGAAATTGACTTACCCTCTTCACTTAAGTTAGTTCTGGCCTGACCTGAACTCTGACTTTTACTGCCATTCACTTTATAAAATAAGGGTGTATAATATATCAAGATACATTTATTTTTATCTGTTTTTTTTTCTGTTAAAGACAATTATGTAGAATGGGCACATAATCCCTCGTTAGTAGTATTGTGTTTTGTGTAAATGTGCTATTGATATTAAGTATTTACGTGTTCCAAATATTTACAGACTCTAGTTGCAAGGTAAAGGGCAGCTTGTGATCTCAAGTTAAAAAATACATGGTGAAATGTCATCCAGTTCCATGACCTTATATTGGCAGCAGTAGGAAACTGGCAGAAGTGTTGGGTTGTGGTAGCAGAGTGATGAAATTATTTTTTTTTAATGGCCTTGAGTTTGATCTCTGCAAAGGATAGGAAACCTTTAGGAAGACAAGAAACTGCAGTTAATACATAAAACTCTCACTGTTCCAAGTTACACTTTAAAACCACAGCTTTTACCATCATAACATGGCTCTCTCTGGTAATATGTAGGAAGCTTTATAAAAGTTTTGGTTGATTCAGAAAAAGGATCCTGTTTATTAAAGCAGGGTGAGAGGAAGCATAGGGAAAACTCCATTGGAACAGATTTTCACACAACATTTGAAATAGATGAAAGTTTAGGCAGTCGTAGTTCATAACTTCTGTTGCTCATGGCTATGTCAGGATAGGATAGGAAGCAAGTCCCATGCTCAGAGGCATGGGATGTGTTGGAATGGGATTAACACACACTGGAGGAGCAGGGCAAGTTGGAATTCTAAGATCCGTGAACCCCCAACTGTATTTCCTCCCTGCATATTTTTACCTATATATTAAAAAACAATGTACCTTTTAAAGGCATTATTCCTGAGGTTTTTCTTAACTTCCTATTAAGTAATCAAAATATTTTCTGCTGTTTTTGCCAGGAATCACAAAGATGATTAAAGGGTTGGAAAAAAAGATCTATGATGAAAAATTAAAGGAACTGGGATGATTCAGCCTGGAGAAGAGAAGACTGAGGGGCAAACCATTGATGGTTTTCAAGTATATGAAGGGTTGGCACAGAGAGGATGGTGACCAGCTATTCTCCATATGCACTAAGAATAGAACAAGAGGAAACGGGCTTAGACTAGAGTATAAGGGAGCATTTCTTGGCAGGGGCCATTGTTAAATTAGAATACTTCATAAAAAAAAGCATGAAAATCTCAGTATCTCTCTCTCTCTTTTTTTCTCTTTCTAAAAAATTAGATAAAAATTTATCTATTTAAGATGGTTAAAGATGTTCTTACCCCAAGGTAAAGTAACAAATTATAGAATTTCCCAAAAGATGTTTTGATCCTACTAGTAGTATGCAATGAAAATCTTTAGAACTAAGTAATCTGGACAAGGCTTAATTTAGGCATTTCCCTCTTGACCTCCTAATGGAGAGGGATTGAAAGGCGAAGAGCCCACCAAATGCTGAGCTCACTGAAATGTCTCTCCCTTATGGCAATCCTAGCAGTATTGAAGAAAAAAGGAAACTATTTATTCCAAATGAGAGTATGATGGACAGATATTTTAGTATCTCAGTAATGTCCTAGTGTGGTGGTAGTTTTAAATGTTTCTTCTGGTAAAGGTGTAAACCTTTCATTTGTTCAATGGATGATGTTTCCGATTTTTTTTTTTTTTTAAGAGCTCCCTCAAGGAACACAGTGCAGAGAGATTTTCATCTGGTGCATTCTCTCTGCTTCATGTGTGACAAGTTACTTGGCTGCTGAGAAAGAGTGCCCTGCCCCACACCGGCAGACCTTTCCTTCACCTTATCAGTATGATTCAGTTTCCCTTACTAATTGGACTCTCCCAGGTTCCACAGAACAGTAATATTTTTTGAACAATAGGTACAATAAAAAGTCTTTTGTCATTTAACCTGGTAAAGGCAGGGCTGGAGGGGGGAAAATAAATCATTAAGCCTTTGAGTAACGGCAGAATATATGGCTGTAGATCCATTTTTAATGATTCATTTCCTTTATGGTCATATAACTGCACAACTGAAGGTGAAAGGGGAAAATAAATGAAAATTTTACTTTTCGGTGCCAATGATGCATTGCACTAAACTGATGGAAGAAGTTATCCAAAGTACTGTATAACATCTTGTTTATTATTTAATGTTTTCTAAAGTAAAAATTGTTAGTGGTTTTCCAAATGGCCAAATGAAAACAATTCTTTGTAAATAAAAACACTGTTAGTAATACCAGTTGTCTATTCTTGTTTTTTGAGTTTTGTTTTTATTGACTTGGAAAAAAGCATTGAGGTAGTTAAATGATGTTTCACAAAAGTCATAGTAGAATCCCTTTTACTGTTTGGATGGTGGGAACAAAGACATTGCCTGCGGTATTACACTTTCTAGGTTATAAAACATGAGACACCTTTTTTTTTTTTTTTAATCAGCATGAACAGGGAAAGAGATCAGAAGATCAGTAAAACCCATGCCATGCCATGCCTTAGTAAATTGCTTTAGTTATGTTTTATTATCATTTCATTGTAAATGTTTGCTTTAAATTCTTTTTTTGTTTGTTTGCAACAAGGTCTCACTCTGTCTCCCAGGTTGCAGTGCAGTGGTGCGATCATAGCTCACTGCAGCCTCAAATTCCTGGGCTCAAGCAATCCTCTGGCCTCAGCCTCTCAAGTAACTGAGACTACAGGCATATGCCACCACACCTGGCTAATTTTTTATATTTAATTTTTTTTTTTTTTTTTTTTTTTTGGTAGAGACAGGGTCTTGTTATGTTGCCCAGGCTGGTGTTCAACTCCCAGCTTCAAGCTATCCTCCCACCTAATCTTCCCAAGGTGCTTGGGATTACAGGTGTGCGCTACTGTGCCCAGATGCTTTCAATTCTATTATGGAAAGGCGGATTAAGCTATAAGTAAATATACAAATATGTGAATTGTAAGTGAAGTGTTTTTTTTACTAGTAATTTTGTTAATTTATAACACTTTACTCATACTCCAATAACATTTCCTGATGGAGAAAACAACTACAACAAAGAGAATTTTTAAAATTATACAAGAATAAAAATTAGTCCTCATGCAGAATTATAGAGAATATACTCAATAGTTTCTCTCTTTCCAATATGCAGAGAACTCTTAGCTGGGGACAAAATCTTGGATAAATACATAATTCAAGCAAAAAGTAAGGAATAACTTACCTCAAAGATCTTCATAATCATCCCTCAGAGATTTGAGAAAGTTCAGGTTTTCTTAATACGTTAATTAAGAAGTTAAACCTCTTCTGAAACCTATTTGAGGTTGTGGGTTGGGAGGAGCAGATAACGATGAGATTCTAGGGTGTAGTTCATTGATTTAGTCAGCAGATTTTCAAATACCGACGTGTAAGGGAGGGGAGGGGGCCTCTAGGGTCCGACAGTGGGAGATTTTTCAATCTCAAGAGGGAGGTGGACATTTATCAATGTCATATAAACACAAAATTGCTGTTCTGAATAAATAGGTGGTGTTTTGAAGGTTCTGGAAGCATGCTGGATTTCAAGACTCTTACCCATTGCTTTTCATTTTAATGTGCATGGGAAGCACCTGGAATCTTGTTAAAATGCAGCTTTTGATTTAATGGATCTGGAGTGGGGCTTGAGATGCTGCATTTCTAACCAGTTCCCAGGTGATGCCTATGCTGCTTGTCCTGGTTCCACCATTTGAGTGACAAGGCCTTAACGGTAAGTGTACTGAGGAGGATTAGGGCCTTCATCTTCATTAACATTCACGGCTGAAAGGCCTGAAGGCCCATAGTTGCAAGATCTGGATTTGTAAAAATTTACAAAGTCCCAGTGTATTTTTCTTCTTTCAAAAAACTTCTTTTCTGAGCGTGGAATATTTAAACTTGCCCACCTGGTGCAGAACGTTGCTTTTTAAACAAATGGCAGGGCCTTCGGAATAAGGAAGTTATAATTGAGGACACTTAAATATAAGTGAAGCAGCGATCCAGGAAGCATGTCTTTTAAAAGACAAAGGGACATTCATGAATTGGAGAGCATTGCTTTTCAGGGCTCCAGGACTCAGAAACTTGAAAGCAATCTGAAATTCCAGTAGAGGTGAGTTCTAATTTGATTTTTCTGGGATTAATTCATTAAAAGCTAAAAACTGGGCCGTCACTCATAACCTGATCGTGTAATTTCGAGGAGTATAGATGACTGACCTTGGAGGCTCTGTTCTGTTGTTTCACACATATCTTCATTTTCTAGACCAAGCCCCACTCTGGTGTTCGGGATCTGTTTGCAGACACTCGTGATTTGTGGGGTCATCCAAAGCAGTTTTCTCACCTGCAGGCAGTTTTCACCCTCAGGGGACATTTGGTAATGCATAGAAACATTTTTGATTGTCACAACGCAGGGGTGCTATTGGTATCTAGTGTTTAGATATGTTTTCAAACATCTCATAAAGCACAGGACAACTCCACACAATTAAGAATAATCTGGCCTTGAATGAAAATACAGTGATTGAAATCAATGATTTCCAAAGAGTAGTCCCAAAACTAGCTGCCTCAGTACTGGAAACATGTTAGAAATACAAATTCTTGGCCTCCATGTCCATCCAACAGCATCAGAAACTTGAGGTGGAGCCCCCACAGTCTGTGTATAACAAGTTCTCCAGGTGACTTTGATGTGCTTTAGTTTAAGATTCTTTCCTTATAAATGTTTTCTGTTTATCATCATCTATCTAGAAAGAGTGAGACCAATTTTCCAGTGCCTTGCTACCACTGCTATCTCACTCCCTAACTCTGAACTTTAACATCACTATTCTACCAAAATTGCTGTTTTGAAGGCTGCTTATTAACTTGTATAATTGTGTATAAGTTCCAGTGTTTAATCCACATGTATCATTACATAAGCAGCATTTGGCAGTGATGAGCACATCTGATATTCCTTGATATCCTCTTCTCCCTTGGCTTCCTTGAGCCACATTCCCACATTTCCAACTGTTTACTGGAAAGGTCCAAGGAGATCCCATAAAGGAGCACCAAACAATATTAATTACAGCTTATTAATCTACTCTTTCTCCCTGAAGCCTGCTTGCCCTTACTAATTCCTTCCTTCCTTTGAATAAATGCACTAACATCAATTTCATTAATCTTTGAAATTTGTCACTGGTTTTGTTTTATCTTTATTTCTTCAAATCGTTGACAAATTCTAACAGTTCTGCCTCTGAAATAGTTTTACCCCAGCCTCCCAACCAAAAATGCAAAAATACAGAAGAACATTTTTTAAATCTTAAAGTTAAGAGAATGGATTTTTCCCTGATGATTTGATTCACCAGGTGTTTTAAATGATTGGTCAATAGCTCTGCTCTCCTGCATGTTTCTTGCAGTATTATTCACCATAGCCAAGATATGGAATCAACCTAAATTATCAACAGATGAATGGGTAAGGAAAATGCTGTACACACACACACAACAGAGTACTATTCAGTCATTAAAAAGAATGAAATGGTGTCATTCATGGCAACATGGATAAGCATGGTGGACTTATGTTAAAATAGGTACAGAAAGATAAATACCACATGTTCTCAGTAATGAGAAAAATGAGCTCATGGAAAGAGAGTAGAATTGTTCATATTAGAAGCTGGAAAATAGGAAGACGTTGGTTAACAGATACAAAATTATAGCTAGACAGGAAGAATGGGTTCTAGCATTCTATAGCACTGCAGGGTGAACACAGTTAATAATTTATTGTATATGTTCAAAAAGCTAGAGGAGAGGTTCCCAACACAAAGAAATAAGAAATGTTTGATGTGATGGATAGCCTAAATATCCTGATTTGATCATTACACACTGCATACATGTATCGAAATATCACTCCCGTACTGCATAATATGTATAATAATTACGTGTCACCTAAAATTAATAGGGGAAAAATAGTACTGCAGCGTTCCCTCTCATGAAGTAGTCTTACTTCTTTTGCATCCAGAAGTCATAGAGCAAGCTTGTCAATCTGCCTGTGGCCCAGGATGGCTTTGAATGCAGCCAACACTGATTCATAAACTTTCTTAAAACATTGAGTCTTTTTGTGATTTTTTTTTTTTTTTTTTTTTAGCTCATCAGCTATCATTAGTGTTAGTGTATTTTATGTTTGGCCTAAAACAGTTTCTTCCAATGTGGCCCAGGGAAGCCAAATGTCTGTGGCCTTGGACAGCCCTGCCATAGATGTAGAGCAGAAGTTATGTGTGTATTTTCATATGTATTTTTATAAACTCCTTCAGATCTATTATTAAATAATATAATTTTTAAAAGAAAAAAATTTGGTTATTGCAGGGTTGAACTCACTGTCAAATTTCTGAAGAGCAGACAAGTAGCAGAGAGCAGAAAACTTGACATATTTAGTAATAAATTCAAAAATATCCATTTTCTTTTTTAAAGAAAGCAAAGGCACAGCCATGAGCTGCACTGTTCAGCCTTATCAGTCAGAGCGTAGTCAGTGAACCAGTAGTCCAAGCACCATCTGGGAATCAGGGGCCCACCTTAGGCCTAATGAAGTAAAATCCACTTATAACAAAATTCTTAGGTGAGTTGTAGGCCCATTAAGTTTTGCAAAGTACCACTTTAGAGTACTGTTTTCTATTAACCTTAGCTTTCTCCCACATAGGAACAACCATGAAACAAATTCACCCAACTAAGGTAGATGGGCAGATGGTAAGCCAGGCTTTAGAGTGGTGGGTTCTCAAAGTCTGATGCTAGAATCAGCAGCTTCAACACCACTAGGGGACTTGTTAGAAATGCAGATTCTCAAGCCCATCTTAGACCTACGGAATCCAACTCTGCAGGTGAGGCCCAGCAGTTTGGGTTTTCACCACCATTCAGTGAATCTGATGCACACTGAAGCCTAAGAACCACTGCCTTAGAGACGGCAGTGCTGGATCATAGGTACGGAGGCTCCCTGCCTCCTGCCTCCATATGGTTTGTTGAGTACCTACCAATACCAGCACTGCTGGAGCCACCATCAGCACCTGCAGGTATGAGGTTCAACATGATTGTAGGGCCAATGCATAATTAGGAAAACTTGAGTCGATGTTATTTTGTTGGTAGTCTGAATAATGTTTTTTATATGCACAGAAAATATATGGCTTTCAAAGTGCTTTCCACAATATTTCATTTAACCCTCACTGCTGTCCAAGGGTATAGATATAATTACCTCCTGCAGCAGATGAGGAAACTGAGTTTGAGAAGGATTAAGTTACTCACGAAAGCCCATAGTATTATTAAGGGCCAGGGCGAGTTTTGGAACCCACAAAGCACAATTGCTAAGAGATCTTCTAACAGCAGTTTGAAAGTTAAATAGAGAAGTTTCAAATGTAGCTGAAAACTCCAAAATGTTTTCTACCTTTTGGAAAATACATTTCAGACATTCAGATTAATGAAGAAAAACCCATGAAAAAGAAAATTCACAACCTCCTCTTTAAAGGTTCAACAGTAACAACAAAAATAATATATGTACATATAGAGAGAAAGAGATAAAGCAAATAAGGCAAAATGTTAACATGGTGAATCTAGGTACGAGATTTATGAGTTTTCATTGCACAATATCTGCAACATTTCTTTGAAAAGTAAAATCCACAAAGCTTTCAACATTTATCTGCCCAAGTAGATTAGACTGTATACTTCTTCCTTATCACTGTGTATGTCTTCAGGCCTTCTGTGAAACAGCTTCTAAGTACGAAAGAACTTACCTACTATGCCTGCACTGAAAGAAAGCAGTGGACAGACAAATGAGTAACAAGCAAGGTGCAATTACAACTTCTTTCTTTTTGCAGTGAAGCTTACCGTTGATGCTAATATTCTTCATTGGGGTAAATCACTGTCAAAAGGGCAATTTTTTGTTGCTATTTTTATTAATATGATTGTGTTCTATTTAACCCAGGCATAAGCCCAATCTCACACAGAGAAGTTCTAGGGATTTTTTGAGAATCTGGCTTTTAATATGTTGCTTTGACCCTTGTGCTGTAATTCTCACTGTCACCAGTAGCCACACTGGGCTACATCTCAGTAAACTGTTCCTTCTACTTGTACATCACTTTCCTCAGGTTTCACAGCTCATGTTTTCTTAAAGCCTTTTCGATTAAATGCCAGATTGGGAAAAAATAAGTAGAAAGACCATTATTGAAACAACTAGGGAAATTCAATTTAGATAATAGCATTTCTGTCAAAAATGAATGATTATGAATCTATTTAAAAGTGTGTTAGGGGCATGATGAATGATTACATTGCCCACAACCCACTTGTAAGAAGTGATCCTGCCACACTGTGCTTGAATCCTTTTGACTTTTTCTATTCCTGTGTGAACAGCAAAGAAATTGTGATAAGAGTTACCAAATGCAGATTGTTTTACAGTTGACAAATACTAAGATAAAGGAGAAATTAAATGGTATTTAATACCTCTAAATACCATTTAATATCTCATTTAACCTCATTTGATGAAAATGATTTCCTCATTTGACTGTAGTGCTTTCATGTATGTAGTAAGTCCCTAATTTTATAGAACATGGAATATGAGGGTCATTGAGTTAACCAAATTTCCAAAGGTCATTTGGGTAGTAGGTACCAGTGCTGGGATTCAACCTAGGTTCTGATTTCAAAGTTTTTCTAATCTATGCAGAATAAGAGTGGCAAGTCATAAGAGCTCTGCAGGAGTGTGGGGTAAGGTCAGGAACAGAAAAAACCTTCAAAGTCTGAACAATCACCTGGTTGTACCCAGGGAACTCAGTGAACATCTTTGCAAATGCACAAAAGTCATAAATACTTACTGTAGAATATTGAGAAAAATTTTAAAGAAGGAAGAAAGGAAGGAGGAAGGGAGGACAGAAAATCATTATACCTCAATCTGGAAATAGTCATTGCTGACACTTTGGTATATATACTCTCAGATTTTTTTCCTTTATTTAAACCTATCCAAACCTACATGTAAAGGCTTCTAACTAACAAGGCTTCATGAATAGCTTGTGATAGTGAATATGTCTCATGAGATCTGATGGTTTTATAAAGGGCAGTTCCCCCGCACACATCCTTTTGCCTGCCACCATGTAAGACATGCCTTTGCTCCTCCTTTGCCTTCCACCATGATTGTGAGGCCTCCCCAGCCATGTGGAACTGAGTCCATTAAACCTCTTTTTCTTTATAAATGACCCAGTCTCAGGTATCTCTTTATTAGCAGCGTGAGAGCAGACTAATACAAACTTGTTTCTACTACTTCATTTTAATGACTGCATAGTATTCTATTGAAAGGATTAACCATAAACATTAAACTGTTTCTCTGGGACTTTGGACTGCCTCTGTAACCAGGTCTTTTAGGGATTCCAGAAGCCTAATTATGCTGCAGGAAATGATTCACAATCTATTTGTAATAGCTGGCTGTTTCCTTTCCTCACTTGCTCCGGTGAACCATGGAAGCATTCCCTGGGGCCCTGATGTTAGCTTCCCAGAAAAGCCAGACCTGAGTACTTGGTCAGCCTTTAGAAATAGAAATAGGGGAGAAAAATTCCAATAGGAATCTTTCTAGATTCAAAAACATTTCATTTTAAAACAACAGAAGAAAAAGGGCAACAAAATTTCCTGCTTCCTCCCAGCTGCTCAGTGAAGGGGAAGAAGCAAAGCGCAGTCATGGAAGTTGCTGAGTTTGCAGCATAGTTGAGCTCATTGTGCCATTCTTCTAAGTTTTCGGTAATTAAAGCATTATAACATTGAAGCTAAAGTTAAGGTTTAGATGCCTTTGTGGATAACTCAGCTTCATTCTGAAAGCTTATCATAGAAGGCAGAATACCTGTTAGCCAAATTGGAGATAGAAAACATCCAATTTGGAGATTTTCTAAATCTCTAAGAAAAAGAATTCTTTATTAAAATGTCACTAGATCCAGGAGCTTTGGGGTAATATGTGAAAACAAAATAAGAAAAAACTAAAACTAAAACCTTTGCTTTAATCTGCTTGGAAATGTGTAGAGTTTTAGCCTTGACAGTATTCAGCCGACAAAAGAAGGATTTTTCAAACGTTTCAAGTGGTTTGGAAGGGGGATTTTTCCCCTTCCTGTGGGGTTCCTATAGCGAGCTTTGCTTGTACATTCTCAGTCCATGACATATATCACCTCCTGGCTCTGGCTTTGTGTCCTTCAGCTCTCCTCAGCACACATGGCTGGCTGGTGTCAAAGTTTACAGGCCTGTATGGAGAACTCAGCTTAGAGATCTAACTCTTCTATCAATGAGGATTCTTTCCCACTGATTCAGTTTTAAGTGCTTCTAGACTACACCTAGCAGGCAGGCCTTCTTTTTTGTTCTTCTTCTTCTTTATGACAGGGTCTTCTGCTGTCACCCAGGCTGGAGTATAGATTATGACTCACTGCAGCGTCACCCTCCTGGGCTCAAGCAATCTTTCCATCTCAGCCTCCCAACTATTTAGGACTATAGGTGTGTGCCACCACATTCTAACTAATTTTTGTATTTTTTGTAGAGATGGGGTTTTGCCATGTTGCCCAGGCTGGCCTCAAGCTCCTGAGGTCAGCCCACCTTGGCCTCCTAAAAGTGTTGGAATTATGGCTGTGAGCACTGCACCACCCTGCCAAGCAGTCCTCCCTAATCAGTTGGAGCTAGCATTGAACACTGAGACCCATTAGCCATCCTAGAGCTAGAGTTGGTACTTTGATATACAAAACAACACTCTACATAGTCATACGGCTCTTTTAAAGGATCCCAACCTCTTGTCCAAACCTCTAGCACTCATTTTGATTTAGAGAACTGATCCTGGGCAGTTCACTCCATTCTCTCTCATATTATATAGTTTGATTTTCTTCAAGCAGATTAGATGCCTCTTTACAAATCCAAGGTCCTGGTTTTCTTTTCATTTTTTTTTTAATTATACTTTTTAAGTTCTAGGGTACATGTGTACAACATGCAGGTTTGTTACATATGTACACATGTACCATGTTGGTGTACCATGCTGTTTTGGTTACTGTAGTCTTGTAGTATATTTTGAAGTCAGATAGTGTGATGCCTCCAGCTTTGTTCTTTTGGCTTAGGATTAGTTTGGCAGTGTGGACTCTTCTTTGGTTCCAAATGAACTCTAAAGTAGTTTTTTCCAATTCTGTGAAGAAAGTCATTGGTAGCTTAATGGGGATGGCATTGAATCTATAAATTACCTTAGGCAGTATGGCCATTTTCACAATATTGATTCTTCCTATCCATGAGTATGGAATGTTCTTCCATTTGTTTGTATCCTCTTTTATTTCGTTGAGCAGTGGTTTGTAGTTTTCCTTGAAGAGGTCCTTCACATTCCTTGTAAGTTCGATTCCTAGGTATTTTTCTCTTTGTAGCAATTGTGAATGGGAGTTCACTCATGATTTGGCTCTCTGTTTGTCTGTTATTGGTGTATAGGAATGATTGTGATTTTTAAAGACTGATTTTGTATCCTGAGACTTTGCTGAAGTTGCTTATCAGCTTAAGGAGATTTTGGGCTGAGACGATAGGGTTTTCTAAATATATAATCATGTCTTCTGCAAACAGGGACAGTTTGACTTCCTCTTTTCCTAATTGAATAACTTTATTTCTTTCTCCTGTCTGATTTCCCTGACCAGAACTCCCAACACTATGTTGAACAGGAGTGGCAAGAGAGGGCATCCCTGTCTTGTGCCAGTTTTCAAAGGGAATGCTTCCAGTTTTTGCCCATTCAGTATGATATTGGCAATGGGTTTGTCATAAATAGCTCTTATTATTTTGAGATATGTCCCATCAATACCTAGTTTACTGAGAGTTTTTAGCATGAAGGGCTGTAAAATTTTGGCGAAGGCCTTTTCTGCAACTATTGAGATAATCATGTGGTTTTTTTCTTTGGTTCTGTTTATATGATGGATTATGTTTATTGATTTGCATATGTTGAACCAAACTTGCATCCCAGGGATGAAGCTAACTTGATCGTACTGGATAAGCTTTTTGATATGTTGCTGGATTTGGTTTGCCAGTATTTTATTGAGAATTTTTGCATCGATGTTCATCAGGGATATTGGTCTAAAATTCTCTTTTTTTGTTGTGTCTCTGGCAGGCTTTGGTATTGGGATGATGTTGGTCTTATACAATGAGTTAGGGAGGATTCCCTCTTTTTCTATTGATTGGAATAGTTTCAGAAGGAATGGTACCAGCTCCTCTTTGTACCTCTGGTAGAATTTGGCTGTGAATCTGTCTGGTCCTGGACTTTTTTTGGTTGGCAGGCTATTAATTATTGCCTCAATTTCAGAGCCTGTTATTGGTCTATTCAGGAATTCAACTTCTTCCTGCTTTAGTTTTGGGAGGGTGTATATGTCCAGGAACTTATCCATTTCTTCTAGATTTTCTAGTTTATTTGCATAGAGGTGTTTATAGTACTCTCTGATGGTAGTTTGTATTTCTGTGGGGTTGGTGGTGATATCCCCTTTATCATTTTTCATTGCATGTATTTGATTCTTCTCTCTTTTCTTCTTTATTAGTCTTACTAGCGTCTATCAATTTTTTTTTATCTTTTCAAAAAAACCAGCTCCTGGATTTATTGATTTTTTTGAAGGGTTTTTGTGTCTCTGTCTCCTTCAGTTCTGCTCTGATCTTAGTTATTTCTTGCCTTCTGCTAGCTTTTGAATGTGTTTGTTCTTGCTTCTCTAGGTGTTTTAATTGTGATGTTAGGGTGTCAATTTTAGATCTTTCCTGCTTTCTCTTGTGGGCATTTAGTGCTATAAATTTCCCTCTCCACACTGCTTTAAATGTGTCCTAGAGATTCTGGTATGTTGTGTCTTTGTTCTCATTGCTTTCAAAGAACATCTTTATTTCTGCCTTCATTTCGTTATGTACCCAGTAGTCATTCAGGAGCAGGTTGTTCAGTTTCCATGTGGTGGAGTGGTTTTGAGTGAGTTTCTTAATCCTGAGTTCTAGTTTGATTGCACTGTGGTCTGACAGACAGTTTGTTATCATTTCTGTTCTTGTACATTTGCTGAGGAGTGCTTTACTTCCAACTATGTGGTCAATTTTGGACTAAGTGTGATGTGGTGCTGAGAAGAGTGTATATTCTGTTGATTTCAGCTGGAGAGTTCTGTAGATGTCTATTAGGTTGGCTTGGTGCTGGGCTGAGTTCAATTTCTGGGTATCCTTGTTAACTTCCTGTCTCATTGATCTGTCTAATGTTGACAGTGGGATGTTAAAGTCTCCCATTATTATTGTGTTGGAGTCTAAGTCAATTTGTAGGTCTCTAAGGACTTGTTTTATGAATCTGGGTGCTCCTGTATTGGGTGTATATATATTTAGGATAGTTAGCTCCTCTTGTTGAATTGATCCTTTCACCATTATGTAATGACCTTCTTGGCCTCTTCTGATCTTTGTTGGTTTAAAGTCTGTTTTATCAGAGACTAGGATTGCAACCCCTGCTTTTTTTTTTTTTTTTCCCCATTTGCTTGGTAGATCCTCCTCCATCCCTTTATTTTGAGCCTATATGTGTCTCTGCACATGAGATGGGTCTCCTGAATACAGCACAGTGATGGGTCTTGACTCTTTATCCAATTTGCCAGTCTGTGTCTTTTAATTGGGACATTTAGTCCATTTACATTTAAGGTTAATATTGTTATGTGTGAATTTGATCCTGTCATTATGATGTTAGCTGGTTATTTTGCTAGTTAGTTGATGCCGTTTCTTGGTAGCATCGATGGTCTTTACAATTTGGCATGTTTTTGCAGTGGCTGGTACTGGTGTTCCTTTCCATGTTTAGTGCGTCCTTCAGGAGCTCTTGTAAGGCAGGCCTGGTGGTGACAAAATCTCTCAGCATTTACTTGTCTGTAAAGGATTTTATTTCTCCTTCACTTATGAAGCTTAGTTTGGCTGGATATGAAATTCTGGGTTGAAAATTCTTTTCTTTAAGAATGTTGAATATTGGCCCCCACTCTCTTCTGGCTTGTAGAGTTTCTGCCGAGAGATCTGCTGTTAGTCTGATGGGTTTCCCTTTGTGGGTAACCCGACCTTTCTCTCTGGCTGCCCTTAAGATTTTTTCCTTCATTTCAACTTTGGTGACTCTGATAATTATGTGTCTTGGAGTTGTTCTTCTCAAGGAGTATCTTGTTGGCATTTTCTTTATTTCCTGAATTTGAATGTTGGCCTGCCTTGCTAGGTTGGGGAAGTTCTCCTGGATAATATCCTGCAGAGTGTTTTCCAACTTGGTTCCATTCTCCCTGTCACTTTCAGGTACACCAATCAGATGTAGATTTGGTATTTTCACATAGTCCCATATTTCTTGGAGGATTTGTTCATTTCTTTTTACTCTTTTTTCTCTAAACTTCTCTTCTCACTTCATTTCATGCATTTGATCTTCAATCACTGATACCCTTTCTTCCACCTGACTGAATTGGCTACTGAAGCTTGTGCATGCGTCACGTAGTTCTCACGCCATGGTTTTCAGTTCTTCTCTATGCTGTTTATTCTGGGTAGCCATTTGTCTAATCTTTTTTCAAGGTTTTTAGCTTCTTGGCGATGGGTTCGAAAATCCTTCTTTAGTTCAGAGAAGTTTGTTATTTCCGATCGTCTGAAGCCTACTTCTCTCAACTCATCAAAGTCATTCTCCATCCAGCTTTGTTCCGTTGCTGGTGAGAAACTGTGTTCCTTTGGAGGAGAAGAGGTGCTCTGATTTTTAGAATTTTCAGCTTTTCTGTTCTGGTTTCTCCCCATCTTTGTGGTTTTATCTACCTTTGATCTTTGATGATGGTGATGTACAGATGGGGTTTTTGTGTGGATGTCCTTTCTGTTTGTTAGTTTTCCTTCTAACAGTCAAGAGCCTCAGCTGCAGGTCTGTTGGAGTTTGCTGGAGGTCCATCCCAGACCCTGTTTGCCTGGATATCACCAGTGGAGGCTACAGAACAGCAAATATTGCAGAGCAGCAAATGTTGCTGCCTGATCCTTCCTCTAGAAGCTTTGTCTCAGAGGGGCACCCAGTCATATGAGATGTCAGTTGACCCCTACTTGGAGGTCTCCCAGTTAGGCTACTCAAGGGTCAGGGACCCACTTGAGGGGGTAGTTGGTCCATTCTCAGATGTCAAACTCTGTGCTGGGAGAACCACTACTCTCTTCAGAGCTGTCAGACAGGGACATTTAAGTCTGCAGAAGTTTCTGTTGTCTTTTGTTCAGCTATGCCCTGCCCCCAGAGGTGGAGTCTACAGAGGCAAGCAGGCCTCCTTGAGCTGAGGTGGGCTCCACCCAGTTCAAGCTTCCAGGCCACTTTGTTTACCTACTCAAGTCTCAGCAATGGTGGACACCCCGCCCCCAGCCTTGCTGCCACCTTGAAGTTGGATCTCAGACTGCTATGCTAGTAGTGAGCTAGACTCCTTAGGCGTGGGAACCTCTGAGCCAGGTGCGGGGTATAATCTCCTGGTGTGCCATTTGCTAAGACCGTTGGAAAAGTGCAGTATTAGAGTGGGAGTGTACCGATTTTCCAGGTACTGTCTGTCACAGCTTCCCTTGGCTGGGAAAAGGAATTCCCTGACCCCTTGCACACTTCCTGGGTGAGGCAATTCCCTGCCCTGCTTTGGCTCACACTCCATGGGCTGCACCCACAGTCCGACAAGCAGCAGTGAGATGAACTCAGTACCTCAGTTGGAAATGCAGAAATCACCTGTCTTTGGCGTCACTGTGGAGCTGTTCTTATTCGGCTGTCTTGGAACTGCCTGGTCCTGGTTTTCATTTGGAAATTGAATGCAACCAAGTTCTGTAATATATCTACTCTCAGGTTAGGAAAATAATATGACTATTTGTTCTCCCACAGAGGAATGAGGGATTCAGGTCTCTTGTATCTCTCTGTCATTGCCATGGGCTGCACTGTTCACAGCTGTTCTCAGCTGTACTGGATTGTTCCAAAGGACCTCCTGCTCTGGCAGCACACTAACCTAGAGAAGTCATGCTAGAGAGGCAGACACAAAATAGGGTAAAGAAAATTTGCACCTTAATCAGTTTTCTCTTCTCTGTTGAACTTCTTCACCCCTATCACTTTAGTTGCTAACAAATAATAAGAAAAAAATAACCTTTGAACTTCTGGAGTTTTTAAATAATTTTTTTCTTTTTCTTTTTAGTTGACACTTGTACATATTTATGAAATACAGAATGGTATTTCAATACATGTATACAATGTGTAATGATAAAATCAGGGTAATTAGCATAGCCATCACCTGAAACGTTTATCATTACTTTGTCTTGTGAGCATTCAAAAATTCTCTCTCCTAGCTTTTTGAGACTATACAACAAATTATAGTTCACCATATTTACCCTCCAGTACTGCAGAACACCAGACTCACTCCTCCTACCTAACTATAATTTTGTATTAACCAGACTCTGCTATCCTCCCCTCCTCCACCTCCATACCCTTCCCAGCTTCTTTTTTTTTTTTTTTTTTTTAGATGGAGTCTCACTCTGTCGCCCAGGCTGGAGTGCAGTGGTGCAATCTCGGCTCACTGCAACCTCCACCTCCCTGGTTCAAGTGATTCTCTTGCCTCAGCTTCCTGAGTAGCTGGGATTACAGGCATGACCGCCATGCCTGGCTAATTTTTTTGTATTTTTAGTAGAGACAGGGTTTCACCATGTTGGTCAGGCTGGTCTCAAACTCCTGACCTCGTGATCTGCCCACCTCAGCCTCCCAAAGTGCCCACCTTCTAATACCCACAATTCTACTCTCACTATTCATGGCCTCAATTTTGTTTTTTAGCTCCCACATATGAGCGAGAAAATCTGATATTTATCTTTCTGTCCGTGGCTTATTTCTGAGTCTTGGTTTTTAAGAAGGCTGTTCTTTATTTTAAGGAATAAGAAGGATGTAGCTACTGTTTCTGCATTTGCATTATGGCTAATTTTTAAAGGTATCTTTTTGGTCTAATAAGAAGTATGTGGGAAATTGACTTTTTCCAATATCATTTGATAGCTTGATGAGAACATACTGTAGAGACTCTATTGTTCTGGCCTTTAAAGGAATAGAGAGTTCTGTATCTCCAAGGTATGCTTTTCTATAACACCATGAAGACCTTCTAAATGCCCAACCTTGCTACAATCTATGTGGTGAATAGGTACTTGTTTGAGTTTTACATGAGCATTATTCTAACTGTAATTTTAGATATTTACACCATCATCTATTTATTTGACTTGTTCATGGATTTCCTTATAGATAGCCTCTGAGATGAGTGACTGAATACCCTATATTTGAAATCCACTATAGGAGATGGATTACATTTGTTTTCTATTGCTACCTAACAATATTTCCACAAATAGCAGTTTAAAATAACACACATTTATTATCTCATGGTTTCTGTGAGTTAAGAGTCTGGGAATGATGGTTTCCAGCTGCATCCATGTCCCTACAAAGGACACAAACTCAACCAAACACCGCATGTTCTCACTCATAGGTGGGAACTGAACAATGAGATCACTTGGACTCAGGAAGGGGAACATCACACAACGGGGCCTATCATGGGGGGGGTGGGGAGGGGGGAGGGATTGCATTGGGAGTTATACCTGATGTAAATGACGAGTTGATGGGTGCAGCACAGCAACATGGCACAAGTATACATATGTAACAAACCTGCATGTTATGCACATGTACCCTACAACTTAAAGTATAATAATAATAAATAAATTTATAAAAAAAACAAAAAAGAGTCTGGGGGGGCATGGTGTCACTAGATTCTCTGCTTGAGGGTCTTCCAAGGCTGTAATCAAGGTATCAGGGAGGGATGTGGTCTCATCTGAGACTCAACTGTGGAAGGATCCACTTCCAAGTTCAGGCAGTTGTAGGCATAATTCAATTCTTTGCATGTGACTCATTTTCTTACTGGCTGGAGGCTGCCCTCAACTCCCTGAAGCCTACCACAGTTCCTTGCCACATGGGATTCTCCAATAGGACCACTTGCTTCCTCACTGCTAGCAAAGAAATGACCCCGGCAAGATGGGTTCTAAAATCATGGCATACGCATATAGTCATGTACATGTCATACAATGGTCCATTTAAATATATCTGATTTGTAATACTAAAAAGTATCTTCAGTTCTACCCTAAAATATTCTTAAATATGATCTGTGTTTGAAGTATCTGAATGGGAGTCAAGAACTTAGAATCCTTCATCTAAGTCCTTCAAGATCATGAGAAACTTTCTCTGTATATGACGCATTTTCACAGGGCTATGATAATCCTGGGAGGACTACTTTGCAAGATACTGTTTCCACTTTGATGTGCTAGCTTTTACCCTATATTCAAAAGCAAATGTCCCTCTATTTATGTTTATGATATCACTGAGGAACTGGCTGCCATAAATTTTCTCCTTAAATGAGTCACACTTGTATGCAAAGAATACCAAGTTATTTTTATTAAAATGTTAAGCCTCAAGGTATTTTTAAAAATAGCATTAATGGGGGCTTGGTCAAGTGTGCACTGGTATTCTTAACAAGTCTGTACATCAAGTTGGTTCCAACTTGATTAATCCAAGAAGATTAGCCAGCTGTCCTAAACAAGTTCTTTTTTGCTCCGAAGTTTGTGTGGCCTTATTAGAACACCCCTGGAAAGGCCTTTTAAGACCCACTGTTAAATACTGGCTTGATTCCCACCCTCCTGTTCTGCTAGAGAAAACCTGTCATTTCCTCGGGCATGAAGGAAATCCTCCCATTAGAGGGAGTGGTTGGCAACTCCTAATATGAGGTCACGGGCTATTTTGTCCCAAGCGTAAGATTTCCCTTTGACCTGGCAATGCCACCTCTAAACTCCCAGCATTTTCAAAGGAGATGAAAAAATGCCTTATTGAAATCTGGGTTAACGTAGTTGTTTTGGTTAATTTAAAACTTGAAAAAATCAAATAATGAAGATGTGATCTTAGTTTACACCCAGTGAAGCCCTTAACTGTTCCAATAAACAAGTAGTAGTCATTTTAAAAAATTCTGGTCTCAACAAACCTCATAAAACATATATTTCTGAGTGAGTAGTTGTGATTTGAGAATGCCAGCCATTCCTCTCTTTTACTCCTTCTATAACCTATGTGTGTTTTGGTCAGAGTGCATAATGTTTAGTCATTTAAAAAAATGTCAACAAGATAATGGACACTTTGGTCCCTAACTTACCTGTCAATATATTTTATATTTCTAATGTTTCCTTCTAACCTTACACCCCAGCTCCCTGCCCGTTTTCTCTTCCTTACCGTTCTCATTTGCCTCTAGAGTCTTCCCATTGGTTACTTGTTCTTACAACTCTTGTATGTGTATAGTGATGGGGGTTCAGAATGGGGTAGGGTGGTAAGTACTGTTTTCCCTTTCCCTGGATTCCCACCAGCTCATGAATTTCAGAACTTCTACCTTCCTTGAAGGATCAGGGAAGTTGCTGCATTTGCTCTCCTCTCTTGGGTAAGATGTCCAGATGTCAGGCCACATTCTTGGTCTATGAGTCCCAACTGAGTGAGGCTAATGGAGCCTTCCTTTCAGCTCTCTCAGTCCCATCCAGTCTCATGTTTTCCTCCATCTTGTAAACCCTCAGAAAAGACTTTGCCCCTGGAAGGGGGAGGGTGGTGAAGTTCTGTAATCATCCAGCTATTCTGGCTAAGAACATCTCTTGGGTCAAGGGTGGGATGAGAGCAAGCTTATTGAACAGGATGCCCCAGGGTCAAAGGAAATGATATGATGCCTTTACCCATCTTGGGTAAAGATCCAGGCCTTCACAATCTTGCTTTAGCAGTGATACAACTGGCATTTTGGTCTCTGACTGGGTCTTTTTCAGTTTATCCATTATCCAGAGGAGAGATGGGTACTATGAATTAATGTCCTCAAATGCCAATAATGAGCATCAACCTGGTTCTGCTCTCCCCTTTCCCTCACAGGGAAGCAGACCTGAGGGAAGCAAGTAGGATTTTTGTGGGCAGCACAGCTTGTGAGCAACTTCATAGGGCCTGATCAGGAAGGCAGACAAAGAGCCGGATGTCCTGTGAAATGAGGGCACTTGGGATGTGGGCCACCAGGCCAAGTTTAGTTCTTCCTGCTTTCAGCCAAGCACAGGAGGTAGACCAAAGCTCTGGTGGAGACTCTGGGCAGGAAGCCAGGCCTGTGAAACCTGCTAAAACAGGCCTGGTCAGTATCCAGGGCACAGCATGAGAGAATCAAAAGGTGGACATCCTCAGTGAGTCATGCTGACAGAAAAGGACAGCTGGTCATGATCCTTGAGGGAGCCAGAGCTGACTCAGCTTCAGTGCTGTGGTCTCCAGTGTATTTGAGGTAGGAGCAAAACTGTGTCCCTAACTTGTCATATACTCTAAATTAAGAGTCATGACTTTGACCAACTCAGACTTCAGTAAGGTGACCATTTTCTTTTTTTTCTTTCTTTTCTTTTTTTTTTTTTTTTTTTTTTTGAGATGGAGTCTCACTCTGTGGCTGGAGTGCAGTGGCACAATCTCGGTTTACTGCAACCTCCGCCTCCTGGGTTCATGTCATTCTCCTGCCTCAGCCTCCTGAGTAGCTACAGGTGCCCGTCACCATGCCTGGCTAATTTTTTGTATTTTGTTTTTTTTAAGTAGAGACAGGGTTTCACCATGTTAGCCAGGATGTTCTCAATCTCCTGACCTCGTGATCCGCCCGCCTCGGCCTCCCAAAGTGCTCGGATTACAGGCGTGAGCCACCACACCTGGCCAAGGTGACCATTTTGTATATTGGAACTCAAAGATTCCATTAAAAAGACAGAAAAGGAACCTAGATGACTAGGAAAATGGTATGGCCAGTGGCCTGATGTAGAGAACTGATTATCTACACAGAATCTAAAACATCCTGCTTCACCCAAAGTGCACATCAAAAAGAGATCTCCCCTCCAACCTCCTGTTAGCATTTGCCTTGGTTTTAGCTCAGCAAAGGTAATATTCATGTGCAGGCAGAGAAGGAAAGGTGAGTCTATATTATTTTCCTTTTGGTGATGGGAGCAAGCTTATTGAACAGGATGCCCCAGGCCCAAAGGAAATGATGTATCTGTCTAAGGGCTTCTGTGAGGCCACTATAAGCTCCCAGAGCATCAGTAGAATTGCTGGGCCCTGTTGCCATGACAGCGTCATCTTGAGCAGCAGCTGCACTCCTGCAGAACCTACAGTTTGAACTCTGTCTCTGTGGTCCAGTTCATTCTTCTGTAGAACTGTGTTTGCCTCGGAGTGCATTCAGTAGAGTGAGGGAGAAGCGGCTGCAGGGACTGACACTGCCCCTACTGGCACCGACTCTGCCTGATGGCACCTCATCCCCATCCTTCTTCATGTCCTCCTGGCTCATGGGCCCAAGAGGCCTCTCATTATCCACATTATCACAGGCTTGTCCCCACAACCCATTAATGGTCAGGTCTGCCAATTGCCAACTGTAACCTTGGGCAAATTAGTCAGCCTCTCTGACTCTCAGTTTCTTTTTCTTAAAATAAGAGATACAATACTTCCTCTCAGGATTTATATGCAGATCAATTTGAGGAGTGTAACATTTGTATAGCACTTAACATAGTACCGAGCCATGAGAGGCATTCAATAAACAGGAAGCCATTATTCTTATTAGTAGTATTATTAAGATTAATAATAAGTGGAATTATATTTGTAATAATAGTAATAATGTACTATTAAGAGTAATAACTATTATTATTACTTGTGGCTTATTTAGGTTGGCTAATGTTCATATATTTGTAATACACACATATATGTATATATTCCAACACATACACTCCAGTTTCTGACTCCAAACACCTAACTCTTTGAATGTCTAGCACTTATTTTATGACACATAGCATACCTATATTATGTATAAAATATACCTGTTATTTTCAGAGCAACAAGATCAACATACAATGAAAATTCATTCCTACAGCTAGTTTGGAGAGAAAAGAGCAGTGTTTGGGTTTTTATCCTCGATTTTCACAGTGCAGTCATTTTGAACAAAACAAATGGGCATGTCCAGTCATCTCACTAGATATACACAGATCAGCCCAGGAAAGAACTGGGGATTCTCCAGGATGAAGGAAGCCATGTAAGTGGAAATGGCCTCATGAGGCACATTCTTGAATCCACTTCAAGCAACAGGTCTAGGACAAAGAAACTCAAGACCATGACCATTCACCTTTGAAGTAAGAGAATCTTAGAATACCTGTGAGTCAGAAGGCATGGGGAATTCAAACCCCATGTGGGACAATAGGACTCAGATGCCTAAAGAGCATAAAACTCTGGCATCCAAACTAAAATTATTAATTAACCAATAGAACAAGACAAAGTTTTAGGAATAAGTTAGACATTTTTCATATTCTTTGAATCTAGAAAATGTAATATAGGGACAAAGCCAATGAACCCAATACGTGCCAAGAACTAGGTAAAATTAGAAAACCACACGAACACACAAATAACTGCTTACTGACTCCTCCCTATGGGCCAAGCAGTGGACACATTGTTTTATAGAAGTTTCACAGCAATTTTATGGAGAAATATCATTATGCTCATTCTATAGATGAGAAAACTCAGACCTAGAGAGTTTAAACGGCCTGGTCAGAGTCACTAACAGACTAGTTAGTAAGCAGCAGGTGGGCTCGGAAGTTCACACTCTTCCTGATAACCCACATGCTGCTTTGCCGATTGTCACATCAGCACCATTACTGCAAAAGGCAGCTGCGCCTGCAGACAGACAGTGCCATTTTAAAGCACAGTAATCAGAATGGCTGGCGGGAGGTGGGGTCACATGGACAGAACATTCAAATGCACTCCTTAGGATTCTCTCCTCTTAGAAATCCTGTGATTTGTTCCTTGAACCATGTTTTCTATGAGCATTTATGTCTTGTTGACCAGCAACCCATCGACCATATTTCAAAACAATACCTGGGCACCCTGACAAGCTGACACTTTTAAAGCAACAACAACACTAAATACTTTTCCATTTAAATACAAATTTAATTGACAGACTATTTACTATCAATTAATTTATTTACTTTTTATATTTGAAATATAGTTTTCTGAGCCCATATTCCAAAATTCCAGTAAAAAAGGTGGTTTCAACAAATAAAGCCACCACTCACGAATCCTATGTGCCAGGAATCAAGTGAAATACTTTTCATCAAATTTATCTCCACAACCATCCTGCAAGGTATTATTGTCCACACCTCTTCTACAGATGAGGAAATGAACTAATGCTCAGAGAGTTTGAATAACTTGTCCAAAGTCACATAGGGAGGGTGTAACCAGAAATCAAACACAAACTATGTGTTCTACAAGACTAGCCACATTGCAGGGCTTTGTCTAGAATGTGTAGTTGTCTTCATAGGTGAAGACAAGACCCTCCTGCAATGGAAAGATCCAGAGTCTGGGAGCATTTCTCCTGATAACTGAAAAATTTCCTAAGGAAAGGTTTTGCTTCAACAGGGGCCGATTCTTCTGAGTTCCACACTCTCAGAGTAGAAAACGTGGTTATTAATGAAGCCTGAAATGGTGAAATGATTATAAAGAGATACCGTCGGTTTACTCCTGCCAGCCCTGGGTCACATCCAACCAGCATATGTCCTCAGGATAGAGCCCGTCCTCCCGGGAACAGCACAGCAACCAGATCACGTGCATGGGGAGAGAGCAGATTTGGATTCATCTCCAAATTGTTATGTTGTGCAGATTACAGCCAACTTTGCTCACCTCCCAATGTTTTTCCATGTCACAGATATAACACCACCTCTCATATCCATCCACCAGGCAATTAATAACTGCTATTTAAAACATTCACTCACTTGTTTACATGGGAGCAAGCTGAAGTGTAGCAAGATGCACTAAGAATAAGGATTCTTCTTCTTATTATTTTATAATAAGAGGAGAAAGTTTGAGGCCAGAGAGGTTAAGTAAGTTGCCCAAGGTTACACAGTTAGTGACCTGTGAAACCGACTGACTCCAGAGCCCAAGTGCGAACATGGCCTCTAGTGAATTCCTGCCATAGATTGGACTAGAAGCTGAGCCTTTCAGCTTCCATTTCCAAGCTCTTCGCCGTGATTATACTGCTTCTCTCTCTGAGATGTTCTCTCTCCTTTTTCTAATATACCTCTGACAACATTACACTCATGTGATTATTATGTATTGAAGAAGTTGCTGCCAAGGTGTGTGTGGTGGGACATAGGTTCATTGGGCTCTGGTCCTGGCAGGAGCCCCCAGATCTGGCTTTTTTCAGATGGCTCTGACTGCAGCTTGCTTTTGACTTCCTAGCCTCTGTCACTTCAGTAAGAGTGAGACACATCTTTTGTAGCACAACAGCCTTCCTGCAGAATGAGTCCTCCAGGTGAAAGTTGAAGCCACCCACTCACACGTGAATACTGCACGGTGGTTCCTGCAGCACGGCTGGTTGTCTGCAGCAGCAAAGTGTCACCTGAGGGGCACAAGCAGCTCTTGGTTGAGGGAATCTTCACTTCTATCTTACCCTGAGGTTACCTTTGGGCATTTGTTGGCAGACATTTGTAGATTGCTTCCCTACTTTCCATTTCCTTACTGTAGACAACAGAAGCCTGTGGTTAATTAAGTGGAACTCTCCTTTCTCCATGTCCTGAGAGTGATTTAGTTGAGCTGTCTCCATCCTAGGGCCTACCCTGCTTGGCTTATGCCGATTAATTTGTAGTTAGTGGTTCAAGCACAAGCAGGTGACACAGACCCAAGCCCCTTGGAGCACTCCCCTTGCTCTGGTGACTGGTCCAAATGTTGGCCCTCCTCCTGAGCTGATCAAAACCAAGTAGACCCCAATGTCTGCTAAGAAAGTTATCAGAGGCTTTCCTTTCCTTGACGGTGTGGGGTGAGGGTGGCAGCACCTGCCCCCACCAGGAGAGCATCTGATGCTCTTACAAGAAGTTTGGAGCCTGAGGATAGATTTGACCCCATGGAAAACAGAGAGCTATAGAGAGAACCTCAGTCCTTGGAGACATGGGTGAGTCACTGGATCAAGCTTCAATGGAAGCTGGAATTGTCTCTTGGCATTTTAGTTACATGGAGCAGTAAAGTGTACTGGAGGCTTAAGCCAGCGCTCTGTCCCTGTAACCCAGAGCCTTTTCCTTGAGGACAGCTTCTGTGTCTTCCTCCATGTCTGCTAATGTGTTCTAAATAAATAACTCATTCTTTGCAAAATAAAAAAGTATTTAATTATTCATAACTAACAACAGCTGTTAAAACAGCTATGTTGCTATTACTCTTATAATTTTCCTTGATGCACAAAATGTTTTTCATGGTTAGATTTGTGATACTAGCCTGCCAGGACAAAGTTGAGAATTTTTACCATTTTCCTATACACAACTGAATGTTCCGGGTACAGACCACATAATTAAAGTAAAATTTGTGAGCTGTATTGTATTGCACTAACAAGGAATTGTTTCTCACAGCAAGTACTTTGGGACCAACTCAAGAAAGCTTTAGGTGAATTTTTATTTATTTGGTAGATTCTTTATGTGGAGTTATCTTACTAAAAAGAATTCCTCGAGAAACTCTTAAAGTTTTCCATACAACTAAAGGAATTAAGTGCTTAGAGTCTGTTACTAAGACGGGATCTTGACATATAACTATTTTACTGAACAATGCATTTTTTGTAGTGTCTGTCACTGAGGGATACAAAAGATTTTTATAGCTTTTTGCACAAAGGTCTGTAATTTTGATGCCTTAAAAATATCTGTGTCACCTTGAGCAGGACATTTAACTCTTCTGGGCTGGAATGTCCTCGGTAAGAGAAGAGTTGGTCTCAGTAATCTCTTAGTCGTTATTATTATAAATCACTAATATTACAGAGATTCAAGATGCCAATATACTCCTTCATTTATTCATTTAAAAATTAGATAATCCTATTATGTAGCATTTATAGTAAAGGATTCTAGAATTAAGAAGACAATGATTATGACTTCAACAACCTTTTTGTTCTCTAGAGTGAAAGTTTTTTTAAAAAGATTTTATTCTTTGTTTATTCATTCAGTAAATATTCACTGAGGTGCCTACCATGTGCCCAGAATTCTGTGGCACTGGCTTCATATCTGAGAAGGACATGGTAGGAAAGATTTAGGTTTGCTATACAAATGCATATCCTATACACAGAGTGGCTAAGTGATAAAATATAGACCCAACTTTGCTGTGAAATATTGACATCAATTTTATAAGTACTTGAAATGTGTATGGGGTGACAGCACCTTTGAGCACCAAGGAGGCAGATCCTTCTGTCTCGGCTGCCACTGGGTCAGCAGCCAGGCAGCGCCTGTGCATGATGGTCACCTAACAAGCATGCGTGAGTAACCTGATGAGTCAGCCACTTCCCATCGCCCTGTAGCGTGATAATGACCCTTGGTTTCCTTTTTTGAATCCCTGCGCTTGGGGTTAATACTGTGGCTATCCATGCTAGAGTCCTCCAGCAGCATTCCTTGGAGATTATGCATCTATCGCTATCTCAGATTCCCTCTGTGTGGAAGAGCACCGCATATAGCAGAGGGAGGGACAAATGATAAAAAAAAAAAAAAAAAAAAAAAGCTCAGTTTTAGTATTACTTAGATGTGCACTGTACAATTAGCAAGTCGTATATTCAGTGGTGTTTTCTCCATTATTTGATGGTCTCAGAAGTGACTGAAATTGCCCTCATCTGTGAAGTGTTGTGTCTGGACCCGGGAACACATGAGCCCTTGATAAATGTTGGTTGAATGAAATTTAAGCAAGAAGAAAAAGAGCCAGTCCTATTTTGAATCAATCTTTCCAAAGAAGTGGCTGAGCACTAACCCTGTGCTGGCCCCTGACTAAAGCTTCTGGAGACAGAAGTGGACGTGGACTTGGGGAGATAAACCAAATGTATTTGAACAGATGGCAGTTCGCAATTAAGTGCCAATTGTGTGTAGCATAGACTTTTCAGTGCTGAAAGAATTTAGAGGACAGAGATAATCTAAGAGGGTGGAAAGAGATCAGTAAAGATGTATGAAAGATAAAGGACTTGAGATGGTTCTTAAAAGAAGGATTTGGAAACTGAACGTGTGTGTGTGTGTGTGTGTGTGTGTGTGTGTGTGTGTGTGTGTGTGTGGTGGGGAGGAAAGAGGCTCAGGAAGTGAAGGCAAAATCTAGTGTTCAAAGCGTGTTCTGCTTTAGCTTCTGGTCAGTAAGTCTGCCTGCCACTACTGTATCTTTAAAGGTTTTTGCTGCTGTGGAAAATCACCACTCACTGGGATCAGAATATTATGCCCCTGTTAAGCCTTGGTTTCAAAGAGGGTGCACATTTCCTTCATGACAAGACAACACCATCACCACTGGTAACATAACCCTGCACATCAGGGAGCTGGTAAATAAATAAACCTTTACATTCCAGATCAATCCATCCAGCCTCTGACAATGACTTACGGCTTGTACTGCAAGGTTAAAAATTAGTCAAGGGTGCCTATCAAAGTCAGCTCATATCCTGGGATTTCTGGAGGAAAAGGGCGTCTGCCATGAGCCTGGTCAGTGAACATAACTTAAATGAGTTATCCTGGACCTGAAGCACTAGAAAGACTGAGGAGAAACCACATGAATACGATGCCTTCAAAACACAGCAAACCCGCTCATGCTGATAAGGCGGATGAAACGCCATCCACAATCATTTTCAGAGTTAACACAAGCAAACAGAGAGGTCCTCAAGGACTCATCATTTCAATCTATATTTTAAGATAACTGTACCCAGGAGTAACCATTCCAGCTTTCTAAAGCTTTATAGCTTTTTATATTATTTCATTGATATCAATTCTATGACCCTGAGGGGTAGACCTCATTTCCATTTTAACATGAACAAAACAGATGTCAGAAAAGAAATTTCTTATTCAAAGTTGCACAGCTGGAAGTGTAAGTACCAACTTAGAAAATGATTTAAGAACAAACCCAAGAATGTACCTGCCTAACTGTGTACAAAGATGCTGTTTGTAATGACAACATTTTGTCCCACCCTGAGGCTTCCTGAAATACATTATGGTACATTCAAACAATGGAATAATCTGCAGCTCTTGAGATCTATTTTGAGGAACCATATCTATTAACATAAAAAGATATTCATGTTACATTGCTTAGTTAGAAAAGCAGTTACCAAACCAAATATAGGGTATGAATCTCTGTTTGAAAATAAAAAGTATTTGCATAGCATAAAACCACTAATATGTATATTAATATATGCATATACATACACACATATGTATACACATACACACATACAAAAAAGGACTACTAGTAATGTGGAATTGTGAATGTTTTTATGCTTACATGTTTTTGTTTTTCTGGGTCTTCAAATGTTTCTGGTTTGAGATTTTGCTTTTGAAATAAGGACTGCAGATCAAAATTAAAAAGCAAGCAAGAAAAAGACAAACCTTACAGAAAAAGTTAAGAGTTTACCTATGCTAAAATGTTCACTCCACTTATTTGTCTCAGTGTCTGGAATTTCCACCATTATCACTTTATGTATGAAAACTATTTCAACAGACAAGAGTTCCTGGGAGAGTGCCATGAATTACTACTCTTACATCCCGTGGCTTGGAAACTCAGACGAGCTGCCTCTGATCTAGAAGAGCTTAGAGCAGAGCCTTGCTGGAAATGTAGGTTCGCACCACGAAGTCGGAGCTGCCCTCCAGGGAGGACAGAACTTCCTAGGTGGGGTCTGAGAAGTGCTGGATCTTAGGAGGAAGCAAAAGGAGATGGGAAAGGGAAGCAGGAATAACAATCTGGTGTTACTTAGTGCCTGCTCTAGGAAAGTGAATAAAAAGCAGTAGGCATCCACAGGGACTTGCAGAAAGCTCAGCAATTGGTCCGAGCTCAGAGTTGCAGTGTTAATGAAGTTTGGAGTACATGAAAACGTCTCTCTGTTTTGAGTTCTGGTGAACTCAAATCCTCGATCCAGGTCTGGAAATATTCAGAGTATACTGGGGGAAATTAAACTCTGTAAGGAAGTGGACAGTGTCAAGTTGGAGGCTGGAGTGTGTAGGAGCCACTGAGCCCTTGGGGAATCAACCTGAACTATGGAGTCACCTGAGTTTGGGTCTTATTATTTGATGTAGTACTTTCTGTTGCTTAAACTAGTCAAGGTTTTTTTTGTTACTGGCAACAAAAGCATCCTAAGGGATCCACCTGCATTTAATAAGCACACATGTGTGCCAGACATTGTGGTAAGGCTTTATGTGTGTTGCTTCATTCAGTCCTCACCCAACCCCAAGACAAACAACATTATCATACTGGTAGGAAAACAAGAAGCGAAAGCTTACAGAGGTTTAGAAACTTGCCCAGGTTACACAACCCTGGAGGAACAGGTATGCATTTGTTTCTCCATACCGGATGGTATATGCAGAACATAGACCATCTGACTCCAGGGCCCCAATCTAATACTCACAGTGTTCCATTTGTTTCCTAATTTAATATTAGGTAAGACGTGCCATTGCTCAGTTGATGTTTTTTATCCATGAGTTATTAGCAGATGAAAAGAAAGAATTTGAGGGTAGTTCTACCCACAATTCCAAAGAATATTCTCTGCTCCATTGACACTGGTTTCCTTTGCAAAAGCCAAACTCTGTGCAACTAATTCGTCCAAAGAGGAACGCTGTGGGGTGGAGCAGGTAGCAGGAGATGAGTGGGGAACAGCCTAAGAGGTTCAGCTCCTTGCTCTGGACTTAATAGGAGCTCTAAGGCAAGGTATTAAATCCCCTGAGCCTCGGTTTCCTCATCTGTAAAGGGGTAGCGGGAGAGACGTTTCTTGCAGACCTAGTGTGTGGATTGAGAGAGATGCAGTGTATAAAGCATGAGAGCGGTGCCTCGCCTATTACAGATACTAAAAGAAGGCAGCTACTGGGAACATGCTACTGTGCTGATTAGGAACACAGGCTTGGGAGTTCAGGCTGACCAGGATTCCAATCTTGCCTTAATTTCCTACTTTGTCTCTAAAATCAGAATAATCATTCATTTATTCAACATTTTTTTGCCTCCATTCTAGCCCATATGCTGAAATAATGTTGAGTTAAAACTATAAACAGATAAGTCTCTATTATCTTGAAAATTACAATCTAATAGGGAAACAGAGATGAAAAAGGAGATTACAATGTGGTGTGTTGTGTTCTAAGACAGAGGAGGCACAGACTTTCACGGGAATGCTTGGGAGTTAGATTCAACCTGGGTTGGTGTGTCACAGGAGGCTCCCTGGAGGAAGAGACCCTCAAGGTGAGTGCTAAGCCCTAAGCAGGAGTGAGCTAGGTTGCAATGGGCATGGAAAAATGGGGAGGGGAAGAGCATTTCAGGTCTCAGGCTGTTGGGAAGGTTAAATGCGACAATGTATGGAATTGCTTAATATAGTGTCCAACAATTTATATGTGCTCCATAAATAGCAGTAATTCCCTTATTTTAGAACATTTGAAATACATGTGTTTTTCTATTTGCTCCTCCAGCTTCAGAATGAATGTTCTCCATTAACTACCAAGTGGTTTTCTGAGTCTCACCAGCATTATTTAACATATGATCATCTAAAGAACCACAGTTGTGTTCTAACTTATATTTGTGAGCAGCAGAGGATGCTATTCTTGCATTCTCTACAAATGGTGAGTGGCGGGCAGGGCACTGCCTTACTAAGTGGAGGCAGCAAAGGTTGGCTGTTTACTGAGCCTGCAAAACACACTCATAGATCCTTTCCAGCAGTCCCATTACTTTGTAGTTCAGCTGTAAGGAAGGAAAAACCTAAAATATCTTAATAGTTAAGCACTTAGACCACCTTCGTCTTGCAGACAAAGACTCGTGGTGCCCTGTCTTGCTTCTGTTTTCTTAGCAAGTAGCCTGTATGTACCTTGACATATCTTTATGATGCTTCAGAATAGTTTCTCAGTGAGTCTTATTCTCCATACTCACCAGCTCATTTGGGGAGGATAGTATTCAGTTTTGGAGATCACACGTTAAGAGAGATGTGGAAAAAGTGAAGTATGTGCACAGGAGAAAGTCTCAGATTGTGAAGAGGCTTGGATCCATGCTAAATGAAACCAACCTACTGGCCACTTGGTCACTTGTGCAGAAGTGGGCACTAGTGCTAACAGAGTTGTCTGCTCTGCTAGGTTGTGAGGAGAGGGCATATGGTAAAGATATCACACTAAGCTTCATAATTGTATTTCATTAAAAGTTAAGGTGGAAACTTTTACAAAAATCAAATCTGAAATGTAGAAGTCTTAGAAAACTCTATAGGTGAGAATGTAGAGCAATGGCATTTTCATGCACTGCTGGTGGAATTGTAAACTGGTACCACCACTTTGGAAAGTAAATTGTCTGGTATATGTGATGATATATGTCCTCTGTGCATCCCTGCAATTCCCCTTCTAGAGAATTTCATGCCCTAGATAAACCAACACACATGTGCCCAAAAAAAATATGTACAAGAAAGTTTATAGCAGCATGGTTCATAATTGTACGATGTCTGAACCAAACCACTGTCCACCAAAAGTAGAATGAATAAATAAATTGTGCTATGTTCATACGACAGAACGCTGGATAGCAATGAGAAAAACTACATCATATTATAGGAAACGTGGATTTTATAACTATAATGTACATATGAAGCAAGTTCAAAGTAATACATATAGTATGATTGCATTTATGTGAGTTCAAAACTTAGTCAAACTAAATTATGATTTTTAGGGATGCATGCATAGGTGGTGAAACTGTAATGAAAAGCAAGGAAGTATTTCTAATAAAAATCAGGATAGTGGGAAGGGAGGATGTTATAATTGGTAAGAGACATACTGGAAACTTCTGGGGTTTGGCAATGTTCTATTGCTTGACCTGGGAGATGTTACGTGGGTGTTTGTTTTATAATTATTTGTTAATTGTACATTTATATTTAATTCACTTCTGCATGTTATATTTCACCAAAATAAAAAAAAAAATGCTGTGATCCTTTGAACAAACAGTAGCCTGCAGAGCAAATCATTAATAAGATTATTCTCTAATGGACTTCTGGTGAGAAAACTTTTCCCCATGAGTCTCTGTTAGGTGCCTAATTTATCTCTAAATTCGAGACCTTTGGACACAATTGGTTTTGCTATCAGCAGGAAAGGCTTCTTTCCAGATACATCAGATATCTGGCTGTAACTCCCTGAAAAAGAATGTTGAAATGCCAGAGGGAAGATTTTTCCTCTTTGATAACCTGTTGCCTGCGAATGAGCTAACTGGTGCGATCTGGTGTAGACTAGAAAGCCAGTGTGTTTCTGAAATCAGGGTACTTATTTCTAGAGAAACGTGGAAACATTAACCAGATCCCCAGGGAAAGGCTTCCTGACAGACTGTTTTTTGCTTCTTAGTTGTACAGATTAGACATAAAATGAGATGTGCCTTGAGTTTTTTATTCTCTTCAATATTTCAAAATATATTTTAAAAAAACAAACTGAAAAACTTAAGTAAATGAACAATAAGGTGAGTGTCTTTCCCAGGGTAAAGTGTAACATTTTGTTGCTCTCATTATGACCCCGTGCCTTCATTACTCTAAGTGGACAGAAATTTTCAGACACAGGTTACTGTAACACAGGGATGATTCCATTTAGAAATTTAGGCCAAAGAGCAGAGAGAATAATCTTTCAAAGATATACATATATATATCTGTATCTTATATTATAAAACACACTCAGGTTTATATACAAATTTCATATTTATATACAAATTTCATATTTATATACAAATTTCATATTTATAAGTACAAAAGACAAAGAATCAATGCAAATGAATAATTAATCTATAGTAAGTATAGATAATACTGTTGTCCCTGTATCTCCGTTTTCTAATTTTACAAGACAGTTGTAGATGTCTGCACACAGGTGGACTTGACTTGTAGCAGCTGGAGACAAGGTGTAGTTCTGCATGTGTCTGAGATTCCAGAACTAGACTCAGTTGTGGTTCTAGATCAAATCAGCCTACAGACAATGGCTGTTCCCCTAGTGCACATGGAGCTGAGCAGCATGCAGCACCCTGGGACACAGGGGTTGACCCTCATCTCATTGTCCTGCTGCCACCCTCCACCACCTCAGAGGTGCTGTAACTTTGGGAGAAGAACCCTTGAACCTCACTCTCTACAATGCTTAAATAAAGAGAACATGCAATTAGAGAAAATAATTTTAGCAGTTAAATGTTCCATTTTTCCAAAGTGCTATAGATTTGACTAACACTGGTTTACACATTTCCTAGGAAGAAAACAAACAAATCTGTATGTTATACTCGGGCCCCCTTAAAATGTATACATTGAAGCCCTAACCCCAGATGTGACTGTGTTTGGAGATAGGGCCTGAATGGAGATAATTAAGGTTAAATGAGGTCATAAGAGTGGGATCCTAATCTGACAGGATTAGTGTCCTTATAAGAAGAGGAGCTCTAACCAGAGCTTCCCCATCCCACTGCTTTGCCCCCACAGAAGAAAGGCCATGAGAGGACAGAGTGAGAAGGTTGCAGCTGCCAGCCAGAAAGAAAGGCCTCCCTAGACACCCAGCACTTTGATTTTCCAGCACCTTGATTTTGGACTTCCTGCTTCCCGAGCTGTGAGAAAATTAATTTTTTTTTTTTTTTTTTTTTTTTTTTTTTTTTTTTTGGAGACGGAGTCTCGCTCTGCCGCCCAGGCTGGAGTGCAGTGGCCGGATCTCAGCTCACTGCAAGCTCCGCCTCCCGGGTTCACGCCATTCTCCTGCCTCAGCCTCCCGAGTAGCTGGGACTACAGGCGCCCGCCACCTCGCCCGGCTAGTTTTTTGTATTTTTTTTTTTTTTAGTAGAGACGGGGTTTCACCGTGTTAGCCAGGATGGTCTCGATCTCCTGACCTCGTGATCCGCCCGTCTCGGCCTCCCAAAGTGCTGGGATTACAGGCTTGAGCCAGAAAATTAATTTTTATTGTTTAAGCCACCCAGCCTATGGTATTTTGTTATGACAGCCCTAGTGGACTAATACACTGTGCCATCTTCTTAAATAAGCTACCATAGTGCACACTGTATTTTTTTATGCTCATGTCCCAGTTACTATACAGGGTTTATTTCTTTAAGTTAAATGATGCTAATCACTTAATTCAGTCAACAAATAAGATAACTCACTCTGTGTCAGGAATCACTCTAACTAGTGGTGATACGGCAGTGAATAACACAATATCTCTGCTCTTAGGAAATTTATATTCTAGTGGAGAAGAATAAAGCACAGATGAGAAAACTTTAGTGACCCCTAAGCTAGCAGTATTTCACACTAGAGATTTTAAACTTCTTTCCATTCAGTTAAAGGAACAAATCAATGAAAGTCTTTATGAACATGTTAATCAGGAACATATTCTACAGGAGGAAATTCCTTGTGTTCCCTTTTAAAAATTGCCAAAATTAAACACAAATCTAAGTTAAATGAGATTCACAATCTATAAAAAGGCTAAATCAAGGGTTGGTTTCTTTTTAACCAAGAACTGTCCAAGCAAAAACAAACAAACAAACAAAAGGTGCTCTTTCAGGGTGATTATGTAAAATGTTTTGTTAGACCAACATTGGGAAGCAATCTAGCCCTTGCACACAAATGCCTAGCAACATGGCAAAGCACTCAAAGTCATGACCTTCATACCATGAAATCACTCTACAAAAGGAGCTGAGTGTGTCAGATATTACATGATCCATAGTAACATCCTGCAGAATGTCACAGTCAGAATTCTATCAGTCTCCCAGTCTTTGAAATACTGAGGCACAAAAACAAAACCCACAAGTATTGCCTTAGGTATAGAACCAAGAGAAAGCTATTGAGCTATAATTGGGCAATTGATAATGTGCCTCATGGCAGGATAGGATGGAAAATAAAATTTAGCAGTGAGCATTGCTGAGAATTGTTAAAAACAAAAAACAAAAACAAACACAAAGAACTGTTTTCCAGAAATCCCAATAGAATTCCTTACATAAAGAGAGAAGGTAGGATTTTAAACCAAATGTAGATCCATTTTCATATCTGAGATTAGTTTGAATATGGAAATTTCCAGTTGTCAAAGTCATGATTTTCAAAGCCTTCCAAACCAAGAGGCCAGTGATAGGCATGTGATCCACAATCATTTAATTGGTTAGTGTTAAGACTCTGCCCAGTAAGGCAGCTAGGCTAGTCATTTGCCTATTTGTGTTTACTCTCAGATCTAGTGTCTTTCCTCTCTCTCTGTTCTCAGTAACATGGGACTGACCTTTGCAAACTACGTATTCTGAGCTTCCTAGGCAGCCTGGGCTTCTGTGCTCTAGTAACAACTCTTTTTCCTTTGAGTCTCTTCAGCCCTAGGGGAGATACTGGCTCTCTGGATTGCCTCATTGTCCCTTGCTGTTTGCCTTTTTGGGTCTTCCCACAGGTCCATAATTAATTGCCCATATTCGATATACTATGGGTTGTGTGGTTCCTGCTAAGCCTGACTGATACAGCACCTCACAGAAGACAGTCACTTGTATTGTACAGCCGGGACCTCTCTCCTGAGTCTGAACCTGAGACAGAAAATTAGCATTGCAGTAAATGCGGAGGCAGAGAATAGCATAGCATTGGAAGATCCCCAGAAGTTCAGATCTGTATTTTCTCCTGAATGGTCATCGTGTTCTCTGTGACTTTCAATTTTACAATTTCCACTTTGTTCTAAAAGGTATTGAGGTTTTCTTTAAAGCAGCCAATGTGGGACTTACGACCATTTCCTGCCTCCCTTACTTCTCTTCATATCTTTAGAATATACTCAAATGTGTCCCAGCTCCCCATAACCTGAAAGAGCCTATTACCAAACCTGAATGAAAGAAGTCAAGGTAGTAAATCTGGAAACTGCTCTAAAGGCACAAATGCTGCAAATGCACATGACTTACATGTCCTCAGGCCTTAATGAAGGTGTGCAGGCAATTTAAATTTATTGAGATTGTTGACATAGTAGAACTTCTATCTACCATTTTGTTATATTTGTTTTCCATTTTTCTCATTTATTCTTTGCTTCCCTTTCTCTTTTCTTATCTGCCTTCTTTTAGATTGATTGCATTTTTTTTATTATTCCATTTTATCTCGTTTGGTGGCTTCTTAGCTTTCTGGTTTTTGCTGTCATATAGGATTTTGTTGTTGGTTTTGTTTTAATGTTTGTTTTAGGTTTTATACCATATAATTTTAATTTATCAAAACCTAGCTTCAAGTAACATATTCCTTCATGTATAATTTACCTTTCTCTGCCTTTGTGCTATTGTTATAATTTAATGTTTACATGTTACATACCCCTCAATACATTGTTATTATCTTTCATTTAAACAGTCAACCAATATTTATTTATTTATTTATTTATTTATTTATTTATTTTTGAGATGGAGTCTTGTTCTGTTGCTCAGGTTGGAGTGTGGCACAGTCTTGGCTCACTGTAATCTCTGCCTACTGGGTTCACTCTGTTCTCCTGCCTCGGCCTCCCAAGTAGCTGGGATTATAGGCGAGCACCACCACTCCTGGTTCATTTTTTTTTTTTAAATATTTTATAGAGACGGGGTTTCACAGTGTGGACCAGGCTGATCTCAAACTCCTGGTCTCAAGTGATCCACCCACCTTGGTCTCCCAAAGTGCTGGGATTACAGGCATGAGCCACTGCATTCAGCATATTTATTTATTTTTAATTAATTTCAATGAGTTTTGGGGGAACAGGTGGTGTTTTCTTACATGGATAAGTTCTCCAGTGGTGATTTTTGAGGTTTTGGTGCACCCATCACTGGAGCAGTGTACACTGTATCCAATGTGTAGTACTTTACTCCTCACCTCCCTCCCACCATTCCCTCTGAGTCCCCAAAGTCCATAGTATCATTCTTACGCCTTTGCATCCTCATAGCTTAGCTCCCACTTGTAAGTGAGAACATAAGATGTTTAGTTTTCCATTCCCGAGTTTCTTCACTTAGAATAATGGTCTCCAGCTCCATTCAGGTGGCTGCAAAGGTCATTATTTTGTTCCCTTTTATGGCTGAGTAGTATTCCATGGTGTGAACGTGTATATACACACCACATTTGCTTTATCCACTCATTGATTGATGGGCATTTGGACTGGTTCCATATTTTTGCAGTAGCACATTGTGCTGCTATAAACATGGAAGTGCAAGTGTCTTTTTTTGTATGATTTCTTTTCCTTAGTGTCAATAGCCAGTAGTGGGATTGCTGAATCAAATGGTACATCTACTTTTAGTTCTTTAAGGAATGTCCATACTCTTCCATAATGGTTGTACTAGTTTACATTCCCACCAGCAGTGTAATAGTGTTCCCTGTTCCATCCCAACATCCATTATTTTTTAATTTTTTTTTATTATGGCCATTCTTGTAGGAGTAAGTTGGTATCAAGTTGTGGTTTTGATTTGCATTTCTCTGATCATTAGTGATGTTGAGCATTTTTTCATTTGTTTGTTGTCCATTTGTATATCTTCTTTTGAGAATTATCTATTCATGCCCTTAGCCTACTTTTTGATGGGATTGTTTGCTTTTCTCTTGCTGATTAGTTTGAGATCCTTGTTGATTCTGGATATTTGTCCTTTGTCAGATATACAGATCGTGAAGATTTTCTCCCCCTCTATGGGGTGTCTGTTAACTCTGCTGATTATTTCTTCTGCTGTGCAGAAGTTTTTTAGTGTAATTAAGTCCCATCTCTTTATGTTTGTTTTTCTTGCATTTGCTTTTGGGTTATTAGTCATGAAGTCTCTGCTTAAGCCAATATCTAGAAGGATTGTTCTGACGTTATCCTCTAGAACTTTTATGATTTTAGGTCTTAGATTTAAGTCTTTGATCCATCTTGAGTTGATTTTTGTATAAGGTAAGAGATGAGGATCCAGTTTCATTCTTCTACATGTGGCTTGCCAATTATTCCAGCACCATTGGTTGAATAGGTGTCCTTTTCCCACTTTACATTTTGTTTTGTCAAAGATCAGTTGACTGTAAGTATTTGGCTTTATTTCTAGGTTCTGTATTCTGTTCCATTGGTGTATGTGCCTATTTTTATACCAGTACCATACTGTTTTGGTGACTATGACCTTACAATATAGTTTGAAGTCAGGTAATGTGATGCCTCCAGATTTGTTTTTTTTGTTTAGTCTTGCTTTGGATATGTGGGCTCTTTTTGTTCCATACAATTTTAGGATTTTTTTTTAGTTCTGTGAAGAATTATGGTGGTATTTTGATGGAATTGCATTGAATTTGTATATTGCTTTTGGCATTATGGTTATTATCACAATATTGATTCTATCCATCCATGAGCATAGGGTATATTTTCATTTGTTTGTATCATCTATGATTTCTTTCAGGAGTGTTTTGTAGTTTTCCTTGTAGATGTTTTTTACCTCCTTGGTTAGTTACATTCCTAAATATTTTAAGGTTTTCGTAGCTATTGTAGGAGACGTTGAGTTCCTGATTTGATTCTCAGCTTGGTCGTGGTTGGTGTATAGCAGGGCTACTGATTTGTGTACATTAATTTTGTATCCTGAAACTTTACTGAATTCATTTACCGGTTCTAGGATCTTTTTAGAGAAATCTTAGTGTTTTCTAGGTATATGATCATATCGTCAGCAAACAGAGACAGTTTGACTTTCTCTTTACTGATTTGGATGTCCTTTATTTCTTTCTCTTGTCTGATTGCTCTGGCTAGGACTTCCAGTACAATGTTGAATAAAAGTGGTGAAAGTGGGTATCCTTGTCTTGTTCCAGCTGTCAGGGGGAATGCTCTCAACTTGCCCCTGTTCCATATAATGTTGGCTGTGGGTTTGTTATAGATAGCTTTTATTACCTTAAGGTATGTCTCTTCAAATTTGTTTTTGCTGAGAGTTTTAATCATAAAGGGATGCTGGATTTTATAAAATGTTTTTTCTGCATCTATCGAGATGATCACATTGTACTTATTTTTAATTCTGTTTATGTAATGTATCACATTTATTGACTTGCATATGTTTAACCCATCCCTGCTTCCCTGGTATGAAACCCACTTGATCATGGTGGATTATCTTTTTGATATGCTGTTGGATTCAGTTAGCTACTATTGTGTTGAGGATGTTTGCATCTATGTTCATCAGAGATATTGGTCTGTAGTTTTCTTTTTTTGTTATGTCCTTTCCTGGTTTTGCTATTAGGGCTTCACAGAATGATTTAAAGAGGATTTCCTCTTTCTCTATCTTTTGCAATAGTGTCAATATAATTGGTACCAGTCCTTCTTTGAATGTCTGATAGACTTCATGTGTGAATCCATCTGTTCCTGGAGATTTCTGTTGGCAATTTTTGAATTAACATTTCAATCTCGCTGATTGTTATTGGTCTGTTCAGAATTTCTATTTCTTCCTGATTTAATCTAGGAGTGTTGTATATTTCCAAGAATTTACCCATCTCCTTTAGGTTTTCTATTTTGTGAGTATAAAGGTACTCACAGTAGTCTTGAATGGTCTTTTGTATTTCTGTGGTATCGTTTATAATATTTTCTGTTTCATTTCTAATTGAGCTTATTTATGTCTCTCTTCTTGGTTAATCTCTCTAATGGTGGATCAGTTTTGTTTATCTTTTCAAAAAATCAGCTTTTTGTTTCACTTATCTTTTGTATTTGTTGTTGTTCTTGTTTCCATTTCATTTAGTTCTGCTCTGATTGCTGTTATTTCTTTCCTTCTTCTAGGTTTGGGTTTTGTTTGTTCTTCTTTCTCTAGTTCCTTGAGGTGTGACCTTAGATTGTTTATTTGTGCTCTTCGGCTTTTTTGATGTAGGCGTTTGATGCTATGGACTTTCCTCTTAGCACTGCTTTTGCTGTATCCAAGAAGTTTTGATACGTTGTGTCACTATTATCATTTAGTTCAAATGATTTTTTAATTTGCATCTTGCTTTCATTGTTGACCCAGCATTGAGGCCATTTACATTCAACATTAGTATTGAGATGTGAGGTACTATTCTAGTCATCATGCTAGTTGTTGCCTGAATATCTTGTGCTTTTTTTTTTCATTGTGTTATTGTTTTATAGGCCCTGTTAGATTTATGCTTTCAGGGGGTTCTATTTTGGTGTATTTCAAGGTTTTGTTTCAAGTTTTATAACTCCTTTTAGCAGTTTCTTTAGTGCTGGCTTGGTAGTGGCAAATTCTCTCAGCATTTTTTTTTTTTTTTTGGTCTGAAAAAGACTTTCTTTTTTTCATTTATAAAGCTTAGTTTCACTGGATACAAAATTCTTGACTGATAATTGTTTTGTTTAAGGAGGCTAAAAATAAAACCCCAATCCCTTCTAGCTTGTGGGGTTTCTGCTGAGAAATCTACTGTTAATCTGATAGGTTTTCCTTTATAGGTTACCTGATGCTTTTGCCTCACAGTTCTTAGGATTCTTTCCTTCATCTTGACTTTAGATAACCTGATGACTATGTACCTAGGTGATAATCTTTTTGCGATGCATTTCCCAGGTGTTCTTTCAGCTTCTTGTATTTGGATGTCTAGCTCTTTAGCAAACCCAGGGAAGTTTTTCTCGATTATTCCCTTAAATATGTTTTCTAAACTTTTTGATTTCTCTTCTTCCTTGGGAACACAAGTTATTCTCAGGTTTGGTTGTTTAACATAATCCCATACTTCTTGTAGGTTTTGTTCATTTTTTCAAAAAATCTTTTTTCTTGTCTTTGTCCGGTTAATTTGAAAGCCTTGTCTTTGAGTTCTGAAGTTCTTTCTTCTACTTGTTTGATTCTGTTGTTGAAACTTTCCAGTGTATTTTGCATTTCTCTAAGTGTGTCTTTCATTTCCAGAAGTTATGATTGTTTTTTATTTATGCTATTTTTCTAGAGAATTTTTTGTCCATATCCTGTACTTCTTACAAAGTTTCTTTAAGTTGGTTTCTACCTTTCTCTGTTGCCTCTTTGAGTAACTTAATAATTGACCTCTGAATTCTTTTTCTGGCAATTCAGAGATTTCTTAGTGTGATCTTTGGGGGGTGTTAAATAACCTTGTTTTGTCATATTACCAGAATTGTTTTTCTGGTTCCTTTTCATTTGGATAGACTATGTCAGTGGAAAGATTAGGGCTCAAGGGCTGCTGTTTAGATTCTTTTGTCACACAGCGTGCTCCGTTGGTGTGTTGCTCTTCCCCTTTCTCTAGGGATGGGGCTTCCTGAGAGCCAGACTACAGTGATTGTTATTGTTCTTCTGGGTCTAGCCACCCATCAAAGCTACTGTGCTCCAGGATGGTACTGGGGAGTGTCTGCAAAGAGTCCTGGGATGTAATCCATCTTCAAGTCTTGCAGTCATGGATACCAGCACTCACTCTTGTGGAGACAGCTTTACAGTCCACAGTAAAGTGGACTCAGTGAGGGTCGTAGTTGTGTTTAGTGCACGGATTTTTTCGAATGCTGTTAAATAGTCAACCAACTTTTCAGAGAGGTGTTTTTTTGTGTGTTTTTTGTTTGCTTACTTGTTTGTTTTTTGAGACAGAGTCTCTCTCTGTTGCCAGGCTGGAGTGCTGTGACACGATCTTGGCTCACTGTGACCTCCCATTCCCTGGTTCAAGCAATTATCCTGCCTCAGTCTCCTGAGTAGCTGGGATTATAGGCATGTGCCACCACACCCAGCTAATTTTTGTATTTTTAGTAGAGACAGGGTTTCACCATATTGGCCAGGATGGTCTCCATCTCCTCATCTTGTGATCTGCCCACTTCGGCCTCCCAAAGTGCTGGGATTACAGGTGTCAGCCACTGCGCCCAGCCAAGAGATTTTTAAAATAAGGAAAAAGTATTTTATATTTTACCCATGAGTTTATTATCTAGTACTCTTTATTCTGTTACATAGATCCACATTTCTATATGGCATTATTTTCCTTTTGCCTGCAAGACTCTCTCTAATATTTACTATAGAGCAGATCTGCTGCTAATGAATTCTTTTAGGATTTATAAATTTAAAAAGTCTTTATTTTCCCTCTGTTTCTGGAAGATCTAGTCACTGGATATAGTATTCTACTTGAAAGGATTTTTTTTTTTTTTTCCTTTCAGTCTTTAAAGAAAATATTTCAGTGCCTTTGAGCTTCCATTATTTTTAAAGAGAAATCTGCTGTCATCCCTCTGTCTGGCTATCTGTACATAATGTGTCTTTTTTCTTTGGCAGCTTCCAAGGTTTTCTCTTTCCCAATAGTATTAATCAATTTGATTCTAATGTGCCTCAGTGCAGTTTTATTTATGTTCTTTGTGTTTTCAGTTTGTTGAGTGTCTTGGATCTATGGGTTTATGCTTTTTGTTAAATTTGTTTCTTTTCTCAAATATTTTTTTCTGTCACCCTTGCCCCCCAACCTTGCACCCTTTTGAGCCATCTCCAGTTGTATGTATATTAAGTTTCTTGAGGTTGTTATTGTTCATTTTGTTTGGTCTTTTTTTCTTACCTTGTTTTGTTTTAGATAGTTTCTATTGTTGTTTTCAAGTTTATTGATCTTTTACTCTACAGTGTCTAGTCTGCTTTTATATGGTACATGTTTCATATTAGATATTGTATTCATCATTTCCAAAGTTAAATATCTTTCGTATCTCTCCTACATGTGCTCATGCTTTCCCTTACTTTGTGAACACATAAAATATAGTATTAACTATTTTAATTAATGTCCTCATGTGCTAATTTTATCATCTATATAATTTCTGGGCCAGTTTCAAGTCACTGATTTTTCTCCTCATTATGCGTCTTAATTCTGATTTTTTGCATGCCTTGTAATTTTTGATTGGATGTCAAACAGTGTGGATTTTACCTTTTTATGAGTTCTGGATATTTCATGTTTCTTTATATGTTTTTGAACTTTGTTCTAGGGCCTTGTTAAGTTACTTAAAAAGAGTCTAAGTCAGCCGGGTGCGGTGGCTCACGCCTGTAATCCCAGCACTTTGGGAGGCTGAGGCAGGTGGATCATGAGGTCAGGAGATCAAGACCATCCTGGCTAACATGGTGAAACCCCATCTCTACTAAAAATACAAAAATTAGCAGGTGTGGTGGCAGGTGCTTGTAGTCCCAGCTACTCAGGAGGCTGAGACAGGAGAATGGCGTGAACCTGGGAAGCAGAGCTTGCAGTGAGTCGAGATCATGCCACTGCACTCCAGCCTAGGCGACAGAGTAAGACTCCATATCCTTTAAAAAAAAAAAAAAAAAAAAAGTCTAAGTTTTCTAGTGCTGCTATAACAGATTACCACAAACTGAATGGCTTAAAACAACAGAACTATGTTTTTTTCACAGTTATTGAGGCCAAAAATCTAATATCAAGATGTTAGCAGAGCCACATTTCCTCCAAAGGAAGTGGCAGATAATCCAGTACTTCCCTCTTCCAGCTTCTGGTGGCTTTTTTGGCATTCTTGGACTTGAGGCCACAGCACTTCAATCTCTGCCTCTGTTTTCACATCATCTTTTCCTCTGAGTGTTTGTGTTATCTCCCTTTGCCTCTATTCTGGAAGGACACTTATAATGCCATTAAGGGTTCACCCAGATTATCCAGGGTAATCTCTTCATCTCAAAATCCTCAACTTAATTACATCTACAAACACCCCTTGCCCAAATAAATTCTCATTTACAAGTTCAGGGATTATAACTTGATACCTTTGCTGACCATGATTATAAGATATAAGGATAAATAAGTCCTCTGTTATTCTTATTTGGCCAGAAGCAAAAGTCTGGGGGGAAGTATAAAGGATCAAGCAAAATTGTATGGAGTGAACCAGGAAGAAACCCTGAGGATTTCATTCACCAGTTCAATTCGTTAAAAATGTTTTCTGGACACCTAATATGTGATGGTGACATAGGGAAAAAAATGCCCTTGTCCTCATGGAGCTAACATTCCAATGAGAGGAGACTAATAATAAAACAAACAAGTTGAACACATAATCTTCATATAGTGGTGAGGGCCATGGGAAAAAAATAAAGCAAGGAAGGGATATGAAATGGACTCCAGGGATGGTGAACAGGTTATAATTTTAAATAGAGTGGGCAGGGAAGGTCTAATTGGAAATAGAGTATTTGGGTAAAGATCTGAAATGAAGTGAGAAAGTGAGGCATGCACATATCTGATGAAGATGTTTCAGGTCGATGGAACAGTATGTACAAGAACCCTGAGGTGGGAATGTATCTGGTGAGTTTGGAGAAACTGGCTAGAAATCCAGCATCAGCTAGAGCAGAATGAGCCACAGTGGGGGCATGTCAGGGGGTGCAGATCAAATAGGACATTGAGAGCTATATGTAATGACTTTGGCTTTCACTTGAGTGAGATGGAAAGCCATTTGGAAAGCCATGATATGATTTAGGCTTTAAAAGGATTTCTTTGACTGTGGTGTTAGGAAGAGATTGGGAACAGAGTATGGAAGCAGCAAGATCTGTTAGGACAGAATAATTCAGTGACAGGATAATGGTGGCTTAAATTAGGATGGCAGTGAAAGTGTGAGATGGCTTTGGAGTCTGCTGAAGGTTGAGCCAACAGGACTTGTTGGTAGAATACACATGGGGTATGAGAGAAAGAGAGGCATTCAGAAGAAATCTAATGTTTTAGGCCTAAGCAGTGGAGGGGTGAAGATGCTATTAGTTGAGATGGGGAAGACTGTGAGAGGAGCAGGTCTAAAAAGGAAGAGCAGAAATTTCTTTTTGAATATTTAAGTGCGAGGTGCCAATTATACATCCAATTGAGATTTTAAAGAGATCATTGGATATACTGAGTCTGGCATGTAGAGGAGAGGTCTGGTTTGGGCATATATATTCAAGAGTCAGCTGACAGCAAATGGAAGGAAACAGAATTATTATGTTTAGGAAACTATTAAATTTAGGAAGGGTTGGGTATCTTCAAGCCTCTTCTCTTTTAACCTAAGGGGTTATATGGAAAATGTTTCTAAGCATATGGCATCCTACCTGTTCAATGTTTATTGACAAAACAAATTAAAATATAGAACAGAGAAAAGAATAGAATTGAGGTACAGAAAGTGCAATAGTTGATGAGAGAATGTCTGGAATTTAACATAAACTAGATAATTAAATTCCCACAAGATGGATATTATTTCCCCCATTTTATGGATGGGGAAACTGACTTTTAAAGAGGTCAAACAATACACCCAAACTCACAAAGTCAGTGAGTTGTAGAGCTGGGATTCGAATCCAGCAGATCTGTCTAATTCTGAATTCCAGGTCCTTCCTATGACTCTACAAGGCCTTCCAGCCAAACAGTTTAAGGGTAGAAATCATGGCATATTTGGGGCTCAGGGCTCACTTCTTTACTTATGAGGTTAAGCTTTCTGTCACAGGAAATGATCTAGACTAGTTTTTACAAAATGGGGCCAGGAAAGTCATAATTGTAAATATTCATTATTTGAGAACTATTTCCATTATTGGGCTGAAAGCAAAGGATGTTGTATATCTTACCATCTGGTTACACGAGATCATGAATAAACAAAATATAATTAATATTGATTATAAAGAGAAACCTGGAGAGAGAACCCAGGTCATTACTTAACTTTATTGCTATTGATACCAGGCCAGAAAACTTTCAATTCAGGAACACCACGTTAGCCAAGTTTAAATTACAGTGTCTCAAACATCAAAACCCCACCTCCCCACCTCTGTCACTGTGCCATGCCAGATTGGCAAGGCCATTTGTAAGGGAAGCAAAGTATCCTGGTGAACAGGCCACCTTGCCGGAAGGCGCCTACAGACCTTGTCAACAATGAGTCTACTTATTCTTACTGTCCTTTCTTTTTAGATCCTCTATAAAAGGTAGAGCTGTTTATCAACTATTGCAGAATCAAATGTCAGTGATATCAATATGTGGGGATAAGAGAGCTCATTCAAGGTGAAATGGAAGGTATCACTTGGTTTGTGTATCATGCAGTACAAGGGGAGGAAAGAAGGGGAAACAGGGAAGATGGAGCAATTTCCCTCACAAAAGGAGATGGGTGAGCTGTGCCAACAGCCTTTCCTTTCCAGAACACCAAAGGAGCCATTGTTACTAAGTTTGTATTTTGGTCTTGACAGGATACACCTGATCCTAGTTTAGGGCTTTATTGCTATGGCAGGACTAAAGCAGTCTGACCTGACGTAAATGGACCTGGAATGCACACATGTCCTACCAGTCCCATAGTTGAGAGATGGTGTAGGTTGCATCTTCAGGGGGTCTTTGCTGCTTACTACAACTCTGGGGTCTTCAGGTTCATGCCTGAAGTTTGTGAACTCTATAGTGAACATGGCTCACTTGCTCTCTCCCTCTGGCTCCATTTCATTGAGTTACTTTTCCAGCATTAAGGACTCCTCATCAAATGACTGAAAGGCAGATGATGGGAAGGAGATTTTTTTTGCTTTGGGTTCTCTAACAGGTCTTGTGAACAGGGCTCTAAGCAGGTGCTAGCATTAGAAAATATTTGTGTTCTTTGACTTACCTGATACCTGGTATAGGAAATTCAGTGAAGAAAGATAGCAGGCAAGACAAGGATGTATTACAGGATCCAGTGGCACAAGGCCACAGGAGACAAGAAACAGTGGGCACTGAAACACTGACAAGAATTTTACAACCTTATCTCTCTGAGTCTGATCTCTTGATGCCCTGGGAGATGTGAAACACTTACAAAGAGCCAGTATTGACTAATGCCTGGAGCTTTCACTTTGAAACTGATAGTGTCTGGGGTGAATTAATATAGCACATGATTTCCCCCACAAAAGTTAATTTTCTAGAAAAACTTTCAGAAGAATGAAATGTCCAGATACTCAGTAGCTTAAAAAGTAATGAGGGTTAAGCTGACATCATGAGGAGGATATAGCTCCATAGAGGAGCTGACATTTAGTGTGGGCTCCAGCCATGCCCAGCCAAATAAGCAGTATTTTCTGGCAGCCCCAGTGAGAGCCATCACTGATTCTTCTGTTTAACAAAATCCAAGAGTGCAATTAACAATTTCTATGACTTGGCTTTCAGAGCCTTCAAGTTACAAGAGGATAAACAAGTAGGAAAGAAATGGGAGATGCCAGTGTTTCAGAAATTATGATCTTCAAAGGAGGAGAAACAGTTCAACCACAGGGAAAGTGGTCAGAAATTTGATATCCTTTCTGTAAGAGCACAAGGAGACCCCAAACTGCCAAACCACTGTATCTGAAGAGGGCTTGCTGGGACTGAAGTTTCCAGAAATCTTTGAATGGCTCATTTATTTTACTGGGGCTAAAGTTGATGGGGTAATTATCAGGGTAGGCTGTGGATCTGATTGCTGTTTGGGCAAGTAGGCTTTCATTGTCAGCCAGGAAGCACTTAGGAATTACTTACTGCAATGTGCCATGCAGACCCGTGCGTGTGAGTGTGCACACATGGTGTGTGTGTGTGTGTGTGTGACAGAGAGAGAGAGAGAGAGACAGAGAGAGCAAGCGAGCTGAGGAGGAAGATGGGCTATCTCTCTTTGCTTTTAAATCCAATTTTTATCTGCTTGGTGTATAAACCAGAGTCAGCAGAGAGAAGTGAAGTTTTTGGTGTGCTAAACCCTACACTAAGGATGAATTTCTATTTCACCTGTAACTCAAGCTTCCCCAATCTAACAGGATTATATTAATGCGATTAGCCGAAATATCACAGCCCCCACCCCTTACCACCAATGCATGGCCCAGAAGCTCCAGCTCCATCAAAGTCTCACCCAGTGTTGGATACTCACTAGTGGGATCTCACATGCCCTCAGGAACAGCTCTTTTATGCTCTCCTGTTCAGGGTTTCATAGCTGGGGATCAAGATGCCATCTGAGGGTGGCTGTGCCTCACCGTACCTCTGCATGGCTTCAGTGGTATTCTTGAGAGTCTAAATGTTCATGCCAAGGAATGGAGGGGTCACCTTCTTCTAGTGTCAACATCAGCAACCTGCAGGGTACCAAGGAACGGCTGTACTTTCTGGAGTTCTCACCAGGCTGAAGCAACACTGTCTCCCGCTCCATCACCTTTGCCTCCTGGGTAGCCACGATCATGCTGCCAGGTCATGCAAAACCCTGTGAGAACATATCCTCCACCTTCTGCCTATAGCTCCTTCTTTCTATGCAGTGCAGATAAAAAGATTCAGGTAGGAGGATCCACATTCTACACCAGTGGTTCTCAAACTTCAGCATGCATTAGAGTCACCTGAAGGTTTCATTAAAACACTGATTTCTGGGTGTTATCCAGGCTTTTTGATTTAGTAACTCTGGAGTGGGGTTTAAGATTTTACATTTCAAAATAATTCCCAGATGATTCTAGTACTACTGCTCTAGGGACCACGTTTTGAGAACCACTGTTCTGGACAAGCACTATGCTGCCCCAGGGCCTCTGATCCACCAGTTGTCTGGGAGGTCCTGCCCCTCAACAGAGACACACCCAGACACGTGCATCTCCACAGAGGGCCCCATTTATGTTCAAGCGGGTGCCTCCGTTGCCATCATAGATGAAAACACATTGACCCTCCCACGTTATGCATTTAAAGCAGAGGTTTGCTCGCTTGCATTCAGGCAATGTAGCTTTTGACTCCGGAACGTCACACTTGCATGTTCCTTATGTATGAATTACTGACCAACACCATTCTGGGTGTAGAGGTGGGAGGTCCCTTAAATGCTGAAGAATGATCATTTGTGCAGTCTTCTCCCTCTTACTGCAGAAATTATTATATTTGGTGGACTAGTAAAGCAACTGATGGGTAGGAGGCCTGGAGGATAAGATAAGAGGGGCTGTAAAGCAATGGAGAAAAAATGGGAGAGAAGGGGACAAAATGGATGCCTTCCCATGTTGAGCCTTTGAGGAGTAGTCCTGGAACTATAGTTTCATCATGGATTAAACGGGCCTTGAGGAAGGGGCCTTCCAGGAAGTCTAGACTATGTCGAACATTTCTGCAGGAAATGTGTTATGAGAAGACACAAGCTAACTTACCAACCGGAACACAACTTGCTGCAAATTGGAGGTGACAGGAAATGTGCCAAAGGTCTTTTGCCACAGATGAACATTCTTTTGCCCTGATAGTGTGTATCATCAGTCATGCTATGGGAGAAGCACAAATGAGATCTGGCATCTGCTAGGCTGCTGAATTATTGCTGTTATTATTGGGTTTCCTGTATCTTTCCCATGAAATTACAGTGATCATCACTATGGCATCTGATGAGCCTGAGGTGGATCAGAGCTAAAAATAGGATGGAGAATTCAGGCTCCTGGAGATAGTTCATGCACTGTGTGAGCTTTGAACCTTTGGTTTGCTCCAACTTTTGAGTGTGGCTTGAGGTGGCTCTTGACAATAATGGGACAGAGCAAAGCTCTGAGGAAAGGCAGTGTATGAAAGTGGAATCTCGAGATTTCATACACTCCAGGAACCTTCAGGCTAATTGCATTCGACTCCATCCTTCTGCCGGTGAGAAACTGAGGCCCAGAAAGTCACAGTAACCACAGCAGGAGTATGGCCACGTGGGATTCGTTTCAGGCTCTAGAAATAGTTTCCGCAAACCTGACTCCTACAGTATGTTCCCTGGACCACCAGTGTTTGGGACAGTTAGCAGGTGCTGGATGAAATGAGTTTGGGAAATACCGGGTTAAGTATTAAATGTAAGGGTAGGACCCGCTTAAGCTTTACTGGGAGATATGTATAGTATTTTGAATCTCTAAGAGGAGTTAAGGTAGGCAGCCTCTTTTTTCCTACTGAGCACTTCATGGAAGTCCTCCATGGAACCGATTTTGGGAAATGCTACATTATGCCCATAGGTCTTAAAGTCTTCCGGCTGAATTGAGGCCCCTTAAGATAGGTTTGCTTAAAGTCCTGAGGGGAACAGTGTGTACTGGGAGTAAGGTTGTCAAGTAAAATATAGGGTGCTCCAGCTAAATTCAAATTTCAGTTAAACTCATTTTTTTTTTTTTAAGTATAGGTCTTATGCAAGATTTAGGACATACTTAAACTAAAACAATTATTCATAGTTTATCTGAAATTCAGATTTAACCAGGAATCCTCGAATTTTGTTGCTAAATCTGGCATTCCTAAGTGGAGATTAGAACAGAAAGAGAGAAAACTAAGAGCTGTTAAGACAGGTGGGCCGGGCCTTGGCCTGAGGAAGGAAGGCACCAACCCTCAAGGCTGTGTTCCAAGGAGAGAGCCCAGGTGTTTCTAGCCCACTTACACGAGAGGCTTCAGATGGGACTGGCTACTAGCTTCAGCCTGGAAATTTGTGGGGCAATTTTTGTTGTGACAATGATTGGGAGGTTCTACTGGTGCTTAATGGACAGAAATGCCATATGCCCTGTAATGTGTGAGACAGTCCAGTTTCCCACCCCACATGCTTTGTGAGTGTCCTACCTGACATTCTTATATGTAGTTTCTTCTCTTAAACACAAGTCTATTCACTATAGGAAAGTGCTAGTGCCTGACAGCTTCTTCAGATCTCCTGGGATGCTCATGCTCCAGTATTTACATGCTAACTTATATGTCATTTTATGCTGACCTTCCTTTTATTTATCCTCTTTCCTATCGTTAAGGCAGTGTGTTTGTGTGTGTTCAATTATTTACAATTATTTATACCGGTAGGCAATATCATCTGTGATTTTCATTTAAGGAGAGTAAAATAGGTGTTACAAAATGTTCACAATAAAAATGAACCCTTGCTTGGTAGAAATAAGAAGTATTGGCTGAGCCACATTGTTTTTCTTGGCTATAGTAACACCCTGAGTTCTGCTCTCTTCTTTTTCATTAAGTATATTAATTCAAATTAGGTTTGGCTACATTTAATGGAAAAACAAAATGAAATTGATAAATAAAAATAAAATCCTAAATGCCACACCAACTGAATGGATCCCTCCCCACTTGGCCAAGGGGAGTCCAGAAAAATATTAAAAACTGGCCATGATGGTACAGAAGGTTGGACATGCCTTGTTATACCCCCTCCCTCACTAACCACTATTAGGCTTTCTTTCCTGCGTGTTAAACAAAAGCCAGCCCTTTGAAAAGACTTGTTCCACTGCTAAATTCAACCAACCTCCCTTTCGTGGTTTTGAGACAACAAATGATCAGCATTCTTTCCTGATATGAGACCGCCAACCACAAAGTGGTTCTGGCCATCTATGGATGCTGTGCAGAGGGCCTTTGTGTGCTCTGTTTCACCCTTGGATGTATAAGGCCTAATTGTAACACATTTAAATGTTAGGTCTCCAAAGTGAACATGGGACACATGTATTCATGTTAGTCCTCTACACATGCCCATGCCTTCCGTTTGTGAATATTCATAGCTCCTCCTATAATTGTCAAATATATATATTTGGCTACCCTGCTCAGCATATATCTCTGTCTTATTCTTCCCACTCTCAAAGTGCCTATTTCTGGCTTCCGACTGGAAGTTACACATTTGCCAGCTTATCAGAATGGCTGCCTGCAGGCTGCAATGCTTTATGAGAAATAAAGCTCTCCTTTTCAAGTTTGTAACCTAATCATTCTTCAGTTGACAAGAAAAAGGAGTGGCTTCAACAATACAGCAGGTTATTTCTGTTGCATGTATGAGAAGTTAAGAGGTAGGCTGTCCTGTGTTGGGAGGCTGCATCCTTCCAGGTCTCTGTTCTGCCATCCTCAAGATGGCTGTTAGGAGGTCTTGGCCATGTTGGACACTCATTTTTGGAAGCCAGCCTCCATTCTGAGGAGGCAAAGCAGCCACATGAAGAGGCCCACAAGAAGGGAACCAAGGACCCCAGCCAATAGCCTCAGCTGAGCTCCCAGCCAGTGGCTGCATCCCAAGCCAGCCTGGCAAGTGAGGCTATTTCGGTCAGCACCTTCCAGCACCCAAGCTGTCACTGTGTGACACCAGAGAACTATCTGGTGGATACACAGAAATGTGAAAAATGATAGGTCATTGTTCTTTTAAGCCACTAAGTTCCCCCTTCCCCTTCCACTACCACCCCACAGGTAGGGGGGAATTGTTCTGCAGCAACTGATAACCCAAACAAATTTGTTTATTCATTCACATGAACCCATTTGCTAAGCACTATTCCAGATGCTGAGGATTCAGGAGTGAAAAGGTAGAAAAAATCCCTGTGCTCAAGAAGTTTACCATCTAGCTAGCTCCTTCTTTTATTCCTCTAGAGGCTACAAATCATTTTTCTCTTCAAGCCACCACGCCTACTTCTTGTTTTATGGGGAAGTTGGAGACCATTAGATGTGAAATTTTCCAACTTCTTTCTCCCACACCCACCCTTTCCTGGATCTATACGGTCTCCTCTCCTCCACCGCAGCTCATGGCAGGGCCAGAACCAGCCCATCCCCTCTTTCCTGTGGATCTACACTGTCTCCTCTTCTCCACTGCAGCTCACAGCAGGGTCAGAACCAGCCCATCCCCTCTTTTCTGCTATCCAGCTACCAGACTCTGGATCCTATCCTTCTTCTCATGTGCCTTTAACTTCTGCTCCAGGAGACCCACTCTTTCATAATATAAGCAGATTCATCTCTACAGTCCCAAAAACTAGCAAAATAAAAACCTCCTCTTCTACCTTATCTTCACACTGTACCTTTTGCTTTTTCTCTTTTAGCCTTCACAGTCAAGTTTCTACAGATTGCAGTCTTCTCATTCTTTCTCTGTTTTCTCATTCCAGTTCACTAGTATATAATGGTCATGGAAGTGACATTTAAGCTGATACAATAACCATTTGATTCTTCATATTGCTGGAACTTTCAGCAGCATTTGCATTTCTAACCATTCTTTCCTTCCTCAACTAAATTCTAAGGTAATCTCTTGGTTCTCTTCCTACGTCTCCAACCCATCTATCTCTTTCCCTTATCTTTCTGGCCATCCTCCATCAGGTATTGTTCAGGGTTCCACCTTCGGCCTTCCTGTCTCACTCTCCTTCTTCCAAGTCAAATTCATCCACATCCATAGTTTTAACCCACCACCAAAGTGCTAATGCCCCCAAAACCAGTATGTCCACTCCAGACTGCTACCCCAAGCCCTTGGTTCATTTGCCCAGCTTCCTTCCAAGCAACTCCAGTTGGGTTTCCACCAGGCAGTACAAGTTCAGAGCTGAATCCAATCTCTCCACCTCTTTCCACTAATCGAAGTCTCAGTCAGCAACGCTTCTTTATGAAGCCTAAAACCAGGGAGCCAACCTAGATTTCTCTATTTTTTTTTTGTACCATCACCCACATACATAGGAATTTTTTAAAATCACAAGATCCTCTTGATTCTATATCCTTATGATTTCCTGTCTCCATTCTTCCATTTCCATCCCCACTGTTCAGAACTGTTCCCTCCTCCACTTATGGAAGCCTTACTGCACTCCTTCCCCCAAAGTACTTCCTCCTTCAATTAGTCCTCTTTTCTACTATCAGAGTGACATGTCTAACATTTAAAATTGATCAGATTAAGCTGCTGTTCAGAATTCTCCAATGGCCTCTGCTCTGGGTCCTGCTTGGTGCTTTAGTTCCTCCCTTCCCCATCCACCTTTAGTCCTCCCCTGGCCACGTCTTGGGACCAGAGGGATGTGTACAACTTGAACCTGCACCACCACTCCCCAATTCAGGTATCCTGAACCTAAGGACTCCCTGTGTGCATGCTATGAAAAGGCCTCTGTGTTCTTGCACAGCCCCCTGAAGTATTAGGAACAGGAAATTTGCTGCCTCATCCATTCCCCACTATTTCTGCCTCCTGTGAGTTTGCTTACTTTCCCTCATTTCCTTACTTCTGCGCATTCTTTTCTCTCTACCTGCAATGATCTCCTCTTTTACCCATCAGAGTAAATTTTCTACTCCTTTTTAAAAAAAAAAAAATTCCAATAAGTTTTTGGAAAACAGATAAAGTTTGGTTACATGAATAAGTTCTTTGGTGATGGTTTCTGAGATTTTGGTGCCCTCATCACCCAAGCAGTATACACTGTACCCAATGTGTAGTCTATCCCTTGCCATCCCCTACCCTTTCCCCAAGTCCCCAAAGTCCAATGTATCACTCTTGTGCCTTTGTGTGCTCACAGCTTATCTCCTACATATGAGTGAGAACGTAGGATGTTTGGTTTTCCATTCCTAAGTTGCTTCACTTAGAATAATGGTCACTACTTCCATTCAGGTTGCTGTGTATATATATACACATTTGATTGATGGGCTTTTGGGCTGGTTCTGTATTTTTGCATTGCAAATTGTGCTGCTATACATACGCATGTGCAAGTATCTTTTTCATGTAATGACTTATTTTCCTCTGGGTAGATACCCAGTAGTGGGATTGCTGGATCAAATGGTAGATTTACTTTTAGCTCTTTAAGGAATCTCCACACTGTTTTCCATAGTGGTTGTACTAGTTTACATCCCCACCAACAGTGTAAAAGTGTTCCTTTTCACCTCATCCTTGCCAACATCTATTTTTTTTTTTTTTATTATGGCCATTCTTGAAGGAGTAAGGTGGTATCGCACTGTGGTTTTGATTTGCATTTCCCTAATCATTAGTGATGTTGAACATTTTTCTACATGCTTGTTGCCCATTTGTATATCTTCTTTTGAGAATTGTCTGTTTTGTCCTTAGCCCACTTTTTGATGGAATTGTTTTTTTCTTGAGTTCATTGTAGATTCTGGATATTAGTCTTTTGCCAGATATATAGATTGTGAAGATTTTCTCCCACTCTGTGGGGTGTCTGTTAACTCTGCTGATTATTTCTTTTGCTGTGCAGAAACTTTTTAGTTTAATTAGGTCTCATCTATTTATCTTTCTCTTGCATTTGCTTTTGGGTTCTTGGTCATGAAGTCTTTGCCTAAGCCAATGTCTAGAAGGGTTTTTCTGATGTTATTTTCTAGAATCTTTATGGTTCAGGTCTTAGATTTAAGTCTTTGATCCATCTTGGGAGATTTTTGTATAAGGTGAGAGATGAGGATCCAGTTTCATTCTTCTACATGTGGCCAGACAATTATCCCAGCACCATCTGTTGAATAGGGTGTCCTATCCCCACTTTATGTTTTTTGTTTGCTTTGTCAAATATTAGTTGACTGTAAATATTTGGCTTTATATCTGAGTACAGTATTCTGTTTCATAGGTCTATGTGCCTATTTTTATACCAGTACCAAGCTGTTTTAGTGACTATGGCCTTATAGTATAGTGTGAAGTCAGGTAATGTGATGCCTCCAGATTTGTTCTTTTTACTTAGCCTAGCTTTGGGTATGTGAGCTCTTTTTAATTTTTTGGTTCCATATGAATTTTAGGATTGTTTTTTCTAGTTCTGTGAAGAATTATGGCAGTACTTTGATAGAAATTGCATTGAATTTATAGATTGTTTTGGCATTATGATCATTTTCACAATATTCATTCTACCCATCCATGAGCACGGGATGCCTTTCCATTTGTTTGTGTCATCTGTGATTTCTTTCAGCAGTGTATGGTAGTGTTCCTTTTAGAGGTTTTCCACCTCCTTTGTTAGGTATAGTCCTAAGTATGTTGTTGTTATTGTTGTTGTTGTTATTGCAGCTATTGTAAAAGGGGTTGAGTTCTTGACTCTATTCTCAGCTTGGTTGCTGTTGGTGTATAGCAGAGTGACTGATTTGAGTACATTAATTTTGTATCCAGAAACTTTGCTGAATTCATTTAACAGTACTAGGGACTTTCTGGATGAGACTTTAGGGTTTTCTAGGTATATGATCATGTCATCAGCAAACAGTGACAGTTTGACTTCCTCTTTACCAATTTCAATGCCCTTTATTTCTTTCTCTTGTCTGACTGCTCTGGCTAGGACTTTCAGTACCATGTTGAATAGAACTGGTGAAAGTGGCCATCCTTGTCTTGTTCCAATTCTCAGGGGAAGTGCTTTCAACTTTTCCCTGTTCAGTATAATACTGGCTGTGGGTTTGTTGTAGATGGTTTTCATTACCTTAAGGTATGTCCCTTCAAATTTGTTTTTGCTGAGAGTTTTAATCATAAAGGGATGCTGGATTTTATAAAATGCTTTTTTCTGCATCTATTGAGATGATAATTTAATTTTTGTTTTTAATTCTGTTAATGTGATGTATTGTGTTTATTGACTTATGTATGTTAAACCATCTCTGCATCCTGGTATGTAACCCACTTGATCATGGTGGATTATCTTTTTGATATGCTATTGGATTTGGTTTGCTAGTATTTTGTACAGGATTTTTCCATCTATGTTCATCAGGGATATTGGTCCACAGTTTTCTTTTTTTTGTTATGTCCTTTCCTGGTTTTGGTATTATTAGGGTGTGACTGGTCTCATAGGATGATTTAGGCAGGATTCCCTCTTTCTCTGTCTTTTAGAATAGTTTCAATAGGATTGGTACCAATTCTTTACATTCTTAATAGAATACAGCTGTGAAACCATCTCTTCCTGGCATTTTTTTTTTTTTCTGTTGGCAAATTTTAAATTACCATTTCAATCTTCCTGCTTGTTATTGGTCTGTTCAGATTCTTTATTTTCCTGGTTTAATTTAGGAGGGTTGTATATTTCTAGGAATTTATCCATCTCCACTAGGTTTTCTTGTGTATGTGTGTAAAGATTTTCATAGTAGCTGATATGGTTTGGCTGTGTTCTCACTCAAATATCTCTTGAATTCCCACATGTTGTGAGAGGGACCTGGTGGGAGGCATTTGAATCATGGGGGCAGGTCTTTCCTGTGCTGTTCGAGTGATAGTGAATAAATCTCATGAGATCTGAAGGCTTTATGAGGCAGAGTCTCCCTGCACAAGCACTCTCTTTTCCTGTTGCCATCCACGTAAGATGTGACTTGCTCCTCCTTGCCTTCTACCATGATTGTGAGGCTTCTCCAGCCACATGAAACTATAAGTCCATTAAACCTTTTTTCTTTTGTAAATTGCCCAGTCTTGGTGTGTCTTTTTTGAGATGGAGTCTCACTCTGTCGCCCAGGCTGGAGTGCAGTGGCATGAATTTGGCTCACTGCAACCTTGGCCTCCTGGATTCAAGTGATTCTCCAGCCTCAGCCTCCCAAGTAGCCAGGGCTACAGGTGTGCGCCACCTTGCTGTTCTTGTGTTAGTGAATAAGTCTCATGTGATCTGATGACTTTTTAAAACAGAGCTTCCCAGCACAAGAGCTCTCTTATCCTACTGCCTTCCATGTAAGATGTGACTTGTTCCTTTTAGTCTTCCACCATGATTGTGAGGCTTCCCCAGCCACATGGAAATGTAAGTCCATTAAACCTCTTTCTTTTGTAAATTGTCCTGTTTTGGGTATGTCTTTATCAGCAGCATGAAAAAGAACAAATACAGTTGCCTTGAATACTCTTTTGTATTTCTGTGGTATTGGTTGTAATATCTCTCATTTTGTTTCTAATTGAACTTATTTGGATCTTCTGTCTTCTTTTCTTGGTTAATCTCACTAATGTTCTATCAATTTTATTTATCTTTTCAAAGAACCAGCTTTTGGTTTCATTTATCTTTTGTATTTTTGCTTCTTTCAATTTCATTTAGTTCTGCTGTTATCTTTGTTACTTCTTTTCTTCTGCTGGGTTTGGTTTGGATTGTTCTTGTTTCTTCAGTTTTGTGAGGTGTGATGTTAGTGTTTTGCATGTGTCCATGTGAAGAGACCCCCAAACAGGCTTTGTGTGAGCAACATGGCTGTTTATTTCACCTGGGTGCAGGTGGGCTGAGTCTTAAAAAGGAGTCAGCAAGGGTGGTGGGATTATCATTGGTTCTTATAGGTTTTGGGATAGGTGGTGAAGTTAAGAGCAATGTTTTCGGGGCAGGGGGTGGATCTCACAAAGTACATTCCCAAGGGTGGGAGAATTACAAAGAAATTTCTTAAGGGTGGAGGAGATTATAAAGAACATTGATCAGTTAGAGTGGGGTAGAAACAAATCACAATGGTGGAATGTCATCAGTTAAGCTATTTTCACTTCTGTGGGTCTTCTGTTGCTTCAGGCCATCTGGATGTATACGTGCAGGTCACTGGGGATATGATGGCTTAGCTTGGGCTCAGAGGCCTGACAGTTAGATTGTCAGTCTATGCTTTTTTAGACTTTTCAAATGTAGGCATTTAATGCTATGAACTGTCCTCTTAGTGCCACTTTTGCTGTATCCCAGAGGTTTTGATAGGTTGCATCATTATTATTCAGTTCAAATAATGTTTTAATTTCCATCTTGATTTTATTGTTGACCCAATGATCATTCAAGAGCAGGTTATTTAATTTCCATGTATTTGAATGGTTTTGAGGGTTCGCTTTATAGTTGATTTTGAATTTTATTCCATCATGGTCTGAGATAGTACTTGATATAATTTCTATTTTCTTAAATTTATTGAGTCTTGTGACTTATTGTATGGTCTATCTTTGAGAATGTTCCATGTGCTGATGAAAAGAATGTATATTCTGCAGTTGTTGGGTAGAATGTTCTGTAAATATCTGCTAAATCCATTTGTTGAGGGTATACTTTAAGTCCATTGCTTCTTTGTTGACTTTCTCTTTTGATGATGTATCTAGCGCTGTCAGTGGAGTATTAAATTCCCCCCCCATAACTGCATTGCCATCTATCTCATTTCTTAGGTCTAGTAATAATAGTTTTATAAATTTGGGAGCTTGAGTGTTAGGTACATATATATTTAGGATTGTGATGTTTTCTTGTTAGATCAGTCCTTTTATTATTGTATAATGTCCCTCTTTGTCTTTTTAAACTGTTGTGTTGCTTTGAAGTCTGTTTTGTCTGATATAAGAATAGCTACTTCTCATTTTTGGTGTCCATTTGCATGGAATATCTTTTTCGATGCCTTTACCTTATTTTGGTGTATTTTGAGGTTTCACTTCAAGATTTACAGCTCCTTTTAGCAGTTCTTGTAATGCTGGCTTGGTAGTGGCAAATTCTCCTAGCATTGTTTTGGTCTGGATAAAAATGTATCTTTCCTTCATTTATGAAGTGTAGTTTTGCTGAATACAAAATTCTTGGCTGATAATTGTTTTGTTTAAGGAGGCTAAAAATAAAACCTCAATCTCTTCTAGCTTGTAGGGTTTCTGCTGAGAAATCTGCCATTAATCTGGTAGGTTTTCCTTTATACCCGATGCTTTTGCTTCACAGATCTTAAGATTCATTTCTTTATCTTGACTTTAGATAACCCGATGACTATGTGCCTAGGCAATGATCTCTTTGTGATGAATTTCCCAGGTGTTCTTTGAGCGTCTTGTATTTGGATGTCTAGATCTCTAGCAAGGCTGGGGAAGCTTTCCTTAATTTTTCCCTTAAATATGTTTTCCATACTTTTAGATTTCTCTTCTTCCTCTTAAACCACCGATTATTCTTAGGCTTGGATGTTTAACATAGTCCCAAACTTCTTGGAGGCTTTGTTCATTTTTTAAAATTCTTTTTTCTTCATCTTTGATGGATTGAGTTAATTAGAAAGCCTTGTCTTTGAGCTCTGAAGTTCTTTCTCCTGCTTGTTTGATTCTATTGCTGAGATTTTCCAATACATTTCGAATTTCTCTAAGTGTGCCCTTGATTTCCAGAAGTTGTGATTGCTTATTATTTATGCTACCCATTTCACTGAAGAATTTTCTTTCATATATCCTGTATGTTTTTGATTTCTGTAAGTTGGACTTCACCTTTATCTAGTGGATCCTTGATTAGGTTAATAATTGACCTTCTGAATTATTTTTCTGGCAATTCAGATATTTCATCTTGGTGTGGATCCATTGCTGTTGAGCTGGTATGATCATTTGAGGGTGTTAAAGAAACTTGTTTTGTCATATTACCGGAATTGTTTTTCCGGTTCCTTCTCATTTGGGTAGACTATGTCAGAGGGAAAATCTGGGATTCAAGGGCTGCTGTTCAGATTCTTTTGTCCCACAAGGTGTTCTCTTGATGTGTTGTTTTCCCCCTTCCCCTAAAAATGGGGCTTCCCGAGAGCCGAACTGTAGTGATTGTTTCACTCTTCTATCTGGCCACCCAGTGGAGCTACCGGACACTGGGCTGGTATTGAAGAGTGTCTGCAAAGAGCCCTGTGATGTGATCCGTCTTCAGGTCTTGCAGCTTTACATACCAGCACCTGCTCTGGTGGAGGTCTTAGGGGAGTGGTCTCTGTGAGGTTCCTTAGTTGTGTTTTTGTTTAGTGCACTGGTTTTGTGTTTGTTGGCCTCCAGTCAGGAGTTGGCACTTTCGAGAGCACACCAGCTACAGTCCTGTGGGGAGGATGCAAACTTGCTCTAGAGATACCTGGTTAAGTATTCAGGTTTCTCAGACATTGGTCAGGGCCATAGAACAGCCAACAGATTATGGCTATTTTTTTTGGATACTAGGGTGGGTAGAGAAAGACCACCAGATGGGGGCAGGTGTGTCCGAGCTCCAACTCTCCTTGGGCGGAACTTGCTGCAGCTGCTGTGGTGGATGGGAGTGTGGTTCCAAGGCCAATGGAATTATATTCCCAGGGGAATTATGGCTGCCTCTGCTGAGTCATCCAGGTCACCAGGGAAGGGGGAAAGCCAGCAGTCCCAGGCCTTACCCCTCTCCCATGCAGCCCGCAGTCCTAAAGTCCAGACTCACTCCCACAGTGCCCCTGCAACAGCACTGAGTCTATTTCCAGGCAGCTGGTGACCAGGGCTGAGAACTTGCCCCAGACCATGGGTCTCCACATTGACTCACAGTTTTTGGACATTTCAGGGAGTCTGCAGTAGTGATCCAGTTCCTTCAAAAGATCTGTGAATTTTCTTAGCTTTCTTGGTATGTTCTGTGGTACTTCCTGGAGCAAAAGTTCAAGATGTGAGTCTCCACATGCTGCTCTGTCCATCTGAGCAGGAGCTGCAAGCTAGTTCTGTCTCTTACCCACCATCTTAATCCAATTCCTACTCCATATTAGGTTTCAGCAAAAGGGTCTCCCCAACCACCCCCAGCAGACCCAGGCATGCTTTCTGCATTCTTGCTGCACTTTGACTCACCTTCTGTGGCTGTTCTTGAGTTCTTCAAAGACATTGCTGGCATCTTCTCCATTTTCCTTTCATTTCCTAGCTCATTCCTGGCATGTAGATACCGTGAATAAAGAAAATTACCTCTAGTAGCCAAGAAATGCATCTCACTTACCAATTTCACCATGGCTTGCATTTCAATGGCAGGAGAATTTAGAAGCACTTCAGCATAGGAATGTGGTGTCTTATTAAAAATATTAGCTGCCCCTTTTACTGAGTCTTTCCTCTATGCCAGGCACTTTGCTAAATGCTTTACAAATATTATCACATTTATCTTCATTATAACTATGTAAAGCAGACATAATTATTAAACCCAGTTTACAGATACGGAAACCGAGGCTCAGCAAGGTTAAATTAAATGCTCCAGGTCACACAAGCAGGAAGGGAAAAGCCAAAGTTCCCATCTAATTACTCCAGAGCACACTCTCTTCCACTACACGTGGGATTAGAGCAACTTATTGGGGCAAAATATGCAGTCTCTCCTCTTCCAACCATAACAAATGGATTTAAATATATCAAAAAGTATTCTTAGGAAAGCAATGTTCCTATATGATCAAAAAGTTGTCAGTGCTTTTTCTTAAAAAATGAATATGGTAAGGAAACACAATTAACCCGCTGAATTTGAACTCAAATTTTATTTAGACTGAGTGTAATAAGAGACATGCTTAAGGTAGTTCTAAAAATTAAAAGTCCCAATAAAAACCTTATTCCAAGAAATTGTTTCTTTTTCTTTTTTTAGATTATTCAATTAGGTTACTTCTAGAACACAAGCAGTGCTATGCTGTTGTGAAGTAAAAAATCTTTTTTACTTGAGCCCACGAATTGTTAGTTAAAATGCCTAACTTATTGCTAACATCAATAATTAAGCAGCAGAGGAAAGATTTATCATGGTACTTTTGTGCTCAGCGATGCCAGAATTATGTACTAATCCTGTGTCAAGATAAAATTCCCCGCTGAGATGCCTAGGAAGACATGCCGTCACCACCTGCAACAGCATTAACTCACTGTGCTTTTAGGAAATTGACACGTTAAGGACAAAAGTCATTTTTAGACAGAGCAAGAGAACATTTGGCAACAGGCAGAAGCTAAAAGGGATTTCAGCTTGTGGCTCCATACAATTGACTCAAATAGGATATTTGAACATAAAGAAGTCAGGACTAGTTGGCAGCTTATCCCGACAGAATTGCATAGCTCCTCACAGTTTAAACTATTTTTGTAAAGGTTTAGTGGGGTAGCAGCAGCAGCTGGTTACTGCAGTGTCTTTCTTCCATCAGGCAAATGCCTGATGGCTCTCAGGATGTCTGGCAAATAACCCTGGCAAAAAGGTGCCATTTCCCCCAAATTCAGCAAAGAATTGTACTAAATTCCACAGTGCCCAGCTCATTGCTATTAGCACTCCCAGCCCTCATTTTTGGATTAGCTTCTGAAAGGAAAGGCCCTCTTTCCTTCCTCTCTGGTTCTTCCTCATGATTTCTGCAATCCTTAGCACTTTTTGTGGTTTGACTGGTTAATTCCCATGTAATGGGTGGAAAAAGACCTGAAGCATGGAAAAGTTATAAGATTAACGGTGTTTGTAGGGTGAACCAATACTAAGGTGAAAAGTTCTCCTTTGGTAGGTTAATAATAAAAAGCATAAAAATAGCTACCTCCATTTTTATGTGCTCTAGTTGCTACATACTGTTTGCCTTATAATCATTTCCTTCTTTACTCCTCATACCAAGTCTGCAAAGCGGCTTTAATCGAGCTCATTTAACAGATTAAAGAGATAAAACAAAACAAAAACTGAGGCTGAAGGAGACAACAACTTGCCCAAGGTCACACATTCAGTAAGCGGCAAAGTGTCTGAGTCCAAAGCATGAAAGTTCCCTATCTTGTGAAGTGATATTCCATTAAGGACAGCCTTTGTTACAAGGAGTTTCCAGGTTTAGCTTTTGCTAAGCACACAGTACATTTGTAGCCTGTGTCACACAGTTGTTACCGTTCTGTTTTCTAATTCCCTGTATGTGCTAACCCTTATAACAGGGACAATGTGCTATTTCTTTAAGCATCCATTGCATATCCTAGGGTGTAGACATATATCTGGTACTTAATCATTGTTGATTGATGCTTTTTATATTGTAAACAGTGTTTCTCTTCCTTCATCCAATAAACACTGATTAAAGCCCACTTTTGTGCTGACAGTGTAGTATTTTCTATGGGAAATAGTAAAATGAAGATTCTACCCATCTTGCCCTCAAAGAAATCTAGAAAGTGGGGAACATCATGTATATAGGGAAGAGGAACCTTGCTCACACTTTTCCTCTTCCCCTTCCTTGCATCTCCCCACAAAAAGAGGCAACTATAATCTGATAGGTCTGGTTCCAGAACACTTGTTTGGCCACACTTACTGATGGGCAGGGTTATTATTTAACTTTTAAGAGGTTCTGTCTTTCTTCTTTTCTAGTGCATGTGGCTCAGTTTGTAAATTGAACTAAGGTCTCTTTAGTTACCTGGTCATCTTTTTGTGATGTTCTTATCTTTTTATCCACATACTTAAAGCTTACTGGGCTTTTGTTTTAGTTCTCATACTATGTGATAAACTAGAAAATGAGATCTAATATTTAGATCTGGCTTGGTGCAGACACAATGCTATGGAGGCCCTGAATATAATCTGTGGGTTTTAATCCAGGGTTATGGAAGCTCTAAATTGGGGAGAAGTGGTCACTAGCCCAGCCAGTGGTACTTTGTTTTCCACTTGCTATTATCCCTGATGTGTAAATTTCACTTGGGAATTTGGTGGAGAAGAGGATGACTGGCAAGGATTTTGAGGTCCCTGGCCTTAATGCCATCAAATACCAGTAAAACTTTACTACCTGACCTAACCCAGGAGCTACATCACAGAGACAGAACAAAGTGTTATCAAGGCTCAATCCACATGCTATAGGACTCCAGGAAACCTCACTATTGACTTGAGGGCATTGGGTGAATGTATGTACTTTTTAGGTTTCTTTTCTCAATACTGGTTCAAACAATGGACTTGTTATGTAAAGAACACTGAGAGCTAAGCAATTCATGTAATAGGGTTGAGTGACCGCATGTCGTCAGCATTCAGAAAGAGGCTGATAGACAATCTGGCTAAGCAAGGCCAATAACTCTGGCCATATCTGCCATGGGAAGACTTATCTATGTAGAATTCAACATCCATGGCACTCATTTATTAATGTCCTAATAGCCATAGTCCTTAAGGCCTATTAAATTCAAATAACTTCTTGGGTACCTGTTAGAGAATGTGATAAACTAGGTAGTTTTGTACCCTGTAACAAGTCCAGACATACAATAGCTTTTTAAAAAATCAGGGTCACATTCAATAACACTTTAAACTTATACTCCAAACACAAGTACTTCGCTACTACCCTGATTCTTATTACTACATTTGTGTTTTGAAGTGATCCTACCCCTTTAAAATGAATCCCACTCTCTTCATAATGATTTCTGTGTGTGTAATCAATTTGCTTCTTCCCTCTATGAGGAGAAATGGCTGTGGATCTCACACAGTTGCTACTGAGTAGAATGACCTTCAGCAGGCAGAGATAAACAAGAGCTGCTTTTCATCTCCCAGCCATTGATTTTCTGCAAGTCAAACCACAAAACTGCTTTGAAGTCCAGGAGAGAGCTGCAAGGGAAGAGGGAGATAAAACTGAAGGGAAGGGTGGATTTGAAACAAAGTTAATCTCTGCCACCTAGGTGTAGATAGTTATTGGTAAAACTGAACCTGCCAGGTTGTATTGAGAGAATTTAGATTACTGTAAAAAGTGTGTTTTAAACTGGTAAAACTGAGTTTGGAAAGGGTGGTATATAAAACAAAGAGAAGTCTGAAAGGGTCTTGCATAAAATTTATAAACTTAGCAGAAATAATTGCTTTAAATGGAATTAAACAGTATTAGGTGTGCAGTGTATAATTTTAATACTGCTTGTGAAGTCTTCCATTTTGTTTATGTTGCATAACAGGAAAGGTATATGGATTGTAAGAGTAATTATTTGATGTGTCAATATTTTTTCTCTAAAAACTACACAATAGATCAAGAGTTTGGTTTGATGGTTTTGCAGAACAGTTATGACTTTTATAAAAAATTATACACATATTTGAATAATGTTTTCCATTGACAAAATACTTTTCTATGAGCTTCAATATAAACCTAGGAGACAGGCTGGATAAATGCTATTACCTCTTATATATATGAGGAACCAGAGCCTGAGGGAACCCATGTGAACTGCCCAGAGAGACACTGAAAAAAACAGTGGAGGGGCCAGTAGTAGAGAATCCAAGTTCTCTGATAATTGGTCTCCTTTTCTTCCTGCAGGCTCCATGTAATTTGAGGTTTAGGGGAGAGGAAAACTTGAACCCTCCCTTCCCCCTCTTCTTCCTGAAATGTGTTGTTTTTGTCAGGGTGGTCTTTTTCAATGTACTCTTAACATGATACTGTTGGGATCCTAGAACATATTTCTTATTCTTAAGATGTCTGGAGGTTAAATGCTGACACTGAAAATTTGGAGACCCTGCTTTGAAGACAGTCATTACTTTGACCACAGAGGAGGTTTGAGCTTCCTGAATAGTGCTGCATAAAGTAGGATTTACCATAATTCTGGGGGGGCTTAAGGGAACTTAGTGTTGTGAAATGAAAGATCTTTGAGAAAGTTTAACCATGAACACTAAACAAATGCCAGCCAACCTGAAACCTCAGCTCACAGCTCTTCCTCATTCCAGCCTTCCAGGAGCCTTCCAGGATCTGGGTAAACAAAAAATACGCATGCCATTTGAGGGGAAAGCTGTCATTGGAGGAGCTGAGGTTTCACCTGCCCTTGAAACGGCTGAAGCACTCATGTGCCCTCAAGGAGCAATACAGTTATCATGACCTGGACCAACAAGTGTCTGGTAGAGGTACATGTGTGGTATGACAACCTTTGGAGTTGTCAGTAGGTCCCTTTCACAATTTATTGTTTTCATTTGGTTATTTTTATACAACTAATTTGTATCAGATATTTAATTCAGTATTTTTTTCAGATCCTAAAAATCATTTAGTTTTAGCTGGTAAGTAATAAAGTATACATCCAATAATATGCTCATGTAAAATTTCAATCAGGTTTTATAATAAATGCCTAACAGCTTTTTAAAAGTGGTTCAGTTAATGTCCTGGGCAGGACAAGCTAATTAAAAGGGTTGCAATTACTTAATTGCAACAATTAATTTCCTTATTATTATTATTTGCACTAATAGAATTTGGCAGACAATAATTAACTTTAATATTACTTTTGATATTACTTCACTTAATCAAACAGAGCAATTTAAAATTCATTTCAGAATGCCATAAAGTTAGTGATTTATAGGGCAATTAATATAGTAAGCCTCTGCCTGAGCTATTATCATTTTATAGGATGGTTTCTTTACAAATACGTAACATCTTCCTTTATGTAAGTTATGTAAGTTACCACTGACTGACATTCGAAATAGTTCTATTGCTGCATAGGATTCATGTTAAAATAACATGTCACTTAAATGAGTGTTAAGATTTTATCTATTAAAATCATCTCCTTTTTATTATTTCCTTCACTTAAACGTACATACACATGTGACTTACAAGAAAACGTATTTTGGGATATGGGCTTAAATGGCTCATCAGCACATTTCCTGTCCAGTGCGTTTTGTAAAATATTAGTAAAGCATCAGTCATGATAGAGGCTTCAATCTATTTTTGTTTTTAAAAAATAATTATAAATCTCTGTAGGTATATTTACTTTTGAAATATGAACTAGTCTAGTCCTTCTCTATTACCTGGGATGCTGTTAGACTTAATCTGTTTGGATTTATGTTAGTTAATTTTTTAAAAAGGGGGGTATATTTTAAAGTTTCTTCATTACCAGGAAAACACTCTTCCCATGCTTCTTTTTAGGTACCAAATCGTGGCAGAAATCTAAATGACTACCTGACAGTAGTTAATATGAAAAAAAATCCTATTACAAACTAAACATAGATAAACCATTATTTAGAGGATTGTATAGTCATTGAGTTGTCGTAACCCAAAGTAGGGTTAAAAAAATTTTTAATGCCTATTACCTCTATCTGAGTAATTTGAGAAACAATTCAAACTAACCTCTTACCTCTGAGTCAATATTTGTGATATACATATATTTTTTGCTACAGAGGTAAATGGATAAATCCCTGGAAATGGCTTCTACCTGTCTGTGCCAGTTGCTCAGGGTAGGTCTTCATCAGAAGGCATCTCAGGAAGGCCTCTCAAGAGCACAGTCATACTAGGGCAGTGTGGGATGGGAGCTGATTCTGAGATTTTTGAAAATAGGAAACAAGTTCAGAGTAGGGAGTTAAAATGGTCACACTAGGCATTACATTTAGACAGATGTTTTATCCTGTCGTCTTATACTGCCATATGTAATTAATGACAATATAATATGTCCAGAGATTTAAAAAAATCCTCATTTATGTAAATCCTACTTATTCAACAATAATATGATTCCCTTCTTGGTTGCACATCACTTTGCAAACTACCGTCTGTGCCATCTGGCCTCAATCCAGTAGCTCTGTTTCTCACATGCCTTTCAAATCCTTAATGACCTTATATGGAGTCTGTGGCTATGAATGCATGGTATATGGAATTATTAATGGTCTTAAAGATAATTTTAGAAAATATATGCTATCTGGCAAATAATAAATTATCAGGATAGTTTACCTCAGAGCATAAAACTATATTTTAAAGTTAGCAAATGACTTAAATGACCTCTATTTCTTCTCTTTTGTGATTAATGGATCCAGAAACTAGCTATCCCCTACTCCCCCACCTTGACTTTCCACACATGACTAGGAAACTGATAAGAGGACCTTTCTTATTCTTCAAGCCTGGTCCCTGGCTAAGACATAGAAAACAAAGGTTAAAAGCCATCTTTGATCCTGTATATCAAGGACTGTACTGTAGACAGAGACAATGTGTTTCTCTACCAGGGATGTGTTTCTGAGGAAGGTTGTCTTGAAGGTGAAAGGTAACACATAGTAAGAGTTCCTGAAAATAGTGATTCTCCCCTCAGAGCAGAATGCTCAAATGCATTATTTTTTTGAAAGTGTAAAGAGGGTGAGGAGGTGAGAGTGCCATCCTCTAAGGGCTGATATTAAGTGGAGTTTCCAAGTAAGTGTCAGTAGTCAGTTTAATTGACATTTTCAGTGGTTCATTTTTGTACCCCACATATCATATAATACAGTGACTGACCCAAAGTTGGTCTGCAATAAATACGTAATGAACTGAAATTGTTGTCCTTTACTTTCTCTATCTGTATATGATGAGCAGAAAAATAGGCAAGGAATCAGAAAAGCAGAATTGCAATTTTGAATCTGCCTTTTACTAGCTATGTGATCTTTGCAAAATCTTTTCACTTTTCTTATTGTTTTGAACAATGACATTTGGATTGAATAATCTTTAACATTCCCTTTACTTTCATAATTTATAATCTACAGAAAATATAATGACCCTAGGATGATTAAATCAATGATGCACTAGTAAATGTTATTGACTGGCTCTCAAAAATAAATAAAATTTTTAAAAAGGAGCCTGATTTGGAATATTTGCCTATTTCTATGGTGTAAATACCCTTTACGTGGTTGATATAAGCTACTAATCTGAGATCACTGACCACGGAGTTGAGAAGAGATGAGAACATTCAGCTCTTTCAAGCTACTGGAGCCAGTTCCAGAGCAATGCAGGACTGAGAATACTAAATCATTCTACTCTATAGGACTGAAAATATGCTAATATAATTGAGAAAAAATTAATAACAGAATAAGAATAGGTTTCCAGGTTAATGAGAAAATTAAGTCTCTTTTGCAAGGATTATCTTAGGTTTTAATGCTAGTGATCACATTAGTTAAAAAATGGTAGGCCATGTACTGTTTCTTAAGTCACATCCATATATAATGAGAGTAAAAGTTGAAATGGCAGGAAGCAATATTTAGAATCTGATCTAATGCTTTAAATGTATTTTTTATAGCTCCAAGATTAGTTGTAGGCCAAGATAGAACAATGTTTTAACCCCCACCACCCAAGGGATTAGTATCTAGAAATGTTGGCAAGACAGTACTTTGGTACCAATTAGAACAGAACAGTATTTAGAACTGTTTATTAGAACAGATCAGTATTATTAGAATAGAACAGTATTATTGAAATGCTGTAGACAATGCAAACTAAAAGGAATGCCCTCTGAAAGGAATGAGAAAGGATATTAAAGAATAACAACCTAAGAGGAGACATTAGGCCTGAAAGTCACAGTAGAAGCTATGCATATCACAGTCTATCTATAGAACACTGAATATGCCAAGATCCAAGTTTAGTTTTCATGTTACAAGCACCTATCATAAGGCATTAACAAGAAAATTACTCAGAAAAGATATAAATACACGTGACTTTATAAAATATGGCTAACTTTTAAAATAGCTATTTACAATGTGTACTGTTTCTAATATTGTATGAGATAAAACTGGATTACAAAACCTAAAGGTTGTGTGTGAGCAATTACATATCCTGTTAAATGTCAAGTGTCGGTTTAAGTTTGAAACTCTTCACCATTAGTTTTCCACATAAAATTGAAGTTGGTAGCTGTGAAGAGTATTTGGTCTTGACATTGAACATCCAAACTAAAATCGATCATAAATATTACATTTTGCTTCTACTCTGATTTAATCAACATTTATCAAGAAAAATGCATTATTTGGTTAATAATAGCTATATTTAGGGCCAGCATGTATAACAATGGGATTACTGGTTACAACTGATAGAATGGAATATCTGCTAATCCTGTCTGTCTAGTCAAGTCAGCAGTCTTCTCTCCTTGTAGTGGATTTTATTAAATGAGACTACTGAGTAAGATTTTTTTTTTTTTTTGAGACGGAGTCTCGCTCTGTCACCCAGGCTGGAGTGCAGTGGCGCGATCTCGGCTCACTGCAAGCTCCGCCTCCCGGGTTCATGCCTCAGCCTCCCGAGTAGCTGGGACTACAGGCGCCCACCACCACGCCTGGCTAATTTTTTGTATTTTTAGTAGAGATGGGGTTTCACAGTGTTAGCCAGGATGGTCTCGATTTCCTGACCTCATGATCTGCCCACCTTGGCCTCCCAAAGTGAGTAAGATTCTTTTGAGATGCTATGCAATCCTTTCGATACTAATTCCCAAAGGAGTATCTTTTGGTAACTATTTGGAGGAGGACAGCACAGGAATCGAACAAATATCCGGCACCACTGTGTCCTCTAAAAGTTTTATATAGTTCATTGTTTTCCTTTCAAAGTGCACTAAAGCCTGTTCTAAATCAGGAACTTACCGCAGACTTTCCACTGAACAACTCCATCTGTCTATAATAGATTTTTCTTTCTTCATCGAGAATAACCAGCCCAATGACAATCTTCTCTGTAGCTTCCCTGATTTGGCGGGAAGTTATGTCTCATCATTTCATGGAGCAGAGTTCCTTGAGACTGTCACTTCATAAAGAGGTCTTACTTAGAACTCCCACCCAGAAGGTCCAAAGCTATGTCTTCTATTCCTATATGCATTCCAAAACCCGAGTTCCTAGGGCTTATATTGATACTAGATATCCCACGGGCCTAAAAGCTGTGCCTTTTAGGTCCTTTTCATTTCTGACATCAAGAAATTTCTTTCTCTCAAACTTGGTTAAGCATTAGTTATTTTTAATATGCTTTTTGAATCTAACATTTCTGTATTTTGAAGAGGATGCAACTATTTTGAAGTTATCTGCTCCAACTTCTAGAATTATCAGATTTTAGAGCTGGATGGGACCTTAGAGATCCTTTTTTCACTCCATGAATTGAGATTTCAATTTATTTCTATACTATCAGGTACCAGGTAAGTTTGGCAGTTGAAAAAAACTACCACAGGTTATTTTTACTTTTCTCCCTTCAAATAGATTCTAAAATTGATAGAGATTCAATTTTATATTAATTGAGCATATCCAATGTGGTGGGTTGCTGAAGGTAGTAAGAGGTATAAATTATAGCTCCTGATCTTAAGGAGCTCATATTTTAATAGAGGCCTAAATATAAACAATTGCAAAACGATGTAATAAATCTATTATTAGAAGTATGAATGGAATGCTTTGGTAGATTCGAGACTCTTAATACAGCATGGGGAAGCCACAGAAGACTGGAGGAGGTACATTGTTGTTGATGGATTATCAAGCGTTAATGTGTGCTTGTGTATGTGAGTTTGTGTGTGTGTGTGTGTGTGTGTGTGTGTGTATGTGTATCTGGGTGGGCTGGTGGTTGTAGTTATGGCATTCCAGGTAGTCCCAGAAACAGTGCTGATACTAATCGTGTAGAAATCAATAATTTATTAAAAGGGAGCTCAAATAAATCCTGGGTTATATATATTTAATCTAACAAATAGTTGTTGAGGTCAACTTTGTTGGTATCATCCACCATGAAATAACATGCCTTGTGTATAAACACGGCAGCGATAGTGTGCTCTTTCTTACTTTCCTGTTGAGAATATTAAATATTATAATTTTCATGTTTAAAAAACTTCGATTTCTTGGAATAAGCCTAAATGTGTCAAGTTTTAAGAAAGATCAAATGCAAAATCATGACAGACGGTTGCTACTATTATCTTTTTACATAGCTCTCCTCACAAGGTCTTCATCCTCTCCTACTACCTACCACCTTATTCAACTCAAATCACTGCCCCTCCATCCCTCTCTTCTCTGCTTTCTCAGTAAGGCAATGTTAAGAGTCAGAATGATCATCAATGCTGCATTCTGATTATGAACTCAGATAAGTCATTAAAGATTGAAGGAAAAGAATAGTAATTGCCAGGATAGGAGGATTTAATATTTCTCTGAAGAGGACAGATGATGGCCCAAAAACAATGTTAGGGAAATCTTGGTAAATATTTGTTCTCATTATTTCTCCTATTTTTTTCTTTGTAAACTAGGTAAGGATCACAAATGATATAACTATGGATTAGTGTCTTAGACCTAGTAGGTATTCAAAACATATTTGGTGAATGACCAAATAAATTGAATAAAACAAACAAAACAGCATGGGTCCTGGGACAACAGGATACTTATATGCAAGAATGAACCTGGACCCCTCACTCCATATACAAACGTTTATTAAAGACCTTGGGAGGGGTTAATGTGGAATGCCTGATCAGGCAGACAATTGCATACAATGAAAGTATTCTGGATAATAGTGATTGCACAACTTTGTGAATACACTAAAAACTACTGAATTGTACATTTTAAAAGGATGAATTTTATGGTAAGTAAAGTATATCTCAATTTAAAAAGTAGATGCAAAGAAGAAAAACTAAAATAAACAATAGCAGCAACAACAAAACCATGGCCCAGAAAGCTGAATTGAGGCTTTTATTGAAATGTTCTGCCTAGGCAGTCTTAACATTGGAGTGGAATATTGTTATAGATGAATGAACACTTTTTTTTTTTTTTTTTTTGAGACAGAGTCTCGCTCTGTCACCCAGGCTGGAGTGCAGTGGCCGGATCTCAGCTCACTGCAAGCTCTGCCTCCCGGGTTCATGCCATTCTCCTGCCTCAGCCTCCCGAGTAGCTGGGACTACAGGCGCCTGCCACCTCGCCCGGCTAAGTTTTTGTATTTTTAGTAGAGACGGGGTTTCACTGTGGTCTCGATCAGATGAATGAACACTTTTTAGTTAAAACAAAATTGAAGATAGTTAAAGGATATGCTATATTTCAATAATAATAAGATGCATATTTTTTCAGGTTTCTGAAATGGGAACGTATCTTTTTTTTTTTTTTGAGACGGAGCCTCACCCTGTTGCCCAGGTTGGAGTACAGTGGCCCTATCTCGGCTCACTGCAATCTCCACCTCTCGGGTTCAAGTGATTCTCCTGCCTCTCCTGAGTAGCTGGGATCACAGACACATGCCACTATGCCCGGCTGATTTTTATATTTTTAGTAGAGACAGAGTTTCCCCATGTTGGCCAAACTACTGACCTCGGCCTCCCAGGGAATGTGTCTTTTAATTGACAATGTGTCACAATTCATTTGGCTTCATTTTTTTCTTTGTGGTACCTAAAATTGTGAGATGTCTTAGATTTAATGAAATATAATACTCATTTTAAAAACAATGTGGCAGAGGCAGAAGTTGCTAGCTGTACCTCAATATGTACTCTTCCCACACAGTAATAAGAATTTTTTTAGCTGTGGAAATGATCAACTACCCAAAGACTATACTTCCAGTTTTCCTTTAAGCTAGGTGTGGCCATGTACCTAAGTTCTGGCCAATGATATGTAAGCAGAGGTAGTGTGTGCAACTTCTGGTTTATGACCTTAATGGGAAGGAGCATGCTTTGCTTCTTTTCCTTTCTTTCTGTCTTTCCTCCCTCCTTCTTTCATTCCTTTTTTTCTCTTCATCCCCTCCCTCCTTCCCTCATTCTCTTCCTTCTAGATAACAGATGTGATGATAGAAGCTGAGGAGCTATTTTCATCCATGAGATGATGACACGTATTGAGGTTGGTAAAGCAATGAGAGAAGATAATGAGTTCTTAATGATCAGGAAACCAGTATACTAGCCCTAGACTGACTGTACAGAATTTCATGTGATAAAGAAACTAGAAAATTTGTTGAAGCCATTCTTCTTTGCTACAGGAACTGACCAAATATTCTATCAAATATGAATGGTTTCTAAATGTCATTTTTCTGGGAGTAAATATTACCACTTTCTGCAATGGGATAAACTTCACTTCCCCTACACACACACACCCTTGTTTGGGTGAAATGAGTTACTAAATGTAGCATTTATTTATAAGGAATGCATTGTGAATAGTTTCTCAATTTTCATTATCAGACAAAGATGATGATTTTAGCCCACATTCAGTGTATGTTTCTAAATAATACAATCAACAGGACTGTCTGTTCAGTACAATGGAGGACAGCTTTTTCAGGGCAACTGGGATTTCTTGATAATGCTAAATCTGTCTCATCAGCTGAATTTCTTGGGCTTTATGTGGCAGTGTAGTAAAAATATATGATCAGATTTCACTGTTAAGAAAAATTCTTTCAGCAATACATGTACAGTCAAGTTTCTTGTGTAGATAGCTGAACATGTGGGTTAATGAGATTTTAAAAAATGTCTCATGACAAACTTTATGGAAATGCAACAATCTAGACATCTAGTTTTGTCTGAGAGTGGCATGGATACGAAGAACTGTGCTGTTGGTGCTGATGCCACGCTGACTTTTGGCAGTCACACTCTTGGTTCTTCATATTTGAGGAGATGGGACAGTGAGGAGGCCTGTTGGCTTGATTTTATTAATGCCACCATCTAGAATACAGATTCTTGGATATTTCATCTTCACAAGGTGAGCTGCAAACTGGAAAAAAAAAAAAAGAGGCAAAATGTTTAGAGGATATACAGAAGATATCTCCAACCTCATGTTTTTCTCAGAATTTGAAAGACAAAATTATTTTAATGTTATGATTGCTGTCACCACTGTATAATAAGTTGTCAACTTGGTTATTATAAATTAAATTACTCTTTTATATGCTAACAATATATCTTATGGAATAAATGTCTCTTTTGTTCTCTTTTATGATTTTTTTTGAATATGTGATAAATATACATGGTAAACAATTCAAATTCAGTAGAAAAGGGTATACAATGAGAAGTAAACTCGTTCCACTTCTGTTCCCAGTCCTCCCTCTCCAGAGGTCATTAATGTTATTATTTTTAGGTATTCTTCCAGTAATAGTCAAAACAAGCTCAAATTTACATTGAAAAAATTTTGATATTATAGTCCACTTCAATGTCCCATAGAGGGCCCATAAACCAGTTGTAACATGTTTTTGGAGCAATCACAACTAACATTTTGAGTTCCCAAACCTGGAATGAATTTGAAGGACAGATCCAGGAAGCCTTCTAGATTCTAGCACAAGAGGACTTTGTAAAAGTTATCAAGACATATACATATCTGACTTAGCTCAAATCTACCTGTTCAGGATCATCGATTGCGTTTTCTCATTCTTTGCACTTCATGATAAAGCAGCCCTGAACTGCGTGTCAGTCCCAATATAGCATACTGCTTTATGTTCAGACCTTTTCCTGGGCAGATTGTCCAATGTTGGGCACTTGCTCCATTTCCCATCAATTCCTGTCCCCTCTTTAGCTCCTCCTCAATAGTAACCCCCACACATAACCTCAAACCTGCCTGACTTCTATTCATTTTCCTGCTCAGGCACTTCCTTCTCTAGGAGCTAAGTTGCCATTAGGGTCCCTGCTTCTCAGCTCCTGAAGTTTCTTGTATGAATCTCAATCTTTGGCCTTACCTCATTTATTTAAATTATCCACTTAAGAGCTTCCTTCTATTTTCTTTTCTTCCTGGTACCTGGCACATGGTAGGGGCTCAATATATGTTTGCTGGATTGAAGTAAACTATGCCAAATGATCATAAAACCCAGGGCAAAATCATGAAGTAAAGAAGTTTTTCTTTGGCTCTTTGGCTATTTTATCTCTGTTCCTTCTCTTTGGTAGTGGCCTGTTCCTCCTCATTGAGTATTTGTGTCCTCAAGTTCTCTTCAATTACTCTCTCTACTAAAACCTGATCTTAGATCTTTCAACAAAAACGACTAAGCTGCTCACAGTGCTGTTGCTTCTTGGTGCTATTTGAAGCTTAATACTTAGTAAGGTCTCAAGGCAGCAATCTAAACTTTAGGGTTCAAAAGAATGGGCTGAGTGGTTTGGCCAGGACAAGTTCAAGGCCTCACTCCCAGAGATTCTGCTCTATTGATCTGGGGTTTAGGGATAGATAGTTTTAAATAAGCACCCGTAGATGATTCTAAAGCAGGTGGCCCATGAACAATTTTTTGAATAATACTGCCTTAAGCCAAAAGGATAAAGTTCTCGGTCAGTAGGTGGGATAAATAACGCTGGACTGGGATCTTCACAATCTCCAAAACAACTCACATAAATGGGTCTTAGTACTGCTGACCCTACTTATCTTCTCTGTGATTCTCTGCAGTGGCTCCAAAGAGATTCAAACAGCTGTTTATATTTCACATCCTATCCTCTCTTAGAGCTACCAGATGGGAATCTTTGATAGCAACTAATGTTGAAGAGAAACAGTGCTCCTGTATTTCAAAAGGTGTCAAGTGAGCCAGTGTGAGCTGGTCTTCATCCTGTTCTTCTCTTTGAACCCCAGTCCTTAAGAAAGCAAGCAGCTGATTCATCTGCCCGAGTCATGTGCAGGCAGAACAGTCCCTGGTACCATATGATTACCGAAACATCTTGGCTGCATTCTCCTACATGCACAATTCAATTACCATTTAGGCCAGAATTCTAAGATAAACATAACATTACTGAAAAAGCCTTGTGGATAAGCAGTCTTAACTTTCAGTTCTTTCAAAACTCTGTGGAAATCAGAAAATGAGTAAGAAAGGACTGTACATTCAACTAATTTCCCTTAAACTATGCTGTAGAGCTAGAAAGAGTTCTGTTATTGTAACGAAGTCCCTAACAACTAGGCTGCTACTGAGCTGGAAAATGGTAAAGACAAAGCAGGCAGAACAGAGCACTTTGCAACAATCAGGTTGCTGCTGTGTTGGAGGTCTAAGAAGAGTAGAAATGGAGTGCAAGGAGATAGCAAATGTTTAGATGCCTTGAAAAGAAGCAGGCTGTGTTTAAGAAAAAGAGCAACTGTTGAGTTTTCACATAAGATTATGAGTTCTGCTCCTCTGATCCTCTGCTGTTTTGAATTATCCATGTTAAATACTGGCCCCTGGCAGTGAAACCATGACTGCATCTTTTCTACTGCTATGGAAACATTTCTTTGTTCAGTTACTTGGTCATTCATTTATCAAGCATTTCACTGAGCACCTACTAAGTAGGTACTAGGCACTGTTCCAGTTTTTGGAGTGCTTAGAGTTCAGTGGGGGAGATAGTAATAGACAATACGAAGTAGTATAGGTAGCATAAAAGCAGAAGTTGGCCGAGAGCGGTGGCTCAAGCCTGTAATCCCAGCACTTTGGGAGGCCGAGACGGGCGGATCACGAGGTCAGGAGATTGAGACGATCCTGGCTAACACGGTGAAACCCCGTCTCTACTAAAAAATACAAAAAAACTAGCCGGGTGAGGTGGCAGGTGCCTGTAGTCCCAGCTACTTGGGAGGCTGAGGCAGGAGAATGGCGTGAACCCGGGAGGCGGAGGTTGCAGTGAGCCGAGATCGCGCCACTGCACTCCAGCCTGGGCCACAGAGCGAGAGGCTGTCTCCAAAAAAAAAAAAAAAAAAAAAAAAAAAAAAGCAGAAGTTTAGGGATCTTAGCAGTCCAGAGTAATAAGCAGAGTTTCTGAATTTAACAGGGGCTGGGGAGCTGGTTTCTTTCGTCTTTCCTTCTATTTCTCTTTCATTATTGACTTAAAGGGAATGAGAATCCAGATGTGATGGCCACAATTGCAATACTTATCAGACAGTATTCTTTGTGGCTGTAGCTTGATAGGTTAGGGAGGAAAGAAAAGGCTGTGGATATGCTGGGGTAGATTTCCACAGTGTGAAAAAAGTCACATCATACGTGGAGGAGATACACAGTGGGGCAGGGGAGAATCAGGCATCTAGGGTATAGGGTTTCTTCCACCTTTCATTTTTCATCTGGCAGGGCTTTTGACTGCATACTCCACAGAGTGCAGACTCCACCCAGAAATTACAAATCTAGACTTACTGAGCAACATCCTTGGTGGAGGTGGCAGGATATCATACTGAACCAGTGGTTATAAAGTCAGCAAAATCATCTGGGTGCTTTTACTAAACAGCAATACCCAGGTTTGTTCCAGACTAGTAATAAATAAGAGTTTCTTGGGGCAGGGCTCTGACATCAGTTGTTTTTAAAAGGGTCCCCCTTTCCCAGGTGATTCTAATGTGTAACTAGCATTGAGAGTCATTTAATTAGATAATGGGATTCATTTGCAGGTCAGGTTTGTCTGGGACCTCAAACTGCAATTCCTATAGGTATATGTGGAGAGCAAGTCACTTTGCACTAGAAAAGGCTGCTGTGTTTGTAGGGCTGAAATTTGTGAGGGCCAAACTTTATCAGACATAGTAGAATTTAATGTGAAACAGATTATTACAGACAAAAAGGGAGATTTCATAGTGATAAAAAATTCAATTTGCTGAAAAGATATGACAATTCTAAATTTGCAAGCATTCAATAACAAAGACTCAGAATATAAAAGTGTGATAGCACTGAATGGCAAAACAGACAAATCCACCATGATGTTAGGTGAAATAACCAGAAAACAACCAGTAAGATGCAATATTTGAACAATGCAATTAACAAATCTACATAAGGAACAAATACAGAACACTAATGCCCAATACCTTCAGAATAGAATTCTTGTTAAGTACACATGAAACATTTCCAAAATTGACCAATTCAAAAAAGCAACTCTCAGATTTTTAAAGGATTAAAATTATTCAGATTATGTTCTTTGATGACAGTAAAAATTATGCTGGAAATCAGTAACAAAAAGGTGACTAGAAAAATCTCTAACTCTTTCTAAATTAAGCAATATGCCTCTAAATGTTACAGGTCAAAGAATTCACAATGAAAATTAGAAAAAATCTTCAACTGATTAATAATGAAAATAACACAAAAACTCGTGGGTCGCCACTAAGGCCCACTATAGGGCCACATCCCATGTAGAGAGAATGGAGTTCTTCAAACTGCACAACTAGCTGAGATCTATATAGCAACATTCCATGTGAGGGGGCCAGATATGCTATCTGCTGGCACAGGATCTGGGGACTTCCAGACCTCATTTTTGTGGACAGCACTCCAAGTGGAGAGGGTCCAAAGCTTTTGTATTTTCACCATTCCTCTGGTTTTTAGGATCTGGTGCTGGAATCCATTTCTAGGGTGTGGTTAGGCACACCTTAATACAGCAGTATCTGAATGTGGAAGGCTCTTGTGGGTGCCACTCTATCTTGTTTTCTCTTTTTATCTTGCATCTGAACTTGGATTAAGAGACCGGCATGTTTGCCTGGAGAAAGTTAAGTTGTGCTAGCAGCAGAATAAGTGAAGAAAAGGGATTGTTAAGCAGCCACAGAGTAGTGTGGGCAAACTAAGGCCAAAAAATTAAAAGCTGATGATAGGTAAGATTCATGAGGTATGTGGATCAGAATCATGTCTCTCATTGGGCTTTCTAGGACACAGGTTTGGGAAGAACTCATGGTAGCAGTAGGAAACTAAGAAAGCTTTGGGGTTCTGGAAGATTTAGGGAGGAACACATGGCAGGACAATTAGGTTACCTGATATGAGTCTGAAGTTGATACTGGAGACTGGACAATTGGCATGGACTAACTAAGACCCTGACAAAGCTCAACCAGAGAAGTCTTTTCTCTCTCCCATTTTATCTGCCCATTCCTTTCCCTCCAAATAATCCTACATTTGGGGTATGAAAATTTTACTTTCGGTTGAGCATGGTACTGAATAAAGAAACTGGCAATTATCCTATAATAAGCAGCCGAAGTAATTTGCTTTTCTTTATCTTATGGATGTGAGGCAGATGCTATTAGTCTTATGCCTCCTCTTGACCCTCTGGAATGCTGAGAATATGGCAATTCAATATTGCTGGCACTGTGTGACCATGGCTAGGCTGACGCTTCACACAAATTAGGTGCATATTTCTAAGAGCTTGGCTAGACAAGACAGATAAGCATATTTGAGATGAAAAACAGAATATGGGGTGATTTCTCAATCTACAGTACAGTGTGGCCTTGGAATAAATATAAGTGTTCCAATTAAGAAATTTCTGAACTCATTAATACAGTTCTTAATCAGTAGAACTGTCCATCTTAGTGATCTCAATGAGAAACATAAGAACTATGGCAGGGATTAGTAGGAAAGAGGTGGGAATGATCTCTCAACACTCCACTGATTTCTTCCCTTGATTATATAACCAAATATAATTTTGAATGTCACTTTTTGTTTCAGTCCTTATTGTGGTCCCCCATACTGAGATAAATATTTTGTGTCCTGCTAGTCTTCCATATTCAGATCATTTTAATTCATTGAAGTTTATTTTCTTAATAGTATTATATAAGGTATAAAACTGGTTTTTATAGTAATAGTATCTAATAACAATTAGGCAGTGGTTGCTGTATTTTGTAATTTCACTCACAGAAATAAAACCAGCAGCAGAGCAAAGCCAAGAAGGAGAATGCACAGGTCAGTAATCATTTTATACCCTACCATAGGTACTTGTGACAAGGAAGGAGAAGAACAGGTAATTCCAGCATATTAGTGTGTTATATATGAGAAAATGCTAATTATGCATTTTTTAAAAGTGGGAGTGTCTAGAAGAATAGCCATTACATGGTCCAGCTTTCTCATCCATGTTTATTTTACAAATAACTACAATGGTATCTGGGTTATTTTCAACTCATACTGATAGTATTCTTTAGTATTGTTCACAAAAAGTGTTCTAATAAACTTTTAACCAAGTTGTTTCTATTTTTCTTGGAAGCAATATTTGAGGTTAGGAAATTTGATAGTGTAAGGATTTTTATCTTAAAAAATATTTTTATAGTTTGTGTTACATAAGGAGATATATAAATATCTAGAGTGTGCTAACTCAATGTATTTCATGTTTTAATTTCCTGTTACCCAAAGTTGCTATCTCTATTTCATGTCTTCCCATTCTTTCTCTGTACCTTTTTAATTTAAAAAAAGTAAAAAAATATATAAATATAGACAAGAAAGGTATAATGAGCAGCTTCAACAATTGTAACTTGTAGCCAAATTGTATCATTTATTCCTTCCATGCCCTCCTCTCTTCCCACCTTTGTACCGTTTCGATGCAAACCCAGATATTTTATCATTTCATACATAAACATGTATCATTGAAATAACAGGATTTAAAAAATATATACCCACAGTACTATCACACCTAGAAAAAAGCCCCAATAATACTCTTCTTGTACAATATAATCAAATATTCAGTAAGTGTTCAAATTTCGAATTAGCTCATAACTCATAAACGTCCTCTCTCTCTCTTCCCCTCCCTCTCTTTGTCTGTCCATCTGTTCATCCATAATTAAATTTGTTTAGTTGAGTCAGGATCTACACAAGGGCCATGCATTGTGACTGACGGACATCTTTTAAGACTCTTTTAATCTAATGGTTTGTGCTATCTCTTTTCATTTCTTTGCAAGAAGCCTATTCTCTCTCAAATTCTCCCCAAACTTTTGTCTCTACCACTCCCCCAAAATACTCTTATTAAGACTGGCAGCAATCTCCACATTGTCAAATCCAACTTTTAAAACTCATTCTGAATCTGACTTGGCCTATCAGCATCATATGACACATTTGATCATGCCCTCCTTTCTTCAAAACTTTCTTCCATTACCTTTCAGTACACCAATCCCTCCTGGTTCTACTACTTCACTAGCTGTGCCTTCTCATCTCCCTTGGTGGATTTTTCTTATCTTTTTGACTTTGTGCCCCATTGCTTAGTCCTCTGACCTCTTCTCTATCTACATTCCTCCCCTAAATGATTTCATTTAGTCCCACAGATTTAAGTCCCATCTATACACTGATGATTGCAAATTTGTCTTTACTATCTTCCCTGGAATTTAAACTCATGAATCTGCTTCCTCAACATCTATTAGACACTTTGATATCTAGTAGGCTTCACAAGCTTAACATTTTCAAAGGGGAACACTTGATTCCTACCCTCCTCTACCCAATCCTCTCCTGAAGTATTCCTTATCTCAGGAAATGGCAATTTCAGTCTTCTAGTTATTTAACTAATAAACCTGGATGTGTTTCTTTTTTTCTTTACCAATGTATCCTGTAACTTTCGAAACATATTCGGAATCTGATCACTTCTCACTGCCTGTACTAATATTGTAATAGCTCAAGTGATGGTTATTTCTTACCTAGATTATCGTAACAACCTATCAACTGGTCTCCCCTGCTTCCACTCTTTCCCCTATGGTCTAATGCTCACACAATGTGAGGGATTCTTTTAAAATATAAGTCAGACATTTCGCATAACCTGTCACAAAGCATTTTAATGGCCTGTAGTTTTATTCAGAATAGATTCCAGTCTTTTCCATAGTCCATGAGGTCCTACGTGATCTGCAAATCTGCAAACCATTCCCCAACTCCCCATCATCAACCTCTCTAATCTCATCTCCTAGTCCAAACCACCATCATCTCTTACTTAGATTACTGCAAGAACTTCTTGACTACTTCTATCCTTGCCCAGTATAATCTTTCTCTACATGACAATCATCAAAAGAATGATTCTCTTAAAATATGAATTGGATGATATAACACCCTTTGTTCCACATCTTCTAGTGGCTTTCCATCTCAGAATAAGAGCTCCACTAATCACTCTATAAAGAAAAGAAGCCATCAACACTCTTCTCCCTCATGTTAACCTTGAGCATTTATAAACACTATATATATATATATATATAAAATCTATCTATCTATCTCAAAACTATATATATGTATGTATGTTTATTGATGGTCTCTCCCAAATATTGTAAGTTCCATGAGAGTAGGAACTTAATTTTACTTGTTACTGTTTCTCCAATGCCTAGAACAGTGACTACTAGTACATAGTATTTGCTCTAATATATATTGAATAACTGATTCATTCATTCAACGAATACTTTCTGAGCATCTACTGTGTGTCAGGCACTATGCTAGGGACTGGTTAAGCTGTTTTACTTCCAGTGGAGGAGACGGAAAGGATTTTAGAGCAAATTATTAAGGAATCTGACTGGTTCTGGTAAGGGTCAAATGCTAGTTGCTTTTATCTTTTACTAATAGGGTCTTTACCCAACTCTTGTATGAGTTGAACAGGCAAGATAATTTTTTAAAATGGTATCTTTTAAAAGACATCTACACAAAAACATATACAAAAATTGTGATGTTTTTAAATATAGAAATAAATGCTTGTGACATATGTTACTATATGTAACATATCATCTATATCCACACATGATAGACAATATCCTCACTTCATTTCCACAGTTAAGGAAGAGAAGTAGATAGAAGAGTTTAAAGAGGATGCAGTGAAAGTTTTACTTTCTACTCTTAGGCTCTGTGCTATCATAATCAGACTCTCCATATGTTCCCACCTTTGTCTGCAGCTAAAATTGCTCTGTTCAAAGAAGCCCCGTGCTTTCTTAGTTCCTTTTCTCTCAATGAGTTTGGCAATTTTTAATGGATCACTCAATAGAAGCGTGGGTGGAAAAAAAAAAGGATAAATGGATATCTTCATGAACAATTATAAATTTTCCTTCTTTTCCTCTCCTATTTTACTTTCATATGTAATTCTAACAAAATCTCATAAGGATTAAAGGTAAGAAAGATAATTTAAAATTTTTAAAGTGTAGGTTTTAAGTAGAAATGTCAAGACAAATAAATATTTTTCCTACGGTGCATAACATCTTAGCATGAGTATAAGTCAATGCAACTTATACTCCATAGTTTGGTTTGTTGAAAGTCCAGTTATATATATATACACGCACATATATATGACTTTTTCTTCTCACATGTCAAAATGGTATTTTCCTTTCCTTTCTCTTCTACTTCACTTTGATCTCATTTTCTTTAATTTCTTCTACCAATCACTTGCACTTATTTTTTTTCTTATTTATAAGCTAATTTATAATGGAGACAGTGAATTTTTATGGTTTCTTGAAACAAATACAAGTTATTAATATATCTTTTAAGGGCCTTTTTAACAATCTCTTATTGAGGTTATCACCTGGAATTTGTCTTTCTTTCTAGAATAATTCATTTATAAGCTTTTAAAGGTAATTATGGAAAGTATGGAAAATTATACCATAATTATGGTAATTATGGAAAATGAAACTCTACACCTTTTTTTCATGTTCTGTCGAATACTGTTTATTACGTAAGTGGGAGGATTCAATACACATCTAGTATAAGTCTTCTTAGAATTCTAGTCTGAATCTCCAAATGCTCAGCTGATAATTTTTCCAGTGATGCACCATTAGCACTTCAATTTCAGTATGTCCAAAATTAATCACATTCTTTCCAAACCTACGTTATTCTTCTCTTCTCTATCTCTGGTAACAGTCTCAGCAACCTCCCCAAACACCCAACTTGGAGACTTTAAGGTCTTTTAAAATTACTTTTTATTTTTGTAGAAACAAGGTCTCGCTTTGTTGCCCAGGCTGGTATCAAACTCTTGGAGTGATCCTTCCTCCTTAGCCTCCCGTAGTGCTAGGATTACAGGTGTAAGCCACCACTCCCAGCCTAGGTCTTATATCTGTCTCTCTCTCTCTTTATATTAAATATAGATAGATATAGATAGATACACACATATTTTAAAACTCCTTTGTCTCCACATTTAATTAGGTACAAAGCTGTGTCAATTTAGGACTTGTGTTGCATCCATTCCTTTCTTTTTTTTTTTTTTTCATTCTTCTTCTACTTCATTTTAGAGCCCAATTATTGTTGGATTAGTTCCTAAGTGGTCCTAATGCTTCTAGGTTTTCCTCACCCCGTTTTCTGCTGACTGGTGGTAACATTATGGAAGGTTCTCAGAAAATCCTGAGACTTCAGTCAGATTCATATAGAGATTTCTTCCTTACTACAGTTATTGTCCTTAAGCAAAGTAAGTCAAGATCCATGGATCCCTTCCAAGAAATAGTTTGCTTACCATAGTTAGTAAAGACAATGTGTACTATTTAAAATTTCTTTTTGGAAGTTTCATTTTGATAATAGTTAAGTCTAACATCCCTTTGCATTTCAAGAAAGACAAATTCATTACACACATACTTGCTTACTCCTAACACAAATATATACATTAACTTATATTTACATGAAAGGTTAACAAGAAGAGAAGATTGTTCTTTAGTGTTACAAAGAAAGTAAGGAAAGAAAGTGACCAGGTGTCTTGAAACACATAGTAACAGCAGTGGATTATTTCCCCAGTCTTATTTTGAAAGTCACAGAGCTTTGGCTATGAGTCTTAGGCAAACCCTTCTGTTGTCTCTTCCTCACAGTCTTGTGAGCTTTGTTCACTCTGAGGACTACCAACTATTTAGATGGTGACAGAAAGCTTGAGAGAGAGGGTCAACGTAAAGGTAAGAATCTAGCATTGAGATAGACTGGGAATATTAGGGATAATCTCTGTTCCTTGGTGTTTTAAAATTTGTTTAATTGGGATCAAGGGCAAAAGAAAGGGAAGACGCTTAAATTTTGGCAAAACTTAATACAAATAAAAAAGTTATTTTCCAAATGACTTTCCAAAATACAGCTGATAGTGTGTTACTTTCCTTTTCTAAAAACCTTTAATAGCTCCCGACTGCTAAAATGAAAACTCTTTAACATAGTACTCAAGGTCCTCTATTATACTCAGATTCTCCATATCTTTCCAGCTTTATCTGCAGCCAAACTGCTCTTCAAAGAAGCCCTGTGCTTTCCAATGCTACTGTGCTGTTTCCTTTGCCTGAAATATTCCCTCCTGACTGTGGCCCTTCCCAACACTTGGTATTACTGAAATCCTACCCATAGTTGAAGGTCTAGGTCTATTATCACCCTCTCCATAAAGCTTTCAGAATTCCTCACTTACTTAGATGAAATTTCTTCCTTCTCAGTAAATTCCAGAACTTTAATTATAAATCTAATATAGCACATGTCACAATGTTGCATTCTGCCTTCAATTTTAATCATTTGTATACATGTTTAATCTTCCTAACAAGACTGAAAATTTTATGAGAGCAAGGGACTGCATCTTTTTCATTTCTCTTTCCTCACAACAGTTTCCATTTGTAGGCATTTAATGTTTATTGTCTTGAATTAAACTAGTACTTGATGCTAGTATTTTTTCTTTTGCCGTCCTCTTTAGAGAAACTTGTGCAAAAGTGTAGTCTACTGCAAACTATTATTTTCATGTGTTTGTTCATTAACTTAATCAATTTGGCTATCAAATATTTATTGAGTGCTTTCTATTCGAAAGGCACCATGTTAGGGGCTGGGGATATAACAAGGAATGCAATATAGTCTCTCTCCTCAATGAGCTAGATGGGGATATGAATAAGTAAACAAGTGATTACAATACCATTTAATAAATGCTACCTAGAGTCATCATTTATGGTTGTTCAAATTGTGTCTTGCATGAGAAAGCCTGAAAAAGGGGGTAAGTGGAGCCCGAAAAGTTGCCCATCCTTTCCTTTCTAAGCTTTGTGCCCTCACAGGGTGCTGTATTTCTCTGAAGGAAGCATGAGATTTATCTAATGCATACGTAAAGTTGCTCTCTATATGTAAACTAAGTAAAAGATTTTCTATGAGGATTTAAGAGTGGTACTTAGTTCCAGACTTGAATTGTTAAGGAAAACTTCCATGAAGAAATGCTATGTAAACAGCATTTCAAAACAAATGGGAGTTAGCTAGGTGAACAGAAGTGGGAAGAATGCTCCAACTGAGGAGAAAAACAAAAGAATATAAGGAACTACAAGTAGGTAATTATGGCTGAAACCTAAGAGGGTGAGGGAGCAGCGGCAAGGAAGGACCTTGGAACACAGACCAGAAGAGAGCCTTATAAAACATGATTAGGATTCAAATCATTTTGAAGGCAATGTAAAGTCATAGATACTTTAGCAACTAGTCATAGGTATTTTGGCAACTATCACATTTACATCTCAAAAAGCTCAGTCTAGTGTAGGGCGGAACAGAGGGATGGGAAGCTGCAGGCAGGAACAGTGGGGAGCCGCAGTAAGTCTTTCAATAAGTCAGGCACAAGATATCAGCGACCTGAGTGAAAACAGTTGTGTAGTAAAGATGGAGATAATCTTAGACCTAGTTAATGGAATAATAAGCCAAATAATAATTTTTCATCTAATATCTTGCCATTAGTCAAGAAGGAGAAAATACTACTTCAAATAAACAGGCTGGGTGGTTTGGAGGAAAGTATAGGAACTCTGTAGACAGCCCTGGGTCTGAATCACTACTCTGCTATTTGTTAGCTGTGGGCTCGTGGCCAAGTTTCTTAGCCTTTTTGGCCTTAGTTTTGTTACCTGTTAAATGTGTAATAATAATTCAGTTAAACAGTATACTTAAAGGGTGGTTGGAAAAATTATATATATAGGAACACCTCATTTTATTGTGCTTTGCTATAGTGCATGTCACAATTATTGCATTTTTAACCAATTGAAGGGTTGTGGCAATCCTGTGTCAAGCAAGTCTATTGGTACCATTTTTACAATAGCAATGTGCTCACTTTGTACCTCTAAGTTCCATTTTAGTAATCATTGGAATATTTGAAACTTTTTCATTATGATATCTGTTATGATCTGTGATAAGTGATCTCAGACGCTGCTACTGTAATTATTTTGGGCGACACGAGCCATACCTATTTAAGATGGCAAACTTAGTGAATAAATGTTGTATGTGTTTTGACTACTCCACTGAATAGCCATTCCTCTGTTTCTCTCCTTCTCCTTAAGCCTCCCTATTCCCTGAGACACAAAAATATTAAAAATATTAAAATTAGGCCAATTAATAACCTCACAATGGCCTTTGGTGTTCAAATGAAAGGAAGAGTCACATAACTTTCACTTTAAATAAAAAAAATCTAGAAATGATTAAGATTAGTGAGGAAGGCATGTTGATAGCCAAGACAGCCCAAAAGCTGGGCATCTTGTGCCAAACAGCCAAGTTGTGAACGCAAAGGAAACATTCTTAAATGAAATTAAAGGTGCTACTCCAGTGAACACCAAACGATAAGGAAGCAAAATGCCTTCTTACTGATACAGGGAAAGTTTTTGTGGTCTGGATAGGAGATCAACCCAGTCACACCATTCTCTTAATCACCATCTGCAGAGCCAGGCCTTAGCTCTCCAATTCTGTGAAGGCTGTGAGAGATGAGGAAGCTGCAGAAGAAAAGTTGGAAGCTAGCAGACGTTGGTTCATGAGGTTTAAGAAAAGAAGCTGTCTCCATAACTAAAAGTGTAAGGTAAAGCAATAGGTACTAATGGATAAACTGTAGTTATCCAGAAGATCTAGCTAAGATTGCTGATGACACTAAACAGATTTTCAGTGCAAATGAAGCAGCCTTTTATTGGAAGAAGATGCCATCTAGGGCTTCCATAACTACAGATAGATCAATGCCTGGTTTCAAAGCTTCAAAAGATAGGCTGACTCTCCTCTTAGGGGCTAATGTAGATGGTGACTTTCAATTGAAGCTAATACTCACTGACCATTCCAAAATCCTAGGTCACTTAAGAATTATGCTAAATCTACTCTGCCTGTGTTCTATAAATGGAACAACAAAGTCCAGATGACAGCACACCTGTTTGCAGCATGGTTACTGAATATTTTAAGTTCTTTGTTGTGACCTACTGCTCAGAAAAAAAGATTCCTTTCAAAATATTATTGCTCACTGACAACGCACCTGGTCACCCAAGAGCTCTGATGGAGAACATACATGGAGATGAATGTTGTCTTCATGCATTCTAACACATTTTGCAATCCATGGATGAAGGAGTCATTTCACCTTTCAGGTCTTATTCTTTAAGAAATACATTTTGTAAGGCTGTAGGTGCTATAGATAGTGATTCCTCTGATGGATCTGGGCAAAATAAATGGAAATCCTCTGGAAATAATCCACCATTCTAGATGTCTTTCAAAACTCATGGGAGGTCACAATATCAACATGAAATGGAGTTTGGAAGAAGTTGATTCCAACCCTCATGGATGACTTTGAGGAGTTCAAGACTTCAGTGGAGGTAGAAATTGCAGATGTGGTGGAAATAGTAAAAGAACTAGAATTAGAAGCAGAGCCTCAGATATGGCTGAATTGCTGCAATCTCATGATAAAACTTGGATGGATGAGGGGTTGCTGCTTATGAATGCACAAAAAAACTGTGTTCTTGAGATAGAATCTACTCCTGGTGAAGATGCTGTATCATTTTTGACAACAAAGCATTTATTACATAAATTTATTTGATAAAGCAACTGCAGGATTGAAGAGTATTGATTTGATTTGGGAAGAAGTTCTACTGTGAGTAAAATGCTGTTAAATAGCACTGTATGCTACAGAGAAATCTTTCATGAAGAGTCAATTGATATGGCAAATTTCATTGTTGTTTTATTTTAAGAAATTGCCACAGCCACCTCAATCTTTAGCCACCATTGCCCTTTAGCAACCTTCAGCAACCATCAGTCAGTAGCTATCAACGTAGAGGCAAGACCTTGCACCAGGGAAAAGATTATGATTTACAGAGGGCTCGGGTGGTTGTTAGCATTTCTTTTTTTAAGCAATGAAGCATTTTTTGATTAAGGTATGTACTTAATTTAGATATAATGCTATTGCATACTTACTAGACTACAGGATAGTGTAAACATAACTTTTATATGCACTGGGAGTAAAAAAAATTGTGTGATGCATTTTATTGCCATATAGACTACAGGATAGTGTAAACATAACTTTTATATGCACTGGGAGTAAAAAAAATTGTGTGATGCATTTTATTGCCATATTCGCCTCATTGGGTTGGTCTGGAACTGAATTTGCAGTATCTTTGAGGTATGCCTGTGCTTCTGTGAGTGTGTGTGTGTGTGTGTGTGTGTGTGTGTATACCTGATTCATAGGTAGATCCCCAGTACAAGATGGTTTCCTTCTTTCCTTTTTTCTTCCATTACCCTTTCCTTAATTACTCCTTTTACAGGAGAGAAATTTACAACACTTTGCAAATACATAGATTCAAATGTAAAATGCAAACTTGTCCCCAAATGGAATTTAAGATAGGGCTTTATGGTGTTCATGGTGAATTCTTTATGATGGAGCAGTGGTTTTTTACCAGTGACTCTTAATGTTTACTGGGCCACAAACCATTTGGCAATCAGATAAAGAGTATGAATATTATGTCTCAAAAATGGCATTTATGTGGAACACTTCACATATAATTTCAATTAGTTCAAAAACCTCCTGAAATTCATGATGAACTCCAGGTTAAAAAGTTTTCTTTTATATTATGTTTTAAGTTTTTAAAATTATGTTAGTGACTTAGTGTTTGTGAATATGGCGATTAGGATCTTCCTATAGATTTATAGATTAGTGTTTAATAATAGTTTCCGCTTTTATTTTTTTTTTTTAGACAAAGTCTCGCTTTGTCAGCCAAGCTAGAGTGCACTGGCAATGACCTCGGCTCACTGCAACCTCTGCCTCCTGGGCTCAAGCAATTCTCCTGCCTCAGCCTCCCCAGTAGCTGGGATTACAGGTGTGTGCCACCATGCCTGGCTAATTTTTGTATTTTTAGTAGAGACAGGGTTTCACCATGTTGGCCAGGCTGGTCTCGAACTACTGACCTCAGGTGATCTGCCCGCCTTGGCCTCCCAAAGTGCTGGGATTACAGGCATGAGCTACCACACCTGGCCAATAGTTTCTACTTTTAAACAAGTTCTTCCAGAAATGGCTATGTGAAAATTTTTTTGAAAAGCGAACTATGATAGAAAAGTTTGCTTGAAAGCAATCCTTATTCTTAAAAACATACACTGGCTCATGTGAGAGGACAAGGCTCTTCTGATAAAATTCTGTCATCTAATACCATTTTGTATCAGGAGCCCTAATAAGTCTTGTGGTACATTTTCTTTTGATCTGTAACGTTCGGGAACTGAATTTCTGCAACAATCATTTATCGGCTTCTGTTTACACTAGACAACCGAGACCAGTAAACCCACACTGTGTCCAAGCCACTGGTCATATTACACAAAGCACACTATACTCTGAAAAGAATGTATACAATAAAAACTGAGATTCAAAACACAGTTAGGACTGTGATGGATCACAGTCAAGTTCCAACCTCTGTGGGTCAAATGGGAGGGCAACTATAGTTAGTTTCTTATTCAGCCACAGACATTCCTGTGGTAAGGAGTAATTAAATGGTGGGCTGTGGAGTACAGGGTGGGTATGTAGAATAACACATACTGAGACAAGATAACTTTCATCCTGTGTCAGGTCACAAATGTGAGTGCCAGAGATCACAAGATACAGATGATGACTCTGCAGTTTTTCCTGGAAATTGGAAATAAGCTCCCTCTCTCTTTTTTAAAAACTGCTTATATTTTACCACATAATATTTCTAGTAAACATGTTAAAAAAAACAAGAAAACCAATGTCTGGATTAGGTGTATTAAGGCCCTCTTCACTACAACTCCTACTTTGTTTTTTACTGCACAAAACTTATGAAAAGCTATGAGAATAAGGACTCAACAGGAGTTTTTAGTTCATGAGTCTTTTGAAGTAATCTTTTATCGCTTAACAAATCAGAGTTATGTAGAAGACTTTCCACTGTTACTCCCAACTTTTATATGATGTCCAGCATGTTCAAGTTGCATTAATATATAAACTATTTCCTTATAATCTGATATAAACCTACAGACTAAAACATTTGCTGACAAGCAAGGCAAGAAAAATGTCAGGAAGAAAGCCAAGTTTAACCATAGCCAGTGCTTATAGGTATAACAAGATCAAGAAAGAATTCCTTGCATACTTGAAGCTGATAAAGGATATTCACTTCTCATTCTTTATCTAAATTCTTAAGGTCTAAAGAGGTCTAATAAATTTTACAACAGGTAAAAAGACCTATGACAGGTTTAGAAGTTCTAAAAGTATCATATTAATCTGAAGAACTAGATAGATACTATCTAGAGCTAGAGAAGTTTAATACAGGACAACACATATGCTGAATTGGTTTACAGTGTCTTATGAAGTTATTTTGACTCTTTTGAACACATATTTGTAGAAGGATAATCTCAGGTGCCTGAGAACAAAGGCTATAGGAAGAGCTTGAGCAAAGCAGGGAAGGAGACAAGGCTAAAGAGAGAAGGTTGCCACGGTCTGAATATTTGTGTCTTCCCCAAATTCATATGTTAAAATCTTAACCCCAAGGTAATGATATTAGGAGGGAGGGCCTTTGGGGGTGATGAGGTCATGAGGGGAGACTCGTCATGAATAGAATTAGTACCTTATAAAATGGACCTGAGAGAGCTTCCTTGCCCCTTCTTCCACATGAGGGCATAGCATAAAGATGGCCATCTATGAACTATGAAGTGGGCTCTTACCAGAGCCTTTATCTTGGACTTAGTCTCCAGAACTGTGAGAAATAAGTTTCTATTGTTAAGGCACCCAGTCTTTGGTATTTTGTTCTCATAGCCTGAATGAACAAAGAGACTAGCAAAAGGTAAAGGCTACCAATGATCACCACAATATCTTAAAACTTGGTTTAGCTTGGTTAAGGAATCCAGGAAGTAATGGGAAGCGGGAGAGGAGGGAAAAGCCTCATATTACCACAGCACAAATTAACTTCCAACCTATCATCTACAGATCAAATATAGTAGGTCTACAGGGGAGTGTAAATTAACACAACAGGGTTATTACCTTATTTTAAAAACTAGATGCAATGGCATGTCTTGCTTGTTACGAATCTGATCATTTTTATTTAAAACCAACAGAAATCACATTTTAAATTTAATTGTTACATGCCACGTATAGAAAGTGTCAGTTACACTGTTTAGTGATAGAATATCCACAAAAACTGTCTCTTGTCTAGGTTTCTAGACAAGAATAAAATATTATTCAGATATACATTGCTCTTTTCTATTTTTTGTTTTGCTTTAAAGAATAATTGCCCATCTGACTGCAACTAGACATGTTCAGATGAATATTTCTTTTGATAACAAAATAAAAGTATTAACTTTGTGCCAAGAATATAACAATTTAAGGGTAAGATGAACTGTCACTAATATTTTCTGAAAAGATAAGACAAAGTGAGAGGCAAAGATTCCTCCAATTTCTTTTGTAGATAACCTTTTGAATATGATACACTGTTGGGGATGAAATCTTAGTGGTTTCATAACCACAAAATATGATCTAGATATAGTTAATAACTAACTTTAGTCTTATGAGTTTCAGAGACTAACATACCAATAAAATATTTACACTTTTTCTTCAAACTGAAGTTATAAAAACACTAACTGGAGCTTTCACTTTCTTCTAGTCTATGTTGTTGGACAGTTTTCCATTCTGAGACCCATCACTGTCTCTAGAGTTGCATCCCCATTACCTACTTTCCCATAGGGAGGAAAACAACACAACAACACTTTAAGCATGCTATTGTACTAAGTCATCATTCTTACTAAACATCACAGTTCACTTCCAGGAAAGAGATGGATTCGCTATGGAGTTTTTACAAGCTGAAACTTTGACCTTGTGTTAGAAGTAGGGTAATGTAGGTAATAGTTGCCATGGGTATCAAAACAAATTATACATTTTTCACTAGGTAACATTGGATTAATGTCAAAATAAAAATTCTCCTTTATATTTGAACACTCTGCTCAAGGATATAAAAATGTACCTTTTTATATCCTTGTTTACTTAACACATGATATGGTAGACTAGCTCTCCCTATTGATCTGAATAGTTACTGCTTTAATTCCCAGATTTATATACTTGTTCTCTGAGATTAATTCAGCATGCTTCAGTTTTTTAAGAGGTATCTTTCTGGGGCTTTCTGTATATATCCTGTTGGCATGTTTTGTTTCTAAGCCCAGAGAATCTAATTACAGTTTAGTAGCCAAAGATGCAATATCTCACATGAGTTTTTTTAAAAACGATTATTTTTGCAATAGCACAAGAGTGAGACCTTGCCGTGTTTTTCATTTTAAATGTGACACAATAAAGGCTTGAATTGACTTTATGCTTATTTTGATACAAAGGTCTTCCTACTCTTCTTAACTCTACCAATAGATGCAGTCTACATTTGTTTGGCTTGTCAAATTAAACTCAGCCATACAGCAACAAGGATCAGCACAAAAACGGGTCTACCCTATGAACAGTACCACACATTTCAGAGTTGATGTTAATTGAGTGCTCACTAGTATCAGGCTCTGCAATGAACCATATATGTCTAATCTAAAATCTTCACAAGAATTCTATGAAATAGGTATTTTTAGCCCCTTTTATGACTTAGAATAAACAATTTGTGCAAATTAACACAGCTGGTAAGAAACAACACAGCAACCAATGTATGCTGACTAAAAGATTTGTGTTTTTAGATACTACCCTTATCCAAATAACAGTCAGGGTACAAATTAGCCTTAGGAATAAATTGAGGCAGGCTTACTTATAAAGACATTAATTATGAAGGTACAGGTGCTATGTAAGAGAATCATAAGAGATAGTGCAGTTACCTGGGGCTAGCAAAAGCAGAGCTGTTGCCTCCCTACAGCCAGAGGGACCAGTGGTTGGTAAAAATGTTGTGGAGACAAGGCTTCCTGGAGAGAAGTGTTACCCTTCAACAGAGGGACAAGCCAACCTGAGATAATTCTAGAGGCAAGGACCCAGCAGGAGAAATATTCTGACCCCATTCTGTCCTATAACTTGCCAGAGCTCCTGACTGGTTAACAACTGGAAGCCAGAAGACATGGAAGTCAGCTTCCTGGGGTGAATAAGGAAAAAAGGATGGAGAATAGATCTATGAGGGGAGATGGGGCAAAGAAAAAGTATCCAGGAGAACCATGGATACATAATAGAATTCCAACAAATATGCTTTAAACTGAGACACTTCCAAATTAGTGGGAGGGGAAAAAAATAGGCCTACAGATCTGTACAGCAGAAAAAATATGTAAAGTACAAGCAAATAAATATGTAAAGTTCTCTTTTGCCTTATGCTAAGTATTAAAGATACATTGCTATACAAATGTTTAAAACAGTTCTTCTGTTTTAAACAGAAGATATAAAATGATTTCCTAATGTTGGATTGAAGCATAATAACTGAGCATATAATTTGTTTAGTAATTGTTTGTAAGTACGCCTGAGTATGGAGGACATGAAGAAGAAAGAATTATTTATAATAGCATCTGGTTTCTGATAAGTATGATATTGACTGACTTATTTAGAATGTGATGGCTCTTTATTTATTGCTATTAGTATCATACATTTTTATTCACCTGAATAGTCTTGCTTCCAGATTTCCTTCATATTTTAAACTTTTATTTTTACTAGCACTTTGATTGGCAATATAGTGTTCTATACAATGCCTTGTACATTATAGATGATGTATTTAATTGATTATTTAATGAAAGAAATGAGTTACCTATTGACATATATATGTTTTTAGCTTTATGGTAAAATTAAAATGAACAGAAACCTATAGTTTAATACAATAAGATGTTAGAAAACATTTGTCAATCTTAAAAAGATAATTATACAAGGTCTATTTATTAGATATCATCTTTAAAATTGTTAATGTTTTATGAAAATAGAGCCCTAAGCTTGTTAGCACATACAGCATAAAAGTTTATTTCAGGTCTTGCTTTCACACACTGGGAGAACCACTGTTATCTGTGAAAGTCAGAATAAGCCTGTTTTAGAAAACAGGATACGTGGCAGCATTCACACTCAAAAGCCTTCGGAGCTCACTGAGTTAAGGTTATGATTTACAGAGTCATACATACTGGTGTTTCAGTCCTGGCTCTGACACAGGCAAATGAGATTAACTTTGAGTCTAAGTTTTCTAATGTGTAAGATGTATAATACAATAGATCTGGCAGGGGGCCACGGGTGTAGGTGCCCTGGCAGTGGCAGCTCAGGTGCTGTGGGTAGGAAGTGCTCCACTGGGAGGCACCATAGGCAGGCAGTTCTTGAGAGGGGATGCTGCAGGTTAGAAGCATATGGCATCTATGACTGGGATTATTACCATTGTTGGGATTTCTTCTTAAGGCCATATATTACTTGGAACATGTGATTTTAAATAGTATATCTGCACTATAATTCAAAGTTGAGATTTTTCATTGGAATGACATAGCAACACAAATTAATGTAGCAGCAGCAACAGCAGCAGTATTGTGGTAGTAGTAAAAAATAATTTAACAACTTACATCAAAATAATATAGACACTATGGCTTTAGTGAGAGGTTGTCATGTAAATTCAAGAAATGCAGAGAACCCTTGTGAGATACTATGTAAGATAACCATCCCCAAGACACACAGTCATCAGATTCTCCAAGGCAGATGTGAAAAAAAAATCTTAAAGGTAACTAGAGAGAAGGTGCCAGTCACTTACAAAGGGAACCCCGTCAGGCTCAGTAGACCTTTTTGCAGAAACCTTACAAGCCATAAGAGATTGGGAGCCTATTTTCAATAACCTTAAATAAAAGAAATCCCAACCAATAATTTTATATCCCACCAACTAAGCTTCATAAGCAAAAGAGAACTGAAATCCTGTCCAGACAAGTAAAAGCTAAGGGAGGCTGACTACAATGGCTCATGCCTATAATCCTAGCCTTTTGGGAGGCCGAAGTGGGCAGACTGCTTGAGCCCTAGGAGTTTGAAACAAGCCTGGGAAACAGAGAGAGACCCTGTCTCTACAAAATAATAGAAAATTATCCAGGTGTGGTGACATGCACCTGTAGTCCCAGCTCCTTAAGAGACTGAGGTGGGATCATCTGAGCCCAGGATGCAGAGGTTGCAGTGAGCTGAGATTGCACCACTGTACTCCAGCTGGGGAGACAAAGCAAGAGCCTACCTTAAAAAAACAAAAAAGCAAAGGGAATTTGATAGCAGTAGACCTATCTTACAAGAGCTCCTAAAGGAAGTGCTAAACATGGAAATGAAAGAGCAATATTTGTCACTATAAAAACACACTTAACAACATACCCCATTGACACTATAAAACAACTATACAATTAAGTCTACATAACAGCCAGCTAAAAGCATGATGATAAGACCAAATTCTCACAGAGCAATATTGACCAGGAATGTAAACAGGCTAAATGCCTCAATTAAATGGTATAGAGTGTCAAGTTGGATAAAGAAGCAAGACCCAAATGTTTGCTGTCTTCAAGAGATCCATCTCAGAAGTAATAGAAATAGGCTCAAAGTAAAGGAATGGTGAAAGATTGATCAGGTCAATAGAAAACAAACAGCAGGGGTTGCTATTCTTATACCAGACAAACATTAAAGCAACAACAATCGAACAAAGAAAAATATTACATAATAATAAGGGGCTCAATCCATCAAGAAGACTTAACTATTCTAAATATATACACACCCAAAATTAGAGTGCCCAGATTCATAAAAAAGGTTCTTAGAAATCCATGAGGAAATACAAACACATGATAACATTGGGAGACTTCAACACCACTTTGACAGTGTTAGATCATCAAGGCAGAAAACTAACACATATTTTCTGGACTTAAACTCAATACTTGACCAACTAGACCTAATAGACACCTACAGAACACTCCATCCAACAACATAATACATATTCTTCTCATTTGCACATGGCACATACTTTAGGATCAATGACATGCTAAACCATAAAGAAAGTTTCAACAAATTAAAAAAATTGAAATCATACCAATCACATTCTCAGACCACAGCACAGTAAAAACAGCAATCAGTACTAAGATCTATTAAAACCATACAATTACATGTTAACCTACTCCTGAATGACTTTTGGGTAAAGAACAAAATTAAGGCAGAAATCGAAACATTATTTGAAACAAATAAAAACAGACACAACATACCAGTTTGGGACACAGTTACAGTTGCATTAAGAGGCAAGTTCATAGCACTAAACTCCTGCATGAAGAAGTCAGAAAGCTGTCAAATTAACAATCTAGCATTATACCTAGAGGAACTATAAAAACAGGAACAAACCAACCCCAAAGCTAGCAGAAGAAAAGAAATAACCAAAATAGAGCTGAACTGAATAAAACTGAGATGTGAAAATCCAGACAAAGGATCAATAACCCCAAAAGTTGGTTTTTCAACAGATGAAACAAGATTGAAACTGCTAATTAGATTAATAAAGAAAAAAGAAGATCCAAATAAACTCAATCTGAAGTGACAAACGTGACATTTCAGCCAACCCTACAAAAATACAAAAGTTCAGCAGAGAATACTATGAACACCTCTATGCACACAATTAGGAAATCTACAAGACATTGATAAATTCCTGGTAACACATAGCCTCCTAAGATTGAACCAGGAAGAAATTAAAATTTGGAACAGACCTATAACAAGTTCTGATATTGAATCAGTGATAAAAAGCCTACCAACCAAAAAAAGCCCAGAACCAGCTTGATTCACAGCCAAATTCTCCCCAACATAAAAAGAAGAGCTGATGTCAGTCCTAACTACACGCAAAAAAAAAAAAAAAAAAAAATCAAGGAGGGGAGATTCCTCTGCAGCTCATTCTATGAAGCCAGCATCATCCTTATACCAAAATCTGGCAGAGATACAGTGAAAAAAAGGAAACTTCAGGCCAATATCCCTGATGAAAATGCAAAAATCCTCAAAAAAATACAGGCAAACCAAATCCAGGAGTGTATCAAAAAGCTAATGCACTAAAATTAAATAGGCTGTATTCCTGGGATGCAAGTTTGGCTTAACATATGCAACTAAATAAGTATGATTCACTACATAAATGAAATTAAAAACAAAAACTATGATCATCTCAATATATGCAGAAAAGGTCTTTAATATATGTGAAAGTCTCAATAAATGTAGAAAAGGTCTTCAATAAAATTCAACATCCCTTCATGTTAAACATCCTCAACAAATTAGGCATCAAAAAACTACCTCAAAATAAAAAGAGGCATTAGAGATATTAGAGATCCATGAGGACATTTAGGACAAACCCACAGTCAATATCATAATAAACAGGCAAAAGCTGGAGACATTCTCCTTGAAAACTGGAACAAGACAAGGATGTCTGTTCTCAACTTTGGTATTCAACATAGTAGTGGAAGTCCTGGCCAGGGCAATCAGGCAAGAGAGAGAAAAAGGGATTCGAATAGGAAAAGAGGAAGTCAAACTATCTTTCTTTACAGATGATATGACTGTACACGTAGAAAACCCTAGAGATGCTGCCAATAGGCTTTTAGAACCAATAAGCAATTTCAGTAATGTTTCAGGACACAAAATAAATGTACAAAAATAAGTAGCATTTCTATATATCAATAGCATTCAAGCTGAGAGGCAAATCAAGAACACAAATCCATTTACAATAGCCACAAACAAAAATATCTAGGAATATACCTAACCAAGAAGGTGAAAGATCTCTACCAGGAGAGTTATGAGACACAGGTGAAAGAAATTATAGACAATATAAACAAATGGAAAACGTTCCATGCTCATGGAAAGGAAGTGTATTAGTCTGTTCTTGCATTGTTATAAATAATTGCCAGAGACTGGGTATTTATAAAGAAAAAAGGTTTCATTGGCTCACAGTTCTGCAGCCTATATAGGAAGCATGGCTGAGGAAGCTTCAGGAAATGTATAATCATGGTGGAAGGTGAAGGGGATGCAGGCACATCCTACATGGCTGCAGCAGGAGGAAGACAGCAAAGGGAGAGGTGCTACACACTTTTAAACAACCAGATCTTCTAAGAACTCACTATCACAAGAACAACAAGGGGGAAAATCCACCTCCATGATCAAGTCACCTCCCACCAGGCCCCTCCTCCAACAATTCGACATGAGATTTGGCCAGGAACACAAATTCAAACCATATTGGGAAGAGTTAAGATTGTTAAAATGGCCATACTGCCCAAAGCAATCTATAGATTCAACATTATTCCTACAAAACTACCAAAGTCATTTATCACAGAATTAGAAAAAGCTATTCTAAAATTGATATGAACCAAAAAAAAAAGCCCAAATCATCAAAGCAATCCTAAGCCAAACAAAGCCAGAGCCATCACATTTCCTCACTTCAAAGTATACTACAAGGCTATAGTAACCCAAACAGCATGATACTGGTACAAAAACAGATACAGACACATGGAAAAGGAGAGAGAAACCAGAAATAAAGCCAGACACTGACAACCAGCTGATCTTTGACAAAGTCAACTATAATACACAATGGGGAAAGGACTCCATATTCAATAAACAGTGCTGGGATATTCTAGCCAAATGCAGAAGATTGAAACTGGATCCCTTCCTTTTACCATATACAAAAACTGACTCCAGATGGATTAAAGATTTAAATGTAAGGCCTAAAGCAATAAAAACCCTAGAAGAAAACCTAGGCAATAACATTCTGGGCAGTGGCCAGGAAAGAATTTATGACTAACTCCTCAAAAGCAATTGCAACAAAAGCAAACATTGACAAATGGGACCTAATTAAACTGAAGAGCTTCTGCACAACCAAATAAATAGCATCAGAGTGAACAGACAATCTACAGAATGGAAGAAAATTTCTGCAATCTATCTGTCTGATAAAGGTCTAATATCCAGAGCCTATAAGGAACTTAAACAAATTTACAATTAAAAAAAAAAGAAACCATTAGAAAGTGAACCAAAAGCATGAACAGATACTTCTCAAAAGAAGAAATTCACATAGCCAACAAACATAAGGAAAAAAGCTCAACATCACTGATCATTAGAGAAATGCAAATTAAAACCACAATGAGATACCATCTCATGCCAGTTGGAATGGAGATTATTAAAAAGTCAAACATGTTGGCGAGGTTGCAGAGAAAAAGGAACACTTTTACACTGTTGGTGTTAGTGTAAATTAGTTGAACCATTGTGGAAGACAGTATGGCGATTCCTCAAAGATCTAGAAGCAGAAATACCATTTGACCCCGCAATCCTATTACTGGATATATGCCCAAAGGAATATAAATCATTCTATTATAAAGATACATGTGCACATATATTCACTGCAGCACTATTCACAATAGCAAAGACATGGAATCAACCTTAATGCTCATCAATGATAGACTGGTGGTGAGAGACAAGACTAGCTGGATTTCCTATGCATTCCAGTCAGCCGTCTTGCTTCCAGGCATTCTGAGGCTCGCATAGAAAAAAAACCATAATAAGCCTGTGAATCCTTCACTGGCAACCAAGGTATCCAGGTTCTCTCATCAAAATTGACTAGAAGACTGGCATGACCCACTGAGAGAAGGAAGAGAAGTGTGGTGTGGTGGTCCACCTGTGATCCACACAGGGAAGGCGAACTTCCCCCAGCCAAGGGAAGCAGTGAGTGAACACACTACCCAGCCGGGGGAAACGGTGCTTTTCCCTCTGAACTGTGCAACTCATGGATCGGGAAGATACACTCGCGAACCCATTCCACCAGGGCCTAGCGTCCCAACCCCAGAACGTGCAGATTCTTAACAGCCTCTCTGCTGGAATCTGCTAAAGCCTACCGAACTCTTGTGGGGAGGGGCGACCAGCACCGGCTGTGGCTGCCTGCTGTCTAAGTCATTTGAGCTCCTGGGACTCGCAACTGCCTAACACCCTAAGCTCCCTAGGCGGGGGAAGTGTGGCACCCATTTCTATAGCTCCAGGCTGGGCTTTTTCCCTGCTGGAGCCAGGGAGGTTGGACCGCTTGGTCCCAAGACTTGTCCCCACAGCCCAACACACTGGCTGTGGCAGTCTGCAGCCAAAGTGCCTTTTCAGGTCTAACCCTGACCCATCCTTCCTCAGTGGGAGGGGCTTCCCGAACAATCTCCAATAACTCCAGCCAGAGGCTCAGGGACGGAATTCAGATCTCCCTGGGCCAGAGGCCCTGGGGGTGGGGGGCGGTAGCCTCAGTCTCTACAGACCAGCTGACTTAGCCTCTCTTCCTGGTAGTTCTGAGGAATCCAGGTAGCTCAGACGAGTGGGTTTACCCCCAGTGAAACACACCCTCTAGAACAAGGGATAAAGTATTTCATTAAACAGGGCCTGCTTCCTGTGCCATCCAACTGGTGAGACGATCCAACAGGGGTTGTCAGACACCTTATACAGGAGTGATCTTACTGGCATCAGGTTGGTGCCCCTCAAGGTCAGAGGTCCCAGAAGATGGAGCAGGAACCCATCTTTGCTGGTCTCCAGCCTCCTTGAGTGACATCTCCAGGCACAGGAGCAAATAAGGTGAATAGGGCCTGAAGTGAACCCACAGGAAACTGCAGCAGCCCTACAGAAGAGGGACCTGACTATTGAAAGAAAAACAAGTAGAAAGTCACAACGACAGCACCAAAAACAACAAAAAGGCCCCCATGAAAACCCCATGCAAGGGTCAGCAGCCTCAAAGACCAAAACTAGAGAAATTCATGAAGATGGGAAAGAATCAATGAAAAAATGCTGAAAACCCCAAAGCCAGAGTGCCTCTTCTCCTCCAAATGATCTCAATGTCTCTCCAAGGTGCAGAAATGGACAGAGGATCAAACGTACAAATTGACAGAAGAAGGCTCCAGAAGATGGGTAACAAAAAACTACGATGAGGTAAAGGAACATGTTCTAACCCGATGCAAAGAAGCTAAGAATCTTGAATAAAGGTTAGAGGAACTGCTAACTAGAATAACCAGTTTAGAGAGGAACATAAATGACCTGAAGCAGCTGGAAAACACAGCATGAGAACTTCATGAAGAATACACAAGTATCAACAGCCAAATCGGCCACATGGAAGAAAGGATATCAGTTTGAAGACCACCTTACTGAAATAAGACATGCAGACAAGTATAGAGAAAAAAGAACGAAAAGGAATGAACAAAACCTCCAAGAAATATGGGACTTAATAAAAAGACCGAACTTATGATCGACTGGAGTACCAGAAGGAGACAGGGAAAATGGAAACAAGCTGGAAAACACACTTCAGGATATTATCCAGGAGAAATTCCCCAACCTAGCAATACAGACCAATATGCGAATCAGGAAACACAGAGAACACCGTTAAGATACTTCTTGAGAAGATCAACCCCAAGACACATAATCACTAGATTCTCCAAGGCTGAAACGAAGGAAAAACTGTTAAGAGCAGGCAGGGAAAAAGGCCAGGTAACTTACAAAGGGAAGCCCATCATACTAACAGCAGACTTCTCAGGAGAAACTCTACAAGCCAAAAGAGACTGGGGGCTAATATTCAACATTCTTATAGTAATGAATTTTCAACCCAGAATCTCATATCCAGCCAAAGTAAGCTTCATAAGCGAAGGAGAAATAAAATCCTTTACAGACAAGCAAATGTTGAGGGATTTCGTTACCACCAGGCCAGTCCTGCAAGAGCTCCTGAAAGAAGCACTAAAAATGGAAAAATCAAAACAAAACCAGTGCCAGCCACTGCAAAAACACACCAAAAAATAAAGACCAATGACATTATGAAGAAACTGCATCAACTAGTGTGCAAAATAACCAAATAGCATCATGATGACAGGATCAAATTCACACATAACAATATTATCCTTAAATGTTAATGGGCTAAATGCCCCAATTAAAAGACACAGACTGACAAATTGGATAAGGAGTCAAGACCCATTGGTGTGCTGTATTCAGAAGACTCATCTTACGTGCAAAGACACACCCAGGCTCAAAATAAAGGGATGGAAGAAAATTTACCAAGCAAATGGAAAGGAAAAAAAAAAAAAAAAAAAAACAGGGGTTGCAATCTTAGTTGTTGACAAAACAGACTTTAAACCAACAAAGATCATAAAGGCAAAGAAGGGCATGACACAATGGTAAAGGGAACAATTCAGCAAAAACAGCTATATCCTGAATATGTATTCACCTAATATAGGAGCACCCAGATTCATAAAATAAGTTCTTAGAGACCTACGAAGAGACTTAAGACTCCCACACAGTAATAGTGGGAGACTTCAACACCCCACTGTCAGTATTAGATCAACGAGACATAAAATTAAGGATATTCAGGACTTGAACTCAGCTCTGGATCAAGTAAACCTAGTAAACATCTACAGAACTCTCTACTCCAACAGAATATATTCTTCTCAGTGCCACACGGCACTTATTCTAAAATTCGACCACATAATTGGAAGTAAAACACTCCTCAGCAAATGCAAGAGAACTGAAATTGTAACAGTTTCTCACAACACAGTTCAATCAAATTAGAACTCAGGATTAAGAAACTCACTCAAAACCATATAGCTTCATGGAAATTGAACAACCTGCTTCTTAATGACTCCTGGATAAATAACAAAATTAAGGCAGAAATCAAGTTCTTTGAAACTAATGAGAACAAAGAGACAATGCACCAGAATCTCTGAGACACAGCTAAAGAACTGTTAAAAGGGAAGTTTATAGCCCTAAATGTCCACATCAGAAATCTAAAAAGATCTCAAATTGATACTCTAACATCACAATTAAAAGAGCAAAAGAAGAAAAAGAGCAAACTTATCCAAAAGCTAACAGAAGACAAGAAATAACTAAAAGAAGAATTGAAGGAGATAGAGACATGAAAAACCCTCCAAAAAAAAAAAAAAATCAATCCAGGAGTTTTTTTTTTTTGAAAAAATTAACAAAATAGACTGCTAACTAGACTAATGAAGAAAGACAAGAATCAAATAGACATAATAAAAATGTTAAAGAGGATATAACCACTGATGCCATGGAAATACAAACTACCATCAGAGAATACTATAAACATCTCTATGCAAATAAACTAGAAAATCTAGAAGAAATGGATAAATTCCGGGATGCATACACCCTACCAAGACTAAACCAGGAAAAAGTTGAATCCCTGAATATACCAATAACAAGCTCTGAAATTAAGGCAGTACTAGCCTACCAACCAAAAAAAGCCCAAGACCAGACAGATTCACAGCTGAATTCTACCAGAAATACAAAGAGGAGCTGGTACCATTCCCTCTGAAACTATTCCAGACAATTGAAAAGGAAGGACTCCTCCCTAACTCATTTTATGAAGCCAGCATCATCCTGATACCAAAACCAGGAAGAGACATAACAAACAAAGAAAATGTCATGTCAATATCCCTGATGAACATCGATGAGAAAATCCTAAGTAAAACACTGGCAAACTGAATCCAGAGGCACATCAAAAAACTTATTCACCATGATCAAGTCAGCTTCATCCCTGGGATGCAAGGCTGGTTCAACAAATGCAAAATGTAATCCATCACATAAACAGAACCAAAGACAAAAATCACATGATTGTATCAATAGATGCAGAAAAGGCCTTTGATAAAATTCAACATCCATTCATGTTAAAAACTCTCAAAAAACTCGGTATTGATGGAACATATCTCAAAATAATAAGAGCTATTTATGACAAACCCACAGCCAATTTCATATTGAATGGGCAAAAGCTGGAAGCATTCCCTTTGAAAACTGGTACAAGACAAAGATGCCCTCTCTCACCACTCCTATTCAACACAGTATTGGAAATTCTGGCCAGGGCAATCAGGAAAGAGAAAGAAATAAAAGGTATTCAAATAGAAGGAGAGGAAGTCAAGTTGTCTCTCTTTGCAGACAACATGATTTATATATTTATAAAAGCACATCATCTCAGCCCCAAAACTTCTTGAACTGATAAGCAACTTCAGGAAAGTCTCAGGATACGAAATCAATGTGCAAAAATCACAAGCATTCCTTTACACCAACAATGCGCAGGCAGAAAGCTAAATCATGAATGAACTCTCATTGAAAATCACTACAAAGAGAATAAAATACCTAGGAATACAGCTAACAAGGGATGTGAAGACCTCTTTAAGGAGAACTACAAACCACTGCTTAAGGAAATAAGAGGGGATACAAACAAATGAAAAAACATTCCATCCTCATGGATAGGAAGAATCAATATCATGAAAATGGCCATACTGCCCAAAGTAAGTTATACATTCAATGCATTTCCATCAAACTACCAGTGACATTCTTCACAGAATTAGAATAAACTATTTTAAATTTCAAGTGAAATCAAAGAAGATCCCATATAGACAAGAGAATCCTAGCAAACAAGAACAAAGTTGGAGGCATCATGCTACATGACTTCAAACTATACTACATGGCTACAGTGAACAAAACAGCATGGTACTTGTACATATAGACCAACAGAGCAGGACCAACATATAGACCAATGGAACAGAACAGAGATTTCAGAAATAACACCACATGTCTACAACCATCTGATCTTCAAGAAACCTGACAAAAATGAGCAGTGGGGAAAGGATCTCCTATTCAGTAAATGGTGCTGGGAAAACTGGCTAGCCATATGCAGAAAACTGGAACTGGACTGGAGCCCTACTTTACATCTTATACAAAAATTAACTAAAGATGGATTAAAGAGTTAAAGGTAAAACCCCAAACCATAAAAACCCTAGAAGAAAACCTAGGCAATACCATTCACACATAGGCATGGGCAAAGACTTCATGACAAAAATGCCAAAAGCAATTGTAACAAAAGCTAAAATTGAGAAATGGGATCTAATTAAACTGAAGAGCTCCTGCACAGCAAAATAAACTATCATCAGAGTGAACAGGCAACTATAGAATGGGAGAAAATTCTTGCAATCTACCCATCTGACAAAGGTCAAATATCCAGAATTTACAAGGAACATATTTACAAGAAAAAAACAAACAATCCCATCAAAAAATAGGCAAAGGATATGAACAGATCCTCCTCAAAAGAAGACATTTACACAGCCAACAAACATGAAAAAAAGCTCAACATCACTGATCATCAGAGAAATGCAAATCAAAACCACAATGAGATACCATTTCATGCCAGTCAAAATGGTGACTATTAAAAAGTCAGGAAACTATAGATGCTGGTGAAGGTGTGGAGAAACAGGAATACTTTCACACTGTTGGTGGGAATGTAAATTAGTTCAACCATTATAGAAGACATTATGGTGATTCCTCAAGGATCTAGAACCAGAAAAACCATTTGGATCCAGCAATCCCACTACTGGGTGTATACCCAAGGAATATAAATCATTCTATTATAAAGACACATACTCATGTATACTTATTGCAGTACTATTTACACTAGCAAAGACATGGAACCAACCCAAATGCCCATCAATGATAGACTGGATAAAGAAAATCTGGAATAAAACTGGATAAAGAAAAACATGGAATACTATGAAGCCATAAAAAAGAATGACATCATGTCCTTTGCAGGGACATGGATGAAGCTGGAAGCCATCATCCTCAGCAGACTAACAGAAGAGCAGAAAACCAAACACTGCATGTTCTCACTCACAAATGCGAGTCGAACATTGAGAACACATAGACACTGAGAGGGGAACAACATACCCCATGGCCTGTTGGGTGGTGGTGGGTAAGGGAAGGGATCTTAGAGGACAGGTCAGTAGGTCCAGTAAACCACCATGGCACACATATACCTATGTAAGAAACCTGCATGTTCTGAAAAAGAGGTTTAATTGGCTCATGATTCTGTAGGCTTTACAGGAAGTGTGGTGCCAACGTCTTCTGGTGAGGCCTCAGGAAGCTTACAGTCCTTACAGAAGGCAATAGGGAGCTAACATGTCACATGGCAAGAGTGGGAACAAGAGAGAGAGGAGGAGTCAGGCTCCTTTAAACCATCAACTCTCATAACAACTCTCACATGAATTAGCAGAGCAAGAACTCACTTATTACCATTGGGAGGGCACCAAACCATTCATGAGGGATCTTCCCCCATGATCCAAACACCTCCTACCAGGCCCCACATTGAACATTAGGGATTACATTTGAAATGAGATTTGGAGGGGACAAACATCCAAACCACATCATTCTGCCTCTGATCCCCCTAAATTCATGTCCTCCTCACACATCAGAATACAACCATGTCTTTGCAATAGTCAACCAAAGTCTTAACTTGCTTCAGCATTAACTCAAGTCTCAAGTCCCAATTGTCAAGTCTCAAGCATCATCTGGAGATGAATCCATTGATCCTATGAGCCTGTGAGATCAAAAACAAGTTATTTACTCCCAATATACAATGGTGCTACAGATATTGGGTATACATTATCACTTGAAAAGGGAGAAATTGGCCAAAAGAGAGGCAATATGCCCATACAAGTCTGAAACTCAGCAGGACAGTCATTAAATCTTAAAGCTCCAAAACAATCTCCTTTGATATCATGTCCTACATCCTGGGCACAATGGTGTGAGATGTAGGCTATGAAGGCTTTCGACAGGTTTGTCCCTGTGGCTTTCCAAGATGCAACCCCTGTGGCTGCTCTCACAGGTTGGAGTTGAGTACCTATGGCTTTTTCACACTGTGGCTGCAAGCTGACAATGGCTCTACCAGTCTCAGGTCTGGAGGGTGGCATCCCACTTCGCAAAGCTCCCCTAGACGGTTCCCTGGTGGGGACTCTGCAGGGGCTCCCACTCTACATTTCCCATTAGCACTGCCCTAGTATAGTTTCTCTGTGGGGGCTCTGCTCCGGTAGTAGGCTTCTTCCTGGGTATCCAGACTTCCCCATATATGCTCTGGAATCCAGTTGGGAGTTGCCAAGCTTCCTTCACATTTGCATTCTGTGCATCTGCAGGCTGAACATCACATGAAAGCTGCCAAGGATTATGGCTTGCTCCCTCCAGGGTGGCAGCCTGAGCTTTACCTTGGCCCAGTTGAGCTGTGGCTGGAGCCTGAGTGGTCGGATGCAGGGAGCACTGTCCTGAGGCTGTGCAGGGAAGTGAGGTCCTGGGCCTGACCCCCGAAACCATTCTTCTTCCCTAGGCCTCTGGGCCTGTGATGAGAAGGGCTGTCCCCAAGAACTCTGAAATGCCTTCAAGGCCTTTTACCCATTGTCTTGGCTCCTTTTTAGTCATGCTAATCTCTCTAGCAAATGATTGCTCAGTAGCCTGCTTGGATTTTTTCTACCATAGGGCTGGGCTACAAGTTTTCTAAATTTTTATGCTCTGCTGTCTTTTATTTGCTTCCATATATAATTTAGGGTGTTAGAGGCAGCCATACCACTTCTTGAATGCTTTGCTGCTTAGACTTTTTTTTTTTTCCTGCCAGGTATCTTGTCACCATAATTAAGTTCAAACTTCTCAGATCCCTATGACATAAACACACTGCTGTCAAGTTCTTTGCCAGGGTTTAACATGGGTAATCTTTACTCCAGTTCCCGATAACTCCCTGATTTCCACCTAAGACTTAATCAGCCTGGACTTCATTGTCCATATCTCTATGAGCATTGTGGATATAACCATTTAATCAGTCTCTAAGAAGTTTCAAACTTTTTCTCATTTTCCTGTCTTCTTCTGAGCCTTCCAAACTCTTTCAACCTCTGCTCATTACCCGGTTCCAAAGCTTTTGCCACATTTTCAGGTATTTAATAGCAACACCCCATTCCTGGTACCAATTATCTGTGTTAGTTTATTCTTGTGTTGCTATAAAGAAATACCTGAGAATGGATAATATATTAAAAAAAGATGGTTAATTGGCTCTCAGTTTTACAGGTTTTACAGAAAGCATGGTGCTGACATCTATCTCTGATGAAGTCTCACAAACCTTATAATCATGGTGGAAGGTAACAGGGAGTCAGCATGTCACATGGCATGAGCAGGAACAAGAGAAAGGAGGAAGAGCCAGCCTTTTAAACAACCAGCTCTCATGTGAACTAACACAGTGAGAACTCACTTATTACCATGGAGAGGACATCAAGCCATTCATGAGGGATCTGCCCCCATGATCCAAACACCTCCCACCAGGCCAGCCTCCAACATTGGAGATAATATTTCAACATGAGATTTGGAGGGGACAAATAGCCAAATCATATGAGTTACTAGTCTGACTTTCTCTGAAATAGGTGTATTTGGATTGTTCTCTGTTGTTGGATGGTAGAAATAGTTATATATAACTATTATATATAACTTTTATATATAATCTATATAAAAGATAGGTGAGTTATTTATAACTTAGAAGTAATATCCACTTGCATACTTCTTTAGTATGAACTAACTTTAGTATGGTTAGTTAAGTTTCATCATTAAGAATGACTTTCATTTAGTGAACATTTAGTGTTAAAAGTTAATGCTGGCCGGGTGTGGAGGCTCACGCCTATAATCCCAGCACTTCGGGAGGCTGAGGCGGGCAGATCATGAGGTCAGGAGATTGAGACCATCCTGGCTAACACGGTGAAATCTCGTCTCTACTAATACAAAAAATTAGCCAGGCGTGGTGGCGGGCACCTCTAGTCCCAGCTACTCAGGAGGCTGAGGCAGGAGAATGGCATGAACCCAGGAGGCAGAGCTTGCAGTGAGCTGAGATTGTGTCACTGCACTCCAGCCTGGGTGACAGGGCAAGACTCCATCTCAGAAAAGAAAAAAAAAAAAAAAAGTTAATGCTGCCATCAGTCCTGTACTTCTGAGACATGGATTGTTGGATGCTTAAAATGGTTTATGATAAGAAGTCTTAAAGTTCTAATCTGACTTTTAAAGTTTTAAATTTCTAACAAAGATGGTAAAACAGACACTGGGCCCTATTTGAGAGTGGAGGGTGGGAGGAGGAAGAGAAGCAGAAAAAATAACTATTGGGTACTAGGCTTAGTACCTTGGTGATAAAATAAGCTGTACAACAAACACCTGTGACATGAGTTTACCTATATAACATACCTGCACATGTACCCCTGAACCTAAAATAAAAGTTAATAAAAATTTATTACGAATTAAAAATAATATACAACACCAAGAGTGAGACCTGATGTAAACTGTGGACTTTGGATGACAATGATGTGTCAATGAAGGTTCATCAATTGTAACAAATGTACCACTCTGATGGGGGAGGCTGATAACGGGAAAGGTTGTGCATGTGTGGGGTAGTGGGTATATGGGAAATTTCTATTCCTCTCGATTTTGCTCTATGAAAAGCAAAAACTTAAAGGACTTAAAAATTATAGTGAAGGCATTAAATTTGGAAAAATCAATAACCTAGTTCCTTACTATGAAATCATATGGCATAGTTCTCTAAATGTAACCTTTATATGTCGTTTTCATGGACTTCATACACACTTGCTCTAGGAATAAAAGAGCAAAGTATTTTCATGTTTCCTTTTTTTCTGAGTTTGTATCAGTACTGGGTGTGTGCAGGTGGGGATAGGAGGGTTATCTTTAGCTAATTTTAGAATTGAGTTGAATGGAGGAATTATAATTTTCCAGTAAAAAAATTCAAGAAGTGTTTTTTGCCTCCCAGGTGGTAAAATCATGCATACTTTTTATTTCCTTTTTTGGTCTCTATATTTTCCAAGTGTTCAACAAAGTGTGGTTATTAGTTTTTATAATAAAAGAGATTTTAGGTTATTTCTCTGATTTCTAAGAGTTAAAAAAAAAAAAAGTTTTAAAGTTCTAATCTGAAATTTTCAGTGACCACATTTCAGTAGTGTTCATAGGAATATGTACAATCAAGGCAAATATTTTGTCTCCACTCCTGATTTCCCTGATGACAGAATTTTCCTAAGCATATTCCTGGCCTTTCTTTTTGTCCCTCTATTCTCTCTGCCCTAGGAGGTTGAAGGATTTATTTGACTGGTAAATTTAGGGAGGTTCAGTCCTATTTATCTTCCTTTTAGAAAAAAGCTGTCTGCAGGGAGCAAGTTACCTCTATTTTTCTAGGAGCAGATTCTTCCCCTTTAGAGAAAGATCCTGTACTTGTTCAACACTGCCTATATTTAGATACCTTCTCTGCCTGCTTGTTTTTAAGTAAGCCCATTTGGCTCTCATACTAAGCTACAGTCTTCAATTTGTCTTTTATTAAAAAATAAATATATTTTTGGCCTTCATATGCTACTCTTTGTTTTATTTTTCAATTTGCTTAGAACATAGTCATGGAAGAAGGAAGCCATTTTATTGTTTCATATATTTCTCATGTCTGACAGTTGACATTCTTCCTGAATTCTCTATCATCAAGAAGCTTTGACTCTATAGTAAACACAATTTCTAAATCTAACGAATCTCATCATGACCAGCTCTCAGAGCCCACACTTGAACACTACTGTTTTTCTCCAATGGATGGAATTCAAGCTACTTTGCAATTTCAGAAAGCAGTCAGAAAAAAACAGCCTTAGGTTATCATTTTGATTTTTTAAGGTTACTGTTGATCCTGATGCTGAACACTGAGGGAAAAATGCTTCAATTACAGACAAACTCTTCCATAATAACACAGACAAATCTTCAAAACTCATATTATTTGTGACCAACTCCTGAAGAAATATACTTTTAGATAACCTTCACATCGAAGGCAGGTAAATCACTCATCATATGTACATATGACATTTCTGAATATAATTACCTCAGCTGTGTGCTTTGCCACATGCCCCACGATGACAATGACCTTCCCTTTGAAGTTCTGGAGCATAGCAGTGTAAAGGCCCTGGGTAAGCTCCCCTTCTGCAGTGAAGGCAGCACTGAATGGAATGTTGATGCTTCCTGAAATGTGACCACGAATAAAGCTGAGAAGGAAAGTTTAAGGAAAACATTTATTTGTGTGCAATCATGAGTGTCTGAGGGAAACTCACAGAGCTAGGTGACTCCCAGAAGAGAGTACTAAACATCTTCCAGCTCATATGTATATTTATCTAAATGAAGTAAGGCACCTCCAAGAGAAAAAAAAAATTAAATTTGAAAATGAAGTAGAAGAGAGAAAGGAAGATGACTAGCCAAAGATGTAAAAGGATTTTACATCAAAAGCATTTCTCATTACATAAACACAGATATGGGGTAAACAATAACCATATTTAAAGAGGTTCTATAATGAGTGGAGATAGTGGAGATGGACTACATATCTTACAATTTAAATTTTCTAGTCAGCTGCTGCTTCATCATTTCTTTTAAAGAAAAGAATATGACATTAATAGTGAGAGAAAGAACCATAAATAAGTTCTGAAAAATGAAAGGAGAGAGAATCAACATTAACATTCCAGTGGACATTGTTTAGTTGACATTTTCTAGAATGGGAAGAGAATTTATGATCATGCATAGATTACCTTTGAAATTCATCAGCATTAGTTTTTCAAACATTTCTAATTATTCAATATTCCCAACTGTAGTTTTCCTGAAGAGTCATGACTTTTCTCTCAGAATATAATTACTCTGATGGTACTTTTTTTAAAAAAAAACTGAAAGTACTTTATTTTCAGTAAAGATCTACTTTTTAAAATGAAAATTTTTTATAACACAAACTAAGAACCTAACAACTCATGTATTCTCAGCACCTATATCCACATCTGTCCAGGCCTGAATCAGTTGCCAGAGAGTGTTTCCATATTTATCAAACAACCTTCACCAACCATGAACATCTTCTCTTTTTTAGTGTGTTTAAAGTAGCAAAAGCAATACAAATCTATCCTGGTCAAATGCTGTAGCAGACATGTTTGGGTTGCCTGCCCACCTGCTGTTTTCTTGTTTGGAAGAGCACCAGCCATTGACCCTGAGGAAAGGGTGAGTCTAGGCTGTCATATTGGTATCAGATGATCCTGCTATAACCACGACTGACCGGATGGTGGAGGGGAGGGTGATGATGGATATATGATGCAGGCCGAGCCAATGAGATTCTCTCCTTTGAAAATCGGAAATAAAAGACATAAAAGATAATGCTCAGACTGTGTTAAGCGTTACATGCAAAGTCACCTTTAAGGGCCTCTTCCATAAAATTTGTTCAGCCACTTATTAGAAAATTAGAAGACTCTGACTCTAAAAGAAGAACTGTTTAATAGATAAATTTAGTGACTACTGTATTTGGTTAAAAAAGTACCTATCTATATCTAAATCACCATATCTAGTAACTATATCTATAATCATAGATAAGTATTAAGGTGATTTTGTAGGTTCAATATCACCTATTTATTATGTGCCTTTAAAGATTTTAATCTAAACTCCTTTCAGTTACTAGAAGTATGTCATAAAGTTATTATATTATCCTTGTGATTTGTTAAAATCTAGATTAAATATTAAAATGCTTCACAAAATATGACGGCAACAGAGTCTTTTTTGAAAGAGAAAGTTTTTCAAAATACAAAATGATTCCAAACCTTTTTTAGGCTACAGTTTGGAAAATAAGGCATAAAAGAAACAGTTTTAAACCACGCTTTCCTTATTCTTAATCTACTTCAACCAAAAATTCTTGGATAATATCTAAGAACACTCATCCAAGAACACTCTTATCATGAAACTTCTAGCACAAAAATGACTGGGTAAGCATGAATGTCTTTAGACATGGTGGTTAAACCTCTAAATTTTCTATCATTACTGGCAAACAGCAGAGGTGAATGCATTATTGGCAAACAGCAGAGGAGAATGAGATTGGCCTAGTTATAAATAAGTGTATTTACAATGAATAGCCTGTTGTTTAAATAAGTCAGACAATGAAGACAACTTTGGTCATTTAGAAATCTTTTCTTTTTTCCTTGGAAATTACTTACATTGCCTACAATACAATTTCTCATGTGACGCATACAGCATTAGATGAAATAGAACTGCTTTAGGCAACTTCTAGACATTTGAGAGGTGGTCAGATTATATTGTAAATCTAGGCAGATGGATACTTTTTTCACTTGTTGAGTCCTTCATAATCAGAATAAAATATGAGGTATTTGGAAACTGAGCCAGGAACAGATTTCTGTATATTTTGTATTAGGAAGAATAAATAAAGAGGGAAATAGAAGAAAATTTTTGACATACGGTGACTGAATAACCATAGTTGACTGTCATCAGTCATGAGTAAAATCTGGCAAGTAAAGAGAAATGATGGAGAATATGTTGAGATAAGCACATTTTTCCAGGCTCTAAGAACTTTGGTTTTATTTCACTATATTACAGTGGAAAACAAGTATACACAGGACCTTCACACAAAGGTAGGGTTAGAGATGAACATGCAACACTACATATTTTAGAAGTATGACTGTCACTTTATTGCTTTCTGTCTAATATAGATAAAAATCTTAACCCTCTACACTAATGTTTTACATTTTAAAAAGGCATTTCTCATTATATAAACACAGATATGGGGTAAAAAATAACCACACTTAAAGAGGTTCTATAATGAGTATAATATTCAATAGTCAGACACTATGCTATTTTATAAACGAAGAATTTAAAAAGCTAGAGCTTCAAAGAACCCAGTTCAGAGGAAATACTACTATTAAGGAAATAGTACCCAAAGTATTTATGGGGCAATTAGCCCCAATCACATATATATCATGATATTGTAATCCCAACAATGACATTACAATTTTTGGTTAGGTTTTGGCAAAAGTGGCAATAGTATCCATAAATACTAATTTTTAACTTTCAGGGTTCATAGGAAATGAGAATTTTTGATGACATACTTGAAAGAGTTAAAAGATAAAAAACATCATTACAGAAGTCAGCAGTAATTACAATGAAATCTCTAGACTGGAATAATAATAGTTATGAAAGCATAAAAGCATCCAGTTATGGTAGCAGTCACTTCACCACATGTTTGAATATGGTTGTTTACTACTATGAATGCACTACAGGATACATTCCAGTAAACATATGAATTTTCTTTGGCATATGGTGACCTTACATTATATATCTTACCCCGTCTTGGAATAAATTGTACCCCTCCCTGCAAATAAACCATTCAGATCAACATTCCATTTGGCAGATATTACCAAAAGCATTTGAATGTATACTTAGAACAAAATCAAAATTTTGCATTAAACAGAATTTGATAGCCCAAAGCACAGACAGATTAAAAAAATTACTGTAAGCTTCTGATAAATAACTTGGATTATCAGAATATCATTAACAGGTAGGGGTGATGTATATTATCTTCTAGGTTTCTAAGATACGAAAACTTTCCTGTATTCATAATTCAGTCTACAAAACAATGCTGTAAGTAGATATGCTGTACTTCAATCAAACAGAAAAAGATCAGGTCTAAGTATATAGGTACAGTGTATAAGTAAATTACATGGTATTTAACCAAGAATATTCAAAAAGATTCTTTAATTTACAAAAAGATTTGAAAATTCCTTTAAAATATTGCTTAAAATTCAACACAGAAACCAGCTCATGTTTTTTTAAATCCTAAAAGAGCACAGCATTTTTGTTGGATGCCACACTTAGTGATGTCGTATCTCTAAAGACAACCCACACCAGTATTTCACCAAACCACTCAAGAACATCTACCTACCTTTGCTTTTTGGCTGTTTGTCTGCTGGGTTAACTAATTATAATTAGTGTTATAGACTTTTCAGCCCAAACTGAAGGTTTTACCTTTAGTATATCAACAGCCAAAAAGAAATATGAAATTAAACCCATAGTTCTCTCATAGATAACATAACTAAATAGCATTAACTGATACAAAAATGATGTTTAGATATTATTATTTTCTTTGCTAAATCTATTGATACTTTGAATGGCATCACCTTCCCCCAAATCAAACAGTCAAAAATCTCATTTCCAACATCTTATTAATAGCAACATCCAATATGCTGCTGCTCTTATAAATCCTGTACTCACATTTTTATTCCCATTACCCCTTGCCTATTTCAGATATTGATTTGTCTTGAGCTTAAACTACTGTAGTAACTGTTTTCTCCAACTTTTGTCTTTTCTCTTGGAAATACACTTGATTTACAATATTGACAGAGAAAAAATTTAAAAGCAAAGCGTTCTGATTATCATATCCTTTCTGAGAAACTTTCTATGACAGCCTATAGGACAAAGCCCGTATTCCTCAGTTCAGTCCTCATGAACAGAACCTAACTACTTTAATTCTAACCAAACTAAATCATGCATGTTACCAATATGTTTTCTATCTCCTGTAGTTTTCTCTTTCTAAATACCTTTTTCTCCTTATTTTTGCACAAACATCCATTCTTCAAATGTTTCATCCATGAAATTTTCCCTTCCCACAGTATCTGTACATCTCTCATAACAGCAATTTGATTTTATATAAAATATTCTAATGAAAATGACTTCTATCTAAACAACTGATAGAAACGATGAGTATTATATTTATTTCATCTTTGAATCTTTTTTTTTTTTTTTTTCCTGAGACAGTGTCTCATTCTGTCACTCAGGTCAGAGTGTAGTGGCACGATCTCAGCTCACTGTAAGCTCCGCCTCCTGGGTTCACACCATTATCCTGCCTCAGGCTCCTGAGTAGCTGGGACTACAGGCGCCCGCCACGATGCCTGGCTAATGTTTTGTATTTTTAGTAGAGACGGGGTTTCACCGTGTTAGTCAGGATTGTCTCGATCTCCTGACCTCGTGATCCGCCCGCCTCGGCCTCCCAAAGTGCTGAGATTACAGGCGTGAGCCACTGCGCCGGGCTCATCTTTGAATCTCTTGCAATGATTAATAGAATGCTTGGAATATCACTTACATATTTGGTGAGTAAATGAATTTCAGAATTTTGCCAAACCTGGAGTAACTAGTATCAGCAGCAAATATGCTAAGGTGCCTTCTGTGGCACCCTAACCAGTGGCACCAGTATCTAACAATGCTTCCAAGTGTCAACGATATAGAATTTCCCTTTGTCAGCACACACTTTGAGAAAAGGGAAAGAAACAGCAACAAAAGTAATTTCTCTGGATTTTCTTCAGCATAGGCCCACTAAAACTAGTCTATTTAGGGAAAAGCTAGGGACCTCACTCTTTATGACAGGATACGAAAGAATGATTATACACATCAAATTCCTGGATAATTCAATCCTAATTTTGCGTGCAAGATTATCTCTACCCTCATCCATCCTTTACAATGCATTAAAGTAATTTTTCTGAAATAAAAATCTGAGCATGGCATAAACCAAATATATCTGGTTTAGAATTTTTTAAGTTTCTCACTGCCTTTGGAATGAAACCCAAATTTCTTAGCATGTTATGAGACATTTTCAATGAAGCTACTTTTACCTACTCTAGTCTCATTACTAATTCTCATATATTCCAGACATATTCATCCACAGTTCTTGTAACTTCCTAAAAGTGTCCTTCTCACCTTCTCTGGGCCTCAAACAATGTAGTTTTTCAATGCCTTCTTTCTCTTCTTTGCTGGGTTACTAACTTCTACTTGTTTTTTAAGACTCATGTCAGACATCACTTGGTTTAGGTGCCCATCCTATATTTCCAGGAATTTGGGTATGCTTCAGACATAGACCATTTCATATTATACTGCAATTATCTATTTCACATATCTATTTTAGTTATAAGACTATGAGCTTCTGGTGGGCAGGGGTGCTGTAATTAAACTCTATTTTCCCATTGACTGGCAAAGCAGGTCCTTAAACAGGACAGGCTGGCTAATTGAATGAGACTGTATGGCACTCTAGGAACTGGGGTCATGGCTGGTTCACACAGCAAATAGAAACTCTTTAACAGCTAATATACCTTTCATAACTAACAATCCAGACATGACGACATTCCTCAGCAGTTGCTATCATATACTCCCACGTTATACAAAGCCCATTAAAATATGGGAATACAATTGGATGGAAATTTTAATTTAGATAGATTGAACCTAAGTCCAAATGAGATGAAAAAAATCTTACTAAACCTTCTCATCAGTATCTAGCCTGCTCTGATCATGAGTATCTTTAAATTGCTTTGAAGAAGTTTTTATAAATTAATTCTTAAGGACAAAGAGACAAGAGTAATACTAGTGTTCACTAACGATGGATGTGCCATAATGAAATAATGAATACAATTGAGTTCATGTGTTTTTCAAAACACAAATTTAAGCCTGAGGTTGTCTTTGGTATAGTTTTAGATGCTAACATTTTTCAAAAAAATCAAAAGGTAAGAGTTTTACAAGTAAAGCTCAGCCTTGAGCAAAAACTCAGCCTTGATTTCAAGCAAATGAGTAACATTCCTTTAAAGTATTGCTGTTTACAGATAACATAAGTTGGATCCACAATTACATGACTAAGACCTCTCTTAATATGAACTCCAAGAAAACTGAAACCCTAAATATTTATAACTATTAAAGAAAACAAGAGTTTGCTTGTGTATGACCATGGAAACTATTAACATCTGAAATTTATGTCACTACATGAGAAACATTTTCTATTGCCTCCTTATAAAATGCAATTTTTGTTTGCTTTGAAATTCTCAAAATACATTGAAGAACAAATATATCTGGCTTGATTTTTAACTAGATTAACATTTCATGTTTCTATCTTCTAAAAGCAAACAAAAAAATGTGATTTCAACAAAAACTGCTGTTTTGCCTCTCTGAGCCTTTGAATTTAGTATTAAAGAGTTTAGACCACATTAGGGTTTTTTCTTATACTGAAGTTTTGGGATTATGTTTTTATTGTTAGGTGGGTAAAGTCTGTCTTCATGTCCTTCAGCTTTCTTTTTCTGTATCCTCCATTCCCTTGGCCCACATTGGGGTTTAGGTAGTTCCCTAAGATTGTTGGCACCTTAATGTGCTGCTTCTCTCCTACAATCACAAAAACTGAACATAGGTTAAAATTTTGTCAGCTGCAGGCTTTCTGTATTTTAACGGAGACTATTCATAACACAAGCTAAATGACTGAAGCCTTACAGTAGCGTTTCAGGCATCAAGTGACGGTTCTGAAGGGGGCGTGGTGGTAGTGGTGAGGCCGTCCCTTAAATTTATTGGTAGACAGCTTATTTTGCCTGTGGATAAGATTGCCTCCCTACCTTTCATAAGCTATCACTTAAATCATTTTACATAGGTTAAAAAAAAGATGAGATGAAATATATTCTTAGACATTAAATCTCCTGGAAGCACAATTTAGGAAAAAAAAATTTCACCTATATAAAGAGGTAAGAACTGTGTATACATTTAAATGATGTATAAAAGCAAAACAGAAGATAAACATGATACAGGGACATTATAAGTAATGTGAACAACATTTCAAAAATAATTTACTTCCTCTGGGGAAGGAAAAGGTATTACAGAAAGTTTCTTTTTTTTCCATATTGTGCAGGGTCACATTTTGTGGCAAGGGAGAAATAAAATTATTTCAAAAATATCCTAGTATTAAATATGTAATTACTTTTTAAACAGATTGTTAAAGTCACATAAATCCTAGACTTTAATTGTGAAGATTTACCTTGGTAAGAATTAAGAGTTACTGTACAAAGATAATTATTTTTAAAATATAATTAAAATTTCAATAGGCTTTAAAAAACATCAGCATATTAGTAGTTTTAGGGAAATTTTTATTAAAACGGTTTTGAATGAATTAAATATTATAAATTATGTCAATATAGTAGGAAAGGATCTTTCTATCATGTTTCCTCCCTCAAAGTGTTGCAATATTGCTTTCTAAAATTTGAAATACTTCAATTTTCCTTGATTCTGTGGCTACATCTGTATAAAGATAACCACAGGTAGATTTGTTCAGTTGGGATCTGGGATTAGGCCTCTTATACACACAGGTACTGAAGGTAATAGCTTATTTTGTGTATAAGATTTGAAGAAATGTGTATAGCATCTGAATGAATATATATCGTTTAGAGGCATCAATGCATGTCTCGCTGACTCATTAATTTCTATTAATTTCAATCTTGTTTATGCTCTACTGTCCTACACAGAGACCAGATAGGCACCTGCCAAATAGTGTAAAATTCAGAAGCACAAGACTGTCTCTGCCAAGTACTAGTTATATGGCCTTGGGAAAGTTGCTTAACGTCTTTAAGCTTCAGTTTATCAGTAAAACAGAGATAACAACAGTATCTACATCATAAGACCAGCACCAAGTTTGGCACAGTGTAAGAACTTAAAGACTGCTATTATTAGAAGTCAATTTACTTCAGTCTATTCAAGAAGCAGCTAGTGTGCGTGGCCAGAAGCAGCTAGTGTGCATGGTTCTCATGGAGAAAATCAGAAGGGGGCAAGTAAATACTACACCTTCAGCTGAAGCATCCAGGTATTTGCAGTGGGACTAGTCAAGGAAACAACTTGACCCACAGAGAATGAAGAAAAGTAAGGACAATGACCCACCTGGGAACAACATGGAACCAGGGGATACTCCCCCACCCAAGGGAAGTGGTGAGTGAATGAGCGGCCACAGGAAAACACACTTCTCTCACAGGTCTTTGCAACCCTCAGGTCAGGAGATCTCCTTGTGAACCCACTCCACCAGGGCCTTCAGTCTTCAGTCTGACGGACAGATCTACATGAAGTCTTGGCAGAGCAACTGCTCAGGCATGGGTGGAGACCCTCAAGCCTTAGATTATTACTGGGTTTTCTGGCAAAAGTAGCTGCAGCTTCGGCAAAGTAGAAGGTTAGACTTCTGTACATACCCGTAGGAAAGAGGCCGAATCCAGAAGGCTGAGTAGTAACAACCTGCAGGCCCCACTTCCACGGCATCTCACAAGATAAGACCTATTGGCTTGGGATCCAGCCAGCTACCAGAAGTGGCACTGCACCTCCCTAAGAAGGAGTTCCCAGGGAGAGGGGTGGGTTGCTATCTTTGCTGTCCAGACACCTTAGCCATTCCAGCCTTCAGGCTTTGGAGAGTCTGAGCTGACTCAGGGCAGAAGGAATCCCACAGCACAGCATAGATGCTCTACCAAAATGTGGCCAGACTGCAGACTGCTTTTTTAAGCAGGTTCTGATCCTGTTCCTCCTCACTGGGCAGGACCTCTCAACCAGGGTCTCCAGCCACTTTGTACAGGTGCCCTTAAACCAGCAATAGGTCCACACCTCCCTGGGACAAAGCTCCCAGAGCGAGGAACAGGCTGCCATCTTTGCTGTTTCACAGCCTTCACTGGTGACACCTCCAGGTTCTGGAAAATCTGAGATGATTAGGGCCTAGAGTGGGCCCCAAGCATACTGCAGCAGCCCTATAGAAAAGTGGCCAGACTATTACATGGGTTCCTGTTCTCATATCTCCTTACTGGGCAGATCCTCCAGGCCTGAGGTTCCAGCCACCCCCCACCAGAACTATTGGGCCAGTACAAAGTCAGCAACTCCCTGTACAGAGCCTCCAGGGGCAAATAAAAGCCTCTCTGCCATTGTCTCTGCAGTGGAACTGCCCTTCCCACCCTTGAACTAATGAAGAAGCAAAGACCTTAAGTGCCTTATCCATACCTCCAACAAACTGCAGTTGAACCAAGGAGAGGAGGCCAGTCCATCTCCCACAGGTCCCACACACTCCCCAAAGCTCATCACCAGTCAGGAAACTCCTGGCTTGGGCCCACAGAACAAACTTCCATTTTGGGCTGACTTCGCTGAGTGATTGCTGACCTGTATCTCTCTGGGGAGGAGCCCCCAGGAGTCAAGAAAATGACCCTTGGCCACAACCACTACTAAGATCTCTTCCTCTACTGCCTCTAAGCTGTGGAAGGAATATAAACTCTGAGATTATCCCAGAGCTGCAGTGGGCAGTCCAGAGTGCCAAGTCATGAACTATAGCGGGCACTCAAGGGGGAGAGGAGCCCATACTTTCAGAGCACTGAGAGGGAACATGGCTGCAACTCTGAGGAAACATAAGGGAGCCAAACTACTGAACAAAAGTCTACCAACTGACCAATAAGCCTAAGTGTCAGCTGCTGGATAAACCCCAAAGCTTCAACACAAAAAATACCTCACTAACATACCCCACTCTAAAACCAAAGACAGGAAGTCAGCTTCCAATAAAGACCCTATACAAATACTCATCCCAGTGAAAATATCCAGAAAAGAAGTCTATTGACTGTACTTAATCTATACCACAGTTAAAGGAACACCCACATGCAGAGGTGAGAAAGAACCAATGCAAGAACTCCAGTAACTAAAGTGGCCAGGGTGTCATATGTCTTCCAAATGGCTGCACCAGTTCTCCAACAAGAATTCTTAATCATGCTGAACTGGCTGGAATGACAGAAATAGAATTCAGAATATGGACAGGAACAAAGATAATCGAAATTCAGGAGGATGGCAAAACCCAATCCAAGAAAATTAAGAATCACAATAAAGTGATACAGTAGCTGAAGGATGAAATAGCTAGTATAAAAAAGAACTTAACAAATTGGACAGAGATGAAAAACACAAGAATTTTACAATGCAATCACCAGTATTAACAGCAGAATAAACCAAGCTGATGAAAGAATCTCACAATTTGAAAGCTGGTTCTTTGAAATAAGACGTCAGACTAAAATAATAATAATAAAAAGAATAAAAAGTAATGAACAAAGCCTCCAAAATGTATGAAATTATGTAAAGAAACTGAATATATAAATCATTGGCATCCCTGAAAGAGAGGGGGAGAGAGCAAACAACTTGGAAAATGCATTTCAGGATTCTTCCATGAAAACTTCCCTAACCTTGTAGAGAGGCCAAGAGTCAAATTCAGGAAATACAGAGACCTCCTGCAAGATTCTACACAAGATCATACCCAAGACACATAACTGTCAAATTTTCCAAGGTTGAAATGAGAGAAAGAATGTTAAAGGCATCTAGCGAGAAAGGGCAGGTCACCTGCAAAGGGATTCCCATCAGGCTAACAGCAGACCTCTCGGCTGAAACCCTACAAGCCAGAAGAGATTAGGGGACTATATTGAATATTCTGAGAGAAAAAAGTCTTCAACCAAGAATTTCATATCTAGCTAAACTAAACTCTCTAAGTGAAGAAGAAATAAGATCCTTTTCAGATAAGCAAATATTAAGGGACTTCATTACTACCAGACCTGCCTTATAAGAAAGAGATCTTGAAAGGAGCACTAAATATAGAAAGATCACTACCAGCGAATACAAAAACACACTTAAACACAGACCAATGTCACTGTAAAGCAACCACACAAACAGGCCAACATAACCACCAGCTAACAGCACAATGACAAAAACCAATCCACACATATCAATACGAATCTTGAATGTAAATGGTCCAAATACCCCACTTAAAAGGAACAGAGTGGCAAGCAGGATAAAAAAGTAAGACCCAATAATATGCTGTCTTCAAGAGACGTATCTCACACATAATGACACTCATAAGCTCAAAATAAAGGGATGGAGAAAAATCTACCAAGAAAATAAAACACAGAAAAAAGCAGGGGTTGCAATCCTAATTTCAGATAAAACAGATTTCAAACCAACAGTGATCAAAAAAAAAAAAAAGACAAGGGCATTATATAATGGTAAAGGGTTCAATTTAACAAGACCTAACTATTCTAAATACATATGAACCCAATACAGGAGCACCCAGATTCATAAAGCAAATTCTTGGAGACCTACAAAGAGACATCGACTCCCACAAAATCATAATGGAAGACTTCAACACTACAGTGACAGTATTATACAGATCACTGAAGCAGAAAATTAACAAGATATTCAGGACCCAAACTCAGCATTAGACCAAATGAATCTGATATAACTTTACAGACGTCTTCACCCAAAACCAAAAGAATATACATTCTTCTCATCACCACATGGCACATACTCTAAAATCGACCACATAACTAGACATAAAACAATCCTCAATAAATGTATAAGAACTGAAGTAATTCCAAACATTCTCTCAGACCACAGTACAATGAAAATAGAAGTCAACACAATAAAAATCACTCAAAACCATACAATTACATAGAAATTAAACAACATGCTCCTGATTGACTTTTGGGTAAAAAATAAAAGGCAGAAATCAAGAAGTTCTTTTAAAATAAAGAGAACAAAGATACAACATACCAGAATCTCTGGGACACAGTTAAGGCAATGTTAAGAGGGAAATACATAACACCAAATATCCACATCAAAAAGTTAGAAAGATGTTAAATTAACAACCTAACTTCACAACTGAAATAATTAGAAAAATGAGACTAAAACAACCTCAAAGCTAATAAAATGTGAGAAATAATTAAAAAAAAATCAGGGGTGAAGTGAAGGAAATCAAAAAATGAAAAACCATTCAAAAGAGCAATAAATTCAGGAGTTGGTTTTTTGAAAAAAATTGATAAGATAGGCCACTAGTTAGACTAAGAAGAAAGAAGATCCAAATAACACAATTAGAAATGACTAATGAAATATAACCACTGACCCCACAGAAATAAAAATAACCATATGCTCTATGTACGCAAACTAGAAAACCTAGAAGAGATGGATAAATTCCTGGACATATACACCCTCCCAAGACTGAGCCAGAAAGAAACTGATTCCCTGAACAGACCAATAATGATCTTTGAAATTCAATCAGTAATAAATAGCCTACCAACCAAAAAAAGCCCAGGACCTGATGGATTCAAAACCAAATTCTACCAAATGTACAAGGAAGAGCTGGTACCATTCCTACTGAAACTATTCCAAAAAAATTTAGAAGAAGGGACTTCTACCTAACTCATTCTATGAGGCCAGTATCAACTTCATACCAAAGCCTGGCAGAGACACAATAAAAAAAATAAAACTTCAGACCAACATCCTTGATGAACATCGATGCAAAAATCCTCAATGAAATATTTGTAAACCTAATCCAGCAGCACATCAAAAAGCTACTTCACCATGATCGAGTAGGCTTCATCCCTGGGATGCAAGATTGGCTCGACATGCAAAAAATCAATAAATGTGATTCATTACATAAGCAGAACTAAAGACAGAAACCATATAATTAACTCAACAGATGCAGAAAAGACTTGATAAAATTAAACATCCATTCACGTTAACAACTCTCAATAAACTAGCTATTGAAGGAATATACTTCAAAATAATAAGAGCTATCTATGACAAAACCACAGCCAACATTATACTGAATAGGCACAAGCTGGAAGCATTCCCCTTGAAAACTGGCACAAGACAAGAATGCCCTCTCTCACCACTTCTATGCAACACATTATTGAAAGACCGAGTCAGAACAATGAGGCAAGAGAAAGAAATAAAGTGCATTCAAATAGGAAGAGAAGAAGTCAAACTATCTCTGTAGATGACATGATTCTATATCTAGAAAAACATGCAGTCTTGACCCAAAAGCTCCTTCAGCTGATAAACAACTTCAGTGAGGTTGCAGGATACAAAATCAATGTACAAAAATCACCTATACACCAATGACAACCAACCTGAAAGCAAAATCAGAAAGGCAATCCCATTCACAATTGCCCCCCCAAAACACACACTCCCTAGGAGTACAGCACACCAGGGAAGTGAAGGACCTCTAAAATGAGAATTACAAAACACTACTCAAAGAAATCAGAGAAGACACAAACAAATGGAAAGACATCCCATGCTTATGGATAGGAAGGATCAATATCATGAAAATGGCTGTACTGCCCAAAGCAATATACAGTTTCAATGCTATTCCTATCAAACTACCAAGGACAATATTCACAGAACAAGAAAAAACTATTTTAAAATTCATATGGAACCAAAAAAGGGCCTGAATATCCAAGACAATGCTAAGCAAAAAGAACAAAGCTGGAGACATCATGCTACCCAACTTCAAACTATACTGCAAGGCTACAGTAACCAAAACAGCATGGCACTGGTAAAGAAACAGGCACATAGACTAATGGAACAGACTAGAGAGCCTAAACATCTAAGACCATCTGATCTTTGACAAAGCTGACAAAAAACAAGAAATGGGAAAAAGACTCCCTATTAAATAAATAGTGCTGGGATAACTGACTAGCCGTATGCAGAAGATTGAAGATGGAACTCTTCCTTATACCATATACAAAAATCTACTCAAGGTGGGTTAAAAGACTTTAATGTAAAACCCCAAACTATAAAAACTCTGGAAGACAACCTAGGCAATACCATCCTAAACCTAGGAATGGGCTTAGATTTCAGGACAAAGAAACCAAAAGCAATCACAACAAAAGCAAAAATTGACAAATGGGACCTAATTAAACTTAAGAGCTTCTGCAGAGCAAAAGAAACTATCAACAGAGTAAACAGACTGTAGGAGATCGGTCAGGGTCATGGGAAAAATTGTAGAAAGATACAAACCTTCTTGGAAGGCCAGGAGGTTTTACAAAAGCTTCAGAAAAGCATTTGGTTGAAGGCAGCCAAACCCTCTTATCCGGAGCCTGAGAGCGAAGGTTAGATAACAAGTGGATATAAAGGAATTGATCTAGATAAGTTAGTTTACTTAGGCCTTGGAACCTGGTCTTTAATCATCCATGTGCACGACTGCTCTCGCAGGGGATGGCGACCATATTAATTACCCATAAGTGTGTTGACTCAAAGCCTTTGTCATTAAATCTATACTAAATAAATGCCTGCAGCACCAGCTTGTCAGGGCCGCGGCTGCTACAACTCTTTCTGTCAGTGCTCTGGTCCTCTAGCCCACTCTTTCACTGGATACCTGTGTCTGAGTGCATTCTTTAATCTGTCATTCTGCCAGGGTCTGCAGGTCAGACCTGGCAGGTGGTGCTCCACATGAGGAATGCTGCAATGGATCGTGACAGAACCCTCAAAAATGAAGGTGAAAAGACTGCACAGTCAGTAAGTCATTGGTGCCCACTTGGGATTTCCAAGTTTGAGGGAACCGTTCAGGCTAGGGTTTCATCATAAGACAACAGTTATCAGTTCAACAGCAACAGTATATAAAAGTATTGAAACAGCTGCTTAAAGCTAGCAGAGCCTCGGTTTTGCAGGCTCAGTTAAGAGACCTAGTGTACACTATTGTTTCCCATAACCCATGGTTCCTGAAAGAAGGTACTCTAGACGTAGAGCTCTGGGAACAAGTGGATAGAAATCTTAAACAACATGATGCACAAAAGCAATGGGTCTCAATAACATCTTTAATGTTATGGGCTTTGGTTACGGTGGCTCTGGTCCTGCTCTACACAGAAGAGCCTAAAAAGGGAAGAGAGGAGGAACTGTCATCTACCTTACTGCCTCCATCTCCCTCAGCCCCGCTGTTTCTGGGAAAAAATAACAAAGAGGAAACGGAGGTTTTGCCTGAGCCCCCTCCTCCAATAAATTGGAAAAAAGACAAGGGATATGCTATAGCTATGGGACCTTGTCTTAGGCAAGAGGCATTAGATGGGGAGCTCTTATCCTGGCTGGTAATGCAAGATTGACAAGGCAATCAGGTACATGAACCCATTTCTTTTAATGCTTATAAAGAGCTAAGAAAAATCTTTAAAGAAAACGGAGCCAGTAGCCCATTTACAAGAGGGTTAACTGAGGTCACTCTGCAGACCTCTTTCAAATAATGGCCACTGTTATTTCTCCCTTACCCCTAACGTGGCTCTCTCAAAATCCTATTTGGGTAGAACAGTTGCCTTTAAAGGGAGAGAAATTACAAAGAGCCCATGAATTAGCTGAGGAACAACTAAAAGCCATATAGAACCATCAAACAGTCTTTGGAATTTGCCCATTTTCATAATTCCCCAAAAGTCTGGTAAATGGAGACTTTCGCATGACTTATGTGCTATTAATGTTAAGTTGCAACCTATGGGGCCCCTTCAGCAGGCCCCCACTGCCCCCACACGTGGCAATTCCTTGAGAATGGCCTACAATCATTATTGACTTAAAAGACTGCTCTTATACTATTCCCCTTGCAGAACAGGACGGATAAAAATTTGCATTTACAATAACAGCTCTTAATAGTGAAAGGCCAGCTCACTGATTTCATTGGAAAGTGCTTCCTCAGGGAATGTTTAACAGTCCTACCATGTGTCAATATCATGTAAATCAAGCTTTGTCCCCCAGTAGAAAATAATTTCCTAATTGCAGGATTATTCATTTTATGGATGATATTTTACTAGCAGCCCCAACAGAGCCAGTATTTTTAAAGTTACATGCCTCTGTCATAAAGAATACAACGTTAAGAGGTTTAATCATAGAACCTGAAAAAGTACAGATGTCTTCTCCTTGGAAATATCGAAATATCTTGGGTACATTCTAACTTCCCAGTCAGTAAGACCTCAAAAGGTTAAATTAAATACTAGCAACTTACATACCTTAAATGATTATCAGAAATTACTAGGCAATATTAACTGGCTTTGCCCCACCTTGGGCATAACTACTGATAAGTTACAGAATCTGTTTTCTATCTTAAAAGGCAATGCTGCCCTATACTCTCCCAGGTATTTAACTCCTGCAGCAGAAAGGGAAATTGAAGAGATAGAGCAAGCTATTTCTCAGAGACAACTAGATTGCATTGATCCATGGTATTCAGTTCAATTATTTGTTTTTCCCACTAAATACTCCCCTACAGATGACCCCAGGGCTATGCTTCCTAGAAGGGGTTTTTTGCTCACATACCAGGACTAAAACACTCTCTCCCTATATCCAGTTATTCAGTGAAGTCATCTATTCAGGCTGCAGACGATGCAATCAGTTGCTACGTTATGACCCTGATATCAGGATTCCTTTAAGTAAAAAGCAATTCAAGGCAGTATTGCCTTATCTGTGGACCTGCAAATAGCACTCTCTGATTACAAAGGCCATAAAGAGCATGCCCTTCCTGCTGACAAACTCCTTTAGTTCTTATCTTGTACTTCTGTGGTTTTGCCTACTAAAATAGTTCAATCCTCCATACCTAATGCTTTAACACTGTTTACTGATGGCTCTGGTAAACATGGAAAAGAGGCTGTCTGGTGGAGACCACATAATTCCCTCACTTGTTCTGGATTTACTAGCACTCAGAGAGCTGAAGTTGGAGCCTTACTATTGGCCTTGGAAACTTATTCCGTTCAGCTCATCAATATTGTTAGTGAGTCTGCTTACTCTGTTTATTGCAGAAACTTGAGACAGCCCTCATTAAGTCCACCTTGGAGCCCAGCCTGTATGCACTTTTTCTCCGACTTCAGCATTTGCTAGATCAATATACACATCCTATTTTTATCACACAAATTTGAGCCCACAGCTCGCTGCCTGGCCCACTGGCTTATGGCAATGATTAAGCAGATCTACAAGTTAGAACATCACTGCTTGACCACGCCACCCAATTGCATCAATTTTTTCACCAAAACTGGAGAAACTTATTGAAGCAATTTCAACTTACCCAGAGACTAGCTAAACAAATTACCCAGCAATGCCCAGATTGCCGGCTCACAGGTATGTCCCTCCTTCTACAGGTGTTAACCCTAGAGGACTAGAACCTCATCAGTTAGGGCAAACAGATGTGTTACACATGTGCCTGAATTTGAAAAACTAAGATAGGTACATGTATCCATTAAAAACTATTCTCAATTAGTGCTCATGCCTTTCCTGGAGAGTCCACCCGATATGTCATTAAACATCTTCTTTTAACTTTTGCATTTATGGGGCAGCCTACAAAAATTAAAACTGATAATGGTCTGGCTTATGCCAGCTCACAATTTCAACAATTTTGTCACAGTGGACTATCCAATATTCCACAGGCATCCCATATAACCTCCAAGAAGAGGCCATAGTAGAACGTACCCCCTCTGCCCTTAAAAATATGCTCAGAAAACAAAAAAGGGGGAATATGAGTAAGGACCCTGCAACACTATTAGCACAAGCCTTATTTACCCTTAATTTTAAAAATTTAGATGATAAATTTCAATCAGCTGTAGAAAAGCACTTTGCAAAAACCTCTCAAGACATAAAATCTGCAGTTTTATGGAAAGATGTAAACAGTAATGTATGGTGTGGTCCAAATGAATTGTTAACATGGGGGAGAGGATATGTTTGTGTTCACACCCCCTCAGGTCCTCTTTGGATTCCAGCACGACATATGAAACCTTACCATAGCATGGCTAGGACACAACCCAGTACCAGAAATAAAGAAAATGACCCTACAGGACCTACAGCCCCAGACAATGTGGCTTCCTGGGACAACACAGGCCCTGGACAGGACTCTTAAGAAGAGAAATTAAAAGACTGAGCAAATCTGCTCTGGACACAGACACCATTCACTCCAGATAATTTGTTCCTTCCTATGCTTTATTAACTTTTTTAACTCTTTCACTTTACCTGCAACCCCCACCTGCTACTCTCTATTGGGCTCATCTCTTAGATATACCTTTCTTCAGCCCTGTTACTTAAACAAACACCCCCTTCTCAGCTTCTAACAACACAACTGCTTAGCTAAGAGAGATTGACATGTCCCAAATGGGGTTCCTCAATAACAGCACACATTGGACTAAGGTGCCAAGTAATACTACATGTCACTCCTTAATTGGAAAAGAATGTTGCTAATTATGCTCATATTTGCCTTCTATTATTTACTAATTCTAGGATGCAAAGTTGGAATGCGAGCAGTGCCCGCCATGCCTGACAAAGTTGTTGCTACACACATCTGTACTCTTCAATCAACAAAACCTGATGCTAAAAACAGAAAAGGGGGAGATGTAGGAGATAGGGTGGTGGGAAAAATTGTAGAAAGATGCAAACCTTCTCGGAAGGCAGGGAGCTTTTACAAAAGTTTCGGAAATGGATTCGGCTGAAGGTAGCCAAACCCTCTTATCCAGAGCCTGAGAGCAAAGGTTAGATAACAAAGAGATATAAATGAATTAATCTAGATAAGTTAGTTTACTTAGGCCTCGGAACCTGGCCTTTAATCATCCACACACATGACTGCTATCTCTGGGCAGAGTAACCATGTTAATTATGCAAAAGTGTGTTGACTCAAAGCCTTTGTTATTAAATCTGTACTAAATAAATGCCTACAGCACCAACTTGTCAGGGCCACAGCTGCTGACTCTTTATAGCACCCTCCTTGGGGTCTGTAAGTGGCCAGGTCCCCTAGCCCTCTTTTTCACTGGACACCCATGTCTGAGTGCATTCTTACATCTGTCATTTGGCCAGGGTCTGCAGGTCAGACCTGGCAACAGACAACCTACAGAATGGGAGAATTATCTTTAAGATTAAAATAGGATATTATAATGCTATTTTGTATGGTTTTATGGGAGAATGGCTATGAATAAAGACTCAAAAGAAATACAAATTAAAAAGTTAAAAACATTAAACAGATTCTAAACTCTTGAAGTATAAAGTCAGAAGAACTTCTAGACTATGGGTTCTTGATCAGTTAAATAGAATTTAATGCCTCTTTTGGGAGTCCACTCATCCACTCTGCAAAGAATTTCCAGTATTGCTGAAACCCTAACAACCAGGGAGATCAACATTTACACTATCTCCAAACTCAGAAAAATAGAAAGTAGCAACTTTTCACAAAATGATGAGAATATATCTTTGAAATTGTGGGCTCTCAAATTGTACTTTCAGAAACCAAAGATTTTATGAATTACTTAATAAAGTCTGTAAATTATATTTCGAATCTCATTTCAAAAATTGGAATTGAAAATATGAACATGAAAACTTATTGCTGATTGAGTAGCCTTAATCCAAAACTATAAAATCTGAAATGCTCCAAAATCAAACTTTTTGAGTAACAACATCAGGCTCAAAGGAAATGCTCATTAGAGGCTTTTAGATTAGATATTCTGAACTGGTAAGTATATATATAATGGAAATATTCCAAAATCCTAAAAAATATGAAACCTGAAATACTGTCACAAACATTTTGGACACAGGATACCCTGTATATGCCAATTTTAGCATATAAGAAACCATTAACCTGCTAACCCTCCTTTATAGCATTTATAGTTAGTAAATGCTATAAATTTGAACTTATGAAGCAAATTAGTTATAATAAAATTCATTTATATTTTATATATTGAGTTTCTAAGAAAGATTTTAAGACTTGCTCTGTTTTTAAACAAAGTGAAAATCATTTATCTAGATTCTAGAAAATACACAATCAAAGAATCTGAAGAGAATGAAAATAAAAGAAGAGGAGACTGAGCTGTTACTTTTTGTAACTGTTCATACTCCAATGCCAATGAAACCCACTGGATGTTACAGTATGTTCAATAGTAAAATCTTTGCAAATAACACTTTGCAGTTAGTAAAAATACGTGTTCTATATAAGCCAGTGTTTTGAAAATTATAATGAACACAAGGTCAATGTTGAGATGTAGCAAACTTTTTCTCCAGGCTATGAGGTAGAACAGGTGTATACTTACTCTTCATCTTTGCCACAATTCCTATCTATAGTATGAAGGATTCAAATGCCTTCAAGAATAGCAATATACACTAGAGAAACACAATAAGCAAGAAAATATTCTAATATTCTAGTGGTGTTTGGAAAATATCATAAGGTCTCTGGCATGTAATGTTATCTTATAAAACCTTATGTAAGACCATTCTGACATCCAGTTTGAGAGTAATTTAACTACTTGAATTCAGAAGAATCCCAGAATTTTTTTTTTTTAACCACGCACCATTTAAATGAAAGGATGCAATATAAATAAGCAGTACCACCCTTTAAAACAGCATATGCAAAGGATACTCTTCACTGTTCCGGATGTCAACCACCAGGAGCTTTGGTTTACTGGACTTTGTTTTCTTGGTGGGTGTTTTGAAGTGGCCTGTCATTGTCAGCTCACACAAGTCAATCAGGTCCTCTGCTGAAATCCGTGGTGATACTTCTGACTTTAGGTCATTTAATGGGATGGATTCTCTTGACTGAAAAAAAATGTACAAACAAAAAAATATTGAGAATATCATAGAAAAACAGATTATCCCCAGTAATAGAATATCTTGATACCAAAGAATACAGCATATAAGAGAAGAGGAAACTATCTAATTTTCAGTCTATTGTGTAATTCAGTGGTCTCCAGCCCCCAGGCCATGGACTGGTACTGGTCCATGGCCTGTTAGAGACTGGGCTACACAGCAGGAAGTGAGTGGCAAGCGAGTCAGCAAAGTTGCATCTGTATTTACAGTTGCTCCCCATTGCTCCATTACCGTCTGAGCTCTGCCTCCTGTCAGATCAGTGGTGGAATTAGATTTTCATAGGAGTACAAACGCTGTTGTGAACTGCATATGTGAGGGGTCTAGGTTGCATGCTCTTTATGAGAGTCTAATGCTTGATGATCTGTCACTGTCTCCCATCACCTCCAGATAGGACCATCTAGTTGCAGTAAAACAAGCTCAGGGCTCCCACTGATTCTATCTTATGGTAAGTTGTATAATTATTTCATTTTATATTACAATGTAATAATAATATAAATAAAGTGCATGATAAATGTAATGTGCTTGAATCATCCTGAAACCATCCCCCCAACCCCAAACCCAGTCCATGGAAACACTGTCTTCCAGGAAAACAGTCCCTGGTGCCAAAATGGCTGGGGACCGCTAGCGTAACTGATTCTTTACTATTGAGGTTTACTTCTTTATTATTTACACCTACAGGAAAGCATTATTGTTTTGACTGACTGCTCATGTTTTGACTACATGTTTTGACTGACTCAAACATGTAGAAAGAGATGAGGCAAAGTTTTCTTTATGAGAGTGCTGTGTCTTTAGAAAAAACAGCTCTTTTAAGGACATTTCACTTTTCTTTAAATATAAATTACTGTTGTTTTGAAATGCATTAATTTTAACTCAGGTAATATGAGAAATTGCACTGTAATTAGGCATATATAGTAATTAAAGAAACTGGTTCTAATACATGTATTGGACTTTTATAATATAATTTATGTTATATATAAATGGTTGAGTGGAAACTTGATTCTCAGAGATGAATAAAGAGCATCCTAATGATTTCTTAAATAGTAAACCAAACTAACAATGTGTCTCAACTGTGAAGGAGGTAAACTCAAGACTCCAGGCTATCAAACCCATCCACTGGTTTGTGTCTATGACATGGCATAAAGATGATTCAGACTAAGGGCTGTTTACAATTATTCTCTGTTTCTTAGCAGAAAGAAGGATGAGCCTTCCCCCATAATAGGCAATGCAATACAACACAACTAAATTCAACACAAATTTATTGAGCACTAGTGATCTCTTGAAATCTTACGTGACATGACTTGAGAATTTAAACACTTAAAAAATTCAAGTGTTTAAAATATAAGGAGTCAAAAAAGTTTTCATTTATATGTTTCATAAGTTATCAAAATAGTCTAATAATTATCTCATTTACTCATTTTCTCAGTTGCATTGTGGAATTCTACACTTAGAATGTCCATTTTAGAATTTCTAGGTAAGAAAAAATAAACCATACAAATCATTTACCAGACAGATTTATTTTTAAAAAATGGTTTTCAATTGGAGTTTGATGTCAGCTCTCACCCCGTGGGTCTCCTCAGTTGTACTCTGAATTATTCAGTGGTAAAGTGCTTGTTCTCTCATTTCATTAACTTTCAAATAGAAATGGAAATTGCTAAGCTTTATGGGGTTATGGCTTTCAATAAAAAATAGGCATTAAGCATCTTAATTTTTTAATAATAAGAATTAAAGCTACTTAAACATCCTGAAATTAAAAGTGCTTCAGAAAGATTAAAGAGTTTTGAAATCAGCAAGCCATACAATCAATGCTTCCATCTCCTTTTTCATTAGATTGCAATCTCTACAGGTATTTTTTCCAGTCTTCACATGAAGTCATACATTTATGAAGATAAAATAAAGAACTTTTTGATTAATCTAGTTCCACTTTTAGTCATTTTGTGATGAATGTGGCATTTCAAACTGAAGTTTCATCTGAGTGAAAAGAGTGCCCTGACTAATGAAGAAGAGGATTTGTCCAAAGTATTTTCTATGAAGAACTGACTGATTTAAATAAAGATTTGACCTCGGCATTGGTTCCAATCAAATGCATTATATGGGAGGAGTTTTTCAAAGGAAAGAGTATTGCTATATGAAGAGAAAGAGAGGAACTGCTGACAAATTTAAATGTTCTAAACTTCCATGAATGTGTATGTGTAAAGAACTTTAATGTATACAAGTTCTTCTGCAAATTAATTTTAGGAGATTAGTAAATTAAATTTAGAACAAATTATACTACTTTGCTTTATGAAGAAAATAATTACAATATGAAAAATACAGAATTTAGTTTTTCATAGTTTTATAAGCAAATTTACTATTCATTTAAAATTTCCACTTAGAGGCATAAAAGTAAAACTGCACAACTTTTGTCTTATTTAGTATTATAGATATTGTGTGTCTATATCACATTTTCCTTGTGTGAATGGGGGTTTCAAATTCATGAGACTTTGTTTATGGGTAATGGACAAGATTTAGGATAATTATAAAACAACACTGGAAATGTCCATCAATTTATCATTTCTGCCCAAAAGCCTTTAGATACACTGCATGTTAAGCTTAGATGTCCACCCAGAAATAAATCCATGTATTTACAGCCAACTGATTCTTGACAAAGCTGCCAAGAACTTTCAGTAGGGGAAGGGACAGTCTTTTCAATAAATGGTACTAGAAAAACTGAATATCTATATACTGAAAAATGAAACTAGACCCCTCTTACTACATGCAAAAATCAGATAAAGATGAATTAAAGACTTAAATATAAGACCTGAAACTATAAAGCTACTAGAAGAAAACATTGTGGAAATGCTTCAGGACATTGGTCTGGGAAATGATTGTTTGGATAAGACCTCAAAAGCACAGGCAACAGAAGCATAACTAGACATAGAATTACATCATTCTAAAAAGCTTCTTCACAGCAAAGAAAACATCTCAGTAAAGAGACAACTTACAGAATGGGAGAAAATATGTGCAAACTCTCCACCAGACAAGGGATTAATAACCAGAATATATAAGGAACTCAATAGCAATAATAAAATAATCTGATTTACGAATGGGCAAATGATCTGAATAAACATTTCTCAAGAAAAAATATGCAAATGGCCAAAAGGTACATGGAAAAACAAAAGGTCAACACCACTAATCAACAGAGAAATGTAAATCAAAACCACAATGTGGTATCATCTCTCCTGGGTTAAAATTGCTGTTATCAAAAAGACAAAAAACATGGATGTTAGCAAGGATGTGGAGAAAGGAGAATGCTGGTACTATGTTGGTGGGAATGTAAATTAGTATAGCCACTTTGGAAAACAGTATGGAGATTCCTCAAAAAACTAAAAACAGTTGCACTATATGATCCAGCCAGCAATCCCACTGCTAGGCATATACCCAAAAGAAAGGAAATGAGGATATCAAAGAAATATGCACTCCCATGTTCATTACAGCACTATTCACAATAGCCAAGATACAGAACCTAAATGTCTATCAATGGATGAATAAAGAAAATGTATATTTATTAATATACACAATGAATTACTATTCAGCCATTAAAAAAGAATGAAATCCGGCCGGGTGCAGTGGTTCATGCCTGTAATCCCATTATTTTATTGTGCCACTGCACTCTAGCCTGGGTGATAGATCGAAACTCCATCTCAAAAAAATAAAATTAAAAAAAATAAAAGAATGAAATCCTATCATTTGCAGCAAAATGGATGGCATTGGAGGTCATCATGTTAAGTGAAATAAGCCAGGCACAGAAAGGCAAATATTCCATGTTCTCAATCGTACATGGAAACTAAGTAAGTTGATCTGATGGAAGTAGAGAGCAGAACAGTAGTTGCTGGGAAAGGTGGACAAGGTGGGTTCGGGACATAGTGGGAGAGTGGTGGGGTGGAGGTGGTGGTGGTGTGGGAGATGGGGATGAAGAGAGACTGGTTAATGAATATGGAAATACAGTTAGACAGAAGGAATAAGTTCTAGTATTCAATAGCACAGTAGAGTGACTATAGTTAACAATAATTTATAGTGTATTTCAAAAGAACTAGATTTGAAATATTTCCAACACAAAGCAATGATAAAGACTTATGGAGTAAATCTATATAAAGTATTTAGAATGGTGTCTGATAAGATATGTGCTCTATAAATTTTTATCTTTTACCTCTTTTCTCACCCCTCACCATCTTGCCCCTTATGCTTTAGCATTAGCACAGTATTTGCCTTTTCATGCCACTGTGCCTTTGCACATGTTGTTCCTTCTGCTTAGAAAGCCACAACCTGTCCATCTAATAAATCCCTGCTGGCCTTTCAAATCTCAGTTCAAACACTACTTTCTCTGTGAAGAAAGCCTTTCTTTTTAACTCCTAAGTTTCTCTTCTATGTCTCACAGGTATCTGGTATACATCTTTATTATAATGAGATGGGTCATTTCCCACTAGACTAAAGGCTTCTCACGCATGAGAAAAATTATTTTTATACCTTGTTTTCCTCAGGACACAGTGTATTATCTGACACACAGAAAGTATTAAGCTATATATACTGATTATATCGGAATAAAATAGTATTTCCAAATCATCTATTTTTCATGAGTAACTTTGTGCTATGAGGTATGTGTATGTTACCAAAACAGTGTGGACATACCTCTATTACAGTAATTACTGTTTGTGAGATATTATCTATTTCTCCACTTGACTTACAATAAGTCTCCTTGAATGGAGGTTCCATGTGTTTTCATATTTGTATCTCCAAAAGTTAGCACAAGGTCTGGCACAAAAAAACTCAATGGATATTTGAAAAATGAATGAATGAGTGAATAAAACATATGATTAAATGATTCTGCAGAGCAGAATCAATTCTTATGTCTGGATTATCAGACAAACTCTTCAGGGATGCCAAGTCATCACACGCTCTCTGGCATCTGAGCACCATGATGGTTAATAAAGAACACTAAAATGTACATCTGCCTCAGTAATTTGTCAACAAAGTCATCTTTTGTTTCCTCAACTGAAAAATTAGAGATGACAGTTGCTACCATATAAAGCTTTCAAAACTGTGCTCTAAGTGAAAGAAGTTGGATGGGCATGGTGGCTCATGCCTGTATTCCCAGCACTTTGGGAGGCCAAGGTGGACAGATGACAAGGTCAGGAGATCGAGACCACACTGGTCAACATGGTGAACCCCATCTCTACTAAAAATACAAAAATTAGCTGGGTGTGGTGACACGTGCCTATAATCCCAGCTACTCGGGAGACTAAGGCAGGAGAATTGCTGGAACCCAGGAGGCAGATATTGCAGTGAGCTGAGATTGTGCTACTGCCCTCCAGCCTGGTGACAGAGCAAGATTCCGTCTCAAAAAAAAAAAAAAAAAAAAAAAAAAAAAAAAAGAAGTTATGTGAATATAAAGAAGGCCAAAAATAAACAAAATATCCCAAACTATCTTTAGGAAAATAGGCAACATAATTTAATGATAATAAATATATCAATGAAGGGAAAAACAGACAAATATTAGAGTTGACATTTTGGGGAAAACAAAAAACAAAGTTCAAAAATCTGTAAATGGACTGTGAGCATGCGTGTGTGTGTGAGAGGGAGAGAAATTACAAATCAGAAAAACTGTGTTTTTATATTCTTTTCCTTTCTCATTTTCAGTCATATTATGAGAACATATATAAGCATACAGAAATATTTAAAAAATATTATAATACTCTGTACAATTCTATAGTAATACATTAAAAAATATTGATCCAAATATTCCCCAAAGAGTAGAAACCCTCAGAAAATCTATATGTTCATACGCCTAAGTACACCTGAATAAACTGAGGTGTGTGCATGTGTGTGTTCACGTTTGTGTGTGTGTGTGTGTATGTGTTCAAAACTCATAGAAAACCTTAATAGGCCTTTTTAAATATAGCTAAAATTTTAAAGTTTTCAAATGATTACGTTGAAGAAAGGTGACAAGCACAATTTTCTTCCAAACAATTCTATCTCCTTTTCAAAGTATAGGGAATTCTCAATGATATAATAACTGCTCAAAGGCAAAAAAATATTGAAAAGTGCCCCAGGCCATTTTATTTATGAAGCTGCCTTAAGCTAATATTTAAATCTGACAAGGATAGCACTATACACACACACGTACATGCACACCTCCCCAATATTCCTTAGAAAAACAGATTTTAAGGCTCTAAAAACTGTAAAGGCTGAATGCAATGTGGTTTTTAATACTTCCATAAAAATGACTTAGGATATATTTCAGGAATGAAAGATGATTCAATATTAGGAAAATTTTAAATATAGTTCATCAACTTAATTGGTCAAAGGATACCAATATGTAATCACCACTATAAGTTACATAAGGTCAGATGTGATACAAATTCACATCGACTCCCAATTTTAGAAAAAGAAAACCCCATTGTAGACGCATATCAGAAGAAAACTTAATTAGAATAATGAAACGTTTTTTGAGACAGCTATTCTTTATCTTAAATATTTGACATTCTACTTATCAATGAATCACTAGAAGCAGAGTTAATGAAATCACGATGTATATAGTCTTAGAAAACCCAGAATAATCCAAGGAAAATCCAGTGAAACTGCAAAGAATTTCATTAGGGTTTAGTTACAACATACACACAACAAAATGATTAGCTTTTCTATATAGCAGCAGTAGTCAGAACATATAATAGGCAAAAGCTTACATTCATTATATCAAAATATTCATCCAAAATAAACTACCTAGAATTAAGCTTATATTTAAAGAAAATGAAATAGTTTCATGCAAGACATTTGAAAAAATGAGGAGGGGGATATTAGATGCTTTCTAGCATCTAATTTCTAGCATCAATATTATAAGAACTTTGTTTTTCCTTAGGGTAATATATATATATATATATATTATAAGTACAATCAAAATCCTAAAATGAATCTTTTTTTATTTTGAAACTTAAAATTTGAAGTTTATTTGACAAACTAAATAGACAAAAATGTCAAGAAAATATTAGAAAATAATAAATAAAACACAATGTCATATATTAAAACCGTACAAAGTTAATACTGTATGATATTGCATCAGGAAAGACTAAAAGATTAATTGGATATAATGGAATGCACAGAAGCAGACTCAAATACACATAAATATTTGGAAAAGAAAAGGATGTCATGTCAAATCACTGGGTGATTGGAAATGGCATCATTCTATTCTTTTATTCTTTATTATTTAGAATATAGTAGTGGGATAACTTGTTAACTAGAAGAAAGCAAAACTGTGTTTCTATCTTACATAAGACAGAAAAATGATTTATATAGACTAAGCACTTATTTTATTTCAATTTCTGGGATACATGTGCAGGACATGCAGGTTTGTTACATAGGAAACATGTGCCATGGTGGTTTGCTGCACCTATTGATCCATCGCCTAGGTATTAATCCCTGCATGCATTAGCTCTTTATGCTGATGCTCTCCCTCTCTCCATACCCTGGGCAGGCCCCAGTGTGTGTTGTTCCTCTCCCTGTGCCCATGTGTTTTCATTGTTTAGTTCCCACTTACAAGTGAACATGCGGTGTTTGGTTTTCTGTTCCTGCGTTAGTTTGCTGAGGATAATGGCTTACAGCTAGATGAAGCACTTCTTAAGTACAAAGAAATGAAATCACAAAAGAAAGAAAAAGTATTGATGACTTGAAACATTTATGTGTATAGCAAAGATGAATTCTTAAAGAAGAGTAGTATGTGAATAAAACAAATTTAAGATGTCCTTAATATAAACAGAGTTCTTGTAACAAATAAAATCCTGCTTAAAAAAAAGGGGCGATAAAAACATATACTTGACAAAAGAAGAAACATAAATAGGTAATAAAAATGTTTTACCTCATTAATAATCACAGAAATACAAAGAAGTATTTACAGTCATAGAAATACAAAAAGTAGGTAAGTATTCTGGTTATCTTCTGTTTGCCCTTCCAGACTCACTCTCCACTGGTCTCCACCTTGCCTTCTATCCTAGGTGGCAACCTGTTTAGACTGTGTCAAGAGGGACTTTCAATCTTCTGGCTTTAAAATGGGTACAGACAATGGGGAGAGTGAGGTCACAGTATTCATTCCCCTAGTATATTGGCTTGGTTGTGTCCCTTGATCAAAGGTCACTGTGCTTCTCAAGATAGTGCTCTCTACTTGCCTCTCTTATCCATCTTCTGGTAACCACTTATTCCCTTAACTAGGGGTGGTAATAGGTCTGTAACTAATACCCATAATTTATTCCATTATCTCTTTCATTTCCCCTCAAAGGCACCATCTTGTAATTACAATCTCTCAATAAATTCATTTTAAGTATCTTAATTTGAGGGTACTAATTTTTGATGATGGAAAGAGATACCTAGTGAATGTATAAATCAACATAAACTTTCTAGAGAAAAATTTATAATATGTATTAAAATATGCACATCTTTTAATCTAGAAATTTCTTAGAAATTTGTTCTATGGACAGTTACAGATTATACAAAGTTGCACAGAAAAAACATTTATCAAACACAGTTTTTCTTAAATTGTGAAAAACAAAAATGTTAATACATAATAAAAGAGGATAGAACAAATAAATAGCACTGAACCCATGTAAAGAAATCCCATTCACCAATTAAAACTATGTTTAGAAAAAATATTTCCTAATGAAGAAAATGTTCAGGATATATTATTAAGGGGATATTATATATTATCAAGGGAAAAAAGACGCCGCAATACTATAAGTTAATTATGGACCACTTTGGTGCTAAATACACACACACACCCCCCACAGAAACTGCAAAAGTGGTTAATTCTGAGTAGTGGAATTAATTTTACTTCTGTTCTTCCTCATTTTCTGTGTTTAAATTTTATTCATTAATGAGCTATTTTTGAATAATTAAACACATAAAAATATGCAATTTGTTTTCAATCAGCATTATTAAACTCTCTTCCATACTTCATAACTATGAATCTAATTGTTTTAAGATAATTCCGATGAAATGTTTACAGCAATGTAAAAAGACTTTCCAAATGAGAAGCCATGACTATACTTATAACAGGTAATCAGATCTGGCACTGAAAAACATGCAGAGATGTTAAAAAAAAATATTATTTTTAAATTCAGATTGATATGGACTAGCTGTGTCCCCACCCAAATCTCACCTTGAATTATAATAATCCCCACATGTCAAAGATAGGGCCAGGTGGAGGTAATTGAATCATGGGGGTGGTTCCCCCCATACTCTTCTCATGGTAGTGAGTAAGTCTCATGAGATCGGATGGTTTTGTAAATAGGAGGTCCCCTGCACAAGCTCTTGCCTGCTGCCATGTAAGATATGACTTTGCTCTTCATTTGCCTTCCACCATGACAGGCCTCCCGAGCCATGTGGAACTGCGAGTCAATTAAACATGTTTCCTTTATAAATTACCCAGTTTGGGGTATGTCATTATTAGCAGCATGAAAAGAGATTAATACAGTAGCCCAGGCCAGTGGCTTATGCCTGTAATCTCAGCACTTTGGCAGGCCGAGGCAGGCAGATCACCTGAGGTTGGGAGTTTGAGACCAGCCTGACCAAGAGTGAGAAAACCCATCTCTACTAGAAATACAAAAATTAGCTGGGTGTGGTGGCTCATGCTTGTAATCCCAGCTACTTGGGAGGCTGAGGTAGGAGAATTGCTTGAACCCAGGAGACGGAGGTTTCAGTGAGCCAGGATCGCATCACTGCACTTCAGCCTGGGCAACAAGAGCAAAATTCTATCTCAAAAAATAAATAAATGAATAAAAATATACAAACTGATACCAGTAGAGTGTGGTGCTGCTGTAAAGATGCCCAAAAATGTGGAAGCAAGTTTGGAACTGGGTAACACGCAGAAGTTGGAACAGTTTGGAGGGCTCAGAAGAAGACAGAAAAAGGTGGGAAAGTTTAGAACTTCCTAGAGACTTGTTGAATGGCTTTGATCAAAATGCTGATAGTCATATGAAAAATAAGGTCCAGGTTGAGGTGGTCTCAGATGTTGATAAGGACCCTGTTGGGAACTGGAGTAAAGATCACTCTTGCTATGAAAAGTGACTGGCAGCATTTGCTCCTGCACTAGAGATCTGTGGAACTGTGAATATGATAGAGATGATTTAGGGTATCTGGTGGAAGAAATTTCCAAGTTGTAAAGCATTCCAGAGGAAGCAGAGCACAAAAGTTTGAAAAATCTGAAGGATGACAATGTGATAAAAGAAAAACCAATTTTCTTGGGAGAAATTCAAGCCAGCTGCAGAAATTTGCGTAAGTAATGAGGGACCAAATGTTGATCATCAAGACAATGGGGAAAATGTCTCCAGGGCACGCAGGAGACCTTCACAGCAGCCCATCCTATCACAGGCCTGGAGGCCTAGGAGCAAAAAATGGTTTTGTGGGTGGGGCCCAGGGCCCCACTGCTCTATGAAGCCTCATGATATGGTGCCCTGCATCACAGCTGCTTCAGCTCCAGCCCTGGCTAAAGGGGGCCAACGTACAGCTCAAGCCTTTGTTTCAGGGGGTGCAAGCCCCAAACCTTGGTGGCTTACATGTAGTGTTGGGCCTGTGGTGCACAGAAGTGCACTGAAGTCAAGAATTGAGGTTTAGAAATATCTGCCTAGATTTCAGGGGATGTCCAGGCAAAAGTTTGCTGCTGGGGCAGAGCTCTCTCATGGAGAACAGCTATAGAGCACTGCCTAATGGAGCTGTGAGAAGAGGGCAATAGTCCTCCAAACCCGAGAATGGTAGATCCACTGACAGCTTGCACTGTGAGCCTGGAAAAACCACAGACACTCAATGCTAGCTCATGAAAGCAGCTGGGAGTGGGGCTGTACCCTACAATGCCAGAGGGGCAGAGCTGCCCAAGGCTGTGGGAGCACACCTCTTGCATCATGTGACCTGGATGTAAGACATGGAGTCAAAGGAGATCGTTATGGAACTTAAAGTTTAATGACTGCCTTACTGGAGCTTTAACTTGCATGGCACCTGTGGCCCTTTTGTTTTGGCCAATTTCTCCCCTTTGGAATGGGTATATTTACCCAATGCCTGTACCCTACTGTATCTGAGAAATGCTTTTGATTTTACAGGCTCATAAGCAGAAGGGACTTGCCTTGTCTCAGATGAGACTTTGGACTGTGTACTTCTGAGTTAATGCTGAAATGAGTTAAGACTTTGGAGGACTGTTGGGAAGGCATGATTGGTTTTGAAATGTGAGGACATGAGATTTGGGAGGGGCCAGGGACAGAAAGATATGGTTTGGCTGTGTCCCCACCCAAATCTCACCTTGAACTGTAATAATCCCCAAGTGTGAAGGGGATGGGGTCAGGTGGAAATAGTTGAATCATGGGGGTCCTTTCCCCCGTACTGTTCTCATGGTAGTGAATAAGTCTTATAAGATCTAATGGTTTTATAAGTAAGAGTTCCCCTGCACAAGGTCTTGCCTGCTGATATGTAAGATGTGACTTTGCTCCTCATTCACTTTCCACCATGACTGTGAGGCCTTCCCAGCAAATGGAACTGTGAGTCAATTAAATCTCTTTCCTTTATAAATTACTCAGTCTTGGGTATATCTTTATTAGCAGATTGAGAACAGACCAACACAGATAAAGTCTAAAAATGATAAAAAGAGATCATTAAATAGGACAGGCTTTCATGCATTCAAGGCTGGAAAACACACAAAAGATAACATACACAAGTCAATAAAAAATGTTTTAGGTTCACTGAAATGTTTCATTGGTAAGGCCTACTCTACCATTTGCATGAAGAAATTTTTAAATAAACTGATGCTTATCTACATTTTCACAAAACATATTTAGAATTTAGAGAAAAGGGCCCATTGGCTACATATAAGAATATTTAGGCTGGGCGCGGTGGCTCACGCCTGCAATCTCAGCACTTTGGGAGGCCAAGGCGGGCCTTGGTCACTTGAAGTCCAGAGTTCGAGACCAGCCTGGCCAATATGGTGAAACCCTTTCACCACCAAAACTACAAAAATTAGCCGGGCATGGTGGTGGGCGCCTGTAATCCCAGCTACTCGGGAGGCTGAGGCAGAAGAATTGCTTGAACCCAGGAGGTGGAGGTTGCAGTAAATGCAGATCATGCCACTGCACTCCAGCCTGGGTGACAAGAACGAGACTCCATCTCAAAAACAAAACAAAAAGCTGACTAGGAACTAAATAGTTTGTTTCAGCATGACAGTACACTTTTTGTTTTGAGGACAACGTATAAAAGTAAAACAGTTTTTTTAAAGTGACATATAATGTTTCTAGGAGGGAAACTGGATTAACAGAAACATGCTAATGACCACAGAGCCAGGTACACCAAAAGCTTAAATTCCTTATATTTCATTTGCATACTCCATGGTAATTATAATAGCATCCTGCCCAGAGAAGGCGCTAAAAGGTTTGATAAACGAATGTAAGTATAAAAGGATGCTGAGTGACCGGGTGCAGTGGCTCATGCCTGTAATCCCAGCACTTTGGGAGGCCGAGGCAGGCAGATTACGAGGTCAGGAGATCGAGACCATCCTGGCTAACATGGTGAAACCCCATCTCTACTAAAAATACAAAGAATTCGCTGGGCGTGATGGTAGGTGTCTGTAGTCCCAGCTACTCAGGAGGCTAAAGTAGGAGAATGGCATGAACCCAGGAGGCAGAGCTTGCAGTGAGCTGAGACTGCGCCACTGCACTCCAGCCTGGGTGACAGAGCGAGACTTTGTCAAAAAAACAAAAACAAAAACAAAAACAAAAAAAACAAAGGATACTGAGTGATGTTGTCCCTAAAAGGCTCTAATATGCTAGCCTGCTATAAGTGAAGCTACCAACAAAAGCTGTCCAAGGACTAACTGAGAAGGGACAGAGTGACTCTATTGCTCCTGACTATCACCCCAGCATCCCTTCTCCTCCTAGCGTATACAAGGAGATAGGTTAGGGGAAGTGGGGAATTGACTTTGTGGAAAACACAGTATTCAAGATACGATGTATCTCCATTCCCAGCCTACAGGTTAGAGGAGCAGGTATTTTTAGCCACTCGAATTCTCCCCTTGCAAGGCAAATGTGGAGTAGTTCCCAGGACAATCATTGTAGAGATTTGGGCATACCTAAAATAAGGGGTGGGTGACATTCTACACTGCAGTGGAATGTCTACTTCAGCAGAAGACATTGATTTACCTTGTACCTCTCTGAGCAGGTGAGAATAGGGAGAGAGATGGTAGTACTGAGAGAGTGGGGGGTAGGCACCTATCGTCTTGACTTTTCTTTCCTAAGCTGTAAAATGAGAATGATGCTGCTCCCCTATTTACCTCACAAAAATACCGTGAGAATCAAACAGTACAATCAATCTAAAGTGCTTAGTAGACTGTAGATCTTTACATAAAATAAGTTATTAAAAATTAGATCCCAAATGAAGCAGCTTTAATTTCCCGGTAAAATTATCTTAATATCATCTAAATTTTGAGTAAATCATTAATTGACAAATATTTGGTGAACTAGCCTGTGCTGGCCATTTTGAGAAAGATGAAATATCATTTCTACCGCAAAGACTCCATAATCCAGTTGAGAAGGCAAGATTAACAGGAATGAATTAGTAATAAAAGTATACAATAATAATAGAAAATATATAAATATTTTGTATACAATAAATGTATACTTGTATAAATTTACTTACTCATTTCAGTCTTACAATAATCCTGAGGGAGGTTCTATTATTTTACTCATATTATAGATAAGGAAATTCAGGTGCAGAGAGGACCTGTCAAAGGCAATATAACAGTAACAGAATCACGATTCAAATTTGGTCAGTCTGGCTCTGGAGAATGAGCACTTAACCACATCATTACCCTGCGTCTCTTGTAAGATTCCATGTATGGAACCAAAGGTACATACCTTGAGAACTCAGGGAAAGAATGAAACACAATATGGGCAGAAGTAGTTAGTAATATATTGGTGGAGTAAGTGGCACTTGAGTAAGGAAAACCAAGTAGGGTTTGGAAAAGAAGAAAAGAGAGAAGGAAGACTGTTGTAGAAGTGGGTTACTATAAAAGATGTGGAGGAGCATAGAAAAATTTGATAAATAGTTACTGAATACCTATTAGGTACCATGCACGGTGCTTGGGATATTTCAATTAACAAAACAAAGATACTTGTTCTTATAAAACTTAAAGTTAATGGGTGTAAAAATGACAATGGAGAGACTAGTCTCACTGAGTTGACCATCCATCCTGAGAATCAGAGAAAAATAGTATTGCATAGGTAGACAGGAGCCAGATTATGAGATCTCTGAAAGACAGAGAAGTCTGAGGATACAAATCAGACTTACAGATATGTACGTAGGATTTTTTGAGGAATGTGTCACATACTAATAACAGTATCTTAGGAATATTAATTTGGCTGTTTTTCCAACAATGAAATAGAAATGGGAAAAATTAAAGGGAGAAAGACTTGCTAGAAAGTGAATTTTATTAATATCTAGATTAAGTGATAGCACTGGTAATTGAGAGCTTTGCTCTATCTCCTTTTTTTTTCTTTCAGTTTTTCTTTTTCTTTTTTCCTTGGTCTATAAATACATGCATTTCTTTTTTTTTGTTTTTTTGTTTTTTGAGACAGAGTCTTGCTCTGTCGCCCAGGCTAGAGTGCAGTGGCGCAATCCAGGCTCACTGCAAGCTCTGCCTCCCGGGTTCATGCCATTCTCCTGCCTCAGCCTCCTGAGTAGCTGGGACTATAGGCGCCCGCCAGCTCGCCCGGCTGATTTTGTTTTGTATTTTTAGTAGAGACGGGGTTTTACCATGTTAGCCAGGATGGTCTTGATCTCCTGACCTCATGATCCGCCTGCCTCCGCCTCCTAAAGTGCTGGGATTACAGGCGTGAGCCACTGCGCCTGGCCAAATACATGCAATTCTATCCTATCTACAGTAAACAGAAGGTAAATTAAAACAATAAATAATAAAACTACTCTTCAAGGAGTGAATCACTCCCAAGCTACTACCTCTCTACCTCCTTTTCTTCTCTATTTTCTCCTTCACATTGTCTCCTGAACTCACTGCAACTTGGTTTCTGTCATGATACAGGAGTAGTTCATTTGGCCAGAAAAAAAGTGGAAAATTGGGGAACGTTGCTTTGAAAAGGTAATATTTCAGTGGAGATTAAAAGGATGAATAGCAGTTTACTATATAAATAACTGGGGGTTTTCAAGTATAGTATTCTGTGTGAAATTGGGAAGGTACTTCGATTCTATTTCTAAGGCACTGGTTCTACCTTTAGGAGGTAGCTAAAGAAATCCTCTCATTTAAAGTCTTTTCATTCCCCTCCTCCCCCACCAACTTAACCTGGTATGAATGATGTAGAAATTTCAGTCAGCATCCTATTTTAATTTGAATTCTAATTTAATTTTGTGAAGTTTAGTTCACAAATAGCCAATCAAAGTTTCTCAGGTTTATAGCCCCTACTCTATAAATCACTGCCCCTGGTCTCTTTCAATATACCATGAGCTCCTTGAAAACAGAGGCTTAGACTTGTTTCATACCTCCATTGCCCAGCAGAGAGCCTGGAACTCAGTAGTTATTCAGTAAAATTGGGTGGATTAATGAAACGATAAAGAAAGATAGATATATGAGAGGCTGTATAGGAAAATATAGAAGGAGAAAATATACAGGAGTTAAAGGTCAAGGATGAGTAAATAATGGCTCTTAAGTTTTGAACATGGTTGATTAGGAAAAAAGATATTAACAGTGACAGATGACAGATAAAAGGAAGGTATGTTTAAATCTAGGTATGTGAAACTGAGATGGTACAGGGTCTCAAGTTCACTTGTCACTGTCAAAGATGCAGTTAGAGATAAAAAGTGGCATTTGGAAGAAGTCATGGTTAGAATATCATATTCTTGGAATGATCAGCATAGAAATTGCAGTTTAGGTTATGAGAAAGGGTAAACAATTTAAAGAAAAAAAATTGGCAAATATCCCAATTTTGGCAGGCAATCTATATAATGCTGAGAAAAATCTTAAACTGTGTAATATTAATAAGGCTTATAAAAACATAAAAGTTGAGATTTTTAGGGTAATATTAATCAATTCCCATTTTTCCAAATGTTTACAATAAACAGACTCTGCTTTCTTAGTGCTATTTCAAGCTCCTGCAAGAGGGAGTACAGGCTTTGTAAATGGCACAGACTATCACTCTCAAAGGAATTTTAACAAAGAAAAGTTACCTTCAAAATCTATCAATCTACAAATATCATTTTTATCCATATACTAAAACAATAAATTGTCTCAGTGACATTTTCAAGTTTTCACTTCTCCCTCTTAGTTTTAAACAGGAAGAGGTTTCTATTCATAAAATTTAGAAATACAGCATCTGATGTGGAGTTTGAAATAACTGTCATACTCTGAAAGCTGCATAGTATAGCTCTTACACTAGAGAGAATCTCTTCCCCTCAAGCAGAAGAGAGACAATGTACATCAATATGAAATACAAAGAAAAGTAGAGACAGATTTTTGTTTTCAGTGATTAGAGACTATGCTAAAATGTTCACAGATGTACTCTGGAAAAATTGTGTACAAGCTAACCTTCTGTAAAGACAGTAATTTTTCCTTTGCTTTATAGTATCATTCTGGAGACATTTTATCTCTCTGGGGCTCAGATCATTTTCTCAAATGATGGGCAGGAATAGACAGTATTTGTACAGTCATGTGTTGCTTAATGAAGGGAATATGTTCTAAGAAACATGTCATTAGGCAAGTTTGTTGTGCAAACATCATAGGGTGTATTTACACAAAGATGGCATATTTATTTATTTACATGTATTTTTTAATACGGAAAACCAAATGTCACAGAACCATTACTGAATATTAATTATTTCCTCTAGTTGACGTGCAGTGCCAATATCAAGTGCTATATATCAGGTTTCTGCATATGCTCTATCATAATCTCATGGGACCACGGTCATGTATGTAATCCATTGTTGACTGAAATGTCGTTATAGAAAATAGAGTGTATTTTCTATTACATATATAATTGTATCACCTTATTTTTTAAATTTATATTCAACTGGCAAAAGGTCCCAAAACTCTTGCTTGTTTTCTGAGACAAAAGTTAAAAACCAATACATAATACTTAATGACTCCACTGGAGTTTCTACTTAAGGAGATTCAGGAGTGGTTCTAATTATGAGACTCAGTTAAGTGTTGTTCATGAACATGGCATGCTTATATAATCTTAGATCAGTAAGAATTTGTGTATTTGAAAAGACAAGTAATTGGGAAATATTTCATACAATTTAAATTGGTCTAAGTGAGGATGGAAGAAGTTACAGTAAGTAAAGAACTCTAGTGTCACTGACTTACGAGGCAAAAACAGGGTCAAAGTGGCAATGTAGGGTGGTGGTGGTGTTGGTGCTGCTTTGTTACTTGGATATACGTTTCTATTAACATCTAGAAATAATTATTTAAAATAAAACCAGAACCTGGTGAGTTTCCTACACTGAGGTGAACAATATGAAAAAGTTAATGAGAGTAGCCCTACTTAGCTGGATAACTTCTAAAGGTAGAACTTTTGATACCTTCCTTCTGAAATGTGATAGAGATGCTGTTCACACAGCACCATTATGGTCAAGTTTCAATGGCAATACTGATCTGGAGTTTCAGTGAGTAGAGTCAGCTGGTGACAAGAGGTCACAGTAATATAGTTAGTAGAACTGATATTTTCATCTCAAACTCTAATTTTCCAAGGTAGAATCTTTACTTGAATTGAGCTGCTGACTATAATACCCTTCACTGTCACCCTTTTCCTCTTCTTTGTATACCAAAGTGATTAGTGCTACCATTTTTGCTCTGCTCCTCCTGGTCACTTGGAATATTCTCCTTGCCCCGCACATCACTGTCCTCACTAGATAACCAAAGGATGTCAACTAAGTGATCAAAATACTCTCTGGCCAGACACTTATTCCCTGAGGAAGAAAGTCTGGAGATCTGCCTCCTTCACTCTCACTGCTGTGCCAAATACAAGGTAAATAAGGTCTCTAAAGTGCTTGTGGTATTAACTGTTATTACCATGATTGATTTCTGGTGAAATATTCATCTAATATCATGCATCAGCCAACCGTTTACATTTGAATGCAATTAAGATGTCCCAAATAAAGGAAAATTCAAAAGTTTCAGCAATAAACACAGAAGACTGTTTAACATTTTAAATGAGAAGGAAGAGTATTCAGCTGTCTCTAATCTTTGATCATTTATTTTAACACACCACAAATCATCCCAGATGATTCTTACAAGAATATAGCTACAGAAGCATCAATGTCTATAATGTGTTTAGCTGTGAATACTGCAAACTTCTTTTAAATAGAAGAAAACTGGTTTTAATGAGATCAGAAAGGCTATGTACATGCCACAGCCAACCTTAAAGCCAGAGATCATCGAGCTGTACTTTGAGTTTGTAATACTATGATATATATTATGGAATATGAACTCATAAATCTGAATGGTTCCTTTCTATAACATTAAATTGGTTGGTACACATTTTTTTTCATATTTTCTTATTGAAAATAAAAGCATCTCAGGGATAAATTAATAATTCATTTAAGCTCTGAATAAAGTTCTACATTCTGAAACACAAATTGGGCATGAACAAATACAGGATTTCTACAAGAAAATCTAACAAATTATTTTATGTACAAAGAGCCTGTTAAATATAATAGCAGTTATAATGAATTAAAATTATCAGCTATAATACAATAGATGAATAACAATAATATTTATTGTAGATATATTCAATTTTAAAGTTGTTAAATTAAAAAGTCTTCATATCTTCCTTTTGGTTTACTTTAATATGCAATAAAAGGTAATCTAAGACAAGAAAAAACATTTGATAAATGGAGTTATGGGCAATATTTATTGTGGTCAAGTAAATCTTTGAAATATTATAGTGTCTATAAAATGTACAGATACATTTCAACACATATATCTTGTTTAAAAAAATGTTTAAGTTCTTTTGCATTTCTGGCCACACTGCCAGAGATATTTAAATGTGTTTACAGGCATTTTTCATATAAATAAAATAAAATAGCTATTCTATTGCAAAATCAGATGCTAAATGTATTGTTAAAAACACATGAGGCTACTTTAATTGAAATGGTAATAATGCTACAAATAAAAAAAAACTACATATAATCCAGAATTAACCAACAAATGACAAATGGGAATATAAAGCCACAAGTTGGCACTAGCCTCTCAAGAAAGAAAATGTAAGAGTACTTATTATTGTGTATCACTAGAAACAATAATCAGCCTTTCAAACAATCCAGGTACAAATAATGTCTTAGGTTTAAATTTAACTGAAATTTATTCTTTAACTTTGGCTGAAAAGTTTTTAGTAAAGTTTCATTGTTCTTCAAGTCTAGTTAATTTTTTTTTTTTTTCCTAACTCCCTCTCAAATCACAGGATTGCTCATTCTATGAATTTCTGTAGTATCTCCACCCAGTGGTGATCGGAGACTTTAAATATACCCTTGGCTTAAACCTAAAGTTTGGTAGTTTCTCATAGGATCAAGACCCTTGACATAAATAGAAATTAGGACAGAGCCTAGATTTAAAGCTGGCTCTAAAAGTAGAAACAGTCCAAAACGGCAAAGCTCAGTAATCCATAGTCATGGCTTATCTTTAGTTCCTATTGAATACTAGACAGTGTGTTGATTATATAAGACTCTTAAGAAATCAGAATGTATGATACTTTTATGACATAATAAAATTTATCTCTCAAGCAAAAAGACAGCAAAACAATAGAAATACTGCCATTTAATATAAGTGTAAGATAAAGATGTCCACCATTACCACTGTTATTTAATATTGTTCTAGAGAAAAAGGTGAAGCAATTAAATAATAGAAACAAATAAGATCTATAAAATTGAAAAAGGTAAAATTATAATTTGTAGATGATAAATAACTAGAAAATTTGAATTAACTGAAAAATAATTACAAACAATGAGAAAACAGTAATAGGGCTGACAAAAAATAATAATGACAATGGTGAAAACTTGCAGAGTATTTATATATACCAGCAGTGTTCTACATACATTAACTAAATCCTCCCAATAATTCTCTGAAGTATATAATATTATTATCACCATTTTATGAACAAGGAAACAGGCATAGAAAAGTCAAGTGACTTGTTCAAGGTTACACAGCTGGTATGGCAGCGCTGCAATTCAAAAGTTTAAGAGTCTATGTCCTTAATCACTGTATCAAACTGTTGGTGAAATCAACCATCAAAAAATCAAATAAAAAATGTAATGAAATAAGATATCCCAATAATGATAACAAAAGGCTAAAATATCTAGTAATAACCCTGAAAAGAATTATCTAGAAAACCTTAGAATTCCACAGAGGATCCTAAAAAGGAAGACCATAAATGGAAAGACATACCCTGTTTTTGGAAAAAGTAATCATGCCATAGGTTAATTTTCTTCATTTATCTATAAGTTTAATTCAATCACAATACTAAAATAATTTTTCCCAAGGGATAAAGAAAAAAGAAAGCTAATTCTACAATTTATGTAGAAACACAGTGCCAAGCATATGGTATAATTATAATCTTAACTCTTGGTACTAGAAAAGAAATAAACTAAGATATCATTGGTAACTGAAAAAATGACAGGGAAATAGCAAAATACATGCAGGAATCTATCATAAAACCATCTTTAGAATCAATGTGTTATTTATCCAAGAAAATAAACATTATTTTTATTAACTAATTCAAATATTCATCTGATAAATATAAGAGTTTAAAATTTGTTAATTAAGTCAAATCTGTCAGGACTCTATTTAGCTTCACTTTGCTAAATGTTCTAATTAATTTCTGCAGGATATCTGAACAATAATCTATAATTCGGATAGATGTATTTTGGAAAAACTTCAGATTAGCAAGGTTTTTAAGTTGCTCATTTTTGGTTTGGAGAACAAAGGATGAAACAACATGTAGCAGTAATTCTCTAGTAATTCATCTAGCAGATGTGACAATGCTGCAGATAAAAGCTTCTTTTTCCTTTTTCATTATGTACCTTGCTTTGTTAAATTCTGTGTTAGCACCTGTACAAATCAGGTTGACAAATTGAATTTTTAGCAGTAAGTTCATATGTAATTTTTGAATCTCATATAACATGGCCTACTTATTTATTCTGAACATTTTATAGGAAATCCTGAGAGAAGGGCTGGAATAAACAGGGCATTTATACACTAGGATTTTTATATCAGGAGACTCACTGAATCCTTTATATAATAACTGTGTCTGTTGTTGCTAGCCTTTCTGTAGAATTGTGCCAAAATCCATTTCTCTTTAAATGCCAAGGAATGTCAGAGATACCTGAAATGACATCCTCGAACTTTGAGGCTGCATAAGGAAGATCTAAGTGCAAGACCCCAGATCTTCATTAGCAAGTTAGAATTACCCTATCTGTGCCCATCACTCTTCATGAAGAAAATATATTCTATGGATTTTCTGGTGGAAAAACATCACTACAGGAGCTGTCTCAAATCAATACTGAGTTATATCAGGCTGCAAAGAAATAAAAACTGTCACCAGCATAACCTTCCTAGCAACTGCAATGTGAATATGTTAATACTGTGTCAAAGTATAGCCCTGATGTCTGTAGGGCTTCCCTTTGTTTCAGATCAGTTCAGCTGCTAACTTGGGCCAATCCGAACTGAAATACTATATCACACATCATGACAATGTTATTTTCACCACCAACAACAATAATACATATTCATTTTCTTCTTTTGTGTTTCTCATCAAGAAATCCATCCCAACATTATTCTACCACGAATTTCTAAATATCTCTTTCTTTTCTTCCCCACCTCCCACCAAAAAAACCCAAATCTTCCTCAATACAACATATTCTAGAAATATTCTAGTGCAACTCTTATCTGGCTCTGGGTGTTTTTCCTGCCCCCTTTTTCACTTGCTGTGCTTACAGGGCACTGCTCAATTCAGAAGACACTTGTGCATACTTCAATTTCTACATTGAGAAAAGTGGCATTTACTCATTTGATGATTTAGGATGAGAAAACCCAGAGATTTCTACAACTTAGAGGAAGAAAACATTTTTACTATACAACTACAAATTATGATTTCCCGAAGATAATGTCACAAAAAAGGAAAATAGTAAATGTCTTTAAATATAGCGGCAAATTACTATGTAAATTTTCTAAGCTTCAGACTGCTGCAGTGAAAAAAAAATTCTATTTTTAAAATCAGAAATATTTAGGTTGGTACAAGAGTGACTGCGATCTTTGCCATTAAAAGTAAAGGCAGGCTGGGTGCGGTGGCTCATGCCTGTAATCTCAGCAGTTTGGGAGGCCAAGGCAGGCAGACCACCTGAGGTCAGGAGTTCGTGACCAGCTTGACCAACATGGTGAAAGCCCGTCTCTACTAAAAATACAAAATTAGCCAGGCATGGTGATGCACTCCTACAATCTCAGCTATTCGGGAGGCTGAGGCAGGAGCATCACTTGAATCCAGGAGGCAGAGGTTGCAGTGAGCCGAGACTACGCCATTGCACTTCATCCTGGGCAACAAGAGTGAAACTCCGTCTTAAAAAAAAAAAAAAAAAAAAGAAAAAGTAAAGGCAAAACCCGCAATTACTCTTGCACCAACCTAATATATGAAGAATCACTGAGTAAAAGGAATGGTAACCATGCATTGCTAATTAACAGTTTCTGGACCAGGAAATAGAGACTTATCCTTAGTTACTGTGTTACACTTATTTATTTATCTCCGCCTTTTTCCATAAAGGATTTGAGACAACTATTGATTTAGTATACCCTTCCAAACAATCAAATACATTTTTTAAAATCCTGTCATGATACATTATTGCCATCTGCCAAAATAGTTTTCTGGTGTTTGAATTAAAGTATGCCCCAAATTTGGAACTGATATACTGTGGGAAAGGAAATTTATATAAAATGATAAAAACCTTGCTAACTGTAAATTGAAGAGCTCTGTTTCGAATAAAAGTTGAGTCTGGAAAATAAACAGTCCAGTTGTAATGGGGGCATGGCAGGGGCATTGTTCAACTTATTCTCCTTTGTCTGAATTAAGGATATGTTCCCAGTCACCTCTCCTCATGTACCCTCAATTACCAAGGTAATGGGAAAAGATGCAGTCCACACTAGTATGAAATGGGGGTCTCTGAAGACCTCTCTCTAATTGTAAAGCCCTTCAAAAGCTGAAGTGTTGAAAGTGTTGAACAGTGTCTGGCACATGGTAGTTGTACAATAAATGCTGAATGAATAAAACTTAAGTCAAAATTCTTTTAAAATGATGAGAAGGACAAAAGTAAAAGTTAAGGAAGTCTGTTCTTTTTTAAAAAAATGATTATCTTTCTTTTGACTTTTTCTTAATCTCAAGCAATATTTTCTCTTGCTTTTTTACATTTCTCCTCTTGAAGTAAACTTGTTCATATTTTTTGGGCCGAGTGTGGTGGCTCACGCCTGTAATGGCAGCACTTTGGGAGGCAGAGGCGGGCAGATCACCAGAGGTCGGGTGTTCGAGACCAGCCTGACCATCACAGAGAAACCCTGCCTCTACTAAAAATACAAAATTAACCAGGCATGGTGGCATATGCCTGTAATCACAGCTACTCAGGTGGCTGAGGCAGGAGAATCACTTGAACTGGGAGGTGGAGGTTGCAGTGAGCTGAGATCGCTATTGCACTCTAGCCTGGGCAACAAGAGTGAAACTCCGTGTCAAAAAAATAAAAAATAAATAAATAAATAAATAAATAAAGGCCGGGCGCAGTGGCTTACACCTGTAATTCCAGCACTTTGGGAGTCTGAGGGGGGCAGATCAGGAAGTCAAGAGATCGAGACCATCCTGGCTAACATGGTGAAACCTCGTCTCTACTAAAAAGACAAACATTAGCTGGGAGTGGTGGCGTGAGCCTGTAGTCCCAGGTACTCATGAGGCTGAGGCAGGAGAATCTCTTGAACCTGGGAGGCGGAGGTTCCCGTGAGCCAAGATCGTGCCACTGCACTCCAGCCTGGTGAGAGAGCAAGACTCCATCTCAAAAACAACAACAACAAAAACCCAAAACAGAACAAAACAAAAAACTTGTTCATATTTTTAAGTTTTCAGGAGAAAGAACATTTCAATTTGTGGTGCTTTCCATGTTGTATAACAACTGTGTTTATACTCATGTTCATGATCACACATATTCACGTATTAACAGCATGTAATTACAACAAGCATACCTCGGAGATATGGAGGGTTCAGTTCTAGACCACGACAAAAAAGTGAATATTGCAATAAAATGAGTGACTTAATTTTTTTGATTTCCCAGTGCATATAGCATATAAAAGTTTACACTATAATCTATTAAGTGTGCAAAAACATCATCTAGAAGAAAATAATGTGCATCTTCTCTTGAGAAGTGTTGCTCATGTCCTTTGCCCACTTTTTAATGGGGTTGTTTTTCTCTTGTAAATTTGTTTAAGTTCCTTATAGACATGAACAGATATTTTCCAAAACAAGACATATATGTAGCCAATAAGCATATGAAGAAAATCTTAATATCACTGATCATTAGAGAAATGCAAATCAAAACCACAATGAGATACCATCTCACACCAGTCAGAATGGCGATTACTAAAAAGTCAAAAAAACAGATGCTGCCAAGGCTGCAGAGAAAAGGGAACACTTACACACTGTTTGTGGGGATATAAATGAGTCCAACCATTGTGGAAAGCAATATGGTGATTCCTCAAAGAGCTAACAGCAGAACTCCCATTCAACCCAGCCATCCCATTACTGAATATACACCCAGAGGAATATAAATCATTCTACCATAAAGACACATGCAAGCAAATGTTCACTGCAGCACTGTTCATAATAGCAAAGACCTGGAATCAGCCTAAGTGCCCATCAATGACAGACTGGATAAAGAAAATGTAGTACATATACATGGAATACATATAAATACGCATGGAATACTACACAGGCACAAAAAAGAATGTGATCATGTCTTTTATGGGAGCATGGATGGAGATGAAGGCTATTATCCTCAGCAAACTAATGCAGAAACAGAAAACCAAATACTGCATGTTCTCTTATAAGTGGGAGCTAAATGATAAGAACATATGAACACAAAGAGGGAAACAGACACTGGGGTCTACTTGATGGGGGAGGGTGGGAAGAGAGAGAAGAATAAAAAAGGTAACTATTGGGTACTGAGCTTAATACCTGGGTGATGTAATAATATGTATAAACTCCCATGACACGTGTAACAAATCTTCACATGTATCCCCGAACCTAAAATAACAGTTAAAAAATATTTTATTGCTAAAATATGCTGACAGTCATCTAAGCTCCCAGCAACTCATAATCTTTTTGCTGGTGGAGAGTCTTGCCTCAATGTTGATGACTTTTAACCAATCAAAGTAACAGCTGCTGAAGGCTGAGGTGGCTGTGGCTATGGCAGCTTCTTAAAATAAGACAACAATGAAATTTGCTGCATCAATGGACTCTTCCTTTCACAAAAGATTTTTCTGTAGCATGCAATGCCATTTGATAGCATTTCATCCACAACAGAACTTCTCTCCATATGCACTCCTCTCAAACCTTGCTGTTGCTTTATCAAATAAGTTTACATAATATTCTAAATGCACTGTTATCATTCCAACAATGCTCACAGCATCTTCACCAGGAGTAGAAGCTTGTTTTGCTTATTCGTAAGAAGCAACTCCTCATCCGTTCAAGTTTTACCATGAGATTACAGCTACTCAGTCACATCTCACATTCCACTTCTAATTCTAGTTCTCTATTTCTACCACATCTGCAATTACTACCTCAGTGAAGTCTTGAACTCCTTAAAGTTATCAATGAGGGTTGGAATCAACTTCTTACAAACTCTTTTGCATACTGATGTTGTGATCTTCCATGAATCACAAATGTTCTGAAAGGCATTTAGAATGGTGGATCCTTTCCAGGGGATTTCAATTTATTATTATTATTTTTTTGATTTGTCTTTATCTGGTTTTGGTATCAGGGTAGTATTGGCCCTGAAGAATAAGTTTGGAAATATTTCCTCCTCTATTTTTCAGAATAGTCTGAAAAGAATTGGTACACATTCTCTTTAAATGTTTGATAGAATTAAGATGTGAGGCCATTGGGTCCTGTCATTCTTTGCAGGTAGAATTTTTATCATAGCTTCACTCTCATTACTTGTTCTTGATCTATTCAGATTTTGGACTTCATCATGGTTCAATCTTGGTAGATTGTATGTATCTAGGCATTTGTTCACCTCTTCTAGATTTTCCAATTTATTGGCATATAGTTGCTCACAGCAACTGCTAATCCTCTGAATTTCTGCAGTATCAGTAGTAATGTCTCCTTTGTAATCTCTATTTGTATCTTCTCGTTTTTTGGTTAGTCTGGCTAAATGTTTGTTAATTTTGTTTAACTTTTCAAAAAACCAACTCTTTGTTTCATTAATCTTCTGTATCGTTTTCTTCATTTCAAATTAATTTATTTTTGCTCTGCTCCTTATTCTTTTCTTCTAGTAATTTTGGGTTTGGTTTGCTCATTTTACTTTTTTTTTTTTTTTTTTTTCCACTTTAGAGACCTTGGGGAAAGCACAGTTGTTTAGTAGAAAGGAAATTAATATGGGCATTAATTTCTTGCTACTAATAATTTTAAAACACAATTCTCTGTATAATCAGTGATAAGAATGTTTTATTTTATTTCTTTTTTTTTTTTTTTCAGACGGAATCTCGCTCTGTCGCCCAGGCCTGAGTGCAGTGGCGCGATTTCGGCTCACTGGAACTTCCGCCACTAGGGTTCAAGCGATTCTTGTGCCTCAGCCTCCTGAGTAGCTGGGATCACAGGTGCTCGCCGCCATGCCCAGCTAATTTTTGTATATATATGTATTTTCTTAAGTACAGATGGGGTTTCACCATGTTGCCCAAGCTGGTCTTAAACTCCTGACCTCAGGTGATCCACCTGCCTCGGCCACCCAAAGTGCCGGGATTACAGGCAGGAGCCTCCGCATCCGGCCTTTAAGAATGTTTTAAAACATGACATGAATGGCCAATACTGAAAACATAGCAAACCTCTTCACTTAAAGACAAATTATTGAGACGGGAAATCCTAGTGAAGCACTAAGGTTTGCATTTAATCTAACTTGTGCTGATCATTTTACAATAGAATTGTATCTTTGAATATATTTTACTTTCTCAGCTTTTGTATTTCTTTTTTTTTTCACATACTTATTTTATTATTATTATTATACTTTAAGTTCTAGGGTACATGTGCATAACGTGCAGGTTTGTTACATATGTATACTTGTGCCATGTTGGTGTGCTGCACCCATCAACTCATCATTTTACTAATTCTTTAAGATGCATCATTAGATTATTTGATGTTTTTCTTCTTTTTTGATGTAGGCACTTATAGCTATTATGTTCCCTCAGTACTGTTTTTGCTGTACTTCATAGGTTTTATGTTGTGTCATCATTATAATTCATTTCCAAATAATTTTCAATTTCCTTCTTGATTTCTTCATTGACCTACTGGTCATTGAGGAGCATGATGTTTAGTTTCCATGTGTTTGCATAAATTTCTCTTATAATTGATTTGTAGTTTTATTCCATGTGGTGAGAGAAGATGCTTGATATTATTTCAATTTTCTGAATGTTTTAAGACTTGTTTTGTCTTAAAGATATAGTCTATCTCTGGATAGATAACATATGGTCTCCCTCAGAATAATTCATGTGATGAGGAAATTAATATGTATTCTGTGGCTGTTGAATGAAATGATCTGTAAATTTGGTCAATTTTGTCTATAATGCAGGTTAAGTTCAGTGTTTCTTTGATGATTTTCTGTCTGGAAGATGTATCCAGTGCTGAAACAAGACTGTTGAAGTCTCCAGGTTTTATTGTATGGGTTCCATCTCTCTAGCGCTAATAACTTGGGTACTCCAGTACCGAGTGCATATATGTTTACAGTGCTTATATATCCCCTTGCTGAACTGACCCATTTACCATCATATAATGACCTTCTTTGTCTTTTCTTAGAGTTTTTTTTTTTAAAATTCTATTTTGTCTGATGTAAATATAGCTACTCCAGCTCTTTTTTGGTTTCCATTGGCATGCAATACCTTTTTCCATCCCCTTATTCTTAGTCAACATATGTCTTTATAGGTGAAGTGCGTTTCTTGTAGGTAACAAACAGATCATTAGGTCTTGCTTTTTTAACCCATTCAGCCATTCTAATATCTTTTCATTAAGGAGTTTATTCCATTTACTTTCAATATTATTGATAATAACTTACCCCTGCCATTTTGTTATTTGATTTTTGGTTGTTTTGAGATATTCTCTTCCTTCTTTCCTTCCTTCCTGTCTTCCTTTTAGTGAAGGTGATTTTCTATGGTGATATAATTTAATTTCTTGCTTTTTATTTTTTTATGGATCTGTTGTGTGTTTTTTGATTTGAGGATACCATGAGGCTTTCAAATAATATCTTATAATCCATTATTTTAAGCTGATAATATTAACACTATTTGCATAAAACAAATGAACAAGCAAAAAGAAAATTAAAACTCTACACTTAGTTCCCCTACTTTTTAGATTTTTGTTTTTCCTGTTTATATCTTAAAGTACTGTCAATGTCTTGAAATGTTGTAGTTATTATCTGACATGATTTGGATGTGTCTCCACCCAAATCTCATGTCAAATTGTAATTCTCAATATTGGAGGTGGGGCCTGATGGTAGGTAATTGGATCGTGGGAGAGGTTTCTCATGGCTTAACATCACCCTCCTTGGTGTTATCATTGCAACAGTGAGTTCTTGTGTAAAGTGTGTAGCATCTCCCCTCTCTCTCTCATTCCTGCTCCTGCCATGTAAGATGCCTGCTACCACTTTGCCTTCTGCCATGAGAAAAATTTCCCTGAGGCCTCCCCAAAGGCAGGCAGATGCTGCCTTGCTTCCTGTACAGTGGAACTGTGAGTCAATTAAATTTCTTTGCTTTATAAATTACCCAGTCTCAGGTATTTTGTTATAGCAGTTTGAGAATGGGCAAATACATTATTTGTGATTGGGTCATCATTTTGTCTTTCTAGTTAGTATAAGAGTAGTTTACACATCAGAGTCACAGTGTGATAATATTCTGTGTTTTTCTGCGTACTATTACCAGTGAGTTTGTTTTTTTAACCAAAAAACAGATAATCTTCTATTACTCATTAAAAATCTTTTCTTTCTTTTTGAAGTACTGCCTTCTTTTTGTTTGGGAACTTTTATTTCTCATTCATGTTTTAATGACATTTTTGGAGGATACACTCTCTAGGGTAAAATTTTTTTTTTTTCCTTCAACACTTTAAATATGTCATGTCACTTTCTCATGATCTGTAAGGTTTCTACTGAAAAGTCTGCTGCCAGACACATAAGAGTTCCATTGTATATTATTTGTTTGTTTTATCCTGCTTTTAGGATCCTTGCTTTATCTTTGACCTTTCAGAGTTTATTAAATGCCTTGAGGTAGTCTTCTTTCGATTAAATGTGCTAGATGTTCTATAACCTTCTTGTACTTGAATACTGATATCTTTCTCCAGGTTTGGGAAGTTCTCTGTAATAATTATCACTCATTAATATCCATTTTATTCAAAGGGATAATAACTTTCTATCCCTATCTGTGTTTCCTTCTCCTCTTTAAGTCCAATAACTCTTAGATTTGACCTTTCGAAGCTATTTCCTAAATCCTATAGCTATGCCTCATTGTTTTTTATTCTTTTTTCCTTTGTCTCCTCTGACTGTATATTTTCAAATAGCCTGTCTTCAAGCTCACTAACTCCTTCTGCTTGATCCATTCTATTAAAGGACTGTGATGCATTCTTCAGTATGCCAATTGTACTTTTTCAAGTATAGAATTTCTGCTTGTTTCTCTTTAATTATTTCAATCTCTTTATGAAATTTATCTGGTAGAATTCTGAATTCCTTCTCTGCATCATCTTGAATTTTTTTGAGTTTCCTAAAACAGCTAGTTTGAATTTCAAGTCTGAAAGGTCACATATCTCCGTTTCTCCAGGATTAGTCCCAGGTGGCTTATTTAGTTCATTAAGTGAGGTCATGCTTTCCTGGATGGTCGTAATATGTGTGGATGTTCATCTGTGTCTGGATATTGAAGAGTTAGGTATTTATAGTCTTCACAGTCTGGGCTAATTTGATTCTGTATTTCCTGGAAGGCTTTTCAGGTACTCAGAAGACTTGAGTGTTGTGATCTAAGCTATATCTGTATTAGTGGATACCCCAAATCCAGTAACACTATTGTTCTTGCAGACTTGTAGAGGTACTGCATTGATGGTCTTGGATAAGATCCAGAATTCTCTGCAGAGAGTGTTGTTCTTTTCCCTTACTTTCTCCTAAAAAAAATAGAGCCTCTTTCTCTCTATTCTGAGCCACCTGGAGCTTGGGGTGGGGTGACACAAGCACCTTTGTGGCCACCACCACTGGTACTGCATTGAATCAGACTGAAAGCCAGCATAGCACTGGGTTTCACCCAAGGCCTGCTGTCATAACTACTATCTGGCTACTGCCTGTGTTCACTCAAGGTCCTGGGACTGTACAATCATTAGGTGGTAAAGTCAGCCAGGATTTTTCCTTCCCTTCAGGGCACAAGTTCCTCCAGGCAGGTCCAGAGGTGCCATCTGCGAGCCAGGGACTTGAGTCAAAAACCTTAGAAGTGTGCCTAGTGTTCTACTGTACTGTGGCTAACCTGGCACTCAAATCATGAGACACAGTATTTCCCACTCTTCCCTCCCCTTTCCATAGGCAGAGGGGCCTCACCCCATGACCACCACCACAAACCCGTGGAGAGTACTGCTGGGCTACTGCTGATGTCCTCTTAAGGCTCAAGAGCTCTTCATTGAGCTTGTGGTGAATGCTGCCTGGCCTGGGACTCACTCTTCAGTGTAGTTTCCTTTTGGCCCATGGCAGGTCCAGAAATGCTGTCCAAGAGCCAAGTCCTGGAACTGGGGGCCACAAGAACCTGCTTGGTGCTCTACTGCCCTGTGGCTGAGTTGGTACTTAAGGTATAAGACAAAGCTCCCCTTACTTTTCCCTCTGATTTTCTCAATCATAAGGAATCTCTCCCCATAGCCACCATAGCTAGTAAGGTGCTGAGTTTCACCTGAAGCCAGCAAGTCTCAGAGTGGCATATTAGCTGGATATTGCTACTGGTTATTCAGGGCCCAAGGGCACTTTACTTAGTAGTTGATGGGTCCTGCTAGAACTGAGTCTTTCCCTTCAAGGCAGCAGGTTCCCTTCTGGCCCAGGCTGTGTCTAGAAATGTGTAGGAGCTAGGTCCTGGAAAGGGGGCTTCATAACTCTGACTGGTATTCTATCCTTATGTGGATGAACTGGTTTCCAAGATGTAAGGCAGAGACCTCTTTATTCTCCCTCCTCTCCTTAAGTGGAAGGAAGGTGTCTATTTTGGAGCCCCATGTGCTGTGCGGCCTGGGTTTGGAGTAGGGGTGGTGCAAGCACTCTCTTAGCCACTCTGGCTGTGTCTCAACAGATTACGTGCCTCCTTAGTCCACTCACCTTAATCTCAGTAAGCACTAGGACTCCCCTAGGAGTTGCAGTCCCTGTGGCCTAGACTGTCTTTGAAGTTTATTTAGAGCCCCAGAGCACTTTAGCCCAGGGTGATAAGGCTTGCCAGAACTGAAGTTTGGACCACTGGGATGGGCAATTCCCCTCTGACTAGAGTTGGTTTAAATATCTCCTCTATGGGTGGGCATTAGCTAAGTGCAGCCTGGTTTTGCATTCTGCTGTAACAGGGTACCACTGAGTTCAATGCAATGTCACAATTCCTGCTGGGGGGTGGGCGAGGGGTGGCATTGGTGATTCAAGACTATTTCTACCCTCCTCAGTGCCTTTTTCAGTGACATGAAGTTAAAACCAGGTACTGTGGGTGCTCATCTAGTTTTTGGTTCTTATGAAGGTGCTTTCTGTGCAGAAGGCATGCTTGGTGAAGGCTTCAATTTGGCCATCTTACTTTGCCCCCTCCCTATCATTTTATTTAAGAATCTATGATACAGTTCTTGATCTTTAGGAATTTATGTTAAAAAGGAAAATGAAGGCAGACATAGAGGCCTTACAGCAGAAGTATGTATAGGGCATTTCTAAAACTGAGTGAAATCTAATTTCTGTGCTATAGCACAGAAAAATTAGAGGGAACAATACTGACAGAAAATCGTGGTAAGGTTGTCAAGGGAAATATTATATTGGGACTTTTAGACCATGTTAGAAGTTTGAATTTTATTGTCAGGATAATCATAAGAGTCTTGGTAAACATTTTGATTAAAAAAGATTATGGTAGCTGAAGTCTAAAAAATGGATTAAATATAAATAAGAATGGATGCAGAGAGACCAGTCAGAAAATTGTAGAACAGGCCTGGCGTGGTGGCTTATGCCTGTAATCCCAGCACTTTGGGAGGCTGAGGTGGGTGGATCACCTGAGGTCAGGAGTTCGAGACCAGCCTGGCCAACATTGTGAAACCCGCTTCTACTAAAAATTTAAAATTAGTCAGGTATGGTAGCACATGCCTGTAATCATGGTGAACATGAGTAAAATATTGTCAGCAGAATTGGAGAGAAGTATACAGATTAATAAACAAAAGTTTTTGATTGATTAAATTTGGAAGATAAGGCAGGAGTCAAAAATGAAGCCACTAACCTAGAAGAAGTAGATAAGTTCCTAGAAACACAAAGCTTACCAAGACTAAAATCATAGAGATAGAAAATCTAACTAGATCTAGTACTAACAGGGAAATTGAATCAGTAATTAAAAATCTCCTAAGAAAGAAAAGTCCTGGACCTAATGGCTTAATTGGTAAATTCTACCAAACATCTAAAGAACACAAATCCTTCTCAAACTTTTCTAAAAAGCTGAAGAGGATAGAATACTTCCTAACTGATTGTATAAGGCCAGCATTACCCTGATTCCAAAGCCATACAAAGACACTACAGAAAGGGAATACTAAAGACAAATGTCCCTTATGAATATGGAAACAACAATCTTCAACAAAATAGTAGCAAACCAAATTCAAAAGCATATTAAAATTATATAGCATGATCAATTGGGATTCATTCCTAGAATGCAAAGATGTTTAATCACAGGAAAATCAATCCATATGATACATTACATTAACAGAATGGAGAGAGAGAGAAAAAAAACACACACACATTATCATCTAGACTGATGCCAAAAAAAGACAAAATCAAACACCCTTTTGTGATAAAAACACTTAATAACTAGGAATAGAAGGAAAGTTCCTCAACACAATAAAAATCATATATGAAAAACCCACAGCAAACATGCTCAATGGTGAAAGGCTGAGAGCTTTTCCTCTGACATAATGAATAAACAAGGATGTCTGCTTTTGGGATGTATTTTCAACATAGTACTGGAAGTCGTAGCTGGAGAAATTAGGCAAGAAAAAGAAAAGCCATCCATTGAAAAGTAAGAAGTAAATGATCTGTTTGCAGATGATATGATCTTATATATAAAAAATACCTTAAAGATTAGTTCTAACACTGTTAGAACTAATAATGGAGTTCAACAAAGTAGCAGGATAGAGAAAAAAACAGATAAAAATCATTTGTATTCTATATACTAACAATGAACAATCAGAAAAGGAATTAATGAAGACAATTTGATTTATAGTAGCATCAAAAAGAATAAAATACTTAGGAATTAACCAGGGAAGTGAAAGACTTGTGCAACGAAAACAACAAAAGAATGCTGCAAGAAATTTAGAAAGACATGAATAAATGAAAACACAAGCCACGTTCATGGATTGAAAGATACAATACTGTTAAGATATCAATACTACTCAAAGCCACCTACAGATTCAATACATCCTTATCAAAACACTAATGATGTTTTTAGTAGAAATAGAAAAATCTATTCCAAAATTCATATGGAATCTCAAGAGACTCAAAATAGACAAAACAATCTTGAAAAAAAAAAAAAAAAAAAAAAAAAGAACAAAGCCAGAAGACTCAGACTTCCTGATTTCAAAGCTTATTTCAAAACTACTGTAATGAAAACAGGATGATACTGGCATAAAGGCAGACAGACATATAGACCAATAGACTAGAGCCAAAAATAAACCCTCTTATAAATGGTCAAATAAGTTCTGAGAAGGGTGGCTAAGACCATTCAGTGGGGTAAAGGACAGACTTGTTAGCAGATGTTTCTGGAAAAACTGTATATCCCCATGCAAAAAAATGAAGCTGAATCCTCACCTAATAATATGTACAAAAATTAAATCAAAATCAATAAGACTTAAATGTATGGCCCAAAACTGTAAGACTCTTAGAAGAAAACATAGGGCAAAAGCTTCATGATACTGGAGTTGGCACTTGATTTCTAGGAGATGACACCAAAGCCCTAGGTAACACAGAAAAAAATAGTCAAATTGAACTTTGTGAAATAAAATATTTTGTGCATCAAAAGACACTGAACAGAGTAAAGCGGCAACCCACAGAATGAAACAAAATATTTGCAAATCATATATTTAATATGAGAATAATATCGAGAATATATAGAGAACTCCTAAAACTCAACAAAAAAAGAAACAACTCAAGGGCATTTCTCCAGAGAAGATATACAAATGGCTAAGAAGTACATGAAAAGATGCTCACTATCACTAATCATTAGGGAAATATAAATCAAAACTACAATGAGATTCCACTTAACATTTATTATTTAAAAAAAAAAAGAAGAAAGAAAAAAAAATCAAAACAGAAAAGTGCTGGCAAGTTTCAGAAGAAACTGAAACCAACCCTTGCACACTGTTGGTAAAAATGTAAACTGATATAGCTGCTGTAGAAAACAGTATGGCAGTTCCTCAAAACACTAAAGATCCTGAAATTCCACTTTTGGATATATGCCAAAAAGAACTGAAACCAGAATCTTGAAGAGATATTTATACACCCATGTTCATAGCAGTATTGTTTACAATTGCTAAAATGTGGGAGCAACTCAAGTGTCCACTGATGAATGAATGGATAAACAAAATATGGTATACATACACAATGGATATTACTTAGCCTTAAGAAGAAAAAAAAATTCTGACCAAAACTATATGATTCCAACTCTGTGAGGTACTTAGAGTAGTCAAAACCATAGAGATAGAAGTAGAATTGTGGTTGTGGAGAGGAGGGGAGAATAAGAAATTACTATGGGATGGGTTGAGAGGTGCAGTTTTACAAGATGAAAAGAGTTATGCAGATAGATGGTGGTGATGGTTGCACATTACGAATGTATTTAATATCAATGAACTGTACACTTAAAATGGTTAAGGTGGTAAATTTTATGTTATGTGCATTTTTATCACAATAAAAAATTAGGCAAGATCCCTACAAACACACATAAATGCATATATATTTAACTTAAAAGGGTTTGCACATATTCAGAAATCTATATAAACTATACTAGAGCAATCAGTATTAGAATTCATGGAGAACAAGCTAAAAACACAAAGGCTCAGGGTCTATCCTTTAAACAAAGAGTGGCCTCATTTTTTCTTAGCTTTCCTGGAGAGGCTAATATACAGCAACATTCGCAAACCACTGTTTTATAAATGATTTTGCGGACAGACCAAGGAGTGAGGGTCAGGGCAGAAAGAAAGAAGTAAAAGGAAATAGGAGAAAGTGTCTGACCCAGTCCAATAATTGTAATGTGTTGTAAACTGAGGAGACATTATTAACTTAGCTATTTGCATTTGAGGTATACAAATAATAGTATTAGTACCACAATAACATTTCTGTACCAAGGAATGGTTTGCAGCTTGTTAACCAGAATTAGGTGTTTGTGTGTGTGTGTGTGTGTGTGTGTGTGTGTCTGTGTGTGTGTGCATAAGACTTTCAAGACATTGCTAAGCAAAAAAAGAGAGAAGAGAAGAGAAGTTTAGGCTGGAGCTAAAAACTGTAAGACATGGTAACTGTAAGATGCAAATATGAAGCATGAAACAATACAAATGCTATGATTCCATTTATTTAAAAGTTAGATTACATGTTTCCATCCCAGCCACTCCCAAATCTCATGTCCTCACATTTCAAACCACAGTCACACTTTTCTACAGTCCCCCAAAGCCTTATTTCAGGATTAACTCAAAAGTCCACAGTCCAAAGTCTCATCCAAGACAAGGCAAGTCCCTTCTACCTATGAGACTGTAAAGTCAAAAGCAAGTTAGTTACCTCCTAGACACAATGGGGGTATAGGCAATAGAAAAATATACACATTTCAAATGGGAGAAATTGGCCCAAACAAACATGCTACAGGCCTCACACAAGTCTGAAATTCAGTGGGGTAGCCAAATCTTAAAGCTCCAAAGTGATCTCTCTTGACTTCATGTCACACATCCAGGTCATGATGATGCAAGAGGTGGGCACCCACAGCCTTGGGCAGCTCTACCCCTGTGGTTTTGCAAGATACAGCCCCACTTTCCATTGCTTTCATAGGATGGTGTTGACTGTCTGCAGCTTTTCCAGATGCATAGTGCAAGCTGTTGGTGGATCTACCATTCTGAGGTCTGGAGGACAGTGGCCCTCTTCTCACTGCTCCACTAGGCAGTGCACCAGGGACTCTGTGTGGGAGTTCTGACCCAACATTTCCCTTCTGCACTGGCCTATCAGAGGTTCTCCATTAGGGCTCTACCCCTCCAGCAAACTTCTGCCTGGATATCCAGGCATTTCCATACATCCTCTGAAATGTAGGTGGAGGTTCTCAAACCTCAATTCTTGACTTCTATGTGACAGGCCAAACACCATATGGGACACTGCAAGACTTAGGGTTTGCACCCTTTGAAGCAAGGGTCTGAGCTGTGCCTTGGCCCCTTTTAGCCACAGCCAAAGCTGAAGTCACTGGGATACAGGGGACCATGTTCTGACACTGCACAGAGTAGCAGCAGCCTAGGAAACCATTTTTTCTGTCCTACGCCTCCAGGCCTATGATGGGAGACCTGCTGTGAAGGTCTCTGACATGCCCTGGAAACATTTTCCCCATTGTTTTGGTGATTACCATTTGGCTCCTCATTACTTATGCAAATGTCTGCAGTTGGCTTGAATTTCTCCTCAGGAAATGGGTTTTTCTTTTCTTCACATCATCAGGTTGCAAATTTTCCAAACTTTTATGGTCTGCTTCCTCTTGGACACTTTGCCACTTGGAAATTTGTTCTGCCAGATACCATAAATCATCTCTCTCAAGTTCAAAGTTTCACATATTTCTAGGGCGGGGCAAAATGCTGCCAGTCTCTTTGCTAAAGCATAGCAAGCATGACCTTTACTCCAGTTCCCAAAAAGTTCCTCATCTCCATCTGAGACCATCTCAGCCTGGACTTCATTGTCCATATCACTATCAGCATTTTGGTCAAAGCCATTCAACAAGTCTCTAGGGAGTTCCAAGCTTTCCCACATCTGCCTGTCTTCTGAGGATTCCAAGTCTCTAGGAAGCTCCACATTTTCCCACATTTTCATGTTTATTCTGAGCCCTTGAAACTGTTCCAACCTCTGCCTGTTACCCAGCTCCAAAATCACTTCCACATTTTCGGTATCCTTACAGCAGCACCCAACTAACTCTACCAGTACCAATTTAATATATTAGTTTGTTCTCATACTGTAATAAAGACATACCCCAAACTGGGTAATTTATAAAGGAAAGACGTTTCACAGTTCAGCATGGCTTGGCAGGTTTCAGGAAACTTACAATCATGGTAGAATGGAAAGCAAACATGTCCTTCTTTACATGGTGGCAAGAAAGAGAATGAGAGCCAAGCAAAGGGGGAAGTCCATCAGAAAACCATCAGCTCTTATGAGAACTCATTCACTATTACGAAAACAGTATGGGGGAAACTGCCCCTATTATTCAATTACTCTACCTGGTCCTGCCCTTGACACATGGGAATTACTACAATTCAAAATCAGACTTTGGATGGGAACACAGTCAAACCATATCAATTTCTGTCTAGGAATTTGTTTGCTTTCTCCTTCTTTACACTTGGAATATAGAAAGAAAAAAATCATATTTTAATCCAGTAAATCAAGGTCTTTCGATATCCTATCCCCAAATCTAACTATCCCTTATTTTCTTATGTTGGATTATTATTATTATTATTTGCTTATTTTTTGGGCCAATGGTAGAATAAGATTATACATTACTACGGAAAAACAAATTTCAAAAGATATTATTTTCTATAAAATGTCTTCTACTTAACTTCCAGAGGACTGACACACTTTACCCTTATATGTAGTTGCCAGGGTTTGTAGTCTTAATCTTTCACTGAAATTGTGCCTATCATAATGGCTCCAAAATTGCTTATAGAACATTAGATAATGACAGAAGAAGGGAACCAGTAAAAAGAATGGATGCAAAGCTAATCTTTTTGTTTTCAATGCATCTATTGCTCTAAATAATTTCAGCAGTGTTTAGTTCTCCTTTAGGTTAACATTTTACTCTCAATATGTTAGCAAAAAAAGGATACATAATTGTACTCTTCCTTGTCCTTACTGTAAAAATATTTCTTCTTATTTAAGAGTAGGTATATAGATGATTGCATGAGTATATATTAATATATTTTCTAGAGAAATAGAGAAAAATTTAAAAATGCTTGAAAAGCCAAGTGTACAGTAGGATATGATATATATTAATATATACATTTCAATAAATAAGAGTGAAAAACATATTTACAGTACTGATATAATGGCAATTTATAAGTTAACTTGTATTAAGTAAGGTTTCTGAATCTCTTTACATCTAAAATAGGGATAAAACATCTCAGAGATTTGTTTAGGGGCAGATAAAATAACGTACCTGGGTACCTGAAAATCATAAAGCACTGTGGTGTTATTTTTAAACTGTTCAAAATCTAAAAAGTAGTGTTGTTATTTTTGAGATTAAACTTTGTAGACTGACATTTATATTTGAATTTTGGAAACTATTTGAACCAAAAGTATAAAAATGTGCTTTAAATAAGATTTTATCTACAGTAAACTCATGTTTAATCTACACTGAAAGCATACCTTATAAACTGAAGGTAATACAATAAATGCTATCATTTTTATGGTAATAGTATATACAAACAGTTAGCATCATGTGAATAAAAAAAATTTATTTAATAAAATCTTGGGTTAGTATATGTATTCATAATGAAGTATTAAAAAGAACTTAATAATTATTGCTTATTTACATATTGCATGTAAGTTATACCAGTTGTAAATATGTGATTAAAATTTAAAAAAGAAATACATTAAAAAAAATCAAAGATTAACTAGAGTTTTTTCCAAAATACACTCCGTTCAAAAACATTCATTCTATTAACCAAGATTACATATCTTTACTTATTATTTCCTTCAATTAATAAACTTCAGTCAGAATTCTCAAGCAGTTTTAGCTACTTAAGAGAAAACTGATGGGAAAGACTTTGGCACTAGATGAAATAATTCTTTTGGCAATTCTTTAGTTTAGGGATGAAAATAGTATTAAGACTAAGAAGTAAAGGTCAAAGTGAAATTTTAAACTGAATTTACTGAGGTAAAACTGCCAGAAAGATTCCTTCTTTGAAAACCCAGCCTCCCTAATCCTTACTCTCCGCACTGTTTTTATAGTGGTTTCTAAATGTAAAGTGATAGTAATGAGGTAACATAGCTGAGGAAAAACAGAATACTAGAACATCATGTCCTTTGTACAGATCATTTAAATATAGAAGACTGTTACAAAGTTCTTGGGCAGACTGCAAAGTAAAAAAAATTAACTGTTAATTACTAAACATGTAATAATGGTTTTTTAGTCTTTTGGAGTGCTTATTATGCACTAGACACTGAATTAGGAGCTTTATGTAGATCATTCTTAAAATAACCCTGCCAGGGTGGTATTATTTTAAGTATGTTCACAATTACAAATAGGGAAGTACAGAAGTTACGCGAATTATTCAAGATTATACAATGAAAAAGGAACAGGGTTGAAATTAGAAACCAAGTCCATCTAACAGCAAAGCTCATGCTTTCTCTATTATAAAACTCTGATTCAGGGAATAAATACAATAGATGCACGCAGAAATAAAAGTATAATTGATTTTTCTTCTGATATCCACTTTTAAACTTCCATTCTACTAGTAACAGAGTACAATTTATTTCAATTTATAAAAGCCACTTTTAAAATTTGTTTTTGACTCAGACATAAGAATATATAATATGAACCTGAATTCTGATGATCCTAATTTTAATAAATGTTCTTTTTACAGTATGCATACATTATTTTTGTACCTGTTTTCTATTATACTAACACATTTTAACTTTCAAGTAAACAATACTAGGATGGAAAATATAGACAACATTTCAGATAAAAGAGAACATAAATTAAAAGTATTTTATGTATAGAATTCTACAAACATAAAAAATTAAAATAGGTATTTTTAGAAAAAATTTTGAGAAAATAAACATGTTAAGTAAATAGAAATACTTTTCAAACAACATGAACTTATAGAAGTGCTTTTTCAGACAAGTTTCCTCAATTTATATAAAAGAGATAATTCCTTTTATAGAAAATGATTAAATAGCAGACAAAAGGAGAAATAAATAAAATTAAAAAAATAATTTCAACTTTTATTTTAGATTTAGGGGTACATGTGCAGGTTTGTCACAAGGGTATATTGTGTGATGCTGAGGTTTAGGGTGACTCCTGTCAGCCAGGTAGTGAGCACAGTACCCAATAGGTAATATGATCTTAAGACCAAAGCCTGACAAGGACAAAAAGGAAAAGAAAATTATAGACCTTTCTAATCTATAAACATAGGTGCATAAATTTTTTTAAAAAACTAGCAAATCAAATATAGCCAGTATGTCTTTTTGGTAGTGACCAAGTAGACTTTATCTCAGAAATGTAATGACCATTAAATATAAGAAATTGTAATAATGTAAGACATTATCACAATAAAAGATGAAATAATCCCAAATTAATACAAAATAAGTATTTGATAAAATTTAACATTCATGATAAACACTCAGAAATACAAAAAAGATGGGACAATAATTGTCTCAATAAAGAGTATAAAAAACATCAAACTTAATGATTAAATTAGAAGCATTTTCATTAAATTCAGGAACAAGTAAGTCTACCTACTCTTAAACTAGAAGTTCTGTCCAAAGCAATAGACAATAAACAATTGGAAACATAATAACTGGAAAGAAAGAGATAAATTTATTCTCATATATAGGGTGTATGTGTGTATATATTATATACACACTGTATATATATATATAAAACTATATATATAGAACTGTATGTATATGTGTATGTGTATATATATACAGTTGATTGAATTAGCTACAAACTATTAGACTTAGAGAATAAATACCAATATACTTAGAGACTAAACAAAACACCTTTAATTAATAAATAGGTCAAAATATTAACTAAATGGAAATGAAAACACAACATCAAAATTTTTGGAATGCAGCAAAAACAATGCTCAGAGGAAAATGTATAGCTTTGAATGTATATATTAGAAATAAGGGAAGTTCTAGAAAATCATCTAAGCTTCCACCTTAGGAAACTAGAAAAAGAATAGCAAATTAAAAAGAAAATAAAAATCAGAGCAGAAATCAATGAAACTGAAAACAGTAAATCAAAGAGATCAATGACACCAAAAGCTGGCTCCTTGCAAAGATGAATAAAATCAATAAGCCTTTAACCAGCTAAGAAAAAAAGAGAGATTATTCAAATTACAAATAGCAGAAATGAAAGAGGAGATCTCAGTACAGATTCCATAGACAATAAAATGATAACAAAGGAATACTATGAACCACTCTATGCCCATAAATTTGATAGCCTTGATAAAATGGCTTGAAAGACACAATATGACAAAATTTACATGAGAAGAATTAGATAATCTGAATAGGCCTGCATCTATTAAAGAAATTCAATCAATAATTAAGAACATTTCCAAACAGAAAGTATCAGATCCAGATGGATTCACTGGTGAATTCTACTAAAGACTGAAGGAAGAAATTATGCCAACTATCTACAATTTCTTTGAGAAGACAGAAGCAAAATGAGTATGTCCTAACTCATTCTATGAGGCCAGTATTACCCTAAATACTAAAACTACACAAAGACATTACAAGAAAACAATATCTCTCATGAACATAGATACCAAAATCCTCAACAAAATATTATCAAAGTCAAATCCAACGATGTATAAAATAAATTATATACCATGAACAAGTGGAATTTATCCCAGGCATGCAAGGCTGTTTTAACATATGAAAATTAATTAATTCATTGCACCAACAAGCTGAAGAAGAAAATTCACATGATCATATAAATAGATACAGGAAACGCATTCTACAAAATCCAACATGCATTCATGATAAAAATCTCTCAGCAAATTGGGAATAAAAGAGAACTTACTCAACTTGTAAAAAACATCTACAAAAACCTACAGCTCACACAATAATTTCTGGTGAGATCTTAGATTTCCTGCTAAGACCAGGTACAAGGCAAGGATGTCCTCTCACCATTTATTTTTAACATTATATTAGATGTCATATCTAACGCAATAACACAAGCAAAGAAAATAAGAGGTGTACTAATTGACAAGGAAGAAATTAAACTATCCATTTTTCAAATAATGTGATCATATATGTAGAAAATCTGAAGGAACTGAGCAAAAAACTGGAGCTAATATAAGTAACTACAGCAAGGTAGCAGGACGCGAAGTTAATACAAAAAGGTCAAACGCTTTCCTGTATACCTGCAATGTACAAACGGAATTTGAAATAAAAAATAGCATTTACAACAGCATTCCTCAAAATCAAATACTTAGATATAAGTCTAACAAAATATATATAAAATCTAAATGAGAAAAACTATAAAAATCTGATGAAAGAAATCCAACAACTAGATAAATGAAAATATATTCCATTTCCTGGATAGGAAGACTCAATAAACGTTGAATATCTCTAGTCTCAAAATCCATAATCCAAAATGTTCCAAAATCAGAAACATTCTGAATACCAAGATGACAGTCAAAGGAAATGCTCATTGGAACATTATGGATTTTGTATTTTTGGATTAGGAATGCTCAATCAGTAAGTATAATGCAAATATTCCAAAATCAAAACAAATAAAATGGGACCAAAAGCACTTTTGGTCCCAAGCATCTTTGAAAAGAGATAATCAACCTGTATTGTCAAGAGTTCTTCCCAAACTGATACATAGATTCAATGTAATCCCAATCAAAATAGCAGCAAGTTATTTTGTAGGTATCAACAAACTAATTTTAAAGTTTATTTGGAAACAAAGACTCAGAATAACCAACACAGTATTAAAAAGGAACAGAGTTGGAGGACTGACACTTCTGAGCTTCAAGACAAATTATAAATCAAAACAGCGTAGTACTGGCAAAAGAACAGACAAATAGATCAATGAAAAAGAATAGAGAGCTCAGAAATCAACCCACATAAATAAAAGCAACTCATATGTGAAAGGAACAAAGGCAATAAAATGGAGAAGTCAGTCTTCTTAACAAATGTTTTTCTGTTACAAAGAGGATACAATTCAAAATTTGAAACAAAGAAACTATTAAATAAGTTTGTATTCAGAATTGCTGAATTTCAGAGTTTCAAGCTATCTTACAGGTCATCTAGAACAGTGGTCCCCAACTGTTTTGGCACCAGGGACTGTTTTCATGGAAGACAATTTTTCCATGGACCCAGGGTGTGGCACACGGTTTTGGGATGATTCAGGCATATTACATTTATTGTGCACCTTATTTCTATTATTATTACATTGTAATATATACTGAAATAATTACATGACTCTTCATAATATAGAATCAGTGGGAGCCCTGAGCTTGTTTCTCTGCTACTTGATGGTCACATCTGAGGGTGATGGGAAATAGTGACAGATCATCAGGCATTATATTCTCATAAGGAACGTGCAACCTAGATCCCTCGCACGTGCAGTTCACAAGAGGATTTCTGCTCCTATGAGACTGTAATGCTGCTGCTAATCTGACAGGAAGCGGCACTCAGGAGGTAATGCGAGTAATGGAGAGTGGCCGTAAATACAGATAAACCTTTGCTGGCTTGCCTGCCACTCATCTCCTGCTGTGTGGCCTGGTTCCTGTGACTGGTACCAGTCTGTGGCCTGGGGGTTGGGTATCCCTGATCTAGAACAACATTTATCATTTACTGACAAATGAGTTCTCCCACTAAAATTTATTACATGGTAATATCTTCAGCTGAATATTTCTAGTATTTGAGAACTTACTTTCTTCTGGGCAGGCAGAAGAAAACTACTACTTTTGGAAAACTATAATGCAAATATTTATTCATAAGTGTGGGTTCTTATTCTTTTCTCTCTCAGGATATTTTAGAAATGTCTTATAATCTTTCATACGTATAATCATTTAGCTGTTTCTCTCTCTATCATCTATATATCTAGAGGCAGAGATTATAATTATTGAAATTGCTCTGTACTGAATCATAAGCAGGGTCATGTTTATAAGTGACCTTAATATAATTTGATTGGGATGGAAATACGTGCAAATGAATGCACTCATATATTTGGGGACATAAATAAAATCATAGAAAGTGCCATATCTGAAAAGCAATACATACATACTGACTGAAATTCAATTTCATGGAAATAATTATGATACTATGATAATATCAGAATATTTGAAATGTATGAATTATTATAACTGAAAGCTTTGTTGACCATATTTATAAACTGTGTTTAATAATAATGATAATGTTGAAACACCTACATGGGCATAGTTTTAAAAATGCTGTTTCTTCTGTCAACTAAGAATAAGTTCCTGCTCTATTAACAACTCTTTTTCTATTTTTTTAATTCTTTCTTTGCTTCTGTAATCTCTCACTATATAACCAACTGATATATAAACAGATATGACAAATGCATACAAAAAAAGCAAAACTTGCTACCTGGAGGAATACATCAAAACAATCTTCTTAACTCTATAACCAAACAGATATAATGGTTTTCTGGAATATTTCTATGAATCTAATCACATGTTAGAAAATAGCTACATTAAAAGGACATAAATGATACCATTAAGAGCAATAATGCTACTAGGGTATATTAATTTTAACATCCATCTCCTTTTAGACTTTGCAAACTAAATCCGCAAATACATACCAGATCTGTCTTTGGAGGATCTGGACACTCAGAAGAGAAATAAGGTGCCGAACTTCTGACTCCACTGCTGTCAGAAGTTGGCTTTGGAGGTTGAGCATGCTGTCTGTAAGTAGCACTTTTAGGAGTCCAACAAAACAGGTTGATAGATTCTCTCACACAGCGTTCAATGTCAATTTCTAGATAGAAATGTTTTAAAAAAGCACATGTATAGAATTTAGATTGCTCTTTTAAAGTAACACACAGCATCTCTCCTAAGTGAATATATCTAAATATGCCTACGATAAGTTATTAGAAAAAATATCAGTAAAGAAACAATGTAGATATTAATCAGCATATTTATGACTGGATTGATGGAAATATTGGATTGATGGAAATGATGGTATAATTTGCTTACATATATTTGTAAATGTATCTACTTATGTTTTCATGTGTGTCTTTTACTTGGAATTATCTACATATACATACATATATATGTTTGTATATTTCAGAGTATCATTTAAATGCCACAGAATATAACATATCTCCTTATTTAAAAATCTGCCAAATTTATTTTGAATTAATGTTTCCACTTTTCCAATGTAAAATGAAAGTTGTGGGGGGAGAGTACAATTTGGGAACAGGTAGACAAAAGATATAGAAGATGTTGATTAGTGATTCAGAATGCATTCTAGTAAAGTGAACTGACAGTTTTACTGCCATTAAATAAGATATAAAATAATTAGAAAAAAATTTTCAGAATCTCAATTCAGCATTTCTCTCTCTCTTTTTTTTTTTTTTTCCCTGTTTTTGAGATAGTCTTGTTCTGTCTCCCAGGCTGGAGTGCAGTGGCGCAATCATGGCTCACTGCAACCTTGGCCTCCCAGGTTCAAGAAATTCTCGTGCCTCAGCCTCCCTAGGAGCTGGAATTACAGGCCCGTGCCGCAACGCTTGGCTAATTTTTTGTATTTTTAGTAGACATGGGGTTTCGCCATGTTGCCCAGGCTGTTCTTGAATTCCTGACCTCAGGCAATTCACCTGCCTTTGCCTCCCAAAGTTTTAGGATTACAGGCATCATCCACTGTGCCCAACCAGCATTTCTCCATTCTTTAATAATTTCTTGAGTTAAATGAAGAAAGGTTTTAAAGTTTCATCAAGTAAGGTTTAAATGCACTTGATTAAAAGATAAAATAGAAACACTTTCATATTAGATTTCCTTTTGTTTCTCATGTTTGAAATTTAAGCATCTTTAATGCAGAGGTAATATACATAGAAAGGTTACTACAACTCTGTATCATTTGGTTTTTGATGAGACTGTATCTCCTTAGGAGGCCAACAGTCCTGATGAGAAGTTAGCCAGTCCTCTATGGTGAAAGTGGAGAGATCACAGAAAGGCAGGAGAAATTCAAGAAGTTGACTGTGATAAAGGAATTTAGCATTGACGAGTTTTTATCTTTCCATATTTCTAAAAGTAGCAAATGGCATATATCGTCATTTCCTCTGTAAAAGTCCAAGTGTCAGCTCAGGCAGGCAGTGGAGAAAAATATATCACATGTCACAAAGTGGTAAGTTCTTTTTTTCTCCCCTCTTTTTGAAATGAAGGGCTTACAAGGGGAAAAGGAAATAGGCATTAACTAAATTCTGTGGATAGTGCATGAGTAATCATTTAGAGTTTTCTGCTGTGGTAAGGTGGAGAAATCTGGAAGAGGGGAAAAGAAGATAACACTGATCATCTATTATGTGACAGGTATTGTACACTTTCACTTAATCCATTTAATTCTTACAATGATTATTAAAGACAGGTATTGTTATTATTCTTCCCATCCTCTATTTCTGCTAAAGATAAAGAAACTAAGACAAAAGGAAGTTAAGTGATTTGTTAAGCATGTTACTAAGGGTAGAAGTCTGAAGTTACTATTAGGTTATAAGGCATCTTTTGTTACTTCCTAACTAACTTAAATTTGGAATATGATCAGAGAGTCTGATAAGACCAGTTACTCAATTAGGCATTCCTTAGTGATGTTTGCCAACTTCACAGCTCATTACTTCCATGGCTACAAAAAGAGGTCAGATTTCATCACCTCACATGTTATTCCTAATATAAAAACTATAAAACAGGGTGAAACAAGCTTTGAGACATGGGCCTGTTTATTTGGGCAATGGATAATATAGTGAAGCTCTATAACAATAGCAACTTGTTATTTCACAAAGAAAATACAAACACAAACTAGAAGAAAAATCAGTTTAAGACAGGTTCCTCTAGCCTGCTTAAGAAGAAAGAGATTGAGCAATTTATTTTACAGAACTTTCCATTCAAGTAGTTAAGATAAAAATTTGGCAGCCAATGAGGGAAAACACTCAACCATCTGAAGTCTGTCTACTTAACACAGGTTAATTTCCAAAGGAAAGGGTTTCAGTCCATAGATTTTGTATTTGCAGGGCTCAAATCAATTTGACACATCTGTCACCAGTAAAAGTTTGAAGTTGAGTCAGTGATCTAGAGCAAAGGGGGTAGTGCAGTCCTTAAATCACTGGCATTGGAAAAGTCATTTGTATCTGCTTCCAAGACATCCCATCAACACCATAGAAGGTTTACAATGAATCTTGATGATGTACTGGCATCCATCCTGATTCTACCCTGATTGTTAGTTCTGACAGATATCTCATTTTCCATTCACTTGACTCATGTCACCTCTCATCTTAAAATCCTTCCAAAGCACATTATCATAATCAAAATATAATGCAAAAGTACTTTGTGAACTGTACATTAAAATGCACAATTACTCCTACAAAGTAATCTCTCATTACATGGCACTACTGTTTTTTAACCTTGCATTATAATTATTGAGACAGTGCATTGTGAATAAAACATGGATTATGGTTTCCCAGGTTTGAATTACAGTTCCATGAGATATTTTGCAATTCTGGGTAAAATAACTTCTCTAAACCTATTAATTGCTTCATTGGCACCCATTAGTATCAGATCTTTCAGAAATACTGAACTATTTTCAATATGATAAAACACAACCATTTGGGCAAGGATAGATGGAAAAGACAGCTTTCCTGAGCCTACTCTTCTCTCACTTTAATGGCTATGAATTGCTTCTGAAATTTACTGAATAGCTATTGTCCTGGAACTTCTCTTTATCATTATCCAATTCTCTTAGGCTTTCCCCTATATTTGATTCCTAACTTTTTGGGTAAGACATTATTTACCACTCTTTCATATTTACTTCTCATTTTGATGAAACACATTATCCAGCAGTTACAAAGAAAGAGTACACAGGAGGTAAGTTACTTAAAAACCTTCAAAGAATATAATTAATCTGCCCTTGACTGATAGTTTGACCAAGTAGAGCATTCTAGGGTTGAATTTTTTCCTTCAGGGTTATTAAAGGTAGAGCTCCAATGTCTTCTGCTGAGAAGTGTGATAAAATTCTGATTTAAGATTATTTGTACATGATTTTCTGTATCTCTGTTAACTTTCAGGATCCATGTATTATGAAATTTCATGGTGATATACTTAAGCATATACTTCATTGTGCTGGGCATTTGGTGGATCCCTGAGTTACAGAAAAAGTATGTTTTTGATGTTTGTGATAATTTGTTTCTTTTTAAATCTTCTATTCTATAATGAAGAATCTTGAACTTCCTGAATTTAATTTCTAACAATTTTGTCTTTTTATTCTTACTTTCCATGTGTATTTTTGTTCCATACTCTGTGAGATTTCCTAAAGTTTATCATTTCACATTTTCATCACAAACATCATTGCATTTCTATATCAATTTCAATTTCCAGGCCAGGCACAGTGGCTCATGCCTGTAATCTTAGCACTTTGGGAGGCCAAGGCAGGAGGATCACTTGAGGCCAGGAGTTTGACGGCAGTCTGGCCAACATGGTGAAACCCTGTCTCTACTAAACAAAAATACAAAAATTAGCCAAATGTTGTGGAGTTCACCTGTAATTCCAGCTACTCAGGAGGCTGAGGCACGAGAATTGCTTGAACCTGAGAGGCGAAGACTGCAGTAAGCCACGATCACGTCACTGTACTCCAGCCTGGCTACAGAGCAAGACTCTCTCTCTCAAAAAAAAAAATCAATTTCCAGATATTCAATGCAAAATATTTTTCATTGTTATATTTAAAAGTTCTGCTTTTTCATAGTAATTTTCTCATAGTTATCTTTCTGAATATATTATTTTTTCAGTTTGTACTGTTTTGAATCTTAATTGGAAGCTTTCCTCAGAGATTTTGTGATCTTTGATTCTATATATTTATAAGAACAGCACCAAAAATCAGATTGGAAGTTTTTTGTTTGTTTGTTTTATGTGGGCAGGGCTTGGTGACTGGTGGATTAACTATGACTGTGTAGTATTCCATGGTGTATATGTATCACATTTTCTTTATGCAGTCCACCATTGATGGGCATTTAGGTTGATTCTGTGTCTTTGCTATTTTTGAACAGTGTTGTGATGAACATACACATGCATGTGTCCTTATGGCAGAATGATTTATAATCCTTTGGGTATATGCCTAGTAATGGGATTGCTGGGTTGAATAGAAGCTCTGTTTTAAGTTCTTTGAGAAATCTTCAGACTGCTTTTGACAGTGGCTGAACTAGTTTACATTCCTGTAGGCAGTGTATAAGGGTTCCCTTTTCTTTGCAACATCACCAGCATCTGCTATTTGTTGGTTTTTCAATCACAGCCATTCTGACTGGTATGAGATAGTATCTCATTGTGGTTTCGATTTGCATTTCTCTAATGATTAGTGATGTTGAACAATTTTTTCATATGCTTGTTGGCTACACAGATGTCTTCTTTTGAGAAGTGTCTGTTCATGTATTATTTACATTTTTAAAGGGGTCATTTGTTTTTTCCTTGTTGGTTTAAGTTGTTTTTAGACTCTGGATAGTAGACCTTTGTCAAATAAACAGTTTGCAAATATTTTCTCCCATTCTGTAGGTTGTCTGTTTACTCTGTTGACAGTTTCTTTTGCTGTGCAGAAGCTTAAAGAACTTAATTAGGTCCCATTTGTCAATTTTTGTTTTTGTTGCAATTGCTCTTGAGGACTTAGTCATAAATACTTTCCCAAGGCCCAGGTCCAGAATGGTGTTTCCTCAGTTTTCTTCTAGGATTCTTATTGTGGTCTTATATTTAAATGTTTATGCCCTCTCGAGTTAATCTTCATATATGATGAAAGGAAGGGCTTCAGTTTCAATCTTCTGCATACGGCTTGCTAGCTATCCCAGTGCCATTTACTGAATAGGGAATCCCCTCCTCATTGCTTATTTTTGTCAACTTTGTTGAAGATTAGATAGTTGTAGGTGTGTGGCCTTAATTCTGGACTCTCTAACCCATTCCATTGATCTATGTGTCTGTTTTTGTACCAGTATCATGCTGTTCTCTTTACCGTATCCTTGTAGTAGAGTTTGAAATTGGGTAGTGTGATGTCTCTAGCTTTGTCCTTTTTGCTTAGGATTGCTTTAGTGATTCGGGGTCTTTTTTGGTACCATATGCATTTTAGAATATTTTTTTCTAATTCTGTGATAAATGTTGTTGGTAGTTTGATAGGAATAGCACTGAATCTATAAATTGCTTTGGGCAATATGTCCATTTTAACAACATTGATTCTTCTGATCCATGAGTATGGAATATTTTTCCATTTGTTTGCATCATCTACGATTTCTTTTTTTTTTTTTTCTTTTCTGAGATGGAGTCTCACTCTGTCGCCCAGGCTGGAGTGCAGTGGCGCGATCTTGGCTCACTGAAACCTCCGCCTCCCAGGTTCAAGCTATTCTCTTGCCTCAGCCTCCTGAGTAGCTGGGATTACAGGCGCACGCCACCACGCCTAGCTAATTTTGTATTTTTAGTAGAGATGGGGTTTCACCATATTGATCAGGCTGGTCTCGAACTCCTGACCTTGTGATCTGCCCACCTCAGCCTCCCAAAGTGCTGGTATTACAGGCGTGAGCCACTGTGCCTGGCCATCTATGATTTCTTTAAGCAGTGTTTTGTAGTTGTCATTGTAGAGATCTTTCACCTCCTTTGGGCAGATGTACTCTTAGGTAATGAACTTTTTTTTATTGGCTATTGTAAGTGAGATTGCGTTCTTGATTGGGTTCTCACCTTGGACACAGTGTACAGAAGTGCTACTGATTTTTATATATTGATTTTTTAATCCTAAAACTTGGCTAAAGTTTTCATCAAATCTAGGAGCTCTTGAGCAGAGGCTATGGGGATTTCCAAGCACAAAACTATATCATTTGTGAAAAGAGACAGTTTGATTCCTCTTCTTCCTATTCAGATCCCTTTAATTTCTTTATCTTGCCTGATTGTTGTAGCTAAGACTTCCAGTACTATGTGGAATAGGAGTGGTGAGAGTGGCCATACTTGTCTTGTTTCAATTCTCAAGGGGAATATGCATTCAGTTATTGCCCATTCAGCCTCATTCTGGCTGTTGGTTTCTCACAGATGGTTCTTACTATTTCAAGGTATATTCTTTTGATGCCTTAAATATCTTTCTTAAATTTAATACATTTTGGTACTTACATTCTTATTGCAATATCTATCAGTAGTATATGTAGGGATATTTTAAACAGTTTCTGACTTTTAAAGGTTTTTGTGGTTAATTACTTTTAATCTACTTCAAAAGTGAAAAATGCTCTATATATTTTGTTTTGCAAACCTAAGGCACATATAAACATTCAATGGTAAAACAAATACAAACTTAATGCCATCATTGGTATCCTGAAACAAAATACTCTTAATAACACTGATCTAAACTATAAGATAACTTTTGGACTGCTCAAAAATTCAGAAAGCGAGAACCCTTTCACAAAACAGAAACCCTTATCAACCATAAAACAAGAAGCTCTGCTATAAAGAAAGGCCTTCCTATCAGATTCTTGACAATTTGGGACCAGGTTTAAGATGTATAAGTACTCAGATCTACTCTAAATTTTCAAGATAAGTAGAAATTCTGATCACCTCTGACATTATTTTTCATTACAGTTCTCAATATGTACGAAACATTTCTTTTAAACTTTATAAAGTATTTACATGTTGCAAAATTAGTTGTATGCTTCAAGAGCAACAATTAGGTCAGTGTTATATGAATTCTTCTAGCTTCCTAGAATCACGTTATAATTTCAGAGTCTTCATCAGCCATGCTACTGGCTGCTGTTTTCATGACCATTTATTAGCTTGGAGGTGATAAACTGTAATATCTGTTTTTAAATTTTCCTCTTTTCCATAAAATAATGCAGTATTTCCACCAGAAACAAGACTGACATAACTGGAGGTTTTAAAAATAATTTTTCATAAAGCTTTATTTCAGTGACTATACACCATACCAATATAAACAAATTAACACTTTCTTACTTATCCTTAACTAATTTTAAACACACAAGACTTTAATATGGTGTCTAGATTTTAATGTTTATATGTAATTTTTATGGATAGATGGGGGAGAGAAGGACTACTGCTAAAATCTCCAAATTTAATTTTCATTTTGATTGTCCTTTTGCAATTCCAAGGTATACTTAGAAATAGACACACAGTGAGCCGAAATCATGCCTGGGCAACAGAGTGAGACTCCATCTCAAAAAAAAAAAAAAAAAAAAAAAAAAAAAAAAAAAAAAGACATGCATGAAGATCATGTAGCTACAAGCAGAAGATGGGAATAATTGATTCTCAGTTTCAGGTCAAGTGGCATCAATATTACAGGCTTGACAGTACAAAACTTTCACTGAACAACTGTGTACTACAGTTGCTCTACTGTTTCACAAATCATTTCTCCATCCCATATCTGGCTATAAGACAGGGGGAAAAATGATGGATAACTATTAGGAGCACGTATGTTAAGAATCCTTTGCTTCACTCATGATAGATCACCCTGATGTAGAGAGATCAGAAAGCTCTGCATTAATATCAATTATAGTGTTCATATTTTGGTACCTGATGTTATTTTAAGTACTTTTTTCATTACTTCAAAAATATTGAAAAAATATCTCAACAAATATTATTTTAAAAAATCTTTAATGTGGCCTACAAGATCTTGCATGATCCTTCTTTGTCTATCTCTCCATTCACTTTTCTAGCCACTCCTCTCCACTTTCCTGTGTGCTCTAATGTCCTTCAGTTGTCTGAGGCCTTTGAGCATTTTATTCCCTCTGTCTACAATATTTTCCTCTTTCCACTCCCCACTCCTCAATATCACTTAAATAATTTCAGATATTATCTTAAGTATCATTTACTTAAGAAAAACTCCCTAACTCCCTGTTTTAAACTCCTATTGTTTTCTGCAGTGTTCATCACCATGATAACTATTTAAAAAAGGAGTCACAAATTAGCAGCCTACTGGCTATAATAAGCTTATATTTGATTAAGTCTTATAGTTTCAAAAATCTAAGCCACTGTTTATAATGGAAAGATTACACATAAATATTACAGTAACCCTATTTAATTTATATTTATCCCTAGATGAGAGTAAAAAACTATTGACTGAAAACTCAGATTGCTTCTCATTTATATACTTAAAAATCTCTAAAATACTTTAAAAACTTTGGATATAAATGTAGTGTAACAAAATTTACTTGGCAACACTTTTGCTTTATTAAGATAAGTACTGAATAATGGAAAAGTTATAGCAGTCAACTGTCCACTCATCTGATGGTGGTATCGAACCACAACACTGATATCTGCTTTCTTTGCTTTGGTTAAGCATTTCATGAAAATATATCTGCTGCTTAGATTAATATGAACATTTGTTTTTTAGCTAAAACTTCACAATTATACTATACCTCTGACTAAAATAAGCTTTACTTCAAGTAAACTCAAAGCCTTATTGTTTTAAGAGACCAAATAAATCCTCTCAAATTCTATGCTACATAAAATATGTGTGAAAATAAATTCAGAGGTCACCAGATTCTTGTCCTACTTCCCCAAATACACTCAGAACACATTCAATCTAAACATATGAAGAACTTTTAAGTACATAAAAAATTTTCTTATATAGTCCGCTCTCTGTATCTGTGGGTTCTGCATCCATGGATTTAACCAATTGCACATTGAATATATTTGGGGAATAAAAATGAATGTCTGTGTCTGTACTGAGCATGACTTTTTTTCTTGTCATTATTCCCTAAACAATATAGTATAACAACTATTTACATAGCATTTCTATTGTATTAGGCATTAAAAGTTATCATGAGATGATCTGAAGTATAAATGTGGATGTGCACAGGTTACATGCAAAGGGACTACAGCATTTGTGGATTACAGTATCTGTGGGGGGTCTTGAAACCAATCCCCCATTGATACTGGGGGATGACTGAACTTGTATTTCACTATGTATCTTGCTATAAAATGAAAATAGAATTATTCATATATACTTTTAACAGATAGAACGCTCATCAGTTAAAAATATCAAATTTGTGCCTACTGTGAACATTTGAACTTATTTATTTGAAGTTTATACTATTACTAATAAATAATATTTTGTTCAGGAATTAGGTGGCAATGTAAATGGGAAGGAAGAAGACATAGATAAGCTAGGCAGCTTTGAAAATATGTGGAAAATGTCATTCCTGTTCATCCAGTTAAGTGCTTTAATAGGACCTATCATTAACGCATTGAGATATTAGGAGCAGGGATGATGGGACTGAATTGAAGACTTAATAATAGAAGATGAAATATCTTGGGTCTTTGCATGTAGGATAACCTATTTATAAACAAAACAAATTAATTATTTCATGGAAAGATGAATTTTCAGTAAGAGAAATTAAGCAAAGAAACCCAATTGTACCAGCTGACACTACATCAACTAAATAGATTTTATTCCTATTTGAATAGCATGCTCTGAACAAAATGAGTGCTTAATAAGGTTTGACAGATGTTATGATATAGTGAATAGAAAGGATAAAATTACCAGAATTTCATTTTCTAAGGCCTAAAACAAGCAAGGTAACATCTCTTGAATGATCATTAGTAAGAATATTGTGTAAATCCTTTCAGTTTTGAATTAATAGAGAAACTTTATTCTAATCTTGTACCATCTGTAAAGTAAACCCAAAGCAGGCAATTTTAAAGATATACAGACATAATTTTTCCTATGGAATTAAGATAGAAATATGTCAGTTGACTGTAAAATACACAGTTGCATGTGTTTTTTTAATAGACAAGCAGAGTTGCCACTAATCTCCCTATAAAGTATAAAAACAGATGCTTCACCAATGTTTAACAGGAGCATTTATGCATCAAATTAGAAAGGCAATAAATTTGCTTAATTTGAAAATGTACAATCAGCATTCCATATATATATATATATATTTAGAACTGGCCAGAAAATGTATTTTAATCCTAATCAATCATCCTATGTTTACTTTGGCAAGCTGGAAATGACAAGGAATCATCTGCAAAAAATAAACAGTATTCCTAGTTTGCGAAACTAGCTTATTTATTACTGTTCAAAACAAAAAAAATGGATAACTTGATTTTCATAAAGAATCTCCCAGAAAAAATATGACCTAAACTATTTATTCATATAAGAAATAACTCACTTTAATTAAAATTTGATAAGTCAGAAAGCTGATAATAATAGCTTCAATTTTGAGGGAAGGGGGAAGAAAAAGTTTTAAATAAATCCAAAGCATTTTTCTTATTATTTTCCCACAAATAATAAAAAATTTAAAAAAAATATTTTTTTTTTTTGAAAGTAAAGTACCAAGTACAGATCAACCATTAAACATAAAAATGAGGTTCGGCAGTAGGTTTCTTATTTTTCTTCAGAGTAATTAATAAAGATATAATCTTAAGGGACCTTCCTTTTGTTTTTTACTTAGTTTTCAGGTAAATTTGATTCTGGGATAATTTTAAGTGAGTTTATTACCAGCAGTAACTTGGGCCTGCCTGAAAATATGGAGAACAGCAGAAGAGATGCAGTCAATAAAGTATGTGAATTTTTTCACCTAAAAAATTGAAGTTTCCGCAAAAATATAGATTTAGTTACATCCTAGGTGACGACATTAATTTCATCTTTTTAACCATAGCATCAAAGCTTATAGTTATCCATTATTTCTACATTTAAACATTCAACTCCTAGGTTTACAAGTTCCTTACTTGTGAATACTCTATATAGCTTAACATACTCTCCTGCATTGCATGGCATAGAATTTCCCTGGAGTTTGATTTGTCCTCCTAAGAGGGCGGTATTTCCTTTTGTCACACTGTCAAATTGTTAGCAAGCAGCACTAGGAGGGAACAAAGTTTCATGTGAATTATATCTTTGTATAAACATAGATTCTTAAACACCTTCCCAAGTGGCCTTTCTATACTCTCCATCACTGAAGATAAACAGCCCCTGTCCTAAGCAAAAGAGCAAATATGATATTGCCCCCACTTCCTGGCCGTTTACCCATTTAGTAGCATTACCAAGATGGATGTAAATCACAGTGAGCTGGTAAGACCCAGATTTGTATTTACAATGCTGGGTCAGCAGAAGAGGCAGTATATGAGAGAGAGAATCCAGAGAGGATGATGAGGCCCAAACAGAAGAGGTGCTGAAGGCCTGGATGGTTATTTTTGTGAATGGCTTAAGAATGTGTCATTATTTCATAGTCAAATTTCATTTAATGGTTCCATTTATTGAGATCTATACCTGGTAAATCGGAGAAGAGAAGAATGCACTCATTAAAGCCATTAGCCAAAAGCCGGTCCCGCAACTGCTGAAGAATTGCTACTCCAATACAGAATGGAAAAGAGGAATTCCCAAGTAGTAAGGTATCCCAGAGGTGGAAAATTTTGTGTAGTGGAAACACATCTGTAAAATGATAAAAATATAAATAAATTAAAAAACCAAAATAATAACAATTAAAACAATAACAACCTACTTTACTAGTTCTATAATTATTACTTTATGGTCAAAACTATTATTGAAGAGCTAATACTACCAAATTCTTTTAATGAAATGTTTATTTGGCTTTGAAAATTTATAGCCTCCTAAGGCATCTTAAAAAATTGATAATCAGACTGGCCTAACAGAAAATATTTTTAACCCTATTAACCATTCATAATATGTCTTCCCAGAACTTTCCAATTATATTATTCTCACAGATTTATTCATCTAGATGAACTTTAGTGTTGTTTTAGGTACAGTAAAATGACATATCTATTATATTATCTAAACAACTGTTTTAATAAATTCCCACCAAAAATCCTATGAGCAGCTTTCTATTTTTTGCAACTGCCTTTTTCTTATTAACAATACTATGTATATCTTCCAGGCCAGTGCATAAAGATCTACTTCAAATATTATTACAGTTACCATGTAAAGCATATTTTATTTGTAAGGATGTACACTTTATTAATATTTATATTAATATTTAATAGTAAATTAAAATATTACACATTCACACAATCTGCTTAATTTCTAGAGGAATCCTAGTTTAAAAAATAAAAGTTATTGAAGAATCTCTGAAAATTAAGCCTGATTTGGTTGTAATAGTTGCCCTTATAAGCTTTATGTAAATACTACAGTTGATAATTTCTTTTTCAAAGGGGGACAGAGTTTGTACAAATATCACGAAATGTACAATAGGTTTTTATTTTATAGAATTCTCACTTTGATATTCAGGGATCAGAACGATTGAAATTCTTTTCTACCCAACTCTATTATGTTAGAAATACATAAAAAGACTTACTACATCTGCTCAATGTTATTGCAAATATAAAATTTGGGGAGGCATTGGCCTGTCCTTGTGCTAATACAATATCAAAAAAACCAGGGGAAGTGATACTTACGAGTAAACATGGTGAGAAACCAAGGGATGGCATAGAGCTATGAGTGGAAAAAGGGGTACAGGGAATGGATAAAGAGGAAATAAAAGAGGTAATTAGAATGATTACCAATCAACTAAATGGTAATGTAAGTTCTATGTTTCGGTCTACTTTTATTGGTTAAAAAAAAGAGAATGTAGTGTTAAGTTTATCCTAAAGCTGCCTCCTTAAATGTTTTAAGTTCGGCCTAAAGGTTTCTCCATACAAAGTGAACGATAATCTAACTGGATGTGTAAACAAGACCGTAGCAAATGCTGAGCTGTCACCAATCTGGCTGTTTCTGTACCTCACTTTTGTTTCTGTAGGTCACTTTTCTTTTTCTGTCCATAAATCTTCCACCATGTGGCTATGCTGGAGTGTCTGAACCTCTTCTGGCTTGGGGGCTGCCAATTTATGAATTGGTCTTTCCTCAATTAAACTCTGTTAAATTCAATTTGTCAAAGGTTTTTCTTTTAACATAGGTAATTACAGTTATTACAAATACTCTATTATATAATGATACTATCCACATTACAAATGTAGATGACTCTTTTGCCAAAGATTATTCACAGAATGTCTTCATTTCACCAAAGGATAAACTCAAGACTGTGGCTAATCCAAACGCAATACTGGGATACTAATTTCAAGGGTATATTTTACTTTTCAGGTTTGTACAGAATATTTCTGAGATTTTAAAGATCCTTGTGTTAGTTAATTGACTGGATCAGGGGATACCTAGGTATCTGGTTAAATGTTATTTGTGTGTGTGTGTGAGAGATGGTGTTTCCAGATGAGATCAGCATTTGAATCAGTGGACTCAGTAAACTGTCCTCCCCAGTGTGAGCAGGTATCATCTAATCAACTGAGAGACTGAACAAAACAAAGGTAGAGGAAGGAGGACTGTGCCTCTTCTTTTCTACCTCACTGCTTGAACCGGAACATTTCATCTAATCTTCTCTTGCCTTTAGACTAGGATTTGTATCACCAGCCTCCTGGTTCTCAGGCCTTTGGAATCAGAATTACAAAGGCCTCTGGACTTTGAATTATACCACTGGCTTTCCTGGGTGTCCAGCTTGCAAACAGTATATTGTGAGATATCTCAGCCTCCATAAATGTGTGAGCCAATTACTCATAATAAATCTCCTTTATCTATACTTATATATCTCCTATTGGTTCTGTTTCTCTAGAGAACCCTAATACAGTCCTCGTTAAGTATTGAGGTACTCTTAACTGTATTTATTTTTTAATGTTCACAATGTCTCAATAAAAGGTGTTAAGAAGCATGTGCTTTTTGTTACCACTTTCTCAATTAACAGGATGCTTCATAACAGACTAAAAGTAATGAGCTAATATTACCATTATTAATAATAGTTTGACAAATTTATTTTCCTAAGTTTACTACCTAGAAATATATACATACACACACACATATATAGCTATATATATAGTATAAATGGTTCTATATAAATATATATAGACATACACATTTTCAAATTTTAGAAGGTTTTGGAAGTGACAAATCTTCCTTAATTTATAAAAGTAGAGTAAAAATCTCCTTTGTCAATAGCAAGTATCAAAAACCAACAATAATTTACAAAAAAAAACCTGAAAAAGCACTAATTTTATTTCACTTTGTGAGTTAATACAGGCTGCTATTGAAGACTTCTTTACTACCTACAGGGTTAGTTTAAATAAATATTATTTCAGCATCTAGCAATTATGAATTTATGAGTAAAGATGTATATTGTCTGTGCATTTCACTCAATTATTTATACTATCAAGATGCCAGTCAAGAACTTTATAAGTATATGGTTTATTAAAATCTAAGTACTACATGTGAAATAAAACCCACTCATCTCCACCATATCACCATTTTTTTATAGGTTGACATTTAGATACATTTTTCTAGGGACAACATAAATGGGAAAAGGAAAAAGTACAAAGGTATATGACTTCACTGTAATGAGTAAGGGTTGTAGAAAACAATAAAATATAAATTGATCATTTTAATTTAAATTAAAAAATAAAGTCAGCAAAATTAGTTTCATTGCTATTATTCAACATCTCTTTTAAAGACACAACATCAACATTACCTTCTCCCCTCTTGATGAAAGCTAACTGTCATTAAAAATCTTCTTCAAATTATTTCAGCAACTAGCTAACAGTGCCTTTCTCTCATACTAGTCTTTGTAATTAGCTTCATTAAGATCTATGGAAGAATTCTGCTTCTGACCAAGGTGGCATAACAGGAACCAGATTTACCTCCTGAACTGAAACACCTAAAAGTCAGACCAAATATATAAAACAACAATTTGTACATCTTACATATCAGGCAGAGAGAGTGGTACCTGAGAGAGGAGAAACAAATGAAATGAACCCTAAAATTGTCCAATTTACTGCATGCAAAGTTCCAGGCCACTGACAGGGAGGAAGAACCAGAAAGAGCTTGGTGGTTGTCCTGAGCTGAATATGCAGAGTAGGAAATCTGGAGAGACCAAGGTGGATATAATCTTCAGGAAAGTGTCCTGGAAGATGCTGCCAGAGAGACAGTTGCATAGAAAAAGCTCCAGAAGTCTGCTGAAGGTTCCCCTCAAATCTTTGCTAATTACTGGAGAGTGTGTATGTGTGTGTGTGTGTGTGTGTGTGTATATGTGTGTGTGTGTGTGTGTGTGTGTGTGTGTGTACACACAGAAAACATATATCTGAGTATCTGAGTGTGTACATATATATAACAAAGTGGGGCAGAAACCACTTCAAATGATCAGAGGGAAAAAATGCCAAGCTCATAAAATGCCAAGAATAGTTCATTTTCTCACTAACCAGAATGAAAAAAAAACCAAAAACAAACAAACAAAAAAACAAAAAACACCCACAACTGTTATAAACAAGGCATTAGGGAGAGTAGTCAGAAGAGTACTGCTTTAGTAATGGAGCAAAATTATGCTCCAAAACCAACCTTCTCTGGCCCCATTTAATCAACCTTAAAAGCAAGCCTTGGAAGGATCAAATTGTTTCAGTGTAACTTAACTGCACCCAACCACACTCATGGTCACCCCCAAACTGCCTCTTTTTTCTACCAACACCATTATTTTAGTCACTTAGGTAGAAAAATCTTAGGCATAAAAGTAAGTCTGATAGATAGTATTTTCACAAGGTCTCTTCAATCTTCTGCTTCTGTCCATTCATACTGAACTAATCTTGTTTTGGTTCTCATTCTTTCTTTCATGGACTACTGCAAATGTTTCATAATTGTTCAGTTTCTACCTGGTCCATTATTTCCTTTAGCCAAATTGATTTTTCTAAATACACAATTGTGATGACATCATTCCCCTGCTCTCCCACATCAATACGTTTCCACTTCATACCAAATTAAGTACAATTTTGTACTCCTGCATTTAAGGCCCCTGTGAATTAGTGAAAAAGCCAAGGACTTGGAGTCAGAAAACATACATCTGAGTTTTGACTCTGACGATTACTGGATACCATGCCTTGGTCAAGTCAGTTAACCTCTGTGAATCCCAGATCTTCATTTTTTGAAACAGGAAAACTAGTGTCTGTCTTAACTATGTCATAGAGATGGTGTGATGTTAGAAATAATATATGTGAAAATGCTTTGGAAACAGTAACAACCTGCAAATTTAAAGTAGTATTATCATTAATATCAGAATAAGAAATGGCATCAGACTAAATTGCTTTGCACCTTCCCACTTGCCTACACATGTTCTACTTCCCTCAAAGGCAGATTTACTATGATCTGAACACACTACTTTCCTAACGATGCATTTTGCATTTTCTTCTTTGAATGCTCTTTCTTGATCATTTCCATCAATCAAAGCTCTACAAGATTTTTCCAAGACTGCCTCAAATGCCATTTGTTCTGTGAAAACTTTTTGTATATTTTTTATGATACCTATCCCACTATGGTTTGTATCATATATAATATAGTTGTATTATATATAATTATAGTAATCATTTTTATATTATAATTACTTATCACAACATACTATACTATACTTAATTCTGGGTATATTCATTCACTCTTTCATTCATTCATGCTTGCTTTTGTTCATTTATTCAATATGAAATGCTTTGGGTTATATGCCATGTACCCCACTCCGGCAGAAGAGTCAGACATATGAACAGATACCTAAAATGCTTTACTATTAAGTGCAACAATACAAATTCTGGTATAAGGTAATGGCAGCAAAGTTACAGTAGCTTATGGCCTTTCCTATCATATTCTCTGCAGGAGAATGATAGGATTCTTGTGAGTAAATGTTATTTTACTCATTTATTCATTAATTCAATATTTTCTAAGTGCCGAATACATGCCAGATCTGTGTTAGGTGATAGAATATAGCAGTGAACAAAGCATAGTTCCAGGCTGTAGGGAGCTTACAATAAGAGCAGTAGATATTCATTAAATATTCTCTCAACCCACTCCAATCAAGTTCTTGCCTCCAACTCACCACTGAAACTGTTCTTACCTTGGTCATCAATAATTTCTATGTCATTAAATCTAATGGCCAATTCTCAATTGCAATCTTTCTTTACCAATCAGCAGGATTTGACATAGTTGACTATTCTCACTTATTCAGAACACTTTATTCCCTCCACTTGGCTTCCAAAACACCATACTCACCTAGTTTTGTTCTTATCTTTCTGACTGCTCCTTGTCCATCTCCTTTGTTAGTTCCTCTTCCTCTCTCTGACTCTCTACCTGGAGTCTCCCAGGTTCAGTTCTTAGATATCTTTTCTATTTTTGTCCAAATAATAACTGTATAGTTTGAGGGCCCTCATATTTACAGCTCCATCCCTAAACATCTACAAATTCTGAAACTGTGTATCCAAATGCCTGTTACCTCCACTTGCATGTCTAACAGATACACATATCCTAAAATTAGCTCCTGAGACTTCCTTCAAAATCTATACCTCCAAGTATAGTATTCCAAATCTCAGTTAGAAGCAACTCTACCCTTTCAATTGCTCAGGTACGTGACTCCTCTCTTCCTTACACACTGTGTATTTGTCACCAGTAGTCCTGCTGGCTCTACCTTCAAAATACATGCAGCATATGAAAACTTCCCACTACTTCCACTGCTAATATCTTGATTCAAGTCAACACTATCTCTTGCCTAGATTACTGGAATAGTCCATGACTAGTTTCGTAGATTCCATTCTTGTCCATCCTTGGATTTCTCTCAGCATAGCAGCCAGAATGACCTTGTTAAAATGTTTACATGAGACATCACTCCTCTGCTCAAAAGCATCAGTGGCTTTCCACCTCTAACAATAAAAGCCGAAGTCCTAACGATGATCAATAAAACTATGTAATATGGCCCTCTATTACCTATTTGGCCTTATCTTCTTGTTCATTGTGCTCTAGTCACAATAGTCTGCTGGCTGCTCCTTCACGTCTCTGCTACGCTTCCACATCAGGGCTGTAGCAACTGCTGCTGCTTCTGCTTGGATTGCTCTTTCCCTTACTTTCTTAAAGCATTTATTCATAAGTCAGCTTTTCTGTGAGGTTTTCTTGGCTACCTTATTTCAAAATTCATGGTCAGGCGAGGTGGCTCACTCCTACAATCCCAGCACTTTGGAAGGTCAAAGCGGGAGGACTGCTTGACCCAAGAATTCAAGACCAGCTTGGGTAACATAGGGAGACCTCATATCTACAAAAAATTTAAAAAGTAGATGGGTATGGTGGCACATGCCTATGGTCTCAGCTACTTGGGAGGCTGAGGAGGATTACTTGAGCCCAGGAGGTTGAGACTGCAATGAGCCATAACCATACCACCGCACTCCAGCATGGGTGACAGAGCAAGACCTTGTCTCAGAAATAAATAAATAACGAAAACTCAATCTCTCCTTTACCTGAGCACATAACATCCATACCTCTGCTTTAGCTTTTTTATTTTAATTAGAACTTACCACTACCTATCAATATAGTATATTTATCTTCATTATTGTCTATCTACTCTAGAATATGAGGGCAGAGATTTTTGTCTATCTCTTATTTTATTGCTGACATATTATCCATGGCATAGAAAAATGTCTGGCACATAATAGGCACACAAATATTTGTTGAAAGGATCATTCAAATATTTGTTGAAAGAATGAATGAAAAACACAATGAAGATAAATGAAAGTGATTAAGGATCCAAATAGTCATGAGATTATATACTTTCTTAAGAAGTTTCTCAACAAATATGAAATAATGAGAAAATGAGTTAGTCCTTCCTTGCTTAATATTGGGGAAAAATCCTTCATATTAAATAGCAGGATATATTTAAATAATTAAAATTGAGATTTTGTTATATACCTACACTTTGACAATAATTATAAAAAATTATTTAAAATAAGCAAAACAAAGCTTATTCTAATGATATTTGAAAAGTAATAATTAGTTCAAGTTGAACAAATATCTTTAATATAACATGTAACAGCTCCTAGGTGCTTACCAGAACCAGTTATCTCTTACCAATTAAGGATAATTAAGATTAATAAATAAGTAATGTACTCTGTGAGATGGCAATGCCTATTATTTTTTCTTTCTATATTTCTCCCTTTTAAAATCTTGATATTTTCATCTTAATTGATCAGGATATTGGCACAGCTTCATAATATAGCCTGATACAAAAAAGACATCAAGATACAATAATTTTGAATACCAGGCAGGTTTTAATTAAAAAGAAAAGCAATTTAATATTAGAGAGATTATTAGCTATTTCCTAATTTAATAGAAAGTAAAATCTAATGAAAAGAAATCAAACATACTGTAAGTATTTTCTCCAGATCATGAAATTACGTACAATTCATTTGGTGTAGTGCTATTCTACACAGTCAGCTAAGTAAATACTGCCCCCTAGCAATATCAAGCAAGAGTAGTGATATTTAGCATTTCATGAAATCCTTCCATGTGGTCTGGTAATGTCAAATTTAGAACCATCAACAGGAAAAACAAAGGCAGGGGGATAATTTTCTTGGTTTTGAAAAGCAGAAAATTACATTTTACTACTACAAAGGGGAGTCCCTTTCTATTGATTTTCTTAATCCACATCCTTTATAAGCATGCTATATTGTCTATCTTAAGTCAGAAGTATTTTCATATTTAAATTATTATACGCCTTCACTGTAATACATATTGACCATGAATTTAATGCTTTTGCAATGATTCTCTATATGTACATTAGGGAAACATACATATAGACATTCCAGAAAAGAATGTGTAAATATCTGCACTTTGTGACCTGATAAAGTTATCTCCTTGAACCTTTAGGATGATTGTGAAGACTAGTTAATGGATCTAGAACACCTGGCACAGGCATTTAGTAGACTTAAATATAGGAGTGACAATGATCACCCAGAATCTTCAGTAATGGAAAAGTATTTTAACAAGCCAAAGTTCTGAGGTAACCTCATTAAGTCACATAACAAAAGATACACTTTTTTTTTTTTTTTTTTTTTTTTTTACTAGGAAAGGTATGACCAGAAGGTAAAAAGAATAGACTCCTAGGCACTGTATAAAATATTTTACTTATCAGTAAGAATTATTTCATCATTATCAATTAATTATTCTCAACTATGCTTAAAAATACTAATAAGAAAACAGAAGAATGATGGAATAATCTACAAGGATAGTACAGTATTAAATAATCATTATTATGCCATTCTTCATTTTTCTTTTTGTGCTAGCCGTAGTATTGCACCATCTTTCAAGAATATATGAAAGATGTACAGAGACACCATCATAATAGATTTTTTGTTGTTTTTTTACGTTTTCATTGAACACAGCTAAAGACTGAGAATTTTTCATTTTCCACCTTTGTTATTAAGAAGAAAAGAGGAAAATGTTTCTTAACAGAGGACAATGTTTTACAATTACTGGACTCATCAGAAGATGAATACAAAAAGATAGCAACAGTTTAACTCAAGTTGAATGGCAAAATTAGTTATGTAAGTAATACCGCAAATTGTGAGTGCTCAGATGACAATCTCTTAGGTGAATTTCCTCAAACATAGCTATCAGAGTAAACAATAAATAAGTCTAGAATTCTCATTCAGTCAGTCATTCAAAGTTAAGGGTCTCACCACACGATATTGTGCAACAAGAAACCTGGGCCATTTTACTTTGCTAAAAGGATATATGAAAGTAATATTTGATTTTTTAATGATATTTGTGCACCAAAATTTTTTTGATACAGTTTAAGCAAATAAATGCTATAGGTGTATGTGTTTGCAATGTAATTATAAAGAAATAAATGATATAGAAATAAAAATTAAATTTATTCTAATTTGTGTTCATAAATCTAAAAATGAAAATGTTTTCAAATTATGGAATAAAAGACAGCTGTTCTTCAACAAAGTTATGAGCTCTGTCAATGTTTCATTTTGATGATTGTGTTTTAACCATGCAAGTGCAAGAAGAACCAGAAATCAGCTAGAACCTATGAGAGACAGACATATTTGAAATCTGGAATTAGTATTTACATGATGGATATCCTTCAGGCTCATGTATGACAGCTGAACAGTAAATTCAAAGGACACATACACATATATATTTTCACATATATACATATATACTTTCAAAATAAGGAATATATGACATAAAATTTTGGGTTTGTTGCATTTAAATTCTTATTAAATATTTTAATACAGTTTTTTTACTATGCTTTATTCCACTTCTGCAAATTATTCACAAAATGACTTAAATATAGAACAATAATGTAAAAGATCCCTTGGACTCAAAAAGTAAATGGTTAATTTTTTTCCCCTCTATACCAAAAATTATATTAGTTACATCTTTTATAGGTCATGAGTTCCCTAAATAAAAAAAGAAACAAATAAAAAATAACTAACTGTATAAACATACCTTTTATTATTTATTCTTAGTTGGCTTACAATATTGAACTAAAGAACTATACACCGAAAACTTACAAGAAAATTAGTTGGATAATTTAATGGTTCTGAGATCTACATTATCATTTTTGGGAAAGATTAGCTATAATTCCAGAATACATTTCAATTATTTCATTGATTACCACAAAAAACTTTTCAAAAATTTCAAACAATTCATTCTAATTTACTTTAAGTAAAAGAAAAACTATAAAACATGTTATGTAGCACTTTGTGGGAGATAGAGAAGTACCTTAAAAATCAAGCAATTAAAAAGATTAAAATTCAAAGTGGCAGAAAATCTTCATCAATTCAGACAACTATGCAAGTCTTTATTGTTATTAGTACCATACCTCCTCAGACAGATTATTCATTAACTGACGTAGCAAAATAATATATCCATTATAGCTTGTAATATAATGTTCTTTTAAATATGAATCATATTAATATAATCAAATAAATAATGCAACATGATCAAATTATAATAATATTAATTAAAGAACAATACCCCTTAACAGTTATAGTGTGCCTGGAACTGTGTTGAACAGTTTATATGCATTCTCTAATTTAATCACCATTATGAGGTAGAATTTATTATAGTGTACATCAATGGTAAGAGGATTGTAGGTAAAAAACCAAAACTAAAACTAAAAAAAGATTATGTGATTTGCATATGGAATAGCAAGAATTTAGAACCCTGGGCATTTGGCACAAGTGTCTGAGTACTTAACCTCTATACCAGCCTTCTTAAATCTTGGTCACAGGCCTCTGGCGGTCCTTGAGACCTTTCAGGGGTCCACCAATTCAAAGCTATTTTCATAATAATAGTAAGATGATTTGCTCTTTTTACTGGATTGATATTTGTGCTAGTGGTGCAAAGCCACTGGTAGATAAAACTGCTGGTATCTTACCACAATTTAAGGCACAGACACCAAAGTATAATAATGGTCATGTGAAGGAGTAAAAATTATTAAATTTATTAAACATCTCTTTTAAAATTTGTGAAATGAAATGGAAGTAAGTGTAAAGTACTTGTTCTATCTACTGAAGTACAAAGAGGTAAAGCACACTTGGGTAATCATCTGTGAGCTAACATTGATGGTTTTTGCGAGAAATACTATGTTTATTTGAAAGAATGACAATGATTTTTTTAAATGTACAAAGTGAAACAGTTACTTTAAGAAAAAATAAGAGCTTTTAGGCAAAGATTAAAATTTTGGAAATATATTATCTGCCACTGTGAAATCGGTAGGTTCCCAATACTTAATCACTTTTTGGAAGAGATCTATTGTGATATTAATAACTGTGATTTAAAAAATATTATATAATGAAATGCTTCATAATTGGAAGATCTGTGTAACTCAGTGAATCAATATTTTTCAAATTACCAATTCATGACACTACAAAATTATGTATGAGTAAAAGAGCCATTTAAATTGCAAGATAGAGTGATGGATTTTAGTATAACACAGTATGAGGAGTTCATCGACATGGCTTTAGAATGTACATAGTAACTAGCTTTAAGAAACAATGAGGTCAGGAGCGGTGGTTCATGCTTGTAATCCCAGCACTTTGGGAGACCAAGCAGGTGGATCACTTGAGGTCAGGAGTTCAAGACCAGCCTGGCCAACATGGTGAAACCCTATCTCTACTAAAAATACAAAAAAAAAAAAAAAAAAAAAAAAAAAAAAAATTAGCCAGGCATGGTGGCAACCACCCATAATCCCAGTTACTCGGGAGGCGGAGGCAGGAGAATCACTTGAACCCAGGAGGCAGAGGTTGCAGTGAGCCGAGATCAATGCACTTCCAGCCTGGGTGATGGAGTGAGACTTCATGTCCTTTGTAGGGACATGGATGCAGCTGGAAACCATCATTCTCTGCAAACTATTGCAAGAACAGAAAACCAAACACCACATGTTCTCACTCGTAGGTGGGAATTGAACAATGAGGACACTTGGACACAGGAAGGGGAACAACACACACCGGGGCCTGTTGTGGGGTAGGGGGAGGGGGAGGGATAGTGTTAGGAGATATACCTAATATAAATGATGAGTTAATGGGTACAGCACACCAACATGGAACACGTATACTTATGTAACAAACCTGCACGTTGTGTATATGTACCCTAGAACTTAAACTATATTAAAAAAAAAAAAAAAAAAAGACACCACTGCTCTGAGACATTTAAGAAACTACCACTATCTGAGAAACTATTTACCTGTCTGTGTGAGGTCACATTTTCTTCATATACTTAAACAAGTAAAAAGATTATAAAAATGTAAAAGATTATAAAAAGGTAAAACAATACCACTATTGCATTTTTGGGGAAAAATGTAACTATTTCTAAGAAAAATACGTTATTTTGGTTAACATGCAATGAGTTTGTTACTGTTATTTTTAAATGAGTTAATACATAAATATATTTTAAATCTCTACAAATATAGATAGCTATAACTCATATAAACAAAAACTCTTTGAGGTCCTCAGTAATTTTTCAGAATATAAAGGGGTTCTGAGAGCAAAATGTTTTAGAACTGCTGCATTTTGCCATACTTCCTTTCACCTGTTTCTGGATAGCATAAGGAATCATTAGATTAGAAACAGATGTGGGGGGTAATGGAAATGAAGATTTACTGAATTGGAAAACTTGCTAGATATTTAACTTGTGTATATAGTTTTTTGGCTAGAAAGTACCAAAATGTCATTTTATCATCCCTGATACTATTAATAGCCACTTTGATTTCTAAGATCTGGGCACTTTCTGAAAGGTAATCAAGCTTCACTACGAGAAAGAGACTTTAATAAGCCGTTTGTATTCAAAGGCCTTAATGGATCCAATGCCAGTAGAATGGAGTTTGTACTAATGCTGGGGAAACCATAGCAGCTATCAGACAAGAGGACACATCACAGGACTCTTCAGAGAGACGACAACAGGTTAGTAGGACTCTTATTATAAGATATTCTAAATAAGGTGGATATTCCTGGTTTTTCCTGTAATTACATCTTTATAAAATCTGAAAAGCTCATTGTTAGTATTCTCTTTAGACTAAAATCTAAAATTTATTTATGTAACAACATAATGAAGGTAAGGAACAAATGAAGGAACAAATACGTAATTGTTTCTGAGCGGTTTAAACTCTGCTGAATATAAATTTTGAAAAGATTGTGATAAGCTTTTAAGTAGTATAAGCATCCTTTCAGATTGCAGTTAAATGACAATGGCTTTAGGAGCATATCATGGAATTTGTTAGCTTTATCTTTAGCTGTGACAGTAGGTTGAAAAGGCACATATAGTACTGATAGACTCCTTATCATTTCTTTTAATGGTTACCTGACAACTCTTCATAATTTGCAAGCTGAATACTATTCACAGAATTTCAGGAAAACGGTTCCCTTAAGAATGAATCATACTTTCCTGTTCTCATTTTAAACGAGGCCTACTATACTTTTAAAAGCAGAAACACATATCAAGACAAAAATGATAAATATCAGCCTGTCCCCAATTTTATAAAATACACATTATTCACTCTATTTATATGAAAATCACATAACTATCATGAAATGTATAATCTAAGCATCACATCAGTGTACAATATTTCTAACTACTCAGGCTTTAGCAGTGCTCAGTATTCAGAGTTCTGTGACCCAGAGCAAAACGAAAAAAGCCAGAAATCACAATCTCTACTGCAATGGAAGCCGATGAAAGATTAATGAGGGCTTACTTTGACAGGTTTAGTTCTTGAGTAGCAAACGTGGTTTGGTAAATGATTATCAAAGCACCCACTTTTCTCCTTGACAAATCTAGCCTGTACTGTTGTTAGAGGCATAGAAAGTTGCCTCAATAATTACTTTAAAGGTAGAATATTAAAGACAATCATTCAGAATTTTAAAAAAATGCTATATACACAACTAATAAAATAGAACTAAAATGTTATTAATAGAGTTAGAAAAATGTTTTAAAAAGTCCTCCATTTCATCATGCCCCTCCGACAAGTACTCACTGTCAATAATGTCTACATTAAAACATTAAATCTGTTCACAAAATTGAATTTAAAAAAGGCCTCATCATTTTTATATTATCCACAGATTTGAAAAACAGCTCAATTAAAAAATACACACAAAGAAAAAGATTTGAAAAAACAGTCTTCCTATTAACATTTTAGCTTTCTTTGTGAAAAAACTTTGCCCACTCTCTGTGACAAGAAAAGAGTTGTAGATGGGACTCTTCTTCAGGTTAAGATATATTGTTTCCCCTCATTTCTTTCTGTTTACTCTAAAATTCCTAACAAGTGACAGAATCATTTGCTAGAGGACATTCAGAAATAATGTGAATTAATTACTCAGAAATGAGTGTAGAGGCATTTTTTTGTAATGATGATGAGAGGACTGCTACTGGCAATGAGTGGTTGGGAGTCAGGGATGCTCAGCATTTGCCATGTGCTGGATATTCCTATCCCACAAAGAATTACTTCTCACCCCATATGACTTACAATTGTCTCTGAAGACTAATCACACTACTATTGATAGTAGCGGGGGCAGAAAAATCCCTAGGCAGATAGGGCAAGTCCCCAGTGTAATCTAATTTAAACCAAAGACAGTTTAACGTATGAAAACCAAGATACAGATCTCATATAAATCTACAGCGTGGATTGAGAACCTCTCCTTCTGTTTGGCACACTTTCCTCTGATTGATCCCTACCATTCACCTATTTTACATACACCTCCCCTTCCGTAATTAGTTTTTTAAACTGTTGTGGCCATCTTTGAGTGGTGCCTTTTTTGTTGTTGTTGTTAGTTTTTTTTGCATACTCACAAACCAATTAGCATATCACTCCCATTCTGAGCACATAAAAGCCCCAGGCTCAGCCACACTCTGGGCTACCCACTTTTAGGTGGTGGGAAGACTACCCAACTTCAGGTAAGGGGGCTGTCTAACTCAGGCTTCCTTCTTTGCTGAGAGCTGTTTTGTCACTCAGTAAAACTCTTTGCCTCACTCACCTGCTGGTTGTCACTCACCCTTATTCTTGGACATGGGAAAAGAACTCAGGATCTGCCAAACAGCGAGTGCAAACAAAGCTATAACCCTGTAGCACTACCCTCCTGCTTGCCGAGCAATGGGAGAAGGGACCTCTGGGCACCATACACCTCCATTCGTTGGGCTCATGGTTTCTCTCTTGTAATGTAATCCACTATATATGCAGGTATCATCTGGGTCCTTGATGTTGTCTCCAAAGGATTTGAGAGCAAGAGAAACCAACACAAATATGCTAATGTTCATGCTGCTTGCTGTACTGTTAGTGATAAAGTCCTTGGTCTCTGGCCCAGGAATCTGGCATTTTCTACCAGTATCCAGAAAACAGTAACAGGCTAACTTATAAGTTTTCAAGGAGGGTACAATCAAATCTCAGATTTGAAAGGTTCCCTGACTTAATGCCTAAATAAAATGAGCATTCCCTCTAAATAATGCTAAAACATTAGAACATATTTTAACTGATTCCCACCTACTTTTACCTTTCATGTTATTATTTAGAATTTTATTTTCACCTTATTATTAGCCCTTCCTAAAGTGGATTTATACATATTTAGGTCACTTTTTATACGATTTATAAACTTGTAGTATTTGATGACTGATAATATTTAAAGAGGGTGGAACAGTGTTTGGTACACAGTAAACATTTAATATGTATTCACATTAATTATGTTTTAACAATATTTTTAGCTCAACACTGTTTCTTACATCATACTCATTTGGAACTCAATTTTCTGATTAAAGTTATTTATTCTTGTGTGTTTCCTTTCTTAATATTATATCTGTTCATGAATATGTCTAAGGATTTGTATCAGATTGTTTTTATAATTCTACACATTATATTTTAAAGAGATGAAGTGTTGCTATGTTGTTTTGGTCTCAAACTCATAGCCTCAAGTGATCCTCCTGCCTCAGCCTTTCAAGCACAAGCCACCACACTTGGTTTCCACACATACTTATCTACATAACTGTTTTCTGTTTCTGTTCAGTGCTGAGTACAATTTAATTTGGTGACTTCACAAACATTTTTAGAAAATAATTATCTTTTTTTAGTCTATATTTTAAATACTTAATATTCTTTTTTACTCAAAAATCTAACACCATTACCATCTTGGCAGTCAGCTCCTTGACAGCTTCTTCAACTCTAGCCGTAAGATTGGATCTAGTATTGTATTATACCTCACATTTACAATGATATTATACTCCAATCGCCTTTTATTTTTATTCTTTAATTTTAAAAATCAGTTTTTATTGATTTTTAAAATCCCTTATATAAGTATTTTTCAAATTTAGGTTTATAAAATCAACTTATTAAATGTACACTTTTCAAAAATAACACAATGCATCACATGTAGGAAGCATAAAACATTGTTTTGTAAAACTTATTTTAGTTGTATACACACATACACATCACCACTCAAATTTTGTGTGCCCCGGGTCTAAATATAAAATGTATTTCTTCCCATGCATTGTGAAAATAAACAGTTTTTAAGAAACTGCTTTACAGTAGTCTATTAAACACGATCACATAATATAGTTTTAGAAAGTTTTTCACATTACAAAAATAATACCTTAAAAGAAAACAATTAAAAATTGCACTTAAGCCCCCTCGGTACCCCTAACTCCTGCAACCTGATATAATCATAATTAATATTCTAGAGTATAGCCTTTCAACTTCTCCTATGTATATACACACATACACTAAATTATACTTTATGAAAATGAGATAATACCATATTATTTTATAAATTGCATTTCCTACTTTTAACAATACGTAATGTGAACATTTTGCTTTTTTATCAATAATTTTTAATAAAGCATCTTCCTAAAAAATTATAATTGCTTGAGGGCAGGTGCCTTCAATTTAACTTTTCAATAAGTAATACATTCATAGTGTTAAAAATTTTTTTAATGTCAAATGTAACAAGTAAACAATTTCTTTTGCACTCATGCTACTTAACTGCAACCCCATCACCAAGCAGCTAACTTTTGTTATTAATTTAGTTTCCTCTCCACCGTCATTTATTATTTTTAATTGACAGATAATTGTATTCATTTATTGGATACAATGTGATGTTTTGATATATGTTTATTCAACAGTCTTTAAAAAGGGCTTCATTCTATGTGACAAACAACAAATAAAAAACAGGCTAAGTCATGCTACAGCTAAACTTTGATTTTCAACTCTGACTTTTAGCTTGATGTGGACTACTGAGAAAAGAAAAACCAAAATCTATCTAAGCTCCCAAAGTAGTATCAAGTAAAACACAGAAGAAGTTACTTTCACTCAAGCATACACTTCCTATATCCTCAAAATCAGGCCTGAATATAAAAAATCCAAGTGAAAAGCCTTCACAGCACAGTTTAATACAACACTATCACTAACGAGTTTCTCAAAACAATTTGATACCATCAACTATGGTAAGAAAAATGACTCATTTTCATTACTTAAGGTGGGAGTATGGAAAGTAGCCACAGACTTTCTAACATAAGGCTATAATTACTAGCAGTAACTTATTCAGATACGCACTTCTACGACAACGAAAATTTAAAAAATACACTCTTTTGTGATGATAATTTTTTTTTTTTTTTTTTTTTTTTTTTTACAACATGTTCTATTAATGCACCAAGTACTTACATCTGGAATGAAGCCAATCTCATTGAGATGATTACTCAGCTCTGGATCATGAAATGCAATCATCTGAGAGAAGACAGTCAGATACTCTGAAACAACAAAGTTTGAGACAATCATCATTTTTACACAGTACTCCAAGAACATTATATTCAAATATAGTTTTATTTATACATTGAATGAGATTTAATTTCTTCATGAGAATACTTTAGGTGACAATTTTGTTTTGCTACTACTTTAATTACTTACTGCTAATTATTAAACAAGCACACCAACAAACTGTCATAACCTATTTTCTGCCTTCAGAGTTACCAGTTCATTTCCTGAGTCACAAATTGTATACATGATAAATAATGTTTTCCTACTAAACTCTACAAGTACATTTTCTCTGGTAATATCAAATCTTCTTTGTATTTGTTGAATGTTCAGAAAGTGTAGCAGATCCTTAAATGAAGGAGAACACTTATAAGCAGTCACAAATGGAATAATTATGCTCAAATTTGTTTATAGATACAGATAAAATATATGCCTCTATACAGGCATCTGTTCCAGTTCTAATTTATTTCCATTTAAGACTTAGCAATTTGGCATATTTAGAAATAAGAATACCATGTTTAATCAGAAAGTAGGGATCCAGTAGGCAATTAAAAATATCTTTTGTTGATTCTAATTCTATTAGAATTCATAGAGTTCAGTTGAAATATGAGGAATACGCTTTTTTTTCATTTTTCCAAAGTTACTATTCGTGCCAGTTTACTCACTATGCACTAATCTAAACAAGATAGTGCTAACAATATACTCAAGGGCAAGTAACTATTATATTTTTACTAATGAAAAAACCAAGATTAATACATATTTCAATGAGCTCAACTTTTTTTTTTTTTTAAATATAGACTGGGTTTCGCTATGTTGTCTTGGCCGGTCTCAAACTCCTGGGCTCAAGCAATCCTCCTGTATTGGCCAACCAAAGCACTGAGATTACAGGTGACAACCTCATTTTTTTTGAAATTGAAATGACAATAACATCATAAAACTTTTCTCTTAATAATCACAACTTTATCCTACAGTAAAGTAACATCTATTTTTAAAACCAATTATTTGGTGAAAATAATCTTCAAAAAATAATGTCTGCCTTCCTTTTTTTAAGTTCTTAAAGTTTTTACCTTTTAATATTTCAAGAAATAGTACTAAATTATTGATAGTCCATCAGTACAAGTAGTCTTCTCTTGTTTTTCTCAAATAATACTTCGCTTCTAACGATCACATGAATTTTATGGATAATATCGTTTGGCTGTGTCCCCACCCAAATCTCAACTTGAATTGTATCTCCCACAATTCCCACATGTTGTAGGAGGGACCCGGCGGGTGGTCATTGAATCATGGGGGCTGGTCTTGCCCATGCTATTCTCATAATAGTGAGTAAGTCTCACGAGATCTGATGGGTTCTTCAGGGGTTTCTGTTCTTGCTTCTTCCTCATTTTCTCCTGTCACTGCCACGTAAGAAGTGCCTTTCGCCTCCTGCCATAATTCTGGGGCTTCCCTATCCATGTGGAAATATAAGTCCAATTAAGCCTCTCTCTCTCTTTTTTTTTTTTTTTTCCAGTATCGGGTATGTCTTTATCAGCAGCGTGAAAATGGATAAATACAATAGATATTTCCCTATAAGCAAACATCTTACATGTCATATATCCTACACAGAAGAGCTTCAGGGCAAAAAAAAAAAAAAAATGAGGTGCTGTATTCCATGACAAAGCTGAATTCCTCATTTAATGTGAACTTTTACCCATGCTGGATTTAAAAAAAAAAAGATACTCAAGTAATACTTTTTCTTGACTTGATGTTAATTCTACTGCAACAGAATGCATTCTATCTGTCCATTGTCTCACTTTTTCTTCTCTGCACAAAAAAGGTACAATTTACATCAGTTTCAAGAGTTATAGATCAAAGTGAAGACCCAAAATATATCTGAAGGGCCCAGGGAACTTCTGGGTTTAACTTTTCTTTAACTTTTTAATTTCTCCTTCCAATTAGTGGTGTGTTTATAGTTCCAGTTTACTCAGAAGCCAGAGATATGTGACATCAACAATCATAAGCGTTCAACTGTATACCAGTGAAAGCATATAGTTATTAACTTCTAAAAAGCATGCTTCATTTTAAACCAGAAATTCACACCTCAGGCAATTTTCCACAGCTATGCTCCATTTTATTAAATATCATTCTTATTTGAGCCTGATAAAAAGAATTACTATGTAAAATTACATGTCTAATTAAGGAGCTACTGAAGAAATCGAATCCACCATTAAAACACTGTCTTACCACCACACCTGGCTAATTTTGTATTTTTAGTAGAGACGGGGTTTCACCCTGTTGGCCAGGTTGGTCTTGAACTCCTGACCTCAGGTGATCCACCCGGCTTGGCCTCCCAAAGTGCTGGGATTGCAGGTGTGAGCAACTGTGCCCGGCCAACACTAATGATTGGATTTATATGTTATAACTGCATATACACACATATATATACACACACACACACAGACATAAAATATATAAATTTATGTATTATTAAAAGTTATATGTTATATATTACTTCATATATGCAAACATAATTTGTAAAACTAGCATAAGTTTTGGTTGCTCAGGATAGGCTTTCAAATGAGATAACAATATGGCCTGTTATATTTAGAAAGTTCTGTCTCTAAAGAGAGCACATGTGACAACTGATGAAATCTGCACTATGTAATATTACAAATTATTTCAAAAAAACATTTACAAGTCCCTTGGTGTAAATTTTTAAAATATCAAAATAAATATATGCCTTTTGATTTGTAAATCAAAATGAAAGAATTTATGAGTAGTTACAAAAAAAAAAAAAAAAAAAAAAAAACAGAATAAAACAAAGGATTCCATGGAATCATAGAATCTTTACTCTTTTTAAGGAAACATTAAAATGTTGTTAAAGCTCTGTAATTGACATGTACACAAAGAAGGAAATAACAGAGTCCGGGACCACTTGAGGGAGGAAGATGAGAGGAGAGAGACGATTGAAAACCTACCTGTCTGGTACTCTGCTGATTACCTGGGTGATGAAATAATCTGTACACCAAACTCCCATGACATGTAATTTACATATATAACAAATCTGTACATGTACCCTGAATCTAAAAGTTAAAAAAACCTATAATTGTGATTTATACTATATAATGAGGATATGAATCTAAAGTCTTAACTTGAAAAAGTGTTTTCTAACCTACACAAGACCTATATAGAGATAAATGGTATTTTTTAAAAACATAAATTAAGTTTCTTATTAAATTTCCCATTTAAGCTTCAAGTGAAGTTTATTATATTACAGTACAAAATCTATCTAATATAAATTTTCTGTATTTTATATTTGTAAAACCTTATACTTTTTAATTTTTGCAATGAAATATAAAATGAAAATAAATTGTCGTCTTCCCTTCTAATTGCTCTGTATTAAAAATTTTTGTTCCTCTCCTTGACAATCCCCAATAAATTTATCATAAGAATTTTATATGACACTATCATATTTTTGTGCAACTGTTTATAAATAAGCCATCTGTTTTCCAAAAAATATAAGCAGAGACAAAATTTCAGAAAGTCCTACATATAGATATCCTTATTTTTTCCCTTCTGAAAAGTTTTTCAGCTTTCACTCTTTTAGCTATGATAAGATGAAAGATGATGGGTGGGATTTAAAGCAAATGTTTTCCTCAGCTCACATATCAGAAATGGTATTCTCAATTCTGTAACTATTTGTTGTTTTCCATCAGACTACTAGCCTATCCTGAAGATGATAAATATAGATAGGTTGCGAGTTACATATCTATTGTCAACTAAGAAGAATGTGACCAAACCGAACCATTTGGTGATAATGTTGACTCACTGCACTAGAAAGAAATATGATTTTAATGCAAATGAACCTGAATTATTTCCCATTACAAAGTTTTCTGCTGTAAAATTTGGCCTATCTAGTAAAAGCACAAAAACAAGCATCAACTTCTATAACTAAGTGGGACGAAGGGGTTCAAAATAAGAGAAAGGAAAGAGAAAAGTAATCTTTAGGGCTACATTAATAAACCACTTTCTTTCCTTCTGACATACCTTGCTCTAGAATCTACAAACGAGCTCACTTAATAGTTATCATAATAATATTTCTAGTAAAGGTAGGTAGGATGTTTACTGTTTCAGGAAAAACCTCCTTGGTCACATGATACAAGATATTCTTGAAAATCACAAGACTGTATACTACAATCTCCAAATATCTTATCAAATTAAAGTCATTATGCAAAGATGTGCACTAAGCTGCACATATATTAACAGTAATGGAAAAAAACATAACTGCTTTTGCACCAACCTAATACAATGCACTACCTTTCTAAATACATAACTTTTGGAGTGAAAATACATATTATTTCACTCTCATTGTTATTGTTTGGAGGGAAAGAAGAGTTTTATACCCCACCTTTGACAACTGGACTTTAGACTTGGTATGTCTGTCTTCCTCTTTCTCCCCCCAAGAGTTACTGAATATATACTGTAGTATGAACTTATCTCCTAGTTTGCCCGTGAGAGTCCCAGTTGGCACCTGCAGACCCAGCATCTGGTACAGTGCCCCTTTTAACTCCCAGAAACATCCTGATTTAGTTATACAGTCAATCTAGTTATATGTGGTACTATATTAAATGTTGGGGACATCACAGTGAAGAAGATACGATTCTTTCCTTCAAAGGATTTAGAAAGACATACAGGTAAACAGAAAATTGGGGAAACTTTCTCTTAATTTTGCAGATTTATATGGTATCTCCTCTTAGCTTTACCTTTCTGACTTGTAGCAACCACATCTTCCAAGTGTGAATATGCCTTGGTTTTATAAAACCCTACAAGAATATGTTTAATGTGCCAAAGTTTTACTGGCCAAATGTAGTCTACCTTGTTCCTCACTGGTCTGAAGCTGCCTTTCTCCTCAATAGCCTAAGATATACCTGTCCTGCAAGTTATAAACTTGTTTTCCAACACAGTTGAAACGCTAATCAATAGATTTCTTCCTAATTTCTCCATCTTTTTCCATACACTAAATACTCTAAGATTCTGAACCTTAGAATAATTTTAGTAATCTTAGATAATCTCAATAGCCAAACCTGAGTTGTATAATCAGTATGTTATTTTTAAATGTTCCCATGTATTGGTAGTTTGTCAACTCAATAACAATGTTTCTGGTGATAATTTGATAGTACCAACGATAATAACAAATATTCATTAAGTCAGAAAGTAATTAAATTTATTATATCTTAAAAATATCTGCAGGTAACAAGTCAATAGAACTAAGTTAAAAAAAAAACAGGGTATCTTGATTAAATTGATCATTTTTCTACTGATCTATAAGAGGTGAAGCATTTTAGAGTCTCATGAGTGTATATATAATATTTTAGAAAAAACTTTAAAATAGAAAATATTTTAAGTTCTATTAGTATATAGTAATAACTTCTTTTTTTTTTTCAAAGAATGATTCAAGTTGCTATTGAACATAGAAACTTTTAACTTCTGGAAAGGCAATTCAAAGATTCAGTAAATATGCATTTCTACAATTAGCTTTTAAATGAATTAGTTTCTTATGACTTAGGAATTTTCCCAAAATTTGTGGAGAAGAAAGTGTACATGTGATATTTATGTCAACCAAAAATCAATGACTACTTTGAAGTGTAAAGCTTAAAACTCTACAAAATAAACAGAAACACAGTAACAAAGAAGTACACCAATAAAATGAGAGGTGAATATTTCTAATGCTAAGCCTAAAATAAACACTTTGAAGAAAAATAAACCACTGTTCTATCAAACTTCAGTAACCAATACACAGTGTACTGTTTCAGCTCCTTCTTTAGCTTTCCATCTCTCTTTCCTATCCCACAGATCAGATTTGATTAGTGGATATTTTATCATCCCATTTTGCACTCTTTTACTTCAGTCCTCTTCGTTGTTCCCTGTCATAAGAATGTCTTTACCTCTTCTCACCAATGAAATTCCTATGCAAACTTCAAATTCATCAAGTATCTCCTTTTATGAAACCTTTCCAGAATGCTCTCTTCTTTTTGCTACCACACACAAGAAAATTGAAACCCCCTAAACTTCTTGCTTGGTGCTAATAGTATGTATACCTGTCTCCTAGACTTATAAGTAGTCATTTTCACATTTATTTACCGTATCATACTATGAAGTCCTTTGGGAAAGGAATAAATGTTATTTATTGAAAGAATCTCAGTTCTGTAAGCAGTACTTGGCATGGCCCGTGTCAGCACAGTTATATACTGAAAGATTAAATTTGGACAAATGATTTAAAACACTTTGTCTACTGATTCTTTTTTCAGCATAATATTAAAGAACATTTATGGTGGCTTTAAAGAAGTTCAAAATTAAATACTAATTCAAGATTTCAAATTTAATTTTATAGAAATCATAACTGAGGGCCGGGCGCGGTGGCTCAAGCCTGTAATCCCAGCACTTTGGGAGGCCGAGGCGGGCGGATCACAAGGTCAGGAGATCGAGACCACAGTGAAACCCCGTCTCTACTAAAAATACAAAAATTAGCCGGGCGACGTGGCGGGCGCCTGTAGTCCCAGCTACTCAGGAGGCTGAGGCAGGAGAATGGCGGGAACCCGGGAGGCGGAGCTTGCAGTGAGCCGAGATCGCGCCACTGCACTCCAGCCTGGGCAACAGCGTGAGACTCCGTCTCAACAAAAAAAAAAAAAAAGAAAAAAAAAAAAAGAAATCATAACTGAGGAAATTATTAATAATTAGAGAAACAAGCAATCAATAATTGTTGAGAGGTCTTTTAATTATAATGTTGGATGTCAAAATGTATTACTGATAAATTGATCAAACTAAAGAACAGTCTTTTTCGTCTTTTTTTTTTTTTTTTTTTTTTTTTGAGATGGAGTCTCACTCTGCCGCCTAGGCTGGAGTGCAGTGGCACAATCTCAGCTCACTGCAACCTCCATCTCCCAGGTTCAAGCAATTCTCCTGCCTCAGCCTCCCAAATAGCTGGGATTACAGGCGCCTGCCACCATGCCTGGCTAATTTTTGTATTTTTAGTAGAGACAGGGTTTCACTGTGTTGGCCAGGCTAGTCTTGAACTCCTGACCTCGCAATCTGCCCACCTCGGCCTCCCAAAGTGCTGGGATTACAGGCGTGAGCCACCGCACCCAGGTGTTTTGGCCTTTCTTATAAGTCTCTCCAAATTCATGTTGTATACACTATAGTCTCTAATTTAATAAATTAAACAAGAGATTGTCTTGCATATCTGTATAGTATGCCTTTTAAAAGCATGTTAAGGCTGGGCGCAGTGGCTCACGACTGTAATTCCAGCACTTTGGGAGGCAGAGGTGAGCGAATGGCTTGAGCTCATGAGTTTGAGATCAGCCTTGGCAACATGGTCAAACTGTCTCTACAAAAAAATACAAAAATTAGCCAGATATGGTGGTGCATGCCTGCAGTCTCAGCTACTCAGGAGGCTGAGGTGGAAAGGTGGCTTGAGCACAGGAGGTGGAGGTTGCAGTGAGCTGAGATTGTGCCACGGCACTCTAACCCGGGTGATAGAGCCAGACCTTGTATCAAAAAAGTATGTTAAAAAAGTCTGTAATTAGGAAGTGTGGAAATTTGTCTTTTTCGTATTGGAAATTCATTATTAATATACAATGTATGTATCTGAGATATGAAACAGTGGAAAAATAAAATAAGATGTCTCATATGGTCGTAAGAGCTGGCCATCTAGCCAGGTATCAGCCAACCATCTAAGAAACAGTCTAATCAGTTCATGTTATAAGACCTGTTTTTATTGCTTATTTGAGGATTCCCCAATTTTTCATCTTTATAGAGAAATTTAGCCCAACATTGTATATTAATTAAGCTTTTATATTTGGAAAGTTTAGTAAACATTACAATTTCATGTTAGCTTTGAAACTAACAGCCTTATATTGCTGATATATTTAGCTGATGATTATTAAATTTCTTTTTATACAGTACAAATACTAACCTGATTATTTTTTACTTTTAATCTTCTCAGTTTGTCTTTGGTCGCTATTTGACAGATTATTTATATTGCATAGCTTCTAAAATCTTGTGATATTACCCAAGGTTTTATTAAATCCACTCATTTTTCTATTAACTGAAATCTGAGAGAGTACACTATTAATTCTATAATAAACATCACTAATAAGGGTAAGAAGGAAGCTATTATTAAGAATGAGGCACATCCTTCTTAATAAGGTACAGGACACAACCTTATGGAACATTACTTCATAAACTATGAAGAAGGTATAACAGGGTCCTTGCAGTCAATGGCCTTATTAAGGTAATCTATAAGCAAAACACAACTTCCACTACAAAATGCACTCCTCCTTAATTAGAAAAAGTCAAAGCAAAAAGCTGTACCTTCTAAAAATCGTTCTCAAATTAATCTCAACTTCATACAAGTCCACACCGTAGGAAATGTGCAGAATTGGGCACATCTATGTCAAACCACACCATTTCAAAATACAAAAGCCAATGGAGTTTGCATTTCAAAATTAACATAGAGACAATGGATCATTATTTCCATTTCTAACACCTATCTACACTGTAGACACAGATATACAGGAATGAACACATGATTCAATTTGCTTGTAAACACAAAATTTTCAAAAAGTTTTAATTCTTTTTCTTTAAACCTCAAGGTACATGATGCTGAAAGAACAAATGTTTTTATGTGCGAAGCTATTTATCCATATTCTGTTCCTTCTACTTTTAGCTTTACTTTTTTGAGTTTACATTTTCCTTTCTGCTTCCTTTCTAATTATTCTCCCATTATATCAACCTCTGATACTCTAATTTTATATTCATTTCTAACCAAGTAAAATTATTACTAATTGAGATCCCACTTACTCAGAATTTTTGATAAATCAGATACAACATCCAGTACTCCTACTTCATTTATGAAAACTGGGTGAATTACATAAAACCATAATGATATATATAACACAGAATCAGTTTCAAGTTGTTTAAAATAAAGCAGGAAGAATTATATATAGTTAAAAACAAGATCAAAGGGATATCTGATAAGCATCATAAAAACAGTAAATGGGAGAGTGAGCAGCTTTGTAGTCTGCTCTAAAAGAACAGAAAAACTATAAGAAAATCCCCTGGCCTTAAAATATACAGAATCTTGTTGAAAGGATATAAAACAGTACATAATGCCATAATGATAACACTAGCAAAAACTAGTACTCATAGTAACAGTAATATAAAGAAATAAATAATAGCACTTATTGAATATGTATGTACCAGGAATTTACATATTATGTTTAACCTCTACAATATTTTTATTCTAGACATGAGAAAAATGTTACCTATAGAAGTTAAATTATTTGTCCAAGATTATCCAATAAGTAGTGAAACTTAAATTTGAAACACCTGTTTTAAAAGTGTGGGTTTTCTTGTTTTATTTTGTTTTCAATTTTTGTGGGTACATAGTACGTGCATATATTTATGGGGTAAATGAGATACATTGATACTGACATGCAATGCATAATAAACCCATTCAGGGAAAATGAAGTATCCATCACCTCAAGTATTTTTCTTTTGCGTTAAAAAAATCCAATTATATACTCTTAGTTATTTTAAAATGTACAATTAAATTATTATTAACTACAGTCACCCTGTTGTGCTAGCAAATACTAGGTCTTATTTATTCTTTCAGTTATTTTTTTTTACTCATTCACAATGTGTATCCTCCAACTTCTACCCTCCACTACCCTTCCCAGCTTGTGGTAACCGTCATTCTACTCTCCATCTGCATGAGTTCAAATGTTTTGATTTTCAGATCCTACAAATAAGTGAGAACATATGAAGCCTGTCTTTTTGTGCCTGGCTTATATCATTTAACATAATGACCTCTAGTTCCATCCATGTTGTTGAAAATGACAGGATCTCATTTTTTCTTATGGCTGAATAGTACTCCATTGTGTATTAAGTGCCACATTTTCTTTATCCACTTGTCTGTTGATGAACACTTAGGTTGCTTCAAAATCTTGGCTATCATGAATGGTGCTGCAGTAAACATGGGAGTGCAGATATCTCTTTGATACTGATTTCCTTTCTTTTGGGTATATACCTAGCAGTAGGATTGCTGGATCATATGGTAGGTTTACTTTCAGTTTATTGAAGAACCTCTAAACTGTTCTCCATAGTGGTTATACTAACATACATTACCACCAATGGCATATGAGGGTTCCTTTTTCTCCACATCCTCACCAGCGTGTTATTGCCTATCTTGTGGATAAAAGCCATTTTAACTAGAGTGACATGATATCTCATGTAGTTTTGACTTGAATTTCGCTGATCATCAATGATATTGAACACCTCTTCAGAATCCTGTTTGCTATGTATATGTCTTCTTTTGAGAAATGTGTAATGAAATCTGTTGCCCTTTTTAAAATCAGATTATTAGATTTTTTTCTACAGAGTTATTTGAGCTTCTTATATATTCTGGCCATTAATCCCTTATCAGGTGGGTAGTTTTCAAATATTTTCTCCCATTCTGTGAGTTGTCTCCTAACTTTGTTGATTGTCTCCTTTGCTGTTCAGAAGGTTTTTAACTTGATGTGATCTCATTTGTCCATTTTTGCTTTGTTTGCCTCTGTTTATGGGATATTACTCAAGATATCTTTGCCTGGACTAATGTCCTGGAGAGTTTCCCCAATGTTTTCTTATAGTACCATAATTTGAGGTTTTAGATTTGAGACTTTAATCCATTTTGATTTGATTTTTATGTAACTAGACAGATTTTTATGTAACTAGACAGATAAAGGTCTAGTTTCATTCTTCTGCATATGAAGATCTAATTTCCTCAGAACGATTTATTGAAGAAACTTCAAGAACAGTGAATGTTATTGACACCTTTGTCGAAAATGTGTTCACTGTAAGTGTACAGATTTGCTTCTGCGTTTTCTATTCTGTTCTATTGGTCTATGTGTCTGCTTTTATGCCAGTACCATTTTGTTTCAGTTATTATAGCTCTGTAGTATAATTTGAAGTCAGATAATGTGATTCCTCCAGTTTTGTTCTTTTAGCTCAGGACAGCTTTGGCTATTCTAGATCTTTTGTGGGTCCACATAAATTTTAGGATTATTTTTTCTATCTAAATGTGGGTATTTTTAACTTCTATTATATTACTTCCAAAAAAGAGTTCAGGAAATTATAATAGAAGTTTGAATGTGGCTAAAGTTGTCCTGAATGAATTCACAAATAGGTTACACTATGACGTGAACTCTTAAGAAGGAGGTATATTTTAGGTAAGTTGAAGAAAGAGGGAATATATTTTGGGTATGCATGCATGGGAAATGAGATAAATGAAAAGTATTTTTAATACTCCGATTACACAATTAAACATTTAAACTTTTTACTAATTTACAGTGGACTTGCTTCATGGTGAAGCTTTTTGTGAGCAATTTTGATTGTGAGAGACATAAATGGCAGTCTCTTATTTTCTCAAACTAGCATGCCTGCATTTGAACTGAAATGAAATCAGATATCAAATATCCATTAGAAAAATACCATAATTCTTTGTGGATTTGGAGGAAAGACCAAACTTTCTAATTTCTCTTTATGGATTTTATTGGATGGACCATCATATTTTGAGGGTCAAAATCTTAAATTTAATCAAATATTACATCAACACACCAGTACATCAGCAGTTTCCCTGCAGAAAGTCACGGAAAGACATTTGCTTACCTTGTATTACATGTGAGTTGTCTTTTAAGAAGAAGTTATACAGATATTTGGGAATAAAAGCAGACATACATGCATAAGCCAAGGCTAAAAGAGAATAAGGCAAAGGCATGTAAAAAATTAGTTAACAGGGTAGATGACCAGCTGTAATGCATTCACTTAGCACATATTCCTTGAATCTACTATTAAGTAACAGTTATGATAGCAAGTGCTAGAAAAACAAAATTGAGAGATAAAAGTCTCTATGCTTTAAAATAGAAAACATTTTAGACAACAGAAAATAATTCTATAACTTATATTTTAAACTACTGTGGCAATCATTATCACACAATAATCAAAACTTTTATTACCTAAACGTTGTTTCTTAAAATTTCTAAGCATGATCATTACTAGTAAGTTATACAGACCTCACGATCCTTAATTGCTGCTGATGCAAACAAGAATCTACGAACTTTGGATTTAGGCATAGTGTTATAATTCACATTTTCAAACACAGACCCCTGACTACGCTTGGGTCAGTATGAGTGATAATTGGCTATGCCTAACTAAACATAGTAAAAAACTCTAGTTTAGATTAATGAGTGAGAATATCAGAGAACAGAGTATTTTAAAAATAATCCAAAGAGTAAAATTTCATTTATCTGGGATTATGCTATTTCTACTTAATTCCATAAATTGATGCAAATTTGGTCATGAAATAGATAGACTCTGAAAATAGGGAGATGGTCAGATAAGGCATCTAGACATTCAAGCTATATATAGTAACACACTCTACATGTGATTTCAGGGATTGGAGTTATTCGAATTTAGTATTTATTGAAAAGCCTACAATAATAAAGTTATTGCAGAAAGGCAGGGAAAAAAAAAAACCTGCCATTGAAAAAGGGCTGTCAAAAAATATTACATTAGTATGTAAGTATTAGAATACAAGACAGACACAAGATAAATTTTTATAAATACAAAGTGCTTTATGGGCTCAAGAAGGAGAATAAGAAAAGTCTTCATTAAGGAAGAGGTATCCAAAATGATTATAGGCTTTGGAGATACAAGATTATGGAAAAGTGCCGCCATAATTGATTTCTTTAAAAATTCTTTAGAAAGTATACTTAGACAAAAATTAATCTCTAAGGAATTTAGAATAATCAAATTCCACTAAATTTCTAGTAATATCTTTAGCATAAATGAAACTCTCCAGTAATAAATTAATCCTTCACATCTCTAAAATGAGTCTATAATAGATTATTTCACAGAAATCTACCAGGGAGAGAAAAAGAACCTTAAAACAAAAACAAAAACCTTTCATGTCTGAATTACATATTTTAGAATATTATGTGCAATGATTATTTAAATGATAAAGAGGCTTACCTTCATTATTGAAGTTTAGATACAGGAATGGAGCACAGAGTGAGTCAAGACCTAATGCAGAGGGGTTGGGAGAAAGAAATCAAATAAATATAATCTAGTAGAACTGAAGATATATACCTTATTCAGTTCTTTGCATTACCTCCAAGTAGATTAAACATTAGAAGTATTATCCATCCAGAAATATGTCACCTCACGATTTACTGTGGGGATTAAGTGATAGTGTAGCACACAGTATGTGTCCAATATGAATCAGCTATTATTATTATCCAGATTATTATGAGTCGAAAAGAGAAATACAATAATAGAAAAATGGAAGAAAGTTACAATTCTTTGGATATTGTCCCATCTCTGACCCTAAGTGTACAATTCTGGCAATTACTTAATATCTTCTGACATACTTTCTCGTCTAGGAAATGGAGTTTCACCTATGTTCTTTTTCTTTGGGATTATGAAAAAAAATTCTTTAAAAATTGTGAAGTGAATTCCAAATATATGACATTTCTTTTATTGATAATAATGATGTGCATGTATTGTCATGTTGAAAGAATGTACATAAATCTACCTACAACTGTTAGGAGGATATAGAATAGCTCTGAAATACACAGAGCTAAGAAAAATAATACCTTTATTTAAACTATGGCCAGTAAGAAATAGAGAACTGAAATATAAAAATAGCCGCTTATAACAACACATTCAAAAATAGGGTTGGAATGGGTTTCTCATTCTTTATCAAACACAAAAATAATAATGGCAAAGCTAAAAATAAAAGATATGAACCATTAAAGATACAAGGGGAAAAAAGACAAATAAAACGAGGACTTTAGGATGAGAGCCTATTTTTAAGTCCTAATAGCCATGGTAAGTATAAATTAGAAATCATTAACTATAAGAATCTCAACTAGCCCCAACTGATTTAACAGTGTGCATAGGCGTTTAAAAAATGTATCCACAAAGATGATAACAGCTCCAAATACCTTTCTGCTTTGCTAATCAACTTGCATATTAAATATTATGTTTTTAAATGATATCTACTAGGATTTAGACAAAGATTTAAAAAAATGCTTGGATGTAAACCTCTCAAAAAATGAATCAGAGCTTCAATATTGACTTTTTCCGAAGACAAGGATGTTTAGATATTTTAATTTTTTTAAAATGTCAGTTATGCAACAATCTCCTAATACTCCAGAGGAGTTTTAATGACTATAAAAGTTACCTTGCCAATACACAAGATCAGGATGAGACACTACCCAGGCTTTTAATACACGCCTAAATTTTGCATGACCTTCTGGTGATGATAACAGTTCATCGTACTGATGACAGCGAGGAATATCCACTTCAATCTGTTAAAATAGCAAAATAATAAGGTGAAACAGTAATTGTGTAATCAGCAATAAACCCTTAATCTTTATTCACTAAAAAAGGAAAAGGAGAAGTCATAATACAAATTTCAAAACAGACCAACTTCTTAAGTGCCTAATTTTTTGAATTTTTTAATTGATCTTATGGAAACACTAAAGACGTTGTATGTATACTTAAACAGGAGAATCAGACCATTTCTTTTGAAAGGTATGTGTTAATATACTTTTAAAAAATATTTTTCTTTATAGTCTGGTCCAAATGAAGGGCAAATTTTTCAGATGAAGAACTATAGTATTTTTAAAAAGGTAACTTGACCTTAAAGTCCTATAAGGTATTGTTCTAAGTTATAAGCATAAGAGTTATGGTTTCTCTAACAATGTATGTATGCAGCAGTGTGTCTGTATTCATGAGAGAAAGAGGCTTTCTTCAGGCTCCTTCCTAAAATTTAAATATTTGACAGAATTATCTTAGGTTGCTTAAGAAAATCTAAATCATACTTGTCTATCTGTAGGAATTGGAGTGTCTTTATCAATTGCATCGTACTTGGCATGAATAGCTCCCTGCAAAAAATAAAAGAAGATACATTAGTTTATCATATCCTTAATACAACTAGTAATATAGAAAAATCTATTTTTTACAAATATCTATCTTTGGAAACCTACCCAACTACAGATAAGCACATTCAAACCCAGTGTAGAACTCATCTTAAGAGAAATTTTCTGTGTCTTTGACAATCTATGATGAAAGTCTCTGATAAGTCACAATTTGCCATTATGCTGAGGCAAACTCTTGAATTATAAATACCACAACATGAATGTTGTGGATTAATTACTTAGCTAGTAAGTATGTTTGGCTGACCTCCCAGCCCCTACAACATAACACAACCTTGTTATGTTATGTCTATAATTACATGATAGAATCATTAGGGCCTAAAGAGGTCATTTCAGTTACACACTGTTAAAAATTAAAAATAACTGAATAAATGACTACAAATTTTGGTCATGATCTATAGGACCAAGCATGAAAAAAATAATATTATTCTGGCTTATTATCATGGTAGAGAAAGAGCCAGGAAGTAGGGTTCAAACTCCAATATCTGCTATATCAACTTCTTTGAGACATTCATTTAATGAGAGTTGGAAAACCTGATACCTGAAGTCCTCTTGGACTTTAGCATTATATTGTTCTACAAGTCTAATGATTACTGTATGATATTGAACCACTGGCATTCTTGTAAAGCAACCAAACTCAAAGGTATTTGCAGACTCTTATCAAGGGAATCAGGAATGAAGAAAGGAAATTCTTCAAACAGAGGATTGAAAAGGATTAAAAATAGTTGAGGATTTTTTTAAAATATTTTTTTTAGAGACAGGGTTTAGTTCTATCATCCAGGGTAGAGTGCAGTGGCACAATCAAGGTTCACTGAAGCCTCGAACTCCTGGGCTCAAGTAACCCTCCTGCCTCAGCTTTCCAAGAAGCTGGGACCACAGGCATGTGCCACCATTCCTGACTGGAATTCTTTAAAAAGCAAGGATAATTATCTATAAGAGAATATAAGACGACAAGATGACAAAGAAATTGACAAGAAATGAAAAAAATCTGGCTAGAAGTTGGCCCGTTGTCATGATTGATGTCATCGGAGTTCTCTGTTAGTATTGCAGACCACCACAATTTGTGACACCTCTCCCTTCCTCACAACCACAGAGAAAGTGTTATAGAAGACATGGGAGCTATTTCTCTTGGTAGCACATTCCAGGTGGAACAGGCGTGCCAAAAGCCACTAAATTATGTTAGTGATTTTGACATGTCAGATTAGATTGAAAGATTTCTCCAAATTTAGAACCATTTATAAACAGATAATCATATTCTATAATAAGCATACTTCATAAGCAGGACTACCCACTTGTAACTGACATATATTCTTAAAATATTCCTTGGTAATAATCAAAACATTTTCTGTGACCACCATTAAATGAAATATTAAATAGCACAATCTAATAAACCCTCAATTATATTTTTCTTTTCTATTGTTTTCCTATGTTCCTTCCACTTAAAATTGCCAAATATTCTAATGCTTATATTTTACTATATAATTTTCTAGTAACTGGAAAAATTCATATTTGGAAAGCACTCTCCTTCTTCATCCTTTCTTAGCATAATTAATCAGCTTCTAACCTTTTCTTTTTTCCTTACCTCAACTCCCAGAAGAGCAGCCCAGGTTAAACCTCTCAAAAGAGGAGGAATGTCAATTCTTGCTTCTTTCCATATTTGATTTTTTTTATATGGATAAGCCTATATCAAAAAAGAAATGAAAACGCCTCAAATTACCTAGTGCCATCTTTCAGTCTAGACAGTTCTGAATATACCCATGATAAAACTTAAGTGACTTGCAATAAATTTCAAAGTACGTGCAATTATTGTGTCTGGTGTTATTAATACATATAAATAAGCAGTAGAATGAATCCCTAACACCATGCAAAATTTATATTATATAATTAAGAAGAGGAGCTGATTCTATCTATTTTTAAATCCTTCCTCTCTATTTGATGCTCTGGGGGGATTTAAAATGAGTCATTTTAAATGAAGGATAATAGTACCAGCCTCATACGGGTTAAATAAGACAATGCAGGTAAAGCACTCTGTTAAAAACGTGGTGACAGAGAAGTGTTCAATCACTATAAGCTACTATTATGGGTACTTCTGCATTTTGCATATACATTTGTACTTTTATAAATTTGTGTCTTAGGAGAAATTTCTAGAAGAGTATTAATAGGACAAAGGACACAGATGTTGTTAAGGTTCATGATATATGCATTCAAATTGTTTTATGAAATGTTTCAGTACATTCACATTTATTACAACAGAATGAGAGTTCCAATATCATTGCAACTGTGCTCACTTTGTGAATGTGGTATGGAAAATCAATCTGATTTTAATTTATATATATTTTTTCATTCCTAGTGAAGATGAACAATTTGAAAAGATTTACTAGTTGTATTTATATTATGTACTCTATCCATTTCTCTGTTTCAATATTGATGTTTTTCCTGTTGACTTTTAAGTCTTCTTTTAAAAAATAAGGACATTAAAGACATAACATACCAGAATCTCTGGGACACATTTAAAGCAGTGTGTGGAGGGAAATTTATAGCACTAAATGCCCACAAGAGAAAGCTGGAAAGATCTAAAATTGACACTCTAACATCACAATTGAAAGAACTAGAGAAGCAAGAGCAAACACATTCAAAAGCTAGCAGAAGGCAAGAAATAACTAAGATCAGAGCAGAACTGAAAGAGATAGAGACACAAAAAACCCTCCAAAAAATCAATGATTCCAGGAGTTGGTTTTTTGAAAAAATCAACAAAATTGATAGACCGCTAGCAAGAATAATAGAGAAGAAAAGAGAGAAGAATCAAATAGACGCAATAAAAAACGATAAAGGGGATATCACCACCGACCCCACAGAAACACAAACTACCATCAGAGAATACTATAAACACCTCTAGGCAAATAAACTAGAAAATCTAGAAGAAATGGATAATTTCCTGGACACTTACACTCTTCCAAAACTAAACCAGGAAGAAGCAGAATTCCTGAATAGACCAATAGCAGGCTCTGAAATTGAGGCAATAATTAATAGCCTACCAACCAAAAAAAGTCCAGGACCAGATGGATTCACAGCCGAATTCTCCCAGAGGTACAAGGAGGAGCTGGTACCATTCCTTCTGAAACTATTCCAATCAATAGAAAAAGAGGGAATCCTCCCTAACTCATTTTATGAGGCCAACATCATTCTGATACCAAAGCCTGGCAGAGACACAACAAAAAAAAGAGAATTTTAGACCAATATCCCTGATGAACATCGATGCAAAAATCCTCAATAAAATACTGGCAAACCAAATCCAGCAGCACATCACAAAGCTTATCCACCATGATCAAGTGGGCTTCATCCCTGGGATGCAAGGCTGGTCCAACATATGCAAATCAATAAATGTAATCCAGTATATAAACAGAACCAAAGACAAAAACCACATAATTATCTCAATAGATACAGAAAAGGTCTTTGACAAAATTCAACAGCCCTTCATGCTAAAAACTCTCAATAAATTCGATATTGATGGAACATATCTCAAAATAATAAGAGCTATTTATGACAAACCCACAGCCAATATCATACTGAATGGGCAAAAACTGGAAGCATTCCCTTTGAAAACTGGCACAAGACAGGGATGCCCTTTCTCACCACTCCTATTCAACATAGTGTTGGAAGTTCTTCCTAGGGCAATCAGTCAAGAGAAAGAAATAAAGGGTATTCAGTTAGGAAAAGAAGAAGTCCAATTGTCCCTCTTTGCAGATGACATGACTGTATATTTAGAAAACCCCATCATCTCAGCCCACAATCTCCTTAAGCTGATAAGAAACTTCAGCAAAGTCTCAGGATACAAAATTAATGTGCAAAAATCACAAGCATTCTTATACACCAGTAACAGACAAACAGAGAGTCAAATCATGAATGAACTTCCATTCACAATTGCTTCAAAGAGAATAAAATACCTAGGAATCCAACTTACAAGGGATGTAAAGGACGTCTTCAAGGAGAACTACAAACCACTGCTCAGTGAAATAAAAGAGGACACAAACAAATGGAAGAAAATTCCATGTTCATGGATAGGAAGAATCAATATCGTGAAAATGGCCATACTGCCCAAGGTAATTTATAGATTCAATAGATTCAATGCCATCCCCATCAAACTACCAATGAGTTTCTCCACAGAATTGGAAAAAACTGCTTTAAAGTTAATATGGAACCAAAAAAGAGCCCACATCTCCAAGACAATCCTAAGTCAAAAGAACAAAGCTGGAGGCATCACCCTACCTGACTTCAAACTATACTACAAGGCTACAGTAACCAAAACAGCATGGTACTGGTACCAAAACAGAGATATAGACCAACGGAATAGAACAGAGTCCTCAGAAATAATACCACACATCTACAGCCATCTGATCTTTGACAAACCTGAGAAAAACAAGAAATGGGGAAAGAATTCCCTATTTAATAAACGGTGCTGGGAAAATTGGCTAGCCATAAGTAGAAAGCTGAAACTGGATCCTTTCCTTACTCCTTACACGAAAATTAATTCAAGATGGATTAGACTTAAATATTAGACCTAAAACCATAAAAACCCTAGAAGAAAACCTAGGTAATACCATTCAGGACATAGGCATGGGCAAGGACTTCATGTCTAAAACACCAAAAGCAACGGCAACAAAAGCCAAAATTGACAAATGGGATCTCATTAAACTAAAGAGCTTCTGCACAGCAAAAGAAACTACCATCAGAGTGAACAGGCAACCTACAGAATGGGAGAAAATTTTTGCAATCTACTCATCTGACAAAGGGCTAATACCCAAAACCTACAAAGAACTCAAACAAATTTACAAGAAAAAAACAAACAACCCCATCAAAAAGTGGGCAAGGGATATGAACTTATATTTCTCAAAAGAAGACATGCATACAGCCAACAGACACATGAAAAAATGCTCATCATCACTGGCCATCAGAGAAATGCAAATCAAAACCACAATGAGATACCATCTCACACTAGTTAGAATGGCAATCATTAAAAAGTCAGGAAACAACAGGTGCTAGAGAGGATGTGGAGAAATAGGAACACTTTTACACTGTTGGTGGGATAGTAAACTGGTTCAACCATTGTGGAAAACAGTACGGCGATTCCTCAAGGATCTAGAACCAGAAGTACCATATGACCCAGCCATCCCATTACTGGGTATATACCCAAAGGATTATAAATCATGCTGCTATAAAGACACATGCACACGTATGTTCATTGTGGCACTATTTACAATAGCAAAGACTTGGAATCAACCCAAATGTCCATCAGTGACAGACTGGATTAAGAAAATGTGGCACATATACACCATGGAATACTATGCAGCCATAAAAAAGGATGAGTTTGTGTCCTTTGTAGGGACATGGATGCAGCTGGAAACCATCGTTCTCAGCAAACTACCACAAGAACAGGAAACCAAATGCCGCGTGTTCTCACTCATAGGTGGGAATTGAACGATGAGATCACTTGGACTCGGGAAGGGGAACATCACACACCGGGGCCTATTATGGGGAGGGGGGAGGGGGGAGGGATTGCACCGGGAGTTATACCGGATGTAAAGGACGAGTTGATGGGTGCTGACGAGGTGATGGGTGTAGCACGCCAACATGGCACAAGTATACATATGTAACAAACCTGCATGTTATGCACATGTACCCTAGAACTTAAAGTATAATAATAATAAAAATAAAATAAAATAAAAAATAAGGACATTAATCCTTTGTCTAACATGATTTTGCATATATTACCACACTTTGTTTTTACTTTCTAATTTTACTTACTAAGAACATGTATCATTTTTAAAATTAAAGAAAGCTAACAGGACAAGATAGGTCATAAAAATTAACCTTCTTATTCAAGATTCCCTAAGAATTATCGAAAAAATTAAAAAAAAGAATTCCATATGGGCTATTGTTAACACTTTATACTTTAGAATACATACCTTTAGCAGCCTGTCAAAGAGAATAATTCTATTTAGTTGGTACTCTGTGTCCTTCTCTCTGATGATTAAAGGGAGAGTGGCAGCTGCAGACAACTCATTATTGCTGTTTGAATGAGGTAAATTAGACTGGCTGTAAAAGAGAACAAAAGCAATAAAAAAAAAAAATGGACAAAAGGTACATTTTCTTTTTTCTTCCTAACTCTACCGACAGTGATTTCAGAAAAAGCACAAAATTTTAATAAACCAAAATATCAGGTTATTATTTTCTATTTAGGAAACACATTTCAAAGAAAATGTATAAAATTCTTATAAATCTAATATAAATAGAAAGAAAAATAAATGTAAAATGAGACTATATATACTCACTCATCTTCAAGTAATGGGTAAAATGCTTCTCCACCAACATCTTTCAATCTCTGTGTATTTAAAGACAATATTTATGTATAAAGATATTGGGCAGAAACTTTGATCTGTGTTTAAAAAGACAAGTAATACAACAACTATGAATTTATAAAGTGACCTAGAAAAGTATAAAATAGAATCTAAAAATCAGTTCTTATAAACATGCAAGCATACAATGCCTCTACTGATTAAGGTTTGCCTGTGAAAAACAACTTTTCTTTTTTTTTTTTCTTATCTATAGGTATCACTCATAAATGTTAGACACCTATCATGATATATTTTCCAAACACAACTCAGAATTACTAGCACTAGTATAAAACTTAATGAATGGGAAAAAAATTTTAAGTTATATGAAGAAAGATGATTAAAAAGAGGTACTATATAGCCATGTACATATTGAAAGAACAACTTAGATTTATTTTTGCTTTGGTATAATACAAGCTAAGTCAAAAAGAAAGGTACTAGAAAAAGGATTCCAAAACATTTCTCACATCATACTTTGAACATGTATGACTCAAATAGCTAATAAATCAATGGACAGAGTTTACTTAATGATTTTTTTTACAAAGTTATTTTAATAGTTGTTCCAAATAACAACCCTGACAGGATTACAGGTATTCTTCAAAATCAGAAGCAGGAAGGCAGTAGTAAAGTAAAATGTTAATCACATTCTAAGCAAGGTGATTAAAGTTAATGCCATCTTGCCCACTGCTCTGCTGTTCAACTTCCATCTTGAAGGCAGAATGTTTGCTCCTATGGGGATTGACATAGAAGTTCAAGCTGTGTGTGCAGCAAGCACTGATCTTCTGTTGATCAGTCATTGTGCACCCATGTGAGTTATTCCCAGAATTGTTAAAGCTGAAGAAAAATCTTTTACTCAACACTAAGAATTCAGCAAACACTGAATTTACGCCTGGTTCCCCTCTAAAAATTAATGTGCTATACGCTTATCCTATTTCAGTAAACCTTTAGGTATATCTTTCATATATTAAAATTTCAAATAAAGAAATTAAATTTTCCCAAGTGTTACTGCATTATTAATACACATATCTTGTTATTAAAGATTAGTTTTCAGTATCCTGAATGTCATTGATTTTATCTATAAGTATCTTGTCTGTCTTTTCTAAACAAAAATTTTGCACATTAGGAATTTTAAAAGGTGAACGAAAACACTAAAAATTATTTGGTTTCCGTATCATTTTAAGAATCAGCAAATTAATATTTCTTAATAACTACAGAAGAAAAGTATTTTAAATTTCGCAAGCAGAACTGTAAAGGCATTGAGACATTTAGACTTGAAGCCTACATTCATTTAACTTGGATTATATTTAAATTGAAGAAACAAATTAAGAGCAAAACAAAATCAGCTGAAATCAGATATTTTGGATGTAATTTATTGTTTGTTGCATGGTATTGTTAATTATTTTGTTACTTTCCACATTCTTTCTTTCAAAGAGATTATAAATTCAGAGTATTGAGTAGTAATAATTATATATTTTAATTTTCTGTTGATGGCATTACGGTAGACAATGGATTCTAATACTGTCCTACTACATAACATGTAAAATATTAAATGGTTAGCTAAGCTTTAAAACAAGGAAAATGCTGTGATAACAAATATAAAACCAGGCCTAGAAGAAAGTAGTTAATAACTGCGGTCTAGAGATTTAGACCATAATGGGATAAAGGTTTGGGAACCTGCATAACAGACCTTCAGAATGGAGAAGACCCTTCTAAAGCCACGTAAATAAAAACTAGGGGAATTGCTAGCTTAGACAGAAAACAAGGATAGGTACCTATTTTAGCTTTGGCTATGAATAGTTAAAATTAAAAAGGCTGGGACTTCCACTTTCTTATACAAAATATAAACAGCTTAGAAGGCATCATTCTTCCTCTAACAAGAAAAATGCTGAACAAACTGAAAATCAAGAACTCGTCTCACATCTATCAGAATCAGAGCACTGTGATGTCCTAAAAACTGGAGGGACCCTCGAATACAGGGAATCACAGCTGACCAGGAACAGAGCCACTGCTGGAGCCTGTTAAGATTAATTAAAAGGTATTTATTTATACTTGCAGGCTGAGCACAGACTAATATGAGAGAGAAAAACTTCTAGAGGCCCAGCCTTAGGGAGGCCTTCCTTGCTTCCATGAGATTAACCTCCACAGGTCCCACCAGGTTCTCAGGGTGAAGATCTGAGAAAAATACCCTTGACTTCCTGCAGGGGGAGATGGAAAGTAACCAACCTGAAATATAGCCAGGGTACTCTGTTTTCCTTAAAAGAGGTCTGCCTTAAAGGGAAACTCTTCTGCCAGGTTCTAACTAACTTGGGTTTTGCAGAAATCTAGCCAACTTGGGAAGGAAATATTCAACTCCAGTCCACTCCAGTCTTTGATGTAGGGGAAAAGAAATACCCAACTCTAGTCCCTCTAGCTTTCCTGTCTTAGCTTCGGGCAGAGGAGTGGGAGAAGCTGAGAAACCTTGTGAAGGTCACAGCCCAGGAATACAGGCTCACTAAAATCTGGGACTTAATCATAAGATTATAAACTACTTCTCCCCTGTACTTTACTACAATATTAATAGGGCTTTTATATAATAAGAGGATTCATTCCTTCATTCAGTTATCATATAGGAAGAAAACATATATCAAATGAAGAGAAGTACAATAGAGGAAAAAAAAAAAACAGGATAAAGAATACAAGGGATAGGTGTGGCGTTGCTATTTGATAAAGGATGGCCAACAAAAGCCCACCAATAGGTAACGGTTCAGCAGAGAATGGAAAGAAAGGAAATAAAAGCGGCGGAAGAGTGTTAGAGGCACTGGGAAGAGCAAGCTTAAAGGCCTTGAAACATATAACTTTAGAAAATGATTTAAAAACAAAATAAACAGCCTGAGTAAACTTATAACCATTAAGCAGACTGAAGTAATGATTACACCCAGATAGGGATAAGGAGCCATTACAATATGGTTTTAAAGCTAACTCCCATGAAACATTCAAGAAATAGATATATGTAATCATATAAAGTCTTTCAGAGAATAAAAAAAAAAAAAGGCAACACTCTCCTATTTATCTTATGAGACTAGTACACCCCTGATACCAAACTAGCATGTTGCAGTAAAACAAAAGAAACTCACAGGCCCATCTCAAATAGACACAGAAATGCAAACATTCTAAACAAAATATTAGAAAAATCAAAACACAAATGTATAAAAAAGGAAAAATGAAATCATGATCTGATTGGGTTTATTCCAGAAATATAAACATGGCTCAACATTGAAAAACCCCATCAATATAATTAAATCCATTAACATAATACATAAAAAACCATGACCATCCCAATAGATACAGTAAAAACACTCAGTGAAATTCAACACCCATTCATAACAAAACGTATAACTTAGAATAGATGTCTACAGCTCAATGCAACAAATATCATACTTAATTATGAAATATAAAAAGCAACCTTTTAAAACCAGAAATGAGACAAGAATGCCCACTATTTGTTTCTATTCAATAGTGTTATAGAGGCTCAGCAAAAATAATTACAAAAGATGAAGTGAGTGAAGTGAATTAAGGTAGTGTTTTTCCCTTCATTTCCAAGAAAACCACAGAGACTCTGTAGAGTCCTATTCTTATTTAAAAAAGAATAAGTTCAGCAACGTTGCCTGACACAAAATCCATATAAAAAAAATCAATTGTGTTACTAATCATGCACAAAATAGTAGTTGACATGGTATTTAAAAAAATATTACTGATGTATTTTTTAAAATAATCTACTGGTATACTTAAGATTTGGTACATTTTACTACATGAAAAAATATTATTGATGTATATTTTAAACTCATCTACTAAGATTTGTACATTTTACTACATGAAAATTTTGCCTAGAAAAGAACCATAAACAAATCTCAAACTCTAATGTGTAAGCTGAATTGTAGTAATGTCTTCATTTTACTTTGAAACACAAGAACGAAAAATATGATGGATTGATGTATGACTAGAAAGATAGACAGACATGTGGTAAAGCATGTAAAATGTTAATTATAGAATCTAGGTCACAGATTAGCAAACTGTTTCTATGCAGGAACATATAACAAATATTTTTAGCTTTGTGGGCCATGTGGTCTCTATTGCAACTACTCAATTTTGCCACTGTAGAACAAAACAGCTATACATAATAGGTCAATGAATAGGTGTAACTTGATTTTGCTAATAGACCATATCAAATGGTTGATCTAGGCGGTAACTTGTTCACTGTAAATGCTTCCCAACTTTTCTGTTTAAAAATTTTTATAACAAAATGTCGGAAAAAATCATACTCATACATATATATACACACACACATATATATATACACACACACACACATATATATATTCTATTTACAAGAGCAACAATAAATTACCTTAGGAATAAATCTGATAACTGATATACAGACATTAAAAAGAAAATTGTTATATAAAATATGACAAATAAATGACATATTTATTTAGGCATGTTCAAGAAATAAAACCCTACATTTTAAATACATCAATTCTCTACAAATTAACCTATAAATTCAATGCAATGTCAATCAAAACCCTGTAATTTTTTATGAAGGTCTTTAAGATGATAATAAAAATCAGCTAGTAGAGGAAGATGTTAAAGAACTCCTACTCCATTTTGAGGACAAAAAAACTGAAAGTCTTCCTTTGCTAGATATCAACAGTTCACATAAAACTATAGATTAAGGCAATGTGGTATTTGCTAAAATTAGAAACACAGGCCAACAAATTAGAATACCAAGGCCCAGAGACATATCCATGCACATAGAAAAAGTTGGTATTGCACATCAAAAAAGTGAAGAGAAGACTATTCAATTATATGGTACTGACATAAGGGGTATTTTTTTAATCAATGAAATACGATATTGGATACCTTCCTTACAACTTAATCTAAAATAAATTCTAGGTGGATTAAAGAACTAAATTGGAAACAATTATTTAAAATTTTTAAAAGGAAATATATAAAAACATTATAAAACATACTTATAACCTTGCTATTACTTTAAATAAGTTACAAGAAAAAATATATCAAAATACATTTGACTATAAAAGAAAATACTGATAAAAATTTAGAATTCCATTCAATAAAACAATCAAAAGTTGAAGGAAGAGCTACAGATGAGAATATATTTCCATGACATACAGCTCACAAAGATACGATATCAGGGATATAGTTCTAAAACTCCTCAAATCAATAAGAAATCACTCAAAAGAAAAACTGACAAGAGATATGAACTAGTAATGCATAAAGAGGTAGGCGAAGTGATAAAATATATGAAAAGACTTACAACTGCACTATAATCACGAAATTAAAAATTAGTGTTATAGCAAAATACTTTTCCATATCATTAGATTAACAACTTTTTAAAATTTGATAAAAGAAAGCATTACCAGGTAAATAAAGAAATGAGAACAGTTACCCAATGATGGCGAAAAGATAAACTGATAAAATCATTTTTGTGAACACTCAGGTAATAAAGCTGAAGTTGTACAGATGCAATTTACTCTGGGGCACACATTTTACAGAAGCTCTCCCATATTTTGTGAAATCAAGGAGGCATACACAATATCTTGTGTATCTGTAAGGTTTTAATTAAAGAAAAAAAAAACTAAAGCAGAACTGTCAAAATATCATTCTTACATTTCTTAGCTGGCATAATGATAATGTCACAGTGGTATCATCTAAAAGTGAGCTTCTATCTCGATCTTGTCCAAAGCTTTCGCCATCCTCAAAGAGAAAACTGAAAAGAAATTTTTAAAAATAATATGCACACAAAATCCAGTTTATTGTTTCTTCTAGAAAGCAAAGTTTATTCTAAGTCATCAATCCCTTCATTAAAAAAGAACTAAACTTTCGACTGGATGTTTAATAAAACAATGTATTGAGATTTCTTCAAACAAGTCTCGTTTTTAAATAACTCTTGAGTTGGTATGAATATAAGAAAATTTCAGAAAAACAAAAGTGTCATTTACAACCCTTTGTTCATGCAGTTTCAATGCTAACAGTACTCTCCTGACATTAGCCCAATGTTTTCCCGAGAAACTTTATACGAGTGGAAAAAGACAAAGGGAAGAAGAAAGAAAAAAGCATATTGGATAGTAACCTCATAGAAGAAAGGATATTAAATAATAAATGAGTAAAATTTGTTTACAATTTCAATAAATTACTTTTAAGAATCTATATGCCCTTTAAACTATTTCTGCTTACAATTTCTGTAATCTTACTTCTTACTTTCTACTTAATTCAATGTATAAGTGGTATACTCAAAGTTAACATGTAAAAATCAGATTAAAAGAGAAAAAAAAATAAACTAGTCAATCCAAACAATACAGAAGTTTGAAAAGAAAAAAATGATGAGCAGATTACTTCTACAGTTGCCTATAATGATCAAATCTAAGTCTTGAAATCTAAAAATTAAAATTTTATTTTATTTTATTTTGAGACAGGGTCTCTCATTTGCTCAGGCTAAAGTGCAGTAGCATGATCTCGGCTCACTGCAGCCTCAACTTCTCTGGGCTCAGGTGATTCTCCCACCCGCAGCTGCCTGAGTAGCTCGGACTACTGGCACACAACACCATGTCCAGCTAATTTTTTTCTTTGTAGAGGCAGGGTTTTGCCATGTTGCCCAGGCTGATCTCAAACTCCTAGGCTCACTCAATCCACCTGCCTTGCCTCTCAAAGCCTAAAATTAAAAATTTAAAGTATTAGTAGAAGCTCAAGAAATTTAGGTTCATATTTTTATGAACAAACATGAATAGCAATGTTAATGACAATCTTAGCCCCAAGGTTGTAGAGGTATTTAACTTGGAGTCTAACTTACAGCATGATACCTTCTTATACAGTTTTGCAGATGTTTTTGCAACACACTAGCACAGTAATGATCTCTAGGACATGCAGTGAGACCACACAGTTCATTTACATTTACAAGTATATTTGCAAAAAGAACATAGTTGTTTTTAGTAGGCAAACTAACTAGTTTTTAGTTAACTCTCTTAAATATTCTATTGTGACTTGTGTATTTTTCATTAACATCAATTATTGCAAGATATTCCATAGTATTAACTTCACTTCAAATAGGTCACAAAGCAAATCACAGATCAAAGACAAGTGATGGGAACTGCAATTAGAAACTCTGGCCAGTCAAACAAGGTGTTGATTTCAATTGCTTCCAATAATCACTTAGTTGGGATGTCTACCAAAAAAAATGTTAAAAACAACCAATTTTCTTTTTTTTATTACCATATAAGTATAATTATTATCGTTTATTTATTTATTTAAATTTACAAGAGAAGTTTCTTTCCTTACTTGGGGAGTGTGCAGATAGGTGGTTTGGATCGAATGATCTCCTTGTTGACAAGCTCTTTCTCCAAGTCACCTCCAGCCAAACACCAAAGGTAATAAACTTCTTCAATAGATCTTTCTGACAGGTAATCATTATTTATATCTATTAAAAGCAAATTTAACGAATCACTGTATTACATTTTCTACCTTTATTAAAAGTCAACAGGCAGTAATAGCTGCCATTCTAAAAAAAAAAATAAACACTGAAGAACAGACTTCCAGTTTCCAGTTAGTAGTAAGGAGGCTGAAATTTGCTACTCCATCCTAACAACAAATAAAAAGCTGAACAGACTGAAAAATCAACCATTCTTTGATCTGTAAGAGAGGTGAGGACATAGGGCAAACTTCTGTCCTCAGGACTGGAGACAGACAGCAGAATACAGGGAGTTACAGCATTCTGGAACAGACATTCATGAGTAGTGCCTCAGGAACCAGTGCCAAGTTTGGAAAACCTAAACTGTAATTGACAAATTACTGGAGCTCAGTGTGGACAACTCTGAGAGTCAAAAACTCCAGGGGGAGCCAGTCATAAGGGATACCCGCACACTTTTGTGAGTCTGGAGATTGACACGGTTCTCACAGTAAATATTGGAGGAAAATGCCCTTATGTTTCCAGTAGTGGCAGAGGAAATGGAACCATTCTGAAATACGATGAGCACTGTTCTTAACAAGGTCAGCCTTCAGGATAAACCGGTTAGTCAGAGCCTAACTGACCTGGAGAGGGGAAATACCAAAGTGCAGCCAGCTCTAGCTTTCTATGTGGTGGTTAAGGTGTGGGGAACAGAAGCATTCTGTAGTAAGTCCTATGATTAGGTCTCAATCTTTAAGTGAGCCAGTGACTCTAGACAAAGTGTTTCCTTGCCCTTAAGGAGTGGCTAGAATGAGCTGGAGCTTGGTGTTTCCTTTCTCCTACGTGGAGGTATGCCATGACTGGCAGATTCTGATTTAATTTTTGTAATAATTTGAATGCTCCTAGCTGAAAATAATATACTACTAAAAGTGGCTTATATAATAAAGACATTTATTCATCTCTCCTAATAAAATCATAGGTATAGGAGGGGCCTATGCTTATCAAAATTCTAGACCATTTCCTGCATTAAGAAGAGAAGAAAGTGGTGAACTTATGCTGCAGTACTTTCTTGACAAGAAAATTTGTTTTTTCCCTACAAGTAGCCCTTATGCCCAGTACTTTCATTTAGATCCAATTAGCCAACTCTAGTTCACAAACTTACTGCCCATAGAAAAAAAACCTGGAATTTTCACTCTTTATAATGAATACATAGTATTGGAAATTTTACACTCTACATTGGAAAAGGAATAAGGGTAGAAAATAGCACATGTGGAGGCAACCAACACAAATTGTTCCTTCCCTCCTATTTCAAGGCAATGGCTGGCTGCCTTTTCTGAAGTCTTCCTTGATGTCCCAGACAGAAATACACAATTAGGTGCTCTTGCTATGCTGCCATTGTGCTATATTCATATTGACCTTCATTTATAATAGTGATTGTATAACTAAATGTCTGTCTGCCTTCCCCTTTTGCACGAATGTTACTTAAAGATACAGTATGTGGGCCGGGCGCGATGGTTCAAGACTGTAATCCCAGCGCTTTGGGAGGCCGAGACGGGCGGATCACGAGGTCAGGAGATCGAGACCATCCTGGCTAACACGGTGAAAGCCCGTCTCTACTTAAAAATACAAAAAAAACCTAGCCAGGCGAGGTAGCGGGCGCTTGTAGTCCCAGCTACTCGGGAGGCTGAGGCAGGAGAATGGCGTAAACCCGGGAGGTGGCACTTGCAGTCAGCTGAGATCTGGCCACTGCACTCCAGCCTGGGCGACAGAGCCAGACTCAGTCTCAAAACAAACAAACAAACAAACAAACAAAAAAGATACAGTATGTGACACATAAAGGAACTCAATAAATGTTTAATTGAATGAATGTTTAGTAACCATTTTCTGCCATGACTTAAGTCATAAAAACTTTTCAGAATAAAGGTAACTTACTCGTGTCACTAAACCTTACGTTCCAAGAGCTGTAATCTTCACACAAGAATTGAAAGTCTAAAAGCTGATATTCTCTTCAACATGCAGAACATAATGGTATGTAATTCTTATCAATAATATTATTTTTAGAGATCAGTTATAAATAAATTATATAGAATATCAGTAACTTAAATATAAAGGATAAACTGTTAGCTCAAATGTATGTGTGTTTATGTGTATTCTAGCCACTCCTTAAGGGCAAGGAAGCACTAGTCTAAAGGCTAGAGGCACAGGCTCACTTAAAGATTCAGAACTAATCACAGGATTGACTATAGAATGCTTCTGTTAACCTTAAACACCACACAGAAGGCTAGAGCTAGCTGCAATTTGCTATTTCCCCTCACCAGTTCAGTTAGGCTCTGATAATTATCCAAGCAAGTTAGGCTCTGATATTATCCAAGCAAGTTAGGCTCTGACTACTATATACATATATATTTGTGTGTGTGTGTGTGTGTGTGTGTGTGTGTATATACTTTGTTTTTTGTTGTTGTTGTTTTGTTGTCTTTTTTTTTTTTTTTTTTTTGTAGAGACAGGATATCTCTACATTGACCAGGCTGGTCTCAAACACCTGGCCTCAAGCAATCCTCCCTCTTTGACCTCCCAAAGTGCTGGGATTACAAGCATAAGCCACCACACCCAGTCAGTCAGTTATATTTTAATCACTTCCAGAATTGTCTCTTAATTCCCATGATTCCACTAATATATATTGTTGATAAATTCAAAACTGAAAGTAGGATAAGGAAACTTCCTTTAAAAACAAGGCTCATTTTCTATGCTTTAATTTATCATTACCTTTACACAACTGACTGATATCCTCAGGCAGAGTTAAATCAGCACATCTCAGAGAAGATGAAAACAGACTGGCAGGTTTCGTAAATGGGGTATACAAAGGTGACACCTCACTGAACACTTTGTCCTTCATTAATTCACTTGGGGTTGGCCTTGAGAACATTTAAAATACAGAGCATGAACGAAAGTCATAAAAAATTTCCTAAAATAATGGCATACATTCAAGAGACTGGTTGAAAGTCTTAAACACCTCATTAGCACAGAAAATAATACAGCTTTCCTTTGCAGAGTCTAGATGCATACTTTTATATTACAATCAAATAACTGTGAGTAAATACTGATTTTTTTTTTACTTATGTTGTACTTTACCTCATGATGTATCAAAAATATCATTCCATAAAAGCTTTTGCATTGTTTACTTTTAGCCTGACTAGCATTCACCTGCTTTACTGAATATCTTAATTAAATAATAAATATGCAAGCTATTATAATAATACCTTTTGGCTTTTCTTCCTGTCCCTTAATGTGGTACATCCACACAAAACTACTATTTCTCTCTAACATGTCTTGATAAAGTTGTTTTTCTAAAGACAAATTTGTATACACTATTTTCAAACATTATATACTAAAGGAGTTTAGGGATAGCTGTATGACTAGTAGTGACATCATCAAGTCAAAGTCAATTAATGAAACTTCTAAGAAATCCTTTTTTATTATCAACAGTTGTTAGTTTATCACACCACCTATCCAAGTTCACTGCTATAACACATATTGATAACAAACTTTTATTCTCATTTCACTGATGTTATTATTAGGTCTAGGAATACCTACATTCCACAGTCTTAGTTGATATTCTACTTAAAAGCTTGGAAATGAACTAGTAACTTCTTTAGTATATGTCAGTTTTCTGACCATAGTTTAACTTTAATTACTTTTTCATTTATTCACAAAAAACGAAAGCTTACATCATTCATGGTTATGATACTGATGTCAATTATATACTACTACATATGTACATTATCTTTATTTAATCCATTATATTAAAATGAATATGAAAAAAATCAATTGCTTATGTGTAAAGGATCTCAATGTAATCCCAATCTCTAAATAATATCAACCTCTTAGAAGGATGGAAGGTGAGGCACTTCTTTAAAAGATCTATCACAGTTTCAGGAAGCTCCTGGTAAATAAAGAGAGAAAATAATTAATTAAAATGATCAATTTTAGAAATATACTTTATTCAAACGTTTGCTAAGCTAGAAGGTTTTGATATGTTAAAAGTTTTTTATTTGTACTTTATACAAATTTTGTCACTGTGAAAAAGCAAATACTTAAAGAGAAATAAGCATTGCTTTAAAATAGCTTCCAAGTGGATCCCAAGTGCGTAAAATAAATTTTCATGAACAGATTGCTATGATTTGAATGTGTCCCCTCCAAAGTTCAGGCTTAATGAACTTTGAAACTTAATGGCCAATGTGATGATATTAAGAGGTGAGGCCTTTAAGAAGTGATTAGGTCACAAGGGCTCTTCCCCTGGTGAATGGCATTAAGAGGCTTATAAAGGTGAGACTTCACATAGCAATTGCCTAGCTTGCCCTTCCACCTTGTGAGGACAGTGTTTCTCTCTCAGAAGACTGCAGCCCTCACCAGAAAACCAAACATACTGGTGCCTTGAACTTGGACTTCCTAGTTTCAATAACTGTGGAAAAATAAATTTTTGTCTTTATAAGTTACCCAATATCAGGTATTTTTTTATAGCAGCAAAAATGGACTAAGACCCAGATTAATGACAAACCTTTATAATGTCCAAACAACCATGCTCTTCAGCCAGAACTATTAAAGTGTCATCTACACAGTCTATAAAACAGAAAAACTATATGAATAAATGCTACTTTTCTAATCTATCCAACAAATCAGAAAATAAACTGATCAAAAATGTTTTAATGCAGTAGTGCAGTTTTGGAACTTAAAATACTGAAAACTTTATCATTTTGTTAAATTTCTTTACAAGTTTTGATAAAAATGAAAAGCTTCAGACAAATACTAATTGAATAACTGACACTGAAAGATATCAGCTTAAAACAGTTTGATAAAGGAGCAATTCCTTTACAAGGAAGGTAAAGATACTCTAGCTCTCTCTGTCTCTCTCTAAATATATACATGCGGACACACATAGTTGACCCTTGAACAACATGGGTTTAGACTGCATAGGGCCACTTATCTGTGGATTGTTTCCAACCAAACATGGGTTGAAAATACAGTATTTGTGGATGAGAAATCTGCATGTATGGAGGACCGACTTTTCATACACATGGGTTCTGTGGGGCCGACTGTGGAACTTCAGTACACATGGATTTTGGTACATGTGGGGGTGCTAGAACCAATCCTCTTCAAGAAATGACTGTACATAAACAGCGCTTTTTAAGAAGGCTTTGTAGATTTGTTTTTATGATTACAAGACTAATTTATTTTTATTATACATAATTTGGAAAATGTACTTACATTGATTTGGGAATTTAAAGTATAAGTTTAGATTACAGACCATATTTAAGAATCTCCAAGGCTTCTTAATAGCTGTAGTATCAATCTTTGTAATTAAATGTGGTAAATCTGGTAAAACTTTTGCAAATTTATTTATAACATTATTATTTAATGTTCGCTAATACTTTTCTGTACATATTCTTATTTGTAAATCTTTTTAACTTGGATACTAATCTGTCACTCTTTTGCATAAAGTGTTCTATCACTGTTTTTCTCTCCTTAATTACCAAATATGCTTAATTAATTCCACTCTAAAGTAGATTACATAAATTTTTATTAATTTGAATTATACATGTTTGGATCCACACACATGAAAATTTGTATGAGCTTTTTATATGGAAAAAATCAATATTCTTCTTGAGTTGTTATTTGTGCATGATTCATCAAATAGAAAGATAGCCCAAAAGTTAAGATACATTGTCTGAAGGTAAACTGCTACAGAAATACAATTTTATATTCTCATATTTTGATTTCACAAGTTAATTTACTTGGCTAGATCATAAAGCTAAGATTATTTCCATCTAGGTTAAAATTCCTCATAGAATAAAGACATTTCTGCTGTAATGTTTTAGAAGGGACCTCATATGCTGTTCTGCTGATCATTACCACTGATCATTAGCAACTTGAGTAAAAGGGGTATATTTCAGTGTCCTCACTATTTCAAAAGAACATATCCTCAATGTGCACGATTACTAACAGTTACTAAGTTATATTTATATCTGAAAGATAAGCAATTATATGACACTTACCCAAAGTAAGCAAAAATTTTAGTCTTTCAGAAATATCCAAGCTCTGAAATAATTTTCTTCCCTAAATAAAATGAGAAAAGAAATTTGTGTTAATATTTACACGTTTCTTCTAGGAAGGTATTTTTCTCCCCTTATAGCTGAAACTGATTTTATCAGGCATCTCCATTTATCTCCAAAAGTTTTATTGGATTTTTAAAGTCAGCTTCACTAAAGAAAAATTACAGGTGAAATAACATTTTAGAAAGTGTTGCATAATATGTATCATTTAAACATTTCATACATCTAAGGGTCATTATATTCTAGTTTGATGTAAGCATTGTTCACTTTTGAGATCAACACATACCTGGATATCTAGAGGTATTCCAGGCCACGTGGAGTCTTACTTTATTGAGAGCAAGATGTCCCCTGGGTAAGACTGATTATACCCTTTCATCTACCAGGCTAATTCTTACTTAAATATTATGATCCAGGTAGCCTGTTTCTCCATTAAAAAATTTCATAACACTCTCTTACCACAATAACTTCACACAGCCATCTTTCATGCTCCTACAGCACCTGGTATATTTTAAGATGCACACATTATATTTTAATTATTTCCTTATTAGTCTGCCTCAGGAGGCTCCTTGATATAAGGTCTGGAGTTAAACACTTATGCCTTCAGCATTTATGAGTTGAGCAGTGAATGTGTGCCAAATTGGACTCTCCCACCACCAAATAGTTACATAAATTGGGCAAACTACTTAACCATCTGAAGTCTCACTTTTCTCATCTGTAAAATTAAAATATTAACTGTATATATACCACAGGTTATGGTGAGGGTTACATAACGCAGAATGCTTCATTAATGTTGGCTATAATTATATTCCTCTTATCATAAACAAATTAAGCTTATATGATCATTTAAATAAACTTAGAAGGAAAAGGCTTAAGATTATCTGGTGTTTATAGAAAAAAGAGAGATGCTTTGATTTTTTTTAATAGAGAAGAAAAAATGTTCTTAAACATTTATCAAATCAGAACTACAGGTAGAGATCATTGAAAAAAACTGCTATTCTTCTCAATCTTACATTATTGTCATATCAATCTTCCAAAAACATGGTTTTGACTTCAATATCTTGTTAAACTTTTAATGGTACTCCATATATCTTATATAACTTAATATAAACATCTTAACTTTGTAAAAATATACACATTACAGAGATTCCAAAATAATACACATCTGGTAACATTTACATTCACACTTAGTAAAAGTATGTTTCTAGAGATGCCAAAAAATATATGAAATTAATTATCAAACATGATTAAGCCAAATTAAGCCTTTTCTCCTCATATGTAATCAATTTGTACAGCAAAAACATATTATTATTAACTTTCCTCTCCAAAAGATTATTCCAATAAATGCACAATTTCTTTTTATTATATTAATATTTCTTTATACATACCACACAAAGCTCAAATAAAATGATTCCAAGAGACCATACATCTGATTTGGGGCCAGAAGGCAATGGTTTTTTACTTGGCATGTGATCAGTGGTTTTGAAAATTCCCTGTGCAATTACCTCAGGGGCCAAGTATGAGGGATACCTGTAATGACACATTAAAATAATGAATAATTACAACACGGAAAGAAGCAATAGTACATTTTTACAATCAGTGTGGTAAGATCTATGTAAAAGTCCCATGCAATTAAATTAACAACTGTTGCTAGAAAGCATTCTAAACTAACCATTATAATACAGACCTTCAATGTCAAGGAATCAAGAGTAAATATACACAAGTCTCAAACAGTTTTAAAACCCTCATGTTTCCCTCCAGCATTAACTTCTTTATTTGCTTCTCTCTGGTTTCCAAGTGTTTTTCCTTCCCTCTTATTGCCTATCTTCCCTTAATACTGAATTACTATTTAAAGCTCATTTTATCTCTTAAAAAAGTATTTATTATTTTTAGTAGTAAGAATGTTAATGCTATAAAAAGATATAAATTGAAAAGTAAAACTCCTATCTCTATACCCCTGTCACCCTGACATATTTATGTATATATAACTTTGTCCACTCATCACCTCTGCCCCACATGGTAAAACACTATACATATTGCTATGTACCCTTTTTCCACTTAAAGTATATTTTAGAGATTGTTCTTTAAAAACACAAGTATAGAGTTTTCTCATTCTTTTTGAAAACTGCCAATAATTTCATTGATGCTCTTAATTTGACAAAACAAAAACATTTTGGAACTTCCATTATTTTGCTATTACCAATAATGAGATGAATATATTATGACTATTACATATCCCACAAGTATATGCATATGAATGACAGATATATTCTTAGAAGTGGCACTCCAAGATCATATGGTATGTGCATTTTAAATTTTGACTTATCACACCAAGTTGCCCTTTGGAGAGGTTATATTGCTTTATATTGTCATAAGTAATACATGACAGTGCCTATTTCCTCACAACTTCACTGACATAAAAGGCTTTTGAAAACTGGTTTAGCAAATATTGAATAAATGCAAAACACTGCCTCTTAAATATGGATAAGGTATAAAGAAGAAAGCTTCAATGAACACCCATGTACCAAGAAGCAGTTTAAGTGAAGAACATAAAATTATCACTGAAAGTCCCTTTGTGCTTCTCCCTGATTGTATCTCCATTCCTGTTCCTCCAGAGGAGAAGATACCTGGAATTTTTGTGTTTGTCATTCTCTTCCATTTCCTGATGGTTTTACCATGTTTGTATCCCTAAAAAATGTACTGTTTAGTCAAGCATATCTCTGAACTTTATAACACTGGAATTAGGATGACTGTATTCTTTTGCTTTTTCAATCAAGATTATCTATATTGTTGCATGAAGCTGTATCCATTAAATTCTTTTTTCTATTATACGAATATATCATAATTTATACATTCAAATAGCAATGGCATTTAAGCTGTTTCCTGCTTTTTATTATTAATATTATGAACAACATTGCACAGAATGCCATGTATGTTATACATCTGCAAAAGGTTCCCAATGTTAACAACCTAGAACCAAACTTCTAAGCCATAGGATATGTGCACTTTCTACTTCATTAAACAATGCCAAATGTTTTTCAAAAGGAGTTATACCAATCTATACACTTGCCAGCAGTGAATGACTATTCCTATTGTTTTACTTCTTCACCAACACTTGATATTTGACAGACTTTTTAATGTTTAACAATCTGGTATAAAAATCTATTGTGGTTTTACTTTGCATTTCCTTGAAAATTAATGACATTGAGGCAAATGTTCACATGTTTATTAGTCATTTGGGTTTATTATTGTGTGATATGCCCATTCAAGTCTTTTGCTTATTTCTCTAGTTATTTTGGGGTCCCCAAGACCACTCTCATGTTTAAAAATTCACTAGAAAGACTTACAAGACTTAGCAAGTAAGTCTTGTAAGATTTATTACAGTGACACAGTAAGGGCATAGCTGAATCACAAGGGACAAAGACAGAGAGGGAGTCTCAAGGAACCTATATAGATGCTTCCTTATGCTCTCTCCCTCCTATCAGGGATCACATAGAATACATTCTTCTTCCAGCAACAAAAATGTAGCACCATGTATGTGATGTATCTTTAGTTTTCTTTTCTTTCTTTTTTTTTTTGAACTTCTTTCCAATCTTGAAGAACAAATGTTATGTGATGTTTCTGGCCAGAGAAGCCCATTGAAAATCCAAGGATTTTATTTGGGACTTGTCACACAGGCACTCTCTGCCTGGCATGTACAAAAATTTAAGAACTCAAGAAGGAAAGCAAGTGTTCAGCATAAACCACTTTGGTTGTTTACAAGCACAGTAAACTAGCCTCAGCAGTTAGGGATCCATGGGAACATTTCTGCAATCCAAGTTTCAAGGCAACAGCCAAGGGCAAACATTGCTAGCAGGACTTAGTTTCCAAGGATAGCAGTCTTAGGCTTTCTATGATAATCTTTTACTGCACATTTTTTCTTTAATTCCAGACACTAATGTCTTCTTCAGTAATTACGACTCGAAATATTTTCTACCACTTTGTGGTTTTGTCTTTTCTTTCTCTTTATGGTATCTGTTTATGAATAAGAAGTTCTTATCTTTCAGGTGAATTAAACTTTTTTCCTTATACTTAATGATTTTGTCAAAATAATCTGTTAATTTTCTCAAAGTTTCAGTTTAGCCTTTTATATTTAAGTTTCTTGATCCATCTAGAATTCATTTTTCATATGATGTCAGACAAAGTACAACTTATTTTCCTACATAAATAAGCAATTGAGCCCTGTTCCCTTTATTGAAACCTCTTTCTCCCCAACTAGTCTGCAGTGCCAGCTGTATACTAAATCAAATCTCCACACGTACAGAGATTTGTTTCTTGGCTCCTTCATCTGTTCATTTGGTCAATTTGCCTAAGAGTATACTATTACACTATTTTAAATAAAATATTTTCATATAAAATGTATTTTATTAAACAATTACTGATAATTGTTAAGACCTCTCAAAACATACGTACCTTTTAGCTTCTCTTTGGGAAAATGTGGGCTCTTTGTGGGTGTTTGTTCTTCTCTATATACATTTTAAAACTATCTTGCCAAGTATTTTCTCTTTCACATACAGTTGAATTTTTATTGAAAATAGATAAGATATAAAGACAGGTTGTAGAGAACTAACATCTTAACAATACTGACCCTAACAATCTATAAACATGGTATCTCCATATTTATTTATGTCTTCTTTAATGTCTCTCAAAAAGATTTATATTTTTTCCATAAAGGAACATATACTATCACGGGATTATGTGGTGTCACTTTGTCAGGTGGAAACTTCTGTAGCCAGTGGTGCCTTTGCCTGAGTTTTGCTTGGACCCACTGGGCTCGTTCCATCCACTTGGACTGGCAGGCTGTGCTCAGCTTGTGCTACTGGCCTGGATGCCATGCTGGCCAAGGGAGAGCCAGGCATGGAGTGGCAAGGGGTTATGAGTGAGTGTGGGGTCTGGTCACCATGCACAGCCAGGCATACTGGCTATGGCACAGCGGGCAGGTCCAGGTGCTCACACGGCGCTGGCTCCCTGCAAGGCTGTGGTTGGACCACGTGTGTTGCAAGCAGCTTCCATGGCTGGCACCAGGGAACATGGTTGTGCACGGAAACTTGGAGATGTCAGGAACTGCAGAGCCCCAAAGAGAGTGTTACAGCCCTGGCTCAGAAAGTTCCTAGGTCTGGGATCCCCAAAGGGCTGCAGCTCCTCTCTCCTTCTGTCTTCTTTCCTTGCCACCCGCATTGTGGCAGGCAAGGGGTTGTTTCAGCCCTGTTTGTTATAGCTGTTTTAGCTCTGCCATTTGGCAGGTCCCAAATTCTTGTCCTGCATCCAGAAATAAGGTACACGGACAAGTGGAGGGTGAGCAAGCTGAAGAGATTTATCCAGCTATAGAACACCTAAGGAGACCCACAGTGGGTACTTCCTCTCCACAGGCAGGGTGTCCCAATGAGTGTTCAGCACTCAGCTGAGAGGAGACCCTAGGGTGGATAGCTTCTCCCCTCAGGTGGGGTGTCCCTATGAGTGTTCAGCCCTCAGCAGAGAGAAGACCCTGGGGTGGGTAGTTGCTCTCTGCAGCTGGCCATCCATCATCTGCTCAAGTCTGGCTGAGTCCAGGGTTGTTATGGTCCTCAGAGGGAAGAAGTGCACATCCATTGGTCCATGGGCGGCCATGGGTGGGCCCAGAAAAAGCACCACAAGTTCCCACTCAGGTCCACGGGACTGGCAGCCCGTCTCCCAGGCTTCAGTCCCTCAACAGCTTGAAGGCAGAGCTTCACCAGGGACCTGCCCCCTTCTACCCAGGAACCTGTCTGACTCCTGTCGCTCTTCATGGTACCCAGGCTATTTGTGCCAAGAAGCGCCTGCAGGCCAGCGCTGAGCTGCCCTCAGCCCCCCTTCAGACTCTCTCCCTCGCCTGTTGGTGTCCAAAGTCCACAGGGGGTCAAGGCAGCAGGGGGCTGGAGTGTCAGTGCTGCCTCGAGTGTGCACACACCCAGCCGGGGTCCAACAGCACCTGGGCTTGGCCCCGACCTCCCTCCAAGATCAGAGTGGGTACAGGGAGGAGGGAGGGGTCAGGCAGTGGGAACAGACATTTCTGAGCCTGCAGCTGCACCTGGGAGAGCAGGGCTCCTGTCTGCTTCCAGCCCCCAAGAGCACTGGGAAGCCCAGGTCTGCAGCACCAACTTGGGCAGCTGCAGCTGTGCCCGGGAAGGTGGGGCTCCTGTCTGCTCCTGGCCCCTATAGGCTCTGTGAAGTGACAGCCCCAGCAACACCTCCCCCACTGCAGCCGGCATCGTGGTAGTGTCCATTCCACACAGGCCGCCACTGCCATCAATACCTGATTTGGTTCTATAAAGTACTCATTTTGCCTGTTCTATATCTTATAAAAGCTATACATGGTATGATGCTATACATGTTTGTTTTATACACTATATATTTCATGTACAAAAATTTAACCTCCCATCTCAATTAGAAAACAAAGAACCATATACCTGAGGGCACTTGCGTATCTTTTTATAAATCCTCTACAACTACCAATGAGACTTAAATAGAGGATATACTCAGTATAGTTTTGCTTAAAAAAAAAAAAATTCCTATCAAAAATGCCCACTAGGATGGCCTTACAAATGACAATTTAAAAAGCAGGTAGTAAATAAGAATTACACATAGGAGCAATTGCTAAATTTGAATCCCAGTTCCTAGAAATAAAAGGAATAAGAACAGTTTTAGACGAGAGATGGAGTGAAATTTTGCCATACTTATTACATATGTGCATGCCCCTTCTTCATTTATTGTCAGATTTACTCATGAGCACCCACAATCTAGATTTTAAAACCAGTTAGATTAAATTATGTCCTCTTACAATGATGATTATAATCAAAATATATTTAAATATATGTTTCATCTATGTAATGTATATTAAGTAGACATTCAAATATTATTTCTGTTTTTCTTCCTATCTTTTCTACAACCTCCTCAAACTATCAATGCTAGTACTTATTTACTTTCAAAATACAAGTCAATTAAGTCAGGGATTATGACTTAAATTCAAATGGGTAAATTTGGTTTTTAACTCCTTTTTCTTTTTAATAGAATGATGATGTGATACCAGTAGCTTCTTATGATTTGCTTGTGTATTTCTGTCATATACAAATTTGTATTGTGTTATTTTACCCTAAGATGATGATATTGCTCTTCTAAATGAATGTGTGATACCTCTAGAAACAGCTGAAGTCTAGTGGAAGCAGCACTATACTAGATGTTATAATACCTGTGTTCTAATTTCAGTTCTACCACATATTCTATATGTGATTTAGGTTTCTTCATCTGTAAAACTGGAATATTACTGCCTACTTCATAAAGCTGTAATAAATGTTAGTGAATCTATAAAGACATTTAATAAGAATGAAAAATTTAATACAAATGCAATGGTGTACTTTTATCATCACCACAATATATCCAGAAGTCAGTGTTCATCTTTATTCCTGATTTCCAGCACATCTAACTGAAAAATGATAATAATGAAAAATCAAGCAAAACTATAGGTACATTGTTATATCAAAAACTTCTGACAGGACAGAGATAAACTTTGTTTCAAATATTTTAGTTTCCCTTTTAATCATAGGAAAACTATTAAAAAATAATAAGCCCTAGAATTATTTAATGTAGGTCATCTTTTTTCAACAACCTTCTCTTCCGTATCATAGCATTTTAACACTCAAAGACAATTACCAGAACTTTGCTGTGAGTATGACTGATGAGGTAAATAAAGTGGCTTTCATCATCTGTTTGATGTTTTAACAAGGTATTAAGCTACTGGCCAACTGAAATGAATGCCTGATTTCCAACTCTTTACAGTATTTTGAAACAGATGGTAACATTTTACTTTGTTGTTCCTTAATATTTGTCTTTTGAATCAACTGCAAGCTTCTTCTGGTGTAAATATTTTCTTTCATGCCTTAGCTGTTTGATCACTTTATTTTTCCTGGCTAATGTTTCACATTTTGCTCTTTGATATTTTCTGGTAAGACCCTTTGGGTCTAAGACTTCAAAGCAAGCCAGACCAAATGGTAACACAAGACCAATTCTATCCAAGCATTTTAAATTCAAGTGTAGCTCTTACTTGATATGCTTTAAGAAAAATCACCTCCTTTCTTCGATTCATCACTGAAACCTAAAGTACCTTTAAATAAAAATAAAAAACTTAAAAGTAATTTTTAAGTTTTTGGATTTCTTTCTTACACAAATTGATTTAGACAAAAGCAGTAGCAGCAATCATTTGTACTACAGCTACTTAAAAGTCACCTTGAAAGGCATTTATCATACATGACAAAGGAGCTAGAGCCTCACTAAAAACTTACATTCAAATATAAGTTGAATAAAAAAACCCCTTTCATATTCGAAAGGGCTTTTTTGAACAAATAAGGAATTGTAGACTGTCTTTGCAAAATACCATTTTCATGCCTATGAAACAAGAATTGGTTTTTGCCTATAAGTTTTCAACACACAAAACTGTAAGACTATGAATTTATGTACCTTAATAAGTAGCCCATCAGAACAGAAAATTCTCTCACTAAACAATGAGCTTCTTGAGGAGAGAAGACTATCTTATTTATTTTTGTAAAACAAACAGGCAGAAGAGAAATTGCTCAATAAATGTTTCCTCACTGAATAAAGTTTAAGTTTATTATCTATGTCTTAGTAATAAGACACAGCCATAAACTTAACGAAAAGTTTAGTTAAGAAACCTATAATTTGAGTTATAAAGAAAAAAGGGCAAGTTATATATGAGGCTGGCTTTTAAAAAAATTATATTAAGTTTTTAAGTAACATTCTGTTTGAAAAACACACTCTATGACTTCATATCACAATTCTCAGTAACGGTGTGATAAAACTTATTTTAGGAAGCCCAAAGAGGAAAACACAAATGGATACTATCAAAAACAGCCACACTACAATTGAAAAAATATGATTAAGGTCTCTAGGTTAGATAATAATACTGCATCAAGTTTAGTTTCCTTGTTTTGACAACTGTTCTGAGGTCATGTAAAAAAACAAAGTCCTCCTTTTAGAAAATACAAATGGAAGTACTTAGAGGTAAAGTGTTATTACGTAACATTAATTACTTTTAAGTGATTATAAAAAACAATCATTATACACATACACACATATATGCTTAGAAAACAGAGAAAAAGCAAATGTACTGAAATGTTAACATTTGGAGAAACTGATGAAGATACGTATAGAGGAATTCTTTATACTATTTTTGTAACTATTTTATCTAAAACAATCTCAACTTAATCTTCAAAAAAGAAAATAATTCTGAAAATGTCTAAAAGCAGCCACACAAATATAACACAAAAATCTGTATCAAAAACATCTACTTGAGGCCAGGCGCAGTGGCTCCAGCCTGTAATCCCAGCACTTTGGGAGGCCGAGACGGGCAGATCACCAGGTCAGGAGATTGAGACCATCCTGGCTAACACGGTGAAACCCCATCTCTACTAAAAAAATACAAAAAAACCAGCCAGGCAAGGTGGCGGGCGCCTGTAGTCCCAGCTACTCGGGAGGCTGAGGCAAGAGAATGGCGTAAACCTGGGAGGTAGAGCTTGCAGTGAGCTGAGATCTGGCCACTGCACTCCGGCCTGGGCGACAGAGTGAGACTCCGTCTCAAAAAGAAAAAAAAAAAAAAAACATCTACTTGAATATGCACGAAACGACCTTCCATTTCTTTTGTGGAGGGCAACATACATCTGCAATTCCATAACAGAAGTGATTAAATAAACCTTTCTGAACTTAAACATAGACTTTCAGGTATGGAATTTATCTCTACCTCTAATATCCACAATGACTCAACTTGAGTCTTAATATATAATTATATCTTAGAGAAAAGGGAATTAAACATAAAACATTAAATTGAAAATAATGTGAGTGATGTTTTTCAGTCTCTTGATGCACACACATTATCATTAATTGAGAATCTAGTCATCCTTCTTGCCTTGAATTGATTTGATTCTGAATGACATACAGATAATTAGGAAATATCATAATGTAAAGGATGTCAATACTGCTAGCCTCTCTGTCAATTCAATGAATGATCAACATCAAGGATCTATAGGATGCTGGGAAAAACTCATTGTCTACTCATTTTAAAAGTATATGGAAAATTGAGATGCATTAATTTTTAAAAAGCTGTTTTCATGTCAAAAAGGAATATCAAATATAATTAACAAAATATACACGTTACCAAAGATTACAAAATTTAAAAAGAAACTCAAAATAGAGGAAAACATATCCTTACCCTATTGGGAAATCAACATCATCACCATGAGCTGTCATGTGATAAAGTCCAAATTTAGCCAATTTAATATGTCCCTACAATAGTAAAGAGAAAAAACACTATCAAATATTTTATTATAATGGGCAAGGAAAATTATTATACATTTTATACCTAAAGAAACCATTATATAACAATATTTTATCAAAATACCACTATAGAAGATTTAAAAAAAACACAATTTTATAAAAAACTATCTGCCAATAGTCTGCTTTAGACTCATTAAATATGTATATATGCATATGTACACATATATATCTCAAAATGACAAATGACATGTTTCTTTAATATTTTTGCTGTTACATTGTCTAGTTATTTCACAAAACAAAGAGGCAAAAATGTTCTCATCTGTCTTGAAACTTTGGTTAGAATGGTTTATGGTAAGTTTCACAGAGCAAATTTTTCTTCATGGAGTTGCAAGTCCATTTATATTTATAATTTAACTGTGAAATAGGAAAACTTAACTTGAAAATATCAGTTCAAAACTCATCAAGATTTTGGTGAATCTGCTAGATTTCCAATGATTTTTTATATTGTTTGAGAACAAAAATAACTATCATAAGTATAAGGCTCTTAATAAATGATAAATATAATTTCATATCTTTTAAGTTTTTTTCCCTTTTAATCTATAAGGCTTTAAAATATTAAGTTGATCTTAAAATTGGTTTGTCTTCTCACGAACATTATTTCCAAGCATTATAAAATATTTATATTTAAAAACAGCTTAGATTGATATGGCAATGATTCTTTACTGCCATAAATCTAAAATTAATGAGTACACTTTTCTGTGTTTGTGTTTGTGTGTTTGTTTTTTAGAGACAGGGTCTCACTCTATCACCCAGGCTGGAGTGCAGTGGTGTGATCATAGCTCACTGCAGCCTCAAACTCCTGGGCTCAAGCAATGTTCTCATCTCAGCCTCCCAAGTATTGATTTGGGAAAAGAACCAGAGAACAAGGATAATCCTACTAATACAGTAAATGATGTCCATGAAAAAATTTCCTCCAATATGTTTTTATATATTTTATGAAAAGGAATAAAATTACAATTATTCCTGAAAATATACAACCTCGATACCATAATTCTCTCTGAAGAGTTTACAAGCTTCTTCTTAATGCCCCATAAGATTTCCAGTAGAGAAACAGCACTTCAATAGTAAAAGGAGGTAGGTATGAACAGCTGGTAAATAAGGAGATAAATAGAAGAGGAAAGAAGGCAGAAGAAAAACAGAGAAAACACAGTGCAGCTGGTTTATATGAATAACATTCTAGCAAAAAGAGCCATTTTCTTAAAAACGAAAATAAATTAAGAGGAGGAGTATACTGGGAAGCCACAAGGCTTTAGAAATAAGAGTAAAATGAAAAAACCATAAAGTTAGAAAATGAGTCTTGTGGGGAAAATAATCCATGTGAAAGATATACAGATTAAATAATTTAAGGATTCTTTTTTCAAAAACCACAATCACTTTCATATAGTCTTTTCATTATGAATATTCTTAAAACATATTCTGATTCTATTGTTCTTCTGATTGAGTAGCCCTGATCCCAGTTGCTTCCAATTTCAAACGATATACAAATATTTATTACATGATTTAACAATTACCTTTCGGTCCAACAGGATATTATGAGGAGACAATGCCCTGTGTACTATACCATGTTTGTTCATATACTGCAAGCCCTGAAGAACCTCAAATGCTATGCACAAAACCGTTGAGGAGCTACAAAGAAAACAAAAAGTCAAAGTTCAATTACAAAGCAAATAAATAACTTGTTTTAACAAGTGAAATGTGACATACTGAAAATATTCAAAAAGTTTTATTTTTTATTGCTCCTCTTTTATTCTGAGAAAATAGAACCTATATATTTTCTAAAATATCTACTTCTACATATTTTAGATTTTCTGATTATAACAGAATTGATCTGACAAAGATCCTACAGTTTCCTAAAGGCTACTGTAATAGCAGTATTTGGTCCTTCCAGGAAAAGGCTTTAATTTTGATGGCGAGTGCAACTAACCTATAGCAGGTTGGCTTTGCCAAATTATCAGGTTAAGTTTCAGGTATATGGCAGAACTAAGTCACTAACAACTATTTTGCTCAATACAAAATACCTAAGCCCCTGAAAAAAAGTAGTAACAATATATTTTATGGTATACAACACTAGCTTATTTTCCATATTCAACCTATAAAGCAATCTCTGGTCATTTATGATTTAGCAAACATTTCTCTTTAATTCTTATCCTATTATGTACAGATCATCCTTCACACATACATCCTCCAGTTTTTCCCTCCTCTCTCTCACCATCCATCTCCCTAATGTTTTTTCCAATTTGCAAGTCTATTCATGTAAATTACCAGGAAACAGGCACTGTATTTGGTTAAATACTGCTACTTGGCAGTCGTATTTGGAACACGTTTTAATTTTTATCATTACATCTTTATAAAGTATGGATTGTTCATTTGCGGACATTGGTGTCTGCATTAAAACTTTTTCCTGTCAACATTTCTTTTCTTTTTGAAAAGTTCAAATCTCAGAAGAGTATGACAAATGTAATACTCACATAGAAATTAACCTAGCTTTATTAATTATCCTCTAATGTTTTAGTCAAAAATTGTTCACATGGAAAATTTCCTCATACCTACAATATTAACATTTTGGTATAGATTTTCCTTTCTATCCATTTTTTAAATTTTTCTAAAATTAAATTCGTGTTTGCAGATAGCCACTAAACATAATTTTTAAAACCAATAGTAGAGCTAAAATGGAATCATAAAAAATATTCAATCCACAAACAGGCAGAATAAAAGGAAAAAAGAACAGAACAAATAGAAAATGACTAACAGATTTTAATCCAGATATAGCAATAGTTATTAAGTACAAATGGTCTCAACTCACCAATTAAGTCATAAGGATTGTCAGATTTGATAAGAATTTAAACTCAGCTATACTCAGTCTATGAGAAACCTACACTAAATAAAAGACATAGGTTAAAAGTTAAAAAATGGACTAACAGATTGCCATGGGCTTGGGTGGGGGGCAGGTGGACTACAAAAGAGTATGAGAAAATTTTGTGGCATGAGGGAACTGTTCTATCCTTGATTTTGATGACGGTTACATAACTTTATCAAACTCATTAAAGTTTACACTAAACAGGGTAAACATTAAGGTATTATACCTTAATAAACCTGACTTTAAAAAAATACTAAATTGAATAAAATTTTTACAAAAATAATTGTTGCAACCTGATTCTCTCTCCTAAATTAAAACCAAAAGAAATAACCAGAGACCAAAGCTAAAATTTGCCTCTATGATCCTAGTTTGACTTTCTAGAGGGAATCAGCAGTTTTTGTTTTCAATCCTTCTGGTGATTAGATTTTTACTTACTTACTAACTCTTCACTATGCAAGAGGATATAGTTGACGTATTTTCACAACTTTTCTATTTTCTTCCTCAACTCCTTTTTATTAGTTACATTGTTTTACATTATCAAATTTTATTTTACATTATCAAATAATCATCAGCAGTTAGTTTTCGATTCTTCTGGTGGTAAGACTTTTACTTAATATAAGTAACTCTTCACTCTGCAAGAGGATACAGTTGACATATTTCACAACTTCTCCATTTTTCTTCCCCAATTCCTTATCTGCATTCGTTATATTGTTTTTAGACTATCAAATTATAAGTGGGATAAAGGAAACCTACACTCCTTGCTGGAAGGTGAAACAAATAAGTAAATAGATAACGTGATGTGTAGTGATTAAATGAAGAAAAAAATAAAGTAGGGAAGACAGATAATGTGTTCAGGGAAGGCCTCACTGAGAAGGTGACACTTACATAGAAATCTAAAAGAAGTGAAAAAGACAGGTAGGTCTCTAGAAATGTATGATTCAGGCAGAGGTCACAGCAAGCAACTCCTGAACTGGTATAAAGTCAGCAGCTCACAAAAGTGTATTCAGTGCATGCAGTAGAATGAGCAAAGAATAAAGTGACAGGAGATAAGCTCAGAGAGGTAGCTACGAGTCAGATGACTCAGATGACGAAAGGTCCTTTAGGCCACTGTAAGACCTTTGGGCTTTTACTCTGAGAAACATGGGAAGTGACTGGCACATTGCCACATGATAATAATGATTAATAAATATTTACTGTAGAACTAAGCACAGAAGGAAATACAAACCTAGGCCACTTAAACCCTAGCTGTCAAGAGAAAATGTCTCAGTCATCAAGATTTAATAGATACCATAATTTTATAACTCTATTTATGAACATTATCATCAGCTACTATAATTTTTATATATCATACTATTTTTAAATTTCTTTTTTGTTTAGCTATAAGACATCTTGAGAAATTGTTTCATACAGGGAGCATAAGTAGGATATTTTCATGCACAGCGCATCTGAAAATATCTTATTCTTGCCTTTAAACTTGGAAAGAATTACTCCATTGTCTTACAGCATTCTTTATTAATGGCGAGAAGGCTACTATCAGTCTGATTCCAACTCTGTTGTAGACATCCTGTTACTCTTTCCTGGGAAGTATTGAGGATTATTTTTACTTTATCCCTAGAGTTATAAAATTTCAGCCCAATATGTCTAATGTGGGTATGTTTGTGCCAGTCAGCATTAAGCATGCCCTTTTAATTTACAGACTCACATGTTCCATTAACACAGAAACATTAACAAGGAAAATTCGATTTGTTACATCTTTCACTATTTACTTTTTTTTTCTCTAAGTTGGAACTCTTAGTAGGCAGATGATAACTGGAACTATTTTTTTTTAATTTAATTTTTTGAGTACATAGTAAGTATGTATATTTATGAGGTACATGAGTTTGGATACAGGCATGAAATAAGTAATAATCACAGCATGTAAAATGGGGTGTCCCTCCCCTCAAGTATTTATCCTTTGGGTTATAAAAAATTCAATTGTACTTTCAGTTATTTTAAGATGTACAATTATTATTGACTATAGTCATCCTGTTGTATTAACTTTCTGTTTTAAGAGCATAGTCTTAGTCCTATCTATTATATAACTTAATTCCAGTAGAGAGAGATCCAAAGAGAGAGAGAGAGACAGAGAGAGAGAGAGAGAGAAATCTAAACCATTAATTTCCAGGATTTCTATTATGTCCCCTAGCTGCTCCTTGTCGATAGATACTGTTCTTTGGTTATGGATATATCATTCCTTTGAGTCTCTCTGAGAAGAATTAGACCTCTTTTAATTCTGGAAAAAAGAGTATTATCTTCATTTCCTCTGTGGTGAGTACCCCCTCTCCACTCCATCTCCAGGCTCTGTTTTTCTTGAACTTTTTTTTTTTTTTTTTTTTTTGCCTCAAACACCTGGTAATCCAGTCCCTGGTTGTCAGTCATATTTTGAAGTAAAGGAGTAACCTGATATTACCCATAATGTGTGTAAAAAAGAAGCAATGAGGGTTATTGGGTTACTATTTATAAAGAATGCTATTTAAATTGACTGTAAACTATTCCTTTTTATCAAATAATTTATCCCATATTAAAGTGCCATATCACTGAGTCTTAAACAAATAGGGAATGTGTGAAACAAGCAAAATTCAGGATAAACAGAGTTTTCATAAACATCTTCAAGAAATCAACTGTATAAATGGCAATATCCCAAACTTAAAAAAAATTATTTGTAACTTATCAAGAGTTATAGAGGCAAGGATTTTCTGTAAAAGCACAATTACATTGATAAATATGTGCATATGAAAGAAAACAAAATCTTCCCCCTTAAAAACAAAGAGAAACATTCCCTGAGATTAGCAAAATGTAAACCTAGTTTTATGAACTCATTTGGCTCTACAAGTCAATTTTAGAGTAGCTTCTCTTGTTCTTGTCTGTTTCTCACACAATTCACAAAAAACTGGTGCCATATGCAGCGGTGACACTAGAGGACCTCAGCTGCATACTACTTCAATATAGATGCCTTTCTCATGAAATTAAAGCCAAACCTTTAAAGTGATTTTCCCACTGAACAAGTTCTAAAACTACTGAACACATAGACTGCATTTTCTACTCTCTATACCGTGCTTTTGTTAATTGTGAGATATTAGACGTTAGATTTACATGTCGAAAAGCACATTCATGTTAAAAATGAGCTGAACATGCATACCAAAATAATTTTTTAAAATTCAAACATATAAATGACATACCCTTTCGTAGCTATTACTTGAGAGTACATGTCAATTACAATCTGATTTGCTTCTCTGCCCTTTTATACTCTCAGAATTCAATTTTTTAATTTGTTCTAAAATGTAAGGTATAAAGAACAAAAAATGTTATTTTATATCATGAGAAGAACAAATCAGTATTTGCAGAATTTTGTGTACTTACTAGCTTTTTAAGTTATATTCTTTAATACTACCAATAACTTGGGTCATGAAATTTTTTAAGTAGCTAATGCAACAGCAAAGTGAAACTATCATATGTCTAGTAGTAGTTAACATGTTACAGTTTAATTGAACATGGACACTAAAAGAAGATTTAGGATTAAGAGAATTGGATTCACACAGTTAAATAAACAAGATACTGACAGGGGACAACAGGACTTTATCCTACACAATTCCCAAGGGAGAATCTTGTTTAATACACAAACCCATCAGTAACCAAGAAAATGTAAAATTATACTTCAAATCAAAAAATATTCTACTCCTTTTGACATTTTTCAGTAACTATTGTTACTTCAGGGCCTGGGTGGCTAGCGTTTACTTTCTCATCATTGTCCTGAACAACTGGACATTAAGAATCCCTAGTGATTATAAATACAGATAAGACCAAAGGTAGCTTTCAAAATAATATAATTGATAACTCCCAATAAAGCAAGATGACATTTGATGACATTTTCATTTATATTCAAACATAACAATGACTGGCTATTTGTTTGTTACTGAATTTCTGGGCCCACAATTACCAAGAAGAACTGATCTGCACTATCAACAAGCCTACAGTATACTTAGAAGGACAGATTTACAAACTGATAATTATAAGCAATTAACTAAGTAGATAAGAATTATTCATTCTTTCCTTTGTCTTCAAAGAAAAACACAACATAAAAATTTATTTACAACATTGGTGAGACCAAAAGAGACCTACAAAAGTCATAAATCTTGGGAAAGTAAGCTTAAAATCTAAAAGAGAAAAACACTATCATCACCACCACCACCACCATCAACAAAAAAGATGCTGACAGTTTCTAGGTTTGAGTCAACTTGGTTGTATTTGGATTTTCAACAGGGCTTAATAAATCTTCAGATCTATCAGTTGGTATAATCCCAGGTATATTTTTTATCCCTTTCCAGATATCTTTCAAAGGCAATTTACTGTTTATGATTAAATCATCCATAAATAATCTGTAGCTGTTGGTTAAAACATACTGAGGCCAAGATCATGGATTTAATTCTTATGCAGAATGGAAGACTTCATATGTTCACAGCCACAGGCTTTCATCTAACCCCAGCCAATACTCCCAAATACAGATAGTCTGTCACAATGAGACACTGCTTAACCTATATTTACTTAAAACAGCCAAATTTTTAACTACTATCTCCTATACTTCTCTGTTCCTCATTCCTGAGGACCCATTCTTTAAGCTCATCAAGACCTTGGGGTCCCTGTTCTCTAAGGCTCATCTATTACCCCAGCCAATCAGCCCCTTTTTGACATCCTTCTTTATTCAGACAGATATGGTTTGTCATTTCAATAATTTTTTGCAAAGATCCTTAATGGCTTCTCATTCAATGGCTCTCCCTTGTGGTAGAAATGAACTCCCTTTCTTGATTTCTGACAGTACACAGCTGGAGGGTTTCTTGATTTTATGGTAATTATTTCTATATAGGCTCGTCTTTCCCACTGTATCTTGAGTATGTATTAGCTTATTCAACTATGATTCCCTCTATCTATCAGTGCCTGTAATGTGCATGTTCAATAAGTATGTATTTAAAAAAGGTGTTAAAATACATGTATAAAATAATATCACACAATGGTACAACAGGGAAACATAATTAAATTCTCTACCACTAATAGAATCACATCTCCTGAGAGAATGTAAAATCTTTTAGTCACTCAAGAAAACACAAATTGCTCAAGTTCACCCAATGGCTATCCACAAAAAAATATTCATTTGCTGAAAATACAACTCTCCTAGTCTTTTATTTACTGAAAGAAACAGGAATAAATTAGGATATACTGGGTAACTGGATAATCTTGTTAATATCTGTCTAAAACTGTAAATTAGACTAAATTGTTGAGAGAGATTACTACTGGCCTCAATCCATCAGCTCGTTTAGGTATCTGCAACATTTCCAAGAAGAGAGGTTACTTGAATTGCAAGAAATAGAGACCAGGAAAGAGAATGAGAGGTCAAGGTTGCTGAGATAGATTTGGAAGTCATTCATGTATAAGTGATAACTAAAACCACACATGCTATTTCCTCAGATCCATGATCCATGATATTTCTAAGGGCCACTCCACAAGCCAAAACACCCATACTGTCAGCTAACCAAGAGAGGAAACACATTTCTGCATTCTATGAGTTCAAGATGTTCTTTCACCTTATAAAACCTGATCATTCCCAAAGAAATTTTCCTTTTGGTCTAAAACATTCCTTACTTGGTATCAGCCTGAGGTAAAAATGTTAAGAGAGAGGAAATACAGATGAAATATATTAATGGTTAGCTACTGTGTAATTTAAGAAATGGAGAGGAAAAATAAAATGCTTACTAATGATTAATGCTCAGATAATATTACAAGTGTATAATTCTGTGTTATCTTCAAAGAAACTTTTCTTTATAACTTGACAAAAGAGCTCAACTAGTATATAACTTTTAAAGACTCACTAGTTTATAATTCCAGAATTTGGGGAGGGTGTTTCCAATGATGAGCTGGTGTCTTTGAGGCTTTTGACACTTATCACTTACTAAATTTTGATGTTTTATAAAAAATACCACAATATTTAACGGAGCAAAAAGGATGAAAAATACAAATTTCTGGAATTGAAAAAAGGAAATAACACATTTCAGTACTGGGCATCCATGTTTTAGCCTGAAAGGACACCTATCCATGCTAAATTTAAGAATGTATTTGCCTCAGATTCAGATGTTTTGAAATGGAAATTGCATTGATAAACTGCTACCTAAAGATTAGTAAGTCTAAAAAAAGTAATCAGTCCATCTGACTTTCAGTTGTGAGACTAGGCATATTTTACAATTTAGTTTTAACTCCAAAATAATCAAAATAGAATGCTGTAAGTCTGGAATGTATCTAATTCTCAATAGGATACAATAAATTGGGATATTAACTTTCCAACTTGAATACTAGATAACTTTTTTTCTCAGCAGAAAATTAACTTGGTAAGATCAAATACATATGGAAAACATAGTCTAGCGGTTTGAGGTTCAGACATAAAGCCAGGAGGCTCTGTCACTGATTTGTTATGCTTAGACAGTGTTCCAACTTCACCCTGCTTCCATCTGCAAATTTATAAAGTAAAAAATGTAACACCAAACAGAAGCTAAATGGAGATCAATGAGCTATCGACCCTGCACAGAATCTTCATCATCTTAAAAGCACAACAAAATAAACAAAAAGTCCAAGTCTTCCTCAAAAATCCCAGGGTTTTTCTAAAACTATACAATATATTTTGTTACACCATATATACATATATCCTATAAATTAACAAAAATTGCAAACTGAGCTCTCCAACTATTCTCCTGACATAACTGAATCAGAAGAACATTTTTCTAACTGCTCTGTGAGAATAAAATCACCATTTGATATACAGGTCTGGAGGATCTCAAGGTTGGCTGCGTATTTCTGCCCCATTAATGTTTTCTTCTCCCAAGCATTTTTTTCCTATCCTTGCACAGAAACTTCAAAACCTCTTTTGTCATCATAGTCACTAATTCTGGCTGTGCAAACACACTAGGTAATACATCCAACTCCCCATACCCTGGTAGCATTGGGGATGTTGGAAGACTGCAACTTTTCTCTAAGACAGAACTTATCATGGCATATAATGGGTCAAATCTGTACCCTGTATCATTACAAAGTTGTTTTTAAAATTAAAATTAATGTATATATTGCCATGTGAAAAAAGGAGAGGCAAATTTCTATTACTGTTCAGAATTTTGATTTGAGACCAATTCACATTTTTAAGTGGGCCAATATTTTAGATGACTAATTTATCACCCTACCCATCTCAAATAATGAATGGGAGAGGGCCTGAATAATATGGATTGCTTATTACAGTGTCTGCAAGACAGCATATTGTAAACAAAAGTTTCAGCAAACTGAAATGTTCAGTTAAATAAGTATTGGTCTCTCTTAAGTAACTTATGACCGGTATGATTGCTGAAAAAACCCTATTTACCATGTCCCTTGTATTTGTCAGCAGTTGGGGTGACACAGTGATTATATTTAGATCAGAGAATCCAAAAATAGCGAAATTTTATTCTTAACTACTTCTTCTAGACTCCGTAAGCTTCCCATGATTCATAAATAGGAAGGCAGACAAAGCAAAATAATACTTTAATAGCCAAAGCTTTGTCTCCAAATTTTAATGTAGAACTCTGAGTTCTGCTTACCTATATAAATAAATACATTTTCCTAAACCAGATCATCTTGAATTAATTAGTTCTGTCTATTTCACCTAACCTTGAACTAGAATTTCAGTTCTCAATACTATGATATAAGGAAGATCATACCAATTATAGCAAGCTTCACAAAAGAGAGTAAGAAAAAGCTCTTATCCATATAATCCCATAATGACCCAAGAATACTGTGTAAAAATTGAAGAACAGTTATCTTTTACCAATTCACAAAAAATATAATATTAATAAATACGGATTCTTAATTTTAGGTTCTCCTATGTGTGTTGTTTTCTTGTGCAATATCCGCAATCACTTATTTCAACCAGAATTTATAAGATGGTAGCTAATTTAGCTCAAATACTTTAAAACTTCTTAAGAATGGTGGCTCACACCTGTAATCCCAGCACTTTGGGAGGCCAAGGCAGACGGATCACCTGAGGTCAAGAGTTCCAGACCTGATTGACCAACATGGCAAAGCCCATCTCTACTAAAAATACAAAAACTAACCATGTATGGTGGTGGGCATCTGTAATCCCAGCTACTTGGGAGGCTGAGGCAGGAGAATTCCTTGAACCCAGGAGGCAGAGGTTGCAGTGAGCTGATATCGCCCCACTGCACTCCAATCTGGGCGACAGAGCAAGACTTTATCTTAAAAAAAAAAAAAAAAAAAAAAAAAAAAAAAAAAACCTGTTCTTAAGTTGTATAAGTCAGTATCTCATATTCTACAAAGAGCATATTGATTTCTAGGTCTCCCACCACTGGAAGAATTTTAAGAACCTTTCACCAAAAGGAATGGTAAAGAATCACCTTAAGGACTCGTTAATATAGATATTGCTGGGTTCTACTCCCTGCAATTCTGATATAGCATCTAAGATGAGTCCCACAAATTTATATTTCTAATAAGTTCCCAGGTGATAATGATGATGAACCACACTTTGAGAACCACTGTCCTAGAAGGTGAATATAAATGAACCTGTTTCACTTTCAGATATACAGGAAGGTATAGTATAGAACAAAGATAATAGATTTCAGATTTAAATAGAACAAAGTTTAAAGCCCTGGGCTTTTTCTAATTGTCATCTAACTCCTAAGTATCTTTCTTAATCTTTAAAATGAGGTAATAATAACCACTATTACAACTATGTGGTAAAATTTAAATATAACATGCTTAAAGAGCCTGGCATAAAGTAGGTACTCAAATATTGGTTTCCTTCTGTGCTACATATATTTCTTTTTTTTTAATTAATTAATTTATTTATTTATTTTTAATTTTTTTAATTTTTTTTTATTATACTTTAAGTTCTAGGGTGCATGTGCATAACGTGCAGGTTTGTTACATATGTATACTTGTGCCATGTTGGTGTGCTGCACCCATCAACTCGTCAGCACCCATCAACTCGTCATTTACATCAGGTATAACTCCCAATGCAATCTCTCCCCGCTCCCCCCTCCCCGTGATAGGCTCCTAGGCCCCGGTGTGTGATGTTCCCCTTCCCGAGTCCAAGTGATCTCATTGTTCAGTTCCCACCTATGAGTGAGAACATGTAGTGTTTGGTTTTCTGTTCTTGCGATAGTTTGCTGAGAATGATGGTTTCCAGCTGCATCCATGTCCCTACAAAGGACACAAACTCATCCTTTTTTATGGCTGCATAGTATTCCATGGTGTACATGTGCCACATTTTCTTAATCCAGTCTGTCACTGATGGACATCTGGGTTGATTCCAAGTCTTTGCTATTGTGAATAGTGCCGCAATGAACATACGTGTGCGTGTGTCTTTATAGCAGCATGATTTATAATCCTTTGGGTATACACCCAGTAATGGGATGGCTGGGTCATATGGTACTTCTAGTTCTAGATCCTTGAGGAATCGCCATACTGTTTTCCACAATGGTTGAACTAGTTTACAATCCCACCAACAGTGTAAAAGTGTTCCTATTTCTCCACATCCTCTCCAGCACCTGTTGTTTCCTGACTTTTTAATGATTGCCATTCTAACTAGTGTGAGATGGTATCTCATTGTGGTTTTGATTTGCATTTCTTTGATGGCCAGTGATGATGAGTATTTTTTCATGTGTCTGTTGGCTGTATGAATGTCCTCTTTTGAGAAATGTCTGTTCATATCCTTTGCCCACTTTTTGATGGCGTTGTTTGTTTTTTTCTTGTAAATTTGTTTGAGTTCTTTGTAGGTTCTGGATATTAGCCCTTTGATGAGTAGACTGCAAAAATTTTCTCCCATTCTGTAGGTTGCCTGTTCACTCTGATGGTAGTTTCTTTTGCTGTGCAGAAACTCTTTAGTTTAATTAGATCCCATTTGTCAATTATGGCTTTTGTTGATGTTGCTTTTGGTGTTTTAGACATGAAGTCCTTGCCCATGCCTATGTCCTGAATGCTATTACCTAGGTTTTCATCTAGGGTTTTATGGTATTAGGTCTAACATTTAAGTCTCTAATCCATCTTGAATTAATTTTTGTATAAGGAGTAAGGAAAGGATCCAGTTTTAGCTTTCTACTTATGGCTAGCCAATTTTCCCAGCACCATTTATTAAATAGGGAATCCTTTCCCCATTTCTTGTTTTTCTCAGGTTTATCAAAGATCAGATGGCTGTAGATGTGTGGTATTATTTCTGAGGACTCTGTTCTGTTCCATTGGTCTATATCTCTGTTTCGGTACCAGTACCATGCTGTTTTGGTTACTGTAGCCTTGTAGTATAGTTTGAAGTCAGGTAGCGTGATGCCTCCAGCTTTGTTCTTTTGACTTAGGATTGTCTTGGAGATGCAGGCTCTTTTTTGGTTCCATATGAACTTTAAAGCAGTTTTTTCCAATTCTGTGAAAAAACTCATTGGTAGCTTGATGGGGATGGCATTGAATCTATAAATTACCTTGGGCAGTATGGCCATTTTCACGATATTGATTCTTCCTAGCCATGAGCATGGTATGTTCTTCCATTTGTTTATGTCCTCTTTTATCTCACTGAGCAGCGGTTTGTAGTTCTCCTTGAAGAGGTCCTTTACATCCCTTGTAAGTTGGATTCCTAGGTATTTGATTCTCTTTGAAGCAATTGTGAATGGAAGTTCATTCATAATTTGGCTCTCTGTTTGTCTGTTACTGGTGTATAAGAATGCTTGTGATTTTTGCACATTAATTTTGTATCCTGAGACTTTGCTGAAGTTGCTTATCAGCTTAAGGAGATTTTGGGCTGAGACAATGGGGTTTTCTAATATACAATCATGTCATCTGCAAAGAGGGACAATTTGACTTCTTCTTTTCCTAACTGAATACCCTTTATTTCTTTCTCTTGCCTGATTGCCCTAGCCAGAACTTCCAACACTATGTTGAATAGGAGTGGTGAGAGAGGGCATCCCTGTCTTGTGCCAGTTTTCAAAGGGAATTTTTCCAGTTTTTGCCCATTCGGTATGATATTGGCTGTGGGTTTGTCATAAATAGCTCTTATGATTTTGAGATACATTCCATCAATACCAAATTTATTGAGCGTTTTTAGCATGAAGGGCTGTTGACTTTTGTCAAAGGCCTTTTCTGCATCTATTGAGATAATTATGTGGTTTTTGTCTTTGGTTCTGTTTATATGCTGGATTACGTTTATTGATTTGCGTATGTTGAACCAGCCTTGCATCCCAGGGATGAAGCCCACTTGATCATGGTGGATAAGCTTTTTGATGTGCTACTGGATCCGGTTTGCCCGTATTTTATTGAGGATTTTTGCATCGATGTTCATCAGGGATATTGGTCTAACATTCTCTTTTTTTGTTGTGTCTCTGCCAGGCTTTGGTATCAGAATGATGTTGGCCTCATAAAATGAGTTAGGGAGGATTCCCTCTTTTTCTATTGATTGGAATAGTTTCAGAAGGAATGGTACCAACTCCTCCTTGTACCTCTGGTAGAATTCAGCTGTGAATCCATCTGGTCCTGGACTTTTTTTGGTTGGTAGGCTATTAATTATTGCCTCAATTTCAGAGCCTGCTACTGGTCTATTCAGGGATTCAGCTTCTTCCTGGTTTAGTCTTGGGAGAGTGTAAGTGTCCAGGAAATTATCCATTTCTTCTAGATTTTCTAGTTTATTTGCATAGAGGTGTTTATAGTATTCTCTGATGGTAGTTTGTATTTCTGTGGGGTCAGTGGTGATATCCCCTTTATCATTCTTTATTGTGTCTATTTGATTCTTCTCTCTTTTCTTCTTTATTAGTCTTGCTAGTGGTCTGTCAATTTTGTTGATCTTTTCAAAAAACCAACTCCTGGATTCATTGATTTTTTGGAGGGTTTTTTGTGTCTCTATCTCTTTCAGTTCTGCTCTGATCTTAGTTATTTCTTGTCTTCTGCTAGCTTTTGAATGTGTTTGCTCTTGCTTCTCTAGTTCTTTCAATTGTGATGTTAGAGTGTCAATTTTAGATTTTTCCAGCTTTCTCTTGTGGGCATTTTAGTGCTATAAATTTCCCTCTACACACTGCTTTAAATGTGTCCCAGAGATTCTGGTATGTTGTATCTTTGTTCTCATTGGTTTCAAAGAACATCTTTATTTCTGCCTTCATTTCGTTGTGTACCCAGTAGTCATTCAGGAGCAGGTTATTCAGTTTCCATGTAGTTGAGCGGTTTTGATTGAGTTTCTTAGTCCTGAGTTCTAGTTTGATTGCACTGTGGTCTGAGAGACAGTTATAATTTCTGTTCTTGTACATTTGCTGAGGAGTGCTTTACTTCCAATTATGCGGTCAATTTTGGAATAAGTGTGATGTGGTGCTGAGAAGAATGTATATTCTGTTGATTTGGGGTGGAGAGTTCTGTAGATGTCTATTAGGTCTGCTTGCTGCAGAGATGAGTTCAATTCCTGGATATCCTTGTTAACTTTCTGTCTTGTTGATCTGTCTAATGTTGACAGTGGGGTGTTGAAGTCTCCCATTATTATTGTATGGGAGTCTAAGTCTCTTTGTAAGTCTCTAAGGACTTTCTTTATGAATCTGGGTGCTCCTGTATTGGGTGCATATATATTTAGAATAGTTAGCTCTTCCTGTTGAATTGACCCCTTTACCATTATGTAATGGCCTTCTTTGTCTCTTTTGATCTTTGATGGTTTAAAGTCTGTTTTATCAGAGACTAGGATTGCAACTCCTCCTTTTTTTTGTTCTCCATTTGCTTGGTAGATCTTCCTCCATCCCTTTATTTTGAGCCTATGTATGTCTCTGCATGTGAGATGGGTCTCCTGAATACAGCAGACTGATGGGTCTTGACTCTTTATCCAGTTTGCCAGTCTGTGTCTTTTAATTGGAGCATTTAGTCCATTTACATTTAAGGTTAATATTGTTACATGTGAACTTGATCCTGCCATTATGATATTAAGTGGTTATTTTGCTCGTTAGTTGATGCAGTTTCTTCCTAGCCTCGATGGTCTTTACATTTTGGCATGTTTTTGCAATGGCTGGTACCGGTTGTTCCTTTCCATGTTTAGTGCTTCCTTCAGGGTCTCTTGTAAGGCAGGCCTGGTGGGTGACAAAATCTCTAAGCATTTGCTTATCTGTAAAGGATTTTATTTCTCCTTCACTTATGAAACTTAGTTTGGCTGGATATGAAATTCTGGGTTGAAAATTCTTTTCTTTAAGAATGTTGAATATTGGCCCCCACTCTCTTCTGGCTTGGAGAGTTTCTGCCGAGAGATCTGCTGTTAGTCTGATGGGCTTCCCTTTGTGGGTAACCCGACCTTTCTCTCTGGCTGCCCTTAAGATTTTTTCCTTCATTTCAACTTTGGTGAATCTGGCAATTATGTGTCTTGGAGTTGCTCTTCTCGAGGAGTATCTTTGTGGCGTTCTCTGTATTTCCTGCATTTGAATGTTGGCCTGCCCTACTAGGTTGGGGAAGTTCTCCTGGATGATATCCTGAACAGTGTTTTCTAACTTGGTTCCATTTTCCCCCTCACTTTCAGGCACCCCAATCAGACGTAGATTTGGTCTTTTTACATAATCCCATACTTCTTGCAGGCTTTGTTCATTTCTTTTTCTTCTTTTTTCTTTAGATTTCTCTTCTCGCTTCATTTCATTCATTTGATCCTCAATCGCAGATACTCTTTCTTCCAGTTGATCGAGTCGGTTACTGAAGCTTGTGCATTTGTCACTTATTTCTCGTGTCATGGTTTTCATCTCTGTCTGTTTGTTTATGGCCTTCTCTGCATTAATTATTCTGGTTATCAATTCTTCCACTCTTTTTTCAAGATTTTTAGTTTCTTTGCGCTGGGTACGTAATTCCTCCTTTAGCTCTGAGAAGTTTGATGGACTGAAGCCTTCTTCTCTCATCTCATCAAAGTCATTCTCCGTCCAGCTTTGATCCGTTGCTGGCGATGACCTGCGCTCCTTTGGAGGGGGAGATGCGCTCTGACTTTTTGAATTTCCAGCTTTTCTGCCCTGCTTTTTCCCCATCTTTGTGGTTTTATCTGCCTCTGGTCTTTGATGATGGTGACGTACTGATGCGGTTTTGGTGTGGGTGTCCTTTCTGTTTGTTAGTTTTCCTTCTAACAGTCAGGACCCTCAGCTGTAAGTCTGTTGGAGATTGCTTGAGGTCCACTCCAGACCCTGTCTGCCTGGGTGTCAGCAGTAGAGGCTGCAGAAGATAGAATATTTCTGAACAGAGAGTGTACCTGTCTGATTCTTACTTTGGAAGCTTCCTCTCAGGGGTGTACTCCACCGTGTGAGGTGTGGGGTGTTGGTCCGCCCCTAGTGGAGGATGTCTCCCAGTTAGGCTACTCAGGGGTCAGGGACCCCCTTGAGCAGGCAGTCTGTCCGTTCTCAGATCTCAACCTCCGTGTTGGGAGATCTACCACTCTCTTCAAAGCTGTCAGACAGAGTCGCTTGCGTCTGCAGAGGTTTCTGGGTTTGTTGTTGTTGTTGTTGTTGTTTAGCTGTGCCCTGTCCCCAGAGGTGGAGTCTACAGAGACTGGCAGGCCTCTGAGCTGCTGTGAGCTCCACCCAGTTCGATCTTCCCAGGGCTTTGTTTACCTACTTAAGCCTCAGCAATGGCGGGCGCCCCTCCCCCAGCCTCGTTGCTGCCTTGAGGTTAGATCGCAGACTGCTGTGCTAGCAATGAGGAAGGCTCTGTGGGCGTGGGACCCTCCCAGTCAGGTGTGGGATATAATCTCCTGGTGTGCCTGTTTGCTTAAAGCGCAGTATTGGGGTGGGAGTTATCCGATTTTCAGGTGTTGTGTGTCTCAGTTCCCCTGGCTAGGAAAAGGGATTCCCTTCCCCCTTGTGCTTCCCAGGTGAGGCGATGCCTCGCCCTGCTTCAGCTCTGGCTGGTCGGTCTGCAATAGCTGACCAGCACTGATTGTCTGGCACTCCCCAGTGAGATGAACCCAGTACCTCAGTCGATAATGCAGAAATCACCTGTCTTCTGTGTCGCTCGTGCTGGGAGCTGGAGACTGGAGCTGTTCCTATTCGGCCATCTTGCTCCGCCCCTCGCTACATACATTTCTTAATACGTGTATAGCCCCCATCATCCTTTCTCTTCCAATAATAAGTTCATAGAAAGAAGTCATCAACTTAACTTCTCTTGATGCTGATGACAATTTTTTTTTTCAACTAAGAAAATATCTAGGCTTACTCACTTCCAAAGTCATTGTTTATTTAATTATTATTATTATTATTTTTGGAGACAGAGTCTTGCTCTGTTGCCCAGGCTGGAGTGCAGTGGCGTGATCCCGGCTTACTGCAAGCTCTGCCTCCTGGGTTCATGCCATTCTCCTGCCTTGGCATCTTGAGCAGCTGGGACTACATGCGCGTGCCACCATAGTCGGCTAATTTTTTTTTTTTTTTTTGGTATTTTTAGTAGATATGGGGCTTTACTGTGTTAGCCAGGATGGTCTCGATCTCCTGACCTCATGATTCGCCCGCCTCAGCCTCCCACAGTGCTGGGATTACAGGCGTGAGCAACCTCGCCCAGCCTATTTAACTTTTAACTACAGTTAAAGGTATATTGCATATAGCAAAGATGTAATGGAATATAAGCAAAGCAAACCAATCGCGTGAATAAGTACAGGGTAATAGTTTAAAATTTAAATCCCAATTATGGATTCACTTCACTGAATAGTCTAGTAGGTCCCATTGAATGACCTGGTATTTCTACCTGCCTACAGTAACAGTTAAAATAACAGCAATGATAAAGATAACCATATCACAACTACGACTTTAAGTATAGCCCTTTAATAGGTCTATCAACCTTTTGTAATACACAAATTTTTAAGTCACAAACTTTGTGACTAAATTAAAGACTACATCTGGATAAATGGATGAAAATTCAACCCTTGGCTTTACAATTATAACAACAAAATGTAAAAGGAATACAACTTAAGGTGAAGTTCCTCTTGAAAAGATCTGATATTAACTGGGGTATCTAAATCTTAGACATAATAAATTTTTATATAAATCATATGAGGTATATGCCTCACAGCAATGACTTTGAAACAGCAAAATAAAACTTTTTTTCCTGACCTCTTTTCTAAAGAAAATGAACTTTGTTTTAGGGGCAGCAAGTAGAATTGAAATCTAATAGAAAATCTTTTCTGCATTTGAAATAATATTTTTAGAGTATGTGTCTTTTGTTTATTTGCTGGTTAGCTTGTCTGAAAGGAGGCCCTCAAAAAGATTTGTGCACATCCTAACCCCTGGCACTCTGAATGTTACCTTACTTGGAAAAAGGGTGTTTTCATTTGAGAAAATCATCCTGGATTATCCAGGTAGGCTCAAAATCCAATGTTGAGTGTTCTTATAAAAGGGAGACACAGAGATGAGAAGACACACAGAGGAGAAGGTGATGTGAAGACAGGGGCAAAGATTGAAGTGATGTGGCCACAAGCCAAAGAAGCCAAGGAATGCCAACAGGCACCAGAAACTGGAAAAGGAAAAGAAGAATTTTTACTGAAAGCCTCCAATGAGGGTGTGGCCCTGCAAACACAGTAAGTTTTCTGAATTCTGGCCTCCAGAGCTGAGAGAGAATAAGCTTCTGTTATTTTAAGCTATCTAATTTGTTGCAGTAGCCACAGAAAACTAATAAAATGTTCCAACTTTCTATCACATGTTTGGTCTTTCGAAATAGCCCCCATCCTGAAGCTAGAGGCTTTCAAGTGTCACCTCATCAGAATACTCAGTTATGGCTTAAAGGAGCCATCATGAATAACAAGACAATCCTATTACTCAGGAAATTCCAAGGGTTTTTGAAGCTCTGGGCCAGGAACTTGGGGCAAAGAACAATACATTCTTGATTGTATTATATTAGGGAAACGCAAACAAAAACTACAGTGAGATACTACTTCATACCCACTAGGATGTCTATAATCAAAAGACGAAAAATAACTAATGTTGGCAAGGATGTCAGGTAAATGGAATCTTTGTGCATTGCTGGTGATATAAAAAGTGGGAGGGCTATTTTTAGAAACAGTTTGTCAAAAAGGTAAACATAGAATTACCATTTGACCTAGAAATTCCATTCATATATATATATATATATATATATATATATATATATGAACTAAAAACAGGTATTCAATCAAATACATATGAATGTTCATGGCAAAATTAGTCATAACAGCCAAAAGGTAGAAACAATCCAAATGTCCATCAACCCATAAATGAATAAACAAACTATGGTACAGACATGCAGTAGAAAATTAGTAATAAAAACAAATGAAGTATTAATACATGCTATAACGGATGAACTTAAAAACTTTATGCTAAGTGAAAGAAGCTGAGCACAAAAAATCACATATTGTATAATTCCATTTATATGAAAAGGTCAGGGTAGGTAAATTCATAGAGGCAGAAAGTGGATTAGTGGTTTCCAGGGGTGGGAAGAGAGAATGGGAGGGACGGCTCATTCTCTTTTGGAGTGATGAAAATGTTCTGGAATTAGATAATGGTGATGGCTGTACAATCTTGTGAAGTGTCTCTTTAAGAGCCACTGAATTTTCCATTTCATAACCATGAATTTTTAACAGGTGAATTACATCTCAATTTTAAGAATTCAAAATCAGCTGAGCATGGTAGCACAGGCCTGTAATCTCAGTGCTTTGGCAGGTCAAGGTGAGAGGATCACTTGAGCCCAGGAATTCAAAACAAGCCTGGGCAACATAGCAAGAGCTCATCTCTATCAAAAAGTTTTAAAGGAGGTGGGTGTGGTGGTATGTGCCTGTAGTGCCAGCTACTTGGGAGGGTGAGGCAGGATTGCTTGAACCCAGGAGGCAGAGGTTGCAGTGAGCTGAGATCGTGCCACTGCACTCCATCCTGGGCAACAGTGAGACTCTGTCTCCAAAAAAAAAAAAAAGTTCATTAAACGAAATGGTAAATAATACATAATTAAATGCAAAAGAATTTTTTCTTCATTTCTCAAGGTCTTCAAAGAAACTTTAATGCCAAAAATAGTACAGATATATGGTGAAATTTATAATATATGCAAAAGTAAATATAAAATGTATAACAAAACTATCCAAAAGATGAGAGGAGTAAACAGAAGTATGTCATTATAAGATTCCTATTTTATATGTGAATGGGTATAATTAACTCATAAAACACTATGATAAATTTTAAGGATGCATAATGTAAACTCTATTGCAATGATCCAAAACACAAAATACAGCTAAGAAGCAAAGAAGATAAAAGACAAAATAAAATGAAACAACAAAAAAAACCTCCGAGTCTCTTGTAGCCTAACCCCAAACGCTTATTTAGTTGTAATCCTTCTACCCTCACACTTTATTATTTATTAACTCAGTAGTTTCTGCTCTTCAGAGAATTCCCAATAGGAAATTAGACTAGTTAATTTAATGGATATAGACCTTTTCTGTACCTTTTATGGATATAGACAATACCAAAAAATAAAATTCAAAATGTTCCTTTGAAGTCAGGGCAACTCCTAATTACTAATCTCCTACCTGAGTCAGTTTACTGAAGTTTCCTCACTAGCTGAAGGAATTGATTGAATACAGAAAATATAGTGAGTAAACGAACCCTGTAACAATTCATCACTGAGGTTATACACAGATGATTTTTAAAAATGTTTTTAATTTTAATTTTTGTGCATATACAGTAGATATAAATATTTATGGGGTATATGATATATTTTGATAAAGGCATACAATGTGTAATAATCATATCAGGATAAATGAGGTATCCATCACCTCAAGCATTTATCCTTTATTTGTATTAGAAACAATCCAATTATACTATATCAGTAATTTTAAGGTGTACAATAAATTATTGTTGACCATAGTCACAATGCTGTGCTATTAAATACCAGATCTTATTCATTCTAATTATGTTTTTGTACTGACTGACCATCCCTATTTCATCTCCATAGCCCCACTACCCTTTCCAGCCTCTGGTAACCATCCTCTCTATCTCCATGAGTTCCAATAAATAGGTGAGAACATGTGAAGTTTGTCTTTCCGTCCCTGGCATATATCATTTAACAAAATGACCTTCAGTTCATTCTATGTGGCTGCAAATGACAATATCTAATTCTTTCTTACAACTGAACAGTACTCCATTGTGTATATGTACCATATTTTCTTTACCCATTCATCTGTTAATGGACAGTTAGGTTGCTTCCAAATCTTGGCTATTGTGAACAGTGCTGCAACAAATATGACAGTGAAGATATCTTTTTGATATACTGATTTCCTTTCTTTTGGGTATATACCCAGCAGGGACTGTTGGATCATAAGGTAGCCTTATTTTTAGTTTTGTTGAAGAACTTCTAAACTGCTCTCCATAGTTATACAAATTTACATTCCACCAATAGTGTAAAAGGTTTCCTTTTCCCCACACCCTTGCCAACATTTATTCTTGTCTCTCTTTTGGATTAAAGCCATTTTAACTGGAGTGAAATGATATCTCAATGCAGTTTTGATTTGCATTTCTCTGATGATAAATGATGTTCAGCCCCTTTTCATAAGCCTGTGTGCCATGTGTATGTCTTCTTGTGAGAAATGTCTACTCAAATCTTTTGCCCATTTTTATTGGAATTATTAGAATGTTTTCCTATAAAGTTATTTGAGCTTCTCATATAATGTAGTTATTAGCCCCTTGTCAGACAGTTTACAAATATTTATTCCCAATTTGTGAGTGTCTCTTCCCTTTTTTTATTGTTTCCTTTTCTATGCAGAAGCTTTTTAACTTGATGTGATGCCATTTGTTCACTTCTGTTTTGATTGTCTATGCTTGTGGGGTATTACACAAGAAATCTTTGCCCAGACCAATGTCCTGGTAGAGAGTTTTCACCAGTGTCTTCTTGCAGTAGTTTCATAGCTTGAAGTCAGATTTAAGCCTTTAATCCACTTTGATTTGAATTTTTGTTTATGTTGAGAGAGAGGTCTAGTTTCATTCTTCTGCATATAGAAATCCAGTTCTCACAGCACCATTTACTGAAAAGACTTCCCTGTCCTCAATTTACGTTCTTGATGCCTTTGGCAAAAATGAATTCATTGTAAATGTAAGGGTGTGTTTCTGGTTTCTATATTGTGTTCCATCAGTATATGTGTCTGTTTTTATGCAAATACCATGCTGTTTTCGTTGCTCTGTAGCATAATTTGAAGTCAGGAAATTTGAATCCTCCAGTTTTATTCTTTTTGCTCATGATAGCTGTTGTTATTCTGGATCTTTTTGGTTCCATATAAGTTTTAGGATTGTTTTTTCTATTTCTGTAAAGAATGCAACTGGTATTTTGATAGAGAATGCATTAATTTGTAGATTGCTTTGGATAGTATGAACATTTTAACAGTACTGATTATTCCAATCCATAAACATGAAATATATTTCCATTTTTGTATCCTCTTTATTTCATCAGTGTTTTATAGTTTTCATTGTAGTGATCTTTCACCTCATGATTAAGATAATTCCTAAGTATTTACTTGTAGCCATTGTAAATGGAATTATTTTCTTGATTTCTTCTTCAGCTTGTTTGCTGTTGGCATATAGAAATGTAACTGATTTTTATCTTTTGATTTTGTATCATGTAACTTCACTGAATTCATTTATCAGTTCTAATCTTTTTTTTTTTTTTTTTTTTTTTGGTGTAGTCTTTAGTTTTCTCCAAATATAAGATCATATTACCTGTCAATAAGGATAATTCAACTTCTTCCTTTCCAGTTCGCACGCCCTTGATTTCTTTCTCTTATCTAATAGTTCTACCTAGGACTTCTAGTACTATGTTGAATAACAGTTGTGAAAGTGGGTATCCTTGCCATGTTCCAGATCTTAGCAAAAAGGCTTTCAGTTTTTCCCCATTCAGTGTAAGCTATTAATAGCTGTGGGTCTGTCATATATGGCTATTATTATGTTGCTTCTATCTCTAGTTTGTTAAGGGTTTTTTACCATGAAGGGATATAGAATTTTATCAAAGACTTTTTCAGCATGAACTGAAATGATCATATGGTTTTTGTCCTTCATTCTGTTGATACTATGCATCATGTTAATTGATTTGCATATGTTGAACCATCCTTGCATCCCTGGGATAAATCCCACTTGATCATCATGAATGATCTTTCTAATGTATTGCTTGCTAGTATTCTGTGTGGGAGTTTTGCATCAATGATTATCAGGGATATTGGCCTGTAGTTTTCTTTCTTTGATTTGTCTTTTTCTGGTTTGGGTATCAGGGTAATACTGGACTCACAGACTGAGTTTGGAAGTATTCTTTCCTCCTCTATTTTTCGGAACAGTTTGAGTACAATTGGCACTAATTTTTCTTGAAAAGTTTGGTGGAATTCAGCAGTAAAGTCCTCTGGCCCCGGGCATTTCTTCCGGCCCTGGGCATTTCTTTGCTGGGAGACTTTTTATTACAGCTTCCATCTCATTACTTGTTATAGGTCTGTTCAGGTTTTGGATTTTTTCATGGTTCAATCTTGGTAGGTTGCATGTGTCTAGCAATTTATCAGTTTCTCCTAGATTTTCCAATTTATTGGCATAGAGTTGTTCATAGAAGCCTCTAATGATCTTTTGAATTTCTGTGGTTTCAGTTGTGATGTGTCCTTTCTCATTTCGGATTTTATTATTTAGATCTTCTCTTTTTTGTCTTACTCTAGCTAAAGGTTTGTAAATTTTATCTTTTTTTAAAAAAACAAACTTTTCATTTCACTTTTCTTTTGTATTATTTCATTTGTTTCTATTTCATTTATTTTTACTCTGATCTTTATTATTTTTTTCTTCTACTAACTTTGGGATTGGTTTGCTCTTGCTTTTCTAGTTTTTGAATAAGCATCATCATATTCTTTGATTTTTTTAACTTTTTTGATGTAGATGATTATGGCTGTAAACTTCCCTTTTAATACTGCTTTGGCTATATTCTACAGGTTTTGGTATACTGTGTTTCCATTATCCATTCCATTATTGTTTCAAGAAATTTTTCAGTTTCCTTCTTCATTTCCTTATTGACCCCCGGGATTAGTCTGTTCTCACATTGCTACAAATACCAAGACTGGGTAATTTATAAAGAAAAGAAGTTAGATTGATTCACAATTCTGCATGGCTGGAAAGGCCTCAGGAAACATACAATCATGGCAGAGGGAACCTCTTCACAGGGCAGTAGGAGAGAGAACGCTTTGAAAACAGAGAGAAACACATGACAAGAAACATAGATGGCCTCTAGGAGCTGACAGCATCTCTCAGTCACAGTAATCAAGAAAATAGATCTCTCAGTCCTAAAATTAATTGTGAGGAGCTAAATTCTGCCAACAACCTGAATCAGCTTAGGAAAGAATTCTTTCCCAGAGCCACAAGAAAAGAAATTGAGAGTTCATTCCCTTTAACCATATAATTTTATTTTCTTTTTTAAAATATTTATTTATTTATTATACTTTAAATTTTAGGGTACATGTGCACAACATGCAGGTTTGTTACATATGTATACCTGTGCCATGTTGGTGTGCTGCACCCATCAACTCGTCAGCACCCATCACCCAACAGACACATGAAAAAATGCTCGTCATCACTGGCCATCAAAGAAATGCAAATCAAAACCACAATGAGATACCATCTCACACTAGTTAGAATGGCAATCATTAAAAAGTCAGGAAACAACAGGTGCTGGAGAGGATGTGGAGAAATAGGAACACTTTTACACTGTTGGTGGGATTGTAAACTAGTTCAACCATTGTGGAAAACAGTATGGCGATTCCTCAAGGATCTAGAACTAGAAGTACCATATGACCCAGCCATCCCATTACTGGGTGTATACCCAAAGGATTATAAATCATGCTGCTATAAAGACACACGCACACGTATGTTCATTGCGGCACTATTCACAATAGCAAAGACTTGGAATCAACCCAGATGTCCATCAGTGACAGACTGGATTAAGAAAATGTGGCACATGTACACCATGGAATACTATGCAGCCATAAAAAAGGATGAGTTTGTGTCCTTTGTAGGGACATGGATGCAGCTGGAAACCATCATTCTCAGCAAACTATCGCAAGAACAGAAAACCAAACACCACATGTTCTCACTCATAGGTGGGAACTGAACAATGAGATTACTTGGACTCGGGAAGGGGAACATCACACACCAGGGCCTATTATGGGGAGGGGGGAGGGGGGAGGGATTGCATTGGGAGTTATACCTGATGTAAATGACGAGTATAATTTTATTTTCAAAAAACATTTCTAGGAATATCATAAAGAAATTCATATTTGTATCACACTTTCACCAAAATTCATTTGTTTGAGAAATAAAATTGTAGCGCATGATTAAAAGAACGATAATAGGGAAACACTCAAACTGCATGACTAACCTAAAAATATAATTAATTCATTCAATAGTCCATTTGACACACATTTACTAAATGGAAATTTTTATACTTACAATTTTAGGAGACAGAATAAATTACAATATGTATGTCAAAAACGTTAATTAGAGAAGATAAACAATTCCTTCCTTAATTCTATAATTGTGGGCAAACAATTACAAGCCTGAAAGGGGGAAAGATGTCTTACTACTAGAGGGTTACAATGTAAGACAGGCATTTGGAGGAGGAAAATATAATTTTCGCTTTGGTTGAGAAGAAGAGTATGAAGGGAAACTGTAAGATGTATTACTTGAAGAAGAAGTGTTGTACATTGTGCTAAAGATTGGAGATAACAGCGTTGGGCAAAAAGACAGTTCAGTTTTTATGGTATATTTCAAAATGTTGGCATTCGCTCTCCTCAACTCAATGTATATTAGGAATAATGAAAAGTAATTGCACAATTTAGGCACACTGGAAATAATAAGAAAGTTAGAGAGTAATATTTAGAGAAGCAGTAGTAGTAATTAGAGTTATTTAATTAGAGAGTTAGATTGAAGTCAGATCCTATGCTAATAAGATGCCTTTTCCTCGGCGGGGAGGGGAAAGGAAATGGAGAACCTCCAAGTGTTTTTGAACACAGAATGGACTGATCTTCAAAAATATTAATATAGCAGAAAAAGTGGGGGGACTGAAGTATGGCTAAAGCCAAGAAGACCAATTAGAACATCACAATGCAACAGTCAAGCTGTTAGTGAAGATTTAAACTAAAGAATGTATAGGACCAGGATATGTGAGAACTATTGCCAAGACTGTATTAACAACACTTGGCAATTAGTAAGATAAAAGGTACAAGAGAGGCAGAAAGCAAAAGTCTGTTGCAAGATAACAAGCCTAAATATAGAGCATCTTTCGGTATTATTTTCCTTCTTCGAACAAAACATGTAAAACAAGAAGAGAAATATAGATCAGTTATATAAATCTCTAATTCACATGACTTCACTACCATAATTTCAAATGCATTTTGAAACTAGGGTCCTTAAAAGTAAAAAGATATGAAAGCCTCAACATCCATCATCAGTTTATATTATAAAATAAGAATATCTAATATCTATTTCTGATTACTACAACCTGTAGCTCATTATTCAACTCTGGACCACATTCCAGAATGTGTCCAAATTCTTTTGAGTATGTCATTCAGTGAGTAGGCAATGTTTTACTAGGGGAAAATAAAACTTACTAATTTGAGTAAGTCAGATCATGTTTTCCATCAGGCTAGTAAACAGCTGCAGACATAGTCTGCTTCCCATCAAAATCTTCATGTATAACCTCTGCAATACTAATGGTATTCTGGTAAATTTTCAAAACCATAACCCTAAAAATGTGACAAACTACATTTTGTTAAAGGAATATGGCTCTACTGCCCACCCTGCATTCACTTGCAAATTTAACACAATGTGGAAACTACTACAGGTACCAAAACTCTGCTGAATATCTGTCCATGAGCTACATTTGCTGATACTTTTATAGGTTAAGCAAAAGTACACGCTCTGAATAATTCTAACGCAAAAGAGAAATACTTTCCACACAGCACCTAGACTTAAAAGAAAAACAATTTCCTCATGCCTGCTTTGATAGCAGTGACAAAAGTATATTTGTTTTTTAAATATTCTCTGGAAAGCATTTCAAAGAGGAGTTGAGATCTAAATTCTCCACTTCTTAGTCTCTTGAATCTGGCTTTAGGGTAGCATTAGGTAGATAAACAGGCACTAAATGTGAGATGACTTCAAACAAATCTAAATGCTATACTTTTTTCTTGAAACCTAATCACTACAGGAGTTTAATTTTATAATTCTATGTTTTCAAAAAATAATTGTGATCATTTAACATGAACTGAAGAGAAATGTTGGCAAGAATGAACTCTGGCACAGATAACATAAAAGCCACTGGAAAGACAGCAGCTGTCTCAAAATTAATTCCTTATATTAAAGCCTGAATGGATTCTAAAGAAAATGTTGAATATTTTTCTCCTTTAAGGTTAGCCAACTAGCCACACAAAAAACATTACTCTATAAAATACTAACCTGGTAACACCTCATAACACAAACTTACGTTCTGCTTTTATAATATAAATTCTCAAAAGGGTTTTACGGCCATTAATACTAAGAAAGAATGCTTGATTTTCTAGTGAGATCTGGAGCTTCAAGACAGGCTTAAGTTGTAGTAGCAAATTACTACTATGACATTTTAGTATAATATTGTTTAGTTCAATATTAAATCAGTCATGAAAAAAAGTCAGCAAATTGACACAGACTCTTCTCTAAGTTCCTAGTTTTCATTCCCCTAATCCCTGTCCCACCAAAGATTTAAAATTTTTATCAAATATTTAAAATGTTCTTCAAAATATATATCAAGTAAGATATATGCCTTGAATGATGCTTACGTTTAGAAAATCAACTGCAAATTATGACCAGACAACTGGCAGCTTATGGTTTTGCAACAGTTATAGACAGAGGAATAAGTAAAAATCACAAATGTCAAATTGCAAACCCATCTAAATAGGTTTCCTGTTTACATCAGCCCTTCTTGCAGGTACAGGTGCTTACTTTTGGAAGTAAAGGAAAGAACTAATTTATAAACCTTAAGAACATCTTCTCACTTTCATAAACAGGTCACAGAATTAATTAAAATTGCAGCACAGCAACTCTACACATATACCTGCACTGTTATTGGAGACTAATGTAATCCAAATATGTGCAAAAGTCAAATAGTTCTCAGCAAAACTAATTTAGATGGATGGACCAGATAACAACTTGGAACTGAACCTAAAAGAATCATTCCTACTAAAAGGCAGTAAGTATTGAACGTTATATTCCAAAATGTACAAAGAAAATACTGACTTTTAGTCTATTACCAGAATAATTTAAAAATAGTACTTTATTTACACAAATGCTTAAATACATCTCACTGGAAAAAATGGAAAGACCTATTAAGGCTACTATATGTTCTATTTAAAATAAATATAGAAAATGTAAATGGCATAAAAGATCATATAAATTTTACATTTAATCCTACTTGTGTTCACATACATCCTCAAAGAATGTGCTTCCATCTACAGTATTTTATCCTCATGAAGACAAATGCAAAAGCACTGAAGAAACTACTGATGTTCATTGCTACAAGATTTGCCATCTTTCAAAGAAAGATAAAAAATGGTAAGCACAGAAATGCAGAACTTTTCATGAGCTAATGATTTAATCACACTGGCAAAGCAATATTGATTGTATCCTTATATAATACAATTCAGAGTTCAAAAACATTTTTAAAAAGGCTGGGGGGGTGGTGGCTCATGCCTGTGCCTGTAATCCCAACATCTGGGAGGCTAAGGCAAGAGGATTACTTGGGTTCAAGACCAGCCTAGGCAACATAATGAAACCCCTGTCTATACAAAAAATAAAAAAACAGCCAGGTATGGTGATGCACACCTGTGATCCTAGCTACTAGGGTGGTTGAGGTGGAAGGATCACTTGAGTCCAGGAGGTCAAGGCTGCAGTAAGCAGTCATCGCACTACTGCACTCCAGCAGCCTGGGTGACAGAGCAAGAACCTGTCTCAAAAAAAAAAAGGTGGGGCAGTGGGGTGGAATGGAGTTGAGGTAAAACAATGAAAATGGAAATTTATCTTTTGAATCACCAACTTCTTTCGCCTCAGTTCCTTTACCAAGTAAAAGAAGGACCATATACAGGCAAAGGGAGAAATGTGGAGATAAGAGACTACCATCCTAATGACCAGAGGACTGCTCTCATTGTGGTTTATGGGGTCCTCTGGAACTTCAGGGTGTTCCAGAACTTTTAGGAGCACAAGACCATGGATAACATCAATTTTCAGGATGTACAGCAATTCTGATGATAGCCATGTCCATAAAGACCCTATTTGACCTGTGGGACTTCTGGATATTCCCTTAATACTCTACCCCCTATTCTTAGTGTATACTCCTTCCTTTTTCTACCCCAAATACTTTAAACAAATATGAACAATTTTAAGAACTCTAGCTATTTTTCAGTTAGCATTAATATTGATTTAGCATGTCACTCCTGTTTTGTAGGAGTGTTTTCTGAAAAGTACTTGTATGGTTTCTAAGACATTTGTGGTAGCCAGGCTCCATGATGGCCCCCAATGAGCCATGACTCATGAAATTCACATGTGCATTCTTGAGTAATCCTCTCCAACACAGAAAACAGTTAATGGCTGACCTGTGTAAGCTAATAGGATATTGCATTGCAGGAATAACAGTGTGTGTTTGTTAACACTAGGTCACCAAAGGAACTGTAGCTTCCACCTTGTTTTCTTTCCTTAGATTGTTCACTCTGAGATTGTTCACTTCTGAGAGAAGTCAACTACCATGCTTGGAGCATATCAAGAGGCCTGTGGAAAGGCCCTCAATGTAGAAAAGAATTAAGCCTCTTGTCAACAACTAGCACCTTCTTTATAAGTAAACCATCTTAGAAACAGATCACTCAACTCCAGTAAAGCTTTTATAACAAATGACTATAGGTCCAGCTGTTATCTTGACTGAAACCTTGTGAGACCTTGAGTTAGAACCATCTAGTTATGTTATTCCTACGTCCTGACCCAAAAAAATTATATGAGATAATAAATTTTTACTGTTGTTTTAAGCCACAAAGTGTTGAGGTAACTTGTTAAGCAATAACTAATTCATACTATTTCTTCTAAAAACCAAAAAATACAAAAAAGTCAGTGGCTCAAACATCTTCATTAACAATACAATACTGTTTTTCTATGAGGGATTGAGAACTCAAGCCAAGTGAATAACTCAACAACCTTTAAAAAAAAAAAAAAATTAAGGTCTGTAATCCCAGAACTTTGGGAGGCCAAGGTGGGAGGACTGCCTGAGCTCAGGAGTTCGCGACCAGCCTGGGCAACACAGTGAAACCCTGTCTGTACTAAAATACAAAAAATCAGCTGGGTGTGGTGGTGTATGTCTGTAGTCCCAGCTACTCAGTAGGCTGAGGCAGGAGAATCGCTTGAACCTGGGAGGCAGAGCTTGCAGTGAGCTGAGATCGCACCACCGCACTCCAGCCAGGGCAGCAACGCAAGACTCTGTCTCAAAAAAAAAAAATTAAATTAAATTAACATATAATTTACATAGGTAAAATGCATACATTTTCAGTACATATTTCATTTAGTTATGACACACATACACCATATAAGTAACATCTGATCAAGATATAAAAATTTTCATCCCCTTAAAAAGTTCCCTCAAGGCCATTTTGAACCAGTTCTTGAATTACCCCTTACTCTCTAACAGAATAAAGCACTGTTTTTCTATCGCTGTAGATAAATACTGATAATCTTCTATGTCTGGCTTCTTTAACTCAGCATAATATTTATAAGGTTAATCCACATATTGTATGTACCAGTAGCTCTTTCTTTTTCATTGTTGATTAACATACAGGTTGAGCATCCCTAATCTGAAAATCTGCAATCCAAAATGTTCCAAAATCCAACACTTTTTGAGTAACAATGTGACACCACAAGTGGAAAATTCCACACATAAGTATTCAGTGCAAACTTTGCTTCATGCACAAAATTATTTAAAATAATACCTAAAATTACACTCAAGCTATGTGTATAAGCTATCATTTAAACATAAATGAAGTTCGTGTTTACACTTCAGTCCCATCTACAACACAGCTCACTATGTAAATGCAAATACTCCAAAATCTGGGGAAAACAAATCCTAAATCCGAAACACCTCTGGTCCCGGATATTATGGATAAAGAATTCTCAACCTGTACCATGTTTATGCATTCTCTTGTCGATGGACATTTGAGTTCTACCCAATTTAGAGCTATAATGAAGAATGTTTCTGGGAACATTCTTATGCAAATCTTTTTGCATAGGTGGACATGTATTTTTCTGTTCTCTTGGATAAACACCTAGACAGAGCTTGGACTAGAGTGAGGTAAATAAAGTACTATAGTACAAAACTTAAGGAGGCCTTATGCCTAGGACTGGAATTGCTGGATCATAAAATAGATGTTTCTATAATAATTTAACCTTTTTTATAGCACTGAAGTTTTAAATGTAGACTTGCCATAGGTTCTTCTGTCAAGAAATCTACCATTTAAATAAAGAGCAATAGTAGGCTAAGATATTAGTCTACTAAAATATAACAAATTACATTTATAAAGACAATTGATCAGCCAGGCATGGTGGCTCACGCCTGTAATACCTGCACTTTGGGAGGCTGAGGCGGGCAGATCATGAAGTCAGGAGTTTGAGACCAGCCTGGCCAATATGGTGAAACCCCGTCTCTACTAAAAATGCAAAAATTACCCGGGCATGATGGGGCATGCCGGTAGTCCTAGCTGCTCGGGAGGCTGAGGCAGAAGAATCACTTGAACCCGGGAGGCGGAGGTTGCAGTGAGCTGAGATTGTGCCACTGCACACCAGCCTGGGTGACAGAGCAAGACTCTGTCTCAAAAAAAAAAAAAAAAAAGAAAGAAAAAAAAAGACAATTGATCAATGTATTATCAGATATGATGCATACTAAATAAAACATTAAGTTGAGAATAACTTGTTTCACAATGATCTCTTGATCAGTAAAACCCCTTATTCTACAGATAAGGAAAATGACTAAGAGACTTGTCCAAGGTTGCCTAACTAGTAAGGGCATATTGCATCATACACATTGCATTGTAAATGCATATTTTCATCTTACATGTTGCATTGTAAATCTTTACACAAATTTAACCCAGCCTCAACTAAAATATTTTTTCTTACCTACAGTTGTGGGCATAATTGGTTTTCAATTTTAACATCAACTACCTTTAAAGAAAATTGCTTTTTAGCAGCAGGGGCCTGAAGTTAAAGTGTAAATTTGAACTAGTGAGCAATGAATAATATATTTATTTATTTATTTAGAGATGGAGTTTCATTCTGTTGCCCAGGCTGGAATGCAGTGGTGCGATCTTGGCTCACTGCAAGCTCCGCCTCCCGGGTTCACGTAATTCTCCTGCCTCAGCCTCCTGAGTAGCTGGGACTACAGGTGCCAGCCACCACACCTGGCTAATTTTTTGTATTTTTAGTAGAGACAAGGTTTCACCGTGTTAATGAGGATGGTCTCAATCTCCTGACCTCATGATCCACTAGCCTGGCCTCCCAAAGTGCTGGGATCACAGGTGTGAGCCACCGCACTTGGCCAAGGGCATGTACTTTAATGAGGTTGATAATTTTAATCATATCCTGCAAAACATTATTAAGTTCAGGTGACATTTTTCAGCTAGCCGGCATTTCTCTATGGATGACACAGTGCATAGACTCACATTTAGAAGCAACCTTTTTGACCTGTGAAGTGAAACTAGAAAGCCGTCCAGTCATGGCAGCCACTATGTCTGTGCATATACTGACGTAAAGTGACCAATTCAGTTTTTCTGATATTTAATCATTCAAAGACTTGAATAGTTCTGCAGCTGTGGTGTTTGTTGACAACAAAAGTGCACATAACATATCCTCATGCATATCCTCCTGAAAAATATATTGCACAAAAGCAAGCATTGTTGCATTGTTGTCAACATCGGTCAACTCATCAACCTGGATTGTGTACCATGGTGACTCATTAATTCTAGCAATTGTGCCTCAGTATTCTCTGTTATTTCATCAGTTTGTCTAGTTATGGTGCTAGCTGAAAGAGGAACACGTGCTACCTTTTGAACGGCATCCTCTCCTAAAAGGTCATGACAGATGTCCTTAGCAGCAGGCAGTATCAAATCTTCACCGATAGTAAAGGGCTTCTTAGCTATGTGGTTAGTCGCTAAGAATGATGCTCTTAGTGTCAACACATTTGATGAAGTAGTGGCTTTCAATAATTACTTCTATTCTTTATGTTCATGTTTTTTTCTTTTGAAAAACTCCAAAGACTTGTCTTTTAATACAGGCTGCTTCGTCTTCATGTGGCAAAGCAGTTTTGAAGGTTTTATGGCTTCATTGGATAGCTGGTCGCCACATATACAAAGCAGACTTGGAGAATGTGAATCACCTGTTGCAATGAACCTATAATTTAAGTAGGACTGTTGGTATTTTCTTTTAAATGAAGCTTCTTTTTGTTGGCAGTCTTAGAGTCTTCTGCTGTTTCATCATTGAGTCTTTCCCCCTTTTTAAAGAAGGTCTCCAGTGATGTTTGGTTTTTACTCATTGTGACTGGGGTTAGCTTGTAGGCTTATCAAAACTGTGACTGAGACAAGTTTGCCGTGCAGGAAGGAGGTGCAGATAGAAGTGATAAATAAAATAATGGGCAGGCCATGTGCAGACTGAAATGAATGTTGCATTTTGACTTAAAGCCTACCACCAGATGCAGCTGTACAACTGAAGTACATCAACTCACTTGCCACTCTAAAGCCTGCCACCAGATACAGCTTAACTGTCACTTGCTTCTCACTGACAGGGTTTTGATTAGTCCGCAAGTAATTGATTTATTATGGTCTCTGTGCAATCAAACCTCTGTATTAATGTTAATCTGTATTTGCAGCCACTCCCCAGCACTAGCTTCACTGCCTCTGCTCCACCTTAGATGATCAGGCATTAGATTCTCATAAGGAGCCCACAACCCTGATCATTCACATGCATGGTTCACAGTAGGGTTCGTGCTCCTATGAATATCAGTGCTGCTGCTGATCTGACAGGAGGCAGAGAGCTCAGGTGGTAATGCAGCGATGGGGAGCAACTGTAAACCCAGATGGAGCTTTGCTGGCTTGCCTGCTGCTCACCTCTTGCTGTGTAGTCCTAGGTACAGGGCCTAGGACTAGTCTGTGGTCTGGGGTTTGAGAAACCCTGATGTACACTATAGCCTTACATCCTTCTTTAGAAAAGTCTAATATGACTATAGGTAAGAATAACTTTTATATGTATTTAGAAATAGTTTGACCTTATTTAATAAATGTGTTTTTATAGTTATAATTTTTATAATGTCACCAATCTTTGATTTTTATTTAAAAGAATATATTATTCCGGCCGGGCGCGGTGGCTCATGCCTGTAATCCCAACATTTTGGGAGGCTGAGGCGGGTGGATCACGAGGTCAGGAGATCTAGACCATCCTGGCGAACACGGTGAAACCCCGTCTCTACTAAAAATACAAAAAAATTAGCCAGGCGTGGTGGTGGGTGCCTGTAGTCCCAGCTACTCGGGCGACAGAGCAAGACTCCGTCTCAAAAAAAAAAAAAAAAGTGCATGCCCTTAACTCACATCTGTTCACGCAGCTCTGTAAGGAGATGGACACAGAGTACACACGTCTTCTCTTAAACACAGAAGTTGATGGCTTTCTAAAGGTGAATCGCTGGCCAGAGTTTTGAGTTATGAGAGCTGCTCCAGAGATTTCTTTTAGAAAAATAGTCACCACTGGCAGCACATTTCAGTGACAAAAAATGGGTCAAAAAGCTTGCCTCCTTGTGTGATATATTCAACCTGCTCAACAAACTCAATCTGTCACTTCAGGAGAGAACAACTGTGTTCAAGTCCACAGATAAAGTGGCCGCATTTAAAGCTAAACTGGAATTATGGGGGTGGTGAGTGAACACTGGGATTTCTGACATGTTTCAAACATTAGCAGAGATTTTGAAAGAGGTTGAGCCACGGCCTTCTTTCTCCCAACTGGTGCAGGATCACTTATCTCAGCTTTCAAAAGAGTTTAAACATTACTTCCCAACCACAAAGGACCCTTGAACTGGGAAGGAATAGATCCACAAGCCATTTGTGAATAAGCCAGGTGAATTGACTTCATCTGTGCTAGAAGAGGATCAACTCGACAATATCAAATCTCCATACATTCTAGATTAAAATCAAGACAGAATATCCCGAGACTGGCACAAAAGCACTGAAAAGCCTGCTTCCATTTCCAACATCCTATCTTTGTGAAGCAGGGTTTTCTGCAGTGACAGCAAACCAAACCAAAACGAGATTACAGAGCAGACTGAACATAAGCAACAGACTTTGGGTGTCACTGTCTCCCATTACCCCCAGATAGAACCTTCTAGATGCAGGAAAGCAAGCTCAGGGCTCCCACTAAGTCTACATTATGGTGAGTTGTATAATTACTTCATTACATATTACAATAGAATAAAAATAGTAATAAAGTAGACGATAAACGTAATGCACTTGAATCATCCTGAAATCATCCCTCCACCCTCCATCCATGGAAAACCTGTCTTTCACAAAACCGGTCCCTGGTGCCAAAAAGGTTGGGGACTGCTGGTATATACATGGTATCTGCATTTTTCACTCCAGAGGCCACCAAAAACCAAATCATTTAAAAGAGCAATAATAGCACTTTTATTCAATTTATTTGTCTTGCTTCTATCAAATTACTACCAATTATTAAGATAAATATTTTTCTTTCCTTGAAAAAGATTTTTCATCTAGAATATTGTGGTAATGGAAAACTATTAACTAATCAGAGTAACAATATTTTTCAAAACTAGGATGGATAATTATAATTCTATAAACACTCATGGCAAGATATTTTATTGGTTTAATACAATGTGATTTATACATTAAAAAAGATTTTTGATAATTTTAAGGTCACTTCAGAAAATCTGTGAAGAAGTTAATTTAATAGTATATTTGTAATAAAAGTTTAGACCACATACTTTCCTTGCCAAGAGAGTAAATTTATTGAGTCTTTGCAACAATTGCATTTAAACTGTATCATTAAATTATATCTAAGCTATGATTAGTATTTCTCCCTACTCTTCAATGTGACCTTTATTTAACACAGTTCACTGTGTGCCTAGGAATACAAGTATCCTATTTGAAGTTACCAGGTGTTCCTTTCAGGAAAATAATCCTTTTTTTTTTTTTTTTTTTTTTTTTTTGAGATGGAGTCTCACTCTGTTGCCCAGGCTGGAGTGCAGTGGTGCATCTCGGCTCACCACAACCTCCGCTCCCCTGGTTCAAGCAATTCTCCTGCCTCAGCATCCCAGGTAGCTGGGACTACAGGCATGCACCACCATGCCCAGTGCGGTGGCTCATGCCTGGAATCCCAGCGCTTTGGGAGGCTGAAGTGGGTGGATCACAAGGTCAAGGGTTTGAGACCAGCCTGGCCAAAAGAGTGAAGCTCCTCTCTACTAAAAATACAGGAAAATAATCTTAATCCCAGCTACTGAAATGCTTAGTACTAAGAAGTTTCAAATGTTCATATATCCCCTTTTGAAGTATTTTTTTGAAATATTTCAGAGAATGCCTACCTCACAAAAGATGAATACTGGACTATGTTAACATTGAATTCCTATGTAATCTGTAAATTAAATTTTCTCAAATGAAAATTTGCACCTACATTTATCATTAAGTAACAAAAGAAACCAAAACCCTGCAGTTTAAACAAAATGCATTTTTGTTGGCCAAGTTCTGCTTTTCATTTAATTGTTCTGATACTCTACAGTACCTCACAGGTTTCCTTTCTCGAAGTAAGTCTTCCAGACTACGTTCACAATGTTCAGCCACGACCACTAGTCGTTCTGAGTAAAACAAAGCAAACCCATGTTATATTTTATCAATATGACATGTTAAAAACAAAATAATATTCTCCACTGATGACATTAACATATAACACCCATAACAATATTTTAAAAGAGCTTTTCAAACTCTATATTAACTACATTATTACCAAGTATACAGGATAATAAACATCTAATAAAACAATAACTTTTTTTTTATCTTGTATTTTTCTTCCGCTAGAGTTTTTCTTATGTCCATCAGGAAAAACAGGCGGAAAGACTGTCCTTGGGGAAAAAATCACCCTTCTTCTGACACAGATTGGAAGAAAGAAGTAAAAGATTAGATTAATATATAAAGAATTTTGAAAGAAGGGGAAAGTAAGGAGTTAGGTACAGACTGCCTGACACTCTGGTTTTAAACACACATCTTTGAAATTGCATTCAGAAACTTGGAAAAAAGTAGAAATGATCCAAATCATAACTACAGAGAAAGAAAATCAACCTAGAATTATTGTTAACCCTTGAACAACGCAGGGGTTTCTTAAAGGTGCCAACCCCCTACACAGTCAAAAATCACCTATAACTTTTGACTCTCCCAAAACTTAACTACTAATTGCCTACTCTTGACTGGAAGCCTTATTGACAACACATAAATAGAATAGTATCTACATTTATTTTATGTATTAATGACACACCTTTTTATGTTTTTTCTATATTTCTAGGCTACATGGTTCATCAATGAGTTTTTTCAAATTGTCAAAAATGTCCAAAGAATTTTCCAATATAAATTCACTGGAAAAAAAATCTGCATATTTAAGTGGATGTGTGCATCCAAACCCATGTTGTTCAAGGGTCAACTGTAGTTTGTAACATCATAGGGTCTGCTGAGATTAAATAATACAAAACAGTGGTAGACATGATCAACATTATGATGTCATTTTTATTTTCCCACAGATCAACTGATCAAGATGGCACAGTTCTAAGGGCTAGTCCATACTTTTTTTTGCCTCATCCATTATCCCAAGTCAGTAACATGATGTTTGACAATGAATCTAAGAGGAATAAAAGAAAAGTACAACTGGGTTTCCAAGCTTTTGGGGATTTGACAAGGTTATTTGAGGAGTTTGGTTCAAAAGAAGTTGGAGTGTTGTCAGTATCTATGCAAAATGGATTCTAAGTAAAATAAGGAAGAAGTTTAACACAAAACACAATGACAGACTGAGACTAGATAAAGTAAAGGTGCAAAGAAACTAGGAATAATGATAACTGTAAAATGAAAATTTGGTGAAAGTGAAAAAGTAGCCAAGGTAGAAAAAAGAGACAGAAGAAGATGGGAAAGAGGGAGTTCAGAGTAAGAAATCTAGTATATAAAATAGTTCAGTAATGACTGGATTAAGGTATGGTCTTGAATAGGGGAAGGAGAGATGGACAATTGTGTTCAGGCAGACATGTCAAGTGTCGGAGCAAAGTATTATCTTGGATCATATCTAAGTTTACTCTGTCTAGCAAAATGGGATTATACAGAATGATCTGAAACACAAAAATTAAAAATGCTATATATGAGTATTATCATTTTCGGATAAAAGATTCCAATCGTAGAGGAATAGGAATAAAATGAAATAGCAAATGATGAAACTAGAGAGGGAGGTGAACAGGAATATTTAACAGGAATTTAAAGAAAATTAAATTTAAAAGAACATTTAACGAGAAAAAAAGAAAAAGAAAAAGGAAAGGAAACCATGAAATAAAAGGTCAAGTTATTTACTTAATAAAGAAAAGAGTATGCAAAGGTAAGCTCCAAGCAATTTAGTACAATGGTAAAATTCCAGAAGAAAAAAGCTGTCAACCTTATCAGAAAACCAAAACAAGAAGCTGCATTCCTTTGCTTTTCATCTTACCACGTTTTGTCCATTTTCCTTACATTTATCTGGCTCCCTCCCCTCAGTATCCTCTGTAAATCTTTACCTCTTCTACCCAAATTGAAATGCTACCAGTTTCTCCACCTTTGATTCAGGGTCTTTTTCCTGTTTTCTCATCTATTCCCAAGGCTGAAAAACTCTGAGATTTTATTGCAAGCCCAACACTCTCTTCTGAACTGCAGGCTTTTATAGCCCATATTACAGGATTTTAATATAAAAGTCACGTGAAACTCAAGAGAACCAAAACTCAACTTATAATTTACTGTTAAAGTCTGTCCCCTTTAATACTATTTCAGTCAATGATATCACTATCCAGTCAACTGCTCTAGCTAGAAACTAAACAGTAATCTCCCCTTCTCAAATCCAAATAAACAGAGGGCTGCTATTTTTATCTCTCAAATATTTCTAGAATCTATATAGTTTGCTCCATCTGCCACAATCTGGGCCCAGCCAGCATCATCTCATTAGAGAACTACAACAATCTTTTAACTGATCTTCTCACATTAATTCTTATTTCTTTCCAACATATTTTCACACTAAAGCCCAAGTGATAAAATCATAAGAAGTCTGAATATGGAACTCCTTCTCTAGCTTCATCTATGTTATTTTATCTTAGTTTACCAACTTCCATCACACTGATCTTCCTTCTGGCTTCCTGCCTTAGGGCACTTACACATGGGTTCTTACTGCCTCAAATGATCTTTCCCACATAGTGGTAAAGAGTATAGACTATTTCGTCTGGGATCAAATCCCAGTTTTACTACTAATTAACTATGTGACCTCAGGGAAATTTTCTAACCTCTCTATGACAGTTTTTTTTCTGTAAGATGAAGAGAAGAATAGCCACCTACCTCACAGGGTTGTTGTGAGGTTGAAAAGAGTTAATATATAATAAAAGCCTAGAATAGTGTCTGGCACATAACAAGCACTAGCTAATTGTTAGCTTTTATTATTATTCATTATTCAGGGCTCAGTTAAATGTGACTTCCTCAAGGGACACTTTTCTGGACCTCCCAACATCGATTTGCTCTCCTACAACATACTCTATTCCACATTTTAATTTTCTTTCGTAGCACTTGTTTCAACTCTAATAATTTGTATGCATTTTTATTTTGGTCCAGCCAGCATCATCAATAACTCCAACTTATTCATGGTTTTACTTTCTGCAGTTTCCAAAAATTTTAAATGGAATATTCTAGAAATAAACCATTTCTAAGTTTTAAATTGCATGCCATTCTGAGTAGCATAATGAAATCTCTCACCAGCAATTAATATATACCAAAAAGAAGACGTGGCCAGGTGTGGTGGCTCACGCTTGTAATCCCAGCACTTTGGGAGGCCGAAGTGGGCGGATCACGAGGTCAGGAAACCACCCTGGCTAACATGCTGAAATCTCATCTCTACTAAAAATACAAAAAAAATAAAAACAAATTAGCCAGGCGTGGTGGCAGGCACCTGTAGTCCCAGCTACAGGCTGAGGCAGGAGAATGGCGTGAACCTGGGAGGCGGAGCTTGCAGTGAGCCAAGATCACGCCACTGCACTCCAGCCTGGGCAACACAGTGAGACTCCGTCTTAAAAACAACAACAACAAAAAGAAGATGTAAAGTGTTTCCTTCAAGTGAAAAGGTGAAAGTTCTCAACTTGATAAGGAAAGAAAAAAAAATCAGTTGTTAAGATGTATGGTAAGAAATTTTCTATTCGTGAAATTTAAGAAAAAAGAAAATCATGCTAGTTTTGTTGTCATGCCTCAAACTACAAAATTATGACCACAGTGCAAGACAAGTGCCTAGCTAAGATGGAAAAGGCATTAAATTTGTGAGTAGAAGACATACATAGAAACATATTATGACTCATGAGAATCAGATTCTGTACAATCCTCAGTTTCAGACATCCAATGGGAGTGGCAGGAGACTTCTTGGAACACATCCCCTGAGGAAAAGGGGGGACTACTGTAGTATCTTTTTTCCTATCAGATAATATATTTTGTGATGGCAGGAATGAGGTGCGTCTCATCACAGGTGCCTAGCAGTGCATCAGTAGTTGCACACAGGTGCATCACAGTAGTACATCACAGGTGCCTAGTGCACACAGGTGTACTGAATCACATGTGTGTAGAATGTCACTTACAACATATAGGCATGTAATATAAAGATAACTGTTAAATGAATTAGCTTTAGCAAAGGCACGATGCGGCCATTAGAAATGAAGAATCTCATATGACCACAGTCACTAAACAGAGCTCTGTCCTGTGTAGAAAATTACATGCCCATATTATAAACTCAGTATAACTCAGTAGCACTGACTTTCACGTAAAACAAAAACAAAATAATTTATTAAAATGTGCATATTCCATTAATTAATCATTTTAAATTGGATATTCATAATTCTCCATATCTATAAGAGATTTCCAAAGTATCTGGCACAACTAAAATTTTTCAGGCTTTTGGAAACCCCTTCAAAATATCATAAACAAGTGTTTGCCAAAGCTTCAAGATTCTATGGAACTATTAAGCATAGTTTTAATGCTGCAGAGCCATAATCCTCGGCAGAACATCAAAGTTTCTCCCAGAGATAATGTAGTGTATACCAAAACAATATTTCTACTATGAACTATGTTTTTTAAAGAAATCTTTAGAGAGTCTTCATTCTAAAATCTCTGGACCACTGTTTAAAAATAACATGTTATTAAAACAATAGAATTTCACAGAATAAAGCATTTGGGAAACATAATGTGCCAAATATAAATCATCAATGTAGTAGCATTATTTATAAAAAAAAAAAAATGTGATGCTAAGATGAACTTTAAAGAGTAGAATATACAATAATTGCGAAATAGTCTTCCTTCTAACAAAGATTTGAGGAACCCCAAGTATGATGTAGTGTCTCCAGCCCAAACTGTGTGTTTTAAGTTTGATAGGGTTTGGCTGTGTTCCCACCCAAATCTCATCTTGAATTCTCATGTGTTGTGGGAGGGACTCAGTGGGAGGTAATTGAATCACAGGGCCAGGTCTTTCCCTGTTCTTGTGATAATTAATAAGTCTCATGAGTTCTGATGGTTATATAAGAGGGAGTTTCCTTGCACAAGCTCTCTTTTTTTGGCCTGCTGCTATCCATGTAAGACATGAATTGCTCCTTCTTGCCTTCCACCATGACTGTGAGGCCTCACCAGCCACATGGAACTGTAAATCCATTAAAGGTTTTTCCTGTATAAATTGCCCAGTCTCGGGTATGTCTTTATCAGCAGCGTGAAAACAGGCTAATACAAAGTTAACACTAAGAAACTGAAGAGAACACACATTTAAGCAAGAATAAAGGAGTTGAATAAGGGGCAGGGAAAGTAAAATAAAGTTTTTAAAAGTAGCATTTTTTTTTTAAATTTAGAGAAAGAGGTGAATCATGAATCCCTTAAAATAATATAAACGTTGTCAGAATACATTTACCGCATCACTTTTGTTATTCACAGTAAAAATCGAGACTAGCTCATCACCTTTAAAATATGATTATCTCAATAAGTGCTTATACAGTTCAAAACCAACAAAGAAAAATACTATGCTTAAAGAATAGTATCGGTACCAGAACACTGCAATGGTCAGTTTTATGAGTCAACTTGACGAGACTATAGGATCCAGTCATTCAATCAAATACTAATCTAGATGTTGCTGTGAAATTATTTTGCAAATGAATAAAGTCTATAATCAGTTTACTTGAAGGGAAATTATCCTAGATAATCTGAATAATCCTGATTCAATCAGTTTAATAGCCTTTAAGAGCAGAACTGAAAGCCAGGTACACTGGCTCACACCTATAATCCCAGCTACAGGAGAGGCTGAGACAGGAGTATCACTTCAAACCAGGAGTTCAAGACCAGCTTGGGCAATATAGTGAGACTCCTGTCTCTGAAAAATAAATAAATAAAAAATAAATAACTATGAGCAGAACTGAAGCTTCCCTGAAGAAGAATAAATTCCACCTGTGGATGACAGCTTCAGCTTCTGCCCAAGAGTTCAGCTTGTCCTTCTTGATGACCTTCCTCATGAATTTCAAACTTGCCTAGCAGCCCCCACAATCATGCACACAAATTCTCAGCAATATTTTTAATATACTTATATAATGTATACTACATATATAATTTATATAATTATATAATTTGTTTCTCTTATGAAAGTAATACAAACACAGATTAAAATTTATATGCTAGAGATACAGAATAAATTAATCTTACATTCCATATAATTGTATTATTCTCTACTTTAATTTCAAATAAAATAATTTTTATTCTTGATTTCACCAGCAATCATTGAAAGATTTCTGGATAATCAATACCAAATTAAAAAGGATGTACTACCATTTATAATCTTCACTCTGCTTCTAAACACAGCTGAGATTTCAAGCTCAAAAGAAAAGATAAAATTTGTTAACACAGTATTTTCAGCGTTTACTGGCTTCTTTTCTCCTAAAGATATTTTCTTCTACTAGAAAAAAAGTTCTGAAATTCTAATAAAGTGTCTACCATTCCTGAGATTAAAAACTTCATCCTGCTGAGTTAGCAAGAAAATATTATCATCTTTGATTAGTTTTGAATGATCTATAGAAAACAGTGCCTTTACTTCTGAGCTAACATATGTGAAAACATATTGTTACTAAAACAGACCACATGTAAGAGGAGTATGTGACTCCCAGTAAGAAGTTAATTGTTATTGACTTAACAGTAACATGCAGGGTGGGAAGGGGCATGACTAACAATAGTAAGATATCTGCATAGCAAGAACAGAAAAAAAGAGGAAAAGTAGAATCAAAATCAAAATTCTTTGAGAAGACACAAATCAAAGTTATATGGTATTACACCACTGAAAAATAGGTGTTCACACTGAGAAATACTTTCACTAAGGAGATTGTTCAGCAGCAACTTTTCAAATTTTTCAAAGTAGATGCAACTGAACTGACTACAATGTTTTGGAACAAACAGACTTTTGCATAAGCAGTTACTCTAACAGTAAATTATTCCTCATACATACAACTTTTCAGAATGTTAAACATTGCCAATAAAAACAAAATAATCAAATTCCCTAGCCTAATGACAATCGATATTTTCATTTCAGACAACTAGACTTAAAATATATAAACTTTACATATATTCATGACCTATGTTACCCTAGCAGAGAGGGCTGCTGAGATAACATGAGGAGCAAGGCAAGTCAGGGAAGCAGAGTAAACAGCAATATGGTGGACAGGGCTAAGGGGACTAACCATACCGTTGAACTGGCCTCAGAGAACAACAATCAGTAGAACAATTACAGTTTCTAAGGGGATCAGTTCCCACCTGATTTTGATAATCAAAAAGAAGGTTCATAGGCAAAATTAGCAAGAATGCTCCCCAAAGAGAATCATGCTATAACACAGTTCCTAATTCAGTGTTTATAGAGGCCAAGTTAGGTAGAGGAAGGAAAAGAAGGAGCTTTAGGACTATTTTGTCAATGAGAAAAGGCCTAGGAAAAATTGGTCAGAGGAAAAACCCCAAATACATAAAGTGAAGCTCCAAAGGGGCTTCCAGATACAGTGGGAATAAACAAAGGGCTCTTGGTGGCAAGAGTTTGGAAAGACAGGCCTCTGCCAACTTTATAGATGTTCACCACCCATGGTTAATACTACTGTACTGACAACCAAAGAATGGTTTTGGAAATAGGCCAACTCTACAACTGGCAATTTTTTAGAATCTATAGCTGAGTTAAGGGTAATGGGGTATTGAAGTATACAGGTTTTGAAAATATCTATTATATTGCTTGGTGACGTAAAAAGCCCCAAATGATCCCCGTAATTTTTCAACATCTACTTAATGTCATTGAAGCCAGGTAACAAATAAAAATCTTTGGCAAAAAATTATTTTTTGAACAAAAATTAACTCACCAAAAGTTATTTTCTGGGCTTTCAGCAAATGGCTGGAGCTATCTATAGTCTACTATATAGTTACCACTAGTTTTCACAGTTCTCTTTAACCAAATTAGAAAAAGTACCCCTCCCCCTAGAATAAATTAGAGAATCAGATTTCAGCTCCCACTTACTCCATTATCCAGAAGCTTTTATGCAGTGTGGCAAAACCCCATACAGTGGCCCTAACTGTGGGTCTCCTGATTGGTAAATATATGACATGGTGCAACACTAGGTGCAGGTCAAATCAATTTTGAAAAGACTAGGACCTGACATTAGAACTTCTCAAGTTAGCCTTAAGAAGATGATCTCTCCAAAGAAGATGATCTCTCCAAACCCCTTGATACTCTACACCAGTGCTTTTAAGCCCCCTCTCTCCTCTTTTTTTTTTTACATTAGGAATCCTTTTCGAAAATCTGTGAAAAACTATGAATTTTCATTATTCAGCAAACACATGTGTACATATGTATACACACATATACAATTTTATAGTAATTTGAGGGGTTCACAGACTTCCTAAAGCCTACTGAAGCTACAGTTTTAAACTTAAAATTTCATTTCCTTAGATGTTTACTGTAAATTAAAAGTAATCTTCAAAGCCCTTCAACTGATGAAAGGGACCATCTCTTGGCCAAGGGGACCCCAGAATAACCTTGAAAACTGAGTTCTCAGCCATGATAGCACTTAGGGTCAGACTACCTCATTATACCACCCTCTTAACCATGATTAGGCTTTCTTCCCTAGGGACTTAGCGAAAACCAGCCCTTTCAAAAGATTTCACAACTGATATCAACCAACTGTCTGACACTACCCCTTCTTTTTTGCCTGATAAGCAACCATTTGCCTGATAACCAACCATGGAGTGGTTCTGGCCAGTCTACCAGGAATGAGCAGTAAGGGTTTTCGTGTCCTTTGCTCCACCTTTGACGTCAGAGGGTGAAAAACTCCACCCTCGGATCATGACCATCAGATCATGCCAACATTGCCAATTTTTATATGTGGGACCCATGAAGCGGCTTGAAGGGGAATGAAGTTTAAATGCACATACACATGGTTCTCCTTTCATAAATATTCATGACTCCTCCCATAGCTTACTGATAGTTATATTTGGCCACTCTGCTCAGTATAAATTTCTGTTACCTTTGCCCCTCCCTCATAGCATAATCCATGAGAGAAAATTGCAAAGAACAAAATCAAGGATGTGTGAATCAAAAAACCTCAAAGCAACTCAGCTTGGCTGGAATGAATGGTTAAATTAATGGAAACAACAAGCAATACATCGAAAGAGGACAGCACAGACTGGATCAAGGACTAGATGAAGGATTTTTGCATGCAATAGCCTAGTAAAGAGTTTGAATTTTACCTAGTAGATTTGCAAATAAATGGGCAAGTGTATGAGAGCGAGGCAGGGTGGGGGAAAAGGAGGAGAGAAAGAAGGACATGTGTGCACAGGAACTGATGATAGCTTTATATATTTAGTGGATACAGTATTTATAACTTTGGGTAACAAAGTAGAAAACATAAATAGGAAAAAAAAGAAAATAACTTACCATGCTTTCCCCTAGAAATATCCACATACTGGCACAGTCTGGGATGGGTGATGGTTTTAAGGATTTGAAAGCGCCCTAAAATTTTGATGGAATTTGGTGTAAGAGGAAGCCCATTGCTTCCACAAACATCATGTGGCAGAGCCGAGGCAAAGAAGGTAAAGGCTCCCATTTCAGCGTCCTCCAGGGGAAACATTTTTGGAGTCCTAGGTCTTCTAAGATAATCTGCAAAAGGAGAGAATTTTAGGACACACCAAATATGAAGCCAGACAGACCAAACCTTAAACACAATTAACATACAACTTGGAGGAAAATGCCAATCTGAACACTTCACAGTAAAAATATCACAGTAAGAAAATTCTAAAATATCAGAGGACAAAACGCCTCAGCATACATTTATATTGCAGCTCTGAATCAAACTCAAAGATTTTCAATGGCATAAAAAAGGAAAGATGATTCCATCCTCAATGACATCTTGCAGTTTAAAGAGTAGAGGAAGTCTGTTACTGCATCTTCATATTGTTAATAAGGCTCTTCTCTTTTTTTTTAGACAGAGTCTCGCACTGTCACCCAGGCTGGAGTGCAGTGGCACCATCTCCGCTCACTGCAACCTTCGCCTCCCGGGTTCAAGTAATTCTGCCTCAGCCTCCCGAGTAGAGGCACCCACGACCAAGCCCAATTAACTATTTGTATTTTCAGTAGAGATGGGGTTTCACTATGTTGGCCAGGTTGGACTTGAACTCCTGACCTCCTGATCCGCCCACCTCGGTCTCCCAAAGTGCTGGGATTACAGGCGTGAGGCACCACACCCAGCCAATAAGGCTCCTCTCTTTACCTAAAGATTGAATAACTCACATACCATCAAGAACCTTCCTTCTCATACAGTGAGGTAAGTCAGGAAAGAGGGAATATAGATACCAACTGGTAATTAATCAGGGACCTTATTAATAGTAGTAAAGCTTAAACTAGATTAAAAGAAGGCTCTATAATATTAAATAAGCAATTTTCATGTATATGCTAGATGTTTTACATAATGTATGATCTGATTTAATCTATTAATAATCCTGATAGAGCTACTGGCTCAAGTTTAGAGATAGTTGTTCCACGTGTATAGCATGAGACATCCTATTTGCACTTACTCCAAAATAAACGGTGCCCCCAAAGTTGTGTAAGGTAGTAGCCTGGAGATTAGGAAACTTGCTCCATATCAATCTGAATCACATTAAGGCAACCATAACAACACAAAACAAAACAAAGGAAAACAAAAAAGGTCTGACATGGGTAAAAAATATTTTACCCATGGACCTCACTAAAAAGACATTCTACTGGTAAAGCACTGCATTTTTCCCTTCTCAGCTTTTTGATAAATATGCTGGAATTCCAATTCAATAAAACCACTTTTGTCTGACCAGAAACCTTACTGAAATCATTAAAAATATTTTAAAAAGTATAAACCCTTAACAAGGAAGGGACACAGGCCATGATGAGGTGATGAAAGATTTCTAGAAACTAGTACAAAACAAAATATATATGGAAGAGTATTGTCACAAGAAGCAGAAAGAAATAAGCTACAACCTATAATAGTCAAGAGGTTTGGGGTTTTTTTTGTTTTGTTTTTTGGGTTTTTTTTTTTATTGAGATGGAGTCTCGCTCTGTCGCCCAGGCTGGAGTGCAGTGGCGCGATCTCGGCTCACTGCAAGCTCCGCCTCCCGGGTTCAGGCCATTCTCCTGCCTCAGCCTCCCGAGTAGCTGGGAATGTGCCGCCACCACGCCCGGCTAATTTTTTTGTATTTTTAGCAGAGACGGGGTTTCACCGTGTTAGCCAGGGTGATCTCAATCTCCTGACCTTGTGATCCGCCTGCCTCGGCCTCCCAAAGTGCTGGGATTACAGGCGTGAGCCACCGCGCCCGGCCTATTAGTCAAGAGGTTTGTTTGGCCCTTTCAGATTCAGAGGCTTCAGACTTAGAGAAGGCGGGAACAATGGTAAACAGCAGTCAAAGAGGGTTTGAAATCAGAAGGGTGAAGTGTTGAATAATTAGAAGTATCAATTCTGCCACCAGTCCCACAACATAGGCAGTTATTTACACTCTGAAAATAAAAGGTTCTTTCCTAAAGAATCTGAACAAACTGAGAACTACAGTAGTTGCTATGGACACTGGCAAGAAGAGCAAATTCCTCACGATTCTGTAATTTGTAGGACCCCAGCTAAGATTTGGCTGTGCACCCAGCCATCCTAAACCAAAAGGTGATCAGTCAATAAGCCTGTCCATATACGCAAAGCTCCTAGGCAGCCTTAGCTCTTAAATAATGAGTTGTCTGAGAATCATCAGATAGTTGAGGAAAGACTACAGTATCAAGTGCAAACAATAAAATAAACCTCCAAAAATCTGGCTTTGGAAGCAACTGAAATAATTTATGAAAAAACACAAAAACTAACTCTAATAAATATAGAGAGATTTGAGAAGATATTGCATCCATTACATAAAACAAGTTACAGAAAAGCAAATTATACAAAAGAATAAAGAGAAATGGCCAATAGATATATGGGAAGATAAACAACCTCATGAATAATCAAGGAGTTGCACATTAAAACCACCAAAAATTTTTATCTACCAGACAGTTAAAAATTAAGAAATCTGATAACACATAATGTTAGAAGGATGCGGAAAAATAGGATCTCTAATTTGCTGTAAGTGGGAGTAAATTAGTAAAATCACCAGAAATGTTTTACACTATCTCGCTATTACATTCCTACAGAAACTCCTACACACACACACACACACACACACACACACACACACAGAGTGGACCTGTGCAAGAAAGATCAGGGCAGTATTGCTCCTAATATCCCCAAACTGGAGACAATTTAAATGTCCAATGGTAGGTAAATGGTTAAATAAATTGTGGCATATTCACCTGCATACATAATGAAAAATAAGCAAACTATAGCAATGTTTAATAGCACAGATGAATATTGAGTGAAAAAAGTAACATAAAATATGCCAATTTTTATAAAACTCAAAAACAAAACAAAAAAATAATTCTGGAATACTTACATCTATTGTAAGAATATGTTCAATAAGTAAGGGAATTAAAAAAAAAAAAAAACTCAGAATATGGTTACTACCAAATTAAAGCAGGGGTAAGGTTAGGGAAAAATCCACAAGAAGCTTCAAAAATCTTGAATAATAGCCTAGTTTTTAGCTGGTGAATTAATGGGTGTTCATGTTATCATTATGCTTGGTAATTTCCATGCTCTATATTTATCTACGTGTGTGTTAATACCAGATATTTCATAATTTAAAATTTTTTAAATAAAATAGATTTTCAACAGAACTCAAAAGAGTTCAAGGAAAGTCTTTTTTACAAATGGTGCTGGAAAAAGATATTCATATAAAAAATAATAACCTTAACTTCTACTGATACATCCATAAAAGTCTAAAATGGATCATAGGTTTCAATGTAAAGGTAAAACTGTTAAGTCTTCTCATTGAAAACATAAGAGAGTATCTTTACAACCTTAGGCTAGGAAAAGATTTCTTAGACATGATATAACAAAGCACTAGTCGCAAAAGACAATTTTGACAAAGTAGACTTCACCAATTAAAAACATCTGCATATCGGCCGGGCGCGGTGGCTCAAGCCTGTAATCCCAGCACTTTGGGAGGCCGAGGCGGGCGGATCACAAGGTCAGGAGATCGAGACCACAGTGAAACCCCGTCTCTACTAAAAATGCAAAAAAAAAAAAATTAGCCGGGCGCGGTGGCGGGCGCCTGTAGTCCCAGCTACTCAGGAGGCTGAGGCAGGAGAATGGCGGGAACCCGGGAGGCGGAGCTTGCAGTGAGCCGAGATCGCGCCACTGCACTCCAGCCTGGGCAACAGCGTGAGACTCCGTCTCAAAAAAAAAAAAAAAAAAAAAAAAAAAAAAATCTGCATATCAAAAGGCACCTGAGAAAATAAAACTTCGAGTTAAAGGGAAATATTATTTATATCTGTCTATATATACATATGACATTATGTATACATAGGACCTTTTAAAATCAAATATATGTGTGTCTATATATAATTGACCTGTATTCGGAGTCTATAAATACCACAATTCAATAATAAAACAAGCCAATACATAAATAGGTAAAAGTCACAAATACATTTTCACACAAGGCACGAAAAGTCAATAAGCACATGAAAAAACTGCTTAATATCATTAATTGGGAGAAATGCAAATGAGAATCCCTTTAACTTCTACAATGGCTAAAATTAAAATGACTGGCAATAACAAGTGTTGAGGAGAATGTGGAAGTGGAGCTTTGATATATTGCTAGTGTGAGTGTAAAACGGCAAAAGAATTTTGGAAAATATTTGGAAAACTCTTCTAAAGTGAAAAATATCCCTAACTTGTGACTCAGAAATTCCACTCCTACTAGGTGTTTAACCAAGAAAATGAAAATATTTGTCCATAAAAATGCTGGTATGAGTATGTTCACAGGAACTGTACTCTTAATAGCTAAAAACCAGACGCAATGCGAATGTTTCACAAGTGAATCAGTTAACATACTTGTACCATGAAATTCTATTTAACAAGAAAAATGGAACAAACAGGCCAAAACATGGATATACCTCAAAAATATTAAGTTCATGAAAGAAGCAGATACAAAAGAGTGCATACTGTATGACTCCATTTAAATGTAATTCCAGAACTATAGTTCTAAATTACAGTATTAATAAAAATCAGAAGATAGTACTGCAGATGGGGAAGGGGGCTTGAATAAACAGAAACAGAGGAACTTTCTGTAGTGGTAGAAATATTTTCTATCTTGATTGTGCTGGTAGTGGTTCTATGGATGAATACATGCATCAAAACTCATTAAACTGACCACTTAAAATCAGTGTTTTAATATGTGTCAATTTTATCTCATAAAAAATAAGAGCCTATGAGAAGATAAACATTGCCATACATTTTCAAAGCATCAAACGTAACTAGAAAATTTTAAACATTTCAGAGAGAAAAAAATGATTCCGCTATCAACAAATTAAAGTGAAACTGTCATTCTCATCAGCAATAATGAAAGTTTGAAAAGAGCCTGGTGCGGTGGCGTGTGCCTGTGATCCCAGATACTTGGGAGGCTGAGGTGGGAGGATCATGTGAGGTCAGGAGTTCCAGACCAGACTGAGCAACACAGCGAGACTCCAGCTCAAAAAAAAAGGAAAAAAAAAGTTAGAAGACATGGAAGGATTGAGAGTTGAAGGAAAATACTTCTGATTCTATATACAGCCAAATTATCAGTCATAAGAGCAAATTATAATTTATAGCCATACAAACATTAAAAAATAAAATTACCTTTCACATGCCTTTTGTGAGCAAGCTTCCTTAGGATATATTACAGGGAAATAGTGGGAAGTCCAATAACAGAAGGTGAGGGGCTAAGAAACAATGTTATTTACCCAAGAATGAATATAAACCCAGGATAGGAGCAATTCAAAAGGACTAGAATGCAATCTGTTCAAATTAAACAGAAAGCCATTGGGCTTCAAGGGGAAAAACTTCAAACAGAAGAATGGAAGCTTCTATGTCCATCATACAAAGAATGAAAAGAGTCAGTGAAGAAAGCACATCCACCTACCTATTCCTCAGGAGAAAGCAGAAAGGCAATTAAGAAAGTAGGGATAGTTAAAAACTATGTAATTACATAGTCCAAAATATAAAGCATGCTCAATTACAGCATAATATTTTGCCCTTGGCAGGAAAGAAAGAAAAACCCATTTGACCTTGATATCATAAATAATCTTCTTACTATGGCACAGGGGTCATGAAGTTAAAAGTCTGGGAAAAAAACATATCGAAGCATACAGCTTGGACTTGCACTAAATAACAACTATAAAGCCATAATACTGTAAACATTTTATTTTTTTTATTGGTTTTTGGCACGTGAACAAAGTGCAAATATTATAGTTAAGAAATATATTATCAACTTTGACAATGTAAAAGTAAATGTCCAGCTAAGAGAAAGTGGGCATAAATGTAGTTTCTAAGGTGATAAAGAAAAAGGTAGAATCACTACTTTTCTCGTTTTACCAAACAAGGAGTCAAATATAGTTTCAAAAGTTGACGTGAAAAATTTACGTATATTATTTTGAATTATAAAGTAACCAATACAAAAGCCAAAAATTATGATTATGAGTATTCCCAAATTCTGAGAAGAGAGATTGTGAATGGTGTGGGCTATTTCAAGAAGTCAACAGAAAAAGAATTAGTTTAACTTAGGGCTATCTCAAGAAGTCAACAAAAAGAATTAACTAGGTTTAACTTATTATTTAACCTACAGACCTAAAAAAGGTTAAAAGTGGTTATCTTTGAAGAATAATACTGAGAATAGGACAGGTGACACAGTTGTACCTTATTATTCAATCCTACTATGCCATACTTTTTTTTTTTTTTTGAGACGGAGTCTCAGTCTGTCATCCAGGCTGGAGTGCAGTGGCATGATCTCGGCCCACTGCAGCCTTCCACCTCCCGGGTTCAAGCGATTCTCTGCCTCAGCCTCCCGAGTAGCTGGGATTACAGGCGCCCACCACCACGCCCAGCTAATTTTTAGTAGAGATGGTGTTTCACCATCTTGGCCAGGCTGTCTTGAACTCCTGACCTCAGGTGATCCACCCGCCTCGACCTCCCAAAGTGCTGGGATTACAGACGTGAGTCACCGCGCCTGGCCAACTCTTTGATTTTCAATCAGATAGCTTTATCACTTAGCTGAAAATAAAATAACCAAATAAAACACAATGATCGAAAAAGATAAAACACTAATTAACATAAAATATTTCATCAGTGTTCTTTTTTCACTACCTCTTAGATGGCTGTACATAAAAAGGCTCACACACAAAAATGCACACACAGACATTTGCTTACACCTGGTGAGTGGAAGAAAACTACTGGGGGAAAAGAACAAACAAAACGCAGAAGTGAGAGATTAGATGAGGCAAACAACAGTGCAAGCAGTTGGGCTTGAAAATTAATTCATTCAACAAATATTTTGAAGCCCCTATTTTAAGTCGGTTGTTTTTCCAGCCGGTGGGCAAAGGATAATGAACAAGTCAGAATCTCTGCCCTCAAAGAACTTATAGTTAAATGACTCGAATGGGGAGAGAAAGTAAAAAACAGGGCAAAAGATGTTGATTTTATCATGAACAAAAGTTTCACATTTCTTCTACAGGAAAATGATACTAATTCATTTATTTTATATATACATTCTCTCAAGAGGTTATTTTTGTCCCAGATAGATAGAAACCAGGACAGGGGACCTTGAAAAGCAGCCACTGACAATCCTCAAGTAATTTCCTTTCACTGCTTCACGTTCTCCTACTGCTCAAGAGGGTGTTACACTTCGACAATTGACTAAACCTCGAGCGCCAGAAACAAATCAAAGCAAAATTCTGCCTCTATGGTGAGAAATGGAGGGGCAGATTCTAGATTCTCTAACCTCCTCCTTTAGCCTTCCTTTGAGGCAGTGACAGAGCGACTGCTGAGCCTACGGTTCCCAAAGGACTCAGGTGAACCTGATTCACAGGAAAGGCGGGCTGTAGCTAGGGATGGAGACAGTACCCATCAGCAAGCAGCTCCACAGCTCGGTTCTCTTATCCCTTCTGAAGACATGCGGGGCCACTCACTGCTCCTGATAGTCCTCTACCTCCCACAGACCCCACCCACTACGACACGGAAAACTAGATTACGCAAATACCTGCCTCTGAGTCTGGGGACGCAGGCAAACACAAAGACAAGGGGGATGGAGCTTCTACACAGGGCCACAGCGCAGTCGCTGTGCCTGGTGCTGCCGCTACGACTTAGTGCACTAGACGCTGCATTTCAGGTGCTCCTACAAAAGAGACCGCTCCCGGAACGCCGGGAGCTCAGAAGCTGCCCTTCGCCCGCAAGCCGAGTCAGCTCAGGTTCCCTTCGCGGAACCCGGCAAGGACCGCGAGCCTGGCCTTGCCCAATCACAGATCCCAGCTATTTACCCTCCACCCTCCCCCTCAGCCTGGCCTTTTCTTCTGCCCTCACAGCCACAGCGACCCAATACTGAGGAAAGACCCCGACTTGTGGCGTCCTGCCCCTTGCCCAAACTGGACTCGAAATGAAATATAGCGACAGAGAAAGAGGTGCCGGGGGACGAGGGGGCGATTGGAAATCCTGGGTGAGGGAATGGAAGACAAGGAGCGTGGTGTGGAAGGTTAATGGGACTGAGCACAGGAAGAGGAAAAAAGAATTGACGATTGAATCTGTAGAAGACTCAGGCGTTCAGCAAGGACACCTCATTGGGTCCTTTCTCACTGCTAGAGTGCTCGGGTGGTTGTTCCTACATGCTTCCTGCTGTGGCTTTCTCGGAACCCCTGGCCACCGCTTCATGTGAGTGACGTCGTGGAGGGTCACTCACTCGGGGATCGCGGATTGCGATTGTAGGGGTCTTCCTTCTGTAACTTGCCTCCAGGAGAGAGGACCTGGCCTGCGGTTGCTAACGGGTAGTCCGTTCGCACCAGGACCAGCCCTGGCCTGAGGAAACAGGAAAGAGCTTGAGACCTCCTTCTAAAGGAGCCACGTTTGAGAAATGGGATGCAGGGCTAAGTTAAGAATGCTACCGAAAAATATCGATCCCTAAGCGTATTTACTGTTATGTGAATGTGTGTGTCAAAGAACTTGGGTGCTTTGGGGGAGAGAAGGGTGAAGACGGGAATTTATTCATTCAGCGAATAGTTATTAAGCGCCCACTCTATTCCAGGCACCGTTCTCGGCATTAGGTGAAGAGCAGTGAACAAGACAGACAGAAATCTTTGTCTACTTGTAGCTCACATTTTAGTGAGGAAGGCACATACTAAGCAAAGTAATTAGAAACATGCTGTCGTGATAGTCCTGAAGAGAAATACAAAGCAGGGAAGAAGGTTATAGAGTGACACAGGAAGGTCTTGCTGAAAAGATAACTTTGAAGTAAAGGGCTGACAGAAGTGGGAGATGTAACCATGCGAATATCTTGGGGAAGTGCAGTCAGACAGAGGGACCAGCCATTGCAAAGGTCATGAAGCAGAAACCTGCTAGAATAGCAAGGAAGCCTGTAGGTCAGAGTTGAGTAAAGGGTTTAGTCCTTCACTGGAGATTAAATCAAGGCGAGCATGTCATGAAGATCTTGAGGACATCTAACTTTTATTCTAAATGAAATAGGACTTTGGAGGGTTTTGAGCAGTAGAGTGATGGAATCAGACTTCCTTTTAAGAGGGTCACTCATAAAGGAAAATACACAAGAGGAGGGGGTGGTAGGAGAAAAGAGACCAATAAGGAGAGTGTTGCAATAATCCAGAGGAAGCATAATGGTGGTTTGACTATGGGTGATAAAAAATGGCCAGTGATATTCTTGATGTACTTAATTTGGGTATGTAAGAGTATTATAGATGACAGGGTTAATTTTATTTAATTAGACTTTGAAGGACACTTTAAAAAGGAATTCCAGTGTGAGTTTCAGAGTGGCAAACGCAAGTTAAAATCATGGCTTTGCTCTGTGATACTTGAAGGGATTCCGATAAGTCATGTAATTTTCCTGGATCTGTCTATAAAATGGAAATAATACCTGTCAAGATCACAAAGATTAGGGTATATTATAGGTATTTAATGACAAGGTATCTAATGGACCTAGTCTGCAAATCTGAACCAGGTAAAAGATGGCCTTATTGTGAGGTAAGAGGGTCATGGGAGGCCAAGGCATACTCCTTTTTAAATTTTACGGACTCTTTACCCAGGACCCCCTGTGTTCTCATCAGTAAGGGGAAAGCAGGCTCTCTGGTAAGGGAAACAAGAATAAATAGGAACTTGCATAAAAAAGCAATTTTAGATATTCTTTTTATAGGTTTTGGCAAAGGTTGATAAAAGGCCTATGGAATTACTGCTGGTTGCTGCACTTACATATTTTGAGTGTCTTGAGATGCATTGTTCTCAGTGTATTTAATTTTCTTCTTTAAATTCTGACTTTTGACACATATGATTTAAATCCTAGCAGGAATTTTCACCTAGTTCTAAAAGGTACCACATTGCTTAACACTATAATAGGGACGTTCTTTCAGTGTGGGGTATTTTATGTATACTGTAACATTCTTAGATATCCAGTAACTAGATTGTGTAGCAAATCAGGGAAAGAAGTTGGAAGGCAAGAAGAGGAATGAAGGAAGGAGAAGAAAGGAAAAAAAATGATTAAAATTACTATAGTCTATCAATTCTGATATACACATTTTTCTCATATATACATCTCTGAAATAGGGATGATTTTTAAATTGTTGACATCTTTAAATCACTGTAGATGAATTGGCAGTTGTGAGATATTTGTCATTGCCCACACTTACACACACTTAGTCATCACTTAATCTTCTCATTTCAGTTGAGTTATATGTGCAGTGTTGGCATATAGTTGTTGAGTTTAATTTCCCTTTTAAAGATCATTTAGAAGATTATGATCAGCATTAGAATGAAAAGTTACTGTGTATGAGGGAAAACAAAAGGGTGATACAAGATAAAAATCCAGGGTTAAATGTAAAAGAAGTCTTTTAATAAATAATGTAGATATGTCTAAGTGATAAGAAAGCATTGGGTCAGTTGATTCAATAGTGTTTTTTTTTTCATACTGGTACATAAAATAATAGAGCTTCTTGGGATTGAAACCATTTTACAATTGATGGCATTTTAGATTTCTTGAAATATAGTATTTAAAGCTTCCAACAAAAATGTAAATTTTTACCTACTGTAATTTCGAAAGAGTGTAATTAGAGGTTTTGAGTAGAGACACTTTCAAATTTGTGTAGAGTTCCTATATAGCATAGGAATTCTAAAATTAAAAATCTGCTTGTAAAACTTTGATTTCAAAGTAGTAACTGACTTATGTTTGATTCCCAATGTTGTCATCGTAGGACAGAGATTTGGCTTTTGAAAAGAGATCGCAGGCAATGTAGGTGGGGTGGGGAGGACTCCTGAGGAAATTGCTGAGTGAACAAAAATGATCATGAAGATCTCAGAATCTCAAAAATCATCTTTTGTGTGTATATTTTAATGATTAATGTGTACTTTAAATTCATGTACAGTATTTGAGATTCTGCATTAGAGGTATCATACGATGAATGGCTTTTTAGCGTTGATGAAATATGATAATTAACATTGAGACGGACAAAATTAATGTGAAGGGGCAGAATGATTTAGATAATATGTTTCAAAAGCTTTTGGTATAAAAAATGCATTGTTACCATTTTAATTTAGTACAGGAAAAAGAAAAAGTCTTGATTCTCACCAATCAAACACAATTAACATACTTGGTCTACTGTTTTCTGTGCTTTTCTCTTCATAAATGTTTTATATTTTCAATTACTGTGCATGTAATTGTTATATCTATTTTAATCTCACAGTCTTGATTTTTTTTTAATTTTAGTCCAGAGACTTAAACCAGCATTTCCCAAAATGTTTTAGAGAATACTAGTTCAAACAAATGTTAATAGGTATTCCTGGGTTAGGATTCTGTCATGAAATATACTGGAAAATGCTTTGTAATTATATCCTTTAGAGAAATTATAGCTAGAGCATTAAAAGAGCTAACTGCAGCATCAGACCTGAGTTTCAGTCCTCATTTACTAAGTATTATGTGAGGCAAATTAATTTTAATTCAAGTTTTCTTCTCTGTATAATGGAGATTATTACAATATTTGAAAATGACTTGTGTAAAGCATTTAGCCAGCCATAGTACATGTTCTACAAATATATGTAGTTGTTATTATCATCTGTGAGAAACCTTATACATATTAGCATATTAGAAACTCTGAGGATTTAAAATTTTGAAGGTTAACTTATATTCAGTGTAAAATTGAAAAATCACAGGGGAGTAATTGGCATAGAGATTAATGAAATGAGTACTGGGTTGAATGGTAAAAGATTTGTTTGAGCTCTAAGCAGTATTGTTGTTAAACTATCGCTGTGCCCTAAGCATAACATTTTTTAAAACATGTCTTCAACTGTGTTTCCCCCATTTGTCTGAAAGCTTAGTTAGTTCAAAGAACATATTTATTTTTATTCTCTACTATAAACCCAGCACATGACACAAAATCAGCGACTATAAAGTTCGGGTCATGAACTTATTTTAGGAACCTGGCAGGTAATATAAATAGCAGACAACAGGGAGTAGTAAAGTGTCTGTCTGTCTTACTTAAAGACATTCACATCAGTTATTTCCAACACTGTTAGCCCTGGAAAAGAAAGATATCCCTGAACTTTGTCAGGCTAGTTTGTGATCCCTAGAAAAGATTAGCGGTTAAGACCAAACCCTGAAGAACATCATCTTTAATGGGACAGATAAAGAAAAAGGAGCCCTGAAAGGAGGTGACAAGGAAGTAGGAGGTGAAATCAGGTACAAGTAATTTTATAAATTAAGAAAATGAAGTGTAGAAAATTTAGATAATTTTACCAAGGTCCCACAGCCTAAGTATATGATTGACCCAAAGCTTGTTTATAAACACTCTGAAAAAAACCTATGTTCCTTTGCCAGTGCTAGTGATCATTATCTGCATGTTACTAGAAAACATTAAACATAAACGTATGCACCCAACTTATATTTTTTAAAAATTTAAATAATTAATCAACAAGTATTAGAAAACCTGTTTCCAGAGCTTCTGTTCTAAAGACAACAAATGGCTTTTAGCATTTGAGAAAAGTTCTGTTAAGACACAGACATAACTAGAAGTGAAATATTTTTAGATTTCACGAGATGAGACATTTTTAATGTTGGCATCATGAATAATATTTCCAGATAACCAGTTATGTAGGACTGGAGAATTAGAGGCTGGGCACCAGCGCAGTGGCTCACACCTGTAATCCCAGCACCTTGGGAAGTCGAGGCGGGCAGATCAGTTGAGGGAGGTCAGGATTTTGAGACTAGCCTGGCCACGTGATGAAACCCCATCTCTACTAAAAATTCAAAAATTAGCCAGGTGGCAGGTATCTGTAATCCCGGCTATTTGGGAGGCTAAGGCAGGAGAATAGCTTGAACCCAGGAGGCGGAGGTTGCAGTGAGCCAAGATCATGGCACTGCACTCCAGCCTGGGTGAGAAACAAGACTCTGTCTCAAAAAAAAAGTTTTATCACTTCTTTTTCTCACATTGTTTCCTCTTAGTAGTTGCATATGTGTGTTTAGTGTTTAGTTCATTTGTATATCTGTATTTTGAAACATGATATTCTCTTTCCTAAACTTACGCTTGTTCTTCAATATGTATTGTAAGGTCATATTTTGTGTAACTCATTATTCCAATTGTATTTTGTAAGTAGTTAACAAATTTATCCACTCAGTAAAATTGTATTTTTTTCTCTTAGGCTGGATTTATTATCTCTATTTTCCAAATTACTGTTAGTCCTAGCAGATTTTTAAAATGTTTTTGTATGAGTCAGAACATGAGTTTCAGCAACTTGGTGGGTATTTACTTTTGAAGTGACTGTCTAGAACTGTTGGCTTATTTATGAGCATTATTCTATACGGACTATTATTTTAACAGTTTAGAAAAATACCGACCAAAAAAGCACAAAAATTCTAATGAAGATGCCACCTTTTAAACTCTGCCATTTTTACCAAAATGAACACAGAATACCATATTGTTACTTAAACGTTTGCAAAGCCAGAATTGTAGAGAAAATATCTTAATAGAAATGGATATATGAAGAAAGTTAAAGTAAAAAAAAAAACAAAACTGTGCTCTTCTGAATGTTGGTATCCTTAGTTACAGCATTTCTTTATTTTAATGTCTTTCTACTTTAGTCTAACGTAAGTAATGATGAAATATACTCAATAGGTGAAATATAGCTGTCACAAACATTATAGTATCTGATTAGGCAGAATTGGCAACTTTTACATCTCTAGTCAAGACATCTTTGATGAATAATACTGAAATGAATGTGAATTAGTGGTACATTTTAGAAAAATACATTTTGAAAAGATATAGCTCAAATCATCTTGTTCAAATTTCAAAATTAAGAAAAAAACTAGAAAACTAGTATCTTAACTGATATTTAAGTATAGACTAATGCTCAAAAATGAGCCAACAGGTCTAGACAGTCACCTCAAAAATAAATACCAGGCAGTTTATTGTGGCTTTTCAGAATATTTTTTATATAAGGTTGATATTATATAATAATTTGAAATTTTCAAACAATCTGTTATTATGTGTCTTATCTAGTTTTTATTCAAAATTTCACCATTAATATTGAGTGCTGCTTCATTTATTTAAAGTGAAAATTATTTCAGCAATGCTTATATCATTGTTATACCTTGAATTATAAATTCTTGTTAAATCAGGTAGAAAAGAACAGTTCATAGTATTACTAACGATTAACTCTCTCCATTGTCAGTGTATTATTTTTTTTAGTATGTGGCAGTTTAAACTTTAACATGGTGAATTAATCTCAGAATGTTTATTGAATACATTTTTCTGTACCTTGATAGTATTTTTTTTAATTTCTCGAATTTATTATAAAAATAAAATTCTAATTTTTAAAATAAAGACAATGGTATATGTTGACATTATATCTGAACAAGCATATGATTAATATTTTCTTAATTGTTGATTTTTTCTTTTAATATTTGTCTTTCCTAATTGACGTTTTTTTCCTTGAAAATTGTACCTACGTGAATACACAGTAGAAAGATCCAGTATATAGAAATATAAAAGGAATGAAATCAGCAACTCTTAACTTTGGAACAAAGGTGTAATTCTTATTAGCATAGTTAGGATTATTGGTATTCTTATCTCTTAGTGTACCTGAAGCTTTCTTTAAAACCTTTCAACCTTAAATGTGGCTAAATAACCTGTTTTCTGCATTTAGCAACAAACTATATTTCCTCTTCTAAATAGATTCAGGAATTATTCTACTTAGCATTTCTGCTATTTGTTTGGCTTGTTGCTCTCCATAGGAAACATATTTTTCTAACATATTTATCTATTACAGTAGAAAATGTTTTTCCTTTCAGACTGCTTTTTCATAATGTCCTATAGTATAAATTTATTCTTTTCACAGTGTAATTTATGACTTTTATTTTTTCATCTAGGATTTTCTGCCGTCTCTTGGCAAAAATGGCAAATAATGATGCTGTTCTGAAGAGACTGGAGCAGAAGGGTGCAGAGGCAGATCAAATCATTGAATATCTTAAGCAGCAAATTTCTCTACTTAAGGAGAAAGCAAGTAAGAAAATTTTAAATTTTTAAGGAGATACTTAAAATGAATTCATACATTGACGGAGAAATAATAATGTTTACCATATAAGTTATTTAAGTTTTACTTAGAAGTTTCTGTTATATGTGGAAAAATATCAAACCTGAACCTCTACCTTCAGGACTTCAGTTGGCTTTGGTTTTGTTTGTTTAAATGTATTTTATTCTCAATAGTCAATGTCAGAATAGAAATTTCAAAATCTTTTGCTGTCACTAGTAGAAATACTTTCCTACATTTTATAAGCTAATGGCTTACAAAAACCTGTATTTACTCTCCAGAAACGTTGTCAATTTTTTTTTCTAATTTTACCATACCACTTTATTTGTTTCTTTTTTAATAATGTTTCTCGAGATTTTAAAATTATTTTTCTTAAAATTCTTACTCTCTTTTTATTAATAAGATGAAGAGATTGGACATGGTCATTGCTTGTAGAATATAATATATGTTATAAATCGAATTTTGTCTTCTATAGGTGGCCATTTCGTAGCATCTTGACAAGCATTTTAGTTTTGCCAGTTCGAAAATCTTTCTACTTATTCTTCACCTTTATATTATTCTTTGGTAGCCTATGCTGGTAGTTTTTGGTCAAATTGCTCCCAATTTAGAATAAATGCTTTATAAAATCTCTGTTAATATCCTGTAAGGAAAACATTTCCTAGAAAAATAACCTACCTATATATAATTTTAAAACATATCTTAATCCTATATATAATAGAGAAGAGAAATAAAAAGAAAGGTATAAGTAGTAGTAACAATAATATGTATTTCAGTAAGTAATGCTTCAGCAGGATTATACCACTAAAGGCAGTGTAACAGGGTCACATGCCACATGATTCACATACAAGGAATCATCAAGAATGCAATAGGTACAATGCCAACTAGTATAGGTGTATAGTCAGACTGCCTTTGTGTGGGTATCTCAGATACCAGAAGCAGATAGTGATGTAGATGATTTATTCAAAATGATGAGTGATTGATAAGATAATACTTTGAATAAAACGAGGTACAGTCTACTCTTGATTTATGTGGTACTTGATTCATAGAAAATTTAGGGTGTAATAAGCATGCTTAAAAGTACTTTGTGTTTATACATAAAGAATAGTTAAAATCTAGGCTCAAATAATTGTTAATAGGATTTTTACCTATGCAAATTTATAATAGGCCACTAGAAAGTTCTGCAGAATGTGAAACAGTTCTTCATTTTGTAGGAGTATCCAGCATACTGCAGGACATCTGGCATTCTTGGCCTCTGCCCAATAAATGCCAGTACTAACAATCAAAAATAATCCTACAGATTTTCAAAATCCTACCTACAAAGCAGTACCAACCCCACTGAGAACCATTATTTTTCTCTCATATTTTTGTTGCCCCATTGCACACCTTTAACACATACATTATATTTTGAGCAAATCCTTGAGTTATTTCACTCATTGAATGTTTGATTAGCTTAATTCAGACTTTAGCAATATTCAGCTTCTTTTAAAAGGTAATGACTAAAAAGAAAGACATGAGAATAGTTTTTGCTTGTGTGGTAACATCTCAGACTTTATAAAAAAATATATGTATAATTTAATATAATGCTTCTCTTTTTTTCAGTATCTGTTATTGACATTTTATTTTTTATTGTTTTAAATATTTTTGAGACAGGGTCTTGCTCTGTTACCCAGGATGGAGTACAGTGGCACTATCTCAGCTCACGCTGCAGCCTCAACCTCCAAGGCTCAATCCGTCCTCCCACCTCAGCCTCCTGAGTAGCTGGAACCACAGGAATGTACCACAACCCCCAGCTACTTTTTGTATTTGTTGTAGAGATGGGGTTTTGCCATGTTGCCCAGGCTGGTCTCAAACTACTGGGCTCAAGTGATCCTCTCGCCTCTGAAAGTGCTGGGATTATGGGATTACAGGCATAAGCCACTGCGCCTGGCCACATAGGCACTTTTGTGCCAGCTTCTTATTTATCATTGCCCTTTATTATAGCTGCAATGCTGAAAAGGTGTTAATTTGATCTTAGCTAGCGTCTTAATAGGAGTTAGGAAAATGATTCATAAACAAAGTCTTTCTGTTTTACTCTTATTTCATATATTTTCTCTCCCTTTCTCACTCTCTTAAGTATCATGTTGTTTTAATAAATACTAAACTGGCATAAAGGCACTGGCCAAACATTTGGTTACACTAGAGCTAGTATTATCCTAGCTCTAGTTATACTGGCTGTCTTCTTTTCAAATAGTATTCATACAAAACCTTTTTTAAAAAATGTATTTTAACTAGATGTTCTTGATCCTAGTTTTGCAAGCAACTTTGAGGGAAGAGAAGAAACTTCGAGTTGAAAATGCTAAACTGAAGAAAGAAATTGAAGAACTGAAACAAGAGCTAATTCAGGCAGAAATTCAAAATGGAGGTAATTAAATATAGAAAGTGAGTAATCCAGAAGTTAAGAAGTTGGCCAGTCACACTAACAGTGAGGAAAGAAGTAAGAATCTATATCCAGGCAACTTGGACAACTTCATAACTTCGGAATGACTCAGATTTATCAATAAAATGGGGGCATGAATAGAACCTACTTCTTAGAGTATGAGAATTACATGAGTTAATTCGTATAAAGCATTTTGAAAAGTGTTTGGGACCTAGTAAGTTCATAATACATGTTAGCTGTTGTTCTTATCTGCAGGTTTCTTAGTTTAGTAGTTATTAATTAAATGGCAATCATGCCTTTATTCTTTGATACCTCAATAATGGCTAAAATATGCTTAATTTTTTGGCAGCCATTTTATAGTCTCAGACAGTGGATATTTGATAGCCATATACAGTGAATTTTTCATTTAAAAAGAGTTTCTATTTATGGTTCACAATTTCATATTTTTTATCATATTTATTGGTTTAATATGAATGACATTATTTCATTTTCTGTCTCAGTGAAGCAAATACCATTTCCATCTGGTACTCTACTGCAAGCTAATTCTATGGTTTCTGAAAATGCGGTACAGTCTACACCAGTAACAGCTGTATCTTCTGGTACCAAAGAACAGATAAAAGGAGGAACAGGAGACGAAAAGAAAGCAAAAGAGAAAATTGAAAAAAAAGGTATTTTCGACCTTTAAGCATATTTAGCTCTTTACTGGATTATCAGAAAATGTCAAATTTTGATAATGATAATAATAATAGTATCAAAAATAAAGTTCAACTTTCATGAGCTAGGATAAAATTAGGAACAATATGGTATTGGAACATACAAGCTGGGTCCTAAATGGTGTGTGAATATTGACCAGATTAACGGGGTAAACGTGGCATTTTAGGCAGAGGGACTGGCGTAAGTTAAAACATAAGACAGTAAACATTAAGTATAGAAACCCATATGTAGTTTGGTGTCGCTGAATTTTGGTATCTATTTGTGGCATGGTTTGAGAGAAGTCAGAGATAGGAAACTGGCTTAGGACCAGTTGTGAAGATAGGAAAAGAACATTCCACCAGTCAAAGCAGACTGTCTGAACTAAGATTTCTGACTTCCTTTCCCCAGATATGTCTAAAAAGATGCCTTTATAAATAATTATGAATATCTCTCATTATACTTAAACTTACTTTTTTTTTTTTTTGGAAAATATAACATGACAGAGGGATTTATGAACTAACCCAAGCCAGTTTAGCCTCTAAATCACTTGCCAGTTCCTTTGGCAAACATCAGTAACCTCTTAGTTAGAAGTAGGTAGGGGCTGTACAGCCTCTGCTATACAACTTCACCACTAGGTGGTATGATTATAATGAAAGCGAGTCGGACTAATTCTTCTAGTTTATAAAATATGTTAAGAAGTAGACACAAAACAACTATATAACCTGTTCTTGCAAACTTAGTGGAATCCATATTCTGTTCTCTAAGGAGGGTGCACTGTTCTGATTCAGGATTAATCAGTCTTCTAGTTAGAGAAGGCAACAAGGCTCTCCTTTGATGGAAGAGGGAGCACACAGGACCACACGAACAAATGGAGTTACAGGATTAGAACAGTTCTGTCCAATGCAACTTCCTGTGATAATGGAAATACTCTATATCTGCATTATCCAACACGGTAACCAATGACCACATGTGGTCATTAAAGATTTGAAATGTGGGTAATATGACTAAACTGAATTTCTAATTAAAGTAATTTTAAATTGAAATTGAAATAACCTATGTGGCTGGCAGCTACCATATTAGACGATGCTGGTTATAGAGGGCTGTTCCATCCGTGTTTAGCTGCTAGTTAAGACTGCCAGATTCTGCTCATGCAAGGGCTGTGGTGCCCATATAATCTTTCCAGACTGCTACATATCTTTTTTCTTTTCTTTTTTTTTTTTTTGAGACGGACTCTTGCTCTGTCACCCAGGCTGGAGTACAGTGGCATAATCTCAGCTCACTTCAACCTTCACCTCCCGGGTTCAAGCAATTCTCTCTTAGCCTCTCGAGTAGCTGGGACTACAGGTGCATGCCACCACACCTGGCTAATTTTTGTATTTTTAATAGAGACAGGGGTTCACCATATTGGTCAGGCTGGTCTCGAACCCCTGATCTCGGTTGATCCACCTGCCTCAGCCTCCCAAAGTGCTGGGATTATAGGCGTGAGCCACCATGCCCAGCCAGACTGCCACATATCTTAATTGAGCATCACCCATTTGTCAGTGAAATATTTCCGAAATTCCCTATGATAATTAACAAATATCTTGGTATAGATTTTAATATTTGCAATCATTTCTAGAATGGGAATTCCTGATAAAAGTATTTCAAATGCCTAGGAAGTAGATTCGAGTTTTAAAATACATACAAATATAGATATATTGTTATAGTACAGTATTTTTTAAGTAAATGCATATACTTTATCACACAAAAATTAAGATTTTTGGTATATTCTGGTAATTTTATTGTACATATTTTTCTGTATAATTTGGATTTTTACCATTTAAAAAACTTTTGCTAATTTCTTTATGGAAAATGGAATTTTTTTAAAACTTGCTAATGAGATTAAAAATTGGCCAGTATTTTAAGTTAGTTCCATCCTCTCTTTGGTAAACTTATTGTTGTATGAATTATGAGTACCTTTACACAGAATCCTCCTTTCCTGCTTCATGCATAATTATTCTTCACTGAGTTTTTATATTTCTTTGTGTAGGTAATGTTTATCACATAGTCATTATACATATACATGTCTGTCTTCTTTAAAAGAGATTCTGAGTGCCTTGACAATATGGACTGCCCATCTTACTATTTCCAGTGTCATAGCACTCAGTAAATATATGTTGAAAGATTAAATAAATCTATACTTGAGAAAGAATGCTTCCGAGCTACAACAGCTCATCTTTATACTTTCGATTCAAAGGTAGATAAGGTTTTATTTTGGTTTTACTTTTTGGGGGCCAGAAAAGCTAATTGTAAACCTACAGAATATGAGTCCTCTTTGCAGGTTACAATTAACTCAGTAGCTAAAATAATCATGTGTTAGTAAGAGATACATTATCAGCAAATAAATAAAAATGTAATTATGAAAACATAATCAGAATAAAATATTCTTATCTGCTTAAATAGTGACTGTGGATAACCCTGAAATCCTAATACATCTTCAGGGAAATCTAAGAAATGGAGAAATTAATTATATACTTACAAGTTTATATAAGTGAGGAGAAAAATATTTTATCAGTGAAATTGTGTTCCACTCTAGTTCATTCTGTCATTTGGGTACTGGTTGTGGTGTTCTTTCTAAGTAAAGTATTTATCACCTTCCAAAGAGTCGTAGTCAAAGTTTTTAGAGGTTTCTCTGTTGTCCTGTTTCAGGGAAAGGCAAACTTTTTCTGCCTAAAGCCTTTGTCACAACTACTCAACTTTGCCCCGTTGCAAAAGTACCCATAGATGATATGTAAATGAATGAATATGGTTGTCTTCCAGTAAAACTTTATTTTTGAAAACAGGCAACAGGCTGGATTTGTCCCATGAGCCATAGTTTGCCAACCTCACACCATGTCTTCACGTAGAAATACAACAGAGAAATAGATAAAATAGGATTCAAGATTTTATGACTTGGATAATTTTTTTCTTTGTTATTATTTAAGTGAAGGTAGGAGATAAACGTTCTTTTGTTTTTTCCTTTTAAGCTCTTCAATATTGATACCATGGAGTTTTCATAGTGTTTTTTTGTTTGGTTTTATTTCTGATGTTTATCCATTCATAAATACTTTTTAGGAGAGAAGAAGGAGAAAAAACAGCAATCAGTAGCTGGAAGTGCCGACTCTAAGCCAATAGATGTTTCCCGTCTGGATCTTCGAATTGGTTGCATCATAACTGCCAGAAAACACCCTGATGCAGATTCTTTGTATGTAGAAGAAGTAGATGTTGGAGAAATAGCCCCAAGGACAGTTGTCAGTGGCTTGGTGAATCATGTTCCTCTTGAACAGGTAATCTGTACAACTGAAATTCCTGTTGTGTACATTCAACATTTTCATTCTCTATTTCTTGATATCTTTCTATTATAATTTTGTGTACCATACAACATGTGCCAGTGTTAATTAGTTCAGTCAATTAGTTTGAATGTGGTTAATTCCACAAAAACATAAAACCACCAAAAACCTGTAAAACATCTGTAAATTAAGATATAATGCATAAGGATAGGAAGAAGAAAAGATGTATTATTTTCTGTTTTTAAAATATTTTTACTTTTGTATTTTGCATAAAAAAACTATAGTTATATATATATTATATATGTAAAATCTAACAACAAAATACAAAACATCCCATTTTTAACAAATAGAAGAATACTATTAAAAATTACAAGTTCAGTCTCCATGATCCCCTCTCCTCATTTTTCCTCAAGTATGAAAGTATTTTTTGGGTTTTAGAGAAATAAAACTTGTTCTCATACTTTTAGATTGGTGCTTTCTGGGTTTATAGTACATGATTTTAAAAAGCAAGGAATGATAAAATTCCATGATGAAACAGTGATAAAAATAATTATGATAACTGTTATGTTAGAAGTACTTAATAGATAAATTTTTTTCACATGCTATTTCTTACTATATACAACTCTCAATAGTATCATCCCCATTTACAGATGACGTTTAGAAAAGTGAATCAACTTATATATCTCTATCTGTAGATATATATACACACAGTTGTTATATGTATATACACTCATTATATATATACACATATTCATTTTATATATACACACACACACACACACACACACTTATTCATCTCACTCTAAGGCCGATTATCTTTAATCCCTATACTGTTCAGCTTTACTGTTTACCATTCAAGGTGGAGTTAGTCATGAAGCTTCTAACTACAGGTACTGTGTAGTTTTTAGAGCCATACATATAACCAAGGTCATAAATTACAAACTGCTGGGCCAAGGAAAGAATGCAATCCCAAAAAGTTTCAGTTTATCTTTCATAGTATTTCATAAAATACTTACACATGGAATTTTACATGAAAATCCTGATGTCTTGTTTCTTAAATCAGAACTAAGCCCAACCCCCACCCTTCCCATCCCCCTGCTGTTTTCTTAAGGCAGAAATTGGTTAACACTTAGTAATGGATAGCACCTTTAGGTGGAAGTTAGACTCTTTAACACAGTTTCAACCATTCCATAGTTGAGGTGCAAGGTCAGTTGTGATTATTTGGTATTTATCTTTACTTTTCTGCTAGTGTTATACTTATGGAAGGTTAAGGAGAGACTCAGGTATCTTTTTTTACCATGTCTCAAAAAAGCAAGAGTGTTACTTGTTTTTTCTGTCTAGGGTTCCTTACTCATTTCCTTTACTTATTTGGTAGACAGTTGTATCAGAATTGCATCAAAATTGTAGTTTTGATCTCTGGCCTGGGCTTTTGTTTTGGCTCTCTAATTTCACCATTGCTGGAACACAGTATGGGTAATGGATCAATATTGACCTATCATCAAGAGTACAAGGAAGTGATTTCTTCTGCTTCCTACTTAACAAGCTCATTTCTTTTAGGTCTCCAATGATTAATTATCTGAGCCAGTGAAGTTTGGGTTTTAAGTGTTTCATAAAAGAAATTGATAGGAGGTTAGAGTATCTCCACTTTTCCTTTCTTCTGGTGAGTTTAGCACCGGGAACTGTGCTTTTGTGTAACTTCAGAAAACAAACCATGACAGTTTATATAATATTATTCCCTATTTAAAATTTAATTATTTATATAGTGAAATTAGAGCTGAGTATTTGGAATATGTGAAAAGTATTGATGGTATATTTTATGAAGGATAACCTTGCATGATAACCATTTTAAAAGCAAATTGATACTCCATGATGATACCCTTCAGAGCAGTGTTTTCTAACTGTTGCTCTTTTTTTCTTATAAACTTTCAAACCTCCTCAACAAAAGTTTACTTTCTTCCTTTTTCTTTACTTTTGAATACCATATTTACTTTCTTGAAGAAATAAGTGGTTTTTAAAAAATCTAATAACAGTGGAAAGAATCAAAGACAATAATAGTTTTAAATGTCCTCTTTCTAGATGTCTTCTATAGTGATTTGAATCATCTACTTATTTCCTCTGTCCCATGGTGCTTCAGAGATATTGCAAAGAATATAGGTTTCAACATTAGGATAGTTCTGCCTTTGTTTATTGCTACTCTGCTGCTTCTTGGTTTTGTGAACTTGAACAAATCGCTGTGTTCATTCAATTATATTTATAGCTGCAAGTATTTATTAAGCACCTAAATAAAGGATACAGAAACAAATGAAAATACAGAGGTAGATAAACTTTTTTTTTTTTTTTTCTGAGACGGAGTCTCACTCTGTCAGCTAGGCTGGAATGCAGTGGGGCAATCTCAGCTCACTACAACCACTGCCTGCCTCCTGGATTCAAGCAATTCTCCTGCCTTAACCTGCCAAGTAGCCCACCATGCCTGGCTAATTTTTTGTATTTTTATTGGAGACAGGATTCCACTGTGTTGACCAGCCTGGTCTCGAACTCCTGACCTCAGATGATCCGCCTGCCTTGGCCTCCCAAAATGCTGGGATTACAGGTGTGAGCCACCACACCCAAGCAACAAACATATTTTTAAAAATAGCCCTGCCTTTATGAAGCTCACATTCATATAAGGGAGTCAGAAATATTACCGAGGCATAAGTAAATATTTAGTATGTTAAATAGTGATAAGTGCCAAGAGAAAAATCAAATAGGGAAAGAATCTAATAAGTATCGAAGCCAGGATGATACTGATATTTTATATAAAGTGCCCAGGGAAGACCTCATAAAGAAAGTGACTTTTGAGAAAAAGTCTAAGAAAATGAAAGCAAGTCATGTGTTTATCTGGCTGAAGAGCATTTCAGGCAGCCCTGGGAGAGATGGATGCCTGGGATGTTCAAGGAACAGGAGGCCGATATGAATAGAGCAGGGTTAATAACTGAGAAAGTTATGGGAGACGAAATCAGAGATAAGGGTGCCAAATGTCTTATAGATCATTGTAAAGAGTTTGGCATTCTTTCTGAGTAAGATGAAAGCCATTGTAGGATTTTAGAGCAAAAGAATAACATTGGTCAGCCTGACATTTTAATAGGATCATTCTGGCTGCTCTGTTGATGGGAGGAAGATGGAATTAAGGAGATCAGTGAAGTTTCTCTTATCTAGGAAAAAAGAAATAGACTTGGCATATGCATGTGCTTTTTTTACTTTTTAATATTTATGTTACATAGGACCAGGACTGATTCATAACTCCTTATGAAGTTAGGAGCCCTGGAGAAAAGAACCAACTGATCTTGAGCCAGCTTAAATTGGAAAAACTCCTCATTTGGGCTTCATCTTTTCTGTTCTTATAAGTTGTGGACTATTTTTTCTCTTCCAGCAGCCATCATTCACAACCATAAGCAAAGCTATTTTTATAAACATCTGTATCTAACCCATCAAGATACAACCTAAAATAAAAGTTTAAAAAAAAAGAAGATAGTACTAGTAGACATTCTATAAAGCAGGGACACTTAGTACTCAAAATTACATACTCTATTTTGTAGGTTGTACTTTTTTCTAGGGAAAAGGTTCATAGCTATCATCAGATCCTTAAAGGATTGCTTCTAACTAATCCTTTTGCTACTCTTAAACATTTTTGCTGTAACTTTTAAGTTCTCATATATGTAACATTGTCAAGTTATTTGAAGCATTTGAAGAGAAATATTGTTTATGAAGACCCCCTAATTCATTTCGAATTTGACTCTTAGGCTCATTTTTTAAAATCATAGTATTTCAGAGTAAATTCGCATATAACATTTATTTATAAAACCATCTTTTATCTAGAATACATCTTTTTTTCTCCTTCAAGCAATAATCCTCTTGTATGATTCATTTTAAACATGTTGAAAGAATTTAAATAACTATTTTTCTTACTTTTGCTAGTTGGAGAAAAAAATTAAGACACTTCAAATTTGAAGATTAAAGAAATTTCTATTTGCTTCCATTAAAAAATTGTAGAAATAGCCCTGCATGTTAGTTGCATGTTGCATGATGCTGGAATTGTTAAGTGATGTTAAGTGATCTTTTTTTTTTTTTTTTTTTCTGAGATAGGGTCTCACTCTTGCCCAAGCTAGAATTCAGTGGCATAATCAAGGCTTATTGCAGCCTCCAGACTCAAGCAATCCTTCCACCTCAGCCTCCCAAGTAGCTGGGACTATAGCCGCATGCCACCATGCCCAGGGAAATTTTTTATTTTTTGTAGAGACTAGGTTTTGCCATTTTGCCCAGGCTGGTCTTGAAAAAAAACCCTGGGCTGGAGCAATCTGCCTGCCTCAGTTTCCCAAGAAGCTGGGATTATAGGCGTGAGCCACCATGCCCAACCAATTTTTTTTTTAATTAAAAAATAAATGTAGCATAGCTCTGGAAATGATCAAATGTATAGGGAAGAAAATGCACATGTGTAAATGTGTCTATTTTAATTCTATTGCTAGGCTAAATGCTTTATATGCATATTATGATTTAATCCTTATGACAACTCTTCAATATTATTTCTCTCATTTTTGAGGAAACAGGAATGTCAACTTTATGCATTCTCATTGCTAGTAAATGGCAGCTGAAATTCACAACCAAATCTATTTCACTCATTTATTTATTCATTCAGTAAATTTTTAACTGAAATTCCTCTGCTCTTTCAACCATAATGTGTTATCAATTTGGAGGAATTTTTTTTTTCATGTTTATGCAAAGCTTTATAACAACAATAAGAGACTTTGGGCACACAAAGACAAAGGTACATCCACAAAAGTAGAACATTTGATACTTAGCATATTAGGTGTAGCTTAATGTAGTCTGGATATGATTAGGCTTAATCTGTGTACATGTTTACTTACCAGTTTATATTTCACACAGATGCAAAATCGGATGGTGATTTTACTTTGTAACCTGAAACCTGCAAAGATGAGGGGAGTATTATCTCAAGCAATGCTCATGTGTGCTAGTTCACCAGAGAAGGTTGAAATCTTGGCTCCTCCAAATGGGTCTGTTCCTGGAGACAGAATTACTTTTGATGCTTTCCCAGGTAGGTATTTACTAGTAATTACTTAATAGTTTTGGAATCAGTTATCAAAGTGATGTTTGTAATGTTTAAAGGTTAAAATCAGTCCTGTGTAAGAATCATAAGGCTTAAATTAAATGACCATTATTAACTATTATTGAGTTTTTCAAATTTGCCTCAAGATGACACATTGAGTAAACCTTGTAACCATTCTCCCCCCCCATGAATGTACATGTTGTATAAAACACCTGATATGGTTTGACTATGTCCCTACCAAAATCTCATCTTAAATTGTAACTCCCATAATCCCCACATGTCATGGGAGGGACCCTATGGGAGGTAACTGAATCCTGGGGGCAGGTTTTGCCTGTGCTGTTCTCATGGTGGTAAATAAGTCTCATGAGATCTCATGGTTTTATAAAAGGGCAGTTCCCCCACACATGCTACTATATAAGACATGCCTTTGCTCCTCCTTTGTCTTGTGCCATGATTGTGAGGCCTCTGCAGCCATGTGGAACTGTGGGTCAATTAAACCTCTTTCTTTTATATATTACCCAGCCTTGGGTGTATCTTTATTAGCAGTGTGAGGATAGACTAATATAGTAAATTGATACTGGGTAGTGGAGCGCTACTGTAAAGATACCTGAAAGTGTAGAAGCGACTTTGGAACTCTGTAACAGGCAGAGGTTGGAACAGTTTGGAGGGTTCAGAAAAAGATAGGAAAGACTTCCTGGATACTTGCAGGGCTCAGGAAATAGGAAAATGTGGGAAAGTTTGAAACTTTCTAGAGACTTGTTGAATGGCTTTGACCAAAATGCTGATAGTGATATGGACAATAAAGTCAAAGCTGAGGTGGTCTCAGATAGAGATGAGGAACTTGTTGGGAACTGAAGCAAAAGTGACTTTTGCTAAGCTTTAGCAAAGAGACTGGTGGCATTTTGCCCTTTCCCTAGAGATCTGTGGAACTTTGAACTTGAGACAGATGATTTGGGGTATCTGGCAGAAGAAATTTCTAAGCAGCAGAGCATTTAGGAGATGACTTGGGTGCTCTTAAGCATTCAGTTTTATTCATTCACAAATACATGGTTTGGAATTGGAACATGTTTAAAAGGGAAGCAGAGCATAAAAGTCTGAAAAATGTTCAGACTATCGATGCAGTAGAAAAGAAAAACCCGTTTCTGCCAGCTGCAGAAATTTGCATAAGCAATGAGAAACCAAATGTTAATTGCCAAGACAATGGGGAAAACGTCTCCAGGGCATTTCAAAGACCTTCACAGCAGCCCCTCCCATCACAGGACCTAAGGAAGAAAAAATGGTTTCCTGGGCTGGGCCCAGGGCCCCCATGCTGTGTGCAGCTTAGGGACTTGGTGCCCTGCTTCCCAGCTGCTCTAGCCATGGCTAAAAAGGGCCAAGGTACAGCTCAGGCCCTTGCTTTAGAGAGTGCAAGCCCTAAGTTTTGGCAGCTTCCACATGGTGTTGAGCCTGTGGAGGCACAGAAATCAAGAATTGAGGTTTGGGAACCTCCGCCTAGATTTCAGAAGATGTATGGAAACCCCTGTATGTCCTGGCAGCAATTTGCTGCAGGAGCAGGGCTGTCGTGAACATCTACTAGGACAGTGCAGAAAGGAACTGTGGGATGGGACCCCACACACGCAGAATCCCCACTGGGGCACTGCCTAGTGGAGCTGTGAGAAGAGGGCCACTGTCCTCCAGACCCTAGAATCGTAGATCCACCCACAGCTTCCACAGTGTGCCTGGAAAAGCTATAGACACTCAACTCCAGCCTGTGAAAGCAGCTGGGATGGTGGCTGTGCCCTACAAAGCCACGGGTAGAGTTGCCCAAGGCCGTGGCAGCCCACCTCTTTCATCAGCATGACCTGCATGTGAGACATGGAGTCAAAGGAGATTATTTTGGAACTTTGAGGTTTAATGACCACCCCATTGGATTTTGGACTTGGATGGGGCCTGTAGGCCCTTTGTTTTGGTCAATTTCTCCCATTTGGAATGGTGTATTTACCCAATGCCTGTACCCCCAATGTATCTGGGAAATAACTAACTTGCTTTTGATTTTATGGCTCATAGGCAGAAGGGACTTGCCTTGTCTCAGATGATATGTTGGACTGTGGACTTTTGAATTAATACTGAAATGAGTTAAGACTTTGGGGGACTATTGGGAAGGCATGATTGGTTTTGAAATGTGAGGACATGAGATTTGGGAGGGGCCGGGGTGGAATGATATGGTTTGGCTGTGTCCCCACCCAAATCTCATCTTGAATTATAGCTCCCACAATTTTCACCTGTCGTGGGAGGGACCTGGTAGGAGGTAATTGAATACTGGGGGAGGGTTTTTCCTGTGCTGTTCTCCTGATAGTGAATAAGTCTCATGAGAGCTGATGGTTTTATAAAAGGGCAGTTCCCATACACAACACGCTCTTGCCTGCTGCCATGTAACACATGCTCCTCTTTAACCTTCTGCCATGATGGTGAGACCTCCATAGCCATGTGGAACTGTGAGTCAATTAAACCTCTTTCCTTTAGAAATTACCCAACCTCAGGTATATCTTTATTAGCAGTGTGAGAACAGACTAACACAACACCGCAGAGAGATTTTATCCTAACTAAAGCAATAATATTAACACCAACATAGCAGAAAAGTATGACATGGAGAGAGAACAGATTAATGTGCTGCAAAATCACTTACGCTGTAGATTGTCTCATGCTGCAACACAGAAAGACAGAGATGAAAAGTTTAGATTTATAATTATAAATTCCATCTAATAATATACTTGCACATGTTTTTACTCAACTTCAGGATATAGAGAAAATATCTAAGTTAAAATGTAATGATTTTAATAATCTAAAAGGAAGTTTCATTTTGTATTGCCTGTTTTCTCTAATAAAAATACTCCTGAGACAGAAAAATACTCTTGAGACAGATGAAGCTTCATAATGTGTGAGAAAGTTTCTTAAAATAGGTCTTTGAAGCAGAAGAGAAAGGATTCTTGGCAGATATAGAATAAGTATTTATCTCATATAAGAGGAAGGACCTGATAAAAGAAAAGCAGTTAGAAATTAAAAGACTGCATTTAAAGGATATTTATTTGACTAGAATAATTGGGAAAGGCAGATATAAATGAAGATAAATAGAATTAGGTTCAAAAGTAAGAACAATTTGGAGACATATTTGTAGAAATGACTCAGGATTTGTGTGTATGTCTGTGAGCGAATTATTTGTTAATGGTGCAATAAAATTAAACTAAGGTTTTGGGGGTTTTTTTTTTTCAACTTGTATTTTAGGCTCAAGGGATACAGATTTCTTATATTGGCAAATTGTATGTCCTTTAGGTTTAGTGTAGGAGTGATCCCATCACCCAGGTAGTGAGCATAGTACCTAATAGGTGGTTTTTCAACCCTCACCCCACTCCTGACCTCCGTCCCATTAGTAGTACTCAGTGCGTTTTGTTTCCATCTTCATGTCTGTGTATACTCAATGTTTAGGTTTAGCTCTCACTTGTAAGTGAAGACATTGTATTTGATTTCCTGTTCCTGTGTTGAGTTACTTAGGATAGTGGCTTCCAGCTGCATCCATGTTGCTGCAAAGGGTATAATTTTCTTTTTTTAAGGCTGCATGGTATTCCATAGTATATGCGTACCACTTTTTTTTTTAATCCAATCCACTGTTGATGGACACCTCAGTTGATTCCATGTCTTTGCTATTGTGAAGAGTGCTGCAGTGAACATACCAGTGTATTTGTCTTTTTGGTAGAATAATCTATTTTTCTTTGAGTATATACCCAGTAATGGGATTGCTAGGTCAAATGGTAGTTCTGTTTTAAGTTCTCTGAGAAACTGCAAACTGCTTTTCACAGTGGCTGAACTAATTTTCATTCCCTTTTCTCTACCACCTCGCCAACATCTGTGTGTTTTTTTTGTTTTCGTTTTTTGTTTTTTGTCTTCTTAGTAATAGCCATTGTGACTGGTATGAGATGGTATCTCATTGTGGTTTTGATTTGCACTTCTGTGATGTTGAGCATTTTGATACTTGTTTGTGACATATATATGTCTTCTGTTGAGAAGTGTCTGTTCATGTTCTTTGTCCACGTTTTAACAGAGTTATTTGGTTTTTGCTTGTTGAATTAAGTTCCTTATAGATTCTAGATATTAGAGTTTTGTTGGATGCATAATTTGTGAATATTTTTTCGCATTCCTCAGGCTGTCTGTTTACTCTGCTGATAGTTTATTTTGCCGTGCAGAAGCTCTTTAGTTTAATCAGCTCCCACTTGTCAACTTTTGTTTTTGTTGCAACTGCTTTTGGAGACTTGGTCATAAATTCTTTATTGAGAAGGGTATTTCCTAGAATTTTTGCCAAGAGTGATATTGAGAAGGGTATTTCCTAGATTTTCTTCTAGGATTTTTACAGTTTTAGGTCTTATATATAATTCTTAAATCCATCTTGAGTTATCTTTTGTACATGGTGAAATATAAGGGTCCTATTTCATTCTTCTGCATATGACTAGCCAGTTATTCCAGCACCATTTATTGAATAGAGAGTTTTTTCCCCATTGCTTGTTATTGTTGACTTGTTGAAAATCAAATGGTTGTAGGTGTGCAGCTTTATTTCTGGGTCCTCTATCTTGTTCCATTTGTCTGTGTGTCTATTTTTGTACCAGTACACTTCTGTTTTGGTCGCTGTAGCCTTGTAGTATAGTTTGAACTTGGGTAATGTGATACCTCCAGTTATGTTCTTTTTGCTTAGAATTATTTTGTCTATTTGGACTCTTTTCTCATTCCATGCAAATTTTAGAAAATTTTTTTCTAATTCTGTTATAAGTGACGTTGTATGTAGTTTGATAGTAATAGTATTAACTCTGTAGATTAGTTTGGGCAGTAAGGCAATTTTAACAATATTGATTTTTCCAATCCATGAGTGTATGATGTTTTTCCTTGTGTTTGTATCATCTGTGATTTATTTCAGCAGTATTTTATAGTTCTCCTTATAGAGATCTTTCACCTCTTTCGTTCGGTGCATTCCTAGATATTTCATTTTTTGTGTGCCTATTGTAATTGGGATTGTGTTCTTGATTTGACCCTCAGCTTGAACTTTGGTGTATAAAAATGCTACTGATTTTTGTGCATTGATTTTGTATCCAGAAACTTTATACTAAAGTCGTTTATCAGCTCTGGGAGCCTTTTGATGAGTCTTTAGTGTTTTTTAGGTACAGAATCATAACTTATTGAAGAGAGATAATTTGACTTATTCTTTTCCTATTTGGATGCCTTTTCTTTCTCTTGCCTGGTTGCTCTATCTAGGACTTCCAGTCCTATGTTGAGGAGGAGTGATGAAAGTGGGCATCCCTGTTTTGTTCCAGTTTTCAAGGGAAATGGTTCCAGCTTTTGCCTATTAGGTATTATGTTGGCTGTGGGTTTGCCATAGATAGCTCTTATTATTTTGAGGTATGTTACTTTGATGCCTAGTCTATTGAGGGTTTTATCATGAAGGGATGCAGATTTACTTAAAGCTTTTTCTGTATTTGTTGAGATGATTATATAATTTTTGGTCTTCTATTTACGTGGTGAATCACATTTATTGATTTGCATATGTCGAACCAGCCTTTCATCCCAGAAATAAAGCCTACTTGATTGTGGTATATTGCTTTTTGATGTGCTGCTGTATTTTATTTGCCAGTGTTTTGTTGAGGACTTTTGTGTTTGTGTTCATCAGAGATACTGGCCTAAAGTTTTCTTTTTTCCTTATGGTCTCTGACAGTTTTTGGTGTCAGGCTGATGTTGGCTTCACAGGATACATAAGGGAGGAGCTTCTCTTTCTCAGTTTTTTGGAATAGTCTCAGTAGGATTGGTACCAGTTCTTTGTACATCTGGTAGAATTCAGCTGCGAATCCATCTGATCCAGGGCCTTTTTTTTTTTTTTTTTTTTTTTTTTTTTTGAGACGGGGTCTGGCTCTGTAACCCAGGTTGGAGTGCAGTGGCGTTATCTTGGCCCACTGCGATCTCTGCCTTTTAGGCTCAAGCGAACCTCCCACCTCAGCCTCCCAAGTAGCTGGGACTATGCCACCACACCAGGGCTTTTTTTAATTGGTAGATTTTTATTACTGATTCAGTTTGAGAACTCGTTATTGGTCTGTTCAGGTTTTTACTATCTTCCTAGTACAATCTTGGGAGGTTGTGTGCTTCTAAGAATTTATCAATTTTCTAATTTGTGTGCAAAGAGATGTTTGTAATAGTCTCTGAGGTTCTTTTGTATTTCTGTGGGATTGGTTTTAATGTCACCTTTGTCATTTCTGATTGCGAATAGCTGAGTTTTATTGAATAACAAGGCTGATGTGATTATATAGGCATGTTTTAAAATTCTCCATTAACTGTGTTTAATGAAATACTACAACATGAAGAGTTTTAACATGGAATAGTAACACAGAAAATATGGATGAAAGCATGGATTAATTTGTTTGGAACTCATTTCCACCCTCCTAATCAGAAGTAGACTAGTCTTAAAAAAACACACACACAGGGAAATTATTTATTTATTTATTTATTTTACAAGTACCCCTGACTTTGAATGAATCTGTATATCTTGAACCTTGGTAGATAAGGAATCATAGTGGTCTATGCTCTAATAACATTTTTTTGGAAATTACATTTTGGGAAAATCTCAGTCTCCATGATTTCTCAGAGATGCCTAATGGCTTTAAATTCATGGAGCATATGCTCACCACTCTACTCCCACCAAGCAAAACTAACTTGAAAACAGTATTACAGCTAGGAGACAAAGACAATGACAGGTCTTTGTGAGAATGCACTATTTATGATCAAATAATAAATAGGAATTTACAGTCAGACTTTTAACTTCTAAGATCGTGCTTATTTCTATTGATATCGAGTCTTATTAATAGTAGAAATTAATAGCTAATTAGGAAGCATAGGTTTAAATTTTGATATTGAGTCTTCCAAGATCATGCTTATTTCTATTGATATCGAGTCTTATTAATAGTAGAAATTAATAGCTAATTAGGAAGTATAGGTTTAAATTTTAAGTCCATTTGTTAAAAATCCAAATTGTCTATGCTTGATTCCTCCTCTTGAAAACCCATTTTAATCAGGTTTCTTTCCCCACTGTTTCACCAGAACTGCTCTGGGTAAAATCACCAATCACTCCCTGTAGCTATATGTCTAGTTCTCAGTCTTGTTATTAATTAACTTGGCTTCTGGCACCATACTCTTCTGGTGGTTCTCCTGCTTCACTGGCTGCCGCTATCATTTCCATTGCTGATTCTTCCTTACCTCCCTGGATTCTTACTGTTATAGGACCTCAGACTTTGGTTTTGGACCTCTTTTTTTTCCATGCTTATTCCTTGGGCAATTTTACCCAGTCATTTAGATAAGCTAGATAGCTGCCAGATGAACTCTTTGATGTACATGCTCCAAGGGGGAAGGACACATAATCCTACTCTTTCCCCTAGAATTCCATTTGTCCATGGTATTTTTCATCTTATTTGATAGCATTTCCATCCTCCTAGTTGCTTAACTGCTTTTCTTATACCCTATATCTTCTGCTCAGAAAATCCTAGTGGCTCTACCTTCTGAACATACCTAGAATTATTATTAACTCCACCACTAGCACCCTAGTCCCAAAGCCAACATCTCTTATCTACATATTTACATAAGTCTTCTAACTGATCATCCTGCTTTTGCCCTCTCTGTTCTTCCATTTATGTTCAATTAGAGCAGCCAGAGTGATCTAACAGATTATATTACTCTGCTCGAAACTATTCAGAAGCTTTTCATCTCACCTAGAGTACAAGCCCAAGTTCTTACAGTGATTTCCCATTATTTTGTTAATCTCACGAACTCCAGCTTTTCCTTGCTCACCCCACTTGAGCCACCAGCTCTTTCCCAAGGTAGCTGCATGGCTTGCTTACTCATCCTCTTCAAATCTTTCCGAACCTCAGCTTTTTCATCTATAAGAAGGGGATTTTAATTGGTATTTGTCTTAACTGGGTTTATAAGCTTTGACTTTTAAAACACTTAGCCAACTGCCTGGTATTTTAAATTCTTTGCTGTAACTTTTGTGTCTCAATACCCTCATCTGTAAGATGAGAGTAATGAATATTACTTCTTACATATGTACTGAGAGGATTAAACAAGTTAATATACGTACAGCACTCAGTACAGTGACCAGCACTTAGTAAGCACTATATACATGTTGTATATTATTATGGATATTATCTAATTTACATGGCACTGTCTTTCTAGATCTGAGAAGGTTAATTTTGTGCTACATCACAGCTTTTTATACTTAGGGCTTATGTTGCTTGCAGCAAGAATTTACCCACACAATCTGTATTCTTTATAAGAAGCATGTATGTCAGTCTGCTTCTTAACTAACTCATTATCAGTTTGGCAACGTCCTTTTGGGCCAAGGTTGCAAAGGTTGCAAATCTGAGTCAGTGCTCAGACCTCCCTGAACAGTATCTCTGCCTCTAGCCTTCTAGAATCCTGGAGTGCCCACTTTGCGACACAATATATGTACAAGATTATGATTATAGATTAAGGAATGATTTACAAACAAAAAATAAAAATCTTATGGATCTAAGGAGCAATATAATTGAATTTTATTTATTGGTTTTTTTTTTCCATTCTACTTACTAGTTTCTCTATTGTCGAATCAAATGTCCTTAAAGGAGTAAGAGAAATCCTTATTTTTTTATACCAGTCACTTTCAGTCTTAGTTTCATTACATGTTCTACTGTAGGTGTATCATTCAATTAACTACTATGTTATCTCCGAAAGCCTGCATGTTAGAAGGCAGTGTTTTATGTTCTTGCCAGTTTCATAGTTTCTGAAGAGCTAATAAACAACAAAACTACAATGACCAACTAATTTACACAGTTTTGTTATTCTTATATATATATGACTGGAAAATAAATACTATTTTATATAATAAGATGTCATCAGAATATAAAATATAAATATAAAATGTGAGTATATTTTATATTCCTAATATAAGATATGAATATATTTTATATTCCTAATATAAATTCTGCAGCTTAAGAGATATGTTACTTTTCTTCATTGTTTCTTTAACTGACTGATTCTTCATTCTAAATATTGAGCATTCTCAGCTTTGAACTTACATTAAACTTTACTCTCTAATTTTCTATCATTAAGTAGAGGAGTTGTTTGGTATATTACTTGTCTTTAAGCCTAAACCAGATGTGCTCTACTACTAATTTTTCTTTTATTATAAAATTGATACTGTGAGTTACTATAAATAGAGGGGTTGTGGGTATTAACCACATGTAAGAGGGTTGTTTACTTGCTAAAGTATGGTTTGTCAGTGGGCAGAATGCTGTACTAGCAGAACATGGGCTTTGTTGATTATGTGACATTGAGCAACTTGTGTTTTCTGAGCCTCAGTTTCTTTTTACTTAAAATTAGTCAGAGTTATGTGAATTTTAGGCAACAACATATATTCCTAGTGCTTAGAAAATACTAGTCCCTGTCTCCTCACTACTCCTTTCTGTTTCTTTACATCTCACCGAACAGAATGGGTAGCAAATGAAATCCAAAGTAGTTATCATCATTAGCTAGAGAAACCCAAAATTTAAGCCAATCTCCAGTATTGATAAGAAATCTTTAAGCACTAGAGCAGTGATCTAGCAGCTCATTTTGTGTTTTGAAACATAGTAAAGCATAAGCTGCTTCTACCAGTTGTAAAAATATAACATATCAAAAGACTTTTTTTTCTTCACAGTTTTTCTTTATATTTAATGATAAAATGAGTATGTTAATCCATTCATGTACTGCTGTAAAGAAATATCTGAGGCTAGGTAATTTGTAAGGAAAAGAGGTTTAATTGACTCAGGGTTCAGCAGGCTGTACGGGAAGTATGGCAGCATCTGCTTCTGGGGAGGCCTCAGAAATTTTACTCATGGCAGTCAAATCAAGTCAGAGCAAGAGCGAGCATCTTACATGGCAGGAGCAGGACCAAGAGAGAGCAGGGAAGTGCCACACACTTTTAAACAACCAGATCTCAGGATAACTCACTATCATGAAACTAGCACCAAGGAGGAAATCTGCCCCTGTAATCCATTCACCTCCACCAGGCTCCACCTCCGACATTGGTGATTATAATTGAACATAATATTTGGGTGAGGATACGGACTCAAACCATATCAGTGAGTATCTTCCATTTTATTATTTTGATAATTTGGATACAATTCATTAAGCTTTATTACTTATAAAAATATTTATGAGTAAAATATAATATCTTTTACATAAACAACAATAACTATTTTATTTTACCAATCAAGAATATAAACTGCTGACATAATAAAAATAAAGTAAATGTTAAAAGTTTGATTAGGTCCAAAAATCAGAAAATGCTGCCAAAACAATTCACTGGAAATGTCTGTGAACAGTCTCTTTAATATTTTTGTATTTTAGCTGTATAATTTTCTTGTGCTTTTTCTCTCCTACACAGGAGAGCCCGACAAGGAGCTGAATCCTAAGAAGAAGATTTGGGAGCAGATCCAGCCGGATCTTCACACTAATGATGAGTGTGTGGCTACATACAAAGGAGTTCCCTTTGAGGTGAAAGGGAAGGGATTATGTAGGGCTCAAACCATGAGCAACAGTGGAATCAAATAAAATGCTTCCACTACCAAAAGACATTTAAAAAAAACCTTAAAAATAATAAAGAGAAATACATTTGTCACTTGTACCTAAAATATGAGTGGCTCATTTTTGTGTTATTCTCTTCTAGACTTGACTAGTCATTTACCTGGTATATATTGTTTTCACTGATTGGGGAAACACTAGATTTTTACCTAGGTTTTTGATCATTTATAATGGAGAGCGGAAGTTGCCTATATTTTCTAATAATTTATTTTTCAGCAGGAATATTGATTAGCAGGTTTTTTTTCTTTATACCCATAGAAAACTAACTAGATTAATATTTAGTTTCTTATTTGTAGGCACAGGATGCATGAAATTTCAGGCTCTGGGATTTCTTGTATATTGTGTGTCTGTATCAAAAATATCCTCTCCTTTTCAAAAATGACAAGTTGGAAAATGTTTGTCAGACTTATTAACTGGTCACATTATAATAATATTGATAATGACCAACTGCTCATTCTGAAAGCCAAACATAAAAGCTAGGAGATGTGGCATCTGAACATTTTTGCTTTGCTGCCAGAGTAACCCTGACTAATAATACAATAATAGCGATTTAAAAAAAAAAAAACTGAGATTTCCTACTGGCTTGAAGTTTTTCTATTTAGCAGAATAATAGTAATAAGTTTCAACTAGCTCTAAAGAATGAACACATTGTAAACAGTTGCCACAGTAGTTTCTAATAAATTGATCATAAAAGCAGCAATCCTTCTTTTTTTTAATTCTAGCTTCTTTATAAAGATTATTTGGGTACCTAATAAAGGATAATTTATATCTTATTACAGACTGATATTTTGCTTTTTCATGTATCATCATATTGTCAGTATATTAAAAGAAATTATAGCCTAAAACTTAACATATACCATACTTAATATTAAGGTGTCAAATAGTTATTCTTACTCATCTTACAAATATTGTAAGAGCAATAAAAATTAATTGAGGACTTATGAGCCTACAGGTCATCAGCCTTCAGGTGATTACTGATGATTTGGGCTTACACACACATGTCAGCAAGATAGAGGGTGTGGATAGGGGAGAGCTGGTAGCTAAGAAGGGGCCTCACAGAGGAATATTAGTGATTTTAACTGGGTTTCAGAATCTGCGCCTTACCTTTACAGGTTCAACAAAAGATTGGCACCAATGGAGACAGAAGTATAGACATTGTTTTAAAAATACACACATGCACAGACACACACAAAACATTTTATCTTCATAGCTGTCTGAATCCTTCAATAAGAAGGAGAGGCACACACAAATACATACACACACTCACACAAAACTCAACAATCATAAAACAATGCTGCACGTTATAGAAGGCAGAATTAAATTTTATTTATTTAAATCCATGGAACTCTAGTAGGCCAGGATATATTATAGTACCATTATCAATGTGATATTCTAAAAATATGAACGGAGCATCATTAACATTTTTTGGTACCTAAGCACAAAATGAATTGCAAAAGTTACTTTGTTCTCAAGATATGTCATTCTTTTGGGAATAAATACTTTTGGTGATGGAGTCTTGTGTGAGTTTTTTGCTCTGAATTTTTCTCAATTATATTAAATTTCTTTAATATAATTTAAATAATATTTCAACTACCTAGGCAGTTGAAATTTTCCCAACAAAATGTTGAAAATACTGTACCCCAGATCAGATTATATAATGATTTGTTAGTGAAACCTAAATTGGTGATTGAATCATACATCAAGCCTAGAGAGAATAAAAGCGATTGGTCTTTTGTTTTTTGTGTTTTTTTTTGTTTGTTTGTTTGTTTTTTTGAGACAGTCTCGCTCTGTCGCCCAGGCTGGAGTGCAGTGGCGTGATCTAGGCTCACTGCAAGCTCTGCTTCCCAGGTTCCCATCATTCTCCTGCCTCAGCCTCCCGAGCAGCTGGGACTACAGGCGTCTGCCACCACGCCCGGCTAATTTTTTTTGTTTGTTTGTATTTTTAGTAGAGACGAGGTTTCACCGTGTTAGCCAGGATGGTCTTGATCTCCTGACCTCGTGATCCACCTGTCTCAGCCTTCCAAAGTGCTGGGATTACAGGTGTTAGCCACCGCGCCCAGCCTGGTCTTTTGTTAAAGCACATGATGTAGCATCATCAGTAGTTCATTTGTGCTGAAATTTATGATGACTTACTACAAAAGAGTACATTGCAAAAATGTCACATTTCTCTTTCTCAAGTACTGTATTATGCCTTGCCAAATTATACCAAATGTCCATGCTTCCCTCCATAATTCCCCCAGGTCTTTACCATGTAGAAATCCATGCTAAAGAGAGAAAGAAGTGGAGACTTAATGAGTGATTTTTCAAGTTGTATGAAAGCATTGACCAAGTTATCCATTCAGCCCTATTCAGTACTTGTTTTCACAGAAAACTTAATTCTGTTTTATTTGTATTGCTGGGATGGGAGAGCTCTTGCAGAATCTACAAAGAAATATGTCATTGTTGGCAAACTGGACATAACACTTCAGCATCTGATGTATTCTGGTTTTTAAGGATTTCAGCAGTAGGAGGTAGTGTTTGGTGGGAGGATCACTTTGAGCCCAGGAGAGCGAGGCTGCAGTGTGCTGTGATTGCACCACTGCACTCCAAACTAGGCTACAGAGTTGAGACCCTGTCTAAAAAAAAAAAAAAATTCTTAGTTGGGGAATACCTCACTGTTTCTTGTAACTGGGCACTAAAATGGCCTGAGTATACCTCCTCAACTTTTCAGAGAAATGATATGTCCTTTTAAAATATAAAAGTATCAAAAGTATACAACATTAGCCATGTATTTCAGCTACATAAATAGTGACACAAGTCCCGATTCTAGGTGCTTTCCAACAGTATGAAAATTACAACTTTATCACGAAGATGCCAAATAAAAGGAACGAGGAAGGGCAAATTGGTGTGCTCAACAGGCAATAATGTTGCAAATTTGCTGTCCTGTGGAGAAAGCTCTACCCTCCAAAATTTTAGTTAAGGAATAATCATGCCTTCTCTAACAAATGTAAGGGGGACATATTAATAATGCATGTCTACTGTCATGGATTTTATTACAGAATTACTATTAAGATTGTTATTGCCTTCTAACTAGTCTTTTCATGTGTTTTATCCACCTCTTAACTCCTTATGAGGTAGATCAGTCATTTTACCCCAAAGAATCAGCAGAAAAGTTAAAAAATTGCCCATACAAAGTTGAAACCTGGTTTAATTGTTTTCAATTCTTACTGATCCTGTGTTCTACATTACATCATGCTTTCTTAACATGTTAGTTAAATGGTCATGTGGTTTCTTTTATTTGAATGAAAAGTTTAGCTTATGCTAGATAAAAATAGTGACATAAAAATACCTAAATTTGAGTAGTTTATAATTCGCTCTTTTAGTGGAATACTTCAGAGATTCTAAAGGGAGAGATGAGATTATTAAACACTCTTTGGAGTGGTTACGAAGAGAATTTATCAATTTTTTTTCTTTTTACTATGCAAATTTATAGGGAGAATTCACTTGGCAAAACCAAGCTGCTGCTGCTGCTGGTAGCAGTTGCCTTTTTAAAGAGCCATATACCATGATTCTTTGAATAGTGTGCTGTTATTGACGGCACTGAATGTGTAATGACAGTCCATCCCAAAAGCCAACATATAGATGTCACTAAGTTCCATATACACAGATAATTTAAAACAGGAACATAGGTGTACTCCATTTTGGTACTACTTATAACCCCAAAATTTGCAATAATGATGAAAACGATAGTTGCTGATGGCTAATATGCCTCTGTACAAAACTGAATCATCTTCAGGTACCAACTTGGAATGAGAAAGAGTCACTTACACATTCTTATGCATTGCACTTTGTATAGCTATGGTTTTTCCTTTGAATAAATCTTGGCAGAGATAACTCATAGGAGTATAACTCCATAAAAATATTTGGAGGAAGGACCCAGAACAATGAAATAATTGTTGGTGTGAAAGTGAGCCATCTGGAATTTCAGAGTGTGAACTAATTATTGTATATTGTATTTTTTCACCCTTATGTATTCGGGTTTTTTTTTTTCCTTCCTTTCTAACTTCCACCTATCCTAACACACACTATTCCCAATTCTCTAGATGTTTAAGTACAAAAATGTGTGTAAGTGTGATTTTATGTCTTCATCAACATCATTTCCTATCTGGCAGGCTGTTGGCCTTAGCAACAGGAGCAGAAACAAGCCTGAGACCCAATAATTGCAAGAAAGAAAAATCCTTTTTAATGAAGCGTTAGCTACTCTTGTCCTTCCCATTACTACATAATGCCTACAGAATCGTTCAAACAGCCATTGTTAATGTCCTGTTTCCTCAATGGCATTCATGTGATGAACCTTCGTATTAAGGCTGCTCTGACAAAGTTTTACATTTGTTTTCGTAAATTGCCTCATTAGAATATGCATCCCAGCAGAGAAACGCACTCAATATATACGTGCACTTTGGTTATCAGATTGCATATTTGGCTGATACTGGTTCACTTAAAACCCCTCAAATTTTCACACCTGGGGAATTTGGAAAGAACAGTGCAAGAGTCATCCAAAATCAACACCACAACTGTATTTCTCTTTGAAAAAGATGAATGAAAAATGCAAACTAAAAGTCACTTTCAGTAAGTTTAGCAAAAGGGAATGATTTCGGTAGAAATAACTTTTTTCTAAAACTTTCAGTTTTCCTATAAAAGGATAACATTTTTGTCTTAAAACAGCACATACATTGAAAACAAAAAGAGAACTTTTCAGATACTTGTAAAGAGACTTGTTTTGAAAACAAAGTTTGAGTGAGAATCTGGGAAATAGCAATGCCACGTAAAAACATTAGCTTTATGTAAAAGAAGTACAGTATATCTGAAAATCAGTAGAATAGAAAATCTAAGAAAAAATTTAATTAAAAAAGTATAGATAAACATAGCTTTAAAAAAGGAAGTCTTTGAAAATGCTAATTGAGATGATATATCTAGAGGAAAAAGCCTGGCAAGAGTCAGAGCTGATAGGTTACAGGGGTAATCACTAATGACCCCAGATTGTATGCACTAATGAGACTTTAACACTAGCTGCGCAAAAACATCAGATGCACTATCTTCCAATCCTCTAAAATATTCAAAGCACTTTCAAATTAAACTTTAGTAGAGATTTTTGGTGTCTGGATGAGAACAGCATACAGATTAGGCATCTGGAGGGACATGAGAAACTATTGCAAATAATAGACTCATGGGAAAGGTGGTAGGGTATCAGATGAACTTGCTGGACATCGTTTATTTTACTTAAAGTAATCCTAGTCTCATGGTTCTTTAGATGTGCAGGGGCAGAAAGATGTGATACCTTTCCTTAACCATCTTAAGAGTCAAAGCTGACATTCCTGTAACAAAAGACAAGAGAAAAACATAACGAGAACATTTAATCAAAGTTTTACATGATACACGAGCCCTCAGAAATGAAGACCAAAAGACTCAGAGATAACTGTCTATTTTATGCCTAGGATTGGTAAAGAATGGACAGCCATATAGCAATGTAATTGGATAAAAGAGAAAGTGCTAAACTGTGATAGACTGGGCAGGAAAACCCAGCAAGGCCATCCAGATTCTTCTTGGCCTCTGTAGCATGCCCTCCCCCGGGTATGGGGCAGGACCTTTCTGGAATGAGGGTCATCAAGGGAGAAGGGAGAGAGTGACCTAAGTTTTATGGCTTGCTTTCAGGATGAGGAATTCTGGTTTCTGTGACTTTCTTCAAGTGGAAAAAGAGGTGGAACATAGGAGGGCAGGAGGACAGAAAGACCTTGCTTCGGAAGCTCCTCCAATCTCCTTCAGTTCAAAGTCCTCAGCATGCCAACGTGTCATATTTGGAATATGGTCTTTTGAGCCCCCAACAGTTGCAAGTTGTAATTATCTCCAGAACACATGAGTTTATTCAATGAATATGCATGCACTGTCATCCAGAAAAAGCTGAACAAACCAGCCTCAAATGGAGAACAGCAGCAAGACGTTCACTTAAGTGCCTTAACATTCATGATTCAACATCCCCAGGACCAACTAACAAAATATTTCTCTACACCCACTATGCTGATTCCTATGAAAAGCTGGGATTGCTATTGCATAATGGTACACAGAAGAGTATGTCTAGAATTTAATGCCTCATGGATATTATGCTAGAATTCAGAGTATATTGGGCAAACACACTAACCAGAAAGATGGGAAAAGATGAAAAGGAAGGAAAACAGTGGTAAGATACGGACCTTCTACTATTTGTATATTGAATTAAAAGAGCTAATGATAAACTACCAGGGGATATGCAATGTAAATTATAAGAAAGGACTCTTGAAACAAAAGGGGCAACCTGCAAGGGGGAGGCTTGAATTAAATAATTAACTATCTGAGCACGATCTAGTAATATGGGGAAAGAAAAAGCATTCCAAAGTCCACTTCTCTATGGAGGATAGGAGAAAGAGAACTAAGGAGGAAATGAAAGTATTATAAGAGTCTTATTTTAATAGTGGGAAATTATTGGTAAGGGGAATATTTCGTACTGTGTCATCAGGCAATAGTAGAGAAATATGTGAATTCAGGGGCAAGAAAATAATCTTTAATGAAGGTGAATTAGAGTAGAACTTCCAAATTATCAAGGGGAAATACTGAATTAATACCAATGTTATCAAGGTTGCAAAACTAAGGAAAAGAAAAAATACAATAAATACACTAATATAATAAACATAATGAGAAATATTAAAGGAAGATTTAATAACGTGGGGTGTCATCTACCATACACACACACACACACCAAAATAATGTTTTTTTAAATTAGGAAAAACAATCTAAGAACATACATGAATGAACACCTGAGTATAACCAGAAAATATTTTGAAAAAAGGAAAAAAATTTGACCTCCTAGATATCAAAGAATGATATAAAATTATTATAATTAAATCACTCTGGTATTGAGAACAATATAAATTAAATAGAATAGGATTAAGAATCCAGGATAGATCCAGAAATAGATCCAGGATATACATTTCAATCTCTATCTCTAGCTACCTACCTACCATTTAAGTAGTAAAAGGATGAATTAATAAATAGAACAAATAAAACTGGTTACTCATCTGAAAGGAAGTAAAACGAAAACCCCAGCTATATCATGTACACAGAAATATATGACTATAAAAAATTTCACAAATGCAGTTTGGCAAAACTTACCATACAAAGTTAAAGGACAAATAATAGATTTGAAAAAACAATTGTTACTCAGAGGACAGACAGAGGGTTAATATCTATAACATACATAGAGCTCTTCCAATTTGCCAAGCAAAAAGTAATCCAATAGAAAAAAAAAATGACAAAAGGACAAAGGATATGAAGATCCAATTCATAAAAGACTAAGTCTAAATTACCAAAATGCTTACATAAAAATGTTCCAAACACATAAAATCTTTCCAGTTGGGAAATGCAAATAAAGTAACAGTGGGCTGTGGTTTTACATTTATTCAACTGGTGTTAGCAATAGGTGTTCAAGATGATAACACCTATTGATGGGGAGAAAACAACTCATGTTGTTGGAAATCAAGTTTATCACAATATTTTTGCAAAGAATCTGTTAAGATACATTAAATGTATATATACTTTGACCCAGAAATCTCACTCTTGGGAATATAACTTACAGAAAAATAGTATTAACTAAAAATATATGTACAAGAATAGTTGCTTGAGCATTGCTTTGGGTGACAGAAAACTGGAAAGCTCATCAATAGAGGAGCAGTTGCATAAATTTTTACATAAACACTGTGAAATGTTTTTGCAGACTTTAAAAAGAATGAATTTGGGCTATATTTTAGGTTTGGAAAAATTTAAATGAGGTGGTGTTGAGATAGCCAAGTAAAAAGGGCTCCCAGAGAATCTCCAACTGGCCTGCACATAGAGGGGACAAGGTGGAGCCATGGGAAGTTTTTGTTGTTTGCAGAGAGGAGGAGCCTGGCCTCTCCTGTTACTGGCTGGTAACCTGGGATTCAATTGGTGAGATGGGGGCCCATTAACAGGAACCCCTCTCACTTTGCTGAGGTTTTTTTTTTTTCATTTTTCACCCAATAAATTCCATTTTTCTCACCCTCCTATGTGTCCATGAGCCTAATCTCTCTTGGTCGTGTGACAAGAACCCAGTTTTTAGCTGAAATGAGGAGAAAGTCCTACAACAGTATTAAACCGAAACAAAAATATATTATGAAGAGTATAATATGAAAACTTGTTTTTAAGTAGAAAAGTCCTATATATTTTTATGTGTTTATATGTGCTGTGTGGGGGTGATTATCCGGACATGAAGAAAAATAGAAACAATGGACACCAGGCTTTTGGTTGGCATCGGTTATCTGTAATGGGCAGATTTGCATGGAGAAGAGGAGAGAGGTAAAGGCAAAGCAAAAAAAGCCACATAAGACTGCTAAAAGAAAATAAAGTATGTAATATTACCACATTTAAGCACTGATGTGAAAATGGATGTGTGTGTATATACACACACGCATACACAGTAGGAATACCTTATCCAGAGGGAATATATTCCAAGGCCCTAATGGATGCCTGAAGCCAAGGAGAGTACTGAGCCCTAAACATACTATGTTTTCCTATATGTATATTCCTGTTATAAAGTTTAGTTTGTAAATTAGACACAGTAGGAGATTGGCAACATAACTAATAATAAACTAGAATAATTATAACAATATACTGTAATAAAAGTTATGTGAATGTGGTCTCTCTCTTAAGATGCCTTATTGTATGTAATATTTTCAGATTGCAATTGACCACAGGTAACTGAAACTACAGAAAGTGAAATCACAGATAAGGGGTGATACTGTATATGCAAATATAAAAATAAATAATTCAGGGAAGAACATCACATTTCTGTGACTAAAAGCTCCTCTCTATTAATCATCAATATCAGGCCAGCCTCACAGAGCTTAAATCCTTAATGTTCTGCACCATATATATTTCCTGAAATGAACTAGTATTTGTGTTCTAGAAAAGTTAACTGACAACACATAAATGAAGCATATGAAGAACTTAACACCTGAATTCTTTTCCATCCTCCTTTTCTCCAGCAGTCACCATGGTTTCAACTTCTTAGCATCAAGTCTCTTTCTCTGTCCCAAGCCCCCCCAACCCGTGGGGCAGTGTCAGTTCTCACTGCACTTCCAAACTCTGCACCATTGTTGAGTCTCCTACTTCTCAGTCCAGGGCCCACAGCATAAGAGAAAGAGGTCATGCAAAGAAATAAGTGAGATATTGTTTTAAGTTGGAATCTGTATTATGCTTTCCTATAGAAACACTGTATAAATCTAGCACAAATTCAAACATGTACTGGAGTTCACGTAATGTTGTGCATTGAAGTAGGCTTTTGAAGACTATTCTGGGAGAATAACCACCAGCTGTAATCCTGTTTCTAATGGAAAATCCAAATCCAGTATATTGTACACCAAAAAACCAAACAAAAAAACCCCTTATAAATTAGATTATAAAAACAAACTGTTTGTAAATTGGGAACTATCTTTGTGAAAGAATTTTATAAATTATGAAGTTTGTATACAAATATTTATGAAAGTGATCTGATTTTGACTTGCTGGTGGACTTCACTCATATGACTGATTAGAATTATTTTCCTTCAATTTTCACTGCTACCATTGGGACCATCCTGAAGCTCTCCACTAAACCATAGTGGCCAACCTTCAAAGGTAGAAGGTCTTTAGTCAAGGCTTTATTCATAGTCAATTATCACAATCATTATACTCATTTTTGCAAAAGGGCTTGCTCTGAGTTTTTACCAAATGTTTCCAAACTGAAATAGAAACCACAGGTTACAAGGAAGTGGAAAAGAAAATTAACATATTTTAAGCAACTACCATGTGCCAGGGTGTTTAATCATTACAATAACTATGAGTAGGTATTCCAAAGAAGGAAACAGACTCTGACAAGTTTAAACAATTTTTTTTTTTTCTGGCAGTAAGTAAGCAGTCAAGCTAGTTCCTTTTTAATGGATAATAACTAATTATTTTTAACTTTTATTTAAATATACCATATACAAGTAGTTTATAAATCACAAGTGTTTGTTGTTGCATTTTCACAAAGTGAACAAATCCTGTGAAACCAGGCTCCAAATCAAGAGAACAAAAGAACATGACCAGAATCTCAGAAGCCACACCAAGTGTAACCTTTCACTCACAATCCCCTCCCTAGGGTTAACCACTCTCCCGATTTCCAGCACTTCTACCATCAGAGTAGTTTAGATTACAATTGTTTTACTGTTTTTGAACTTTCTGCACACGGAATCATGGAGTATGTACTCTTTTATGTCTGGCTTATTTTTCAACATTGTGTTTGAGCAATTCACTGGTATTGTTACATAGAGTTGAGCTTGCTTATTCTAATATCCCACTGTGGGAATGTACCACAATTTACTTAACCATTCTACTATTAATAGACATTTGAATATTCTGTATGTTTAGCTTTTGAATAGTAGTTCCATGAACATTATTGTACATACATGTCTTCTAGTACACAAATATACACATTTATGTTGGATATATACTCAGGAGTGTAATTGCTATGTCATGGGATTTGCATTAGAAATCTTGAATCATTGATGTTTTTTTTAGCTTCCAGTTTTCCAAGTGGTTATACCAATGTACACTCTCACCAGCAGCATATCAGAATACTTATGGTTCACATTCATGTCAATAAAGGCATTCTTTGTAGCTAGGCTTCTGACTCCGATACCCAATGCTCCGTTCCTTTCACCTAAATTTCATTTAAAGGTAAGAACTTGGTAACAATTCTTTTTTATAAATTCCATGATTCTTTCTAAGATTTTCATTCGTTGTTCATTGAGTGATTTTCCTTTTTTATACTGGAAAATATATTTGTGCTGAATAGAATTTAGCAGTGTTATCAGGGTATCAGAGGCCTCATGTACATATTTATCTTCAGTAAACCCAGCCTCTTCTATTTTTTCTGCATGGGTAAAAAGAATGGCTGTGTAATTCATCCAAGCATGCCCAAGAAGTTCCTGAAAGAGAGAAGTTAAATAGCTATTGAACTTGAACTATATTCCTCAAACATGAGCAAAGGATTTATTATGGTCCAATATAGATAGCCAGCAGATCCATATTATTATGTTTCTGAAAGCTGATATACGAAGTAGGAAATGAAGACAGGGTCAAGTATTGTAAGCAAATGGAGGGAAAGGGCTTGACTTTCTGAAAAAGGCAGGATTAAACAGATAATTAAATTCTCTCTGTTATTTTGCTATGATAATTGATATATACACAACCTCAAAACTGCATTGCTGCATAGATTTTTCAACATTCAGTAATCATTTATACTTGTCTGACTATCTGGCTCCACTTATACTTGTCTGACTACCTGACTCCATTAAAGCCACTGAATTTAAGTCAGAGGACCTTGGTCAAGGGAATTGTTTTATCTTTTACTTTTTGTAGAAATATGTTATCATTATCATTACAAGCATCTACTAAAGATATGAAATTACATAATCTGTTAAGAATCTATTGATTAATCAGGTGACATGTAATGGAAAAGCTAAGATAAAAATACATTTGGTGATTTGGAAGAACCACAAAATATTATTACTATGATTTTCATCTTCCTGAATTCACATGCTTAAAATGGAACACAATTTATCTGATGACTTCCTCTAACGTGGTTGAAAAACACTGAAGAGTGGCGTTCCTTTGTTTTAGTAATATGTAGAAGGTGGTTATGTAATAAATTCTTGTTTGATTAGTGAATATAAGCTGATATAAAGCAGAAGTAACAGCATGTAGCAAATTGTTCATGTAATATGAAAGGCATCTAGAAATAACCCTTGAACTTTTTTGGATATTTCCAAAGTTATATGAAATCACAACGTGACAACAAAATAGCATTCCCTCCATTCCGAATCATACTATTACCAAAATATTTCCAAAACTACTACCAGTTTATTGCAAGAAAAATACAAAATGCCTAGGAATAAACATAATAAGAAACACCAAGACTTCTAATAATCAGAAGAAAGAAAGAAGGGAGAAAAAGTAACATTTAGTGCCAGATATTATGCTAAGCACTTTACATGCTTTACCTCATTTGAAGCTTAATGCAATTCTTTGTGGGAGATACTATTATTACCTCCATTATGATGTTGGCAAACTGACTTACAGACTTTGAGTTATATGTATTAACATGAACCCTGGTTTTCAAAAATTATTGAAAATATTGAAAGACAGTCTGGGAAATCATTTTCAATGTACATAAAAAATACAGGATTAGAATTTATAATATTGAAAAATTGAAAAGAAAGACAAAAAGAATGAAATAAGTAAGAAAACAGAAAAGGAAGAAAGGAGAAAGGAAGGAAGGAAGGCAAGAAGGTAGGCAATAGGGAGTAAGGAAGGAAGGAATCTGGATATGTAAATCTAACATGAAAATACTCATGAGAACTATGGGACAAAACATTTAAAATTAGAAACATCACAATCATGGTTACCAATTACAACTGATACAGTCTGGCTTTTATCAGAGTCATTTATTTATACATCAGTTTTTACAACTTCATAGTGAACTCTTTGAAGGCAAGATTCATGTCTTTCCATATCAATCAAAGCTTTCAGCACATTGTAAATTCTCAGTAAACATCTGTTAAATTAATTTGGAATTTAGACCCTCATTATCATCTCAAATAGAAGGCTTAGGGTTCTATTTATTTCTTTTCAGGGTTTGGTTTTGAAGTATAATTAATCTTTGTAAAACTTCTTCTTCTTCTTCTTTTTTTTTTTTCTTTTGCAGTTTATCACCACGAATTTGCCTGTAGTCTAGACTTTCTATTTTCTCTTCAGAGGGACTCTTTCAAGGAATAGGCACAAAATTTTTCATCATATCTGTTCAAAATTTGTCTACGTATACCCACCATAGAATAATTGCATATTTCTATTCCTCCTAAAAATACCCTGCTTAAAGTTTCACGATCAGTATGTTAGGGAATAATTATTGTAATAGCAAGATTCTAAACATTAAAAAATAATTGTTTAAAAATTAGCATTCATATAATGTCAACATCCCATTTTGCCTAATGGTAACATAGCAAAATTAGCAGACCTCTTTAGAGTTTGTTGTAAATTCAGTATACTGTAACAGATCTCTGCCGGAAGAGGAGTCACAGAGTTGCAAAGTAAATGAACAGTGATGTTATGGGTTGAATTGCATCCTCCCCCAAACTCATGTGTTGAAATTCTGATCCCTAGTTCTTCCGAATGTGATCTTATTTGGAAATAGGGTCATTGCAAACATAATTTATTAAGCTAAGGTCATTAGGGCGAGTCCCTGTCTAGTATGATTGGTGTCCTTATAAAAAAGGGAAACTTGGGCAAAGACGCAAGTCCCAGGAGAGTGCCATTCGTACATGAAGATAGCCATCTACAAGCCAAAGAAAGAAGCCTAGAACAGATCTCTCACAGCCCTTAGAAGGAGCCAACCCTGACAACACCTTGATTTCAGCCTTCTAGCCTCCAGAACTGAAAGACAGTAAATACCGATATTGTGGTACTTTGTTACAGCAGCCCTAGCAAACTAATGCAAGTGACTAAAAAAATTAATACAGTACTAAGTATATTAGATCTGGGCTCTGGGAATACAGTGATCCCTGAATCATTTGCATCAGAATCACCTGTGAGGCTTTCTAAAAATGCATTAGAACCATTAGGGCTAGATCCTGGAATTTGAATTTTATAAAGCACTTTAGATGATTTATTCCTTTTGCAAATATTTATTGAGGGTCTACTTTGTTGTAGGCATGTTCTACGTGGTAGGGACGGGTGTGGAACAAGACAGACATATTCTGTTTATATTTAGTGGAGATTTTTGTGTGCTGAATTAACTTAGAAAGGGAGACAGACAGGAAAGAAATACTTTGAATTTGTTTCAATTGCAAATCTGATAGAAATTATGTTAGTACTATAGAGGTGAGCATTTTGCCCATTTTGGGGTGGAGGTGGGAAGTAGGAGTAAAAAGGAAAGATCAGACAAAGTGCCTTGCATGTGATGATGCAGTGACCAGATTCTTAAAAAATACATAGGAATTAACAAAGTAATTAATGTAATCAAGCATGATTGAGATTGTACAGCATTAAGATTTTATTTCTAAACAAGTACAGCTATTGATTTTCAATCACTCTTATCTCTGAAAGTTTATCAAATTTAGAGCCAGACCTGATATTCACCAAGTACATTATAAATATGGTCACACTGATTGTCAAATATCAAAATGTTTTCATGCAAATTATTAAATAGCTACTGCTCTTAACTACTTGAGAGCCATCCTAAACTTACCCTTAGATATATATTGGCTGATGTGTGGACTTGTTATTAAATATTTTTGAGCCCCAGTGACTTAATGGATAAGGTATTTGCCTCCTTAAATATTTTTGAAATATAGTATTGCTACAATAAAAGCGCATATTAAATAAACTATTTTGCATAAACAGTCCTTTCTTGAGTTATATATCACAACACAGAATTATTTTCTTTCTAGGTTAGTACTTAATGAAGTAAATGGTTTAATTTTCATAGTATTTCTTTTGTTCCTGTTTTTCTGTATTGTAACATTAACATGTTCCCTTTTGGTCTCCACCAGACATTTCCCGTAATTTAAACCACACTCTGATTCAGAGAAAATGAGTAAAAGCACCTAAGGAAAATAGATTTGTAAGCTCCATGCCACTTTAAAGTCCATGTGTTCAGCCACTGGGAAGTTTTTACATATTTATAATTATTTACGAAAGGATGCTCATATCTTAAACTGTGAGAGAAATTACACTTTTGAATTACTGCCAAAAACAGAAGAGATGGGTTGATTTAGCTTAAAATCTTTAAGTCAATTTTGTCCAGAAAATAGTTGAGTATTTGAAAGTAGTGTTGCTTGCTGAATAGTCTTCATGTTAGTGGCCAAACATGTTCTCTATGGACCCAGAGAAAGAATAATTACAGTTGATTGATACCTCACGTAAAAATCCAAAAGGAAGATAAGTTAATGTAAGTTATCTGGTGTTAATAATTTAAATATAGTACTAAGCTAGATGAAAATTTTACAATCAATCATGAATTGTTTGCTTTCTGAGCGCTAATGGGTATGAGTCCATTTAGTCCTTTTGGGACAACTGGTTAGGATATAAACTTTGTTATCCAGGAACTATGTTCATTTTCCCAGGACCTCACCAGCCCTGCCCCATTTGTTTGTGGTTGATGAAATCATAGCATCTGGACTTTTTAGGGGGAAACTAAAAAAAAAAAAAAAAAAGAAAAGCCAACTATGACATCAACTGAGAAAAAAATCATCATGGAACAGGAGGACAATGAGGACCACTTTTTTTAATACTTTATGCTATTCCCTTACTCTCACCCCACTTAAAACATTACATGTTCCTTTTCAGAGAGCCAAAGCTGAATGATAATTTCTCATTAGGTCAGATCCAGAGAATATTCAACCTCAGAGATCATCTGTATAAACTGCCTCTTTTTACAGATGAGGGTATTGAGGACTTGTGGTGTCAAATGACTTGGCCAAAGTCATAGGACTGATGACTGGCAAGTTTGGACCTGGAACCAAGGTCCCCTGTCTTTCCCACTAAATTGGGGCTTTTCAGTTTAACCATACTAAGCCAGTGAGGATTTTTCCAGATTTTTTTCTAAATTAATAAAAAAGTTGCTTCTTATGGTTATAAATCAGGACCATGCAAACTTGATTTTACTCTATTTTCTTCTGAAGTCTACCAGGATAAACCTAAAAAACACCATTTCCTAATTTTAGGATAAGACAAATACTAACAATAAAATAATAATGACCAGAGCTATTTGCTGTGCACTTGCCACATGTCTGTGCCTAAGCTATATCATTTACTGTTAATAGGGTATTAATCCCACAAGTAACCCAATGAAGTACACACTACTGTCTTTCTCAGCTTACCAATGAAGTTTAGAGAAGTTACTTGCCCAAGATCACAAAGCAAATAAGTAGCTAAGACTTGAATACTTTAGAACCCATCTCTTAATCTCTATGCTATCTTGCCCGTATATAGTAGTTCATTTGAATGAGTGCTCATTCACAATCTCGGTAGTGGTCATAACAATAACAATACTAGTAATACTTTACCATTTTCTGTGACCTTCTGTAAGCAGGTGCAATGCTGAGCATGATGTATTTATTAAATATAACGCTCAGAACTCTTTAACATACATAAAATTATCTCCATATTACAAGTAAGGAACTGAAACCAAGAAAGTTTTAGTAACATTTATAGTCATACAGCTATAAAGTAATTAGGCCTGTTTTAAAACTAAATTCTAACAACTAAACCCATAATCTTAATTTAGTATTTTCAGGCTCTGAATTGGCTTTTCTGAGCTTTTTGTAAACACATTCGTCTGCAACATCAACAGTTCAGTTGTTGATTACGAAATAAAAGTACATGCTTGAAACTTGCTTGTACACAGTAATAATACATAATACCATAATACTGGGGGGAAAATGGACCATAGGCAATGGCTAGGCTCCATTCCTAGTGCAGCTTGGCTGTATGCTAGTTCTGTCCTTGAGGTGACTATATTATATCTTCTCTGATTCATTATTTGTGGGTTTGTAAACATTTAAATGAGATTCCAGATAACATTTGAATAAATTCTTCCTTCTATTTCTCGATTTTGGGGATATGACTCACTGATATCTCCATCATTTTACTGTAAATTAATACAGGCCTAACAAAAATAAAGAAAAAGGGATCATTTGGGGAAAATGTTACCATTGTCACAGCCAGCAGCATATAACTCCTCTGCAAAATATTAAAGTAAAAATTGGGGAAGATATTTAAAGAGACAGCAGGGAGGCATGGGAAAGAAGAAGCTACTTCTCTGACTCTGGCTTGGTAGACTCTTTCCACAGAACTAGTCAGTGCCCCTGCAAAGGGGTAAAAGAAAGAAAGCAGGCACTCCATTCTCCATTTTGCATCAGCCAGGAAGAAAAAGAAATCCATAGTGTGCCTGAAACCTGAGGACCTAACAGCTTCTTGCTCCTTCCTAACAGCTGCTGGTCCTGTTGAATATTCAGACATTCTGCAACTGCTTCCAATCTGTGAGCACATACAGATGGCTGCCACCAGCATCTGAGGCACCTTCAGGAAGATCATAAACAGCCAGCCTGTGCTTAAGTGACCATCAATTAAAGACTGTAGCAGAACCCAGGAATAGGTCTGCAGTGCTCCCAGGGATCATAGGCCACTCAAGATTATTAAACCTTGGCTGCTGATTTTCTTGAGAGACAAGTTATTTATTCCAGAAAGAAATATTTGGGATCTGAGCTTTGCCGTAGCTCATCTCCTCGCTGCCTTCAATTCCTGAATTGCACACTGATTTGGAAGACAGCTGTAAGAGAAGACTATATGCCAAACATTGTTTTAAAAAACCAAAGACATGTAGGAATTGAGTTCACATGTATAAAAAAGCCTCACAGATGACATTGTTGTCCTATATCCTAAAACTAGTAAAACCTATTTTCAAAATTTATATCATTTAAAAGAACCTTTTGGGCTCAGCATAGGTTCATGGTAGGGAAAAATATAGAGACATATGGAGAGAGTCAGGGTAGCTTTTGAGAGAGTTGTTTATGTGTTTACTGAATTTACTGAATTATATTCATTTACAGCCTCAGCTAAATGTTTACTTAATAATAGGTTTCAATGAATTTTTAAGAACTGTCTAAAGATTATACTGATGTCATGGATGCAGGCTTCCCACCACTTGATTTCTACCAGAAACATTGTTTGAAATACAGGCTTTCACAATTTGGAGGAGGTTTTGGGCTTTCTTAGATCCCATATTGTTTCTTAATTGCAATCATCTTCTATTCTTCTTTACATTTGTATAGCAGGTCCCTGGTTTTTCAGGAGTTGCATGATGAGGACTTTTTTTTAATGCTCTTGTCACCCTGATTTTTCCACTAGTTTCTTGTGATTGTACCTATGGCATTTTTTTTTTCATTTTTAGAAACATACACAGTTACCAAAAAACAATGGGTTTATCTGTCATGTAGAAGTATCTTTTCTAGTTGAAGGGAAAAAAATCTTCATTAAAACAAAGTAACTATCTTTCTGGGCTGTAACAGCGACTACGTCAGTATAAGCTGAGACTGAACCAAAAGAAGAGTAGCATTTTTACAAGTTCTACTTGAACAGGAAAGATCTGTTGGCCATTCTGTATAAAGTTTAACTGTGGAGCTTCTAGTAGACCTGGCGTCTCTGAGCTCAGTGACTCATTGAGGTTCCTGAGTAATACTAGTGAAGTCCAGCAGCTATATTTAGATTGACTGAGATGAAGAAATCCACAGATTGAATAGAGCAGCTCAATGAACAGTTTCCAGGAATTGTTAGTCTACACAGGACTGTGTGGACTATTGTTAGTAACAGTCCACACATCATACACACATACACACGTACACACACACACATACACACACAAACTCCCAACTCCCTCCATCTCCTAGCTGTGGTCATGCACAGGCCTCTTATCCAGCTCCTCTCCTGGAGACTGGCTGAATAAGTCTCCAACTTAGTGACCTATAACGAATGAACAAACAAACAAACAGGAATAGACCACCAGGGAAAGGTGGCATGTGTTATTTATGCTCAACCTGAGGTCCCTGTGGTCTTCTTATGGCTAGAATGGAGCAGTCACTTATGCTACAGCTGATAAGGCAAGCAAAGAATCTGAAGTTCCAAATTGTTTTCCTGTAAAGAATGCATAACTCTCCCTTGAATGCTCACTATGACTTAAGTCTTATGAAGCCCCCTCTCATTCACTATACTGCTTTGGCACTTAATGCGTTATCTTTTTCTGATTTGTTTATCTAATTTTCCTCTTCTAGACTGTAAACTTTCTGAAGGAAGGGCTCGTGTCTCATTTACCGGTCATTAAGCACTGTTCAGATGCTCAGTAGAGTGTTCAATGACCAAGTCAGAGAATGAGCACCCATTTCTTGGTCAACTATAAGAGATTGTCCCTTTGATGCTGAATGGATGCAAGTCAGCGTTTAAGTTCAGTGGTTCTAAGACCTGACTGTTTTTGAGAAATACATGGAAAGTTATGAAAATGCAGATATGCAGGCTCCACTCCTGGGAGTCTGTTTCAGCATGTTTTGGATCAACCTTCTTTAACAAACAGCCCAGTTGATTCTGATGCAGACAGTCCAGGGACAACATTTTGCAAACTTATTTGGGTTTTTTGTTCCAGGGGTTTGAGGCTTGGTTAACCTCTGAAATTTAATATCTCATTTTTTTTTTCTACGAACCAGTTGTAAAATGACTGATTGGGTTCCTCTGAAGGAAGTCATAAAAATGACTTGGGAAAATCAAATAATTTTTACTATTCCTGGGTGACCAACACTTAGTTGTTTAAATTACTATTTTTACCAGTTCATGGTTCTTTACTATTAGGATAATGCCCTCCAAGAGGTAATAATGGCATTAGTGCAATTGCATCTTAGTATTACCTGGATCATCTGGACTGGGTCAGTTACTTCCTGCCCACAGAAAGGTACATCTGCTCTCTGAACCAGGAGTGCAAGGTGGAGACCCTCTTGTCCGAAGTGATGTGCCAGAGCCTCTTTGACTTCCTGTTTCACATGCTTCTTGCTCAGCCTGCTGTGTGGATAACCTGGAGTGTCCAACACCTGGACTTGCAGGGTTACCTCTCGACCCCCTCGACGCATGAAGCTATGGAGGTGACAACTGCGGCCCAGGCTACAGCGTGTGGTCACAGAACAGGGAGCAAAGCTGCTATGAAAGTCTGTGCTTCCCAGCAGAATGTTTCCAGCAGAACTTTTCCCACTCTGAGTCATGCCAAAGAGGGCCACGTTGATGATTACCTTGTTGGGGTCTGTCATGGCTGTTGGAAAACAAAGGCATAGCATGCATAATGAGGCTTCTACATTCCCCCAATGTAAGGTTTCTTACCTGGCCTGGTTGCACTCCAAGTAGGATTTGTTTTCCCTTCATTTGTAGTGACTAAAGCATGGAGGAGGACTGCTCCACTAAAGCGGAGATGCCCCAGTGACAGAAGGGAATGTGGAAATAATATCAGTAGTTTACAATGAGAAGGGAGAGAAGTCAAATACAGATAAGGAAGGATTTAGGAAACAGTAATTGCAGAAAATGAGGGAAAAAAATCCCAAATTGCATGAAGATCATATAAACCATGTTTAGGAGAAATATGTTAACTATCAATGTGATAGGTGAGTTGGTTTAGGAAAAGGTGTTGAAGTTCCTGAGCTCAGGGGCAAAGCTAGCAGTAGTATTTAAAGGTTATTCACTATTGGAAAAGTAAGAATAGAACAGTGGAAGAAACAACCCTTCTTGCATTTTTAACATCCCCCATCTTCCCACTTCCCGACCTACTGCCTGAATACACAAGTGGTATCTGCAAAAAATCATCCTTCCCGATTTCCTGAATGCTTCTTTCCTATGAAATATAAATAGTGTTAAAGACGACTTCTGTTTACCAAATTTTTTTTTGCAACCAGGGAACATTGGTGAAAATAAAAACTCCTTGTAATTCTGTTATAAAATAATTAATAAATCATCTCTATGGTTCATTAGTGTTAGTGTTGGCTCTTTAATGAAGAAAGTCAAGCCTAACACATTGGGCAGCTCAGTTAGAAGGAAGGAGAATCTTGGGAGACTCTATTCCGTGTATAATACCTGTACAGTGGCCGATCCTTTGTACACAGCATAAGCCCCCTATAGCATTTTAAGGTTATTGATCATTTTCACTAGATTTATAAGCAGAGTTACTTGCCAATTGCTAAAACTGACCACGCTGCTGATTCAGAAATAAAGACATTTTAATATTGCACATTTATTATTTTTGCTTATATCTTGTAACTTTACTACACAGTTTTAAGTACTGCAGGTCCTTCTTGTCCTTTAATGCCCCTCACTCCATTATACCCACACCCTAATATGAACACCTTGAAGGAGCTTCATACCTCCATAAAAAGACACTCATTTTGTAGGTTCCCCCAGTTCACACTAGCTCTCCCAGCTCATTCAGTGGTGTCAACTGCAGTGAGATGCAGTCAATTCCTTTTTACTCCTAAATCAGCGGTGTAATGTTTTTAGAAAATTAATTATGCAATCCCAATCCATTTGCTATATTTCACTTACCTTTTCCAGTCTTGAAAATGCTTTCTCCACAAAGACGTCTCTCGCCCTGGCTCAGCTGTTCTTTCATATGAACTTTCACCTTCTGATAGCGTTATTGTACCGCTCTGGGACTGACACCGTGTGTATTTTATTTAGTTAATCTATTACCAGATAGCCTCTTAATAAAGGATTAGTTGTCTTCCCCTAATCAGCACTATTTTATGACACCTGACAGACTTGTAATTTTAACAGGTACTGAAACATTCTATTTTTAGTATTTTTTTATTTAGTGCATTTCTTATAGGTAACAACTTATTTATAGCATAAAGAAATGCAAGATGGGTATTAAACAGAAATTAGACATTCTATAGCAATGATTACAATTTTTTCATGATCTACAACTAGATCATGACTTCACATCAGTATTTAGTTCATAATACTGTTCAAATTTTTTAAGATAATTCTTTTTGCTATATTCATATAATAAAATGTATTATTTTATCCTAATTTATGAAACCACTGGGATGATTATATTGGCACATGCAGCTTTCATATCAATTAATGAGAGTATATTTAAGGAAAGGAGTACAATTAACTATAACTTGAAGTCAAATACATTTTTTTCTTAACAACTTGGGTTTTATTTTTTTATTGAAAACTCAAATTTTATTTTTTCTACTTCTTAGTATATTACCCATACTAATTCAAAATATTTTCTTGGTGCTTTAAGTAGTATGGCTATAGTATGATTCGTCTTCTCTTGTATTTCTCAAAAAGTCGATGAAATACGTATTTCTGAGTGAAAGAAACTTGGAGACATCTGGAATGTCTTATGACTTCATGGGCAGAGAGTTAAAAACTCTTCTTTCTGTGTGGCTATCACAAGGAAGGCATGAACTGGCTTCCTTCATCTGATAAGCACATTGGGTTTCTTGAATGAAGCGGAAAGAATCTCCCCCAGGTGGCAGTAGCAGCCTGTTTCCTAAGAAGTGATTTTGAGCCAGAATTATTTTAATTTTCTCCCTTAAACTGTAAATGGACATTCTTCAACCATCTACACAAACACATATTAATTGTGTGGGGGATTTTTTGAAGAAGAACAAAGCCAAATTTTCTTTGCTTTATTCTTTATAGAACACAGCAAGCATGAGCTCTTAGTTTTTCAACAACCCCCCGCCACGTCTTCAAAGTTACAGTTTAAATGATTTGCTGAATGCAACAGCTAACTGTTTAAAAAATAAAGTTCAGAATTCATGAGCATGATTATAAGTTCCAATAAGACTGATAATTTTTTTGATAATTTTTCATAAGTCTAAAGCAGGTTTTAGATTTGAGTCAATTTAGAGGTCTTATGCAGAATAATTTATTATTACATGATGTTGAAAGCTTGATTTTTTAATCAAGGTGAAAGAACAATTTGAAAAATTACATTTGCAGAGACTTGGCTAAATATAATGTAGTAGGGATTAAAAAAATGTATTATCTTTTAACAGCTGACTGCCGAATTTCTCTTAGAAAGGATACTGTCTGAGAAAATTGTTTAATTTAGCTACTTGAGGTAGAAAACAGGATCCTGAGAACATGAACTAAACTAGCAGAAATTACTGTAATAGCCAATCTGCTGGTGAAGGGGAAAAGTCAAGAAAAGAGTAGAGAAGATCAAGGTATAAAAGGAGAGAAGGAGTGAGAGACATAAAATGAGGAAGTGAGAGAGAGATGCAGGGAGGGAAGAAGGGAACGGGGAAGGACAGAAAAAAGAACTATGACATTATAGTAGGATAGAAAGTTAGATCTCTCAGTTTTGTAAATGTAAAGGGCTAAGGAACTATTTTAGAGTCAGGCACATTTACAGTTTTCTTACATGAAGGTGGCTTTTTATTTTTGTTTTGTTTTTGGTTTTGCTTTCTATTTTATTTTGATGAAAATTAATGGAAAAGTCTAAGTTATACTTCTGTGTTAGTGCAGTACAGGCACCACAAAAATTGGAGATTGTGGGATGACATCTGAATTAAAGTAATTTAGAAGCGGCAGAAAGTTAAAGCTAGAAGGACTGCTTAATCCTTTGCTCTGATGATATTTCTTTTCTTAATAAAGAACTTGCAGAAATCATTAGGAGGATATTTAGACTTTCCACAATCAATGAAATGAGATATTTTGGGGTAAGGGTGACTCTAGCTGACAAGCAACTATTGTATTTCAAATTTTATATATGTACACACACATACATACAAACATATGGGCATACATATATATTCACATGTATATATTCATTTATTCATGTTTAGTATATACAAGTGTATATATAATTTATAATTTACATGTCTTTATACTCAGGAAAATTGTGTCTCTACTCAAATCAGTTTTATTGCAAGTAACTCTTCATATAGCAATTTGATTCAAATGTACTTTCACAGTTTTAGACAAGTTCCCATTTTCATTGGCTTGAATGGTTAATCGTTGGCTCTGATGATATTTCTTTTCTTAATAAAGAAGACTTTAAGAGTATTGACCACACAGATTTTGTGTTTAGGATGATCAAATGGCTTTAACCTTTAACCTTGGATAACACTGCACCAAGTTGAGAGGAACACTGGTAAGCTGGTTGTGGTTGGTGCTGACTTGATTAACTCAGTCTGAGCTAGTTTTAGAGTAAGGCATCAAATCTTACTGTTGGATGTTTTAGGACACTGGTCAGCAGTTTAAATTTGGTGGACAGATGGTCTTAATTTGAATGCAGCTTGAAGGTTCTTGAACCAATGAAGAATGGCCATGTCTGGACAGAAATATTTATGAGAATATAAATATTCAGTCTAAGCTTGGTTGGCTGGTCTTTAGTGAGACTACCAGTCTCATCCCCATGCTGGAATGTTTATGATGTTTTTGTTTGGGTTTGTTGTTCTTGTTTGCTTGATTGTTTGTTTTTCTTCTGAGTATTCCGGCATATAATTTTTCAGATTATAAATATATACATTTTAAAAAGCATTAAAAAATACAGAAAGAACATAGAAGAAAATAGAACCACTTTTAAATCTTAATTTCCTGGGGACCATGAGACAGTGTCTCTCTTGGGGGATTGACACAACAGGTACATTTCTTTTTGCAATCTACCCATATACTCCCCTATTTACTCCTCTTCTTTAACAATCATTGCTGAGAGGAATCACACAATTTTGATGAGAGGCATTAATAATGGGAGTATGTTTAGCTTGTGAACTGTGTGGAGGCAAAAGCAATTGTTGGCAGTTACTTAATCAGGATATAATATTCTTTTGAGAGAGTACTGTATTTAATTTTCTAAGATCTATTTATAATTTTAGCAATGCTACTAATAGTGAGATGGATTGACAGCTTTTTCTTTTTATCCTATGTGTCAGATTTTCAGATCAGAAATATGTCAACCTTTTAAAATGAATTAGAAAAAGTTTCTTCCTTTGTGGTGCTCTGCAATAATTTAGATCCTTTGGCAATTATAAATCCCTGGAAGGTTTGAAAAATCTTCCATGAAGACAGCTTAAGCTGAACAACTTTCTGGAATTGATCCTCAAACAACTTTAACAATTTCTACCACAGTAATTTGACATTTTTCATGCCGATTTTGATGATTTATACTATAATAAACACATATCTGCCTTGCTCATATTTATGATTTAAAAAATGTGTAATCATCTTCATTTCTGGTATTAGATTTCCTTTCTTGTTCTTAGGTGGCTAATATATTAGGTTTGGCTTTCTATACCTAATAAATATTTTTTTCTCTGTGTGTGTGTGTGTGTCACAATTCAATTTTGCACTTTTATAGTTTGAAAACAATATCCATGAGCATAAGCTAGATGTATAATTTGGTGTCTTGAAGATATAAGAATGTGATTTATAATAACCAAACTTTTGTTCACCAACTCTGAAGCAATTAAGTTGAAAACTGAGAATCATACGTATACCCGCATTATCATTTACTATTGTAATTAGTGATTAATCATGCAAATATATGTGATTATTGAAGAAATGACTAAAACCTCAATTAATATATTTCTAATACTATACTTACTAAAGGAAAATAACATGTTGAAGAAAAAATTTCAACACAACAAGTGTGCTTAATTCAGATTCTCAAAAAATTTGTCAAAAGATCTCAAATCTCCCAAACCTTATTCTTGAAACACTTTTGCTAAATTCCATTACCCTGGTTTAGATTCTTTTTTATAAAAGACCATTTTTACTCACTCGAGAGAAATAAGATGACATAGTATAATATAGAATATCATAAAAATATGTTCATATAAATTAATTTCATATGTCAAAGATTTTATGTTTTATTTTTCTTACCTAAGAAATAACATATATTCAACCCATATGTATAAATATATATTTTTAGCCAAATGCACAGAGGCAGAGGGTCTCATAATCTTTAATAAAGCTATTAACTCCTCAGTCTCTGGGCCCAGACAATAGACTGGCTTTAACTTCTTAGAGACTTACTTATCTTATGCACATGATTCAATTACAAACACTTAAGTGTTATAAATTCTAGTAATATCCAGGAAGCAATAGATACTTTCCTTATCACAATACAAAGTATCATAAATGCCATACACATGGTATTTAGAAATAATGGTCATGAATATCAGACGTCACACCCTATTTCTTTAAACTTCATGCCACAAAGATCTCCTTTTATGGTAAATACTTTTTTTCTTTTTTTTCTTTTTTCTTTTTTTTTTGCAAAGGAATTGACAATCTCAAGTCAAGGAAAATAGGTCCTACACTAAAAGAACTGTAAACTTCTTAGGATATGTAGTTTTTACTTTCCAAGGAAAAATAACCTTTTTATTTTCCTAGCAAAATCTGTGGTATGGAGCTAACTTCCTAGATACTATCACTGGAATTGCTGATACCAAAATGTCAGAAACATTGGACCCAAAGAAAGAAACTGTCAATTCACTGTAGAAAGGTCTGAAAATCCTCTAACTTCCTTGCTATCTTCCCATCCCATATTTAGGTTAGAGAGAGAAGTTGTGTGTGTGTGTGTTGCTCACATAGTGATGAACTGTAACCATAAATGAAGATACGGAAAATACATCAATTAGGACAACATGACAATTTTATCAGACTCCTATCAAAGAGGATCAGTTCACAATTGATATAGATACTAGTATAAAATTCAGATCTTGACTGTTTCCTAGGGATAAAGCAAGGCTTTACAATATAGCAGTCTTTAGTTAGCCTGAAACAGTAAAACAACAACAGCAGAGCCTTAAGTGTATTTTTGTGACCTAAAACATGAACTCAAGGTTTCCAAATTCGTAACAATGTATAGTGGGAGTGACTAAGATACTGAGAAAAGAAGAATCAAATAGATGTTACATTTTGTAAATTTCTATGCAATGCAGATTACCTAAGGACACACCATAGGAAAATAACGTAGTTACCATGATACAGAAAAGAAAATGCCAGTTTTACGTTTGTATGTATGTGTGAATGCAATGCTGTGTATGAACAGTACATGCCATAAATACTGTAATAGAAAACTAAGATTTATGTTGCATGACCATGTGCCTTGCACTCTTATGGACTCTTTAATATACCATCTCACACAGCTCTCTGAATTGAGTAGTGTTATTAACTCGATTTTAAAGGACACTGAGGCACAGAGTGGTTGATCTTGCAGTTGCTAAGTGGCAGAGCTGGAGTTACATCTTTTTTTCCAGAGTTTAGTTGTTGACACACATCTGCTTAGCCAGATACTGTTCTGTTTCAGCTGTAGCACTTGGCCAGTACAGCAGAGTTACATTCCAGGGCGTAGAGAGGGGGAGAAGTCACACCGGAAAAAGAAAAGGAGACATGGAAGGTACGATTTATCAGGACTATGTATGTAAATGAGTACTTCATTTTTACGCCTCTTTTCTCCAAAATGTTTTGGGCAAACATCTAAAACACAAAATCAAGAAACGATGGATTTTCTAAAAGAAAAGCTAAAGTTGCCCAAAGTTAAGGTTTAGCAGTAACATACTTTGCTTTTGTTTTGTGCCCAATTTTATTGATTTGGCTATATTCATCATATAGACTTCAAAAAAAAAAAAAAGACAGACAATAATAGCAATAATAGTATTAATAATAATAACAACTATACTTCAGGGAGCAATTACTTATTCTTTTTCTGAGATGGAGTCTCACTCTGTTGCCCAGCCTGGAGTTCAGTGGCATGATCTCCACTTACTGCAACCTTCACCTTCTGGGTTCAAGTGATTTTCTTGCCTCAGCCTCCCAAGCAGCTGGGATTACAGGCATGGGGCACCATGTACGGCTAGTTTTTGTATTTTTAGTAGAGACAGGATTTTGCTACGTTGGCCAGGCTGATCTCGAACTCCTGACCTCAGGTGATCCTCCCACCTCAGCCTCCCAAAGTGCTGGATTACAGGCATGAGCCACTGCACCCGGCTGATTGCCTTTTGAGGCAGGCGTATGCTAAGTGCTTTATGTAATTTTTTTGATGTAATCCTTATAACGAGTTTGTGTTGTAGACACAATTATAATCATTTTCCAGATGAGGAAACTGAGGCTCAGGATAAAGATCCTCCCCAAGTCACACAGCTCACAGCTCTGGGTTAGAATAGGATTCTAACCCAGATCCACTTCTATCTGGATACCATATGCTTATTCATTATACTATAAAATAGAGATACATGGAAGGACAAAATGTTATTTGCATTCCAAAAGTCTTTTGCTTATGTTCTACTTAATTCTGGTCATACCTCCAAACTATTAGGAATAACTACATCATTAAAATCCTACACTGACCTGGTATTGTACCTCTGTGATGATGGCTCCACATAGTACACCACATCCTGCTTCTCAGCCAAGTCTCCAAAGAAATTAACAAGCATGATTTAAAAGGCAGAGGCAGAGCAGGAGAGAGTGGGTGGTAAGTTTTAAGGATGGTTGTCAGGTGTTCATCACATGAGCTAAGCACAAGAAATACAAATGCTAAGGTCCGTACGTTGTGTGGTCTATTAAGGATGAGGTCAGTAATCTAACACTGTAGTGGTAAATTTTGAAAAAGAGACATATGATATTTACATAATTCCTAAAAGAGGTCTGGATAAGAGCCACTATCTGTGCCAAGCATGATTATATAAAATTGAAGTCATTGCTTTACAATATTGCTATAAAATTGCTGGGCTAAAAAACAAACTGGAGGCCCCACAGTATTTGGAGACAATCATCTGAAACATATTGTTATAAGCTCAGATGTGGTAGAACTGTTGAATTTGGTCTTCTGGCCAGTTTGGGAAGGTATATAGGATACTACAAAATGGAATAAAAATCATTTGTACTTAGCCCAATAGTAAGTTTAACTTGGCAAAGGAAATGACAAGAAATCAATTGCATTCATAAGTGGCAAAATAGCTTTATGGCCCAAGTTGGTCCTTTGTATGATATTAATTTTATTTTCAGTCTTGGGAGATATATATATATATATTTTGAGATGGAGTCTCGCTTTGTTGTCCAGGCTGGAGTGCAGTGGCATGATCTCGGCCCACTGCAACCTTCACCTCCCTGATTCAAGCAATTTCCCTGCCTCAGCCTCCCCAGTAGCTGGGATTACAGGCAAATGCCACCATGCCAGGCTAATTTATTTTGTATTTTTAGTAGAGATGGAATTTCACTATGTTGGCCAGACTGATGTTGAACTCCTGACCTCAGGCAATCCACCCACCTCAGCTTCCCAAAGTGCTGGGATTACAGGCGTGAGCCACCACACTTGGCCAATATTTTAAGGGCTAAGCCAGCTATCAATTTCTAAATTCTGTGGTATGCACAAATTTACAATATAACAATAGGATAAAGAATAACATTTAGAGATGTCATGCTAAATAAACACACAGATGACATCACAACCTCATGTGACAATAAGAGATATCTTTACATAATACATATTTACAACATAGTATAAAAGTATACATAAAAGTATGCATTTTCTCCTTTGCTTGTTCCTTATGCGTATTAAAGATAAATGAAATAAATGTCACTATTATTTAAGATAAAGGTTATTTTGTGGCGGGGTGCAGTAGCTCACACCTGTAATCAGCACTTTGGGAGGCCAAGGCGGGCACCTGTAATCAGCACTTTGGGAGGCCGAGGCGGGCGGATCACAAGGTCAGGAGTTTGAGACAAGCCTGGCCAACATGGTGAAACACTGTCTCTCCTAAAAATACAAAAATTAGCTGGGCGTGGTGGCAGGGGCCTGTAATCTCCGCTACTCAGGAAGCTGAGGCAGGAGGATCGTTTGAACCTGGGTGGCGGGGGTTGCAGTGAGCCAAGATGGCGCTATTGCACTCCTACCTAGGCAACAGGGCGAGACTCCGTCTCAAAACAAGCAAGCAAGCAAACTGTTTTTTAAAACAACTTGATTTACAAAAGTAAAACATTATAAAAATGTATTTATTAAAATTTATGCCAGCTCTGTAGATATTAAAGAAGATCTATAGCTTATTTAAGTCAGGCCCAAAGACAATTAATTAGTAAATTTAAAACGTTATTAAGTGACTACTGCGTGTTGGGTACATTACTTGCTTTTCAGAATTCGAAGGTTTGATACAATAATTATAATGCAATCAAAAATTTTCAGGATTTATTGGTGTATTTCTTTAAATCTCACGTGTGTTTTATAATGCAGGAATTACCCAAAATGTCAGAATTTGGATACATCATGGTTCAAGATCATTGTTATAAAATGAAAAGACCCAACTGCTGTTTCTTTTATTTATTATCACCTATAAGAAAAGTCATATTCACTCAAACAAGTGATTATTGAATGTGTACCTCTATGCAAAGGTATAATATTTAGAAAAAAAATAAGTAGAAAGAACTGGGTTAAAAATCAAGAAGTTATCCTAGTGTAGGTTACTTCTTTACGAAACAAGAAATGACATACTTTAGACAGTTGTTTTAAGGGCTAAGACAAGTAATTTATACAAGTATGTTCTATAAAGTGTCTCACTGTAGCAGATGTTTAATATACATCAGTTGGATTTAAATTCATCTTTTCAATAAGACAGATTTTCAATCTGTATCGCATTCCAATCTATTTATTTGTGTGTGTATTTACTGACAGTGATACAAATTAAAGTAACTCCAACTGACAGGAATACAAAGAATGGGTTAGTTTTTCTGTTTTGAGTTTACACATAGTGTATTTCTCCTATAATAACCTTCTGTAATGAGATACAATCATGACAGTTACTTTAAATATACAGAGATATTTTAAAACTACTGCAAACTGCCAATATGGAATGGTTAAATTTTGTATCTTTCCTCAGACTTAGTTTCCTCTTCTGTAAAAGAGATTCAGTGAAACCTTGCAGGACTAGTGGCATAATGCATATAAATTAAATAAAATACTATATATAAAACAGTTTTCTGTAGTGCTTGACACACAGAAAGTACTTGGGAATATCCAAGGTATCCCAAATTGAAATTATTGTGTTTGCTCAAACCTATTCTTTCTCCTGTTTTCTCTAGCTTGGTGAGTAACCCTCTTCAGTAGAAGTCATGAATAATTATTCCCTTTCCCTAGACAAAATTCATCCAACTGGTGAAGAAATCGTTACTGATTTTTCCTTGTAAACATCTGTCACATGCATCTATCCCTCTTCTCTGGCCCCATTGCTACTGCCTTACTTTATGTTCTTTCTATTGTTTGCTTGAACATGAGGAGTTAATTTCTGAAATGGCCTTTCTGCCTTCCTTATGGTCCTCCAATTCATTCTTCACACTGCTGCTAGAGAGACTTTTCCAGAGTCAAATATAATCATGTGTAAAAGTCTTCACAAGCTCATGTTTCTGTACAGTAATAGTCAAACTCCTTAGTTGTAGACTTTGCCCTCTCTCTCCACCACCTACTGTGTGTGTCATAGCTGTCAATGCTCTAGCTAAACCCCAATTCCTGTTCTTCTCCAACGTGGTCATCACGTCCCCCTTCACATCTCTACTCATACCACTGTCTCCATCTAGAATGCCCTCTGTCTCCCACTCACACCTTACCTGAACCCTTTTCTGCCTGGCAAATATCCATTTGTCTTTTAAGACTCAAAAAATATTTATGGCATAACATTAGTCATACAAAAATATGTGATAGAACTGAGAGTCTAGAAATAAATTCTTATATTTAGGTAAAAATGACATGGATGCAGCTGGAAACCATCATTCTTAGCAAACTATCACAAGAACAGAAAACCAAACACCGCATGTTCTCACTCATAGGTGGGAACTGAACAATGAGATCACTTGGACTCGGGAAGGGGAACATCACACACCGGGGCCTATCATGGGAGGGGGGAGGGATTGCATTGGGAGTTATACCTGATGTAAATGACGAGTTGATGGGTGCTGACAAGTTGATGGGTGCAGCACACCAACATGGCACAAGTATACATATGTAACAAACCTGCACGTTATGCACATGTACCCTAGAACTTAAAGTATAATAATAAAAAAAAAAATTTCCATTAACTTTTAGGAATGGATAACTAATTATTTAAAAAGTAAATAAAAAAATCAAATTAAAAAAAAAAAAAAAGATTTTCTACAGGATGCCAAGACAATAAGACAAGGGAAAGAATAGTCTTTTCAACAAATGGTATTGGGACAACTGGATATTGCATGTTGAAAATGAAGATACATTGTGTCTGAAAGGTCAGCTGTCAGACATGGCAGAGAGTCAGGCTGCAGTAGTGATTAAACCCTCCACTAGTCCCTGGCTTATATCAGGAGTAGAGTGAATGTTGGCAAAATGTGAAATCCTCCCTAACTCATTTTAAGAGGCCAACATCATCCTGATACCAAAGCCTGGCAGAGACACAACAACAAAAAAAAGAGAATTTTAGACCAATATCCCAGATGAACAACAATGCAAAAATCCTCAAGAAAATACTGGAAAATTGAATCCAGCAACCCATCAAAAAGCTTATCCACCATGATCAAGTGGGCTTCATCCCTGGGATGCAAGGCTGTTTCAACATATGCAAATCAAAAAATGTAATCCAGCATATAAACAGAACAAAAGACAAAAAACACATGATTATGTCAATACATGCAGAAAAGACCTTGACAAAATTCAACAGCCCTTCATGCTAAAAATTCTCAATAAATTCGGTATTGATGGAATGTACCTCAAAATAATAAGAGCTATTTATGACAAACCCACAGCCAATATCATATTGAATGGGCAAAAACTGGAAGCATTCCCTTTGAAAACTGGCACAAGACAGGGATGCCCCCTCTCACCACTCCTATTCAACATAGTGTTGGAAGTTCTGGCCAGGGCAATCGGGCAGGAGAAAGAAATAAAGGGTATTCAGTTAGGAAAAGAGGAAGTCAAATTGTCCCTGTTTGCGTATGACATGATTGTATATTTAGAAAACCCCATCGTCTCAGCCCAAATCTCCTTAAGCTGATAAGCAACTTCAGCAAAGTCTCAGGATACAAAATCAATGTGCAAAAATCACGAGCATTCCTATACACCAATAACAGACAAACAGAGAGCCAAATTATGAGTGAACTCCCATTCACAGTTGCTTCAAAGAGAATAAAATACCTAGGAATCCAACTTACATGGGATGTGAAGGACCTCTTCAAGGAGAACTACAAACCACTGCTCAACAAAATAAAAGAGGACACAAACAAATGGAAGAACATACCATGCTCATGGATAGGAGGAATCAATATCGTGAAAATGGCCATACTGCCCAAGGTAATTTATAGATTCAATGCCATCCCTATCAAGCTACCAATGACTTTCTTCACAGAATTGGAAAAAACTACTTTAAAGTTCATTTGGAACCAAAAAAGAGCCTGCATTGCCAAGACAATCCTAAGCCAAAAGAACAAAGCTGGAGGCATCACACAACCTGACTTCAAACTATACCACAAGTTTACAGTAACCAAAACAGCATGGTACTGGTACCAAAACAGAGATATAGACCAATGGAACAGAATAGAAGCCCTCAGAAATAATACCACACACATCTACAACCGTCTGATCTTGGACAAACCTGACAAAAACAAGAAATGGGGAAAAGATTCCCTATTTAATAAATGGCGCTGGGAAAACTGGCTAGCCATATGTAGAAACCTGAAACTGGATCCCTTCGTTACACCTTATACAAAAATTAATTCAAGATGGATTAGAGACTTAAATGTTAGACCTAAAACCATAAAAACCCTAGAAGAAAACCTAGGTAATAATATTTAGGACATAGGCATGGGTAAGGACTTCATGTCTAAAACACCAAAAGCAATGTCAACGAAAGTCAAAATTGACAAATGGGATCTAATTAAACTAAAGAGCTTCTGCACAGCAAAAGAAACTACCATCAGAGTGAACAGCAACCTACATAATGGGAGAAAATTTTTGCAATCTACTCATCTGACAAAGGGCTAATATCCAGAACCTACAAAGAACTCAAATTTACAAGAACAAAACAACCCCATCAAAAGGTGGGCAAAGGATATGAACAGACATTTCTCAAAAGAAGACATTCATACAGCCAACAGACACATGAAAAAATGCTCGTCATCACTGACCATCAGAGAAATGCAAATCAAAACCACAATGAGATACCATCTCATACCAGTTAGAATGGCAATCATTAAAAAGTCAGGAAACAACAGGTGCTGGAGAGGATGTGGAGAAATAGGAACACTTTTACTGTTGGTGGGACTGTAAATTAGTTCAGCCATTGTGGAAGACAGTGTGGCAATTCCTCAAGGATCTAGAACTAGAAATACCATTTGACCCAGCCATTCCATTGCTGGGTATATACCCAAAGGATTATAAGTCGTGCTGCTATAAAGACACATGCACACGTATGTTTATTGCGGTACTATTCACAATAGCAAAGACTTGGAACCAACCCAATGTTCATCAATGATAGACTGGATTAAGAAAATGTGGCATATATACACTATGGAATACTACACAGCCATAAAAAAGGATGAGTTTGTGTCCTTTGTAGGGACATGGATGCAGCTGGAAACCATGATTCTCAGCAAACTATCGCAAGAACAGAAAACCAAACACTGCATGTTCTCACTTATAGGTGGGAAATGAACAATGAGAACACTTGGACACAGGAAGGGGAACATCACACACTGGGGCCTGTTGTGGGGTGGGGGGAGGGAGGAGGGATAGTATTAGGAGATATACCTAATGTAAATGACGAGTTAACGGGTGCAGCACACCAACATGGCACATGTATACATATGTAACAAAACTGCACATTGTGCACATGTACCCTAGAACTTAAAGAATAAAAAAAAAAATAATGTGGAGAAAGGGGAACCCTCATATACTATTAATGGTAATATAAATTAGTACAACCACAGTGGCTGTACTTTTAGTTTTTTGAAAAGGTTCCTCAAAAACCTAAAACTAGAACTACCATATGATCCAGCAATCCTAGTGCTGTAAATATATCTTAAAGAAAGAAAATAAGTATACCAAGGAGACATCTGCATTCCCATGTTTATTGCAGCACTATTCACAATAGCTGAGATATGGAATCAAACTAAGTGTCCATCAATGGATAAATGATTTTTAAAATATGGTAATATAAATAATGGAATATTATTCATCCATAAAAAGAATGAAATCCTGTCATTTATAACAACATGGATGGAACTGGAGGACATTATGTTAAATAAAATAAGCCAGGCATAGAAAAATAAATATTGCATTTTCTCACTCATATGTGGGAGCTAAAAAAAAAATGAACTTATAGAAATACAGAGTAGAATGATGGTTACCAGAGGCTTGGAAAGGTATGGGAGAGTAGGGATACAAAGGGGTTGGTTAACAAGTACAAAAATACAGTTAGATAGAAAGAATAAGATCTAATGTTTGGTAACACACGGGGTGATTACAGTTAACAATAATATACTGTATATTTTAAAATAACTAAAAGTGTGGAATTGGAACGGTTCTTAACACAAAGAAACAATAAATGCTTGAGGTGATGGATATCCCAATTACTCTGATTTGATCATTACATAGCACATGCCTGTATCATAATATCACATGTATCCATAAATATCTTATGGATACAACTATTATGTATCCATACAAATAAATTTAAAGTGTCAAATAAACTTATGGTTACCATATGATTTAGAAATCCCACTCCTAAATGTATATTCAAGAGAAAAAAAATATGTCTACACAAAAACTTATACATTAATGCTTATGGAAACATTATATATGGTAACCAAAAAGTAGAAGGATTCCAAATGCCCATCAACTAATTAATGGATTAATAATAAAATGTGGTGTATTTATACAATGGAATACTATTTAGCAATAAAAGCTCATGAAATATTGATACATGCTACAACATGGATAAACCTTGAAAACATTATGCTAAGTGAAATAAGCTAGTCACAAAGGGCCACATACTGTAGGATTCCATTCATATGAAATGTCCAGGATAAGCAAATCCACAGAGAGAAGATAGGCTACTCTCTCATGCTTCCGTCATTGCCATGAGAAGATCGTGATGAAGTGTAGTCTCTTCGTTGCCTCAAGCTAGGATAGCCTGGCTCAGCTGACAGCCAGACAATCTGCAGATGCATAAGCAAACCTGCTCAAGAGCATCAGAGCTTCTTAGCTGACCACCATAGGTGCATGAGCAATAAATGTTTAATATTGCATGCCACTGTGGTTTTGTGGGTTTTGTTATACAGCATCATTGTGGCAATAGATAACTAATACACCTCTTCTGTACACAGAGCAACATTTAACATACAGGAAATAAAAGCTTTATTACAATAGCACCTCTGAAAGTGCTTATAGTCTGTAAGTGGTGTGAGACTGGACATCAGTGTAGTTTTGTTTCATATTATTTTAAATTGAATATGGGATATCCAGGTATGAATATTCAGGAAGTGGTTAGAGACATAGAGCTCTAGTGTACCTTAGAGAAAAGAAGATTTAGAGCTATGGGTTAGCAGTTATATTCATAAAAGTGAAGCCAAGAAAATAATTATGACATTTATTGAGCACATATTCTATGTCTGGCACAATACAAACACTTGGAACATAATATTAAACAACACAGACATAGTTTCTTCTCTCATGGAAAGACAGAAAAAAGTTAAAAGCAAAAATAAATAATATAACAACAAATTCAGGTAATTATAGAAGAAATGAATAAATGGCTGAGTTAAAGAATAAATGGAGGGTTCAAGACATGTTCAACGTTTGATGGTCAGAGAAGGCCTTCTCAAAGTGGTAACATTTAATCTGAGAAATCCTGAACGAAGAAGGGAGTTTATCTTGCAATAGAGAAAGACACCCCATGCAATAGAAGCAGAATGTACAAAGGCCCCAGAAAATAGATAACCTGAGGGTGTTTGAAAGAACCATAAAAGCCATGGTGTTTGGAGCATACTTTGTTAGGAAGTACATAGAACAGAATGAGGTTGGAGGAAGAGGCAGTGAGCATGTCATAGACTGTTGGAGGAAGTCCAGATTTAGATACTAAGTCAAATATAAAGCCCCACTTTATGGTTTTAAGCAGGAGGGTAACAAGATACAATGTATGACTTACATGTGAGGATTATGTTAGGTAGGTATTATTATCTATACATAATCAGAGTTTTGAGAGATCTGATGTTCTTAACTGTGTGATACTGAATATTGTATTTCTAACCATTGTGTTCACCAATGATGATTGGGCAGTGTATTAATTCATTCTCACACTGCTATAAAGAACTACCTGAGACTGGGTAATCTATTAAAAATAAAGTTTTAATCACCTCACAGTTCAGTGGGCTATACCATCTTTTGCTTCAGGGAAGGCCTTAGGAAACAATTATAGCAGAAGTTGAAGCAGAAGCAAGCACATCTTCACATGGCTGGCAGGAGAGAGAGAGAGACAGAGAGAGAAAGAGACAGAGAGAGAAAGGAGCAGGCACTACACGCTTTTGAACAACCAGATATCGTGAGAACTCTACCATGAGAACAGGAAGTGTTGAAGTCCACCCACGGGATTCAATCACCTCCCACCAGACCCCTCCTCCAACATTGGGAATTACAATTCGACATGAGATTTGCGTGGGGCCACAGTCAAACCATATCAGGCAGGTTCCATATCTTTCTGTTGGTAAAGTTGGTGTAGTAATTGTGGTAGTTTGGCCCGTTCTCTCATCTAACTTTGAAGGCCCTTTGGGAAAGTCTCTGATCTCAATAGCTGGTGGCATATTAGTATTCTCTTTTGAAAGCGGGGCAATAGTATTTTTTTTTTTATCAGTCTTGGGCCTCAGCAACACAAAGATAACAGAAAAAAATTCTACTCAACATTCGGTCACATGTTTCATAAACTGAAGCTCAGGAGATGTAAAGCAATGTATCCACTGTCACATGAGTGGTAAATGAAAGTAAGAGCTAGGGTTTCCATCCTATACTGCCTGATGCAAAAGGCTACATTCTGAACCACAGTGTTATTTATTTTTATTTTTATTTTTATTTTTTTTGAGACGGAGTCTCGCTTTGTTGCCCAGGCTGGAGTGCGGTGGCGCCATCTCGGCTCACTGCAAGCTCCACCTCCCGGGTTCACGCCATTCTCCTGCCTCAGCCTCCGAGTAGCTGGGACTACAGGCGCCCGCCACCGCGCCTGGCTAATTTTTTGTATTTTTAGTAGAGACGGGGTTTCACTGTGTTAGCCAGGATGATCTCGATTTCCTGACCTCGTGATCCGCCCGCCTCGGCCTCCCAAAGTGCTGGGATTACAGGCGTGAGCCACCGCACCCGGCCAGTGTTATGTTGTTACTCCGAAGAGATGAGTTCTGTCAGCATGAGTGGAAAAACAAAAAAGTAGAGGTCTGAGGACTGTGTTATATTCCATACAAGCTCAATATTTCTGTCTACTTTATCCTGCTCCATCAGCTAGACTGCTCATTTAGAGTACCCTGACCTCAAGACACTTAAAACTATGGAAACTTGGAGTTAGAAAGTAAAGTGAAGTATCTCAAAAATTTTCACAGAAATTGAGAAAATAAAACTGTTCATTTACTTTCCAAAAAATCTGAGAGGTGCCTTGGAAGTTTCCATTTTCAAACAAAAGAAGCTGAGATATGGAGTAATGCTAAGACTGGCAATGCAGAACAGAAGTCACAGTGCCACTAAAAACACTAAACTTCTTTTAAAATGTCTAATGCTTGGTTACCTAGAACCCCCATGTGACATTCCTAATCCATTGCCTCTAGGAATTCTACATACACCCATCAATTTTATATATTTGCATAAACTCACTTTTTTTCCTAAAACCAGTGAGGATTCTAGAATCTAGCATATAAAATCATTTAACTATTTTCTCTAATTCCCAAAAGTACAGCATTTCTTTCTCTTGAGAAAAAGCATCATTCTATCTGCTTCTAGACCCACCCACATCTGTCTTTCTCGAAACTATATTTTATAGGCACTAATTTGAAGAACTCATTAAAAAGAAAAGAAAAAAGAAGCTATGAGAATAACTGATTACAGTCAACATTCCCATAATTTGTAATGTCTTAATTTTAATCCCTCTGTAGATGAAAACAGTACTTTCTGTTTCAAATTTGGGTAATTGAATAGTGACTTAATGTGCAAATTGACAGTGATTGTCAAAAAAATTTCCATCATATTGATGATTAAAGTAACAAGGGCTGATTTTCTTTTAATTTAATCTCTGCTTTACATGTTTTACCAATCAGACTAGCTTTTTCTGATTTTGCTAGAAATAGGTGGGAAAGCTTTTGATCTCCTGCCTCCACCGTTTTAAGTACAGTAAGTTTTCATTGTGGCAATAGTTCTAAGGGTTTTTTTTTTAAAGCTTTGTAAAATCATGAATCCTAATTAATGTTTGGATATGCTTATCATTCTTGCTATTTTAGTTACATCACCACTTAATAGATCTTACTAAAACAATGTTATAACTAAGTATTATTAGAACACCCATTAGCTAGTATTCTAAGCCTTGTTCTTGAATTAATTATTCAAATCCAAAGTATTCATGTTCTTCAATTTTATACTGTAATAGATGCCAGAAGTCCTGAATTCTAACTACCAAAATTATTCTGTAAACTAAGATAAAAACCCTGATTTTTCCAGATTTGACTTTCCCCAGTAGGGAGATTGAGAGCAATAGACTAGATATTTCTAAGGTTATTTCAAGCTTTAGAATTAAAATTCCAGCATTATGGAAAAAGTGACCTTCCAAGTTCAGGTCAGAAATTACCAGAGTTTGCTTGGTTTTAGCTGTAATACATTGCAGTGTCTAAGATTAATGAACATCTACATATAGTAGTATATTAATGAAATCCTGATTCCCATAAGGATGTAACCAGTAATGTAACTAGTAATTCACAGACTCTAAATAGGCAGTTGATACCAATGCCTATCAGATAGAAGGGTAAAGAGCAATGTCTTTATCCATATTGGAAAATGACGGAAGGAAAAGAACTTATAAACCATTTCTTGTGTTTTTCTCTCCCCTCCTCCATTTGGCCTCCCAACCACCCACCTCCCATCAGCACCATATTGATGTAGGAGAACTGTCAGCTGCTGGGAGTTAGTGGTAGGGCTGGGGTTTTGCAAATGACCTCACCTTGTTTTGAATTTCTGTTTTCCATCTGCTTTTGGCAAACATTGATGCATTTTTAATAAGTCAATCTACTTTTAATATAATTGATGAGCATTCCATTTGCTTTCCAGTGCAATACTGAGATTGTTTTATATTGAGGAACAAGGAAGGCTGGCTTCCTTCCCCATAACGTCCTACTGGCCCCCTCTGCCATTCATAATTAGAATTATAATTTACTTTCTCCTTTATCCCTACTTAGGAACTTTGCTGTGGCCTCTTTCTCTGGTTATCAGACTCTCTCTCTCATTTCTTTCTGGTCCTTGCTGTAGGATCGAGGATGTGCATGGACCATGGTGCCCTCACCAATTCTCTTCTAGAGGACAGATTGTATAGGCAACTGGCATGGGTCAAGATTGTCAGCCCTTCCATTTGAAGATCTTCCTAGCCCTCTACTCTTCCCTCCAGTGAGGAGAGAGAGAACCAATTTCAGCCAGTCTCGGGGATTCTCCTCATTTGTTTTCTGACCTTTAACTCCACATCACTTTCTCTTCCTTTCTCTTCAAAAACTAAGCTTTTCAAGCTGGTGAGTACACGAGATTTGTCTACATAAGACAAATCTTATGTAGGTACGTACCAACTCTGGCTGTGTGTGCCTGAAATATTATTTGAAAAGTGAGTCTGGGCTTACTTAGCAGGGAGGAGAGAATGTTGCGATCTCTATAAGCTGTGGGAAGGGGAGGATGGCACCTGGAGCCAACAACCTCATTAGTCCTTATTTCATACCCAGATAGAACTGGTCCTGTCTTCTCATGTATTACAACTGTTTACTGTAGGAATTATGCCATGCCGCTTTTAATTACACTTGCTTTTAGAAAGTCTTCCTGCCCTCCCTTGCCATTCCTGCCCTGCACTCTAAAAGTGTTTTAAGGACAGTGACCATGTTTTTCATATGATTTTCTGCTTAGGGCCTACCTCATAATAGCCTAATATTTCTACTTAGGGCCTACCTAATATTTAGACACTAAGTGCTAATAAATAACATATCTGTGGAAAATGAGGTTGATTTGTTTCTCTTTATCTAGTCTTCTACTCTCTTATCCCCCGCATCTGATTTGCAAGTGCTACTTTACCTTTAACAGCTCTCAAATCTGTCCATGCTTCTTGCAGCTGAAAACATTCTTTTCCGACTGTTAAAACTCACCTATGCTTCAAGTAAACTTGGCTGGGAATAGTTTTGTGGCACCTTTTCATCCTTACTCCAAGCCAGGTGAAGTGTGCCTCCTACATACTCCTCAGGGCACAGACCTCTCAAACTACTTTAATTTGTGCTTCAGCTGTGGTTTTCCTGTAACGCTCTCGCTCAATCCTCAACTCCTCAAAGGCAGAAGTATAACACCTGGCAATATAGTAGGCACTCAATAAATGGGCTTTGAATGAATGAAAAGAACAATTAGGTGTACATTAAGATGTGGAACACAGTGCAAAGCTCAAATATTTTATTACCCAAAGTATTTCCAGGACTAAATTATGTGACGTGCTAAATTATGGCCCTGACAGTTCATTAGATAACGTTTTAACAAAATATTTCCCTAGCAAATGCATTGCCATGGGTTTGATTATTTCACATTTGATTTTCATTATCACTCTTGTCTTCATTGGGAAAGGTCATTCCTTCTTTTCTCTAGAGAGCATGCAATAAGTAACTTTATGCTGTTTGATAAACTTACACAGTTTACAGGAACAAAATCCTAGTTAGAAATTCAAGAAGCCCAAATCAAGTATTTAATAACCCACAGGGATAACATTTCTCAGAGAGAATATAGATTTCTGTTTACTCATTAATTTTCCCACTCTGAAGAAAATAGTTTGCTTTGAGTGGTGATTATTTTCTGTAAAATCACTTGCATTGAAATGAAATGAAAAATACACATAAGAAAAGCAAAGGAAACAAGAGAAGCACTCGTTTCTTTCTATATTTTAATCACTGTTCCCACGTAAGTTTTGCTTTACAAATGATCTTACTTTGAGTCTATGATATGTAGCTTAATGAAGTAAATATTTAATGACAAAACATATGCTGAAGAAATATAAAAACACTTTTCTGTATGTGTTCTCACTTGTAGTTTCTCTCTTTTGTAAAGTGGACATATAAAACCAGTTGCAAAATTTGAGAGAAAAAAATTAAAAATATAAGGTTTGAGTCTTTGCTATGGTTCATAGTGTGTTCTTATTTTATTTCATGTTTCTTGATTGGGCTCAGATTTGAAGCAAACTGTACTTTTCTGAACAACAGACATAAAACAATCACTTACATGTGCTTGCATTTTTACTTTTCCTTTATGTTTTGTCTACAGGGAATAAAAATAATGAGATTGCTAATTTATATTTTGCATACTATAAAATATGACTTTTAGTCTCAAATGTAATATAATGTGAAGTTACTTTAAATCTTTAGATTTATTTATTTTATTTAAATCTTTAGATTACCTTTTATCATATCCTTATATAAAAACTAATATAATACATGCTTTATTGTGGTTTGAGTTTTATTTCTGCTTAAATTCAAAGGCTAATTAATCATAGAAAGCCTCTTAGAAGAATTGTTGATGTTCGAAATCCTTGAGGGAAAGTTTTTTTCCGTCAATTTTTTGTATTGTGGTAAAACACACACAACATTTACCATCTCAAGAATTTTTTAAGTGCACAGTTCAATGTTATTAAGTATGTTCACATTGTTGTGCAACCATCCATCTTCAGGACCTTTTTCATCTTGCAAAACTGAAACTCTATACCCATTAAACAATAACTCCCCATTCTCCCTCTCCTTAGGTTCTGGCCACCAACATTCTATTTTCTATCTCTGTGATTTTTACGACTTTTTAAGTGTTTTATATAAGTAGAATTATGCAGTATTTGTTTTTTTGTGATTGGCTTATTTAACTTAGCATAATGTCCTTAAAAATCATCCATGTTGTAGCACATGTCATAGTTTCCTTCTATGTTAAAGCTAAATACTATTTTATATATATATATATATATATATACACACACACACACACACACACACACACACACCCATATTTTGCTTATCTGTTCATCAGTTGATGGACACTTGGGTTCTTCCATGTTTTAACTATTGTGAATAATGCTGCCATAAATATGAGTGTATAAATATTTCTTTGAGACACCACTTTATTGTTGCTTTTGTATTTAGTTATCTTTTGTAGTGAAATGTTTCAATTCCTTCTCATTTCTTTTTATGTATACAACATTCTATAACTATTTTCTTTGTGGTTACCATGGGGATTACATTTAACATCCTAAAGTTATTATACTCTAATTGGAATTTATACCAGATTAACTTTAACAACATATAAAAACACTGCCCAGGCCGGGCGCGGTGGCTCAAGCCTGTAATCCCAGCACTTTGGGAGGCCGAGACAGGCGGATCACTAGGTCAGGAGATCGAGACCATTCTGGCTAATACGGTGAAACCCCGTCTCTACTAAAAAATACAAAAAACTAGCCGGGTGAGGTGGCGGGTGCCTGTAGTCCCAGCTACTCAGGAGGCTGAGACAGGAGAATGGCCCGAACCCGGGAGGCGGAGCTTGCAGTGAGCTGAGATCCGGCCACTGCACTCCAGCCTGGGCGACAGAGCGAGACTCCGTCTCAAAAAAACAAACAAACAAACAAACAAACAAACAAAAAAAAAACACTGCCCATTTACACATCTATCCCTATCCCTTTCAGTTAGTGTTGTCACAAAATTACATCTTAGTATATTTGTGTCCAAAAATAAACTAGTTTTAAGATGTATTAATTTCTTACATTATGTAGAAAACAAAATGTGGAGTTACAAACCAAAGCTACAATAATACTAGCATTTAGACTAATCTTTTTTAGTGTATTAGTATCTTAAACTTTAACAAGTGCAGTTACACTCTGTTGTTACATAATACTAGTTTTTAAATAATTTCCCATCTATTTACCTTTATTGAGATGTTCTTTTCATCATACTGATTCTAGTTACCATCTAGCGTCCTTTTACTTAAACTTGTAGGACTCTTTTTAGAATTTCTTGCAGGGCAGCTCTAGTGCTAATGAACTTGCTCACCTTTTGTTTATCTGGAAATTTCTTAATTTTGATCCCACTTTTGAAGGATAGTTTTGCTAGACACAGATTTTCTGGTAAACAGTTTTTGTTTTTGTTTTGTGTTAGTACTTTGAGTATATTAGTCCAATGCCTTCTGGACTCCAAAGTTTCTGATGAGAAATCTTCTGATGGTCTTATTGGTTAACACTTGTATGTGATGAGTCACTTCTCTCTTGCTACTTTCAAGAATTTACTTATTTATTTATTTATTTATTTATTTATTTATTTATATTTTTGAGACAGAGTCTTGCTCTGTTGCCCAGGCTGGAGTGCAGTGGTATAATCTTGGCTAACTGCAACCTCTGCCTCCCAGGTTCAAGTGATTCTCATGCCTCAGCCTCCAGAGTAGCTGAGACTACAGACATACACCACCACGCCTGGATAATTTTTGTAGTTTTAGTAGAGATGGGGTTTCACAATGTTGGCCAGGCTGGTCTCAAACTCCTGGCCTCAAGTGATCCACTGTGTTGGCCTCTCAAAGTGCTGGGATTACAGGCATAAGCAACAGCATCTGGCCCTTATCTCTTTGTGTTTATATAGTTCTATTGCAATGTGTCCTGGTGCAAGTCTCTTTGAGTTCATTCAACTTGGAATTTATTGAGCTTCTTGGATGTCTATATTCATGTCTTTCATCAAATTTGAGAAGTTTAGGGTCAGTATTTCTTCAAATAATCTCTCTTCCCCATTCTTGCTCTCTTTCTCTGGGTCTCCTACAATACATATGTTGGTCCACTTGATGGTATCCCATAGATCTTTAAGTCTATGTTCACTTTTCTGCAGTCTTTTTTTTAATTTCTCAGACTTGATTATTTAAATTCTCCCAATGTCAAGTTTGGTAGTTCTTTCTACTGCCTGCTCAAATCTGTTATTGAATCCTGCCAGTGAATATTTTATTTCGATTAGTGTGCTTTACAGCTCTAGTTTTTTTTTGTTTCTTTTTAGATTTTTATTTTTAATTGATATTTTTATTTTGTTCCTAAATTATTTTTTCTTCATGTCTTCCTTTTAGTTCTTTGAGCATCTTTAAAACAGTTGTCTTGAAGTGTTTGTCTAGTAGATCTGCAATCTGGTGTTTCTCAGGGTTAGTTTATGTTGATTTATTTTTATTTTTTTCCTTTGAGCCAAGATTTCCTGTTTCTTTGTATGCTTCGGAATTTTTTTTGTTGAAAACTGGACATATGAATCTAATAATGTGGTAACTCGGAAGATAAGATTCTCCCCCTTCTTTAGGGTTTGCTTTTTTCTATTTTTGTTTTGTTTTGGTTTTGATTGTTGTAGACTGTCTCTATACCAAGGATTAGCCTGGGTGGGAGGCGTAAACCTAAGGTCATCTTTAGTCTTTTCTAAGCCTGCACCTTTCCATGGCATGAGTAGAAGTTACTTTCTAATTTTCTTAATATATACAGTTGTTTTCGAATGACCTAGTATTTAAGGTCTATAGAAATAAAAATATATAAAACCTAAAAAGAAACAAAAAATCTAGAGCTTAAAAGTACAATAACTGACATGAAAAATTCACTAGAGAGATTCAAGAACAGATTTGAGGAGTGGAAGAAATAATCAGCAAACATGACAGTGTAACAATTTAACTGATCAAGTCTGTGGAATTGAAAGAAAAAAGACTCAATAAAAATGAACAGAGTCTGAAGAACCTGTGGAACACCATCAAGTGGACCAACATATGCACTGCAGGAGACTCAGAAGAGGAAAAAGAAAAATTAAAGAGGGAAGGGTTCTAGCCCTTTAAATACCATGAAAGTCACTTCAGATTAAGAAAGACAGCCTTGCAACAAATGGTGGTGGGGAGTAGGGGCTAGGCTATAATGGCTGCCTGCCTCTTGGTCTGCACCTCAATGATCAAAAGCAGCAATCGGAATACAGATTCTAATAACTGGACAACAAGGTCTTATTTTGGTCTCCCTGGCTCCCACAGGCCATGTGCAAGCTGTTCCAGAAATAATGAATAGATGCCTGCCACAGGCTAGGGTTGGGGATTGGTATTCATTGCTGAGCTAAGAGCTGACAATTTACTGTCCAACCTTCCCCTGGAAGTTACAAGCCTTTAGTAGACTACAGAGTTAAGAAATAGTTATGTTAGACAGATGCTGTCAGTGCAATTGTTGTCTATGTGGGTAGGTTGATTCCTGATGTTTCCTACTGCACCACCTTTGTAGAATTCTCTTAGAAGAGTCTTTTAAATTAAGAAATGCATATAATATATTGTTAGCTAATTGGCTCCAGTCATATGTCTCATAAATTTTAATATATTCAAATGACAGTTTCTTTTCACAATTTGTACACACAGAACGATTTATTTCAAAATATTTTTAGGGACATAACTTTGAAAGTCATTTCTCCTGAATATGATGATGAAATAAAAACTGTTCGAAAAACTTATCATTGAGATTTTGTTAACTGAAAACCAAAATGAAATTGAAAAGAAATGTGAATGTGTATACTGTGAACTCGTGAATATGTGTGTGATGTAAAGGGAGATTATGAAGAGAACCCTGTGCCTTCAAATCATCTAAATGGTTAAATAAAACACAGTAACAAGTGTGGTCCTATTGCTAAATCAGGCACCTTTTTAGTTTTGGAACATACTTTGTTTCATAGAATTTAATATGTAATTGTTGTTTATGTATAAAACTTTGTTTACCCTCTCCCACACAAACTAGAATCATAAACTTTAATTTTCCTTTCAAAATAAAACACAACTTGTTGCTCATGATATAACAAAATTAAATAAAACATAGAGCATTTCTAAATAAACATGCAATAATAATTTTAGCTCTAGCCTAGTAACATTTCAAGCAGAGTCATCAAATCATGGCTGTACACAAATTTATTAATGAAAAGATCATGTTAGTACCAATTAGTTCATTTGTCTTTGTATTTAACAAAGTGTTTTTCATGCTTATCTGAGAAACATTGTGCAAGGCATATTATATGGGGTGGGATGCGGGATAAAATTGCATATAGTTGAGCATTTCTTTCTTATATTTAACTTTTGAGTAACCCAAACTTTCCTACATTATTCTTGAACATTCCAAAAACACTATTCTAAAATGAATTTGAATTTGGATTTATCAAGTGGTAAACTAATTCCACTACATGTAAATAGTGTTCAACACTCTCATTTTTAACTTACAACATTTTGATATAAATTATGTATAAAAGTAGAGGACTGCTTGGAAAACAGAGTCCTGCAACTCTTGTCTTTTTATCATAATCCATCCATAAGACTGGATATATATTCTGAAAATCACAATGCATACAAATGTGAAGAGGTTCATGTAGGTTGAATAGTAATAATAATAGTGAGTAACATTTATGTATTGCATACTATGTTGCAGGCACTCTTCTAGGCACTTGCCCATGTTAAACCATTTAATCCTTAAAACAATCTTATGAGGTAGATATTACTATTACTTCCATTTTACATATGAGAAAATGGAAGCACAGAGAGATAAGGTAACATGTTCGGGGATATATAGCTAGGATTTTGTGGGATTGGGATTTGAACTCAAGTAGTCTGGCTTTAGACTTGTTATAATTAACTGTTGCTAGAATAAGTAGAGAGAACTTTATGAAATAGCTTGACCCTAAACAAGAAACTGAAGAAAAATATCACTTATTTTACTATTTATCGAAATTTTACTTAATTTTTTTATTTTGAAATAATTTTAGACTTACAGAAAAGTTGCAAAAATAGTGCAGAGAATTCTCTTTACTCAGTCTTCCCTAATATTAATATTTTATGTTATTTTAGCACAGCTATTCGACCAGGAAATTGACGTTGGTACAATACTGTTAACTATTGTTGATATAGATGTGTTTATAAAAGAGGCTATTTTTAATTCATGAATTATCACAATAATGTCCTTTTTCTGGTCTGTAATCCAATTCAGGCTCTCACATTGCATTTAATTATTATGCTTTCTTAGTCTCCTCCAAACTATGACAGTTCCTAATTCTTTTTCTGTCCACTGTGGACAGGAACCTGGTAAGAGTAACTTAGGACAGTTATTTTCGGTACTTTTGATTTTCTCAGTATAGGTTTGTCTGGTGTTTTCTCAAGAGTATATTGAGATTATACATTTTGGGCAAGAATACCACAGAAGTGATGTTGTGTCCTTCTCAGTGCATCATATCAGTAGGTATCTGATGTCTGTATATCTTTTTACTGATGAATGTTAATCTTGGTCACTTGTTAAAGGTAATGTTTGGTAGTTTTCCCCAATGTGAAGTTTCTATTTTTTTCCTTCAAAAGTACATTCTAATGGAAAGATACTTTGACATTGCAAATACCCTATTTCTTATCACACATTGTTCACTGATTTTGGTATTCATTTATGATATTGCCTGCAACAATTATAAATGTGGTGTATGCTTAATGTAATTTGTTCTAAAGAATAGCTATTCCTTTTGCACTTTTAAATTAACTATTCAATTTTTTATTTATATCAGTATGGGTTATAATCTGGCACTATTAATACTACTTTGTTGTTCAAATTACTCCAACTTTGGCCAGTAGGAGCTCTTATATATTTTGACATGACCTTATTATTTTTTGAATGCCTTACAGTTTTGAAAAAGGAAATCAATGCAGTATTTTAAAAACATCAGCTTGGGATGTAATAATTAAGAAAAATATTCTTGTATTTGTAACTGTCTTAGTCTCTTTTGTGCTCCTATAACAGAATACTATAGACTGAGTAATTCATAATGAACAGAAATTTACTTTTTACAGTTCTGGAGGCTGGAAAGTTCAAAGCTTAGGGGTTGATATCTGGCAAGGGTCTTTTTGCTGCATCATCCCATGATGGAAGGCAAGAGGGAGACACAGAGAGAGAGAGAGAGAGAGAGAGAGAGAGAGAGAGATGGAGAGAGGGAGAGAGAGATTGAGAGAATGGAAGAGGAGGCCAAACTTGTCCTTTTATAAGGAGCCTACTCCCCCCAAAACAGCATTAATTCATTTATAAAGGCAGAGCCATTATGGCCTAATCACCTCTTGAAGGTGCTGATATGGTTTGAGTCTGTGCCCCTACCCAAATCTCATCTTGAATTGTACTCCCATAATTCCCATGTGTTGTAGGAGGGACCCAGTGGGAGATAATTGAAGCATGGGGGTGGTTTCCCCATACTGTTCTCGTGGTGGTGAATAAGTCTCATGAGATCTGATGGTTTTATAAGGGGAAATCTCTTTCGCTTGGCTCTCATTCTCTCTCTTGCCTGCTGCCATGTGAGACGTGCCTTTCACCTTCCAACATGATTGTGAGGGCTCCTCAACCTTGTGGAACTGTGAGTCCATTAAACCTCTTTCTTCTGTAAATTGCCCAGTCTCAGTTATGTCTTTATCAGCAGCATGAAAACAGATTAATACAGGTTCCATCTCTCAACGCTGTTGTATTGAGCATTACATTTCCCACACATGCTTTTTGGAGGACATATTCAAGCCAAAGCAGTAATGTTTGCATATTTGATACATTTCAAAATACATATATATATATATATATATATATATATTTCTCACAAACAGCAATAACAATAAAATTGATATTTTGCAGTTGTAAGTAAATATTTTAATACTTCAATAATTCTCACTTGGAACTAACCTAACTCCAAGTAAACCTCCAATGTTTCCTTATGCTCCACGCTAATAATGGGTTGACTAGTTTTCCCTATATAGAGAAAAATAATACATAGACCAATTTCTACATTATAGATGCATTCTGTGCTTTTTTTTTAAACCTTAACTCAGCTATCCACTGAAGTTTTATATGTCACCAAAACTCACTTTATGCAAATCATAGAACATGAAAAGGGAACATTTTCAGCAGTATTATTTGCAGTGGCTTAGCTATAAGTTGGAAATTTTAAAAATTTAGTCAGCAAGCATTTACTGAACACTCTCAGTGTTAGGGATTTTGCCAGGCATTAATAAAGAAAATATTGAAAGAAGTTAGTTAGAACATTAGAAAATTCTATTTACTTATAGAAAAGGAATCATAAATAGTGAATCTGTGGGAAATAAAAAAATAAATAGCTACGTATGTTTCCTTAGGGGCCTGATAAGCATAGAGAAAAAAAGATACATGATATAATGATATATCATTTAAAAGTTCATGGGCCAGGCACGGTGGCTCACACCTGTAATACCAGCACTTTGGGAGGCCAAGGCGGGTGGATCACAAGGTCAGGAGTTTGACACCAGCTTGGCCAATATGGTGAAACCCCTTCTCTACTAAAAATACAAAAATTAGCCTGGCGTTGTGGCAGGCGCCTGCAGTCCCAGCTGCTAGGGAGGCTGAGGCAGGAGAATCGCTTGAACCTGGGAGGTGGAGGTTGCAGTGAGCCGAGATTGCACCATTGTACTCCAGCCTGGGTGATAGAGCGAGACTCCGTGTCAAAAAAAAAAAAAAAAAATTCATGATAGACATATTAATAATGTGCTATGGGAATCACAGAAGAGGGAGTAACTAATTCTGCCTATGAAGAAGAAGGATGGTGTGAGAGGAAGCTTCAGAGTGGAGGAGACAGTTTTAGAATGAAGAATTCAGTGGTGAGGAGGAAATTGGGAGAATTTTCTAGGATGAGGCAAAACTTGATTAAGGACACAGGCATGAAGGAGAAAAATAGGATTAAGGAACGAGTGGGAAACAGAAACTCAGTTTGCGTTTGACAGAGGAGGATGGAAGCAGTGGAAGGTATAAATCTGGGTGGTAAGTTGGAGCCAGGACATGGTGTGTCTTACAGACCATGGCAAGAAGTTTGGCTTTGTCTTTTTTAACACCTACAAAACCTTTGAATGGCTTTGTCTTGAACATTGGAAATTATTTGGAAATTAAACTTGGATATTTTGGTCCTGGAAAAATAACCAGAGCAAAATAAGAGATGGCGTGATTCTGTGTTATTATTCCAAAGAGGTTATTGAATCACATGACACCAGCTTTGATCAAAAATATTTAAAAATATATAAACGCCGACATGTTGATCTCATTTCTGGTTCTGTGTATCTTTACTTTTGCATATTATCTTATGGTATTCCTTTTCAGAAAACAGGTCTTGGGAAAAATGGTAAATTAAATGAGATTGAATATAGTTAAATAAAGACAGTATTCTCTGCATTCAACATTAAAATCTCTTTCTCCATAAATTGTAGGGTGTTTTTTGCCATGTAAAAGAAATGTGTGGGATTTTTGGTCTAGGAGAAAATATCCTGAGTTATGTATAAATTACACATCAAACTATATGCAGCATGCACTTAAACTAATGAGGGATTGATTGATTTGGAATTTTCATTACAATGAAATATAATCTTAAGTTTTTAATCAACTATTTTCAGAGATGACATAGTGTATTTTTTAAAAGAACAAACTACAGAAAAAGTCAACTTTTGTAAACAAAGTATGAATAAGTCCTCGAAATTTGTTAACAAAATTAGAAAATTTCTTTTACTAAAAACTTTTTTTATGTTAAACAAAAATTATCTGAAGTGAGTGTAAACTGTTTTTGGTTTTGTTTTTTAAAAAAACCTTCATTTTGTCTTAAAAACATTAATGAGTGGCTTTACTTTTGGGCATGGTTTGTCAGAAGGTTCTGAACTAATAGAAATACTTAGAGTCATCAAGTAATTTGGAATGATTAAATTAGTTCATCTCAGCAATAAGTGAGACATCAAACGATGTTTATGTTGTTTTGCATCTTCTATTGTAATGGAATATGTGTAGAATAATTTTGCAAATAAGAGGTATAAATCTCTGAATTTTTACAGAAACAAATAAATCAATGAACTGAATAGATGAGTGAAAATTCAGTGTACATTACAAATATTATCTTAAAAAATTTCAATAAGCACAAACTTTAACAGGTAGAAAATGAAGCAAGGCTTATGTCTGGAAGAATTGCTAATTAAAATTTGGATATGGAGTTGTAATTTTGAGAAGAATGCATGAACTTCTAAAGAAAACATACTTCATTGGATTAAGTCAATAAATGTAATCAAGTTGATAATTCCTGCCATTTAGATATCTGTGATAAGTATATGTGTACACACACACACACAGACACACATCTCCCCACAAAATGTGAGATTATTAAAATTGAAACCCAAAACTTTGAAAATATTCACACTTTGCTGTTTTGATACTTTGACATGTTGAGAGGCACATTGGTATTAGATCAACACTTTTTCTCCTGGGCTCTGAGTCTATTTGACCAATACCTCTAAAATAAAGAAAAAAATTTATCAACTGTGAGAAACTACATAACTAGGCTGTATTAAATCAATGAAGTCATGCTTTGATGGAGGGAATACTAATGCATAGTACTCTAGACCATTTATGTAATTATAGTATATTTTGGGAAACCATAGAGAGATTAATAATAATAATAAAAAAGATGGGCCGTTTCTCTGAGACTTAGAGCCAAAGTTGCTCACTATGGCTGTCCAATGGGCAGGAGAGAAATAAATATATTGAAATTTTTTTGTTCCCCCACTGACTCTCCTCCACCTAGCCCCAGTGAAGTGTTAAAGGCACCCTGGAAAGAGAACATAAACTCTGCGAGCCAGGCACCCAAACTGTGTCCCTTACAAGCAGTAGGAGGAGAATTTGGGCCCATTCACATGCATGCCCCCTTCTCACTCTCAGATTAAAAACAAATAAAGGCAGATTTAGGGAAATTCTCAGATGATCCTGATCACTATATAGATGTCCTGCAAGGATTAGGGCCGTCCTTTGATCTAATACGGAGAGATATCATGTTACTTCTTGATCAGACCTTAAGTCCTACTGAAAAGGAAGCAGCTGTAGCAGCAGCCTGGCAATTTAGGAATCTGTAGTACCTTAGCCATGTAAACCATCAAATGACCCTGGAGGAAAAGGAAAAATTCCGCACAGGACAAAAGGGTGTCCCCACTGTAGACCCTCATTAGAATACTGACTCAGATCATGGAAATTAGAGCCACAGGCATTTGCTAACTTGCATTTTAAAAGGGTTGAGGAAGACTAGGACAAAGCCTATGAACTACTCAATGCTATCCACAATTACGCAGAAAAAAGAGGAAAATGCCTCTGCTTTTCTAGAAAGGCTAAGGAAGGCCCTAAAAAAGCACACCTTCCTAACTCCAAATTCTGTAGAAGGCCAACCTATTTTAAAAGATAAATTTATCAACCAATCAACAGCTGACATTAGGAGAAAATTCCAAAAATCTGGCTTAGGCCCAGAATAAAATTTGAAGGCATTGTTAAACCTGGCAACCTCAGGGTTCTATAAAAAGGACCAAGAGGAACAGGCTGTAAAGGAAAAGCGAGATAAGAGGAAAGTTGCAGCCTTAGTCATGGCCCTCAGATAGGCAGACCTTGGTGGCTCAGAGGGAGCCAAAAGAGGAGCAGGCCAATTGCCTAGTAGGTCTTATTATCAGTGTGGTTTGCAAGGACACTTTAAGAAAGATTGTCCAACAAGAAACAAACTGCCCCCTTGCCCGTGTCCAGTATGCCAAGGCAATCACTGGAAGGCTCACGGTCCTAGAGGAGGAAGGCCCTTTGGACTAGAAGCACCCAACCAGATGATTCAGCAACAGGACTGAAGGTGCCCGGGGCAACCGCCAGCTCATGCCATCACCCTCACAGAGCCCTGGGTAAGTTTGACCATTGAGAGCCAGGAACTGGACTTCCTCCTGAACACTGGGGCGGCTTTCTCAGTTTTAATCTCCTGCCCCAGACGACTGTCCTCAAAGTTCGTTACTATCCGAAAATCTCAAGACAGCCTGTAACCAAGTATTTCTCTCACCTCCTCAGCTGGAATTAGGAGACTTTGTGCTCTTTCCACATGCCTTTCTTGTTATACCCCAAAGTCCCACACCCTTATTAAAAAGAGACATATTAGCCAAAGCTAGGGCTATTATCTCCATGAATATAAGGAACAAATTAGCCATTTGTTGTCCCCTACTTACAGAAGGAATCAACTCTGAAGTTTGGGGTATAGAAGGATAATCCGGAAAGATAAAGAATGCCCATCCGGTTCAAATCAGGCTAAAAGACCCCACCACTTCAAAGGCAATATCCCTTAAGGCCTGAAGCTCACAAAGAATTACAAAATATTGTTAAACATTTAAAAGAGGAAAAAGGGGCTTAAAAACTCAGGACCCTGAAATATGTTTAACCAATGGATACCTTGGCTCCTCCCCTTTCTAGGACCTGTGACAGCCATCCTACTATTACTCGCCTTTGGGCCTTGCATTTTTAACCTCCTTGTCAAATTTGTTTCCTCCAGGATCGAGGCCATCAAACTACAAATGGTCTTACAAATGGAACCTGAAATGAGCTCAACTCATGGCTTCTACTGAGGACCCCTGGATGGACCCACTGGTCCCTCGACTGGCCTAAAAAGTTCCCCTCTGGAGGATGCCACAAATGCAGGGCCCCTTCTTCACCCCTAACCAGCAGTAAGTAGCCAGAATGACCTCTGACCCATTCCCAGTAGCAGTTGGGGTGTCCTGTTTAGAGGGGGGACTGAGAGGAGGGGCCAACTGGGCTTTCTGGGTCAAGTAGGGGTTCAGAAAGCTGTGAAATTCACTCATTTCCTGCATCAGGACTTATTTCAGTCCTGGATGAATAATATTGAAGATATATGCTCAAAATATTCCTAACACCATGATTTGTGCATGTATTTTCTTCCCCAAGAAAGCTATAAACAGTGAAAATTTTGCTGTAAGTTTCCCTATGTCCTCTCTCCCTCTCTTCCTTCCCCCCCCCAAACTAAAGTAAAAGGATTGTCAACTGCCTATTTTTGTGTGACTAGCAGACCTTATCTATACTCCCAATTCCAATTCCTTGTAAACATACTTTGTAAAGTCCTGTGAGATCCTGTCGCCTTTGCCATGCCACTACAAGGTCATAAAATAAATAAAACCTAAGTTGCAATTCCGGTTTTCCTCAAGATCTAAGACATGTCACATATGGTTAATTGTCTTTGTTTCTCGCTCTGGTACCACCTTCCTGCCTCACGTATTTCCTGCCTAAAGAGTTTAAAAGGCAATCACATAATCTAACTCTGGCTACCCGTTAGGGACCCCTTCCATGCTGTGGAAGCTTTGTACTTTTACTCTGCTCAATAAAGCCTACAGCTTTTTCTTTCTATCAGTCCCTGTCTCAATCATTTACCATAGTCAGCCACCACACCAATTCTTTGGCGTGGCTAGGCAAGAACCTTAGGCGTTACAAAATGACATCTGAAATTTATCTTTATTTACCCTCTTCCATATGAGAAATGATGACTCATCTCAAGATGCTGTCATCTCATGGATCTCTGGTGCCTACCCAGGATAAACTCATTTAGCAGGAAAAATGTGGCTCTGAGATTTGATACTATGCTGAGAAAATAATTCGAATGATTTTTGTCTGAATGTGTTGTGTCTGAATGTGTTGAGGTGGGAAGAGGTGATGTAGGAGAAGGTTAGAGGGTGTTTTGTGTCCCTTCATGACCCAAAACCTTGCCAGTTATCTTACGTTCTATTCTTACCAGGCATGGTGTAGGCTAAACTACCTAATTCAGCTTCATTTTTACACTTGTCATTTGAAAGTTCTTTCATATTGCTATCTTATAGTCTTACTATCGTAATTTAATAACATTGGAAACCAATTTCCTCTTGTTTGGCTCTCAACAAACAAGAATAGCTAATTAACATTTTTTTTTTTTGTGCAACAATTCATTAGATTTTCTTTTCTGTGCTAGATAATGGAGTGTGACTTTGTTCTTATTTGTGTCTTGACTGACAGAAATTTTCTGCCTATTCCTTAAGAATGTTGAAAGGATTCACCAATTAGTGTCCGTAAGTTTTTTAAGCTCCCTAGAAGAAAGATTTTACACATAAACACAAAATTTCCCTGGAGTGGAAATTAAGAAGAGATAAGCGGAAATGGTGGATTAAGCAAGTGTGAGATAAAGCCTATAGTTCTTTGTGTCCTCCCTTAATGGATAACATTCGTACTTTTTTTCAATGATATTTTAAGTGATACATAGATTTTTTCCTCTCAGGACCAATGCCGTCTCATTTTCTGAATACTCTAAAAAATGTTATTTCAGATACGCAAAATCAGAAACATGTGCTTTGAGGCTAATCATATTGCAGTTCTGTAAGGTCAGACTCTACATTAAACTTGGCTAATTTAAAATGAAAGACTCTACATAAAACTTGGCTAATTTAAAATGAAATAGAAGCAGCTGTTGTAAAGAATGCAGTATATAAGCTCCCATTTAAGGTTATATTGTATTTTTCTTATTAATTTTAATCCTGTGTTTTGAGAGACAGAATTTATTAAAGAAATAAAATAAAACCTAGTTTTGCAAGTGTTCTGTAACCAGACTAAAATAGACAGTGCATAAAATCAAAAAGCTGATTGTGGTCTTTTCTCCCTGTTTTACAAAAAGAACACAGATTTTTCTTTCTGTAATAGGGATATAAGGATATAGGAAAAACCAAACTGTTTTTTTTTTTTTTCTACTTTCTATACTCACACAGTCATGCAACACTTCTGACACCGAATGTGGCTGAGGGTGTGTGTAATGGTTACCCACACATCAAGCAATTCTCTGGTAGATTCTCCAGTGGATGACAGTGGGGTATCCTCTAATTCAATTCAATTCTAACACTATATACCTGGAGATAGCATCAGATCCTGCATCTTGAGGGCTCAGTCCCACAAGACTGCTCCCCACCTCAGATGCCAGTTGCAACCACATATGACCTAGCTAGAGACCAACTAGCTATGAACTGGGGCTCTCACTTCCCTCTCCTTTGGTTTGATTAATTTGCTAGAACTCTCAGAACCCAGGAAAATACTTGACTCATGTTTCCTGGTTTATTAATGCATCATGTAATAAATGATACAGAAGAAAAGTCAGATGAAGATACATAGGGTGAGATCTGGAAGGGTCCATAACACAGGAGCTTCTGCCTTTGTGGAGTTGGGGTATGCCACCCTCCTGGCACACAGATGTGTTCACCAACCCAGAAGCTCCGAGATTGGAGTAACAGTTTGGAGATCTTTATGGAGGCTTCATCACGTAGATATGATTGATTATTAATTCCATTTATAGTCCCTCTCCCCTCTCTGGAGAAGGAGGAGTGGGGCTGAAAGCTCCAAGTTTGTAATCCTAGCATGGTTTTTCTGGTGACCAAGGATCACATCATTAAAAAAAAAAAATCCTCCTATCACCGAGGAAGTTCCCAGGGATCTAGGAGCTTTGTGTCCAGAACTGAGATCAAAGACAAAACAACAGAATAAAAGATTCTCCTAGCACCCTTATCTACAAGGGTATTAGAAGCTCTGTCTTAGAAACTGGGGCAGAGACCAAACATTAGAACAAAAGATCTCCTAGCAGCCCTATCACTCAGGAAATTACAAGGGTTTTAGGAACTCTGTGCCAGGGCCTGGGTCCAGAAGCCAATATGTATATTTCTTATTATTTCATGGTAGGTTATTATGAAATTATTTTTTCTTTCACAGTAGATGACAACAATAATTAAATACTGACAATTATATTTCAAACCTTAAGACTTCAATATTACTTTGACAAACTAAAGCACATACTCTCTCACTACATGCAGTTCTGATCTCAATTATAAGTACAATAAATGGTATGGGTTGGTGGTACTTTATTTAAGCAACTCATTGACCAGATCCTGAGATCCAGACCCTAGATTGGTACTGGCATTTTCTTGTTTTCAAGCTAAGATCTGTCTCAGGTCCTTCTCTTTTCCCTTCCTTCTTTTTCTTTAAAAATTTCTCTAAGTACTGCTGATGTGTGATTCTGGTGTACTATATAAAATCTAGATACTTATCTCAAACATTTTTTAGTTTTTCCATAATAAATATGTATTTCTTTTATTACTGGAAAAATAATAAAAGAAATAAACATTAATATAACTGCAATATAGATATAGAAAATCTATTTTTAAAATGTTTTGAGTTTTTTGTGTGAATTATTTAACTATTTTGGGAGGGATCCAAGGATAGAACTAGCTATATACATGTTATTGATTTTAATGTTTTGAACAATGTTTTCTGGGATTTGGGTAGTGGTGTAACTCACAACACCATTATTATATTTTGCATATGTACATTATAGTTTGCATTATTATTGATTGCATACTTAACTCATATTAATAACTGATTGCCTTATAGGATAGCATTTAGAAGATTGTGAGCACTCAGGTAAATGAATGAACCAATAATAAATGGAGAATGGAACTCATATCATTGTATTTAACATGTTCCATGTAAAAGTATAATCCAACTTGTAAGATGATTACTGACTTGCTTAGATTGTGCAAATGTGTCTAAGATGACAATGTGTTCCAGTTTAGAAGTAAACCTCAAAGACAATGAGTTAGACTATATTGCAATGATTATGTAAATTGTTGTGTCTTGAGTAAAATCAAGGCATATGGACAGATAGGTTTACTCAAGCAATGTTCTAAAAAAGCCAGGTGGATTGCCGTATGCAATTTTTAAAGCTACAGGTAAATAAGTTAGTTTCCATGATCTTATACCATTTTCTTTTTAATGACACCCACATTCCTATGGTGACAAGCTGGGGTATAGTCAGGAGAGCAATAGTAGGTACAGTCTCTCCTCTCTCATTGCTTTCTGATCTTGGGAGAAAGGTCACTATTCACTGCTCTCCATTGCTTTGTGGACTTGTGATCAGTACGTGTTGTGTAATCTTTTAGTTTTTATAGCTGTAGTAAACCCTTCTCTTAAAAAAGGCATCAAATGGAGACATTGAATATAGAGTTAATCTTATTTGAGAGGAGTTTGGACTAAAAGAGAGTTTGGGTTGACTTTCTGAAATATGCTGGTAACTTAAATTTTATAACTTGACAAAAATGCATTTTCAAATATCTTATTTTTAATTATTAAAATATAAAAATATAGTATTTACTTATTATATGTCACGCATTGTTCTGAGTACTTCAGAGTTTAACAATGAACAAAACTGTCACAAATTTCTACCCTAGTGAAGCTTGTGTACTAGTGGGGGATAAAGGAGTCTGGAGTTTAGGTCAATGAATAAGGTACATTATATGGAAATATGTAAAAAGGATAATTTTAAAGGTCATCAATAGTGCAGGTGGTGCTGGCAGGTTGCAATTGTAAACAGGGTGATTACAGTGAGACTCATTGAGTAGTTGACATTTGAGCAAAGACTTAAAGAATGTGATTCATGTGATTATCAATAGAAACTGCTTTCCAGGCAGAGACATCAACCAAGGCAAGAAGAGCCTCACTTACAACTTGCTTACAGTGTTGGAGAAATAGCAACGAGGCCAGTAGAATAAGAGGGAGAGAGTAGAGAGATGAAAGGCCAGGGAGCTAATAGAGAAACAGGGCTAAATGATGTAGTGTCTTTAGGACTGCTGCATCACCTCATTCATATAGAATAAAATGGCCTATGTTTTATCTAGGCCACTGTAAAGGATATTGGTTTTCACAGCTTATTGAAATGAGGAATAATTGAACAATTCTGAGCAAAGAAGTGACAAAATCTGACTTACATTTGAAATGTGTTTAGAAAAGATGTGGCAGAGGCAAAGGTAGAAATGAAAATTATTTGAATATTATCAATGAATGTAGAAGATAGTGATGGTGACTCAGAACAGGGTTATAGCAGTAGAGTGATAAGAAATGTAAGAAATGGTCAGATACAAATATATATGTAAATATATATATGTGTATATATGTGTGTGTGTGTATATATATACACACATATATATATATATTTTTCTTTTTTTTCTGTTGCCAAGGCAGGAGTGCAGTGGCACGATCTCTGCTCACTGCAAACTCTGCCTTGCAGGTTCCAGTGATTCTCCTGCTTCAGCCTCCTGAGTGGCTGAGATTACAGGTATGTGCTACCATTTCCAACTAATTTTTGTATTTTTAGTAGCAATGGGGTTTCACCATGTCGCCAGGCTGTTCTCAAACTCCTGGCCTTCAGTGATCCGCCTGCCTTGGAGTCTCAAAGTGTTGGGATTATAGGCGTGAGCCACTGTGCCCAGTCAGGTTCTTAACATATTTTGAAGACAAAAACAACAGGAATTTCTGAGTGATTGATTGTTGGGAGTAAAATGGGTAAAGGCTAGGGCTGGAGCGGGTTAGTGGGGGAAAAACTGGAGTTTAATAATGCACCTGTTAATTCTGAGAATATCTTTTGGAGAGCTAAATTTCAAGTCCTTGGTTGTATGTATTAGTCTAGAGTTCCAGTTTGGATTAGAAAGTAATATTTGGGAGTCATTGGCATATAGATGGCCTTTATATTAGGTTGGTGAAAAGGTAATTGCAGTTTTTGCCGTTGAAAGTAATGGCAAAAACCTCAATGCTTTTGCATCAATCTAATAGTTATGAAACTGGATCAGATCACCAAATGACTGATGTAGATAAAGAGAAGGGAATCGAGGAATAGTCCAAAGACACATTAAGAAATTAGAAAAGAACAATCAACAAACAAGTTTGAATAGAAGAGGTGAGTGGTGTAGGAGGAAAACCAAGAGAGTAACACTTGGGAATTGCAGCAAGAAAAGTATATCAAAGTGGAGGGATAATCAATTTGCTCAATGCTGCTTAAAGGCTGAGAAAGAGGAGGAGGAGAGCTGACCATTGCACTTGTTATCATGGAGGTTGTGTTAGTCTAGATTCTGTAGAGAAACAGAACTAATAGAATATGTGTTATATAATACACACATTGATGTAATACTCTAGATTCTGTAGAGAAACAGAACTAGTAGAATATGTGTTATATAATACACACATTGATGTAATACTCTAGATTCTGTAGAGAAACAGAACTAATAGAATATGTGTTATATAATATACACATTGATGTAATACTCTAGATTCTGTAGAGAAACAGAACTAATAGAATGTGTGTATATAATATATATATTATACAGAGAGAGAATGCATGTGCACATACATGCGCGCGTGCACACACAAACACACACACACCCCTGAGAGAAAGAAAAAAAAAGAGATTTCTTTTAAGAAATTGTGGCACAATTGTGGAGGCTGGCAAGTCTGAAATCTGCAGGGCAGGCTGACAGGCTGAAGACCCAGCAGAGCTGATGCTGCAGTCTTGAGTCCAAAAGCAGTTTGGAGGCAGAATTCCATTTTTCTTGGAGGATCTCAGTCTTTTTTCTTACAACTTTCAACTGACTTAATGAGTTCTGCACATATGATAAAGAGTAATTTGCTTTACTCAAAATCTACTGATTTAAATGTAAATCACATCTGAAAAATACCTTTACAGAAAATACCTTCATGGAAAATACCTTCATAGTAACTGGTGTTTATCAAACAACTGGGTACCAATCCTAGCCAAGTTAACACATAAAATTAACCATCAGAGAAGTCATTGATGAAATTGAGAAAAACAGTTTCAACAGAACATTTTTACTACTATATTCCAATGTCTTATTAGTAGAATGGTACTTAGCTCAATAAATATTTGTTAAAAAATATATTTTCCACTGATTTTTTTCCTTAGATATTTTATCCTCACTTGAATCTAATTAGAAAAAATATGCCAAAAGGAAAAAATTAAGAAACCTCTTTTTATTTTAGTCTGTAAAAACATATAGAGGTTGAGGAGTAATAGAAACAATTTAAAAACTGGTCAATGAAAAACCAAGAAAATAATTCTATAGTAAAGTATAATGGAAAAACATACAAATAACCTAATAATTCTAAAATGTTTTTAACAAGCCAAATTTTTTATTTTCTGGTAGCATTTCTGTATTACCAAAAATTAAGATTTTATGAGTGTTCTTTATATAGTCTCAAATTTCTGTCTGTAGAGTTGAAAATAAGTATGGTAATTACTTACGCATTCCCAAATACGGGAGAAACAACTCTAAGATATATAGATAATTAGATATTTTCATTGGTGACATCCAACAGATTTAATTTTGTATCCCATTAAGATTTTGCTAGAGTTACCAAGTTACCAAATGTGGAACTTTTCCCCTTATTTCCCCATCCTCCGGGTAATCACTGTCTGGTAATATTTGAAACCCCAAAGTTATCGTGCTCATTTAGTGACCAGCTTCCTGGTATCATTTGGCCTTTTAAATTCCAAGAGCTGGACTTTCCACAATAATTTCCAGAGTTTTGAAACGTCTTAAAATGAACATGACTCTGTTTATGCTCTTTCTTGATCTAATTATGTTTGGTTGAATTGTCAGACTTACTGGTACAACACTGATTATTTTACCATATTGTAGATAAAAAGACTGTTTATGGGTTACCATTAAAGTTCCTAAATTAGCTAAACTGAAGGGATGTGGTAAGAGTGAGAGCACTTCAAATACTCCAACTCTCATTACAGTTTAGTTTCATGATATAATTGGTTAGAGTATGCATGCAAGATGATTTTTATCTAGGTAAGTTTGCTACAAAGTATAATTTTTTCTATTAAAACACTGATTTAGTACAATTTGAGAATGCCTACATTAGTGATTTCCACCAGATAAATATGATTCAAAAGAAAATCCAATTCACAATTCATCTATTTAAAAAAAGCACAAATCATCAATTAGTCATCTCTGAGAAAGAATAATTTTGACTCCAAAAATTATGTGTTGATTGATATTAGCTTAACCATTCTGTGTCAAAATAATTCATAGAGTTCTTCCCAAGTTTTAATTTGACATTTAATATTTATTGGTGACAGAGTTTTAATAATTAAAGAAATAACTCTTCTAGAGTACATCTATCTTCTACAAAACAAAACTTTTTTTTTTCACAATTGCTTTGGTTCAGATCTTCAAGACTGGGACTATTCTTGTGGCCCAGTGTTTAGCCATGAAATAGTTGGTTACTGATTAAATGTATAAGTGAACTAATAGGTATATTGATGAACAATTTTATTAAGTATCAAATTTGTATTTTTGCTACAGCTTCCTCTGCAGGTTTCCCTGCTTTCACTCTTGCTCTCCTGTGGTATATTTTTAACATAGCAGAGATTCTGGTAAAATGTAAATTAGATCACAACATTCCTCTGATCAAAATCTTCAAATGTCTTTTACCTTACCAAGAAAAATATCCATAGACCTTACAGTTATTTTCAAATCCCTGCGCTTATTTCCCTTCCTTCTGTCCCCCGTGTTCTCCATCTTTACCTCATCTCCTCCCATTCTATTCCTCACTTTTTCTGCTCTAATCACATTGGCCTCTTTCCTCAAGCACACTAAACCAATTGCAGTATCAGCTATGCTTTTTCTACAGATATCCATAGGTTTATTTTTCCATTCCCTTCACATTTCTGCTCAAATGTTCTTTTATTTGTGAGTTTCCTTATTGATAACATTATGTCAAATAGTAGTCTTCTTCCTTGGCAGTCACTATTACACTTACCTCCTTTATTTTTCTCCACAGCAATGACCACCATGTACTGGATGAATGAATACATTTCAGCCTCTTGACCCTCTCCATTCTGTATCTTTAATTTCTCACTTTTCCAAGCATATAAAAACACTAAGATCTTTTCCATTTCTCCCTGTAGATTTTGCAAACTCATCCTAGTAGTAGCCCAGACTGCACCTGCTTTGCCTGATGTGGCATATGTTACTAGAGATGACTAGTAAGCCTTCGAGTACATGGTATATGGCAATTGATTTGGCACATGCATTCTTTTCCATTTCAGTTGGAAAAGAGGATAAGAAGAGTTTGCATTTATGTTAAATTGACCAATTATTTACCATTTTTCCTTAAAAAACTGTCATGAAATATGCCAAAGAGGTTGAGTCACCCTGATATCTCACATAATATCACAATGATTTATTACACTGATGATATTATGCTAATTTGAGAGGACAGGCAAGAGGTGGTTAGTATATTAGAAGTGTTGGAAAGAGACATGTCTTTCAAACGGTAAGTTTAAATTATAGGAACCTGACACTTCAGTGAATATTTTAGGTGTCCAATTGTCAGGAGTATAACAGTATCCTCTTCAAAGTAAAAGACAAATTGTTGCATCTTCCATCTACCGCCACAAGAAGAGCATAAAGTGTTTGGTGGATCTCTTTGCTTTCTGGAAGCAGTACATTTCACACAGAAAAATGTTGTTTGGGACACACATGAGGTGACATAGAAGGCTACCTGGGGAAGTATAGAAATCTGCAGCAGTTAAGGATATGATCCAGGCAGTCCTGTTGCCTGAGCCATTTGATCTCCTGGCCTCTCTAATGTTGGAAGTGTAATGTTGGGAAAAGTGACAGTGTGGAATTTATGACAAGCCTCATTTGGAGAATCACAGTGCGAGTAGCTTGGATTTTAGAGCAAAACCATGCCATCTACAAAAGAAAATTACAAGCCTTTTGAGAAACAGCTCTTTGCATGCTACATGGCTCTGGTAGAGTTTGAATGCTTGACCATGAGGTGCCAAATGACCTTGTGTCCAAAACTATCTATTATGAGCTGAGTGATGTCAGATCTCTAAAGTGAGTTGGGTGGGTCTAGCAGCAGTCTGTTGCAAGATGAAAATGGTACATGTGAGATCAACTGCAAGTAGGATCAGAGGTCACAAACAAGCTGCATGAGCAGGTAGTCTGGTCCCCAGTGATAACATTATAGTTGCTCCAGCACCCTGCCCCAGATCATATCCATGATCATTTAGAAGATTCTCAATGACTAACTGAAGAAGAAGGAAAAAGTCTGAGCTTGGTTAGTGGGCAAGTCAGCTGAATATATGGTGCCAGGTGACGGTGAATGGTGGCTGAATTATAGCCACATTCACTGGGATGTCTTGAAAGATAGTGGAGGAAGAAAGTCTTCCTGATGTGTGGGACTGTGAGTGGTTCACTGGGTCATTCACTTTGTGTGCAAGGAGAAGTGTTCCGAGGGCCTTGGCTAATGACCTGGCCAGCAGGCCAAGGACCTAGAAGGAAAGTGATTGAAATATTGGAAATATTTGAGTTTCCAATATTGAAATATTGGAGTTTTGGAGAGACATGCAGGTATATCTATGAGTATGGACAGGAAGTGTGAAGATTTTTCTATCACAAGTTATTGCCCACCAGAGACCATTTGCCCCAAAGAAACATTACACAACCAATAGACAAAATAACAGCCTGTTGATATTAGTCAGTCTTTATCACCAGTCACCCAGGAACTTGCATGAAGGATACCGAGTTGCCATAGTGGCAGAGATGGAAGCGGTATATGGATCCAACTGTGACACCCAGTAAAGTCTGAGCGGGTTATTCCTGCCTCTGAGTATATAACCTACCAGCAACAGAATCTAAAAGGGAGTGTCCAGTGTAGCTCTGTTCCTAGAGAAGACCAAAAAGCCACTTTTTAGCAAGTCAAATACATTGGGTCGTCTCTGTCTAGGAAGAGTTAGTGGTTAATCTTCACTGAGATAGGTATCTATTCTGGATATGGTTTCCCTTTTCTGCTTGCAGAGCCTTACCCAGCACCACTATCCAAGGCCCTGTGGAATGCCTAATTAATAAGGCAACACCCCTTGCTGTTTCCTGACATCAGCCAGATTTCCTGGTCACAGGAATCCGATGCAACATCACAACAGACCAGAAGACTCATTTCATGTTACAGGGGGCACAGAAATGGGTCCATGACTATCGATTATGGTCATTTCATAATCTACAGATTGTGGAAACAGCAAGCCTCATAGAGCAGTGAAATGGCTTACCAAAGGTACAGTTGAAGTGTCCGCATTGAGGTTCCTCAGCATATGCATAAAATTAGAGACATTTATATGACTCTTTTCCCCAAAAGAATAAATAAATCTAGGAGCCAAAGCAATGAAAGCAGGGGTGGTCCTTCCAGCCATCACTTCCAATGGCCACTAGGGTACTTTATGCTTTCTATTCCTGCAACTCTGGGTTGGTGGCTCTAGTTCTTAAAAGATTTGTACCCTTATCACAGGACACAGAACAAATCTCATTGAATTCTAAGTCATGAGTGCCACTAGAGTACTTCGGATTCCTTGTATCCAGGATAAAAGAGCCCTGTATTAGCAGGCAAAAAGGGGAGTCACTGTCTTGGTAGGGGTAATGACTCTGATTGTTAAAGTAATGATCAGACTCCTATAGGATTTAACTTCACTTTACCTCCTAGATTTAACCAGGATTAAGTCACAACTGATATGCTAGGGTTGATAAGGTTGTGCTGGGCCTAATGAATAAAGAAAAAGATTACACACTGAAGGAGCTGCAGAACCAGCCAATATGTACTGGCAGAGCAAGGAAGAGTGGTACTAGATACACGATAATAGATATACTAAACATATCACATATATTAGGTATACGGTACTAGCTTCTGATGGTGTTGGATCAAAGGGTATGATATCTAAGGTCCAGAAAGGAAGAGTTTGATATGGAACACTGTCACATAATGAAATAGTTATCACCCTGGCAAGGATTCCAGGAGATGGTGCTAACAACCAGAATAGGACTTGGAAGCTTGGATAAAAATGATTGCCCACACTGAGTGAAACAGAAATGCCAGAGTTCCATGGTAGATGGAAGAAAAGATCAGAGGACTCAGGAGAACGAACATTTTGGAGTGGATATACTACCTAAGGCTACAAAACCCATCAGCCTCTCTAATTCTGTGAGAGAGCATAGAGGACACTCATATGCCAAAGTGGTAAGGATTGTGCTAGTGAGGTGATGACTGTCCTCTGTCAGTCAAGGCTGAAGGCAGGAGATGCTGTTGTAGGACTGGGCTCTCAGATACCAGTGGAATGATATCTGAGTGCTGAAATTAGAGAAGCCATGTGGCAGCTTTTAACTGCCAGAAGCAATGTGTAGACAGCAACTATAAAAAGTGGCCAGATCAGGATAACAGCCAGGGGACTTGATCCACAGAATACTATGAAGATAGTTAGTAGAGTAAGTTAATAGAATAGGTAGAATAAAAAATCACAATCCCTTACTTTTTTTTTTTCTACCTCAGTCAGTTTTCATACCTGAATATTCGGACTAAAGAGAGGTCTCATCTCCAGTAGGAAGAATCCTATACATCAAGACAAGTGTATATGGTAGTCATTTCCTAAGTTGATCCCCAAAAGGACATATCGTCATTTTACTGTGGGAAGGGCTGTTGGCATGGGTGCAGGTTGACACTGGTACCTGGGGACTGAAAGGAGATGTAAGTTGATATGCATTTTTTTTTCTGTCTACTTTGAAGATTTTTATTTGTCCTTGGTTTTTAGATTTTTTTCCAAAATGAACCTAGATGTGGTTTTATATGTGTATGCTTATTCTTGCTATAGACTGTTTACACTCCTTTAAATGCATATATTATTACTGTGCCTTATGCCTGTAATTCTAGCACTTTGGGAGGCTGAGGTGGTGGATCACATGAGGCAAGGAGTTTGAGGCCAGCCTGGCCAACATGGCAAAACCCCATGTCTACTAAAAACACAAAAATTAGCTTGGCGTGGTGGTGCATACCTGTTATCCCAGCTACTTGGGAGGCTGAGGCAGGAGAATCCCTTGAACCCAAGAGGCAGAGCCTACAGTGAACTGAGACTGAGCCACTACACTCTAGCCTGGGTGACAGAGCCAGACTCTATCCCAATAAAGAAATAAATTTATATATTAAAACCTAATCCCCAGTGTGATGGTATTTAGAGGTGGGACTTTGAAAACTGATTAGGTTATGAGGGTGGAGGACCATGAATGGGATTAGTGCCCTTATAAGAAGGGGCCTTAGAGAGCTACTTTGCACCTTCCACCATAAGGGCACAGGCAACAGACAGCTATCTAAGAACTAGGAAGCAGGCCCTCAACAGACACAAGATCTGCTTGAGCTTGGATCTTGGACCCAGCCTCTAGAACTATGAGAAACAAATGTATAAGCCACTCAGTCTATGTCATTTTGTTGTTGTTGTTGTTACAGAAGCTCAAAGAGACAGTTGTGTTTGTGTATCATAGCCATTTTAAAATTCATTTATTGGTTTTGGATAACTTGTAACAACTATCTTTCAAATAATTAATTCTGTCCCATTCTCTCTTCTTGGATCGCCTGTTAAATATATATTACTCTTTTAAAAATGTCTGTATATCTCTTTGTATTCTCTTCTGTATTTTTCATCTTTCTATTTTTCAATACTTTAGTGCAGATATTTCCTATTCTATCTTTTAGTTTGGTTTACAAGATACTTCATTTTAATTATTTTTAAACTGATATATAGTACAAACTCTATTGCATGTAAAAGGAAACATAGATCAATTTCTTTTCTCGTGTGATTGAGGTGAGATTTGCAGTTACTCTTACATTCTTATTTCTTTAAATTATATTTAAAATTGTACTACAAGCTCCATATTTCATAACCTTTTATCATAAGGCTTAGAGTTGCAGTGCCCTAGCAACGTAAACCCTCTAATTTTGAACACAAAAATTGGGGTACACAAACCTGAGTCTGAATAGAATTTTAATTCAACCAAGTTAGAAGGTCTTCTCTTAAAGAAGATTATACTGATTAAAGAACAAATTTACAACATTATGAATAAATCATTCCTAAGAGTAAAAGGTAAGTATGTGGAAAAATAGGAGTAGATTATGGAATATCTGTGCTAGTGGCTTTTTTCTTTTCTAGGGCAGCTGGACACTGGGTAGTCTTGGTCAACAGACAAAACTTTTGCCTCTACCTGTCATGCTCCCTTGTACACATTTGTGCACTAACAAAGCCAAGTCTCAAGGCCCAGGGTATAATTCTAGGCAGCTTAACATGGCTGTTCCAGAAAGATAAGTAAAAAAACACTCTCTTACAAAGGTAGAAACAGAATGATGTATAAAACAACACAAAACAAAGATCATTATTCCTTCAATTGGCTATATGAGAAACAGGGGAGTGAGCTAGGCTGCATAATGGTTCCTACAAATACCCAAGTTCTAATCTCTGGAAATTCTGAATGCTACCTTATAATGCAAATAATAATAATAAAATAAAATAAAGACTTTGCAGATGTGATTAAGAATTACAAGATGAGATTATTCTAGATTATGTAAATGCAATACAATGATTTTTATCTGAGGCAACCAAAGAGAAATTTGGTACAGAAGAGAAGAAGGTTATATGAAAGAAACTGAGACGGGCAGAACCAGAGAGAGAATACGCTGTGCTACTGTCTTTGAAGATGGAGTAAGGAACTATGAGCCAAGAAATGCAAGGAGTGCAGTTCTAGACAAGAAAAGACAAGGAATGGAATTATATCCTACAGCCTCCAGAGGGTATTTGGCCCTGCCAACACCTTGGTCTTAACCCTGTCAGACTCATTTTGGACATCTGGTCTACAGGACTGTAGATAATACATTTCTATTGTTGTTGCTCTTTGTTTGCTAGCTTCTTTTTTTATTTTTGAGACGGGGTCTCACGCTGTCGCCCAGGCTGGAGTGCAGTGGCGCGATCTCAGCTCACTGCAACCTCTGCCTCCCAGGTTCAAGCGATTCTCTGCCTCAGCCTCCAGAGTAGCTGGGATTACAGGCGCGTGCCACCATGCCTGGCTAATTTTTTTGTGTGTGTGTATTTTTAGATGGTTTTCAGATGGTTTTAAACAAAAGAAATTCATTCTTTCACAGTTCTGTAGGCCAGAAGTACAAAATTAAGGTATCCACAGAGCAAGCTCTCTGTGGAGACTAAAGACTTCATAAGCCTTCAGAGAAAATTATTTCCATGCCATTCTTTCAGCTTCTGGTGTTGCCAGCAATCCTTGGCATTCTTTGGCTTGTAGATGCATAACTCCATTCTCTGCCTCCATCATCATGTGATGTTTTCCTTGTCTCACAGTCTCTTCTCCTGTTCTTATGAGGACACCAATCATAAGGGATTAGGGTCCACTCTAATTGAACGTGATCTAATCTTAACTTGATTACATCTACAAAGTGATGTTCATGCAAGTCCCTTTTTTTCTTTTAACTGTAAAATATGGAACTTGGATATCTCTTCTAGGCAGACAATTTTAAAATCTCTAACTCCTCTTATTTTGTTTCTTTTTTAAACTCATAATTGTATCACATTCATTAGTGTGCTTGTTTTGATTACATATTTTTCCAAAAAAGAAAAACAATGAACAAAACCATATCAATTTGTGAGACTGTCTGAAGAATGAGAAATGTAGCCATATGCAGTTAGCAGTTTTCACAAATAATTCGGATGATTCAAGACAAGGAAGCAAAGATATTAAAAAATCTCAACTATTTAAATGGTTCAAGCCTGTTCCAACCTTAGTACTCTGCCACATGCTATTTTGTCTTCTGGAAAGGTTCCATTTTGGCTAACTTCTATACCTTTCGCAGGTTATAGCTCAGCTGTCAAGCACAGAAGGCTTCTGTGACATCTCTCACTCCTTTTTCACCTTTTTAAATGGGCTTCTTTTAGTTATTTTCAGTCTTAAAATCTATTTTCTTCATTTATTATACTTACAGTTTGCAATTACATATTTATTTGTGTGTTTTTTTGTTTGCTTTCTCTCTCCTTTATTTGACTGTACATTCTTGGTGGCAGAGATCGTATCTGAATTTATTTTAAATCTGTCTCCTTAGAGCTTAGCACAGCAAGTGCCTTGTTCATATTAGATAATCATTTTTCAAATGTTCAAATGGATACATTTAGTCATATTGCTACTGGTTCTGTAATTGCTGTATCATGAAGAAGAATTTGGGTTTGTGAATCTTTGTATAACTTAGTATAGTATGTTACCTTTATTGTCTAAGAGTTTATCAAAGGAATGACTGAGAGGGGCTGGATGACCAAAGGGTAAAATGTGGCCAACTTCCCTTGAATAGGCCATCAAGTGTCCTCCTAGACATGCCAAGAAAACAAAGTATGAAAATATATTTATAGAAAGAGACAAGTTAAAAAATAAAATAATGAGTATTAAATGATGACACAATATTAAGATAAACAAGATTATTTTTTAAAGTACTTCATTCTAAGCCAGGGTTTCTCAACCTCTGCACCACTGACGTTATTTTGGAACAAATAATTCTCTGTTGTGGGACTGTCCTGTGCATTGTGGGATGTTTAGCAGCATCCCTGGATTCTACCCAGTGGATTCCAGTAACACCCCTTCAGTTGTAACCACCAAAATTGTCTCCAGACATTACCAAACATCCCTTGGGACATAAAATTGTCCCAGTTGAAAACCACTGCACCTCAGAATTAATAAACAAAAAAAGCTAAACCAAAGCAAACACAAACAAGGAGCAGAAATCCTTATGTTACATATTACCTCATTTCACTGTCCCAAAGACCTCAAAAATCTCATAAAGCAGGTGAATGTTGTCGTTATTTCATACATAAAGAGAAGTAGAAAAATTACGTGACCACCTCAATGCCTCATAGTCAGAGGCAGAGCAAGGATTACGAATGTAGGTCTTTTGATTTCAAACTTTGTGCCATTTCCATGAAAATATTTTTTATCTTAGTGAAAATACTCACTGGAAGGGTTCCAGAGCAGAGGTGAGCCCCGGCCCCTGGATAGTGAGGGCCCTGGGAGGTGAGTGGACTGCAGGTATTCCTACTACCAACATTCACGAGGCCGAGTGTTGTCTCGGGGGTTCCCAGGGACTGTGGCCTAATTTGGGATCACACCTAGGAGAAAGTGATTCTATCTTATTCTTTTTTCTTTTTCAGTATATGTTTGTGTTGACATTGTAACTTTTGAGAGCAGAATTGCTGATATTAATAGTATCGACAGTCTATGTGTTTTGCTGAGGTGAGAGGATTGCTTGAGGCCATGAGTTCAAGGTTAGCCTGGACAACATAGTGATATCCCATCTCTACAAACAGTAAAATTAAAAAAAAATTAACTGCATGGTGGTGCGTGCTTCAGCCTCAGGAGGCTGAGGTGGCAGGGTAGCTTGAGCCCAAGAGGTTGAGGATGCAGTGAGCCATGATCATGCCACTGCACTCCAGTCTGGGCAACAGAGCAAGACCCTGTCTCGAAAAAAGAAAAAGAAATATTACATTTGTTTTTTTTTTTCACTTGATCAGGTGTGGGTTGGGGAAGAGGCAAGGAGGGAGAAATAGAGTCACAGAAAGGGAAACACACAGTTTCAGAACAAGAGAAATTGAAAGTCAGAAAGAGACAGACAGAGAAAGGCAGATAGAAAGATACTTAGACACACACAGAGCCATAGATAGAGGCACAAACAGAAGTATATACAGACCCAGGGAGAGACAGAGGCACTGTGAGTCAGAAGGGAGATGAGAGATCAGGGGTTTGGGGAGGGAGAGGCTGAGGGATGTAGGCCTGGCAAGTGGGGACCCAGGATGTAGGGCTTAGGAGGGAATTGTGAAAGGTGAGGAGGGGACTGACTGATTGACTCACCTATCCAGGGATCTAACCAAGTAATAGACCTTATTTCAGTAATGTTGGAGGCATTATTGTTAAACATACTGAGTATCATTTCTCTCATCCTGAAAAACACAGTGAGTCTGTACAATGCACTGAAAGAACCCTCAAACTTATCCATATGATAACCCCTTAAGGACACAAGACATGAAAATCCCCATTTCCCTCTTCTGTCACCTTCTCCATTTCCCTCTGGCCCCACAAATCCAAAAGCAGCTGACTCAAGTATATATCAGGGTGGTTCAGAGCAGGTTAGGCAGGCTGCTAGCAGCTGTGTGCAACCTGGGTGGGGGTGGGGATGGGGGCAGCTGTGAGCTCTACATTTGGGAGGGCCTCAAAAGTTTGCTCCCCCTGGATTATTCTGACTAATCTAAACTTTTACACTGAGATACACAGCACCAAGACAGCTACTATTCAGTTTATAGCATCACAATTACAGTGGGAACCTGACTATGCTGGGAAGGGCTTTAGTGCTGGATCCACATAACATTTGATGCCTCCCTCTGGATCAGAAAGCCCCAAAGTCAATGTCCAGGATCCAAGTATTTTCTAACTGGCTTCATGGTCGACAGCTGGGTCTAGCCATCAGAGGTTCAACCAGACTGTATGCAGCTGACAGACCACGGAATAGTCACCCTTCAGGTGAGAAATGGAGTTGACACTGAACACATAGGAAGTAGTTGTCACAGTTTATGATGAAAATAATTTCTGAGTCTATGGCTATGTAGTCCATCCCAAGTGATCCATGCCTCCTCTCAGTTAGCAGGTGCTGAAATGAAAATACTGCTTGGAATTGTCAGAAGCATAATTGCCCTTGGAGAAAGAGATTTCAGGATACATCATGACCTGTTCTATGAGGAGCCCACAGAACCAAGAGGACCTTCATGGTTTTCTAGTCTAACTGCTTACTACACTCAGGAGGACACCAAGGACTATACAGGTTAAGGGACTTGTGTAAGATAATTACCAGCAACTTGGTGGCAGAACTGTGACTAGAACCCAGATGTTCTATTTTTCACCCTGTGCTATTTCCACTTAGGGCTCATAAATATACAATCATATTTTAAATAGAAATAGATTGTCTTTGAACATTTCCAATGAGTTGTCAAAAGAATGTCAATACATAAAGGGAATATTTAATAAGCAGTAAGAATTAGAAGAACTAAAAATTATCCAGCATCTAGCCTAATATATACACAATAAATACTTGTTAAATGAAATGAATGGTGTGAAATCATTCTCATTCTTTTCAGGAGGTTCCTGTTATAAATAACCACAAAATGACTTACCTTAGTGAAGGATGCAGGACTCACAACTTATAAGGTGCCATTTTGGAAGAATGCTTTTCTTTTATAATTAAAACTAATGAAAAATTCACTGAACAATGAAATGCTAAAGATATAGGCCGGGCGCGGTGGCTCAAGCCTGTAATCCCAGCACTTTGGGAGGCCGAGGCGGGCGGATCACAAGGTCAGGAGATCGAGACCACAGTGAAACCCCGTCTCTACTAAAAATACAAAAAAAAAAATTAGCCGGGCGCGGTGGCGGGCGCCTGTAGTCCCAGCTACTCAGGAGGCTGAGGCAGGAGAATGGCGGGAACCCGGGAGGCGGAGCTTGCAGTGAGCCGAGATCGCGCCACTGCACTCCAGCCTGGGCAACAGCGTGAGACTCCGTCTCAAAAAAAAAAAAAAAAAAAAAAAAAAAAAAAGATATAGGGTGCTCAAGGGATTAATAGATGCAAACCATGTGTCACTACTTAAGAAAGTACACTCTCAGCAAATGTGAAGCTCCTCTCTTGTCCTGCAGAGTAAAGCAAGTCCTATTTTCCAAGTGTCTTTATTTTGGATTTTCTCCCAAAGTAAAAATCACTCTTCATTGTAAAATTCAATGCCCTAGAATACAAAGCCAGGATTTCATAGAAACATTAGGTTATTTCAGGAGAATTACCTGCCCCCAACACATTACCTTTAAATAGGACATTTCATCAAATATTGTCACCAGTAAAATGAAGCAGGGGGCAGTGTTCCTCCTGGAAGTTGAATTAGCATGGAAAGGTTGAATGAACCAGATTATATGTCACATTTTTCAGATAAATAGATTCTCTGGAGACTAAAGAGTGGTAAAGATTTAATAGGATTCTCAATGAATCTCTCAGGTCTCATTTTATTCTGACCAGAAATCTCATGCAAAAGTTCATCAGATCAACTCATTTCTCAGCTGTGTTTGTGTCTTAAGACCTTTGTTCTTGTTTGGCAAATCTGTGTGAAATGATATATCTATGGTTCCAGGTCACCTCAACATTTAGGCTGCTGTCCTGTTTACAGCTTCCCAAATGTCTCCTTTTCCCAGAGGCTACATCACCCTGGCCCTTTGATGTATTGGAAGGACAGAGACTTTGCAAAACAGTTCTTTGAGTATCTCTATTTTGGGTTATAAATTCCTAAGTGAACTTAGAAGGCCAAGGATTTCCCTTTACAATTGCTCACTGTATTAGCACAAGCCAAAATAATGCTTACCAGGGTCATTTTTGATTACTCTTTATGAATGAAAATTCCATCCCATTAAACTTTTTACTATGTAAAAAATATTTATTAAGGTAGTTCAGAAGAAACTAAGTTAGCCACTGTATTAAACAGAGCATGACAATTTTAATTTACTGATAAAAAATTAAAGATTCTCCAGGAAATGTTGTAATATTTTGGTACTATGTAGTTCTTATATTAAATGATCCTAAAAGAACATGTCTTAAAGCATATTAATGTTCTAGATTTTTAAAGCCGTACCTTTTGTTCATCTAGTACACAAAATATACACATAACCTTTTGAGAAAGATATACACATAACCTTTTGAGAAAGGTTATGATTACATGCAGATTAAAAGTAAGAAATGTGTCTCAGAAAGATTAACAGACTGATCTCAAGACACACAGCTAGGAAGGAACAGGCTCGGACTTATATTTAATTCAAGCGTTTAAGACATCGAAATCATTTTAAAATACACTTTAGCATATTGTCTCTTACGTGGTTAATCTCTAAGCAACATTCTTGAGCTTTTTTGGGTTCACTTTAGAAGGAAAAGACCTATTTATCAAATTTTATAGGCCTGGAAATACATGTTTCTATAAAAATTGTATTTATAAACTTGTAGCCTGAGATCAAAATATAAACTTGAAAGTAATGTATCTTTGCCATTTAATCAGATTGCTTTTAAAGCACCCAAATGATAGTAATTGAAAAGATGGTACATCTTATTTGTGTCAACCATCTTATTGCCCAATAATTCTATTTAACTAACTTAAATTCTTTGTTGTAATTTAGAACAATTCACTTGTGGAGAGAGATTTTGATTACTAAGCTCTAGAATTTATTAAAATATTTTTGTTAAGTATCCCTAAATCTGTTCTTTAGGTTCTTGATCTTTAACTTGTTTCTAACAGTTGAAATTTAATTAAATATGGTTCCCAAAGAAGTAAAATATCATGTTTTCATATAATTCTAAAACTTTAGACCTTACTCAATATTAAAGTAGTTCAAAAAGTACTGAATGTAATAAAAGCATTGTTTGACAGATAAGGTTGGGTACATGTTTAAAAATCACAATTTAAAATGATTATATTAGTCAATCCACTGTTTACAACTATACTGTTCCATCTTTTTGCTATTGCCATTTTCTCAAATCTTCTCCATCTGGCAAGCATCTTTCTTTCCCAGTTACTTGTTCTCTGAATTGTCCTTGGTGTACAGCAGTGGTTCTCAAATTTTATAGCAAGTTTCAGAATCACCTGGGGGCCTTTATAAAATATAGGTTGCTTGGCTCCATCTCTGGAGTTTCTCATTCAATAGATCTGGAGAAGCCCCAAGAATTTGCATTTTGAGTCAGTTTCCTGATGATGGTAGTGGTGATGTTTATGCTGCAGGTCCAGTGCTTACCCTTTGAGACCACCTATTCTCCGTGATTCTGGTTATTTCCAGTTCTTCAGTTTGCCTCATACATTGAAAAGACGGAAATTTTGTATAACAATCCTTTTCTCTCAGTTTCCACTGTCCAAGGTAATTAGGTTTTCAATCATTTGATGTTTGCCTATAGGCAAGATCATGACCTAGTAGAATTGCAGTTGTTATTCACAGAGGAATAAAATTCTCCCATAGGTCATTTATAATATAAACTATAATATCATTCCTCCTCCCAAGGCTTGTGCCCTGCCTTTGGAGACCAAGAAAGACATGGATGAACAGCTCATTATTATTTAAGGAACAGTTTCTAAACAAAATAAAATGAGATAGCCAGTAATACGTGGGATTTTTGTACCCTGCATGACTTTTACCTCAATACATTCAGAGATTTGTGAAGAATTACTTCTTGTTTCATCTATGACCTGACAAGATGTTATACAGACAGACAGCTGTTGGAGTCATTGAAGTGAATCTTCTTCTTGTCCACACTTATAATAATTTAGCCTCTTTGAAAATAAAGTGATAATTTCAAGCCGTTAGCTACCCATTGAAGCAATACTAAAAGGCAAATCAGGCTTGGACTGGCATTGGTGGAGCTGGAGTTTGTCTTAATGTAATATGTAAAAACTTACCTATGTTTTCTTTGATTGTAGCAAGCCATTGATTTTTGTATTAAAAAGACTCTAGGATTCTGAATTTACATGGTTTCTTTTAATTGTACAAAGCAGAGTTTATATAAAGGGTATTTTATTTGATTCTATTAACTGAGCATCAATTGTATGCCAGATAATAAAGTCAATGATTAAAGGACATGTGACTCCTGCTCTCTGGGAACTTACATAAAATGTAGACATGGAAGGGTGACATTAGATATTTTCCTACATAATTGGAGCTACCTAGGGAAAGTGTATTTCATCACACTCTACAGAAGGTTTGTTGGCTGAGGCCCTTTCATAAGGGATTAACCTTCAGATGAATTCTCGTTCCCCCGCCAGCTGTGTGTTTCTTCTTGCAAATACTCCCAAATAATTCAATTCTTTATACAGTAAAATAACTTCATTGCAGTACAGAATCATTTCTCTGTCCCAAGGATGGATTTTTCTATGAAACACCTAGTCACGAGAGGTTCATATCTGTGCTTTTTTGTGGATGGTCAGAGCCCTGTGACAGAGGCAAATAGGGACTGTAATGCAGGACAGGCAGTAGTCTTGATAAAAATGAATAAATAAAAGCACACACAAAACAATTCCTTTTCCAGTTTTTACATTTGCTAAATCGTCAGCCGTATTCTCCATATACTAGTCTTTAGCTCATTAATCTTCAAACACATTAATTACCACTGCTTTGACTGACTTCTTGGGATATTTACACACTGTAAACAGTTCTGGTATTCTTTGCAAATCCACACTGTGAAGTACCCCTTGGGGTCAAGTGCATTGCCTTTCCTTACCAAAGAATTTATTCTTTTGAAAAACATGAACATGACCATTTCCCTTATATTATTCTCTTGTGTATGACAAAAATAAAGATACATACTTCTTGGGGAAAATAAATTGAACTATCTTCCCTCCATTCAGCATTCTATAATAGGCAAGATATGGGCCTCTTTTTTATACCATCAAGAGAGACTTATTATCTCTCAGGAAGGAAAACCCTTTGGATTTAGTTATTCCTCTAATTAATATTGCATCTGCAAGGCATATGTCTACATTTTGCCACCATTGCAAACACATCAGTCCTTAACATATTGAAAACAACTCTAGCACCTCTGGCTACATTGAGGAGGTTTCTATCATCTCAAAGCATCTAAAACTCACCATGTATACTTATGGGCAAGCAGCCTGAAAGTAGAAGTGTGGGGGATGCTAACATGGTCCATATTTGTTAACAGAAACCTCCTTCTGGTGAATGAGGGAAGCCTAATCCCATGGAAGTATGGTTTCAATTTTTCATTGAAATTACAATCAAACAAATTGCCAGCACACATTTTTCTCTGTCAGATGTTTCCCTCATGATAGATTTGGAGTACCTTGGGCCAGTTTATAAACCTTGTCCTCTGCCAGTGTTGCTACAGACTCTTCTCTTTGTTTTCAAATAAATTTCACTTTTTTCTCCAACTGGTGGATACATTTGATCCACAGTAGTACCTGACAGGAAAATGTGTCTTCAACATGCACTTTCTGCAGGACTCTGATGGAAAGGACAATACATTATTGGCTCTTCTTAAGTTCTCTGTGGGGAACTCGGTATGACAAAAATCACAAAAACCAAGAGCCTGCAATTTCCTCATTTTCTTGCACATATTAAAATTGTATTTATCAAGGTTGACTCTTGGCTGCTGGTTGAACTAGCTCTCCTGGAAGGAATGGCTTTTAGAGCGTTGCTTTGGGACCAAGGGATCCTAAGAACACTGTTGGACAAAGTAGTCTTGGGGATGATTGCACTGTTTTCAAACTCATGAAACCACAAGCTTCTCAGGAGAACTGAGCCCAAGTTGAAAATCATTCACCTCCTTTTCTTTCAGCAAGCACTGTCAGAGGGAACAATCAAAGGATAATAAAGACCAGTTGTTTTGATCTCTGGTCCCATTACTATATCCCTAATGGGTGAGAATCTACATCAAAGAAACTAGAATGACCCTGGGAATTGACCATACTTTTGTTTTCAGCCTATCTCCAAGCAAAGGTGTGATGGAATTGATTTGGTGTAAAGCTTTGGCCATGGGAATGTGTTGGCAACTGCCAAATGTTACCATCTGGACCAAATCATTTCTTTCTATATCTTTGCAGGTGTTATTTTTCAAGGTGACTGCTTCTACTTTAATTAGAGAGGAGTTGGGTTCTAAAAACAGAAATAGTTTAACGACTATTAAATTTTTATTTTACTATAGGAGAACTGTTCTATTTAAGTACTTAATACTGCATAAAAAAGACCCATAAGAAGAGAAAGAAGTGAGATATAAGGTAATATGCTTTTGTGAAGGAAGCACTAGAAAGGGAGTAACAAGGCCTGGACTCAGTCTGGGCTTTGCTCCTGAAATAACGTGTGACTGAAGAAACACATTCTTCAATGTCATATTCCTTCTCCCATATAAATTATCTCTTATCAGCATCATATTGCCATTGAATTTCAGGCATGGAAGGGACCTTGGGGTATTAATATCTCTACCTATTTTGGCAGTATTTTGGGAATCAAATGAATATTAAAACTATTTTTGTATTTATTTGACCTTGACTATTACTACATACCCACTATGTAGGAAGCACTGGGAGATAAACAGAGAAAACTACAACGATAAAAAATATATGCCTTTTTCTCTTAAGCCCATCATCTTATATGGAGATGCTTTCTTTCATACAGGTATTCAAAAAACATTTATTTACATACTATGGTAGATGTTGGGAGTACAAATGAAAAGAGTTTTTACCAGACATCAAGAATCTTTTGTATTTATTGGAGAGATAGATGAATAAATAGTTTACAACTGTGCTAAATGCTTGGTGAACCATGGTGAGAGTGGTATCAGGGAGGTTTCTAAGATGAAATGGTAATTGGTTTGTTTTATTTATATACAAATATTGTGAATGAAAGTGTGATATGTGTGATCAGAAGCTTAGGGGAGAGGGACAGATGCCACATGGTATTCAGGGAGAAATGTTTCTCAAGGACCTGAAGCACCATATTATATAAGTTATAAATGGAAGAATTTTGTTATGATTCATTGATTTTTAAATTTCTCTTGGATATCCATGGAGAGTTGTCAAAGTCTTGCTCAGAAGCCACCCTCCTTAGTCTTATGTCAAGTCTCTAAAATAGTACACAAAAGAACATCACTACCAGTTCCACCACCACAAAAAGCAACCACAAATGCCATAACTGCCTTTGCTATTACCACTACTGCCACCCTGCCACTATCATAATTGCCACAATAACCACCATCACCACCACTACCAACAATGTTACCATAATCACCACCACTATTGCCATTATCATCACCCCAAACAACCACTAATATGTTGCCACCGTTACTGCCACTGTCATCAGTCCACCACTACCATCATTTTTACATCACCTCCCTTACTATTGCCACTACCACCACCATCACCACAGTCATTAGTACTACCACATTGCCATTACAGCCAGCAACAACCACTAACACTGCCGCCACTACTAACCAACATCATTGTCACTACTGTAACCTCAATCACCATTTTCATCACCACCACTGACACCATTACCAGCACTACGACCAACAGTCTCATTCTCATTCCTGAAATATGTTCCTAAACCTTCTCAAGCATTTTAATAGTCATCTTGGTCCCAGGTCAGAGTTCTCACATGTGTAAAATGAGTGATATTGGTAGCTATTATTAATGTCAGCAAAAGGGGCACTTTAATAAAAGCCCCTTTCCAGATGTTTAAGGAGAATTCTCCAGGTTTACAAAGAAAATTTAAACTTTAAATAGTTTCTTCCCTAATGGAACAAACAACAGTAACACACACTGATACCTTGATTTAAAATATATCGCCACTTGGGTCCTCAATATGTAAAGAGTGATTTGAAATTTCTTCCTTGGAGGAATAGAGAAGTGAAGATGGCATGATCCACAACTGTGATGATGATCTGGTATGACTCCAGTTCTTAGTTTCACCCTGTGTAGCTTGTTCTTTCTAAAGAGTTTGCAGTTGAGGCTAAAAATAAGAATAAGGCTACTTATAAGAACGTCAGAGTTCTGTAGTTAAAAGTATCTCATATTTTCTGCTGATTTTTATATATTTGAAGCTTATGAAAGCAGCTAGAGTCAGATAGAAGCATGCCCAGGACAGAGTTGATAGTGGAGACAAAAAAAAAAAAAAAAAAAATGAACAGGGCTAGTGTTTTCCAAAACTTCTTCTTGTGGTTGAATACCAGGCAATTGTGTTTTAAATTAAATTTAGAGCAATTTTCTCAGGAGAAGAAGAATAATAGAATTTGTATGCAATATAAAGATCATGATCAAAGGCATCTATGGAGAAAAAGCTGTTGAATGATGAATTCTTTCCAACTTTTTCAAAAAAGATTCAACTGCAGTTTCTTCAGTTGTTTTGTCATCTCTTAGTGCTCATTCATGTCATTCAGCAAACATCTTTTTTTTTTTTTTTTAGGCGGCATCTAGCTCTGTCGTCCAGGCTGGAGTGCAGTGGTACGATCTTGGCTCCCAGTAACCTCCACCTCCCGGGTTCAAGAAATTCTCCTGCCTCAGCTTCCTGAGTAGCTGGGATTACAGGCATGTCCCACCATGCCCGACTAGTTTTTTTATTTTTAGTAGAGACAGAGTTTCACCGTGTTGGTCAGGCTGGTCTTGAACTCCTGACTTCATTATCCACCCGCCTTGGCATCCCAAAGTGCTGGGATTACAGGCATGAGCCAACACACCCAGTCCAAAAAACATCTCTTAAAAGACCACTGTATCACGTGACTGAGTGACTGTATTATATAAGTAGCTCTTGAGGACACCACTCCTCAGTAACACCTTGGAGCTTGCCACCTATTGAAAACCGTAGCAAGCAGGTAGTGACATTACAGAAGAATCATGCTGAAATACACAGGTACATCTGGTCCAATGAACATCTGAGATAGATAACTGGACCATATTTGTGGTGATGAAGGGTCTGGTCAAGAAAGGAGGCTGGGGTAAAACACCATCTATTCTGTCACTTCAAGAATGGGAAGGATTTTGCTAGAACAAGAGAGGGTGGGAAAATAAGAAAGGAGAATAGAACATTTTAGGCAAAGGGAATAGTGTGTACAAAGATGAAGTATGAAAGAAAATGTAGCTCCATTCCAGAAACTGCTAAAAGGATCAACATGGTGAGAATATCACAGTAGATAAATATTAAGTTCCAAAGGTATATGAAAAAACAGCTGAGGAAAGTGAAACACAGAGAAAGTTCTATTTGTTAGCAGTTCTCCCCCTATGCCTGTGACCTGAAAAAAAATTCAGTACTTTCTGAAGCATTTGGATCCACTTAGCTGGTAAAATACCAGCATTTCATGGGAGTATATGTAACTAGAACAACTAGTTAGGAGCCAACGTGGCCATATCTGCTTTCGGAACAAAGTTTAACATGGAATTACGTCTATGACTACACCAGGGTTTGGACTGAAGGTGTTACAAGAGAGTTGTAGTAAGGAAGGTAGAATGATAGTGTGGTTGTAAACATATTTTAGAGGATTTGTGCATGTGTGTTCCCTGTTATGTGCCTTCTACTCTCTTGGGATTCAGATCTGCTACGCACATGCAAAATAAAAGACAGATATTTATAATGTGTTTTTAGGATGTATTAGAGGTTAATGACAGAGTCCTAGTCTTGTACATGCTTTATTCTTTCCGTAGCTACAGAAGCATGGAAGGAAAGTATTACTGGTAGAAAACAAATATAGAACTTCATGTTGGAGAAGTAGGACCCTAACTAATGAGTTCTGACAGTCTGATTTTTAGTAGCGTATTTGTAGATATTTGACACTAAGTAGCTATGCTTCTACTTATGTTAAAGAGAACTCTCACTTCTCTGACAGAATAATAGTGTAGAATTCTTTGTAAAAAATAAATAATTTGATGTACAGTTGTTTTTCAAGATTATTTCAAAACACGTCCTTTTCTTAAAAATGAGTAGTAAATATTTTCTTAATTTAGTTAAAATCCTGTTTCTCTTTATTTTTTAAAGCTGTCGTGTCATGAGAGAGCCAAGATTCTTTGAACATATTTAACTGCTGGAGGGAATGGCTCAGAATCCCAAGTATCAGCTTCAGCACATGTAAGTTCCCTGGAACAAAACTTCAAATCCCCAAAGTTTTCTTTTCAAGTTGCCAAAGTAAGGTCAAGAAATATACCAAATTTCTCTAGGGCTGTTTCTCTCTCTCTCTTTCTCTCTTTCTATCCCCTTACTCCCCAGGTTTATCATTATCATTTGTTAATATTAAGGTACAAACTGAAGCAGACTGTTTTTGAGGCCAGTATTGGCAATACATCCAGTACACTCAAGGGCCTGAAAAGTTAATAAACTTTTGCTGTAATACAAGAAGGCAAAGGACAGTAATTTTGGGCTCGAAAGAGTTGTTACTGATTATATTAAAGCTTTTACTTTTGTGCTCTAAAACAAAATGAATAAAATGGAAATTCAAATTGGATAGACTTTTAAAATACAGTTTGGAAACATGACAGTCACTTTGAATAGCCAGTTGGTTTTTCCTCTTGACATGTAAACTAAAATATTCGGTCAGTTATTTTTAAAAGAGTGGTAATAAAAAAAATTAATATTGACTGTATGGCACTATTTCAGCTAACTTATGTCAAGATAAGACAAAATTGGCACATAACATATTCATCCCTGTTTCAGCTGTTGACAGTTTATTTCTGTTAGTCATTTTCTTATTAGGAAATTTAGTTCCCAGTACATGAGTTTTAGTAAAATTTAGTAACATGTAATATTCATCTATTGTGCTAAGCACTGTGCTATATGCTTTATGTGTACTATAGCACTTACTTTTCATAATAATATTATTGATATTATCAAATACATTTTATTGATGAAGAAATAGAGGCCCAAATAAGGTGAATAAATTCCCCTGGGGTCAACAGCTAATTAGTGGTAGATTTGCAATTTATAGATTTGAGATTTGGGATAGGTTTTAGGTTTATAATCATATTTCTCTGATACCATTGACCTTGATACATTTACTATGTTACATATCAAGCAAAAATTCTGGTACCTTTTCTAAAGTTTAACACAGGAAAACAGTATTTTTACACATTTTAATATGGAGTTAAATAAAAAACTCCAAATTGAATCTTTTTTTATAATTCCATTTCATTATCAGATTGTGAAATTTAAAAAATCCTCACCTAGGATCTGTCTGGTAAGAGTGTAATAGCATGTCATTTAAAGAAATGATTCTGTAGGGTTAAGAAAAAGCACTAGCCATTAATTCTAACCTGATTCAGAGGGTACATAACATAAGACCTGAGCCCTGAAGGAATAACTTTTCTGTTTATAGAATTTGATCATAAGAAATTTTAAATTTATATTCAATGTTTGTAAAAAATGAGACAATTTTTTTCTCTTGATTTTTCTAACTGAAACCACACTTTTAAATTTTTTAAGAACAGGAAATTTGGAAAGTGATTAATTCATAATATGGTCTAATCACTTTACAGAATGTGGAAGGAAAATATAGGCAAAGGAGAAGGTACAACATTACAGTTTTTGTCACAGGATGGGGCAGGAAAGGGTGAGAAGAGTCCAGTTTGTTCATCCAGCTGTGTCCAGCCATATATTTGTTCTATTAAATTGTATCTCAGAAAATTAGCCTTGAGATCCTCTGAAACTTATCTTATTTGTCATAGAAGATAGAGTACGTAAGAGCAGTTGTTATGTCTAGAGGTAGATGTGGAAAATCCTTTATGAAGGAAATTCTACTCATATTTTATATTTTGGTTCTAATTCTCCTCAATTCATATACTCATTCATTCAACAATCATTTTGTGAAATGGTAATACAAACATGAGCAATAAAGACTCTTCTCCCTGTAAGAGTTCACAGTCCAGTGGGAGATTATTTATCTATTTATCTATCAATCTCTGTCTGTCTGTATTTTTATTGAAAAACAAAGCTACCATCTCCATAAGTTCAGAGACTAAAGAGGAATGATTGTCCACCTAACTCTTTCTGGAGAAAGGTGGAGGCAAGGGAAGGTTGCAAAGAGTTTTTTTGTATATGGTGCTGGATAAGGGTCCAACCTCACTCTTTTGCATGTGGATATCCAGTGTTCCTAACACTATTTGTCAAAGAGACTGTCCTTTCCCAATTGAGTAGTCTTGGCACCCTTGTTTAAAATCATTTGACCATACACAATAAAAGACTTATTTCTAGGCTCCCTATTTTGTTATATTGGTTTGTGTATCTCTCTTATGCCAACACTATGCTGTTTTGATTACTGTAGCTTTGCAATGTGCTTTGAAATCAGAAGTGTGAATATTCCAACTTTGTTCTTGTCTAAAATTATCTTGGCTATCTAGTATTCCTTGAGATTCTATGTGAATTTTAGAATGGATTTTTTTTTTTTTATATTTCTGCAAAAAATAATGCCTTTGGGATTTGATAAGAATTACATTCAATTTGTACATTGCTTTGGGTAGTAAGACCATTTTAACAGTATCAGTTCTTTCAATCTATCAGTATCAGATATATTCCATTTATTTGTCTTCTTTAATTTACTTAAGCAAGGTTTTCTAGTTTTCAGTGTATATCTTTCACCTTCTTGGTTAAATTTATTCCTAAGTATTTTATTATTATTATTACTGAGACAGGGTCTTACTCTGTCCCCCAGGCTGGAGTGCAGTGGCATGATCTCAGCTCACTGCAACCTCAGCCTCCCAGGTTCAAGCAATTCTCCTGCCTCAGTCTTCCAAGTGGCTGGAATTACAGACATGTGCCACCACACCTGGCTAATTTTTTTGTATTTTTAGTACAGACAGGTTTCACCACATTGGCCAGGCTGGTCTCGAAATCCTGACCTCTGGTGACCCACCCACCTTGGCTTCCCAAAGTACTGGGATTACAGGTGTGAGCCACCGTGCCTGACCAGTATTTTATTCTTTTTAAAGCTATTGAATAGGGAATTGTTTTCTTAATTTCATTTTTAGATTGTTCATTGCTAGTGCATGGACAAACAACTGATTTTTTCATGTTGATTTTGTATCCTGCCGCTTTGTTGAATTTGATCATTATTGCTATCATTATTTATTTGTATTTTGTGCATGGAATATTTAGGGTTTTTTATGTGGGGACTATCCCTGTCTTAAAACAGGAAGTGCTGCACCCCAGGAAATCCCTTAGTCTTAGCCAAACTGTGGTGGTTGGTCAGTCTAGGTGCTGCTGATCTGGTGATAGAGAAACAGTGACTATTAGTAGCAAGATAGTGTATTTTATGAATTGAAATTTTGATTAAGAAATTTGTAGATTGGAAGATGGCCGAATAGGAACAGCTCCAGCCTCCAGCTCCCAGCGTGAGCAATACAGAAGATGAGTGATTTCTGCATTTTCAACTGAGGTACCGGGTTCATCTCACTGGGGCATGTCGGACAGTTGGCGCTGGTCCACGGGTGCAGCCCGACCAGCGAGAGCTGAAGCAGGGCAAGGCATCGCCTCACCTGGGAAGCACAAGGGGGAAGGGAATTCCTTTTCCTAGCCAGAGGAAATTGAGACACAAAACACCTGGAAATTTGAGTAACTCCTACCCTAATACTACGCTTTACCAAGGGTCTTAGCAAACGGCACACCAGGAGATTATATTCCACACCTGGCCCAGAGGGTCTCACGCCCACGGAGCCTACCTCATTGCTAGTACGGTAGTCTGAGATCTAACAGCAAGGCAGCAGCGAGGCTGGGGGAGGGGCGCCTGCCATTGCTGAGGCTTAAGTCGGTAAACAAAGCCACCTGGAAGCTCGAATTGGGTGGAGCCCGCCACAGCTCAAGGAGGCTGGCCTGGCTCTGGAGACTCCTTCTCTGGGGACAGGGCATAGCTAAACAAAAAGCAGCAGAAACCTCGTCAGAGGAAAATGCCCCTGTCTGACAGCTTTGAAGACAGCAGTGGATCTTCCAGCACGGAGGTTGAGATCTGAGAACGGACAGACTGCCTGCTCAAGTGGGTCCCTGACCTCTGAGTAGCCTAACTGGGAGACATCCCCCACTAGGTGCAGACTGACACCTCACACCGCACACAGTGGGGTACACCCCTGAGATGAAGCTTCCAGAGCAAGAATCAGACAGCAACACTCGCTGTTCAGAAATATTCTATCTTCTGCAGCCTCTGCTGCTGATACCCAGGCAAACAGGGTCTGGAGTGGACCTCAAGCAAACTCCAACAGACCTACAGCTGAGGGTCCTGACTGTTAGAAGGAAAACTAACAAACAGAAAGGACACCCACACCAAAGCCCCATCAGTACGTCACCATCATCAAAGACCAAAGGCAGATAAAACCACAAAGATGGGGAAAAAGCAGTGCAGAAAAGCTGGAAATTCAAAAAATCAGAGCGCATCTCCCCCTCCAAAGGAATGCAGCTCATCACTAGCAACGGAACAAAGTTGGATGGAGAATGACTTTGACGAGTTGAGAGAAGAAGGCTTCAGTGGATCAAACTTCTCAGAGCTAAAGGAGGAACTACGTACCCAGCACAAAGAAACTAAAAACCTTGAACAAAGAATGGATGAATGGATAACTAGAATAATCAATGCAGAGAAGACCTTAAAAGAACTGATAGACATGAAAACCATAACATGAGAAATACGTGACAAATGCACAAGCTTCAGTAACTGACTCAATCAACTGGAAGAAAGAGTATCAGCGATTGAAGATCACATGAATGAAACGAAGCGAGAAGTCCGGAGAAAAAAGAGTAAAAAGAAATGAACAAAGCCTCCAAGAAGTATGGGATTATGTGAAAAGACCAAATCTACATCTGATTGGGGTGCCTGAAAGTGAGGGGGAAAATGGAACCAAGTTAGAAAACACTCTGCAGGATATCATTCAGGAGAACTTCCCCAACCTGGTATGGCAGTCCAACATCCAAATTCAGGAAATACAGAGAATGCCACAAAGATACTCCTTGAGAAGAGCAACTCGAAGACACATAATTGTCAGATTCACCGAAGCTGAAATGAAGGAAAAAATCTTAAGGGCAGCCAGAGGGAAAGCTCGGGTTACATACAAAGGGAAGCCCCTCAGACAAACAGCAGATCTCTCGGCAGAAACTCTGCAAGCCAGAAGAGAGTGGGGGCCAATATTCAACATTCTTAAAGAAAAGAATTTTAAACCCAGAATTTCATATCCAGCCAAACTAAGTTTTATAAGTGAAGGAGAAATAAAATCCTTTACAGAAAAGCAAATGCTTAGAGATTTTGTCACCACCAGGCCTGCCCTACAAGAGATCCTGAAGGAAGCACTAAACATGGAAAGGAACAACCAGTACCAGCCATTGCAAAAACATGCCAAAGTGTAAAGACCATCGATGCTAGGAAGAAACTGCATCAACTAACGAGCAAAATAACCAGCTAATATCACAATGACAGGATCAAGTTCACACATAACAATATTAACCTTAAATGTAAATGAACTAAATGGTCCAATTAAAAGACACAGACTGGCAAATTGGATAGAGTCAAGACCCATCAATTTGCTGTATTCAGGAGACCCATCTCACACGCAGAGACACACATAGGCTCAAAATAAAGGGATGGAGGAAGATCTACCAAGCAAATGGAAAACAACAAAAAAGGAGAGGTTGCAATCCTAGTCTTTGATAAAACAGACTTTAAACCATCAAAGATCAAAAGAGACAAAGAAGGCCATTACATAATGGTAAAGGGATCAATTCAACAGGAAGAGCTAACTATCCTAAATATATATGCATCCAATACAGCAGCACCCAGATTCATAAAGAAAGTCCTTAGAGACTTACAAAGAGACTTAGACTCCCATACAATAATAATGGGAGACTTCAACACCATACTGTCAACATCACACAGATCAATGAAACAAAAGGTAACAAGGATATCCAGGAATTGAACTCAGCTCTGCAGCAAGCAGACCTAATAGACATCTACAGAACTCTCCACCCCAAATCAACAGAATACACATTCTTCTCAGCACGACATCACACTTATTCCAAAATTGACCACACAGTTGGAAGTAAAGCACTCCTCAGCAAATGTAAAAGAACAGAAATCATAACAAACTGTCTCTCAGATCACAGTGCAATCAAACTAGAACTCAGGACTAAGAAACTCAATCATAACCGCTCAACTACATGGAAACTGAACAACCTGCTCCTGAATGACTACTAGGTACATAACAAAATGAAGGCAGAAATAAAGATGTTCTTTGAAACCAATGAGAACAAAGATACAACATACCAGAATCTCTGGGACACATTTAAAGCAGTATGTAGAGCGAAATTTATAGCACTCAATGCCCACAAGAGAAATCTGGAAAAATCTAAAATTGACACTCTCACACCACAATTAAAAGAACTAGAGAAGCAAGAGCAAACACATTCAAAAGCTAGCAGAAGGCAAGAAATAACTAAGATCAGAGCAGAACTGAAGGAGATAGAGACACAAAAAACCCTCCAAAAAATCAAGGAATCCAGGAGCTGGTTTTTTGAAAAGATCAACAAAATTGATAGACCACTAGCTACAGTAACCAAAACAGCATGGTACTAGTACCAAAACAGAGATGTAGACCAATGGAACAGAACAGAGCCCTCAGAAATAATACCACACATCTACAGCCATCTGATCTTTGACAAACCTGACAAAAACAAGAAATGGGGAAAGGATTCCCTATTTCATAAATGTTGCTGGGAAAATTGGCTAGCCATAAGTAGAAAGCTGAAACTGGATCATTTCCTTACACCTTATACAAAAATTAATTCAAGATGGATTAGAGACTTAAATGTTAGACCAAAACCATAAAAACCCTGGAAGAAAACCTAGGTAATACCATTCAGGACATAGGCATGGGCAAGGACTTCATGTCTAAAACACCAAAAGCAACGGCAGCAAAAGCCAAAATTGACAAATGGGATCTAATTAAACTAAAGAGCTTCTGCACAGCAAAAGAAACTACCATCAGAGTGGACAGGCAACCTACAGAATGGGAGAAAAATTTTGCAATCTACTCATCTGACAAAGGGCTAATATCCAGAACCTACAAAGAACTCCAACAAATTTACAAGAAAAAAACAACAACCTCACCAAAAAGTGGGCAAAGGATATGAACAGACATTTCTCAAAAGAAGACACGCATACAGCCAGCAGACACATGAATAAATGCTCGTCATCACTGGCCATCAGAGAAATGCAAATCAAAACCACAATAAGATACCATCTCACACCAGTTAGAATGGCAATCATTAAAAAGTCAGGAAACAATAGGTGCTGGAAAGGAGGTGAAGAAATAGGAACACTTTCACACTGTTGGTGGGATAGTAAACTGGTTCAACCATTGTGGAAAACAATATTGCGATTCCTCAAGGATCTAGAACTAGATGTACCATATGACCCAGCCATCTCATTACTGGGTATATACCCAAAGGATTATAAATCATGCTGCTATAAAGACACATGCACACGTATGTTTATTGCGGCACTATTCACAATAGCAAAGACTTGGAATCAACCCAAACGTCCATCAGTGACAGACTGGATTAAGAAAATATGGCACATATACACCATGGAATACTATGTAGCCATAAAGAAGGATGAGTTCGTGTCCTTTGTAGGGACATGGATGCAGCTGGAAATCATCATTCTCAGCAAACTATTGCAAGAACAGAAAACCAAACACCGCATGTTCTCACTCATAGGTGGGAATTGATCAATGACATCACTTGGACTCCGGAAGGGGAACATCACACACCGGGGCCTATTATGGGGAGGGGGGATGGGGGAGGGATGGCATTGGGAGTTATACCTGATGTAAATGACAAATTGATGGGTGCTGACGAGTTGATGTGTGGAGCACACCAACATGACACAAGTATACATATGTAACAAACCTGCACGTTGTGCACATGCACCCTAGAACTTAAAGTATAAAAAAAAAAAAGTAGAGGTAGTGAATAACACACTTTGCAGATATCCTTTTGATTCACATGAAATTCTGTTTTTTAAAAATTAATCGAACCACATCTCTGATCAGTACACATATTTGTGCTGGTTCAAGGTGGAAGGAGGAGTAGAAAATGCAAAGAGTTTTATACCAGTGTGTTTATGGTGAAGCAGAAGTGACCCTTGGCCCTTATGTCTGCATTTTCTTTTACAGTGCTGTGTATATAGTGTATATAAGCAAACAAACAAGTCCTAATTTACAACATCTAGTCTTTCTAGACGTTAGAGAGGTTGTCAGTGTGTGACAAAAGTAGAGTCGGTAAAGTAATACATGGGAGTATACTTTGTGTTAAAATTCATAGGGAAGACTGTTATTAAAAACACAGAACTGTAATTGTTAAAATCCCCTCTAAGTATTACAGATGCTTATACCTGTCCACTGGGTTGATTAAGTAGACAGGGGAAGAGTTTTAGGCCATAATGCTTATTTTTTTAGGAAACACTTTCAAATTATAACCTGTGTTATATATATATGCATCATTTATTCAATGCAACTGTGTGTAGAGTGGAAAACTTACGTCCTATTTGAAACATCTAGTATTTCTAGGAAGTATGCAGGGAGAAGGGTTCTATGCCCGTGAGTTATGCTAGTTCAGATGGTCTAATCATTGTTCTATATGTGGATTTTTATGAATATTGTTGGGTATTAAAGGATAAACAAGTACTAATGCTCAAAGTATGTTAAAAGTAGAGTAGTAAAACAATCCCTTTAAGAATGTTGTTTTGTTAGTTTTTAATGATAACTGTCTTCTGGGAGTGACCTTTGTTAATCCACATTTCGGAGCTAGACATAATCCTATACTTAGTCACTGGGATGGTGGAAGAGGGAGAAGAGGAAGGGTAAAGGGAAGGGCTATTTGCTAGTATCTCTGTATCTAGAAGATAGTTTTAGATGATAGCCATAGGTCTATATGAGCATTTTTAGTAGAGTTCTTGAGATTTTCTATGTAAACAGTTAAGTCATGTGCAAATTGGGACAGTTTTATCTTTTTCTTTTTAATATACATATCTTTTATTCATTATCTTGCATTACTGTGGTGTCTAGAATTTGCAGTATTATGTTGAATAAGAGTGGTGAAACAAAGATCCTTCCTTTGTACCTGATCTTAGGGGAAAAACATTCCATCTTTCACCATTAAGTATGACCTAGCATTTTTTTTAGATTTTCTTTATCAAGTTGAGGGAAAATCCCTTTATTCTTGACTTGGCTGGCAGTTTTTATGATTAATGAGTGTTGGATTATATCAAATGCCTTTTCTGCATATAATAAAGTTGTATAATTATATGATCTTTTGAATTTACCTTGTGGTAACCAGATTAAAACAAGGTAACAGTTGTAATACAGTGATTAATTTTTGAATGTTGAACCAGCCTTGCCTACCCTGAATAAATCCCATTTGGTGATGGTGTATAATCCCTCCTTCTTTCCTTCCTTCTCTCTCCCATCCTCCCTCGCTCTTCCCTCCCTCTCCCTCCCTCCCTCCCTCCCTCCCTCCCTCCCTCCCTTCCTTTCCTTCCTTCCTTCCTTCCTTCCTTCCTTCCTTCCTTCCTTCCTTCCTTCCTTTCTTTCTTTCTTTCTTTCTTTCTTTCTTTCTTTCTTTCTTTCTTTCTTTCTTTCTTTCTTTCTTTCTTCTTTCTTCTTTCTTTCTTTTCTTTTCTTTTCTTTTCTTTTCTTCTTTCTTTCTTTCTTTCTTTCTTTCTTTCTTTCTTTCTTTCTTTCTTTCTTTCTTTCTTTCTTTCTTTCTCTTTCCTTCCTTCCTTCCTTCCTTCTTTCTTTCTTTCCTTCTTTCTTTCTTTTTCTTTCTTTCCTTCTTTTTCTTTCTTTCTTTCTCCTTCCTTCCTTCCTTCCTTCCTTCCTTCCTTCCTTCCTTCCTTCCTTCCTTCCTTCCTTCCTTCCTTCCTTCTTCCTTCCTTCCTTCCTTCCTTCCTTCCTTCTTTCCTTCCTTCACTCCTTTCCTCCCTCCCTCCCTCTCTCCCTCCCTTTCTTTTCTTTTCTTTTCTTTTCATTTTCTTTCCTTTCCTTTTCTTTCTTTTCTTTTATTTTTCTTATTTTTCTCTTGGGACTAGCTCTGTCACCCAGACTGGAGTGCAGTGGTGTGATCATGGCTCATCGTAGCCTTTACTTCCTGGGCTCAAGCCATGCTCTCACCTCAGCTGCCTTCTTAGCTGGAACCACAGGCATGCACCACCATGCCCAGCTTATTTTTTATTTTTATTTTTTTGTAGAGACAGGGTTTCACCATATTGTGCAGGCTGGTCTTGAACTCCCGGGCTCAAGCGCTCCACCTGCCCCAGTCTCCCAAAGTGCTGGGATTATAGGTGTGAGCCATCACAACCAACCCAGTTCTTCCTATACATTTTCAGATTTAGTTTTCTGATAATTTGTTTTAATGTGTAAGTTCAGAAGAGATATTGATCAATAACTTTTTTTTTTTTTTTTTTTTTTTTACCTTTTTTGGTCCGCTTTTTGTATATAGTAATACTACTCTTGTAAAATGAGTTGGGAAGTGTTCTCTCTTCTATCTTCTGGAAGAGATTGTGTAAAATTGGTGTTAATTTTTCTCTATATGTTTGATAGAATCTCTAGTGAAATCATCTGGAATGAAAGTTACTTTCTTGAGAGGTTTTTAATTACAAATTCAATTTATTATCTAATGTTTATAAAACTTGTCAGATTATGTATTTCATGTTGGTTGAGTTTTAGTAATTTGTGGTTTTCAACAAATTAGTTCATTTCTTCTAAGTAGCCAAATTTATGAGCATAGTGTCATTCATGGTATTGCCATATTATTCATTTAATAGCTGCAAGATTTGTAGTGAAATCACTCATTTCATTTTTAATATTGGTAATTTGAATCTTCTCTTTTTTTATTTTGTCAGTCTTGCTACAGGTTTATCAATTTTTTGATCCTTTTTAAAGAACCATCTCTTAGTTTTATTGATTACCTCTAGTTTTACCCATTTTCAATTATATTTATTTCTGCTCTTATTTATAAAATTTCTTTTCCACTGCTCGTTTCAGCTTTACATTGCTCTTTCTTTTCTACTTTTTGAAATAAAACTTAGATTATTAAACTGTGACCTTTATTTGTTTTTAATGTATGTATTTAGTGCTATAAATAGCTCCCTCAGTACTGGCTTAGCTGCATCTCACATACTTTGATATGGTGTATTTTCATTTTTATTCAATGCTATGTATTAAAAATGTCCTTTGACAATTTCTCTTTGGCCGATGAATCATTTAGATGTATGTTGTTTAATTTCTGCATGTTTGGAGATTTTCCTGTTGACCTTCATTTTTTCATCTTTTGTTTGACTCCATTATGGTCAAAGGTCACATTCCATATTACTTACATTCTTTTGAATTTGTCATGGTTTGTTTTATGACCCAGGAGATGTGATCTGAGTCAAAGGTCCAAAAGAGTATAATGGATGCATTAGGGATGTGTATGTGGGTGAGGTGCGTGTGTGAAGGTGGTGGGGGGTGGGGAGGTTAGGGTGTTTTAGAAAAGGGAATCAAGCTGTCAAAGATGATTCAGGGACAGACAGTTAAGTGAAAGTCACATACTCAAAATCACAGCTAGTAAGTAGTTCAGATCAAAAGGCAGGCTTTCTTACTCTACATGCATTGCTTTTTTCTCATTCCCTGTCCAAATATATGAAAAATAAGTAAACAGAGATATGAAGCAAGATTAAAAAATTAAAATATGTGGTAAAATTTAAAAGAAATTTAATTAAATTTAGCAAGGCTACTGTGTTGTCCAAACAACCCCATATCCTTCTTTGTCATTAAAGTAGTGCTAGATACTATAAACAGAATAACCCTGAGATCTCAGTGACTTAATACAATAATTATTTCTCTCTTTTTCATATAAAGGTCAGTAAGACATGGTGGTCATAGAGGGTGGATTCTGCTCCACACAAAATTAGAGGGCGCAAACATTCAGGGACCCAGGCTGAGGGAGACTTATTTAACTCATGTTTTCCAAGGCCTTTCTGGGTGTCATCTCCTATTGGTAAATTAAGGAAAAGAGAGTGTGTGATCATTTGGCCAACCCTATAAATTATATACATTATTTTATCCACATTTAGTTGATTACAAATTAGTCAGATGATACACAAATGCAAAGGAACTGGAAAATGTATCCTAGCTTTCTAAATATGCAAAAGGGGAAATGATTTAGTAAACAGTTATTCAGTCTCTGCCACACATGATGTATCTATCAGGACTTCTTTACATAATTTACATATGTCACAGTCATTTATAAGCAATTGTTGCCATATTTTTTGATTTTGTAGACTGGGTGGAAAATGTTGTCAGACTCTGTATTAGTTCATTCTCCTGCTGCTATGAAGAAATACCTGAGACTGGGTAATTTATAGAAAAGAGGTTTAATTGACTCACAATTTCGCATGGCTGGGGAGGTCTCAGGAAACTGAAAATCATGGTGGACGGCAACTCTTCAGAGGATAGAGAATGGGTGACAGCAGGGGAAATGCCAGATGCTCATAAAACCATCAGATCTTGTGAGAACTCACTCATGAGAACAGCATTGGGGAAATGGCCCCATGATCCAATTACCTCCACCTGGTCCTGCCCTTGATATGTCAGGATTATTACAATTCAAAGTGAGATTAGGGTGGGGGCACAGAGCCAAATCATATCATTCCCTCCCTGGCCCCTCCCAAACCTCCTGTCTTTACATTCCAAGACACAATTATGCCCTTTCAACAGTCCCCCAAAGTCTTAAATCATTTCAATATTAACCCAAAAGTCCAAATTCAAAGTCTCATCTGAGACCAGGCAAATCACTTTCACCTAGGAGCCTATAAAATCAAAAGCAAGTTAGTTACTTCCTAGATACAATGGAGGTACAGGCACTGGGTAAATACATCTGTTCAAAATGGGAGAAATTGGTCAAAACAAAGGGGCTGCAGGCCCCATGCAACCCTGAGATCTAATAGGGCAGTCATTAAGCCTTAAAGTTCCAAAATGATCACTTTTGACTTCATGTCTCACATCGATATTACACTGATGAAAGTGGTGGGCTCCCAAGGCCTTGGGCAGCTCCACTGTGCAGGGTACAGCCCTCGTCCCTCAGTTGCTTTCACAGGCTGGCATGAGTGCTTGTGGCTTTTCCAGGTGCACCATGCCAGCTGTCAGTGGATGTGCCATTCTGGGGTCTGGAGGATGGTGGCCCTCTTCTCACAACTCCACTAGGCAGTGCACCAATGGAAACTCTGTGTGGAGGCTCTGACCCTACATTTCCCTTCTGCCCCATCCTAGCAGATGTTCTCCATGAGGGCTCCACTCCTGCTACAAACTTCTGCCTGGACATCCAGGCATTTCCACACATCCACTGAAATCTAGGTGGAGGTTCCCAAACATCAGTTCTTTACTTCTGTGCACCTGCAGGTTGAATACCACATGGAAGCTGCCAAGGCTTGGGGCTTGCACCTTTTGAAACAATGGCCAGAGCTGCACCTTAACTCCTTTTAGCCAGGGCTGGAGCTGAAGCAGCTGGGACGGAGATAACCATGACCCAAGGCTGCACAGAGCAGGGGTACCATAGGCCCACCCCAGGAAACCATTTTTCCCTACTAGGCCTCTAGGCCTGTGGTGGGAGGGGCTGCTGTGAAGGTCTCTGACATGCCTTGGAGACGTTTTACCCACTGTCTTGAAGATTAACATTCAGCTCCTTATTATTTATGCAAGTTTCTGCAACTAGCTTGAATTTCTCCACAGAAAATGGGTTTTCTTTTCTATAACATTGTCAACCTGCAAGTTTTCCAAACTTTTATGCTCTGTTTCTTCTTGAACACTTTGTTACTTATAAATTTGTTCTGCCAGACACTCTAAATCATCTCTCTCAAGTTCAATGTTCCACAAATCTGCAGGGCAGTTGCACAATGCTGCCAGTCTCTTTGTTAAAGCATAGCAAAAGTCACCTTTACTCCAGTTCCCAAGAAGTTACTCATCTCCATCTGAGACCACCTAAGCCTGAACTTCATTGTCCATGTTACTATCAGCATTTTGTTCACAGGCATTCAGCAAGCTTCTAGGAAGTTCTAAACTTTCCCACAACTTCGTATCTTCTTCTAAGCCCTCCAAACTTTTCTAACCTCTGCCTGGTACCCAGTTCCAAAGTCACTTCCACATTTTTGGGTATCTTTATAGCAGCACCCCACTCTCTGTGGTACCATTTACTGTATTAGTTCATTCTCATGCTGCAACAAAGAAACACCTGAGACTGAGTAATTTGTAAAGAAAAGAGGTTTAATTGACTCACATTTCCACATGGCTGGGGAAACCTCAGGGATCTAAAAATTATCGTGGAAGGCACCTCTTCACAGGGTGGCAGGAGAGAGAAGGAGTACAAGCAGGGGTAATATTAGACACTTATAAAAATCATCAGATCTTGTGAGAACTCACTCACTATGATGAGAACAGCATGGGGGAACCCCCCCCCAGGATCCAATTACTTCCACCTGGTATCTACCTTGACACATGGGGATTATGGAGATTAAGGGGATTATAATTCAAGGTGAGATTTGGGTGGAGACACAGAGACAAACCATATCACACTCCTAAAGGTTATGGATCAGACTATATTTCTACTGTTACAAACAAAAGTTGTTTTTTTTTTTAAGTCATTGGCCATGCTGAAAACATTAAATGATTTCCAACTCATAATTAATAGGGCAAGTTTTCATTCAGGGACACATGCAACAGCTTTCTTAGCTGTATGTTTACTTTTCTTCTGTGATAATATACCCAGATACAGCAAGTAAGAAAGGATGCTGAAAGTCTTTTTCAATGAAAATGTTTTGGAACTATTAAACATGAGCAATGTTTTCCAAAATGTTTCTTGTAGAACACTAGTCCTTGAATATACTCCAAAGGAAAAAATATAGTTATTTACTCATAAAAGTTTACAAACGAATGATACTCAAATATCTCTCTTGAGTGTTTACAATACATGGGAACATATTAAAGATTCTAAATAATTCTGCCATAAAGAATTTTGGTTTTAACCTCAGTTTTTCTAACACTTGTTATAGATTTCTGGGTTTTAATACCACATGTTATTGTGTTACATCTGTGAGAAATGAAATTCCACTTGACTGTCATTACAATTGAACTTCCCAGTTTTGAATGCCACTTGCTAAACTAAAAAATTAGTAAGAAAGTATTTTTCATATGAGTAATATTGTTTTGTAGGACTTTAAGAATGCATAGAATAAAATACATTTAGTCATGTTTTCTCTTTTTATTCTTATTCCCTACCGCAGTTATTAGCAAACTTAGCACCAATAGGGTGAACATTAATTTGTATAGCTTTTCCTTCTTCTCCCGTAAAAATATTTTGCATTATGTAAACTTTATTTTATTTTCTCCTTAGGCTATCACATTCACTTCACAAGTTTTGGATGTCCTTTTTTCTACTACCAACATTGCTGTATTTTTTCATAGAAACATTTCCTCACGCTGGTGAGGAAGAATAATCTCAGGAGAATAATCTTAGGCCCTTTCTTTTACCTTCAGTTTCTCCATTTTGTTTTTATTTTTCTCTTCTGCATTTTGAACCTGAACCAGAGATAAAATATGAGAGAACTTGAGGTTGATGTCAGAAGCATTTCTAGTACAGCCAAGGAAGTCTTTTATTGGAAGGCGAGTGTGATTTATAATACCATGCAGGAGTACTATATATGCCACAGGATGTCATTCCTTTGTTTTTGGTTTCTAACTTGAAGAAAAATTTGTGATTTTTACATTAGCATAGAAAATAAAAATAAAGCTTTGACTTATATTTAAAAAATGATCCTGCTTACTTGATATGCTATCATCTTTTATTATGCTTTGCATATAAACAAAATTATTTTCTACTGTAGTTTTGTGATATAATATTGTAAAAGTATATTTGCCAAATACAATATTTGGAGTAAGATAAATTTATTATCTGTTTCATTAAATACTTTTATTGCTCTTGCCTTTTCTCCCTTCCCTCTTTTCTGGCATAACTACCAGTAACTGTAAAGATATGTGAGCTGATATTTACAAAATGTCAGGCATCTTCTCCTGAGGGATGTCAATCAGTATCATTTGTGCAGATGAACCATTGCCAACCTCCATACACTAGGTTATTTTAAAAATAATGCTTAATAAAAAACAATCTAGTTGGGGGTGATGGAATATTCTTTGTTCTGGGTAAAGTTTGTAAGCTTGGATTAAGACCACAAGATATCGAAACATTTGTGTGACCATATTGTGGTATTGGTTTGACCCTCAAGAAATCAGAAGGTAACTCTGGTGTTCCAGGAACTATTCAACCAAAGGATCTTAGTGCACTTAGCTTTAATGAAGTAAGTTATCTGACGCTGTGCTTTCATTATGTAGCTACTAGCCACAGGTGGCTATTAAAATTAAAATTAATTAAAAATAAACAAAATTAAGTAGTTCCTCATTCAAGTAGACACATTTCAAGTGCTCAATAGTCACATATTACCAGTGGCTACTGTGTTGAAAAGTACAGATTGTCAGATATTTCCATCATTGTTGAAAGTTATGATGAAAAGGGCTAATTTAGAGGACATTATTATTTCCAGTTCATATATAAAGGACAAAAAGCTAGAACTGTACTCTTGATTATCAGTCACTTCAATTTATTTGGAACAGTCTTAATTACTCAGATATGAGATACTTTAATGAACAGTTGTATAACCCACTGGAAAAAATATTGGACTGGGAGATCGGATAAGTGGAGTTTGTTTCAACCATAAACTCGTGTTTATGAGAAAATAATTTGACTTATTTAAGCTACTTGTACCTGTGGAAAGCCAAACTATGAGACATGTGCAGAAAAGAGTTGACATAGCAAGCCTGACTACTATCCTTAGAAAGGGTACCATCAGAGTGAACAGGCAACCTACAGAATGGGAGAAAATTTTTGCAATCTACTCATCTGACAAAGGGCTAATATCCAGAACCTACAAAGAACTCAAACAAATTTACAAGAAAAAAACAAACAACCCCATCAAAAAGTGGGCAAAGGATATGAACAGACATTTCTCAAAAGAAGACATTCATACAGCCAACAGACACATGAAAAAATGCTCATCATCACTGGCCATCAGAGAAATGCAAATCAAAACCACGAGATACCATCTCACACCAGTTAGAATGGCATTCATTAAAAAGTCAGGAAACAACAGGTGCTGGAGAGGATGTGGAGAAATAGGAACACTTTTACACTGTTGGTGGGATTGTAAACTAGTTCAACCATTATGGAAAACAGTATTGCGATTCCTCAAGGATCTAGAACTAGAAATACCATTTGACCCAGCCATCCCATTACTGGGTATATACCCAAAGGATTATAAATCATGCTGCTATAAAGACACATGCACACGTATGTTTATTGCGGCACTATTCACAATATCAAAGACTTGGAATCAACACAAATGTCCATCAGTGACAGACTGGATTAAGAAAATGTGGCACATATACACCATGGAATACTATGCAGCCATAAAAAAGGATGAGTTTGTGTCCTTGGTAGGGACATGGATGCAGCTGGAAACCATCATTCTTAGCAAACTATCACAAGAACAGAAAACCAAACACCGCATGTTCTCCCTCATAGGTGGGAACTGAACAGTGAGATCACTTGGACTTGGGAAGGGGAACATCACACACTGGGGCCTATCATGGGGAGGGGGGAGGGGGATGGGGGAGGGATTGCATTGGAAGTTATACCTGATGTAAATGACGAGTTGATGGGTGCTGACGAGTTGATGGGTGCAGCACGCCAACATGGCACAAGTATACATATGTAACAAACCTGCACATTATGCACATGTACCCTAGAACTTAAAGTATAACAATAATAATAAATAAATAAATAAAAAAGAAAAAAAAAAGGGTACTTACAAAATTGGCCCTTGCCTGGCATCTGAAAACTTGGATTTCAAAAGAATTCCTACCATTTCCTCATGAGAGTGTCTCACTGTGCCAAAAATGCTTGTATAAACAAGATGGTTTGTGCTGAACTCCCCCTTCCCTACTGGGAGGCTGGAATTTGTGTCTGTGCCAGGCAGAGGGTGCTTACATGACTAGCCCCAAACCAAACCCTTGGTGCTGAGTCTCTAACAAGCTTCCCTGGTAGATGTTTCACACTTGTCACAACTTATTATGGGGGACTTAAGCATGTCCTGTGTAGTTCCACTGGGAGAGGATTCTAGAATCTCACTCCTGGTTTCCCCCAGACTTCACCCCATGTGCCTTTTCTCTTTGCTGATTTTTCAGTGTATCTTTTTGTTGTAATAAATCATAGCCATGAATATGACTATATACTGAATTCCATGAGTCTTTCTAGCAAATCACCAGTCCCAGGGGTGGTCTTGACCCTCAGCACACCTCATAATTATGTTGAAAGGGTAATATGAAGTCTAAAGTTTAAGAATAAGTTTGAATTCCAAACACAGTGCCATACACTTGTCAATCATTATTAATTATTGTACTGAATCTGGCAAGGAAGAAAAATCAGACAAAATATTCAAAATACACAAAATAAGATTGCTTAAAATAAAACTGAAAAATTACATATCTGAATAAATATAATAACAAATATTTATAGTATAAATATAAATAAATAATACCTGAATAAATTATATCTAACATTTTAAGACATAACTGTGGTGTTATTTTATTTACATTAACTGGGGACAATGAATCTTAACACTATGTTAGGATTTGGAAAGATATGACTTAGAGAAAAACAGAGGACATCATGCCCTTCTTGGACTTTTAAATATCTACAGAAACACTTCCAAAGCAGTCTGGAAATGTGAGCTCGAGTGGCTGATATAAGAATTTCAGTGAAACAGAATAGCAGTCATCCTTCCTTGGATCAAGTTTAAAGAAACTGCAAAGTTGTCTTTACACAAGTCTCTGGATATGAAACTGTCTTTCCACAACAGGTTTAAGAGACTCAAGACCTCGGAGGTGACATATCTGGGTGTTTCTTGACAGAGACTGAGAAATATGGCCTTGGCTTCCAGTGGTGGGAGTGAGAGCAGAGCTCTCTCTCCTTTTATTTTAAAAGTCAATTTATAAAGTGTCTTGTTGTAGTGAATGCTCTCCTGGCTCAAACATAATAATCTTTACCTAAACATGAGAATCTTTCTCTTTGCTCTGCAGTTCAGTCATATCCAAATTCCAAATGTCAACTCACCCTCTTCTCTGATTTCCACCACCCAGTTTTTACAACATGGCCCCAGGGAGGATATATCCTTGGTTTCCTACAATGACGTTTGATGAAGGTACTTGTGCCTTTCTTCTTCCCTCTCCCATCCCATTCTTTCTTTCATACCTTCCTTTTTCCATTTACTAAGGTTCTTGCTCAGATGACCAATTTCGAAGGTTTGGACCAAAACCTCCCCAGGCATCAGAGCTTTTGGGGGCCTAAATATGAGTACAAATTGTTTCTAGGGGATACCCAAAGGTTGCCTTTATGACCACAGTGACTTTAAAAAAAATGTATCAAAGGAGAAAAAAGAACAAGTATCAAACTTTATGGAGTACAAAGTAGCACAAGGAATAAGACTGCAGATATATGGAACCAGATTGCTTGAGTTTGAATTCTATCTTCTCTGCTTATTTCTGTTTCATCTTAGGCAATTTACTTAACCACCCTGTGCCTTGATTTACTCACCTATCAAGTACAATAGCAACAGCACCTATTAATACCATGCCCCCCTTTTTAAAATAGAGACAATGTCTCACTCTGTCACCCAGGCTGGATGGAGTCAATGACACAATCATAGTTCACTGCAGCCTTGATCATCAGGGTTCAAGTGATCCTCCCACCTCAGTCTTCCAAGTAGCTAAGACTACAAGCATTTGCTACCATGCCTGGCTACTTTTTAAACATTTTTTTATAGATGGGGTCTCACTATGTTGACAAGACTGGTCTAGACTAATGGCCTCAAGTGATCCTACCATCTTGGCCTCCCAATGTGATGGGATTACAAGCATGGTCCACCATGCGTGGCCACTACCTATCTTATTGAGATATTGTGAAGATTAAATGAGTTAACTTATGTAAATTGCATAGAACACTTAGTAGGTGCTATATAAATATGGTGACCACCTAATTGATCACCCAGCCTGGGAGGCATTTGAGGATAAAAAGGAGCATTATTAATAATTATATCAGAAGAAGTATAACGGTAAGTACTCAGCATTATTATTTTTAAATTTTACTTGAAAGAAAACTTATTTTTAAGTAGCAACATTCTCTACAAATGGAAAACTCTTTAATATAAACTTACCTGCTAATAAAAATACAGAATACAGGAGAAAAAAATGAATGTACCCCTATGTTATAGGACTTGGGAAAGATGAATTCAGTTGGGTCTCAGGAGAAAATGCACAGTGAGCTGTCAATCTTTGAGATTGGGGAGGGAATACTTATTGAGGACAAGAGTAACTTTTTACATTCGTTCAAAGTGCAGAGGTGGTGGAGGCAGAAAACCTTATTTGAAGGTGAAGTTAGGTTCATTATGGACCAGTCAGTTATTAAAGGCACTAATGACAGCAAAGCAATCATAAAGCACTTCCAACAATTTGCCAAGCATTCTTGCCTTGCTGCCTTTTGGTAACGGTTTCTCTAAAACTATTTTAAAACTATCAAGACGTATATGATAACTAAGTGATCTCACTTGTCACTTGGTCAATATTTTTCCTTCCAGAGTAGTTCAACCTCAGATGTCATTTATGTGTACTTTGTTCTGATTATCATTCAACAGTGACAGCAAATATTTTTCTCTTCTTCCTCTCTATTTCTCTTTTCTGGCTTGCAGATCTTTTCTTGGCCCTTGACAGAAGAGGCAGAGTAACTTTTCTTAGGTGGCATAATTCTTCAAAATGTGTTCATTTTGAGGAACAGGGATGATGGATGGTAATACACAGGCAGGGATCAACAGTTCCAGAACTGAAGGAAGAGTTGACAAATGTATCAAAGATGCCTAATCAAAATGTGTCCACGCTCTGCTAAATAAAGTCTGGTTGAGCAGAACTAACAACATCTTCTATGTTTTCTTATTTAAAAAAATTTTTTTTGAATACAAGAGATGATATACAGAAGGAGACAAAACAAAACTGATGACAAAGGAAGAGTTTGAGTTTTGCTAATGTTTGAAGATGAGTAATTGCCAAATGGGGAGTTTGAGGCCCAGAAAACAGTAGAGAAAAAAATAGCTTTTTGAGATTTCAAAACCAAACATTAACAAAAAAATTAATTGAAAAAACTCAAAATGTTAATGCTCACTTATTAACATTTCTTAAGTTAAAAATTTTGATGTTATTGGATAATCAAATGCATTTGTATCTATAAATCACAATTTGTTGTGGCACAAATTCAGTTCTACTCCAGGTCAAATCATGACCCTATTCTTAGCAAAGAAAATCTACAGAAATTAGTAGTCTCATACAACACCATTCAGAACACTAATCATGTGCCACAACATGATGTTGATTGAGTCATTACTACATGCAGAGGATATGGCATATAATTTTCCACATGTGTTATAGGTATTTTTGTTTTTTACTCACACAACAGCCCTATGAAGTAGGTAACATTGTCTCCGAGGTACACTGAAGTGAATTTCCCTGAGTCTTAACAGCTAGTAAGTGAAGGAGCCAAAGTTCAACCCACAGTGCTGGTGTCCATAACTCTTGTTCAAAACTGACCTTGGCACCAATTACCAGAAAGAGATTTGATTCTGAACACGTATCTTAGAGGAATGTTAAATGCTTAGTGATTTAACACATGGCACAACAAAAGCATTTAAAGGCAGGATGCCACAAAATCCTGCTTTTGTTGAATAGATTCACAGGTCTAACGTGGATTTAAAATAACTTGTGTGTGTTTATGAGTATTTATATATTATTTGTGTCAGCCAAAAATAGAATGAAGTATTAAGTATCAGGACCAAAGCCAAGTAAATTGAAGATGTAGAAATAACCAAAAGCTCGGGATGAATTACACCATTTCTTTAGGGCACTCTTGGGTATTTATCAAGGATGTTTCCAATCCAGCTCTCAAAGCAATAAACTCTAGGTAAGTCATCAAATAAATAAATAAATGTAGCACTGTATAACATTTATTCTGTATTGCCTAAGAAATGGTCTTCTTTCAGAGAAGCAAGCCTTTTACATTTGACACTATATTGTAGTTTATTGCTTTACAACTGAGCTGTTCAATTTAGGCTTATGATAAAAGGTGTACACTTAGATAAGCAGACATTTTAGCTGATTAGATGGTCTAAAACAGTGGATTTAGAACCATTCCTACCATGCAATTACTCCTTAGCCCAGTGTCTATCACAGATGAAAGCAGAGCTGCTCTGGATGAAGAGAGAAAGAGGTAGAGGCCTGGGATTGCAGCAGCTGGGTTGTCTATTGACCTGTGTACTTAGGTAGCCCCAAGGGTACCCACATTACATGTCTAGGGCTCCCCATACTATGCTCTGAAAGCCACTGTTCTAAAAGCCAAACCCAAGAAAATGTGTGAAAACAGAAACCAAATTTGAATTAAGAAGACTATAACATTTAAGGAGATCGAATTTTAAATGACTTTATTTAGGACTCTATTTTGTTGGATTTGTACATATTCCCAGATGGAAGCTCTGTGTTCCTAAAGATGGAATCCAATAATGTCCATGGAAAAAAAATCCTCATTATATTAACCTCTTTTTGAAGAAATAATACTCCTATATTACTTAATAAACATTATTTAAGCTAATCTTCAATATTGCTGAGGTGTCAGATCTCCATCTGCCTTTTATGGAAGATCAAACAAAGAGATTAACTGGAAAGCCTGTGGAGATTAAGAGATTAACTGCAACAAAGAGATTATCTGGAAACTCCACCTCTGACTCTCCATATGACTTTGAACTCTGAGACTTTCACAGCCTCCTAGGACATGGGCTTTCTAAATATAATCATAGAAGATCATACATACTCTTTATCTAAAGGTATGGCTTCTTGTGCTTTTTTAAATAAAGGGATTATTTAAAATGAATTTGAATCAACTAGTGTATCAAACTTTTTAAAGTCTCAAAAGTGAATCAAATTGTGACTGTTTTTAATGTATATGAAAAGTATATGGAGATGGTGCAAATTTAGTGAAAAGGAAAGTCTTTCTTTAGTTGTAATGACTTACAGGGAGAACCACTGTATGATAAGATCATTATAAATTAAAATTCTGTACTAGGGTGGTGTTATGGGACAGTAAGATGTCCCATTGTCTCATAATTTTGGTTAAGATTCTGTCATTGAGATCAAAAACTCATATTCCACATTTTGAGTTTAAAGAGCTGCCACTTTTCAGCAGGGTACTTGAGCAAACAATTTCTTCAGTTCAGTTTTCTCCCCTATAAAATAGTATTTACATCGTGAGTTTTATGAGGGTAAAATGAGTTAAAACAGTAAAGTTCTAGCTCAATGAAATTTAATTATCATTATTATTACATTAGTTTTCTTGAGGCTATTATGGACTTCTAACTGAGGAGACAACTATATTATAAGCTTGATGATGGCAGGGACTTTTGTGATATTTCCTGTGTTACCTCTAATACTTAATAATGTGCTTTTATAAAGCATTGGTTCAATATATTTTTTTTGCAAGTAAATAATTTTGGTATTTAATCAGTTTTAAGTTATAACAATTCATTTTTAAAATAGTGTTTCATAAAACGGAATAGTTTTAAATATTATGTAACAGCCCAAATAATAAGCTTGATAATACATACACATGACATATGTATATATTTATATATTCTCAAGGATATATATACATATATATACACACACTTATACATACACACACACACAAACACACACACACATGGACTATACACACACACATAATCAGATAACAAATAGTAAATTCACTCTCTTCAAGCACACATATCACATCTATAAAAGTTAATGTTGGCTGGATGCAGTGGCTCACCTTGTGGTCCCAGCATTTTTGAAGTCTGAAGTGGGAAGATTGTTTGAGTCCAGGATTCGAGACCCACCTGGTGAGACCTTGTCTTTACAAAAAACACACAATTAGCCAGATGTGGTGGCTTGCACTTGTAGTCTCAGCTACCTGGGAGGCTGGGGTGAGAGGATCGCTTGAGCCTGGGAGATTGAGTCTGCAGTGAGCCTAGATCGTGCCACTGCACTACAGCCTGGGCAACAAAGCGAGACCATCTAAAAACAAAAACAAACAAAAACAAAAAACAACACAATAACAATTAGTCTTATAGTAGGCTAAAAGAAATTCTAGATGAATCCCAAATAATTAATAAAATACAATTTTCAATTGCTTACATAATGTAGTAAAATTGAAACTAACAAGAAAACAATAGTTAAAACTCTAATAAGTTTAGAATGTAAAAAGAAACTTCTAAATAATTGATTACAGAAGAACTCAAGAGATCACAAAAAATGTATGACAAATTGAAATTTATAGAGTACTTGAAGCATTTCTTAGGGAAGTTCATACAGCAGTATAGTTTAGCGGTACTCAAGTGAATTTATGTATATAAAATAAAATAAAATGAGAGGCTTGAAAGTAATAAGCCAAAGTTTTTCTTCAGAACCAAATAAAGAAAAACACAGTGAATCTGACAAAAGCAGAAGGAGGAAATAATAAAAGATAAGAGAAGAAATTAAAGAAATAGGAAGCAGTTATGATGATTAACAAGACTAACAACTAGTTCAAAGAAAAGAAAGCACTAATAAATTAGACAAACATTTGGAAAACTGATCAAGTGAAAGACAAAGAACGTAAAACAAAATATTATGAGGAACATGGGGTCAAATGATAGATATCATCTCTTTTACCCTCCAAGTCCAAAGAGAACATTGTGATCAATTTTATGACTGTGTTTAAACATATTGGATTATTTAAAATAAAATTTACCAAAATTGATGTAAGAAAAAAAATAGTGAATCCGAATAGGTTAATAACTATTAGAACATTTAATTGGTAATTACAATTCACACTCACTTACCTTCTCTTTACAAATGCTCCAAACCCAAAGAGTTCTACCAGGAAGTTTTGCAAGCCTCTTTAACTCACAGATAGTTCTGACTTCATGCTATGAGCCCAGATGATAAAAGAAGTAAAGCTACTTAATCCATTTTTTGAAGGTAGTATAATTTATAACCTTGATATCCAAACTTATAAGGAGAGCATAATAAGAAAACAAAGGCTAATTTCATTTATAAATGTAGATGCAAAATTAAAATACTCAAATCTCTTTCTCTGGGTCAGTCTTCCTAGAGAATTTTAGGCAAATTAAATTCAGCAGCAACATTACCAAATGGTGTTTACTTTTGTATAGATCAATTGTCCCACAATAGAGAATATATTTAAGTATTAATCACATTAATAGACAAATGATGATAAAAATAATCATCTCTATTATTGCAAGAAAAAGTCATCTTGATTAATGCAATGTCATTCACTGTCCTTTTATAATAAAAGTGATTAACAAACTATTAGTGAACTAGGAATGAAAAGAAATATGATCTGTCTTCCTCAAAATCAGTGTCATCACTGATACAGCTGTGAATCAATTTACTTTATGTTGTGTTGGTGGTTTTAATAATTATAATAAGAGAAAGAAAGGACATAAGAGATGTATAGATTAAACAGAAAAAGACAAAACTGTAATTTTCAAGTGATATGATTTCCATGAAAAATATACAAAAGAATCTTTAGACAAATTATTCAAAATAATAAGAAAGTCTAGTGGTTTAGTCAAGATAAAATTTATATATAAACTCCATAATATTTCTATGTGAAAGTAATAAATACTTGAAAAATGTTATAGAAGTTTTGAAAAAAGCATTTGCAATATAACAAAACATATAAGACACCTAGGAATAAATTGAAAACAGATATTCAAGTTCTACATGGGTAAATGTATAAGATAGTTTTGAAGCATATGAAAGGAGACTTGATTAAATGGAGATGTGTGCTAGGTCAGAGGTGGGACAATTCAACATCATGAGGATTTCAACTCACCCAAATGTTTTTATAAATTTAATGTGATTCCAATAAAAATGTCATGTTTTTCATGGAATTTGAGAAAATGACTTAGAAATTAGGAGAATTTAAGTCCAAAAAGATCTGGGTTAATTTTGAAGAGGAAGAAGAAGGAGGAAGAAGGCACACCTGCCATACTAGTTACTAAGTCTTATTAATATACTTATACAATGTAAACTACTGTGGTATTAGCTCAGGAAAGGTCTAGTACATCAGAAGGATGAATGAGAAAGCAAAAAGTAACAAACAAGCAAAACCTCAAAACCAAAAACCAGAAAACACACAGACTTTAACTATATGGGATTTCAGTTTATGAGAGAAGTGTCATTATAATATGCTGAAGAATAATAAACTGTGTTGAAACAACTGCTGATCCAAATGTGAAAATAATAGATACACACATCTAGTTCTATTTGATTAAAGACCTTATGACTTTTTGAAGAATATAAAGAATATCTTCATTACATTGGAATAGAAATGATATCTTACACAAGTAACATAAAAGCAGAATGTAACATAAAGTAAATTGATTCACAGCTGTAAGTAATATATATACAACAAAAGATACAATAAACAAGAATGACAAATGATGTTTATCACATAGAGAACAATGGATTAATGTCTAGAATATCTATATAGAAATCCTACATGTCAATAAAGAAAAGACAATGTAATTAAAAATGGTTATTGTGGATGGGTACTTGCTTACTTTGTTGGATTAAATGTAAATGCTCAAGCTCACATGTTACACTAAACAAGTGGTTCATCTTGCTTTAAGAATATGGGTACAGAAATTATCATTATGAAAAAGACAGGCCTGGTGTGGTGGCTCACGCCTGTAATCCCAGCACTTTGGGAGGCAGAGGCGGGTGGATCACCTGAGGTTTGGGAGTTCGAGACCAGCCTGACCAACGTGATGAAACCCCATCTCTACTAAAAAAAAAAAATACAAAAAATTAGCCAAGCATGGTGGCAGGTGCCTGTAATCCCAGCTACTCAAGAGGCTTAGGCAGGAGAATCCCTTGAACCCGAGAGGCAGAGGTTGCAGTGAGCTGAGATCATGCCACTGCCCTCCAGCCTGGGCAACAAAAGTGAAACTCCATCTAAAAAAAAAAAAAAAAAAAAAAAAAACGGTAAAGACAATACATATATCATGTAGCCTTTTTTCCAACCCCGACTCAGGAGCTCACAAATGTTTTTTTCTAGAAGAGTCAGAAAAGTCAACTGTTGACCTTGAAGGACAGATGAGAATTGGAGTGCCATTTTTGTGGAAGAACAATAATCTTTATATCTCCTCTGGGAGTGTTAAGCACAGGTAATACAAACAAACAATAAACAGAGTTACAAGAGGCATTTGATTACATTCAGCTTAAGAGTATGCATATTAAAATTTAACAGAAACATCTAAGCATATTTAAATTATAGCAATTTATTGCTGCCATTTTGGTTTATAGTCGCAGCCTGTTTGTCACATAAAAACTTCTTGGCCTCATAACAGTTGCCAAAATATATAAAGATGCAGTTCAGAAAAAAGGGAAGTCAAATAGCTAGTCAATTTGGAAAGTTTAGTAATGAATAAAATGCATGTCAAAATAATAATGAAATATAATTTTATACCAATGAGTAGCAACAATTTTAAAATCTGAAAATTTTAAATGTTTAAAATCAAACATTATAAAGTGAATACTTCAAAATACAGGAACTCTCATCCAGTGCTGAGATGAGTATAAATTTTGGAAAGCAATTTGACAACAATGTTATTAAAAATGCACTCATCTGATAATTTAACAATTACTTTTCTTGATATATATTCCAGAGAAACTGTTGGCACATGTACACAGGGAACATTTTAAGGAACATTGATTTTAACAGTGAAGACTGGAAATAATCTAAATAGATATCAATAGAAGAATGGCCAAATAAATTATGGCATATTTTACAATGAAATAGATGATTATAATTAAAATAAAGGAGTTATAGCTATATATATTGACATTGATAGATAAAAAGTCTAATGAGTAAAAAGTAAAAAGTACCTATACACTATGATGAAATAGCCCTATGCATTGGACTGGTTATCTCTATCTCTATGGAGAGAAGGAGTACAAATATGTATAGGAAAGATTTACACCAAAAATAAGACAGATTTTCTGTGGATATGAAAGTAGTGAAATGTGACAAAGTAAGGATACTATCTTAATCCATTTCTGCTGCTATAACAGAATACCACAGACTGGGTAATTTATAAAGAAAAGAGGTCTATTTGGCTTATGGTTCTGGGGGCTGGGATGTCCAAGAGCATAGTACCAGCATCTGGTGAGGGTCATCCCATGGTGAAAGGGTGGAAAGACAAAGCCAGCTTTGACAGAAAGAGTAAATTGAACCAAACTCTTAAATTTTATTACTAATCTATTATTTTCCAATAAGAAACAAAGAATAAACAAAAAGACCTACATCAAAAGAGCTGAAGTAAACATATTCAGCTGTTAATATTTGTTAATTGCATATGTTGGGTATAAGGGTGTTTATTATGTTATTCTCTGTAATTTTCCATATTCAAAACCACCAGTGAAGGTATATGTATGTAGAACAAGCAGTCAGCCTATATCTGTAAGTGAATGAACTATAGAGTGAGTGCTCTACTAGATAGGCCTGCCAACTATAAGCACAATTTTATGCACTATATTCTAGGCAGCCAATGTGTCTTCCTCCCCTGATATACCTCTAAAGAAGAAAATTACATAAAGTGGCCAGTCCAACACAAAGAATGCGAAGTGCTGGTCCCAGGGTAGTTCTTTACTTAGCATATCATCACCATATAATTTTTCACATTTAAGTGTTAAACAAAAAGACCATTTTGTGCCAGGGTTAAACTGTGATGATAATTATATGACCTCATTATAATAAGTAAAACTGTTTTCTAATAAAGTTATAAAGAATGAAAATGTGGACCAAAATTACTTTAATATTCATAGACATCAAATCCTTGCAGATTGTGAATAAATTTTAGGATCAAGTATTATTCTTGAGCACTTACAGTATAATTTAAGATGTTCAATTTTTTATGCTATGATATTCTCTCAATATTATACATAGATTTCTAAACTTAATAAGTTGATATCAATAAGCATTAAAATGAAATGTCCAAATCTAATAAATTACTACAGAATTTTCCATCTTTCATGCTCTATTTAGTTTTTCAGGTCGAAGTAAAATCCAGAATAAAATATTCAAACCACATGGTGTCTTACGTTGAGTCGTGACAGTGGGACAATGGTTTATTTTAACAGAAATCAAAAGGAACCGAAACAAAATCAATTTGCAATGCGTTAATGGTCTCATGATTAAATTGTTCCATGTTTCACAAAAAACATTTGATGTACTGGGCAATCCGTTATGTAATAGAAAGTGTTTTCCAAATATCACGGTGTTTTAATTGAGACTTTTTGTGTCTTTTCCTTTAAGTACATTAAAAGGAAATTTATGTACCCTCATTCTCTTTTGAATGGGGCTCTGTTATGTCTTGAATATGGTTATTTTCAGCAGAACTAAGAGTAACATGCTTTGATGAGCGTAAATCTCAAAAGTGGAGTTCTTGAGAATTGTCTTCATAATGAAGATTTTGTCTACTTGAACGATGGCCAACAATCTCAACTTTCAAGAGCTGCTCATGAGATTTACCTAACACTGTTGCTGTGTCATTAACAAGGCATCAACCCCTTTTAGGACAGCCCAGGGGTGTCTTCTGTGCTGATGTGACATTTTATATGAGCAAATTTAGGGGGTGATAGAAGGGCACTTGCACCTTTAATTTTCCAGCCTTAAAGGACAACCTCATGATATCAGAGGCTAACTTATAGCCCAGTAGGTGATGACCTTCCTCTGTTAAAAGTTTAATGTGCCTCCTGCTACTTCCTAATTGTTCAGCTTTTATCTTATTTCAGTGATCATTCTTGGGGCTCGGATTTTCATGGAGTTAGTGATTTACTAGTCTCTGAGGTTCTCAGTCCAAACTCCACGCCAAAAGCACTCAGAGGTCAAGAGCGGTGAAGGATAAGGATGGCTGCCAGGAGAATAACGTTGGGTTGTAAATAAACAGGGCAACCTCCAAGTTGTTATTCTAAAGATTTAGATGCTGTTAAGGGCCACATGGAGGCCTGTCCTGTGTTAGTAATATAATGGGACCTGCTGTATTCTCTGAGATGTTTCTTTCATCTCAACTCCTTCAGCCAAGATCAAATTCTTTCTTCTTATGCAATAGGAACTCATTCACTGACTCATCTAAACCCTCAAGGAAACAAGTATAACCATTTCATTTTAGTCTTTCTTAGATTATGATCTTGGGTGAAATGTGAAAGAAGCATGGCTAGTAAAAATTTATACCTCACTACAATGAATATTTGATAACTCTAAGAGGGAGTCAGAAACAAGGAGGGAGGTAAATATGCAAAGAAAAAACAAGAGTGAGGTAGAGAAAGATGGAGGAGAAAGTGAATGGGAGAGGGAGAGGGAGAGAAGAAGCAGAGGAGCAGGAGTGAGAGAGAGAAGAGACAGATGAGGGAAGTCAGAGAGAAAGAGAGATGACAGAGAGGAGAAGAGAAAATGAGAACCTGAAAGACAGTTTGTGTTTGATGACACATGTGGACACATCTAAAAGATTCCATAACTTTGTTTGTTTTTCAGTTAAATTGGATGTTTTCATCTTCATTATGGTTTAAGTCAGGCATTTTAAGTCTAAGTAGTCAGACCACTTCAGTTGTTTTAACACCCCACAAAAAATGACTGAACAGCTAAAACTGCCCAATTGGATCAACCATTTAGCAATCCCAGGGACTGAACAAGTGATTGATGTGGTATATGAGGCAGGCACAAACTGTAATTTGTTACTTCAGAGAAAGAAAGCTAACAAATTCTTTTGGGAAACCCAAGAGGGATTGGATAAAGTTGTGTTAACTGATAGGACAATAACATTATATTACTGGATGGTTAGTCCTAAAGACAGTCTTCTACATGTGAAAGGAAAAATAGGCTCCAAAAGTTGGTCTGCCTAAATATGTTGCCAGCTCTGTCTTTCTAAAAGAGACAAGTAGCCTCCATGTGTTGGACTTGAGGAAATTAATCCCATCCTCTGCTCCTCAGAATGGAAGCTGATTGAGAACTAGGCACAGGAGTCAGAAAGTTGAAATGTCAACTTTATTGAAAGGAAACCTAACTTGAAAAACGTAGCTTGAATGTGGTCTCTTTGGACTTCCTAATTTTTTTTTTTTTTCTACAGTTACATCTGGATTCACTTGAGAAGCAAGGCCTCCAAAGCAGTCCCTTATCAACCAGAAACGTCTCACCATGTCAAAACTGAAAACCCAAAATTAAAGGTACATAAGGGAAGAGGCCACCTGTGTGCAGTGACTCACTGTGGTAACCCTGACCACTGGAGAAATATGGATCAATGAATATCAGACTCTTCGGCATGTCAAACGGACAAATCATTGCTCTTCCTGTGGAGAGGAACAAATGAGATTTTAAAGGTAACATAGGTGCTTTTAACCAACACTTCTGAGAGAGCAGAAGCTCTATTTTACAGACCAGTGGGAAAAGATACAGAGAGGAAGTGGCTTCTCCCAAACTACAAACTGAAACACCCTTATTTTACTTACAATGTTGGTAAAAGAACCCACCTGAATATGGGAAATTTTAGCTAGTCTTGTGGGGTACTAAGAGGTTCCGAGTTCATTACAGAGAAGGATGTGAGACAATGGAGTGTGGGCAATGTAGTGGGAATTCACATTTGTGGAGCACCAACTGTGTCAAATACCATGTTAGGCTCTTACTACCTTATTCTCTAAGGGTAGGCAGCTCAGAAAAGAGAAGTAAGGCACAAGTCTAAGTCATTTGAGAGTCAAATAGGAATATTCTTCCATTATACTATGCTGTTACTCTAAATACTACTGCTACCTTTGGACTTATGGACAAAGCTCTCTAAAGAATAGCATCTTACTACCATTGCAAAGATGAGTAGTCCTGCGAAAAATGATTCATACTTGCAAAGTACTGGCAGCAGTCCAAATGCTCATCAATGGACACATGAATAAAAAAAGTGGTAGTTTCATATAATAGAATACTATTCAACAACCAAAAGGAAGGGACTACTGATAAATACAACAACATGGGAAAAACTCTAAAAAATTATGCTGAGTGAAAGAAGACAGTCACAAGGCTCATATTTTATCTTATGATTACATTAACATAAAAAGTTCAAAAAGGCAAATCTATGGAGGCAAAAAGTTTGCCTAGGGTTGATTGTAGGGAGGTAGAAATTGAGTGCAAATGGGCATGAGGGAACTTTTTGGTGGAAAAGCTTCTAAAATTGGATATGATGGTGGTTGTAAAATTCTATAAATTTAAAAATAATTGAATTGTACACTTAAAGTGGATAAATTTTATGGTGTATAAGATTAACTTTCTTCCAATCAAAAAGGCAGAATTCACTCTGAATTGGACAGTAGACAAAGGAATTGTGGGTGTGGTCTCCCTTTCCCTTGTTCATTCCTAAATTAGTAGCAACCACCTGGCTCCAGCAGGCCTTGCAGTAAAATGCTTGACAAATGGTATCTTGGCGAATATATCCAATAGTCCTCTGATGAAGACTGATAGTGGCAAAGACTAATCAGCTGCTTACCAAACCCATTTCCTCTTTTCTCAGGCACAGAGGGAGACATAGTGTCCCAATGTCTCTTGCAGTTGGGGTGGCTGTGAGACAGAGTACTGAGTTCAATGGTCAGAGAAATGGAGTCAGAAATGATTGTGCTGCTTCCACGCACACTCCATTAGAAGTTTGTCACACATGAGCCTCCTATTTATTGTTCCAGTCTGCAAGTTGGAAATCCATGCCCAGGGAGACCTCAGAACTAAGTGTTAAAAAATGGCAGTGCCATAAGTTGAAGGAACTTGTATTTCTGGGTCACTTCTTATGGGAGAGGCCCCAGTTATCAGAAATACCCTCAACAGACTTCACATGAATTAGAAATGAATTTCTCTCATGTTAGAGTCATTTTGAAGTATGATTTTAACTAACATATTCTTTATCTCCCTTTTTTTAAAAAGAAAACATTCATTGTTATTATACTTTAAGTTCTGGGGTACATGTGTAGAACCTGCAGTTTTGTTACTTACGTATACATGTGCCATGGTGGTTTGCTGCACCCATCAACCTGTCACCTATATTAGGTATTTCTCCTAATGCTATTCCTTCCTTAGCCCCCCACCACCTGACAGGCCCGAGTGTGTGATGTTCCCCTCCCTATGCCCATGTGTCCTCATTGATCAACTCCCACTTATGAGTGAGAACATCCAGTGTTTGGTTTTCTGTTCTTGTGATAGTTTGCTGAGAATGATGGTTTCCAGCTTCATCCATGTCCCTGCAAAGGACATGAACTCATCCTTTTTTATGGCTGCATAGTATTCCATAGTGTATATGTGCCACATTTACTTTATCCAGTCTATTATTAATGGGAATTTGGGTTGGTTCCAAGTCTTTGCTATTGTGAGTAGTGCCTCAATAAACATATGTGTGCATGTGTCTTTATAGTATAATGATTTATAATCCTTTGGGTATATACCCAGTAATGGGATTGTGGGGTCAAATAGTATTTCTAGTTCTAGATCCTTGAGGAATTGTCACACTGTCTTCCACAATGGTTGAACTAATTTACACTCCCACCAACATTGTAAAAGCGTCACTATTTCTCCACATCCTCTCCAGCATCTGTTGTTTCCTGACATTTTAAAGATCGCCATTCTAACTAGCATGAGATGTGGTTTTGATTTGCATTTCTCTAATGGCCAGTGATGATGAGCATTTCTACACATGTCTGTTAGCTGCATAAATATCTTCTTTTAAGAAATATCTGTTGATATCCTTTGCCCACTTTTTGATGGGGTTGGTTTTTTCTTGTAAATTTGTTTAAGTTCTTTGTAGATTCTGGATATTAGCCCTTAATGGACTAATTAACCCATTAGTCAGATGGATAAATTGCAAAAATTTTCTCCCATTCTGTAGGTTGCCTGTTCACTCTGATGATGGTTTCTCTTGCTGTGCAGAAGCTCTTTAGTTTAATTAGATCCCATTTGTCAATTTTGGGTTTTGTTGCCATTGCTTTTGGTGCTTTAGACATGAGGTTTCTGCCCATGCCTATGTCCTGAATGGTATTGCCCAGGTTTTCTTCTAGGATTTTATAGGTCCTAGGTCTTACATTTAAGTCTCTGATCCCTCTTGAGTTGATTTTTGTACAAGGTGTAAGGAAGGAGTCCAGTTTCAGTTTTCTGCATATGGCTAGCCAGTTACCCCAACACCATTTATTAAATAGTGAATCTTTTCCCCATTGCTTGTGTGTGTCAGGTTTGTCAAAGATCAGATGGTTGTAGATGTGTGGTGTTATTTCTGAGGCCTCTTTTCTGTCTCATGGGTCTATATACATGCTTTGGTACCAGCACCATGCTGTTTTGGTTATTGTAGCCTTGCAGTATAGTTTGAAGTCTGGTAGTGTGATGCCTCCATCTTTGTTCTTCTTGCCCAAAATTGTCTTGGCTATGTGGGCTCTTTTTTGGTTCCATATGAAATTTGAATAGTTTTTTCCAATTCTGTGAAGAAAGTCAGTAGTACCTTGATGGGGATAACATTGAATCTATAAATTACTTTGGACAGTATGGCCATTTTCATGATGTTGATTCTTCCTATCCATGAGCATGGAATGTTTTTCCATTTGTTTTGTCCTCTCTTATTTCCTTGAGCAGTGGTTTGTAGTTCTCCTTGAAAAGGTCCTTCATATCCCTTGTAAGTTGGATTCCTAGGTATTTTATTCTCTTAGCAATTTTGAATGGGAATTCACTCATGATTTGGCTCTCTGTCCTTTATTGGTGTATAGGAATGCTTGTGATTTTTGCACGTTGATTTTGTATCCTGAGACTTTGCTGAAGTCGCTTATCAGCTTAAGGAGATTTTAGGCTGAGGTGATGGGGTTTTCTAAATATACAATCATGTCATCTGCAAAGAGGGACAATTTGACTTCCTCTTTTCCTAATTGAATACCCTTTGTTTCTTTCTCATGCCTGATTGCCCTGGCCAGAACTTCCAATACTATGTTGAATAGGAGTGGTGAGAGAGGGCATCCCTGTCTTGTGCCAGTTTTCAAAGGGAATGCTTCCAGTTTTTGCTCATTCAGTATGATATTGGCTGCGGGTTTGTTATAAATAGCTCTTATTATGTTGAGATACGTTCCATCGATACCTAGTTTATTGGGAATTTTTAATATGAATGGGTGTTGAATTTTGTTGAAGGTCTTTTCTGCATCTATTAAGATAGTTGTATGGTTTTTATCTTTGGTTCTGTTTATGTGCTGGATTACATTTATTGATTTGTGTATGTTGAACCAACCTTCTATCACAGGAATGAAGCTGACTTGATTGTGGTGGATAAGCTTTTTGATGTGCTGTTGGATTTGGTTTGTCAGTATTTTATGAGGATATTCTCATCAATGTTCATCAGGGATATTGGCCTGAAATTTTCTTTTTGTTGTTGTTGTTGTGTCTCTACCCGGTTATGGAATCAGGATGATGCTAGCCTCATAAAATGAATTAGGAGTATTCCCTTTTTTTCTGTTGTTTGGAATAATTTCAGAAGGAATGATACCAGCTCCTCTTTGTACCTCTGGTGGGATTTTGCTGTGAATCCATCTGGTCCTGGACATTTTTGGTTGGTAGGCTATTAATTACTGCCTCAATATCAGAAATTGTTATTGGTTTATTCAGGGATTAGACTTCTTCCTGGTTTAGAATTGGGAGGGTTTGTGTGTCCAGGAATTTATCCATTTCATCTAGGTTTTCTACTTTATTTGCATAGAAGTGTTTATAGTATTCTCTGATGGTAGTTTGTATTTCTGTGAGATCAGTGGTGATATCCTCTGTATCAATTTTATTGCATCTATTTGATTCTTATCTCTTTTCTTCTTTATCAGTCTGTCTAGTGGTCTATCTATTTTGTTGATCTTTTCAAAAAACCACCTCCTGGATTAGTTGGTTTTTGAAGGGTTTTGGTGTCTCTAGCTCCTTCAGTTCTACTCTGATCTTAGTTATTTCTTGTCTTCTGCTAGATTATGAATTTGTTTGCTGTCGCGTCTCTATTTTTATAATTTTAATATTAGGGCATCAGTTTTAGATCTTTCCTGCTTTCTCTTGTGGGCATTTAGTGCTATAAATTTCCCTCTACACACTGCTTTAAATGTGTCCCAGAGATTCTGCATGTTGTGTCTTCATTCTCATTGGTTTCAAAGAATATCTTTATTTCTGCCTTTATTTCCTTATTTACCCAGTAGTCATTCAGGAGTAGGTTGTTCAGTTTCCATGTAGTTGTGCGGTATTGAGTAAGTTTCTTAATCCTGAGTTCTAATTTGATTACACTGTGCTCTGAGAGACTGTTATGATTTCTGTTTTTTTTTTTCTTCTTTTGCATTTGCTGAGGAGTGTTTTACTTCCAATTTATATGGTCGATTTTAGAATAAGTGTGATGAGGTGCTGAGAATAATGTATATTCTGTTGATTTGGGGCGGAGAGTTCTGTAAATGTCTATTAGGTCCTCTTGGTCCAGAACTGAGTTCAAGTCCTGAACATTTTTGTTAATTTTCTGTCTTGTTAATCTGTCTAGTATTGACAGTGGGGTGCCACTATTATTGTGTGGGCATCTAAGTCTCTTTGTAAGTCTCTAAGGACTTGCTTTATGAATCTGCGTGCTCCTGTATTGGGTGCATATATATTTGGTATAGTTAGCTCTTCTTGCTGAATTGATCCCTTTACTATTATTCAATGCCTTTCTTTGTCTTTTTTAATTTTTGTTGGTTTAAAGTCTGTTTTATCAGAGATTAGGATTGCAGCTCCTGCTTTTTTTTTTTTTTTTCTTTCCATTTGCTTGGTAAATATTCCTCCAGCCCTTTATTTTGAGCCTATATGTGTCTTTCCACGTGAGATGGGTCTCCTGAATACAGCACACTGATGGGTCTTAACTCTATCCAATTTGCCAGTCTGTGTCTTTCAATTGGGGCATTTAGCCCATTTACATTTAAGGTTAATATTGTTATGTGTGGATTTGATTCTGTCATTATGATGCTAGCTGGTTGTTTTGCTCATTAGTTGATTCAGTTTCTTCATAGTGTTGATATTCTTTACAATTTGGTATGTTTTTGCAGTGGCTGGCACTGGTTGTTCCTATCCATGTTTAGTGCTTCCTTCAGGATCTCTTGTAAGGCAGGCCTGGTGGTGACAAAATCTCTCAGCATTTGCTTGTCTGTAAAGGATTTTATTTCTCCTTCACTTATGAAGCTTAATGTGGCTGGATATGAAATTCTGGGTTGAAAATTCTTTCCTTTAAGAGTGTTGAATACTGGCCCCCACTCTCTTCTGGCTTGTAGGGTTTTTGCTGAGAGATCTGCAGTTAGTCTGATGGGCTTCCCTTTGTGGGTAACCCGACCTTTCTCTCTGGCTGCCCTTAACATTTTTTCCTTCATTTCAACCTTCGTGAATCTGACAGTTATGTGTATTGGGGTTGCCCTTCTCGAGGAGTATCTTTTTGGTATTCTCTGTATTTCCTGAATTTGAATGTTGGCCTGTCTTACTAGGCTTGGGAAGTTCTTCTGAATAATATCCTGAAAAGTATTTTCCAAATTGGTTTCATTCTCCTCATCGCTTTCAGGTACACCAATCAAATGCAGATTTGGTCTTTACACATAGTCCCATGTTTCTGGGAGGCTTTGTTCGTTCCTTTTTATTCTTGTTGCTCTAATCTTGTCTTCTCTCTTTATTTCATTAAGTTGATCTTCAATCACTGATATCCTTTCTTCTGCTTGATTGATTTGGCTATTGAAACTTGTATATACTTCACGAAGTTCTCATGCTGTGTTTTTCAGCTCTATCAGGTCATTTTTGTTCTTCTCTACACTGGGTATTCTAGTTAGCAATTCATCTATAACCTGTTTTCAAGGTTCCTAGCTTCCTTGCATTGGGTTAGAACATGCTCCTTTAGCTCAGAGAAGTTTGTTATTACCCATCTTCTGAAGCCTACTCCTGTCAATTTGTCAAACTCATTGTCCATCCAGTTTTGTTCCCTTGCTGGCAAGGAGTTGTGATCTTTTGGAGGAGAAGAGGCATTCTGGGTTTTGGAATTTTCAGCCTTTTTGTGCTGGTTTCTCCCCATCTTTGTGGATTTATCTACCTTTGGTCTTTGATGTTGGCGACCTTCAGATGGGGTCTTTGAGTGGATGTGCTATTCCTTTCTGTTTGTTAGTTTTCCTTCTGACAGTCAGGCCTCTCTGCTGCCAGTCTGCTGGAATTTGCTGGAGTTCCATTCCCAACCCTGTCCACCTGGTTATCACCAGTGGAGGCTGCAGAACAGCAAAGATTGTTGCTTGATCTTTCCTTTGGAAGCTTCATCCCAGAGGGGCATTGGCCAGATACTAGCCAGAGCTCTCTTGTATGAGATGTCTGTCAGCCCCTACTGGGAGGTGTCTCCCAGTCAGGATGCACGGGGGTCAGAGACCCACTTGAGGAGGCAGTCTGACCCTTAGCGGAGTTCAAACGCTGTGCTGGGAGGTCTGCTGCTCTCTTCAGAGCTGTCAGGCAGGAATGTTTCAGTATGCTAAAACTTCATCCACAGTTGCCCCTTCCCCCAAGTGCTCTGTCCCAGGGAGATGTGGGTTTTATCTATAAGTCCCTGACTGGGGCTGCTGCCTTTTTTTTTCCAGAGATGCCCTGCCAAGAGAGGAGGAATCCAGAGAGGCAGTCTGGCTGCAGCAGCCTTGCTGAGCTGCAGTGGGCTCTGCCCAGTTTGAACTTCCCAGCGGCTTTGTTTACACTGTGAGTGTAAAACTGCCTACTCAAGCCTCAGTAATAGTGAATGCCCCTACCCACACCAAGCTGGAACATCTTGGGTGGATTTCAGACTGCTACTGTGCTGGCAGCAAGAATTTCAAGTCAGTGGATCTTTTATTTTGCTGGGCTCCGTGGGGGTGGGATCCACTGAGCCAGACCACTTGGCTCTCTGGCTTCAGCACCCCTTTCCAGGGGAGTGAACAGTTCTGTCTTGCTGGCATTCCAGGTGCCACTGGGGTATGGAAAACAAAACAAAACAAAACAAAAAACTCCTGAAGCTAGTTCAGTGTCTGCCCAAATGACTGCCCAGTTTTGTGCTTGAAACCCAGGGCCCTGGTGGGGTTGGCACCAGAGGGAATCTCCTGGTTTGCAGGTTGCAAAGACCATGGGACAAGCACAATATCTGTGCCAGAGTTCCTCAGGCTCAGATCCTCACGGCTTCCTTTGGGTGAGGGAGAAAATTCCCTGACCCCTTGCACTTCATGGGTGAGCCAATGCCCCGGGTGAGGCGACACCCCATCCTGTTTCTGCTTGCCCTCTGTGGGCCGCACTCACTGTCCAACCAGTCCCAATGAGATGAACCAGGTACCTCAGTTGGAAATGCAGAAATCACCTGCCTTCTGCGTTGATCTCACTGAGAGCTGCAGACCAGAGCTGCTCCTATTTGGACATCTTGCCAGCAATCCTTCTGCTAAATGTTGCAGGAAGTCAGGGACCCCGAACGGAGGGACCGTCTGAAGTCATGGCAGAAGAACATAATGGTGAAGATTTCATGGACATTTATTAGTTCCCCAAATTAATACTTTTATAATTTCTTACATCTGTCTTTACTGCAATCTCTGAACATAAATTGTGAAGATTTCATGAACACTTATCACTTCCCCAATCAATACCCTTGTGATTTCCTATACCTGTCTTTACTTTAATCTCTTAATCCCGTCATCTTCGTAAGCTGAGGAGGATGTGTCACCTCAGGACCCTATGATGGTTGCATTAAATGCACAAATTGTTTGTAGAGCATGTGTGTTTGAACAATATGAAATCTGGGCACCTTGAAAACAGAACAGGATAACAGCAGTGTTCAGGGAACAAGGGAGATAACTTTAAACTCTGACTTCCAGTGAGCCGGGTGGAACAGAGCCATATTTCTCATCTTTCAAAAGCAAATAGGAGAAATATTGCTGAATTCTTATTCTCAGCAAGGAACATCCCTGAGAAAGAGAATGAGTCCCTGAGGGGAGGCCTCGAAAATGGCTGCTTTGGGGATGACTGTCTTTTATGGTCAAAGACAAAGGGATGAAATCAGCCCCAGTCTCCCATAGCACTCCCAGGCTTATTAGGATGAAGAAATTTCTGCCTAATAAATTTTGGTCAGACCTGTCTGCTCTCAAACTCTGTCTCCTGATAAGATATTATCAATGACAATGCATGCCCGAAACTTCATTAGCAATTTTAATTTTGCCCCATTCTGTGGTCCTGTGATCTCAGCCTGCCTCCATTTGCTTTGTGATATTTTATTACCTTGTGAAGCATGTGATCTCTGTGGCCCACACCCTATTCGTACACTCCCTCTGCTTTTGAAAATCACTAATAAAAACCTGCTGGTTTTACGGCTCAGGGAGCATCACGGAACCTGCCGACATGTGATGTCTCCCCTGGACACCCATCTTTAAAATTTATTTCTTTTGTACTCTTTCCCTTTATTTATCAGACCAGCTAACACTTAGCGAAATAGAAAAGAACCCATGTTGAATATCGGGGGTGGGACCTGATAGCTAAACAATTTCTTTTTCATCTCTTTTATAACAGAAGCATATGTTGAGATATAGGGAAGACCAATAAATAATATAAATTCAGGCATCAAGGAGGTGTCAAAGTCAAAATTCGTACCCCCAAACCATCTAATGTTAGAGGTGGTACTCTTAGGCACTGTAATATATTGTTTCTCCTTTTAATTAGAATTGAGTGGTGTGTGAAAAAACATTAATTATCCTGAATCCAAACATTTCCTGCCACCATATGTTACCATTCTTGTCCAAAGTCCCTCAACTGTTTCCTGCATTACTGCAATAATCTCTGGGCTTGTCTGCCTCCTGCTATTGCTTTCCTGTAATCTATCATTAATCAGCATCCAATATGATCCCATTAAAATGCAAGGTTAATCAAGTCCTTCCTTTGCTTATAACCTTCCAAAGGCTTCCAAAGTCTCTCAGAGTAAGAACTACAGTTCTTACAACTATGGTCCATATAGTCCTATGATCTGGTCTCCTTTCATCTCTCTCACAACCTCTCCTATCTCCACCTTTCTGCCCTCTGTATTGTTGCTCACTTTACTCCAACCATGTTGACCTTTTAGCTATTTCTTTACATTAATCTTTGCTTCTGTCTAGAAGTTTTCCTCCAGATAGTAACATGACTTGCTCCCTCATCACTTTTATGGATTTACTTAAATTCCCCCTTGTCAGTGAGGGCTTCTGTAATCATCCTGTTAAAATTGTAACCCTGGCCGGGTGCGGTGGCTCAAGCCTGTAATCCCAGCACTTTGGGAGGCCGAGATGGGCGGATCACGAGGTCAGGAGATCAAGACCGTCCTGGCTAACATGGTGAAACCCCGTCTCTATTAAAAAATACACACACAAAAAAACTAGCTGGGAGAGGTGGCGGGCGTCTGTAGTCCCAGCTACTCGGGAGGCTGAGGCAGGAGAATGGCGAAAACCTGGGAGGCGGAGCTTGCAGTGAGCTGAGATCCAGCCACTGCACTCCAGCCTGGGCGACAGAGCGAGACTCCGTTTCAAAAAAAAAAAAAAAAAAAAAAAAATTGTAACCCCTTCCCCAGATGCATTTCCAATTCCTGTATCCTATTATATTTTTCTCAGTATCTGTTATATTGAGCATATTATGTAATTCACTACAAATGATGTTGCTTATTTTTCTATTACTTCTACTAGAATGGGAGTTACATGAGAGCAGAATTTTTTAAAAACACTTTAGGCATTTTTGGACTCTTACCCCAGTATCTAGAAAGGTGTTTAAAGCATAATATCTTCTGCTCCATAAGTACAAATGGAATGGATGAATGAATGAATGATTGAATGAGCATCCTCCAAACTATAAGTAGAGGATTGAGTGGCTGGGCATAGTGGCTCATGCCTGTAATCCCAGCACTTTGGGATGCTGAGGCGGGCAGATCACCAAGTTAGAAGATTGAGACCATCCTGGCTAATATGGTGAAACCCTGTCTCTACTAAAAATACAAAAGAATTAACCAGGCGGTGGTGGTGGGCACCTGTAGTCCCAGCTACTCAGGAGGCTGAGGCAGGAGAATGGCATGAACCCGGGAGGCAGAGCTTGCAGTGAGTGGAGATCGTGCCACTGCACTCCAGCCTGGGTGACAGAGCAAGACTCCATCTCAAAAAAAAAAGGAAAAAGGTAGAGGATTGAGTTACTGAGTCATTGTGTACTATATTAAAGGTCTTCTATGCCAGGGGGAAATTCAGTCATCAGGACAGTCTCTGAGCTACTAAAACATCAATGAAAGTACATTAGTGTGAAGAATTGTGCATATCAGTTTTTTTAGGGATAGTACTATAAATGATTAGGAATTTAAAAAATTAAGAAGCCATTTAGGTAGTGAAGGGAGGTGAAAACCTTCCATTACTTATTTAGCACCAAACCATCTTGCAAGGTGTAGGGGCTTGTGGGGAGGGCAGGTTAATCATAGAGCTGAGGTTTGCTGAGTAGGATATTACTTACTTAGGACAGCAGGGTGGAGGCTGCACCTACCATCGATTGCCTTCTTTCTTTGATCTTACCACAAGCAGTGCTCAGTCTCCCTTGAAAATAAATACATGTTTATTGACTCATCATGTACATTTCTTTAGCACCTATCTTTGGGAGGCACTGCTCTGAGTGCTAGGAATACAGCTGCAGATGAGAAAAGGCCTTTGTTTTGTGGAGCCTACATTCTGGTGGAAGGAAGGAGATAATAAGTAAAACAAAAGAAATAAATAATAAACAATATTTCAGATATGGATATGTGCTATAAAATAGAGGTGATTGGATGAAGAGTGACAGGAGAGGCTTGTGTGGGGGGAGCAGGAACAGGAAGCCTTTAACAACAGAATGGGCTTCTCGAGAACATCACATTGGAACCAGGAATGAAGAGAAAAGAAGAGGGCAGCCACATGAAGATCTAGAGGAAGAACATTCCAAGGCAATGGAGTACAAACTCAGTTACACTGATATGGGAGTAAGTTTGGCAGAAGCAAAAAACAGAAAAAAACCCCCACATTTCTGGGGTTAAGTGGGAACAGGGGAGGTGGGTTTGGAGACACTGTGAGGAACCAGAAAGTAGAGAGTCTTCAGGCATTGCAAGGAGATTATATTTCATTCTAATGGCAATAGGGATTCTCTGGCGTGTTGGAATGTAGAATAACTCCATAATATAATTTTTAAGGTGTTGCAAAGCAGAGTATTGAAGGCTTCCTCTCATCTCAGCCTAATACTATGTGCAGATTTCCACACTTTGACTCAGAGGAGATAGGTTTCAGGAACCTATCCCAGGCCCTAAGTTTACTCATTGGTGGGGAGAAACTGTTATCACAACATTGAATTATGGAAGGGTTACTATAACACCCTGGATCATACTTTTAAAGGAAAGTTCCAGCTAGTTATTTGGACGGTGTTATAAATAAATGTCTAATTTTTTTTTTTTGGTGTTTTTTTTTTTTTTTTTTTATTTAATTAAGACAGAGTCTCACTCTGTTGCCCAGGCTGGAGTGCAGTGGCCCCATTTTGGCTCGCTGCAACCTCTGGGTTCAAGCAATTCTTCTGCCTCAGCCTCCTGAGTAGCTGGGATTATCAGTGCCCACCACCACACCCAACTAATTTTTGTATTTTTAGTAGGACAGGGTTTCACCATATTGGCCAGGCTGGTCTTGAACTCCTGACTTCAGGTGGTCCACCCACCTCGACCTTCCAAAGTGCTGGGATTACAGGCATAAGCCACCATGCCCGGCCCCCATAAAGGTCTAGTTTTTAATAAATCTGCTTAAAGAGCTCACAAAATAGAGCCAAATAGCTCAATTGATATTCAACACTATATTAAATGGGCAAGTTATTTCCTTTTAAAATGAAGCATGTTAATGATTTACAGAAAACAAAATGCACTTCGCTTTGCAAAGTAGGTAGTATGTGGTGAGGGAGACAAGTCTAATTGGCACAGTGTCATAGAGAAGAGACTACGAGTTAATCTGACTCAAAAAGGCTTGGTCTTGCGATAAATCACAAGGTAATGAAAACTAGGGGGGAACATTAATAAAATAGCAAAGTAAGTTTCCAATGAATCAAATGACACTTGACTTTGAGGAAGTGGGAGGATGATCAGTGCGATGAGAGTAGAATAGCAAAAGGAGTTGACCACTCAATCTTATGGACTCGAGGAAGCAATACTACCTGGGATACTCTGAAGGCACATTTCATAGGTCATATATGAGCAGCTTATCAAATGTAGAAAAATTGCTTTGCAAAGCTCCAAGATTGAGATACCTTTGTATTTCTCTTAAAGAAATACCACTATGGGAGAAGAGTGTGGAAGGATAATGAAAAATAAGTCCTGAGTATCACACACAAAAGTTGAATCAAAAAATATAAAGGGATACTGCTGTCCCAAATTAGAATAGGTACGGGGGTTGTGTTAGAAACACTATTGAGTTATCAGTGGAGCTACTGTAGTATAAATCTAAGTAGGCTTGTTCTCTGAATTTTTAGGGATGCAACTTGCTCTTCTGTAACACTGTATTTATAGGACAGTTGGTAATCTAATATCTATTAAGTCCTTGCCAACATGTGTCTCTTTTCTTCACCCTGTACATGTTATATCATGTCATATATCCCTTGTCTGGCACATGGTAAGGGTTCAGTAAATATTTGTTGAAATAAATATTAAAATAAGTTTAAAAACGAGTTTGTCCTTTGCGCTTAGAAGTGCAAAAATAAAAGGTGATAATGAAGAAAAGAATAAACAAGTCATGATAATGTTAGTTAACACATTTACTCTGTGCTGGTGCTAGGGAGAGCTGCAGGGAGTTGGAAAATGCATTGGTTTGAGAGAGCATAAAATGGACAATTAATTTTGCTGATCCTCCACATTCAGAAAATAGAAATAAAGGCAGGGACATTATAGGAGAAGTTAAAAGCACGAAGAAAGGTAAAAAGTTTGGAAAGCTTATGATGTAAACTGGATGTAAAGCATCCAATTTAGCTGAAGAGTAGTGTCATAGTAGAGAGGCTGATATTGTAGGAAGAACAAGGACTGTGCATCACCTAAAGTCCTAACATTGCTGTCACTTTGGGAAAACAACTTAGTATTTATGATCATCAGTTTCCTCATCCTAAAAGATAAACGTCGATTTTCTCTTTTCCTATGTTCTCCTAAACCAATAATTATAATTGCTTGCATTTATTAAGGACTTACATATGTTAGGCACAGTTCTAAGCACATTAATTCTGTAACTTTAAATACCAGGGCAAAGCACTCAACATTTACTATCTTATTCAACCCTCACAGTCATTCTATGATGTAAGGGTTGTAAGAATAAAATGTAATAACATAATATAATGCTTGGCTTATAGTATGGCTGCAGAATAATGTACTTCTTTACCCTTCCCTTCACATATTTTGTAAGTAAACAGTGGGAGCTATGCCTGGAAAGGAAACTCAAGCCAAACTGCACAGGATCCTTGTTATTAATACTCTATTCAGCCAGCAGCTTTTGGTCTTTGAAGGTTTTGGAGCTGGAAAGTGACATGTTTATAGCTGTGATTTTCCTTTACAAACAACTGGGCCCTGTGGGTCGGATTTTGTTCTTATTGCTTCATCAACTATTCTAGAAATGAAGATTTCAATTCAAGTTGCAAATCTATCAGATATTCTTCTTTTAAAGGGATAAAATATTCCTCAGATGACTAGAGGTTCTCAGTAGCATCTTTGAGATCTGCTTAGTAACATGTCAGCTCCATTTGCTTTATCCTTTACTCACAGTGATATAAACAGCTGAGTTTATTCCAAAAGCATTATTCTTGACTGTCTTTCTTACTACTCTGCCCAGAGGAATATTGGGTCATTCTTCTTTATCTGCTGCACAACCCATTCAATTTAATAGTTGTATTTCTTTTTCTCCTACCTATCAAATTTCATCATAAATACCTCTTTAAACAGGTCTGCTATTTTTCTAGATGGTACCAATTAGCACTGATTTTTGCTGCTAGATGACTTTAGTCTCCTTTACAAAACAGAGACCACTGGATGGACATTTCAAAATCTCTCAAAATGTCTCATGTGTCTCTTCCCAATCTCTTTTATTTCAACCTTTTATTATTTCCATGTGTATAGACTACCAATTAAAATAATAATAATACAAAAATAGAAAAAAATACCATCATCCCAGGCTAAACCTCTTCATAAATCTAAAGCAGATTTAAGACTAAAATACTTATAGACTTCCAAACTGTTTTTTTCTAAAGTATACTTCTTTAAAAAATTTGTTTATTCTAATTATCAACAGTACAATTTCATCTAAGGATACTAATTTCGAGATTGAGACAACATTTTTTAAAACATGTTTTAAACTATAGTAAGTCATAAGGCTGATGAAAATTCATAAAATTTTTTTTGGCGGTCTCAAGAATCAAAATTTGGAGTCTGCAGATTAAATGCCTCTCAGTGTAGCAATATTGAGAGACTACTAATGTAGCAAGATTGTTTTGAGGGTGCCTTATAAGAATAAAATGCCCTAATCTTATTCCTCAAGATTTTTGCTACTACAGATAGATAGACTCAGGTTGCTATTCAAAGGAAATATCGTCACCATGGGGAACATGTTTCCGGCTGCTCTTTCCACAAGTGAGTCTCTGCTGGTAGGAGTGCATGTCCACAAGATTTCAAATGTTGTTTTAGTATCCACACCTGGCCACACCTGGGAGGTAACGAGGTGTTTTTTTTGTTTTGTTTTGTTTTTGTGACGGAGTCTCGCTCTGTCTCCAGGCTGCAGTGCAGTGGCCTGATCTCGGCTCACTGCAACTTCTACCTCCCGGATTCAAGCGATTCTCCTGCCTCAGCCTCCCGAGTAAGTGAGACTACACGGTGCGCCACGACACCCAGCTAATTTTTGTAATTTTAGTAGAGACAGGGTTTCACCGTGCTGGTCAGAATGGTCTGGATCTCTTAACTTCGTGATCCACCTGTCTCAGCCTCCAAAAATGCAGGGATTACAAGCGTAAGCCACAGCACCCGGCTAGTAGTGAGTTTTTTATGGAAAACCTTGAACTCTTTCATGCCCAGAGTGTTTGCTCATTTATTGTCTCACTCTATCGTAAGCCCGATGGGGACATAGCCTATTTTGTAACACACAGCACATAACACTGCACCTGCCACATAATGGGTACTGAAGATGATATGTGGTTGTGTTGAGTTAAGGGATCCATATCTTAACGCAATGCTTCTGAAAATAACTATGAAAAAGGTCCAGTTTTTTTCTGATTTTCTAATATTTCTCAGTCTTTTTCTTTTATAAAATACAACAAAGCAAAATAATAAAAATTAATTGTAAAGACAAAACAAAAATATATGAGCTCCAATTTTTAAAGTATTAGATGAAAGAAGTAAAACATCTCTGTCAAATTATGACTAAAGTTTCTAAATGCCTTTTCTTACGTTCTGTACTTCTCTTGTTGAGAATGGGTAAAAGAAAGTTTATAAACCAGAGGCTGTCAGAAAACCACAATTTGAATAGCACTTAGTCCACCACTAACTAAACTTGGTAAATCTGTTTTAAACCCTTTGAGGTCTGCTTGGCACTTGTAAAATGGAGAGCTAGTCTGATTCCCCAGACGCTACTACCTAGAAGTGCCCTGCTTCTTTCATGGCAAGTCCAATGAGTACACCTTCTAAAGGAGGAGTTTTGACAGAGATGAACTAATGTCAGTTTCAAGTGCTCCCTTTCACCATCTCTGCTGTGGTTTGAATGTATCCCCTAAGTACCATGTGTTGAAAACCGAATCCTCAAATTTATATGTTGATGGTATTTGGAGGTAGGGCCTATGGGAGATAATTAGGATTAGATGAAATGATCAGAAAGGTAGTCTCCATGGTGGGTCTGATGGCTTTATAAAAAGAGGAAGAGAGACCTGAGCTGGCATGCTCTTGCATTTTGCCATGTGATACCCTCCATCATGTGATGACAGAGTAGGAATGCCCTCACCATTTGTGGAACTTGACCTTGAACTTCCAAGCCTTCAGAATTGAGAACTGCAAGAAATATATATATATATAATTCCTAAATTACCCAGTCTGTGGTATTCTGTCACAACAGAAAACATACCAAGACAATCTCATAACCTGAGATACACCTATAAAATCTGGGACCAAGGCTTTGTTATTCTGGGACCAAGGCTACTATAACCAGGAAACTGCTGGAGAGATCTTTGAAACTGATAAACAATTTTATTATAATGGTTAACTCCCTTTACTTTGAAATATTTTATAGTCTCTCCTCTACTTTTAATTTTATTCTTAGAATGTCAGTAATATACCATATATTTCACTGTCTTCCCCTCCTAAATACAAGCTCCATCAGAATTAGAATTTTAATCCTTTTTGTTCATTACTATGAAAAACACCTAAAACTGTGCTTGGCACATGATACACAGCAAATAAATACTTTTTGAGTAATAAATAAATGAATCTCAATGTATTGGTATTTTCTCTTAGTGACTTAATGTGAGGTTTCTTGCATGTTCATAACTTTCAGAATTTGGACTACTCCATTTTCCTTGAGTTTTACTATAGCTTTAGAGGAAAATTCAGTATTTAATGTAATCCAAATATAGCTTTGAAACTTTTTAGTTTAACTATCTATAATTCCAGGTGTATTTTTTTCCTTAATTCATGAAGGGAGATTTCAATGAATGTCAGATTCAAAGTTCTCTTTCCAAAGCATAGTTTGAATTCATTCACATACAAAAAACAAAACAAAAAAAACCCACAAATATATTTTTAATGTATAAAGCATGATTTAAAAAAATTTAGATAAATCACAAATGATTGAGTGGAATCTTTCCATACTTTCTAGGAAAAAAACTTACCTTTAGACTGAAAAATGAGCATGAGCAGTTTCACCTCTAAAGATGTACAGCAGTTCTCTGAATCCGTGGATTCTGCATTTGTAGATTCAACTAACTGTGCATTGAAAAGATTTGAAAAAACAAAATCAATAAAAAATAACAATGCAACAATAAAAATATTATAAATACAAACAAATATAGAATAGCAAGTATTTATGTAGCATTTACATTATATTGGGTATTATACATAATCTAGAGATGATTTAAAGTATAGGGAAGGATGTGCAGAGGTTATATGCAAATACTATGCCATTTTATTTTGCTTATTTATTTATTTATTTTCAAGATAAGGTCTCACTATGTTGCCCAGGCTGGTTTCAAACTACTAGGCTCAAGCTATGCTCCTGTCTCGACCTCCCAAATATCTGGGACTACAGTTCATGCCACTCTCCAGGATCTATGCAATTTTATGTAAGTGACTTGAGAATTCCTGAATTTTGGTATTTGCAGGAGTCCTGGAACCAATCCCCTGTGGCTTCTGAAGGACAGCTGTTTGTGTGTGTTTATATATATAATATATATTTTATACATACGTTATATATCATATACATATATTATATATATTATATATATTTCTCTTATGAGAAGAACTTAAATATTGTAGTTAAGTATTATACAAGTGTTTTCAGACACTTGTTCTTTCTTAAGCACAATTATAGCATGACACTATAGTACTGTCAGTAATAAAACCAAACCAAATCTTGTAGCCCCACATTTATAGTATGCTGGGTAAAGACCAAAATCTTTTTATGTCAAGCAGTCTTTTCTTTTTAGGAAACTCAAACAATGCAGCTAAATAACACACAAATTTGCCTTATGAGGCTACATACCACAGAGAAAAAGGAATGTACATGTATTTAAACATATAAGATTGTTATATTTAGTGGTTTTTTTTGCCACATGAGCCTTAATAATTAAAAAATAATTTAAAAGTTTTAATTTTTGTTCTCTCCTACTCCTACCTTGGCCAGGGAAGGCAACTTAAAAACCATTTTTTCCTCCTATTACCTAACTCTTTCATTTCAGTATTCATTTTTTAAATAAATGTTTCTGTTTTGTTTAATGAGCTTTTTTTTAAAAAAGAACAATTTGTCTTTATTTTTGTTTCAAGGTTTCAAAGTTAAACATAAGGCAGTGCATAGGTACTTTCCCTCTTCCAGTATTCTGGCCTGAACTCAAGAAATAGAAAGTTTCATCTTTCCATAAGTGATGAAAAGTGAAGCTTTCACCTGTTCTTCTATGTTTTATCTCTGTTCACTCTCTCAATTGGACTTACTGAATTAATTGATGAAATTGAGAAGAGGGTCTTTATACTCGCTTGGCCTAAGTGCACCTTCCCCTCTCCTCTTTGAGATCTGCTTGCCTTGAGGAAGTGTGCATTTTTCTCTAGGTTCCTCCAAAGGGTATATGATCCTGGTTCAGGGCTGGAGACCTGGCATTTGCCCTTCTGAGCCACATCTGAAGGTGCCTAGGTCTGGGATCTTAACTCCAGGAGACTGATGGGTGTGAAGGAATTCGGGTAAGTGTCTAACTCTCCTTTGGAGGATCAATTCTGATCTGCAGATTTAGAGGGAAAGACTAAAAAGCCACTTAATTCTGGCCAGGTAAAGCTGCATTCTCCAATCCAATATTACAGACCAATATTAAAATCAATATTTTGAAAATGTCTAAATGATACATGGTTTGACTAAACATGTATCTGACTGATCACTGCGTCTATTCTCAGTCAGTTCAGCACACGTAGAACACTAAGTTGGGATGAATGACTGTTTATGTCAGAAGGATGTGTTCCAGATGCAGATATGATGCCCACTTCTGCACCGTGGGTTTGTGAATAATAAGTTCTTCATGGCTGGAGCTTTGGATGCCTTTTGGAGCTTTAATAAGAAAAACATATTTGATAACGTAGTCTGGTATCAAATGTTAGTTTGTTAATGTTGTATGCAAGAAAGAACCATTAGAAAGTTTTAGTCGATATGGTTAAACATCAAAAACAAAATATGATAGGAGAATTGTGAAGAATAGCCTGGGGAATGGCTACGAATAATAAGGGAAGAAAAACAGGAGGAAAAACTAGAGCAGCTAAAATGCCAGGTGAAGAGCAGTGTGCTTCTGAACTGAAACAGCACAGAGGAGGAGACAGGTCGGGGTGTATTTTAGGGGTAGAATCAACAAAGTTTAGCTATTGACTGAATGTGAAAAGTGAAGGAGAGAGAGAAGCCAAATTTGCTAGATTTTTAAATGATAGGAATTTAGAGAATAACATTTTTCAGAATTAAATTAAAAAATATATCTATCTGTTTATGTTCCCTCTTTCCTTTTTTATCATTCCCTTTCTTGCCTCTTCAGTTCTGTCTCCTTCTCCCCTTCTTCTCTCCTTTTTTTTCCCCTTAGTTTTAAAAAAACTTTTATTTTAGGGGGTACATGTGAAGATTTGTTACGTAGGTAAACGCACAGGTTTAGTTATATAGATTATGTTACCACCCAACTATTAAGCCAGTAACCAATAGCTATCTTTTCTGCTTCTCTCCCTTGTCCCACCCTCCACACTCAAGCAGACTCCAGTATTTGTTGTTCCCTTCTTTGTGTTCATAAGTTCTCATCATTTAGTGCCCACTTATAAGTGAGAACATAGGGTATTTGGTTTTCTGTCCCTGTGTTAGTTTGCTAACAATAGTAGCCTCCGGCTTCATCCAAGTTTCTGCAAAAGACATGATCTCATTCTTTTTTATGGCTGCATAGTATTCCATGGTGTATACATACCACATTTTCTTCATCCAATCTGTCACTGATGGGCATTTAGGTTGATTTCATGTCTTTGCTATTGTGAACAGTGCTGGAATGAACATTTGCATGCACGTGTCTTTATGGTAGAATGCTTTATATTCCTCCGGGTATATGCCCAGTAATGGATTGCTAGGCTGAATGGTAGTTCTGCTTTATTAAAATTGCAGTTTTTAAAACTGCAATTACTTTTGCATCAACTGAATATCTCTTTGAGGATTTGCCACACTGCTTTCCACAATGACTGAACTAATTTACACTCCCACCAGCAGTGTATAAGGATTCCCTTTTCTCTGCAACTTCATCAGCATCTGCTGTTTTTTGACTTTTTAGTAATAGCCATTCTGACTGGTGTGAGATGGCATCTTAATGTAGTTTTGATTTGCATTATCTAATGATTAGTGATATTGAGGTTTTTTTTCACTTGCTTGTTGGCTGCCATGTATGTCTTCTTTTGAAAAGTATCTGTTCATGTCTTCTGCTCACTTTTTAACAGGGTTGTTTGCATTTCTTTTGAGAATGTAAGTTCCTTATAGATATTGGATATTAGACCTTTGTTAGATGCATAGTTTGCAAAACTTTTCTCCCATTCTGTGAGATGCCTGTTTACTCTGTTGATAGTTACTTTTTCTGTGCAGAAGCTTTTTAGTTTAATTAGATCCCATTTGTCAATTTTTGCTTTTGTTGCAATTACTTTTGGTGTCTTTATCATGAAATCTTTGCCTGCTCTTTTGTCCAGGATGGTATTTCCTGGGTTGTCTTCTAGAATTTTTATAGCTTTGTGTTTTAGGTTTAAGTCTTTAATCCATCTTGAGTTGATTTTTGTATATGGTGCAAGGAAGGGGTCCAGCTGCAATGATCTGCATATGGCAAGCCAGTTATCCCAGCACCATTTATTGAATAGGGAGTCTTTTCCCCATTGCTTGTTTTTGTCAGCTTTGTTGAAGATCAGATGGTTGTAGGTGTGTGGCCTTATTTCTGGGCTCTCTATTCTCTTCCATTGGTCTATGTGTCTGCTTTTGTACCAGTACCATGCTGTTTTCATTACTGTAGCCCTGTAGCGTAGTTTGAAGTCAGGTAGTGTGATGCTTTCAGCTTTGTTCCTTTTGCTTAGGATTGCCTTGGCTATTTGTGCTCTTTTTTGGTTCCGTATGAATTTTAAATAGTATTTTTCTAGTTTTGTGAAGAATGTTATTGGTAGTTTGATAGAAATAGCATTGAATCTGTAAATTGCTTTAGGCAGTATGGCCATTTTAATAATATTGATTCCTTCTATCCATGAGCAGGGCATGTTTTTCCATTTGTTTGTTTCATCTCTGATTTCTTTGACTAGTGGTTTGTACTTCTCCTTGTAAATATCTTTTGCCTCCTTAGTTAGCTGTATTCCTAGGTATTGTATTCTTTTTGTGGCAATTGTGAATGGGAATTCATTCCTGATTTGGCTCTCAGGTTGGCTGTTCTTGGTGTATAAAAATGCTAGTGATTTTTATACATTAATGTTGTATCCTGAAACTTTGCTGAAGTTGTTTATCAGCCTAAGGAACCTTTGGGCTGAGACTATAGGGTTTTCTAGATATAGGATCATGTAATCTGCAAACAGGGCTAGTTTGACTTTCTCTCTTCCTATTTGGATGCCCTTTATTTCTTTCTTTTGCCTAATTGCACTCGCCAGGACTTCCAATTCTATTAATATGTTGAATAGGAGTGGTGAAAGACAGCGTCCTTGTCTTGTGCTGGTTTTCAAGGGGGATGCTTTCAACAGTATGATGTTGGCTGTGAGTCTGTCATATATGGCTGTTATTACTTTGAGGTATGTTCCTTCAATACCTAGTTTATTGAGAGTTTTCAACATGAAGCAGTGTTGATTTTTATCACAAACCTTTTCTGCATCTATTGAGGTAATCATATGGTTTTTGTCTTTAGTTCTGTTTATGTGATGAATCATATTTATTGATTTGTGTGTGTTGAACCAACCTTGCATCCTGGGGATGAAGCCTGCTTGATGGTGTTGGGTTGGCTTCGATATGCTGCTGGATTCAGTTTGCAAGTATTTTATTGTGGATTTCTGCATCGATGTTTGTCAGGGATATTGGCCGGACGTTTTTTGTTATTGTTGTTGTGTCTATCAGGATTTGGTGTCAGGATGATGCTAACCTCACAGAACAGGTTGGGAGAGGAATCCCTCCTGTTCAATTTTTTAAAATAGTTTCAGTAGGAATCAATTTCTTCCTGGCTCAGTCTCGAAAGGGTGTATGTGTCCAGCAATTTATTCATCTTTTCTATATTTTCTAGTTTTTGTGTATAGAGTTGTGTTCATAGTAGCTTCTGATGGTTATTTTTATGTCTGTGGGGCCAATGGTAACATTCCCTTCATCATTTCTAATTGTATTTATTTGGATCCTCTATCTTTTCTTCTTTATTAATCTAGCTAACAGCCTATCTTATTTTATTTTATTTTTTTCAAAAAACGAATTCCTGGATTTGTTGATCTTTTGAATTTTTTTGTGTCTCAATTTCCTTCAGTTCAGCTCTGATTTTGGTTATATTTTGTCTTCTGCTAGCTTTGGGATTTATATTTTTCTTGCTCCTCCAATTCTTTTAGTTGTGATGCTAAGTTGTTTATTCAAGATCTTTCTAAATTTCTGATGTGAGTGTTTAGTGCTATGAATTCCCCTCTTAACACCGCTTTAGCTATGTCCCAGAGATTCTGGTATGTTGTATCTTTGTTTTAATTAGTTTCAGAGAACTTCCTGATTTCTGCCCTAATTTCATTATTTGCCCAAAATTCATTCAGGAGCATGTTGTTTAATTTCCATGTAATGGGATGGATTTGAGTGATTTTCATTGTGTTCACTTCTATTGTTATTGCACCGTGGTCTGAGAGAGTGTTTGGAATTACTTCGGTTCTTATACATTTGTCGAGGATTGTTTTATGTCCAGTATTCATTTTGACCTTGGAAAATCCAATGATTGTGTATCTTGAGGATGCTCTTCAATTGTAGAATCTTGTAGAAGCTCTCTGTATTTCCTGAATTTGACTGTTTGCCTCTCTGGCAAGGTTGTGGAAGTTTTTATGGATGATATTCTAAAATTCTGTTTCCCAATTTGTTTGCTTTTCCCTCTCCCTATCAAGGATGCCAGTGATTCATAGATTTGGCCTCTTTACATAATTTCATACTTCTCAGAGGTTTTACTGGGACTACAGGCACCCACCACCATGCCCGGCTAATTTTTTGTATTTTTACTAGAGATGGGGTTTCACCATGTTAGCAAGGATGGTCTCGATGTCCTGACCTCATGATCCACCTGCCTTGGCCTCCCAAAGTGCTGGGATTACGGGCGTGAGCCACCGTGCCCGGCCCTTTTTTCTTTATCTTTTTTTTTTTTTTTTTTCAGAGAGCCAGTCTTTAAGTTCTTAGATTCTTTCCTCAGCTTGGTTTATTCTGCTGTTAATACTTGTGATTGCATTGTGAAATTCTTGTATTGTGTCCTTCAGCTCTATCAGACCTATTATGTTCTTTTTTATACCCACTATTTTGTCCTTCAGCTCCTGTATCATTTTATTGAATTCTTACTTTCCTTCAACTGGGTTTTGTTTCAGAAGATCATCTCCTGAACCTTGATGATCTTCGTTTCTATCCATATTCTGAATTCTCTTTCTGTCATTCCAGCCAGCTCAGTCTGGTTAAGAACTCTTGTTGCAGAACTGGTAGAGTCATTTAGAGGACATATGACACTCTGGCCACTCGAGTTACTGGAGGTCTTGCGTTACTTCTTTTTCATCTCTCTGTTTGGGTGGTCCTTTAATGGCAATGTAGATTGAGTATAGTCAGTAGACTTCTTTTTTGGATTTTTCACAGGCCAAGACTTTGTGCAGGGTCTTTATCTGAAGCTGACTTCTTGTCTTTGGTTTCAGTGGGGATTATATTAGTGAGGTATTTTTGGTGTTGAAGCTTTGGGGTGTGATCTAGTAGGTGGCACTTAGGCATATTGGTCAGTTGGTAGACTCTTGCTTGGTTGTGTGGCTCCCCTGTGTTTCCTCACAGTTGCAGCTATGTTCCCTCTAAATGCTCTGAGAGTGTGGATTCCTCTCCCTTTTGAGTGCTGGCTATACATCAGGGCTTGGCAATCCTGAGCTGCCCATTGCAGCTCTGGGGCAATCTCAGTGTTTATGTTCCTTTCCCAACTTGGAGAAAGCAGAAGAAGGAACTTGAGTAGTGGTTGTGGCCAAGGGTCTTTTGCTTGTCTTCTGGGTACTCCACCCCAGGGATATGCAGGTCAGCAATTGCTCAGTGCAGTCAGCACAGGATGGAAGAACAGGGCTGTGGGCCAAGCTGGGGGTTCCCTGTCTGGTGACAAGCAGTGGAGGGTGGCTGGGATCTGAGGGACAGACTAGCCTCCTCTCCTTAGGTTGACTGCACCTTGTTGGAGGTATGGATAAGGCACTTAGGGTCTTTACTCTTTCATTAGTCTGAGGGTAGCAAGGGAATTTCTGAGGTAGTGGTAGAGAGGCTTTCAGTTGCCCCTTGGGGGCTCTGTCTAGGGAGGGACTTGCAGAGCTTCTACTGGCTTGATAGCCCTCCTGGGGGTTGGTGGGGGCTGGGCTGGAGGTCCAGTCCTGGAGAAACTGCCTGCTGAGGAGACATGGGAAAGTGCACCCACCTAACAGTCTGGCCACTTTCCATAGGGCTGCTGCAAAATGCTGAGGGCCTACTCCAGTCCCTAGTCACCTCACATTTTCCCGTATCTGGAGGTATCAGCAGTGAAGGCTGAAAAACACAAAAGATAGTGGCCTGCCCCCCTCTCTCTGGAAACTCCTTCCTAGGGAGACACAGACCTGTTGCTGGCCTGAATGCACCTGTAGGAGGTAGTTGAGACCCTAATTGGGAGGTCTTGCCCAATGAAGAGGAAAGAGATTGGTCACCCACTTCAAAAAGCAGTCTGGCCACATTTTCATAGAGCAGTTGTGCTGTGCTGGCAGTCTGCTTCAGGCCTCTGTTGCTTCAGATACTCCAAAGCCTGTTGGAGGCCACACAAATGTTTATTATGATTAGGCATAATTGAAGCCTGTCAGTGAAAATATGAACCTGTGTTCAATTAAACAGCTAACCAATCATCACCTCTTCCTCCTTGCTCTTGTTACCCAATAAATATGAAGGGCTGTAGAAGCCCAGGGACTGCCTTTGCTCACTAGAAGCAGGGAGCTCTCTTCTCCCCATGTTACCTTTCCTTTAAAATAGTTTCTTTTTCCCTTGGTTTTCATTTCTATGTTTGTCCCTTCGTTCAGTTGCAGTGAGGGTCTCAAATGGTAACAGTAGTAACTGCAGTAATGACGGTGTCGAGTAGTAACAGTAATAACTGCGGAGTGAAGGTCTCAAGTAGTAGTTGTGGCAGTCGGCCACAAAAGCCCGAAGGCTGGAGTGGCTAAGTTGCCCAAACAGCAAAGATGGTGGCCCACCCCTTCCACTGGGAGCTCTGTCTCAGGGAGGTACAATGCTGCTACTGGTAGCTGGCTGAAATTCCAAGCCAGCGGATCATATCCTGGAGGACTGCATACTGTTGCTGCAGCCCCCAGCATTCAGTCGCTTTTCTATGGTATGTACTGGGGTGTAACCTTCCACTTTGCTGGAGTTGCAGCTACTTTTGCTGGGAAGCTCGGAAAGCCTGGGCATCTAAGGACCCTGGGGTCTCTGCATGTGCCTGAGTGGCTGCTCTGCTGAGACTCCATGTAGCTCTGTATATCAAACTAAACGCCCTGGTGGAGTGGGTTCACAAGGGGATCTCCTGACCCAAGGGTTGCAAAGATCTGTGGGAGAAGCCTGTCTTCCCGTGTTCACACATTCACTCACTACTTCCCTGGGCAGGGGAGGTTGCCCTGGCTCCGTGTCACTCCTGGGTGGGCTGATGTTCTGCCTCACTTTTCTCCATTCTTCGTGGCTCAAGTTTTTTCTTGATTAGTCCCAGTGCATGTACCTGGATGTTTCAACTGAAGGTGCTGTATTTACTCACCTCTTCCATTCCTCTCCATGGAGCCACACACATAAGCTGCTTCTAGTTGGCCATCTTGGCCACTCCCCCTTTCTTAGTTTTATATCATTCAAATCTATTGAGTGCATGCTTTTTAATATATTATCTCATTTAATCTGCACACTGATCCTATGAGAAAGGCAGATTTTAATGAATTGATTGGTTAATTGAGTGATTGATTAACTGAAGGCTCCCAGAGCTGAACTCACTTGTCCAAGGTCACCCACTAGCAAATGTGGGCTATTGTGGGTTGGAATCCATATCAGTCTGATTCTGAACATCATATTATTTTCCTTCACATGACAATCAGATTTTTAGGAGAAGATGGTTTCCATGCGAGGTACCGACAGAACTCCAGAGAAATCCAGCAGGCAACTGGAAATGTAGGCTTGAGTACTGAGGAAGAGATACAGATTTGGAAGTCATCTGTAGAAAGGTGAAAGTTAAACTGAGAGAATGGGCGAGGTCATCAATAGAATGCCTGCAAAAGTGACTGAGAGGAAAGCTGACAACAGGACTTTGGGGAATGCTTCCATGTAAAGGCCAGCTGAAACACTCAGAATTCCTTGGAAAACTGCTAGCGATTTAATCCATGAATTATTGAATCACTGAATCCATCATAACCAATATTGTAAAGGATTAAATTTTTTTTTATCCCAGTCAAAACTTACTGGGGATTAAAAAATTATTTGAGATGTACTTATAGTAAATAAATCTTTACAATTATAGAACCACACAAAGCACATTTTGTTATAAATCACATCACAACCACTGGAATGATAGGATGTTGCAACTGAAAATTGCCATGCTAGTGACAAATTTATTTACTCAATTTATTATTTCATTAATTAGTTCATGATTCTTTAATTTGTCAAGCATTTATTGACTTCATATTCTTTAAGATAAGAAATCTACATATTGATGAAAAGCAATATTTCAAAAGCACTGTTAATTAACAACATACAAACTCTCCCATACTTTGAAAATGTATAGTTCCCCAAGACATACCTAACCAGATGTTTGCCTGGCCACAACTCCTAAGAAGGAGAATGTGTGATATAAATGTAAAGAAGTTAAACTATATATCATGGACTGAAGTGTGTTCCCTCCCAGATTCACATATAGAAGTCTCAACCCTCAGTAAATTGGTATGTAATTAACTTTGGAGATAAGGTCTTTAAGCAGCTGATAAAATTAAAATGAGGTCATTAGGATGGAGACCTAATCCAATAAGACTGGTGTCTGTATAAGAGAGAGAACTACTGTCGTTCCACCTTATCTGAGGTTTCACTTTCTGAGGTTTCAGTTACCCATGGTTAACTGCAGTCTGAAAATATTAAATGGAAACTTCCAGAAATAAACATTCCATAACTTTCAAATTACTTGCTGTCTGAGTAGCATGATGAAATCTTCCACTGTTCTGCCCCATCTTACTGGGGATGTAAATCATCCCTGTCTTCAGTGTATCCATGCTATAGACAGTACTCACTCATTAGTCACCTAGTGACTGTCATGGTTAACACATCAGCTGTGATATGGTTTGGCTGTGTACCCACCCAAATCCCATCTTGAATTCCCACATGTTTTGAGAGGGACCCAGTGGGAGGTAATTGAATCATGGGGGCAGGCCTTTTCCATGCTGCTCTCATAATAGTGAGTAAGTCTCATGAGATCTGATGGTTTTATAAGGGGTGGGAAGTTCCCTGCACAAGCTCTCTCTTTGCCTGCTGCCATCTATGTAGAACGTGACTTGCTCCTCCTTACCTTCTGCTATGATTTTGAGGTTTTCCCAGCAACATGGAACTGCAAGTCCATTAAACCTCTTTCTTTTGTAAATTGCCCAGTCTTTGGTATGTCTTTATCAGCAGTGTGAAAACAGACTAATATGACCTGTCTCAATGTGGCAGTGCTTGTGTTCAAATAACTCTTATTTTAATAATGTCCCCAAAGCCCAAGAGTTCTGTGCCTAATTTATAAATTAAATTTTATCATAGGTATGTATGCATAGAAAGAAACAGTATGTATATATTTGGTACCATTCATGGCTTCAGGCATCCACTGGGGGTCTTAGACCATATCCCCTATAGATAAGGATAAGGAGGGACTATCATACCAGGGTCTTGTGCACTGAAGGGAAACCATGTGAAGAGGCAGCAGAAGAGCAGCTATTTATAAGTCAAGGAGAGAGGCCTCAACGAAACCAATCTTGTCGGCACCTTAATGTTGGACTTCCTGCCTCTAGGACTGTGAGAAAATAAATTTCTGTTGTTTAAGCCATCCAGTATGTGATATTTTATTATGACAACCCTAGAAAATGATTACACTGTGAAACTAGAAATTTACCTTCAAAGGGAGTAGAGGGAGATTAGGGAGATTTCTAGATTGAGAAATGTGAAAGAGATATTGTTTAGATTTTGACAAAATAGACCAGCCTCTTGAAAAGTTTAAGCTAAAGTGCAGGCGTTGTGGTTTACTGGGTGGGACAGATGGGCGGCACCAGGGTCTCTTACCAATTTCATTATCTTTGATTATTTAAAAAGAGGAAAGATACTTTATTAATATTTAGTTGTGAAACACCTTGCCTTTGTGCAGCGACCCACAAAATAAAGAACATTTAGAAAGACCTTGACTATTCTCTTCTGATTTTATGACCATATCTATAGTGATAGGCAAGGCTATGCAGAAATAGTGAACATATGAAATGCAAACTGGCTACTTTTAGTGTTTCACGAGAACTTGTAAAGATGCCTGAAAAGCACACAAAAATGCTCCTTTTAGTGTTTTTATGGGGATAGCTTAAGGTTGTTTTCAAAGTTTTGAGATCCAAATGCAAAGGACTTCACTGTTTTACAAGTGGTTTAATCCCATGGGTAGTGTGGTTATAATCCAGATGAGCCTCTTGAGGGGCAGAAATAAACTGTGCCAATTTTTTTGTGTGTGTTGAAAGGACCATAAAGGAGAAACAGATCATAGTTTGTGGGTTGATAAATAGTTCAGCACACACAGCCAGAAGAATGAACCTTACGCACATTGCACAGCTAACTGTATTTTTTATTTATTTTTTCTTGAAGGCAGAAATGAGGGAGAGGAGTTGTGGTTTCTGTTATTTCTCTGTTACAACCTTTCGCTCAGTGATATGGCAAGGATAAAAAGGATATGTCAGAATTTAAAATGTGGCATTGAAAGAAAAAATTCAGAATATGGTAAAGATGTAGGTATATGGAGCTTAATTTACTGTGTTCAATTTTCTTTTTAAAATGAAAAATTAAAAGTGGGTTTAGAAATTATTGGAAGCAAAACTATGGTGGTCCTGTTTAGATGACTTGTAAAAAGGAAACTGAAGTAGAAACAAAAGCTGAAATGAAAGTTTACTTTGATTGGGCTGAGTTTTCCCTTGACAGATAACTTAGGGAAGAATCCATTTGCAGAGGGCTCACTCCAAGAGTGAGTGCAGGACAGAGGGATTTTTAGATACTAAAAGTGCACCAGATGCATGCAAACCCCTCAGTTATGAAATCTCTGGGGAGTTTATCACACACAGACTGTTTCTCTCCCCTCCTCTCCATTTTATCTTTTGTTGCATGAGGCATTTATTAATGACAAAGGTACACAAACTCACCTATAGACATGATCTTTGTGACTCTGAGGAAAGATTGGTGCTAATATTTTCCTCCCTCTTATCTTTAAGAATTGTCTGTTCTAGATTGGGCTAAATGATTTTTTTGTAAACTTTCTCACATAAGTGAAAACACCATTTCTTTAAACATCAAAGCCCATTTGAATTAGGTCATTTCATAATTTATATTATCAAACAGATTGTAATTTTTTCCAGATTTTAAGAATTTCCAGATTATTTTAAATTTTATGGGCCAAATTCTGCCCTCAATTATGCACATGCAACTAATTGCACACACATAACTGAGGGTAGAGTTTGGCTTTTGGAGTTGAAAATCTCTAAAGTTCTGAATTTTTTTCTTGGAAAAAAACAGACTTTTATCTAAAAATGTAAATAAAATCTTCAAAATTATTGACATCTTTTTTTTTGAAAGTTGCTTTTCAGTACTGATTAATAAGTCCACCACACCCGGGTGTAATCACTGTTATCTTTTCTGCGATGAGAAAATAGTCAAATGACTATTATTTGCTTGAAGTCACACAAGCAAGAGAGTAATAGAATTAAGGTTAGCATTAGCATTTTAAGTCTATGCTCTGTGATAATAGCTGGAACTATACATAACCATGTGATAACTTAGTTATATTCTTGATTGTTGTCTCTTTTATTATTCAAAATAATAATGGCTCTACTAGATATTTTTCTGATTATAAAGATAATATTGGAGATAATTTAAACAGTATGGAAAAGTGTGGGGAGTAAGGCAACCACTAGAATTTCCACCACTAGGAGGGGTCATTTATATTTTGTTGAATATTCTTCTAGGAGTGTTATCTGACTTTTTCTCTAATCTTATATTGATATAATACTTTACATGTTACTGTAGCAAACTTTTTTCACCAAGGAAATATTGGAAATGTTTTCAGGTGGAGATACACAGATACCCTTCTTTTAAGGCCACATAATATTCCATTGCATCAGCAAGTCTCTTATTTTCATGAGAAGAAATGTGCTTCATTGTCATAAAGTCAGTCATTATGAACACATTTGTTTTTTATAATTAATAACTGGAACTTGCTTCTCTTTTAGCTTTGCCAAAGATCTCAGATTTCTACATACTTTGCTCTTGTTTGAAACTATAATTTTGAGTTGCACATTCATAGAACTCTACACAGACATGAAAATTAAAAATGTCATGGCAATGGAAAATGTGAATAACAGAGGGAAGTAAAATCCTCAGAAAATCTCTAATGTATTTTGTAAATAGCATCTTATCATTATCCAACTTTAGTGTGATGATCTGCTTAAAATGTCCAAATTGATAGGGACTTTTCATTTTATTCTTTTCCTTAGCAATTCCTGGGAGATCAGAGTAAGCAGTGGAATGGAAAATCTTGGATAATCTTGACTTTGGGTAATCAATTGCTAAACACTCAATGTAGAGTGGAATGTTTATACTTATATAAGTAGAGCTTGAAAAATTGACAGAAACTGCCACACAGGCTCTGTATATTTCCATTTTACCCTGTGTGCTGCCCTCCCCGATTCCTCAACTCCTGAAACCCTTGCACTCTATTGCCCTCATGAAAATTCAGATCAATTAACAGCCTCATATTCTTCCCCCTTTAGATCCTATTCCCTCTAGCGTAGTCAAGGCCATCTCTAGCAATATTCCCTTCTCCTTTTATCACCAGATTTTCCCACTCTACTGAATTATTCTTATGGATATGTAAATATGCAATTTTTCTTTTATCTTAAAAATATTTATCTTGACCTGTTTTTCACTTCGCCTATCACCCCACTTCTTGGCTCCTCTTTGGAGCAAAGGAATTATCTGTATTCTTTGTCTCTAATTCTTCTCCCTTTCTCTTAATCTGATCCAATCAAGCTTTTCTCCCAGTTGAGTTAAAAAAAAAATGCTCTTCTTAAGGTTACCAATAACCTCCATGATCTGATAGTTAGTTCTCAAACCTTCTTTTACTTGGCCGGTCAGCATCATTTGATCACTTCCTCTTTCTTAATAAACTGTCTTCACTTGGTTTCCAAGGTATCATATTCTTTTTGTTTCTTTCCATCTTCCTGGTTGCTACTTCTCAGTCTTCTTGGCTGGATCCTCTTCTTGACTTCTTAATTTTGAAATATTATGTTCTTTCTATTTTCCTCTTTATATTCACAGTGTTAAATATTATCCATATTCATACCTGTAGGACCATCTGTTGTCCAGACCTGATATTCCTGTATCCAGCAATATCTTTTAGACTCCACATGCCTCACACTCAACTCCTGATATTCCTCACCTCTCTGTAGACCTTCACTAATCTCAGTTTAGGCAACTCCATCATGATAGTTGCTCATGACAACTTGAAAATCATCTTTAGTGACGTTTGCTCTTTGACACCCCACATCCAATCTCTCAGGAAATCCTGTTAGCCCTAATTTTAAAATATATTCAGAATCTGCCCATTTCTTACCTCCTCTGCTGAGTTACTAGAATCCCTGATCAGGTCTCATTCTATTCTTGTCTTTTAGAGTCTATTGTCAACAAATTAGCCATAGTGAGCCTCTTAAAACCTAAATCATATCATGGAGCAAATATATTTGAGATGGAGTCTTGCTCTGTCAACCCAGGCTGGAATGCAGTAGGACAATCTTGTCTCACTGCAACTTTCACCTCCCGGGTTCAAGCAATTCTCCTGCCTCAGCCTCCCAAGTAGCTGGGACCTACAGGCATGCGCCACTGCACCAGGCTAATTTTTGTATTTTTAGTAGAGATGGGGTTTCGTTATGTTGGTCAGGCTGGTCTCAAGCTGACCTCAGTTGATCCACCCGCCTCAGCCTCCCAAAGTGCTGGGATTACAGGCATGAGCAACTGCGCCTGGCCAAAAAGAAAATTTTTTGACTTTAAAATATAAAATGTATACATCATTGCCCCATCCCATTAGCTCTTCTGAACAATCAGCTGTATTGATTAGCAACTAAAAATGTCAAGGTATATTTTAAAAATATTTAGGACTACTCTAGGGCTTTGAAATAATGAGGTGCTCAAGTCCTCATTAAGAAATACAGCATATATGAAGCTGTCAGAGTTGGTTAGTCAAGCAAGAGAAATGCTTTTGTGTATCTTATTAAGTGAGGTAAATTAGTGTGCTTTGTTTCAATTCATTAACCAAATATTGAAAAGTAAGGTAAACCACTTTTGGAAGGAATAAAAATATCCATGAGGATCAGTGAGTTATCAGGCTCACAAAAATTTATTTTGTTGTGAAGGCTGTAGCTACTTAGGTCAACTGATTTTTTATTCCAATTATTTGCATTAAAAAATATAATTTGGGGGACTTATTGTTTAATGTTATTTAAGATCAGCATTTGATGAAGCAGTTAATGATTGAAAGTAAGAGATTTTAAAGCATATTAGTTTAAATGTTGGCCATCAAACAACAGAAAACACTTAGGCTTGAAAAAAAAGGCAAGTAATTTTTTTCTTTTTCTTGAGATTTAAAATGTAAGGCAGTTTTAAGTACCATTTTTTGAGGTTTTATGGGACACCAAATAAAATGCCTTCTTTTCCTTTATAAGGATAGACAATGAATCAGTTAGATGGAGATTAAAATGCCAGCTTTATAACTAATCAAAATCTACTATGAAGCTTGCAACTTAGATTTGCATCTACAATTGCTTCTTAACATTTCACCACTGTTAGATGCATGTGCTCATTTGGTGTAAGCCACTGTATTACTGCAGACTCCCTTACAGGTCAGGATGTTTACCAAGTGGCATGGGGCAGACTTGAAGGCTAAGGCCCCTTGGTTAGATGGCTCCAGAAAGAGAGAGAAAGAGGAAAAGGCTGAGGTGAACTTGCTCGGTGACATTCACTAGTCAAATCAATGGATTCTTCTCTCACAGGGAGAGGTAAGTAGGGGTAGAAAGGACGGCTGAGAGTTTCTTTCTAGTCAAAGCCTTCCCAGATGGAAACAGGAAGAATGGAGAACATTTATCCCCAACCAAGAACATGATTTACTCATCACATGTGTGTGATCTATTATGTTAATAGCAATTATGCCATGTGTTTCAAAATGTGTGTATTAGTGGGAAGGGGGGACATGGGGATTATTATATTTCAAAATTTCCACTTCCATTTTTCAGAAAATTACACAGAGTTGCAAATCAGAAAGACTCATAAATTGTTGGCATACACACCGTTGTGAATTAATGTCCAGGAGTTGATGGCTCAGGCGTGGAGGAAGGAAGAAGAGGGGATGCAGCAGTGCCTTTATTAATGAGCAGAGGCCAAGATACCGATAAAACCCACTTCTGTTGAAGGCGGCACTGCTGCCATCTGGTGGACTTCGAAGGAGAGACCCGTAAGGGGAGAAGTCAATTCGATTCCGGCATCTTGCTGCTACTTTCTAGGTACGGTGTTGGGGCATTTAAAGACAACAGGTCTCGTCCTTTGCCCTTAGGAAGCTGGGAATTAAACAGGGGAAACAGACCTCACTCAGGAGAATATGGGAAGTTTGGCTGTAATGGGAGAGCCAAGAGATAGTAGAATACACTGCCATGAGGACTGTCAGGAAAAGATATACAAAAGAGGCAACACTGGTTTGTGTTGGAAGCGAAGATAGGATTCAACAGGGAGAGAAGTAGGCACTGCTCCAAACAACTTAATTCTGCTGGTTTGTTAAGGGTCTAAAGAAAGTTCCTATTCTTTTTAGAATTAACCTATTTTTTATACTTCTCTTTTATGATCAGACTCTCCCAAGTTTGTAATTGTGCTAATCCGTTGATCAGATGTTTTACTCATCCTAATCAGAAGAAAGGTCTCCCTAACAATAGAAGTTATGGGTATGGTAACCAGCATGACATGTCCCTCCCTCAATACCCCACTAGGATATCTCTTATGCTCTGCCCTGAAAAACACGATGAGGCTTAATTTCAGTGAATTTCCTTGGTCTGTGGTTTACCATAGCATAAGCTTTTGAGGTTGAGCTTTACAAATTCAATTTTAATCAGATATTATTTTTCTCCTAAGCAAGCTCTAAATACCGCAAATAAAGCTTTCACCAGTTTAGAAACCATCTATAACTCATAAGTGTAATTAGGTTTAAAATGATGCTGAGATTTCACACTATCCCTGTTCAACACTTATGATTTTATATTCTATGCCTCTATTCCCTAAATGGTGGTCAGCTGAATATTTCCCTATTAGGAGCTGTGGGTGTTAAGAGCCCAGCAAGTTAAAAAGTAATAACTTTTGATTTGGCAACAGCACAATAAAGTATGGCTAACTGAAACCATTGCCAGCATGAAGCTTGACATATGAAAAATGGTACTTTCACGTTGCCTATAGTAATGTACAGAGGTTCTGTTCTGCCTGAATTTCATTTGAGTTTCCCGTGGTCATCAAAATGGGTTTCTTTCAATCTTTGTGTCAGTGGAGATTGATTTGCGTGGGACTTGAGTGGTAAACCTGTCAAACACAACGAAGTTTGTTATTCCATTGGGCCCTATCATAAAAAATCAGTTTTGAAAGCTGCCAAACCTAGAGAAATTGGCTGATTTTGGGGCTAAGGCTTATTGCATAGATTTGGATAATGCCTGCACATATGTTTAAAAAGTCTTGGTTTCAAATATGTTTGTGTTTAAAACTCCTTCGGCAAAGGATTTGTAACTAAATAAATACAATGGATTTAAATAAATAAATTTAAACAAAGGTTTTAAATTTATTTATCCACTTAGTGTTTGAAATACTGTATCCTCCACTCAAAGTTACATTTTCTTCCACCACAATCTTTCTTTTTTTAAATCCAAATGTTCTTAACATTAAATTTAGAAGATGCGTAAAGATGATGTACAGGCCAAGGAAGATGAGACAATCTATAAAACCCAGTTAGAGAGTCTAAGGAGGATGAGCCGAGTTGGAAGCAATGCCAGCAGCCAGATCAGCATGGAAACACTAGACAAAGAAGATATCGCTTTGAGATATGACAGACCAACAGTGATGACATCTTCCTGTATTGAGCCACAAAGAGGCAAAATAGTATTCTGGCCTTAGGTAGCTGACATTTTTCTGCAGAGGTATGATCTACTCAGATGAGGATGAATGATAATGCCAAATAGCAGAGGCTAGGCCAATGAAAGGCAGGAAGCAGGTGTGTTACCTCAGGCCTAATGTGGCCAGGAATGGCTTATGAAGAGAGTGGGATTTAATTTGGTCTTCCCCCCCTTCAATTTTTACTTTTTAAATTATGAAATGCTTTAAGTATGGGATTTGGAGGGTGCATAGTTCTTAAGTAGAATAGATACTACTTATCTTAGACTGCTGTTCATTAAATACTACAGACACTGTGATCAATTGCTTTATATGCGTGAATTTACGCCATTCCTACAATTTTTCTATGACTTGAATACCAGTTTTTCCTCCTAAATTGCAGTTGAAACAACATTAGAAAGGTTAAACAAAGTGCCCAAAGTCATATAGCTGCTGAATGGCAGAGCCTAGACTCAAAGCCAAATTTGTCTAATTCCAAAACCCAAGCTCTTACTGATATGATTTGACCTGTGTCCCCACTCAAATCTCACCTTGAATTGTAATAATCCCCATGTGTCAAGGGCAGTGTCAGGTGTAGATAATTGAATCATGGAGGTGGTTTCCCTCAAACTGTTCTCATGGTGGTTGAATAAGTCTCATGAAATCTGATGGTTTTATAAATGGAGTTCCCCTGCACAAACTCTCTTGCCTGCCATCTTGTAAGATATCCCTTGCTCTTCCTTTGTCCTCTGCCATGATTGTGAGGCCTCCCCAGCCACCTGGAACTGTGAGTCCATTAAACTTCTTTCCTTTATAAGGGAATCCAGTATGCCTTCATTAGCAGCGTGAGAAGAGACTGAAACACTTACCACACACTTATTGCCCGTTAATATGGTTTAGCTGTACACCCACCCAAAATTTCATTTTGAATTGTAATCCCCATAATCCCCACATGTCAACGGAGAGACCAGGTGGAAGTAATTGAATCATGGGGGTGGTTTCCCCCTTGCTGTTCTTGCCATATTGAGTGAGTTCTCGCGAGATCTTATGGTGTTATAAGTGTTTGGCAGTTCCTCCTGTATTCTTCTCCCTCCTGCTGCCTTGTGAGGAACGTGCCTGGCTTCCCCGTCGCCTTCTGCCATGATGATAAGTTTCCTGAGGCTTCCCCAGCCATATGGAACTGTGAGTCAATTAAACCTCTTTCCTGCTAAATTACCCAGTCTCGGGCAGCTCTTTATAGCAGTGTGAGGACAGATGAATACATGCATATATAACAATCAATGACCTTCACTTTATAATAAGACAATGAAGGCTGTAAGACAGTTGTATAAGATTATCATATAAGACCATGAAGCTCAGAGAATTCATTCCTAACATGAAGCGTATGCTAGTTTGGAAAGGAATTCACCAAGTGGTAATTGTAAAAACTATTTAACAGACACAGAATAATGTTTACCATATAATGTTACATGTAAAAATAATAGTGTACATTGGTGTCAACATATGGTATGCATGTAGAAAAAGCCCTGTACACATATAGACAAAACTCTGAAAGACTAATTTAAATTTAAAGGGAAAATAGTTCTCTTGGAATAGCAAGAGTCATATTTAATTTTCATACACATTTCTTCCTCTTCCTACACCTTGCTCTGTGGCCTTCCCCACTTCATTTGGCTGGTTTCTCTATTCTGAGTTTCACAAGGCCAAAATCGAAGTGCCAACAACTAGGTTTTTATTAGAAGCCTCTCTGGAAAGAACCTGCTTTGAAGTCTACTCAGGTTTTGGCAAAGTTGAGTTTCTTGAGTTGGGGTAGGACTGAGACTTCTGTTTGCTTGCTGGCTGTTAGCTGTGGGCTGCCATTGGCACCTAGATGTTTCTCTCTGGTCATTGCTATGTAGGTCCTGATATCTCAGGGTCAACAAAAGTACAGGTGTTGAATTATGCTTGGAATCTCTCTGACTTCCCCTTATGCTAATGTTCTCATTTACCTTCAGCTGGAGAAAGTTCTTTGCTTTAAGGACTCAAATGATTACATTGGGCTCACTTGGAAAATCCAGGATTCTCTGTTTTCAGGTCTGTGACCTTAATTATAGCTGCAAAGGTTTATTTGCCATGAAACTTAATATGTTCAAATTTTCCAGGGATTAGGGGTGAACATTTGTGGGTGAACATATTACTTACCACCACTGGTGATTATGGAGTTCTGGCTAATGAATATAAAACTGAAGATGTGTGAGACTTGTGCTAAGTTCTCTTAAAGGAGAGGACTGATACCCTTTTTCTTTTGGTCGTCATTCGGCTGCCTAGAGTACTAAAGCAGCCACCCTTGAAATATGAAGCAAGGGCCACACCCTAGAGGTGGCAGATGGGAAAGCTGGAAGGAACCGAACTGCTGAACTATTTTGTGTAGTCAACTAATTAGTCTTCGATTGCCTGTATCTCTGGGTTTCATTTACATGAGAGAAAATAAACCTCTTATTAAAGTCCCTGTTTATTTGAAATTTTTTGTTATATAGTTGACTCCATTACTGAAAAATATGTTCTCCAAACTTTGTAGGGTTTTTCTTACCTCATTATAATATTCTGTAGCATAGATTGACAAAATCAAACATGCTATTTGGTTTTCCAATTTAGCATGAATAATAACTATTATCCAAGTTTTAAATGACATATTCACATAGTTATAAAAATAAGTTCATTTTTCTTAGTAATATCTGATTCTTCTGTGTTCAAAAATGCCATTTGGTGCTTTCCAATTTAATTCCCCATTAGCGTAAAAAGAGGAACATTTGACTGTAGTCTGAAGCTGAAACAGGAGACAGCCATTTTGGGTTTAGAGAATACATACAAAGTTTTAGAAAGAAATACTTAGACTTTAATAGAAGACACATTATCATAAGTCCTATTCACTTAATTAGTTGTTTTTCATTATCTTAAAACATTTTCTTGTAAACATTAGACAGATATGAATTATCTTCAATTAAATGATATGCACTATTCCCTTACCTTATTTTCAAAACTGACAACTCTGAAATGTAAACATTCACTAAAATGAATTATGTAGGACATTTATAATGAGATTTTCATAACCTTATACAGATATACATGTGTAAATGAGAGATAAACATCAAGGACTGTGTCATAATCCATTTTTTTTTCTGCTGCTATAACAATACCACAGACTGCGTAATTTATAATGAACAGAAATGTATTTGGCTCATGACTCTTGGACTGGAAAGTCCAAGAGCATGGTGCTGGCATTTGGTAAGGGCCTTTATGCTGCATCATCCCATGGCAGGAGGAGAAAAGGCAAGTTGAGCATACAAAATGGAGGGGCCAGGCGCGGTGGCTCATGTGCCTGTAATCCCAGCATTTTGGGAGGCCGAGGTAGGCAGATCACTTAGGATAAGGAGTTCAAGACCAGCCTGGCTAACATGGTGAAACCCCATCTCTACTAAAAATACAAAAACTAGCTGGGCGTGGTGGCCTATACCTGTGATCCCAGCTACTTGGGAGGCTGAGGCAGAGAGAATTGCTTGAATCCAGAAGGTGGAGGTTGCAATGAGCCGAGATCCTGCCACTGCACTCCAGCCTGCGTGACAGAGTGAGGCCCCATATCAAAAGAAGAAGAGGAGGAGGAGGAGGAAGGAAGAAGAGAAATTGGGCTGAACTCATTCTTTTATCAGGAACCCACTTTAGCAATAATTTACCATTACTGCAATAACAGCACTGATCCCTTCATGAAGGTGCAGCCCTCATGACCTAATTACCTCTTGTAGGTGTCACCTCTTAATGCAGTCACAATGCAACCAAATTTCAACAAGATTTTTGGAAGGACATTCAAACCATAGCAGACCATTTCTTAAATTTGAATCTTATTTTAATTACCCCAAAGACAAAATTAAAACAAATTCTGCACTATACATATTTTGTCATTTCATTTGAGTGTTATTTTACAAATTAAATAGCCATAAGCAGTATTTTAAGAATGTTTTCTGAGTCTCAAACTTCCTTGAGAATCTGATAAGTGTTATGGTCTGCCTTTCCATAAAGTGCCCACATATTCTTACACAAACATGTTTTAGGTAACTGAAGTGTTCATAGACCATATGAAATTTAATCATAAGATCCAAGTTAAGAACCCTTGTCATAAAGGTATGTTTAAATTAAAAGTGTTTTACACTCAAATTTAAAAAAACAAATTTTTTTCTAATAGATTACTAAGTATTTAACATGATACATTGATTTTTAGCAGTTCTACTCTAATATTCTTCAGCTTTCTGAGCTACCGAAAAGATTACGTGTGTTAGAACCAAAAAACAAGATAGACATTTATGCATATATAACTTGTGTCTGCCTCCCCTTTTTTAGGATTCTCTCTGCTCCACCATCTTAAGAGGACATAATATTCCATAACAACACCTTTCTGTGATACGGAAATAGGCAGTATTTCCCTTGGTCCAGAATAGGCCCAATGAACATAAGAGTTAGTTTGTTAAATTGTAAATGTAAATTTCAAAATGTTGACATGATTTTTCTTTGTCTCTATTTCCCTTTAGACCATCTCCCCCAGGCAAAGTGCTTATAATTTTTATTTTTTTGAAATGATTACAAGAGACTTTTGATACTACCTTTAGCATTTCTTATTAACTCTAGTTTTGTACAACATTTTGAGTTCATCTTTGATCATAGTGGGCCCTCTTTATATATATATATATATATATATATATATATATATTTTTTTTTTTTTGAGACAGTGTATCACTCTGTCACCCAGGCTGGAGTGTAGTGGTACGATCTCAGCTCACTGCAAGCTCTGCCTCCTGGGTTCACGCCATTCTCCTGCCTCAGCCTCCCAAGTAGCTGGGACTACAGGCACCTGACACCATGCCCGGCTAATTTTTTGTATTTTTTTTTTTTTTTTAGTAGAGATGGAGTTTCACTGTGTTGGCCAGGATGGTCTTGATCTCCTGACCTTGTGATCCACCCACCTTGGCCTCCCAAAGTGCTGGGATTACAGGCGTGAGCCACCGCACCCAGCCGTATTATTTTATATTGTATGTTTATCTAAGATCTATCTATGGCATCTAAGATGCCTGTTTCAGCATAGAAGTTGTTTATATCAATATTTCTCAATCTTCTTTGTCTTAGGGGACCCTTTTATCCCATTGAAATTGTTGAAGAATGCAAAGAGATTTACTGTGCTCAAAATTAACACTAAGAAATTAAAAAATATTATCGTAAAACAAAACGTATTCAATGTATCCACTTGTGTTTCCTCGTAGGCAAAAGGGAAACTCTAAGATTTCAAAATAATGATTTATGGATGAAGATTAATTACATATAATATTACAAATATTATAGCAGATATAAGTGAAGAAAGCTAGTAGGGGCACAATAGAAGTATTGAGAGAAACTGAATTAATTTCCGGAAAAAAAGTTATTCTCTAAACCTGCCACTCCAGAATTTCCTTTGAAAAAGCAAAAGCATTTGTTTCATTACCTACCAAATATTTTTATTTTAATTTTGAGAGACTATTTCAATTCTATGTACTTTTCTATGCACATATATTTTATCTGTGTGCATGTGTAGAGAAATGCAAAATAATATTAAAATATCGTTAATGATGATTATGGTGAATTTAGTGTGATTTATGACTTTGTTCTTTGAACTATTCTGCACTATATGACTTTATACTACTGCTGCTGTTGCTGCTAAATAATAAAAACAATACCTAACTTGAACACTTGACAGATGCTCAGCACTTGTCTAAGTACCCCACAACTAACTCTATCAATCATCAAAATAACTGTTATTATCTCCATCTTATAGATGAGGAAACCAAGGAACAGAGTGGCAAGGTATTATAATTTGCTGAGAATTCCTCAGCTAGTTAGTGGTGGAACCAAGATAATAAGATATCTTATTAAATGGGTATTTATAATATTTTACCAAAAATAAATAATTTCACTATATAAACGAATAGATGAATTTATGTAAAGATTTATGAGAGTCTTATAACACTTGAATGTATTGAATACATGGAACTAGAATTTCCAGTGTAACTTCTATGTAACTGTAACTCTGCTTATATTATCTTTACCAAAGGAGAGTAGGTTCCTAAAAAATACTGAGTTAGTTAGACCAAAAATGAAATAGCATTTCTCACAAGTTATTCTATTATGTTTTTCCTTTGTTTCTCAAAATGTAACTTACCAACTGCCTTCTTCACCTAGCGGTAAAAAGATGTGCTGAGGCATTACGATGTTCTTCATGACACATTTTCAGAAAATCAAGCAGTAATTGACTTCAGAGTTCAATCAAGTACATTTTCTTATAGTTTTGCTGGGTTAAAGAATACCAGAAGGTTACTGACACCCCAGTAGTTTATCACTCAAACATAGCATCTTGAGATTAGGTATAAAATGAGGTTGAGACATTTCATATTTTTCCAGAAGTCAAGAATGTCTGAAGCATGCCTCTAGGGCGAAACTTTCCAATTTCTGCTCACCATAAACTTCTTTTGAAGGTTTAGGATAAATATACAATTACGTGTTACCAAGTATGCACCACTGTAACCTATCACCCAGGGCCTATGAATCTGTGGTGGACGAGACTGAAAGATTAATATCTAGTTTTGATGCTCCAAGTCATTTGTCATTTTATGCCGCAGATTGTGCTGTGACATCTCTGCAAAGACATTTCTGATGTTTGATGACCTCTCTCATCCATGTCTTAAACAATAAGAGTTAAGAGGATTTGGAAAAAGGAATTTGGTGTCATATGACAAGCGAAATTTGAAGACAAGATGGTGGTAACCATAGATATATTATTTCACACCTCTTACATGTTGCTTCAAATTCTTGCAAGTTAACCTGTCTCTAGAGACCTTGGCCCTTTGATGAACTTCAGCTGCTATTGGAGGAGACCGACTCCTCATGACCATCTGGGAAGTTCCATTGTCTTAACTGTCACATAAAACCTGGAACTCCCCGTGCACAAATATTGCCCAATGAAAGATGGTAGAAGCAGACAGGTAAAGTCCCTCTCCATTTTCTTTCTAATGTTCATTCTGGGGCATGATGTCAATCTGGGGCCTGTTAATTTTGCAAGTAACAGAGAAGTCTTGCGTCTTTCCATAAAGCAAGAACACTGATTAATACATCACGTATTTACTTCCCATTCTTTGTTATCTCATGTGTCTTTTTGCTACTTTCATTTCCTGGTCAAGCATCAGTACTCAAGCTTTGCCTCATGCTCTATTGTCTAGAAAAGGTGGGCTAAACAAGTACTTCAAAGTAGATTTTTAGAGCTGAATGATGGATAAAATTTGTGTTTTTGTCATTTTCTCAACATGACTTTTATGTTCCACAACAGAAGGGAAACAAGATAAGATAGAATTAGTGTTGAGCTAGTACTTAGTCTGGGTTGACCACCCTGTTCTTCTACACACACATTTTATACACTTGCAATAATCTTACAGTCCATATGAATTTATACCTGTTTTACAGATGAAACTGATGTCTAAAAATTTTCATGTAATATGTTTAAATTCACACAGCTATCAAGTGAACATATTGGGATTGATAGCCAGATTTGTCTCCAAAACCACATTTTCTTCTTAACCAGTAAATTTGTTTAAATCAGTAATAACATATTATGTGCCAGAAAGAATTTTAATTGCTTTATAAGCATTGATAATAAGTAAGTAAATATTTAACAAGACTCACAGAATTTATAAGACAAACATGGTTATCTTCTGAATGCTATTCAGCTTGAAGTTAATGCTACTCTGCCATTTTAAGATGTAAGAATTAGTCTTTGCCAAGAGTTACAGGGTTGGAGTAATATAACCTCCAGCTTCTATAACTGATGTGCAAAACCTGTGTATTTAAGATCCAACGTAGAGATATTTTTTCTAAGATAACTTGATAATAGCAGTATCCATAAACCTATCTGTCACTTTTTCAATTTAGATTTTTAAATTCAGGGTTTACATGCTCAGGTTTGTCACAAGGGAATATTGTGTGATGCTGGGGTTTGGGGTTCTATTAATGCTATCGCCCAGATAGTGAATATAGTACCAATAGAAAGATTTTAGCCCTTGCTTCCCTTTCTCACTCCCTGCTTTTGGAGTCGCCACTGTTCGTCATTCCCATCTTTATGTCCACATGTACTCAATATTTGTTTCCCACTTATTGGTGGGAACATGCGATATTTGGTTTTCTGTTTCTGCATTAATTCTCTTAGGATAATGACCCACAGCTACATCCATGTTTCTGCAAAGGACATGATTTTATTCTTTTTTATGACTGTATAATATTCCATGGCATAAATGTACCACATTTTCTTTATCCACTTCACCATTGATTGGCACCTATGTTGATTGCATGACTTTGCTTTTGTGAACAGTGCTGTGACATATGAGTGTAGGTGCTGTCTTAGTAGAATGATTTATTTTCCTTTGGGTATATACCTGATCACGGGATTGCTGGGTTGAATGGTAGTTCTATTTTTAGTCGTTTTCCACAATGCTTGGACTAATTTACATTCCTACCATGAGTTAATGAAAGTCTTGAAGTTAATTGAAGTAAGGCATATTGTCCCATAATTTTTCCTGGAATGTATTCTGTTATTTACAGATTTGCATTCAAAAGAGTAGGTGTGCCTCCAAGAACTTCTTCCCAATAGTTTTTATGGAAGGTGCAAAGTCATAAATTAAAAATAAACATGCTCCAGAGAAACACTGTAATCATGGGGGATTTTCCATGTTATATTTTTTGTCCTTCCTTGGCCAAATCTTGCATAATTTGTCTTTGTGAGAAAGTTTAACAGATGTATTTGAATGCATCCACCTTTTGGAATAGTATGGGATTAGGATCAGTTCTTTCATTTAGAATGTTCTATGTGATATTTTCTTTCGGAAGTGAAATAACATATTAAGCTCACATTTACAATGATTATCATCTTGTAAGGTTATGGAAGTTAGAATAATCTGTGAATTTATTGAGAATGTTTAGGAAAGGGCACTAAAAGTTGTGAATCTGATGTCAGTAGAATGTGAATACATTTTTCAAAAAAGGGAGATATTGGGGAGAAATTTGATTTAAGATATTCTGACCGCTTAAATACATTACTGAATTTCACCATTTAATGAACTTCTATGATGTCTCACAATTTTAATTGTATATAAATAAAATCCTCCAATGCCAGTTTTTAAAATGAAAGGTAAAAAAGACTTAACTTTTATGTGCATCCTGAGACCTATTCTCTCACTCTACATTTCAAGGATCTGGGAGAAAAAGGTAAGGAGATTACATGTGGAATATATAAAACAAAAATGAGTTGTTTTGTTTGTTCTGCCTTCTAATGCATGCAGCTATTCTTGTCTCCTTAACTATCCCTCAGTGACACAGGTGTCAGATCGTATTTTACGTTAGATGTTCCTGGACCTAAGTCTTACCAGTTCACTTGCTTCCTGCCCAAATTCTGTTCATAATCCCTCACATGACTTTACTACCACCTATGAAATATAAACCATGTGATTATTTTAAGAGATTTCTGCCTTCGAATTACAAGAGAATGTGTTAAAGCAAATGTGTAGGATATGATTATTTGAAGTTTTATCAAATGCACTTGCAGTTCTCTGTACTTATTTTTACTTTCACCTCTTAACATTTCACCCATACAGTCAGAAGCGTTCACTGCAGGCAAGAAACACAAAGCAGAAAAACAAAAAGAAAACAAAAGGTCCTTTTAAGATATCTCAATCTTTAGTTTTGAATTGTAAAAATTCAGGTGCTAAAGAACTCAGGAAATCTAAAATCCATGGTGCTATAAAAGAAAAGCTTCTTTTTTTAAATCTAACTGAAAAACATTCATAGGATAAGAGAGAATAAATCATTTCATGCTGATGGATCCCACGGAAAGTATATTGCTATATTACAAGAGATGGAGAAAGCTATTTGAGGAGAAATCCTCGGACAAATCAGAGAAGCAGGAATCTCAAGCAGGAATCCTGTGTGACCAACATTTCCCAAGTAAATCCTAGGGAAATAGGAGTCTGGTGGAGAGTGGGCAGATGTTTCTGAGTTGGCCTCATAGGTTTTACTGAAGCCCAGAGCTGATAGGAGCAGTAGAGTATTTCCCACATGGCAAAAGTGGCCAACAATGACCTGAGTAAATCAGTAATGGAATCAAAGATGGGCATAAGTATTATTTAACAGGTGAGGTGCCAATATGGATATTTGATACCGCCAGCAATCAGCTGTATGACTTCTCTGTTCCACACTGATGTTATGAAGTCAAATTTAGCTGTAACTCCAGGGGAAGGGTGATGAAAATTGAGATTAGGTCTCCAGAATTTGGTAGAATGGGACCAAAAAGAAAAAAAAAATTAGTTCAGTTATATGACAATGTTTATTTACTTTGCACTAGGATTTATGGATAAAACTTGTATCCATTTTTCCCCTTTATCCTCCCTCAAAATTCTACCTCTCAGTTCAGAGGAAGGGAGCAATTACTAGATTATTGCCAATGTTGTGCTGGTGAATGCTTAATACATGACTTTTCAGAAAAGAAGCTCATAATTTTACCATTTGCCAATGTGCATGGAGTGATTTTTAAGCTGCCAACTTCTTATGTAGTTAGTAGATGTATAGATAGAGATTTAAGTATGGACGGTTGAATGGATAGATAGATGGATGATGGATGGGTGAATAGATGCATGAATGGATAGATGTATGGAAGGATAGATGGGCAGATGGGTGGAAAACTGGGTGGCTGGATGGTTGAAGAGTCCCCAGACACAGTTATTAAAGAGCCACTGACCTATTTAATTTTAAGCTACTATCACTGCACATGAAAGTGGGAAAGAGATGCAAAAAATCGTCTCTCACAAGTTGGTACCAACCAGCTTCAGCTCATCATTGGCTATCGTCCATATGTACATGAAGCAGATCTTTTTTTAACGTTTATTGTAGGTTCTGGAGTACAAGTACAGGTTTGTAATATAGGTAAACTCTTGTCACAGGGATTTGTTGTACAGATTATTTTGTCACCCAGGTACTAAGCCTAGTACCCAATAGCTATTTTTTCTGGTCTTCTCCTTCATCCCACCCTTGATCCTCAGGTAGGCCCCTGTGTTGTTCCTTTCCATGTGTTCATGAATTCTCATCATTTAGCTCCCACTTAAATGTAAGAACATGTGATATTTGGTTTTGGTTTGCATTAGTTTGCTAAGGATAATGGCCTCCAGCTCCATCCATGTCCTTGCAAAGGACATGATCTTGTTCCCTCTTATGGCGGCATAGTATTCCATGGGGTAGATGTACCACATTTTCTTTATCCAGTCTACTATTGATGAGAATTTAGATTGATTCCATGTCTTTGCTATTGTGAATAGGGCTGCAATGAACATAGAAAGGCATGTGTCTTTATGATAGAATGATGTATATTCCTTTGGGTACGTACCCAGTAATGGAATTGTTAGGTTGAATGGTAATTCTGTTCTTAGCTCTGTAAGGAATTGCCACACTGCTTTCTACGATGGTTGAACTAATTTACATTCCCACCAGCACTCTGTAAGCATTACCTTTTCTCTGCAACCTCGCCAGCATCTGTTGTTATTATTTTTTTGTGTCTTTTTAATAGTAGCAACTATGGTTTTGATTTCTTCAATGATCAGTGATGCTGAGCTTTCTTTCACATGTTTTTTGGCTGCATGTATGTCTTGTTTGGAGAAGTGTCTGTTCATGTCCTTTGCTCACTTTTTAACATTTTTTTTTCATTGTAAATTTAAGTTCTTATAGATGCTGGATATTAGACCTTTGTCAGATGGATAGATTGCAAAAATTTTCTTCTATTCTGTAGGTTGTCTGTTTACTATATCGATAGTTTCTTTTGCTGTGCAGAAGCTCTTTAGTTTAATTTGTCAATTTTTGATTTTGTTGCAATTGCTTTTGTCTTTTTAATAAAACCTTTGCCCATTCCTATGTCCAGAATGATATTGCCTAGGTAGTCTTCTAGGGCTTTTATAGTTTTAGGTTCTACATTTAAGTCTTTAATTCATTTTGAGTTAAGTTTTGTATACGACATAAAGGAAGGGGTTCAGTTTCAGTTTTCTGTGTATAGCTAGTCAGTTATTCCAGCACCATTTAATGAACAGAGAACTTTGCCCATTGCTTGTTTTTGTCAGCTTTGTTGAAGATCAGACAGTTGTAGGTGTGCAGCCTGATTTCTGGATCTCTATTCTGTTCCTTTGGTCTGTGTACCTATTTTTGTCCCAGTACCATGATGTTTTGGTTACTGTAGCCCTGTAGTATAGTTTGAATTTGGGTAACGTGATGCCTCCAGCTTTGCTCTTTTTGCTTAGTATTGCCTTGGATATTCAGGCTCTCGTTTGGTTCCATATGAATTTTAAAATAGTTTTCTTCTAGTTCTGTGAATAATGTCATTAGCAGTTTGACAGAAATAGCATTGAATCTGTAAATTGCTTTGGGCACTGTGGCCATTTTAATATTATTTCCATCCATAACCATGGCATGTTTTTCCATTTGTTTGTGTCATCTCTGATTTCTTCGAGCAGTATTTTTAAAATTTTTTATTATTATTATTTTTGAGACAGAGTCACACTCTGTTGTCCAGGCTGGAATCCAGTGGTGTGATCTTGGCTTACTGCAACCTCTGCTTCACAGGTTCAAGTGATTCTCCTACCTCAGCCTCCTGACTAGCTGGGAGGATTACAGGCAGATGCCACTATACCCAGCTAATTTTTATATTTTCAGTAGAGACAGGGTTTTGCCATGTTGGCCAGGCTGGTCTCAAACTGTTGACCTCAGGTGATCTGCCTGCCTCAGCCTCCCTAAGTGCTGGTATTATAGGTGTGAGCCACTATGCCCAGCCCTGAGCAGTGTTTTGTAATTCTCCTTGTGGAGATTTTTTACCTCCCTGGTTAGCTGTATACCTAGGTACTTTATTCTTTTTTTTTTTTGGCAATTATGAATGGGATTGTGTTCTTGATTTGGCTCTTGGCTTGGCTGCTGTTGGTGTGTAGGAATGCTAGTAATTTTGGTTTACTGATTTTGTATCCTGAAGCATTGCTGAAGTTGTTTATCAGCTTACAGAGCTTTTTGGGTGCAACTATGGGGCTTTCTAGATATAGAATCACATCATCTGCAGATAGTTTGACTTTCTGTCTTCCTATTTAGATGTTCCTTTTTTCTCTTGCCTAATTGCTCTGGCCAGGACTTCCAATACTGAGTTGAACATGAGTGATGAAAGAGGGCATCCTTGTCTTGTGTCAGTTTTCAAGGGGAATACTTCCAGCTTTTCCCCATTCAGGATGATGTTGGCTGTGGGTTTGCAAAGATTGCTCTTATTATTTTGAGGTAAGTTCCTTCAATTTCTAGTTTATTTAGTTTTTAACATGAAGGTATGTTTAATTTTTATCAAACTTTTCTGCATCTATTGAGATAATTATGTAGTTTTTGTCTTTAGTTCTTTTTATGTGATGAATCATATTTATTGATTTGCATATGTTGAACCAACTTTGCCTCCCAGGGATAGAGCCTACTTTATTGTGGTGGATTAGTTTTTTGATGTGCTGCTGGATTCCATTTGCAATTATTTTGTTGAGGATTTTTTGCATTGATGTTCATCAAGGACATTGGCTTGAATTTTTCTTTTTTTGTTGTATCTCTGTCAGGTTATGGTATGAGGATGATGCTAGCCTCATAGAATAAGTTGAGGAGGAGACTGTCCTCAATATTTTGGAATAGTTTCAGTAGGAAACTCTTCTTTGTCCCAGCTCTTTTTTGTACATCTGGCAGAATTCAGCTGTGAATCCATTTGGTCCTGGGCTTTCTTTTTTTTTCTTTCTTCTTTTTTTTTTTTTTGGTTGGTAGGCTATTTATTACTGATTCAATTTTAGAGGTCCTTATTTGTTTGTTCAGGGATTCAATTTCTTCCTGGTTCAGGCTTCTATGGGTATATGTTTCCAGAAATTCATTTTTTCTGGATTTTCTAGTTTGTGTGCATAGAGGTATTCATAGAAGTCTCTGGTGGTTATTTGTACTTGTGTTGGGTCAGTAGTAACATCCTGTTTCCTGTTTCTAATTGTGTCTATGTGAATCTTCTCCCTTTTCTTCTGTATTAGTCTAGCTAGCAGTGTATGTGTTTAATTTTTTCAAAACACTAGCTTCTGTATTGTTTTGAATTTTTTTGTGTGTCTCAATATGTTTCAGTTCAGCTCTGATTTTGGTTATTGTCTTCTGCTAGCCTTGGAGTTGGTTTGCTCTTGCTTCTCTAGTTCTTTTAGTTGTAATGTTAGGTTGTTAATTTCACATATTTCTAACTTTTTGATGTGGGCATTTAGTGCTACAATTTTTCTTAACATGCCTTAGCTGTGTCCCAGGGATTCTGGTATGTTGTAACTTTGCTCTATTAGTTTCAAAGAACTTCCTGATTTCTGCCTTAATTCCATTATTTGTCCCAAAGTCAATCAGGAGCAGGTTGTTTAATTTCCATGTAATTGTATGGTTTTGAGTGATTTTCATTGTGTTGACTTCCATTTTTATTGTGCTGTGGTCTGAGAGTGTGTTTCATGTGATTTTTATTCCTGTGCTTTGCTGAGGATTGTTTTATGTCCAATTATGTGGTCAATTTTAGAGTATGTGCCATGTAGCAATGTTAATGTATATTCTCTTTATGAGTGGAGAGAATGGACTGATATATATCAGAGAATAGACTGATAACTATCAAGTTCATTTTATCAGTGTTGAATTCTTATCCTGAATATCTTTTTTAATTTTCCGCCTTGGTGATCTGTCTAACACTGTCAGCAGGGTGTTGAAGTCTCCCACTGTTGTTGTGTGGTAGTCTAAGTCTCTTTGGAGGTCTCTAAGAACTTGCCTATGAATCTGAGAGCTCCTGTGTTGTCTGCAAATATTTTTAGGATAGTTATGTCTTCTTGTTGAATTGAACCCTTTACCATTATATAATGCCCTTCTTTGTCTTTTTTGATATTTGTTGGTTTAAAGTCAGTTTTGTCTGAAATTAGTTGGAACCCTTGCTTTGTTCTGTTTTCCATTTGCTTGGTAGATTTTTCTCCATACTTTTATTTTGAGTCTATGGGTGTCATTGCATGTGAAATAGTTCTCTTGAAGATAGCATACTATTGGGTCTTGCTTTTTTATCCAGCTTGCCAGTCTTTCTCTTTTAAATGGTGCATTTAGACCATTCACGTTCAAGATTAGTATTGGTATGTGTGGATTTGATCCTGTTGTCATGTTGTTCCCTTGTTATTAGGCTGGCTTGTTTGTGTGATTGCTTTAGAGTGTCACTGGTCTGTGTACTTAAGCGTGTTTTTGTAGTGGCTGGCTGGTAATGATCTTCCATATTTAGTGCTTCTCTCAGGAACTCTTATAAGGCATGTCTGGTGGTAACAAAGTCCCTCAGTGTCTGCTTGTCTAAAAAGAATCTTATTTCTCCTTCACTTATGAAGCTTAGTTTGGCTGGATATGAAATTCTTGGTTGAAATTTGTTTTCCTTAAGAATGCTGAATTATAGGCCCCAGTCTCTTCTGGCTGGTAGGGTTTCTGCTGAAAGGTCTGCTGTGGTTCTTTCTCTCTAGCTGCCTTTAATATTTTTTCTTTCACTTTGATCTTGGCAAATCTGATTATTTTTATTGGGCAATATCTTCTTGTGAAATATCTTGTGGGGGTTCTCTGCATTTCCTGAATTTGAATGTTGGACTCTCTAGGTTGGGGAAGTTCTTCTAGGTGATATCCTGAAATGTTTTCAAAGTCACTTCCATTCTCACCTCTTCCAGGGATACCAAGAAGTCATAGATTTGGTCTCTTTACATAATCACATATTTCTTGGAGGTTTTGTTTGTTCCTTTTCATTATTTTTTCTATATTTTTGTCTGACTATGTTATTTCAGAAAGCCAGTCTTCAAGCTCTGTGGTTATTTTCTCAGCTTCATTTGTTCTGCTGTTAATACTTGCATTTACATGATTAAATTTTGTGTATTTTGGCTCTATCAGGTTGGTTGTATTCTTTTCTATACTGGCTATTTTATCTGTCAGCTCCTGAATTATTTTATTGTAATTCTTAGCTTCCTTGGATTGGGTTTCAATGCTCTCCTGAATATTGATGATATTCATTCTTATTCATATTCTGAACTCTATTTCTGCCATTTCAGCCATCTGAGTCTGGTTAAGAACTCTTGTTGGAGAACTAGTGTGATCATTTGGAGGAAATAAGGCACCTGGCTTTTTTGAGTTGTCAGAGTTCTTTCACTGGTTCTTTCTCATCTTTGTGGGTTGATGTTCCTTCAATCTTTGAAGTTGCTGTCTGTTTGATTTTTTTTTTTTTCCTGTATCCTATTTGATGACCTTTGGGATTTGATCATGGTATAAGGAAGTTCAGTCAACTGGCTTCATTTCTGGAAGATTTTAGGGGGGTACAAAGGCTTAGCTCAGGACTTCTGGAGTGTGAGCTCTAATTCTGGGGGACTGGAACTGGCCCCTGGCTTTGCTGTCTGGCTCCTTGAGGTTAGGAACCTGCTGTGGTGGAGGGATCAAGGTGCTACTGGATTGCTATTCACAACACTCTGATGGGTGGTGCCAGCCAACCACTTCATAGGGTGGTGGCGACAGGATCCATCCTCTTTTGGAAAAATGATAGTTCTCTTCTAAGGTGCACAAAGTGAGGTGATCAATATTTGGATAAGTGACAGTCCATTGCTGCATCCCAGTTTTGCTCATTTTGATTATTTGAAAGAATTATTCATTATCCTTCTTTTTTTTTTTTTTTCACTTGCTGGTCCATTGAATGGTAGTATTTTTATCAATATATGTGAAAATTTGACAATGGAATTGTATCTTTAGTGCTTGTACTTAAGTTTAAAATAAAAACAGATAAAAACAAATTTGTTTTTTAAATTTTTTTCATCATAATTCTATGGATTATTCATAGACACGTTTTGTAACATAATTTTTTGAGTGCAATTATTAGCTAAGACTAGGTAGCAGCTAGAAGATGCTAAAATTGAATGAACTCACAAGAAGTAAATGGAATCCTTAGTTTGCCTTTGCCTTTATGCTTAGTGATCCAAAAGTATTAAACTTTACATGTCAACATTCTCAATTTCTCTGACTTCTATAAAGTCATAGCATTAAAGATTTATTTATTGTCCTACGAAGTTAATGCCATTGGATGGAACACTAAACATTAAAGGAGAAATAATTAACTTCATACCACTCAAAAGTGGAACTATATATGGGTTAGGCAGAGAGAAGGCTCTCCCATGCCCAATCTATAATGATTCATTCACATTGGCTGCATGTACCATAGCTGGTTCATTCATCCTAACTTGAAGAGTTCAATGGACAGATTAATTTTAGAATATAATTATGGAAAGCCAGAATAGGAGCCAGACTGCCATATCCAAATTGTGTCCCCAAGTCTGTCACCAGTAATACTTTTCCTTGCATATTGATGTAAAAGTAGTTAACAGAAATGTCTCCATAGTCCCTTTCTAGTTGATGTCCTGAAGTAAAGCATATTATAAACTTAAAACTGGATGCAAACTCATAAAAGCATGACATGGTTTCAAAATGTGAATAATCTCAAAACTGTTTATAGTTTTTGCATTTCTCATTATTTCCCAGCTCATTGTTCCTTATAAAAATAGCATTCCCTCTTCCTCTACCCTTCCACTCTTTTCCCTTTCCACTGTGCAACTGAAGACTAGGAAAGAATGGTAAGTAAATTATCCATTACATCAGTCTTTACGTTGAATTTTCCATAATCTTTGCCAGTAAGCTTAGGAGATGGTTGTTAACAAACCATCTCCACTCTATTTCAGACATGCAAAATAAGAGGTTTTGGATTCAGCATAGGAGTAACTACTGGATGCTACTTATAGAAAACTTTATATTTGTGCTAACAAGTCTTGTCATCTAGGTGAAAGCCAACCCTCTCCTAATGACAAAATTGTTGGGGAAATAAATCTATAAGAGACTAATTAAAACAATAAAATAAATGGCTCTTTAAGTTTCAAATGGGAAAAAAATCCCATCAGAATATAAAATGGTTCACATCAAAGTTATATGACAACCTCAATGATTTATTTCATGCATCAATAGAGTAACTGATGCCAATGTAACTGGATTGTGCAGCTTTAATCTTGTTACCCTGTCTCTCGTGGAGTCATGTCAACATAACATCATTCATATCAGTTATATGACTTACCAAAATAAGTGGAAAAAATGAACACTTTTACACTGTTGGTGGGACTGTAAACTAGTTCAACCATTGTGGAAAACAGTGTGGCGATTCCTCAAGGATCTAGAACTAGAAATACCATTTGACCCAGCCATCCCATTACTGGGTATATACCCAAAGGATTATAAATTATGCTGCTATAAAGACACATGCACACATGTTTATTGCAGCACTATTCACAACAGCAAAGACTTGGAATCAACCCAAATGTCTATCAGTGACAGACTGGATTAAGAAAATGTGGCACGTACACACCATGGAATACTATGCGGCCATAAAAAAGGATGAGTTCATGTCCTTTGTAGGGACATGGATGCAGCTGGAAATCATCATTCTCAGCAAACTATCGCAAGAACAGAAAACAAAATGCTGCATGTTCTCACTCATAGGTGGGAACTGAACAATGAGATCACTTGTACACAGGAAGGGGAACATCACACACTGGGTCCTATTGTGGGGAGGGGGTAAGGGGAGGGATAGCATTAGGAGATATACCTAATGTAAATGACGAGTTAATGGGCGCAGCACACCAACAAGGCACATGTATACATATGTAACAAACCTGCACGTTGTGCACATGTACCCTAGAATTTAAGTATTATAATAATAAAAAAAAGATTCCCACAGGAACACACACACACACACACACACATAGAGACATATTTCCAAAAGTCATCCTGGCAGTAATGTAACAAAGGGAGTCTGTCTAATTTTATGGTACATACTGAGTTTTCTAGTTGGTTTGAAAGGGTGACTTTCCCTTCAAACTTGAGTTGATACAGATAAAGAGTACCTCAAGAAGGCCCTCCAGCCCCCCTTTTTTTTTCTTGGAGACGGAGTCTCGCTCTGGAGGCTGGAGTGCAGTGGCAGGATCTCAGGTGGCTGCAAGCCCCGCCTCCTGGGTTCACACCATTCTCCTGCCTCAGCCTCCTGAGTAGCTGGGACTACAGGCATGTGCCACCACGTCCGGCTATTTTTTATATTTTTAGTAGAGATGGGGTTTTACCGTGTTAGCCAGAATGGTCTCAATCTCCTGACCTCGTGATTCGCCCACCTCAGCCTCCCCCTCCAGTTACTTTTTAAGGGAAATACAGGAGTTATCTTCAATAAAAACGAGCAATGATTCGTGAATCTATTAACTGAAAGAAGTTAGACCCAAAAGAGGAATCTATGCTCTTTTGTTTACTAGTCAGATAACAATACCTTATGTATGTATATGCATGATGCTTTATCATTTAAAAATTACCTACACTTTGCCAAATTAAATATGCACAGTAAGTTATAGATGTTAATCATTCTAATTTCTCAGGTCAGAAACAGAGATTTACAAAATCTGATTTTTTTCAAGATCACAAAATTACAAACCAGCAGGACTAGAATGCAAATCCATATTCTTTGAGTCAAAATTTAAATCTCTTCCTGCTACCTTTTGGCTTCTTTAATTGCTATGTGATTATATATAATGGGAGCTAAAGGAAACCTTGTTAATCACTTTTGCTGTCCAGCTAATATATATAGATAATTTGATCAATTGCATATCAAAATTGACCTCAATTACAACACATTTCACATAAATACTTCAGAAAGAAAGATTATCTAGTGTTCTTGCTGGCTGTTGGCACTGTCAGTATTGGGGTATATACTACTCTGGATGTTTATTTTCTGCTAGTGTGGTGATACATGAAATACTATGAAAAATTAGAAGACTTATAAGGGGAAGAATATGGATCCTTATCTTTTCATGGATCCTTATCTTTTCCTGGACCAAAGAGAATTTTGAAAGCTAAGAATTTATTTACTTGAAGATGAAACTAATGTAGGCCTAATGAATAACTTAAGATTGAATTAATCTAATCATTATCTGTTCAATCCACATTGAAAATCTTGTCTTCTATTTCTTTTTCAATATTCTTTATTCAAAAGGTAAGTGGAAATATTGTATTTCCATGTTACATTTGCTGAATTGGATGAAATAACTACATTTGGTATAACTTGGTATTTTGGGCTGTACAATGTTGTGTATCCAGGAAACGTTCCATAAAAAATTCAAGTTTATACTCCCCTTTTAAAACACATGTGTATGTTAAGAAAAACAGAACCCGTGTATTTTCTTTATTTTAAATATATAGTTATCAAAATATTTCTTCTTGAAGTATTTGATGTACCAGAAGTTTTAAAGCTTTTATGATGTCTGTGCCAGACGTAAGATTTTATTGAAGTTCAAAACACTGAAGCATTAGATTTAGATTGATCCTGTATTTTGGCTCACCATACACTCTCATTTATTCTTGCTTTTTGTAAATATAGTGGTTCTTTTCCCAGGTTAGCTCTTTTTTGAAAGGCCATTAAAATGAGGAAAGCTGAAGAAATGTTTTAAAGTATACACATATGTTTTTAAAAGTCTAAATAGTTATTGAGGCATAATAGACATATAATAAATTGTACGTATTCAAAGTATACAACATGAAAAATTTTGACAACTATATACCATAAAACCATCACTGCATCAGAGTAACAAATGTATCTACCACCTCCAAAAGTTTCTATATGTTTTTGTGTTTTCTTCCTCCTGTTCTTTCGCACTACACCCCCATCTGCTGGCAATTGCTGTCTGATGTCCATCACTACATAACAATTTGGCTTTTGGGTTTTTTTTTTTGTTTTTTTTTTTTGTTTTTTTTTTTTTGAGACAGAGTTTCGCTCTTGTTGCCCAGGCTGGAGTGCAATGGCACAATCTCGGCTCACTGCAATCTCTGCCTCCCAGGTTCAAGCAATTCTCCTGCCTCAGCCTCCCGAGTAGCTGGGATTATAGGAATGTGCCACCATGCCCAGCTAATTTTGTATATTTCATAGAGACAGGATTTCTCCATATTGGTCAGGCTGGTCTCAAACTCCTGACCTCAGGTGATCCACCTGCCTTGGTCTCCCAAAATGCTGGGATTATAGGCATGAGCCACGGCGCCCAGCCCAGTTTGCATTTTTTTTTTTTTTAAGTTGATATGAGTGGAATCATGGAACATACAACTCTCCTTTGTCTTATTTGCTCACTCAGCACAACAGTACACATATTCATCTGTTCTGGATGCATTAACTGTTCAGTTGTTAATAAGTGAGTTTAGCAAGGTTCAGGGATACAAGATCAACATGCAAAGAACAATTGTGTTTATATATACTAACAGTGAATGATCATTGGTGGATGGTACTCACCATGCGGCTATACCACAATGTGTTTATCCATTTATCTTTTAATTAACATTTGGGGCACAGTAAACCTTATGTACATGTCTTCGTATGGACATATGTTTTCATTTCTCTTGAGCAATATCTACAAGTGGCTGGTGCATACTTACACATAGGTGATAGATCTTGCACATAGCTGGTATATGTTTTAACTTTTAATAAATTCATTTATTTTCAGAGATGGAGGAATCTTGTGATGCTGCCCAGCCTGGTCATCAACTCCGGGGCTCAAGGTGTCCTCCTACCTCAGCCTCTCTAGAAGCTGGGACTACCACCGGCACATATCACTGTGACTGGCTCTTACTTAACTTTTAAACACACTCCTAAACTGTTTCCCTGAGTGATTATACCATTTCATATTCTTACCAGCTGTGAGAGTTCCAGTTGTTTCACATCCTTGCCTACACACTTGGTGCTATGGGCTGAATTGTGTCTGTGATGGTTAGTATTGAGTGTCAACTTGATTGGGTTGAAGGAGGCAAAGTATTGTTTCTGGGTGTGTCTGTGAGGGTGTTGTCAAAGGAGATTAACATTTGAGTCAGTGGGCTGGGAGAGGCAGACCCACCCTCAATCTGTGTGGATACCATCTAATCAGCTGCCAGCACAGCTAGAATAAAACAGGCAGAAGAAGATAAAAGGAGCGGACTTGCTGAGTCTTCTGGCCTTCATCTTTCTCCTGTGCTGGATGCTTCTTGTATATCAGACTCCAAATTCTTCAGCTTTTGGACTCTTGGACTTACACCAGTGGTTTGCCAGGGTCTCTCGGACCTTAAGCCACAGATGGAAGGCTACACTATTGGCTTCCCTACTTTTGAGGTTTTGGGACTAGGACTGGCTTTGCTGTTCCTCAGCTTGCAGATGTCCTATTGTGAGACTTCATGTTGTGATAGTGTGAGTCAATACTGCTTATTAAACTTTCTTTCATAAATACATCTATCCTATTAGTCCTATCCCTCTTGAGAACAGTGACTAATACCATGTCCTTTCCCAAATGTATATGTAAATTATATCTTAATAAAGCTGTTGTCTGGGCGTAGCGGCTCACACCTGTAATCCCGGCACTTTGGGAGGCCGGGGTGGGCAGATCACCTGAGGTCAGGAGTTCAAGACCAGCATGGCAAACATGGTGAAATCCCGTCTCTACTAAAAATAAAAAAATTAGCTAGGTGTGGTGGTGGGTGCCTGTAATCCCAGCTACTAGGGAGGCTGAGGCAGGAGAATCTCTTGAACTTGGGAGGCAAAGGTTGCAGTGAGCCAAGATTACACCACTGTACTCCAGCCTGTGTACTCCGAGTGAGACTATGTCTCAAAAAAAAAAAAGCTGTTAAAAAAAATTATTCCTGGCCATGCGTGGTGGCTCATGGCTGTAATTCCAGCACTTTGGGAGGCTGAGGAGGGTGGGTCATGAGGTCAGGAGATCAACACCATCCTAGCTAACACAGTGAAACCCCGCCTCTACTAAAAATACAAAAAAATTAGCCAGGCGTGGTGGCAGACGCCTGTAGTCCCAGTTACTCGGGAGGATGAGGCAGGAGAATCACTTGAACGTGGGAGGTGGTGGAGCTTGCAGTGAGCGGAGGTTGTGCCATTGAACTCCAGCCTGGGCGACAGAGCAAGACTCTGTCTCAAAAAAAAAAAAAAAAAAAAATTATTGCCTAACCAAGGCTACAAACATTTTTTTCTATGCTTTCACTAGAAATTTTATATTTTTATCTCTTATGCTTATTTCTATAATTTGTGTCCATTTTTGTATGTAATGCAATATATTAATAGTTTTTTTTGAAAAACATGCATATGTAATTATTCCAGTATTGATGAAAAGACTATTAAATTTACTTTATGTCATTGCAGGAAAACAACTGTAGTCTATTTTTAGATTCTCTGTCCTGTTCTAGAATTGTTTGTCTGTCTTGATGCCAATACCACACTGTCTTTTTTGCCATGTTTTATAAGTTTTGAAGTCAAGTACCATAAGTCTTCTGGATCTGCTGTTTTTGAAAGCTGTTTTGAATCTTCTTGTTTGTATTCCATATGAATTTTAGAATGAATTTTTGAATCAGCATATCAATTTCTACCAAAAAAACATGCTGAAATTTTGACTGAGATTGTGTTGGATCCCACATGATAGTGGTACATTTGGTAAAACTGATGAACTTACACTGGCAGATTATTATTACCCGAAGTTTACAGTTTACATTAGGTTTCAGCCTTGGTATTGTACATTATAGGAGTTTAGATGAAAGTCCAAAAGAATGACATTTATCTACCATGATAGTATAATATGAAGTTTTGTGTTTTACATTTAGTCTATAATCTATTTGGAAATAATTTTTGTGAAAGGTTTGAGTTCTGTGTATAGATTCATCAAATGTTTGGCATGTGGGTGTTCAGTTATACTACCTGAAAAATCCTCTGTGCTCTTCCTATTCATTTTTCCCTCCCTCTTACCCTGGGCACTCACTGATCTTGTTACTGCCTCCATGGCACAAAGTTTTGCCTTTTCCTGAATGTCATATAGTTGGAGTCATGAAGTACTTAGCCTTTTCAGATTGGTTTCTTTCACTTAGTAATATGCATTTAGGGTTTCTCCTTCATGTCTTTTTATGGTACTGAATAATATTTCACTGGATGGATGTACCACAGTTTATCTCTTTGCTCAAAAAATAACATCTTGGTAGCTTCCAGGTTTTGACAATTATGAATAAAGCTGCTATAAACATCCATCTGTAGATTTTTGTAAGTGCAGATTTTGGTTTATATAAATAAACACCAAAGAGCGTGAATGCTGAATCATATGGTAAAAGTATGTTTAATTTTGTAAGAAACTGCCAAACTGTCTTCTAAACAGATTGGCTGTACTCTTTTGCATTCCCACCAGCATAAGTGGTGAAGAGGTTTCTGTTCCTCCGCATCTTTGTCAGCATTTCGTGTTGTCAATGTTTTAGATTTTGAGCATTATAATAAGTATGTAGTGATCTCATTGTTTTGATTTGCATTTCCCTGATGACATATAATGTTGAATATCCTTTTATATGCTTATTTGCCATATGTAATTCTCGTGGGGTGTCTGTTTAGGCCTTTTGCCCAATCTTTAATCAGATTGTTCATTTTTTTTATTGATGAAGTTTAGAAGTTCTTTGCATATTTTGTGTAACAGTCCTTTATCAGATATGTGTTTTGCAAATACTTTTTTCATAGTCTGTGACTTGGCTTCATATTCTCTTGTCTTTTACAGAGCAGAAAATTTAAAATATTAATGAAGTCCTGTTTATCAATTATTTCTTTCATAAATTGAACCTTCGGTGGTGTATATAAAAAAACCATCACCATGCCCAAGTTCATCTAGGTTTTCTTCTGTAGTATCTTCTAGAAGTTTAAAGCTTCACATTTCACATTTAGGTCTATGATCCATTTAGAGTTCATTTTTCTGAAGGGTGTAAGATCTGTGTCTAGATTTATTTTTTTGCATGTGGATAACCAGTTGTTGCATTGCCATTTGTTGAAAAGGTTATCTCTTCTCCATTGTATTACCTTTGCTCCTTCGTCAAAGATCAATTGACTCTATTTATGTGGGTCTATTTCTGGACTCTTTGTTATGTTCCACTGAACTATGTTTTTTCATCAATATCACACTGTGGTAATTACTGCCACTATATTGTAAGTCTTGAAGTCAGGTAGTGTCAATCCTTGGACTTCGTCTTCTCCTTCAATATTGAGTTGAATCTCTTGCCTGTCCCTAAAGATTTTAAAATCAGTTCACTTATATCCATAAAACAAGTTGCTAGGATTTTGATTGGGATTGTATTAAATCTATTAAACTGACATCTTGATCGTACTGAGTCTTCTTATCCTTCAACATGGAATATTTTTCAATTTATTTCCTTTTTCTTTTTGATTCCTTTCATCAGAGTTTTGTAGCTTTCCTTTTGCAGATCTTGCACATACTTTGGTAGATTTATCTGAGGAGCTCTTTTTTTTGGGGGGGGGTGCTAATTTAAATAGTAATAAGTTTTTAATCCCAAATTTCACTTTTTCATTACTGGTATATAAAATGTGATTGGCTTTTACATGTTAACTTTATATCTGAAATTTTGCTATATAATCACTTATTAGTTCCCAGAAGTTTTGTTGTTCAGATTTTCTCTACAATTATGTCATCTGTGCACAAAGACAGTTTCTCTTCATTTCCAATTTGTATGCCTTTTATTTTTTCTTGTCTTCTTGCATTAGCTAGGACTTCCAGTATAATATGTGAAAAGGAGTGGTAATGGGGGATATTCTTGTCATGTTCCTGATCTTAGCAGAAAGCTTCAAGTTTCTCACTATTAAATATAAAGTGGCAGGGCACAGTGGCTCACTCCTGTAATCCCAGCACTTTGGGAGGCCAAGCCGGGTAGATCACTTGAGGTCAGGAGTTTGAGACTAGCCTGGCCAGTATGGTGAAACCACATCACTACTAAAAATACAAAAATTAGCCAGGTGTGATGGTGTGCGCCTGTAGCGCCAGATACTTGGGAGGCTGGGGCAGGAGAATTACTTGAACTCAGGAGGCAGAGGTTGCAGTGAGCTGAGCTTGTGCCATTGAACTCCAGCCTGGGCATCACAGGGAGACACCATAGCAAAAATAATAATAATAATAATAAAAATATATATATATAGAGAGAGTTAGTTTTAGTTTTTTTGTAGTTTTTTAAACAATCAAGTTGAGGAAATTCTCTATTTTTAATTTGCTGAAAGTTTTTTTTTTTTTAAACCATAAATGGTTTTGGATTTTGCAAAATGGTTTCTCAGGACCCATTGATATGATTGCATCATATTTTTCTTTATCCTGTTCATATGATTGATTATATTACTTCATTTTCAAATGTTGAGTCAACCTTACATATCTGGAATAAATCCCACTTGGGCATTCTTTATAATTCTTTATATTCTTGCTAATATTTTGCTGAGGATTTTTGCATCAATGTTCATGAGACATATTGGTCTGTAGTTTTCTTGTAATGTCTTTGTCCGCTCCTCTGCCCTGTCAACCACAGCTGTCTTGGCTTCCTTGAACCTTCTAGCTTCATCTTCACCCAGAGAGACTGCTGATTCCACCTCAGTTCCTCCTCACTGCACTTCAGTCTGGACATTTTCTCCAGGTAATACACTGGGATAATTGTGTGGCACATCTAATTTTTTCCTCATCTCAGGGATTACTCATCTTATCTTTCCTGACTATTGTTCAAATTGTTAATGATGACTGTTTCATAGCTTTTCTATTTTTTAGTTGTTCCAGGAAGTAGAATAAATCTAGTCAGTCTCCAGTATGGCCAGAAAGAGTAGTCTTCCTTTCTTTCTTTTAATCAAAAAAAGCCCCTCTTAACCCAATTGCTTAGCTTGAACCCAAGTTGCAAAACACAAAAGCACACATTGGAGGGAGAAATAGACTTGGGGATGAAACTATAGTAGTGAACCAAGAAATGACCAAAGGAAGAGGCAGAAAGAAACCTGAATTACTTAATCAGTCTGAAGGCAAACAGACCATACTTAGTCACTTCTTTCTTCCTCAGTCTACATCACTTTAAAGTTACTTTTTAATGAACTTTCTATGAAAATATATTTTAAAGTAACTTTAAGTTTCCTTTCTGCTAGTCTAGGCATTTGAAGGCGGGGGTTCAGACCCCCAGATTAGATGCAAGCCTAGTAATGCAGAATTAGAGAAGTAAGAGGGAACAGGACCAAATTGAATTTTGAGAGAAAATTAACATTTCAGGCAAGGTTTGAACATCTTGAGACCTGATTGCCAATTTTGTTTTGAAATCTATTACCAATGAGGTGATTTCAACATGGCAACGTGTATTTTGAGAAGGAACCCAATTGGGAATGAGTGGAAACAGGTATTTATAAAGTAAAATATAACTTAATCATCAAAAAAACCTCAAAACAAAAACTTGAAAAATAATTTAAATGAAAAAGTTTATTATAAAGGGTTAGAAATAAGCATTTGTAAGTAGAGTTTAAAAGCTCACATGGAGGCATATATTTTCTTTAAGAAGTCATGTTAGAGTCATTTTGCTAAAATATCACATCTGTCTTACAGAAATCACAACAGAAAAGCAACAAGATTACAAAACCATTTCAAAATAAACATTGTACCAACCTAATGGAAAAACATCTGTGCTGTTTGAGCTTATTACAGCAGTTTGTCATGATGATTTATAGATAAGTATGCAATTTTTCTTAGATTTATTATTGGAAACTTCTACTTATAGGTCTGTGGTTTAAGACAGGAAAGTATTTTGATTGATTATCCTGAAAAGAAATTGGTAGACCAAATGTTGAAACCATGAAAACATTAGGAGATGCAGGTAACAGTTGAAAAAATGAACTGCACTTTGGAAGAATTCATAAGAGTAGTGATGATTGTACCTCTAAATCTTGTACTTGTTTACCAAAGTTGAGAGAGAAAAATTTCAGTTGAACTAGTATATAGAGTGATACTCTGGTTTCTCTTCAGATGGTATAAATCTTTTGCCTTTTACTAGTATGTAGAATGATACGTGAATTCCCTCTAATAGGCAAGTGAATGGCGAGTAGATAATACAACAATTGAGAAAATATAATCCTTAACCCTTCAAAAGAAAACATTTCTTCAAGAAGCAGGTACAAGCAAAGCAATTCAAGAAATTAGAAATACATTATGATTATAAGGACAGTGCATTTAGAGTTCCCAGTGACCTTATTTAACTATTAAAGTATACATAGGCAAACCACACACTAACAAAATCATAATAGCTGACTCTAGAATTCCTCTCAGGAAGAGCACTGTCTTAGCTTGAGTGGCTGTAGATAGTAAGATCCTTACAATATGGGTTGGTAGGCACAAAGAGTAAGTACCTCTTCATATAATAACAAACAAGCACGTAACAAACAGGAATTTGGTAACTGGGAGGACAGCAGAATTGAGAGAAAAGAGAAAGTAAGAGAAGGTTGAATTACATAGTGGAATTCTGGAGCCCAAGTTGGGGAAAAGATCTCCAGAGCTTTGTAAGTACAGTGGTCTAATACATATGATGTTTTCTGCTGTTAAGAGCTATAATATAGACTTCTTTACCTTACCCTGAATTTTCACTGAATTCTGCTGCACACATGCCTTGTATCAATTACATTTTAGAAAAAACAAAGGGGCTGTGTTCCTTTTCTGAGATGAGATGGTGAAACACGTATCTAACAGGAACACCTTCTGTAGACACCAGAACTAAACCAGGATCAAGCATCATTAGAAAGAACATGTAGTGCGGTTTGCATTAACTTACGTCTCCAGATTGTGAGGGATGCAGAGATCCTTGCTTATTAGAGGGAGATTTAATCAATTTTATTTGAATTTCAGAGATCACCAATGGGTTTCGATGAACTCTCATTTCTCTTATTAACTGTATGCTCTTAGGCAATTCAATAAATCTTCTAACATTCTAGCTATTAAAATGTGGGTGATGCACTTATAAAATTCATTGTAATAATTAAATGTAATAAAGTAAGTGAAAGTTTCAGGCATATACTAAGTGTTCAATAGATATTAGGTAGAAGTAGTAGAAATTAGACAAGAGGTGAAAACAGTAATTGAAAGAACAATATGTTATTCTTAACACAAACTCTTATTAGTTACTACTATCTTCCAGGCACTGTTCTAAACATTGAGGAATGTAGTATTGAGCCAAACAGGAAAAGCTTCTCCTTTCTTGGTAGTTGTATTATAGAAACTCAATGAAGATTTGTTTTTTTACCAGCTGTGAAATAACATAAAACTTAAAGTATAATGAGACAAATTAAATGTGTAAAGCATGAAATAGTTTTTTCCCTCTTTTTAAGTCTGCAAAACAGAACCTGAAGCAACTTATTCTCTATGCGTCAGTGTTTTCACATGAATGTTGTTGCTAATCCTCTGAAAAGTGGAAAATAAAAATGAAGCTCTCCAATCAGAGCTGATTTTAAAGGACAAATGTTATTTTAATACGAAGAAAATACAAGAAAATAATATGTTGTAAAGGAGATTTTAACTAACTCTTAAAACAGTAATTAGGTAAAAAGCTTACAAATAACATAAATAAAATATTTAAGGTTAAAAAGAATAAATATACATTCAATTGTTAGTAGATTAAGGATGAAGCAAAACTGAATGTGTGAATATTAAAGTAGAAAATACTTCTGTTTCCGGAATCAACCCAGGTCAGGCTGCGTTTCCTCAAGGCCCAATAACGGGAAGCAGACAAACTAGGGAAGAAGGGAATTTATTGCTGTAACCAGATACAAGGAGAAGGCCTGAGATAATTCCACCAGACCAACTCAAAGTGTTACAATTTTCTTAGTGCTTATATAGGATGGGGTTATGTGCCTACATGCAGTATAACATTCGCCTAAGTCTATTGGTAACTAATTTTGTTTCAACTAGAAGATCAGAGGCAAAAATGCTTGCTACATCCAATTAAAAGGACGCCAGTACCTTCAAGGCCTGTCTACTGTGGTACCAGAGTGATTATTTCTATCTCATCTTTTTTTACAGCTTGTTCTGGAGAGCTGCCTTAGACTCTCCAATGAATCTATTCAAACAACTGCCTCTGTTACCTCGACTTGTCTCAGATATGGGTCTGGCACCAGGAATGAAAGACTGGTGCCATTTTTGGTTTGCTCCAGGTTAGGGAGAAGCCCATGCAAGGTTCCAACTGACCATATGTTTCATTTCTAGCTTAGCTATCTGGGCACTGATTTCCCTAGGCTTAACTATTTGCTCAATGTTAAGGGAACTCTGTGGAAATTTGTATAACTGAAGTGTTATGCAGGCCTGTCTGTGTGATTTTGTCATACAGAACTGTGTGTCAGGGAGAATTGGCCTGCCACACTTCCATAAAATATTACACATGTAAGACTAGGCACGGTGGCTCACACCCGTAATCCCAGCACTTTGGAAGGCTGAGGTGAATGGATCACTTGAGGCCAGGAGTTTGAGATAAGCCTAGCCAACATGGCACAACGGTCTCTCTACTAAAAATATAAAACAAATTAGCCAGGCCAGGTGCGGTGGCTCAAGCCTGTAATCCCAGCACTTTGGGAGGCCGAGACGGGCGGATCACGAGGTCAGGAGATCGAGACCATCCTGGCTAACGGTGAAACCCCGTCTTTACTAAAAAATACAAAAAAACTAGCCGGGCGAGGTGGCAGGCGCCTGTAGTCCCAGCTACTCGGGAGGCTGAGGCAGGAGAATGGCGTAAACCCGGGAGGCGGAGCTTGCAGTGAGCTGAGATCCGGCCACTGCACTCCAGCCTGGGTGACCGAGCGAGACTCCGTCTCAAAAAAAAAAAAAAAAAAAAAAAAAAAAAAAAAAAAAAGCCAGCTGTGGTGGTACGTTCCTGTAATCCCAGCCAATTGATAGGCTGAGGCACTAGAATGGTTTGAACCCTAGAATTGGAGGTTGCAGTGAGCCGAGATCGTGCCACTGCACTCCAGCCTAGGTGACAGAGTGAGACTCTAAAATAAAAATATAACAATAATATAAAATTATACATGTCAGATGTTTAATGTAACATTCAAGTGAGTTCAATATTTTTTTCCGTTTTTATTCTTTAAAGTAGATTCTAAAGCTAAATAACTTTCATGACATTTCTTTCAACTATAGTGGATGAAATATATTGGGATAGTCTCCAGAGGCTTTTCAGTTATAATGGGATAACTGGATCAAGTTAAACCTATAGCAGAGGGCAGACATAGAATATGGATAAATAAAACAAACAGTTGTTTAAAAGATATTAGATCACAATTAAGGCAAATGAGTTGAACTATGAAGCTATCAGAAAGGAAGGAACAGCATTGAAGTGAATTCTAGATTTGTGACCACTTTTACCCTTGGGCTACTTGTCAACTATTAGTCGAGGACATGGAACCCCCCAAAAAGATGTGGTATAGATTTTGTGTTTGTTTCACTGGGCTGAAGAGAAATCAGTTGGAGTTTAGGGATAGCAAGAAAATAGAGAATAAATGGGTCAAGATAGCAAAGAAAAAAGAACAGCAGAATAGTGACCCCTATATTCTGTATATAATTTTTTATTAAAGCATTTTTTTTTGGCTCTAGAAATGTACAAGTTTAGAGAAGGAAATGAAGAAAGCAGTTGTTAATATGCTTAAAAAAACTAAACAGAACTTATTATGATTTTATGGACTTTTGAGAAACAAAAAGTGGAGTTTAGTTTTTGCAAAAAAAAACAACCCCCCCCCCCAAAAAAAAAACTATGGTAAACAACATAAGCTTTCACTTAATACCCTTGAAATAACTAAACCTAAAAGTAAGGCCAAATGAAAATAGGTACATCTCAACTATATTAAGGTGATTTTTTATCTGCTCATCTCAGGAGATGAATTAATATCATCCAGAGCTTCTACAGTATTTCATATGCCATGTGAAGTATTCAACAAAAGTTTATCAGATATGCTAGGAAATAGGTCAAAATGATTGGAAACTTAGAAAACAAATGTTAGAAGTAGAATTGCAGATGATTCAAAAATTGAAATAAGACATGGACTTAAAAGAACTATGACTTATGCTAAAGAATCAACAGAACTGGAATTTATGAAAATGAAAGAAAAGGAAATCCTAGAACTGAAAAGAATAATGCCAAACTCAGGAATTTGATGGATAAATTTAATAGCATATTGGCTATAGCAGAAAAGAGGATTGCTGAATTGAAAAAGCAGTAAAACATACCCAGATTGAAGGGAAAAGAAGTGAAAAAAAAAAAGATACAAAATACAGAAAGACATATTAGGCAAAATGAAGATGTCTAGCATATAAGTAATTGAACTACTGGAAGAAGAAGAAAAAAAATGGGGCAGAAGCAATATTCAAAGGGATACAGGCCAATAAATTTTTGAAAACTTGTAAAAGATATTGGCATAAATTTTAGACACACTGTGCATCAAATGTGCGAAATACAAAGTAAACTATACCTAGGTACATCATAGTAAAAATGCTGAAAACTATGTTATAAAAGAACATCTTAAAATCTGCTGGGGAAAACCATATGCTTTCAAAGAAGGAACAAGGATACTTTTCAACAGAAACAATGACAGCTATAAGACAGATTTTTTTTTAAGCTGTAAGAAAGCAATTGCCAATCTACATTTCTATGTACGGTAGAAATGCCATTCAAAATTGAAGGTGAAAAAAATTTCACACAAAAAAATGAACAAATTTATCACCAGCAGCTTTCATTAAAGGGACTACTAAAGAGAATTATCCAGACAAAAGGGCAATAGATGGAAGTACAAAAATTTAAGGAGAAAGATCATGGTAAAAGGTAAATATGTAGGTAAAAATAAATAACATAAGCAAAAGTGGTAGTGTAAAGGAATGTCAAAAGCATATGTAGAATTAAAATTCATGTCAAGAATAGAGGAAGGGTAAAGTGTGAACAATTCTCAAACCATATGAAAAATGGTAAAAAAAATAAAATAAAATTACAATGTAGGAAGAAATGTGTAAATTTTTGCCCATGCCTATGTCCTGAGTGGCCTAGGTTGTCTTCTAGGGTTTATAGAGTTTTGCGTTTTACATTTAAGTCTTTACTTCATCTTGAATTAATTTTTGAATATTGTGAAAGGAAGAAGTCCAGTTTTAATATTCTGCATGTAGAAGACAGTGTGGCGACTCCTCAAAGACCTAAAGACAGAAATACCATTCCACCCAGCAATCCCATTACTGGGCATATATCCAAAGGGATATAAATCAGTCTATTATAAAGATACATGCATGCATATGTTCATTGCAGCATTGTTCATAATAGCAAGACATGGAATCAACCTAAGTGCCCATGAATGATTGAATGGATTAAAAAAATGTGGTACCTATACCCTGTGGAATACTAAGCAGCCATAAAAAGAATGAGGTCATATCTTTTGCAGGGACATGGATGGAGCTGGAGGCCATTATCCTTAACAAACACAGGAACAGAAAATCAGATATCACATGTTCTCACTTGTAAGTGGGAGCTAAATGATGAGAACACATGGACACATAGAGGGGAACAATACATACTGGGGCCTTTCAGAGGGTGAAGGGTGGTAGGAGGGAGGGGATCCTCCTATATATAAAACTAATAGGTGCTAGGGTGAATAGCTAGGTGATAAAATAATTTGTACAATGAACCACAGTGATACAAGTTTACCCAATGATACATACCTACACTTGTAACCCTAATGTTAAAAGTTAAAAAGTAAGAAATAATGTAAATCACTAGGGGAAACAATACAAAGAATGTATTTCTACAAAAAATGGGGCAAATAGATGATAAAAATAGTTGGTTAGTCTAAAAGATTCCATTAAAATAGATTATAGGAAAAGAAAAACATAGAGACAAACAGAAAAGAAACAGGAAAATAGTCAATTTAAACCCAAATATCATAGTAATTATATTAAATATAGGTAAATTTAATATTTCAATAGAAAGATTTATAATAAAACCCAACTGTAAGATGCTTTAATGTCTTAAATATAAAGATGGGAAAGTTGAAAAGAATGCCACATGGAAAAATAAGGTATGTATAACTATACTAATACAAAAAACTTAGTAGATACACTAGTTATTCAACTAGGAGGGTATAATGATTCTACTGTGCATACATTAAATAATGTAGTGTCAAAACATATAAAGCAAAAAGAGTGACAAAGCTGAAAGGAAAAGACAAACTCAGTTTTACACAAATATTTAACTTGTCAGTAACTGACAGTACAAGGAAACAAATAGCAGAGATGCAGAAGATTTGAATAATACACTTGACCTAATTGACATATATAAGACACACATACAACATTGGCAAAATATGCATTCTTTCAAAGAACACATGAAACACTTAACAAAATAAACTATATACTGTTTCATAAAAGAAGTCTTAATAAGTTTCAAAGGATTGACATTCTAAAAACTATTTTCTCTTACCCAAAAATAATAAAAAAAAAAAAGAAATAAAAGATTACCTAAAAGATCTAGGATGTTTTTGAATAAATACTCATTTTAATAGGCAAGAAATGCAGAAAAATCAAGGTAGAAATTAGAAAATACTTGGGACCTGACAGCAATTATATAAAAAATTTGTATATCAAAAATTGAGAAATACTTTGAAAAAATTATAGATTTAAATGCAAATATTAGAAGTGAAAAACACTGAAAATCAATTATGTAAGCCTATATCTCAATAAAAGATAAGCAAATTATAGACAAAGAGAATAGAGGGAAAAATAAGGATGAAGTCAGAAATTCATGAGAACCAAGATAGTATGAGCTCTATGTCATTAGACAGTTCGTGACCACATCTGCTTGTGTCTTCCCAGACCAGGGACCAGACAAATGGGTGAAGAAGCCTTTGAGGAGATGAACACTGTCCCTGCCACCATCTGACTGCAACTACATGAAACACAGCCCAAATGAGTGTGGACAATTCCCAGATTCATCAGGAAAGGAGATGATTATTATTGGTTAAAGCCACCATTTGGGGATGGTTTGTATACAGCAATATATAACCAGAGAAGATTGGAAAAGCTAATGCAGTATAGATATAAATTTTTCTCATAATCTATAGATTTAACACAATCCCAGTAAAATCCCATTAAGGTATTTTCAGAGCAATTGATAAAGTGATTCTAAAACTTCTGTGGAAATGCGAATCATCAAGTCTGTCAAGCCAGAACAATCTTGAAAATGAACAAAAGTTGACAATTTGAATTATTAGATATTAAGATTTATTTTAAAGCTATGGTAATTAAGATAATATGGTATTGGAACAATGATAAATATATAGAGCAATAAACCAGATTATAGAAACAGACCCACATACCCACTAGACTTACATCAAAAGTGCTATAGCAATGTGAACCTGATCACATGGCCCACGACATACATTAATATATGAATGGTAAAACGATAGAGATGCCAACAGCTAATACAGAAAAAAATCATGACTTTAGTGGGTAGGCAATGACTTCCTAAATCACATATAAAACAGTGAAAGAAACAGTGAAGAAAAGTGATACATTGGATTTCATCAAAATTATCAACTTTTGTTCATCAAAAGATACTTCTAAGGGCATAAAAAATGAGTTATGGAGTTGAGAAGATATATGCACGTATCTGACAAAAACTTATTTCCCTTATGTATAAAAATTTTACAAATCAGTAAAAAAATTAATTTTAAAATGGGCATACAATCTGAATAGATACCTCACAAAAATCATATATAAAATATATATGCAAAAGGTGCTGAGCATCATTATTCACCAAGAAAATACAAATCAAAAACATTGGGAGATGCTGTTTAAGTCCACCAGAATGCTGGGGGAAAAATATTCTCAGTATTACCAATCATGTGTAGTATTTAGAAATTTCATAGATGGCTTTAAGCACTTGTGAAGATATTTCTGGCAGCATCTGCTAAATCTAAACTTACATGTAGTTTATGACCTGACAATTTTACTCCTAAAGATGTCAGTGGAAATGAATACATATTTTCTCCAACATTCAAGAACATGTATGTCAGCATAACTCAAAATGGCCCAATGCTAGAAATGACTCAACTGTCCATCAAAATTCAAATTGATAAACATGGTTTAATTCATACATGGAATACAAGATCATGTTGAAAAATAATGAATTTCTAGATATGTAACAACAAAGATAAATATTACCAACAATTTCTGACAATAAAATGCAGACAAAATTTCTTAGTTGTAGGCAGTGGTAATGACTGAGAGGGGATGAGGTTCTGGTAATGTTATCTACAGCTGACCCTTGAACAACATGGGAATTGTGTGCCAACCTCTGCACAGTCAAAAATCCGAGTGTACCTCTTCACTCCCCTCAAACTTACCTACAAATAGCTTGCTGTCAACCAGAAGCTTATCCATAACATAAACAGCCGATTGACACATATTTTGTATGTTGTGTGTATTATATACTATATTCTTACAATAAAGCTAGAGAAAAGAAAATGTTGGGAATATCATAAGCAAGAGAGAATGTATTATTAAGTGGAAGTGGATCATTACAAAGATCTTCATCCTCATTGTCATCACTTTGAGTAGGTTGAGGGGGAGAAGGAAGACAAGGGGTTGGTCTTGCTGTCTCAGCAGTGGCAGAAGCGAAGAAAATCTACATATAAGTGGACCCATGCAGTTTAAACCTGTGTTGTTCAAGGGTCAACTGTATTTTGATCTGGGTGTGTTTACAGAGGCATGATTGCTTCGCAAAAATTTGTTCAGCTGTATGTTTTAAGATTTGTGCACTTTAGAGTGTATATGTTATGTTTCAACAAAAAAGTAAAACCTGGATAATACAGTTCTGAGACTTGCCAAATAAGTAATTTTGAAAACAAATTTTACATTTTTAAAGCAGGATATGGGAAAAATGTTTCATATCTAGTTCTTACAGAGAAGGATCTTTTTGTATACTTTATGTTTTTTGCTACTGAAAAGACAATTTAGAGAAATCAAAGTGATTTATAATTTAGTAAATCATTAAACATAAATAAGTCTTTTAGTTTCATAGTGGCAAAATAAATCAAATCCTATATTCGAGAAAGTCAGAGACATCTCAAGGGGAGCAATAACTCCTATATGATGTCTTCACTAATTAATGGGTTTCCCAAGATATTTATATCCAAGGGAAAAATGATTCACCCTGGGTTATTTTTAAGTCCCACTAGTATAACAGAATTATAATTAAAGGCTCATTTTTTTCAATCCTTCTTAAAATATTTTATAAGAATAAATTTGCATAAAACAGTAGTCAAGGATCATTAGTATTATTGTAATTATTTTTAAATGTTAAGGAATTCTACCCAGAAAGAATTTACCAAGATTTCTTTTTTTTTTTTTTTTTTTTTTTTTTTTTTTTTTTAATTTATTTATTTATTTATTTATTTATTTATTTATTATTATTATACTTTAAGTTGGAGGGTACATGTGCATAACGTGCAGGTTTGTTACATATGTATACTTGTGCCATGTTGCTGTGCTGCACCCATCAACTCGTCATTTACATCAGGTATAACTCCCAGTGCAATCCCTCCCCCCTCCCCCCTCCCCCCTCCCCATGATAGGCCCCGGTGTGTGATGCGGCACTATTCACAATAGCAAAGACTTGGAATCAACCCAAATGTCCATCAGTGACAGATTGGATTAAGAAAATGTGGCACATATACACCATGGAATACTATGCAGCCATAAAAAAGGATGAGTTTGAGTCCTTTGTAGGGACTTGGATGCAGCTGGAATCCATCATTCTTAGCAAACTATCACAAGAACAGAAAACCAAACACCGCATGTTCTCACTCATAGGTGGGAACTGAACAATGAGATCACTCGGACTCAGGAAGGGGAACATCACACACCAAGATTTCTTAAGTTTAAATTACAAAAAGAGAATCCTGAAGTCAGAATCCAATAGAAAATTATGAACTACCAATTAACAACAAAAAACCTTTCAGGTTTCTCATTCTATATAGCCATCTCAGAGTTCTAACTGTGAAATGCCTTAAAAGAACTGTATTTTCCAAATTAGAATAATTTTTGATGTTTAACAGAAGCTTCTACTTACCCAGAGAAATGTTAAAAATCAAATTTCCTTTGAAAAACAATGACTTAAAATAGAAAAGTAAGAAGCTAATCTGAAAAGGTTGCATACTGTATGATTCCAATCCTATGACATTCTGGAAAAGGCAAAGCTATGAAGACAGTGAAGAGAATAGTGGTTGCTAGAGGTTGTGGGGAGGGTGAGATGAAGAGGCACAGCATGGAGGATTTTTAGGGCAGTGAAAGAAAATGCTCTGTATTCACTATAATCATGAATACATCTCATTATACATTTGTCAAAACCCATAGAACGTTCAACATCAACAATGAACCCTAAATTATGGACTGTAGGTGATAATGATGTGTCAATGTAGGTTCATCAGTTGTAACATATGTACCACTCTGGTGTGGGATGTTGATAATGGGGGAGGCTGTGCATGTGTGGGGCCAGAGAATATAAAGGAAATCTCTGTAGTCATCTCTCAGTTTTCCTGTAAATCTATATCTGCTCCAAGAAAATAAGTCTTTAAAAAATAGAAGGAAAATTTTCATTGATCTCAAAATTGGGGAAAAATGCTGCTAGAAGTTTTATGAAGCAAATGACACAAATTTTATTCTTGATCAAAATAACAATTACAACCTATTGTAATCAGAGTAAATTTAATTTGAGTCATTTAATTTAGAAGTAAATAATCACTTTCTTATTGGAGTTCTCACAATTTTCAGTAATGATAATACCTGAGGAAGTAGCTTAAAATATGCTGGCTTTGGTGGAGGAATGTCTATTAGTTCTTACTTTAGAAGATCCTGATTAAATTCATTCAGTTTCTAAATCAAAAGTGTTCTATGTTATCTCCTAAAGATTGCTTCAAAGCCACATTTTTTCAGTGATGTTTAATCTGGTAATCAAGAAAAAATATAGCTATGAAATTATAAGTGAAAGCAGTAGTCAGAAAATGATCCTTTAGCTTAATACAGTGTTTCCTTTATGGGTAGTAAATAACAGGCAGACATAACTCACTGATAAGCTAGTTAATTGGTGGAAATTATAAAAACCACTGGAGTTGACAACAAAATACTATAATTACTGTATGGAAATCTCTCTGTGATAGAATATGAATGTTCAAAATGTGATAATTTAAAATGCTGATGTTCATGGAACACTATACAGCCATAAAAAAGAATAAAATCATATTCTTTGTAGCAACATGGATGGAGCCAAAGGCCATTATTGTAAGAAAACTAATGCAGAAACAGAAAACCAAATATCACACATTCTCACTTGTAAGTGGGAGCTAACCATTGATTACACATGAACACAAAGAAGAGAAAAACAGACACCATGGCTACCTCAGGATGGAGGAGGGGAGAGGATTGAAAAACTACCTATCAGGTATTAAGCTTATTGCCTGGGTGAGGAGATAATCTGTGCACCAAACCCCCATGACATAAAATGTACCTAACTATCTAACAAACCTACACACTGAACCCTCAACCTCAAATAAATAAACTAATTAAAACAAAATGCTGGTGTCATAGTCTGATTATTTTATCTTGGTTGCTAATTTTAGAAATAAGATATATGAAACTGTGCTTTTAATATGTACATTCTTGATTTCCAAAAATAAAGGAAGATAATTATTCCTCAGTAAACATGTAAATGACTTTTTTCTTCCCTCCCTCCCCTCCCCCTCCCTCTCTCCTTCCCTCTCTCCTTCCCTCTCTCTCTCCTTCTTTTCTTCCTTCCTTTCTTTTCTTTTTCTTTCTTTTCTTTTTCTTTCTTTCTTTCTTTCTTTCTTTCTTTCTTTCTTTCTTTCTTTCTTTCTTTCTTTCTTTCTTTCTTTCTTTCTTTCTTTCTTTCTTTCTTTCTCTCCCTCTCTCTCTCTCTCTTTTTCTCTTTCTCTTTCTTTCTCTTTTTCTCTCTTTCTCTCTTTCATTCTGGCTCTGTCACCAAGGCTGGAGTGCAGTGGCATGATCACAGCTAACTGCAGTCTTGACCTGTCTGACTCAAGCAATCCTCCCACCTCAGCCTCTCAGCCTGCTGAGGAACTGGGACTACAGACAAGCACCACCATGTCCAACTAAGTTTTAAATTTTTTCATAGAGACAGGGTCTCCCTATGTTGCTTAGGCTGGTCTTGAACTTCTCGGCTCAAGTGATCCTCCTGCCTACTCCTCTCAGTGTTGGGATTACAGGCATGAGTCACCGCGCCCAGTCTGTAAATGTGCTTTCTATAGTAATGTAAGTGTTGCGGTATGTGATGTATGGGTAGATGTACACAGAGGAGGAAACTGGAGGTAAGAAGTAAGTAGATCCTTATTTTAAAACTGCCTTTTCTCCAATTTGGAAAAACTCTTCACCAAACTGAAGCTTAGTGCTGCAATTTATTCTGCCTGTGTGTGTGGTCTACTTTTTCTGCTACTTTTTTTGTTTTGTTTCATTTTGTTTTTGTTTTTTTGAAGAATACTCTCTTTTGTTGCTCAAATCCAATTAATGTCAATTATGTAACAGGATATTTGACCAATTTTCATAGAGGTGTGTCAGTTTGCTGTTAAAGATCTTCAAGGGTATCTGACATTCAATACAAAATTTCTCCAAATTGACAATAGCAATTTTTCTATTTATTTTAATTAACATGTCATCTATTTGTTTTTAATTATAATTATTTACTTGTCTTATTTCCTCTCATATATGAGAAATTCTTAGAGGGCAGAATCTTAACTGAAAATGATCTTAAAAACTCCTAGAAGGCAGTATTTTTGTTTAATTCATGTTCATACCTGCCATAGGTGTTCTCAGTCACGGGAGATGGTGTTTCATATTCTCAGTGCAAGAGGAGGTGGTGTTTCAGAGATTCATTTGTAAATTGGTTTTTAAAAATCTGATGATTAGATTTCCATTTTGGCCTGTAAAAGTCTGCTTTACCCATTGTCTGAAATACTTCTGATTACAAAGAAAGTAAAAACAATACAACTGCAAAATAATGATGAAAGCCTGGAAAAATAAAATTGAATAGGAAACTATTTAATTTTAGGTGGTTGTACTTAAGAAATTTTGTTTAATTTATAAAAAATGAAAAGCAAAGAAGACAAACATTCTCAGCATGATGTTTTTAGAGGTTAATGGAAGTGAAGTGACCCTTTATTGTTTCTAATTTGATTTCAATGTTTTTGGGTTTTTCTTTGTTTGATGTAGTGAATTTGTACTGTTCTGATCTGCTCTCCCAATTCTTAGCTGTGTGACTTTAGACAAGTTGCTTAATCTCTGTGCGTTAGTGTGCTCATATTAAAAAAACAGAGGTAATAGTAACTATCTCTGTTATTGTGAGGATTAAATGAGGTAACAAACATAAAGCACTGAGAATAGCATTTGATTTATTAATTGTCTCTTAAATGCTGGACATGCTCATTTTCTTTTACTCATTTTCTCTTTCTGAATGCTCATATGCTAGATATCTCTTTAAATTATCACATTCCGTCTTGTTTTCTGGTAACTTATATACTATCCCATTTACCTTAGGAGATTTTAATCTCCCTGCAGGCAGATAATAATTTATATTTTATAAACTGTAAGGCATTATGTTGCATCTTCACTCAATAAATATTTATTTCAATAACTTTTTTTTGGTTATCATTTCAAAGTAAAACAAAAAATAGAGGAGGAAGGGCAAATGTCATTTTCTTGGGTGACTAGGCCAAATTATGTAAGGGGAGAGGACTAACGGGAATTATATGGATGTGTGGGTACCCCTGAGAAAAGGTCAGTCTGTGGAAGAATTTGCTGAGCTGTGAAAAATAGGGGAGACCTAAGGGTCAATATCACAGATTGGCTAATGTTTAACTACAGTTGGTGACAGTCAGAGAAGGTGTTTTGCGAAGAAAAGAGGTAGTATGTATCTGATATAGTTAATTAAGCACTTGTGCCTACGTGGATGCAAGTTTCTAGGTTTGGAGCTGCTTGGAAGTATAACTTGAAAGCCCCACCTTTGAGTATAAATGAGGCCACTTTAGTTTTAATGGATGCATTTCCTCTATTTTAATGCCAGCTTTGCGCCTTCAGGAATGTAGGCCCTTTCTAAACCTCCCCTAGATATAAAGGGAGATTCTTCCAGTTTGGGGGTCCTCATTAAGACTCAGTGTCATCCTTGTCCCTGCTATATTTGCCTATTCCCTGTGAAGTCTTTCCCCATAGCCAGGCTCTGTTGGTGGCACCCAAGCATGGTCATCTATAGTATTAAAGGCTCTGGGAGGTGGTCACTGGCCTTTCCCTAACTCATTATGTCAGGCCTCTGAGCCCAAGCCTGCTCATACACATCCAGATGGACTCAAGCAACTGAAGAATCACAAAAGAAGTGAAAATGGCCGGTTCCTGCCTTAACTGATGATATTACCTTGTGAAATTCCTTCTCCTGAACAATGAGTCTCAGAAGCTCCCCCACTGAGCACCTTGTGACCCCTGCCCGCCAGATAACAACCCTCTTTGACTGTAATTTTCCACTACTCACCCAAATCCTATAAAACTGTCCCACCCCTATCTCCCTTCTCTGACTCCTTTTTGCACTCAATGCACCTGCACCCAGGTGAAATAAACAGCCTTGTTGCTCACACAAAGCCTGTTTGGTGGTCTCTTCACATGGATGCACGTGACATGTTACATATATTCACTGGACCCTCAGACTCTATTGCATCCTCTCAGGGTTTCACCGTTGATTTATACAATTTCTTCAGCTTCTTGTTTTGACACTCTTGTAAAGGCTCAAAAACCTGCCTCTCAGGCTGGGTGGGGGGTAGTAATAAAAGTCAACCTTCCCTCCCATTGTCCTCATTTCCTGTCCCCTTTAGAGTCCCTGCCTCAAAATGATTCTCTGTCTTCTTCCAGGTGAAACTGAAAACCTTATGGGTTTCAGCAGAGTTGAATATACTTGGCACAGAAGCAGTGCTTATTTCCTTCTGCCCAAAGCACCCAGGCCACAGATCTTGCTCTTAAGCCAAGGCACTCTCTTGCAAATATTATACTGTAATTTGATTAGCACAACAATAAAACTGGTTTTTAAAACAAGTGTAAAAATGTGTTTTTTCCCACAAAAATATTCTTTACTTATTGCTTCCATTCCCCCTAGTTCTCTTGCGATCTTAAAATGCCACATGCAAAATAGTAACAGTTTCATATACTTAGCATATTTACTCTGGAGACATACATGGGTTAGATAAAAAGCAATTGACTATTAATCAAATGGAATGCCTATTTGCTCATTTTGGAGTATGATACAGAAAATACTCTGAATTTAGCAAGAGGAATGTTCCTATGGATCCATAGCTTGTGTATTCTTAAAAAAGACTGAAATAAGCATTTACTCATAGACTTGTGTTTGAAACGTTCACTGACGCACTAGGTGTAGGAGATTTAAGGTACTGATATGGTTTGGCTGTGTCCTCACCCAAATCTCATCTTGAATTCTCACTTGTTGTGGGAGGGACCCCCATGGGACGTAATTGAATCATGGGGGCAGATCTTTCCCATGCTGTTTTCATGATAGTGAATACGTCTTTACAAGGTGGAATTCCCTGCACAAGCTCTCTCTCTTTGTCTGCTGCCATCCATGTAAGATGTGACTTATTCCTCTTTGCCTTCTGCCATAATTGTGAGGCTGCCTCAGCCATGTGGAACTGTAAATCCCAATAAGCCTCTTTCTTTTGTAAATTTCCCAGCCTTGGGTATGTCTTTATCAGCAGTGTAAAAAATGGATGAATACAAGTACTTTGTGACAAAAATCAGAGGAAACTCCCACCTCCCACCCAGCTCCCTATTAAGAAATAGTTACAATAAAATTATGTTTTGTTAGAGACAAATATGTCAGAAATGAATTTCAATAATTTTCATCCACTTAAGATAACTTTAAGTAACAATAGTATATTATCCACACCATTTTTCTGACCCTTTCCGGGTGAGGGTGTCTTCCTTCCTTGAATATTTCAAAGACTCTACTATAACTGGAGGCCTCCTTCAATACCATCCTATCTTGGGTGGGGTAGAAAACAAACCAAAACAGGTGGTTTGTCTATTGTTAAGCTCTGTGAATTGGACCTGATTACTCTTCCATCAATTGTGAGATAGGACTTTTGAGACTCAATACTTGAGAATAATGGATACAAATTAAAACTATTTTTCTCATTTGAAGAAGTGAGAGATGAGTTTTTTCTTTGGCATATCTTTGGAGTTGATATAAAAGAAAGGAATTATTTATATAAGCAGCATTTTAAAGTGGGCATAACATATTGGCACTTGGTTTGTCTGTTGGATTCCAAAATTTTTATAAACATCCATTTCAGGTGACAAGGAAATCCAGTAAAAGTAATGTGTATGGTTTTACTTTAAATGCAAAATGGAAGCTAACTGGTATCTCCATTATGATTAATACACTTAAAATATTTTTTATAAAAACACTTTGGAATTATGATTCTGAAATTATACTGTAAAGTAAATCAGATTTACTGTCTCACAAGAAGCAATATGTAATTAAGGTCCTCAAAAGGTGACACATTATAAATAACTCCAAACCTAGGAATGTTTTAGAACTGCCTTAATGCCTAGAACCATGTCTTGCCAGGTTTAGGGTACTTTGTGTCAAAAATGAAGGGAAACTCCCCTCTCCTAGCCAGCTCCCTATTAAGAAATAGTTACACCAAAATTATGTTTTATTACATACAAATATGTCAAAAATTATTTTCAATAAAGTTTTTATATTATCCACTTAAGATAATGGTAAGCCATAGTTAACTGCCTGCCAGAACAAAGCTGAACACTTTTTAGAGGTAGACATCATGATCCAGTTTCACCACCATGTAGCATTGCAATGACCAGCAGTCAACCTGAATCCCCAATATTATAAATAATACATTATGGAGACTGAAGATGCTGCTTTGATCCTCAAAGAGTATTGATTTCGTTTAGCAGAAAGTTAGCATGGCTGGACTCAAACTCCAAATGTAGGCTCCGCTGCAATGGTCGGCTGCTGAAATCGCTATGCTTTTTAAGTCGGTCTGTTTGAAGCCTGTCTGTGGAGGAAACTGCAGTAGAAATTGATATACAGAATTTAAAGCTCACACTCTGCTCTCTCCTTTCTAGATTAACCTTCCTCATTTTCTAACTGCGTTGATTTCCTGAGTTCTGTCTTCTGATTCTTCATGCAAATAAGACTTTGGGTTTTGCTCAAATTTTAGCTACCTCGTGTGGTCCTGACTGCAGCACTTCAGGCTAAAAGCTAATTAATGAAATTAGCAACTAATGGGATATAAGGCCAATACATGAGAATGAATTGTATTTGTGCAGATCAGTAATGAACAACTAGAAAATTAAATTTTTAAATGTTATTTGCAAAGGCATCTTAAAAATACAATGGGAATACACTTTTAAAAAATATGCAGAAGACTTCTACAATTAAAACTCTAAAACGTTGAGAGCAATGAAATATTATATAAATAAATGAAATATATACCACATTAATGTGTTGTTATATTAATTTTACCCAAATCTGTAGATTTATTCTAATCATAAAAGAATCTAACAAACCTGCACATTGTGCACACGTACCCTAGAACTTAAAGTATAATAAAAAAAACCTAAACTAGATATTTTTGTATAAAAATAGATAAACTGATTTTAAACTTTATATGTAAGTGCAACAAACATTGGATGCCCAAACCAATCTTGAAAAAAACCAAATTGGAGGACTGGCATTGGCTCATTTTAAGACTTAAAGCTACATTAGTCAAGGTATTAATGCAAAGGTTAATGGGGGTAATGGAACAGAATAGATTTCAGGACTAGCTCACAAACATACGATTGTTTTTTATTTAAGGTAGTAAAGCAACTAAATTGGGAAAGGACAGTGCTTTTGTTGCTGGAACACCTGGATCTTCATCTAAGGAAGAAAAATCAGTATTGACAATTATTTAACAACATACACAAATATTTGTGATGAATCATAGACCCATATATAAAAGCTAAAAGCATAAAGGTTCTAGTATAAAACAGAAAAATATATTTGTAATTTTGGGAAAAATATTTCTTAAAATGTGAAGAAAATGATTGATTAAATTGCATTAATATTAATGCTTCTGCTCACCAAAACTTGCCCTTACAAAAATGAATTTACAAGTTACAGACTAGTAGAAAATATGTAAAATACACATATCTGAAAAAGATTTGTAACCAGTATAAAAATTTATATCACTTATTTATAATGAAGACAAATCAATTAAAAAGCAGGCAGATGGAAATATACATAACGAAGTAAGGATGATGAAAATATACTCAATCTCATTATTCATTAGGGAAATAAAAATGAAAACCATAAGGAGATACCTCTTTACAACAATGGAATGCTAAAATTAAAAATATATATCATGCACACCAAATTTTGGCAAGGAAAAGAGCAAGAACAAGTGGTACTCTCCTACATTGCTGATGAAACTGTAAAGTGATACAACTACTTTGACACTTGCTTACAATTTAAATGTATTCAGCAATTCCTATAATCCAGCAATTCCACTCTCAGGTGTTTCTCTCTCAGGAATCCACTCTCCACCTTACCCAAGAGAAATACAATATTTATCTACAAAAGATAGCTTTATCCTAATATCCCAAACATGGAAACATTGAAAAAATTATCAGTAGAAAACAAATTAGTGGAGAGTAGCACATTTGTAAAATTGAATACTACAGAGCAAATCAATGAACAAACAAAAATGAATAGACAATGTAAATCTCAAAAATATGCTAAATTAAAGGAATTCAGGCACAAAAGAGTACACATATATTTATGTGAAGCTCAAAAATAGGCACAACAAAAAACTAAAATCATAGAAATCTGAAGAGTGATCACCCCTGGGATTGACTGTTGAGGAGTGGTTGAAAGGATATTCTTTCCTTGGGTTAACTGGCAGATAGAACTCTAACTGCTGCCAATGTTTATCTAGAACTAATAATTTCTTTTCTTTTCTTGTAAGGAAAACACCACATCCATTTATGTGGCTAGTTATTATTTGCATAACTTTGCTAGCTCCACAGATGTGATTGAGTTGATGACAATTTTCCCTGGCTAAGTTTCTGGAATGCAGGTGAGAGCCAATGAAAGATCATATTTCTAAGGTATGCTGCAGCTTGTTTAGAACCCAACCTGCGGGGGCGGAGCAAGATGGCCAAATAGGAACAGCTCCAGTCTCCAACTCCCAGCGCGAGTGACACAGAAGACCGGTGATTTCTGCATTTTCAACTGAGGTACTGGGTTCATCTCACTGGGGAGTGCCGGACGATCGGTGCTGGTCAGCTGCTGCAGCCCGACCAGCGAGAGCTGAAGCAGGGCGAGGCATTGCCTCACCTGGGAAGCGCAAGGGGGAAGGGAGTCCCTTTTCCTAGCCAGGGGAACTGAGACACACAACACCTGGAAAATCGGGTAACTCCCACCCCAATACTGCGCTTTAAGCAAACAGGCACACCAGGAGATCATATCCCACACCTGGCTGGGAGGGTCCCACACCCACGGAGCCTCCCTCATTGCTAGCACAGCAGTCTGTGATCTACTGGCAAGGCAGCAGTGAGGCTGGGGGAGGGGTGCCCGCCATTGCTGAGGCTTAAGTAGGTAAACAAAGCTGCTGGGAAGCTCGAACTGGGTGGAGCTCACAGCAGCTCAAGGAAACCTGCCTGTCTCTGTAGACTCCACCTCTGGGGACAGGGCAATAACAAACACAGCTGAAACCTCTGCAGACGCAAACGACTCTGTCTGACAGCTTTGAAGAGAGCAGTGGATCTCCCAACACGGAGGTTGAGATCTGAGAAGGGACAGACTCCCTGCTCAAGTGGGTCCCTGACCCCTGAGTAGCCTAACTGGGAGACATCCCCCACTAGGGGCAGTCTGACACCCCACACCTCACAGGGTGGAGTACACCCCTGAGAGGAAGCTTCCAAAGCAAGAATCAGACATGTACACTCACTGTTCAGAAATATTCTATCTTCTGCAGCCTTTGCTGCTGATACCCAGGCAAACAGGGTCTGGAGTGGACCACAAGCAATCTCCAACAGACCTACAGCTGAGGGTCCTGACTGTTAGAAGGAAAACTATCAAACAGGAAGGACACCTACACCAAAACCCCATCAGTACATCACCATCATCAAAGACCAGAGGCAGATAAAACCACAAAGATGGGGAAAAAGCAGGGCAGAAAAGCTGGAAATTCCAAAAATAAGAGTGCATCTCCCCCGGCAAAGGAGCGCACGTCATCGCCAGCAACGGATCAAAGCTGGACAGAGAATGACTTTGACGAGATGAGAGAAGAAGGCTTCAGTCCATCAAATTTCTCAGAGCTAAAGGAGGAATTATGTACCCAGCGCAAAGAAACTAAAAATCTTGAAAAAAAAGTGGAAGAATTGATGGCTAGAGTAATTAATGCAGAGAAGGTCATAAACAAAATGAAAGAGATGAAAACCATGACACGAGAAATACGTGACAAATGCACAAGCTTCAGTAACCGACTCGATCAACTGGAAGAAAGAGTATCTGCGATTGAGGATCAAATGAATGAAATGAAGTGAGAAGAGAAACCAAAAGAAAAAAGAAGAAAAAGAAATGAACAAAGCCTGCAAGAAGTATGGGATTATGTAAAAAGACCAAATCTATGTCTGATTGGGGTGCCTGAAAGTGAGGGGGAAAATGGAACCAAGTTGGAAAACACTCTTCAGGATATCATCCAGGAGAACTTCCCCAACCTAGTAGGGCAGGCCAACATTCAAATCCAGAAAATACAGAGAACGCCACAAAGATACTCCTCGAGAAGAGCAACTCCAAGACACATAATTGCCAGATTCGCCAAAGTTGAAATGAAGGAAAAAATCTTAAGGGCAGCCAGAGAGAAAGGTCGGGTTACCCACAAAGGGAAGCCCATCAGACTAACAGCAGATCTCTCGGCAGAAACTCTCCAAGCCAGAAGAGAGTGGGGGCCAATATTCAACATTCTTAAAGAAAAGAATTTTAAACCCAGAATTTCATATCCAGCCAAACTAAGTTTCATAAGTGAAGGAGAAATAAAATCCTTTACAGATAAGCAAATGCTTAGAGATTTTGTCACCACTAGGCCTGCCTTACAAGAGACCCTGAAGGAAGCACTAAACATGGAAAGGAACAACCGGTACCAGCCATTGCAAAAACATGCCAAAATGTAAAGACCATCGAGGCTAGGAAGAAACTGCATCAACTAACGAGCAAAATAACCACTTAATATCATAATGGCAGGATCAAGTTCACACATAACAATCTTAACCTTAAATGTAAATGGACTAAATGCTCCAATTAAAAGACACAGACTGGCAAACTGGATAAAGAGTCAAGACCCATCAGTCTGCTGTATTCAGGAGACCCATCTCACACGCAGAGACATACATAGGCTCAAAATAAAGGGATGGAGGAAGATTTACCAAGCAAATGGAGAACAAAAAAAAAGCGGGGGTTGCAATACTAGTCTCTGATAAAACAGACTTTAAACCATCAAAGATCAAAAGAGACAAAGAAGGCCATTACATAATGGTAAAGGGATCAATTCAACAGGAAGTGCTAACTATCCTAAATATATATGCACCCAATACAGGAGCACCCAGATTCGTAAAGCAAGTCCTTAGAGACTTACAAAGAGACTTAGACTCCCATACAATAATAATGGGAGACTTCAATACTCCACTGTCAACATTAGACAGATCAACGAGACAGAAAGTTAACAAGGATATCCAGGAATTGAACTCATCTCTGCAGCAAGCAGACCTAATAGATATCTATAGAACTCTCCACCCCAAATCAACAGAATATACATTCTTCTCAGCACCACATCGTACTTACTCCAAAATCGACCACGTAATTGGAAGTAAAGCACTCCTCAGCAAATGTACAAGAACAGAAATTATAACAAACTGTCTCTCAGACCACAGTGCAATCAAACTAGAACTCAGGACTAAGAAACTCAATCAAAACCGCTCAACTACATGGAAACTGAACAACCTGCTCCTGAATGACTACTGGGTACAGAACGAAATGAAGGCAGAAATAAAGATGTTCTTTGAAACCAATGAGAACAAAGATACAACATACCAGAATCTCTGGGACACATTTAAAGCAGTGTGTAGAGGGAAATTTATAGCACTAAATGCCCACAAGAGAAAGCAGGAAAGATCTAAAATTGACACTCTAACATCACAATTAAAAGAACTAGAGAAGCAAGAGCAAACACATTCGAAAGCTAGCAGAAGGCTAGAAATAACTAAGATCAGAGCAGAACTGAAGGAGATAGAGACACAAAAAACTCTCCAAAAAATCAATGAATCCAGCAGCTGGTTTTTTGAAAAGATCAACAAAATTGACAGACCACTAGCCAGACTAATAAAGAAGAAAAGAGAGAAGAATCAAATAGATGCAATTAAAAATGATAAAGGGGATATCACCACCGACCCCACAGAAATACAAACTACCATCAGAGAATACTATAAACACCTCTACGCAAATAAACTGGAAAATCTAGAAGAAATGGATAATTTCCTGGACACTTACACTCTTCCAAGACTAAACCAGGAAGAAGTTGAATCCCTGAATAGACCAATAGCAGGCTCTGAAATTGAGGCAATAATTAATAGCCTACCAACCAAAAAAAGTCCAGGACAAGATGGATTCACAGCTGAATTCTACCAGAGGTACAAGGAGGAGTTGGTACCATTCCTTCTGAAACTATTCCAATCAATAGAAAAAGAGGGAATCCTCCCTAACTCATTTGATGAGGCCAACATCATCCTGATACCAAAGCCTGGCAGAGACACAACAAAAAAAGAGAATTTTAGACCAATATCCCTGATGAACATCGATGCAAAAATCCTCAATAAAATACTGGCAAACCGGATTCAGCAACACATCAAAAAGCTTATCCACCATGATCAAGTGGGCTTCATCCCTGGGATGCAAGGCTGGTTCCACATTCGCAAATCAATAAACATAATCCAGCATATAAACAGAACCAAAGACAAGAACCACATGATTATCTCAATAGATGCAGAAAAGGCTTTTGACAAAATTCAACAGCCCTTCATGCTAAAAACGCTCAATAAATTTGATATTGATGGAACATACCTCAAAATCATAAGAGCTATTTATGACAAACCCACAGCCAATATCATACTGAATGGGCAAAAACTGGAAAAATTCCCTTTGAAAACTGGCGCAAGACAGGGATGCCCTCTCTCACCACTCCTATTCAACATAATGTTGGAAGTTCTGGCTAGGGCAATTAGGCAAGAGAAAGAAATCAAGGGTATTCAGTTAGGAAAAGAAGAAGTCAAACTGTCCCTGTTTGCAGATGACATGATTGTATATTTAGAAAACCCCATTGTCTCAGCCTAAAATCTCCTTAAGCTGATAAGCAACTTCAGCAAAGTCTCAGGATACAAAATTAATGTGCAAAAATCACAAGCATTCTTATACACCAGTAACAGACAAACAGAGAGCCAAATCAGGAATGAACTTCCATTCACAATTGCTTCAAAGAGAATCAAATACCTAGGAATCCAACTGACAAGGGATGTAAAGGACCTCTTCAAGGAGAACTACAAACCACTGCTCAGTGAAATAAAAGAGGACACAAACAAATGGAAGAACATACCATGCTCATGGATAGGAAGAATCAATATCGTGAAAATGGCCATACTGCCCAAGGTAATTTATAGATTCAATGCCATCCCCATCAAGCTACCAATGAGTTTCTTCACAGAATTGGAAAAAACTGCTTTAAAGTTCATATGAAACCAAAAAAGAGCCCGCATCTCCAAGACAATCCTAAGTCAAAAGAACAAAGCTGGAGGCATCACACTACCTGACTTCAAACTATACTACAAGGCTACAGTAACCAAAACAGCATGGTACTGGTACCAAAACAGAGATATAGACCAATGGAACAGAACAGAGCCCTCAGAAATAATACCACACATCTACAGCCATCTGATCTTTGACAAACCTGAGAGAAACAAGAAATGGGGAAAGGATTCCCTATTTAATAAATGGTGCTGGGAAAATTGGCTAGCCATAAGTAGAAAGCTGAAACTGGATCCTTTCCTTACTCCTTATATGAAAATTAATTCAAGATGGATTAGAGACTTAAATGTTAGACCTAATACCATAAAAACCCTAGAGGAAAACCTAGGTAGTACCATTCAGGACATAGGCATGGGCAAAGACTTCATGTCTAAAACACCAAAAGCAACGGCAGCAAAAGCCAAAATTGACAAATGGGATCTCATTAAATTAAAGAGCTTCTGCACAGCAAAAGAAACTACCATCAGAGTGAACAGGCAACCTACAGAATGGGAGAAAATTTTTGCAATCTACTCATCTGACAAAGGGCTAATATCCAGAACCTACAAAGAACTCAAACAAATTTACAAGAAAAAAACAAACAACCCCATCAAAAAGTGGGCAAAGGATATGAACAGACAGTTCTCAAAAGAAGACATTCATACAGCCAACAGACACATGAAAAAATCCTCATCATCACTGGCCATCAGAGAAATGCAAATCAAAACCACAATGAGATACCATCTCACACCAGTTAGAATGGCGATCATTAAAAAGTCAGGAAACAACAGGTGCTGGAGAGGATGTGGAGAAATAGGAACACTTTTACACTGTTGGTGGGATTGTAAACTAGTTCAACCATTATGGAAAACAGTATGGCGATTCCTCAAGGATCTAGAACTAGATGTACCATATGACCCAGCCATCCCATTACTGGGTATATACCCAAAGGATTATAAATTATGCTGCTATAAAGACACATGCACACGTATGTTTATTGCAGCACTATTCACAATAGCAAAGACTTGGAATCAACCCAAATGTCCATCCGTGACAGATTGGATTAAGAAAATGTGGTACATATACACCATGGAATACTATGCAGCCATCAAAAAGGATGAGTTTGCGTCCTTTGTAGGGACATGGATGCAGCTGGAAACCATCATTCTTAGCAAACTATCACAAGAACAGAAAACCAAACACCGCATGTTCTCACTCATAGGTGGGAACTGAACAATAAGATCACTTGGACTCAGGAAGGGGAACATCACACACAGGGTCCTATCATGGGGAGGGGGGAGGGGGGAGGGGGGAGGGATTGCATTGGGAGTTATACCTGATGTAAATGATGAGTTGATGGGTGCAGCACACCAACATGGCACAAGTATACATATGTAACAAACCTGCACGTTATGCACATGTACCCTACAACTTAAAGTATAATAATAATAAATAAATTAAAAAAAAAAAAAGAACCCAACCTGCATGTTAATAATAATCTTTTAAATCATCTTATGAATGGAACTTATGAGAGAGCTAAAGAACTTATGAGTTTGGTAACAAATGATGCTAAATCATTTATTCTTTCAAGTTTCATTCAATAAATTCACAAAGATGAATACAAGATGATGTGTTTACTTAAGGCATCTGCAATCCAGTGGGGAAACATTTTTTTTGATGGAAGACATTTTTTGATTGCCCATTATATTTCAAGCTCTAAGAAAGAGATATAACAATAGTAAATGGTATATTTTCTATTTTCAAAGAGTTTGTAGAATGAATGGGGAGATGGTGACCTGACAGATATTAACATAGAGTACAAAAAGTGTATAAAGGAAATAAGCAAAAGGATGCACACAGGCAAGAAATCTAACCTAGATTCTGGACATGGGTTTATGGGGATTTTGGGAGAAATGTCATTTCTAATAACATTTTCACAAAAAATGCAAAAGCATAGGAGTCCAGGAGATAGAAAAGGTGATGGAAACATTTCAGGCAGAGCAAGAAACTTATTGTAAAATCATGAAGACATGAACGGATATTGAATCATAGTTAGAAAGTGGTAAGGTATTTCACTGTGGCTGAAATATAGGATATTTGGAAGAGATGTAAAGGGATTGGGGCCAGCAGCTAGTTTGTGGACATTGCATGTCATGCTACAAAGCTTTGATTTAGTCTCTTAAGAAGCATACATAGGGCCAGCTGAAGTCTTCCAGCAGAGGAGGGATTAAATCAAATATGTGTGGAGAATGTGCTTGAGTAGAGACTCATGTTAGAATACACAGTTAGGAATCCATGGAGACAGTCCAAGGAAGAGATGATAAGGTCTAGATGAAGATAAGAACAGGAAGAATGGAGAGGAAGGAGTTGAGTCAGAATTTCTATTGGGTAGAATCAATGGAACTTCATCATTAATTAAGTGTGTCTGGTAAGAGAGAAGGAGAGATTGAAGATGGATCCTTGTCAGTCTTGGGTGACTGGAGGCATAGTGATGCCACTAAATAGATAAGGGGATCAAAGATGAAAAATAGATTTTGACAGAAGAAATTTATTTTAAGTTTGAGGTACTAGTAATAAATATTCTGCACAAGACTATACAAAATTCATTTAAATTAAGAAACTGAGACAGAGTTAGCATCTAATATTTCTTTCTCTTCCTATCACTGCCAACCTAAAGAGTGTTTTAATCCATTGTCATTAAAAGACTGCAAGGCGCCCAAGAGAGGATTGAAAAATCTCCTCCCTAAGTGCAAAGTTTATGGGAAAAACATGTAACTAACTGAACATTGAAGAAAGTTGCTGTTTTGCAGGCTCTTCTCTATGATTTCCAATTCTTTATAGATCCTTTTATTCGAACTTTTAATCTTTTTTGTTGCTTTTCTTTTGTCTCCCTCCAAGTTTTCTTATCCTTCTTTAGTTTCTGGACCTTGAACTGGATATAGTACTCTCCTAAGTGCCTGACCAAGGCCCAACGGGACAATTGCTTCACGGGTCTTGCATATTATGTTCTTGTTAGTGCATTCCTCTATCTTGCTTGTTGTAAAAATAATAGCAGTGTGCTGCTGACTCATTTTCAGTTCATAATTCACAATGGCACCTCCTAGCCTCTGTGGCAAACCCACTTTTCTGCATCCTCAATTCATGTCAGGTATTTGTTTTTCTTTCTTGATTGCCTTCCTGTTAAGTGTTTGTTGTTACTTCTATTAATTTTCAAGATCATTTTGGGTTCAATTCTATCTTCAAAGGAGCGAGGCATCATTCTCACTTTTGTGTGTTAATTCAATTCCAAAGTTGTAAGTATGATTTTTGAGCCACTCTAAATCAGCAATAAACAGGTGGGGTGTATATGCCAGTGACTAGGGCAGGATTTGAGAGGCTCAATGCCTCTTTCTCCTGCGGCACCTTGGAGAGGTGGCTTTATTCATTGTTCTCCTGTCACATACCAACCAGAAAAAGGAATCAGATATAATCAAATGCTATAAAAACAAAATAAAATTCTTGTCACATTAGAGTATTCAAAAGCATTAGTTTCCTTTCCTTTTATACTATCTGAAAAGCAGATGTTATTTAATCTCTACTAAGAAGAAAATGAATGTTCTTACAAGTCATAAGTTAAAATACCTTGAGTTATTGAGTTTATAAATTGTCAGAATGTAATTCATCTTAATCTGTAAGTAAATTTATGCTACTGGAAAGGAGAGAGTGCTCTCATTCTATGCGTAAGCCAACCATCAACAAAATTATTGTATGAACAAATTCATAGAAATATTGTATTATCCACACATTAGAGTGTATGTCCTTTGTGCTAAATAATACTATTTTAAACATCTGTAAATAGGCCTTCAAAATCATCACTCCAAATACATATGTATTTTCATCAGGTAGACATACAATCATGTCCATAATTGATCATCATCTAAATTTTTGGCCCGTGGCTGATATTAATTTTCCCACAATTGTAAAACAAAATTCGTACAGTAAGCATTTTTAAAAGAGCTAGGAGGTAATGTTTTCAATGAATAAATTATACCGAACAAAAATATATGCATCCTACTTAATAACAAATTAACTAGTCATGCTTTTCTATATATGAGAATTAAAACATACACTGAAATATCTCAGATGAAAATTTTGTAATTAACTACTACTTTTTCTCACAAAATTTTGAAAAACCTGTAAAGAGATTATTCATTCAACAAGTATTTATTGGGCACCTACTATGTCCAGGCATTCTGTAAATTGTCCAGGACACAAATTTGAATAAGAAATAGTCATCACCTTTTAAGTACATTCAGTCTTGTTGGAACACAGACATATGTTAACAGACACTGAAGTGAAAAATGTTGAATGTTATAATGGAGAAATGTGCAAGGTTCTATGGGAACACTTTTATGAACCTATCTTCATGCTTGCCTTCTAAAAGCCCATCTGAGATAACAACTTTCACCACTCATTGTCCAGAGTACCCACACACGAATACTAGTTATCACGTGTAGTGAGTGGCACTTTTAAGTTCCAAGCATCTGCTTATTTCCCCTCCTTCCTTCTCATTCTCCTTTCTTCCCTCCTCCTTTTTTTTTTTTTTTTCAAAATTATTAAAACTATGGTCAGGCTGTGTATCACAGCCTGTGTGCATAGTACCATAGAATATAAAGAAACAAGGCAATCATAGTCTTTAAAGAGCTTATGATAGTATGGAGGAATACAACAAGTAAACAAATAATTATGATATGATATGAGTAAGAGAAGGCCAAACCAAGAAGCCTAAGACCCCTGGTCTTGCTTCCATAGGACAACTCTATTTTTATCTGTTTTGGAATTAGCCTGGCGTCGTGGCACGCGCCTGTAGTCCCAGCAGCTCCGGAGGCTGCGGTAGGAGAATTGCTTGAACCCGGGATGCGGAGGTTGCAATGAACCAATACGGCGCCACTGCATTCCAGCCTTGGCGACAGAGCAAGACTCCGTCTCAAAATAAAACAAAATAAAATTTTGACATTTTGTTAAAGATTTTATTAAAAACCCATGTATATGCCCAGGGCTCTTCTGCTGAAATTTAAGTATGAGAACTAGTATATTGTACTATGTAATTTCTTTACACTTATACAATTTAGAATTGAATTTAAATATGAAAAAAAGCTGAAAATATTTTTTAGTGTTGGCAGAAATCCTATTGGGTTACAATCTTGAACACATTTGCTGATGCCATATTTTGAGTTTTATTGCTCTCTCACTTTCACATTTAAATTTCAATCATTCAAAGAAAGCAAAGCTTGTTAAAATTGTTGCTATATGGTTTCCACATGGTAGTGGTGCATTGACAGTTGTGCCTGGACTAAGATCTCAATAACTTGACTGTAGATGTGATCTTGGCATTGCTCTACGATTTGACTCAGTAACATCTCTTATATATGGTTCAGAGGGCAGTGCCAACTTCTTGGACCCACACTAAATTCAGTACTGGTTTCTATGTGCCAGAGCCCTAAAACATAAGACCAGGTCAATTATTTTCATTATGTAACTACACATTAAAAATATTAAGTTAATTCATTTATTAAAGTTTACTTGTTTGTTTCTACTTCACATAATAGGGTCTAAATATTTAAATCCAGACATCAATTAACATCATGAATTGGGTTTGAATCAAAGATTCCATGTAAACATATTCTGACATTAAGATGATTTATATCCTTGCATTATTTCTAGGAAAAAGCCCTTCCCTGCCCCCTACTCTAAGGTAAATAGATAATACAGTGTAGTTAATTGACTAACACCTTAATAGGTATTTAAAACAATTTATTTCTTCATTCACTATCATGATTTCTACTCTTTCAATTTCACCATTCAAAGCCAGTAATTTATTTCTATTAAGGATAAAATTATTCACTTTCTTTTGTAGAAGGGGTCTATTGATTTATGTCAATTTATTTTGAAACATGTATGAAATAAAAACAAATAAACTTCTGCTCTGGGTCCTGCCCTGATCACTAGGAGCGGCTTGCAAACCTGGAATTATTTCTGCTGGCCACAATCAGGATAGGGTTGGCTGAGAAGGGCATCTTCTTGTGAATCTTTGTTCCAAACTCATAAACACTTTCATTGATAGGAAGCTTTATAGCTCCAAAATGCTTTGCAACTCTTAATTGGTTGATCACATCTTCGGACTCAAGAGCTCTGAGTAATTTAAACCTTTAAACCTTTTTTTTTTTTTTTTTTTTTGTAGCTTGCAACATTCATTATAGCACTATTTATTTTGAGCTCTTGATCTTGGTTTTCTTTGGATATGTTTCACTTGGATAAATGTTTGTAGTTATTTTTCTTTTTTCTAATTTTGCTAGGATGCCCAAGGGGCTTGGGATAAGGCTGCCTATAAATTAATATAAAAATGAACTACATTTGTATTCTTTGTCATCTGCTAGAATGCCATTTGGAATCTCTCTTGGAATATGAATCTCCCCAATACTCACCACAGAGGAATTCAGGTGCAAAAGTAAACACAGAATTCTAGTATCAGCATCCATTTAGCTAGGGGGAAGTGGGAAAATGTTATGCCTATTATTATTGCAAACAGATTGTTCACTGTATGCTATTTGAAATGGAGAGGCAGTGAGTGATTGAAGAATTTGAATTTTAAGTAATCAAGTAACTTACACATCCACAGTTTGGCTTCTTTAAGGTTGTGAAACCACAGCCGAAGTAGAAATGAAACCTTCACTATGCCGGAAAGCATTTCAAGCAGCAATAGGTGGTTTTCTATTTTCTAATGCGCCAAGATCTTTCTCTTCTTGGTTCTCACTTATGCAAACACCATGAAAAAAATGTTTGGTGGTTGTTTGATGAGCGATGTGGCTACTTGAGACAAAAACAAACAAACAAACAAACAACAGCAAAAATAAAAAAAAAACACCTCCCACTTTGACATCACAAATGACATTTTTAGTGCTAATTGGTGGTGTGGAGAAGACCAGATGGCCCCTGGGTGTCAGCATAGTTGGGCCATAGCGAATCCTGCCTGCCTGCACTGTGGATCTGGCTATAGCTGCATTTCTACATCTGTTGGGTTCATACATGATCTATGTTCAACAAATAGCTCGTTCTGTATCTGGGCCTGGATCTTAAATGTGTGTGTTAACTCAAGGAGGCCTCATTCCAGCTGGCAATGGTGTGTGGATTGTCAAATGCAGAATTTCATCTGAACTGGGACTAACATGATCTGAAGCACATTTACATTGGTGCCGGAAGACTGAAGTCACAACAGATAAATCGAAAGATTGTTTCATGATGGATTATACAAGACACTGTTTTTCTAAAAAAAAAAATGTTTTCTATCACATGAAGTCCAGAGATCACATAACTTCTGTTCAGGATCATCCATCAAGCAGATTTACTCTCACCAAAAGGCTAAATTGCCAAAAATGGAGTGTCAGAAGGACTTTGCCATTTGGGATTATGTGTAATGCTTACCATAACCCAATGACTCTGAAGATGGCTGGGTGCCCTGCACCTCAGGCTGAGATCTCATTTTATTGAAATCAAATATAAGACATCAGAATGAATGCACCAAATCCAACAAACAGTTGTTTAATGACATTTCAGAATATAAACTTCTTTTAGGTACTTTTTGGGATAAATATAATCGAAGTACTCAATTTTCAGGGTATTTGAATTCAGTTGAATGAAGACATTTGCAAGGATAGGTAAGAAATTGCAGTTAAATATGTTTACCTAATAAACTCAGGGCATGTGGTGGTGGAGGCAATGGTTGAACCTTGTGGAGAAGGCAAACTTTTATCAGAGCTTGTCTTGAAGCTTCATTATACTGTTTTGTTTTTTATAGTGGATTCTCAGCTATTGTAATGTTATGCTAAACACTGAAAAGAGCCAGACAGCAATATTATTGAGTCCACTAAAAGCAGAATTAAATAATTGACAGAACAATTTTGGAAAAAAGAAGAAAATAGAGTCATCTCAGTTATAAAGCTAACTTCTAATGATAGCCTTGGGATCAACATATTTAATTTTAAATTTTGAAAAAAATGCTTTGCCCTCATATTCTACTTAACATTTCAAAGACCCATTCTTAGAAAACCTGTGAACACTTCATCTTCATATCTATTCATTATATAGGAAGACTAGAGACAATATTAATAAATAATGTATTTTTTAATCATACAAGATAAATTTTAAGAGGAGACATTAACAGGCTAAGATGACATTTTATTTTATTAAATTCGACTAAATTGTGAAGTAGGTATGGTGATAGCAAAGAAATTTTCGTAGTCTTACCAGACGAAAATAAATTATCTTACTGAATTGCATAAATATCCTGGCCTAACCCACTTGACCAATATCATCTTAAAGAATTGCGACATTCTATTCCAAATCAGCAAGAGTTTCACATTTGTATTTTGGCATTTTACTTTTGGTATTTTGTGCCTAAGCTCCTAGGTATACTTACATAAAATATTCTTAGGAGTTCAGGCACAAAATGCCAGAAGTTCTTTGATGAAGGACACATAATTATTAGAGTTACAAAATGTCATTCAGTGTGAACATGAGGCGTTTTTTGTTTGTGTCCTTGTTTTGTTTTGTTTGTTTGCTATTGATATCAATCTAACTTTCTTCTGACCTTGCGTAATTATTCTTACCGTTGAATTTAATTAACAGGAGTTTAAACTGTTGGTCTAAATATTCCGAATAAATATGTAAATGTAAATAAAACTGTTTTCTTTTAAAAAGTTTTTTTTTATTTTTATTTTTTAATTGAATGATTTTAATGCCAGGAAGCAGATTATCTCAGGGACTAACAAAAGTCTTGAGAAAGTCTTGCCTCTACAACAGGCGAGGCCTCATTTCTCTTTTGCATATTCTGGTTCCTACTGACTGAGAGATATCTTATTTCAGGATCTGAGGCACTCTGCATGATTCAACCTGGGGGATTTCAGGCAAGATAATGAGAGTCCAGTGTTCATAAATCAATTCGTTAGTGGCTTCAGGGTCCAAGAGAACCATTTTTAATAACTGCTTTTATAAGTCATTAGAGTCTCACAAGTTCCTTTTCCTTAATTAACCCTCTGTGACTGTTGCCACATGTTCATTTGGGGACTTAAGTGACTTAGGAAATAGCTGTGGCATAATGTCATTGGACTGAAACATGGGAGACTTGAGTTCTCTCACCTAAAAACTGATTGTTCTTGGACAGGTCTCTAAACCTCTCTTGAGACTGAACATTGCCATATAAAGCAAGAACATTGCTGCCTACCTGATAAGGTTATTGTAAGGATTAATTGTGTTGAGTGTTCAAAATGAAGTGCTAAGCAAATACTAAATATCATTTGTCTTGTAAGATGAATGGCAAACAAAACAATATAACCTCAATTAAAATTAAAGCAATAGACAGATGTGGTTTCTTTAGTAGCTACTGTTTTTAGTTGATATATTGTAATGTACTTTCTGCTTGAATTTTGACGTTGGTATTCTTAAGCTGTTTTTTAAATTGAATCTGCTGCCTAAATTTAAAAATGCTGTCTTCTTCTCTCAGATATTTTAATCTCTCACTCATCCTCTTACAAGTAGGGATAAAATTATGAAAATTTTAAAAAATGTAGCAAAGACTCTCAACTTGTGTTCCTTAACTCACCTTCTATACTGACCTTTACGGCTGGAGTTGTTGAAGTGGGTCAGTTGGAAAGATATTCATTGGCCTCTCTCTTTTACTGAATACTTGTACTCAGTGACTGGAAGCTGGAGTTCTCTGAGGCTGACTGGCCCAGTAACATGAATATTCAACAACTGTAGCTCTCTCTTGGGCTCTGAAGTGTGGGCAAGACCTTGTAACCTCTAGACCACTTGGTAGTATTTGTGGAGTGTTATATTGCAGAAGTAAACCCCTTACTTTATAAGCAAATGAGTTGGATGATTTTTTCTTAGGTGGTGTGGTGGACTGAATTTGACATGAAAGCAGATAGAATGGGGGACCAACATCTTGGGTGAAAGAAACAGATTCCCTCTTAGTAAGGGTCTCCCTTCTATGAGACTGCTACACTCTTGCTGTCATCTTTGTGAATGTACATTACCTGACCCCTGCCTTTAGAGTGCACCTTGGCAATGTAACACTCAGACTCTTTGGCATTCAAGTACCTCTTTAAAAAAATGAGTTTTGGAAAAAGATCCTTGCACTTTCCTATCAAGCACTTCCAAAATACCATCCTGCATTTGACCCACAAGCCTAAACCTCTGTCATCCCTTCAAGAAACATCCAGGTGATATGTCCTTTATCAGATTACACATATTTAAGCCAACATGTTTGATGGAATATATAAAACAAACGTAACAGATTTTTTTTTTAGTAGGATACTATGATTTTTCGTTATCCTATACTTTGCTAGACATAATCCATATACAGAAACAACAGACATCACACTTCTGTCATTTCAATACATAGCAAAACAATTCCATAAGAATCAACTCTGGGCTGGGTTGCAATTTATCAACTCATTAGTGAACAACTTTAGCTTTTTCTCTTTGTATGTGTGAATGAATATGGTTCGTAGATTCCTCTGGACGCATTCTAGCTTTCCATAAAAAGGATTTGGAGAAAAAAAGTACTTGCTCTCCTTGGGAAACTTGTAGAAGTTTATGAAATACCAAATGAGAATATTAAGTCTGATATTTGAGGGTCATGGTTTTGCTGTGCTGAAGATATTATTAAAGCTTTCCTTCATTTTTTGGCATTGAGAAGCTATGAAGATGAAAATGTCTCCTAAAATTTTCCAAGTCCTTTGTCTTCTGGCTGTTCTTTCACTCTTTTCAGACCTGGCCTTTTAGGTAGAATGCAAACCCTGCAAAATACTTCCATTTATTTCTACTTCGTATAGTAAACTTATTTATGTAGTTTTAAAAAATATACACAAATTAGTTTGAAGTGTTTTTAATATTTCTTTCCTTTTTCTACCTCTCTCTACCAATTGCCATGAACGATTCCCTTTGCTTTTCAGTAAGTTGAAGGAGGGTAAATTGACAGCAGTTATCTCTTCCTAATACTTTGTAATCTTTTTGGAAAAAAGTTATGTGGTCCACAATGCTCTTGTTTAGCATTTGCTATGGATTTTGAAAGAGAAGAATATAAAATCTTCCTGTATTAATCTATCCTGTACTTCCACTTCCAATGTACTGTGAAAATTTAGGAATATAGAAAATGTAAGTCACAGTTTAATATAATTTTACAGAAGCACTGAAATTTATTCCACCCTTACCATTCCTTTGAAAAATTTCCAAGATACATTGTTAAGTTAAATAGCAAGTCTCATAGAAATCAAGTTCTTATTATTATGAGAATTAAATGATTTAGAATTTCTAAAAGTGTTTGGTACGAATCCTGGCACATAGTAAGTGCTAGATGTATTTTGACTATTGCTTTTATTATTGGCCATGATATGAATGTGACCCCCCAACATTCATAGGTTAAAATTCTAACTCTTGATGTATGGTATTAGGAGGTGGGGCCTTTTGGGAAGTGATTTGATCATAAAGGGGAGCCCTAATAAATAGGATTAGTGTCCTTTATTATAGTACCCTTTTGTATCAGTGTCCTTTTTATCAATACTTCGTTTTTATTAGTGCCCTTTCATAAAAGAGGCCCCAGAGAGCTTACTTTTCCTTTTACCGTATGAGGACACGGCAAGAAGACATCAGCTATGAATCAGGAAGGGGACCCTCACTAGACAGTGAATCTGCTGGAATCTTGATCTTGGACTTCCCAGCCTCCAGAACTGTTAGAAATAAATTTCTCTTGTTTTTCAAATACCCAGTCTATGATATTTTGTTGTAACAGCTCAATGGACTAAGACATTATCTATATCTATAAACACACAAAAAAGGTTTGGGAGGGTTACTTTTGGTGAGGGTGGTGGTATTGGGAGAAAGCGATTATTTCTATATATAATGTGATTTTATAATCAACACATATTACTTGTTAATAGTTTTGCATTAAAATAAATGAGCAGATAATATGTACTATTTGGTGGTTGAAAAATACATATTTGTTTTTTGGTAATAGGAAATTTCTGTGATTTTGCGATTGACCAGATTACTCTCAGTTGGAGAACAGAAAGTCAGCTTAACTTTGTCCTCACATGATACTACAAGAGTCCAGGAGTTGGTGCTCCAACCAGTAGAGCTGTCCAGGAGATACTGTCTCTAGCAAGGCTGTTTCCTGCACTCACTGTTAAGTAGGGCTGCTATGTCTAGGTGGGACATTTTTGCTGCTTGGCAGGAGAATTTTGCAGTTTGAACCAGAAAGGCCACCCTTTCTTTGTGCTTGTATACATTTGGGCAAACAGGGTTCTAATTTCTGAGAGGCTATAAGGGTAATGATTTTCAGGCTCTAAAGTGAGCTGGTTAAGGCCAAGGAGCTCTACTCAAAAATAATCATAGGAAAACCCTCTTTTGAGCAAGGTGGGCAAAGTGATCTTTGATCTAATGCTGATGGGCCACAGGTATGGAAACCCAAGTTTTATTCTTTTATGTAATATGATGATTTAAATTTTATTATATAAAAATTTTATTATAATATGCATGTTGTATTAACATATATTTCTATTGGTTGAAAATATTCATTTTCCATTTTAGTCAAATGAAAACATAAATTATTGGATGACAATTCAGCAGTCTTGGGTGATATATTAGTTGGACCATTGTGTAAAGACAATGTGTAAAAACACATTGTCTTTATATTGCCTTTGTTAATTGTTTGTGGAACACCTTTTCATTTCTTTTTTTTTTTTTTTTTTTTTTTTTTTACTATACTTTAAGTTCTAGGGTACATGTGCACAATGTGAAGGTTTGTTACATATGTATACATGTGCCATGTTGGTGTGCTGTACCCATTAACTCGTCATTTACATTAGGTATATCTCCTAATGCTATCCCTCCCCCCTCCACCCACCCCATGACAGGTCCTGGTGTGTTATGTTCCCCATCCTGTGTCTAAGTGTTCTCATTGTTCAATTCCCACCTATGAGAGAGAACATGTGGTGTTTGGTTTTCTGTCCTTGCAATAGTTTACTCATCCATGTCCCTACAAAGGACATGAACTCATCCTTTTTTACAGTTGCATAGTATTCCATGGTGTATATGTGCCCCACTTTCTTAATCCAGTCTATCATGGATGGACATTTTGGTTGATTCCAAGTCTTTGCTATTGTGAATAGTGCCATAATAAACATACGTGTGCACATGTCTTTATAGCAGCATGATTTATAATCCTTTGGGTATATATCCAGTAATGAGATGGCTGGGTAAAATGGTATTTCTAGTCCTAGATCCCTGAGGAATTCCCACACTGCGTTCCACAATGGTTGAACTAGTTTACAGTCCCAACAACAGTGTAAAAGTGTTCCTATTTCTCCACATCCTCTCCAGCACCTGTTGTTTCCTGACTTTTTAATGATCACCATTCTAACTGGTTTAAGATGGTATCTCACTGTGGTTTTGATTTGCATTTCTCTGGTGGCCAGTGATGATGAACATTTTTTCATGTGTCTGTTGGCTGCATAAATGTGTTCTTTTGAAAAGCGTCTGTTCGTATCCTTTGCCCATTTTTGATGGGGTTGTTTGCTTTTTTCTTGTAAATTTGTTTCTTTGTAGATTCTGGATATTAGCCCTTTGTCAGATGAGTAGATTGCAAAAATTTTCTCCCATTCTGTGGGTTGCCTGTTCACTCTGATGGTAGTTTCTTTTGCTGTGCAGAAGCTCTTTAGTTTAATTAGATCCCATTTGTCAATTTTGGCTTTTGTTGCCATAGCTTTTGGTGTTTTAGACATGAAGTCCTTGCCCATGCCTATGTCCTGAATGGTATTGCATAGGTTTTCTTCTATGGTTTTTATGGTTTTAGGTCTAACATTTAAGTCTTTAATCCATCTTGAATTAATTTTTGTATAAGGTGTAAGGAAGGGATCCAGTTTCAGCTTTCTACATATGGCTAGCCAGTTTTCCCAGCACTATTTATTAAATAGGGAATCCTTTCCCCATTTCTGTTTTTGTCAGGTTTGTCAAAGATCAGATGGTTGTAGATGTGTGGTATTATTTCTGAGGTCTCTGTTCTGTTCCATTCGTCTGTATCTCTGTTTTGGTACCAATACCATGCTGTTTTGGTTACTGTAGCCTTGTAATATAGTTTGAAGTCAGGTTGTGTGATGCTTCCAGCTTTGTTCTTTTGGCTTCGGATTGTCTTGGAGATGCAGGCTCTTTTTTGGTTCCATATGAACTTTAAGGTAGTTTTTTCCAATTCTGTGAAGAAAGTCATTGGTAGCTTGATGGGGATGGCACTGAATCTATAAATTACCTTGAGCAGTATGGCCATTTTCATGATATTGATTCTTCCTATCCATGAGCATGGAATGTTCTTCCATTTGTTTGTGTCTTCTTTGATTTCACTGAGCAGTGGTTTGTAGTTCTCCTTGAAGAGGTCCTTCACATCCCTTGTAAGTTGGATTCCCAGGTATTTTATTCTCTTTGAAGCAATTGTGAATGGGAGTTCACTCATGATTTGGCTCTCTGTTTGTCTGTTATTGGTATATAAGAATGCTTGTGATTTTTGCACATTGATTTTGTATTCTGAGACTTTGCTGAAGTTGCTTATCAGCTTAAGGAGACTTTGATCAAAAGCTAGCAGAAGGCAAGAAATAACTAAGATTAGAGCAGAACTGAAGGAGTTAGAGACACAAAAAACCCTTCAAAAAATCACAGAACTGAGGGGCTGGTTTTTTGAAAAGATCAACAAAATTGATAGACCACTAGCAAGACTAATAAAGAAGAAAGAAGAGAAGAATCAAATAGACACAATAAAAAATGATAAAGGGAATATCAGCACAAATCCCACAGAAATACAAACTACCATCAAAGAATACTATAAACACCTCTACATAAATAAACTAGAAAATCTAGAAGAAATAAATAAATTCCTGGACACATACACCCTCCCAAGATTAAACCAGGAAGAATTTGAATCCCTGAATAGACCAATAACAGGCTCTGAAATTGAGGCAATAATTAATAGCCTACCAATTAAAAAAAGTCCAGGACTAGATGGATTCACAGCCGAATTCTACCACAGGTACAAAGAAGAGCTGGTACCATTCCTTCTGAAACTATTCCAATCAATAGAAAAAGAGGGAATCCTTTTTCTATTTAATGAGTTTAATGAGGCCAGCATCATCTTGATACCAAAGCCTGGCAGAGACACAACAAAAAAAGAGAATTTTAGACCAATGTCCCTGATGAACATCAATGCAAAAATCCTCAATAAAATACTGGCAAACTGAATCCATCAGTACATCAAAAAGCTTATCCACCACGATCAAACAGACTTCATCCCTGGGATGCAAGGCTGGTTCAACATACTCAAATCAATAAATGTAATCCATCATATAAACAGAACCAAAGACAGAAACCATATGATTATCTCAATAGATGCAGAAAAGGCCCTGTTGACAAAATTCAACAGCCCTTCATGCTAAAACCTCTCAATAAATTAGGTATTGATGGGACATATCTCAAAATATTAAGAGCTATTTATGACAAACCCACAGCCAATATTACACTGAATGGGCAAAAACTGGAAGCATTCCCTTTGAAAACTGGCACAAGACAGGGATGCCCTCTCTCACCACTCCTATTCAACATAGTATTGGAAGTTCTGGCTAGGGTAATCAGGCAGGAGAAAGAAATAAATGGTATTCAATTAGGAAAAGAGGAAGTCAAATTGTCCCTGTTTGCAGATGACATGATTGTATATTTAGAAAACACCTTTTCATTTCTTTGTATTCCTTTTACTTAGGAGGTTTTTTTTTTTTTTTTTTCCTGTTAGATTGTACAAGTGAGAAGAGTTGCATAGCCATGTATATTTACTAGGGATGCCCTGTGATATAAAATTTTTGTGGCAAGGTGTTTGACTGTTTTAGCAGATGATGATTAAAATGTGAGTGCAGTTGATAAAAGAACTTGCTGATAATTACATGACTTTGACCTACCTTTCAATGCACATTATTGAAAGGGTAGCCTGAGTTCTAAAGAAGCACAGGTCTAATCTTACTTTGTTGCTGCTACCCATGAAATAGCACTGTTTAAATCTTTTTTGGGTCTTCACTGGAGGCTGTGGGTTCATGGATTAATAGTCTGTAAATGCAAGGGAGGATGGAAAGCTTATTTCTCTTACCAAATAGCTATGACCCAGATTAGGCACCCCAAAGAATCAAAGAGTAGAATAGACGACCTCTTGGATCGAGAAGACTTTCATATTTTCTGCATTAAAAGTTGTGGGTATCTTCAAAAGCTTTGCAACAAATCAGCCTTATTTTTGGCATAATTACATAAATTCAATAAATACTGAAAACTTTCACTGAGGGTGGGAAATGAAATGCGTCCTGAATGAACTGAAAACATTCTATTGTGCTAAGAATTTTATACGTTTTTAGCTTTCCAATTTGGCTAAGATTTATCATGTTTCAGCCAATAGACGGCAGAACATGTCAGCTGAGAAGGAATTGAGCTGAAGTGAACATGTAAAATAGTTTACTTTTATTGATGAGAGCCCTCTTTGAAAATATGTAACATTTAAGTAAGTCTAATGTAATGATGTATTGAATGTGCATCTATGAATACCAATGATTATTTCTGATTCAATGGATTTTTATCTTATTTTGGAAGTGGTTCTATATTTTCAATGAAGACTTCATGCTGTTTCTTTCTGTTTTTTACTGCCTCTAAGCCATTGGTCATTATGTGGAAATGTGGCTTATTAATCAGCAAAACCAAGTATGTGACTCCTAAGTGTCCATGAAGGTTATGTGGAACAATAACGGTCAGTCTTTGCTGATACAGGCTGTATCTTTATGACTGTTTTACAATTTACTTATGTATTTGCAAATTCATGGGAAGCTCACACTTTAGAGGCAACTTCTAGCTTTTCAGGTAAACACCCTAGTTTGATAATGCAAAGCTGTTTTTCCTTTAAGTTGATTTTTACTTTGTGTGTTTATTCCATTCTTACTTTTGATCACATAAAATGTAGTGTACTGTCAAGAACTCAAAAGGATGTGTTTTCTGTCGATTCACAGCTAGGGCAGGCTTGGTTGAAATGTGAGCTCCTTCATTTGACCTTCATGTAACCCTGACCTGGGAGGACAGCATATCTCTAGGGGTGGAACATAATTTAATTTCCATGTATGTCAAGTCCTTCATTTCTTCTGTGTGGAGGCTGCAGAGAAGTGTCAAATTCTGCAGAATCAGGTGTTCTGTGTTGGAGATGAGGAATACATTCTCCAGGGGTTAGAGTTGAGACCACCAAGTAGACTTCATTTTAAGGCCTTAGGGGAACCCTGAAACCATAGATGGTGAAGATGGAAAATATTTCTTTACCCGGTAAACTTTTCATCTTCCGTTTCACTTTTAATATGTGTGCTCATGATAGCATCAACAAAGAAAGTTCCAAAGGTCACACTTACAACATCTAAGTTTATTATTTTATATTTTTCCAGCTGAAAACGATGGTTAAGAATTCCAGCGTGGTCAAACAGTGAAGTTTAACTATCTAATATATTCCCTGTGTTTTTCATCCCCAAAGAATTGTAGCACACTACTCATGAAGGTTAAATGTAGGAAACTCTGAAATATCTACAAGATAAGGCTAATTCCATTTCGCTACTTGAATTTCCTTTTTGTCCCATATATCTCTGGTTTATGGAATAGTTTATTATCCTGTAGAGCAATGAAAATTTCTAGAAAGACCAAAGTTAGTGACTTAACATGATTTAACACATCTGTGATTATGAAATTATAGTTATGCAAGTTCATATAGGGTGATCTCATCTCCGTTTCATACTGCTAGCCTCTCTGTGGAACTCCAAGGTCATTATCCTACTGTAAGAACTTCTCCATTCTTTTAAGTGAATTGTAGTAGCAAAGAAGAAAATGGTTTTAGAATGCTCATCGGATGAGTCATGAGTAAGGAAGATACAAAGGGTAACTCCAGCTGAGAGGTACTTTGTAAAACTTCTACTGGGCTGGCCATGGTAGACTCCTTCCACATTAAAAAAAATTAAAAAAAAATATAATGAGTAACAGATTACTTGTCTGTGATATCACTTGACAACAGTTATTACTTGACTATGAAAATACCTTAGGTATTTAAATAACAAATGAAAATACTGAGGATTTTTTTTTATTTCATGGGTAATATTTTCATAGCATTTTACTTAGTTTCAGTTCCTAGCTGTGCTTCAGTTTGGTTTTGACTGCAATTTTTGTGTGTTGTGAGGTGAAGAGAAAACTGAGAAAATTGGGAGGAGAAATAGTTTTTAAATCTCATTAATGAAAATAAGTCGAATGCTCTAAGAAACAACATCTAAATCCAAGAAGCTTAACACAATAAAAGTCTACTGTTTGCTTTCATGGAAGTTCAGGGTGGGTCAAGGGGACAGAAACTGCTCCATGCAGTCACTTGGGGACCTAAGCTGTTTCCTACTGTGGCTCTACATCTCTCATATATGGCAAGAAGTTGACTTGATCTCATGAATTTGCAGTTAAAAGAGAAAGCTTCAAGAAGAAACACTTGTCTTAACTACCTCCATGCAAAAGTGAAATAAAAACCAAAACAAAAACACCAGAAATCTAGGAAATGTAGTACAGCTTTGCATCTACAAAGTGGAAAGTAATGTGTGAGCATATAGCCAATCTGTGTCACAGGTGGCAGGTAGGGTGAAAAGTAAAGTAGGTTGAAAAGTGTCTTGTGAATGGGGTGGGGTGGATGGATGCTGGAGAGGTCAATGCAAAATATTGCATGTGTTCTATTTCCCTCCAAAATGATGGCAATGTTTTATCTCTGTAAGTTTTTGCAGTTTTGGAGGGAGGGGCAGCATTTTTTATGGTAATCCTTTCAAATTGCGGCAAGTATTTTCTCTTCAGATTTACGTAAACTAGTTCTTTTGTGGTTTCCTTCTAAAAGTTCATGAAGACTCTGCCATCTGTTTGGTAAATTTATCCTTTCAAATATCCGTAAGGTACTGACTTCTAAGACCAAGATCCGGGCACAGATGGAAACCAAGTCATTCGATGCATGTAATGGGTTGATGCAGTTAGAAGTAAGATATTCTGGTGCCATAATATTCTTTTGAATGGGACAAATGTATATGTTATGTACATGGACCTTCAATGGAGGTCTTTCCAGGAAACAGCCCTTGAGAAAGACAAAGATGTTTACTAAGGACTTTAAACTAAAAATGGCAACATTCACAGCCCAGAAAGGGCTCAATCCTGACCTGACTCTTTCCAAGGATTCTGAGGCTAAAATGAATGGAAAGTGTTAAAATATATTTTTATTCCAAATTGAAAATACTAGCTTTCCCTTCTCTTCATAGAAGTTATCCTCCTTATGAACCTTAAACTTGAAATTGCATGAATTGTTTCCTCAGCATTACATGATTTTACACACTTACAGAAAATTCTTGGTGACACTCACCTAAGTGCCACTGGAGAGATGTTTTAATTATTTGCTTTTTGCTTGCCAGAGGTTATCAGCATTTGACTCTCAAATGTTGCATGTGAATATTGCGAATAAGAATATTTGAATTATTCCTTTGTAAGGTATTAGGGACATTAGGATCTGTTTAGAGACACCAGAATGTCCACTTATTTTAATTGCAGTTAAACGTAAGGCTAAATGTCCTGAAGTGGTTGGTGCTCTGGGAAAAGTCGTCTTCAGTACAAACTCTTATGATTTAGAAAACTAATCTTATTATTATTTTTTCATCATCAACATGCGGTTTAGCAAGCAACTGTGTGCTTTCCTGTGGTCTCTGGAACATATTTTTGGTTTACTTTTGCTTTTTGGGATATAACTTTACATTTAAATATGTTGATAGTAAATCAGTATTGAATTTTATTTTTAAAACACTTTTTTGAAAGTATTGCTTTTTAGCCATTGTATCCCGAGAACCACATATGTTACCATCTGATGGAAAATGTATTCCCAGTGTTGTGTTGCAAAAATATAAGACCAATTTTTTTAAAGCAATTAATAAAAAATCTCAGAGCAGACAGATGGTTATCTGTATAATATAGTCATTTCACCTACTAGAATTGTGTAATATTCACGTAGTGGATGAGAAAGCAATGAAATTAAACTTGGCCCAGAGGAAAGAGCACATAATTCAGATACTAGTTAGTATATCTTTTATAGTTATGCAAACGTTTTTCATTCTTAAGTGAGTGACAATTACTGATCTGATTGTTAAAACTTAGTATATAAACTTTAGTAGTGATAATTGTGTTATGGCATTATCTACTTTACCTCTTCACGTATTTTTTTTCCTACTTTTATTGGAATCTGTGAATAAGTAACTATGTAAACATTATCCATCATGTGTTATTTTAGAAAACAGATCTGGGCATGCTGTTGTAAAATATGTATTAGATGTCCAGGAATGTGACCTCAAAAAATGGAGTTGAACTTTCAATGAGTAACGCTAATGTGTTTTCTCAATTTACCTTTAAATTACATTATTTAATAGAAATGTTTAGGCCAGGCGCAGTGGTTAGTAAGCCCAGCACTTTGGGAGGCCAAGGTGGGCAGATCATGAGGTCAGGAGTTCGAGACTAGCCTAGCCAATATGGTGAAACCCTGTCTCTCCTAAAAGCATGAAAATTAGCCAGGCGTGGTGGCACATGCCTGTAGTCCCAGCTACTCAGGAGGCTGAGGCAGAAGAATCGCTTGAACCTAGGAGGCAGAGGTTGCAATGAGCTGAGATTGTGCCACTGTACTCCAGCCTGGGTGACAGAGCAAGGATCCATCTCAAAAAAAAAAAAAAAGTTTATATCCATGTTATTCTATATTTTCATTGTCTTTTTTTGTTGTTTTGTTGGTAGTAAGCAAAAAGATTTAGAGTAATGTGGAACCTCAACCAAAGAAGTATAATAGACATTTTTGTCAAAATGCTTATCTTTAAAATGTTAATATTCTCTTTCCTTTTAAAACAATTCTTTGAGATCCACATCTATATATACTTCCTCTTTTTGGAAAGTTATGTAATAGTTGAACAAATGAAAAATATTTGTATTTAAAGTAAAATGCAAAAACTTAAAGCAAAAGACAGTCAAAGTACTTATTTATCATTAGCCTGTTTTTAAAGTCCCAATTTGATGATGTAAAAGCATAAGGTTTATGATGGCAACATTTCATAATAAAGTTAAAAATATTATTCAGGAAAGCTTATTCAGAAAATCCGGCAACTAAAAATAACTAAAAATGTTTTTTTTAAAATAGTTTCGAAAAGTGTCATTGTTTGAGTCTACTCCCCAAACATTAATAATTTAGTTTTAGAAATAAACAGATTTTTGTTTCTAAGACTTTTGTATTTATTTTATCAGTCATTCAAAATTACCACAATTTTATAACTTATTGAAACATATCCATATTGAATATAAAATAGAAAACTGCTTAATTGCTGGGTGATGCATGGTGTACAGATAAATATTTGCCCCCCATCCCTGCCATTACATCTTCTACATGGACTGAAGTCTCTCCCACTCAACAGGGCAAAGGGTCATATAATATTTAAGTATAATTAAATATATCTATTTAAATAATATTTTGATGAAAATGTTTCTATCCTTTTCAGCCATGATCAAGCAAAATATGATATCCAGAGGGGGGAAAAGTGCCAAGGAACATTGGGTTATGAGAACTTTATAAACTTCCTAGCAACCATTCTGGTTCTTACTATTGTTGCTTGGAACAATAAAGAATGTGCTGCCAAAGACCATTTTCTAAATAGGAAAATGGAACTTTGATTTACACAGTGTAACTTATTTAGTTTCACATGTTGTGTTTTGGTTTGCCTCCCGACATTCTTCTGGCAGAGGTAATGTTTTATTCCAGTTTTTCAGGCTTTCTTCATGAGGCAGATATCCTTGTAAAAGCTGTGTGACTCACTCTCTTTTGTGAAAAGCACTCATCATCAAATCCTGTGAAGTGTTCATCCAAACACTTAAAATTTTACAACCACCATCTAGAGGACCAGAAGTGCAAGTTAATACAATGCAGTGATTTTACTGGCCTCTTAACAGGCTTTGGGATAGAGTAACTGTTTCCCATTATTTTGAGTATGGAAATGAACAGCCTTTTGCCTCTGTGAAGTTGATTAAACTTAAATTCCCTACAGGTACCCAGAAAGTCATTGTATCATCTAAAGTAAGCCTACCTAAGTAAATTACTATATTATCAAAAACTACGAGAAAATGTAACGTGTTCCTTTGACCTATGTACTTGAGATATTTGCTTATTCTTTTATTGAATCATTCTTAATTATAGGGATCATCCTCTAGATTTTCCTTAAAATGCAATTGTTACATTCAGATGATTCGCAGGTGTCTGCATGCATTGTGTTTTACAATAGAAAGTGAATAAGCTTAAATTTAAACATAGTCAGAGCTTCTTAGTACAGGTACTGTAAGATGCTAGAGCAAGGGATTTTGAAATTTATGAAGTTGCTGATTTGGGTACACAGTGAGGGTGATATTGATGGCAGTGCTGCAGAATTGATGAAAGATAGGAGAAGGAATTCTCCAATTAAGAGTTGAGGTACAATCTTACATGAAACTAAAGGAACAGTATTTTGATCTAGTTTCTTGCTAGTCCTTTACCTTGAAGGACAAGCTTTGTAAATGAGACTCAAATTAGACTAACTACTGCTTCTCCTGAAATTTTACTTCCTTTGAAAACTGAGCAATCTCCTATAACCCAACATAGATGTTCTATATCTTATTCTCTGATAAGCTCCTACTAGTTTGACTTAGGTCAGATGAATTCTTTTCTTAACCAGAGCTTTCCAAACTTTAACTGAATCAGATGCTTGCTATAATTCAGTGCTATGAAATCTTCAAATTATATGCCAAAGCATCAAGAATAGGGTGATCATCTTGCCCCAGAAATATAATTTCTCTCGTACCAAAATGTAGAACTTACAAAAACAGAAATAATCTGCTGATTCTGAGTATTTTTTATATTTTAAAAATATTAAATTTTGGCTTCTGGTGTGTCTGTTGAAGTGCCATTGAAATAAAATGAAGGCACATGTCTTTGCCAAGCAGGGTTTGGCATTTTTCTTCTGAAAGCACTTGGTTCTCATTGTATATATTCTGTTACATGCATATTTTCCATTATGTTTTGTAAAAGAATTTTTAAACTCTTGAATCATTTAATCAGACAGTGCAAAAGCATTTCTCAACAACCGTCACATGAACTAAGCATTTGTGTATACATATTGAAGAACAGACACGGTTCCTGCTTTCCAGAACCTTGTAGTTTAAAGAACCTTGGAGATTTAAAACCTAAACTCAAACTCAAACCCAAACCAAAATGCGAGAGAGCTATCATCCATCCTTTTTCTGTCTGTTTATCTATTTATCCATTTATATATTGATGGATTGAAAGAACAAAAGCCAGAGGTGGGGTTGGGGAGGGGGCGCGGAGAGAGAGAGAGAGAAGAAGAAGAAAGAGAGAACTACAATGCAATTGCCCAAATACTTTGAGGATTCAAAGATGGTGTTGGAAGGCTGGAGCTTGTGATTGATGCATACACATCTCTGCTGATTATAGAATAGATTTATAAATCGCTTTTGGACATTTCTTTCTAAAGAGACCAACGATCAATTTCCTAAGAATTTCTGCCTCTTGCAATTTTTTGGCATCCACAGATGATTCTGTTTAAAATGAGGCACTTGTGACACTTTGAATACACTCTGGTTCTGAACAGGATCTTGAGCCTGTCTTGAGTGTCCTACCTCGAGCTGCCACCTCACTTTGTCATACTCTTTCATCTACCTTCTCCTTAGTGAATGGTTTATTTTGAAGTTTTTATTTTAATTTTCTTCTCTCACTTTAGCTTTAGATTGATAGTCTTCCTCTCTTGACATCTGTTTTGCCTCACTGAGAAGGCTGTCCAAATGTAGCACGTTACCATGTTTCTTTATTATCTTTATAGAACAACCGGGTGTAGATGTGTGACCATAATTCAAGAGGCTTGTTGCAGGGTGCTAGAAACTTGCTGGGGAAAAGTGCAGTACATGAAGGATGTTGGAAAGCAGACAATTGCATGGTGTGGCAGGAAAACAAAGTACAATGCACTCAGCTCTTATCTCCCAGCAAACCTCCAACTTGTCTGACCCTGCCAACAGTGTGGAGAAGTTTCCTGAATCTTCATTCTGTGTAAGGGAAGAAGCATCTCATGCTAACCGTGGTGGGCACAGCCAGCCGAGACCAAACACTTTTCCAGGGTTTTCCCTATGACTCCTCGACTGGCCAACACAGCTGCCCTTTAGCTACCATTGTCTCATTTTTGTTTCGTGGTTGAGATGCAATTTTTATTAATGTGGCAGAGAAAAATGTCATCCTATGTTGAATAAATAGTTTAGTAGCCCTTAAATATTTTTTAACTGAGGAGTTAAATGTTAGATAGAGTTGTAACAGGCGTTTACCAAGGTAATATCAAAGGATACTATCAAAATACTTGTAAGAAGCTTGGGTCCTGGAATGACATGCCACATGTAAGCATATATTAGAGATAAGCCTGCCCCACTGGTAAGTGCTGTGAATTATGAAAAAGACACTTACGCAGTCTGGCAGAGCATTTTCTTGATAACAGTTTTTAGAACTAAATTCCTTATAAGTATTAGGTTGGTGCACAAGTAATTGCGGTTTTTTGCCATGACTTTTTTTTTAAATTAATTTATTAATTTATTATTAGTATTATTATACTTTAAGTTCTAGGGTACATGTGCATAACGTGCAGGTTTGTTACATATGTATACATGTTGGTGTGCTGCACCCGTCAACTCGCCAGCACCCATCAACTCGTCATTTACATCAGGTATAACTCCCAATGCAATCCCTCCCCCCTCCCCCCTCCCCATGATAGGCCCCGGTGTGTGATGTCCCCCTTCCCAAGTCCAAGTGATCTCATTGTTCAGTTCCCACCTATGAGTGAGAACATGCGGTGTTTGGTTTTCTGTTCTTGTGATAGTTTGCTAAGAATGATGGTTTCCAGCTGCATCCATGTCTCTACAAAGGACACAAACTCATCCTTTTTGATGGCTGCATAGTATTCCATGGTGTATATGTGCCACATTTTCTTAATCCAATCTGTCACTGATGGACATTTGGGTTGATTCCAAGTCTTTGCTATTGTGAATAGTGCCACAATAAACATACATGTGCATGAGTCTTTATAGCAGCATAATTTAGAATCCTTTGGGTATATACCCAGTAATGGGATGCCTGGGTCATATGGTACATCTAGTTCTAGATCCTTGAGGAATCTCCATACTGTTTTCCATAATGGTTGAACTAGTTTACAATCCCACCAACAGTGTAAAAGTGTTCCTATTTCTCCACATCCTCTCCAGCACCTGTTGTTTCCTGACTTTTTAATGATCGCCATTCTAACTGGTGTGAGATGGTATCTCATTGTGGTTTTGATTTGCATTTCTCTGATGGCCAGTGATGATGAACATTTTTTCATGTGTCTGTTGGCTGTATGAATGTCTTCTTTTGAGAAATGTCTGTTCATATCCTTTGCCCACTTTTTGATGGGGTTGTTTGTTTTTTTCTTGTAAATTTGTTTGAGTTCTTTGTAGGTTCTGGATATTAGCCCTTTGTCAGATGAGTAGATTGCAAAAATTTTCTCCCATTCTGTAGGTTGCCTGTTCACTCTGATGGTAGTTTCTTTTGCTGTGCAGAAGCTCTTTAGTTTAATGAGATCCCATTTGTCAATTTTGGCTTTTGCTGCCGTTGCTTTTGGTGTTTTAGACATGAAGTCTTTGCCCATGCCTATGTCCTGAATGGTACTACCTAGGTTTTCCTCTAGGGTTTTTATGGTATTAGGTCTAACATTTAAGTCTCTAATCCATCTTGAATTAATTTTCGTATAAGGAGTAAGGAAAGGATCCAGTTTCAGCTTTCTACTTATGGCTAGCCAATTTTCCCAGCACCATTTATTAAATAGGGAATCCTTTCCCCATTTCTTGTTTCTCTCAGGTTTGTCAAAGATCAGATGGCTGTAGATGTGTGGTATTATTTCTGAGGACTCGGTTTTGTTCCATTGGTCTATATCTCTGTTTTGGTACCAGTACCATGCTGTTTTGGTTACTGTAGCCTTGTAGTATAGTTTGAAGTCAGGTAGCATGCCATGACTTTTAATGGCGAAAACTGCTATTACTCTTGTACCAACCTAATATAAAGTTTTGAAGGGTTTGGGATTACATTGGCATTATTAAAAACAAGTTATGTGGCACATAATACAACTTCCTATCTTAAAAATTGAGCCAGCATACACACACACACACACCACACACAGACACCCCTGTGTATTTAAAGGTACCCTAATATTTCTTTTTCTTTACCATGAGGAATAAGATAGTATATAACCTTAGTAGTCATGGATTAACACTCTTGGTTTGAATGATTTGTATAGGATCTTTAAAGTTCATGATGTGTTGTAAATCAGTGATTTTGCTGAGGTATTCATTGAATTGCATGCTTAGACAGGCTTAACATGTAGGAAGAAAACGTTTGTCTATAAATCACCGAGATGATAGCCTAATATCTCCATTGAGTTATGACATGTACTGTCTACTCAATCTCTATAAAATAACCCAGGTGAACTGAAGTGAGAACACTGTCATAGGTTTTGGGGTGTGTGTGTGTGTGTGTGTGTGTGTATAACAATGGCTCTGAAAAGAAAGCCAATTACTAGTTCTCATGATGGATAAGAAGAAAAAGGATGAGGTTTATAAAAGTGTTTTTTTTTTTTTAACTAGAAAATAGAAATTTTTGATAAATTAATAAATTGAACGTTCAATTTGGCAGTAACCCTAGTCTATATTATGAACCATAGAGCATATATTATTTTACTTTATGGAAAAAATGATATGATCATATTGTTTATGTAAATTAGAGACTTTTGAAAGCCTTATAATTATCTCTTAATTTTCAATTTAATTTGAATTTAAAATGATAATTTAAAGTAGTTGGTTTAATTCTTCTGATTTTCAAGTTTAGTGGAACTTACATTATGCTTACACCATATGCCACACAAGACATAGCTAACCTGGCCTATTATAAAAAATCGACTAACCAATCAACAAATAAATGAGTTGTTGTTGCAGAATTGGCTACTAATGATCATCTTCCTTTTATCCATTCCTGTTGGTAGTGCCTCTTGCATCCTCTGGACTAGTCTTATCATTTGCTTTCCCCAACTGGACATGAGCAAACCTGATACAGGTGGCGATCTGAAAACGTCTTGCACACTAGGGCTTGCCTCTCACTGCTCTTAAAGACCCTCTGGCTGCCACCATGAGAAGAAGCTAAACTAGCCTGCTGGATGATCAGAAACATGTTTCCCAGTGACCCTACCCTTTCCAGAAAAAAACAGCCAGCTTTAGGAATATTATCAGTTGTCCAAAATGCAGTGGTGAGCTCAGCGGAGGCCAGTCATAGGGAACCATCAGGTGAGCCAGCCCAAAGTGCCAACCCACAAAATCTTGAGCTGGTTGTTCAAATCTTTCTTAGATTCCATGGACAACCTCAAATGCTTCCCATATACTCCTTTGCTTTTTTAAACTTAGCCAAATAACTCTAACTGATATTATATACAATAATCCAAATCAACTTAGATTTCATCGTGGCAGTTTAAGAGTATTGCTATAAATGCTACAGTATTCTGAGCTATGTTGTCCCTATACATTTGAGTGGAATAATACTCCTGAGTTTCAATGACTATTACCTGCCTGAGCAAGGTGTTGAAATATATAAACCAACCTATAGATCATCTGGAACATACATTTTCTGTGTCTGCTCTCCTTACATAATACAAACAACTTTTATGTTAGAAAATACTCGTCTCATTTTTTTTTTTGCATATGGTGATACAGTCTTACTTGCAAGAGCATTTTCTGAAGTCATTATAAATATTCAATTTTGTTCACTCAATAGACATTGTAGTAATAATGCCTCTCATTTTATAATACTTTATATTGTACAAAAAATTTTGAATACATCATTTACTCTGTGGTTGATATCACATAGATGAGAAAACTGATGCTTACAAAACTGCCTCTCAGTTGAGGCAGAAATAGGAAAAGGTAGTTGAGGTATCATTTATCATTTTATTAAAACTATTTTAATTGAGAGAAAGATAGTTTCCAAAAGGCAAATTAGGCATCTATTTCACCCAGAAATAAAAGGGTTCCTAGGCAGGCAAAAATAAAATATATTGGTTACAGTTGCTGTGATTAATAAGGATGACTTTTAAAATGTTTTCTTATGAAATTTGCACCAAAGTTACTTAAGTCACCATGTCATATTTCTTCCCCAAATTTTACAGTTGGCACTAGATTTTTTAAAATTATTTTCTAAGAGAATGAGAATTTTCTTGGGAAATTTATTGTCACCCCAACTGAATCTGGGTATTGTACAAATTTTACTTGAAATCTTATATTCTAAAGGAATACAAATTTAAAATGGCTTAAACAGATAAACAATGAAGTATTTTAATTCATTGTAGGTTTCATGATAATTGGCCCAATACTATAGTCTAATGTAATAAACATTTTGTTTAGACTACAAAAGCACTATGAACAAGAGCACTAGAGTTGCACTCATATTCCTAAGTAAGGAAATACCTTTACTTTTCTTGGTGACAGAAGGTCTTTGAAAAATTTGACATTGTTCAGGTTTATCCACAGATGATTGTCAGTGTTACTACTGTAGATGGCCAAATAATAATATCTCCCTTAAATATTTTCCCTGGTAAATCACCTTCAGTTTGGAATGTCCTCTGTCCCTAAAATTTTTATTTCCTCTTGGAGACATTGTTTTTTAAGAATCCACATTTGATTCTACATTTTATAATATGGAAATTGATAATAGAATTAACAAAACATGATCACAATAATAAACTCACAAAACAATCTCAGGAAGCCCTGTATCATTTGATACAAGAAAAAAATTAAAAAGTAATGAGAAGCCATATTTTCTAATGTTGTTGCCCCATGCTTTTAGTTCAATTTCTCAAATAATTTATAAAATGTATAATTCTTAATAAAAAATGTTGAGCATTTCTATATGCAAGTTAATTCTACCATATTTGTAAGTTAAAAAACTACGAGGCAATATTTCTATAGTATTTAATACCCAAAATGACAGTATTCCTCATACTGAGTAGGTAGATGCCAACTTATGGTTCTCAAGCGAACAGAAAATACTCTGAGATACATTGGTTTACTTGAGGACAATGTGACATATAGCTTATAATTATACACATTTAGATAGAAATCTTTGCTTTGATACCATGTGTCAGCACAGGCAAATGTGAAGCTAGCTGAGATAATATTCAGTAAGTAGTACCATTTACCTAAGCTACCCTTTCTGTGCGGCAGCATTGTGGCAGCCATTGTCACTTGGGGAGCACCTGTCCTGTTACACATACATGACAATTTCAGAAGGAATTCTAGAATTCGTGATCTCATAAAACAAATGGAATAAATGGAAATAATCAAATGTATATTGAGGATTTATGGTTATCTTATTTGTTACACAGATCACTTTTAGAATTAATATATTAAAAATTACCTACAGCGATTTTATGTGTTCTTGGTATTACTTAAATGCATTTATCCTAGACATTGACAATGACTTAATTTCCAAAGAAATTAGTGAAAGCCTTGGTCAAATATTGAATAAAGAAATATGTCTCTGCTCAACTCTCAAGTACTTCAGTAATTTCTCCTCTTGTTTCTGGCTCTTCAAAACCCGTGTTGATTAGCCCTGGGGTAATCTCTACTCTATGTAGAAGATGTAAATTCAAGCTTACAGACTTAGAGGTGAAATGTGGCTATCTTTATTTTTCCTATAACTGAATTGTAACAAGCCTCTATTCAACTGCAAAATGAAATCATTTTTCACTAGGACCTATTTAATTTATTCCAGAATCACGTCTAGCTTCTCCAATGAGGAACCAGGGCTTACATCATTTCTAGGCATCAGGCAGTAAATGGGGTGAGGTAGATGGCATGCCTTGTCTGAGTCATTGTCATTCATTTGTTCTGGCTTCTGCTGAGATATTTTCTTTTCGGAAGGGGCTTAAGCTGTCTTTCTATAGACATTTGATGTGCTTTCTCTTATTGCCATTATAAAAGCTTGAGAGTGTCAGTCTTCTGTGTTGTTGTCTTTGGATGCGGGGGAAATATTTAACTGCTCCAACATCACATTTGGGTGTGGGCAACTCTGTGCTCTCTTAGGCTTCTCTGCTCAGACCACGCAAACCAACTTCTATGCTTCCACTCGGTCATGCTGGGCATGGGAAATCTGACTGCCTTCCCAAGTGCCATTCATATATGGAAGGCAGAAATACACTCTGAATTTTCATTGTGAAACGTAATTCCTTCTTGACATTCTCTGTCTCAGTAAATGCCATCGTGATTTACACAGTTACTGAGATTTAAAAAAACTTGATTTATCCTTGATTCTTGTTTTTCTCCAATGCCACCATCCAATATGGTAGAAAGTCTTTTCAACTCTAAATTGTATCCCTAACCTACTTCTTCTCATCACTTCCATTGCTATCATCTTTATCCAAGCCAGCATTTTGTCTTACCTGACCAGCATGTGGTTTCACCTGACTTAACTCCTTAATTGACATCTATTAATTCCCTGCTTCTATGAGTACTACCTTCCTCCTTCCCCAGAGCATCCTACTGAAAACCTAAATTATGCTACTGTTCTACCCAAAACCCTCCAATCACTTGGCATAATGTATGGAGTAAAATCAAGGTTTACAAGGCCCTATTCACTCTGCTTCTTCTGGTCTAAACTTTGTATTCCTTGAATCTGCTGATCTTATTCCTTTTTAACTACAGTTTTTCATTTCCTGTCCTCCCTTATGTGACTCCTTCAAAAATGCTACCTCCTCAGGGAAGGTTTCTTCTCCCTATATCTTTACCTGACTTATTTTTCTTCATAACATTTATTACTACCCAAAATTAATTATTTGTGTATAGGTTTATTGCTTGGTTTCATCACCAAGGCCCAAACTTTATCCTCTCAATTGCTATCCATTGCATATAATACATTACCTTGTGGTACATAGTAAGCCATCAGTAAAGACTTTTTTTTTCCCAATGGATGAATACACTTGAAATTGGAAATACAGGGGAAATAGGGCAGTGTTTTCTATTTGCTGTATTTATTTTTGGAGATGAGAACAACTTCAGGATTGAATATGAACTCAAAGAGGCTTCTCTCATTCAAACAGAAGATACAGAGATACTTTTTATGTGTGACTACACAATTTTGCCCCTCACTTCAGCACAGTATGGTTTTTTACTATTTAACCATGTCATGTCCAATACTGTATAGCCTCTTGAAGTCAAGAAGATATGCATCATCTTAAATCTAAAATCCATAATCCACAACCCTGTTTAAAACAGCAGAAAAGTTAAAAAGAAATCAGTGACCTGGAAATTCGTCTGTAAACCACAGTAATTGATACGTTCACCAACGTGACTGAGCATGTACAACATTACTGGCATGAGGTATCAAGAATTCCTGGAAAATGTGGGCAGCATACATTAGTCATTTATCATTAAGCTGTGGAGGCTTTTTATTAGTGTCGGCTGTGTTCCTGTTAATAGTGCTTGACATTTATACATCCCAGGGCTCCTTCAGTAGTAAGTGATTAGAGCACAATTAAAACTAGTTTAAGCAAAGAACAATATGTATTGGCTGATGTAACTGGGAGGTCAAGGCTGGAATCTGGGATCAAATGATATTTTCATGGTTTGAGCTTTGTCTGTATCTCTTGGTTCTGCTTCTCATCACTTATACATATGTGTTAGCTTCTTCTACATGAATAGACTCTCATTATTTAGGAAAAAAGTGCTAGATCATTAGAAGTTGTAATACAAATAAAAGAGTCTTGCTGCAGAAGCAGCTAAAGAATCCCTGAGAGGATTCTAATTGGCCAACCTTAGGTCCTAGGCCTATAATAACCCTATCATTGTGAGGGAGATGTTGTATTATGATTGGATCAAACTTGATCACATGTCCCTTTGACAAAGGGAGTGATTAACACATGATTGACAACTCTTCTAGGAAGACATGGAATATGAGAGGTGTTCCTCAGAAACCAAAGAAGGTGCATAGGAAATTATGTTGATCAGGTAAAATATTAAACTTATTAGCATCCGTATATCAACATTGCTTTATACTTCTTTAGGGTAAAAATGACAATGTATTGTGAAAGAAAAAACCTTGTATGTATGTTGCATCTTATTATTTTTGACATTATTCCAGTAACTGAAAATAATGCGATGGAAATGTGAAATATATAATGCTAGGTAATTTTAGGATTTCTAGCATTAGAAACAATACTATCTGGAATCAAGGTCTCATAGAATGAAGAAATAATTATGGAATGAAGATGAAAATAATGAGATGGAAAATCAATAGAAATGGAGGGCAGACATCAGAGAGGGAGATGTTTCTGAAGGAGAGAAAGCATCAAAGAGAAAAACAATAATCATAAACCTCAAAGAAGAATAAAACTTTGAATCACAGGTCTTAAATCAAGTGAATCATATTTGCATCATATTTTATATGTGAGAAAATGTAGTTTCCACTTTCCAGCCTCCTTTCTCATTCATATATTGGACTTCTGCATGGGCTTATGTTTTGATTTTCTATCTGTAGTCTACCTTGTTACCTTGCCTATTGTATGTTTCCCTGTAAAACTGATGCCTGGCCCTGAATCCCAAATAAAATAGTAGAGTCTGTTTTGTCAGTGTCCTTCCTAAGCCTGGATCTTAATCCCTGCTTTTTATTCCTCTCTCACTCTTCATTGTCCTCGTGACCCTCCTCTTATTTGAAAGGACAGATCCTATTGAAGATCAACCTGGTGCTAGGGGAAGAAAGAAAAAGCAGCTATAGAGATGGTTTTGGTGAGCAAGCTGGGTCAGCCAAGGGCACTGCAATACGATTCTAAATGTCTTTGGGGTCATGAAGCTATTCTAGTGAGTAAAGAGTCAAGAATATTCCAGGAACCATTTGAGCTGTTATTAGTTCAGTTGGTGTTCCTTAGTACAAAAAAAATAAGATAGAACCTACCCTGATTGGTTGGGAACTTCTCCTTGAGAGTTCCCATGCCTTATTGCTTCTTCCTGAAACCATCATGGAACCTCATGAGCTGGCCTGTACCTAATATTTCTCTCATCCCCATTGACACCAGTTGTGAAGGCTTAGAATGCTTTGAAAGCGAATGCTGTCATTACAGGGTAACTCAGAGCCTTTTTCTTTTCTGGAAATGCAAGAGAAATAGTCACCTTCTTCCTATTTGGTAAAATTATCTCCTGACTTTAGAAGTGGAACATCTTTAGCAGGTCCCATCTTAGCACCTGGTCAGTTGTGCTGCGCCTGATTGTGCAGGCCAAAGAAGCAATCAGGACAATAATCTTAGTGTGACCTCTGCTAATGGGTCTTTCTGGGATTGGAGTTGGCTTTATTTGCTCTTACTTGATTTAGGCAGTGATAACCAAGTCTAGAATGGGAAAAACTCCTTAAAGAGTGAATTTGGATTTGCACTGTGTTTTTCCAAATCATTTTTATTTCAGAATGAAAGAGCTGGAAAAAGCTTGACAACTTTTGGTCTATTTTTATTTGTGTATTTCTTAAGAGGTACACAAAATCTCTTATGTAGGTTATGATAAAGCTCAGTGCTAGGACAATTAATAACATATTCTGTAAGTCAACTAATATTTTTCATACCACAGATTGAGTTATTCTCCCTTTTTCTTTTAAGCTTTATGGATAGGTTTCCTTGGTTACACGTTTCACATCTAACCCCTCTTGCCTAATACCTGTTTTTTTTTTTTTTTTCCTCATGTTTTTAAAGGTAATTTATGGTGTTACAAGTGTCAGGGTTTTGAGGACTTGGGAGTGAGGGACAGATGAGATTTACCTTTCCTCAGGAGACTGGAAACTCACCATGTGCTTGACAAGATTGTGAAATTTTTTTTCCCATATGGCAAATTCCAAAAGACATGTGGTAATGAGCCATGACTGAACACAGACAACACAGTCTATAATTAACCTCATATAGACAGCATGCAGTAGGAACTTATGACTTTTGGCTCCAGTATCTCATCCTCCCCTAATTGTTTAGTTCTATAAGTGCATCAGTTTAAAAGGAAGCAGCCTCCTACATATAGACAAGGTTTTGTCTTTCAAGGAAAGTAACTGGGATAACGATCTTCATTATCACTCTCTCTGGGTTAGATATATAAAAAAGGAGGATCACAAATAAGTTTTCATGAAAGTATACATGTTGCCCACATACAACTTTGGAATTGTCAAGCAAAAATTGTAGCATTAGTCTGCATAATGAGAATTGTTTTGGATTTTAGATTTCTTTTCGTTCTCTTCACAAATTCTGACCCAGAGTGGTTAAGAGAAAATATACATTAAAATAGATTGATCAAATAAATTATTGAAAAGGGAAGTCCGGATAATAAATTCCTTATGGAACCTTTCTCCAGGGCATGGCATTCAAGGATGATACATCTGTTAGAGTTGGTCTGACAGCTAGCTTCCTCTGCAGAGTTTGTATAATGGACTCACACATGCACACACCTAATATGTGGTGTATTTATTAGGCTGCCCTACTGACAGTTATACTACATAAAGTTCAGCATAAGACTCAAGTGTAGAGTTCCAAACCAGCATTTCAGAACTGATTGCACATTCAATTAAAGTCAAATAGTCCAGTGCCACCCTTTATTCTGTAAAACACCAAAATGAAATAGAAAAGGCAATCTGATACTTAAAACATGCTGTTGTTCCATTCAGTGATTCTCCAGACAACTATAAACTAAGATCTTATTTGGGATGCTTTTCTGGCCATGCATCCCCTAGCAACCTATATGGAAAAAATATTCAAATATTATAGGGCTAAAGGTCATCCCTTGTAAGTAGTGGACTTCAAATTCAAGAGTATACTTTGATTTGGACACTTCATGCAATAGATTCCAAAGGGATTCTTTTTTTTTTTGAGACGGAGTCTCACTCTGTCGCCCAGGCTGGAGTACAGTGGCGTGATCTCGACTCACTGCAAGCTCCGCCTCCCGGGTTCATGCCATTCTCCTGCCTCAGTCTCCCAAGTAGCCAGGACTACAGGCGCCCACCACCATGCCCAGCTAATTTTTTGTATGCAGATATTATTATGCGGTTTTGACAGAATGTCTTTCCAGCATGGTCAGATAACTGAAAGTGACCAACAAAAGGAGGGTGATGTTAGAGAAAGAGGGAGAATTCTTTTATGTGTATGATTTCATGAGAAGAATAATTGGAGCATCACATATTTCAGAGTGACAGCCAAATAATACACATTGGGTGGAACTGCTGCTTATTTATCCTTCCAAGAGAATCTAAAATACAGATGTTACCAGTGTATTTACAATGAAAAAAATTCCTTTCTTGTAAACTAAATTAAAGCTGGACCATTGAGATCCATGAAGCTCATGTTCTTTGTGGCTCAATTACTTTGAGCATTTTCTATAAACATTTCCTAAGTATTTTATGAGCTATGAAAATGGTTGAGGAAACTGCAGCCACATAAAGGTGACATGCTAAGTATATTGCTGGAAAACATACAGCAAAGACAAGGAACCAGTGAGTATCTTAACAAATACTGTGATCCAAAGGCAGAGTTCTGCTTCAAATTGTATTCATTAACCCGTAGGAATGCTTTTAAGGTTTCTCTTGTCACTGGCAATAAAAATTATTAAAAAAAAAAAAACAGGTACTGATATACAGGCAAAGTGTTCCATTCATGTAGTTTTATTTTGTTACCATTTTAATTTTGGAAGTAAGGAAAAAAGTTTTTTTCACTTCAGAGGAGGATTTTTTTTTCTACCTCTAAAATATTGATCAAATTAATTTAATTTCATAGATAAAATTTTTGGAAGCGAACTACTTACATGGTAGTTTTTTTCTTTTACATTCTATGCTTTATTTTCTGTAATAGTACACGTTTTGGCCCATAGTTGGCCTGGTTTTGAAGTATTTTTCTATTCTTGAGGATTTTTACATATCTTTTTTCCTTTTAACTCCAGATTGGTGGTGGTGTTTTCTTAGAGTTCAGAAGAGTTTCTTAGAGTTCTGTTAAGCAAGGCAAGTGGAAGTATATGCGGAATGCTTACGTTAGTGACAGTCAGAGGCTTATATTTCAAGTTGACTTGACATCGCAAATATGCCCAAGAATGTATTCTGACTTAGATAACAGGGGATGTTTACTGGGGTTGGAACTTAAAAAACATCTAGTTTAGGATTTTAGCAGATACCTCCTGTGCTGGAATGCTTTTCTAGAACCAGAAATCATAGGGAAGAAACATTCTGATCAAATAGACTTTTAAAGTTGGAAGGGACTTTAAAAGTAAGCTACTCCAAGCACTTTATTTTACAGGTAAGAGAACTGAGCGTCTGATAAATTAAGTGACTTACTCATGTGTTACCTCTATTCAGCAGATATTTTGAAATATCATTAATCTTTTAAATGGACTTTAATTAAAATATTTAGTATTATATACATTTTTTCCATAATAGAACACTTAAGTTGGTTCCAACTTAATAGAATACTTAAGTTGGTTCCATAATAACCAACTTAAGTGTTCTATTAAAGTCAGCCTGAGCTGAAGAAACAGTTTGGGAAATTAGAACCATAGCACTTTCAAAGCTCACAATTTTCAAGAGTAAGATTTAACAACATGGTTGCACTGTTGTATGAAGTAGAGGTGTATTATGAATTAACCTGCAATGTAAAATGCCTCAAACCATTTCTTTGAGCAGAGAGGCACAAACTTAAATATTATTATTCTTTCTAGGCATAGGGCTTATCCTTTGTTTTAAAAAGAACATTTATTCTCTATTAGTTTCTTCTTTAGGTAACAGTAAAGAGATCAAGATATAAATGAACTTTACCAAGAAGAAACTCTGTCCAGTGGCCACAAAATGAACACCTGTTCTCACCAGTAGCTCACAAATACTCACCCTTGGATTAAAGGAGAACTGAGTAGGAGAATGTTAATGACAACATGAAGCCTGTCACTAAAGAAAAAGTTTTAAAAGCACACATTCTACTGATTATAAAGTTCTACTCATAAAAGAAGGAAAAACTAAGCCTAAGAGATGGATGGGGGACAAAGAATGGGGCAATAAGAATTCCTGGTTTTGTGATAAGCCTCATAGCTGATGGTTGATATCAAAGTTCTAAAGAAGCTTAAACTTGTAAAAGTCTTCTTTGGGAAACATATCTAAGGTGGTGACCTGCTCACTATTTGGAAGCCAAGTATCTTTCCCCCCTAAATTAAAACCCCTCCAGAAAACAAAAAGAAAACCCATAAAATGTGTCAGATTAGGGCCAGGTGAGGTGGCTTATGCCTGTAATCCCAGAACTTTGGGAGGCTAAGGCAGGAGGATTGCTTGAGCCCAGGAGTTCAAGACCTACCTGGGCAACATAGGGAAACTTGGTCTCTTCAAAAAGTTAATAATAATAATAATTAATTAGCTGGGTATGGTATCATGCGCCTGCAGTCCCAGCTACTCAGGAGCTGGGGTGGAAGGGTCACTTGAGCCTCGGAGGTCAAGGGTGCAGTGAGCTGCAATCGCACCACTGCATTCCAGTCTGGGTGACAGAGCAAGACCCTATTCCCCTACCTCAAGAAAAAGTCTCAGATTATAGAATAAAGGCAGAATTTTAACAAAATAAATTTCTTTTGTTTCAGTGTGAGTGAATACTGTGGTTCATGAAGTGGCTTTTGATACAATGAAAGTAGTCTTAATTCTACAAGTCATTTACTGTGGGACCTTCATGCTTCTTCATGACTCATCTATCAGTGGCCTTCTGATATTTCTACATCTGGATTCAGAACTCCCATTCATTCAAATTGAGTCATATTTTCCTCTTTGCAGTAAATTAAAAATAAAACCTTAAGAAACTTAAAAAAAATTTTTTTTTTTTGCTTTTCATGTATTTTAAGTAAAAATCATTTTTTTACATAGACACCTAATCTTGTTCCTCTCTACCCAACTTGAATCCCTGGGCAAAAGAACTCCATTTATAGGATACTATTATACACTGATGATGTGTCTAAACTAATTCTATAGTGAGACAAATCTCAGAAAAAGTGGCAAAGAGCAGAACTGTACATCTTAAAATATGGTCAAATTTACTCATTTTCCTTAATATTATTTAGGAAGGCCTAGAATCAGAATTCCAAGGGATAACACCTGATGATGAAAAGCTCTGTGAGTAATACTGTCAGGTCAATGTTCTAGCTAGAGAGGAGTGATAGAAAAGCTGCATGCTGGCGGGAGAGTCAGGCCTGTTTGTGCAGTCTTGGCCACTGCACTTATACAGAAAAAAAAAAAAAAAAAGTTGAAATTGCTCATTTTGGCTGACTTTCCTACCACCTCCCACTCCCTCCAACCTCCCAAATTTACTTTCTGGGATGTGGACACAGACTGATTCCCTCTGAAAGAAAGGAGAGATGGCTACATGTGTCCTGCAGATGGAATAAAAAGGGGATCTGGCATTTCTAGAAACAGCCGATACTCCACTAAAAACCTCCGTGAGAGAAATCTTACAGAGCAAGAAAAAGATAAAGTACATACCTTATGAAAACCTTTTCTACTCTAACTTGCTCTAGGCTTATAAAATCATCTTTACTATTTGCATAGATTCCGATGAGATGATACTAATTTTCAACAAAATCAAGGCTCATCTTTTCCAGCACAAAATAATCAAAATTACATACTTTAGCTTCATGTGGACATAATTCAATATATGTGTTTTTTACTATATGGTCATACATAATGAAGTATGGAACTAATACAATACCAGGATGATGCTTTCACAGGATCCTTGGGTTGTCACTTTTCCAGCCAGAAGCCTCTATGGCCAGTTGCGCCTTTGCCCATTTTCCTTGGACCCACTGGACTCATTCTGCCCAGTCTGCTCTTGGCTCATGCTACCAGCCCAGTTCTCATGCCTGCCAAGGGTAAGCCAGGTGCAGGGTGACAAGGGATGTGTGACGGAGTGAGCAAGGGGTTTGGACACTGCACACAGCCAGGCATGCTGGCTGCAGCGGGGTGGGCAGCTCCAGGGGCCAGCATGAGTGCTGGCTCCCTGTGATGCTGTGGCTGGACCAGGTGTACTGCAAGCAGCTTCCACGCCTGGCACTGGGGAACATGGCGGCACCCAGAAGCTTAGAGACACCAGGAACTGCAGAGACACCAGGAACTGCAGAGCCCCACAGAGGGTGTCACAGCCTGGCTCAGGGAGCTCCTAGGTCTGGTCTCCCCAAAGGGCCACAATTCTTCTCTCCTTCTCTCTTCTTTCCTTCTTTTTGCCTGCAGTGTGAGGTGAGCAAGGAGTGTGTTTCAGCCCTGTTGGTGTTATGGCTGTTTCAGTCCCACAATTCAGCTAGTCCCAAGTTCTTGTCCTGTGTCCAGGAAGAATGAAGTATGTGGACAAGTAGAGGGCTGAGCAAAGAGAAGAGGGGCTTTATTGAGCAATGGAACAACGCAGAGGAGACCTGCAGTGGGTCGCTCCTCTCCACAGGCAGGGAGTCCTCCAGACGTTTAGCTCTCAGCAGAGAGGAGACCCACAGTGGGTAGCTCCTCTCCATAGACAGGGCATCCTGTTATTTTCTCAGATCTGGCTATGTCAGGGTTTCTTATGGGCTTCAGAGTGGGGGAAGTACATGCTGATTGGTCTATGGATGGTCATGGGTGGACCCAGCACCATAAGTTCTCACTCTGGTCTGTGGAACTGACAGCCCAGCCCCCAGGCTTCCTGGGTTTTGAAGGTGGTGCTTCACTGGGGACCCACCCCTGGCCATCCAGGAGTCTGTCTACCTCCTGCCACCATTAACCTGCCATCCACATTGCCCACGGCACCCAGGCTGTTTGTGCCAAGAGGTGCCTGCAGGCTTGCACTGAGTCACATTTAGCCCCCTCTCAGTTACCCTCCCATGTTTGCTGGCACTCAAAGTCCGGAGGGGTTTGGGGTGGCAGGAGGCTGGCATGTCAGTGCTGCCCCAAGTGCACACACAGGCTGTGTTGTGACAGTGCCTGGGCTCAGCCACAACTTTCCTCCAAAACTGGAGTGGCCGCCAGGAGTGGGGAGAGGCCAGGTAGTGGGAGCAGGCACTTCTGGGACTGCAGGGGAAGGGGGACCTCCTGGGCCCTCAAGAGTGCAGAGATGCCCAGGTCTGCAGCTGCAGCCAGGTGGCTGCAATTTTGCTTGGGAGGGTGGGGTTTCCTCCTCTCCAACTTGGAAGGTGGCTGGACTTCTGCCTGCTCCTGGCTCCCACCGGCTTCATGGAAAGTACAGCCCTGGCTGTATGTCCCCCACTGCAGCTGGTGATGGCAATGGCTGCTCCAGATAGGCCACCACTACAATCAATGCCATCAACTGCTTGTCAATCATTCGTTTGTTTTTCAGTTCCATGCCAGACCTATGCTAGCATATAAGTAAATAGCAGTGAATAAGATGCCCAAGTTCTTTGTCCTATACAGCCTAGTAATCTTGGATGAGGTTCATAAATTCTCTGAAAATTTGTAAAGAAGGGAATTGAACTAGATGGTTTTGAATGGGACCTCAATCTCAAAAATTGCATGCTTCTAATATCTCCCGTTAGCATGGAAGACAGATGGGGACTGAGATTTCTACACTTTTCTTGCTCTCATTCCTTCCTTTTCCCAAGAGCATTAGGGTGCAGAAGGAGAGATTTGAATGAAAACAGTAGAAGAAACGCTGCTTTTCAGACAGAAGGAAGTACTAGAGAGAGAATGAAAGAAAAAAGGAGAAAGAGATCCTAAATCATAAGATTTTTAAAACCTCTGGAAAGCTTTAAAAATAGGAACAGATTTCTTTGTGTACCCTTCATGCCATCTTCAACCAGTATTAATCCTATGCTCTATTTGTATAACTTGTGTTCTCTTAAGTTATTAAGAAGTCTATGAATAATCTTTAACACTTCCTCAGCACCTTGTTTCAGAGACTACTTAGATATTTTACTTGCATGAATCCCCCCAACAACCTTAGGAGGTAGAAATTATTATTATCCTTATTTTCCAGAGAGTTCAAGAAGTCAAATATTAATAACTTGTCTGAGGTTACACAGCTAGAAAGTTAGGATTTGAATGCAGATGTCTGGCACCACTAGCTCACACTACCTCACTGACCCATTACCTAACCAAACTGGCACTTCCATTGTCTTATGATTTTTCATTACTGTTTACTAGCAAATGTTACTAGTGAAATATTCTAGAAATGTCCACTTAAGATCTTGTCTTTCTTTCCATTTCTACCATAATAAGAAAGAAAATTTAAATAATGATGATTTTAATTGTTTGCTCTCATATTAGTTTCCTAGGGTTGATGCAACAAGTTACCACAAATTGGGTTGCTTAAACAGAAATTTATTTTTACCCTGTTGTGGAGGTCAGAATTCCAAAATCAAGTTCTTGGCAGTTAGTTCTTTTTTTTTTTTTTTCTTATAAAACGGAGTCTCGCTCTGTTGCCAGACTAGAGTGCAGTGGTGCGATCTTGGCTCACTGCAACCTCTGCCTCCCAGGTTCAAGTGATTCTCCTGCCTCAGCCTCCTGAGTAGTTGGGACTACAGGTGTGCACCACCATGCCTAGCTAATTTTTGTATATTTAGTAGAGATGGGAATTCACCACGTTGGCCAGGATGGTCTCTATCTCTTGACCTCGTGATCTGCCTGCCTTGGCCTCCCAAAATGCTGGGATTGCAGGTGTGAGGCACCACGCCCAGCCCAAAGTTAGTTCTTTCTGAAGGCTCTCAGAGAGTATCCATTCTATGCCCCTCTCCTAGCTTCTAGTGACTGCGAGAAATCATCTTTTTAAGAGTACAAAGAATTTATTGCAGTTTTGGGAAATCTGACTAATGGGAGCAATCTGTTTACTCTTCCTCTGAAGAGACAGAGCAGTCTTTTGGATGAAGACTTAGGATAGATCTTTCTACATCACAATATTATATCCACTACCTATCATTTCTCCTTTTATTATCACATTTTTTAAAAATTTAACTTTTATTTTAGGTTCAGGGGCACATCTGCAAGTTTGTTACATGGATAAATTGTGTGTCTTTGAGGTTTGAATCACAAATTAGATGCTTCACTTCAATCTCTACCCTCATTTTCATATGGCCTTCTCCCATATGACTCTGTGTCTCAAAACTCTCTGTTCTTTACTTATAAGAATACCAGTCATTGGATGTAGGGTCCTTTCTAAACCCAGGATGATTTCATCTTGAGATCTCTAATGTAGTTATATTTGTAAGACTTATTTCCAAATAAGGCAACAGTCATGGCTATTAGAGATTAGGACTTGGATGCATCTTTTTTGGGGGACTCTATTTTATTTAACTTACCATAGCTTTATTGTATGAAATAATTTGTCACAATATGCTCTTCATGCTGTTAATCAATGGCTGTTTGTTCATTAATTCAAGAAATAGTGACTGAAAACTGCAACCATGTACAGGATACAGCAGCTATCCTGGGAGAGAGGGAGAGGAAGAGATACAACAAGGAAGGAACTAAACAAGGTCATTTCAAAGAATGAAAAATGGTATGAGGGCAATTAAACAGGAGAATAGAGTCTCATTGACCCATGAGCCTGAAGTATCTCCTTAAATATCAGTCATAGCTCTTGATACTGTCAGTAACTGTATGATTTTATTTCAAAAATAAATTCTATTTTCAATTTTATTTATGTTGCAGAAAATCTTTCTTGGTATAATAAATTGGTCAAAAGAAATGAGATGTCATTACTCAGCTAACATGTCAAAAAATATTGACCCATGAAGGAAATAACATACTAGATTCTATGATTTCCCTAGAGTATTGGAGGAAATTGAATTAGGAAAAAGTAACAGCACCAATTCACCAAACATCAATTTCCCCAACTCTGAAACAGTACTGCATTGTAAGATCACTATCAAAAATGTCCTCAGGGACCTTTATCCATAGGAACATACAATTTTTGGAAAAAATCCAACCTGCTCTAACTGCTCATATTTTACTCAGCAATGGCAATTGCAAAATTTTTGCAAAATATATTGGTGAATGGCTTGGAAGATGTTTTTCAGGAAGTAATTCATTGAGATTAAGATGATTTCTTAAAACTCAATTCGAATTCAAATAGTACTAGAATAGTAGTCTTCATAACGCACCTATGTAAGGCCTGTCTTATCCCCATGGCTTTATGATCTCTGAGTGCAAGCAAGGCCTTTTGGTAACGTTTTGTGAACCACTGAGAAATTGTTTTGGCATGCTTTTTGGATTTAGGGCTGGGTGGTTATTTGCCCATTTTGTTTCTGCACAAATTATATTTTTTTTTGTTCAATTTTAGTAATTGGGTACCAGCAGCTGGAATTATTTTGATGAAGTTCATGAACCCTTTTATAGTGCTAGAAATTTAAAAGGCAAAAACATTTATTCTAACTTGAAGTGTGGATTCAAGTGAAGTCCTAGTTTACTCTGATGAAAGAGATTTGGCTGTGGTTAAGATTAAATCAATGCTTGTTGCAGCAAATATTTCAACTCTGCACCTTGATTTGCTGGAAAACTTCTTCATTATCTGGACAGGAAAGAGCAAGGCTAAAATTTATCATTTCATTAGGAGTTTAGATACTCTCCCCCACCCATAGGTAGTGAGGAAGTGCTTTTTTGGAAGTCATTTAATAATAAGTTACACAAAAACTATTGCATGAAGCACTACATGTCAGTTGTTATTTATTGAATCTGCATTAACAAAATAAGATAAAAGAAATGAGTAAAAATGTAAACAAAATAGTGGAATACAAAATAAGAGGAATGAAATTAACTCAAACGACTGTATTTAACTGTCTGAGTTGTTTTCTTTTATACTTAATGAATTTATGCTACATTCTTTGTCTGAAATAAGATATGATGTCTGTAAAACTTTTGATATTGGCAAATTTTTTTAGATGTGTCTCTTGCAGCACTTTTATCCCTATTCATTTGCTCTATGGAAACTGGTTCAGGGTTTGCTGTGTGCTAGGCACTGTACTATATATTAACACCTGATGTGTGGAGGTAAACCAAACACATATGGTACCAGTGCCCAATGAGTTGGGGTGGTAGAAATTAAGTAAAAACATATATGAATAAATAACATTTTCATTTATAATGAAAATGGTAAGTGCTATTTATAGCGATAGGAAAAAAAACCCCAAAGTGTTTCGTTTTGTTTTTTTACTTTCTTACACAGTCACTAAACATTTCTGACACCAGATGTGTGGATTTTTTGTTTTTGTTTTTTATTTTTATTTTTTGGTCTCACAACAACCAAACAATTCTCAAGTGGACATACACTGAGTGTCCTATAATTTAACTTAACATACCTGGTGGAGGACCTTGTCTCAATATTGATGGCTCCTGGCTGATTAGAGTGGTGATTGTTAAAGTTTGGGGTGCCCGTGTCAATTTCTAAGGATAAGAATATAAAGTTTGCTGTGTCAATTGACTCTTCCATGAAAGATTTCCTATAGCATGTGATGATATTTAACAGCATTTGACCCACAGCAGAACTTCTTCAAAATTGGAGTCAGTCCTCTCAAATCCTGCTGTTGCCTTATCAACTAATTTTATGTACATTCTGACCATTTCAACAACGTTCACAGCATCTTCAGCAGGAGTAGATTCCATCTCAGGAAGCCACATTCTTTGCTCATTCATGAGCAACTACTCCTCATTCATTCAAAGTTTTATGATGAGATTGCAGCAATTCAGCCCTATTTTCAGGTTCCACTTCTAGTTCTAGTTCACTTGTGATTTCCACCACATCTGTATTTACTTCCTCTATTGAAGTCATGAACCCGTCAAGATCTCCATGAAGGTTGAAATCAATTTTTTGCAAATATTGATCTTTTGACCTCCTCCCATGAATTACAAATGTTCTTAATGGCATCTAGAATTATAAATCCTTTCCATAAGGTTTTCAATATATTTTGCCCAGATCCATCAGAAGAATCACTCTCTATGACAGCGATTGCCTTAAAACATTTTTTAATAATAAAACTCAAAAGTCAAAATTACTCCTTGACTTGTGAGCTGAAGAGTGGATGTTGTGTTAGTGACGGTAGCCATGGGCCATCTGGTGCAGCTGCTGTTATGTTGGCCACTGCAGGGAGGGCACAGCGAAGAGGCAGATAGTACCATAGCCCACTGCCCTAAGGGGCTGGTCGTGCATCAGGCAAGAAGGAGCACTGGGCCGCCCCTGGATGTCGAGGCCACAGGAGGAGCTCACAGCAACATTGCCGCGGCCCCAGATGCTAGCCCAGGCCCAGCAAGGACTTGAAGACCCCACTCCAGGCTGTGACGGGGCATAGCCCAATGCCCTGCTCCCTGGAGCCAGTGGGGGCTGGGGACAAGTGGGTGCAACTGCAGCTGCCCAAGCCGCCACTGAAACCAGGGTACTGCTGTACTCGTGGGCAGAGCTGCAGCTACCCAAACTACACTGTGGATCGTGGGGAGCTAAGAACAGGCAAGAGCCCTGCCTGCCCAGGTGCAGCAGCAGCAGCTGCCCAAACCATGGCTGCAGACAGGCATCCCTGTACTCTTGCGGGCCTGGGAAGGTCCCCCTACCCTCGGAGGCTTGGAAGTGCCTGTTCCTGCTGCCAGGCCTCTCCCTGCTGTTGGCACCTGCTCCAATCATCAGCAAAGTTGGGGCAGAGCCAGTGGGCCATGAATGGCAGCGGAAGGTAGACAGATTCCTGAACAGAAGAGGGCGGGTCCCTGGTAAGGACCCACCTTCAGGCCAGCTGGGCCCTGAAGGCTGGGGGCTGAGCTGCCGATCCTGAGGACCTAAATGGGGACTTGTGGTTCTTCTTCCAGGCCTGCCCGTGGCTGACCCGGGACCGATTGGCATGCACTTCCTCCCCTCTGAGGTCCATAATAAGCCTGGGGCTCAGCCAGAGCAGCGGACAGAGAGACTATGGGATGACCAGCTGCAGAGAGGAGCTACCCTCTCTTCTGAGAGCTTCAGAGACCTGAAGAGATGTCAGGACTACAGCTGCAGAGACTAGCAGCCCTCTCTAGGACCTACTGTCTGATGAGAGCAGCAGATACTGGGATGACCAGCAGCAGAGAGCAACTACCCTCTCCAGGGCCTCCTCTCTGCTGAGAGCTAAACATTTCACAGGAGGACCTGTCTACAGAGTAGAGCTACCTGCTGCGGGTCTCCTGTAAGCTGTTCTAACACTCAATAAAGCTCCTCTTCGTCTTGTTCACCCTCCATTTGTCTGCATACCTCATTTTTTCTGGATGTGGGACAAGAACTTGGGCAAAGGCACCACTGGCCACAGAGGTTTCCAGCCAGAAAATTGACACTCCAAAGATCCTGTAACATTAGCAGTCATGAAAACAACATTCTTTTTGCACATCTCCATCAGAGGTCTTGGTTTATCAAGGGCATTGTCAATGAGCAGTACTATTTTGAAAGAAATCTATTTTTTTGAGCAGCTGGTCTCAACAGTAGGCTTAAAATATTCAACAAACCATACTGCAAACACACGTGATGTCATCCAGGTTTTGTTGTTCCATTTACAAAGTACACACAGAGTAGATTTAGCATAATTAATAAGGGTCCTAGGATTTTGACATGGTGAATAGACATTGGCTTCAACTTAAAGTCACCAGCTGGATTAGCTGCTAAAAAGAGTCGGCCTCTCCTTTGCAGTTTTGAAGCCAGGCTTAGACTTCTCTCTAGCTATGAAAGTGCTAGATGGTATCCTTTTCTGATATAAGGCTGTTACTGCTACACTGAAAATATGTTACTTAGTGTAGTTACCTTTATCGATTATCTTAGATCTTCTGGTTAGCTTGCAGCTTCTACATCAGCACTTCTTGCTTCACTTTACACTTTTAGGCTATATAGATGGCTTCTTTCCTCAAATCTCATGAACTAACCTTTGCTAGCTTCCACCTTTTCTTCTGAGGCTTCCTCACCTCTCTGAGGCTTCCTCATCTCTCTCAGCCTTCATAAAATTGAAGAGAGTTAGGGCCTTGCTCTGGATTAGGCTTTGGCTTAAGGGAATGTTGTGGCTGGTTTGACCTTCTATCCAGACCACTCAGACTTTCTCCATGTCATCAATAAAGCTATCTTGCTCTCTTATCATTTGTGTGACTCCTGGGGTAGCATTTTTAATTTCCTTCAAGTACTTTTTACTTGCATTCATGACTTGGTTATCTGTTTGATATAAGAAGCCTACCTTGGGGCCTATCTCATCTTTCCACAAGTCTTATTCACTAAGCTTAATCATTTTTAGCTCTTGATTGAAAGCAAAAGATGTGGGACTCTTCCTTTTACTTGAACACTTAGAAGCCATTGTAGGGTTGGTTACTAATTGGCCTAATTTCAGTATTGTGTCTCAGGTAATAGGCAGGCCCAAGCAGAGAGAGTGAGATAGGGGAATGGCTGGTTGATGGAGCAGTCAAACAGAACACACACAATGTTTACTGATTAAATTTGCCATCTTATATGGGAATGGTTTGTGGTGCCTCAAAACAAGGACAATAGTAACATCAAAGATCACTGGTTATATGTCACCATAAAAGATATAGTAAGAATGAGACAGCATGAATAGCAAAATGTGACAGAGACATGAAGTGAGTACATGCTGTTGTAAAAATGGTGCTGATAGAATTGCCACATTCCTTCAATTTGTAAAAAACGCAATATCTGTGAAACAAATAATGTGAAGCCAATAAAACAAGATGTATCTGTGGTAGGACTGAACATGTGACTTTTGCCACTGTATCATTATTTATGTAGTAGACTGTTATTACGAAGTGGATTGTAGTACATTTACAGCTGGGTTTACTCACAGTATTTGCCTTTGAACTGCTTCTATTTGCTTTCCTGATGAGAGGAACTCTAACTAGACTGGCAATATTGTGTTGTTTTAAACTTTGAGAATTAGTCTGTTGGTCCATGTACTATACATGCCATTTGGACCAATTCTTTTGTGGGGGAAATTTTCAAGAGTGTTGAAAGCATTGGTGGAGGAAATTCACTGCTTTGAGGTTTCCATCTAATACAAAATGTTTTTCTTTGAAACCTTTAGTCAATCTCAATATTCTCTTTTATTGTTCTCAATTTAAAAAATCTGCTCCTTGGATGTAAGACTGTGTATTTAATACTAAACTATAAACTGGTAGTTGTATTCCTAAGATCCCTTGAGTTAGCATAAACTATATTATAAAACAATTGTTTCAAAGCAAAATGGGGAGTTCGAACTTGAAAGCTTTAGTCTTGCCATTACATGTTATTTTTTTAACAGGAATTCTAATAATAATTTTACAACTGTGAATATACAGCTAAAAATGAAACAATAATGAACAAAACCTATCTTTGACTCCAAATAACTCTTCCTTCCCTTTCCTACCAACTACAACACTGTTATTGATACACTGCTTCTAACAGAGTTATGATATTGACTAACATTCATTAAGCACTGGTGACTACCAGACACCATTGCAAGCATGTTGCAAATATTTTCTTATTTAATCTTCATAGCAAGCTTATTATGTAGGAGTTTTTATTTTGTATTAGCTTCATTTTCCAGATATGGACATTGTGGCAGTTAATTATCTTGCCCAAGTTCACAAAATTGATAATATGACAACAATGTCTATCTTCTCTAGCCTATAAATGCTGTACTCTTTTTCTGATTCCTTATCATGGCTTGGAGATCTCGTTATAATTGATTAAGGAAAAAGTGTTAGTGCAATGCAAAGAATGTTTCTTCAGCAGCTAAGTCATATTGTATCTTCTTTATGAGAAACAGACTGGGAGAAAAGCCTATAAAAAGGAATGTCATTAATATTGAATTAGATGTGTTTATGAAGTGCAAACAAACCCATTTATAACTACATGAAAAATATCAACTGGGTCTATTTTCACAAATTCACTTACAGAAGGACGTGACCTTTCTGACAGGCTCTCCCAGTAGGAAAACTCTAAGGTGGGGTCATTTGTTGTAGATGTAACTGAAGGCACATGTAATTACAGACAGAAAGGGTCTTTGGACAGGTCAGATGATGCCTAGCTCGTTGGTACTGAAACAAATACAATAATACTTAAAATAGGACTCAATTAGCTGATTTATTTTTGTTAATTCTGATATGAAGGAAGTAATTACCTTGAAGCACTCAAGAGGGCAGATGCATTCACACCAAAGATGATGGTTTGGCTTCTGGCAGATTATGAAATTCCTCCTCCCTTCAGGATCATAAGCTTCTGGTATAGAGTTTAAAAATACATAATTAAAGGAAATATCATATTTCGTTCATACAACTTAAAAGCCCCTACATTTTCTGTAAATAAAGCTTGCATTCGATGCTTTTCTTTTCAGAACTAAAAATATTCACCTAATAATCAGAAACCATTTTAACACATTAAAGTTTTATTTTCCTATTCCCTTAAAAAATTGAGTTCTGCTGTGTCAACGTGGCTAAGTCTGCCCTAGGCCACTCTTGATGATGGAATTTATAGAATAAACACCAAAGATGATGAAAGGTAACCTGACCTGAATTTTTCCTGAACTTGAATGAGGTCGAGAGATCACTCTGCACATTCTTTCCAAGCTGAAAATTCATTTCAGTTGTTGCTGTTACTCTGTTTCATCTATGCATACAGTGAAAGGAAAACTTGCGGCAAAAGTTTATAAGCTGGAACGGTTTTTTTAAAAATTAAAGAAAAAGAACATTTGGAAGGAACGTTATCAATGTCTATGGAAATACTGTGGGATGTGTTACAAACATAGACATGGAATTTATGTGTTAGTGATGTTCACTTTTGATAACTCCATTAGTAGAAGCCATCCTACTAAAAGGCATATGTATCACTTAAATATCCCAGGGTAAATCTGAAGAAAACCAAAGGAGGGAAATTCTATAGCTGAATGTTTAGGCAGTACATCTGCAGAGACAGGCACTATAAGAGATGTTGGTCATTGGATTTCCTGCTTTTTATTTCTATTGATTTTTTTCAAACTTCTATTAACAGAACATTAGGTTTTGTTGAAGTCACTATTTATCACACTTGCCTTTCATTCTTTCTTATTTATCATGACCTATTTTCCTCTGCTAGGATACAATCCTAATAAGAGCAAGAGTTTTACAATTAATTCAGTACCCAAGAGTCCTAGAAACCATGGCTGATAGATGGTAAGCCCTCAATGGAGGAAATAACAAGGTGATTTTTTTCCCAATACCCTGTAGAGAACCCAGTGCTGTGCTTTGTACACAGGTCAACAAGCATTTATGGGGCAAATAAAATTAATAGGAATTAGAGCATTTCTGTCATCATCAAAGTTAATTGCATTTTGGTGATTGGAAAATAACCCCAAATCAGAAATACATCCCAGAAGAAATTGGTGCATGCTCACACTTCAGGATGAAGGGCTACGAGTCCTTAGACAATAAGCCACTGTAGAACAGAGAACAGAGCTTTGCAAACAGAAGAAAAGAGGTGGTTATCAATAAATGTAATACTGACTCAGCAAATTCTTTGAACATAAGAGTGTCTGAGTGGCTACTCTTTATTGGGTGGCCATAGAAGGCATTTATAAAGAGATGGTGTGTAGTCTGAGCTCTGAAAGAGAAGAAAGAGACATTTATAAACATATGATATGGAAGAGCATTTCCTGTGGGGGAACAGCTGGTGAGAAAGAGCAAAGTACCTTTAAGGGAAGCCAGTAAGTGTTGCCTTGGATTTCATTACGATTGCAATCAGAAGCCACTGGAAAGTTTTAAGAACATGAATGATGTCCAAACTCATCAAATTGTATGCATTAAGTATGTGGAGTATATGGATTATTAGTTATACTTCAGTAAATCTGTTTAATACAAACAAATAATAGCAACAAAATATTTCCCCCCCTCCAAAAAAAAGTAAGACACTTTCAACAGGCGTCACTGAAAGTATTATGTCCCAAGAACAGCTTCTTCCACAACACTTTATTGTTTCATTTGTGATCTGCATCAGCAATCATCAGCTATCACTTACTTTCTGGCTCAAGTTAAAAAATCTTGTTTCCTGTAGTGAGGAAAGGGCAGAAGGGAAATTGGCAAGGGGGAAATTTGGTGTGATCCAGTGACTCACAAGTTCATCCCTAACTTTTATTGCCAGATAATGTTTAAACACTTCTGGCTTTTGCTTTCTCTCTGGGACCATTTATAATTGTTTTTTCTAAAATCCTTGCCATCCTTTACCTCACTGAGCATTCAATATCCCCTGTAACTTCTGCTGGGAATCTAAGATGTCAACAACATGCTATTTAGATGAAACGCTGCTATCCTTTCCTTTATTGGAGTTGTCATTCCCTATTGTCTGCCCATACAAATAGCTGCACCTATAGGGCTTTGATCTGCTGTCAGTCTGGACAACACCACTTTCTTATTTTACCTGTTGTCCCAATATCAATATATCTACATAGACTTGTCTGTAATATTACACAAAGTGGCTTGTAAGATAACCTGGTTCTTGCCAGAGTTTATGACATCCTGTGGTTTGCTGCCTTATCATTTTTAAAGCCAACACTTTAAAAAATATTAGCTTAAGGTTTAGTTTCACAAATGCAAAGTACAGAATTTGGCTATTATTGGGAACCCCCATATTTTTAATGATTTAATTAAAATTATATATCCCATCTGTACAACAGCTTCCTTTTATTTTGCAAAAGAGATGGATTTCCATTCTTCCCTGTTTGCTTTTGAAATTCAGCACTTCAGTGGTCTTCAAGCCATAATTTTGGCTTATGTGATCACTATGATCAGACTTCTTTATTGGAGTCAGTTGGAGATTACTGTCTTAAGGCAATTATGGTAAAGTTGAGAAGTGACCTCAGAAACAAGGTATATAGGGATAAGAATTAGTTTTATGAAGAGAGGAAAAACATTTAGGACAGCATATGTTCTCTCATCTCATGGTTTATAGATAGTTGTTTGATATAAGTAAATAGTTATTTTCTAAACTATACAGACTTATCCAAATACCAGTTGTGACCTTCCCTTAAAGTGAGAAGTAAGCTTATGCCACACTGTCTCTTCAGCCATTTTACTGTCTCCAAATGAATTAATGCATACCTCAATAAATCCATCCTTGTTTTGCTGATGTAACTGGGTTGAACAAAGAATCTCACTAACCCAGTCACTCTCTACAAAACAAAGTATGCTATCTCTTAGCTATGGGTTCAGGCTCTGGCTTATGACAAAACACTACTAACATAAATATACAGGCTGGTGTTTACAATCCTGGCTTTCTTTGATCCTGACTGGCTAAATTTCATGGCAGTTGCCGAGAAGAAAATTTAAAAATATATATAGCTATGACTCTGACTTTTACTCTTAAGTTGTGGTAATATACTAGGAAAGCAACTACAAGGGTACCTCAAAGACTATAGCTACTGCTATGAACTGAATTGTGTACCCCCATATTCATATGTTGAAGTCCCAACTCCTGATATGATTGCATTTGGCGATAGGGATTTTAGGAGGTAATTAAAGTTAAATAAAGTTATAAGGGTGGGGTCCTAATCCAATAAGATTGGTGGTCATATAAGAAGAGGAAGAAAGAAATCTCTCTGTCCACATGCATGTACTGAGGAAAGGCTATGCTAGGACACAGCAAGAAAGCGGCTGTCTGCAAGCCAGGAAGAAGGGCCTCATGAGAAACTGACTCTTCCAGACCTTGATCTGCGACATGTAGCCTGCTGAACTGTGAGGAATACATTTCCGTTGTTTAGACCACTCAATCTATCGTGTTTTGTTATGGTAGCCTAAGCAGACTAATACAGCTGCCCTTAGAGAGAACCAAACAGAAGGCAAGATATGGTTCTTCTTGGAGTGAGAAATGTAGTTGCAGTTTAAACTGTCCTTAAAGTTTTTCAAGGAACCTTTTCTTCTGTCCCTTCTTGCAAAATATATACTGAGTCTATCTTGTGAACAGGATTATAAAATGTATCACCTAAATATTACAGTAGTACAGTTTTTACAGCAATAATTCGGGTCCATCTAGGGCAAATTAAGACATATTGTCATCCTGCCTATAGAGAACTATTAGATTTTAAGACTTCTTTCTGCCTGTTTCCAAGCCGACAAAAGAGGGCTATCCCAGGTTAGTGCAGTGACGGCTTTTGTTGGTGATGTTAGATCATTGTCTGTTGATTACTCCTGGGTCTCTGTTTTTCTGTAGGTCTTTACATGTTCAGCTGTCACTTCATTTTCACTACTTTCTTTCACTACCTAAGTAGTTTTCCTTTGATGTCACATTAGTGCTTCCAGCATCTTTGATTAAAATAAACCTTTGATATATCCTAATCTCTAGCTCCAATTTAAGACAATTACTCTAAATTTCATTGTAATTTCTCCAAAATATCTGATATATTAGTTCAAAGATACAATACTTAGGACATTTTTTTCAGAGTCAATGATAAGGCAAGAAGCATGGTATTAATTACATAAATATATTAATACATGGATTATTCATGTGAAGAATGCTATTCATTTATTCATATATTAAATTCATATATTTATAAATGCTATTCTCCTTCCTATTCATTCTTAAGAGGCATGAGTAGAAGATGAGAGGAAATAATTTCATTTGTTGGGCTCAAAGTCCTTAATATCTATAGCTAGACCGTAATCTTTATATCCCAGTCTTAAAAGATAGGACAGTTACATGAGCTTCTTTACGATAGAAGTAGCTTTAAAAATAATAGCTGGCCTCCTCATTTCCTCCTAAATAATGGAAAACATCCCCCTTGATTGACACATTAAAATTGGGATATAGTTTTTAATTAATATATTTGTGAATTTTCTACTTATTTTACCTTAAGCAATCTATTTTTAAACCATGTTAGAGGATATTGAGTGAAAAATTTACTGTGTCCCAGAGTTGTAGTTAAGGAGTTCAGTTGTGAACAAGATGAGCTGAGTATCCCACTTTGAAAGCCAATATGTAACAGAACCCAGCCATATTCCCACAGGGCTTGTTAAGAGGTGAAAAGTATATACCACCCCCTGCCAGCAGTGACTGAGAGGAGAACTGGGAAGAAAAAGGGAATCATCAGTCTTCTAGGAAGTATTGGTCAAGAGTAATGCTAACTGTTATAACTAACAACCCCCTATATATGTGGATTCATATAATAAAATTTTATTTTTCACTTATGTAATTCCACAATGTGGGTGTTCCTGGCTTAAATGATTTTCCTTTGAGAAGACTTTTTCCGGCTTGTAAATTTGCCATTCTTGGCAACGAGCGTCTAGCCTGATGCTGGGGGTCATCTCCATTCCAGTCGGCCAGAGAGGAAGAGCATAGAGGACTGCACAAGGGAGGGTTTTATGGGCTGCATCAGTTTGCTAGGGCTGCCATAACAAAGCACCTCAGACTGGGTGGTTTGAACAACAAAAATTCATTTTCTCACAGTTTTGCAGAAAAGAAGTCCAAGATCAAGATATAGGCTGCGTTGATTTCTTCTGAGGACTCTCTCTTTGGCTTACAGATGGCTGCATTCTTACTGGATCCACACATGATTTTTCCCCTTACGTGTACCTCCCTGGTATCACTTTGTTCAAATTTCCTTTTCTTATTAAGGACATCAGTCAGCTTAGATAAGGATCTGCCTAACAGCCTCATTGTAACTTAATTACCTTTTTAAAGGCCCTATTTCTAAATACAGTCACATTCTGGGCTACTGGGAGTTAGAGTTTCAACATGTGAATTTAAGGAGATATAATTCAGCCCATAACATGGGGCAAGCCTTGAAATGGTGTGTGTCACTTCCACTCCATGGACCCTTTGGCTGGAACTCAGTTTCATGGTCACACCTAAATGCAAAGGGAGGTAGGAAATACGGCTATCTTTCCCAAGAAGAAAAAGAAGACATTGGTTTGACTGGGAAACCATCTCTTCCATAGTCTGGTCACTAAATATTCATTTCATACTCCTTATTCATGGAATTTACTTACCTTCTCTACAGACTCAATGTCTATGATCTCCAGATTATATGCAGTCTTTTCTATAAGGTCCAGAGATTGCTTCTCATGGTCCAGTAACTGCTAAACTATAAAGACAATTATCTGCTCACTCACTGCCTCTACCCTTACTATGTAAGAGTAAAGCAGGGATAGAATAACAACAATGAACTGTCCAAATGAGGAATGAGTGAAAGACATAGCAGTGACTGGTAAACAGCAATAATCAACTCCTGTAGGGCAGGCATTGTAAGGGTCCTTTGCTTTTAAAGTTCTTAATTAGACCCTTATTCTGTATTCTAGGAGGACCTTCCCTGACCACTGTCCTGTGAGGCCCCTGGCTGCACTCTGGTAGGTTTCCTCTTATCTATTATTCTCCATGGGCACATCTCAAGTGAGCTTTGGGGCAATGCCCATTTTGAGTTGTTCAGATTTTGTAGCTCACTTACTGCTCAGGTAAGTTTGAGCACTCATAAATTGTTTAAAGGCTTGAGAAGTAACCAGCATATATATTTTTTGACAATGCAGTCCCCTCAACATCTTAGGAGATTTTTGATCTTGCTTTCAATCAATTTCACATTTCAATATGCACACCTAAAATGTTCTCCCAAATACAGCTCTGAAATCTGGCTTATTTCTTTGCTGCCTGCTCTTCATGCCTCTCTCACCTTAAGCAAAACTACCTTGTGGCCATATGAAACAAAAATTTGTGGTGGAAATGCACTAACCTTCATTCAATCTCAAAGACAGTGCTGAATTTTTGTTCAATAAAGTCTTACAGGGCTTACATGACTCAAAGGCCTTATCAATCTTTTACTCTTTAGTGTCTAGAAAGAGTTCGCTTTTCCAAATTATTTAGAGCTCACATTTCTGAAAATTTTAATTCCCTTTCATTTATGCTTTCAGACTACGCAATTTCATCTCATTTTTTTCTCTTGTAATACCTCATTAAAGGCATTAAATAAAAGCTAAGACATTCACTCTCAATCCTACTCTCACTTTCCCCCAAATTACAGTTTCAGGTGCCGTTGGCTTATCTTCCAAGCAGATGATGATTTTGCCAAATATTTTGCCACTGTGTAACAAGAATTTCCATCTGTTTAGCTCATATATATATATATATTTTACCGTTTGCTGCCTAATTAGACAATGTCTTTGTTTAAGGCAATACTCTACTCTCAATATCAATTTTTGTCTTTGCTATGATAAACTACTATAACAGGCAAATATAAGCCCTTTGAAGCCTTAAAAGAGTAGTAATTTATTTCTGCTTACTTAAGAATTAATATCGGTTTAGTCTGGGGCACAGGGGCTTGGGTTTATGTGTTTATTTAGGGACCCAGGCTATTGGAGGCTCTGCTATCTTCTGTGGTCTTTCTGGGCATTTATATCCAAATTGAAACTAGGGAAGAAACATACAAAATTATTATTTTAGAGATTGTAATGTACTATGACTAAAAGTAGTAGTCATACTTCACTTTTGCTCATTGTATAGAAATTGTATAGAACTCATGTAAATGTTGTCAATTCTGGGAACAGACTTGCTGTGTGCCCAAGAAAAAATGAAACCAGATTTGTTATTAAACTAGTTGTCTGTATCACTGTGGAGTAAAGTGTCTGTAAGCAAACAGTCTTCCCTCCCTCCTTTACTGAACTAAGTTAAGGGGAACCCAAGATTACTCATGAAGACCGGTTGTATCTTCAACCTGTTTATGCCTGAGGTTGCAGTTTTTTAATTTTTTGCAAACAGACTTTGGTGATGACCTTGAGCAGTAGGATATAAATAACTCCAACATGCTTAGCATTCCTTAAGCAGGGGGAATCTGAGATCTCTTCTCTTAATAGGTGGTTTTTGAGCTTCAGAACTCTCCAGAGCAGAGTCTGGTGAGAATGTGTTTAAAAGAACTGTAGGGAGCCCAAGAGAATAGCATGTAGTCGTAATAAAATTCCTCCATTCCCACTCTGAGAAGAATAAGGTTTAATGGCCTCGGTAGTGAGCAGAGACTGGCGTCTGCTTTCTGAAGACAGAAAGCTCCCTGGAATAGCATGATTTGAGCGACTAACGACATAGAGTAATTTATCTGAGCAAGCAAATTAGGGCTATTCTTTCCCAGTCTCAAATCTGCAAGGCTTTTGAGAGGTGCCTTCACACTTAGATGGTAGTGAATAGAAACTTATGTAGCCATTGACAAAAGTGACAAAATGCCCAACCCAGAGAAGTTGCTGGGAGGTGTATATGTAATATATATAAATAAAATATTATTGCTGGTGGAGCCAATGGCAGACATAGTTGCTCCTCTAAGGAGGTCTCTTAAGCAATGGAGGAAACTTAGGTGAAAGTAAACACCCCACTGAGGAATGCATGCACGTCACCCACATGGAGCCCCTAATATTAGCAAAATTCTCAACATCAGATGAAACCACACGACTAGAATGAGGGTGGAAATACCTCACCACCACCATTGAAAGGAAAGTCACGTAAAAAGATAATGCCTTCTCTTTTCCTTATCCTTGCCCCACACCAGAGGACCTAAAACCTTCTCTCCAACCCCATCTACTTTATGTAGCCAGGACTTCTGGTTTAGTCCGTGCAGGATGGGATATGAGTTTTGGATTTAGTTCAAGACTGAAGTTTCAAAATAAGTAAGATGACTTTGTTGCTGTCAACAGCTTTATTGAAGTATAAATGACATATAATTAGCTGCATATATTTAAACCATGCAACTTGATACATTTATATATATATATGAATATGTAAAAATATATCTGAGAGATTATGACTAGAATTAATAATGAGCATGTCCATTACTGGCAAAAATTTTCTCACATGCCTTTCTAAAACTCTTTTTGTCTGTCTGCTTTCATTTAGCACAGTTGTTTTGAGATTTATCCATTTTGTTGTTTTAATAGTTTACTTTTTATTGCTGAATAGTATTCTATTATTTAGATGTTCCACCATTTGCTTTCATTCACCTGTTGATAGACTGGGTTGTTTTGTTTTTGGGTATTAAAATAAATCTATAGACATTGTGTACAATTTTTTATAGACATAGGTTCTCATTTCTATATATATTATAGATCTATATTGGATCACAAAGTAGGTGTACAATTAACAGATTCAGAAATGGTCAAAGTGTTTTCCAACATGGTTGTACCATTAAAGATTCTCACCAGCACTGTATTAGAATTCTGGTGCTTCTATGGCCTTGCCAAAACTTGGTATTGTTAGTTGTTTAAATTATAGCCTTTCTAAAAGTATCTAATCATATTAACTGTGATTTTAATTTGTATTTCCCTAATAACTAATGAGGTTGAGCATCTTTTCATGTGTTTATTTTTCATCTGTATATTTCTCTTGGTAAAAGTGTCTGTTCATATGTTTGCCAACTTTTGAATGCATTATTATTGTTTAATTTTGAAATTCTTTATATATTTTGGGTACAAATCATTTTATCAAATATATGATTTACAAATATTTTGTCTATGTCTGTGGATTATCTTTTTACTCTCTTAACAATGTCTTCTGAAAAGAACAGTTTTAATTTTGAAAAAGTCAAATTTTTCAATTTGTTCACTTATAAATCATGCCTTTTGGGTTGTAACTAGGAAACCTTCATGTAATCCAAGATCAAAAAAATTTTCTTCTAGATTTATAGTTTGTTTTCATATTAAATTCCATTTGAGTTAATTTTCGTATATGGCAATTTTTTGTCTTGTATGTAAATAGTTTGCATGTCCAATAGTTTCAATATAATTTGAAGAAAATATAATTTGAAGAAAAAACTACCATTTCTCCTCTGACTAACCTGTGAATCTTTACAAATACCAATCATCCATATGTGTGTGAGACCATTGATCTATTTGTTTATATTTGCATTTATACCGTATTGCTTTAATTATTGTCACTTTACTGTAAGATGAAGTCAGGTAGTGTAAATTCTCTGATGTTGCTCTTCTTTTTCAAAGTTGTTTTGACTCTTCAAGGTCCTTTGAATTTCCTTTTCTACTTGAAACCTCCTACACAAAAAGCTTGCTGGGATTTTGATTACAATTGCATTGCAATTACATATTAATTTAAGGAAAACTGACACTTGATATTACTGAGTCTTACAACCCACGGACACACTATATTTCTCTATATTTTTAGATTTTAATTTTCCCTAGCAGTGTTTTGTAGTTGCCACATCTTTTCAAATCTATCCTTATGTATTTCATATTTATAATGTTATAGATGATTATAAAATTAATTTTTGATAGAAATACAATTGATGTTTCAAACCTGCAGCCTTGCTAATCTTACTTACTAGTTCTAGAAGTTATTTTACACAGTTAATCAGATTTTCTACATATACAATTATTTCTTTTGTGAATAAAGACAGTCATACTTTTACATTCCAATCAGGATGCTTTATGTTTATTTCTCAGGTTTTATGGTAGTAGGCAGACTCTCCAGTATAGTATTAATAGAAATGACGGAGCTAAAATTTTTATTTAGTTCTTCACCTCGGAGGAAAACATGAGTCTTTCACTGTAAGTGTGATGTTAGCTGAATAGATTACCTTTATCAGGTTAAGGAAGTTCCTTCCTATTTCTGGTTTGGTGAAAAGTTTTTGTTTTGTTTATTTGTAAATTTGCATTTTGTCAAATGTTTTCCCTGCACTTATTTAGACAATAAGTATTTTTAATTTTTAAATCCCTTAATATGATGAAGTACACTTACTGGTTTTCAAGAATTAAGCCCACCTTATATTCTTAGGATAATCTCAATTTGGTTGTGATATAGTATCATTTTTATATATTATCAGATTTAATCTTCAGAAATTTTGTTTGGAATTTTTGCATCTATGATTATGAAAAATATTGCTCTGTAAACAAACAAAAAGTTTATTTGTAAACAAACCTTTAAATCTTTGCTCCATAATCAACTTTTCCTGGGCAAAGAACTTAAAGCCTATGAACCTCAGTCCATCTTCAAAAAGGATCTATTAAGAATTCCCTTTTGGGCTGTTAGGACAATTAGAAATAATGATTACAAAGCAACCAACACAAAACTTGACCCATAGTAGATGGCCAATTGTTGGCATCAATATTAATAATAGTAACTTAATTTTCAATAAAATACAGAGTGCTAAAAGAGAATAGAGGTGCTTCATTTCTTATTATGCTGATATAAAAACATACAGTACAATTTGGAATAATGATTTTACTTTTTTATTTTTGTAGATGTAGGCATACAAGTGCATTGTGTTACATGGGTATATTGTGTAGTGGTGAAGTCTGGGCTGTTAGCGTACCTATTAGTACACTAGTGTACATTGTGCCCAACAGGTAATAGATATTATTTAATCCCTCACTTCCCCTATACCTTCCTACTTTCTGGACTCTCAAGCGTCTATTACTCCCCTCTGTGTGTCCATGTGTACCTATTGTTTAGCTCCCACTTATCAGTGAGAACATGGAGCCTGACCTGTTTTGGAGTCACTTCACGTAGGATAATGGTCTCTAGTTCTATCCATGTTGCTACAAATGACATGGTTTCAATCTTTTATACGGCTGAGTGATATTCCATAATATATTTATACCACATTTTAAATCCAATCATTCATTGATGGACACAAAAAGGGAATGCTTACACACCTGTAGGAATGTTAATTAATGCAACCTCTATGAAAAACAATATGAAGATTTCTCAAATAACTAAAAATAGAATTACCATTCAATCCAGCAATCTCACTACTGAGTATCTACTCAAAATAAAATAAATCATTATATCACAAAGGTACCTGCACTCCTATGGAATGATAATTTTTGCTTTAAAAAAATCATAACTGATGTGTCTTCATAACTGGACATGATACTCAGTAAAGAATGTAACATAATATTAGGTCAGGAAAAATACCATGAGTTTAAGGATATCTGCCTATAACTGATTCTTATGTGATCTCAGATAATTTGGACTTATTTGTAAACAGAAGCAAATGGACTGAAATTTTCATAATTTTGTATTTTTTAATACTGATACATGAAAGACTGATACTGAGTCCAGAAAGATGCATTGCCTTTGATCCAATCTTTATTTATTGGGGATTTATTTTTAGTTAAATATAATCCTCATTTTATTAAAAAATTTTTAAAAACCCACATTAGCTTAACTTAATTTAAAATTCTAATCTCTGATCATTACCTCCTTAACAATACTCTACCTACCTGCACTCCTAAATTTTAGCCTTTACATGTATAATGCAGCTACAGTTACTATAAGATGACATTTTTGATTATCTACTCACCATTCATTTTTCCTCTTCTTCCAAATGAAATCTGGATTTATTCAGGTATGCAGCATTCTCATATGCAGTCATGTGCCCCCAAGATATGACCCCATCCCAGCTACAGAGGCATAACTCATTTTTTCTAAGGGCAGGCTGATTATCGTTCCAAGTGATTGGTCTATGAATGGAAATATGTCCCAACCCTAACCAACAAACTATAAACTTCAATCTTCTGGTACATTTTCCGGAAAATTTTCCTCCATCCTAAGAGCTATCCACATTAGAGGATAGTCTATCTTTTTTGTCTAGACTTTTTTTATTTTTTGGTCTGAGTTAAGAATTAGATTTTTTTTTTTTTTTTTTTTTTGCAGCCGTCTATCTAACAGCCTGTGGATGAGGTCAAAGGAAAGCAGGAAGAAAGGAGAAAGGGGAGAAGGAAAGAACCTGAGGCTTTGATGACTGTTGGAATGCGTAAGTAACCGACCCTGAAACCTGAACTTTCTCTTCATTTCTATGATGTGGAATAATAAATTTTCTTAATGTTTAAGTTTCCTTAGAATTTCTGTTACTTGTGGCAAAAGAACTGCCAAATGTTTAGACTCATAACCTGATATTTCATAAGCTTGTTGTAATACTTCTGTTTCTATTCTTCTGCTAGTAAAAGTTGTAAAAGCACAGCATTTCACAATCTGAAATAAAAATTTGGTTTTTAAAATACATTTTTAAAATTCTTTTTTATTTCAATAGGTTTTTCAGGCAACAGGTGGTATGTGGTTACGTGAATAAGTTCTTTAGTGGTGATTTCTGAAATTTTGGTGCACCCATCACCCAAGCAGTGTACATTATACCCAATGTGTAATCTTTTATCCCTCACCCACCTCCCATACTTTCCCACAAGTCCCCAAAGTCCATTGTATCATTCTTATGCCTACGTGTCCTCATAGCTTAGCTCCCAATTATGAGAGAGAACATACAATGTTTGGTTTTCCATTCCTGAGTCACTTCACTTAGACTAGTAGTCTCCAATTCCATCCAGGTTGCTGAGAATGCCATTATTTCATTCCTTTTTATGGTTGAATAGTTAAAATACAAATTTGAAAAGGAAATATTCATGGTAAACAATTGTTAGGATTAAGCTCTATGGGGTATTATTGTATCTCCAGGCAGTAGGGGTATGCTATGCTGCTGTAACAAGTTAATGTTTATGACGAAAGGCAGATAGGACAGGAAGCACAATATGTTTAATTAGTTTCTTATGAGAAAAACCCATTATTTCACCTGATAGATTTTTCTATTTGGTAAAATATTATTAAAAACTCAGTTTGACACTGATTTTAGTATGTTTTTTTTCTTCTAAATTACATATACATACATACACACACGCACATACACACACACATATGGTTAGTGAAGACTATGGGAGAATTAATTCGAAGGTTTTTTTTTTTTTTTTTTCTGTTTTGAGATAGAGTCTCACTCTGTCACCCAGACTGGAGTGCAATGGTACGATCTTGGCTCACTGCAGCCTCTGCCTCCCAGGTTCAAGTGACTCTCCGGCCTCAGCCTCCCGAGTAGCTGGGATTACAGGTGCACACCACAATGCCCAGCTAATTTTTGGATTTTTAGTGAAGACGGGGCTTCACCATGTTGGCCAGGCTGGTCTCAAGTTCCTGACCTCAAGTGATCGCCCCACTTTCGCCTGTCAAAGTATTGGGATTACAGGCATGAGCCACAGTGCCCAGCCTGAAGCCTTTAGCTAAAACAAATACTTTAATAAATCTCTTCTTACTTGCAAGGAAAAAAAAAAAAGACATTTTGATATTTTGACATGCTCTTTGTTGTTTATACAATCAGTTAACAACTCTTTTAAAATTAATAAGTTTTAGAATCCAGTTTAGGTCTAACATTAGTTAGCTATGAGGAAAGAGGTGGATCAAATAGAAAATTACCATAAGAAAGAATTTTACAGATACACTATATTATGCAGGAACAACACTCTCAAATTAATTTTAACAGTATTTAACATATATTGGATCATTGTTTAAATGAATGAGTATAACAAATTCACCATGAATCCTGTTACAGAAGAGTTCGCGTCTGAAGTGCCTGTAGCCATTAAGTGGTGATATTACTTATGAGGATTCCAGTGCCATATTCCTTAAGCATGGAATGTTTTATGCCACTCACTTACTGCAAGTGGCACTGGATCTTTTAAGTGCTTAAATGATTCCCACTATGTCTTTTTAAAAAATAGATTATTGTTTACTTGGCATAAACCACAAAAATGCTTTTCCATTCATCGGGAATAACTCACTTGTTCTTTAGGCAAGACTTTCTTTTTCACAAAATGACGTTCACTCTTAGTGTTGAATGTTTGTCATGCCAAGGATGAACATGATGCCTTGATAATAATTCTGGACTTGTCTATTGTTCACTTGGACACTGTTAGCTAATCCACCAAGAAACATGCTTTCATTTCCATCATCATCATTAGGATGGGTGAGTCATACAGGAGGTCTGGGGTACTTTATGATTAAATCCAGGAAGGCTTGGAAATACCTTAATTCTGTATTTTCCATGATAAACATAGTCAGATTTTTTAAGTTAAGAATGTTTGGACATTTACAAGACATGGATAGCTGTCCAATGTTCCAGTGCTTGCTCTGTTAAAATTTCAGTGTTTGGTTAGCTGATTTTTTTTTTTCTTTTTCCTTTTCTCTTTGTATACTTAGAGGAGAGAAAACACTCCTCCGAGTTGGAGCTTTAATATCTATTTGAGGTTTAGATTTACACTGTGACTGTTTTTGCCTGGGATAAGGGAGAGTTTCTTAGGTTGGGTTCTCTTAATTTCTGCCTAGAGACCTAGATTGATGCCTAGAATTTTAGATAAGAAACATCTTTTTTCGAGCACATGGTTAGCTTTCTTCAAGTGACTTGAGGTATTTTTTATTTCCAAGTATCATTTGGAATATGATTTCCTTTTTGTACTCTTGACCAATCACTCTGTAATGCTGAGAACATTTGCCTATATCTAATTGATTTGTTTTGAGGAGCTATGCCAGAAACCACATAGACTCTGAACAGTAATAATCACATGTGTATTATTTAGGAACACATTGTTACAATGGTAGTTCATCGTTATTTTTTGCACAACTCTGTCCCCTTTCTCTTTTTGCCTCCTTTGGCACTATTTCTTATCACCTTCCCAAAGCTGCAATCCACTCCAGTGTTGGCAAGCAATAATGGCCCTGAGAAACACCCTGAACCACATGTTGGAAAAAGAGGAATTATATGAGCTCAGAATTTGCTCGGTGTGCAGCATTTATGGTATTAACCAGGGGTCATTTTGCCAGCTTCCCTAAAGTATATACAGGCTTCATCTTGATGGCAGATAATCACATTTGCAGGTTGTATTTTAACTAATAGTACTTGCAACTGTAATTTTATAAATCCATACCTATTCAGTTTGCAGGCCAATTTTTCTGCTATTGAGTAACTTTTATTTTTGAAATATCTAAAATTTATAACCATTTATTTGGAAGCATGCTGTTAATCCTGTTAGTATCGCTTACTGTGTTTCATTTATTTCTGACTGGCACTAGCCTGTGAACCAGTGAATAAAGATGTTGTCTGATTGTTCTTTGATTCCCAAACCCTGGAAAAGTAATTGGCACAGATTAAGTGTTCAATAAAAGTTGAATGAATGACTTAATGTGAGTGTGGGTCAAAAACACATGGCAGCCTTACTAGGGGATTGGCTTAAAAAATGGTGGTTAAAAATTCTTCCAATAGGCAGACCTTTGGGAAGTGCACTTTGTTATGTGTGAATTATGGGCAGAGGCAAATGGTCTAGCATGAGAGATTTTAAGCTTGAAAGGAAAAGTTTGGAAGACTGGAGTTGGTGTGGTCTGGGATAGAGAAATTTGGATAAATATATGAAAGTGAGTACACATGGAAAGATCAAGATTTTTATATTAGTAGTAGTTCATGCAACCAAGAGGACAATATGACCCAACCGGTCTTAAACTCAGCCAGCCTCTGTTGTTGTCTACCCAGTGCTGGCAGGATGGGCACACAGTACCAGTAATGGAGACGGAAGTCACACATGGGCCTAATGTCACGAACTCCCACTTACCAGGGCTGATCTAGCTGCTGCCACTGCTGAATGTCTGATATGCCGACAACAGAGGTAACTACTGAGCTCCCAATATGGCATCATTCACCAAGGAGATAAATTCACCCCTTTTTGGCCAGTTGATTATGTTATTGGGGAATTTCCATCCTGGAAGGGGCAGTGATTCATTCTCAGAAGAATAGACATATATACATATATTCCAGATATGGGTTTTCTTTTTCAGTCCACAGGGCCTTACCCAGTACCATTATCTTAAGATTTAAGTGTTTGATCCACTGGTGTAAAACCCCATAAAATGCTGTATTAGAACAGGCAGCAAACTTTATATCAAAAGGGATATATGGACACATAACCATGGGATTAACTGTTCATGTCACATTCTGTGATACCCACAAGCTGACAGCCTGATAGATCACTGAATCACCTGTGGAAGGCACAGCTGAAGTGCTAGCTTGGGAGGTGGTAGCCTGTATATATGACATGTTATCATTTCGGATGCAATATAGGCCTTGAACAAAAGAGTTTATATGGCATTGTATTTCCAGTGGGAAATGAAACAAAGAGGTAGAAAAAGGAGTAGCTCTTTGTACCATCCATTCCAATAATCTGCTGGGGGAATTTGGTGATTCACATCCTTGCAACACTAGGATCTAAAGAGTTAGAGGTCCTAGGCTTCCAAAAGGGCACACTGTAAGCAGGGGACATAGCAAAGATACCATTAAATTTTAAGCTACACACTTTGGGATCCTTGTATCCCAGGGCCAGCATGCAAGAGCCAGAGGTAACTGACTTGTCAGGGGTAATTTACTAATCAGCAGGAGGAGTTGGACCTGCTGTTACATAGTAATAAAACAGAAAGGAATATGTGTGAACCCACTTGGGTAACTCCTGGCACTCCATTTCCCAAATATTACAATAATATATAGATACATAAACTACAGCATGGTGCCGGGAACCTGGAGTCTTTGAGCATAAAGATTTGGGTCATGGCACCATGTAAATCACCCAGGACAGAAGAAGTAGAAGCTAAGCATGAGGGAAATCTAGAGTAGACAGTGAAGCAAAGAGATGGTGAGTATCAACTGTGGACTGAGACAGCTGTAGAAGTGAAGACTATTGCTTGTCCTACTAAATTGTCTCTTCTAAGTGTTCCCTCAGGAAGACAGGCCCATCAAAATCCTGGAGAAGCTGCTCCCCGAATGTATTTAGAAGATTATATCTGAGTGGTATAAGAAATGGGCTGTGGTAGATGAGAGCATGCATAACCCAATTCCTTCTCCCAGAAAAATCTACATGACCAAACGTGGGGAGGAAGATTAGCAGGCACCCTCCAGCTGCCAACTCGTCAGAGTCTGCCTTAGCTGCATATAGCTGTTTCACTCTAGGTCATTCCATCCTTGGGCAGCTTGCATCCAGTTACAGACAGACATGTCCATAAAGGCTTTTTAATTTTAGCTTGGTGATGGATGACTCTAATGGGCAATATGTCCTCCATATGTCCCCTCCAGGTTGGCTGAGGCTTTGTTAGATATACATCACAGTCCAGCTTCTCCCTCTGCCCAACCTTAATTCTTTCCCCTTTTTCCAGAGGTATAGATCCCTAATAAACCTTCCTGGTACAAAATGGGGCTGAAAAGTTATAGAGAGATTTGATTCAGGAGAGTCTTATTAGTATGTATTAAGAATTTGGGTTTCATTATGGGGCAATCGGAATACATTGAAGAGTTTTAAGTAAAGGAGTGACACGATTGCTTTGCATTTTTAAAACCACCTTATCAACAGAAGGGAACGGATAGAAGTAAGAGCATTTTTAATGTGCTAGAGGTGGGGTCAATGGAACTATGTGCAGGAAGTTCTGATGCTGCTGCAGAAATGCAAGCAAGAGATGTGGTGGCTTGAACTAAGAATGTGACAATGACCAAAGAGTTATTTAGGAGGCATGAAGTCATTTTTTGGACAAAGGAGTACAAATGAAGTAGAGTCAAGAAAGACTCCTCATCTCTCGCTCGAACAAACAGGAGGAAATTCAACAGGACTCTTTTGTAAAGAAGGTACAGCATAGTGGCTTCATCTGTAGCCAATAGGAAAATTTCTAGAAAGTAAACCTTGTTACTAAGATGACTACTAAGGTTGCTGTGTTTTGATGTCAGAGTTTTTGCTGTTCTGAGTCCTTGTTACTGATGTATCGCTACTGTGTTTTAAATTTACATTACAAGATTTAAGGTATAGAGATCTTGCCCTCACAAAGCCTGTGACTGAAGATATTCTTCCTTTCCCTGTCTTATTTTTTTTTTCCTTCGCTTCTGTATTATACTGACTTGGCTCTGAACATCAAAGTGATACAATAAAGAGATCACCTGTAGTAAGAACTGTCCCCAACTAGATTCACATGATCTCAAAAGAGTAGTTTCTTTTTAATGTTAATAATGATATTATGTCTGAATTATATAATTAGAATTCTACTTCTGACCCACACTGCCTGTCAGGTGAAACTTTGATTGAGATAAAGAGAAGGGGCTGGGTGCAGCAGCTCATGCCCGTAATCCCAGCACTTTGGGAGGCCGAGGCGGGCAGATCATGAGGTCAGGAGTTCGAGACCAGCCTGACCAACATGGTGAAACCACGTCTTTACTAAAAATACAAAAATTAGCTGGGCATGGTGGCACACACCTGTAATCTCAGCTACTCAGGAGGCTGAGGCAGGAGAATCTCTTGAAGCCAGGAGGCGGAGGTTGCAGTGAGCCATGATTGTACCATTGCACTCCAGCCTGGGTGACAGAGTGAGACTCTGTCTCAAAAAAACAAACAAACAAACAAACAAACAAACAAAAAAAACCAGGTTACTATAGTTAATTATTTGCCTCCTTCAAATATTGATGACTGATAAACAGACCACCTCTTTAATTTAGTGTTAAGAATTTTATTTTGTGATTTCTATCCTGGAATGTCTTCATCATATTTGTTTCAATTATTCTTGATATATTTTAGAGGCTGAGAAGATTTGTTTTTCTTTTGAGATGGAGTCTTGCTTTTTGCCCAGCAATGGCGAGATCTCGGCTCACTGCAGCCTCCATCTTCTGGGTTCAACAGATTGTCCTGCCTCAGCCTCCCCAGTAGCTGAGATTACAGGCATATGCCACCATGCCAGGCTAATTTTTGTCTTATTAGTAGAAATGGGGTTTCACCATGTTGGCCAGGCTGGTCTCAAATTCCTGACCTCAAGTGATCTGCCTCGGCCTCCCAAAGTGCTGGGATTACAGGCATGAGCCACTGCGCCCAGCCAGAGGCTGAGAAAATTTGATGGAAGAGAAAGTGCTAGAGGTGTTTGCCAAAAGCATATGTAGGAAACAATTTGCATGGGCTCTCTGGGCATTGAACTAGTTGGTAAGGTTGGAGTGAAAAGCAAAGAGCGAGGAATGTCTTTATTCCAGTCATGCATTTCCAAAAGAGAAGAGAAAAGCTGATGATTTCTTTAGATGTTAGAAGCCAAGAGTCATTATCTTCCACAGTCTCTGAGAAAGACTAAGTGATCCATTAAAAAACAAAATGTTCCACATGGTAGGAATAGACACCTAATATTTTAGGTGTGTGTGAAATGAAATGATCCATGTAAGTGATTTTTCCAGCTGAAGCTTATCTATGTTAAGTGCTAAAGTTTATTTTTTTAATGGGAGTCTTTAAAAAATGTTTCACCCATTTATCTTGGTTTTGCAAGAAAGGGCATTTGGTATCACTTAAACATTCTCTGTAAATGTTCAACTTTACAAAACATGCACTGTCTCAGAACTGTCATTAGAAATACTAATTAATATGCTATAATGTGACATAATATTCTCAATTATTATCTTGAGATTTAGGTTGTTTTACATTTAATGACTTCAAGCTGTTATATTTTTCAATTTCTTGCCTCTATTATTTTTAGTTTTTCTCACTTTTTTGAAATACATGTACAGCAACTGTAAACAGGGTTTCTGTGGTTAAGAAACATTTAAAGTATTAATCTTTCACATCTCATTGGTGATTTTTTTGTTTATTATGCATTCATCACTCATTCTACTTCTTTATTCACTTGTCTTTTATAATTTTTATTTTTTACTCACTGATTTTTCACAATATTACTGGTATTGCTTATGAGATAAGAGAGCCAAAGTACTCTCCTGAAGAACTAGAAATTGTTCTTTTTGAGTTCAGGGAGAAAAAATGAACATACTGTCTTAATGCATATTGTGAAAAACTACAAATAGGGTTAACACTGTTGCAGGCATAAATTCTTATATGTTTAGGGGTTACTGCTGCCTGTGCTATTTGTTCACACAATTGAAGTACCTAAGTAGTAAACTGGCCTTAACATCAAGGTTTATCTACCTAGTTGAATTCTGGAGGCGCAGAGAAGGAAGCTATTGCAAAAGAGCACCATCACAGTAGTCAGCGATTGATGATGTATGAGGGAACGCAGTGTATCTTGGGTAGAACATGTGCTGGAGCTCCTGGGAGTTGGAAAATAACAGAAATGACTGTCACAAATGGTCCCATAGGCCTAGATCATCTCAAGGCACTGCCAGAAAAGTTTTTGTAGCTGATCATTTTTTCCTTTTGGGTGGTGTGAGGGAAGGTGTGAGGGAATATCTTTGGCTATCATCTTTTATTTTCTTTAATCTCTTTATTTCAAAAGAAGGTATAAAAGCAAGCAAAAAACAAACAAACAAAAAAACAAAAAAATGAAAAATCAGTGGTAGTGAAGATCTCATGGCCGAAAGCTTTGAGAAAGAATACCGTAGGGATTGTAGAGCCTTTGGAAGCCCACAGCAGTGTGCTCTGAGGGTATTGGTCTTAAGAACCAAATGGACTTGGTTTAAGCCTTGCTTTTGCTCTTCTAAGCCATGGAGTCTTGGGGAAATAGTTAACCATTTTAAATTGTAAAACTTTCATTTGTGAAATAGGAATATTAGTACCTATTTCATAGCACTGAGGGAATTCAGTCAAATCACATGCTTACTGTACTTAAGGTAAGTGTGTAAAGAATTGCAGCTTTAATAAATAATGTGCTAAAACATTAAACTTTCTTATTGTCTTGGTTTGAAGTCTCAAGTTTCTTTGTAACTCAAATATATTAATAGTATTTATGGATTTCCTTCTCTAACAGAATGATTTTAGTTTTATCTGGGCTTCATTGGTCCAGGGAAAATATTATTCTCCCATTTTATTTTATATTTAGGAAGATGAAAAGTGTTTTGAAATATCCTCTCTGATTGGGGGGTAGAGAACTGGGGGAGAGAAAAAAGATATACAAATTCTTTATTTTTTCTAAAGTAAGTTTTGAATTTGCAAGAAATACTTTGCTTGGGAAAATAATCCTCAGCTAGTTTTAATAATGCCAAGGCAAGGCCGAGTGCAGTGGCTCACGCCTGTAATCTCAGCACTTTAGGAGGCCTAGGCAGGCAGATCACCTGAGGTCAGAAGTTCAAGACCAGCCTGGCCAACATGGTGAAACCCCGTCTCCACAAAAATAAAAAATTTAGCCGGGCATGATGGCGGGTGCTGTAAGGCAGGGGAATCGTTTGAATCCGGAAGGCGGAGGTTGCGTGAGCCGAGATCGTGTCACTGCACTCAGCCTGGGGCAACAGAGCAAGACTACGTCTCAAAACAAAACAAAACAAAACAAAACAAAAAAACAAGGCAAGTCCTCTGATTACCACATATCTTTCTAGTTTCTTTAAAATTATGCTTTTCCAAATAAAAATTCACATTTATATTTTTGAGATTTACCCAATACCTGTACCTTCATTGTGTCTTGGATATAACCAACTTGTTTTTGATTTTACAGGCTCATAGGAAGAAGGGATTTGCCTCGTCTCAGATGAGGCTTTGGACTAGGACTTTTGAGTTAATGCTGGAATAAATTAAGACTTCGGTGGATCGTTGGGAAGGTATGATTGTGTTTTGAAATGTGAGAAGGACATGAGATTTGGGAGGGGCCAGGGATGGAATGATATGTTTGGCTCTTTGTCTGCACCCAATTCTTATGTCAAATTGCATTAATAATTCACGGTGTTGGAGGAGTGACCTGGTGGGAGGCGATTGGATCATGGGGGCAGATTTTCCCCTTGCTGTTCTTGTGAGAGGGAGTGAGTTTTCATGAGATCTGGTTGGTTGAAAGTGTGTGGCACCTTCCCCTTGGCTCTCTTGCTCCTGCTCCACCACAGAAAGACGTGCCTGCTTCCCCTTCACCTTCCGCCATGGTTGTAATTTTTCTGAGGCCTCCAGTCATCCTTCCTGTATAGCCTGTGGAACTGTGAGTCAATAAAACCTCTTTTCTTCATAAATTACTCAGTCTTAGGTAGTTCTTTATTAACAGTGTGAGAATGAACTAATAGAGAATCTAAATCTAAAATGTTATTTAACTGGAATATAAATCCCAGGGACTATGGTAGGGGATGAGAATACTTCCATGCGAAGATTTTAATATGTTATTCAACATAGAGTGTACCTCTACGAAGTTCAGACATATGAGAATGAAAGATTAAACAACGACAAAGTTAATGTCTCATCAATAGGGACATCATTAAATAAAAGACTTTTGGATAATATTTTACAAGAAAACTCATTGGGACAACAAGGCTTTAAACTTCACCCAGTTAATTCTGTATCTGGAGGCATAACCAAAACTTTATTGTATAAACTAACGAAGGAAATTGAAAACAGGGGATTGCAGAATGCCAACAAAATTATCATTCCTGTATACATAATATTTATAATGCCAAATGCCAGTAGAAATTCCTTTTGCATTTTATTGTTCCCTAATTAATTGTGTCAGGAATTTTAAAGCAATTAGGAAACAAAAAGGAAAGAGAAAAAAAGAAACTTTCCCAATGGTCTTCTCTTTGTTAAATACTTTCAGACTGGGTGCCTATGATCCACAAGTTTTCAATGGGTGTGCTCCAGGTAGTCTTCAGGAAAGATTAAAGTCTTTTTTTTTTTTTTTTTTTTATTAATATGGAGCACGCATAATTGCTTACTTCCACATATCGGACTAATATATAATTTCAGACAAGATTTGGAATAGCTTTACCAAGGTCACTGCCAGAGTTCAGGAAGACTGAGGACCTATGTCTTTATTCTTTGTAGCATATGCCACCTCTCTTTTTTCCTTTGCTGTATTTCCCTTCTTATTCTGTTCCTCCTCTCTGTTTTTCTCATTCAGCCATGCAGTCATATATTTTTAGGCTTTGATTTTCACTGGCAGCAATAGTGTAATTTTTCACTAGTTTTGGCTTAGAGTTCATTTTGCTTTTCGGACTCACTTATCATTGTTTCCTTAACAATTGTAGCTTTGTCCATTTTCAGAGAGAAGCTCTGAGAAAAGAGCTCACAAGAGAAAAATGGCAGCATTGCAAAATGCAAGAACACTGCAGGTATTGTGTAGAAATTTTGATGACTTCAGTCTTTTATTTTCCATTTTGTCCTTTATTATGTGTTGGTCTAAAAAAGAATGATTGATGAGTGAAAATATGAATGGATATATAATATAAATATGCATAATAAACATCTCAGCATTCGTATCACAACATTTAATAAAAGGAGCCACAAATGGAATATGTTTCTGAAGCTTCAATACTGACTTGATAAACAGATATTCAATAACTGTATATTAATATCAATTGAATTGAAAGTCAGAGATTATATCTTTATAATTAGTAATATAATTAAACTCTATGTAAGACAGAAAAGATTAGCAGTGTACATAATGTGTTGCTGAACTCTCGAGGGAGTTTGAGGAGTTGGTCACATCTTGATAAAGCTCATTGGGATGCACACCACACTCTCCCCAAATCCAGAGAACTGGCAGTCCTTCTTGATTTCACCTTAGTCTCAGCACTGCAGTAGCCTCAAGCCCCATCAGTCTTCCAATTTATTAATTTTGTGGCTCAAATTGTTCACAAAAGAGTCTAATTACCTTCATTCTTAAGACTAATTATATACTACAGGTTCTAATCATCTCTTGGCTGAGCTCCTACAACAGCCTCTAACCTCAACTTTTTGCCTGTATTTTATTCTTTATTTTTCTTTATCTTCCACATATCCCATTCCCAGATTTCTAACTGAAAGTGTGGCCATGCAATAGTTCTGTTGAAAGCCTTTCAATGGCTTCCCAAAGCCAGTGTTTTTCATGCTTTTCTCATTGCACAATCCTATCAGTAGATAGAACATACCTTCAAATAAAACAAGAGGATAATAATGAAATAAAAATATTTTCAAATGTTTTGCTGCTCTTAGTTAATATTCTTATATAAAATAAATATAGGGCAAGATTATATATTTGAAATACTGATTTATATCCAACGATGGTGAATATAAATCAGTATTTCAAATACCTTTATTATTAATTTCTTTTTTAGTTGATGTAATAATTATATATATTTTATGGGAGATAGAGTGATATTTCAATACATATTTACAATGTATAATCAAATTAGAGTAATTAGCATATCCATTACCTTGAATATCTATTATTTCTTTGTGTTATGAACATTGAAAATCCTCTCTTCTACCTTTTTGAGAATATACACTAAATTATTTGTAACCCTACAGTGCTATAGAACACTAGAAGTTATTCCTCTTGGTTAGCTGTAAGTTTGTATTTGTTAACCAATGTCTACTTTCTCCCCATTCTTCCCAGCATCTACTAACCACTTCTGTGAATTCAGTATTATTTTAGCCCCTCTATATGAGTAAGAACAGGTGATATTTATATTTCTGTGACTGGTTTATTTCACTTCACATAATGTCCTCCAGGCTCATCCATGTTGCTGTGAATGGCAGGATTTCATTTTTTTTTCTTTTTTTTAATGGCTGAGTAACATTCCATTTTGTGTGTGTGTGTGTGTGTGTGTGTGTGTGTGTGTGTGTGTGTGTGTGTGTGTGTATGTAGCATTTTTAAAAATTCATTTATCCATTGATGGGCATTTAGATTGTTTCCATATATTGACTACTGTTATAGAGCTACAATAAATATAGGGGTGCAAGTTTCTCTTCAACGTACTGATTTCCTTTCTGTTGGATAAATACCCAGTATGGATTGCTAGGTCATGTGCGAGTTCAATTTTTAGTTTTTTGAGAAACCTCCATACTGTTTTCCATAACAACTATACTGATTTATATTCCCATAAACAGCAAATAAGAGTTTTTTTCTTTTCTCTGCATCCTCACCAGCATTTCTTTTTTTTTTCTTTTCTTTCTTTCTTTCTTTTTTTTTTTGTCTTTTTGATTATAACCATTCTAACTAGGGTAAGATGCTATCTTATTTAACTTTGATTTGCATTTTCCTGATGATTATTGTTGAGCATTAATCCCATTGGTCATTTGTATGTCTTCTTTTAACAAATTATCTATTACATCCTTTGCCTATTTTTAATTGATTTTTTTTCTTCTTGTTGAGTAGTTTGAGTTCCTTGTAAATCCTAGATACTAGTCCTTTGTTGGATGAATACTTTGCAAATATTTTCTCTCTGTAGATTGTCTCTTCACTCTGTTTCCTATGCTGTGCAGAAGCATTGTGGTTTGATATAGTCCCATTCGTCTATTTTTGTTTTGTTGCCTGTGCTTTTGAAGTATTACCTCTAAAATCTTTGCCCAAACCAACGTCCTGAAGTGTTGTCCCTATGTTTTATTTCAGTTGTTTTATAGTTTCAGATCTTATGTTTTAGTCTTTATTCATTTTGAGTTGTTTGTATGTGATATGGGTCTAGTTCTCTTCTTTTGCATATGAATATCAAGTTTGCTCAGCACTATTTATTGAAGACGGTGTCCATTCCCCAATGTATGTTCTTGTTATCTTTGTTAGAAATCAGTTGGTTTTAAATACCTGAATTTCTTTCTGGGTTCTCTTTTATGTTCTATTGGTCTATGTGTCCGTTTTTATGTCAATATCATATTGCTCTTGTTACTATAACTTTGTTGTATTTTTTTAATGCCAGGTTGTGTGACGCCTCCAGCTTTGGTCTTTTTGCTCAGCATTCCTTTTGCTGTTTGAGCTTTGGTGGTTCCACACAAATTTTAGGATTATTTTTTCTATTTCTGTAAAAAATGTTATTTAGTATTTTGATAGGAATTGTGTTAAATCTGTAGATTGTTTTGGGTAATAGGGTAATTGTTACCATTGTTACAATATTAATTCTTCCAATCCATGAACATAGAATGTCTTTTCATTTTTTGATGTCCTCTTTAATTTCTTTTATCAATGTTTTGTCATTTTTGTTGTAAAGATTTTTCACCTCCTTGGTTTATTTTATTCCTGGTTATTTTATTTTATTTGTAGTTATTATAAATGGGAAATTTTTTTCCAGCTAGTTTGTTATTTGTGCATAGAAATGCTACTGGTTTTTGTTAGTTGATTTTGTACCCTGCAAATTTACTGAATTTGTTCATTAGTTCTAAGAGTTTTTTAGTGGAGTCTTGAGGATGTTTTATTTATAAGATTATGCCATCTACGAAGAAACAATTTGACTTTCTTTTTTTCCAATTTGGACACTCTTTATATGTTTGTCATGTCTTTTGTAATTTATTAATTATAAGTGTACATATTTTGGGTGTACATGTAACATTTTAATACATGTATACAACGTATAATGACAAAGTCAGGGCAACTGGGATATCTATCACCTCAAACATTTATTTTTTTTCTTTGTATTAAGAACATTACAATTCTTTTCTCTTTTAAAATAATCAACTATAATTTATCTGCTATTGAATTCTTGAACTTATTTCTTCTATATAACTGTATTTTTATACCAATTAACCAACATATCCCTTCTTCCTTTTCCTTGCCTGGTTGCTCTGGTTAGGACTTTTAGTACTATGCTGAATAAGAGAGGTGAAAATGAACATCCTTGTCTTGTTTATTTCTTAGAGAAAAGGCTTTCAGCTTTTCTTCATTCAGTATGATGTTAGCTGTGGGTTTCTCATATATAACATTTCCTGTATTGAGGGATGTTCCCTCTATATCTAATTTGTTGAGAAGGGATTTTGATTTTGAACAAATGCCTTTTTTGCATCTTTTGAGATAATCATATATATGGCTTTTGTTCTTCATTCTGTTGATGTGATGTATCACATTTATTTATTTCTGTATGTTGAATCACTCTTGCATCCTGGGATAATTTCCACATGATCATTGTGTATTATCTTTTGGATGTGTTGTTAGATTTAACTTTCTATTATTTTGTTAAGAAATTTTGCAACTGTGTTCATCAGGAAAAATGGCCATAGTTTTCTTTTTTGGCTGCGGTCTTGTTTTGGTATCAGGGTAATGATTGCTTCATAGAATGAATTGAGAATAACTTCTTCCTCCTTATATTTTAGAATAGTTTGAGAAGAATTGGTGTTAATTTTTTAAAAGTGTGGTAGAATTCAGCAGTAAAACCATTCAATCTTGGGTTTTTCTTTCTTGGAAGATTTTTTTCTTACAGATTCAATAGTTTTACTCATTATTGGTCTGTTCAGATTTTCTGTTTCTTCCTGGTTCAATCTTGGTAGGTTATGTGCGTCCAGGAATTTATTCATATCCTGTAAACTTTTTAATTTGTTGGTGTATAGTTGTTCAAAATGGTCTCTAGTGGTTCTTTATATTTCTGTGATATCAGTTATAATGTGTTTTTTTGTTATGATTTTATTTATTTGGTTCTTCTCTCTTTTATTTTTAGAATACCTAACAGTTTGTTAATTTTGTTTACTTTTTCAAGAGAGATTACTTTTTTGCTTCACTGATCTTTTGCCTTATTTTTCGGCCTTTGTTTTGTTTAGTTCTGCTCTGATATGTATATATGTTTTCCTTCCGCTAATTTTGGATTTGGTTGCTTCTTGTTTTTCCAACTTCTTGAGATGCATTGTTAGGCTGTTTATTTGAAATATTTCTACTTTTTTGGTGTAGGTGTTTATTGCTATAAAATTCCCTCTTAGTACTGCTTTTTCTGTATCCCATAGATTTTGGTATGCTGTATTTCCCTTTTTGTTTGTTTTAGAAAAATTTTAAACTTTTTAAACTTTTCTTCATTGACCTGTTGAACATTCAGGAACATGTGATTTAATTTCCAAGTATTTGGGCAGTTTTCTGAGTTCCTATTGCTATTGATTTCTAGTTTTATTCCATTGTGGTTGGAGAAGATACTTGATATTCCACCTTCTTGCTGATGTCACTCATGGCTAATTTCTTTTCCAATTCATATCTCTCATGCTTAATACAGTATAATATATAGAATAAAGAGTAAGAAATGTGATAATGAATATATATTACATTAGTATAATTGATATAAATAAATACTGCTATTACACATCTGATGTAATGATATATACTAAGATGAGTGGTGGTCTGTATTAGGACTGGATAAAAGAGCCAAAGATTAAAACTTTTTCAAGAGCTAGGTATAATATAGGGCAAAGTTTTCCTAATTCTAATTCATTTCTCAAATGTAATTTGATAGCCGTAGGTATTAAAACCAATCACTCAAAACAATATTACCCTACTCATTAAGAACTATTTTGATAGAAATCTGTCTTTCTATATAAATTTTCTACAGATAAGAGTATAAAGAGTCAAATGAACGTTATAGTTTCATCATTTAAAAATTTATATTTTTATATAAAATAATAAGTTGATGTTCTAAGTTTACCTATCCCAATAATATAAATCTGACATCTGTGTTAACTGGTAATCAAATTTCCAAATGTGCAAAGTTAAAAAGTATACCTTAGACTTGAGTTAACTTCACAAAATTATTGTTTTAGTATTTATAAAATAGGATATAATATAATCAACTAGTAAAATTTGGAGTTCTATAGGCAACAACATATTTTCTAATGTTATATATGAAGTAAAATAGCAATCATAACTTTTGCACAAAAGGGGAGACTTTTTCCAGTTAGTATTTTAGCTATGTGGAATCTACTATGTTTTATTTTTTAAAAACCCTAAAATACCTGTAATATGTTTCCTATTGTTGTTGCACTATTTAGAGACAGGGCTGAGATCTGGGGTGAATATGAGAGAGTATTCAAAACTGAGAGAGTTGCAACTGCTATTGTACAGAATGTTTACATAGGAAACGGAATACTAATAAAAGGACCTGTTGTTAAGAATAGAGATTACTAGACCCAGACAAACAATTGGTTCTCTGTTTGAAGCCCGACACTTGAGTCCCTGGTTACACACAGAGACCAAAACATCTTTGCAATCAGTATTAAAAATCATGAGTGAAGGAAATATCAATTTCAGACCAAAATGTTATGGTTCACAACAGAGATCAGTAGAAAGACAACACAGCATTAGAAAGTGACAAAGGCATGTTCCTTAGCTATTACTAGCCAGTGATTCAACATTTCCCAGTGAAGACTGTTGGAAATCAATGCCGAAATCATATTAGGACTATAGTTTATTAAAAATACACACACATATAGACACACTTGCACACACATACACATGTATTTGTACTGAAGCTATATGTTTAGGAAGTCATAGACCTTGTCATTTAAAAAAACTTTTAAAAAATATATAGTTCTGAGTCAAAATGCAACTTTTGGTATAGTTAAAATGAGTTGTCTGGATAACAAAAGAACCCAAATGAAAATTTTAAGCTAGAATAAGATGCTTTTAATTGGCAGAATTGGTAAGCAGTGCACCTGGTGTTTAAATAGTTCTCTCTTGAACTCCAGCCCTATACATTCAGTACCACTTTATATCTAATACAGATATCAACTTTTCTCCCCCGTCAAACCTGTTTTATCCACATTCTCATTCCTATCAAATGTATGGAAACTCAATTTTTCCAGTTGCTTAGGTCAAACCCTTGGATTCATACTAAATATTTTTTACACCTCATATCTAAACTATCAAGAAATTCTGTTGGTTCTGCATTCACAATATTGCTAGTACCTGATGACTTATCATCACCACTGCTACCACCCTGTCAAAGCCACCATCATCTTTCACTTGGATTATTACAATAGTCTTTAAACTATACTCCTTCATTCCATCCTGTCTTATTAACTATTTTAGAAGCACCAAGAACAATGACAGAGCTGATCTGAAAATACTTGAAGAATGAATGAATATAAAATTTTCATTTACTATGCTTTATATAATATAGGCATTCATGGTGTTACTGAGTGCATCTCAGTCACTCAGCTGTGACATTGATGGTTATCTTTAAACATTGAGACAAAAATTATGAAACACTTAATATACAAAATTTAAAGTAACATCTGCATAGTTTACAGAAAATATTGAAATAAACAATTAGAAAATACAACATCCACCAGTATCTTTGAAGCCTCCTATTTAGCTTTCCATAACCGTGTCCCCATTTTCCCTAAAAAATTCACTGCCTTGTATTTTTCTTTATTACTCCCTAAATTTTCTTAATCAATTAACCACAGATACATGAAACTATAAAAATGTAATATTTAATTTTGCAATGTAAAGACTCATCCTCAATTATTTCTACAACTTGCTTTTTTCACCAGCTCTATTTTACTTGTCCTATAATGTGCCAGTTGGTATATGCAAAGACCTTCCAAAGGATACAAAACCACATGTTACGATTGATCTGTCTATAAGACAGTTATAGGTATTCCTTTCCCACCTCTACTTTTACAATAGTCTTTTTTTCCTTTACAAAAGAGAGATACGCCTGTCCTTCCTATGTTATGCAGTGTCAAAACCTTCAGGGATTCAAAGCAGGGACAGTTAGTAATATCAGACTTGAGCAAGTGAATTAATCTATGTTTGACCTGAAACTGTTAAGTGTCTGAGATGTTTCCCCCTTGCATGGTTTTATATACTCTATATTCATGTGCATGCATGTACACACGTGTGCACACACACACACACTCACAAACACCCTTAATCGTGAGACCTCAGGACTAGAGACAGACTTTTGCTTACTTACCAAATATCTTGCTTCAGTTTCCCCTGGGGAGACATGATGACTGCAGATATTACCCAAGCATATAATGGACTTTGTACTATATGAGAGTAATATGGTTTGGCTGTATTCCCACCCAAATCTCAGGCTTCAGAGGGTGCAAGCCTCAAGCCTTGGCAGCTTCCACATGGTGTTGAGCCTGTGAGTGCACAGAAGTCAAGAATTGACGTTTGGGAACCTCTGCCTGGATTTCAGAGGATTTATGGAAATGCCTGGACGTCCAGGCAGAAGTTTGCTGCAGGAGCAGAGTCCTCATGGAGAACCTCTGCTAGGAAAGTGCAGAAGGGAAATGTGGGGTTGGAGTTTCCACACAGAGTCCCCACTGGGGCACTGCCTAGTGGAGCTGTGAGAAGAGGGCCATTGCCCTTCAGATTCCAGAATGGTAAATCCACCAACAGCTTGCACCGTGTACCTGGAAAAGCTATAAACATTCAACACTAGCTTGTGAAATAGCTGGGAGTGGAGTTGTACCCTGCAAAGCCACAGGAGTAGAGCTCAAGACCATGGGAGCCCACCTCTTGCATCAGCATGACCTGGATGTGAGACATGAAGTCAAAGGAGATCACTTTGGAATTTTAAGGTTCAGTGACTCCCCTGTTGGATTTTGGGCTTGCATGAGACCTCTAGCCCCTTTGTTTTGGCCAATTTTTCCCATTTGGAATGGGTGTATTTACTCAATGCCTGTACCCACATTGTATCTAGAAAGCAGCTGACTTGCTTTTGATTTCACAGGCTCATAGGTGGAAGGGACTTGCCTTATCTCACATGAGACTTTGGACTTGGACTTTTAATTAATACTGGGATGAGTTAAAATTTTGGATTGTTGAAAGTGCATGATTGTGTTTTCAACTGTGAGAACAAGAGATTTGGGGGGAGCCAGGGGCAGAATGATGTGGTTTGGCTGTGTCCCCACCCAAATCTTATCTTGAATTGTAGTTCCCATAAACCCCATGTGTTATGGGAGGGACCAGGTAAAGATAATTAAATCATGCAGGTGGATTCTCCCATCCCATTCTTGCAGTAGTGTTAGTTGTCATGAGTTCTGATGGCTTTTGTAAGGGATTTCTCCCTTTGCTGGGCACACATTCTTTCTTGCCTGCCACCGTGTAAGACATGTCTTGCTTCCCCTTCATCTTCCACCATGATTTTAAAGCCTCCCCAGCCATCTGGAACTGTGAGTCAATTAAACCTCTTTCCTTTATAAATTACTCAGTCTCAGGTATATCTTTATTAGCAGTGTGAGAAAAGACTAATATATAAGGAAACCTTGAAATTATACATCTAGAAACTTATATAGAGCAGCAAGCACAGTTAATCCTCCTCTCCTATGGGGATAGAGATAGAGATAGAGAGCTTTGCTCTATAAGATAAATCCTCTCCAAGGAGAAGAGCTGAGAGTCCCTAGGTTTACAATTCCTTGTATGTAAACAGATGTCTCCAAGGGAAATGTTACTAATATCTCTGGAGGTCTGTATCTTTAACTCTCGAGGCATGTTTGTCATTCATTCTTTATCAAGGTTGCTGATAGTGGTAGTTTTTGTTAAAAAAACTCTTTCTGTGCAGAAATATGAAAATATTCATGAAACATTGTTTCCTAACACTCTAGGGACAGGAAGTAAATTGTTTTAAATGCCTTTTTTAAATTAGGCGGTTCCCCGATCTTTGCTTTTAAAGAATTTCAGGGAATAATTGAGTTACAGTTGATAGATCATTACGAATTATTTGTAAGATAGATTGGTAGGTAATTCTGGCAGATGATGCAGAAGCTCAGAAGGAGTTCAAAGATTTGAGCAATATTACTATTAAGAAAATTTTCCATTTCCACTTATTTATATGACCACATGTTGACTGATTTGTATAAAAATGAAAAATAGGAATAGAATTGATACTGACAAATGTCTCATGCTAGAAAAATTTATGTGTAGATACATGAACTTATTGAACACAAAGTCTCATTAAAAGATCTATTTCTACCAAAATATTGTTATAATTAATAATCACTCTCAAAATGTGTAATATATTTTTGTTGTTTAATCAGTTGCAAACTATTAAAAAAATGTAGTGATAATCTATCCAGGCAAGTATTTAACCCCTACCTCAGCTAATTTGTAACGTCTCAGAGAACTTTTATAAGTAATTCTCCTCTTACCTTCACCCACACACACCCCTCACGTAAAAACACAACAAACAAACTTTTTTTAATAGTAATAATATCAGTGTATTTATTTCTCAATTTTCTTATCTCTGTCCTTCTCTGATCTTAGTGAGCTCGCAATTGGGCCTTAATTTTGGTATATCCAGAGCCTATTACAGTACCTGACAGAAAATGTATGTATAATAAGTGGTTTGCTAAAGGGATATATACATAATGAGGGGAAATCAAAGTGGACTGCAGGAATCTGGAAGTTATGAAGGAGTCGCAGAAGAAGTGGCACTTACATTGGACTTACATTGGAACTTATAGTGGAATCAGTATGATGTTCATAGCTGGCATACACATTCTACAGAGGAGCACAAACAGAGTAAGTTTATTTCTTGAAAAATTGTTGTACATGTGTTTTTTCCTGTACCAATGTTTTGGATGGAATATTATGGGAGAAAAAAAGCTGCAGTAATGTTAAGTAAGTCACAATTTGCTCCATTTTCACCCAGCTCCAAAACAGAAATTCAGTTGGAGCTTGTTTTTTCATTCCTCTCATCTTCAAAAAAATGTATTATGAGTCACCTAAATTAATCTTTAAGAGAAACACACATGGAAATGGATTGGATTGTCTTTTAAAAATAAATTGAACTTTATTAAAACCACAGGTTCAGTAGTTGGTATTAAGTAACGAACCAAAAAGCTCAATTGGCTTAGTAATAGCCTGACAACCACCAGCTGAACTAGCAAGTTATTAAAATGGCATCATACTCATGTCTCCAATTAGTAGTTTTCCTACATGTGTGATCAATTAAGCTACATCTCCAAATTAAATCCCAATAGTGTTTGTTTATTTCTCTTTAAAGGGTGGTCTGTAAAGTCCAGCTTGCAAGATAGACATACATTTTTCCTAGAGACTTCAACAACATTTAAATTAGAACAAAGTTAGATTATTTAATAATAATAATAATTAAAATATCCCCATAAAAGTGCTTATTTTTGCATTCTTTAAACTCGATTCCAGCCATCTAGGAGATAACATATATTTGAACAAAGTGACCCAAACTTTTAAAATATGGCTTTTAATATCAGGACCTTACCATTTTAGTTTTCCAAGAGAATGGTCCCATAGAATACACTACTGGGATATAATCATGGAGTAACCACACCAGACCAATCTGGTACAAGTTATTTTTGTTTGTTTGTTTTTGTTTTTTGGTTTTAGACATAGTCTAACTGTCACCAGGCTGGAGTGCAGTAGCACGATCTCAACTCACTGCAACCTCCGATTCCTGGGTTCAAGCGATTCTCCTGCCTTAAGTAGCCGGGATTACAGGCATGTGCCACCATGCCCAGCTAATTTTTGTATTTTTAGTAGAGACGGGGTTTCACCATGTTGGCTAGGATGGTGGTTCAAGTTTTATGAACAAAGTTGTAAGTTGTTTTTCAGTTGCCATGGATTTCCCAGTTAAAGGTCACGTAACCTGAATCTGCCCAGACCAAATGAGCAACCACAGGTGGAATGTAAGTGCTTGGATTGAGGAGCTGGGGCTCAATTAAGAAGCAGATATCATGTGGCAGGATTCAGGATTTAGTCAGATTGAGCCCTGGCATCACCCCATAGCAAGACCCAGTCAGAATATGCCTTTCAGCATCACCTCATTGCAAAATCCAATCGGATCACACTTCATTACCCTATGTTTATAAAACTTGACCCAAACCCCAGCTTAGGGAGACAGATTTGAGCATTTCTTCCCATCTCCTTGCCAGTTGACTTACAATAAAGCCTGTTTTTCTCAAAGGCTGGTGCTATGTTATTCCCTTCTATGCACATTGGACGGTGAGCTTATTGACTGCTTGGTAATGATGGTAGTAATAAAATATTGCCAGCAATATTGCCAAGAGATAGAGGTGTAAAAACTAATGGAAAAGTAAATACTCTATACCAGTATTAAAGATATGAATATTAAATACCAACTGTATTCTCTCATTTTGTGAGCCTTTTAGTTATGCTAAAATGAACTTAAGGGAAAAAAGAAAAATAATAGCTATTATTAACATAGATAGGCTATACTACACATTAAAAAAGTCAATTGTAGTTCCTTCTGTTTCATTAGTATGATGTTTATAGCTGTCATATACATTCTACAGAGCTTATTTGGATCTTCTCTCTTCTTTTCTTGGTTAATTTTGCTAATGGTCTATCAATTTCATTTATCTTTTCAAAGAACTGGCTTTTTGTTTCATTTATCTTTTGTATTTTTGTTGTTGTTGTTTCAATTTCATTTAGTTCTGCTCTAATCTTGATTATTTCCTTTCTTCTGCTGGGTTTGGGTTTGGTTTGTTCTTGTTTCTCTAGTTCCTTGATGTGTGACCTTAGATTGTGTATTTGTGCTCTTTGAGACTTTTCAATGAAGGCATTTAAGGCTATGAACTTTTCTCTTTGAAGTTTCCTTTTGGAGTTGATTTCCCATTTTATTCTACTGTGGTCTGAGAGAGTACTTAATATAATTTCAATTTTCTAAATTATTGAGACTTGTTTTATGGCCTATCATACAGTCTATCTTGGAGAAAGTTCCATGCACTGATGAATAGAATGTATGTTCTGTGTTTGTTGGGTAGAATATTCTGTAAATATCTGTTAAGTCCATTTGTTCCAGTGTATGGTTTAAATCCATTGTTTCTTTGTTGACTTTCTGTCTTGATGACCTGTCTAGTGCTGTCAGTCAATTATTGAAGTCCCCCACTATTATTGTGTTGCTGTCTGTCTCATTTCTTAAAACTACCATTTGATCCAGCAACCCCACTGCTAGGTATCTACCCAGAGGTAAAGAAGTCATTATACGAAAAAAATACTTGCACACGCATGTTATAGCAGCACAATTTGCAATTGAAAAATATGGAACCAGCCCAAATGCCCATCAATCAATGAGTGGATAAAGAAACTGTGATACACACACACACACACACACACACACACACACACACACACACAATGGAATACCACTGAGCCATAAAAAGGAATGAATTAATGGCATTCACAGCAACCTGGATGGAACTGGAGACTATCATTCTAAGTGAAGTAACTCAGAAATGGAAAACAAACATCATATGTTCTCACTCATAAGTGGGAGCTAAGCTATGAGGACACAAAGGCATAAGAATGATACAATGGACTTTGGGGACTTGGGGGGAAAGGGTGGGAAGGGGGTGGGGGATAAAAGGCTACAAATTGGGTTCAGTGTATACTGCTCATGTGATGGGTGCACCAAAAGCTCACAAATCACCACTAAGGAACTTATTCATGTAATCAAATACCACCTGTTTCCCAAAAACCTATGGAAATAAAAAAAATAAAGGAATAAAAAATAAAAGTCAAATAGTAATATAAAATGGTATCTATTTTCAAATACAAATACAAATAGCAATACTTGTTCAACTCGAATATTTTAAATTTATAATTCACATTAACTCAGTAAATACTTTCTTCACTTATTCACTCAAGCAACCATTATGTGCCTGGTACTTTTACATCTTTTATGTATAGGACACATGCTAGGCTCTTTTAGGAGTACCATATGAGCCATATTTTCTCCATTGAGAGAGTTTTTGACAGAGCATGTATAGAAAACACATGCAAGAACTGAATTATAAGGTAGAATTAGATTTGTGTTACAACAGATATATCTTTTATTAGTGTTGTGGAGGGACTCTCTGTACTCTCTCAGAACTTTCATCTTATTAAGGTAATCAGAGAAGACAGGATAACCAGGTTGCTGATAACAGCCTCATCTGACTGTTTGACTGTTGACAACAATTCCACTTAAATGGAAAGCAACAACAAAACAAGGCTGAACACATAACAGAACTGCTCACTTTCAACTAGCTTCTTGCTCAGTGATTTTTGGTGGCATAATCATTGACTTAGTTAAATGACCTTAAAGTCTGGGAATTATCTTTAAGATTTCCTTCTTCTTGCCCCCTGCATTAAACTAATTAATTTATTTTGCAATATTTCTTAACTTCCTTCTCTTCCCATCAACCTTATTACCAGTGCCTTGTCAGATTACAGTCTCCTCAATGACATTCTTGCATCTAATATTTGACTCATTGATCCATGTGACATTCACTCATGAGATTGATCTAGTTATAATGCAGGTGTGGACATGTTTTAAATTGCTTGATATCTATCATCTCCTAATCTATAGGATAGAACCCCACTCCTTGATATTCTGTATATGTAAGTTTTTCTGTAATCTTGTTCTTGTCTAACTTTCCAGGCCAACTCTCAACAATCTCTACACGAACATTTATGGTCAGCAGCTCCAAACTGGTTATAGGATGATTTTGCTCAAAATTCCCCTGCTTTTCTTAGTGGTTCTCAAACCCAGTAAGTCTTCCTGTGGCTACTACAAACCAACTAAGTCATATGGGTCTCCTGTTTCATGAGAGGATCCTGTGTTTCCACTGTTTCTACATTGTTTTATAGTTGATTATCACATCTGCTTCATCCACCAGATTGTGATGCATTTTAGGTCAGGGATGCTTTGGTCATCTTTGTTTCCATAGCATCTGGTGCAGTGTATGATGCAGAATAAGCAATTAATGGAATAGACCTTGAGACATGGGAAGGATTTTTAATGAAAGCAGCCTTTTGCCTTTTTGTATTTTATGACAAGATAGAATATTATGCCTGGAAGGGATTCGAAGATAAACTTTTTTTTTTTTCATTTTTCCCATAAGGTAAGGGAATCATTTTCTAAAAACAGTGTTAAACACCAAAGGATTCAATGGAACTAATATAATCTAGGTTGCACAGCCATAAAAAAACAAAACAAAACAAAACAAAAAAACCCATGAAATCATGTTTTTGTTTTTGTTTTTGGTTGTTGTTATTGTTGTTGTTTTTGCAGCAACATGAATGGAGCTGGAGGCCATTAACCTAAGTGAATTAATGCAAGAACGGAAAACCAAATGCCACATGTTCTTACTTATAAGTGGGAGCTAAACATTGGGTACACATGGACACAAAGAAAAACAATAAACTCCAAACACCAGGGCCTACTTGAGAGTAGAGGGTGGGAAGAAGATGAGGATCAAAAACCTACGTATTAGGTACTATAGTTATTACCTGAGTGATGAAATAATCTGTACCCCGTGCCCCCATAACATGAAATACCCATGTAACAAATATGCACATGTGCCTTTTGAATCTAAAAGAAACTTTGGAAAGAAAAAAGAAATAATGTTGATAAAGAATTCTCTTACATTATTATGACTTAATAGTACTCAAGTGTTATGTTTAATTACATATAATTATAAATATATGGTAGCTGATAATCGACTTCATAAAAGCCTATTTATGGCTCCCTTACATTTGATCATGTTACTGTTCTTTTGTTCCTTCCTTAGGTGAATGTATAGAGGAAACAGAATACGGAAAAATTACTCAATTGTGCTAATTGTTTCAATTCTACTACAAGGGTAGAATTACTTTGATGGTACATGTTAAAATTATTGGATTAAACTAGGACTTTATTTGTGGGTCTTAAATATCTATTTTATTCTTTAATTCAGTTATATGACTAGCAGGTATGTTGCAGGGCGTCATATGTCCTGGAGCTAATAGAATTTCAGAAGCCTTTTTTTAGAAAAAAAAAAAAAGCATGAAATTAAAGACATAAAATTAAGCACAAAAACTTGAATAGGGTCATTGCTAGTGAGAGGTCCTATAATTTAAGGCTTGTTAGCCTCATGGTAAATCTGTAGATGCTAGAATTTAAGTGTTATATATTAAAGTACTATTCATTTTGACTATTTCTTGTGTTAATTTCAATAATACTACCCTTGGACTCAGAGGCAACCTGGTATGAAGACAGCTTAGTTGAAACAACATTAAGTGATGTTAATAGTTTGGGATTCTAGTTGATAACTAGAATTAAAATGAGTAACTAGAATTAAAAATAACCAGCAGGAAACTGATAAAAGAAGAACTTATTCTCCTTTGAGTCAAGAAATGTTAGCTCTTAATTCCTAGACCATAGCACTGATCATAAATGCTGCTTGTTATTCCTGTACTCTACATGTATCACACCATTGCGGAGAGCAGCACATAAAGGCAGCACATAAAGTAACTAAAATGGTTGAGATGTTTTAGAAATCATGTTAATGGATCAGTCACTGCCAAACTGCTGTAATTCACTATTCTGGGATGTATTCTGCCACTAAATTAGTTCAAAAAAAAAAACCAGACATAAAAAAACTCTGTATCTTCTCATATTTGCTGATACCAGTGACCATATTCTTTAAAGTAGACTTTTAAAAATGATTTTGATATGCAGAAATATTGAGAAGATAATATAGAGAATAACCATATACCCCAGACAAAATTTTTCCTATTATTAGTATTATTTAGATGAGTATGGTACATTTGTAACAATTATTAAAGGAATACTGACACATTATTCACTAAAGTCCATACTTTATGCAAATTTGCTTAGTTTTTGCATACTGTCCTTTTTGTATTCCAGGATTCCACCCAGGATACCACATTACCTTTGTCCTGTCTCTTTAGACTCTTCCTGGCTGCGACAGTTTCTCAGACTTTCCTTGGTTTGAATGATCTTGACAGTTTTGAGGAGTTCTAGTCAGGTATTTCATAGAATGTTCCCATATTGGAATTTGTCTGATGTTTTTTCCCATGATTACACAGTGGCTATGTGTTTTGGGGAGAAATACAATAGAAGTAAAATGCTACCCTCAACACATAAGAGTATATGCTATCAACTTGACTTATTATCATTATTTTTAACATTCACCACCTGGCTGAGGTAGTGTAGGCCTAGCTCTTCCACTATAAAGTTACTCTTTTTTTCTTCCTCTTATACTGTATTCTTTGGAAGGCAGTCTCTATGCACAGCCCACACTAAAGGAGTGAGAGTTATATTCGCCACTCCTTAAGGGTGGAGTATCTTTTCTACATGGGTGAATTTCCATTATCTCTCATATACTTATTTATTCAATCACTTATTTATATAAACATGGAGTCATGAATATTTGTTTCATATTTGGGGCAATAATACAGTACTACTTCATGTTGCTCAAATTATTGCAGTTTTGGCCATTGGAATATCTTTCACTTAACTCCTATGCCTCCATCAATTTAAGTTTTTTTTTTTTTTTTTAATTTTATGAAGTCCTTCCTTACTTTCTGGCACCACAAGATGTTTCAGGCTTATCTTATGCATTTCCTCCCCCACTCCTAGAATCAACCATTTAGCCAAAGAGTCCTGGTTCTTTTTATTGGAAAATAGTATTAGAAAGCAGGGTCTGAAAGGGCAAAAAATATGTGTGCATTAACTGGTCTATATATATGTACATACAAATAAACATTTCTATGTGTAATTATATCATCTATATTATGATAAACATAACTTCTTATTGACATCTGCAATTCTAACCCACATTACTCAAGCCTCTTCCCCTTGCTTATCTATAAGTCACCACTCCAACAGTGAGAAAACTGGCCATCACCACTCGCCATCCATTTATTAATTGCTCACTTCCAGGACACACGTATAGTAGTCTCAATATTATTAACCCATACCCAAATGGAAAACAACTTAACAACTAGAATACAGCATTCATGTTCAGTTTGTTTTGCCTTAAGTTTCACAGATTGTACACATTCCTCAAATTACCTAAGCATGTACCTTTTCCCAATCCCTTTCAATGAGTTATTTTTTTCTTCGATATATTTGTAATCTAGTGAGGGTTTTTTTTTTCTTTTCCTACAGTTGGAATATTTTCCTAGAATCTCATGACTTCCTAAATAATTTTTTATTTGCATACATTAAGATCCACTTTTTGTGCTATAAAATTCTGCTAGTTTTGATAATTACATAATGTTGTGTATACGCCGTGATAGTATCATACAGAATAGTTTTGCTACCATCAATAAGCACATTTTAATAAAATTATCTTGCTTTTGTTCAAAGAAAATCATTCCCTGGCCATCTTTATGTACTTAATTTAAGGTTCTATAAGTCTGGAAGAGAGAAGAAATCACAAGATAAAAAATAAAGCATCAAGTAGAAAGAATTCCTAGACATCCGGAGTGTAATTGCTTTAACATTATTGGTCTGAGTTCACAAGATAAATAATTTTACTTCCAAAACTGTGTTCCCAATTCTTCATGTAAAACTCCTTTATTTTCTCCTGGGAGACTGTAAACTCCAAGGACTTTTTTCTAAAAAACCTCTCTTAAATCCTATATGCCCAGAAGGCAGGTAAACCAAAATGGAAACAAACAAATTCTGTACAAGTTCAAGTTGCTTCTTAACCTTGTAAAACCACACCTAGATTGGGGCACTACAGTGCTTAGCAACTTTTTTTTTTTTTTTTCTGATTTTAGAAAACAATACACTAAATATATCTATTGAAACCTTTTTTATGACAATAGTTTTTTTAACAAGTGAAGAAAAAAAGATCTTAGGCTGAGAGCCAGTTACTAGTCTATGCTTTACATATCTGAACTGGTTTTATAGTCATAATAACTAAATAATATGGATACTATTTCTATCCTCATCTTTCTATACTTATCCCTTATAGAGAAACTGAGGTGTATGGAGAGTCAGTGACTTCCTTGAAGTCACACTGATATTTATTTACTCAGTAAGCAGTGGGTATGACTATTGGAAACTCTAGTGTTTCTCTTCTCCTTCAATCAGAGAAACTGTAGCCTGGAAACATTTTTCTAGACTGAGAAATGTCTCAACTTTTATATCAAGTAAGACTATGATGATGTAAGAGAATATTCAAGACAAACATAATGGCTCCACTAAAATACTGACAATGACCTTCTTTTGTGTTAGATGTGGTAATGGTATGGAGAAGATTATGCAACATCTGTCAGACAAATACATTATTTGAGAGAGTGGAACCAGAGCATGGATATATACTAATAACCAGATATCCGGCTTCCTTCCCAAATTATACTTCATTGCACAGGAAAGACAAGCAGCTGGGTTTTGTATTGTGCAATATATTTATACTGCACTAAAACAATGACAAAGACCACATATTAGATTGTGACATCTCTTGAAATTTTTCTGTCTCTACTAATAATCATCAATTTTTAACAACCAATACAGATTCACTTTTTTTAAAGTGCTAGTATCAAAGAAATGTGAAAATTAATTTATGTACTATAGATCAGTGTATATATAATACGACAAGTAAGTAAGGAGTATTCCTGAGATTCATTCTACAAAATAAGTGAAGATTAAATGAGTATAAAGAGGGGTACTGAAGTAAGTATGAAAATTTCAATAAATTTCATAAAGACAATATAGACACATATAAAAATGGAAGTTTATTGTAGTGAGTACCAGGTAATAATGTTTAGAGAAACTCAGAAATGAAAGATACTGTTACTATAAGTAAACTTGGCCATTCAGATGGCAATTTGAATTTTAACAGGTATGAATTCACTCAACATCCCCCTCCTTGGCCCCCATTTTATTTTTATCTTTATCTACCATTTTCTTCTGCCTTCCTATCTCAAACAAAGAAATGTATAGATTAATACCATCATCAGATAAAGTTCCTTTATGTCTTTTTCTAGTCAATTTCCAAATGATGTACATTGAGTTGTTGTACCTCCACGTCTACTCCTATTGGCCTGTCTCATTCTTCTGCCATGTGAATGTTTAATCATCTTTCAGTGGTCCAGCTCAAATATCATCTCTTCCGTAAAGAGTATTTTCCCTTTCCTAATTTTGAAGGAAGATATTCTTCCTCTTCCAGGTCCTCAGCATTTTGTTAAAACCATTTGCAATTCACCTGGGAAGTAGCTAGAAACTCAAATTCTCAGACTCCACCAAAGCCTTACAGAATTAGAAACTATGGGGATGGGGCCCAACAATGTGTGTTTTAAATAGGGTGAGGTACTCTCAAATGTTGGGAGCCACTATTTAGGGCTTTGTGGCTTTGTGAAAATAGTTTAATCTCTCTGAGCCTCAATTTCATCATCTGTAAAATAGGAATATCATCACCTCCTTGTGGTTATAGATGTGAGATATAGTTTACTAGGTAAGGAGTGAATGGTGGCCAGGCAGGATAACTCAGCCTGTAATCTCAGCACTTTGGAAAGGCCGATTTGGGCGAATTGCTTTAGCCCGAGCGTTGGAGACCAGGCTGGGCAACATGGGAACATAAATTCTATCTGTAATGAGGAGCCATGGATGGATCGACTACATGTTTCCTGAAAATCAAAGAAAAGAGCTTTTGTTTCTAACAGTTTTTCAACTTCAGTTCAGGCTAAACTTGTGTTCTTATGCCTCTGAGAGAGCCTGTGGTAGCCTGGAATAATTCTTTTTAGATGACATGGCTTGGGTGGGTTTCTGTTTTTTGCCCAAACAAGCAAACAAACAAACAAATGGAAAATACTTTGCTTAGGACCCCATACAGATGAGACAATCCATTTCTCCTGTAACTTGTATTTCTTAGAATTCCTGTTGTTAAAAGCATATTGACGAAGCATACTGACTCTGGAGTTATAATATTAGTGATTAAATTCTGACTCAAGCACTTACCTTGAGTAACTCAGTTTCTCTGTGCCTCAATTTTCTCATTTGTAAGAAGGGATAATAATATTACTTACTCCCTAGAGTGGTAAAATTTAACCCAATTATTATAAGTTAAAATTTTTTTAAAAGCATTATATATACAAACTTTCAGTGAGTGTTAACTATTAAAATGTAAGGCTACCCATACCAAAACAAAAACAAAAAACCCCCAAACCTCTAAATTTGTAGGAAATTGATTCTGGAAAAAAATATTTGTAAAATAAGGGATTTTATCTTTTCCTTTTGACCTGCTATGATCCAAATGCCTGTTATATTTTGGACTAAGGCATTTGGACAAAGGTATCCCCTTTCATGTGAGAGAATGAATGGTGTGGTGGGGGTAAGGAAAAAGAAGGTGGTGATAAGTAAGCAGGAAAGAAAGTTTCAGAAATTTTTCTCCCCCAAGGGGGTAACAAAACCAAATATTTAGCATTTTTAAATGTGCAGATGTTAGATTATGTTTTTATTATGTAATCAGATTGTTTTAAAAGTAGAATAAATTGCTTTGGTAGCTTCTCTGTTTGTAAAACAACTGTAACAATGATCACTTTTGAAATATCTTCAGGTGTGTCCAAAAACCTCATCCTGTAAAGAGCCTAAGAATGGTTCTGTCATGTGACATGCAAAAGGAGAAAGCATTGCTCGTAATCCAACTAACTTGTGCCCAAAGTACCTCATGACCACTGTCTATTTTAAAAATGAAGATTTTCTTCTTTTGACATAATTCCAAGCCAAGTACTAAAAGCATTTTATTTCCTTTCAATTATCAATGTTTCTTTTTCTTTTTTTTTTTTTTTTTTTTTTGAGACGGAGTGTTGCTCTGTCACCTGGGCTGGAGTGCAGTGGCCGGATCTCAGCTCACTGCAAGCTCCGCCTCCCGGGTTTTCACCATTCTCCTGCCTCAGCCTCCCCGGTAGCTGGGACTACAGGCGCCCGCCACCTCGCCCAGCTAGTTTTTTGTATTTTTTAGTAGAGGTGGGGTTTCACCATGTTAGCCAGGATGGTCTCGATCTCCTGACCTCGTGATCCGCCCGTCTCGGCCTCCCAAAGTGCTGGGATTACAGGCTTGAGCCACCGTGCCCGGCCTATCAATGTTTCTTAATCTACTCTAGATAAAAAACAATTTGTTTAATTGTATTGCATATAAAAATTAAGATATAGTTTGGCTTAGTTTTTATACAAAGTCTTCAGTTTTAGCTTTTTAATCATTTCCTATATTTGCCAAATTGCCTTGGAAATGCATCCCCACCCCCACCCCCACTCCACCAATGCAACCACAATTTTTATTTTTTATTATAGCAGTGAATTTTGACAGCCATAGGTCATGGAGTTCTGAGACATCCTGGATCAATTATTAATGTCTGAGTTTGATTTTAGCCATTTTTACATATGAATAGAGACTAATGTTTCTGTCTTCAGTACAGATGTTTTCCTTGGCTGCTAAAGTAGATTGTTGCTTTCTTATTGCTGCTGTGTTTTATTAAATTGTTACTTTATTTGTTTAAAAGATAGGTTACTTATAGGTGGTTAAGACAAAACCGTGAAGTAATGAGCAAATAAGAAAGCAGATATCTAATTCATGTCATGTATTCCTAGTTATAGTGGGTAGAAAAGGACATAATATAACACGCTAAGAAATGGCTTGTAAACTACATGTTGAACCAAATCTATAAGACAATGTCTCCATATTCATGGATGAGTTGCATCAGAAGATAATTTGAGAATGAAATAAATCTTTCTGCTTCTCATTTATGATGACGTAATTCATACCATTTCCATGGATAATTTTCGTCCTCTTCAAATGAGTGAATGTTTATTGAATTTGAATGAAATCACCCAGGAAAGAGTATACACATGAGTTACTGCAAACTTTTCAAGTAGTTTTGTATCAGTATTAAAATAATTGGAGATATTCCAGAGTAAAGTCAGAATTTGTTTTCTTTAAATATTTGTCTCCTATGAGCTCCATGATACAGAAAATCCTGCCTTATCTTTATATTACAAACCGTATGCTCAGTACCTGCCATATTGTATACTCTCAGTAAATGAAAAGTAAAAGAATTAATGAATATGAATATATCTGGAAGAAAAGTACTAAAAAAGTCTCTTTTTGAGCTTTCACACTTTCACAAAGGCTAATTGTGCCTTTACAGATCTGGATTAAAGATAAGGAATTAATTCATCTGTTGGAAAACCATCTCTTTATGATGTTTCTTTGCATTTTCTTCTAGAGTAAACACCGAACATAAGTATTTACTAAGCAAAAGATTAAAAGATAGAGGATAAAGCCAATGAGATACGTAAAATTTACATAGATAAGACTTGCTCTATGTAGATGAAATGCTGGAGCTTTTTACATTATTTAGACGTAAGATTGATGTAAGTTGCTTCCTTTAAAAATTCTTGGGTATGTCAGCCAAATATAGCATAGTATTTGGTGTAAGAACTGGGTGATTTAAAATAATATCAACTCACAATTCATCTTTTGAAATATTATTTGGCCATTTTTTTATTGCAGGGTCAGTAATTTTCAATTTATTTGGAATACGATCTTTGAGAGCACACACACACAGATTCTATTTAAGTATATGTACTTATACAAGTATATTTGATTACATAGCTACACTATAGCTTTATTTCAGTTTACATTTACACTGCAAATGAGTGTAACTCAATAATCTATGCCTTCCATTTCCGTAACACAGTATTTATAAACCCTCGTGATATAAGTAGCTCCAAAACAAGGCCATATTATAAAATAGTTTTTGGATTACTGGAAAACTTTCAATTAGCACAACTACAGTGCAAAATTTAATGTATTGTATTTTAATTTATTGAATATAAAGGAATAAGGATGGTATAGCTAGAAGCACCTGGTTACTTCACGTAACCATGTCCTATTCCTCATATGTTTTAGTTAAGCATTCATTCAGTATATGCATATGGTTCCTTATAATGTATTTTAAGTCAATTTTACTGTGGTGTAATTTACGTACAATGAAATGCACCTATTTTAAACATACAGTTTGATTAGTTTCATTGTATTCATACACTTATGTACCCACCATCACAATAATGATATAGAAAATTTCTATCACTCTCAGAAGTTCCATTGGGCCACTAACTACTTAATGCCCCAGCCAAGTCCTGGTGCAACCAAAACTATATGCTTGCTTCCTATCATTATAGATTAGATCTGCCTGTTCTAGAATTTTGTATCAATGGAGTGATAAAGTATATACTTTTTTGAATTTGACTACTTTTACTTAGCACAATGATTTTGAGAGTAATCCATGTGTTGTACATATCAATAGATTGTTCTTATTGCTGAGTAATATTCCATTCAATGGTACTCCTTGTACCACAATTGTGAATTGTACCATACTTTGTGAATCATTTCACCTGGTGATGGACACCTGTATTATTTCTAGGTTTTGGCTATTATGAACTAAGCTTCTCTGAACATATTCATGTACAAGATTCTGTGTGGTTTACCCATATCTCTTGGGTAAATATTTAAGAATGGAATTGTTGGGCTATATGGTAAGTATATGCTTTACTTTATAAAGTAGTACAAAACTATTTCCCAAATAATTTGTGCCATTTTACAATCCCATCAGCAATTTAAGAAAGTTTCAATTGCTCCATATCTTCATCAATACTTGCTTTTGTCATTCCTTTTAGTCTCATTGTGTTTTTGTCATTTTCCTGATGAGTAATGATGATGGCATCTTTTCATGTGCCATTTGTCGTTTGTGCATCTTCCTTTGTGAGCTATCCGTTCAAACACTTTCCCATTTAAAAATTTTTGCTTGAATTATTATTATCGAGTTTTACAAGTTCTTTATATATTCTGGTGCGAACTTGTTTGTCAGATACTGGCATCAAAAATATATATATTTTTTACTCTGTGGCTTATCATAATCTTAATGGTTTCTTTGGAAGACTTCAATATATAATTTTTCATTTTTTTATTGATACTTTATGTTGCACTACTTATGTAAATTTTGTCTCTTCTGAAGATTTTCTTCTATATATTATTTTAAAAGCTTTGTATTTTTAGATTTCATGCTTAAATCAATGATATGTTTCAAGTTCCTTTTTGGTCTGTGATGTGAGACAAAACCTGAAATTTATTTTTTACACATTGATGTCCAGTTGTTCCAGGACTATTTGTTGTAAAATGTGTTCATTATCTCATTGGATTATCTTGCCACATTTATAAAAAATTAGTTGACCTAGTAAAGAAGTGTCCGTTTCTGGACTGCATTCTATTCCATTGATGTCTAGCAATACCTCCTTGTCACATTACTGTGATTTCACAGCAAATCTTAAAGTCTAGTAAAAGTTGTGAAATTTCAGAATTATCATTTGGCTTTCCCTATACATTTTAGAATCAGCTTATCGATTTCTCTAACAGGTCTGATAGGGTTTTGATTAAGAGTACATTGAATCTATAGGTCAGTTAGCAAAGAACTTCCATCTTAACAATATTGAGTCTTCTAATCCATGAAAACCTGTCTTTAGATATCTTTAAATTCTATCATCAATACCATGTCATTTTCAGTTTACAAGTCATGCACGTTTTTAAATTTATCATAAATATTTAATTGTTTTATGAAATATGAAATTTAGACATTTTTATTTTCTGTTTGTTGATAATTAACATAATTGCAATTGATTTATATTTTTTGTTTCAGAAGAATCCTAGTTTTTCAATCTTGAAGTATCTGTAATCTAATTACATGTTCACATGCTGGCATCAACTAAATGAATCAAAAGGGATATTCAGTTGCAAGGGGGAATTAAAAATAATATGTGCAGAATAATAAAATTCAAAAATTGACCTTTTTTTAGTTAATTGGTGAAGTGATTTGCACTAAGAGGTTGCCAATAGTTATTTTTCCAGCATTTTAGTACATATTTTGAAGATATGGCTGTTTGCTAGTATAAACACCTTTACAAAGCCTTTTTATGAAATTAAAATACAATATAAAATTATTTCATATTAAATATTTATATTCATTTTTTAAATTAAATTTTTTATTTTAATGGAATTAGAGTACAAGTGCAGTTGTGTTACATGGATATACTATATAGTGGTGAAATCTGGGCTTTTAATGTACCCAACACCCAAATAATGTATGTTGTACCCAACAAGTGGTATTTTACCCCTTATCCCCCTCTTACCATCTGGAGTCTTCAATGTCTATTATTCCATTTTGTATGTCTGTGTGCACCCACTGCTTAGCTCCCATGTATAAGTAAGAACATGTATTCTTTACTTTTTGTTTCTGAGTCATTTAATGTAGGATAATGACTTTCAGTTCCATCCATGTTGCTGTAGAAGACATGATTTCATTCATTTTTTATGGATGAGTAGTATTCCTTGATTTACATATATCACATTTTTAATTCAATCACGCACTGGTGGACAATTAGGTTGGTTTCCATGACTTTGCTATTGTGAATAGTGCTGTGATAAAACATGAGTGCATATGTCTTTGTAATATAATGACTTATTTTCCTTGGGTAGATACCCAGTAATGGGATTGCTGGATCAAAGGGTAACTCTACTTTTAGTTCTTTGAGAAATCTCCATACTATTTTCCATAGAGGTACTGATTTCCATTCCCACCAACAGCGTATAAGTGCTCCAATTTCTCGGCAGGCTTGCCAGCATCTGTTGTTTCTTGACTCTTTAATAAAAGCCATACTGATTGGTGTAAAATGGTATCTCATTGTGAATTTAATGTGTATTTCTCTGATGATGAGGGTTGATGAGCATTTTTTTCATACATTTGTTGTCCACTTGTATGTCCTCTTTCAAAGAATGTCTGTTCATTTCATTTGTCCACTTTTTAATGGTTTTTTTTTTTTCTTTCTTGAGTTGTTTGCATTCCTTCTAGATTCTGGATCTTAGCTCTTTGTGATATGCATTGTTTGCAAATATTTTCTCCCATTCTGTAGGTTGTCTCTTTACTCTCTTTAGTATCTCTTTTCCTGCGCAGGAGCTTTTCAGTTTAATTAAGTCTCATTTAACTATTTTTGTTTTTCTTGAGCCCCGGAGTTTGAGGCTGCAGTGAGCTATGATTTTTACATATTGCAACCTTTCTAAACTCACTTATTCGTCCTAATAATGTTTTGTAGATTCCTTAGGATTTTCTATGTACTTAATCACGTTGTCTGAGAATAAAGATGGCTTTGTTTCATCCTTTCCAATTCTCATGTCTTTGATTTCTTTTTCTTTTCTTATTCACTCTGGTTCTGATCTTAGAAAGAAGCATTCAGCCTTTTATCATTAAGTATTTTGCTAGTAATTGATAGGCTTTTCTTAAATGCTCCCTTTTTCAAAGTTAGGAAGTTCCCTTTTATTATTAGTTTATTAGGAGGTTTTATTTTAGTTTAGTTTGTTTTGTTTTAAATTGTGAATGACTGTCAAATTTTATCAAATTTTTTCCCAATTTATGGAGATAATTCTATATATTTTTAATATTTTTTCTGTTATAGTAAATTATGACATTCATTTAAAATTTTAAAGAAGTCTCAAAATCCCATGATAATTTCCTCTCAGTCATGATATTTGATCTTTTAAATATAAAACTGGATTCTGTTTGCCAATGTCTTCTAATTTTTTTTTTCTGTGTTCATGAGACATATTGGCCTGGTGTTTTCTTATCATATCTTTGCCTGACTTTAGTCTTAGACTATTGATGGCCTCTTTCAATAATTTCTGAAAGTATTTGAATGTGGTTGGTTTGTTGTTCTTACATATTTAATGGAATTCACTAGTGAGAGTATATGGTCTTGGATTTCCTTTCTGGGGAAAGTTTCAATTTCAAATTCAATTTCTTTAGTAAATCCAGGCCTATGTAGAATTTCTACATCTTCTTATGTTAATTTTGGTAATTTATATCTTTTGAGAAGTTTGTCCATTTCTTAAATATTATAGAACTTATTGGCATAAAACTCATCATACTAATACTCTATTGTACTTTTAATATCTGTAGGATATATTGATATTCATGCTAATTTCTAATATTAGTAATTTATATTGCTCTTTTGCTTTTTCAGCTTATCTAGAGGTTTACCAGTTTTACTAATATTTGTAAAAATTAATAAAAATAGTTTCTGGTTTTATTGATTTTTCTCTATTTGTTTTCTCAGTTATTTAAAAGCAATTTCTCCTCTTGTCATTCTTTCTGTCAGCATATTTTAACTTGCTCTTCTTTTACTTGAAGTAGAAGCTTAGATTGTTTGTTTTAGTTATTTCTTCATTGTTAATAATATAAACATTAAAAACACAAATTTCTTTCGAAGAACCACCTTTGCTAAAACCCACAAATTTTATGTTGTATTTTAATTTTCATTCAGTTAAAAATATCTTCTATTTTCTTTCTTCTTGGATTCATGGTTTTTTAAAAAGTTTATTGTTTAACATCCAAGAATTTGAGTGTTTTCCAAATATTTTTATGTTATTGACTTCTATTTTTTTCTTGTGATCAGAGACATATTCTATATAATTTTAATACTTTTAAAAGTATTGATCCTTATCTTATAATCCATACGCTTTATTTTGGAGCATTCCATGTGCATTTGACAATGATATATATTATGTTGTTGCTGGGTAGAGTGTTCTATAAATGTCAGTGTTCTCTAAATGATACAATTAGAAATTGTATCAATTGTATCAATTTCTAATTAGTTTGAATTCAACCCTGTGGACTTTTCCAAACTCTGTTATATATCTCTTTTTCAGACTTTATTATGTTTCTTAGATTCCTGGGTCTCAGAAGATCAGGAAGAAGGACCATATGTGTTGCTATATCTTATCTAGTTGATTGGTAACATTGTTGAAGTTTTTCCTGTTCTTTATAATTTTTTTTCTATTTTTATAATCTGCAACTATATTTGTGAATATATATTATTTTCATTTCTGCCAGTTTTTGCTACTTATCTTTTGAAGCTCTTTGATCAAGGGCCTACATATTCCAAGTTCTTGTATCTTTTTGATATATTGACTCTTTAATCATGAAATATCCTTCTTCTTTATCTTTGGCAATATTTCTTGTATTAAGGTCTATTTTATCTGATATTTTATAAGTGTAGTCACTGCAATGTTAGGAATAGTGTTTGCATGATATCAATTTGATCCTCTTACTTTTAATCTGTATATTTATATTCCAAGTGGGCTTCTTCTATATAGCATGTAATTTAGTCTTGCTTCTTTTATGCAGTCTGACAATTTTTTCCTATTAATTGGAATATAGACCATTTTTATGTAATGTATTTATTGATATGGATGGACTTAAATTCACCATCTTACTGTATATGTCATTTTAGTATAATCTATTTTCCTTTGAGTATATACCTAGTAATGGGATTGCCGGGTTGAAAGATCCCTCTGTTTCAAATCCTTTGAACTGTGAAGAGAGATAGTTTGACTTGTTCTTTTCCTATTTGGACGCCTTTCATTTCTTTCTCTTGGCTGATTGCTCTGGCTAAGACTTCCGGTACAATGTTAAATAGTGGAAATCAGGAAGGAGTCCCTCCTCCTTGATTATTTTGGAATAGTTTCAATAGAGTTGGTATCGGTTCTTCTTTTCACATCTGGTAGAATTCAGCTGTAGATTCGTGTGGTCCAGAGCTTTTTGTAATTAGTAGGCTTTTTTTTTTTTTTTTTTTTTTTAAATTACCGACTCGATTTCAGAGCTTGATATTTGTCTATTCAGGGTTTCAGTGTCTTCCCGATTCAATTCTGGAGGCTTTGTGTTTGTGGGAATACATTCATTTTCTTTAGATTTTCTAATTTGTGTACATAGAGTTATTCATAGCATTCTGTGAGGATCTTTTGTTTTTCTGTGGGATCGGTTGTAGTGTCATCTTTGTCTCTTCTGCTGATGCTTATTTGGATTTTCTCTCTTTTTTCTTTGTTAATCTTGCTAGTGGCCTATCAATCTTGTTTACTTTTTTGAAGAACCAATCCTTGGTTTTGTTGATCTTTTATATGGATTTTTGTGTCTCAATGTCATTAAGTTCTTCTCTAATTTTAGTTATTTGTTTTCTTAGCTTTGGGGCTGTTTTTTTCTTTTCTTTTTCTAGTTCCTTTAGATGAAAAGTTATATTGTTAATTTCAGAGTTTCTGTCTTCTAAATGAAGGCATTTAGTGTCATAAATTTTCCTCTTAACACTGCTTTAGCTGCATCTTCAAATTTTAGTTGCTTTTGCCTCCCTCTCTGAACTGCAATCTCTGACTCATCAATTCAGTGAATCTGCTGTGGTCTGCCTTATTTTCCATTTTTTGCACTGTGATATATGTTGTGTTACCAGATAAAAAGTTGAGGTGGTTTTGGGATCATCTTGTTTATTTCCCTTAGGAATCTTAGTCTTGCCATACTCTCTGTTGTCCGATAATACTTTGTTTCATGTATTTTGTCCAGTTTTATGGTTTGTTTACAGCTGGAGCATAAATCTGACACCTATTTATTCATGATTGACAGATGCACGTTTCCTGCATATTATATTTTACTGAAAAAACAATTGACATCTTTGGTAGTTTTTTTCTTTTAAATAGACTCCATGCTGGTTATCTTTCTATTGTAATTTTTTTTCATAATGGAAGTTATACAATAGGCTTATTCTTTAAGATAGGAATAATAGTTTAGACTTTGCCTTTTTCAGTTACAATTACATTCCAATTTTACATCTCCATATCATTTGAATTGGAATTTTAAGTATTCTAGATTCATCAGTAACTCATTCGCAGTCATCTTGGTTACTTCTTTAGGTAGCCAGTCTTGTCACTTTGGAGAAAAGAGGTTATCAGTTTAGCTCTCTAAGGATATTATTTCCTTACCTCGTCTTACCCTCTAGTTCTCCTGTAAACAAGGGAAGTAGTGACTCCTCAGCTACTTTCAAATACAGTTTGTCTAAACATCTTTACTGCAAAGCTTCTTAAACCATGGTAAAGTCCTCCTGTCTGAGAAATGTTTTGAAATGTTTATGAATGCTGTCCTAGAAACTATTTTCAACACTTGAGAAGTAATTTTGCGTAAGTGTCTATGGTTTTGGATTTTTATTATCAGCATTCAGGAAGCAGGAAATTTTAAGTTTGAACTGTCAGCAAGTTCTTACTGATACCCCACTGTGGGTAGGGTATATGTCGTTTTAGAATATGTTGCATTTTTCTTTTGTCTTCCACAAAAGCATCTGGCACTCATTGATGAGTGATTTAGACTGAGGTCCCTGGTTTCTCTGCCAGGAATGCATTTTAAGTCTGGTGGGTCTCAGAAGATCAGGAAGAAGGACCATATGTGTTGCTATATCTTATCTACAAAGAGGTAAATCTTGAAGAACAGTGACCTCATTGCTGTCTGAGATGTCCTCCGTTGACTATAACAAACCATTTGGAATTTGAGGCTAAGCTAATGTTGACTTTCAGTGGAAAGGCTCACCCTTACAAGGTAACTAATACTTGGTGGTACTGGAAATGAAGATTACACTTAACATACTTGATTATTTTTAGAAAATATTTTTTTAATTCTATCAATTTCTAACTAGTTTGAATTCAACCCTGTGGACTTTTCCAAACTCTGTTATATGTATCTTTTCAGACTCTATTATGTTTCTTAGATTCCTATGGAACTGCAATATAATAACCTAGATTTATGATAGAACCTCATATAAATCTAAATATCTAAATAAATCACTTCTAGTGGATTCGTATGTCCTACCTTTGCACATCCTTAAAGAATTCCAGAACACTTGTCACATACTTACAGATTAGTCAGCAATAGTGTCTGCAGAATGCTGATACTTAAGTTTCAAAATTTGATATCTTTATAATTTTGGTATGAGTCTATACCTGATTCTGTTAGTTAGGTCTTCTATAGATCATGTATTTACTACTGTTAAATTTAGGATCTTCTATCTTTACCCCTTTGATGTAAAGGTCAAACTTCTGTAGAAAGGATAATTGCATACGATCAAAAATTGGGCCAGATGAGATATCTTTACCGTTTTTGATTTAACATATGGTGAGAAATATGTTTTACATTACATCTGAGTACATGAACATACACGTACACATACAACTGAAACATGGCTTTATTAAACTATACTTACCCTTACTATATATGATACACTTGGATATTTTCTTTTCTATTTTATTAAAATTCTGGTCTTGTGTGGATTGATTTCATGACCCACAAAGTTATTGCTGCCAGGAGCTTAAACAACACTTGCCTAGACAACATTTAAGGTTCTTTATAATCCTGAGATGCTGTAAGTCTGTGGTAAATGACTTTTTTTTCCTTTTACTTGGCGTAATTTTTTAATTGTGGCAAAATCCACATAACATAAAACTCACCATTTTAGTCATTAAAATGTACAACTCAGTGGCACTTAGTACACTCGCAGTGTTGTGAAAACATCGGCACTGGCAGGGTATCTCTGTTTAACTCTTTTCCCCTTAAACTGAATGGAATGAAGGAATCTCTGTTCATTTTTTTAAAGCAAACTCTTTCTAAAAATATCTTTTAATTTTCTTTTTTATTTCTTCTTTCAGCTTTCTCCCACCATTTTCACTTAAATTTAACTGTCCTTATCAGGGTCTAAAAGAGTTCCAAATATGCTTGTAAGTACATTGTGGAAAGAAACAGACTAGTATATAGGCATCTGCACAAATCTGTGGTGAAACAAGCAGGGCATAAAGCGTAAGACTAGACATGGTGTGTCTGTAGAGAATTCTGCGGGGAGAGCCTCATGCACTCATAATGCAGCTTAGGAAGCATGAAGAAATGTGTCTGAGGAAAGGAATCCTTTCTTAATTTTAATTCATTCACCATACATGAAGGGAATCAAGACATATTCTAGTACTTACGATGAGTCTCCTCTTAGAGAAAAACTAAAACTAAACCCACTTTTCTTTATAATAGCTAGTCTTCAGTAACCTTGTCTGAGACTTCAACAAATTTTCCTAGAAACTAAACACCCTTGTTAAGAAATTGGTGTCAAAACATAATCTCATCTTGGTTTACGTGATGGCAAATGCTGGTGGATTAGGCCATCTGATGAGTTTGGAAATGCACTGTTTTATGTAATCCTCAACAGTACACCAAATTATGTTTTTACTTATTCTATTGCTGTGTGTTAATATTGTATTAAATACTAGACATGGTATGTAAGTACTTGATGGTTCTGATTTCCTTTTCTTTTTGGCAAATATAGGCAAAAATGCTTATTATTTTACTTCCATCTGTAGACTGCTTACTCTATTACTTATGGTAATAAGTAAAGATTTGGTTTCTATAGTTTTCTTTTTATTGAAATGTCACACTTTATTTTAACTTGAAGACTGATGTTGTGCTGTGTCTCAAAAGAAAAAAAGCTTAACAAAAGACAGTGATTTTTATTGTAATAATTCTGAGAAAACCCATATAAATAGCAACTATTTTTGCTTTTGCTTTGCACTATTCATCATATATGACAGGCCGGTTCAAATAATTATTATCAAATCATTCTGTTTCAAAAAGTAATGGGACTACATGTATTTGAAAAGAAAAATTAGCATTCTTTCCCATGGAAGGGCATTGAGGCTGCACTTTAGTGCCTTCTGGATGCAAAGTAGTTTTTCATTTGTTTCTTCTAGATAGACTCAAAGTTCTTGGCTTATAAAACTGACCTAATGTCATAAATTTAACTTGCTTTTCAGAATATTACTTCTGCAGAAGATGGACTCATTTTTGTTGCCTGCAAAAATCATTAGATGAATAATTTCTGTTTGGAATGTGATGTTTGTTACAGGCTCTTCTGGGAGGTCTAGGCCATTTTTTATAAGACAAAAACAAGAACTTGAGAGCACTTGCTAGCTGATGATGTCCTCTGCTTTAATCTTCTGCATCCTTCTAGGAATTCTGAGCTGAGCATATCCCACCATGATTTTCATAAAATTCCCTTTCAATTGGCCATGCCAGAGTCCTCATCTCCTCTGGAAGTTTTTGCCAAACTGACCTCATTAAAAATATTTGTCCGGATTATTAAGTCATTGAATATTTAGTATGGGTACTTAAAAATATATAGGGAAGAGTAGAAATTACTTGGTGAAAATATCACTCATAATCCCTCTGCCCAGAAGAAAAGTACTAAATTTTTGACCTAGTTCCTTCTCAGTTTGGCTTTCTTCTGCACTGGTCCACTGATGTACTACTTTTGGGAACTTTGAATGTGATAAAGAAGAATTTTCAGACGTGTTGTAGGAAGATCTTCCCTTATCAGGAGCCAATCAATTTAACATATTTATTTGTCAAAGCAAAACAATACGATATTTTGATACTTCTATTCGTTAAACTACTTTATTCGTTAAACTATTCTATTCATTTGATACTTCTATTCATTAAAATATTGATACTTCTATTCATTAAACAAATGCATATTGAAGCAAATAAGGTACCCAAAGAACAAGCAAACAAGGTTCATAGTTAATTATTTTAAAAAAGGAAAGAATAAGAAGTAAAATCTGAGAGGCATCTGGAGACTTTTCAAAAAATATATGTAAAATCAAGTTAATACAATGTAATACATGGGATTAAGCAATTTGTTTTGGCTTTCATGAATCAGTCAAATAAATTCAAGTAATTTTGGTGAACATTTCACAACATTTTGGTGAATTAGTAACAAATACAGTAGTCCGCCATTATTTGAGAGAGAGACGTTCATAACTGAGCAATTTGTTTTGGCTTTTATGAATCATTAAAATAAAATCAAGTTGTAAAAATATCTTAGTGAACTAGCAACAGATGCAGTTATCTCCCCTTATTTGAGAGAGATATGTTCCAAGACCCCCAGCTGATGCCTGAACCCACAGATAGTACTGAACTGTACATATAGTATATTTTTTTCCTTACATATATACTTATGATAAAGTTTAATTTATATATTAGGCACAGTAAAAGACTAGGAACAAGTAATAATAAAATAGAACAATTATAACAATATACTGTAATGAAAGTTATGTGAATGTGGTCTCTCTCTCTCAAAATATCTTATTGTAGTATACTCACTATTGTTGGACCATGGTTGATCATGGGTTATTGAAACTGCAGAAGGTGAAACTTTGGATATGGGGGACTACTAGACTACTGTAGTACGTTCTAGTTTGAAGAGCAGCTTACATGTTTAAAGTAAAAATATCCCTCTGTAGGTCAACCCATTGGCAAGAGTAAGTGCCATGCAATGATGAAGATTGTTCCTCTGCAGAACTCCATGTTTCCATTGCCACAGTTCAGGTAAAGGCCCAGAATTTTGAGTAATCCTGGAAGTTTTCCATCTCTCCCTCTTTCTCCTTAGCATCCACAGCTTTACCACCATCATCTGCCTCAGAATTAGGTCATCCCTCACATGGATCCATATATCCATTTTTGTAAACTGCCTCCCACTGATTCTTCTCTTCTGAAGCCTTTTCAGTATGCATTTATCCTCATTTCTTCTGTGAATATTCTTTTTATCTTCTAATAATTAAAGTCAAATGTATCTTTGGTGGTATTGCTTCTTCTGTAGCCCCCATGTGGTGGCTGTTTTCCTCTCTAACACTGAGCCTTGAGATAGAGGAAGTACCCTCCTTCCTTCTTATTGCTGCTTCCAGAAAATCTTCCCAACCTTCTAGTAATATAAACAAACATCTTGAATCTCTTGTTATCACACTATATCTCCTCTACATTTCTGTTTCTAGTCATCTACACTGCTGGGGAATGAATCTTACTACCATCTATTTTACTCCTTAAAGATTTTAATTTTGAATTACTGCCACTCTCCTATTCCTGTTGAGAAAGCAGTTTTTAAACGAATAAATGATCAGTCCCTGTCATCGAGAAGCTAGGCCATGTTACTTTTTTATTGGATATAAACAGCCTCACAGAATATCAGCCTTAGACTATGAGACTAAAGGGAGACAAAGTAAGACTATTTCATAATTTCGTCTAAGCCCAGACAAAAATAAGGTCAATGCATTTCCCTAGATACAAAAGATCCCTCTTATCTTGACTACTGAAATAAGTAATTTCTACTTTGTTAGCATTGATAACTTTAGCCTTGCTCTAGCATCCTCTTCCTGGAGATAAGATTTGTTGAAATACTTAGTTACAGAATTGTTCCTGCTTCCTGACAGCATTCAAGTCTAGAATAGACTCAGCTTCTTTAGATACCTCTTGAAATCCCTCAATCAAAGTTCAAATCCTGTGAGTGGTTCTTGCTAATACCTTGTTACTGAGATGCTCCATGATTTCCTGTGGTGTGTGTTCTTCCTCACCGCAACAAGATAAAATGCTCACCTGGCTCAAATACGGATGTGTTCCTGTAATCCTTGTTTTGAGGGTATTGACACTGTCAGAACTCTGAGTGATGTCAGCATTAAATTTTAACACCCTGATCCCCCAGTTCTTTATATTATCTTCCACCTTATGGCAGACACTTCATTTTCATGCTCTTTTCCTTATAATTACTAATAACTTTAATCTATTCATAACCTTGATACCATTCATCTCACTCACATTCTGCCTCCTGCTGTGTTTACAGCTCGTTTGTCCTAGTTAAATCAAATGCAAAAATTCATTCTATCTTATGAAAATTTTTATTCAGCTAATTTCACCTGTTCACTATCTTTCACCCTGTCTTATCTTCACTTACATCATTTCATGTCTTTATACAGCTAAAATTCCGTGGGCAATCATTGTAATCAGTTCCTTGCACATACCAGCAATTCTGTTACCCCTTCCTACTTTGTCAGACTTACTTGTTTAGACCACCAGTCTAGTTAAATGGCTCCTGCTCCATGCCTACAGCCATCCTGCTGAATGATGTTAGAGAGAAGACAAAACCTGTAGTGACTGCTCTCACTTTACATTCATGACAATTTGTAAGTGGGACATTGATATTACCAGGCATTCCTACTACATTTTCTACATCATCAATTCTCCCCTATTTTCTGAGTGTACTTCTTTCTTTTTCCTTAAAACTCCCAACTTCATTTTTACTCTCAGCCAAGAGTACCAAGCTTCCTATTTCACTAAGAATATTGGAGCAGTATAAAGAGAATTTCCACAAGCTCTCATCATCATTCACTTCCATACAACTGTGTCCGCATTTTTCCTACTGTCCCTCCTATTACTAAAGAACTCTTCATGCTCTTCATTAAGGTCAATCCCTCTCCCAGTGCTTCATATTTCATCCCTTCTGTCTACTCAAGGATATTTTTGCTCCCCCCCCCACATTATTATTATTATTTTTACCTCTACTAGAGCTTTCCTTTAACTATGTAAATGTGCTTTGATTTCTCTCATCTTAAAAACTTTTTCTTGTCCTCACTTTCTGTTAAAATTAATGCTCATTTTACTCTATCCTAATTGTGATGTTTAATTTTATATGTCAATGTGGCTGGGCCACAGTGCCCAGATATTTGTTCAAATATTATTCTAGATGTTTCTGGGTGAGATTTATATATTTACAGATTTTAAGTAAAACAAATTGCCCTCCATATTGTGGGTGAGCCTCCAATCAGTTGAAAGTCAGAATAGAACAAAAGGCTGAAATCTGCCAATAGATAGCCTTTGGGCTACAGCTGCAGCATAAGTACTTCATGGTCTCCAGCCTGACTGCCTTTGGACTCTGACCATTAACTCTTTCCTGAGTCTCCAGCCTACTGGCCTCCTCCATCAGATTTTGTTGTTGCCGGAGCCTCCACAATCACAGTAGCCAAATCCTTAAAATAAATCTCTAACTTATTGGTTCTGTTTCTCTGGTGAACCCTAACTAATATGCCATTACAGCAGATTCCTTGCTGGTGATTGATATAAATTGTTTCCAGTGTCTCTACTTCCATTCTGTCTTTTCACCCACTCCAATCAATTTTTCACCCTATAACTTAGTTAAAATTTCTCTTGTCAAGAACAGTAATGACTTCTAATGAACAATAATGGCCAATTTTCATCCTTTGTGGACAGGATAATACCTCTTTTGCTTTCCCCCATTCTAATTCCTGGAATTTGTTAATACGTTGCCTTATATGGCAAAAGTGACTTTGCATATGTGATTAAACTATGGATGGAGAGTATCCTGGATTATCCATGATACTCCAGCGTAATCACAGGGGTCTTTATATGAGAGAGGCAAGAGGGTAAGTGTTGGAGAAGAAGATGTGACAACAGAAGCTGAGAAGAGATTTTTACATGCCATACTGCTGGCTTTGAAGTCAGAGAAAGAGGCCACAAACCGAGAAATGAAGACAGCTTCTAAAAGGTAGAAAACACAAGGGAATGGATTGTCCTCAAGAGCTTCCAGAAGGAATGCTGCCCTGCCAACACTTCAATTTTAGTGCAGCAACACCCATTTTGGATTTCTGACTTCCAGAACTATGAGATAATAAATTTGTGTGGGTTTAAGTACTAGATCTGTGACAATTTGTTACAATGGTAACAGGAAATTAATAGAAGAAGCATTTGACAAGGCAAATTATTCTCTTCTCTTTAAAAAATATTCTTTATACTTAGCTTCTAGGACAGTAGCTTTTCTTTATTATTCTAGGTAATGCTCCTTTGTATCTTTTTAAAAATAACCTTTTTATTATAGAGTAGTTTTTGGCTTACAAAAAATTTGCAAAGAAGGTATAGAGAGTTTCTACATAGCTATATCCAGTTCCTTCTATTTTAACATCTCACATGAATATTTATCACAATTAATGAACCAATGTTGATATATTATGTTAAAGCAAACTAAATATGGCCTGAGAAGGGCTCCATACTTCTATATTTAAGTCCTTGTGGATGAACTGCAGCCTAACTTAATAGGTAGAGAAGATTGAAAATCTAATTTAGGAGTATGCACCTGTAACAATAGCTGAGTCTTGGGCAATCCTAACAACCATACTTCAACCACTCGTATACTACTGCCGTGTGTTCAAACTGTGTTCAAACAAGGCAAATGCTGAGCTGTAACCAATCCAGTTGTTTCTGTACCTGACTTCTGATTTCTGTACATCACTTCCCACTTTTTGTCTGTAAGTTTGTTCTGACCATGAGTCACCACTGGAGTCTCTCTGAATCTGCTCTGATTCTGGGGCCTGTTCAATTCACAAATCGTTCATTGCTCAACTAAACTCCTTTACATTTAATTTGGCTGAAGTGTTTCTTTTAACAATTATAATCCATATTTTCAGGTTTTTATGCAATGCCACATTTTTGTTCTAGGCTCCCATCTAGGATACTGTATTACAGTTAGTCATCATATCTTCTTAGACTCCTGTTGCTGTAACAGATTTTTGGACTTTCTGTGTCTGATGACCTTGAACAGTTTTGAAGAATATTGGTTAGTATTTGGTAAAATGTTCCTTACTTGGAACTTGTCTGATGTTTTTCTCATGGGGTCATAGGTTTGGGGGTTATGAGTTTTAGGGATTGGGGTTGTGGATTTGGGGGATGCAGACCACAGAGGTAAAGTGCCATTTTCATTGCATCATATTAAGAGTATATGATTCACCACTATTGATGTTAGTCTCTGTCATCTTACTGAGGCACTGTATTATTCAGGGTTCTCTAGAGGACACAGTTAATAGGATATATGTCTATGAAAGGGAGTTTGCTAAAAAGAATTGACTCACATGATCACAAGGTGAAGAAGTCCCATGATAGGCTGTCTGCAAGCTGAGGAGTAAGGAAGCCAGTAGTGGCTCAATCTGAGTCCCAAAACCTCAAAGGCAGGGAAACTGACAGTGCAACCTTTAGTCTGTGGCCGAATGCCCAAGAGCCCCTGGCAAACCACTGGTGTAAGTCCAAGAGTTCAAAAGCCGAAGAACTTGGAGTCTGATGTTCTAGGACAGGAAGCATCCAGCATGGGAGAAAGATGAAGGCTGGAAGACTCAGCAAGTCTGCTCATTCCACCTTCTTCTGCCTGCTTTTTCTAGCCATGCTGGCAGCTGATTGGATGGTGCCCCCTACATTGAGGGAGGGTCTTCCTCTCCCAGTCCACTGACTCAAATGTTAATTTCCTGTGGCAACACCCTCGCAGACATACTCAGGAACAATACTTGGCATCCTTCAATCCAATTAGATTGACATTTACTATTAACCACCACAGGTACGACTTTCCAGATTTCTCCACTATAAAGTTACTTTGCTCCTCCTTTTCATACTTTATTCTTGGGAAGGAAAGTCATTATGTACAACCCACACTTAAAGAGTGGGGACTTTTCCCAATAGAATGTCATAGATTTGTATATCCAACACCTTCCCTAACATCTCCACCAGGTATCTGAAATTGAATGTGCCCCAAACCACTATACCCCTCCTCTACACACACACTCTACCCCCACTGACACCGGGGAAATCCTTTTCCTCCTACAGAGTTTACCATCTCAATGAATGGAAACTCCATTGTTCCAGTTGCTTAGGCCCAAAGCTTTGAAGCTATCCTTAATTCTTTTCTTTCTCTCAGGCTCCATATCTTATGTGTAAGCATTAGCTCTGCCTTCAAAAGACACACACTATAACCACCCTGATCCAAGACACTACCGTCTCTTACTTGGATTATTGCAATAACTGCCTGACTGGGCATTCTGCTTACACCTTTTCCTTCCTTCAGTCTATTATGAAATCAGCAACCAAAGTGATTCTGTTGAAACATAAATGGACCATATCACTCCTCTTCTAGAAACCTGTCAGTGTCTTGCACTTTCTGTGCCCTCTATCTGAAGTGATCTTTCCTTAGACATATACTTAACTCACTCCCTTGCTGCTTTCAGGTATTTACTCAAAAGACACCATCTTAGTGAGCCTTCTCTGGCCACTGAATATGACATTTTAAATATAGCCTCCCCACTAAAAAACAACTTTTTTTTTTTTTTTTTTTTTTTTTTACTGCTTTATTGTTTCTCCTTAACAGTTATCACAATACAGCATATTATTTATGTTACTCATTTGTCCTGCTTATTTCCTGTTTCATCATCTACCACATGAAGGCAGGGATTTTGTTCACTTTGTGTTCCCAGAATCTAAAGCAGTACATAGTACAGAGTAGGTGCTCAGTAAATGTTTGTAAATGAATAAATGAATTAAGAGTTAGATAATTTTTTTTATTTTGCCAAATCATCTCCATCTATTTTCTTATAAATATGTACTGAATTTCTCTTAAATGCTCACCTTAGTAACTTTTTTAATTCACATGATACAAAAATCTAATAATTTTGTATTTTAAGCTGAGTCAGTGATATATATACACGCACCATTTGACCAATACAAATAGTATTATGAGGTGTTACGAAGTTAATTATAACAATTAGTTTTTCAATTTTCTCACTGCCTTTGCTGAGGCCCGGTATTAGTTAATACTCTTATACCTGAGTTAAGTAACTTGACCAAAGAAAGAAAGGCCAAAACTTATTGCCACTTTTAATTGGAAATTTCAAGCAATGCATTAGATTCAGGTATGGCTGAATCCAGGTGTTCATGATGTTACAGGAAACTGTTTCTCTAACATCTAAGCTTTGCGTTTCTCTGTTGGCTTCTCAGTCAGGTGTTTTCCATGTTGCAATAAAGATAGCCTCCAGAAGCTCTAAGCTGACATAGTTTTTCATGCTCAAGATCTCTGAAGGTAAGAAAGGTATTTCTTTTCTATTTATGTCCATATAAAACCTTCAAATGGACTTTGATTGATTCTATTTAGTGTTATTCTCATTTCTGGATCAATTACTATGTTAAATGCGATGCAGTAGTTTGACTGGCTTAATGGGGTGTCATTCCGATCCCACTGGCAATGGAGGTACAGCCATTATTGGCATCTGTGCCAGATGAAAAGGGCAGTTCTTGAAGGAAAAACTTGAAACAGAAAAAATACCTCTACAAAAACTGAAATATTATTTTTAGCCGTCAATCCTAACACAATGCAAACTGTTGGTGCAGTCTGATTCTTACAGCATTCTTGCTAGTAGTTGAAATACCAAGGCATATTGGGAAGCAAAAATATGCAGAATGGCTATAAGGTACTTGAGAGGACAGAAAATAGTATTGGCAGATTTTCTTTGAAATATTTAGCTCATTTTCTGCAATTAGTTTTAAAATTTTTTCCAATGTTTTGAAAGTTGAAAAGATAATAATAACAAAAGTGATAGTATTCTTGTTGATGCCAGTGTTGTGGACCACTAAACGGTTCTCAGCATCAATAAGTTATAAAAGAAATAATGTGTTTGAGCTTTTGGTTGCATCTTTGAAGTTTTTGCTGTGATTTGTACCTACAGTACATTTGGAAATATGCTCTCCTCTGTTTCCTTTCATGACTCACATAGATTTGCTGATCATGAAGAGCACAATCTATTTTTCCCACTTGTGTATAAATATAAAACACAATGTTGAAAGATGTATTTGTCTACTTTACATAGGCCAGTACAGTGCTGGCACTATAGGCTGCATGAATACCACGTTTCCCCACTTCTTCTCTTTTGTACACAGTGTTACCTGAGGATAAAAAATTGTGGTCTAAAAAATACAACTCCATGTGGCCCTACCCTCTGATAGGTTTTCTCAGCTGCAGCTTCACTGTGTGCATAACCTCACTATGGGGCTCAAGGAAGCTGTTGGACTAGAAAGAGTTCATTGCTGCTGTCCATGGGAAATTGATGTAATGTAGCTACTTTTCATTCCAGGTAACAACCTTTGAAATATAGTAGGTATCCTTAAAAATTTGCAAATAGCCTCCTTCTAGCCATCTCTGCTTATTTCTCATGCTGGACTTCCATGCATAATCATTGGTTTGCTAGAGTGAGACTCAGTCATAGTCATGCCTTGTTTGCTTATGATACTTTCCTTTTGTGTTAATATATAATGCTTTTCATTTTTCCAGTTTTAAAGAGATCAGAGTAGTATTGCAATTGCCAAGCATCTACTATGTATAATTCAAATTGATCAAACTGAGTTAATGTAGATAAGGAAAGACAACATATGTTTTGTATAACTGTCCTGCCATCTCCCCATGTCATCTCTGCCCTCCGAGATGGTAGCTGCTATTCTTCTGTCCTTACAGCCACAATGCTGCATGAGGAGACCCTCTTTTGTTTCTGTATTGTTGGGTCAAAAACATGGTTAGGCTGAGTACAGCTGGACCAGAGGCAGGGAGGGAAAAGCAGAGGATTGCAACCCAGGTGATATCGTTTGGCTCTGTGTCCCCACCCAAATCTCATCTCATATTATAATCTCCAGATGTGGAGGAAGGGATATGGTGGGAGGTGGTTGGATCATGGGGGTGGTTGCCCCATGCTGTTCTCGTGATAGTGAGGGAGTGCTCACGAGATCTGATGGTTTAAAAGTGGGATTCCTCTTGCTCTTTCTTCCTCTCCTGACACTTTGTGAAGAAGGTGCTTGCTTCTCCTTTGTCTTGGTCCATGATTGTAAGTTTCTTGAGGCCTCCCAAGACATGTAGAACTGTGAGCCAATTAAACCTCTTTTGTTTATAAATTACCAAATCTTAGGTGTTCTTTATAGCAATGTGAAAATGGACTATGACCGGTGTACAAAATCCTTATTCTATCTCAAAATAAAGGCTATCAGTTACTTTAAGTGTGAATGGAGATTACAGTACTGGACTGAGAAGCATGAGGACTGAGAGGCATGTTGGTTCTCTCATTAACTAGCTGTATTAGCTCAGGCAAGAACTTTAACGGCTCTAAACTTCAGGAATTTTTGGTAAAATGAGGCATTGTGTTTATAAATAATTTCTGACGTTCTTTCTAGCTTTAAAGTGTTATGCATTTAAGGCACTGCACTTCCTTCATTTATGTTACTGATTTTAGGTTTTCCACATGTTTTTCTACTTTACATTAGATCCAATTTAGGGTATATACAAAACGTGGTGTCAGAAATGTTATTTTGGCACTTCCTATATCCTTTTTATCTTTTCCACTGAAGTGTAATTTTGAATGCCAAACTGAATAATTGTTTTCATAAATGTTATGTATATTTTTCTTAATATTCTGCTTTCCATATGTTTTATACATTTTCTGCATGAAGCAATTTATTTTAATGAGTTTGTTCATTTTGAAATCAAATAGAGCCATAATCTCCAGCACTTTTTTTTTTTTTTCCTGGTCAGCCCAGTCTCTTTAGATGTCCTGAATCGTTTTTTTCCAAATTGTATTTTTCTTCATCAACTGAGCCCATATTCAAGAGGAGGGAAGAGAATAATTTTCAGGATGATTCTGAGGTCAATATCAGGAAGTAAACAATTAGTAGCAGCTTTTACAAGAATAGACAATTGCATGAGCCTATTTCATTTGAAGGAAGAATCTGTGGCTGTAAACACAATACTTGGGAATTTTGTGATAACAACTTAGATGAAAAGGAAGACTGAGCTAAATGAATAGACCAGTGGCCTTATTTCACCAGAAAATATGGGCCTCTTTGACAGAGGTTGTAGGTGCTAGGATGACCTCATTAGCCACTTCCTGCTGCACGTTGTAAGATCATCATGGCATGTGTCATTCTGGTTAAGAGAAGAACTGCCAAGAATGATTTTAAATAATTTCTGTGTTCATACGTTTAAGTATGCAAAACGGGGCTCATGTTAATAGTAGGGGAGAAATTTCTATGTACAAAGGTTAGATACACAGAAGGATTTGTTCCGAGGAAGCTGAAGTATATCTTTTATTAAATAACTTTCGTAGTAGATGAAGCAGTTCTGTTTGGGGGAATAATTCCTTTGACTTGGAAACGACTTGAACCTGATGATCTACGGAGAATGTTTTAGTTTGGTTCTATTATTTCGAAGGTTATTTTCACGCATAATGCTATCTTTTCATTCTGCCTATAGTACTTTATGTTCAATTAATACTTCCATTTTTGCAACTTTGAAGCTTACACACCCACACATCATAAGCTGGTTGAAAACAGCAAAACAGACAAACTCTTAGCTTTTCTTCAAGTTTGTGATATGATGAAGTAGTATTAGGGGAAGATCTCCTTTGATGGGACGTTATTGTTCATGCCAAATTTAAAAATACTCCTTAGAGCTTTTAAGACCATTCCTCATTTAAATGGAATAGCTATAGAAATATTGCTGAATTAAGAAGCAGGGTAGGTGGGTTACTTACATGAATACTAAACTATAAAGAAGAGTACATCATTGATTACTAAAATGTTGTGAAATATGTGCAAAGATATATAAAATATTACTATAACATTTCTAGTGAAAACATGGTTGAATAATAGTTTCATAAGTCATTTGGAGCATGAAATATATTGTCCCTAATCTGCCATTAAAAGAGGGTGGCACCTACTGTAAATCTACTATTTTCTTAGTAGAATGTGCGGTGGGAATAGAGCTTTTGAGATGTTAGAGAATTTGGGAATAGCCACAAGGGAGCTACATTTCTATTCTCTTCCCACACAGTAGTCTGCATCTTCTATAAGTAAATATTTGATTATTTAAAGTATACCAATGTGAAGGAACAGCAAAGTATTATCCTGACTCAGGTGCCCACTGTTTGTGTTATCTTTCTATTCTTCCAATTTGAATACAGGAAAGCCAAATCTTGGCAATGTATTTATACATTTTGGCAGTTGCTTTGTCTTTATTACAAAATACATGATTTTATATATAATTTGGATATTTGTCCCCACCCAAATCTCATGTTGAATATAGTCATGAATGCTGGAAGTGGGGCCTGGTGGGAGGTTAATATGGTTTGGATTTGTGTCCCTACCCATATCTCATGTTGAATTGGAGGAGGGGCCTGGTAGGAGGTAACTGGATCATAGGGGTGGATTTCCCCTTTGCTGTTCTTGTGATAGATGGGTCTGATGGTTTAAAAATATGTGGCACTTTATAAGTTACCCAGCCACAGGTAGTTCTTTATAGCCATGTGAGAATGGACTAATACAGAAAATTGGTACCAAAAGAATGGCACACTGCTATAAAAATGCCTGAAAATGGGGAAGTGACTTTGGAACTGGGTAATGGGCAAAGGTTAATTGACTCACAGTTCCACACGCTGTACAGGAAGCATGGCTGGGAGGCCTCAGGGAACTTACAATCATGGTGGAAGGCAAAGAAGTGAGTCTTCAAATGTTGGAGCAGGAGAGAGACAGAGGGTGAAGGAGGAAGTGCCACACACTTTTTCTTTAGCATTTACTTGCCTGTCCTTAGACTTAGCAAATACATCCTCCTTTCTCTTGAGGTGATTACCTTGTGTTCATTTTGATTCAGTTTGGAACATAATAAATTCCTCTTGGGAAGGGTCAAGATCCATGCTTGCTACTTTGTTGTATTGCTAGTACTTAGTACATTGTCTGGAACATGCTTGGTGATATTCAGTGCTAGCTAGATGTACATATAAATTATGGGGCTGAACGCTATAGATAAACACAATATTAAATATTGCTCATGTATCAGACTTACCCACAAAGCTTTTATTAAATACATACATGATTTTATTCTTTTCCTATCCATTCTGCCCCAGAGTTCTACAGATAACTTTTCACTTTTATTTTACTATCCACCATCATTATTTTACCTTAAACTTCATTTGAGACACCCCTAAGTTCTTTGAGTCATATTTACTTTTCTATGTTTGGAAATAGGGAAAGCAACCATGTTCCTAATGGGAAAAGGCCTGGACTTGGAGTAAGAAGACATGCATTTATGAATTAGTTGTGTTACATTGTACAAGTGTATTTAACTTCTTTGTGTATATGACAGTCTTTGTCATCCCCATATGCCTATAAAAAAAGTGGGTAAAAAGAGTAAGTTACATATGTATCTATATAATTATCTCTCTCTATATAAAACTTAATATATATTTTATATAAAACTATATATATTTGTAATTCATATTCAATTTTATGCATATAACAGATAAATGATATGGACATTTAAAATAATAGCCAGATCTCCAAAAGATATATATTAGATACATTTATTCTGGATTAGATAATAAAATAGGTATGTTAATTAATAATTACTTGTTGCCAAAATTACACTTGAAGATCCCTTGGAATTCCCTGTTTATTAAACCTCTGCTAGGGCAGCATGGAGGGGAAATGTGGAGTTGGAGCCCCCACATAGAGTCCCTACTCGGGCACTGCCTAGTGGAGCTGTGAGAAGAGGGCCACCTTCCTCCAGACCCCAGAATCGTAGCTCCAATGATGGCTTGCACCCTGCATGTGGGAAAGTCGCAGGGACTCAATGCTAGGTTGTGAGGGTGGCCTGGAGATGGGCTGTACCCTGCAGAACCACAGCGGCAGAGCTGCGCAATGCCTTGAGAGCCCACCTCTTGCATCAGCATGCCCTGGATATGAGACACGGAGTTAAAGGGCATAATTTTGGAGTTTTTAGATTTAATGACTGATCTGGGCTTCAGACTTGCATGGGGACTGTAGCCCCTTTGTTTTGGCCAGCTTCTCCATTTGGAATGGGAGCATTTACCCAATGCCTGTACCCCCATTATATCTTGGAAATAACAGACTTGTTTTTGGTTTCACAGGCTCATAAGCAGAAGGGACTTACTTTGTCTCAGATGAGACTTTGGACTGTGAACTTTTGAGTTAATGCTGAAATGAGTTAAGACTAGGGGACTGTTGAGAGTGGATAACTGTGTTTTGCAATATGAGGAGGACATGAGATTTAGGAGGGACCAGGGGCAGAATAATATGGTTTGGATTTGTGTCTGCCACCCAAATCTCATGTCAAATTGTTGGAGGGGCCTGGTAGGAGGTGATTGGATCACAGGGGTGGACTTCCTCATTGCTATTCTGATAGTGAGTGAGTTATCCTGAGATCTGATGGTTTAAAAGTGTGTGACCCTTCCTCCTTCACTTGCTCTCTCTCTCCTGCTTCGACATGTGAAGACGTGTTCGCTTGCCCTTCACCTTCTGCCAAGATTGTGTTTCTTGAGGCCTCCCAGCCATGCTTCCTGTACAACGTGCAGAACTATGCATCAATTAAAACTATTTCGTTCATGAATTACCCAGTTTCAAGTAGTTCTTTATGGCAGTGTGAGAACAGACTAATACCAGAGGTGTTTGGATCAGGGGAGTAAATTCCTCATGGTTTGCTGCTGTCTTTGTGATAGTGAGTTCTCATGATATCTGGTCATTTAAAAGTGTATGAGACCTTTCCCCCCCTCCCACCACCTCTCTCTCTCTCTCTCTCTCTCCCCCTCTCTCTCCCTCTCTCTCTCCCCCTCTCCCTCTATCTCCCTCTCTGCTAGCTCCTGCTTTCACCTTGTGATGTAACTGTTTTCTCTTTGTCTTTTGTCATGATTGCAAGCTCCCTGAGGCTTCACCAGAAGCTGAGCAGATGCTTCCCATTCAGCCTGCATAACTGTAAGCAGTAAAACCTGTTTTCTTTATCAATTACCCAGTTTCAGGTATTTCTTTATAGCAATGCAAGGATGGCCCCAGGCGTGCACACACACACACACACACACACACACACACACACACTCTCTTTCTCTCTCTCTCTGTCTCTCTTATTTATGAAGCTGAACATAGATTTAACTTCGCCATTGGAACAGATGGATTTTTCTCCATTTGAGCACCAGATGTGGTGGTTGCTTTGTGTTCTGGGATCTGTTTCAGCCTATTGTGGCAAAGTCTGCATTACAAGAAGCAAAACAGTATCACACGTAGTGCAGGGCACCCATTCACTGAATTATTGAATGAATGGAGGATAGAATAGCCTCTACTACTTAATTTTTTTCTTACCAAACATACCAGATTAATTACCATAATTAGGTAGTTGTTTATGTGCTATATGTTGATACACTTGCATTTATCTTTCTACATTAATATTTGTAAAATCACTTAAAACTGAGGACAGGTTAAATGTAGATTTCAGTATGTCTATTTGCTGTTCTGAGAACCCACATTTTTCGAAGAAACAATGAAGCCACATTGCTCTTCCTGTGGAGCATATGCTCCATTTTGTTCCTTAGCTCAACTACTTGATCTCCAATTTTAATATAAATAAATAATTATTTAACAGAGTGACCTTTATCGATTAAAACACACTGTATTTCAGACCACTATGTCATGTGTGTGTGTTTTTCTTTGTCTGTACATTTTTAAATAGTTTTCTCTAGTCTTCAGGAAATGGGAGATAGTTTTATCTACTACAGTGAAAACTGCCCTAGAACGCAGACTTCTAATTTCCTTCCTTGCCTGTGGGCTTCATGGGGATGGGAACTGAAAGTCAGACAGCTATTCCCTAGGCAGCTGACAAAGCTGAGAGGAGGTTGACTGTGTTCTCATAGTCAATCAACAATACCTACATGTGTTTTCCATATTGTTCTATGACTTGGTTTGGACTTTCACATGCAAGGTTCCCACATCAGAAAAAAAATTTTTGATAGCTTTTGCTCTGAACTCTTGCTTCATAGAACTGCCAATTTGAGGCAGCTGGGGATTACATAGAGAGATAGTTTAGTTGCATGTGGATTCTTTTTCTTTTTCTTTCTTTCCTTTCCCTCAACTTCACAGCATTGTTTCTTTTGGCTAATCTGGTGGATTCCTGGAAAGTTTATGGGACTTGTGGGAGTGCTTTGCCCTGAAGCAAACTTAGTTCAGCTTCCTTGTTAAGGCACATTGGTCCTGGCCTCTTGTGGAGTGGGTCTGTTTTGGCCCCTTAGGGAAGGGAGTATCCTGTCTTTCTTAATAATGAAGCAAAAAGATGACTCCAAAAGAGAATTGGCAACATCCAGAGAGGATGTAGTCCAGCTCCCCTCCAATATGTGCACCTCATCCTAAGCAAACTTGTGAAGTCCCTCATCAGTCTTTAATATAGTTAAGCAAATATTTTGCTTTATTCTGTCTTATTTTATAACAATATGTGAGCAGTTAACCAAAGTCAAAAGAGTAATGCAACTTCTATGAATCCTGCAGAACTGATGTATACATTACATGAAAATCCCTTGGAATTTTCAGTTTGTTCAACATCCATGGTTCAGCATTCATTTACCAATACCATATAATTGTTTTTCAAATCAGTGTGTTCTACCTTATCAACAAACTCCACAAAACAAAAGATTAGGCCAACCCTGGAAAGTTTCAAGGATTAAATGTGAGACTGACTGTGAAAAATATTTGTTTAAATGCTGAACCAGTGGACAAATTAATTTTCTTGTCATCATTTGAGATTATGTAATTTAAGATTGTCAGTGCTTTGGGAATGAAACTGAGGGGCCTGGGATAGTATCCTGAAAAGCAAGGGCAATAGGAAGTCTTGGGGAAATGGAACAGAGCAGAGCATGGTGTTTAGGTACGTAGACTCTGGGGCCAGACTTATGTGGGTATCAGTCTCACATCTTTTTTTGACAAGTTATGCAACCTCACTATGCTTCAATTTTCTCATCAGTAATATGTAGATAATAGTGCTTAGCATATTGGGTTGTTATGGTGATCAAATTAGTATATTTGGTATAGCACTTAGAACATTCCTGGGACAACATAAGAATGATATTTTTAATTTCATAAATACTTATGTTTATTTCTTAGTGTTGCTACAACAAAGTATCACCAACTGGGTGGCTTAAAACAACAGAAATCCATTCTCTCATTCTGCAGGCTAGATGCCTAAATGAAGGTGTCGGTAGAGTTAGTTCCTTCTGCATGCTCTGTGGGAAAATCTGTTCCATGCCCCTCTCTTTGCTCCGATGTTAACAGCAATGCTTGATAATCCTTGGCTTGTAGATACATTCTTGTAGTCTCTGCCTCTGTTATCACAGGGTATTCCCAGGTGTGTCTCTTTTCTTCTTATAAGAAAACCAGTTGTATTGGATTAAGGGCCTACTTTAATATGATCTCATCTTAACTAATTACATCTGCAATAATTCTATTTTCAAATAAGATCACATTCTGAGGTACTGGGGGTTAGGACATCAACATATTGTTTCTGGGGGACACAGTTCAAACCAGAACAGTACTACAAATTAAAAAAAAATACAGGCTTATCTAGTCTGTGTTAAATAACTTAATATACCATTGATATCCTTAACATCATACGGTGTGTCAGTTTCTGGATATCTGAATTTCAGAGGAGATACGCATCTATCTCATCCCTACAGCATCCTTTCTTCTCCTAGAGACAAGAAAATTCAGCGACAGCTACAGTTGGTTTTATAGCCCTAGACCCTCCACATCATTAGCCAAAGCCAGTGTCTTCACTGAGGTGTTCATGTAGTAAAGCTGCTTCTCCCCTTATGCCCCACATACACACTTGATTCCAAATGTCCCGGTCCCTTTCTTATTTAGCCAATGCCAGTAGCCTCATGTCCTCCAATCTTTTGTTTTGTTTTTTTCCCACAACTAGGCTTTCTTGGGGGCCAGTTGCCATCTTTTGAATTAAATCCAAAGCTAAAATTCACAGCAGTTTAATATAGTAGTTATAGTGACACTGGAGCCCGTTAAACTTAGGTTTGTGTTCCAGTTCTGCCATTTACTGGCTAGGTACCTTAGACATATTGCTGTTCCTGTCTGAACTTCAGTTTCCTCATGTATAAAATTGGAGATAATAATGTTTACATAGAACAACACCCGATCTGCAATAGACACTTGGTAAATGTTTGTCAATGAATAAGTGTATGAATAAAGCAATGAATCAACAGGGTTGTCAGGAACATTAAACAAGATAATGAATGCACATGGCTTGGTACATGGCAAGTAGTCAATGAATGGCGGCTCTTTCCTTCTTGTCTCCTCAATCCAAATTCCATTTTTAATTGTCTATATCTGTCATAGTTCTAACATTCCAGGTTTGAAATAAATTGGTAATCTGTATCCCTCTACTGATCTAGCTAATCACCATGTTTTATCAGATTTTTACTTGACATACCTACAGAGGCCAATCTTTCCATAAGAGTTATGATGACTTTGGAAACAACCCCCTCCTGCCCTCCTCCTGGCATCATATCTGGATGACAACAGCCTCCTGAGTATTTTCTTATCTCCAGTATCTTCTTTATTTAAGCCATCCTGCCACCCTTAATTATCTTTTCCACCACCTGAGCTATACCAGTCCTACTTTCGATGGGCTCTACTTTGGTAACTTAGTCTTATTGATAAGACCTATATGAGAATACTAGCCACTTTCCTCTCTCTTCCTTTTAAACTGGAAGACCAAAGAATGTGTGGATGCTTAATTATCTTCTGATTCATTTGGACCTTTTACAACATGCCATGATGTGACTTTGGTAGCAGTGTTCAAAAGACTAATATATTCCTGGAATTTTGATAGTGTTTATTTAACTCAGAATTTGTCCAGGCTTTCAGATTTTTTTCCTGAGGTTATTGTTAGTGATACTTGCTTCTTTAGTGCTTTAAGTTTTAATACTGTACATTGTTTTGGTATGATGAAAGATACCAAGATTTCCACCCCATGTGAATTTGCCCAAATTGAGTTTTGACCTATGTGTCTAGAACTCAGGCTACAGAAGAACAATGACTCTATTTATAAAGAGCAGGATGTCGTCTTTCATGAAGATGTAGCTCCTTGTAGTAGAAGTCAGCCAACTTGTGCCCCCAAAACACCTCATACTTTAGGTTAGTAAAGAAGAGTATATTTCTATAAATAAATTATATCTGCCTTAGGTGATTTAACTTTTGAAGAACCAAAAGGTTTTCTTCCAGAGCATGGACATATGAATAACTTAAAGGTGGTCATGGTCTACCTAGTCAAAACCTTGATCAAAAAGGTCACTAACTGAAATAGCTATAAGGGTTCTTTGTTCACCTGAAGCTTTTTCTGTTTAACCAAGGTGCTTTCTTTCAAACCTAGAGTCATGTCTACTTTAGTCAATAAGTTAGTCTTTTCTACTCCATGGAAAAGATATTCCTCAGTTCCCAGTTTTGCTAAAAGTGATAAGAGTATCTGGAGTATGGAAAAGGCTAAATGACATCATTCTCACTAGAATTACTGGTAATGAAAGAAGATTTAGGTTATGACCATATAAAATTAACAGATCTAGCCAAAACTTAAATTGTAATTCAGTCTTGTGAGTTAGTCCTCTATAAATGAGCTCCTCCAAAATAAATCAGTGCATTTCCTGGTTTCGAGCAACAGAACTTACCACTCCTACCTCTAGTTTATTCCATTGAAAAGTTTGGTCTTAACTACCAACTATTGGCATGATCTTGGGAAAGTCACTCACCATCGCTGGGCTTTAATTTCCTCACTGTAAAGTTAGGAATTTGGAGTTATTGGTAGATCAACTCCAAAGATATATAAAGTTGAAATTTTTGTTTGTTTGTTTCTGAGATGCAGTCTCACTCTGTCATCCAGGCTGGAGTGTAGTTGGCATGATCTCGGCTCACTGAAACCTCTGCCTTCTGGGTTCAAGCAATTCTCCTGCCTCAGCCTCCCAAGTAGCTGGGATTACAAGTGCCTGCCACCATCCCTGGCTCATTTTTGTATTTTTAGTAGAGACTGGGTCTTGCCATGTTGGCCATGCTGGTGTCGAACTCCTGACCTCAAGTGATTTGCCTGCCTTGGGCTCCCAAATTGCTGGGATTACAGGCATGAGCCAGCATGCCCCACCATAAAGTTGAAATATTTTTGGAATAGAATATTGTAACTCTTCATGGCATAGCTAAAAGTCTTCTTGAAATAGCCTGCTATAAAGCATGTGATATTATCTTACTATTATGTTTAAAAATCTTTCAATGATTCCCCATCACAATCATAGTGAAAAGAGAAGTCCTGTTAATATAAAGGCACTCCACAATTTGGTTCCCAGGGAGCTCTCTGATGTCCTTTCTATGCCCATAACTGTTTCTCACTTAGTCCAGCTATACTGGCCTCCTTGGTGTCAATGAACACACCACATACTTCACCCTCAGGGCCTTTGCAGTTATCTTTCCTAGAACTCTATTTTCTTAGCCATCTACCTTGCTCACTCCCTGACCTATTTCAGTGTTGAATCAAATGCCACTTTCTTAACAAGCTATTCCTTGCTCTTCTGCCTAAATGTTTCCCCTCACACTTCCGAGCCTTAGTCCCTGCTTTATTATTCTTCTTATTAACTAATCTAACATACATGATATATAACATACTATATAATTTATTTTCTATCTCTATTAACCAGAATATAAGGTTTTTTTCCTTTTCCTTATTTTGTTCACTGCTCACTCCAAATTTGTGAAAGAATGATGAAAAGAATGAAGAATAGAAATGTATTCTGCTGGAAGACAGATGAGAGTCTAATGAACTTCTTGATTCTGATTCAATATGTTATCCATTTGTGGATATAGTCCCTGTCTTTTCTTGACCACTGAGTAATTATTCACATGAGAACATATAACACTCCATGTGGATTTTGACTCTGGGGACTGAAAATACTCTTTAATCACTGTGCAAATAAATGCCAATCATCTGTTTTGCAATGACAACTAATTCATTATGTATAGATGCAAACCATTCCATTTTAATTTAACTAAATTTAGCACTTTTCTTCCTCTCAAAATCCATGCCTCCCTGCCTGCCCTCACTCTCCCTCTTTTAGAAATTGTATTTCAAATAGATTTCTGCTAGAGTGTTTTGGAAAAATATTTAGTTACTTTAAGTTCACTGTCATAAAAATTATCTGGGGCTCCAGTACGATCAAGTCAGCTTCATCGCTGGGATGCAAGGCTGGTTCAATATATGCAAATCAACAAATATAATCCATCACATAAACAGAAACAATGACAAAACCCACATGATTATCTCAATAGATGCAGAAAAGGCCTTTGATAAAATTCAGTGCCCCTTCATGCTAAAAAACTCTCAATAAACTAGGTAGTGATGGAACATATCTCAAAATAATAAGAGCTATTTGACAGATCCACAGCCAATATCATACTGAATGGGCAAAAATTGGAAGCATTCCCTTTGAAAACCGGCACAAGACAATGATGCCCTCTCTCGCCACTCCTGTTCAACAAAGTATTGGAAGTTCTGGCCAGGGAAATCAGGCAAGAGAAAGTAATAAAGCATATTCAAATAGGAAGAGAGAAAGTCAAATTATCTCTGGTTGCAGATGACATGATTGTATATTTAGAAAACCCCATCATCTCAGTCCCAAATTTCCTTAACCTGATAAGCAAATTCAGCAGTCTCAGGATACAAAATCAATGTGCAAATGTCACAAGCATTCCTATATACCATAATAGACAGACAGCCAAACCATGAGTGAACTCCCATTCACAATTGCTGCAAAGAGAATAAAATACCCAGGAATACAACTTACAAGGGATATGAAGGTCCTCTTCAAGGAGAACTACTGCTCAAGGAAATAAGAGAGGACACAGACAAATGGAAAAACATTCCATGCTCATGGATAGGAAGAATCAATATCATGAAAATGGCCATGCTATCCAAAGTAACACAGATTCAATGCTATCCCCATCAAGCTACCATTGAGGTTCTTCACAGAATTAGAAAAAACTACTTTAAATTTCCTATGGAGGCAAAAAATAGCCTGCATAGCCAAGACAATCCTAAGCAAAAAGAACAAAGCTGGAGGCATCACGCTACCTGACTTCAAGGCTACAGTGGCCAAAACAGCATGGTACTGGTACCAAAACAGATATATAGATTACTGGAACAGAACAGAGGCCTCAGAAATAACGCCACATGTCTACAACCATCTGATCTTTGTCAAGTCTGACAAAAACAAGAAATTTTTGGGGAAAGGATTCCCTACTTAATAAATGGTGTTGGGAAAACTGGCTAGCCATATGCAGAAAACTGATACTGGACCCCTTCCTTACACCTTATACAAAACTTAACTCAAGAGGGATTAAAGACTTAAACGTAAGACCTAAAACCATAAAAACCCTAGAAGAAAACCTACGCAATACCATTCAGGACATAGGCATGGGCAAAGACTTCATGACTAAAACAACAAAAGCAATGGCATCAAAACCCCAAATTGGCAAATGGGATCTAATTAAACTAAAGAGCTTCTGCACAGCAAAACTGCACAGCAAAACTATCATCAGAGTGAACAGGCAAACTACAGAATGGGAGAAAATTTTTGCAATCTATCTATCTGACAAAGGGCTAATAACCAGAATCTACAAAGAATTTAAACAAATTTACAAGAAAAAAACAAACGACCCCATCACAAAGTGGGCAAAGGATAGGAACAGGCACTTCTCAAAAGAAGATATTTATATGGCCAACAAACACTTGAAAAAAAGCTCATCACTGGTCACTAGAGAAATGCAAATCAAAACCACAATGAGACACCATCTCACACCAGTTAGAATGGTGATTATTGAAAAGTCAGGAAACAACAGATACTGGAGAGGATGTGGAGAAATACTAATGCTTTTACACTGTTCGTGGGAGTGTAAATTAGTTCAACCATTGTGGAAGACAGTGTGGCAATACCTTGAAGATCTAGAACCAGAAATACCATTTGACCCAGCAATCCCATTACTGAGTATATACCCAAAGGGTTATAAATCATTCTACTATAAAGACAAATGCACTCATATGTTTATTGTAGCACTGTTCACAATAGCAAAGACTTGGAACCAACCTAAATGCCCATCAATGATAGATTGGATAAAGAAAATGTGACACATATACACTGTGGAATACTATGCAGCCATAAAAAAAGGATGAGTTCATATCCTTCGCAGGGCCATGGATGAAGCTGGAAACCATCATTCTCAGCAAACTAACACAAGAACAGAAAATCAAACATCTCATATTCTCACTCATAAGTGGGAGCTGAACAATGAGAACACATGGACACAGGGAGGGGAACATCACACATTGTGGCCTGTTGGGTGATGGGGGCCTGGGGGAGGGATAGCATTAGAAGAAATACATAATGTAGATGGCAGGTTGATGGGTGCAGCAAACCACCATGGCACGTGTATACCTACATAACAAAACTGTACGCTCTGCATATGTACCCCAGAACTTAAAGTACAATTAAAAAAATTATCTGGGGCAAAAATTCTCAAAACCTTAATCTATTTAGTTTAAACAAAGTTAATCAGTTAAGGTCCATATGATATTGTAGCCAATTTTAGGATAAAAATGATGAGATTATTTACCTCTGACCTCGTGTGCCTCACAGAAACTGTCACTCACTCACTCTGTGTAACTATATCTAACATAACCCAAAAAGCAAACAGTCCCTTTAGTTACACTAAAGTTTCCAGAACAGAAAATACAGACGGCTTATGAAAAGCTCATATGGTAAGTGAGAGGACCTGAGTTTTGTTATTTATATTAGACTATGTCGATCTCATTATATTCTTTCTAAAATGTAAATCTGCTATAAAGGATAATGAGTCTAGCTTGTTATTCACTAGACTTGCTTCTTCCACAATTTTTCTTGAAGAACTGATGTCCAGTCTTCACGATTCCAGCCAGCAAACTATGCCAGTTATGCTGCGTCAGCAGGGACAATTTGTGGCCTTCTTAAAGAGGCTGCAGATGAATTACTGGTTTTAGTCACTAGTTGATTAGCTTGATGACATGAACATCAAAATGTTTATTCCTTCTGTTCATTTTCATTTTTTATAGGTTATGTATTCTTGGTATTCTCTTTCTTCTTCTGTGATGTTCTGTTAAAAAAATGCTTACAATCCCAAGGCATTTATTGGTGTACAGCCTGACTCAGCATGTTCTTAGACATGCATGGTATTTGACAAATAATTTGGGATTTTAAGGCAAACGTAGAGATGCCTAAGATTGGTTAGATGCTATTGACAGGTGGCAAGCACATTGCTGAAAAGTGTCCTTGATGTACTTAATTAATTCCTATCAGAAGCTAGGTGATCCCTGACTACAGATCTAGTCATCAACCTGCTTGCATTTGAGGTGAGGTATTCATCCACGTAAACTGCAACACTCTCCTTGACCCTCTTACCACCTACGTCTTCCTTGTGAAACAGCAAGGGTTTGGGGATGATCTGGTGTTTTCAACCTGCAAAATTAAGGGTCACAGTTGTGCTTCTTTCCACATCTGTTTCTGTTATTTTCCATGGACCATTTCTCAGTTGCCACCCAAAGAGATGAAGGCAAAGCCCCTGCTCCAAGGGTTTGGACACCAGCACAACGCTGACTGGTGTGTGGTGAGGCCTGTGTGGTTTAGGAAACTGTACTGCTGGTTTGAGCTTTCCCAACAGTGTAAAGTAAAAGAATAAAATAGACAAGGATTTCTATTTGTTTTCTGTAGCTAGGGCCATTTTATTTTGTGACTCATTCATCTGGAAAGTGTTTTTAAAAAGAATTTGCCACCTCATGTGGTCTGGTGTCACTTAGCACCATTCAACATGATGGGCTATATTTGAGGTTTATAGATTTAGAATTATTTATTTCTCATAAAAGTCTAGCTAATTGACATGAATCCAGATGCCAGGAGGAACCAGTTATGAGGTAATGACCAACATTGCTTTCTTGTCAAGTTAGATAGCTTTTGCCTCATTAGCAAGATATTTATATCAAATTTTCACACCTCTCCTCATTTCTCTACATTCCTGCCAAATAGCTACCCGTTTCTTGAGACTCAAACCAAGGGTTGACCTTGAAGCCTTTCCTTGCCAACATTTCCTGTCCAGTAGAAATTACCTCTTTAAACTTTAAGCCCCAAAGTAGACCAAGACATCTCTCTTAGCAGTTAGTCTAATTTGTTTACTCACTTGGCTTTCCTAATTAGACTGGGAACTCTCTTGAGACTTGGCTTTTCTAATTAGACTTGAGAACTCTCTGACCAGCATCATTTTTATCATGTGTGTATGAAACACTATTCTATATGCTATATAGTAGGTTCTCAACAAATGCTGGTTGAATAAAAAAAATTTGAATGAATACACCTAATGTACACATTGTGCATGGAACATGCTATGGTGCTTCAAAACTCTAGTTTGTTTTGTGAGCTTTGGCCTTCAACTGTAATGACTTTCCCTTTTCTCTGCCTGGCAAAAATTTCCTTTTCCTTTATATGTCTGTTTAATAGTCAATTATCCTGTAGAATGTTTCCTGCTGTTCCCAAGAACCCTTCATTAATCCTTTCTATTTGTCCAGAGGTCCACTAGCACTTACCTCACACTAGAGTTATTATTTGTGCATCTGTTGGTCTTGTTCTCTTAATGGTGACCTCCTGGTGGGTGAGGACTCTGAGTAGTTTAGATTTTACCCTATGTGCTCAGTGTAGGCCTGGCTCAGAGATGGTGCTCAATAAGAGTGTCTGTCAGACTCCTAGCCTAGACCCTGATGTTAATCATTTGTGGAAGTGTGAAGACAATACCATACTTTTATAGTCCTCAACACCCAATTTAAAAACTGAGAGACTGAACCAGAACTCTGATTCTCTTCTGGTTTTAGATTTTTGTTTAGTGCAGTATTGCTACTTTTCACTGCCCTGTATTTTGTTCTTGTCTGGATTTGTATGTTTCTTATTTACAGCTTTACTTTTCTCGTCTTTGTCTTTTTTATTCATTCAGTTTTTGTTTTCTCCCAGTGTCACCTGAATACATTTAAACCATCAACTACACAATTATGAGTTGAAAGAAGTACTTGTTCGATGTGTGATCTTGGCAAGTTGCTTAATCTTTCCGTAGCTCTGTTTCTTCATCTGTAAAATGAGAATAACAGTATACTCCTCATAGATTTGTTGTAAGGATTCAATTATTGAATATTTGTAAAGCCTTTTGAACTTTGCTTGTCAAATAGTAAACACAATTGAGTGCTTAACACATCTCTGTCCTCCGTTGTCATGATCAGCCAGAAAAATCTGAATGTGCTGCTTTCCAGATTATGCATCCTTGAATTTGACTAATATAGTTATCAGCAAAACTTTCAGGGAATTGTACTACATTTTTATCATACACTCTAAATTATAATCCAAATACTTATTTATTCTAAATACTTATTATTCTAAATACTCTTATACTTTCACAAGTGCCATTCAAAATTTATATATGGTGGAATATTATAAGGTTAATTCCCTAGTAATCTGAAAGGCAGAGTGTAGTTATTATTAATTAATAGTTCTCTAATAAAAGACTTTCATCTTGCCAATTCCATGATACTTTAGAATTACACAGTTTTAAGGGCCAGTATAAAAATGTATTAGAGTCCACAGTATGAAAGGAATAAGAGGATTTTAGAACACAGGTTTGGCTGGATTTATACAGGTCCCCAAAATACTTTTTCCAAATAAGATACAAATTTGCTATGTAACCCTATTATAACATTATCCCAATGACATAAGATATAGTAATGAAAAAGTGTTTTGTTTCAAAACATTTTAATATGCGCTGAGTTTGTCTCTCCTATGCCTGAAGTAGAATATCTTTTTCAAGACTGACCACCCTATTTATGTATAATATGCCTCATTTTATGGGAGCCATTTCTATGTGTTCACTAACAAATGAGATGGTATGTATATAAGTTGGGGTACAGGAGATACAATCATAGCAGTTAAAATCTTATACAGGGAAATATAAGCAGTATTTAATTTTTGGAAAAAAAAGTTTAGGAAGAAATTATGTTTTCCATTTTCGGGGATTAAATAGCATTCTAGAAAACAGATAGACCATGAAGAGTATGGGAAGAAACAGGAAGGCCTATTTTCTGGTACTAGACCCAGCAGCTGTATAATAGGGTAAGTTATTTGACCTCTTTGGGCTGTGTTCTCCACATTTGTCAAACAATATATGTGAACGGTATTGCTGGTGGAAAAGAAAATTGTAAGGGAAGAGCTCGGGAATCTCAGATGAGAGGGTATTGTGATAGTCTAGGTGAGATTTCATGCATCAAACACAATTCACCACTTTTACAATGTCCCAGCACTCACCTGTTGAGTAGGGATACATTGTTTTATTAGATGATAGAGGAGGAGCTTGGAAGGACCTTTTAGCTCCAGAATTGCCTTTGTCTTCTCAATAAACTGCTTAAAATTCTTCTTTTAAAGACAGTTTCTGTGGTCTTATGTATATTTTGTAGAAAGGTGAAAATGTGACATTAGTAATCTTCTTAATAAGTATCACTCCCTAGTAACCTTCCTAATAAATACCATTCCCTTTCTAGGAGAAACAAGTATAAGTGAATTAAGATGATGAGAAAGGATGTGGTGGGACTTGTGGTGAACAACAGCATGTGGATCCTCCAAATCCTCCTGCAGCCAGTCCCTTACACAAACCAAGAGCTCTGTGGACTTTTATAACAAAAGGGGAAACCCCAGAGTTTTATGCCTAATTTCCTTAATTTTGAAACCCTGTGCGGATTGAGCAAAACATTTGCGGAGCATGTCTGGCTAGTGGACCCCTCTTGGTCATATTGGTCTGCAGCCTATGTCAACGCTGCTGAGATATTGGGCAGAATCTTGACCTCTGCAAACCAGGAGTAGCACATGAGCAAGCAAGATAAACTTTGAGAATGGCAATTTCTCTGAGGAAAGGATTTTCTTCTTGAGAGCCAGCCAGCCTGTGGTGTCTGATTAGTCACATAGAGGAATATGTCAGATAGACTAGTCCAAGTAGAACTTTAATTGAGCCAGGTGCCTGTGGTGGGTTGATTATATTAGTGCTCACTGTGGCCACTCTCCCCTGGGTCCTCGGGCACTCTGAGCGACCCCTCTGCTTGTCTCTGTGCGGGTTCTTATTCCATTTCCCCGTAGTAACTATTTGACAACTTCAACATTCTTTCAAGCCCTTTTACTTTCACTGTCCTCGTCTCTGTTAAAACATGAATGTATTCTTCCTCTTGGTGAAAACCAAGGCTAGCAATTATGAACTTCTTTATTCTGGACTCCCACTATTCAAATAAAGTGACATTTGCCTTTGCTATCACTTCTTTTCTCCAGTCTCAGAAAAACCGAAGCTTTTTTTTTTTTTTTTTTTTTTTTTTTGTCTGTTCATGGTCAGTTCTACAGCTTTTGAGCTGGTCCCTTTTCGTCTCCTATAGAATCACCATCAGCCATTCCCTTTTCTGTATTTTGAATCCACAACCTAACCCCCACCTCTACCGGCCGTTCCATATGTGTGTGTATGTGCGCCTCTGTCTCTTTATAACTACAGCCTACTTCCAGTGGTCCATAAACAAGCTCTTGTATTTTCTAGGTTAAAAATTTAAAAATAGAAAAACAAATGCCTCCCTCCCATTGCTCTGTGGGACCCATTCTGTGTCCTCCCCTTGTTTCTTTTTCTCTCTCCTGCCCTCTGCTCTTCCACAAAGAAGAGTTTGATCTCAGGGAGTTCAATTCTTTGGTTCCCACTCACACTGTAACTCTGGCCATCAGTACGCCTCACACACATGCCCTCTGCAAATGCTCTGGCAAAGTATGTGTCTGATTGGTAATGCATATGAAAAACATGTCTGCTATGGATGTGATATCTGGGATTTACTTCTAAATAATGCCGTAAAGGGAGAACTGGGTGGAGGTGAGGGTGAAATGAAATTGGCTATACCTTGATGGTTTCTGAAGCTGTGTGATGAGTCCCCATGGCAAAACCTCAGATCCTCCAATTCTAAAGCTGAGTCTTTAAAAAAAAAATCTCTCAACTCATCTTATTTCTTTGTGGCATCCAACCATTTACTGCCACCTTTGTGACAAACTCTTCTCCCTTAGCACTTGCATCTCGCTCTTAGGTTACCCCTTCTCTCTGTTTTAGTCCCTTTGTGGGTTTGTTTTCTAATGCCCATTCCTTAAACATGGGTTTTCTTAGGATTATGATTTTAGGCCCTTTCCTCTTCTTACATGCTCACAGAAACTGAGATAATAATTTCTCTAGAGTTCAACCGCAATCTAACGTATATTGACCATTTAATCTTTATCTCAGTATAGCTTAAGCCACTGTTCCTCAGTTTCATACTTTCATAATTTTTTATTTTTTTATTTTTTGGTATTTTTAGTAGAGATGAGGTTTTGCCACATTGTCCAGGCTGGTCTCAAACTCCTGACCTGAGTATATCCGCCTGCCTCGGCCTCCCAACCTGCTGGGATTACAGCCCAGTTTCGTATTTTCAATTGTGGTTATCTACAGCAACGTTTCCAAAACAGTATTATCATTATCTTCCTATTCCTCTTAACCTGATCTTTACTCTCAAATTACACTATCCCAAGAGTCTTCTTTTTTAGGAAGGTGCCGCCTCATTAATCATGCCCTCCTCACAGCCAGGTAGGAGCTCACTTCTTTCAGCTGGAACATTACAGTACCCTGTTGCTCCCATTCTACATGTTGTTTTTCTCTTCCTATACTTCCCCAAGGATGGACCAAACATCAGATTCATATTGATATTCCCACCCCCAGTATAATACAGTGAATATCAACAATACACATTTGTTGGGAATTATTAATAATGTAATCTTGGAATTTAGTACTAAAGGGATTATCTAGTTCAGAGATTCTCAAAGAACAGCTCAGTGTTCAGGGCCTGAGTTTAAATCCTGACTCTGCCAATTATTAGCTCTGTGATATAGGGAAGTATGTAAAAAGTCACTTAATGCTGTTTTTTTGAGCTGTAACAAATGAATGCTTAAATTACAAATAAACAGATGAAAATTTAGAAATGTAATTTCTTAATTTTTTTCAAAAAATGGTTTTATTAAGACATCAAGACCTGTATTTATATTAAAAAGTCACCTTTTTGTAGAAGCAAAATTGTTCTAAGTTTACATGATGGAAATAAATATAATATATAGTGTACTATATATAGTGTATATATAAATATTCTTTATGTTATGCAAGAATTCTACATTCTCTAAGAGCATTGCCAGTCAAACAAGTTTAAGGATCATTTAATGTAAATGGAAATTGAGGCACGGAAATTTTAAATGACTTGTCCAAGGCTTCACAATTCGGGTCTGACCTGGAATTTGAATGCATTTGCCTGACTCCCAGTGTACATTCCTTACCATCATGACATTTATCATAAATCCATAAAACACTAGGACTTGGTCAGTCTGCTTGGACTTGGAATATTTTTCTTTGTAATGATATAATTTTGCATGGTAAAAGGACTGTACATATGGAGATGCATGTAAAAACTTGTAACATTTAACTAAATCAAAGTTAATGGTACATTTTAATGGTAAATAAGGGAATTTATGAAAACCATTATTTGAAAAATTTCTGGATTTGACAGAAAAAAATTAAAATAATATTCAAACCTAAAAATTGCATGACCATCTCTCTAGATTTGTCATATTATTATTTTTTTTTTTTGAGACTGTGTCTCGCTCTGTTGCCCAGGCTGGAGTGCAGTGGCGCGATCTCGGCTCACTGCAAACTCTGTCTCCTGGGTTCCCACCATTCTCTGGCCTCCGCCTCCGGAGTAGCTGGGACTACAGGTGTCCGCCACCACACCTGGCTAATTTTTTGTATTTTTAGTAGAGACAGGGTTTCACCATGTTAGCCAGGATGGTCTCGATCTCCTGACCTCATGATCCTCCCACCTCAGCCTCCCAAAGTGTTGGGATTACAGGTGTGAGCCACCATGCCCGGCCAATTTGTCATATAGTTTAACTTGTTCTTTCCACCTCAGTTCAGTCATCTTTTCTACCACATCTCAAAGCTCACTATCTTGCTGTAAAATTCTTTTTTAAAATCATCTTCTCAAATATGAAATCTGTGCATTCTGATTTGGGTCTTGAATGTATACTTAAGAAAGTACAGTTCTCAGTACAGATATCCCAAAGCAGCCCAAAGAATGCAATTATGTAAATAAATAGTTTCAGGTGATGCCTGTAGTTGTGATAGACATCTGTGGATTTCATTACTGTGAGACTATGTGGAGCTTTCTTTGTTGTAGATATAATACTTCAGCAAATCTAGGGCCTGAAATTCTCAAGCTAATTGTGTTTGACCAGCTTCTGAGCCTGTGTTCCTGCCTACAAGAATGACAAATATAAATCATTGCTATTAAGAGAGTCTCTAAAATGCATTTTGCAGAACAAATAAATGAGAATGAACTAAGATGAATGGCTTTTAAAATAATGATCTTCTTAAATAATGTTATTTTAACTTCTGTGATAAAGTCACATTTCAGTAAATGAGCTGTAATATAAGAGTAAGTCAGCTGTTCATCCATTCATGAAAGTGGCCATACAGATAGTTATCCTAGAGAGACGATAACTAGAATGGCTGACTATTTTGAGGAATAAGAAGCATCTTATATGGCTCTGTCTACTACTATTTTGGCCTATTACACTGTAATTTACCTTACCTTCAGGCAGGCTTCCTTCTTGGTTTTAATAGTATTCCATTAACATATTTAATACTTGATTATATATCTGATTGGTAATGCTTTTTAGAAATATTTCTGATGTTGATATGCTATCTGGGATTCAGTTTTAAACAATTCATAAGGAAAAGAGATGGGTAAGTTAAAGATGGAACAAGACTGGCTACGAGTATAATCGTTGAAGCTGGGTAATGAGTCAATGGGGACTCATTATCCTATCCTATGTACTTTTGTAGATGCTTGAAATTTTCCCTAATAAAAAAATAAATAATGTCCGATGCATATGCTTTTAGATTTGTGTGTGTGTAGAGGGGTGTGTGTGTGTGTGTGTGTGTGTGTGTGTGTGTTCATCTTTCACTTTTAACTGTAACTTTGTGAACCACAGTAAATTTTATTTTCAACTAAGTCAGCAGCTGGTGGGGGCATAGATACTATACATTCTTATTGCTAGAAGGAATAAAAAATAAAAACCTGCCCTTAAATTCCTTAGAATCTAATTTTTAAAATCACTACATGCAAACAAAAAATATTAGAAGTGAAATACCAACTAAAAATTTAAATAACATTTCAAGAAAATAATAAAGGCATTAAGCCACCATAAAAATCCTCAGATTATACAGCCTGTGATTGCTGTATGTCACTTAAAGGAAACATCATTTTCATCTAGAAGTTTTATGAAGTAAATGGATTTAATCTTTTTCTTAAAAGTTGGGTCTCAGCTATGTAAAGATGAAAAAGAAAACATTTGAAGTGAATGAAGTGAAAAGAGAAAAAAATTGAGGGGACAACTGGGTACTGAAAGACTTAGTTTTTTAAGTGAGTTAAGTTATTGGAAGTAATAAAACTTTAGAGAAATATTTTATTATGGAGGGCATCAGAAATCCACTAGAAGTTTCCCCTTCAGTTGTTATCAAATAAATACATAGTAAAAGGATTTGTTGAGGTAGAGACTGATTGGAGAAAGGATAAAAATAATAAACAGAATTACTGCAATATCCTGTGAAAGAGCTAATAAAGATCGTTCTTAGGATGATAGCACAGCAAATGGAAACAAAGATTCAATGTAGAGAGCACATTTGACAGGCCTTTAAGATAGATCAGATTTAAGGGTCTAGGAAAATGGCCTCCTCTGCAATCACCACTATTTCCCTTGTATCTTACTTAATAAAATGGACACGCTTTCTAAAGTTTTCAACAGGCAAAAATTTAGCAACTGCCAAGTAAGTAGAGGAAAGTGGGAAAAACTGTCAGGAATGCCAAGTGCCAAAACCAGCTGGTAGATATTGCTTTCAGTTCTTTTGTTAATCATAACATTATTAATAACATTTGCAAATATGGAGAAAAGTTTGATGTTGTGCATAGTCATGGCACCTCTACTTGTTTAAACCATTTAAATTCCACAGAGGTTATTTTATCTGGTTGCATGGAGACATTGTATTTGGTATAAGAACAGGAATTTGAACAACCACAAACCAAATTTATGTGCTTATTCTGAGATATTCATTCCAGGGAAAGGCCTGCTGGGCTAATACATACTTTGTAGATATTTCCACAGGTCTTAATGAGCCAACATCAATTCTGGCACTGAAATCTCTACAGTATTCAAAATGCGTTATGGGAAACAATTATTCTAAGTCTGCCAGATTGGTGGGCAAAACGTATTACACATCTGTTGGGCCTAAAGTTTTCCAAGTTTTCAGTGGAATGTCAGCTTGCAGTCTAGATGAATATATTGCTTAATAATAAATTTCACTGGAACAGGTGTCAGGGTTTGTATTTTGACAAACGGCAAATGGATGCAAAGATAACTTGTTGTCAACTCAAGGAATCTAAGAACTTAAACCTCATTTTGTCTAGAATCATTTGGACTTTTTTCAGTATTACAGAAGTCATAAACTTGAAGAGAAGAAAAACAGTTGTCCCTAAATGATTATCAAGATTTTCAAAGTGTTCAATAAATATATGTTGGCCAATAAATGTAAAGCTCCTAATAAGTAAAAAGTATCAGTTTGAAGGACTGGGCAGAGCGAGATTGCTAAATAGAACTCCTCCAGTGATTGTCACCCACCCTGCCCCGCAGGAACACTAAATTGAACAACTATCCACACAAGAAAGCACATTTATAAGAACCAAAAATCAGGTGAGCAATCACAGCACCTGGTTTTAAACATCATATTAAAGAAAGGGGCACTGACGAGGGCAGGAAGGACAATTGAATGGCCTCCACAACCTCTCCTCCCATCCCCTGGCCTACACGGCCCCTCCTCCCATCCCCTGGCAGCACCATGTGGTGGGGAGAAAGAATCTGTGTGCTTGGGGGATGGAGAACACAGTGATTGTGGGACTTTTCATTGGAACTTAGTGCTGTCCTGTCACAGCAGAAAGCAACATGTGGCAGAATTCAGCTGGCACTCATGGAAGGAATGTTAAGACTAGTCCTAACCAGAGGAAAATAATCTATCCCAGTCGTTAGAACCTGAGTTCTGGCTTGCCCCAGCATGGTGGGCTAAAGTATTCTAGGCTACTAAATAAACTTGAAAGACAGTCTGGACCACAAGGACTACAACTCATGGGCTAGTCCTTGCTGTGTTGAATTTACATCCAGTGGACTTGGGGTGCACATGACCTAGTGAGATATCAGTCAGAGTGGCCAAGGGAGTGCTTGCATCATCCCTCTCCCAACCCCAGGCAGCCCAGCTCCCAGGTCCTGAGGAGACCCCTTCCTTCCTCTTGAGAAGAGGAGAGTAAAGAGTCACAAGGACTTGGTCTTGCAACTTGGATACCAGCTCAGCTACAGTAGAAGAGGGCACCAGGCAGAGTCCTGAGGCCCCCATTTCAGGCCCTAGTTGCTGGAATACATTTCAAGGCACACCCTGGGCCAGATGGGAACCTGCTGCCTTGAAGGGAAGGACCCATTCCTGGCAGGATTCACCACCTGCTGATTAAAGAGCCCTGGGACCTTGAATAAATATCAGTGGTGTCCAGGCAGTACTCACCATGGACCTTGCTTGCAGGAGACCCAATGCCATGCTGGCTTCAAGTGTGACCCAGTACATTTCGAGCTGTTGTGGCCGTGGGAAGAGACTCCTACTTGAGGAAAGTAGAGTGAAGAGTAGAGGGTTCTAGCAGCTGGAGTCTAGTCTTGCAACTTGGGTACTAGCTTTGTCACAGTGAGCTACAACACCAAGCAGGCTCCTGGGCTCCTTGTCCAGGCCTTGGCTCCTGGACAGCATTTCTGGACTTGCAGTGGGCCAGAGGGGAGCATGCTGCCCTGAAGGGAGAGACCCAGGCTTGGCAGCATTCACCACAAGCTGACTAAAGAGCTTGTGGGCTTTGAGTGTACACCTTGGTAGTCAGGTTGCACTCACCACAGGGCTGGGGCAGTGGTGGCCATGGGGAGAGACCCCTTCTGCTTAAGGAAAGGAGAGGGAAAATGAAAAACTCTTTGTCTTGTGGCTTTGATGCCTGCTCAGCCACAGTAGAATAGAGCACCAAGTAAATTCCTAAGTTTCCTTACTCCAGGCTCTGACTCTTGGATGGCATTCTGCACCTGCCATAGGATAAAGGGTGGGGGCTGGGGGTCTCCACCCTAAGGGGAAATACATAAGTATTTCTGGATGACTGGGTTTATCACCTGCTACAAAAGAGCCCTTGGGCCTTGAATGAGCATTGGCAGTAGTCAGACAGTAGTCACTACAAGCCTTGGGTGAGATCTAGTGCAATGCTGGCTTCAGGTCTGGCCCAGCACAGTCCCAGTGGTGGTGGTCACAGAAATATTTGTATCACTCCTCTCCCAGCTCTAGACAGCTCAATATGGAGAGAAAGACTCCATACTGAGGGGGTAACTAAGGGAAAAGAACAAGAGTCTCTGCCTGGTAATCCAGGGAATACTGTCATGTCTTACCCCAGAACGCCAAGGTGATAGTCTGTGAGTCTTCAAGAGTCACAGCATTGCTAGGCTTTCTGGTGCCCCGAATACAGTTATGGCTTTGTGACCAAAGACTTAGATCATAACTTAACTCAATAACCTTTGAATACTTGGAAAGCCTTTCCAAGAAGGAGGGGGACAAACAACCCACACCGTGAAAACTACAATAAATAAAAAAGTCTTCAGTGGCCAGACATTGGCAAACATCCACAAGCAGTCAGATCATCCAGGAAAACATGACCTCACAAAATGAACTCAATAGGGCGTGAGTATCAATCCCATAGTGACAAGGATATGACATTTCGGACCAAAAATTAAAAACCGCTACTTTGAGGTAGCTCAATGAAATTCAAAATAACACTTACAGAGAAGGAATTCAGAACCCTATCAGATAAATTTTACAAATAAATTAAAATAATTTTAAAAAGTAAAAATTCTGAAGCTGAAAAATTCAATTGATGTACTGAAGAATTTATCAGTTTCTCAACAGCAGAACACATCAAGCAGAAAAAATGTTAGTGAGCTTGAAGACAGGCTATTTGAAAATACATAATCAGAGGAAACAAAAGGAAAAAAGAATAAACAATGAAGCACATGTGTATGATCTAGAAAATAGCCTCAAACAAGCAAATCTAAGAGTTATTGGCCTTAAACAGGAAGTACAGAAAAAGATAGAAGTAGAAAGTTTATTCAAAAGTCTAACAACAGAGAACTTTCCAAACCTAGAGAAAGATATCAATATTCAAGTACAATGAGGTTACGGAACACCAAGTAAATTTAACCCAAATAAGACTATATCAAGACATTTAATGATCAAGCTTCTGAAGGTCAAGGATAAAGAAAAGCTCCTAAAAACAGCAAGAGAGACAGAAGAGAGAACACAGAAAGAAATCTACACATGTATAGTGAACTCATTTTTTACAAAGGTGCCAAGAACATATATTGGGGGAAAGGTCAGTCTCTTCGATAAATGATACTGGGAAAACTGGATATCCATGTGCAGAAGAAGGAAACTAAATCCATATCTCTCAAAAATACAAAAGTAAAATAAAAATGGATTAAGGACTTAAAAATAAGACCTCAAACTATGAAACGGCTACAAGAAAACACTAGAGAAATGCTCCAGGACATTCATTGGCTAGGCAAAGTTTTCTTCAGTAATACCCCAAAAGCATGAGCAACCAAATTAAAAATTGAGACATGGGATCACTTCTAATTAAAAAGCTTTTGCACTGCAAAAGATACATGTCAAGAGACAATTCACACAATGAGTGAAAATATTTGCAAACTACCCATCTGCCAAGGCACTAATAGCCACAATATATAAGGAGCTCAAACAACTCAATAGGAAAAGATCTAATGATCTGATTAAAAATAGGCAAAAGATCTAAACAGACATTTCTCAAAAGAAGACAGGTAAATGGCAAACAGTGTATAAAAAGGTACTCAACATCATTGATCATCAAATAAATGCAAATCAAAACTACAACAAGATATTGTCTCATCCCAGTTAAAATGGCTTTTATCCAAAGGACAGGTAGTAACAAATGCTGCCAAGGATGTTGAGAAAAGAGAATCCTCATAAATGGTTTGTGGGAATGTAAATTAGTACAACCACTATGGAACAGTATGGAGGTTCCACAAAAACTAAAATAGACCTACCATATGATCCAGCAATCCCACTGCCGGGTATATACCCAAAGAAAAAGTAATCAGTATATCAAAGAGATATCTGCACTCCCTTGTTTATTGCAGCACTATTTGCAATAACCAAAATTTAGAAGAAACCTACGTTTCCGGTATGGTTGGGATCTGTGTCCCCACTCAAATCTCGCATTGAATTGTAATCCCCAGTGTTGGAGGTGGAGCCTGATGGGAGGTGATTGAATCATGAGGGCAGTTTTCATGAATGATTTAGCACTATCCCTTTGGTGTTGTACTTGTGATAGTGACTGAGTGAATTATCGTGAGATCTAGTTGTTTAAAAGTGAGTAGCACATTCTCCTTCTCTCACTTCTTCCTTTTCTGGCTGTGTAAGATATGCCTGCTTCTGTTTTGCCTTCTGCCATGCTTGCAAGTTTCCTGAGGCCTCCCCAGAAGAAGCTGTCATGCTTTCTATACAGCCTGTGGAACTGTGAGCCAATTAAACCTCTTTTCTTTATAAATTAACCAGTCTCAGGTATTTCTTTATAGCAATGCCAGAACAGACTAATACAGTGTTCATCAAAAGACAGATGGATAAAGAAAATGTGGTATATATATGTGTGTGTGTGTGTGTGTGTGTGTGTGTGTGCGCGTGCACACACACACACACACTCACGCACAATGGAGTACTATTCAGCCAGAAAAAAAGAATGAGATCCTTTCATTTGCAACAACATGGATGGAACTGGAGATCATGATGTTAAGTGAAGTAAGCCAGGCACAGAAAGACAAATTTTGCATGTTCCCACTCATTTGTTAGAGCTAAAAATGAAAACAATTGATCTCATGGAGATAGAGAGTAGAAGGAGGGTTACCAAAGGTTGGGAAGGGTAATGGGGGTGGAAGGAAGTGGGAGTAGTTAATGAGTATAAAAATGTAGTTAGGTAGAATGAATATGGTCTAGTATTTGATAGCACAACAGGGTGATTACAGTAAAAAAAAATTCATTGTACATTTTAAAATAGAAGAGTATAATTGGAATGTTTGCAGTAAAAAGAAATGATAATGTGATTATTATGCATTGTATACCTATACTGAAATATCTCATGTACCACATAAGCATGTAGAGTTACTATGCACATGTAAAAGTTGAAAATAAAAAGAGTACCTTTTTTTGCAAGAAAGAAACAAAAATTATCCATTATAAACCCATGTTTTTACCAACTAGGAAAGTTTTCTTAATGAATTGGGGTAAATTATTAGCAGAGAAGCTGAGTAATTATTCAACAATGTTTTACCAACTCATGAGATTCTGAGAAAAGCAAGTATTAATATAATTTCAGTTTAAATATATGATATTATTCAGGATCTTATACTTTCTATACACTCATTTTTTTAGTTATATTTTACCCAAATCTAGATATGACCTGTGGAATCTGTCAAAATCACTAAATCTTCCTTGTTCATTTTCAGATTGTCTAGATAATAATTTATTAAAATGTAAAAGATAATTTTGTAGTTTTTTTTGTTGTTGTTGTTAATTTTCTGGAGGAAGGCTTGGCCAGCTGTGTAATATTATAGAGGTGAAAATCAGTGGATTAACTGGGATGTGATTTGAACATTTCAGGGGGAAGCTAGTGAGTAAACATAGAGTTTTCTTTACTTAGAGCGTCCAATATGGCCTTAGTAGTTTCTAGTGTAGTTGGAGCAACATTGTTAAATAATTACTCAGCTTCTCTGCTAAGAATTTACCCAATTCACTAAGAAAACTTTCCTATTTGCTAAATATTTCTTTATATTTACTCAGCCTCTGATAAAGCTTCTTTATCAGAGGATTTCAGGTATCATAAACTAATTTGAGATTAAACAGGTCGTAATTTTTCCTCCTAAGATCATATATTACTTTTGTCACTTTGGATGTCTTACTATGCTTTCTGATGTAACACGTGAGCTCAATAAAGATTAAAATGTATTACATAAAATTCAATTAGATGAATGTTCATTTCAGTTATTTGCAAAATCACCTGTAAGGGAAAATGTTATCTATTCTAATTCGTTCATGCATCTACCCATTGAACCATCCATCCTTTTAGCCACAAATGTTTATTGGGCTTCTACTATATAAATGTTCATAACTTTCATTAATACACATGTAGCTAATGGATGGAACGTGCCTTAAGAGTTTGTAGAAAAGTTTTGGAAAATTGACATGTGCAAACTGTGATACAAGGCAGAGTATGGAACAAGTGAAACAGCATAATACAAAATAAGCAGTTTCACATATGAATTCTTGGAAGTATGAAGTAGGTTTAGGAAATAGCAAAATGATAAGTGGTTTGTGTGACTTCCATATAGAATACAAAATAATGGAAATTTTTTGTATTCTATACAAATGGAATTTTTTGTATTCTATACTAATGGAAGAATAATGTCAGAGTTTAGAAGATCTTAAATACTCTGTTAGAGAACTCAAACTTAATTCTGTAAGCAATGTAACCATTGAAGATGTTTGATGGGAGAGATATACTGGTCTTATCCATGATTTAGGAAAATAACTTTGAAAGTGGTATGAAGTTATATTGGGTAATTGGGAGGATTTAGAAAATAAATAGAACAGTGAGATGTACTTTTATGTATTGCAGGTCTTGAGTTTGGGGACAGAAGTGTTATCAGTATGTCTGGAAGAGAATAGAAATGTTGGTTCTTGAGGTTAAAAGGACTTGAAAACTGGAAATAAAGAAAGAAGGGGAAAGAAATGTGTAAGAGAGGAAGAGATTGAGCAGGCAGATGGCTAAAAATTGCTTTCTCCTAGGCCCTCTTCTTGGTGCTTTTTATGACTTATGTAAGAATATAGAAATGTGGATTTGCATAATAGTATTATACAAAATAAAGAGAGTGGATGCAACCCATTAGAAAGAGGGTATTGGGTGAGAAGAGGATCCAGGTCAGACACATTTTATCTGGGCACAGTGGCTCATGCCTATAATCCCAGCACTTTGGGAGACCAAGGTGGCTGGATCACGTGAGGTCAGGAGTTCAGGCCAGCCTGGCCAACACAGTGAAACCCCATCTCTATAAAAAATACAAAAACTAGCTGGGCTTGGTGGCATGTATCTGTAATCCCAGCTACTCAGGAGCCTGAGGCAAATGAATCGCTTGAACTGGAGAGATTGGGGCTGCAGGGAGTCGAGATCGCGCACCACTGCACTCCAGCCTGGGTGACAGAGCGAGACTCCATTTCAAAAAAAAAAAAAAAAAAGACACGTTTCATAGGGATGGCCAAAGAAGCAAGAGAAAAGTGCTCTGAGATGTGGAAGGAAACTCAATAAAGAACAGAGGCACTATAGTAAAAGGAGAGTGGTCAACAGTATCAATTTTGTAGATCAGTCAATGATTGCAGAGTGTGATAAAAATCTACTTGTTTGGACATGTAAGAAGTTGAAGATCTTGGGGTAAGTGGGACAGAATATAAACTGTTGATGGTTAAGGAGTAAGTGTATGACAAGGGAGTGGAGGTAGAAAAGGAATTCTGTGAAGAAAGGAAGAAGAATTGGTAAGAGTTTGATGTAGAAGAAAAGGAATGAATCAATCAAAAGGACTTATTGAAGTTGTAGGAAATTGAGGTGGAAACAAAGTGTTGGGAAAAATTCTAAACGAAACAAAAAGAGTTGGGATTGAAAGGCCAGATGGACAATTAGTATTGGAAAGGCACTTAAATATTAAAGGGGAGAAGTTCAGAGCATTTACAGTGCATGAACTCTGTATTCTAAGTGATTTAAGAGGCAAAATCAAATGCTGAGAATAAGGGACACAGATCTTGTATTTCTGAAATAAAATTGGCTATGTATTATATCATTTCATGAAAGATTGTGAGATTCAATTTGCTGAAATATTATTTATAATTTTAGCACTTATATTCACCAGTAATATTGGCTTTCTTCATTTTATATATCTTGTTAGGTATAATCATAACAACTATTTTCCTAAATATTTTATAAATGGGAAATTATCTATTCCTTGAGAGTTTGAGAAAACTCACATGTAAAACAACTGAGGCTAGCACATTTTGTGAACGAAGTTTGTTGAGTAAACTTTTAGCTTCTGCCTTGATGATAATTCCACTCAAGGCTTCTATTTCTATGTGTTATATATTTTGAAAATATTGTATGTTAAAAATATTGTCATTGATGCAAAAGATATGTAACGGACTGAAAATTGCCATATGGTTTGTTGGTTTTTAAATATAATTTCTTATTAATTTAAAAATGTAAAGTATTTATAATGACAAATGAAGCCGGTACAATTTCCACTTTTAGGAATTATTTTTATATGGCTCAATATATGATCAATTTGTTAGTATTCTATGAGTTGCTAAGTGCATATTACATATTACAGATTTTTGAATATTTTAGATGATATGAGTTTGAGGTTCTAAAATTATAAGAAACATGGCCTTATCAAATTTTTGATAAAACACATTTCTGAGCTAAAATAACACACTGTTATTAACAGATTAAGAGACTCAGGAAGTTTTAGGAGAAAAAAGTCTGTAAGGAATCTTTCAGCATATTAAGTAAGGATAAAACCCTATAATTATTCTGGCTGGTGAAACAGGGTTAAACATACCATGTATAAAGAAGAAGTCCAACTAGCCTCATTCTTCTTTATGACACTTAATTCCTGGAAAAAAATCAACAGAAATTTGAAGAAAAATGTGAAGGCAACAAAAAATATTTTTTAAATGTAAAGTGTCAGAAAATACAGCAACCATATATACCATTTCCATCTTAATATGGCTTTTAATACATAAGCCAATAGATTAGAGGTTTAGTAAAATTAAGGTGTTAACTTGATCTAGTATGACTCTGAGCAAGGACTAATTAAACATGAATACGAAAGCTGCAAGTTTGTGAAAAAGTCAACAATTTTTCTTTTAAAAAAAATTAAACTGTAAGGCAAAATGTAATAAAATAATTTATATCTGTAGATTACATGAACAAACATAGAAAAAATGTGTAAGATTAAAATAACGTTCAAAATATACATTACCATGATGTGTAAAGGGGATGTTCAGGCCCATGGATTGCTGGGGGGCAAGAGACTATAGGCAGAGGAATACAATGAAACATCTAGGGCCTTAAGAAGAAGTTGAAGTCAGACTCTGCATATTTAAGACATTTAAAAGCAGCATGGGCAAATATATTTTTTTAAAAGAACATACAGGCTGGGACAGGCCTGAGAAGACCTAAGAAGAACTTAAATCTTCACCATGAGGTAATCTCAAGGCTCTGGGGCCTGATAATTAGTGAAGGTCTTCCATGCAAAAATGAGAGAGGTTTCTCTTTTTTTTTCATGTTCAATTTTCAAGAAAAGATCACAAAGCATATAAAGAAATAGGGAAACAAATCATTCAAATAACCAAAATAAATCACTAGAAACCTTTGGTTTGAACAAATGAAATAAGTCACCAGAAACCCTCTGCCATAACAAAATAGCACAGATAGGGTGGCATAAATAACAAAAACTGGTTTTCTCACAATTTTGTAGGCTTAAAATAAATCAAGGTGGTGTCAGGATTGGTTTCTAGTGAGGCCTCTTTCTGGCTTGTAGATATTTGTTTTTTCACTGTGTCCTCTCATGGCCTTTCCTCTGTGTGTATGCACAAAGAGAGAGGAATCTTTGGTTTGTCTTCTTTTTCTTACAAAAGTACCAGTCCTATTAGATTAGGGACTCATCATTATGGCCTAATTTAACCTTTATTACCTCCTTAGAGGCATTATTATAAATACAGTCACATTGAAGTTTAGAGTTTTTAACATTTAAATTTTTTTGTGGGGAGTAGACACAATTCAGTCTAATAACAATGGTTTTAGACTTTTAGGCTTTGTTCCTGAAAAAAACAAAGAAACAAAAACATACATCTGACTTGTTGGACAAATATTTGACAAGACAACTGTCTTGAATATGTTCAAAGAGCTAAAGGAAGACGTGGGCAAAGAATAAAACATAATCAGGAAAGTAATATATGAACAAAATGAGAATCTCAACGGACAATTTATTTAAAAGAACTGGACAAAAATTCTGTAGTCGAAAAATATAACTGAAATGAAAAATTAACCAGAGGGGTTCAACAGAATACTCAAACAGAAGAAGAAAGAATCAATGAATTTAAAGGGAGATCACTTAAAGTCATCAAATGTAAATAGCATAAAGAAAAATAAATAATAAAGAAAAGTGAACAGAGGCTACGGAACTTACCGGACACTATCAAGTGAACCATTGGTGGATGAGAGGCCAAGCAGGAGAAGAGAGAAATGAGCAGAGGAATTATCTGAGCAAATAATGCCTGAAAATTTCCCAAATTTGAGAAAATATGTGGATATACAAATCCAAGAAATTCAACAGATTCACAGTAGTTTAAACCCAATTAGACACACCAAGACACATCATCAAACTGTCAGAAGCCAAAGACTTAAGAGAAAAATCTTAAAAGCAGCAATCGAACTTTCTTATTCTTATGAACAAGGATGCTCAGTAAGACTACCAATCAGTTTCTCAGCAGAGATCTTGCAGATAAGAAGCAATTGTGTGGTATATTTAAAGTGTAGGAAAAAAAAGAAAAGCCTTTCAACTAAGAATTACATATTTGGCAATTCTGTCCTTCAGAAATGTGAAAGGAATTAAGACATTTCCAGACAAACAAAAAAAGCTGAGGGACTTCATTACCATTAAACCTGTCTTACATGAAATACTAAAGGGATTTCTTCAAGTTGAAATGAAAGAGTGCTAGATAGCAACTTAAGTCGTACAAACATATAAAATTCTTCAATAAAGGTAAGTACATAAAAATATAAAAAATAGTATTTCAGTTTTATTTGTAACTACACTTATGTTCTACAATATTTTAAATAAAAATGCACAAAACAATTATAAAGCTGTTAATGAATACATAATATATAAACATGTAATTTGTGACATACATGACATAAAGTGAGAGGATAAATTTAACCAAAGAAGTAAAATATTTGTACAATTAAAAACTGTAAAACATTGACAAAAGAAATGGAATAAGATATAAATAAGTACAAAGGTATTTTCTATTCATAGATTGGAAGAATTAATATTGTGAAAATGTCCATACTATTCAAAGTAATATACAGTTACTGTAATCCCTATCAAAATTATAATGGAATTCTTAAAAATATAAAAAATGCAAAATTTATATGAAACCACAAAAATCTGAATATCTTAAGCAATATTGAGCAGAAAGGACAAAGTTGGAGGTATCACACTACCTGACTTCAAAAAATAATACAAAGCTATAGTAATAAAAACAACACACCACTGGCTGAAAATATGAAAAACACTGACCAATGGTACAAACTAGAGAGCCCAGAAATGAACCCATACATTTATAGTTAATTGATTTTCAACAAAGGTGTCAAGAACACACAATAGGAAAATGGCAGTCTCTTCAATAAAACAAATGTAGGGAAAACTGTATATCTACATGCAGAAGAATAGAACTGAACTTTTGTTTCACACCATATACAAAAATTGATTAATAATTTAAAAATTAAAGTTTAAAACTGTAAAAATACTAGAAGAAGACATAGGGCAAAAGCCACACAAAATTAGTCTGAGTAATTAGATGTGACGTTAAAGCTCAGGAAACAAAAGCAAAAATGGAAAAAAGCAATTACATCAGACTAAAAAGATTCCACAAAGCAAAGGACACAATCAACAGAGTGAAGAGACAACCTATAGATTGGGAGAAAATATTTGCAAACCATAGATCTGATAAGGGGTTAATATAAAAAATATATGAGAAACTCCTACAACTCAATAAAACAAATAACATAATTTTAAAAAGTGCAAAGAACCTGAATAGATATTTTTCAAAAGAAGTCATGCAAATAGCTAACAGATATGTAACAAAATACTCAACATTACTAATAATCAGGGAAATGTAAATTAAAATCACAACAAAATTGTCAACTTGCCCTTGTCTGAATGACTGTTATCAAGAGGATGAAAGATAAGTGATGGCAGGGAGGCAGAGAAAAGGAGACATTTGTACATTGCTGGTGGGAATTATACAGTCATTATGGAAAGCTATATGGAGGTTTCTCAAAAATAGAATTAGCATATAATCTAGCTATCCCACTTCTGGTATTTGAAATCAGAATGTTGAAGAAATATCTGCTCTTCTATGTTTATTGTAGCATTATTCACAATAGCCAAAATATGGAAAAATCTATCATCAAATGAAGAATAAATGATATATGTATATACACATAATGGAATACTATTTGGCCTTTAAAAAGGAAATTCTGTCATTTGTGACAATTTGAATGAAGCTGGAGGACATTATTGTAAATAAATGCGTCAGGCACAGAAAGACATACTGCATGATCTCACTTGTATGTGGAATCTAAAATAATAGAATTTATAGAAACAGAAAATACAGTAATAGTTACCAGGGACTGGAGGTGGGAGGCATGAGGAGATTCTGGTGAAAGGGCACAAAGTTTCAATTAGACAAGATGAATAATTTTTGGTGATCTGTTATATGACATGGTGACTATAGTTAATGTATATTTCAAAATTGCTAAGAGAGTAAATTTTAAATATTCTCACCACAAAAAATAAGTATTTGAGGGGATGGATTATTAACTAGGTTACTTTTCTCATTCCACATTATATACATATATCATAACATCACATTGTACTCCCTAAATATACACAATTATAACTTGTCAATTTACAGTAAAATTCTGAAAATAAGGTGAGGGTGCAGATATGTAAAGGATTAGAGTTTTTGTATGTGACTGAAGTTAAATTGGTATCAGTTTTAGATAGATTGTTATAACTTTAAGATGTTATATGTAATTCCCATGATAATCATAAAATAATTATAGAATATGCACAAATGGAAATAAGAGGGAAGTAAAGATATGTAATTCAAAAACTCAGCTAAACACAAAGAAAAGCACTAATAAAAGAAATGAGACAAAAAAACTATAAGACATACAGAAAACAAATATGAATTAGCAAAAGCAAGTGTTTTCCTATTAGTAATAACTTCAAAAGCAAATGAATAAACTCCCCAGTCAAAATACGTACGTTGGTAAAATGGATTAACAAACACAACATCTAACTCTATGCTGTGTACAAGAGACTCTCTTTGGATCTAAAGACACACATAAGTCTTAAAGTGAAAGGATGGACAAAAGATATTCAATGCAAATGGTAACGAAAGAGAGTAGGAGTGGCTATACCAATATTATAAAAATAGACTTTAAGTCAAAGACTGTTTTAAGAGGCAAAGAAGAATATGATACAATATTAAAGCGTCAATTTAATGAGAGAGTGTAACAATTATAAACATATGTGCACCAAACACCAGCTTGAAAATGTACAAAATAAGCACTAACAGAATTGAAGGGAACTATAGGAAGCTCTACAATAATATAGTAGGACAATTTACTGCACAACCTGAAATAATGGATAAGACAACCAGACAGAAGATTAATAAGGAAATAGAGGTCTTGACAAATACTATAGACTAATTGGAGCTAACAAACATATGCAGAACACACCACACTCAACCAGCTGAATACACATTCTTCTCAAGTGCACACGGAATACTCACCGTAAGAGACCATATATTAGCGCAAAAAGCAAATCTCAGTAAGTTTTATAAAATGGAAATTTTGCAAAGTATCTTTTCTGATTGCAATCAAATAAAACTAAAAATCAACAGAAGGAAAACTTGCAGATTCACAAATATATGGAACTTAAACAACATACACTTAAAAAAAAAACAATGTGTCAAAAAGGAAATTAGAAAATACCTTGAGACAAATGGAAAGAAAAACAGAATATAACGAAACATACGGGATGTGGCAAAAGCAATGCTAACCGGGAAATTTATAGTTGTAAACACATGATCAAGGGAAAAACTTGATCATCTCATGCAGAAAAAGCATTTGACAAAATTCAACACCCTTTCATGATTAAAAATAATAAAAAACTAGGAATAGAAAAAAAAAACTACATCAATAAAATAGAGGCCACTTAAGAAAATCTCACAACTGACATCATACTCAGTGGGGAAAGACTGAAAACTTCTCCCCAACACAAAAAACAGGCAAGATGCTCACTTTCACAATTACTATTCAACATAGTCCTGCATGTCTTAGAGCAACTAGAGAAGAGAAAGAAATAAAAAGCATCCAAATTGAAAAGCAAGAACTGAAATTATCTATTTGCAGTTGAGTGGATCTTATATACTTTAGAAAATCTTAAAGATTTCACAAAAAAACCCATTTACCTAATAATATTAACTCAGCAAAGTTGAAGGACACAAAATAGCAGACAGAAATCAGTTGGATTTATATGTAATAAAATGAATATTATAAAGAAGGAAATTAAGAGAACAATTTCATTACAATAGAATCAAAAGAATAAAATATTTAGGAATGAACTTAAGCAAGGAGGCAAGACTTGTACACCGAAAACTATAAAACATTGCTAAGAGAAATTAAAGAAGACACAGATAAAAAGACATCTCATGTTTATGGATTGCATGACTTACTATTTTTTAAGATGCTGAAACTACCTAAAGTGATTTACATATTTAATGAATTTTTTTTGCAGAAATAGAAAAATCCATCTGAAAATTTATATGGAATATATAGATACGCTGGGTAGCCAAAAAAAGAGACAAAAAGAACAAATCAAAGGTCTTGTGCTTCCTGATTTCAAAGCTTACTGCAAAGATACATTCTGTTCTAAAGACAGACACATAGACAAAATGGAATGAAATAGAAAGCACAGAAATAAACACTTACATATACAGTAAATGTATTCTTGACAAGGGTGCCAAGACCATTCAATGGCAGAAAGGACAGTCTTTTGAATAAATGGTGTTGGGAGAACTAAAGTTGGATCTTTAATTTACACTATATAGAAAAATTAACTCAGGATGGGTCAAAGACCTAAACAAAAAAGATAAAACTATAAAACTCTTAGAAGAAAACAGGAAAAAGCATCATAGTATTTGAATGTTAATGACATTTTTAGCTTTTATTTTGTTTCTACTAATAGGATTTCTGAATGTACTTAGGCATCTATTTAACAATAATATAGTACTTTCATTGTTGCCGTGTAAAGAAAGATCTATCTGGATTCTTGATCCTACGTTTCTTTCCTTTGCAGCTGGAGAATTTATCTCTATTGATTGATTCATTTTTGCCTGGACTAGATGAATAATCACATACTGAATGCAGACTTTCAAGTTTTCAGCATTAGGTCTGCTTTGTTGAAGATGGTGTATGTTGAACCACTCATTATGTTTTCATTTGGTTCTGCTTCCTCCTGAAACTGTAAAATGATGTTAAATGATGAAAAAAAATGAAAACATCTTTGGAAGCTAGAAAGCAGATGGATAAGCAGTAAATGATGCAGACTTGAGAAAGTTAAGTCATAAGATTGCTATGGAGAAAGCCAAGCATTCCGACTTACACTACAGAAACTGGCAGTGTTAGTTACCTTGGAGGTAGTAGTAAATATAGTGAATTGTTTGAAGATCAGATTAAAAATTAGTTGGACCCTTTGATTTTCTCTTCCATTCGGCTCAAGTAGGAGACTTTCTCTCTCCAGAGACAACCAGAGGTTTATTCTTTTTATTGTAGAACCTAATCCCAGCTGGGAGGTGATACTATGGTTAAAAGGGGGTTAAGTGAAAGTTTATGTTTTTAATATTGCAATTCCCCAGATTTATTTCCATTCCCCTTTCACAGAATTGCTTACTCTTTCTAGGAAGCAGATTTATATTGTGTTCTCTGAGAATCTAAACAGTACAATAGAACAGACCTAAAGATTAAGATGTGAGGGTTTTCTTATTGAAATGACCTGGTAAACTATCCTATAGCCAACAGTGATTACTTCTTTCATACATATAGCTTTTTTCACTTCCAACATATAAATAGGAGCAAATAACAAAATAATATTAGATCTTTAAGGAAACAGAGCCCAAAGCAAAAGTAACTTGGAGGAAATACGTTAAAGGTAGAAAGTGAATATATTACATCTGTTAAATAATAACAGGATGTTAAAAACAAAAGTTAGAAGACACGAGTTTTGGAAATTATAAAGATAGCAGAATTGAAAATTCATTAGAAGAGATGGAATGTAAAATTGAGGAACTGCCCAAGAAAGTAGAGCAAAAAGATAAATAGATGAAAAATAAGGGAAAAAAATTAGAGGACTAGTACAAATAATCCAATATCAATATCATAGGAATTTACAAAGGAGGGACAGAAGAAATAGGAGAAAGGAACATAATTAAAGACGTAATTCAAGAAAAATGTCTAGAACTGAAGGACGTGATTTCCTTAAGTGTTACAGTTTACCAGATGCCTTTACTAAGAACTCTGTGTAATGCAAAACGTGACAAGTACACATCATCATGCATTTTCACAACTGGTGGCTAATAGCACCACCCCAGTTTGTTGTTTTCCTTTAATTTTTTGAAGAACGTTTTTATGTGATCAAATTTATCCATTTTTTGGTACTTCCTGCTTTTGGTGCTGTACAAGGATGTACCTGTTCCACTTAAATTTTATTAAACAAATGTATCTATGCTTTCTTTCTTCTGGAATTACTTTGATTTTAGATATGAGGTAGAATATAACTTTATTTTAGTTTCATTCAGGTTTTGTGAAGTAAATAGAAATATCCACATTATTTACTGAATTACTTATTTCTTATTGAATTTACAGTCTAAATTTACTGTGAACAAAAATCATATGTATAATATACAATATGTATGTATCTATAATACATGTGGTTTTAAGTGTATTTTTCCTCTATTTATTGTTCTGTCAATTATATTAGCTTTAATATTTATCTGGGCAAGTATTCCTTTCTAACTTTATCAGAAATTCCCTGGCTCTTCTTATCAAGAGTTGTTTTTACAAAAGAATTCTAGAAACATCTTTTTAACATTAAAATAAATACATGAAATGCTCCTTGGATTTTGGTTACTATACATTAAATTTAAAGTTGAATTTGAAAGAGTTGGCATCTTCACAACACTGAGATTTTCCTCAAGACACATGGAATCTCCATCAGTCTTTCAAGATCTCGTAAATACCCTCAATAGAGCTCATCATTTTCTTTATAGTCATTTATATTTATATTATAATCCTACATATTTTGTATACAGTTTTGCAGTTATGCATGGTACTGTATTAACTAATTATTTGAGAAATACAAGGAAACTCTCTCTGTATTTGTGTGTATGTGTGTGTGTTCATATGCATGCACACGTGTACGCATGAATTTTTAATGTACTTATCTCATTTTACACTCTTATTATTGAAGGATTCTTTATTTATTTTGAGGATATTCCACGTATATGTTCTTACTAATAATAATGTTTCCACTCCTCCTTATGACTGCTATGCTTCAACCATACTAAATTTAAAGACTTACAAGTAAATCTCTTGTTCATTCACGTGTTGCCACATGCCATTTCTATCTCCTGAAAGTTTTTCCTCTTTTTTAATTCCTACTAATTCTTCAGCTTGTAGCTTACTCACCAATATTCCAGATTTTTTAAGACTTGGTTAGATGTCCTGCCTGTGTATTCCCATGTGAACATGCCTATTGGGGAACTTGCAACATGTATTAAAATTGCGTAATTACTTGTCTATCTTGCCAGATGCCTGAAACAGTAGTCTCTCAAGTTGTAGTTTTTGATGTATCAATCAAAAGCTATTGCAAATACAGCTTTAATGAATGCTTATTATAAATTAGGCATTGCCCATGTGATTAGCCTATATTATCACAATTTGTAGTTTAAAAAAAAAAAGCAAAAAAAAAAAAAAAAGAAAACCCAAACAAACAAGTATGCAGAATTTAATATATTTTATTTAACAGGTAAGAAAACTTAGGTTCAAATAGGTTAAAGTTATTCAAAGTCACAACTAGTAAGGTTGCAGATAGGTTTTGAATTCATGTCCAGAAGAGAAGAGCAATAATGAGGACTCAAACTATGGTAATATCACTAGCAGTAGAGGTAAAGTATAGGGAGAGATTAAAGCAGTAGAGGCAAAGTATAGGGAAAGATTAAGGAAGTAGCACTGGCAGAATTTGATGATTTACAGGCTATGGTCATCAACAAAAAGGTAAATTCAAGGATTATCATTAAGTTTCTTGTTATGAGACACCCGGTTTCCAGTAGGCGAAGATAGGTAGATCAGAATTAATGGGGAATTAAGGAATTCTGCCTTGTACATCTTGAGTTTCAAACATTTTGGGAACGTCTAAATAAATGTCTTCAGAAAGTAGTTAATATATGGATCTGCAGTTCAGTGGAGATGTTAGGTCAGAGGTTTGGGGTGTATAGTAAGAGCAGTTTAAAGCCATCAGTTTAAAACACTGTAACAAAGTTATATAAAGTAATACTTAGGGACTAATAACATACATTTAAAGGTTAAAAAATCTAAATTTTAAATACTGTTGAAAGAATAATAAAGGAAAGAGATAAAGTTATAATACAATGAATCAATTCCCTGAAGACTGACTGATCAGAGGTTAAAAATCAAGACAGCATAATTCTATTACAGTCAAATAATTAATAGGATATAGTTGAAACAACTATAAAGTCAATGAGCAGAGAAAATACTTCCTGTAACATGAAAATTTATCTCCTATAAAGTGAAAAAAGGTCCACTGACAAGCATTTCAAAGCTTAGCCTAGAAAGTCAGCTAAATGAGACAAGATGCTATAAAGTTAACTCCCAACTAGGGACAAGCCTAGTCAGCCATACCGGTTCTGAGGAACCCTGGGAAAAGCCAAATTTTTCTACTGCCAAGTTTCCAGATGGATTTTCTCATGGATTGTTTGTGTCAGGTTGAGAAGAGTAGGGAGAAATTGTTTTTATCATTTGATAGGTTTCACTAGTTTTCTTGTTTTACATCTGCTTCTAGTGACATAAATGTAAATCAGTATAGTCCACTGCTAAATAGCCTTCCTCCTCCACATTCCTAGAAATGTTAGCAAATTGAATCATATTTTCTCACTAATTCACATTATAATTCTAAATATATCTCAATCTCTTTAATTACTTAGCTTCATTTTACAATGGAGTCCAAGGCCATGCCATTTAAATTATCCTCTTTTAATCTGTCCATGCCTTAAAAATACATTCCCATGTACTAGAATGAGTATGGTAGAAGAATGTTTTCTTAAGGTGATAAAGATATTTGTAACACAAATTATCATTGTCTAAATAATTGTAGGATTAAATTTTAATACAGTGGTTTTGCTTTGTTTTCATACTTGTGTACAAATGATACGGAAAATTTAATAAATAAGGGTAGGGATGAGAGATGAAAAAAATCAACACTTCACAAACTAATTTGTTCGAGACTTATGGTACTTTTGGTTCCCAAAAAAATGAACAGAATCACCTGTAATCAAATCTTATCACATCAAGCTTTCAAATGTGCAGTGATGAAAAAGCAGAAAAAATGTGGCCTTTCAAAGATTCTAGTGTGCTATTTCAAAATAGAAACAATAGCAATAATTTAAAAATTCCAGTAAAGGAGAGAAGTGTCATTAGAACAATGAGAGGAAATGGTTTTAACTAAGTATTACACTTTCCTGACATTCAGAATAAATTGTAGTTTAGTAGTTCAGATTCACACTCTCTCCACCTCATTGATTATTCTTGGCTGAAATACAATAAAACACAAATATTGTTAATATACCTGCCTGCAGGTACTGTCTCCCTGTCCAAAAACTTATTAATATAATTATTCTGTTAATAACAGATCTACTGTCTGTGGAAAGTAATACATTTCGTGTATTTTATTTCTTAATGTTTGTATGAACAATATTTTTGAGAAAGCAAAATATGACAAAATATTATACTACATGTCAAATGTTATTCACCTAATACATATGTAAAATAATATTATAATGCAATAATATTTTGATAAGACACAAGAATCAAAGTTCTGGTTCAAATCACCATTCCAATTCTTACTACGTATGTTGTTTTAGACAAAGCAGTTAACTTATCTAAGCCTCAATTTTCTCATCTATATCTAGAGTTTACTCCATCTTTCATAACTTTGTTGGTGTATGATATATATTGGCATTTTTCACTTTATATATGGTAGCTATTGTTATGAGTTATGTATTTAAGCAAAACACACGAAAGAAAAAAATACATATCACAGAACTAAAACAGTACTTTGGGGAGTATTTGTGTAGCTCTGAAGATCAGTAACATTAACTTTGACAAAAAAGAAGATGCAAATGCATAAATTGCCAAATTTTAACTTTTCTGCTGAGCAAATCTATGAGTCATTTATTAGTAGAGAAAGAAAAAAAAAACACTAAAAAATATTCTGCTGCGGTAATGCTCTTCTCTCCTAACATTTGTGTGACATGAAAAGATCCTCCAAACTTATAAACCGTTAGTATGTTTTGGAGACTTACCATAGGATTTTCTTCGGATTAAAGTTCTGTGAAAAATTCCTTCTAGAATATATTGCCCAGTGAATACTGGTGCCCTCCGCTGCAAAATATGTGGATTGAGTCATTTTGAAGATCCCCTGAAGATCATGATTTTCCCCCCATGTTGAGGGTACCTCTTTAAATAGAACACTGAAATTAGTAGAAGGAAGATGAAAAAGAGAGTCTAAACCTAGTGGTTTCCTTTGTCTGAGGCCTGTCTACAGGGCTTTAAGGATAGCTGTGAAAGATTCTCTATTACTGTGGCAAAGACTGCCCCCTGAATAATGCCCCCTGAATAATTCACTAGGCTCATTACAGTGGAATACTTCTGCATTCACCAAAATTAATGAAAATGAAACTTATTTTAAGAAAGTTTTTAACGACAGATTCAGTTATCTTCCCAAATATTAACAAAATCACCTGCCCAATGAATCATGGTTATATGGTGTTTTCAGAATGTGATGTTGAATAATTTTTAAATACCGTAATGCTAAAAAGGAGAGCAAGGACCCAGGTGGTCAGAGTGAGTGGCTATCTCTTAAAATTAACATATGCCACATTTGAATAATCAAGATATTAAAAATAGTCATTTTGTTGATGCATTTATGTATTTTATTTACTGTTTTCTATCTCAATTCTACAAGTCTTAGAATTTTTGAATTCATGTTTAGCTGTTACACATGTATTAAGTAAAATAAAATGTGATATTGTTATTCATATTCTCAATGAACATATATATTATATTGAAAATAGCTTTAAAAATTTTGAAATATCTAAGTATTTACATATTTGTATACATAAGCTTACAGGCAAATATATCTGTTTCTAGACTCCAATGCTTTAAAAATTGGCTTATAAATATGGCTGTTCATATTAAATATCTTTCAGTACACTGGTTTAGAAACAGAGCTAAATTCACATAAGAGGTGGATACACCATATTAAAGTGAAATTTCTTTGAAGTCCACTTCCTGTTTGCTCACATGGCCTTACCAATCTACAAATGGATCAGGGAGTCCAGTCCTTCCACATACACAGAATAGTACTAGAGATGTTTAGGTAGCAGGAGTAGCTGCCATTGATGGGCTGCATCTCCATTCAGATATTTCATGTGTGTGCATCTAGTAAACAAGCAAAGAAATGGCAGCTCCAGATATGTCAGATACCTGTATCATATGGCTGACTTCCCCTACTTTTCTTGCCTATCATAAAGAAACAGATTCACAATCCCAGCACTTTGGGAGAGCGAGGCGGGCAGATCATGAGGTCAAGAGATCGAGACCATCCTGGCCAATATGGTGGAATCCCATTTCTACTAAAAATACAAAAATTAGCTGGGTGTGGTGGTGCGGGCCTGTAGTTCCAGCTACTCAGGAGGCTGAGGCAGGAGAATCGCTTGACCCAGGGAGGCAGAGGTTGCCATGAGCCAAGATTGCATCACTGTACTCCAGCCTGTTGACAGAGCGAGACACTGTCTCAAAAAAAAAAAAAAAAAAAGAAAAAGAAAAAAAAGAAAGAAACAGATTCACACTCAATAGTAGAATAGTAGATAGACTCAAAAAGAACAGTTTGAGTGTCCTTTTTGAGGAATGCCATTTAAAAGGAAAAGAAAATAATTAATAAAGTTCATGATTGCTGATAGATTTTACTCACTTTTAACTTTTCTAACAACAGGGTATTTTCATTAGTGAGTTTCCCCCAAAATTTTTTTTTAATCTACATAAAATGCATAATTTTTGCAGAAACCCAATGACTATATAAGTGCATTACTTTACCAAAGTTCCATTAGCTGCAAGATACTAACATCCTAGCTTCTTTCATGGGCCATGCTGATTGAATTCAGATTTTCTCTCTTGACCATGCTTACTATGAACATTTTGTGAATAAATATCATGTTTGATATCAGGGTACTTTTCATTTGCAAATATAACAATGAACTTGGATAGCATTTTTAAGGTACTAAATGATATCAGTCATAAGCCTTCTCATTAAAAAACAAACAAAAATCCTTATGTAAGCTTTTTCTAAGTTCCTTTGATTTTTTTAAAGGAAGATAGTATAAGTTGATAAATACTTAATAGTTGGTAATCCTTAGTAGTTATACCTAAGGATTTCAGAATTACAGATGGGAAGAATGAAAGAATATGGTGGCAGAGGTCAAATATCTTATTTTCATCTTGGAGTTTTTAGTTCAGAAATCTAACTTTTCTTCAAGAGGATAAAAAAGAATAAAGAATAATCTATCTTCAGAAATTTAAAAGGTGATTAGCTTGAGGGTTTCCATCCCCTTGCTCTCCCATCAGATTTTCATGCAGGTCAGCAGAAGGACAATTTTCACTCTTTGAATCCCATGCTTTTGGTTAATTTGCTTGGTTACTTATGACTTTGCTACGTATCTTACAAAAAACCCTTAAAGTTAAGTGGATTTAGTGGGATAGAATACAAGCAATAAAGTAAAGCATTTTACTCTTTCTCTACCACTTTATCCTGCTTCATTTTTTTAGCAAACAAATAATGTCTGACATTTTACCACATATATTTGCTTTATTACATTTCTATCGTCTCTCTCCCCCAAGCAAATAAACTCTGTGTGAGCAGGGCCTATCTGTTACACCATTGTTATCTGCAGTGTCTAGAACAGTGTCTGGCACATTGCACGTACTCAATAAATACACAAAGAATGGAATAAAGAGGTGATGAACTGATTAACCCACGCTCTTTGCCTGACCAATAATTTAGAATCCATAGTGAAGGTATATTTTATATTATCAGAATGGAAGTGACAAAAATCGACATATGGAATTATGTTAAATTAAAAAGCTTCTGTACAGTAAAGAAAGCAATAGAGTGAAAAAGCAATCTATAGAATAGAAGATATTTCTAAAGTATGTATTTGATAAGAGATTAATTTCCAAAATATATAAAGAACTCCCACAACTCAGTAGTAAAAGACATGAACAGTCCAATTAAAAATGGGCCAAGGACTTGAATAAATATTTCTCCAAAGAAAACATACAAATGGCTGACCTGTATAATTAGAGGAATGCAAATCAAAACCACAATATGATCTCACGTCTTTCAGGGTAGCTACTATATATAAAAAGAAAAAAACAAATGTTGATGAGGATGTGGAAAATTTGGAACTCTTGCACACTGTTGGTGGGAATGCAAAATGGTGCAGCTGCTATGGAAAACAGTATGGAGGATCCTCAAAATTAAAATATGTAAATATAGTATGATCCAGAAATTCAATTTCTGAGTATTTATTCAAAAGAATTGAAATTGGGATCTTGAACAGATACTAAAATAGATACATAGGAGTCTATGTTCATTGTGGCATTGTTCATGATAATCGAGATGTGAAAACAACTTAAATGTATACTAACAAATAAATGGGGTAAAAGTGTGTTATATAACACAATGGAATATGATTTAGCCCTAAAAAAAAGAAGAAATCCTGCAGTATGTGATAACGTGGATACACCTGACAGACATAATGTTAAAGGAAATAAGACAGTCACAGAAGACAAATACTTCCACTTATATGGGGTATCTAAAATAGTCAGATTCATTGAAACAAAGAATAGAATTGTGGTCACCAGGAGCTGTCAGGAGAGGGAAAGAGGGAGTTCCTTATCAATGGGTATACAATTTCAGTTATGCAACATAAATGAATTCCAGAGATTTACTGTGCAACATTATGCCTACAGGTAACAATGCTTATGTGCACATAAATATCTTTTAAACAGGTAGATCTCATTTTAAATGTTCTTACCACAATTTAAAAAAAAAAAAAAAAAAAAGCAATGAAGGACACAAGAGGAAGTGGCATACAGAATAAAAACCTAATGGAAATCTTTGGGGTTTAAAGAGACACAGATTTGCATAGCACTATGTGTTTGAGTCTACAGTTTAGCAGCAAGACAATCATAGGACAATTCCAGGCTGATATAGGTTGAATTTATTAGCTGAATTTCCAACTATACTTTATTAAAGTCTTTCTGAATGTCAGAAAAGTTCTATTCTGTTCCCGCTGCTTAATATAAGTGGACTCCCATGAGCTTCACAAAGAATGGAAAGGGGAAAAAAAATCAGTTAATTCTCTAGGGATTGTTTCTTAAGCTATCAGATGATTGAGGATGCATAAGACGTCTGGTCATTAAAACCTGTGTAATAGTTGCATGATTTATTTAGAGGAGAGTTGATACTCTAGTGACTTTGGAAGAGATGATACTTATTTTCAACTTTTACTAACACTTTAGTAAATTAGTGATGATTAACCAAAATTACAGTAGCAGGTGTTAGTAGGTGCATTTCTGGAAGTGAAGTATTTTGAGGGTGGGGGTTGGCGGAGAACTTCAGTAAAATATGCTGCTTTATGTTTTGGAATTTTGAACTCTTAATTCTTTACAGTTTCTTGATTATTACCAATAAATATATGGTAAAGATACTTAACTTAAAACAATAAGTACATAGTGTTCCCATAATTAAAAATAACATTCTGGCCAGGCGCAGTGACTCATGCCTGTAATCCCAGCACTTTGGGAGGCCCAGGCAGGCGGATCGCGAGGTCGGGAGATCGAGACCATCTAGGCTAACGCGGTGAAGCCCCGTCTCTACTAAAAATAAAAATAAATTAACCGGGCGTGGTAGCGGACGCCTGTAGTTCCAGCTACTCGGGAGGCTGAGGCAGGAGAATGATGTGAACCTGGGAGGCGGAGCTTGCAGTGAGCTGAGATCGCACCACTGCACTCCAGCCTGGGTGACAGAGCGAGACTCCGTCTCAAAATAATAATAATAACAATAACATTTCAATAACAATAATAAACCTATTGCTGTGTTCATTATCAAGGTTGCCTCCTGTCCACTACCATTTCAAATTGAGTTCTGACTGAATAGTTGTTAAAAGCATTAGATGTTTGAGTTCCTTGTTATGGTAGAAACATTGTTATTTTCAGAATTAGCTCTTTTCATTAATTATGCATTATTATCATTTTTACATAAAATTTTATAATTGTATAGCTCTTGGAATGATTTTTTTTTCTTTTGCTTAAAAGGTTATATCTGTAGAGACAAGAAATGGATTCATCCCTTTTAAAATGTTCTTTTAGAAAAATATATCCATTATGATTAATCTTTGAAGATTTATAAACAAGAGGAAAATTGAATATCTATTTAGGAAAAATATCCAGGGTTTTTAGTTAGTGTGTCTTTTTCTAAGTTATTAGAATATTGGAATTCATTTTAAGAGAATTCTCATTTGTGTTTACTTTTCTTGATTGCTTCCAAAAATTAGATGTTAGTTGAGTCATCTACATTCTTTAATAACTTCCTTCCTATGAAATATACTTCCTGAGCGTCATGATATGTTATGTGAAGCAATTTCCCTTGTTTCCTAATTTGTGAATTGTACTTTCCAGTTTGAGTATTTTTCCCCACATGAACAGTTTATCTCAGTGCACTTTACCAACCACCTTTGTTACTAATTGAAAGTAATGGTAATAGTGAGACCTGCATCAAGATATAGGCAATGAGAAAAACTAAACTAATAAGACCTTTTTCTTCTTCATTGGTGAGCTATCAGATTCTAACTTTGAGACAGGTTTGGGCACAGGGTACTTCATGTGTGAATATTGCCACAGGTGAGCAACTTTTGACTGAAACAGACCTTTAAGAAAATACAGTAATTGTGTTCAAAGAGTTTCAAGCATCTACGAAGGCAATTGCATTCAGTAATCTGCTGAATCCAAAACTGATCTTTTCTCCCAAAGGCTATAGTCTGGTTGAGGAAACAAATATAAAATGCATATGGCAAAGGTGACAATTTTATAGGAGTAAAAAGGAAGTCTTAAGAGGGTTGAGAAAGAGAGACAAATAGTGATGAAATGCACTTGTGAAGGTCTTATTGAGAAGGGTGCATTTGAATTTTGACTTGAAATCTGACTAGGACTTTTCAGGCAGATGTAAATGTTAGGATGCCTTCAAAGGTATTTGGGGAAGGATTCTAGTGTCCAGAGTCCTGTTGTGCCAGAGTTCGGAAATACTTGGCTCTCAAGACTGAATTTTATCTGGTTAAGGGAGCCACCCTCTGAGAAGCTTCTGACATTTCACTTTTTCCCAAGATAATTTGTGGTCTGTATAATCCTGAATATTTGTTGACATCCAATAATGTGATAATGCTGGACCTAGGAAGAAACTTAAGTTCCAAGATTTCTAGTAACACTTGGATTCCTTGCTGCATGCTGAAAAATTTAAGGTGACGTGAGCTCAAAGAAGAAAGCCAGAGGAGAAATTCTAGAGCAAAAACAAAGTTGTTTTTTTCAGATAAGAACCTCTTTACTGCCTTCTGTATCACCCTCATCTGTGGTTGAGATTGATATGAGTGAGTAAATTAACTAGGTTTTTTCTGGAAGATGGAAGAATTGAGAGGAACTTGGGAAATTACATATTCATTGGAGCTATTAAACTCTGTCTTTTGAATAAGGATTTGAATGGATCAGGGCTTGACTTTGTGGCATGAGCTCTATATGGTATTAATAAAATCCTCTAAGGTTTTGCCTTTGACCATGAGTAACATCTGCTATAGTTTCATTTTCTCCACTCAGCCACCAGGAGCTTGCTGGAGAAAAGTTACTAAACTCAGAGCCATCCCATTGCTTTTATATCAAACTAGTCTTCTTTTTTTTTTCTTTGAAATAAATTAAATGTATTACTTCCGCTTAATAGAACACATGACCTCAGAAAGAATGAGCATTTGAATTAACAGGCACTCGCTTTTTTATTATTATTATACTTTAAGTTCTGGCATACACGTACAGAATGTGCAGGTTTGTTACATAGGTATACATGTGCCGTGGTGGTTTGCTGCACCAATCAACCCATCACCTACATTAGGTATTTCACTTAATGCTATCCCTCCCCTAGGCCCCCAATCCCCCGACAGGCCCCGGTATGTGATATTCCCCTCCCTGTGTCCATGTGTTCACATTGTTCAATTCCCACTTATGAGTGAGAACTTGTGGTGTTTGGTTTTCTGCTCTTGGGTTAGTTTGCTGAGAATGATGGTTTCTAGTTTCATCCATGGCCCTGCAAAGGACATGGACTCATGCTTTTTTATGGCTGCATAGTATTCCATGGTGTATATGTGCCACATTTTCTTTATCTAGTCTATCATTGAAGGACATTTGGGTTGGTTCCAAGTCTTTGCTATTGTGAGTAGTGCTACAGTAAACATACGTGTGCATATGTCCTTATAGTAGAATGATTTATAATCCTTTGGGTATATACCAGTAATGGAATTTCTGGGTCAAATGGTATTTCTAGTTCTAGATCCTTGAGGAATCACCACACTGTCTTCCACAATGGTTGAACTAATTTATATTCCCACCAATAGTGTAAAAGCATTCATATTTCTCTACATCCTCTCCAGCATCCGTCGTTTCCTAATTTTTAAATGATTGCCATTCTAAAGGGCATGAAATGGTATCTCATTGTGGTTTTGATTTGCATTTCTCTAATGACCAGTGATGACGAGCTTTTTTTCATGTTTGTTGGCTGAATAAATGTCTTTTATTTAATTATTATACTTTAAGTTCTAGGGTACATGTGCACAATGTGCAGGTTTGTTACATATGTATACATGTGCCATGTTGGTGTGCTGCACCCATTAACTCGTCATTTACATCAGGTATATCTCCTAATGCTATCCCTCCCCTCTCCCCCCTCCCCACAATAGGACCCGGTGTGTGATGTTCCCCTTCCTGTGTCCAAGTGATCTCATTGTTCAATTCCCACCTATGAGTGAGAATATGCAGTATTTGGTTTACTGTTCTTGCGATAGTTTGGTGAGAATGATGGTTTCCAGCTGCATCCATGTCCCTAGAAAGGACACAAACTCATCCTTTTGTATGGCTGCATAGTATTACATGGTGTATATGTGCCACATTTTCTTAATCCAATCTATCATTGATAGACATTTGGGTTGGTTCCAAGTCTTTGCTATTGTGAACAGTGCTGCAATAAACATATGTGTGCATTTGTCTTTATAGGAGAATGATTTATAACCCTTTGGGTGTATACTCAGTAATGGGATTGCTGGGTCAAATGGTATTTCTAGTTCTAAATCCTTGAGGAATCGCCACACTGCTTTCCACAATGGTTGAACTAGTTTACAGTCCCATCAACAGTGTAAAAGTGTTTCTATTTCTCCACATCCTCTCCAGCACCTGTTGTTTCCTGATTTTTTTAATGATTACCATTCTAACTGGTGTGAGATGGTATCTCATTGTGGTTTTGATTTGCATTTCTCTGATGGTGAGTGATGATGAGCATTTTTTCATGTGTCTGTTGGCTGTATGAATGTCTTCTTTTGAGAAGTGTCTATTCATATCCTTTGCCCACTTTTGATGGGGTTGTTTGTTTTTTTTTTGTAAATTTGATTGAATTCTTTATAGGTTCTGGATATTAACCTTTTGTCAGATGAGTAGATTGCAAAAATTTTCTCCCATTCTGTAGGTTGCCTGTTCACTCTGATGGTAGTTTCTTTTGCTGTGCAGAAGCTCTTTAGTTTAATTAGATCTCATTTGTCAATTTTGGCTTTTGTTGCCGTTGCTTTTGGTGTTTTAGACATGAAGTCCTTGCCCATGCCTATGTCCTGAATGGTATTACCTAGGTTTTCTTCTAGGGTTTTTATGCTTTTAATCCATCCTGAATTAATTTTCGTATAAGGAGTAAGGAAAGGATCCAGTTTCAGCTTTCTACTTATGGCTAGCCAATTTTCCCAGCACCATTTATTAAATAGGGAATCCTTTCCCCATTTCTTGTTTTTCTCAGGTTTGTCAAAGATCAAATGGCTGTAGATGTGTGGTATTATTTCTGAGGGCTCTGTTCTGTTCCATTGGTCTATATCTCTGTTTTGGTACCAGTACCATGCTGTTTTGGTTACTGTAGCCTTGTAGTATAGTTTGAAGTCAGGTAGCGTGATGCCTCCAGCTTTGTTCTTTTGGCTTAGAATTGTCTTGCAATGCAGGGTCTTTTTTGGTTCCATATGAACTTTAAAGCAGTTTTTTTCCAATTCTGTGAAGAAAATCAATGGTAGCTTAATGGGGATGGCATTGAATCTATAAATTACCTTGGGCAGTATGGCCATTTTCACAATATTGATTCTTCCTATCCATGAGCATTGTATGTTCTTCCATTTGTTTGTGTCCTCTTTTATTTCACTGAGCAGTGGTTTGTAGTTCTTCTTGAAGAGGTCCTTTACATCCCTTGTAAGTTGGATTCCTAGGTATTTGATTCTCTTTGAAGCTATTGTGAATGGGAGCTCATTCATGATTTGGCTCTTTATTTGTCTGTTACTGGTGTATAAGAATGCTTGTGATTTTTGCACATTGATTTTGTATGCTGAGACTTTGCTGAAGTTTCTTATCAGCTTAAGGAGATTTGGGGCTGAGATGGTAGACTTTTCTAAATATACAATCATGTCATCTGCAAACAGGGAAAATCTGACTTCCTCTTTTCCTAACTGAATACCCTTTATTTCTTTCTCTTACCTGATTGCCCTAGCCAGAACTTCTAACACTATGTTGAATAGGAGTGGTGAGAGAGGGCATCCCTGTCTTGTGCCAGTTTTCAAAGGGAATGCTTCAGTTTTTGCCCATTCAGTATGATATTGGCTGTGGGTTTGTCATAAATAGCTCTTATTATTTTGAGATACGTTCCATCAATACCGAATTTATTGAGAGTTTTTAGCATGAAGGGCTGTTGAATTTTGTCAAAGGCCTTTTCTGCATCTATGGAGATAATCATGTGGTTTTTGTCTTTGGTTCTGTTTATATGCTGGATTACATTTATTGATTTGCGAATGTTGAACCAGCCTTGCATCCCAGAGATGAAGCCCACTTGATCATGGTAGATAAGCTTTTTGATGTCCTGCTGGATTCGACTTGCTAGTATTTTGTTGAGGATTTTTGCATCAATGTTCATCAGGGATATTGGTCTAAAATTCTCTTTTTTTGTTGTAGCTCTGTCAGGTTTTCATATCAGGATGATATTGGCCTCGTAAAATGAGTTAGGGAGGATTCCCTCTTTTTCTATTGATTGGAATAGTTTCAGAAGGAATGGTACCAACTCCTTGTACCTCTGGTAGAATTCGGGCTGTGAATCCATCTGGTCCTGGACTTATTTTGGTTGGTAGGCTATTAATTATTGCCTCAATTTCAGAGCCTGCTATTGGTCTATTCAGGGAGTCAAATTCTTCCTGGTTTAGTCTTGGGAGAGTGTAAGTGTCTAGGAAATTATCCGTTTCTTCTAGGTTCTCTAGTTTATTTGCATAGAGGTGTTTATAGTATTCTCTGATGGTAGTTTGTATTTCTGTGGGATCGGTGTAATATCCCCTTTATCATTTTTTTATTGCGTCTATTTGATTCTTCTCTCTTTTCTTCTTTATTAGTCTTGCTAGCAGTCTATCAATTTTGTTGATCTTTTCAAAACACCAGCTCCTGGATTCATTGATTTTTTGGAGGGTTTTTCATGTCTCTATCTCCTTCAGTTCTGCTTTGATCTTAGTTATTTCTTGCCTTCTGCTAGCCTTCAAATGTGTTTGCTCTTGCTTCTCTTGTTCTTTTAATTGTGATGTTAGGGTGTCAATTTTAGATCTTTCCAGCTTTCTCTTGTGGGCATTGAGTGCTATAAATTTCCCTCTACACACTACTTTAAATGTGTCCCAGAGATTCTGGTATGTTGTATCTTTGTTCTCATTGGTTTCAAAGAACATCTTTATTTCTGCTTTCATTTTGTAATGTACCCAGTAGTCATTCAGGAGTAGGTTGTTCAGTTTCCATGTAGTTGAGTGGTTTTGATTGAGTTTCTTAATCCTGAGATCTAGTTTGATTGCACTGTGTTCTGAGAGACAGTTTGTTATAATTTTTGTTCTTTTACATTTGCTGAGGAGTGCTTTACTTCCAACTATGTGATCAATTTTGGAATAAGTGCGATGTGGTGCTGAGAAGAATGTATATTCTGTTGATTTGGGGTGGAGAGTTCTGTAGGTGTCAATTAGGTCCACTTGGTGCAGAGCTGAGTTCAATTCCTGGATATCCTTGTTAACTTTCTGTCTCGTTGATCTGTCTAATGTTGACAGTGGGGTGTTGAAGTCTCCCATTATTATTGTATGGGAGTCTAAGTCTCTTTCTAAGTCTCTAAGGACTTGCTTTATGAATCTGGGTGCTCCTGTATTGGGTGCATATATATTTAGGATAGTTAGCTCTTCCTGTTGAATTGATCCCTTTACCATTATGTAATGGCCTTCTTTGTCTCTTTTGATCTTTGATGGTTTAAAGTCTGTTTTATCAGAGACTAGTATTGCAACCCCTGCTTTTTTTTGTTTTCCATTTGCTTGGTAGATCTTCCTCCATCCCTTTATTTTGAGCCTATGTGTGTCTCTGCATGTGAGATGGGTCTCCTGAATACAGCAAACTGATGGGTTTTGACTCTTTATCCAATTTGCCAGTGTGTATCTTTTAATTGGACCATTTAGTCCATTTACTTTTAAGGTTAATATTGTTATGTGTGAACTTGATCCTGTCATTATGATAGTAGCTGGTTATTTTGCTCATTAGTTGATGCAGTTTCTTCCTAGCATCGATGGTCTTTACACTTTGGCATGTTTTTGCAATGGCTGGTACCTGTGGTTCCTTTCCATGTTTAGTGCTTCCTTCAGGATCTCTTGTAAGGCAGACCTGGTGGTGACAAAATCTCTAAGCATTTGCTTGTCTGTAAAGGATTTTATTTCTCCTTCACTTATGAAACTTTGTTTGGCTGGATATGAAATTCTGGGTTGAAAATTCCTTTCTTAAAAATATTAAATATTGGCCCCCACTCTCTTCTAGCTTGGAGAGTTTCTGCCAAGAGATCTGCTGTTAGTCTGATGGGCTTCCCTTTGTGGGTAACCCAACCTTTCTCTCTGGCTGCCCTTAACATTTTTTCCTTCATTTCAACTTTGGTGAATCTGACAATTATGTGTCTTGGAGTTGCTCTTCTCGAGGAGTATCTTTGTGGCATTCTCTGTATTTCCTGAATTTGAATGTTGGCCTGCCTTACTAGGTTGGGCAAGTTCTCCTGGATGATATCCTGCAGGGTATTTTCCAACTTGTTTCCATTTTCCCCGTCACTTTCAGGCACGCCAATCAGATGTGGATTTAGTCTTTTCACATAATCCCGTATTTCTTGGAAGCTTTGTTCATTTCTTTTTACCCTTTTTTCTCTGCACTTCTCTTCTTGCTTCATTTCATTCATTTGATCTTCAATCGCTGATACTTTTTCTTTCAGTTGATCAAGTCAGTTACTGAAGCTTGTGCATTCGTCACATAGTTCTCGTGTTATGGTTTTCATCTCTATCAGTTCTTTCAAGGACTCCTCTACATTGGTTATTCTACTTAGCCATTCATCAAATATTTTTTCAAGGTTTTTAGTTTCTTTGCACTGGTTATGTAATTCCTCCTTTAGCTCTGAGAAGTTTGATCGACTGAAGCCTTCTTCTCTCGACTCATGAAAGTCATTCTCCGTCCAGCTTTGTTCCATTGCTGGCGATGAGCTGCATTCCTTTGGAAAGGGAGATGGGCTCTTATTTTTTGAATTTCCAGCTTTTCTGCACTGCTTTTTCCCCATCTTTGTGGTTTTATCTGCCTTTGGTCTTTGATGATGGTGATGTACTGATGGGGTTTTGGTGTGATTGCACTTTCTGTTTGTTAGTTTTCCTTCTAACAGTCAGGACCCTCAGCTGTAGGTCTGTTGGAGTTTGCTTGAGTGTCACTCCAGATCCTGTTTGCCTGGGTATCAGCAGCGGAGGCTTCAGAAGATAGAATATTGCTGAACAGCGAGTGTTGCTATCTGATTCTTGCTCTGGAAGCTTCGTCTCAGGGGTGTACCCCGCCGTGTGAGGTGTGAGGTGTCGGTCTGCACCTAGTGGTGGATGTCTCCCAGTTAGGCTACACAGGGTTCAGGGACCCACTTGAGCAGTCAGTCTGTCCCTTCTCAGATCTCAACCTCCATGCTGGGAGATCCACAGCTCTCTTCAAAGCTGTCAGACAGCGGCATTTACCTCTGACAAGGTTTCTGCTGCTTTTTATTTAGCTATGCCCTGTCCCCAGAGGAGTCGTCTACAGAGGCAGGTCGGCCTCCTTGATCTGTCATGGGCTCCACCCAATTCGAGCTTCCTGGAGGCTTTATTTACCTACTTAAGCCTCAGCAATGGCGGGCGCCCTTCCCCCAGCCTCACTGCCACCTTGCAGTTAGATCTCAGACTGCTGTGCTAGCAATGAGGGAGGTTCCATGGGCGTGGGACCCTCTGGGCCAGATGTGGAATATAATCTCCTGGTGTGCCGTTTGCTAAGACCCTTGGTAAAGCGCAGTATTAGGGTTGGAGTTACCCGATTTTCCAGGTGTTGTGTGTCTCAATTTCCTTTGGCTAGGAAAAGGAATTCCATTCCCCTTTGCACTTCCCAGGTGAGGCGATGCCTCGCCCTGCTTCAGCTCTCGCTGGTCGGGCTGCACCCGTGGACCAGCGCCAACTGTCTGACACACCCCAGTGAGATGAACCCAGTACCTCAGTTGAAAATGCAGAAATCACCCATTTACTGTGTCGCTCACGCTGGGAGCTGGAGGCTGGAGCTGTTCCTATTCGGCCATCTTGGGCATACCCTCCTAAATGTCTTCTTTTGTGTAGTGTCTGTGCATATCCTTTGCCAACTTTTTGATGGGGTTGTTTGTTTTTTTCTTGTAAATTTGTTTAAGTTCCTTGTAGATTCTGGTTATTAGCCCTTTGTCCAATGGATAGATTACAAAATTTTTCTCCCATTCTGTAGGTTGCCTGTTCACTCTGATGGTAGTTCCTTTTGCTGTGCAGAAGCTCTTTAGTTAAATTAGATCCCATTTGTCAATTTTGACTTTTGTTGCCATTGCTTTTGGTGTTTTAGATGTGAAGTCTTTGCCCATGCCTGTGTCCTGAATGGTATTACCCAGGATTTCCTCTAGATTTTTATGTTTTAGCTCTTACATTTAAGTCTTTAATCCATCTTGAGTTAATTTTTTATAAGGTGTAAGGAAGGGGTTCAGTTTCAGTTTTCCGCATATGGCTAGCCAGTTCTTTCTGCATATAGCTAGCTTTTGTTCCTAAGCTAGTTTGGTGGGTATTTATTTCACCTTCCTTTAGGGATATTGTTTTTTACCCAAGATGGAAATTTTATCACAACCAATACAAGTTGCCTTTGGAACCCCTCCCCATCCTTACATTTAGTAAGTTAAACTATGCTTAAAAAAATAAAAATAAAACTATTCCACTCTTTCTGCAGCAAATAGGTTCTCTGCATCTAATGCATTGGGGAGTACTACCTATGTCACTCACTTGCAGAAAGCTGGAAAATCATTACCATGTGAGTAGAAAGAAATAGCAATTACATTTACTTATTATGGCATTGGTCACCAGCCTGGTGCCAAAAAGCCTTAAAGTTGGCAAGCAAAATGCAATAGGTGGTGATGGTGGAGTATATTATGAATTTCTGTCATATTGTTCATCTTAATGCACTCAAAATTCTAACATTGCATTTAGTAAACACCCAAAATATGTCTGTGCACCAAAATCTGAGGTACTCAACCATTCTAATGATAAATGTGAGATCTTTGGGTGTTAAATGAGATAATCTACTAGAAAGTGCTTAAAACACTGCCTGGAAAGTAGCAAACACTCTATAATGTTATCTATTATTAAATTGAAACACTTTATTTGATCATTGGAAATATAATTTTTATAATGCACTTTATTTTCTTATGAACTAGAATATTTTATTGATATCTGTCAATTCTTGAGCAGACATTCATTCAATAGTATTTACTAAGCAGCTACTACATGCCAGACATTGTCCTAGGAATTTAAAGTTTAATAGCAAACATGGTAAGTAAAGTTCTTGTCTTCATAACACTTAGTCAAATAGTAACAATAGACACTTAAAATAGTTATAAGAAAGATTGATGAATACTATGGTATAGAAGCTACTAGCTGCTATGTGAACACATTTTAGGGAACTTACTTAATTGAGAGACAAGTCAGGTATTGTGGAAGAGTTAATTTTTGTGGTGATTTTTGATGGTATTTTGTCTTGGGGTTAGGTGTCAGTTCCCTGTTTTCAGGCTAATTATTCTGTATGTTTATCTTGAAAGAATCAAATATCTGTCCTCACTGGAGATTTTCTAGACTTAGATTTGTATTTCCTAATTATTATATCTCTGCAAGCATTACCTTATATTAACTTACTAAATACTGATGCTTGTAGTAATACAACACATACATTTCTGACTTCACTAAATAACTCCTATATCTAAAAGCACCTGGCTTTATAGTATTTAAAAAAAGATATATCAAAGGCTCAGATGCATAATTGGGGCACAAAATGCAGTATATATGTAGATCTGGTGACCAACATAAACAGCGCTAATTTTGTCACAACCATAGATTTGGAAACCAAAGATATAAACAGGAGGAAAGCTCTTCTCACTATTAAACCTTTTGCCAGATGCAGAAAAAAGTTATGACTCGTAGGAGAATAATCATCTCCATTAACCAATGGAGGTTGGAATGGACTCCTACTACAAAAGGTGGATAGAAAAACAAACAGAAGTTTATAAATGTACATTTCATACATACATGGGAGACACCCAGGGAATGAGCAGTTCTCAAAGAGGTGACTTTGAATTCCAGCGTATACAGCACCTTCAGCAAAGAACAGTACATTTTTAGAAAAGTGACACAACAAAGAAAATGGACTTTGAGTCTCTAGAGTTGTCAACTTGTGGAAAAGCAAATACATGTCTGATAATGTCTAGTTAGTAAAGCTTACTAAAGTAGATTCCTGTGGTACCATCTTCAGGTTGATAAGAGTTCAAAGCTTCTTCAGTAGTTAACCTTTGTTTTCCATGGTAGAAGCAGGGACAGATATCTTTTGTCTTTGTAAATCTATGTCTTGCTTTGTGGCAAATCCAGAGAGGTCAGACGGCTTTCTTGTATCTGCTCCTCCACAAATCTTCATATTTTGGGGTGGCATATTCTGGTCTCCCACAGTACCCATTTGTGAGACTCTTGATCTAATAGTCTAGAAGTTTTAATGTTATCTTAGTCAATTTTCTGTTGCTTATAATAGAATACCTGAAACTGGATGATTTATGAAGAAAAGAAATTTATTTCTTGCAGTTATAGAGGTTGAGAAGTCCAAGGTCAAAAAGCCATATCTGCTGAAAGTCTTCTTGCTAGTGGGGACTCTCTGAAGATCTGATTATCTAGGAGAAATAAGGGTCGAGGAAAATGGATGGAATACCAGGAATTCTTTGGGATGACTTCCTTTAGGAATCACTTTTAATCATTTGACTTCCAATGATAAAGCTTCCTGGAAGACACTTCAAAGGTGTCATGTCTTCTATATTTTTAAGAAATAAACATCTTTGATGTACCCAAATTATTGAACTTGTGGTTTACAACTTCTAGTCATATTTATCATAATTTTTCTATAAATATAGCATTAATAATCACTAGATAGACTTTTTTTATGTTTTTAAACCTCATCTACAAGAGATAATATCTTGTACATCTTTAGGTAACATGTTTCTTTTGTTCAACATTATAATTTTGGTATTTATATGGGTAAAGTTAGCTCTATTTCATTCATTTTAACTATTGCATATTGTTCCATTGTATGAATATGTCATAATTTGTCCTTCCTCATTTGATGAACAGTTTAGATTATTTCCAGTTTTTATTTCTCTGTGATTATAGTCAACATTATAGTGAACATTCTGTGCATGTCTTTTGTACACACAATTTTTTACATACCTAAAAGCAGAATTTCTAGGTTTTAGGGAAAACATGTCATTAGCTTTGTTAGATAGTACTGATAGTTCTCTAATAAGGTTGTATAAAATATATAATTACAAAACAGTGTGTAGGCCTTAATATTGTAAGACTTTTTCTGATGTGTATACAACTTTTTCTCAGTTTTGTTTTACTTTGCATTTTTCCAATTAATGTGAGATTGGGTATTTAGGATATTTATTGGATATTTGTTTTTTTTTGTGTGAATTGTCTCTTAAAATCCTTAAAGCTTAATTTTCTTGGTTAGCAATATTCACAAATGTTCCCATGCAAAAGATGGGTCAGTGCCAATGTATCATTTTGTTTGTTTTTAGCCTTTTCCTTGTGGTTTTCAGTCTACATTACCAGATTGAGATTTTCGTATTTTCTTTTTTTAAATTAAAATTTAAAATTTATATTTTTGTCACATAAAACAGTAAAACCCTAATATTTTACAAGTTTAATTTATTTTTAGGGACTTCATGATTGATTAACCACCACCAGCGATTTATACAGTTCAGGCTATTCTGATCACTACTAGCAATTATAGTCATCTCAGCCACTTTCCTTCCAGTATTGTCCTCTGGACTCTACCTATACAGGGTATTTTTCATTCCCACTAAGATTACGGAACCTGTTTTAACTCTATTATCTTTCACATTCTTTCTAAGCTTCAGAACAGTCAACAAAGTAACTTTTATGGATACTGATATTTCTTGTACCAATGTATGCAAAAAATAGGTTTTTAACCCTCTTTAGGGACAAAATTAAAGAGAAAATGAGGGAGTATACATGATTGGTGATAACAGTTTGGCTCTGTGTCCCCACCCAAATCTCTTCTCGAATTGTAACCCCCACATGTTGAGGGATGGGGGTGATTGGATCATGGGGGCCATCTTCCCCATGCTATTCTCATGATAGTGAGTGAGTTCTCAGGAGATCTGATGGTTCTATAAGCCTCTAGTGTTTGCCTGGCTTGAAATTTTATCTCCTGCCACCATGTGAAGAAGATCTTGCTTCCTCTTGGTTTTCCACCGTGATTATAAGTTTCCTGAGGTCTCAACAGCCACACGGACCTGTGAGTCAATTAAACCTCTCTTTCCTTTATAAATTACCCTATCTCAGATATTTCTTTGTGGCAGTATAAAACAGACTGATACAATTGGTAAAAGCAAAACTCCATTTTTATTATTTTTAAATTCCTTTGAATTCTGGCTTCTATGCCATAGGATTTCTGGCATGTCACATTTCTTTAGAAAATTTCAATGTTGAGTCTAGGTTCATTAAAAAATACTAATAAAGTTTAGGAACATACTTGGTGTTTCAGAAGACATATGGTAGGTATATTTTTTTGAAGGTACATGGATTTTGAGAAATTCAGACCAATCTAAATTTTACTTTGCCTTCCTTGGTCATGTACTCTCAAAGGCCAAAATAACAGATTTATAACAGTATAAACCAGCAAATTCTTGCCATTGTTTTGGTTTGTTAGTCTTCTCTACACAAGTTTGATTTTACATATACACCCTGCATTCTTCAGTCTGGTTCTAGTTACTGGTTTAATGACAATGATTTAAGGCAGAAAAGGAATACTTACCACATATAAGGGAGACTCCTCAGGCAAGGAAACAACAGCTTTTTTTTCTTTTTTTTTTTAAAGCCAGGGAAGAAAAGCAACTTCCAAATAATAAAAATAATTTCTTTCTTAGGCAGTGACAGTGTATAGTGCTTCACAGGAGAGGGTGCAGTGAGTCATTCCTTCCTGTTTCATTTCCCCTCTTAAGAGTACTGCTTTTGTCATCATTGCCTTATGGCCACAAACAGAAAGCAAAGAATTAGGTTATATGTTGCTAAACTACAGAATCAGTTGAATTTCTACTTTTTCATGAGCATCAGTTCATATTTTAATTTGGTAGTTTGGGGTTTTAAGCCTGTCATTCTTTTGCAATGTCACAGAAATCAGCCACCATACTTCTATTTCTTGTGCTCTTCAATATATTTTATGGTGCCCACAACTTTTTCCTCCTGAAACTTACTCTTAGTAAGACATTGTTCTAGATCATAATAAGTAAATATTTAATTGGCTATTTTGTCATAAGACTCCAAATTTTCCATCCTGGAATCGTATATGCATATATTAATGGAAAGTATTTCTCTTTTACCCCATCTCAACAGCACAGTCCCAAATATCCTACAATTCCCTAGATATTATCAGTTCTCATTTTTGTATCAATATCTTTGCAATTCAGATCTTTGCAGGCAAGTGAAACTGATTTTGGCTAACTTAAACAATAAGTGAATTTGTTGAAAACCTAAGGGAGTTACAGAATTATTGAAAAGGTTAGAGAGCAAGTTTTGAAAATTAATTGTAATGAGGGCATGTTGGGGACCCAAGAATCAGAAATTCCAGGAAGAGATCCATAACAACATGGACTGGGTGTTGCTACTTTTTATGAGCAATGGTATTTCTTATATCCGTGCATAACCATTTCAGTATTTAAATCTCCAGAGGATAGAATCCAATTGACAAAGTATAGATCATTTACTGGGGAGTAAGAATCAAAATTGTGGTTCTATTTGAAATGGGAAATGGAGTTTGGATGATCAAAACTGACAAGTTATCTTCTACACATGGGAAATTATAAGCCAATATAGCTTTTCAAAATATACATAATATTTTGTGTGTTTTGTTCTAAAGTATTTTAATAGATGAGTGTTAACCAACTTAAAATTGTGATAATTAATATATATATATTTTTACTTTGGTTGTCTTATGCTCTCTGACTTTTTTGTACTTCCCTGAAAGTTTATAATTTTGAAAGTTCATATATAAAAGTATAAAAAAGTTTATATATGTAAAGTATAAAAGTATAATTCCAAACAACTGAATCATTTGCAGTAAGAAAATATTCTCAAATTTTAGCATTTATAATCATGGACTATATTATATTTTAAATGATTTATTCAGACGTATAAGGACTTCTTTTAGAAATTTCTATATAAATTGTTATGTTTGGCTTTTATAAGAAATGCTATATTTCTGATCATTTTTCCTTTATATTGTTGACAGTCTTAGAGGAGGCTAATATGAAATGAGTTTTTGCTTGGGCTCATTTTGGGAAACATGTAAAATGTTAATAAACATTTATCTCAATTTTGACTTAATAGTGATATACATTTGAGACCCAGGAGACTCAACATATGGTGAAGGTTCACAGAGACGAGTGCGAAGAATACCACTGCCAAGCTGGCAACACTTGGTTAAACAACAGAATGGATTACATATAATCAAATGCCAGAAACCTGGAAATCAAGGCTGGAAAGAAGCCTAAAGGCAATTTGTCTAGAGATGAAACATGAGAAGAAGGCCGGAGTAAGGAGAGGAGTCAAAACCTAGCAGAGGAGTTAATAGGCAATATTGTTATCAGAAAGGAAAGTATTATAGGGAATTATGATCCAGTCAATTAGTAGGGTCAGTACAAAGCAGCAGCAAGAAATATTTGTTTAGGAGAAATAAGCCAGTTGCGTAGAAGTGGTATTGGTTGCTAAGAAAGATCATGATATGACAAACAAGAAAGTAAGATTGAAGACAAAGATTGAAGAACAAGGAGTAGAAGCTAGTAATGGTTTAGATAAGTCTTTAGACAAAAGCCTGTGGAAAGAAACAGGTGTGAGGGTGAAAGGTGTTCCTTTCATGCAATAAAATGTTGCAGAGAAAACTAGTTAAATTATTTAACATTTCTTTCATTTTTTTCCCATATAGCTTTCAGAGCTTAAAGAATTCTTAAAGACTTTTTATGATTTGATCTAATGATGAGCCAAATTATAAAAAATTAAGCAAGTTTAAGTTGTTTAGGAAAAAATTATAAAACAAACTCTTTAGTTGTATTGAGGGTTTATAGTATCTCATATGCTGACTTTTAAAAATGAAACTAACATTTTTTCATCATGAGAAGGGAGAAGGTTTTTAAAGTTTTTGTTATGAAACATGTATAATACACAGAAAAGTGAAGAGCATAAAGAAACACTACCATTTCTTAGCTTGAACAATCATAAACTTCCTACATATTTTTATTCCACCTATTGCTGCCATTTTGTGCTATTTATGTTTCCAATTATTTGAAAGAAAATCCTAAAATCAGGTTATTTAAGCATAAATAATTCATTATGTATGTCAAGTAAATTACTACTCTTTTATAAACATAATAATAGTATCACATCCAACAAAATTTATAGTAACTCCTTAAGAACAGCATTCCTTTGATTTATTTTAGACTTTCATATAACATAAAATCATTCATCTTCCTAGTTGATAAAGACGCAAAAGGCACCTTGAGATTTATTTGCAAACAAGCCACCCTAATACTATTTTCCTGAGAGTATAAGTGTTTCTGCAGATACTGAAAACTTTGTGTTGTAGATACACTATAGGGTCAGGTAGTACAACCATTTTGTATCCTAATACTGTTTCCGTGGCTTTGATGTTTCCAGTGAAACGAGTATTGGAAAAATATCAGGTACTATCATGGATGAAAGAAAAAATATTTCATTTCAGCATTGGAAGAACTACGCATTTGTCCAACTTTAGTTGTTATCCTTGGCTAGGGACCTATAATTGCTCTCACAGCCCAAACAGAACCAGGTGTGAGGGATGCATGTTAACTCTCTGTTAACCAGGAACTCTGTTAAAGGTGCTAATGTGAGAGATATTAGAGCATAGATTCCTGAGGAAGTCTAAAAAGAGTCTGGAGAAATAATTTTATCCACCTGTTTCCTTCTAGAAAAGAACACACAAGCCAAAGATACCAGAAATAAACTGTTGGGGAGAATTGTTTACTTAAACTCTGTGTACACATACAAATTACAGTGTTCTTGATTACATGGCAAAACAATCATAAAAAAATAATTTTTCCACTGATGAAGACAAATATTATTTGATGAGATTACATTACTGATTAATGTTTGAGGGCTTATTTAACCCAGGCTTCACACTTCGTATAATATGAGTTCAGTCTCCACTCTCAAGGCATTTATAGCTCAAAGAGCCTGTAAAACAGGAAAATATTTTTATGGTTATTAATACTGCAACAGGTATATTTAAAAATTACAGAGGGTAATTAAAGGCTGTTTGACTACAGACTAGATAAAATGGTAGAAAGCCAAATAGAAATTAGATAGAAAAATCTAATAAATATTAAGTACATACAGACACACTTCAGAGATATTGTGGGTTTGGTTCCAGACAAGTAAAATAAAATGAATATCACAATAAAGTGAGTCACAAAGTTTTTGGTTGTCCGGTGCATATAAAGTTATGTTTATTATTAAGTGTGCAATAGCATTATACAGACCTTAATTTAAAAATTATTTACTGCTAAAAATGCTAACAATCATCTGAGCCTTCAGGGAGTTATAATATTATTGCTGGTGGAGGGTCTTGCCTTGATGTTGATGGATGATGACTGATCAGGGTGGTGGTTCCTGAAAGCTGGGGTAGCTGTGGCAATTTCTTAAAATAAGACAACAGTGAAATTTGCCACATCAGTTGGCTTTTCCTTTCAGGAAAGATTTCTCTGTACCATGTGATGCTGTTTGATTGCATTTTGCCCACAGTAGAACTTCTTTTAAAATTGGAATTCATCCTCTCAAACTCTGTCATTGCTTTATCAACTAAGTTTAGGTAATATTCTAAAGCCTTTGTTGTCATTTCAACATCATTCATAGCACTTCACCAGGAGTAGATGCCATCTCAAGAAGCCACTTCCTTTGCTCATCCATAAGAAGTAACTCCTCACCCATTCAGGTTTTATCATGAGATTACAGCAGTTCAGTCCTGTATTCAGGGTCCACTTTGAATGCTAGTTCTGTTGTTATTTTCATCACTTACACAGTTACTTTCCCCCACTGAAATCTTGAGCAACTCAAAGTCATCTATGAGGGTTGGAATCAACTTCTTTCAAACACCTGTTCATGTGGATATTTTGACCTCCTTCCATGAATCACTAATGTTCTTAATAGCACAGAGAATGGTGAACCCTTTCCAGAAGGCTTTCAATTTATTTTTCTCTGATTCATCAGAGGAATCACTATCTTTGGCAGACATACTCTCACAAAATGTATTTCTTAAATAATAAGACTTGAAAGTCAAAATTGCTTCTTGATGCAGAGGCTGCAGAAAAATGTTTACTTGTTAGTAGGCAGAAAATCAACATTAATTTCCTTGTACATCTCCATCACAGCATTTGAGTGACCAGGAGCACTATCAATGAGCAGTAATATTTTGAAAGGAATCTTTTTTCTGAGAAGCAGGTTTTAACATTGGCTTAAATATTGAGTAAACCATGCTGAAAACAGATGTGCTGTCATCCAGACTTCGTTGTTCCATTTATAGAGCACATGCAGAGTAGATTTAGCATCATTCTTAAGAGCTCATTTTTAGGATGGTAAATGAGTATTGGCTTCAACTTAAAGTCATCAGCTGCATTATTTCCTAACAAGAGAGTCAGCCTGTACTTTGAAGTTTTGAAGCCAAGTATTGACTTTTCCTCTCTAGCTATGAAAGTCCAAGATGGCACCTTCTTCCAATAAAAGGCTATTTTGTCTATATAGAAAATCTGTTGTTTAGTGTAGCCACCTTCATCAATTATCTTAGCAAAATTTTCTGGATAACTTGCTGCAGTTTCTATATCAGTATTTGCTGCTTTGCCTTTCATTTCTATGTTAGGAAGACAGCTTTCCTTAAGCCTCAGGAACCAAACTTTGCTTGCTTTCAACTCTTCTGCAGCTTTCTCACCCCACGTAGCCTTCATAAAATTGAAGAGAGTTAAGGTCTTTCTCTGGATTAGGCTTTGGCTTAAGGGTGTGTTATGGCTGGTTTGATCTTTCATCCAGACCACTAAAATGTTCTCCATGTCAACAATAAAGCTGTTTTGCTTTCTTATCATTCATGTATTTATTGGAATGGCACTTTTAATTTCTTTTAAGAGCTCTTCTTTTGTATTAATAACTTGACTCACTGTTTGATGCAAGAAGCCTAACTTTCCTCCTGTCCTGGTCTTTGACATGCCTTCTTTACTAAGCTTAATCATTTCTAGCTTTTGATTTAAAGTAATACGTGTGACTCATTGTTTTTACTTAAACACTCGGGGGCCATTGTAAGGTTATTAATTGGCCTAAGTTTAATATTGTTGTGTCACAGAGAGCAGGGAGGCATCAGAAAAATGGTGTAGGAAGCTTACGTATTGAAGATTCTAGAGTTGCATTTCGGGGAGTCCAATATTTTATGTGGGATTTTTTCTTCCTTAGATCATTTCTCAATCAAGGAATAGGAGAGAGGTCAAAAATCTGGGCAGAAGATGGCTGCTCAGAGGCAGAAAACCCTGAAGAATTTTCAGCAATTTCATAGTGTTGGGGGAGACCACAATTGGAATGAGACTGCCAAGGCAGCCAAGGCTGGAGGGACTAGGGATCTGGAGTAAACCCACATTCAACACTAGTTGTTCCCTCAAGATGTTTGCTGATTTTTGAGTTTCATGGAAAGGGAGGCTAAAATGTCAAGCAAAATAGGTGAAAACAAGAGCTGAGGTTTTTTGTTTTTTGTTTTTAATCATATTGTAATGCTGAAAAGGCAAAAGTTCTAAGTTAGGGCCATTAAAGGGGAAGTAGCACTCAAGAATTTCATTTGTAAACCAACAAGAGCAATATCCCAGGAGGTACATCAAAGGTAGACTGTGTCTTCCTAGGAATAATCCTTTCAGCATTGGGCTGGACTGAGTTAATGTGTCCCTTTTCTAACTGCCTTCCAACAAAGAGGGTGAATTCACTATTGAGGGGGATAACTTCTACCAATACCTCTGTTATTTCTCATATAAAATATTTGATTTTCAATAAAAATTACCAACAAACCTCAAAACAACAAAAAGGAAAAGGAACACTCGGAGGAGACCCACAGTTGACCCAGATATTGGGTTATCAAATGCAAACTTGAAAAAATGGATTACTATTTTTAAGAAAATAGATAAAAAATGAAGAATTTCACCAAAGAAATAGAATATAAGAAAAAAATAGATACTGTAGAACTGAAAAATACCCACACTGACAATAAGAAGTCAATGGATAAGTTTAATGGCACAAGGTACACAGTGAAGACAGAGTTGATAGACTGGAAGCCTATCTTGTATGCTCTCAGTGCTCAATGCAGATCCCTTTCCAAAGCTGGAGCCCCTGTCCCTTGGGTCCTCTGAGTCCTGGCTGCTACCAGTTCACAACTGCACCTTGCTCTGGAGAAATGCCCAGAACTATATCACCCAGAGATGCTGGGGGTTATATCCCCTCCTGAGGGTGACTCCTAGCCAATAGATATTTTTTAAAAACATGTAACATGAAATTTACTCTCTTAACAAATGCAGCCAATAATTGACAGATATAAGTATATTAAAGCCCAAATTCCTTAAGTAAGGTCAGGTTTGAGCACCCTTCACTATCCAAGGTGCCTATGGGATTTGGCTGAGCTTAGACTCCAGCTGAACCCAAACCTATGCTTGGCTCCTCCTTCTCTGCTTTCGTGCTTCTCTTTTCCATGCAGTTTTCTCCAAAGAGCACTCAATAAATCACTTGCACAAGAATCTTTAGCTTATGCTTTTCCCCAAAGGAATCTGACCTAGGAAAGAATGACATGTATTAATGACAAAAGGCTAATCCACTGGAAAGTGTCATAATTTTGAATCTTTTTCTTGATGGCATAGCTTCAAAAAATATAAAACTAAGAAAAGAAAAAACAAAAAAAAAATAAGTAAGATCTCAAAATAAAATCCTATGTAACATTAGTGAGAGAAATTAATGAGACCTGTATAAAATGAGAGGATACTTCAAGTTCTCACCAAAAGTGGTCATGAGGCTTCTGGGATAAATTGCATATTCTATTTCTTGATCTGGAAGGTAATCAGATGCATGCATTTTATTTTGTAAAAATAAATGTTTAGAAAGATAGAGTTAGTTCAGAGATCTTTAAATCAATTATCAAATGGATAAGGGAAATACTTTGGGTTCATTTATTATTTCTTAATATTTTATGCCAGTTTTATTTTTTACCTCAGATCTTAAGTGTTTTGTTAGTTCTTTTTAACTATATCATCTTGTCTCCTCAAAATGATTGCTTTTTTATGAATCTAAGAATATTAATTATAAGCTGTGTTGTTAATGTTATTAATTTCATGAATGTGTTTACCAAACTGTAAGCTATGTAATGAAGTGTTTAAATATTTATTTATTTGTCTATTTATTTGTTTCTGACAATTGTGTTTGTTTATGGAGTGCAATAGGTTGTTTTGATCTATGTATATATTATAGAAAGATTCAATTAAATGAATTAACATATTCAACACTTCACCAATTTGTCATTTTTTTGTAGTGAGAATGTTAAAAATCCATTCTTTTAACAATTTTGAAATACACAATTATTTTTCAAATACATTATTATTAACTATGGTTACTATGCAGTACAATAGATCACTAAAACATATTCCTCCAGTGTAACCAAAACCTCATACCCTTTGATCACGTAACCCCTTTCACCATCTTATCCCTTCTACCCTCAGCCTCTGATAACCAACTTTCTACTCTGTTTCTATGAGTTGAACTTTTCTAGATTCCACATATAATTGAGGTCATATGGTATTTGTCTTTCTGTGTCTGACTTATTTCACTTAGCATAATGTCCTCCAGTTCCATCTATGTGATTACATATGACAGAATTTCTTTTTTTTTTTTTTTTTTTTTTTGAGACGAAGTCTCGCTCTGTCACCCAGGCTGGAGTGCAGTGGCCGGATCTCAGCTCACTGCAAGCTCCGCCTCCCGGGTTCACGCCATTCTCCTGCCTCAGCCTCCCGAGTAGCTGGGACTACAGGCGCCCGCCACCTTGCCCGGCTAGTTTTTTGTATTTTTTAGTAGAGACGGGGTTTCACCGTGTTAACCAGGATGGTCTCGATCTCCCGACCTCGTGATCCGCCCGTCTCGGCCTCCCAAAGTGCTGGGATTACAGGCTTGAGCCACCGCGCCCGGCCATGACAGAATTTCTTACCTTCTTACGGCAGTATTGTATTTCGTTGTGTATATATACAACATTTTCTTTATCCATTAATCAGTTGATGAACACAGGTTGATTCTATATCTTGACTATTGTGAATGATGCTGAAATGAATGTGGGAGTGCAGATATCTATTTGCAATATTGATGGTATGTATATTGCTTTAGATATATACACAGAAGCGGGATTGCTGGATCATATGGTAGATCTATTTTTAGTGTTTTGAGGACACTCAATACAGTTTTCCATAGTAGGTGTACTAATTTACATTACCACCAACAAAGCACAAGGGTTCTCTTTTCTCCACATCCTCATCAACACATATTGTCATTTTCTTTTTGGTAATGGCCATGATGAAAGGAATCAGGTAATATCTCATTGTAGTTTTAATTTGCATTTCCCCAATAATTAGAGATGTTGAAGATTTTCATGTATCTGCTGTCCATTTATAATTTTATTTTTAGAAATGTTTGTCCATATTCTTGTTCATTTTTTAATTATTTGTTTTCTTGCTATTGAGTTGTTTTAATTATATCTATATATCTATATATCTATATATATATTGCATATTAGCCCCTTATCAAATGTATAGTTTGTAAATATTTTCTCCCAGTTCATGAACTGTCTCTGCATGCTGGTAATTGTTTCTTTGGTATGCAGAAGTCTTTTTAGTTTGATGCAGTATTATTTGTCTATTTAGACTTTTGTTATCTGTGCTTTTCGTGTCTTATCCCAGAAATAATTGCCCAGACCAGTGTTGTGGAAATTTTTCTGTTTTCTTCCAGTAGATTTACAATTTAAGATCTTACGTGTGAATCTTTTATCCACTTTGAGTTGATTTTTTTAATCATGTCAGATGATGGTCCAATTGCATTTTTCTTCATCTGGATATCTAGTTTTCTAAGCACCATTTATTAAAAAGACTGTCCTTTCCGCATTGTATATTCTGGCTCATTTGTCAAAAATCAATCGATCATAAATACTTGGGTTTATTTCTGAGCTTTCTATTCTGCTTCTTTGGTTGATGTGTCTATTTTTATGCCAGTACTATGCAATTTTTATAGCAATAGCTTTATAATACATTTTTGAAATCATGGAATGTGATGTCTTCAGCTCTGTTCTTTTTGCTCAAGATTGTTTTGGCTATTCATAGTCTTTTATGGTTCTCTACAAATTTTAAGACTAATTTGCTATTTCTGTGAAAAGTGACATTGGAATTTTGATGGGCATTGCATTGACTCTGTAGATCACTTGGGGTAGTATGGACATTTTGACAATCTTAATTACTCTAATCCATGAACGTGGAATATCTTTTCATCTATTTGTATCTTCTTCAATTTTTTTCATTAATGTTCTATAATTTTTAGTGTACAGATCTTTCACTTCTTTGGTTTAATTTACTAATAAGTATTTTTAATGCTTTTGTAAATAGAATTGTTTTCTTAATTGTTTGGGTGGGTAGTTTGCTCTTAGTCTATAAAAACTAATTTTCGTATGCTTATTTTGTAAACTATGTCTTTACTAAATTTATTTATCAGTTCAAACAGTTTTGGGTGAAGTCTGTATGGTTTTCTATATATAGAGAGACTCATGTTCAGTAGACAGAGACCATTTTATTTCCTCCTTTCTTCACACAGATTACTTTTATTTCTTTGTCTTGCAAAATTATTCTGACTAGGACATCCATTACTATGTTAAATAGAATTAGTGAGAGTGGTATTAGTTCTTCCTTAACAGTTTGATAGAATTCAGCAGCAAAGCCATCAGGTCCTGGACTTTTCTTTGATAAGATTTTTTTATTACTTATTTAATTTTTCACTTATTAGTGTGTTCTGATGTTCTGTTTTTCAGGATTCAGTCTTGGTAGGGTGCATGTTTCTAAAATGCATCATTTTGTTCTATGTTATCCATTTTTTAGTGTATAGTTGTTGATAGTAGTATCTTAAGAACCTTTGTGTTTCTGTTGTATCTGTTGTGAGGCCATCTCTTTCATTTCTGATTCTGTTTGAGTATTCTCTCATTTTTCTGTTAAAGTTTTGTAGATCTTGTTTATCTTTCAAAAAACAAGCCAACTTTCATTTTGTTGATTTTTTCTATTTTTCTAGTCTCTATTTTATTTCTTCTGATCTTTGTTATTTCTTTCTGAGAATGATACACTCAGCAATTCTGTCCTTCAAAAATGAAAGGAAAGGTAAATAACTTTCTCAGGCAAGCAAAACCTGACCTACCTTACAAAAACTAGACCTACCTTACTAGACCTACTTTACAAAAACTGCTAAAGGGAGTTATTCAAGCTAAACAAAAAGGTTGCTAAGTAGCAACATAAACACATAGAAAAATGTAAAACTCACTTGTAAATGTGAGTATGTAATCAAATTCAGAATAGTCAGGTTTTAATGATGGTATGAAAATCAGTTATATTGGCTGGGCACAGTGGCTCATGCCTGTAATCCCAGCACTTTGGGAGGCCAAGGAGGGTGGATCATGAGGTCAGGAGATCGAGATCATCCTGGCTAACATGGTGAAACCCTGTCTCTACTAAAAATTACAAAAAATTTAGCCGGGCGTGGCAGCAGGCACCTGTAGTCCCAGCTACTCAGGAGGCTGAGGTGGGAGAATGGCGTGAATCTGGGAGGCAGAGCTTTCGGTGAGCCCAGATTGAGCCACTGCACTCCAGCCTGGGTAACAGAGCGAGACTCCGTCTTAAAATGAAAAAAAAAAAAGAAAAAGAGAGGAAGTCAATTATATCATAGCATGGAAGTTAAAAGGAAAAACTATTAAAAATGTCTATAGCTACAATAATTTTTTAGGGACACAAACTATAAAAGATATAAAACATGTCATCAAAAACCAATTGTGAGAGGGAAGTAAAAGTGTAGAGTTTGTGAAAGTGATAAAAGTTGTTATTGGCCTAAAATAGCCTGTTTTTAGTATAAGATATTTTATGTAAACCTCATAGTAACCACAAAGCAAAAATAGTTAGTAGATACACAATAGATTAAAACAAAGGATTTAAACATACTGCTATAGAAAATTATCAAACCACAAAGGAAGGCAGCAAGAGAAGAAGAGAGAAGCAAAGCATCTACAAATTAACCAGAAAATCTTGAAGAAAATGGCAATAATAAGCCCTTACTTATGAATAATTATTTTTAATGTAAATGAATGTATCCAATCCAAAGACATTAAGAGGCTGAATTAATTTTTAAAACTCAACTATATGCTGCAGGAAAGACTGACTTTACCTCTAAGGACACACATAAACTGAAAGTAAAGGGATAGAAAAAGACATTTTATGCAAAGAAAAACCAAATGACAGTGGAGGAAGCTATATTTATATCCAGCAAAATAGAGTTTGCTTCAAAAACTGAAAAAGGAGACCAGGAGGAAGCTATATTTATATCCAGCAAAACAGAGTTTGCTTCAAAAACTGAAAAAGGAGACCAGGAAGTTTATTATATAATGGTAACGGGGTCAATTCATCAAGAAGTTTTAACAATTATAAATATACATGCATTCAATATTGGAGTAGCCAAAAATATAAAATATTAGGAGATCTGATGGAAGAGATTGACTGTAATACAGTAATAATAGAAAACTTCAATACCACACTTTCAACATTGGACAAATTACTTAGACAAATACAACAAGGAAATATTGGACTTGAAGTATGCTTTAGACAAAATGGACCTAACATATATTTATAGAACATTTCATCTAACAGCAGCAGAATATACATTGCTCTCAAGTACACACAAAACATTCTCCAAGGTAGATCATATGTTAGGCTCCAAAACAAGTCTTAACAAACTTCAGAATATTGTAATCACATCAAATATCTTTTCTGACCACAGTGGCATGAAACTAGAAATCAACAACAGGAAGAATTTTGGAAAACTCGCAAACATGTGGAAATTAACCAACATGATCCTTAACAAACAATAGATCTAAGAAGACATTAAAAGAGAAAGAAGTTAAAAGAGAAATTAAAAAGCATCTTGAGACAAACAAAAATTGAAATACAACATACCAATGCTTATAAGACATAGCAAAAGCAGTCCTGAGAGGGAAGCTTACAGCAATAAATGCTTACATCAAGAAAGAAGAAACATCTCAAATAAACAACCTAACAGAAAATTTCAAGAAACTAGAAAAAGAAGAGCGAAATAAGCCTAAACAGTGAAGAAGGTTTTTTTAAAAAATGTGTATATAAAGCATAAAACAAATTGGTTCATATTTCTCATTGCACATAGCTGATATAATGGTAAGCATATATGAAATTCAATAACATCTGGTCAATTGTTGGGAGAGGCCATCTGCCATGGTCACTCAGCATTCCTGCTCATTCTTAGTGAGTATCTGAAGAATGAAAGGCTCTAACTGTTCTTTACCCAAATTATTTGCTCAGTGTTGTCTTTAGAGCAAACCTCAGATGATGAAATAGCATCTGTCTCTGGACAAAGAGCAGTTTACTTCTGCTCATTAAAAAGGCAGTAAATCCTCCAGGCTTGGGGGTCCTCTCCTGTAACGCAATCCACTGAACGTGCAGGTATCATTTAGGATCAGCGTCATCCTTCCCTGTGGGACTCGAAGAACCTGGAGAACCAATGGAAATGAAAATGAAGCTCTGAGTAACAAAGTCCTTTGTAATTGTTGCAGAAATCTAGTATATTTTGGCAATATTCAGGAAACATTAACAAATAGGGTAAAATCTCATACTCTGAACAATTTTTTCTACCAATCAGTTGGCTAAAAGTGCAGGGAAGCATATAGGGGAAAAGCAGAAGAAATAGTGGCAAAGATAGATTACAGATAAATGTCACATGATAAATAATATAATTAAAATTAAATAGTGATCACATAAAATATACAATAGAACACAGAATTCCATCTCTTGGATGCAAAATAACCATTAGAAAACTGTAAAGAGAGGTACAGACTGGCCAAAAGTTTGGCTTATAAATTCACCTTGTGATAATATGTTGAAGATTAGAAAGATATGTAGATCATTAATGCAAAAATATCCTGATTTGATCAGGAAAAGAAAAAAGAAATGAAAACAAATTTCCTTAAATAAAAGACCCCCACCATGAACACCAACAAAACCCTTCATAAATTTGAATGAGTTCAAGTTGTTTAAAAAACATGTGGTGAACACCCTGCTCTCTATACAATGGACTATGTAAGAAGCTGTCCAATCTGGTAAGTTCCAGGAATTCAAGACTAGACTCTAGTGAAATGGGGGAAAATCAGAACAGCAAGTGCTGACTTGACTTGTTAGGAATGTTAACACATTCAGAATTATGTACTTGAAAGTTTGATTTTCATACAAAATTTACTAATGAAAATTGCCTAAGGAAATTTTTGGAGATGAGGTTATCATTTGGAACCTAACTGAAATTACAGCAGAAATTTGAGAGCTATCTTCACCTGCAAACAGCTAAGGAATTAAAAACAAAGCAAAATAAACCAACCGAACCTCTTTAAGGAAGCAGATGTAGAAATTGCAGTGCAAAAGATCCAAGGCAGTTGATATTGACAGATGTTGAGAGAATGGTCAGGGGTTGACAATGAAGTAGAGTAAGAAGAAAAGAAGCAGGGGAAGAACTAAAGGATTCTAGAGCATCCATAACCAAGATCAGTAAGGATGGAAAGAAGATAGTTAATCCTGTTTAATATGGTTAGAAAGTAAAGGAGGGAAATACATATCTAGAGTACTGTCCCATTAAACATAATGTGAACAATATTCATAATTTTAAATATTCAAGTAGCCACGTAAAAATGTAAAAAGAGGCCCGGCACGGTGGCTCACGCCTGTAATCCCAGCACTTTGGGAGGTTGAGGTGGGCAGATCACAAGGTCAAGAAATCAAGACCATCCTGGCCAACATGGCGAAATCCAGTTTCTACTAAAAATATAAAAATTAACTGTGTGTGGTGGCAGGGGCCTATAGTCCCAGCTACTTGGGAGGCTTAGGCAGGAGAATCACTTGAACCCAGGAGGCAGAGGTTGCAGTGAGCCAAGATCACGCCACACACTCCAGCCTGGGTGACAGAGTGCGACTCTATCTCAAAAAAATAGAGTAAAAAGAAATAGGTAAAATTAAGTCTAATTCAATAGTTTAGCTCGATATATCCACATTATCATTTCAAAATGTAATCAATATAAAAATTATTGATGGTATATTTTATATTGTTTTTCATACTAAGTCTCTGAAATCTGGTATATATTTTACATTTACAGCACTTCTGTATTTGGCCTGGCCCCACTTTAAGTGCTCAATAGCTGTATGGAGCTGATGCTTACTTTTATCAGACTCTATAGATCTAGACAGGAAAATATATAAATAATCATTAAATTTGATGATGAGATTAGGAAGAAAGTTCTAAGAAATATATAATGCTACACAAATAGTTTCAGGTCAGTGAAACACTTGCTGTTGCAAAACTTGATTAGTAAAGGAGGAGATAACAAGGTATAAATCTCAGAACAGGAGAATAAGGTTTCTAAGTAATTGGAATGAGATAAAGATTTTCTTGCAATGGAAGACAGAAGTTGGATTGGAAAAAAATAATTTTCATTCCCAATGTTTTTAACTCCAATGCTTTCTGTTGGGGCAGTGAATCCTATGAGAAAAAAGTGCAAACAATGTTCGAAGGGAGACATGTTTAAAGATTAGTATGAATTGTGAGAAAAAATTATCTAAGTTAAGGGAATATACTTCCTGAGCCAAAATTAACATGGCAGTGATAAAATATTAAGGATATTGATAGAAAAAAAACTATATAGAATTTGGAAAAACAGATATTAAATTTGTGTTAAATGGCAATATCTGGTACTTTTTTAAACTTCGTATTTTGAAATAATATTACACTTGATGAAGAGCTACAATGATAGTACAAAGTACTCTTATATGCTCTTCACCCACCTGCCCCTAATGTTACATTTTACAGAACCTTTTACAAAATTAAGAAATTAATGTTGTAATATAATAAGTTAACTGATTTTGATTTCATATGGTACATTTTCATATTTCTGTTTTTTTCCTCTTATAAATTTATATGCAGACATGAAGGAAGAAGTGTCCATGGGAATGATCTAGAACTCTGCTGAGGGATTGTTAACTTCTGTGGAGGGCCTCATCTATCATCCAGGTAGACAAGACTGACTGTAAGTTTACATCTGTAGACCTAAACTGATAGCCAATAAGACGTTGAGAATTGGGAGAGAAGTCAGGATAATTAGAGAAAGATGTGGTCAGAAAGGAGGTGCTGAGAAGTGGAAATTTAGAAGAATGTCTAGAACCACACAGTAAGGCAAAATAAAGCATTCAAAATACTTAATATCTATATGTGACTTTTATATCTCCGTGGTCCAATTTCACTGTTTCTTTAAACAAATAAGATGAAATTAGCCATGATAACATCAAAAAGACTATTTTTGTCTATTTTACAGATAGTTAACATAAAGCAATCTAATCATTTTAATGCTGTAGACATGTGGTTATAATCTCTTTTTACACATTTGCTTGATAGGCTTGAGAGTGTTTTGAAATCGGGATATCTATTATGAAGAATCTCCATAATGTGTTATTTTATCGCCAAGGTTAACATTCTTCAGTGGGTACCACACAAAAAGGTGGTGTTCTGAAACTTCTGGAACTCTGTCACATTTGAATATTTTATAGTAAATTAATGATTTTCAAATTAATGATCTCAATCATTAAGCTCTGCAGGTAAATGCCTTGTAGATTTCAACCTTCTTCCTAAATTTCTTATAAAGCCCCACTAGTGGACCAATCTATCAAAAAGATAAAGTTTTACGAAAAATGGGAAGTAAAAAAAAAAAACAAACAAAACTTCAGCTTTCAATATGCATTTATGTCCGTACATTTTATAAAGAAGCTCTTAGGAATTAACTCTGAGAGGCTGTACTAGAGTCCTTCACGTGGCATATCTGATTATTGTGGATGTCAGGTTTTGTTTCCATTATTTTTGGAAGCCAGCATCCCGTACTGCTTTGTAAATGATTCTTTTCAAGTATGACTTATATTGTCGGGGAAAAATATAAACAAAAGTGAAATGTGGGCCAAAGTAAATATTAATTTAAAAACTATAACCCTGGGTCTGAAATGAAGTAACTTTTTTGGCTAACATCTGCAGTTTTGCTAAGCTGTCTGCACTTAGAGTAAATGAGAAAAAAGAAGGAAAAAAAAAAAACTAAGGGAAAACATTAGTGCTAATAGGAACAACAATTTATGAGAGAAAGCAGAGCAAGAGGTGAGGTGTGTATGCTTCTCAATAGCTCAGTACTAATCTGGTCGATGAGCATTTCTTCCCCAATTGTGGTTTATTGGAGCATGTGGAGTCTTGATTGTTCTTTGGATCATGGCTTTGCTTTCCCCAGGACACCAATGCAGGCTTTCTTCTAAAAGCCTGCTGTGCCACAAAGACTCTCACTGCCCTTGGAACAGGTCAAATTTGGTTCTGCATTTTCCCATAGAGTTCTGCTCAGTGTTCTGGAATTGAGCCACTAGGGAGAGTCCTAGGGGAGAAATTTTGTTGCCAAGGAAGATGTCACACAAGCTGTTTATTTCCTTATGGGCTGAAGGCTTGCTCATGTAATTGAACAGATGCCATCAAATCTCAGGTTTAATGCACTCTACAGTTTATCAAGTACATTTGTATTGTATGGACACATTAGCCTTCACAGTAAGAACCTTGTGAGGAGGCTATCGCAGATATTTATATTCCTAATTTTATAAATTAGGAAACTGGGGCTTGAAAGTGTTATTGATTTGCCAGGTCTTATGTTTTTTACACCCCTCCCCCATATTCTTTCTATTATACTTTGTCTATTATAGATTTTTTCTTTATTTTCAATGAAGACATGAATATGTCTGTGATAGCTTCTGAGCAACTTCATAATACATGTATTAAAATGCCCAGAAACACATTCTTTATACACTATGCCCATGCAAATCAGATTTAGAAAGTGAAAATATATGCTTATCCTAAAATTGTGATATATAAATCCTATAAATTCTTTACCATCTCAATCATTAGCTTGTCTTCTAGAACTTTCCATGTATCTTTGAAATAATTTTGAGTCTGTTATAGATGTTTTCAATAAAAGAAATCTTTTCCTTTGGTATTTTCTTCAGTGGTTTAAAATCTATTATGAAACATAAATAGCAACAACACTTTGTCAATGTTAAACAAGTATGGGTCACATTTTCCTATATGTGTGTGTGTGTGTGTGTGTGTATGTGTATGTGTATATATATATATATATATATATATATATATATATATATTTATAAATATGAAAGTTGGGAAACAGTGCACTCTGTGAAAACCGACATCCTGACACTAATGCATCTGTCTGCATATGCTCACAGGGGTACATTATAATAAATATCCTCAAACTACAAAGTTTCTGACTTAAGAAATCACTTTCAAATAAATGCCATTTGCAAATATGTTTCTTGAAATATAATTTGGAATAATAAAATGATGGAGTTTAAAAAAATCAAAGAAGAAAGCTGGACTCCTTGAAATTTCTAAGGCTGTGTATGCACAGCATATGACTAAAATTTAGGCATGAGCCCTTTACCAGTTCATAAGATAAGCATTCAGTTGATGAAATACCACTGAGAATTGTTCTCTCTACAGTTGAAAACAGCCATGCTTTCTGTTTCAGTACCTTTAATATTGGGTCACCTGAGATACAGTGGAATTTTATGGATTTAATATGTTGCCTATAGTGAGTTTAACTGCAATATTTATTCAATGTACTTTGAGTTCAATAATTTCACTTCAGGTATGGAAAATCTTAGCAGAATACATTCAAGAGTCAGAACTTATTGCTATTGGAAAAGAAATGTGTTTAAAATACTTTAAAGAAACTAACTTCACATTTTTAATATTTCTGCAGGATTAGAAAGAACAGAATAAAAATGAATATGGCCTCAACAATACTTCAAGAAAATACTTAACATAGATCATTAATCCAAAATTCTCACAAGGCCCATGTAAGTTGAATAATAGAATACAAAATGTACAGTAGTCCCTCCTTAACCACTGTTTCACTTTCCATGGTTTTAGTTTTCCACAGTCAACTGCAGTTGAAAATATGACATGGAAAATTCCAGAAATAAACCATCCGTTTCACATTGCATGTCATTGCGAGTAGTGTGATGAAATCTCACGCCATACACTTTGTCCTGCCCAGAATGCGAATCATCACTTTGTCCAGGATATCCAAACCAGTCGCTCTGTAGTTATCTCAGTTATCAGACTGTCAGGGTATCGCAGTGCTTGTGATAAGTAACCCTTATTTTACTTAATAAAATAATCCTAAAGCACAAGAGTAGTGGTGCTAGCAATTCAGATATTCCAAGGAGAAGCTGTAAAATGCTTCCTTTAAATGAAAAGGTGAAAATTCTTAATAAGGAAAAAAAAATTATATGGTAAGTTGCTAAGATCTGCAGTAAAAACAAATCTAACTGCAAAATTATGAAGGAAAAACAAAATCTATGCTAGTTTTGCTGTCACACTTCATACTGCAAAAATTATAGCCACAGTGTATGATAAATTCTTAGTTAAGATGGAAAAGGCATTATATTTGTGGTGGAAGATGTGAACAGAAACATGATCCAATTGATGGAAATTAGGTTTGGTACTATCTGCAGTTTTAGGCAAATACTGAGGGTCTTGAAATGTATCTCCAGGGATAAGGGGGACTCCTGTATAGAAAAAAAAAAAAAAAATCATGTTCCAATGTAAATACCTGACATTGCCTCAGATGCAGTAGTCATTTGATATTAACATTTATTTGAATTAAATTTAAAGTTATTTGATAGGACAAGGTTGTTTCCACAACACTGGTATCTATCTGGCGCAGTGCTATGAAAAGATAGATGATTCAAAATTTTAGAAAATCTCATCACTTACATGCCATAATTTTTGGAGTCTTCTTGAAAGACAAAGTATAACATTAGTTTAAGGAATTGTGAACCTCTAAAAAAGTAGCTGAGATATCTTTTGGAAGAGTTAATTAATGCTCCTTTAAAAAAATGGCACACTGATTTGTATATCATAATTACCCATTAATATTTTTTGAATGAAGGAACTTAAAAAAAAGAGTTAGGTAGTTGTGAGCCACCTGTATGACATAAAGTCATAAGTAACCCTTATGATACGTGATAAGGGTTGAAGTTGCATCTAACACTACAATAAAATTTATATTTTTGGCCGGGCATGGTGGCTCACGCCTATAATCCCAGCACTTTGGGAGCCTGAGGCCAGTGGATCGCCTGAGGTCAGGAGTTCGAGACCAGTCTGGCCAACATAGTAAATCCCCGTCTCTACTAAAAATACAAAAAATTAGCTGGGCATGGTGGCGGGCACCTGTAATCCCAGCTACTTGGGAGGCTGAGGCAGGAGAATTGCTTGAACCCAGGAGGAGGAGGTTGCAGTGAGCCGAGATCGGTCCATTGCACTCCAGCCTGGGCAACAAGAGTGAAATTCTGTCTCAAAAATAAATAAATAAATAATAAAATAAAATTATTTTTTGCCAGAGAGAGAAATCATTAAAACCAAAGCATAAATGATTTATTTTTGAAAAACTAGAGCAGATTACTAGTAATCGCTGATAATTGCAATATATTTAATCATTTAATCTTTTTAAAACAAAATTTTAAAGACATAACCATTACTCCTGGTTTTTCCTTTTTAAGAAACTTGGTTTTAGTAATTCAGTTGGTGTCCTCATGGCAGTTGTGTTTCAGGGACATTAATTTCCAATTACCATGAAAAGATGTGTTTAAAATTTTACTTTAGTATGAGTTGTTGCTTTATTAAAAATGTATTTTTTTAGCAGACTCATAGTCAATATGGCAATTCATCATATAGAGAAACATAATATTGGATTAGGCTGAGAGTACCACAGCCATTTGAAGAATTTTGGGAGGCAGGGGAATGGAATTGAAACTATGTGAACTTAAATAGAAGCTCATTGGAATTTAGGTCTAAAATTTTTATTCTAACCACAGGCACATTACAATACCTGCATGTTGAGAGGCTCATTGATGAATAGGAAAAAACAGTGTTCAAGATGTCAGGGCTGTCAGAATCCCTAACTTTGCATTAACAAACTGATGCTGGTTATCAATTTATATTGTCTAAATCTGTTACTTTATTTGTGTAATGAAAGGATTGAACTGAGTGAGATCAAGTTCTGTGATTCTCATACCTATTTTTATATTTTTCAAATTTTCTAGGTTTATCAGTTTAACTTATATCTTTTGTTTCCTTAAGGTGTTACATTCCATATTAATTTTATTGAAGAGAGTTATTGATAATCAAATTTAATCTTATCACAAAGTGTTCTGAAAAATTTCACTAGTAGCATTATATTCTATGTTTTTCTAACAACTGTTGCTAGAAAACAACATCCATTCCTCCCCCTCTGTCATGCGCATACATACATCCAAATACAAGAATTTAAAAATCTGAATTATTGGAACCTGGGGGTGGTGAAAAATGGCATAGAAATGGAATAGAAAGCTCCACTGATTGTCACCTTCCCCACCAAGGACACCAATTTAACATTCTACATACAAAAAGTGCACCTTTGCAAGAACCAAAAATTAGGTGAGCACTCATAGTACCAAGTTTTAACTTCATATTGCTGAAAGAGGCACCGAAATGGTAAGAAAAACACTCTTGACTCATGGACACCACCCCTCCCTCAATTCCCCACAGCGGCTATGTGGTGTGGAGAGCATTTCTGTGCACTGGAGAGAAGGAGAGACAGCAATCGTGAGGCATTGAACTCAGTGCTGCCTTTGTTATAGCAGAAATTTTGCAAAACTGAACCAAACTCAGCTGATGCCCACCCACAGAGGGTATATTTAAACCAGAGGGGAATGGCCAATTCCAGCCACAAAGTGTGAGCTCTGGTAAGCCTTGCCACTGTGAGCTAAAGTTTTCTGAGGCCCCAAATAAACATGAAAGGCAGTGTAGGCCATAAAGACTGCAACATCTGGTCAAATCCTAGGCTGAACTGGGCCCAGAGATTGTAGACTTGGAAAGTGGGGGGGATACAACCTACTAAGACACAACCTGGGGCAGTCCCTTACCCCAGGCTGCACAGCTCACAGCTCCAAAAGAAATCCCTTCCTTCTGCTTCAGAAGAGGAGGCAAAAGAGTGGAGAGGACTTTGTCTTGTATCTTGGATACCAGCTCAGCCACAGCAAGATAAGCCACGAGTCAGAGTCCTGAGGCTCCCTTTCCAGGCCTCAGCTCTTGGACATTTCTAGACACATCCTGGGCCAGAAGGGAACCCACTGCCTTGAAGGGAAGAACCCAGTCCCTGAAGGATTCATTACCAGCTAATTGAAAAACCCTTGGACCCTGAGTAACCAGCAGTGATATCCAGGTAGTATGTTGATGGCCTTGGGTCAGGCGCTGAGACCTGATGGCCTCGGGTGAGGCTCAGCACATTCCCAGCTGTTGTGACCATGAGGCAATACTCCTCCTGCTTGGAAAAAGTGAAGGGAAAAGAAAGGGGACTTTGTCTTGCACCATAGGTACCAGCTCAGCTAAAGAGGGTAGAACACCAATGGGCTCTTAGGGTCCCCAATTCCAGGACTTGGCTCATGAACAGCATTTCTGGACATGCTCTGGTCCAAAGGGGAGTCCACTCCTTTGAAGTGTGGGTCCCAGGTCAGGCAGCATTCACCACACACTGACTGAAGAGCCCTTAAACCTTATAGAAATATTGTTGGTAGTCTGGTAGTATCCTCCATAAGCCTGAGGTGATGCTGGCTACAGAGTAAGGCTCTTCTGCCTTTGGAAAGGAGAAGTAAGAGTGGGAAGAACTGTATCTTATGGTTTGAGTGCTAGCACAGCTGCAGTACAGTAGAATATCAGGTGGTCATGTAAGATTTTTGACTGTAGTCCCTGGGTCCCAGATAGCACCTCTGGACCTGTCAGGGGGAATGAGGGAACTCACTGTACTAAAGGGAAGGACACAGAACTGGCTGGCTTTGCACCTGGTGATTTTAGAGCTCCAGGGCTTTGAGTGAACATAGATGGTAGCCAGGGAGGGGTTACAGCAGGCCTCGGGTGAGATCCAGTGCTATACTGGCTTCAGGTCTGACCCAACACAGTCATAGTGGTGGTGGCTAGTGGGGTGCTTATTTCATTTCACCTTCAGTTTCTGGTTGATCAGAGCAGAGAGAGATTCCTTTTGTTTGGGAAAAAAGTAAAGGAATTGGACAAAAGTCTCTGCCTCATAATCAAAAAATTATTCTGAATGTTGTCCAAGACCATCAAGGTGGTACCTCTATGAGTCTGCAAGAACTACAGCACTACTGGGTTGGGGTTCCCCCTAAAACAGATAAAGCTGAGATCACAACAGCCAAGTCTTTTGGAATATTTAGAAAGCCTTCCCAAGAAGGAAAAACAAGGTGAAAACAAGCCCAGACTGCAAAGACTACAATAAATATCTAAGTTTTCAATGCCCAGACACAGATGAACATCTACAAGTATCAAGATGATCCAAGGAAACTTGACATTACCAAATGAACTGCATAAGGCACCAGGAACAAATCCTGGAGAAACAGAAATATGTGATCTTTCACACAGATAGTTCAAAATAGTGTTTGAGGAAACTCCAGGAAATTAAAGTTAATACAGAGATTGAATTAAGAATTCTACCAGATAAACTTAAAAAAGAGATTGAAATCATTGAAAAGAATTAAGCAGAAGTTCTGGAGTTTAAAATTCAATGGACATACTGAAGAATGCATCAGAGTCTTTTAATAGCAGAATTGATCAAGTAGAAGCAGTAAGTAGTGAGAAAGAAAGTCACCTTCACTAAAAAGAAGAGAGGAAGGAAAGAGAGAAGGATGAGAAGACCACACACACGTGCACGCGTGCGCGCACACACACACACACACAGAAAACAAATAAAATGGCAGGAGTAAGTCCTTGTTTATCAACAATAACGTTATAAATGAACTAAACTCTGCAGTCAAAAGACATAAAGTAGATAAATGGATTAAAAAGCAAGACCCGTTAATCTGTTGCCTACAAGAAACACACTTCACCTATAAAGACACACATAGACTGAAAACAAAGGGAAGGAAAAAGATATTCCATGCCAATGGAAACCAGAAAAGAGCAGAAGTCACTTTACTTGTATCAGAAAAAATAGATTTCAATGCCAAAAGTCTAAGAGGGACACAGAAAGGTCTAAATAATAATAAAGGGGACAATTCAGCAAGAGGTCATACAAATTTTAAACATATACGCACCAAACACTGAAGCATCCACATATGTGAAGTGAACATTTTTTAGAGCTAAAGAGAGAGACAGACCTCAACACAGTAATAGCTGGATACTTCAACACCCCACTTTCAACATTGAGCAGATCTTCCAGACAAAATCAACCAGAAACATAGGACTTAATCTGCACTATAGACCAAGTGATTCTAATAGGTATTTACAGAACATTTCATCCAATGGCTGCATAATACACATTTTTTCCTGAGTACATGGATTGTTCTCAAGGATAGACCGTATGTTGGTTCTCAAAAGAATTTTTAAAATAGTCAAAAAAATTAAATTTATATCTAGCATCTCCTCTGATCCCAATGGAATAAAACTAGAAATAAACAGCAAGAGGAATTTTGCAAACTGTACAAATACATGGAAACTAAACCATATGCTCCTAAATGACCAGCAAGGCAATGAAGAAATTAAGAAATAAATTGAAATTGTTCTTAAAATAAATAAAAGTTGAAACACAATATAACAAAATCTATAGGACACAGTGAAAGCAATAGTAGACTTCAAACTGAAGAAACTACTATGAGAAAACATCAGGGAAACTCTCCAGGACATCAGTCTGAGCAAAGATTTCTTGAGTAATACCCCATAATCACAAGCAACGAAAGCAAAAAAAATGGACAAACAGGATCATACCAAGTTAAAAATATTTTTTACAGCAACAGCAACAAAAAAATCAATGAAGTGAAGAGACAATCCACAGAATAGGAGAAGATATTTGCAAACTACTCGTCTAATAGGGATTAATAACCAGAATATATAAGGAGCTCAAACAACTCTCTAGGAAAAAACAGAATAATACTATTTTTAAAACGGGCAACATATTTGAATAGACATGTCTCAAAAGAAGACATACAAATGGCAAACAGACTTATGAAAAAGTACTCAACATCATTGATCATCAGAGAAATGCAACTCAAAACTACAATGAGATATCATCTCACCCCAGTTAAAATGGCTTGTATTCAAAAGACAAGCAATAGAAAATACTGGTGAAGATGTGGAGAAAAGGCAACCCTCGTACAGTGTTGGTGGGATATAAATTAGTATAACCACTGTGGAGAACAGTTTGAAGGTTCCTCAGAAAACTAAAAATAGAGCTACCATATGATCCAGCAATCCCACTGGTGGGTATATGCCCAAAAGAAAGGAAATCAATATATTGAAGAGATACCTGCATTCCCATGTTTGTTGCAGCTCTGTTCACAATGGCCAAAATTCGGAAATAACCTGTTTCCATCAACAGATGAATGGATAAAGAAAATGTGGTACTTATACACAGTGGAGTACTATTCAGCTGTAGAAAGGAGATTCAGGCATTTGCAGCAATACATATGGAACTGGAGATCATTATAAGTGAAATAAGCCAGGCCCAGAAAGACAAACATTGCATGTTTTTACTTATTTGTGGAATCTAAAAATCAAAACAATTGAACCAATGGAGATAGTGGAAGGATGGTTTCCAGAGGGTGTGAAGGGTGGTGGAGGGGTGAGGGATATGTGGAGATGGTTAATGGGTACAAAAATAGTTGGAATTAATAAATAAGGCATAATATTTGATAGCACAACAGTGTGGCTAGTCAATAATAATTTAATCGTATATTTAAAAATAACTAAATGAGTATAATTGGATTGTTTGTAAGAAAAAAGATAAATGCTTGAGGGATGAATGCCCTGCCATCCATTATGTGATTACTACACAGTGCATGTTTGTATCAAAATATCTCATATACTCCATAAATACATATACCTATTATGTACCCACAAAAATTAAAAATAAAAAACTTAAGAAAATATGACTTATACACATGCACACAAATTTGAATTTTTATTTTTAACATATTTACTAACCACCTGATAAATTTTAAAATAACTCTGACTCTCAATTTAGTATATCCGTGTGTGTCTGTATATATAAATGCACATTTGCATTAAATATTATACATATAATGGAAAATAAATATATCAATGCTATGATTATGACATTACAACTTCATTTTTAATTTAAAATGTGTATTGAAGTATAACATACATACAATGTGCAATTTTGTAAGTGTAGAGCTCAAAAATCATCACAAAATAAAAATTGACATGTAATTACCACTTAATATATATAAAAAATCTTTGTTAGGAAGCCATAACTCTTATTCTTATTTATCTCCATAATTACAACTTTTCTCCATCCCAAACTCTTATTCTAACATTTAATATCATAGATTAGTTTTGTCTGAGTTTAAGCTCTGCAAAAATGGAATTAGCCTAGATTATATACTCTTTTGTATCTAGTTTCTTTCACTTGTGAGACTTCTATGATAATCCACATAGCGTTTGTGTGTGCCATGAATTTGTTTTTATGGTTGTATATGATTCCATCATATGAATATGCCATAATTTATATATTCTATTAATAGACATTTGTGTTTGATATGGTTTGGCTCTATCCTCACCAAAATCTCATCTTGAACTGTAGTTCTCATAATCCCACATGTCATAAGAGGGACCAGTGGGAGGTAATAGAATCGCTGGGGCAGTTTGCTTCATGCTATTCTCTTGATAGTAAGTTCTCACAAGTTCTGATGGTTTGATGAGGGGCTTCTCCTTTTGCGCAGCTCTCATTCCTCTCCTTGCTGCTTCCATGTGACAAAGGATATGTTTGTTTCCCCTTCCACCATGGTTGTAAGCTTCCTAAGACTTCCCCAGCCATGCTGAATTGTGAGTCAATTAAACCTCTTTCCTTTGTAAATTACCCAGTCTTGGGTATGCCTTTATTTGCAGCATGAGGATGAACTAATACAGTAAATTGTTACTGCAGGGAGTGGGGTGCTGCTCTAAAGATACCCAAAAAATGTGGAAGTGACTTTGGAACTGGATAACACGCAGAGGTTGAAACAGTGTGGAGGCCTCAGAAGAAGACAGGAAATTGTGGGAAAGTTTGGAACTTCCTAGAGACCTGTTAAACAGATTTGACCAAAATACTGATTGTGAGATGGACAATAAAGTCCAGGCTGAGGTGGTCTCCGATGGAGATGAGAAACTTGTTGGGAACTAGAGTAAAGGTCACTCTTGCTATGCAAAGAGACTGGCTGCATTTTGTCCCTGCCCTAGAGATCTGTGGAACTTTGAACTTGAGAGAGATGATTCAAGGTATCTGTTGGAAGAAATTTCTAACTGGCAAAGCATTCAAGATGAAGCAGAGCACAAAAGTTTGGAAATTTTGTGATCTAAAAATGTCACAGAAAAGAAAAACTCGTTTTCTGGGGAGAAACTCAAGCCAGCTGCAGAAATTTGCATAAGTAACAAGGGGTCCAATGTTAATCACTAAGACAATGGGGAAAATGTCTCCAGGGCATGTCAGAGACCTTCATGAAAGCCCCTCCCATCACAGGCCCAAAGGCCTAGGAGGAAAAAATGGTTGTGCTGGGAAGGACCTGGCCCCCCCTGCTGTGTACAGCCTAGGGACTTGGTGCCATGTGTCCCAGCCACTCCAGCTCTGGCTAAAAGGGGTCAAGATATACCTCAGGCTGTCGTTCCAGGGAGTGGCAAGCCCCAAGCCTTGGCAGCTTCCACATGGTGTTGAGCCTCTGGGTACACAGAATTCAAGAACTGAGGTTTGAAGAACTGAGGTTTGGAAACTTCTGCCAAGATTTCAGAGGATGTATGGAAATGCTTGAATGTCCAGTCAGATGTTTGCTGCAGGAGCAGAGCCCTGATGGAGAAACTCTGCTAGAGAAGTGCAGAAGGGAAAACGTGGGATTGGAGCCCCCACACAAAGTCCCCACTGGGGCACTGCCTAGTGGAGCTAAGAGAAGAGGGCCACTGTCCTCCAGACCCTAGAATTGTAGATCGCTGAAAGCTTGCAACATGAACCTAGAAAAGCCGTAGACAATGCCAGTTCATGAAAGCAGCTGGGAGGAGGGTTATACCCTGCAAAGCTACAAGGGTGGAGCTGCCCAAGGCCACCTCTTGTATCAGCATGACCTGGATGTGAGACATGGAGGCAAAGGAGATCATTTTGAAACTTTAAAGGTTTAATGACTGACATATTGGATTTTAGACTTGCATGGGGCCTGTTCTCCTTTGTCTTGGCCAATTTCTCCCAGTTGGAATGAGAATATTTACCCAATGCCTGTACTCCCATTGTATCTAGGAAGTAACTAACATGCTTTGGATTTTACAGGCTCATACATGGAAGGGAGTTGCCTTATCTCAGATGAGACTTTGGACTTGGACTTTTGAGTTAATTCTGAAATTAGTTAAGACTTGGGGGACTGTTGGAAGAGCATGATTGTGTTTTGAAATGTGAGGGCATGAGATTTGGGAGGGGCCAGGGTGAAATGATATGATTTGGCTATGTCCCAACCCAAGTCTGATCTTGAATTGTAGTTCTCATAATCTCCACATGTCACGGGAGGGACCTGGTGGGAGGTAACTGAATCATGGGGTCAGTTTCCCCCATGCTATTCTCATGATAGTAAGTTCTCACAAGATCTAATGGTTTTATAAGGGGTTTCTCCCTTCGCTTCTCTCTCATTCTTCTCCTTAATGCTGCCAAGTCAAGAAGGATGTGTTTGCTTCCCCTTCTACCGTGACTGTAAGTTTCCTGAGGTCTCCCCAGCCATGCTGAACTGTGAGTCAATTAAACCTCTCTCCTTTCTAAATTACCCAGTCTTGCATGAGTCTTTATTAGCAGTGTGAGAACAGACTAATACAGTGTTGTTTTCTGTTTTAGGCTATTACAAATAATGCTGCTATGAATATTCTTGTATATGTTTTGCTCTAAGCATATATATACAATTTCCATGTTTCTATTTTGTTAAAGATTCAGTCAGGATTGTTTTAAAGTTTTACTGTAAGTGTTGTTGTTAGATACAAAATAAAGATATACAACTATATTTTTGTCATAGGTACAGGAGTATGTATGAGTTCTAAGCTATAAAACCGTTTCCAAATACAAATTTTTTCTTAGGAATATTTGCTGTCAAAGGTCATCCATATTCATACCCAGGAGGATAGTTGTTGGTGATAGGATAGTTTAGTTCAATTTTAGTGTGTAGTGCCTACAGTGTTTTCAAGGTGATTATGTTGAGTTACACTAATAAAAAACACATATAATTAAATTCCTGTTGCTCTATATCCTTGTGAGCATTTAGCCTTTTCTGTCTTTTTAATTGTAAACATTACCACATGTGTGTGTGTGTGTGTTTAATGGTATTTCACAGTGGTTTATCAAATAAAGAAACTGAGCTTCCTCTCAGAATGTTTATTCATTGTTCGATAGTCTTTTTATTTGTACGAAATGACTTTTCAATATTATTTTCAATTTTTTTTTCTGTTGTGTTGTTTGCATTTTTCTGTATTTTTTTCTATTTTTCTATTCTTTATATAAGACTTTGGCATGTGATATATGTTGTATATGAATTTCTCTCAATCTGCAGGTGATGTTTGCTCTCTTAGTGGTATTTTTTGATAAATGTAAATTATTAAATTTAATGATTAATCCTTCTGTATGTCCTGCTAACAAATTTTAACCAATTTTAAAGTCTCATTAATATGTTCTAAATTGCGTCAAAAAAAAAGAATTTTTCTGAAGTAAAAAAAAAAAAAGAGAGAGAAAAACAAACAATAAAACACTTCCTCTACCCAAGTGTGTGCTTTTTTTGTGTGTTGAAATATCCCTTTGTATTGAATTGAAGGGTATAGTTTAAAGACTCATTTGTTCTAAATATTAACTTCCTTTGTGGTTTAGCAAGCAAAGGGCATCAGAGAAATTGCATAAGTGCTATGTGTTTACAATTCTGCAGATTGTCATTGGCAACTGAAATTCATCCAAGAAGCTGTCAAATACCTAATTTCTATTATGTTACAATGAAATAATTACTGCACTTGGTAGTTTCAAAACTGTTTGTTCTTTTTGCAGGGCTTTAATTTTCCCCCTTGTGTCAGGAAAAGATTTTCAGAGATAAAAAAAAGGATTTCATAGCTTTATTTCAATGATTATAAATGTCATACATAATTTATTGTAATATTTAGTATGAACATGCTAAAATAAACCAAAGAGGAAAAATAAATCTGAACAAAGAAAAGAATGGAACAAACAAAAAGAAAAAGGAGTGATAGCCCTACATGAAAATGTTTACTAAAATCAATTGTCATTTTCAAAGCAATGGACACTTTAAATTTTTGCATGAGTATGTGTTCAAACACAACCCACACAAACAAATGTATATACACAATAACAATTTTCTTTAATTGTCTGTATTTTTAACCCTTTTATAATGAATATAATAATTTTAGATTGAGAAATATGTTACTATTATACAGTTGTAGGTAGGTTATAAAAGTTCCCATGGTTATAACATTAGTATATAGGTATTATTTTAATTTTAATGAAAGTCTATCACTTTATGTAACCACTATACATTAATTTCTAAATTGAGTTTGATGTCATAAATTAAGTCATAAAACTTAATTTAGGTTATCATATTGAATTATAAAATTGCAATTATTATACACTTTCTAAGTTCTTGATTAAGGCCTTCCCTATGGATCTGGGCCATTTCTCATGATAACTGTTAAGTTCATATAATTAAAAATATCTGTGGCTATGATATCTTTCTTAGTGTGCCAATTTTGAGCATATGCATCTGAAGTGAATTAGAGCATAGCATGCATAAAAGTGTCTAACATTTATTTAGGAGAATTACAATTTTATGGGTGGGCCCTTTCTCAAGCTGAGCATAGTTAAATTAATATGGCAGTCCTGCTGTAGTCTGGAGTCTTAGCTGAGCATTATTAGTACATAATAAAATACATCTATTACCTGTTTATAGTGGATAACATGTTGAAGCATCCAAAATATTTATTTTCTCACATTACTGCATCTACAGCTTTTAAGGTACTCAAAACTAGACTCTTGCTTAGAGAAAATAAATTTTATTACATAACTTAGATATTTTAAACATAATCAAATAAAAGAATTGCATGGCTAAAATGTTAAAGATAATGGAGATAACTAGGAGATGGTACAGTGGAAGTAAATCAGTTAGAATTTTTTGTATTTTTGGGTGCAAGTCCTTATGACCTAACAATAGTGGCTTAAACATGAAAAATTTATTTTCGTCTTATAAAGCTAAGTCTTGACTGGTAAGACAGCTTGGTAAAATTATGATTTTTTTCATGGACAAAATATGCCTGGTATCAAAGAAGAACTAAACAAACAGATATTTCATGTCCATAAATAGGAACAGTCAGTATTGTTAAGATGTCAGTTCTTCCCGAATTTATCTATAAATACAGTGGAATTCCAACCAAAAGCCCAGTGATTTTGTGGAAATTGACAAACTAATTTTAAAGTTCATATAAAGAGACAAAAGACCCAGAATATCCAATATGACATTAAAGGAGAAGATTAAAGTTGGAGGAATGATAGTACCTGACTTCAAGGTTTACTATAAAGCTTTAATAATCAAGTCAGCATGATACTGCTGAGAGTTTAGACACCCAGGTCAATGAAGCAGAATAGACAGCCAAGAAATAAACTCACAAAAATATAGTCAACTGATCTTTGACAAAGAAGCTAAAGTATTACAATGGAGAAAAGATGTGTTTTTTTTTTTTTTTTCAACAAATGGTACTGGAATAACTGGACATCCGCACACAAAAAATAAATCCAAATATGGACCTTATGCCTTTCACAAATATTAATTCAAAATGGATCATAAACCTAAATGTAAAATATAAAACTATAAAGCATCTAGAAGATAACATAAAAGAAAAACTAAGTGGTTTAGGGATTGGCAATAACTTTTTAGATATAGCACCAAAGGCATGATCAATGATAGAAAGAATAAGCTGAACTGTATTAAAATTTAAAGAATTCTATTTTGTCTACAAAAGACACTGGCAAGAGAATGAAAAGACAAGCCACAGACTGGGAGAAAATGTTTACAAAATATACACTTGATAAAGAACTGTTATTCAGGCTGTGTGCAGTGGCTCACACCTGTAATCCCAGTACTTTGGGATGCTGAGGAGGGCAGATTACCTGAAGTCAAGAGTTCCATACCAGCCTGGCCAACATGGCGAAACCCCGTCTCTACTAAAAATACAAAAATTTACAGGGCATGGTGGTGCATGCCTGTAATCCCAACTACTGAGGAGGCTGAGGCCAGAGAATCATTTGAACCCAGGAGGTGGAGGTTGCATTCAGCTGATATTGTGCCACTTCACTCCTTTGTCACTCAGGAGTGACAAAACAAGACTTCATCTCAAAAACAAACAAACAAACAAAAAACTTATTCAAAATATATAAAGCTGTGATTCTGTTATTCAAAATACATAAAGAACTCTTAAAACTCAATAAGAAAACAACACACTTTTTAAAAATGGGTCGAAGACCTTGAAAAATATCTCACTGAAGAAGATATGGAGATGGCAAATAAACTTATAAAAAGATGCTTCATATCATATGTCATCAGAGAATGCAAATTAAAGCAACAAGATTCCACTACACACTTATTAAAATGTCTAAAATCAAAAAACACCGACAATGCCAAATGCTGATAAGAATGTGGAGCTACTGGAATTCTCATTCATTAGTGGTGCAAATGCAAAATGGCCCAGAAAATTTGTAAGACAGTTTTGCAGTTTTTTACAAAACTAAATAGTATATGCATTCTGTATGATCCAATAATCATGCTCCATGGTATTTACCCAAAGGAGGTGAAAACATGTTCCCCACAAAAATCTGCACGCAGATGTTTGAAGCAGCTTTATACGTAAAATTGCCAAAACTTGGAAGCAACTGAGATGTTTTCCAGTAGGTGAATGGGTAAATAAACTGTAGTTAATCCTGACAATTAGATATTGTTCAGCACTAAAAAGAAATGAGATATCAAGCCATGAAAGGGTGTGAAAGAAACTTAAACACAGATTAAGTGGACAAAACCAATCTGAAGAGCCTACATACTGTAGGATTTAAACTATATGACATTCTGCAAAGTTAAAACTTTGGAGACAATAAAGATACCAGTGGTGCCAGGGGTTGGGAAGGAGAGAGGGATAAATAGGAAGAGCACAGAGATTCTTTTCAGGCAGGAAACCTTCTCTATATGATACTATAAATGTGGATACATAGAATTATACAAATGTTTTCTCTATCTGTGGTGTGTATTTTCATTCTCTTGGCAATGTCTTTTGCAAACAGGGCAGAAATTTTTAATTTTAATGATGTCCAGCTTATCAATTATTGCTTTCTTTTATGGATCATGCCAAAAACATCAGTTGCTCAAATGCTGTTTCACAATCCCATTGAGTTCTTCAAATTTCAGCAATTTGATTACCAATCTTGGCTCAATAGTGACATTTGATTATTTAGAGTAGAAAATGAATGCTTTACATTTTCTGCTATGATTAGCCACATCACAACATGTGTAAAATCTCTAAAATGTAAGAAGCATTATATTGAAGAATATGTAACTAATTGTAATCAAAAGAGAGAAGGTTGATAAAATAATAGATGACGTTGAGCTTTTTGAATTTCTAGTTAAATTTCTAAAAATTGCACCAAGTCAATTATATTCTTGAATGTGGATCACTTTTCACTTAATGGTTAATTGTTTAAAGACAGTACTTTATTTTTTTAAAAATTAATTGAGATAGAACTCACATACCATAAAGTTCGCCCTTTTAAAGTGTACAGTTGTTTCTCAACCATCACAATTATCAAATTCCAGAATGTTTTTCATCACCACACAAAGAAACTTTATACTCATTAGCTGACATTCCACAACTCCTCATCTCTATAGCCCCTGAGAGTCATTAATCTATCTTCTATCTCTATGGATTTTTCCTGTTATAAGCATTTCCTAAAAATTGAATCATATAATATGTGGCTTTTGGGGTCTGGTCTCTTTCATTTAGCATAATCTTTTCAGGTTCATCTTGTTATAGCATGTATCAACACTTCATTCTCTGTTGTGGTTAAATGATTTTCAATTTAGGAATATACTGCATTTTGCTTACTCATCAGTTTCTGGGCATTTTGGTTGTTTAAACTTTTTTTTTTTTTTTTTAAAGACGGAGTCTCGCTTTGTCACCCAGGCTGGAGTGCAGTGGCTACTCAGGAGGCTGGGGCAGGAGAATCACTTAAACCCGAGAGGTGGGTGTTGCAGTGAGCCAAGATCATGCCACTGCACCCTAGCCTGGGCAACAGAGTGAGACTGTCTCGAACAAACAACAACAAAACGCAGAAACAAATCCACACACCTACAGTGAACCCATTTTTGACAAAGGTGCCAAAAATATACACTATGGAAAAGACAGTTTGTTCGATAAATAGTGCTGGGAAAACTGGATATTCGTATGCAGAAGAATAAAACTAGACCCCTATCTCTCATCATATACGAAAATCAAATCAAAGTGGATTAAAGACAAATCTAAGACCTCGGACTATAGAACTCATTCAAGAAAACTTCGGAGAAAATCTCCAGGATACTGGACTGGGCAAAAGTTTTCTGAGCAATACTTCACAAGCACAGGCAACCAAAGCAAAAAATGGATAAATTGGTTCACATCAAGTTAAAAAGATCCTGCAGAGACAAGGAAACAATTAACAAAGTGAAGAGACAACCCACAGAATGGGAGAGAATATTTTCAAACTACTCATTTGAAAAGGAATTAATAACTAGAATATATAAGGAGCTCAAACAACTCCACAAGAAAAATATCTAATAATTTGATCAAAAAATGGGCAGAAGATTTGAATAGACATTTCTCAAAAGAAGACATAAAAATAGCAAATAGGCATATGAAAAGGTGTTCAACATTATTGATCACCAGAGAAATGAAAATCAAAACTACAATGAGATATCATTTGACCCCAGTTAAAATGACTTCTATTGAAAAGACAGTCAACAACAAATACTGGCAAGGATGTGAAGAAAAAGGAACCCTTATACCCTGTTGGTGGGAATGCTAATAGTAGAACCACTGTAGAGAACAGTTTGGAGGTTCCTCAAACAACTATAACTTGAGCTATCATATGATCCAACAATCCCACTGCTGGGTATCTACCCCAAAGAAAGGAAATCAGTATCTTGAAGAGACATCTGCGCTCCTGTTTGTTGCAACACTGTTTACAACAGCTAAGATTCGGAAGTAGCCTACGTGTCCATTGACAGATAAATGGATGAAGAAAATGTAGTACATATACACAGTGGAGTACTAGTCATCCATAAAAAAGAATGAGATCCAGTGATTTGCAACAACATGGATGGAACTGGAGGTCATTATGTTAAGTGAAATAAGCCAGGCACAGAGAGACAAACATTGAATGTTCTCATTTATTCATGGAATCTAAAAATCAAAACAATTGAACTCATTGACATAGAAAGTAGAAGGATGGTTACCAGAAGCTGGGAAGAGTAGTAGGAGGATGAGGGGAACTGGGGATGGTTGATGAGTACACAGAAAAATAGTTGGAAGAAATGAGTGGGACCTACTATTTGATGGCACAACAGGGTAACTGTAGTCGGTAATAACTTATTTGTAATTTTAAATTAAAGACTGTGATCAGATTGTTTGCAACTCAGAGGATAAATGCTTGACGGGATGGATAACCCATTCTTCATAATATGCTTATTTCACATTGCATGCCTGTATCAAAATATCCCATGTACCTCATAAATATACATACCTTCTATGTACTCACAAAAACTAAAAATGAAAAAAATGCACAAAAGAAGTGGCAAGCACAGCCTTGTCCTGTTCCTGTTATTATAGTGAAATAAAAGATTTCACTATAATGAAGTCTTTATCTCTATGTATAATGTTAGCTTTGTATGTTCCATAGATACACTTTGTCAGGTTGGAGAAGTTCCCTTCTATTCCAGTTTGAGTGTTTTTTTTATATCATTAAATGATTTGGATTTTGTCAAATGCTTTTTTTATCTATCAAGATGACCATTTTTGTTTGGATGTATCACTTTGATTGATTTTTCTATGTTGAACCAACCTACCTAGCATTTCTGGGATAATCTTCATTTGGTTATGTTGTATTATCCATATTATATATTGCAGGATTCTGATTGCTGATAAAATGTTAAGAATTTACATGTCTCTATTCCTAAGTGATATCTGTCAGTAGTTTTCTTGTAATGTCTTTGTATGATTTTGGTGTCAGTGTAATACTGCCTGGATAGAATGAATTAAGAAGCTTTTGCTCCTCTTTTATTTTGGAAGATTTTGTGAAAAATAAATGTTAACTCTTCTTTACACATTATGTAGAGTGTTGTCATCTTTTTCTGGACTTTTCATTACTGGGGAATTTTTTATTATGAATTCATTATCTTTATTTGTTGTGGTTGTATTCAGACCTTTTCTTTGTGAGATAGTTTCAGTCTTTCTATAATAAGAATCTTTCTTATTTAATCTATATTATCTAATCTCTTGGCATACCTTCTTTATAGTATTCAATTATAATCATTTTTATTTCTATTAGTTTGGTAATAATGTTACCTCTTTCATTCCCAATTTTAGTAGTTGAGCTTTCATTTTTTAATTTCGTGTTCAGTATAGCTAAAGGAATGTCAATTTGTTCATTGTTTTTGAAGAATACACTGTTGGTCTTTTTCAATTAAATTTGTTTTCTATTCTCTATTTCACTCGTTTTCTCTCTGATCTATATTATAGCCTTAAATCAGCTTGCTTCATTTTTAGTTTGCCTTTAATTTTCTCATTTATTAAGGTTTAATTATTGATTTGTTATTTTTCTTCTTTTTTAATACAGATATTTATTGCTATAAATTTCACTGTACCTACTGCTTTTGGTACATCAAGTAAGTTTTGGCATGTCATATTTGTCATGTTTTAATTTTCATTCATCTTAAAGTGTTTTCTAATTTCTTTTGTGATTTCTTCTTTGCCCCATTAGTTATTTAGAAATGTTATTTAATATCTACATATTGATGACTTTTCAAAAATTTCTTGTTATTTTTTATTTTTTAATATTTTTATTATACTTTAAGCTCTGGGGTACATGTGCAGAATGTGCAGTTTTGTTACCTAGGTATACACGTGCCATGGTGGTTTGCTGCACCCATCAACCCATCACCTATGTTAGATATTCCTCCTAATGCTATCCCTCCCATTATTAATTTTTAAATTGTTTCATTTTATAATTTTTAAAGAGCATTATTGAGGTATGATTAACATAGAAAAAGCAGCACATATTTAAGGTATACAACCTAATAAGTGTGGAGGTAAGTATACACCTAGGAAATCATCGTAACTATCAATGACATAAACATATCCATTACTTCAAAATGTTTGCTCCTACCTTCTTTATTTATGGATTGTATGCTTCTAAAAATTTATCCATTTCTTTTGTTTGTTCAATTTGTTGGCATATAATTATTCATGATAGTGTCTTACGATTTTTTATTTCTGTGGCATCGGTTTTAATATTTCTTCTTTTGTGTCTTATTTCATTTATTTTAGTCTTCTCTCTTTTTAAAATCATGCTAAGAGTTTTAAGTTTTTGTTTACCTTTTTAAAAACCTAACTATTTTGCTGATTTTTTTGTATTATTTTTCTATATTCTGATTTATTTCTACTCTAATCTTTACTGTTATTTTCCTTCTGGTAACTTAGGGCTTAGTTTATTTTTCTTTTTTCTAGTTTATTTATTTATTTTTTTTGAGGTGTTAAGTTGGATTTTTATTTGGGATGTTTTTTACATAGGCATTCATCATTGTACACTTCCCTTTTCATAATGCTTTCACTTTCACTTCATCCCAGAAGGTTTGTTATGTTGTGTTTTTGTTTGTCTTGAAATGTTTTCCAATTTCCCTTTTGATTTCTTTTTCAACCTATTTGTTGTACAAGAGTGTGTTTTTAAATTTTCATGTAGTTATAAATTTTTACAGTTTTCTTTTGCTATTGATTTCTAGTTTTATTTTATTGTTGTTTGGAAAATGCACTTAGAATAATATGTCTTCTTAAATTTTTTAATGTTTTATGACTTAGCATGTTATCCATTCTAGAGGATGTTCTGTGGTCACTTGAGAAAAATGTGTATTCTGTTATTGTTGTTTAGGATATTTTGTATGTTTGTGAGGTCCATTTGTTGCTCAAGTCTCCTCTTGTTGATTTTTTTGTCCAGATAATGTCTGAATTATTGAAACTGGAGTAGTAACGTCTTTTACTATTATTGTATTGCTGTCTATTTCTCCTTTCAGATCTGTCAATATTTCCTTTGTATGCTTAGGTACTCTAATGTTGGGCAATATTTATAATTGTTATATCATTCTGTTGAATTGACATTTTTATCATTATAAATGACCTTCTATGTCTCTTGTGACAGTTTGTGACTTAAAATCCTTTTTTTTTAATGTATGTATAGACATCCTGTATTCTCTTGGTTAACAAATGCGTAGAGTATCTTTTTCTACCACATTTCCTTGCAACCTACATATGTCTTTAAATCTAAAATGAGTCTTGTAGGTAGCATTAATGTTAAATATTGTTGTTTTATTTATTCAGTCACTACATCATTTGATTGAGGGAGATCAGTCCATTTAAATTTAAAGTAATTATTGGTAAGAAAGGAATTACTGTTGCCTGTTTGTTAATTGCTTTTGATTTTTTTTCCCTTGTAGTTCTGTTGTTTCTTTCTTCCTCTCAGTCTTTCCTGGTGAATGGATTATTTATGCAGTTGTGTTCTTTTATTTTCTTCTCTTCATTTTTTGTGTATCTACTATATATTTTCACTTTGGGGTTACCATGAGGCTTATATAAAACACTTTGTCATACCTATTTTAATCTGATAACTAGTTAACATAACTTGCATCCAAAAAATTTACAGTTTTATTCCCCTGATACATTTTATGTCATTGATGTCAGACTTCACTTCTTTTTATGTTGTGAATCCATTGACACACTTTTGTAGTTACAATTATTCTTATTATTTTTGTCTTTTAAATTTTATACCTGAGTTAAAAAAAGATATTTGTCACCATTACATTATTACATTATTCTGTTTTTGACTATATAGGTGTCTTCACCAGTGAGATTTATATTTCCATATACTTTTGTGTTGCTGTTTATTGTCTTTTTATATCAACTTGAAGAACTGTTTGACACTTCTTGTAATTTAGGTCTAATGGTAACAAATTTCCTCAGTATTTCTTTGTCTGAGAAAGTCTTTATTCTTCATTTTTAAAGAAAAACTTTGCTATGTTTAGCATCTGTGGTTGGCAATTTAAAAAATATTTCTTTTTTTTTTTTTTTAGAAATTTGAATATATCATCACTATCTTCTGTCCAGAAAGGTTTCTGCTGAGATATCTGCTAATAGCCATATGGAGTTTCCCTTTTACTTAATGAATTGCTTTTCTCTTGCTAATTTCAAATTTTTTACCCTTGACTTTTCACAATTATGTGTCTCCATGTAGACCTCTTTAGGCTTAATCTAAGTTTATTTGAACTTCAAGAATCTAAATGTCCATTTACATCCCAAGATTTGAGAAGTTTTCAGCTAAAATTTATTTACGTAAGCTTTTTGTCCCTTTCTCTTTGTATGCTCCTTCTGCATTGCCATAATGCATATATTGGTTTTATTGATTATATCCCATACATCCCACAGGCTTTCTTCACTCTTTTCCATTACTTTTGTGACTTTGACTAGATAATTCTATACAATCTATCTTCAAGTTCACTGATTCTTTCCTCTGATTGGTTGAACTTCTGTTGAAGTTCTTTATTTAATTTTTTAGGTCAGTTATTGTATTTTCAGCACCAGAATTTCTTTTTGGTTCTTTTAATTGTTTTTATCTCTTTTTCTTGTTTTTCTTTTTTTATAACCTCTATGGTTTGATTCTGGGTAAGCTCTTTTTAAGCTTCTAATTTTGTTGATTTATTGTTTTCCTGATTTATTTAGCTGCCTAGCTCTGTTTCTTAGTAGCATAATGAGCGCCTTCATCACAATTATTTTGAATTCATTGTCAGGTATTTCACAGGTCTCATTTTCTGTAGGGTTGATATATTAGAGCTTTATTTTTATTTTTTATTTATTTTGTGATGTCATGTTTTCCTGATTCTTTATGATGCCTGTAGCCTGCATTGGTATCTGTGAATTTAAGGAAGAATTTACTTCTTCTGGTCTTTACAGACTGGCTAAAGTCCTTCATTAGTCGGTATAGTCAGTGTGGCCAAATAGTCTGGGTGTCTGTCGAAGTGGTCAACAGACAGGCCAGCTGGGAATCCAGAGCTGGCCTCTATGGGTGGGTATGCTCAGTGCTAAGGACTGTGCATCAGCAGGCATGTTGTTAGGATCCAGGGAGTTGGGGAAGGGACTGCTATCATGGGTCACAGGATGGCTGTCAAGGTCCCCAAATTGGCTGTTAACACCACTGCCCCTTTTTGTCTTTAGTTGTCCCCATGTTATCAAGCCATACTCATTCCCTCAGTGTTCTGGGTATTGTGCAATATAGGCAAGGTTGTCAGGTGTGCCCCAAAAGACTAAGGAGGTCAGATGCTCACTTCATTCTCTTTTTCTCCATAGGACAACTTGCAGCAGAGGTGCTCTGTGTGTCATGACATCTCAGATTGGGGAAATGAATGAAGCAGGTAAAGTGAAACTGTCTTTGTTTTATTATTATTATTATTATTTTCAATGCATTTTTCTCCTTTCTGTACTCTAATAGGATGCTGTACCTTCTCACCTGTATTCTGGAGCTCTCAAAAAGGTATTTTCATCCATGGATGATTTTAAATAGGTGTTTTGGTTGGGGGATGAGGGCCAGAAACTCCTATTTTGCCATCTTAATGTGTCAATTGTGTTGGTTTTAAAACTTATTGCATTGTCTTTGAAACATTTCTATAACATTAAGCTTTTAAGTTTTTGAGACAGATTTGTGACCAAACATAGTTTATCCTGCAGAATGTTTCAGGTTGACTTGAGGAGAATGTGTATTTTCCCAATTGGGCATGGACTGTCCTATAGATGTCTATTAGTTCTATTTGATTTTTAGTGTTGTTCCAATATTTCATCTTATTATTCTTCAGTCTAGTTCTTTGATCTATTATTAAAAGTGAGCTATTAAAATCTTCAGTTACTTTTGTGGAATCATCTGTTTCTCCTTCAATTCTGTCAGATTTTTCTTCATGTATTTTTGGGTTCTATAAGTACATATACGTTTATAATTATGTATTCTTCATGGATTGGCACTTTCATCAGCATAAAATATCCATTTTTATTTTTGTTAACAATTTTATTCTCAAAATCTGTTTGTTTCTATTTGTATAGCTCTTCTAGCTTTCCAGGTGATTATAGTTTATATGTTGCCTTCTTCACATCACCTTACTTTCAACCTATTTTATCTTACCATCAACTTATTTCTCCTAGAGGTATACATTTGGATATTTTTTTAAAAATTCATTCTGCTGATCTCTGTCTATTGATTGACACATAATGTGGCCCCCAAAATTTGTGTTTCAAAACCTAATGCCAATGTAATAACATTAGCAGTGCAACCTTTGGTTGGTGACTAGGTCGTAAGAAAAGAGTCCTCATTATACAAATAATGACCTTAAAAAAGAGGTTTAAAGGCAGCTTGTTTGCCCCTTTGACTATATGGAGACACAATGAGAAGGTACTGTCTACATGGAACAGGACACTATATCTTCTAGTGCCTTGATTATGCACTTCTTAGCCTCCATAATTGTGAAAAATAAATTTATGTTATTTATAAGCTGCCCAGATTATGGTACTGGGCAAGGTTAGAGTTAGGCTTAGAGTTCTGTTTTAAGTTCTTTTTCTTTGAGAAATTTTCAAACTCCTCTCCATAATGGCTGAACTAATTTATATTCCCATCAGCAGTGTATAAGCATACGTTTTTCTATGCAGTCTTATCAGCATCTGTTACTTTTTACTTTAATAATAACCATTCTGACTAGTGTGAGACGGTATCTCATTGTGGTTCTTATTTGCACTTCTCTAATAATTTTTCTCAATAATTAGTGATATTGAGCATTTTTTCACATGTTTGTTGGTCACTTGGATGTATTCTTTTGAGAAGTGTGCATGTGCCCACTTTTTATATGTGTGTGTGGTGTTTTTTTGTTTGTTTGTTTTTGTTTTTACTTTTTGATTTAAGTTCCTTATAGATCTGGCAAACATTTTCTCTCATTCTAGAAGTTGTATGTTTGCTTTGCTGACAGTTTCTTTTGCTGTGCAGAAGCTCTTTAGTTTAATTAGGTCCTACTAGTCAAATTTTGTTTTTGCTGCAATAGCTTTCGAAGACTTAGTCGTAAATTATTTGCCTATATCCAGAAGAGTATTGCCTAAGTTTTCTTCCAGGATTTTTATAGTTTGGGGTCTTACATTTAAATACCTAATCCATCCTGAGTTAACTTTTGTATGTGGTGAGAGATAGAGTTCCAGTTTCATTCTATTGTATATGGCTAGCCAGTTATCCCAGCACCATTTATTGAATAGGGAATCATTTCCGCCTTGCTTATTTTTGTTGACTTTGGCAAAATCAGGTGTTTGTATGTATGTGGTATTATTTCTTGGTTCTCTACTCTGTTCCTTTGGTTTTTGTGTCTGCTTTTGTACTAGTACCATGTTTTGGTACTGGTTTTGTTTACTGCAGCCTTGTAGTATACAGTCAGGTAATGTGATGCCTCTGGCTTTGCTCTTTTTGCTTATGAATGCTTTGGATTTTCAGGCTCTTTTTTGGTTTCGTATGAATTTTAGAACAGTAATTCTGTTAAAAGTGATGTTGGTGGTTTGATAGACATAGCATTGAATCTATAATTTTTGGGGGGCAATATAGCCATGTTAGTGACATTGATTTTCTAATCCTTGAGTATGGAATGTTTTTCCATTTATTTATGTCATCTATTATTTCTTTTAGCAGTGTTTTGTAGTTCTCCCTGTAGAGCTCTTTTATCTTCCTTGTTAGATTTATTTCTAGATATTTGATTTTGTTTGTGCCTATTATAAATGGGTTTGTGTTTTTGATTTGGTCCTCAGATTGAATGCTATTGTATAGAAATGCTAGTAATTTTTGTATATTTATTTTGTATCCTGAAACTTTACTAAAATCATGTATTGGTTCTAAAAGCCTTCTGCTGAAGTCTTTAGGCATTTGTAGGTGTATAATCATATCATCTGTAAAAGGAGTTTTCTTCTTCTTTTCCTATTTGGATGCCTTTTATTTTTTTTCTTGCCTGATTGTCCTGGCAAAGACTTCCAGTACATTTTGCATATGAGTCATGAGAGTGGGCATCCTTGTCTTGTTCCAGTTCTCAGTGAGAATGCTTCCAGCTTTTACTCATTCAGTATGATGTTGGATATAGGTTTGTCATAGCATAGACTATTATTATTTTGAGTTATGTTCCCTTGATGCTTTGCTTGTTGAGGATTTTTCTCATGAAGGAATGTTGGATTTTATTGAAAACTTTTTCTCATCTATTGATATGATCATATAGTTTTAAATTGTGTTTATATGGTGAATCACATTTATTGATTCACATATGTTGAGCCAACTTTGTATCCAAGGAATAAAGCCTACCTAATCATGGTGAATTAACTCTATGATGTGCTGCTGTATTCAATTTGCTAGAATTTTGCTGGTAATTTTTATGTCTATGTTAATCAGAGATATCAACCTGAAATTTTCTTTTTTTGTGTCTCTACCAGGTTTTGGTATCAGAGTAATGCTGACTTCATAGAATGAGTTAAAGGTAAGTCCCTACTCAATTTTTCAAATGGTTTTAATAGAATTGGAACCAGCTCTTCTTTGCATGTCTAGTAGAATTTGGTTGTGAATCCATCTGGTCCAGGGAACTTTTTGTTTGATAGTTTTTTTATTACTGATTCCATTTTGGAACTTGATATTGGTCTATTCAGGGTTACAATTTCTTCCTGATTCAATCTTTGGAGGCTTTGTGTTTCCAGAAACTTATTCATTTCCTTTAGATTTTCCAGTTTGTGTACATAAAAGTATTCATAATAGCCTCTGAGGATCATTTGTATTTCTGTGGGAATGGTTGTAATGTTACTTTTTTTTCTGGTTGTGCTTATTTGGATCTTCTCTCTTTTTTCTTTGTTAATCTAGCTATTGAATTATCTATCTTATTTATCCTTACAAAGAAGTAAGTTCTGGTTTCGTTTATCTTTGTACGGACTTTGGGTCTCAATTTCTTTCAGTTCTGCTCAACTTTATTTATTTATTTTCTTCTGTTAGCTTTGGGGTTAGTTTGTTCTTGTTTTTCTAGTTTGTCTAAGTGTGATATAAGGTTGCTAATTTGAGACATTTCTCACTTTTTGAGGTAAGCATTTAGCACTATAAACTTTTAGCACATTTTTCACTATATCTCAGAGATTTTGGTATGTTGTATCTGTGCTTTCTTTAATTTCAAGAATCTTTTGATTTTTGCCTTAATTTCATTGCTTACCCAAAATTCAATCAGGAATAAGTTGTTTGTGTGATTTGGGGAGCTCTTGGTATTGATTTCTACTTTTATTCCAAGGTGATCTGAGAGTATGATTGCACTTTTTACAAAAAAAAAAAAATTACAAAAAGCTGCACTTTTTACCCAAGAATGTGGTTGATCTTGAAGTATGTTTTGTGTGCAGATGACAAGAATGTATACTCTGTGGTTGATTGGGTGGAGTGTTCTATAGCTGTCTATCAGGTCCAATTTGTCTAATGTCAAAGTTTAGTCCTGAATTTATTTGTTAGTTTTCTACCTCAGTAATCTGTCTGATGCTTTCAGTAGAGTTTTGAATTCCCCTAGTATTATTGAAAACAACAGGATACTTAGTGGGAGAGGTAAAATGACAGGACCCAGTCTTCTAGAGGAGGCAAAATTAAAATATAATCCATCACCAGATGAACTATGCTATAATTATAGCATTTTTTGTTTTTAATTTCCTATTTTGGTAGGAAAACAGTAATATTACAATTATAGAGAAAATAGACCTACTTTTTATGTAGTTGATTTTATATGTCACTGATGATCTGTCTCATTTACAACCCTTATTAAGTGTTTCCCTTCTTGAGAATTTGGAGAGTTGAGATGGAGCTTCAGTGCCTTCAAAGAGAACACTGATCTTCACCCTGCAATTATGATGAAAAACATTTCATGTGGGAAAGATGAAATGGAGCAGAAGAAATATCTGCTACAGTTTCTATGAAAACAGTTTTATAGACTTTTGTTTTTTTATAATGAGTACTTTCTCAGCCTTGGGCCATTCTTATATTGTGGAATTCCCCAATCTATGAGAGGTAGGAGGCATATTCCTACCCCTCCTCTCTCCACACACCCCCACCCCAAGCAGCAGAGGTGAAATCATTATGTCCTACCAAGGAAGCAGCCAGTCCACAAGGATAGCTTCAGCAATGGTACTCTTTTCCTAAAGAGTTTGAAACTTGAATAAGCACTAGAAAGACAACTGACAGTTGAGATTTGATTTGTGGTTGTTAAATCTATGGTCAGTGGTTAGGTTTCCAAAGAGTAAGGACACCTTACTCTTTTTGACTAGATTATTTTTGCTGCAAAGCCTCATTTGCATTTATCTTGTTTGCTTAGCCTGATTTTCTGGTCTTCATATAGACTCTAGGATCTACCGAATTTCTTTACCTTTTTCCTGCCTAATTCCTTTTCCCCTCATATAGTAGGTTTCTATTGCTTGCAGCTAAGAACCCTAACTTACACTGATATTATTGTTTAATCCTTGTTCTGTGGTGGGCAGGTCTATACAGACCTACCCCAAAGTGTAAGGAAGCTGAGATACCAAAGAAGGAGGCTGACATATCCAGTTTCTTGGAAAGAAACATTTAATAGGGACTTATGAATAGAAGTCATGTCTGTTTCTTGGGGGCCAGTGATACAAGATGATGGATCCTTCTTCTACTACCTGTGCAAATCTAGGGCTTATATATTATAGGAAAAGTATATATGTGATTCAGAAGATACACAGAGACCAACTGAAGTAGGATAACATCAAGGTTTTTTTGACCTAAGGGAAAGATTTATGATAAGTACATATACTCTTACACAAAGAACAATAGATAATATAGAAATCTGAGAGATATTCCTGCAACTGGGGTTAACTGGAAATCAACATGACAGATTAGCATCCAAGATGGAATTACTTTAGCCTCCATAATCTTTGTCATTTTTTTTATTGCCAGGATACAAATATCACACTTCTCTAAATAAATCCTTAAAGTTGTATACATATTAGAGGAGCATATAGGGTGGTAAAAATTACTTAGGAAGAGGCTTTTTGACCGCTTATCCTTTGGGCCAATCAACCAAGATAGTGCAGCTGCATTATCATTGACCATTACTTTAGTAATTCAGAATCATATCATTTTTTCAGAAATGTCATATGAAAATATGAAATGAAATTACCTTCACAAGACAATGTTGAAACATTTATAAGGCATTACAATATTGAATGTCATAATATTTAAAATATATTTTGTGCATGAATTTATAGGTATTTTCTCATTTCAATTTTCATTAATAATACAGTTCTCTCAGTTGTTAATGCAAGACTGTTATTGCCAAACAATTTACTAGTCAATATAGAGCCCAGGCCACTGGGCTGACTACACTGGATTTTACCTTATTAACAGACTCCCTTAAGAGCAAAAGAAAGGAAATAATTGGTAACAACTTCGGGTATGTACCCAAAGACATAACTTTTCAGAACATTTTCTTCAATTAAAATACAGCATTAACAAAATGAAGTGGAGAAAGCTAAAATTTAGTGGAAAAAATATTCTCTTGAAATTGAGTAGAAGTGTAGCTAAGGAAAGTTTAGTTACAATCAACTTGGTTAAAATGTGCTGACAGGACATACTTTAAATTTCTTAATAATGTATTTTAGCCCCCAAAACTTCAAAACCTCAAAAATTTAAAAATTTAAAAATATATTCATAATATTTGGTCTCAGGGATTTTGATAAAAGTACATCTTAAGAGGCAGTGTTTGGAGGTAGGGAGTGGTCTGGAGGTCCAGTGGAGAGCGGCTGGTGTCTACCCACTGACCTCCTGACCTTTAATAACCTTAGATATGTTACTTGACCTCTCAGTGCTTCAGTTTCCACATCAACAACTGGGGATAATTTTAATACCTCCCCATAGGATTGTTGTAAATGTAATCACATGAATACTGATAAAACTTGGTATATAATATGTGCTTTTAAGTAGTAGTGTCCATGGACTTGAAAATATACTACGCCAAATTTAACTGTCTATGTAGATTTTTAGATACTCTGTATTTATTTCAACAATCTATAAAGTCTTTTATCCCTGTTCTTTCTCATTCTATTTCTTTTTTAAGCGTTTCATTCCTTATATTCTCCAATATGTTATGAACAAAGATTGTTATATTAACAACATTGTTTTTCAATTGCATAGAAAATTTTCTTTGTTAAAATAAACTAGCAAACTCTGGGAGAGAAAAATTCAAATAATTTTCCTTATCAAGGTTTTCTGTATCATTTTTCATAGTTTCACCTGTGTCTGATATTTAGGCAGGGATTAAAATTATTTTATTGAGCACATTATGTAAAAGATGTTGAAAAATAATGCTTTTATTATTCATAAATAGAGTGTAATATGTTAAACATTAAAACTTTAATAAAGAATGAAATGAGAACAATTACAACATTTGCATTAGTTGAGAATGTTCATATTGTCCTAACAAAGCATATTTTTTCCCCATAAAGACTAGGAATGAGAATATGTGAACAGAAATGACAAATTTTACTCAATTGTTGAAAAGTTGATGTTCTGTTTCTCGTCTCTTTCTCACTCTTCAAGTGAAAACCTTTGGGCAAACAGGGATGTGTTTGTACCTAAGAACTATTTATCATCAGTTATAATTTCTGGTATGTAATTTTCTCTGGGAATGTCACCAAAACAGAAATTTCTTCTAGTGGCTCAAACTATTTGAAGATTCATTTAGCATCACAAAATTAATTGTAGTTTTTGCACTTGTTAATCACAAACTTTTCCCATACTGGAGCACAGGATACAAGTGGGGGAAAGGGGAGTTCTATTAATCAATGGAGAACAATGTGAAATAAAGGAAGAGTTCAGGAGATAGAAAATTACTGGTTAAATCTTATCTGTTGACTTAGGTGACCAAGGTGAAACATACACACACATGTGTGGACAAATACACACGAAGCAGCCTTGGATTGTTAATGGGTTATCCACATTGCATAAATTCACAAACACAGAAGATTCCTTCATTTCTGGCTTGGCTTTGTTTACACAATTGTGGCTGTGGACACCTCAAGGTTCTGTGAGCTCTTCTGCTAGTTTACAACCTTACAAGGCTGTTTTTCTACCAGCAGAACATTGGCAATAAATGTCTATTAGTCAAAATCACTGCGGCAGTTTTATAAGGCCTATGAGTGCATATTTCCCAGTCTGCTTTCTTTAAATTACCAAGAATGCAAAAATAACCAATAGTTTGACCTCTTAAATCACAAATTGGATAGGCTCACCATTAAAGTATATTGTAAATGTGTTTCCCATTATTTAGCTCATTTAGCATGTTCAACAGCAGGCATTCAAATGTTTTAAGGGGTTTTTTTCATTTTCTTTTTCTTTTTACTTCACAGAAGGCATTACATTATTTTTCAAGCCATCAAGGGATAATTAAAAAACTAGAATACAAATGGAATATTGCTAATAGATCATCATTAACCATCTGCATGAAAGAGAAAAAATGTAAAAGATGCAATAAGCTCAGAAATTATTTGGTTTCATGTTAATCATTTTGATAGTCTTCAATACAGAAATTTAACATAACTTTTTAAATTTAGGAAATTATATGAGGGGATCACATACACAGAGTGAAAAAGAAGTAACAGGAATTAAAGTTTACAATGTAAAATTACTGCCCTCCAGATTGAAGAAATGATCAATAGTAAATGATGAAGCAAAATATTTCAAATTCAACATAAATTTTAAGTATATCCACTTTTTATATTAATATTAGAATATGAGATTATGATTGGTCAAAGTGGGCATATCTGTCTAAATTTTTTTCTTCCCTAAAGCAGGTTGGTGCATTTTATCTTCAATTTTGTTTTCTTGAAACATACTTTTAAGGTTTAAAGAAATGTTTACCTTTTAAACAGTAGTAATTTTTGTATATGCTTTGGATTTTCTCTGGCATAGCTGTACATAATGAATGTCATAAAAAGTGTAGAATAAAAAGCACCTGGTGTCTGAGTTACAAGGTCTTAACACTAAGCAGTGTGTTTCTGTTAAATCTTTGACAGGTATTTTACACAGATCACAAAGTTAGAGTGACCTGTCACAATTAATTACTATTAACTGGAGTTCATAGGTGTGTTGACTAGCTGAAAAGATGACCTGGCACAATAACATCAATTCAAATATCCTCATTTCACAAAATTTGGATCTGGTCTACATTCAAGCATTTCACTCAAATATTATGATGTGACTTTAGAGGAAGGGGAACTTAAGTAGTGTGTCTATTTATTCTCAGCATTCAAAAAATATAAAGATTATATATATCAATTCTTTTACCTTTAATTCACTTGTTCTATAATGCATTTTTAATGTATTATAGATTATACTTGTTATTAAGATTATATACTTGTTATTATAGATTATACTTGTTATTAAGGTAATAACAAGTGAGGAGGATATACTTGTTTATTACAATTTGTGAAACAAACATTCTTTAATTTTAAAGACAGAAGAGCTTTATTTTTATATAGCAATTTCTGAATCATTCAAGGATTTCTTCAAGTATAAGCTAATCTATTTTCCTGGGTTTTTGAATATCCTATGACCATTTCCTCAGATTATGCTCTTCTATGCAAGATCTTTCCAACATACACCGTCTTTTCAACATTTTTGTATTACCTTAAAAATAATGCTAGTGGAGGGAGAAGATCTAGTTACTGTATGTGTAGATTATGTTTGGGAGACAAGTACTATGTTCATATAAAACGTTATCATTAAAAGATTCAATTCTAAATTTAAAGTAAGGAAGCTTTTTCCCCTCACTTTTCATCTTGGGAAATGTGAAGTGGTTTACAATAAGCCAAAGGAAATGAAAGTGTTGATGAGAGAGATAGGCATGCAGGTGGTTGATAAAAACCAAGGTTGCCTGCAGGTTACTGATGAGCCACACATAGTGCAGCAAACCCGTATTTTATTTCAGAAACCATGACATAAAGGTATAAATGTGTTTCATTAAAATCATATTCCAAATGTGTTTCATTAAAACAAGATTTTGCAAGCTATCTAGATGATGTGTAAGTTCTTGTAGATAGAATATTGGAGTATGTAAACATTCTTGATGAACAGGTAAAAGTTGTCGGTATTTTCTTAAATTGGGTATTTATCATTTGCACAGAGTTTCTCCTTTTAAAGAGTAATAAAGGTGGCTAAAGATCTCATACAATAAAATTATGGTAGCCATCATTGTCTAATAACTTACTTCAGCCAAAAGAAGGCTTAAAGAAAAGCAGTGAATTTTGCAGCTCTCAACTATGCAATCCCATTTGTGTTATGTCAAAAACAAAAGCATGAATGTGAACAAGAGCAGGACAATGTGGCAGTTAATGGAATGGAATTCTTACGACAAAGAGAAAGTACTGATTCTTTGTTTTAAAATAAAGTGTTCTGTTGCTTTTATAGCAAAAGAACTCTGCTATCATATTAATTTTGATCTAAGATGTACATGTACATAATAATCTTTTCCCACTTCTGTCTCCCCCTCCCTCTCTTTCTCTCCTTCTTGTTCTCTCACTCCTCCCCATATCTTAAATATATAGTGTGGTTGTAGTTGTATAAGAAGCACTTTTTTAGTTTTCTTAGTACACATAAAATACATATTACTTTCACCCCCTTCCCAACACATATACACACTTTCCCTTAATTAAGTGAATGCTAGTTATTGGGGCAAACAAATAACCTACTAGAGTTCTGAAGGTGTCCCAATACTAATGTACTGTCTGGTTTAGGATAAATGAAAACAAGTTGGAAAAAAACATATATATAGCTTTTTTTAATATTATTGGCCATATAGAAATCCTTGATGACTTACTACCTGATCTAGTTATTTTGTGGTGCCAAGGTACTCTGTAATTAAATTGGAAGGTAAAAACTAGTTTAATGTTTTTATGGAACATTGTAACTTATTTCTTTCATATTTTTGTTTCTGAATCTTAAATTTAAAATACCATGAGGCTTACACTTCAAAGTCAATACTTTAATTAGAGATTATCCTAACCATAAGTATGTTTAATCCTAAAGTGATTACTGTATTTCCATTCTTGAAACTTTAAAAATCACATTTTTAAAGGCCTGATGATGATAATTAGACACTAGGACTCTGAACTGTTGGTTTCACAATGAACAAGCAAGAAGACTCTAAGAAATTACTTAACCACTTAATGACTGGTTTTTTTCCATTGTAAAAATGGGGGAAAAAAACACCTACCTTATTGTATTTTGATAAAAATAAAATGGGCACGTAACAGAGTAAGTAATATAAAGCACTTAAGGTAATTAACAATGGAGTTAGTGTTGTGGGAAGATGTGTGGAGAAGTGAGGGATAAGTTTGTGAGCAGAAAAAGAAAGGCTGATGCAAGTCTATTCACTAGAATATATATCTTGGAACTACAGCCAAGTTGCTTCACCTGCTGTCTCTGCTCAGATCAGTGTAATTCATAAGTCATGTAATTGAGCACCCAGGTTACCTCTCTCATACTAGTGACTAACATCCCTACATGGAGGACATCAAGAAGGGGGTAAACGTGGAGGCTCTACGATGGTACATGTGTGAACCGGCTCATTGCTCAGATTGTTCTCCTGGTCCTAATTCTCTATGAGAGGATCAAACTTCTGATGTAGAATACTAACGTGATCATCAACAACTAAAACAGTCAGTTCATAATGAATGGGTAGATATGGTACTTGTCCATCTTGCCTGCTTCAGGGTTATTCCTGCTGAGAAGAGGCATGGAGCATGTGATCCTGGCAGTTCCTATAGGCATCTCACATTTCTGCAGGGAGAAAATTAGTTAAAATTTCAAAAGCAATTGCCTCTATGGGTCCATAAGCAAACAAAAAACACAAAAGTGTCCTAAATCAGGAAATAAGCATTCTATGTTCTAATTTGACACCCAGTTTCTTATGTATAGGTCAATGTATCTTATGATATATAAGCACAGTAAAAAGTACCAGTGACTAATCCAAATCTTATTAACCTATTTATGCCTAGTGTTCCATCACTGGAATGCCAAGCTTGTGGGAGTTATGTATATCCTACTGCTCAAGGTCATCACCAAGGTCTGACTTTTCACAAAAAAAAAGAAAAAAAAAATTACAAATTCTGGCATAAATGAGTTAATGACTGGCCTGCTAATCTTTGAATCCCTCTTATTAGAGAAAGAAACTTAGCTTAAGGGATCTTGATAATATAACATATTGGCAAATATTCTAGTAAAACCTGTGTTCCCGTCTACATTATGCATTGGAAACAGTTTTACCTGCTGGCTGGCACTTTCTCTGAAATTGTTAGACCATATATAGTGAATGAAAATGACACTCAACAACTCAGTTTAGTAACAATGCCCATGTTTACATATTTTACTGAAATTTTATCTGCAAAAAAGCTGGAAATCTCATGAAAGAAGATTTTCTCTTTGTTGGTTTTTCAAGTACAAAAACCTGCAGTAAAATAAAGTCAATGGAAAATAGCCTTTGGCCAGAGACTTTTCTTAGCTTCCTAATTTTAGTCAGCTCAAAAGCTTGTCTTACACAATTGTGGAAACAGTGACTCTGCTGTTAGACTAATCAAGAACTGTAGAAATAATAGAATGAATAAAATCAGTTATGAAGTGTTTTTAAACTTTCATGTAGGTTTGGTTTTCAGTTCATCATGGTGATGAAAACTACAGTATGTTTAGATTTTTTTGTAATCTGATTCATCAATCATACTAGAATTCAAGTTATCTGTCCCCAAAATGCAACTGTCTTTGCCTTTATACCTTTCTTCAAAATGTGAGAAGTGTAGAGAATAAATTTCATATAGTTACATATTTCAACATTTAAAATGGAAATGACTTAAAATTTTAAACTGCTTAAATGATCTCTGTTATTATAGTTACATACTGGTGTAATCAAATATATTTAGGGAAGCAAAAAAGCAATGCTTTTCCCTAGGAATTTGGTAAAATATGGTGTAGTCACATTCCCTTTTCTAAAAGAAAAAAAAATTAAGGAAATAATAACAGGTGCTAGGCTAGGTAACAGTCTCTTGTGATTATAGAAATAACAACGAAGGGTTTAAGTGGGAAAACTCTAAGTGCTGGAAGTGTTGGAAGAGCAGGCTGAAGATTAGAATTAGAATCCCCATGGGAAAGAAGGAGGTAAACTCTTTACCATAAATCATCTAGATGCTTAATTTGAAATCAAACATGAATCTGAACATGTGTCATATAATCTGGCTAAATACACCTGGGTTTTATTAAGACGGTGTGAGCCAAAGACCACAATGTTTTAGACAAGCTTGAGCAGATCCTCTGCTAAAGAGAAAAACAAAAGTACTATGTCTTGCTGTTGGAAAATAAAACCCGTAACCTCAGTGCACCAACTTCAAGTAATTTAATGGATTGATCTTCCAAACATGCATACCATATTTGGAATGAGTATAATATAGTGTTTAACAGGATGTATTTTAGGGTGATATAGTCTCGAGATCAAATCCTGACATCTCCACCACTAGCTGTATGCCTTTAAGCAGATTGCTTAACCTCTCATCATTTCAGTATCTTCATCTGTACGATGAGCATTGTTATAGTTCAATGTTATAGGATTGTTGTTTAAAATAAACACAATGTGTATAAAATTCTTAGTATAGTGCTGAGCACAAAATAAGGCCTTAATAAAGAATGATTGCTTTTGTTTTTATTATAAATTGAGTGTAAATTTTTATTATAAATTGAGTCTGCCATTCAGACCCTTTTAATTCATGAACAGTTAAGTTCACAGAAACAGAACCATGGCTGTTCTTAATGACATTTGACACATCCTACCAACTACAGCCCTGTAACTCTTTAAGAAGTTTTCATGGTACCTTCTGTTTAATTACTTTGTTATCCTTTTGTCCTAATAAAAAATTACAAGTAACTCTTATATGACCTTTGTCCACATTTACCAATTGGTTATATGTTTACACCATCTGTTCCTCTCCTCTCCTTTCTCTCCCCTTCCTCTCCCCTCCCCTCCCCTCCCTCTTCCCTGTCTCTTTCCTCATGTATGCACACACATTTTCTATTTATTCCGAAACATTTGGAAGTTGGAGACATAGTGCTGTTTTACATTAAATTCTCCAGTGTATATGTCCCCCAAACAAGGGAATTCCTTTAAATAACTTCAGTATAGTCATCAAAATCAGGAAATGTAATACAGTGATACAGTATACAATCCAATCCACTGTCCACATTCCAATTTGATGAATTGTTTCATTGACATTTTTTATAGCTACTTATTCCCCAGTCCAGTACCCAATCCAGGACCTTACATTATATTTTGTTTTCATGTCTCTTTAGTCTTTTTAACTTGGAACAGGCCCTCAGCTTTTTTTTTTTTTTTTTTTTTTTTTTTTTTTTTTTTTTTTTTTTTTCCTCTTGACCTTGAATTCTTTGAAAGTACAGGCCTGTTATTTTATAAAATAAAAATTTGTGTTATTTTCTTGTTTTCTCATGATTAGATTTAGCTTATGGGTATTTTGGCAGGAATGGCACTGAAATAGTGTTATGTCCTTCTCAGTACATCTTATTAGGGGCCACATTATATTAGTTTTTCACAGTATTATTAACAGTTAAGATGAAGTTTTTCACAGTATTGACTTAGTTAAGATGAAGTTTGTCAAGGTCTTAATTATAATTGATGGAGGGACACTTCGATGCATAAATATTGACAAAACTATAGTCAGGCTCCTCTAAGCCCACTAGGCCTCAACCTTGGCATTGTCCTTATCAGTACTGCGTCATCCAATTATAGCAAGAATCAAGTTACATCATTTTAGGAAGAATCCTCTTTATGCCCTTATCTGATCACCCTAGGAATCAGATCAAAGTCCTCGATATCCACCATCCCCTAGGCGATAGCTGATCACCCTGGCTTGCCTTCAGCAAAAATCTCATTATGTCCAGATAACTAGAATCCCTACCACTACCACCCCTGATGTTTCCTCTCAGTACTTTTCCATCTGCTGACCATCACCCTGTTCCTCAGTTATAAATCCTCACTTGCCCATGTTTTGCTTAGAGTTGAGTCCAGTTTTTTACCTAGGTCTTTTACCCTATCCTAATAGTTCCTAAATACAATTTGTTTTTACCACTTTAACTACTGTCCAGCTCTGGTTTTCTTTAACAGTATGTTAATAATATATTTTGCATCCTTATAACTTGAGTTTATTTTTGAGTGTTTAATGAAGACTGTATTTCTTCAGAGACCAAATCCTCAACCTAGCTCTGGAACATGATGGTAAAAGACTAAGTCCAGGTAACAGGGATTTACTGGATAGATTAACTGTGTCTTGGCAAAGGTATCCTATTGTGATCTTACAGTCATGTGTTCTTCATTCAAATTTCCCACCTGTGCTTTTTCATTCATTAACGGGGAAGAAATTTAACCAGATATAGCAATTAGAACTGGGAACCCTGAAAAAATGGTGGGAAATTTCTTTCCCTGGCTCTGAATTTCCATTTGGAGGAAGTTCTGTTGTAACAATGCTATTCCTTTCTACTCTCCTTATTTACTCTTCCTATGGAAGTAGGAGTGAATTCCAGTTAGCAAGTTTGAAAAGAGAAATTGGGAATTCTCCTGCCTTTTACCTTTCTCTTTTTGAGAGCAAGCTGCCAACATGAGCCAGACATTCTCCTCTGCAACTTGGTGCTATAATTTTTACAAGGGCAGCCCCCAATCCAATATAGAAAGATCTGCGCTTGTTCAGAACTGTGACAGAAAAGATGAGTTCAATTCTGGGATACAGTTCTAAAAAGCCCTTTGTTACTATGTTCTAAAAAGCCCTTTGTTGCTACATACCTATACCACATTCTGCAAATCATATTTATTAACAGAAACATATTCTTATAATTTAATTTGGGCCAGGGATAGAAAAATGACATGTGGAACAGAATAGAACATACATACATAAATGGAAGTGACTTCCTATGGTTTAGATGTGTCCCCCTAAGGGAGGAGACCACCCCTCATATTGTCTTATGCCTAGTTTCTGCCTCCAAAGAAAAAGGAAGTAAAAAGTAAAAGGCAGAAATGAAATCCACAGGCAGATAGCCGAGCACCGTGCCCTGGGCCTGGTAGCTAAAAATCAACCCCTGATCTAACTGCTTGTGTTATCTATAGATTTCAGACATTGTATGGAAAAGCATCGTGAAAATCCCTGTCCTGTTCTGTTCAGTTCTGATTACCGGTGCATGCAGCCCCTGGTCATGGTCGGTCGTGTACCCACTGCTTGCTCAATCGATCACGACCCTCTCACGTGGACCCCATTAGAGTTGTAAGCCCTTAAAAGGGACAGGAATTGCTCACTCCAGGAGCTCAGTTTTTGGAGATGTGAGTCTGCTGATGCTCACAGCTGAAGAAAGCCCTTCCTTCTACAACTCAGTGTCTGAGGGGTTCTTGTCTGTGGTTCATCCTGCTACACCCCTAAGTACATGTGTTGGAAACTTAATCCTCAGTGCAACAGAATTGAGAGGTGGAACCTTTAAGAAGTTATTAGATAGTGAGGCCTCTGCTCTCATGGATGGATTAATGCTGCTATCAGGGGAGTGCGTTTGTTATCCTGGGAGTGAGTTTCCTGATAAAACGATGGGTTTGGTCCCCTCTCATTCTCTTGCTCTCTCTTTCTGTCTTCCCCTTTTGCCTTCTGCCATGGGGTGACACAGCAATAGGGAACTCGCCATATGCAAGGCCCTTAACATTGGACTTTCCAGTCTTCAGAACTGTGACAAATAAATTTCTTTTCTCATAAATTACCCAGCATGTGACATTCTGTTATAGCAACACAAAATAAACAAAGACATGATCCCAGGATTTTGTCTTAGTTTGAAAGCAGGAAGAAACCCACACACATATGAATACCTCCTTTGTGGCATGGCTAGGGATAGAAAAATTGGTTGTGATATGGGAGATAATAAAATTATATCCTTAGCTCACACCATATACAAAAATAAATTCCACATTCATCAAAGACTTAATGAAGGCACAACTATTAAACTTTTAGAAGAAAATATAGGAAGACATTCTTTAGGACCTTGGGGTACAGATGGGTTTCTTAAGTCAGAGAAGAACAACCTCTAGAAGACTAGCTGATGATTAACGTTTAAAAATACATTAAAATTAAAATATCTGTTCATGAAAAGATACCATATAATGAAAATATGGTCCACATATAGGTAGAAGTAGTTTCCAACACATATAATAAATAAATAATTAGAACCTATAATATATAAAAACATAAATAGGAAAAAGATAAACAAGCCAATACAAAAAATGAGCAAAAGGCTTGGACAAAAAAATTGAGAGAAGAAACACAAATGAGCAATAAACATAGTAAAAGATCAACAACCTCATTCATAGTTAGGAAATGCAAACTAAAACCACAATTTAATACCACTTCACCCTTTTACACATTTCAGTTGTGGAGTAATGGAAACTCAACTACTATTAATGAGAGTGTAAATTGATGTAACCACTTTGGCAAACAGTAAAGTGATGTCAAAGTATTCTTGAAAATTCATATATCCTATGTTGTAGCAGCTCTACTTCTAGATATATCCCAGAAAAGCTTTTGCACAAACTCAGCAAGAGATACATATAAAAATTTTTTTTCTGTTAGTATTGCCAGTAAGGGTCCAAGTACCATTCAACTTCAGTGAGATACTCTTCACATTGTATTCTATATAAGCATCTCCTGGATTTGTATGAGTAGTAGTTAGTCATTTACTTATAATAGAAAAATGGCAAACAGCCAAAATGTCTATACACAGTAAAAAGGATACATATGTTTTGTCATATTAATACGGATAGGAAAATAAATACTCTATAACTACATAAATCAACATTAATGAATATCAGAAGTATAATTCATGAAAAATATTGTTGCAGTATAATTTCATTCATACACATTTGAACTATGCAAAATGACATACCATAGTGTCTAAGGATACAGATGAAACTACAATATGTTATATGCATAGACACTTAGCATTGTCATGTTCTTGTTTTCTCATATGATGAAACTATAAAAAAATATAAACTATAAAAGTTGATGCTTTTAAAATTGATAGAGATATAGTTTTATACTTTTTCCATTAATTGTGGGGTTAATGGTATGTTTAAAAGAGATAAATTTTATTATTTTTAATTTCAAACATATGTAATTTTTCAAAATAAATTATAAATTTTTAGCTCATTTTTTTCTTAAGCAGCTCATTGAAATGATTTTAAAATCATTTATAGGTATTCTACTAGTTAAATGTTACATTTTTAGGATAGATGCAATCAAATTTTTACTGTTATAGCTTAATCATTAGCTATTTTATTTAGTGATTTTGCATTAGGTAACAGATGTAAATTCAGTCCTACTGGTAATTAAATTAAATATAAATGGCAAACACTCCAATAAAAATCCAGATGGTCAAACTGGATAAAAAAGCAAGGCCCAGCTATTTACACATACACACACACACATGCAAACACACACTGTCTATAGAAGATCCATTTTAAATCTAAAAGATACATTAAAAAGATGAAAAAATATATCCCATGGAAACAATTATAAGAAAACCAAAGGATCATATTACTATCATATTTCATAACAAGAAATAGTACCAGAGATAGAAATATTTCCTAAGAAATGGCTTGAGAAAACAAGAACACGACAATGCTAAGTGTCTATGAATATAGCAACAATTTCACAGTGCAAGAAGCATAAATGATACGCCAGAAAGGAGAAAAAAAATCTGCAATTATGTTCATATTTCTCTCCCAATAATTTGTAGAATGACTAAAGCAGAAAAATGAGTAAGAATAAAAAATCTTAAACAATTATCTAGCAATCTGGTCTAACGGATATTAATAGAAACTTCACTTAACAACAGCGTGTCACTCTTTTTCTCAAGTACACGTAGAACGTTGACCAAATGTGCTCCAAGCTATGCCATTAAGTCTCAATAAATTAAAAAGGATTGAATCATACAGAACATGTTCCCTGACCACAAGGGAATTGTTAGAAATTAATAACAGAAAGATATCTAAAAATCACCATGTATTAGAAAATTAAGCCAGATTTTGCTCAATAAGCCATGGATTAGAGGAAAAATTACATGGAAAGTATAAAATATTTTGAACAGGCTGAAAATGAAACAAAATTTATCAGGTCTAGCAAAATGTGTGAAATATAGTTAAATCAATACTTAGAGGAAAATCTATAACTAATTGCATATATTAAAAATGATTAGTTACCAAAACTTCCAATTTAAGAAGCTAAAAAAGAATTAAAATCAATGTGAGCAGAAAAAAGAAAGTAATAAATATAGAATCAGAAATACCTTACACAGAAAACGGATGAACATTACAGATAGACTATCAAGAAAATTGTTAACCCTGTAGCTAGACTGATGAAAAAAAGAAAAAAAGATATAAATTGTCAAATTAGAAAGAGGGGGCAGCACTAAGATCCTACATTAAGAGGATAATAAAATAATATAAAAAATATGATGTCAATGAATTGATCACTTAGATAGAATGGACAAATTTCTTGAAAGACTAACAAAAATGACTCCAGGGGAAACAAAACATCTTGATAGGTGTCTACTACAGAATTTTATAACTGAAATCCTTCTCACAAAGAAAATTCCAAGCCCAAATGACATTATTGCTGAATTCTTGTAAACATTTAAAGAAAAAAAATACCAAAACGTATTCACAGGATAAAGGGAACACTTCTCAACTCATTTAATGTGACTGACATAATCCTGATACCAAAACCAAAGACAATATAAGACAACCACAAACCTACATTCTTCACAAATATAAGTGGCACAAATATTTAAAAAATATTAACAAGTTGAATCATGACCAAGTGACATTTATTCCTGGGATGCAAGGATGGTTTAACAATTGAAAACCAAACAATGTATTTTACCATATTCACAGACTAAGAAAACACATACAGTCACAATAGATGAAGAAAAAGTATTGGACAAAATTTAACACCCATTCATTATAAAAACTAAGAATAGAGGGACTTTATGTGGATATAGGTCATCTATAAAACATCTACAGCTAATACTAAGTGGCTTTGATTTCCTCAGAGAATGTTACCATAGTAGAAGATCAATACTGGATTATTTTGCTGGCAGGTTGGACATTGATTAGTTGGATGGCTAACTGCGTTGATGAGATATTGGACATTGAATAGTCCAGCTAAATGCTATATGCCTAAAAGCTCATGATTTTTGGCCTATAAAACTCATCCATCTCTGCTAGTATGGTTACTCTCAGGTCGTGGTCTCATTGAAGGAGCAGTATGGTGGCTGAGGATGGAGTCTGGCTGACATCTACTGGTCAAGTCATTCTGTTAACTTGATGGTTTCATTCACTTCTGCAGGGGATAATCTCTAATGGGCATTAAACTGCAAAACCAAAATCATCACATTTTGTTCTTTTTCCCATAACTACATGCCTCTGTCCTGAACATCTTCATTTCTCATTATTCAGTTTTTCTCCTTTTTTCTTTACAGAACCCTTAGACAACTATACAAGCCATTTGCCATTGCCTATTTACTCTTTTAAAGACAATCTTCACATTGCACATGCTATATCATACCATATATATATATTCCAATATACCACAATTTCTTATCAATATTCACATATAATAGCCATGTAAGTGGGAACATGCAAGGCTATCTTAATAATTAATCAGGGAGATTACAATTGTTCAATGACCTTTGAAAATATTTTTAAAAACCATAAAAACCCTTACTGATAGTTAGAAATATAGAAATAAATAAAATATCATAGCACTAGCATATATAATAATGTATTAAATAGATACATATTTAAGTAACAGTACACTATTATTTAAAATATTGGAAACATTGAGAACTGAAGTATTTTATTTCTTTGTAAAAAATTACCAAGAGTAATTTGAACATAGCGAAAGGAAACTAAACTAGATCGGCCTATGACAGTTTTGGTTAGCCTTCCTTAAGTAAAAGATGAAGTTCACCTTTTGCTTCTCTTGTTCATCCATTTTTCTATTCTCTAGCCCAGAGGTTGTCTGTGTTCATCTTAAACCATAAAAATAAGGGTCATACTCTGGGCATGACAGAGCAAAGAGCTGGGAGGACCTTGGGTTCTTGAAGCCTTTTTGGAGCAGAATCTTTCACCAGCCCTTGCCCTGTTATCTTCAGACACATTTCCTCCTCCTCATCCTCCTCCTCCTCCTCCTCCTCCTCTTCTCCTTGTTCTTTCTTTTCTCCTTCTCCTCCTCCTCCTCTTCTTCTTCTCCTTCTTTCTTCTCTCCTCCTTCTCCTCCTTTCCTTCCTCCTCCTCCTTCTTCCAATTTAAGAAGCTCTTTCTTCTTCTTCCTCCTGCACCACGTCTTCCTCCTCCCCCTCTCCCTCCTCCTCTCCTTCCTCATCCTCCTCCCACTCCTTCTTCTTCCTTCTTCCTCTTCTTTTTTAGAGACAGTGTCCAGTTCCAAATGACAGAGCAGCTGATTTAATAATGGTAATTATATCTTTTTAGTTTTGTTTTTTTTTTTTTTTTTTTTGTTTGTTTTGAGGCAGAGTCTTACTTTGTCACCCAGGCTGGAGTGCAGTGATGCAAGCATAGCTTACTGCAACTTCCAACTTATGGGCTCAAGTGATCCTCCTGACAGCCTCATGAGTAGAGTAGCTAGAACTACAGGCATATGCCATCACGTTGGCCTAATTTTTTTTCTTTTTTCGTAGAGATCAGGTCTCTCTATGTTGCCCCAGGCTGGTCTCGAACTCCTGGCCTCAAGCGATCCTCCAGCCTCAGCCTCCCAAAGTGCTGGAATTACAGGTATGAGGCACTGTGCCCACCCCAGACATTTCTTTTTTTCTTTTCTTTTTCTTTTCTCTTTTCTTTTCTTTTCTTTTCTTTTTTCTTTTCTTTTCTTTTCTTTTCTTTTCTTTTCTTTTCTTTTCTTTTCTTTTCTTTTCTTTTCTTTCTTTCTTTCTTTCTTTCTTTCTTTCTTTCTTTCTTTCTTTCTTTCTTTCTTTTCTTTCTTTCTTTCTTTCTTTCTTTCTTTCTTTCTTTCTTTCTTTCTTTCTTTCTTTCTTTTTTTTTTTTTATTGGAAATATGGTCTGGCCCTGTCACCCAGGTTGGAGGGCAGTGGTGTGGTTTCTCATCACTGCAACCTCCTCCTCCCAGGGTCAAGCCATCCTCCCATTTCAGCTTCCCAAGTAGCTGGAACTATAGACACGCACCACCATACCTGGCTAATTTTTGTATTTTTTGTAGAGACAGCATGTCACCCTGTTGCCCAGGATAGTCTTCAACTCCTGAGCTCAAGCAATCTGACTACCTCAGCCTCCCAGAGTTACGTGATTACAGGCATGAGTCACTACACTGGGCCCACACATTTCTTATGTGTGAAAATGAATTGCCCTCTTGTTTAAGGCACTGCTATTTAGGCTTTCTCTCCCTTGCAGCCAAATCTATTCCAAAATGATATGCATGCCTCATATATTAAGCGAATTGATGTATGTAAACTATATACATAGCACTTAATATATAAAAAGAACTTAGAACTGTGGCTGGCAATTTAATTTTATCTTTAATTATTAATCAAATATAATCAAATAAGTACAAATTTAATGATGAGAAACCAATTTTTCATCTCTTATATGAGCTCAATAACTAGTAAAGATGCTGTGGGATACTTAATATTAAACATGATTAATAAAAATAGAAATTGTTGATATTTTGTGGTCGGAAATAATTTTTATGGATGAAACTTTATGAGGAGGAGATCTTGCAACTGAATCAAATAAAATTATCTATGATAAGTAAAGTCATATGATAAACAGAAGCAAAATTAAAATGAATATTATATTAAATTAATACGTATATATATATTTAAAAAGACCAAAGAGTGCAAAAGTCTTGAAAGAAAACAGCAATTTGCCCACTCCTCTTTCTCCCAAGTTTATCCTACCTTAAAATGTTTAACTTTTTGTTTTATTTGCTTCTACATTTCTAGATAATATGTTTATAATGCTATTCCTTGAATTTTTTTTATTATGTACTTTCTGCTTGGTAAAGTGGATTCAAATTTAGTGCACACGTACATATACCCTTTTCTCCTAATGTTCCATTATACCACAATTTCTTAGTATATCGATATTCAATGTCTACATCATTGTGATTAAGTAAGCAAGTTTCATAGGTGAGCCACACTGTGCAGTATTATTTTGTTTCCTTTCTTTTACAACTTGTTTTTCTTGGAGTTAACAGTCACCTTCTGTTTTGTTTGCTTAACTTTCAGTGTAACTACTACTAATACTTCTCAAATTTTCTATTGAGCAGCCAAAGCCCTCTCAGTATAGTCACATGCATCAGGTACTCTATCAATTCTGTTTTTGGACAAAGGAGAATAAAACTTAAAAAAATAATATATTCGTGGCGAAGTAGGGAAGAAGATATCTGAAAAGATGCAAAAAAAGAGTGCAGAGATCAAGAAACAGTTCTTAAAAATTTTACATACTATATACAAACACACACACATATATATTAAATCATATATAAATATATATTAGATATATCTGATATGTGTGTGTGTGTATGTATATTTTCCCCCCGTCCCTCATTCCTTCTGTATTCTTTTGAATTTTTCTTCTATTTGATTGTGTTTTTCTTTCATTTTTCACGTGGCAGATTTCTTAATCATCCTGGCACTCTTGGCTAGCCTTTAATGTTTGAGAAGGAGACCTTAAAAAGCTCATTGGAAACTACGTGTGTGGAAGGGTTTTTGTCAACTGGTTGGCTTCACATTGGGCAATAAAATCAAGTCTGTTTCACGAGCAGTTCTACAAATGACAGTCCTCTTTTGTTAGCTAGTCAGTCTCTCCTGGAAATAATTCTACTGGGGATGAGGCCTGCTGCCCGAACTTAGGACCAACTTTAGGGAAGTGAGTTGTGTGTTAATTTTCTCACACTTGTCCATAGGATATTCCCAGGTACTTTCTCCAGTTCTAGAGCTAGCCAGCCTGTCATTCACCTCTGCACAGAGAGACTTTATCATGTAATTTCTCCTCCAATTTCCTGCTGCAGTAAAGGAAGGTTATAGAAGTACAAAGTGTGAAAGGGTATCTGGGATCTAATTACTCCTAAATAGGCTCATTACCTATTCTTCTGTTACTTCTATCTGTGATACGAGATCCCTCCAATCTTGAACCTTGTTGGTATTTCCCTCTGTAGGCATTTGGATTTCACCTTTCCATGTTCTGCAAAGTCAGTTGTCACTCATCAGTTCACCTTGAATCTTCCAAAGAGTTGGTGACATTTCTCATCTACTGGTATTTCCTCTCATCCACCATGCATTTTTAATATTTAAAAAATTTTATTTGCTATAATTTAAATCAGTTTTCAAAAGCATTGAAATAAACATACATGTTTAATCTTCTGTGCTCTGTAAAAAGTCTTAAAAATTATTTCAACTTTTTTTTGTATTAGAGCTACTATTAAGAGGAAAATTTAGTTGCTTATAGTTTAGAATTATCAATAGAAGGAAAAGATATTTTGATTTTTCATTTTGAACATGTTTAGCGGAAACACTAGCATTAAGAGACAAAGAGGAGCTGGGTGTGGTGGCCCACGCCTGTAATTTCAGCACTTTGGGAGGCCCAAGTGGGTGGATCACGAGGTCAGGAGATCAAGACCAACCTGGTTAATATGGTGAAACCCCATCTCTACTAACAATACAAAGAATTAGCTGGGCCTGGTGGCCGGCGCCTGTAGTCCCAGCTACTTGGGAGGCTGAGGCAAGAGAATAGCTTGAACCTGGGAGGTGGAGCTTGCAGTTAGCCAAAATCATGCCACTGCACTCCAGCCTGGGAGACAGAGTGAGACTCCGTCTCAAAAAAAAAAAAAAAAAAAAAAAAAAAAAAAAAGAGACAAAGAAGATGGATTATGTTGGATAATCATCTCCCTCCCAAATGCACTCATTATAATCACATAGAATTTAGCTTTTTGAAAAGCAATCTATTACTTCCCACTTTTTCTTAGACAACATTCAAATTATTTCTATTGCAACACTGTACATATATTTCTCATATTTTTCTACACACATTTGTAGGAAAAACAGCACTTTTTTCTGGCAGTACAGAATGAAAATGAAATGGGCTATAATTACAGTTACATTTTTCCCATTTGGAAGTCTTCTTTTGTTCTTTTATCTCAAGGTAGCACTTGCCAGTGTAGTAGTTCCCCATCAGTTGCTTGCTCTGCTCTTCTGTTCCTTTTTACCACCCTTATAACTCTTACTGTGCTATTTTCTAGGAAGACTATTTCAAGCCCTTCCCCAAAGAGGAGAATAATTAATTTCATTGCTTTTCAGCAAATAAATCTTACTCATCTCAACTCTGCCTAGGAAAGCTACTTAGACACACATTTAAGCACTTCAAGGGTGATAAGAGACAATAGATGACAAGAAAAGGGGCTGTGTAGGAGAGTTCTTGGGAAAACAGTCCTTAGGACATAAAAGTAAATGGAGTTCAGTTGGAAGCAAGGCTGTGATTCCTCTGTTCTCAGCAGGAAGAGGGGCAAATTTATTTCTCACCTCTGTGAGTACCATGAAACTGAAATCAAGGCAAAGAAGAAAAAGGTTTTCAAAAGGTTTGAGGCAATTGGAAAAGGAAGAGTGAATGGACAAAAAGATAAAGGAACCATTGTTACAGACAGAATCATATCCTCCCAAAATGTTTACGTCAAAGCTCTAACCCCCAATGTGACTATGTTTGAAGAGAGAGCTTTTGAGGAGATAGTTGGGGTTACATGTGGTTATAAGGGCAGGTCTAATCTGATAGGATTAGGGTCTTTGTAAGAAGAGACACCAGGGAGCTCGTTCTGGCTTCACATGCAAGGAAGAGGTCACGAGAGGACACAGCAAAAAGATGTCCATCTGTCCATCTATCAACCAAACCTGCTGGACCTCAGTATTAGATTTCTAGTCTCTAGAATTCTGATAAATAGATCTTAAGCCACACAGTCTGCAGTATTCTGTGATAGTAGCCCAAGCAGACTAACACAACCCTATGGGTTGACTAAACAGGAGACAGAATCTGAGGGAGACGCCGGCATTACCTCTAAGGTAAGGGATGACTGCTTCTCCCCACTCCTTGCACCAGCTTTCTCGCCCCTCTGTGGGAAGGAAGCACTGGCCAGACTGAGCACAATAATTGGAACACAGACATTAAGTGTGTCCACTTATAAAACAGCAATGATAAGGTTACCAATCTTATAATGTGGCTGGCTATGAAAAGTAAACAAGTTAATAGTGAAGATAGATAAACAATAACATTGGCTTTTTTAAAACAAATAATTTGTACCTGCCCAAAATTTGTATTTCCCATTCTGCCAAACTAAAGACCTGAACTGGACTTATGACTCTTAGAAGGAAGCTTAGGAATTGTTGATACTGCAGGTATCTGTGTAAATATAAATAGGTGTTATTGAATTCTGTATCAAAATAGGTTAACTTAGGGCAAGACTCTATCTGCTCAAAGCCAAATACCCACAAAAGTACTCTTCTCTTCCCATAGTAAGCTACCAAAAAGGTAAGATTGTCAAAACAAACTCATACAAATCATAGGTCTTACCCAATACCAAATCATTAATAATTCAAAAGACACAAGCATGAAGCAGACACACATGCATATTTCTTTCCTAAGAGGCTTTAGCCTTCAAAACAGCATCCTCTTCATCCCCTTTCCCTACTGAGACTAATAAGCAAGCACTAACAATGCATGGTGTGTATGTCAGCTCAGACCAAGTCATTCAGATTTTAAGCTGCTTAGTTTTTATAATGTGGGTAGTCATTCCAGGGCAATGATTCCATAAGACTCATTCCATTCTCCAGCCAGCTATATTTCCATAATTACATAAGTTTCATATTTATTTACAATAATCAGTATAGAGAGACCAAGCACACCTGCTTAAATCATCTTTTAAATAAGAACTCCACAAAATCTAACATTAGCATGTTTACCCAGAAGCCTGGTAGATGGAGGCCAAGATTTTCTTTATCCTGCAATTAACTCTGTCATCTCTGGCCTCCTGCTAGATAATGAGGTAGGATAGATTAGTATTCAAAAAATATACCCTGCCTAGCTTCAGCTAATGGTTTTGTGATCATTGGCTGAGTATGCTTGCAAGTTACTTAATCAATTATTGCCTCACTATTTAATCTGCACAATGGGCATAACAATAAACTTTTCCCCAATAAAATTACTGTGAGGTTTTAATAAATTAGTACATGTAAAATGCTTAGAGTAGTTCATGGCATATAGTGAATTCACAGTAATATTAGCTAACAAATTTACCATAATCCTAGGATGAGGCTTCATGAATTAGCCTGATTTGTTAAATATATCACCATTATTTTATACCAGTTTCTTGTCCTCTGCTTAGAAGTTTGTTCTCCATTCTAATGGGACATCTTCCTGCCTTTTTATAGGTCTCACCTCACTGTATCACTTAACAGGATAAAGAAAGGAAATGTTCCCTGAACAAAGTAGAATATCATTTGATTAGTAGAGGTGAGGATAAAAAAAGTATTGTTAGGGATTGGTCATTTCTCTGGTTTACCCCACAAAATCACAGACACAGTTCTTAAAGAGTCCTGGAATGAGTTGCATAATCTCTAGCAAGCTCAAGGCCATTGAGCAGATAAAGTTATATGCTTAGCTTAAAGCTTGGTGAAATGTTTCTTTAATGATGTTAATGTCTTTTCCTCAATCTCTTTTTCACCATCCACACTGGTCCAGGTCTTCTAAAGGTTCTTAATTTTTTCAACAGTTGTAATTGCTTCTTAATCAGATTCTATGTCTCACATTTTATTGCTTCTGCTTTTTCATACCATTAATTTACTCTCCGGGTCCCTCAAACTTAGCTGTCTAATTAACGATCTATTCAAGCCATTCTTCTGATTAAAGATGATTTCTGACTCTAAACTTCCTACATTTAAGGTAAAGTCAAACTCTTTTGCATGCATTCAGGGCTTTGGAAGGTGTGATCCTACATTCTCCAATGGCGGCATCTTTCACCATTCACATGGCCAAAGCATTTCCCCAGACACTCGAATCATGTGCTGATCTGTAAAAATATCAGATGGTTTTTCCTTTGTCTATTTTGTTTTCTTATCAATTTCTTAGCTCTGTGGCTTTGATTAATCTCTTCCCCTTACTTGGATTGCTCCTTCCACCCTTTTTCTATCTAATACACTCTTTAGTTTCAGGTTTGGGAAACTTCCCTGATAGCCTAGGTATGGTTAACTAACTATAACTCCCATCACAGTCTTCACTTAGCACAGTGGTTCTCAACAGTGGAATGTGAATGGGATGAGAATGCCTGGAGATACCTTTTCAAAATATACTACATTCCCACTCTTCCCTTCTCCCTGAGATTTAGTGATACAGTGTTTTAATTGGACACAATTAAATTAATGGTATGAAAAAGCAGAATAGACAAAATAGACAAAGGAAAAACCATCTGATATTTTTACAGATCAGCACATGTATTAATGGCATACTTCTTATAGCCATTAAATGATACGGTAATTTATCCAGATGCCTATTTCTTATTATAGTTTGGGCTTCTCAAGAAAAGTACCTGTATCTTAATTATTCACATATCCTGAAGGCATAGTATCAGTGCATTAAAAGTATTTTTTAGACATAAATCCGGTTTATCAATTTTCAGATCCAAGTTGGAATAGTTCTTTCCATCTCAATGGAGATTAATACTTAAACTTAACTATACATTGGAGATTGATCTCTGTGACTTTCTGAAGACAGAATTTGTTTTATTTTCTGCTTGATAAATCATAACAGTTCACGTTACAAATTCCTTTTCACAGGGAGTTTTATAAAGAAATGCAGAAAACACTGAGTGCGTACATCTGAAGTATGTTTTATTTGTACCTCAATTATGACAAGCTTATCTAAATGTGCTTAATTACTTAATGTGTTCACTACACTTATTTAAATGAATTGTAATTAAATTACTGTTCAGGAAGCTACTGCATATATATACTCAGAAAATATATTTGATCTGCTCAATAATGTAGAAGCTATGATTATTAAAATATAACTTTCATTTTTCCACAATGCACAATAGAAGAAAACTGAGAGCCCTCTGGTGGGCAACATTTTCAGTTCAAAAAAATCATATACAGCATTTTCCTCATACGGTTTCCTAAGGATTAAATAAATATTATATTTATAAACAATTCAGTAACCAAAAGATGAACTTTTAAAAGTTATTTTAACCCACTAAGTATAATTCAAGTAAATTACATTTCTACCAAAAATGTGTTATTCTAAGTAAATCCTCTATTCAAATAAAATCAATCCAAATTCATAAGAAAATTTCTCACAAAACAAGCAAACAAGAATAAAATATTAAAATATGCTCATCTCTTTATCCTCTCACATTATATTTAAATGAAATAGAAATATCAAATTAATGGCTGCAAAAGTGATCAAATGAGTTTGAAACGCGAAGTATTCTATAGACAGATTCATAATTTTTAAATTATTTTCTAATTGAGCTATATCTTTATTAGCTCTGGCTACTGTAACAAAATATCATTGACTGGGTGATTTAAACTACAGAAAATATATTTCTTACTGTTTTGGAGGTTAGAAATCTGACACCAGGAGACCAGCATTGTTGGATTCTGGTGTGAGCTCTCTTTCTGGCTTGCAAACAGCCACTGTACCTCAGTGTCCTCAATTGGTGGAGGGAGGAGGCTTTGTGTCTCTTCTTCTTGTAAGAGAACTAATCCCATCAAGGGGCCTCCATCCTCAGATCTCATTTAAACCTACTTAACTCCAAAGGCCTCACTTCCTAATTCCATCACATTGAGGTTAGGGCTTAAACATATGAAATTTTGGGAGACACAAATTCCAGTTCATAACAAGGTGAAGGTATTAAGTCATAAAATTAAGCATTTTAAAGTTAACAATTCAGTGGTATTTAGTATATTCATAATGTTGTATACCAGTACCTCCTCTATCTAGTTCCAAAACACTTGTATCACCCAAAAATAAAACCCCATACCCAGTAAAATGTTACTTGCCATTTATCCTTCTCTCAGTTCCTGGCAAACACCAGTTTGCTTTTTGTTTCCATGGATGTATCTATTCCAGATGTTTCATATAGGTGGAATCATGCAACATCTGATGTTTTGTGTATTTGGCATAGCATAATGTTTTTTAGATTCATCCACCTTGTAGCTTTTATTATCACTTCATTCTTTTTTATGATATAAAATTGTTCTGTTTTATGAATACACCACAATTTTTTTTATCCATGTGGTTGGTTGTTTTTACTTTTAGTATTTTGAATAGTGCTACTATGAACATTCATGTGAGTATTTGTTTGAGTATCTATTTTCAATTCTTTTGGGATTTTCCCTAGGAGTGGAATTGCTGGGTCATATGGTAATTCTATGTTTAACTTTTTAAGAAACTACCAAACTTATTCACAGCATGTTTCATCATTTTGCATTCCCACCAGCAATATATGAGACTTCTAGTTTCTCTGCATCCTGATTAACACTTGTTGTATGTCTTTTTAATTATAGACATCCAAGTGGGTGTTAAATGGTATCTCACTGTGGTTTTAATTTGCATTTCTTGATAACAACTGATGTAAAGCATCTTTTTCTATGCCTATCTTTCTATCTTCCTTGAGAAAACGTTTATTCCAGTACTTGGGTTGTTTTCCTTTTATTGTTGAGTTTTAGGAGGTTTTATTTATTCAGGGACTAGATCCTCATCAGATAAATAATTTGCAAACACTTTCTCTCATTTTATAGGTTGTCCTTTCACTTTCTTGATAATTTCTTTTGACACTTAAAAGTTTTTGATTTTGCTAAAATCCAATTCATCTAATTTTTTCTTGTGTTGTTCATGCTTTCGATATCATATCTACAGACCCATTACCAAACTGCAGGTCTTGAAGATTTACCCCTGTGTTTTCTTGTTTTATTTTGTTGTTAGAGTTTTGTTGTTTTCATTCTTATATTTAGGTATTTGATACATTTTGAATTAATTTTTGTTGACAGAGTGAAGGAAAGGTCCAGCTTTATTCTTTTACATGTATCTATCCAATTGTCCCAGTACTAGTTGTTGAATGGGCCATTTTTCTCCCATTGAATGATCCTGCCATTCTTGTTAAAAAGCAGTTTGCCATAGACGTGTGTGCTTATTTCTGCTCTCTAAATCGTATTCCATGGCTCTATAAGTTTATCCTTGTGCCAGTACAATACAGTTTTGATTAACATAGTTTTGTAGTAAGTTTTGAAATTGGGAAGTGTGACTCTTCTGCTTTGTTCTTTTTCAAAATTATTTTGCAAATTCATGAACTCTGCATTTCAGAGGCTGTCTGGAAATGCCTGGATGTCCAGGCAGAGATGTGCTATAGGGGTGAAGCCCTCATAGAGAATTTTAGCTAAGGCAGTGCATAAGGGCAATGTGGTGTTGACATTCCTAGACAGAGTCCTCCCTGAGGCACTGCCTAGTAGAGCTGTGAGAAGAGGGCCACCATCCTACAGACCTCAGAATGGAAGATCCACTGACAGTTTGCACCATGCAACTGGAAAAGCCACAGACACTCAACACCAGCCTGTGAAAGCAGCCAGGCTAGAGGGGAGATGGGGGTGTGAAATAAGTTCTGCAAAGTCACAGGGCTGAAGCTGCCCAAGGCCACGGGAGACCACTTCTTGCATCAGTATGCCCTGGATGTTTTTCTGTAAATACTTTAATTTGTATATAAATATTTTGAAATTTTTGGAAAAGCAGCATATAATTCTGGAGTTTTAATATTAATTTTACTATGCTTTAGGGAAATATATTTCTAATAATTATATATTAATGTTATAATCAGAAAAGGACAAATTCTTGTTTTATTCAATTATATTTTTATATAGTGTTATGATATTTAGTAACCAACAGAGTATCAAGTATATAATAACTTTATAATTTATTTCTTAATCCAGTCTGTATTTGCCAATGGTTAATGACCCTCCATTTTAATCATTTAATGAAGTTAAACTTAAGAATGAGTTTGATTCTATCTCCTCTCAACCTATATATATAAATACCTGTTTCTGTATATGCAAGACTGGCATTATGTGGCAAATTGGGAAAATTTGCACATAAAATTCAAGCAGAGAGCAATCTAAATCTTGTATAGTATGATGAAGTTCCAATAATAAAAATGGAAAATTGGTGCCTAGTAACTGAAGAGAAAGAGTAATGCCTGTGAGTATCTGGTTGGGGAGACATAGAAGAATAAGAACTGCTCTCTTTGGACTGTACCCGAGAATGGGGCAGGAATGGTTAACTTTCAGTAGAGGAAACAGATACAAAGGGACAGTGCTGGGTATAAGCATGAGAAGTAGCAAGGGCAAAAAAGACAAATGCAGCTTTCCTGCCTGTCATATCATGCCATACAGTTTCAATACTGCAGATAATAGGCAGATATTGAGACATGAGTCAACAGCAAAACACACTCGATTAAAATAATCTTTCAGGTAATTGCTACCAGATCAATTATTTGTACTTATTTTGCAGAAACCCCAACAATATATTTCATTATGTTCATTATAGATGTGAGAGCTCTGAAAAGTCTCACATTTTTCAGGAAACCCTAGTTGTGTCCTATTAATATAATATGGATGGTGATTGAAACCACTCATTTTAAAGTGAAGTGTATTAGTCAGGGTTCTCTAAAGGGACAAAACTAATAGTATATATGTATATATGAAAGGGAATTTATTAAGGTTAATTGACCAACACAATCACAAGGTAAATTCCAATGACAGGTTGTCTACAAGTTTAACAGCAAAGAAGCCAGTGGTGGATCAGTGAAAGTCCCAAAACCTCAAAAGTAGGGAAGCCAACAGTGCAGACTTAAGTCTGTGGCCAAAGGCCCAAGAGCTCCTACCAAACTACTGTGTAAGTCCAAGAGTCCCAAAGCTGAAGAACTTCGAATCTGATGTTCAAGGGCAGGAGGCATCCAGCACAGGAGTAAATTGAAGGCCAGAAGACTCAGCAAGTCTGAAATCCAATAGGGAAGTCATTAAATCTTAAAGTTCAAAATGATTTCCTTTGACTTCATGTCTCATATCCAGGGCATACTGATGCAAGAGATGATCTCCCACAACCTTGGGAAGCTCCAGCCCTGTGGTTTTTCAGGGTATGGCTTAGGTGCCCAACCCCCCTCCAGCCTGGCTGCTTTCACAGGCATGGTACAATCTGTCAGTGGATCTGCCATTCTGGGATCTGGAGGATGGTGTCCCTCTTCTCACAGCTCTACTATGCAATGCCCCAGTGGGGACTCTCTGTGGGAGCTCCAACCCCACAATGCCCTTCTGCACTGCCCTAGTAGAAGTTATCCATGAGGGCTCCACCCCTACAACACACCTTTGCCTGGATATCCAGGCATTTCCATACATCCTCTGGAATCTAGGTGGTGTTCCCAAACCTCAGTTCTTATCCCCTTGTGTACCCACAGGACCAACATCACATGGAAGCTGACAAGGCTTTAGGCTCGCACCCTCTCAAGCCACAGTCAAGCTGTATGTTGACCTTTTTCTGCCATGGCTGGAGTGGCTGGGAGGCAGGGTACCAAGTCCCAAGGCTATACACAGCAGGAGGGCCCTGGACCCAGCCCAGGAAAGCATTTTTCCCTCCTAGGCTTTGGGCCTCTGATGTAAGAGGCTGCTTTGAAGGTCTCTGACATGCCCTGGAGACATTTTCCTCATTGTCTTGGTGATTAACATCTGACTCCTTATTACTTATGCAAATTTCTGCTGCTGTCTAGGATTTCTACCCAGAAAAATGGTTTTATTTTTTTGCTACTGTATGGTCAGGCTGCAATTTTTGCAAACTTTTATGCTCTTCTTTCTCTTTAATGCTTTGTTGCTTAGAATTTTTTTTCCTGCCAGATACCCTAAATCATCTCTCTCAAGTTCAAAGTTCCACAGATCTCTAAGGCAAGGGCAAAATGCCCCTAGTGTTTTTGCATACCAAGGCTGACCTTTACTCCAGTTCCCAACAAGTTCCTTATCTCCATCTGAGACCACCTCAGCCTGAACTTTATTGTCTGTATCACTATCAGCATTTTGGTCAAAGCCATTCAACAAGTCTCTAAGAAGTACTAGACTTTCTCATATTTTCCTATCTTCTTCTGAGCCCTCCAAACTGTTCCAACTTCTGTGTGTTACCCAGTTCAAAGTCTCTTCCACATTTTCAGGTATCTTTACAGCAGCACCCCACTCTACCGGTACCAATATATGAGTTAACAGAGAACAGAGACCCCACTGGTACATATTGAGACATAGGCTTGTAACCTTTTAAAATTAGACATTCTCCCCACTATCTCTATTTTTTCTGGTAGTAAATTAGTTACTGGAAGAAATCTAATTCTTGGGACATAAGCCCTGTGTGGAAGAAAGGACTGGATTATTTTTAAGGCTTTCCTTTTATTTTCCTTTTCTCATTTCTATTTAGCAACTAAATAGTATGTCCATAGGTTTGGAGATTATGGTGTAGACATCTTGAGGGAGGCATTATTTGGCCTACTACACCTAGATTCAGATTGATGTAATGGAATCACCAAAACAAAGAGGAGATTTTACAAGAAAATAAGAAGGCAGAACATATTACCTACCAAAAAGGAGGCAATTATCCAAATCTCTGTGTTGGAACCACAAGACAATGGAATAGTCTTCAATGTGCTCGGGGAAAATAACTGTCAGCATGCAAATATAGAATAATTATATTTCAAACATGAGGACAAAATAAAAATACTTTCAATCAGAGAAAAACAGAGTGTTTATCACCAGCAACTATTCATTTACAGAAATTCTAAAGTGGCTACTTCATGCAAAAAAAAAATTCCTAAATGGAAGGTCAGATATTCAAGAAAGATCAAAAGTAAAGATATTGGCAAATATGCAGATATAATAAAACAAATATTAACAGTAAAAAACCCTAATTTCTAATTGATATGATTTATTAAAAAATAAAGGTCAAATATTATAAAAATACAGCATTAAATAGAAGAGGAGAATATGCATTAATAAAGAAAGAGAAAAATTGGCATAAGTGGGAAGGATAAAGCAAGACTATATAAATAAAATAAACTGTAATGGAAAAACATAGACTAAACCCTCAAGTTTAAGGATAAAGATTGCCAGATATATACAAATAAAGATTTACAAAATACATATTTATAAAAAAATTAAAACATAAGACACAAAAAGGATGGTAATAATAGGATATGAGAACTTAAACTACTCAAATAACAGATAAACGTAGCCTAGTGTAGTAATATGAGTTACAGACAATGTAAACATTAAGGCCAAACAAAAGAATTAAAGATAAAAATGTGGGATCTCTGTATGTGAGTACTATTTCTATTGATAAATATCTATAGTAATTTTAAATGTGTATACACCATTTAGCATACGTAAAACATATACATATAAAGGAAAAAGTGACAAAAATACAAGAAGCAATTGTTAAATCTACTCTCACAGTGGGAAACTGTAATATACATACTGTAGTATTGATAGACTGAGCAGACATAAGATATGCATGTAGAAGATGTGAATAACCTAGTTGTTAAGCTTAATCTGAAGTACATATGTAGAATAATAAACTCAACAACTGGAGAAAGTACTTATTTTTAAGCATACATAGACTATTTCAAATATTAACAACATACTATTCCATAAAGGTAGTTTCACCAAATTTCTTTTTTTTTTTTTTTTTTTTTGAGAGGGAGTCTCGCTCTGTCGCCCAGGCTGAAGAGCAGTGACCAGATCTCAGCTCACTGCAAGCTCCGCCTCCCGGGTTTATGCCATTCTCCTGCCTCAAGCTCCCGAGTAGCTGGGACTACAGGAGCCCGCCACCTCGCCCGGTTAGTTTTTTGTATTTTTTTAGTAGAGACGGGGTTTCACCATGTTAGCCAGGATGGTATCGATCTCCTGACCTCGTGATCCTCCTGTCTCGGCCTCCCAAAGTGCTGGGGTTACAGGCTTGAGCCACCGCACCCGGCCTGTTTCACCAAATTTCAAAGAAATGGTATTCATTCCATGTTCTCTGACCACAATGTAATTACAACAGTATCAAGAACAAATTAATTAATTATATGGTTTGAAGATTTCAAACACTTCAAAGTAAAGAAAATGAGAAAATTTGTTGAACTGATGGTTCGGAGGTAATTGATTCTTTACAGAGAAAAAAATTAAAATATAATTTTTACTTCAAATTATCTACAAAAATTAATTTTGTTTCATTTTTACATAGCAAAGATGTGAGAGAAAATATTACTTCCACCCTAAAAAATGAAACAATATTTCAGATAATCTAAATTTTTTATCCTATTAAAGCGCTGAATTAAACACACACACACACACACACACACACACACACACACACACACGAGAGAACTGAATTTCAAACAGTGACAAAGTCCTACACACTGAGGTACATAAGGCACATAAACAGAGCTCAGGAAGAGGTAACTCCCAAAAAAGTGGATAAAAAGAAAGCAGCTAAAACTTTAAAATTTCTTAAAGGCCTGCTGTGATGCAGCATGTCAGTTTAGAAAAACTTGGAGCCCTCAACACAAGAAACTTTTATACAGACCTCTACTGGATTCTTCTGAGAAAAGCTGGAGAGGATAAGGAGTCTGGAGAGATATATTCCTATAGCATCAAAGGTATGCAGGTAGTGATTGACTTCTACTAGAAGACAGACATCAAAAACTTTTCACTTTCCTGTGAAACAAAGTTTCTCATGTGAAACAAACTTTTAAGTTCTCGGGGGAGTCTCAGCAAACCTTCTTGCTGCTAGACAAAGATGCGCTGCATTTGGGTAAATGTAGTAAAACTTACTGAGCTCAGAATCTTGCATTGGCACGAAGCAACAGTTGGTGTAGAGAAGAAAAATTATCCTGACCAAGAGCCATCATAGACATAAAGCAAAGTATGTTTACCCCAGGTTGAGAAAGAGGGTCAGGAAAATTAAGAGACTCACCAATGAGGCCTAAACACAGAGGACTTGCCTAAAACCAATGTTGTACCAAGCAAACAGAAACACTACTCCTATGCTCCATCCTAAGCCAAACACAGGGTAAAAAGTAATTGCATTACAACAGTATGGGCGGGATAAGAGCATAGAGAAAGATCTTCTTTTGAGGCTCAGGCGTGCAGGGACTGCTTACCTTACGGTAGAGCAAGAACACTGTGAAAAACGCTTCCAAGCCCTGACTCGACACTAAGCACATGGTATCAACAGCCCCCCACTGAAAAATATAAAGCTTATTTTGCACTGAAAGCAAACAGGAACAAAAAACCTACACACTTCTCAACTGTTGATAAACTGACTCATACTCGCACACTAAACCCCTGACAGAAGATTATCCATTTTCATAAATAATACTATGTACTTCAGTCTCTATTTTTTAATACAATGCCCAGCATTCAAACAAAAATTATGAGTCACATAAAAGAGAGATTTAAAAAATACGAACATTTCAACTGATAAAGCAATCAATATTTCTGACTCGGAAGTGGTTCAGATGTTAGAACTAGCCAACAAAGATTCTAAAATAATTAAAGGATCTAGTTAAAAATGTGAGCAGCATGCATGAACAGATAGATTTTCATGAGGAATTTCAATAGGGAGATGGATACTATAAATGATGGGTGCTGAGAAGTTGATGGGTGCAGCACAGCAACATGGCACAAATATACATATGTAACAAACCTGCACGTTATGCACATGTACCCTAGAACTTAAAGTATAATAATAATAAAAAAAAGCAAAACCAAAAAAAAAAAAGTTAAATAGAATTATAGGAATATATAACACAATATCAGATATCAAAAATGTATTCAATAAAATCACAATACTAGAAATTGTTAAATTAAATATCAGTAAACTGAGAGATAAATCAATGGAAATTATCTAATCTGAAAGATAAAGAGTGAAAAATAAAAAACCCAGAACTTATAGAGTTGTAAAAAGAAATCAAAAGATTTGTTATACATTAAAATGGGAACCCAGAAGAAGACAAAGAGAGTGAACAGGATAGTAGAAATACGTGAAGAGAGATGACCAAAAATTTCCAAAAAATAATAAGAAACAATAAACTACAGAAACCCAATGAGAATTAATAACAACAATTAAAAATACTTTTTAAACAGGCATAAAGAGAGGCATTATATAATAACAAAGGTTTCAATTCACCAAGAAAATGAAACAATTCTAAATGTGTATTCAACCAAAAATAAAATCTCAAAATACATAAAACAAAACATAATAAAATGGAATTTGGTGATATAGAATATTCAGATACAGAAAATTCAGTTATAACAATCTTCTTTCAGTAATTATTCAGTAAACAGAAAGCCAATAAGTCAATAATGCTATCAAAAACGTGGACAGAACTATCAAACAACTTGGACCTAAATAATATTTATAAGACATTCCTCCCTCCTTCAACCAGTAGCAATATGCTTTTCAAGTGCACACCAAGAATTTGACAACATAGAAGATATTTGTGCTATCAACAACTATAAATATTTGGATATTCAATAACAAACTTTAAAATTACCCATTATCAAAAGAGGGAACTCTTTAGAAAATGTCTAAAAATTTGCAAAAAACTATGAGAAATAATAAGTGTAGCAGTAATATAGGATATGAGGTCAGTTTACAATAGAATTTCTACATACTAGACATGAACAACTGAAAATTAACAATAAAATGCCCTTTACAATAGCATCAGAAAATGTGAAAAGAGGGATATATCAAAAGGAACTAAGATTTGAACACTGAAAAATATACATCGATGACAAAAATTTGAAAAGGCCTGAATGTATTCAAAATTATACTATTGTAATGGACTGAATATTGTGTCAATCTTCCCTAAATTGATCTAAGAATTTAATCACAGTCAAAATCCTACCAGACTTTTTATTTGAAGTTGAATGACTATATACTACTTTGAAAAGTGAAGGACTTAAAACACCCAAAACAATTTTGAGTAAGAGAATACTGTAAGACTCATAGTACCTGATTTCAAGTCTTACTATAAAACAATAGTAATAAATATATGGCATAGTATAAGGATAGTTACATGGATGAATGGAATAGAGGTGGGAGCATATAAATACATCCACACATGTATGCTCAATTTGTTTTCAGCAAAGTTGCCAAAGAAGTTCAATGGAAAGAAAAAAATATTTTCAATGAATGGTACTGGAGCTATTGGAATTCCATATGCAAAAAAAATCTTAACTCTTAATCTATACAATAACATAAAGTTGGTGATAGATTACATGTAAAACTTAAAACTGTAATAATTCTGGGAGATTAAAAAAAACTATGACATTGTATTAGGTAAATATTTCTTAGCACACAACAACTAAAGCTGTGAATGAAAAATATTTATAAATCGACTTCATCACAGTTCAAAAGACATCAACAGAATATCCTACTCTACAACAACAGAATATATATTCTTCTCATCTCCTCATGGCATATACTCCAAGATCAACCACATGCTCAGCTATAAGACAAGTCACAACAAATTCAAAATAATTGAAATCATACCAACCACACTCTTGGAACACAACACAATAAAAATAGAGATCAATACCAAGAAGATGTCTCAAAACCATATAATTACATGGAAATTAAACAACCTTCTCCTCCTGAAAGACTTCTGGATAAAGAAGGAAATTAAGGCAGAAATAAACAAATTCCTTGAAACTAGTGAAAACAGAGACGCAATATGCCTGGATCTCTGGGACACAGCAAAAGCCGTGTAAATAGGAAAGTTTACATCACTAAATTTCTAACATCAAGAAGTTAGAAAGATCTCAAATTAACCACCTAGCATTATATCTAAAGGAACTTGAAAAACAAGAGCAAACCAACTGCAGGCTAGTAGAAGAAAATAAATAACCGAAACCAGAGCTGAACCGAATGAAACTGAGATGCAAAAATCTATACAAAAGATCAATGAAACTACAGGTCGGTTCTTCAAAAGATTAAACAAGATCGGTAGACTGTTAACTAAATTAATAAAGAAAAAAATAGAATATCCAAATAAGCATAATCAGAAATGACAAAGGGGACATTACCACAAACCTTACAAAAAACCCTTAGTGATTATTACAAACACCTCTATGCACACAAACTAGAAAGTCTAGAGGAAATAGATTAATTCCTGGTAAGACAGAACCTCCCAAGAGTGAGTCAGGAAGATATTGAAATCCTGAACACACCAATAATGAATTCTGAAATTGAATCAGTAATAAAAAACCTAGCAACCAAAAAAAGAGCCCTGGACCAGGTGGATTCATAGCTGAGTGTTAACAGACATATAAAGAAGAGCTGGTACCAGTTCTACTGAAACTGTTTCAAAAAGTAAACAAGGAGGGATTCCTCCCTAATGCATTCTGTGGAGTCAGCATAATTCTGATGTGAAAACCTGGTAAAGATACAATGAAAAAGAAATCTACAGGCCAGTTTCCCTAATGAACATAGATGCAAAAATCCTCGCAAAATAATAAAAAACTGAATCCAGTAAAACATCAAAAAGTTAATCAACCACAATTAAGTAGGCTTTATTCCTGGGGTGCAAAGTTGGTTCAACATATGCAAAAAAAAAAAAAATGTGATTCACCACATAACCTCAATACCAAAAAATAAAAAAATAAAAATAAAAAATTTTTAAAACCCCACATGATTATCTCAATAGATACAGAAAAAGTTTTCAATAAAAGTCAACATCCCTTCATTATGAAAACCCTGAACAAATTAGGCTTTCAAGGAACATCCCTCAAAATAATAAAAGCCATTTATGACAAATCCACATCCAACATCATACTGAATTGGCAAAAGCTGGAAGCATTTCTTTTGAGAACTAGAAGACAATAATTTCCTCTCTTACCACTCCTACTTAACCTAGTGCTGGACGTTCTGGCCAGAGCATTCAGGCAAGAGAAATAAAATGCATTCATATAGGAAAGGAGGAAGTCAAACTATCTCTCTTCACAGATAATATAATTCTGTACCTAGAAAACCCTATATACTCCATCAAAAACTTCTTAGAACTGAAAATTTTAGTAAACTTTCAGGGTACAAAATCAATGTACAAAAGTTAGTAGCATTTCTATACACCAATAGTGTTCAAGCTGAGAGCCAAATCAATAATGCAATCCCATTTACAATAGCAACAAAAAGAATGAAATATCTAGGAATACAGCTGACCAAGGAAGTGAAAGATCTCTGCAAGAACTAAAAAGCACTGCTGAAAGAAACCAAAGATGACACAAACAAATGGAAAAACATTCCATGCTCATGGATTGAAAGAATCAGTATCATTCAGATTGCAATATTGCCCAAAGCAATGTACAGATTCAATCTAAAATGGACAAAGGATATGAACAGACATTTCTCAAAAGAAGACATACACACAGCCAACAAATACATGAAAAAATACTCAACTACTCATTAGAGAAATGGAAATCAAAACCGTGATGAGATAACATCTCACACCAGTCAGAATGAAAAGTCAAAAAATAACAGATGTTTGTGAGGCTGCAGAGAAACAGGAACCCTTCTACACTGCTAGTGGGAATGTAAATTAGTTCAGTCACTGTAGAATGCAGCTTGGTGATTTCTCAAAAAGTCTTAAAACAGAGCAACCACTCACCCAGCAGGTGCACTCCTGGACATACACCCTAAGGAAAATAAATCATTCTATCTAAAAGTCACATGCACATGTATCTTCATTGTGTTACTGAAACACTAGGGGTTTCGTGTGAGTCCTGCTGCTCACCACATAGAAAACCAATCACTGAGACAATGAGTATTGCTAGGGAAGAAGGCTTTATTCAAGTGCTGTAGCCAAGAAGAAATGGGAGATGAGACTCAAATTTATCTCCCTGACTGACTAAAATTAGGAGTTTATATAGCAAGGAAGAAATGGAACTACACGTGGAAAAACAGAAATCATGGAGAGGTAATGAAGAGGAGTTGGTAATCATGGAGAGGTAATGAAGAGGAGTTGGTAATCATGGAGAGGTAATGAAGAGGAGTTGGTAAACAAGAATCATGATGAATGGTCTGGCATCTCATTGTCTGGATGTAGTGATCTGGTGAGTTCAGTTCCTGGATACTACCTGGGAGGCCCAAGGGTGGTGTTCCTGGGGAAGAAACTCAGATGAGACAAATGTAGAATTGAGCCTTAAGACCAGGAGGGTCAGTTTTTATCATTACCCACAAAACAGTAAACATCAATTCTATGGGAATGTTGGACTGGTTTCAACAGCAGCATTGTTCATAATAGCAAAGACATGGAATCAACCTAGATGTCCATCAACAGTGGACTGGATAAGGAAAATATGATACACATACACCATTGAATACTTGGAATAGTATGCAGCAATAAAAAAAGAATGAAATCATGTCCTTTGCAGCAACATAGATACAGCTGGTGGCCATTCTCCTAGGCAAATTAATTCAAGAACAGGAAATACCAAATGTTGTTACTTATAAGCAGGAGCTAAACACTGAGTACACGTAGGTACAAAACCAGGAACAATACAGGCCAGGGACTACTTGAAGTGTTAGGCCAGGGTGGGGCTTGGGTAGAAAACTACTTATCTGGTGCTATGTTTACTACTTGGGTGATGGAATCATTTATACATTAATCCTCAGTGACAAGCAATTACCCATGTAACAAACCTATACATGTACTGCATGTACCCTCTTAACCTAAAATAGAAGTTTTTAAAGAGTTCAATAAATGAAGAGAAAATATTTACAAATCTCATATTAGATAAAGGGTCTATATTCAGGATAGATGAATAGATAGATGATAGATAGATAGATAGATAGATAGATAGATAGATAGATAGATAGATAGATAGACTGATATTGCACAATCCAATAATGTAAACTCAACCTATCTTTAAAATACTGGACAAATAGTTGTATGCAAGAGATTTGCATACCTAGTAATCACAAGATGAGATGTTCAAGTTCATTATTCATTAGAGAAATTCAAATGCAAACCACAATAAGGTATTACTAGACAGTACTAGACAGTCTAAAATCACAAAAACTAATACAAAAGGTAGGAGGGAATTTGAAGCAATCGAAATTTTTGTGCATTTTACTGGTTGGAATGCAAATGGTATAACCACTTCAAAAAATAGTTTATATCTGTTTCTTATAAGGTGAAGCATACCCTTACTGTATGAATGAATAACTGTATTCCTTTGTATTTAAGCAGAAGTATTGAAAACATATGTACACAAATATCTGTATAGTAATGTTTATAGTTGCTTTATTTATCATAAAAACTGGAAACAACCCAAATGTTCACAAACTGGTTAGTGAATGAACAATTTTTGATACATTCATATAATGGAATTTTGTTTAGCAATAAAAGGGAATTAACTAAAACATGCAACACTATGGATGAACCTAAAAAACATTTTGCCATGTGAAAGAAACCAAACAGCAAAGACTATATATTGTACTATTTCATTGTGCCAGGAAATTGCAAAGCTACAGGTACGAAATAGACAAGTGTTTCCCAGGGGCTGAGAGTGAGGAGGTGAAGGGAGCGTTACCACAAATGGCATGTGGAAATCTTTTTGGGGTAATGGAAATCTGCTATACCTTTTCTTGAAGATGGTTACATGACTCATACTTTTGCCAAAACTCACAGAAGTGTGGAAATAAAAAAAAGTAAAATTCACTATATGTGAATGTATTTAATTCTGGATGGCCTTCAACATTTTTCATTAAAAATGAGAAATATATTTATGAGCAGGAGGTAAGACACAAAAATTATAAATTTAAGGGAGAAATAAATTTAAATACATTTAATACATTAAAATTAGAAAAGTCTATTCATCAAAGACACCAAAAGCCTGTGAGAATATAAGAAAACTATTTATTTTTTTATTTTTTTATGTTTGAGACAGAGTCTCACTCTGTCTCCCAGGCTGGAGTGCAGTGATGTGATCTCTGCTCACTGTACCCTCCACCTCCCAGGTTCAAGCGATTATCCTGCCTCAGCCTCCCGAGTAGCTAGGATTCCAGGTATCCACCGCCACACCCAGCTAATTTATTTTTTATCTATTCATTTTTTTAGTAGAGACAGGATTTCACCATGTTGGCCAGGCTGGCTTTGAACGCCTGACCTTAAATGATCTGCCTGCCTCGGCCTCCCAAAGTGCTGGGTTTACAGATGTGAACCACTGCTCCCAGCCTAAACAACCTAATTGAAATAATACATTTGCAGCACAAGTAAGCGACAAAAGATTAAAATTGAGAAAGTAGATACTAAAAAAATGTCGAGAAAGAGAGACTCCTAATAGTAAATGGATATACATCACAGATTTTAAAATATGTAAATAGGCAATAAGCTTCTTTTAAAATATTTAATCTCATTAATAATTAGAAAATGCAAGTTTATACTGAAGTTCTTTTAACATCTGAAACATTAACAAACAAAATCTGACAACATAAAATGTTGAATGATTTGTGAAGTAACAGGAACTTTTACATGTTGCCAATGAGAGAATAAATTCACACAGCAATACAGTATTATCTAGTGACATTGAATATTCAATGACCCTACAATCCTACAATTCTACCTCTAGGTATACACTCTAAAGAAGTTCTTGGCCAGGCATGGTTGCTCAGGCCTGTAATCCTAGCACTTTGGGAGGCCGAGGTGGGCAGATCACCTGAGGTCAGGAGTTCAAGACCAGCCTGGCCAACATGGCAAAACCCCATCTCTACTAAAAATCCCCCCACAAAAAGAAAAAAAAATTAGCCAGGCATAGTGGCATGTGCCTGTAATCCCAGCTACCTGGGAGGCTGAGGCAGGGGAATCGCTTGAACCCGGGAGGCGGAGGTTGTAGTGAGCCCAGATTGCACCATGCACTCCGCCTGGGCAACCAGAGTGAAACTCCATCTCAGAAAAACAAACAAACAACAACAACAAAAAATATATAAATATGTTGAGATATAGACTGAACTACTTATAGTGATATGTTTTAATATGAAATAATTTAATGTCAACAACAAGAAGGTAGAAGTAGAAATGGTATATTCATTTACAAGATACTATATTGCAGTAAAAATAAATATCTATAGCTACAAATGTCAACATCATGGATATCAGAAACTTAATATTGGGCAAAAAATGAAACCTACACAATGAATACAAAATTATTCTTTTTAATTTTTATCTTTTAATAGCATTTTTATTTTAAAACATTTTTGGAAGTAAAAAAATTGCAAAGATAGAGTTTCCATATAACCCCATATACAATTTTTCTCCATTATTAACTTCTTACCTCCATATGGGACATTTTTTACAAAAAAAAATGTTGCTACATTATTATTAATTAAAGTTCATGCTTTAAAAATTGGATTGTTTTAGTTTTTAACCTAATGTCCTTTTTCTGTTCCCGGATCCCATCCAAGATACCACATTACATTTAGTAATCATAGCTTCTTATGCTCCTCTTTGATGGGATAATTTCTAAGACTTTCCTTGCTTTTGATTACCTTGACAGTTTTTAGGAATACTTGTCAGTTACCTTATAGCATGAGCCTCTACCGGAATTTTTCTGATGCTTTTCTTATAATTAGACTCAATTTTTATGTTTTGAAAGGAATACTACAGAGGTAAAATACTGTTTTAATCATATCATATCAAGAGCAATATTGTCTGTCAACAAAATTTGTAATTTTTTTTTTTTTTTTGAGACAGTCTCACACCATTACCCCAACTGGAGTACAGTAGCATATTCTCTGCTCATTGCAACCTCCACCTCCCAGGCTTAAGTGATTCTCCATTCTCGTGCCTCAGTCTCTGAGTAGCTGGAATTACAGGCATGGCCCACCACACCCGGCTAATTTTTTTGTATTTTTAGTAGAGGTGGAGTTTCACCATGTTGACCAGGGTAGACTCGAACTCCTGATCTCAAGTGATCTGCCCGCTTCAGCCTCCCAAAGTGCTGGGATTACAGTCATGAGCCACTGCATCTGGCCTGTCACTGTTGAAAGTAACCTTAATCACCTGGTTAAGGTAGCATTTGTCAGGTTTCTCTACAAAAGTTTTTTTTTTTTTTTTCCTTCTTTCCATGGTAGTTTTAACTATACCCTGAGAATAAGTAATATTCTTGGTTAGATTTTGAGTTGGATTTCTAAATGTAGCTCCTGAGTCAATTTATTTTAATGTTTTATTGCCATGGCCTCTACCCTCAGGAAGGTCCTTAGTTTCTTCATTTTTTCCTTGGCTACATGTGAAGGTGCCATTGCAGAGTATGCCCCACTAGGTACTATACTGTTTCCTTAGCCTGAGCTGTGCCCATAGAAACTTGAGGGCCAAAAGGTCTCAAGCATTCACTATATTTTATAATCTATACTGCTGGCACTTTGGGCAATACAACTGCCCTTCAAATGTTAGATTTGTTATGTCTATATTTAGTATGTAAAACAGTTTAAATTTTAAAAAGTCAATTTACTGAGCTCTATTAAAAATCAGAGTGTGGCAGAGATCCAATCAGCCTGAAAACACAATTTCCAAATTCCTAGTCAGTCACACAATAAAATAGTAGAGCTCTTTTCTTAGGAAAATGTGACCGGTAAGATGGCTAAGTTTGTGCTTACTAATATAAACAATATAATATTAAGTGCATTTACTGTTTTATTTATAATGGACTTACTCTCAGGAATAGTAAAGCATTGTTAAGTAGTCTAGCTCATAACAAATAATTTGAAGCGAGTGAATTTTATGGTTTTGGCTTATTGATTTGTATTTTTTTTTAACATACAGGATAGCTAACCCCTACAAATACCTACAGTTAAAACAGTTTTTATGTATGTTCAAGAAATTTTCTTTGGATAAAGATAACACTGGTCTTCTTTCACTTCTTTACAAAAGAATATTAAAAGCAAACATTTCAATTATAATCAGACAAGACATTTATTCAGAAAGCTTTCTAAATATCAAATGTCTCTTCACCAATGCTATGTCTGTTTTCTTTCTTCTTTTCCCTTAGTTCCAATAGGTCTCTGGTATCAGTTTTCTGTCTTCTCAGACATAAGTAATTGAGTTTTCAAGCAGCATAAGAGAAACATCACATTCCGTCAGAGTGAGACTTCAAACTTCTGAGTATACCTATTCAGGAATCCTGGGAAATGTGAATTATCTCATGACAAATTTAGGCCCTTAATAATGTGGCTGCATTTCTTCATATATGTTCTGATTAGGATAGGTCATAGTTTTTGGAATTCCCATTTCTTGAATGTCTGTTACAGAGATTAAGGAGTATTTCTGAAAAAGCACATCTCTCATTGGCCATATAAAGTATTTGTTTTTCAAATTTATATTTTTTCTTAGGATCATATCTCCCCCTGTCAATGACTAAAAAATTAGAAACATCTAACCTCTTTCCAGATGACATTTATTATGTACTGAATCATGCCCTCCCAAAATTCATTGGTTGAAGCCTAGTTACCTATTTGATGACAGGATCTTTAGGGAGATACTATAATAAAGTTTAAATGCAGTCATAGGGGTGGTGCCCTATTCTAACAGCACTGGTGTCCTTGGCAGAAGAGGAGACACCAGAGCACTCTGTCTCTGTTTCTATCTTTCCCTCTCTGCACATACACAGAGAAGAAGCCATGAGAGGACAGGCACAGGGATAAAGCAGCGGTCTGCAAGCCAGCTGTGTGCACTGAAAGCCTGAGCATTTAATTTCAATATTGTTTGGAACTGGTACTCTTCAAATAGAATGTTATTCATTGTGATATGATATAGAGTTGAAATATATTTCAGTGATAATACTATTAGTATCTAAGAATCACCCCGATATGTAACTTGATACATTTCTTTGTGAAACAGATAATTCAAATTCACCAAGCAGCCCTTCTTACAAGGAAGAATTTCGGTCAAGACAGAGGTTTTATTTTATCTATCAGATTAGCCATACAAATAGTAATTAACATGTGCTGATAAAAAAAATTACTCAAAATAACAGTTTTAAATGATCAAACCATTTAGTGTCCATAATGGATGTTAGCATAATGGGATTTGTTGTCCACCACTTAGGTCATTTGTAATTTTAGTTCTTTTTATCTATTTTATTCTTCTTGTTTCTCCATTATAGATTTTTCTTATATATTCAATTATTTTATTTTTATTTATATTTTATTTTTATTATGTGTGCCAATAGCCATGTCCACATGTTTTCATGTTTTTTTTTTTCTGAGAGAGATAATCTTCTCTCCCTTTACTTCATTATCAGTAATTTAAGATTATCAGTCTTTCCCAGAAGAACTGTACTTTCATTTCTTTTCCTTGAGCCACTTTGTCCAATAAAGAATTTGCTCAGTGCCACCTAATAATTCAAATATTTTAATAAAGAGTATGAATACTGTACCTTCAATGTTGCCACCAGTAGGAGTTTTAATTGGCCTTTATTGCTTAAGACCTTCTTATTTTCATCGCACTTGTCAAAGATGAGAAACACTTATGTTATAAAAAGGTCCCTAAAAATGTTGAACTATCTGGAACATACCGTTTTCTTTCATTCCTGAAAAGTGACCAATTCACTTCTGAACTCATATCTTTCTTGTATCACCTTATTTGTGTGCAACGAAGGCACAGTATAACATTACTGACTAATCTCTCCATCTAAAACCACAAATGGAATCAGTACATTACTAACCTTCCAAGTTATGACAGGTGACACTTCTACTAAATGTTTTACCACAGAATAATATGGATTGTCATCTTTTCAGACTCTCCTAGAGAGTCTCAGTACATATTAGCTGTATTAGTCCATTCTAACACTGGTGTAAAAGAAATACCAGACACTGGGTAATTTATTTAAAATAGAGATTTCACTGGATCATGGTTCCACAGGTTATACAGTATGCATGATGCTGGCCATCTGCTTGGCTTCTGGTGAAGCCTCAGGAAACTTACAGTAATGACATAAATTGAAGGGGAAGCAGGCATTTCTTACATGGCTAGAGAAGGAGTGAGAGAGAAAGGGGGAAGGTGCTACAAACTTTTAAACAACCAGATCTCATGAGAACTCTATTAGGAGAAGAGCACTAGGGGGTTGGTGGTAAATCATTAGAAATCACCCCCGTGACCCAATCAGCTTCCACCTCCAGCATTGGAGTTACATTTTAACATGAGATTTGAATGGGGACACAGATCCAAACCATATTATTCTACCCCTGGCCCCTCCCAAATCTCATGCCCTTCTCACATTTGAAAATACAATCATCCTTCCCAACAGTTCCCCAAAGTCTTAGTTCATTTTAGCATTAACTGAAATGTCCAAAGTCCAAATTATCATCTGAGACAAGGCTAGTCCCTTCTGCCTATGAGCATGTAAAATCAAAAAACAAGTTAACTACTTTAAAAATAAAATGGGGGTACAGATAAATACTCTTTGATAAACATCCCCATTCCAAAAGGGAGAATTAAACCAAAAGAAGGGATCTACAGTCCCCATGCAAGTCCAAAGTCCAGCAGTGAAGTCATTAAATCTTAAAGTTATGAAATAACCACCTTTGACTCCATGTCTCACATTGAGGGCATACTGGTGCAAGGGGTGGGTTCCCAATGCATTCGGCAGCTCCACCCTGTGGTTTTGCAGGTTTCACCCCATATGGTTATTCTCAAGGGCTGGCACTGAGTGTTCGTGGCTTTTCTAGGTGCAGGGTGTAAGCTGTCAGTGGATCTACCATTCTGGGGTTTGGAGGATCGTGGCCCTCTTTTTTTTTTTTTTTAGACGGAGTCTTGCTCTCTTTCACAGGCTGGAGCGCAGTGGCACAATCTCGGCTCACTGCAAGCTCCACGTCCTGGGTTGTTGGTGGCCCTCTTACAGCTCCACTAGGAAGTTCTCCAGTGGGGACTCTGTCAGGGATCCAACCCCACATTTCCCCTCTGCACTGCTCTAGTAGAAGTTCTCCATGAGGGCTCCACCCCTGCAGAAGTCTTCTTCCTAGACATCCAGGCTTTTCCACATGTCCTCCAACATCAAGGTGGAAGCTCTCAAGACTCAACACTTGCACCCTGTGCACCCACAAGCTTAACACCATGTGGATGGCTTCCACCCTATTAAGCAGCAGCCCAAGCTGTACCTGGGCCCCTTTGAGCCACAGCTGGAGCTGGAGTGACTGGGATGTGGGGAGCAGTGTCGTGAGGTTGTGCAGGGTGGCAGGGACCTGGACCTGGGCCAGGCCCATGAAACTTCCCTCCTAGGCCTCTGGGCCTGTGATGAGAGAGGCTGCTGCAAAAGTCTCTGATATGCCTTAAAGGCCTTTTCCTCTTTGTCTTGGCTATTAGCAATTGGTTCCTCTTTATTTATGCCGATTTCTGCAACCTGTTTGAATTCCTCCTCTGAAAGTGAGCTTTTCTTTTCTACCACATGACCAGGCTGCAAATTTTCCAAACTTTTATACTCTGCTTCCCCTTTAAATATAATTTTGTTTGTTAATGCATATGAGCATACGTTGTTAGAAGCAGCTAGGCTATATCTTGAATGCCTTGAGCAAATGGATAAGAAAATGTGATATATATGCACAATGGATATTATTCAACCTTAAAAAAAAAAAAAAACAAAAAAAAAAAACAAGAAAGACTGACGTTTATCACAACATGGATGGACCTGGAGAAAACAGTACATTTTCAGGAGTCATATTGAAAATTCAAATCCACTTAAGGTGCATATAATTTTGGACAAGATAATTAAATTCTGGAGACTTTTACCTAACTGGGCAGGAAGGTAAGTGGGATAATAGAAGGAGTAAATGAAAGAGTAAACAGAAAGAGTAAATGGATCTGGTGCCTTGATCTTGGACTTCTTAGCCTCCAGAAAGGTAAGGAATAAATTTATGTTGTTTATAAGCCACTCAGATTATGGTATTTTGTTATAGCAGCCCAAACAAACTCAGGTACTAAGTACTACTCTTCTGAGTACATTATTCTTATTAATTATTTTTTTATAAGTATACCATTATGTAGGAGATAGTACTTTTTCCTCCAGGTTCATCCACATTGTGGCAAATGTCGGGCTCTCCTGGTTTTTTAAGATGGGATAATAACTATTGTGTATATATAACACATTGTTTTATACATTCACTTATCAATGTATATTCAGGTTGTCTCCATATTTTGGTTACTGCGAATAACATGAGAGTGTAGAAACTAACATGAGAGTGTAGAAACTTTTAAAAGGTGGTGATTTCATCCCCTTTGGATGTATAGCCAGAAAAATGATTACTGGATCATGTGGTAGTTCTATTTCTTTATTGCCTTAGGAACCTTCATACTGTTTTTCATAATGGTTGTTCCAATCTACATTCCCATCAACAGTGTACTAGGGTTCCCTTTTCTGCACATTTTTGCCAACATTTGTTATCTTGTGTCTTTTAGATAATAGCTGTTCTTATGTGTGTGAGGTGATATCTCATAGTAGTTTTAACTTACACTTCCCTGATGATTAGTGATGTTGAACACTGTTTCATAGACCTATATATTTTACAGATGAAAGAGCTGAGGCACAGAGAGTTGGCAGGTACCTTGTGAAAAATCACATGAGTATTAACCTACCATTCTCGTTTGAACTAGGATATCTAGTGCCAGAGTCTGAACTCAATTATTACAGGATGTTTTTGTTTATATTTTATATATTTATGTTTGAAAGTTAGCCTAATGGAATATAGCCTTACTTAGCCTAATGGAATATAGAAAACATCACAAGTTTAAGGCTTAAAAGGAAAGAAATGTTGAGAATAGACCATACCTCAAACCACCACGTACAGTCTATTTTAAACTTTCATAAACATGGGAAAAAACTGTTTTCAGGAGTTATACTGGAAATTCAAAACCACTTAACGGGTATATAATTTTGGACAAGATAGTTAACTTCTGGAGACCTTTACCTACCTGGGCAGGAAAGTAAGTAGGATAGTAGAAAGAGTAAATGGAAAAATATATAACATGGTGTTCAGAGCATATTAGGTTTACAATAAAAGTTACTTTCTTTCCTGAACCTGATCTTCTAATGCGATTTTCAAACTAAAATAAATTTTTGAAAACAGCTAATTAAATATTATGTGAACTTTTCCATACAATAACTATGAGCACATGTGTTATGGTTGAAGGGACAGTGAAAGAGGGAACTCTATCAGCTTGCTGATCACTGCCCTTTCCTACTACTCCCACTTTGAATCAAATACATGCTGGACAACCATGGAGTTAAATTAATAGACTTATAGAAGATCCAGGTAGATTTCAAAAGAGGAGTAGAATTTTGGAGGAACTGAGACAATACCTTATCCAACAGATATTGGTTTATGTCAGTGAATTCCACTAGCTTGGTGACCTTATCCAAGCATGTGGCTTTAAAACTGTCTAATGAACCACTTACAAATGTAAATCTTTGGTCCAAACTGAGGTAGGTAGATAGGGTGGTCATAGCCTTCCTTAAAGGGAAACAAACTTGCCAAACAGGTGAAGAGGACGAACTCCTTGATAGTGCCCAAACAGCATCCAGGGCTTGTGGTTAGAATATACTGCAGCAAGGAAGAAGAAGAGGATCTTCTAAAAAGCAATCAGAATGCTTCCAAAATTTTCTACCTGAATGATGGGATGTTGAAGCATTGATAAACGGGTTCCTCTATCTCACTGTTTAAGGTGTCCCCAGAGTTATTACCTCCTTCATGCTTTATGCATTTACAAGTCAGTAAAATGGGCTTCTGCAGCTTCAGAGAGGACCCTAAGACAGAAACAGAAAGGAACCCTGTGAACTCTTGAGGAAAAAAGGGTCATTTGTAATAGGGACCACATCTGTGACTGATTCGGAGGTTGGTTAAAGGACTGTTATGTGGCATATATCGGTAGTATCTGCTTCATTTTCTGTCTTGTTTCACTCCAGTCTATGTGTGCTCCATGTAATCCATACTGCCACTAAGTTTTCAAGGTGGTGGCTGGCCATAATCCCTACGAACCACTAGCATTGAAAATGGTAAAAACTGACTAACTGACATCCATCAAATGAGTTATCCTGCCTACCTTGTTTTTGAGAGCTAACTCAAAACCTGTTCTTTGTTGGGCATTCACATAAGACATAGATATGTGAATTCTTTGTACCTATTTCTCTAAGTATAATTAATGCTTCTTTTATAGACTTCTATGTCTAATTTTCAAATGTTGCTTTTTCTAGACACATGACCAAATTGCCAAGCCATTCACTACTGCCAACAATTGATAGCCTTTCTTCAGACACTTCTTCCTCTACACAAAGTGGTTGACTGAGTTTGCTCATCACCCTGACCACTTGGAGGATTTATTTTCGTTCCTATTCTTCAGACCACCATGAACTGATTTGTCAAGTGGTAGCATTGGCTAACACTCATATATGCAGCAAACCTAGATCTCAGTTTCTTTACTTCTTTACAAGCAAGTTATAGAACAAACTCAGTGTCCATAGAAGTGAGATGCAGAGGCATTGGTTCAACAACAATAGGAGAGAAAGGGATTTGGGCAATCTATTGCTGGAAATTACATGTGTCCTCAATATCTGCTTTGACCTGATTTCCAAAGTATCTTTTCAGAGTGTTATAGCTTGCTGTTTTACCCACCAAACTATGATTTGGCAGATTTGATAAGACTCAGTTCATCATAGGCAGCTATATTCCCTTAATCTCCTGTTATCAGTACCCAGTCTCTGCTAAGAGCCAGCTTTTCAAATAGTCCATAGTTCTTGGATGTTAAAGGAATGGCTTTACTCCAAAATCATAGTGGCCTAAGCGAAGCTTTCCAAACACAACTAAGGATCTTTAACTTTTAGTACAATTAACACATTTAACATTATGTATTAGTCCATTTTCACGCTGATGATAAAGACATACCCGAGACTGGGCAATTTACAAAAGAAAGGGGTTTAATTAGACTTAAAAGTTCCACATAGCTGGGGAGGCCTCACAATCGTGGTGGAAGGTGAGGGGGAGAATGTCACATCTTATGTGGATGGTGGCAGACAAAGAGCTTGTGAAGAGAAATTCCCTTTTTAAAACCATCAGATCTCCTGAGACCCATTTACTATCCCAAGAACAGCATGGGAATCCTTTTTTTCCCCCTTATACTTCAATAGTACCTTCTAAGAAATATTTTAAATAGAACGAGGAGTATTCCCAAGTGCAATACACACTTCCAGGAAGCAAATAGGTGTACCAAACGTTTTTCCTCATTTTATTTTTTTAAGAGAGAGCAGGATTTCACTCTGGTCACCAACGCTGGAGTGTAGTGGCAATCATAGGTCACTGCAGCCTCAAACTCCTAGGCTCAAGTGATCCTTCTGCCTTAGCCTCCTGAGTAGCTGGAACTATAGGCATGTGCCACCACACCCAGCTCTCTCTCTGTCTCTATCTCTCTCTCTGTCTACACACACACACACATGTGTCTGTAGAATTAACACATTTAACATTATGTATTAGTCCATTTTCATGCTGATGATAAAGACATAACTGAGACTGGGCAGTTCAGACTGGTGTCAGAGTCATATATATATATGTATGTAATGGGGTCTTGCTATGTTACCTAGGCCAGTCTTGAACTCCTGGACTCAAGCAGTCCTCCCGTCTTGGGCTCCCAAAGTGCTTGATTTACAGGAGTGAACCACCGAGCCCAACCTGTCTCATTTTTAATGATAGGAAGTGTAAATTCCAACTGGTCTTTTATTTAAAATATAAGTCTTAGAGTGTCCTAGGCTATTGGACCCCTAAAAGACTATTGATGTGGCAGGTTCCTAAATCCTTATGGAGTTTCTCCCCTACCCTCTTAAATACATGTAATACTAAGGTATTTAGAGTACTTGACACTCCTGTACGTCTGGTCTGATAAGCATGATATCATCAACGTATTGAAACAGCATAATAGTTGATGGAATATCAAGAAAAATAAGGTTGCTGAAAAACATATGGTGACAAATAGCAGGACAGTTAACATTTCTGTAACAAGAGTTTGAATAAATACTCTTTTCTCACATAAAAACAATCTTCTTTTGATTCTCTTGCCTAAGGGAATAAAAATAATGGATTCACCATATCAATAAGTACATATCAAGTACCAGAGGGTGAGTTGATCTTTTCCAGTACAGATATTATAAGCTATGGGGTTGAATTGTGACCCTTAAGAAGATATGTTGAGGCCCTAAACCTCAGTACCTCTAAATGTGAGCATCCTTGAAAACAGTGTCTTTTCAGATGTAATCAAGTAAAGATGAGGTTATGAAGATGGGCCTTAATCCAATATGGCTCACGTCCTTATAAGAAGACAGAGACACAAGGGGAAAATGCCTGTGATGACAGAGATGGAGACTGAAGTGATGCTGCTGGAAGCCAAGAGACACCAAGAATTCATGGCTACCAACAGAAACTAGGAAGAGGCAAGGAGGGATTCCACCTAAAATTGCAGTGGGATTATGGCTCTGTCAACTCTTTGATTCTGGACATCTAGCTCCCAAACTGTCAAAGAATGCATTTCAGTTGTTTTTGAATCATCTAGTTTGCAGCACTTGATTACAGAAGCCTGAAGAAACTAAACTACCACATCAGGCTTAGTCATTGAGATTTGAACTACCATTGGTTAAGATTATGATAATCCATTGTTATTTAACTCAATCTATCTAGTTTGTGTAGCTGCCACTAGGTAAACTGAATGGGTAAATGACGGGGCCATTACTCCAGACTACATGGGTGACAAAAATATCTGCAATTCAGTGAGAATGTGGTTTTGCTTCCAATAATCTTTTGGCTGGGATTGCAGGAAATTAGCAGTTTAAAGGGTCTCACTTTACCTTCCTACCATAATAATTCTACTCCATTGATCAAAGAACCAATGTGATAGTTATTTCAGTTGTGAAGTATATTATCACAATTATGTATTCAGGGATCAGACAGTGAGCACCAGGGACACATCAATTCACTGTGTTATATATACTTGAGTCCTTTATCACCTTGTCCCTAACTGCCACAACTCCAATTAGACAGGGGACAAGAGGTCATCTTAAGTCCACAGTATCAATGTCAGGTCAGATTCTATATCAAATGCTCTTGAAGATCTGATTATTTCCTTTTCTCTAAGTTATAGTTATTCTAGTAAATGGTTACAGGTCTTTTTGAGGGAAAATCTTGGGAAATAACTGCTGTATTGCTGTATATACTGTTGTGTTATTTCAAGGCCATTCTTCAAGATGACTTAACATCTTCTTTAATTGAGCATTAGACTTGAGAACTGGCTAGGAGCTGAAAGTGTCTGAAGAATTGCAATTGCACATTTTAGTGGAATATATATATATATTCTGATTATACAAGTCCAGCAGGTGCCCTAAGGGAAAATATTATATTAGTTATTGTCACAAATTCTTGGTCAAAGAATGCTGGTAATTAGTATCACAGTGGCAAACAGGGTTCTTTGACCAGCAAAGCAGTGTCCTTTGACTAACAATTATAATCAGCAATTATGCTCCCATAATAGCCACTTCTAACAATTATGTCTACTGTGCCCCTAAGAATTAAGTGGTCTGCTATTTCCGTATCTTATTTTCTCCATTGGTATGAGATCATACAGTTAGTTACACAATACAGATGATAGCAGTTCCTGAACTTCTCAGAGGTGCCAGTGCACCCTGACTACATAGAGTATCCCTATTGCCTTAATACAAATAATGTCCCCGGCGTCTTCTAGGGAGCATAGGCAATTAGCAGATTTTCTGTTTGCATGTAATAAATCCATTTTAACATTCTGCCACACCCTTTATTCTAATAGTCTATCTTTTTCCATATTCTGACCCTTCCCACAATACTTTGCCAAAGGATCTCCAACATTTATACCTCATTTCCTTCAGGCCTTTTAAAAAAATAGAATTTGTACAGACAAAGATAAATTATATTTTACTCTTTATCATACAAATGTCACTACTTGTGTCATTGCCCTTGGGGATACATCTCAATCTTTTGTGCTTTTCCTGTAAAATGTAGATAATAATTGCACCTACTATGATGTTTGATAAGATTCAAAACATGAAAAGCATTTAGAACAATGACTGAAACATAATTATGCATTCCAATAATGTGCTCTGTGATTATTAATATTATTAAAATAATTGTAACACTGATAAACTCTTAATCTAAATACTTCTTAGTAGCTTACTGCCTCACACCTCATTATTATTTCACTGCCCCTTATTTTTGAATAATAAAATATGTCAACATGAAACATCTTTCTAACTCCATGTTTCCACACTCACAGCATTTCATTTATGTGGCCTGTTCAGTTCACCTGTTCAAACTGTACCACCACCTCTTCTCTTCAGTTACTACTTCAGTATAATGGCAATAGTGCAAAAGCAGTGGTGCTTACACTAAAATTAAACATTCTACTTTTAAGTGACCTGAAAATGACCTGGTGTCAATAAAGGTTTATCTTAAGCTACATACACTTACTAATGACTAAATCAAATCTTCCTTTAATGCCATACATAGAACCAACATTTCTTGATTAAAATATTTCTAAGTTTTATCCATGCCTCAAAATATTGATTCACTAATATTGATCATACAAAGTATCTATTGTACTATTTATTCTATAAGCTACAATGGTAGTTAAGATTCAAAACTTGCAAAGCACTTAAAACAATGCCTGGAATAGAATATGTATTCAAGGAATGTGAACTATTATTATTATTATTATTAAAAATAATTATAACACTGATGAACTCTCGATCTAAATATTTCTTATATAAATTGTTTATAGTTTATAGAGTAAGTCAATAATACAAAAGATATTTTCCTTAACTCTTTCCAAGTTTCTGAGTTTAAGTTGCTCATGGCTAAAGAAGAAAACTGCTTTAAAAATATTTTAAATATTAGTTTTATCCATAATACATTCATAGGCTCCAAAGATAAGTGCTTTGAAGAAGAAAATACCAACTTGGATGTGTAAATACTAATATAACTGAATATAGTTTGTTAATTGCCTAATAGCCAAACACCTTGAAAAAAATCAGTTTTACCTTTAAACCATTTGCCATTTTTAAAGCATGCACACAAACACACCTGTACAAAGACCACACCAGTATAAACACCCCACAAACACAACCATAAGATTACAAACTTCTTGAGAGTATTTGTTCATCTCGTATCACTCTTGCCTAGCAGTAGGCTTGTAGTTACTTGCAATTACCCAAGAAATGTGAAAGTTACTCAGTAAATATTCACCAAAAAATGAATGGTCAGGAGATTGAAAGAAGAAAGAATGAGGGTACATTACTAAAAAGGATAATAAATTTGTGTTTTGGATCTCTGTTTTTATTCCACTGAAGTTATGGTACTGTTTTTCACTTGCTAATTCATTTCCTTCTTCCAAACGATGTCAAGACTTAGAATTTGCTAATGTTTTTAGGTAAGAAAGAGACTTTAAGACTATGTAGGATATCCCAGAGAGGTAAAATAACTTTCTCACAATCACACAACAAATAAGTATTCTTCAAGCAAGGAATAGAATCCTAGATTTCTTCTCCTTCATTTCTCCATTTTTAAAGGAGTTTCTCATATATTTGGGGACATAAGAACAAAATATTTAAACATATTATAGAACACCATAAAGCCATAGATAATAAAATATCAAGGAAAAGCTTACAATGTATATGCATAAAAAGATCTCAAAAAAGGGATAAAAAGTCAGAGTAAGGGTACTGGAAAAGGGCTCCATGGAGGAGATAATAATTAGAATGGGCCTGTTAGGAAGGTTTAGAGGAATGATAACAAAAGTTTAGGGAATGGATTGACCTTGGAAAAAAGTGCAAGGTCTGAAATTGCAAGCACATATTAAGACATAGTTAAGAGACTAACCTTGGATAAAGAAGAAGGACATCAACTTTTGATAATACCCTAGTCCTAGAAAGACAAGAAAATACTAATTAGTTTCTTCTTTTTTAATTTTAATTTTCTGCAGAATGGCATATTCAAATTTATATATATATATATATATGTATGTGTGTGTATATATATGTATGTCTGTGTATATATATAAATTTTCCTCCCACATATGTCTCAATTTGCCTGGTACTTCCTTCTTCGCCAAGAACAAAATCTTTTTGTTTCTGGTATATTCCACCAGAATGTTCTCATGTAAATAAAGCACAAATAATTGTTCTTGTTTCTCCTTCCTTTTACACAAAAGAATATTATATAGAATTCTGCAGCTTCCTATTGATGGTGACAGGAAGCAGCCAAATGCCTAGGCAGACAGGAACTGGTCCCCAGTCCAGGTGGAGGAAACCCCACCTCCAAGCCAAAGACAGCTTGAAACCTGAAAGCCAAGCTACAAGTTAGATCCTCGGCCTGAATTGAGAACTTGTCTTTCTGTTTGGCGCGCTTTCGTCTGAATAGTACCCACCTTTCATCTGTTTTACATATGCCTACACTTTTCTAATTGGTTTTCTACACTGTCATGCCCACCTTTGAGCGACGTCTTTGCTTTAACCTTTTTTACATACTCACAAACCAATCAGCACACACTCCCCACTCTGAGTCCATAAAAGACCTCAGATCCAGCCACAGGAGGGAACTTTTCTGCCTTCGGGTAGGGGGACCACCCTACCACATTCCCTCTCCACTGAAAGCTGTTTCATGGCTCAATAAAATTATTTTTCGCCTTCCTCACCTTTCGACGTCCAGCATATACTGATTCTTTTTGGGCTCAGTACAAGAGCTCGGGAACTGCCGAACGTGGGTACAAGCTATAACACAGGCGAGCTGGGGCATGGTAGCATGGCCAAGGGGGGTCCGGGTGGGGTGTTGCTGGCTGGAAGTGCCCGACTTGGAAAGTGATGGAGAAAAAAGATCCCACATCACTGTCATTTACTTAATAGTACTTTGGAGAACTTTCCATATCCTTTCCTTCTATTCGATATAGTCAATGGTGTTTTCATTTTTAGTGTTTACCTTTGTAGTATAAAATGTCCTTACATTTCTTTTACATGATTTATCAGCTTTAAATGATATCATTTGGATCCTAGAAATTCAACAAATTCATCTTGCCTACAACCTTGATCTCCCCTCTCCAAATTCTTGCTAGTTTTATTCTTTGGATAGTGTCTTTGTATAAAACATGTATATCATACTAATACCTTAGCTTTTAGTTGTATGGTCAAATATATTAAATACTCATTCCAGTTCTTGGGTTTATTTCTACAATTATTTGTTGGTAAGCTGAAATTTACTCTCTAGAATTTTCCTCAGAAGAGATCAGGAAAAAAATCTTTTCTGCATTCTTGCATGTTCGAAATCTTTGAAATCTTTTTGCTTAAAAGCTACCTGACTAGATATAAATCCCTAGATCATAATTTCTTTACTTGTTTATTTTATATGTGTTGCTCTAATATAATCTCCAAATTTCTCCCTAACTTCTTAGATAATCTGACTGCTTGGCTACTCAGTGTTTTTGATCATTATGCTCTTGGTCTATTTCCTTTGACACATAGTAGGCCTTTTCAATTTGTAAATTCAGGCTGTTCTTTTATTTTAGTAGAGTTTCCAAATATGGGCCTTTAAATACGTCTTGTTCAGGAAATCAGATAGTATCTTCTTAATCTTCTCTGCTTATTGTCTATGTCTATTTCCCCTTAAGTCTTTTATTTTCAGTTTTTAAAAATTCACTTACTCATTTCCATTCTCTACGGCCTATGCAGTATTTTCAACTGTGTCAATGCTTCCTCATGCTCCTTTGAATATTATCATCATTTCTGCTACCATTGCATATTCTTCTACTTCTTTCATGAGTTCTGCCTGCCCACCTGCTCATATTTTGACTAATCCTGTTTTCACATCTCTTCCCTGAATTCTCCCTATTTAAAATTTCTTTTTAGAGGAAATTGCATTATTTTAATTTTGAAACAAATAATGCTTTTCATCTCCTCCCTAGCTACATTTTTCTGGTAAGTATTCATCTGTTGGTAAATTTGCGGTATAGTAAACCTCTCTAAGATTCTTCTCTATAATTCCTCTTGCATTTCTTTTGCCTGAACTCAGTTGTTTCGGTAGCCCCCATATGCAATTTGCAGTTTGTAGGCTACATGTATATGTTTAGTTTTCTTTAAAATGTAGTTTTCTGATTTTCTTTCTGTCTCCTAGTTGATTATTTTTATGAATTCTAGAAGGAGAAGAGGAAAGAAACTATCTCATGCAGTCACGTTCTTGCTTGTTGTCTCAAATTTTGATTTCTCTCTATTATTTTTGAATTCTGACATGAAAATGAAATGGCTGTCCAATTAAGCTTATTAGAATGGAAAGTAAATTATAATAGAAGTATGAATTCAGTATTATGAAAAACTATGGGAATAATGTATTCATTATGCTATATAATCTTAGAGTAGGAGACTGCCTATCTAGAGGAGATTTTAAGTGCTGTTTTTCATATTGTAAGCATAACAGTTAGGCTAGAGAATAACGGAACAAAGTAGATATCTCAGAAGTTCAAATTTTTAGTAAATTTTTCTTAATAAGAATGGTGAAAATGATTAATTGCTAGTTCCGATTCACAAAGCAGCCCAGAGGACCAAAATAGCCAATTTTATTATTTCGATGATTGTTTACACGGATGAAACCTCTGTGTGAATTCCAGTTGTTGTCCATATGTGCAGTGATCTTTATAAACAAAATACTTTCTTTCATGGCTACTTAAAATATGTAAAACATATGCAACCGAGATCTTTTCTGTCCGTGGGAAGGACTATCAACACCAGTTATCTTTCAGTGTTTTTCTTTAAAAAATGAGATTATGGCATTAAGTACAGGAGAGGTAAAAGCCATGAAATTTGCTATTCCATGAAGCTCCTGACTTGTTTTGTGCCCAACAGACATCTGCTACATGGTTGGAATACCAGTCAACCACAGAGTCACTATTTTTTAATTAGCAAAAGATCCAACTACTGGAGTTGGAAAATATTTGGTAGATCCAAATATAAGAATACTCAAAGTTCAACCAGAAAAAGAAAAGGACTCTGTAATTTCATAAAATATCACCTTCTGTCTTTCTTTTACCTTGTATTATACCTGTCTTGATGCTGAGACCCTTCTTACACATGGTTTTAATTTAAATTAAATAGATTAACCAAAATAGCCAAGTAGTTACATTCTTTTGTTTTCTTAGCCTCTCTATTTAGTGACAAAATAAAGCTTAAAAAGGATGGTAAAAGAGAACTTCGGAGGAAAAAGGATACCAGATATCATAGTTTTTCAAAAGCCATACTGTTTGTTTCAATTGACTTCAATTAATTAATGTAACTTTCCCAAGAGAAAATCTGCTAAATATCCTGAAATCAAGTGAAAACCATATGTGTGAAAGAGGTAAATTACACTAAATGACACTGGAATGTGGGAGAGTGGGAAGTTCTCATTTAGAAAGCCTGAAAGATCATGTAAAAAACATGGAGAAATTATTACAAAATTGCATGTTTATGTAGGGAGTTTTCCTGGAGAAAGGGGAAGAGTATTAAATAGTCTTATTTATAGGAGACATATGCCTATGACAGTTTGTGGTTATTTTTCTTAATGTAATTCATCTGATATGACAGTTGCAAACAGCACTTTCGTATTCTTAAGCCAGGGTTATTTATTTCATTACTATTAAGTTTGGGGGAACAAGCATGGAAAGGAGACATTTTCTCCTTGTCAACTTAACACATACATCATACATAAACATCTAATTATTACCTGTTTCAAAGAACTGATGCTGGGCAGTACATTGGAGGAAGAAAAATATTTCTTATTTTTATATGGAAGGCTGAAGCTGAAAATCTTCTATATAGTATTCTGTTACACTAAAAATATACAAAGTTTGCAATTATCTGCCTTGTAGCCCCAGCATCCCTCAAGCTTCTCTTTAAATATGTATAATATCACCAAGAAAAAAGTACACATTTAAAACAATAATAAACACTAATTAAGATGATAAATGCTTGGACCTAGCTGAGGTCTTCACTAACTACTGGACAGATGGAACCAGGATAAGAATGTATATAGGTATGCATGTATGTGTCCTGATCTCATGGCACCTCTGGATATTGTCACATGTAATAGAGAATTAGAGAAGGTAGAAAGACTGTGTATCCCTAGCACAGCCTACTCCCAATTGAATAAAAGACCTAGGGTAACCTTTCCTTACTAAGTAGATGCTACTTACTGAGGAGGCCAGAATCCTGATTTCTGCTGTCAACTATCCCTATCTCCAGCCTCTTCTGTAATGATTTTGCATTCATACAGAAGTAGTAACTCCAAGCAAACAATTGGACAGAAAGGAAAGGACATAGCAATGGCATTGTATAAACTTCACAGTCTTATAGTGAGGGGGTAAGAAGATTGTTAGTTGTCAAATTGCTGGGAACATTATTTATTTTTCCAAAAATCAGAATAGCAGAGAAACAGTTTGTGAGAAGACAACATGTCTATATGGCAGACTTCTTTGCCCTAAACTAGAATTCTGAACATTGATCTGTTCTTTTGTTGTTGATCTGAGAAGGTTGCCTTTCAACTAAGTCAGAACAGGATTTAGTATATTCCAGTTATCATCCTAAGCTCTTTATATAAATTAATTTTATATAAATTAATTTTTCTAGAAACGGTATGAAGGAGGTACTGTTATACTATAACCTAAACTTTACAAATGAGGAAAATGGAACATAGAAAAGTCAAATTCACAGAGTTAGTATGTGACAAAATTGGAATTTGAACCCAGGCAGTCTGGCTCCAGTGCCTGAACTCCTAATTATGATTCGGTGGAGAAAGACAGCAGAGCCCAGTATGTCCTGCCACAGACCCTACCTCAGATATCCACCACTTCAAACTTTGTAAAGATAAAAATATCATCAGAATCAATTTTAAAATATGGCAGAACACTAGAAAAAATGTCTTGATGGACTGGGAAAATAAGCTACCTCTAAAAATTGTCTCCAGTGAAATCCAGAAATAATGTCAAAAAATTATAGAATCTTTAATATTACATCAGAAGAGACCAGAAAGCCTAAAACGTAGTAGTAGAAGAGACAAAAAAGAGAAAAGATAGTATACTTGGGTGAAAGGGTGGTAGGAGATTAAAAAGAAGTTCAAGAAAAACTAACAATGTCAGATTGAAAATTCACTGTGTAATGTATATTGAAAGTATATACATTTTAATCAATAATTAGTAGGAAAAATTTGAGTGAGTTTGCAAAAGAAAGCAGTTGAAAATCGATACTTCTGGAGAAAATACTTAGACCAAATTTTAAAAAAGCAATAGATCAAAGATACATATTAGAGATTGTTTTCTAGGATGTAAAAATATGAATACTAAAATGACTATATGTTCCAGACAAAATAAATTAAAAGAGATTTATGCTACCTTCTTAAAATAAAGGTAAAATATATCTGTCTTTTCTGTGATCTAAAATAAGTAGTCAGCAGAATTATCAATTTCTCATAGGTTTGATAGGGCACATCCCTAAAACATATGGTCCCTGAACCTATATAATGGTAGTTTTTTGACAGTATTTTCCATTTCTTTTAATGGTCTGAGAAGCCTACCCATGTTCAATATTGGTCATTTACATACTCTAGAAAAACATTAAAGTAGTCTAAATTTTCAAATTTTATAGCTTAGTTATATATTTTAATATATTTTTGAAGTAGCTTCTCCATATATGTAGTTATATAGCCTGTATTTGCATTTGCTAGCTATTCCAGAGTCTTGTTTATGTCATAGAACTTTTAAAAAAACAGCTCAAATATGAGGAGCAATTCCACTATATTTCTGTTTTCTTGTCATTTAGCTTCTCCTCTTATTTTTATTGTTTTCTTATGTGCTTCTTAAGCTTGGCTTTTGTTGGGTGTGGTGCTTTTACTAATTTCTTTAGCTGAATATTCAATTTCTTTCCGTTCTTTCTTGATTAATACTAAGGCATTTAAGGCTACAATTTTTTTTCCTTTTGGCTGTATTCCATAACTTGTAGGGCAGTTACAGTATATAAATAGTCTCTAATTGCACTTTACATTTTTCAGTGATACAAGAGTTACTTAAGAGAGTACTGTTAAATTTCTGAATGAATAAGTATTACAGTTGCTTGTTTTTCTTTTTACTCTTGCTGGTATTACCTGATTTTATTTCATTTCAAAGGGGAATATAACTTGTACAATTGATATTTCCAGATTTTTGGAAGATATTCTTTCTGGCCGAATGTATCATCAATTCTAGGAGTTCTGTAAGAACTTAGGAAAGTGTTTTATTTGTAGGTGTCAATGTATAATATGAGGCAATTAAATAAAGTTTATTTATTGTATTATTAATTTTCCATGTATCCTGTGTAACAAATATCCTTGGCTACAGCTTAACAAAATTAGTTTCTATTTTCTGATTTCTCTAATCTTTTGTAACCTGTTTGAGAATGAATAAAGTGAGCATTCTGGACATGCAGATTCATAAATTAAAAATCAATTTTTTGGGAGAATGAATACATGAATATGTACATCTATAAATATTTATATTCAATGACATATATACGTGTGTGTATATGTCTATGGACATGTATATATATGTTCATGTGTTGAATAATTATATTTTAGGCTTATTAAAATTTTCTTTAATTGGATAGAATCAAATATGTATTGAGAAATTTATCAACATCCTATCATATTAGGGTGTTTAATGCAAATTTTACTCATATTAATATTGCATCCTTTGATTTACTTTTTTCTGTTTTCTTAATATATTTATTACTATTAATATATTAATGTATTTATTTAACTGTTTAGGTTACTTTGTCTGTTTGAAAGCACATTTGAATAAATTTTCTCATTTATTTTTCTCTCTTAATAAGGGATTTTGTTCCATTTATATTTATTTCTAAGACTGTTTCCAAAAAACATTTTTAATAGATTGTAATGTTAATAGTGATGACAAATTAAAATGTTTCCCATGGACAAATAACTGAATACATACTACATACTACAATAAATTCTTAGAAATTCAAATTTTATGTTAAAATATTAAAAGATCTAATGAATTTTGAATAAAGAAATATGTTTTAATTTTATCAATTCAGCTGACCACCTGAGTTTTTATGATAAGGTATTTTGGGTTAGAAAGTTACTTGTAATTAATTATGCTTTAAAATAATACTCAGTTTATACCAACTAAATTTTTTTAACTCTGAATTTTTGCATCGTTAAGTTAAACTAACAAATCTTGCTATAATGCTTATTGATCTTATTAAACAATAATAATCACAATCATTTTTTAAAAACAATATTATACTAAAATTCAATGGATTAAACTCTTAAATCATTAGATACAGTCACAAACTTAATTACACTCCATATACATTTTAAACTGCATTTGGAAATTTTATTATATTCAAAATTATTTTAACTTTTCTAGATATTTCAAAAAATGAATTTACAGGACCAACATAGTCATAATTTTAAAGGTAAACTAAACATTATAAATTAGCATTATAAATAGTTTATAAAGGTAAACTAAACATTATAAATTAGAATCTTAATTATTCTAATGTAGTTTGCAAATAGTCAACATTTTGTGTATTTTTGCTCAAAAATCACAAGATAAATATGCCAGATTTTCAAATATTAAAATGATGGTAAATAACAAATAAACAAAATTATTCTTAAACATATAGGAAAAGTAAGAATATTATGACTTTAACTTCATCAACCCTATGGTTACTTTAAAAAAAATAATTAATAGACTTCATTTCATAGAGCAGTTTTATAGAATAATTGATAAGAAGTTAAGAGAGGGGGAGGGGGAGGAGGAGGAGGAGGAGGAGAAGGAGAAGAAAGAAGAGGAAAGACGTTGTTCTAGGATTTTGGCTTGGACTTGAGATATACAAAGCTGAAAAGACCATTGGACCCACCGTTACAGCAAAAAATAAACAAAAAAGTCACACAGATCATCTGAAAAACAGCAACTTTTCTTAGAAGCTGAGGTTACAGCGTAATCACATTGCTCAGCATCTATGGAAGGACAGGTGCTTCCAAAGACAGATTGGACCCTATCACTTGCTTCACTTAGGCAAATACTGAAAGCCAAACAGATCAGAAAAATGAGGCAATTTTAAGAGACTGCAAAACACCAAATGTAGTCTGCATTGAGAATACACTTACTGCGAGCTAACCACACTAAGGCAATTTGCATACACTTAAGAGTCTTTTTCACAGAATTCACATGATGTTTACAACAAAGACTTAATGCATGTCAAGGGAGGGAAAGAAGCCTCCCTAGTGATCTTGTCTGGGAAAGGAAAATAGCAGTCTTTCCAGAAAAACCACAAAGATCTTTCTATGTCATCTTTTCTTGCAACAAAAACCTTAAGCCTTAGGGAGAAGAGCAGCGAAACTGGCTAACTTTAGGTCACAAGTGAAGACCAATTGCAGCTGAAGGAGGGGAATGATAAGATTTGTGGTGGAGGAACATGGACAGGTCTTGGGCCGCCAAAACTAGAAATCTCCTACTGCTAGAAGAGAGGCAGTATCATTGATAAGGCCCTAATTCCAAGGATACAGTGCTTACCTAACATAGAAAATGATCCGGAATAACAGAAAGGGACCCCACCACTGCTGCATAACATATTGCATGTAGGCTAACAGTCTAGTAACAAGTAACAGTCTTCTGGATGGGGATAAGAGCATGGAAAGAGACCCTTGATGAAGCACGGGGCCAGAGGTAAGATTTAAAGCTGGTGATTAAACAGACACTGAGGAAAACACTCTGGCAAGCCTGCTCCCATCTTATACACTAGTTAATTTGAAGTCTATTGTAAACTGAGAATAATCATAGCAAGAACAAACCCCAAACATACCTCATGTTTTGACTAGATTGATTCAACTCTGACACTAAAGGTCTGATAAAAGCAGAAACATGCCATTTCCAGGTGTAAATACTATTTTCCTTATTTACTATTCTACAAAAGATAACCAGATTTTACCAAAAAATTACAGTGATGCATTAAAAAACAAGAAAAATAAAACATTATCGAGATAAATCAACTACAGAACCAGACTCATATCACCCATATGTTGAAATTATCAAATAAGGAATATAAAATAAATATCATTGATATGTTAAAATCTCTAGTGCAAAAAGTAGACATACATGAATGAATGAGAAAATTTATCAGAGAGACAGAAACTCTGAGTAAGAATCAAGTGGAAATGCTAGAAATAGATATCAAACTAACAGTGAAAAAGAATGCATTACTGAGAGGAATACAAAGAAAAATTTTTGCAGACTTTTAATCTGAAACTATGTTAGCCAAAAGACAATAGAGTTAACATCTATAAAGAAATGGAAGGAAAAAAGCCCTACCAATGCAGAATTCTATACCCAGTGAAAATGTCTGTGAGACATTAGAAGATTAAGGAATTTTCCATGTAAACAAAAGTGAGAGAATTCATGAAGAACAGACCCAGACTATTAAAAAAAGGTTAAAAGTTCTTATGCAGAATGAATATTATTCCAGATTAAAACATGGAACAATAAAAAGAAATGTAAAACATTGGAAAATGAATAAATAAATGTAAATGTATTTATTCTTTTTTAAATTGTTCTAAAAATAACTGTCTAAGGCAAAAATAGTACCAATGTATTGTTTGTTTGTAGAATATGTAAATTTATAATAATAAAAACAAGATACAAGATACGAATGAAGAATTGGGAATATACTGTCATTAGCTTCTTATACTACACATGAAGAGATATACTACTATTTGAAAGCAGACCATATTTTATTAGAGAAAGATGCATATTGAAAACCTTAGAACTCCCTGAAGAACTAAAATACTGAAGATAAAATAGAATATAAATATTACTTCATTAACGTATAAAAGGCAACAAAAATATCCCTAAATAAATTAAAAGAAAACACCAAATAGGAAATATCTATCAAGTTGGCAAATTTTAACTTAGCCATATCAATAATTATATTAAATATAAATGGTTACATCAATTAAAGTATATTACTACTGATCCTAAAGATATTAAAATAATAATATTGTTAAAAATAATAATATAACCAACTTTCAACAATTTAGCTGTTTTGATGAAATGGACAATTCCTTTAAGGATACAAATTGCCAAGCTCATTCAAGAATGGATTAAGGAATATCTACACAACGGAATACCACTTGACAATAAAAAGAAATAAACTATACATTTTTAACATCAGTATTTGTATTATCCTGAATATAAACATTAGATTTCTAGATCAAAAAAAGATTATTAGTAAATATAACAATAACTTCATTGGTTTCCAACATCCTAATTCTTCCTCTTCCTGGGGCATTGTGATGAGAGACATGTGGACCCTGCATGTATACTAAAGAGGATTTCTTGCACCAGGAGAGAAGAATTTGAGATTACGAATCTGGAAGTTGTGACCCCCACAATCAACCTTTCCTGAGAGAGGCAGAGAAATATTTGCTCCCTGGTTATTTACAATCTTTTGAAATTTAAGTCACCAGTTTTATTGTTCCAGGTTTTATTGCTCTTTGAAAAGTAAAGAAGGGCTATCTGGAAATAAAGAGAAAAGTTTCTACCCCAGAAAGCTAGCATTTCGCTCCAGAAGTTTTTAAATTTTATTACTGTTGAAATGGGAATAGAGAGCTCCAGGTCTAATCCCCCTTGACCTCTAAGACTGTCCTTTAATTTAGGTTTCTGTAAAATTCGCTCAGAAAGCTTTTATCATGCAGATACACTGAGATATTCACTTCTTGACACTATTTCTAGATACAATAACATGGATAAATATCAGATGCATTAGGTTAAACGAAAGAACCCGAACTAATTTTTGTGACATTGTGGAAATGGCAAAACTAGAGGAACAGAAAGTCAGGTTTCCAGCAACTGGGGTTTTAGGAGTAGCTGACTAACAAAGTTCACAAGGTTATTTGGGGAGGTGTTTTAACTTTTCCATATCTTGATTGTGGTGGTGGTTTCAAAACTGTGTGTATTTGTCAAACTCATACAGCTGTGCACTAAAGAGGAAAAGTTTCACTGTACATAAATTTTATGTTAAAAACAAAAAGAAGCTCCAGAGCAAATCTTGTCCATTTTATTGAAAATCATTTAATTTTGGAACTGTGAAAATACATTTTATTTAGTAAACAGGGGAACTATGTTTTTAGTTGTCTTTTAAAATGCTGTTACAAAGTTTACATTCTCATTAGGTTTCGAATAAAAAAACTTCTGAGTAAATAGAAGACTATCCAATAAGATGATGAAATTAAAGGCAATATATAGTCCTAAGTCTACATAGACTAAAGTATTATCAAAGGCAGAGGATTTGGGAGGAGCCAACCTCAAATAACTTATTTTCAAAAGACTTTCAAATGAGCCAACTCCAGATGACAGATCATCTGGCTCAAAAACTTTTTGGCTGATTTTTAAGAGAGGCTATTTTGCTTCCTTCACTTAATTGTATTAAGAAGAAAGGAGATAATTTGAATTGACTCAAAATTACTCTATGATCAACAGCAAAATTGAAAAAGGGGTCCACAATTGCAACCACAGTTAGTTTTGATAGTGTGCATAACTGTTAGTGGCCAAAGTGATTTAGAGTGGGGTTAGCCTCTGAATTTGAAGATTTAATCTCCAAAATTGATTATATAGAAGACAGCATTGTAAGATTGTATGAATAAATGTAAAATATTGTCATTAAAATATCTTCCTTCCCATGAACAGCTATCAGGGCACTGATTAAGGGCACTACTACTCTGGAGGTAGATAGGCTTTGGGTTTAAGCATTTGTTTTTTCATTTATAATCTATTAGGTTGGTGCAAAAGTTGGCAAAAACTGTAATTACTTTTGCATGAGCCTAATATGTGTCTTGGACAAGTCACTTAATTATCCTAACCTCTTTCCTGACCACTAAAATGGAAATAAAACCAATATATATTAATGTAGTTCTAAATACTAAATGGTGTGTGAACATAGAGAACACATTTGAAATGCTTCTATCCACAGGGTAAATACCTCAAACAGTAGCTGTCATTATGAGGTTCATGTACTTCCTGCATCATTCCTTGGAGTTTCTGGATCTTGTCTTATAAAGGAGATGATATGTCTTTACAAAGTAGCAAGTAGCTAAAATATAAGAAATACATTTTGTATATGTATATATGCAAATATATAACTGCAATATATATTACAGTTCCAATATTAAAAATAAGTATATGTGACCTTTAGTTTTAAGAATCTTCAACTTTCTTGCTTTATTAAATAATTGACTAGTTAAAAAAATGTGGTGATTGCCATTCTTCATACTGAAGTAACAAATATAAACAAGATACTGTATTTATCAACCTCTTAAATGTTCTCTGTAACATGTTCTGGAAATTAAGTTAAAATTCATTTAATTTTGAGAGTTTTATCATTTCTCTTGAGATAATAAATTTTTTGGCAGAGCCAGTGGGGGTTGGTGTTGACAGGGATGGGGCTTACAAAATTAAGGAAGAGATTTAGCTATTTTAGAAATATTATGTTTGTTTATATTACTTTATTTCTCAAAATGTCTCTAAAGTGTTTTTAGGGCATTTAGAAAATGGTAATCTAAGAACCTAAGTTACCACTTTTTTTTTGTAAATTGAAAAAATGTCATTTACTGACTTTAAACTTCCATTCCTTTTTCCAAGAGAGAACACTTACTTTCAGAATATAATTTTGGAGAGATCACTAAAAAGTTCCCTGACAACTGGATCCTTAAGGCTTCTTCCTCTCTTTTCCTGTATTGTCTTTGTTCAAGAATGCAGAAGTTGAGACAAGTGCCAAAGGAGTATGCCCTTTCTGGGAGAAATATGGCATAATATTACTTAAATTTTATAACTATAGTCATAGTTAGACAGTTGTATCTGTTCAACTCTGAACTTTGACTTCACTGTGATATTGTAATGTGTTACCAGGAACCAGAGGCCTGGCTTTGAAAACTTAAAAGTATTTTATTTTAATTCTGGACCTTGATATTTTAAAAACTGAAAATGCCACGGAGTTTAAAGTCATTTTCTCAGTGCTTAAGAGTCTTGGTATGAAGCATAACTTCCTCACAGAGAGTGCCAACTTGCCAAATGACTCTCAGCTACCCTGGTATTTGTTCAATTCTCAGTCCTTAAGATCTAGCCACAAAGCATATGTGAAAGGAATCTTTCAAAACTACCCAATGTTAAAAAGAAAAATGATTTAATTCAGAGAATACATGCCAAAAGTAATTTGCATCTCTAAGGAAATTTGATCAACAAATTAGAGGAGAATGAAAACCCTTTCAAAAACAGGATCACTATAATGATGTTCTCATCAAGTGACACTGAACATATGCCATCGTGTGTTCTGCTTCTAATAAATTATAACAGAAAAGGATAACTTAGCAATAAAGACTCAAGAGGCAGCTAGGGAACAATGTGAGTGCCACAAGCATGGCCTGTCTGAGTTTCTCCGTGACCCCAAAGCAGCAATGATCTACCTGATGATGTTGAGAAGAAAGGATAGCCCCTCAGGTACTTACGGTATGGAGTTGCTCAACTCTTTCATATATCTATATCTATATCTATATATGTATATATTATTTTACTTTAAGTTCTGGGATACATGTGCAGAATGTTCAAGTTTGTTACATAGGTATACATGTGCCATGGTGGTTTGCTGCACCTCTCAACCTGTCATCTAGGTTTTAAGCTCCTTATGCATAAGACATTTGTCCTAATGTTCTCCCTTTCCATGTCCCTTACCCCCCAACAGGCCCGGTGTGTGATATTCCCCTCCCTGTATCCCTGTGTTCTCATTGTTCAGCTCCCACTTATGAGTGAGAACATGTGGTATTTGGTTTTCTGTTCCTGTGTTAGTTTGCTGAGGATGATGGTTTCCAGCTTCATCCATGTCCCTGCAAAGGACATGAACTCATTCTCTTTTACAGCTGCATACTATTCCATGGTGTATATGTGCCACATTTTCTTTATCCAGTCTATCGTTGATGGGTATTTTGGTTGGTTCCAAGGCTTTGCTGTTGTAAATACTGCTGCAGGAATTGTCCAACTCTCTCAGTTCTGCAGGGTAGTCAGAAAGTCATATTAAGAGCATTATCTGGAAGTTCTCCACCAATCATACTCCTCAAAGTCACTGCATATGTTCTTATAGCTATTGCCAAATGGTTTGTCGAATTAAAGAAATAAGAATGTGTGAATCAGCTTTCAAGTCATGGTTTCTGCATTTGTTAAATGTGTCTCTTTTTCAAGTCACATACTCTCTCTCCGAAGTCCACTCTCCCAATCTGTAAAATGGGCATTATGGTTTACCTCGTGGGGTTTTAGGATGATGCTGTAAGGCTGTAAAGTTTTTGAGGACAGGGCCCTGTGCCCTGGTTTGTTGCTCTATTTCTAGTGCTATTCCAGTGCTTGTCACAGAGTAGATGCTCAATGAATATTTGTTGAGTTAGTGAAATGAAAAGACAACAAATAAAGTATTTGAGCATGACTTACAAGAACTTAAAATAATATACAAGTACAAATTATCATAAAGTATTCAACCAAAATAAACATATAAAATCACATCATTATTTTTGCCAGGTTTAAATTGATTTGCTGTAATTTTATGTATGAAAGGATCATTTTGAAAAGTGTGAAATATTTTAATGTAAATTTCAGTCATCTCTTTACAAAGAAAAATATGATGACTGTCAACACTTCTAATTTGAGTGATGATGCTGGTCAGTCAAGGACAGGGAGATAGTTCCTCTTGCAGGTTATTATACAACCAAGTATGCTCTAATGACTGTTGGGTTTCCTCAGAACAATATGGCATTGGTATGACTCCAGATCTGAGTGAACATAGCACAGTAAATCTTGCAAGACTAGAAATATTCTTTGTTAATGACAGATTTTTTGTTCTCAAATGCATCATAGTAAAAGCAACCTAAAGAGATCATCTTCTGGTCACAACAATATTTTGTCAAAAGGAGCCATTAACCGAAGTGCCTGCTTCTTTAATATAAAACCAAGGCTAAGAAAATCTTGGGTCTTTTAATTAATGATGGTCTCTCAAATTGGGTATTGTTTTACTTTTTCCAGTATATTTCAGGAATTTTGTATATCCAAAAATCTTTCCAGTATGAACATTAATGCTTATGTACTGTTGGAAAAAAATTTAGAAATGTTTAAACATGCTTTTCTCCAATTTAATGTTTTTCTTACCCTGTACATTACTTTTTCTTTCATTCAACAATGTGGATATCATCTGGTAGCCCGAATCATTCTTTCTAACTTCCTACCTTTTAACATGATCTGTTCTGTGTCCTCACTTTATTTTTTAAGAGTTCAGGTGCCCATTCTGTTTACAAATAACTTCACATTATTTGATGTTTATTTGCATCTGAAAAACTGCTTATTTACTTTCCATTCACATTAACAAAATATTTTTCCTGTAACAGAGATCAAAAGGCACATAAGGAAAGAATGCTCATGTTTTTTTTCAACTCTAAAATGTATTTCTAGAAAATAAATTTAAGAAAATATCATGGTCAATGTAAAGCATTTCAAATATGGAATCAAAAAAGCTTTTCTAATATGGACATGCATGTGATTCTATTTGATATCTTCTTTTTTTGTATAAAGTGAATTTTATTATAGTAGAGATTTAAAAATTACAATCAGAATAGTGTTTTATAACTTACTGTACATAAAGAAAATTTATTCTATTTGATTAATGATTAATTCTCAGTGTTTATTCTCAGATTTAATCCTCTCTGTTCATTCAGTGGTATATAAGCTCTAAAATGTCCTCATTTTTGGCAAAGTATTAAGAAGATAATACGCATCATTTATTTATCATAGAATTTTACACTACCACATTTCGTGATTGTATTCCCATTGTCAAATATATCATACAAATAGAACATAAATTAGCAGTTTAAATGTAATAGAAATTATATTTTTGTCAGCTCACCTTTTTTTGATTGCAAAAAACATAATTGGCTTTTAAAATTTATTGATATGAAGTCAGTTATTTGATATCCAATTTTTAAAAATGTAAATTCTAATTATTTATATGTCATTTATTAAAGGGTCTAATTCTCTCATGACAAATTGAGGAAAGATTTTATTCCACCCCATGCGAGAGTATATTCAAATTGAATATTTTCTACATTTTATGAAATGATTTTGCTGGTTTAAATATAGTACTTAAAATAATTCTATATGCTTATGAGCAATGATGACTTTTTTATTTTGATTTTTTGTTCTTCTGGAAATATAGAAAGTATGTGTAGATCTTCCTCATAGCTTGAGATGTTTACTTAGGTCATACACTAATCACATGATAATTGTTTTTGTCATGCGAGAAAGATTTTGTTGAGTACTTACTATCAAGAAAATACAAATTAGCTTTAATTTTTTAAATTTTATGAAATATTCTTTTTTGTGTAAATCAAAAGGAAAAGTAGAACTTTGACAAGCTATTTCTTACACAAAATAGGGGTTGTCTGAGAAAGTCTTCTAAAGAAAGGAAAGAAAAAAATGTTTAGAAGAAAAACAGTAAAGAACAGAGTAGTGATCCTAGAAAAGCTAAGACAAGATAAGACAGAGTTATCAAATCATCAGAGGAATAGCTGAGAGGAGTAGGAAAAAGACAAGTATGGATTACTGAAGAATGAAAGGGCAGCAGCTTTATAGTCTAAGTCTTGGCAGAAAAGTTATTGCTGGTCACCCATATTCTATTTAGATTCAGCATGTGTTGTGATATTCCCAGAAATTAAGAGTTAGTGAGATCGGGGTTATCTTTCCCCAGAGAGAAAAAAAACCTTAGACTGGAGAAATTAAAGATAGAAAGCCTGCCTAGGGACTGGGCTTCCAAGAGGCACTGCATACCTGCAGATGAGTTTAACAGTAGGGCTTCTCAAGAACAAGGACCTTATATTTATAGAGATGCAGCTGGAGGTACAAATGCCTGGGGATTGAGCGGGTTTTAGGAATAGAAGCTCACACTGACAATAAATTGGCTTGGAACTGCACTTATCTTACAGTTAATCCAAACTGTCATGGATCTATCCTATTGGAATGAAAATGGCAGAATCAGCTGATATGACAGAGGACTTGGGGGTGTACTTTAAGCTTCAAATACTCCATGACCCAAGAATTCAATTCCACTAGTCTCTCCATATGTCCTAAAGCCACTTTGTGGTAACTCAGCATGCCAGAAGTCTCCAGATCCACTTGAGCTTTCCTAAACTTAATAGCCAGAAATGAGCTATTAACTTAGTACTATAACTAAAATTAATATGGGGTATGGATAAGCAAGACTCTGGGGGAGTCATTATCTGTCTTCCAGATGCAGGGGTGGGGGAAGTATGGGAGTAACTGTGCATCTTAAAATATTCATATTCTTTTGGCCCCAGTCCAGATCCTGACTAATAATTTTGAAATGCTGAGGACAGAAGTTAAACAGGCATCTAGATCCATGTTCACTAGGGAGCTCTTGATCAGCTAGCAGCGGGCCAGGAGTGAGAAAATGTATGAATCTTGAAGCCATGCCAAGAAAATAAAACCCTGTGGTTCAGGGCCTATAGTAGGTATGAATGGAGAGACAGAGTTCAGATGAGGGTAAAGGCCAAAGTCTGAGAAGGAAGGATTGATTGAGCAGGAGACAACTGTGTAAATGCAAGCTGCATAAACTTAAGGAGCACATGTCATTCTCAAAGTTAGAAAAAAATAACATTATTGGTCAAATATGACATATCTCCTCCCCTATTGCCCTATTCCTACTATTTTTAAATATTTATCATTTAGAATTGAAGTCTTAAACAATTCTATTGAACTCTTTAAGTGCATTTCAGGTTAGAAATATGAATTTGATGTTCCACAAATACTTAGTTTATTGAGAGTTTTTAGCATGAAAGGCTGTTGAATTTGTTGAAGGCCTTTACTGCAACTATTGAGACAATCATGTGGTTTTTGTCATTTGTTCTGTTTCTGTGATGGATTATGTTTATTGATTTGTGTATGTTGAACCAGCCTTGCATCCCAGGGATGAAGCCGACTTGATCATGGTGGATAAGCTTTTTGATGTGCTGCCGGATTCAGTTTGCCAGTGTTTTATTAAGGATTTTTGCATCAATGTTCATCAGGGATATTGTCCTGAAATTTTCTTTTTTTGATGTGTCTCTTCCAGATTTTTGTATCAGGATAATGCTGTCCTCATAAAATGAGTTAGGAAGGATTCCATCTTTTTCTGTTGTTTGGAATAGTTTCAGAAGGAAAGGTACTAGATCCTCTTTGTACCTCTGGTAGAATTCGGCTGTGAATCCAAGTGGTCCTGGATTTCTTTTGGTTGGTAGGCTATTAATTACTGCCTCAATTTCAGAACTTGTTATTGGTCTATTCAGGGATTTGACTTCTTCCTGGTTTAGCCTTGGGAGGGTGTATGTGTCCCAGAATGTATCCATTTCTTCTAGATTTTCTAGTTTATTTGAATAGAGGTGTTTATAGTATTCTCTGATGGTAGTTTGTATTTCTGTGGGATCAGTGGTGATATCCCCTTTATCATTTTTTAATGCATCTATTTGATTCTTCTCTCTTTTCTTCTTTATTAGTCTTGCTAGTGGTCTATCTATTTTGTTGATCTTTTCAAAAAACCAGCTCCTGGATTCATTGATTTTTTGAAGGGTTTTTCATGTGTCTTATCTCCTTCAGTTCTGCTCTGATCTTAGTTATTTCTTGTCTTCTGCTAGCTTTTGAATATGACAAACTCACATCCAATATCATACTTACTGGGCAAAAACTAAAAGCATTCCCTTTGAAAACCAGCACAAGACAAGGATGGCCTCTCTCACCACTCCTATTCAACATAGTATTGGAAGTTCTGGCCAGGGCAATCAGGCAAGAGAAAGAAATAAAGTGTAGTCAAATAGGAAGACAGGAAATCAAATTTTCTCTGTTTGCAGATGACATGATTTTATATTTAGAAAACCCCATCATCTCAGCTCAAAATATTCTTAAGCTGATAAGCAACTTCAGCAAAGACTCAGGATACAAAAATCAATGTGCAAAAATCACAAACATTACACACCAATAACAAACAAACAGAGAGCCAAATCATGAGAGAACTCCCATTCACAATTGCTACTAAGAGAATAAAATACCTAGGAATCCAGCTCACAAGGGATGTGAAGGACCTCTTCAAGGAGAACTACAAACCACTGCTCAATGAAATAAGAGAGGACACAAACAAATGGAAAAACATTCCATGCTAATGGATAGGAAGAATCAGTATCATGAAAAGTAATTTATAGATTCAGTGCTATCCCCATAAAGTCACCACTGACTTTCTTCACAGAATTGGCAAAAATTACTTTAAATTTCATATGGACCCCAAAAAGAGCCCACGTAGCCAAGATAATCCTATGCAAAAAGAACAAAGCTGGAGGCATCATGCTACCTGACTTAACTATGCTACAAGGCTTCAGTAAGCAAAATGGCAGGGTACTGATAGCAAAACAGATATATAGACCAATGGAACAGAACAGAGGCCTCAGAAAAAAATACCACACATCTACAACCATCTGATCTTTGACAAACCTGACAAAAACAAGCAATGGGAAAAGGATTCCCTATTTCATAAATGGTGTTGGGAAAACCAGCTAGCCATATTCAGAAAGCTGAAACTGGATACCTTCATTATACTGTACACAAAAATTAACTCAGGATGTGTTAAAGACTTAAATGTAAGACCTAACACCCTAAAATCCCTAGAAGAAAACCTAGACAATACCATTCAGGACACAGGCATGGACAAAAACATCATGTCTAAAACACCAAAAGCAATGGCAGCAAAAGCCAAAATTGAGAAATGGGATCTAATGAAACTAAAGAGCTTCTGCACGGCAAAAGAAACTACCATCAGAGTGAACAGCCAACCTACAGAGTGGGAGAAAATTTTTGCAATCTATCCATCTGACAAAGGGCTAACGTCCAGAATCTACAAAGAACATAAACAAATTTACAAGAAAAAAAAATCAAAAAGTGGGCAAAGGATATGAACAGACAATTCTCAAAAGAAAACATTCATTGCAGCCAACAAACACATGAGATAAAGCTCATCATCTCTCGTCGTTAGAGAAATGCAAATAAAACTACAATGAGATACCATCTCATGCCAGTTAGAATGGCAATCGTTAAAAAATTAGGAAAAAACAGATGCTAGGGAGAATGTAGCGAAATAGGAACACTTTTACACTGTTGGTGGGAGTGCAAATTAGTTCAACCATTGTGGAAGACAGCGTTGCAATTCCTCAAGGATCTAGAATTAGAAATACCATTTGACCCAGCAATCCCATTACTGGGTATGCACACAAAGGATTAGAAATCATTCTACTGTAAAGACACATGCAAATGTATGTTTATTGAGGCACTGTTCACAATATTAAAGACTTGCAACCAACCCAAATGCCCATCAATGATAGACTGGATAAAGAAAATGTGGCACATATACTATGTGCACCATGGAATACTATGCAGCCATAAAAAAGGATGAGTTCATGTCCTTTGCAGGGACATGGATGAAGCTGGAAACCATCATTCTCAGCAAACTAACACAAGAAAAGAAAACCAAACACCACATGTTCTTATTCATAAGTAGGAGTTAAACAATGAGAACACATGGACATGGGGCTGGGGGGATTGCACATTAGGGCCTATCAAGGGGTGTGGGTCTCGGGGAGATAAATACCTAATGTAGATGACTGGTTGATAGGTGCAACAAACCACTATGGCACATGTATTCCTATGCAACAAACCTGCACGTTCTGCACATGTACCCCAGAACTTAAAGTATAATAATAATAAAGAAATATGGATTTTACAAATTGTATATTTAGAGATGTATCTTAAGTAATCATCTAGCATCATTGTCAATAAAAATATAGTGTAAGCTACATATACAATTTTGAATATTCTCATAGCCACTTAAAAATTTTAAAAAGATATAATTCATTTTAATATTTTATATTTAATATAGCAAAACAATTTTAATGTGTAATCATTTAAAAAGTATTAATTTTATTAATTTTTAAAATTAATTTTATTATATTTTTCATACTAAGTCATCAAAGTCCAGCGTGTATTTCACAGTTACAAAACATTCCAATGTGTCCCAGCCACATTTAAAGTGCTCAGTAGCCACTTGTGGTTAATGGCTGCCATATTCCAAAGTGCAGGTCTGCATATTTTTAGTTAGGATTCTGGCTTGCAAGTGACATAACTTAGGCAAAATAGGAATTTATTGGACCCATAAAACCAAGGAAAGTCCAAGCAATAAAGAATCAAAGATGTAACTAGAGACTTAAGAGCCACTAGAACATGGAACTTCATGAATTTCTGGACCTTTGGTAGCTTCATTCAATCACATGGCCCAATGGCTTTCTCAACAAGTCTAATAACATGGCCCCCAGAATCTCCTAGGGTTCATATTTTACAGAAGGTTGTTTCTAAGACTCAAACATGCAGGAATCATTCTCTTCAGTTTTATCTCAGTAGTCCCAGGGAAGAGCTCTATGTGAATTATCTATTATTTTGCTTACCTAGTAGATTTTGTTAATAGGACAACCTTGTTTTATTTGAGAACTGCCCTTTCCCAACTATGATATTCTGGTAGGGATGGGGAATTTCTGACAATACTTCCTCACCACAGGTATAGATGTGCAATCCAGGTTAACCCTTCAGTGTACTACATTCCTGTAGAAATAATAGGTATTTCTAGGTAAGCATAAAACCATACCAGTACAAATTAGAATTATTTGGGAGTAGGATTAATATGGATGCTATATATAAGAATTTTATGCCATCTCCAACTGGGAATATGAGTTAAAAGTATTATTACAATCGTGTGGATGCTGAAAGTCATCCTTGCTGCCACAGGAAAATGCCTGCCTGACAATAAAGTCAACATATAGGAAAAGATGACAAGAAAATGAAGAGAAGCATTGTCTTGATGACATCGTGTACACATCTGGATTCAGTCATGTTAGAGCCCATTTACACCATTTGATAAATGCTCTATTAATGGCAGCAAGCAAAGTGGGGTTGGTGGCACAAGAATATAATTGATCCAGCTTTGATCAGGGTTCTAGGCTGTGATGTTGTGTATAAATTAAAATAAAAATTATGCAGACCAGTTCTGACCATAATCCAATGGCTGCTTGTATTATGTTGAGCCAAGTCTCCTGCAGAAGATCACTATAAATGCTGGACATAGTACATAAAACAACCATTTAAAGACATTTGAGAGCAATCAGCTCAGGAGGACTCGAGAGATGACAGTACTTGCGAAAAGAGAAATATACAGGTAAGTTACACATTAGTCTCATTTAGACTCTGAAGGAAATTTCTGCATTGAGGGGTAGAAGAATATAACCCAAGAGGAGGGAAGTGATCTCAATAGCTCAAGAGACAGAAGTTGAAGTGTTGTGCAGCCAAAGTGACTGAGACTTGAGGAACAGAATTCAGGAATGGAGAAAACAACAGAGAAAGACACTAAAATTCTTTATAGACATTATCCAGGTCTTTTGCCATTTCCTAAGATGTATGTGTGAACGACAGAACTACAAAAAAATTCAGTAGGGAATAACTATAAGGAACTAAGCTGATAAGAGAGTTTACCTGTGTGCTGTTTGTACAAAAGATTATAGTTCATATCCTACCTTTGTTTATGAGTATTAGGAGCCTTCTGCCTATTACCTATATTGCAATTAAGGCATCATAAATGCTACATCTTAGCAGTCAGGGCTAAAGCCTAAGAGTTGGAACCATTCCATGGGAGTAAGGGCTGTGTCTTCAAGTAGAGGCATAATTAGACATATGACACTAAAATTGCAAAAAAGAACATTTTAAATAATTTCAAAGAGTAAAAGCAGATGACTCAAAAAGAGCAAGAATCAAATTGTCTTGCAAAAAGTAACACAAGATGCACTAAAAATATTAAGTAAAAAGTTTAAATTATTAAAGTGAAAGAATATCTAATCTAGAATTTTGTAGTTGGTTGTTATCCTTTAAATATGAGATCAGTGGAAAAAGATACCAGAAATTTAACCATGCGAAGACCCATTTTGAAAACCCTTGGTGTGGACGCACTCCACAAAGAGAAGTAAACGTAAGAGGTCAGGATGACATGTGTGAGAAGTAGTGGCAAGCAATAACTACACACACACATTGACACACACACATTGACACACACACACACAACACGTGCACACACATAATATAAAAATGCAAGAAAGATAACCCATATAACACAGAAACGTTTTTAAAAAGGTAATAACTAAATGACTGGTGAAGGGGGTATTGATATAAAGAGGGAGATAGAATTTGTTTCAGTGGAATAACACGTTTTAATAATTAATTTAAAAACTCGATTTTAAATTATGTGTAACTAATAGCAAAGTAAAACATATATAACTTTTAAATCAGCAGAAAAAAAGGAAATATAACCTGTACAATTGGAACAGGAAACAAACAAAAAAAATGAAAGAAAGTATTATGCTATAGATAAGTCCTAACATAATGAGTATTTTAGGAAACATAATGAAATATACTCACAAATCAAAACGAAAATTAAAGGTTCTCCAATGGATGGAAAACAAGTTTACCAATATATTATCAGTAAGACATAGTTATATCAAAGGAAACTATAAATTAAATAAAAGGAAAAATAGATACCAAACACAAAGAAATATGTAGTACCAATCATATCATCAGACAAATTGAATTTGAAAAGAAAACTAGTTTTAAGGGAAAATGTGTTTATTGTTATAAAATAATAATGCTCATGATGCATATAAATACATATAAAATGATGAGTACACTGTTTGCAGGTGCTGTTCTATACTCTGTACATATTATAACACAATTAATCCTCGTGACAACCTAAAGATACAGGTACTTCTATCATCCACATTTAGTAGATGAGAAAACTGAGCCATAGATTTGTTCGGTAACTTGTCCACAGGAAGAAAGTGTTAAATCCAGAATCAAAACCCCGTTACTATGATTTTAGGTTTCATACTATTATCTAATAACTGTACTAATCATGAACATATAGGCAAGAAAAGACAGACAATTTAAACAGCAATACCGTGTAATAAATAGATGTGTGGATAACCTTACTTTCGATGTATAAAAATTATACGTTTTTCACCTCATCCAATCTTATAAGTATTTCCCGCATTTATTTATATCTCTAGCCTACACATTTCTGCTGACCTATATATCTAGTTTATCAGTCAATGTCTTAAACTCACCTTGTTGAAACTTATAATTACCCTTACACTTACTTTATCCACAGCCTGGAAGTGTACTGCACTCCTTTCTTCTCTCATTTCCTACATCAGCTCTATCAGAAAATTCTGTTTTCACTGTCTTAAAAATATGTTCACAATCCAACCGTATTTTACCACGTCTACTATAACAACCGTGATACGATTCACCATCTCTGATTTTCTTGATTATTGCTACAGTTTCCTAAATCCCCTCCTTGCTTCTATTCTTCTTCTTCTTCTTCTTTTTTTTTTTTTTTTTTAACCGAGTGTCGCTCTGTGCCCAGGCTGGAGTACAGCGGCGCATTAGCTTCACTGCAAGCTCCACCTCCCGGGTTCACGCCATTCTCCTGCCTCAGCCCCCACCCCGAATAGCTGGGACTACAGGTGCCCGCCACCATGCCCAGCTAATTTTTTGTATTTTTAGTAGAGACGGGGTTTCACCGTGTTAGCCGGGATGGTCTCAATCTCTTGACCTCGTGATCTGCCACCTCGGCCTCCCAAAGTGCTGGGACCTTGCTTCTATTCTTGACCCCACAGTCTGTCCTCACTCAATAGCTGGTGTTTAAAATGTGACAATCACATAACTCTTCTCTTCAGAAACATCAATGGTTCCCATCTTAGTCAAAGTAAAAACCAAACAACTTACAATCATCTACAAGACTCTCCATAATTTGGTTGCCATTGCCATACATTCCTTGAAGAGTCTGAATACGTTTCTACCAGAGGACATTGCATGGGCTGGCCCTTCTCCTTGGAATCATATTCCTCCAGATATCCCAATGATTAATTCCTTCACCTCCTGTTTACTCAAATGGCATCTTTTCTATAAAGCCTACCTTGATCACTCTATGTAAAATTGAAATACTACCCCAATTATCAATCCCAACAGAGTTTATGTAACCCTACTTTTTACATGTATTTATATCTATCTAACTTTCCACTTATCTATTATGGTTATTTTAATTATCTTATTCTTTTTAGTAGAAAGTCCAAGAGGAAAATAATTTTGTCTGTTTATCCCAAGTATTTAAGAGAGTACCAGACACAGAATAAGTATTTATTAAATATTTCTTGAGTAACTAAATGAGAAACAGTCAGAAATTAAATATTGACAAGGCCATATGGAAGCTTTAGTGTATTCAGAAAGATTAATATTGTACAGATTGTGTTCTCTGATCACAAAGCAATAAAATTAGAAATAATTGGAATAAACTTAAAAAAAAAACCTAATGTCTGAAAAAAACTAAATAGTGTACTGTAAAAAGACCCTTAAGTAAAAGAGCAAATCTTTAGGGAAAGTATAAAACATTAAGAAGTGAACAAAAATGAAAACCTTGCAGTCAAAGTTTATTAGAGCTAAAGCAGAATTGTGAAAGTTATAGTTTTATATGCATTAGTCATAAAGCAGAAAATGTTGAAATAATGCTAATTTAACTTTGAAAAACATGCACAGAGCAAGCCCTATGAAATAAGAATAATGCAATAAACATTTTAAAAGCAAACATTATTAAAATAACAAAGTAATGAGAGAAGAATAACATCAAAGCAAAAAGATTGATAAAAATGTCAAAACTTTGGCAAAACTTACAGTAAAAAGAAAATGTGCAAAGCAAAAACATACAGTAAAAGGGGAAAGTAACCTCAGATACCAGAGATTTAAGAAATGACATAAGAAGACTTGGAGCAACATACGCTAAGAAGTTTCATAATCTATAACCATTGTTTTCAACCAGAGTTAATATCAATCTCTATCTGGCATTTGAATATCAGTGCAAGTGTTTGTGATTATCACAGTGGCTGAGGATGTAATTGGTGTATTTAGCGTCCAGAGTCCAGGATAGAAAACTCGAATGATTAAAGAAAATGAAATGATAAATTAAAAATACACCTGTTTTCTCCTTTCCTGTCCTTGCTGTCCAATCAAAAACTTTTATAGATGAACTGTGAAGCTTTATACTAAGTGAAAGAGGCCAGACAGAAGAACTCACATATTCTACTTACATGAACTATTCAGAACACGTAAATCCATAGAGACAGAAAGCAGACTGATGGTTATCAGAACTAGCCCAGGTGCGGAAGGGGACTGATTGCTTACTGAGTACAGGGTTTTATTTTGGAATGATGAAAATGTTTTGGAACTCAATAAATGTGACAGTTGCACACATTGTGAATGTACTAAACTCCACTGAATTGTACCCTTTAAAATGATTAGTTTTATGTCATGTGAATTGCACCTCAATAGGAATAAATAAACATATATGAAAAGACATAAAATCTTCTGAATATGTGGGTTTGTATATATATTTATATATTATATGGTATGTGTGTATGTGTATATATGTATATGTATTTAAATCATGTTTATGGATGAAAAACTTAGAAAATATGTCAATTATCTCCAAGTTGTTCATAAATTCTATTCTACAGTATAACCAATTAATATGCCCGCAAACTTTTATATAAAAAGAATTTATATGGAAGAACGAATTTCACAAATATCAAAGAGAGGAGACTTAATATCAGATATTAAAACATACTGTAAAGCTATAATAATAACTCCTGGCTTCCACCCAGGATGTAGAAAGATGGAAAAAATATCACTCCCACCCTGACAAGAAAAACCAAGAATATCTACAAAATCATTGTTGTCCTCAATTTCTTAGTAACTGAGGTCGCAGAGTGATCTATTCTCCTATTCTCTCCTAATCTAAAGAAAAGTAGGTGCCCCAAACTCATGTTTGAGCATGAGAGACAGACAATACTGCCATAAAAATGGATGGAAAGAATTTAGCAAAAACTGTTAACAAATTGCTAAATCCCTGGTGACTATGCAGATGTGAAATCCCTGGGCAAGGATGAAGGATGAGTATGATGCTGCAGATAAAAGGAGGGTTGGCATGAATTTGTAGGCTCTCCTCCACAGACTTCAAGTGGTCACTCACAAGAAAAATTACAGGTAGAAATGCAAGAAAACTCCTGTCAGCATTGTAGGCTTCAAAGAGGGTCATGGATGCTGCTTGTGGAAAAGGCACTATGTTCATTTGGACCTTTCTCACCCACAGAATAAAAGACACAATATTTCTGAACACGGATATACCCTAATTCAATCTATACATTTATTGTCATCCCAACAAAAATCCCAGAAATTTTAGAAACCTAAAGGCTTATTCTAAAATATACATGGAAACGCAAAGGGCCTAGAATACCTGAAAACATTATGAAAAAGGTGAACAAAGAGGAGACACAATATCTGATTTAAAGACCCCTATAAAGCTACAATAATCAAGGCAGTGTGGTATTGGCAAAAGCATAGTCAGATAGAACAGTGGAATCAAATAGAGTTCAGAAATAGACCCCATATATGATCAATTATTTTCAATAATGTGCCAAGGAAAGTTAAAGGACCAAGCATAATCTCTTCAACGAATGGCCCCGAGAAAATTGGATATTCATATTAAGAAAGTAGCCTTGACCCATAACTCACAACATATACAAAAATATGTCAAAATAGATACTAGTCCTCATCATAAAGGTAAAATTACAAAAATTGTAGAAGAAAACATATGATAAAAATATTTGTGACTAGGATTTAGGCAAATATTTCTTAGATACCTCTTCAAAAGCACCATCTTTAAAGGCAAAGTTAATATATTGGATTTCTTCAAAATTAAATATTTCTAAAGACACTTTTTTTTTTTAACAAAAGTCAAGCCACAGAGTAAAAGAAAATATTCGCAAAACACGTGTCTGAGAAAAAGATCTGTATCCAGACTACACAAATAACTCTTGAAACTCAGTAGTAATTAAACAAAAAACCCAAATAAAAAATAGGACCAGTTTTAACAGACATTCACCATAGAATACAGCTGTCAAGAAAACATGAGAAGTGCTAAAATGGCTAACGAGAAGCAGCTAGTGTGCATCGCTCTCATGGAGAGGAGATAGAATGGCTAGGCAACACCAGCTCTACAACTGGATCATCCAGGTGGACATGTTGGGATTCATCAGGGAAACAATGCAACCCAAAAGAACAGAGAAGAGTGAAGCAGGACAGCTGTCCACCCAGGACTGGCAGCAAGGAGAGGCTCCACACTATGGGGAAAAGATAGTGAGTGAGAGGCCCCAGGGACACATACTTATGCTACAAACCTTTGCAACCCTGGGCTCAGGCGATTCCTCTTATCCCCTCCCATCCCGCAACTGGGGCCTCCAGACAGAAATGGAGAGCTGTGTGGAGTCCGGACAGAGCTGTCACTCAGGCATATGTGGAGTCCTGGGAGCCTTGTACTTCTGGGCACCCTGACACCAGTGTCTGTAGCTCTAGCAGTGGGGGAGGCCAGGCTTCCTTGCACATCTCCAGTACAAGGGCCAAATCCATGGGGCTGAGGAGCAGACGGACTGCAGGCCTGACATCTATTGCCTCTCACCAGACAAGGCTCACTGACCTGGGACCCTCGCTCGGCCACTTCAGCCCTGGATGAGCTCTTGGGCCAATAATGTCTCTGTACTTCACTGGAATGGAACTCCCAGAGGTGGCACACAGGTTCGCCATTTTTGCTGCTCTGCAGTGCCGGCTTCTGATGCCTGTAAGCTCGGGAAGGAGCAAAGAGCTTATGTTTTAACACAGGCACCCAGGACAGAGCAGTGGCCTTACGGAAAAGTGGCCAGACTGTTTTCCATGTGAGTCCCTGCCTCTGTTATTCCTCTCTGGGCAGGGCCTCTAGACTCAGGCCCCCAGTAGAACCACCCTGCCTCTACCTGAACACTTCAGTTGGTAGTGGATCTGTGTTTTGCTGGGGAAGAAATTCCAGAAACAACCCACAGCCCTTCTGCCACTGCAGCTGCAGTAGTATGCCCTTACTGCCCTTGGGCTGGAGAAGGAAAAAAGGGCCTGGTTGCTTCACTGACACCTCCAGCACACCATACTCACCATACAAAAAGGAGCCCAGTTGTTCTTCCCTCTGAGCCCTCAGCCCCAGCCAGGGCCCCCAGCTCAGGACTGCAGCACAGCTGTCCCATCCCCAGCTGAGCATTCCCACTGGAAGCAGCTCTGTGTTTCTTCAGGATGGAATTCCTGGAGGAAACTGATGGCCCTCTGTCACTGCCACTGCAGTGGTACTGCCCTTGCTGCCATTGGACTGGGGAAGAAACAAAGACCTTGAGTGCTTTACCCACATCTTCAGCACACCATGGTCACCTATAGGGAGACCCCCTGAAACTATTGCTATGGAATAAAAGATGAAATGCTCCTGATTATTGTAAATACAAAGTTGCATGCAGGATTGTGTAAAGACAATGCCAGGTTGGACTGCCAGAATGAGCCAACAGCGTGTGATGTGCTTCCCCCTGCAGAGAGCCTATGAACAGACATGCAATCAGTGAGATTTCACATCCCCAAGATTCCTATCCCAGAAAAGCAGTTGTTCATAGCTCTGGGAATGGAATGTGACCCTTGTGGAGAGCCTATAAATGGACGCATGAGGAGCACCTGTTCATATGGATAGATAGAGCTAGAAACGCCCTCATCTTGCCACGGCTCTTCTAGGCCTTTTTAGGGTTAAGGCATACCCGCTTCTGAGAATTTCTGGTCTAACTGGTTGTCTAGCTTCACGTCCTGTTTCTATGGATTGCTGTAACCAGCTTTTGCTGCAACTGTTACTGCTGATTAATATCGTGCTAATCATAGGTTATGGAAAGACTGTGTTTCTGTTTTAAGGTTCTGTTAGAAATTGCTGATGCACACACCATATTGTAAATTCTTATCTCTGTATACTGTACTTCTGCATACAGATGTTATGTAAAATAATTACTTCATCCTCATGTGACCATCTCACCTCATAATCAAATGACCCTAAATCCCTCACTATCCTACCTCTGCCCTCACTAAATAATAAATGCTGTTATATCCAGTGCATTGGTGGCACTGCAGGACCAGAAGGCAGTGACCCCCCTGGACCCAGCTTTCACTATCTTGTGTGTGTCTATCATTTCTCGACCTGCCAATCCACCTGGGGACAAATAAAGAGCCCCGTTGCATTGCAGGCTGCTAACCATATCCCGCAATATGCCACCCTCAGGAAAAAAGGCCAATCTATCTTCCCTGCAAGCTCCCTGCCACTCCTGCTTTTCACCAGGAAGGGCCCCCCAACTTGGACCCACAATGCAGCCACCCCACCCTGCATTGATTGCTTTGACTAGTAGCAGCTCTGCATATCTCTGGGATGGAGCCCAAAGAGACGAGTGAAAGGTCCTTTGCCACAGCCACTGCCAAGGTCACTTCCCCTGTTGCCTACAAGCTAAGGAGGGAACATAAAACTTGAGTTTGCCCCAGAGCTGGAGTGCACAGCCTGGGAGTGCCAAGCCGAGATCTGCAGCCACCACTCCAGTGGGAGAGGAGCCCAGACTCTCAGAGCACCGAGGGTGAGCTTGGCTGCAAATGCAAGGAAATACAGAGGAGCATCATGGCTGAGCAAAAGTCTAAAATATACCCCATGTGAAACCAAGGACAAGAATTAAGCCACAAATAAAATCCCAGCACAAACCTTTGTCCCTCTGAAAACATCTAGAAACGAAGTCAACTGACTATACTCAAATTATACCACAGATAAAAGAACATCAACGCACACAGATGAGAAAGAACCAGCAGAAGAACTCTGGCAACTCAAAAACCAAGAGTGACTTATTTCCTCCAAACAGCTGCACTAGGTTCCCAGCAATGGTTCTTAACCAGGCTGAAATCACTGAAATGACAAACATAGAATTCAAAATATGGATAGGAATGAAGATCATTGAGATTCAGGAGAAAGCTGAAATTCAAAGGAATCTAAGAAATACAATAAAACAATACAGGAGCTAAAACACAAAATGGTCATTTTAAGAAAGCACAAAACTGATCTGACAGCTGAAACACATACTACAAGAATTTCATAAAACAATTGCAATTATTAACAGCAGAATAGATCAAACTGAGGAAAGAATCTCAGAACTCAAAGACTGGTTCTCCAAACTAACTCAGACAACAAGGAAAAAGAATAAAGAGAATGAACAAAACCTCTGAGAAATATGAGATTATGTAGAAAGAGCAAATCAACGACTCATTGGCATCCCTGAAGGAAAGGGAGAGAAAGCAAGCAACTGGAAAACATATTTGAGGATATCATCCATGAAAATTTCCCCAACCTCGCTAGAGAAGCCAACATCCAAATTCAGGAAAGGCAGAGAACCCCTATGAGTTACTATACAAGATGACCATCCCCAAGACACATCGTCATGAGCTTCTTCAAGTTTGATATGATAGAAAAAATATTAAAGGCACCTAGAGAGAAGGGGTGGGTCACCTACAAAGGAAACCCCAGCAGGCTAACAGCAAAACTTTCAGCAGAAACTTCATGAGCCAGAAGAGATTGGAAGCCCATAGTCAGCATTCTTAATGAAAAGAAACTTCAGCCAATAATTTTACACCTAACAAAACTTCATGAGTGAAGGAGAAATAAGATTCTTTTCAGACAAATAAACGCCAAGAGAATATGTTACCATTAGACCTGCCTTACAAGAGGTCCTTAAGGAAGTACTAAATATGGAAACAAAAGACTGTTACTAGCCACCACAAACACACACTTAAGTACTTAGACCATTGGCACTATAAAGCAAATACACAATTAAGTCAGCATAATAACCAGCTAACAACTCAATGATAGGATCAAATCTGTATGTATCAATATTAACCTTGAATTTAAACAATCCAAATGCCCCAATTAAAAGATACAGAGTGGCAAATTAGATAAAGCAGCAAGACCCAACTGTATGTTGTCTTTAAGAGACTCATTTCACATGCAACAACATATGTAGGCTCAAAGTAAAGGAATGGAGAAAAATCTACCAAGCAAGTGGAAAACAGAAAGAGCAGGAGTTGCTCTTCCAATTTCAGACAAAACAGACTTTGAACCTACAACAATATAAAAAGACAAAAAAGAATATTACATAATGATAAAAGGCTCAATTCAATAAAAAGAACTAACTATCCTAAATATATATGCATCCAACATAGCAGGACCCAGATTCATAAAGCAAGTTCTTAGAGACCTATGAAGAGACTTATATGACCACACAATAATTGTGGGAGGCTTCAACACCCCAGAGACACTATTAGACAGATTGTTGAGGCAGAAAACTAACAAAGATATCTGAGACAAGCACTTAAAAATTGACCAAACGGACCAGACAGACATCTACAGAACTCTTCACCTAAAACCAACAGAATATACATTCTTCTCATCTGCATGTGGCACATACCCTAAAACTGACAACACAATTGACCATGAAACAGTTTCTAGCAAATAAAAAATAAAATAAAAAAGGAAATCACACCAACACATTCTCAGACTACAGTGCAATAAATATAGAAATTAATATCTAAATATATATGCACCCAATACAGGAGCACCCAGATTCATAAAGCAAGTCTGTAGAGACCTACAAAGAGACTTACACTCCCACACAATAATAATGGGAGACTTTAACACCCCACTATCAACATTAGACAGATCAACGAGACAGAAAGTTAACAAGGATATCCAGGAATTGAACTCAGCTCTGCACCACGTGGACCTAATAGACATCTATAGAACTCTCCAACCCAAATCAACAGAATATACATTCTTCTCAGCACCACATCACACTTATTCCAAAACTGACCACATAGTTGGAAGTAAAGCACTCCTCAGCAAATGTAAAAGAACAGAAACTATAACAAACTGTGTCTCAGACCACAGTGCAATCAAACTAGAACTCAGGATTCAGAAACTCACTCAAAACTGCTCAACTAGATGGAAACTGAACAACCTGCTCCTTAATGACTACTGGGGACATAATGAAATGAAGGCAGAAATAAAGATGTTCTTTGAAATCAACGAGAACAAAGACACAACATACCAGAATCTCTGGGACACATTTAAAGCGGTGTGTAGAGGGAAATTTATAGCACTAAATGCCCACAGGAGAAAGCAGGAAAGATCTGAAATTGACACCCTAACATCACAATTAAAAGAACCAGAGAAGCAAGAGCAAACACATTCAAAAGCTAGCAGAAGGCAAGAAATAACTAAGATCAGAGCAGAACTGAAGGAGACAGACATAAAAGCCCCTTCAAAAAATCAATGAATCCAGCAGCTGGTTTTTTGAAAAGATCAACAAAATTGATAGACTACTAGCAAGACTAATAAAGAAGAAAAGAGAGAAGAATCAAATAGACACAATAAAAAAAGATAAAGGGGATATGAACAGACACTTCTCAAAAGAAGACATTTATGCAGCCAACAGACACATGAAAAAATGCTCATCTTCACTGTCCATCAGAGAAATGCAAATCAAAACCATAATGTGATACCATCTCACACCAGTTAGAATGGCAATCATTAAAAAGTCAGGAAACAACAGGTGTTGGAGAGGATGTGGAGAAATAGGAACACTTTTACACTGTTGGTGGGACTGTAAACTCAAAAGTTCAACCATTGAAAGTTCAACCATTGTGGAAGGCAGTGTGACGATTCCTCAAGGATCTAGAAGTGGAAATACCATTTGACCCAGTCATCCCATTACTAGGAATATACCCAAAAGGTTATAAAACATGCTGCTATAAAGACACATACACACTTATGTTCATTGTGGCACTATTCACAATAGCAAAGACTTGGAATCAACCCAAGTGTCCATCAGTGATAGACTGGATTAAGAAAATGTGGCACATATACACCATGGAATACTATGCAGCTGTAAAAAAGGATGAGTTCATATCCTTTGTAGTGACATGGATGAAGCTGGAAACCATCATTCTGAGCAAACTGTCACAAGGACAGAAAACCAAACACCACATGTTCTCACTCACAGGTGAGAATTGAACAATGAGAACACTTGGACACAGGGTAGGAAACATCACACACTGGGGTCTGTCCTGGGATGGGGGAAGGGGGAGAAGATAGCATTAGGAGATATACCTAATGTAAATGATGAGTTAAAGGGTGCAGCACACCGACATGGCACATGTATGCCTATGTAACAAACCTGCACTTTGTGCACATGGACCTTAGAACTTAAAGTATAATAAAAATAAATAAAAATAAATATCAAGAAGATTGCTCAAAACCTTACAATTACATGGAAATTAAACAAAATGCTCCTGAATGAATTCTGGGAAAGCAATTAAATTAAGTAAATCAAGAAATTTTGTGAAACTAATGAGAACAAAGATACACCATACCAGAATCTTTGTGACACAGCAAAAGCAATGTTAAGAGGAAAGTTTAGAGTGCTAAACGCCTGCATCAAAAAGTTAGAAAAATCTCATGTTCACAACTTAGTATTGCACCTTGGGGAACAGGAAAAACAGGAGCAAACCAACTATAAAGCTTTCAGAAGACAAGAAATAACCAAAATCAGAGTGAACTGAATGACATTGAGATGCAGAAACCCATACAACGATTAACAAAAGTAGAATTTTTTTTAAAGACTAAATAAGATATTAAGACCACTAGCTAATGACAAAAACAGAGAAGATTCATATAAACATAATAAGAAATGGCAAAAGAGATATCACCACTGACTCTACAGAAACAGAAAAACCACCAGAGAGTATCACAAACACCTCTGTGCATACAAACTAGAAAAACTACAAGAAGTGAATAAACTTACCTCCCAAGAGTGAGTCAGGAAGAAATTCAAGCCATTAACACACCGATAATAAGTACTGAAATTGAATTAGTAATAAGTAGCTTACCAACCAAAAAAAAGCCCAGGACTAGATGGATTTACAGCAGAATTCCAGCAGATGTACAAAGAAGAGCTAGTACAATTCCTACCGAAACTATCCCAAAAAATTGAGGAGAAGAGACTTCTCAATGGATTCTATGAGGACAGCATCATTCTGATACCAAAACCTGGCAGAAAAAAATATAATGAAAAACAACTTCAAGCCAATATTCTTGATGAACATAGATGCAAAAACTTCTTAAGAAAACTGGGTATATACCCAAAGGATTATAAATCATGCTGCTATAAAGAAACATGCACACGTATGTTTATTGCGGCACTATTCACAATAGCAAAGACTTGGAATCAACCCAAATGTCCATCAGTGACAGACTGGATTAAGAAAATGTGGCACATATACACCATGGAATACTATGCAGTCATCAAAAAGGATGAGTTTGTGTCCTTTGTAGGGACATGGATGCAGCTGGAAACCATCATTCTTAGCAAACTATCACAAGAACAGAAAACCAAACACCGCATGTTCTCACTCATAGGTGGGAACTGAACAATGAGATCACTTGGACTCGGGAAGGAGAACATCACACACTGGGGCCTATCATGGGGAGGGGGGAGGGGGGAGGGGGGAGGGATTGCATTGGGAGTTATACCTGATGTAAATGACGAGTTGATGGGTGCTGACGAGTTGATGGGTGCAGCACAGCAACATGGCACAAGTATACATATGTAACAAACCTGCGCGTTATGCACATGTACCCTAGAACTTAAAGTATAATAATAATAATAATAAAACTATTCAGTTCCAATAAATGTTTACTAATAAATTACATATAAACTAAAAAAAAAAAAAAAAAGAAAATACAAACAAACTGAATTCAGCAGGACATAAAGGAGCTTATGAACCATGATCAAGATCAAGTAGGATATAAGTTTGGTTCAACATATACAAATCAATAAATATGATTCATCAAACAGAACTAAAAACAAAAATTATTTTATCATCTCAATAGTTGCAGAAAAGGCTTTCTATAAAATTCAATATCCTTTATGCTAAAAACCCCCAATAAACTAAGCACTGAAAGAATATGCCACAAAATAATAAAAACCATCTATGACAAACCCACAGCCATGATCATACTGAATGGGCAAAAGCAGGAAACACTACCCTTGAGAACTCAACCAAGACAAGGATGCACACTCTCACCACTCTTACTCAACATAGAACTAGAAATCCTAGCCAGAGCAATCAGGCAAGAGAAAGAAAAGGCGTCCAAATTGGAAAAGAAGAAGTCAAATATCTCTGTTTGCAGATGATATGATATTATACCTAGAAAAGTCCATAGTCTCTAACCAAAAGCTTCTCGATCTGATAAAAAAAAACTTCAGCAAAGCTTCAGGCCACAAAATCAATGTAGGAAAATCCGTAACATTTCTATTCACCAATAATGTTCAAATTGAGAGCCAACAAAGACTGCAATCCCATTTACAATAGCTACAGAAAAATAAAACCCTTAGAAATACAGCTAATTAGGAAGGTGAAATATCTCTGCAATGAGAATTACAAAACACTGCTCAAAGAAATCAAAGATGAAACAAACAAATGGAAAAGCATGCCATGCTCATGGATGGGAAGAATTAATATTGTCAAAATGGCCATACTGCCCAAAACAATCTACCGATTCAATGCTATTTTTACCAAAATACCAATGATATTCTTCACAAAATTAGGAAAAACTATTCTAAAATTTATGTGGAACCACAAAAGAGCCCAAATAGCCAAAGCAATTCTAAGCAAAAAGAACAAAGCTGGAAGTACCACATTCCAACTTCAAACTATACTACAAGATGACAGTATCCAAAACAGCATGGAAGTGGTACAAAAATAGACACATAGACCAATGGAATAGAATAGAAAGTCCAGAAACAATGCTGCACACCTACAACAATCTGATTTTTGACAAGGTCAACAATAACAAGCAATGGGGAAAGGGCTCCCTATTCAATAAATGATGCTGGGTAACTGGCTAGCCATATGCAGAAGATTGAGAAACTGGACTCCATCCTCACATCATATACAAAAATCAACTCAGGATGGATTAAAGACTTAAATGTAAAGCCTAAAATTATAAAAACTCTTGAAGAAATTCTAGGAAATACCATTCTGGACATAAGCCCTAGCAAAGATTTCATGATGAAGATGCCAAAAGCAATTGCCACAAAAACAAGAATAGACCAATGGGGACTAATTAAACAAGAGTTTCTACACAGCAAAAGAAAGTGTCAACAGAGTAAGTAGACAACCCACCGAATGGGAGAAAGATATTCAAACTGTGCATCTGACAAAGGTCTAATATCCAGAATCTTTGAGAAACTTAAACAAATTAACAGACAAAAAACAACCCCATTAAAAAGTAGGCAAGGGATATGAATAGGTACTTTTCGAAAGAAGACCTATGCATGGTCAACAAACACATGAAAAAATGCTCAACATCACTAACCATTGGAGAAATGCAAATCAAAACCACAATGTAATACTCTCTCACTCCAGTCAGAATGGCTATTATAAAAAGTCAAAAAAAAAAAAAAAAAAAAAAAAAAACCAGACTGGCAAGGTTGCAGAGAAAAGGGAATGCTTATACACTGCTGGTGGGAATGTAAATTAGTTTAGCCACTGTGGAAAGCTGTTTGCCAATTTCTCAAAGAACTTAAAACTGAACTACCATTTAGCTCAGCCATCCCATTATTGGATCCCACATGAATGTAAATCATTCTACTATAATGGCACATGTATGCATAGCATTATTCACAATAATAGCAAATACATGGAATCAACCTAAATGCCTATCAACAGTAGACTAGATAAAGAAAATGTGCTACAAATTCGCCATGGAATACTATTCAGCCACAAAAAAATAACGAGATCATGTATTTTGCAGGAACATGGATGAATCTGGAGGCCATTATCTTAAGTAAACTAACACAGGAACAGAAAACCAAATATATGTTCTCACTCACACATGGGAGCTAAAAATTGTGTACACATGGACATAAAGAAGGGAACAATAGATACTAGAGCCTACTTGAGGATGGAGGGTGGAAGGAGGGTGATGGTCAGAAAACTACATGTCAGGTACCATGCTTATTACCTGGGTGATGAAATAATCTTTACCCCACCAAATCTCCATAACACACAATTTATCTATATTACAAACATGCACATGTAACCTCTGAAACTAAAAGTTAAATAAAACATGAAAAGATGCTTGATATCATTAGCCAGTTTGAAAAAACAGATCAAAATTACAATCAGATGCCAGTACATATATGTTTCAATGATCGATAAAAGAAAGAAAAAGAAAAAAATTATGGTCATTAGAGAGGGTGCAGACCACCTGAAAATCTCATATATTGCTAATCGGAATGCACAATATTTTCACCACTTTGGAAAACAGTATGATGGTTTCTTTTATATATTTAAATATGTAACTTAGCAACCTCATTCCTTGTTATTTACCCAGATTAAATAAAAACTTATATTCTTATAAAACCTTGTATGTCATTATTTATAGTAGTTTTATTCATAATCACCCAAAGTGAAAAACATCTCAAATATTCTTGAACTCGTGAGCATATAAACAAACTGTGGTGTATGAAAAGGATGGCTTCCTACTCGGCAGTAATAAAGAACACACTACTCTTTCATGCAACAATGTGGACTGTCTCAAGTGAAGTATGTTAAGTGAAAGAAGCCCTTCTTTCTTGTCATGATATAGGCTACACATGCTATGTAATTCCATTTGTATGACATCCTGGAAAAGGCAGATCTAAAGGGACAACAAACAAATGATGACTGCCAGAATCTGGGTTGGAGCCAAGTGATGACTACAAAGGACCATGAGGGAATTTTAAGTGGTGATGGAATTTTTTCTGTATCTTGGTTACAGATACAGTGCCAAGTGGTGGTTACATTAACTCTGTGTGTTTCTCAAAAATCATAGAACTCTACCTTAAAATGGTGAGTTCAGTGTTTGTAAATTACAAGCTAGTAGTACACCTTACAAAAAGTAGAATATAATAAAGCTGTAGTATTAAAAATATCATGAAACTGACATAAAAACAGAAAACTATACTGTTAATATGCCACTGAGAGTATGTAAGAACTTGATGAATGGTGACTACTAAATGACTGGGAAAAATTGTGCTGGGAAAACTCTTCATTCACCATATGCGGAAAAACATAGCTCAATTTTGACTTTATGCTGCATATGAAAGTGGGTTTATGTGGTTTAAAACCTAAATATGAAAAGAAAAATGAAAAGATAATAGAAGAAAAGCAGCATCTTTGTGATCCAAGGTCAGAGAAGTCTTGAATAAGACCCCCCAAAAATAAAACTTAAAGTGAAAACTAGACTTTCCTACATCAAAATTAATTATTTTGAAATAGCACTTGGGAAATTCTCAAATGGGTAACAAATTTATTTGGAGAAATGGTACAGCTTATTAGTAATGAGAAAAATTAAAAGATCCAAGTGAAAATATTAATTAGTGAGAATGTGAGAAGACAAGAATTCTCTGTGCAACCTGGTATAGCCATTCTGGAAACAAATTGGCAGTTCTTAGTGAAACTAAGTATTGATATACCTTTCAACCAAATGATTACACAGATGAACACGTATTTCAGAGTTAAGGACAGGAGAAAATTTGAATGTGTTCACTGCAATTCAGTTTGCATAATGGCGGGTTAGAGGCAATCCATGCTTCTGCAGTACGATAACATACAATAGAATATGGTGTAGGAAATAATTTCAAATATGGTTAGCCTGTGAAAAGCAGTAAACTAGATGTACAAACGTTACTTAACCTCAGTTTCTTCACTTTTAAGAAGGAAATGTAACAGTACACATGCAATACAGTTGAGATAAATGAACTAAATTAGAAAAAATAAATATTAGTTACCACTATTTTTATTGTTGCATACAACAGTAAAACAACATAATTTTAATACTGTTAAGTTAAAAAATTAGAAATGGAGTTAAAAGATTTTTAAAAAGTGAAAAGACATATAATTCCCACTACTGTTAACTCAGCTGAATCTGCCATTTGAAGCTAGAGTATCTCAAAAGCTGATTTTCTCCCTTTCTAGGCAGTTTGTACCAATATTTCAACAAATCTTGAAGATTTGAAATGACTTATCTCCCACTATTATCAAATCTTGAAAATGTTTGCAATAAATTCTAACATATTGTGCTTTGCATGTTTACTTCTTTACACTTTCTTTCTTTCCAACGGATTATTTACCAAGTTCACTGCTTCTGCACTGTTCCGAGCTGAGCTGTAAGCATACACCATCGCCCTCTGCTGGGTGAACATTTAGCATCCTATGAAGAGTAAGGTCTGATTTCCCTGAGTTCTAAAGTTAAACTTTATGTTATGATTAACTCATAAAATATCAGTATTACTTATTCTAACTCTTTAAGTACAATTTGCATTCTAGCCTACATGGATTTTATAGTAAAATCATTGTTCATTTTAGGTCAGAAAATGTTAAAGTATTTCCATGAGATGTCAATGATATTTCAATGGAGTTTAATTTCATGGGAGTTAGTCTAGTTTCTCTCTCTTTCAGATACCCATTCATATAGGTAGTGTTTCACTTTCTTTGGTGACTTCTTGAAGTGTTGACGTTTTTTCTTAGAGTTAGTATAAAGGTTTGAAATTTCACCTTCCAAACTAATAATAATACCTACATTAATTCCAACTTGGTAATTTGAATTTATCCTTCTCATCTCACTCACATGCATCAATATGTTTAAAGCTTTATGCTCTTTATCTTTTTTCTTCTTTTTTTGAGATAAATTTTCAGTCACCAAAGCTGGAGTACAGGTAATGCAATCATAGCTCATTGTAACATTGAACTCGGGCTGAAGTGATTTTCCCACCTCAGCCTCCTGAGTCGCTAGGACTATGAGCGAGCGTGCACCATCAAGCCTGGCTATTAAAAAAAAATGCGTAGAGACAGGGTCTCACTATGTTGCCCAGGCTGGTCTTGAACTCCTGGACTCAAAAGATCATTCTATTTCACCTTCTCGAAGTGCTGGGATTACATGCATGAGTCACTGCACCTGGCCTTTTCCTCTTAAATCAGTTCCTGGTATTGAGAAGCGTTCAAATATGGAAATTGTTTTCCTGGGAAAAGTTTATTTTAAAGTTTAAATTTTTAAATGTTGCTTGACAATGAATTTTTTTCTTTACTAACATGAAAGAAAATAAAAAGCCTGGAAATAACTTTTAGAATTTAACTTCTTAAAAATTGTTAATTTGAATTAAGCATACAATTTTCTTTTTTTTTTTTTTTTTTGAGACGGAGTCTCGCTGTGTCTCCCAGGCTGGAGTGCAGTGGCGTGATCTCGGCTCACTGCAAGCTCCGCCTCCCGGGTTCACGCCATTCTCCCGCCTCAGCCTCCCAAGTAGCTGAGACTACAGGCACCCGCCACCACGCCCGGCTAGTTTTTTTTGTATTTTTAGTAGAGATGAGGTTTCACCATGTTAGCCAGGATAGTCTCGATCTCCTGACCTCGTGATCCACCCGCCTCGGCCTCCCAAAGTGCTGGGATTACAGGCTTGAGCCACCGCGCCCGGCCAAGCATACAATTTTCATAAAAGTTACTTACTAGTTTGTTGCTTATTTTGTGGTGCCTTTAATCAGAATTTTAAGAACTGTATGGTAAGCTTCTCTAGACTCTGCCTTGTATAAAAGGCAAACATCACTCCCCTTCCCATACTTAATCTGAACTGTCACTATCAATGACATTTCTCAACACAGTTGTGTCAGTTCTACTAAAAATTAATTATAATTAAATAGACAGTTCTAAGCCTCTAGTCTTGCTAATTAGCCTGATTATTAAAGATCTGTTGTAGGAGGAAATACTCATCCTCTGTAGAATCTTCTTCTCTGACTCTGACTTTGTGCCAGGCAGAAAATCTCCTTAACTAAGAAAAAAAACAGAAAAGGCAAAAAAGGCTCTGAAAGTGAATTAAATGATACTATTAGAGCAAGTTTACTTGAAAGCATATTGTATGGGCAAAGAGGGAGCCTCTTCTGGGGTGAGATGCCAGGGAAATGGTGGTGGGAGTAAATTGGGTAAAACATTAAATTTCCCACACTTGTTTTGAAAACAAGTAACTAATTTGGACTTTGAATCTCCTTGATAGACACCTTTCTAGGATAGTCTACATGAAGTTGTATTTTGCAAAGGTAGATGATTTAGGAAAATCCATATTTAGCTTCACTATTGAGAAAAACATTTAAATTGTAGCATTTACCTATTACAGATTTCTGATTGTGCCTCAATGTATCTGAAGCTTTATTGACTGATTTTCAGGACAAGATCACTGTCCTAAAATTGCCAGAAATTGACCTTCTATAACTTTACAGAGAGAGCAGTAGATATTATGGTTGACATGTTCTTTTTGTTGTTGTTTCGATGAGCTGTTTTGATGGATACTGCTTGTGTTTTGAGAGGCCAGGACTTTGGGAACAGCATCCAAACACAAATCCTTCAGGCTGTCAGTTTAGGTGTTCTGTTTAATGATTTGACTGCATCACTGAAGAAGGTGTCATCTTTGCGGAAAAAAATACTTGAATGTCAAGGATTTTCCCAGGATTCTCTCGCAAGAAGCCTCCTGAAGCTTGTGCGTATGGGGAACTTGAGGGAGTAGGAACTGAGATCTTCTTTTTTTTTTCTTTTTTGGTCCAAACTCCATGGCTTCTTTTTATTTTTTACTTTATTTATTTATTGTTATTATTATACTTTAAGTTCTAGGGTACATGTACACAACGTGCAGGTTTGTTACATATGTATACATGTGCCATGTTGGTGTGCTGCACCCGTTAACTTGTCATTTACATTAGGTATATCTCATAATGCTAACCCTCCCCCCTCCCTCCACCCCATGACAGGCCCCAGTGTGTGATGTTCCCCACCCTGTGTACAAGTGTTCTCATTGTTCAGTTCCCACCTATGATTGAAAACATGCGGTGTTTGGTTTTTTGTCCTTGTGATAGTTTGCTGAGAATGATGGTTTCCAGTTTCATCCATGTCCCTACAAAGGACATGAACTCATCCTTTTTAATGGCTGCATAGTATTCCATGGTGTGTATGTGCCACATTTTCTTAATCCAGTCTATCATTGATAAACATGTGGGTTGGTTCCAAGAGTTTGCTATTGTGAATAGTGCCACAATAGACATACATGTGCATGTGTCTTTATAGAAGCATGATTTATAATCCTTTGGGTATATACCCAGTAATGGGATGACTGGGTCAAATGGTATTTCTAGTTCTAGATCCTTGGGGATCGCCACACTGTCTTCCACAATGGTTGAACTAGTTTACAGTCCCACCAACAGGGTAAAAGCATTCCTATTTCTCCACATCCTCTACAGCACCTTGTGTTTCCTGACTTTTAATGATCGCCATTTTAACTGGTGTGGGATGGTATTTCATTGTGGTTTTCATTTACCTTTCTCTAATGGCTAATGATGATGAGCATTTTTTCATGTGTCTGTTGGCTGCATAAATGTGTTCTTTTGAGAAGTGTCTGTTCATATCCTTCACCCACTTTTTGATGGGATTTTTTTTTCTTGTAAATTTGTTTGAGTTCTTTGTAGATTCTGGATATTACCCCTTAGTCAGATTAGTAGATTGCAAAAATTTTCTCCCATTCTGGAGGTTGCCTGTTCACTCTGATGGTAGTTTCTTTTGCTGTGCAGAAGCTCTTTAGTTTAATTAGATCCCATTTGTCAATTTTGGCTTTTATTGCCATTACTTTTGGTGTTTTAGACATGAAGTCCTTGCCCATGCCTGTATCCTAAATGGTATTGCCTAGGTTTTCTTCTATGGTTTTTATGGTTTTAAGTCTAACATTTAAGTCTTTAATCCATCTTGAATTAATTGTTGTATAAGGTGTAAGGAAGGGATCCAGTTTCAGCTTTCTACATATGGCTAGCCAGTTTTCCCAGCACCATTTATTAAATAGGGAATCCTTTCCCCATTTCTTGTTTTTCTCAGATTTGTCAAAGATCAGATGGCTGTAGATGTGTGGTATTATTTCTGAGGACTCTGTTCTGTTCCATTGGTCTATATATCTGTTTTGGTACCAATAACATGCTGTTTTGGTTACTGTAGCCTTGTAGTATACTTTGAAGTCAGGTTGTGTGATGCTTCCAGCTTTGTTCTTTTGACTTAAGATTATCTTGGCAATGCGGTCTCTTTTTTGATTCCATATGAACTTTAAAGTAGTTTTTTTTCCAATTCTGTGAAGAAAGTCATTGGTAGTTTGATGGGGATGGCATTGGATCTATAAATTACCTTGGGCAGTATGGCCATTTTCACGATATTGATTCTTCCTATCCATGAGCATGGAATGTTCTTCCATTTGTTTGTGTCCTCTTTTATTTCACTGAGCAGTGGTTTGTAGTTCTCGTTGAAGAGGTCCTTCACGTCCCTTGAAAGTTGAATTCCTAGGTATTTTATTCTTTTTGAAGCAATTGTGAATGGGAGTTAACTCATGATTTGGCTCTCTGTCTGTTATTGATGTATAGGAATGCTTGTGATTTTTGCATTTTGATTTTGTATCCTGAGACTTTGCTGAAGTTGCTTATCAGCTTAAGGAGATTTTAGGCTGAGACAATGGGGTTTTCTAAATATACAATCATGTTACCTGCAAAGAGGGACAGTTTGACTTCCTCTTTTCCTAATTGAATACCCTTTATTTCTTTCTCTTGCCTGATTGCCCTGACCAGAACTTCCAACACTATGTTGAATAGGAGTGGTGAGAGAGGGCATCCCTGTATTGTGCCAATTTTCAAAGGGAATGCTTTCAGTTTTTGCCCATTCAGTATGATATTGGCTGTGGGTTTGTCATAAATAGCTCGTATTATTCTGAGATACGTCCCAGCAATACCTAATTTATTGAGTTTTTAGCATGAAGGACTGCTGAATTTTGTCAAAGGCCTTTTCTGCATCTATTGAGACAATCCTGTGGTTTTTGTCTTTAGTTCTGCTTATATGCTGGATTATGTTTATTGATTTGCATATGTTGCATCCCAGAGATGAAGCCTACTTGATCATAGTGGATAAACTTTTTGATGTGATGCTGGATTTGGTTTTCCAGCATTTTATTGAGGATTTTTGCATCAATGTTCATCAGGGATATTGATCTAAAATTCTCTTTTTTTGTTGTGTCTCTGTCAGGCTTTGGTATCAGGATGATGCTGGCCTCATAAAATAAGTTACAGAGGATTTCCTCTTTTTCTATTTATTGGAATAGTTTCGGAAGGAATGGTACCAGCTTCTCCTTGTACCTCTGGTAGAACTTGGCTGTGAATCCATCTAGTCCTGGAGTTTGTTTGGTTCATAGGCTATTAACTATTGCCTCAATTTCAGAGCCTGTTATTAGTCTATTCAGGGATTCAACTTCTTCCTGGTTTAGTTTTGGGAGGGTGTATGTGTTCAGGAATTTATCCATTTCTTCTAGATCTTCTAGTTTATTTGCATAGAGGTGTTTATAGTATTCTCTGATGGTAGTTTGTATTTCTGTGGGATCAGTGGTGATATCCCCTTTATCATTTTTTATTGCATCTATTTGATTCTTCTCTCTTTTCTTCTTCATTAGTCCTGCTAGCAGTCTATCAATTTTGTTGATCTTTTCAAAAAACCAGCTGCTCGATTCATTGATTTTTTGAAGGGGCTTTTATGTCTCTGTCTCCTTCAGTTCTGCTCTGATCTTAGTTATTTCTTGCCTTCTGCTAGCTTTTGAATGTGTTTGCTCTTGCTTCTCTGGTTCTTTTAATTGTGATGTTAGGGTGTCAACTTCAGATCTTTCCTGCTTTCTCCTGTGGGCATTTAGTGCTATAAATTTCCCTCTACACACCGCTTTAAATGTGTCCCAGAGATTCTGGTATGTTGTGTCTTTGTTCTCGTTGATTTCAAAGAACATCTTTATTTCTGCCTTCATTTCATTATGTCCCCAGTAGTCATTAAGGAGCAGGTTGTTCAGTTTCCATCTAGTTGAGCAGTTTTGAGTGAGTTTCTGAATCCTGAGTTCTAGTTTGATTGCACTGTGGTCTGAGAGACAGTTTGTTATAGTTTCTGTTATTTTACATTTGCTGAGGAGTGCTTTACTTCCAACTATGTGGTCAGTTTTAGAATAAGTGTGATGTAGTGCTGTGAAGAATGTATACTCTGTTGATTTGGGTTGGAGAGTTCTGTAGATGTCTGTTAGGTCTGCTTGGTGCAGAGCTGAGTTCAAGTCCTGGATATCCTTGTTAACTATCTGCCTCATTGAGCTGTCTAATGTTGACAGTGGGATGTTAAAGTCTCCCATTATTATTGTGTGGGAGTCTAAGTCTCTTTGTAGGCCTCTAAGGACTTGCTTTATGAATCTGGGTGCTCCTGTGTTGGGTGCATATGTATTTAGGATAGTTAGCTCTTCTTGCTGAATTGATCCCTTTACCATCATGTAATGGCCTTCTTTGTCTCTTTTGATCTTTTTTGGTTTAAAGTCTGTTTTATCAGAGACTAGGATTGCAACCCCTGCTTTTTTGTTGTTGTTGTTTTCCATTTGCTTGGTAGATCTTCCTCCATCCCTTTATTTTGAGCTTATGTGTGTCTCTGCACGTAAGATGGGTCTCCTGAAAACAGCACACTAATGGTTCTTGACTCTTTATCTGATTTGCCAGTCTGTGTCTTTTAATTGGAGTATTTAGCCCATTTACATTTAAGGTTAATATTTTTATGTGTAAATTTGATCCTGTCATTATGATGTTAGCTGGTTATTTTGCTCGTTAGTTGATGCAGTTTCTTCCTAGCATTGATGGTCTTTACATTTTGGCATGTTTTTCAAGTGACTGGTACCGATTGTTCCTTTCCATGTTTAGTGCTTCCTTCAGGAGCTCTTGTAGGGCAGGCCTGGTGGTGACAAAAATCTCTCAGCATTTGCTTGTCTGTAAAGGATTTTATTTCTCCTTCACTTATGAAGCTTAGTTTGACTGGATATGAAATTCTGGGTTGAAATTTCTTTTCTTTAAGAATGTTGAATATTGGCCCCACTCTCTTCTGACTTGTAGAGTTTCTGCTGAGAGATCTGCTGTTAGTCTGATGGGCTTTCCTTTGTGGGTTACCCAACCATTCTCTCCAGCTGCCCTTAACATTTTTTTCCTTCATTTCAACTTTGGTGAATCACAATTACATGTCTTGGAGTTGCTCTTCTTGAGGAATATCTTTGTGGTGTTCTCTGTATTTCCTGAATTTGAATGTTGGCCTGCCTCGCTAAGTTGGGGAAGTTCTCCTGGATAATATACTGAAGAGTGTTTTCCAACTTGGTTCCATTTTCCCCATCACTTTCAGGTACACCAATCAGATGTAGATTTGGTCTTTTCACATAGTCCCATATTTCTTGGAGGCTTTGTTTGTTTCTTTTTACTCTTTTTTTTTCTAAACTTCTTTTCTCACTTCATTTCATTCATTTGATCTTCAATCACTGATACCATTTCTTCTACTTGATCAAATTGGCTACTGAAGCCTGTGCATGTGTCATGCAGTTCTCATGCCATGGTTTTCAACTCCATCATGTCATTTAAGGTCTTCTCTACGCTGTTTATTCTAGTTAGTCATTCGTCTAATCTTTTTTGGGTTCAAACATCCTCCTTTAGCTTGGAGAGGATTGTTATTGCCAATCGTCTGAAGCCGTCTCTCAACTTGTCAAAGTCATTCTCCATCCCACTTTGTTCCACTGCTGGCAAGGAGCTGTGTTCCTTTGGAGGGTGAGAGGTCCTCCGATTTTTAGAATTTTCAGCTTTTCTGCTCTGTTTTTTCCCCATCTTTGTGGTTTTATCTACCTTTGTTCTTTGATAATGGTGATGTACAGATGGGGTTTTGGTGTGGATATCCTTTCTTTTCGTTAGTTTTCCTTCTTACAGTCAGGACCCTCAGCTGCAGGTCTGTAGGAGTTCACTGGAGGTCCACTCCAGACCCTGTTTTCCTGGGTGTCACCGGCAGAGGCTGCAGAACAGCAAATATTGCAGAACAGCAGATGTTTCTGCCTGATCTTTCCTCTGGAAGCTTTGTCTCAGGGGGACATCCAGCCATATGAGGTGTCAGTTGGCCCCTACTGGGAGGTGTCTCCCAGTTAGGCTCTTTGAGGGACAGGAACCCACTTGAGGAGGCAGTCTGTCCATTCTCAGATCTCAAACTCTGCTGGGAGAGCCACTACTCTCTTCAAAGCTGTCAGACAGGGACATTTAAGTCTGCAGAAGTTTCTGCTGCCTTTTGTTTAGCTATGCCCTGCCCCTGGAGGTGGACTCTACAAAGGCAGGCAGGCCTCCTTGAGCTATGGTGGGCTCCACCCAGTTCAAGCTTCCTGGCCACTTTGTTTACCTACTCAAGCCTCAGCAATGGCAGACACCCCTCCTCCAGCCTTGCTACCGCCTTGCAGTTCGATCTCAGACTGCTGTGCTAGCAGTGAGGGAGGCTACATGGGCATGGGACCTTCCAAGCCAGGTGCGGGATATAATCTCCTGGTGTGCCTTTTGCTAAGGCTGTTGCAAAAGCGTAGTATTAGGGTGGGAGTGTCCCGATTTTCCAGGTACTATCTGTCACAGCTTCTTTTTGCTAGGAAAGGGAATTCTCCGACCCCTTTTGCTTCCCAGGTGAGGCGATGCCCCTCCCTGCTCCATGGGCTGCACCCACTGTCTGAGAAGCCCCAGTGAGATCAACCCAGTACCTCAGTTGGAAATGCAGAAATCACCTCTCTTCTGCGTCACTCACGCTGGGAGCTGCAAACTGGAGCTGTTCCTATTCAGCCATCTTGGAACCTCCCTGGAACTGAGATCTTCTTTTTTTTTTTTTTTTTGAAGACTCTTGAAAGTCAAGTGAAGGGTTCAAAGAGGAAGGTGGCCACAGAGGATTCAATGCTTGAGTTATCCTCAACATTGCTACAGAGATACCTAATATTAATTTACTAACTCTTGTAATCAGAACCACAATAACTGGTTCTGGAATGGGCACAGGACTTGACTGATTTAATGAAAATGAGTCAGAACTTCCAATAAAAATATGGGAAAGAAAACTCATTTTTCCCTCAGTTGCTAATCCAGAAAAATAGATATTACTGAAGCTACCGGTGACCATTTTTGTCAGATTTGGGGAAAACTTCCTTTAGAGGAAATCAGATGTTAGAATTAGAATCCTGATGGAGAGAAAAGTAATTCTTCTCCTGCTAACTTCTCTTTCCAGGTTTATAGTAATTCTAGCATTTTGATTGCTGGAGATATAAAAATTTACATTAAATTTCAGTCCTCTTTTCTCTCACATGCTGCATCTGTTTTCTTGGCTCTACTTTTATAATACAGATAATTTAATCTCATTAAAAAAACTATTGTGCATCAGTGACCTCCCTACATAGGTTTTGCATTGTGACTTTGCTGCATTTTCCATAAAGTGATAGAACAATTCTTTACCCTTTGACTCTTGACTGGCTTTTGTGACTTGCTTTGTCCAACAAAATGTGAAAGAGGTGATTGTGCAAGTTCTGTGGCTGAGCCACAAAGGCTGCGATTGCTCATGCTTTGTCTCTTGAAATCCTGCTACCACCATGTGAACAACCTTGGACCAGCCTGAGAAAATTAGGGCACATAGAGAGGAGATCCCAGTCATCCCAGCCCAGATCATACAAGTCTATCTGAGTCTAACTAATGGTAAATCAATCTTCCAAAATGAAGGAGGGCTAAGATCAACTGAGCCAACTTGAAGCCAATTACAGATGTATGAGTGGGCTCAACTGAGACCAGAGAAAGAAAACAACCAGATGACTAAAGGTATATGAGTGAATATTTGTGTTTATAGTTTTAAGTTGCTGAGTTTTAGGGTGATACACCCATCAACTGGTCTTTCTATTTCTAACTTTTATTTTCCTAATATGGTCATCAGAATAATCTTATCAAATCATAAGTTAGATTATGGTTCTCATTTCCTTAAAACAGAGCAATGGTTTAATTTCTTTCAGAGTAAGAACCAAGCTGCTTACGATGTCTCACAGGGCTATGTATGGTCTGGCCACTGGATGCCTCTCTACATCCATCTCTTTCTGGTTCCTTTACTCACTTTTCTGCAGTTACCCTGCATCCTTGCAAATCTCACACTCTCTAGACTTACACTCTCTCAAGGCATTTGCACTTGCTGTTTCCTCCGCCTAGGATGCACTTTCTCCAATTATCCATGTGGCTCACTCTTTTAGCTCCTTTCTATCTTGACTCAATATCACTTTTTCAGTGATATTTTTCCCTGACTACTTAAAATAGTAGCACCAATTTATCCCAGTTCTCCCTATGTGCTTTCCCTGCCTTATTTTTCTATCACTTACCAGCATCAAACATACAATATGTTTTAGTATACTTTAAAATATTTGTGGTGTATTTTTTATTGTATATTACATGATGTCAGAAATTGTTGTCAATTTAGTTCACTTTTCTATCTCCAGTCTTTAGAATAGTGCATGGCTCATAGTAGGTCCTCAATACATATTGTTAAATGAAGGAACCTTCGCATGATTATGCCTAGAGTTTTCAGTTAGGTGAGCCAATAAATATCCTTTAAAAATTCCTCTGATTTAATTTTGTTTTCTGCTACTAGCCTCTGACAGATCCGTGACCAAGTCAGAGGTTGTCATCAAGTAAATGGAATCTAAAGCCAAAGAAAAGGAGAAGATGTTCCTGGGAGAGTCTGCAGAATGGGAAGAAAAGAGGATCTAGGTCCCTGAAAGAATCACATTTTCAGGCAGAAAGCTAACAGAGTAGGAACCCAGATAGGAAATTTCTATTATGCAGGTCAAGAGAAGAGAAAATTCAAAGACAGAGGGCATTGTAAAGTGTCAGATTTTGCCAAAAGCCCAAATAATGTACAAGTCGGAGGTACTGACTACATTTTCGTCTTGCATCCTCTTGCTTAGCATGTGACTTTTTCTTTTGTGGAAATTGTCTAGCAGCTCCTTGTCCTCTCTTTTATAGAATTAATTTTGTAATGTTTGTTTCTGATTGATTGTATCCTTCTCACACTGGGATTGAACCCCACCAGGAAACTCCTGGGCTTCAAATAATCCATTTGGGTTGGAACACCAGTAGAATGGTACATTATGGAAACTAGAATCACTTCACCATAACCTTGCTTGCATTTTTTCATATATTTTTGGATCTTAATCCGTGAACAAAAATCATTCACCACAGCCAATTACAATGACTTTGGGGAAGAGTTTCTTTCTTTAGTAATTTTAGAAACCATAGGGACCATGTAAGGATTCCGTAGATGAATACTGTGAATTAAAAGAAAGAAGAAAACCAGTGAGGGGAGAAATCACATTATAATGGAAAGTGTTAGCTTTTTAAAGATGAGCAGCTGGGATTTCCATATCAGGCAATCAGAGGTAAACCCCTGTGTATTAATGCACTAATGCATTCTAAAGATTTTCGTAAAGTGTTTTAGAGTGGGGTTATGCATGCTCTCTCACTCTGTCTGGGAGCCTTCATGTGCATAATTTCTAATAAAGATGACCATGGCTCACTCTTCCCCATACCCAAGGGAACAGTTCTGCTGAATAAAATTTCTCAGCTTATTCATCACTTCTCCTTGAGGATTCTGATATGAAGGCTGCACATGAAATCATTCTATCTTTCCAAATGATAAATTTTATATTCTGTTATGTTCCCCAAAGATAGCATTAGCCTTTGAGAAGGACTCCTTCAAAACCCAAGTCCACTGAAACCATAGGTCAGAGTGAGAATAGGGTCCTGGACACCACTTCTCCAGGGTGACCACCAAACTCCCTTCCACTCATTCAGAGATGAAGCCTGTCAGTAGGAAGAAAAAAATGTGTCCCCATAGCCCATTTCCATCCTGAGTCTTTTTTGACAGAACAAAGACTGCAATTTGGACCAAAGTGGAGGTCCTTTAGTTATGTGCTGGGAACTCAAATTCTCTGGGAATAATGCCAAGACCACCAGACATATTGAACTCACAATTTTTTACCATCACATCATCAGAATGAGTTTCAGTCCCTCTGGTCAACACTGGATTCTGACCAATGTGAGTCAGGTGAAAGGTTACTAACTTAAAAATTACTTTGATTTTTTTTTTCTCTCCATCTGAACTCTTCCCAATGTCCTGCTAATTAACTCATGTTTATCACTTTTTAATACAAGTTTATATGTCACTCTATATATAAACAACCAGTAGTCCAAGTTACTAGTTGGCAAATGTCTGATTATCTCTATACAGTTATGGTATTTAACTTGAAGATTTTATAACCCTATTTAAGAAGGTCTAGTTTATAGGAAACTTACAAATAAGAATTAAAAATTGCTTTAAAATCTGACTGTCATGTTGAATGTACATAAGGAAAAAATTCAGTCTCCTCCTTTAGGTCTTGCCTTTCTGAAAAATGAGACTTAAGTAGAGATAGAGGTTTCATTGCTTTGGCCAATTAGAGTAATGCAAAGACAATAATTACACAGTGTGGAAAAAGAAAAACAAGTCTAATGACACATTTGATTCAGTAGTAACACCCACGACTGCATGAGTAATAGATCTCAAAATATTTTGCAAGTTTTCTTTTTTTTTTTTTTTTTTTTTTTTTTGAGATGGAGTCTCGCTCTTGTCACCCAGGCTGGAGTGCAGTGGCTTGATCTCGGCTCACTGCAACCTCTGCCCCTCAGGTTCAAGCGAGTCTCCTGCCTCAGCCCACCAAGTAGCTGGGATTATAGGTGCCTGTCACTTCGCTCGGCTAATTTTTGTATTTTTAATAGAGACAGAGTTTCACCGTATTGGCTAGGCTGGTCTCAAACTCCTGACCTCAGATGATCCGCCTGCTGGGACCTCCCAAAGTGCTAGGATTACAGTCGTGAACCACCTCGCCCGGCCAGGAGATGTTATCAAATTATTCTTCAGGATCCCATGAGCTGCTCACCCCCAATAATGGTGCATTTTTTTCTCCACAGAAAAACACAGGGAATGGTCATCCTTCACAGGCATAGGGGTTTTGACAGCAATTTTCATTATTATAGTAAAAAAGTATTTATTGGCAACCTGTTTTGAACTGGAAATACAGATAGAAAGCAAACTATGTTTTTCTTTTAACAAAATGTTTTCCCCCATTGCTGGTGAACTTAACCCTACTGGTAAAGGATTGAAGGACATAGTTGGACTGTACTAAAACTTTCAGATTCTGAGGCCTGAATAAGTTCAACATATTTAAGTTTTAATAATACCAAATAAAGTAGCTGCCCAAAATACTTAATGCAACTCACAGCAACAAAAATTAATTAATCCCTGAAATTAAAAGGCGAACCTATTTTTGCCTGCGCTTCATAGAGGTACACAATGGGTTTTTTGTTGCTTTGTTTGCTTGTTTTGATTTTTTTCATAGGTCAAGGAGTGTGTTTGGGGTTTTTCCAGACAGAGCAGCCCTCCTCCTCCAGTCTTTGATACTCCTTTTGAAAAAAGAAAAACTGCCTCCACATTACTATCAAACATGGGTCTGAATTGTCTTTGCACAGATAGAAATAATTATTCATCAAAGGCCACACCCACATAAGAACCACTGTGAAGTTATCTAAAAGGGTGCTCATTTCAGAGCTTAAGAAGCCCTGACCTGCGTCCCACTTGGCCAAACCCCTGAAGAAGCAGGCCGAGTATTCTCTAGTTGAAAAACCTCAGAAACAGGTGGGGCTTCTGGTTCTATTCCCAGCTACACCCTCAGATCATGGAGTGACCTGTAGGTCAGCTTCTCTGTGGCATTTTTGGAGATGGTTAACCACATGCAGAGGAGAGGTAAGATGCATGTTTAATGTTTGCTTCAAGCATCTTGCTTGAAAGGTGTTGTATGCTCTTGGAGACAGGAAGTTTAGCACATGATGTCATTGCTTCTAACATATGCTCAAATATCAAAAAAAAAAAAAAAAGGAAGAAGGGAAGTAACTAAAGCAATACTATTTTCTTGGAGGGTGTTGTCAGGAATTGAAGGAAGGGTGAATGGATAAATAGGTGGCAGGTTGTTTTCCTATGATAAAGCAAAACTTTTGCATCATGTCAATCTGACAAGTGGAATTTTAAAAATACTTCCAGCAAGGTGTGATGTACACTGGAAATGTTTGATGAAAGAACATGGGGAAGTGGTTGGGGACTTGGAAATATGGACTTGATTTGAGCCCTTGGATGGAAATCCTCTTTTCTGGGTTGTTTCCATGACTTATAATATTACAGTGATGACATCTGCATTCTCCAGCCCAGAATTAGCTAGAAGAGAAGGAAGGGCTCAGTTCAATTGCTTTTAGTGAACACATAAACCACAACATCTATGAAAGATAATTCTAATTAAAGGATAGTAAACTCTAAGTCCATTTAACTCTCAACATAGGTAACAGGATTATACACTATTCTGTTATTGTGTATAACAAAATTATACACAATATAAAGAGGAAATTTTTCTTCATGGTCATTTGCATCCTAGTTTTTAGTTGAAAAAAGTCATAATTGGCAGATGGTGATGTCAGATCCATTCCCACAACAGAAATTAGACAATGCCACAAACACAGATTTATGGTTTCCTGGGAGAAAGCTCCTCTTTGCAAACATGTATCTTTAACAATGGACTACTGGCACAGAGGGAAAGTGACCATATGGACATAAAAGATATGGTATTTTGTTGTCAGTGATGAACAGTGCATAGAAACAGATACTAGCTGCTTCTGTTGTACCAACTCCCATTCAAGATCACCAACTCTGTAATAAATTTAACATCAGTATATAATATAGCCATTATATATTGAAGTCACATAAGGTAAATGACATCACGGCTCATTCATGTAAAAAAATTATCAAAATGCTCATCACCATTAACAGCAAAATTATGAGAAAATACGTAGTATTTCTACCAATGTAACTTTTATATCAATAATTTTTAAAAATTTATTTAATATTTAATAGTTGAGGAATTTAATATTTAATATTTAATAGTTGAGGAAACTGAAGAAAAACATTGTTACTTTATTTTCTTTCTCTGTAGAAAGACAATATTTGACTAAAGCACCAAAATTTCTTCTAGCTTTAAATTTATCACATTATATAAGTTTTTCACTTGCTAAAAGTTGCAGATTTTCTAATAGTATCTTGACACTACACTTAGTAATTTCAGAATAAATTGCTTTAAGAAATTGTTTCCATCTCAGCGTCTTGTGATGTAGTGCTGTTTTTTCTCTTCAAATACTAAATACTGTCTTATCCCAAAAAGGATTTAAGGATATTTATAAATATGTGCACAATATAGCAAGTTAAATAAATATATAACAAAAGTAAGGCAAAGAGAAAAGACTGAAATCAGAGAATAATGTGGTTAACACTTTCATAACATTAATTCCATTTTCTAGAGATAGTCTCACATTTAGATTTTATCATTTCAAAAACAAACAAGAAATGGGAAAATAGTATCAATGTAAAAACTAGTTTCTCTAAAACAGTGGTTTCTCAAAATGTGGTCTGAGAATGCCTGGGGATCTCTTACACTCTTCAAGGGCCTATAAATGATGGCTTCTTTGCCATTTCTTTCCCATTCTCACAGGAAGGCACCATGGAGTCTTCCAGGGGCTACGTGGTATGTGATGCTGCTGTCACTCTGACGACTAACGGAATGTGAACTTATGTATGCTGACATTTAAAAATTTTCTGTTCCAATTCCTAACACAAATATTAATAGATCCAGTTCACAAATATCGAAGCACTTTAGGGATCCTGAATCACTTTTGAGAGTGTAAAAGGATCCTGAGAAGTGTTTTCTAAAGTACAAACAATTTTGTTTTCATTTTCCTGACATAAAAACCTGAACATTTTCATATAAGTTTAATATTATTCTATTTGATCATGAGCAAAGTAAATAATTTTTCAGTCACTTATGATGAATTATAATCATAAGGATACTGATGGATCTTATTGGTCTCTAATTTTGAGACTATGGATCAAAGCCCTTTGAGGAAATGAAGGAAGCTATGAAAACTCTCAATTCAGTATAACAATGGACACAAAATCTTGCAAATAATTTCATAATGTTTTTGAACACCCTGGAGTCTGTTTGTTGACACCGTCAAGTTCTAAGAACTCCTACACAAGGACAAAGAAAAGAACATAGATATCTTAGTTTCTTGTGACTGATTTGTTTAAATTGCTTTAAGACACAGCTTTAATAGTTTAAAACACCAGTTAAATTTGTGCAATAAGATAGAGAGAAGTTTAATAAATGGTGCCTCTTTTTTTTTTCTTCTCTCTCCTGGCATCTCTGTTTATCCACACATCATAAATGAAGGTGAAGTATTTCTAGTTAACACGGTAACTCATTCTACACCAGAAAGGAATTACTTTTTCTCATCATGTTGTTGTGTAGAAGGTTTTGCTGGTTCAGTTTTTCTTTCTTGGAGCCTGAAAATGATAATCTCAATTGCATAACATAATTCATTTTTTTAAGTACTCTAATGAATTTCAAAATGGACATACAAAAGTCTCATAGATTTTAAAAACTTGGCCTCATTCAGGTAGGTGAGCTAGTGTAGGACTGCAGAGATGCTCATGAGGACCGTTGAGTTCCAACTATAGCTTCTGAATTCACTAAGATATATTTATTGAGGGCCTCCCATAGAATAGACCTGAGCACTGTAGGTGATATTTGAGTAAAGTACAACATTTGCCTGAGACTGAAGATAGACATTATTTATATGGGAGAATGTGTAACATGATTAAGTAGAATGGTGAAAAAGAAGGTCTCTAAATTCAGAAGCCTGGGTGGGTGCTAGCATTTACTGGCTGTATGGCTTCAGCAAATATTTCAATCTGGTTTATTGAACTGGCATAATGATAGTACCTGATGCATAGAGTTATTGTGAGAGTTGAATTAAGTAACGTATATAAAGTGCAGAAAAAAGTGTGTATCATTTAGCAAGTGCTCAGTAAAGGTTATTACAGCACAGTGCTGCAGAGTGTGATGCAGTGAAAAATGCAATATGAATTTGGAGAAAAAAAGGATCACCAGGGGTCAGAAGAATCTGTAGGAGAGTTCATGGAGAAGGTAAGTCTTCAGCTGTGGGGCTACTAAGTAGTGTGGGGAGTTACAAAGTTCTGGGTGCACCATAAATTTAAAACCTAATGGAAGAAATAGGATCAGCCCCAATATGTATAAGCACAAGTGTCAGAAAGATGGAAAGAATGCTCAGGTCTCTGGAGATATACATAGAAGTGCTAAAACACAGGCAAGTGAAAAGGATAAAGAGTGGGTGTGAGTTATTAAAATGATTGGAGTGGAGCAAAGTATATTGCACTACTTGTGGGACCAGACTGTTCCATTCATCCCTCCCAAATTAAATTTCACTTTTCTCATAGGGATCTTTTGTGGGTAATGGTTCCGAAGGGAGGATTTGTCTTTTATTTTATTTATTTCTGAGGAAAACACACCTTACGCATATAGAAAATACACATTCCCCCTTCAAAAAATGAAGCACCAAAACTCAAAGTTTATGTGCTTTTAAGACATTTATGTTTATGTCTTTTCATTGAAAGAACTCAAAGAATAAAAGATTGTGGAAGAAATTTTGAAAAAAGGATTACAAGTACACATGTTAATGGAAATGGCTATTTCTAGAAAATTTCAAGCGTATTCTAATGTAATAGCTTTGCAATTCTTTGCTGATTCTTTTTAATGGTCATGATGAGATGATATATCCTGGCTTTTTTAATGCACCTTTCCTGATTAAGAGCCCCCATTACCTAATTAAAATAACACCATCTGGTTTTAATATTGCATAATAACTTTTTTACCCCTTAATCCCAGGACTGAAGCAACATTCACAACCTGGACCTTACAGAGGTCATGCGGTATTTGTTCACTCGTTGCCACAATTTATAGACTCACTGGTGGATGAGGCTGAGAGGTAGTGGAGCTGGAATTAAAGTAAATAAATAAATAACAGGTAGAGAAGCCAGAAAGAAAAAAAAAGAATGCCACTGGAGTTGTATACATACATGCTAGATTCTCTTCTCTAAATGGAGCCCTTCAGGTTTTAGAGGGAAGAGCTTTTGAAAAGGTAGCACTTGACAGACCTCAGGAAAGTAATGAAGAAAGTCCAGTGAAGTTCAAGTGAAGATGTATTTGTGAAAGCTATACTAGACAAAAGGACTCAAGGATGGATGAGTTCAATGGAACACGCTTGGTCTGTTCATGGAACAGAAAGAAAATCAGTTCGTCTGGAATGCAGCAAGAGAAAGGGAGATAGGAGATGAGGCCCAGAAGATAGACCATATCACAAGGGATTTAGATGCTATTATGAAGGTAATGGGAGACTTGAGAGTATTTGTAACCAAGGAATGGTGTAAGAATTATTTTTTCCTTAATGTTTCATAAGGAGGGGGGAAGCCCACACTGTTTTTTTTTTTTTTAAAAGACAACTGATATTCAGAAAAATCAGGAAGTAGTGGGAACTGAAAACACCCAGAAAACTCCAGCTGTCCCTTAGGACTAGTTAATGACTGATAGGCAGAGGTTCAGGCCCAGAATTTGCCTATAGGGAGAGTGTTTCTTTTTCAGGAGAATCTAGAAATCCATATTTGTATGTGATAAACTTTCCTTTTTCAAAATATTGGTAAACAATACAAATTTTTCTACATTCAGTAGACTGTTGACCCTTGAATAACACAGGTTTGAGCTGCACTGGTCCATGTATATGCAGATTTTTTCCAATAAATACAGTTGGCTTTCCTTATCAGTGAGTTCCACATCCAGAACCAAACGTGGATGGAAAATGCAGTTTTCACAGGATGCAAAACCCCACCATACTGAGGGCTGACTCTTACTGGCTGATTTCCCAGGGCCATTGTGGGGTTCAAGTGTTTTGAGATTTTGGTATCTGCTAGCTGTCCTCGAACCAATCCCACACAGATACCAAAGGACGACTGTACAAGCCAGCTCTCTGTGTACAAAACTAAACATGTTTGGAAGCCAGATTAAGGCCTGGTCTTGATAATTTACCATCTTATGACATTACATCTTTACTCTCATAATTGTGAAAGAGAACAATGAGAAAGGAAAGAAATCCTGAGGTGGGAGGGTTGCTTGAGGCCAGGAGGTCGAGGCTGCAGTGAGCCATGATAGCACCACTGCACTCCAGCACGGGCGAAAGAGTAAGACCCCCAAGAAACAAACAAACAAACAAACAAACAAACAAACAAAAGGCCCTCAGGGTTTCAAGAAAAACATACATGAACTTAGAATCAATTTTCTCTTTAAGGAGCCAACCATAATGAATGGATAAATGGATGATATCAGCAAAGCACTGTTTAGTATAAGAAATCACAGTCCCTCCAGAAGCTGATACATTCTCTAGGCCATACTATAGAAAGGAAAAAGAAATAGTATTTTTAAAGAACACATAAGAGAACTTGGCCCACAAATAAAGCACAGTTGTGAAATCAAAGCATATTGGTCATAGTTCGGGCAAATCTCCACCTCTACTTCGTCTGGCCTTCAACCCAGTGATCTTGGCAAGTCATTTGGTTCTGTCTGCATTTCAGTTTCCCTGACAGGATGATTAACATTTAAAAAGTGTATGCAGTCAAAGAATGGTGTATACATTTTCATTATGTTTAGTAACTAGGTGTATTATCTACATAGAGATAGTGCTCTAGTAAGAGACAAAACAGAGCATAAGTTCAGTGGAAACTTAAATGGACTTCTAAAATATAGCAATATTTTTGAAGAAACGGTGATTTTTTACTCTGAAACATGTTCTCACAGCAGAATGCAAGGTGGGGATAGGATGGAGAGCCAATTGTTATTTTAATGTGTTGGTCATACTAAGTCTAATAATTCCAGCCACATACACCCTAAATTCTGTTTATAAAAATCACCTTCCTGCTCTTCACTCTGTTTGTGGAATTTTGGACTTTCAGAATTACCTTTCAATTCTCTACATATCAAATGATATAGATTTTATTTATATGTCTTATAACCTGAAGAATGTGAACAACCCTTAAGTTGTTCTCGTTAATGTCCAAATACTGGCTGATGGTTGAGTTTGTCCTCTGAAAAGAAACGAAGAGGGAGCAATATTGGCTGGAGGAGAGAGTGACATATTGATTGTTAGCCCTAATACCAGCACTAACTTCTACGGTTTTGGAGGAAGTTAGGAAACTGTTCTGGGATGTAATCAACAAAGCTTAAAGTAAAGAAATGATTGCCAAGGATAGCCTTTAACCTCCGCTCTGATACTCATGAACTCTTTGACAGCAGGCAAGCCACAGAATCTTCCCAAATCGTAAACAGGCTGATTTCTAATGAAAGCAGTATAAATTAATGATTAAAAGTGAAAGCTCTGCCTTCAGACAGTCAAGGTCTCAAATCCTGGCTCAACCCCTCTTAACTGTGCAGAGGTTGCTGTGATAGATGACATGAGATGATGTAGAGACAGCACTAAGCCAGCACCTAGTCTACAGCAAACAATCAATAGAAAGAATTACAGCTTATTGTAAAGAATAAAGTGTAGTAACACCCTTGATGGTATTCTGAGACAAAGTAAAAAGTGCTGAATAGATGTAAGATTATTATCACTACTATTATTTTTGAATCCTATGGGAGAGACCTTATGAACTATGCTTTTTGCCAAATGACAATGAGATAAGATGACCTAATTAGTAAGAGGAGAATGTTGGACTAACACAATACTGTTTGGATAGTCCTTAAGTCACTAGTTTTTCTGTAAAGTCCCCATTCCTAACAGCGAATTTTCACCCAATCAATCTTTCTAAATGTTCTTTTTATGTGTCCTATTTCAAGATTACCATAACATGTTTTTATGAAAGGGAAGTCCACCTAGTTCCTGCTCCCTGAACATTTTCTTGAATTACCTTTTCCTACCCCTTTCTCCCAGATGATCAAACTCTTCTGCCTATCTTACTCTTAACCACTGAGTAGATCTCTCTTAGGTTTGTTTTTTCTATTAAACAACAGATACCCATTTTCTTCTGTAACCTTAAAACAGCATTTTGAGCAACTTTATATTCATTGAAGAAGTGAATCCTAAATGCTTTCAAGTTGTCTTGTCCTCTCTTATATTAGGAAAAGTTTTGCACAGCATCCCCACGTTTCTCCAGAGCTAATATTGATTTTTAACAGTCTCAAAGTGAAGCCCATAGTGTCTTGCAGTGTTTACTCCCTGTACAGAATGCAAGGTCCCTTGAAACATGTAAATCAGAGTCATGTTGTATATTCCTTTCAGGCATTATAAAAGGAAGCATCACTATATTTGAATCTTGAAAAGTTCTAAGACATGGACCTGTGTTAAACAGCTTGAAAGTTACTGTGAAATTCCCACAGAAATTGCTGCATCTTATGGTTATCAAAATCAGCTTTATGTATGGCATACACTTGGACACAGAATTGGTGACCGTTGGGAGGAATAAGATCCCACTGGAAGGAAAGATAAGAAGAGAGGAAAATAAATGGAGGCTAAAATAGTCTTAATTTCAACGTCTGCCTGAAAAGCTTAAGTAGGACTTAGAATATTTTACAGGTGCTAGCTGATCTGATATTCTCCATCTGTTATTGGCCCTGGAGACTGACTGGCCATTAAACACAAAATGATGACTGGTGTAGCAGGTGCAGTGAAGTGGGAAGGTGTGGAGCAAATAAAAAAGTCCATGGCATCTATAAGAAATGCTGACCCCCAGGAAATTTTAAAAGGTTATGTGCACTGTGGTATTCATGACGTATGTGTGAGAGGTATGATGGCAAGTGTATTTCTCATGAAAGTACTTCAATTACTTGCATGCTGTTATTTCTTTAGAATTCCCAGGTCCTGAACTATACAATTACTTAATACTCAAAGAGAACTATTACTTACGTTGAGAAATTTCCCTTTAATGCAATTCATTGGCGCAATGTCAATGGGAGGGTTGCCTGAGATGCACACTTTGCTAAAATCATTTTCTAAGCCTACTGCTGTGAGTTAACTATTCTGTTCCCGTAAGTTTTTCTTGACGCCTTTTGGCATCTATGTCAAATTGAAGCTTCTTATTAGCACATTTTAGGATTCCCAGCAGTCCACTTGATGCGTCTCTTTTTTTATACTCTCACTTGAAATTCTGCTCAGTCTTTGTTCTCCTTTCTGTGTCATCCTGCCACTCCCTCACCCTTTCATTTGTTTGCAACCTCTTCCCTTAGCACATCCAATAAGCTGTATTTTGTGGATGTAATTCTTCTTTTATAGAGTTTTTCTTAAGATCTCAGGATGGCTGATGAGAGATTTACAAAGATCCACTTTCTAAGGAATTTCTGATGTTCTACTGAGAGGCAATTCTTTACAGGTTAAATACAAGGGCTATGCACAGGCATATTTTTTTAACTTTTGTTATCAACATTTTCTTTTTCTGTGTTCCTCAGGCTAGTCTAGAGAGACTGCCTTCTTCCTTTCACCACCTTCATTCTTTCACTACAGCTGGAAGGAAAGATAAACAATCCAACAGCAAATCCACCTCCAGCATACCCTAAATCCAACAACTCTCATGGCTTTCACTTTGCCTCACTAATCCGAGCCAGCGGTTCTTGCCTGAATGCCCTACTGCCCTGTGGTCTATTCTCCACGCAGCAGACTGGGCGATCCTTGGGAAACATGTCAGCTCAAGCTACTCCCTTGCTCAAAAACTTCTACCAGTTCCATATCTCTTTCATAACAAAACTAATCATGGTTAATAAGGTTCTACATGACCTGACCCAGCTGCTTTTCTAGTCTCATCTCTTATCTCCTCCCTTTATTCATCCTAGTCTCCATTTTCAACCTCTTCCCACTGTCAAATGTTTACCTTGCTCTTCCACTGCCCGTGTCAGTTTCTCCAGACATTTTCATTACCACTCCCTCACTTCAATCAGGTTTCTGCTCATAATCTGCCTTCTTTGAGAGATATTCCCTCACTGGAAAATCTAAAATAACACTACTCATCACCCTCTCTCCCTCAATTTTCTTCACAGTGCTCATCTTTGCCCCTATAGTATTGATATTTTTTGTTATTTAGTTTTCTGCCTTGTAGCCATTGCCCTAAAAATTAACTGGAATGTAAAAATGAGAGCATGCACTTTATTAGTTGGGTACTCTACTTTTACTCACTGTGCTTACAAAGTGGCCTAGCACATTATCACAGATGCTTGGTGAAGATGTTGAGTGAGGGAATATCAGTTAGGAGCGTCTTCTTGGCTCCTAGAAGTGTACCCTTTGCTAAAATAACTTTCAGAGGTATCAATAGCAATTTTAATTCAGGAATCTGTTGATGTTATGGTACAAGTAGAACAAACGCAGGGCTGAGGAAGTAAATAATTCTACAGCATGAAGCAGTGGAAGCTGCCACTGTGCACAGCACTGAAAAAGGTCAGCTCTCAAGATAATCGGAGCGCACATCACCAGACAGAGCCTATTCTCAATTAAGCACTGGTGAGGCTTTGAATAGGCTAACTGCAAAAGAAAGAAGCCCTAATGAGGCTAATGTCATGGCAAAATTTTTAAAGTTGACCACGTTTACTGAAGGCAGCAATACCTCAATTACCACTCATGCCCTATAAGGAGATAGAATTCAAGTGGATTCTCCTCCCACCATACCGTAAGGAAAAATGTGGTGCCATACCTAACTTCTTGATGGGACATTTTTCCCATGTAAGTTTAAGTTTCATAGATCATGGGGTACAGACACCTGGTTTGGATTGACTGACGTTTTTAGCAAACCAAAACCAGATTTTTCTCCACCTTTCTGCATTCAGATTCCATGCATCTCTGCTATGATTTTTGGCATTGTAAGCCATGCATATGTTAACAGCACTTTGCCTAAGTTGTCTGCTCTAAGAACTAGATTAGCTTGTTTTCTAAATGTGGTGGCACCTTTGGCTTAATTGAGTGTGGTATAATAATTTACTGTACTTTAGTAAAGGTGAGCTGCATCAGAGATTGTTGTCAAACTAATAAATCTTCTGAACCAGCAGTCATTCTAGTGAGAAACTAGTCAGGCCATAGCTGCTGAAGAAGTTTTAGTTCACCCAGGCATCTGGAAACCCTATGGCTGAGACAGAGCAAAACATAAAATAAGGAAGAAAAATTTAACTATTAACCTGAAGATTTTAAACTTTGATTTCTTTGGACTCCTTATCCTAAAGAGAAAGATAATAATTGCAGACTTTAATTCTTTTGAACTTCAAGTTATTTTGACTTTAACATGCAAGAGGATTTAATTTTTGTCCTTTACTTTCTCCCTAAGAAATTTTCAATGAAAGAAGACTTATATTCAAAGGTGAGACATCTCTGCATTGTTAGAATTTTATTATTGAAATGCTTTTACATATTTATTATCATATACTCAATGTATCATTTAGTCTCACTGCACAATCTCTAATAGACTGTGTTAGATGACATGATGGATATAATTTGGGACAGTAAAAAGAATAAATAATTATTTTCTAGTCCTGGATATAGAGTGATCTTGAAGTTTATTTAGTTAATGTATTATTTTCAAACATTTTGCAAGCTCTTGGGGACAAAAGCTAAATTTACCACCACACCATATCCTGAAAGGATCCATAAAGAAGGAATGATTGTCATTAGGAAAATGACTTCATCAGGGACTTCCCCTAGGAGGTAGCAAGTCAGATTTTGGCTAAAACTCATATCTTCACCATAGACAAATGGTATGCACAATGGGTTAAAAATATAAAGATCTGGGGAAGGATATGAGGAGGGATTCTTCTTTCCCAATCTTTAAAGTGAATTTGATGTGGCATGGAATGATCATCTTTGTCTCACTCCACCCCTCACTCACTCCTTTCATGTAGTACAAATTGTCCAGTTTTGGAAAATTTTGGATGAGATTTTTGAATGAGAAATGCATAGTTCAGCCCTTTTTCCATCCCCTTCATCTTTGGTGTTAACCCGAGAAGGAGGCATGTCATTCTGTTCCGCCCATCCATATTATAAATTTTATAGGGCTGCTCCCATAAGATGGAACTGATATAGCCTGGTATTGAATGTGAATGGGCACAGAATCTATTTCTGGTGTTTAGTGTTAGAAAGTCTTCTTGCTCATAGGTACAAGCTACATTTTCCAATATTAACTTCACCAGCAATGAGTAATCTTTCATCTGCTTGTTTTTTAAAAAAATCTGGTTTTCAACTGGCCTGATTTTGAGTGAAGACAATTATAATTGATTGCTTTCCCCTAAAATCCTAAGGCTACAATTACATTTACAAAAGTGTAACCGAATGTTTTCCCCTAAAATACTAAGGCTACTTAAGGGTATTTTGTTTCTTAACTAAAAAAAAAATAAATAAAATAAAATAAAATAAAATAAAGTAAAAAAGTCAGGAAAATTTGTCAGTTCTCAGAGCATCTCACTGAGCAAAATAGAAAAGGAAAAGGTCTCCCATATGATTATTATAGCCAAAAACACACTTTAACTAGAAAATATAAATATTCTCATTGGAAGAAATGGCCAATGATTTAAGAATATCTTTAAATGACTAATTAACATATTGTGGCAAATATTTCAGCAATGCTTAAAGTATTTTTAACTCTAACTTCTAGCTGTGGGACTGTTTTAGCTTCATGAAGGAACCATAGCTACATTTAATTCATTCACTATGTGACAGAATGTTTATTATCCACATTTGCAGCCCATTCTGATGTCTAATACAACATGGGCTTTTGTAGCCATCCCTGGTCTCATACTTAGTGAACACTATTCCTCAAAACACTCCTGATATCTCCAGTTCAGGAAGCAGAGGAAACACTCGCTTCCCAGGAAGTGGATTTGATTTCACTCAGTTTCTCTCCAAACACAGAAAAAGGCATCGTGTAGCTCACGTTCATTGGTTCATGTAGAAATGAACCAATACTCTAAGCATAATAGTATTTCCATTTTGGAAAACTTTAGCTTAGGGAGTAGATTATGGGGCATATGTTACCTGTCTTATAGTATTCTGAAGAAATTGTGAAGAGCACTTTCTTGTTCCAGGTTTTTTCAGAAGGCAAAGTATGACTAAATGGTGTAAATCATAAGGTGGAATATTTTGGTTTGACAAAAACAAACAAACAAACAAACAAACAAAAAAGGAAACAACTCTCTAACAATTACAGCTCAACTGCCATGAAATAAACTACCTTTTGTAATAGTAAACTGATCTGAGTTATCTCATGCTGATGTCCTCCAAATGATTCACACCCAGTCCTCAAAATCAGACCAAGTTCAGTTGAACTCTCAGAAAGTATGAGTCTATGAAAATTCTTCCCGTAGGCAAAACACAAGGAACTTTGAATTCAGTTTTTAGAGGAGAAAAATTTAATATATTTTATCTTATTATACATTTTTCCTAAATTACAAAGTCAACAGCTGCAAATATATTCTGCTACAAAGCTTTCTGTAAGAAATATCTCTATAAGAAAATACATCTCATTAACATTTCCTGTAAATAAATTACTTCAAATAATAATTTTAAAAAGGGTGAACATAAGAAAAATATTGCAGAAACCAAATTGTAAATATAATAATTGTTATATAGGAAATGCTTGACTGAAATGTTCCATTTTCATTTCACCAAGCTTATAGCAACCTGTTTATACAAACTTTGGTTCTTGGATAGACTAGTTTATAATTTTTGTTTTTGCAGACCTGTGCAGAAAATGTAAATCTTAATCATCTTAGTAAATATATGTGGGAAGCTGAAATTTTTAATAGATATACAGGCTCAAACTCAGTTTCTACTGGGAGGACTTAAATTTGAGACTGCAGATGGGATTTAAGTAAAAGAAAACTAAAAAGTGAATTGTGGTCTACAAAAGTTTAAAGTCACGACTATAAGATAACCTTTTATTCTATTGTGCTCTAGACAAAATATTTAGAACTGAGTTAAGTAAAAAAAGTAGTAAAGTGGTTTCAAAGAATTTAGAAACTGTGGTGTCTAGAGATTAGCAATATGCAGATTTTACAAGTTATCTTACTTATATTTTTTAACTGCAATGGCTGCAGAAAACAGAAACTAGCCCTTTGGCAATAAAGCAGATGCTGCAGAGGTTTGGGAAGAAAATTGGATGATGCCATTGGCTAGTCAGAAGCTTATAGAGGGCAATGGAACCTCACTACTCTGTCTACTTCAGGAGTCCATTTGTGAAACCTCCTGAAATTGAGATTATTTGAGGATCTCAGCACTGTAAAATAAATAATTTGAGGGTAGTATGGACACATGACCTCACACTGAATTCATTTGTGTAGTAAATATTGTGATAGCAAATCCCATGTAGCTCTTCACTGAGACTGTGCATCCCCTGGTTTCAAAGATGAATAGTCAACTTGTGCCTCAGACATATGAATTATGTGTTGCCAAAACCTGAACAAACGAAAATGTTTTCCCAATTTTCTTGCTTGCGCCAGTGCAGTACAGATCCAGCTCAACTCTCTATTGCCACAGAGTATGTATGAATACCTGTATTTAACAATCTAGTTCTATCAAAACATAGGTTATGGCAAATCTTTAAGAAATAATGATCTCTCTGTTAGCTGGTTTCCCACATATATTGGACATCTTTAATTTTTTTTGTCATCTGTGAAAATTCTGCTCTGTGCAAGTATTTTACTAGTCACAATTTGTGGGTATAGTTTGGAAACTAAAATGCATTCAGAATAGGAATCACATAGGATAGAGAGATATACTGTCATTCCACAGAATCCGAAGGAAATGTTTTTGTCTTATATCAGTTCTTATTAATTACAGGTAAAACTAAAATTTTGAAAAAATGTTTTTGTGGCTGTTTGTTATTTATTTGTCTTCCTAAAGGCCTTCATAAACAACTGGCAATTATTTTGCAATTATTTGGAAATATTGACTGATTTTTTTCTTGTCTACCAAGACTCTTGATTGAACAGCAGAAGTAGTGTTACAAATTAAAAGGTAATATTCTGTTGTAAATTAACTATGCTCCATGTTTTCATTTCTTGTTTAGCAATTTTATTTTTAGAACCTATTGTATAACAAGTTATTCTAGGAGTATTTTGTTAAACTCTAACTTTGAATAGAAATCTGGCATGTAGGTTATTTGTATAAGCAATCAGCAATCTGAAGGAAACCTCTCCTCCAGCACAACCTAAACCTTGGAAAGTCACATGCTACTCGTCAGTAATTTCCACTGTGTGCTTTTTCTCTAATAATAGCATTTTCCACAAATGTGTACATTATTTACATAGACAAGTTGCATAATGGAAACACTGGCTGCACTGCATTTGTCACCTATTCTAATCTATTCAGTTCATGTTTTCTTTCTCTCTTTTTGTGATCTGCATTCTTATCACATTTCTTATTTTAGCCATTCTTCTGCATCTGAACCTTATTTTCCACCATGCTATAATGCATTAAATACACAAATTCACAGTCTGCAATTGATGATGTTCCTCAATGGTGATCAAATTTTCTGACACACATGGAGTCTGGCTTTGGAGGAGTAGGTGGCATCTTTCCATACTTTGCAAGACAGGCCCTTCGCACAGTCGCACCGCTGGAAAATTTCCAGCCCATGAGAGCCCTTCTTGCGTTGTTTGGTACAGACTTCCCCCTGATGGAGTACCGGTTTGCAGATTTTGGTCCAGAAATGACGAGCACAGCAAAACCCTTCGATGCAGTCTGATGATCGTAGGCAGGGGTCTCCTTCATGCCCTGCAGAAATGATGACCAATAATAGATGTTACCCTGACACTTCAGAAAAAAAAAATTCTATTTTGCAATCAGAAGCACATAAAATATTTTCACTTATACTATCTTCTATGCTGTTACCATTTATAATGAAAAGTATTGGTTGATACCGATTGGCTATGCCTCTAATCACATAAATCCATTATGATCTGTTTCCATTTTTTGCCACCTGAATAACAAGTTTAATGACTAGCTAGGATTAAAGAACCTTCCTTGTATTTTTTTTCTAAAACCAATGGAATTAATTATCTATATTTTTCTTCTATTTATTTATTTTTAAAAAACCCACAACTACAGATATCCCTACCTTTTATATGTGACATCTTAGTGTGTGGTCTTCCTAAATTCTGCCATCCCAAGTCATGGTTTGAGTAATGACCGTGGTTTCGATCTCTGTGCCGAGTGCCATCCAGAGCTGGGATGTGAGGGGTTAAGATGCTTTCAGTAACTGGGATACAGATACCTGGAGGTGATCACATAATCAGTTAGACTAATTCAATTCTACGAAATGTGAGACTTATCCACTTACTCTCTTGATGTGAAATATGAAGCCATTTCTCTATCTATCTAACCACCCATTCATTCATTTACTTATTTATTGAGACTGAGCATACTTTGGCCCTAAAGTGAGACTTCCTTGGTATGAATTTTGTCTCTCTCAAGACTAAGTGACCTTGGACAAAACTGGGAATAAAAGCATAATTTTATATATTCACAAAGTTATTGTGAATATATGTGAAGAATCAATGTTAGCTATTAGTATTTTTAAATAATCTGATCAGACATTCACCCTCTGGATCCAGATTCCTTTATTAATTAACAACATAATCTTAGTTTACACTGTAAACTTCTCTAATGGTATAAGGTCTTCTTCTTCCCTTCACCTCCTGTGCAAGAGATTCACAATACGTCTACACCCAGAGGTCAGGAATAGGCATGAGAATATGAGCCTGATTATGTTGTTTTATATGATTAAGTATATATTTCTAATTACCTTCTGCAATTATTTAATGTTTTTGCCACATCTTGTCTGTGATCCATTTCATCATTATTGCTGAATTGTCTGCCTATGAATTCATTGATATTGGATGAAGCCAGGTTGGGGAGTAAAATCTTGTGTCTCTCTTTGGAGGAACCAATCACTCTACTACCATAAGACTGAGCTACAGAACATCTTGACTAAACCCAAAGTACAAAACTGGAATAGATATTTACAACTGCGTTGCTAAATCATATCAAGTTTCTGTCTTTGGTTCTTTTACATGCGTTCACTTATGTGTTTACTGGAATAGAATGCCTTGCTGTTTATATGTAACACTTCAACATGGCAATATTCTAGATCAGCACAGGTCATACAATATAGAAAGTAACCAGAGTCTAGGAAAAATAAGATTTGGGGAGGAAATTCAGGTAATCTTGCACTACCTAAACCAATTCTACCAGGCTCCTTATATTTCAGGAGTCCGAGTAAGGAGAAGATAGCCTGACTCGAGAGACAGGCTTACTATGATGAGAAGAAAGAGGCCCATGAACACTTAGTGAGATCTTTTACCGTTATTGCAGCGGGTACCGGGGCAGCACATGCCATCTCGGTGGCAGCGCTTCTTTTTTCTCCGACACACCATGCAGGCTGATGATCCTTGGTGGGGACTGTGGCAATACCTCCCAACTTCACACTCCTTATCACTGCTACAAGGATAGGCCTGTCATCAAGTGGAACAACACCAAAAGTAAAGGATTAGATCCTGTTTCTCTTATGAAACATTACTATAGCAAATCATGATAGAAAATAAATCACGATCTATCTCACCTGGAAGGAACTATACCATCATCATAATGTTCTGAAGCTAGATCCTAAGTAGTGACACTTAACTGAGGACCTTATAAATATCTATTGTTGATGACAAAGATAAAGCTGAAGCTGTTCGTCTATTTTCATTGACACAACTCTAGAGTTAGAATTTAGACTTTTATTGATGCATAGAACCCTTATGAGTGACTTTGGGGTCTCCAGAGCAGTTGTAATTATTGCATTAATGCTATTGTAAGGTACAAATGACACAGTCATCTTCGCCACTCGATTTTTTTCAGCTGTTAAAGAACGATGAGAGAAATGTTAAATAAAACAACAGAGGGCTATGCTAGAAGCCAAAACGTATCTCCTGCCCAATTATGAAACAAAGACTTTAAAAGTGAATCCTTTCAGTTCCTACCTATAAAAGCAAGGAGGAGAAACATTTCCAGAACAGTTTGAGACAGTGAATTATTTGACACAAAGACACTAAGGAACAGGATCCTCATTCCAAACATGTTGATAAGCAGCAGTAGAGCTCCCAGCAGCCAGAGAGATGCTAAGATCCAGTTATATCATTATATTCCCAGGAAGCACAAAAGCAGACTCCTTACAGACCTGAAATAGCACCACAGTCTGCTACGCCTTCAGTGTAAAGAAAGAACCTCTGTTCACACATTTCTCTACCTAGTTGTATGTCCAGAAGGCTACTTCAGCAGTGTCATATATTGTCTTAAAAAAATACATGTACTTCTAGTTCTAGATCCTTGAGGAATTGCCATACTGTTTTCCATAATGGTTGAACTAGTTTACAATCCCACCAACAGTGTAAAAGTGTTCCTATTTCTCCACATCCTCTCCAGCACCTGTTGTTTCCTGGCTTTTTAATGATTGCCATTCTAACTGGTGTGAGATGGTATCTCATTGTGGTTTTGATTTGCATTTCTCTGATTGCCAGTGATGATGAGCATTTTTTCATGTGTCTGTTGGCTGTATGAATGTCCTCTTTTGAGAAATGTCTATTCATATCCTTTGCCCACTTTTTGATGGGGTTGTTTGTTTTTTTCTTGTAAATTTGTTTGAGTTCTTTGTAGGTTCTGGATATTAGCCCTTTGTCAGATGAGTAGATTGCAAAAATTTTCTCCCATTCTGTAGGTTGCCTGTTCACTCTGATGGTAGTTTCTTTTGCTGTGCAGAAGCTCTTTAGTTTAATTAGATCCCATTTGTCAATTTTGGCTTTTGTTGCTGTTGCTTTTGGTGTTTTAGACATGAAGTCCTTGCCCATGCCTATGTCCTGAATGGTATTACCTAGGTTTTCTTCTAGGGTTTCCCAGCCATCCCATTACTGGGTATATACCCAAAGGATTATAAATCATGCTGCTATAAAGACACATGCACACGTATGTTTATTGCGGCACTATTCACAATAGCAAAGACTTGGAATCAACCCAAACCTCCACCAGTGACAGACTGGATTAAGAAAATGTGGCACATATACACCATGGAATACTATGCGGCCATAAAAAAGGATGAGTTTGTGTCCTTTGTAGGGACATGGATGCAGCTGGAAACCATCATTCTCAGCAAACTATCGCAAGAACAGAAAACCAAACACCGCATGTTCTCGCTCATAGGTGGGAACTGAGCAATGAGATCACATGGACTCGGGAAGGGGAACATCACACACCGGGGCCTATCATGGGGAGGGGGGAGCGGGGAGGGATTGCACTGGGAGTTATACCTGATGTAAATGACGAGTTGATGCGTGCAGCACACCAACATGGCACAAGTATACATATGTAACAAACCTGCACGTTATGCACATGTACCCTAGCACTTAAAGTATAATAAAAAAATAAAATAAAAAAAATAAAAAATACATGTAAAATACAGAAGGTGGTCAGAGTTTAGGAAAACGAAGATTTTGGGGGTTATACATACATATATACCCATTTGTGTACCCCCTGCCTCTCGGAAGTATTTGGAACATTAAAAATGTCCCTGTGTTCAGAGACTGGGAGTTGAGAAACTAAAATGTCATAACCCACATCAAATTACTCAGATTTTGAGGCAGGGAGACTCATTTGTAAACCTTTTTTCTTTTTTGAAGTTGATTTTTTTCTTGTTTTCAGAGTAATAGATGATTTTTTAAATGAAAATACAAAATATAAAATAAGCTATGTATTTGTTTTTAAGCAAGCATAAATAATTTGAACATAAACTATGGGACAAAATGTTTATGGCTCGCAAATACTTAGTGAGATTTCACTGCTTTACTTATGAATTAGGTTTGATGGCATAGCTTGGCCTGCATTGATCATGTCTTTTTTTCCTTTTCTTTCTTTTACTCTTTCCCTTTCTTCCAGTGTCTTCTCCTCCTGCCCATCTCCTGCATATATGTCTACACATACACATTCAGCTCTCACATGTTTTCCATTTAGATCAGATCATCTTCAGTTAGAAAAAGGAAATGTGAAGTTTATGTGTGAGTCTGAGAGATAAAACATGTATTTTAGCATCATTACAGTTTCTTGTTTACCATTAAAAGAATTATATAGAAAAACCACCAACTTCAAATTGAAAGTGATTTTGAAGGACTGCATAGTGGCAATGTTTGATGCGTACTTTATAACTGGAACTACATAAAGCTATAAAATAAATTTGCATTTTATTGTCCCACTCTGTAACTCCACCATTAGGCTTAAGAGAATCTTAATGAGATGAAATTCAGACTATTAAGCCATTTTTAAAGAATCCAAGACTGATGAAAACAAAACAAATGTCCCTTCCCGCCTTACCACACTCTTTCCCCCAAGCATTTTACCCCCTTCACATTTAAACCCATTAATTTTAATGAAATACAATTCACATGCTTCTGATTCATTTACATTTATTTCATCAAATTGTTTTGCAAGAAACATTTGATGTTACAAGTTTCTTTCCTTCCTCAAAAAGAGGACATGCTCTTTCAACGGAAATAAACATGTGCCACATAAAACATCATGTGCTGTTTACAACTCAAATAACAAATCCTCAAGCAATTCTGAGTATAGGATAATCCTGGATTTCATCCCCCCAAAATAGTCCACAGGATACACTATTTTATTTATTAGCTGTTATTGATAGTTGTTTATTTTCTGGTCATTTGGTAAAAGTCGCAGTGTATGCAAAAAAATTGTGAATGGCGCATCACCATCTTTCCATTCTCAGTTGACAGGAACTGGAAAATATTAAAATGACAAATATCTGATGCAGATGACATTAGAAAAAATGAGATGCACAGTAGCCTTTTATTTGAATGGGATTACAGTAAAATTATCATAATTTAATTTTTAAAGAGGGAACCTCATTTTGTCAAAAATAGAAAGTAATTAGAAGATACATAGTTTTATTATGCTCCAATATGTCTTTTAATTAACTTGAAGTAAAAATGACACAGACAGAGAAATTATGCCAAAAAATGCTTAACTATACAAGGTTATATATATTGGGAACTTATACTTGGAAGTGAATCTCAGAACATAAATACTAGGAGGCATTATTTGGAAATTTTAAAAATAAATTTTTTAATAATTGAAAAGTAAAGTTATGTTACACAGCTTCTAATATGCTTATGTAACTCCTGGATCCAATACACAGTTTTTATATATGAATACAATCAAGAGGGGATGAAATAGATTGAAGAAGAGTATAGGGAAAGCAAGTGATATTTGGGGGCATGCCTTGCCTTCTGAAATCAATTTCCCTTAGCCCAGATTTTTTCAACCATAAAGCTTCCCTTGTGATAACTTCTAGCAAGAAAACATAAAACATGAAATAATATGGTTCTAACCCATTAATAACAATTCTCATGTCTTACTAAGCATAATGCATTACATTTTAGTAAAGAGTTTTAAAGAAGGCATTTTCTACTGAAGTATGAGGGTTCTGCAGTTGCCAGATGCCATTGGTTTTTTCCCTACATTAGCTCCTCTAAAGTTTCTGGAAATGATATCATTGGTGAAAGAGAGAGAGAGAGAGGGATAGAGGGTTAACAGTAGTTGTGGAGGACCCTGAAGAAGTGACTGTGGCAATGAAAGGACGGCTGGAGGGAATTATATACATTAATTAAAGTGCCATTCAGAAACTTTCACATGGATAATCTTTATTTTCCATTTACTTTGGCCTCCAAAGGCTGTTGCCTAGTCTCATTTGATGATGGTTTGGTGACAAGCAAAAAATGAGCTTGAATACCTTAGTCTAAGCTTCCATTTAACGAAATCAATAATATGCTTACCTGGTGCTTATTTTAAAGGTGAATTAAAGGGCTGATTTTTGTTTTACTTGCTATGCCAATTGTTAATAGTGCATTCTCATGGCTCTTTGTTTACTTGGACTTTAGGTGAACAGAATAGATAACTTTTCCTTTTTGTCTGAGGAGCAATGATTTTGTGGAAGACTGGAAATCAAGTGAAAGAATTAGGGAAGGACTCTACTACACCTATCACGTGCTAAAATGCTCCACAATTGAATCATAAATTCAGCTTATGAGCATCCAGGAATATTTAGTTTCATGCAGAATCATTCATTATTGCATCAGTTACAATTAGGAGATGAATTAATTCAGGACACCTAATAATAGCAGATGATTGGCCATAAATTCAGAATACATGGGAACTGTCAGTGATTAGGCCAAAAAACAAAGACATTTTCTGCAACCCCCTTTCTAGGCTAAAAATAGAGTGATTTCCACAGATAGCAGTGTTACTTATTATTACAACCATGACAAGAACTAGAAGAAGAATACACATATTGGACACATTTTGAAAATAAAATCTATCGAAAATTGGTATTTCGTTTTAGCATAAAATATTTTTTAAAGTCTATTTCCTCTGTACAAATTTAGAATCATTACCTAAAACTTTAGCAGTAAAGTGAAGAGAGTTTAAGTAACTGCTAGAAATCAGTAACGTGTGCTCAGTGGCAGAGAACTTAGGGATCTTGAGTTCTTCCCTGGCGTTCAGGCCTCAGGTATCATCACTAAGAGCGATTAATAGTGAGCGTGTAATGGACACATCAACAAGGTGACTGAGTGGTGACCTTTGTGCTGAAGTTAGAGATTAGAAAAATATACTTGGCCACATCTCTTTCTAGAAGCCTCTGAATACCAACAGCATGTCCTACTGCAGCTGTTGGAAAAACAGAATACTGGCAGAAAACACTGACAAAGCTGTAAACAGTATTTTCTCATTCTATTTCTTGAGCACAGTTTTATGTTCATTTAAACTCAATGTAAATCAGAGTTATGAGCAAAAGTCCATCATGAAAGTAATGATAATTACATAATATTCTAATGAACACAAGTAAAATAAAATGTAGTCACTCAATCTTATTTGAAATAATTGAGTCTCTCTTCCCCCAAAGTCTTCTCAAAACTGCAGGAAGAAAAGGCCCATTAACTCGATACTTACATTTAGGGTTGAATTAATTTTCACTTGCCTATCCCTTTGAACATGAAAATACAACAATGAAGTAATCAGATCCCTAAGAACAATGAAAGGAGAAAAAGTGTTATAGGTATCTCAGTAGTACCAATCATTGAATAAACCTTTGACTACAACTAATACCTTAGTTTAACTCCTAAGTTTTCAAAATAATAATATTGGCCTTATTTAATGATGAGAGGAAGAAAAGAAGGGAGAAACATCACAGTGTTCATGCGGGACGGCCACCCATCCGGATTCTTGCAAGACCGTCCTAGTTTTTTTGTTATTTTAATAAGGACAATCCTTTGTCCCCACAAGCACTGTTTGTAACCATCTCAGAAGTTTTCTGGAGCCAGAAAAACATCATCAGCTAGGCAGGCAGAAGAAAGCCTGCAGGGGACGACCCAGCTGTGGGAATGAAAAATATTTGAGACTAGTGGATAGATGGAGGTAGCAGCAAAGAACTGGGGATGAGAATATATCTGGGGTCTCTGAGAGCACAGCAGAAGACTGGCAATTACATTTGGGAAACCTGATCGGACTGGCTTGCCGTGAGTCCTTAGAGAAAAGATTAATTTTCCTCATCATGATATTCTACATGATAGAGCTGTATTTCCACAAACAGGCAAGGTACACTACCCTTCAGGTGGTCATTTCAAAATCAAACACTAAAGTGCAACTGCAGGAGGTGTAGGGACTTATATGTCAATCTGGCTGTGTGGTGTTGTACACTATCTGCCAAAGGCTGTGCAATCTCATCTTTCACTTTGTCTCCTATTACCTCTAGGGGATAAGGGTGTACTAGATGCGTCTTTGAAGATTCATGAACATCAGGCCAGGGGGATTGAGCTATATTAAATTTAAGGGGAAAAGTTCAGATGTTACATGATGTCCTGCATGTGTAGTTACAGGTTCGTTAAGGCAGCTGCTTGGGTATTTATTCAGTATTCAATCAATATTTATTCAGCGTTTATTTATTGAACACCAACTATGATCCAGAAACTACTAGTTCTGTGATGTGCAAATGTTTTGTCTGTTACCCCTAAAATAATTTTGAAAAAAACATATATCCTTCAATACATTTGACACGTAAAATTTTTTGGAGTGTGTTTATTTTATTAATATGAAATATAATGTTAAACATTTTCTAAGATAAAATTTGCAGTAATTTGATATGATTTAATAAAATAACTTTTGGCTACTTTATTAATCATTAAACATTTTCTAAGATAAAATTTGCAGTAATTTGACATGATTAATAAAATAACTTCTGACTATTGTATTAATCAAAGCATACTGATCCTGAAATTAATCACAACGTATTTACTCATGGGCATTTTCTCTTGAAAAATTACATAATCTGAAAAACCTTCAGTTAGATTGTAAAATATACAAGTCATCGCAACTATTTGGAATGTTCTGCATACAGAATTTCCAACTGGGGCCAAGTTTCACTTTTAAAAAAATAAATATAAGACAAAGAAAGAAAGTACCTTTGTGAGTTTAAGATGCCCTGATCAGTCATTAAACATATCTTTGTTCCAATCAAAATTCCAAATTTTACTTATTTGTCACCTAAAAATGTTTTTGTACCTTTGACTAATGCAGTCTATTGAGATTTGGAATGCATGAAGGTTTTGCCTTTTTTCACCATATAAAATGGCAAAAAAGTTAATGTAAACCCAGGCATATTCCTTGAGAATTTTAAGAAAAAATTTGGAAGCTGAGGATCTGGACATTGATTTTATTAGAACAACTCATGCTCTGCACCCCATGGAAAATATTTCAATACCTTTTACACATATTCATTTTAAGGCTAGGGTGGTTAGCAAGTTGGTTTTTGATACAAAAGTTCAGAGATAAAAGAGTATCTCCTAAACCTATCTGAATTCTAAATTAGAAATGATGGATTTCTTCTAGTGGGCCATTAGCCTCTCCAATGTATTCAGAAAGCCTCATTTAAATCCAAAGAAACAGTAACTCTATCAAAGGAAGGCAGGGTCCTCTTTAACTTTGGTTGCTCCTCCCTGTTCTCTGTATGTCATTAAGCAGAAAAGAAATTCTAGGGATTGCTCTACTTTGAACACAGACCACATTCTCAACTGTAGCATGTACAATACTGATACTGATCATGGGGTGAATGGAGAGAGTTAAACTTTTCCATGTGGTCTCAGCGCCTAGAGAAATCTTAACTATGAGGTTTACCTGGCTCTTGATTGTTTTTGTTTGTTTTTGACCCATCCCCACTCATTTAAAATGTACAGGACAAAACACTTCTACTCTATGCTGAAAAAGCAGCATCTCAGGTTTTATAGCAGTGGTTGGGAGTAATATATAATCATAAAGTCCTCTATGAATTGTAATTGGGTAAGTATAATTGTCCTAACCAAAAGAGAGGAAGAAAGTGCAAAATCTTAACATCTCTTCCAAATCTGGAACTGATCATCTATAGTATAACATTTTCATTGTTGCCTTGTAAATTTTCCTGATCTCATGACCTAATTTTACTTTGTAACCTGGTAGGGCAAAATATGAAGTTATATTGCAATTCAATTTATGCTTTCTTAAATCAAACAAAATTGATTGGTTGAGGGACCATTAGCTAAATTACTGGGTCTTAGTTTCTTCTATGATAAAATGGTTACAATTTCTGAATTCAGCAGTGTTTCCATACTTACTTAATCATAAAAATTCCATGGGGTTTTTTTTGGGTTTTTGTTTGTTTGTTTGTTTGTTTTACAAATTACTGCTTCACAGACTCTTCTACTAGAGATTCTATTTCTAGAAGACTGGATGGGGTCCACGAATCTATACTTTTAACTAATACCGTCCTGGTGATGATACAATATGGTAAGATAGGGAAACACGGCTATATAGAACTGTTGCAAGATTACTGATGCCTCCTGCATATATATCATACTGACAATGCCTGGTCTATATAAAATGCAACTCAGTATTATCTCCAAATAGACATGGGTCTAAGTGAAGGATTGGTTCCCTGAAAACAACATGAGTCTAAATGAGAGGCTCACTGACAACAACAATTTCCAGGAAAGTTCATCTTCACTCCTAGTGCTTAGCCACTGTGCTTGGGGGTGGGCTTGAGAGTTTCTAAAACTGTATGAAAAAGTAAAATAACACATAACAAACACACCAGTGCACTTTGGGAGGAACGCTGTGTGGACTCAGAGCTGTCAACACACCCATTATGGCTGGATTGTTTCATATCCTCATGTGATGTACACCTATGTCTTGCTGGCAATGCTCAAACTTTGCATTTTCTTTATATTTTGTATCCTGTGGGCCTTTACAAAACACTCTTCTTCCCCATATCAAGCGTGATAAATAGATGATGTGTGCTTTTATTATATGCTTTTCTTTGTATAGCATCACCTTTCTCTTTTCCAATGAAAATGACATTTAAAATTCAAAAGTTTATATTCAGGTAGATAAGAAAACATACTTTCAAATTGCTTTTTAGAAAATACTTTTTTATGATTATAGAACAGGTTAAGGTTGGTGAATATTTCTGCACCCAAAATGTAAACACTTGTGAGTTTTAAATGTTATACAAGTTTAAGTAATTTTTAACTTATGGGTTCAGAAATATATACACACACACACATACACATATATAAATATATATATACACATATATATGTATACATATATACATACGTAAATATATATATATGCATACACACAGATACACACACACACACACGTATGTATAAAGTTAGCTCAAGTTATCTCAGGAAATACGCCCAGAAAGTGTGTAACAGAGTTTACCCATGGGAAGGTAGACAGGCTTATTGAGAACAGACAGGATTTAGAACAGAGGAAAGGAGACAACTTACTTTACATGTAAACTCTTTTAAACACTTTGTAATCTGCACTAGATGCATGTATTACCTGTTAAAATTAATGCAATTTAAAAAGGAACTAATAGTACAATATTAAAGTGAAATGTCTTACTTCTTGCTAGTTTATGCTTTATGGTTTCATGCTAAGAGAGCTTGAAAGATGTTATTTTCCTAGAGGCAGGGCTTCTTAGAAGAGGTATCAAGCACCCCGACTGAAGTTTCTTTATTAAAAATTGTCTGTTTTGTTTCAGAAATGTCACCTTAATAGCAGAATTAGACTATCGATGTAACATTCAAATACATACACACACACACATATAATATACATACACATACACAATGCATTGTTCCAACAATTATTTAATTGAGCTAATGTTTATTGCCTTGGCTAATTTCATTTAATATAGAAATTTCCAACAGTAACACTTTTCTAATCTTGTCGAATTCTCTTTCATTTCCTCTAGGAATTAGGCCAGACCAATAGTCAAATTCTATTCTGCTTTTGAAGAAACAGCTGAGGGAAGCAGATAAAATTTAAAAGACTGTTCTTTTGTGGTTGGGAAGATAGAAAAAAGCACAGCAAAATATAATCCTTGATATTCATTCTATGGTGAAATGACTTCTAATTTCTGTTTAAAAAGAGATACTTTAAGTGCTACAAAAATTTTGCTTAAAAATTATAAAATGTTCCCATTTTAATATAGAACCTATAAACAAGAAGGCAGGAAGCATTTTATCCCTCTGGTGTGCTGGTGCAGAGGCAATGACTTGAGAAAAAGTTGGCCCCAAATGATTAACTAGAGAGTTTGAGCAAGAGGTTTACTCAATAGTGATCACTATAAAGTTTAAATAGACTGATAAACCTTTTGGTTAAAAAAAGCATGACAGGGAGGTGATTCACAGCTCCACCACAGAACTCTACCTAACTGATCTTTTTCTCCCTTTGCCATTGGAAGAAAATAAACAGTAAGTCTGTTTATTTTTCTGGAATAAGTTCTGGGTTAAGATCATCATGTCTCCCCGAGACATAGAAGGACTTAAATGCAAGTTATATTTGCAACAGGATAAGGGACTTTAACTCCTGAGCCTTGAACAAGATAGCTTGTCTGTTAGTAAGAGAAAGAAATGGAAGTTATCTCATAATCAGTTCTTTTACTATCTGTATGCCTTCTCATTTTCCAGCTTGATTCCTTCTCTAGGTATCTCAGGCCTGTATTTACACAACCTGTGAAATAGGTAAGGATATGTGTTCCATGCCTATGCTACATTCTCATTTCTTTGGAACATTCAGTTTTCAAGGCAGATCTCACATAGCAGTTAATGCAATGAAGCACCCCAAGTACACTATATTGTCCATCTAATCGGTACTGGGTTACAAAACTCAGGACAAACTATGTTTGAGAGAGTTTGGGCAGTGTCAGAGTTTTAGCATAATCATAGGGTTAAGCATCCTGCTAGAAGAGTTGCTTATTTTTTTGACAGATAGAATTTTACAACAGCCAAAGCCATTCATTTATTTCAGAAATTTTCCAGACTATTTAGTTAAAAAGCCCCAGCATGGAGGGAATTTTTATTTTAAATTTCTGATAATAGCAACAATATGACCACATGTTATTTATTAAAATAAAATACTTTTCTAAAAAGTAATCAATATCTCAATACATACATGGGCTTGCCTCTCAGCCTCCTACCCCCATAAACTAATGTAAATTTTTATTGTGTGGAAGAAGGAAAAGTCAGCTCACAAGGGCCAAAGAGATTCATGTCTAGTGAACAACATGGTATAGAGAAAGGCTCTAACAAAATATTCTGTTTGAATGCTTTGCTAGAGGATTTGAAAGGGAGGAAATTATAAGCCAGATGATAGATGCTTTGGTTTGCGTGACCCTAGTGTTCAAATCTCAGCCTCAGAAATGTGGTACATCTTGTGATGACATACGCAATGTGTTAGCAATCCCCAAAAGAGCATACTGAAAATGTTGGTCCCCCACACCACCCACATCCCAGTACATCTGCTTTGGTGTGGTGACCAGTACATTCTCAATGGTGCAAGAGAGGAAAGATTTGTTACCAGATAAAAACTGAAATCCTGTCTCCAGGTTTAAGTGACTTTCCCTCCATCCCACTGGTTCTCCTAGTCTGTTTAAAGAGTATACTCCTCTGTATTACTGCTACTTCTTTTGTTGGCCCTTGTTCATTACTCAGGATCCCCAGATATACTAGACTCTTTTTAAGAGTCTCTACATCTGGCCTCCCATTCCAGTAGCCTTTGCAGCAGATATGGGGCTTCAAAAAGTGAGCTGGGGAGGGAGAGTGAAAAAGAAAGGAAAGCTCAGATAAGAAATTCCCCCCAGGGATTGAGATACATAACACATCATTTGAGTGCTGTTTGGGGTAATAAGTCTAGGCAAACAAAACAAATAAAATTTATTAACCAACTGGCTAATAGAGCTTTTATATAACTTTGCTAGGGTCAATCTGTAATCTTATTCTTGTTTCCATTTTTTTTTCCCTCACATTGAACAGTCAAGTGTATCTGGAACTACATTTACAGTATGCTATATGAAATCTGGCCTGGTGTTTGTTTGTTTGTTTTAAACAAAGAAAGAATCTACATTACAAATAAGACTAATCAGAAACATGTTTGTTCTTAATATGCTATATAAACCCTGTGTTCCCTGTCTACCTCTCCAAGCCTTGTATTATACACTCCAGCTGTACGGGGCTACTTGCACATCCCCTAGTCAGCCACACTCCTTCAGGACTCATTGCATTTGCAAAGTTTCCCTCTGCCAAGAACACCTTCCTCCATTCACTTCATCGTGAGAATAACTCCAACTCATCATTTGGAGATTATATCAACTGACTTCACTTTTAAGCAGTCTTCCAAGCTGGCTGACCACCCCAGATAAGCTTGATGTCCCATTTAACCTGCACGTTGCTGACACCACATGCTTATTTGCACCATGATGTAGATTACGCTCTGTTGAATTCTTCATCTGCCCCATCTATACTCTTTGAGTAAGGAAATCATCTTTCGTTTCTGTATCTTCAGTGGCCACGTTATACCTGGAATAATTTACCATTCCACAATGTGTCCACTAATGAATTAATGCATGATATTTTTTGCAACAGTGGTTGGAAGTATATAGCATTAAATTGACAAAAATAGTCACATAAGAACCCATCAGGAAATGATAAAAAGGAAAATATTGAAATGAAAGAGTTGACTTTGTGGATATTTTTTAATTGATTTTTAAAATTTAAGTCCTACAAAAGCCATTTATAACCTATACAGTATAGAGGGAAGGGTATTATATGTATTTGAGAAGAAAGAACATTGGTTAGTGAGTACTTTTGCAGTCAGCAACTTGGCTGCAAGTATTTTATGTTGAAGCATCAGCCCACATTTTCAAGTACTACCATCAGTTCTGCATTACATTTCTACAAGTGATCATATTTTTCATCTACAAATTATATATGATAAAAATTAGGCTCTTTATTTCTAAGTGGCATACATTGTTTCTGCCCCAGCAATAATGATTCCCCAATAGCCATTCAGAGCAGTAACTATTTTACCCCTTTTCTAATCATCTGAAAATTCTTCAAGTCTATTGGCATGTGGGAGCTATGACAATGGGTATTTCTGAGGATCAGATGGCACTGGTGACACTTCCATCCTAAATAATTATTTCTAAGTTGTCTTTGCCCTTGTCTGTAAATATATTTCCTGTTGGTGGATCATATCTGATAGTGTTCCTAGTTAAGCACCATCACTATGAGGTGTTATTGAAAAGGAGCAAGAATATAATTCATGATAGCTTCCTTTAAACATCTTGGGGATGCACAGACTTCAACATCTTGTTGGTACTAAGGAGATCAATTTCTTGATACACTTTAGTCACAGCAATATAGCAACCAGTACCTAACAAGTAAAGTACATGTTCCAAATGCCAAATGCTTTCCTCATGAAATGTCACCACCCAAACATTTATATGATGTCTAACTTGTTTATGATCCTAAACAAATTGAGTTAAACAGGGTTCTCACCAGCTATGTTATATTAGTGAAACCTCATGGCATGTTCGTTTTTATCAGAAATGTAGACAATGCTTCTTGGTATTGAACCAAATTCATTTCAAATAATGTCTGCGATCCTTTGTACACATCCATATAACTCCTCTCATTATGCCCATGCTTATTAAAGTTTTAGAAACACCCATATATTTTTTTCGTATCCTAATCCTAGGTTTAATACCTTACAGAAATTTACATAATTTACAGAAATGTACATACTTTCTCCAGCATAAGCTTGGTTCACATGCGATATTTGTAGAAAGATGATATAATCCTGTTACCTGGACAAAGAGGCAAGAAATAAGAACTCTACTTTCTAGGTTAAATTTCCTAAGTTACATTTTTGCTACTTGTTTTGAGTCCAGACAGGGATGCCACTGTGTATTTGAAAATGTTAAGTCCTTTTAAGACTTATACATCTAGCTGTATACTCTAGAGACCAGAGTAATTGGATTCCCTTGTTCTATAAAAAGAAAGACACCACAACACCTGGGCACAGCAGGTATCAAACAGGATGGATTACCATCTGACTATAACATTTTCTAGGTTTAAATGAGATCACCAGAACTTTACTCACACAAACAACTCAGGTCGTTTCCACATTAAAACCGGATGAAGCGATTTTTATTATAAAACCTAGCACTAGTCAGGCTCCTGTCTGAGGACAGACAGATCAAAAGCATAAGGATATGGTCATGCACCATTCTTCATCTTCCCTTCTAGAGCACAGCACTGTCTGATACACACTGATCAAATTTTGCCCAGGATTTTAAGTAGGATGTTTTGAAAAAGCAAAGAATGGGCTCTTCAAATAAAACAGTTCATCCTACAGTAAAGAGAATTGGAACCTCACTTTTATTAATGGCACATTGAAAACCATTTACAACTTGCAAGTGATGCTTCCAAGAAACATTAGAATGCCTTTCTTATATAGAAATGTTAATAAGTGTCATAAAATTTGCTAAAAAGTTCAGTCCTGCTTTCTGGGAACCTTCCGAACACAGTTTAACAAAATGAACCAGTTAGAGGACTAATCAGTCAGTTACTGATTATATAATAATAATTAATAGTAATATTAAACAGCATCTGTACATACAGCTTTTTGTCTTTGAAGTGATGAGGTTCCTAAGTATTAACAAACTACCTCTCTCTGTTGCAAATTTCCAACACATGTTTGGAGAGCTCTGGGAAGAAATTTATTTAACATCCATGTGTTCTGTTCACGTCTGCAGTGGGATCCTTTCATGGTTAGAAAAACATGTTTGGATGTACAGAGATGGAGTAATAATATATACCCATATCCTGATGTCTGGCTGGTTCACTGCTGAGTCCTCAACCATATCCAGTCAAAGACAAAAATGTGTTTCCAGTGATAGAGCAATATGTTTTCTATTGAGGACAAACTTTGCTGAAAATAACACAAAAATTGTCTGGGAATTTGGGTGCATAACCTGGGTGTGGTGAAGATGAGCATTTCACATTTCTCACTAGAGTTCAGTAACTCTACACATAACCACAGCCAGCCATGGATCCTTAAATTCACCATCTCACCAGCCAAAAAGACTCCTCCTGCTAATAGATGCCATGATTGCTAGAGCTTCTTTACAAACTGCACATATTTTCAGGAGACCCTGAAAATAACAGGCTCCTGGAAACTACAGATATTTTGCAGATGTACTTTTTACAAAATGATTTCACCATTTGCCTAGGCACTTTATCTATGTGTCATTTTACAAATGAATAAAGACCAACTGCTGGTCTTTATTACAAATTTTAATTGTAATCACTTGTCTTTGGTAATTTCCAGATTTGTAAGAATTCAAGAATTCTATCTATTGGATATTTAATAATATTAATATTAAGGAATTATGATTAATTTTTAGTTTTGATAATAGTATTGCAGCTATTTTTAAAAATCTCCTTTCTCTTAAAGAAATAATTATTTATGGGTGAAATAATATGATGTCCAGAATTCCTTAAAAATGATCCCTGGGAAGTAAGATGAGTTGAAAGTGTAGATGAAACAAGATTAGTCATGAGTTAAAAATTGTTGAGGTTATAGAACTGACACATAGGGGTTCACTCATACTATTCTCTATACTTTTGCATATATCTGACGCTTCCACTTAAAAAACAAACAAACAAAACAAAACTAGAGTCTCTGCAACATAGACAGAACTCCCAAACTAATCTTCAAGAAGCAGCCAGTTGAAGACATAATCTCACATCTCTTGGTTCCTACACATAGATAATAGGCAGCACCCTGATACTGTGAATCAAAATGCTCTCCTCATTCCATCCTCTCCTTGGAGAGGTTGAAAAATCAACCTCTGATAAGGTTGTGACAAGGCTGAACAGACCTCTGGTAGCGTAAAGAAACCTCTGAGCTTCCACAAGCTGGATGGTCACAATCCACTGTACAGAGGTAGCCATGAGTTAACTGGGCTTATAAATAGTCCAGTTACCTTCTGCTCTACCTTCTGCTCCTCAAATCCCTAGAGCACAGATTATCCCAAGAGCCAACAGGAAAACACATGCATTCCAAACCATTGCGATCCATTGATGATTTACCAAAGGCCTACTAATGTAGGTATTTTAACAGAGGTAAAGATGTTTAAAACATGGTCACTGCCCTCAAGAAACCCATATTATAGGGGGCAGAACCAAGCCATTGCTTTTGTGGGTAGTCACAGCTCATCAAGGGCTGACAAAGTGTTTACTTTCAATCCATCTTTTCGGGGACCACACAGGAACTCCATTATATTGGAGTGGGAGTGGGCAAACAGGGGGGAATGAATCAATATGACCAGAGTAAAAAGTTTCCATTATATGGAGTACCTTGACTGACTTATTTATTGGTCTTGGAATGAATTGGATCTATATACATCCTGGAGGTGTGGCATCTGAAGGTGGCATCACTCTTTGTTACTAACCACATCGGCAGCCTGTGTTCCTCTCTGCTCAGCCCAGTGTTGGTGCCCTGTGACAGCTGCTTGAAAGGTACTGTACCCTGTGACAACAGCTTGAAAGATACTGCAATGATAGCATTTTTATTAAAATACCACATTGTTTGGCAACACTTCCTAAATGTCTGGGTAATAGAAATTACAGAGCTCTCTGCTTTTCAGGAAAAATGAAAATAGGTAAGAATAGTTACTCTTGGAGCGGCCTTCCCATAAACTCATATCTGTACAGTACCTTCTCTTTGGCAAAGAGCCTTTGTACATATTTTCTTATCTGATAAGGAAGGTGAGTTGGGTAGGCATTTAAAAAATTGATTAATTATCTTTTTTTTTTTTTTTTTTTAAGAGATGGGTACATGCTCTGTCACCCAGGCTGGAGTGCAGTGGAATGATCATAGCTCATTGTGACCTCGAACTACTGGGCTCAAGCAATCCTCCCCTCTCAGTCTCCCAAGTAGCTGGGGCTGCAAGGTGCACACCATGCCTATCTGTGGTCTTGAAATGTTGCCCAGGCTGGCTTCAAACTCCTGGCCTCAAGCTATCCTTCTGTCTCAGCCTCTCGAGTTGCTAGGATTACAGGCCTGAGTCAACACACTCAGCAAATTAACCATTTTGAAGTAAACTGTTCAGTGGCATTTTGTACATTCACAATGTCATGCAACCACTAGCTCTATTTAGTTCCAAAACATTTCCGTCACTCCTAAATAAAACTCTGCATCCATTAAGCAGTTTGAGTGGGCATTATTAACTTCAGTTTTATGGGTGAGGGAGCCTACTCAGAGACTGTCAAATGATATGCAGGTAGTAAGTGTTACGGCTAGAAACAGAACCCAGTTTTGCTAATTGTAAACTCTCTACCAGACCAGAGGTTCTCAAAATTTAGTGTGCATCAGAATCACCTGGAGGGCATGTTAAACCATAGATTGCAGGGTTCCAGCTTCAAAGCCTCTGATTCAGTAGGTCTGTGTGGGGCCTGAAAGTCTACGTTTCCAAGTGATGCTAATATTTCTGATCCAGAGACCACATTTTGGGAACCATTGCACCACATTGAATTTCCCATTCTCCTATTCTTTAATTACAGGTTTTGTTAACTCACTCAGGGATGGTTATATATTGAAACAAAGTCAGCTTGTAGGAGGTGCTTGCTTTCTGTACCTCACCAGTTTTTTGGTTAACTCACCATCGGAATGAAAACATGTAGGTGAAAGCATTTTGCCAGCTTAAAAGTTGCCATGTAGATTAGAATTAAATGTCTTTCTAAAGACCCTTTTACTTAACCACCTGAATTTAGTATCTCTCACAGTACATCTGAGGAAACTGATGAACTGTGTAAGTTTGTAGGCCAGAACCAGAATTATCTCCTATCATGGGTCTGACACAGTGCCTGGCATATAGTAGTTATTAAATGTTTGTCTAATAAATTAGTTTACTGAACATCAAAGGTAAGAGGGCTTCTTTTGGTATTATTTGAAGCACTTCCAAATGTTCAGAACCTATATGATCTACTTCATGGACAATACATAAGTTATACATAAGTTATCACTGTACATAATATTGTATATAAGTTAATCACTAGCCAAGTCAGGTTTCATGCCAGTGTCCTAGTCAAAATGCATTAAAAAGCCACCTTAATGTATTGCAGTGCCCGAGACTTCCGCTTCTCTTTCAGATCTCTGTTAAAGTTGATGCCAATGATTTAGCATCAACCAAAAATCATTTTCTTTGCCCTTTCCCTTTATGTATACGGGTGTATAATGATAATCTGTAAAATAGCGAACACATATTTCAACATCTGCCTACCAGATCTGTGTGTACCCTCCTGGTCATTTGGTGTGAGGTTGGGTAAGGTGGAGCATTTCAGGAGAGTCAACAGTAGAGCTGACAATGTCTTGTTTCTAAAGTGCTGGGATCCTTTAATCTTCTTTCTTCCTTTGATGTCTGAGATTTCCTTCTTTATGCAATGACACTGGGACTAAATGCAACACCAGGAAACTATTTTCCAGTGAAGGGTGTGTGTTACAAACACCTGCAGAGCCCATATTACCAGGTGACTTGAATTACTCACACATTTCTAGATCTCTTCTCTGTGGGTGGGTGGCTATTTTGACTCTGTTTTACCTCGGGTAAAAAGAGAACAGTTCTGGTTACACTGGTATGATTTTTACTTATCTTCTGCCCATACATCAAATAAAAGCACAAAGAATGATGTCCGGCTTTAAGCAAAAGAGAGGATATTTTGTAGTCAAAGTCACTGACTGAGAGGCAGAATTTTAAGTTCAAGTCCTGACTCTACCATCAATTCAGATATAGGCTTTACACATGTCACTTAACATTTGTGGCTTCTGTTTTCTTTTATGTGGAATGAAGGAAATCAGCTTTAAATAGTCAGTTTTGGGTTTTTGTTTAACAAGTTATCTCTTGCAATTAGCGAAAAATTTACCATGGTCCTGGAGCTATTCTGTTTTTCATTAATCTGTTTTTCTTTTGCATTACAGAAATAATATGACATGACCTCTTTTTGTTGTGTCCATCTATTAGGACAAAACCAAACACCTAGACAGAACGTTTGTTAAATATGAAACAGCATCAACATTATTAACACAGCCCAGCATTATACAAACAATTCTAATAATAACGAATATTGACTGTTTCCTCTGTGCCATGCTCTATGTTAAGAGCTTTACAAGCAATGACTGCTGTGTGAAGGCTTCTGGAGAGTGTAAAACATGTCTTGAATTGTACAACTTTCACAATTCAGTTACAAACTGGAATGTCAAGAAGGTCTCAGTAGATACATGTGTTTTGCAAAAATGTTTTAGGTAAGGAAGGATTTCTTTAGAGGTCTTCAAGAAATATTCTAAATGCTACTCTATTTCCTTTTCACAGCAGTCTTTTCCATCCCAGTAAATGGAAAGTGTACAAAAGCAGTTGCTCAGACCAAAAACCTTGGAGCAATTCTAATTCCCCTTCTCACTCCCAACTTTAAGTCCATTAGCAAATTTGGTCAGCTGTATCTTCAAAGTGTTTTTAGAATCCGGCCTCTTCTCAATGTGTGCATTACTGCCACTCTATTCCAAGTCATCCACCCTGCCCCTCTATCCCAGCTTTCTCCCACACCATTTTGTTATCAACACAGCAGCCCTATTGCGCCTGTGGAAAGGGAAATCTCATCATGTCAGTTCACTTGCTAAAAGCCACCCACTGGCTTTACATCTCACTCAGCACGAACACCCAAGCCCCTTCTGTCTGCTAGTGCTTCCAGGTTCTTTCTTACAACTTGTCTCTTGGCTCACCCTGCTCCAGCCATGTTCATCTTCCCACTGTTATTCCCACATGCCAGCATCCTTGGGCTGGGGGCTGAGCACTAGTTCTCCGTCTTTTAGTCCCCAAAGATTCTTACTCCAATTATTATTTCTTGTAAAAGTTTACCTCACTACCTAAATTATTTATTTAAATTATTTCACACTTTATTTAAATTATAATATGCATATAAAAGTACATAATCCATAAGTGTACACATTGTTAAATTTTCCACAAAGTTAACACACCCATGAAACCATAACTTGAGCAAAGATATAAAATACTGGTAGTCCCCCTAGAAACCTCCTTTGTGCTTCCTCCCATATATTACCAGCCCCACAAGTCTACCATATTCTGACTTTTATTATCATTCTATTAGTTGGGTGGTTTTGAAATGTATGTGGATTTTTTTTTACCCAGTATCATGTTTTTGATTCACCCATGTTGTTGCCTGTAAATACAGATTATTTATTTTTGCTGACACACTTTTTTCAGTGTACAAACATATCAAATTTACCTCTCTTATGACACCAAAAAGAAATGCACACCCATGTTTAATCAAAAGATATACATATATATATAAAATATATGTATACTCTCTCTTTATATGTAAAGAGAGAAAGAGAGTGGGAAGGCAAATTCATACAACCTCTATGGAAAACCGTATGAAGATTTCTCAAAAAAACAACAACAAGAAAAGGAACTACCATACAATCCAGGCATCCCACTATTGGGTACTTATTTAAAGGAAAAGAAATCGATATATCAAAAGGTTACCTGCATTCACATGTTTACTGCAGTCCTATTCACAATCGCAAACATATACAATCAACCTAAGCATCCATCAGTGGATGAATGGATAAAGAATATGTGGCATATAGACACAATGGAATACTATTCAGCCATAAAAAAGAATGAAACCATGACATTTGCAGTGGAACTGGAGGTCTTTATGTTAAGTGAAATAAGCCAGACACATAAAGACAAAATTTGCATATTTTAGCACTCCTACCTGAGAACTAAAAGAGTTGACCTCATGAAGGTGGGGAGTAGAATGACAGACACCACAGGCTTGGAACTATATGTAGGTGGCAGAGCACTCTTGATAATAAAGGTAAACATGTTAAACTCTAACATTTTATTTTTTTAAAGCAAGTATGCAAAAACATTAATAGTTCTTAGTTCTAACTGGTGGGAATCAGGGGCTAATTGTTCTTTTTAAATATTTAATGTTTTAAAGTTTTCTGCAAAATATGGCTCCTGAGAAAAAAAATAATAGATATGTCTACCATTTGGGAAAACATTGGTATTAAATGGAAAGTAATGTAGTCAATTTGCTTATTTTGTTAAATGCCATAAAACACAAACACATATTTGGAAACAACTGCCTGTTTGGTGTGGTATTGACTAAACAACAGCAAAACTAAAGAATCTTAGATTTGGATGTGAGCTTAGCAGTTATTTAACTCCATATGAATTTTTACTCTGCATTTTGACATGTGGCCATCTAACTTGGCTCCAGTGAGAGGGGAAAGCATGACCTCAAGGGGCTGTCCATTCCATTTTTAAAATGAATTGCTAAGCTGTTCTTTCCCATAAAAAGTAAAAATCTATTTCCCTTTCTAGCCTATTCAGTTTTTTTTAGTTCTTCCTAGTAGATCAACTCAGAGTATGTCTTAGGCTCTTGCAAGTTCAGAGGTTTTATTTAATGCTATGATTATATTTAAAACTCTAAAAAAGTACCCTCTTGGCTTTAGTTAATTTCCTTATAGAAAAAAACCTATTTTTATTTCAGCTATACTGATATCACCTAGCATGATAGTAGGTATAGCAGAACTTTCTTAAACCATAGAAACTGGCAACTTGAATTTTCCAACTTAAATGAGATGAAGGTTAAGAACCTTCACTGTGCCTTTCTATTTAAAACTTTTCATAATTAATCAAATCCTATCTCCTTCAAAATAAGTTATATTGATGACAAAATTCTTTATTTATATTAAGGTCATGATTTAAAATGAGGGCTACCTCAATGTCAATACCTATTCAGTGAGTCCATAAAGTAAGCAGCCTTCTCAAAAATAAAAATAGCCTCCAAGTCTTAAAATATAATGATAATATGTTTAATTTAATGTGTAGAAATAAAAAACTAAAAATCATTGATCAACCACTTCTAGGGAAAGATCTGGGCATTTTCTGATCGTCAGACACCTTATCATGAATGGTCAAGAGTCTGAACTGGTAACCATGTTTGCCACTTCTGTTAGCATTTCAACACTCAGGTTTTGTTAGTATAAATTCTTCAAAATTTAATCTTTCATCTTCCCCTCATATGTTTGTCAATTTGCTTATAAAAACTAATTCAAAGCTTAAACAAAAATACTTGCTTTGTATTTTTTAGGGACAACATTCTCTTTTATCCATATTTTTGAATATCTGATATAGTTCTGTCTTTTGCGAGTTGTATCTACTTTCTTTCCTTATCTTAGGTTATTTCTTGGTGTTCCTCCTAGGTAACCACGTTTATTTTGTGGTATTCCCATTTGTGTTTCAACTCCTTGTTCAAATTTTTCTGTAGACACCAGCTGTTAAACTTAAGAACACCAGATGTTAGTTTAAGATTTGAGATGTTGTTACCAGGGCAACCAGCATTGAGTGCTGGCTCTCCCCATCACTATGCATTCACTACTCCAGAGTGGGTAATTGGACTTCACCTTTCTTTATGGAAATAAAACAGACAAAAATTCACTTAGAGCACAACTTAAAAAGGCGGCTTGAACACCCTTCTGATGTAAACTCTGTTCATACCTTCCCAGCAGTTCTGCTCTACATAAAAAGAACAAAGTGTTTTAAAAAATCACAAAGATATGGGGTGGAGAGGGGAACAGAGAAGGCTTTAACCATTACCACTTGCAGGATCAACTCCATTTTGACAGTTTTCAAGGTTACAGATCAGATGTTTCACTCTGTAGATGAAAACGGAAAACTTTGAGATTTCCTACTCTTTCCACCCATCCCTCAGAAGCTCAGAGGCTACTGAGAGATTACTTTTGTTCTGTGTCCATTTGAGACAAACTATGGGATTCAGGATGTTCCCCTTCAGAAATGGAACACTTTAGCCTCCTTCTGACATTTCAGTATCACAGAATCATAGGACGTAGATCTTATAGATCTTGCAGCACAATCCAATAATTTTCAGGAAACAAAATGTAATATTTAAGCATTCAAATTTCTATTCATTTACTTTGTAATTCTAGTCAACTTATCTTAAGCTCTTGACTTCTAGTTTTCTTATGGCTAAAAGTCCTGCTGTGCAATGTGGTGAGGCAAATCCAGGTCTTAGACTGAGTATGGGGACCATCTCTTGCGAATTACTGGCCAACCCTCAGTTTCCCACAAATACACAATGAGTATAATAATATTACTATTTAGTATGTCACTGAGTAGTCAAATGAAATAATATGTTGTTTAAAGTATAAAATGTTTTTAAAAGTTATTATTCTCATTGATTTATATATAAGCTCTAGAGTAGAAAATAACGTGCAGGATGGAAAGTTGTCTCCTCTCCCAGATGTAGCCAATGTCACCAGTGTACTCACTACACTTTTGGAAAATATATTTAAAAGGCAAGCTATTATCTAAAAGTTCTAGTACTGTGCATATGACTTCAAAGTTTTGAGTTCTTTCTTTGTTTTGTTTATTGGTTCATTTTACCTGATACAATATTATTATCACTTCCTTATTTTTTTATTTATACTATCTAAAATTTTATTTTAGCCTAGGAAATAAGAGAGGAAAAAGAGATGACTATTATGTCACACTTTAATCAAGATACAATATATTCTTTAATGTACAACTCCATTATTTTAAATGACACCCTAAAGTAGATTTTAGAAAGATTCTTTTCTTTCTTTCTTTCTTTTTTTTTTTTTTTTTTTTTTTTTTTTTGAGATGGAGTCTCACTCTGTCGCCCAGGCTGGAGTGCAGTGGCATGACCTTGGCTCACTGCAACTTCTACCACCAGAGTTCATGAGATTCTCTTGCCTCAGCCTCCCGAGTAGCTGGGACTACAGGTGTGGCCACCACGCCTGGCTACTTTTTTTGTATTTTTAGTAGAGATGAGGTTTCACCGTGTTAGCCAGGACGGTCTTGATCTCCTGACCTCGTGATCTGCCCGCCTTGGCCTCCCAAAGTGCTGGGATTACAGGTGTGAGTCACCGCACCCGGCTAGAAATGTTCATTTTTATGTGGTCTTCAGCAGTTAATGCTGTACAGAAAATACCATCAATGTTAAACAGAAGGCTTTATCTGGAGGAACTGGAATGGAAACATTTCTGAATAATATACAGGGGTTGCCCCATTGTAGACAATGACCTCACACATTCATAATTAGTAACATTACTTTGCTTCAATTGAAGAGCCTTGAGTATTGTATAACAGGGGAATTTCACATGTCTTCTCAATGGAAATTTGTTTTATTCATAAATCAAGTAATAATGAACAAGATATAATGTACTATAATTTTAATGTTAATTATCTTAAAAATAATAAGTTGCTGGAAATTGAATGGGCTTTTATTTTTTCTTTTAATGTTATAATGTTATTTCTTATAATGTCTAATGTTTAATGCCCTCCCAAAAGCTGAAGGCTAAATGGCCCTTTTGCCTCTCTTCCTTATCCATATTTTTCTATCTCTCCTTTAGAAGTTGGAAAGGTAAAGCATCTTCATAGCTAAAGATTTCTGAAAATAATGTAAGGTAAAGACATTTTGTAAACAGACTCCTTTGCTGGCTCCAATTGCTAGGCCAGGCATTTAGGGCATTGTAGGATTGGCAGAGGAACAGCCACACCACAGTGTGCTGTTGGCTAATTGCTTTCCCCCTATGGAATTACACCCAACACCCATCAACACTTCACCCATGAATTCACCACAATCTCCCTTTTCACACCTAACAATACAAAAGAAGAATTAAATTGTTTTCTATAAGAATCAACAAATATGTGATGGGTCATGGAAACCTTTGTCAAAACTGCAGCTAAATCTAGATATATCAACTGGTTTTATTTAACACAATAAGAAACATAAAGAGAACAAATAAAAAACATATCTTGGTATTAAGCTATTTTACCAGAATACTGATAAAAAAAGAAATCCAGCATTTAACTTATGACATAGTCCAGTAAAGATTTGAAATATATATTACCCTTCTGTCAAGTCCTCTCTTTCATGACCTCCTCCTGCATTCCAGCTCAGAATCAAACCCCTCAGCCCTACTCCCTGAACTCTTTTACCTTTACTTATACACTGATTTCCTTTTACTGTAGCTACATTGATCTCATTTTATTATGACTGTTTAGAATTTCCCCAAGGGCAACTAGGTGTTAACTCATCCCTATTTGTAAGTCCACCTGAAACAGTTTCTGGTACACAGAAGGTCAGTGGATAATTATTGAATACATAGAGTAATTCCAAATGATAATGACAACACAATCTAAGAATTAATAAATATACTGCATATGTGTTAAGATGGTTCTTTACTAGCCTTTTTTCAAAGAGAAATAATTCTTTAGAAAATTTAGCTAACCAAGTCTATTAAAGTAAATTGAGAATTTATTTAGAATTGTCTGCATTTCAAAACTTTTTTTGCAGTTTCTATGACCTACAAAAGAAATGATTGATGGCATGATAATATATTTTAAAAGTATATTTTATATATAGATTATATTACAGGGTCTTGGAATGGACTGCTTTACTCTGTTTATCTTTGTTGGGAGCATTATTAATAATTAAAAAGTTTTCCCAAACTCAAATATAAATGTTAGTCAATCTTTTCTAAAAGGGTTAGTCAAAACTAGATGCAAACCTGAGATCTATGAGAATATGCCTGGATTATACATTACCCATAATTTACAAGATTTGCACCTATATTCAAGAAACAAGCGTGATATTGTCATGATTACTGTCCATTCATGTTATACCTCCTCCACTCCTTTATTTATAAATTAAACTGGAGTCCTACTGTACTGAATATATGGTAGGCACTGTGAAATAAGTCTAAATTTATCGGGGCATGCCAAGCAATATTTTTGAAAGATATAGTTGGTAAAATCTATATCCAAATTGTTGGGATTACAGTGGTTCATGCCTGTAATCCCAGCACTTTGGGAGGCTGAGGCGGGTGGATCACCTGAGGTCAGGAGTTCAAGACCAGTCTGGCCAACATGGTGAAACCTCATCTCTACTAAAAATGCAAAAAATTAGCCGGGTGTGGTGGCAGGTGCCTGTAATCTCAGCTACTCAGGAGGCTGAGGCAGAAGAATTGCCTGAACCCGGAAGGCAGTGGTTGCAGTGAGCCGAGATTGCACTCTGGCCTGGGCAAAAAGAGTGAAACTCCATCTCAAAAAAAAAAAAAAAAAAAAAAAAAAAAAAAAAAAAAAAAGAAAGAATAAGAAAATATTAACTAAACACAGCTGCTTCTAATTTTTGATGTCCAGTTCAACAAACTGCCTTCATTCCTAATAGATTCAGTTTTCCTAGTGTTATCTCCATTCCTTAAATAAAACAAAATGATAAGAAAGGTTAATATATGAATATAAAAGATGAAAGATATTAAATACTCACATATGTTTAAATTTCTTTTCTTAAAAATTGATTATATGAAGCAGACAATATTTTGGAAAACCAAAAATACATGCTCAATTATTGTATTTTACTTTCTGAAATCACAAGATGTCTAAAAAAAGATTTTATTTGCCTGTATGAGAAAATATTCCAAATATATAAAAGGGTTTTTTTCTGGTAGATTAGGAATGAAATATCCCGCATCTCCACATCACAAAAAAATCATTTCATTAAGCTGTTTTTATGAACACCTGATTGCCTTATATAAGTTTATGTTCTTGATTGATCTCGTTCTTAAGAAATTGGTCTTCCATGCCATTAAGAAATAGTTGGCTTGCTGTACTCAACCCAAGGAAATTACTCTTTTCCCTTTCATGTAAATTTTTTCATTTATCTGGGAAGTACACTTGATTCTTCATGCCTATATTTTCAAATATTTCCTAAGAGGATATATAGCTTAAGTGTGATCTAGACTACAATTTGTAAACTTCCCATAAGTAACTTCAATTCTGGAACAGAATGGTGTGATTTTAATGGAAATTTCAAAGCTTTTTTAAAAATATGCAATATAAACAAATTCATAACAGTATGCTTGGAAAAATAAAAGATATTGAAAAAAATTATAGTTAGCAAAAGTTCACTCCTCGTTCATTTACTCATTCATTCATGCATTCATTCACCAAATACTTTTTGCCCCTTGTGAAACCTAGTTGCCTTTCCTCCCTTGGGGTGTATAAATACTCAATTAAGCTTATACACAATGAAGTTCAAGTAATTTTTAAAATATCCTTTCAGAGTTTGTTCAACAAATTTTAAAACAATTTGCTCAGTGGCATAAAAGCTGAAATGAGAGTTGCTAACTGTATAAAACTAGTTATGCGAAGAAAGAAAAACTTTGATGTTTAGTATCCCTTTTATATTAGATATCTAGATATCCTTTTTATTTTATTTTTTATTGAAGCATGATTCACAATTGCAAAGATAAGGAATCAACCTAAGTATCCATCAGCTGATGAGCAGAGAAAAAATGTTTTTTATATATATATATATATAATGTTTTATATATATATAAAAATACTACTCAGCCATAAAAAGAATGAAATAATGTATTTTGCAGCAACTTAATGGAACTGGAGGCTACAATTCTAATGAAGTAACTTGGGAATCTAAAACCAAATACCACATGTTCTCACTTCTAAGTGGAAGCTAAGCCATGAGTACACAAAGGCATACAGAGTGGTAGAATGGATACTGGCAACTCAGAAGAGGAGAGCTGGAAAGTGACTAAAAGATGAAAACCTACTTTTTGGGAACAATGTAGGTACTTTTTGGGAACACTACCCAGGTGACAGGTGCACTAAAATCCCAGACTTTACCACTGTATAATTTATCCGTATAACCAAAAACCACTGTACTCCAAAAGCTACTGAAATTAAAAGTTAAAGTAAAAAATAGATATCCATTTTGTCAACAATGATTTATGTCTCACTAAACACATGGTCAACTAACTCTAAGACACACTGCCTGAAATTTCAGGATATTTCATATTATATTTATATTTTATAAAATATACAAATTTTCCCTTGCATTCATTATAATTTATAACTAGAGAGAATGTTTATAATTGATTAACTAAATTCTCTTTTTCTACCAAGCCAGTCTTTACAATAATGAGAAATTAAAGTACAAAAAACAATGAAGTGAGCTGGTTTATATTTTTCCAATTTTCTTCCTTTCTACTGATTATTTTATTCTAATATCATAGGTCTGCTCTACTTGAGGGAAATAGTAAAATTATATTGTCACTGTATATTTAGTATTCATGACAATTATACATATTTAGAAGGGTCCAAGAATTCGATCTTTCTATTCTCTCTTTTTATCTGAAGTTTTCTCTTTTTACAAGTTAATACATGAAGAGGCTAATTGCATTTAAATGTGCATCTATTTGTTAGAAGTTTACTATTTTGATAAAAGAGAATGCTTATATTAACGTTAAATACTAATTTTGGCTGGACAATATTTGTGAAGATTCTTGCCATCTCACCTCCTCTTTCTTTGGAGAATCAAAAGTTAACAAAATGTCCATGCGTTCTAAAATTGTAATCCTAAATTCACTAAATCTTTTAGAAAAAATTTATTTTGACCCTGTTAAGAAGTTGGTACATGTTGTGAGTTGTCTCTTTTACAAAATTTTTACAGTTGAAAAACTTTAATATTTAATTATATTTGCCATGTTGTAACACCACATTAATTTTCCTAAATTTTTAATCTTGTTACAACTTTTAAAACCTTGACATTTTCATAAGTGGTTACAGAATTTCAACAAACAACCATGTAACAATAAATTTTAAAATTTTGTCATTATAAAATATTTCAAACTCTTAAATTTGCAGCCACCAACAGCCTGCCACACACACACACACACAGAGTCTGGTAAAAGTTAAAAGTCACAGACTTTCTTTGTAAACATGGTTTTATGGTCTTTCTCTTTCTTATGCTGCTGACATTAACAATTTAGTTACAATCATTTGAAATTCAGACAGGCAATAACAAATGCTGTATGTAAATTTACAGATATTCACAATATGCTTCATAGCTTTTTCTACTGAAAAGGTTTTCTCACATAGTCTTGCACTTTCATTATTTGATGCACAACTCAGGCAAATACAAAAAAAAAAACCCGGCAGTCAATTATACAGTTAAAAGATCTTGTACTATTCGATTCCTTCCTCCACCACTGAAAAACTGTTGACTTTGGGCAAGTTACCGCACCTCTCTGTGCATCTGTAAAATCTTACCACTCTTTTTCTGAGAATGATGTATTATGACATTTGCAAAGCACTTAAAACAATGTCTGACACTTCATAAGTGCTGTCAGTGTTAGCCACTACTATTATTATGCTTGTCATCAGGGCAAAGCTTGAGAACATAAATCCATCGATAATCCTCAAGTCTTCGCTTGTTAAATTATCATTAATTTTCTCACCAAGCAATGCACTGGTCTTAACCAGAGGGTTCTGAACTGGACTGGGAAAACAGGACATCTTTATTATCACTAACTTCTAACTATATGTCCTTCAATTGTGAATGTACAAAATCTATTACAGTGCTATTAGCAGTATCTGTAATGTTGTCAACAATAGAAATTATAGATATGTCCATATTACATTATAGTTATTTACAGATTTCAAAATATTGTTCTCACTCATCACCATTTTAAAATTTGGTAGTTATTAATGACATTCTTCCAGAAATAGAAAATATAAATCCAAAATTTATATGGACCACAAAAGACCCAGATAGTCAAAGCAATCCTGAGCACATAGACAAATGCACACAATAGAGAATACAGAAATAAATCCAGGCATTTACAGCCAACTGATTTTTAATAAATGTGCCAATAACATACATTAAGGAAAGAACAGTCTCTTCAATAAATGGGGCCAGAAAAACTGTGTGTGTGTGTGTGTGTGTGTGTGTGTGTGTGTTTGTGTGTATGCAGAAGAATGAAACTAGATGCCCGTCTCTCGCCATATACAAAAATCAAAATAAAAGGGATTAAAGATTTCAATCTAAGACCTGAAACTTTAAAACTACTGGAAGAAAACATTGGGGAAACACTCCAAGACATTTGTTTGGTCACAGATTCCTTGAGTAAGACCTCAAAAGCACAGGTAACCAAAGCAAAACAGATAAATGAGATCACATCAAACTAAAAAGCTTCTGCACAGCAAAGGAAACAATCAGCAAAGAGACAACTCATAGAAAAGGATAAAATATTAGCAAACTGCACCTCGGATAAAGGATTAAAACCAGGATATATAAGGAACTCAAACAACTGAACAGAAAAAAATAAAATAAAGTAAAATAATTACTTCTAAAGAGGTTACTCAGGAGGCTGAGGCAGGGGAATCGCTTGAAACCGAGAAGCAGAGGGTACAGTGAGCTGAGATTGAGCCATTTCACTCCAGACTGGGCAACAGGAACTAAACTGCATTTCAAAAAAAAAAAAAAAAAAAAAGACCGGGCATGGTGTCTTATGCTTGTAAACCCAGCACTTTGGGAGGCCGAGGTAGGCGGATCACTAGGTCAGGAGTTCGAGACCAGCCTGGCCAACACAGTGAAACCCCGTCTCTACTAAAAATACACAAATTAGCTGGATGTGGTGTCAGGCACCTGTAATCTCAGCTACTTGGGAGTCTGAGGCAAGAGAATCGCTTGAACCCGGGAGGCGGAGGTTGCAGTGAGCCAAGATCCCGCCATTGCACTCCATCCTGGGCTACACAGCTAGACTCTGTCTCAAAAAAAAAAAAAAAAAAAAAAAAAAAAAGAAAAGAAAAAGAAAGGCAACAAATCTTAATACACATTTCTCAAAAGAAGACAGACAAATGGCCAACAGGTATATGAAAAAAGCTCAACATTACTAATCATCAAAGAAATGCAAATCAAAACTATTATCTGATATCATCTCATCCCAATTAAAGTGACTTTTATCCAAAAGAAAGGCAATAATATATGCTGGTGAGGATGTGAAGAGAGAGGAACCCTCATACACTGTTGGTGGGAATGTGAATTATTGTAGCCACTATGGAGAACAATTGGGAGGTGGCTCAAAACCTAAAAATAAAACTATATGTTCCAGTAATCCCACTGCTAGGTATATATCCCAGCAGAAAGGAAATCAGTCTATAGAACAGATATTTGAACTCCCATGTTTATTACAGCACTATTCATAATAGCCAAGATAGGGATTCAACATGTTCAACAATGGGTGAACTGATAAAGAAAATGGGGTACATTTCTGTAGCCACCTTATTGTGTTACCAAACATTAGATTTTATTTCTTCTAAGTATATTTTTCATTCTTCTGCATATGTATATCCACTTTTCCCAGTACCATTTATTGAAGAGACTGTCCTTTCCCAGCATATGTTCTTGACATCTTTATTGTAAACGCCTGGATTTATTCCTGTATTCTCTGTTATGCTGCATTTGTCTGTATCTGTTTTTATGCCAGCACCGTGCTTTTTGGTTACTATAGCTTTAAGATATAATTTGAAGTCAGGTAATGTGATGCTTCCAGCTTTGTTATTTTTGCTCACTGGAATATTATTAATGAAATTAATACAATAGAATATTATTCAGCCATAAAAGTAATTAAATACTGCTATTGAAAACAACATGGATGGACCTAGAGGGCACTCTATTAAGTGAAATAAGCCAGGCACAGAAAGACAAATATTACATCTTCTTACTCATATGTGGGGGATTAAAAAATATTGAACTCCTGGAGGTAGAGAGTAGCATGGTGTTTACCAGAGGCTGGGAAGGGCAGTGGGGAGAGCAGGATAAAGAAGAGATGGTTAATGGGTACAAAAATGATGTTTAGATAGAAGAAATAAGATCTAATGTTTGGTAGCACAATAAAGTGGGTATAGTTAACAATTTATTGTATTTTTCAAAATAACTAAGAGTGGAATTAGAATATTCTTATCGTAAAAAAATGTTGATTTCTTCAGGTGATGGATATCCCAGTTATTCTGACTTGAGCATTACACACTATATGCTTGTATCAAAATGCCACATGTGCCCAACAATCAAATACTAATATACATGTTGCTGTGAAGGTAATTTTTAGATGTGGTTAACATGTGGCTAACATCTATAATCGTTTTCTTTAAGTAAAGGATATTGCCCTGGACAATGTTGGTGGGCCTCATCTAATCAGTCAAAAATCCATAAGGACATACAGTGGGATTTCCCAGAGAAGTAGAAATTCTGCCTCAAGCCTGGAACAACTGTTTCTGAATTTCCAGCCTAAGGATTTTTGGACTTGTCAGTCCCACAATCGTGTCAGCCTGTTTCTTAAACAATATGATAGATGATAGATGGGGGGAGAGAGAGAGAGAGAGAGAGAGAGAGAGAGAGAGAGAGAGAGAGAGAGAGGATAGATTAGATAGATGAAGATAGATAGATAGATAGATAGATAGATAGATAGATAGATAGATAGATAGATAGATAGATAGATAGAGATTCTGATTCTCTGGAAACTTTGCCTGATACAGTGCAGTGTTCATTATCACTCAGTCTACATGATTTCAAATAGGATAAAGGTAAAATAAGAAATATATTTATCTTTGTCTTTCCATATTTTTCTTGTACTCCTACATTCTTCTTACTTTATCTATGTCTTATAAATTTTGTTTCTTGATATTTAAACACCACCTAGGATAGAAGTGTCAAAGATACAAAATCGAAATATGTCTTTGCTCTATTTTGTTAATATCCAGATAATTAATGTTTTATATTTTGAGGGACAACTAATATTAGCCATTGTGTTTGAACTATGACAACATAAACTTTTGTGAGTCTGGTGAGTTATTTCTAAAGGTTTGGCAGGAATAAGCTTCTCAAGAATGTCAAAGCCAAGAGTTATACAGGTCTTCTCGCTTAAAAAGCAATAAAAACTGGAACATATCACCAAAAATAAAATTTAATATATGTAACTCACTTGTTTTTATATTTATATAATTCTTACCATTTAATTCCAAAGAATATTAATTTTACTAAGAAATTCTTGGTTATACTTGAAACTCAGTGAAAATCCAGTGGTACTTATAGTAATTTGAGATTTAAAAATAACTTGGGAAAATGTAAAGGATTTTAGATAAGTGGTTGCAAATTAACTTAGGCTTAGATGCTTGTAATAATTCAGGGATAATTAATTTGTGCTCATGAGGTGACTGAAATCACAGAATAACCACCTAGTAATTTGATGCAATAATTCTGACTCTGCTAAAAAGTTGGCTTTTGTGATGTACTACTCTTTCACTGAAGAATAATAAATGTTTTTCACTTTGGAATCAGACTTCAAGTTTACAGACAAGTGTGTAATTCCTTGATTCTTATATACATTTTACACAATGAAATATATATAATTATATGCATCCACTCTCCATCTCTTCTAAATTTTCAGCCATTCAAATTTTTCCAAGAATGTATTTATGTTTTTTATTTAAATCTCATGTGTTAGAAACTAAACTAAATGTCTTGATCATTATTCACAAATAGTCGTATTTGAAACAGCATATTATAAGCCCCTGGGTTCTCATTTCTTTAAACAATAGGCATCTTAATGAAGAGCCTGGAAGTCATAATTCCCTGGAGGCTGCCTCTGAACTAACAGCCATTTCAGCCATAAGTTTCTGGTTAATAATAAAGTAAAAGAAAGGTCACAATGAAGAACTCTCTCCAAAGAATTACATGGATGGCAGCAGGCAAAGAGAGAGAGCTTGTGCAGGGAAACTCCCATATTTGAAACCAACAGATCTCATGAGACTCATTCACTATCACGAAAACAGTGCAGGAAAGACCCACCCCCATAATTCAATCACCTCCCACTGGGTTCCTCCCACAACATGTGGGAATTTTGGGAGTTACAGTTCAAGATGAGACTTGGGTGGGGACACAGCCAAACCATATCAATTTCCTTCATTACTCTAGTTCATTTGTATATTACAGGAGTCATGAATTTTATGTTTTAAGTTTAAAGGAGGAACAACTGTATTTAAAGTTTTACAGGTACTAATAGGATATCAATAAAGTTCTTCAATAGATCAATTCATTAATTTAACTAATGAATATTGAGCACTTATCATAGGCCAGGCACCGTTTCAGGCACTGGCTACACAAAGTGGTAGGAGAAGACAAACACAACCCTTGCTCTTAGGGAGCTTACTATTTTGTGGAGTAGATTAGCAATTAATAAAATAAAGCCACCAAACTTAGTAGTCTGAGTAAATATGGCACACTGCATAGTGGAAGAACCTGGCCTAGACTAAAAGTCAGAAGTATCGCAAAAATGTGGTACTCCAGCTAAAACTGAAGAATACCTAGGAGTTACCTAGTTGAAACGAGAGCCAAGCTGAGGAAAAGTACCAGAAACTGAAAAGGCCTATGTCAAGTCCCTGTGGCTGGAGAAAGCCTGGGGATAAATAAGGTGAAACCCCAGAGGAAAGAGAGCAAGGTAGGGATGGTGTGAGATGAGGCTGCTCATCCATGTTCCAGAGATTGACCTTTTCCCTGGAAGAAACAGGAAGTTACAGGATTTTTAGGAGGGTGATGACATTCTATGCCACAGATCTATCTTCATTGCCAGGGCTTTTGTGAAATATGATACCTAGCAGACAATGCCTGACATTTCATATAGCTGATAAATATTTGTTAGGAAAAAGAAGGAAAAAAGGAGGAAGGAACAGAGGGAGGGAGGGAGGAAAGAAAGGAGGGAATTAGGAAAGGAAGAAAGTAAAAGAGAAAGGAGGGGAGTAGAAGAGAAGAAAGAAAAAAAGTAAGAAAGGCAAAGAAAGAAGAGGGCAAGGGAGGAAGGAGGGAAGCAAAAGGAGAAGAAAGAAGGGAGGGAGAGACAGGTTAAGGGGTGGGGAGGGGGTGGAAGAAAGGAAGAAAGAGGGAAAACAAAGAAAGAAAGGAATGAAGGAAAAAAGTAGAAAGGGAGTAAGAGGAGATGGAGAGAGGAAGGCAGGAAGGAAGGAAAAAAGGAAGGAAGGGAGAAAAAAAGGGAGGAAGGATGAAAGGGGGAGAGAAGAGAGGGGGCAAGGAAGGAAGAGACAAAAAAGGATGGAAGGAATGAATGCAAGAAGGAAGGTAGGTAGAAAGGGAAAAAGGGGAGAAGGAAGGAAACATCAAAGAGTGAGACACAGCAGAGGCCTAGGATTTAGACACAAGTCAAATCGATTCCCCATCTACTACTGTGGCTCCTTGAACTTTCTCCATAACATCCCAGGTAATCTCATTTTGGTGGTTATTCCCATTTTTATAGATGAGGATAATAAACCCGGGATAATCAACTTGCTTAAGGTGATGTAACCAGTTCTCAAACAAGCCTTCTCTCCAGAATATTAACACATTCATGTAATGAGTGTGTGTAGACCTATATCATGTATGTGCACACATGTCCTTTTTCTCTCTCTCCACTGGGAATGTCTTAATTTTTATTAGATTCCAAGTAAAAGTCAAAATAATGAGACCATGCCTTATATATTCTTAAAATTATTGCAAACATTATATTTACTTTTAAGTAAAGTTGCTGTGAAAGAGTGCGCCTACCAGATAGTGGGAATTTTATTTATGCATAAAATGCACTGCATAATGAAGTAATTGAGTCTTCATTTTCCATATGGCTTTCTGGACAGTTTGGCTTTGAATGTGTTGGTAAGTTTCCCAAGTGGTTGTCATACATGAGGCTGATAGAAAATTAAAGGGCTGACTCTGCTTGTAGTTCCTTCAGGTCAAGAGGAAAGCAGCTAATATTATTGACTCCTCAACCCCAGAGAAGACAAAAAGACATTCCCTCCAGATAAACAGTTTCAATATATATCCCTTTCCTGTGTTGCCAGTGTGGATTTCACAGAAGCATAACTAAGGCACACCTGGTCAATTTACGGGCATGTGGAAACTAAAACGAAAGTACCGAAAAAGAAATTTTAACATTGAACAAAAGTACATCCCAGTTCTTTCTGGAATTAAGTACTAAGTTCCTGAAGGATTGAGTTGATTTATGCTTTTTTTTTTCTTTCTCTAATTTAGGAATCAATGACCTCAAAGAAGCCATTTCTTAATCTTTGCTCAGAATTGATGCTGGGCTTCCTTTGCTCTGCTTTTGCTCAAACTTCTCGCCTCCAGTTTGGGGCCCCTCTTTTCTCTGCCTGTCTCCCATCTCCCCCTCCTCTCTCCCCTCTCCTCTCTCCTCTCTTATCTCTCCTCTCTCATCTCTCATCTCACATACTCAGGGCTCATCTCAGATGATCCCACCTCTCTGTATTCATGACTATTTTCCTGGGACTCTCTCTGTAGTACTAATGGTTCTCTCTGTTGATCTATCACTTCCCATGCTTCCCAGCCCTCTGTTAAGAAAAGCACCATGCTGACTTCACAATTAAACAGAAAAAAAATTTACTCTGAAGATTAGTAAGTAACTTGCACCAAGTGTTGTATTTAAAAGGAGAAGAAGACAGTGTTTAAAAAATGACAGGAGTGGTATTCTTTCCCCCTGACATGTTTTCACTCCTCTCCAATATTTTTTTTGGAAGCTTTTGATATTTATTTTGGGTGTTTGCATCATGTGTGAGAAATATTCTACCACTTTCTAAATTAAAGAGAGCAGGGACTAAAAAACTCTTTGGAATTAACTGGTAGCAGCAAAAGGAAAAGGCTGATGAAAGGAAGAAACAGAGCCCTGAATAGAACAGAAATATCTCCAATAGTTTAAATAAGTCAGATATCTACCTATCACCCTCATAATTCTAACCTTCCTCTCAGCTCAAATCTGTGAGGCGTTCCTACTCCAGGGGCATAAGACCTAGAGAACTATAGACCTGGGTGGGAAGTAAAAGAGAGGAACTCTTAATACACAGTTTCAGGGATATTATGAGTTGGATACAACTTTATGAAAACTCAACCACTGTCATTATTTTTAACAGAACATGTATTTCAAGCTTGGAGCAAACTTGAGTGCACATAAGCCAGGTAGCTTGTATTCGAATTCCGGTTCTACCACTTATGAGATGCCTTTGACAATTATTTAGCCTGAGTTTTTACATTTATAAAATAGGGACAATATTGTTATCTACTTCACACGGGTATTATAAAGATTAACTAAATTAATTAATGTAAAGAACTGAGAACATTTTCTGACACTGTGTGGGATTGTTTAATTAAAGAGATAGATAAACACTGCAGAAACCTTTTGAATGCATACATAACATTAAGCCTGCACTAGTGGATCTGAAAGAGAATAGTGGTTACCTATTTTTGCCAATATCACTCTAGAAATATGGTGAGATGAAATGTCACTGCATCCTTAGAGTGATAATGGCACATTCAGTATGTGAAATTCCCAGAAATGTGCTTAGCATAGAGCAAGTACTCTACAATAGCTATTATTACTACTGTTATCAATGTTATCATATTATATAACCCTTCCCATGGCATGCTCATCATCAAGAATCTCTTGATTGGCAATCCCTGTTGCTATTACAGAACCTCTCAAATGATTGACTCAATAGGTGTTTCCAGTTTTGGTCAAAATTCCATCTCATTACCACTGTGGTCTTGTTTGTGGACGGCTATATTGTACAAGGCCTACTGAGCCCACAGAATGTTAGCATTGTAGCAAAACTGGCACTGCTGATCATTGGAAAATCTTTAATCCAGATGGTGCAGGTCAACATTTAAAACCCATATGGTTACCTTGAACCTAAAGAGGGGAAAACTGGTGGCCAGTTTCAATTCACATTTGAAAGTGTTTCTTAAGAAATCTTGCTATTAAATGCAATCAAGCACTTTGAGAACTAGAGAGGTGAGGTTTCCAAAACGTCAACATTTGGAAACAGAAAAAAGGAATACAATAACTGCTATTGTTATGTTTTAAACTTTTAAAATACCAAATTAGGTTTTGCTTTGCTTTGCTTTACTGAAGTAAACATTTGTTTGGGTGGCCATCTTTGAATCTATTCTAGCACTGACTTTTGTCACAGTGTGCAAATGTTTTCTAGCTTTGTTTTCCCTCTGAGTAAACATATAGACAATGTAATTTTCCATATGTACTCTGTCATTTGGGTTACTTTGGAGATATACAGGATCCAGGAGTCAGGATAAACCCAGAAATTAACTTTCTAAGTGATACTGGGCCATTCCCTGTTGACATGCAATTTCTTTGTGTTAACGGATTTTTCTGTCTTAAAAGGAAATCATGTTATGTTGCTTTCTATATTATTAACAATAGTAGCCCCATAATTCACTTTAATGTATTTCAAAACTAATTATTAAACAGCTTATATCTACGCTCTGCTTAGTGCTGGAGAAGGAAATAACTGTAAGATTAATGACACTCTAATGGGACAGAACAGACAATTCTCTGCCTCTAAGATCATCTAAACCAAAGACATGTACACAACTACCTATAATGTAGGCCAGACCACAGAAATGCTAAGTGATGCTTTAAAGTCTTCTGAAAAATAATTCCTTAACTAAACAAAGTCTCCCTACATCCAGAGTATGAATGATGCTGCTATTACTTATTTCTACTGTCTTCCATCTATTTTATAGTGTTCTTTGATCCATTCTCTGCATTTTTCTTTTTTGAAAGTAATATTCTTGATAGTTTAATAATGAGACCCCTCCTTTGTTCCTAGATTCCTTGACGGCTAATCAACAAAAGCTATTGAAAGACTTAATCCTCTAAGCTTGGCACCACATCAGTCTGGAAGTAGTTTACATGCAGAGTCCTTGGAGTAAATACTCATTAGAGGTTCTGTTGGCTCATTTAGTCACCCACATTTTGCAGTGGGTGGCCCAGTTGGCATCCTCCTTATTTTCTTTTTCCACCCCTGAAAATAATCCAGATGTAGCAACCTGACACTACTTTGTTTGGTACTCTAAATCCATTGTAATGAAGGGTCCATTAATTTGTGATGCTAGCTAGTAAGTCCAGATAAATAAAGGCCTCAGGCCGGTAATGCTGTAATAAATCTTTCACTAATATACTTTTCTCAGAGCAACCTATTGAATGCAGTTCAATGGCTTCAAGGATAATTTGCTGTAATTTCTTGTGCCTGAAACCTAGAGAATTATGTGCCATCTACCCCCACCTCACTACTTCTCCTCCCCACCCACATTTTTATACTAACAAACAAGTCAATTTACAGAAGCAAATTTATCCAGGTTATTCACTAATTACAAAGCAAGTATCTTGCTTCTTCATTTATTACCTAGATAGACTTTACTACATAGCTTCTTGATTATTACTTGAATCAAAGAAGCAGAGAGTCTCCAGAGTTTCCAGGTTTAACAATGAAAATCTCAAAACAAAACAAAAAAAAAACTTTGTTTCTTGACTTCCTAAGTACAAACTACTGTTAAAAGACAAGGAGGGTAAGATATACCTTATTCTTTCAGAGCTTGTTTTATTGTTATAAAGCCAATAAAAGTAAGTTGTCACTTTTTCCCTCAAGATTATGACAATAATCTGCAAAATGGGCTTGCAATAAAATTTACAACATATATAAAGTTCTTAGAACAGTGTCTAGCTTTAGGCCAGGAGTACCAATGTATGAGAAGCTATTATATTCTTGTCATATGAATTCATATTAATCTTTTTGTTTTATACTTTAAGTTCTCAGATACATATGCAGAACATGCAGGTTTGTTACATAGGTATGCATGTGTCATGATGGTTTCCTGCACCCACCAACCCGTCATCTACATTAGGTATTTCTCCTAATGCTATTCCTCCCTTACCCTCCCACCCTAGTACAGGCCCTGGTGTGTGATGTTTCCCTCTCTGTGTCCCTGTGTTCTCATTGTTCCACTCCCACTTATGAGTGAGAACATGCAGTGCTTGGTTTTCTATTCCTGTGTTACTTTGCTGAGAATGATGGTTTCTAGCTTCATCCATGTCCCTGCAAAGGACATGAATTCATCCGTTTTTATGACTGCATAGTATTCCATGGTGTATATGTGCCACATTTTCTTTATCCACTCTATCATTAATGGGCATTTGGGTTGGTTCCAAGTCTTTGCCATTGTGAATACTGCTGCAATAAACATACATACATGTGTCTTTATAGCAGAATGATTTATAATCCTTTGGGAATATACCCAGTAATGGGACCGCTGGGTCAAATGGTATTTCTGGTTCTAGATCCTTGAGGAATTGCCACACTGTCTTCCACAATGGTTGAACTAATTAACACTCCCACCAACAGTGTAAAAGGCTCCTATTTCTCCACATTCTCTCCAGCATCTGTTGTTTTCTGACATTTTAATGATCGCCATTCTAACTGGAGTGAGACAGCATCTAATTTTGGCTTAGATTTTCATTTCTTTAATGATCAGTGATGATGAGTTTTTTTCTGCTGTGTTTGTTGGCCACATAAATGTCTTCTTTTGAGAAGTGTCTGTTCATATCCTTCACCCACTTTTTGATGGGGTTTTTGTTTTTTTCTTGTAAATTTGTTTAAGTTCCTTGTAGATTCTGGAGAATTCTGTAGATTCTCTCTGTCAGACAGAGAGGTTGCAAAAATTTTCTCCCATTCTGTAGGTTGCCTCTGATGAAGTTTCTTTTGCTGTGCAGAAGCTCTTTAGTTTAATTTGTCTATTTTGTCCCATTTGTCTATTTTGGCTTTCATTGCCATTGCTTTTGGTGTTTCAGTCGTGAAGTCTTTGCCCATGCCTATGTCCTGAATGGTATTGCCTAGGTTTTCTTCTAAGGTTTTTATTGTTTTAGGTCTTACATTTAACTCTTTAATCCATCGTGAGTTAATTTTTGTATAAGGTGTAAGGAAGTGATCCAGTTTCAGTTTTCTGCATATGGCTAGCCAGTTTTCCAACACCATTTATTAAATAGGGAATCCTTTTCCCATTGCTTGTTTTTGTCAGGTTTGTCAAAGATCAGATGGTCAGAGTCGTAGATGTGTAGTGTTATTTCTGAGGCCTCTGTTCTGTTCCATTGGTCTATATATCTGTTTTGGTACCAGTACCATGCTGTTTTGGTTACTGTAGCCTTGTAGTATAGTCTGAGGTCAAGTAGCATGATGCCTGCAGTTTTGTTCTTTTTGCTTAGGATTGTCCTGGCTATATGGGCTCTTTTTTGGGTCCATATTAAATTAAAGTAGTTTTTTTCTAATTCTGTGAAGAAAGTCAGTGGTAGCTTGATGGGGATAGCATTGAATCTATAAATTACTTTGGGCAGTATGGCCATTTTCACGATATTGATTCTTCCTGAGCATGGAATGCATTTCCATTTATTTATATCCATGAGCATGGAATGTTTTTCCATTTATTTATAGCCTCTCTTATTTCCTTCAGCAGTGGTTTGCAGTTCTTGTAAGTTGTATTCTTAGGTATTTTATTCTCTTTGTGGCAATTGTGAATGGGAGTTCACTCATGATTTGGCTCTCTGTTTGTTATTGGTGTACAGGAATGATTTTTGCACATCAATTTTGTATTCTGAGACTTTGCTGCAGTTGCTTATCAGCTTAAGGAGATTTTGGGCTGAGACAATGGGGTGTTGTAAATATACAATCATGTCATATGCAAACAGAGACAATTTGACTTCCTCTCTTTCTATTTGAATATGCTTTATTTCTTTCTCTTACCTGATTGCCCTGGCCCAAACTTTCAATAGTATGTTGACTTGTAGTGGTGAGAGAGGGCATCCTTTTCTTGTGCCAGTTTTCAAAGGGAATGCTTCCAGCTCTTGCCCATTCAGTGTGTTATTGGCTGTGGATCTCTCATAAATAGCTCTTATTATTTTGAGATACATTCCATCAATAACTAGTTTATTGAAAGCTTTTAGTATGAAGCAGTGTTGAATTTTATTGAAGGCTTTTTCTGCACTTATTGAGATAATCACCTGATTTTTGTCATTGGTTCTGTTTATGTGATGGGTTGCATTTGTTGATTTGAGTATGTTGAACCAGGCTTCCAGTGATGAAGCCAACTTGATCATGGTGGATAAGCTTTCTGATGTGCTGCTGGATCCGGTTTGCCAGTATTTTATTTAAGATTTTTGCATCGATGTTCATGAGGAACATTGGCCTGAAATTTTCTTTTTTGGTTGTGTCTCTGGCAGGTTTTGGTATCAGGATGATTCTGGCCTCATAAAATGAGTTAGTGAGGATTTCCTCTTTTTCTATTATTTGGAATAGTTTCAGAAGGAATTGTACCAGCTCCTCTTTGTATCTCTGGTAGAATTCAGCTGTGAATCCGTCTGGTCCTGGACTTTTTTTGGTTGGTAGGCTATTAAATATTGCCTTAATTTCAGAACTTCTTATTGATCTATTCAGGGATTTGACTTCTTCCTGGTTTAGTTTGGGAGGGAGTATATGTCTAGGAATTTATCAATTTCTTCTAAATTTTCTAGTTTATTTGCCTAGAGGTGTTAAAGTATTCTCTGATGGTAGTTTGTATTTGTGTGGGATCAGTGGTAATCTCCCCTTTATCGTTTTAAATTGTGTCCATTTGATTCTTCTCTATTTTCTTCTTTATTAGTTTGGCTAGCAGTCTATTTTGTTAATCTTAAAAAAAAAAAAAAGAAAGAAAAAAAACCAGCTCCTAGATTCATTACTTTTTTGAAGGGTTTTTCGGGTCTCTATCTCCTTCAGTTCCCCTCGAATCTTAGTTATTTCTTGCCTTCTGCTAGCTTTTGACTTTATTTGCTCTTGCTTCTCTAATTCTTTTAATTGTGATGTTAGTGTGTCGATTTTAGATCTTTTCTGGTTTCTCCTGTGGGCATTTAGTGCTATAAATTTCCTTCTAAACATCGCTTTAGCTGTGTTCCAGAGATTCTGGTACAATGCGTCTTTGTTCTCATTGGTTTCAAAGAACTTATTTATTTCTGCCTTAATTTTGTTATTTGTCCAGTAGTCATTCAGGATCAGGTTGTTCAGTTTCCATGTAGTTGCGTGGTTTTGAGTGAGTTTCTTAATCCTGAGTTCTAATAAGGATTTGATTGCACTGTGGTCTCAGGGACTGTTTGTTATAATTTCCATTATTTTCCATTTGCTGAGGAGTGTTTTACTTCCAATTATGTGTTAAATTTAGAATAAGTGCGATGTGGTGCTGAGAAGAATGTATATTCTGTTGATTTGGGGTGGAGAGTTCTATAGATGTCTATTAGGTCCACTTGGTCCAAAGCTGAGTTCAAGTCCTGAATATCCTTGTTAATTTTTTGACTCATTGATCTGTCTAATATTGACAGTGGCATGTTAAATCTCCCACTATTATTGTGTGGGAGCCTACGTCTCTTTGTAGATCTCTAAGAACTTGCTTTATGAATCTGGGTGCTCCTGTATTAGATGCATATATATTTAGGATAGTTGGCTCTTCTTGTTGTACTGATCCCTTAACCATTATGTAATGCCCTTCTTTGTCTTTTTTAATCTTGGTTGGTTTAAGTCTGTTTTATCAGAGACTAGGATTGCAACCCCTGTTTTTTTTTTGCTTTCCATTTCCTTGGTAGATCTTCCTCCATCCCTTTATTTTAACCATATATGTATCTTTGCACATGAGATGGGTCCCCTGAATATAGCACACCAATGGGTCTTGACTATTTATCCAATTTGCCAATCTGTGTTTTTTAATTGGGGCATTTAGCCCATTTACATTTAAGGTTAATATTGTCATGTGTTTGATTCTGTCATTATGACGCTAGCTGGTGATTTTGCTCGTTAGTTGATGCAGTTTCTTCAAAGGGTCGATGGTCTTTACAATTTGATATGTTTTTGCCGTGACTCATACTGCTTTTTCGACTCCATATTGAGTGCTTTTTTCAGGATCTCTTGTAAGGCAAGCCTAGTAGTGACAAAATCTCTCAACATTTGCTTCTCTGTAAGGATTTTATTTCTCCTTCACTTATGAAGCTTAGTTTGGCTGGATATGAAATTCTGGGTTAAAAACTCTTTTCTTTAAGAGTGTTGAATATTGGCCTCCACTGTCTTCTGGCTTGTAGGGTTTCTGCAGAGAGATCTGCTGTTAGTCTGTTGGGCTTCCCTTTGTGGGTAACCCAACCTTTCTCTCTGGTTACCCTTAACATTCTTTCCTTCATTTCAACCCTGGTGAATCTGACAATTATGTGTCTGGGGTTGCTCTTCTCGAGGAGTATCTTTGTGATATTCACTGTATTTCTTGAATTTGAATGTTGGCCTGTCTTGCTAGGTTGGGGTAGTTCTCTTGGATAATGTCCTGAAGAATGGTTTCCAACTTGGTTCCATTCTCCCTGTCACTTTCAGGTACACCAGTCAAACACAGGTTTGGTCTTTTCACATAGTCTCATATTTCTTGGAGGCTTTGTTCTTTCCTTTCCATTCTTTTTTCTCTATTATTGTCTTCACACTTTATTTCATTAAGTTGATGTTCAATCTCTGATATCCTTTCTTCCACTTGATTGATTCAGCTGTTGATACTTGTGCATGCTTCACAAAGTTCTCTTGCTGTGTTTTTCAGCTCTATCAGGTCATTTATGTCCTCTAAACTGATTATTCTAGTTAGCAATTTCTGTAACCGTTTTTCAAGGTTCTTAGCTTCCTTGCACTGGGTTATAACATGTTCCTTTAGCTCAGAGTAGTTTGTTATTACCTACCTTTTGAAGCCTACTTCTGTCAGTTCATCAAACTCCTTCTCCATCCAGTTTTGTTCCCTTGCTGGTGAGGAGTTGTGATCCTTTGGAGGAGAAGAGGCCTTCTGGTTTCTGGAATTTTCTGCCCTTTTGCGCTGGGTTTTCCTCATCTTTGTGGATTTATCTACCTTTAGTCTTTGATGTTGGTGACCTTCAGATGGGGTTTTTGTGTGGCTGTCCTTTTTGTTGATGTTGATGCTATTCCTTTCTGTTTGTCAGTTTTCCTTCTAACAGTCAGGCCTCTCTGCTGCAGGTCTGCTGGAGTTTGTTGGAGGTCCATTCCAGACCCTGTTTGCCTGGATATCACCAGCAGAGGCTGCAGAACAGCAAAGATTGCTGCCTGTTCCTTCCTTTGGAAGCTTCTTTCTAGAGGGGCACTCTCCAGATGACAACCAGAGCTCTCTGTATGAGGTGTCTGTGTCGACCCCTGCTTGGAAGTGTCTCTCCCTCAGGAGGCACAGGGGTCAGGGACCCACTTGAGAAGGCAGTCTGTCCCTTAGCAGAGCTTGAGCGCTGTGCTGGGAGATCTTCTGCTCTCTTCAGAGCCAGAAGGCAGGAAGGTTTAGGTCTGTTGAAGCTGCGCCCACAGCCACCCCTTCCCCCAGGTGCTCTGTCCCAGGGAGATGGGAGTTTGATCTATAAGCCCCCGACTGTGGCTGCTGCCTTTCTTTCAGAGATGTCCTGCCTGGAGAGAAGGAATCTAGAGAAGCAGTCTGGCTATAGCAGCTTTGTGGAGCTACAGTGGGCTCCGCTCAGTTCAAACTTCCTGGCGCAGGTTTTTTACACAGGGAAGGGAAAACCACCTACTCAAGCCTCAGTACTGGCAGATGTCCCTCCCCCCACCAAGCTCAAGCATCCTAGATCAACTTCAGACTGCTGTGCTCACAGCGAAAATTTCAAACAATGGATCTTAGCTTGCTGGGCTCTGTGGGGATTGGATCCGAGCTAGACAATTTGGCTCCCTGGCTTCAACCCCCTTTGCAGGGGAGTGAACGGTTTTGTGTCGCTGGTGTTCCAGGTGGCACTGGGGTATGATAAAAAAAAAAAAAAAAAAAAAAAGACTCCTGTAGCTAGCTCAGTGTCTGCCCAAACAGCCTCCCAGTTTTGTGCTAGAAACCCAGGGACCTGGTGGTGTAGGCACCCAAAGGAATCTCCTGGTCTGTGGGTTGCAAAGACTGTGGGAAAAGCGTAGTATCTGGGCCAGAATGCACTGCTCCTCACAGCACAGTCCCTCACAGCTTCCCTTGGGTAGGGGAGGGAGTTCCCCGACATGTATTAATCTTAAATAAGGAAACATTCAAAGGTTTGTTTTGTTTTGTTTTGTTTTTTTCCAGAATTTATAAGACTGTGAAGTTCTATTGCTAACTTCTCCATAGATGACAGGAAATTGAGAGGAGATATGGTGTTGAAGAATAAAGGAATGTGGCCATCCTTTATAAAGGAATTGTGGCCTCCAGTTGTAGGATATTATATTTATATATTTGCACACATTACCTCATTAAATACTCACAATGACCACACAAGGTACATACTGCTTTGTCTGTTGGGCAAAAAACTAACTCTGTGCTAACAAAGGTTAAATAAAAATCCAGGATTTCAAGGCAAGCTCATCTAACTCAAAAAATCAGATTCTTTCTTCACATTGTTTCCATTCCCTGAGTTCTAACCAGACTACTTAGTATCCTTCTTTTTCTTTCCAAATACAGGAAGAGTGTAGGAAGCATCCTGTCATCTTGTGCAAAATCATACTGTATCTTGGATTTTAACTGCCGCTAAGATTTAATAACTTTGGAGGGAAAAACAGCAAGGTATCCTCCTGTGTACCATAAATAGGCTACTCCATGGTAAATTACATACTCATGAGTTATCCTAGAAGGAGCCTCACATCACTCTGGGACAGTGTTGCTGACCATGGCCAAAACCATGAGGGCTTGCACGTGTTCAGGATCAGCTCTGCTAAGTGTGTAACACACATGCAGATGCTGTGCTATTCCCAGCCTTACTACCGACTTACTCAAACTCGCTGCACTCAGACACAGATGCAGTTTCTGTCTTTTCTCATATATCACAGTATCCAGGTGTTTGTTTGTTTGCTCAGCCATGACATTGAACCACACAAGACTTTTATAAGTGGTCAAATATATTCATAAGGGGGCAATTCATAATACTAGTCACTTTAAATAGTTTACTACCATAAGTCTAAATTACTCATTCACAAACATACATATAAAACTTCTAAAATGTCATTTTGGTGACCATATCACGGTTTCTGCTATACCAACTTATATGACATAAAACTTCTCTCAAATGGTAATCTAGAAGAGCTCCGAAATAAAGTTTTAATTTAAACAAGACAATTGCTGCATAGCTAGACATGTTTATTTTGTTTTATTATGTTTCGTTTCACCATCAATGTGCTTTGAAACTCAGTACATCTGAGGCACTTGTATTATTGATTTCAACTTAGACTATATGGTTATATATCTTTACTATCTACACATCTATATATTCACACATATTAATATATATCTATAGATATATATGTGTATGTACATATATACACAGGTACATTCATATGTCTATCAATATGTTATCAAAAGTCACATGTAAATGTTTAGGCTCAAATCTTCTAAACTTCATTATACTTCATAACATTTCTGCATGTTCTATATTAACTATTATATCAAGTGTATTATGTTTGCTTAGACAAAGTAAAGCCAATGGAAGATATGTAACTTAACTCTTATTCAGCATTATGTTAGAGAACTCACCCCAAAAGTATAACAAGTAATAGTTCTATGAGAATTTTCTTTGTTTGTTTGTTTGTTTTGGACATAATACAACTTTTCTATTCTGGATGATTTATTATGGTTAAATAAGATAATACATGCTGAATTCGCTGCAAGCTAAAGTTCATAGAGCATTATCTGTTTATTTATCAACATGCTTATTAAGCAGGTTTCATGTGTAAAGGAAAATAAATGCACTGTCATATTGTTGCTATTTTCAATAATGTTACCAATAATAACTAAGTGCTACATGCCAGCTATAGAGGCACTTGGAGAATGAACACTCTATAAAGGGTAGTCCAATCCACCAAAAGTTTATTTTATAATAATATTAGATTTGAACTCTACCAAATTTTTTAAAAGCTCACAAACATGGTCTCACTTTGTCTTTACAACAACAATATGAAATAAGCATTATTATTATCCTCCACTCAAATAAGGCAAGTTTCATGAGCAAGAATTCACTACTGCTGCCCAAATGAAAAAGTAATAGGAATTTGCTGATAATTTTGCCCACGTGTAATACAATAGTCATTTAAAGCCTGTTTAAAGTGTTGATTGACTTTGCTATTAAATCATTAGAGGTCAACCTATATGGGGTTGGGGGGGAAGGGACTCAGAGTAAAGCAAAATTGTGCCCTAAAGATACTTGAAAGGGTGGTCTAAATTGAAGGGGAAAAAAAGAAATTAATGATAAAATTATTATAATTTCATAACTGACACCATATGCAAAAAATATTTCTAGCATTTAATTGGGAAAATAAAGATTTTTCTTAGAAAGCATTACATTTTTCTTCATTCTTCAGTCTAACATATTGAAAATAAACTGCCCAAATGAAAACATTTTCCCCTCTTATTTAAAGCCTGTATCTTTGAATGGCTTTGGAAACTATGGTTGAGTATAGCATCTAAGTACAAATAGGTAGCTTTCCAACAGCATTCAAAATGCGTTACCATGTGCTTGTTCCCTTCATATTTGAATTTTCCCCTTTTTAACTATAATGCCAAGTTAGTCCTTTTGTCATTCTCTGAACCAGAGAGCTTTCTTCTCTCTCCATGCTGAGCCTTTTGTAGGGCAAGAATCTTCTCGTTTACTTCCCATTGTCTCCTCTGTGGACTTTGCCTATTTGAAATCCTACCTATCTTTTCAGGTTTACTGCAAAGCCCATCTTTTTTGATGCTACTCAAGGATGCTTTCCATGATCCTTCCAGAGAAAAGGAATTTTTCTTTTTTTTTTTTTTTGCCAACCATTTTTGCTTTACTTTTATTTATCATTCACCCTATTTATGTCATACTTATATAATATATTTATGTGTTTGTGTATAATATCTCTCCAGCTAAATTACAAATTTTTAGAAATCAGAAAATATGCAATATTTTTTCCTTGAGGTCATAGTAGCAACTAGGATGATGCCTTAAATATTTATGTACTCAATAAATATTGGGAGAATCAATAAAATATTGTCAGCAAATTCAACACTAACACCACTCTAATAACATATTTTATGATTCTAATATTATAGTTCACAGAACAAATATTTTAAGAAGTGGAGTATTTCAATGTATGGCAAGGATAAAAACTTATGAAATGATATTTAATTCCACTCTGTGATTATTTCATTTATTTGGTTGGTTATTTTATTTGTCTTTCACTAGACTGGAATCTCCATAAAAGCTAATAATACACACTTTGTTTAACATTTTATTCTCAAGTGTATATTGAATATGTGTAAGAGGGAACGAAAGAGATAAGGAGAGAAAAGAGAGAGGGGGAAGAAAGAAGTGCACAGAATTTGTTTGCATAAGTTAGTGTTCTCATCACCCCTTCCACTAACTAGAAAGTCACCTCTGACTCATTCCCTAGTTTCCATTGCTTCTAATATACTCGAACAGAAAGAAATTCTGGTGAATCAGGGCTGTTAGTGCTGGGTACCTCGTAAAACAGAGAGGGCTGAAATTATTTTATGTATTTTAATCATTTTTTTGCTCATTAACTAATGTGACAATAATGAAAGTGCCTAACTGGACCAGTGAAATTCCAATGTAGGTGTTTGGTAAATATATAAAAAAATATAAATTCATGTATTTCATATACATACTAAGCATCAAATCTCATAGCACAAAGGTGCCCAACCTATGTTTATAGAAATAAAAAGCAGCCACAGTGAAAATACTGTAGGTTACGTAAAGCAGTGAAGAGAGAGAGAGAGAAATGTACAAAATTTCAAAACAGGCATAGTGGAATGCACCTGTAATCCCAGCTACTGAGAGGCTAAGGTGGGAGGATTGTTTGAGCCCAGAGTTCACAACTAGCCTGGGCAACAAGCAAGACTCCATCTCCAAAAAAAAAGAAAAACCAATAGAGAAAGCATAGTCACCTTCTATACATTGGGGAGGAAAAGAAAGACAGAGAGAGAAGAAAAAAAAGAAAGAAAGAAGAAAGAAAGAGAGAGAAGGAAGGAAGAAAGGAAGGAAGAAAGGAAGAAAGGAAAGAAAAGAAAGAAAGAAAGAGAAAAAGAAAGAAAGAAAGAGAAACAAAGAAACAAAGAAAGAAAGAAAGAAAGAAAGAAAGAAAGAAAGAAAGAAAGAAAGAAAGAAAGAGGGAGGGAGGAAAGAAAGGAAAGAAAGAGAAAGAAAGAAAGGGAAGGAAGGAAGGAAAAGAAAGAGAGATAAAGAAAGAAAATTTCTAAATTTTAGAAATCAGAAATTATGCAATATTTTTTCCTTGAGGTCATAGTAGCATCTAGGATGATGCCTTAAATATTTATGTGCTCAGTAAATATTGGGTGAATCAATAAAATACTGTCAGCAAATTCAACACTAACACCACTCTAATAACATATTTTATGATTCTAATATTATAGAGAGAAGAAAGAGGAAAGAAAGAAAGAAAGAAAGAAAGAAAGAAAGAAAGAAAGAAAGAAAGAAAGAAAGAAAGAAAGAAAGAAGGAGAAAGAAAGGAAGGAAGGAAAGAAGGAAGGAAGGAAGGAAGGAAGGAAGGAAGGAAGGAAGGAAGGAAGGAAGGAAGGAAGGAAGGAAGGAAGAAAGAGGAAGGAAGGAAAGAAAGAGAAAGAGAAAGAAAGGAAAACTTCCCCTAAGCCAAGCCTCACATCTTACGCGAATTAACTCAAAAGTATTGAATGAATCGCAGACTTAAATGTAACATGAAACAACAAAAGTTTTAAAAAAAAAGTATGAAAAGACTTTGGAAACAAAGACCAAGCAGAAATTCTTAGAGACTTGATACCGAAAGCACAGTCACCACCACCCCCACCAAAAAAAAAAATCACAAATCATACTTTACCAAAAGTAAAAACTTTTGCTATGTGAAAGACTACATTAAAAAGATTAAAGGACAAGTGGCAGAGTGGGAGGAAATGTTTCCAAACCACATATCTGTCAAAGGTCTTATATTTCAAATATATAAAGAACCTTCAAAATTCAACAGTAAAAAGGCAAATAATCCCATTAGAAAGTAGGCAAAAGACATGAAGAGACATTTCATCTAAGAAGATATACAGATGACAAAATGCACCTGAAAAGATGATTGATCTCATTAGTTATTAGGGAAATGCAAATTAAAACCACAATAGGATATCAGTACAGTCCTATCAGAATGGCTGTATTAACAAATAAATGAGAGAGCCCTAGGGCTGGTGAGGATGCAGAACAGCTGGATCCCTCACACACTGCTGAGGGGAATGGAAAAGGGCACAGCCACTCTGGCAGTTTGTCAATGTCTTAAAGAACTAAAGATGCAACTATCCTACAATGCAGTATTTATACTCCTGGGCTTTTATCCCAGAGAAATGAAGACTTTGTTCACACAAAAACCTGTGTACAAATGTTTGTAGCAGGTTTATTAATTTTTTAAATTACTGTAGTATTAATAAATGTACCATGTTAATCATTTTTAAGTGTGCAGTTTTGTTACACTAAGTACATTCACAGTGTTGTGCAACCATCACCACTCTCCATTTCTAGAACTTTTTCATCACCTCAAATGGAAACTCTATACCCGTTAAATAGTAACTTCCCATTTTCCTCTCCCTCAGCCTCTGGTGACTTCTATTTTCTGTCTCTATAAATGTGCCTATTCTAGTTACTGCTTATGAGTGAAATCATGCAACATGTGACCTGTGTCTGATTTATTTCGCTTAGCATAATGTTGTCAAGGTTAGTACATGATGTAGCATGTATCAGAATTTCATTTTTTAAGGCTGAATAATCTTGTATGTATACACCACATTTTGTTTCTCAGAATTTCATTTTTAAGGCCAAATAATCTCATATTATGTGTATATACAACATTTTGTTTATTCATTCATCTGTCATGGCACACTTTGCTTGTTTCCACCTTGTGGCTAATGTGACTAATGCCACTAAGAACATTGGTGTTCAAGGGTCTGTAGCAGCTTCATTCTTACTAGCCAAAAACTTAAAAACAAATACAGATATCCTTCAACAGGTGAATGGTTAAGCAGTCTAGAATAGGCATACCATGGAATCCTACTTAGCAATAAAAAGGAATGAACTATTGATACACACAACAGCCTGTAATCCCCAGAGAAATTCTGACTGATAAAAGCTAAACACAAAAGAATGTGGGCTGGGCCGGGCGCGGTGGCTCACGCCTCTAATTCCAGCACTTTGGGAGGCCCAGGCGGGCGGATCACGAGGTCAGGAGATAGAGACCATCCTGGCTAACACGGTGAAACCCCGTCTCTACTGAAAATACAAAAAATTAGCCGGGCGTGGTGGCGGGCGCCTGTAGTCCCAGCTACTCGGGAGGCTGAGGCAGGAGAATGGCGTGAACCCGGGAGGCGGAGCTTGCAGTGAGCCGAGATTACGCCACTGCACTCCAGGCTGGGCGACAGAGTGAGACTCCCTCTCAAAAAAAAAAAAAAAAAAAAGATTATGGGCTGTAAGGTTTCATTTCGATCACATTCTTGAAATGACAGGATTAAGGTGGGAGAGAAGAGAATGTAACTATAAAAGGCAGCATGAGAAATCCTTGTGGTGATGGTGTGATGATGTTTTGTCTCTGGACTATATCAGTGTCAGTATCCTGGTTTTGATGTTGACCTACAGTTTGGCAAGATGTTACCCCTGAAGGAAACTGATGAAGGGTACATCGGATGTCTCTACATTATTTATTACAACTGCATATGAATGTATAATTATCTGAGAAAAAAAAAAAAAGAAAAGCTTAACTAAAATTAAAACGGGGGGCCAGGCACGGTGGCTTATGCCTGTAATCCCAGCACTTTGGGAGGTCAAAGCAGGCAGATCACCTGAGGTCAGGAGTTTGAGACCATCCTGGCCAACATGGCGAAACCTCGTCTCTACTAAAAACACAAAAATTAGCCCGGCATGGTGGTGGGCACCTGTAATCCCAGCTACACAGGAGACTGAGGCAGGAGAATCGCTTGAATCCGGGAGGCAGTGGTTGTAGTCAGCCCAGATCACAGATTGCACCACTGTACTCCAGCCTGGATGACAGAGCGAGACTCCGTGTCAAAAAAAAGAAAAGAAAAGAAAAGAAAAAAAAAGACAAAAAGGAGGGAGAGAAGAAAGGAGGGAGGAAAAAAGGAGGGACAAAAAGGGAGGGAAGGTGAGAAGAAAGAAGAAAGAAAGGGAGGAAGGGAAGAAATCTCACCAGGAAACCTTTTAGATCTCAGCCAGCCCAATCTCCTTGGCATCATCCCTTAATGTTGACTCAGATGTGCTACCTCTTGGAAAGGTGATTATTCACATTCAGTTTAATGCCCGCAGTGTGCTGCACACAGCGTAATAATAAAATGGCACAATTTTAAATTTCCTTCAACTTCTATTTATTTCCAGAATTCCTTGAAGTTTTGACAGCCACTATATTTTCATGCTAAATGGCCATTGTCAGTGCACTAGGAGTTTCTCTTCCTGGAGACATGTTAAGAAGCAAAGGGCATACTCTAGTTTCTTCCTTTTTCATGTTTTATAAATATTTTGCTTTTTATTAAAGATTTCTGAGAGAATAACTTTGAGTTCTTAATCGTCTGAGGACTTGCTTTGACGGGGCTAATTGTTTAGTTGAATGGAAGACATTGTCTGTTGTGAAGTGAAAGCAGAAGTTAAAAAAAATAAACAGAGTTCCTCCCTTTTAAGTTTCTGGTGTTATCATGCAGTCTACAAGCAATTTTGGACAAAGTGCTAAATGTATTATCTCTTAATGTTCTTAAAAATCTACAAGTTTTAATGCAGATTGGCAATCATAGTATGAAATAACAGTTTACCACAGAATATATTCCTCATAAACTAGTAGCTCGGGGAAGTGTTCTAGATTTTCTGTTACATGTAACTGGAGTGACTCATTCACATCATACACACACACCATCATCAATGAACTCATGTCTGAAGAGCCTACAGTCTTCCTAATTTGAAGCAGCTGGTACATTCTAAATATGGAGAGCCTGGGTTTCTAAAACCATCATTAACAATCAGAATCCTTGATTTATTATTCTTTCTTTACTATTCTCTCTGTAGGGGGATTTATATCACAGAGCTGCTAGCTCTCCCCCTATTGTTCCCAGACTGTCATGCATAAGATGTCAACAAGAGTATATTTCATTCATACTCTAAAATTAAATACTTTATCCCACAATTAGCCATAATCATGACCACATACGACTATGATTTACCATAACTAAAATAGATGGCGTGGGATTTATTGTTGGCTTATGTTTGAAATAGCAAAGACAGATTTTTGAATTAAATAATTGCATGCTAACTATTTGAGGCATAATTGTACTTACTTTGTTTTTCATACGTCTCCACCTAGTTAGCACAATATTAAAATCTTCTGTTATAAATGTTCTGTTTTAAATAAGCCACATATATTCATATACATATATGTGTGCATGCATGTGGGTGTGTATAAAATATGCTCTTTGAGAACATGATTATTCTTAGTAGAGAAGAATAAACCAGATTGTGAGCTCTTTCTAATTATATTTTTCAAGAATTATCTTTATTACTAACTTATATATAGTGTCACTGTATGTGCCTTGGTCAATTATCTCATTTGAAAAACATAATAATTATGTAAGTCAGGAGTCTATTAAACACTTCAGTGTCTCTTGCTTGTCTAAAACTCATGTCCCTTTCTTGTGTAACACCACCGTGATGTTTTATTTGAGAACCGGGCCTCAGGCATGGCCTGCAGTTTGATGGAACTGTCAATCAGGACATCCTGCTTTCTCCTCTCCCCCGACTGAGGAAAGGGACGCAGGATCACAACTAGCCACTCAGACTGTTTCTGGAGTATTTGCAACTTAAGTAGATAGGCATAAGGACGCAATTCAATTCATTCTTTGATTCTAGTTTTGGCTCCCTAATAATGAGCATAAGTTCTTGTTCTCTCAAACCCTCGAGCTGAATGGCTTCATACCTTTCTGAGGCCCAGTTCAGTTCTTCATTTGTTTCCTTTAGCTACCTCATATCTTCACAATACATTTCTTTAAAATAGTTAAAAGTTCATTTCCGTTTCTTGCACCTGAAAACCCTGACATGATGTTGCTCTCTTCTTCTTTTTTTTTTTTTTTTTTTTTGAGACCGAGTCTCACTCTGTCACTCTGTTGCCAGGCTGGAGTGCAGTGGCGCAATCTTGGCTCCCTGCAACTTCTGCCTCCCGGGTTCAAGCAATTCTCCTGCCTCGGCCTCCCTAGTAGCTGGGACTACAGGCGCCCACCACCATGCCCGGCTAATGTTTTGTATATTTAGTAGAGACAGGGTTTCACCGTGTTAGCCAGGATGGTCTCGATCTCCTGACCTCATGATCCACCCGCCTCAGCCTCCCAAAGTGCTGGGATTGCATGCATGAGCCATCGCCCCCGGCCCAATGTTACCCTCTTCTTGCAAATGAGGAAACTGAGGTGTAAAGAGGTGAAGGGGCAGTGGTCCACAATCACGTGGTGCTTAGTTAAAACAGCTGAACTCAGGAAGCCTGATTCCAAGCTCTGTTTTCAAACTCAAAGTAACATTGACTCCTTGATTTCAGTTTCAAAGTCATTCAGGTGTGAGAACATCTAGGTGGTCCCACAGTAATATTAGATTAGACTAAAAATATAAAATGGATATAAGAGGAATCATCTATTGCTTTGTTGCTTTCAATCAGACAGTATTTATTATGTACCCAAAAGATTCCTTGCATTAAATAAGGAGTACAAAACCATGACCAATTTTGCAGTGATCCTGCAAGTTCCTGTTACTCTCCTTTTAGTGTTTAATGTCATGCAGCTGTGCACAATTCCGAATTAACGTGAGTTCAAGTACAGGGCCTACCTGTATTTAAAGAAATATTTTTATTTCACACCCATTTAGCAAGAAGGGAGAAGTGAAGTCCAGTGCAATGAGTGCTAACATGTGTGTAAACATCGTTTTAAAACTCCCATGAAGAACTACACTTTAAGTCAGAGTCAGATGCAGGAGGATCAAATTATTTCTAGATTGAAAGTAAGAACAGGAGAAAGCACTGTTAAGTCTCCAATCCAACGGTCAAGGGCTTTTGTCCCTTTTGTGACTTGTGTACAGTTTACATCTTGAGCCTCTCTTTTCATCCTTTTTCAGCATCCTAAAGGCAAAACAGCACTGTCTCATGGGCCAAGTAGCACTGGGATTAAGGATCAAAGTCAGAGTGGGATAGACAAGGTTGGGGTTGAAGCTGGGCTCACCTGAATGCAGAATGCCCAAACTGGCCTAACGCCACCAATCCTCTGACTCGCCTCTTCCAGCAAGTGACCTGACAAGCACTTGGAAGCAACTTTTCATAGAAGTATGGTGATTTCTGATCTTTTCTATGTCTATGTCAAAGTGGTTACTCCTGGGGTCAAGGAAGAAATGGAATGTGGTCTGAGGAAGAAGGCATGCTAAAGACCACCTACATTTTGAGGAAAGTTTTAAAATCAGTATCTAGTAAAATCAACAACTTTCTCCCATAAATTGTGTTTAAAATGCCTTGGAGTAAGGAATATTTATTGTATAGTGTACCAGAAGGATCCTGGACCATAAAGCCAAGCAAATCTGATTATTATTTTAGCCTTTATGTTTTCCAGCTGTGTGAATTGGACAAGTAATTTCTTCATGCCTCAGTTTCCTGCTCTGTAAAATTAGGGTATCTCAAAACATTTCTATCATTTGGGGTTATTGGGAGGGTTGAATTGGTTAATCTATCCAAAAATTGCCTGGAATATGACAGCTACTTCACTGTATTAATATTTCCTCCCATTCAGGGAACATTTTTCAGAATTATTCCAGTAGAGCACACTATAAAAATTCTATCAATTTCTTAGCAAACATCATTAGAAACAAAGTATCACCTAATTAATATTGCCCACTGACTACATTCCAAAGGAAGTGTGTTTCTTTTCTCTTTAAAAATACAGTTGTAATTTAGTTCACAAGGAATAAAATGAATTAATCTTAGTAGCTTGTTCTGTTTTGGTTGTTGGTGATATTAGTTAGGGTCACAGAAGGAAACTGATGGCATATTCAAGCTATGTGTTTGAGGAGAGTGTAATAATGGGGAAGGCTTAGAGTGGGACTATGCAATAGTCAAAGCCACATAGTATTTTAAAATTTTCTAGTAAACACATTTAAAAAGTTAAACGAAGCAGGTGAAATTAATCTCAAAAATATCTTGAGTTTAACCCAACATATCAAAATATCATTTTAACAGAAATGAATATAAAAGTTATTAGTAAGTTTTCTTTTTTTATATTAAATCTTTGAAATTTGTGTGCATTTCACATTTACAGCCCATTTCTGTTCAAATAATAAATCCTCAAATAAAATGCAGTCTGATAAAAATAATAAAGTCGTGTTTAAGAAAAACATATTTTGCTCTATACAATTTGTTTTTAAATTTTAACATTAATTAATAAATGAATTTTTCTTAAAATACAAAATTTATTTCCTCAGTCACACCATTATGACAGTCCCTCTATCAAGAGGTCAATAGCCACATGTAGCTAGTGGCTTCAGATTGGATGATGCAGGTTTAGAGAAACAAAAGACGTAGTGTAGTAGTCTGAGGTGACTTGAGCAGGGAAGCTTTAAGCTTGAAAGAATAAGGGGAAACAGTGGTTTCAGAAACCTCAGGGGTTAGCTGTATGGAGAGAGCCCCCCTTTAAATTCCTTGGATTCAGATACGCAACCAACCTAGAAGACCAAGTACAGAGGGAAACAAAGGAATTAATACCTACAACCACACTCCTATAGCTCCATACTGGTAACTTGACTTACCAAAAATGAAAACTCTGATTTGCAGCATTTGCTCATTTCCATAGTGTAAATTCTTTCACCATGACTGATTATAAGCTGACAATATGATATCACTGAATACAGACTTGTGGAAAGGTGTGCAGAATTTGCTCTCTCCAAGCACCTCTTACAGTCCAGTCTCCAGCTAGTGTCTTTTATTGGCCAAACTCAACTGGCAAACAGAGGCAAGAAAGTGGCTGATACATTTCCTCCCATGACACTGAATACATGTCAGCCTCCTGTGGCACTGAATAGAATGGAGAAGGGTCAGAAAGGGCAAGTGGAAAGTATACTAGATGCTCAAAATTAAAAAGACCTATTTTTTTTATCTTTGACTTCCATACATGTAGAAGAAAATGACAGTCATAAAGAAGCTGAAATCAATAGCTCGAAGATTTTGAAGGCAGAATGTTAAGTAGGGCAGGCATCAGATTTTTTATTTGTTAGATGAAAAATTTTTGTTCTATGAGTATAGAGCTTGTGCAAAGGAAAAATGTCCTTCCGCTATAAAACTTTTGAAAAAAGAGTTTTAGCAGACAATTATTGAAATGTTACATTTTCCATGAAACAATAAATTTTTATATTAATAATGTAATTATTCAGTATATTGAAAAAATTGAAGTGCTGCAAAGATAAAATGTTGTTTCAGTTAATTATTTCATCCTCCATTTTTGGAATTGCCCAGGTTTGTACACCTAACAATCTACTACAGCTGTCTTTTCTCATAACCAGTAATCCTTCAGATTCTTCCTTTTAGTTCCATCCCACTGCAGTAGAAATCCAGGTCTTCATCATACTGCAATTCATGCCTTTGCCTGCCGTGGCCCTCTGCCTTCTCTCTTTCTTCCCAGATTACTCTACATAGCATCACGAGGTGATTCTTCCTAAGATACCACATTTTTTGTCATCCCATTAGTCAAGAACCTTCAGAGACTCTTTTGACTATCAAAACAAATCCAAATTCTTCACCTGGGCCTCTAAGAACTTCGTAACTTGAATTTAACCTACATTTCTAAAGTCCTCTATGAGCACATCCATGCAGCCAGATCAAGTTATTGCTACCTCCAGAACACAGGCCCGATTTACCACAGTGTTTTCATTTTATCCTAACTCATTTTTGCCCAGCCCCAACACATACACACACACACATACATGCACATGCACAAAAACAGGCATGCATGTATACACACCAAAATATCACTTTTTATTATCCATATTTTTCCAAACCTCATCCATCATTGAGGTTCAAGTAGAAGCTTTTTGAAGGCTTTGTATCTGGCCTACACCATCAGCTCCATACTCTGAACTCCAGTGGCAATTGATCCCCTGACTCATTTTGTACCTGGATCCTCACTGCAGTTGTTCCCATCCCTTCTTTTGCATCACTCCTTTTTGCTTCCATTTTAACATTAAATTCTAAAAATAATCCCATGAATCCAGAAAGGTGATTAGATTTTAAATGACAGTCAGTTGCTGAAACTTTCCTCAGAGTTCTGAGATAAGCAGTAGGCTAGAAAAGACCAACAATTTTTACAAGTAAATGTAATAAGATTATATCTGGTGAACAGCTTTATCCTATCGTTAGCAATAACATGCATGATGCTAGACTGCCCTAAGCCCTAGAGTCACCATATTATTAGATGAAAGATGTTCATTAGGATGGAGCGGAAATGCTAAAGGTTTGGGTTTAAGTGCTGGACTGTGATTAAGTACCAAATTTTTCTACATCTGTTTCTGCACTGGCCAACAACTTTCTGATTAACATGTGGAATGCAGCTTTTCTCACCCGAGTCCATCTTCTCCACTGTGGTCTCTGGAATAGGAACACTCCTTCATGCCTGGCTGCCCCTGTTCCCATCTCTTGGCCATTCAAAGTTTGCTTCTGGATTCAGCCTGTTATTGAAGGTCTGGAGCAGCCATCCTCAATTTTTGCTCTGTGAGATGTTGACAGTTGTGAATGAAGATAGGGGATGTATATGAAAATAGATATGGGTTGTACTGGCTAGAACAAAGACAAATTTCTTTGCTGCAAAACTTCTCAGAGCTTTTACTAAGCCAATATGAAATGTGAATTGTTAAAACAATAATATAATAGGTAGTATTTCAAGCATATATTTAAATAGAGAAATCTCATTCAGTCTTCACAGCAACACTCTAGGGTAAATTTTAATGTTCTGGGGGCAGAGTACAGCAGAGGGAGATTTCTCTACTTAAATATGTGCTTGAAATCCTACCTACTATTACATGGAAAGCACTTAAAACAGGGCCTGGGTGAAGACAAAAGCACTTTGGGCTTGTTGCTATTGTTGTTGCATAAATGTCTAACTAGGACCTCAACAGTGTCTATGTGTTTTCTGTGGAAGAAACAGAGTTGCATGTGGATTGAACAGGGACCCTTTTCAAGTGATATGAGAATTCCATATGGATATTGCAAAGAACCAATATGGACCTCTTTATGAGTTCATTTGAATCAGAAACCAATTCAACTGCAGACAAGTTTATTCATTTCTACTCTTCTCAAAACCTGGCTAACCTGGCTTTAGCCGGAGTTCAATTAAACAGCATAAAATAACTGTTCAGAGCATAACCTCTGGAGTCTTGCTTAATTCCCAGTTTCCACTGGTGACTATATTGCCATGTACAAATATTGAAAGGAGCTATGCCTGTAAATCTGTAAAATGTGAATAATATTTATCTTTCTGCATTGTTGTCAGGAATTCAAGAGATAATATGTGTGAAGCACATAGCCTCATGGCCAGTACATACTAAATGTTCAATAAATGGAGGTTTCCCAATTAATCCACTACTAAACTTATTTCCCTAGTTTATTTGAACAGCAAAATATCAGCTAACTTTATCCATGTAGTCATTGCCATAGTATCCACGAAGACCAATTTCCATTACAACTAACAGGTATTTAGTAAATATGTTGGCTACTTGGATTGCTGACAGATTGAATTGCTGGATTCTTCCATGCTATTAGGGATTAAAGGGTGAAGATATATAAGCTCTCAGGGATCACTGCTCTGAGCTGCCAAAATAGGCAAACTAGATTTCACAAGATCAAAAAGCAATCTCTGAAGCAACTTTGGCACTCCTTTGTTTTTTTAAACCTTTACATAATGTTCAATATAATGTATAAAGTTTTAATTCTTAGTTAAAAGTCTTCCCAATTTCATTGCTTTGATTATGAATGTTGTGAATAATACTGAAGTTATTCACCATCCAGTGGTCGGAAGCTGCGGGGAAAATAATTTTAATTTTAAATGTTTCATGCAACATTGCTAATGTTATCTATCCTGTTTGGGCAGGGAGAAAATTGGCAGGAGTCATGAGATGGAGAATTTATGTGAGTTAATGGAAATGTTGTGGCTAACCAACAAAGGAACTTCCCTAGCCAAAATCAAAACAAAGATATTAACTTGGAAGAGGGAAAAAGCCTGCGGCATAATAATATCATGCATTGTAACCTTATCTAGTGGTTGAAGTAATTTGGTTTGAAGAACTTAAAGAGCATTTTGTGGTTTTTGTAAACTGCCAGCAGACACTGTATTTAGCAGCCTCTCCGCTATTAAATTCACATACCATCCTTTACTTTCACCAAGTAAGGCGATTTAGCTTTATCTCTGGGTTGTTACCAACCTGTCCAAGACCTCTTGAAGACAAAAGCCAAGCCTTCAGAACTTGCCTGCAATGCTTGTGTATTGCTGGCTATTACTGAAGACAAACACATCTAAAGGTTTGCTTACATTCAGTTGACTTAATTTTCAGAGTCCATTTACACAATTTTGGTCTGGGATCTAGACATAGTCATCACCCTTTCTTGTAGAAAGAAATCTTTCAGAACAATCTCTCTCTCTCTCTCTCTATCTCTTTCTCTCTCTCACACACACATACATACACACCACACACACACACATACACAGGACAAATTCACAATTAAAGTTTATAATAATCTTAAATTAAATAATCCAAAGGATGTGTTATGCTGAGTGAATCTGCTGTAGAAGGAAATAATAATTGGGGGAGTAGAGACCAATTCTCTTTTTCTGTTTTACAATTCAATAACATAACTGTGTAAATAACAGAAGAGAAGCCAGGGAAGAATTAGAGCTTGCAAGGAACTCCCAATTAATGCTTTAATGGTTACCACTGGCTCATCTGGCCCCCTGCTGCTCTCCTTTGAAGTCCTGGTGCTCCTCCATGGAATGCCCTCAGCACCTGACACTGGAGGAAACCCTGCAAGGGCTCCTGTTTGGCCAACACATGGGGCACATGCAGTTAACTCAGCTCAAACAGTTCTAGGGAGTTGGGAGTACTCATTTGCTAATTCATTTTTCTATTAAAATAAGCTGTTATTCTGTAACAAAAATTTCTCAAGGCTGGCATATTATTTTATTAAAACCATGGTTTCATGAGTTACAGATAACATTAACAGTATTAACTACATATAAAACTTGAACTATTACCTAAAATATTAATTTACTGTAATCTAATTTGTTTCCTTTTTGTGTTTCTGAAATTTAGTAATATTAAATATTATATTAAGATTAGTAATATTTCTAACATTATTTTCTAAGGCAACTTCTTTGAGAATTAATGCCTGCAGAATTTGAATCCATAGAATTTTTGTTATTCCTTTTATTTTATTTCCTTCAGCTATAGACATTATTGGCAATATGTTGATTAGGACAATGAAATTCTTTTTCCTACACTACTTTCTATAAAATTTATAAGTTAAAATTAAAACCGTATCTCAGAAATGTCACCAGTTTCTCATTTATTGTCTTAGTTTTATTTTCATTTTACATGTGATAAAAGTCTCAATGTTCTGTTGTTTCTCATGAAATAAGACACAGAACAAATTCATTTTGCTCTTGCTTATTCACTTTTTGCTAAAGGAAATTTTAAAAACTAAACTCACAAATATGATTTATATAATCTTACATAATGTAGGAGGAAAAGCAAATAATTTTCATGTGCAGAATGAGGTCACTGAAGAACAGGATATTATGTGTATTTATTTATGTATTTAGAGATGGACTCTCACTCTGTCACCCGGGCTGGAGTGCAGTGGTGCAATCTTGGCTCACTGCAACCTGCGCCTCCTGGGTTTAAGCGATTCTTCTGCTTCAGCCTCCCAAGTAGCTGGGACTACAGGCGTGTCACTCCATGCCAGGTTAATTTTGTATTTTTAGTAGACATGGGGTTTCACCATGTTAGCCAGGATGGTTTCAATCTCCTGACCTCGTGATCTACCCGTCTCTGCCTCCGAAAGTGCTGGGATTACAGGCATGAGCCACTGTGCCTGGTCAGGACTCCATGTATCTTTAACATACTCTTTCTCCATGGGCACTCCAAAAGAAATTTGACTTCCATATTTTTACTCAACCAGCTATTTAAATATCTGTCTCAGACTCTTAATTCTGTGAAACTGAGAGATCATAAAGGAGGAAAAATAGTTCTGAAGAATTAAAAGCAACAACAAAAAAACATTGCTAGTCTTTCATTTGTAATGAAAGTCAAAGAGAAAGTGTATCGACAATGTATATTTGTCATTCTGGATCTTCAGTTACAGAATTGCTTAAAGAATAACACTGTTCAGATACAAAGCTGTCCACACCACCAATGATTTGTAGATTAGATTTTTAAAATAGCATACAATTCAACTTAAGAAAGACATAGAATATGCAACATAAAGGGAAAATGGACAAACTGAGACATTTCTTGTTTCAAGTGTTTGGACCAGGATTCCATTCTCTTTCTGGGAAAGGTAACTGAACACCTCTCCTAGACAGCAGATTATAAGGTTAGTATGTTACCAAGAAAGGTTTTTGAATGAAGTTCTTTTGAGACTCGAGTTCTGACATAAACTATAGGAAGTCACATGTGTTTTGAAATTGACAAGTCTTGAAGGCCACAACAACTTTCTTTCCCCAAGACATCAAAGAAAGGGTGCTGTCTGGTGATTAACCTCACACACAAAATTACTGGGTCATGGGATGGAGACAGATTTCCGTAGTTGCCTTGGTGATCTGTTTTGCTAGTCTACCAACTAGCAGGATGAGGAAAAACAGCTGCACAAAATTGGCTTCCTCTTTCCTAAGGCAGTTGTGATAGCAATACAACCAGTAGATTTGTTTCCTGTATCTCTGAAAAATGTCTGCCTGACACCTAGTTTAGCCTTTCTTGATAGGCCAAGGATAACTCTGAAAACCTAATTTTAATTTGACTAAAAAAAAATTACATACTATACTAAAAATAAATCATTGAGATGAGGAGAAACTTAGAAAATTTCATCAACAAGCCTCAGTGACATGTGATTTATCCATGTAATAAACCTGCTCGTGTACCCCCCGAACCTAAAATAAAAGTAGAAAGAAAAAAAGCAACTCTCAAATAATAAGGATTACCTCCAAATTGGCACAGAATTACCTTTAGAACACTCCTGGAGAGTTCTATAACTTAAACTAGCCATTTTTTAAAAGAAATCGATGATGTTTAGAAATTTTTACCTCATGCAAAACTCAAGTTTGAATCTCTGTAGTGCCCACTCTCTGTAGTGGACCACGCTGTAGTCCCAGTTCTTTTTCAGGTTATAATACAGAGAATAACTATTCCCATTATACTAGTGAAGTAACGTAAGAGTTCTTTCTTTCTACACTTTTAGCATCTAACACAGAACCTGACACGTAGAAGGCTTTCAAAGAATATTTATGAAATGAGTATGTGAATGAATAAAATATTACTCCATGTCAATATGTTACTAGACATCCTTTCCCAGTTAAAATGCTTCCATTATTTTCTGTTTATCCTGTGAAATGGATTTCAGACTTTTTATCAGCCAAGTTTTATGTGTGTTTGTGCATGCATGTTATGCAATGTTATGCAATATGCAAACAGATTCAACTCCTCTCAAAATATAGGAGACCACCAAGAGCATCAACAAAACTCTATCCAGTCACCAGAGAGATTTATTTCTCAATTCCCTTAGAGTTCAACTCTTATTTTCCCATGTTAACTGAAAAACTTCCTTGCAATTTCATCCAAAAAAAGTTAATGGGGAGACAGGAACATATTTATTCTATAGACCAAAACATCCATGACAAAGGTCATGATGACTTAAATGCTGAATTTTCTTTTCAATAATTTCCAGGACTTCAGGGTTGTTGAAATGCATATTCAGGTCTTCAACTATGCATGCATGTGTAATCAGTTACTCAGAAAGTTCTTTAATAGGTTTACACTTGACCTTCTCATTTTAAATAGCTTCTTCTTTTTCTCTTTTATTGCCCACCAAATTACAACCGACTAAATGCACCTATTTTGTGAAAATGGATTCCATTAGAGTGCAATGTTACCTAACTATTGTTCTCTTCTAGAGGAAATAATGGAGAACATGTGCAGATGCTTAACATCAAGCTCCTGTTTCTAGAATTACAGTCTTAAAGCTGTCAGAACTGTTCAAGAACAAGGATGACCCAGAGCTCAATGGGCATATGAAACACCCTTTTTGTGAACATGTAAGTAGGTGAGGCAGGAGAATGCTAAACAACTAACATGGAGAGCTTGAAATATCCAAGCAAAGGAATTTTTTCTTCTCAGTTACCAAGATATCTTGTTTTTCTACAAAATAAATGAATCACATTTTTCTAATGTATTTTGAATGTGTTGGGTTTTTCTAGTCCATTCTGTTTCAATCTCAAAATGTGGTAGCTCTCAATCTGGCCCCAAAAAAGTTTTTTGCTAATTTTCTTCTAGAAGAAGTATACATAAAATGTTTCTGCATTTATCTGTCAAATTATTGCAATCACCTTGGTTACTCACAGTTATAAAGGTATATTTCTACCTTCCTTTACTCCCATGGGGACATGCAGTCAATGTTCCTTCCAGAACAATCTCTGAAATGAATGCCAACAAGTAGTTATAATAATCTTATTTAATTCAATAGCTGTAGTCAATAAAGAATAGTGATTTTTAGAAATTATAACAATTTTATTTTTAGAAAGTATAACAATTTTAAATGAAACTCTTCACTGCTTTCTTGTGTAAATGGAATAATTTTATAAAGTATGAATAATACCTTCCAAAAGTAAATTCGTAATAAATTTGTTGTCAGACTTTCTCAAAATAAGTCTTATATGAATAGCTATGGTTATTCAGAAAAACTGCCCTATGTTCTTTTCAGAAAAAGAAAGCAGTTTGTGTTAATCATAGAAAAAATAAAAGAGTACCTCCTACTGGGGAATGTATTAGAAAGAGTACATCTAAAGCAGTAAAATTTCAAGTCATTTTATATCTCATGAATTGATTACGTTGTAAGTATATGATTTTACAACTGATACAAATAGTTTGCTGAATATTATGTGATAATTTTTTCAGAGGAACAACAGAGGCATTAAAAATGGGAGTCACTGAGTTCACCAATATGCCCATAATATAACTCTTTAGAATTATCCCTGTTAGAACTTTCTTTAGAAAAATAAAAGGGGGATTGGCTTCCGAGAAAGCATATAAACTTTGGGGGATTAAAAAAAACCTGACTTAGTATCCTGACCCCACAGCTAAGTTTTTGTGTTCTTACGCAAGTTACTTTACTTTCCTGATGCTATGCCTAACTTTTAGGATTGCTGTGAGACTCACAATTGAAGTATGGAAATCACCCAGCAGACAGTCTGGGCAATTGTAGGTTGCAGAGTTTTAAGAATGCATTACTAGTAACCCTACTTCATAAATAAAATCTGTATGACATATACATATATGTACATTATGTGCATACACATACACATGTGTACATATCTTTTTTCTTTTTTTGAGACGGAGTCTCTCTCTGTCCTAGACAGGAGTGCAGTGGCACAATCTTGGCTCACTGAAACCTCTGCCTCCTGGGTTCAAGTGATTCTCCTGCCTCAGCCTCCCAAGTAGCTAGGACTACAGGTGCCCACCACCACACACGGCTAATTTTTGTATTTTTAGTAGAGACGGGGTTTCACCATGTTGGCCAGGATGATCTCAGTCTCTTGACTGTGTTATTCACCCACCTTGGCCTCCCAAAATGCTGGGATTACAGGCGTGAGTCACCATGCCTGACCCTATATCTTTTTCTAAGTAAACTTTTTTCAAATTCAGTCACCGTGCCCCCAGGCTCAATTTTTATTTTTTAGTTTTTTGGGTTAGAAGGGATATGACTACATAACAAAAAAATAGATTTAATTTAAAAATATGTCAAATTTTTGTATTTTTTCTGGTGTTAAATTTGAATTTTGATATTCTATAGACAAATAATAGAAATGTTAGGTATAAATGGAGAATTTTAAATTTGTCAAGGTTTCAATTCTTCACATAACTATGGTAGAAATAAATGCTTGTGAAAGGAAGGGGATCGTTTTGAAATCTCGCTATAAAAATACATAAATGTGATAATGAAATATGTACTACAAAAAGAAATATAGAAAGATGTGATAAGAGCAAATTTAATCAGAGAAGAGGAAAGTGTGTAATAGGGTGATAAAAAAGGAATATAAACATTAAGAAGCCAGACTATTTAAAAGAATGTGTCATTTTATGAATAGTCAAAGATAAAAGCCCACTGGAACTATTCTTTGGATTGGCTCTGTGTCCAATGAATTCTTATTTTTTAAAAAAGTCTTAGTCCTTGGTAAATGGTAATTTTGGGGTTTTTTTTGCTATGGATTTTTCTTTCTTAGTCTTTTACACTAAAAACACAGATCGATGATTTTGGAATGATATTAATGACTAGAGATTAATTCATCAACAATATAGCACTTATTTCCATTAGAATGAAGAATGTTGTTTACAACATTTGGACAAAATGATTATGGGTTTTTTGATCTAAGCAAAATTTACATCATCAGTTTTGTAACTCTAGTCACTAAACTGCTTTTAGCACCTGCAACATTACTCATAGCCGAGGGTTCTACTCAAAAGGCAAAAAGGGAATTTAAACCTACATATTTCAATGTTTATAAGCATTTAGTAACTATTAAGTGTTTTTCTGCTCTGTTATACGCTAATCATTTTCCATTTTACTGTTTCCTATTCTATGTGCTAATTGAAGGGACCCTGTTCCAGATTTCCAAAGTTATGGCACTTTTGTAATACAGCATGCCCATATAAGCCATAAGACAAAAAAGAACAAATACCTATGGTCCTTTACATGCCAGGCATGATGCCAGACTCTTTATATACCATCTCATAAAGTATTCATACATTGTTTATTATTTCCATTTTATAGAATAAAAAGAAGAATTTGAATCAAGTATGATGTCCGTGGTCATACAACTAGGAAGTTTAGATCTCCCTACCCTCAGAGTTTATGAGAGTTGAGACAAATATCCTCAACTTCAAAATCACTCAAACTGTACTAACTGTAACAGGTTCTAAGTTCATAGACTTGAGGCTTCCTGGGAGGGAAAAACTAAGGATGACTGCTCTATGGATTGATTTCTTTTTATTTATCACCATATCATGTTGACAGGGCTCTTCTCTTTTTTGACCAGAAAAAAACAAAACAAAACCAAAAGGGGGAAAAAAAACCTACCCTACTCCCAGCTTAGAAACATTATTTCCCAATGAGACCAAGTGTTATAACTTTACACTCTCCAGCATCACCAATCTGTACAACACACAAAGCCAAGGAATCTCAAGAATTGCTCACAACCATCAGAAGCTAGGAAGAGGCTAGGAAGGTCCCTTCCCAAGAGCCCTCAGAGAGAACATGGTTCTGCCAATACCTTGATTTTAGACTTCTCCCATCCAGAGCTGTGAGAAAATAAATTTCTGTTATTTTAAGCCATCTAATTTGTGTCAGTTTGTTACAGCAACTCGAGGAAATTATAACAGAGATTTGGGCAATCCTAAAGACTTTTCTCTTCTAAGAATTTTCTAAATAAGCAATTTAACTCTCACATGATGATATTCCTACATTCAGGATTGCATTAAGGAAATAGCTTTTAGAGGCAACAGAACCAGAATTTAAAACCAGAATTTAAATAAACTAGTACTGTTTAAATATATTTAAAGTTCTTAGCCCCAAACCTGGAAGATGCCTGGTGCTCAGTAAAGAACAGTGCATTCTCTTTCTTTTTCTATCCTCTTCTCTCAGGTTATTCACAGGTTTTAAAAGTGTAGAGGGCACAGACCATGGGTTACCATGTCTCACACCATTCAGTGTGTTCTCACTCAGAAGACAATATGTTGTATGTATAAAAGAATGAAAAATTGTATTTTAACTTAAAAGAATGAAAGACTACTTATTTTCCATAACGAAAGGTGTGCATCTTGCATTAAAGATGATTTCTGGAATAATTAAGAACAATAAACATGTTGAATTCACAATATGAATAAATTAGTGTCCTTTGGATCATGTAAGACTTATCATTACATTACTTTGATTACACCACTACAGACCTCAACCTAGGTAGACCTGGAAAACTTACTGGTCTTTGCTGACAACAAATACATCCACCCAATCAAAGTTAAGCAGGAAGTTAAATGTTCCATTTTATGAAAGTCTTACTCAAACTTAATTTTTTGCACTTGGTATATAATGACTTTTCCATCTTCCTTCAAAGAAAAGAAATCTTTAATTTCAAAACCATCTGTTAGGGAAAAAAAAAATCTGTCCTAAATTATATTGTTCTGAACTAGCTGCAAGACTGCTTCCTTACAATGTCTAATTTCATAGTGCATGATATGCAAACAAATTATTAAAATCATTTAAGTCTACATTTTTGTATTATTGAACTCTAAGTATCGATGTGTAGCTATATAGTTAACAAACCTATTGGTTCTTTCTGCCTTTTACTTGCTTTTTCCATAAGCAGAAGCTGGATCTCATTTCCAAATGAAAGACTTCTTCACCGAAAATTTATTTTTACAAAGATATGGCTTTACAGTGTTTGTCATTTGGGTTCTTTTATTTGGCTTTTTTGTTTTCTTCGAAACGTGAATGGAAAATGTTTATCTGCTAGAGGGCTTCACATGCTTCTGCTTTGCTGTCTCAATGACTTTTACTGCCAAAAAGACAGTAAAAAAAAAAAAAAAAAAAGGGAAGAGAAAACCACTAGTCACTGAACAAATGTTGAGTCGAAAGTAAATTTGGTATGGCCTAAGAATGAGAAACTGAAAAAAAATCTTATTATAATATTCTATCTACCAGACCTGGATTTCACGGTCTACTCCTTGTTGAAATAGTTAGCATTACAGTAATTAAAAGTTCACATCCTGGAATAATGTAGATACTTTTGAATTCAACCGTGACACTTACAAACTGTGTGACCTTGGACAAATCACTTGACTTTTCTAATCTCTCTTTCTTTCCTATAAAAGGGGGAGAATGCCCATCTCTTAGCATTGTTGTGGTGATTAAATTAGATAACATATAAAATCCTTAATGTAGCATTAGGTAAGTCAACACTCTTATACATGAGGAATAATACATAATTCATGACACCTACTACAGGATTATGAGTAGATTGAAAGTGAGACTCTTCTTAGTTCAAGTCTACTAGAACCTTGTTCCTCAAAACGTGGTGGCAGGATTGGCTTCTTCTGAACAAGCTCAGGGAAAATCTGTTCCCTGCCTCTCTCTTAGTTTTTGGTGGTTTACTGGCAATTTTCGGTGGTCTTGGCTCAGAGATCTCTGCCTTAATTTCACAGCATTCTCCCTGTGTGTGCCAGCTATATTGAGGAACACTTGCAGGAAATCAGCTACTAGATTCCGTCTTTCACTCTTATACTCAGGACAGATGACCAATCTGCACATCAGAACCACTACAAACCTCCACCAAGTTTCCTGTGGCATTCCTCTGCTCAGGCATAGTTCACCATCTTTTAGGCCCTAGCACTGTGCTCATACTCTGCTTCCTGGATGCTCTGGACAAGATTGGTCTCTAAAGTGCACCCCAGAAGATTGAAGCGGTCTGGAGAGCTCACCTTGGTGGGCAACCTTACCAGCGTATACCTTCATTGCACCGAGAGCCAACCAAAGATCAGTGGCACTGCCCTAACATTTTCCTTTGGAGAGATTCTGACTTAGAGATTTGTGGTCATAATTCCACAGATGGTAGTTGTGCCCCATTGGCTCCTCAGTCAAGCATATACAGCAAATGTCTGAACTTGCAGGTTCTTTTCGTACTGAGCAAGATTCCCACAGCAGCAACATATCATCAGTAGTATGAAACTAACCTGTCTCAGGACTGGGTCCAGCATCATCACATCACATGGGACCTTATTAAAATTTAAAATATCAGACCTCAGACCTAAAAAATCAGAATTTGCATTGTAATAAGATCCTCAGGTAATTTATATGCACTTTTGAGAAGCAGAGCTCTAGAAATTATGTAAATCTTGCGTTTCACACCGGTGGGCAAAAATTCATCTGGATGGAATTTATATTCCCTGTTCGTTTCATTTACTGTTGTTTTTGAGAGATGGCCAAAATTAGAATTGATGAAACAGTATGGTTCAACATCACTCATATTCGTAATACTATGTAGATTGAAAAACAGAGAACAAGAATCAATAAAATAGAATACAATAAAGGGAACAGTTTAAAATAAGCTCACCATTCGAGAACACATAATCAGAGTCAGTGAGGAACTGGCTATATGAATATGCTAGCATTACTCAGTCTCAGTTCCACAGTGCTTCTTACGCTGTGGGCATCTCGCTTCACTGTGATTCAAGTGTTTAGAGATATGAATATTTCATCTACTAACTACTGTATCTGGTGCTCAATCCAGATCACAATTCTAGTGATCTATTCCAGTACAGAAGAAAAACGAATTTTGTTGGTTATTATTGACAGACCTATGTTAGGATTCACAATAATGTCTTCCTAAGAAATGTTCAAGGATGACTTAGACCAAAGCTCCAATTAAGAATCTGTAACATCTATCCTACCATTATCCATAAGTTACCTTAATTAACTGCAGATGCATTTGCTACAAAATACCACTAATAAAATTTCAAAATTTGCCTCACTATGCAATCCTATAATTCTACAAATTATAGAAGACATGGCAAGCAAAATAATTGCCTAAAGGTCACACATGTTATGGTAGGCAGAATAATAGTCCCCCGAAGATATCTATCCTTGGAACCTGGGACTATATTACCTTACATGGCAAAAAGAACTTTCAGATGTAATTAAGTTAAGACTTTTGTGTGGGAAGGTTATTCTGGGATATCTAGGAATTAATATAAGATTATAGAATCTAATCACAAGGGTCTTTAAAACTGGAGAAGCTTTCCAGGCTATAGTGAAAGAGATGTTGCTAAGAGAGGAAGGTTTGAAATATGTAACGTGAAAAGGACTCAACCTGCTACCATTGACTTTGAACATGAAAGAAGGAGAAACCAGGAGCTGAGGATGTGGGAAGCTTCTAGAACCTGGAAAACATAAGGAAATGAATTCTCTCTGAGAACTTGGAGCAAGGAACTAAGCTCTACTGACACCTTGATTTTAGCCCAGTGAGACCAGTTTTGGACTTCTGACATATGTAACTATAAGGGTGCAGTGGCTCACGCCTGTAATCTCAGCACATTGGGAGGCCGAGGCGAGTGGATCACAAGGTCAGGAGATTGAGACCATCCTGGCTAACACGGTGAAACCCCACCTCTACTAAAAATACAAAAAATTAGCCGGGCATGGTGGCGAGCCCCTGTAGTTCCAGCTACTTGGGAGGCTGCAACAGGAGAATGGCGTGACCTGGTCGGCAGAGCTTGCAGTGAGCCGAGATCACGCCACTGCTCTCCAGCCTGGAAAACAGAGCAACACTAGGTCTCAAAAAAAATAAAAATAAAAATAAAAATAAAATGATTATTTGTTTGGATTTAAGCCATTAATTTTCTGGTAATTACAGCAACCATAGAAAACAAATATATATATATATATATATATATATATATATATATATATATATATATATATATGTATTTTTTTTAAGTTGAAACAACAAAAAGTCCTAGAAGATCTGCTTCTTCCTTCTTAATGCCTTTGACACAGTCCTCCTCAAATAAATGAGGATATTCTGATGGTGCTCTGACATCATTATATTCTTTCTTCCTTGGGTGATATTTGGTGTATGCTATGAATGCAGTCAAGCTCCCCACGAGTCCCATTTACATTATTGTTCTGAACCTGCAATTAAAGAGGTAGGGATAGTCTCAAAAATGTTTTTCAGTGGGGAGTTAAAATGAGGAGATTTTAATTTTATTAGCATTTCATTTTTAGTTTCTGATAGATTCATATATTCACCATTAGATAAACTATATTACGACCATACAGTTATCAGTGGAAGTATCTTCTTCCCACTGAATAAGCTACCCTACTTACAAGAAGTTATTCAGCCTCATCTAATAAACTTTTATTTCTAGAACAGTGGGTTTCCAGATCTGACAGTATATCAGAATCATTGTGGAAGCTTCTCAGGGACCACTATAGTCCCTTGTTTTAAAACAGCTTATCTCTACAAAAATGAGTATCATTAAAGGCAAGGAGATTTAAAATAAATAGCACCATTTGGGGTAAAAACTAGTCATGACTCCAGAGACCAATTTCAACGTTTAAGATTATATTAAAAATAAAAACCAAAGGTCTAGAAAGCAGTCAAAAAGCTAGAACTTACCAAATGAGCTGGGAGGTAAATGTTGGAAACAAAAATTAAAGAGCTAGAAGGTAATGGTTTGGGGGTTCACATTAAAATAACTTTTAAAAAAGCAAACCATTTTCCTCTGTTATTAATGACAATTATCTTTTAATATATAATTTTGGTAATGTGGGCAGGGTATTATAGAATGATTCAGAAGGAAGAATTTCAGCATCTCAATGATAATTTCAAAGCAGTTCATTTTTCTATAAACCTAACTAAACCCCAGGGAGGAAGTCCTCTCTGGTCTCAGATCCTCTTTCCACACTTAGCAGCACCTGGTTGTGGGAAAAAAGAATACCTTCAGAAAACAATCTTTTAGTAACCAAGGTTTGTTTTTCTGGGTTGAATTTCTAGGATCTGCTTGAAATCTTTAATGACTACAAGATCATGCTAGCTGCACATATTTGTCAAGTGTTAAATTCTATATGATTAATTTGATGGCTGAATTGAATGCAGGTAGTTTCCACTTTTTACTCTGCTCACCCCTTCCCCACACCCACACTGCATACCTCTCAATCTAACTCAAGTGAAAGACAAGTGAAAAGGCAGCTGAGAATCTCTGGCTTGCGTCCTGCATTTATAGAAAGCAAATCAGATGAAAATTAAAGAAATGTATAGCTGTTAAATAAAAACCTTTTGCTAAAACATTATTCTCAATTGTTGAAAGGGAAGTACATCATTTTGAGAGCTAAGTAAAAGGAAATCTTAACCTACTTTGATTATCAAATGTATCTGTTTTGGAGGAGGATGGTGAAAGAAAATAAGTATTGTTAACACAACAAACGTCGAACATTGATGGACTCAGAATACTTTACAAAAGAATAGTACTGTTTTTCTTTTAAGATGTTGTAAATAGAAGGCATTCTTTCAAATAGGACTGAACGTTTTCAGAGATAATGAATAAAACAAATGGGTGGATATATCTTGGGAAAGCAACAATTATAGAAAGTTTACTTTTTTAGTTTAGTGATTTTTTTTCCTCCAGCGGGATATCTTGAATTTATAAGCATAGGTGATTTGTTTGTGATGATTTTTAAACTTGTAAATCGAGGCTTCTATGGAATTTTAATATCCTCTCTGAGTTAATAGACTCAGGAATAATAAAGTCTCCCTTCTCTCTTCATATGATCATAAACATTTTTAATTCTTTGTCATTATGGTTTAAGCAAAGTAGCACTAAGGAAAACAGATTATTTCTTCATATGTATTATATTTCCTTGCCAAAATAGCGCATTTATTTCAGCACTCCTGAAAATAATCAGAGTGACTCCGTTTATCCATAGTTTTGAAATGTCATGCATGTTTTAAAATAAATATATTTTGAATAAAAACATTACAAAATAAGAAATGATTTAAAAAGAAAGCAAATATTTTGGGTGCGGTGGTGCTACAGTTCACAACTGAAGGTGATTATTTAACCCGAAAATGCCTGTCCTTGAACATGTCTGTGAATCTGAATGTGATTCCAAATCAGAAGTTCTGTTGTCCTCCTGAAGTGCAGAGGGTATCAGTGTGGCTTCACACTGAAATCATCTGAAGACCTTTATAAACTAACAATGCTTGGATTTTACATCCTGATTTTTGATTTAATTGCTCTGAAGTGTGGCCTGGGCATTAGGTGATTCTAGTGTGTAGCTAAGCTTAGGAGCTGATGTCATGAGTATATATACATAAAGACATACTTGGCATTGCTAGAACTTCCAGTAAATAGTAGGAGGTGATTCCAATTGATTATTATTGTACAGGCTTGCTGATTTCTTTGGAAACATCAATTCCCCAGAGTGAGAAAGCTTCCCAAACTAGTCCCCTATATCACCTCCTCACCCTTTCTTCCTGGCAAAAACTTGTTTGATTCAACGCCATTGCTTTTTACTAGTTATGTCCCAGCTTATGTTTCAGCCTCTGGTAAAACAGAGCCAAAAGAAAATAGAGAATTTCTGATCACCACCATTAAAACCCATGAAGGCCACATAGATAAAAATCAGCATAGAATCATATTTCATGGTTGAGAGGGACCTTACAATTTTATAATTCAATAGTCACTTATTCATTCATTCAAGTAATATTTACTATACATCTATTCTGTGTTTGTTATTGTGCTAGACATTGGGTATATGATGATGAAAAAGATAAGATCTTTCAGTTTGAGTGGAAATGGGAAGTGAGCAGTAATACTGATCAAAAATATTTAGAATAGCAATAATTATAATGAGGATAAATACAACGTGCTATTGGAACACCTAGAAAAAATCTTGTTTTGAGAAATTAAGAAAGGCTTTTTGGGGAAAGTGATATAGGATTTTAGACGATAAAATGAGTGAGAGATATCCAAGTAGAATTTGTAATAGGAGAAAGAAAAAGCACCCTGTGTTAGACAAAGATAAGCAATCTTATAAATCATAGACTTGTAACTTATATTAAGGCAGTTCGGCTTTATCTTAAATGGCAGAGACAATCAGATTTGCCCTGGAGCCACAATGTAGAAGATCAAGGAGAGAGGGCCAAGGCTCTTTCAATGTTTCGTACACACAGGGATACCTAAACAGACATGCACACATGAACTTCAAATTATTTACTTAGTGTCTAATTAGGCTTACATTTGTTTCCAAGTTTTTAGTGTTCAATAGTCTAAAAAATTATAAGTCAAATAAAATTCCTTTAGTGCTACTAGTAATATAGAAGAGTTTCCTAGACATGTTAAGCAGAAATTTTCAAGGTCAGGCAGAAATATGACAAATAAACATAATCAAAACTATGTTCTCTAACAGAAATATCAGTTCCTTACTCTGTGATCAGGAATATTTGATTATATTTGATGTCTTTTCATAAGCTGCCAAATTAAGATTTTCTGTTTGCAAATCTGATAAATGGAAACAAATATGAACATCAAGGGTTACTATGATAGAACCAGGTATATCTACTTAACCACCAAAATGATTTTACAGACTTACATCTTCAACATACAGGCATTATAGATTACCTACTAAAGGATCAGTTGAAAGGTAGGTGTCTACTGTCTTCAATCACAGAAAAAAAAAATCCCCATTAATTTTAACACTAAAAACTTATAACATGCTCTTTCTTGCCGAATGCTCATTTTGTAACATTCTGAAATCTGAAGAATTCAAAAATAAAATAAAAATAGTGAAATGTAAAGGTAATGTTGCAACAGAAGAAGGACCTTAGCTAATCTGGGCTGGCAGCAATCAGAACCACTGAAAGTTGGCACAACAGAGTGAGCTTGGAAAGAGGTATGAGAGAATCTGTACTTTTTCTATATTTATGAAATATTACTACGAACAAAAATCTGAATAAAACCACAAAAGAGCTAGATATCTGCAGCTGGGAGGGCAAGGAGAGAAGATGAGTTTTTATTTTAACATATGCGGTAATTATAACACAAAGCCAGGTAGGAGTTTGCAGCTGGGAAGGGTAGAGCAAAGGAAAAATGAAATTTTATTTCAGAATAAATTTATGAAATCATACTTCCACACGGGAGCTTGCAGCTGGGGGAGGGCAAAGGGACAGCAATATTTTTCAAGTAAGTCACTTTAATAAAATATACAAGCCCTCACTTTGACACAGCATTGGAAGGGACATTCTTGAATAAGTATCAAAGTGCAATCAGGCATTTTATTACGCAAAAAGTAATTTTAGGCTCTTTGGCTAACAGAGACTTTTCTTTAAATGAGTACTTGCTAACCAGTTTCTAAGTCTCTGTAATTCTGTGGGAATTCTCCTCGAATTACAGAGAATAAGAATTTGGCCCCAGGTGACTGTCCCTCAATTCCTCAAATTTATACTTCAAAAGAATTTATTTTCCTCTAGGGATTCCAAAGCATTTTTCCATCTGTGAAGTTTACCATCACTTCATAGCCTTATATTAGCTGTTTTTTACACTTAAAAAAAATTGTGGGATTTTTCCCTTCACATAAATGAGTGATTTGATTTACCTACCAGTAGGCTGCCTTCCCCCAAAGTAGGAAACAAGTAATAATATGACATTTATACTAATAGTGTGTGCTTTTATTTAAATTGCAAGCATGATTCTTGGTTGAAGTCTCATCAACTTAAAGCTATAAAGTGTCCAGTGATTATCTTTTAAAGTATGGCTTTAACCCTTTATTAGGACAGCTAAGTATGAAGTCATTAGATAATAAAATAGATAATAATTCTATTTCTATTTTCTAAGTTGAAATAATCTACTAAGTATAGATTGCTGTTTTCATGTAATCTTTCACTGTTATTAGTTTAAGCTAAATCCAATATTAAAATAATCCTTCTAGGAGAGGAGAGGGACATATATTCTGTTTTCTGTATTCCTACTTCTAGACAATACTTGTTGCATAAAAGATTCACAATAAAGATTAAGAGAATAAGTATGTGATCCAACCTTAGTAAGAAGTGTCAAGTCTCAGAAACTGGAACACCAAACTGAAAAAAAGGGATCGAGTTGCCTTCCTTTTACTTCTGTAACGTCCTGAAATTCCTGAAAATTTTTATTTACTTTGCTACTAACCACTGGAAAAGAAAGAATAATAATTTGCCTAAGGAAATTCTTCTCAAGCTATTGATCTAATGACACTGTCAGTCTTAAAATGTACCGAGGTCCCCAAAGTGCTTTTGTTTATATTTGTTGTAACTATCCATAGTTACCATATTAGAAAATAAAAATAAAAAAGTATTAATTCATTAAAAACTCATAGATATTAATATAAATAATATATTTTAATTAAAAATATTTTTCAAGAATGAAAGTAAAATGAAGCATGATGGCATTGTTTTACATTTTTAAAAATCTCTTTAATGTCTCACTTAATAGAAGATAGCTGGATACTGTTATCTGCTTCTGCATTCAGTCTCTTGCAATGTGAATTTTTTTGGTGGATGTTTTGACCTGACTTCACACAGATATGTAGTTTGAAAGGGGAGGAGTATTTTAATAGCTTTTTCTTATAACTGTGAATAGTCTTCTTTGATAACTACAACAAAATTTGACAGATGGTAGTTTCTTAAAGCTTAGTTGCAATATGGAATCTGAAACCATATTAATGAACATCATATACTCTGTGACAATCAAACTCTTTAGGTCTACTTTGCACTGTGATTTTGTAATATCGTTCATTGTTCATTTAGAAAATGTGGGTTCATAGAATTCTGCAGACCTAGAAAGCTCAAAGCTTATCATGGCAGCAAATATTATGAGTTGATTTTCCTGAAGTGGCAGATTCACTTTGTTCATTTCTGAAAAAATACTTGCTAAATACTTCGGTATAATTAACCATAGCTTGTCTGTCAGTCATTCTTTTTAGGTAAAACATAGTGAAAAATTGCTGTCAGTCCAGCTCACAGCTCAAGTATTTCACAATCATATTTTGGTATGCAGCAAAAGCAAAAGTGTTTTATACATACTCCACATTCATCATACAAAATATCTGAAATACGTGTATTCGAGAGTCAACATGTAATAAAATAACATTTGCTGCTTCATCATGGACATTCTTAAGGGAAATTGGCATATATCTTTGTCTGAGTGTGTGTGTGCGTTTGTGTGTGTGTGTATAATTTTATTTTGAGTGTGTTGATAAAGAACACAACATGCAGTTTGTTGCTACCAGTTTGATTTCTACTAAGGCATCAACAATTTTACCCACCATGTTTTGCACCATCAACACAAATGTTAATACAGTGAGAAAAAGCAAACAGTACCTTAGTATTATTAATGAAAAGAGTTTTGACCTTTTAGACTTCTCAAAAGAGTCCTGACCAAACTTGAAGAATCACTGGCATAAGGCAATTTTTTATTTCAATATATTAGTAAAAGTAAATTTCTATTTTGCTCCTAAAGAGTAAAAACACCTCCTCCATTATCTTTATAACTGGAAGTCACTAACTAGATATAACTTGTCATTTAAATAACAAAAATCATTTTAATCACACTCTCCGTGTATTACAAGCAAAATTTATCCAAAGCTAAAGTCCTGAGAGATCTCATATCCCATGTACGTAATATTGCTGAAGAAAAAGTTTAAACACAGATTTTTAAGAAATTTAAACCTGTTTTATTACAGCTTAAGACCCATCACTTACTTTATAAGTAAGAAGGCTAAGAAGCAAATAGATTAAAGAATATTCACAGTAGAACAATTCAGCAACAGTTTTTTGTAAATATGACTAAAATAAATTTCATCAGTATTTATTTGTGTTGAGGCTTTATGATTCTTTATTCTTCTCATTCATTAAAAACAATTTCATCTTTCTCCAATTTCCTAGGAAGTCACAGCAATAGGATGGAGATATGTTTTGCAGAAGGGATGGTTTCTGGGAGCCATGAATGCTTTTCTAAAAGAAAAGTGTGTCTAAGTTATGTAGAAAGCACTCAAAATAGGATATTGTCAAAGACGGTGAGTAACAGAAGAATATACTAGTTCACATATGAAGTTAATATTCCAGAAGGTGGGGAAGTGCGAGAGTGAGAAAGGGTTTTGTCATTGTTCTTGGAGGAAACTTGTAAAAGCTTTAACTGCATTCTCTAAGGTCCAAGTTCTCCTTTTATAAAACTTTCTCTAATACTATTTATCATGATATTGCAACTTATGCCTTCTGTAAAATACTTATAAAATAACACTTTTCAGAAGATGTACTCAGAGATATCTGCCTCTCCCTTGAGTCATCTGCAGGTATCTTACCTGAATGGAAGATCCCCAAGTTAGACAAAGATTCTCAGATCTTTCTTTTATATTATCTCTTAATATATTTTATATCTTTTTCAATATTTTAAGTATATTTTGTAAATGCAAAATATATTTAAACATCTTTAGATTATCAAACACAAGAGTGAACCCACCATTCAACCCAAGAACTATAACACTATCAATACTTTGCATCTATTTAGTGTACCTCCCCTACCCCAACTCCTTGACTCCCTCCAAAATTACCACTATCCTTCATATTATTTATCTTTTCTTTGCTTGTTTGGGTAACTTGTTTAGAAAAGTAGAAATAGAGGAGACGATCCTAAAACTTGTATAGAACCACAAAGGATCCTGAGTAGACAAAGCACTCTTGAGCAAAAAGAACAAAGCTGTAGCCATTATAATTTTAATGCTTGACTTCAAAATACATTACAAAGTTATAGTAAACAAAACAGCATAGTACTGGCATAAAAACAGACTTATAAACCAATGGAACAAAACAGACAACGCAGAAATAAATCTACACATTTACAACCACTTAATTTTCAGTAAATGTACCAAGAACACACATTAGGGAAAGGACAGTCTCTTTAATAAATGGTGCTGGGAGAACTGGATATACACATGTAAAATAATGAAATTAGACTATCTATCACATATATAAAAATCAACTTAAAATGGATTAGCTACTTAATTCAGTTACACCTGAAACTATAAAACTACCAGGAAAAAATGAAGGAGAAATGTTTTATGACATTGGTCTGGGCAATAAATTTTTAGATAGGTCCTCAAAAGCACAGGCAACAAAAGCAAAAATGGGATTGCTTCGAACTGAAAAGCTTCCACTCAGAAAAGGAAACAATGGGGAGAGCAGAAAGGAAATCTACAAAATGGGATAAAATATGTTCAAACTATGCATCTGACAAGGGGTTGGTATTTAGAATATGTAAGGAACTCAAACCACTCACTAGCAAAAAACAAATAATCTCATTTAAAAATGGGGAAAAGACCTTAATAGACATTTTTGAAAAGAAGAGATATTATATGACAAAATGCTAAACATCACTAATCATCAGATAAATGCAGAGAATGGCTACTATCAAAAAGACAAAATAACAAATACCGGCAAGGATGTGAAGAAAGCAGAACTCATACGCTGTTGGTGGGAATGAAAATTAATGCAGCAATTGTAACAAACAGTATGGAGTTCCCTCAAAATTAGCAATAGAACTATGGCATGATACAGCAATTCTGTTTCTGAGTACATATCCAAAAGAATTGAAATCCACATGTCAAAGAGATATCTGCACTCACATGTTTATTGTAGCATGATTTGCAGCAGTCAAGAGATGGAATCAACCTAAAAGTCCACCAACAGATGAATGAATAAAGAAAATGTGGCATATATACACAATAGAATACTATTGAGCTATATAAAGGATGAAATCCTGTCATTTGCAGCAACATAGATAAACCTGAAGGACATTATGTTAAGTAAAATAAGCCATGCAAAGAAAGACAAATACTGCATTATTTCAGTCATATATAGGATATAAAAAAGTTGATCTCATAGAATTATAGACTACAATAGTGTTTACCGGAGACTAGGGAGGGAGGGGAGCAGGGAGAGAGGAGGGGAGCAGGGAGAGATGGGGAGGGGCTGGCCATGGGGTACAAAGTTACAGTTAGATAGAAAGAACATGTTATGGTGTTCTATTACATAGAAAATAAACTATAGCTAATAACAATGTACAGTATATTTCAGGATAGCTAGAAAAGAAGATTTGAAAGTTATCACCAGAAATAAATGATAAAAGTTTGAGGTGATGGATATGCTAAATGCCCTGATTTGATCATTTTACAATGTTCACATGTATTGAAACATCACATTGTACCTCATAAACATGTACAATTATGTCTCAATTAGTCAATTATAAATGAAATTAAAAATAGGTTCTACACATACACACACACACAAACACACACACACAGAGTCTTCTTTCTATCAATAGCCATTGTATTTCAAATCTTCATTCATGTTTATTTCTAACTGTACATTATTTATTTATTCACCAGTGTTTACTCCCTGGTGTTAATCTACCCTAATTTATATATACATTATCTTGATGATGAGCATTTGGATTGTTTCTTGTCTTTTGATATGACAAGCAGTGGTTCTGTGGTCCATTTTACACATATCTTCTTGTGCACATGCTCAAATATTTCTGTGGGTTATATTCTTAAAAGTAGAATTTCAAGATCATGATATATATGAATATCCAGAATTATAAGATATTGCCAAGTGATTGCCATAATTACACCCCCATGAACCATATGTTAAAGTTTCACATAGGTACCTATACACTTGGTATTGTTAATATTCTTAAGTTTTGATAATCTAATGTCATAAAAGGGAAGATCAGTATCTTAATTTGCATTCTCTTTGCTACTAATAAGATCGAGGCCCTATTCAAATACTTATTAGCCATTAATCTGCTTTTCTGTCAAGTGCCTCTTCATGTATTTTACCCATTTTTATTGGATTATTTATCTCTCTGGTAACTCCTTATTGATATATAGGATTTTGTATATATTCTAAACAGGAATCTTTAGACATACGAGATTTAGGTTGACTACAGGTACTACATACATCTCCCAATTAGTGCCCTGTTTTCTATTTTCTTCATGGTACATTGGATAAACTAGTATTCTTACTTTTAAAACAGTAATCCATTGGAAATTAATTTTTGTATGTAGTAACATAGTGTTCAAATACCACTTTTTCCCACATTGTTACCCAATGTTTTCCAGCATCACTTTTTAAATAGTTCTTTCTTCCCTCAATGGTCTATGTCTCAATCTATATATAGGTTCTCTAATCTGTTTTGTTGGTTAATTTGTGAATATTACAGTGTTAGTTAAATAATTGTACTTTTCATCTCTCTTAATACATGAATACTCATTTCTGTTATTGGGTCACAGAATGACCTGAAATTTAGGCAAAAGCAGATGGCTTTATTTGCTAAAACAGAATATAATTTCCCTCACGTGTCTATGTACCACCCTGATAGATAAAGAATATTGGTAATAGGAGTGAAAATTAAAAGAGAAAATTTTAATACTTACGATAAAAATTGGAACATATGATAAATGGGGTGGTAACATTGTCAAAACACCTCTTGTGTGATATAATTTTTCTTAACCTTAAGCAACAAAGAAGGCCTGCTCTTCCAAAGAGTCAAATTAGAGCAAAGTTATTTGAAAGTCTGAGTCTGAGGGGAGCTAAGTCACCATCTTACCTGAACAGCATTAGAGATCATCGTGGAAAATCTAAAAAGCCATTCTCCTTGTTTGCTTAGCATTCACTGTTTGCTATATGGGTACCATAACATAGAAAAAAATCTTTTAAAAAATTAAAGACCTGAAGAAAACACAGTTAATTTGTGGAAAATAAAAGTTTTCTACTTTTATAGAGAATGTTTAACAAATGCTACTTGGTAATTTTCCCTGCCCTGACACTGACAGACTTGATTATTTAATTGGTTCCTAGAATACCAATTCTTTTTAATGTTCTAAATGTAGACAGATAAAAGCAAACCCTAAACTACAAAATAAAGATGTTTCTCACATTTGTATAAGAGCTATTTTCTTAGAAAGGTCTCCTCTGTCCTGTGTATATCCTATTCAGCCTAATTTAAATTCCTAAATTATTTTTTGGTGAGCAACTTTTATTCTAGTTTTTAATTTGTTTTTCCAGTTTTTAGCTATTATTCTGTAAGGTACTATCATACTTCTATAGAGATGCTTTTTTGGATCTAAGGATGTGTTTTGAAGACAAAGCTAAGGGGCTTTCTTAATGATCTGAATATGAGTATAAGGGAAAGAGAAAAGTTATGGATGAATCCAAGGCTTTTGGTTGAGCAACTGGAAAACTAACCATCAATTGAGATGGAGAAAACCATGGGTGCAGCAGGTTTGGGAAAGGGAAAAGATGGGATTTGGACATGCTGAATATGAAATATCTAGTAGTGGAAATGTTAAGTAGGCACTTAAATATATTAATACGTAGTTCAAGAGAGTCATTTTGTCTAGAGATATAAATATAAGAGTCATTGACATACAGTGGTATTTAAAGCCAGAATACCATTAAGTCACAAAAGGAGTGACTGGAGATGGTGAGGATGAAATTTCATACTCATACCAGTCCCCATGTTAAAGAAATGAAATTAGTTTGTCATAATTCATTCTGAATAAACCTATGTTGTTTCTTAGGTGTCTCTATTTCCCTAAGTATTTAACTTTATAATCCATTCTATAATGTAGTCCAGAATCAATAACAAGCTCACCATTCTACTAGAACAAACCTTCCCTCTTTGAAAATCAGAATATCTCTTCAATATATGATTCAGTTTAGATTAATGGCAAAGGTTGAAGTTATCTTAATGCAGTGGGATAAAATCCCATCTGGATAATAACTTTTTCGTTTCCTCTTGAGCTTAGCAATTATAGCTGTTTAAAGGCAGAGCCCATTGATTTTTTAGGGCACACTTGAGTGAAGATGAGTGGGTTTTACTAATTGAGACAATTCTAAAAATTGTGTTTTTGTTAGAGAGAGAGGGAGAGAGAATCAGAGACAAAGTAATGACACAATATAAAGCTCTAAACTGTGATACAATCTACTTTCCTCATTCATTTCCACTATTATTTTTCCTATTTAGCCATGCTTATTATAAGCAGTTGTTAGAAGCAGCTGTTACTAAGATGGAAAGGAATGGAAAAGTTCTTAAATATTGCTTTCTTAAAAAAAAAGCTTCAAAACATCTGGGCTTTGCACTGAGAAATATTTTTGGTGAGACTGAAATGATTATATAAAAGATTATGCAGAAGGAACAGCAATGATATTTCTTCTTTATTGCCTATATTTTTGAAATCTCCTTTTACTTTTACAGTAGTTTTGTCAAATGCTATGAAAAGTTTAATAAATTTGCCAGTTTTTCTCATTTTTAAATGCTGGCAGACTACTTAACTTTGGAATGTGGTTGCTCAATATTTACCAACGATTGAAAAAACACCCATTTCAGTACAAATTTTTAGCTTTGTTTGTTTGATTACTCCAGCATTTTTCCCACCGAGGGATGTTCCCACCCTTCTTAGAAGTACCCAAAATTCTGAGAGGTGAAGGGAGGAAACATGAATGACAATACGCAATATAAAAGAGGAAATCAAAACCAAAAAGTTGGCTCAGACTCTTAGAACACACCATACACCCTCAATCTGAGCTCAATCTGAGTCAGAGGGTTATGTTATCACCTTAGCTGGAGCTGTTTTTGTTAGGTCAGTATATCTGTTGTCACTAGAAAATAGCATAGCCAAGTCATCCTTCCCAATGGAGGAGAGTGTGGTGTCAGAATTTCAAGAAGGTCCAAATCAGAACACCTGTGCGCCAGACCGGCCCAGCTGTACATGTGGGCTGGCCAGAGCTGCAGAACATCATCTGCTCAGCACATGAAATGCCAGTCTCTTTGCTTAAGATGGGTTTGAAGGATTAGATTCTTGAAACAGAAAGCTCAGAACTCGGTTGTAACATCCCTAGCCTTTCTCGTATTTTAAAATAAACAATTTTAGGAAAAGGGGATTAAAGGCTCATATCTGAGAGATGACAAGTAGGGTATATTGCTAGCTCCAGAAGAATTGCCTCAGAAATTCTTCTTTAGTCGGCCCTTGGCTTTTCATTCTGGTGACGAATGAAGTATGACTATAATTCCAGGTGTTAAACATGTGCACATTCCAAAAATGTTCTATGGGTTGCTCAGTTTATGACAATCAGATCAACAAGGGAATATCTCTCTTTCCTAGCCCTTCTAAAACATGATGCGATATTTGACCCATTCCCTGTCCTGATCATTGAAAATCTGGTCAAAGGAAACACAGTGAACAATACGAACTCTATTGAATAATTAGTATTAACTGCCTATCTTTTTTCCTACTAAAACTGACATCTAAAAAAGTATAAACTAACACTCTTGCAATTTGGGGACCTCAATTTCCTGCAAACTATCTTTAAGTCCTTGTTTTGCGAACTGCCACCTTTCAATAACTACTAGTAGTTATCGGGTATTTAAAATGTTATTTTTTGTTGGCGGTGGTTTTTAGTTGTTTTTGTTTATTTGTTTTTTGCTTTGAAGAGAGATTTACAACCTCGTCCGCTTGAATATTATGGTCATTTTGGATTTTGTCCTCAGAGATGAGAAGATAAGAACTTCAACAATGTTTCCAGAGTTTATGGGCACAGCTGTATAGAGATGTTAACCTCCTAAAACAAAACAAAATAGAACTCCAACTTGGGAAAAAAGCAATCTCATTCACTTTTAAAAAAACAAAACCAAAAAAACAAAATTCAAGTGGTCTTCTCACTTAACGAGACAACACTGTCTTATATTAAAATTTTAATCAAATAATTCTGAGTTTGAAACTAAGTCACATGGGAGCACAGATACCAAATACTGAGCTTGCCCAAAATCTAAATGGTCGCTTTTTTGGCATCATCCTTCCTGCTTGATTACGTCCTTCAAAGATTTACTGATTACTCTGCACATAACAGAAGCTTACAGGCTTTAGGGAAGGTTAAGTGAGGCAACACAAAATTCCTGGTATAAAGTAAGTGCTCCACAAATGTTAGCTGTCACTATCTTCCAGAAAAAAAGGATGTATTTCTCAAATATCTAGTCACACTAATGCTGTGTGTAGCATATTGCTAGGAATATACTAGAGTAGTATACTGATGCCAGACTGCATCATTTAACGTCAGACTGCATTATACATGGATAAGCAATGACTACGATTTGGAAGTTGGTGTATTTATCCTAATTGATTTTGTTCATCATTGTGTTAAAAGCAGCAGTCAGTTATGTTCTTCCTTTCCTTTCCATGCACCAAAACTACAGAATATCACTTCCTCAATATCTTACATTAAGTCTCACTATGATGATTACTATTGAAACTTCACTGAGTGTACAATTCTTAATTCCAATAGCATGGATTTGTCATGAATTATGTGTTCACTGCCTTGGCTTTGTTTTCCAAAGATATTTGAAATAGTCCTTGAATATCCAGAACATCTTGGTTCCACCATTAGAGCATCTTCTTTGTTAGTGTCTGACTCTCCCAGAGTGGACATTTAAAAAAAAATAGTGGTGAGGTTGAGCTACACTTTTCTTTATTGATTTCTGCTAAAAACCAGAGTTATATTTTTAGGTCTTAATTTTATAAGGTTCAGGCCATCAAATATAGTTTCCTTTTTGTGTTGAAAGCTTTTATTTTCTAATGAGAAAATTCATAGTACACACTTCAATTCAATTTGTAGTCAATCACTGGGATGGCTGTGGCAGAAGACCTGAGTATTGGCCACTTACGATTTTAACAATGAGAATTTTTAAAAAGACCAAAAATGTTACAATGCATTGCAGATGCTGTGGCCAGGACCCACTTGGAAATGTAATTTCAAGAGGATTTTTCTTGTTAAAAAGCCATTTCCTCCTGAAAAGTGTTGGGAAGATAGCAGCAGGGCAAATAGGCAAACAAGAAAATTTACAAGGATTTCCAAAGAGTATTGTGGAAGCATTGTATTAATTTGAACAACTGTAAGAACATTTTTATGGGTTAAGAAGTTTAGTCTTTCCTCTTAATTTTAATGGGATGGGTTTGCATTTTTTTAAAAATAACTTTTTAAAATTAAAAACAAATTTATTGCAAATTGACAATTTAGAATTCTGTAAATCTATGGGTACAAGTAATATTACAATTATTAAATACAATGTAGAATAATTAAATCAAGCCATGAACAGAAAGACAAATAATGCATGTTTTCACTTATATGTGGAATCTAAAACAATTGATTTCATTTTAAAAATAATTTTTGACAGGCTTTGTGTGTGTGTGTGTCTCTGTGCACACATTTTAACTAAGTTGCACATGAAGTAACGTGTGCCACCAGACTGGACCCTGGGGAATTGCATTGAGTATGATTTGTGCCTGCCTCCTCTTTCAGAAAATGGATGGGTTTGGGGTGGAGAACATACCACTGACCTACATTCGTTAACTGCTTCTGGAACACCATGATTCTTTTGGAAATAATAAGCATATTACATGAATTTTGACCATGTTCTTCTAATGGAGAAGACCAGATTATAAAATAATATTCCATTATATTTTAAATTTTAAGACTTTCTAAACCCAACTGAGGGTTTTCCACCTTAAAGCAATTGACATTGAAAGGTTTACGGTTATAATCACAATGCTGAATCCTTGACTCAGAATGCTTGTTAGAGCTTGAAAAAATTACTTGGAGAAACAACACACTTATTTGACATTCTCACCTTCTATGGGGTACTTTGTTCATGGAAACAACAAAAAGCCACTCAGAGCCAAGTATTTTGAATGTGGTGTGTGAATCAATATGTATAATGTTTTTATGGCCCTAAAGTCATGGCCTAAAATAAACAAACATGTAAACTACTTCTAAAATTAATTTCAAAACAAAGGTCTACAGAACAATATCAAAGGAATGAGTTCTCTGTGGTGACTAATATGGAAGATAATGTTTGAGCAAGCTTGACTACAAAATCTATGACAGTATTTTGAACTTGTGTCTTTATTTATCAAATGTCTTAATTTGATATATTTCAGCACATTTTCTGTTGCTCTGCCCTTCCTGCAGTAAGTTCTTGTTCACTTTACTGACATCTCTCCACCAATCAATGCTGAGTTCACCGCCAATTCCTACACTCCAACTTAGTTATTTCTCCCCACAATTCTACTTTCCTGTGAGCCTGCCTCTTCTCACTAATATTTCTTATGTGCTTTGAAAATTACAAAGTTAGAATCAGACCTTCTCAGGGAACAGTGAGGCATTTACGAAGGCAAAAAAATCAAACTTTAATTTCTCCTACAATATTTGTGGGGGAAAAAACAGACATCAATTCTTTATAATTTCAGCATAATGCCCAGTACAATCAGACCTTTTCCTGACTCTTTATGGAGGTAGCTTGCTTGTACCTACAAGTCAGTCTGACTGTCTGCCCAAAGAGCCAGTGTATAGTCTGTGAAGAATTACTAAAATCCCTTGATTACATTTTCTGTTAATGAGGAAAAGTTTTTGAGTGGACATTGATAGCCAGTTTATTTTATTCATTTGCTTCACTTCTAGCAAAAAGCAGAATGTTTCCATCCTTAACTGAAGTTAACTAGATAACTAAGAGATACAATACACATGTTCACCCTTAGAAATCTTTATAAAAAAGAAAAACTCATCAAGGTGTCCAATTACAAAACTGTATTAGAAATAGAATCATGAACTAGACAATTTCTGGGAGCCTCTTTCAACCTTAAAATTTCAACTAGATGCTTCAAATGCATTACATTTGTTTTTATTGCTACATATACCTTGTCCTAAATGTTTGTTGACTGTGATCATAGCATCTAATACACTTAAGTAAGCAATTAGCAAGTTGACTGACTTACCTGAAGAATTTGAATCACATCTGAATTTTGAAATATACCAACAGAAGGTCTGTAGCTGGTTTCTATGGCCTCTAACTTATATGAGACAGCCTAGCACGGTGATTAAGTAGGTTAAGTGTACAGACTTTAGAAAGACTGCTTGGCCTTAAATCCCAGCTCTGCTACTCACGAGCTGTGTAGCTTGAGGAACACAGTAGAGAGAAATAAGATAATTGATGATATTGTGTGCCATGTTGAGGAGTTCATGTTCTAGAAATGGACATAGATGGACATGTTCATGTTCTAGAAATGGACATAGATGGAGAATAGACTGATCAGATTTTTACATTAGAAAGCTCACTTTAGAAGTAGTGTAGATAGTGTTTCAGAGAGTAGGAAACATTTATAATATTGTAGTAATCTATTGAGAAAAAAACAATGGTCTGAATCAAGGCAATGAAAAATTGGGATAGCAATAAATCAGTAAAAAAGGATTACTATTAGGGAAGAAGTAGAATCCTATAAATTACAGTATAATTGCTTCGGAGGAGGGATAGAAAGCAGGAAGCCTAGATTGTTTCTAACTTGGTCAAATGGTTGGGTAGTGATGCTAATTACCTTTATATGGAATACAAGAGGGGAAGCAAGTTTAAGAGAAATAAATATTGCTTTTAGTTTTGGAACATGTTCAATTTGAGTTGCCTGTCAGATGTCCAAGTAGATGTAACTCCTGGGAAGGTGGATATATAGAACTTTTCCTGAGAATCTAATCATATAATTGATAGCTTATAATCCTTGGCCTTATTTTTGCCACAATAGTCTCCCTCTTTGCAATTTTTCCATAGAGTATAATCTTCAACTTTTCTTCATGTTATTAAAGAGTAATAATCATGTTTATATAATTCATTACTTTTGCTCACATATTGAGTAAACTGGAAGTCAAAGATTATACTCAGAGCTCGATAAAATTAAGAATATTCATTTATTTTGGAAAACAATTTTAGCTTATAAAAACAAAATCATCACGGTGAAAAGACATGGAAGAATCTTAAATATATACTATGAAGTGAAAGAAGCCAATCAGAAATGGCTACATATGATATTATTACAACTGCATGACATCCTGAATGAGACAAAACTAGATACAGTACAAAGATCAATGAATATCAGGCATTAGAGAGGAGGAATGGGTAAATAGGTGGAACACAGAGGATTTTTAGGACAGTGAAACTATTCTTTATGATACTGTAGTGATGAATAAATGTCATTATACATTTGTCAAAACCTATAGAATGCGCAATGCAAAGAGTATGGGTTCTATTAATAATAGTGTATCGACATTGACTCATCAGTTGTAACAAATTTACCACACTAATGCAAACTACAAATCATAGTGGAAGCTAGGGAAAGGAGGAGGTAAGGGACTTGATGGAAACTTACTACACTTTTGGTCAAACTATTTTTCGAAACTAAAACTACTCTAAAAAACCAATGAAACCTATTAACAATAATTTAAAAACAATCACACTAGTTCTCTGAACACAAATTTTACCCTTATATTATTATATGTATATTTATTATGTTACCACTCTGAGATTCCTGCACATATGATATGAATAAATGGACCTATTACATTGTTTGACGCTTGTGTAACAATATAATAATGTATTTTCAACAGCTTTGAAAAACACTCACTTTCTTCTTTAAAAAGTTTTTGACAAAATATATTTCCTTTGTCCTAATCTATGTGATTTTGCACCAATACAACCTGGCTTTACAATTGCTTATTTCTCTGAACTTTGTCTATTCTGAAGCCTGTAACCTATAATGTGTCCAAAATACGACCCTAAAACTTAGTTTCAGAACCTTAAAAATATACTGATATCTATTATTGAGACTCTTATCAAGCCTTTCAAGGTATTTTGAAAATATGTAAATAGTAGCACATCCCAGGCATGACAGAAAAAAATAAATGCATACGTCTCTTCTTGAATAGACAGGATATTCTAACAGCAAGCAAGAAAGCTGTTTGCAGCCTGCCTGCAAGAACAAAAAACTAAGTTCTTACTAGAAGTATCAAAGTTTGACTACTGATACTAGTTGTTAAAACAAATCCAAGAAAATCAAAACAAATAGACAAAAGGAAAAGAGCAAACAATAAAACTTCTACTTTCAATCTGTCCACCCATATTTTTAGAAAGTAATCAATCAAAACAGAAACTAAATTCATGATTCCAAAATTATAAATTATTCTCTGGTCGAATCTAACTGCTTAATTCAGATTTATCCTTCATAAATTCAGGGTGGAATGGTTTTAAATTTCTTTTTTGTAACATAACCTCTAATGATGTTGAGGCAAATAAGTAGTGTTTTATGCTTTGCAAAGAGATGGAGAAAGGACTTACTATTATGATAACCATTTTACTAATAAAAAAAACTAAGGCTTAAAGGTGTTAGGTAACTTCTTTGAGGTCCTGCATATTTTTTAAAAATAGGCTAATGAGGTTTTCTTCTAAATTGATATCCAGCATGCTTTCAGGCTCACCTGCTGTCCCATGCAGAAATCATAACCACTTTCAACAGTATGTTCTTCGAAATTAAAGTGTGATAGTGCACAAGGCATATACCCAGAGGGAACATGGGTAACAGACACAGATTAATCATGTTTGAAACATCAGAGTATCAAATGTTTCATAGTTATGGCTCACTTACCCCTGAAGTGGAGAGAGAGGAAGAGATTAAGCATATGCCCAGGCAAAGAGGCCCATCCCTCTAAGTCAGAGGTCCGCATGAAGTTGAAGAAGGGAAACTGGGAGAGGACTGGGAAGGTGGATACTTCTCTACATGAAGCTCAGGCTGCTTCCAGCATCCCTCACTGGAGCTGATTCAGAGGCAGTGTCTTCCTAAAACACTGCTGATCTCCAAGCACAATGCCCCAAGTTCTCTGCCCAGGAAGCGCAGTAATCTAATGGGTCGGTGGTATTCAAATCAATTCAATGAATAATGATTTATGTTAAAAAAATTGTTTTAAGATAGAATAATAGAATAGCACACAGCAGAAGAGAAGGACTAAAATTGAAAAGTCATACTGCATTACCTACTATAAGAGAGTTTATTTTTGAAACTTTTTTAGGAGTGTGAGTGGAGAAGGGAGGATACAGAATCACAGTGTAAAATATATTTCTTTCTCAGTCAGAAAAGTTTAAAAGCCATTGGCCTCTATCCTAGTTGGCACTTTGACAAAGGACAAGCACCCTGCATTCTTAGCAGCCCCACCACCACTTTTGTCCCTTCTGTTGTGTGCTCCTGCCATTGCTGTGCAGACTTTCCAGCCAGGCTTCTTGCTAACCATGTCTTTAAAGTATCAGGACTGAAAAAGTGAGCAACAATACAGTCAATGCCACTTCCTTTCATGACCTTTGTTTAAAACTGATTGACACAGCTGTCATCGTGACACTGTAAACTTTGATAATACATTTTGACCTACACAAATTTAGAGCTGAAAAAGAGTCTGCGTATAATTTATCTCCCACTAGGTAGTTAATCAACTCAAGGCAACTGAATGTAATTCTTTCACAGAGATTTCTTATTCAATATTTAACAGAAAGTATTTCTTCTGATTATTTGAAATGTTTATATTAGAAGTCAGAGGATGCAAGTCCAGTGAGAATTTCTTTGTCACAGGCATTGATTATAGTACATTGGGCAGATCATGAAACATCTCTTAATCAGATTTCCTCGTGTGTAAACAAGCAAGTCAAATTAAGCAGTTCCCAATGTGTTACCCAGTTCTGTGTCCTGCTTTAGTCTGTTGTATAAGTTCTTGAAACTTTTAGATAATAAAAGTTTCTTTTGGTCCTTTCTATAAAACTCTCTATCTTTAATGATAATACTTAAGCACATTCGGAGAATCCTCTTATGTGGTTATTAAAATATTCAAACATTTAAAAAGATTCTTATCAGGTTGAAAGTAAATGTTAAGAAGGTTGTTCACACTGAAAATTAATAAAATATTATTTATGAAAAGTAAATAGCAAAAAAACTCTAGTACATAGTTCAATATATGAAGATAAATATATGCTGTTTAAAATATTTGTGCATATTATATTAACATTTTATGAGCTTAAGTCATAGTTACTTGCACATTTTAATCAGACATGAGTTTCTTTAACAAGTCCATCACAGAGAAAAAAAATGGAAGTCTACTTAAACTCCAAATACTCAATAACTTAAACTCCAAATACTCAAGTAGGGTTAAAGAAACAAAAAGCACTTTTTTTGGTAAGAACCTACATAGCATTCTTTCGTCACCCGTGAGTGATGAAATAGACCAGAGCACAGAACGAATTTTCAGCAATCAGACTTGAGTATTATAGCTTTAATTAATGTACAGGCTTTTTTGATAACTTTGTTTTGTCATTTAATCATGTCAGAAATCATGAAGACTTTGTTGCCCGACTGCAGACAATATGAGGTTAACAAAAAAAGGCGTAATTTTTGTTATCAAGGGTTTTTATGTTGTGGTTACTGTTATTTCTGGCAGGATTTCCAAAACAGTTGAGCAAGAAATGGGGCCTAAAATTTTATAAAGCTAAAAGTAGACAGCTGCATATGTGGCAGGTGATTCCAAAAAGGAAAATAATGTCAGTAAAGAAGAGAAAGTGGAACAGAAAGAAAAGAGAACTGTTGAGCGAGCTGGAGGAAATGCTCACATTTCTAGGTAGATGATTATAGAGAAATAAGTGAAGAAAATAAAGAAGAATGAACCAGAGAAGAAAACAGAAATAGCATAATAGTAAACATGCAAAAAATAAATTTGGCATAAGGACTAGACCATAGACTGCCGAGAGTACGGAGCATGGTTAGTGGGGATAAAAGACTCTGGATTTCAGAAGACTAACACAATACCTGTTGCTCCAAATTTCAAAGGGTTGAGAGGAAATAGAATGTGAAAACCATTATTTGAATGTGGTTGTAATTTCAGGTGATTTTAAATGATAATTATTCCCTCTGCCTCTCATTTGGATGAAGATTTTTTAGTCCATTATCAGATAGAAACATTTACTGGCAGTTTGTTTCCAATATGTTAAATGAAATTTATCACATGCTTCCATGAAATGTATTTCACTCTTGATTTAACATTACTAAAATATTTCAATTTACCTAAATCACACAAAAAAATCTCAAAATAAAAAAAAAATGATATGGAAACAATGAATTCCCAGTTTCCGAGTCCTCTTGGAAGAGACAGCTGACACTCAACAAAGGCTGTCAGCCTTCCAAAATCCTAGCAAGCTGTCTTGGCCAATACACTATGTAGAAAGTGTCAAGAATCTTGCCAGTGCAGGGGTTATCTCACTTTGGAAAATATCAAATGAATACTGTTAGAAGCAGACTAACATGATGTTCAATTATTTTGGTTCTTGTGGTTGAACAACTAATATTGTCTTGTTTATGACCTCCACCTACTATGATTGTATTTTTAACATCTGGGATACCCTTGTTTCCATGCTCTTTCCACAATTCCACTAATTACTTAATTATTTGCCAGTGTGCTTATGTTCTACAAGACAATATTGACTAATCATCTCTCTTAATGTAAACATTAAATAGTAGAAATGTCACATCATGTGTATGTGTATGTTTATTTTGTCTTGTTTTGCTTTATAATTCTTAGCCTCAGAGTAATTGAGTTCATTTTTTTCTTTCTTGTACCTCTGCCCAACTTGGTGGGGAAGATTAAGAGGCCACTTCTTATTTGGTGCACGAGCATTTGACTTTACTTATTTCTGTAATGGCAGTGGTAATAATGACATCAGCACAATAACTAAGTGCACTTTCTTATTCTTCAACGTGTTCTTTATATATATCATCTCATGTGATCCTCACCATTGCCCAGTAAGTTAAGCATTATTACTCTTATGGTTGTTGTTGTTATTGTTATCCCTATTTTGTGGGTATACCGAAAAAAGGAAAGACTAGAGAGATTAACTGGCTTTTCCAAACACATTAAACTAATCAGTGATGAGTGGAATTTAAAACCTGTTTGAAATTGTAGTGCTGTGATGCTGACACAGATCATCTGATTATCAGAACTGCAGCTAGAAGGGGTCAAAGGTAAGGAAAAAGCAAAAGCAATACAAGACTCTAAATTTAGAGAATTTCCCCCTTCTGATCAGGATGTAGGACATGTCAGCCAAACAAACAAAGCCATTGCAGAGAAGCCATTGGCAAAGCCTGTGCTTCTCTATCACATAGTGACATTCAGATTCAGGAAGATGAGGACAGGGGAGTTTGTTGCTGGGTGTGAAGAAAGAAGAGAGAATAAGCTTTATGCAACAGAATCTACTTTCTACTTGGGGTGACACTATCATTTTATACTTTAATGGGAAAGAGTAGAAGAAAGGTAGGTTTATGTGGGAAGGCAGGGAGGGAAGTAGAGGCAGAGATGAAAATAATGTATTGCTATGGTGCCTGCCTTAGCATCCACGAAGTACTAACACACTTTAGACTTCTCAGAGTAGCAGCTGGGAGCAACAGGGAATTTGGATTTTGTTGTGACTTTTAATTAAATTGGAGTTATACCCATGTCACTCAAGTATAGAGAGGGAAGAGTAAGTGTTCATGTTCTCTCCTAAATTCAGAATAAACAGCATATTGTAGCAGCATAAGTAGGTGGTTTAATATATGGGTTCTAATATTAGATTGCTTAGGTTTGAACTTTAGCTTTCTCCATTTACAGAGGTGTGATTTGTACACGTTGTATAACCTCTCTGTGTCTCAGGAATGTCTTTATTATTTATTAAATGTTTCGTCATTTATAAAAATAAGAATGATACTACGATTTCCTTCAAAGGGTTGGCTAGAGGATCAAAAGAGTTAATGCAATTGAGGATTTAGTTTCATGCCTGGCACAGAGTGAATAATCAATTAATGGTACCCTTTATTATAATTTATTGTGTGCCATAAGTTCTTGCAAGCTAGTTTAAGGAAATAATATACCTGAAGATCACTCACTTCTTCTATTTCCCTGAAGAAAGAACAATCTTATTCCAGATGATAAAGTATAACATGAAGATCTAATATCTCCTGGGAGAGGTTTGGTCAGATCTACCACTTTGATAAGTCATTTTCCCTAATTGTGGTATTTTTATTTGTTTTGTCATTTAATGTACTTATTCACTCATTGATTTGTTAAAATTGTAGATTTGTTCTTTTTTGCTTTAGATTGTTTTGTTTTAAATTAGATACTGCAAAGTATTTAAAAGGATATCTGATGTCCATTTGTCCCTTTTGACTCTGTGGAAAAAGATAAGTAACATTTTTTAAAAATTTACTACTTTTGTATTTTTGCTAATTTTATTTCTGAATTTATTACTTAAAGCACATAGAGAAATCTAAACTATTATTGAGATTCCCAAAATATAATCTGTTGTACAGATTCAGGGGTTGTGGAATACATGTTAGAGTAGCAATTTTGTTGTTAGTGATACATAAACTAATTACTTCTGTTAAAAAAATTAAACAGGATATTGAAATCTTTCTGCCTTAAAGTTTTCTTTGATTCAATTTGCCATTACAAAGAAAAGAACCTACCAAATGTTACATTGATTGACTTCTTTAAAAGAATGCTTTATGTTTGTCCTAACATAACAATTAGAGAAAAATATGATATTCTGCTCTAGTTCCTGTCAAGAGTGGATAGAGAAGGAAGAGAAAATTGACTTTTGCTTACCTCAAATAGTAATACTAAATTTTTCTTATGCATTCTGTATTAAATCTTTCTGTGCATTCTTAAAGCGATGCTACATAATGCAAAATGTCTATCAATTATGATTAGCCTTACTTCCTTTTGATTTATGCTTCTGGATTGTTAAAAAAGTACTCAGTAACAGGCTCAGGCAGACACAAATATCACATAAACCATTTGAACAATCAGATAAATTGCTAAAAACAGGTTTATCTCCTTGTTATAAATGAGCACAAGTGACTAGAGGCGTAAGGAAGTAAAGCAACTCCAGCAGGCCATCAGAAAGTCACAGGCAGAAATAAGATTGTAATTGATTTTGCTGTTAACTCAATACTAAAGAATAAACAGTCATTAGTGACTAGTCTAAAATGGCAAATATGTTAACTATTATAAATTTCTTCTAAAATGTAACCGACTATTTTAACGTACATTTAAAGCAATTTTGTAAGGAAATGAAGAAGAGTCAATATTTTCGTAGATCAGAATATACTAGCTAGAGTTCTATGACATTGCCTTACCTAATCTTAAAATTATAAGTTTCAAAATATCTTGGAAAGGAGAAGAGGGTGCAAACATTTGTATTGGATAAGAATATTCAAGAAGATTATGACAGGGTCAGAGTCACAGCTGGAGTAAGTTTGAGCAACTTTGTCCTCTTGTGCTCTCTAGTCTAACACAAAAATAAAATGATGGATGTTCATATTAGATTATCATTAAAATACTTTTCTTGCTATTCACGAGCTAACTTTCCACTTGTATCAACTATCAATTTTCTATAATTCGTGGTGAGAAGAAAGGAACGTTAATATGGATTATTTCAAATTCCTTTATTTAAAAAAATTTAATCATAAAAATGATTTGCTTTCCTGATTATGTTTAGTGTTAGTCAATGTCCAGAGAGGCTATCAGATTATTTACTCTTAAGCAGGAGAAAGTTGGGCTGAGGTTAGAAAAAAAGTCATGGATAATTTCAGAAAGCGAAGAGATCGCTTACCGAAAATAGAGTGTGTAGTTTATTTCAGTGAGCACTTTCATGAATGTTTGTACATACAGATACAGCATACTTTCATTAAAGAAAATGCAATCTACAAATATTAGTGCTCTTCAGTCAACTCGTTCAAGCTTCTCTTTCAATGAATTTCAATTCTTTTCTCACACATAACTTCATCCAAACCACTGTCCTTGAAGTGTCCAAGTCAGAAAAGCATAGAATCTGAATTTATGTTAAACCATAGCTTCTTTTTAGAAACACATACCAGAAAGCTCATCTACATTTAAAATATAACTATAATTATCACTATTCTAGTCACTTTTAAAAGAATTGCAAAATGCTACTGCATTGCATTCAAATTAAATTCATCTGCCCATCTCAAACAGACAAAAAAAGAAGAATAAAAGAAGCAATTGCAAACACAAATCCAAAGGTTTTTCATTCACACAGAAAAATATGTGAATTGCAAAGCTTGATTTTTTTAGTAGTTTGGGTTTTTAAAATTTGTTTTGAAGGTGGCCCATACAAGTCAACACCTCAAACTTCAGAGATAGTATCGAGAAATGGCATACTTCATCAAAATATATTTATTCACATGATGTTGAAGATTTTGTTTGAAATTCCTTTTAATTTAGAACATCTGAAACAGTCTCCTTAGAAATTGGCATATATATTAAAATGCATAAATATTTGTATATTATGTAAATATATTAGTAACAGTCCTGAAACTTAATTTAGCCTGTATACAAATATAGTACATACATGCAGTACTTATTAGTAATAGCTGCAATTGAAAAGGCAAATTAAAACATTGATGCAAATAATTCAGCAGTTCATTTTTTGCCAATTCTGTATCAATCTTCTGAATACTGTCACTCTCAATTTCCTATGTCAGTTTCCTTTACAACTGATACGGTGTCTTTGAAAGCAAACCTAAACTGAGAAATGTAACACCTCTGGAGGACAGTGGATTTTCTCTCTCTAAATCTTTTCTAAAATTCAAAGGCACATTTTCCAGAAGTGATATTACAAATAATCCATCTTGCCTTTGGAACAAGTAGAATTCCTGTAAATAAGAATATTTATCTTTACATGAAATCAGGCAACTTTCAATAAAACTTTAGAGCTCATATAAGTCTCTTTTTCACTTTTGTGCATTAATTAATTTTCTAAATTTATTCCAGAATTTCTTCTGCAGTGGCCAAATTTAATTCTCTATCCTGAAAAATTAAAATAGGCTATTTTCAATTTCCATTTAAGAGAAAGAACACCGAGGACTAAGTTTCCAATCTGCCTACTTGAAGCTGCATCCTAGAGCTTCTTCCTCCTGTATCCCTGAAGGAAATATATTACAACATCATTTGTCAAGTATAAAGGGAGTTGGGGGAAATCAAACTTATTAGGTTTTAGGATGATACTATATGGTTAGCTAATTAGATTAGTTGACACTTTAATTCCAATATTTTCAATCATATTTTACTATTGTGATGCCTAAAACTTTAGCTCAGCTACATTTCTATTCTAGAGTTTTTCTCTACAAAAGGAAATGACATCTTCCCTGTAACAGCTTTTCTAATTTCCATTTCATTTATGAAAATAATAATACTAAGAATGTTGGTAACCACATAACTATAGAATAAAAAAGATAAAGAGACTCGTAAGTATCCAAAGAATTATTCTTTTTACTTCAAAGAGAAAATGTTTTACTATTTGTTTCTTCATAACAGTACATACTTTAGATCATTCACTAAACAGGAATATACAAAATAAAATTTTCCCATTTGCCAGCTATCCTCCTGCTATTCAACCCAATATTTTATTTTGTTTTACCTTTATCTTGAATATGGTAACACTTTTTTCACAAGCTTAATGTCAAATTTTAACAATCTAGGATTCCAGTTCAGTAAATATAATAAAAGATATTCCATAGAACTGGTATGTTATGAAAGGCATATCAGAAATTCAACCCATTTGTGAAATAAATAAATAAATAAATAAATAAATAAATAAATAAATAAATTCTCAATGTAAGGCGATGTAAGTAGACTTCCAAACTCTTTAAGAAGCATAATTAAGTAGCTATTTGGAGAGGGAACCACATAAAAACATATTTTATACCGATTTATATACAGATACAGTATCAAAACATAAAGAAGAAGCTAGGTTGTGGGATGCATCCCTCAGTCTCCCCTGTGTAACGCTATGGCTAATGAAAAGACGAGTGTAACTGATCTTCTGACAGAGGAACATCAGGTGTGTGGGCCCAATTGTGGGACAGAAACAAAAAGCACTTTACAAAAATTCCCAGAAAATACATAGATTAGAATGGAAAGGAACCTCAATACTATTGAGTCCTTCCCTGCGTCCTTGGGAGAACTACACATTAAGCTTTCTTCAACTGGGAACATGAAATTTGAAGTCAGTAGCATTAGAGAAGTCATAATTTGGATTGGGAGCACCCATTCTTTCTAATCCCTGTTTCATCTTACGACACACTTCTAAGAAACGGTTAGGTCCATTGCTATTGACAATCCTAGGGTGTCTCCCAGGAGAGGAAAAACGAATGAAAGTGGTCACATAAGCGTGTAGGCATGTGCACGTGTGTGAGCATGTGCAACGGTTATGTTTGTGTATACGTATATGTACTTTCTTATTTTTCCTGAGACCTTAAAAAAGAAATCTGATTGCTGATTTTGTAATTCCTTGAAAGGATAGGTGAAAAGGTAGACATTTAAAAGCTCTGGGAAGAGTTCTGGAACTGCAAAACTAGCAAAACTGCAAAATTGTCCCCGTGAGAGGGCAGTAGGGGGCCAAGCCCGGGCCTGAGTTTTGTCTCTCTGTCCATCCCAGACTGGCTTGGCCCTCTCTGTCAACCTTCACCCTGCTGGCTGCGCTGTGGACAGGGGCGGCGGAGCACACCGATAGCGCGCAGAACCGCAGCATCAGTCGGCTCCAAGGAAACTCAGATCTTTGCGGCGTGGGCCGCCGCCAGGGGTTGACACTTATGCTGTGCGAGGTGCGTGTGCCATTGGCAAACTGGCTTTCTCAGTTTTGGCTTCCCACAAAAGGAGCGGAAGGGGGAGCTGTCGTGATTCCCAGTGCCCACAGAGCCCCCTCTCCTGGCCACTGCGCGCCAGCCACAGCTGGTACCGAGTGTGCTCGCTAGTCTCTGTGCGTGTCTATTTGTATAACTATTTGCAAGTGGCTTTCAATCTATCTGTCTGTGTGACAGACTTGTATAACTATTTGCAAGTGGCTTTCAATCTATCTGTCTGTGTGACAGAGACAGAGGCGCCTGCGGAAAGTTGCCTCTCTCAAAAACGCCTTCAATGTTCTGCTCTATCGCTAGCGCCTACGACGCTGTCATTGCCATCTCATCATTTTTGCTTCCTTCCGGGTCATTTATGTACAATTATGCGTGAGTGAGAAATGCGTGTCTACTGGGGTTGTTTTGTCTGTGACCTTACTTCTTTGAAGAGAGAAAGTGATTGGGAGGGAAGGAGAACCTGAAAAGGACTAATTCCCCCTCCGGAGTGTAAAATATAATGGTTAAACGCCCAATATCTCAATGTCTAGACTGAAATCCCGCTCTGCCACTTATACTAGCTGTGTGTGTGCCTTGGGCAAATCGTTAATCAATCCGTGCCTCAATTACTTCATTAGCAGAATAGGAAAGCAACGGCATTTAGCTCACAAAGTTGTGAAGATTAAATGAGTGAATATGTAAAACGCTTAGAACTGTGCCTGGCACGTTAACAGGTGCTATAGGTTAAATGCTATCAACATCTTCATCAGTTGATCACAGTGTTAAATGGAAGGACCATCCTGACCACTTTCTCCACAGGAAAGCACTAACTAGATCTTGATACGTGCCCACGCCCCAATGCAAAGGTGAGACCGAATCCTAACCCGTTCACTCCGTGCAGTGCAGGACCAGCAGCCACCCAGACACCCCCCACCCACGCAGACCCTGTTCGGGGAATCCCTCCCCAGCAGTCTGTTCTCTATACCTGGGGCCATGCTCCGAATTTTTGGGGATGCAATGGCAAACTGCTAGCCCAAGAGAGCTGGCCCCAGCCTCTCCTGTCTGAAGAGTGTGTTTGAGGGTTTTCCTACCTGCCCCAGGTTTTTGCCCTTCTTACTGCCGCCGAATGCCAGTCCTTGGTATATGCCCGCAGATCGATTGGCGGCCTGAGCAGGCGTCTCCCCGCCCAGAGAGGACTTGATGGAGTTGAGTTTGGCCCGCGAACTGCCGATCTGTGAGCTCTCCACCATCAGCACCGCGGCCAGTAGGAGCAGGCAGCGGGACGAATCCTTGCACCGCATCAACGCGGCCATCTCCCGGCGAAGGGTTCCCCAGGAAGACTCAAAGCCCGAAGGAGTGGGAATGCAAGGGGAGGCAGGACCCCAACACGGGGCCCCTCACTCGGGGCGCTGGGGCTTGCAGATTGTGTTCCCTCAACCCTTCCTGGTTCGGGGACCCAGGACCCTGTGAACTCAGTCTCACGCCTCAGGACAGAAATTAGCGGAACCCAAGCGAGACCAGCTTCTCCACCAGGGCAGGAAGTTCTGCAATAACTGGAAGCAATCAAAGGCTAGGCGCTTTGTCGCCAAGGAGGCGTGACCCAAGGTGCAAGAAAACCCAGCCCTGTGGATCGCACCGCTTCGGTTGCTTCTTGCCCCGCACCTCCTTGGTCCCGCCGGGATCTCGGCGGTTTAATTCTCCTCTTAATTGATCAGGAGGCCCGCACCAGTTCCTTCTCCTTTGGACTCAGTTGCTTTTCTCTCCTCTCTTTTCCTATCCTTTATGTGTCAAACTTTGCAGGACACAATGCTCCTTTTCAAAGTTAGCAGGCGCTTTAGTAGGGGATCAGGAGATGTCCCCGGATCGAATCCTCGAGATCTGAAGAGAACCGAGGTCCCCCACACGCGCACTCACAGTTGCCCCGAAGCGTAGTCCCTTGACTCACAAGAGACAGAAAACCGCTGCCAGCGCAGCGACGCCAGGCGAGCGGACTTGCGCTACGCTCGCCGCGGGCTCCCGCTCTCTCTCTCTGCTCTCTCCCCCTCCCTCTTTGCTTTTTATAGCTTCCCACAGTGAGTTTTTTTCTTTCTTTCTTTCTTTTTTTACCTCCGCCCCCAATTCAAGAGTGACGAAGAGTGAAAACTTTTCTCTCACCCCCTACCGTTTCCGCCCCCCCTCCTCTCCGCGTGCTGCTTCTCCTTCTGCGGCTTCCACTCCAGCTTTTCCTCCTCATCCTCCCGCTCTGTCTACACCCCACAACTGCTGGAAAAGGGGGATATAGCTTTTCCATGGGGTGAATGGAACATAGGGGCTCCTAATTCCTGCCAACAACTCCAGCGGTTGGAGGGGTCTTTGGAAACAGGCGGAGGGCAAAGGTGGAAACGGAGAGGGGCAAGCTGCCACCACGTGATCGCCGCCACCCTTCCTTAGATCTTCCCACCCTTCTTCAGCCCCTGACAATGCGGGGAGAGCTGGAAAAACCCTATGGAAGCTTTAGAAAAGTGAGCATCTGCACATCTGCTCATTAGAATTGTATTCTTTGTGCGCTCACGTTTGGTTTTAGCCTGTGCCTCCCAGGGAGTGTGTGAAGCTGGAGTCGTATAGGTGCGCCAGGGGGTGGCCAATGATCCGGATAGAGGATCTGGAAGGAAAGGGGCAAACCAAAGACAGGAAAAGATGAGCCTGTTCGATTTGGGTCTTTTTAGTCTCCTTCTGAACCCGGGCCCCGTCGCACACGTAGCATATGTCTATGTCCCTGAGGGACTGGGAAGAAGGGGGTGCTCTGGGTACGCTCCAAGAGTTTGGACCTCACAGCTCGATTGAGCATCTTTACCATGACAGCTAACTGCTCTTTTTGCGAAAAGAAAATCCCAGATAGGAACGAATGGGGGCAGGGAGCCTTTGAGATCCTGTCTCCCTTGGCTTCCTGCCTTCTAACCCCTGGAAATTACAAGAGAAGTCATTCCTGTCAGCCCCCGTGGCTCTCCAGGTCCAATTCCCTTCGGTTGAAGGTCGAAGGCGGCTCCGGGAACTACTGGGACGCGCTGGCGCTTGGGGGCGCCAGTGGCAGCCGTTCAGCGAGCCACGGAAGTGCTGCAGGAGACAAGCGCGGAGTTCGGTGATGTCTGGTGGCCAAGTGCGAGACTTCCCAAGCACAGCAAGGGATTGTTCGAAAGTTGTTGCATTTCTCCTTCGCAGACACTAACATCCAGGAGCAGAGAAATCCAAGCATTGAGCCACAACTTGAAGTTAGAAGGCTGCTAGCCGCGAGGGGAGGATACTAGCAGCATCCTCTTCAGAATTTTTGGACCTAGATTTCACAGCTTTCACACCTGATCCTGGCGCATGTCCATGAGTAGGAATTAAACTTGTCGCTAAGTGAGAATGTTAGTGACTCTTATTTTCCCCCAAACAACGCAGAGTTCTAAAGTATGGATTTAGAGCTATTTTCTCCCAGACAGCTCCAGTTTTGCAAATTTCTCAGTCTTGACCTATGAATCTGTCTGCCCTGAAATTCTTCATTTTCAGAATTTTTTTAATACACAAGCAAATGGGGATTAAAATTTGCACCCTCTGGCATGTGTTCTTATCTTTTGAATTTCCTTTCTTTAAGATAGAGATTTTTTCACATTTTAGTGTGTGTGTGTGTTCCCCCCCCGCCCCCGCTTTAAAAATATGCCGGGAATAACAATATGGATGACCCTTGAAGGACATCATATGATCAATCACAGAAAGACAAATCCACTTATAGGAGGTACCTAAAATAGTTAAATGCATAGAATCAAAGGTTGGAATGGTGGATACCAGGGATTGGAAGGAGAGGAGAATGGGGAGTTACTATATCAATGATCACAAAATTTCAGTTAACCAAGATGAACAAACTCTTGAGATTTGCCATATGGTATTGTACCTATAGCCAACAATAATGCATTGTACTTTTAAAAACTTATTGAGAAGGTAGATCTCATGCTATATAGATATAAACTTTATGTGTGTGTGACATTATATACATGTACAATGTATATATGTATTTATATATATACACACGCATGTAATATTATTGTAGTAAGAACATTTAACATCTATATATGCCCAGTAATAAATTTGTAAGTTTATAAAGTTAAGTGAGGCATTTTAGGCACTAATAAAAAGCAAGGAGAGGGGTCCTTACTCTATAAATAAAGTACTTAGGATTTCGAGCTTAGATTTTACAGAAGAGTATATCTTTTGCCTTCATTTGGGGTTTGCCAATCAGAAAGCATGACAGAAATTGAGAAAATTAACTTAGGAATCTACTGGTTTAAATATTTCTGAAAAGTAGCTTAGAGCAAAAGGAAAAGATAAAAGCTAAACATGTAGGCAACAGATCACTCTACATTCACTTGGAAGGGTGTAGACTTTGACCATACGTTGAAGAACAAACACAAATGAACCATGAGAAAATTGTGAAGATGCTTTGCCTGTTTCTGTCACTTCCTTCTTTCTTTACTTCTAAAAAAAAATATCCCACATACACAGGCCTAACTTTACTCATATGTACTGCTAAACAGAAAAGAAATATCAAGTACAACACATTTACTCTCAGTTCTGAGTACCAACCTAAAGACATTATCTCAGAGGCTCATTCAACACCCCACAAGTTCCAACAGCAATTTTTTACAAATACAGTTAAATTGAAAGTCGGCATAAAATCTACTTACACAAACATTCTTCCATATAGAACAAAATCAGACATATAGAATCAAAAGCTAAAATATACACAATTATGCCTTAGGCTAAAAATGAGTCAAAAACTAATTAATTCATGACACAAATGCTTTCTGTAAATTTTTTTGACAGACAGAAACAAACATACATGACCCATATGTTGACAAGTAGATATGCATACACAAAATCAACTAACTGTAAATAAACATAATCCTTTGGATTACTGTCATAGCACCACATGTTTTTCCCTTGTGTGTTTTCCTAAGTATAAAGACAAAAGCTTCATATCTTACTTGGGAAAGTAGATTTTTATGCCATTTGCAATAACATAACTAGAGAGTAGATATTTAAAAAGAAGACTGTACAAAAGCAGGACGTACAACCCTCCTGTCCAGAAGAAAGTGCCTTAATGGACATTTTTTCCTTTGGCCATACATTCCCTCTTATCTTTGCTCCTCTAGCTGTGGGGCCATTTTGGTTGCACAGAAAAGCCACTACTTTCTCAGCAGTTGTTTCTGGATCCCGGATTCCTTCTGAATACTTAGTCCCAAAGGTAAGTTAAGTATATAACTTGTCACCTTAGTCTTGTTTACTGTAGCTTACTAATTTTCATCCCATTAGCTCTCTCCCTGCATTAGAGAATACTTCCTACAATAGCCTTTTTATCAGTTGTTCATGCATTCCCCATACATGAAGCAGGTATGGGGCCCTGCGGACACAGTGGTGAATGAGTGGGGGCCTTCCATCTAAAGGGGCTTGGAGCTCTGTAGACACCTTGATTTACTAAAATCTGCTTCTAGCCCCTCTCAGAAGTTGCTGCTGTCTTTCTCTATTCTCATCTGCTGCTGAATTATGCCAGCCTCCGAGTTCAATCTGTCACAAGATATCTGCAACTCGAATTCAAGCCAAGCTGGCTTGAATTCATGTGACTTTGGGAATACAAATGATCAAATATGTCCCCCAGAGTTCTTTTTTTTCCTTCAGAATTTATATGCACATTTTAATGGTGTTCAGAGAGACAATACTCCTACATTTGTTGTTGAACCCAAAGAAATGACCCTCGTGATGGTAATGTTAGGTCAGTAAGAACAGAATAGCAAACCTGGGAAGTAAGATTCTCTTTGGTAGGTTCCACAGGACCTCAAATTATCTTGCACACACAGAATAGACATGAAAATCTTTAATGTGTGGTTGGACCTTGATAGATGTTAAGGATCTGAAAAATAAGATTATGTGGGTTTTCCCTCTCCATAGTAAACCAAGCTACCTGGCTCTGTAGCCTAGTAATACTCATACTTTGAGAGTTTTATGTTTCTCCTCTGCCTAAGAACAACAGTCTCATGTGTTGCTGCAAATTAATTTTACATACCTGGTAACAAACGTAAGCTTGCATTGATATTGTGAAAACTTTTTGTGTTTCTTGATGGGAATAATTTTCATACCAGATACGAAAAAACTGCATCTCCTATTTGATTCCTGCATTAATTTCAGTTGTTGATGCAATCTTGACAAGGTCTCATGGACAGCAGGACCAGCTAATAAAAAAGATCTCATCACCTACATTTGAATCACTAGCTATGCTTGACACAAACATGCGCAAGTGAAATGGGTCTGAAGATTTCACAATAAATCAATCTGAAACAATTGCTCAGCCAACAGCTTCTTTTTTGAACCTTAACAAGTTAGTCATCTTATCCATACTTTAGCTGCCACTTAAATGAAAGAGGATTACTGAACAGATATTTCCCCTTGAGCCTGAACCCAAACAATAAAAAAATGCAAATAACATAATCTGAAACTCAGGCAGATAAAGACTTCTACTGAGCCTTGTGCATGTATGTGACCATAGATGGAGGTGGAATTAGAAAAAATCATCAAATGTTTAATAAGAAACATTTTCCTTTATGATACAAAATTTTTGTTAGTTCTATACACTGCATATCCTTTTTGGTATGTTCTCACTGCTGAGTTCTGGCAGGTTTTTTCAAGATTCATCTTTTGAAACAGTACTAAAGTACCAAGTAACACTTGGCAGTGAACGAATCATATGTTTAATTCTTGAGTGAGGTTCAATTCCAAAGAATCTCATCCTGATGAGCAACAAAACAAACAACATTTACATAATCTGGACCAGGGATTTTCAGATTCTGTTCCTTTCGGCTCACTAGGGTTCTGCTGAGGTCTCAAAGTAAGTTGAGAACTGTGCTATTTTTTTACAAGATTTCAGAGGAGAGAGATCCAGCTCTTGGATCAAAGTTAACTTTTAAGTGCCTGTTTTTGTTATTGTTTTTATTTGGGAAACGATTGTGTTTGTTGTTTGGTTGGTTTTAATCAACTGTTAGCTGATCCAATTTAGCAGCCACAGTGAACTGGGCAAAATACTCTGTGAGCCGTCAACCTGCCAAATACATGATAGATTTATTTCTACCCTGTTAGTATTACAGACAATTTCCAAAATGAACATTACTCAAATGGGGAAACTATTAAATATATGGCAATTTATTTAGTCAGAAATGATTTGGTCATTTGAAGTAGGGAACATTAAAAATGAAAAGGCAGGGTAGCTAATCCATTCATTGTACCATATGTTTATTCCTGATCAATTATCTCAACCTATGATTAAAGAATATGGCAAAAATTTAACTATACTCATACCACACATAAAATAAACTATGGTGCAGACTAAAAATAATGGAACAACTATTTGCAAATAATAAGGAAATAGATTCTCAAGAGGCAACTCAAAAATCTGTCTTTGAAACACCACTGGGCTTGGTAACAGAAAATGAAAAATGTGTTTAGTTTATCTTTGGAAGATTAGTTTGTAATAGATCCTACTTTTTGACATTCTAGGTATAAATTATAATGCCCAGGATCAGAAATGGTTTGGGATATAAGAAAGTCAAGATACTATGCTTCAGTCAGCTTAAGGAATGTTACAGGTAACTGGCTTGGAATATACAGCAATAATAAAAGTAATAATAATAACCAGATTTATTGAATGCCTTACATGTGCCAGGTTTGTTGAACACTTTACATATAGTGTCTCTTATTTATATGCTATAATTCATCCCTTTAAGATAATGAATGTACAGTCCAGTATTAAAATAATACTGAGTAAAGAGTAGCTTGCAGGACAGTGTGTCTCCACTTGCAGTAATGGATGCCCAGTTATGGCAATAATGTGGAGGACACACAAGAAAAGGGGAATCCATCAGAAGAAACTGGAGGTGCCATTTCACCCTTGTAGCATACCCCAACACAGATTCCTCTGAAGCAGCTAAAATAAATCACTTGGCAAAGGGTTGCAAAGGACACCAAAAATATAAGTACATGACTACATGTATTGCAGCTTCGCCTAATATAGTAAAACTCTTGGGCCTTAATAATTATAAAGCAGAGAACTTAAAAAGGCCCTCTGCTACAGATGGCATATTAGCTTTCTAGGGCTTCCATAACAAAATACTACAGATTTGGTGGCTGAAACAACAGAAATGCATTTCCTTACCATTTAGGAGGCTACAAGTCTAAGATCGAGGTGTTGGTAGGTTTGGGCTCCTCTGAGGTGACTCTCCTTGTCTTATATGTCACCACTTTCTCACTGTGTCCTCCTGTGGTCATCTCTAGGTCTGTGTTCAAATTTCCTCTTCTTATAAAGAAACCAGTCATATTGGATTAGGATCTACTTTAATTTTGTTTTAATTTAATTGCCTTTTTAAATAACTCATCTCCAAATGTGGTTACATTTTGAGGTAGTAGGACTTAGGGCTTCAACATATGAACTTGGCAGCAGGGCATGGGGCAAAATTCAGCTCATAACAGATAGATAGATTTATAGATGTAGTTGCATATTGAAACACTTGGGAAAACAGTAACATTTCTGTACAAAACACATATAGCAGTTTCTCAGAGTTCCTAAACTCAAAAGAGAACTGTTACATGTTTATTTTGAAAACATTATTTAAATATTTTTATTACCATTTTATTTCTGGATCTGTGTTAATGACACTCATTTTTTTTTACCTTCTCTTTTTGTGTGACTTATGGCTAAATTAGAAATCAACCGAGTCTGTGATTGTCAAGATTCCACTGGGGCCCTGAAAAAGAGAAGAGAGAATACAAGCAATTTGCCAAGAAGATAAAGTCATTTCTACATTTTTAAAAAGTGCCTAGTTAATGAAAGATGGAAACAATAAAACATATCAGTACATGATAGAAAAGTGAAATCATCAGAGATCAAAGGAAAAGGAAACAGCAATCAAAACTACAGTGATCTAGCAATCAGCAAGTTGTTCTGTTACTAACTTAATTTGTCCACTTATTTAATTTGATTTGTTTAATTTACTCAGAAAGTTAATAGTTCCTTGGAATCACAGTACCTTTAATTAATTCAAGGCAGTGCTAAATATGTAAAAACAGGGGGGATATCTAATTTCATTGAAACTGGTAATGAAATCATTTTTAATATAAGTGCACTTGACCACTTAGTCTTTTAAGTTATTAAGAAATCTGAGTTGGAATAAGCTCAAATTTACTTTAGCTTTTTTGTTGTCTTTTCCTGAAATTTATAAAATGTATTTTGGTTGTTATTGTCAAGAATGTATGTGAACGTTTGTATATATTAAAGAACAATCAGTATCTCCAAGAACATAACAGCTGTTTATATGTTACAGCTGAAATTGTTGGGTTAGCCTTGTTCTCCAATGCCAATCAATGCTGTATTTTTAAATTAATAATAAAATGAAACTCTCAAACCTTTGATCAATTTGTCTTTTATATATCAAAATGTATTGTATAAATATGCTCAGTATTAATAGAAGTACTGAAAGTTTGAAAAACATCTTTTTGTTTTATAACCTTCAATGTATTTCACTCCTCCACTTAACACTGGAGGTAGCTACCACTGAGGTCAGGAATATATAAACTATAACTATAAATGGGGACTCTTTTTAACATGAAAAGGTAAGCTATATTTCCAGCCTTCTAAATACCACTTCCAAATTCACTAAATTACTTGGTGTTTCCTCCTATATGTTAGCATAATTTTAGAAGTTCGTCCATTAAAAAAGCCCCCAGCTGCAAGTTCTAACCAAAATTTATACATGTTATAGTCCAAACTCTTCATTCTCTTTAGCCAAGTGTAGATACTGCCTAAGATGGCTAATTTTAAGATAGCTTATTATGATGATATCTGTCACTCACTTGTGAAATACTTCCTGAATAGAGCTGACACAATCATATCCAATTTTCTGTTTCAGGGACTATTTAATGTTAAAAATGTCCCTAAGGAAACCATTCTAAGGAATTCCTCTAAGTAAATCTATATATGTGGGGGATGGAAAACACAACCCATCATGGTATTATTATCTGACAACAAAAGAATTCCTGTTAATTTTTAGTAATAGTTACTATTTTTTTAAGTAGTGATCTTGTAGTGATTATTAGTCGGAAATACTGAGAGGTTCAAGTTCATGCAGCAGAGGGCAGTAATGGACACTTATCATGGCAAGAGAGATGAGCCAGAGATTATTACAAAGTAATCTTTCTGGAGAAAAGTGTTTAATGGCCTTTCCTATACCAGTGTTATTAAATAGAGGAGAACTGATAAATAAATTCACCTATTCCTCTCATGAAAAGGTTGCAACACTCTTCAAATATTAGTTGACTGAACTAAAAAAACATTCAGAAAGTTTTCTCTTATCTAACTTCATAGATAGGGAACCATTTTCCAATGTCAAGGCATATGCAGACATTGCCCATGTAGCATTGTAAAAGCTCTTCCAAACTACTCAGAAACAGAGGCAGGTACACAACATTGTAAATGGTCTCACAAGTGTGCAGAATTCATTGGAAATTAACAGCACTTTTTCATCTTATTTACTACCACTTTATTATCTGTCTTTCTCTCGCTACCTGAAAAAAAAAAAAATGCAACAAAATCCAAGGACTTCCATCCTTATCTTCCTTTAGTTGCTGTGGCTGCCTACTACCCTAATTGTGTTAGCAACGTTTTGTGCTTGTTCTTTCAAAAACTACATCAGCAAGCTGTTTCTTTCTTCAGTCACATCATCCTGAATCCACACCTTGTTCCACTGCTTGAAATAAACCATCAAATAAAGCAGACCCAAAACAATGGTAGGAGGTGAGAGTGTTATTCAAAATTTTCATAGGTGAAAATTTGAAGGTAGAATCTGGGAATACATGATGGCATAGTTATTCTAACTCCTGCAGTGCTATGTAAAACCAGAAAAATAGATGATGATAACAATTCCCCAAAATGTACATGCGAGCACACAACACACACACACACACACACACACACACACACACACCATCTAGAGTAAAATTAGATGACAAGGTGAGTAAGCCTAATCCCCAATAATTACAAGGCCCACATAATATCAGTTACTATAAAAAAGGAAGTTTGGGCTGGGTGTGGTGGCTCAGGCACAGAATCCTAGTATTTTGGGAGGCCAAGACAGACAGATCACTTGAGGTCATGAGTTCAAAACCAGCCTGGCCAACATGCTGAAATCCCATCTCTACTAAAAATACAAAAAAATTAGCTGAGTGTGGCGGTGGACACCTGTAATTCCAGCTACTTGGGAGGCTGAGGCAGGAGAATAGCTTGAGCTCAGGAAGTTGAGGGTTGCAGTGAGTTGAGATCATACCACTGCACTCTAGCCTGGGTGACAGAGACAGACTCCATCTCAAAGGAAAAAAAAGAAAGTCTGAGGGAAAGCAATGGAGCTCTGAGAATAAGAGAATCTTCAAATTTCCAACAGATCCTCATTGGAAAGAGCACAGCCAATCTGAGAACAGTAGACAAAATCAGAAGAAAATGGATTCTGCAGGCCCTAATTCCAGGATCAAAGCCCCTGGTGAGGAGAAACTGTTTGGAGTTGAATCCAAATTGAGCAGGCTAAGGAATTAGGGACAAAAGAAAAAATTCTAAATGAAAGTCAGGACGGAGAGGAAGCAGATCTCAAAAATGTGACACCATTGTAAAAATCACTTCATAAAAACAATAGAAGAGGAGGTGCCAAGAACAATAAAACTAGAAAAGTTATTCTGGCCCAACCATCTCTCTGACAGCAAAGTAAAACTTATTTGCCTTAAACCTGGGCAACCAAATGAGACTGTGGCCCAATCATGTGTATATCTAATATGACAAAAAAGAAAATAAGGACAAAACAGTATCACTAGAGGCAAGCTATAAAGCAATGTCAGAGAATACATATAAACAGTAACAATACTTTAAAATATGATAACATTTTTAAGAAATATATTTACATAATGAACGAACATTATAAATCATAACTAGAAATTTTCCAATCATATGATTCAAGAAAAAAGGATTTGAAGAGTGATGTAAGAAGAAAAATGATTTCAGAATTAATATTAAACTGGAAAGAACAAAAAAGCCATATATAATGCTTTAGGATAAATATAAGATGGGAAAGAGAAAAATTAGAGAGAAATAAGTAAAGAGATAAAAAATTCAACCATGAAATAATATAGATGGGATAGACAAAGAAGATCTAACATGCTTATAATAGTTTTTACTAAATAAGAAACTCAAGCAATGAAACAAGTCAAATACTAAAAACAATAATCAATTTTTTTTCTAAAATAATGAGAACAAAACCAAAAACATTTCAAACTACTGATATACTTTCTTAGGAGAAAACAAATCCAGGATGGACAACACCATGACATATTCTAGCTGAACTATTGACCTTGAAAAAAACAACCTTTGGCCAGTGGGCAAAAAGATCATATCACTTACAAAGAACATTTCAACAGACACGTTTTATATCAGAAGACAATTAAGTAACATATTTAGGATACTCAAGGAAAGAAAACGTGAACGAATAATTTTAAATACAGCTAAACTGATCTTCACGTAACAGTTTTCCGACAAAATGGATTGTGAATGCAAGAAGTCAGAAAACATTATTACGTAAGCCCCTCCTTGGAAATTGACCAGAAAACAATATTAAAACAACCATAATGATGGCAAGATTGAAATAAGGAATGATACAAAAGGCACCGAGCAATTAAAGACAGAGAGAGAAAAAACAAGCTGACTTTAAGATGATTAGTAAAAGATCTAAAATTTTATCAATTAAAAAAATTCTGTCAATGCTCAATTTACCACTAAAAGACCCATTTTTGGAATGTCATATTTTACTTCCTTTTATAGACCTGCTGTCTTGTATTTTACTTAGTCTAACATTAAATGAATTACAATTCCCTAAGTAGTCACATTTTTTGAACAAAAGAAGCCATAAATCATGTCACTTACTGGCAGAGATAGGGCTAGGGATAAATTCAGGTCAGAAAATCCAAAATATATTACAGTTAAGAATAGGGACTGTGATAAACATGAAGTCACCTGTAGAACTAAGACTATATGATGTTATTCAGAGAAAAACACAGTATTATCTAACGGCTAAATGCAGCAACAAGTTATATGAGAGAGACTAATAGACTAATCTGCTTGTGAATATTGATGTGAGGTAATTTTAAGTAAAATAGTAGTAATGAAGATCCAAAAGCCTTTTTAAACAATAAACTGTGACTAAATGGGGCTTATTTAGAAATATACATTTAGACAATACACTAATATGCTCCATCAGTATAATATAGCTAAGGAGAAAAATTATATACGATAATTTTCATAGATGCAAAAAAAGCATTTGGCAACACTCAACCAATGCTATTCATGTTAAAAAATTAATCAACAAAATGGGAATCTATGAATGCATATATACATGCACCTCATTACAAAAGTTAGCATCTTCACTTAATAGCAAATCACTTAATGTTTAAATGGGAAACTCAGACAAGAATGTCCACAGTCTCCACTTCTGTGAGCACTGGTTAGAGGTAACATTCATTCAATTAAGCAAGAGAAAAGTAACAACCATAAGAACTAGAAGGCATAAAGTAAACGATTTCTATTTGCATAAGTACGTATCTGACAAAAGTATAAATGTGGAAAATACATTTGACATAAGTATATATCTGAAAAATTCAAAAAACAGCACTTACTAAAGAAGCAGTTTTAAACCTTAATGTCCAATAATTATTAGCCTTTAGTTATTTTTTAAAATTTAGAAATTAGGCCAGGCATCGTGGCTCATGCCTGTAATCCCAGCACTTTGGGAAGCCGAGGCGGGCGGATCATGAGGTCAGGAGATCGAGACCATTCTGGCCAACATGGTGAAACCCTATCTTTATTAAAATCACAAAAATTATCTGGGTATGGTGGTGTGCACCTATAGTCCCAGCTACTCGGGAGGCTGAGGCAGGAGAATCTCTTGAACCCCCGAGGCCGAGGTTGCAGTGAGCCAAGATCACGCCACTGCACTCCAGCCTGGTGACAGAGCAAGACTCTATCTCAAAAATAAATAAATAAATAAATAAATAAATTAGAAATTGTAAAGGAAGAGAAGACCCCATGTCAATTGCCAAAAGCTAATAATGCAACATAACCCAAAGTATATAAAATCTATATGAATGTAACTGTACTACTAGACTTCTGAAAAAAATTTTAAGTAGCCTGAGGTGAACATAAAGTTATACAATGTCCTTTAAGTCGAAGACTCAAGATCATCAAGATGTCCATTATTCCTGAGTTACTTTATAAATTTAATATAATCTCAATAAAAATATATCATATTTCTTTTTTCTCTAAACTGGGAAAGTTTATTTAAAATTAATATATTGAACAAACATCTTTTGGGAGAGTAAACAAGAAGGATCAGGAAAACTCTGAAAAAAGAAGAGTATTGGTCAGAGGACTGGAGATACACTAACCAGAAATTGAAGCCTTAGGAAAAGAGGTTACTTTGTTATTGTCACATAAACAGACACACAGACCAACATGATACAACAGAAAACTCAGAAGTAGAGTCAATTGCATATGAATATTTAGTATATGATAGAAGCAGCATCTCAAATATGTAGAGGAAAAAGATGGATTTTTAAAAAACAAATCTTATTGGGTACATATGAGGTTTACAACATGTTGTTATAGGATACATATAGACAGTAAAATGGTTAAAATAATGAAACAAATTAACATAACTGTCATCTCATATACTTACTTATTTTTTTTGAAGTATTGGTTTAACTATCTAGACATATGAAGAAAGTTAAAACTGTATCTATTCCTCACACTGCAACATGACACATTCCAAATGAATAAAGAACTTAAATGTAAAAGAAATAAAACAATGCAAGAGGTAAAAAGAAAACATGGATGAATTCCTTTATAAATTAAATTCCTCCATAACCAGCACACTTTTACTTTCGGCTTAAATACAATAGTAATAAAGAAAAAGACTGGAAAATTTGATTTTATGAAGATGGCTTTTTCATGGCAAAAATCACTACAAACAAAGCTAAAAGATTAATGACAAAAGGAAAGATATGTGCATTTTATACCAAGAAAACATGGTGAATATCTTTAATATATGAAGAGCTTCTAAAAATGAAAAAGGAAAAGTTCAACAACTTTACAGAGAAAATAGCCTGGCGAGGTGAATAGCAAGTTTCAAGAAACAAAACTAAGTATCTCTTTAAAATAGAAAAAAAAAAAAAGTTGGTACATAATAAGAGAAATGCAAATTAAAATTACACCAATATACCATTTCTTACCTATCAGATTGCAAAAATCCATTTTTTTGGAGGTATGACCATATCTCTGTAGCAAGGCTGTGAGAAAACAAGCACCCTTACACATTCTATACATTCTAGTGATAATACAAAATGGCATCACTTCGTATGAACAGGAATTTCACATCTAGTGAAGTTATACATGCATTTGCTCTTTGACTCAGTAAGAAATCCCTCTCTTAGGAATCTCTTCCAGAGAACAAAGGAGAAGGCTAACATTGAGAAAAAGGGGATTGGTAAAAAGTAACTTAATTTTATACATTTCAATATTATTTAAATATTGTATAGTTTATTTCTATTTTTGTTTAAGTTATGTAAATGTTAAGATATACCTATATTCAAGGGTTATACTACTTGAATAGGTAAAAAAAAAATTTAAAAATGTTAATATCCAGGAAATACAGCAGTAAAAGGCCTAGAGTGAAAGGCAAAACTGACGTTAAGACAATCAGTAAAAGAAGATCTAAAAAATAGTAAAAGAAGATCAATTTAAAAATTCAATCAATTCTCAATTTACCATTAAAAGACCCATTTTTGGAATGTCATATTTTATTTCCTTTTACAGACCTGCTGTCTTGTATTTTACTTAGTCTAACATTAAATGAATTGCAATTCCCTAAGTAATCACATTACTTAGAAAGAAGCCATAAATTGTGTCACTTAGTGGCAGAGATGGGGATAGGGAAAAATATTTGGGACAGAAAATCCAAATATATTATAATTAAGAATAGGGATTCTGATTTTCTGTTTTTGTGTAATTTTTCTTTCAAAATACTTTAACTCCACTCACAGAGTTTGATACTTAAAAATGTTTATGAAACAAATGATTATACATATAATTTAACTACAAATTGACAAATACATACAGTGAAAACTGATCTCAGATCAATTTAACATCTGGTTCAGTTACTTTACAATGATGCAATCAAACCTTTTAATTTACTGAAGATTCTGATGAATAACTGGCCCATAGTCACTCAGAGTATAGGTGGTAACACCCAAAGTGAACTCCATCTGTGACTTCATTTCAGCACAAATTCTACTTTAGTGAGATATACACATTTTTCCCTCTTGGACGCTAGAGGGAGATTGTTTGCAGTTAACCATTCTTAGGCCTATTTTGCAGCAAGGTGATGTCCTTTTTATCATTGTCAAGTCTATGGCTGCATGCAGTCCCATAAAGCTGCTTTGCATCCTTGGGTTCTATCAAGAAAAACATTTTTAAGAGCACTCTTCTATTGATAACATACATGGAAGAAAAAACTATCTAGGAAATACAGTCATGTATCACTTAAGGATGGGGATATATTGTGTGAGGAAGATGTCCTTGGGAGATTCATCATTGTGTGAACATCATAGAGTATATTTACACACACCTAAGTGGTATAGCCTACTACAAACCTAGGATATATTGTTCCCAGGCTACAAATCCATACAGCATGTAACTTACTGAATACTGTAGGCAACTGTAATACAATGATACATATCTGTGTATCTAAACATATTAGTATAAAAGGTATAGTAAAAAAATATGGTATTATAATCTTACAGGACCACTGTGGTATATGTGGTTCATTGTTGACTAAAATGTTGTGGTGGACACATGACTATAATTCACATCTATTTATAAAATGAGATTTTATACATCTATTTATAAAATGAGATTCCAAATTGAGGAATGAGCTCAGCTTGGTAGCATGGGGTCCAGACCTGGGAGCCCAAAAACAGACCACTCCCTCTGCTTTTCATGAGACAGCTGGTCTACTGATATTGCCTAGCTGTGTGCTTCTGCCTTATTCTACTGCTACTCTCTTGGTTTGCTGACTTGTGGCTCTCTTCTCTACGGAACTTTGGCTTTAAAATAGGTAAAACAACATCTAACCAAAGTAGACCGTAGCACAGACCTTGTTAACCTAGTCATATTTACAAAGCAGAACACATTTTAAAAATTGTAATAGCTACACTTTTAAAACCTCAGAGGATACAACCTTTGTAATAAGATATTTTGTTATAGAATATATAATGACATTCTCTCTGTTCTCATCTGTTTCCTCATTTTTCATTAAATCCCAACACACCAGCCTTCTTGCTGCTTCTGAACCTTCAAGATCCATTCTCACTTGGGACCTTTGCCCCAGCTGGCACCTCTGCCAACAGCTGTGTGGCTCACCCCCTCACCAGTTTTAAATCTTGGTCCAAATGTCATCTTCTCAATCAGGTCTACCCTACTTAAAATTGCACCATTACCACCCCATAGTGCTTATCTCTGTTAACTTGCTCTATATTTTTCCCTATGGCATTTGTAAGTTGTATAATTCTATATATTTTACTTATTTATTATGTTGAGTATTATATATGTCCTCCACTGTAAGCTCAGTGAGAGTGAAGATTTTAGTCTATTTTACATATGGATGAATGCCAAACACCTAGGTCAGTGCCTGGCATGCAGAAGGCAATTATAATAAAAACTTACTTAAATCCTCTTCAGTTCAACTCAATAAAACATTACTGCTTTGTACTTGTATTTCATAACATTTTCATGCTCTCAATATTTGTTATTTTGAAGGTGACATTATCTTTGTGTTACTTAGTCTGAACACCCTACAAACACTGATACATTGCTATCATATCTTGTCTTTTTTTTTTTTTTTTTTTTTTTTTTAGATGTATTCTGACCACACTGTCACCCAGGCTGGAGTGCAGTGGTATGATCTCGGCTCATTGCAACCACCATCTCCTGGATTCAAGTGATTTTCCCAGCTTAGCTTCCCCGGTAGCTAGGACTACAGGCATGTGCCACCACGCCCAGCTAATGTTTGTATTTTTAGTAGAGACAGGGTTTTGCCATGTTAGCCAGGCTGGTCTCAAATTCCTGGCCTCAGGTGATTTCCCCCACCTTGGCCTCCCAAAATGTTGGGATTTCAGGTGTGAGCCACTGTGCCTGGCCCATATCTTGTCTTTCATGTGGTTAGGGACTTGAAATTTTTTCATTTTTCTCAACATCTATGAATAATACACCTTTTTGTCATTTTTCTTAGTTTGTTTCTCGATCCTATATCTGTTGTAATTAATCTGTATTTTTCCATTGGAATTTAAGACATAAAATATATCTTGAGGCAGGAATAACTATAAACAAAATTGTGAAGTTAGACCAAATAAATCTTTGATGCTGTGCCAATGAAAATAATCTAATATTTGGTCTCCCTTAAACACTGCTCCTAAGAAAACTATTGTATTAGTGGCCATCATGAAATTTCTGTCTTTGCACCAACTCTGAGTGGCTTAGGGCACTACTGCTCCAGGGGGACATTTGTGTTTAAATAAAACTGTAAAACTCCAAGACCCATAAAACCTCAAAAAGTGTGATAGTGTCAGATAGTGACAGGAAATATTTGGAAATAAAAGAAATCTCCAGGCACTCTTTGAATCGTATCACATAAGAGATCTCAGATCCTAAGATTCTTACTGGATAAATAGTTTTTGAATTAGTGGGTACCATTTGAAAGATAATGTACTATCAGTGCATGAGAATGAGTAGGTCAACAACCCATAGCTGACAACAACAACAACAGCAACAACAAAACCATAAGAGCTGAGGTGGGCATGTGAAGTCAGAATGAATACAGGAATAGGTGAAGTGTTGGGTGGATACAAGGGATATCTTTGCTTATGCCTCCCAGCACCACCTATCTTCCTTCTTATAGTAAGAGCATTCTGGTTTTCCTTTGTAGAACTACCCCACTCCCCTTGCCCCATTCTTACTTCACGTGGCTGTAACAGTGAACAGAGAATCCAGACCTAGCAACTTGGAGCATTTTATCCCTGGCCACAAAAGTTGATTCTTAGCAGCAAGGTCAGACATTTGCTGGAAGCATCAGAAGTAAGAAGTTCTCCTTTTGTCAAGGTTTCTTAACTAGCAGGATGTAAGGTAGGAGATAATTTACCTGAGAAAGTATGTTGTACAAGGGAAAGCAAAGAGAGAAAAATTACTGATGATGATTTGAGCCACACCTGAAGTCCAGTGTTAGACATTCCTATTAAAACCAATAAATTTCCCTTTTTGCTTAAGCTACTTCAAGCCTGGGTTTTCATCATTTATAATTAAAATAATTCTAATAGATTAAAAATACACTGAATTTGGAATGAATCAAAGTTCTACTTTGGAAAATTCCAACCTAGAAACAAATAGAAGAAATTCATTACTGAAGCTCTTGAGCAAATAAGTTATTATTTTCTTTAAGTCAAGCTTAACACATGCTAGAGCTTGGGTTTCATTGGAAGCAAAAAGATATTTCAGAATTTATTAGAGAACATCTGACATGATTGTTTTTGATGATAGATATTATATGAAAAAAAGTGCTTATGATTTTCCAATATGGGTATATATGCTATGATTGAAAAATTATTTTTAGATTGAAATGTATTTTATTATTCATATACTTTGAATCTGCTAATTTTATGAAATGGAACTAACTATAAGAAGAATCTCTTACACTTTTGATTTATAAATACCTCTCTTGGGATTATTAGTTTGAAAGTAACAAGAATTTGCTCAAATGTGCATGGAAATTTTGAAGTAAGCAGTAGAAGAAACTTGATAGTAAGAGTACAACAGGCTCCCAATTAAGAGCACCCAAACATTTGAGGATAAAACAAAAGCTCAGCTTGATAGCATGGGATCCAGACCTGGGAGCCCAGAATAAGACCACACCCTCTGCTTTTCATGAGACAGCTGGTCTCCTGATACTGCCTAGATGTTGACCTGATACTGCTACTCTCTTATTTGCTGACTGTGGCTGTCTTCTCCATGGAACTTTGGCTTTCAACTGCATTTGGCTTTTTTTTAGAGCCAACTCTAGTCACAACTCTTTATGATCTTCGGACTCAGTTACCTCTGCTAGATGATTCACTCAGTTTGATGGTTTCAAATTCCAAATACATGGCCAAGAGAATCAGTTTAGGTCATTTTAGGGGTAGGATCACCTGGTACAAAGAGCCGTCGCTGGTTCACCACCCCCCCATGGCTTCAAGTAGAGAAAGGGCCTTGTCAAAAAGGATGTGAGCAGGAAGGCAATGATTACATTTTCTTCCACAGAAAGTAATGTAAAAACTATTTTGATTACCACAGGGGTACTTATGCATTTCTTCTCACTGGTGATGCAGGATAAAATCATAACAGATAGCATTAGAAACAAATCATAATGTTTCAAATAATTAATTTATACTTTAAAAGTACTATTGAATGATTTTTGCTCCATACAAAGGAGTTTGACTTGTTTTTATTAAAGAGTAAATTAAATATAAGCATCTCAAACAGTTCATTAGACATATTTAAATTTATTCTATCCATTATGTCTTATGAAGTTTCAAATTAATGGCATTATCTCTATAGATTTTTTTGTGTATATATATACGCACACTTCAGGACTCGAAACAGATTTTAGAAACAAATCAACATACGTTCACTCTGATAATTGTTTAGCAATGTTGATTTTACTGGACAGGTCAGGAGAAAAAAGGGAAATAGAAAAACATCAATGACTAACCCATAAGATCAATTGAAAAATTCAAAATTGTTTCTGATGTTACAGTGAACATAATTTTTCGAGACATCATAAAATAATTTAAAACATATTTCTATTGTAATAGATAATATTTATCTAAAACAAAGAAAGTATAACCATACAAATTGAATCTGTCTGATTTAGCTTTAGGAAATCTTTATGACGTAATATAGAAAGCAATTTAGGAGGAAACTAAAGCAAGAAGTTGAAGCTTTCCAAGGTCTGATATTTTTCCTGAAGTGTGACATATTGAAATAATCTCTATTAAAAAGAGTACTGGGCCGGACACAGTGGCTCACTGCAATCCCAGCACTTTAGGAGGCTGAGGCAAGCGAATCATTTTAGGTCAGGGGTCGAGACCAGCCTAACCAACATGGTGAAACCCCGTATCGACTAAAAATTAAAAAAAAAAAAAAAAAAAAAAAAAAAAAAAAAAAAAAACAGTTAGGGATGTGGTGGCAGGTGCCTGTAATTCCAGCTACCAGGAGGCTGAGGCAGGAGAATTGCTTGAACCTGGGAGGCGGAGGTTGCAGTGAGCAGACATCACGCCACTGCACTCCCTCCTGGTGACAGAGCAAGACTCCATCTCAAAAACAAAACAAAACAAAACAAAACAGTACTGATGAAGCAATTGAGTAAATGATATTAGTTTAGAAGATGAAAGAGGCCAATGTCATTAAAGAGTCACTAATATGAACAATGTAAAATAGTGTACGATACTTGTTATAACTGTTTATGTTCTTATATTGCTTGGTATTTCAAACTTATAAAGGTGATAATTATAATATTTTATTAATAAACTGGTCAGTTTTTGAACATGGAAGCACTTTTCTTATGTTAAAGACAGAAAACAGTGTTGGATAACACATTAAAGAAGCTTCAAATGTGTTATTATTTGAGGCACACACTCTGTTCTCTACCTGCAGTTTTTGGTTTATTTAATGTCTTCAGTAGTACAAAATCAAGGTTTTCAAAGCTCATCCAGAGACATCTGACTTGCTCTTTTAAGTCAGAAAGTTAAGGAACCTCAGAAGAAAACTCTTGTCAACCTATCTCTCTATACTATGAGGTTATTAAAACAATCATTGTTGTAAATGATGGAGGTTGTCTTTAAATTATATCAATACAGTTTTGAGGAAGGAGACATATTTCTTCTAATGAGAGCCACACATGCCTATTAAGACAAGGAAAATATTAGCAGTCACTCTTATTTAAATTAATTAATAAAGTGTGAAGTCACAATAAAATAAAGTAGGCATAGCGGAATTTTATAATAGCAGTCACTTCAAAAAGATATTGCATTTGGAATGACTCAATAATAAATTCAGCTTGTAGAGGCCAAGAAATGCTTACAATAAGAAACGATGTTTGAATGGAGGTTTGAGGAATGAATGGGTAATAGTGACCTGGAGGAAGGTAACAGACGCCAAGAAAAGAGCAAAGATATTGAGCTGCAAAGGTTCGTGGCAGGACTTTAACAAATAACAAGTAGTCATGAAAAAGTGGAGCATAGAAACTCCTGAGGACAAAGGAGAGGAGACTGTGTAAAAGTAACAATTCCAGGAAAATAGTTTTTCAATTAGGTACAAGAGAGCCCTATTGACTTATTTCACAGTTTCAATATGTGTAATTATATTCTTCTAAAAGTTTTAGCTTCTTAAACCTGGACAACTCCAAGAATGTAATCTGACCTTACTCAAATGCACTCTTCATCGAACATTCAAAGAGACTTTGCTGTTCAGAATATAAGTTTACATGGCCAGCTCTCCTACTAAAGCTATGCCTTCCCAGGTGGTGGGAATGCCTCATCCACTTTGGCACTCTTGGTGCCTAGCACCATGCAGCATATTGTAGGTACTAAATACACGTTTATTGAATAAATAAAGAGACAAACACTAAGCAATAGCTTTCTACATATTTATAGCAGGCCTTGCACTGATAGTTAATGAAAATTTGTCACCAAACATATAGCCCATTATAAAAAGTCTTATAGTTGATAAAGAGAGGACTGAATACATTAATAATTCATGATTTAATGTGTACTCTTGATTTATTTGCCTAAAAGTAAGAGGAATTCAGCCTTCACGTCAAGAGAACTCTGCTACTAGCTGGATGTGTGACCTTGGGCAAGTAACTTAACCTCATCTTCAAAATGACAACTCACATTCAGGTCTCTTTAAACTCATTAATGTTATGATTTTATAAAATAATGTAAAATATCATAGCAGTTAAACAGTAAAAAGTTAATGTGAGATCATTTTACTTCAAATATAATTTAAAATATTTTTTAAAACATTTGATTTGCCATTATTCATAAAATAATTTAATTCTATATAACAAAATTAATTTTGCCCTTTTGGCCCTGACTGCATGTAGAAAATAATTTTACTGCTATTAATATGTGGTAATATCAGTAATCGTTTTGATGTAAAATATATGTATATCTGTATTAGTCTGTTTTCACACTGCTGATAAGGACATAACCAAGACTGGGAGGAAAAAGAGGTTTAATCGGACTTACAGTTCCACATGACTGAGGAGGCCTCAGAATCATGGCGGGAGGTGAAAGGCTCTTCTTATATGGTGGCAGCAAGAGAAAATGAGGAAGAAGCAAAGCGGAAACCCCGATAAACCCATCAGATCTGGTGAGACTTATTCATTATTTCAATAATAGCACAGGAAAGACTGGCTCCCATGATTCAATTACCTCCCCCTGGGCCCCTCCCACAACACATGGGAATTCTGGGAGATAAAATTCAAGTTGAGATTTGGGTGGGGACACAGCCAAACCACAACAACATCTATTCCTATCTATGTACATATATCTTCCTTTATTCTCCCTCTTATGAGGAGAGAAAAATTTTAGTATTAACATTACAATGCTGTTGTATTTAGAAGTTTATACAGTAAAAAATTAAAGTATAAAAGTTGAAAATACAGAAGAGAGATAAACAGAATTCACTTATTAATTTATATAGTCTCATGTTTATCTCCCCCACAACAATAAAATTAAAACAGTTAAACAAAGACATATTACATAATATCCCATTGAACACCCTTTCTGTATTTGCTGAACTTATTTATCAGAGGAGCAACAGGGAGAATATAAATCTTTTAAATATCATATTATTTCCTTAGGGACAATTAAATCTAAGATATTTATGTAACAACACAGGTAGAAGGCACTGTATAGTTGGACAGAATGTGTCATTATCGGAAAAGTAAATAACTTATACACACCCAACAGGAAAACATTAATCAGAAAAGGCAGAACAGGCAGGAAACTTTTCACCATGAGCTTGAAGCTGCATGTGAAGCAGAAGGAATTCATTGCCAAGAGTCTAGAGATTACAAAACATCACAACAACTTTTAAAAATAGACAATTTTTGAAAATTACAGCTTAGCCAAATATTTATCACTGATCTCTTGTGAAAGTGAACTGTAGCCATGTTTTTAAAATGTGTTAACTAAAAGTAACAGTAATGACCTAAGAACACAACAATTAATTTCAATAGATAATTCCCAAACACATATTGAAACAGGAGTTCAGGTTAGTTACTATAGCACAATCTTCACCTTCAAGCAACCCTCAGTCTCAGAAGGGAGACAGGTATACAAAGAAATAAGTTACAGTACAATGTGGTAAAGTGAAAGAGTACCAATGTGTACAGGGTGCAAAGCTAGTGAGAAAAGTGAATAATTATGAGTAATAGCATCTACAGAGATTTAGGGGAAGGAAGACGTAAAAAAAACATTTCCCAGAGGAGAATTCAGAGATGAACAGTTCAACCAGAACTTTACTTTCCCCTGCTTCACTCTCTATATTCCTGAAAAGACAATGGCTTGGTTGAAAACATTAAAAAAAGCTAATCACATCAGGGTTTGATTTTATTCCTTGGCAAGAAATAAAGGAGAAATACAAAGGGCCCAAAATCATGGTAATTAGAGGAGGTCCAGAACCTAAACAATTGTAATAACCAAAAAGAAGGACTTTTGAATCAATTTTAAATTAAATTTAGAATCATTATGAACTATTATTTTCCTCTATATCTTCCAAAAAGATCCAAATCTGCCAAATACCATCCACAAACTTATCTCGCACATTTGTTTCCAGTAGAGAGTAAAAATTGTTTACTCAAGCTGTCCCACTTTTGATATGTGGTCAGGGGCCTTTACATATTTAAAATTCATTTTCCGAATAATTTATCAAAAACCTATGTGCTCTCCTACTGTGTGCCTAAAATAGCCTCTAAGGATAAAATCTAAGGAAGTTGGTTAATTATTTCTCAACCTATGTAAGCTTATAACCACAATAGAAAAAAATGTTGTATGATTATAGAAAAAATACAAGGTAATATCATTTTATAGGTTATCTATGATCATACAAAGAAGAGTACAGATAGTACTCGCTGAAGAAACTGAAAATAAGAGAAAGAGCACATTGGGATAGCATTGTTATGGACAATATTGAAAGCAAATAGATTTAGATCTCAGTATCCTTGACTTTAGGCTACCATTTTTGAAGGGTCCCTTATGTCTCAGTCATTTTATTCAGTGCTGCATGTACATTTTCTCATCTTGTCTTTACCATACCCCTGCGAGTCATTGATATTATATCAAATTGACAGATGAGGATGAGCTTTGAACCCAGATATACCTGTCTTTAGAAGCTTCCCAAAACTAAAGCATTAAATTTAAGGGGGATGAGGGAAAGAAGATATGAGGGGCTTTTCAGGTAGAATAAATAGTCTGGATGATGCACAGAAGCAGGGTGATCAAGGAATTGGCATTGTAAATTCTGCCTTGTTTATGCATGGGAAGAAAACAAGCACTCAATTCCAACTATAGTCTTGTTACCCTATACACTGCTCTCCTGCCCACTGTTTGACCTACATAATCTTCAGAATCTGTGTGTGGCTAAAGTCAGGTACCGGTTCCTAGACTGAGGAAGCCCAAGGAACAGAACACAGGTATGACAAGCTGTGGGCTTGGATCATGCCTAAAGAGTTCATTAATCGACATTTCGTGGAGTTTTTCAGTTTCACCTATATAAGCACAAATATTTGACCTGTTTAGCCTCAAGAATAAAACATTCCATGAATAATGGAAACAGTTATCTTACTGCTATTTTTAAGGATTCCAAGGAACTCCATAAAGCAGCTTGCTTCCTCTCAAGCAAATAAGAAAGATATGTTTATTTTGACACATTATCTCGTCTCCAAATACTTGTCATAAATTAGTCACTGTTTCCCTAAAACAACTCTAAATTCCCCAAACCGGAGAAGACAGTTTTATTTTCTATCCCCAACATATTTTCCGTGTCAGCATCAGGTCCCCAAGGTGGTGGTGTTAAAGCATGCCTTTCGTGACCACACTGTCTTTCAATGAACCTCTTTATTGCTGCAACTCCAGGATTTCATAGAACACAATTTGAAATTTGTTTGTCTGAATTATTACATTTTTAATTTTACAGGGAGATGTATACTTTTGCACAAGAAAAAGAATTGCACAAGACAGTAGACTCAATACTGAAAAGCTCAGTATTTCTAATTTCATGTTATTGAACTATTAGCAAGAATTCTTTGGTCAAATGTTTTATGAAGTTATAAATTATTTTATAAAAGATGCCTCTCATCTCTTCCCACCAATCTCAATGTTTTGCTATTTAAACTTTCATTTATATCGTCTTAAATCAACATAAAATTCTAACTGGTAGAGCTAGGTTTAGAAGGTCTGCCATAACTATCCCAGGCTTTTTGTAACAATTGAAATGCCTGTCTTGTAAGTTTCACTGATGGCTGTGATGTGCAACTAAGACACTTGGAGCTCCATCAGTAGAACTTATTTAGGAGTAAGAAACGTGACAAGTGCCATTTGCATTACCTCCAACTCTCCAGTGAACACATAGGCTTCTGCAACATTCTTTAGGTTTATATGTTTCCAGTCTAACATTTTCATTTATTCAACTGAAGTTTCAGAATGGCTCCCAATAAACCTAAATAATTTTAAAGATAATTACTCCCCAAATTATCTTGATAGTTTGAATGAATTGAGCTCTCAATCCTAGAAATTTAGGAAATAGGTTTTGTACATTTTTATTTTCTGAATGGAAGGGCATGTAGTGAATGCAAATGCAAGTGAAACTAGTAATACCTACCCCCATTTTCCCTTTCTGTCTCAAGGCCCTATCCCAGGGACAGTTCTAGGTATTCTTCCTGAGAATAAATGTGACTTTTGACTTATGTGATGTGAATGTCTTTTCTTAGCTATGTTTGGGTGTACTTGTCCTCTTTGCTCCTGCACAAAGATGGAAGAGAGAGTAGGGTTTCCTCATGGAGTGCCACCCTAATAGGAATGAGCTAGAAAGTCATTGTAGCTGCCCTGGTTTGTGAACAGGACTCAGAGACTCCACAGAGCTACGTCCCACTCTGACCTCAGCTATGGTTCATTTATAAGAAAATAGGTTATTAAGGCTGGGGGAGGTGGCTCACACTTGCAATACAGCACTTCGGGACGCTGAGGTGGGTCAATCACTCGAGGCCAGGAGTTCAAGACCAGCCCGGCCAACATGGTGAAATCCTGTCTCTACTAAAAATACAAAAATTAGCCAGGTATGATGGTGGACACCTGTAATCCCAGACTCAGGAGGCTAAGGCAGGAGAATCACATGAACCGGTGGAGACAGAGGTTGCAGTGAGCTGAGATTGCACCACTGCACTCCAGCCTGAGCAACAGAGCAAGACTCTGGTTCAAAAAAAAAAAAAAAAAGAAAAAAGAAAATAGGTTCTCAATGTTTGCAACTCCCGCAACTCCTGACATGGTGACATCAGAAGTAGGGGCTTACTCTTCACTGGCCTATTACTTCCAAGACAAATCCAGAGAAGTAGGGCCTGTATTACTTTGTTAAGGAAGGCAATATTTATCAATACTTGGTTTGTTACATGACTTTGTTAAGGAAGGCAATATTTATCAATACTTGGTTGAATCTTTCCTAATAATAGTGGAGAGTAGAGTTGCCTCTGAAGGTGCAGGATAGACCTAGAATGCCTACTACTACATGTAAGCCTTACATAATCATTTTACTGTTTATAATTACTCCAGCAACATCTGCCATAACCAGACACTCATAATCAACCTCCAAGATAAGAAAATTATAGAGATTTTAAAAATATCCTTTGTGGATTCCATTGTCAGAAGTGATAATATATCACTTCAAACCTTTTAAGAAGGATTCTACCATAACTAGAAAGTATTATTTTTAAAAATGAATAAGAATTCATATTGCATTTTATCAAGACTCCTTTTTTGCTCTAAATTTAAATGTCTAATTTAAATGTTTAACTACATTAAATTACACTTAAAAACCCAGAGTAAAACATCAAAAAGTAAATTTATCTACCAACATGGATATATAGAATTTTAAAATATCCTAATTTTGCTAAATTAACACTAGTTTAAAATAACTTCAATTTTTCCGGTATTTCTAAAAATGAAAGTTATGCTATATTATAATTCTGTTATTAATTTATTCTTTCAACAAACATATACTTTATACCTACTGCACACAACCAATTCTCTTCCTTGTCCTTTCTCATGGAATAGTTTCTTCTTTATTTTTTGATTGGTTGCAACCAGGCAAGCTATACTTTGCTTTATAGGTTTTTCAAATATATACATATATAATATATAATATATGAAATAAAATATATATACGAAATTACATATACACACATATACACACATATAATAGATTGCAGGTATAGCTTTTATAACTGGCTTTAATATTAATCATAAGAATCATGAGGAGCTTCTGTCATTTATTGAGTAGATATCATATTCCAAGAACAATGTCTTTAAAAACTTTAGAGATAACCAAATATACTTTTGCACTTAAAATAAGAAAATTAAGTCAAAGAAAGATTAACTAACCTGCCCAAGTTTCACCTCTTCAGTACAAAATTACAAGATGGCTATAACTAATGCAATAAAAGTCATTAATGAAACATTCCATAAATAATTCATAAAATAATTTTAGAGGGGTAAGAAAATCAATTCATCATAATTAGCTGTGAACTAACTAAAACTCCTCATCAGTTTCTCTGCTGGTTACGTAGACTTTATTTTTTTAATTTTTTTTATTTTTTTTTGAGACGGAGTCTCGCTCTGTCGCCCGGGCTGGAGTACAGTGGCCAGATCTCAGCTCACTGCAAGCTCCGCCTCCCGGGTTCACGCCATTCTCCTGCCTCAGCCTCCCGAGTAGCTGGGACTACAGGCGCCCGTCACCTCGCCCGGCTAGTTTTTTGTATTTTTTTTTTTTTAGTAGAGACGGGGTTTCACTGTATTAGCCAGGATGGTCTCGATCTCCTGACCTCGTGATCCGCCCGTCTCGGCCTCCCAAAGTGCTGGGATTACAGGCTTGAGCCACCGCGCCCGGCGAGTTATGTAGACTTTAAAGCTTAGGTGAATCTCATAAATCATGTAGTGAAATTTAATAGCCTAAAGAGGAGGATGAAGAAAGTTTTCTAACATGAAAATTTCTAGTGATAACACCATAATTTGTTTATTAAAAATAGTCACTTAGTGCCAGAAATACAACAATGAGAAAGAAAGCATAGTTGTAGACTTTGTTGAAGTTTTGCTTGAGATATCAAAGAATTGAACAAGTAATTATGAAGTCTACAGTTTAGATTTTATCAAGGGCAGTGTCAGAATACTTCAGAGGTGGAGAAATTTTAGGGATGCTTTAAAGGAGGTTAAAATCAGCAACTTTGGAATGATGGAGAAGTTCTACTTGATAGAGTAATATCAGAGTTAGAATAAGATGGGTAGTATCAAGTTAGGCTTAATAAGATGCTTGCATGGTGGAAGGACACTCCATGCAAGTGAGACCACATGGGCAGAGTCCTACAGTGGGAAGGAGCTTATTCTGTTAGTGTGACTAGAGAAAAATGAGGTTGCTGAAGCCACAAAGCCAAGGCACGAAGTGTGATGAGTAGTGTGAGTGAAGATGTAAACAGAAGCCAGATCATGGAGGCCATGTTGTCTGATTAGCAACTTATTCTAAGGACCCAGGAATCCCATTAAAAGGATTTACAGAGAGGAATAAGTTGACCAAAAATAACTTGAAAAGTTCACTCTAAGTAGAACAAATGTAACAAAGATGAAAAAGACAGGATAACTTTAAGAATATAGATGGGCTGGCCCACAATAGGACAGACACCATATCCCTAAGCTTAGAAAATTGAAAGTTAAGACACTTGTTTTTATAGATAATCTAATTAATAGAAGTGGGAAGTAGAGAGAGACGACACCCAAGGAATTCAATAATCTCGGTTAAACTGGATGTTGAGATTGTCAGTTGAGAATGAGATGGGTGGAGTTATTAATGGATCTCAGGAGAATGGTAATACTTGGAATAGACACTAATGCAAACAAAAATAATAATAGCAGGTAACTATTGAGCACCAAAGATTGTTTAAAGGGTCTAGTTTTATTATCTTAGGGCAGCTGTATGAATTAGAGAATTTTATCAGCACTACTTTGGGGAATTTAGAGAGTGTGAAGTTAATTAGTTTTGCTGAAGTCTCACTGCTCATAACAAAGATCAAAATCCATACAGCCTGGTTCCAGAGTCTGCATGCTGGTCACTCTATTGTGAGCAACAGAATTGATCAGCCAAGCCACTGTGCTGAGTCCAGGTGAGATTGGAGATTTTAGGTGTGTGCTGGATCTGTCTGCTCTGCCAGTGCCAACACAATCTGGAGTGACTCTTTGAGTTCTCTCCTGTAAATTCTCTTTTCACACTGAATTTGATGTATTGAAACAAGTTGATGTTTCCTGAAGCTATAAAGTATTATCCCCTCAACATGTATTTGTCACCCCTATTTTTCTAGTAGAATCTCTTTATCTTATGTTTTTAAGTACAAAATTCTCAAAAGTAGCACAGTGTATTATATTTTATTTACCATGTCACTAAATGTGGGATTTAAAATTTTTCTCTTTCTCTTCCTCTTTCTTTCTGTCTCTCTCTGTGTGTCTCCATGCACTGGAAACGTCCACAAATAGCTGCATATGTGGTTAATAACATCATGATTTCTGGATTGAGCAAGGCCAGAATTTCAAAACTGTTCCCTTCTAAAAATGAGAAAGATACTAATCTGTAAAGATTTATAAATAATTTATTTATACTTGCCACAAAATCCTTTGTAGTGTGTATATAATAGCTATATAGTTTATCATCACAAGCTCACCTATGCAAAAATTGAGCTTTTCAATCCTCTTTGTGAATTTAATTCCTGTGCCCCCATGTCCATTGAAGATGGAAAACTAAGTCTTGTCAACTCAAAGTAAATACATTCATTGCTGGATATTTCTCCCATGAAAAAAGAGGGAGTGATTTTAACATTGACCACATGAGGAACTCACAAACTATCTAAAAATTGAAAACTAGAAACATGTAGTTGTTCAGTGATCTCTCTCATCAATCTCTTCTTTTTATTTTCTTCAAAATAGTTTGAGATCCTCCCATCAAGACAAGAATCCCAGGGAATACTCTGACAACAAACTTACCAAAAATACATGAATAAGTGAACTATTATGTGCTATGTCCTCTGTGCCTAAATGATGCCTAGTAAAGAAATGTCATTCAAAATATATTTGCTGGATGAATAAGTGAATAAACAAAATTATTTTGTAGGTATTCACTGTCCAAAAGTTATTTTTGAGAGTGGATTTGTACTGACTACTGTTATTTAAATCATAATAAAATATCATCCACTGCACTAAAACAATAACTTTTAATTTAATTGGATATAAGTAGAAACATAAAAACAGTGAAAACATTCAAGGAATCCAATAGTTGTCAACGTAACTGTTCTTGATTGCTGCATAGTTACCTTTTTTTGCAGGGGCAGGGGCAAACATGCAACTGTGGAGTCCTCTCCTAATTAAGCAGCTTGAAATAAGTATGTATTTCATTGAAATAAGTATTTTTAAATAAAGTTTGTTCCATAATTTTAGCTTTCCTTATTTTTAAAATTTCCAAGTTAGTTATTTGGAAAGATGTATGCTTTAGTTTTTTTAGCACACTTGGTTATTAAACCCAGATTAAATATGTTTCTGCTTAATTTCACAATTTTGAAAGAGATGTGGTCCTATGACAATATTTTGTTGAAGGTGATACAATTTTAAAATCATATCATATTTTACATATCCCTTCATCTGTTTAGAAATATCTATACTGACAGGTGGTTCTTTTCAATTAAATTGTAGTGGAGAGGAAGTTATGGTACATTATCTCCAACACGCTCTGGCTGTTCAGACATTGTGGCCTCAATCAAGATGCAAAGCCACCACCACACCTTGGTGGACCCTTTTCTAAATTCTTTAATTTTTCTACATGCTATCATCTGAATGTCTCTCAAAATTCATGTGTTGAAATCTAATCCTCTGTGGTGGTATTGACGCCTTTTAGGAAATGGTCCAGTCATGAAGTCTCTGCCATCAGGAGTGTATTAGTGCCTTATAAAACAGCGGGAGAGAAGTAGCTTAGGCCCTTTTTTGCTCTTCTGTCCCTTCCACCATGTGAGGACACAACATTTTTCACCTCTGGAAAATATAACAAGGCAGAAGCATGTTGGAAGGAGAGATGGAACACCTCACCAGATACTGAATCTGCTCGTGTCTTGATCTTGAATTTCCCACCCTCCAGAATTGTGGGAAATAAATTTCTGTTCTTTGAAAATTACCTGCTCTAAGGTGTTTTGTTATAGCAACATAAACAGACTAAGACACTATCCACACAGCTATGACATATAGGCATAGCTTACAGATCGTCATTTCTAAATTTTTAAGGTGATAAAATTCAAGTCCTTTTATTACTTCATATTTTTCTTTCTTTACATCCTTGTTAAAGAAAAATAACTTTGCTCTTTTCTCTCTCTCTTTTATTTTGGAAACATTTTCAAGAAAGTTACCAAGAATTACTTTATTTTACTGATAAATCTAAAAGAGTTTTCTGCTTATCTATAGTATGGAGACATAAAAATTCAGACTGATTTTTAAATCATTTTTATATATTTTATGCAGAATGATGGTATATAATCTCCAGACTACTGTGAACATGAAACCATGCGTTATTGATTTAAAACTTCACATTCCATTTTTTCCTCTTATAGTAGCTAATCAATTAGTAGAAGGTCATCAATCAACTATCCAATTTAACATTTTGGGAGAAGTCAAACAAACTGGTAATGAAGTAATGGGAGAAAAGCTAAGTGTAGAGTGTGTACCACATAAGACATTTCAACCTTAGTGCTTGGAGAGTAGCATAAGCATTCATCAATTAAATATGACCAATTAAATGTGATATTCACCACCTCTGGATATTGCACGACTCTTTCTTTGGATCCAATTGTGTGTTTAAATATTTGACTTATATGCAATGGAGAGGGGGTAGGTTAATAGAACATGGGTTAGATGTTTAAATCATGTAGCCATTTAAATTGATTTAAATCAATTAAAAAGCCATACGATTTTTCCAGTTAGACATCCTTTCTGAATCACTACTGAGTGATATTTTTAAATATTATCTTTACAAGGGAAATAAATGAGAAAAATCATTGTATGTTCTTTTCTCCAAGTTTTTAAAACATTCAGCAAAGATCTTGTTTTCTGATGGGTCTCAAACCTCCCTGACAGTTGAAAATACCATGTAACACAGTTTATGTAAAGCAAAAATGTACATAACTTACTTTCTTCAAGCCCACATGTAACAAATAAAGATATCAAATGAACTGACATTTCTGCATTACAGTTTAAAATAACATCCTGTGTGACTTCTATATGCTGTGCTGTTAGCTCAATTTCAGATTTTCTAAACACTGGCTTTGCTTTCAAAGAGTAATGTTCCAGTTCCTGTAGGGAGTGTGTGGAGACTGGTTCTAAAGCTAGGGGGAAAGTTAAGAATGTGTGGCTTTTGGCTTCAGAATTAGCCATGCTTTAGTGATCTACTGCATTAAACTGTTTCTTATTAATAGATCATGCACCATTCACCCTTCCCTCTTCCCCCCACACAAATCTGACACATTCTCATAATCAATAGCAAATGTGTATTCTGAAAGTTTCACTTTTTTCTTAAGCCCACCCTGACTTTCATTGTGATGCAATGAAACCATCAGAATTTAGTGTTCGGGAATGTAACATATAAACTAACTAAATGTATTCTGAAAGTACAGTTGATACCTTTTAAATAATGTAACATATGTTAGATTTACACTTTTCTCCAAAGAGAATGAAGATTTACCCCAAATAAACAGAAAGAAAGTATATAAAGTCATGTTGATAATTAGAGAAATTATGATAAAATATACATTTTTTTTTTTACTTTGGATGAAGATTTTGAAAGTGACTCCTTTAAAAATAAATGCCTTTTTCTAAAACAAAAAAAGAAAGAAAGGTTTTCCAGAGCTTTTTTTCTTGATAATTATTCTAAATTATAAAAATTCCCTGTCCACCTCAAACCCCCAAATGTTTAACCCTCATTTAGTTCTAATGACATCTACTATGGCCTAGTACAAAAATATAATCCTTTACCAGACGACAGCCAAATACATATAATTGTCCCTTGGTATATGGGAGGGTTGGTTCCAGTATCCTTGCTCATACAAAAATCACGCATACTCAGTGGGTCCTGTGGACCCTCATATAGGAAAAGTTGACCCCCCCATATATGCAGATTTCTCATTGCAATAATACTGTATTTTTGACCCTAGTTTAGCTGAAAACAATCCATGTGTAAGTGGAGCTGTGTAGTTCAAACCTATGTTGCTCAAAGTTCAACTAGAGCTCTTTTCTCATTTCTCATCTTCTTAACCACTTTGTTTCACTTACAACATCCGCACTCCTCAGTGACACCCACTCAGTCTTTGGCTTCTCTGACACAGTGTCCTGGCTCCCCTCCCTATGTAGATTTTTATCTAAATCTTTCATGAATTGACCTTATTTCTCACACTTCCTACATATTAATGCTTCCCACCTTTCTGTCTAACTCTCTCCTGTCCTCCCTTTATGAACTTCGTTGACTTCATCTGCAAAGTTTAAGCTCTGTAAGCATATTGATCTTCATTTCCTCTCTCTGTCTGTCTCTGTCTCTGCCTCTCTTTCTCTCTCTTCTTATATTTTCTTAAAGTTTTTTCTGCTAATACCCTAGAGAAATAGACTAGTAGCTATATAGAATAATAATTGTATTAGAGTAAAAGAAAATTTTAGAGATCATTCATTTTACTTTGCAAATGAAGAAAGAAGGCAGAAGGATTGCATAATTTACCTTTGCTTGAGTTTAATAGCTATTCACTGAGCACATACTGTATGTCAGGCACTATGCTAATGCTGATTAAGATATAGTATTTTCCCTCAAAATGTTTAGGTCAGTAGAAAAGATAGGTATATAAAAATCATTGTAATACAATTCTACCTATGAAACAGATTAAAGTATATGAAACTGATATGTTACAGAGGAGAGAGTGATGAGTGGAGAGTAAAGCTAAAGACCACAAACAGAAAAAAGAATATCTTGGTAGGAGGTGAATAAAAGTTGAGGATTTTCCAGGAAAATAAAAGGAGAAAGGTATTCCAAACAGAGGGAACACTGGAACACCTAAGTGATTCAGATGGAACATAAGATAAAGGCAAGTATTGATGGAAACATTAGAAATTGACATAATCGCGCATAAAAGTGTTCTTTTTTACAATACAGATAGGTGTAGTCACACTTGGTGTTAACCAAATAAAAAGATGACTGTCTACATTAACATGGAAGGACATCTCAGCACTAGGTTATGTCTAGACAATATTTTCAACAGCAATTTAAATGCACTTACAGATGTGATGAAAATAAAATTTGTATTTTATTATATGAGCTTTTGATATTGTACATTTTCTCAAATACTAATTTAATTGCCACTCACAAAGTTTGATAGATAAAATGTTTTAAATAATAAATAAATATTTTCTTATTTTTATCGATTTTTTTGATGCATCAATTATTTAGAATATGTTTTAGAATGTTTAAATACATTGAGGGAGTTAATTATGTTTTGTCATTAATATCTAACTCTACAACATTGTGGTTAGAAAATGTTGTCTTTGTGATCTTGATGTTTTGGCATTTGCTGATCCTTGTTTCATTGCTCAATATGAGTTCAATTTTTGTAAATACTATACATGTGTAAAAGTGTGTATTCACTCATTATTGAGTATAGGAACTTAATATATGTCCATTAGATCAAACTTTTAAATATGCTGTTAAAATAATTTATATTTCTACTTTTCTCTCTTTGCTCTTTTAATTACTATGGGAAGTTTCTTAAAACATTTTCCACTATGACAGTGGGTTTCTCAATAACTCCTTGTAATTCTGTCAATTTTATCACATACTCAGAGGCTCTTTTCTTCAGTACATATACGTGTAGAGAACTCGTGCCTTCCTAATGAAGAAATCATTTTGTCTTCTTTAACTGTAATAATGTTTTAGTCTTAGTGTATATTATTCCAAATATTTAGAGCAAAAACCATGCCCCAAACCTGAAACTTCTTTCACACCTCATATCCGCATTCATTCACACCTCATTCATTAGCAAATGCTGCCAACTCTACCTTCAAAATATATCTAGAAATTCTTATCCCTTTCACTGCTACCAAGAAGTCCAAGTCCCAGATTTTTTTCTTTATATCCCTTATCATTTAAGTATATTATTTTATATTCTCCATCTTTTAAGTCTAAGAAATCTGACATTCTGCAGGGTCTGATTCTGCTCTTGTGTCATGTGCTGTTTGTAGTGAATTATATTCTTGTGCTCATTATAAATTTAGATTATGACCTCATGTTCTGTGAGACTTTATCTGTGGAAGTACCATCTGCGTTGAGGGTATATCCCTTTAGGGATGTTTTGTTTTTGTTTTAGCCAGGTGCTCTAAATGTATAAGTAACTTGGGACCACTTTTTATGTTAATTTCAAGATTGCACAGGAAATTAAAACACCTAGTTTATTTGTAGATGAGTCATAGATAAGTACTGTCAAGAGAGATTTGGTTTTTCTTTCCAGAATCTAGGCTATGATGATCAAGTTTTCTTGTTATCTACCTTTGCAGGTGGGAAGCCTTTTTCCCTTTATCATCCTTACCCCACTTAATGCTGTGATCTCAGCCTGAATCCCCAGTTGGGTAGGTAGGCCTTCTCTACTTTCCCTGCATGGCTCTTTAAACCTTAACTCCCAGTTGTCTCCAACTGCCCATTCCTGAAAAATCATTGCCTACATTCCCACTTACCTCTCTGGCTTCAGTTCTCTCTTGGTTTATGTAGCTTACATTTAAATAAGGTATTTTATATTCAGTTGAACATGTCTAAACTTGGGAACAAGAGGATTTCTCAGGGTAATTCCTAGAGCATATGACTGTAAATAGAAATGCATCTATATGGCCTGATGCGGTGACTCACTCCTGTAATCCCAGCACTTTGGGAGGCAGAGGCAGGCGGATCACCTGAGGTCAGGAATTTGAGGCCAGACTGGCCAACATGGAGAAACCTCACTCTAGTAAGAATACAAAAATTAACCAGGTGTGGTGGTGTGTGCCTATAATCCCAGTTACCCAGGAGGCTGAGGCAAGAGAATTGCTGGAACCTGGGAGGCAGCAGCTGCAGTGAGCCGAGATCATGCCACTGCACTTCAGGCTGGGTGACAGAGCAAGATTCTGTCTTAAAACAACAACAATAAAAAAGATAAATGCATTTATATTTTTAAATTTTTAAAATTAAGAATATATATATATAGTAAAATTCAGGATAAAAAAGAAAAAAGGTGTTAATTTCTTCTAATTAGTTCAGCTGCTTAACAAAGTTATCAGGTACTCAAGTATTGTGAAATGCTTGCTGCACCTCTCAGCATTTTTTATACTGTAGACAGCAAGAAGGGAGATAGGTAAAGAGCCATCCTAGTGCATCTGTCTTTTTTATTTTTTTCTTTTGAAGACAGAAAAATCTTTCTCAGAACCCTTACCAGCAAAGGTCACCTAATTCTCATCAGCCAGAATTATGCCACGTGACAACTTCTAGCATCACGGGAAGCTGGGGAATGAGTATTGGCATTCTACTTATTCCACTTCCAATAGCAGAGATTCTCAAACTCTAGTATGTTTCATAATCACCTGGAGCACTTATTAAAACATTGCTGGACCCCACTTGCAGAGTTCTAACACAGTAGGTTTTCACGATTTTAACAAGTCTTCAGATAAAGCTGATGCTGTGGATCCTAGGGCCACACTTTGATATTCTCTGTTCTACAGTAAAGAAAGAAAATGTGAGGGAATTTGGAAATAGTTTTATGTTTGTTTTTTGCTTTAGTGCTGCTGTTTTAGTGCAGGTGTTTTAAAATTATTTGTATAAATGTATGGGGAACAAAGGCAATTTAGTTATGTGCAAAGATTACATAGTGGTGAAGTTAGGGCTTTTGGGCATCCATCATCCAAATAATGTACATTTTACTCCTAAGGTAGTTTCTCATCATCCACCCCCCTCCAATTGCCTCAGCCCTTCAAGTCTCCACTATCTATCATTCCACACTCTATGTCTATGTGTACATATTATTTAGCTCCCACTTAGGAGTGAGACCATGTGGTATTTGTTTTTCTGTGTCTGATTTGCTGGAAATCATTTTTGACTCAACTAACGTACAGTGTCTGCCCCTAAAACCTACCTTTTATTTGTGAAATCAAAAAAAGTACGTTTACTTGAAGACATGAGGAATCATAAGGTGAAAAGTCAGAGGAGAGTGTTCTATAATGTAAAAAGCCTCATGGCAAGTGAGAGCTTAACATCATTAAATGATGCCTAAGCACAGGGTGTAAGGAAGAAAGAGGTGAGAGGTGAACTCAGAATTGACAAGAAGGGACCTCAGGAGTTGCATAAACTCCCACAGGACATGAAACTAGTAAGGGACAGAGTGAGGGTTTGAATACAAGTGGCCTGGCCCTGTACTTCACCGCCTCTCTGCTTAAGAACTGGAGCAAGAAATGTTAGAAATATCTTTAAAGAAAATTTTACTATCCAGGAAAATATTCAACTTATTATACAGTTTCTAAAGAGTAAAACAAGGCCATTTGGAGGGATAATATATATCAGTCACATTGATATCCCTATTCAAAACGGTGCTTCTACAAATCCATAAGAAAAATACAAATATCCAAAGAAACTATGGATATGTATAAGTGATTAATACTGGAGATAAAATTAACTCAAGATGGATTAAAGACTTAAACATAAGACCTAAAACCATAAAAACCCTAGAAGAAAACCTAGGCAATACCATTCAGGACATAGGCATGGCCAAAGACTTCATGACTAAAACACCAAAAGTAATGGCAACAAAAGCCAAAATTGACAAATGGGATCTAATTAAATTAAAGAGCTTCTGCACAGCAAAAGAAACTATCATCAGAGTGAACAGGCAATCTACAGAATGGGAGAAATTTTTTGCAATCTATCCACCTGACAAAGGGCTAAATTCCAGAATCTACAAAGAACTTAAACAAATTTACAAGAAAAAACAATCCCATCAAAAAGTGGGTGAAGGATATGAACAGACACTTCTCAAAAGAAGGCATTTATGCAGCCAACAAACATAGGAAAAAAAGCTCATCATCACTGGTCATTAGAGAAATGCAAATCAAAAACACAATGAGATACTATCTCACACCAGTTAGAAAGGTGATCATTAAAAAGTCAAGAAGCAACAGATGCTGGAGAGGATGTGGAGAAATAGAAACGCTTTTACACTGTTGGTGGGAGTGTTAATTAGTTCAACCATTGTGGAAGACAATGTGGCGATTCCTCAAGGATCTAGAACCAGAAATGCCATTTGACCCAACAATCCCATTACTGGGTATATATCCAAAGGATTATAAATCATTCTACTGTAAAGACACATGCACATGTGTGTTTATTGCAGCACTATTCACAGGAGCAAAGACTTAGAACCAATCCAAATGCCCAATAATAGACTGGATAAAGAAAACTTGGCACATACACACCATGGAATACCATGCGGCAATAAAAAAGGATGAGTTCATGTCCTTTGCAGGGACATGGATGAAGCTGGAAACCATCGTTCTCAGCAAACTAACACAGACAGAAAACCAAATACTGCATGTTCTCACTCATAAGTGGGAGCTGAACAATGAGAACACATGCACACAGGGAGGGGAACATCACACCAGGGTCTGTCAGAGGGTGGGGGCCTAGGGGAAGGATAGCACTAGGAGAAATACGTAATGTAGATGACGGGTTGATGGGTGCAGCAAACCACCATGGCACATGTATACCTATGTAACAAACCTACACCTTCTGCACATTATCCCGGAACTTAAAGCATTTAAAAAAAAGTGGCCAGAAAATATGCCTAATCAAAGAGGTGCACACTTAAGCAGTAATGAGATATCATATTTTTCCCATCAGATACCCAAAGTTCAAAAGATTAATAATACACATGTAGGCTGGCAAGTGAGGAAACAGGGGTTCTCAAACATTGTTAGTAAAAACATAAATGGATATAGCATTTCCAAAAGCAAACATGGAAATGTGCATCATAATAAAATTCACTATACATTTTACTCTAGCCCTTTGAATTCTAAACATTTATATTGGGAAAATAATCTAACTTGTGTGCATAGATCATGTAAAGAATTGTTTTGATGTTCTTACCACATAAAAGATGAAGCAAAAATACCTTTATTAAACACTGCCTCAATACTGAAAATTGCAACAGTGAGAAAATAGACATTCAAGATTATAGATTGCTTTATTCTGCCACCTCTGTCAGTGCCTCTGTAGAATATAAAACGTTATATCGCAACATAATCAACATAACACACATTTACCCTTCTGATCTCAGTGTTGCAATTAGAAATAATGGTGAAGGTTAAGCCTTTGTAGCTATGAATTAGCTCAGGTTCTGGGTTGTATTTTCTGGCCTGGGTGGTGATATGTTCACAACTCAGGAAGTTCTTTAAATACAGCCTACCATGTTAGGCTACATATTGCTGGGGAAGTATCACAAAGACTTCAGCCCTAGATAAAACTGGGGAAGTATTGCAAATATTCATATAGGGATATTCAGACCATTCATGAAAAGATGATCCTTCATTGGTTCTAAGTCAAAGATGTTCAGCACACTGTTGTTTATAATAGGAAAAATAAAACTGCTTGAAGGTCAAAAGTAGGAGATTGGCGGGCAGTTTGACTGTAAGTGATGGAATAGAATACAATATAGAGAAGGTCAGACATGTAGAATCTACTCAAATAGTTTGTGGCTTGCTGTGGTTTTGCTTTATGGTCTAGCCGCCCACACTGCAACTGAGTACAGTACCCCCCAAGGGGGTATTGCACAGCCTGAGAGCTTATAGTCTGCCACCAGATGGGTTGTACAGTCAATGGAATATTGTAGCATCCGTTGAATATGATGTTTATGAAGATTTCTTAAAACATTTACCACTGCATAGCTTGTAAAATTAAGGGTGCAAAATCTGGATTTGAATGATCATGTATTAAATACCATATTAAACACACATTTTTTAATTCATAGAAAAATAACTACCAAAGAGAAACAACAAAACTTATATGTTGGTGATGAAGTTTTGGATGCACCAATTTTTTAAATAATTTTCTATATTTTTTAACATTTGCACGATAAGTAGATAATATTAAGACTTAATATTTACCAAAAGAAATCTCTAACAATGTGGGCAAATCATTTCTGCAAAACAAGTTGTGATTCTTAGAAAGACAAAGTATTAAAGTTTCTGTCACCATATTTTCTATCATTTTGTTATAAGCATAACTATCATGATGCTATTTTAAATTTATGCTAGTTAATAAGAGATTAGTTAGCATAAGAATGCCAAAAAACTGCTGTAAATAATGAGAAGGAAACCAAAATTTATCATTTGCAGCTGACAGGGTTTTATACTTGGCAATCTAATGAGAATAAAGACTTAAGAAAAAAATAATAGAATTCAGAAAGGTGACAATTAACAATAATATATGAACAACAATTATTTAGAAAATACAGCAGGAAAAGTTTTAGTAACAATAGCAAGAAAATTACTAAAAAATTATGAAAATGATTATAATAATTGAAGCGATCGGATGATTATATGAGGCTATCATCCTATACTCTTTAGATTTTTATATTTGAAACATTCCATTAAAATATTTTGTTAAATAACTAAATATGAGCATTAAAATTGTGCAATAACTATATTTTAAAAGCTTTAAAATATATTCAAGTATATAGAATACTTCAGTATTTAAAAATGCAAAACTCTATTGTAGTTAGGAAAATTATGGCTCATGTCTTTAATCCCAGCACTTTGGGAGGCCTAGTTGGGCAGATGACCTGAGGGCAGGAGTTTGAGACCAGCCTGGCCAACATGGAGAAACTCCTTTCTACTAAAAATACAAAATCTAGTCAGGTGTGGTGGTGGTTGCCTATAATCTCAGCTACCTGGGAGGCTGAGGCAGGAGAATCACTTGAACCTGGGAGGCGGAGGTGGCAGTGACCCAAGACCATGCCATTACACTCCAGCCTGGGCAACAAGAGTGACATCTCAAAAAATAAAAATTAATTTAAAAACTCAATTTTATCCCAAACAAAATGCCAACTGGATTTTCACTGAAGCCTGATAGAAAGCAAACCATAGTTTAAAAGTAAGTAAATATACAAGAATACCCAGAAAATTAGGAATGAAAGCATAGTGATAACGTTAAAAATGGAGTGACCATGTAACTTATTATCCAAACCAGGACACTTTATGGGAAAGGCAAATTGAAAGTAATTAACAATATTAGTTGATTCACAACAGGCAGTGAATTGAACACTATGGTCACCCTAGTTATAGATCTACTAGATATTAAGATGAAGTTTAACATTAACAATAAGACAAACAAGTTAAAGGCAAAGAACTGAGAGATCCAAATGAAAAGAACTGAAAAATCCAAATGCATCTGAAAATTTAGTATATAATAAAGGTAACACTACAGCACAACACAATTAATATTAGGTTGTAAAATAACATGTTGAGACACATGGCCACTGTTCCTGTTTCTTTCCTGATCCCTTACAGTATCTTCTCCACACAGACACCAGAGAGATCCTTTATAAATGAAAGTGAGTTCTGCCCATCTTCTGCACATTGTCTTCCAATGACTTCCCATTTTAACCCAATCAATGAATTAACAACAAATTCCCAATTTCCCACCAAGTTATATGTAACCTAGATACCTCTCCATGCTAACTGATGGACCCACGATAGCTACCCCACTTCTCCTGTCTTTCCCTGTCAGCCATGATATCCTCCTTGCAATTATTTCAGTGGGACAAGCAGCAACATCTCACAACCTTTGTTCAGGCTGTTTCATCCAACTGGATGCTCTTCCTCTAGGTAGCCACATTCCTTCTGTTTATTCAAGTCTTCACTTTAATATCACCTACCAAAGAACCTTTCTCGGGTCTTATATAAAACAGAAGCCTCTCCTCATAATATCTTTTCATTGAACCGAACTTCCCATACCCTACTTTATTTTTATTCATACTTGCTTATCACCACATGATTTAGCAAATGTGTTTATATTAATTTTTTTCTCTCCCCCTTACTCATTATAAAATTTATCAGTTTATAATCAACCTACTGCTGTGTCCTCAGTCCTAAAAACAGGGCCTGGAACATTGCCAGTATACAATAAATATTTGCTTAATGATTGAGGGAATGAATAATTGAATACATGTTAAAATATATTAAAAAATACATTTTTCATTAAAAATATATAAAAAATATAAATGTAAATAAATATTTAACAATATATATAATACATAAATATTAAAAATTTGTCTGATATAATGGAGAAATATCCAAGAGCCACAAACAGGCAAAGAAAACTAAATACAAATAACTGATAACATCTGTAAATAGATCGAACCTAGCTCATAGTCAAAGAATTATAAAAATAAAGTGCTGTCACCCCCCAAATGTATTAGTATATAATAAAGGTAACACTACAGCACAACACAATTAATATTAGGTTTTTCAATAATGTGTTGAGACACAGGTCCAAATGGACATGTCCAAATGGACAAATGTGGACAACTGTTAAAATAGTGAAGCTCAGTTTTGACAATGGGTAGAAAAGTAAGTACCCACTATCATACAGAGTTGGTAGAGGTGATAATTTGTACAATCTCTTTGAGAGGAAATTCAGCAAAATTTACCAAAGTAAAATGTCCCTACCATTCTACTTCTAGCAATGATGGAGTAGCCGGTACTGGACTGGCTTTCCCAGTGAAACAAATAGAAACTGTACAAAATATATTAAACAAGCATTTTTAGATACTAGGCAGGAAATAATATGGGAGAGTGATCCTTGGTAAAAGGAAACCAAAAAAGTGATCAGTTTAACCACCTGGATTTTGGTCTGTAGGTATTTTTCTGGGTCTTGGTACGGGAAGAACATAGTGATATTCTGAGTGGAAGAGAGATGTCCATTTAGGGGAGGCTGAGGTGGCTGATATTTCTGGGGTAGAGCACTGAAAAGAAGGGTGCTAGCCAGAAAACCAGCTTCAGATTTCTGAGTACAGGTCTCCTTGAGTCTTTGGCTGAGTGTAAAGCTGTGTATAATGGAGTGAAACTCTAAAGAAGCCAGGCAAAAGCCCCCGGGTACTCAGAGCTGAGAGATGTTCAAACGTAGATAAGCCACAGTGTGAAGAGCATGTTGAATACCCAAGACATTCAGCAGCAACCTTGGAAGTGCCTTATCTTAGTAGAAAGGCTGAACTAGCTCTAGAAGATAAAAACGAGACTTGAAAGAAACAAGTTGATCTCTAAGTAACTTGTCTGCTTGCCTGAACAAAATATACATTCTTTAGAGGAAGACACTAAAATCCAAATTCTCAATAATGTAACTTACAATCACCAGTATTCAATCAAAAAAATTACTGAATGACAAAAATCAGAAAAAAATGTAACCTAAACCAGAAGAAAAATCAGTAATAGAATCAGACTGAAAAATAATACAGATGATGGAATTAGCAAAAATGATTTTAAATAACTTATAATATGTTCAAAGAGTTAAAGGAAAATATGAATATAATGAGGACATAAACTGCTGTTAAAAATCAAATGACACTTCCATAACCAAAAAAATACTTGAAATAAAAAATATTAGACAACATCAGATTTGACACTGGAAGAAAAAAAGATATTAATAAACATCAATAGAAACCATTAAAATTATTTGATGGGAAGATATAGGGAAGACTGTAAAAAAATGAAAAGAACTTCAGGAACACCTGAGGCAATATCAAATGGTCTTAAAATGTTCAATTAGACATCCCAGGATGCTTGGCCAGGAAAAATATTTGAAGACATTATGGCCAAAAACTTACCAAAATTGTTGAAATGTATAAACCATAGATCCAAGGAACACAAGGAATCCAAAGCAAGATAAAAGTGCATGCATGCATATGCACACACTTAAACACATGCATATATACACATATACACAGACACATGCACATATATGCGCACACACGTGTACATACAAATACATACAGACACCTACACACATACATGCAGGCACATGCACATGCACACATGTATACATATACACGCATACACACATATACACACATATATACATTCATATACATAATGCATACATATATACCCATGTACAAATACACAGATACTACATACACACATACACACACTCATACACATTCAAACAACACTAAAGCACATCATAATAAAATTTCTGAAAACCAGAAAAGTTCAGTTCTGAAAACCAAATTTCAGAAAGGTTTTTTTGAAAATTGACAAATTGATATGAAGATCATATCATATATATTGATATACAAAGAGTTAAAAATTCCAGGATAGCCAAAACAATTTTGAACAAAAAAGAAAATTGGAAAATAGATTATCTGGCTTCAGGGATTATTTTAAAGCTACAATAAGACAGTACAGTGCTACTCTAAGAATACACATATAGATCAATGGAACTGAACACAGTGCAGAAATGGACCCACACATATTTGGTCAACTAATTTTCAACAAAGGAGCCAAGGAATTTGGATTGGAAAAGAATAGTCTTTAAGAAAATAGCATTAAAAAGTTGGATATCCCTGGCCGGGTGTGGTGGGTCACGCCTGTATTTCCAGCACTTTGGGAGGCCCAGGTGGGCGGATCACGAGGTCAGGTGATCGAGACCATCCTGGCTAATATGGTGAAACCCCGTCTCTACTAAAAATACAAAAAATTAGCTGAGTGTGGTGGCGGGTGCCTGTAGTCCCAGCTACTCAGGAGGCTGAGGTAGGAGAATGGCGTGAACCCGGGAGGTGGAGCTTGCAGTGAGCTGAGATTGGGCCACTGCACTCCAGCCTGGGCGACAGAGCAAGACTCCGTCTCAAAATAATAATAATAATAATGTTGGATATCCCCATGGGAAAAAAATGACATTTACCTTATAACATACACTAAAATGAACTTGGAATTATCTTATTAAACCTAAAAGTTAAAGCTAAAACTACAGAACTTCTAGAAGAAATCATAGGAGAAAATGTTCAGTCATTTAGGTCAGGCAAAGATTAATTAGTAAAGAAACTAAATTCGGAGACCATTGAAAAATGTTAATAAATTGGTCTGTATAAAATTGCATAAAATTAAACATGTGCCTGCTATATTTAGCACAATAATTCCATTTCTTGGTATTTACCCCAAATAAATAATATATGTCTCTAAATAAAAAGACGTGTGTGTGTGTGTGTGTGTGTGTGTGCATGCACAACAGCTTTGTTCATAATAGTAAAATGGTAGAAACAACCCAAATGTATATTATATGTAAGTGCATAAACAAATCCGTATATATACTCAGTAATGAAAGGAACAAGACTAATACATTCAACATGAGTGACTCTGAAAAAAATGAATGCCTGCTATCAAAAAAGATGTCAAACACAAGAGACTATTTACTGCATAATTCTATTTTTATAAATTTTTTAATCTGGTAAAACTAATCTAAAATGATAGAAATCAGATTAGTGGTGGCCTAGAGCCAGATTTGGGAATGGGATTGCCTGCAAAAGGAGCACAAGAGAACTTTGTAGGATAATGAAATGTTTCACATCCTGATTGTGGTTGTGGTTACATGGATGTAAGCGCTTGTTAAAATTCATTAAACTGTACTATTTATTTATTTATTTATTTATTTATTTATTATAGAGATAGTGTTTTGCCATGTTGCCCAGGCTGGTCTCGAACTTCTGAGCTTAAGCGATCCACCTGCTTCAGCTGCCTAAAGTGTCGGGATTATAGGCGTGAGCCACCATACCTGGCCTGTGTCTTTTAAATGAATGTATTTTATTTTATTTTATTTTATTTTATTTTATTTTATTTTATTTTATTTTTCCCTCCTTAAAGTCTATTTAAAAGAGAAAGCATAAAAATTTGACTTAATGATCTGACATATTCGTACAATAATATGAATAGTATAGCCCACTTTACAAAAAGAGAAAAAAACCGGTATCTGTGTATAAATGCATGTCCTCTCCACACATTTGTCAGAGAGTAAAAAGGGAATAAAACTTTTTCTCCAGATAATTATTCATCAAATATAAATCCATGTATCATTTATATAATTAAAATAAAAATAGCACTTTAACAGCCTACAAAGAATGTGAAAGATGGAAGAAAATACAAAAATAGAGATCTGATCACCAATGAGAACACAATTCCAGTTCTTCCCCTGAAACACAAAGAAATGTCCAAGCCCTTTGTTCCAACAATTCTATTTATAAAAATTTTGTAGGCCGGGCGCGGTGGCTCACGCCTGTAATCCCAGCACTTTGGGATGCCGAGGCGGGCGGATCACAAGGTCAGGAGATCGAGACCACGGTGAAACCCCGTCTCTACTAAAAATACAAAAAAAAATTAGCCGGGCGCGGTTGTCGGCGCCTGTAGTCCCAGCTACTCGGGAGGCTGAGGCAGGAGAATGGCGTGAACCCGGGAGGCGGAGCTTGCAGTGAGCCGAGATCGCGCCACTGCACTCCAGCCTGGGCGACAGAGCGAGACTCCGTCTCAAAAAAAAAAAAAAAAAAAAAAAAAAAAATTTGTATAAATAAGTTTGCAAAGTCATATTTAAATTGTTAATTTTTTGCAGCAAAAATTGGGTAAATTTAAATGAACGTTGTTGGGAGTGTGTTTAATAAAATACAGCTCACCTATATGCAGAGCTTGAAAGAAAGGGATATGGAGAAAGAGAGATGGAAAGAGAGAGAGGAAGGGAAGAAGGGAGGGAGAGAATGGAAGGGAGGGAAGAAGGGAGGGAAAGAAGGAAGAAAGGAAGGAAGGAAGGAAGGAAGGAAGGAAGGAAGGAAGGAAGGAAGGAAGGAAGGAAGGAAGGAAGGAAGGAAGGAAGGAAGGAAGGAGGGAGGGAGGGAGGGAGGGAGGGAGGGAAGGAAGGAAGGAAGGAAGGAGAGAAGGGTGAGCAAGTAGCAAGAGGACGAGTATAAAGGACAAAACTGGCAAATGTGTATTACATTACCGAGATTCAGAGAAAAAGAATGAATATTATAATATTAACACTGAATTGATTAAAACACTTTTAATAAGTTGTTTCTTACACAAGAATATAAATAATTACAAAATATGATGGACCTCACAACACTAAACTAAAATTAACATTATATGAGTGACAGTTTATAAGTAATAATAACAAAAAATTTATTCTGTTCTGCAAGCCATGGTTCTTTTTGAAGAAACGTCAACAACATTGAGAAAGAGGTAGAAAACCAGCTGAGCAATAAACTACAGTCAACTTTTGATTATAACAGATGAAACTATCCTGTTTGATAATGACGTCTTATTACTCATAATGTAAAGACTGTTAAGGAATGCAAAAGTACTAGTAGTTATGTTATGTTGAAAATGACATACAATGTTTACAAAGGGGTCACTTATGTTTGAAAGCCTTAAAAATTAATTCCTGGAAAAAGAATCCATTTCCCAATGGCATACATTTTGCAATAATAAATAGAGCCCACGCTATGGTTGACATGCAATTTATGTATATGGCCAAATTTTAAAAAGTATAAACAGATGTTTTCCCAATTCATTGCATTACACATAGCAACAATTGGTCTGCAAGAATCATTGTGAAAGAGTCTCCAAAATAATTAATATTATTATGAGTGCTATTAATGAAATTAAGAATAACCCTATGAATAATAGATTATTTTATAACCTATGTAGATACTGAAGAGTAGTTTAAATATTATATTCTAACTCTGAAATTTAGGAGTTCTCCTAAAGAAATACTGTAAAAGTTTATTTATTTTTTTATTATTATTATACTTTAAGTTCTAGGGTACATGTGCATAACGTGCAGGTTTGTCACATATGTATACTTGTGCCATGTTGGTGTGCTGAAAAAAAAAATAATAATAAAGTAAACCATTTTATAACCAAAAAAAATACTGTAAAAGATTTTCAAAACAAATTTGATATCATTATACTTTTTTACTCAATTTGTTAAAAACTTTAAAATCAAATTTGTAATGATGAAATTATGTGATGTATCTTTAAGATATATTTTAAAATTAAGTGAAATACTTCTTGTTTTTTGAGACAGGGTCTTCTTCTATTGCCCAGGCTGGAGTGCAGTGGTACGATCTTGGCTCACTGCAACCTTCACCTCCTAGGCTCAAGTGATCCTTTCACCTCAGCCTAAATGACATGCTTTCTAAGCTACAGGGAAAATAAAAACAATGTCAGTAATTTTGAGATAATTATCATTGATTTCTCAGCAAACTTGCAGTATTTATAAATAATAATAACCTGAAAAATTATGCAATTCCTATCTGTTCAACAGTGTGAAAAATAGAAATATGCTTAGCATTCAATATGAATTTATACTGAGGCATCAGATTAAGCAATCAGTATTTCTGAAATAGATGTGGAATATGTTAGTCCCTATTTGTAGAAGAGATCATTGAGCTAAGAAATAACAGCAACCAAAGCATGAATTAATCTATTCATTTAAAGAAGTTTTAGGATATAGTTAATTCTTCTATGCTCACTAATTTGAGAAGAAATTAAATGAATCATGGCAGCATTTAGTTGACCAGTGGCAATTTTTGACAAGCTACATAACCACTCTATAGTCTTCTCATCTGAAAAATGGAAATTATTATGATGTCTATTTTAGAAGTTTGTTTAGAAGATTAAATAATTTAGTATATGCTAACCACTCGAAACTTTTTAAGGCACATGATAAACACTGAACAAATATAATCCCTCATTATAAAATATTATAAATCACTTTAAATGACAGAGTTATAAGGAAACATTAAGGACAACTGTCATTGACTTTTGCCACAACTCTCTGAGAGGTTTCAACTAGAATGCTGATTTGATCTAACATTACCTTGGCCACATGGTGCCATCAGCTCATCTAGAAATGACACAAGCCAAGAATTCTGTAAATACCTCCGAGGAGTATACTCTCTTTCTCTTTTCTAAAACTTTGTGTTTTTTCATCAAATGACTAAAAACACATGCTCTTGTGATTCTTTTTTTTTTTTTTTAACCCTGACAGCCACTTAATTTTCTGTAAGAGTGTTTTATCATGTCTGAACTCTAAACTTACTATCTCCAAATTTCGTGTTTCTCAATCCTATATGAGATAATTCATTCACAACAGTCTCTTCCTAAGAGAAAATAAATATAGGTACAAAATTTATAATAAACAAGTTCAATGAGTTTTTTTGTGGTGGTTTTTGGGGGTCTACTTTCAATGAAATTTCCATTAAGCATAGAGCCTCTCATTCCAAATGCTTCTTGGACATTGTTAAATGCAGATTCAGAGAGTACCTGAGTTCCACCATTCCATAAGGAGCAGTAAAAGATTACATTTCAGCAGACAGACTTGGGAGTATTTTCTTTCAGCTCTTAGATGTGAGTTCTATTGTTACTGATATTTGGTTTAAATCCATTTTAACATTGTAATCTTTGTCATGAGGTAAATTTAGACCCATTTTGGGTCAACAAAAACACTACCAGCAGATTTCTTTCAGGAATACTTTAAAATATAATATTCAGTAAGAATTATAGAATAACCAGCAGAAAGGGAGGATAAATAACAAAAAATGCATATTTTGGCTGTGCCCATTGCTTATTATGAAACATACGAAAAGTCTCTTAAATTCCTCTAGTTTCATAACAGGCATATGTCATTTTATTACGCATCACTTCATTGCATGCCACATATATTGTGGGTTTATTTTACAAATTAAAGTTTGTGGCAATCTTGCATCAGGCAAATCTATCAGGGTTATTTTTCAACAGCCCATTCTCACTTGGTGTATCTATGTCCCATTTTGGTAATTCTCACAATATTTCAAAAACTTCCATGATTATTATATCTGTTATGGTGATCTGTGATTAACAATATTTGATTTTTCTATTGTAATTGTTTTGGGATACCATGAACTGCACCCATAAAAAATGGCAAACTTCAGTAATAAATGTGTGTATTCTGACTGCTCCACTGACCAGTCATTTCCCTGTCTTTCTCCCTTTAGTCAGGCCTTCCCATGCCCTGAGACAATATTGAAATCAGGCCAATTAATAACCCTACAGTGTCCTCTAAGTGTTCAAATGAAAGAAAAAGATTCATGTTTCTCACTTTAAATCAAAAGCTAGAGACGATTAAGCTTACTGAGAAAGCCATGTCAGAAGCCAAGAGAGACCGAAAGTTAATCCTCTTGCTCCAAATAGTTTGCCAAGGTGGGAATGCAAAGAAAAAGATCTTGAAGAAAATAAAAAGTGTTACTCAGTGAAAATATGAATGGTAAGTAAACAAACAGGTTTATTGCAGCTATAGAGAAAGTTTGAGTGATGGGGATAGAAGATCAAATGAGCCACAATGTTCCCTTAAGCCAATGCCTAATCCAGAGCAAGGCACTAACTCTTCAAGCCTATGTAGGCTAAGAGAGGCAAGGGAAGTGCAGAAGAAATGCTGAAAGCCAAGAGTGATTTGTCCATGAGGCTTAAGAAAAGAAGTTGTCTTTATAGCATAAACGTCTAAGATGAGGCAGCAAGTACTAATGTAGAAGCTGCAGCAAGTTATCTAGAAGACAAAAGAAATAAAAAGCATCTAAATAGGAAGAGAGGGAGTCAAACTAACCCTGTTTGCAGATTATATGATTCTGTACCTAGAAGACCCCATAGTCTCTGCCCAAAAGCTCCTTGATCTGATACACAACTTCAGCAAAGTTTAAGTATACAAAATCAATGTACAAAAATCAGTAGCATTTCTATACATCAACAATATTCAAGCTGATGGCCAAATCAAGAACACAATCCATTCACAATAGCCACAAAAAAGAATAAAATACCCAGGAAAACAGCTAACCAAGGAGGTGAAAGACCTCTACAATGAGAATTACAAAACACTGCTCAAAGAAATCAGAGATGACACAAACAAATGGAAAAACATTCTATGCTCATAGATTGGAAGAATCAATATTGTCAAAATGGCCAGTTACTCAAAGCAATTTACAGATTCAATGCTATTCCTATTCAGCTACCAATGGCATTCTTCACAGAATTAGAAAAAGCTATTTTAAAATTCATATGGAACTAAAATAGAACTCAAATAGCCAAGGCAATCCTAAACAAAAAGAACAAAGCTGGAGGCATCACATTACCCAACTTCAAACTATAAAACAGAGCTACAGTAACCAAAACAGCATGGTACTGGTACAAAAACAGACATAGACCAATGGAACATAAGAGAGAGCCCAGAAATAATGCTGCACACCTGTAACTATCTTATCTTTGACAAAAGCCACAAAAACAACCAATGGGGATAGAATTCTCCATTCCACCAATAAATG